>NC_056682.1:193720183-198520183 GCF_018350215.1 Panthera leo
TGCTCTAAAGAGAAAAAACATCACTAGCGATATTCTAAGTGTTCGGTACCAAGAGAAACTCATTAGCTATGGCATGTTTCCATGCCCACTTTCTCAAAAAAAAAACAAAACAAAACTGCAAGCAAAGTCATTACCAAAATTCCTTCATCAAAATCTAAAAAAAAGCAATTCTTAACCATTAAGAACAACAATGTTCCATGCAACAGTGACCCCAGTTTAGACAGAAGACCCCAATATACATAGGTCAAACGTGTAAGCAAGTTTAAGCCAGATTTCACCATTGTCTTTAAGGTAAAATTAAATTTTATGCAACTAGCCATCTGTATATTTCCCCATCTCCATTTTGACTTTACTTAGGTTTACTAAAGTTTTGCACTCTTCTATAAAGTTCATTTGTTTAATATGGGCTTCCTGTGGGTCTTACATTTGGTGACTGGTTAGCAGTGTGCTGGCCATCTTTGGTTTATAAAGGATGTCTTAACCATGAACTATCAAAGGGGCTAAAATCAACCTTCTTTAAAATTCTAGTATTTTTCTTCTCTCAATCTTTTACCTATACTATTATCACTGCACATGAATTAGAACCGCACATCACAAAATTGCACAGGGATTACAAATATTACATCCAGTCTGCATAAAATCGAATTCCACTACCGACCAGATCACAAAATGGCTGCACTCTCTAATCTAAAACTAATTTGCATATTGTACACATGTAGGACAATTTTTTTAACTTGAAGTCACAATAATGCATGCAAGTTTGCTTTTTTTAAACAAATTTTATAATTTGTTCATGCTACCTAGATTCAAGAGAGCTTTTTTGAACATTTGCAATACCTCACCTCTTGTTAGTTAATAACTCTAGTGCATGCATAAGGTGTATACAGGTAAGTAAACATGCATTTTTTTTTTTTCACATTCTAAAACTATGGCAGTTTAGGCCATATTGTGCTGCCTGCATTTTATCTGCAATGCAGTGTCTCTAACGTTTTCAATCCCGTATTAATAGGTGGCATTTACACATAACACCTATATAGCAGCAAAGCTAATACAGCTTGTGATTAAAAATGTTTAAAAATAGCTAATAAATCAGATTATCTTGAGGTATTATTTCTTGCAAGTCAAAATGGAGAGCAAAAAAACCAACCCTAATTTTTAGTTTATGTATACACTGAAAATAGCAACAATAAAAATAAGCATTTGTAGCAGACATATTCCATCTCCACTATTATTTTGCTACCTTTGGTAAATTACTGGGGCAGATCTTGAAGTTAAAAACCCACGTTTAGAAATAAGTGCACGCTTCACCCACTATATAGCAGCAGACTGTTTGCCCCTACGCAAAACATTCTCGTATCTAATTTTAACTTTACATATAAAAATAACTTGGAGAAAATACAAAAAAACATTTTATTTTAACATGAAAATATCACAAAAATTAGTAAGCCTGAGATGTAGGGTTTTGGTGAAAAACAAGAGGCTTGTAGTGTTTTGGCTGCTGATCAAGATGCATGTACTGGTAGCTGGGGGGAAAGCAGAAGAATGCACTTATTTCTTCCGCGTGTCGCGTCTTCAGACACAGTAAGCCACATGCACCCTTTCTTTCCGTGTCACACGGAGGCCGGTGTGCTAGTCTCAGTTCCAGCGGAAGTGGATCTGACGTGGGCGATCAGCACCTTCCTTTACCAATGGCTTATGGAACTCACGTCCTGCGCGAGAGTGGATATTTGCCCAACAAAACTCACAGTAATACTGCAGGCAAGTGACATTGGCACAGAAAAAGGGAGCAAATTTTCCACCGCAGCGCGCGCCCTGGCATTCATCACACATCTGGTCATCTAGCACATATGGCTTCACCTCCACCTGGAACGAGAGGGCAAAAGAGGTCTCACGAAGGCTGCTTCAGAAACCGCTTTAGCGAATTTAAAACGTTCAGTGTTCTCAAGGGCGGGACCCGCATTTAACCTTGAGGAAGTAGGCAGCTTCCCAGGGAAAGAGCTTTCCCATGTAGCAGGTAAATACAAAGCGAAACAAAACCAACAACAGTGAGGTCAGTCCGTTCTTGCATAATCGTCTTTTTACAAGACGTTTCGTGTTCATAAATGACCACGTGATTAAACGAGCACTTGGTTTTAGTTTGGGTAACTTTATTTTGATGTTTTCTTCAGAGGACTATAAACTGAGTGGTGTTTACTATGTTTTTCAAAGACAGCTAATCCTGTAAATCTAACATTCTACCCTCACCTTTGGTGAAGTGCCATCTTTAAAAGCGTGTTAATATTTTGGGGGGGGCGGTGACTGAGTGAGAAAGAGAAGGGCATGGGACGAGCGGTTTTCGCACCTTCCCCTTCATTCCGACACCACCCGAGAGCCGGCCCAACCCCATGGCCGCCGGGCAGCGCAGCACTTCCGTCTGTACCCTGCTGGTGCCTCCTTGGCACACACACAGACCAGAACTGTGGATAATCTCGTTACGGGCGTGTCTAGACGTCAGTGAGTTTCTAAGATATAAAATCAAAGGCCCACTGAGAAGGCCTGACTCAGGAGAAGACCTCAGACTCTACTCAGCTCGGGGCGCTAAGTCTCTTAAAGCTCAGAGTCCAGGTCTGTCAAGTGAGAATACTAGAACCTGCTTCACAGAGTTGTGAGGATTAGATTATGCAGGTAAAAAAGCATTCAGGACAGAGCCTGGCACCCAGCAGACTCTGTAAGCCAGTGCTGCCTGCTACAATAACCTTCCCAGTGGAGGGCTACCATTTTCGTCTGGACGGTGCCCGGCAGCCTCAGACTTCGGCCTTTCCTGGGGACGGGAGGGGAAAACTGAGTGTTTAAGTGGCTTGGTTAGAGGTAAAGTAGTGCTTGCCCAAGGTATAAAATAACAACCCAACAATTTCTATCCTGAACGTATGAATACTTGCATGTATGCAGAAAATGAATATGTAAGGATATTTTCTTTTATTTAAAACAATTTTTTTTAATGTTTATTAATTTTTGAGTGAGAGACAGAGTGCAAGCAGGGGAGGGGCAGAGAGAGAGGGAGACACAGAATCAGAAGCAGGTTCCAGGCTCTGAGCTGTCATTACAGAGCCGGACGTGAGGCTTGAACTCATGAACTGGCTCATGACCTGAGCCGAAGTCGGACACTTAACCGACTGAGCCACTGAGGCGCCCCTAGTATCTTCTTTTGAAAAAAATGTTTGAGATACGGAGTGTGTGTGCACACACGTGTGAATGGGGGAGGGGCAGAGAAACAGAGAGAGAATCCCAAGCGGGCTCTGTGTTGTCAGTGCAGAGTCCAATGTGGGGCTCAGTCCCACGAACGGAGATCATGACCTGAGCTGAACCAAGAGTCGGACGCTTAACCGACTGAGCCACCCAGATACCCCTATAAGGGTATTTTCTGAAGCATTATTTGTAGCAACAGCAACAACAAACAGGAAAAAAATCTAAAAGTTGATGACAAGAACTGTAAAACAAACATTTGATAGAAAGGTAATGGAATTAAGTTGTTTATATTTGCATTTCATGGACTAGGGCTGGATAAACGTATTTTATGTACATTGAACATTTTGCTTTTCTGCACTGTCTGTATCTTTTGCATATCTTCCTGCTGGAGGGTTTTTTTTTTTTTTTTTTTTTTTTTTAAATAATTACTCATTGCCAGTTAAAGATTTTAAACCTTTTTTCCATTGGCCTTTGGTTTTTAAAAAGATCTTTGACACTAATTTAAAAATTTTTATGCTCAATCTTTATGTTTCAACTGTTTTCCTTTATGAATTCTATCTTGATTGCCAGGCTGCCATTTTTGATTCATTATCATCACTATAATATTTTTATGTGTATATAGTTATAACACTATTCTTATATGATATAATATTATAACTATAATTAAATTTTCAAAGAATATCTCAAAGTAGCAAGAGACTTACTGGATTTCATTTTGCTAGATGATAAAGAAAATGGGCACGGGGAAAGCATCTGCTCACTTCTTAGTTCCCAGGACCTAGCAGAATCTCTAGCACAAAGTAGAAACTATATTTGAGCAAATGTGGTACACTTATGTGTGCTAAGTTTCTTTCTCATGATTTTATCTCTTGCTTTTACCATAAGATTTTAAGCTAATTAAAGACAGAGTATCTGTGTGGTTTACTTCATTTCCATAATACCTCATAAAATGCCTGGTGCTCAGGAGTTACTTAATGTAAAACTGCTGAATAAAATATGAAAATGCAATGATTTCAGTTATTTATGTTTTAAAATTCTAGATATTATTTCATGAAGCCAATCTACTCACTTTCAAAATCACAGACTTCAAAAATAGAAAATTTGATTTCAAATTTATGATTTTGGAGTATAATCAAACCTTATTTTTGACTAATAATCTCTAAAAATTAATCTCTTGCATATGTGAGAAGGAGTCTTAGTTTCATCAGTTCTGTACCTATTTTTATTTTCTATTATGATGCTTTTCCTTATTTTACTTCAGAAGAACCTATCTGTAATAGTCTGTCATAACTGATGAAATAATATTTAGTTATCCATCTTGAGGCATAACACAACTCCCTTCAGTAAGTACCAGAAGGCACAGTGAATGATATTACTCATGGAGTAACATACAAAAATTATAATGAATTACACCTTTGTGGTGACTGTGTTTCCTAGCAATTGAGGAGATAGGCATTAAACCCCGATGTGCTCCTGAGCCAAAAAAGTAGCCTGAATAAACTATTTTATTTTCTGAATAAACAATTTTAATCTTCTCCATATCTTTGGATTATCAGTTATAAATGTAAAATTAATCTGTTTTTATGGTTTCATAACTATATTCATAGTAGAGACATGAAAGGCATAAAGGTTAATGGTTTATATTTTTTTTATAAATAATACAGGTGACTTATAGAATTCTTAAGGCTCAAATTCTTTTTTTTTTTTTTAAAGATTTAATTTTTTAAGTACTCTCTACACCCAATGTTGAGTTCTCACAACCTGAGGTTAAGAGTCGCATGCTCTACTTACTGAGTCAGCCACGCACCCCTCAAATTATTTCAAAAAGATTTCAAAATATACCTTAGTAACACATACCTTAAAAAATAAACATTTCATCCTTTTTAAGATGGCATGTATGTGTTTTCAGTTGCTCTTTAAGAATCAATACTCTTCCCCAAATACTTGATCCTTCACTATCATTTTGGAAACAAAGAAAGATGAGGTTTGACCCTCCACCAATTTTCCCTGTGCTTCTGCATGTTAAATAACTACAATTACATACAATGTAAGTAACTTCCTCAGTCAATAGGCTCGCTTCCCCGCAAAAGTCAAGGTTAGACTAGATAGGCGGTCTCAAGCACCGATGCACACTGGAATCACTTGGGAGCTTTATAAATTCCTGCTGCCCCCACCAATTACAACAGAATTGGGGTGGAGGGAGGACCCAGATGTCAAGATGTTTCTAAATTCCCAGGGGACTTTAACGTGCAGCTGAGGGTGAAAACCACTGGGTTAGAGGGACTCCAGTTCAACAAATTTTTGTGCATGTTGTAATTAAAACAGAGACCCTCCACTTATTTATCTTTTTGCAACATTTTAAGTAACAGTGCAAAAAAACAAACCAAACCAAAAACCTCTGCATGTATGAACTGAAACTATGCTGTACTTTTTTTTTTCTAAATGGTAATTTAGAAACTGGTAATTGGTAATTAAATTGATGACTACCTTTAGAGTCCATGGTCTAGTCAATCCATATTCCTTAACCAGCTCCCCTGCCTCCAAAATAGTCTTTTTATATACAGACAGCTTTGGAGAAGAAACTTCAAGAAACTGTTACACTGGGATAATAAATATGCACTCAAGTTATATCTACCACTTTGGACATAAAAGTTAATTTATCTCCTATTCTTAGTATACCTCATCTGTACTACAAAGCAACCATGATTGTTTAGGAATACTGCTTAGCTATATCTAGGAACTATGAATAGATTTTAGTATGAAACAGATTTGTAAGTGAACAATTGAGTTTCAGTCACTCCTTTCCCCTATTTTGGATGGTAATCAGTGCTATCACTTAGCAATTATTCAATGGGCTGGCTGTTAGTTAACATTCATAGGACCTCCTAAAAAGTTCTTATTATGATGACCTAAACAATGCTATTAAAGAGTGAATGTTTTAAAGTTTAGGAGAAGCTTTTTAAAGTTTATTTATTTATTTTGAGAGAGAGAGAGAGAGAGAGAGAGAGAGAGAGAGAGAGAGAGAGAGAGGGAGAATCCCAAGCAGGCCCTGCACTGTCAGCGAAGAACTCGACATGCGGCTAGAACCAATGAACCGTGAAATCAAGACCTGAGGTGAAATCAGGAGTCAGACGCTTATTAGGACTGAGACACCTGGGCGCCCCTAGGATAATTATTTTGTAGGTTTAGTTTATTTGTAGGTTTATTATTGTGTATATTAAGGGAAATACACAGAGTGTATTTTTATTTTAAATTTTATGATAAATAAAAAATAAAAACACTTAAATAACACTCAGTGCCAAACTCTAAATGCTCCTGCATCTGTGAACTCACTTAATCCTCAAAATAACTGTGAAAGAGACACGATGATACCAATAGTGCTTTCTATCTGATAAGTGAGGGAAAGAAGGCACACTGAGGGTTAATTTCTTGAGGATTACAGAGCACATGGTAGAAACCGGAACCCGGGCAGTCTGGCTTCAGGGTACAAGCTCTTAAAACAAGCTCTGCCTCCATGGTAAGAAGGATATTAAGACTTCACTGGTGGATAAAAAACAAAAAACAAAAACAAAAACAACAACAAAACTTGACATGCTTTTACAATGACATTTATATTTTGAATATTGTATCTAAAGTTCAAAGTATGTTCAATAATTTTACATTTCAGGGATATATTAAAAAAAATTTTTTTTAATGTTTATTTTTGAGAGAGAGAGAGACAGAGACAGAGAGAAAAAGAGAGAGACAAAGCACGACCAGGGAAGGGGCAGAGAGAGAGAGGGAGACAGAATCCGAAGCAGGCTCCAGGCTGTAAGCACAGAACCTGATGCAGGCTCAAACCCCTGAACTGTGAGATCATGACCTGAGCCGAAGTCAGATGCTTAACTGACTGAGCCACCCAGGCACTGTAGGGATATTTTGATATAATACTCTTTTAACTCCAAGAGTAAAAAAAAAAAAAAAAAAGTATAAAAAAATAAAGTGTTTGAATTATATTACTGACTCAGCACATTAGAGGATGTTGTCAAATGATTTCCCAATAGGTAACTTACGCGTTTATCAATATCCCCATGCTGAAGTTGAACGAACCGAGCACTGATGGCAGCAATATAGCTCTGCTGATTGGAGAAAGCAACTCGACCAGCACCTTTTGGGTATTTTAGCTCAGGATCTGTATCGATTCCTGCATAACAAACTCCACCATACAGCCGGTCCATGATCATAGCAAGTTCCACTTGAAAAGAAAAAGAAGTTCCCATCAAAGGTGAGACAACACGGTAAATCAAAAATATTTAAGTCTTTCTTAAAAAGGAAAAGTCAACAGGATAGTTTCAGCTGTTTTCTAAATCCAATCCTTTCATCTGCATATTGGACCCAACCTGCTATCACTACAGAGTCACCTGGCAATTCTCTTCTCTCCTTAGTGTATCACCGGTTTTTCATCTATACTGGCTTATTCCCCATCTTAAAAAAAAAAAAAAAAAATCTCTTAACTCTGTTTTTCTCCCTCTCAGTGACTGCTTAATTTCTATGTTCCCCTTTATAGCCAAATTACTAAATTTTTTTTCTTATACTACCCAATCCCTGTCTTCCCATTCCTCATTCAACCCTTTATAGCTTGACTTTCACCCTATGACTCCATTTTAACTTCTCATGCCATTGCCAAATACAATGGTCAATCAGCAGCACTGAACCTAGTTAATCTCTTCCTCTTTCTTGAAATACTTTCTCCATCTGGCTTCCAAGACACATTATTCCACTAATTTTCCTATGACCTCACTGTAATTCCTTCTTAGTCTTTCTTGCTGGTTCTTCTTCCACTCCTTGACTTTTCAATGTCAGAGTACCCTAAGTTCCAGTGTGTGGGTTTCTCTCTACACTTCTGGCTTTGGTGGCTTCATCCCATGTCATGGCTTTAAATACATCTACCTGTTTCCAGCTCCTAAATTCCTGTCTCCAGCCCAGGCCTCTTCTCTGGACTCCAAACTCATCTATGCAATGATGGACATTGCATATTGACATTTAACAGACCTTATCACATAGTATGTTCAAAATGGCACTCCTAATATTCCATCATCCCACTAAATCTGCTCTAATGAGGTTTTGCTGACTTAGTTGGTAACTAATATGAAAGATGAAGCTGCCAAGAGCCTTGGTTTCATCATATTTTCTTTCCCCCCCACTGTACATGCAATCCTATGAACCTGATTTTCAAGACATATCTAAAATCCAATCTCCTCACCTCCATTCCTAACATCCTGTTCCAAGCTATTATTATTTTTCCTCTGGATTGTGGCAATAGCCTTGTCTCTTTGCTTTTGATTTACAGTCAAAACAGCAGCAGGGCCCCTCAAAATTTATTTTCAAAACAGTAGCAAGAGGGATTCTTTTAAAGAAGATACCAGATACAAATGGCTGAACTGAAATTTCTACTTAGCTCTACAGGGTACCAGAAACTTGCCTTCAAAACCAAGACCACAATCTTCCTTCTCAGGGTCCTTTATCTCACTATCTATGTAGTAGCTGAAGACTGAAAGCTGAAAGTCAGTCTTTGTGTTTACCTCACAAATGAACAGGAACATGCATTCATTCTGCTCTCTCACCACTGCCACCTCCAATCCAAGCTCCCATTATCTGTCTCCTGTCCCGCAAAGATAGGCTCCTAACATGGTCTATCTGTATCTACTCCCAACTCAGCTGCCCCCTAAATGTGTCGCTAGCTACACTTATCTAAAACTCTTCACTGTTTTGCCTTGGCTTTGAGGGTAAATGCCTAATCAGCTTATTAGACTTATATGACCTGACTCCTATTCACATTTTCAATGCCTTTTTGTGCCTTTCCCCTCCCTCCTTATACCCCTAGTCACCCACTCTGGCCTTCTTTCAGTTCCTCCAACACATTCTGCTTCCTTCCACTAACAATCTTTGAATATGCTGTTCCCTTTGTGTGAAACAGTTCTCAAAACCCTTCTGCCACCCCAACTCTTCTTCTGTTCTTGTAGGTCAGCTAAAATTCAAGTGTGTCTTAAAGATCAGATGGCACCACATTCCTGGGCTATATGCTCTTTTATTCTCTGTGGTCTTTCTTTGTAGCAGTTATGTTCTATAAGTATTTACATGTGTGAATGGTTCTTTTAACATGCATCTCCTATACTGGAGGAGGATGTTTTCCAGTGGTGGAAGGCACTAACACACTCACAGGCACATGGAATCACAGAACATGCTTGCACAGTGGGTATTTAGGTCTATAAATTATGTTCCTATATGGCATCGTCTGGTAAATGGTTCCTGGTTGTTGATGAGCAGAAATTTATTACTTATCAAAGCACTATTTAAAAAAAATCCCGTATTTCTTCTTCAGATACCTGAATCAACCCACATAAAACAAACACAGCTCAAATCCTTCTATCTTAGAGAATTACACTTAAGAAGTCAGAAGTATTTGGATTCTGTTTATAGAGTCTGCTTGGAGTTAACTATTATAATATTGATAGATGAATGTCCACTTCTCCAGTGACTCGATGGTTTCAAGAATGCTTCTCAGGATTCTGCAGTGAACAACTACTGGAACATGAGGAATCTGCCCCTGCCCACCCAATAGGGACAGGCACACAACAGCTCCCAGATGTTTACTGAATTAATATTTAATTTTTTTTTTTTTTAAAGAAGCCACATTTGTTAACATTCTACTTACCAGCCCTTAATGGCCTAGGAACACCTCCAACAAAAATTGTTTTTCGAGGATCCAAAGGCTGAGAACCATCCATCACAAAATCACTGTCACTTAAATTCCAAGGGCGGATCTGAACCTATGAAGAAAATTACATTACTGCAATGGGTCTTATTCCCTTGATAGCTTATGCTGCTTTGTGCCAATTAACAGTGGTCCTTTCAGTTTTCAAAAGTTTGGATAGTTGGATTTTAAAACAAATTATTTTTTTAACCTAGATACTGAAAATTATCCAAATTTTTAAAAACTGAACTCTTAATATGGCAGTTTCACTTTCTTTTTAATTTCTTTTTTTCTTTTTTAATTTTTTCTATCACTAACAATGGTCTCAGAACAGTTTTTGGTAAACTTGCATTTGTAGCCTAAAGTTCAAGTGGTATTTACTTACTGGTTTGTCCTTGATGGTGGGGCTGGAAACACAGAGATAGAGTTTTCCATCCTCTTCAATACAAGCATCAATTAGTGCCTGAACTGAGCTCTCTTCTTGAAAGAGAAGGAATGCATAGCCTGTAATAACCATTAAAAATAAGGCAATTATGTGAAGGTAAGTGATTTCACCCCAAACTTCAGTACTGTTTAGAAAATACATGCTATTAGAAAAGAAAAAAGTTAACTGTCAAATAGAACTAGAACCATTACACTTTCCAAAGGAGAACATGATTATCATCCTATGGAATACACACAAAACAGATACTCATTAATTAGCTATCTTCTATAGAGTACGTGCTATTCAATATTGTGCTAAGAGCTTTACATAAATTATGTCATATGATTCCCATAACAAGTCTAAGTCACTTGCCCAAAGTCAGTCACATAAGCAAGTAGCTGGTGGAGTAATTTTAAACCTGGGACAGCCCCTAAGATCTCCCATGATACTGTCTTCTTAAAGAACTTGGCAAGTTTGGGGGTCCTGGGTGGCTCAGTCACTTAAGTGTCCAACATTGGCTCAGGTCATGATCTCACAGTTTGTGGGTTCAAGGCCCATGTCAGGCTCTGTGCTGACAGCTCAGAGCCTGGAGCCTGCTTTGGATTTTGTGTCTCCCTCTCTCTCTGCCCATCCCCCACTCATGATCGGTCTCTCTCTCAAAAATAAATAAAACATTAAAAAATTAAAAAAGAAAAGAACTTGGCAAGATTAACACACTAACGTTAGAAGCTGAAGATTCCTATAAATGCCCTCAGGGTAAGACATGTTCTGGCGCATACTTGGGACTAGAGCATACTTGGAAAGGCCCAAGAATTTCCATGAGGAGGAGAAAAGTCCACAGCAAGACAACTTCAAAATGATACTAAGAAAACTACCTTAAGGAGGTTGGAATGAAACGGGTTCCTTCAGCGTGGGTTAGAACTTTCAAATCAAGCCTCAAGTTGGATAAGCAGCGGAACACTCCTTTCACATAGTCTGGAGACTATGTTTGGACTTTGGATCCAAGCTCTTGCTTAGTTTCTGTACCTTTGGGAAATATGCCCTTCCTCCTCTCTTTGTGATAACCAGTGGTCAATCTTTAAGCAGAATAGACTTCATTATAAAAAGAAGGTACCAAAGTTTACACTGCAAGTTCACCATTACACGATTATTCCTAGAAGCTGAGAACTAAATGACCAAAAAATACCCCTTTGCCTTGGCAAGATTTCTATGCAAACAAACCTGGAGAACTGTAATCTGGTTCCATTATGAAGAAGTCATCGAGCAGGCCATGCACATCTGTTCCATCATGCAATGAATGGTAAGTGTGAGGTCATGTTTTATGTTGAAATCTAAACACACAGCTTTATTGCTAACAATGGCTGTAATTGCCACAAAGGTCGATTGTGACAAAAAAGGGCTTTATTTTAATAAAATTATAATACCTGATTGCATAAATAAAGCCATCAAACTAACCTATGCAAATAGAAACTTCCAAAGGTATGATTATACAAGATTAAAAAACACATCTTAGACCTTTTCAATTGCTAGAAATAATTTAAATATGCCTAAAAAAATAAAAAATGCATACTGGTGAAGGCTTTAGTTTTGATACAAGCTAAGGATTTGAGAGTTATAACTTCTGTAATAACTGATAGGTTATACGACCAATTTACTAAAATTGTATTTTAAATTTAGTATTTTTAACGTTAAGATTTGTGATACTAATTTTTGATACTAATATTTTCATTTTACTTGGTTTTAAAGTAATACTTTATATTCAGTGTTCTTAATATTGCTTAATTATTTGTGTGATTATTAGGGACGAAACGTTTTGTATCACAAAACTAATTAGGCAGCGTGGCAGATAAATTATGATCTAGCTAAGGCAAGCCATTTAGTATTAAAACACTCTTACCAAACACACGCTATACAGCGAATTGATACCCACATAGGGTGAGCCTCATTCACTGTAAAGGAAACACATGTACATGTGTGGCTCAGTATCCAAGGGCTCATGGCACTGCCTTAATCACAAGGCAGCTTCACTAACTGGATGCTTTTATACCAGTGTTTTCCAAACCACGGAAAATGAATTACAACAATGACCACACTGCCTGAGAGAGCAAGGCTTGGGAACACTGGCCTTTGGCGATGACAATTAACTATAGGTGTACCAAAAAAAATATGATTTGCCAGTGCTACTTTTGTGAGTTTTGTGTTGTTTGCTTTCCAGTTTCAGAAAATAAACTAACCATCACCACAAAAACCACAATGACAATGACAACAAGAGCAACAAAGACAGCAACCATTGTGTTTGATTAAGTTTGTGCCAACGCATCTTTCCAGGCTTCGAGTCCACCATCCTATTTTATATGAAAAAAACTCAGGCAAAAAATGGACACCTGTCTCCACACAAACCAATTCTCCTTCCTTTCTAAAACTGTATTTCAATTCCTTCCTGGAACTCTGTTCAACTCCTTGATGTCTATCTAAATTGCACAGTACCCTTCAGATTTTGTTCAAAACTTCGCAGTGAGGTCTTCACTACCTATTTCAGGTCAAAGGAATCTCTCTATTCTATGGTATTTATTGTTGTTTATATCATTTGTTAGTCAATTATCATTCTGTGAATTACCAAGAATAGAAAGATGAGTAAAGGCATAGTCCTATAGACTAAGGCAAGAACTGGATGTTAATAAAATTGTCACAGATTTGTAGAATTATAAAGATCTAACATTGCAGTTGTGACCAGTGCTATGAAAGGGCTGAACAGTGCTAGGAGAACCTAAAACAGGAGGATGTGAACCGTTAGGTCGGTCCTGAAAGTTTCCTGTGAGCAACAAATATTTAAACTGAAATAAGCAGGGGATATGTAGATAAAGACCCATGAGAAGAACCTCCGGGCAGAGACAACACCAGACGTAAGGGCCCTGAGGTAGGAAAGAGCAAGGCCAGTTTTTGGAACCGGAAGGCAGCCAGAAGCAACAGGGGTAGAAGAAACCAGAGAGATAGGGAGGCGGGGCAGGGCAAATGCATTTTTGCCTTTATTCTAACAATAAAAGAAACCACTGAAGGGTTTTAAGTAGAGGGTCAGGGGAATAGCACTATCAGGTGAATTTTCAGAGAGATTACTCTAGCTGTACTGTGGGAGAAAAACTGGGGACAGCCAGAGGTATGGACAGACTAGTCACATTCCTGAAGTAGGCCACCGTAGTGGTAACTTGAGCAGGAACATCAGAAACTAACTGGCATTTTTACTGAACACTCAATAAGCTTTATAAAAGGACAAGGGAGTAAAACAATGGACAACAATAGATTAAAACTCAGCTAACAAATGCACGTCTACATCTATATGGAGCGAATTTTCTCTCTAAACCAAGTATCAGGGCTTCCAAGTCCAGTAAACTCCACAATTGGGTGACACTTTAGGGTTACATGGAAAAAGGTACATAGCTTTAATCAGATTTTTATAGAGGCCTGGGACTCAGAATCCTGCTCAAAAGATACTCCTGATTCCTTAAGATCTTAAGGTGTAAAACAAGAATCACATGAATGAATGATTTCATTTCTCTAAAAATCTACATGAACTAGTAATGGAGGTTCTAGAATTCTCAATGACAAAAAGTGGAGATGGCCCATATAATTCACTCAGAAACCTTCAATTAGTTTTTGTATGCCAGTAACTATTCTAACTTGTTTCCTTTCTCAGGCCCAAAATCAGACCATTTAACAGGTTTGCTGGAGTCTCTTTCCAGGCTTGAAAATTCATTCAGTCATGAGTGAGTGTTTTTTTTTCCTTCTAAATTGTATTTCAACGATGTTCAAAGAAAAATCTCAGTTTCTCAACCTCCCCCTTTCATTTTATTCACTTCAGAGAATCTGCCATCAACAACCTGAGTGTATTCATGTTAAATTCTCTCCCCTCACCTCCCTGCTCATCATGGGCAGGGAGATACTTCCTCTCTCCCCTGACAGTGGCTTTGCTTCGCTCATGAATGATAGTGTAATTTGTGACTCTTGTGCTACGCTGACAGGCTGCAGTAGTATCCTAGCAGTAAGTCACTAACACAATTAGGTATTCTCTTCATATAAAGGGGTTTTTGGACCAGACACTTTCTCCTTGTTAAATTCACCCACAGGGTTAAGTATCGCTCTGTTGTTATCTGCTATTATTTGGAACACCTGAGCAAATGTTGCAATATTTATACTACTCATGTGTTTATACACATTTTTTTTCACTTCACACAGATCTCAATTTCACTGTGTAGAGGAACACTTTTTTATATGTCTGTACTCAAGTTACTTAGAAGGATGCTTCAGACGGAGAAATTACTCAATGCTGGTTTGAGTCTGAAATCATTGTCACATCATCCTATCTTTTATCATAGCACAAGTGTCTTATGATTCCTGATTGCCTTAAAGGAAATGAGGATAGTCACAAGGACCATTCTTCCTCACTTTGACACATTACCAGCCTTCACAAATTACTCTATTAGTTTTATATAAAGGTGTGATGATATGCAATTCTAAAAGAAAACACAAAGTAATTGACAGTATCTTATTTGCTCTCATAAAACTGATTCCCTAGAAAATATCAACAATAAAAACTCTTACCTTTTGGTGGAAAATAGGACTTGCTTTCTGCTTTATGAGGCCAATCTACTACCAAAGGCCCAAATCTTCTGAAGCTAGCAGTTATTTCATCTAAAAAAGTATAATAATATGTATTAGGAATTAGTTTTAATGGTTCATTCTAAAAAAAAAAAAAATCCTGTATAAGTTAAAGATTTAATGTTTAGAAGTACCAAGTAGCCTAAGATAAACTAGAATATGAAAACTCAAAACATGTCTAACAGCCTTACTAAAAGGATATATGAACTAAATAGCTATTTTAGTCAAAATAAATTCAATTTTAAGCAGCACATTGGCCAGAGCCGTCAATTCAGTGTGAGTTTTAAAATTTTATGTAACACTGTATGGATACTAATGGATTTTAGTACACCAAACCGTAAATATTACTGCCTTGAAAAACACGCCAACAGTATATCAAGTTAAATAAAGAGATTGTTACTGCTTAATAAGTAAAATTTTATAGGGAAAGAAAGTTCTGTGCAAATAAGACATATAAAGTTATCATACTCATAAAATACACTAAGGTCTGACACATGTCAGGTAGTTTCGCTGAAATACACCTAGGTCAAATCCAATGATACGATCTAGGTTATTTCATCACATGAAAACCTTATTATACTAATGAGTCCTTAGAATAAGTTTGTGGATATTTGAATCATAACTGAAAAATATCTCAAAGTGTAGCAATATCCCATTAGTTGTTACTAAGAGTGGCAGATTTCCCACAACCTTACAAACATTAAGACAGTTTCAGTACTTTTAAATCTTTACCCTGAATTATTTTATTATTACACATGAATATTTTTTACACATGTTTATACATGCCTTTGTATAACCTGAATTTCCTGTTTATGCTGTTTCCATTACCGTTTGGGGTTTTATTGCCTCTTTCTTACCTGCTTCTAAAAGCCTACTTATCCTTAAAGGAATTAAACTTTTGACTATCATGAACTGCAGGGAGAGTTTCATGGCTGGTTACCTTTATTTCGTGTGTGTTGTATTATGGTAATGTAGCAGGTTTTAAATTTTATAAGAAAAGATTTTTGTATGACCATCTTATTTACAAAAAAATATTCACAGTAACCATGTGCATTTTAACATATAAAGAAACAAACTTGAAACTGTCCAATTACCGATTTAACATTTCAACAGGTGATAAAATATTGAAATAGAAATGGATGTCCATTCTGAATGAAAATCTCTAGAGGTAAAACATTGTATACCTCCATTCACATTATATTTTAGCTGTTTGTTTGTTTTAAACTCAAATCATCACCCTACCTTCATCAATATCTGGAGGAAGACCACCAACAAAAACTTTTCGAGAGAAGCGTTCTATTCGTTCTCCATTTTGATGAGCAGAATAGCATGTGGGAGAATTTAAAACCCCAACTTGATCATTATGGCCATCATCAAGCAGACCATCATCTATTGGAAAGAGGGAAGAACGACCTAAAATATAAGAACAAATATAACCTGAATCTTAAAGAAATGACAAAGTCAAGCATAAAGATAGGAATGACAAATTCAAAGGATTAAACAATGAAGGTGACATAGGCATAAAAAAATAAGGGAAATTCAGATTGTTTAAGGTTTTAATTACCTGGATTCAAAAGAGAAGCAGTCTGAAGAATGACTTAGAAATAAACATAGTCATATGACAACAATTATACTGCAAACACTAGATCACTTCAATTTTTTTATGGAAAGCAGCAAGAATCTGAGGTATGGGGATGGTTAAACTGGATGTGTAATAGGAGAAACCTTTGAGAAATTGGTGGCAGAAGGGAAATGGCACAGACTAAATAGATAAGACATAATAAAAAGCCACTTGCAAACTACGGTAAGGACAAAGGCAACACGGAAGACTTGCATATAAGGTTAATTGATCACACATGTGACAATTATGTAAGAGGGTAGACAGGGTTTCTGCACATGTGCAAAACAGAAAAAGGCATCCCCTCTAGGACTTTGGTCCTCATCTGAGCCCACCCTTCAGAGGTGACCCTTTATATAGGGCACATCCTGTACAACCCTCTACTGCGCAGCAATCCTGATGCTAGACTCCATGGGGATCAAAAAATTAAATGACCTAATAAAATATAGTCCCCTGCTCTCAGGGGATGTACAGTTAGAAAAGATAAGATCTATACATATAACTATGGCACATATTCATAAGAAAGCTTCAGAGTACTTCAGAGGAAGTTTGCTGGAGGAAGGGAGTAACCTGGCTAATAACTGGATAATTTCTAAAATCCTTAAATGAAACTGGATAGGAACTGTGGTAAAAAGGGAAAGATAGTGGTATTTACTGAGTGCATGCATTAGATTGGGTAAGATATTTCTAAGTTGAAATATTTGTTAGAACATGGTTTTGAGTAAATTTTCCAAGTGGAAGGAGACACACTGGACAAAGGATGAAAATGTGAATTTATTTAAGAAACAGAGAGTAGTCATGGTTGACTACTGCATGTTGGATATAAGGAGAGTAAAGGCAAGAAAACAGTTTTGAGGCTAGCCAGAATACTTAGCCTTGAATGTCGAGTTAAAGGAGATGTTTTATTTAGTGGGTGATTAAAACAAAAAACTGGATATAGGGGCTCAAGCAAGATAACTTTTCCGGTGCTTTAGGAAGACTTACAGCAAATGTGGTTAAAGTGGTTAGAAATGAGTGGATCAGGAAGGATGGACAGAGGAGACACTGTAATAGTAAAGCGTGGATATCTGAGAAACAAAACAGAGAAAAATAACGGAAAGGAGGAACTAAAAGATGTTATAATAATAAGAATCATTAACTAAATATAAGGATAATAAAGACCAAAAGCTGGCATAAAAAAGGGTAGATACAGAAGGAAACAATCAACAAAACTAAAAGGCAACCTACTGAATGGGAGAAGATATTTGCAAATGACATATTTGGCAAAGGGTGAGTATCCAAAATCTGTAAAGACCTTATCAAACTGAACATACAAAAACCAAATAATCCAGTTAAAAAATGTTCAGAAGACATGAATAGACATTTTTCCAAAGAAGATATCCATACGGCTAACAGACACATGAAAAGACATTCAACATCACTCATCATCAGGGAAATACAAATCAAAACTACAAGGAGATATCACCTCACACCTGTCAAAATGGCTAAAACTAACAACACAGGAAACAATAGGTGTTGGTGAGAGTGAGGAGAAAGGGGAACCCTCTTACACTGTTGGTGGGAATGCAAGCTGGTGCAGCCATTCTAGAAAACAGTGTGGAGGTTCCTCAAGAAACTAAAAATAGAACTATCCTACGACCCAGCAATTATGAGGTATTTACCCAAAGGATACAAAAGTATGGATTCAAAGGGTCACATGCACCCCGATGTTTATGGCAGCACTATCAACAATAGCCAAATTATGGAAAGAGCCTCAAGTGTCCATCAACTGATGAACGGATAAAGTAGATGTGATACACATATACAAGGAAATACTACTCAGCCATAAAAAAGAACAAAATCTTGCCATTTGCCATGATGTGGATGGAGCTAGAGGGTATTATGCTAAGTGAAATGAATCAGTCAGAGAAAGACAAATACCATATGATTTCACACATATGTGAAATTTAACAAACAAAACAAATGAGCAAAGGGAAAAAAAGGGAGAGGCAAACCAAGAAACAGATTCTTAACTAGAGAGAACAAACTGAGCATTGCTGGAGTGCAACTGGAGCGTTGTAGGGCGATGAGCTAAATGGGCGATGGGCATTAAGGAGGGCACTTGGTATGATGAATACTGGTTGTTGTACGTAAGTGATGAGTCACTAAATTCTACTCCTGAAACTAATGTTACACTGTATGTTAACAATCTGGAATTTAAATAAAACCTTGAAAGAAAGAAGAAAAAGAGAGGATCGATAAGTGCAGCTTCACATGCTGAGAGGATGTTCAGAATTCAAAATAAGGTGGGCAGATGCAAATGGAATGGAGGAAGGAAATGAGCCACATTTTCGAGAAGAGAGTCAACTTTACAAAAGTGACAGGTTATAAAATTCTTTGTAGTATCACTGATGAAAACTTCAGAGACAAATGATGAGGGTAGTTCCTTGGGAGACTTACAAGAAAGTGAGGGAACATTCAAGAAGCACGAGAAAGGAGTGGTAAGAAAAGTATGAGGGAAGCCGAAGCATTATTATAACAGTTCCAAAGAAAAATGTGAACAAAGCTTTAAAGAAAAAAAAAAAAAAAAAAAAAAAAGAGCAATGAAGTACCAACGTGAGATGTTAAGATAAACACTTGAAAAAATGACAACTGTTTGAGGACATGCACGATCTTCAGAAGGGAAGCAATTTTAGTGAAGTTGGATGAAAGTCACATTGCATGTAGAGTTTTATAAAGTAAAGACATCAAAAGGAGACGATTCTTTTGATGGAAAAAGAGAAAGAATGCAGACCAATTGCTTTTCTTCCAAGATGGAATGAAAGTTTTTTGTTTTTTGTTTTTTTTTGGGTGTGGGGGGGATGAAGAAACAATGCATGGAATCTGTAGCGTTGTACCTTAATATATCCAAGTCATAAAACGTCATTAAATAGGGATCCTGGGTGGCTCATTCAGCTAAGTGTCTGTCTCTTGATTTCAGCTCAGGTCATGCTCTCACTGTTCCTGAGATCTAATAACCCTGCGCTGGGCTCTGTGCTGACACTGCAGAGCCTGCTTGGGATTCTCTCTCTCCCTCTCTCTCTCTCAAAATAAATACGCTTAAAAAAAAGTAACTATCTCATCATCTTGATATGACTCATAACAGTGCAAGTGGTATCAACAAAGGCCATATGAAATGTGATGGCCTGCACAGACTGAAAGATGGGATGAGAAGGGGACTCACGTGCTGTGAACTGTAGCTGGTTGGATGTTGGAAATAAGAATTGGAAGTTTTTAACATCAAAACCAGGTAGAAAGATCATACTTGTACAGGAATAGGAAATTATAGCACAGATTCAAATTCAACTTAAATAAGATGTTCTGAAAGATGCCTATGTGAACTTTGTGAATAGTTAACTTCTCCAATACCTTTGCTATTAGAAATAAGGGTCAATGAAAAACAAATGTCAATAATCTGTTTTGACATTAATTTGACATTATTTGACAAATTTGACATTATTTGACAATAATCTGTCAATAATCTGACCAACAGAAAGAAAGCCCTTCAAAGTATTTTATCTAATTACTTTAACAAAAAAAAAAATCAAGACCCATTATAAATAATATTGTAACTGGTTCAATTTCTAAGGTGGACTTCAATAATTCTATATTTTAAAAGGAATAATATGAGGCAGAAAAACACATATATTAACTAGTTTTTAGTAGAAAAATTATTCTTATTTCAGACATGCCAATACATTGGAAATTATTTCACTCTAAAGTGCCCTAACACACATATGAATTTAGCAGGCCCATGAATATGATATGCACTCTTTTTAACAAACATTTATCTTGAGAAAAAATACAGATCATAAATATTTAGAGTCTAAATCGAAATACTAAATACGGTGACAAAGGAAATCACTACGTAAGAGAGGTCATGACCCAAAAAGGATTTAAATTTTCTGTGTTAACTATAATGTTGTAAGCATATTCATATTATAACTGCATTTAACGATGATTCTGTATTACAAAATACCACTTTAACTATAATAAATAAAATATAGTTAGTAAAGCAACTATCAAACATCCATAATCTATATGTCTAAAATCTAGTAACCAAAGCTCAGCTAAACAAAGGATGTAATGGAAAGGCTAAGAACATATTACACATACTAATAAGAACCTTCATTGCTGTAAAATCATGACCATTTTCTTTATAGAAGCCATAAAAGCTATGGAATTATATGCTCTTTTAAAAGAGGAGTTAACTGAGTATACATCAACAACAAAAATATCACGTTTTTAAATAAAAAAAAATTTTTTTAATGTTACTTATTTTTGAGAGAGAGAGAGAGAGACAGAGCACGAGTGGGGGAGGGAGAGAGAGAGAGACAGAGTCACAGAATCTGAAGCAGGCTCCAGGCTCTGAGCTGTCAGCACAGAGCCTGACACAGGGCTCGAACGTATGAGCTGTGAGATCATGACCTGAGCTGAAGTCGGACGTTCAACTGACTGAGCCACCCAGGCGTCCCCCAAAACATCATGTTTTATCTTGCCAATTATCTTTCCTTATCACCCAATTTAATTCAACTCGAAACACAACTTTAATACAATTCTCTAAGTAATGACCTACTTCACATACAGTACACTATGAACATGCTTTCTGAGAATGACACATACCTACATTTAGTGCATGAAAATTACAGCAAAGGTAAAAGGATGTGTGCTGAGAGAAGTAAAACTGGATTATAAAATAATTTGGACTAAAATATTTGCAACAGTTTTCAACCAAAATTCAATTAGCTTCCTCCTTTTTTTTGCTCTGAAACTAGGATATATTTTCAGGTTCTTACATTTCAAAAGAATGAAGCTGAATGATAATGAAAACACAGCATAAAATTTATGGGATGCAGCATAAGCTACATATTTAGAGGAAAATTTCCATATTTAGAGGAAAACTACTTTTACACGCATGTTAGAAAACAAGAAATGCTTAAAATAATCCTAGTTTCTGCCACAAAAAGATAGAAAAAGAATAGCAAATTAAACACAAGGAAAGATGAAGGAAATAAAAAAATAAAGTCAATGACATAAAACATAGACTAACATGATAGCAAGTCAACAAAGCCAAAAATGGCTCTTCAAAAACATGAAACTGATTTACCTCTAAGCAGAGTTTATCAAGTTCATCAAGAAAAATTAGAAAACTCAAGTTACCAGTACTAAGTATGAAAAAGGGGACATCAACCAACACAGAGCCTATGAACATAAACAGCTAAACTTCCTACCTAGTTTTGCAACCCTGATCGTAAAAACCTGGCGAGAAAATTACAAGAAAACTATGTATCAAGAATACAAGAGGCAAAAATTGTAAAGAAAATATTCACAGGTTGAATCTAGAAATATATAAAAATGGAAAATACATCATGATTAAGTGGAGCTCGCCTCAGGAATATAAGACTGATTGACATTTGAAAATCAATTACTGTAATTCATATTAACACAAGGAACTAGAAATATCAATCATTTCCACAGATGTAAGAAATGCATCTGATAAAGTTCAACAGCCACTCATGATTAAAAACTCCCAGCAAACTAGGAATAGGCAAGAATTTCCACAATCTGATAAAGAGCACTGAAAACCTGCAGTTTACATCTTTAATGATAAACTATTAATGCTTTTCCCCTGAGATCTGGAAGGATGTTCACTATTTATATTCAACATGATCCTGGCAGAACTAGTGCAAGAAGATGAAAAAATAAAGTGTTTAATACTTGCAAGGAAATAGTAAAACTGTCTGTGCTACGAACATGATTTTATATGGAAAATTCAAAAGACTCAAACTACTTGAAGTAAGTGCATTAGCTACGGGACAAATACAAAATCAACTTACAAAAATCAATTTATTCCCAGATGACAGTAATAATAATAGGGAAAAAATTTAAAATAGTGCCATTCTTTATGTCATCAAAACTCATCAAATACCTAGGAATAAATTAAACAAAAGATATGTAAGACCTTTACACTGAAAACAAAAATTTGCTCAGAAATTCTACAAGACTGAAATAAATGAATAGAGAGAAGAAATCAACATGTGAGATGTGAAATTATCTCATGTATAGATTGCATACAATGGCATTCAAAATCCGAGCACATTTTGTCTTCTAGAAACTCTCAAGCAAGTTCTGAAATTTATGATAAATCAAAGAATTCAAAACAGTTAAAAAAAATCACATAAAAGAACAAAGTCAGAGGATTATACAGCCATATTTCAAGATTTACTGGTCAGCTATGATTATTAATAATTATAATAATAGTATAAAATAATATAAAAAAATAATCATAAGCTTTGGTGGCTTAGTCAGTTAAGCGTCTGACTTCAGCTGAGGTCATGATCTCGTGGTTCGTGGGTTCGATCCCCACATCTGGCTGCTCAGAGCCTGGAGCCTGCTTCAGATTTTGCATCTCCCTCTCTCTCTCTGTCCCTCTCCAGCTTGCGCTCTGTCTCTCAAAAATAAACTAATTGTTAAAAAAAAAAAAAAAAAAAATTAAAGAATGTAACACTTAGGATAGGCAAATAGCTAACTGGAACAAAACAGAGTCAAGAAGCAGACCCATACATTTACAGTCACTTCATGTTTTCGAAAGTATCCATGCAGTTCGATGTGGAAAGGAAGATGTTTTTCAATAAATGGTGGTGAAGAGGGGTGCCTGGATGGCTCAGTTGGTTAAGCATCCAACTTTGGCTCAGGTCACGATCTCACAGTTTGTGAGTTCGAGCCCTGCATCGGGCTCTATGCTAACAGCTCAGAGCCTAGAGCCTGGAGCCTGGAGCCTGCTTCTGATTCTGTGCCTTCCCCTCTCTGTGTCCCTCCCTGGCTCACACTCTCTCTCTCAAAAATAAACAAACATTAAAATTTTTTTTTTTTTAAATGGTGGTGAACCAATGGATATCCAGGTGTGGGGGGTGGGGAAGGAACCTTGATCCCTATTCTCACACCATACCAAAAATACATTCAAGAAAGATCAATGACTTAAATGTGAAAGATAAAACAACAAAGTTGCTGGAATTTCTTCACGATATTTGGGGATAGGCAGTGATTTCTTAGGATTAAAAGGAACTAAAGATAAAAGAAAACAACTGGACTTCCATCAAAATTAAATATTTTTCTGCTTATCAAAAGACAGTGTTAGTGAAGTGGAAAGACAAGCAACTACCAGAAAATAGGACAAAATACACAAAGAACTCCTCTAAGTGAACACTTATACTGAATTAAAAATGGACAAAAGACTTGTACTGAAACTTGACAAAAGAGTATAATGAAATGGGTTACAAGGTATGAAAAGGTGCTTCATATGACCCTTAGTTATCAGGAAGATGCAGATTAGAACCATAATGAGACATCACATACATGTATCAGAGTAGGTAAAATTAAAAAGCTAACAGTACAAAGTCAGTCTTATATTCTGTGGGAGTGTAAAACTGGCAAGCTACTTGGTAGTTTCTAATAAAGTTAAAATATGCATTCATTCTATAAACCAGCAATTTTGCTCTTATATATCCAAGAGAAACGAGTGCTTATGTGCACATGTACACTCACACACACTCACACACACACACACACAGAAAAGAAAAAGGATACAAAAATGTTGATGGTACTTTTATTTACAATAGTCCAAATGGAAACCAACTCAAATGTCTATTAGTAGGTTAATGGACAAATTGTGGTATATTCATATAATGACTCTATTCACCAGTAAGAAAGAAATAACTGACAGTAATTTCTGTTCTACAAAATCTTAAATTTCCCTTTGAGACTGACATTTTTAAGTATCTAAAAGCAATTACTTATGAAATTTTAAAATGTCTTTTCTTTTATTTAAAAAAAATTTTAATGTTTATTTATTTTTGAGAGACAATGACAGAGTGAAAGTGGGGGAGGGGCAAGAGAGAGAGAATCTGAAGCAGGTTCCAGGCTCCCAGCTGTCAGCACAGAGCTGGATGTGGGGCTCGAACCCACGAACCATGGGATCATGACCTGAGCCGAAGTCAGACGTTTAACCGACTGAGCCACCCAGACGCCCCCAAATGTTTCTTCTTTTAAAAGAACTGGATATGGTTGTTCCTAAGCTTCTTACCATAGTAATTAGATGTGTTTTTTGTTTTTCTCTAGATAATTAAAAAAAAAATTTTTTTTAATGTTTTTATTTATTTTTGAGACAGAGAGAGACAGAGCATGTACAGGGGAGGGGCAGAGAGAGAGGGAGACACAGAATCTGAAGCAGATTCCAGGCTCTGAGCTGTCAGCACAGAGCCCAATGCGGGGCTCGAACTCACGGACTGTGAGATCATGACCTGAGCCGAAGTCGGCCGCTTAACCGACTGAGCCACCCAGGCGCCCTAGATAGATAATTTTAAAGGTGAGATTTCCATGCTGTTAAAACCAGCAGCAAAGTAAGGATATTGATCAACAAGCTCTATAGTCAAAAGAATTTTAAACTGTAATTAGACTGCATTGTTTGAAGGGGTAGGGTTTTTTTTTTTTTTTTTTCTATTTTAGAAATCATCATTTGACCTTGACATCAAATGCTCCATTTATATTCTCTAACTATTGTTATGACATTCTTGACTAATACTACAAGGCAACAAGTATGAATGGTTACACAAAAATCCTACTTCAGTGATTCTAACTTAAGATGTATATACATCCCTATTTGTCTGTAATATACATAGGCATTTATAACATACACACATGCTATAAACATAAACATGAGAATTAATATGAGGTTAGTTACAACCAAGATTAGAGTGAGCATCTAACTAAGAATTCTTTAAGAGATTTACAAAGAATGTGATAGTTTTAGAGACAAAAATGTAAAGGAGAAAAGAGGGGAAAAGCTTTATAGGTAGAAGATATTTGCTTGAGCAAAAGTACAGAAATATTCCAAAGGCCATATCAAGGTAAAATATAGAAAACTGGAGACATTCTTAACTATGTGCTTAAAAGCCCTACTTACTTCAAGTAAAATACCTTACGGTAAGTTAGTCACCTAAAATGTACAATAAAAATCTGAAAGGTAAAATAGTAGTTACAATAAAAATTACAGAGGAAGTAGTAAGAGGTGAATGAGATATGAAAAATATGAAAAAAAAGAATAAATGAAGGTTGCCTAATCATTGCCAATGAAAGGGTCTAATACAGCTTCCGTATTGCCAGGGCTTTTTTAAACAGGTCACCAAAATCCTTTTCACGTGAAGGCAAAGTTAGAGGATCTATATTCCTATTACAGGACTAACAATATACCTTTTCCCAAAACAGAAAATTGGCAAAGGTTTTATAGTAAAGAAACACAGCCACTACCTCAAATATGAATGAGCCTTATTTGTTATGTGGACAATTAGGATTCAAATTATTCATTTCAAAATATTTTAAATAAAAAGGCTTAGGGAATGCATGAGATTTTTCTATATTCCTATAATAATGTTTATTCCACACAATAATAAAAGCCAGATTAGGAGCTTCCTTAACTGAAGATGGGGCTAAAGGCTAAATTATGACTAGGCCATGTGACAGAATGATGGTTAGCAACCAGTACATGATTTTCTGGTATGTGCTGTTAGAGGAGTTGTAAGCAATTACTAATTTTACTCCACTGGCTATGTGCCTATGCCCAAACCACCCCTATATTTTCAGATTTTGACCTTATTTTGGAAGCCCAGAATAGAGAAATTTCTCAACATATCAAAAAGGGGGAGGCAGGAAAGGAAAACATTTGTACAAAATTAGGCAATTTATGACTTGAATCTAGGCATAATTCTTTGATCTCAATGTGTTATCCTGTACTTTCATTTACTAACTGTTGTTCTAAAAATAAAAACCAAGCTATATAAATTAAAGATGACTATGAATATTCTTCTCATCTTCTAAGATCTTAGCAGTCACTCTATTGGAGTAGAAAATCTACCAATGTGATGGCATGATTTTTATTTAATATGAAAGGATCAAAAAAACCCACCATCAAAACAATAGAAGTAGGTTTGAGACTGCACTTTCTCAAGCACTACCTGTTTAATCAGATAGAATCACTGATCAGGCATGCTTTTCCAAAGAACTGAGAAGCTATTAAGGTACCCTTATCACCTAAAGAGATTTTGTCCCAATAATAGGTTCATCCTTTTCACATAGGGGATGGATAAGATATTTAATTTTAATAATCAATTATAACCTAGTTATTACATCTTTGTACATTAACTTCTAGACATACTATACTTGGCCGTAAGTTCACTAAAATTTTGTTTCTTTTTAGAAACTGGTCTGGCTGGGTATAGGTGTAGAGTTAGGCAGAGTAAGTCTCTTCAAGGAGGAGGGGTAAGCAAATTTTTTCTGTGAAGGGCCAGAGAGTAAAAAATATTTTAGTCTTTGTGGGCCTTACATTCTCTGTTGTAACTCCTCAACTCTGCCATCATTGTAGCTCCAAAGCAACCAGACAAAAGTAAATGAATGGGCATTGTTGTGTTCTAATAAAACCTTGTTTATAAAAACAGGAGGTGTAGCCTGTGGGCCGGTTTGCTGACCTCTGTCTTCCAGTACTACTCTGGCTTTTTTTTCATGCTTTGGAGATTTTGCCCATTCTTTGACAGGTATCAAAAGCATTTACCAAAGATGAAGAATTTCAGCCTTGATTTCATCATAAAAGGATTTGAGAGTGGTGGTATTTAGGGGGTGCACCCTTACTTGGGCTACTTGACAAGATAGTTTAAGAGTCAAACGGATTGAAACCAAATCGAACCAATTCAGAACATCCCGGGGTCAATTTTAGAACAATACATAGTATACTGTCTTACTAATAATTCCTTGCTTATTACAGTGCATAAATCTGAATGGCTACATAGTGTAAATAAATCCAACCTCCCTAACTGAGCTTCCGTAATTTCATTCCCTTTAAAATAATTTCTCCTATTTCATTCCATATACAAGCTATTAATTCAAGCTTTGAGATTACCTGCTAGAAAAGATTGCATTATGATGTTTTAGTCCTATTAACTAAAATAGGCTCTATTTCTATTTGTTAAAATATCGCTTATATTTTTGTTCCTTTGGGAGCACAGTAGCCCTTTAACCCTTTACAAAAGGAATAGATGGCAATATAAAAACGTTTGAAGAGGAGGGATAGAACTTACATTACACTTCACACCTCTCTTCACACTCCCACCCAGACCAGTACGTTCACTCTCAGAATTGAATGGAAGAAATGCCGAACAGAAAATAAAACACAAAAGATAGTGTTCCATATATTAAAGACTGCCCCCCCATATGAGAGTCTTCCTCCTTCCTAATCCTGCCCCCCAGGCAGCTCTGAGGTAGAACTTTTTTATGGCTCCTAGGGTGTAGAGACGCAGAGGAGTTGGGGCAGGTTGCAAGTGAAAAACAGGGAAAGAAATACTTGCTCTTTCTTAATTACTTCCAGTACAATTAAATTTTGAATATTCCTAAGGTATATTTCATATACTAGTATCTAGAAACAGCCTGATGTGAAGTTCTTATTGACATTATTAAGGAAATTAAAATATATAAAGTCGTTTTGGTAGTAATTTGGTTTGACTGCAGTCCAGTGGGAAATCTTTTAAATGAAAACAGCTCCTCTGTGCCTGGGCTTAAAGGTGAGTCTAAGGTGGCAAGTAAGAAAAATATAGTTCTTCCCCAAGTGGACTACAAAGTCAAAATGTCTTATGAGAAGTTAATGCTACTCACCGACTACTGCAGTGGTGGAGAGCAATGTCTCATTTTTGGTACAAACTGTATCAACTTATTGTGACACATCCCACATGAGCAGTAGATCAGATATGTGTAAGACTTTTTTTTTTAAGAAAGGAAAAATGACTAAATAAAATTAACAAATGCAGCTCCTTTGATGGACCAAACGTTAAACATGAAGCCCATAAAAGGGGGATCTTGGAAGTTAAAAAATTATCAGTGTGATAATGGCACTGTATCTAGCACAGAAGGGGGAAAAAATGAGTAGAAAATAGGAAGAGAGCCAGGCTACTTCCAGTCTTTTCTGAGTCATTCCTTTGGTATGTGTGTGGTTTTTTTTTTTTTTTTTTTAATGTTTTATTACGTACTGTGTCAAAGTACTTTCAAATTCACATAACTTTCTCAATAGGTATTTATAATAGGTACACTTTTCATTTGATTATCAAAATTGAAATTTTAATTTTTTTTTAACGTTTATTTATTTATTTTTTTGAGACAGAGAGAGACAGAGCATGAACGAGGGAGGGTCAGAGAGAGGGAGACACAGAATCCGAAACAGGCTCCAGGCTCTGAGCTGTCAGCACAGAGCCTGACACGGGGCTCGAACTCACAGACCCCGAGATTGTGACCTGAGCCGAAGTCGGCCGCCCAACCGACTGAGCCACCCAGGCGCCCCCAAAATTGAAATTTTAAAAGCAGACTCCGACTATTCACAGAGAACCAACTAAAAAATTACTAACGCCATATAACTTGAGAGGAAAATTCAGGCGTTATCCCTCCACACTAAGCCAAATAAGTATGACAGGTCAGTTCCGACCTACAGAAAGCTTCTGTAGAAGCCTTAGGACCATGTGAGAGTCTTCTTTCTTCCAAAGCTGACAGGCAGTCCTAAAGTAGAGGAAATCTTATAGATCTCTATCCTCTGGGAGCCATGAAGAGCAGTAATAAGTTTCTATCTGAAAGAAGAAAAATTTGCTTTTTCTTAATATCATAATCATAGTCTACCATTATTAAACTGAGAAAAATGATAAACAACAGGACTTTCTGACACCCAGTTCCTGAGAAGTTCCTAGGTCCTGATATTAAGTTGGAGTATGCCAAATTACATTAAGAATAAACCACTAGGGTTAAAAGATGAAAGTGTATAAAAGGAAAAGATCCTAAATTAAATATGCTCCATAGTTTCAAAAATACCTAAAAAGCACAGCTTAGTAAGTGGGTTTTGCCACAAGAACCGAAGCTCCATATTTAAAAAGCAGAGTGAAACAAGGCAGTCTACAGATGTGAGAACAGGTACTAAAGTTCTAACCTTCCCCCTCTCTTCTCAGTTGCTAGCCGCAACCTTCAGAAAGTTATTCAGCTTTAGCGTCTGAGTTTTGAGTTTCTATATCCTATAATTTTTTCATTAAGAAAACTAAAGAACCAAGAGACTTAGTCAAGCATGGGAAAAAAACAGATTCCAAAAAGGAAGTTAAATTCAGACAATGTGAAATACAAAACTGGAAATACTACTTAAGAACATAGAATACTTGTTTCTGTCATCAGCGGTGGCAGAAAGATTTAGCTTGTTTGTTTTCGAAGTGCACATACTCATGACCACATGAAAAGAAAGTGAAGCACTGGCACGCAGTTATAAAATGTATCAAAAGGCACTATTATTATGGTCTATCCTCCATGGCTCAAGGGAGATTTCAGGGGTCAAGTAAAACCCTTTTTACTCATTTTGGTCCTTATGACAGCTACGTAAGTATCATGATTATTGCGCACTTAGAGGATAAGCTAGCAGGTAAAGCTACTTTTGCTTCTTTGCATCCCATGTACTTTTCTCTCTCTCAGTCTCTCTGTACATACAAAAGAGAAGCCAAGTTTAAAGCGCCACAGACACTGTCAGCTGCTTTCCAAAGAGGTTTAGTAGTCCGGCATCTCAGAGGCCTCGTTTTGTCCTTCAGATAGCAAGAAACCAGAGAGGAAGACTGTTGCGGGGCAGAGAGAAAGGGTGTGTGACAGAGCGTGTGAGTGTGCCTGCACGGTCTGGGGAGGGAGAAGGAAAGCATTATATTCTCCAAAGACACACAGAAATGTTAGCAACATGATTTCTATACACCAGTGTTAACAATAGCTTATCTGGTATTATTTAGTTTCAACTGGGTCAGACATAAAACTAATAAACTGGGGTTGGAAATTATATACATAGGTATGGCAACCAGTTACAGATTTAGAGAGCAGAAAAATCGCCTTGCAAGTCACCTTCACTAGTGTTTATTAAACATTTTTCTTAAGCAAACTATAAACAGCAGCTTTACTTTAAAACGTATGAAAATAAACAGTTAGAGTCTAGACAGTCTAAAAGGAAAACATTTATTAAGTAACCAGATTAGTATGGAAATGTGCTTTAAAGTTAGGAGATACAGGATTCAAAAATTTGACAAGTGTGCAAATCAAAATATAACTTTTCTGTGAGTTTTCAGTGCATAAAAAAAATCTAGGCTAATTATAGAGTTGATCAGTAAAACCCAATTAAAAACAGTTATACCATAGCAAACAGAAAGGAATTACCTCGTCTTCGCCCATAACTCCTTGCTGCATGTAAACAAAGGACAAATTGTAAAATGTCAGAACTAAAAACAAGCCCACACATACAAATATCTGTGATATGAAAAGCTAAGTGGGCATCTAGTGATTAGGACTACTTTGTTTTAAGAGCTAGGACAATGTCCCCATGTAATAGCTGCTTGTGTTTTACCATTTACAAACCACTTTTATTATATATATATATTCTGCACTGTACCATAAAATGAAATTAACAGGAAATATGCAATTTATTCTCATACATGCTCCAATTCATGAATAAATATTTCTTTCACCTGATCAAGATGGTAATATGTAACACCTTACAGTTAAATAGCATCCCAAGTAATAAATGCAAACAACTTGAATTAAATCCTCATTTTACTAATTATAAAGAGAGATACAGCAGATACAGTCCAACAAACAGCTATTCAAATCCAATTCACATTATATCAAGCCCTGTGTGGAGAAAGTACTGGAAGACACAGAGGTATGAAAAGATATAACAATGTTAAACTGATACTCTGAAGCCTGTAGAGCTTAGATAGAAGGTAAAGACATCAATCCATGTTCAAACTTGCTTAGTTGAAAAAATGATTAATGATACACTACAGTTACCAATGCTTTCAATCCTTCTGGTACATTTTATAACCTCTATCTAAGTGCTTATGTCTCTCTCTCTCTCTGGGGTAAAAGGGATTCAGATACAAATTGTTCTTAGTATCATCACAGACTAGCACAGATGTTAAATATTCAGAAGTATGAAGCAGAAAGACATTTCAAACTACCTTATTAGCAGTTTACATAATTCCACATGGAGAAAAAACACTGCAATTTATTCTCCATAATAAACTACCAGTTTGATAAAACCCGCAACTTATTTTTAAATAATTCCTCCTTGCAAATCCGAGTACACAATGAGTATTTTTACCCTGGAATTAATATATGAAATCAAAGCAGTAAACTAAAACAAAAATCACTGTTAAAATCAAGATCTTAACCCATGTTTTATGAATTTTTTTTTTGGCCGGGGAAAGTTTCTTTCTGAATAAATCTCAAATCGAAACATATGTTAAGAGTTGTCAGAAATGTAGTCTTCCCCAAAAGTATAAAGCAAAGACCAAAGGAAAACATTTCACATCATTAAATACATTCTACTACAGAAGTTTTACAATGTGAGTCTTTAATATAAAGAAGTGTGCCCACAGGTGAAAATATAGGATTAATACCCCTACAGTAACCCTTAGTCATTACACTTTAAGTCAATAAATACAAGGCTTACAACAGAGTCTGTTATACAAAATAACTTCATTTGCATCTCTGCCTCTCCATTGTCTTTATTTAGCTGTAACTACTGCAGTTTTAACCTTTTTGGGAGCTCCAGCTACCTCACAGCCTAGCAGATTGTCTGACCTGTACATTAGTTTATATACAAGCTTACCTGTGTGTGTTTTTGTGTGTCTATCGAGCTTAGATGTACATTACCTGTATACATTACATATAGATTACCTGACATACATATTCGTTTAGGGTGAGGTAGGGGCGGAAGTGACATTTAGAATTTTGCTGTGGAAATCCTGGAAGACTTATAAAGGCCTTAAAAACACAGGGTCTCAAAGAGATAGCGGATCAACTATGGAAAATCGAGTAGGAATTTTAAAAGAGCTGTCAAAAACAGACTATACAAGAGTGAATTCCCTGCAGTCTTAATCGTTGTATTAAGTGTGGAAATGGTCAATAGGCTCCCAAACGGTCACAGCACAAGTCTAAGAAGTTAGGCTTCCTACTTCTCTCCAGGCATGATCGAAATGATATTAATCCAGTATAGATTTGCTTTACGGAATTTCAGTCATGGGTGTAGAAGACGGATCATTTACAAAGCAAATAAAACTACTCTCATCAAGTTTAAAGTCAAGTTATGAATTATAAGGAAGTGATAACGTGGTCCACAATTCCTGACCTATTGAGAAAATTAATGACACGACAACCAGTTTATATTCTCAGCTGTTATGTTCTTTGCTGAGGCTACTCAATGCTAAAATAGTCAAAATACGTATGAATGTTCATAGCATCTTAGGTCTCATCTCATTCCTAGGCTTGAACACATTATTTAGAAGAGTTCTCCAACTACCTCATACCTGAGGAATTTTAGAGTTCTGTAAAGAGCTATTGCACTTATTTTCTGGACAACTCTCAAATTCCAGCTCTCTACATTACCAAAAATAGAACTGCCTGCAGATGAAGCTAGATCATGTGAAACACTTCCTATCCCTGTCATGGAAAGAACCAATCTGCTATCATCACACTAAACAACGGAGTACGGACTCACTTTCCTACATGAGATCTTCTTATGTGAATTTCTGTTCCACCATAACTCGGATTCAGAGTTATCAAAAGTTCCCAATGAGAAAAGAAAATCATTAAATTACTATTCATTAAGTTTTAATTAAGGAAGACTTCTTTAAACAATATGCCCCTCCAAACTCATTTAGAATAGGACTTAGAAAAAAAAGTGAGCAATTTTTGTATAAAAACTATTTAGAACATTCAATTTCAGTTACCTAAGTTTTATAAAACTTATTACTAAAAATTACCAGGCATTCAGAAGTGAGGAACTGGCTATTTAACACACGTGTGTAAATATGTGTGTGTGTGTGTGTGTGTATGTTAGATTATATTTTTTTACATATATGTTTTATTTTATCATTATTTTTTAATGTTTATTTTAGTTTTGAGACAGAGCGTGAGTGGGGGAGGGGCAGAGAGAGAGGGAGACACAGAATCTGAAGCAGGCTCCAGGCTCCGAGCTCTCAGCACAGAGCCCGACGTGGGGGTTGAACCCAAGGACCGGGCCGTGAGATCATGACCTGAGCTGAAGCTGGACTGAGGCACCCAGGTGCCCCTCCACATACATTTTTAAAGATAATAATAATAAAGCTTTGGAAAAAAAAATTTTCCTACAAGAGTGAGTTTAAAATTTGGTCCTGGGTTATCAATAATCTCATTTAGGTTCTAACCCATTGCTACTAAAAAAGAAAAAGGATGATTCTGACATTCTCTTCAGTGTCTCTGTGCCCTTACATATTGGCTCTTAGCAATGGCTGTGGTACCTGATTTACTGCAGCTGGAGTAACAGATAAGGAAACATAACAAATTAGCCAGAAATATTTAGGTTAAAGTTCTCTTGGTGTGAAACTAAAGAAATTCTTATTTCTTGCTCTGAAAAGCCAAAACCAGGGAGAGAAATATACCCCCAAATTATCCTTTTCAAGATCTAAAATAAATCTGTTATCTACTCCACTTATTTCCATTAGCATAAAAAAGGATTACGTACTCAAATTTCCTATTTTCAGGACTTAATACAGTACATTTAGAGACTCTGCCCTCAGAAATACAATTTCACTAAGTTTTCTTAATTAAAAGATAAACATAACCTCTCTCCTCCCAAACAGTAGAGCAAGCCCTTGATTATAAACATAGATGTATATGGCTAATGACAGCAAATTTAAATTTCAACTAGCTTGCATCCCCCTGTACTTCTGCTATCTGTCCCCCTTTTGAAAAGCCATATGTACTAATAAAAATATAAGCTATTTTTCCTTGGGAGAGGGGTGAGGGGAGCACAACATGATCCAAACAGATACAAGCACCTGAATGATACATCATTTTGCATTGGTCCTCACTGCTATGGAAAACAGGTGGTTTTATTTTGTTTTTTCCTACTGAGAATAAAATATGTGAGATTTATACACTTGGAAGTACAACATTCAAGCCGTCATTCTAAATTCAGATAGTGCTTGCATTTTGGTTTTTAGACAATCTACCCATTCCTATATAATATTACTTCCCTAAAGTGCTTCTGGGTGTTAGGTTCGGACTCCTCTACAATATTTATTCAATGGTAGCAGTCTCCACCAGTTAATTCAACTTGATTTCTAGTTAGATGGAGGAACATGGTATGTTCAGGAGCCTACCTGCAGTTATATTTCTATGGCATTTTTTTATTGTTAAATTTTATTTTGTCTATACAACTTCAAGAGACATATGGATGTGGGATACTATCTCTTTTTCTGAGTTAAGAGAGGTTGAAATATAAGGATCTGTTAGAGGTATTTCACAGTTTTACCCAGTCTGACCAACTTCCTGACCTTTACCCCATTCCCTGTTTATCCGTTAAAGGAATATTTCACAGTTTAACTATAATGTTAATTGACCAGGAAGGCAGACTCATGAAAGCTTTTTACAACATTTGCCTTATCTGCATAACAACTACACTAGTATTTATAATATTATTTTTATTAAATGGACTCAAGCCTAGCACCTAATAATAGCCTAGTAACATCATAGATTTCTTCCAGTTCTGTGTTTTCTAAGGAATGTTCTCAAATTGTTATAGTCATGCATTTATTATAATATGTATTTGTGCGCCACCAAAGATTGTCTTGGGTACCACATGGGACATGTGCACCACTCCTTAGGGAGCACTGTGAGACAGTCATTTTGCTTTTGACCCACATTTTGTTCCTATATAGCTTCTTCCAAATGGGTCTGGTTTGACTTTCTGCAGTAACATAAGACAAACCTTCTTTGGTCACTACATATATGTTGAACATCCTTCAAATACTTGAAAACATTGGCTATGTCTTCTTTCAATTTATATTCTCCAACAATTTATGTATTCACAAGACAGGATTAATACTCTTTCAAAGTCATTTTGTCACTATTCACCATCACCCACTGTCACAGCTAACTCTCACTTTTAGAAACTGTTCTAAACACTTTACATGAATGAATTCCCTCATTTCTCAAAAAACAATCCCCTGAAGCAGGCAGCATTTTATCTCCTTTTGACATAAAGAATCTGAGTCTAACTGAAGTTAGGTGAACTGTCCAAGGTCATAGCAAAGTTAGGGTTAAATCCAGATAATCTAGCTCCAGAGTCTGTGGTACCAACTACTGTTAACTATTGTTAACCCCACCACCACCACACACACACACACACACACACACACACACACAAAACCACTGACTTATAATTTATTGCCAAATACTGATTTTCAAAGTCAATAATGTTAGCTATGCTTATTGGTTAAGTAATACAACTTACTTAGTTGCTAATGATGAGTTCAAATCTGTGACATAATTTAAAAAGTAGGTCTATGTATTGAGATGCTACAATTCCTTTAATCAATAATATTTAATAATAATTTAGTACAGGCAGAGGCTTGGTATTGACATCACTTAATTCCCATATTTCCTAGGGAGACAATATGCTAAGAATATAGTTGAACTGTAAGAATTAAAAGCAGCTCAAGGAAAATTTCCCCTTACTCCTTCTTGCCATTTGCCCACTTCTCTCTTCAATGACCTTGATGTCTAGAAAAAATTACTTAAATTCTTAATATTCAAATACTTCCCAATCATAATAAATATACCCAATTTCTTGACCTCTGCTCCCCTCTTAACAATGTTCCCAAATGAGCAAAATAATTTTTTTTCTCTCTGGATCAAATTGTCCCTACTGACCTAAACACATTTTGATGTCCTAGTTTCATTATCTCTTCTGTCCCCTACTCCCTTGCCAGAAGAAGTTCAGAATGTCCAGGACAGCTCACTGTATCGAGCACGTAACATGGCTCTGAAGTGGCAGGCCATGAAGAGTGCTCACATAATGAAAAAGCGTATTTGTCCACAGGGTTCAACTCTTGCCTGAAATAAAATATTCTTGTGTCTACTAGGTGATAAAACACTGATAACCTAACATCTAGGTTATTTATGAAGGCTTCAGGCAACCGATGAACTCAATTAGCTTAATAATATTTAGTGCAAAAACAGTGTGGCTCCTAAGCTCTTTGCTCATACATAACTGATGTATTCTATTGTGGTTGCAACATACTTCTGAATCGTGCTAGTGTGGTAGGCACACAGCAATCCCAGGTCATCTGTGAATCATCTAACAAACTGTCTCATACAGCACCTTCCTTCAAATGGATCTTAACAGAGTATGTGAAATATACACAAATTCAAGTTTTTCTACTGACTTGTTTTTAGAAGTTAAAATGGAAATGATCTTTATCACACAGAACGTCCCAAAAGCAAATTATTTGAGGAAGTCAGGATAAATACATAAAGAGCTTGCTGCTTAATCCCATCGTTATTTTATAAATCAAGTCATGAGGATAATACAAAATTATGATCTATTTTCAGTTTGTAAACTCAATTTCATCAATGTAAGTTTTAGTCACAGATACAGAGTTTAGAGACCAGCTACTCAAGTGACGTGTTGTTTTAATTCCATGGTAGAAAAAAAGTTGACTGAAGAAGTCCTGGAATGCGATTTCTAGTGCCCTTCTGGTCAAAGTCTATGTAAGCACCATAATTCACTGAATTCATGAATGCGGCCTGCTGTACTGCTGTAAGGTCCAGCCCAGACACGGCCTCAGCTAGAGAGCACAATTAGGCCCCAGTGTTAGGACCTTGCCAATTTGACCTCTAACCATCCTTCAAGATACTAACACATACCCCAGTGCTCAGATTACGCTGGCACGTGGTGGGCAACTCAATATATAACAATCTAAAGTTGAATGAAGCAATCAATCGCACCACAGACACCCTGCTTCTTCAATTTTTCTCTCATTCCAAAATTCTATCTGACACCTTGCCAATCTCCCAGGAAGCCTGGACTTTATTCCCACCCCTCTGTCACTAGAGTCTTTATTACTTAGTATAAGTTCACAAGGTCTAGCTTTACACTGGCCTTTTTTCAACCTTTGTTCCCCAACCTCCCTATCATCTGTTTTCAACAGAGCTTTAGTTGAAATAGAAGAGCCAAGTCATTCTAATGATATAATTATGTATTTTTTAAGTAAGACTGTGTCTATTCTTCCTTCTTTCTACTTCTCTTTGTCCACCCTCTGATTTAAAAATAGCTGTATGAAGGATATTTTCACCTTCCATGTCTACTCCCACAGTCACGGGTGTGCTAAGTACTGGGACTTGAAAACAATGTTTGTCCAACAGAAGGAGAACAAACTTTAATGAAAGTTTATTTATCCTGTTTCTAACTCTGGTGAAGTTCACTGTGTAAACTTTCTAGTTAGAATAAATTAAGTTAGCGTGATCACCATATTTACAGAGTCACAAGTATATTCATTCCTTAGTTAACATAAGCACAAGTGCTATACTAAGTAACAAGTTCTACGCACTTTGCAATCATCATCTCATTTAATTCTCATAATAATCCTTGAGATTGTTATTCCCATTTCATAGATGGGAAATGAAGGCTCACAGAAGTTTCTAAACAAAATCATACCAAAAACTAGAAAGACAATATTCAAACTCAGGACGATCTCCAAAATCTGTGATCAATGAATTAAATCATACTGTCACAAATACATTGCAATAATTGCTTTGACAGCTAGAATTTATATGCCAGAGATCAGAAATAGGCACATTCCAAACTCCTAATTCTGCTTTCTGTACAGCAAACGCTGTAGCTTTATCTTTATACCTATAAAATATTTAACTTCTATGTATATGCAAGGTATAGAGAACCATGTACTCAATTATATTTATTTATAAAAGTCAACTGGAAACATAAAATGTTTGTATACAACTTACCATTTAACATCAACAGATTATCAGTTCCTGGATGTGGATAGCTCAGTCGACCTTTAAAAAGACAGGAAAGGGAAGTTTTAAGATTATGGAGCTATTTGAAAGGCAAAAAAAAAAAAAAAAAAAAAAGGAAAATGAATAAGGAGGAAATTACTGAAGACAGTATATTTCTTAAAAAAATGCTAATGTTTAACTCGAAACATATTAACCAAAATCATCTTTTGAGATTTGAAACCAAAACATAAAAGAGTTAACCTTAGTTCCCAGATCATATGAGGACAATGTGATTTCAGAGCAATGCCTAGAGAATAAGGCCTATTTGTTTTTTGAAATGTAAGAACAATATAGGTATCCTAGTCCTTCACACTTAATATAGGATATAAAAATGTTTAAATATTTTCAAAACTGTTTATAATTCTCTTCACAGCTTTCTTTTTCAAAAAATAAAACCTGAAGGAATTTATTATATTCCTAACTAAAAAACCACCTAAATATTAAAATAAAAAATGAGTAGCAAAAACTCATCACAACTTGCCATTTAATTCAACAGTTTTATATATAGCTGTATGTAAATAAGGAAGTTTGATAAAAACATCTTAAACATATTATTATAAATCATATTGCAAGTTTAACCTGTTCAAAGTTTACAACTGATATAATAAAAATATAAAAAATGAAAATACTAAGGTTTAAGAGCATAGTAGCCTCCTATTTCCTTTGAGTCATTCCTCATACGAGAGCTCTGCACTTGATACATGCGGAAAGGATGACAGGACCGTAGACCACTGTGGCAAAGAAAAAAGGTACGCAGGGACACACTGTGGTTTATTCAGCATTTCTACATCGTAACACTTGTTTGACTAAACGCCAACATTAAGGATGATCGTTGTTTAGAGTCCATTAAAATACAGGACTTTCCTCTAATGCCTGAATCTCTGATGGACTATTAGAAAGGTTCATTAAAATCCACTGAGAAAGTTACTAGAATGAAATGTCTGTGCGATGGCACGTCAGCAGTTTTCAGTGCAGCCCCTTTGCAGATCCTGTGATGGTGCAGGATGCACAGCCGCCAGAAGAGTGACCAGGAACTCTCCGCATGAATCTGACATGATTAGTAAGGAGTATAGATTAATTGTGTCTAGCTTTACCACCTCAGCAAGCACCCTACACACTCTGAGGCCCTGTATTACGCCCACACATCCCATACAAAACAGAGGCTTTTGTTTTAATTATGAAACTAAAGAACTTGATCACCTGCCAGTGGGGGAGATAATTCAATTTTAACATTAAAATATACATATTAGACATATAGTTATAGATATACACGTACACCTATGCATATACACACACTTCATCTGGGCTCTAATTTAACCGTAGCAGATTCTGTTTTTAGGCTCAACAGGTGAAACAAATGTTACTGTCCTTCAAAAGACAATGCACTCTTATTTACTTCTGCATTTCACATGACACCAGCTAAACTAATACAGCAGCCATACTCTAAAAACACACAATAAGTCTATTGTTGTTAATATTTTAGTACGGAGTGAGAAATAAAGACAGTACGTACAAAAGGTACCGAATACAGAGTTAGAAGGCAGAACTTTCCTAAACTGGATTTCAATATCACAGAGCATTACTTTGCCCCAAGTATCATAGCTTACTTTGGAAATATGCCTATTTCTAAACATCTTGTTGCACATGACCAAATTTAGAGAATAATTTAAGGCCATGAAAAAACGCTGTTATTTCTGACTTGAGATGAAAATCACAACCCCTACAAAAGTGGTAACCCGTACTGCTGTTCACTGTAACAAGCTCATTGTCTTGTATACCTACAAGTGTATAGGATGCAGAATATACAAATAAGAATGAGTCTCTGTTTATGATGTAGTATGAAAGACAGAAACAACTTCAATAAAGCCTGCCAAGTGTTAAAAGAATTATGTATAGCACGCTGTATGAAGAACACAAGGAATATTTAACCAAGGCCATAGATTCAGGGAAGACCTCCTACAAAAGTAAACTGCACAAAGCTTTAAGCCTGGTTCCACTTCAAAAGACACTCAACTTTGAGTCGCCACGTAATTATCTTGTAACAGGTTGATTGTTCGCTTTACTTATCCCAAGACACAAGTATATTTTCATTGCTAATAGTCTTTTGACTTCTTGGCTCTGAATGGACTTAAAAGGCACACCTTACACAAAAACTTCAAAAGATAGATACCTATTTGCAGAATGTGTATTTGTATACATGTTCTAAAATACAGTACTCCAAACAGGAAAATCTCTCAATATAATTAGCCAAACACACCAAAATGAAATAAACAAATCAGACTTCTTTTTAAATTATCTGGTCCCTTTTCCTCAATCACAGCAAAATATCAATACATCTTTACAAGTTAAATTTATAGATAATTTACTTTTACCTGGGATACCATTAAAATTACTTCCACTAAGAACATGCCAATTTATAGTAATAGCTAAAATTTGACGGCTCGCTTCATGCCAGGAGCTTTTCTAAGTTCTTTTTGACCAATCGTTTAATCCTACGACGATGTGTGATTTAGGTACGACTATCTTCTCCTCTGAAGATAAAGACCCTGTGCAAGGTTAAAAAACTTGCTCAAGGTTACACCACTGGCAGATATGATCCTAGACAGCATGGCTCCATACTCTTAATCACTATCTTGTAATGACTTCCTAGTTGATAAAATATAGAGAAAGATAGGTATGGTTGGATATAGGGCAAATTCCTATGCTAAATCCATTACAAAATTCATGGGATGATTATGAAGTATGTATTAGGTAACTTATACGTTAACACAGAAAAAACACACATTGGTATAAAATCGGTTCCTCCCTATTGTGTAAAAAGCCCAGTGGCGCAGAGATCGCTAGCTGCACACTGACACCTATACCTGTCAATAATGGGAACCCCAAATCCTAGATAAGCACAGAAGTGCCCAGAGTTACTCCCTTGTAGCTAACGTGTGCCCACGTGAGTAAGATCTGGCCAATGGGATGTAAAACAAAATTGTTATGTGCAGTTTCTGGGAAGTATTCTGGAAGGGAAGATCTTCTCTTTCCTTTACCTTCTTCCTGCTTGCTGGGATGCAGATGTGATGGCTAAACTGAATCAGCCATATTAGCTTGAGGCCGAAGCTGGGTGGTAAGGACAGCAGAACAAAAAGACAGGCGCCTAGATCCATGAACAACACTACCCTACTTCTAGGTGTGGTATTCTTTTGGAAGAGGAAAATACTTCTGTCTTGTTTAAGCTGCTCTGTGTTTTCTGTTGTCCCAGAAGAACCTAACCTTACAAATAAAGCCCTCTAGTACAAATTTGTGCAAACTGAATTTTAGGGAACCAGGTTATAATTTATTATTGTGAAAATATGATAAAGCATAATAATTTCATTATAGTTTTAATATGTCTACAATTAATGGGTATCTACTGCCTCTTGGCACTTCTTTTACATTAAGATACTATAAAATTTAAAATAAATAACTTTCAAAAATATGTATTTATTCTTAGCTATCAGTGAATAATTAGAGGACCTACAGTATCTTTAAAATTATCTTACTAGTCTATTGTCATTTTAATTATCTGTATAACACATATAAACAAGGCAATACATGTTGGCCATTTTAGATGTATATTCAAGCAGCCAAAACACAGAAGTATGACAACTGCCTACAATTCATCACATATAGGCAAATCACCAATTACTAAAATTTGAAACAATGCTGTATTTAAAGACATGCAGTAAACTAAGCCAGCATTAAAAACGATTTCATATACATTTAAGTTCTTTCACCAAACTACCTACTTAGTCTCAATAAAATGCACTTAAAAATAGAGATGATAGAAAATGACATGTCACTTCTCAGATTTAACCATACTTTTAAAACTACAGAAATGTGAATTAGAAAGGATAAAATGCAGCAGTTTCCCAACATCTCTTAATGTTTGTGTAGCCTTAAGCTGAAAGTCCCAAAATAACCTCTAGCAACCCATTTGCTGAAGCATCGTATTTCCCTTCCCAGATATCACACTCTCTTGGTTTCCTCTCACTAGCTATTCCTTAAATACTCTCTGCTGTGTCTTCCTCCTCAGCTTTGCAAAATGCTGAAGCCCTAGTGTTCAGTCCTGGGACTTCTCTTTCCACGCAGCCTCCCTAGGTGATACCATCTACTACCCAAGCTCCATGCATCATCTCTGAGCAGATGACTCCCACATTTGTATCTCTAACCGCAACCTCTATACCTCAACCCCATACTTCCCCAGATTAGCACAGAGCACCGTCTTCCTTCCATATGGATGCTCATCCCCAAACCCTGGGTTGCCTCCACACCTCACTGTGTGTAATCTGTGTACAAATCTGCCAACAAATCCTCACTGCTCGATTTATAAACACAGACCTAGATCTGATTGCTCTTCACGGGCTCCTTCTTGGTTTCCCCAGCCCAAGCCATCTCTATCTCTTCACAGACTACTAGAATAACCTGACAGTCTAGTCTCCATTCGGCAGCCTGAGAGATCCTTTTCAAGCCTCAATCAGCTCAGGTTTCTCTATTACTCAAGACCCTCCCAGGCTTAGAATAAATATCTGGCCTCTCATCCCCTACCATTCTAACCACGTTGGCCTCTTTGCTGTTCCTCAAACATGCCAGGCATACTGCCATTTCAGGATCTGTAGATTTCCTCTTCTATTTAAAATGCATTTGTCCAGATATGACCAAAGCCTATACCTCTCACTTCATTCAGGTGTTTAAACGATGCCATCAGAGACCATCCTAAAATAGCAGTTTCTTTCTCTATCCCCTTGATACTGTATTTTTTTTCTTCATAGCATTGACTCTTATTATCTCCACCCTTCATTAAAACAGAAGACTCATGAGGGCAGGACTCTTGTCTTTTTTATTCTCTACTGTATCTCTACCATCTAAAACAGAGCCTAGTAGAGGTGCCTGGGTGGCTATTTGGTTAAGTGTCTGACTTCGGCTCAGGTCATGATCTTGTGGTTTGTGAGTTCAAGCCTTTGTTGGGCTCTGTGTTGACAGCTCAGAGCCTGGAGCCTGCTTCGGATTCTGTGTCTCCCTCTCTCTCTGCCCCTCCCCCGCTTGTGTTCTCTCTCTCTCTCTCTCTCTCTCTCTCTCTCTCGTTAAAAATAAACATTAAAAATTAAATAAATGAATAAATAAAACAGAGCCTAGTACATAACAGGCCCTTAAGTATTAGCTAAATCGATGAACGAAATTATCTCATTCTATTATATGACCCATGAGCTTAATGGAAAGCATAGTACTAAACACGTATTTGTATGTGGGACATTCTCTCAGTAAACGTAAAAATTGCAGAGTAAGTTTTTATCAGTTCATTTCTACGCCTCTTAAAATGGTGAGAGGGAGGAAGACAAGTCTTGCTTTTTTTGCTCTCTGTCAAGATGAATTTTTTCCTTTCTCCACAAATATTCTTTTTTTTTTTAAGAATACATCCAAAATATGATCTCCAAAGCCCCAATATTCACAGTTGATGATGCCAACCCATTCCTCATTAGTGATGATTAAAATTACTAAAGAACAATGTTACACATTCTGCCAACTACTTTCAACAGAAAAAAAAAAAATTTAACCACATATTAGAATCATAAGGAGATTGGGTTACAATTATTATTAAACCAAATACTAAGAGAGGCAGTATGCTAAGATGGTTAAAAACACAAACTCCAGAGTTCTACCACTTCCTAGCATTGCCACTTGGACAATTATTGTTAGTAAGCCACAACAGTCACCCGAATGGAAGATAAAATATCTACATCTTAGGTGTGAGAATCATGTTTAAGTTAATACATGTAAAGTCCTCAGAGCAGTGTTTGACATGCATCAAGTGCTTAATGCATGATATGTACCATACATTTTATATTGTGTGTGTGTTTCTTATACACACGAACATATTGTACAAATGAAAAGATTCTTCTTATATGCTTTAAATACAAAGCATTGCTCCCACTGGTTTGGTAGACTCTCCTCATATTTTATCATTGTCTATGCTTACCTTTATTTCCAAATCTAATTAGAAAAAAAAAAAAAATGGTTCGTAGGAAGTCTGGTAAAATCCACTTAGAATGTGGTCATTACCAACCTTGAATAACTCCAATCTCTGCTCAGATCCAAGGGGCAGGACAGTCATTCCTGACCTCACTCCCAAATCTCAATGCAAGCCTCATAAAAGCCTAAGAATAAGATCATACAAATGCAGAAAAGACCCTTAGATCCAAAGTACCAGATCCCAAGAGAGCAACAGAATCATTCCTTAATAAAAACCATCGATCTGAGTTTCCACGAAAATTAATCTAGTTAACTCACTCTTAAAGCAGGGCCCCATCATAAATTTTCTTCACTGAATAATGATTTACAACTTTTAAAACTTTTATCTAATTAATATTAGAAAATAAACTAAGAAACATCATGGAATATAGAATATCAAAAAGTTTGTTTCAAGTAAAGTATAACCACAAAAAGAAAGACAACAGCAACAGAGGCTAAACTTAAGTCATTAATCATCATAATGTGTCATCATAAAGTTATTCCAATAAAACTGGTACTAATTAAGATCCATTAAATTAACATTAAAATCAGGTTGGACTAATGGTTGCAAAACTTTAACCTATAATAGTTGTATAAATGAAAATAATATTAAGAATAACAAATGGGCAATCAAGCATTGCCAGCAGCAGTGTTAAATGGCATAAAACCTAAAATTAAGTCAGCAATATATACCTAGAATCTCAAAAATATATATATTAAGCCTATTCTATGGCAATAAACACAAAAAGCTCACTGATTTTCATTTAAGAATTTGAAATACCTAAATTTCCAACTGTAGGGAAATGGTTATGTAAACTATTTTATATGCATGTAAGTAATTTTTAAAAGTTTTAAGTAGATATTGACAAAAAATAGGACTCCTTGTAGAAAAATGTTCAATCGTTCAACCAATAATTTATTGAGCCCTTTCTATTTGTTTGGAACTATAATAAATGTTGACTCAAGAGTAAAAACAGAGGTGCTCACTGCTCCCATGACACAGTGTCGTGTGAAAGATACATTAAAAAAGAAAACAAGCTACTGAATCAAAAATAAATGAGCAAGGCACTCCATTTAAAAGGAATAGAATTCTTTAACAATCTTTAATAGAGTAAGCTACTACTGACTAAGCATGTTGGGGGGCTTCACCAAAAAGATAAATAGACTAGGGATTACAGAGACTTCCAACCGAACATGGACGACTGAATGCCTGTGTCCATCTTTGCTGCTTTCTGAAACCCCTAAAAATGGCGTCATGGAAGTTTTAAAGAGGCATAACCCCATCAGGACAAATAAAATGAGACAGGATCACAGAAGAACTATGTCACCAAAATTTTGGAAGCTGTGAACAGGAATGGTTGAGTGGTTAACTGCCTGTGTAGACCAGAAATCACTGAAATCTCTGACACCTATACTGGTGCGTGCCTGGGAAGACTATCCAGAAACAAGCCATTTACCACAATAGACACCTGGAGAGCTTCCAGAATAAGAAGCTCTAGTTATCACTACGAGTAGATGTGGGGTGGAACTGAACATGGGAAAGTCGAGGACTGCTTTTTAGTTTTTAAAAGAATCAGAGAGACACACAGCCCTCTCTCTGGCTTTTCTAAGAAGGCGAGAAGTCAGGCCTCTAGCTCCCAGACAGAAGAATGGACGACATACATCCGGTGTTCATTTCCCAGACTGAAAGAAAAGACCTAGAAACAGACATTGTGGGAGTTCCACCTGGTTGGCTTATAGCAATGCTCACTGGTTTGTCAATTCCAACTACATACACAGAGCTTCCAATCACCATTTTTGTGTCTCATCTTTAAAAATGAACAGACATCAAAGGTCCGTAAGTATGTGATGAACACCTCCAGCATGAATGAAAGAACAAAACCAAACAAACAGAAAAGAGGAACGTAGAAGTATAAACATTGCAAGGAAATGGAAAAATAATCCACAAACACTACAATATAGTGTTTAAAGATAAGCACACCAGAAAAACAGTATCAAGGAAGAAAAGGAAAGTTCAATGACTTTTTTAAAGAGGGTCCTAAAAGTTCTTCAGAGAAAAATTTTGAAATAGAAAAATCAATAAAAGGGCTGAAGAGTAACAACTGAGGGAATGTCTCCCAAAGTAAAACAAAAGATAAAGCAATGGAAAACAGGCAAGTAGATGAATATAGGAGGTTAACTATTTGAAGAACAGGATTTCCAGAAAGAAAAATATTAAAAATAGAAGGGAAGAAATGATCAAAATGCCAAAAATGTCCAAGAATTGAAAGAAACGCATCTCCAAATTAAAAAGGCCCAATGGATGTGCAGTGAAGGAAATAAACAAAGAAATGGAAGGAAGGAAAAAAGGAAGGAAGGAAGGAAGGAAGGAAGGAAGGAAGGAAGGGAGAGAAAGACAGGGCTCCCCCATGCATACACATAAGAAGATCCATTATTTCGTTATTATGAAATTTCAGAACCGCAGGCACGAAAATATCCTAAAAGCTTCCAGAAAGAAAGACAAAAATTTTAAAAACACAAAACAAGGCAATCGATCATACAAATTAACAGATATCATGATGGTAATACACTTATGGTAACCTTGAGAGGTAAAAGACAATGAAGCATGCTTTCAGTGTTCGCAATTACAAACATGTAATTCCACACCAGCCTATCATCTTACATAGTAGAATAAACACGTTTTCATACGTATGAGATCTAAAATGTATGTCCTACCTGAAGGAAGGTACTATAAAACAGGCCCAATAAAACAAAGGTATAGACCACTAAGAAAAGGGTATAGAGATCAGGACAAGGATCCCACAGGAAAAGGAACTCTCAGCATTCTAGAAGTCCCACAGTGACAGTTATGAAAGGCTGCAGAAGGATGCCTTCAACAGCAGGAAAAAAAAAAAAATCAATCTAAGATTATTTGATGTTTTTAGAGGTACTGAAGGAAGCTTCAGGGTTCTATTGATAAATTTTGGGATGAATCAGTGACAAGTACTTAGATAACAAAGCAATCAAACCAAAAGAGACAATGATTAATTCTAAGAAAAAGAAGAAAAAAGTTACATTACAGTACAAAACAGATGAGGTTCACCCATGAGTATCTGCATTTTCATGGCAAAACACCTCTTGATTTAATGTTTATTTATTTTTGAGAGACAGAGAGAGACAGCATGAGCGGGGGAGGGGCAGAGAGAGAGAGGGAGACATAGAACACGAAGCAGGCTCCAAGCTGTCAGCATAGAGCCCAACGCGGGGCTACAACTCGCGAGCCGTGAGATCACGACCTGAGCTGAAGTTGGGTGCTTAACCAACTGAGCAACCCAGGCGCCCCAATACACTTCCTGATTTAAACAAAAATGATCCTATAATCATTTGGAGAGGACAGAGCAGGGTAAGTGTTGGGGGATGGGCAAGTCAAAGTTCACAGTCAACAGATAATACCAAAAATGTAGGAAATTTAGAAGCCTCAGCATATTATTAACAAACGATTACATGAAGAATCCATTAAAAAAAAACATTGAAAGTTAGCTACCTACCTCTAAGGAATGGGGATCTGAAGCAAAGAGAAAAGAATGAGAGAAGACTTCTATCTTTTGTTATAGAAGCCTTATGGCACTATTTGACTTTTTAACTCGGGTACATATCAAACCAGGTTTGAGGGAAGATAAAAGATTTGACTACTGCAAATATTTTAAGCTTACATGTGGTAGACAAAGATTAGAAAAAATTATACACCAACATATCAAGCATGGTTGGTTATTTTAGTTTGTGGAAATAACTGATGATTGAAAAATTCTTCCAGATTTCCCAAATTTTCTTTAATGAACACATACTATTTTTTTTTTGTAATAAGAAAGTAAACATTTAAAAAAGGATAAAGTCCTATACTCTACAGGGAAATCCTTCATTAGAGACTCTCCGATACCCTTCAAATACTAAAAGCAACTAAAATTCATAGGGCTAATTATCCCAAGTACCCACTTTTACCGTGACAAATTCTATATGAAAAATGTTGTATTTCTTGACTTTCAACCTAAAAATAAGAGTTATAAGCCCATAATTAAAGTCTTAATGAAGATTTGTGGTGAAAACAGGCTTTTAGTAAACCCATATAAGCTCTGAATAAATAAATGTGATTTTAAGAAAATTCACTGTGGTTTCTGAATGGTTTTAGTTTTTAAAGAAGAAAAACTGCATATTGTTGTAATTCAAATTGCTTAAACAGCCAAAACTGCCTGAAGAAATAACAATTTGTTTTCAAATTTAATAATATTGTTGCTAATTACATATTGTTGCAACTACCTGAAAAGAAATATAAATAAATAAAACTTAAAAAATCTCTATTCATGATACTATACTTCACGTAAATTTTCTAAAACAAGAACTTTTACAACCACATTTTCACAACTTCCTCTTTAATCTGCAGACATTGTCACAGAAAACAAAAGTTAAAATCTTGAAAATTGTACTTTTCTTGAGATGAATTCAATTCTGAGTAGTTTGAAGGGTAAAGTATTAAGGTATGAGGCATATTACAAGGATCAACAGCAAGCATCTCTTTTTTTTTTTTTTTTTTAATTTATTTTTGGGACAGAGAGAGACAGAGCATGAACGGGGGAGGGGCAGAGAGAGAGGGAGACACAGAATCGGAAACAGGCTCCAGGCTCCGAGCCATCAGCCCAGAGCCTGACGCGGGGCTCGAACTCACAGACCGCGAGATCGTGACCTGGCTGAAGTCGGACGCTTAACCAGACTGCGCCACCCAGGCGCCCCAACAGCAAGCATCTCTTAACGTCAAAATAATGAAATGTGCACGGCTTCGATATAAATACGATTTTTTTCAAAGTTAATGATTTTTTTTCTTATTTATCAAGGCCTGTGGTCTGTAGGAAAAAATAAAAACAAATGAAATCCAGGGGAAAGTACGCACAAATTTCACTCCTTTTTAAAAAGAAATATTTTTGGGATGCTGGGGTGGCTCACTCGGTTGAGTGTCTGACTCCTGGGTGGGTTCGAGCCCTGCATCGGGCTTTGCGCTGACAGTGTGGAGCCTGCTTGGGATCCTCTCTCTCCTTCCCTCTCTGCCCCTCCCCACTTGTGTGTCCTCTCTTTCTCTCAAAATAAATAAACATTAAAGAAAAAAAAAAAAGGAAACATGTTCTTTAAAGATTGAAAGCATATATACAGCAATCCCTCCTTGATGATTTTTTTGGAAGACATGTTATTATACGTGATTTGCACTTTCTGGAACTCCTGAAAAGTTTACTCCAGGAAACACAAGTGGGCCGAAGACAAGTAAAATCTGTTCTGAAGGATGCCTTCCACTCTCTGCCAGAGAAATCAGTGAAGGCAGTGTACCAGGGGCTTAAGAGAATCAACAGAACTGCTCGGGCATATAGATGATTGGTACTAGTTTTACTCTGCACTTTGCTGTGTTTTAATAATGTCATTAAAATGTTTACAACTTCCAATAGATCTCTTTCATCTTGCTCCCCTGTTCCAGAGTGTCTCCAAGTGTGCTCTCTGCACAGGCCGCAGGGCACAATGTCTGGGACTGGGCTCCTGAAACCCGCCTGATACACATGCTCTCAGAGTTTGAGAATCTCTGCCCAGCTCAACACTTCTTAGGTTCAAAAATGTAAATTCTCACACCAGAGACTTTCGGAAATTTATACAAGGTATTTTCTGACTTAGTACTACAAATTTACATTACGGCCAGCTGAAGAGAACCAGAGGGAAAAGAAGAGTAGAAGAAAAGAGGCAAGAATTGATTCGGTACTACCACAACCATTTAGCACCTTACACAGAAGCAATTCCTTATCTTCTCAGTGAAACAGCACAGATTCCACTTCGGGAGTCTTGGAAAATAGGAGCTTAGCAGTCAAGTGATAAAAATGATGCTAGACGCGAAAATACATAGTAAATAAAGTTCTGAAGGCATCCACTTTTAAACATGTGTTGCCATAAAATCCTACTCTAAATCCTTTTTCCTGATTCCTTTAAGTTGTTTAGGGAACACTGGTAAAGTCATTGTGAATTGCTAAAGCGGATACTTCCAAGAACTGTAATATTAAACTGCACTGCTATCCACAGTTTTCGAATCGTTTTTTTTTTTAGCTGAAATTAATTTTTTCTTTTTTTCCTCTTATCCTTTTGGGGAGGGGGATGAGCAAATTTTGGTAAAAATGCTTACACAGTAAGACATTTTTGCAGATTGCTCAGGGCAGGGAGGATAGAGAGCTTAACAATAATCACCGTCTTGTTCTTTTGTTTAAAGCAGAATGAACTGACCCACACATACATAGCAAGATCACAGATTATTTAATATAGGTATGCAAAAACAAAACTGCAAAATTGCAAAACTGCAGTTGGCAAAGCATGATTTGCTTTAAGCATTAAAAGAATCTGTATTTGTTCTTCCTTTGAAAAGAAAAATATTTGCCAAGAATGAAGACGGTCATCAGAAAATGAGATGTTAATGGCAAGAAACCAATGCAGAATAAATAAAAACAGATCAGTGTCACGAATACTAAGGAAAGCATAAAATGGTGTGTTAGTGCTCACGATCTGGAGAAGACAGCACCTGCTCCCTAAGGCTGAGCAGTTATATCCAGTTATAGCCAGTCAGCATCAGGTAGCCCTAAATGAGCTATGCCAGGACTGTCTGCTTTCAGTTCCTCAAATGTGACAAGCTCTTCCATACATCCCGGCCCCTCTGTCTAGCTGACACAGTGGTTTTTCATCTTTGTGCTGTTCAAGCTTAAGGTCTTAGCTTTCTTCACTCCACAGATGAATTAAGTATCTCTCTCCCTTTACTTATGACCTACCCAAGCACCTTATCATCTCCCTCCAAGGCACTTCAAACACTCTGGTTATAGATTATAACAGGCTGTAAATTATAACAGGCTGTAGATTATAGCAGGCTGTAAATCCCTTAAGAACAGAGACTGTATCTGTTTTACACAATTACAGCCAAGGTCTTGGACACTGCCTGGTACAAAAGTAGGCACACTCTATGGACTAACGTGCATCCGGACCTCCATCTTTGTTTGCCGTCACTTCACATCTGCAGAGCCCCCATGAGACAAGACCCTTCCTACCTGCTATGCTAACCCACAGAACCTTAACAGTAAATAACAGAGGTTCCCCTACTGACCTGTAAAAACCACCGGAGAGTGGGAAAATGGAAACAAGCCGTAGAGTGAAGTATTCTGGACTTCACTGGGGATGCGAGGTGTTAGTACAATCAGTCAGTTCTCAGACCAGTAACCTGCCAGACTTCCTTTGGATTCCAGAGAGCTGCTTGACTGTTTCTCTTCTACTGACAGTAACTCTTACCTTGAGTAGTTTCTCTTTTCCTTTAGAAAAGTAAAACCGAATGCCAATTTATAGTTTCTGCCTTTATCTCTGTGGAAGTCAGCCTCCGTGACACCCTCCACTTATGCTTGCCTCCTAGTATTCACATCTCTTGAGTAGTGGCCCCCGCCCCCCCCCCCCCCCCAGTTGAGTTGGGCTGACCTATGTCACTGGTGGTAGGATGCCATGGAAGTGACGGTGTAAGACTTCTGAAGTTAGGTCATAGAAGACCCTGGAACATTAACCTCAAGTCTGGATCTTTGCTCAGGGCGGGGATGGGGAGGGGGGCATCCAGAAAATATACTGTGAGGACACCCCATGGAAAGCTCAACATGGTGAGTGACTGAGTTCTCCTACCAACGGCCTGTGCTAACTTGCCAGCCACATGAGTGAGTCACCTTGGAAAAGGAACATCCGGCCCCAGTCACGCCTTCACATGACTGCTACCTCATGAAATCCTCAGCCAGAACCAAGCAGCTAAACCGCTCCTGAATTCTAACCTACAGAAATTGTGGAGCCGATAAATGTTTATTGTTGTTTTAAGCTGCTAAACTTAGGACTAATTTGTTATACAGCAATACATAACAGTAAAATCTCTTATCACTTAAGTTCATGTGAAAAATTTTCTAGAAGCTTTCATCATTAATAGAAAGATAAACAAGAAATTCATTAAAAAATTTACACTGCAACTCCCTTTCCATTAGATCCCATAAGGAAGGCAAAGCACATGGCTGACCTTTGAAAACATTTAAAAAGGATAAAGTAAGATTAATTCTATTTTTTGAAAAAAAAAAAAAAAAAAAAAAAAAGACTGTATTAAACTTGTATTAAACAGTGGACAGAGTTTTCTGAAAGGAATGAAAAGATGAGATGGAAGAGACGGGACACAGGCTGCAGTGCTGCCCTGAAGACAAGGACTGGACAAACGGGGGAAGTCCACAGACTGGTTTCTTCTGTTCTGTCACAACCTTGCTTTAGCAGATTTTACCGAGGTCCCGCCCAGAGAAAACATGCAATGATCAGAGTACCAGGAGGAAGATACATGACAGGATGTCCCAGAAGGCAGTGAAGTCTGTACTAGTAAGACAAGAAGAGTCTTTCAGTAGTAGCTGTGGTGCATCAGGACCATTTTAATAGCCATTTGATGGCAGTATGCACAAGTACCGGTCTTCTTTCTTTCTCTATAGAGGTATCTCTCAATGTTTTTCTTTATTTATTTTTTTCTTTTCTTTCCTACCATAATAAATGTAGGATACAAAACACTCCCAATTAGAGAGTTGTGAGGTGCCTGGGTGGCTCAGTTAGTTACACCTCTGACTCTTGATTTCAGCTCAGGTCATGATCTCATGGTTGGTGGGACTGACCTCCACGTCAGGCTCTTGGGAGCCTGCTTGGGATTCTCTCTCTCCCTGTCTTTCTGCCCCTCCCCTGCTCACTCTCTCTCTTGAAATAAATAAATAAACATTAAAAAAAAAGAAAAGGAACAGAGATTTGTTACCATAATTCCTAAAGGTGGTACTGAGCACATTTTCCCCTTCCCATTCTAACGAAAGAATTTTGCCTTCACTTGAGATTTGTTTTTTAATTATTAAATTCCTCTTGGTCTTATGCTGCTTCCATTTTCTTTTTCAAAGTCTTCTCCAGTTTTATTATAACATAGACTTTAGAAAAAAAGAAAACTTGAAATGAGAATGGTTTCTCTTAACATCTTTAAAAGGCCTTTTTAAAGACGACTGGGAGAAACGACAATGAAAACCTTTTCATTATTTGCTGGTAACAGCTGATGATGACTTTATCTTACATTAGAATTTCTAAGAGTTTTCTTTCTACATAAACCAAAGAAATAAAGAGAGGGAACTTCTTCATAATCATAAACTACTGGATTCTATTATCAAACAGTGGATAGAAGACAGATGCCACTGGAACTGTCAACATAACAGGGAAAGAGAAAAAGACCCCATATACAGATACTCGAAAAACTAGACTGGGTTTTGGTTAGAAGCAGCTCCCTCCACCCAACCCTCCCACCCCCACCCCCCGCCAAAAAACCCCCAAAAATCCCAAAGTATAATAATCTTTATTAGTTTCTGAGGAGGAGAATTACCATCCCCACACATTGCTAACAATCACTAATGATGATCCCTTGAACTTCTTAAGCCCCTTAAAAATAAGGGAATTAGACAAGAAACTAACAAAATCCAGAAACAGAACAAAACCGTTTGGATAACTGACCAGTATTGCCAACACAGCCTCAAGCCACCACCTTGCTGCCGACGCTGAAGTGCTACAGTTTTGGGCTAAAATCTTATAAGGGAATTCTTATTTGGCTTTATAGAATTAAAAATATGGACAAATTACCAAGTAACACATGGTTTTGATTCAGAGAGCCAGAACTAACCAGTTAAGCTGCTCCTGAATCCCGACCCGTAGAACTCTGTGAGGTAATATTTATTGTTGTTTAAGCTGCTAAATTGTGGAATAATTTATTGTGCAGCAATAAATAACATATCTCTTATCACCCAAGTGCACACAGTTTGCTAGATGTTCACTGTTACTACTGAAAGGCAAGGAGATATATTGTACAAAGAAACGTAAAATAACAACAAGTAATGTACAAACAAATAAAAACAAGTATGTTAATGGAATATCTTCAGATACAGTTAACAGTAAGGCTGATACTGTGGGATCAGTGGGGCTGACTCTTTTTCCTAATTTGCCCCAACTTGTATGAAACCTCAGAGAAGCTCCCATAAAATATCCCCTCTCAAAATCCTATGACGGTAGAAGAAAAATGGGGAAAGGACAATTTTAGGTTGGAATCACTGTGAACTGTAAATACAAATATTCCAAGGCATTTTTTTTATTTCTGAATTTGACAGAATTTTGGAAAAGTTACTTCATAATTTTTTTTTCAAGTGTGTGGGCTGAAGCTAATACGGTGCATGCAGATTTATTTATGTATTTATTCTTCATTCATTTTCATTTGTGTTTAAAGTAGGCTCCACACCCAGCGTGGCGCCCAATGCAGGGCTTGCACTCACGACCCTGAGATCAAGACCTGAACTGAGATCAAGAGTCCGACACTTAACCCAGTGACCTACCCAAGTGCCCCTGAACTAAACAATTTTAGATCCTTTCTTCAACCTCTGGTAAACTGCAAGATATCTCTAAACAGTGGCTTTTTGTTCAATAACAAGAGACACAGGTTTACATTTCTCTCTGCATAAATCAGCAGGTATCTATATAAGCTACAAAGGAAAAAGGATGACATTTCACACAGGTTTTTATTAACAAGCATAGTACAATTTTATAGATAACATAAGTGCTACTTAGTGCTCATTTTCCTACATAAAATGGTGAGACAAAGCGGTGGGTGATACAAGAAAAAAAAAGCCACCTACCCTTAAGAGGATCATGCTCTGCTCTCATAATATCAATAAGGGAATTTTCCAAAGAGTGCATATTCAAACTGTCATACATTCTACTTCGATCCTAGAAGAAGAGAAAAAAAATAGACTCAATATGATCTATACAAGTTTTCAAAAACTGATGATAAATATACCATACCATCTAAACCTTCTTACATAAAAGAGGACATCTGATTAATATATTACTTATCAGTCTGCATCCCAAGACAGTATCAGTAGCTAAAGATCTCATGAGCTATAATATCTCTTGTATTGGAGAGAATGCTACATTTAAGATCTCCAAAATCACATACCAAAAATAATCTTATTTCACTGGCAGCATTAATACAGTAAAATAATTGCTACTGTTATCACTCTCAACTTAAAAAGATTTGTGAAATGTTATACACGTAGGAAGCAGTTTTAGCTGTTATTTAACTTCTATACTTTTCTCATATATCCAGGAAGACACTGGCACTTGAAAAATAAATATTTTGGGGGAAAGGAATTAATCCCATAATGGCACCACACTTTAAATATCTATCAAACGGGGTACACATTATTTGACTTGGTCAGAATTTCACAATAATAAATGCATAAACATCTCATACCATAAAAATCAAAAGAATGAAACTATTAATATCAGAACAAAGACTAACACCTAGAATACTTATATTCAAATCTTGCTCTCTGAAGTTCTCACATGTTGGTCTCTGCATTTCTAAATTCGCTTTCCCTCCAAACCCTGCAAAAAAGGCAGGGGGTGGAGGGAGGAAAGGGATGACAATATTTCCACCTTCCAAGTTTCCTGCCTCATCAAGTCCCAGAACAAAGTCTTTTGTGTAGCTGGGAGTCTTGTTTGCTAAATGTTAAATCTCTCAACTTGCTTACTAGAAGGAATCTGATTCTTTAATGCTTAATGAATTTATACTGTTCTTCTGCCCAACACACCCTCAATGTACTTGAACAAATACACATAGGGAACTATCGCAGCAAGCTCTGGCCCATGCCCAAGTCACCAAAAACAAACAAACAAACAAACAAATAAAAATTTCAGTGGTGACCCCCACCCATTTAAGTGTGTGTAGGTGTTTGTACAAGTGTCTGTATATGAAGGAGAGTCAGGGCGGGCCATTTTTAACTCTCCAAAAAAAAAAAAAAAAAAAAAAAAAAAAACACAGAAAAAGGGAAGAATCAGAAAAGTAGGGGAAAAACTCTTTGCAGAAATTAGAATTAGGCATTTTTTAACCTGCATGAGCTCCAAGAAGGACCATGAAATCTCTGAGATTATGTACAATATCCTGTATGGGTGTGTACACATATTTTTTTTCCTGAAGAAAAGGGTTAGGAATTTCATCAGTTTTCCAAAGGAGTCCACAATCTAGGGATGATTTAGAGACAGTCTTTTGGAAAGCTGAAGACAAACCTAAGAAGCTTTCGTGAAAATATGTTGATTTATTTACTCCACTTGAGGTTTAAATTAGGGTTGTGAACTTTTTAAAACTAGGGGGCCAGAATCAGTATTATAGACTAAACAAGTTGCTGTTGAGGAATTTAGAAGTGTGCAAAGTAGTACTAAAGACACAATGCTAGGCCAGAGCTCTTACTCCAGCATGACCACAATACAGCTACATTGGTACTCCTTGTCTTTTACTTACTTTATTTTTTTTATTAAAAAAAACTTGTTTTAACGTTTATTTATTTTTGAGACAGAGAGAGACAGAGCATGAGCAGGGGAGGGGCAGAGACAGAGGGAGACACAGAATCCAAAGCAGGCTCCAGGCTCTGAGCTGTCAGCACAGAGCTCCACACGGGGCTCGAACCCACTAGCGGTAAGATCATAACCGGAGCCGAAGTCAGATGCTCAACTGACTGAGCCACCCAGGTGCCCCTACTTACTTTATTTTACATCATTAACATGACTTTGGTGAAGGAGGCACAGATAATCACTGAACTACAACAGCGCTTCTCACACATGAGCATGCTTCACAATCATCTGGGACCCAGGCTGCTGGGACTCTGCTGAGACAGAGTCTGAAATTCAATAGGTTTAGAGAGGCCCCTAAGAATGTGTATTTACAGTAAGTTCTCAGGTGATACTTAGACTGCTAGTCCACAAACCATACTTAAAGAAGTGCTGGACTTCTTGATCTTATAGTTTACTAAACCTCTTTAGGCACTGCTCTACAAGAAAAGAAAAAAATTATTTCAGAGTAGACAATGCCTAAAGTCCACCTTAATAATAGAAAAGCCACAGCAAAGCAAATAGACATATTAGAAAAGCAAAAGACTCAAAGTACTATGTAATAAATGAAATAAAACTAGTATAGAGAAGAACATGGCCCTTGGACAAAAATTACATACAATTTTACTAATCTCTCCAAATATTTCCATCTTCTGTGCTTCCATTTTACTTTATGCATAATTAATTTGTTGATTTTCCTGCCTCACCCACTAATCTAAGCTAATTAGGGGTAAGGACCTTCTAATTATGAAATATAGCTGGCTCTCAAATATTTTTGAATGAATAGTACCCTAAGTCTACTAAAAAAAACTCTGCAAATTTAAGTTGAGCTCTGTGAGGACAAAGACTACATACAGGACCATAAATCCCCCAGGAATAAGGACTCAAATGGTAACTAAGACAAGACGTATTAAAGATGTATTTAAAATAGAATTAACAGAATTAAAAAATGTAAACTATCATGATAAAAACTGTTCACATAATTAAGCAAAGAAACCTCATTAGGTATGCTGTATCGTACAGGTTCTAAGATGTATTATAAATACTTTATATTCTATTTGCCTTAAATTCTTACAAAGAAAATACATTATGGTTTAAGGCTATCTTCTCAGGCTGATGTTTTCTTTAACAGAATCAGACTACGCTCCATCCTTAACAGACCTATGAACTTGATGGTGACTCTCACCACCACCCAAATGACTTTTGTTTCTTGGTTTTTAGTCACACTCTAACTCCATTCAAAGAGTTTGAGTTTGATCCTGCTTTAGAGCAAAATTTAGAGTAAAATCATTGAAGTAACTCCATATGTACTCTCAATGGGCCAGGGGCAATTACTTAAGGTAAGAAGGGAAATGGTTATTCAATAAATATCAGCAATCACTAGATAGTCAACTGACAACGGTTATTCAAAAAAGCGGCACGTATTAATAGCTTTAGCTTTAATGCCTACGTTGAACTGAAATAGGGTAATGCCCACATATCAGGTCCCTATTTTCCCTTGCATTTCAAGTCTTTCATAATGAAACAAACTCCTGCTTTAGTAAAGAAAAGAATAAAGTCATTATACAAATATTAGCCAACTTATACTTTGGTAAGCATCTGCTGCATCCCACATGATTTTTAAAGCATCGAACACAAAATAACCTTGACCAGGCAAAGAGCTCCTGACACCTCAAAATCACTTTCTAGACTTAATGAAACCTGTAGGCTCATGTCTAAAAAAATACAGGTAATTCCATTAAATAAAGTATGGGTATTAAAATATAACTTCTGGAAAAAACAACAGAAACAAATCTGACTATAAAACAAATACGCATTTTTCTAACATAAGGATATTAGAAAAATTTGTGTTCACAAAAACTGCCACTGATTTAAAAACTAAATGAAAATCCCGAAACCATTTTAAGGAAAACATAAACACACCAAAGCTGATTAGCTTACATATGGAAAATCATAGCAATGTAACTTAACCTACGTTTATTACTACATGACTATTTGAAAACAGCCAAGAAGTTTCACAAAAGTAAGAATCACTATGAGGAATCTACCTTAAATATGAAAATTACCTGGCAAAGAATCGATTTAAATGGGTTTTCATAAACTGAGATTACAGAATCCCACAACAGTGAACAGGCAAAGCTCAGAAAACACTGGAAAACTATAATCTCTTATATTCTAATATTTTGTTATTTTCTTGAACCCAGACTTTTGGCATAAAGACTTACAGAAGCAACCATACGGTCCTAGAAAGACTGCAGGACACAGAAAGAACAAAGTAATCTAATCTCAAATCCTCATCTTAAATAGGATAATCTAAAAAAAAAGATTATAAATGCTGAAAAATAACTAAAGAGGTCAAGAATATTAAAACTAGTACAACAGAAAGAACTTAAACTTAATTAAAAGGGAACGTTTCAATGGGATGTTACATTTTTACTTTGAAATATGCAAAACCCTGTCTCATTTCAAAAGACATGGTCAAGTAGAACATTTTCCTCTTGGAAATGAAATATTCTCCCAAAGAATAAGGAGATGGATTATGGAAAAACCCTCTATTGTCATGTTTAAAGGTATACCAGATGCTTTAACATATATCCTTCTGGCTAAGTAGAGAGATCCACTTTTGTTGCATTTTTGTGTTTGGTTTTCCAATTTTTGCTTTAAAATAAAACAGCAAAGTTGTTATTAATACTGTCCTCCATTTCAAGCAAACACTGATTTTACACTCCTGATGACGCAGTGCTGTTGCACTGTGGTGAATGAGCAGCAGACGACATGCTACTGTCTCCCTCCACAATGTAGCATCAGGCTCCTACTCTCTCCTATCAGTCTCTAGTTGTTCTACACAGACACCCCTTCTTCATCCAACTGGGCTTCCACCTTCTCAAAGGCAAAGAACAGAACTTCTCCCCATATAGCTCAAGGATAATTAAAACACTACCTCATACATAATGAACATAACAGTTTTTGAACTTCCTTTATGAATCTGAACCTTGACTAAGTGGCATGACAGGGACTGAAAAAAAAATTTTTTTTTTTAAATTTTTTTAAAGGCCCCAACGGCCAAAGGTATACTAGTATCCACAAGGGTTAAATGAAAAGGCTAGTAGAAAATATCCGGTATAAGAACGTATCAAGTACAGGGGCCCCTGGGTGGCTCAGCTGGTTGAGTGTCTGACTCTTGACTTTAGCTCAGGTCAATGGTCTCAAGGCTTGTGTGTTTGAGCCCCGCCTAGGACTCTGCATTGACAGTGCAGAGCCTGCTTAAGATTCTCTCTCTCTGCCCTCCCCAGCTCGTGGGTGTGCACAGTCTGTCACTCTCTCAAAATAAACAAATTTAAAAAAAAAATGTATCAAGTGCAATTAGAGAAGTGAATGCAGGATACAAAACTTAAAAAGCATCCATTACCTAAGCAGGTTACAAGAGACCCATTCTCTCTCATTTTCAGTGTTTACAGTTTGATGACTACCACCAATGTCCTTAAATGAGGTTCATCACCTTTAAGAACCAAAATTTAAGGAATGCTTTATTAAATGAATGAAAAATTGGACTTGGTCTGCTACTATTTATTGTTTTTGTGCAAAGTGAATAAAGATACCAAATAATATATTTTTCTGAGAGACCTCCAAATTATCATCTATCATGTTGTCATAACAGTTTGGATATTAAAGATTGGTGCAAAGCATCTTCAATGAATTTAAGGTAGTTTATGTGACACACTCAAGAACTTCCATAGGAACAAAAATACAGAACTAAATATATTCATAATCCCTTAGCTAGAGGACAGGCCGACATACCATCTCATAGGCTTTATGGCTATGTTACACCTTTAAAGGGACCACGTTGCTAATTATTTAGAGAGAACTAATGTGCCATATATAAACCTTTAAGTAATAATCTCAGCTACAAGTATATTTACTTTTTGATTTAAAAAATTCAAGTATTAATGAATAAATAAACTGAAATCTCAGTATCTAATTGAAAATTCAATTTTAAGGTAATTAAAAATCACACATCTAAGTATAATTTCTTGCAAGGGTAACTAGCTAATAGCACTTTAAAGAAATTAAAATACCTATATTAATTTTATTAAAAACAATTTTTTTTAACATTTATTTATGTTTGAGACAGAGAGAGACAGAGCATGAGCAAGGGAGGGGCAGAGAGAGAGGGAGACACAGAATTTGAAACAGGACCAGGCTCTGAGCTGTCAGCACAGACTCCGACGCGGGGCTCGAACTCACGGACTGTGAGATCATGACCTGAGCCGAAGTCCGAGGCTTTACCGACTGAGCCACCCAGGCGCCCCACCCACGTTAATTTTAAAGTCAGAAATGTGCATAAAACTTTACCCTTGTTTTTAAAAGTTCTAAATTTGAAGATTTTTCCATAAGGACATAATTACTTAAAATAAGAGAATGCCAACCAACCCTAAAAATGCTATATATAACTGAAATAAAACCAATTTTCAGAATGATTTCTTTCCCATTTACTGAATGTTAATTACATGTCCAGTTCTTGGTATAGGTAAGGCCTCAAGTATCCAGGTACAAAAATTAAGACTCTGGTTTTACAATTCAGTATATTTTATAGGCCTACTCGATTTGAGACTAAAAGAAATAAAAAGTTAAATGTTTTAAAATAATGTATTTGTTAACTGAGGTTTATTAGTATTGAAATGTTGTACGTGGTGGGGAAAAAAGTCAGAATGAAAATATTTCCCCAGATATTTAAGTGCTTAAGAATTTTCTGTAATTTTAACTTTGCCAAATAGTGAGGAACTCCCCAATGGTTTAAGATACCAATTGGAAGTTTACAGCTGTTGCTGTATTTTTAAGAACCTCAACTTCAAATACCTCAACCTTTTATGGAAAGATAGAAACAGAGAACAAATTTTATATAGTTAAGTACCTTAGGGTGCTCAAAAGAGAGAACAACATTGCTTTTCAGCCTATTTGGGAGGCCATACAGTACACCTGGACTGCCTCAGTCCAATTCCCACCCCTTCTCCCCAATAAACTAAGACCCTTGTATTCTAAAAATAAAGTGTGTGTGTGGGGGGGGGGGCGGGGAGGTGGATAAGGAGGAAAAGAAATGGCCAAAATAGATCAGAGAAAGTATAAGAGCTGGCTAAAAAGGCCTTCCATGATCTAGTTCAAGGTTCTCCTTTTATAGATCAGGAAACTATGACCCAAAGAGATGAAAGCCCATCATCAGTATGCTCCGATGTCATAAAGACTGAGAAAGATGAAGGACGTTCAGGTTTTAGGCCTCCTTTCTTTCTAGTTCACTTCACTTTCCACCATCTTTCTCTTCACCACTCTTCAGCTTCCATCACATCACACCTCGCTTCAAGGGTCCACAGGGAATGCTAGTATTTCAGCAGTTTACCAAAAGAAAAAAACATTATCTTTAAGCACCCAAATCTTTTTTGGTAAAATGAATTTATGTGAAATGCTCGGTTATAACATGGGTAAGAACAGAGTGGCTCTGACTGAAGTCTAAGTGGGAGCACTGGAGGCCCTGCTCCCAGAGCAGCCAAGGAAGGGCACCTCTGTAGGGCCCAGTTTGAAAACTTCCCTTTTTTCATCATCACTTCTATCCACTCTAGCTCGTCACCCACTGACAGCATCTCAATAACCTCATTTCTCAACACGTGCCCCGCCCCCGGGGGTCCCTTTATGACAGCTAATCTGTCTTCTTTCTTCTCCATAGTTAATATCCCCCGTCTATGGATCCTCGTGCTGCTTCCTACACCTGCTCTTCAAATAATTATGTCTCTTCTTCTCTAAAAACACGTCCCTTGCCACCTTCAAAATGATTACCATAATTTTCCTCTTCAAACATACCATCTCCTAGGCATTTACGTATTCAATTTGAACAACATAAAAGGGCTACCATAAAAATGTCACTAATACGGCCTAACTGAGCCAGAGTGGAGAAGAGGGTAGAAACAGATGGATAGCTAACTTACATTGTTAACAAAACAATAAATTATAAATTATAAATTATAAATTATGTGAGATAACCACTTATTTCTAAGTGGAGATCCTGGCAGGACTATTTTGGTAAATAGGTAGGACTTGTCTACAATAGGTGCTAATGGTAGATTACTGAAGTTACTGCTAACCCTCTAGGTTAGAAGGCTATTTACAAACATCTTATTGATCTATTTATACAGTCCTTACTTGTAAAATCATCTCATGTTGACAAATTAACTAAGGAAGAGCCTTAGCTAAAGATAACATAGCTCCATTCAGTGGGATCCCACAATGTCAAGTCTATGCTCATTCAAGCTTCGGCTCTGTAGTAAAGAATCCTCATGTAGGACTGAGTTTTCTACTCATCCTGTAATAATTCTCATCACTGGGTACCCAGTTTGAATTCAAATTTAGTCTGCAGGAAAAGAGATAGCATTTTGCAACCACAAAGGGCTTGAAAGTAATGTGATTAAGACGGATTCCTAGCTTTTTGATTTAGGGCTTTTCTACAGGAAACTGACTATTTACAAGAATATAGTCTATAAGAGCAGTGACAAATTTTAGAATAAAGAATAAATAAAGAATAAAGAATAAAAACACACGAAGTTTTTTATAAAGGTGAAAAAAATGGAAGACTGGCTTTTTCAGAAATATACCTCAAGACAAATGTAGCAGATTCCATGACAAGCATTTGCTAAAAAAGTTCCGTAAAATATTGATGAAACTTAAAGTTGAATGATAAGCAAATCCATAATTTTGTCCCTAGCTGAAAACAACTCTCAAAGATAAAATCTGTTCAGTTTGACTGATGTTTAAAGTCAGGTGCTCTTGGGTATATAATTCCTTTTTCCAAAAAGAAAATTTTATATTTTGGAAATAATGAAATAATTATAAATTACTCATAAATTTGAAAATGAAACATTTTATATTAAATAGTTTAAGTCAAGTGACCTTTTAAAAATAAATTGCTTCAATGCTCTCTGACATAGGCTTTAAAAAGGTATAATTGGAAAGTTAATAATAAATCTTACTCATAATATAAACACTAAACTCCTAGTCAAAATCCTGAAGAATATACACTGTGCAGCCTACCTGGTCTATTCTGGATGTTCCGGCTGCAGTGCACCAACTATCTTGGAGTGAATCTGAGCCCCAAGCTGGTAACTGCAAACTAGATCTCACCTTCAATAGCATAGAAGTTTTCATCAGAAATAAGCAGTTCTCTTCCCCACACCCACCCACAAAAAATAAAAAAAAATAAAAAGAAAGAAAGAAAATAAAACAATCAAAGTTCCTTCTATCTTGTATCTTTGGCCCTCTGAAGGTCTCAGGAGAAAAAAAAAAAATCTCATCGTAAATAGCTTTATTAGACTATAATATCAATAAAACATTTTAAAAGGCCTGAAAAAGTGTCTAATCATCATAACTATTAAGCCACATTTAGGAAAAAAATAGTCCCTGAACCAGTGAAGGCAAATTTTAATTGGATGTAAAAAGTCTTAATATTATTTTGCCATAATCACAGCTGTACTGGGTATATTTTAATATACACACAGCTGATCACAGTCAAACCTATGCACAATTGCTTAACATTTTAGTTTAGTGATATTGGAGGAGAAACTCATTTTGGTGGCCTATTAAACATTAATAAATTAAGGCATTCTTGAGCTGCCAATTAAAAGCTTCAATATGCACTGGAGAAACACAGCAGGTTTTTCTACATTTTAGGAAGCTTCTTTTCTACCGTGTGTTTAGAGAATTTTTTACAGTATCCATTTTCTCTATCCTTTTGTATTTTGTCCTTAAATTAATGCTTAAAATCAGAAATTTTTTATTTTTTCATCTGTCAGTTTTTCCACACCACCACCACCACCACCACCACCACCACCACCCAATTTCTTGTTTTGAAAGATCAACGTTAGAAATAAGACCATTTACATACCATTCTTACCTGTAAGGGTAAGAGTGTATTACTATTGTTGTCGGTTCTGAACACGTTATCTTCAATCCAAGATTTTGGAGTCAGTGATGGAGTAGAGCGAGTAAATTTTGGTGGTGCTATGACATTACCAGAAAATGGTTTCTTCAATGGAGATATCTGATTCATAGTTCCTGGAATCCCCATGTTTCCAGTTCTACGATGGTCTCTGCCGTGCATTGCTCCCCACGACACGCTTCCAGTGCCCCAGCCACTGCTCTGATGGTTGCTCCAAGGAGATTGTTTCAGAAGAGGCTGAGAAAAACACGTATGTTTAAATTACAGGCATTTAGAGAGTTTACAATTCAAACTAAAATTTCGGCCTGAGCTGAGAATATATATATAATCTTAAAAAAAAAAATCTCTAAAGGCAATAAAGGATAGCTTAACAGTTTACGAAAAGTAATAGGTTTGCGATCTTGCTGTTTGAAAACATACTCATTTCCTGCTAGGTGAGTTTTCATCGTCTGGTCCACTATAAATTATAATGAATCGAGCAGATATTTCATGACAACTGCTAAAATAGAACCAGGCGGTTACATTTCTGTCCTTTCAGAATCGTGTATGGAAGAAGAAAAAAATAGTTTAAAATTGAAATTAACTTCGAAGGTCCTTGAAGATAGAACCTACATTGTGATCTTAAAACAACCATATTCTACTAGGCATACAAGTAAAAATCCGGTCTTTAATTAATAGATAGGAGTAACAATCGGAGTAAGATATTTAGACGTTAGCTTTCCAAAACCAATGGCACTGCTACAAAAGTGAATAATGGTAATAACATTTGCTGTTACTGTCTTGCATGAACTAAAAACGCCTTTCAGGGTAGGGAGTGTATGGAAAATATGTGGGTTTGGTTTTTTTTTTCTTTTTTTTTTTCCTATCGCGTATTCAACTTTTAAGATATTTTACTCCGATTTTAATGTAGTTTCTTTTAAAGTGTTTTTGTTTTTCTTTCACTTAATTATCCATGAACTGTTAGGCAATTATCTGATGTTACCCATAGGTGGATCCACTGAGATATACTGAAGAAAAACAACTAACTATATGCTTTGATTATTCTAGTAGAGATCTTCATACAAGTCTCCAGTAACCTCATTCATTTTCAAAAATAAATTCTATTTATTTATTTGTCAGTCGCCAAAGCATGGACAATTCAGCACGAGGCAATAAGCGTAGGTGTTTGAAAAATACTAATTGCTAGCAATTACATTGCCAAGAAGCTTGCTCTAACGCTTAGCCAAAGGAAGTATGGACCGTGCAGCTGCTCTAAGTCAGTAAGTTACTATAAGTCAAGAATTCCTCAAATGAAACCTGCTTCTTGTGAGACAGCTTTCTCTTTTTGAGAGAACTTGACCCCTAGTACCTATTAAAAAAATTTTTTTAAAATGCCCAGATAATCATGAATATATGCTGCCGTCTCGCCCTCCCCACAGTTCAAAAGCACAGCTGGGGGGACCATGAAGAAATCACTCCATTCTTGAGGGCCTTACTTTCCTTGCTGACACAGGGTTCAAGTTCTCTTCCAGCGATCTAAAATTCCACAGGGCAGCTGTGTGACCTCTTAAACTTCACTGGGAGAACCATCTTCTGACAAGACGCAGATCACAGTTAAACACGAACCACCCTACGCGGTCTTCCAATGGCCGCGAGCAGGGCTCCAAGAGCACAAAAGCACCTATCGATACTTTTCTGTGGCAAGTTCCCAGCGGAAAAAACCCAACACCCTGACACGCAGGACACAGCTGCTCGAGACTGTGAAAATCATGGGAAAGCGGACTATTATTTCCAAATGACGTGTTTTCAATCCTTGTAGGCCACGTTCTTCTTCCTCGGGGAGACACCGGGGACTCGAAAGAAAGACTAACTGTTACTCTCATTTCAGAGAACTCTCAACTTGTTACTTTGGTCTGACAGCGTTCGCCCTTTAAAAGGTTAACCTTTGAAAACTTTAACTGGTCAATGGAAAAAGTTACAGGAGTAAGTAAGCACCGGTTAAGGTCCAATTCTGCTTCTGTCTCGGTCCTTGATCACGAAAATGACCTTAAACATACGAATCACTACAGGAAATGCTGACTGGATCAAAAAAGGACAACAAAATACGCTTTTCGATGTCAATGAACCAAAGCCGGCGGTCATTCAAACACTGTACTGGGAAGATAACAAAACGGAGCCTGAATCGGAAAGGACCCGGATGAATAAAAAAAAAAAAAAACAACAAAAAACAAAAAAACCACACGCACACACACACACACACACAACCCGGCCCCGTGTTATTTCATAATTGCATTACCCACTCAAAATATACACACCCCGTAACCCAAGAGACGGTCAAGGCCGCCAAAAAACGTGAGTCCCCCCTGCGAGGTATCACACGATTCCCGGATCCGAGTTTAGTTTTGGCCTCACCAGCCACCAAACCGTCCCCAAACGCGAAGAGGCGCAGAAAGCCAGCGGCTCGCGGGGCACCTCGGCAGAGGCGGACGGAGCTGCCGCGGGCAGGCTCCCCTCTCCCGCCGCCTGACAGCTCAGCGCGGGGCCCCGGGCGCGGCGGGCGGCTCGTCCCGGCCGGGCCACCGCCGCCCCCCGGCCAGACCTCGCGCGGGCCGACTCGCAACGAGACGGACCCGAAAGAAAAAAGCCTCTCCTTTCCGCCCGTCCCCTCATTGGACGACGGGGAAGAGTCACCGGCTCGCCGCACGCACCGTCTGCGGCGATCACGACCCTCCTTCGCAAGTTCGCTTCCCCAGGCCGCTCGTCCGAGCCCGCCGGCCCCGCGTCCCCCGGCCCGTCCTCGAGGATCGCCGACAGCGGTCCTCCGGGTCGGGGCGCCCGCTGCGAGGGACGGCCGGGCCGGCGCCCGCCCGCCCGCAGCCGCCGCCGCCGCCGCCCTCGGTCCCGGGCGCCATTCGGCCGCTGCCCCAACCCCCCTCCCCCCCGCCGCGCCGGGCGTTCGAGGGGGCGCCCGACCGCAGCGGCTGCCGGCGCGACCCCCCTACCGGAGCCTCGCAGCCCACGGTGGCCGCTGCCCGCCGGGGACTGGCGTCCCGAGCCCCGTCCCCCTCCTCCGCCCTCCCAGTCCCCCCTCTCACTTGGGCGAGTGGCCCTCGCCGCCCCGGTCGCCGGCCCCGCGGCGCAGCCGGGCCGCCGCCCGCCGTACCTGGTGGTGGTTGTAGGAGTTCCTCTGCTGCAAGAAGGCGGCGGCCGCCGCCTGGTGCTGCTGCTGGAGCTGCGGGCTGACGGGCGACCTCCGGCTCTGCGGCTGCTGCGGCGCCGCGGGCGGCGGGGGCTGCTGCTGAGGTAAATTCATGGCGGGCGGCGGCGGCGGGGGCACCGCGGCCGCCGAGAAGGGGCCGCCGAAGCCGCCGCCGCCGCCGCCGCCGCCGCTCGCCGGCACGCTGAGTCCCGCGCAGCCGTGCGGGGACACGGGCGAGAAGCTCGGGAAGAAGGCCGGGTTCATGGACGACGGCAGCCCGGGGTAGAAGCCGTTCTCTGAATCGGGGCTGGGCGGCGGCATGGCGCTGAGCGAGCCGCCGCCGCCGCCGCCGCCGCCGCCGCCACCCGGGGTGGCGGCCGAGGAGCCGGGCTGCTGCGGCTGCGGCTGCGGCGGCTGCTGGGGCGGAGGCGGCTGCTGCTGCTGGGGCGGCGGCTGGGGCTGGGGCTGGGGCTGGGGCGGCGGCGACGCGGTCTGCACCGACCAGGGGGTGCCGAAGCCGGGCAGTGGCGGCGGCGACGCGGAGCCGCCTCCCCCTCCGCCTCCCGGGGGCCCCCCGCCCCCGCCGCCGCCCGGGTGCGGAAGGTCCGGGCTCTGCAGGCTGCTGAAGGCGCCCGCGCCGAGCGCCCCGCCGGGCAGGAGGTTACTGGGACTGTTGAGCAGAGGGTGGTTGGGGGACTCCATGGAGCCCGGCGCGGGGTTCACCGGCGGCGTCGAGGGGGCCAAGCCCGCATTGGGGGGCTCGGCGGCGCTGCCCTCGCCCGCGGCCGGGGTCTTGCGAGGGCTGCCCGCGCCTCCGTGGCGGCGCCGCGGGGCTGCGGGCGGCGAGGGCTGGAGCTGCGGGAGCGGGGGCAGGTCGGCCGGGCGCTGCCGCGGGGCGAAGTCCTGCGGCGGGAGGTGCTGCGGGTGCGGTACGCTGAACTGCTGCTGCGGCGGCGGCTGCGGCGGCTGCTGTGGCTGCTGGCGCTGGGCGAGCTGCGCCGGCTGGAGGAGCGGGCCGGGCGGCGGCGGGCTGAACCGGCCGGGGCAGTGGAGCGGCGGCGGCGGCGGCTTCGAGTCCGGAGGGTGGGGAAGGTGGGGAGGGCTGAACTCTTTCCTCTTCTGGCTGCTCAGCTGCTGCTGCTGCCGCTTACTGAAGTCCTGCGGGGAGGAGGTGCGGCAGCAGCAGCAGGAGGAGGCGGAGGAGGAGGAGGGGTGGTGCAGACTCGGTTTGAAGTCCTGGGAGGGGAGGAGGTGGGTCACACCCGCGTTCGTGCCGCCGCCGGGGTGGTGGTTGGGGAGTTTCTCCGCGGCCGCCGCCCCCGAGAGCGGCCGCGCCGGCTGCTGTGTCAGCCCCAGCAGCAGCTCATCCTGCATGGTCTGCTGATGCGCCAAGAACGGGGAGGAAGAGGAAGCGGCGGCAGCTGAGCTGCCCGCGCCGCCGCAGCCTAGGGGGATAGAGAAGGGGGAGGCGGCCTCCGAGAAGCCGGTGACAGGCAACGGCGGCGGCGAGAGCGGGCCGAAGGGCGTGGTGGAGGGCAGCGGGGCGGCGGCCGCGGTGGGCCCCGTGGCGTAGGGACGGTACGCCCCGCTGCCGAATAGGGACCCGGGGCTGCTGCTTCGGAGCGGGGCGGTCTGCAGCACCCCAAATCCGAAGTCCCTCATTTATCAGGCCGGCGGCAGCCGGAGGAGAGGCGCCCAGTCCGCTGCCCCGCCTAGGAAACCGCCGGATCTGGGGCGGCGCGGCCGTGGTGGAAGGAGGGGGAGTCAGTGAGAGAGGGACACCGTGACTGAGCCAGGGGCACCTACTTCGGCCCCGCCACCCCTCGCGGCAGTCACCGCCGCCTCCCGAGACCGGCTCGGGTGCCGCCGCCGCCTCTGCCGCCGCCCTCGCCGCTTAAGAACTCCGGAACGTGCGTCAGCGCCACCTCACAATCGCACCGCCCCCCGCGGTGCGTCCCGGCACGCGCGGGCGCGAGGCCGCCGCGCCCCCGCTGCCCCGCCCCCGCCCCGCCCCTCATTAATATACAGGCTCGGCCGGGGGCGCGCCTGCGCTCCCAGGAAGGCGGGGGAGCGCGAGAGCGAGCGGCTTCGGTCCTCCGGCCCCTTCGGCATCCAGGGAAGAGGAGAGACCGGTGGCGGTGGAAGGCGGCCGACCGGAGTCCGAGCGCCCGGCGCGCGCGCGCACGAAGGCGTGCGCGAGCCGTCGGCGGCGACGGTTCCTGGGCAACGGCCCCTCCCGGCGCGGGGCTCGCACGCGCTCTCCCCCGTCGCCCTCGCGGCCCCGCCTCCTTCCTGTCACCTCCGCCCCGCCCCCGGTCACATGAGGCTTGGCCGCTGGGACGCGCGCTTCCCAGGGCGGCGCGGGCCCGCGGGGGAAACTGAGGCCCGGGAACCAGACTGGGAGCGGCTCCTAGTGACCGTGGCCCCTCTCGCCTTCCAGGCTCAGCCCTTGGGGTCCTTAGGCCGGCAAGATCGTGCGGGCTCTGCCTGCCTTGCAGACCGCGGAGCGGCTCTCTCCGCACCTCGTGCCCCACCACGTCCCAGTCTTGGACGTGTCCTCGCTTCTCGTCGCCCTAGAAAGCGCCTTCTCGGGCTTGTTTCCGTATTTAGCTTCTCGTGCTGTGTGCTGCCTTGGACCTTCCTGCAGCTGCGTGAAGGTGTTTTCTGCAGGGCAAACAAGAACCCTCAGCTGTACACCAAACGTTTTCACTTCAGCAATGAGGAGCAGAGTCCCAGGAACCTAACCAGGCTCCGGGTGGCTTTTTACACACGTATATGCATATAACAGGTTACGTACGGGGCGAGCTCCCGTGGTAACCCTGGGCCATGTCCAAGTCTTCGTATTTCACAAAAGCATTCAATGTGCCATCGTCAGGGCTGCTGTGTGAGGGACTCCTCCTCACCACGTTCATTCTGGCTCCCCTGTCCCTTCCCCCCCAGGGAGACTCAAACATTTCCTAAGTTTTATGAGTTTTCAAGAGAGAAAGATTTCTCACATCAGGGAAAAAAGGAGGCTCTGACTCAGCAACAGACTTGTTGAGGCTTGCAAAATGGAAGGGGAAAGAGCTTTCCATGGTAGAGCTCTTGTTGGAAGCAATAGCAGAGACACTAATCCTGTGTATTTCCTTTTCTAAAGAAGCATTTAACATAGAGACAAAAATTACGTGAGGGTCTAGATAAAGAATAACAGAATGATCCTGTTTTGCAGTTTTAACTTTTTCTTGGCACTTAGGAAGGGAAACTATTTAAAGAATCCTAGAATACAGTCTAATCCCAAAAGCAGTAGAGGGGGTGTTCAGACTACTTGATATTTTAATTCTTTTTTAAATCGGAATACAATTGACCTATAACATTGTATGGATTTAGGTGTACAACGTAATAATTTGGTATATCTATATATGCTGGAAAGTAGTTACCACAGTAAGTTTACTTAATATCCATCACCACACATAGTTAATTTTTTTTCTTGTGAGACTCTACCTGATTTTGATTTACAACTAGTCTAAGATTAAATAGTGTTATAGGTGGACTGATGTAGGCAGAATGTACTTTGTGATGAGTCCTCATTCTCTATAAAATTTCATTTCTACTTTTGTTACTAAGGTGTTTCAAATTTATGTAAATCACAATACATACAGTAGAAAGAGAACAACATTGCAAAAGGAAAATATGTTTCATGTGTAAGGTTTATGTCTGATAGCCTGTCTAATGAACTAAGTTTGATATTGCCTTTACAATAGGAAAAAGTGTTTTTAAAAAACTCAAATGGTTCAGAAATTGGTCAGGTGTGTAGAAAATTGATTCGAGTTAATAATCTCAGAACCATTTTTAACAATCAGGCAAAATATAGAACAGGAGAAATACTTTTATTATTCTAAATTACAATGTCTAGAAAATAACCTGAGCTCATTATAATTAAAAATATAAATGGCCATTTCCACAGCATCTATTGACAACTTCTTAACTATTATTTATTAATATATTTGCTAGGCAAAAACTACTTCACAACTGAAGACTGTCTTAAAAATGAACACATTTTTTTTTCTAAGTAAAGTTATATTTGGAATCGCCTGCCGATCCAACAACAAGTCTTGAAAGAGGAAGAAAATATAGGCATGGAAATTAGCTCAATCATCCACTAAAATTGCCATTAGTGCAATGTAAGGAGGAGAGAGAGCATACATTTACAAGCCAAATGCTACAATTCTGGGCTAAAGTTTGAAAAAAAACAAGATTTCTTGGTGATCTGATACTGGTTTTGTTTTGGAGGATTTGGAGACCTCCAAAATGGAGAAAAGCTGTCATGTTTGGTATTGCACAGTAAGGTCAAATTTCATATTAAGTACACCAAATTCCAAAATCCAACTACCAGACCCTCTGCGCACCACTTTAACATCTTAGAGAATGTTGTGACGACTCAATTTTTTTCATAGAGAGGAAAGTTACATCCTGAAATCTCGATCTTTTAAGCTGGCGTGCCATCACTGAAAATATTCAAGCAGAAAGGTTTTCTATAGTGGAGGTGCAGGTGGGCCAGAGGAAGGGGAGGGTGGTTGTGGTGTTCTAGAAGATCCAATGCCAAAATCTTAGGAGGGTGTATTCTCTGTTAACTATATGGTCGTCAACTTGGTCCCTGACGTTGTTCGACAGTCTCTTGATCATTTTCTACCACTGTCTTGGGCCAGTGTCTTTAAAATATTTTTGCTGGGGCGCCTGGGTGGCGCAGTCGGTTAAGCGTCCGACTTCAGCCAGGTCACGATCTCGCAGTCCGTGAGTTCGAGCCCCGCGTCAGGCTCTGGGCTGATGGCTCGGAGCCTGGAGCCTGTTTCCGATTCTGTGTCTTCCTCTCTCTCTGCCCCTCCCCCGTTCATGCTCTGTCTCTCTCTGTCCCAAAAATAAATAAAAAACGTTGAAGAAAAACCAAAACAAACAAACAAACAAAAAAAAAATATTTTTGCTACAACCTAGGACATACACATATACATGTGCACCTGAAAGAAAGCTTTAAACAATTCTTACTCTTTTTACATGCAATGAACTCTACTTTTAAATTCTATTTACTGTTTTAAATCACTGAGTTGATCTCCAATCCTTAAGTTGATTTTTTAAGTTCCACGATTAGGTCATGAGTTGAAATTTGTTATTATTTTAAAGGTTATTTATTTATTTGAGAGAGAGTGCATGCACACATGAGGGCAGGAGGGGCAGAGAGAGGAAGAGAGAGAGAATCCCAAGCAGGCTGCAGGCTGTCAGTGCAGAGCCAGACAAGGGGCTCTATCCCACAAACCAGGAGATCATGACTGGAGCCAAAATCAAGAGTCAGACGCTTAACGAACTGAACTACCCAGGAGCTCCCGCCATGAGTTGAAATTTATTATCACTGTCCTAGAAGACTATTTCACACCTTCTCCTGTATCTCAAAGCCTCTTTACACCTTCTCTCCTACCCTCATTCTCAGCCGCTGACCTGGCTTTCTACTTCACTGAGAAAATAGAAGTAGTTACAGGAGAGCTTCTTCAGGTCTTCACGGCACCCTTTTCCAGGCACCGTGCATCTTTTCCTACACACCTTCTTCCTTCCTGCTGCATGGAGGGTTTGCCCACACCTCACACTCCCATCGAAGGCCAAGCTCCTCCACTGGCACACCAGATCCTTCCTGCACCTGCTCAGGACATGGCTTCATAGACATCCTAGCGTTTCACAGACATCCCACATTTACCGTGTCCAAAATTGAACTCCCCCATCTTGGTAAATGGCACTCCGTTGTTACAGCTGCTCAGGCCAATAAATGAATAAATAAACAAATAAACAAATAAATAAAAAGGTCATTCTTGATTTCTATTTTTCTTACAACATATTCAAACCATTATTACCTGTGGCGTATTGTCCCTTGAAATCATATCCAGAATGCAATCACTGCCCACCACAAGCAACCTAGGCCAGGCAACATGATCTCTCCCTTGGCTTCTTGCTATCACCCTCTAACTACCCTCCAAGCTTCTGGTCTCATCTCCCCGTAGTCTATTCACACAGTAGCCAAAAGGCTCCTTTCAAAATGGAAGGCAGATCATGTCAACTTCCCTGACTGAATACTTATATTTTCCTGGAATAATAGTCAAAACATTTTCAGTAACCAAATGGTCATTCACGATTGCCTTCTGCCTCCACTAACCCCTATGACCACTTCTACCCACAATGGAATGCTTATTTCTTTAACATACCAGGCCAAGTTGGCCTCAGAGCCTTTGCGCTTGTAATTCTCCCTCCCTGGAACACTTGTCCCCTAAATACCAGCAGGGCTCGCTCTCATGTTTTGCATGTCTCTGTCTCATTTCTTTTAGGTCTCTGTTCAGCTCATTTCCTCAGTGATAGCTTCCCTGACCACCATTGAAAGAGCGGCCCCATCCTTCCATTCCAGCCTCCCTATTACTCACAAGTGGTTTGATTTTTTCCCCCCTGTCTGGCACTCTGTGTACCGACATTGTTTATCCTCCTATTAGATCACAAACTCTACAAGGAAAGGTGCATTGTTTTGTTCACTGCTGCATCTTCGGCACCTGGAACAATGATGCCCGGCACACAGTAGGCACCTAAGAACTGTTAATTGTGCATGCACTGAATAATAGCTGTAAGTATACTATAGTAATATGAGGGTCCACTTATCAGCTGCTTATATGTTGGCAGGAGTTACCCAAACACCATCTACATGCTCCTAGGAATTCTTAGGAAGGCAAGATAGTTCCAGACATCATCAGGGTAAATGTGTGAGGATGCACAGATAGGGCAGCTCAGGATTGCAACGCAAGGGAATAGATAAACCCGGACTCCAGGAGGCAGGACTTCTGTCTTAAGAGCCTAGAGAAGGAGTCCAGGTTTGAGGGACTGGGATATCGGGGAAGGAGAATGAAATGGAAGGGTTCATTATAGGAGCTGGAGCAAAGACAAGGAGTCAAGGCTCAGCTCATAGAAAGGGAATGAGTTCACATAGAAGGGCAATGAGGACAACTTGATGCTGACCAGCCAAGCTGCTGGTTTCCTACTGCTTTCCAGCCTGGAAATGTTACTGACCCCATAGGGTGGGAAAGGGTTAGTGTTCATTGGAAGCTCATTAGCCTGACTTTGGGTTGGGGCGGGAGGGAAGGGTGGGGAGTAGAAATTAAGGCCCATACTGACCTTGCCCAACTTCAAGTTGCTTTATTGACACAACACCCCCAGAGTATCACCGTGTTTAATACTTCTGGTTCTTTTCCTGCTTTTCTAAACCTTCCTTCATACTCTTATCCGTTGCCTTCCTTCTCTTTACGTATCCCTCACATGTTGGAGTTCCTTAGGCTTATATTCTTGGTTCTCTTCTTTACTTCTACATACTCTTTCTAGGTGACCTTATCCACTATCATGTTTTCAAATATCATCTATATGCTAATGTGCCAAACTCATATTTCCCACTGCCTTTTTAAAAGCTTGACCTTGGCTCAGACACATCAATATGTCCACACCTGAACTTACCAGCTTCCCTAAAACCTGTTCCTCCTCTTTTGCTCATTCACTGGGTTGATGGCATCATTACACAGTTGCTCAAGCTGGAAACATGATTCATCCTCTTCTTGCCTCTCTCTTACCCTCCAAAAGCAGTCAGTTACCATACTCTGTCAATTCTGTTGCAGAAATAGTGCTCAAATGTTGTCTCCTCAGTTCACTCCTCTACCTGTGTCTTAGCTCTCAGTCTTTTCTCTGTCCTTCCCTGGTGCACAGACTTTAGCTGGCTTCCCTACTATTTCTTCTTCTGAATCTCTTCCCTTTGATAATGTCAACAAACAACGATCATCCTGTCACAAATCCTGGTCAATAAGCACCTCCCTAGCTTCCACCTGATCATGTCCAAACTCGCTGGTGAATGGGACCCTTCAGAAGTTATCTGCAACATGCCTCTTTGCCTTTATCTCCTGTCACTCCCCCATAGTACCCAGTCTTCTATATCAGACATGTCTTTTCATACCTCTGGACCTTTGCATATGATGTTTCTACTCTCTGGAATGCTTCCTACCTCTTTTCATCAGCTCATGCATCCTTACTATTCAAGAGACAGTTCAAATGCCATAGCCTTTCCTGACTCTCCCTGGAAAGTGAGTTAAATCCTTTTGTACATTCTCATACAACACTGTCATGATAATTTTCTCTTATTAGAACACTTGTCACATGGACAATACTTTTCTGTCTCCTTCACTATGTGCCCTTTTAACTCTGAGTTGCTCTAGGTCATGAACTCTCCTTTATGTATCTCGGCATCCTTTTGCCTGTCATTATACCTGAAGTGCAAGTGCTCAATACATGTTTGTGGATTAGTAATTTCCCAGTGAATGCTGTAGGAAGGAGAGATGAAGGAACGAAAGGAGAGAAAGAAGGAAAAGAAGGGAAGGAGAGAAGAAGAAGGGAGGGAAGGAAGAAAATGTACACCTAAAAGTACACCTAAAAGGGGATACTCCATTTTCTCGAGAACCATAACATTAGTGACTGTGTTTGCTAGAGGAAAGAAAAAAAAAAAAAAAAAGAATAGACTGTAACAACAACAACAACAAAATCTCACTCTTTCCCATTGTTTTCTTTGTCAATACCTACCTGAAAACTCCATTCCAGTTATTATGCTATTCAAAGATGAATGCATTGACAAAGGAAAAATATCTAGAATATTTCCCTGCTGCTAATGTGTAGACTCCAAACACAATAAAAGGTCTTCACAGGTTATGTTACCCTTTGTGGAGCCTGGGAGATTTGTCATCCAACTCCAGTACTCCCACCTCGGAGAGAAGCCGTCAACCTCTGCAGTAATTCCTACCACATGCTCATTGGCACATAGACTGACTTAACCATTCCATTGCTTCTTGACTTGTATTTTTAGGTGTAGTTAATTTGACTAGATTATAAATCTTTGGAGGGAGTGGTTATGCCTGCCTTATATATTCCTTTCTTTTCCCGGTTCTTGATGTGTTTATGTATCCAGAAACTATTTATTGAGTGCTAGGTGCTGGGGATATCACCCTGAACAAAACTGAAGATATATGCATTCTTCTGTGGCATCACAGAGGCTGTTGATATCAGCTATGATAATTCCCAGCCCTAATTGTCCAGACAGAGTCATAAACAGTGAGATTCTAGGCTGAAAGTGACCTACTAAATTGGAGTCCTACATGCTGTGACATAATCTTGCTGGGCTGGTCATGGGTGGAACCCTGGGGTGAATATGGAATATTGAACCAAGGCAACTTCAGCAGGAAGGCAGAAGAAATCACACACTGAAACACATTGTAATCCTAGGGATTTCCATTTATTATCTCCTTAACCTGTCATAGTATACTTTGTGACTAGATAAGCAAATAGTATTCCTATTTTATCGTTGGAAAACAAAGTCCAGAAATAAAGTAATTTGCATCCAGTAGTTTGCACAGCCTGGGTTTAAAGCCCCCATCTTCCCGTTGCTCAGTCTGCTGCTCCATTAGCTGTCCATTGGACTACCACCTGAGAAATGCAACTTATCTGAGGCAAACAGAGACACAGGGACAAGCCCTAAGAGCCATGGTTGTTACTTCTACTAAAGGATAATGGTTGGAAAGAGTAATCTTTTAAAACTTTTCAGTAACGCCTAACTAGCTGAATAGCGATGTGCAGTAGTGATCTCGGACTGAGAGCATTTTATTTTTGAAATATATAGACCACAAAACTTCAGAAATACTTTTCATATGTGCATACTAATTTTTTTCCTATTAGAATAATGAGGCCTGGCAGTATATATTGCATTTAATTATTTTCTTTCGTTCCGGAAAGCTAACTCCTTCAATTGATAAATTATTCTCTGTAGAGAAAAGTGAAGAAGAATTTGACTCAATATTAAATATTTAAACTTTATGTAGATGAAGAATATTGCATCTATCAAATCTGATCTTAATACTTTTAGAATCTTAGATTAAAAGGTTTAAACCTTTTTTTGGAAACTGTGAATGTGTGGTTAACAAAGAAAAATCATGAACTCTATTTGATACCACACATTACAACCCTTTTAAAAAAAATTTTTACTGTTTTTATTTATTTTGAGACAGAGAGAGACAGCATGAGCAGGGGAGGGGCAGGGAGAGAGGGAGACACAGAATCTGAATCTGAAGCGGGCTCCAGGCTCTGAGCTGTCAGCACTGAGCCCGAGGCAGGGCTCAAACCCACGAACCATGAGATCATGACCTGAGCTGAAGTCGGACGCCCCACAGACTGAGCCACCCAGGTGCCCCACCACCCATTTTTATACAAGGACTGATTAAGTATAAAGACAATGTCTGAATAACATTCTGAGGCAAGAGGAATATTTGATATTAGCCCAGGTTAGTGCACTGTCCTTACTGCTATCCATTCACCTTTACTGTGCTCTAGGTGGGACTATAGGAGTTCATTGCATCTTTTATCCAAAATTCATGTATAAGTGTAAGTCATTTAGCAAGTTTGCAGAACATAATTCACAGTAAGAAGAAGAAAAACAGACCTCAATTTGCAATAGAGAAAAATTATAGATAGATTTGTGTGAAAAAAAAAAAAAAACCTTTAGAAAATTATCATGAGGACGTGAATCCCATATATATATATATATATATATATATATATATATATAAATACTACTGCTAATGTTTTTAAGAAGGCCCACAGTTGATCCGTATTTCTCTCACATTAGGAGACCGGGAAGAGGGACATTCTGGACACCTGGGGCTCTTGAGTCAGAGGTCTACCTGGCTTTTAGTCCCAACTCCCTCTGTTCCTGTGTAACTTCAGCAACTAAGTTTCGGGACCTTAGTTTTCTCATCTTTGTAAAAATGAAGGGAACAACAATCATCATCCCAAAGCGAGGGTTGTGAAGACGATTAGAAATATTTTAAGTAGAGAGTCTTCTGTAACATTTGACAGAGAACAGATGTTTTGACAAACACACAAAAACTCTTAGCTATTATGAAGCTTAAAGGAAAGAGGAGACTCCAGGGCCAGATAGAAGAACTCAGTGGTAGAACTTGGCTGGGGCAGAGGATGGAGGGGTGGATAAGGTAAGCCAAACAATTATTCAAAACATGCACAAAGAGGTTGGTAATGGCTTGATCCCTAAGGAAGACAATTGATGTAAATGGGACAAACTCTGGCTTCAGGGCAGAAGTAGATTCCAGTATCAGTTGTGACACCTACAGGGTGGAGTTTGTTAACCTAGGCAGGTTGACCATTCTCAGTGTCACTTTTCTCCTCCAGTAAGTAATACAGGGAGCCACGCACAAAAGATACCCTATGCTGTTAGAGCACTGGTCTTCCAACCGAGACACATCTAGACCGTCTTTGTCCCCTAGATATATAATGTGAGCCACAGATATAGGCTCCATATGTAATGCGAAATGTTCTAGTAGCCACATCTAAAAAAAGATAAAGAGACGGATGAAATTAACCTGAGTAATATATTTTAACTCAACACCTGCAAAATGTTATCTTTTCATCATGTCATTGATATAAAAGTAATTATTGATTTTTCTGCATCGATTGAGATGATTATGGTTTCTGTGGTTTATTCTGTTAATATAATGTATTATGTTGATTTCCAGATAGTAAACCAATATTTCATCTCTGTGAAAAATCCCTCTTGGTTATGCTGTTTAAACACACACACACACACACACACACACACACACACACACGGCTGAATTTAGATTGCTGAGGATATTTGTGTCTATATTCTTAGGGGATATTGGTCTGTGGTTTTCTTATGATGTCTTTGGTTTTAGCATCGAGGTACTACTGGTCTCATAAAATAAGAGAATTGGAAACATTGGAAAATGCTCCTTCTTCTAATTTTTTATAAGAGTATGTGAAGGATTGGTATTAATTCTCTATTATTAATTATAATTATAATTAATTATAATTAATTAATATATAATTAATTCTCTATAATTCTTTATAAATGTGCAGAATTCACCAGTGAAGCCATCTGGGCCTGGGCTTTTCTTTGGGAAGTTTTATTTTGTTTAGTTTTTTTTTTTTTAATGTTTATTTATTTTTGAGAGAGAGAGAGACAGCACGAGTGGGGGAGGGGCAGAGAGAGAGGGAGATAACACAATCTGAAGTAGACTCCATGTTCTGAGCTGTCAGCACAGAGCCTGACGCAGGACTCAAACTCATGAACCGCAAGATCATGACCAGAGCCGAAGTTGGATGCTCAACCAACTGAGCCACCCAGGAGCCCCTCTTTGGGAAGTTTTAAAATTGCTAATTCAATCTCTTTGTTATACGTTTATTCAGATTTTTTTATTTCTTCTTATTTCTGTTTCAGTCGTGTGTGTTTATGTGGAAGTGTATACATTTCATCTAGGTTTCTTTAATTTGTTGGTCTACAATTTCCAGATCCTCTCTTTTATTCCTGATTTTAGGAGCTTCAGTCCTTTATTTTTTTCTTGGTCAGCCTAGCTAATGGTCACTTTTGTTGATTTTTTTAAAAGAACTAACTTTGGATTTCATTGGTGTTCATTATTATTCCTATTCTCTATTTCATTTATTTGTGGTTTAATCTTTATTAGTTTCTTCCTTCTGCTTGTTTTTGTTTTAGTTTATTCTTCTTTTGCTAGTTTCTTAAGGTAGAAGTTTACATTATTGATTTGAAATCTTTATTCTTTTCATAAATGCAAGCATTATAGCTGTTCCCTTCTGACTGCTGTTTTAGTTGAGTCTCATAAGTTGTGGTATGTTGTGTTTTGTTTTCATTTATCTCAAATTATTCTGTAATTTGCCTCGTGATTTCTTCTTTGACCTATTTGTTATTTAGGTATGTTTTGTTTAATTTTCGCATATCCATGAATTCTCAAATTTATTCCTGTTATTATGACTTGAATTTCATTTGATTGTGGACGAAGAATGTATTTTGTTTGATCACATGCTTTTAAATTTATTGAGATTTGTGTTATGGCTTTTAAACATATGCTCTATCCTGGGGGAAGGCTCCATGTGCACTTGAGAAGAAGATCTACTTTGCTGTTGTTGATTGAAGTGTTCCATAGATAATGTGTTACATTTAATTGCTTTACAGAGTTCAAGTTTTCTACTTCCTTGTTGGTCCTGTGCCAAGTTGTTCTATCCATTACTGAAAGTGGGTTATTGAAGTTTCCAAATATAATTGTTGAGTTGTCTATTTTTCCCTTTATTTTACGCATCATATTTCATGTTTGGGGGGACTCTCTTGTTAGGTGCATTATGTTTATAATTGTTTTGTCTTCCTGATGGATTGTCCCCTTTATTATTATGCCCCCCCTTTTTTTGTCCCTAGGAACAAATTTTGTCTTTAAGTCTATTTTGTTGGATACTGATGTAGCCACTCCAGCTTTCTTTAGGATGCCATTTGCATGGTGTATATTTTTCTATTTTTTTTTTTACTTCCCACTTTATCTTTGAATCTAGTGTGTCTCCTCCAGATGGCATGTAGTTGGATCAAGTATGCTCCATTCTACCATACTCTGCCTTTCGACTAAAGAGAGACACACGTTCTTATTAGAAGAACGAGGCTCTCATTATTACATAAACTGTACATTCATTGCTCTATTACAAATTAGTTAATGAGAACTAGCATACTTAGTCATCTTTTTATGATTTATGAAAATGGGTTATTTATGTTGGACTTCTTTTAATCTTGACTATTTTTCATAATCTTAGAGGATTCATTTTGTAACATATTTCTCAATGTTTTTTATAATATTTCTTGCAATGCTTTTTAGCACATTGATTTGAAATAAAAAGGTAAAGACAGAATTTCTCTGCAAGAAAGTGTGATTTGGCGTATTGGTTTACCAATAAGGCATATGATGGACAATTTCCATAAATTGAGCTAAAAATGCAGCTCCACAGCTTTAATTTCATATATATGTATAAAATTCAGGGAGACAGTATAATGGGAATATGAGTTCAAAGAGAAAAAGGAAAGGTCTAAAATTTACAAAATAAACTTTTACATATATATTAATATATTTTAATAGCTGGTCATGGATATTACATTATTATAGTATTCAAATTTCATTGGACATATTTAAAATGATAGTCATTATATTTAAATATATGTTAAAAATTACATCCTTTGCAACAATTTGAACTTAGGATAAAAATTTTTAGATGACTTAAAATGCACAAGACACTTAAAACTGTTTAAATATAGAAGATATTTTATTTTCTTTAAACAATGTTTTTAACGTTTATTTATTTTTGAGAGAGAGAGAGAGGGAAATGAAGAGACACAGCATGAGCAGGGGAGGGGCAGAGAGAAAGGAGATACAGAATCCGAAGCAGGCTCCAGGCCCTGAGCTGTCAGCACAGAGCCTGATGTGGGCTCAAACTCATGAACCGTGAGATCATGACCTGAGCTGAAGTGGGCTGCTTAACTGACTGAGCCACCCAGGTGCCTCTAGAAGATATTTTAAATGTTCAATGGTTCTTAAAGTGATTCTTGAGGGAAAATGTTTGAAGACTAGGCACAAAGAGCAAAGGTACTCCAAATTCATCATCTCTAAGTTGCCTTATTATTCCCGGTGCCAATCAGATCACCATGATTGAATGAATGAGTGAATGAATGAATGAATGAATGGTAACATTACAAATTATATACTTGCTGCTTAAAAAAAAGGATGGCCCTGGAGGTAGATTTTTCCCTATCTGGGTTAGGGAATTATTAGTTGGTAGGTGGAGAGAGCAGGGTCCTGATGGAAATGGGGAAAAATAATCTTCACTACTGACTTGAGAAGACTGCCCTGAGTGACTAGCTTTGTTTGCCAGTCCCCAGGAATGTGAGAGAAAGCCTGAGACCTAGATTTAAGGGGGGCCAGCCTGGTATTAAGATCCATACATAGCAATCACCTTGAATTCTACAAGTATTTTGTAAGCATCTATTTCCTGTCTGGCACTCTGCTGGGCAGTGGTGAAGAAGACAGGGTACATGAAGGATACATGTAAATTAAGAAGTCTAGGGGAACCTGGGTGGCTTAGTCAGTTAAGCGTCCAACTCTTGATTTTGGCTCAAGTCATGATCTCAGGGTTCAAGAGTTCCAGCCCCAGCCCCACATCAGAGTCTATGCTGACAGCGCTGAACATGCTTGGTATTCTCTTTCTCTTTCTCTCTCTCTGCCCTTTCCATGCTCTCTCTCTCTCTCTCTCTTTCTCTCTCATAAGTAAATAAACTTAAAAAAAAAAAGACTAATGAAGTGGGATTAATGCTTTAAGGGGAATACATTAAGTTACTGTTACTTGACCATTTTTGAGCTACCAAAAACTGCTAATTCATTTGTTTCAACCCGCATGGTAAGTGTAATTCCAGATGAAAGAACCATAAATCCTGAGGGATTCACTAATTAGGGAATGTGTTGTGCAGTCAGTGCCATTTGAACTGAACACCGAAGGATGAGAAAGAAGGAGAGTGGATGGATGGGTGGCAGATAAGACATTTGAAACACCAGGATCAACAAGCGCAAAAGCAGAGAGGACAGAGGGTACACGTGTGTTCTGGAAAGGTGCATAGGGTTTTTTTGTGTGTTGATGTCTGAGATGTGTGGAAAAAAGTAGAAAGGAGCCTGGGACTTATGTTGAGTCCTGTAGGCCTAAGAAAGCACTGTTGAATCAGCAAGAGGAAACCACTGAAGATTTCCCAAAAGGAGTGTTGTGAACAGATATAAGCTTTAGAAGAACTCAGGTGGATGACTGGGGAGAGGGGAAGTTGAGACTACAGGCAACGAGATGCTGAGGAAGCTCCTGTAAAGACAGGATGTGTGTAGTCAATATGTAGAGGAGTTGTGAAGTAGGATATAACATTTCTCTGATAGAATCATCATAGTCTGGTCAATGATTAGGTTGAAGAGTTAGTTGAAATAGGTATAGGGTCACGTACAGGGGAGAGAGTAAGCTACATGGAGATATCCTGCAATGGGAGTGGAATTCTTGGCTAGCGGTCTTGACTCTGTTGGTACACCGATGAGAGCTGAAGCCATGAAAGTGGATGCAGTTATCGGGGAAAGCTGTCTTGGGAGAGCAGGGAAACCGACTATGAGCAAAAAGACAGAGCAGGGGATTAGGAATGAGTCTGTGCCCTATGCTTTACCCCATTGTATCTCCATCATAACACTCGTTCACCTGAGTGTCCACCCTTGGCAAGTATATGAGACCTCCAAAAGTAGGATGTAGATCTTGTCCGTTCCTTGGCATCCTGCAAGTTCACACATAGTCAAGGGGTAGCCACTTAAAAAAAAAATCCTTTTTGGACCATACTCAAACATTTATGGAATGCTTTTCAGGTGCCAGGCATCGTCCAAATGCCACTCAGGGGCCCTTCCATTTCATATTTTGCACATGTGGAAACAGTAGGGTGAACTTGTTCAAGGTCACAGGTAGTGCGTGGGAGCCTGGATTTAAACTCAGGTGATCTAATACCAGAGGCCACCTGCACCTAACTCCCATGCTATGGAATAAGCAGAGTCAGAGTGACATCTGCATGTCACTTGGCAGATTAGAATTTTTGTCTAGACAATTCAAATATCCTCAAAGTAACTGTGAGATGGAAGGAGGGCACAATATTATTACTGAGTAAATGAAAGCTAAAGCTAACTGAATCCATGAGGAAACACACTTAGTAAGTGGCCAAACTAAGCAAAACCACTATATTCTGAGTTACACCCCATGTCCTATTTCCATCTCGACCCTATGAATCCAGTTGCTTACCCTATCATTCAAGAAGATGGAATGCCTCAGCAGGTGTCCAGAGGAATCTGGGGACAGGGGCTATGGAAAAAAGCGAGAAGACTTTTTGACTAGCAGGATCTACTTCCTTGAGGGAATTAGGAACACTGATCTGGTAAGACTGTAATATGCCTGTGGGTCTAACTTGCTGGTGAATACTAACATAGTCTCTCTTTTGTTAATGATCACGAGTATTCAAAATTTAGGCACAACACATGTATAAAAAATATTGGTTTGTTGACTTTAAATGTAAATGAAAGATAATCGATTGATTGATTTATTCATCCTTCTTGGGGACATAATCTGGAATCTGTCCATGGGGAAACATCAGACATCCCTTGACAGTGTAAAGGCCCCACCCTATTTAGAGGCCTCTGTGGTTGGTTCATTTACCAAGGAGCATAAGATGTGCCCTCTTAACAGGAGAATGGAAAGAGAACAACAGGTACTGAATTTCTGTAAGCATTTGTTTAATCTAATCCCCTACCACACATAGACTCTTCTCTGATGGCTGGTCTCCTTAGATAGGAGAGACTCACAAAAGATTTCAAAGGAACTGAAAATGAGATTGATAATAAGCTTTATACTTGTGTTCAGCTCATTCCAGTTTAGAAAAAAAAAAGTCCTGGTGCATCTGACAGATACTGCCTTGCTTAAATTTCATGAATCAGAGGCAGGGATGTTCTGCCATTTCTCTGCCATTATATGAGATTAGCTATCTTGCCAAGTCTCACCGTTGCCAATATAGACTCAGAAGCAACAAATACCACAGAGGATTCAAAGATGAAAAAAATCTCCTATTTTTTAGGTTAAGTGCAGACATATTTATTTATACAGAAGGTGAAACTCTATCCTCAATGTAGCCTATATTTATTTAATCTCATGACTTCTAAAATAAGCAATGTTATGATGATTAAAACAGAGGCACCTGCATTCTTCCTGTTTAGGGAAGGATGGAATGAAGAAAAGGAATTCGGTAGTTCTTGTCTATATATTAAGTAGCACAAAATACAAACTGTTAACAATTTATAATATTAAATATTATCATTTACCTAGTACTCTCTTACATGTAAGGTGATAGTCTAAACATTTAATCCACTTTACAACTCTATGACAAATTGTATTATTGTCCTCATTTCACAGGTGAACAAATGGAGGCATAGAAGTGTTAAGCAGCTTGCCTAAAACCACAGAGCTAATAGTAGAGCCAAAATCCCAGAGCTCCTACTCTTAATCTGGTGGGTTAAAATTGTTGAGTCCAATGACTTTGTCCCCACTGAACTGAACAGACTTCCAAGAAGCGGTGGGACTTTATAAAATCTTTCAAAGACGGGAGTAAATTTACAAAAATGGAAAGTTAGAGAACTTACAATGCTTGTCAGTAAACCCTCTCTTGTGTAGCTTTGAGGGATTCTCCTTCCACTTATCTCAGATAAGTTTAATTGAAATCTGGAACAATGTTTGTCTATGCACCAGAGTCATGACTGTGTCTCAGGTCTGTGAGAAGATGGCTTTGTGCTGGGATGGTTTTTCCTGTTGATCTTACTGAAATAGGGAACACCGATTCCCACTGATACATTCTGGGCCACTGAGGGCACCCCTTGAACACCATACAAATGGATGCCATTCCTTCTTTCTTCCCTTCCTCCCTCCTTTCTATTGTCTAAGTCAGTGAAATTACTTAAAATAGACAGGCTCTGTGCCAGGTGCTGATGATTAAATAAATATATATGTAAATAGTTCCTGACCTTTATAAAGACTCAAACATGGTTTTAAAAATGGCCATCTGTTCATGGTATAAGCAGGTGCAAAAGCAGGAATGGTTACTTCAATTTGGGACATTGGGAAAGGTTTCATAGAAGAGGTTGAACTGGAACTAAGCCCTAAAAGATGTAGGATGGGGGTGGGATGATCAGAGAAGAATTAGAAGAGCATTCCAGGAAGAGGGATCGGCAAGGATAGCAAAGGATTGGAGGAGGAAAACAGTAGGACATGTCGGGGGAAGTGGAGAGAAGGCTACCTGAATGGGGGCAGAGTGTGATGTGCAGCCATTAGAACGAGGCTAGAGAAGCAGGTAAGGGCCAGACCAGGAGAGATGAAGACAAATCTCATCACTGAAAATCCACTTGCATGACCTAAACACACCTGTGAATAGTGATCATATTTTAAAAATTCCCTGCAGTTCATCTAAGCTTCAGGGTGCCAGGAACACTGGGTACTTTTACTAACATTATGATAGCCTCCTAACTGGTCTCCTCACTTCTGCTTCTGCTGTCTTACAATCCTTTCTTATTACCCTTTCTCCTGTAGCTTCTGTTGCATCCACGTGCATCATTCACTTGCTTGTAACCTTTCAGTGTCCTGCTTGCATTCGCCTACGAGGTCCTGCGTGATCCACCATGAACTTGCACCACTCTCCCCCTCTCTCACAACCACAATGGTCTTTCAATTTCTCAAACGCCCCAAGATGTCCCCTGGCCCAGAAGACTTTTCTCCCAGCTGCGTGACTGGCTTCTCCTCTTTTATGTCTCATCTAAATGGGATTTCCTCCAAGAGATCTTCATGGACCATCTGCTGCGGAGTACCTCCCTTCTTCAGCCATCCTTTATTTCCTTAATAGCACTTATCCCCAATCTGTAAAATTTAGTTAATTAGTTAATTTTATTTTCTATTTATTTCACCAAATGTAAGATCCATGATAGACTAATGTCCTACCTTGCTTTGATTTATCCCCAGCTAGTTCCTAAGTCCATGGCACAGAATAGACTCTCGAAAAAAATAATTCCATGTTAAATGAATACAAATATCTATGTAATCATAAAAAAAAACATAGTGATCTTTCCCCTCTTTTCCTTAAAAAAGAGAAAAGTCTAGACTACTGATTCCCAAGCTGTATTTTATTCAGTAATGAATTTAGGGGAAAAAAAAGAAAAGAAAAGAAAAGAAAAGAAAAGAAAAGAAAAGAAAAGAAAAGAAAAGAAAAAGAAGACAAGAGGCAAAATGTGTTGCCAAGATTTTATTATTAAGTCAGTCTACATATAAACAAGATCAACACCGCACACTTTGGCTTCTTCTTCGGGGCTGTCTGTGGTGGTGACAGCCAACTCTTGCTCAGAATTGTGGCCCCCCTCAGACCTCTGGTGAAGCTCAAGACAGTTAAAACAAGGACCAAGAGGGGCGCCTGGGTGGCTCAGTCAGTTAAGCGTCTGACTTCAGCTCAGGTCATGATCTCGCAGTCCGTGAGTTCGAGCCCCGCGTCGGGCTCTGGGCTGATGGCTCAGAGCCTGGAGCCTCCTTCCGATTCTGTGTCTCCCTCTCTCTCTGCCCCTCCCCCATTCATGCTCTGTCTCTCTCTGTCTCAAAAATAAATAAACTTAAAAAAAAAACACACAAAAAAAACCCAAGGACCAAGAAGTTCATCTGGCACCAGTCAGACCAATGTGTCAAAATTAAGTGCAACTGATGGAAACCCAGAGGCACAGGGTGGACAGCAGATTCAAAAGCCAAGACTTTGATGCCCAACACTGGTTACAGGAGCAACAAGGAAACAAAGCACATGCTGCCCAGTGGCTTCTGGAAGTTCTTAGTCCACAAGGTCAAGGAGTTTTAAGTGCTGCTGGTGTGCAACAAATCTCACTGTAGAGAGATTGCTCACAATGTCTCCTCCAGGAACCACAAAACCATTGTGGAAAGAGCAGCCCAGCTGACCACCAGAGTCACCAATCCCAATGCCAAGCTGCACAGCAAAGGCAATGAATAGACAGCTTTTGTGCATGTCGTATTTTGTTAATAAAACCATAAAACTACAAAAAAAATGCACACTTTCTATGTCTATCATCATTTCACCAGACAGATGAGTGGAGAGCTTAGGCATTCCAGACCAAAGACACTATAAACCCACAGAGATGGAAATACTATGATAGCTTTGACATAAATCAATAAGATGGTTGGAGGAGGATAACCAATCAAGATTTGGAGAATTTGGTAGGTTTAGATGATGGAAAGCTTCATGTAGTATGCAAAAGTATTCGGACTTAGAGAGGGAGGAGCTCTATAGGATAAAAAGACTTTTAAGCAGGAAAACTGCATGGTTCAATTTGTATGTAAAAATTATCATCTATGGCCATGTAGCAAATGACTTGGAGAGAGATGAGATACAAATCAGAGAATCAACTTAGAAGGTTGTTACAGAACCTACTAGCAAGGTGGGGGATCAGGCAATGGCAACTGAGGACGAAATGGAAGGAATGTGTCTTTGCAATTAACTCTTGGAATGATTTCTGCTTTAACAGTCTTGCTTCTAGTTTTGGCTTGTATCATCTAGCTACGGGCTTTCAAATATATTTCCATATTTTTTATCTGCTGGCCTCTTAGCTACCTTTTTTGATGATGTATTTTTTTTAAAAACCACTAAACTATCTAGCTTTCATTGTGAGGATAAAAAGAATAAATGGATGTGAAAGCATTTTGCAAAGTACTACACAAATGGAAACTATTTTTATTACTAGTAAGTCAATTTAGTCTACAAAGAGAAAAAAATCATTTCCCCACATGTAAGCTCCCATAAGCAGACTCCCCAGGCAGAATGAATCACTCTTATAACCAGAGCACTTTTTTGTACTTCTATCATAACACCTCCATTAATTATAAATTGTTTATGCATTGGCTTTCCCTTGTAGCATATAAATCCTATAGAGGTAGGGAGAGAGTCTTATGAATCTTTGCAACCTGGTTTGTGGTAGACAGTAAGTGCTCAGTAAATGTTAATTGCATGCATGAATGAATGATTAGTTCCCAGGAAAGGATGAAGGCAGGTTGGAAGGAGCTGATGGGGACTTCATAAGTAAAATAAATAATAGAGTAAATGTGTTAAAGTAAGAGGATTCAGAGTGATTGGTGATCATATATTTTATTTTAGTCACGAATATACACATAGATTTACTGAACTGCCAAAGTACCGTACTAAATTGCTCTTAGTAACGTTAAATATTTTGTAACACCGATAATTAAACAGTATTGTACTTTTGCAATATTTTTGCAGTATTGTATTCTTTGTCTATTCATTTGGCAGATCTCTTTCTGATGACTGATAAGTACAAAGCACTGTGCTATGGTTTTTAATTTTTTTCATGTTTATTTTTGAGACAGAGGGAGACAGAGTGCAAGTGGGTGAGGGGCAGAGAGAAAGGGGGACACAGAATCCAAAGCAGGGTCCAGGCTCTGAACTGTTAGCACAGAGCCCGATGCAGGCTTGAACCCCGTGAGATCATGACCTGAGCTGAAGTTGGACGCTCAACCGACTGAGCCACCCAGGCACCCCATGGTTTTTAAATAGTCTATTCCAGTCCTCATGAAGTTCGCAACCCAGTGGAGGGGAGAGAAAAGGACCTGTTCCAAACCAAAGTGTCTTAGGGACTTTACATATTTTATAATAATAATTACCATGTATCAAGTATGTCTTATATTCATAACAGCCCTGTCAGGTAAGCATTATTATGCTCATTTTCCAAAAAGGAACCCAAACTAAGGGAATTTTATTAATTTAGCTGGGATCATCAAGCTAGGAAAGGACTGAAGCACATCTATTGGTAATAAGGGAGTGCATCCAAGGTAACTCATCAAATAGCAATAGAATGCCAACAAGGACAGACATATAAAATTATAATGAATTATAAATGATAAAGTCCCCACCCTCACGGACTTTTTGGTTCTGGGGGAAAAGTTTAGAAAAATGAACATAGTCGTAAAGTGAGATTTTCACCAAAGACTGACAGATCTTTAGAGGGAAATGGTTCTCAGGGGCTGAACAGCATTGTGGTGTGGGGTGAAAAGTGTCCTGGACTTGGGGGTTCAGGGCCACTATTTAAGACCTCATTCTTGTTCTCCTGCTTGGGGGACTGTAGGAAAGACACTTAAATTTCTGGGCTTTACTGTCCTTATTTGTTAAATATGAACAATAACAGGTGAGGTTTCTACCTTATTTTAAGAATTAATTGGTTGAGATAAGGGAAAAGCAGCTTCTAAAGTGCAGAACAGATTAATGATAAAGAAAGCCATTTTTTTAGAAACATCCTTTTGGTAGAAGAGCCATCAAGTAAGAGAAAGCACAGAGAAGTGATTTATGAATTCTTATCCCTAGTACATAATCTGGTGCCTGTCACCAGTGCTTAATAAATCCTTACTGAGCTTAGCTCCTGAATGGCTGAGAGAGAACCGAGAAAACCAAACCTTCTCTCCTCCAGCTAATGGGGAGGACCCAACTTCTTCTTGCCACATTGTGAACACCTCAAGCGGTTGTCAATAAATATATCAGTTACAATCCAAAGTGCCATTTGAACTGGATATTTTTGCTTGTTCATTTCATTGTTTTTTCGGAGATACATGTACGTGACTGTGTATGTGTGTCCAAAAGAACATATTTGGGGGTTGTGATGACAGGTCCTCATTTCTATTTGATTCTGTTAAGTATCTGTTTGCTCCTCTCTACTGGTAAGCACTCACAGCCCGCAGCAGTACTGGGGTCTAGACTAGTACCATATATCCTCCATAGATGTTTATATTTCAACAGATACTATAGACATAAGCTAACGGATAAAGCTTAAGCCTGGTAATGCTATGCATGAGCCAGAGAGAGGATTTATTTGAGGAAGGCAGGCTTACTTAGCAGCATCGAACCACACACCCACAGGCAGTTATCTATCTGCTTATTAAGACTAGCTTTTAGTTTGGATCATTGGCTGGACACGTACACGCCTCTGCTACCGATATGAGCAAATGAGCAAGCCTGAATCTTGTGTGTCATTACAATATTGTTATCAGTTAATATTAGTCTGATCACCTAAAATTCTTTTTTCTAGGAGCGCCTGGGTGGTTCAGCCGGTTAAGTGTCTGACCTCAGCTGAGGTCATGATCTCATGGTTTGTGGGTTCAAGCCCCACATCGGACTCCACACTGACAGCCGGGAGCCTGCTTCGGATTGTGTGTCTCCCTCTCTCTCTGCCCCTCCCCCACTGGCACTCCGTCTGTCTCTCTCTCTCAAAAACAAATGAACATTAAAAAAATTTAAAAAATAAAATTCTTTTTTCCAGCTTTCACTTTATTTAATGTGACTCAAAATTGTTCTTACAATAAAATGTTAATACAAATGAACATTCAGAACTTCAGTTTCCATTGAATCATCCATAGATGATTTTTCCCTGTTTCTCCCACTAGTACAACTAGTTACCCCTGACTTTATATATAAAGCAAACATAGACTGCCTATTAGGCAAAAGAAGAGGAAAATCTGCCTAGGAACCTTGGAACCCAAGGAACAATGAGGTAGTGAGGTCCTTGGGTTTTCTTTTTGCCTTTTATATCCCAAAGTTGGAGTTGGAGAAGCTAGAATACTGGAAAGTCAACAGGTACAGGGGGAGAAAAGCCCCCAAATAGCCTGCTCTCTGAAACCAAAGGACCAAGAAAAGGACAGTCTCACATCACAGACAGTTTTTAAACAATAGCTGCTCTACTCTAGCCAAACACCACAAGAAAGAGATTGTGGCCCCACTTCCTACCCATGTCAACAAAGACCAGAGGTAGCCTAGGGCCCCACTCTAGCTAGGACATAACAAGGTACCCCTCCACGCACTGGATGGCGTTAGAGAAGGACTTTCATTCCTGCTGAGTAGTCGTGGAAACGCCTCACCCCCCATTCCATCCACAGTGTCATGGGAGACTGTGTGTGAAACCTGGACTTACACCCACACCCTGCAATAATGAGGCTTACCTCCTTCTCCCCGCTGCTGTTGAGATATCACTTCAATTCTCCTAGTTGTAGGGCTGTGGGAAAGACACTTAGTGGGCTGATTTCAGAAGAGTTCGTGGATAGTCAAGATTTTACCAGTGCCTCATTATACAAACCCTGTGGTGACATTGGAGGACATGTGGGGAGAATTTATGAAGTAGTCTTACTCCTCCCCTTTGGGGGAGTTGGGGGAGGCCTCCTGGGAAGTTGGATATCCCACTTCTTCCCAGCAGTACCATGGAGCTCCTCCCCCTTTCCCCCTCCTCAGGTGTCAACAGAGGCCAAGTGAGGAACCTGGTCAATCTCAATGGGACAGTAAGGAGGCAACACCCTCCTCTTCCTCTACCAAAGCAACACCATAGAAAGCTCACTAAAACAGAAAGCTGAAATAAATTTTTTTAATGTTCATTTATTTTTGAGAGAGAGAGAGAGAGAGAGAGAGAGACAGAGACAGAGAGACAGAGAGACAGAGTGCAAGCAGGGAGGGGCATGAGAGAGAGGGAGACACAGAATCTGAAGCAGGCTCCAAGCTCTGAACTGTCAGCACAGAGCCCGACGTGGGGCTGGAAATCACGGACCACGAGATCATGACCTGAGCCAAAGTCAGACGCTTAAACGACTGAGCCACCCACGAGTCCCCAGAAAGCTGAAATGAAATCTTGAGTTTCTTAACAGAATACTAAGAATGTCCAGGTTTCAGCTGAAAATAATTTGTAATACCAAGAACCAGGAAAATCTCAACATAAATGAATAAAGACAATGAGTGTTAACACCAAGATGACGAAGATGCTAGAATCTGGGAAGTCTTCAGATATTATTTCTTTCAGCTTTCTTTTCTTTTCTCTCTTCCAAATTCTGGTGCTGCAAGTGTTAGAACATTTAATATAGTCACACAGGTTCCTGTCTGTCGGAACGGTGTCTGTCGGTCGGTCTGTCTCTTCATTTTCTTCTCTCTGTTGTTCAGATTGGTAAATTTTTATTGTTTTTCTTCAAGTTTACACATTCTTTTTTTCCATCTCTTCTGTTCAGCTGACAAGATTTTAAAACAGCTGTCCTAAAAATGCTTCAATGAGTAATTATAAGCATATTTGACACAAATTAAAAAATGAAAGGCTCAGCAAAAAAACCTAAACTTTAAAACTTCTAAATACAATAACCAAAAATAAAAAAACTCAGTGGATGGACTCAACAGCTGAATGGAGGGATCAGAGGAAAGAATCAGTAAATCCAAAGAAAGAACGATAGATGTTACTCAATCTTGATAGCAGAGAGAAGATAGACTAAAGTAAAAGTGAGCAGAAGCTCAGGAACCTGTGTGATAATAAGGAGAGACCTAATATCTGTGTCACAAGAATACTGGGAGGAGAGGAGAAAGAGGCTGAGACTGGACGGTGAAGAAATATTGGCTTCCCGAGTTTGGCAAAAGACATAAACTCTATAGTTTCAATAAGCTGACTGAACTCCAAACAGGATGAACTAAAAAAAAAAAAAAAAAATCCACTCCAAGATACATTATGGTCATACATCTAAAAAGTACAGATGAAGAAAAACTCCTAAAGCATGAGAGAAGCAATACCTTAACTATACAAGAAAACAAACAAACAAACATTCATTCAAGGGACAGCTCATTTCTCTTTTGAAATCACAGAGGCTGGAAGAAAGTGGCATGACATTTTTTTTACTACTGAAAGAAAAGAACTATTAATGCAGAATTCTAGATCTGTAAGAATATCCTTCAGGAATAAGAGGGAAATCAAATATTCTAAGATAAAGGAAAACTAAGGAAATTTGTTTCTAGGAGAACTACTCTAAACAAATGGGTAAAAGAAATTCTTTAAACAAAGAAAGAATTTTGGAATATCAGGGAAGGAAGAGGAACGTGGTAAGCAAATACATGAGTAGGTTTTCAGTTTCTTTCTTTCTTTCTTTCTTTCTTTCTTTCTTTCTTTCTTTTTCTTTCTTTCTCTTTCTTTCTTTCTTTCTTTCTTTCTTTCTTTCTTTCTTTCTATCTCTTGAGAGACAGAGAGAGAGCAAGTAAGTGAGGGACACAGAGAGAGAAAATCCCACTAGGGGCAGAGAGAAGTGGGGTTCACCCGGGGCTTGTGTTTTACCTGAAGCAGGGCTCCTGTTAACTGGGAGCAAGGCTGAAGCTCACCAGATGTGGGCCTCCAACTCTTCAACTGTGAGATCAAGACCTGAGCCCAAGTCAGATGCTTAATGACTGAGCCACCCAGGCACCCCCTTTTGAGTTTCTAAATTATGTTAAATGATTGAAACAAAAATAGTAGTACTGTCTGATATGGTGCTAAAGGTCTGTAGAGGAAATATTTAAGACAATTATATTTTGAGTGTAGGAGGGTAAAGAGACATAAAAGGAGTAAAATGTCTATATCACTCTAACTGGTAAAAATGTTGACACCAGTAAATTGTGATGTTATGTATGTATCACATAGAGCAGCCACTAAAAAACTGTGCAAAAAGATATACTCAAAGGCACTAGAGATCAATCAAAATTGAATTCTGAAAATGTATCAGTAGCCCATGAGGAAGGCAAGAATAGAAAGCAGAGAAATGAAAAACAGAACAAACAGAAGAGATGGAATTGAATGGCGAACCTAAATACTAACATATCAATACTTATTTTACAGGAAGCAAAACTCGTGGAACTAGAAAGCAAAATTGACAAATCCACAATTATACTTGGAGACTTCAATACTCCTCTCTCAACAACTGACAGAACGGCTAGTCCGAAAATCATCAGGGACATGGAAGAACTCCACACCATCAACCAACAAGATCTAATATACATTTACAAACCATTCCACCCAATGACAGAATACACGTTCTTTTCAAGCACCCCAGGAGACTTATATTAAGCCACTAACCATATACCAGACCACAAAACAAACCGCAGCAAATTTATGAGAATTAGAATTACCCAGAGCATGTTCTCTGACCACATAGAATCAAACTAGAAATCATTCACAGAAAAATAACAAGAAAATCTCCAAACACTTAACAACTAGACAACACACTTTCATTTTTTATTTTTTGAGAGAGGAAGTGTGAGCAGGGGAGGGGCAGAGAGTGAGGGGAACAGAGGATCCAAAGCAAGCTCTGTGCTTACAGAAGAGAGCCCAACGTGGGGCTCAAATTCCGGAACCCTTGATATCATGACCTGAGCTGAAGTTGGATGCTCAACTGACTGAGCCGCCCACTGCCCTGGACAACCCACTTTTAAATTACCCATGAGTCAAAGAGGAATTCTCAAAAGAAATTTTTAAAAAGCACACATTAGATGAAAAGAAAATAAAAGTAAAAATTTGTGGAATGCAGCTAAAAAAGTTCTGAGAGGAAAATTTATAGCACTAACTGCTTACATTAGAATATAGGACAATTCTCAAATTAATAATCTAAGCTCTCATATCAAGAAATTAAAGGAAAATAAAAATAAACCCAAAGCAAACAGAAGGAAGTAAATAATAATAATGAAAGCAGAAATTCATAAGATTGAAAGCAGAAAAAAATAGAGAAAATCAATGAACAAAAAACTGGCTCTTTGGAAAGATCAATATAATTGGGAAGCCGCTAGCAAGCCTGACAAAAAAGAGAAGAGATTCAGATTATCCGTATGAAGAATGAAACGGAGGATATCACTATAGATCCTGCAGGCTTTTAAAAGATAATAAGTGAATGAGTCCACACAGAAAAAAATTGCCAACTTAGATGAAATGTATCAATTCCTCAAAAAGCACAAACTGTCACAATTAATCCAACAAGAGAGATAATTTGAAGAGTCCCAAAATACTTAAAGAAATTGAATTGGTAATTTAAAAACCCTCAAAAAGGAAATCTCCAAGTCCAGATGTTTTCACTGGATTATTCTACCAAACACTTAAGGATAACTAACGTCAGTTGTACACAACCTCTTCCGGAGAAAAATTAGAAGGTAATACTTTCTTATTCATTATGTGAAGCTAATATAACTCTGAAATGAAAATCCAAAAAAGACAGTATAGAAAATGAAAACTATAGATGAATATCTTTCATGAACATAAACATAAAAATCTTAAAGAAAATATTAGCAAATAGAATTAAGCAACATACATAAAGAATTATGCTTCATGATCAAATGATATTTATCCAAGAAAGCAAGACTTGTTCAATGTTGGAAAATCAATCAGTGTAACCATATATTAACAAGTAAGGAAGAAAAATTATATGATCTTCTCAATTGAGTGCAGAAAAAGCATTTCACAAAACTCAACGCCTTTTCATGATTAAGACGTTTTTTTTTTTTTTTTCAGAAAAATAGGTATACCAGAGAACTTTCTCAACTTGATAAAAAGAACTGACAGAATATCTACAGTTACCATTATATTTAATGGTGAATGACTGAAAGCTTTCCCTTTAAAACTGGTAATGAGACATGGATGTTAGTACTTATCCCATTCAATCAATATACTGAAGTTCTAGCTGGTGTGAATAAGGAAAGAAAAGGAAAAAAAGGTATACATATCAGGAAGGAAGAAATAAAACTGCCATGATACGATGATACGATCGTCTACGTAGAAAATCTCAGAGCAGGTACGAAAAGCAAACAAAAAAACCCAACCCCCCTCCTAAGACCTATCCTAAAACTCAAAAGTAAGTTTAGAAAGAAGATAGAATACAAGATAACCGTACGGAAACCAATTTTTTCCTATCATTTATTTATTTTTTACTGATGTATAATTGACACCTAACATTGTATTAGTTTTAGGACTACAACATAATAATAATTCCATATTTGTATGCGTTGTGAAGAAGCAATGGTCACAATAAGGCTAGTTTTTATCATAGTTTTGTAGATTATAAATTTGAGGTGTAGGTAGATTAAATGGCTTACTCAAGGTTATTCAGGGCAGAGGCTGGACTTTGCAGTTCAGGTTTTTTGAGATTCCAAAACCCATTCACTTTCCATTGCGGAAGGCTGTCGTGAACATTTAGGTGAGGGGCTATGTGTGTTTGTTATTCTTGGTAATCCGGAAGGATGTCATTAATGGTGTTATATCCTGTTCAAGGATTGGTTCAGTCAGCAGACCTTTAGTACAAGGTGATTGCCTAAGAGCAGACTTTCCTTTTCTGTTGTCCACATCCATTGCCTTTACGTAGGCATCTGCAAAGTCCTGTCCTGGTGTACAATGAGTCTTACTTCTCCAAGAAGGAGGGTGGGCCCAAACGAACCCTCCTTTGTTGACTCATTTTATCATGTAAAAGAATTCATACTTGTTCTTCACCATCAGTTTGCAACTTGTGGAGCAACTCAGTTGCTCACAGAACTGCCTGGAATGACTTTGTTTTGCAATGTGTATCCCTGCCCTTCAGAGTCAACTAAAACACAACCTTGATCTCCACAATTATGCAGCAGGCGTGGCTGAAAAAGCTGAAGCACCGTCACATTTCAGAGCCAGAAGGGATCAGCATTCAATTAGAATAATGACCTCATTTCACAGAGAGGTAGTGACTTGTCCAAGTCACAAGGAAGTGTTTAAAATGAAAACACAAGCCTCAGATTTCTCGGGAGGCTCAGGTCTGAGAGTTGCCAGCATTACTTTCTACACTCCATACTTTGAGCTCTAGTTGCTGTTGGTCCCAGCTTTTATAAGAGTAGTTCATGTTCTATAAATTGGCCATCAACAAAATATCTATCTATTTCAGAATGAAAAAGCAAAACTCCAAGGTCCTTAAGCTAAGAGGGATATGATTAGACGATTCTAGAAATGGCAAACATTGTGTGGCTAGAAAAATTCAAGAATTTGGATTAGCAGTTCTAAGTTAGAAGACTTGCTATGTGCCTCTTAATTTTGATTCCTCTAACAGACTCTTATTGTACGCTTGCTTTATGCCTTGTGCTTTGCTTGGCTCTGGGGATTCAGTGCTGATCAAAATAATAATAATGCCTGCCTTTCCCTAAGTCGCAGTGTTGGTGCACGAGAGAAATGAGATAGTAAATGTGAAAGCTCTTTGTAAAGTGTACAATTCCATAAAAATTAGACATAACCTGATACCATTTCCAGTTGCAAGTGTATGTGGTATCACAAATGGAGCTTTGAAGATAATGAAAACTCCCTGAGCATAAATTGAAAATACATTTATATTGTGAGATTGTGAAGTCTAGAAATCGAAATTGGACAGAATGCTTAATAATAAACAATTGCAATGTGCCAATCACTTGCTTATCTTCCGTGCTCCCCACTCAAATATAAATGTGGAAACTTTTATGTCTTTTACTACTCTTGCTTCAGCTCTTAAAAGAGCACAGGCACACGGTATGCACAAAATATTTGCTGAATAAATTAATAATTTAATTAACCTCTTTTGGGTCACCTGGGTGGCTCAGCCGGTTGAGCGTCCTACTTCATCTAGGTCATGATCTCGCGGTTGGTGCGTTCAAGCCCCACACTGGACTTGTCGCTGTCAGCTCAGAGACCGCTTTGGTTCCTCTGTCCCCCTCTCTCTGCCCCTCCCCTGCATGTGCTCTCCCAAAAATAAATACACATTTTTAAAAACTTAATCTCCTTTTGTGTATATATGTTAATTTTTCAGGGTAAATGACAAGATGTAGAATTAGTGGACATAAGGTTATATGAATTTAGCCTTGATACACAGTGTTAAATACTTCTAATTGGCTACTAATTCATCATTTAATTGCCTAATTAATTTAAAAATATTTTTTTATGCCTGTGTTTTTTAACTGCTTTTATATCTGGCCAGCACATTTTGTTGTTTCTGAGAATAGCTTTCCCTTCTTTTAGGAAGTATGCCTTCTCTTTTCCTTCTGATGGGAATCGCCAAGTTAAACGAACTCATCTTCTGTTGCAGTGGGTTGTGTCAGGGGTGGGACCAGACTCAAGGTGGGCCAATCCTGGAAGCCCCTCTCTCAGGTCACCAATGATTGGTCCAGGGGTGATCATGGATTTTAATCAGGGTCAGTGAATCCCTTCCTTAGGATTTTTGGACCTGGGGAACTCAAAAATTGAGTTAGTCATTTTCGGTTGGTTGAATCCATAAGACATAAAATTCATAGTTCTCCACTTTCCACCAAATGGAGAAAGCCAGTCAACACCAAGAAAGAGAAATCTGAAAACAACATGCAGAGAGGAAAGAAGGGAAGAGTCCAAATGTGGTTTGAATGCCTGGTTCCCAGTGTTTCAGGAGCTCTGAGATTCGGGAAATATCCCAATTTATTTCCATTGATTATAATAATAATGTATTTTTTAAATTTGTTTATTCAAGTTAGTCGAACCTGGCTTTCCTCCATATTTGGAACCAAGAGTCATAACAGTGAAGCCTGCTGTACAGCAGATACCTTGACTTATAGTATCTCATATATAGCAACATATAAAAGTACCCATTTTCCCATATATCTGTCTATAAAGTATATTATCAATATTTAAGATTTTTTGTCAGTATGCTGGGTGAAAACAATGATATCACCTTATCATTTAAGTCTTCTTATTGGCTATTTGTAATTCTGTGAGTTGTTGATACATAATGGTAATTTTTCTGTGGGGTTGTATTTCTCTTTAAAATTTTTTTTTTTTAATGTCAACTTATTTTTGTCAGAGAGAGACAGAGTGTGAGCTGGGGAGAGGCAGAGAGACAGAGGGGGGACACAGAATCTGAAGCAGGCTCCAGGCTCTGAGCTGTCAGCACAGAGCCCAATGCGAGGCTCAAACTCACCAACTGTGAGATCATGGCCTGAGCCGAAGTCAGATGCTTAACCAACTGGGCCACACAGGTGCCCCTATATTTTTCTTATTAATTGGAAGGAATTCACTAAATATTATGGTCGTTGATCTTTGTTAGTTATAGACGATGCAACTATTTTTTTCCTGGTCTGTTACATGCTTAAGAATTTTGTTCATGTATATATTACCACATAGAGGTTAATAATTTGTATATGTTCATATCTATTATATTTTTCCCTTGTAATTTCTGAACTTTTTGACTTGTTTAGGAAGGCTTGTCCTACCTCCAGCTTATTTTAAAAATTAAAATTCCCTGTTTTTGATATATACATTTGTTTTCTGCATTTTATTTTACTCTAATCCAATCATGATACTTTGCCCTTTGATATAGAATTTAACACTTACTTGGCAAGATGGCTGGCATTATCTCTACTTCTCAGATTATGATCGAGAAAATGAGATTCAGAAAGTTGTCCAGGTTATCTACAGGAAATTCTGAGATTACACCACTACACTCACGCTCTTTCAACCTTGAGTTGCCATCTCTGCAAAATATAGCTGAGAAAACAGGTCACTTATAATTACTGGAATTTATTTCCTTATCTTTCCATTCACTCTCCAAGTGATATGAATGGTTAATATTACAAATTAACATAACAAAATAGATATTTATTGTGTAAGGGACCTGATGTTAGCACAAAATTGTGATATAAATGAATCCTGTGCCTAATTATGTCCTTGATTAAAGATGGATGGATGGATGGATGGATGGATGTAGGACAGCATCACTCAGGAACTAGGGGTGGCAAGGATCACACGGACCCTATCTGTAGTGAGAGAGCCAAGGTGAAGCAAGAGGCCAAGGTTTAGAGTAAGATGAGGAAAAGTTGGCTGTCAGGTGTGTGCAGCAGGCTGTCAGGGCAGAGCAGGCGGCTGTCTGGAGGTCTCAGCTCATCACTGCTGTTCCCATAATCACTACTTGTGGCTCTATTCTCTGAATTTCCAGAGTCCTTCCAAAGACCTCTTATAGCTCTTTTTTCCTTGTCTGTTTTGCCCAATACGCTGTGTCCTTCCAAGTGTGGCACTGAGTCTTTGGGTTCTGTATGCCTGTGCCCTTGCAGTACAAGGTATAGAACGGAACTGTGGTCAACACACAGTGTCGAGGGCCAGCTGGGGCTGCTGAGCTTCAGAATGTGGTCCGTGAGCTCATTTCAAGAGGGAAAACTTAGAGAGTTGCCATGTTATTGATGCTTTTCAAAGAAATCTAGGTATTATAATTTTGGTGGCTAAAAAGCAATGCTAAAGTTAATGTTCTTCTATTCAATAAAGTGGGTAGGTAATTCAAGTTCCAAGAATAGATGTGTTTTTTCTGTGGAGCCCAATATGGCTATTTTCCTTTTGAGTGAAAGAAACATGGCCTCCAAATAATGCACACACACACACACACACACACACACACGCCATACCCCCATAACCATACCCATACGTACATACATACGTATTATGCCTGAATTTGCCTTCATACAAAAGGGGGCTGCTCACCCCTGGAGTCCATGCTCAGCAAATGCCTCATCCGGTAAGGGTTCAATGCTTTAGTTTCCAGACACATTCAATTGGCAACGTAGCTACTTTCCCTATTGATGGATCCCACCAGAGGACCAACACTAGCCTCAGCTGCTTCCTCCCGGCTGGTCCTTCAAGAGCAATAAAGTGTGTAGTAAAGCCTGCCAGCTGGCCAGTGCAGTGCCAACCTCACAGCGATGTTCTTTAAATGATGGCCGAACCAAACCTTGCTCAGCAGACATTGCATCATGTGTGAATTCCATTCGTCTAAATGCAGTCACAGGGGCGATGGCGGTGTGGAGGTATGCCATGCGGATCTTCCCTCCAGAGAACCTGCTGTGGGGACCTCAGCTGATAGCAGCTGTTGGACTTTTCCTATCTGATGGTGCCATGGCCCTGCTTCCCCTTGATTCCTAGCCAATATTTGAGCATGGCAGGGGCACAAGACCCAGGCCTTTCCTCCCTGACATGGGGTTCCTCCAGCAGGCAGTGTTTGCTTGTGGAACCTCCGCTGGCCTGGTTGAGACTTTCTGAGAATCACACTGTGGTCTGAGGCTCTTCCCAACTGATCCTCCTTCCTTCCCTCTCTCCTTTCACCGGCGTCTGACTTGTGTCATGGTCTGAATGCTCTCCCTCTGCTCCCTCCTCCCTTGTCTTATAGGTGTTCTTCCCAGGAAGACTTTTGTGTCCATTCTTGGTGTCTGTCTCTCAGAGAGCCTGAGTTGATACAGTAGTTCACCAAAAAAAAAAAAAAAAAAGGAATTTTTGTCCAATAAATGTTCTGTGGCATTTATTTCATGCCAGGCATAGTTCTAAGCATTTTATGTATGCTGAATCACTTAGTCCTGACCTCAGCTCTGCAGTGAATTATTTTCATTCTGCAGATGAGAACACTGAGGTACAGAGAGATTATGTGAACTTGTCTCACATCACAGAACTAGTGTGGCAGGGCTAAAATTTACTTCCACTGCCTGGTGTTGTCTCTTATATTAGGAGTCCTTCACTAAGCTGAGATTGCAGTATTTAAAGGTAAGTATTTTTTTGTATGTTTTTATTTAAATTCCACTTAGTTAACATACAGTGTGACATTAGTTTCAGGTGCACAATATAGTGGTTCAACACTTCCATACATCACCCAGTGCTCCTCACAAGTGCCCTCCTTAATCCCCATCACCTATTTCCCCCATCCCCCTCACCTCCCCTCTGGTGACCCTCAGTTTGTTCTCTATAGTTAAGAATCTATTTCTTAGTTAGCCCCCCACCCCTTTTAAATATATTCACTAAATTTTGCTCCATTACTTTGCATGATACCCAGCTAAAGAAATAAGAGTTTCCCGCCAAGATGAGAAGGAAACTGGCTGCACTGAATTTGCTAAGACAGAAAATCCTGAATGTGGCAACATCCTAAGGGATTTTCAAGAATATTTTCAAGAATTTTGGCTAATTTTCTGACGTTAGAGCCTACTCCTGCAACTCCACTAGAAAACCTTGCCTGGATGAAGCAAGTCTGTGAATTGTCATTCTGAACAGCTAACTTCTCCAGACTACTGGGGGATAATTAGCAAGCAAATGTTATTCTCTGGAAAATGCACTAGGTAATGTACCTGCTTCTAGTAATTTAAACCCCTGGACCACCTGTGAAATTGCTGCCCATTTTACAAAGAAGAAACCTCAGTGGTGCCTGGGTGGCTCAGTCAGTTAAGGGTCTGTGTTGGGCTCTACCCTGATAGCTCAGAGCCTGCTTGGGATTCTCCCTCCCTCTTCCCTTGCCCCTCCTGGTTTTGTTCACATGCACGGGCTTTCTCTCTCTTTCAAAATAAATAAACATTTAGGAAAGGAAGGAAGGAAGGAAGGAAGGAAGGAAGGAAGGAAAAAGGAAAGGAGGGAAGGAGGGAGGGAAGGAAGAAGAAACCTGAACTGAATATATAAAATAAATGGCCCAAAGTCAGAGCTAGCAAGTAGCTGAGCCAAATAGAAACCAACCCTTGTTGATTAGCTTGTGGCTTTTGTTTACTTGTATTCATTTTCATCGTTTTTAACTTTCCAGCTGACTAGAGTCTATCTTTCTGAGCCCCCAAATTTAAATAAAAAATAACCTTGGGGTGCCTGGGTGGCTCAGTTGGTTGAGTGTCTGACTTTGGCTTCAGGTCATGATCTCCTGGTTTGTGGGTTCAAGCCCCACATTGGGCTCTGTGCTGACAGCTCAGAGCCTGGAGCCTGCTTCAGATTCTGTGTCTCCCTTTCTCTCTGCCCTCTCCAGCTCGTGCTCTGTCTCTGTCTCTGTCTCTCTCAAAAATAAATAAACATTAAAAAAAATAGCCTTGCCTTGATGGACTATCAATGGCACAATGGCAATCATACCCACTTTAGCCTTTTCATGATGTCACAGGGACGTCTTTATGAATCATAATTACTTTAATGCTAACATTTGCGATGTTATTTATGATTTTAAATGAGCACATCTGTTATTCACTTTTTTCATTCAACAAATGTCTGTGGAGTACCCTGTGTGCAAGTAGGCAGAGCTCTGAAATGGGGGGCCAAGATTCCCTGCCCCCAGTGTACATGTTTTATATAGTCCCCAGGATTGCGGTTATGATAGATTTTGCTCCTGTAATTGGGCTATATTCCTTGACAAGTTGACCTTAAGGTCAGGAGATTATCCAGGTAGGCCTCATTGAGTCACATTACTCCTTTGAAAACAGTTTTCCAGCTGGTTATTGAAGAGGAAGTCAGATATTCAAAGCACAAGAAGGGTTTAGTGTGCAGTTGAGCCTTAAACGTGGAGGAGACCACATGTTAAGGAACTTGGGTGGCCTCTAGGAGCTAAGGATGGCTCCTGGATGACAGTTAGCAGGGGAATGAAGACCTCAATCTTACAGTCTCATGGGGTTGGATTTTGTCAACAGACTGAATGAACTTGGAAGCAGATTCTTCTCTAGAGCACCAAGAAAAGAACTCAGCCTGGCTCACACCTTGATTTCAGCTTCTAATGCCCTGAGCAGGTTGTAGACCTAGCCACCCTGGGCTTGGACTCCTGACCTGCAGGACTGTGAAGTAATAAATGGGTGTTGGATTAAGGAACTAAAATGATGTGATTTGTTATGCACCAATAATACACTAATAAACCCTGTATGTGCCAAGCACAGTTCTTGGTGCTGGGGATATATGGCTTCTGCACTCATTGAATTTATGTTCTGGGAAGAGGAGGGGGGTGAAGGGGATGCAGTGAAGGAAAAACCAATCCATAAACACACAGTGAAAGATCAGGCTGCAGTTATTGCTGTGGAGAGAGTTACAACGGGGTGGTATGATCGAGAATGTCAGGGTGGTTCCTTCAGATCACCCGATCAAGGGAAGTCTCTTCAAGGTCGCCATATCTGGAAAGGTTTGCATGACAAGAAGATTCTGGGGAAAAAAGAAGTCCAGGCAGAGGAGGGACCAAAGCAAGAGGCTTCACATGGAAAACAACATGTGTCTGACAGAGAGAAGGGCAACATGGCCAGGACCTAGATGAGGTTGTGAGATAATTAAAAGAGCAGAGGAGGGTTGGAGAGATGGTCAAAAGCCAGATAAGGTAGGACTTTGTGGGTCACAGGAAGGAATGTGAATTTGACTCTAAACATGCTGGGAAGCCATTGGAGGATTGAAACAGGTTATGATATGATTTACATCTTCAAGATTTTGTACAATGTGGAGGCAAATAGAAACATTCCAATTAAAATCAGGAATAGAGCAAGACTTTCCTTTTTTGTTTTCATAAAGTTGAAATATTTTGCCAGCTGTTTATGCATAGAATATATTTAAATTTTTAATGCATTCTTGGGCTCAGGGATATTTTCCCTTTTAACTTATTGTTCTTTATCTTCCCTTCTATGTGTTTATGTTCTTTTTATTGAGAACATTAGGATAAATTTACAGAGAATAATATCCAAATGTCCAACTGAGAATTGACATTTTAACATACTTATGTGTTCATTTAAAGTTCTTACAGTTTTTAATAAAAAAAAGGGAATACTATGTGTAAAAGTAAAGTCCATTTTGTCCTTCATTCCTACCCTACTTTCTGTCTAAGAAGTTAAATGCAACATAGATTTTGTGGGTATCCTTCTAAGCCTTTGTTCAGTTTTTATGATTCTATATACATATCATATTTTTACTGTTTGGTAGATATTTACATTAAAATTCTGTCTTTATTGTATACATTGTTTATAAGTCATAGATTTATATAAAAGTTATAATAAATGTTAAAAAAATTGCAAAGAGCAATAGGTAGAGTGGGGAACTAGTTCAGAATTGATTATAGACATTCAGATGAGCAAAGATGGTGAGCTGGACCAGGGCAGTGGTGGAAGCTGTAGACAGAAGTGGACAGATTTGAGATCTGCTTCAGAGATAGTGTTGCTAGGTCTTGCCGATGGATTGGATGAGAGAGAAGACAGGAAGACTGGACTCAAGATAACTCCTAGATATTTTTAGTGTGAGCAGTTCAGTGGATGGCATTGGCTAAAATAGGGAGGACTAGGATGATGAAGAATCAAGAGGTCTATTTTAGCCATCTAAAGTCTGAGATACCTATTTGACATCAAGTGGAGATGTCAAGTCTGTAGTTGGGTTTAGAAGTCTGGAGTTCAGAAGGGAAGTTAGGACTGGAAACATAAATGTGGAGATGACCAGCAAAATGAGTCATGCTTAAAGCTTGGAGATTACCTAGGGAGAGACTGCAGATAGGGAAGAGAAAAAGAATGAGGACTGAACTCTAGGGTACTCCAAAATTTAGAGATCAGAGAGTGGAACCAGCATGGAAGGCTGAGCAGGACTAGCCAACAAATGTGAAGGAAACAGGACAGTCTGTGGTCCTGGAAGCCGAGAAGAGAAAGGGCAGGTCAAGGTGTGAAATCATGTCAGTGACTCTACAGGGCTCACTTACTTTTGATCTCCACCACAAGCTTGTGCAGTAAGCAGTGACAGAATCACTATTTTCATTTTAGAGATAGAGAAGGCCTTTGAAAGATTATATGGCTATTCTCAAGAGATCTGGCTGATCAGGGGCCCTTCAGAGTATATGGTTCCTAACCCCTGCCCTTCAAGGAAACTCTGAAGCTGCCCTATTTTTTTTTTTTTTTTCTATTGGGTTGTATCATAGTCATGTCCTGGGGCCTGTGATACATTTAGCCCTCTGTGCCTCTATAAGAAATGAATGCTGGGGTTTTATGGGCTTGTGACCAAGTTCTGTGGTTTTCCTGTCTCCCTTGTTTGTTGTAAGGATGTCAACTAACACTTCTTCTACTCTAAATGTTCCTGCCTTGAGTGACCCTGGCTTGCCTTCTCTTATTTAAAAAAAAAAAAAAATTAAATTTACATTGAAGTTAGTTAGCATTTAGTGCAATAATGATTTTAAATTTGTTGAACACTTTACAATATACACCTGAATTTCAAATGTGTGGCAGGTAACTGAATGCCCTTATAGATGATGCTAAGTATGTATTAGTAGAATTCTTTAATTTTTACATCATGTTTGGCCCTGCTGAATAATTGTTAATAATATCATACTAAGCGAAACAGAATGTTAACCTGGGCTTTTGGTATTCTTGCAAAGATGTGTAGGGCTTGGAATATATAATAGTACTGAATTTCATATATTCCTTCATGGCAAACCAATCTGTACCCAAATCATCTATTTATTGCTAGTTCTGGAAAAGGAGTTTCTATTTGGCTTTAACCTTTAGGAAGTAATCACTGGAATCAAACAGCCTCAAACCCATGATTGAGAATGTTATTCCTTTTTGGTCTCTGCTTGGTTTAAGGAACACTCAGCTACTGAGAAGAATATAAAAGAAAAAAAATTGAACAATGAAAATCACACAGAGTAAGGCATTAGAAAAAAACACATTTGCAAGATACGGAGGTTGAGTTTACACATGCAATGATTTGGTTGGTTTGGTAGTGTATGATGAAATTAAAAACATTTGTTTGAAGTGTGAACCTCAGCCAAAGTTTATAAGGAAACTCAATGGACCAGGATTGTTTTATAATGAAAAATTTTAAGATACTAGTTTGGATGTTTAGTTCATAATAATTTAGTTCTTTCCAAAATAAAATGGCACTTACTTGTTAACCTTTTTACTCAAACTATCTCCTTGATTTTCTGCCTAATGTAGAAGGCAGTCAGCTTATAATATTAAAAGAAAAAGGTGTCTTGAAATTGTATTAAGAAGTCTGTTTATTCCTTCTGTGTGGAACTATGTATCCCATTTACAAGGTCAGCGAGAGAGCAAGGAAGGAGACTTACATTTCTGGAGTTCTATTACATATCGAGCACCATATGAGGAGTTTCTACATGCTGTACTCTGGTTTTTTATTTAGGTATATCATATCTTTTCTTCCTTAGGATGAGGGGACAGGGAGAGGTTGATCAGCTGGCCCCACGTCACACAGCTAGTTAACATTAGAACTCATATATGAACGAGGTGGTCTATGTGCATCCATCAGATACAGGGCTTGCAACGGGGACGAGGGGAGAAGGAAGCCCTTGTTCCTGAGGCACACCTCCATCTCCCCAAACAGACTTTGCCTTGTCACCACAACAATGGCTGCAGAGGAAGGCAATGCTATCCTCACTGTCTTTGCAAAGGACTTGATTCCATCACATGCCCTTTTGGAGGAAACATATTCATGGAGCGGGCAGTCATCTGAAGGATCTGGGGCTCACTGTGTTCCTTGGCTAGGGTTGCCATAATAAAGAACTGTAAATGGAGTGGCTTCAACAACAGAAAGTCATTGTCTCAAAGTTCTGAAACCAGGAGTCCCAGATCAATCTGTCAACACGGTTGGTTCCTTCTGAGGGCCGTGAGCGAAGAATCCTTTCCAGGCTTTTCTTCTTGGCTCTGCTTTCACATCATCTTCCCTCTGTGCAGGTCTCTTCAAATTCCCCCCCCCCCTTTTTTTTTATAAGGACACCAGTCATACTGGATTAGGGTAGGGCCCACCCTATTGACCTAATTTTAGCTCAGTTAGCTCTGTAAAGACTATGTCCAAATAAAGTCACATTCTGCGATTGGGACTTTTTATGAATTCTGGGGGGAAACAATTCAACCCAGAGCGAGCAGATATCTTTAGTTCATTAACTTATTAATCCATTGACCCCTTATGCCAGACCAGCCACTGTACCGGGAACTGAAGCATCAAGGCAGCCAATTCCTCACTTAATATCAAGGAAGAGAGATATTAAACAAGTAACTGCAATAAAATGTGAGGAGTGACATAATGGGAGAAATACCAGAAGGTACAAGAGGTGACTAGCAGGTGGCCAGCGAAGAGGTTGCAGGGGAAAGTGGTTTCAAGTCTTCCCCTCCACAAACCACAAGGGGGAAAAAGTGCATGGTAGCCCCCCTCTGGGGGTCAGGACATGTAAACCAAGGGCTGTTCACACATGAGGGATATTTCCTCTGCTGAGGTTTCATGCTTCCCTTTTCAAAGCATTTATTCATTTATATTCTATTGTGTATATATGTGTGTTGGGTTTTTTTTTTTAATAAACAGTTAATGTTTTAAATTCTTTATGTGCAAGAAAAAGCCAGGCCTAAATGGTTTCCTACCTATCACCAGGAATGTATGCCATTTTCATCTCCTGTTGTATCCCCTGGGGTGCTCATTTTATCCCTGTTTGAAAAATACGGCTCTGATAAGTTTAGACTTCATGCTTGGATTAATCCTAGGCATTCAAGAGTTTGGATTTGCTTTGGTGTGGATTACAAACCTCAGAGCAGCCTAAATTAAATTTGAGTTGGCCTTGATAGATGTTTTAAAATGTGCTACTATGTCCATGGTAGAGATGTTACTAAGAGCTCCATAATATCATTTATTGAGCCTTTTTTGAAAACCCATGGGAAAAACAGAATTTCTCTGAGGTCTTGGGGCCAGAAATAGCTTTGCTCTTCCAAAGTATACCATGACTCCTTTTAACTGATCATTCTTCCTTCTTTGCTTTGTTTGCCAGGAAGCTCAAAACTAAATTGCCATTTAATCTTCAATATCTGTATGGGACTTTTACTGTTTGGAGTCTGTCTAGTATCAATCTTATTGTTTGCATCTTACTATTTTATCTTTATTATCCTTTCACCTTTATTTTTTTATTTATAACATAATTCCATTATGCATTGTTACATAGTATATATGGTTACATATAATATAATAGTATTGCATTGCATCACAGTGTCTATATCGTTTTTTTAACGTATTCTTTAAAAAATTTTTTTTAAATGTTTATTTATTATTGAGAGTCAGAGCATGAGCATGAGCATGGGAGGGGCAGAGAGAAGAGGAGACACAGAATCTGAAGGAGGCTCTGGCTCTGAGCTGTTAGCACAGAACCTGACATGGGGCTAGAATTCACAAACTGCAAGATCATGACCTGAGCGGAAGTCAGATGCTTAACCGACTGAGCCACCCAGGCGCCCCTTGCTTTTTAATGTAGTCTAAGTGCAGAGGACATTGCTGTTTATATATCTTGTATCTGTCCTTTTCTTCATCATTTGTACATTATCCCGCTGTGCATTCACTGATGTACCCTTTCCCATCCCAGCCCGCGGTTTCAGGGAGGCTGGCTCCGTCCTCAGCACCAGAGATGGACTGAACAGTCCAGGGCTAATCCCTCCAATGCTGGCACAGTGGTTCAGGAATGCAGGCCTAAGACAGTCGGCACCTGGCAGGTCCCTGGACTTGAGGGCTGACCCACAAATGGGTGTGTGACCCATTTCAGGCCAGAGAGACTAGGGGTAGTTTAGTTTCTTGGGCCAGGCATTTCTATCTCCACATAGGAAACTACTGGAGTTGGAGGGAAGTAAAAACACCAAGGAAAAGATGATCACAAAATGCAGAGGAGCTGAGCTAGAGTCTCTTGGTTAGTGAATCCTGAGGTCTCACTGGTCTCTAGGCTTCTCCTTTGCTGCTCGGCACAAAATAAAACTAAAAATAGATATCCACTCCAGAGTCTCATCAACATACTGGAGTTTTTAAAGATGGGTTGGTATCTAGAAAAGGTTACTATTATTTCAAAAATTTTAGATGTGTGTGTGTGTGTGTGTGTGTGTGTGTGTATGTGTGTGTACCAGAATCTACAAATTAGAAAGATCTAACTCTGTTATTTCTCATTGCCATCTCTTCTGAACCAGATATAGTCCCTTATTATTTAAGCCATTCTGAATTGTTGTTTTGTTATTGCTGCTTTGTCTCTATTCTTATTTAAACCACTTCAAATCCTTTTGGGAGCAAGGCAGAACATACCTAAAACAAGGGTGAATGGTATCTCTTGTTATATATCTCTGTTCTTTCTGCACGTTTGTCCCAATTCTAGGACTGGCTGTTCTCTGGATGCATTCTTGACACCTTCTTGACAGTGCTCTTGCTATTCTCCATTGTTTCCTGCTGGTTAACGAGAGTCAATCCAAACATCACTACTTCAGGAAGACAAACCTGAGCTTGCTTTTTAAAATACGTCCTCAGCACCTTGCCCATCACCTCTTCATTACTGCCTCCCTGACATGGCTCATGGCACTTATGTGCCTCCTCTAGGCAGTAAGTTTCTCGATGGCAGGCACAAGGTTTCTTCACCTTGGCATCATGACTGTGTAGCATAATGCCCGACCAATAGCAGATGCTCACACGGTTTGTATGTGGTTCGTTGTCCAAGATAAGCAACAGAAATCAAGGAGCAGAGATGTATTGGGTTGTTTAGTAATAGAAGAGGTTTAATCCCACAGGATAAGCTACCTGGTCCTGTGCTTTGGAAGGAGCTCAGAAAGTCCAGCATGGAACCTATAATTTCAGTATATTAAGTTTGGGGGAATTCTTAGCTTACCCTTCTCATTTATCAAATAAGAAATCTGAGGTCCACAACGATGAGGTACCTCTCCCAAGGTTGCATAGGTTATTAGATTCACAGCCAGGAAGAGAACTCAGGTCTCCTTCTCCCCAGACTGCTACTCGTCCAGCTACTTTTCTGCCATGCTATGTGCTCTCAATACCTTGTGTGACCTTGGCTTGAGTCACCCAAACCTCGCTGAGTCCTTGCTTTTCCACTGCAGGAATGGAACTTATTCCCACCGGATAGTTGGCTAGAACCAAATGATATAAATACATGATAACACTTGGAGAACTATAAATGCACCTTCAAAGCTTAAGGTTCCACCATAGGCTGCTTCTCAACCCTGGGTACTATGCACAAAAAGTTACTCGCTCCCTTTGGTGACAGGGAACATTGTTGAATCCTGCAATTTGGTGAGTCTATAAAGAGTAACATTCAAGACATTACAGAGAGCATCTTTCCTCATTTGTTTTAACAAGCATTGTTTCATTGTAATAATCTGTGACAAAATGTCTAGCTAACAAGAAAAGAATGCTAAATGCATGAGGTAAAAAGGAGTAAGTCAGCACCGCAGGCTTTTCCTGAAACACTTTGCTATCAACTCTTTTGTACAGTGGGAGATCAGTGCTGCCAGGGAGGCTCCTGTGGGATTTGCCAGCCTCGGGGATGTGTGAAAAGAGTTGGAGTCAAATTGGGTTGCTTACTTAGGTGACGCTCAGTGTGCCTAGTTTATGCATTACAAACTTTGTTTAAAAAGGTCTCGACATGGACTATTTAGGGGCATGAGCATGAAATGAAAAGCATGTCAAACCAGCTATTTTCTATCCTTCCTATCCCCTCACGCTCTCCTTCAAAATGTTTATGGAGGGAATTTGAGCAGTTTGTATTTATTAGCAAAACCTATCGTGTCTGGATACTGTGGTAGGAGCTGGGAATTAGACCCACTGGGTGCTTCTCACTCACGACTATAGTCTCTCGAGGAAAAGAGATGAACGGGTAATGAGAGGTTTTGAGGCAAGTACGAGGCCCTGTAGGGGACACCGTGGAGCTCCTCATTATTCCCGGGGATTGTCTGGCAGATCAGAGTGCCTCTAGGCCAGCTTTTAAGCCTGACAGTCGATCTCCTTTGCAAGGTAATCCCAGCTTCCCACTTCTGAGCTTTGATGGTACCTTCTTTGTCCCACTCTTACCACATTTAACAATGATAACAAAATAGCTGCCACTTAATAAGTACCTGTGTGAGAGTTTCTAAATAACACCTTACACAAGTACTCATGCTCAGTTTAACCTTTCAAATGACTCTAGTTCGGTCAGGAAACAGAATCCAACGTAAGGCTCTCATATACCTCCATCACTGACTCTTCATACAATTTTCTGTTCTGCCTATCTAAATTATTTTTGCCAGTCTCTTTAGCCAAATTTCCCTTACTACTGTGTATTTGTGTAGATGATCCTGTGTATTTGATTAGATGATGATGTTAATGACAGTAGTTGATGTTTATTTGGTGCTTACTATTTGCTATATGTGGTGCTAAACTCATCACAAGGCATCATTTCCTTTAATTGGTTCAGCAAAATTATGAGTCGGTCCGGTTACTCTCCATGGTTGACAGATGAGGAAATGGAAATCCAGATATTTTCCCAACAGGTACACAGCTACACAGTAAGAGACTGGGGATGACGTGTGTATCCTTCCAGATCTTGACCTTGAAAATTGAGTGCGGGCAGAAGATCTTATCCATGGGTAGATTATTTTATATATCTTCTAGAAGACCATCATTTAGAAATCGGCCTGGACTGCTCCTTCTACTCCCTCCACTTTAGATAACTCCAGTGTGCTTTTGAAATTGACACAGGCTTCTAGGAAACCATAGCACATTGTCCCCACAGGTTGATCTCTTCTCCTTCGCTTAGCCCTTAAAATAGTGGTAGAAGTGGGTAGATATGGCAAGGACAATAAAACCGGGGGGGAGGCAATAATGAATGGAATGACTCAACCACTATTCTGAAGATAGAAGACAGATGAAGACACGGCAAAGAACTTGGAAGACTAGGGGACGCTCCCACTTAAGTACCTGCAGGTGACTTGCTATGGAGCCTCTAAGAGGCTCTGCAAGAAGAGCACAAGGGGCATCAGAAGGTCTGGGGGGCACGGGGGAAAACTGGGTGGCTGGCAGACACCGAGGTCCTTCCGTAACCCTTCAGAGCCAAAAGACAGTTTCTTTCTTGCCTTTGGAGAATTAAACTAGTGAGACTCTGGTCTCAGGGTCACCAGGATCTGGGGAGAGCAAGGTGGTATGGAATGGGGCCAGAGCAGAGGATTAAGGATGATCTATGTAACAAACCATGAGACCCTCAGCACCCTTCCCTTATTGCCATGGAAGGCCAGCGTCCAAGCATATATCCTGTTCCTGAATCTCTCTAGCATCAGATTGGAAGATCATTTTGTGGAGAAACAAAGTAGCTCCAGAGAAAATATTTCCAGGTACAGACGTAAGGAGTTTTTCATTCACAAGAATGGCATGCCCTTTCATTACCCCAAATAAAACCCCCAGATTAAGTCTGTGCCTGGGCTTATAGTGCTTCACACAAAACTTTTGGTGCTTTACACTTAAAAAGCTAATGGACAACCCAGGATAACTAGGCATTTGAGGAAGGCCTTCGACAGGAAGTGATGAAGACAGGTGGAAAGAAAAATAGAAGCAAAAAGCCACCAACCAACCAACCAACCAACCAACCAGTGAAATAAATAACCCAACAAAACAGTAATGAAAAAGGAACTCAGTGAAATAGAGATAATTCTGGCAGCAGAGGAAGACTTCAAAAAATCTGCAAGTAGTGTCTTCAGAAAAGTAAGAAGATTTGTTGCATTGAGAAAATTTCAATAGGATGCTTTGGAAAAGAAAACATCAGAACAGTAAAGAACTCTTGGAGGATAAGAGATGATGTTTTTATTCATACTCTCCCCCACCCCCAAATTAAAAAGTTCACCAAAATATTGAAAACACCTTTGTTGCCCAACAAAAGGAAAAGTTGTGGACACGAAGAAAGAAAAGATAGGAAATTTAAAAGCTCAATCCAGGGACTTCTACATCGATACATTAGGAGATTCAGAAAGAGAAAAAAAAATGAAAAGAAGGAAACAATCAAAGGAATAATGTAGGCATGTCTTTGGTAATGGAAGTGTGTGAGCTTCCACATTGATAGGCTCCTTGACTCCTTCTTATATGCAAGAAGACCCTTGTACACCAAGGCATATTATGGTAAATTTTTAGAACATTTGGAATGAATCCAAGATGAAGAAAGAGAGAGACAAAAAAGAGACAAAGACAGAGATAAAGAGACAGAAACAAGATTCAGGATTCAAAATGGCTTTAAACTTAACCACAGCAACACTGGATGCTAGAACAGAAGAGCAATATTTTCAAAATTCAGAGGGATAATTTTATTCAACATAGTGTTCTGTATTCAACCAAATTATTCATTGAGGGTGTAAGGTGGCATATAGATATATTCTGACAGGAATGGCTTAAAAAATTTTACCCACTACACATTTTTTCTTAGGAAGCTACTAAAGGATGTGCTTTATAAAATGAGGAATCAGTGAAGAAAGAGGAAGACATGGGCTTAAAAAACAGGGGTGTTTAACACCTGGGGTAGAGGAGTGGAAAAAGGAAGGCAAAGCATGAAAGCTGTATGGGAGACCTAGAGATGGATGTGTCCATACAGGAACAGAGGGCTGAGGGTACTGGGAAAGAGGATGCAGGATGGGTGAGTGGAAGAAGGGAGGGCAGGTGGCAGAAATGGATGAAGTATTTGAAACTGTGGTTGAGCATTTGTGTTGGGGTAATTGGGAAAAAAGTGGTGGTAAGATGGTGGTAAAAAAGTGGTGGCCTAATATAAAAAGACAAGAAAAGAACAAGGTTGGCAAGGATGTAGAGAAAAAGGAAACCTCATGTACTGTTGGTGGGAATGCAAACTGCGGAAAACAGTATGGAGGTTCCTCAAGAAGTTACAAATAGGGGTGTCTGTGTGGCTTAGTCGGTTAAGCCTCCCACATCGGCTCAGGTCATGATCTTGCAGTTCGTGGGTTCGAGCCCCACTTCGGGTTCAGTGCTGACAGCTCAGAGCCTGGAGCCTGTTTCTGATTCTGTGTCTCTCTCTGCCCATTCCCTGCTCACGCTCTGTCTCTCAAAAATAAATAAGCGTTTAAAAAAAAAAGGAGTTGAAAATACATCTACCCTATGGCCCAGCAACCACACTACTAGATATTTACCCCCAAAATACAAAAACACTAACTCAAAAAGATACATACACCCCTATGTTTATAGTATCATTGTTTACAATAGCCAAATTATGGAAACAGCCCATGTCCATCGATAGATGAGTGGATAAATATGTGATATATATGGAATATTATTCAGCAATAAAGAAGAATGAACTCTTGCCATTCACAACAACATGGATGGAGCTAAAAGTATAATGCTAAGTGAAAAAAATCAGAGAAAGACAAATACCATATGATTTCATTCATAGTTGGAATTTAAGAAACAAAACAGACGAGCAAAAGGAAGAGGAGAGGGAGGGAGAGAGAGAGAGAGAGAGAGAGAGAACAAGAAAGAGACTCTTAACTATAGAGAACAAGCTGATGGTCACCAGATGGGAAGTGAGTGGAGGGATGGGTGAAATAGGTGATGGGGATTGAGGAGGGCACTTGTGAGGAGCACTGGGTGATGTATGGAAGTGTTGAATCACTATATTGTGCACCTGAAACTAATGTCACATTGTATATTAACTACATTGGAATTAAAATAAAAACAATTTAAAAAGTAGTGATAAATACATTAAAAATGAACACATTTTAAAAAGTCAGTTAACTCTAGGAAAAGCTATAAGTTCAATGAGAAAGGGTTTGAAACCACAGTATTTGATATATAATTAAGTATGTTTGATATATAAAAGTTAAGAAGTTGAGGATGGTGTAAAACAGCTAAATGCTTAACTTCTATAATAGGAATTCAATATACAAGGTCTTAAATTTATAAAACAAGACACAGCAGTATAAGCATCTTATTTAGAGATAGGGAAATGATTGCCAGGAGAAGTAGGCAAACTACTTGAAAGGGGTTGGCTCTAGGGACTAGGACTGGGGATCTGATGGAGGGTGGGGCAGTAGATTACCATTTTTCAGTATTTGATTTTAAACAGGGACATTTATTATTTAGATAAAATAAAGCAACAACCTTAGCAATTATTCTTCCTGTGTAGTTTTTTCTTGATGTTTCCCATCAGGTCTAAATTACTTCCTGTCTCCTGCCTGCTGAATCCCCCTCCCCTATTTTGTGCTCATTTACATTGTATGATTTATTATGCTATTTTATTTATTATTTATGGTCCAGTTTTTGCCACTAGATGATGAGCTTTTTGTCCACAGGGATTATGTGAGACGTTCCCCCAAATCTCTTGGTTCACATTGCCCGTACTGTCTCAGTCATTTCTTTATGGGATCCCTAGTCCAAAAGAAATAGCAGGTCTGTTTATTACCTAATTAGGTCCAAACGGCTTGAGATTATCCTTTATAGATATAAGTGCTTTGGGAAGGAATGCCAGGAGCTTATACAGTGGAAGGTTTTCATATTAGGAAGGACCCAGGTTATGCCCCTCAGAACAAGAGTTAACTTTCTCACAACAGGAGGTTAAAAATTAAAAAGAGGAAAAGACTAACCTAGAACTCTGCCCCTCATAAAATCGCTTGTTTCATTGATCTATTCCTATCTAGTCCTTGTCCATTTGCAGACATGATACTTTTACATACAATCAGTGAAGATGCATTGTTGTGATTTATTCACCCACTGAGGATTTTCTCCCACATAGTTTTCCTTGCTGGTACATGGTTTTCGTAGTGGTTATTCTAATCAGCTGTATATTTTATCGCATTGGATTTATTTAACCATATCCCAGTGAATGGGTATATTGACGGAATCTTTCTTACTTTACAATTAATATTTTTCTACACGTTTCCATTATTCTTTTTATGTAAAATTATTTATTTACATAAAATAATTCCCTAGTGGAGGCTAAACTGGGCATAAATTCTTAAAATTCTGTAATCTTAAAACTGGAAAAAAAGTTGCTACATCAAATCTCAAATGCAAGGCAGGGATGTCTTGGAAAGCAACAGGTCTCTTCCCGACTCCTTCCAATAAACCTCATTTTCTCAGGTGGATGTTCATCCAATTTGTTTACAAAACAAAACTTTGAAAATCCTTATTTTTTGGAGCCCCAAACAGCAACATTTACTCCGTTTGTTGGTGCTTATTCTGCCCTCAGGAGTTGCACAAAGAGGGTGTGTTCTCTCTTTCCACATGACAGCCCTTCAAATATTTGAGGATGATGATCATGGACAAGTGACCTTTGCACGGTGTTTCAACTAAAATATTCTCCATCCGTGACTCTGAATCTTCCTACTCACTCACCTTTGCCATTTTCTGCCCCAATTACCCAAACCTCCTTCTCTCTCTGTTGATCACCCGCAGTTCCCCCACCCTTCTTCACAGGCTGCCTTTCAGGTCTGTGCCACAGTAGTGTGTTAAAGATGCCATCACTGTTTCTGTGTATCACTAAGAAACAAACAAAAATCGTTGCCAATTAAATTCTGACATAACATCAATTCATGATCACCTCATTTTCAGAAATGTGAAAATGTGAAAAAAAATGTATTTTAGAATCCGTGAAATATAGCAAGGAAGTTGTTTCTTTCTAGGGAAGCTTCAGATTGCCCATGTGTGCCATGGAGTGTGGCTCCTGGATCCAAAAATGGTTATTCCCAGGGTGGCTGGCTTTCCCTGACATTGGTAGCTGTTGCTGCCAGGTCTGCTGTGACCTGTGAGAGGGACTGCTCAGGGGGTGTAGGGGAGAATCAGGAGGAGGTGATTCTGGTCACGCATGGTGTGGTTTGGTATTCTGTGTGCCTGTGTGTGTGTGTGTGTGTGTGTGTGTGTGCTCTGTGCTCATTGTAAAGGCATGTCCCTCTGTCTTAAGGATAACAACACAGTACTATTCTAATAGAACTGATGATAAGAATAATAAGAACAAGAATACCAAACCACTTGATTGCAAAGTCAGGGTCCAGGATTGGAGAAACTACCCTCCAAAGCATTGTTGAAGAGTATTAAATCAGATTATAAATGGATCAAGTCTGAAAAACTTTAGAATTTATGGTCACAGCTCCAAACACGAATGACCCAGATTTTGACAATGACACAATAATAATTTAACAAATATAGGGTGGGAGGTACAGGGAAGACGTGTGTGTTGGGAGCTATAAGTGTTCCAATAGCCTCATATCAGAGAGTCCAGGAAAGGTCAAGTTGAAGCCTAGTTTAAAAACACAATGACTCGAGCCTTTCAGTAAGTTCAAAATCATTTTCATCTCTTTAGATTTTTTTTTAAAGTTTATTTATTTTTGAGACAGAGAGACAGAGCATGAACGGGGGAGGGGCAGAGAGAGAGGGAGACACAGAATCGGAAGCAGGCTCCAGGCTCTGAGCCATCAGCCCAGAGCCCGACACGGGGCTCGAACTCACGGACCGCAAGATGGTGACCTGAGCTGAAGTCAGACGCTTAACCGACTGAGCCACCCTGGCGTCCCTAATCTCTGTAGATTTAATAATATAGAGGGATTGTTCAGGAATTGATATTTCTTGTTGGGAAGAAAATTGAATACTTTTCAGCAGTTCCTTTAATTCTACATGATTTATACTTTTACCATTGAGTCAAGTAAAAACAAATTTAATACTGTTATTAATAGGAGTACTTATAGTATAAGATTATAAAATCTTCTAAGTTTTCTTAAGTACAGTTGATTCTTAATATCCATGGTAGGTATGTTCTTTGAAGTCATTGCAAACACTTAATTAATAAACATAGAACCATTGTTCCTAGGGGAAATACAGGGTTAGGTTCCTACAAGCCTCTGATCACAGCATTTTCTCATCAACCAATCATTACATTAATGTTTAAACGTTTAAAAACATTTAACGTATGTTGTTGATTTACTAACAGTAAACTCAGGGCTGACAGCTTTGTAAGTCAGGCTGCAACAAGCTCATCTCACATACAGATTTCCAGCATAAGGTACATTATATCCCTCTCGAGTTTAGGAGCACAGGATGGCACTTTACTGCTGTGCCTGTGGGCCATTTTAAGCAGTGAAATCACTAACAAAAAGCACAAAAATGCAAGAACTTTGGCCCTAAATGGACTGTACAAAGGACACTTATTTACTCTGAAACAGGAAGACAGAGCATTGCTTGTTTGACCTCAGCTGGGAACGTTCAAGTTGTGTGAGTCAACATTTTTGCTGCTTCGTGCACGTCAGTGAATACTTAAGTAAGTGCAGTAAGTATTGATTTTGGGGTTACAATAGATTTTTAGTAAAAAATCCTTTTAATTGAGATATAATTGACATATTACATTCGTTTCAGGTGTAAACCATAGTGGTTAGATATTTATATATATTGTAAAATGATCACCACAATACAGCCTGTAGACAAATTCACCAACACAGAATCCAGGAATAATGAAATAGCACCTATTTTCACCCTTCTTCCTTCTCTCCTTTGTTCTCTAAATACCTCCCTGTCCTTATATCTTTCTATCCATAGAGAGATGTCTGGAATCATAGCAGCAAGAGTTGGAAACCACGACTATTGGATGATGGGGTTGTACATTTTGAGTTGAAAAAAAATAATATTTATTTTTACAAATGTAATGATGTCATTATCAAAAATGGTAATCAAATATAGTATTAAATATAAAAATAAATAATAGTAAGATTTTTTTGTTTGTGTATCACGATGGTATTTGTGCTTTTCCCCCATGCTTCAATTCACTAGTTCATGAGGATGTGAGGAAAATAGACAAATGCATACTGCTGACTTTAGTATAAATTAATGCCATGGTTTTTTTTGGAGAAAATTAGGCAAAGTGCATTCAAAGTTCCAATGGTTTCCATTCCCTTTTATACAGTTATTCCACCTGGGGATTTCACTCAGGGAGATAATCACAAAAATTTTATTAACAGTGTTATTCTAATTATAAACATGTAAATCAGCTCTATATACTACCAATGAAACCTCAAAAGAAAGAAATACAGCTTTTATAAGTCATGTTCTTTAAGGAGGTAGAATTCTAAGCAACTGTCATATCTATGGAGGATTCACAATTTCTACAGTAAGTATGTCTTTATAATGAGAAAAAAGGATAATAAATATTATTTAGGAGTAATACTTGGTCCCTCAAGAAAGTGTAATGCTCAATGGTATAATTTACATAAATGCAGACACCCGTGTTTTTTGTCATTTTTTTTTTTTTGAGGACCTTGTACTTGCTTGGCACGCTCATAAACACTGCATCATTTAAACTAATTTGCATTATAACCTTGCGAGGCAAGTTTAATTATCTTCAATTTATGGATGAGAGTACCTAGACTCAGCGAGATTATACATATACCCTAAGGGTCTCCAGTTAATAATCAGGGACGGAGTCAGGACACACACTTTCTGACTACCAACTACAAATGCCTGGGTCAGAGTTGTGAGGCCATCATCCTGCAGAGACCAGCTGAGCAATCTGCAATTTTATGACCAAGCCCCCCCCCCCCCAAAAAAAAAATAAAACATAATTTCTGTAATCTATCTCATTTAAACCTTACAGTAATCTATTGAGTAAATGATAGTACTATTAAAGATCGTCCTGGGGCGCCTGGGTGGCTCAGTCGGTTAAGCGTCCGACTTCGGCTCAGGTCATGATCTCGCGGTTTGTGAGTTCTAGCCCCGCGTCGGGCTCTGTGCTGACTGCTCGGAGCCTGGAGCCTGCTTCCGATTCTGTGTCTCCCTCTCTCTCTTCCCCTCCCCTGCTCACACTCTGTCTCTCTCTCTCTCTCCTTCAAAAATAAATAAACATTAAAAAAAAATTAAAAAAAAAAAGATGGTCCTTTTTGTTATTATTACAAATTTATTTCAATCAGATTATATGATGTACAATATATGATTCATTCTTGAGCCAGCATATTCCAGGTGCCTTTCAACATGCCAAGTGCTGTTCCAGGCACTGGTGAGACTGTAATGAACCAAAACCCCTTTCATTCTTCTTTCTGAGGCACAGTTAATAAAAACACTAATATATGACATGGGAGGTGGTGATAAGTGGTATGAATGAAAGCAAATGAGGAAGAGGGCTTTCCCGTGTTATGACCCTTCTCTGTGTGTGGATTTTGATCTTTGAGCGATGTGTTGTTACTTTGTCCTGAGCTGGAGAAGCTGGGAGGGCAGTCGTTTGGGGGAGTCGGGGGTGTATGGAAAATCAAGATCTTAAATTTGAGACATTTATTAGACACCTAAGGGAGAACGAGAAAAAGAGGAAGGTAGAAGAAAACCAGGGAACCGTGGTGTTCTGGATACTGAAAATTTCAGATGAGAATGTAGTTCTTCTCACTCCTAGTGTCGTTCCACTCCCAGTTATTGAAGACTTTTATATGCTTTTCTTCTCTTTTTATGCTTATCAGTTTTTGTCCCTAAAAGAGTAATTTAAATAATAATTGAAGTGGTATATTAGCCAGATGGTAATTGCTAAAATGACTTCCTTTACTTTTTGAGTCTTTTGGGCACCATTCCAGCTTTCTGTAACCTTCAAACATATGTGTAAATAGTTCAGTGAGTTCATTATCTAACTCCCTGAACAGCAAAGCATGATATCATCCAAAAACCAATTCTCACTCCCATAAAATGGAGCAATGAACCATTTACCTTAAAGGACCTTCACAAGAGGGTTCGTATACTTCTTTGGTCCTTCAAAATTCATGCTTTGTTATTTGTTTTTATCTTCACATTTTTTTCCATTCCATAGAGGTATATAACCTTTGTAATAATAAATTGAACTGATTTTAAGCTTAATGTATTTCTACACCCGTATACACCCATGTGACCACGTGCAGATCAAGATTTAGAAACTTTCCAGCACCCAGAAGCCTTCATCATGTCCTTTCCCAGTCAATACTCACACTCAATCTTCCCCCATCACTAGCCTGACTTACATTATGATTGGTTAGTTTTGCCTGTCCTTGAACACAATATAAATGCAGTTGTAAAGTATTTTCTCTTTGTGCCTGACTTCTTTTATGTGACATAATTTCTTTGAGAGGCTCCCATTTGTTGCATGTAGTAGTTTATTCTTTATAAATTGCTTTGCAGCATTTCATTTTATGAAAATATGCAATTGATTTATCCATTCTACCAATGGTGGGCATTTGTGTTGTTTCCAGTGTTTGGGTATTATGGACAGAACTCCTAGGGTAGATACACACTCATTTCTCATTTCTCTTAAATATTTCTTTGGGAGTGAATTGGTGGGTCATAGCATAGGCGTGTATATATTCGAGCCTCTAAGAAATTCAAATTAAAATAGTGTATCATTTATTGCTTATGAAATTAGTAAATATTTTAGTGTATAAAGTAGCCATTCCATTCCATTCTTACATTCATACGTTGCTGGTGGGAATATAAACTGGTATGCCCCTTTTGGAAAGTATTTTATCAGAAGATAGTAAAAATGGCCTTTATAATTTTGATACCCCTTGACCTAGGAGTCTTTTTCTTTTATTTATTTATTTATTTATTTATTTATTTATTTATTGGAACATATCCTTTTTTTATTTTTATTTAAAAAATTTTTTAACTTATACTTTTTTTTTTTGAGAGATAGAGAGAGACAGCGCATGAGTGGGGGAGGGGCAGAGATAGAGGGAAACACAGAATCCAAAGCAGGCTCCAAGCTCTGAGCTGTCAGCACAGAGCCAGACATGAGGCTCGAACCCATGAACTGTGAGACCATGGCCTGAGCTGAAGTCAGAAGCTCAACCGACTGAGCTACCCAGGCACCCTTTTTTAGAACATAGCCTAAGGAAATAATCATAAATACTGTTAAAAGCTTATGAGCCAAGGTATCTACTGGAGAACTCTTTGTAGTGAAAAACACAATGGAAATGACCTATGTCCAAAAATAGGGAATACTTGAAGTAAATTATGTAACAATCTCTCAATAGAATATATGATGTTTTGTCCATTAAGAGTTTATAATGGTGTAGAGATATTGTTTGCTACAATGCCAAATTTAAAAACCAGAATGTGTATTTAAGTTTGAACGTAAATTTGAGATAAGACATATATAACACAAAGAGAACAAAGCCCCAGGAGGAAATATCAACAGAATGTTAATGCTCACCAACAAAGTGGTAGATTACTGGCTGATTATTTTCTTTTCACTGTTTTGCAATTTTTCTGGAATGGTTTGTCTTGGTTTATTTAAAGATTTTGAGGGATGCCTGGGTGGCTCGGTCAGTTAAACGTGCGACTTCGGCTCAGGTCATGATCTCGCGGTCCGTGGTTTCTGGCCCTGCGTGGGGCTCTGTGTTGACAGCTCAGAGCCTGGAGCCTGCTTCGGATTCTGTGTCTCCCTCTTTCTCTGCTCCTCCCCCGCTCGTGCTCTGTCTCTCTTTCTCTCAAAAAGAAATACATGTTAAAAAAAATAAATAAAGATTTTGAAATTTAAGTCTCCACTTGCATTATCAGTGGTAGGATGGGGGAGCTGGTTAAGAATATGATTCCGAAAGCCGTTATTACCCAGGTGCAACCCCTGGATTCCTGGTTTCACTGCTCACTAGCTGTGTTTCTTTGGGCAAGTCTCAGGTCCATTTAACTCACCAAGTATATGTTGAGTGTCTGGTATGTGCCGAGCAACGTTCAGCAAACAAATGGGTGAAATTCCCTGTATTCGCGGAGCTTCCAACCCATTGTGTGCGATCTGTAAAACAGGTGTCAGCGTAATGCACGGGGTGGTGACAAGCCAATACTGGGGAAGTGTCTGAAACATGAGACTTTGAGAAGTGCTAACAATTTCAAGTCTTACTGTATTTATGGAGTTCTACAATTTCCAACTTCTTTTTCGGTTAAGAAAAAACAATGCGTTTGACATGGTATGTAATTGACCACTTTTATTGGGCATTTGAGAGGAACACTGATTACTGCCCCAATCAGCGCTTTTTTGTTCTGTACTCGTCGCAGATCATGGGGCCTGGCTGTGGCCAAGGTAGAGCCCAGTTTTTCCAATGCTTCCTAAGAATTCCTGCTTCCTTATACCTTTCCCAGTAATAAAATTACTTTTGATTGTGTTTTGCCATAGCATAATAATTTTACTGTGTTTCACCAGTGATGCAATTATTGGTTTGGTGTTTTCAAAGCCAATAGTGTTTTAGTTTTCTAAGCTGTCATGATAAAGTGATACGATCTGGGGGCTTGAATGACAGACATTTATTCTCTCACAGCCCTGGAGTCCAGAAATCTGAAATCCAGGTGTCATCAGGGCCTCACTCCTTCCAGAGGCTCTAGGGGAGGATATTTCTTTGCCTGTTTGGGCTTTCCGGTGGCTTCGGACAGTCCCTGGCTGCCCCTGGCTATGGCAGCTATAACCCCAATCTCTGCCTCCATGTTTTCTCGTGGCCTCTTCTTTGAATGTCTCTCAGTTCATTCCTCCTTTCATAAAGATAGAAGTTGTTGGATTTAGGGCCAACCCTAAATCCCGTGTGATTTCATCTTGGGATCCTTAACTCATTACATTTTCAAAGACCCTGTTTCCAAATAAGGACACATTGTGAGATTCTGAGCGAACGTGAATTTCGGGGAAATGCTATATAACCTACTACAAACGGCAATAATAATATTGTCAACAACTACAAACAGCAATAATATTGTCAACAACACTACTGTAGTGCTTTTTAAGTCCTTAAACTTAATACGCATGATAAATAGGGGAGCCTGGGTGGGTCAGTCGGTTGAGCATCTGACTTTGGCTCAGGTCATGATCTCATGGTTCGTGGGTTCAAGCCCCGCGTTGGACTCCACGTTGGACTCCGCGTTGGACTCTGTGCTGACAGCTCAGAGCCTGGAGCCTGCTTCGGATTCCATGTTTCCCTTTCTCTCTGCCCCTCCCCGGCTCCCACTCCCTCTGTCTCCCTCAAAAATAAATATTAAAAAATTAAAAAAATTACAGATGATAAATAGAATAATGGTTTCCTGACATGTGTGCAGGTCATTGCCTTCTTTTAAAAAGTGGATGGAACCCAGATTTTTTAACAGTGTGATTTTTGAGAGGCATTAGCTGGAAAAGATTAAGGAACAGTGTGTCCTAAGAGGCTTCAGGCACTGATTTTGTAAAGCTTTGGGAAGCCTCGTATATCTCCACATAAACTAAGGTCTGAAAAGGTTAAGGGTTGTGTCTAATGCGAATTTACTGGAAAAACAGGAAATGAATGAGGCGCCTAAACATTTGGGCAGAGATTTTGTTTTCCTTTGCTATTTCTCTTGATGATGTAGACATTCTGAAAATCCATTATTCACACTAAATCTTTCAGTATGCCAGCCTAGTTGTAGATTGTTCCTTGTGATTCTTCTGTTGGTAGTAGGAATATTTTCCCAGTAATTGAACTCTCTAAATTCTGATACCTCAGTTGAAGCAAATTCCAAGAGCACTTACTGTAAAATTAATATTCAGAGATTAATTTCTGTGAGTTGTGCACTTGGCAGTGTTTTATAGTTTTGTAAATTAGAAGCAATAAAGGAAGTCTTCAGAATCCAAGTGTCTTTGTTCTGATCAAGTAGCAACACCAGTGTTTAGGTCAATGGCATTTACTTATTAAAATATATATATATATATATATATATATATATATATATATATATATTGAACTACTCTGTCTCGTACCCTGGGCCATGTGTTAGGAATACCGCAGTGACCAAAATGGTGCATCTTCCCATAGACAGGTCTGTCTTTGGGGGCAGATAAACAAGTAAACAGGCATTCAGAATATAGAGAAGGAGGTGAGATAAGGAAGCATTCTAAGATATAAGCAAGCAAAGAAAGGGGCATCTAATTTAATGTCCATCTAATGGGTGGTGGTATCATAAAATGCTCCTCAGTGGAAGTTCTCAGCTAAGCAGAGATCTGTGCAGCCAGGGGGCTCAATTTAGCTGCTCAATAGATTTTTGGCAGAGGGGTGAAAGAATGTGCTCACAGCCTGCATGCTTCTGAAAAAGGTGTCATGTCCGTTTTTCTCACTAGAACAACTGTTTGAATCAGTAGGGGAGTCCATTGGTCTTTGCACAGGGAATCAGAAATTTAGAGAATCCTTCATAATTCACAAGCCAATACAAGTGAATTGACACCGGGCACATGTTCGATAATGTGTTGTTTAGAAGAAAGCCTGACACTGTTACCTCCATGTAGTAGGAATTCAACAAATGCTGGTTAACAGCAATGATGATTTATCGGGGTAGTCAAAACTTTAGTAATTTGATGAATCAGAGATTTTACTATAAAAATTAAAATAGCTGGACCTCCAGGTAGAAGAGAATTTGTAGTGAAGTGTGAGTCTTTTAGATATCATTATTATTTTTCAAGTTGTTTGGGTATGTGTGCGTGTGCGCTTACTATGATTTTTTTAGGAGCGTCTGGGTGGCTCAGTCGGTTGAGCGTCCGACTTCAGCTCAGGTCGTGATCTCAGTTTGTGAGTTCGAGCCCCGTGTTGGGCCCTGTGCTGACAGCTCAGAGCCTGGAGCCTGCTTCAGATTCTGTGTCTCCCTCTCTCTCTGCCCCTCCCCCATGTGCTGTCTGTCTGTCTCTCTCTCGAAAATAAATAAGCACTTAAAACATTTAAAAAAAGAATGATTTTAATAGAACTGTGGTGAATAAATTAAGCTTTTAAAAATTAACTTGATTTTTAAAATTATGTGGAATATTTAGAGAAAGGAAAAAGAAATGATAGGACAATATCCATGAGGCTACTACCCAGCTTTGTCAATGTTTACATATTTGACACATTTGTTTCAAATGTTTTTTAAGAAATAACCATCACATTGTAAGGAATGCCGGGTGTTGCATGGGAACGTTGAATCTCTATTGTACACTTGAAACTAATATTGTGTGTTAAGTAACTGGAATTGAAATAAAAACTTAAAAGAAAAAAGAAATAACCATCACAGAAACAAACTCCCTGCATGATGTGCTCACATGCCATTTCCTTTCCTCATTGATTAGAGATAACTTCTAAAACCCAGTAGAATGTTATTGTAAACTGGATGTTTGCTATTACCTCCTTGCCTACCATAATCCATTCTCCTTTTCGTCCTTGGAACAGATGAATCTCGATTTTTACAAGGAAGATTTTGTTGCCTAGTTGCCCTTGCAATAGGTGTACTCTTAGTACTAAGAATTGGCCAATAAAGAGTAGGCAGTAGTGTTTTGTCAACTATTTGGAAATCTTCTTAAAAATAAGAAAAAAAACATCTTCTTTGTTCCTTTCTTCTTCCTGCTACTGGAAGTTGGATGTGACGGTCAGAATTACAATGCACATCTTGAACCCCAAGGATCAGAGACATTCTCTGATGACAGAGGAACAGCTGGAAGAAGACTGGGAATCTAATTACTTCAGAGGTTGGCCATATAAAGCTTGGATGGTATATCTCTCCGGATATATTTTATATGGGAAAAACATAGACTGTCATGCTTGTTGTTATTTCTTCAGTCCTTGTGTCTAACAGTTTACTCTAACTTTAATCTATAGCGTATCAATAAAGAATATATTTTTTACATTTAAATATATTAGAATACTATTCTTAACACTTTACAACTTATTTTTTCTTTGGAGTTACATTTTTGACATTTATCCATTTTTATACACTTGTTATTGTTGTTTATAATTTATTACATAATTTGTTTAGTGATTTCCTAGTGATAAATATAAGTGGTTTCTAACAGTTTCTTTTTTTTTTTTAAGTTTATTTATTTTGGGAGAGAGAAAGAGAGAGGGGGGAGGGGCAGGGAAAGTGGGAGAGAGAATCCTAAGCAGACTATGTGCTATCAGCAGGGAGCTTGAGGTGGGACTCAAACCCATGAACCATGAGATCATGACCTGAGCTAAAACCAAGAGTCAGATGCTTAACCCACTGGGCCATCCAGGCAGTCCTAGTGGTTTCTAACATTTTCTTGAAATAAACATGGATCTAGTGAGCATTTTTTTAGAGGTCTTTCTTCTGCACTTATCCTAGAATTTCTTGTTGACTTTGATATGTAGATCTAATATCCAGAAATTTTGCTGTGCTCTCCTTTTAATTCTAAATGGCCGTCTTATAAATTTTCTTGATGTTCTGTGACAGAATTTTACTGTGTGAAATAAGGACAATTTATCCTTTCCAATACTTATATCTGTTATTTCTTTTCCTTATTTTATTGCATTGTCTGGGGCCTCCAATACAGTGTGAAATGGAAACAGAGAACGGGAACACCATCATCTTGTTTCTTCACTTAACCTGAATGCTTTTTAAGCAACACTTACTAAATATGCTATTTGCTGTTATTTTAGGTTAAATATATTTTATTTTACTACTAGTTTCTTAAGCATTTTGTCTTGAATGATTTCTGTTATTTCAGATGTTTTTCCTATATCTATTAAGGTTTTGAAAAAAATTTTAATTAAAAAGTAATGTCATTAATATTTTAATATGGTATATTACATTAATGGATTTTTGTATTTTCCCTTCTTAACTTAATTTGATTTATGAGTATCTTATGAACATGTATTAAAACTCAAACAGTTCTATAGTAGCAGAATCCACTTCTGCTTATTGGTCTCCAGGGGCAACCTCTTTTAAATATTTCAGTGTCTCTGTATTTACCCCCATATTTCTAAATAATATTAATATATTGCTGTTTCTTGGTTTTTAAATTTTAGATATTAACATATTGCTACTTTTAAGCTTTAGGTATTATCTATTTATTTGTTATTTTGGAGAATGAATAATTTTCTTTCTATCTATCACTCTTTCAATATAGTTATATCATATTTTTTGTTTGAATGAGTATTTATATTATGGTGCATAAATACTATTCTCTACTGAGCAATGTAGGACACTAGGATTGATTTTCCTTTCTTGTTTATATGTGTACATATATACTTTATATATGGTTTTCTCTAGAGTTAATACATCCTTTATTGCTTAGTTTTTTTGTACACCTACTATTAACTCATTTTAAGACTCACAAAAATGTAATGTAATCTCTTTTTAGTATATTCATACTCTTTAAGCAATATATCAGGTGTGTGTGAGAGAGAGAGGGAGAGAGAGAGAGAGAGAGAGAGAGAGAGAGAGAGAGAGAAAATGGTCAAACAGAAAAAGACAGGTGCGTCTTCCCTGAAGGCTTACATCTTTGTGCACTGATCTGCTCTGATCTGTGGACCTGTAGAGCAGCTGTTGCCTGGGATATTCTTTTATCATCATCATTAGAATTACCTTTGCATCCTTCCTGGGTTGAAGTCCCTATATTTTTGTATCCACTGTTTTCTTTTTTAAAGTTTATGACCTTGTTTGGTAGAACACAACACACCTCTTGTTATCTTTCTGAATTCATGGCGGGTGAGAGGATGTTGCTGGCTTGGAAAACTTTTTGCTTTACCTCCACAGTTGACTGATAGTTTATGCTGGTATAGAATTCTAAGTTTAAAATCACTCCCCTTCCAAATTTTGAAGATAGTCCTCCATTTTTTTCTAAAATCCAGTGTTACTAAAAAGAATTTCAGTGCCACTTTGATGTATGAGTATTTATATTTTTTTCTTTTTCCCCCCTCTAGAGGCTTTTAGGATCTTTTATTCACCTTTGGTGTTCTAAAATTTTAAAACAAAATGCGTTAGTGTGAGTCTTTTTTCATTTATTGCACTGGGCACTCAGTGGTGCCCTTCAATCTCTATGCTCATATTCTTCAATTCTGGGAAGTTCTTGTACTATGTCTTTGGTTATTTCTTTCCCTGTATTTCTCTACTGTCCTTCCCACCCCACCCCCCAAATTCCTAATACTTAGCTGTTGGCCCTCCTAAACAGATCTTCTCTTTTAAAAAATTTCCCATATTTAGCTCTTTGAGCTTTGGTTCCAGGAGATTGACTTAGCATATCTCCCAAATATTATATTGAATTAAAAATTGAAAATAGTCCTTCTTTGTTTATTTTATGACTGTCCCTTTTTCAATAGTACTCATTCTTGTTTCATAGTTGTAGTATCTTTTACCTTTATAAGAATTTTTATGCTTTTGAAAGATGATATCATGATTCCTGTACGTAATCCATTTCTTTGTTTTATTTTTTTTATAGTTGTATTGGTCTGTTTATTATAAGTATTTTTCAAGAAGCTGGTGATTCTTTGCTGTTCGTTTATATTGAAAAAAAAATCATTTAAAAGCTCATTGAAATCCAGCTTGTGGAGTCAGGACTGGTTGAGTGGTGGGCTTCACTACTGACCAATTGAGTAGATCACTATTTCCTCGTGGAATCTCTGTTTAGTAACTGTAAGTCTTTTCACTTGGATTATCCATCTTCTGTGGAATTCTAGTATCCTCCAGTATCTTGTCTGTGAGCACAAGCCTGGCAGATGGCTTTGTAGGAGCTGAGTGAAAATAGGTGCTGGGCTTTTATTTTCAGCATTTTTAGTTCTGCACCTTCCCTCAGCTATGCCTGGTGTCCCTGAATCCAGAGCCTTTCATTCAGAGCTCCAATATTATACTTCCAGTCTTTTGTGGCCCTGGAGATGAGTGGAATTGGACATTAATTATGTCATTTTGAATGTAGAACACACACATACACTTTGGGTGTGTATATATATATGGGTGTAGAATATATATATATATATATATATATATATACTTTTAATTATTCTTTCTAGTATTTGCTCCACTGTATCTCCAACCACAGTGGTATCCAGCATTTCCAATTCCTGGTTTCTATTCCATCAGGGTTAGGCTGGGAAGGAAAACTGGAGTCAGACTTAGAATTAAAAAGGAATTATATTTCTCTCTCTCCCTCCATCTTTGTTGATCCCACCCTCCCTAATGATTTGATAGTTGCCTTCTTCTTGCTCCCAGGCCCATGTATAGATCCCCATGTCTTACCTTAGCATTTAAGGAAACCAGTTCCACATACGACAATAAAGGGAATGTTGTAGATCCAGTCTCCAAGTTAGCATGTTTCTTGATTTCATTCCTTATTGAGAGATGGTGCCTGTGTCCTCTGGGCTTTCTCAAGCCTGAAGCTTCCTACAATCTATAGCTCTGGGTAGGGGTGGGCAGCCCTTCTCCTTTTCATCTATGGGAAAATCCTATGTATCCATCCACTGACTTTGAGTCGTGGGCCTAGTCCTGGATCATGGGCCTAGCTCCCCATCTTGGATGGTGGCTTCATTTTTATTTCATTCACACTGTGGAAGCTGAACCCACAGCCCTGTTTCAGACTCAGAGCCCAGGAAGCTTCTGGCTACAGTTCTCTCACTAATCTTTGTTCCTTTCCTCATCCAAGAAAGGTAATCTTCTCTTTTCCCATTTATTCCTGGCAATGTCTTTCATATGTGGGGTGTGTGTAGGTGAATGTGTGTGTGCATTTTTTTTCCTTATCACTTCTACTTGTTTGGAACAGAGGAGCAAAGTGTGAACTCCATACACTCTCTTCACGGAAAGTCTAAATACTGCTTCATTAAAAATTAGCAGAACAGCAGCCACAAAGCCAACAACCAAATGAAAAACCATTCCCTTTGCTTGGTAAAGAGTGGGAAGATTTGATTGGGTGTGGTTTGGAAGGACTAAGCAGGGCACTATATATGACTGTGCTCTGTGATAGCTAAATCCCCTCACAAATCCTAATTATTTATTTTATATTTATGTGGCCATGCCATCTGAGTAGGAAATCCTAAGCCCTTTCTCACACCACAGGCCTTATTTTTATTTATGTCCCAGACAAAAAGATAAACTTGTACAGACCTGGGATTTCTCTCTGTCTCGGGCATATTTCCCAAACTTCCAATGCAAACAGAAACACATGTTCCTGTCTCTTGAGCTTTTGAGTAGTGTTTGGCACAGAAACATGCAAGTAGAGCGTTACAAGGGTGTTCTCGACAGGCTGGGTGAGCTAGGATGGAATTCTTACGGCACGGGCTCTCCAGTCCTGACCTACTGCCCGGAATGCAGAAGTTCACCAGAAAGACAAATAGTGAGAAGTTCATGAAACACTTGGACTTTGCCTCTTGAAATGCCAGGTTATTCTCTTCTCCTGGCAGAAATTACTGCTCCTCCCCTAACCTCACAGATTCTAAACTCTGGTCCTACTCTCAGTAGCAGTGTTCCCTGAACTTGATCAATTGGGTTCAACAAATATTTACTGGAGTGTGCCAGGCAATGTTAGGTACTGGAGTGCAATGATGAATACTGCACAGCGCCTGTATTTCATGGCCTCACGGTCTGATGTCTGGGAAAACAAACAGGTCTGGGAAGCAAGAGGATTAGCACAGGTGGCCAACCTTTATACTTAGAGCTCTGGCTATGGCACCCAGGTGCCCAGGTTCACACCTGCAGGGGCCATTGTTCACGGTGAGACTGTGAACAAGTCACTTAGCCACTTCGTGCTTCAGTCTCCTCGTCTGTATGAAGGACATGACGGTGATGTCATACAGTGTACATGCAATATATATTATGGTATCTACATACATGTATTCATATCATATGATAATATTTTGCTACATATAATGGAAGTTGACATTTATGATGCTTCCTGTGTGCCAGGCTCAATTATGTACCTTTAACATGTATTGAGGTATTATAATATTTAGCTTGCAACACAATGTATAATATATAATGTAACATATTGTAACATATTAATTACATATTTATAATAACTAGCATATAATGGGATTATAAATACATATATAATTATAAAATAACATAATATGTTGTAATATATATTAATGCAAGTTAAATATTACAGTGCCTCAATACATGTTAAATGTATATATAATTGAGTATGTAATTAAGTATATAAATATATAAATGTATATAACAGGAAGCACCCCACAAATGTCAACTTCTATTACTAGGTACATTTTAGCTGCGGAGCATAAAGGAGAGATTGAACTAGTAATGGATGGAACGTGGTCTTTACATTCAGATATCTGAGTTCAAAAGCTTGCTCAACAACTTATCATCTTGAGTCATCTTGTATGTAAAGTTCTTAGTTAATGTTAAAATCAATTTCGTTAAATATTATTATGCTTATGATTATGATCATTTTACGTCTCTGAAACAAAGTTTTCCCATCTCAAAAGGCATGATTGTTATCTTTATATTGCAATGTTGCTCTTTATGTTGGAGATAATAAATACATCATTCTTAGCACAAAAGGGCCCATTGTAAGTGATCATTAAAAGGTGAACATTTTATGTATTATTAGCTCCAACTATATGTTTTTGATGTAAAATGTCATCTGTGTGCCAGAGTGTGGCAGGGAAGACTAAGTTTCCACCCAAAACTTCCACACTCTTCTATCAAATAGAGCTGTGTCTGGCCCAGGCACGGACTATATCTCCCCCGACCTTGGGCCAAGTGCCGGTTCTTGCAACAGACTATGAATATAAGTGGTGTATGTCCAGGTAACGATGATTAGGAAATGTGTTTTTTCTTACCCTCTTTTTCCCCCTTCTATTGGCTGGAAGCAGGGAGCCTGGGGGGTCTTAAGAAATGGGAGAACCACCAGAAGGAAAGAATCTGGGCCCTTGAATTCCCACATGGAGAAAAATTGCCTACTGAGCAGGAACTCCCACATTAGATTCCTACCTGAGAAAGAAATCGTTATTGTGTTAGGCCACCAAAATTTGGGGGCTAATTTGTTACAGCAGCTGGAATTATCCTAACAAACAAAGTATTTGAAATGCTGAAGTTTCCTGGGATGAAACATAAGCGGGTAAAATTTAGAGTACCATCAAAATTAGGGCATTTTAAAGGTCTGGTGCAAATATTGAGGGTATTTAAAGGAGAGTGAATGCGGACCAGAAGGGATAACATCAGAGGAAAGGATTTTGTCTGGATCTTAAGGATTTGGACATGCAGCAAAGCTGGGAGAGGCATTGCAGGCAGAACAGAAGCCAGAGCAAGTGAGGACAGTGTTCAGTGCATAGTGAATCTCTCCTACAAACTGGCATATAAAGTGCATAGAGGGGAATAGTGAGAATTAAAGATAGTAAGGCAGACAAAATCCACATTTTCAGGAGGAGCTGGTGAGAAACAAGTGTCCGACTTTTTTCCACCAGCAGGGAGAACTGCTGTTAGTTTTTGAGTAGAGGAAGAATATGATGAGATTTGCGCTTGCAGATGACTTATCAGGATGTCTTGCGAAAGATGGTCTTAAAGAGAGTGACTGAAGCCAGAGGAGTAAATTAAAAGACTAACGTGGTAGTCCAGGGGAGAGGTCACCAGGATTGAGCTAGAAAAGGGTGGTGGAAATGGAGTAGATGACATGTAAGCAAAGGTAGGATATTATATAGGATGTTTATGGACTAATATATGGTCAACTGATTGGATTTGTGGAGCAGAGTCCACAAATGTAAAAGCATCGTCTCAGGTGTGTTAACCTGGGTGACTGGGAAGAAGTGAGGAAGGGAGGATAGCATGGAGGAGGAAATGGGGGGTGGTTAATTTTATTTTGGACATTAGTGATAGGATATCCGAGTGGAATAGACTGTTGATGTTGACCGACAGATAGTTCTTGTTTTTGGACTAGTGTCAAGGTGAGAGCATTAGCCAAATCAGCAGTGTTGCTTGTAAGAGGTGGATTTACAAAGATGACTTGAATGGAGAAGTCAGAGATTGATTGGTAAGTTAACAGACTGGAGACACATTGTCTTCAGTCCACTCAGGTTGCCATGATAAAGTACCACAGACTGAAGCATGGCTTAAACAGATTTATTTCCACTTCTGAGGGCCAGAAGTTTAGGATCAAGATGCCAGCTGATTTGATTTCTGGGGAGAGCTCTCTCCCTGGGTTGTGGGTGGTTGCCTTCTTGTTGTGTTCTCACATGGTAGAGAGAGATAGAGAGAGAGAGAGAGAGAGGAGAGAGAGAGAAGCTCTCTGTGTTCCTTTTTATAAGGACATTAATTTCATTCTTGAAGGTTCCACTATTAGGATCTAATTGCCTCCAAAGGCTTCCTCTCCAAATACCATCACATTGGGGGTTAGGGTTTCAGCATATGGTTTTAGGGGAAAACAAATGTATAAGCCATCATGCACAGATATCTAAGTCAGGAGAAGGTAGAGAAAGAAAAGGTAAAGAAAATTCTTATAGAAATTCTATTAGAGAAGGCAAAAGTGATTGAAGTTGAAGATTTTCAGGCATTCTCATAATATTAAAAGAAAAAGACACATTTAGTCTAATTGATCATTACGGAGAAGCCAGGAATGTAGAAATCCTACCTCTCCTACTTTTGAAGTTGAAAGTATCTTCCACAGCAAGAATTGAATTTTGGCTTTACCTTAACTTCCCCTGCATGAGATAAACCAATTTTCAGGCTTTCAAGCCAACTATTAATTTATCCAATTTATAAAATTTGTTTGCCATACTCTCCTTCCGATGGTTGTTTTTATTATTCTGTTCACCTTTTAAAAATGCTTTTATTTACATTCCAGTTAGTTAACATACAGTGTAATATTAGTTTCAGGCGTAGAATATAGTGATTCATCATTTCCATGCAACACCCGGTGCTCATCACAACTAGTTCTCTCTGGATGAAATGGTCTCCTGGCTGATCTCCCCGCCTCTAGCTTTGTACACATAAGGTCTGTTCCCACCATGGCAGCTGAAATGCTCCCGCTGCAACATGAGCTACATCATGGTAATCCTCTACTAGGACCTTGCCATGGCCACACACTTCACTCAACAAAGGCAGAAATGCTACCATGGCCCTGTGCAGTATACCTCCAGTCTTAACTCTCTTCCTCTTCTCCCTTCCCTCTCTGTGATTAACCTCATGGGCTTCCTGACTGTTCCTGGACTGAGCAGATGTGGCCCCACATTAGAGTTTGGTCTCTAGCTGTTCCCCTACCTGCACTATGTCCCCTCCCCACCCCATATGCACATGGCTACTAACGCATGGCTGGACAGCCTGATTGAACACTGCAGGTGAAACTCTCTGGCCCCATATTCCCCAGGCCCCTTGCCCCGTTCCGTGTTTTCTTTTTCCCACAACACTTACCACCTTCTCCTCTAGTAGACTATATAATTTACTTGTTATGTTTATTGTTCATTGTCTCTCCAGCCTCAAGCCAATCAATGTCCTTGAGAGTAGAGACCTCTATTTTTTTTACTTTTGTTTCCCTAATGCCTTCAGCAGTGCTGGACACTTAGCAGGCACCGAACAAATATTTCTTAAAGGAATGAATGAATTTGTTTCTCTTATTTAGAGGCTATGTTCTTAATATAATAAATAAAATTATATGGCCAAAGGAGTGAGAGATTAAATGAATGAATGAATGAACGAATGAACGAACGAACAGAATGAATGACTTCTCTACCAGTCTGGGAGTTCATGGAGGGGTAGGGTTGTCTCCGTCCCGTGAGTATGCCTGGAACAAAGCAGGTGCTTAGAAATGCTTGCAGAATTAAATTACATCCTGCAGGCACCGATTCTGACATTTGGTAGGCCCTTTTACCACATAAAATACTTCCCTCCTGTTTTGGCCCATCGTGACCACAATTAGTTCTCTTAGCCAAAAAAGCCCTTTGTCCCTTGGCTGAGGTTCAGACCCTGCTGCTTTCAGCCAGACTGGGCAACAAAAAAGAGCTTCAGAAGGAAGGACAACAGTCACTTTCTTTCTGCAGGATTCCTCCCAAGCTGTTTAAGCTTCTCTCCGTGTCCCTTGATTTTAAACCTTTCTGCTTTCTTTGCTCTGCAGGATTCCAGCTGACAGCCCCAGAGGTGACTCTGGCTGGGAAGTATCAGGACAGTAGGGGTAAAATTTGGGGGGAATCCTTCCCCCAGAAAATACTGATATGTCATGGGCCTTTCCCTCCCCTGCATTTTATGAAAGATATTCCAGAGCCAGAGAGTGGAGCAGTGTCAAAGGAAAGAGCAATGTGGTCCCTACAAAACAGCCGTTGTGTAGCAGCAAACTTGTCCATGGCAGGTTAAGTCTGGAGCCAGAGCCCTGATAACTCCTTCTAATACTGTCACACCTGAGCCTCTGCCCTTAAGGTTTTTCATATCAGCACATGTTGAGTGTCAGAAAACTGAAGGTACCAGCTCTGTCACTGATGAACTGTGCCACACTAGGCAAGTCGCTGAGCTTTTCTGAGCACCATATTATCTATTAAATGGAAATGCTAAATCCCGGAATTCGGAATGTAACGAGAAATAAGCAAGATATTTATTACTTTTGTGAAATCCTTTCTGATTTTAATAGTTCGTCTTTATACATGTGATAGTACCTCATAGTATTATATACAGACACACCCAGAAAGCAGGTAAAAACTGGTGAGATCTGAATAAGATCTGTAGTAGAAACTGACCAATGTCAATTTCTTGCTTTTGATGAGGCGCTCTGGTTACCTAAGATGTTACCATTGGAAGAAGCTGGGGAGGGAGACATGGAAATGCTCGGCATTATTTAGCTTTTATTTTAAGTCTAACGTTATTTCAAACTAAGAAATTTTTAGTTCGTTTCTGCTGTTTTCCCCCCTCCTTTTAACACCTTCTGAATGTTTCCGATAGAAGTTAGGACTGGGGTATCTGCTTTTCAGAAGGACTCTGTGCTCCCTGAGGGCACAGTTACTTTCTTCTCTGTTATTACTCACTTGCCTGGAATAGAGCCTGGCAGAGAGTTCGTGTTCACAAATGTTTACCAGTTCTTTCAGCCCAGAATATCAAGATAAGCAACCTCTCATTCTAGAAACTGCTGTCTCTGGAAATGTTTTAAGAAAATCCATGTTTAATGGGAGCCTTTTTGTGACAGGTATTTTCTATAAAGTTCTCTTAGTTAATTCCCATAGCAACCTTAGGAGGTACCAACTCTAATTCCCATTTTACAAATGAGGGAACTGAGTCTCAGAAAGCTCAATCTACTTGCCCAAGAGGAGAAGCATGGAGGTAGATTCAAGCTTTGAGTTCATCTGGCTCCAAAGTCCCTTTTATTTCATTCATTCATTCATTCATTCATTCATTCAACTTATGTTTATGGAACACCTGCTACTGTTGTCAGGGACCATTCTCAGACCTTAGAATATAATCAGGAACAAACAGACAATGATTGTAGCCTTTGTGTGGCTGACATTCTAGTGATGCAATACTGATAATACAGAGTAAACAGAATCTTAACGACCTGTGTGGACACAAACGAGAAAGAAGAGAAGGGAAAGGAAACGGAGACTGTAGGGTCTGGGGGCAATTCGTAGCACGAGAAAAGATGTGCAGAGGAGGCCTTGTTGAAAATACAAGATTCGAGCAGGGCAGAGTGTGACACAGGAGTGCTGGGGTTACCCAAGCAGATCTTTGGGAAAATAACATTCAGGTAGAGGAACAGCTAAATGAAAGCCCTCAGGCCATGGATATAGGTCTGGTGTACGTGAGGACAGGCAAGGTGGCTGTTCTGGCTGGGCCAAACACACGTGGGAGGTAGCAGGAATGCTGAGGGATGGAGAGTAGATCATAGGAGACCATGAAGATCGTTGCAGAACTTTGTGGGACTTTGGTTTTGCTCTGAGATAGTAGCCACTGCAGGGTTGGAGCAAAGGAGTGACATAAGTTGACTCAAGCTTCACGGGCTTTCTCCGATCGCTGTTCAGAGGCCAGGGCTAAAGGGGCCGGGTCGGAAGCAAGGAGACCAGCTGAAAGGCTGTTGCAGCATTCCAAGCTAGACAAGCTAGATGGTGGCTTCGACAAAGCCAGGGAGTGGAAGAGTCGCCTTTCTCCCCGCGTGGCCCGGCCTCTCACACGTGTTTACAGAATCTCAAGCAATGGCTTTCTCCTGCACAAGGTGGACTTTCCTTTCCCCCACTCCGCCTGTGTGGCTGAGAGTCTCATTCCTTCTGCTCCCCCTGCCCCCCTCTGCTACTTCCCACACACCCGCCCTGTGCCTGGCCCTGCACGTCCCGCCCTCTTCCTCTTCTGCCGCCCTCTTTGCGTCCTGGGACTTGCTCGCGGTGGCCCCGCGGCTTGCTCTCGCCTGTCGGTCTTGGTTGCTTGCTGTCACCTTCTCAGACACCTGTCTGCCCCGGTGTCCCATCCGTTGTGAAACAAAAGGCCTGAGTACGCTAACGGCTGCGTGCAGGGACACGGCACGTCCTCCTTTGGTTCACCCCGAAGCCAGAAGGATGGCAGACCGACCCCCCGTTTGCCCTTCTGCCAGCCGATGGGAATCCGAGCCTGGCTTAGGGGAACGTGTGAGCCACGGGGGCAAACACGTGGAGCACGGCACTGAACACGGGGAAGAGGAAAGGGATTTTGTTCGTGCACGGTGACGTCAGGCGCTCAGAACCCAGGATCTTGTGTAGTCTTCCCACGGACTCTGGATAGGTGCTATCCTTCCTGCTTTCCAGGTGAGGGACTGAAAGATAAAGTAGGCTGCACCGAGCCTGCCGCCAACTCTGTTATAGGGGTGCAGGAGAGCAGAGAGCAGAAGGGGGTGTCACATCTGGAGGCAACGGATGCCTTTATTTTCAAAAAAAGGCAATAAAAGGAAAGGCTTGGTTTCTCAGGTCGGGGCATGATTGAGTCAACGAGTCAAACCGGCGAGGTCTTCTGTGCCTCAGCCAGTGCCAGGCCCTAGAGATGTGGACATCTAAACCAGAGTTTCCCACAGCCTGTTCTGGGTGCTTCTCTTTGGCCCACGGAGGGAAGGGGTGTGCGACTGCTTTCCCATGACAGTAAAATGCAGCTAAGCAGAAAGGACATGGGGCTCAGGGCTGGAAAAGACATTTATGACAACCTGGAAATGGAATCCATTTGGCCCAGTCCAGCTCCACGTGACAAGGTGGGGCAAGAGTTCCATCTAACGATAAAATAACTCCTTTTCGTTGTACGTGGTTAGGTCTTCCCCGGGCCCCACAAGGTGCAGGGCTCCAGGGCAGGTGGATTGTGCCTGGGGTGCAGGAGTGCTCCGAGAAGGGTGGTGCCCGGGTAGCTCTGCCTTGTGCACTAACCATCCAGTTAGAAGACCATTTACACCTTGTCAGTATTTTATTTATTTTTTTTTTTAATTTTTTTTTAACGTTTATTTATTTTTGAGACAGAGAGAGACAGAGCATGAGTGGGGGAGGGGCAGAGAGAGGGAGACACAGAATCCGAAACAGGCTCCAGGCTCTGAGCTGTCAGCCCAGAGCCCAACGCGGGGCTCGAACTCACGGACCGTGAGATCATGACCTGAGCCGAAGTCGGCCGCTCAACCGACTGAGCCACCCAGGCGCCCCTACACCTTGTCAGTATTTTAAAAAACTGGTAATTCTCTCCCCTCCAGTGCATTATTTCCACCTTACCGAATCTGGAAAGGAGGCCAAAGAAGTTGCCGAAGAAGTTGGCATTTTCAAAGCCAACAGCCCTTTTTCTTCTGCTGCAGGAGCCTTCTGGATGCTGGTGTAAGTGTGGCCGTGATGGTTAATTTTATGGGTCAACTTGGCTAGAGCCTGACCATGCTCTTAAGTTGCCTTCAGAGCAAAGACTGAGTTTTCCCAAAGAAGAAATTCTGCCTCCCGACTACAACATAGAAATCCTGCTCGATTTTCCAGACTTTGGATTCAAGTGGCATTGGAGGGGCATCTGGTAGTTGACTACCGGCTTGGAAGGGAGACCCCATGGTCCGCTGAGTGTCCAGCCGAGTGTCAAGCTGGGCTACGCAGAAAGGCTGCAGGATTTTTAGCCGCTCAGCTTTTTGCAACAGGATTTTCATTTTGTAGGACGCAACTGATTGAGTGCGAAAGAATATGAGCGATGGAGTCAAAGAGTCCCGTGGAATGCCTGTGGGCAGATTCCAGAAATTCTACGAGCCTCAGAGCCATCCTTTGAGAACTTTGGACTAAGTTGGAGTGTCCATACTTTTCTCTGCAGAACACCTCCCCTTTTATTTACTTTTGCCACACAGAACCTATGTCTTGAAAGATTTTATTCAAGGGATAAAGGATATAGCAAATAAAGTAAATAAAAATTTGCTTTTTATTAGTTTATATTGGTTTTGTTAATTTATTTTATTTTTGCAAAGTGATAGTGGTACATGTATTAATTTATTTAACTTCGATTTAGGTACATCAGAGACTCGAATGCCAATGAGAATAGCTAGCTAGTCAGCAGGAGATGACCAGTCTTAACACTTCATTGTGTTCATAAAATCCTGATCATTAGCAAAGAGGCAATTTTAGACTTAAAGTAAGTGAACGACATATTAGTATTGTTATACCTGGTTCTCTTTTTGTCAACTTTTGCCTATCATATTATTTTCTGACCTTTTATTTTTCACTGATGTTTTTGTTTTAGGAGTGTGCATTATGATACATTAAGCTGTATTTTAAAAAATCTCAGACTCTGTCCCTTAATAGAGGAGTTTAGCTCATTTACACTTTTGTGACTCCCAGCATGTTTGGCCTAACCCTCGTGCACTGTTGGTGGGAATGCAAACTGGTGCAGCCATTGTGGAAGACAGCGCTGAGGTTATCCATGCCAAACTAATTTAGACAATGTTCATTTCCTCTATGGATATCTGAACTATTGAACTAGTTTAGGGACTACAATAGTTTCTTTTCAGGACTCTTTAGGATTCGAAAATTCCACAGTGTTCTTCATTTGAACACAAGGATGCTGGAAGCCTGCCCTGAGTATTCCCTAAGGTAGGACCTATTCAAGAAGCAGGGTGCATCTGTAGAATGGGATCACAGCCCGTGAGGCTTCCTTTGGGGTACTTGTCCCTCTACCTTCCTCTGTGCTTCTGGAACTGTCCTGCATTGCTTTTGAATTTGTCCTTCCAGACCCTGGCTGAGGTGACCACTCTCTAAGTGAACTGTTTTCACGTTACTGTCTTTTTTTTTAAATTTTTTTTAATGTTTATTTGTTTTTGAGAAAGACAGAGAGACAGAACATGAGCAGGGGGAGGGGCAGAGAGAGAGGGAGACACAGAATTTGAAACAGACTCCAGGCTCTGAGCTGTCAGCCTAGAGCCGGATGCGGGGCTCAAACTCACAAACTGTGAGATATGACCTGAGCCGAAGTCGGACGCTTAACCGACTGAGCCACCCAGGCGCCCCTCGTATTACTTTCTAAGACAAAGTTACGTCTGAGTAACCCTGGAGTAGCATTGCACTATCATCCCTCCCTCCACCCCTCCCTCCCTCCCTCCCTCCCTCCCTCCCTCCCTCCCTCCATCTCTCCATCCCTCCATCCATCAAATATCTATGCAGTGCCTTCCACTTACCAGTTCTTGCTCTGGGTGCTATTAGGTCACACAAGTGTACAAGATAAACTATTTGGGAAGTCCGTCACCCAGAGAAACTATCTACCCTTGAGGACTGAAGGTGGCAATTCTAACCTATTTATTTTCTGTAGAGGCTCAGCTCTGAAACTCATAGCCTTGTATTCATTCTGGCTTTTTCTTTGTCTCCACAGGGCAGGGCTTCCTGCCTAAGAGAGAGGGCTTCCTGTCTCCTAAGAGAGACTCCACTGGGGGTGCCATTCACCTCCCCCTCTCAATCTTCCCTACAATCGTGCGTGTGACAGCAAGGACTCATGTTGACTCCTTATCCTTTCTGTGAGCCTTAGCCATTTGATCATGACGGTTTTCCTCCTAGTTGTTGAAGATTCCTTTTCTTCAGGTGTGAGCCTTTTAAAGACGGAGCTTAGTCTCGAACCACGGGGAATGCCTCAGATGGACATACCTGCAGTCTCCAGAGTGGCTTTTCCCCTGGAACGAATAGCTCACGCTTCACTCTTGGGCAAAGGCTCCTGCTGCTCATAAACGTAAGACCATGGCCTACATGCACACTGCAGGTGGTGGCACAAGCCCAGTTCCTGGTCCTTAACTTCCCTTCTGAATGTAACTTCATGTCTCCCTCCCTTGGGAAAGAGGTTAAAAACCAAAAATAAAGTAGTGTAATGAGTGCCCTGAAGAGGTAGCTGTGGTGTGCCGAATCACCTCTGTCCGCGGTGGTGGGTCAGGTCGGGTTCGGCAAAGGCTTCCTAGAGGAGGGGCGTGTCATATGAGGCCCGAGAGGTCAAAAGGAATTCGCTGTACCCTGGAGAGTTTCAGGCAGAGTGGACACCTTGAGAGGTGGTCCAGTTCACTGTGATTCCGTTCCTGTGCCAGGAACACGGGGCATGCTGGAGGACGTGATATGGGGATTCAGGAAAGGTAAGCTGGGGCCACGGAGAAGGAGAATTTCTCATTTTCAGTCCTGGTGTATTCCCACGGGCGCAGGAAGGAAGCGCCTGGATCAGTAATCCTTTCCTCCGAAAGAAATGATTTTCCTCTAAGGGGTACTTCCTGGTACCCTGGTAGGTGGGTGGGGTCCCCTGCTATTATCCTACCCCACCTTACAGAACGCCAGCCTAACGATTGAAAATTCACGTTGCAGAATCAGCGGATACTCTGTAAAAGCGACCGTGTGGTGTGGGGACAAAAAGCCTGGAAAGCGTGTATGCAAAAAGCAGTAACTGTCCAGGTGATGTGTTTGATGGCGGATTTTATTCTTGCCTCTACGTTATGCGTTTTCTTTGGTTTTGTTTTACCAACTTTAAAATTATATTTAAAAAGAATTGTATTTGAATTATATTAAAAAAAGATAGCTTGGGTCTCATTTCTAGGTCACAGCACGAGAAACCCATCTCCCAGGTGGCATTAGTCTTGGCCTGTACTGTATTAGCAGAGGCTCTGTTAGTAAATCATAAGGCCCCATACTGAGGTCTGTAGAAATATAGGTGATTTCTGTGTAATGGCAAGAAGTGTTATCCTGTATCAGCCTAACGAATTTGCTCTTTTCCTTTTTTATGGCACCCATTAGGGTGTTTCATTCATGGTGTTGCCATTTCAGAAAGTGGGAGGAAATTCGGCAACGCTGTTTGCGATATGGCTGCAGAATCCCCTGCTGGCTGGGGGTCCCAGAGAGCTGTGTGTCCAGCAGACAATATCCTTTGTTTAAGCATCTGTATCTTTCCCTCGCACAGGCAATCAGTGCAAGGAGGCAATCACGTTTGCTACGCTCATGCAGCCCAGGGATCGAAGCACAATTTGGCATCTTTGTCATTTTCAAAAATCAAATCTGCCTAGGGACCAAGTTCCAACAGCAGCTGGTTTTGCTTTATGTTTTATTTAAAGACATTTAATTTTGAGCCTTGCATGTTTCCAATTTTTCTTTCTTTTTTTTTTTTAATTTTTTTTCAGAGCAGCCTGTGTGCATGTATAGAATACCATCAATTTACGTGTAGTAATCCTTTTATGGGTGGTCAAATAGGAGCAAGTCAGATTAAAGTTATGATAGCTATTCATGATTTTTTTTCTTATTTTACTTAAAATAATAGAAACTATACACCAAATATATAAACTACTTACTCCATGGCAGGCTTTAGGCCAAGTGGTTTATATACATTCTCTAACCAAGCCTTACCAGAATCTTAGGAGGTAGACAGAGAAGTTAATACCCATTTTATGGGTGAAGTCTTGGAGGGGTAATGACTTGTACAAGTTCTCGTGTCCAATCAGTAGGAAGCTGAGACTTAAAAAAAAATTTTTTTTTAATGTGCATTTATTTTTGAGAGAGAGAGAGAGAGAGAGAGAGAGAGAGAAAGCAGGGAAAGGGCAGAGAGGGAGACACAGAATCCGAAGCAGGCTCCAGGCTCTGAGCTGTCAGCACAGAGCCTGATGCCGGGCTCGAACCCACGGACCGTGAGATCATGATCTGAGCCCAAGCCAGAAGCTCAACAGACTGAGCCACCCAGGTGCCTCAAAGCTGAGACTTTAACTGAGGTGTGTTTGATGCCATGTCATATACATGAAATATAATCTACGTGACACCACATACGTGTATATATGTGTGTATACCCATATACGTCTTATCTGTACATAACACTCAAACTTTTAAACCACATTTCCTCCCTTTCTCCTTCTCTTTCAGTGTTTCTACCTCTCAGCCTCTCTGCTCCTTCTGATTGTTGCCCAGCCCTGCTTGTCATACACAGACTGGGACCTGGGTGGGCAGAGCGTCAGACCGGTGCGCATCCTACGTGGCTCTCACAGATCACCCAGGCCCAAAGTGGAGGAAGCTCGTGATCTTGACGCCGGCCGCCTGGGGGGTTCTCCCTTGGCCCTGCTGTTTGCTGGCTGCACGTTATTGGGCAAGTCCCGCAGGTCCTCTGAGCCTCAGCTTGCTCATCTCGCGCAGGTTGGTGCTCATCAGAGTCGGTGGCCTATGCGCCCCCTATGTGAGCGTTACCCATGAGAAGGGTTGTGCATGTCACTCTGCCTCTCCTCTGGGGCCTCTGTGATGGGGATTTATCTTTCAGCGGAGACAACAAAGTAAGAAAAACAGGAACCGCCGCAGAGCCAGAATCCCAGAAGAGCAGGAGTCAGAAAAGGTCACATGGGATCCAGCACGACTCCAGACTCCGGAGTTAGTCACCATCCCAAGGCGGAGGCATCTGGCTTTTTCCTACTCCAGGAATTCGTCATGAAAACAACCTCACCACCTTCTGCTTCTGCTTCTACCAAACCTGCCATTACTGATTAACTTAGTTCTTTTTTTATACAGATGTTTTAACATTCATTCCTTTTTTGAAAGACAGAGAGAGACAGAGCACAAGTGGGGAGGGGCAGAGAAAGAGGGAGACACAGAATCCGAAGCAGGCTTCAGGTTCTAAGCTGTCAGCACAGAGTCGGACGTGGGGCTTGAACTCACCAACTGTGAGATCATGACCTGAGCTGAGGTTAGACGCGTAACGGACTGAGCCACCCAGGTGCCCCACTGATTAACTTCTTTCTATTCCTGTCTCTCTGCCTTGAGGCTTTTGCTACCTCGTGCCTCCTTGCTCACTGCCTTCTCTTCTGAGTTTTTCTGCTTTTGTCTCTGTTAAAGACCACCGGCTCTTTCCGTGGGTCTCACACTCAAACTGCCAAGGGAGAAGATTTAGTTGGTTAGCAGCAGTATTGTGCTGGTTAATGTTCAATAATGGGCTGTCTGTGGGAGGACTGGGTGGGGGGAAAGCCCTGATTTGTAATGTTTGCCGATTTCCATGGTGCAAATAATCCCACTGTGGTTGATTTCAGCTATCAACATGATGTCACCTGACTCCTCAAATCCTGAAAATGGAACTGAGAACCAGTATGAGTCAACTCCAGGATATCACGGTCACCCCTGTGTGCCACTGCATAGTTTCTGGTCAGTTTAGGGATCAGCTGATCTTGAACTGGATTTCCAACTTGGTCCACATACACGTGACCAAGGTATTGGGCTCAGATGTTTAATCTGTTTTAAAAAGTCCTGTGACATGTGGGCTTCCTGGTTCATAATAAGCTCCCTAACATAAATATTATTTAACTATCATTTCATGGATGTCTCTGAGGCCTTAATACATGAAGAGGAAAGACACAAAATGAAGATAAATGAGTAAAAATTAGAAAATGACTGATGATACAAGAGAAGTGTAAAAAATAAGCAGGGGGAGTTCAGAGATAATGCCATTTCCAGGTGGAAGCAAACCAGAAAGGCTTTTGGATTACATAGAATTTGGACTGAACCTTTAAGGATGGCAGGACTTCGGAATTATAGAAACAGGGAAGGGGGGAAGTATTCAAGATACAGAGAATCAGAACGGAAGAAAAATGTGGATTGGAGGAAGCATGGAATAAATATGGAGTCAGTGACACTTCATTTCATTGGAGCAAAAGGTACGTGAAGGGAAGGACAAGGTGATCATTATTATCAAGGAACACTGTAGAGGGTCTTGTGTGTCAAAATAAGGTGATTGGTATATACCACAGTGCCTTACTCTGTTGCTGTTACAAAATGGAAGCAAAGTGTGTTTGTGAAGGGTATATCAATATCATGACATGGGTCTATTGGAATAGAATTTGCAAAACTTCTGATATTAACATGGTGCTAAGTCCCATAAATTGGTTCCACACCCTCTCGATTCTTTTAAACAGCTGATGTTATTATTCCTATTAATTTTTGTACTGTCTGTTATCAATAAGATGAGACAGATCGCTAGTGGGAATAAGGCTGGGATGAATCCAGAGACCTGGGTTCTGGTCTCTGCTTTGTCACCGACTCAAGGAGCGACCTGAAGAAAAACATTTCGTTGCCAACCTTGGTGCATTCTCACATCTCTAATCTTGCAGGGTGGTTATTTGGTGGTTGCTTCCCTAGCTTTTCCAAGTCTGTAATCCCTTACACATAACCTCTCCAAATTATTTCAGATAAAGTCATTCATTATTTGGGTACTGGCACAGGGAAAAGAACTCCATGCCCTTGGCATAGATAAGTTTCCTTTGCTGGAAGCACTGTCAAAGTTCATATGTGACAAAGGGGATGAGAATTCTGGTTGATTGAGTTTTCCTGTTAAAGGGAAGATTAACTAGTGAAACTCACTTAAACCCTTGCAGTTTGCAATATGTCTCAAGTATTCTAGTTAACTTTTTTGGCCTAAGAAACGCAACTTTTAAAAATAGGGAAGTAACCATTAAAGACTATACACATGACTGTCACTGAATAATAATAAGAAGAATAACAATAATAATGGCTATTATTTATTGACCGTTTCTTCTCTGCCAGATACTGACCTGAGAGCTTTGTATGCATAATCTCTTAAAATATCGCTAAGAAATATAAAAGCCAGGCTAAATGCACCTTGTAGTGGGTTGAAGGGTGGCTTCCTCAAAAGATGTCCGTGTTCTAATCCTTGGAACTTATGAATGTGAATGAATGTGATCTTCTTTGGAGAAACATCTTTGCAGATGTAATTACGCTAAAGATCTTGAGATAGAACATCATCTGGGTTTTCAAGATGGGCCATAAATCCAATGACAGATGTCCTTATAAAATCCAATCTCTGGGGGGAGAGATTGCAGTGATGTGGCTGTGAGCCAAAGATCTGGAGGAGGCAGGGAATAGATTGTCTCCTACAACTTTCAGAAGGGGCTGACGCCTTGAGGTCAGACTTTGGGTCTTCAGAACTGTGAGAACATAACATTTTCATCTTTAAGCCACCAAGTTCGTGGTAATTTGTCACAGCGGTCATCAGAAATGAACACACACACATATATATATTTTTTTACAAGTACAAAATGAGGCACAGAAGGGTCATTTAAACTTACTCAGATCCCATAGTTGGTAAGTGACATTGCAGGAGACTAACCCAGGCAGCTTTAGAGCTTGCCTTCAACCTTAATAGAATGTTGTACCTCATAACTGTCTTCATCGAGATCTAAACGCTATAAGTCACAGTATGCTCTGAATGGTGCTTTGAGAGCATGAGGCAAACATAAGATGCTTTAGGAGTACATCAGTGTACATGTAACCCAGCTCTTGGGGCGTATTAGCGAAGGTATCCTGGAGGAGATGATGATAGTGGGCCGAGTTTCAACGAAGAAGATATTTTTCCAGCAAATAAAGTGGGGAGAGTTTTCCAAGAAGAGAGATCAACCAAGGAGGGTGGGAAAGGACAAAGCACCTTTAGGGAATTATAATAGTTAGATGTGGTCCTGGGGGTTCCTGGAAGAGGGATGGGAAATATGACAGAAGATCGAAGTAAAGACCAGCTGATGGTGGGTCTTATGTACCAAGCTAGAGACCATGGAGTCCTCAGGCAGTTGGAGAGGTGGGGTAAGCTGGTGCAGGCCGATTGCATGATCAGACCAGTCTCTTACGGACGTGCAGTGGAGAGTGCCCTGGAGGACAGAAAAGAGGGGGTTGATACAGAAGCAGATTGGGATGCATGTTAGAACACTGGAGGTGGTGATGGAGAGGAGAAAGCACATTTAGCAAACATTTTTACATGGGACATGAGTAGGATTCAGTGGCCAGTGGGATGTCAAGGGCAAGAGGAAGGAGGGGCATGGGCTGCCTTGCAGGTTTCAGGTTTGGAGAACCTAATGGTAGTGTCACTGGCTGGTATACGAAATGAAGGAGGCACACACTTTGGAGTAGTGGCAGGGATGGGGTTGGAGACAGAGAGTACTGATGGGTGAGGACCTCCTGTGTTTTTTTTTTTTTTTTTCCAATATATGAAATTTATTGTCAGATTGGTTTCCGTACAACACCCAGTGCTCATCCCAAAAGGTGCCCTCCTCAATACCCATCACCCACCCTCCCCTCCCTCCCACCCCCCATCAACCTTCAGTTTGTTCTCAGTTTTTAAGAGTCTCTTATGCTTTGGCTCTCTCCCACTCTGACCTCTTTTTTTTTTTTTTCCTTCCCCTCCCCCATGGGTTTCTGTTACGTTTCTCAGGATCCACATAAGAGTGAAACCATATGGTATCTGTCTTTCTCTGTATGGCTTTTTTCACTTAGCATCACACTCTCCAGTTCCATCCACATTGCTACAAAGGGCCATATTTCGTTCTTTCTCATTGCCATGTAGTACTCCATTGTGTATATAAACCACAATTTCTTTATCCATTCATCAGTTGATGGACATTTAGGCTCTTTCCACAATTTGGCTATTGTTGAGAGTGCTGCTATAAACATTGGGGTACAAGTGCCCTTATGCATCAGTACTCCTGTATCCCTTGGGTAAATTCCTAATAGTGCTATTGCTGGGTCATAGGGTAGGTCTATTTTTAATTTTCTGAGGAACCTCCACACTGTTTTCCAGAGTGGCTGCACCAGTTTGCATTCCCACCAACAGTGCAAGAGGGTTCCCGTTTTTCCACATCCTCTCCTGTGGTTTTTATTCTGAATACGTGAGCATCTGCATATGGCACATGGCTTTGGAATTACTGTGGTGGTATGTATTGAATTTACAACGTTCTCTAGAAGAAGGAAGAAGGGAGCCAACACTGACTATATACTATGGATTGGGTGTCTAACTTACATTGTCTTATCCAGTCCCCAAAGTAAAACTTCCAGGTAAGTGTTATCCATATTTCATGAATGAGGAGGTCAATTAAAATGTTAAAATGATTAAGTAACTGGACCAACGTCACAGAGTTAGTCAGTGTCTGGGGAGCCCAGATTTTAGATCTCGTCTTCTTTCCTGTTGCCTCCTGGACATAAAGGTAGAGTGCTTTTTGAGTCATATCTTTTCCATTTATTAGATGTATGACCTTTGGAAATTTGCTTAACCGTTCCTTGCCTCAATTTTATCAGCTGCCAAAAGGGGATAAAAATAATAGTGCTTGTTCTCTTTGACTCAAATAAGAGCCTGTGACTGAAATCTCTGCAAAAAGCCTAGAAAATATACAAGTAATTGTGTGATTAGCCTAGACTTTTTAAATTTTAGTTTCTAAGGTTAATTCCTGGGTGTAGCAAATTTTCTTGTGAGTTTTCTGATTTCCCTCTAAAAGTTTAGTAGCAATTTTTTAATAGAGTTTTTAAAATTTGGGCTTATTTAAATATTCCTATTCAAATCACTCCACGCAGTTTCTAAATGTGCTTCTCTAAAAACCTACAAAAACCCACTGCATTGAAATGGGTTTGTATTGGCTGTGTGAACACCAGATCTATCCATTTGCCTCATGAAAGGTGTTCAACAACAGACATACCTTCTGCTAAACTTAGAGGTGATATTAGAAGAAATGTCCAGCATCTCAACTGAGCAAGACAGGCTTAGGTCCTTTAAAAGTACCTAGTAGGTACGGACCAATTCTCAGTCATTCTGTAAACTCGGGGGTCTAGCACAGCCCCGTGTCTTTAGTGCAGAAAACATGGGTATTTACTCGATGCTCTACTGGTTCATCCCTGACCTCTGCCCAGTTCTAAGTTGAATTTGCCTCCAGAAGCCCAGCACGGGAAAAGAACGAGAATGATAAAAACAGCCACACAGCCACATATAAAAGCTAGTAGCACTTTTCAAAGGCATGGGTGTATGTGTGTATACTGTAAAGTAACACTATCTTTTATCCTATCTTTAAAAAATTGTGTGAAGAGGTAACAGCAGAAATGTTGAGAGGACAGTTGTGTAATTAGAACAAATCTCTTTTCTCAGAAGGGATAAATGTTTCCATTACACAACTCTGCCCGAGTCTCTACAAGGGTAATGAAGATAGTAGGGTAGAGTGGAAGGAAAATTAGCCTGGGAACCAGGATAATTATATATATACTTGAATAGCTACCATATGCCAAGCACTGTGTGTTCATATATATATATATATATATATATATATGTATGTATATGTATATATATATATGTGTATATATATACTTTTTTAATATATATATGTGTATATATACTTTTTTTTTTTTTTTTTTTTTGGCTTAAGCTCTTAAGCTAGTTGGCATTGGGCTTTTATTACATGCCACTGAAAGATCACTGTGCCGGCCACAGTGGGCGTGTGGGGTGGAGGAGTGCTAAAAGTAGAGTACATTCACACTCGAGATAGAAAAAAGAAACCTTAATTAATCCTGATGCCCCAGAATATGTCATCCTAATCTTTTGAGTAATTCTTATTGGATCTTTTGTGGTCAGTGGTCCAAACTTGAACAAATCACCGAGGCCGGGGTGATAGAATCCTCGTATTAGGTAGGTCTGAGTTATTTGTTCGCTTGGTAGTCAGAGTGAGGGGGTGGGCAACTATCCCTGATTCACGGTGACGTTGCGCTCCACGAGTAGTGGGCCAACAACAACAGCTGTCCACGGTACCTTTATTACGGGTTAGTCTTAGTGCTAAGGACACTGCAGGGTCCAAGGCCATTTGTCCCATCCTCCTCACTCCTGTGCTGCTGTGTAAATTCTTTGTCATTGAGGACTCTGCTCCCATTTCATCATTTCTAAGGCACCTTCCCAGACAGCTTGTACCCACGAAGGCTGTTTTCTCTGATACAGCACATGCTTCACAATCACCAGTTCACCATAGGCTGCTCCAATCACTTTTCCGGGCCATTTGCCTCCCCTAATGTAGCTCTCATGTCCTCCTTGTCCCATCACCCTCTCCCATCACCACCTTAGTTCAGACATTCATTTCTTCTCACTTGGAAGACTGGATCGATTCTTAACTTTCAGCCTCCAGTCTAATTTCCCTTTAATCCCCCATTCCCTTTGGGGTAATTCTCCCCGAAGCACACAGCTCTGACCATGTCAACACCGCCTTTGAAAACTGAAAGGGGTCCAGTGGAAAGGCAGGCCTGAGTGGGACCAAAACCTCGCATGTGCCCGAGGTTCCTTTCCGAACAGCTGACAGCTCACCTCAGCCCCAGACCAAAAGATCTGACGGGAAATACTACGGCAAGGTTAGAATCAATTGACAGTGGTTTGAAGAGCTGTGCTAATAGCATGCAGTGGTGGAAGGGACCAGAACTGGAGTGGGGGGCTGAGGTGGGGATAAACAGCTACCAAGAGGGTTGAGGTAAGAGAAATCCCCAAATGATGGCATTTCAAAGGAAGGAGACACAAGTTTTCGTGTGAACAGTCATGTGTGGGTTGGCGTGAGCTCTTTTTAAAGAAAGAGTCGTGGCCCTGTCCGCTGGGACTGTGGTGTGCCTTGATTGTGTTTGGGTATCCAGGTAGACCAATTTATTTATTCACTAAGCAAACATTGATTGAATAGCTACCATATGGCAAGCCCTGTGTATCAGAGGATGCCCATGGGAGCCTTGGAGGGTGATTATGGTTGACCTGAGTAGACATGAGTATAAAGGAAAGAGACATGTTTTTGAGCTTTGGGTTTTCCAACTCATCCAGCTGTGTGCCTTCTGCCCAGTAGGTATTCAAAATAGGTTTGCTGAATTGAAAACCAGTTCGTGCCACTGAAGAGTGTTCCATGGATTCATAAAAACTAGGGGAGGAGTAATAAGCATCTTTACTGAGCAAACAGTATGCTCATGGCCAAAAATACAACTTTGGGTTTGTTCGACTTTGCTCTGTCTTGCTTATTAACTAGAAGCTAAAATCCCTCGATGTGTCTTTTTTTTCTCTTTCCCCTTCTTACTTTCCTCATTTTTCACTCTGCAAAGTTCTCATTAACACATTTTAATGAGTATAAATGAGGACTCCGTGTCCCAAGAAAGAGAAAAGCCAAGCAGCATGCACAGAGAGAGAGATGGAAAATAAGCAATTATCGCTGTGGGTTTTTATATTTCTGGGCCATCCTTGAATCTCATGTTGCTTGCCAAGTCGGCAGAAGATGACTCCTAATTGCATGAAGAAGATGAGATTGGTGATAAAAGCACAGATATAAATATAGATAGGGTGTAGATGTGGGTATCAATGTAGATATAAATATAACATCCCTGTTGTATCTTCAAGTCTGAGCCATTCATTTGACTTTCCTTTGTTCTTCTCTTCTGTGTTATTTTCATACATATCCTTTAAAAAATCATCAGACAGTAAGAGATTCCTGAATCCATTTTCCTGTCACCCACTGTGAGATCCTGGGCTTAGAAAATTTGACTTTGGGTGTTATAACCTCTCCCGACAGTTTTAGAATGCTAACACACAGGTGGGGTTTCTCGAATCTCTGATCAGGAATGTGGAAAGGGATTTTGCATAGTCCCTGACCCATCTCTGTCACGGAACCTGCTCTTATTCCAGAGCCCAACCCACTCACCCCCGGTGAGGCTTTGCTCTCATCGAGGGCACAGGTGGGTATGACCCCTCCCTATCTACCATAACCCAGTTCCATTTTCTGTTAATTCTTACCACAGCCCTGTGTGGTAGGAATGGGTCTCCTTAGGCTGGGAGTTTATAGTCCTTTTGAATCCGTGGCCCCTCTTATAGTGCTAAAATTATCACATTACCTATACTTTTAGTATCCATTCAATGAAAAAGTCACAAAGAGCAAAATTTATCCTGAGTTCACTAACTCTTATGTTGATGTACACAATGATAGCAAGGCATTAAAAATGGTTAAGGTGTAGGGGGTTCCTGGGTGGCTCAGTTGGTTGAGCATCTGACTTCAGCTCAGGTTGTGATCTCATGTTTTGTGTCTCATGGTTTATGGGTTTGAGCCCCACATCGGGCTCTCTGCCCTCAGGGCAGAGTTTCGGATCCTCCGTCCCCCTCTCTCTCTGCCCCTCCCCTGCTTGCGTGCTCTCTCTCAAAGAATAAATAAACATTTAAAAAAATGGCTAACGTGCATCTGGCACTTAGGATGTGCCGGGCACGGAGTCAAACATTTATGGCGATTTTCTTATTCTTATGGCAGCTTTATGGGGGCATGCCCTCTGATCCACTCCATTTCACAGATAGGAAGACTGAGCCCATGAGAGAGGTGACACAGTGTGTTCAAAGACACACATCTAGCAAGTGGCAGAACAGGAATTCAAACCTACACAGTGAGGCTCCAAAGCCAGCGTTCTTAGCTATGATGTGGATTAGACGCTCATTTGAAAGAAGTAGGAGACACTTGGTTGGATCGGCAGATCCTGTTTGGAGACAGTAGGATTGCCATGGAATGAATGAGATAATGTATACAGAGAAATAACACAGGGCCTAGTGTGCTCAGCAGATGCTACTCCCAAGGATAATGAATACTTTGACCCTGATCCTCACTGCTAAAAAAATTATTTAAGTGATCTTTCTATGATTACTGTAGGGGTTGAGGACCAAGATGCCAATAGCCTTGACATGGTAGCCTTGGTCACAGGGGTGAACCCGCTTGGGTGAGTGGGATGGTGTTGTGACCCTTGGCATTCACATTCTTGGTCCTGAAGTCGGTGTCCTGGCTTTCGGCAGGAGCAGCAGGAGCAAAAGGCCCCTCGTTTGACAAGGGAAGGGGCAGAGTGGCCACTTTGGTGTCTTTTGTGACTGGTAATAGCAGCATCATGATCCAGAGAGGACAAGAGAAAAAGCTAAAAGTCAGGTAATTCACAGAGTGCTTAGGAGACACCCTCCTAGGGCCTGGCAGGACTCCTGTGGGTGCATTTGAAAGGGGTGGGAGCAAGAGGGATGAAATTCTGTGTACGGTCCTCTTTCTCCCAGGCTGCTTTTGGCTAGAACACAGTCATTATCTCTGCAGTCATCCCTGTGTTTTGCGTGAATTTCCTCCTCCCGCTATGTGTGGACAAGATGGCCTGAAGAGCTTTTCTGCCATGGGATGCATATGTGTTGAATAAATTACAAAAGAAAGAAAGAAAGAACAAAAGAATACAAATACACACTTGCCAGTGTGTGACTGAGCCCACAAGCACTAAGGAATTTCTTAAAGCCAACACACCATGAACTGAAACCAGAGAGATGAATAATCATAAAACAGAATAACCTTGGGTAAAATGACCCAACCAGGTACCCGAAGTTTTGAGGATTATTGATCACACAGACTATGAGAAATGGATCTGGGGTGTATGCAACAGGGAAGATACTGGGCTTAAGACGTCACAAACCATGACTCTCAAAGCATCTGTATGATTAGCGAATAGCTGGTATAAGAAGGTATCTTTCTGCAACTGACAAGAAACTATGTTTGTTTCTGCTGTGACTCTGGATAGAATTCAATTAATGACCATGCCTGTCTGGAGATGGCTAGATCTGATCCAGGCATCTTCTCATGTGAACTTAGGGTTATTTTGCACCATCCATGGCATCAGGAAAAATAAAACCAAGAAATTAAAGTGATCCTTTCTTGACAGCAGTCCCTGGTGTCCAGAAACACCACATGCAAATTCTCTTTAGGGGTTGGCATCTTCATCTCAGAGCCTTCAGGACGCCCACAGGTTAACTTCAGCCAAATACAAAAACTCTTATTGAAAATGACCAGATATGCATGGAAGCAGGCCATCATAAATAATACTCAGCAGAAACAATTACCAGCAGGTTTTGACTCTAGAGGTCTTCAGATATTGGAATCCTCAGATACAGAAGATATACTACCTAAGAATATCATGTTTGAAGAAGTAAAATATGTAATAAAGATAGCAAGGAAAAAAGAGACTATCAATCATGACCAAGCAGGTTTGGTAAAAGAATGAAAGCTGGCGAGAAAAATGCAATGATTGAGATTAAAATCCAATGGATGGGTTAAAAAAGGGATGTGTCACAATGATGATCTGACAGTTGAGAGGTATATATTACTTGTTGTATGCTCAGTGTTCTTCTAAGCGCTTTGCAAATACACACAAAGAAAAAGGGAGTGAATTAGAAGTTAGACAAATTATCTTTAGAGAGACAAAGAGATAGGAAACATAAATGGGAGCACCATGTCTCAAATTTACTAGTGTAGTGTAGTGTCTCAAACATAATTTATACAAACCATCTTATCCTCAGGTTCCTCAAATGTAAAGTAGAAATGAAGGAGGCCATTTATCCAGAATGTCTGGGATTTGGTGCATTTCATTATAGGACTGTTTCTGAAGTATAGGTTTGTCAACCCTAAAAGAGTAGATAATAACAGAGAGAGAGATTGGCTTGATCCAGCCTCAATATTTTCTGGGTACATTCTGTTGGGACTTTTTCTTGGCTTTTTAAAAATTCTATTATCATGGAGATTTAGAAATTGGGTGTGTATTACACAACTATAATTCAAAGCCTCAGAATAGATTTTATCTGTCCCAAAACACATAAGTGACCAGGAACCTTAATGGTGTGCACACAGGATGCCACTCATACATCAGACAGCCCATTGGGCTCACATTATTTCAGCCCATTGAATCACATTATTCCCATGCATGATGACCCATGGCAAATCATGCATTATTAGAAATGATTTAATAAATGGATGATCATTACAAATCCTATTTGTTAGAACAACTTTATTGTTTAGATGCTTCTAACATTTAGAATCCATACGCATCTAAACAATAGAGTTGTTCTAACAAATAGAATATTTCTATTGGAAATACAGTTAATACAGCTAATTGTACATAGCAGGTGCATAGCAGTTAATATACTTAATTGTACATTGCAGGAACTTATGTCTTTTTCGTGTTCCTGGTTTGCAAAGAACAAAAAGAATTTCTGGCTTATTTAATTAGAAAATAAACTCAATGGAAGACTACTTGTGATGTGAAGCTTTGGAGAATGAGCAGGGGCCAAAGGAGGCAATGCCCAGCCACCAGCCCACCACAGACCCATTGTGCTAGGATGCTCACTCTAACATCTCTGAAATGGACACTTCCCACCTCACCACTGGGTTCTTTAATCAGCCTATTTGACAAATAATTTTCAGTGGCCCCTGTGCCTCTAAATCACTCTGAGGTTCAGCGTCTTAGAAGGTGGAGGCTGTGAGCATCCATCTGGTCACATGTAAGCGGTCTTATACTGGTGCCCTCTGTACTAAGGAATGGCGGGAGTATCTGTCTTCCTTTGGCTTCTGTTCCTGGAGACGCTGCCCTGATCTTACTCCTCTTGGTATTCTTAGGAAAGGGAGGGTGTTCACATGCTGAGCAGACACTGCCAGGGCTCCCCCAAATCTTCACTCCCTCAAATCAATAACTAGTGGGAGTAGTACTAGGATTTAATAGATGTAAAATTAAAAAAAAAAAGTCTCATCTTAGTGAATCAGGTCTTTGTTTTCGGATTGATTTCCTGGGTGTTGTAAGTAATCTGACCTTAATACACCACTTCTTGGGCATTCCTTCAGTAATATCATCAGTATAATTCAACAGTTTCTCTATCAAGATTTTTGTATGTTGTGGTTTGATACCTGCAAACACTGATCAGTTCTCCTTGGGGTTTCTCTACTGGAGAAAAACAGAGAATCTAGAATGTACATAGCACGAGAACGACATAAAAATGGAAGGGGAGCCAAAGATCTCATATATATAAGCTGTGAAGAAGAGCAATGTATCATTCTATCATCTATCTATCTATCTATCTATCTGACATCTATCTATCTATCTATCATCTATATATCTATCATCTATCTATGCATCTATGTATCTATCTAAAATCTATCTATCTGACATCTATCTATCTATCTATCTATCCATCCATCATCCATCTATCCATCCATCTATCTCATTATACCACAGAGGAAAAGGAGGTTAATGTCTCTTGATCTGGGAGTGGGAGGAACAATTGGCTTAGGGTGAATGTAGGGTTTGCAAAGAACTATAATCAATGGGGAACAGACTGGGGATATGAGAGAAGAGCATGTGCAAAAGCATATGGGGGTGCGATACAGATGGCATTTGGGAAAGTCAAGTATCTGGGGTTATTGGAGCAGGAATGTGAACTTGAAATTAAATAACAAACTCTAAACACATTCTCCCCCAGAAAAATTAGCTATTCCTCCATTCTGTTTATAATGACAGCCTTCTCTAGTCAGAATAGAAAACACTCGTAGAGGGCTTAACATGTACTTGGTTCTGTTCTAAGTGTTCTTCATGTATTAAATAATCTCATCCTCACAACACACTGGATATACTGCCCTACTATACCTGGTCATTTCCATTTTACATATACACAGATGATGACATAAAGAGGTTAAATGGTTGTTCACACAGCTGGTAAGCAGTGGAGGGATTTCAAATCAGGTAGCCTAGCAGTGATGTCTGCTCTTAACCATGACACTATACTGCTATATGCACAGGGGTATGTCACATGCCAGAAATAGAGAGGTGGCCATGGGCCTGATTTTACTCTGCTCTCAAGAGCATACATTCTTGGAAGAGGTCTTAAACGAACATCACTAGGTACAAAGTTAAGTATAAATCAGGGGGCTCTGACATAGTCTGGAGTGGGAATGGCACTGAAGGTCAGGACAGGTATACATGAGCAGGTGACTGTTGTTCTGCGGCCTGTAGGATGAGCAGGAATTGTTCAGGTAAAGAGATGGAAGATGTGAGGGGAAGTCTGTTCTTGCACTAGGAATCATCCTTTGTGTAAGTCTTAAGGCAAAAAGGAGTAAGTCTCTTATTCATAGATAAGCAGAAAGAAGTCTGGTTAGGACAGTGTTAGAAGAGTATCCCTCAGGTCAAAGGTGGTGAGGAGGTGGTTACTTGCAGGGCCTCTCAGGATTTTGAATTTTATCCTAAGGATAATGGGAAATGGGGATCCTCTGAATGGTTCTAAGCAGAGAGTTGGCATGAAATATATTTTCCAAAACTCAGGCTACTATTTGAAGAATAGTGTGTGTGTGTGTGTGTGTGTGTGTGTGCGCTTGCGTGGTGGCATGGGCAGGAAAGGAGAGCAAGAGTGGCTGCTGGGAGCCCTCTTGGGAGAATAATGAAGCCGTGATGGTGGCTTGAATTTGGGTGGTAGCTGTGGAGATGGAGAGGTACGAAGATACAAGAGACATTTTGGAGATAGATTCCATATGATACGATGACTGATTGATTGTGGGGACTGAAGAAAACAGATCTGCCTGAGATGACTCCAAAATTTCACGACTGGAGCAAGGGTTGGCAAACTTTCTCAGCAAAAGGCCAGATAGTAAATATTCCAGGATTTGTGGACTATATGGTCTCTTGCAACTACTCATATTGTTCTCCAAAAGCAACCGTAAGCAAATGGTCATGGCTCTGTTTCCATGAGACCTTATTTAAACACAGGAAGCAGGCCAGAGTTAGCCTGTGGCCATGCTTAATCGACTCCTGGTCCAAAGGGTGTGAAGGTCACTGAGATGTGGTACGCCGGAAGAGAATGGACAAGACAAATAATTTCTTTTTCTTTTATGCTTATTTTTTTATTTTTGAGAAAGAGATGAGGGGGGATGGGCAGAGAGAGAGGGAGACACTGAATCCGAAGCAGGCTCCAGGCTCTGAGCTGTCAGCATAGAAACCGTCATAGGGCTCAAACCCACAAGCCATGAGATCATGACCTGAGCCTAAGTTGGACGCTTAACCCACTGAGACACCCAGGCGCCCCAAATAATTTCTTACATCATTTCATTTCCTTTTCACGAAGCACCATGAAGTATCTGCTGTTATTCTCCTCATTAGAGAAAATAATCTACACTTTGGCACTGTTAATTTTAATTCACTTATCCAGTGCCATACAGCTGGGAAATGGCAAAGACAGTATTTGAACTCAGATCTTTTACTTCCAAGCCCATTAAATATTTTCCTGTTACCCATGCTCTTTCTCTTCCTTTGCCCTCGGCAACTACTCCAGGATGGTAGCAAAACTTTGTTTTGAAAGCTTTTCTCACTTTCCCCCAAGGGCACTTTTCTTCTTTGAATGATTTTTTAAAAAGCCAAATAGAAAGGGACAGTGAGTCTCTAAATGTACCATCGTTGCTTTTGTTCAGTACAATAGACTTTATATTGCTTTGTCCAGTCCCTACAAAGTGGGACATAGGAGGTTTGTTTTCAAGAAATTAGCATTGTATTTTTCTCTTTTTTTTTTTAACTCCCGACACAATTTTATCTTGGGGATAAACAGTGTTATTTTCATTCCCTCCATTTGAGCCCCACATTGAACGTTTTCTATTAAAATTTAAATAAGCCTCTTCAGAGACAGATGAAGATGTGAGGCTAAAATGAGCTGATTCACTAGAATTTGTTCCTGAGAATATAACTTATTTCCTTACAGCTTATGCAACTCAGTTTCATAATAGAAGTTTTAAGTGGGCCAGCATCGTGTCGTTATAGTCGTTTCCTCCAACTTTTCCACCCAGAATAGCCAACCGCAGAGGGGGTAATGAGGGCCACAAATTCTCCCTTCTCCCACCCCCTGGAGAACCAATTATTATTTCAGGAAATCGCAGGAAGCTGAAAGATTTTTGAAGATACATTGGATTCTCTTTGTGTGATCCTCAATTGGTACACGTAGCAACAAAAGCTTTGCTGCTCGCTGGTCATCCAAATTGCTCTTTTTTCTTTCATTGAAGTTGGACACAGGGCCCGTCAATGTGGGGATGCATGTGTGGGGTGTCTGAGGGGTGCACACGGGAGATGGCAGTGGGACCAGCGAGCAGGATGAGTGCTGAGGTGGAACAAAAGGAGAGGTTGGAAATCGATGGGTGGACAAAGACTCAGGGTACCAAGAGGAGACTAGGCGACTTCTAAATTAGAGGTCTAAAGTCAGGGCACAGAACAAAGGATTCAGGGCCAAGTGGGTGAGATAAGTATAAGCAAAACATTGGAGGGGTAGAGTAGTGTGAAAGGAATTTTGAGTGATTACAGAGGAAAGCATTTTCCAAGGTATGTTCCTTATCAATTGGTGTTCTAAGAGAAAACGGTTGTTTTGTTGAGTAGCTTCGAAAATATGTAATGTTATTATATATATTGGTAGAAATAATAAAAATAATGATGATAGTAATAAACAATAGACATAGAGATGATTCCTGCCATAAGCCTTATTACTACTCACCAATCCCCCCATCTTCCTTCACTTCTGGGTGTACTGAAAGAATGAATATCTCCTGCTATTGAAGTTAAGTGCAGACACGTGACTTGCTTGGACCAATGAAATGTGAGTAGCGGTGACGTGTGTAGTTGCTAGTGCTCACTTCCACAATTTACTTTTCTCCCTGTCTTTATGACATTCCCTCAATGAAGATGACTCCCTATTCCAACACCAACTTATGATGGATGTGTAGAATAAACACAAAGTAATTTTTCATTATTCTAAGCCATTGAGATTTTGGGCTTGTTTGTTGCAGAAGCATAATCTGATCCTTACTGATAAAATCGATAACATTTAACGAGGTAGATATCTTTCATAGTTTTTTACATATGTTGACATATTACTGTCTTATTAGAGTCACTGGTGTATCTAGAGGCAAGTAAATATGGAAGTAAAGAAACCTGTGGGAGATTTTCCAAGTGTATAGAACAATGCACAATAGAAACTCCTCATTTCTACTTTTCTTATTTTTGTTTAGAACACTTATTGACACCTTGTGCAACACAACCAGATAACATGTTGGAAAATCCATGCCTCAAACATGCTCTCCTGTCCATAGCTTAATATAGGGTACCATGGACCACAGGGAGAATAGAAGCCTTACCTAGTGGGCAAACTGCGATAAAGAGCTGAAAATTCTCTTACCCTTATTTCCACATCAGAGATTGAGATGATTAGTGGTTCTTCATTAAAGCATGATTTTGACGCTTGGCTAACATTCAGTATCCAAGAAGAGGTGGGAAGTCAACCAATGAGGAAAACGAGGCCTTGTTATATTGATAGGTTGATCTTCTTAGAGGAAAACTGCCAGGATGCTAGCTTCTCTTTCAACCAAAACCCCAGGGAAAGATAAAAATTTCCACCTATTGAATAGCTGAGAGAGCATCTAGGACTAAGAGCAAGAGATAAGTAAGTATGACCTTGGAAAGGTGAAGGTCGTGAGACTAATGCATCCATAGCCAGTGTTGCTATATTAGTCCTCATAATATGACTAAAATGCCATGTGATGGAGAATGTATGACAAAGAAGACAGGTGTGGTGACTCATTTTATGTGTCAACTTTATTGGGCCAAGGAGTGCCCAGATTAAACGTTATTTATGGGTGTGTCTGTGAGGGTGTTTCTAGATGACAGTAGCATTTAGATCAGTGGACTCAGTAAAGTAGATTGCCCTCCCCAGTGTGGCTGGGCATCATCCAATCCACTGAGGTCCTGAATAGAACAAAAAAGGCAGAGGAAGAAGGAATTTGCCCCTTTGTCTGCCTACATGAGCTGGGATAGCAGTTTTCTCCTGCACTCAGACTGGGATTAATACCATTGACTTCTCTGATTCTCAGGGCTTTGGACTTGGACTAGAATGACACCTCTGTCTTTCCTGGGTCTCCAGCTTGCAGATGGCAGATCTCGGGACTTCATTATCACATGCATCAATTCCTCTAATAAATATCTTCCTGTACATATAAATCCTATTTGTTCTGTTTCTCTGTAGAACCCTAATACACAAAGTGACCTTGGTACTGTTCTTGAAATCACTGGGTAGTCTGAGGTCTGTCCTTCTAAACAGGTTGACCAAGGAGACAGTACAACCTTAAGACTAGATGTAGAAGCTGCACAGAAAGGACTCAGGGCTCTTGTGTTTATTGTTTCTGTTGCTTGGGACACTCTTCTTCCAGGCCTTTACATTTCTGGTTCTTTCTCATCCTTCAGGCCTTTTCCAAAATGTTATCTCCTCAGAGCGGACTTTGCTAACCTCTCCGCTTTGCAGGCTCACTATCTCTCGCATCACTCTGTTTTACTCACACCCCAGAACTCATCACAATGTGATACTTTTCTTGTTGATTTATTTGGTTGTCATTTGTCTCCCCTTAATAAAATATAAATGCCATGATACCACAGGCCTTGTCATGTTCAGCAAGAAACTCTCAGTGCCCATCACAGTATCTGACACCTAACGGAAGCTCAATAAGTATTTCAGAATGATTAACTGAATGGTTGAATTACTGAATGAATAACAGGTACAAAAGAAACTAATGGAGCTCATACAATGAAATGTGCACAAGATGGACAAAGAACCCGTAGGTAGTGTGTCACCAATAGTGGCAGACAGAAGTAGGCAGTCACTCAGTACCTTTTTATAACATGGACCAGTGCAGGACCACAAGTCAGAGTTTCTGGATTGCCTTACACTAGAAGGTACTCTATTAAGGCTGGGTTTGTGGTGTCCATTGGGTGCTTCCACAGCCCCCATGGGTTAGCTCTAGCAAAAGATTTATAATTCTGGATTGTGATTTTTTGTTAACTTATATACCTTGATAACAAGCCCACATGTTCCTAGAAAGACTGTCTTATTCATGACAGTGTCTAACACAGAATATTTAACAAAGATTTGTAGGATGGATAAGCAAGTGTATAATTAGATGGACAATCCCTTTATCATCTCAACCCAGTTGTTGACTCTCATATTAATGCATACCATTTGCAGCTTGAACCTACCCCAGGCTTTGGGTTCAGAAAGGTCAATTAGACTTCATTCCAATATACCATATTGGCTATTAGTGGTTACTTACAGGACTGTGGAGAGAAGGATCTCAAGGCTGCCTATAGTGCCAAGTGGATATGGAATACCATGATTGATTAGTAATGTCAGCATGAGGAAATGGTCAGAGAGCTGACGGGAGTTCCACGTGTTTTCTAACCCAAACTTGTGGCCTCTTCATTAGTAAATAGTGACTGAAACTTGATTCAACTTTGCCAACCATCTCTTTGTAGTCAAATATGTGGTCAAATATTTCCACCAAATGCATACATCACACCTGGTGGTTTTTAAACTTTTTTCCCTGAACTCTCCATTAAGGGGTATTTAATATTTTAAGCCATGGGGACAGAAGAAGTATAGAAAAAAGTGGCATAAGGAAGAATGAAAGAGGGACAAGGAAGACAGGAAGAGAGAGTAGATGCAAAGAGCAAAGAAGTGAGGCCAAGTGAAAAAAAAAAAGAGAACTCTTGAATGTTTATAAATTGTGAAGAGCAACACAGGAGAGAAAGAGAAGGAAGGATAGGTTAAGAGAATGTCTAAAGAAAAATATGGAATGAAAATATTTTCTTGGTGTTAATTCTAAACATGAAATTTTAAAATAGGCCTAATAATACCTGACCCCTCTGAAGTGTGATGCACTTGAGATGCTGAAGTAAGATGCACTTGAGATTGCATTGACTTCATAGGTTAATGAGTCTCTGGATTAAGTTTTCTTTTTCTTGTTTCATGTTTCCTCTCCTTTTCTGTTCTCTTGTCCTACTTCTTATCTTCTCTCCACCCCTTTACCCATATTTTTCATCCTTCTTTTCCTCTTCCATTCCTTCCTTTTTGCCTTCCCTCTCTTCCTTCTTCTCTTCCTCCTTTCTTCCTATTCTCTTTCTTCCATCTCTCCCTCTCTCTATGTTTTTCTACCTTTTAAAAAATGTTTATTTATTTTGAGAGAGAGAAAGAGAGAGAGAGAGAGAGAGAGGAGAGAGTACAAGCCAGGGAAAGGCAGAGAGAGGGAATCCGAAGCAGACTCTGTGCTGTCAGCTAGACCCTGATGCAGGGCACGATCCCATGAACTGTGAGATCATGACCTGAGCCCATATCAAGAGTTGGACACTTAACCGACTGAGCCACACAGGCACCCCATTTTGTTACCCTTTATTCTTCCTTTCTTACTTCCTCCCTTCTTTTTAAAATTTCCTTTCTCCATCAATCCATCATATGAGAAGAATATTGTGCTATTGCCAAAAATAATATAGAAGAACAAGAGAACCATTTCTTAATCTCCGTTCATTCTCTGTTCATTTGGGAGGACATGATTGGAAACAGTGTGTAGCCTAGAGCTGAAGTGTCTTGAGGGCTAAAGAGACATTTTTAGAGTCCTGGATCTGCCACTGGCTGTCTTGTGACTTTATCCTCAGGAACCTTAGTTTCTTCATCTAATGAGTAGGGATAATAATAGCACCTTCTCTGTGGGATAGGCATGAGGAATACATGAGATAATGCTGTATATAAAACCTTAAAGAAATGTCAGTTATACTATTAAATATTATATAATGAAACCTTCTGGATCTTCACTACTAGAGTAAGATGCTTCATCTTATATCTGCTTAGAATGCTCAGTTCATCCTCTTTACTTCTACTACAACATCATTTTATCCTTGTATTCTCTTCTCCTGTATGTGCAGTGTGTTATATTCCTCTTTAAGGAAACAGTGCTTCATAATCGTGTATGAATTAGGATACTTTCAGCTATAAAGTAAACAAAAATCAAATTAGAGTAGTTTAAACATTGATAAAGCTTTATAATACATCCTAAAGAAGAGTTAGAAGGTAGGGGTTTCCAGTTTAGCTATTCCAATGGTGCAAGGTGTCCTCAACAGGAACATAGATGTTCCCATCACTTCCCTTTGCCATCTGCAGCCTGTTGGCATTCATCCAAGACATGTCCCCTCATGATATCAAGATGGCTGCTGTAATGCTAGCCCCCCACTTCTCACACAAGTTTGTCCAGAAGAAAACAAGTTTCTTCTCACCTATCTCTTAATTTTTTTTAATGTTTATTTATTTTTGAGAGAGAGATAGCATGAGCAGGGGAGGGGCAGATAGAGAGAGGGATAGAGGATCCAAAACAGGCTCTGTGCTGACATCAGAGAGCCCAATGTTGGGCTCAAACTCACAAACCATGAGATCATGACCGGAGCTGAAGTTGGATGCTTAACTGAGCCACCCAGGTGCCCCATCACCTATCTCTTTTTAAAAGAAAGCAAAACTTTGTATAGAAACTTCCAATGGATTTTCCTTTTTCTTGCCTCATTGGCCAGGGTTGCATCACATGGCCTTGCTTAAATCAAGCTTGTCAAAAGGAATAGAATTGCCTCTGTTGGCTTGAACTGATTAATATTCATTTCTTGGGCCTAGCCTGGAGCCATCTTCCTTGAGAACATAAGAAGATTAACATGAAGGGCACCTGAGTGGCTCAGTTGGTTAAGTGCCCAACTTCCGCCCAGGTAATGATCTCCCAGTTTGGAGTTCAAACTCTGCGTGGGGCTCTCTGCTGTTAGTGCAGAGTCTGCTTCATATCCTCTGTCCCCTCTCTCTCTACCCCTCCCCTGCTCTTAAGCACTCTCTCTCTCTCTCTCAAAAAATAAACATCAAAAAGAAAGAAGATTAACATGAAAAAATCAGAGATTCTCCATTAAAAATGAAGGGAACAGAGTTGGAGTTTAACTATACAACCAGGAATGTCTGCTATAATTCACATTTGTATCTCAAACTCTAGCAGACTGCCACCCACATATTAGGTCTTTTCCAATAGTTGTGGCAAGAAAACCCCATTATTTCTTGTACTTCCAACTGCCTACTCAAAATCTCCACTTGGATTGCCATCAAACTACCAAGAAGTAGGCAAGAGAAATGGCACAGATTCTGCCTCACAATCCTCAGAAGGAACCGACCCTACAGAAACCTGGACTCAGACTTCCAGCCTTCAGAACTGTGAGACAATAAATTTCTGTTGTTTAAGCCACTGGTTTGTGGTACATTGTTACAGCAGCCCTAGTAAAACAGTAGACTTTTCATTGCCTACTAGGTAAAATCTCTGTTCCTTATCATGATGTACAGGGTCATCCAGGATCCAGTTCTGACCTGTTTCCTAGCATCTCCCACCATTCTGTTCTCTAGACCCTTTTCAGAGTTCTTGTGATATGACCTTAGGTGTGGCACGTGTTCCTTCATTTCTGCCCACATCACATTCTCTCTTTCAGAGTCAGCTCAACTGTCATCTTTTTGGAGAGGCCTTTCCAATCCTGTCTCCCAGAGGGAGTTTCTTCTCTTCTGTTTTCCCCTTGTACTGTGTGCAAACCTCAGGTGAAGCACTATTCCATTGAATTACTTTTGTCTTTGTTTTATGACTGGATCTGTCTAGACTGCAAGAACATTCAGAGAGTAAATGGCTTCTTATTCACTTTTTTTTCCTTTTAGTGTCACAGTCAGGGAGGTGGCTTATGAGATACAACAATCTTTGCTGGGGTGTTACTAATCAGCTGAGGAGTTGAATATGATCCAGTTGAAAGTGGGTGGAGTAAGGGTGGTAAGAACTTGGTTTTACGTTTACTCTGCTGCTAACTTGCTGGGTTATCTTGGGCAGATTCCTTAACCATTCTGGGCCTCTGCATTCCTACCTTCAGAGTGAAGTGGCTGATCAGATGCCTTCTAACGATTCCTTAGTGGTGGCCTATGGGAAACTCCCCCCAAAGATACTCTTTTGTGGGATTTTCAGAGGAAGCCAGACCAAAATTGTAAATATTGAATGAAAGAATTTCAGGCAGACTCAAGTCAAAGAGCAATGCTTCCTAACTGAAGGATCTGTTCAAGTCTCCACTTGTTCCCATGGAGCCAGCCCTTTCTTTTGCCCCCTGGCAAGTGTGACTGCAACCTAAGTTCACAATGGCTGGGAATTAAGTTTTAGTTTAAGTTTTATAACTAGACTTTTTAGGACCACCTTCTCTTTTTCTGGCATGGATTTCAGGGGCAGTTAAAAGGAGGCTACTTAAGGAAATGGAATAACTTCCAACAAGATACCTGCAAAACCTGAATGGGAAAACCCCCCAGGGTAGAAGGTGGAGCTTCCTATTGCACTCAGGTTCCTCCTCCTTTCTCAGCACCTGAAATCTCTCCCAGAGCAATAAAAGGCTTATTTGGTGAGAGGATGATTTTTCCATTGTGGAGCCAACTGAGCTCTGTGTCCCTAGTGGAGAAACAGCTTTGGACTGCTGGTGAGCCTAATTTTGTGATAGAAAAAGACAACAATCTTTATTTTTGCAATGGAACCAAATTGAATTGTTTTCAGATTAGGTCTCACATGGGAAATTCTGTTTTTGCCCTTTGTGAAAGCTGCTCTTGAATACTGAGAATCAACTGAGGGTTGATGGGGGGTGGGGGGGAGGGGAAAGTGGGTGATGGCCATTGAGGAGGGCACCTGTTGGGATGAGCAGTGGGTGTTGTATGGAAACCAATTTGACAATAAATTTCATAAAAAATAAAAAAAGAAATAAAATTAAAAAAAGCAAGCAAGCAAGCAAGCAAGCTCCCTTTACTTCAACACTATTCTCGGAGAGATCCATATCCTGACAGCCTGGAACAGTTATAGAAAGTGTTCCCATGGTCTTTGTAACTGGTTTGTCTGAGGTATTTTGTATAGTATTTGATTCACAACTTGTTAGCTTGTGCAAATTGTTTGGTGTCCATGCTACATGGTGGTCTTGATGTAAAATGTGTATAATGATGCCTTATTACCTCTTACATTTTACTTCTTTTTTTTTAATTTTTTTAAATTTTTTTTAAATTTTTTTTTTTTCAACGTTTTTTATTTATTTTTGGGACAGAGAGAGACATAGCATGAACGGGGGAGGGGCAGAGAGAGAGGGAGACACAGAATCGGAAACAGGCTCCAAGCCATCAGCCCAGAGCCTGACGTGGGGCTCGAACTCACAGACCGCGAGATCGTGACCTGGCTGAAGTCGGACGCTTAACCGACTGCGCCACCCAGGCGCCCCTCTTACATTTTACTTCTAACAAAACCATTCATTTATCTCATGTAAAGTCTTCAAGTCAGTGATGTTACCCCTGGTTTTCAGGTCTACAATTTGTTCAAATAAAATTTGACTTCAGTTTTGCAGAAGAACACTTACTTAATTGACTTCAGAGGGGGAAAAAAACCCCGTTGAACTGTACATTGTCATAGGTCTGGTAGTCACAAACTTGGGTTCCTCAAAGGCTTTTGAGTAATAATAATTCAATAATGATTCTAGTGACATTTCTTTCTAGGTCATACTGTATTCTTTTTCTTTATATTTGCAATTTCACTCCCTGCACCCCCTTGAATAACCAAGGAAGCTGATGTTATCGCATCTACCTACCAGATAAGAAAATTATAACTTGAGGAGAATGAGCAAAGGTTCCAAGGTCACCCAGTGGCAAAAAAAAAAAAAAAAAAAAAAAAAAAATAGAGTCAATACCTAGATCTCCTGACTCTATATCCAGTGCTCTTTCCACTACAGGAGTTAACCATGTCTTGGAGTTGTTTAATTAAGTTCAATTATGATAACTGACTTAATATTTTACGTTAACCCAGAGTAAAAAACATATTAGATGACTGCTATTAGCCAGGCTTTCTGATATATGTTGTTTAACTCCCAACCCCTGTCTGGAAGAAGCCCACAATTGAGTAGTCAAGATAAGATTCCTGCAGAAATAGACCCAGCACAAAGCAGAATGTAGATAGCTCAGGGGTAAGCAAGTGCTCAGATCAAGAAGGGCCTTTGAATGTGTAGCTAAGGAGTTTGGAATTTATTGGCAGGCCATGGGGAACCACAGAGAGTCTTTGTTGAGTGTCCTTAATAAGATTTTCTTAAACAAAACAAAACACAACAAATCACAAGCAACAACAACAAAAACATGGGAAGAATTGAGAGCAAGAATTTGCATCTCTGCTCCCCCCAACTCAAGAAAACTGGAGGAGGCCAAGCAAGATGCAAGGGTCTTTTCAAGTCACAGTGAATGAGAGAGAACTGGGACTCCCACCCAGTTCACGGGCATCCTCTCCCATTTCCTTTCCTTAATTTCTAGTGTGCAGACAAGGTAGAAGTTGGCTGGGCAGGAAGAACTGATGGGCCACACTTCCTTTCCCTTCTTCTCTGGGCCATTGCGTTCAAGTCTGCTGGCTCTTAGAGTCAATTATAACCATTCCTCTTTTCTTCCTGGCCCTTTGACAGTTGCCTTATCTGTGTGACTTGTTTTGGGTGGTTAAGCAGACCTGATACACGTAGTGTCTTTTTTTTTTTTTTTTTTAATTTTTTTAACGTTTATTTATTTTTGAGACAGAGAGAGACAGAGCATGAACGGGGGAGGGGCAGAGAGAGAGGGAGACACAGAACCGGAAGCAGGCTCCAGGCTCTGAGCCATCAGCCAGAGCCCGACACGGGGCTTGAACTCACGGACTGCGAGATCGTGACCTGAGCTGAAGTCGGATGCCCAACCGACTGAGCCACCCAGGCGCCCCTACACGTAGTGTCTTGAAATGGCTCTGCTTGCAGTGCTTTGCTCTCTCCTCCTCCGTTGTCACCACATAAGCATGTCCAGGTTAGCTCAGAGTGAGACAGCACTGCAAAACTGAACTGCAGAGAGGGCCAGTACAGGGTAGAGGGGAGAACTGGGCTGTCATTGCAATTTAAGAGCATTTAACTATCCCCACACCTACTCTTTATACAACATCATGCTATTTTTCTGTAGTATCTATGCTGAATCCCATCCATGTCGAGGGTTATGTGTACGAGTTTGATCCTAGTTATACCCCCCCTTTAAGTACAGTCCTGATATCACCTCCTTCAGGAGACTCTGAACACTTCTAAATCATACTAGTTGTTCTTTCCTCTGGGCACCTAAAGCAAGTAAAAATGAAGACTCTGACTAGTACACTGTCTTTCAATAGACTGTTTTGCTTGAATGGCTTCTTCAAGCAAATATGTAGCAGACAGGGATTCTAGGGAAGAGGCAGAGAGAGCGTTTGGGGGACCCAAGTAGCCAGATACTCCTAAAGTAGTGAAGAATCCCCCATAGACACCTAGAGCCTCTCCAAAGTTGAGTTCTTAGGAACTCCAGGAAAAGCCATTGTCCAGCCAGGCAGCATGGAGATGAGGCCCGAGAGACTCATGCAGAGGGCAGAGGGTGAGAGAAGAAATTGTGGGCAGATATTTGCTAAGAGGGAACTTGAATTTGTGGACAAGCAGGGCACTGTGTCATTGTCAAAACAATAATACATACAGCTCTCTTTCACTGGTCACCTACTTTGTGCCTTTCCAGTAGACACTATAACTCCCATTTAACAGATGAAGAACCTGAGGCTTAGTAGGGAAGTGATTTACCCAAGATCAAAAAGCTGGTAAGCAGAAGAAATACAATGCAAACCCAGGCCTGCTTAACTCAGAGCCCGACACTTTTCTGCTCTATTTCCAAGCTATATTAGGAAGCTGAGAAACTACCTCATCTAATTAGGCTAGGCTTTCCCCCAGGGGGTCAAACCATGGGGCAGAGTTTCTGGTGGGAAAGGAAATTGTGGAGAAGGGTCCTTGGAGAACTTGTCTGTCATCCCATGGACAGAAGCGTACCTGGTTCCTCATGTTCCACTTTCCGATGTCTCAGCTGGCTATAGCATTGGCTGCTAGAACACAGTGGTACTTGCTAGGGAGGGCATCAGAGATTCTAGCTCTGGCTTTACTGTATGATTCACAAACTTCCCTTGATTAGAGTTACTTTAACTATAAAATGAGGGATTTGGGCAACAATCAGTTCAAAACACAACAATTTGGCATCTACTAGGGCGAGTGGATGAATGAGGGTGAAGAGAGACCCTCACCAGAGAGGGGTGAGTCCCGACTTCCAAGGAGCACATGGTCCACTGTGGGCAAAAGCTCAGGCCCGGGTTCCTTTGACACAAGTCAAGCTGTAGTGAGAGCTATGGCAGAGGCGTGACCAAACTGTGGGGGCGTCAAAGAAGGAAAGACCTGGAGGGAAGGCTGGAGGGCAAGGTGGCAGCAGGTAGGAAGTTGACAGACAGGAGGCATCAGGAATGAGTGGTGTTTATAAAGAGAGATAAGGGTCTCATTTCATGTAAGTATCTCTAGAGTCTGTTAGAGTGCCCATGACAGTTCTCGATGACTGCTTACTGACTGAAGAAAGGAGGGTGAATAAATGAACAGCCATTGCTGCCACAGACATGATAGTTTCCATTGTTTATAGGTTCTGCAGGGCAGCAAAAAAAAAAAAAAGTATTTTTTTCTGTTTTATGATATGGCCAACCAATCTGACATACATGGAAAAACACTGTACTCTTATTTTTCCTTTGGAGTTTAAGAGCAATGCTTATTATAAACATTTGGAATTGTGGGGAAATTATAAAGGTGTGACGAATCTTATCACCCAAAGATGATCAGTCTTAACATTTGGTATGTATATTCTCCCAATCCACCTTCCCAGTGCTTACACACACACACACACACACACACACACACACACACACACACACACTTTCTTTTTATCCATACATAGAATGAAAATATGTTCAGACAAGAAACAAAATGAGAGAATGTAGATTGAGTAGTCTCATTTGACTTTTATATGAAAGTGGAACCCATGGTAAAATCAGAAAGGGCATAATATGGCATTTTAGGCTAATGCTCAAAATATGAAAATCATTTCCTTTTTTCCCAAATATTCATTAACCAACTCCCTACCATATACAAGTCCGTGTACAAAGTACTTCCCACTGTATTAACCTTTTTTAAAAAGTTTATTTATTTATTTTGAGAGAAAGAGAGAGAGAGCAGGGGCAGAGAGAGAGAGAGAGAGAGAGAGGGAGAGAGAATCCCAACCAGGCTCTGCATTGTCAGCTCAGAGCCCCATGTGGGGCTCAAGCCCATGAACCATGAGATCATGAGCTGAGGCGAAACTGAGAGTTGGATGCTTAAGCAATTGAGCCACCCAGACACCCCATTACTAACATTTTTAAATATCACCACAATTTTGCAAATTTTGGGTGATGCTGTCTCCATTTTAAAGAAGTGGTTTAGAAAGTTGCCAAATTTACTCAATGGAAACCCAAGTTTGTCCAACTGAAAGCCAAGTGCTTGAAGAGCTTTCAAGAATGTTAGAAGTAGTGTTCCAGAGGTCTCTACACAGGACTGAGAACCAGACTTCTATGTCATAGGATCCTTCCATGAGTTTTCTGTAGAAGTGGGCTGCTCCAGCCAGAGGTTGGCTGCTATGCCTGTTAATGTCCCTGGGCTTACAACTCTGACAGCATTGGCCATCTGAGTTGCTGCAAAGTGTCCTGGTCGACAATCCCTCACATATTCTTGCCAATAGACTGCATCATTTGCCAGCTACATGAGTGACCCATCTTAGATCTGCAACCCAGCAAGATTTTAGATCAGTATAGATCAGCTATCAACCAACTGCAATCACAAGAGAAACCCAATGGGAGAATGAACCAGCTGAGTCCATTCAACTCATGGGATCATGAAAGATAATAATAAATTGCTTTTTTATTTGGGGGAAGTTTTGTCACACAGCAATAGATTATCATAGCAGTGACATTGAGTTGGGCGGAAATTCAGACCTAAAGGAAGTTTTTTAGGAAATTTTTTCCAGTAAGTGCATTATTGGCTTTCAAATAAATTCATATGTGGGAAAGGTTGTTTTTGACTATTATACAACTGGCCACTTCCATTAAATGTTGGCACTAAGGGAGTTTTCTGTATATATATTGGCAAGAGGCTCTGTGGACAGACATTTCAATAGATTAACGCTTCAAAAAACCATTAGTGTATTTAAAAAAGGGAAAAACATGGTGTCCAGAGCCAAGTAGCGTATAAATATTCCTGAAAAAAAAAAAACACAGGAAAAAATATTTAGAAAATTTTTTTGAGAATAGATTAGGCTAATGAGTAACTTCAATACAGGGTTTTAGCAAGTTAAACTTGTCAGTCTCTTCTAACTTTCTTATATGATAACATTCTGGGCCAGTAGATTCAGAGGAAGCAGACTTGCATTCCTGAACTAATTTGCTTTTGCCCATGGTATATTACTCTTTTAAAGAGTAATATGGCTTAAGCAGACTAATGTCATAATTAGGGTTTGTATGGATACTCTTTATTGAGATTCTGTGAGTTTTTACTTTTTCTTTCAGGTTCTGAAAGTAATTTCTTGACTTCATGCAGAAATTTGAAAGTTTGTTTTAATGATCTGGAATATTTAAAGCCACCTTTGAAGGCTTGTTAGAATCCTCCTGTGAAAGTCAGCCTAGAGATGTGTATGTGTGTGTGTGTGTGTGTGTGTGTGTGTGTGAGAGAGAGAGAGAGAGAGAGAGAGAGACAGAGAGAGAGAGAGAGAGAGAGAGAGAGACAGAGAGAGATTCGGCGGGGGGCATGAAGAAGAAGAGGAGTCAATGATGACTTCTAGAATTCTAACTTACACATTTGTTTGGATAGTGCTATTGTCTAAAATAGGGAGCTCTGGAAGGTCAGGAATGAGTGAAAATCTCATGAATCTGATTTTAGAGAATTGTCAATTTTCAGATTTGGGCTGGGGAAGAGACTAAGAGTGGTGATATATTTGCCAAAGAGAATGACTAGGAAAGTTGTTTAGAACATGTATGCAAATGCTGTATTAGTTTACCAGGACTGTCATCACAAAGTGCCACACACTTTGCGTACGGTTTAAACAACAGACATTTATTATCTCAATAGTTCTGGAGGCCAGAAGTCTGAATTCAAGGTGTTGGCTGGCTTGGTTCTTTTGCACAGCTCTGAAGGAGAATCATTTCCAGACTTTTCTGGTAGGTGGTTCCTTGGCTTATGGTATCATAACTACAGTCTTCTCATGTCAGTCTTCCTATGTGTGTCTGCTTTCAAATTTCTCTTTCTTATGAGGACACCATTTATATTGGATGAGAACTCATTCTAATGACCTCATTTTAATTTTATTACTTCTGTATAGACCCTCATTTTCTAAGGTACTGGGGTTTAGAACACCAACATATGAATTTTGGAAGGAGGAGTACATTTAATCCATAGCAAACATCAAGCTTGTTATTCTAACTTAGATTGTATGTTTACTTGGGAGTAGCTTATTTGGGAGTTAATAAAGATCAGATGAAGAAATGTAATCCCCTTCAACCATTCCTACTGCTGCTACCCATTTCTGCCACATGTGAGTTTGAGGTGACTTCAAGATATTCAAAAGGACCTTTTTAAAATATATATTTTTGTGTCCGCCTAACACCACATATTGGATGAGTCCATTTATATTATATGTTCTGAATAGGCAAAACCATACAGACAAATCAGTGGTTGTCTAGGACTGGAGCTGGCAATGGGAAGTGGACCCACTGTAAGTGGGTACAGAATTTCTTCTCGGGGTGACAAAAATATTCTAAAATTTGATTATGTTGGGTGAACTGCATAGTTTCTGAATCATATCTCCATAAAGCTGTTACAAAAAAGCACATGTTAAGTCAGCAGTTGGATGTAAGGGTGCTTGAGTGGATTTCAAAGTCCTAAGATTTTCAGTCATGTGATTCTAAGACCCTATCTTCCTTTAACTCCCTGGATCTGTTTTATTCTTTGTAAAATGATATTAGAGTCTTTGATAGTTGATCCCTCTATGATTCAGTTAAAAACATCACCTAATATCCTTCTTTTACCTGCAGACTAGCAGACTAGACTAGGGAAGACTAACTTAGAGCATGGGCTCTGGAGCAACAGACCTCAATTTGCATCCAGCTCTCCCATATGGTAGTTCTGCAACTTTGGGCAAATTCTGTACTTCTCTGAAGTGTGATCTCCAAATAGGAGTATGGGATGGGAATGATATAATAATTATTTTCTCACAGGCCTATCAAGAGGGCCTAATGTGATGATATTCTAAAGGGCTTAACAAGCATCTGGCACACGGTCAGTCCTATTATTACCATCAGCATGAATTTCCCAAGGTCAAGACGAATGCCTCCACCAAAATGAGCCAGATAATTCTTTTTTAACAGGAGTTAAGTTGTCCTCTCACGTTGGATGCTCTATCAGTTACACATCCTACACAATTTTTAATTTTTAAATAATTTGACACAGTAGCATCTGTGTTAGTCCAGAACATATTTTCCTCACCCTGCTCCCGCAGTCTGGTAAGATCTTTGTGTTATCAAATAATCAGTTTGCCTCTGTTTTCAAGAGGCACCAAATGTTGTGTAGAATGTGACAAATCTGTGATCATTAACAGCAATGTTGATGAATGCAAATACATCTCTTTAATATTTATTGAGCACCTACTTTGTTCAAGACAATATGCCAAGCACAGAGAAGGGCATGAAAACGAGCTATATAAGGGTGATACTACTCTCAAGAATCCCATGAATCAGTGAGGCATATACTCCCAGGTATACAGTCATGTATCAAATATTTTCTGAGCTTATGAGGGAGCTGGAAGGATTTACCTGTAACTGATAGGTGTATGAACTGGGTGCTGATGACGCTGGAAGAAGGGAATGATTAACTCAATGTGGAGATGACATGGTGCCAGATGGCGAGGTGGAAGAGGGACATTCTGGACTGAAATTGGGAAACGCAGTGAACTTCTCACTATTATGCAAACAAATCATGCCGATTTATGACTTGCATTTCTGATTTGGAGACCAGGGCAGGATTCATGTCTGGGTGGAGGTGCTTCTGAAATGAACAGCGGGATTTGGAGATTTCGTGTAGGGACCAGGGAGGGTGATCACAGGCAGCGAACCTGGGGTTGGGTTATAAAAGGCCTTCATGCTAAGAGAAGACAAGAAAAACTCTTAAAGGGGAATGACAAGCCCAGATTTATGCATAAGAGTAACAGTGTGTGTGTGTGTGTGTGTGTGTGTGCATGTGTATGTGCACTTTTACATACGTACGCGCTGTAGATATAACACACAAGCTGTTTTTTTCTTTTTTGCTTGATTTTTATATGCATTGATCAAGAAATTGCTTTTTTTTTTCAGTACTGAGCAACACCAAACAGCATGTAGTTTCAACATCAAGCTCACTGCTGACTCATTTGTCTCTCAGCAACTGAGACTTTTCATTGTCAATAACATTAATTACATCTATCATTCATTCTAAAATGACCCTTATTATTTCTCCTCCTTATACCATTCTCTCCACATGGGCTAGCATTTGGGTGGCTGGAGATCAGTGACGTCAGGCCTGAGATTTCACCATCTGGCCATCAGAGCTCTGGAAGTACAAGTCAGACTCTCGGGCTCTCCTGTGGCTCTGCCTCCCACCTTAGATGCCCAAACTGAATTGGTGAGCCATTCTCTGCTCTCAAGATGCAGAGAAGTATATTTGCTGTTTACCAAATAATTTTTCATTTCAAAGGTTTGGGGCAAGGTTTGTAGAAAAAAGAGAGTTGGAAGGAACAAGTCTTATGTTATCATTGAAAGAGACTGGACCCTGAGATCCAAAGGCCCAAATCTGAATCCCAGACCTGGGATTTTCTTTTCTGGGTAACTTGAGCAAATCTCACTTATTTTCTGGGTAACTTGAGCAAATCTCTTGCCTGTTCTGAGTCTAAGCTTCCTCCTCCTCTCCCAAATGAAGATGGTAATTTTACCTTATAGGGTTGCTGAGGGTTGAGCATGAGATTCTGTATGTAAAGCAGGCAATCAGGACCCTGGCTCAAGGTTGGCCTCTGTTCTAGAAGTCCCGAGATAAGTGACAGCTATGGTCTTTCACCTTCTGCAGGCTTTAGAAAGTCAGTGTATAAAGGGGGAAAATAGATTAAAATCCACCCTTGAAGATTTAAACAGGATAGCCTCGATGGTTTTATGCCGACAATGAGATTGCTTCTGGTTAGTGGACTACGTAAACAAAAGAACAGGTAGATAAACATATATTTGAACTTTGCAATCATATTTATCATAGAACAACATGCTCATTGCGTTAGAAATATATCAGAACCCAGAACCCCTGAGAGAATGGGAATGGGCCCATACCCAGGCCTGGCTTCCTCGGTGTGCATCCTGTGTGGTTACGCAGAGTCTCCTGCTGGAAGGCTCCCGTGCTCTGCTGTTACCATCTTGAAAATATTAATAATTTTTGAACAAGGGGCCTCTCAATTTTATTTTCCTCTAGGCCCCACAAATTACGTAGTCAGTGCTGGTCACATCTTCGCATTATCATTTCCTTCACTCCTTCTCACTTCTATTTGGTACAGTTGAATTCACATAAGATAAATGTTTATATGATATGTCACCGTAGCAGTGTAACTATCGTACGAAGCACCTCAGTGCATGCTAAAGTGCCCCCTGGGACATTGGTATAATTGTCCCCACTGGAAAGACGTGTAATTCGTTCAAGGTCACACCATCCGTAAGCGTTCTGATCCCGACTGGTATATCTGCCTACTGTTGCTACTATATCCTGATGAATGAGGAAAAACATGAAAAGCAATTCCAGTTCAAAATTAACACAGAGCAACAAATACCCAACAGGAGGATATTTGGACTAAACCGATAGGCCGGGCCACCCTGGACCCAGCAACACATAATTTATTTATGTTCAATTTCCCCAGTTATGTGCTTTCTTCCTGACATACAGTCTGTGGGGTTTTACTCATCATTGTATTCCCAGCACAGTGCTTGGCATATAGAAGGTGCTTAATAAATATTTGTTGAACGGAGAATCTTCCTGCCATGTTCTTCTTCACTCAGCATTAACGTGGCCTTCCTTTTTGTAGACTCATACGTTTGTGCTTCTCTTTTTGAAGACCTGTCTGTTTGACATGAGAATGTTCTTTAGCCACTTAATGTCTGATCTACGAAGCAAAAGGGCCCACAAGCATAACAAACAAATAAAAACTTTGATGACAACTCTTTTCATGTAAAACGTGGCTGTTCTATTGTGCATTTTAATGCTGTTGGAACATTCCGGTTAGCATTTTCATTCTCCACTGCCTGGGAGTGCCTTGAAAAAGGCTTTGGGAGGGAAGGCTCCTCTTCCAGGTTGCTGTATATATACATTTAGAGCCACTTTATTGAGGTATAATTGACATAGAAAAAGCTGTACATACCTAATGTATACAATTGGATAGTCTGGAGATAAATATACACCCATGAAACTATCATCACGGTCTATGCAATAAGCATCCAGCCCTCCAGAGTGTTTCCTCCTACCCTCTTTGTTTGTTATGATTATGATTATTCTTGGCATGATAAGAACACTTAACATCAGATCTATCCTTTTAGCAAGTGTTAAAGTACATAATACAGTATTGTTAACTATGCTGTTTTTCCCCAAGCTATCAGTGTCTCCCCACCACCCTGGGGACTAACATACCCCCTCAGTGTCATTCTTCACTCGTACCTTACTTGGCCCCATAGTCAATGTGTCACGAGGGGCTACTGACTTTTCCTCTTGAATTTCTAAACACTACCCTTCCTCGTCATGAACCACTCCTCTAGCTTGGACCTCACTTGTCTCCTTTCTGGAAGGATCCAACGTCTTCCTGGCGGGACTCTTCGGCTCTTTACAGCACCCCCACCACATAGTACTGTCGGAGAGGCCTGTCCAATCCAGGGCAGAGACCACCCCTAGGCAGCGGACAGCCGGAGGTGTGTTTCCTCAGCACCCTCCCCGTAGCTGGGGCAAGGAGTCCTTTTCTCCCGCGGGGAGGATCAGAAGCGCATCTCTACCTGTATCTCACTTCCCTCCTTTTGCTCCATAGAACTTTCGCTCTTTTTTGTGTGTGTTTTTGTGGCTTCCTGCCCTCGTACTTGCTTTTTCAGTGGGAAATGCCCTTTGCTACTGCTTTTTCCCTTTGATCTGATACTTTTGGTTTCTCTTTGTGACTGATGTTAATTGCTGACTCCTCTGGAAGCCCCCACTCACTCTCCCAGGCAGAGTCCCTTCTTCGAGCCTGCGTTCCGCGAACGTTGCTCATCTATACAGCTGATGAACCTGGACTGGATGCCGAAGATGAATGAGACATGGTTCCCGCCCCGACCTACTGAAAAGATGCCCCCCCCCCACCTTGTGCACTATCACTACTTCATGCACTATTTTATTATAGCATTTACCAGGTTGCTTATTTCTTCAGCTACTTGATCCTTCATTCGTTCATTCACTGAGCCTTCATCAAGCCCTCGCCTGCCCTGTGCCCAGTGTTCCGAGAAGCACTGGGAACACAATGAACAATAGTCGGGTTTGCTGAGGGATAGAGATTAATCAATGGGTCATGCAAGGCCTGCATAATTCTTGCTTGGGCAAAGGCTATGAGGAAGTTTATGGACCTAGGAGATTTTATAGCAGGATGTTTGATCTGGTCAGGGAGGCCAAGGAGATGGCCAGGAGAAGTGATAACTGTGATACAGCCTGGAGAAGGAAGAGAGGAGAAGCCTTTCGGGCAGAGAACACAGAAAGCACACCAGCCTGGTGGCAGAACCACAGATGGGGAATGAGAAGACATGGAAAAACTTTGATAAGGCTGGAGTCCAAGGAGCCAAGAGAACAGCAAACATGATGTTGTTGTGGTTGGTAATGATGATGTGAAAGTTTATTGCCTGCCACTGAAGCTCGGTGGGAGCCATGAGGAGGTTTTGAGCAAGGCACTGAAGTGATAGGATTACAGATCTGTAAACACGTGGCTGGCCTGCATTCGGAGCAGATTGGAGGAGGGTGTGGATGCCCAGGGAGACTACGAGGAGGAGGCTTTTTCAGTCAGTCACTGGCTTAGGGCAGCTTGGGGTAAGTTGGGGGGGCATGGAGAGAAGGGGTTAGATCTCGAGCAATTCAAGAGAAAAACTGGTGAACCTTGGAAATTGGTCTGATGTGACTGGGGATGAAGGAAAGGGGGACGTGAGAGCAACCTTTAGATTCCCATTGATCTCTAACGATTTTGAATTCAGAAACCCATGAAAATTAGAGACCGCTCGGGAGACCTATATATATATATATATACACACACACACACACATATATATATATATATATATATATATATATATATACATACACACATGTATATATGTATATATATATATACATGTGTGTATATATATATACACACATGTATATATATATATACACACGTAGGACATTTTGCCCATCGCTTCAGAAAGATACGTAGACCTTCTAAAGCCCATTCATGAACCCCAGGTTGTAAAAGAAACTATTTCTTACTCTTTATTATACCTCTAGATCCTACTCTAGAAAACAGCATCGAATCTGGCGCTTAGTATTTGTTTGTTGAAGCAGTTAATAAAGGTAAGACAAGAAGCTGATGGTTAATTCTCTCCCCTTCCTGCTGCAATACGGATGTAGGGGTTTTAACAGATGAGCTGCAACTTACATGCCTGTGAACCAACTGCCCATTAGCTTGCAAGGCAGCATTAGGTGGAAAAGTCCACAAATGGACCCCTGAGCCTCCAGGTGGTGGAGAGGAATAAATTTTAGAGTATTAAAGCTCCAAAGACCCAAGATTTGTCTGCAGCAGATGTCTCCCCACAATGCTAAGTGCTTTGGGCTGAAGAATAAAACCGTCTGCTGTGATTTTTTGTGGGGGAGTGCATCATTTGGAGACGAAGCCAGTCTGCCTATGGCTGAGTGGACAAGGTAAGTTCATGTCTTGCATTTCATGATTTATTTTTACCTTGTGGAAGAAGCAGAAATGGTAATTGTGCTCATAGACAGAGATTGAGGACAGAATCATGCCTTTGCAGATAAGGCATTTCAGGAGGCCAATAAAGATAAGGGGGAAAGAAATGCATAGGAGACGTTTTCAGAAAGATTTAGTTCACACGTATTAACCCAGGCTGGGCTGGATTTTTCTCTCTGTGTCTTGGGTGGCCGCATGCTCGGAGCAGGGAGAACCGTCATCTGAACCACGGACTCTTCAAGGGGTCTTAGCGGTCACCTGACTCATCCTCGCATAAGCACGAACTCCCTCTGCAGTGCCCTTTGCAGGTAGTTCCTGGTGCCTCCATTGTTGAATAAGTGAAAGGAAGTCCCGCCCGGACTTTACAGTTAATGCCAGGAATGGCACATATGCTTCAATTTGCATGACAGTTCCAGTTACTTGACAGGGTCTGCCTAGAGCAGAAGGACTCCAAAGCTGGGTCTGGATTAAAGAAAAAGAAAAAGAATTGATTATTAATGTCTGTCAAAGAGGAAGGAGGATGAGAGTGGTATCCTGGAAGCCAAAAATGTTCTGCTCTTGTCATCCTTGGGTTAGATTCTTCAGTCAATTAATTCACCTTGTATTTATTAAGCATCTACTATGTGGCAGTTGTGGTCCTAGGGGCTGGGGATCTGAATCCAACGGCTATTTCCCAGTCCTCATTTTCCTGCCCTCTCTGCCAAGTAGCCAGACTTGGCCACCTTTTCATTCTTAAGATGCCTCCCACCCCCACCCCCACCCTGCTCTGGCTTCCCTAAAACCATATCCTCTCTTTCCTCCCATCTCACAGGTGATATTGGTCCTCGCCTTTCTCCTCCTCTTCTCTTCCTCTTCTCTATCTTAAAATGGTGGACGCCACAAGATTTGGCCCCAGGTCGCCTTTTCTTCTCTGTCTTTCTTTATCTAGTCCAGGCCCATCCACGTTTCTAAATGCCATGTATATGCTAATGACACTCGGGTGTATGTCTCTAGCCACAAAGGGAAACCTCTATAACCACCTGCTACCTGACAGCTCGACTTAGATCTCTAAAATGCACCTCAAACATAACACATTCGAAAGGGAGCCATTGAGTTTCTGGAATGCCTCTATCTCCCCCAAAGACAACCTCATTTGTTTGCCAGTCTTTCCACCTCAGGAAATGCCTCTGCCTCCAAAACTTTGGACCAGTCTGCCCATGGCAGTCTACACCTTGACCGCTGTCTTCTTCCTGGCCTGGAGTGCGTAAGTAGACCCCCGTTTGCTCTCTCTGTTTCGATGGTTGCTTCCCTTCAGGCCCCTGTCTGCACAATAAGGAGAAGTTGTAAACATAAGTATTACTAGTATCATGTGAGTTGCTCGTTTAAAACGCTTCTTCCCTGTGAAGAAAACTCAAACACCACCTTCCCCACGTTTCCAGGGTGACTTTCATCTGCCTGCATCTCAGACCTTACTGCCCTTACTGTCTTCAGCCACTCGCTAGCTCACTTTCTATTCCTACAACAAGCTATTTATGTTTCCTCCTCAGGGACTTCACACTGTTTGTTTCTCTTGCTAGAATACTCTTCTTTCTGATCTTTCTGCGGTTGGCTCCTTCTTGTCTCTTAGATCTTAGCTTAAATCGTACCTTGCAGCGTATCTGTATCGTCTTTCGTCTGGAGGATGCAGGCACCTCCCTGCTGGCTTCTGCCTCTGTCTCCCACTCCCATCCTCTCTCCACGCCTCGCAGATTTCAGCCTGGTTGACTCAGCCTAACTCAGTCCAGCCCCTGCCAAGCCCTCCAGCCTCATCCTCGCTGGATTCCTTGCCTTACACAAGGCAAGGAATGCCTTGCCTTTGCTGAGTGGTGGACTGCCTCTGAGTCTTTTCCTATTCCTCCTGCCCATACTCTTTGCCACCCTTCCTTCTGCATAGCCTCTACTCCTCTCAGACACAATTTAGGAAAGCACCGCCTTCCCTGGAGATGCTTATCTGAGTCTCTCCTGACTTCAACTTCCTGTCTTGGGTGTAGGAAAGCATGTGGGGCTCTTTTCTTGTGTTGTTGCCTGTTTCCTGGTCTCTCTTCTGATAGCTCTCTTGAAAGTAGGGATTTGGAGGTATGGCCTTATCTTTATCCCCGGGGCCCGGCACAGACCTTTGCACCATCATAAACATTACAGGAAGCTTCCTCTACAGGATTTCTGGAAGGGGGCAGTGGGATGGCTTTCTGCTGGGTGGATCAGCCAGTGGTGTACCCATCTCCAGAGTTCATGAGCTCTAAGTGAGGGCTGACCCCTGGGGATAGAATGAACGACATTATCCTGCCAGTAGGTGCATCGTGGAGAATCGAGTCTGGCGCTCTTGATACAGTTCAGCTATGAGGTTTGCATCTTGAAGCAATTCAGCTCCCAGTGTTTGACCTGGGGGCCTAGGAAAGGACAGAGCATCAGCAGACATTGGAAATGAGCTGAAAGGACAGGAGAGGCTCAGGTCCCCCAGGAAGTATCATTGTGTCCAGCCCTGGTGGGGCTGCCCCCTTCTCTGGGTATTTCCTCTCACAGGCAGTGGAGTGTAACTGGCCATGTTGCTGTTTAGTGACCCTGCCCCGCTGGCTGCACCTGACTGAGCCAGGAGTAGGCATCCAACTCCACCAGGGCCTGTGGGACTCTCCATCTTCCAGAATTTAATAATTAAAATAGAAAAACACAGAGTCTGGAAGGTGGTGGTACCGACTCAAGCTAATGGCTAAAAAAGCTACAAACTCCTGCTGTTGGGATATGTCCATTTCCTTTCCCTTCCTGAGTCAGACCCTCTTGATTCTATGATACAGGTCCAGTAGCCCCGCAAAGAGAGGGAGGTAGTGCATTTGGGATGAGAGAAACTCAAATGCTTTCTGGGGAGTGGACCGGTCTTCCAGGAGTGAAGGATGTAGTGAGGAGAGAGCCAGGGGTAGATTTCAACTTACCATGTTGAGCTGAACAAGCACCTTTTCCCTATAGCAAAATTAAGGACTTCCAGAAAACCAGGGCTGAAAGTATTTTACTCATGAGGACACTGTGACCCAGAATGGGGTCCTGACTTGCTGAGGCTCCTGCCATCGGTTAATGGTCAGGTCGGCTCTTAGCTCAGTGTTCTTCTCACCATCTCAGTTGTCCTCAGTCTGTTGAGCTGGGCTCAGCTCATCGGTCAGCAGGGACTCATTGTAATCCCCTTCAGTGTCCCACTTGGTGGCTGCAGCTGATTACCTCTGGAGTCCAGGAGCCCAGGGTTAACCACCCCTCCCAGCTGCTATGTGGTTACCAGGGGGGTGTGTTTATCTAGGGCATCTGCCAACCGAAGGACCCAAGTGACCATCCCTTAAGATTGTAGGGCTGTGAACTATAAAGTGATGATCACATGGCAGGGCACTGGCACCGAGGAGCATCCATCATAATAACATGATGTGATGTGAGCAGCGTGGAGGCGGTCCTCGAAAGCTGCCCCACCCACCCACGCCCTGCTAGCCCTGCAGCCTTCCAGCAGGGCTGCATTCCTGGCCTCGGACGTCACGCTCGTTACATTGCTTCCAAATTTGGTTGGATGCCATAAATGAGCTCCTCTTTCCAACCAAATCAGTCTTTCCAAGGCAAGAGGATGTCTGTTGTCTCTGTAGGAAGCAGATTCCCAGGGAGACTGGTAGGCAGGCAATGCTCCTGTCTGACTTCCACAGTTGGTGTGAAGTCATTGTCCTCGGGGGGTGATCTGAGTTTGGCTTGAATCAGAATCCCTGGGTATGATTGTGAGAATGCGGATAATTGGGCCTCTTTCGGACCTACGGAATCCTCACCTCTGTGTTATTAACATATCCCTCAGATGAGGAAGTTTGCTGGTCTCAAGAGTTCACTGGAGTTGGAAAAAGTGAGGAATTTAGGCTGGGGAGATAGTGGTTTCCTGCCCCTGCTGTAGACTTCCTAGCTGGGTAATTTGCATGTGTCTCTCACCTTCTCTGAGTATCCTTGTAAAGGAAGGAATATGTCTTATCTATATTGATCTCTAGCCCATGCCGAGGACACAGGTGGCCCTCAACTAATGTTGAATGAATGCCTGCATGACTGAAGACCTCAGCCCACTCTGCACCTAGTGACTGAGTTGATTCGGGAGAGACACCTGTGCGGCATCCTACATATGATAGGTGCTCATCAACACCTCAGTACAGTGGCTTGTCCTCGGCAGGTAACCTGAGTAGAGAAACAGAAGTGCGGAGGAGATGACAGGTGTTCAGAGACCTCTCTGAGACCCAGCGGCGGTAGGTGCTTCCAGAAAAATCCAGACATTCCTTCTTCCTCTGCTTCCTATGGCCTTCCGTCCATTGTCCTGGGAGTCACCAAATCAGCGAAGGTCAGCCAAGGTTGGTCACAGAGGAGAGGGCTAGAGCTGCCAGTATGCCATCTTAGGGCAGAGGAGGCCACCAGGTGGCTTCCAGGTCTGTGTCCAGAGGTGGAGGGGCATCTTGGCTGTGGTCAGCAGCTAAGGGTAGGTGACATGTGGAGGAATGACGACGTCGGTGGTTTGAGGTTTTGGGTATGAATACATACATCCTGGTCTTACAGGTGGTACCACTGGGACAAAAATAGCTAATTTCTTCCAGATGCAATGATTTTACCCGTGGAAAGGTCATAATGTACATCCTTCCCTAAATATTCCCAGGATTTTTGTGAGAATTAAATGAGGCAACAGGGATGTAATGATTGTCTCCATATAGATCATATCGTGATGCTTTCTCCTCAAAGTGTGGTTCCCAGACCAGCGGCATTGGTGGGACTCAGGAGCTTATTAGAAATGCAGAATCTTAGGAGCCACTCCAGACTTACTGAATCAGGACCTCATTTTAACATGATCCCTAGGTGGTTTGAAATACACATGAAAGCTTAAGAAGCAAAGAGTAAACGATTTTAAGGAAGTTTTGGTTCTCCAAACACCTTCTTTTTTTTTCTAGACAACCCTCTGAAGAAGGGAATGTGCCTTACTTATCTCTGTTTAATACCTAGAAAGTAATTGACCCTTAACTGGAGTAGAAGGAAGGAAGGAAGGAAGGGAGGGAGGAAGGAAGTGAGGGGGGAGGAAGGGAGGGAGGAAGGAAGGAAGGGAGGAAGGAAGGAAGAAAGGAAGGGGGGGGGAAGGAAGGGAGAGGGGGAGGAAGAGAGGGAGGTGGGAAGGAAGATCTTACTCTCACTCACTACTTGGAGCCCTTTACCCAATATTTCTCCTGCTGTAATAACAGGACATGTATGTGGTGATTGCAGCTGCTTCACAACCACTGATGCCAACCACAGATGCAGGCATTTAGTATGTGATTAAGGACAGAGGAATCCACTTAATGTGGGTTATGGGAGATATTTGGCAGGAACCAAGGGACAGGGGTTGGATTTTAGTTTCCAAAGATAATGTCTTTCCCAATTATTTAAAGCCCTCAGTAACTTGGATCACACCCAGACAGAAATAAGCCTTCTTAAGTCAGAACTGTGTGAACAGCTCTTCTGCTCACATTTTCGGCAGAATCTTGACTCTAATGGTCTGTTCAGGTGCTTATGTAACATGACGTGGTGGGGTTGTCCAGCTGGATCTTTGTCGAGTTGAGACCAACTAACTTACCCTCTATAAAGGAGAAATGCTTTTTGTTTACTAGATTTTACCACCAGTGAAATTAATTAAAGGATTAATCTATCCTATCGTTCAACAAATGTGCTTGGCTTGGGGTTACCATAGTGAGCGTGCAAGCAATCCCTGCTTCTATCAAGTAATTGCTGGGTAGTGAGGTTGGAATATGAATTGAGCAATTACAGTGAGGGTTCAGGAAGTACGGGCTGCTATGGGCGAGCATGGCAGGCAAACTTAGCCTCATAAGGGTAGAGGTGATGGAGAGAAGTGACCTGTAGGCTGATACTCAATGAGTAGGAGCTAAGCAGTTGGGATAGGAAGGAGGAAATGAAGCTGATACAAAGAACAGCCTGGATCGGGGTCTAGAAGCAAGAAAGAGCATGCTGTGGCAGAGGAAGAGAAGCAGTAAGTGTTTGGATAGCTAGAGTGACTGTATGGGCTGCTTGTGGGTGTATACATGGGGGGGGAAGTGTGATGAGAGAAGGGGCTACAGAGGTAAGCAAGGGTGGGACCTCCTGGGGTGTTTTGAATCCTCCTAGGAGATTTGCATTTTATCCCCAGGTCACTAGAGGAAGCCTTTGAAAGTGTTGGTGGGTCTGATACATTTCCAGTTTTCTGCTCGAATGGACCAGTGGACCCCCCTTGTCACTAGGGCAGTGGGAAAAGATTTGTCTCTGTTCTGTGTGTCTCACCCTGACCTCAGCAGCGGGGTGGCTGCTTCTTGCTTTGCATCCTTTAAGCCTAACCAAGGGTTGCTTTGTGTACTTCTCCCAAGAATCGTATTCCTCCACCCAGCCTTCATCGGTGAAACTCTTCTGGTCACTCTGCTTCCAGTCTGTCTCGTGCAAAGGTCTACTTATTATAGTCTATTTGTCTGGGTCCCCCTGCCTAAAGGAGCAAGTTTAGCTCTGGCAGCTTTGAGCCCGAGCTGAGAAGAGCTGCCCTGCTGGGCCTCACCAGTGACAGCCCTGTGGCCACCATCCCAGCAGCTGAGGGTCAGGCCATTACTGTGCAATTGATTTATACCCATTAGTATATTGGCCGCGTGTATACTTCATTGCCAAGGGTCTTACTATGAGTTGTCACTTTCGGAAGGTTTTTGAGAGGCAGGGTGGCCAGAACATGGGATTGAGGGTCAGAAGAACTGGCATGCATCGCGGTCCCTTCCTGCCCTCATTCCGTGACCTTGGGTGAGTCACCTGAATCTTCATCGCCTCAGCTGTAAACGAGGACAAACAAGATCAAAGAAGATCGTGTGTGGGAAAGTGCTTTGTAAAGTTCTATGAAAGAGTGAGTTTTCATTGGCACTCTGGGCATTGCTGGCTTCATCCCTGGCTACACCACCCCTTTCTGGCACCGCTGAAGGCAGATAGGGCTCAGGAGCTGTGCATTTGCTCACCTTCCACAACTAATCGCTGCCTTCATGTCTGAGGCTTGCAAATTAGGTTTCATTTTCTCACGACTCCTGCCCTCCATCGCTAATGGATAACCCAATTAGAAACCATTCGTCCAAATGTAAATATTATTTCAGCTCAAACTTGTTGAGAACAAACAATTTTCGGTGACACGATCCACTTTGAAACACTTTCTGGTGGGCCTGTGGCATACACACCCAATTTGCTTCCCTTGTATGTAATTATCTCCTCAAGCTTCCGCTGGCATTTTCTGAAATGTTAATGGCATGACATTAAATTCTAGCTCATTTCAGAGCTCCTGTTTTCCTCTAAAATTTTTTTCTCAGGGAATCTTAAAAAAAAAAAATAGGTCGACCGATAGGTAGGTAAAATAGAAAAGCATTGATTGTCCCTCTTCAAATAATTGCCCTCCAAAATGCAAAATACTGACATGACAGCACAAAGGGGAGATTAAGGTTCAAAGCATTCGGATGAACATGAAATTTAGAGATTTTCATCTTTGAATCTTATCCTTGGATGGGATCCTCACCATCTCCTGGTCTCATCCATCATACACGGTGGGGGTTCCTGTCCTGGAAACGACGATAGTAGAACGTCCAGGTCTTCAGATAAGGTGTTCTTCAGAAAAGGTGGGGCCCCTACAGGTTATGTTCTCCCTAAAACCTCCCTGGAGTGTCCCTCCCTATCAGGTGGAGACGGTGATTCTCTCTCCTTGCTTCCAAGTGGTCCACATTCCTTTCCCCACCATTTTCCATTTACTGTCCTTCCTTAGTTATCTGTCTCCCCGCGGTAGACCACAGGCTCCCAGAAGGGAGGGACTGGGATTCATTTGCCTCAGCAGCGTGACTGTATTGGCCTTCTAACTTCTTTTTCTGACTTGACCTCATCTCTACACCATCCTCCCCATGGAAGCCAAGGAAGCCTTTAAGATGTAAATCAGATCAGTCCTTCCCCTACTTAAAACCCTTCCCTGAGTACTCTCGTTCTCTGGAGAAGTCCAAACTCCTTCACGAGGTGTAGGGGGCCTTTCATTGTCTGGACCTGGCTTAGTTCTCCAACCTCATCCGCACCAGTCCTCTCTCCATAGGGGGAGCTCCACCCATCAGTGAGCCACAGTAACTCCGTGAATACATCCTACCCTCTCACATGATAGCAGCAACTGCTATTTACTGAGCATTTGCTATCCGCCAGGTACTTTCTCTTGCTCAATCTGCGTTCTTTTTTTTTTTCTTTTTAAGTTTATTTATTTATTTTGAGAGAGGACGAGTGGGGAGGAGCAGAGAGAGAGAGAGAGAGAGAGAGACAGATGGAATCCAAAGCAGGCTCTGGACTGTCAGCTCAGAGATGGATGTGGGGCTCGAACGCACAAACCGGTGAGATCGTGACCTGAGCTGAAATCAAGAGTCGGCCACTTAACAGACTGAGCCACCCTGGCGCCCTGGATTCTTAATCGGCCCCATAGCAACCCCATGTGACAGTTAGTATTATCCCCTTTTACAGATCAGAAACCTGACCTCTGAAAAGGAAAGGAAATTAGCTCCTGGCCAGACAGTTAAAGGCCATTAAAGGGTTAGAAGCAGGCCTTTGACTCCAGGGCCGGAGATTTTTGCCCACCACGTTCTGTCGAAGACGTGACTCTCAGGTGGAAAGAACTTACTTCCAGCTGAGACGTGACTGTGCCCAGAGAGATAAGAGACTGCCTAAGAGATCTGCTAAGTGTCCCACCCAAAGGAGATTTCAAGGGTGCTGTAGGAAGTCAGAGCAGCACAGCACTTTCAATTGCAAGGGTCCATTGTTACATTCAGAGGATAAAGAGGACTTGCACGGTAGAGAGAGAAAGAGAGGCTGTTCTGAGCAGGGGCATCACCCGAGGAGGGCTCGCAGAGGGGAAGGCCCCAAGTATGTCGGGGCTGAAGCAGAGAAGGGCTCCCTCTGGCCAAAGTATAGAATCTGGGGAAATGTGGAATGGGCCAGGGACGCGGGGACAGGTCAGCTACAAGAGGCTCCCCAAAGCTGGGCTGAGAAGCTGGGGCTGATCTGGTGGGCCGTCTGAGAGATTCTGATCACCTTCTGGCAAAGAGCTGCTCTGATCCTGTGTTGTTTTGGCGGGGGAAACAATATAAAATCCAGGGTGGGTGAACAGGGGGAAGGAGCAAGTCACGAACGCCCCGTGACAATGCTTTTGCAACAGTTCTGACAAGAGCAGGGGCTCTGTAATTGCAAAGCGAGGGCCTGGTCCCACAGGTATTTAAAGCCACCTGGTCTATAATTTACATTTTCATGACATTGCTGATTTTGCTGCTACTGATGTCTGGGGACCTCTGAGGCACTTTCCGGTCACCCCCTGGGTGGCCAGAGGCCTGTGTGTGGCACTTAAAGAGCCCTCTGTTAGGGTCAAGAGCCCTGGGGTCTCAGGCCGGGCCCTGCCCCACTGGTGGGATAGTCTTAAGCAACTTTTGCAGCTTCCTGGGCTTTTTCCATGTTTGTCCCACCCAACGACGGGCTCGTCTAACGCCTCAATCAAACAAGAGTTTTGGTAACATGGAAATACTCTCCCAGGATGTTTGGAGTGCCTACCGTGTGCACAGCGCTGTGGGTAACACCGGAATAAGATCCGGCCACTCGTCACCGCTTCTGCCCGAGTTTAAACAGTGTGGATGTATAATAAAGGCCTTTTGAAAGCAAGCAGGCGAGAGAGGGGCATCTGATGAGTAACGCGGCCAACAGCCGGGTGAGTCAGTTTACATGAAAGCACCTGACAGAGCCCTGTCTATGTTGATTTGCAGTTTGGGTCCTTTGCACCAGAACATTTAACCTGTTCTAAACAAGTCAGAGGCTTCCATAGCTTTTAGCCAGGAAGAAAAGGAATCAGACCCCCCTGTTGGAAGACTTGATCAAAGTGGACCTCGGAGCACAAAGCAAATGCGTAGTAGGACCTAACCGAATACAATCGGAATCAGTCTAAGAAAATTCACCGCTTTTTTTTTTTTTTTTTTAAACAGGCATTCATTCACTTATTTACTCAACATTCTATAAGCAGCCACTCACTATGCGGGTTTCCTTGATTGTTGAATTGCACAGACTGTCAGCTCCTTGGGAGGAAATATATCTTGTCCATCCCTGGGTCAGCAGGGCTGTCCTGGAGCAGTACCTCTCCGGCACAAGGCCACCCCGCTGAGTGGGTCGGCGCTGGAATCCAGCCTCTCTGCTCTGCTGGTTCAGAGCCGCTGGAGCCTGGAGGCCTTCGTTCTTAATGAGCACAAAGGTCCTGTCTGGGTGCTAAGCCGCCGCCTGAGGAACTGTGTGTTCCCAGAGGAAGCCTCTTTTCTAATGATGCAGGGCAGAGGGACAGTTTTCTTCTTCCCATATGTGTGTTCTTTATGCGATCAGAAGCCATCTCTGCTATGGGTCTGATGTAGCACTATACCCTGGCGCTGTTGTTGGTTTTTTTAAGACATCTATTGGGGGCCGTGTACTGGGTGTGGCGTTCAGTCCTGCCCCATCGCTCAAAGATAAATAGGGCAAAACGCTGACTTCCAGTCTCGTGAGTCATTTGGTAAGTGTCTGATAAAGACACACGTGCAGTGAGAAGGGGTGCCTTCCTCATGCTGGGTAGTTAGGGATGCCTTTCAGGAGGTACCTCCTGGTTAAGTTTTGAAAGATGAGTCGGGTTGGCCTCGGAGTCGAAGCGTGGGAACATATTCCAGCCCAAGACCAGAGACCTGCCCGGACATGATGAAAGGTGGGGAGTGTGAGATCGTGTGGGTGTGCGAGGAACCCAAGTCTGTAGCCTTTTAGATATAGGTGAGATGCCTTCTTCCCCAGGAGGGCTTCCAGAATCCCAGCAGAAGGGGTTCACTATCTCTTCCTTACTGCCTCTGGACCTGTTATTGGCTTCCATTATTGTATTTGCACACATTTCTAATTCAGGAGTCCTCCGTATCTGGTGGGGGATGCATTCGAAGACCCCCAATGGATGCCTGAAACCGTGGGTAGCCCTAAACCCTACGTATACCCTGTTTTTTCCTGTGCAGACACACCTATGATAAAGTTTCATTTATAAATTAGGCACAGTGAGAGATTAACCACAATAACTAATAATAAAATAGAACAAGTATAACGATACACTGTAATAAAAGTTACATGAATGTGGTCTCTCTCTCAAAATCTCTTACTGTGCTCACCCTTCTCCTTGTGATGATGATAAAATTCCATGCATGATGAGATGAAGGGGGGTGGTGAATTTTGCAGGCCCTAAGACGTGGCTTCTCTTGACCTTCTTACATTAATTATGTCAGGTGGATCATCTGCCATCTGATAGCAGTTGACTGCAGATCACTGAAACTTCCGGTAAGGGGGGACTACTGTATGCGCATTTCTGTGATAGCCTAGAGGCTTGCTGAGACCAGAGATCTTGTGTCTTCCTCGTTTTTGTTTCCTTAGTAAATAGTATAGGACCTGGAATAGCATAGATGCTTAAAGCATATCTGCTCAAGTGAGTTTACTCATGGAGAACGTGGGGAAAGTACTTCCCTCCTAGACTTGATCTTGGGGAACTAATTAGATCTATTACATATAAGTGGCCTCTAAAATCTTTCTTGAATTTCCTTAAAGACATTTTTACTTAATCATGTGAGCATGTATGCACATGTATATATATCTGTGTGTGTGTGTGTGTGTGTGTGTGTGTGTGTGTGTGTGTGATACATATACAGGAAAAATTCATATCAGTGACTTCTGGGGGTGGGTTGAGAAGTGTATGGGGGGTGCTATTTCAGGACCATGAATATGGTTGTCCATGTTGTGCACTGCACAATTCTAGGGGACCATTCATTTAGGTGTGAATCTGTACTTTATAAATTTAAACAAAGAGTAATAAAAGCAGAGAAATCATAACACTATAAGTGATTTTACTTTCTTTTCAGAGTTTTTCTGCATTTTCCCAAAATGTCCAAAAGAGATGGGCATGGCTTTCATATTCAAAAATTGTTAAAACTAGTGAGTTGTGGACAATTTCAAAAATCGAAAGTGTAAAGAAGGAAATAAAAATGGCCCACCTTTCTTAACCAGAGAAAACTACAATTAGCATTTTACTTTATAAAGTTTGTCTTATAATCTTTTCTTAATTTTATAAGGGTGTTCTTTGAATCATTTTGGATAATTCCGAAATGTAGAAAGAAGAAAATAAAATTCACTTCTAACTCATCACCCAGAGATGACCCACTATTAACATGTTGTGTATTTTCTTCCACACTCTTAGTATATTAATACAATCATGACTCCCATTTGGTGAGTGTTTAAATTTGAGCCAGGCCATGTGCTAAGTGCTTGCCAGACATTATCTCATTTAATTCTCACATAAGCCTGAGGTGGGAATTGTTAGTCTCATCCCACAGAAGATACAACCCAAAGGTTAAGAAACTTGGACCAGTTGCAGTTTGAACCTAATGTTGCTTGATTCCAAAGCAAACATTCTAGATGATTCTCTCTCCTCCTTCAAATTCATGTGTGCAGTTACATACACACATGGACTCACACGTGTATACACACACACCCCTGCATATACATTAAACACACAGACACACACAAGTTGTGGTTACATTCTGTCTTCCACTTTGATGCCTTTTATTTTTTTTATCTAATATCCTACGGTGAGCATTTTATGATGTTAAATAAAAATGCTTTTAGAAAGTGGTTTGGTAAATTTTGCTTTTTTTTTTTAAGGTAAATTGTAAGCAAATCAACCTTGAAGCTCTATTTTGCAGTAGTCGTACTGGCCTTTGTCATCAGACCTCTAGACCTACACCCCCTGTGCAGTCGTCCTTGTCCCACCTCTCGGGCACTTTTTCAATACTTCCTCCTCCATTTCTACTTCCTCATCGCGCTGGGAGGAGGGGAAGCCAGGCGAGCTGAGGTCACTGGGCTCAGAAGCTGTCAGAAGAAGCCGCCACTGCCTGCATTTCATGACAGTACCTCATACAAGCATTGCTTCCCAGTGTTCAAGCCTTTCTTGTGCGTGTGTGTTTCACGTGAATAACTCTGTATGGCTGAGAAGGCATTTTTCAAATCAAGACATTTATGGTCAGGTTAAGCAATCGGGATAATAGAGACTCTCCAGTGAGGGTTGCAACAAAAACTAGGGCATAAAGCACCAAACTTTTGGTTGAACGCAAACTGTTCACATCTAAAGTGGAACAGATCACTGCAGGCTTCCTCAGCTCCAATATGCTAATGATGTATTGGGCATTCCCAGGGGGGTGCAGAGTATGCGGTGATTCCGGAACTTACTCCACTGAGAACCTGTTGGAGCCGAGGCAGCCTCCTTGGCTGACTCCTGTTCTGTAACACAGTTGGAAAAATACCATTTTATAGGTTTTCTGTGTGATGTTAATTTGGTAATTTAATTTCATTCAGTGACTAAGTAGTTCCTCCCTACTCAAAGCATCGTCCACAGACCAGTGGCATCAGTAATCTTCCAGATGCTCTTTAGAAATACAGAATCTGGGGGCGCCTGGGTGGCTCAGTCGGTTAGGCGGCCGACTTCGGCTCAGGTCATGATCTCGCGGTCCGTGAGTTCAAGCCCCTCGTCGGGCTCTGTGCTGACAGCTCAGAGCCTGGAGCCTGTTTCAGATTCTGTGTCTCCCTCTCTCTGACCCTCCCCCGTTCATGCTCTGTCTCTCTCTGTCTCAAAAATAAATAAACGTTAAAGAAAAAGAAATACAGAATCTGCACTCCCTCTCCCCTCCTCCCCCCACCCCAGTCGAGACAGATTCAGAATCTGCACTGTGATGAGATTCCCAGGTCATATACACAAGCACAATCAAGTTTGAGATAGAGGACTACTGTTAAGGACATGAAGTTCTTAATGAAATGGAAATCGCCTTACAGGGTTTCTTTAATGTCATAAAATGTGTTTTATACACGTGTTAATTTCATGGACATGAGCACAGGAAGTGCAAAATGTATTTGAATCCTGCCGGCCATGGAGCACGGCCTCTGCAGGCATGTTCTGATGCCCGTTCAACAAGGACCCCAAACAACTGTGAGCCCCCAGGTCTCTCCTAAGTCCTTTTTCTTCTCCTTTTTAGGAAAGCATGCAGTCAGTCCCCCAGCATGCCCACATTTGGAACCAGAGCGATATATGCAGCCACATCCCATTAGCTAATAGGGAGGCCCCTGGAGAGGGGTTTCAGCTGGGAACACACAGCTAAAGCCCCTTTAATGGCCCAGTCAGCTGTCAGTGCTGTAAACACATTTCTTCCCATTCAGAGCCATTTGCCCCTCTCTGTGACCTCTCGTGGCTCTCGGACCCTGGCCACGTGGCCCAGATGGCATAATCCGTCAGGGCAAAGCAGGTGACAGTGGGGCTTGCTGTTAGGTAATCAGCGACTATAATTAGCTGGGGTGGAAGCGATAATGGGACCAACTGCAGGGCTGGGGCCAGGGGAGCCCTTGGTGGGTGGAGTCAGGGCAGAGAGAAAGGCTTGCTTCCCTCACTCCCCTGTCTTCCTTCCCCCTCCATATGATGTGCCAGCACAGCGTGTGTGCTTGGGGGAGGCAGGGGCTTCATCCTCAATGAGAAGGTCAGGGCTGAGCACTGGCAATTTAGTAAGTGAGTGATTTGGCAGCTGATGAATTTTATTTCAAAGAAGCCTTACAGAAATCTATGTTTCAGTCTGATAATTAGTGGGCTACAAGGACCTTGTGAGGCCAAGGGCAGGGGAGGGTTGTAGAGGATTAGAACATGATTCTTGGGGGGAAGACACATAGGCATTCTGACCCTGTTTAGCCACCCACCCGCTGGGCAGCCTCAGGCCGGTCAACCAGCCTCTCTGTGTCTTGAACAGTGGAGGTCACGTCACTACCCTCGGGGGACCCTGTTTGGGGCTAAGTAAAAACTCCATCAATATTGCCTAAAACATACCGGACATGTAGCAGACACTTTGAAAATAGAGGTCCCCCCCCGCCCCCAGTCCTTCTCAACAGCTATTACGGTGTACATGACATCAGTAAAATAGAACCGGCCAACTTAGAACTAACTCCTAACAGGCCGAATAAGGTTTCCGTGATAATAAACGAAACGCAGTTACGTTTATCAAAACGCAGTTGGTAAGCAACGTTGGCTCTGCTTGTAACTTCGATCACAACAGTCCCTGCATTTTGTAAATCAAAATGGAAGAGGTGGGGGAGGACTGCCGACTGATAAACACTGAAGCATTGTTTGTTTGTCTCTGTGTTGCTGGCCCTCGATGGCTGTTTTCTGACACAGCACATATCGTGGACTTCGCCGCAAACCCACACGTTGTTGAAGCTTCTTTACTTTGGGTTAGTTGAAGGTCTAAAGTAAAACGTCTCCATCTGTCATCTATCCTACTTACCCTCCCAGATTTGGCTTCTTCTTTTTCCTCCCTTTATTAAAAACCATATATAATGCCGCTAGAGAGGCAAAAAGAAAATAAAACCACCTGTAATTCCAGAAATGACCGGTTAATGATTTGGTGTATATTCTTCTAGATCCTTCTAGACACAGATATGATTTTTTTTTTTTCATCAAAATAGGTTATATGGTCAGTTGGGACATGATTTTTTTTTCTCCCGACTTGATATTTTGAATCTTATTCTGTATAGTCCATTAGTCTATGACAATAGGTATAGTTCTAGAACATATTTTTTCCCCAGATTTTCTGTCTATTGACTCAGTTTACAAAGACTTCTACCCATCTTTTTCCATTATCTTTTTTTAAATGGAGAGAATTCACATGCTATAAAATTCACCCTTTTAAAGTATACAATTGAGTGGTTTTTAGAGACAGGTTTGGGAAATCATAACAGTTTGTAATTCAAGGACACTTCCATCACCCCCAAAAGAAGTCATTTGCGGTGACTCCCCATTCCCTCCTTTCTCCAGCTCCTGGCTAGTAGTAACCAGTGCTGTTGAGATGGCATGAGTTATTGAACTGATAGTTTTTTACAACTATGTATGACCTCAAACAATACTGTCATGATCAGTCTGGAAATTTTGGTCCAATTAAATTATATCTGAGCTGTGTTAGAGTTAATACACACACACCATTTTAATTTGAAAAGGAGTGTTACATTTTTGGATGATGTGGTTTTGGGAAAATTTAGAATTAAATCTCTAAATCTGCAGTATTTATAAACATTCTTTGGGGATTTCCCGAGTGTGGTCATTGCAAAACTGCTTTTGCAAATACTGTCTGTGGAGTTTGCCAGACGTTGGAAGTTGTGAAATTATATTACTCTGCAGTTTCACAGTGGAGGTTAATTCCTGACTCCCCCTCCTTGAGTGACAAAGTTGTGTTTTGTTTTCTGTCTCTCTGAGCAGCATTAGGACCTAGGAGAAAGAGGGGTAGGCAGAAGGGTATGGGCTAGGACCAATTCTGTTCTTAGTCTCTAGAAGGGATTAACAAATTTGTTTTTTTTACTTTTATTATTTATTTCTGGGAGTCAGAGAGAGCACAAGTGGGGGAGGGGAAGAGAGAGAGAAGGAGACACAGAATCTGAAGAAGACTCCAGGCTCCGAGCTGTCAGCACAGAGCCTGACGTGGGGCTCGAACTTATGAACCAAGAGATCATGACCTGAGCCAAGGTCAGATGCTTCACCAACTGAGCCACCCTGGCGCCCCTAGAAGGGATTTTTAAAATTTGACTTTAGGGGCACCTGGATGGCAAAGTTGGTTGAGTGTCTGACTCTTGGTTTCAGCTTAGGTCACGATCTCCTGGTTTGTGAGTTCGAGCCCTGCATTGGGCTCTGCGCTGGCAGCACAGAGCCTGCTTGGGATTCTCTGTCTCCCTGTCTCTCTGCCCCTCTAGCACTCTCTCTTTCTCTCTCTCTCACTCTCAAAATAAATAAATAAACTTAAAAATACAAAATAAAATAAAATAAAATTTGACTTAAGAACAATAGAGCTTAATCTGATATAAAATCAATTTGGTAACTATCTTTTAAAAATCTTGCATACATACACGTGCATAGGGGGACCATATTTAAAAATTCAAAATTCATTCTCATAATAATAATTATTGTAATAACTCCCATGAATTAGGAAGTCACGAGTCTTTGAAGGCCAGGTGTGGTGCTGTGTTTCATGCGCATTATTTCATTCAACAACCTTGTGAAATCACCTCTGCGATTGTTTAAGATATAGAGGTCAGAAGTATTGCACCGCCTAAACGATGGTCAAGCAGCAAGTTATTCTGGAGTCATTTTGGCCCGTCCAGCGTCCCTCAGTAATTTACCCCTTGCTAGCACCTGACTCACTCCCTGCACCCTGCCCCACCTCATCTCAATGACAAAGCCAAGCTCAGCAGATCTTCCCTGAGGCCCTACATCTGGAAGAAAAACTAGGGGTGTCCCCTGTCTTCATGGAGAGAGTGTGGTCTGAGTCGTGGTTCTGGAATATACCATGCCGCCTTGGGCAAGTTACTCAACCTCTCGGTGGCTCAGTTTCCCCATCTGTGTAATGGAGAGAAGAGTATTGACTGTATGCATTTGTGGTGACAGTTAAATAATTATATGAAGTGAAGCTGATAAGTGCTCAAGGGTTTTATTGACATGGAAAAGTTGGTCCAGCCTTGAGGTGACAGCACTGAGCCTGTCCCCTGAGGTCACCACGGAAAAGGTGGTGGTGGTCCCCCAACTCTACCCCATCATTTTACATCTGGGAAAACGGACACTGGAAAGAGGAAATTCTCATTGAAGACACACTGCTTACCAGCAATGGAATCTTTTCTTTTCTTTGTTTTTTTTAAGTTATTTACTTTTGAGAGAGAGAGAGAGAGAGGGAGAGAAAGTGGGGGAGGGGCAAAGAGAGAGGATCCCAAGCAGGCTCCATGCTATCAGCACACAGCCAGAGTCAGGGCTCCATCTCACAAACCCTGAGATCATGACCTGAGCTGAAATCAAGAGTCTGACGCTTAACCGACTGAGCCACCCAGGAGCCCCAGCAGCAGAATCTTTATTGTGATTTTACAAAATGATCTGCTTGGATTCTGGTTGTTTGTCCAAAGCAGAGACTGGGGCGGTGGAGTGAGCAGACCTCAGAGGACAGCGCTCTATTTCTGCTGTCCGTGCTCACGGGGCTCCTGTATTTAGTTCTTGGTCTCATCCATAGCACAGGGATTACTGGAATCTACTGTGTGTGTGAGCCTCAGTGAGTCAGGCACTATATTCTCAGTACGTTCTAAAAATCATCTCGCAAGAGATACCGACCCTTACTCATTTTGTGGATGTGGAAACCGAGGCAGAAAGAAATAAGCCATGCTGAAACTTACACGGATAGGAAGAGGCAGACTTTAGGGAAATTTCGTTGTGATCAAGAGCTCTGCCATTAACTAGCTCATTGTGTGGCTTTGGGCCAGTTACTTAACCTCCGTCTGTCTCCATTACCCCAAAATGGGGTAATAGCAGTACCTGCCTTACATGGATGTGGTGAGAGTCAGTAATGCTTGCAAAGGGCTTGGGAGAACACCTGGGACGCAGTAGGAGCTCAATAAATGTCAGCCTTCCACAAAACAAAACAAAGCAAAAAACAAAACAAAACAAAACAGTATCATTCTGTCAGGCTTCCAAGCCTTGTATTCTCTGCTACTCCCCGCTGCCTCAAAAGGAGCCAGGGAATTGAATTCATACTAAGAAACCCGAACAAGGTTCAGGATTGCAAGGCATTCGAAAGCGTGGCCTAGTTAGAAAGCACACTCACATACACACACGTAGCTACTTTTAATAGCTGGTAAGAGCCAGAGAAAATCCAATTACAGATGAATCAATCGATTAAAGAGAAAAGGGGCAGAAGAAAGGAAAGAATGCTGGAGAGACACAGAGCCAAATTACAGCTGGGTAATAGAATTAAGGGTCTGTAGAACGAACTGGGGGAAATAACAAAGGCATAAGGGCGGAGGACTCCCTCACAACGCCGTCATGATTTCATTCTTTCTCGGCCCCTTGACTCCAAAGACCCCTCATTGGTCCAGCGCCCCCAAACAACTGATCGCCAAGGAAAGGGCCAGAATTGGCATTTGGCAAATTATATTTTTGCAAAGAAACAAACCGCGCGTGGCCTCTGGAACAAGAGGATTATGTCCGGGTTAAACAGAAGCTCACCGGGACGGGTGAAAGCGTGGGGCGCGGCGATCACAATCCTGGGAGGGGGAAGGTGAGAGCTGTGTCTTTGCTTGGCAAGAGGTAGCCTTAGCTCGTAATTTTCTGTTTCCTGAGAAATTCTGCCTTTGCTCTCAAAGAAACATCTCATTGTTGACAGAATTTCCCTCTTGCATACACGCACTGGAAAAAAAAAAAAATCCCACGTGCATTTTAAACTTTATTTTCTATTTTGGTGGGAGGGGGGTGCGGAGAGGGAGGTGGGGCTGTTAATCCAGCAGCAGTCTCTACAGCTGTGCCTATTATTGGTGGGTTCTAGAATAACATCCGTTTCTATGTATTTATGGAAAGGCGTCCTTAACTAGGCCACATAAAGAGCCAGCGCATCTATAAATAAATTAAGGCGGCTGCCCCTCGGCGCAGCTGTCGCCTTTGTGACCGGCCAGGCCTGTCCCATTGCCCGATTACCCAGGGCGGGAGGGGTTGTGCACGTGGGGCGGGGCGCACCTCCTCCGGCAGGCCTCTGGGATTGACACCAGTGCGGAGGGTGGGCTTCTCAGAGGTCCCGGGCAGGCCTAGCTGGCTCGCGAGTCTCTGGCCCCTGACTGCCAGCGCAGGTGGGCGGGCGGCAGTCACTTCGTGGGAGTCAGGTGCACCCAACACACGCTTAGGCTGGGCACGGAGTTAACGGGTGTGGGACCGAACAAAACAAGGGGAACAACAAAAGAATCCCGAATGTGTAAAATTAAATGGACAAGGGAGCATGAGCATCAGAGCTTTTCCCAGAGTTTGGCAGCCCAGTCTTCTCATCCCATCCCAGGGTCCATGCCCCTACCAGGGTGATGGCTCTGAAGGGGCATGGGGCATACCGGCAGGTTTTCTTTCCTATGCCCTCAGAGACCGAAGAAGAAAGCAACCCTTGTCCTAGGAGAAATGAAGCAGAGAGCTTCTATTTGCGTGGTAGCCATTTCTGGATTTCCTGGGCATCTTGTGCTGGGAGCGACCTCCCTGAGAGCGCCAGTCCGTGGGCAAGCCATATCAGGACCTCCTGTTCAGAAAGCAGAATCTGGGGCCTTCCAGACCCACTGAGTCAGAAGCTGCAGCCATTCAAGATTCCCAGGGGGCTTAGAGGCCATTTGAAGAGCTGTAGTCCGCTGGGTTCCTAACCCTGGCCGCACGTCAGAATCACCTGGAGTTATGGATTGACTTGCCTTCTTGAAAAGGATGCCGAAAGTCCTAACCCCCAGTACCTGCGAGTGAGACCTTGTGTGGAAATAGGGTCTTTGCAGATGAGCAGTGTTGTTGGGGTGGGCCCCAATCCAATATGGCTTCTAAAAATGGGGAATGCGGACTCAGAGATAGGCATGATGCACGCAGGGACAATGCCATGTGAGCATGGGGCGCAGACTGGAGTGACAGCCTGTGAGAAAAAGAATAACCCAGATTGCCAGAAAACCGCCGGAAGTTCACGGAGACCCTGGAGCAGAGTCTCTCTAACACCCTCAGGAGAAACCAGTCCTACTGATACCTTAATCTCGGGCTTCTGGGCTCCAGAAACGTGAGTCACGGAGTTTCTTTTGGTTAAGCCATCCAGTTGGTGTCACTTTGTTAGAAGCCCTAGCAAACGAAAACCTCGGGATACTTCTAAGAAAGATCCAGGTTTCTGAGCTACATCTGACATGTTTGCAGACTACCCAGGGGCGGGGCTACGGGACCTGCATTTTCTACGTGTTCTTTGGGTGATATTGATGTGGTCGGTAGTGTGGGCAAGGGGTTCTGTCCCCATATCGTGCACTACCTGCCTCACCCTTACGGCTCCCTCCCTACGAGCGGACCCTTGCACGCACCAGTCTGCTTGTAGACTTCCAGTGATGGGGGACTTATTACCTGATGGGGCAGCCTGATCCATCATGGAAACTTGTAATCTGTTCAGAGAAATCTTTAAATAGAGCTAAAATCTCCCATGCCTTTCTCATTACGAGGATGAAGAAACTGAGCTCCTGGGAGCTGGAGTAACTTGTTCAAGGCCATTCAAACATGGGGCTGCCATGGATTTGAATCCAGGTAGATACTGGGGTCCATCCTCCTGACCACTTGAACTCCTCAGATGGCCCAAGAGCTTACAAAGGGCCATGACAGCTGTGGTCATAGCAAGACCTCCTCCAGCCTCGGAAGACAGAGACCCAGTGTCCCTCCCTGATCCTTACACCTAAGTGGTGGGAGGAGAGGGTGGTGTATGAGGTTAGAGGAGGGAACTGTGTGGTCCCACGAGGCACTGGGGCTGTGGGATTTGCTATGTGTGCATCCAGAACGTGGCTGAATCATGTGGGGAGGCCGCGGTGTGGATTTGGTTCTTGTGTCAGGGCCTACTTCTGGCCCCAACTCCCCGAGTGACCCTGGGCAGGTGTCTTGTGCTTTCCTCAGTGTTCACATCTGTGAAATGTGGATAATAGATGCCGCCTTTCCTACTCTGTAGCAGCCTTGAAGGGTTACAGTGAGATCACCCACAGGAAAACACCTTGGGAAGCAGAGATGTGATGATTATGACTTGGCATGAGAATTGCACTTAGGTGTTTCCATGGAAAACTCTTCTCACAAGGGCAACTTTGGCGATTTCTCTTCTTGCCCAGCCATTTGATTTCTGCTTGGTTTCTACCCAGCCATTTCTAGACTGGAGTGGAGGTGGGCACAGGGAGGATGAGTCAGAGGTGAAGCCTTGTAGACAGCTCTGAGTTTGGCCACATACTTCCCTCTCCGTGGACATACCCCATAATGGACCCATTCTCCAGAACCAAGAATGGAATCCCCTTCTCTTTTCAATGCATTGCAACTGGGCTGTGTTTTCCTGGGGCAGGACTGCCTGTCCCTCTTTCCCTAGAAATCGAGATTGCCTCCACTCTATGGACCTGGCTCATTCACCAGGGTTCAAAGGGCTCGATACCATTATTACTCTCATCCCCAGGTTTTCTCATCGATTTCCTGATCAATTCTTTCCACAAATATTCCCTTAGTGCTTACTTTGCCTCAGACATTGTGCTGCAGAATATGAAATGGATTAAGATGACTTTCTGTGTTCCAGAAGCTCACAAGCAATCCAATCTAAGGGTTCCACGTGGTTCTCTTTCCCAAAGCCGTCCCTGTTTACAGACCTCATGGTGAACCTTCTGCTCCTTCTCCCACCCTTTGTGGTGTGGTAGACCAGGAAGAGATCACAGCTGAGGCAGAAGATGTAGGCTCTCTTCTGCTCCTTGCTGTGTGACCATGGGCAAGTCACAGCCTCTCTGAGCTATTTACACTTCTGTAAAATGAGATCAACAATAGGGATATGAGATAAGATTCAGTGAGAATTTGCCATGAGCCAGACACTATTCTAAGTGCTTTACTTAGGAAAAGCGTTAACAACTTTAGGAGGGAAATGTTACTTGTGTCGTCATTTTGCAGATGAGACAACTGAGGCACAGAGAAGTTCACTAATTTACGAGGTCCCAAAACTAATTCTTTCCGGAACATGAGTCAAGTGCAGGCTCTCTGGTTCTGGAGCCCAGGTTCTTAGCCACTGGAGTGTCCTGACTCCCTAAGTTGTCCATCATCAGAGTTGGCCTTAGAGGGTGTGTGAACAGAGGCGTGACACTCTGTGAAGCACCGAACAAATGAGTGCGGGATGATGATGAAGATGAAGAAGGAGGAGGAGGAGGAGGAGGAGGAAGAAGAAGAAGAAGAAGAAGAAGAAGAAGAAGAAGAAGAAGAAAACAGATGTCATCTTTGATAAAGGAGTGAAATTTCTCATAGGGTCTTATCTATCCATAGACGGAGGGAGGGATGGAGGGAGGGAGAGAAGGGAGAAAAAGAAAACAGGAGAGAGGGAGAGAGAGAATTATATACGGTGTTGAATTGCTATATTGTATACCTGAAACTGATACTGCACTGTATGTTAACTAGAATTTAAATAAAATCTTTAGGGGCACTTGGGTGGCTCAGGTGGTTAAGCGTCCAACTTCGGCTCAGGTCATGATCTCATGGTTTGTAAGTTCGAGCCCTGCATCTGGCTCTGTGCTGACAGCTCAGAGCCTACAGTCTGCTTCCGATTCTGTGTCTCCTCTCTCTCTGCCTCTCCCCCACTCGTTCCCTCTCTTTCTCTCTCTCTCTCTCTCTCTCTCTCTCTCTCCCTCAAAAATAAATATATATTAAAAAAATTAAATAACAACTTTAAAAAAGGTGAAGAAATGGAGGCTCAGAGAGGTGCTGTGCCTTGCCCAAGGTCAGTCAGCTACAGAGCTTGGGTTTCGCCCAAGGGCTGTCTGATTCTGAAGCCAGTGCCCTTTGTACATGTCTCCGCTCCAGGGTAGACAGGAGGCAGCAATTCTGGTCTTCAGGTGAAATCCAATCACCTCTCCTGTCCCCGCCTTCATTTATCAACAGTTTGTGGAGCAATTTCTGTACTCATGGACAATTCAACAAGAACGATTCCACCATTCCTGCCTTCAGGGAGCCGTAGCTTTAAACTATTATAGAATCTTATGTCCTGTGAGAAAGGAGACTTTCCTAAGAAGTCCTTACTTCCCGTGAGAAGGAGGAAGCTGGTGGCCAAAGGAGAGACTTCTCCCCTCTTTGTCTCACTCTCCTGTTTGCTGGAATCTGGATTGAAGCATGGCTTCCAGTGCCAAAATGGACTTCATTTGGACAACCTAAAGGTCAGTTTAGCAAAGCCAGGCCAGCTGTCTCCTTTTGACTTCAAGGTCAAAGAATAGGTAAGTTAAAAACAATGTTACTCCCAGTCTCTTTGTTGCTTAAACAGATTGACTTTTTCTCCTATTATGTCCTGGGCTGGTTCTAAGACGACATCACACATGACAAATCAGAACCAGTTAGGATAATGTGGGTGAAGTTAACAGTGGTGGGAAAAAATGCGCATAAAGTGGTACAAGAGAGAGCAAAATAAAAGGCAGATTTTTTTTTGTTTTATTTATTTATTTTTCCCAAGGGAGACATGGACAGATCTAAACTCAGGTAAACATGTCCAGGGAAAACTTAGGTCTGAAAGCCTTAGGTCTTCCTTACAGGAAGACGGTATGTATTTCACCCATGTTGTGCAAGGCAGTGAGTTAGACCCTGTCACTGCATCATCCCATTTAATCCTCCTGGCAACTCTAAAATGAATATATTATTATAAAATAGGGATGGGGACTATTATTATTTTTTAAATGTTTATTTATTTTGAGAGAGAGAGAGAGAGTGAACAGGGGAGGGTCAGAGAGAGAGGGAGACAGAGGATCTCACGTAGGCTCTGCACCGTCAGCTTCACGCGGGGCTCGAGCCCATGAACCATGAGATCATAACGTGAGCTGAAATCAAGAGTCAGACACTTAACCGATTGAGCCACCCAGGCACCCTAGGATGGGGATTACTTGAGAGGATGTAAGTACCACACCAAGTCTGTTGCCTGTTCAATTATTACTGCTGCTTAAATCCATTTGACAGACAAGGAAGCTAAGCCTGGGAGAGATTCAGCAACCTGCCTGTGGAATTATGAGGCTAAGGAGTGGCAGACAGGGCAGGGGTCTGACACAGACCCATGTGGCCCCAATGATCACTCAAGGCTCTTCCTACAGTGCGTGGTGCTAGTAAGCTGCACTTGTCTGAAGGAAAGACAAAAAAAAAAGACTTTTCATTTATTAATTTTTCTATAAAGTCCTACAGTTCTGGTTCCCCTGGGCCAGCCCTATTCCTGGCCTGTGTTTTTCTTTTCTCCTCTAATCATCTAGTCTCGGGAAGAAGCCACCGTATAGTTTCTTTCGTAGCCCCCGGCTCAGCTCCGATCTTAAAGGAAACATGCAAGAAAGCAGAAGACCCTGTCACCGTCACCATCACCATCAGCAGTGCCATCTGTTACAGGTCTCTCTCAAGCCCCAAGCAAAGCACATCCTCCTCTCCAGTGTGACTCCTACCCCATCAGCTGCCCCTCCCATGAGTCAGTCTGGCTCTGACAGTCTCAAAAGAACTATAAATTTAAGTCCAATCCTTCAAGGTCAAGGAGCACCACAGTTCTTTAAGCCAGACCATTGTGGTTGGCACACGCCTTCTCCTTCAGCCAAGGCGAACTCCATGCCTCTGTGGGTTTTTCCTTTTTAGCTAATTGCTCCCTCTTTGGTCCCACCCTGAGAGGATCGTCAGTCATGGGGACACTCCTGGATCAGAGGTCAGGTCACAGATGCTCCAGGGCTGAGATCTTGGGTGAATTCTAGGTTTTGCAAAAGAATTAGAGACTGGGGAAGCCAAGTCCTGAATCAAGTGCAGCTTATTAGTAGGACCAGCAAAAGCAGGGACCCCCTTAGTGCTGGTTCATCACAGGCCACTGGGCCTGTGGCTTTACAGGCAGGTTATAATTAGTAGACAGCTCATCCTGGAGGAAAGCAGAGAATGAGCCTCATAACCGGTCCTCCTGCCTCTGGTTTGGCATCCCTCCAGCCTGCCCCATTGTCATGTCACTCCCATGCTTAGGATCTTTAATGACTTCCCTTTAACCTCTGTTTAACAAGAGGAAGAATGTTTTTATGGTTTAAATGGAAATACACACACACACACACACACACACACACACACACACACAGAGTCTTTCCCCCTCTGCCTCCCTACTTCACCTGCCCCACTTCTCCTGGTCTCTGCTGTCACCTCTTCTGATTTGCCAGGCTGAGCTAGGCTCCTGCTCTGTACATTTGTTACACTTCTTGGGCATCCTTCTAGCCCAGCCCTCACTGCACTTCCTGGAACTCTGCTTTTCTATTTAATCATCTCTCTTCTCAACATTGCGATAAGCTTTTCAAGGGACAAGACCCTGTTTGTACAAACCATGTAGTAGGTGTTAGAAATGATGGGTGACATAGCAGGATGACTGTGAAACTTACCTGGCTCTCTTTTTATGTCACTGTGGCTTCATTGGACTTGAAGGAAAGATGTCTCTTTCTGTGTTACTGAAAATCTGAATCTTCTTTACCCTTAATGAAGGAAATTAATGGACTTGCTGGGGCTTCTGGGATAAAAAAAAAAAAAAAAAAGTCGGCCTACCCCGCCCCAAACTCAGTGCCATGATTTCTTTTTTAGGTGATAGAAATGGACATCGGAGAGAGGATACAAGAATCCTTATAGAGACAGAACTGCCAGGCCTTGAAGTGTGGATGGAGAAGGAAGCAGGACAGAGAACAAGGAGATGACTTGGGTTTCTGGTCTGCTTGATGATGCATTCCGGAAAAACCAGCAATTTCAGGAGCAGGGACAAGTTTGGGAGGAGTATAAATGGTTGGAGATGATAAACGTGATTTTAAGCATGTTGAGTTTGGACTGCTTACGGAACATGTTAAGTGGCCATCTGAAAGACAGGCTTGGCTCGGAGAAAAGACCAGATTAGGGAGAGGGATGAGTAGGAAAGGTTAACATATTAGAAGTAAAAATAATAAGGGTTCCTTCACTAAGGAGGAGAAGAGAAAAAAAGAAATAGCAAGAAGGGAGGAGAAAAGATGATTCTCTAAAAGCTCCCAACCATATAAATATTCTGGAGAATGTCACATGTGTTTCTCCTACCGAGCATCTTGACTTGGGTACATATGTGGTAGTCCAAGTGCCAGGAGCTATGATCTGTGCTGGGAGAGTACCTCTCCACTCTCAAGGAGCTCTAAACTTACGCGAGGCAGGTGGTTGGGTCTCCCACAGATGGGTCTTCCCCACAGCCAGCGAAAGTCTCATATCCAAGGTGAGCTAGAGGCCACCAGAGGGGTGTTTCCCTCTATGGGCCTGGAATGCCACCATTGCAAGCTCACAGTTTTTGAATAAGCTGTTTGCCTTTTCTTTTTAGGAAGCCACATGATATGGTGGAAAGAAGGCGGGCTTCGGAGGCAAGGAGTAGAATACGCTACCTAATAGTGATAGGCCCTGGACTGATAACTTGTAATCTCTAAGCTTTGCTTCTCTATTGATTAAACAAGAACAATAAGGCTGACGTTGGGGACCCTGAGGGTAACCTGCAATAATGGGAAATTCTTGATATTAAATATGTAGTGTTCCTTGACAAGAATAATGGGAAGATGCTGATGGTGGTGATGATGAAGGTGATGATGGGAGCAGACAGACAGTGTTACTATTTTGTGCCAAGGTGGTCTAAGCCATTTACAAATATCCTGTTAATCTTCTTAGCAACCCTATTATATAGTATAACTATTATTATTATTTATTTTCTTTTGACAAGTAAGAAAATTGAGACAGAAGAGTCCTCAGGCTTGAAGATGTGATGATTCTGGATGGGTAACACTGGAACTAGCTCTCAACACCTCTCTGAGAACAACCAGCACTAGGGGACGTGGGATTCAGGGGGTCGGAAAACACTCACTGTCCACTGGCAAGGAGCCTGGAAACAGAGAAAATGGTGTGGGATGTTGAAGTATGTGGATGCTGGTGGGAAGAAGTGAGGGGTCAAATGTCACTACTCAATATTCTGTCAAAGACTGCACAGACACCAAATGGTTCATGCGTTCATTCAGCCATTCAGTGTCTTTTTATTGAACATAACTCTGTGGCAGACCAGGAGCTGGGCTCAAGGGCGCCCCCTTCCCCCCAGCTTCCAGAAGCTTCTGGTTGATTCCAGGAATGGCAGAGTGATGAGCAGGCAGAAATCTTTAAGAGGGTTCCTTTTCTCTCCATCTGCCCTATAATAGATGCATAGGTAGATTTTTTTTGATGGATGTCCAACATCCATTTTCTTTCTTTTGATCTTATCTTTTGGGAATTGCTCCTTAGCCATGTGGTGTGACACTCATAGGGCTGGCTTTAAAAAAAAAAAATAATGTTTATTTATTTTTGAGACAGAGACAGAGTGTGAGAGGGGGAGGAGCAGAGAGAGAGGGAGGCACAGCATCCCAAAGCAGGCTCCAGGCTCTAGGCTCTGAGCTGTCAGCACAGAGCCCGATGTAGGGCTCAAATTCACAAACCACGAGATCAGGACCTGAGCTGAAGTCGGAGGCTCAACCCACTGAGCCACCCAGGTGCCCCACAGTGGGTTGGCTTCTGATGCAAACCAGAGTGGCCAGGCAACTCTCTCTAGAATTTGCTTTCGAATGGAGGGACATGGTAATGAGAAATGTCTGAACCTGCTTCATCTAGAGTCCCGCACTCTGAAGAGACTTTCCTTTGGTTCCTGGAACTTTAAGACCCTGGTGCTGCCCAGCTTCCTTTCTTCATTGTGTATTTACTCATATCATATCTATATGTATATAGACATATACATCACACACACACACACACACACACACACACACACACACATTTTCCCCCCTTGTATCGGCCAATTGCTTTCTGTTGCTTGCAACCAAAGACATTTAACTAATACATACCCTTTTCTAGCATCTTTCTGCCTTGTTTTTCCTACCTGTAAAATAAGAATGGTAACACTTGCTACTTATCCTCGGGAGGTTGTATAGATTAAAGGTGTATGTCAATAAAATGCTTTCAGATGCTTGGATGAAAGTTGCTGTTGAACTACAAAGTCTCCTACTCAACTTTAGCTGCACTTCCAAAGAGGGACTTTCTTTATATACCATAAAACAGCTTTTATCCCGAGAGGATGTGTCCCTCATTTTACTGTCTCTGTCAACAGTTCAAGGATTGCTCCCTACTTGCTGTGTTTCCAAAGCGACCATTGGAGATGAAAGCCCAGCTTTATTTAGCATGAGAGGTGGCTGTATGCTACAGGGAGGAAATGTGTTCATTGTTGCTATTATGAATTATTTAGTGATAAGGAAGGAAGGTGGCTCCAATTTTCAGGCTGTCACTTTGTTGGCTCTTTAGGATTAATATTCACATTCTTACAAGTTTAAAAAAAATGTAAAAACCCCACCAATTTTAGGACAGAAAGAGCTGCATCATCTTAGAGCATCTCACAATTGTGAAAATATGGACGATGATAAAAAAACCAGAATATCTTAGAGATTCTAAGATATTTTACGATTTTCAAAACACTTATACTTTCCCTTGGACTAATCTAGATTCTGGAGTATCTGGCATATGACAAACACACATAAGACTTCGGAGTTATTCGTTGCAAGTGAACAATTTTTATAATATGCCAACAGGACAGTTGTTTATACTCAGCAGAGAAAATTTGGAAATGCAGAAGGGTAGAAGGATAAAGCAAAATGTATCAATATTTCAGTGGGTTTACTGCCCTAAAGCAACCGTCTTTAAATTTTCATGTGTCCTATTTTCCTTTTTTGTCACAATTATTTTGTAATTATTTCATATTAGTTGATACAATTTTGTATTCTGTGGCTTTCCCCCCTTTTCTATTACATTATGACTCTATCAGTTATCTACTGCTATCCCAAGACTCAGCAGATTAAAATAAGACCCATTTATGACTGCTAATGAGTCCAGGGGTTTGCCGGAAGGTTCTTCTGTTCTGGTCTCCTCTGGGCTTGCTCATGGGTCTGCCATCAGGTGATAGTGGCAGGGTAATCTAACTTCTTTGGGGGTTCACAGCTACTCTACATTTGGTCTGTTATCCTCTAGGAGGCCATTTGGGGCTTGGATGTGTGGTGGTAGTAAGATTCTGAGAGACAGAGAGAGAGAGAGAGAGAGAGAGTGAGAGGGGAAACGTGACAGTGCAGTTACTGCTCATATACAATCACAAGGGCTGTAGGGATAGCCCGCATGCCTCCATGGGATCCCTCCTCATTTGCAATGGTCAGAGATGGGGGGGGGTGGTGAAGAACTGTCTAGAGTTTGCAGTCAGTCCCCCAGAATAACAGAAGCACACTTCTATATCACTTCATAGACTTTTTAATGACTTTATAGTGTTACCTTGAGTGGCACCATCACAGACAATTTAAACATTTCCATAGTTTAAGACATTTTGGATTCTCCATTTTGTTTTCTGGGATACAACACACAGCTTTGTGGGGAGAAAACCTTTCTATTTGAGCTTACTAATAAAATCTTAGTATAGAATCACAGAAATTAAAAGTTTATAAAAATTTTGAGGGGAGCCTGAGTGGCTCAGTCAGTTGAGTGTCCACCTCTTGATTTTGGTTCGGGTCATGATCCCAGCGTTGTGGGATCGAGCCCCACCTTGAGCTCCGTGCTGAGTGTGGAGCCTGCTCGGGGTTCTCTCTCTCTCCCTCTGCCCCTCTCCCCCGGACTTGTACGCTCTCTCTCTGACATAAAAAAAATAATAAGGGGCACCTGGGTGGCTCAGTCAGTTGAGCGTCCGACTTTGGCTCAGGTCATGATCTCACGGCTCGTGAGTTCGAGCCCCGCATTGGGCTCTGAGCCTGGAGCCTGCTTCATATTTTGGGTCTCTCTCCCTCTCTGCCCCTCTCCTGCTCATGCTCTCTGTCTCTCTCTCTGTGTCTCTCAAAAATAAAAATAAACATTAAAAAATTTTTAAAAGTTTATAAATATTTTTGTTTTTCCTTCATTATGTCAAAGCATTTTGTGAGGTGCTCACGCCCATTTCAGCCCAGGTCGGTAGTACAAGTGTGCTCATTTCACTGCCCGGCAATACTGAATACTTAAAAAAAAAATCTCTGCTGAAACAAAATAAGGAAACTCTCCACCCCCAGCATTTCGTTGATATAATTGGCATTCATTTAATTGCTAGTAAAGGAAGAGAGGGAGAGACCTAGAGAGAGAGAGAAACAGAGATGTTTATATACTCACCCAAGTCTAGGAAACGCCCTGTCCTGTTCCTATCTTCATTATTCACAGTGAGCACGCTCTGGCGATTCCCACAGGAAAGTAACATGTGCAATTTTCTTGTGGCGTCAGAGTGTTTTCCCGATTACTTGGATCACGGAACACACTCCTTTTTCTTGCATCGCATCAAGTTTTGCGTGGCATCAGCGCCTTGGAACTACCGTTTTGAGGGGTACATTCCTGGGGAAATGTCTTGATAAACTGCGGTAGTTTTTCTTCCTGGGGGGCATTTCAGAGACCACGGAAAGGCGGGAGCTTCTGGTGGCTCCTGCAAACACACTCGACTTCATGAAAGAGGAACGAAACCCGTCAACGAAGATGAACTACTTCTCTTTCCTCCAGCCTGTTCACTTTGCAGTGAGAACCTCAAGAGCTCTCCGAGGCTTCGTTTTAAGGGATGCATTCTTTTCTGCGAATAGCAGGCTGGCGATTCTCTCCTCTTCGCGGCTCTACAGCCGGAGGTAGCTGACGGTGGTGCAGAGCCCAGGGGGCTGGCCGTGTGCTGGGACTTTGCTGCTGCAGGCGTGCTCTGCGGATGAACAGCTTGGTAAGGTCGCAGGGTCTCAGGCCCCACTCGGCCCTCCTGAGTCAGAGCCTGTGTTTGAATTAGGTGTCCCAGGGATTGTGTGCAAACGAGAGAGCTAGATGCACTGAACCAGGAGGCACCCGGCTAATATAAAGAGACTCGGCCTCAACCCAACTTACAGGGCAGTGACTGTATTGTGTGAGGTCCCTCACTCTAATCAGAGCATGACACAGGCACTGTATTCAGGAATCGTATGCATTTGCAACACAGGGTCATTTCTTAATAGCTTCTGGGCTATTTGCCTGAGGATGGCAGGAGGTGGAAGCCGGTCAGGGTTATAAACTACCAACCAATGGCTTTAAATTGAATTCTCTTCCAACGTCCTACCCAGAAGTAGTTAAAAGCGTGGGTCAGAAGGAGACTTCCTTGTTCTGCCAGTAACTAGCTGTGTGACTTTGGACAAGTTACTACAACTTTCTGTGCCATAATTTACTCATCCGTAAAGGGAGAATGAGGATAATTCCTGCTTCTTAGACCCAGGGTTGGCTGCAAAATTTGTAAGACCTAGCACTAATTGAAAATGTTGGGCCCCTTGTTCAAAAGTTATTGAGGATTTCAAGATGGCCCCTCTGGGCACAGGGACCTAGGCGATATGAGGCTGTCCTTCCTCAAGTTGTTAGCATAATTGCTGTGCCTAGGACATGGTAAGAATTCAGGGAATTCCAGTATTAATAAGGCTTTGAGAAACATACATTACTTATCTTATTTTATAAAGGAAAGGACTGAGACTCTGGAAAGTAAAACAACTTACCCAACAAGGTCAGACAGCCCAGTGGCTGAGCCAAGTCTCACCCTAGGTCTGCTTCCAGTGTGAATGGGGACGAATCCTTGGCAGGTGAGTAGGAAAGAACCTGTCCTTGCCCCGCCAGAGGGGAAGAGTGCCTGGGGTCCAGGAATCCACCCGCTGCCCTTCAGTGTCGAGAGGACAGCAGAGAGTTGCAGATCTTCCCTCTTTGGCAACTGGGGACAATTACTAAGTCAAAGGCAGGACTGAGAGCCTTTGATTCAACTTGGGCTGTTTATGAGATCCCAGCTGGACTTTAGCTTATGTTGATCAGAAACTGAAGGCTGAGCACCGTTTCTCTGACTCCATCCTAAGTGGAGAACCATGTTCTTTCCCCCTGCCCCACCCATCAGGCGGGAATCTTTCCTTTCTTTGGGCTGTGATGTTTCCTGGCCTCCAAAAAGTGAAGAATAATCTGAAAAACTCTCTTCAGAAAACTGGCTGATTAGCCTGGTCAAGAAATAATTGCACGTCCAACCAGAAGCCCTAGAGAAGGCCATTTACGGTAAGCCCACACGCGGGGCATGTCTAGCACAATTCCTTCTCACGTGGCGGGAGTGCACTCAACAAACACACCTCGATCCTTCGCTCTGGTCCCAAAAATGTGATAGGCAATTTCCATATGAGCTCTTTTAATTCTCCTGATAGGACTGAGGGGCAGGCACAACTATTCCCACTTTGCAGATGAGGAAACAGAGGTTAGAGAGTATGGCCACATGCCTTAGTCCCACAGGCTAGAAAGGGGGGAAGTCCAGTTTGCATGTGGGTATCTCTGGCCAGACCAAACCATACGATACCGTTCCATAACACACGTAAACTTTTAAGCACTGTGCAGTGAACTTTTACAATTGGGATGGTTAATTTTATGTGTCCTCTTGACTGGACTATGGAGCCCAGTTTGATCAAACGTTGGTCTCGATGTTTCTGGGAGGGTGGATTGAATGCCACAAAACAAGACTTGTTTTTTCTTCTGGAGAGTCCATTTTTCTGCACACTGTTAGTTCTGGAACTATTCTACAGCTGGAGACTGACAAGGCTGGTTGCTGCTGTGGTAAAGGCTCTTGCTTGTGGGAGGTAGCTAGTGGTCCCTGCCTCCTTCTGTGGCTCCTGACTTCTCTCAAGGTCTCTGGTGTGGCAGACTCATAAATAAGTCATCTGGCAAAGGGGAACTGTGGTTTGCAGAGTCCTAGTCCTCACTTTCCCAAGAGGAGAATATAAAAGGGTCTGTTTGGAGCCTAGAAACAATGGCATAAACACAAGCGGATCCAGCCTTCTGATCTCTAGGAGGCACTTTTTCATAGGGGAGGTTAAGAGTTCTGGCCTTAAAATAATCCAAAGCTGCCAGGGTTCAAATCTTGACTTTTCCAGCTACTTCAAGATCTTTGACTTTGAGTAAGACCTTTAAACTCTCTGCTTCACTTCCCCCCTCTATGTAATGGGAATAATCATGATATCCAGTAGAAGGATACTGTGATAATAACTGTAAGATAAACATCCTCACTTTCTCCATCAAATCTTTGTTCAAGTGTCCTCTTCTCAGTGGGGACTTTCCTGATCACTATTTCAAATCGCACCCCCCCTCCTTTTACCCCTGGACTCACTACTCATTATTCCCCTCACATGATTTATCTTTCTCTAACTTCTATCTTCAAACTTAACGATGAATGTTTTTGTTTATTGTCTATCTCCCTAATTGGAATATGAGCTCCATGAGAGCTCAACATATTTTTAATGTTTATTTATTTTTCGAGAGGCAGAGCATGAGCAGGGGAGGGGCAGAGACAGAGGGAGACACAGAATCTGAAGCGGGTTCCAGGCTCTGAGCTGTTAGCACAGAGCCCCAGGAGGGGCTCATACTCATGAACTGTGATTTCATGACCTGAACCAAAGTTGAACCCTTAACCAACTGAGCCACATAGGCACTTCAAGAGCTGAACATTTGTTCTGACTTGTTGTCTAGTACACAGTTGCTATTCAATAAATATTTATTGCATGAATGAAAAACCTTGTGTAGCAAATAGCATGCGTGAAGATATGTTAGCAACCACTAATAAGATGAAAATGAGTTTATTAGTGTTTTGGCCTTCCATAAACACACTGCCACACCTGGACCAAACTCGGTTCCATATAATGAGATGCTAACCCACTTTGAAAGTTTCTCAAGAGAACTAACTGAACAAATCCCAGGACCTCACTAATAGCTTGAGAATTTTAGTTTTGGGACATGTGTTAGGACATCTCTCAAAACTGGCCAGTGGGTTTTTACTCCACGGATGTGACTGAGGTGAAACATCCTTCTTGGCCCACTTCTACTTTCAGTTATGATATAAAAAGAACCAGAACCAGAGCTTCCATGCCTGGAGCATGCCAGAAAGACACTAGGAACATGCTAACAACTCCAGAGGAAACTTCTCCATTTGCCTTCTCACAACGGTCAGGTAGCAGATTAAAATCTTAGCATTCCAGAGAGAAATTGAAGTAGCTTATTATGTGGTACGTTGAAGAAAAATGCTACCAACTGACAGTTCTGCCTACCTTGATGAACAAAAGTGATTTTTTATTAGCTTAAAGAGGAAACCAACCACTTCCCTACCTTGTATCGAGTGTGTGTATTTATTCTCTTGGTGTGGCCAGTATGGTACATGTAGGCTAGATGGTCAAGGTTAAATACACCCTGGTAGTAGGGAACATATTGGCATTCCCTAGTGCCAACCACCTGGGTTGGCTCTCTAGTGAGGAACTAAGAAAGGGGTGGGTGACTTGCATGGACAGTGGGTTCGCTCTTGTTTTTCATTCTTAACCTGCACTTGAAGCATCCAGGTAACTATGAGGTCGTTCTCAAGTAATGGGAGTTGAAGACAGGCTTTGTCACCTGGGGGCAGGTGGATGCTACTAGTAATTGGTAGCTCATGCTGATTGAACACCCACTGTATGCCCGGCACCCTGGTCAGTGAGTGGTGTCATCCACTTTCACAGCAACTCCCAAAGATCAGTAGGTGCTACATTCATCATGATTTTGCAGATTAGAACATGGAGGCTCAGAAGAATTAAATGACTTTCCCAAGCTCACACATCTAGTAAGTAGATGTAATGGGATTTGAATCCTGTGATTTTTACCCCAAACCATACTCTTAGCAGTTTCTAAACAACCCAGAGTCTGTCTGCCTGTCTGTCTGTCTGTACTTATTTATTTTTTATTTTAGGGACAGAGAGTGTGCACTAGTGACTAGTGGGGGGAGGGGCAGAGGGAGAGAAAGAGAGAGAGAGAGAATCCCAAGCAGGCTCTACACTCAGCGAGGAGCCCGACACAGGGCTCAATCCCATGACCCTGGGATCATGACATGAGCAGAAATCAAGAGTCAGACACTTAGCTGACTGAGCCACCCAACTGGAGTATTTAGAATCTGTATCTTGCTGATGCTAGCTTTTTTTGGTAAAGGCTTTCAAAAGGAACATTGGAGTCCTGCCTCACATGTACAAACAGAGGAAATGGGTCCTTGGTTCTTCCCTGAGTCACAGCATGAAAGGAGAACAATACCCCTTGAAGTTGGTGCAGAGATGACAGGGTAACTGGTGATCTCTTCCTGAGGGAAGCAACCCATGGGAAAGTTACTTAAATTCTCAGTTCCCCTCTTTTCTCATCAGTGAAACATAATAATAGTACCCAACTCGTGGGGATGTTGCAACACCTAAGTGAGAGAATACATGTAAATAACTTAGCACAATGCCTAGATTTTGGTAAGTCCTTACTAAACTCTTACATGTTACCAGGGAAGTGAGGGGCATCTTCTTTTGCATAAGTTACTTCCCTTTCAGTGAGGCTTCAATCTTTAAGATGTCAAAAACATCTTAGACAACCTCCTACAATCACATTTCCCAAGATGTGTTTGTTCCTTATATTCTGGGGCCAAATGCTCAGCTTGGAACAAATTCTAGGATTCACTGTGTTTTGGAAATACATTTTATTTTATTTTATTTTGTTTTGTTTTGTTTTATTTTATTTTATTTCATTTCATTTCATTTTTTATATTAAATATAATTTATTGTCAAATTTGTTTCCGTACAACACCCAGTGCTCATCCCAATAGGTGCCCTCCTCAAGGTCCATCACCCACTCTCTTCCTTTTTGAAAATTAGATGCTCTGAGAGTTTTGCAATAAAAACTGTGTTAAACTTGGTTTCACACAACATCTTCTGAATGCCTTTTTTAAATAAATAACTAAAAAGTATTAAGACTATTTTTTAGAGCAGTTTCAGGTTCACGGCACAATTAAGAAGGAGGCACAGAAATCTCTTATATAGCCCTGTATCACACGTGCATAACCTCCCCCATAATCAACAGCCCCTGTTAGAGTAGTGCATTTGTTATAGATGATGGATCTACATTAACACATTATAAATACCCTAAGTCCATTAGTTTACCTTTGGGTTCACTCTAGGTGTTGTATATTCTATGGGTGTGGAATAAATGTGTAATGACATGTATCCACCATTATAGTATAATAGCAGAGTATTTTTGCTCTTCTAAAAATCCTCTGTGCTCTACTATTCCTCCCTCTTCCCCACGCCCCTCCCCCACAATCACTGGAAACCAATGATTTTTTTTTTTTTTTTTTTTTACTGTCTCCATAGTTTGCCTTTGTCAGAATGTCATATAGTGGAAATCATACAGTCTGTAGGGTGTTCAAATTGGCTTCTTTCCCTTAATAGCTTATTTATTTTTAGTGCTGAATAGCATTCCACTGTCTGGATGTACCAGAGTTTATTTATCCATTTGTCTACTGAAGGACATCCTGGTTCTTCCACATTTTGGTCATTATGACATCTGAGCGCAGGTTTTTGTTTGGACCTAAGTTTTCAACCCCTTTGGGTAAATACCAAGAACTGTCATTGCTGGTTTGTCTCATAAGAGTATGTTTTGTTTTATAAGAAAATACCAAACTCTCTTCCAAACTGACTCTTCCATCTTGCATTTCCAACAGCAACGAATGATATTTCCTGTTGTTCCACATCCTCACCAGCATTTGGTATTGTCACTGTTTGGGATTTTGGCTATATCTCATTGTTGTTTTAATTTTCACTTCCCTGATGACATATGATGTGAATCATTTTTTAATATGCTTATTTGCCATCTGTATATCTTTTTTAATGGGGTGTCTAAGGTCTTTGTTCCATTTTCAGTTGGGTTGTTTGTTTTCTCATTGTTGAGTTTATGAGTTCTTGGTATATTTTGGATAATGGTCCTTTATCAGATGTGTCTTTTCCAAGTATTTTCTCCCACTCTGCAGCTTGTCTTCTTATCCTTTTGATATTGTCTTTCCCAGAGCAGAATTTTTCAATTATAATGAGGTTCAGCTTACGATGATTTCTTTCATGGATTATGCATTTGGTGTTGTATCTACAAAGGTCTCACCACACCCAATGTCATCTAGATTTTCTTCTATGTTGCCTTCTAGGAGTTTTAGAGTTTTGTGTTTTACATTTAGGTCTATGATCCATCTTGAGTTAATTTTTGTGAAAGGTGTAAGATCTGTGGTTAAATTTATTTTTTACATGTGGTTGTCTTGGTATTCTAGCACCATTGTTGAAAATCCAATCTCTGTTTCACTGTATTGAATTTACTCTTTCATCAAAAATCCATAGACTATATTTAGAGGGTCTATTTCTGGGCTTTCAAGTTTGTCCTATTGATCTATTATCATGCTGTCTGGATTACTATAGTTTTATATTAACTCCTCAAGTTCTGTGGTATTAGTCCCCCAACTTTGTTCTTCTGCTTCAATACTGTATCAGCTATTCTGAAGCTTTTCCTTCTCCATATAACTTAAAATTTTTTTTAACATTTTTATTTATTTTTGAGAGACAGAGACAGAGCATGAGTGGGGGAGGGGCAGAGAGAGAGGGAGACACAGAATCTGAAGCAGGCTCCAGGCTCCGAGCTGTCAGCACAGAGCCCGACGTGGGGCTTGAACCCACAAACTGTGAGATCATGACTTGAGCTGATGTTGGACACTCAATCTACTGAGCCACCCAGGCGCCCCCCCCCCCCCATATAACTGTAGAATCAGTTTATTGATACCCACAAAATAACTTGCTGGAATTATAATTTCCAAATGCTTTTGATATAGAAGTTATTTTTTTCACTTAGTAGTTATGACACTCTTTGGAATACACTTTGGAAATGGCATTGTATATAATTTTCTCACTCTTTGTGCATCTTATGTAATTTCCCGATTCTTTGTCTATGACCGTCTTCTGTTAATTTTCAAGTTTCTTGCTCATACTGTATATGACTCTTAATATCCACCATAGCACTGGACACATAATAAGTACTTAGCAAAACAAACATTGTTCAACCAATTCACTGGGTTCTGTATTCTATTTCACGGAAAGAGCCCTCAGCTCAGCCTTGTATGAAATGAGCTCACCTTCAGGCAAGCAATGTGATGTTATGAAGGCAACAGTGGATCAAAAATCTCTGTGGGTTACTTTCCTTGTATAACTTGGTGTCTCAAGTTAAAGAGCACCTGCATTATTTTCTACATTCTTTGTAATAATGAATTAGGGGCATTAAAGTTGGTTACGTTTCATGATATAAATATGGCAAAATAGAAAGGAGAGGATATAACCTTGTTGAAATAAAAGAAGACTAACCATATGAGAAAAACAAAGGCTGTTTATTCAGAGCCTGCTATAGAATGGGAATCAGCCCATTGAGTTTGGCAGAGTCAAAAGCAGGCAAAGTGAAAAGCTTTAGTGTAGAAAACAGAGAAGGCTTCAGGTATGTCCTGATTGGAGGGTGTTGGTTGGCATGGGGAAACTGTAGAGGGGTAACTAGAAGTGGAATATCCTATGTGATTGGTTGGGGTACATATTTGACTTTTTCTGGTTGATCCTAAATTGGAAACAGGTGCAAAGATTAGTTAATCTGTGAGTTATTTATCAAATACTGGCCATTTGGGGTTGATTGTTAATAGTTTGGCTTCCTAGAGTATTACTAGAGATAGTAGTCTGACTTCCTATAAGTGTGACTTACAGCAGGCTGCCCTCCTGGGCTGGTCACTGTAGATAAGAATTTAGTTTCCTGGGCTAGTCATGGCAGGTTTGGGGTCAGAGTTCTGTTTTTATGTATGGTCTGGCTATTGTCCGTTTATATATTTAGTCTTTTATCCTCATTAACTACTTGTGTAAAATTCTCAATTCAACTGCACTCAAAAGTTTTCCAAGTCAAGAGAGTATGCCCAGAATTATGATTTGTGTTTTTAATAAAGATAACAACAGATGGAACTATAGATATTTCCAGATTTATTTTCTGGTGGTTCATAAGTATTAGAAATCATTTGTGAGATGATAGCATTTTCTTTTCTTGTTTGTTTATTTTTTTAAAGTTTATTCTGAGAGAGAGAAAGAGAGAGAGAGAGAGAGAGAGAGAGAATCCTAAGCAGGCTCCAAAATGTCAGCTCAGAGCCCAATGCAGGACTTGGTCTAATGAGCTGTGACATCATGACCTGAGCTGAAATCAAGAGTCGGACACTTGAGGCACCTGGGTGGCTCAGTTGGTTCAGCATCTGACTTTAGCTCAGGTCATGATCTCACAGTTGGTGAGTTTGAGCCCTGAGTCGGGCTCTGTGCTGACAGCTCAGAGTCTGGAGTCTACTTTGGATTCTGTGTCTCCCTGTCTCTCTGCCCTTCTCCCACTCACACTCTATTTCTCTCACGCACAAAAATAAATAAACATTTAAAAACATCTTTAAAAAAAAAGAAGAGTTGGACACTTAACTGACTGAGCCACCCATGTGCCCCAGCATTTTCTGGAAAGGGCATCGTTTAAACACTTATGAGTTGTGAGTTTCCAAATATGTAAAGAACATTTTGATGCCTGTGGTCTCAGAATTCTTTAGCACTCTCTATCACTCCTGTGGGAACTGGAGGCATGGTCACAGAGATTTAATTCCTTGTGCTGATTTTTCTCAGGATATTAGTTAAAATTGGATGAGGCTTGGTATAACATTTCTCAGAAATTTGGGAATAATTCTCAGGATCTCTGCTTGTTTTATTTTATTATTTTTTAATAAGAAAATAAAGAACTTCCTGTCCAGGGGTCCACACACTCTAGCTTGTGCTGAGAAGGCTTTATACAGCCTGAGCTAAGAAGCTTTTTTATTTTTTCCACCATTTTTAAGTGGTCATTAAAAAAACAAAAACAAACAAGAGTATGTGATAGGGACTGTCAGTGATTTGCAAGGTCTCAAATATTTACTCTCTGGGGGTACCTGGGTGGCTCAGTCAGTTAAGCTTTGGAGTCTTGATTTTGGTTCAGGGTATGATCTCAGGGTTCGTGAGTTCGAGCCCTGCATGGGTCTCTGGGCTGACAGCTTCAAGCCTGATTGTGATTCTCTCTTTCTCCCTCTCTGTTCCTTTCCCAGTATTGCATATTCTCTCTCTCTCTCTCTCTCTCTCTCTCTCTCTCTCTCTCAAAATAAATAAAGACACTTCAAAAAACATTTAAAATATTTACTCTCTGGTCTTTTAGAGAAAATATTTGCCAACTCCTATCTTGGTTGATTAATAGAGAGCCTTCGTTGGAGTTTTGAAGTAGGACCCTCTTCATTTTCAGTGCAGTGAGTGTGGTGAGGTTGGGGATACTAATGGACATGTCCATACAGTGGCTGAAGAGGAAACACCAGTCTTACTTGTCAGGCTGGACAAGGACGGAGCAATTGGAGGTATTCTCAGAGGATCTGACATCAGCTGGCTCTCAGGAACTGTTGACTGTGTCTTATGTTTTAAACCATGTACCTCCTCCCATGTGACTGCTGCCTGGGCTGGCCCTGCAGCTTTTTCAGGTCTAGCCCTTGCCATGGCTGGAGAGGAGTCAGGATTTTTAAGGTTTCAAGGGAACCTCATCCCAGAGCCCACTGCTTCTGAATAAAACTTAAAACCTGCTTTCCCTTACCTTTTCCATTTCTGCTTGGTTCAGGGCACAGAAAAAAAAAAAAAAAAGCTGAATTGCTTTCAGAGAAAATGATACAGTGCAGTCATCAGACATGTGGAGACCATGTATAATAACATCCTCAAAAATGCTTCCAGCATTACAGTAAGTGAACAGGCTGGGCACAAATGTGGATAAACAGCATAGTCTTACCTGTTTAAAATAAACAACAGACAAACAACCAAATATGCATCAAAACAAGGCATCAGGAAGGAAATACTCCAAAGTTCATGGTGACTGCCACAAGGAATGGGATTTCTATGTTACATTTTATTTTCTAAGTTTTTCTATACTTGCAAATTTTCCCACCAAAAACATTGCTGGTTTTAAAATCAGATTTATAAAAAAAAAAAGTTTGCCCCAACACTACTTTGGTGTATCCCAGTCAGAAGAAAACATACACGTTTATTCTCAAATGTCTTCCTGGGAGGAGATGAAAAGTGGATCCATAAAGATGTAATTTGAATCAAATTGTCATAGTTACAAAAAACTGGCAGAAAATGAAAAAAAAAAAGATATTAGGGATCCTTGAATTATCCTGGTAACCACTTCCATTCTCATTTTACTTTATAGGCAAAGGCCTTTTTCCTTGCTTTAAATATTTTAATGTCGGAGCTACTAAGAATTATAGTTGGCCTAATCCTTAATATATTTAATTTTCCAAACATGGAACTTCAAGTAGAAATAAAAGTCCTGAATGTATTTGAAACTCGCTGATGCCTTCCTTTTTTACATAGGACAAATCCATTGCTTCTCGTATTTATTTTTATTGCATCTATAAATTGATTTGGAACAATAAAACCCAGAAGCCTGAAAATCAGGAAGGAAAGGAGACTTGGTCACAAGTTGTTGTTAAGTCTTTGAAATACATATTTATTTTGAGCCACAAGAGTGCTGTGCATCAGCGTCCTTTTCTCCTTAATGATGGAGAGCAGTGGCTTCTCCAGTAGGCGGCCAATGAGTTGGCAATATGGCAGCCCTGCACCTTCTCAGGGCATTGCCACCACTTTATGTCCACAGTTGTTGTTTTTTGTTGTAGTTTACCCCTCTTTCCTCCTTGGGTCGTGTTTAGAAGTGGGAACAATCAAGACATATCATTCTCCATTTACTATCCTCAGTCTTATCTTTGGCTTCTCTCCACCACAGATGCTATACCCCTGACCTTTACTCATCCACTCACTGGCCTATTGTACTCATTAGATTGTAAGCTTTTGGAGTGCAGGTACCATGCCTTATTCTTCTTTGTATTCTGAGCAGACGCCACGGAGCCTAGAATGTAGGTGCTGATATCTTTTCTTAAATGAATGAGTAGAGTGAAACCAAACCAAGTAATAAGACAGAGCACTTACTCCGTTTCGAGCACAGTTTTAAATGCTTTGCCTATATTAATTCATGTAGCCCTCAAAAAATATAATCTGATAGTTCTATTCTTATTCTACTTACATGTAAATGAGATGGAAATACAGTCGTGATTATAGACCTTCTTTCTTTAGAGCAGAGGCTGTTGAAAGCTGTATTTCTCCCAGTACCTCCCTTCTAGATACACTGATGAGAATGGAGGAAATGATCCCGTGGCATGACCCTCACCTCAGCCCTGGATGAGGGAGGATTTGGGCACAGTCATGAGTCTAAATGGAGATCTTCTGTGTGCTCACCTTACCTAAACTACTCCTCATTTTTCAGCCTGTTAGTGTCTAAGGATGCCTGGTATCCATCCTGAGCCTTGTCAGTCAAACCAGGCTGGCCCCCCATATACCTTGTGAGCAGACCCATACAAACAGGCTGCTGGAGTTTGGGCTGTCTTTGGGCATTTGTCTCGAGTGCTATGGCTTCTCCATCCCAATCTGTCTCCCTCCTCTCTTCTAACCTCTAGCTGGCTGCCCTCTGGCCCTCTTGCTTTTGTTTTCAGCCCCAACAGTGGGCCTTTGGCTTCCCAGGCTGAACCTCACTGCGTGCAGCCAGCACTCGCCCACCCTGGGCTCTTCTGTTCCCGGCAGCTTCTGGCAAATGTCCTGCCTGACCAAATTCCAACTTGAGTCCCAACCCCCAGAGCTGGCCTGGTCCCTAAGGCAGGGATGGAATTCCCCCAGAGCTTTCCACATGACTAAACAGATAAATTGTGTGATGGGTTATCCGTGTCTAGTTCCAGAGCGGGAATGGGAGAGGGGGCTCTAAAGCTTTCATGAGCAGATATGGGCTCATCACCCCATCCTAACCTGTAAGTGCTCTTGATGTTTCCCCCAAATTCTCATTCTTCCTGTCTCAGGGCCTTTGTGCACCCCACTGCCACTTTCCAGAAGACTTCTCATCCCCACCTCACCCCCCAACTCTACTCTGACTCATCTTTGGGCTTTCGTTTTAATGTCCCTTCCTTTGGGGAGCCTTCACTGCTTACCTCGCTCCACTCCTGTCCTGGATTGCATAGGTGCTTTTCTTTTTTCTCCTTTGTCATCTACGGCATCTCCATCTCCATCTCCATCATCATCATCATCATCATCATCATCATCATCATAGCTCATGTTCACGGGGCTTCACCTAGGCACTCCTTGAAGAATTTTACAAGAGCTAACTCAGTTGATCTTCCTCCACAACCCTGACGCAGACACCGTTTTGATCTCTGTTTTACGGAGGAGGACTCTGCCTCAGAGAAGTTAAATAACTTGTCTGTGGCCATACGGGTAAGTAGGTGAGGTCAGGTTTTGAACCCATGTTGTCTGGCTCTGGAGACACTTGGTGCAGCAACTCTAAACCGCCTCTCGTGTGTGGCATTTGTCATACCACCTGGCGTTCCACCATCGCCCCTCTGTTTTATTCACAGTTGCATCCTAGCATGTAGTACGAATCCTGATAAAAATTAAGCTCGATAAATACTTTTTTGGTGGAATGAATGCCTGAATTCTGGTTTATAGATATTTTACGTCTCACAAATTCAAATGAAACAATCCTGATTCTTGATTTGGTGACATCAGTAGACAAGGCCAGCCACGCAAGTGGTTTCCTTGGATTCCTTAATGGCTTCTGTATTAATCAGTCTCATTCAGTAGGAACAATGTGAGCTCAAGGGAAACTGTTATCTGTCCCAGCCCCCCACGTTTTCCATAGTAGGAGACCGGGGCCAGAGTGTTTAAGTGACTCGTCCACGGTCACACATGAAGCCAGCGGCAAACAGGATGCCAGGTCTCCTGGTTTCCAGTCCTGTGTCCTTTCTCTGTGCCTGGTCAAACAGAAATTACTGTCACATGAGGGTGTATAGTTAAAACAAACATCAAGGCTGCAACCAATTTGATTACGACTCCAAACAGTGTGAAGGGGCATGTGGCTCCAGGGCTCCTGGGGACTATGACCGGCTCAGAGTAAACACAGGACTTCTGATAGGGAGGCATGCTTGGCCCAGAAAGGACCCAGACTCTGCAAAGTTCTAAGAGTGTTCTAAGAGTTTATTTCGTGGCCTTTTTTTTTTTTTTTTCTGTGTGACCTTGGGTACATTGCTTTGCTTCTCTGGTCTCTAGTCTCCTTGGTAGTTTGACAGGGTGTATGGACTGAATGTTTGTGCACCTCCACCCCCACCCAAATTCACATGTTGAAGCCTTGATCCAGAATGTGATGTTACTTGCAGGTGGACTTTTGAGAGGTGATTGGGTTTAGGTGAGGTCTTGAGGGTGGAGCCCCTCCCTGTGGGAGGACACAGGGAGAGGGTCGGAAGCAAGCTCTCAGCAGGAACCGACTGCCTGCACCTTGATCTTGGACTTCCAGCCTGCAGAGCTGTGAGAAATAAATGTCTGTTACTTAAGCACCAGTGTTTATGGTATTTTGGTACAGCAGCCCAAGCTGATTCAGACACAGACTTTTATGAGCTTGACCTTGAGGCCTCCTTCTGGCTCTGCAATTCTCACGTTCCTTCTCCAGTTCTCCCCTGTTAGTGCTGTGCCCATTCCTGCCACTCTGCTGTCCCCCAAGCCATTCCTCCTCACTGGGTATGTTTTCTCCAACCCCTTGCCATTAATCAGAGTCTTTTGCTAACCTAGAGACTGAACATAAGTCTCAGTCCACGGGTGTGGAGGAAAAGCAAATGCCTTTGGGTCAAGTACAGATACTTCTCTTCATTTCTTTGTGCCTTGAGCAGTTGCTTGTTTAACTTCTCTATGCGTCTATCTGCAAAGTGGGGTTGTTGTCACTCTCACGTGGAATTAAACATGGAAAATTCCCAGGAAGATTGAGGATCAGAAGCATTTTTCTTTTCCTTTTTTCTTTTTAATGTTTTACTTATTTTTAAGACAGAGAGAGACAGAGCATGAGTGGAGATGGGGCAGAGAGAGAGGGAGACACAGAATCTGAAGCAGGCTCCAGGCTCTGAGCTGTCAGCACAGAGCCTGACGCAGGCTTCGAACTCACAAACTGTGAGATCATGACCTGAGCTGAAGTCGGACGCTCAACTGACTGAGCCACCCGGGCGCCCCAGAATTTTTCTATTAAAGGCAAAACGGTAAATAATTCGGGCTTATAGTGTATATACAGTCTCTCAGCTTTGCCATTGTAGGGCAACAATGGCCATGCACGATATGTAAATAAATGGGTATGGCTGTGTTCCAATAAAACTTTATTTATAAAAATAAGTGGCAGACTGGATTTGCACCCCACTCCCACCTGCGGCACTAAGCTTTGTGGTCCCTTGTAATAGATTATGATTCTCACTACTTTTTTATTTAAACAAACTTCAGGCTGTTCTGTTCTGCCTCTGTCTTTGTGTGAGGACCCTCCTTCCCTCCCTGCCTCACCCTTCCTTTCCTAGATAGTGGGTATTCTGAAGTCACTGTTTTCCTTGGCTTCTCTTCACCCAGAGCTCCAAACGCAAGTCCTAGTAGATATGCTGTAAGTGTTTGTTGCAATGAAATGACAAAAAGTCCCCCATCATTCCAGGCCAGGAGTCCAGTGTCTGAGGGCCCCCAGTGCAGTGGCGTGGGCCTGGCGCCATTGGAGAAGAAAGCCTTTCTGAGGTTTGAGGGGGGGCCTGCAGACTGGGCGGGGCGCTGCTTTATAAAGAGGTGCTGTGCTTTGACATTAGTGAAAAGCCCCAGCTGGCACACTGGGGAGCTGGCCAGCGGCGGGAGCTGGCGTGTGGGTCTGCTGCACAGGCTTCCTGGCCCGCCAGCGCGCCTCGGGCTCTGCCCATAGGGGGGCCGTTGTTCCTTGTCCATTGTGTGGCGGGCAGGGGGTTTGGGGCTACGGGCAGGGTTGGGAGCAGCCCCTCATCTCACAGAGCTCAGCTCAGTGAAAACAGAAAGATAAAGAGCCAGAAGAGGAGGAAGAAAGAGCCCACCGTGCTAATGTGCCAGCTCGGAAATTGAAGTGACCCACCCGGCGAGGTGAGCGTTCTCGGAGCAAGGATGACATTTTCCGCAAGTTGCTCTGGGCTTGGAATGGGAAATGGGCTTTTAGATATTGGTAATTGGAATGCACAGAAATTCAGGAACCCATCTGGCAGTTATTCTGCTAATCTCAGGATCCTGGCCAGGGGCCAGGCGGGAACAAAATCGTGTTCTCTTCTCTTAATCCCCAATGCGGTTCCCACTGGACTCGGCAGGCTCCCAGCCCTGGAGATTTCTCAGGGCTCCTCTTCCGGGCTCAACTGCTCAAAGAAACCCCTAGAAATGCCATTACATGATCTCAGAGCCTCAGACATGGCTAGACACCAGGAGGGGCCAGGAATGTGTGTGGAGGGATGGGAGACCCAGGTTCTCAGAATCATCTGGGCTTGAGTTGAATCATGACTCTATGCAGGCAAGGTAAAGGACTATGTCCCCCTTCGGTTGAGAAATGATCTCTCATTTCTCCAGCTTCCAGGATTCGCTTTTGAAATCTGTCACTCACAGACTCTGTTATACGAGCACACTACTTAACGTTCTGTGCCTCAGTGTCTTTATGTGGAAAGGGAACAATATTGTGCCTCTTCAAGGTGTTATGAGCATCCAATGAGCAAATGAGTACACACACACATACACACATACACACACACACGCACTAGAAGAGGACTTGCCCGTAGTGCACATTTGTATGGGTTTATGACTTTGGTCGTTATTTCCTTACACAAAAACGGGGATAATGGCATCCACTTTCAGTTTCGTTGTAAGGATGTGATGAAATCGTGAATGTCAAACCCTCTTACCTGGGCCTGGTGCATTGTAGGTCTTCAGTGAATTCTGGTAATTTTGTGGGTCCCTTCATGACAGATTTGTGTGGCCATGAGGCTAATTGTCAAGAGTCCTGACAATTAGCCCTCTCTGGTTAATTGTCCCTCTCTGGCCTTAGATGTCCTTCCTCTAAGATCAGGACATCAGCGTGGGTTCATTCTTTCTGCTTGGATGTTTTGACTTCCCAGAAGGTCAGGGAAACTTACCATGGATGACTGTCTTGTAGAGATTTGCCTTTTGCACTAGCTTGACTTTAAATAGTTGGGGTCTCAGGCTGGATATTCCAGTGTGTGAACACTAGTGAAACACGGTGAGGCAGGGGGCCCCTGTATAACCCACCAACCTTTCTTCCAAAGAAGGAGAATCAGGCTTCCTCAACCTTTAGTGGCCCCAAACTCACCATCATCATCACCATTGTCATCATAGAGATAGTCGACATTTATTAAATACTTTACACATGTTAATTCGTGCGACTCTCACAGGCACCCCGTGAGGTGGATTATTATCCCCATGTTGCAGATGAGGAAACCAGACACAGAGAAAGTAACTTGGTGGGGTTGCGGGGTGATCACACACCTGCTCAGTGGAATGGGCTTTGATCACAATGGTTAGAATTCCAAGGTTACCTCTTCGCCATAGGCCCTCCCTGGCAGGCCAGTAAATCATCTGGCCACAGGCTGTAGGACATGCAGTGAAGAAGTGGGGCGGTCCAGGGGGTAGGCACCCTGGATTCGTCTGGGATCCATCTCACACCTGCTGGAGGCCAAGGATGGACGGTACATTTTCCTGGGTCACAGCGGCCCCAGCCTGGTTGGAGTTTGGTGGGTCAAGTAAGAGCACTGTCTGCAGGAGGCCCGGGAGAGGGGGAAGAGGAACTTAGTGCTGAAAGGGCACACCCAATTGTCACCAGTCTCCTTGCTGACATTCTCATGTAGATCATGACATGTGTTGGTCAGGGTATAGGATGGTACTTGAGTATGAAGAGACCTGTTGTTTCCAGGTAGATACCTTGAGGCACCTTGAGTTCAAGAAGACATTGGACAGAGAATCAGAGACCCCATAGAGCTTTCACATTGCTTAGCTCTGTGTTCTAAGAAAAACTACATTTTAACATGACATGAGCCTTTGGGGGCTTTGGCTACTCATCCCCATTGGATAGGTCCAAGGTTAACCTCTCTGGGCTCTCTGGAGAAGACAAGCAGAAGTATGTTCATGTGATGTCCAGAGAATACCCAGAATGTGGTCCCCTGCTTATATGTGTCCTCTAGACCCCTTAGAAGCACAATCATGTCTTCAGGTGTCTCTGAGCACCTAACTTTTTGCTCAATACAGAGTTCCCATTTTACAGGTGAGGAAGCTGAGGCCCAGTCATTAGTCAATTGGCCATGAGCACACAGGCTGTGGCACAGCTGTGATTTGAACCCTGGTATTTCTGGTCTCAAATTTCTGCTCCTTCCTCCTGGCTTATAGTGGAAAGTCTCTACCCCCTGGTTTAATACACAAGGCGTTTCATGTCTTGGCCTGTCACTCCTGCTCACTCATGCCACTCTGCAGCCACAAGAGATTCTTGCTGTTCTGATGGTCTCTGTCCCTTATACATTCCTGCCTTGCCTGGGCTGTGTGGCTGCCAGGATTTCCCTTCACAATTTTCTACTCATCTGTTGGCACTCAGCTCATGTGTCACTGTCACAGGGAAGGTTTTAAATTATTTTTCATGGACTAGTGAACAGCTTCTAGTCTGTTCTTCCTGGATCCATTCACGCTGATCCAATCTTTTCTTCACATTTCTGCCCCAAAGAACTTTCTAGAATATCCATCTGATCCTACAGCAACCTGGCTCATCACCCTTTACCAGCTCCCTTTTGGTCTTAAGATGCCTTGCATAAAAGGCTAGTCCTGGCCCTTGCCTGCCTCTCTCTTGAATCCCACCCCACCAGCCCCTCCTACCCCCCCCCCCCCATGCTAACCTTTCAATTCTCTAGCAGCAACTCTCTCTCTCTCTCTCTCTCTCTCTCTCTCACCTCCTTACTTTCTGTCTCAGCCAGCTCGGGTACTGCAACAAAATGTCACAGACCAGGTGGCTTAAACAACAGAGATTGATCTTCTTTTAGTTCTGGAGGCTGGAAGTCTAAGATCAGGGTATCAGCATGGTTGGATGCTGGTGAGAGTCCTCTTCCTGGCTGTCAGATGGCCACCTTCTGACTGTGTCCTCACATGGTAGCAAGAGAAAGAGAGCTCTGGTCTCTTCCTCTTCCTATGCAGATCACGTAGGCCCCATACTCATGACCTCATCCAATTCTAATTACATCCCAAAGGTCCACCTGCAAATACCACCACGTTGGGGGTTAGGGCTTCAATATATGCATTTGGGGAGGATATAAACATGCCATCTGTAGCACCTTCTCACATGCATCTCCTTCTTTAAAAAAATTTTAATGTTTTTATTTATTTTTGAAGGAGAGAGAGAGACAGAGAGAGAGCCTGAGCCGGGAAGGAGCAGAGAGAGAGGGAGACACAGAATCTGAAGCAGGCTCCAGGCTGCAAGCTGTCAGCACAGAGCCCAACGCGGAGCTCAAACTCATGAACTGTGAGATCATGACCTGAGCTGAAGTCAGATGCTCAACCAACTGAGCCACCCAGGAGCCACTCACATGCATTTCCTTCTTTCTGGAATCCTTTCTACCTCTATCTGCACTGACAAACGTCTCCTCATTCTTGTAGTCTCAGTTTAACCATCTCTTCCCCAGGGAGACCTCCGTGTCTTGTAAACCCCTGTATGTGCTCCTACAACACTCACAGTGAAACTCTCCACTCTCTACCACCACTAAATCTTAATGTGTCTCTTCTCTGGAAGATGGCGAGCTTCACTGGGCAGGTAGCCAGGCCGCTATGTGCAGAGCTCTGGGTACATAGCAGCTGCTCAATGAATACTGTTAGATGGATGAATGAATGAGTGCATTGGCTTGCCAAGATCATGTTGAGAATTAAATCGGGAAGCTTGGGATTCTAAATTTGCCATTGCAAACCACTTCTCTGTTTCTGGACCCTGCCGGCTAGTCCATTTCCTATCCCAGACCATTTACCCTGGTTACTCCCAACTGTCCACAACATTAAAAACCATATGAGTGTACACCTGAAACTAATAGAACGCTATGCTTATTGTGCTTGAATACAAAGTATGAAATGGTGCTCCTCTTGTTTGTGCCTTTCCAATATCTCTAGGCTCTTACACTCTTTATGTTTTGTCTGCTAGCCAAGTCATGCATTTTGGCTTCTTTTAATTTTTCTCTCTTAAATAAATCTCTTCATACTCACTTTGGACCCTCTCCAATTTTCATAGTTTTTGTTCTTTTCCCTCCTCCCATTTCCTTGTTGCTTAGAAAAATGCACTTACATTGAAAAGCACTGGCTTTAAAATATAGTTTGAAGTCCATGTACAATTTTTGAGCCTGGTGTTTATGACAGAGGGATGCAAGGCATGGTCCCGGTCTTCAGGGAGTATGTGCTCTCGCATCTCTGAACTCTGCATGCCTCTGGGCTGTAGGCACAAGGTGTTGGAGGCATTTCTTGGACATCAAGCAAATGAGAGCAGCTAGTCTCCAGCCCAGTGTGTTTGGGTGGTATCTCCTAGAATCATCCTGCGCTCTTCTTTCTGCACACTCAGAACTGCAACTCTACACCCCTCAGGGAATATTCAGGAGAGTCTGAGTTCCCTGGCCACCCACTTGTCACAGAGAAGACCAGACTTTGGCTTTGAGTCAGAAGACCTGGTTTAGGGTTTAGGTGGAAAGGCATTCAACTGAGTTTGGCAGTCCTGGATCGGGATCTTGGTCATGCTTATCTGTTTATCCTTGGGTAAGATTTATCAAGCTCCCATTTACTCACCTGTAAAATGGGGATAATGATGACTACCTCATAGCATCGTTATGAGGATAAGGTAATGTGATTAAGTGAAAAGTCTCTGGCACATGGTAGGCACTCAGCAAATGCTCCCAAACCAGTGTAGTGGCATTTAGCTATGGCCTGTCTTTTGTGGCTGCGTTGTGACTTTGTTAGTGGACATGCATGTGAGCTGTCTTGTAAAGTCTGAATTATACCATGGCCTCTGTGATATTTGGACAGGTTAAGTCATTGGCTCTAAGATTCAAAACTAGTATGGGTACAGCCATAAATGAGGTGTATTGACAAGAGTTTTATATTTAACTACGTGGGAAAGATGCATCCAGATGTATAATAACTACTTCAGAAAATGCTTTGGTTATACTGGTCAGGATACAAACAAACAAACCAAAAAGTGCCATTTCCAGTGATACATCAGGTCTTCCTTCCACCTACACATTTAACCATTCAGCTAGGCTAAATGGAGCTCCTACGATGTGCCAAACATGGGGCAAGGGAACCATAGATATAATTCCTGCCACGTATGTGTGTGTGTATGTGTGTGTGTGCGCATGTGTATGCGTGTGTGCTCTTAGTGTGTAGCCAGTACAGGTTGGCATAGACTGTGATGGAAATTAACAGAGGAGTTATGGCAGGGGACAGAGAGAGGGGCAGCTGATGCCATTTAGGGGGTCAGGAAGGTTCTCTGTAGAAGATGATCTGATAGACAATTTCCTATTTATGGTGATGCTGGACCAATCAGAGTAGGTTCTGGTCAAGATGCTGGAGAGTTTCCTAGAGATTAGTTTTGCCGTGTATTAACCTTTCCATTGCTGCTTCCAGGGGCCTTAGGGGATGAGACAGGAAAGCTCTACAGAAGCTTTCTGTATTTTATCATCCAGTCTTGCCACTTGCCTATTATTTCGCCTGTTTATGAAGTTTAGGACAAAGTTACCAGGTTTACAAAAATCCTAAATTTATCACCAGGATCTGAATCCAGCTTTATTTTTCCCTCTCTTGCTTTTTAAAAATGGTGTTTTAAGGTTTTCTTTTCCATCAAATGTACAGATATTTTTTTACAGTTTCTTGTTAAACAGAATCCCCAAAATAGTTTTGAGCATTTCAGTCACTGTGTCATTTGCATTAGTGGGTGTGTTGGTTGTCCTCTCTCCCTCCATCACAGAATCCTGCCCAATACATGGTAAACCTCTCATCTTGTCTTTTTACCCTTATAGTCCATTATTTCAAGGCTCTGTGTATTTTATTCTTATCTTCTGTGTTTATCATGAGTAATGCAGGAAGTGCCTGATGCCTTCCACCAATCTCCATGAAGATTTCTGGGCAGGAAGGAGACTGTCCATTTTGGAAGGTGAATGGTGTAGACTGTGACGTGTTTGAGTTGGGAGAAACTGAGGTTAAGCACAAAGCCTTTCCTGGTTGACCACCTGACTGTGGGCTAATTTCTCAGGACTTAATAAAAACTAGAGATAGAAATCATGAGACTTAAATGAGCCAACCCAGTTGGTTCAGGTCCTTCACGATGCAGACACCAGGACGAGATTAAACATGCAAAGATTTTATTGGGAGAAATTCCCGTGAGAAAGGAAATAGGGAGGGAGTTTGGGAAGGCTGGGAGAGCCTCAGATATAAAGGGGAGGGGGCGAGGAGGTTGTATGGAAGCATCCAAGACTACTGTTTAAGGGAGGGTTGACCAAGTTGCAGGGAAGTCCTGCACCTAAGCTGGTCGGGAAAGGAGTCTCAGAACCCATGTCTCCAGAAAGGGGTCAGGCATAGAGTCCACACAGGGCTCTGTCATAGTGGAGAGGCAGCCTGTGAGGGGTGTGTCTTCAGTGTCAATGAGGGGGACTTCGGGTGTAGCAGCTTTAGCTTCAGGAGGTATGTGAGTATGTCCTCATGGCACCATAGTGCCTTACACAGTTCCCAGCACAGAAGTGACTCTCCACCACTTGGATATGAGGTGATATACCATCCCCCAAACTTGGGAGGCAGGATCCCTCTACGCCAAATGGAAGCAACAAAGCCTTCACATTGGCTAAGTATAAGATGCTGAGTGTAGTGGCACAGAGGAAGACACTTAAGAAACATTTGAAGGGGCTCAAGTATGAAGGAAAGAGCATATCTGCCCTCAAATCCTGGTCATATGACATTCCTTTTGGCAAGTGTTCAAAAATATTTTTATCTACTAAGGGAACTGATAAGACATCAATGCCAGACATAGTGAGGGCTGAGCATGTGACGTCTCTTGGCTTTTCTTCTTTCTGTACCCTCCCCACTTTACTTCCAGTCATCGTCATTTGCTTAGGCAATGAATTTATCAAAGCACCTGTGCTGAGGTCCAGACTTAGGGTCTGTGCACCACATGCCTAATCTTGGGAGGAGTATTTATCCTTTCAGAGAATGTGCCTGCAAGGGTCAAGTTTACTTACGATGTAGAGATCTTGGGGTTTCAGAAGCCAAGGGTGGTAATTGAGCAGGGAAGGGGCCCCTGGCAAATAGTTACCCCCTTTCACAGGCTTCTTTAATTTGGTGACCTTGCAGCCTCTTAATATTTTCCATCCATTTATCTATACAACAACATCCATCTATCTATACAACAACATTTTGAGAGCTCTATGCTGGCACGGAGTTGAGTGTTGAGATGGGGAAGTTATTTTAACAGAGGTCCTAGTTTGGGTTATTCCAAAAGCCAACCACAGCACAAGGATTTGGGCACAGCTTACTTGGGAGGTGAGCTCTGTAAGCAGTGCAAATAAGTGGGGAAGTGAGTCAGGGAAAGAAAGGAAACCAATGAATCTTAGCAGGGGTCAGCACACTTCTGTAAAGGAACCAGATAGTGTTTTAGGCTTTGTGGACCATACAATCTCTGTTGCAGCTCCTCAGCTCTGCTCTTGTAGCCTGAAGGCAGTCATAGATGACATATAGATAAAAGAACATACAGATACATGTGTTACAATAAAACTTTATTTATAAAAATAGGTACTGGTTGAATTGGGGCTATAAGCCATGGTTTGAGGACCCCTGGTCTAGAAGATCCCTCCTCTGGACAACTGAAGCTCAGTCACATTGGAGAATCACTGGAAATACATGTTTTTCCATCTGTCCTACTGAGGAGCAAAAGAGCTGACCTGTTTATCTGACAAATCCCTTCCCTCAGTGTTTAGTGATTTGGTTCCCTCTGGTCAACCCTAAGCCCATCTAACCTGCCTCAGGAGTGTTGGGCATGCTCTGTGGCTAGAGAACACCCTCAGGCAAAGAGACATATGACCCCTCAGTGTGTGCTGAACTGTCTACAGGTGGCTTCGAGGGTGGGCCAAGGGGACCTGGGTGAGGCACTAGCAGCAAAGAGCTTCCTATCTAGTGATGGGATAAAACGTGACCCTTAGAAAGTGAAATCAGACTTCATGTGGTCCAGAGGCCCTGGCTATTACAGAAATGCCACAAGGCATTGAGAGGTATTACCAGGCAACTATTGTATTGGAGATCTGGGATGTCACCAATACAATATTAGTTACCATTTATTAAACACTTATTATAGAACAAGTACTATGCTAAGCACTTCAGATATATTAACTCAATTAATCCTCACAACAACTCTGTGAGGTAGGTGCTATTTTATTCTCATTTTACGGGTAGTTAAACTGAGGCTTAGAGAACTTCCACAATTTGTCCAAGGTTGCACAGCTCCTAAGAATGGGGGTGTCTTGTGAACCCCAACATTTTGTCTTCAGAACTCACTTTCAAAGATGAATTCAGGAATGCTGTTGAGTCAATGGCCATGTTGGCTCACTAGGGCTGCCCATAACAAAGTACCACACTCCGGGTGGCTTAGGACAACAGAAATTTCTTTTTTTTTATTTTAATTCTCTTAATTCTGAAAGTTAGGCATCCAAATCAAGGTGTCAGCAGGACCATTCTCCCTCCAAATGCTCTAGGGAAGATTCCTTCCTGGCTTCATCCTGGCTTCTGGTGGTGGCCACCAGTCTTTGGTATTCTTTGGTTTCTAGATGGATCACTCCAATCTCCGTCTCCACCTTCACAAGAAGCCTGCTTCAGATTCTGTGTGTGTCTCTCTCTCTCTGTTCTTCCCCTGCTCATGTTCTGTGTGTCTCTCTCTCTCAAAAATAAATAAACATTAAAAAAATTAAATGCAGGCAGTTCTAGAGTACTTTTATTTGCAAATGCATCTTCTTATAGAGGGTACTTTGGTTTCTCTAATTTTCATATTTAACTTTATTTTTTTCCCATCATATATTGCTTCCTGAGGTTGGTTACACATTAGTGAGCAGCAGCTACAATTCAAATGGTGGCAATTGTCACTTTGAGGCAAGGATGACTCCTCTGGGCCTCAGTTTCTTCATCTGTGAAAGAGGCAGTAGGACATTGGCTTTTAACTCTAGCAACACACTAATCACCTCGGGAGATTTCAAAAACTGCTGGTGATGGCTGGGCCCACCCTCAGGGATGCTGATTCAGTTTTCTGAGTTGAGACCCAAACGCTAGTATTTTTTTTAAAACCTTCATAGATTATTCTAATATGCAGCCAAACCAAAGTCTATATTGGTGCTCAAGGTTATTGGGGCTCACTCACCTGCTCTGCCAATCTTGGGTTCTAATCAGTTATACACTTTCCTTCCCAGGTTGAAGATGCTTCCTTGGCTTCTGCCAGAGTGAGTTTAGACAGGACTTCTGAGGGGTTGTCTTCCCTGCCTGTTAGCCCAGAGCTGCTCTTTCCAGCAGACTATAGACCCGGAAAGGCCTCCAAAGAAGATATGTACAATAAAATGCTGAAGAACTGTCAGCAGGTCTGGAGAACAGATACAGAGATACCAGCAATTGTGAATTGGGTGTTAATTGCTTCCTGGAAAGCCAGCCTTTTGATGGGAGAAGGCTCAGGGACCATCCAGATTACTCAGGCCAGCATGCTTCCTCTTTTCCTGGGCTGTGGAATCCAGGTGGTAGAAAACCTTGGGGAAGAAAAAATCTGGTTGGTGGCCAGAAGTTGGAGTGCTAATTATAGACAGAAGGCCAGAAAAGGCATGGAAAGTTTGAAAGGTTTTTTAAAGTCTTTTTTTCCTTTGTCATATTTGTAAGCCAGGCTCCTCCTAAGAATGCCGTCCTCATTGTTTGATCCATCTGGGTTTAAAATCCCCCTCCACCTTCCTTCACCTGTGACCTTGGAGAAGTTACTCAGCCTCTCTGGGTTTTAGTATAACAGGCTCATACCTTGTCGGATGGTTGTACAACACATAATAAGCTTACATACATGTGATGATTCATGTCAAGCATGTGGGGTGGTGCCTGTCACATAGAAACACATAATCAGTGTTTGCTGCTGTTGAGTTATTTCTCTAAGTATTATCATCTCATGAATCTTGTAGGGGATGAGAACAGAAGCTAAAGACATTGAGATACTGACACCAAATATGTGTCGGGTGCTGGGTTAAACAATTCCATATATAGAATTTCATTTACTATATATTAGAAATGTGTGAATTGGGTGTTATTATTTCTACTCTCCGGATGAGGAAACTGAGGCCCAGGGAGGTTAAAGATTAGACCGAGGGGTGTGGGTGGAGGCTCAATTCAGTAAGTCAGCGTGAGTGCAATCACATTTCTCCACAGCACACACGGCTGAGTGAAATTGGGTTAAAAGGAAACAGGGGGAACTTGTAATGGAAGAAAGATTCCATACAGGAACAGCCTGGGGTGTCTGAGCTTGTGTGTGCACGTGTGCTCACAGTGACCCCGAATCAGATTCTGGTGACAAACATGTTAGGGGAGATTTCAGGGTGGACAATGTGGGTGTTGGAGAGTGGGAAGGAGCAACACGGGTGGGGAGGGGTTGTGATGACAGCCTGAAATCTCTTCATCCGTCCATCATTCCCTTGAGGCATTTGATGGGATGTGAGAGACACTTCTTTATCCAGCAGTAAGTCTATGCCCTTCTTTGTGGCAGGCAGGCACCTTCCCCAAATCACATTCAGAAACCCAACAGGGGTTTCTGGGAAGGAGGACCCAAACTGGCTTGATAGGGCTGGGGAGAGACTCTGAAGAAGCCTGGTTGGTCTCAGGAATTCAGCGATATCTTCTTAAGGGTAATCCTCCCCTCCTGTCTACAATGCCCATCCTATATGCCTTAGGTAGCCCTTCTCCCCCTCCCCCCCTTTTTTTCATAATAAGTCAATCAGAACCATCTCCACGGTCCCTATCCTCAGACACAGCCTCAGCCGACAGAGAACCTGGAGGTAGTTAGTGTGGTCTGCACAATAAGAACTCTGGGAGATGTCCACGCCAGAACCTGTGCATATGTTAGCTTACAGGACAAAATGCCATTAAGGCTGCAGGTAGAACCAAGCATGCTAATCGGGTGGGCTTTAAGTGAGAGAGAGAGTAGGCTGCATTAGCCACAGGTGCCCAAGATAATCACAAGGGTCCTTAAAAGTGGAGGAAACTGACCCTGTGAGAAGCACTCAACCTGATTTGCTGGCTTTGAAGATGGAGGAACCCCGAGGGGAGGCAGGGGGAGCTGACAGCGAGGAGGCAGATTCTCCCTTAGACCCTCCAGACAGAACTGCAGCCCTGTTGACTCCTTGATGTTAGCCAATGAGACAGGTTCTGGGCCTCTAGCCTGCAGAACCTTGGATCATAAATGTGTGCTGCTTAAAACCCCTAAGTTTGCGGTAATTTGTTATGGCAGCCATAGGAAACCAATATGCTTGGTAGTGCATGGGTGGGGGGAGGGGCAAGAACTGGGGGAGTGGAGCATGTAAAGGTGGCCCTGTCCCAGGGCCCCATCCAAGCACAGGAAAACACAGTCCAAACTGGGAAAATGGTAACAAATATCTTATAAAACAAGAGAGTGAAAATTCTACTGGTGCGGTTCCTTTGGGAAAGGGGAAGAGCATGGGTTTTGAACCAAGCCATGTGGTTTTGAAACCTGACTCCATTATTTCAGCTCTGTGATCTGGGCGGGTTAATTAATTCCTCAGAGTCTCAGATTTCTCATCTATAAAATGCCATATTCAGGCTGTCTGATTAAGATGCTCATAATCCTCCTGGTTATCTTGGAGTTCATATGTTAGCTAATGACAGAGTTGTTCTGCGGACGTATGTCTAACTGAAGGGAAGTGTCCAGTGCTGGGAACTCAGTAAATGGTGACTAATATCTTTTCCAAAGGCACATGTACCCAGGCTGACTGCAGTTTTGATTCTCCAAACCGAACCACTGAATGCTCTTTAGAAAGAAATACAGTCAGTGTTAATGTAGTGCCCTACAGTAAAACCTTCAACTTTTCACGAGTGGAAATTTGATAGGAAGAGGCCAGGCCATGCTGAACCAAGAATCAGGATCCGGACTAAGGACTGAGATATTCTTTGTAGAAATGCAAAGTCTCTATCCCTTATGAATTTCAAGTTTACTTCTCAATTGACCAACAAAATCCCCATTAAAAAAAAAAATTATACTCAGTAATGATCTTGACATCAGAATGGATGCTTACAATGTTGTGCATATCCACCTTTGCTTCCAAGTCAATATTCCTAGGCCTGAACTCCTTTCCTACTCACCACTGTCCCCAGATCTGCTTCTCCGGCGCGACTAATCTGTGAGGGCCACCACTTTTGTCCCATCACTGCAACCAGAAACCTGGGAGTCGCTGCTTCCTGCTGAGGACACCTCCTTAGCCATTTTGCAACTTAGCCTCCCCTCTCCATCCCTATGTCCTCCTCATTTTTTTTCCTAGAAGATGAGAAATAGCGCCACAATTTCTCTCCCTGTCCCAAATCTTATCCTTGCTCTGATCCAGTTTCAACCCAGTGACCACTGCGACTTTTCTAAATTAATAGTTTGATCGTATTATTTTCACACTTAAAATCTTTCAGTGGCTCTTTGCACATCAGGAGCACTGTGGATTGGATTGTGCCCCCCTCTCCCACCTACCACAGATGCATGTGTTGAAGCCCCAACCCCCAATGTGATTGTATTTGGAGGTAGCGCCTCTAAAGAGGTACTTAGGTCAGGGTGCCTGGGTGGCTCAGTCACTTAAGCATCGACTTTGGATCAGGTCATGATCTCAAGGTTCGTGAGTTTGAGCTCCGTGTCAGGCTCTGTGCTGACAGCTCAGAGCCTGGAGCCTGCTTTGGATTCCAGGTCTTCTTCCCTCTCCGCCCCTCCCCCATTTATACTCTGTCTCTCTCTCAAAAATAAATAAACATTAAAAAAATAAAAATCAATGAAAAGAGGTACTTAGGTTAAATGAGGTCATATGGGTGGGGTCGTGTTCCAGTAGGATTATCAGCCTTCCAGGAAGACACCTTCTCTAAGAAGCCCCCTCTCTACAGTGTGAGGACACAGTGAGAAGACGGCTGTCTGTATGCCAGGAGAAGAGCTCTCACCAGACGTTAACCTGGGACTCATGGCCCCAGAACTGTAAGAAAATAAACTATTGTTTAAGCCACCGAGCCTGTGGTATTTTGTTGTAACAGCCCAAACAGGCTAATGCGAGGAGATAAAGTCTGGACACGTCAGAATGGCATGCCATGGCCTTTTCCTTCTTATTCCCATTCACCTGAAGGTCATCCATGGCTGTTTTCTGCACCTACTCATAACTGAGATTCCTGACCCACAGGGCTCTTTGGGGCATATGCCCTTCCCTCTCCTGGGCACAGCCTGGTTGGTTCCCTGTCACCCTTCATGATTTCCTTTAGTGCATGTGGTTAAAATTCCATTTTGTGTTCTTGAGGTATTATGTAAAATACATAATAAAATGTGTTTTAATCATTCCTTATCTATTTCCCCCAACTGACAAATTGTCTTACTCAGCTTTGTAATGTCCACAGCACAGATTCTGGCACCTTTCAGATTTTGCAAACATATCTATTGAGTGGATGAGTCAGTGAATGAATTACACATGAAGCAAAACCTCTCGTTGCTTTTAGAATAAACCCCAAGCTCCCTCATATGGTCTCCATGCTTTTCTAGCCTCATTTAATTCTACCTCCACTGGGCACTGGCCACCAGAGCTGCCTGCCACTTCCACTCTCTGCTGTTCCCCAATCTCTGTGCCCCCCTGTCCCCTCTGCCTGGAATGTGCCCCCTGTTCTACTCAAACCATGGGTGGCCTCTCATCCTTCAACTTGTAAGCTAAATGGCTCCCGGGGAAAGTCTTCTTGACATCTCGTGCCCCAGACATGGTGGTTTCACCTCTTCTTTGTTTTCTTCCCAAAACTTAGTCCAGCGTGCTGTAGCACGCTTATGTGATTGCAGAATTCAACTGGCCTCCTGACCCAACAGTAAGGTCCCTGAGAGCAGGGAGGTTTTGCTTGCTTGCTTGTGTGTTTTGTTTTCAGCTCTCTCTCCCCAGGTCGAAGAACAGTGCCCAGCACAGAGCCAGCACTCATACAAATGCCACAAAGTGGTAGAATATCGAGCACACAGTTAAGTTGCAAGATACAAACCAGACTGTACTTCCTTGCTATTTTTTTTCTCTATATCATTTCATTCACCTGTTATAACAGATCAGAACAAATCAACCTTATCTCTCGGCTTCACCCTTGTATCCCTGGCTTCATCCACACTTGAAGAAAGTCTACAGTGTTCGGGCTGTGAGGAATGGGCTTAAAGATGAAGGCTGTTCATGGGGCGCCAAAGTCCTGCAAGTCTAATGGAGACCCTCAGGAGCTGCTTTATTGGGAAGGCTCTTGGAGGCATGCGGGCTCGTACCTTTCCTTGAAGGTGGGCAGAGTTGGACTGTAGAGAAGGGAAGGGTTAAGAAAGAGCAAATTTGCATGCCTAGTGGATCTTGAACCCACCACAGCTCAGCGGTTCGGAGTCTTGGTTGTAGAATCTGACTTCTCAGGTTCAAATCCTGGCTCTACCTCTTACTGTCAGAGTGACCCCAGGCAAGCTTATTAGCCTCTGCACCTCAGTTTTCTCATCTTTTGAAGTGGAGGTTAGAAATAATCCCTAACTGACAGGATTATTACGAGGATTAAGTGAGCTAAAATAGGTAATGGGTTTAGAATAGTGCCTGTCACATAGGATACATCTAGGGTCAGTTATTAGATACAAGTGTTAGCTGTTCTTGGTGTTTTTAATTGATGTGGAGAAACATGGATTGCTGTATCACACCTGACCTTCTCCCCTAGAGCCGAGGAGTAACCCCTCATTGTAGTGTTTAGAGGGAGAATCTGGTTGTGCACAGAAGCTTCTCTTCTTAGGGGCTTATTGGAGCACATGTGTGTGACTCAGCTTCTCCAGATTCAGGTTGGCTCTGGCCCAGAGATGCATGGATAATGCTGACTGGTTCTGGGACTCAGTGTTAGGAGGTTCAAATGACTGTGGATATAAGCCCAATTCTCTAATACTAACTTAATAATGATCAAACCTTGGCCCCCTCTGCCTGCCTCCTTTGTTTTATTTATCCATTAATTTTGAACTTAAGGAAGAGGGTAGCTGTCTATTGAGTCCTCTTAAGAACCCCTGTAGGATCACATTTAAATTGAATAGAAAAGCACGGGTCAATGAATACCAGGAGTCCTAGTGTCTGAAGAACAGAAGATTCATGCTGAGAAATTAGGAAAGCAAAACAGAGTCAATGTGCTTTGGGATGATCAGTGGGAAAAAACAAACCAGCATAACCTGCACAATCATGAGTGTGAGTTCCTAAATGTCAGTCCCCAGACTAAGCTAATCCCCAGCTAAACAGCCAGGGGATGCAAGTGTTGAAACTCAAGAAAATGTCATGCCATCTGTCTCTGTCTATAGAGGACTCGTCATGAGCTCAGACCTCCAGCAGTGAGTCGCTTCAACTTGTGTAGTGTGTGTGTGTCGAAGTCAAAGGTGTGGCATGCAGCACAGAGATAGCGCTCGGAACACGAAATGCTCAAATCAAAGAGACAAATGCATTCAGTGGGCTGCAAAACCATGCAAACGGAACCACCATTCTCAGATGTTTGTCCAACACTGCACAGACCACGTTATCTAACGCAGTTGTTTCCGATGACTCATAAACTAACATTGGAACTAAACTGGGAGGATGGGCCTTGAAACAAGGAAAGGACATCACAGGGTAGAGGGACATGGAAGCGTGAGGATACAGAAGGGCACAGAACTTGGTCAGGGCAAAATGGGAGAATGATCCAGTCTGGGTCCGAACAGATACTCCTCTTTCTGCCACACCTGGCTAAATAATTTTATGAGTGGTAATCAGAAATGGATACAAACATATAGATTCAAAGGAGCACATGCACCCCGATGTTTGTAACAGCATTATCAACAATAGTCAAGCTATGGAAAGAGCCCAAATGTCTTTTGACTGATGAATGGTTAGAGAAGATGTGGTCTAACACTAAAAATAGTGGCAGCAGTGGGGTTTCTGGGAGTTCTGGAAGGAGAAAACATGCAGTTCATGAGAATGAGTGATCCTGCTTACTTCAGTTCTCCCTTCTCCCCTCCCCCCTGCTAAGGCATTGCAGGCTGGGCTCTCTGGGATGCTGACTCTGAAGGACAGTTCAATACACCGTGATTATTGAAGAGTTCTCCTGGGAGGAACACCTGGAGGAGAGCGAGGAAGGGAGCAGGACTGGGCATGGGGACAAGTTGACTTGTGCTATGTGACACCCTCATCCCACCCCTCAAAAGAGCTCTGGAGCTAGAATGACTCTTCAGAGTTGTTCTGAATTAGGCCAACATGGCTGGGAGGTTTCGTGATCTCACCTTAATTGGTCACTGAATGTGGGGCTCCCAGGAAGGGGTGCAGACTTGATTGAGGTGGTATCTCTGCAGCTGAGGCATCTCTGAAGGGTCTGAGGGATACAGGCATCTGCCCTCAGCACTTTCAGGCTGGGATAGCAGACTTCCACCGCCCCGTTCCATCTGGGTAGTGTCCCCTTTGTAGGGAGACCGATCTAACATTGACATCTAAAAAAGACATAAGGCAGAGGAAGGAAAAAGTACTGGGAATCAAAGCTATTGTAAAAACCATAGGAATTACTAAAACAAAAATCTAGAAATAAGGGTAAGAGTAAAAAGGGAGGGAGAGTTGAGAAGGGTTTGCAATGACAATCAGGAGAATTAATCTCTCCAGCATGAATGCAGACACTGAAGTCACCATCTACTGGACCTCCTATGTTGTCTTCATTTTCTTGATGGGAAAATTCTCTCAGAACTGATACAACCGCAGGTACAACATACAGAATATATTTCCTTTTAATGTCTTGTTTTCTTCAATCATCTCTTGAGGCGCTTTGTATAATCGTAGAGTGGCAAGAATTGATTTCAAATGCAGGCTTTGATGAGTCTTTGATGTTTGACTCTGGTCAAGATTTTAACCTTTCCCAACTCCAGCTTCCTTATCTGTAAAGTGAGAACAATGCTATCTACCCTCCTCAAGGTTGTTACAAGGTTAAAAAGGCACTAACATACGTGAAAAGCATTCGGCCCAGTGCCTAATACGTAATAGTTCTTTAACAAAGTCTGTTTTATTCCCACAAAAAAAGATTCTAAACTGCTCCATTGGACCCAATTTTGAGAGAGAATCTTGTAGAACAGTCTTTGCCCAGCTTTATGTACAAAACAATAATGTATTAAAAAAAAGCTTCTGGTTTTAAAGTGAAATAAAGGTATGAAACATTCATCTTCCAGCTCAGACCTAGCATGTTGAAATCTGCCTGCAGCAAAATTTCATGGCTGAGCTACAGCCCCAGAAAATAACATTCCAAGTTTGAAGTTCTGTATCAACCTTCACATTCCAGCCCTATTGAAAGGAATATTTTAAGTCTACCATGAAGTGGCATTTGAGTTGAAGTTTTTGGTGAAGGAGAAAAAAAAGACACAGGTAGCAAGGTTTGCGATGCTTCCCATCTGGTGAAAACTAGAAAGGATCTCAAATGGAGAATGCGAGAGGAACATTCTGGGTGAATCTCAGTTCTGCAACAGGGTCCAAAGGCCTCCCACTCTGCGGAGGCCCCCTGAATCTACAGATGTTGCAAATATAACATAAAACCCTGTCCTGAGAGATTGACAGTCAAATGGAGAACCTCCATGAAAACGGACTTTCCTCCAACATACCAGGGGAAAGGACTGTGGTCTGACCCAGTTCATTCGTTGGATGCTTGGAGCAGGGAATCTTGGACCTGTGAGTTTTTCATGGACTTAAATACAAATATCTGATATTTGAGAAAAAAACAAAACAAAACAAAACAGCTCCTAAGGGCAAAAAGAAAACTTCAAAAATAAAAAAAAACAAATAAATGCTAAGTTAAATATTTATAAAACTTTACATTATGTCAGCTGACCTAGTGTGATTCAGCACACACATGAATATACACATATAAAATATTTATGCTTATAGATATAGTGTATATACATATGTGTGTATACATATCTGGGTGTATATGCATGTATACATGCATTATATATATATATATATATATATATATATATAACTAAACAACAAGGAAAAAAGCCAATGATTTATACTAAAACAAATTCAGAAGTAGTTTTATAATCCTTAGTATTTTCTTAGATGAATCAATATAGTTATATTGTGGATATATTTTATTGTAATGAAGTATGCAGGGAAGCCTCTGAAAATAAGAGTGCCTAAGATCCTTTAAAGGTTAAGAAGTGGTGCATCTATAGGAGCCTCAGAAGGATAATGCTTCCCTCCGCCCTAGGGAGAAAGCCCAAAGAAGGTCAGGCTAGAATTGCATGTTGTTTTCAAAGCAGGCATTGTGACATGTCACAAATTTCACAACTAAGGAGAGTTCTGGACCCACATAGTCAAGTTTATCTGTGTATCTGGCAGGTACTTTTGACTTAATTCTTCATGTCCGTGGCAACTCTTCATGTCCATGGCAACTCAGGCGGACTCTTGGATTGGTAATAAGAAGGACTAGGCAAGCGCAGGGTCATTTAATTGCCTTCCAATTTTTTCATGTTTCTCATTTGTAAAGGACCTGATTCCCTCAGACTCAACTGAAGGCAGAAAGAGCAGGGACCAAGGGACAGGTCAACGGACAAGCTGGTAGCACAACATAAACAGAAGAAATACATGCTAACCTCCCAGAGATGCTGAGGGACGCTGCTCGGGGCAGGGCTCTTTCTTTAGTCTGCCTTGAACTTTCACCTGGTTCTGGTGGGAGAGAGAATCAGAATCCGGAACAGAATGTCCCCAAAAGTGGGACAGTTGCCGTCCCACGTTTGGTTTTCCTCAAAGGTTGGAGAAATCTTGACATGTTAAGTTTGTCTGGTTGGGATTTTAGAAGAATTCGTTTTTGGTCTGAAAGCTCAGAGGCTTCATGGCTGCATCTGTGGGAGCAGTGGTTGTGCGCAAGGCAGCTGAGGCCATCCACTCTTCCTCTGGATCTATTCAATCCCTTTAAATGGCGGTGATCCTAAACAAACTGAAATTGGACCTGAGATTAGGGGAAAGAGGCCAAAAGTTGAACCTGTCTGTGGCCCAGTTATGAACGTGATATAACAGTAAACATCAAGATTATTATTGTTCCATGGGTGATCATTTACTCATCTGTTCTTTCTTTCATATAATAAAAGAAGCTAGGGGCGCCTGGGTGGCCCAATCTATTAAGCAACTGACTCTTGGTTTCGGCTCATGTCATGATCTAATGGTTCATGAGTTTGAGCCCTGTGTTGGGCTCTGTGCTGACAGTGCAGAGCTTGCCTCAGATTCTATCTCTCTCTCTCTGCCCCTTCCCCCCTTGTGCTTGCTCGGGCTCTGTCTTTCAAATTAAATAAACTTCTAAGCAGCTTCTGTCACATTTCTGTCATTTAATCTCTGCCTCATTCCTGCAAAGTAGGTCTTATTGGCCCATTTTAGAGCCAAGGAAATTGAGGTGTAGAGAGGTTAAGAGAACAGCTGAGGTTACAGAATTGTATCAGAGCGAAGATTGAAAATCAGTTTAATGAATTCCAAAGCATTTACTCTTTTTCACAACATGGGCTATTTATTGCTTTTGAATATTCTTATTGTCTGGCCTGTGTTCCCTGACCTAAAAGTTAAAACAAATGGTGTTCTAAGAATGTGCCAATTTTAACTGTGAGCCCTGGGAATAAAGAGAAGACTGTCCCTTCAGATGAGGTTTTTGCATTCCGAGACTCTCCTGGGGATGTTTACATGGGAACAGCTGACTTTTTTTTTAAATGTTTACTTATTTATTTTGAGAGAGAGACAGAGAGAGGGAGAGAGCACGCTAGCAGGAGAGGAGCAGGGAGAGATAGAGAATCGCAAACAGGCTTCTCGCCAACAGCACAGAGTCAGATCTGACGCTCGATCTCACAAACCGGGAGATCATGACCTGAGCTGAAGCCGAGAGTTGGACGCTTAACTGACTGAGCCACCCAAGTGCCCTGAGAACAGCTGACTTTAACGTCAGGTCAGGTGAGCTAAAGTGAGCTGCCCATCCCAGTGCCTGGGGGGACAGTGGAAGAAGTCACTGGTTTGTTCTTAGGGACTTGGGAGGACTTCCTGGTGGAAATGGTGTTTCAAGTTGTACCTTAAAGGAAAGACCAGGTCCTGCTGAAGGGCCTGCTGGGCAGATGGTTCAGGAGCAGAAGGGGCAGGGAGGAGGCCCATATAGCACAAAAGGGGGTGTGGAGTTTTTCAAGGCAAAGGGTTCTGTGAATGGACCTCCTGGCAGATGGGCTGCACGGAGGTTTGTAGGCAGGTGCTGATGTGTGGACTTCTTTCTGTGAGGACAGGGAGAGACAGAGGGATGTGCTTAGAACCTCTTAGCCTTACGAGACCTGTTCAAAATTTGGGTTACAATGGGGTCATAGGTGAGAACGTGGCTAGCCTTCCAGATTCCATCTCTAATGGAAAATAATTTAAAAAGTGTCCTTTAAGGACAACCAGAAAGGCCAACTTTGTCTGCATACCAAAGGCAGGTTTTGCTATGCAACCTGGCATAATTTACCCTGAACTTCGAACCTCAGCCTGCCCCTTGGTGCAGGATTCATAGTTACTCATAATTCAACAGCAGCCACTATCTAGATCCTGGGAATGGGGTGGCTAAAAAACTTTCCTTTTATAGAGAGATCCCCACAATACAAAGATGAGCAAGCGAAGAAGAAATTGTGACTGGTAGAATGTGCTAGGAAGAAAATAAAACACAGGGCTGTGACCGAGCATGATGGCGGGGGTGGGTGGGTGGGTGTTCAGAGATGGTCAAGAGAATTAATGTGTGCATTTAATTTGATTTGGAAACACAGTCCCTCCCCATAAACTGTAAAATACTCCAGAGTGTGTAAGCAATGCAAAAGAGGGTCTGTCTTTGACTCCTATTCCCCAGTCTCCTTTCCGGAGACAAAAACCAAAATTGGTTCCTTTGTGTATTTTTGCAGAGATATCTTCTGATCCTGTGTGTCTGTGTGTGAAAACACTGGCGATACTGGGGTGCCTGGCTGGCTCAGTCGATTAAGCGTCTGACTTCAGCTCAGGTCACTATCTCGCGGTTCATGAGTTCCGAGCCCCGAGTTGGGCTCTGTGCTCACAGCTCGGAGCCTGGAGCGTGCTTCAGATTCTTTGTCTCTGTCTCTCTCTGCCCCTTCCCCAGCTTACACTGTCTCTGTCTCAAAAAGAAATGAACACTAAAACAACAACAACAACACTGCTGATACCATTCTGTCTATACTGCCTGACATATAACATTTTCTGCTTTACGATTTCTTGGAGAACTTTCTATATCAGTAATAGACTTGCCCTACTTATTTTTAGCTGGTTTTATAATACTCCAGCACAGGTATAGAACAATGACCTCTAATTCCCAAATCCCCAAAGCCCTGAAAACTTAGTTTCACACCATATTTGACACCCAAACTTATCTAGCAGTAAAAGTAACTTGAGCTTATATGAAAATATTTATCGTTTTGGTAATCCCACTTGGCTTCCTGGGGTATGCTTTGGGAGAATGAGTATATATTTTTTTTTAATTTTTATTTTTTTTTAATTTTTTTAACGTTTATTTATTTTTGAGACAGAGAGAGCCAGAGTGTGAACGGGGGAGGGTCAGAGAGAGAGGGAGACACAGAATCTGAAACAGGCTCCAGGCTCTGAGTGGTCAGCACAGAGCCTGACACGGGGATCGAACTCACGGCCCGCGAGATCATGACGTGAGCCGAAGTCGGACGCTTAGCCGACTGAGCCACCCAGGCGCCCTGAGAATGAGTATATTTAATAGCTGGGTGCTGCTAAGAGTCTGCTGGAAATGGGAGTATATAACATACCTGGGTTGTATAACTTTACTAAAATAAAAAAAGAATCTGTATTCTGAGTCAAAACTGACTCTGAGGGTTCTGGGTAAGAAACTGTGGACATTTATTATTTCATTTAAACTGCCCCTACTGATAGACATTTTCATTGTTTCCAATGTTTGTTCTTACAAGCAATGCTAATGTGTACGTGGTTCCATGCCCATGTGTGTTATCCATAAGGTAAATTCTTGAAAGAGGAATCTTATGGGTCAAAGTATTTGTATTTATAATTTTGCTCAGTTTGACCAAACTGTTCTTATGCTCCCACTAGCACTAAGAGTATCAGTTTTCTCTGTCTGTAGGCTTTTCATGTCTGCAGCGTGCAATCAGCTTTCAGTCATCTGGTACTTCGTTAACTTGAACTCTCCATCAGCCAGGGCCACATGCTCCTGAGCTCATGAGACTTGGTGACCGTGAGGTTTAATGACACAAGGGTTTAATGACGAGAAGAGTAACTGGCTTACCAGGTGGAGCTGACTGGAGCCCCACTCTTGGAAAATAGGCAGCCAGGTATCCTAGATGAGGTTTAATGACAAAGTCATGTGACTGCTTTTTTAACCAACAAGCCAGATGCTAGCCAGTGATAACACTGTGGGCCACAAGGCTTGTCTGAAGTGAAATGATTGTCATTTATTGTTTTAGCAACTGCAGGGTTACCCTTGGTCATTGAATCAGAACACAAGTCATTGCCTATCTAGTCAACAATGCATACTGTTGAAGGGACATAAAGTCAGGAAAGGATCTGAGTTCAAATCCTGCCTTTGTGTTAATTTGGGCAAGTCACGTGACTGTCCAGGGATTTGGTTTTCTCACTTGCTTAATTGGAATAATACATTATTATTATTATTATTATTATAAGGATTAAGTAAGATGAATGTATCATAGATACTTGGCATGTAGTAGGTATTTATCAGTAAATGGCTGGTTTTAATTTTAAACTCCTGAGCTATAAGAGGCTTTAGATACCTATTAATTTTTAAACTTTTTAAAATGTTTTTTTTTTTTATTTCTTTTTGACAGAGAGACAGAGTATGAGCAGGGAGGGGCAGAGACAGAGGGAGACACAGAATCCAAAGCAAACTCCAGGCTCTGAGCCATCAGCACAGAGCCTGATGTGGGGCTCAAACCCACAACCTGAGCTGAAGTCGGATGCTTAACCAACTGAGCCACCCAGGCACCTCTAATTTTTAAAATCCTGTAGTAAAACGACAGGCCCACGACATTAGATTGTTGTAAAAGGTTGATCTGAACCAGGTGTGGTGTAAATGAATGAGTCCTAGGGAGATAAAAACGCTGGGGGAGCAAGAGGACAAAGCATGGCTGACAACCGGTCCGATCATCTACGGTTCCCTTGTCTAAAAGTGATCAGGCCTGCTGTTGGGGTTTTCAGCATGGATGTGCTTAAGCACAGGAGAAGCTTTGGGTGAGGCTCAAAGTATGCGGTCTCAGAAAGGAGCAGAGCCAGAGGGTGCTGTCAGGCAAGCCACTTCTGTCGGTCTCAGTTATCCTGGGATGTGGGGATAACTTTACTTGTCCTAATACTTATTATTTCTACCTATGATTTTTAAATAAAAGAGTGTAAAGCAGGGACTATTCTCAACTACCCCATTTTTCATCATGTTGGGCTAAATAATTAAATGTATACTAAATGACTGGATACCCCACTCTCACCCCCCATTCCTGAGTCATCAAGTTTGTGATTCTACGAAAAACCAAACATTTCTTTTTCCTTGAGCACTTTTACAGGTTCTTTGCACTACAATGGAAGGCAAATGGCATTGTTAGATGTCGTCTTTAACCAAGCACTCAAGAGTATAGTGGCTAAATTATGGAAAGAGCCTAAATGTCCATCAACTGATGAATGGATAAAGAAATTGTGGTTTATATACACAGTGGAATACTACGTGGCAATGAGAAAGAATGAAATATGGACTTTTGTAGCAACGTGGATGGAACTGGAGAGTGTGATGCTAAGTGAAATAAGCCATACAGAGAAAGACAGATACCGTATGTTTTCACTCTTATGTGGATCCTGAGAAACTTAACAGAAACCCATGGGGGGAGGGAAGGAAAAAAAAAAAAAGAGGTTAGAGTGGGAGAGAGCCAAAGCATAAGAGACTGTTAAAAACTGAGAACAAACTGAGGGTTGATGGGGGGTGGGAGGGAGGGGAGGGTGGGTGATGGGTATTGAGGAGGACACCTTTTGGGATGAGCACTGGGTGTTGTATGGAAACCAATTTGACAATAAATTTCATATATTAAAAAAAAAAATAAAGTCATTGGAAAATCTCTGAAAAAAAAAAAAGAGTATAGTGGCTAAGTATGCGTTCTGTGGAGTTGCTCTGACAAGACCCAAATCCCACACCTGACACTTACTTGTGGGATGGCTTTGGGCAAGTCATGTAAACTCTCTGTTCCTGCCTCTACTGCTCTGTATAATGAGAATTCTAATACTAAAATCAGCCTCAAGGGGTTATTATGAGGATTAAGTGAAAACCAGAGCAAAGCAAAATATGTGAAGCACTCAGAACAGTGACTAGCACATGATAAGACTTCAGTAATTGTTAGATTCCCCAACTGAGTGGTTACTGTGTGCCCAGCATTGTGTTAGACAATGAGATACAGGGGGTAGGGGCAGTGTTGATGGTCTGTGATTCTGTCCAGAACCAGCACCCCTCTTTGCTGAGTTTTGAAACAGTTGAGAAAAAGGCAAAAGAATCAGCAGAGAGAGGGAGCCAAAATGTTAGATTTATTATTGATAGTCTGTGCAGAAGAACCTACGTTAGAGGGAGGTTGAAAATGGTCTTGCTAACTCCCGACTCCTGTCTTGGCCTTGGGGTAGCACCCCCTGGTGACGTTTGAGTCTACAAGCTGGATCCCCTAATTTGAATTACTGTTCTCACTGGTTCAGATTGTGAAGGGAAGAGAGATGCCAAATCCCCAGGGCTTGAGGCTATTGTAGATCAGCTCCACCCAATAAACCAATGGACTACTGCCAGCAACTATGTGAGAGAAGGTGGAAAAGGAAACCAGAGTGTGGGGGTCTTTCTATCTGCTAAAGAAGGTGCACGGTCTCTGGTAGATCGTGTGAAATCAGGGAAAGGGAGTCTGGCATGTCCTCAGAAAATAACAGTCATGTCAAATGATAGCTCTTCTCTAAAGAATTTGCATCACCATCATCTGAAGTTTTCTTCACAATCATCCCATAAACCAAATGGACAAAAAGAGAACTATCATGGAGGGTCCATGACTTCTCAGGCACTCTCTCAGTTTGCCTCATCTGCTCAAGGTCAAAGAGGCAGGACTGGAATGTTCCACATCTGACTCCAGGCATGGGAGGAGAGAGTGGCAGGCTCATGGCAAAACCCCACACCATATGATTCTGCATTTGTATCCATGTTCTCTCCAAGATAATTATCAAAATTCACATTGTTTTGGTGTTAAAAAATGAGAAGAGGAAGAGTTTCACACAGCTCCTTTAGATACATTAAATCCTTCGATCCTTAAGACAACCTTTTGAAAGAGACTCAGTAATCTGACATGCATTTTTGAGTGCCCACTCCATGAAGGGCATAGGGCATGGGCCCTTATAATGACAAGCAAAAGCTGACATGATCCCCTTATCTTGGGGGATGTTTCCGTCTTCATGGATGAGAGATGCCATGGCAATGTCAGAGCTGATCTCGTGGTGCTTTCACCAAAGCACTTTCTCCTACAAATCAAAACCTGGTTAGATAAAGTGCCCAAGTTCTTCTTCCCTTTCTTTGACTTCTAAGCCAAGAGTATGGCCAGACTCAACCTTCCAATTCCCATTTTTGTCTTGTAGATTCTTTGAACTCTGTCTCCCCTGGCCAATCTGCACAATACCTGGCTTGACCAAGCTTGAAACTTCTCTCCATCCCCAGGCCCTTGAACTTTGACCCACATTTACCCCAAACAACCCCCCCCCCAAAAGGGCCCTCCTGAGAATAAACTGAGCTCAGGGTCAACATCTCTGATCCACTGTCCTGTCCACCTCCCCATACCCAGGGAACATTTTCATTCCTCCCTATCGCAGAAAAGCCCTTCTCTGGCTAGTCTTAGAACACTTGCAGAACTCTGAACCAGAGGGGTTACCCTATTGCTAGAGGCCTTTCCCCTCTTGCAAATAATTCTTTCGAATAAAGCTTATCCTTTCCTATATATAAAAAAAAAAAAAAAAAAAAAAAAGAAACTCCTGTGATAAACGTAAAAGGACAACTTTTGTGGGTCTACAAGGGTCAAGAGACATATCTAGGAAACCGTATGATAAGGGAAGTGTTGGGGAGAGTATTCCAGACCGAAGGAGTAGTGCCTGCCCAAGTTGTGTGGCTGAAGTCGGAAGGCATGCCTGAGCATGCTGGAAAGCCAGCATGGCTGAAGGGAAGAGGAAAGAAAGGCAGCAGATATGGTTATCATCTCTCTCCACTTTAGAGATGAAAAACAACCTCAGAGCATGGCATGGCTTACCAATATCACCACAAGGGAGTGGAAGAACAGTACCTAAAAGGTTATAATTAAATCTCAAACTCTGTCACACTCATGTCTTCCTCCGTGCTAAACTTGTCTTAGCAAGAAGAAAAAGTTGGCTGGGATGCCAACTTAACTGCCAACTTAATTTCAGTGGGAACAAAGCTCACAGGTGGATTGACTATTTTGTAATATCAGCACCAAAAGGCACCAAAAGCGCGTGCCAAGAGCCGAATAGTGTTTCCTTCAGCCTACTTACCATACACGACTAATGCACAGCAGTGCCTTCTGAAATTCACAGCAGCCATATTTCTGTTTGTAATTTCTTTTTCCCTTCTTTTCCCAGATAATTTTTCAGAACTTTTTGAAGTTCTGAAAATACTAGAAAGACTAAGTTTTTTCTAAGACTAGAAAAAAACACAGACTGTGTACTGGAAAAGCAAGGGTACACACACACATGCACACACACACGCACAGAGTGGTAATTTCATTTATCACTACTTTGTCCTGTAACCTGGAGAGATTCCCTAATTGCTGCTCCCACCAAATCCCACCAAACCAGTGTGCTTAACAGACTTTAATAGGCGGCTGTGAGAATCCGCTAAAGCTAAAGATTTGGTGCCTTTCCTCCTCTCCAGTCATGCACACCGGCACACATCTTTGTGCATGCATTTCTTGGGGACCGCACATCCCAGCAAGCCTAGCCCTGAGTCCCTCCTCCATTCTCAGTGTCCTTTTAGACTCTCCCCCTCATCACTCCTTGATTTCTTTTGTGAATGTCAGCCCCTCCTCAGGGGCTTCAACAAGCTCAGTAACTACAAAAAGCAGTTGTCTGAGGATAGAAATGTTGCCTGCATCGTATGCTTTTGCCACTTATTAGCTCTGCAACCTTGACTAATTCACCTGTTCTTTCTGAGCATTAGTTTTATCTTTGAGATATCACCTATTGTTCAGATTTTTGTAGGGATTAAATGAATTCAAACACCACAGTGGATGGTGTGTGGATGATAGTTGCAACTATGAATGAATGCCTCCGAGTCTCATGTTCACCGCCTGTAAATTGAAGGTGTTAGACCAAATGATCTTTGCATCTTTTTAGGTCACAAGGTCTCTGATTCTTGGCCACTCATCATGCCTTGCGTCCTCCTTTGACTTACTCCCTCTCTAACTCCATCACAGTCCATTCCAAACACAACAGGCTGATCGCAAGGCACTGTGGAAACCGATTTGGTTTATAGATGACATGGGTGCTGGTAGTGTTTCTCAGCATTAAGACTGAAATGACCCATGCTGAGGAAGAACCAGGGTTTCTGAAATTGTAAGTGCTAAGTCCCCAAGGATGAACATGTCTTTCTAAATTATAGAGCTAGGGGCAAGAAGTGACCTTTGAGGAGTTGGATCAGAGGAGTGTAGACTGTAGGAGCATTTGAGAGTATTAAACACCCCTTTGGGATTTGCTCCCAAATCTCCTCACTGGCCTGCTGCACTATTTTCAACCTAGGACTCAGGTTTCATTAGCATCGCTGACGACTCCTTTGGGCCTGCTTATCACTGTGCAAAGAAATGAGCATCTCATAGGAAGGCAGGGCACAGAAATAGAAAGTGAATCAGCTTCAGGGCCAGGGGAACCAGGACTCTTCCATCCCAGCTCTGCCATTTACCTGCTGTGTGGCCTTCGGCAGATGATTCAACCTTTGTATTCGACATTTTCCTAATTTATACATTTGAGAATAATATTAGATATGTCTTAAAGTTGCTTTCAAGATTACTTTGTACACTGGCACACAACAATCATGCAAGATAGAAAGATAGGCTTTGTATTACTTGGTATGGCTTTGGCTGCATCCAAACTTAAACACAGCAAACAAGAGAAAGCAGTATGATGGGATGTTTACATGATGACCATTGTCTTCATTCAAATCCAACTTCTGTCATTTATTAGCCATCATCATAGGCCCGTTTCTTAACCTCTTTGTGTCTTGTTATTTTCATCTGTGAAACAGGTGTAATAATAGATGTAGTTGTGAGGGGTAAATAAGTTAATTGTTATGTACAGTACTAGCTGACATATGGAAAGTATGATATGTGATACCTATTTTTTATAGGTCTAGGACAGCAAGAAGGTGAACATACCTAGATTCTGAATTTGAATTATCAGCTCCAACAATGTCAAGAGTATGGGCGCCTGAGTAGCTCAGTCGGTTGAGCCTCTGACGCTTGATTTTGGCTTAGGTCATGATCCCAGGGTTGTGGGATCAAGTCCCATGTTGGGTTTCATTCTGAGTATGAAGCCTGCTTAAGATTCTCTCTCTCCTTCTGCCCCTCTTCCCTGCTCCTGCATGTGAATTCTCTCTCTCTCTCTCTCTCTCTCTCTCAAAAAAAAAAAAAAAAAAAAAAAGTATGGGTCAGAATTGTTGAAATTCCTTGTCTTTTTTTTTTTTTCATGGTTATAAAATAGCTGCTGCTTGAGCTCCAAGCTTCAAGGCTTCATACAACACAACCCAAAACAGGGAGGGGAGGGATGATGGTCCAGGTTATTTTCCTCAGTCAGCTGATTTTTGTTTTTTGTTTGTTTTTAAATCCCCAGAAATTCTAGACTTCCTCTTATTTCTCATTGGCCAGGATTGGGTAATTGGCAAATGTGAATGAGATTCTGTGACATAAACCAGTCAGGATTTACCCTCTGGGATTGGGAAAATTGCTTCTGAATCAAATGAAAATACTGTTAGCAAGTAAAAGGGGGACGTTTGATACTCAACTAATAGTATTGGATCCATCCTTATTTTAGAAATAATGACACAGAATTCAGAGACGTAAAGTGACCTAGCTAAGGCCACCTGGTTTGTGGGTGCCGGGTTCTAGATTGGAGCATAGATTCTGTGACCACCAAATTGCTTTTCCTCATTGCCACTTACAAGTTCTTTGTTAACTGGAAAGAACAACTAGAAGATGTCATGTATTATTTGGGGATTAAAGCATTACAGACCACCATTTTAAATGATAAATGTGATCTTTTGGAAGTGAAATAAAAATTTGGAACTAGAATCTTCAAGTGTGGTATTGTTAGTTCATTCAAGCCGCAATTCCTGGGTAGGCACTATCTTCATCTATCCATTTGTCCACCCATTCACCCATCTTTTCCTTCTTCCTTTCATCCATTCATCATCCATTCTTCCATCTTTTTATCCATGTATCCTTCTGTACATCTACTCCATCTATTCTATCTATCTATCTATCTATCTATCTATCTATCTATCCATCCACCCATACATCCATTCATACGTCAAAGTGTGTATGTATGTATGTATGTATGTATCATCTATCATCTATCTATCCATCCATCCATACATACATACATACATCCAAGTATGTATGTATGTATGTATGGATGGATGGATGGATGGATGTATCTATCTATCTATCTATAACTGTTTTTCATCCCCCCTTTCTTTTAATTACTCATCCACTCAGCCATCTATCCCTCACTTATTGACTACCTTATTTTGTTAAGTGTTGGAAAATGTAACAGTGAAAAGAGCCTATTAATTATTCTTAAGAAATGCACATTCTATTTGACAAGCAGGCAGTTCCATTGTATTATATCCAGTACTAACGGGGGCTCCAATCTGTGTATCCATTGCCCAGGTTTTAAGTGACCTTCTGGGTTAGGCAGACAAGGAGTGCCTAGTGTGGTTCTCCTGAGACCAGCTGGACTGTGCAGGTTGCTCGGTGCATAGGCTGTGGCCCAGTAGAGCCCTACTTCTGATGCAGCTGTCCTGACATCCAGAACAATGTCTTTGGAATGAGCAAAAACTCTTGCAGTTCTTCAGATGTTTTAAACACCAAGTACATTTTGCAAAGTGTTCTCCCTTGAATATTTAAAATCATGTTTTATTTAAGGGAAATGACTTTCATAAATTTCTGACCCATTTGAGCTTTATATCATTGTAATATTCTTTAAGAGCCAATTCGTGTCCAATAAGGCTTTTCACCTTGTTTAATGACTTTTTAAAATTCTCTTTTCTTGCAATCAAAACTGTATAAGCCAATTCGAATGCCAAAGAGTTCAAGTTCAGTTCAGAGTGCTCAAATCATGAATTCTGAGAGAATTTTAAGTTGGTGAAATGAGTTCTGCTCATCCGTATTCAACTCTGTATTTCCAGCGATTAGCTTAGTGTGGACTCAATCCTAGGTTGTAAGAGCTAGACTTTTCACCGAATATTTGAAAACAATGTAGGCATACCTTCCCTTATACATATCTAACATGTCCTAAGCAGAGAAACTGGCTTATGTTACTAATTCTGAGCAACCAAGAAGGAAGAAAGGAACATGCACTGTGCTAATCTTTATTATGCCATGTTTCAAGTTGCTCTTATTTGCTATCTAGAACAGTCCTGGAAGGTAGATATTTTCTCCATTTTACTAATGAGGAAACTCAGGCTCAGAGATGTTAAGGAAATTGACCAAAGTCCCACAGCCAAGAAATGGCAGAAAATATTCTCAGGTCTTCTGAACCCAAGCTTTGAGGCTTCCTGAGTTTCGTCTCCTTCTGTGCCCCGCTGGCTCCATAAATTTCCACTAAGGTATGGCAGAGGTCTCCCTCCTAAGCAGTGTATCAGGTACTTAACATGAACACATTACCTTGCTTAATCTTTGCTGTAGCTCCCTTCTATAGTTTAGGAAATGAGGTCTCTGAAATGTAAATCCCAAGTTATCGAGCAGGGCCAGGCAGACTTGTGTCTGAGTCCTGGCTTCAACACTGTATTAGTGTCCTGAATCTGCTATAACAAATGACTGTAAGCTTGGTGACTTCAAACAACAGAATTGTATTCTCTCACAGTTCTTGAGGCCAGAAGTCTGAAGTCAAGGAGCCAGTAGGTCTACTCTCTCTCGGGAGGCTCTAGAGGAGGAGTCCTCCCTTGCCTCTCCCTGCCTCTGGCTGCTGTTGGCATTCCTTGGCTTGTGGCCACTTCTCTGATCAATCGTCACATTGCTTTCTCCCCTGTGTCTCTTCTCTGTGTCTCTTATATGGACACTTGTCACTTGATTTCAGGCCCACCCAAATAGTTCCAGAGACCCCCTCATCTCAAGATCCTCGACTTAAATCACATTTGCAAAGACACTTTTTCCAAGTGAGGTCACTTTCACAGGCTCTGGAAGTAAGGTCATGGACCTGTCTTTGTTTGGGAGCCACTTATAGCTGATAACTATGGGGCCTAGACCCTTCAACTGCCTCCCCAGAATGACAATGCCAACAGTACCTATCTCGGTGATAGAGAGGTGATAGGTACTCATCCTTCACATGTTTCAGCACTGACTTCTCTCAGTTCACAAAATCCTCATCAAACGTCTCGTGAAAAGCCACAGCAACAGGCGATTATAGCTTCAAAGACACACAGGCAGGTAGAAGATGTCATGCAAATGCAAATGAAGTGAACTCATACTTTATAGGTAACAATGTACTCCCCAACTTTGACTCCGAGAGTGCTCCTGTCTTGTATTCCTCCCCAGCCCCTCCACCTGTGATGTTAGGGAAGCCAATCCTAAAAGCTTGGTTGCTGTTCAGAAGGTGGTTTTGCTCTGAAACAATCTTTTGCCTGGTGGCTTGAAAGATGGCAGATGCTTTCCAGAACTGATCTGAGGCTAATAAATGTTCTTGACTTACATCACCACCTGCAAGCCCACAATACAACCTCACTTCAGTGGAGAAGTATATGGGTTCAGCCCAAAAAAACCAGGAAGATTGTGTTTTCACAAACTTTTGGAGACAAAATCTAAGAAGGGAGAATCTTTGTATCGGCGGTTAGTGTGAACCAACTCTGTAGCCTTAGAAACCCAGATCCACAGCAGCATAAGGTGACCCAACCTGTCTCTCCTTCCTCTCTTTTCTTCCTTCCTTTGCTTCCTGTTTTATCTTTCATCAAACCCCTAGAATCCCTTCATCATATGCCAAGACATGGGTTCAGCCCAGGAGGTATGTGACATGGGCTCAGAATCTAGAGCAGAGAGAGGGACACGGGTAAGTGGTCACCCTCTGAAACTCTATAATAGAGGATGTAGGGAGTTCTGGGGCAGTGCAACACTGGTCATGTCTGGGGGCAGAGCAGGGACGTTGGAACTGGCTTACAGTGTTTGAGTTTGATCTCGAGAGATTAAGAGTGCAAGCCAGGCAGAGGGAATGGTGCATGCAGGGGCCCAAAGGCAAAAGGTAAATGCCAATCTCAGGGAAGGTGGGCCCTTTGATATAATCAGAGGATAAAACCGTAGCAGGAATAGGACCTGATGAAAAGACCAAGCATGCTGATTTATAGGTTAGAAAGCTCAAACCTTATGATCTGACTTAGTTATTGCAATGATCTTGTGAAGCAGATGAGGAGACTGAGGCTCTAAGAAATGGCATGATGGGCCCAAAGCCAGAATTTAAAGTCTAGCTCGAGCATTCCATTTTCAGGGGGTATGGGACACCATGTTATAGCTGCCTTTATTATCTTTGGGCAGAGCCATTTTTATGGTGGAGAGTGAAAATCAGGAGATAAAGCTTTTAAACTCTGTTTTAAGCCAGGAAATGGGTGGAGACCTTCTGTACAGACAGCCCACCAGAATGTCAGATATGAGGAGACCAGGAACTCTCGCAGGTGTCTTTGCTCCTCCAGACCATGTCCATCTTTCTTTCTCCCCTGTGCCTCAGAAGACTGACCTGTTTGGACCACGTTGATGGCTTCCCTTACCTTCTGAGTTCTGAGTGGGTTTCTCCATCAAGGAGGCCTGGCAGGTGGTAGGTGGTAGGTGAATGATGATGGGGTATTTATTCTCCCAGTCTCTTTCCTTGAGGTTACTCAGTGTGGGCTGCATCTCTGAGGACACCGTTGAGAGGTTGTCTCCACGCAGTTACTGACCTTTTCTGGGGCTCAGTTGCCTGTCTTTCTGGAACTAGTGTTGGTGGCAACTGTCTGCTATGCAAAACCTGGCTGCTCTACCAGCACCTTTTATGCTTTATCCTCACCCAGCTCTCCCCAACTGAATCCTTCTGCTATGACCCATTGTGAAGGAATCCTTTGTTTCCTGCCATGACCCTACCTGATGGAGTGGTGGGGTTGGGGGACACCTTCATTTTCCAGAAGGAAAGCTGAGTCTCTGAGAAGCAAGTGACCCATCTATTGTCCCATGGATGGTTAGCGATTCTAGAGCCAAGTCTAAAATCCAATCCCATGATAATGTTTCCTTACCAACTGGTTTTCTCTTTACCTTATTTTCCCCTTCACTCTCTTTGCACAGGTCTATTGCAAAATTAAGTCGATAATCCTAAATCTGTATTCTATTTCTCACAGAGGTTTCCTGAGTTGCATAAGCCTCAAGCCCTACACAGCCCAAAGCCTTCTCTCTGCATTGGGAAAGAAGTGTAGACATGTATTTGAATGAACTATGAATCTTAGCTTTAAGCTAAGGGAGAAGGCCAAGGCTTAGTTCAGGGGCTCCAGCACTGGAAAACCCACTGTGACTCTTATGAACTTATCCTTTGGCTTCTACGAGCAGCCTGCCTGCTCCTACCTGTTTCTTCCCCTCCTTCATGCCTCAGGTGGTACTCTATGTTCCGGCTGCTGTGGATGATGTGATGGCTGCTCCTTCTATTATCATGTTGCTAAAGAAGCACAAGCATTCTTCTGATTTTTTACTGTTAGATTTAAGATAAAAGAATAATAACATCAAAGTCTCGGATCTTCAGGGTATGAGCTAATATAAGAGCATCTACTGCATAATCCTGGCCCTTGCTGATTTGGAAATGGGGTGAGATGTCCTCTTTCCAGGGTCTTTTTTTAATCCCTCATTGGCCCATCTCTTAGATGTTCTTCTGGGAATTGGCTCCAGAGTTACCACAACCTCTGCCAACTTCCTCCTGCCTTCTCTCCTTCCAAAAGATGCCCTGGACAAAACAATGGTGACCAGGGTGGCTAGGGCAGCCACCTAATATCATGACCACAAGGTGGCCTTGAGAATGAAGGTCATCCACAGTGTGGCCACATAATTGCAAGGTTAACTGACCTTCACCAAACATCCATGGAGATTCATTCTCCTTTCATTTCCTACTGTTTCTCAAACACTCTATGTCCCTATATGGGCGGCTCTGCCTGGAGCACCTTCCTCTCCACTTTCCTGACCACCAAATAAATAAAAATGCTGCAACATCCACAAAAGTTGGCCCAAGCAGAAGTAAATTTTCCTCACTTCTGAGAACACACTTAAATAAAATAACATCCCCAATGCCTTATATAAAAAAGTGTTAATATCTATTTGTAGTGTTCATCTGTATATTGCTTTCACATATATTAAAGCCCTGGATTTTTACTTTAGTAGATAGGTATTATTATATCAATTTTACAGATGAGGAAACTCAAAAGAGCAATGCATTTTTGTGATTTTCTCCAAAATTGTTCAGCTAGTAAATGGTTTCACCAGCATAAAGCAATAATCCTTAAACATTATCTTTGCTGTATGGCAGTGGAAGGAAGAGGTACAAAGTCTTGGATGGGGCATTTATGGAACTACACTACACTAATATCCTCATTAATGACATGATCCAGGGTCTTGATTCCCCTAGAATAATAGAATTTGACAATATAATTTAGTATAAAGAGTGGAATGTAGAAACTCGCGCAATCTTGGGCTCAAATACGGGTTAGCTATTTACCAATTCAGCAAGTGACACCATCTCTGAGGGTCTTTCCTTCTCTGTATAAAGGGGTTTTAATGACAATGGCATAGACTGCTAGTTTTTCTCCAATATCCATTCTCCCCTTCCTCCTTAGAAATAATCATCACCCAGACTGCAGACTATATTTTCCATATGTTCCAGCAAGTCTCACAGCTCTTGACTAAGTATTGTCCAGTGATATACAGTATATGGTAATATGTCACTAGTCTCTACTTGGATTTAAAAAAAAAAAAACAAACAGCTAGGTGTATACTTTTTGCCCTTACTTTTTCCCTTTCTCCCCATTGCTGGGTGGAATGCAGGCATAATGACTGGAGCTAAGGCAGTCATTTTGGACCATGAGGAGACTTTGAGAATGGAGGCCACACCCAGAGGAGCCTGGGTTCCTAAGAAATTTTTGGAGCAAAGTCAACATAGCTTGCCACTTTCTGTCTTAAACTTTATGATGAAAGAGGAATAAACTTTGTCTTAAGGCACTCTTAGTTTCTGGTCTCCCTTACTTTTAGCCAAACCTCACCCTAACTATACAACACTTTTCTTTTAGGATCATTGTAAGAACTAGAATACCTATATCTAAATATGTATCTATATATTTCATGTGTGTGATACATGGTAGACACCAAGTAAGTACTAGTTATTAGTACTGTTATAACACATACTTTTGCACATATTACATATTCAGTAAATTATTGACACTTGTGTTAAATGCAACTTATGTTCCAGCGTAACATCCAGCCATGGATGACTGAGGCTGGGCCTGTGATAGATCAAATTCTAGGACCTGGTCTGCATGATAGGTGACTTTGACCTCTCTTTCTATCCTGAATGGCTGGATATAGAAACAGAAGGCTGGGATTCAGAATCCCATGTTTCCCATTATTCTCTGGCTTCAAGGTTGTACAGGTAATTCTGGCTAAGCTGACCACCCAGATCAACTTAGAAGAGAAAAACTGAAGAATAAGAAGTCACAGGTGGGGATGAATGGGTTGAAATGTAGGGGTGGTATTTTTAGGAGCCCAGTTTTTTGAAGTCTCAACTTGGGTCACTTTCTTCTTCACTATCTCTAGTTGGTGCACAGTCGTGCTATGTCAGAAAGAATATATGCAACATTCATTACTCAAACACTTCACTCTGATTTTTGCTACTAATATTTAATTTTGGGAGGCTGCTGGTTTGATGGAATGTGGACCAAACATTTGTTGAAAGCCCAGCTTATATCAGGCCCTTTCTGGTATTTCCTTAATATGGTCCTTATAGCATCACTATAAATTAAGTATTGTTGTCCCCATATTAGAGCTGGGAAGAATGGAAACCAGGAGTGGTAAGCAATTTGTCCAAGGTCACAGAGTGAATAAACAGAAGAACTGGGATTCATACCAAATTCTAATTTTAAATTCTGTGCTCTTGAAAAATAAATTCTCTATAAAACCTTGGAAATGAGACAAAACTTTAAGAGCAATTTTCTCTCCCTCCTTGAATAAGCTGGAATTTCTACTCTTGCTATGACTGATCCCCTCCCATCCCTGAAGGCACTGGCTCTAGCCTTTCTTGTAGCCCCAACAAGTTCTAGGTCCTGGGCAAAGCTACCCACCCTGAACTGGATGGCTTGTGACAAGGTTGGAATTCAGGAGCTGCATCCTGTCCATTATCCTCTCCTAGCTCTGGTAAGAGCTGCACAATGACAATGTATCTGTCCTACCACAGGCATGGGAAGGTGCCATCAGATGGTAAACTATTTTACTGACAGCATGTGAGTAAAGCCAGGTTAATTCTCCCAAGGACGTATGATGCAAACCACTTGCCTGACAAGTTTTTTTTTCAAAAGGAAATCTTGTAACTGATCATTTCTGAAAGGCTGTTTCTGAACCTATGCCTGAAGATAGAGCTTATGAATTCCCATGATAAACTTGTTGTAAAATGTCCACTATAATTTATTTTGGGGAAATGAGGTAGATTGTAAAAATGGGCATGCTTTCCCCTTCCTTGGCATGTAATTTTACAACTCCTTCCATTAAAAGGTACCCTCTTTCCCCCAGTCTTTGGATCCAGGCTGGCCTGGTGATGTGCTTTGGCCAATGAATGTGGCAGGAGTTGTGAAGTGCCAATTCCAAGCTTTTACTCACTCTCTTTTGGGACCTTGCCCAGCCCCTGTGTAAACAAGCTGAGGCTAGCCTGCCAGGGGATGAAAAACCATGTTTAGTGGAGACAAACCATTGCAACTGAGGCCGTCCTAGATCAGGAGAACTGCCAACTTGCAGGTGAAGTGTAGAATCATGAGCCACGCTTAACTGTTGTTTTAAGCCTGGGCTCAAACATTGATAAAGTGTTTATAGTGAAACACTGTAAAACTAATAAAAAGAGTAATAAAATCAATCACTGAGCTCTGGGTGATTGATTATGAAGCAACGGTTGATACACTCCAATGACAACAGCTTTTTTTTTTTTTTAATAGATGATGCTGGCTAAGCGTGCTGTGCAATGCCATGTACCAGCATCTTGCACACTTTTTCTTCTTCATCTCCCCATCCACAAAACCTACCATTTTATTGAACATTTACTCAGCCATGTTTTATATGTCATAAAATCTAATCCTTATCCCTACCACATGAGATATATCTTATCATTTCCATTTGATGGATAAAGAAGCTGATTCTCAGAGGGATTGGGTGAATTAACCAAGCCTAAGATACCATCTGAAAAGTGGCAGAGCTGAGATTTGACCCCAGGTTTGATCTGCATCCTATACCTGCATTTTCCATTCCCAGGGCTTCTATTTTCCTGGCCAGCTTTCAAGAGAGGTACTTTCATTCCTTATTTTTGGAGAAGGACTTGGTGTTTCAGAGAGGTTAAATAGCTTGTCCGATTAATAAATGGGAGAGTTGGTTTTGAGCCTAGGATTCACTGCCTTTAAAACGTGCATTCAGTGAGGTTCGTTATTAAGAAATATGTCCTAAATGGAGAAGAACATGTTTACATTCATGCTAGGACCATGTTATTTCTTTGTTTTAGAAACTTGTTCTGCTCTGTTTGAATGTGTTTTAAAAGTCATGTTTTGCAAACCCCAAATTGTAACAGAAAGCAGGTTGTAAAGGAACTGGTGAGAGTTATTGCCCAGAAAAACCAGCTGGGAAGCATTTCAGTGTCAATCTTATTATTGCTTTTAAATTAGCAGTGACTTCAAAAGCCTTTGAAGTAGCTGGCAGGGAATGCTTGGATTGGAGAAAACAATCACTAGAGGGTATTCTCAGCAGGCATGTGCTTTATAAATGTTCCTCCTCTTTATGCCTTGGCACCGAGAAAGGTTGGAAAAGAGGTAGAGGGATCTTAGCAGGAAGCTTCTAGCTGACGTGAATTGCCAGGAAGACCCAATTAGCCTGTCCCTCTCAGTAGCAAAAGCCCAAGCAGAAGGAATAAATTATTTGTGGCAGTGGCCAAAGCTGCTGACAACTTCAGAGACCACCCATGAGGTCTTTCCATGTCAAGCTGACTAGAAGGACCTGAGAGGCTCTAACCCCAGGGACTTGAGGGATTCCAACCTGTGAGCAGAGCTCAGTTAAGTTAAATGGTAGCTCATAATACTTGGAGAAAAAGTCAAGATATGCTTGTTTGCCACCCTGAATCTCTGTCTGAGGACTTCCACTGGCCATCCTCCAAGGTTGGGCTCAGAGTTTTCTTCTTTCAAGCCTCTGGCATGTCCTGGTACTTCTCTCTATCCAAACAGAACTCACCCATTTCCCCATCCACCCATCCACCCATCCATACAGTATTTGATGATTTCCTACTTTGTACGTGATGTTACCGAATCTTGAGGATACCATTGATTTTAAACTGGTTACTAAGGTCCCTCTCTTCCTCGTGATGCTTACTTAAGTCTTGGGAAGAGCATAGAGACTGCCCAGTGAGCTGACAAAGTATGTGCCTGGGAACCAACAAAGAAGGAATACCAAGAAATTGTTAGGACATAATTTGATACTTTTACATATACACAACTATGTTATCAGCATGGGAAAATATCATAACGGTCTTGAACTTTCCTACATGTATTAATGCATAGGAGTGATTTTATGTTGAGTTAGATATTAGAAGAAAAGGGACTATGATTTTTTCCAAGCTTGGGGGTCTCAAACGTCCTTTGTTGTTGCAAAAAGGGAAAAAGGAATAGTTGTGTTAAATTTTCTAGTAAGGAATGCTTGTGAGCTGTGAAAGAAACCAGGAAAGGTGTTTAATCAGCCTTGAAGTTGGTGTGTGAGTGTGTGTGTGTGTGTGTGTGTGTGTGAGAGAGAGAGAGAGAGAGAGAGAAAGTGAGTGATGGAGGGTAATCAGGGAAACCCATTGGAGAAGAAGTTATGGTTCCCTCCTGTCTGCTATTATAGTCCCTTGGTCATGCTTCTATTTGAGCTCCTGATTTCATCAATCATCTGCATGTCCATTTGTAGCAGATGCCATAGGACCCCACCTATATATAACCTGTTGGCACCCACTATTCTAGTGCATGCCCATAGCATACTGCAATGGGAACCTGCAACTTTCTGCCTGAGTAGCTTTTCTGCATCTGCAGGCAGAGAAATCCAGAAGTTCAAGAGGGTTACAGTCCCTGAGAGTACCTCACCTCAACCGAAGCTGGATGAGATTAAGGTGATAAGTAGCCCAACTTTATCACCCCTTGGTAGGATCACTTGAAGGCAAGTTCTGTAACACGTGCCCGAGTTCTCAGGTGGGGCTGAGCCTAGCATTTACCAGCATAGTAACATGGCCTATATTACCTTCCTTCTCCGGCCAGTCTCACTCCCTTACTCCTCTACCAGTTGTCCTGGGATCACCTCCAAATAAACCTCTTGCATACCCATCCTGGGCCTCAGAGTTCTGGGAGAATCAAAGCTAGGAAAATGACTCTCCTCTCATCTCAGTGCAGGACTGGGTCCACACAGATCACATAGGTGGACTTAATAAATCTTGAACAAATGAATTAATGAATAAATAAATGAATGATGAAGTATGAATGTTGATAGCACACTTCCAGCCTGTGTTATTTTGTGAAACTCAGATGAATCTCATTATAATGGTATTTGGGAGGAGAAAAATATAATCTGTTTGGAAGGTAACAGACAGGTGATCTGGCTTCTGAGAAATGGGAGACACCAAGGCTGGGCCTGGAGGGAAAGATAAAGCCGTGTTGATGGCCTCCCTTCTCTCTCCTACACTGGATCACCCTCCCCTACTGTACCTACAGAGACACCAATAACAGCCTGCCTTCCCTTCATAGAAATTTTGATGAAATTCAGATTCAAAGATTTCTTGGAAAATGTATTCTCGAGCGAAAGACTAAGGAGACCTAACAAATCCAATGTAATCCTCACAAAAGTGGTGGCATCCATTTATTCACTTACTCAGTTCATTTGTCTGTAAATTGATTCTTTCAGTAATTTACTTATTCATTAATTTGGTCATTCATTAATTGATTCACCTCCTCCCATCTTGCTGACTTGAAAACTTTGGTTCGGAGGAACTGGTAATGAAGCACATGGTCCCTAGAGACTGAATGCTTTGATTGGCGTCCTGCTATGTGACCTTGGGCAAGTTATTTAACTTTACCCATGCTTTAATTTCTTCGTTTGTAAAATGGGGATGCCTGGTGTCCCTTGTTGAGAAGGGTAAGTGACTAGTGGTGTATGTGAAGTGCTTAGAACAGTGCTCACACGTAATCAGAGTCATAGTCACGATCATCATCATCCTGCTTTTCGAATTGTCAGGCTGTGCTGAGGATTGCTCTCTCCTTCTATACTTTCACCTTCAGGTTCCCATTTCTGGTTTTCCTCTCCACAACAGACTGATGGCCTCAGCCTGGAGGAACATAGTTTCCCAACTTCCAAATCAGTCCTGAAATTTTAACCTGACCCCTTACTTTCCTGACTGTTGTTAAGGATCAAAAATACCACACAGTGGGCAGGGTGTGTCCATTTAACCTTTTCCACTCCCTTTGGAAGCTGCTCACCCAGGGCCTTTGAGTTAGTTGTCCCAAGCTTCCGCTTCTTCCTCTGATCTCCAATAATTCCTGCTTTACTTCAGCTGCTTCCGCAATGCAGCCCTTTTAGCCGTGTGCAAGGGGATTCACCAAGAAGAACAGTTGACACAAAGGTGTAAATAAGGTGGCAGCTTCCAAGGAGGAGTTCCTCTCGGAGCCTCTACTCTTTGGACTGTGTGTCCCCCTTCTTCTCTTAAAACAACACTAACATGGCCTCCACCCTGACACCTAATTAGATTAGTAGCAATTTAACAGCCACTCCTTGTCTTTTCCTGCCTCTGGTTTTCTAATAGCCAAAGGTCAGGGTCAGGGTGGGGAAAGGAGAGGTCAGCTCTATGCAGCCAGCTCTGGACTGGTCAAAAGGAAAGATGAGTACCTGTTTTACCAGGAGTAGGAAACAGAATGTGTGCAGAAAGGTGTCGTCCACCATAGCAGGAAACACATTCCTACAATTCGTATTTTGTTAACCCTTTATAGTACATTCAGCTAGTTCAAAGAGCCCCTGACTGCACATTAATGTCACTATAGTTCATAGAAAAAGTGTAGGATGGATCTATGGGCATGTAGGTTGTGAAAACAGTGACAGCTCAATTTGATTAGGAGGCATTGCGGGGGGCAATGCTGAAGAGCATGCATTCTGCTGCCTAAATACCTGGATTGAATCTCTACTCTGTTAGTTACTGGCTCGCTGGGGTTAATGTGCCTCAGAATTCACACATGGAAAGTGAAGATCGGATCAAGCCCATGTGCTCTAGCATTGTTGGGACGGCCAAATGGGTCCACCAATGTGTGGCATTAGAGTGGTAATGACATCTCATAGGTATTAGCACTTGCTGTGTGCCAGGCCCTGTTCTAAGAGCTTCTCTGTTCATAGAAATGGCCATGACCTGGACACTTGCTTCAGTTCGGCACCATGTGGCAGTAAACAGCAAAAATACCAGCGGCTTAGATAAGGTAGAAGTTACCTTGTCTGTGGTCATCAGAGACTTAGGCTCCCTCAGTGTCAAGTGCTTCATTATTCAACTACTAGTTTCTGTACTCCAGGTCACCTCGTGTTCCATGATGCTCTAGCAATCAGATTCCTTTCTCAGGCATCAGGAGGAAGACAGGGTGTTGGGGAAAAGGTGAGTCAGTTCTCCTTAAGGAGTTTTCCCAGAGGCTCTCCACACCATTTCAACTTCTATCTCATTGAAAAGAATTTAGTCACCTTGTTTTACCTAGCTGCAAGGAGGGCAGGGAAATGTAATGGATCTCAACTGAGCCTTTCAATGAGACTGAAGTCCCAGATGATACCTTGAATGCAATCCTAAAAGAATCCTTGATCAAAAGGGACCAAGTTCGACTGGGCTTGGGTTCCTAACTCACAAAAAATATGAGATAATAAACATTTGCTGTTTTAAACTGCTAAAATTTGCAGGTAATTGTTATGCAGCAATATGGAATTAGTACACTAATATTCTGGAATTTTCCTTTTTTTCTATTTTAAATGTTACAGCCTCAGTGAGTGTATGGTCTGTGTTCCAACTACCAGTAGGCAATAAGTTGGCCAAATGCTTTGCCACCACATGGCATGGGGTGCCAGATTTCTTGGCTGCAATATCCTTTGATAAATGAGTTCAGTAAAGTTGCAGGATACAAAATAAACATACAGAAATCCGTTGCATTTCTATACACCAATAGTGAAGCAGCAGAAAAAGAATTGCAATATGCTTACTGTTTGCTTCTGGTGTGTTGTCTAATGCCATATTTTAGATTCTGTTTCTTATAGTACCTCTCTCGCCAGAACTAAATTCTGCATCGTTTAAGATTAGGTCCTGCTACCTATAACAGAAATTCTAAAATCACAGTGGCATACCCAAGAAAGAAGTCTATTTTAGTTTCATATAAAAGAAGTCTAGCAGTAGCTAGCCTAAGACCACTTTTGTGGTTCTGTATTCGTCAGTGTCCCAAGCATCTTTCTGCTCCAAGACCTTGGCATCCATCTTCAAGACCACCTCATGATCCAAAATGGCTACTTTAGCTCTGTGCATCATATCCTTATTCCAAGCCACAGATGGATAAAACAGGTAAGTCATCTTAGTTGAGTCAGCTCCCCTTGAAGAGTCTTTCAAGCAATGTTTTCTATAAGATATTTGTGTAGTAGACAATAGGGTATTTAAAAAGTAGGAGAACTTGTAGGTCATTTACTCTATTGTTTCCCAACCTTTATACATTTTGATTCCTCTTTCATGATTTTTACTATACTTCAATGTCATCCATCCAAGCAATTACTTCATAGTCAATCATGTAGTGAAAAAGTTATTTCCCTACATTTCATACCATCTATATGATTTTTACATAATGTGTTTTTAAATCAACTTACTTTTTAAAACTTAAATATGTATATTTAGAAATAAAAATTTCAGGGGTGCCAGGGTGGCTCAGTCGGTTGAGGGTACGACTCTTGACTTCAGCTCAGGTCATGATCCTGGGGTTGTAGGATTGAGCTCTGTGCTGAGTGTGGATCCTGCTTAAGATTCTCTCCCTCTCTCTCTGCCTCTCTCCCCTGCCCTCTTTCTCTCTAAGAAAATAGAATTGAAAAATGAAGATTAGCAAACCACAGATTATGGATCTCTCCTGAACGAAACAGAAGGATTGCAAAAAGAGTAGCTTTCCCTTACACTATTCAATATAATTTAATGTCCTGTGTACCACCTAACTCATCTCAATTTACTAGAAGTCTGTGATATACATTTTGGGACACACTGGTGCATTCTGTTGACCAATGACAAAGCCAATTTCCCAGAGGCCCAGTGTGATTCTCTGTTTGCCTCTTGGGATTCTTATATGCTTATAAAGACTTTATTGCCTGACACCACATTCAGCTGGTTTAGGGTCTCTATCTGCCTGCTAGACTGTGAGCTCTGAGAAGGCCAAAACAGATGAGTCTGTGATCCCTGGGGCAAAGCCCAGGGTCTGCCCAGAGTCAGTGCATTTAGTGGGCTGGAGCAAATGGAATTGTCCAAGAACATGCAGCTCGTGTGCAAGGATGAAACCAGGGTCCATATCTTCTGGGAGCTCAACAAACAGTGCTTTCTAGTCAGGTTTCTAGAGAGAAGGATCAATTTGGTTCCAGGGAAAGAGATCAGAAAGATTTAAAATAGAGTGCTGCTTTTTATTTTTAAAAATCAAGGTTACTCTTGCTTTTTTTTCCATGATATATTCCTGTGTGTATAATAGTAGGTTAAAAACCCATAGTGACTCAAGGTAGAAATCTCAAAGAAAGGTCATTCAATAAAGTGGTTGTTGGTGGTGATGGCAGTAATAGGAAGAATAGCTTCCATTTATTGAGCATTTTCTAGATACCAAACACAATCCTAAGCGCTTGAATTTTCTCACCGGTCAGACAATTATTATTCCCATTTCATCAGAGAAAACTGAAGTATAGAGTGGTCTTTAGTGAGCACATGAGATACAACAGCCAGTAAGTGATGAGAAAGTCTTCATTATGTGTGTGTACTTCTTCAGATCCTCTAGGCCTCACCTGAGTTTTGGTCCAGGGGTTACTATAGTAACCAGCTCAGCACCAGTTCCACCAACTTCCGGCAGGTGGGATCTGCCAGTACCTCACCCTGGGCACCCTCTGTAGTGTGCTTGTTGTCTCCTGTCCTGGGACCGCTCTGTGGCTTTGAATCCACGGTACCCCTAGTCACCTGGGCATACATAGCTCAGAACTGGGGAATTAACGCCGCATAGGGCAAACGTTCGACTTGTGCGAGAGGGAAACAGACGGATTGATGTTCCTCCACCTCTTTTACTCCCTGGGATAGGCTGTGCGGTGCTCATATTTTATATTTTCTTGGAGGACAGTCTCTCAGTGTCAGACAACCAGTTGTACCTGTGGCAGCCAACTTGAGAAAGTATTTTTAATTGGCCCACCCTCCTATTTTCTCCCTTTTCTTTCACTCTGCTCTCTTAGATCATAATAAAGAAATGTCGCATAGACCCTTACTTTTGGCTCTTCTTTCTATGGAACACAGTTTGAATCAACCCAGATCTGTCTGATTCTGAAGCCCATGCCCAGGACACTGAGTTATATTGGTTCTATGTATGAATTTTCAAGATAGGCTAACTTCCTGGTGAGAAGCCCATGCTTTTGGTATCTTGATGATCTGGTCCTTCCTTCTCCCCACTCTCTGTCTCAAATATTGAGTGTATTATGAGTTCTTGAGTGTATCTTGAGTTATTTGTATTATGTTCTGTTGTTTTCAGCCCTTTGCACTTGCTTTCTCATTGGCGCATGCTATCCTTCTCCTTTCTTCTGTATTCCTTTCTGCTTCCTTTTCTGGCTAACGCTCATTTTTAGAATTCAGTCTCAATGGCTTTTTCTGATTCCCCTGGTCCCCTCAGTCTTCTCTCAGTGTGGATTAACTCTTTGTTTCCTATACTTTACTTTTATATGCCTACCTTCATGTCATTATCTGTTCTTCCAGGAGTCCCCAGCTCTTTGAAGATCAGGGTGGTGTCCCATTGACTTTTCTGTCCGTCATGAGCATGGAACCTTCCACAGGGTCTCAGCTAAGTGAAGGTGATGGTGGAATGATCAAGGGCACAGGAGTGTTGTCAGGTGGACCTGGGGCTTCAGTCCTGCTCTGACACTTATAGCCATGGACTTCCAAGCACATTGCCTGACAATTGTGACATTCAGCTTCCTAATCTGTAAAAAGGGGGGAAAAAAACATAGCAGCTATGATGTTGGGTTCTTATAAGGATTAAATGACATAAAACATATTGAATTTAGTAAGACAAAAATAAATGTAAGTTATTTTATCAACAATAAGGTAATTCATTATCCCTTCCAAAAAGGTGAGAAAGTAGAGAAGTTAGATTAATTGTCACCCACATCTAAACACAGCTTTAGTGAGTGCCCTCGAGTCTTTAGGAGACTCTGAGTCTTGGCTCAGGCCACAAAAGCTTACAAGCTAAGTTTGGTCTAGTTTTACTAGGTACCCACCTTGTGCTAGGCACTGTCTGCAGGGCTGGGGCATTAGAAATGGTAATACTTGGGGACTATCCTCAGCAAGTTCAAAGTCTAGCAAGGTTATGACCTCAAAGTCTGTGATCTTCTATTATGACCACATTATCTCCCATCTTGAGGATAAATGCATTCATTCCTTCAACAAAGTATTGTGCATGTACTATGTACCCAGCCCTAGCTAGGTGGCAGGGACAGAGCAGTGAATTTATACTTTTATTTTTTGAAGTTTATCTACACTGGGAAAGATAGACAAACAGCACACAAAGAAAAGAAAATAACCAGGAGAAAAAAAGCAGATGTTAAACCAGTGGACAAGAGAATTCCAGAAAGAGACATCAGATTGTGCCAAAGGATGGAAATGTGGATAGCATGGCATGATCTGAGACCAGGAGTCTGCTGGTGATATCACGGGGTAGGGAGATGGGTGAGGCTGGAGAGACAAGCTGGGACAGAGTGCCAAGGGCTGTCCTGCTAGTCAGGATTCTTTTTCATCACAGAAACCCAACCAGAGGAGTAAAATGGGGGTGGGTTTATGTGGCATAGCTTGTGTGTGGGCAAGAAAGGGCTTGGCCCCAGAGAAACTGGACCCGAGGTTAAAGGCATCTTATTGCCAAGATGGAATTTCCTCATGTGATAAGGAACATGGTCATATATAAGTTTAGGTTTATTTCTTTGCTACCTAACGGCTTTAAGTAAAAGGAACTCCTCTGTTAAAAAAGAATAAGTCCCAGGGAACACCAGTTGGCTTTGTTTGAGTCATGTGACCTTCCTGGATCACCAATCACAGTGACCAGGACATGAGAACATCTGGTTGGCTCTACTTGCCAGCCTTATGTTTGGTGGGGTCAGGGTCTGTTTACAAAAGGAGAAGAAGGTATCCTACCCATACCCAAACCAAATAATACCCCAAAGCCTTGAATCCGACACCAGGGAGTTTGGGTTGCATCTGAGGGTGGCAGAAATCGTTTTCAGGTTTTAAGTTAGAAGATGAAATGGTCAGATGTATGTTTAGAAAGAGCAGCCCAGGCATAGGGTAGAAAGATGGTTGAGTAGGTGGAGCAGATGGAAGCCCGGAAGACCTATTGTGATACTGATGTCATAATGCCACAGTCCAAGTAAGGCCCTAGAACAGGGGCTGTGCACAAGGTTGATGGGAGTATGGGTGGATGAAGGAGAGAACACAGGGGATGGATATTCCGTTCCAGGTTCCAGCTGGAGACAGATGAGAAAACACTGGCCACTGCTGTGTGAATTTTTGTCAAGGTGAATTGCTGATAAGGTCTTTCTAGAAGTTATTCTGGCTTAGCAGCTGGCCAGTATCCTAGACTTACTTATTCTTTTACCAAAGCTAAATTGGAGCAAGGTGCAGAAAACCTGCTTTTCTGACTGGGATGATAGGATTTCAATTTAACAAATACTGAGCACCCACCATGTGCCATGCCTAAGGCTTATTTATTTTTCGAGGTGAATAAGACAAGTCTCTACCAGAAAAGTACAACATGGTAATCCTATAATCTTTACCATAGGGCTATGGGGTAGCATGGAAAATATCCTGACCTCCATTACACACTTCCTTGGAGAAGTGAACTGACTTTCTCAGTTCCCATAGGAGACTTCTCCTCACTTCGGTCCACTTTAATGTGAAACCCATGGGTTCTGGCTCTTTTCAATACCACAGGAACTAAGGGACTCCCTCAGGCAGCTGTGGGCTGATAAAGGTTGAACAACAGACTCTCTAAGCAGTGTTTGCTGGTCATCAGTGTGAATACTCCCACCATAGCTGGTTTCATCAGTCTTGTCTGAATGTCGACTTGGAAAGAGATGCACACAAGGAGTCTCTTGAATCTGAGGATTCAGTGGTCTCATCAGCCAGACTGCAGCCTGCACCCTGGAGGGGAAGGTAGAAACTCCATCTTCTTGGAGTTTGGTTTGCGTGGTCTGTCTGGGTTGAATTGTGTCCCCCACAAAAGACACGTTAATTTTCTAACCTCTAGGATCTCAGAATGTTATCTTATTTGGAAATGGGGTCATTGTAGAGGTGAATAGTTAAGATGAGATCATACTAGAGTAGGGGGGGCCTCGAATCCAATATGAGTGGTGTCCTTACAAAGAAGACAGTCATGTAAAGACACAGGGACACAGGGAGAAGATTATGTGAAGATAGATGCAGACATTGGAGTGATGCATTTATTGGCTGAGGAACTCCTGAGGTTACTAGAAACTGGAAGAATCAAGGATGGATTGTCTTCTAGGGGTTTCAGAGGGAACATGGCCCTGCCAACACCTTGATTTTAGGCTTCCAACCTCCAGAACTGTGAGACAATACATTTCTGTTGTTTTAACTCTCCCAGTCTGTGGCACTTTGTTATGGTTGCCCTAGGAAACTAATGACTCCTGTGTTTTCTTGTACCCTGCACCACCTGGTTCGAAGTATGACTGCCCTTGGGCAAAATCTCATTGTGTTTGTGTTTTATAGTTCCAGTCCTCTTTCATTCCACTCTTCCATTTGGGTCATATTACAGGAGTCTAGTGCAATGAACTAAAATGGGAGAGCCCATTGGCTTATAAAGGTAAGAAAGTCATGATATCAACCATAATTAGTTGAATATGTACTAGGTATCAGGTGCTATACCACGTGCCTTTCATGTATTGCCACGTTTAATTTATTCTTCACAATAACCCTATGACTAGGCATAATTGTACTTATTTTACAAATGGGGAAATAAACACTCAGTGATATTAGATCACTTGCCTAAGGTCACAGAGCTAGTTAAGGACTGCAGGATTGTCAACTCAGGTGTGGTTAGACTCAGACTCTGCAAAACATCTTAGCACTCCACCCTGTGGCCAATTTATGGAAGTCTCAATGGGATACAACTGCACAAACGCCTCAGGGATTACCCCATCTGGACCCAGAGATAAGATGGGATCTGAGGGTAAGGGAGGAAGATGAAGGATGGTTAGAGAAATCAGGTCAATGAAATAAGTTATCTTGGGTCCCCTTGGTGAGCTTACCCATACCTCGTGGTTGCCATTTCCATGTGGCAGTAGTAATGACAGGCCCACAATGATATTGTAATTATCTTAATCCCTTATGTATACATAACACTGAATAGCTGTGATGGACTTTTTCTCCAGTGGCTTTCTCAAGTTCTCGGGCTCTGGAGCCAGACGGAGCTGGATTTACATTCTAGGGCTGAAGTTTACCAGTGGTCTCATCTTGAACAAGTTGCTTAATCATTTATGAGTGTCAATTTACTTCCCTGACTTCCAGCCTCTTAGGGGTGTTGGAGGGATTAAATACGGTGGTGTGGAGGGGAACAGTATATAGTAGACATGAGGGGAGCGAGTTTACTCCTCCCGTACTTCTGGTCTCCTGATCCATTGTTACCGCCCCCATAAAGTGCGTTGGTTGCTGATTCATGTTTCCTGATTGAGAGAAGCAAGTCTACCAAAAGTTCCAAGCATGTGCCTTAGCTCTCTGTCTGTTTACCCCGGCACAATGCTGTGCTACTCTGTATTTGTCATGTCTACGTCCCTCTTATGGGTCCAAGTGTGTTCCCCCCAAAATATGTTGAATTCTTGACCCCTAGCCCTGATGAATGTTACCTTATTTGAAAATAGGGTCTTTGCACATGTCATCAAATTTAGATGAACTCGTTGGGATGGGCCTTAATCCAGTTGTGACTCGTATTCTTATATAAAAAAAAAAAAAAAAAAAAAAAGAGGAACACCACGTGAAGAGAGAGCCACGCAGGAGAGAGGGAATGCCGTGTGACCATGGAGACAGAGACCGAGATGCTGACATTTCAAGCCAAGGAGTACCTAGTGCTATTGAAAAAAAAAGGAGGTTTTCTATTACCGTCTCTATTCTGAGGTGAATAAGAGACAGGGTTTTGAAGCAGGAAGAGCTAAGACAGAGGAAGGAACCAGTATGCACCGAGGACCACTGCAAACACCTCACTTCGTTCTGACACCATGTATGGTGAGTATTCCTTTTCTCACTTTCCAGACGAAGAAAGTTTAGTCAAAGATAACAGATACCCAGCTCAAGGTCCCATGGTGAGCAAGGGGCCGAGAGAATTCCAAACAGAGGCCTGATTCCACAGCCTGTGATCTTTCTACGTTATGCAAAAGTGATCAAGGCAATAGGTGAAATCTCAGTTGGTGCCCATTGTACTTGCTCTGAGACGAGGAGGAAGGGGAGCCTCGATGAAGTCATGTAGTTAAGTTATAGAGAAGTAATAGAGCCTCATGGTCAGGGTGACCATCCTGCTGGAGTTCCAGTGTCACCTACCTTCACGCACTGACTAGCGGTGTGGCCTTTGCCACGTGGCTCTGTCTCTCTTGGCCTCAGCCTCCTGCCTGACATTTGGCGTTAATGGGGACAGGGATTATGGAGCTATTGTGAGATTAAATGAGCATCACCCAAAAGCACTTAGAACAGAGCCTGTCACACAGGCAGCACAACATAAGTGCTTGTCGCTGTTGTTATTTTTTATTATTCAATATACGACCTGTGGCAAGGTCTCCGCTTCCACCGGAAAAGGCATAATGAACCTCCAGGGTGCCTGTGTCCTGTGTGTGGTTCCCGGGACATGCTGCGTGCTGGTGTGCTCCCTCCCACTGTGATTTCCAAAATCTCAGCCGAGCGGGGATGTTATGTTTCTAATTGGACAACTGTCTGCTGGGTGGGCTAATAGCATCTTTCACAAGGCCTGTTGGTGATGCAGGGCGACTGCTGTAATGTTTCGTAGCCATTCGTAACAGCACGATTGAGAAGGAGAGGGGTAACGTGTAAGCTGCAGTCATGACTTCCGGCACCAGCTCAGACAATGTCTCTGTGGTTCTGGTGCTTGAATCTCTGTCTGCTGGTTCTCTGAAGGCTGTTGGACGCCAGCCCCTTGTCCAGCTGCTCTGTCTTCCCATCAGGACTGCCAGCCTCTGGGGAGCTCCCTAACTTCTGAAACAAATGGTCTGCGGTGTCCCGTGTAAATGGTGTGAACTGTGAACTGATAGTTGAACCTGGGAGGCTGAGCTGATGTGGAGGAAGAACAAACCGAGTGTGATATTCTTTTTGGACATTTCGGATGCTTAATTTTTTTTTTTCTGAATTCTGGTGAGTATTTTTCTAGGACTGCAGTGACCTGCTCGCACCTGATGGCCAACCATATTTTCTTCGTCTCCTGCGGTGTGCTTATCAGAAAAATGGGCCAGACCCAATAGACAGAGCCAATGTGACTTTGGGGATTTTGCTCATTGAGTATTGTGCACAAGGGTTGGCTTAGAGTACACGGATTAGAGTTCTCTAGGCCATCTTGATGTTTCCCTCTGTCAGAGCATCCAGTCCTTGGACTTAATAATTCCAAATACAAGGTCTTTCATTTAAATGAAAAAAAAAAACCAAAAACAAAAAACAAAAAACAACCAAATCACAAATTGAACGCCACTTTCTGGATTGTTCAAGAAACATTAGGATGTGTAGTATGTTTCAGAGCTGGATTACGATGTGAGGGTATAAAAAATATGGAACAAGAGTTGAAAAAATAAAAAAAGAAGATGCTCTAGAGAAAGCAAAATAGTCCACAAGTATGTAATGATCCCAAAGCAAAGTAATCGGGTAAAAGTCTGTAGATTTCAAGACATGGATTTCACACAATTGATAGAAAGTAAACAAAATGAAATAGAAAGTATTATGCATGATTCCTATGCAAATAAATTAGAATCCAGACACACTCACAACCCTATCTTCCCATATGATACATTCACACAGATGAAAGGGCTCTATTCTGTCCCTCCCATTTCTTTTATCTTAATATATATTGTGGAAGTTTTCATACTGGTACATACTATTCCTTTTATGTCATTCTAGCACATTATTTTTCATGGCTCAAGGCATTTCATTGTATAAATGCATCTGAATCTATATCCATAATCGCCTATTAATGAACAGGTAGATTGTTTCCAGCATTTAATTTTTTTTATTTCTTTTCCAAGCAATACTGGATGAATATCCCTAGCCATAAATCACTGAGTGCATATGTGGGTATGTCTATAGGAAAAAAAAAAATCGTTGGAGGGGACTTTCTGAGCTAAAGTATATTGTAATAGATATTGACCTTTTGCCAAATTGACCTTCAAAGAGGTTATGCCAATATATACTCCCATTACCACCATGTGAATATCTGTTTCTGCAAAATCTTGCCCACGCCATGTTTTGTAATCCTTTTAATTGTTGCCAATCTGTTAAGTAAAAATAAACACAATATCCTGTTGTTTTAATTTGCATTTACTAAATCACTATGTGAGGTTAAGCTTCTGTTCATATCATTCTGAGGGATTTGTTTTTCTTTTTCTGAACTAAGCACATAATAGGTGTATAATAAATATTTGTTGAACAATTAAATAAACTGTTGTGCAATTGTTTCTTTTATTATTAGTCTGAATGGACTCTTTAGAGAGTAAAAAAAAATAATAACACCCTTTGATATAGTTGTGCTGCATGTCTTTATTTTCCTGTTTGTTATTTGTGTCTTAATTTTGTGGATTTTTAGTGGGAGGTATTTAAAAATTTGGTTTTTATTTTTTTATTATGGTCACATTTATTTTTTTTTTTTAATGTTTATTTATTTTTGAAAGAGAGAGAGAGAGAGAACACAAACTGGGGAGGTGCAGAAAGAGAGGGAGACAGAGACTCTGAAGCAGGCTCCAGGCTCTGAGCTGTCAGCACAGAGCCTGACATGGGACTTGAACTCACGAACCATGAGATCATGACCTGAGCCGATGTCGGACGCTTAACCGACTGAGCCACCCAGGTGACCCACATTTATTATTATTTTAAAAATACTTTATAGTTTTAAATCTGGCTAAGGATTTTCTTATTTCTCTGAACAAACACAATGCCCTTATTATACCTCCTTTCTGTTGCTGATATTTCTTGTGTGATCTTGAAATTGTACTGTGATCCCCAGACTGTACTGTTCCTTTGCCTACCAAACTCCCTTCCCTTCTTTGCCCATATAATGGTTACTACTTGGAGAATCAGGGGAATTTCTACTTGCTTGGGGAAGCTTGCATTTGATGAGTGCTCCCAGGCTTGGCCCCTCTCATTTTGTGTTAAGAGCAGAGATGATCCCAGGTTCAAGGTATTATGGAAGCCCGGAATAAAGCCAAGGGCACATTCTGCAAAATATCCTGGGTTTAGAAAGTTGCTGTCAGAGAAGGTCTTCAAAGCCAGACTAAAAAAGCTGATCTTTCTCCCGTAGGAACTACAGCAGGGCTCCCTGGGCTTCCTGCTTTCTGCAGGTGATAGGTTTAGATGGTAGAACAGGGACAGTAAAGGGCCTTGATCTTGTTCAGTAGGCTCTCTTTTAGGAATTCCTTCTAGATATATTTCTCTTTGGGTCGTTCTTCATCTGAGACTTATTGTCCATGGTTTGGGTGCATAAGAGACTCAGCACCTATTGAGTTTATGAGGCAATGTGGTCTGAGAAGCAGGCTGCAGTAGACCTACCTTGGAACCAGACTCAGTGAGTCCTCTGCACTGCACGGGAGCTGCTTCCTCTCCCTGCTCAGTGTTCTTCAATCTCTTCCTTCTTCTGAAAACAGCACTTCTTCATCTTAAGAGTGCTTTTCCCCACCTCATACCCCCCAGCCCCAAGTTATTCATTACCCAGGAAGGCAGATGACTCTATCTAGGTTAGGAATAGGAATCTTGACCACACACCCCCAGGCACCCAGGACTCTTGGATCATCCACTATGAGGATGCTCTAATCAGAACTCTCTCGTTGCTTCGGGCCCTAATATGTTCCCTGTTCCAGTCTTCCTAAGGCCTGAGATTATTCGGGCTTCCCACGGTGTCCATCCAAGAAGTATCTCTCTCCCTTTAAAGGAGTCAGATTCTGTTGCTCATACTCCAAGAACCCTAGTGGAAAGAAGAGCTCACCAGTGTCAGTGGGTCCCATGAAAGCGTGGGGCCAAAGCCCTGGCTTTGCTCAGTGCGCAATCCTTTGGGGATCTCTTTATTTCAACTGGAAGCCATGGCTCTTCTTTTTTGGATTTTCAATTGTCAGGTTGGGAAGACTGGGTCTCCTTACCATATAGGAAAATTGAGTCCCCTGGAGGGTCAGGGACTTGACAGAACTGAGGAATCAAGGAAATTGTTTGAAAATTTTTGTTAAGATAAACCCTGGGGATTTTATCCAGCCTGATGATGAGCTGGTGTTCAAGACCCTTGGTAGTTCCCTGGAGTCAGAGCCAGGAAGCTCTGTCATCTGTTTGTGATTACAAGGCTCAGCATGCCCCACCAAAGGCCCTCTGGCGCCTTTCCTCTCTGCAAACGCATTCAGCACATTTTTAGAAACCGCACTGAGAAGCCCTTCCTGAGAAAGTGACTAAACACTGCTTAATATTCTGAAAACATAAACAGCCGCTGAGAAGCCAGTCATAAGCTGTTTAGGGAAAGCTGACTTGGCTCTGGGGGGAAGCCAGCTGTTGGTGGCATTCGATTGGCGGAGGTTGTAAAATTCCTTGGAATGTCAGTATTGTCAATGAAGATGTATTAAGTTCATTCTCCACCTTACACGCTGGAGCATTCGGGTTGGATTTGTGTCCTTCTGGACATTTTAGAGAGGTGAACTACTCCAAGACGGATGCTCCCTTTCCACGCTTCTCTCCCAATACCTACATTATGGGCTGACTTATGACTCCTCAAAAGATATTTGAGGTCCTAAACCCCCAGTGCTTCAGAATGTGCCTTATTTGGAAACCAGGTCTTTGCAGATGTAATTAGTTCAGTTAAGGCCATGCTGGAGTAGGAGGGGCCCTTAATCCAGTATGACTGCTGTGCTTATATTAAAAGGACAGAGAGGCCCATGGTGAGAATACCATGCTATGTGATGACAAAAGCAGAGATTGGTGTGATCCAGTGGCAAGCACGGAAGGGCCAGGGATTGACAGCCACTCCTGGAATCTAGGAAGAGGCAATACAAGATTCTCCCCTGTACAGGTTTCAGAAAAAACATGGCCCTGCTGACACCATGATTTTGGACTTCTAGCTTCCAGAACTGGGACACAATGTTCGCTCTTTGAAGCTGCCCTGTCTGTGTGGGGCTTTGTTCCAGTGGCAGTAGGAAACTGATACATCGTAGTTGTACTTCCTCCCTACCTGTGCAGACTATACCTCCGACCCCCTTTCTTTCATTTGCTTGCTCATTAAGCGTTTATTAATCACCAACCATGTTCTAAAATTTTTTTCCATTTATTTATTTTTGAGAGACAGAGTGAGACAGAGCACAAGCAGGGGAGGAGCAGAGAGACAAGGAGATACAGAATCTGAAGCAGGCTCCAGGCTCCGAGCAAGCATTTAGCACAGAGCCCAAGGCGGGGCTTAAATCCACCAGCAGCGAGATCATGACCTGAGCTGAAGTTGGTCACTTAACCGACTGAGCCACTCAGGCGCTGCTCACCAACCATGTTCTAGATCTAGTATTAGGTGTTGGAAATACAGTGGTCACAGGACACAGTTCCTACCCTCTAGAGCTTAGAACTGGGGGTAGGGTACACTCGGACCTGCCAGCAGATAAATCCTACTCTGCCTTAGGTACTTAGCATTTACTCTCCTTTACTGAACTATAACATTACTGTGACTGTGTGTGCATGTACGTGCATGCACGCTCTTTAATCACATTGTTGGAAACTTCTCAAAAACCATATTTTCCTCAACTCTTTCTTGGTGTACAGAAGTGTTGAAAAAACAGTGATCACCCATAAACCCACTACCTAGATTCAACGATTGTTAACATTTTGCCAGAGTTGCTTCTAAGGACTATATTTTTGTTTCTTCGTATATAGAGGTTACATAATGTGTTCCATAAAAGCAGAAGTTCTGGAACTAGTCTCCTTGAATTCAAATCCTGGATTTACCATCTAGCTTTGTGTCCTTAGACATGTTCCAACCTTTTCTGTGCCTCAGTTCCCTCATCTGTAAAATAGGGATAGTAACAGGACCCAGCTCATGCGGATGTTACGAGGAATAAATACATTCACATGGGAAAAATATTTGAAACAATGCCTTTCAAGATGTAAATATTCGATTAGCATTAGTTCCTTTATAGTTACTTCCCACAGTTCTTGGAAAACAGTGGGTAGCTTATTCTTAGAAGTGAGGCTAGGTGGTTCTTATACAAGTGAGTTATAGGGGATCTTGCCCTCCTTTGATACATTGTCCAGCTTGTTCTCTGTTAGGGCATGTACACTTGTCTCTGTTAGGAATGCACTTCTCTTCCTGGAATTTAGGCAACTTTGTGCAGGGATCTTGTTTGCTCTGTTTACACTTAACTGTCAGTGCTCTAAGCTAATCCAGTCTTATGAGTTTATATATTTTAAAAAATGTTGAAAACAAAAGCAGATGCCAATCCACAACATTTCCCCCTGCAATAAAAATTTCTCTTTGCTTGGACAGGACACCAGAGGGAAAAGGATGGGCCCTTTCAAAGTCTATGTAATTCTGTTTTGCCCTGGAAGGTATGATTTCCTTGGATTTTGTTTTGGGGGCAGGAGTATAAGTTGCGTGTCTTCATTCTGGTGTTATGAAAAGACTTGCCTGTCAAAAGGCAACATAAAAGAAGTTGAAGTGCCAATAATTTAGTATCAAGTGTGTCCTTCTCCCTTTTTCCTTTTAACCAAGATGGCTGTTGTAAATCCCAGCTATACATTGGGCTGTGGTGAGAATATATGAGATATGGATTCAGATTAAATGTATTTCTGTTCTGGAATGGCCATTTGAAAGCTATATGGCCTTGGGCAACTTGCTTAAAATTTCTGAGTTTAAGTTTTCAAAGCTACAAAATGGGAGGAAATATAATAATCATTTGTTCATCCATTGATTCATCTATTTCCTAAGTACTGAACATGTAATATATGCAGTTATCTCTGTGGATATAGCAGTGGTATATCCGTCTTCTTTAATGTTTGTTTATTTATTTATTTTATGAGAGAGAGGAGAGGCAGAGAGAGAGAGAGAGAGAGAGAGAGAATCCCAAGCAGGCTCCACACTCAGCACAGAGCCCAACACAGGGCTCAATCTCATGACCATGAGATCATAACCTGAGCCAAAATCAAGAGTCAGACCCTTAACTGACTGAGCCACCAAGGTACCCCTGTGCTATATCCTTCTAAGCACTGTGGGTATAGCAGTGGGTAAGACAGGATTGTCCCTGTCTTCTCAAACCTTACATTTTAGTGGCAGGGACAAACAACAGATAAGTAAACACATAAATACAACTCAGAATGTGATATGTACTGTGAAGAAAATAAGACAGGGTAAGAAGGATGGAATATCACTGGGGGACAAAGACCTAAATGATGAGGTCAACCATGCAGAAATAGAGGGGAAGAGTGTTTCACACAGCAAAATAAGAAAATGTAAAGTTCCTGATGCTGGAACTAATTTGGTGTGTTAAAAGAACAGCAAGAATCCCAGTGTGGGTAGAACGTAGTAATAAAGGGGGCACAGGATGGGTGCTAAGATGAAAGGGAGGCAGTGGCTAGATCACACAACCCATGGCAAGGGTTTGGAATTTATTCTGAGTGCATTAGGAAAACATGGAATGAATTAATGCATTAATTAATTAATTAATTAATTAATTATCTTTCTGGCTCCTGTGTGTGGGCAAGTGTGGAAGCATGACTACTAGTTAGGAAGCAACTCCAATATCCAGCATCTAATATCCAGCGGAGAAATGGGCATGACTTATACTTGGGTCTAGAAGTAGAGATTATATGCGTTTATATTTGAAATATGGTTGAAGAATGAGAAGACTAAGACTGAATAGGAAAACAGAGGAATAGGGTTTAAAAACTCAAGTTCTGGACTTGGCGACTCTTCCACGCTGGATTTTATTTCCACAAAATGTTGAGGTCCTAACCCCAGCACCTCAGAAAGTAACTGTATTTTGAGATACGGTCTTTACAGATGTGATTAAGTTAAAATGAGGTCTTCAGGGTGGACTTTAATCCAACATCACTGGCACCCTCATAGGAAGGGGAGATTTGGGCACCCATAAATATATCAAACATGTGCATGAACAGGGAGACAAACACGTGAAGATACAAATGAGAATGTGGTTATCTGTGAGGCAAGAATAGAAACCTTAAAAGGAACCAAATCTGCTGACACCTTGAACCCAAACATCTGGCCTCCAGAACTATGAGAAATACATTTCTGTTGTAAGCCATCCAGTCTGTGATGCTTCGTTATGGTAGGTCTAGCAATCTATTAAAACAATTGGGTGGGTAGTAGTGTCACTTATTAAAGGAAGACTGGGACTAAGGCAGATGTGTGTGTTGGGTTGTAGGGATGCTGGTAGTGGTGGGAAATCGGGAGTTCTGTTATGACTTTGTTTGGGCTGAGATGCCTATTAGACATACAGTTGGAGACCCCTAATAAGCAACTAAGCGACTAAATAATTGTGGTGTTTGGGAACACTTGTGGTAGTGTATAGGTGGTATCTGGGGCAGGATGGGATCACCAAGGGGGCCAGTGGAGAGAGAGGAGGCCTGAGGTACTTCAAGGTAGATCCTGAAAAAGAGACTGAGAAGGTGTCATCATCTCAAGGTAGGAGGAAAAAGTAGGAAAGGGTGGTGCTCTGAAGACCAAAGGAAGGAAGTGTTTTAAAGAGGGAGGGAAAACCAACTGTGTCAAATGCTGTGGATATTGAGGAACATCAGGCAGAAAACTGGCCATTGAATTAGGCAAGATGGATATTGTTAATAATGATTTTCAAGAGTGGTTTCTATGGTTTGGTGGGGAAGTTTCTAACAAAATGTGTTGAAGGGAGAACGACAGTAAAAAACTGGAATCACTCAAAGCAAACTCTCAAGGAGCTGTATTTTAAAGAGAAGCAAAGAAATAGGGAAGTGGGTAGATGGAAATGTAGGGTAAGTGGGACTCCCCTCAAAATCAACAGAACAGGCCAACACCACAATGTATCATAGTGAAACTTGCAAAATACAAAGGGAAAGAGAATTTGAAAGCAACTAGGGACAAAAGGTCCTTAACTTACAAGGGTAGACACATCAGGTTATCAGCATACCCTACCACTGAAGCTTGGCATGCCAGAAGGGAATTTCAGGAAATAGTCAATGTGCTGATGGGAAAAAATATGCAGCCAAGAATTTATCCATCAAGGCTACCATTCAGAATAGAAGGGGAGATAAAAGTTTCCCAGACAAGCAAAAACTAAAGGAGTCTGTGACCACGAAACCAGCCCTGCAAGAAACTTTCAGGGGGACTCTTTGAGCGGAGGGGGAAAAAAAACAAAGCAGCAAAGACTACAAAGGACATCACCAGAAACACCAACTCTACAGGTAACATCATGGCTGTAAATTCATATCTTTCAATAATCACTCTGAATGTAAATGGACTAAATGCTTCAATCAGAAGACATAGGGTATCAGAATGGATAAAAACACAAGATCCAATCTATATGCTGCCAACAAAAGACTCATTTTAGACCTGAAAACACAAGCATATTGAAAGCTTGGGGATAGGAAACAATCTATCATGCTAATGGAGGCCAAAAGAAAGCCAGAGTAGAAATATTTATATCAGACAAACTAGATATCAAAACAAAGACTGTAATAAGAGATGAAAAAGGGCATTATATCACAATTAAGGGGTCTATCCATCAAGAAGATCTAACAACTGTAAATATTTATGCCCCCAACTTGAAGCACCCAAATATATAAATCAATTAATAACACATATAAAGAAACCCATTGATAATAATACAATAATAGTAAGGGACTTTAACATCCCACTTATAGCAATGGAAAGGTCATCTAAGCAGAATATCAATAAGGAAACAATGGTTTTTAATGACGCACTGGACCAGATGGAGTTAACAGATATATTCAGAACATTTCATCCTAAAGCAGGAGAATACACATTCTACTTGAGTGCACATGGAACATTCTCCAGAATAGATCACATATTGGGTCACAAATAAGCCCTCAACATATTTTCAGATCACACTATGAAACTTGAAGTCAACCACAAGAAAAAATTTGGAAAGTCCTTAAATAAATGGAAGGTAAAGAACATCCTATTGAAGAATGAATGTGTTAACCATGAAATTAAAAAGGAAATTAAAAAAAAAATACATGGAAGCAAATGAAAAAGAAAACACGACAGTCCAAACACTTTGGGATACAGCAAAGGCAGTCCTAAGAGGAAAGTATGCTGTGATTCAGGCCTATTTCAAGAAGTAAGAAAGGTCCCAAATACACAATCTTGCACCTAAAGGAGTTAGAAAAGGAAGAGAAAATAAAGCCTAATGTTAACAAAAGAAGGGAAATAATAAAGATTAGAGCAGAAATAAATAATATAGAAACAAACAAACAAACAAACAAACAAAAATCTCAGTGGAACAGATCAATGAAACCAAGAGCTGGTTCTTTGAAAGAATGAACACAATTGATTACCCCCTAGCTGGACTTATGATAAAGAAAAGAGAAAGGACCCAAATAGATAAAATTACGAATGAAAGAGGAGAGATTCCAACCCACACCACAGAAATGAAAATGATTATAAAAGAATACTATGGAAAATTATATGCCAACCTACTGGGCACTCTGGAAGAAATGGACAAATTCCTAGAAACTCACAAACTACCAAAATTGAAACAAGAAGAAATAGAAAACAGACCCATAACCAGCAACAAAATTGAATTAGTAATAAAAAATCTCCCAGCAAACAAGAGTCCTGGGTCAGATGGCTTCCCAGGGGAATTCTACCGGACATTTAAAGAAGAGTTAATACCTATTCTTCTCAAACTGTTTCAAAAAATAGAAATGGAAGGAAAGCTTCCAAACTGATTCTATGAAGCCAGCATTACCTTGATTCTAAAACCAGACAAGGACCCCACCCAATAAAAAGGGGAATTACAGGCCAGTATCTTTGAAGAAACTGGATGCAAAAATTCTCAACAAAATACTAGCAAATTGAAGTCAACAGTACATTAAAATAATTATTCACCATGATCAAGTGGGCTGCAGGACTGGTTCAATATTTGCAAATCAATCAATGTGATACCCTACATTAATAAAAGAAAGGATAAAAACTATGTTGTCAATAGATGCAAAAAAAGCATTTGAAAAAATACAACATCCATTCTTGATAAAAACCCTCAACAGAGTAGGGATAGGTGGAATGTACCTCAACATCATAAAGGCCATGGATGAAAGACCCACAGTTAATATCATCCTCAACAGGGAAAAACTGAGTGCCTTTCCCCTATGGTCAGGAACAAGACAAGGATGCACACTCTCACCATTACAGGGTAAGTAGGAATTTTTTAAAGTTTATTTATTTATTTTAAGAGAGAGAGAGAGAGAGAGAACATGAGCAAGAGAGGGCAGAGAGAGAGGGGAGAGAGAGAGAATCCCAAGCAGGCTCTGCACTGCCAGCACAGAGCCTGACACAAGGCTTGAACTCATGAACCACAAGATTATGACCTGAGCTGAAACCAAGAGTTTGGATGCTTAACTGACTGAGCCACCCAGGTGTCCCATAGTGGGCACTTTTTTAGGATGAGTTTTATTATGGTATGCTCCCATGCTATTGGGAATAGTCTGGTAGATGAGGGAATAACAATTCAGATGGGAAAAACACAATTATGAGAATAAAATTCCTTACCAGATGAGAAGAGAAAGAATACAGCTTAGAGAACTGGTTTCCAGAAGGAACAGAGATGTTCATCTTCTTTAACTGGAGACAAGTAAAAATAGGTACAGATATGAGCAGGGTGATAGATTTAAGGTTACAGAGATGAGGAGGTTCACATCTGTTTCTGTTTTGTAAGAAACCTGACCATCAACTGAGAAGAGGGGAAAGGAATAATTAACACTTGAAACCATCTGAGAAGTTAGAAAATGGTCATCCCAAAGAGTGAGCAAGCCAAGTCATCAAGGACATAAATTAGGGTTTCAAGCAAGGCTGAGTGGATATTGAATATTTGTGATCGTCAGTTGTGACTTTTTCACCAGCGATATTCAGGGGTAGTAACAGAGTAGTGGGGAATTGGGATTTAACAGGACCAGGGCTTTGCAATGTGGAGTGTAATGGCAGGAGGAGGAGGAGGAGAAAGTGAACTTCATGAGCAAACAATGGGTGGCGCCATTAACGTTCTGTACAGATATGGGCCAAGGCATCTAAGGTGTTTCATATATATGAAAATAAGGGCACATATTAGAAGAATATAGAACATAGAATATACGTATTAAAAGTATGGAGGAAAGTGTAGTATTTGTACTCATGTGCATGTATGTATATATCTGTATATATCTCCTAAGTAGAAGGCATGCTCAATGTAGGCTGGGATTTTTACCTTTTCTTTTTTTTTTTTTTTTTTTTTTTGTCCAATGCTCTATCCCCAATAGCTAGAACTGTCCCTGACACAAAATGGGCCCTCTATAAATATTTGTTGAGTAGAATATGTATGGCGAAAGGAATACTGGTAAGGAGGACAGGGATGCAGGTGCTAACACCTCTGGTGGAATAGGAGCAGTGATACAGAGGGCGTTAGTGAGAGCAATGTGGGTATGTTGCAGAAACCAGGGTTGTTGGGAAGATTTTACTTCAGGAGGAACTGGAGTTTCTGGGGGCCAAGTGAGGACAAATGGTCTGGAAAGAGCAATGGGATGAACAGAATTTTCTACCTCTCCCTTTCGTCCTATAGTATACATTGGTGGAACAAGGTGACCGGCATGTAGAAGAGGTTGAGGATGTGGGGAAGGATTTGGTGATGGATGAAAGGCCCAGAGGGAGAGCACTAGCAAGAATGTGAAACTGAATAACCACTTTGACAAACACCTGGGCAATTTCTTGGGTAGTTAAATATACTCTAATTATGCAACCAACACTTTCACTCCTAGATGCCTACCCGAGAAATGAAAACATGTGTTCATACAAATATTTGTCTGTTCATTTTAGCTTTATTCATAACTTAAAAACTGGACACAACCCAAGTGTCCAGTAACTAGCGAATGGAGAAACGGATTATGGTGCATTTACTCAATGGGATAAGACTCAGCAATGAAAAGGAAGATATTAGTGATAAACGCAACAGCGTGAGAAACCTCAAGACATTATGCTAAACAAAAGAAGCTAGACACAAAAGCCTATACATTGTACTATTCTGTTTAAATGAAGTAACAAAACAAAAAAAAAGAAAGCAAAACTATAGTGACAGAAATTCGGTTACTGGTTGCTAGGAGCCGTGGGGGTAAAGTAGGTAATTGACTCAAAAGAGACACGAGGTTGCTTTCTGGAACAATGGAAATGTTCTAAATCATGAGGGTCATGGTAGTCACATGACTATATTTATTTGCCTAAACCTATTTAATTTTAAATTTAATATTGGTATATTTTTGTTGTATTTAAATTATACTTAACTGATGGAAATAATTAACAAATGTATATCTTGGTTTATGTGTGTCTCTCCCACTAGAATATAGGTGAGCTTCTTGAGGGTAATGTTAAGAACCAATATGCTTGGCACAGTATCTATTATCAATATTCATTGGAAGAATGTATGTTCCATGCTTCTGACAATAGCTTATAACTCAAATATTTCTATGATTGCCTCTTACATTCATCATGTACATTTACCAACTTGGACAATATCTTTAATGTCTCTAAATCTTGGTGTTCTCATCTATAATGCTGGGATTAAAAATTGAATTTATTTCATAGAATTATTATGAAAATAAAATAATGCCCTGGCGTAATATGCTTATAGCACTATCTGGCATGTGGTGAGCACACATTAATTCAAACAAATTTGGTGTTACTTTCCATGACTGTTCTATCTCAATTGCCTATGACTGTTATATGCCTATTATTTTGTTCATCAATCAGAGACTTTGTATTTATTTTTTGCCTTCTTCTTATTGCCTGAAAGTCCTAGCCCACAATAAGTGCTCACTAAATGTTTGTTGAATATGGCGTGATTTTTTAAGTGTTCAAGAAACATCCTTTCTTATGCCAGGGGGTTATGAATACATATGATTATCCTTTCTTTCTTTCTTTTTTTTTTACGATTATCCTTTCCTAGGAATGTTAGCCTCCTTCTGTCATATCAACCTACACCCAGGCATGCACATACAAATGATGTTTGTACTTACTGAGGTTTAAGCAATACTTTCACAGAAACAAATGTCCCTGACCTCAGAGAAGAGACTAGATTACCTTGTTACATGCTTTCATAGTACTCAATACTTTTCTTTTACAGCACTTATCAACATGGGCAATGATACACTTGTATGATTATTTGGGTCGTGTAATCTCTAGTCAGGCTACGCCCACAGCTGGGTCCATTGTATCTCTAGCACCTAGTAGTCCATGAACTTACTTATTTACTTACTTACTTACATTTATTTATTTATTTATTTATTTATTTATTTATTTATTTAAATTTAAATTCAGGTTAGTTAACATACAGTGCAGGCTTGGCTTCAGTAGTGGAACCTTGTGATTCATCTCTTACGTATGACCCCCAGTGCTCATTCGAAAAAGTGCCCTCTTTAATGTCCATCACCCATTTAACCCGTCCCCCCACTCACCCCCCTTCCAGTAGCCCTCAGTTTGTTCTCTGTATTTAAGAGTCTCTTATGGTTTGCCTCCCTCTCTCTTTTTATCTTATTTTCCTTTCCTTCCCCTATGTTCATCTGTTGAGTTTCTTAAATTCCACACATGAGTGAAATCATATTATATTTGTCTTTCTCTGACTGACTTATTTCACTTAGCATAATACCCTCTAGTTCCATCCATGTTGGTGCAAATGGCAAGATTTCATTCTTTTTCATTGTCAAGTAGTATTTCGTTGTGTATATATACCACATCTTCTTTATCCATTCATCAGTCGATGGACGTTTGTGCTCTTTGCTTAATTTGGCTATTGATGATAGCGCTGCTATAAACGATGGGGTGCATGTGTCCCTTTGAATCAGCACACCTGTATCCCTCAGATAAATACCTAGTAGTGCAATTGCTGGGTCGTAGGGTAGTTCTATTTTTAATTTTTTGAAGAACCTCCATAATGTTTTCCAGAGTGGTTGCACCAGTTTGCATTCCCACCAGCAGTGCCAAAGTGTTCCCCTTTCTCTGCATCCTCGCCAATATCTGTTGTTTCCCGAGTTGTTAATTTTAGCCATTCTGACAGAAGGAAGTAGGGAGAGATGATGGCAGAAGTCTATGGTTATCACGTAGGGAAAGGTTTCTTTTTTTGTGGAGTGGATGGTTTATTTGAATTATTTTTAGTTCTAATATATTTTTTAAGTTTATTTAGAGAGAGAGAGTGAGAGTCAGAGAGAGAGTGAGATTGGGAGGGACAAAAAGAGAGGGAGAGAGAATATCCCAAGTAAGCTCTACATTCAGTGTGGAGCCCAATACATGGCTCGATCTCATGACCTCGATATCATGACATGAGCTGACATCAAAGTTGGATGCTTAACTGACTACGCTTAACAGGTACCCCCAGTTCTAATTCACTTTTTATTTAAGTATTAGGCCTTGACTGAATTCCAGGTGGCTAACAGTAACCATCAAATGGGATGAAAATGTAGGTCGGCTTATCTACTAAAAGAAAGAGAAATCAAAGAGACACTCCCAGTGAATCAACGGCTCCCAAGTCATGAAAGTGAGCTGTCGTAAGCAATGGTTGCTCCTGAGAGGGGTTGCCTGGTGAGGGCCTGGGAAGTGTGTTTTCACAACCCACTGAGTCTCTTGCTCAGCAATTTGCCATCATAGGAATTTTAGTGCTTTTCTTTTATGTTATCTTCAGGCAATACTATTATAAACATGTTAGACAATGTGTAAGGTCCTGAGGGGACAATGGTGACAAAAATACAGCTATTTTACAGTTGCTTAGAGCACTATTAGTCCAGTTGAGGAGATGACCTGATAAACAGTAGACTACAACATGATATGACTAGCCTTATACTAAGGGAAGCTCAGTGTCCAGAGGCAACACTTAAGAGGACAGATGGAGGGTCCGGGAAGGCCTCCAGAGAGAGGTATTGCTCATCTTTCCTGATTCTGTTGCCTTTCTTGAAGGCAACTAGCTTGTTCCAGTGGCAAATTGCAGTAGAGCTTTTCCATAGGACACAGAGACTAAGCATTAGCACACGCCAAGCCCTGTGCAGAGGTGTCTTTCATCAGTATAACAGTTCTTCGGGGTAGAGGATATCATGCTCAGGAGAAAATAGAGGCTACAAGAGATTACTTAACTTTGCTGGGGACACACAGCTGGTGAGTGTGGGCCTCATTCTGTCTGGCTCCCAATACAGTGTTCTTTCCTGTCAAAGGCAAAATGAAACAAACCCTGAATTCCTGCTTATGGCAAATGAAAACACTATAAAAAATTGGCCTCCAATAATCATCTTAAAAAATCCAGTAGCGTAATGGTGGTGATGACAAGCACTTTTTCCTCATTAGGACATCTGCTCTCAACCGTGATGGGGAGCTTCCCTCGATGACCCCATTCGTGCTGCCCATTTTGCTAAGGAGTTTATTCAAGGTAACAAAATAACCCAGGAGGAAAGCTTTGGTGAAAATGGAGGCCTTTGATCCCTGGCTTAATGCTTATTCTTCTAACAGGCAGGGCCTCTGAAGTTCAGCACCTGATATTGTAATTACTGTGTATCACTCTTTTTCCCATTTGTACGATAAAGCTATATTTTAATTGTGTGGTGAGTGTAGACAGATTAGCACAACAAAAAGCACCAATCTTTTCTTTACTTGGCTTGCTGGGAACATTATGCAGAAGGATACTGGTTAAACACACACACAATACTTAGAAGGCTTGAAAAATACATGTGGATAATATGTTAGGCTTTTTTTTTTTTTTACATGAACCTGGATTGGTATACAGCCACTGATTAATAACCTTAGGAATGAAAATGTCAGGTGTATTGCATAAATATTAGCCAGCAGACCTCAATTTGTTTTGGATAAGGATCAACAGTCTCGCATAAGGCACAAGAAAGACACCTCTGACATTGAAAATCCCCTCTAAATATCAAGGTCTTTTTCAACAAGACATTCGGAAATACAAGCAGTCTAATTAATAATCCATTATATAAGTAACATTTGCTTATTTTAATTACTGTGAACTTCAATTAGGTCTCTTCCATGGTGATGAACACAAACCTGTTTCTCAGGTAATGGCTTGTGGTTGATGTTCTTAGAAATCCTAGTACCTGGTGATGAGTCAGTGCTCAGGTATAGGGCAACAAGGCAGAGAACAGGGCTTGGCATGACACCCACCAGCAGAGGAGGGGCAGGTGTTGTCTTAGCAAGCTCTAGTGCCAAAATGAAATCTTGAAATCCAAACTCCACTCTCCTCTGCTTAAAAGCCTTTCACTCTTATGCTTTGGCTTTCACAGAAGTATTCAGCCTTATTAGTAGTCACTGGGTTAGTCATGAGAGGAGCTTTTCTCACTTCTCCTGACACATCTGTTGTCATTGCTTCTGCCTCCCTGTACGTTGGCTGCGTGAAGTCCCTGATTCTCAGCATGTGTCATGCTCTCACTTGCCTTCAGGATTTTGCCCATGCAAGATTCTATATGAAATTCTCTTCTTTCTTCCATGCCTACAAACTACTCACTATTTAGGGCTGGACCACTACCGCCTGCCTGGGAATCCTTCTCTAACCTTCTACTCCAATTTCTGCCACACCCAGCTGTCACTCCTGAGCTGTGCCAATGGCCTCCCCTCCAAGTTGTCAAAACACTCAGGGTTTACCCCTGTCATCTGTACTTAGAAGAACAACTCCTTCCTGGGAAAATAGTCTTTCTCTCTATCTTGGACAACAGATTCTTTCCCCTCTTCTTCCTCCCTCCCTCCCTCCCTCCCTCCCTCCCTCCCTTCTTTTCTTTCTTTCTTTCTTTCTTTCTTTCTTTCTTTCTTTCTTTCTTTCTTTCTTTCAGAGATAAAGAAAGCATGAGTAGGGTAGGGGCACAGAGAGAGAGAATCCCAAGCAGTCTCCACACTGTCAGCATGAAACCCATTGTGGGGCTCGAACCCACAAACTGTGAAATTATGACCTGAGTTGGAGTTAGATGCTTAACCAACTGAGCGACCCAGGCACCCCATCCTCCTTCTTCTTTTTCATAATATATGTTTTTAATGAACATTGGGCTAAATATTTTTAAAATATCATGAAAACAATATAATTTTAAGTCAAATATAGAAAAAATGGGATGAGCACTGGGTGTTATATGTAAGCGATGAATCACAGAAATCTACACCCAAAACCAAGAGCGCACTGTGTACTCTGTATGTTAGCCAACTTGACAATAAATCATCTTTTAAAAAGTAATTAATTAAATAATTAATTAATAATAAATAAATAAATAAATAAATAAATAAATAAAGTGGTTTTCTTGTAGGCGGCATTAAAAAAAAAAAAAAGAAAAATAGTTCAAACAAAATAGGGTCAATAGCCCAGCCCCCTTCCACCAACTTCTGCAGATATATAGATTCTTACATAGCCTTCTGTGTTCTGAGACAACAGGAAAACAGTCTACCAAAGAAATGCTCTGGATCAAGGAGCAAGAAATAAAAAAAAAAAATTAAAATAGCTTCAAAAATTCTACTTGCTTATTGGTAATTAAGAGGTGGTCAAGGGGAACAGATGGTTCTATAGGGAGCCTTATTCTCATAAATCACAAAGGACCCAGGACATTGTCTGAAGGCAAGTGGCCATTGCTCTCCATAACATTGGAAGGTGCTCTAACTAATGGGCAATACCAATTATGCAGATGTCACTCCTGTTAGGAAAATGTCCCCCTTACTTAAGATGAATTCAGATAGCATTATGTTTGGAAATTAATGCTTATCCCTAGAAAATGTGTATTTATTTCCTTGGTCTAATTAGTGTCTTTCATTTGATGATTATGAAGAATGAGGGGGACTTTTCTGTACCTCACTCAGGAAAAGAGAATTTGAGGGCGCTGAACTATTATGATAAATGTTGAAGGCCAGAGCTCATCTTGGAGTATCTTGCTGCAACTTTGGACACAAGAATTCAGACTTTGGAAAATGTACTGCTGTGTGATGCTTGTGTGTCCTAGAGCTCCTGGGGGTAGAGTAAAAGATCAGGCACTTAGCAGGGCATAAATTCTATGTACAGACCAACCCTTGTGGGTAAGGGTCAGGAATTGGCACTGAAGGCTTAAAGAATATGGTATTCTGAACCACAATTTGGTGAGTAGTCTGAGAAATATTAACACTTCAACTTTGCTTATAGTTTTCCTTTGCATTATAAGGATATTCACTTATTTTTAAAATGTATTCATTTATTTTGAGAGAGAAGAGGAGGAGGGAGAGAGAGAGAGACAGAGAGAGAGACAGAGAGAGAGAGAGAGAGAGACCCCAGGCTGACTGCACTGTCATAACAGAGCCTGATGTGGAGCTTGAACTCAGATTTCATGACCTGATCTGAAACTAAGAATCAGACACTCAACCAACAGGGCCACTCAGGTGCCCCAAGGATATTCACTTATTAATTGAGTCACTGATTTTTGTTAGGTATTCTGTGCTAGAGATACAGAGAATGTAGGCAGCAGAATGCATTTCCTGATAGACTTAGAAACATGGTGGGGCAAGACATACCATATAGTAAATACAAAAAAAAAAAAAAAAAAAAAAGAAATATACAAGATGCAATCAGGTCTTAATGACAGCTATGCAAGAAATATAAGTGGATACTGTTATGGAGCACCCCATGGGGTGCAGGATAATAAGCTGAGCATCTTCAAGCAATAGGAAACAACGTGTGGCTTGGATCTAAAGAGTAAAGGGTGGGGGGAAGTCAGGGAGAGATTGGAAGAGGACAGCAGGAGCCAGATCTTGAAGACCACAGTGAAGATTGTGACCCTTAAGTGTCATAGAAATATTGGCAAGTTTATGCAATACATAATTTATTGTTCTAATTTACATTTTTAAAAGTTGTTCTGACCGTTAAGGGGGAATAGATTTTGGGGGCAGGAAGACAAAGAGTAGAATCTGAGAAATCAGGAGTCTATTGAATTAGTCAAATTAAAAGCAATTGTGAATTGCTGGGATTAGGGCGATTTCATTGGCAGTGAGGAGAAGTGGTTGGTTTCGGGGTGTTTTGGGGGTGGACGTGGCTGGATTTGCTGCTTTTAGTATCAAGTTTTGTATTTTTATTTCCATGCATGCTACCCTTCAGTGACATTAGATAGGTGCATATGGCTTTGTGCAGTGGTACTGTAGGGAATATGGTGTTGAGGCAAAAGCTGACCTGCCCTTCATTCACCCAGTGCCTGAACCCATCAACAGTACAGACAGCCATGGACCTAGAGCCTGAGATGTAACTAGCCACAGCGTGAGAATTGGGGAGAAAATATCAGGTGGGAAACAGTTGCCAAGGGTACCCCTTTGAGGAAGACAGGAGACAAACTACTTCTTTCCAAGATATTGTAGAAGAAGATGCCACTAGGGGTGAGATGACCCAAGGGAAGGCATGGAAGAGAACCTATGCACTAAGCGCTTCTTTCTGAGCTGTCTTTGTTTATTTGTCAAGTCCTTTACTAAAATATGATCGCTGTGAAGCCTGGAGCTGGCTCATATTCACTTTCACATCCTAGTAAGTGGCATAGCATCTGCCACTTACTGCCTGGTAACACGGAAATGAATGAATTTCATGCACACGAGTGAATGTGTGATTGCTTATTGAAAAGGTATTGGTTTGAAGAGTTGGTGCTTTTCTGCTGTATTAAGCAATGTGGCAGGGACACAATTTGGAATCAGGCATCGTGCCTTTTTTCCACATTTGTATCTTGGCGATCGGATTGCTGCCCCATATTCATCACTGTAGGATGGTTGAACCTTCTCCAACAGAGGCCTCCTTTTGTGCCTGACCTTGCACGATGCACTTTGTATTGGCCAGAGGGAAGGCATACACATTGGCATGAAATGTGAATATGCCTATTAACATTTCTCTCAGAGAATGTGGTGAGCCTTAGGAATCAGCTCAGAGGTTCAGCGGGGGCCCCTGGTCAGCACATTCTTCAAGCTCCCAGAAAAGGGCAAGCAAAGAATATTTACAGCCATGGAGAAATGGCCTCATAAAAATGCATAAGGGTGTGTGCACAGAGTGATGACTTAGATGAAAAAAGCCGTGTTTACATACTGTTACACTAAAAATATTCACACCTCATCAAATTGTCAGTCTTGTTTGCTGGCAACAATGGGATTTTTCCCTCTGTAAGGCAGTAAAGCTCCCGGCAGAGCACTGAGCATTATGTCTCATTAATCCTTCCCAGATCCCAGCGAGGTGGGTGGTGAGGGTTAGGTTTCCTGCTGTATCAGAAGAGAATAGATTGGGATTCATTTTCTCCCCTCTCTGCCATCTCATGTTTGAAACTTTATTAGTCCACTGAGGCTCTTGGGGATTGATCTTCCTAACGTCATCTGGTCTACCACCTAGGGCTGATGACGAATCCCTAGAGGAGGGGAATGAATTCATCAAGCCCTCTCAGCTATTTGGTGGAAAATCCAAGCCCAGTTGACCAATTTCCTACCCAGAGAACAGCAGAATGAGTAAGAGCATAAACCCCTATAAACGTCTACTAGATGTCAAACATTTTATATGTAATAGTTTTTGTAATCACTATGACAATTTTGTAAGGTTGTTGTTATTATTATTATAACTGTTAATTATTACAATTTTCCAGATGAGAATTATAAAGATCGTGGTTCATGTAAATTCTGTATTCAAACCCGAATATATCATTTGACACCAAAGCTGATGGCATGGGATGTCCCGGGATAATCCACTTTGTACCCATTGGACACACTGACACATAGCAGTGGCTTGATAGTGTTTCCTTCTTTTTTGTTAATTAAAAAAAATTGTAACGTTTATTTTTTTGGGAGAGAGAGCCACAGAGCGCAAGCAGGGGAGGGGTAGAGAGAGAGGGAGACACAGAATCTGAAGCAGGCTCCAGGCTCTGAGCTGTCAGCACAGGGCCCGATGCAGGCCTCAGGCTCATGAACCATGAGATCATGACCTGAGCCAAAGTCGAACACTTAATCAGGCTCCCATCCTTCTATATATTTTTTAAGAGAGAGAGAGAGAGAGAGAGTACATCTGCATGCACAAGTAGGGGAGGGGCAGAAAGAGAAGGAGAGAGAGAATCTTAGGCAGGCTCTGTGTTCAGTGCAGAGCTTGACACAGGCTTGATCTCATGACCCTGATATCAACCTGAGTCGAAATCAAGAGTCGGACACTTAACTGACTGAGCCACCCAGATGCCCCAAGTATTTCCTTCTTGATATGATCTTGCAGAGGAAAGATGCTGTGGAGACAGACAGGCCTGAATTCTAATGCACATCTCTTCATTGCTAAGGGGGCACCCTATGGGTGAGGCAGAAAGTATGCCTAAGTGTCAGTTTTCTCATCTATAAAAGAAAATAAAATACTCCCATGGCAGAATGGATGTGAAAATAAAACGAGGGAGCTCAAAGAAACAGAATATCACCTGGAAGGACTACTCCATACTTGGGGGTTCCCTCTGATTCTTCCTTTGATCAGCAGGCTTGGGTGTTTTTTCAAGAATCCTATTAGAAAACAAACCCATGCATTTCTGTATTGTTTTGGATTCACTCTATGAATTGACTTATTTATAGTGCCCAAGATGGTTGACATCTTTCCTATTGAATTTCACTAGTTATCAGTCTCTACTTGGAGGAGTCATACTCTTAAAGGTCATTTCAGAAGATCATTGGGTCAGACTACCCAACTTTCTTAGCAATAGGTACCATACTGCTAGTCCATTGACTACTGAATATGTATGCAGCAGCTAGAAATTGCATAGGATACTGAAAACTAGCGCATGGTGAACTCAGGGAAGCCAACATGGGCCACTTCAGTATTTATGAAACCTTGGGACTATACTTAACCCCTTTGTGCTTTAGTCTACTTATCTACATTACTGACCTAAAGATTAAAAGGTCTGAGAAAATTAAGTGACATAATAAATATAAAGTATTCAGTGCCTCACATGTAGTAAGGGTTTATTAAGTATTAGTTATGAATATCATTAGCTACAATACTTCATAAAAGGAAAAATAAGTGAATGATTTCCAATGCAAGATGGTATACAATTAAGTCATTTGCACATTCAATTTCTTTTTAATGTTTATATTAAATTTGAATAAATTAATTTTAAAAATACACACATTATATAAAATAACAATAAAGATGCCTACATACCATCACCTAATGCTTTTGAAACCCACCATATGTATCCCCTCATCACATACCTGTTCTCCTTTCAGAGGAAACTGCAAACCTGAATTTTGTGTAGAACCTACCCTTTCTGTCTTTACCATTATACCATTTGTGTTTGTCTTTTTTAACAATAGAATTTTTTCTTGGATTGCATACAACTTATTCTGCAAGGGTTCTGCAAGATGAGCAAACATTTCTCCTAAATTTTAACTTGATAAACGAGCGATGTCTTTCAATACAAGTAGTACATAATGCCAAATGTCACATGATCACAACTGAGCTCTTTTCTCTCTCTGCCTCCTTACCTCTCTCTCTGTCTTTCTCTCTCTCTCTCTCTGCCTCTCGCTGCTGGATTATGGGTTATCATCTCCTCTTTGGATGCTCAGTCTCAGGCCATGGTGTTTGGCACAAATCAGTAATTTTTCAGAACATTGGAGGGTGCCCACAACTGGCACTGATGTATTTTTTTTTTTTTTGGTCACTTCAAAGCACCTATTGACAGTCCTTTGCTTTTCCATATAAAAGTAAGCTTAGGGATGCTTTGATTCATTCTAGGTCAATGGATAGACTCCTTGTTAAAGTTGCACGAAAAGAAAAAGATTCCATTAACCACTAGACAGCAGTGATTCCGTTAGTGATAGTGAAAGTCGTCCTGCACAATAACCCTCTTCTCTCTTGTCTCCCTCACACCAGCCACAAAGGTTTTCAAAGGTAAGTGCAGGTTTGTTTATTTTCCTTTTTTTTAATTTTATTTTTTATTTTTAAAAATTTACATCCCAATTAGCATATAGCGCAACAATGATTTCAGGAGTAGATTCCTTAATGCCCCTTACCCATTTAGCCAATCCCCCCTCCCACAATGCCACCAGTAACCCTCTGTTCTCCATATTTATGAGTCTCTCCTGTTTTGTCCCCCTCCCTGTTTTTATATTATTTTTGTTTTGTTTCCCTTATGTTCATCTGTTTTGTCTCTTAAAGTCATCATATGAGTGGAATCATATGATTTTTGTCTTTCTGTGACTAATTTCACTTTGCATAATACCCTCCAGTTCCATCCACATAGTTGCAAATGGCAAGATTTCATTCTTTTTGATTGCCAAGTAATACTCCGTTGTGTGTGTGTGTATATATGTGTGTATATATATATATATATATATATATATATATATATATATATATATATATATACCACATCTTCTTTATCCATTCATCCATCGATGCACATTTGGGCTCTTTCCATATTTTGGCTATTGTTGATAGTGCTGCTGTAAACATGGGGGTGCATGCATCCCTTCGAAACAGAGCACCTGCATCCTGTGGATAAATGCCTAGTAGTGCAATTGCTGGGTCGTAGGGTAGTTCTATTTTTAGTTTTTTGAGGAACTTCCATACTGTTTTCCAGAGTGGCTGCACCAGCTTGCATTCCCACCAACAATGCAAAAGAGATCCTCTTTCTCCACCTTCTTGCCAACATCTGTTTTTGCTTGAGTTGTTAATGTTAGCCATTCTGACAGGTGTAAGGTGGTAGCTCATTGGGTTTTGATTTGTATTTCCCTAATGATGAGAGATGTTGAGCATTTTTTCATGTGTCGGTTGGCCATCCGGATGTCTTCCTTGGAGAAGTGTCTATTCATGACTTTTGACCATTTCTTCACTGGATTATTTGTTTACTGGGTGTTTGATAAGTTTGATAAGTTCTTTATAGATTTTGGATACTAACACTTTATCTGATATGTCATTTGCAAATATCTTTTCCCATTCTGTCTGTTGCCTTTTAGTTTTGCTGGTTGTTTCCTTTGCTGTGCAGAAGCTTTTTATATTGATGAGGTCCCAGGAGTTCATTTTTGCTTTTGTTTCCCGTGCCTCCGGAGATGTGTTGGGTAGGAAGTGGCTGCGGGCAAGATCAAAGAGGTTTTTTGCCTGCTTTTTCCTCGAGGATTTTGATGCCTTCCTGTCTTACATTGAAGTCTTTCATCCATTTTGAGTTTATTTTTGTGTCTGGTGTAAGAAAGTGGTCCAGGTTCATTCTTCTGCATGCCGCTGTCCAGTTTTCCCAGCACCACTTGCTGAAGAGACTGTCTTTATTCCATTGGATATTCTTTTCTGCTTTGTCAAAGATTTGTTGGCCGTACATTTGTGGGTCCATTTCTGGGTTCTCTATTCTGTTCCATTGATCTGAGTGTCTGTTTTTGTGCCAGTACCATACTGTCTTGATGATTACAACTTTGTAGTATAGCTTGAAGTCTGGGATTGTGATGCCTCCTGCTTTGGTTTTCTTTTTCAAGATTGCTTTGGCTATTTGGGGTCTTTTCTGGTTCCCTACAAATTTTAGGATTATTTGGTCTAGCTCTGTGAAGAATGCTGGTGCTATTTTGATAGGGATTGCATTGACTATGTAGATTACTTTGGGTAGTATTGACATTTTAACAATATTTGTTATTCCTTTCCAGGAGCATGGAATCTTTTTCCATTTTTTTGTGTCTTCTTCAATTTCTTTCATAAGCTTTCTATAGTTTTCAGTGTATAGATTTTTTACCTCTTTGGTTAGATTTATTCCTAGGTATTTTATGGTTTTTTGTGCAACTGTAAATGGGATCAATTCCTTGATTTCTCTTTCTGTCGCTTCATTGTTGGTGTATAGGAATGCAACCTGTCTCTGTGCATTGATTTTATATACTGCAACTTTGCTGAATTCACGGATCAGTTCTAGCAGGTTTTTGGTGGAATCTTTTGGGTTTTCCATATAGAGTATCATGTCATCTGGGAAGAGTGAAAGTTTGGCCTCCTCCTGGCCGATTTGGATGCCTTTTATTTCTTTGTGTTGTCTTACTGCAGAGGCTAAGACTTCCAATACTATGTTGAATAACAGTGGTGAGAGTCGACATCCCTGTCTTGTTCCTGACCTTAGGGGGAAAGCTCTCAGTTTTTCCCCATTGAGGATGATATTAACATTGGGTCTTTCATACATGGCTTTTATGATCTCGAGGTATGATCCTTCTATCCCTACTTTCTTGAGGGTTTTTATCAAGAAAGGATACTGTATTTTGTCAAATGCTTTCTCTGCATCTATTGAGAGGATCATATGGTTCTTGTCCTTTCTTTTATTGGTGTGATGAATCACATTAATTGTTTTGTGGATATTGAACCAGCCCTGCATCCCAACAATAAATCCCACTTGGTCGTGGTGAATAATTTTTTTAATGTATTGCTAGACCCAGTTGGCTAATATCTTGTTGAGGATCTTTGCATCCATGTTCATCAGAGAAATTTGTCTATAGTTCTCCTTTTTAGTGGGGTCTCTGTCTGGTTTTGCAATCAAGGTAATGCTGGCTTCATAGAAAGAGTTTGGAAGTTTTCCTTCCATTTCTATTTTTTGGAACAGTTTCAAGAGAAAAGGTGTTAACTCTTCCTTAAATGTTTGGTAGAATTCCCCTGGAAAGCCATCTGGCCCTGGACTCTTGTTTTGTGGCAGAGTTTTGATTATTAGTTCGATTTCCTTACTGGTTACGGGTCTGTTCAAATTTCTTATCTCTTCCTGTTTCAGTTTTGGTAGTGTATATGTTTCTAGGAATTTGTCCATTTCTTCCAGATTACCCATTTTATTGGATATAATTGCTCATAAAATTCTCATTATTGTTTTTATTTCTGTTGTGTTGGTTGGTTGTGATCTCTCCTCTTTCAATCTTGATTTTATTTATTTGGGTCCTTTCCTTTTTCTTCTTGATCAAACTGGCTAGTGTTTTATCAATATTGTTAATTCTTTCAAGGAACCAGCTTCTGGTTTCATTGATCTGTTCTGTTCTTTTGGTTTCAATAGCATTAATTTCTGCTCTAATCTTTATTATTGTCTGTCTTCTGCTGGTTTTGGGTTTTATTTGCTGTTCTTTTTCCAGATCCTTAAGGCATAAGGTTAGGTTGTGTATCTGAGATCTTTCTTCCTTCTTTAGGAAGGCCTGGATTGCTATATACTTTCCTCTTCTGACTGCCTTTGCTGCGTCTCTGAGGTTTTGGGCTGTGGTGTTATCATGAAAATTGGCTTCCATGTACTTTTCAGTTTCCTCTTTAACTTCTTGTTTACCCATTCATTCTTCAGTAGGATGTTTTTTAGTCTCCAAATATTTGTTATCTTTCCAAATTTTTTCTTGTGGTTGATTTCAAGTTTCATAGCATTGTGGTCTAAAACTATGCACGGTATGATCTTGATCTTTTTGTGCTTGTTGAAGGCTGATTTGTGTCCCAGAATGTGACCTGTTCTGGAGAACATTCCAAGTGCACTGGAGAAGAATGTGAATTCTGCTGCTTTAGGATGAAATGTTCTCAATGTATCTGTTAAGTCCATGTGGTCCAGTGTGTCATTCAAAGCCATTGATTCCTTGATTTTCTTTTTAGATGATCTGTCCATTGCTGTGAGTGGGGGGTGTTGAAGCCTCCTACTATTATGGTATGACTATCAATGAGTTTCTTTATGTTTGTGATTAATTGATTTATATATTTGGATGCTTTCACATTTGGCACATAAATGTTTACAATTGTTAGGTCTTCTTGGTCTATAGACCCCTTGATTATGATATAATGCCCTTCTGCATCCCTTGATACAGTCTTTAAAGTCTAGATTGTCTGATATAAGTATGGCTACTCTGGCTTGCTTTTGTTGACCATTAGCATGATAGATGGTTCTTCATCCCCTTTTTTTTCAATCTGAAGGTGTCTTTAGGTCTAAAGTCGGTCTCTTGTAAACAGCGTATAAATGGATCTTGTTTTCTTATCCATTCTGTTACCCTATGTCTTTTGATTGGAGCATTGATTCCATTGATGTTTAGAGTGAGTACTGAAAGATATGAATTTATTGCAATTATGATGCTTGTAGAGTTGGAGTTTCTGGTGATGTTCTCTGGTCCTTTCTAATCTTTTGTTGCTTTTGGTATTTAATTTTGTATATATATTTTCATCTTTTCTCCCCTCAGAAAGTCCCCCTTAAAATTTCTTTTAGGGCTGGTTTAGTGGTCACAAACTCCTTTAATTTTTGTCTGGGAGACTTTTTATCTCTCCTTCTATTTTGAATGACAGCCTTGCTGGATAAAGAATTCTTGGCTGCATATTTTTCTGATTCAGCACACTGAATATATCCTGCCACTCCCTTCTGGCCTGCCAAGTTTCTGTAGATAGGTCTGCTGCAAACCTGATCTGTCTTCCCTTGTATGTTAGGGACTTTTTTTTCCCTTGCTGCTTTCATGAGTCTCTCCTTGTGTGAGTATTTTGTGAATTCGATTATGATATGCCTTGTTGATGGTCAGTTTTTGTTGGATATAATGGGGGTCCTCTGTGCTTTCTAGATTTTGATGTCTGTGTCTTTCCCCAGATTAGCAAAGTTTTCTGCTATGATTTGGTCATATAACCCTTCTACCCCTATTTCTCTCTCTTCCTCCTCTGGGACCCCTATGATTCTGATGTTGCTTTTTTTTTTTTTTTTTAATTTTTTTTTTTTAACGTTTATTTATTTTTGAGACAGAGAGAGACAGAGCATGAACGGGGGAGGGGCAGAGAGAGAGGGAGACACAGAATCGGAAGCAGGCTCCAGGCTCTGAGACATCAGCCCAGAGCCCGACGCGGGGCTCGAACTCACAGACCGCGAGATCGTGACCTGAGCCGAAGTCGGACGCTTAACCGACTGAGCCACCCAGGCGCCCCTTTTTTTTTTTTTTTTTTTTATTTTTAAATTTTTTTTTTATTAGATGTTGCTCCTTTTTAATGAGTCACTGATTTCTCTAAATCTTAAACTGTGCTCTTTTGCCTTAATCTCCCTCTTTTTTTTCTGCTTCTTTATTCTCTGTAAGTTTGTCCTCTATATCGCTGATTCTCTGTTCTGCCTCTTCCATCCTTGCCACCACTGCATCCATCCATGATTGGAGCTCAGTTATAGTATTTTTGATTTCATTCTGGCTATTTTTTACTTCTTTTATCTCTGAAGAAAGGGATTCTAATCTATTTTTGACTCCAGCTAGTATTCTTATTATCGTGATTCTAAATTCTGGTTCATACATCTTGCTAGTATCTGTGTTGGTTAAATCACTGGCTGTCATTTCTTCATTCTCTTTCTTTTGGGGTGAAAGCCTTCATTTTTTCATTTTGAAGGGAGAAAAGGAATTAATGAAGTAGAAAAATTGAAATTAAAAAAATTAAAATAAAAAAATATTAAAATTAAAAATTAAAAACACAACACACACCAAAATCGAATAGATGATGCTAGATCCTAGGTGTGTTTTGGTCTGGGTGTTGAACGTGGTTTGACAGATTAGAGAAAAAAAGGGGGGGGAGAGAAAAAAAGGAAAGCATTTGAGAATTTGAAAAAATGAATACACGGAAGTAGACTAAAATGAGATGACGGGAGTAAAATAGAATTTGAAAAAATATTTAAAAAGTAAAGAATATAGTAGAAAAAATTAAAGAAAAATATTTTTAATAATAATCAAAAATAAATATAATTTTTTTCATTTTCTGTATTTAAGAAAAAAGAAAGGAAATGAAAAAGAGAAAAAAAGATTAAAAAAAGAAAAAAAAAAGAAAAAAAGCATTTGAAAATTTGAAAAAGTGAATACACTGTAGTAGACCAAAATAAAATAATGGAAGTAAAATAGAATTTGAAAAAATTTTCATAACAGAAAAAATATAGTAATGAAAATTAAATAAAAATACTTTTAATATAAATTGAAAGTAGAAATGAAGTTTTTCTCTTTTTGCATTTAAGAAAAAGAAAAACAAAAAGGAGAAAAAATAAAAAGAAAGAAAAAAAAGGAAATTTTTTGAAAATTTGAAAAGGTGAGTACACTGAAGTATACTGAAATAAAATGACAGAAGTAGGATTTGAAAAAAAAAATTACACAAAAGTAAAAAATATAGTAATAAAAAAATATTTTTAATAAAAATTGAAAATAAAAATGAATTTTTTTCTCTTTCTGTATTCAAGAAAAAGAAAAGAATTGTAAAAGAGAAAAAGGAAAAAGAAAAAAAAAAGAAAGAAAGAAAATTGAACCTGCTAAGCCCGCAGTGAGACTTGTGTTCTTGAGGAGAGAAGTTGGCCCAGTTGGGGGGGGGGGGGGGGGGTGCTCAGTGTAATGGCTCCGCTGTCCAGTAGATGGCGCTGCTAGCCTACTGGGGTGGAGTGTTGCGGCGCTTGTAGGTGCCTATGTGCATGCGCAGTAAAAATGGCGCCACCTAGCCACCTAGTCTGTTCTCCCAGATCACCAATCGAGCACCCATCCTCTGTCTTCAGCTCTCGACCACTCCCCGCTTTTCCATTCTCCGTGACCAGGCCCCAGGCAGTACCTCTCTCCCGAGTTTTGTCTCAGGTGTGGCTGTTTTCCCCGGCCCCTTACTTCCGAAGGACTGCAGCTTTGACCCGCTCCGCCCCTCTGCGGGAGGGTCTCACCAGCAATGGCCGAATGAGCAGTGGCCGAATATTGGCTGCACCCAGGCATGCCCGCTGGACCTTGCTGCTGCCGGTGCCCCTAGACTGCGGCCAGGTGCTGTCCCGTCCCAGAAAATATTCGCGAGACAGTGTAGCAGCAGCGTTTCAGGGATTATGGAAAATCACAACTCACATCTGGCACCAAGCTTCACCCTTAATGACCTTGTTCCAGCATCAGAGAAAGTGGCCGTTTTCTGGGGTCTGCTGGGACCAGGTGGCTTCAACAGTCTCTACCAAATGTCCTTCCAGCAGTGGAACCGCTTTTCCCCGTGTGGCCCGAGAACCTCCCGGACCCCACTCTGCTCCTGGGGATTCGCCCTTCCCACCAGAGCACCGCCAGGTATGGAGCTGCGGAGTTGCAGCCTCTGCGCGTCCCTCGTTTACAGTCTTAATGGAATTTAAACCCTCTCCTTTCTCCCTTCTTAGTTTCGTCCCTGCGGCTGTTTCCAATTTTCCACTTTCTCTCCAGCTGCTTTTGGGGAGGGGTGCTTTTCCCGTATTCTCCCCTCCTCCCCAGTCTCCGTCCTCTCTCCGCCCGCAAAAGCGGTTCCTTACCTTTCTCGGCTTCTTGCTCCCCAAGTTCAGCTCTCCGCGCCGCGTACCTGCTGAATTCTGTGGTTCAGGTTGTGCAGCTTGTTGTGTTAATCCTCCAATCAGTTTTCTAGGTGTGTAGGATGGTTTAGTGTTGGCCTGGCTCTATTTCATGGACGTGAGACACACAAAAAGCTTCCATGCTGTTCTGCCATCTTGGCTCCTCCCTCTGTTTATTTTTCTTTATTTCTTGTATTTTCTTTATTATTTTGTATTATATTACAATATTGTAATCATTTTTATATGAATATTTTTGGGTTGTGGAACAAATCATCTGGGTTTCCTTCCATTATTTCTTACGGGGAAACTCGTTTAAATACACAAGTGCTTTGGATTACAAGCATGTGTCTGGAATGAATTGATGGATTATGCTCACAAACCAAGGTTTTACTATACATTTACTATGTATATGGAATAACATTGCCATTGATCCTGTTATTTGCTTTTGTTTGCTTAGCAAGGGAAGGAAAAATAAGATAAAAACAGAGGGAGGCAAACCATAAGAGACTCTTACATACAGAGAACAAACTGAGGGTTGCTGGAGGGGAGGTGGGTCGGGGGATGGACTGAATGGGTGATGGACATTAAGGAACGTGCTTGTTGGGATGAGCACTGGCTGTTGTGTGTAAGTGATGAATCACTGGGTTCTACTCCTCAAGCCAAGACCACATTGTATATTGACTAACTTGAATTCTAATAAGTAAGCAAAGTAAATTAAAATTTAAAAATAAAAAATAAAACAAAACATGGTATTCTGAGATCTATCCATGTTGTTCATGTAGTTTTAATTTATTCCCATCAGTACTGTAGAGTATACTAGTGTATGGATATGACAGAATTCACTTATCCATTTTACTCCTAATGGGCATCACAGTTGCTTCCTTTTAAGCTTTTTTATTATATCATGCCCCTATCAACATTATTATATAAATTCTTGGTGTGTGTGGGCAGGATTATCTAAAGGAAAGATATTTGGGAATGAGACATGGGTTATAGGACTGGAGCACGTTTGACATTACTATATGATACTATTGTCTTGTTTTATAAAGTAACTATAACCATTTACAATCCTACCTACAGTATATAAGGGTTAATAGTTGCCTCCAATCCTTGCCAATCCTTTATATTGTTATTCTTTAATTTTTACCAATCTATTGGATGAAAAATGGTAAATTCTTGGGGTTTTAGTTTGCATTTCTTTGATTGCTAGTAAATTGAGAACATTTAAAAATGTTTACTGGTCATTGGAGTTTCTGCTTTCATAAAGTGCTTATTGGAGTCTTTGTACATTTTTTGCCTATTGAGTTGTTTGTCTTTAATTTATTGATTATGTAAATTATGTTTACTGTCTGAATACTAATTTTGTCATTACATATGCCCAAACATCTTCTTTTACTTTGTGGTTTGTCATTTCAGTTTTCATATTATGCCTTTGGACGGGCAGCTGTTCTTAATATTGCTGAGTACATCATCATTTGTTCATGATTTGTCCTTTCTATTTCTTGTTTAGAAATCCTGCTCTATCCAAAAGTCATAAAGATATTCTGGTGTTCTCCTAAAAGTTTTATAGTTTTATTTTTAACATTTATATATTTAATCCACCTGGAATTGATTTTATATATGGTGTGAAATAGGAGTCAAATTTCATTCTTGTCCATAACCAGTTGTTCCGGGATCATTTATTGACTAGTTCATCTTGTGCCATTGATATCTCATGCTGGCCCTGTCATAAATCAGATTTCTGTACATGCGGGGGCCCGCTTCTAGGCTTTTCTTTTCTTCTCATGTACTTACTTATCCATGTGCACACCAACCCCAGGCTGCTTTAATTACCATCAGATAATACTGAAGCTTGGTATTTTGAAAGCCAAATCCCATGATTTCTTTTCCTCAGGACAGTTCCTTGGCCCTTGTTGCACCATATAACATGATTGAGTCAATTTGTCAAGTTTCTTAAAAAATAACCTGTTGGCATTTTCTTAGAATTACATTGACTTTATGTATTTATAGATCAGTTAAGAAATGACATTCAGTCTTACTGTCCATGAACATGATGTAAGCATGTCTTTAATTTTATTCGTTAATGTTTTTCAATAAAATTTTGTAAGATTTTCCATAAAGCTCTTTCCTCTCTCTGTTATATTTATACCTATGTGCTTGATAATTTATGCCATTATAAATTATTTCCTTTAAAAAATATATATGTAAAAATATATATTAAAAACATGTTAATATATATATTAAATATATATACACACACGTGTGTGTGTGTGTATATATATATATATATATATATATATATATATAATGCTTATTTATTTTGAGAGGGGCAGGGAAGGGACAGAAAGAGAGGGAGAGAGAGAATTCCAACCAGGTTCTGTGCTGTCAGCGCAGAGCCCCACATGGGTTTAGATCTCACGAACTGTGAGATCATGACCTGAGTCATAATGAAGAGTCAGAGGCTTAATCAAGGCAGCAAGACATCCAAAAATATATTCATTCTTTGCTATTAATTTGTATCAAGATTCCCTGATAGGGGTGCCTGGATAGCTCAGTCGGTTAAGCATCCAACTTTGACTCAGGTCATGATTTCATGGTTCGTGAGTTTGAGCCCCACATCGGGCTCTGTGCTGACAGCTCGGAGCCTGGAGCCTGCTTCAGATTCTGTGTCTTCCTCTCTCTCTCTGCCCCTCCCCTGCTCACACTCTGTCTCTCTCAGGCTCAAAAATAAATAAACATTTAAAAAATTTAAAAAAAGAATACCTGATAATATATCTGTGGTGTTAAATAACCTGTCAGTTTCAGTTTTTCTGTGCAGTGAATCATTTCATCCACAAATCATAAGAGTTTTGTTATTTTATTTTTATAAGCTCATGACATCTGTTTATTTTTCTTGTTTCTGTTCTGCTAAGATTTCTGACAAACAATGATTGAAAGAGGTGATAGTAAGCTTTGATTTCTTATTTCTGATCTGAAGAATTATTTGAGGGCTGATTTGAAGCTGGATTGCCCCAGGCAAGATTTGTTCTGCTGCTCTGGGAATACTTTAAACCAAATTTTCAGTTAGCGGTGTTCAGGCCACATAGTTACTGAGATTTGGGGTTGCAAATATGATTAGGGACCAACTTGTGGTAAAGAACTTTCAAGGACAGGGTGCTTGGGTGGCTCAGTTGGTTGAGCATCCAACTCTTGATTTCAGCTTGGGTGATGATCCCAAGGGTTGTGGGACTGAGCCCCATGTCATGCTCTATGCTGGGCATGGGGGTTGCTTAAGATTCTCTCTCTCTCCTGTTTGTCTCTCCCCCTCTGCCCCTCTCCCCCACTCATGCTCTTTCTCTCTAAAATAAAAGAAAGCAAGAAAAGAAAGAAAGAAAGAGAAAGAAGGGAAAGAAAGAAAGAAAGAAAGAGAAGGAAAGAAGGAAAGAAAGAAAGAAAGAGAAAGAAAGAAAGAAAGAAAGAAAGAAAGAAAGAAAGAAAGAAATGTTCCTTTCAAGGAACAGTTCAAAGAATGTTTTCCCCTTTCCCTAGTGTTATACTAGAGAGGTTGGTACTGGAGAGAGGTTGGGGGGTGGAATTATTTTGTGTTCATCCTTAAATTAAGGTTAGAGCCCAACTTTATAAATGAGGGGACTCTCCTATCAGACTCCCTACTTTGGGTGGACCTTGAAGCTTGTCTTCTTGCTAACAAGGGTTCAAGGCCACTGGCGTTAAGCAAACATTCTTGACAGAGATCCACTGATATGCTCATGAGAGGCCATCGGTAGCAAACTGAAAATCTGGTCTTTTGAGCAGAAGAGTCTACTGTTCTTTCCACTGTGAATATGACTGGGCCTGAAAGATAAGACACTGAATCCTTCTGATATGTTCTTAGAGCTCCTGGTGCGCTGATCTAGCTTCAGAAGGTATATGATCACTGCTCATCTTTAATCTGAAAGCTGCTATATTTGGAGAATTTATTTGTAAAGTAATATTACTTTGTTGTTTTTCTCTATATGAAAACTGCTTGGAGAAGGAGGGTGCTCTAGAAAGACAGGCTGTATCACAGCTGCCAGGGAGCCTTAAGTTGGGCTGCTGATAATAAAGAGGGGGAGGCTTCTGGGGGCGGCTTCTGCAGCAAAGAACTCCATCCTCTGCCTCTGCAGGCGCTGAGCTCCAGCCTATCTTTGATTAATAATATCTCTTAACCTTTCTGAGTCTCAGTTTCTTCATCTCAAAAGTGTGACTAATAATACTATACAAAATGTGGAATTTTGGAAAGGTAAAATTAAACAAGTAATATGTGTAAAGCTTCAAGGTAACATCTGGGCATAAAATAATTGCTCCTAAGTTATTATTATTATGTCTAAGACCCAGCGCATAGCCTCCGTGGTTCTAGACAAAGGTAACCATGAAAAGGTCCCTGCCTTCAAGAAGCATGAGAAATGTTGAGAACTTTAAAAGCTAACAATTTTGTATTTGGCTCTTCTGACCTCCTCCATGGTGTCATTTAGCAACCAATGGGAAAAAAAGTAATATGCATTTTTCTTGTACTCCTCAGATGCTAATGGCAATAAACGGGGTCCTCAGCACAGGCAAAAATTAGTCTTGGTAACCCACCTTCCCTGTCACTCTTTCTTCCAATGTCCTTTTTCCCTGTTTCGTCTAAGACCCTATACGATTCTTCTGCCTGTATCTACTCTTCGTTTTGTAATCACAAACCGCCAAATTAAAATCTCTCATTGGTTTTTTTGTTTTTCTGTTTTGGTTTTGGTTTTGGTTTTTTGGTTTTTTTCTGAGAACCAGAGAGGTAAGCTTTATTCTCACCTATATTACTTGTCACCGAACTCCATGGGGCTTTTCTGAGCTCCCATCTTCTCAGCCTATTTTGAAGAGTTATTGTGAGGGTTAAGGGCATGCTAATTTAGTAGGAATTTACTGAATCTTACATGCTGTTGAAACTTTTTCTTTTTAGTTTTTATTATTTTTATGTATAGTTGACAAACAGTGTTATATTAGTTTCAGGTGTGCAAAATGATGATTCAACAATGTTATACATTACACACTGCTCATCACAGTAAGTGTACTCTTAATCCCCTTCCCCTATTTCACCTACCCCCCTCCCCACCTCCCCTCTAACAACCACCAGTTTTTTTTCTCTGTATTTAAGTCTTTTTTTCCCTTTGTCTCTTTTTCCTTTGTTCATTTGTTTTGTTTCTTAAATTCCACATATGAGTGAAATCTTTTTGTATTGTTTTTCCTTTGACTGACTTATTTCACCGGTGAAATAAGTCAGTCAAAGGAAAAACAATATATACATTATATATATTCCATTATATGTGTGTGTGTGTGTGTGTGTGTGTGTGTGTGTATACGTATATATGTATATATATACATATCTATATAGTTTTTTTCAAGTATAATTGACATACAGTGTGTATATATATACATTATACACACACACATATAATGGAATATTACTCAGCTATAAAAAGAATAAAATCTTGCCATTTGCAACACCATGGATGGATGTAGAGGGTATAAGGCTAGGTGAAATAAGTCACTCAAAGTAAAACAAATACAAAACAAATACATGTACATGTATATCACTTCTTTATCCATTCATCTAATGATGGACACTTGGGTTGCATCCATATCTTAACTATTGTAAATAATGCTGCAATAAATACACATAGGGGTGCATATATCTTTCAGAATGAGTGTTTTCATTTCCTCTGGGTAATATTCAGTGGTGGAATAACTGGATCATTTGGTAGTCCTATTTTTACATTTTTTGAGGAAACTCCCTGATATTTTCCACAATGGCTGCACAAGTTTGCATTCCCACTCACAGTGCACAAGCATTCTTTTTCTCCACATCCTCACCCACACTATTTCTTGTGTTTTTGATTTTAGCCATTTTGATAGGTGTGAGGTGATATCTCATTGTTTTGATTTGTGTTTCCCTAATGATTAGTGATGTTGAGCATCTTTCATGTGCCTGCTGGCCATCTGTATCTCTTCTTTGGAAAAACGTCTATTTATGTCCTCTTCCCATTTTTAATTGGATGATTTGTTTTGTTTTGGTGTTGAGTAATAGGAGTTCTTTATATATTTTGGATATCAGTCTCTTATTGAATGTATCATTTGCAAATATCTTCTCTCCTTCAGTAGGTTGCCTTTTTGTTTTGTTGATGGTGTCCTTCACTGTACAAAAGCTTTTTATTTTGTGTAGTCCCAATTGGTTAATTTTGGTTCTGTTTCCTTTGCCAGAGGAGACATATATAGAAAATTATTTTTGTGGCTGATGTCAAAGAAATTGCTGCTTATGTTTTCTTCTAGTAATTTTATGACTTCAGGTCTCACATTTAGTTCTTTAACCCATTTGAGTTTATTTTTGGGTGTGATGTGAGAAAGTGGTCTAGTTTCATTCTTTTACATGTAGCTGTCCAGTTTTCCCAACACTATTTGTGCTGAGAGACTGAGAGACTGTCTTTTTCTCATTTTATATTCTTGGTTCCTTTGTTGCAGATTAATTGACCAGAAAAGTGCTGGTTTATTTCTAGTCTCTCTGTTTTGTTTCATTGATATATGTGTCTATTTTTGTACCAGTGCTATACTGTTTTGATTAATACAGCTTTGTAGTGTATCTTGAAATTTGGGATTGTGATATCTCCAGTTTTTTTTTTTTTTCTTTTGGTTTTAGCTATTCAGGATATTTTGTGGTTCCATAAAAACTTCAGAATTATTTTTCTAGTTCTGTGAAAATGCCTTTGGTATTTTGATAGGGATTATATTAAATCGGTAGATTGCTTTTGGTGGTATGGAGATGATAACAATATTGGCTCTCCCAGTTCATGAGCATGGAATATCTTTTAATTTGTGTTATTTTCAATTTTCTTTACCAATGTTTTCTAGGTTATGGAGTACAGGTCTTTCAACCCCTTAGTTAAGTTTATTCCTAGTATTTCATTTTTTTTGATTCAAAAAGAAATGGGATTGTTTTTTTCAAAAACATTAAAACAGAATTACACCAAAGAAAAACTAAGTTCAGTCAAAAAAATCTTTCATAAGTCAGAAGTTATTCTGATAGATCCAACTCACTTAGCTAAACGCTCAAATCTTTTTTTTTTTGTTTTTAATTTGTGTATAGTTAACACAGAGTGTTACATAAGTTTCAATGTACCACTTAATGATGTGATAAGATTATACATTATGCTATGTTCACCACAAATATAGCTACCATCTGTCCCATTACGTTGCTATTACAATATCATTGACTATTGCTATGCTTCAGTTTTTATTCCCATGACTTGCTAGTTCCATAACTGGAAATCTGTGTCTCTCTCTCCCCTTCACCCCTTTTGCCCAATATCTCACTCCCTTCTGTGGAAACCATCAGTTTATTCTCTATTTATATTTCCAATTTTGCTTTTTGTTTGTTTATTAATTTTTAGAGTCTGTTTATGACTGTAATTATATGATATTTGTATTTCTCAGTCTGACTTATTTCACATAGCAAAGTACCCTCTAGGTCCATTCATCCTGTCTCAAATGGTATGATCTTATCCTTTTTATGGCTGTGTAATATTTCATTATATATATCTTCTCAAGTTAGTGTTTTTGTTTCCCCAGGGTAAATATCCAATAGTGGATTTATTGGATTACATGGTATTTCTATTTTTAATTTTTAGAGGGGTATTGTTTTCTTAATTTCTCCTTCTGATACTTCATTATTAGTGTACAGAAATGCAACAGATTTTTATATATTAATTTTGTAACCTGTGACTTTAAATTCATTTATCAATTCTAGTAGATTTTCATTGAAGTCTTTAATTGAAGAATTATGTTGAAAATATAACATTTTGTAAATTCTAGACTAATATTGTACTTAAGCGTAGCCTCACACTTGCATAATTGGGGCAACACAGAATCCTTGATCCAGGGCTAGAGAAGAACTTTCTATGCTGTAAAGGGAAGAAAGATCTAACACTGAGCACACATTAGGCTACTTATGTGCTATATATTATGTTATTACCATTTTTTAAGTCAGTAGAATATGGTTTGGAAATGTCAATTAACTTGAGAAATGTCACACACCAAAGAATTCTTTTATAGCTTTTTTCTTCGTTTGTGTCCTTATTTCACTCATTCAAAAAACTACCCTTTTGGTCATACAAATGGCATCATCGTTTTTACTAAACAAGAGATAAAGATAATTCATGAAAATAGTGAAAACCAATAAAAAAATAGCAATTTTAAGCAGCATTCAAGTCTCTTCTTTAACAAGATGGCAGATATGTTAGCCAGAGGAGTGTCATGATGGTTGGAATGTATCATCTCCATTATGTTTTTCGCAATATTCAAATTAGTCTAAGGCTTTCCTAATGCAGTCTTTTTGAACTTGCAGTGTCCATAGGATCTCAAGAGGGTAACACCTGGTATGGTCTAATCAACTCACATAATACATCCAACAACTGCCACAAATATGTTTTGAATTCTTATGTATTGGATTAAATTCTGGACCAGGAAAATCTAGCTGCATCTATGTGGAGTTTGCACTTAAGCAGGGAAGACAGTGAACAAAATTAATAAGTAAATTATTCAGTATATTTGAAATGAAAAGTACTAGGGGGAAAATAAAGTGAGGAAGAAAGATAGGGAGGGCTGGTGTGTATGTTTGTGATTTTAAACAGAGTGAGTAAACTGAGCAAAAAAAGTGGAAGAATTTGCTAGCAGTCATGCCTTTAAAAGGTGGCAGACAGACAAGGAACCTGTCCTCTCTGCCCTAACTCATGATCTCACACTCTTGCTTTGATTAGTTCAGCCCTCTGAAGTTTTGCATTGAAGCCAAACCCGGGATAAATCACCAGCATGACTTTATTCACTGGTGCATTCTCGAAAATTATTTTGGTTTCAAGAGAAAGGTCTTTGATTTGCTTAAGCAAAAATAGATGAGCTTAATTAGTGGGAGGATACAAAGGTGTTTCATGCTGTGTATAAGGGCATGGGGGCAATCTGGGAATGTGAACGCTGCCGAGACTTTCCATCGCTCTTTCTCAGATGGACCTCCTCTACATGATTAGACATCTGACTAATAAAATGTATTGTCTCTATGCCCAGGCAAGAAGGGCCCCTGTTCTTCCCTGAGCGTTACAGGTTGTTGAACTTTTGGAGCCCTTGTCTCCAGGTCCAGTCATGCTGTCTGGTTGCAATGTACCCCCCTGATTCTTTGAACCGTATGCGGAGTGAATTAGACTTGGACACATAGGGCTGAGCTGGGACCCAGAGCCTGCAAAGTTTCCAATAGAGAGCCTGGCAAGCAGACCACTCCAAGTGGCTGGCACAGCATTAAGTTTGAAGGATTGTGGGAGTTTGGGCCACTGAAAGGGAGCCGACATTCTGGTTTTGGGTGATTCTCTCTCAGGTCAGAAAGAGAACGAGTTTAGGACAAGTCTGGACTACAAAGATTCACTGTCAGCATTGCATTCCATTCAAGGTTGGGGTCCATGAATCAGCATTCCTAGGCTATGTCCTGATAGTGCTACTATTTCCAGTTTGCAGCGTCTAATGAGTAGGAGTAGCAGTGGAGCTGGAATTCTGCTGAATCAGTTGGGATCAAGATTTTACTCTCTACTAACTGTGATTTTAAGCACATTATTTGACACTTTTAAGCCTCATTTTATCTTATTTCCAAAATGGGGAGATGAAAACATTTTTAAGTGAGATATTTCAAAAGTACTTAGAACAGTGCCTGGCACAGAGTAATCATTTAAGACTTATTTATTATTATTGTTATTATTACTATTATTATTTTGGAGAGACTTAGATTAAAACATCTTACCACATGTCCCACAGACAGTTTCTATGGACCCAATGTTCTTTTGATTATTCCACACTGCCTTCTCAGATTAAAAAGGACAAGGAGTCTAAGAGGAAACCCAACGTTATGATAGAAATCACTTGACAATTAAGGCTCGTATTCTAGAAACACTCTGGGTTTGCTAATGCTGACACACACATTTCTTAAAATAAAACTCAAATCCAAAGTGTTTGACAGAAGCAAAACAAGAGAACATTTACAATTGTGTTGAATGTTGCTTTTATTAGAAAAAAAACACACACATAAAGTTAATTTGTACTTTGAATTGCAAAATATGGACAGTTAAGTCAATTTAACTCACAAAACAGAAATTATATCAAAGCGGAAAATGCTGGGGGGAGAGTAATCATCCCTGGTATTGCTCACAATAGTAAATTAAATTCAAATAGTTATTCCTAAGCATTCAAGCTGTGATTTTAATTATCCTCAAATCTTGGGGCTCTGTGTTAAAGTTTTCACAGTCACCGTAATTTTTGTCCCATTAACCATGTAACAGAATCAGTTTTATGTTAGAGTTTTCCAGATTTTATAAATGGTGTGATGCTGTTGGGTCGGGGTGGTAATGACAAATAGAGTTTCAAAGCTGCTCTTTTGGTGTTGAAATGTTCAGCTGTGACTTTTCTTAAGGGATTCAAAAAATCTTGCTTCCGTTTTGAATTTGTCCACTACATCAGTTAGCCAAGAAGTACTTATTGGGTGTTTATCATATGCCAATCTCAGTGGTACATACTTAGAAGGAAGAAAGGAAAGAATAGAGGAGGAGAGGAAGGAAAAAATCATGTAAGATGTATATTTTATAAGAATTCACAAGAGCCCATATAAATTAGTAATAGAATGTGTATGTGTGTGTACACACGTGTGTGTAATGAACATCACCACGGAGGAATGTGCTTTGATGAGAAAGTGACACTAAAATGAGAACTGGCTTCACTATTAATCAAATATGGCAGTTGTGGAGAAAATCTGTCATTTCTAGTGGCAGATGTCAGGGAATGGCCTTTGATGTTTTAAGTAAATAGGTAACATCACAAGGGAGATCCAAACTTCCATCATCTTATTTCAGCAAGATGTCGGCTACCATGAAAAGAATGTAGGGGCCCACCAAGTTCAAAGGTCTACAGAATTAGCAGAAAAATGCATTTTATTATCTTAATAAATGCAAAATGTAATCATAAGCTTAGCCTGATGACTTAGGTAAAGTAGATCGGAGAGTGGCATTGTGTCGAGGACAAGGACCTTGAGACTGGCCCTTCTCTAAGTTATGAAGCTCCCATTGTACACCGTGTATGAGACTGAGAACATCTCAGTTTACAAATCGGAAGTGCTGGGGCACCTGGGTGGCTCACTCGGTTAAGCGTCGAACTCTTGATTTCGGGTCAGGTCATGGTCTCATGGTGATGAGATTGAGCCCCACATTGAGCTCTGGGTTAGGCATGGACCCTGTTTAAGATTCTCTCTCTCTCTCTCTCTCTCTCTCTCTCTGTCCCCCCCAAAACAAAAATACAAACAAATAAGTAAATAAAATTATAGAAGTTCTGAGGAAAATTGAGTTTCTTATTTGTGTGTGTGTGTTAAGAGCTCTAAGCATATTTAGTATTTTAAATACATATAATGTTTAAGAGAATTTAGTGTGAGACTACATTTCAAATAATTAAGGACATTCTCCTCACTAAGACATGTTTTAGTAAGGGAGAGAACTTTGAGAAGCTGAACATTGTCTGATCTCTTTAGGCCACTGTTGAACACAAGAGATATTGTCACAGGCCTGGGTTCTCTAGTATCAAATAAAATGATGGGTTTCTGGAATAGCAAAGGCAAGGTGGCAGCACTTAACTACTGAAGCAAGGTGGACATCATGACCATATGCGCATCAAAGTCAGAGTGGCACTCAGAATACCTTGCCCCACAGGACAATGTGCAACAGACTCAATGGTTAAATGATTGTGTTGTTGCAAGAGGCCACATGGACGAATAATTACTCCCTTCCTTCTTTCTTTCCATCCTTCCTTCCTTTCTTCCTTTTCTTCCTTCCTTCCATCCATCTGTCCTCCTTCCCTCCCTCCCTCTTTTCTTCCTTTCCTTCTTTCCTTCCTTCCTTCCCTCCTTCCTTTCCTCCCTTCCTTCCTCCCTCCTTTCCTTCCTTCCTTCCCTCCCTTCCTTCCTCCCTCCTTTCCTTCCTTCCCTCCCTCCCTCCTTCCTTCCTTCCTTCCTTCCTTCCTTCCTTCCTTCTTTCCCTCCCTCCTTCCTCCTTCCTTCCTTCCTTCCTTCCTTCCTTCCTTCCCTCTCTCCCTCCTTCCTTCCTTCCTTCCCTCCCTCATTCCTTCCTTCCTTCCTTCCTTCCTTACTTCCCTCCCTCCCTCCCTCCCTCCTTCCCTCCCTCCCTCCTTCCTTCCTTCCTTCCCTCCCTCCCTCTTTTCTTCCTTTCCTTCTTTCCTTCCTTCCCTCCTTCCTTTCCTCCTTTCCTTCCTCCCTCCTTTCCTTCCTTCCTTCCTTCCTTCCCTCCTTCCTTCCTTCCTTCCTTCCTTCACTCCGTCCCTCCATCCCTCCCTCTTTCCTTCCTTCCTTCCTTCCTTCCTTCCTTCCTTCCTTCCTTCCTACAATAGGAAATTGTGGTATCTCATTCAGTTTAAAAATGTAAGTTATTTCAAAGACTGAGAGTCCATTAATTGAACTGAGTTGCAATTTCATGAGAAAATTAGAATGGGTTATGGATGAAGGTAACAATAAATCTCAATTATTGCCTTTAGACTTCAACAGTGGGAACTATAGCATGTTCTTTCTTATATTAAGTTTTTACAGGCAGAATTGTAAGCTACCACTTGGAAGGGGCTCTGTGCCTGTCTGCTCCCAATGGAGAAGTGCATGGTCTAGTATGTAGACAATGCCACATGTGGCTGTTGAACACTTGAAATAGAGCTAGTCTCTTTTGAGATGCACTGTAAGTAAGTTTTGAAGACTTAGTATGAGTGGAGCAATGTAAAATCTCCCATGAATATTATACTCATTACATTTTCAAATTATAAAAGCTTAGTTATATTAGGTCAGACAAAGTATACTATTTATATTGATTTTGCTTGTTTTTATTCTTTCTGATGTGGTTCCTGGAAAATTTTAAACCACATATATGGTTTGCATTGTGGTTCTGTCTGGACTCTAACAAAGGGAAAGCATGGAGAGAATGATGGGATGTCAAAGCCATGCCCTGTACAGGGCAACCGGACCATTCATTCCTCAAACCAGGATATTTGGGGGGAAGAAGTGGGCACTGTAGATTATAAGGCCAGAGCAAAGGGCATGAGCCAGGACTAGGGCAACCGAATGTGTGAGGTCACCCTGTGAAGAATAAGGTGAGTATAAACGCCACACGGAAAGGGCAGCTGAGGGCTTCAAAAGCAGGACTTATTCTAGGGGATTTTTTTTTTCTTGCATCAAACAAAAAACTGAAGTTTTGTGTGCCTGTTTACACGCTCTTTCTACTCTTGGAAAAACCTGAAGTTTCTTGTTTCTAAGGGGAAAACTTGACTGAAACTCCAAGCTCTAAGAACTTGGATGGCAGAAATTATTATGGAGCATTTGGGCGTTTTCAACCTAAGTACATCAGAAATATGTGGATTACATTTCCTTTATAACACACACAAGCTTAAAACTTCATGGGAAAAGTGCTAGGCAGGGGCTGTCTTGGCTTTTCCAAATCCCACATGTTTTTATACATTTACACTCACGCACGCACTTCAGAGAATGTTATTCAGGCTGAAACCCAACCCAGCATCTTTTGCCCAGAGAACTCAGCTGTCTCTCTTAATGTCCATCCTGGGTCCCCCACTTAGGGATAGGCTCCCAAAGAACCCAAAGAAATAAGCACTTCCTCCGATCTGAAATTGGGGGAAAGAGCCCAAAAGAAGGCAAAAGAATCTAAAACATGAAGGGAAGTATGGACTTTTGTAGTATATCTACTCAAAAGAGTCACAGAAGCTGGAGACATTGGTGTGGGGGGTCATGGAGGCAGAGAAAAGGAACATTCTCAACAGCCAACCTCTGCCTTTCTGAAAGTCGGGGGAGGGAAAAATCTGTCCCTTCTAATCCCATTCCTGGGCCCTGAACTGCCCTCTAAGTATTTGTGTTTTAATCCAAGACTCTCAGCCACACAGTATGAGCTTGGGCCCATGTGATGTGAAAGACACAACAATTATTGTCACACCTGTCCTTTTTGATTTTGAACTTGGGGATTCTTATGACTGAAATATTCTATCTTTCCTTTCCCCAGTGGGGTACTCTTACCACCTTGGAGATTCAGCTCTGATGTTTCTCTCCCTCAGGAAGCCTCTCTTGATCTCCTCAGAGGGGATGGATCCTTCCCCCATGAGTCCTCATAAAGCCTTTATGGGAATACTTCATTGCAGTGAGCTGTGGTCACTGATTTCTTGGAGTATCTCCTTATTCCACGAAAGCTCCTTTGGGGAAGGAAGGGCTATGTCCCCTTATCTTAGCATCTCCAGAGTATGTCATGTTGTAGCTGATCACCGACCTATCTTATTCACATGGTCCTTTTTATCCCTGGAAAATCAGTTTGCCATACAAGATATGCGACCTAGCAAATATCAGAGGAGGTTGGCAGGTGACTAGTAAATCTCCATTTGATTCATAGTGACTTTCCCAGGGTCACCCAGTGTGGCCTGCTGGAACCAAAAGCAGAGTCCAGCATTTACTCCAAGGACCGAGTTTTTGTATTTTTCACTAAATTCGTCTGCTTGTTGAATTAAGCACAGACATATCAGGCCACAGACAAGCACATTTTGATTTTGGATCTGATCTTACAAAAAAAAAAAAAAAAAAAGGTCTGACTTTAGGGAAGTCTGCCAGGAAGAAGCATGTGAAAAGCAGTAAGACTCCAAGCAAAAAAAAAAAAAAAAAAAAAAAAAAAATCTCAAAGTTTTAAGGCAGGAGGGCAAGGTCTGTGGGTGGGACACATGAAATCCTTGAATCCCCTGAGGTTTTTGGCAAAATCTCTGAGATGTAAGTATTTCTCGGGGAGGAGGATGGGAAGCTTTATCACATTCTCAAAGGGTGAATTTACCTAAGGCCTCAGTCCACCCCTGGGCAGAGGGACCATTTTGCACTTCCTTGGGGATCTAACTATTGCCTTGTGGGCCAATTTCCTCCGCAGGCCCCCTCCCAGGGCGGGTGGATGCCAAGGCCATGTGGAGGGGTCTGTGGGGCCTGCTGGCATCCTGTGTATTAACACTTCTGCATTGCAGGCGAGCTAATCCGTCTCTTAAGCTGCTTGACTGAGCTCCTTTGCCAGATCTGATAGAAGGATTTAACCTTTCCTTTTTCCCTCTTGGCACACACTCAATGGAATCCAAATAAAGAATTAAAGGGACTTGAAAGGGACTTTCCATTACCAAACAATTCAGTTTAAATTTCCGACCTTTCCTCTACCTTTTTCTTTGTTTTTCCATTCCCTCCTTTCTTCCTGTTCAACGTTGGAGATTCAAGGCTGGCATAAAAGCCCCTGGGGACGTGTGGAGAGCCAGAGACCGGGAACGTGAGTGGAATTTTCCGAATTAAGGCAGCTTATTGGCCTTAGTTGCCAAGCGAACTGGGGAGGCCTGGCTTTCGGGTTATGCCTGGGGGCAGGAGTGCTCTGACATCTGGGGGAGAGTTTTGGCTTCCCTGGCTAGAGCAACGTGTGCTCTGGCCTCACGGAACTTTGTGCAGTTTTCACAAGCCACCCCACACTTTTCTTGCTGAGTCTTTCTTCTGCTGCTCATAGAACATAAATTCAGCAAGTCCCAACTGAACAGCCACAGGATCAGAAATTGTCCTGAGGGGCGATGGCGTGGCTCAGTCCAGTAAGTGTCTGCCTCGTGATCTAGGCTCAGGTCACCATCTCACAGTTCGTGAGTTTCAGCCCTGTGTCAGGCTCCGTGCTGATGGTGTGGAGGCTGCTTGGGATTCTTTCTCCCTCTCTCTCTGCCTCTCCCCTGCTCCTTTGCTCGTTCTGTCTCTCTCAAAATAAATAAAGTAAAATAAATAAAGAAATAAAAATTGTCCTGAGATCTCAGAATGATAATAGCAGCTAGAATTTATTGGGAACTTATATATGCAAAGTGTTATTCTGGTCCAACAACACTAAGGGGTGAGCCAAACATTCTCCCCCAGTTGATTGATGGAAATACTGAGGCACAGAGAGTTAAGTACATTTCCAAGTTCCCATAGAGAGAAGGTAGAAGAACCAGAGCACAAACCCAGGTAGTCTGGCTCAAGAGCCAGAAAAAAGTAACCAGAGTGAAAAGGGAGGGTGGTTAGCAAGGGCCTGGAACATACAAAAGAATCGGCAAATCTGAACTATGATGCCGAAGAGGAGAAGGTGTCAGGATAAGAGAACCGATGCATGTTTTAAATCATAGTTTTAGAAATAACATATCTAAAATAACATTTCTAACATTTCTTCTTACCGTAATAATAAAACAATAATCCATGTTCATGGTAACAACTTTAGAATTACTCCCCCAAAAGGTATGGAGGGTTTTATAAGATAGTTTTTTTTTAAATGTACTAGGGAAAGCTAAATCACGTGCTATATAGAAGGATTTAGAGTTCAGATGGAAATATTTAATGTTCTTTTTAATAAAAATAACTAACACTTCTTGAGTGCTAACCAAATGTCAATTACTGTTTTATGCTCTTTACTTATGTTAGCTCTTATTATCCTTCCAATAGTCCTATGAAATACTTACTGTTATTATTATTATTCTCCTTTACAGATAAAGCTAGGTAACTGACAGGTGAAATAGCTCACCTAGGACTGTGCACAGCTATTGAGCAGCACCCGTTTCAAATCCATGTAATCTGGCTACAGAGGGGATCCTCCTAGTCACCTGTCTATACAGCCCTCCTTACATGCCATGGGTTCAGGAATCCCTACTTTTGTGCTTCTTCTTCAAGCCTATTCAGCTGGCCAGTGTAACCATGCATGCTAATCTCTGTACAAAATCTGGAAATAGCAGAATGGTTTTGTTAGGGTACTGCAGCAGAAGCTAGACACAATTCATAGCAAAGACTGAGGGCAAGAGGTGAGAGATGCAAGGGGAAATAATTAAGATTATCCTTTTTTAGTGGAAATGAATTCCATCCTGACTCTGCCACCGTATAGGATGTGCTCTATAATCATTTGTTAAATGAATGCATAAATAATTTATGTAGCTGGTTACAAACACTGAGAGTAGGATATGGTAAAGACCTTTAAATAAGTGGTATGGGATTTTTGTTGCTATCATTCATCCCAATAGCCTTCTAAGAAGGTTTATTTGGGGGCACCTGGGTGGCTCAGTCAGTTGAGCGTCCGACTTCGGCTCAAGTCACGATCTCGTGGTTCCTGAGGTCAAGCCCCACATCAGGCTCTCTGCTGTCCGTTCAGAGCCTGCTTCAGATCCTCTGTTCCCTCCTCTTTCTGCTCCCCCCCCACTTGCACTCTCAAAAACAAATAAAAAGAAGGTATATTTGGAAAGCGTACCTCAGAGCACAGGTTATAATAGATTGATATAATTACAAACAAAAGTTCCAACATGATTGACTCATCAGTCTGAACATTGTGACAGTAAAGGGTCTGGTGCCTTCCTGCTACACTGTCTGGGGACATTAACCTCTGTATCTCCCCAGTGATGATTACAGTCCTAGGCCAAACCCTTCAGGACAACAAGGCATCATTTGTCTTGTGGGGCTAACTCATATTGAATCTCACTTCCTTTAAAGTTGTATCTTACGTCACTATGACAGAAACAAGTAACTGTTGCTGTGTCCTAAGGGCATGTCCAGAGTAGCCCAACAGAGCTGAGCCATGATTCCAAATCTTAACCCTTCTGCTTTCCAAGCATGTATCCTCAGTTGAATGTCTCAACTTCTTTAGATTTCTCTGTTTATTTTTTTCTGGCTTATTGGAGGTACTCAATTTATTTGTTGAAAAAATAGATGGTAGTTCATTAAAAAGTAGTTTCTGCTTCTTGGGGTTGATATAATGAGAAAAAAAAAACAAAGGCAAATCTGGCTATGGGAAGGCTATGTAAATAGAGTTCTTCCTCGGTGTTGTATCCAAGGAGAGCTCTGTGCATGGAAAGACAGAATTCCTTTTAGTTTGCCATTCAGTGCTTCTTTTTGTTGTTGTTGTTTATTTATTTATTTTGAGAGAGACAAAGCATGAGTGGAGGAGGGGCAGAGAGAAGGGGAGAAAGAGAATCCCAAGCAGACTCCGAGCTATTAGCACAGAGCCTGACACAGGGCTCGAACCCAAGAACTGTAAGATCATGACCTGAGTGGAAGCCAAGACACTCAACCGACTGAGCCACCCAGGTGCCCCTGCCATTCAGGGCTTCTGTTGATGGGCTCAGCATCATGACATCAGCTTTTCTGATGACATTTGGGGTCTAAGGGAGAAGCCCCCAAACATTGACAGCGTTAGAGAAGGAGTAGTCTTCACTCTGAAAGTATTCTATTTTGACTCATTAAATAACTTCTAGATAAATCCAGCCTCATCCTTTAACAGCTAATGAACCAGGTTATAAAAGATGTGTTTATGAATTCATCTCAGGCTGACTTCCAACCGGCTGTAAGATTGACTTTTAAAAGCATGTGCACATTGTATCATGGCTGTTAAACTGAATGTTTGCTACTATTACCCAATCTGCCAAAAATTGTCATTTAATTTAATAATATGATGAAAAGCTAAAAAGAAGTGACATGGCTTATTATATAAAGTCTGTTCTCACCCACTCACTCCACAGAGTCCTTCTTTTTTTGGAGGCCCTTAATATTTCAGGTGTAGTTGAATCTTATACACCCACAGCCTCTCTGAGACCTGGTTACAGGATAGCTGCAAAGGGCTTGAAGAATGATTCTTTAACTTTATACCTTATCCAGGAGAAGTTAACTACTAAAATTCTAAAAATACTTTTTTCCTTAACTGTATAGAAGGCACGAAGCCAATAGCTACACTCAGATCATTTTGCAGGGATATATTATGCATAAATACAAATATTTGTAAACATTTGTTTATTGATTGATATATAGAGAAGATAACAGCTAACACAAACAGGGCTCTGTGTCAAATGCTTTATATGCATGCATTAATTGTTTATTGCTGCATAAAAAATCACCACAACTTATCAGCTTAAAGCAACACATTTATTATCTGTTAGTTTCTATGCTTCAGGAGTCTGAGTAGGTCAGGGACTCACAGGACTGCAGGCAAGGTGTCAGGTGGGCTGTGTTCTCAACTGGAGGCTCAGTTGGGGAAGAATCTGCTCGCAAGCTCATTCGGATGATTTCACTGTGGCTTTATGACTGAAGGTCACAATTATTACTGGCTGTGGACTGAAGGCCATGTTCAGAATCTAGATGCCACCCATAGTTCCCTCATATGTACCCCCCACAAACCCTCTCCCCAGGTAGTTCACAACAGGGCTGTTTGTTGCTGTGCTAAAACAAAGTCTTATGTAATAGAACTTTATCATGGGAGTGACAGCCTCTCACTTTTGACATATTCTATTGGGCAGAAGCAAGTGAGAGGTCCCACCCACGCTCAAGGGGAAGGGATTGCACAGGATATGACACCAGAGGGGAGAGATCATGAGGCCCTGGTAGAGTTCTACCTACCAAATACGCAGCCCCAGTTGACTCTCCCAGTAGCTCTGGGAGGTACATTCTATTGCTGGTATTAACAGGTAGAGACAAGGAAGCAGGAGCAACTTACAGAGTGAAGACAACCCGCACAGCTGAAAATGCCATCTTCAAGCACGTATTTAAACACTTGTATTTGTCTATAAAACCTGGGATTTTAGCCACCTGCATCCAAACTGCATCTGTTCCTCTGCTTTCAGTAACAGACTCAAGACCTGTTATTTGTTGTATGCTGGACTCTTTTCTATATACATTTTTTCTTTTCATTTTGCCATCAACCTCAAGAGGGGGCTGTTATAAACCCTGGTTTATAGAGGAGGACATTTATGCTGAGAAAGCTTCCTGTTTTGTGACTTTGGACAAGTTATTTACCTCTCTGAGCATTATTCTACTCATCTGTAAAAGGGGAAATCAGAATAATTATTTCATAGGGTTGTTGTGAGGATTAAATGGGGCAGTATATGGGGCCCCTGGGTGGCTCGGTCGGTTAAGTGTCCAACTCTTGATTGAGGCTCAGGTCATGATCTCACGGTTGGTGAGTTTGAGCCCGACATTGGGATTCACACTGACAGCAGAGCCCTCTTGGGATTGTCTCTTTCTCCCCCTCTCTCTCTGCCCCTCCCCCACTCTCTAAATAAATGAATAAATAAATAAATAAATAAAGCAGGATAGGAAGATATCTAACTCAATGCCTGCCCCAGATTATTAACTCAGCAAATTCTGGTGTGTGTGCATAAATATTTATATTTATATTTACATATGTATAAATATTTACATATATTTACATATGTATAAATATTTATGTATATGTTTATATATATATATAAATTCAAGTATAGTTGACACATGTTACATTAGTTTCAGGTGTAGAACACAGTAATTGGGCAAGTTTATATACTACGCCGTGCTCACACAAGTGTAGCTGCCATCTGTCACCATACAATGCTATGACATCATTGACTGCATTCCTTACACTGTACCTCTTATTCTCATGACTTATTCATTTCATGCCTGAAAGCCTGTTTCTTTCACCCTCCTTCACCCATTTTTACCAATCTCCCCACCGCCCTCACCTCTGGCACTTTTGCCTATCTCTATCTCTAAAGATATAAAATTTCACAGTGTGAGAGTAGAACAAGTTATTTTTAAGAACCTGTGTTTCCTCTGCCTCTAACTGTTTCTCCTGCTGATATCCAGGGGTATTCTGCACCAGCTACTCTGCTCCTGATGACCTTTTGTTTTAGGCCGGCTCTTCTCATCCTGGTCCCATAAAGTCTTCTCCAAGGTCAACCAAAACCTGAGTGGGGTTCATGGGCACCATATGTCATGACTGGGGACACATGGGTTCTCTGCCCACCCCCCCCCCCCCATTCTCCATCCCTTCCTCTTCCCCTTTCCCCTTTGCTTTCTCCACTGGGGCTCAGGACTAGACTATAATTCTGCATCTCTGTTTCCTGGTTCCCTTCCAACAAGACTCAATGAATGTATGTTAAATAGAGAACTCAGTTGCTCAGTCAGAGGTATGCCAATGGATGCCAGACCTTTTGTCGGCTCTGCAGAGTAGACAGTAATGAGAATGGGTCTCTGTCCTTCAAGCCAACAGGAAATGAAAGTAGGAAGCCTTTCCCTTTCATTGCAGATTCTCCAGGAGGGCTCGTGAGGTTAACAAGGAGACAAAGAGTAGGGACCTATGAGAGTGAGGACTTTTAGAAAAGGCATAAGTTTTGGTGCCAGGCCACCTTGGACTCCAATCCAAGCTCTGCTTCTTGCTAGCTGTATGACCTCGGTCCAGAAATTGCTCAATTTCTAGGCCTCAGTTTCCTCACCCATAAGAAAGGAATAATAGTAATTTCTTCCTCAGATATTATAAAACCCAAATGATGAAATCACAGTAGGAGTGCACTGTGAACTGAAAAACATCCTGCATATGGGATTTAAGATACAGGACTGGGATAAATTGCAGGAAAAACAATTGAGAAAATCTTAACCTTAGAAAAAGACATGGCATTTACATTTTATCCCCAAGTAATTGTCACCTCATCATCTTTTCCAGTGCAAATCTTTTAAAAATTATTATCATATCATGTTCATATGATTTCCAAGCATGGAAAAGCTTACTTTGAAACCATGAACCGTCTTTGTAGTTTTTAGATTAAGAGGCAGGAGAATGTTGGTGTGTGATGAGAAATGCTCCCCATATCTGGAGATATAATTTATACTTCCCATTTATGGCTTCACTTGTGGTTATTCAAATCTGAGTCTATGTTAGAAGAGTCATCAGAACTCAAACAACAAAAATAACAACACAACAAAACCTAAAAACAGAAAACATTTTATGTGTCTACCATTTAACCAACTGTAAGTACCCATTATAGAATGTTCATCCTCAAAAGGACACTTTTGAGTAATTAGTTAAAATAAGGGAAAATAGTAATGCAATTTGTGGAAAGAATCTAGTGTGGCAAACTCTTACTTGATTCTGGAGACAAAATTAGATTGCTTTTGTCCAATGTGTGATTGTGTCACCAAATTGAATTTGAGTAAGCCCCGCACTATTTCCAATGACCAGGAACAGATGGGCCAAATGCATATTTTGCTTTGTTTTGCTTCAGTTTTGTTAAACAAAAAAAAAGAAAGAAAAAAAAAGAAAAAATATTTTTTTCTGATCAGATTCTATAGTTGGATCTGGTTTCACAGAGCTTTTCATCACATATTCTCATTGTTTATTTTAATGACAAATGTTAATTTTTGTCCATTTTTGACACAAATGCCAAAAGTCATTTTATCTAAATTGCTCATTTGCTCCACTCTCAGCCCTCTCATGAAGAAAATAAAGTGATTCAAATTCAAGTAGAGAAAGGGAAGATTCATACTGCTCACCAATGGAGAAAACACAGAAATGTTGATGGTAGTACCCTTCTAAACTGAAGACTGTTTTACGTTCATGAAGGAAATAAGTCTCTTCTGTTTTGTTCTAATTTGTGTTTAACTAATGTGTTGTTTGATGAATTCAGGTGGTTTAATATGAGCTTGGTTTGGAGGTGAGAAGAAGTCACATGGGAAAAGCAGGGAATGACTGAAACTTTTGGACCGGCTGGGGACAAGGATGGTGATTTCTTGGGCCTTGGGTGTAAACACAGTTCAGAGTTAGTCAAAAGAATCTGGACTAACTTTGTCTAATGAGAAGGGTTGGGGTAAGTTGGGACTTTCAAATGTATAGGCAGAGAACAAGAATGAACAAGAACCTCAGTTCTAAAAATTTCCCATGCAAATTGTCTTCTACAAAAGTGTCCTAACCTGTCACCTTCTGAATTTTTGAGAAAATATGGGAAGGGCCTGCTGAAGGTAGGGGGGCTGAGAGAGACACAGTGATGATGGCTATCATGCATTGGATACTTACTATGTGCCAAATGTGTTTGTAATACACTTTACAAGCAGATTTTACTTACTTCTCAAAATTATCTTATTTGACTTATACTAGGAGGAAGGTAGTCTTATGTCTTCATTTTAATGATTAGAAAATGCAAGCCAGGGGAGTCCAGAACATTCTGCAAGTCACAGAGGTAGTCAGTCTCAGCATTTAACACTTGAGTTTTCTGGCTCCAGAGGCCAGGCTCTTAACTGACAGTCTTTATGTCCTGCTAGTGAGTTAAGCCTGCTTTGCCTCACTGGGGAAAGAATAAGATTCTTTCTACTCTCTTTTATGTAAATTAGTTTTTTATGTACACACATAGCTTATGTCATATGAACATTTTAATTTGCCTAAATCTGGTATCTTCCACTTGGGTCTCTTTCTACTGGCTACCAAAGCCATTCCAAAGATATAAAATTAATTTTTCTTTCCAGATCTCCCATTTGCATTTTGCTTATCCAGCTGCTCTTCTACAAGATCTTGGTATTATTAAAGAATATTTTGTTCTTTTCTATATAACCCTTGACAAGGGTCAAAGTTTTTAGAAAGCAAGATTACTGTATTTATCTCATATTAAGCTATCATTTCTTAGTATCCCAACACCAAATCCATCTTTCTGTACATTTCCTTTTAATTTTGGAGCTGGGAACCTACAAACTATGTTTCTGCTTTGTTACCTAAGCACTTATTTCACTAATTCCTACCGCCTTTTTTTTTTTCCTGGTGAAATACCTAGTGTGGCTTCTGTTTTCCTGATTGGGGCTGATACCTCCCTGAGATTTATTTCTCCCATTGTCCTTTTCAGGGCCTATAATAGATTACAGAATCTTCAATTCTGGAATGATCTTACAGGGTGTCAAGCCCCAATTCTGACACAGTGGAGAGGTGATCTATGAGGACTAGATGTCCACTCATGGGCAATTCCCAGAAGAGAGTTTCCAGAGCACTGTGCTTTGGAGAAGTATGAGGATATATAGGATTTGGGGTGAGAAAAGTTTGTGTTTACTCAGGGGTATCTGCCAGTGGTGTCGTCAGGCCAAAACCGTACATCTCAGTCTGGAACACAGATTCCTTATATGAATTTAGAAGAATAGATTCTTTCTCTCATTTTGATTCGTGTTGTTGGATCACTTGTACATGTAATAACATCTTTGAAATTTAATTTACCAACCAATGAGATGAGACCAGGAATATTTACCCTCATCCCCACCGCAATTTAGAGGGATTTCCAAGAAATAGATCCATTCATTTTATCTGTTTTTTTATTTGTCTATTGTTTTTCTGCCCACCCATCTTTCCATGCATCCACCCATCCATTCATTCTTTTATTTACGTCATTTATTCATTTTTCTGAGATTCTCATCTCTTATGCTAGATTGGGAGATAAATAAGAAAGAAAATGGGTTTCCATTCCATGTGTTCTGTAGCAAAGTGGGGAAGTTTCAGTTGAATTAAGTCTGGGAGCTAAAATGCGGAGATCTGATAAAACTGAGTATGTACAAGGTCTTTTGAAGGGAGAAAACTCAGGGAAAAATGTAAAGTTTCTGATAGATGAAAGGCTGTGGAAGGATCAAGAACAAAAAATAGTTTGCTTCAAGCTGGGGGGTACAGGGAAATGAGAAGGTGAGGGTGAAGCAGACAGATGGCTATGGGCCCTTTTGAAGGAAAAGGAGAAATACATCAATATATTTGTGTATGAGTATGTGTGTGTTATTTTTAAAGTCTATTGCGGATTACATGATGAAAATGGGGATTATTAACATTCAACAATAGGCACTCTCTAGCAAAGATATTAGCAAGTATGACCCACATCCAATACTAAATATAAATCTGGGTAAAATTGCTACTTTCCTGGTCAAGAACCCCCAACCCCCACTCATTCCCACTAACCACGTGTAATTATGGTTATAGACTTTTTCCAAAGAGTAACTGGAAGTCCCTGGATGATGTAAGTAACAGAGACATGATAAGATTTGTAAATCTAGTTACATTATAGACAGTTAGTCAGAGGGAACACTGTGAAAGCAAGTGGACCTGTGAGGAGCTGTTTTGGAAGTGACCTCATCTGGGGTCACTTCACTGGAAAGAAGTGCAACGATTTCACAGATGTGCTCCTATGGGGATATCTTGGGCTGAAGATATAGGTGTATACAGATAGATATATGGATTGCTAAATGATCAGTAAAGTAAGACAGAAAATATCTTCTCAGTGGAAGTAGACAAGTATTTTACGACTTTGGATATGAAGATGTAGAGAGAATGGTACCTGGAAGAGGATAAAGAACAATGGACAGCTTGTAATTCAATTGGGCAAACTTGAAATGTTTCCCTCTCAATGGGGGGTGGGGTACAAGTAGAAGAGGAGATTGGAAAGTATGTTAGAGAAAAGGAGGAATAATTGATGATCTCAACCCCTAAGAAGGTTGAATGTAATGATATTGGACTTCAGATGGAAGAAGAGGCACCAATTCCACTGTTAGAGAAAGGGAGAAGAGTGGGCAGATGAAAAGAGTTAGTTTCTAGGTTTTTGTTTGTTGATTTGTTTTTGTTACTTACATCGTCTTCACGAGATAGGATGTGAGGTCATCTGCTTGGCAAAGGGAAGGGGTTCGAGGGCTAGTCAGTTGAAAATGGTGGGCCAAAAACAAGTAAGGTTGACCCTCATAAAATGTGCATGTGTACTTGAAAGAGAAAAGGTGAAGATAAGCATCAATAAAGGCATATTTCTGAGCTCAGGGATTTTTCCTTACTAAGCATTTACTAAGCCTTCCTTCTTTCTTTGTTCTCTGCCTTCTTCCTTCCCACTAGTAATATTAAAACCCTCATCACTTAAGAAAAAGTTAAATACATTTTTAGAGTTTTAAATAGACTATATTCCCCTCTAGTGAACACAATATTAACTGATGTATTATGTCAGAGAATTGGGAAATCAATTCTATGCCTTTTTATTACTATTGGTAACTGCTGAGAGAAAGCTAAATTTGCCCCATTTATAGAACTGGAAAGATATCAAGGTGACTATTTTTACTCTATTGCTGGGACTTGTTCTTGGCTTTACATAAAAAAACAAAAACAAAAACAAATAAACCAGGGAATAAACACACACACACTCACTCACTCACTCACCCAAGAAAGCCTGATTTTATGTATCTTTATTGATATATCCATTTACCCATTCATCCATCATTTAATAAGCATCTCTGTGTAAGAGACTCTGTCCCAGAAACTAAGAAGAAAGCACATATAAGCCATAGTCCCTGTTTCAAGAGCTGTCAATCTAGTTGGGAAAACAGACCAAGTGTAGAAACATTACAGTCAATTATAACACAATGTGCCATGTGCTGCATATATGGCAACCCTACTTACAGTGTTTTTTGGGCAAAGAGTTTGCAGTGCCTCCCTGGGAGCATTGCAGAATACTCCATTGGGTCTGGTGTGGTGAGGAAATAGGCCTTCCCTGGCTCCAACTCTGCTTCATTCCCTTATAACACAGCAAACACACGAAAAGCTGTGTTCAGCACATAAGACGTCCCCTACAGGGACCCAGTATCTCAGTAGGCAACAGTAACAAGCTAGGTTGGAAGCTAGAAGATTGACAGATGGGAATTTCAAGATGTTCAAGAGTAATCTGAAAGGACAAAGCAGTCACCATTTATTGAGAACTAACCTTATGACAAATAGCATGAAGAGCAACTTTTGGTGCATTATTATTGTTTTTCACAATAATAATCTCAAGAGGGAGAAACTTAGCATTAGCACTGTTCAGATGAAAAAACATACATGCATATATGCATTTATCATACACTTTCCAAAGTTGATAGGGAAACAACATGTTGTGTCTGGTTAAAACTTAGGGATCTGACCACAGCACCTGTTGGCTTCTCCATGAGGCTGTGCATGCCTTCATGTTTTGTTTTTTTGTTTTTTTTTTGTTTTTTGTTTCTCTTTTGTATAGGTAACAGATGACAAGTTTATTAAAAGCAAAATGAGTATCATTACAGTTTGGTCAACATGAAGATTTGGTTGAAATTAAAACCCCAGTCTTTTACTTTCCAAGTGCTATATTGGTAATTTTCATGTTCTATGGAATATGTTAACAATATTAATGCTTTCCTAATAAATTTGTCCTTTTCTTCCCCTAGAATTTTGAGTATTTTTCTACTCTATTTCTTTTTCAATTCTAAAATATTTTTAGCCAGTGATTGATTCTATATTCATTAAAAATAATAAAGTGAAAGAATTTAATGCCCAATAGCAAGAGATTAGTTGAAACACCCCAAATAACCTGCAATAGAATTATTTTAATACTCTTATTATTGCATCTTTTATTACATTTCTCTTATTTTTTCTTATTAAAAAGTAATGAAACTCCTTAAAGTAAAATCAAAAAGAACATTCATAATCTCCCCCACTTCAACACCTACTGTTAAAACTGCCATGTGCAACTAAGATCTTCCCAGATATTTCTCTATATATTATTTTACTATAACAATATTTAATATAAATACTCTCATGTTATCTTCCACAATTTGTCAGTCCTCTAAACAACTCCTTGACATTTAAGTTATTTCCATAAATTACACAGAACAGAACAACTTGGCAAAACCTGATTTAGAAATGGAGAAGTAGAGGGGCGCCTGGGTGGCTCAGTTGGTTAACCATCTGACTCTTGATTTCAGTTCAGGTCATAATCTCACAGTTCATGAGATTCAGCCCCACATCAGGTTCTGTGCTGGGCATGGAGCCTACTTGGGGTTCTCTCTCTCTCTCTCTCTCTCTCTCTCTCTCTCTCTCTCACACACACACACACAATAAATAAATAAAATTCAAAAAAAAAAAAAAGAAATGGACTAGCAGAAAAGTAAAACTCACTTGGAGCACTCTAAGAAAGGCACATTTTTAATGACCAATAACCTTACAATGTTCCAATATGACCAATTATGTATCAGAAAAGCCAGTTACTAGGGATATTTTCAAAATGACCTTCCTTTCCATTAAATGACTGCAGCAGGGGTGTGGCATGGACCATCTTCAGCGACCCACCTCCTTCTTCCAGGTAAGATGAAGGCCATGGCCATGGTCCACTTCAAATTTCCAACAATCCTAGTATAAACAAAGATGCTTTTGGGAGGTGTTTGTATCGCAGTGGCCATCCTCATTCCCCCACCCTACATCTACCCTATTATCAAATCTTTTCTGCTCTATGTTCAACTTGTCCATGGCTTGATCACTTCTCAACACATGCACACATACAACTCTAGTGCAAGCCATTATCATCTGTCTTAGTCTCCTCATATCTAACTTCCTCCCCTCCTCCCTTCCTCATACACAGACCAAAGGGATCCTATTAAAGTCTAGGTTAGATATCTCACTCCTTTGCTCAAATGGTCTTTCATCCCATTGAGAGCTAACAACAAAGTACTTATATGGCATGCAGTGCCCCATAGTTTCTGCCCTTGACCCTGTGCCCTCTCTGCCCTCATCTCCTAATATTATCCTCTACGCCACTGGGGTCCTGGCTCTTCCTCAAACACATGAGACATTCTACTATCTCAGAGCCTTTGTGTTGGCTTTAATACACTCCTGGAATGCTCCCCTATACATCGACATTACTTGGCCCTTCACAGCCTTCAAGTTATTGCTTAAATGTCACCTCCACACTGAAGGACTCCCCCAGTGACTCAGTTCACTTGCAACCTTTCCCAGCTCCTTTTCCATGTCTCATTTTTCTCATAGCACTTACCAGCTAGCATCTTTCACGTTGTGTGTTCAGTTGATTCATTGCTTGTTTGGCCAGTCTTCCCTAAGCAGAGTGCAAGCTTTATGAGGACAAGGATTTCTATTCTAGTTCACTGTTATAATTCCAGTCATACAGAGTAAGGTCAACACATCTTTGTTGAAGAAGTAGCCTCCTTTCCTTACCTCAAGCTGTAGAATGCCTCTTATGCTGTTACAACCTATCTTATTCTCTGTTGAGGACAAAGGGAGTGGTGATAAAAAGAAATGGTTTGAGGTACTGGGGCCTGGTAGGAAGGAGGATGGGGATGAATCCCTTGTGAAGACTTCTAGCCAATCTACTTTCCCTGGGGAGATCAACATTTTTGTCACCAAGATTTAAAACTTGTCTCAGAAACAATGACCCATGTATTGTTATGTACTTTACAAAAAGGGGAAAAGATTATTGCATGTTATCAATTGAATATGATATTCTTGTTAAAAATGTTTACAAGAAAGAAGCAACCCATAGACACAGGGTTACAAAATTTAAAAATATAAATAAACAATAGTTAAGAACTCTTATTCTGGGTCATGCAATAGGGCTTGAATCCTTTTAGCTGTCTGAACTGCAGTATGTTTCTTAACTTCATTTAGGCCTACAAATGCTGAACATAATAACACTTGCCCAATAGAAAGGGCTGAGCAATAAATTGAGATAGGCCTAGAAAGTGCATAATACACAATGCTCAATGTTCAATAATTACAACTATTGTCATTATCACTCTAACTGTGCTAAGTGAAAAAAGCAGGACACCAAATTGTATGTAAATATCATGAAGTGACTACATAGAGTCTACATTAGCGCAGGATGTTGAACTCTGCTTCGGAGTTGGGGGACTGTCACCCACTCACTGCTTCACACCCCACCTCAACCAGCCAGTTGCATGTTTTAGCATCTGCCACTTGTACACACCAACCAATTCTAGTATCGTTCAGTTTTCTTTCAATTGTGAGTGAAGGACAATCAAACTTAATCAGAAAGAGCATTTATTGGTTCATGAAAAACTAGGAAATCTACTGGGCAGAGCTATTGTTAAGAAAATTTAGGCTGAGGCACCCACATGGAATGATGCTTTCAGGTTTCTGTCTCTATCACTCTCTCTTTTTTTCTCCATTTCCTTCTCTCTCTTAGCTCTGTTTGTTTAGCTTCATTTTATTTTGGGGTAGACTTTCCCCCACACGAAAACAAGAGTCCGTGGCCAACCTGATACAGAGACCTCATGTTTCAGAGTAGAGACACCCTTGCTGGAAACTTTAGAAAAAGTCCCAGAGAGGACTTCTCTTGGCTAGTCTTCATTAACATGGCGATGCTTGAACATATCACTGTGGCCTGGGAAAGATCATTTGGAGAGTAGTGGAACAATGAGGTCTACTGGACAACAGTGATATTTTATTTTTATTTTATTGTTATTATTTTTACATTTTTAAAATTTTATTTTTTTAAATTTACATCCAAATTAGTTAGCATAGAGTGCGACAATGACTTCAGGAGTAGATTCCTTAATGCCTTTTACCCATTTAGCTCATCCCTCCTCCCACAACCCCTCCAGTAACCCTCTGTTTGTTCTCCATATTTAAGAGTCTCTTGTGTTTTGTCCCCCTCTCTCTTTTTATATTATTTTTGCTTCCCTTCCCTCACATTCATGTGTTCTGTGTCCTAAAGTCCTCATATGAGTGAAGTCGTATGATATTTGTCTTTCTCTGACTAATTTCGCTTAGCATAATATCCTCTAGTTCCATCCACATAGTTGCAAATGGCAAGATTTCATTCTTTTTGATTGCTGAGTAATACTCCATTGTATACATATATACCACATCTTCTTTATCCATTCATACATCGATGGACATTTGGGCTCTTTCCATACTTACTATTATTGAAAATGCATGTGTCCCTTTGAAACTGCACACCTGTATCCCTTGGATAAATACCTAGTAGTGCAATTGCTGGGTCATAGGGTAGTTCTATTTTTAATTTTTTTGAAAAACTCCATACTGTTTTCCAGAGTGGCTGCATTACCTTGCATTCCCACCAGCAATGCAAAAGAGATCCTCTTTCTCCACATCCTTGCCAACATCTGTTATTGCCTGAATTGTTAATGTTAGCTATTCTGACAGGTGTGTAAGGTGGTATCTCTTGGTAGTTTTGCCTTGTATTTCTCTGATGAGTGATGTTGAGCATTTATTCATGTGTCAATTGGCCATCTGGATGTCTTCTTTGGAGAAGTGTCTATTCATGACTTTTGACCATTTCTTCACTGGATTATTTGTTTTTTGGGTGTTGAATTTGATAAGTTCTTTATAGATTTTCGATACTAACCCTTTACTTGATATGTCATTTGCAAATATCTTCTCCCATTCTATCGGTTGCCTTTTAGTTTTGCTGATTGTTTCCTTTGCTGTGCAGAAGCTTTTTATTTTGATGAAGTCCCAATAGTTCATTTTTGATTTGTTTCCCTTGCCTCGGGAGACATGTTGAGTAAGAAGTTGCTGCGGGCAAGATCAAAGAGGATTTTGCTTGCTTTTTCCTCGAGGATTTTGATGCCTTCCTGTCTTACATTGAAGTCTTTCATCCATTTTGAGTTTATTTTTGTGTCTGGTGTAAGAAAGTGGTCCAGGTTCATTCTTCTGCATGTCGCCGTCCCCTTTTCCCAGCACCACTTGCTGAAGAGACTGTCTTTATTCCATTGGATATTCTTTCCTGCTTTGTCAAAGATTAGTTGGCCATATGTTTGTGGATCCATTTATGGGTTCTCTATTCTATTCCAATGATCTGAGTGTCTGTTTTTGTGCCAGTACCATACTGTCTTGATGATTACAGCTTTGTAGTATAGCTTGAAGTCTGGGATTGTGATGCCTCCTGCTTTGGTTTTCTTTTTCAAGGTTGCTTTGGCTATTTGGGGTCTTTTCTGGTTCCATACAAATTTTAGGATTATTTGGTCTAGCTCTGTGAAGAATGCTGGTGTTATTTTGATAGGGATTGCATTGACTATGTAGATTGTTTGGGTAGTATTGACATTTTAACGATATTTGTTCTTCCTATCCAGGAGTATGGAATCTTTTTCCATTTTTTTCTGTCTTATTCAGTTTCTTTCATAAGATTTTATAGTTTCCAAAGATTTTTCATCTCTTTGGTTAGATTTATTCTTAGGTATTTTATGTTTTTTGGTGCAATTGTAAATGGGATTGATTCCTTGATTTTTCTGTCGCTTCATTTTTGGTGTATAGGAATGCAACCAATTTCTGTGCATTGATTTTATATTCTGCAACTTTGCTGAATTCATTAATCAGTTCTGGCAGTTTTTTGGTGGAATATTTTGGGTTTTCTATATAATGTATCATGTCATCTGCGAAGAATGAAAGTTTGACCTCCTCCTGGCTGATGTGGATGCCTTTTATTTCTTTGTGTTGTCTGACTGCAGAGGCTAAGACTTCCAATACTATGTTGAATAACAGTGGTGGGAGTAGACATCCTTGTCTTGTTCCTGACCTTAGAGGGAAAACTGTCAGTTTTACCCATTGAGGATGATGTTAGCATTGGGTCTTTCATATATGGCTTTTATGATCTTGAGGTATGATCCTTCTATCCCTACTTTCTTGAAGGTTTTTACCAAGAAAAGATGCTGTATTTTGTCAAATGCTTTCTCTGTATCTATTGAGAGGATCATATGGTTCTTGTCCTTTCTTTTATTGGTGTGATGAATCACGTTAATTGTTTTGTGGATATTGAACCGCCCTGCATCTCAGCTATAAATCCCACTTGGTCGTGGTGAATAATTTTTTTAATGTATTGCTAGATCCAGTTGGCTAATATCTTGTTGAGGATTTTTGCATCCATGCTCATCAGGGAAATTGGTCTATAGTTCTCCTTTTTAGTGGGGTCTCTGTCTGGTTTTGCAATCAAGGTAATGCTGGCTTCATAGAAAGACTTTGGAAGTTTTCCTTCCATTTCTATTTTTTGGAACAGTTTCAAGAGAAAAGGTGTTAACTCTTCTTTAAATGTTTGGTAGAATTCCCCTGGAAAGCCATCTGGCCCCGGACTCTTGTTTTGTGGCAGAGTTTTGATTACTAGTTCAATTTCCTTACTGGTTATGGGTCTGTTCAAATTTTCTATCTCTTCCTGTTTCAGTTTTGGTAGTGTATATGTTTCTAGGAACTTGTCCGTTTCTTCCAGATTACCCATTTTATTGGCATGTAATTGCTCATAAAATTATCTTATTATTGTTTTTATTTCTGTTGTGTTGGTTGGTTGTGATCTCTCCTCTTTCAATCTTGATTTCATTTATTTGGGTCCTTTCCTTTTTCTTCTTGATCAAACTGGCTAGTGGTTTATCAATATTGTTAATTCTTTCAAGGAACCAGCTTCTGGTTTCATTGATGTGTTCTACTGTTCTTTTGGTTTTAATAGCATTAATTTCTGCTCTAATCTTTATTATTGTCTGTCTTCTGCTGGTTTTGGGTTTTATTTGCTGTTCTTTTTCCAGATCCTTAAGGCATAAGGTTAGGTTGTGTATCTGAGGTCTTTCCTCCTTCTTTAGGAAGGCCTGGATTGCTATATACTTTCCTCTTCTGACTGCCTTTGCTGCGTCTCTGAGGTTTTGGGCTGTGGTGTTATCATTTTCATTGGCTTCCATGTACTTTTCAGTTTCCTCTTTAACTTCTTGTTTACCCATTCATTCTTCAGTAGGATGTTTTTTAGTCTCCAAATATTTGTTATCTTTCCAAATTTTTTCTTGTGGTTGATTTCAAGTTTCATAGCATTGTGATCTAAAACTATGCATGGTATGATCTTGATCTTTTTGTGCTTGTTGAAGGCTGATTTGTGTCCCAGAATGTGACCTGTTCTGGAGAACGTTCCAAGTGCACTGGAGAAGAATGTGAATTCTGCTGCTTTAGGATGAAGTGTTCTCAATGTATCTGTTAAGTCCATGTGGTCCAGTGTGTCATTCAAAGCCATTGATTCCTTGTTGATTTTCTTTTTAGATGATCTGTCCATTGCTGTGAGTGGGGATGTTGAAGTCCCCTACTATTATGGTATGACTATCAATGAGTTTCTTTATGTTTGTGATTAATTGATTTACATATTTGGGTGCTTTCACATTTGGCACATAAATGTTTACAATTGTTAGGTCTTCTTGGTCTATAGACCCCTTGATTATGATATAATGCCCTTCTGCATCCCTTGATACAGTCTTTAAAGTCTAGATTGTCTGATATAAGTATGGCTACTCTGGCTTGCTTTTGTTGACCATTAGCATGATGGTTCTCCATCCCCTTATTTTCAATCTCAAGGTGTCTTTAGGTCTAAAGTGGGTCTCTTGTAAATAGCATATAGATGGATCTTGTTTTCTTATCCATCCTGTTACCCTATGTCTTTTGATTAGGGCATTGAGTCCATTGATGTTTAGATTCAGTACTGAAAGATATGAATGTTTTGCCATTATGTTGCTTGTAGAATTGGAGTTTCTGGTGGTATTCTCTGGCCAATTCTAGTTGCTTTTGGTCTTTATTTATCTGGTTTTTTTTTCATCTTTTCTCCCCTCAGAAAATCTGCCTTAAATTTTCTTTTAACGCTGGTTTAGTGGTCACAAACTCCTTTAATTTTTGTTTGTCTGGGAATTTTTTTTATCTCTCCTTCTATTTTGAATGACAGCCTTGCTGGATAAATAATTTTTGGCTGCATAGTTTCTGATTTAGCACATTGAATATATTCTGCTACTCCTTTCTATCCTGCCAAGTTTCTGTGGATATGTCTACTGCAAACTTGATCTGTCTTCCCTTGTAGGTTAAGGACTTTTTTTTTCCCCTTGCTGCTTTCATGATTCTCTCCTTGCCCGAGTGTTTTGTGAATTTGAACATGATATGCCTTGTTGATGGTCGGTTTTTGTTGAATGTAATGGGAGTCCTCTGTGCTTCCTGGATTTTGATGCCTGTGTCTTCTCCAGATTAGGAAAGTTTTCTGCTATGATTTGCTCACATAACGCTTCTACCCCTATTTTTCTCTCTTCCTCTTCTGGGATCCTTATGATTCTGATGTTGTTCCTTTTTAATGAATCACTGATTTCTCTAATTCTTAAATCATGCTCTTTTACCTTAATCTCCCTTTTTTTTTCTGCTTATTTATTCTCCATAAATTTGTCCTGTATATCACTGATTCTCTGTTCTGCCTCATCCATTCTTGCCACCATGGCATCCATTCGAGATTGCAGCTCCATTATAGAATATTTTTTATTATATCCTGAGCAGCTTTTACTTCTTTTATCTCTACAGAAAGGGATTCTAATCTATTTTCAACTCCAGCTAGTATTCTTATTATCGTGGTTCTAAATTCTGGTTCAGACGTCTTGTTTGTATCTGTGTTGGTTAAATCCCTGGCTGTTGTTTCTTCCTGTTGTTTCTTTTGGGGTGAATTCCTTTGTTTCATCATTTTGAATTGAGAAAAGGAATTAATGAGGTTAACAAATTAAAATTAAAAAGTATTAAAATTAAAAACAAACACATATGCACAAAAAAATTGAATAATTGATGCTAGATCCTAGGTGTGTTTTGGTCTGGTTGTTGAAAGGAGCTTGAAATATTAGAGAAAAAAGGGGAAAGAAAAAAAGGAAAATGTTTGAAAATTTGAAAAAATGAATACACTGACAGACTAAAATCAATGATAGAAGTGAAATATAATGTGAAAAAATTTACACAAAAGTAAAATATATAGTAGAAAGAAATTAAAGAAAAATATTTTGAATAAAAATTGGAAATAAAAATGATTTTTTTCTTTCTGTAATCAAGAAAGAAAAGAAATGAAAAAGAAAAAAGAAAAAAAATAAAGAATGAAAGAAAATTGAATAGATGAAACAGTGAACAGATTGAAATAGGACTGAAATTACTTCGTTTTCCCCTAGAAGTCAAACTATGAAGCACTTTATAGTCCATAAACTAAGCAGGCCGAGAGACTTGTGTTCCTGAATATCGTGGTTGGCCCAGTTGGGCGGGGCTTAGTGTAAGGGCTCTGTTCTTCACTAGATGGCGCTGCTAGCCTACTAGGGTGGAGTGTTGTGGTGCTTGTAGGTGTGGACGCGCATGCACAGGAGTGGTGCAAATGGCGTCACCCAGCTACCCATTCTCTAGGATCCGAACTCTGATCTTCTTTTTTTTTTTTTTAATTTTTTTTTTCAACGTTTTTTATTTATTTTTGGGACAGAGAGAGACAGAGCATGAACGGGGGAGGGGCAGAGAGAGAGGGAGACACAGAATCGGAAACAGGCTCCAGGCTCCGAGCCATCAGCCCAGAGCCTGACGCGGGGCTCGAACTCACGGACCGCGAGATCGTGACCTGGCTGAAGTCGGACGCTTAACCGACTGCGCCACCCAGGTGCCCCCGAACTCTGATCTTCTGATCAGCAATCATGCACCCGTCCTTTGTCTTTAGCTCCCGTCCACTTCCTGCTTTTACACAGTCTGTGACCGAGCCCCAGGCAGCATCTGCCTCCTGAGTTTTATCTCAGATGTGGCTGTTTTGCCTGATGCCTTACTTCTGAGGGACTGCGGCTTTGACCCATTCTGCCCCTCTGTGGGAGGGTCTCACCGAGCAATGGCCGGGTGCCAGCGGTACCCAGGAACGTTTGCAGGACTGCCCTGCTGCCGAAGCCCAGAGATTGCGGCCAGGTGCCTGCCCGCCCCAGAAAAAGTTCACAAGATAGTGTAGCAGCAGAGTTTTAGGGATTATGGGAAATCACAGCATGCATCTGGCACCAGGCTTTACCTCCAGCGACCTTGTTCCAGCACCGGCAAATGTGGTTGTTCTCCCCGGTCCACTGGGGCCTTGCCTGTGGGGACCCACAGAGCCTCTACCAGGTGTCCTCCCAGAAGGGGAACTGCCTCTCCCTATGTGGCCTGAAAAACCCTGGACTCGACTCTGCTCTTGGGGATTTCCCTTTCCCACCAGAGCACCGCCACGTATCAAGCTGTGGAGTTTTAGACTCTTCCCTCCCGCTGTTTATAGTCTTAATGGAATTTAAACCCTCTCCTTTCTCCCTTTTTAGTTCAGTCCCTGATGCCACTGTTTCCACTTTTCCACTTTCTCTCCAGCTGCCCTTGGGAGGGGTGTTTTTCCCACATTACCCCCCACCCCGCCCCTGTCTCCATCCTCTCTCCACACACAAAAGCAGCTCCCTGACCTCCTCGGCTTCTCTCTCTCCCAGTTCATCTCTCTGCACTGCGTACCTGTTGAATTCTGTGGTTCAGGTTGTGCAGATTGTTGTGTTAATCCTCAGATCAGTTTTCTAGGTGTGCAGGATGGTTTAGTGTTGGTCTGGCTATATTTCATGGACACGAGACACACAAAAAAGTTCCATGCTGTTCCACCATCTTTGCTCCTCCCCTGATATTTTATTTTTGATATATAAAGGGAGGGATTGGTTTCTCCAAAGAATTATTATGTAGATATAGAGAAAAAAATTGGAAGGAAATTCTTCATAATATTAATGGTGATTCACATGTGGAATTCATGAAGGATGATTTTTTTTAATTTTTACTTAAAAAAAATGTTTCAAATGATCTTTAGTCATGACCCATTATTTTTATAATTAAAAAAAAAGGAAAAAAAAAACCCGATCCTTCACAGATGGTGTGCAAATAGGTGTATGTGACCCAAGGACTCTGCACGTGGACTTGACCTTTCAGCAATCTATCTTTTACCTGGGGCAAAGTCTGTCATGTATATGCAATACATCATTCCATATCTGGTGCTTCAGTTTATAGGGAAATCACCTTGTCATGTTCAAACTTCTGGGGACTGATGGTCCTTTAGAAAGTATCCTACATCAGCAGCTGGGAGACCTGGATGTTTGTTCTATCTCTGTCCCTTACAGCTGTGTCAGGTGGCATACATTTCTGGGCTGAAGGTCCCCCATCTATAATCGGAAAGTTTATTTTCACCTTTAACAATCTGCAATTATTATTTCCGTTTACTGATGGAGTAGCTAATTACTTCATTATGGGATTTCTCAAGACTAGTTACCTCCTGTTTGGTGCAATTAGCAAAACACCAATGTGTTTGTCATTCATTCTGATGGTGGGGCTGCCAGGAGAAAAGCCCAATCGGGGAGTATTTCAGGATCTTAAGTGCATTTTGTGTTTATAATTCCAAAGTAGTATATATAGGAGCAGATCTTGTTCTGCTTTTGTTCTATCTTCTGCTCAGTTCCCATTCTTTTCTTCCATTCTGCAGAATATCCCAGGATTCTCTCACATTTCTCCTTTAGTTTAGAGCCAAAGAAGAGAAATCCTCAATGGTAGAGACTGCCGAGAACTCAGCCTTTGCTTTTTTTCTTGAACACAGAATATCAGACACAAGGTAAACCTCAAAGATAATTCAAAACAACCTCCTTTGATTTAGAGAAAACACTAAATGAATATCTTAATATTCTACAGAAAAAACATATGTTGCAGAGTGTCAAATGGAGGGTGGTTTGAATTTTTGCTGTTTCACTCACAAGTGTGTGATCTTTGGAGAATTTCTCAAATTTTCCACGTCATATTTTTTATTATTTTTTTAACCTTTGAAATGAGAATGATGATATATACCTTCTAGCCTGTATAGATGAGGTAGGTAGAATAATACTCCCTCCCTGCTCTCCCCCCAAAATATATCTACATCCTAATTCCCAGAACATGTGAACATATTATCTTCTCTGGCCAAAGAGACTCTGCAAATGAGATTAAGCTAATGATTTTGAGATAGAAGATTATCCTGGATTATCCAGGTGGACTCAGTGTATTCACCAGGACCTTTCTAAGTTAAAAGGGAGCCCAGAGAGTCAGAGAAATGGATACGGCAAAGAGGCCAGGAACTAGAGTGATGCTGTGGGAGTGAGGTGGTGTAGGGGCTAGATCCAAGGAAGGAGGGTGGCCTCCAAAAGCCAAAAAGGCAAAAAATGGATTCTCTCCCAGAGTCTGCAGAAGGAATACTGCCGTGTTCAATCATTTTAGACTTCTGACGTCCAGAACCACGAGATAATACATTTTTGTTGTTTTAAGCCACTGCCTTTGTGATAGTTGGTTACAGAAGCAATGAGAAACAAAATATATAGTGGAGATTGTCCACTATGTGGACTATGTCTGCTCTGCCAGAGCAACAGCATACAGGTCTAGGCAGGCACACAGAATGCATTTGTTTTTGCTGCAGTTACGGTTATCATTCTTTTTTTGTTTTCTTCCCCTCCCTCATCCTTCTCTTTCCTTCTGCTTCCTCATACTTCTTTCCCATCCTCTTCCTCCTTGTCCCCCTTCTTCCCTCTTCCTTCCTAGCTCATTAAAAATAATAGGAAAGGAGGAAAAGTCTTGACATTCAATAAGGACCTCCTATGTTCCAGGTACCATTCTTGGGGATTTCATGTGCATAACCTCATTCAATCTTTAAAACAATCCTTTGAATACGGTTTTAGCATTTCCCTTTTACAAATGTAGAAATCAAGATCTGCTGAAGTCAAGTGAATTGCTTCCACACACACACACACACACACACACACACACAGAGTAAGTGATAGTTCTGAGGCTGATTATCCTACTCTCTCTCATCATTAGCAGCTTTATTTCCACTCCAGACAAAGAGCTGTTGACCTGAATCCTGCGTGTCCTGGATGACCAGAGCTGGACTGGGCACGCAACTCCATCACCATGGCAACATCATTACCTGCCTGGGTTGTGGCATGGTACCATGTTGGGCCAGGATGGCAGATGTCAGGGAGGGGTATTGTGCCCCAGGAAGGTGCTACCGTCTGTCTGAAGACATCCCTCTTCTCAGGACAGCAAAGAGCTCCTCACACCCTGCCACTTCAGAGAGCCCTCTATTGCTCAGTTCAGTAGAAAATAAGAATGACTATCATTTATCAAACACCTACTGGGTGTCACACATTGTGCAAGCTTTTCTTTTGTGATTCATATTACAATTATGTGAGGTGGGTATTGTTTCCCCCATTTATAGTGAGGAAGGAGGCTCAGAGAGAACTGCCCTGCCCAATCACACACAAAGCAGCAGGCTGGAGTGAAGCCAGGTATGCTCAGACACCAAGGCCAGGCCCTCCCTCACTGGCTGCACTGCTCCCCAAGCCAAGCAAAGACATTCACAGTTGGTTCGCAAGGGCCTTGAGTCTAATCTGGCATGGTTTCATTTAATCATTTCCTTTTCCTTATTGCCCCTTTTTCTGCCTCTCTCTCCTTGGCTGGCCAGATTGACAGTTTTTACATCAGCGCTGGCACCAGGGACTGGGATGGGGGCATGGTGTATCTTGGAATAAAGAAGCTGGAGAGTGGAGGAGTGAGGGTTGAGTCGATTAGTGCAGAGGTCCAGCCCGGGAGCACAGCTGACCACCTCCACCGCAGCCCTACCTGGAACTCAGAGCCCTGGGCTGTTGTACTGTCAGCAGCACACCAGCCTGTGGGGCCTTTGCTCCAAACCCCGGTGAAAGCAGTATGACGGGAAGGGCAAGAGCCCGGCTTTGGAACTGGACAGATCTGCACTTTATGTTTGACTCTGTTGCTCAAGGGCAGTATGGCTTGGGAAAAGTTGCCTCAGGTCCCTGAGCCTCAGCTTCCTCTTTTGTAAAAACTCTGTGACAATGCAAGGTTGGTTACTTATAGAGTTGCAAGGACCCCACAGATGGAAGGAGCCATGGAGGCCACTTACTCCACTTGGCACCTAGATCCAAAGGAACTAAGACTCAGAAACAAGGAATCATTGGCCTGAGACCACTTGGCCACCAGGAGGGTCTCCTCCAGGAGAGCATCTAAAATTCTTTCCTCTAAACCATGTTTCTTCTGTGGGATCAAATGTGATAAGCAGTAAATGGCTGTGTTGATGCCAATGTCAGGATGTGAAGCATTGAGAGGAGTTTCTTTTCTTCCCCTGCCTTCTGGGAAGGCTTTCTGCAGCTGGTTGGACCGGGACACTGGCAAGCCCAGGATGCCATCAGAGATTGCATACCCTCCCTGAGTCTACTTTCAAACACATAAAAATGGCATAAAGACATTTAGTATCAGACATGATATGAAATGAAGCACACTTGATTAATTGACAAGCTCATAAAATAAGGTTTTAAAATAAAACCATTACAAAATGTAGAAATTCTCTAGACTATGTTTAATAAGCTTAATTAAGCTAAGACAGGCAAAAATGTGAAGTACCTCCCACAGAAAATGGAGCCTTCAGGTGTGAAATCCTACCCACACCTCATTTTCAGCATCAAAATAAGAGGTTTCCCTTTCCCTGGGTAATTTCACTCCCTTCCTGGGCTTCTACTTCAATTTCCTTTTCATTTCCTCCAGGTTGCTCCTCCATAATTATTCCATCTCTCTCCAGTTCCTCATTAGGGAGTCTTTTAGCAGGCAACCCATCTATTCATTCCTAGCATGTGGCAAGGATGCTCAAGACTGGTGATACAACATCAAATTAGTCCTTGTTGTCAAGGATTTTGTATCTAAGAGAAGAGAGATATACAGCTTTAAACAGTGGTATCTAATATAACATTGAGTCATGCAAGGTGCTGGGAGCAAAATTAGGTAGAGGGCAGTGGCAGGGGGCTGGTGGTGGCAATGTTGAAGGTTTTGGTGGCAGTGAAGGAGATGGTGGTGATCATGGTGGTGGTGGGGGTGGTAGTCTCATCGGAGGTGATGTTGGTGTCAGTAGAGGCAATGGAGATAGCAATTGTCATGGTGATGAGGGTAGGTGGGGGAGGTAGTGATGGTAATTGCAGTGATGGTCAAAGAATTTATATTAGGTAGTTAGGGAAGGATTCCATGTGAAAATTTGAGTAGAGACCTGCATCATAAGGAGCTAGACTTTTAGAAACCTAAGAGGAGAGCATCCGAAGCAGATAAAGTAATAATAATGCAAATGAGGGAACACGAGGCTTCATCGCTCACCCATAAACCCTGCCCTCCCCCCCATTTTGGATATTGTGAGTTGTGACTTGTACAGTCTCTGTGGCTCTGTGGGGGACTGAGCCAGAATTACCTTCTGTGGAAATCAGCCTTTCTGGGAAGAAGGATGAACACTTCCTAGTAGGACACTTTCACACAAAGCTCCCTCTCATGGTCTCCTGCTGTGAACCCTAACCTGAGATAATGGGTATAAATACCTCTTTTAAGGTGTTTATTTTTGTTTGTTTGCTTTGTGAAGAAAGGAAATTGGGGTTAAGGTTATTAAAGTCCCAAAGACAACTGACACCCAACATTTCAAAACAGCCCATTAATATTTTCTCCTCCAGCTAGCTTCTCTGTCAATGCTGCCCTTCTCAGAGAATGCCTACATTATTTATCCTGGCACAAAAGCAGAAACTTGGGTCATTCTCAACTCTTATCCATTCAGAGTCCAAATCTCCAAATCTTATTTCTATCTCCTTTACATGATGCACATGGAGGCTGGCAAGGACTTGACCAAGAATAATTTGGGTGTCATTGGTGACAGTGAGAACCACTGAAGCATGTTCAACCTTGTTTACCCAAAATAGAACTTAAAATAAAAGCATATCCATCCCTTTGGGCTTTGTTCTTGGCAGTCCTTTATAAACTGTGTACATGTGCATAATGTCAATTTCATGCAGGGTTTTTGCAAAAATGGAAAGGGGGAAGGGCTTTCTACCATGCCCTTGAAGATTGTTGCAAAGGGTGAAGAATTGCACATTTATTGTCCTTCCTCCAGGCTCTGAGGAAACAAACATAATCTATGGGGAAATTCAATAGAAGCTTAACAAAGAGCAAAGGCGATAGGTGAGACATTGGAGGGGAAATTAATTAAGCCAAGCTAAAATTAGTGGTTTTTGGTTTGTGATTCTGTGGGAGTCTGGGCTATGGAGAACTGGAACAGAGAAAGGAAGCATACTGGCAGGGAGCTGATTCAGGGCCCAAGATTAATTATCCTTCACCATCTAATTATGAAGTCTGAATCACTACCCTGCCAGTTGAGTTCCTTTCCACTAACACAGAGGATGAGAAAAGGATGTGGTTCTGGAAGCTGGAGGTCTTTCTTCCAATTTTCACTTAATACAGATAACAAAAAAGCTCCCCTTTGTCCTTTTTTGATTACGATTTATTATTTGTATCTTTTTAAGGGCTCTTCCCTTCCAGATTACTTTTTTCGTCCTTTTCAAATAACCATTTTTCATTCTGATCATCTTAATATAAAAGTGCCGGGTGTATTACTACTATGTATATGATTTATACAAGGTGGGATACTGGATGCAAACTCTTTACTCAATTTACTTACTTATATTCCTACTGTGTTCAGGGAATCTCTTACGATACTTCAGTTTTGCCAATGGGTTCAGTTAAAGGTAAATGTGTCTGACTTGTAGTCATCTATTTCTCACACTCAGAGGTAGAAAACAATATTAGCTCCATTTAATAGGTTTTTAAACTGGGGATAGAAAGTTTAAGCAAATTTTCTAAAATCACATGGATAGCAAATTAATGGAGCCCAAGATTCAAAGCCAGGCTTTGTGTCTCCTCTAACTGATCCATCATCTTCCCTTTGGTGAAGCCTACATCTGCTGTAAAGTCCAGCCACACATCTAGGCTGGTCTTGCACAGATATACCAACCCCAGTCTCATGAAGAGTTAAACAACAAAACAAAAGTTTATTTTCTGGGTTCCCTGGTCTCTACTGAAAATTATTTGCTAGCTCAGTATTTTCTTTGAATAAATATCAAAATAATTCCAGGTATGGCACTTGAGCCCCTTCAAGTTATAAACCCATCTAACTTGTCCAGACTTAACTGTCCTCACTTGGTATCACTCCTGACCAAGTTGACACAAACTGGACACATAAGGAAATATTGACAATGATAATTATGACCATAGAGATATTGGTAAGAGCAAAATGAAAGTCAAGAAGAAATGTGGGAGCCCCAGGGAGCAGGTAAGTGGTAGTTATAAACATGGACTCTGAAGCCAAACTGTTTGGCTTTGAACCTTGGCCCCGTCGTGAACGAACTTGGGTAATTTACTTAACCTCTGTGCCTCATTTTCCTTATTTGTAGAATTGGGGGTAATAATAGTAGCTCTTCACAGGGGTGTCTTCTGTGGCCGAGTGAGATAACATACAGAAATTGCCCAGGACAATGTCTGGCACATAGTAATTGTTATATAACTATTATTATTGTTGTTATTACTATTTATTGTCAGACTGACCTGATCTGGAATTCTCTCTCAAATTTTATTTCCTTATTTAGGTCAGGATATAGTTCTTACCTCTCTCATCCGACTGATATGAGAAAAAAAAATAGGATAATACATATCATAATTAGTTTGTGGAACATAATAAGTGTGAAATATAAAATGCTATTCCTCCAAACATGATCTTTCTTCCTGAATTTCTTGTTTCATACTCTAGACCCTTGAGTGTTTCCAAACCCTGCTGAGATCTCATCCCCTCTAGGAGATTATTTATGATCTTATCCTACCTCATTTCTCACTTGGACTCCTTCTTTCATTGTGGTTGGGTTCTGTTCATTGGCCATCGTCCTGCTGCAATCATCATTTGTGTATGGTGACACGTGAGTGGATAAATGCGCACTCTAAAATACCAATAAGTCACTCTAAATACCCAGGAGTAGATAATCTTTCTCCTTAAACAGCTTGTGACATAAATGAGGAGATAAGTTAAGCTCACAGAAGATAGCCAGAGACTGTTGCAATGTTCTTTAGAATCTACTGTGAAGCAGACTTTAGAGATCTGTCATCTGACCATGTACTTGGAAACTATTTGTACTGCACACATTATGATCCTTGTACTTTGATGAGCACTCAAGATATAAATATTAATATAATACTGCTTTAAAACTACTCACAGTTTCTTGGGGGCAAAACTGACAATTTTTTTAAAATTCCACTGGTATTAATTGAGAGCCTAGTGTCCCATCAGTGCTCTGAAAACAAACAAATAAAACAAACAAAAAAAGAGACCCACCATTATGAAACTTGTACTCTAGTAAAGATTGGAGTGGGAGTAAACACGGTAATTTCCAGTTGTGACAAACATTAGGAATAAAATAAAATGCAGTGGGATAGAATAATGGGGAATGAATGTGGGGAACTAGTTTAGATTGGGTAGACAGAGAAGGCCTTTATTAGGAGGACGTATAGGATCTGAGACCTCACACTGAGAAGGAGCCACTCATTAGAGGAGTTATAGGAAAATACTTTCCACATCAAGAGCAAATTACTGAGAAGCAGGTAGCAGATTCTAAGAGGATGTTGAAATTGTCTACAATAGGGGTCAGTGAACTTTTTTTGGCCCAGAAAATAAATATTTCAGGTTTTGGCCAGACAGTATCTGTCACAAATACTCAATTCTGCCACTGTAACACAAAAACAGCAATAAACAATATATAAAGAAACAGTCTTGAGTGTGTTCCAATAAAGCTTTACTTGCAAAAACAGGCAGGGGGCCAGACTGGTCTGTCAACGGTAGTTTGCCAATCCATGATTTACAATATTAGACAAAGAACATGGTGGCAGATTGTGTTTTCCAAAGTGATCACCCCATTATATCCCAATTCATATGCTTCTATTACAAATTTTTGTCAACATTCCTTTCCAGAAAAGGAGTTTATAATCCCTCCCACCTTGAATTTGAGTTTGCCTGGGAAGACAGCAGATGTATGTGGCATGACTTCTGAGGCTAAATCATAAATGATAAGGCAGCTTTCACCTGTCTTCCTTGAGACAAACAGCTCTAGAGTCCTGAGATTACACATACAAAGTACATTTGCTCTGAAACTGTCAAGCTGGAGACATCTCATGGAGAAGCCAAAAGAGTCCCAGGTTTCACTCATTTGAGTCTCCCCAACCCAAATTCTAGCCACGTGCATGAGCGATATTTTAGACGTTTCCAATTCCCTCAAACTCTATTCCAGTTTTTTTACTCTATTCAGGTTATTTTATTTTTTGAAACTAAAATTTCATTTGATTCTTATTTATGTTTACTATTTATTTGTGGAGATTTATTGTTATTGTTTCAAGGGTGTTTGTAATTGCTCACTGGAACATCTTTATTTTAGTGGTCTTTAAATCCTTGTATGGCAATTCCAATATCTGTGTCATCTTGGTATTGGTGTCTGTTGATTTCTCAGAAGTTTATATCTTTTCTGTTTCTTGGCATAATGAAAAATTTCGACCTGGTCACAGATGTTTTTAATATTATAAGACTCTAGTTCCTATCTAATCATCTATTTTAGCAGGGTCTTAGCTTAGGCTGCCATAACTAAATATCATAAACTGGTGTGCTTATAAACAACAGAAATATATATCTTACAGTTCTGGAGGTTGGACATCTGAGATCAGGGTGCCACCATGATCAGGTTCTGATGGGAATCCTCTTCCAGGTTGCAGACTGCCAACTTCGACATGGCAGAGAACAGAGAGAGGAAGAAGATCTCTCCTGACTCTTTAAGGCGCTAATCCCATTCATAAGGACTCCACCCTCATGACCTCATCTCATCCCAATCTTCCAAAGGCTCCATCTCCTAATACCACTAAATTAGGGGTTAGGGTTTCAACATACAAATTTGAGGTTGGCACAAACATGCAGTGCATAGCAAGTAGATAGTCAACCTGTTTAGGTTCAGAACTCATGTCCTGGTTCCTTTTTAAGACTTGAATGTCAAATTTAGTGTTTAAAGTCCATGAAGTGCCATTCTCATCTACTCAACTTGTGTGTTACCCAAATGACAAGACTCCAACCTACACTGTCCATGGTTCTGACTGGGCAGGGGGAAGAATACCATCTAGTTAATTCAGGGATGGAGTAGAAGTCATAACCCTACCCATAGGCTTCAACCAGGAGTGGCACTTAGTCCTTACTCAACTCCAAAGCCCACTAACCAGTCCTTTTATGTACCTTTCAGAGTCCTTTACAAATGGCTTATGTGTTTTTTTCTAGGCTCTGTGTGTGTGTGTGTGTGTGTGTGTGTGTGTATGATTAGCAGACAAAGTAAAATGGAATATGTTTAGCACACATTCAGAACCAGAAGTCCTTTTCACTCTAAAGTCTGTACTTTTTCCACTATTTCACACTGCTTTTGAGGCTGTGATATTTGAAACAGTATGTGTTCTGTCCACTTTAAATTGTATCCTGAACATTCAGACACATTTTTTCCACTGTTCTTGTCCCTTCAATTTTCCCGTTTTCCTCTACATAATACCATGTCATGGTTATATCCAGAATATTTTCTCTCATGTGTGGCTCTTTAATTTCCCCTCATATCACATCCCTAAAGAGAAGGACACTACCACTTCTAGTCACTTTCAAACCACTGATTGGCCCAGTTCACTAGAGGGAATCACAGTATAATTTATGGATGAGGCATTCTCTCATATACTGTGTTTTTTTATGGGCCCAGCACGCTTCCGCTGTACTGTGTTTTTTTTAATATGAAATTTATTGTCAAATTGGTTTCCATACAACACCTAGTGCTCATCCCAAAAGAAGCCCTCCTCAATACACCTCACCCACCCTCACCTCCCTCCCACCCCCCATCAACCCTCAGTTTGTTCTCAGTTTTTAAGAGTCTCTTATGTTTTGGCTCCCTCCCTCTCTAACTTTTTTTTTCCTTCCCCTCACCCATGGTCTTCTGGTAAGTTTCTCAGGATCCACATAAGAGTGAAAAGATATACTGTTAAAGCAAGAAGAGTCAGAGTACAACCAGGAGGAAAGAGGTTTCTCCATTTCTACTGATGTTTTTCTTCCTCTTCAGTATATTTGGTCTCATTGATAGTTGATACAGAGATTATAGTCAGAACATGCATTTTATTCTCTCTCTCTCTCTCTCTCTTTTGAATCTCTCTTCCATGTAACTGAAATGAGGAGAACTATTTTTTCCCAAATGGAAGGAGGTCTTACCATTATTCTCTTGTTCTTCTTTGCCATAACCAAGAGTATTTTAACGTTTGGGACTAGGGTTTAAGCATTAAGGGAAGTAAAGTAGAGCTGAAAAACGAATGGAGTATTTTTTTCACTGTGGTCCAGTCTGTGGTCCCAGTCAACTTTGTTGGGTGTTACAACATCAGTTCTAGCTCCACCCCAGCCTTAGCCTTGGTCCAACCCAGCCAGTCTCTCCCTCTCTCTCTCCCTCCCTCCCTCCCTCTCTCTCTCTCTCTCTCTCTCTCTCTCTTTCACTCGTGTGTGTGTGTGTGTGTGTGTGTGTGTGTGTATGTGTGTTCCTATGTCTCCCTCATCGTCCTTGGAAGACTGAGTTCAATCAGCAAGAAGAAATGTTCTTATACACTTGTGGCTGTACAAGGACATTTGAAACAATGGGCATTCTCCAGAGTCCCGAGACCCTGATTAGAGGTCTCCTCCTACTAACACCAGGGAAAAGAGTCAAATGAGAGTGGAAGGTGTTTCCTGTTTTTTGTATGAGGAGTGATAAGTGAGTGTCTTCAAAACTGAAGGGCTTGCATCTGGGCAGTGTCTCAGAAATCATTTGTGAAAATGAAGATAATCTTTATCTTCTTTCTGGGTACCAGTGTGACCAGCTGTACAATCTGTCTCACAATTGTCCCCTTTTCTCTCCTGCCTTCTTCTTTTCTCCTGATTATATGCAGGGTTCTCCTAAAACCACCTGAAGATGCAGATATTGTTAGGGAAAGAAAAAGACTATTCTTTTCCAGGGAACTAAGTAGCTGAGTTCTACTGTTAGACCATCCTAATTATTCAACCATCAGATTTATTTCTGCTTGTTATAGAAGAGACAACTCAGACACATAGCAGACTGAGGAATTTAGGGAAGATAGAATCTTCCTCCTGCCCACTATGAAAAACTTCCAGCCGTGTGTGTGTGTGTGTGTGTGTGTGTGTGTGTGTGTGTTTGTAGTTTTCCATAGGTAGCAAAAAGACCACTGCTTCATAGATATTAGGCTCCAGGAAGTTGAACTTCTACCTCTTTACAAAAGAAAGATAGATGCTTATGGCCTTCTCCAAAATTGAAATCCAGACTACTGCAGTAGTTTAGGTACAGGATTAACCAGTTTAATGAGCCTTTGAAATTAGATGAAAGGTTACAGACATCAGATCTTATTATTAAACAAGTCCTCCTCACTATTCACCTTTCTCAATGTATCTTAGGAAAAGGTAGTTCATTTAGTTCATCAAATTCAGCTTAGCTGAAAATTTGAAAATTAAAGAAAAAAGCTGTCAAAAATTTGTTTTCCACTCCCTATCTCCTCAATCCCTCTGCCAGTTTCATTTTCCAGGTTCCCTTCAACAGACCTCAATTTAGCAAGAAAACAGTGGACTCACTTATCCAGCAGGGGAGGGCTTGTCATGTTTGAGCTCTGTAATGAAAATTGTCTTTGAGAAGACTTCTATCAGCTCCATCCGGGAGCAGTAGGCCCTGTGACTATCTATGACTATCTATGGACTTGAATAAAGGAGGCAAAGCCTCAGAAGGCAGTAGGGATGGAAAAAATTTTTTTCTGGGTAGGGTCCTCTGCTGGTGGAGGGCAGAAACCAAAGGTGATAGAAATACAGTGCTCCAATTAGTCTGAGTAATACCATTTGATTTTTACAAGCTGTAAACATTAAATGAATAGCCCTTGAAGTTCCTAACCATAGACCTTAGAGCAAAAAGGACCATTGATCTCAGCCTCTATGCCAGAAGGATTTAAATCCACATTATTATGCGACATGTCTATAGATATTCTTAAAGTAAAAAGTGGACACAGGGATAGATATATTCTTTCCAGGACAGACTGAATTGTTTCAAAACATTTTAACACCTATTTTTTAGCTTCTTCTTTTGAGTAGGAAGTGTACAAAGGTCAAAATGGCATGTTCCCTTTTCTGTAAGGATTTATAACTTGCTAACACAGGTAGTCACAGATATGAGTAATTATTGGGTTCATAGTAATCAGTAATATTCTACCCAGGATGCCAACATATACTGTACAGGATAAGAGCCTATGCATTAGAATTGCCTCTTAACTCTGTCTCTTGACTCTGTGACTTTGGGAAAGTTGCTTCATCCCTCCGAAGTGGAGAACATCTGTAAAATGAGAATGACAACATTTCATTTTGTGAAGATGAAATCATGTTATGCAAATAAGCAATTGGCATATATCTGACACGTGCAGTAAATGCTCAACAACTGGTAATTCTACACCAATAACAGATTGTGGGGCACAGAGAAAGACTTTCTGACTAAGGAAACATGAAAAGGTTTTTTGAAGGGGTGGCTCTGGGGGAAGCTTTATTTCACTGGACTGAGGTTGTAAGAAAAGGAATTTCAGACAGAAGTTTGCTGAAGAAAGCAGACATGAAAAGTACAAGGTTCATGGTGGACTGATGTGCAGTGGGGGATTATTTCGTGAAAATCATATGGGGCCAATAGAGGACTTTGAGTGCCCATCAGAAGAATATGCACTTGACTGAACAGATAATGGGATGTCATTGAAGGCTTTTGAGTAGGAAAATGACAGACTGAAAGCTTCTCCTCCTCAGGAAGATCACTCAGGAAGCTGTGAGTGGGGTGGTTGGATTTTGGGGGGGGGAGCCAGAGAAAGACCTCAGGGTCAGCACTGTGGTGGGACAGTAGAGAGGGAGTGGATGAATATCATATCAGAAATGTTACGGGTTTAGTTTCACATATGAAACATGATTCTGATTTTGTTTTTAGGGAGAAAAAGTTAATTCTTGGAAGCAAAGATCAAATGTAAATGCTAATAACAGAGATGAGGATCAGGGGGAGATGAAATGTTCTTTCTTAGTCTACTCTTGGAGTGTTGCTCTAGTAAATCATTTTGCAGAAGCAATCAGCACACCTGTTAGTGAGGCTTGGCATTTAATTGGCATTATTGGCTCCTGCACAGAGGCAGAAAATGGATGTCACTGGTGTGTGAGTGGAACACATTTGCATTTCATAGACTATTGAGAGGGAGCTAATCATGTCTTTCTGCAGCCCTCCTAGGGAGGACACATCTGGCTAGGACAAGGAGCCACTTGCCTCCTGGAGTCAAAGGAGTGTAAGAATTCTGAGGCAACCAGACCTTCACTCGGCCTTTGATAAGCCCATGTAATAAAGGAAGTTGTGTACAAGACCAAACTGCCCCTCAGAGCTGACAAGTGGAAAAGGTCTCAGGCTGAGGTCTGGAGACTTCAGCTCTTTTACTGGTTCCCCCACTAACTTGCTTTACACTTTTGGCCTCCACGCACTTTTGTGTATTTCAGCTAATTTTTCTGGAAAATGGCTTGAAAATAAGGAATCTACATTGTTGTCATTGTGGGTGATTACCTTGGGTCTGATTTGGCCAAGTTGGGTATCACCCATGTAATCATTTCTCAGACTCTTATTGAGCATTCCATGCCCAGGATCAGCAGGAAGCACAGTTCCATAAGATACTATTCTGTTTTCAAGAATCTCATGGTATAGTGGGACAATGTTTAAACAACTACATTGATTCGAGTGTAGAAAATAATATGAAAAGAAGTGGATGCAAAGTCTAATAGATGTCTGGCTGGCAAGGAGGCTGGATGTGGGGCATGAGAAATATTTTCTAGAAGGACAGAAGAGGGTATGGCTTTCTAAGTATATCCATAAAACATAGAGACAAAAATACAGCATAGACAAAAAACACAGAAATATTTAAGTATACATACTTGTTGGAAAAGTTAGTACTCCAGTATGTTAAAGGACCTTGAGGGAGATTGTGAAGGATAAGGTTTTGAAAATGGATTCTGGGTCTAAGTTATGAGAACTCAGAGCCCTCGGTTAAACATCTGAGACTTCTTTAGTCAAGATTAATTTTTGATGGGAATCAATCAATAATACAGTATGGAGCATTTACTCTGGTCAAGGCCCATGAAGTACAGGAGAATAAAGATACATTATCTTCACTTTAGATGCTCTGCTGAGGAACAAAGAGGCTACAGAAACAACAAACCCAAAGCCACCAATTCATTTGGTCATATAGTCATTCAGTCATTTACAAATCTTAGTGAATCCCTATGATGTGCTGGGGTTCTGGGAAAATTCTTGCCCGTGGAACTCAGACAATGAAATAGATGATTATATTGTTCATTGTTACAGGTCACAGCACGAATATGTATAGAGGTGTGAGGAGGTCAGAAATCTAGTGGGAGGTTGGTCAAGGAGGGCTACCTAGAAGAGCCAGCAGCAGCACAACCCCTTAGAGTATAGCTATGTCAAGCCAAGGACAGGAGTGTTGTGCATGCCCTAGAGGGTGCAGAGAAGACTGTTTTGGGAAGAAGAAGGAGTATCGCGTGTATGTCAGAAAGTGAGGAGATCCTGTGGCTGGAACAAAATGTGTGTAGGGGGAGGTGGGTGTAGTAGGAAATGGGGTGTGCAGGGCTAAAACTGGGTAGGCGGGGCTTCATATCCCAGGATTAGGCATCTGATGAGGGCTGTCCATGGTACTGAGGAACACAGAGGAGCCAGCCTCTCAGTACTGAGACCTTGCAAACCTTCAGAGACAGAAGAAACTTTTCATAGAAATAGGAAATTTTTTAGAAGGGCTTCTAATTTTATTCTGAAGAGTGACTTATGAGAGCCCTCAGTTCAGAGAAAGAGAGGAGACAAGGAGAATTTATTTTGTACTAAATATTTTTCCCATCCCACCAACTCATTCCAGAAGGATGGTTCCTTTAGTCTTTGTGGAATGCCCAGAGAAAATGCCCAAAAACTGGTGGGAGGGTTGAAGCCTTCCGCCACTGCCCCATGAAGCAAGGCTTTATTCTCCTTAAGTGAAAGGTGAGATAGCATCCCTGGGAGGGGATTGGGCTTGTGTACTCTGGGAATTGGCTGGAGGTCTGAGCTATGCAAATGGGAAGGGTCTAGACCCCACACGCATTATTCACCCAATCTCTCAGAAGCCCTGTCCAAAGCTGTCCCAAGGTGGTCCTTAGAGACTTAGTTTAATAATATGCTAATTTTATTGTGTTCCTACTGAAATTCTTTTCAATCAGGACTCTTAAGATCAGTGGCAGAGTGGTTTTACTGTTAGAGAATGATGTCTGACAGGAATTCGATCCTTACTCTTGTCTCTCTCAAACATTTAAAGGAACCATTACTGGAAGGGACTATAGCAGAGTTGTTCAAGGCCACTCAAGTCTGACTGCCTGAGTGTAAGAGGGCTTAGCTATCTACTGCATATATTAATTAAACTCTCAGACCTTGGGTGGCTGTATTAATCTCCTGTGACTGTTACAACAAATTACTACAAACTTGGTAGCTTAAAACAACTGAAACCTATTCTCTCTCAGTTCTAGAGGCTACATATATGATATGAATATCCCTGGATCAAATCAAGGTATCACCAGGGCCATATTCCCTCTGGATTCTCTAGGGTAGTGTCTATCCCTCACCTCTTCCAGTTTCTGGTGGCTGCCGGCATTTCTTGGCTTGTGGTTGTGACTATCTAATATTCAAGGCCTTCAACACCTTCAACACCTTCAAATCTCTCTCTGCTTCGTCTTCACATAGCCTTCTTTGTGTGTCAGAAAATCTCCCTCTGCCTCACTCTCACAAATATATATGTGATTGCATTTACGGCCCATCTGGTAATACAAAATACCCTCTCAAGATCCTTTATTTAATCATATCTGAGAAAACCTCGTTTTTTCCATACAGAGTAATCTTCAGGATATCTGTTGGGTGGCCACTTTTTCAGCCTTCCAGTATTCTCAAATGTAACCCAGATCTAATGAAATCACCTACATCATTGGGTAATTGTGAGGATTAAAGATGGTATCCCCATCCCCAACTCACACACACACACACACACACACACACACACACACACACACACCAGTGTCTGCACTATATGGTAAACGGCCAATAAATATTAACAATGACTGTCATTTCATTAAAAACAAAAACAAACAAACAAAAAACCTTTCCTTTCCTTTTCTCTGCCAAATTCCTAGAGGCCTTTCTTCCTCTTCGAATCCTATCTTTCCTACCCTGTTTTGTTACTTTGTCAGTACTTAAGCATCATTTTGACAACATCATCCTTCTTCTATAACCACTTTTCTTTACCCAAGATGAACTTTCTTCTAGGAGTTGAATTTTAATTCCTCAGTGAGTGAGGGGTAAGAGGAGGAGATGGAAGAGGGAGAGAGCTCTGGAAAAAGGAAAGAGAAAGGGGGGGGCATGAATTTACACACACTGTTATGTTCTTTTCTTTTGAGAGCTCACTTTCAACCTCTCTCATACCCCAGGGGATCACCCACATACCAATGTATAGGTATACCTATATACCCACATAGGGGGACTGGAAGGCATCTTAGAGTCCTTCCCTCATCTATGTATCTCCTGATCCCAATGCCACTCCCCACTTTTCACCAGCCCAGACCCAGGAGAAAGATCTCTTGGTTAGGCCTTGTCTCTTCAGTCCCTACCTAGTTAAGGTAGTTAAGGCCCTCATGGTCACCACTGCTCATGCTGATAATTAAAATGGCCTCCTAATTGGTTTTCTGTTTCCCAATTTGCTCCATCTTTTACACCTGCCCAAAACTCATTTTTGTTTGTTTGCTTGTTTGTTTTCCTCTTCAGAGGAGGTAATATGTGTCCAAATGAGAGAATTGAATTATCTTTGGACTCAGATAGGCGAATACAAGCTTTGGCTCTGTACTCAATACATGTAATGTTTCTGAGGCTCAGGCATACTCTAAAAGAGCTATTGTAAACAACTGTGTAGAATAGTGAATGCAAAGCATTTCCATGGTGCCTAGCGTATAGCAGGTACCAAATAACTAGTTCTTTTCTGTGTGTTTTATAAAATAAAAACTTCTATCACACTTCTATTATATACACATCTGCTATCAAGGACCTTGCTTTACCAATTCTTCCCTTTATATGTTGCATCCTAAATAAGTGTTCCTTTCTATTGGATCATTCCAATAAGCATACATTATCATTTGACTCTACTTCTGGGAGTGTTCACCCATTTCTATGTTTTCCTTTGTTTCAAATCTTGAAAGAATTGTCTCTTTTCAATTTCTCTCTTTTCCCTTAAAAGCACTTTAAAAAGGCTTTCTTCCCACCAATCTGTAGGAACTGCTCACTTTAAGGTCACCACTGACCTCCAAATTGTTAAATCCAGTGGTCAATTCTCAATCTTCAGCTTACTTGATACAGCAGCAGCATTTGACACAGGTGATTCACTTCCCATTGAAATACTTTCTTTAGGATGCCCAGGACTCTAAAGCTTTGTGATGTTTTTCTACTTTACTAGTGTTTTTTTTTTTTTTCTCAGTTTCCTTTATTGGTAACTTGTACTCATGACCTGTTCATCTGAGGCTGCCCCGAGTTCAACATTTGTCCTTTTACTTTTTCCTTACAAGTTTACTTCTTTGATGACTACACAATATCAGATTTTAAATACCATTTGTGTGCTAAAGGGTCAAGACCTCTCTCCCAAACTCCACATCCAATATTCAACTGTTTGTTTCACATCTCTATTTGAAAGTCTAACAGACCACTCAAACTCAGTATTCTAATTATCTCCCAACCCCACCCACTGTCACAACCTGATCCACTCTGCCACCTTATCATCTAGGATGGTGATAAATCTTTCCTTCCTTTGCTAAGTCCAAAAATCTCTCCCACCCAATCACCTAGGATATTGTATTTGGTTCTGGCAAAAATTTTTGTGCTGTCACAGTACATTGTATAGATTGTCAATGTGATATTTTTAAAGTTTATTTATTTATTTTGAGAGCAAGGGCAAGGAGAGCAGAGTAAGAGTGAGAGAAAGAATCCCAGGAAGTCTCTTCACTGTCAGCTCAGGGCTTGATGCAGCGCTTGAACCCACCAACTGTGATATCTTAGTCTGAGCCTAAAGCAGGAGTCAACCATCAACTGACTGAGCCACCCAGGCACCCCTCAATGTGATATTTATTACACTATTTCTAATTTGCATCTTTATCTGTGTCTCCTTTCCTTTCCCATCTAGTTGTACTATACACTCCCCAACTATCAACCTGGGGGCCTATTTGTTGTGTTTTCTAACTATTCAGCACAATGCTCCATATATCATGGTCCATGATTCAAGAAATCAACTTAAAATCTGTTAAGGGTGATCAATAAATACATAAAATATAAGAAAATAAAAATTAGGTGGAAAACATACAAAGATTTGTTACTTTTTAGTCTTGATCCAGGTTTAGGGCAGAATGTAGTAATTTTTTTAAAAAAATATTTATTTTGAGAGAGAGAGGGAGAGAGCATGACCAGGGGAGGGCTGGAGAGAGAAGAAGAAAGAGAATCCAAAGCAGGCTCTGCACTGTCAGCACAGAGGTGCACACGGGGCTTGAACCCACCAACCTTGAGACCACGACCTGAGCCAAAACCAAGAGTCAGAGGCTTAACCAACTGAGCCACACAGGTACTCCTGTAGTGATTTTTACCAATGTCTGATGAAACAGAAGAGAAAAGGAGAATAGATAAATTAAAAATCTCCTCAATAAAATAATGTTAAAGCAGAGCCAGAATGGATGCCAAAGTTGGTATACATTGGGAGGATCTGAGCTCTCAATCAGAGGGACATGGAATTGAATCTCAACCTTGTCATTCACTAGTTGAGGACTTTGGGCAAGTTACTTAACCTCCTTGAGCTCAAACTTCCTCATCTGTGAAATGAGCAGAATAAATACTCACCTCAAATAGTTGTATTGAACATTTAGTGGGAGAAAGCCTGGTTCATCATCAGTGCTGAATAAATGGTAGCTATTATTGTTAACAACAAGAAATTGTCTCAATAACAAGAAATGACCTTCAACTGAGAATTTTTAACTCCTAAGTGTTCTGTTTTTCTCTTTTTCTCAAAATTCTTACTTACATATGTGTGTACATGCATGCGTGTGTGTGTGTGTGTGTGTGTGTGTGTGTGTGTGTGGCCATGAGTTAGAGAAAAAGGAAAGGAATGGAAGCGTTTGATCAAAAGGTCTCACCATCTAGCTTTGGAACCATGTGTGGCCACAAAGACTCAGGTTGGCTTTTTCAACCTACTGTTCAGTCTCGCCTGACATCATCCTCTCTTAAATCTACTACTATCTACTTTGCTCCTTGCCAGCCACTATTGCTAGAGAAAGCCACATGGAGATAGTCATGTCAAGGCTATTATCTCTAACCTCAACTTCAAGCTTTGCCCACAGTTTATCATCTCTGTGCTTTATCGTGATTCGTATTGCTATGGTGTGACTCCACTTGGAAAATGAGCAATAGTTACAGTCCTGAGTAGCCCCAATAGTCCTCATTTGTTTATCCTCAAAGACAACGTGTGGGAACAGTTGCATGCAAAGTATGTTACAAATGTTAAATTCTATATGAACACAGAGAGTCCCAGCAAGCAAATCTTAGCCTTGTAAATGGCTAACTGCCCCATTTACAGATGGAGAACTCTTCATCCCAATTCTGATGTGTTCATTGTTTCCAGAATCCTAAGCTTGATACTTTGCCAAAGTCTTTAGCCTGGCAGCAACTCAACAGGGTGCATCAAGTGGCTACGTTCTTTCCTCCATTCCACTTTCTACATTCCCAATAGAACCTTTTTAGAATGTTGGCAAATGTTGTGTTGAAAGATAGCCAAAACAAAACAAAACAAAACAAAACAAAAAGAATCTTCATTTTTGTGCTTTGTACACTAGGTTTACCTAAATACATCTAATGGCAAGGCATAATTAATATTTTGGAGCGCAGCTATTCAATCCTTGGAATTCTAAGTCCAATTATTGGCTTTCTTCTGCTCAATGATCAGATAATCCCACATGATGTCATAATCACTAGTGTTTACACATTGTTTTCCCTTCCATAGAATGCAACCTGCTCTAAGGCAAGAGCTGTGTCTAATTAAGCTTTGAAGAAAAAGTGTGTGTGGAGGAGTAGACCTGGATTTTAATTCTATTTGTGTGACCTTGTACAATTATTTATTGAACTGGCCCTCACTTTGTTTCTGTTTAATAGGGCACATGAATATCTAAACCACAGAGTTGTTGGGGAAATTAACATGATTCTGCATATAGTGTGCATGGGAGCAAATGGAGATCCAGTTAATACTTGCTCTATTCCTGTTCTATCTCTCTCTCTCTCTCTCCTACTTTTATATCCCAACATCCTGCTTCATTCACGATAAGCGCTTGACGAATGTGGGTGATCTTGGTTAATGAGGAGTCAGTAGAGATGATGATTAAGCCAGCTACTGTAGCCTGATCTCATATTCTATTTACCTTTTGACATCTTTTGTCCTGGAATCCCCTTGTGCACTACTTCACATTCTTTTGGCCCCACCTTTTATGCAGCCACTTACTGTAGTAACTAGTTACATGGAAGTTGTGCTAGTTTGACCAGGTGAAGCCTGACAGCAACTCACCTAAGCCTACAATGAATACCTCTTACTTCCTGCCCTTGAGATTCTCTAACACTGAAAGTTGGGAAGCATTGTGCACATAATCTGAAAGTGTAGGGGAATTAATGACTGTGGGGATATCTTTGACCTGGGGAATAAATGCTCTAATCATCTACCCCCTGTTTAGAAATATTCCATAAAACTCTTTGGAAAGCCTTTCAGGACTGATGACCAGTTGGCATGCCCTTGTTTCCAGACCCTAATCTTCACTGCTCATTTCTGGAGTCACATTTCTAAATAAACTATATGGATTCAAGCCATTGCCTCAGTCTTTATTTACAGGAAACTCAAGCTAAGCCCCTTCAACCAACTCAAGCACACTGCAGTTCCTGGCACATAGTACAATAAATAGTAGGCACAATTGTTTACTTTATGCATCCATTGCTTTGCAGTAAGAACAAAGGATTCACCAATATTTTGCCTCTAAGTCTGACCTCTTGAACACTTTTTTTCTTACTCTTGAGTTTCTTCGCTATTTACATTTCCTTATGTTTTGGACAAGTAACCTTGCAACACTTGGCTGTAGTTGATTGACTCAAGGGTGGACGTCCGATCCAGAGGAGATCAATCCCTTGGTAGGGTGAGCCAATCAAGTTTCCCCCCTAGAATTGATATCAGTATGTGGTGACATTAATCTCTTTTGGTGGGGTTATTAACTGGGAGGTCTTAAAGAATCAGCAAGAATATATAAGAGTATAGATAAAACCAGACTGCAGATAAAAATGACTCAAAGATATCAGAGATGAGAGGACTCAACAAAACTAGGAATTGAAAAGGTAGAGCTTTCCTATTTCTGCTCTTAGTCCTTATAGAAGAGCAATTGTACTCCCTGCCCTTTGGTTCTGAGTTATACTCTTGTCCTTATAATAAATTCCCTACTGAGTTTAAAGTCAGTTCAGTGGCTTTCTTTCCCTTGGAGTTGGATACTGTCTAAAACACTCAAGGTGATTACTAATCCCTTTATCCATTGGATAGCAAGATCTTTAAAGGCCAGGGCTGTGTTCTGCTCATACTTGTTTCCCCAGTGTCTCACTTACAGCCTACATGGTAGATTTGCATGTTTAATAAATAACTAAGAGAATAACTGATTCCTTTATTCCTTTTATTCCCCCATATCTTCCCAGCCGACCTGAATACCAGTTTATAGACCACCCATGCACCCTGCTACCATTCTGAGGTTTTCCCTTCCAACTTTAACCTTCTTCATTCTTATCTTTTTAACAAGCTGATCCATATTATCCACTGTCTAGTCTATTGGTTTTTCTCTGCTTCATGCCGGCTATTGCTGCTGAAGAAAGCCACATACGTGTGATGGTCACAACAAGTCAATTCCATTTAACCTCAGTTCGAGTCTGTCCACAGCTTAGCAGTCTTTATCTCTAAAGTGATATGATATATTCCCAAAGCAACAACTACAAACCCTTTACATTATCACCCCAACTCTTTACCCACTTACTCACCACTGACTCACCTTCTGCCTCAGTGGAAAAATTGGTGACATCTGGTAAGGGATATCTTTGCTATACTTTATAGCTATTCTATATCTTCACACAGCTTTTCCTCCATTGTTCCTCCTCCCCTGTTTGCCCAAATTAATAATTTTACTTCTGCACTAGGTCGCCATGCCTACCTCCCTTTTAAGATGTCATCCCATCTCTCTACTTAGTTTTGCTGTAAGCATCTTAAAAATATCTTATTCGTCTACTGCCTCAGTATCATTATGTTCCATGGGATCCTTTGTGATCTGGGTTCCATTCACACAACTCTATTAAATTGATGAGTTGACAGTGCCCTTAAAATTAACGAATTATTCTGTCCTAATCATCCTCCAAAACATCTGATTTTTCTGACTACCCACCTCCATTCTTCAGGATTTTATAAAACTTCTTTCTTTTGGTCATTTTGCCAACTTGATGGGTGACCCTTACACCTTAAGGAAGGAAAAACTTCCTTAAGCTTTAGTCACTTTTGCTCTTTCTTGAGGATCTCTTTCTCAGTGGTACTGTTACAAGATGGTTGATTCCAATGACAATAAGGGAATTAGCTTCTCTTGTATATTCTGGTCTTGAATTTTCAACTCTCTGCTGGACAGCTCCCTTGGTTCTTTCCTAAATTGTTATATACAGAACTTATCCTCTTTTATCAAAAAGACTAAATATGTATGATTTTGTATGACTGATTCAGACGGAGAATGTGAGAAAAGAGAGAAAGATGGAGAAAAATAAAAAAAAAATGAGTCTCAGATTTTTACCCACTGATTTACTAGAGGTAATGTAGATAGAAAAAGCCAGGAGGCATTGGGTCATCCCTTTCTTCACTCTCATTTCCAAGATAATTGGTTAGGAGGCAGATGATTGTTTATTGAATTCCTACTGTGTGTCAGATAGTGATATAGGCATTTTATTTTTTTAATTTTTTAGAAGTCTTTTAAAAATTTTAATTCCAGTATAGTTGACATACAGTGTTACATTAGTTTCAGGCATTCAATATAGTGATTCAACAATTCCTTATATCACCCAGTGCTTATCAGGACACATGCCCTCCTAATCTCCATCACCTGTTTCACCCATTCCTCCTATCCATGTACCCTCTGGTAACCATCAGTTTGTTCTCTATAGTTTAGAGCCTGTTTCTTGACTTCTCTCTCTCTTTTTCCTTTGCTCATTTGCTTTGCTTCTTAAATTCTAAGCATGAGTGAATTTATATGGTATTTGTATTTTTCTGACTGACTTATTTCACTTAGCATTATACTCTTTATCTCCATCCATGTTGTTGTGAATGGCAAGATTCCATTCTTTTTATGGATGAATAATATTCCACTGTGTACATATACCACTTCTTTACCCATTCATCTGTTGATGGACAGTTTGGTTGCTCTCATAATTTGGCTATTGTAAATAGTGCTTCAATAAACATGGGAGTGCATGTATCTCTTTGAGTTAGTGTTTTTGTATTTTGGAGGTAAATATCCAGTAGCGTGATTGCTAGATCATAAGGTGGTTTTATTTTTAACTTTTTGAGGAATCTCCATACCATTTTCCAGATGGCTGCACCAGTTTGCATTCCTATGAAAAGCTCAAGAGGGTTTTACATAGGCATTTTAAATAGGATATTTCATTTAATTTTTGAAATAATTCTGTTTTATATATTTTCTATTATTGATCTTATTTTACAGATAAGAAACCAGCACTATAATATATTAAGTGAGATTTCTCAAGATTATGTAATGAGTTATAAATCCAGGATTTAGTCCTAAGTCTATTCAACTTCAAAAACTGTCTTCCTCATCATAGCTCATAATATGACAATATAATGAAGTGCATAAAGCCTTGAAGATTAAAGCAAAATTAATGACTGACTTTAAATTCTCACTTACAGCTGAAGTCAATTTTTTTTTTTAATTTGTGATGGTCAGTTATAACTCCTCGTCAGTCCTTCTATTTGGGAAATTCTTTTCTCAGATATTATTGAGACCAAGCTTTTATTTTATTCAGGGTTCCTCTTCAATTATAATTCTAAAACACAACTTTCTCTTCTGTACTCTTCTTTATACTTTGTGTGTGTATGTATGTGTATCTGTATGTGTGTGTGTGTGTTTTAAGATTTTGTTGTTAAGTAATCTCTATACCCAATGTGGGGCTTGAATTTACAATCCTGAGATCAAAAGTCACATGTTCTACTGACTGAGCCAGCCAGGTGTCCCTATACTGTTTTTTTTTTTTTTTTTTTAACACACACACACACACACACACACACACACACACACATCCTTATATCAGGGTTTCTCACCATGTTATTGGCAGTTTGGGCTAAATACTTCTTAATGTGGGTTAGGCTATTCTGTGCCTTATAGCAAGTTTAGCAGCATCCCCGGCCTCTCCCAACTAGCTGATAGCATCTTCCCCTAATATGACAACCAAAAATATCTCCAGACATTATCAAATGTCTTCTTAGGGGCAAAATAACCCATGTTGGGAATAACTGGTCTGTATATACATATATAGATACCTACATCCATATCCAAATACATCCAACAAAAATGCTTGTGTGGTTCACGAAGGCTGAGATTTATTATTCTTGCTCACATCTCTATCCCAGTGCTTGGAACAATGCCTGACACATACTTGGCATAAAATGCAATAAATGTTTATTGAGTAAATAAATAAATGAGGAGGAAGGGACAATTTTTATGGAGAACCTACTTTATGCCAGATCCTTCATTAAGAACTTTTCTTCGTAACAACTCTGTGATGTGAATAATAATAAACTTGTTTCCTAGATGAGAAAATAGAGGATAAGAGAGAATGGTTTCCCTGATTCACACAGCTAGACAGTTTGAGAGTTGACATTCCAACCCGATTCTGTCTATAGTAAATTTTACCCTTTATTCCAGGACAGATAATTGTGATATACAATTATGAGAGTGAGAGTTTAAGACTGAACAAATTTACCATTCCAGCTTTTGCAGGGAAAATGGCTTACAAATCATGTGCTGGCCAAAATAGAATTTTTGAGCTCTGTTTCCCAAAATTTTCCTATCTCCCACCTTGTTTCTCAAGTGAAATGTTTAGTAATCTGCCTTGATTTCTTTCTTTTCCTCACTATGCATCAGAATCACAAAAACTTAAAGATAAATTGTTGCCTAGCATGTTCTGCCCTGATACTTCTTCGACTTCTCATATGGTTATCCTCCTTGTTCATTAATGTCTGATCAATTGATATTTTTTCCCCCTGAAAGTGCCACTCACATTAATGCCACAGATTTGTTGCACTTAATTTTCCCTGTCTTTGAAATGATTGTTTTGAGAGGTATAGGAAGATGGCGGCGTAGGAGGACACTGGGCTCACCGCGCGTCCTGCTGATCACTAAGATTCCACCTACACCTGCCTAAAGAACCCAGAAAACCGCCAGAGGATTAGCAGAATGGAGTCTCCGGAGCCAAGCGCCGACGAGAGGCCCACGGAAGAGGGTAGGAAGGGCGGAGAGGCGGTGCGCACTCCACGGACTGGCAGGAGGGAGCTGGGGTGGAGGGGTGGCTCGCCGGCCAAGCAGAGCCCCCGAGTCTTGCTGGCAAAAGCGGAGGGGCTGGACGGACTGTGTTCCAACAGCAAGCGCGACTTAGTGTCTGGGAGGTCATAAGTTAACAGCTCTGCTCAGAAAACGGGAAGGCTGGAGGACAAAGGGAGGGAGAGCTGCTGAGCCCCCGGAAGGCAGAGCTCAGCTTGGCGGGGAACAAAGGCGCTCGCCAGCGCCATCTCCCCCGCCCATCCCCCAGCCAAAATCCCAAAGGGAACCGGTTCCTGCCAGGGAACTTGCTCACTCCACGCAAACACCCAACTCTGTGCTTCTGCGGAGCCAAACCTCCGGCAGCGGATCTGACTCCCTCCCGCTGCCACAGGGCCCCTCCTGAAGTGGATCACCTAAGGAGAAGCGAGCTAAGCCTGCCCCTCCAGCCCCCGTGAACCTTGCCTACCCACCCCAGCTAATACGCCAGATCCCCAGCAACACAAGCCTGGCAGTGTGCAAGTAGCCCAGACGGGCCACGCCACCCCACAGTGAATCCCGCCCCTAGGAGAGGGGAAGAGAAGGCACACACCAGTCTGACTGTGGCCCCAGCGGTGGGCTGGGGGCAGACATCAGGTCTGACTGCGGCCCCTCCCGCCAACTCCAGTTATACACCACAGCACAGGGGAAGTGCCCTGCAGGTCCTCACCACTCCAGGGACTATCCAAAATGACCAAACGGAAGAATTCCCCTCAGAAGAATCTCCAGGAAATAACAACAGCTAATGAACTGATCAAAAAGGATTTAAATAATATAACAGAAAGTGAATTTAGAATAATAGTCATAAAATTAATCGCTGGGCTTGAAAACAGTATAGAGGACAGCAGAGCATCTCTTGCTACAGAGATCAAGGGACTAAGGAACAGTCACGAGGAGCTGAAAAACGCTTTAAACGAAATGCAAAACAAAATGGAAACCACGACGGCTCGACTTGAAGAGGCAGAGGAGAGAATAGGTGAACTAGAAGATAAAGTTATGGAAAAAGAGGAAGCTGAGAAAAAGAGAGATAAAAAAATCCAGGAGTATGAGGGGAAAATTAGAGAACTAAGTGATACACAAAAAAGAAATAATATACGCATAATTGGTATCCCAGAGGAGGAAGAGAGAGGGAAAGGTGCTGAAGGGGTACTTGAAGAAATAATAGCTGAGAAGTTTCCTGAACTGGGGAAGGAAAAAGGCATTGAAATCCAAGAGGCACAGAGAACTCCCTTCAGACGTAACTTGAATCGATCTTCTGCACGACATATCATAGTGAAACTGGCAAAATACAAGGATAAAGAGAAAATTCTGAAAGCAGCAAGGGATAAACGTGCCCTTACATATAAAGGGAGACCTATAAGACTCATGACTGATCTCTCTTTTGAAACTTGGCAGGCCAGAAAGGATTGGCACGAGATCTTCAGTGTGCTAAACAGAAAAAATATGCAGCCGAGAATCCTTTATCCAGCAAGTCTGTCATTTAGAATAGAAGGAGAGATAAAGGTCTTCCCAAACAAACAGAAACTGAAGGAATTTGTCACCACTAAACCAGCCCTACAAGAGATCCTAAGGGGGATCCTGTGAGACAAAGTACCAGAGACATCACTACAAGCATAAAACATACAGACATCACAATGACTCTAAACCCGTATCTTTCTATAATAACACTGAATGTAAATGGATTAAATGCGCCAACCAAAAGACATAGGGTATCAGAATGGATAAAAAAAACAAGACCCATCTATTTGCTGTCTACAAGAGACTCATTTTAGACCTGAGGACACCTTTAGATTGAGAGTGAGGGGATGGAGAACTATTTATCATGCTACTGGAAGCCAAAAGAAAGCTGGAGTAGCCATACTTATATCAGACAAACTAGACTTTAAATTAAAGGCTGTAACAAGAGATGAACAAGGGCATTATATAATAATTACAGGGTCTATCCATCAGGAAGAGCTAACAATTATAAATGTCTATGCGCTGAATACCGGAGCCCCCAAATATATAAAACAATTACTCATAAACATAAGCAACCTTATTGATAAGAATGTGGTAATTGTAGGGGACTTTAACACTCCACTTACAGAAATGGATAGATCATCTAGACACACGGTCAATAAAGAAACAAGGGCCCTGAATGATACATTGGATCAGATGGACTTGACAGATATATTTAGAACTCTGCATCCCAAAGCAACAGAATATACTTTCTTCTCGAGTGCACATGGAACATTCTCCAAGATAGATCATATACTGGGTCACAAAACAGCCCTTCATAAGTTTACAAGAATTGAAATTATACCATGTATACTTTCAGACCACAATGCTATGAAGCTTGAAATCAACCACAGGAAAAAGTCTGGAAAACCTCCAAAAGCGTGGAGGTTAAATAACACCCTACTAAAGAATGAGTGGGTCAAGCAGGCAATTAGAGAAGAAATTTAAAAATATATGGAAACAAACGAAAATGAAAATACAACAATCCAAACGCTTTGGGACGCAGCGAAGGCAGTCCTGAGAGGAAAATACATTGCAATCCAGGCCTATCTCAAGAAACAAGAAAAATCCCAAATACAAAATCTAACAGCACACCTAAAGGAAATAGAAGCAGAACAGCAAAGGCAGCCTAAACCCAGCAGAAGAAGAGAAATAATAAAGATCAGAGCAGAAATAAACAATATAGAATCTAAAAAAACTGTAGAGCAGATCAACGAAACCAAGAGTTGGTTTTTTGAAAAAATAAACAAAATTGACAAACCTCTAGCCAGGCTTCTCAAAAAGAAAAGGGAGATGACCCAAATAGATAAAATCATGAATGAAAATGGAATTATTACAACCAATCCCTCAGAAATACAAACAATTATCAGGGAATACTATGAAAAATTGTATGCCAACAAATTGGACAACCTGGAAGAAATGGACAAAATCCTAAACACCCACACTCTTCCAAAACTCAATCAGGAGGAAATAGAAAGCTTGAACAGACCCATAACCAGCGAAGAAATTGAATTGGTTATCAAAAATCTCCCAACAAATAAGAGTCCAGGACCAGACGGCTTCCCAGCGGAGTTCTACCAGACGTTTAAAGCAGAGATAATACCTATCCTTCTCAAGCTATTTCAAGAAATAGAAAGGGAAGGAAAACTTCCAGACTCATTCTATGAAGCCAGTATTACTTTGGTTCCTAAACCAGACAGAGACCCAGTAAAAAAAGAGAACTACAGGCCAATATCCCTGATGAATATGGATGCAAAAATTGTCAATAAGATACTAGCAAATAGAATTCAACAGCATATAAAAAGAATTATTCACCATGATCAAGTGGGATTCATTCCTGGGATGCAGGGCTGGTTCAACATTCGCAAATCAATCAATGTGATACATCACATTAACAAAAAAAAAATAGAAGAACCATATGATCCTGTCAATCGATGCAGAAAAGGCCTTTGACAAAATCCAGCACCCTTTCTTAATAAAAACCCTTGAGAAAGTCGGGATAGAAGGAACATACTTAAAGATCATAAAAGCCATTTATGAAAAGCCCACAGCTAACATCATCCTCAATGGGGAAAAACTGAGAGCTTTTTCCCTGAGATCAGGAACACGACAGGGATGCCCACTCTCACCGCTGTTGTTTAACATAGTGCTGGAAGTGGTAGCATCAGCAATCAGACAACAAAAGGAAATCAAAGGCATCAAAATTGGCAAAGATGAAGTCAAGCTTTCGCTTTTTGCAGATGACATGATATTATACATGGAAAATCCGATAGACTCCACCAAAAGTCTGCTAGAACTGATACATGAATTCAGCAAAGTTGCAGGATACAAAATCAATGTACAGAAATCAGTTGCATTCTTATACACTAACAATGAAGCAACAGAAAGACAAATAAAGAAACTGATCCCATTCACAATTGCACCAAGAAGCATAAAATACCTAGGAATAAATCTAGCCAAAGATGTAAAAGATCTGTACGCTGAAAACTATAGAAAGCTTATGAAGGTAATTGAAGAAGATATAAAGAAATGGAAAGACATTCCCTGCTCATGGATTGGAAGAATAAATATTGTCCAAATGTCAATACTACCCAAAGCTATCTACACATTCAATGCAATCCCAATCAAAATTGCACCAGCATTCTTCTCGAAACTAGAACAAGCAATCCTAAAATTCCTATGGAACCACAAAAGGCCCCGAATAGCCAAAGTAATTTTGAAGAAGAAGACCAAAGCAGGAGGCATCACAATCCCAGACTTTAGCCTCTACTACAAAGCTGTCATCATCAAGACAGCATGGTATTGGCACAAAAACAGACACATAGACCAATGGAATAGAATAGAAACCCCAGAACTAGACCCACAAACGTATGGCCAACTCATCTTTGACAAAGCAGGAAAGAACATCCAATGGAAAAAAGACAGTCTCTTTAACAAATGGTGCTGGGAGAACTGGACAGCAACATGCAGAAGGTTGAAACTAGACCACTTTCTCACACCATTCGCAAAAATAAACTCAAAATGGATAAAGGACCTGAATGTGAGACAGGAAACCATCAAAACCTTAGAGGAGAAAGCAGGAAAAGACCTCTCTGACCTCAGCCGTAGCAATCTCTTACTCGGCACATCCCCAAAGGCAAGGGTATTAAAAGCAAAAGTGAATTACTGGGACCTTATGAAGATAAAAAGCTTCTGCACAGCAAAGGAAACAACCAACAAAACTAAAAGGCAACCAAGGGAATGGGAAAAGATATTTGCAAATGACATATCGGACAAAGGGCTAGTATCCAAAATCTATAAAGAGCTCACCAAACTCCACACCCAAAAAACAAATAACCCAGTGAAGAAATGGGCAGAAAACATGAATAGACACTTCTCTAAAGAAGACATCCGGATGGCCAACAGGCACATGAAAAGATGTTCAACGTCGCTCCTTATCAGGGAAATGCAAATCAAAACCACACTCAGATATCACCTCACGCCAGTCAGAGTGGCCAAAATGAACAAATCAGGAGACTATAGATGCTGGCGGGGATGTGGAGAAACGGGAACCCTCTTGCACTGTTGGTGGGAATGCAAATTGGTGCAGCCGCTCTGGAAAGCAGTGTGGAGGTTCCTCAGAAAATTAAAAATAGACCTACCCTATGACCCAGCAATAGCACTGCTAGGAATTTACCCAAGGGATACAGGAGTACTGATGCATAGGGGCACTTATACCCCAATGTTTATAGCAGCACTCTCAACAATAGCCAAATTATGGAAAGAGCCTAAATGTCCATCAACTGATGAATGGATAAAGAAATTGTGGTTTATATACACAATGGAATACTACGTGGCAATGAGAAAGAATGAAATATGGCCTTTTGTAGCAACGTGGATGGAACTGGAGAGTGTGATGCTAAGTGAAATAAGCCATACAGAGAAAGACAGATACCATATGGTTTCACTCTTATGTGGATCCTGAGAAACTTAACAGAAACCCATGGGGGAGGGGAAGGAAAAAAAAAAAGGAGGTTAGAGTGGGAGAGAGCCAAAGCATAAGAGACTGTGAAAAACTGAGAACAAACTGAGGGTTGATGGGGGGTGGGAGGGAGGGGAGGGTGGGGGATGGGTATTGAGGAGGGCACCTTTTGGGATGAGCACTGGGTGTTGTATGGAAACCAATTTGACAATAAATTTCATATATTGGAAAAAAAAAGAAATGATTGTTTTATAAATAAACGGATTTCTTTTGTAAATAAAGTTTTATTGAAACACAACTATGCCCACTTATTTACATACTGACTGTAACTACTTTTATGCTATAGTGGCAGACTTAAGTAGTTGTGACAGTGGATGATGAATGATAAAAGGAAAGGGAACTCTTTTTTGTACTTACAGCAAATTGTGCTATACAACCACCTTGACTTAGATGCAAATTTTGAGTCTATAAAACAAGCTCATAGATTTAGGAGAAAAAAATCAAATAACACCCAATATATTACCCTGGGGACAATGGACTGATGAAATATTGAGAAAATGCCCTCTTACGAGTTTCAGTGAGCTAAGATTAGGAGAAGAGATCAGCTTTTGGGGATCCTCTCCAAAATGGTACCCAATACTCATTTCTGTTTCTTTCCAGAGAACATTGCAAAATTGTGAACCTACATTGCTGTCTGAGAAGAGCAAGTTTTTCATCTACTTAGCCATTCAGTGATGTGAACATGTTCCCAAATTGTTTATGACACATTAGTTTCCCAGATATAAGGGCTCGATAAGCTTCATCAGTTAGGTCTAGCTGCTACCTTATCTACAGCTGAGAATCATAATCTGAAAACCAGCAATCTTCAACAAAAGTGTCATTTCCAAGCACTTCAGGGAAAATAGGCACTTCACTCTGTTGTTTGGAAGGGGATTGGAAAGAAAATGGACAAATGCATCAAGAAAGATTTTTCTCTTGTCCTAAACTTTAGACATTAGAGACATTGTAGTGAGTTCACAAGCTGCAAAGTTTCTTTGGTTGGGTTTGGTTCAGTGTAACAGTGGAGTTTCGAGTGTCCATTCCTTTCTTTTAAAACTGAAAAGTCATAATAATTCTAATGATGAAAATAATAATTATAATTCAGGGTGGGATGCATGCTATAATAAAGAATCCCAGGGTGGCTTAGCAATGTTGACATTCCCAGGGGAGCAGCCCTCCTGGGTGCCTCCAATGAACAGCACAGGGATGTAGGCGTCTTGCAGCTTAGAAAGTGCCCCCTACTCATCACTGGGCTTCCAGTGAGGTGGAAGGGAGGAAGTGTGAATGCATGCCATTTATTTTAATTCCTTGGCCTGTAATTGACACATATCACTTCTGCTCTTATTGGCCAAAGTGAGTACCAGGGCCCACGTAGAGTAAATGTAAGGGAGTTGGAAAATATAATCCCTGTCTTGGCAATGACTTCCTGGCAACAACTCTGTACCATAGAAAGGGAACGTGAATCTTTGATGGTCTGCATTAATTGCATATTTTAGGTACGTTCTAAGGTTCATTTCCGTAATACCATTTTACTATAAGTAAAAGTAATTTTACTTTTACTCTAAGTAAAAGTAATTGGTTCTTTATTTCTATTAAATAGTGTTATAATGTAAATTAAATAGGTTAGTAAATGCAAATACTTAGAATAATCAATGGCATATAGTAAGTATAAGCATTGATATCTATTTTTTTTGTTATGTTTTCTGAAAAAAACAGGCTTTTAGCTTTATTTTTTTAATGGTCAGTCAGGGACTCCAAAGAAGACATTGTTCTATGTTGGTATTCAGTTCAGACAATTCTGTTCCACAGATACTTATTTAATGCTTACTAAGCCTGAAGAGTTTGTTTCCCAGGAAAGACTGCGGGTGTCTCCGTCTTCTTTAACTTATTACAAAGTCTGCAAGCTACCTGAGGTTCCACTGAATAGAAGAGATGAAGGAATATTCCATTTTATGTTCAGTAATCAACATGTCCAAATTCATAAGACTAATAAATCTTCAGAATAATATGATTTCTGTGATGTGGAGGCTGCTTCTAGCAAAGTTCACCAGTTGCTTCCATACCTTTAACTATATTAATCTCCTATGGCTGCCATAGGAAATTACTACAAACTTAACTTGGTGGCTTACACAGCAGAAATTATTGTCTCACAGTTCCAGAGGCTAGAAGTCTAAAGTCAAAGTGTTGGTATGGTCAATTCCTTCTGGAGGCTCTAAGGGAGTTTGCTTCCTGCCTCTCTCCTAGCTTCTGGTGATTGCTCAGTTCCTGGTATTCTTTGGCTTGTAACTGTACCACTCTGATCTCTGTCTTCATCTTTCCACATCATTATTCCTGTGTCTCTGTGTCCAAACTATCCTCTTTGAATTAGGATTGGATTAGGGCTCACTCTGACCCAGTGTCACTTCATCTTAACTTGATTACATCTACAAAGATTGTATTTCTAAATAAGGTCATATTCATGGATGACAGGTATTAGGATATTAAAATGCATTTTTGGTAAACACAGTTCAACCCACAAAATTAACTGAATTGATTATACTGAGATGGAGAGAATGATGATGTTGATGATGATGATGATGATGATGAAGAAGAAGAAGATGATGATGATGATGATAAGGCAAACATTTATTATATGCTTGCTATATACCAGGCATTAAATTAGGTATTTTATAAGGATTGTCTTATTTTTTTCTTTCCAGTGTTTTATTTAAGTTTGAATTAGTTAACATATGGTGTAGTATTGGTTTCAGGAGTAGAATTTAGTGCTTCATCACTTTGATAAAATACCCACTGCTCATATCAACAAGTGCCCTCCTTAATGCCCATCACCCATTTAGCCCGTCCTCCTACCACCTCCCCTCCAGCAACCCTCAGTTTGGTCTCTATAGTTAAGATCCTTTTATGGTTTGCCTACCTCTCTGTATTTATCTTATTTCATTTTTCCTTCCCTTCCCCTATATTCATCTGGGTTTTTTTTTTGTTGTTGTTGTTGTTGTTAAATTCCACATATGGGTGAAATCACATGGTATTTGTCTTTTTCTGACTTATTTCTCTTAGCATAATACTCTAGTTCCATCCACGTTATTGCAGATGGCAAGATTTCATTTTTTTTCATGGCTGAGTAATATTCTGTTATACACATACACACACACACACATAAATGAGATCATGACCTGAGCCAAAATAAAGAGTTGGATGCCTAATCGACTGAGCCATCCAGGTGCCTCTCATCATCACACCATTTTTATATGAGTTGACTGAGATTCAGAGGAGTATGGGGTAACTTACCCTAGGTGAAGAAATGAATTAACAGAGCTGGAGCTAGAATAAAGTCAATGTGAGTCCAGAGCCAATGCTCTCATTAAATATCTTGTATAGTTAACATCTGTTTGTAACTCAGTAATTGCTCCTGAAACCAGTGGAAATGTAGATCTTTCCTCCAGTTCCAATCCAGCATGTGGGACCCTGCTTTTGCTGCTGTTCTCTTTTTATGTTTTCCATTTGAACCTTCCTTTCTATATGTATATGTTTTTCCCATTTTCATCCCAGAGATCTCAGAAGAATGCTCCTCTTCTCCAGCTCAGTTAACCACAGCCAGAGAAGATTAGCTGAACCCTTTCCTGAAGCTATGCTCTTGCTCAAGGCAAAGGTTCAATACCAGCTTCCTTCTTTGGACTCTCTGGCTGATAGGTAATGCAATTGCATAACAGAAAGAAGCCTTTTTACTGTTCTGGTTTGGTGTGAATGTTTGCACAGGGCTTGGCAGAGAACTTGGATTAGTATTCTACCCACCTAGAGAGAAATCAGAAATTACCATTTTGGTGGGAAGAAAACTTTTGTTTTCTTCATTTAAGGTTTTATAAATTATAATTACCTGTTATAATAAGTAAAAATTAAAGACAAAGGCAAAGATGTATAATGGCCTAACCAATGATCCTCTCCACAGTGATACCTACATTTCCATGTTCCTGAGGCAGCCAGTGTTAATAAGCTCATGTGTATCCTACCATTTTTCCCCACTGTGTTTATATACATATATACAATAAGTCTTTAATTCATCTTATTTTAAGCCAAACAGAATCATACTGTACACATTACTTTGAAACTTGCTCTTTTTTAAAATATATATATATAATGAATATATAACATGTGTCATGGATATTTTCATCCTGGGTTTAGTCCCTGGACCTCATTTCCAACCCATTATTCTCTTGGAGATATCATTCAGTACTAAGTCACAGAAAGTCTCTAGGTTTCTGACTCCCAAATTTATACCTACAGACTGAATCTTTGCCTGAATATCAACCTTGCATATTTTAATGTGTAGTAATCATCACTCTTTGCCTGTATCATAAAATTTAGCATGTCTGACACAGAAATCTTAATGTTCTCCTCCAAACTGACTCTACTTGTGCTCTGCCCCTTCTTAGTTTATGGAAATCCCATCATGCCATTGACTCAGCTCCTGCAAATCTTGTAGCTGCCTATGTATCCTTTCTTTCTCCCCAAGGAGAAATGCCACACCAAATCCTTCAGCACATATTTTTGTCTCTCTTTTAGTGTATATTCAGAGTTGATCACTTCCTACTCCTTCATCATCTCCATTCTGGTTTAAACCAGAATCTATATAATATATAGAGATGTATATTTATAAGAAATATTATATTAATTATATATTATATTCCATAATAACATTATATGTATAATACATATAATATGTAATTTCTAAAGTGACATTTTACCCAAGTGGGATTACACTATATATGTTGTTTTACTGTGTCATCTTTTCTCCCATTCTCCTATTTTTATTTTCAATTTCTGCTGCTTTTCTTGCCACACATTTGCCTCATCCACTCTCCCTTAACTCAGCCTAACATAAATGTATCGTTTTATGCATAGTTTCTCTATGTTTCTGTAACCATTTATAGAAATATAGATATTAATTTATAAATATAAAAATCTATAAAGAACTTGTCAAACCCAATACCCAAAAACAAACAACCCAGTTAAGAAGTGGGAAGAAGACATGAATAGACATTTTTCCCAAGAAGACATCCAGATGTCTAACAGACACATGAAAATATACTCAACATCACTCATCATCAAGGAAATACAAATCAAAACCATAATGAGATACCACCTCACACCTGTCAGAATGGCCAAAATTAACAACTCTGGAAACAACAGGTGTTGGTGAGGATGCAGAGAAAGGGGAGCCTTCTTGCACTGCTGGTGGGAATGCAAACTGGTGCAGCCACTCTAGAAGCAGTGTGGAGGTTCTCCAAAAGCTAAAAATAGAACTATCCTATGGTCCAGCAATTGCAATTTAGGTATTGACTCAAAAGATTCTGAAATACAGATTCAAAGGGATACCTGCATCCCAATGTTTACAGCAGCATTATTGACAATAGCCAAAATATGGAGAGAGCCCAAATGTCCATAAGCTGATGAATGGATAAAGATATAGTATGTGTATGTATAGTATGCGTATGTATGTGTATGTATATATATATACATACACACAAACAATGGAATATTACTCAGCCATCAAAAGGAATGAAGTCTTACCGTTTGCAATGACATGAATGGAGCTAGAATGTATGATGTTAAGCAAAATTAGAGAAAGATAAATATACGATTTCACTCATATGTGCAATTTAAGAAAACAAACAAATGAATATGTGGGAAGTGTGGGGGGAAGAGAAGAGAGGAAAACAAACCACAAGAGACTTTTAAACTGAGGATTGATGAAGGGAGATAGATAGAAATTGGGCTACATGGGTAATGGGTATTAAGGAGGATGCTTGTGATGAGCACTGGGTATGATGAGTCACTGAATTCTACTCTTGAAACCAATATTGCACTGTATGTTAACTAACTAAAATTTAAATAAAAATAATAAATAAATAAATACATACATACATACATACATACATAAATAGGAATTGGGAGTTCTTTATTTGCTTTAGGAAAAAATGCATTATGTCTCCCATATATTTTTGTACATCTTATTTTCTTAATTGTCACTAGTTAATAGAAATGCCATCAAAGTAACTGTTATAGCTGAAATTCATTTTAATGACTGCTCTATTTTCCATGAAAAATGTACTAAAATTTAGTTAATCTTATTCTATTGATAGATATGTCTTATTTCTGATTTTTTTGCCCCTGTGAAACAATGCTGCAATAAACACAGTTACATTCAGTTCCTTTTATTTCTATGATATAGGTTCCTGAAAGTGAGATTTCTGGCTTAAAATAGATTTCTTGGATCAAAGGGGCATTTTTATTTTGAATGGATGTCTTCAGGTTTCTTTACAAAGTGGTTGTAGTAAGTAATATGTCTACAGCGATGTATGTGACTACATTGCCTCCATTGTTGCCAGCAATCAGTGTTATTGTACTTTTTAAGCCTTGGCAGGAAATGGATATATGAGGTAATACTTCATTGTTCCCTGTCTACCAATGAACATGAGCATCTTTTTCTATGTTTGACGTACATTTGAATTTTCTCTTCTGCAATTTACATATACGTAGACTTTACTATTTTATTTTTTGATAAGACACAATAACTTCATATGTTACAGATACTGTAACTGTGTTATTACTCCCCATCTCTCCATTTTATTGACTTTATAGTATCTTTGGAATGGATATATATATATATATATATATATATATATATATATTATTTTTTATGGTCAGTTATGTCCATATTCTTTTGAGTACATCTGGGTTTTTTGTGTTTATTGGGGTCTTCCCAACTCCCATGTTGTATGCGTAAATGGTCCTTTGATTTTCTATTTTTCACACTTAAATAGTTTATCCATTTACTTTTTTTTTCTTTACTTTTGTCATGAGATAGACATCTAACCTTACTTTTCTTTAGAAAGATAACCGTGTTAGAACTATTAAATAATTTATCATTTTGTTCAGTCTTGAAATACCACCTTTGTCATATATTACATTTTTTTATATATAATGAGATTGTTTTCTGGGATATTTTTGTAGTTTCTCTATTTGTCTATTATTGTTCCATACTATATTAGTATGAGTGCAGAAGAGCTGACATTAAGGTCTCACATTCCATACTAGCTGCTTAGTGGCTTACAGCCATGATCTTTTTAAACAAAATCACTCACCTATTTTGTTAGTTGGATGTGTGTTTTTTCTGGTCTGAGCCACTTCTGATCTCTTTTGGGGTTGCCCATGGGCCTGTGGTCAGCTGGTGCATTGGCTGGTGGCTGGATGACCTAGGATGGTCACACTCACATGTCTGACTGTTGTAGGCTATTCACACTGGTGCCTCAGTCTCCTCCACTTGACTTCTCCTACTTCAGCAGACTAGTTCAGGCTCAGGTCCATGGCAGTCTTGGGATTTTGAATATGGTAAGAGAGAGAAAGACCTAATGTGTAATCACTTTCAACTTTTTAAAATATATCATTTTTACTACTGTCTTAGTGGTTAAAGCAAGCAGAAGGCCAAATTCAGATTCAAGGCAGGTAGGAGGGGTGGGGGAAATATACTCTGCCCCTTGATGAAAGAGGTGTGCGTATAGGAACTAGAAGAATTTGTGGCCATTTTCAGAATCTTCCACATTATAAGAATCTGAATCAAATAGGATCCAGCCATTCTCTAGGTTATAAATTTCGCTTGGAATTCTTTTTCTTCAGAATAAACTCCAGAACTATCAGTAAGATATGGTCTAGTCCCTGCCCACATCAGCAGTGCCCATTCACAATACCTTGAACTCCATCATGTAGGACTATTTTGTCTTCCTCTCTTCTGTACTTTTGCCCAACTTAAGCCAATAGTGAGGGATTGTTATCTTCCTCTCCCCATTTTTCTGCTTTGACTCATACTGGAACTAAAAATTTCCCTTAATTCAACATGCTCTTGCTTGTTCCTATCCCCCCCCAAAAAGAAGGGGCTATTCTTCTTAATACCAGTCTAACAGGCACAGGGCTTTACATTTGTGTGGCGATACCTAAGTGAAAGGTCACTGTTCTCTTGTGCCTGCAGCACTTGGGAGGGGCAGCCTCTCCCTTTTCACCTCATCTCTTGTGGTCTCTCCACCAGCCTGGTCCTTTCCCTGAGGAGGAAGCCCACCTGTGACTGGTGAGATACAAGGTAAAAAGACCCTGTTACATCTTCCAATAAGCAGCTTCACCTATGCAAAGGTTTAGGCCCATGCTTGCTATACACTAGCAGATAATCCCACCTTCTCTTAGGTAATTGATTCTCGTCTCTATTAAGTAGACTCTGGACTGGAGGAGGGTGATGTCCGACATCCTGTGTGCCTGTGTCTGGAATGTCTTCTTCTCCTTTTCATTAATTTGTGCTTTCACTTGATACTCACTGACTACCTGCTGCATGCCATTGTGCTAGATGCTGAAGATAAAAGGATGGATTAGATCAACCCAGTCCCTGTTTTGATGATGTTTATAAATCAAAGTGGTTCTCTTGTAAAGTCTTTCCTCACTTCACTCCCATCCCATTCCTACATCCTATAGCCAAGTACATCTTTTAATCTTTGGTGTTCCTACAACTTTAGCCCATTTGTCATTTCCCAGGGGAAGTACACACACACACACACACACACACACACACACACACACACACAAGCTTGCTTCCCTAAGCCATACCTTCCAGAAAAAGGATGATAATGCAACATAAGGAAGTGGCACTTTTGAACCAGAGCTCACACACAGGAGAATTACTATAATTCCAATCCCTTTAACTTTCCTTCTTTCCCCTTCAAGATCCCTGAAAATCCACATATTCTTTTGGGTGATTAGTATAGTGCTTTTCTGGCAGTGCTGGGACTGATTTCTATTTTCTTCCCTGTGGCTGTAGCCAGAGCTGCTGATTCTGTCTTGGATTCGGCTCTCTGAGACCACAGGCTCTGGACCCTGGCACCCACTGCAACACTGTAGCTCTGGTTGGGGTGGGAAGCAGACATTTCTCTGAGGTTAAAGCTGTCTATTTAGCTCCTCAATGTAGCAATGCTTTAGTTTCAGTTTTCTTATGGGATTTTTTTTAGAGTTTTGGAGTGAGTTAATTGAGATCTAATTCAGAGAAAACTAATGGACCCATCCTTTTTTGCACTTTAAAGATTATTATTATTATTATGTGCCAAATGTATTTCCTTTTTTCTGTATGAATTTTATTTTTCAATTAAAAACAATGGAATGCTTCACAAACTCATGTGTCATCCTTGCATAGGGGCCATGCTAATCTTCTCTGTCTTGTTCTAATTTTGATACATGTGCTGCTAAAGTGAGCATTAGAGATAGTTCCTCTTTAATGCTTAGTGACACTAACAAATGTACCCATTTTATGGATGAGAGTAAAGGCCTAGAAAAGAGCCTTGCTCAGAGACAAGTAATCCTCTCCCTGTCCTTCATTCTTATACCCTGGTGTCCCAGGCTGGATTTTCAACCTGAGTATTCAACAGATGCTAAAGCAAAGAGGCTTGCTGTGGCCTTTGGGGCTGTCTAAAAGAGCTTATGTCACCAAACAGATTAGGTCTCATGTCTTCCTCAACAGAGTATGATATTCCACTGTCAGTGGAATTATTATAAATTATTATAAATGATTCCACATTTGTGGAGAGGACTTTGGCCGATCTGAGAGGGAGCACTCTGCCACCTTCATCTCTGGAGTCTTGGAGCCCAGCTCAGTCTGGCAGATTGTAATGAACTAACCTGTCTGAAAAGTATGAGCCTGAGACATACTTTGGCTCTTTACTCTAGTGTAAAACAGTGATTTGATCCAAGCCCCTAAAGAAGTGTAGCCACGTAATCCTGTGAGTATCATGGGACACACAGTCACCCTCCTGGTTCCCAAGCCTCTGATGCTTCAGTGGAACCACCTTGCCTACGGATGCATCAGAAATGAAAGACCAATAATAATAGCCATTATTTATGATATGGTGATTGTATGCTCAACCCAATGGTAAGCTAATTACACATATTGTCTCATTTAGTCTTAACACATCTTTTTTTTAAGCTTATTTATTTATTTTGAGATAGAGACAGTAGGGGGGAGGGGCAGAGAGAAGGGCAGAGAGAATCCCAAGCAGGCTCTGTGCTGACAGCGCAGAGCTCAACGTGGAGCTCGAACCCATCAACCATGAGATCATGACCTGAGCTGAAGTGAAGATTCAGATTCTTCACCAACTGAGCCACCCAGACACCCCTAGTCTTAACATCTCTTAGGAAAACACTGCATTTTTCCCATTTTATAAATGAGAACACTAAAGTGCAGAAAAACTACGTAACCTGCTAATGTCAAACTTCAAATGACAGAGCGAGGCTTCAAATCAAGACAATATGACTCCAGTACCCAAGTCTTTAAAAGAGAGATGACAAAACAATCACTTCATGACATTTCAGAAAATGTCTTGAAAACCTCATGGGGCTTTCCTTGTTTTGGCATTAACAAGGCAAGGCAGGAGGACTGGAGTTGACCCAATAGTGAGTCAGGAGTCCCAGATTCTCATCCTGACTCTGACAACTCGCATAAGCTTCTTGGACTGCGATGTCTTTATTTGTAGAATGATAGACGGAACCAGTTGGTCATGACAAAAATGTCATGGGCTTTGAAGTCAGACAAAGTCGAAAGTTGATTTTACCACATACTAACTGTGCATGCTAGGGCAGGTGGCTTAATCATTCTAAATGTCTTTTTTTTTTTTTCACACGTGGAGTGGGCATGTAAAACCTTATAATAAAAGCAGTTGTGGTAGGTAAATGTGTTATATAAAGAGAGAAGCTCACATGGGGCTTGTGGCAGTTGCCCAGATCAGTGCTCCATGACATGGTCAGGCCCTTCAGCAGGTGGGTCTGGAAATAAGATGTGGTTCCCAGAGCTCCTGTTTATTTATTTACTTCCACCTTCATTTCCATTGGCCTCCCAGGCCAAGCAACCCTTCTGATCTGTGACTATGGGGTTTGTGGTTTGAATGTTTATGAAATGTGTCTCCCTGGCAGCCACAATCAGGGCCAGGGTTCTCCCCATGGCTCCTTGTTTTAATAACTCATTTTTCTTGGCACAACCTTTGACTGCTGTGGGTATACGATTTCTGTGATCTCTCAGTATCCTCTGTCTGAAAGTGTTGAGGGAGTCTGAACTAACCACCTTTCATCCTTTTGCCTTCTTGGGTTCTTTACTAAGAGAATACTGCACAAAAGAAAAAAAAAAGGAAGAAAAATACTTTGTTAATAGCCAAGAATTTAGCACCCACTAATATATAGATATCTGATAATTTTGAGTTAGAGTTGATAAATAAAAGAGGAAGTGAGGTGTCTTATCTCCCCCAAATTTACATGTTGGAACTTGTGGATTAAAGCATGCCTACAGGGGAAAGAACATGTAAATGGACACCAAGCTGAATATATTCACTCAACCAAGGACATGGGGTGGGAAGAAGGAGGCTAACAAGGAGGAAGTCTGCCCTAGAACTGAGGCTCTGCCAAAGGGATATTTTTTCAGAAGACAAGATGAGAAAGAGATGGGGCAATGTTGGTTCCTGCCTTATAAGGGTATAGTGGCCTCATCCTCCAGTAAGTGTGGCTCAATGAATATATAATCTCTGATCAGTCAGGTCAACAACGTTTCATTCAGAGAGGGATTCAAGATGGAGTAGAAACATGAAATAGGCCTGCCATGAAAAACAATTCCAACATTTAAAGGAAAAGTTCTAGAAGTCTTCTCTTCACAAGTTATTAATCAGAAAGGACTCACATATATATATATTTTTCAAATTGCCAGATGATTCACTTAAAAAATTCTTGTTAAATTCCCAGATTATCAAGGTGGAAAGAATTATTGAGAGCATCTAGTCAATCAACCAATCTATTGAATGGATAAATAAACAGGTCTCCAGAAAGAAGTGACTTGTCTAAAGTAGAAGAATTCCAGGGTCTTATATTCCTTAACCTGTATTCTTCCCCTATACTAAAGCATATATTTAACTTTGAAATGCTATTATATTGTTTTCTTTATTCTCTTGTCCTTTTACGCTTATTCCTTCTTGTCTTTTTAAAAATGTTCTTCCAATACTAATGTATATCCCACCTATATCCAGAAAGAATTTGCTTGTGTACACAGAAGACTACTAAAGGAAGAATTCATTCCAGATATATACCCAGTAGAAATAAATATGCATATCCACCAACATAATTATATACAAATGTTCATATTAGCTTTTTCTACTTTGAGAAACAACTCTTATGCTTATTGACAGAAACATAGATAAATACATTTGTGATATATTTATACAATGGAAAGATACACAGCAATACAAAAGACAAACTACTGGTGAACACAATAACATAGACGGACTTCAAAGACATTATATTAAACAAGACACCCAGACACAGAGGATTGTGCACTTTATGATCCTATTTATAGGAAGTTCAAGAATGACCAAAGCTAATCAATGTAACAAAAGTCAAATGATGGAGTTGGGGTTGGGAGCTATTGATTGGGAAGGGGCACAATCTTATGGGAGCATGAAAATATTTGATATCTTGTTCTTGCTGGTGGTTATAAGGGTGTGTAAAAATGCAAACATGTTATCAGCCTGTATACTTTATAGTACATGAATTATACCCATGTTTAAAACAAATATTAAAGACCACTAGGAGGGTGCCTGAGTGGCTCAGTCGGTTAAGCATCTTACTTTGGCTCAAGTCATGATCTCATGGTTCGTGGGTTTGAGCCCTGCATTGAGCTCTGTGTTGACAGCTCAGAACCTGGAACTGTTTCCAATTCTGTCTCTCTCTCTCTCTTTCTCTCTCTGTCCCTCCCCTGCTCACACTCTGTCTCTCAAAAATAAATAAACGTTAAAAAAAAAAGAGAGCACTAGAAAAGCTGAACTATGGTAATGGAAAGAATGGTTAACATACTCCAAATTTAGGCTAATAGAATTAGGGTCAATGAATATAAAATTTAATTTTGAGGTAGCAGCCAATGAAAAAAATCTTAATCATTTGTCACTCCCATTTTTAAAATTAAAAAAATATCATAGGAGAGAGATTTTAGAAATGACATTTTCCTTGTAAAATTAACTTATCATGTAGTCCTTTAAATGAAAGATGTTGGGCAAAATAATGGACAAAATCTGATAGTAACTCAGCAGAAATGTTGAAATATCTTAATATGCCCGTTTTTATACAAGTCTTTCATCAAATTGACATTTATGATAAAATGTAATGAAGAGATTTCCTTAGAGAAGTAAGGAAATTCAGGTGATCATTACCTAATGGCCCAGAGACAAAGCTTTGACCAACATGTCTCAATTATGACATGTACAGGAATCACTTGGGGGTCTTGTTAAAATGTGATGCAGATTCAGCAAGTTAGGAACAGGACTACTCTTTTGAATTACAAGGGCTTAGACTACTCAGGAAGTCTTAACTCATCATTTGTGTTATTTGTACTGGAGTAATTTGTTAAAAATAAGATTTCTGGGCTCTCTTTCCATAGGAGGTGAGACCAAAGATGCTTTTTCTTTCCTTAATAAATCTCAAGAAGATTATGGTATACACTAAAATTTTATAGCCACTGACTTAGAGAAATGGGTTTGTGACATGCCCCTTACAATTTTCCAGTCATTATAATTGTTGCATCTGGTTTCACATATCAGGAGAAAGGAAGAGAAAGGGAAAGCACATATTTTCTATATCTTACATGCATTAGTCACTTAATGGATGTGCAATTTAACCTTAGTTCATTTAATACTAATGAGTACCCAATGAGGTGGGATTTATTTTCAATATTTTAGAGTTAAGAATAATAGCTAATCATTATTAAGCATATACTATGTCCTAGACACTGTAATAAATGCTTTAGAAGTACCATATCAATATCTATACTACCCAAAGCAATCTACACATTTAATGCAATTCCTATCAAAATACCACCAACATTCTTCACAGAGCTAGAACAAACATCCTAAAATTTGCATGGAACCACAAAAGACCCCAAATAACCAAAGCAATCCTGAAAAAGAAAAAACAAAACAAAACTGGAAGCATCATGATTCCAGACTTCAAGCTATATTACAAAGCTATAGTCATTAAGACAGTATGGTACTGGCACAAAAACAGACACATTAGATCAACGGAACAGATAAGAAGATCCAGAAATAGACCCACAACTATATAGTCAACCCATCTTTGACAAAGCAGGAAAGAATATCCAATGGAATAAAGACAGTCTCTTCTGCAAGTGGTGCTGGGAAAACTGGACGGTGACATGCAGAAGAATGAAACTAGACCACTAACACTATACACAAAATAAATTCAAAATGGGAGAAAGACCTAACTGTGAGACAGGAAACCATCAAAATCCTAGAGTAGAACACAGGCAGCAACGTCTTTGACCTTGGCTGCAGCAACTTTTTACTAGACATGTCACTGAAGGCAAGGGAAACAAAAGCAAACATGAACTACTGAGACTTCATCAAGATAAAAAGCTTCTGCACAGTGAAGGAAACAATCAACAAAACTAAAGAGCAGCCTATGGAATGGGGGAATATATTTTCAAATGACATGTCTGAAAAAGGGTTAGTATATGAAATCTATAAAGGACTCATCAAACTCAACACCCAAAAAACAAACAACCCAGTTAAGAAATGGGAAGAAGACATGAATAGACATTTTTCCAAAGAAGACATTCAGATGGCTAATAGACACATGAAAAGATGTTCAACATCACTCATCATCAGGGAAATACAAATCAAAATCATGATGAGATTTCATCTCACACCTGTCAGATGGCTAAAATTCACTACACAAGAAACAACAGGTGTTGGTGAGGATATGGAGAAAGGGGAACCCTCTTGTACTGCTGGTGGGAGTGCAAACTAGTACGGCCACTCTGGAGAGCAGTATGGAAGTTCCCCAAATAATAAAAGTTGATCCAGAAATTGCTTTACTAGGTATTTACCCAAAAGATGCCAAGATACAGATTAAAAAGGGGGTACCTGCACCCCAATGTTTATAGCAACATTATCGACAATGCCAAACTATGGAGAAAGCCCAGATGTCCATCAACTGATGAAAGGATAATATCTTACCATTTGCAGTGACATGGATGGAGCTAGAATGTATTATGCTAAGCAAAATAAGTCAATCAGAGAAAGACAAATATATTATTCAACTCATATGTGGAATTTAAGAAACAAAATAAAGAACATATGGGAAGGGGAGTGAAAGAGAAGAAAGGGTGACAAACCACAAAAGACTCTTAGTAATAGAGAACAAACTGAGGGTTGATGGAGGGAAGTGAGTGGGAGATGGGCTAGATGGGTGGTGGGTACTAAGGATTGCCCTTGTGATGATCACTGGGTGTTGTATGTAAATGATGAATCACTGAATTCTACTTCTGAAATCAATATTACTCTTTTTGCTAACTAACTAAAATTTAAATAATGATAATAATAAAAAGCACCATCTCAAAGAGCAGCATAATGAAATAGGTTGTGTTGTTTCATCTTAGTTGTATAGCTCAAATTATGACACCACTCTAGGGTGTGTCTGACTTTCTAGAGCTCAAGCCTCCGCCTCTACATATAGGGCTTCTCTCAATTGACATAACATAAGAAGCAGTAAGGCCAGCTTGCAACCCAGATATATTTTTTTTTTTTTGCTTCCACTGTAACAATTTGACCAACTGGCACACCTTATTTTCCTACTCTATCCTTCAACTATTTTGCTTTGAGGAGTATCAGTGAAAAGACTTAGGGTCTTAGATCACAATTGTTAACATCTGTATGGTATTTTCAGTTTATATGTAGATTGTATACAGAATACTTTAGCTGATTTTGTTCTCCAAACCACATGTATCCTCATCTTATGAATGAGGAAACTAAGTGCCAGGAAAATGGAATTAATTCTCTGTAATACAGATGTGAAACTTCTCACTCCAAATCTGTGACCTTCCACTAGGCCAGTCTGCCAAGGGAAGAGAGAGAAGAATGTGGGACAGTGGGAAAAGTAAGCATTTGGGAATCAGCAGCATTGCATTCTGGTCCTGGCCCTGCCAATAGCTAGATGCAACCTTGGACAGTCTGATTTCGCTTTTTGAGACATAACTTTTTCAGTCTTAAAGAGTTTGAGTGGACTTGCTATTTTTAAATAGCGTCAACTCATTTTTATCAAAACTCCTTCTTTAAAAGACATCTTAGTGGCTCTTGGTAGCTCATTCGGTTAAGTGCCCAAGTCTTGATTTTGGCTCAGGTCATGATCTCATGGTTCATGGGTTTAAGCCCTGCATTAAGCTCTGTGCTGATGGTGCAGAGCCTGCTTGGGATTCTGTCTCCCTTTCTCTCTGCCCCTCCTCTGCTCACTCTCTCTATCTCTGTCTCTCAAAATAAATTAATAAAAACAAACATTATAAGAATTCTTACAATGGAGCACTAACTCATAAAGCAAATCTTATGGTACACAGTTAACAATTGGAACACTGAGAACCCATCCTTTCCATTCTAGGGCGGGGCAGGAATTATGTCTTTTGTTCATTAAGTCCTAGATGAGTGTCTGACACACGGTAGGCGCTTATTAAATTCTTGTTGAATGAACAAGGCTCTTTTAGGGATTCCTTGTAGCTATTTGGGGCACAGTGTAAAGACAATTAGATCAACAGGTGTCAAGATTTTTTGTGGTTGTAAGAGGACACATTCTTAGAAACTAAAGCTGCTCATAAGAGTTCAGACCAAAAGCGGAGATTTCTCTGAGTATCCTTTCATAAAAAGGGGCCTCAGGTGTTTCCAGGAAAGTCAGTTCTACAGGAAAGAATTGTGAAGTGCTGTTTTTCACATTTTGTTGTATAATATGCTTAAGGATTGGACAATTTGTTCTACATTCTTTCTCAATAAAATATAAACTGAATAACACAGCAAAACAGACAAAAACTAGATTTCCTTAGTGACTTTTTAAAATATTTTTCTTTTCTGTGAACTCTGTGCACAAATCTTCCCTCCCCCACCTCTTCTGCAAAATTTGTGGGTCCTCATGGAAACTAGTTTTCTTTGTATGTTGTCTATACATCTGACTATGGCACAGTTGTAACATTATTGTATTTTTAGATTTAAAAAAAAGTTTTATGAAAAGTTTCAAAAATACAAAAGGTGGGATTAATTACTAGCACAATATTTAGAATTATTTAGAATTATGAATCAATAAACTCCCATACACTCTTAGATTCTACATTGCCAGGAGCTTATCACATTTATTTTACCTATTCCCATTTTCCTTTGTGAAGAATTTCAAAGCAGATCAGACACCATATCATTTCACTCCTACTTCAGCACACTGTCAAGATTTTGATCAGAAAGAAAATGTAAACTTTGGGGAGGAGAGTGCACATAGCTCAATTTCATTTATATTTTAAATGAGCTCAACAAAAATCATGACTTCACTCATATGAGGACTTTAAGAGACAAAACAGATGAACATAAAGGAAGGGAAACAAAAATGATACAAAAACAGGGAGGGGGACAAAACAGAAGAGACTCATAAATATGGAGAACAAACTGAGGGTTACTGGAGGGGTTGTGGGAGGGGAGATGGGCTAAATGGGTAAGGGGCACTAAAGAATCTACTCCTGAAATCATTGTTGCACTCTATGCTAATTAATTTGGATGTAAATTTTAAAAAATAAGTAAATAAATAAATAAATAAATAAATAAATAAATAAATAATTAAAAAATGAGCTCAGCCATTTAATTGCATAAATTGATAAGACTGATTCCTCACATTACTGAAATATGTATACACATATACATATATGATATATTGTACCTATATGCATATATATTATACATATAGCGTTTAATACATAATAAATATGTATAACTTAGTATTGTGTAAAAGTCACTGTATTTCCTTTTTTAAAAATCCCTATAAATTCTTCCTAAGGCAGGGACTACTGCTGTATTTTACGGATGAGAGAACAGAGACTAGAAAATAAGTGGATGTGGACTTGATCTCAGAGCCTATGCTGCGCACAACCTGCCATATTGCAGTTGAGATTTAGATTTGGCATAACATGCACAGCTTTCTTTTCCTTCAGAGTTGCAGCACGTGCTATAAGGACCCTAGACATTATCTGATGTAATAGCGTTTATCCCTGAATCACCATTAGAATGACCCCGTGCCCAGGTGCTTTCTCAGACCAATCATTTAAATCAGGATTTCTCAAGGAAGGTACCAACTCTGGAATTTTTAGAAGCACCCCAGGCAATAGTCAGGATGGAGGACCATTAATAAATCCTAGGGACGACTCTTTATAACCAGAAGAGGAGACCAAGGCCCGCTGAGATAGAAGGGATTTCTTTAATATTTCATTGTTCCTTCCTGGTAGATCTGAGCCCAGTCTGGTTATAGGGAAGTGAAGTGTTTTTCTTTAGGTTCATCCTTTTGTTGCATGGACGAGGTTTACAGAGAATATTTTTATTGTAATTTTTGAGAACACACTATCTGCTTTCAGACACTTAATAGTTCAGTTTACTATGACCCCTAAATCGGTGCTGGTCAGGCTGTTTATTTTGTTCCTTGCCATATGTGCATCACACACCTGACCCTCTGTACTGATGATCATTGTGCTTTAGAAATCTCATGTGCTTTATAATTCTGTCACATAATGCTTTACTATTTGAGATTCGCCTGTTTTTGATTAGGGGTGTAGCAATGGAATTTTTTGTTTAATTTCTGAATCTACATATTCAGAGGGACATGGTTAAGATAGAGTTGATCTGACACAGTGTTTCTCAAAATACTGGTTGTTACACATTAGCAGGTTACGAAATAAATTTGTGAGTCATGACCAGCATCTGAAAAAAAAATAGACTAGACTGGAAAACATGAGAATTGATTGCAGATAATAATTAAGGGGTGCGTGTGTGATGTGCGTGTGTGCACGCGTGCATATACGTGCATGCATACTAGGTCACAATGTGAATCCACCTGTTTTTGGTAGAATGATGATGTAAGAAGTTTGAGAATCATTGTTCTAGAAGATGTGACTGAAAAGTATAGGATCTTGAAACTGTCTTACATAAGAAATGGTATAACAAAGTGAAAACATTGGTGCTTTCTCTCAGAATCACTTCTTATTTTCATTTGTCTTCCTTGTATCTTATGTCCTCTTTCATCTTCTCATGCAAAAATCACACACACACACATTTTACAGACACATGCATATATAGTTATGCTTAAATATAAACATTAATACAAAAATATGTGAGAGTTGACTTTCAGTATTTGGTAATATAATACAGCACTGTGTATAAAAGAATTAGATTTTTTCTAAGTAACTCCAGAAGGCAGAACTGAGAGTTTAGGACACCAGCATGAATGGAAGGAAATCAATGGGACACCAGATTTCAGTGCAAGTGACCATATTTATAACTTTTGCTGACAACTGGTATTCCTAATAAGAGAATAGGCTTCCTGTCTTTGTATTGTGCGAAACTATCTCAAGATGATCATTTGCCAGTCTTGTTATGTCAGGTCGAAGCTTTGGGGCTACAGCTAAGCTGTCTTCCAGTTCTCTGGGGTCTAGGATCAAATGTCATCTGTAAAGACCCAGAGGTAAGAAAGAGTGTTACACATTCATGAGACGATAGATGCAAATGGTTCAGTGGGTCTCAATATAGACTGTGAGGGGTAGGGGCTGTAGAATCAAGTACAGATGTGCCCATGTAAGGCCTTCTAAAGCCAATATAAAAATACTTGATGTTATCATGAGGTCAGTGGTATGTGCCATTAAAGAGTTCTAAGTCTGAGCAAATTTGATCAGATTTGTATCTGGTGTCTGTTTTGGAGGAGGATGGTGGTGGTTGTCATGGTCCAAAAGAACCGGATGACAGTCTTTAATGATGAGTAAAATAAAAACAGATTCAAGGGCTATCTTTAGGGTTTAAGTGTAAATGGAGGGCAATGAAGAAGAAAACACACATATGGAAGTGTGGTTAAGGGCCCAGGCTTTAAAGTTAGAGTAAAATCCACATCCGTTTACCACTTCTGAGTTCTGTGCCTATAGACAAGTAAAGCTTCAGAAACTTTATCTATAAGATGTGAATAATAGTAGCACTTATTTCATAGAACTAATGTAAGAATTCAATAGAGGAAAGCATGTCAGTGTTTGAGAGCTATTTTTTCTAAAGACTTTAGTTTTCAGAGAAGTTTTAGGTTTACAGCAAAATTGAGAGGAAGGTATAGAGATTTTCCATATACTCTCTTCCTTCATGCATGCAAAGCCTCCTTCATTATCAATATCACTTACCAGTGTGCTACATTTTTTACTGAGGATGAACCTACATTAACACAGCATAACCTCCTAGAGTCCATAGATTACCAAAGGGTTTACTCATGGTGTTGTGGGTTCAATGGGCCTTAAAAGACATATAATGGCATATATCCATCATTATAATATGATACAGAGTATTTTCATTGTCCCAAAAATCCTCTTTGCTCTACCTTTTCTTATCTCCTACTATCATCCCTGGCAACCACAGATATTTTCATTGTCTCCATAGTTTCTCCTTTTCGAGAATGTTACGGAGTTAGAATCATACAGTATGGAACCTTCTCAGATTGACTTCTTACATTTAGTGGTATGCATTTAAGTTTCCTCCATGTCTTCTCATGGTTTGGTAGCTCATTGCTTTTTAGCACTGAGTAATATTTCATTGTCTGGATGTACCATAGTTTGTTATCCATTCACCTTCTAAAGGACATCTAGGTTGACAAGAGCTATTTTTTATATTGTGAAATGGAAACTGTATTAAATTTTCTTTCCACTTTGTGGGTTCAGTCATTCTCAGAAAAACCTCCCATCATTTTTATAATATTCTAAGTTACAAGAATTGACATAAGGAAAGAAGTGAGCCATAGTGTGTGGAGGGGACACAATCATTCAAGCACATTCCTTTTAAGAATTCTGTCTTAACAAGGTTTGACTTTGTCTAGGTGTGCCAAACATTATGCAAAAATTGAATACTGAAATCCATTAAGATTTTAGCTCCTTGAATTTACTTCAGTCTTTGGCTTTATTTATTTCTTGCTGTGACACATAGATTTAAAACCCAAATGTTAAGAAAAAGCTAATTTTAAAGTTTTAAAAATGAGGAAGCAAAGCATTATTTAGCTTGAAGTCACAATAAAAACTATTCCAAATCCTTCATTTGGAAATAGGATTTTCTTCTCTGTTGTTCTCTAAACCAAAGGCATAAATAAGTGAAACAAAATACAGGTTTCTACAAATGCTATTTGGTAAAAATTGTAAATAGGATCTTAATTATGATGTATATTCACAGACAGTGACCCAAGGGTAAAAGAAAAAAAATGTTTGTTATATTTGTTATTTGTTTAACCAATTTTTGTTGGCAGAAAATTGGTCTTTTCTTTCAATATTCATCATGTTTGTATCATCCAATGATCTGATAAGAATTTACCATATGTTCGTATCTGCATAAAGGTAAAGAATGGTAGGAACTCCTTAAATTCTGGCCTTCCTTTTGCTTCTCCACTGGCATGGCCCTAATTATCCGTTTCTGAACTATTCCCACGGTCTTTGAACCTGATATTTATTTGTGTTCTCAGATTCTTAATCCTGCAACCGTCTTCCATGTTAACGAAAGATCCTTCTAAAATGCAAGTCTTGTCTGATCACTCTACAGGTTAATGCTCTTCACGGAGAGCCAGGTATATGTGGGGGGTGTGGGTGGGGGCAGGGAGGAGATGACCACACTCCCTAGCATAATGCACCAAACCTTCATGACCCTTACTTCATGGTCTTCCCCATGAGGGTCATGCGCTATGTACACACACTATGGGCCATCCTGAGTCAGCTATAAATAACATCCTTCTCAGAAATGTACTTATATTCCTTTCATGACTGAGAAAACACTCATTTTCAAAACCCGACCTCAATGTCTCATTTTCCGAATTGGATCAGTTCTATTTCCTTATTGATAATGTACTCTATAAACAAATGCTCCACTAAACTTACCAAATCTTTAATGCATTATATTATAAATCATAAAAATATGTGATGCTTATGAACACTTATAGCTTATTTGTATAGACAAAGCATCTATTCATTCTGCAGGTAGATTCTAGGTGCGTGTTTATGTCCTACTGGATCCCTTATAATGTCTCTCAGGATACACCCATCTCCACTTGTGTTCCTATGGCAGAAAACTGATACATACACTCATTGGTAACAGCAGATCAAGACAGACAATTTCTGCCTGTCTTGTCTAAAGAAATCTTGGCTTACAGCACAGGTATGCTGGAGATGGATCTCATCTGCTTATGGCAGGGGGCTTATGGTGCCCCCTTATCTATTCCCAATTTCCCCTTGGTGACATCACATTGGTAGTTTAACATAAAGTGTGGTGGAAGTATTTGTACCATGAAGATGGGCAAACACTACACATCATGCTTTTTCGCCTGGAGAGTTGGGTACTCATTTTTCACTTCCTGATCTCTCAAACTAAAGCCTTGCATTACATGTTGTCATAACCACGCTCCTCTTCTTTGTAGCACTTACCTTAGTTATAAGTTGCTGTTCACTTCCATTGGGAAGATTAACTAAGATCGTGTATATTAAATACTGATTGCAGGTCTTGAGACAAAGGATCCAAACTATCTAAGTTATTAAGTTTAATTATTACTATGTAATTACCTGATAAGTATTATTCCCCATCCCCCCCCATGCCACCCCCCCCCCCCCCCCCAACGCACACGACTGTAACTTCCATGAAAGCAGGACAATATTTGTTTTTTTATCCTCAGGATCTGGCATAGTGCCTGGCCCATGGTAGATGAATGATTACATTGAGAGAAATGAATAAATGAAATCACTATTTTTTTTTGTTGCTGGTAACAGCTCTCTGATCTAACATACATTACCATACACTCAATCATTTTCATGTTTGCTGCTCAGAGTAATATGGGATTGGATTCTGCATATTACCTGTTGTAGGGGGTATGGATGAATGTCCTACCCATGATTCTGTCATATTACTCATAAGTATTTGTGTCTGTCCCTGTCTTTCAGTGAATTATAAATATGAAGACAGGTTTCCTGAGAGACTAAGTAACCTTTAAAAAATATTTAGTGAGTAGGAACAACAAATGCATCTTGGGGATTCATGTCTAGGAAATAGACTTAATTAGGTACTTAACCATTCACTATTATCCCTTCCCTTCTATGCAATAATGTGGCTTTGATTTGGTTACTATGGCTGTCCCCAAGATGTCCTTGTTTTAAGAAAATACATTTTTTCCCCAATTGTCTGTTCTGAGAATGTTACTAAAAGATAGTTATAAAGTATTTTTAGCTTTCTTTTTTCTCAGTTGATTCATTAGTGGGAATGCAGCTAAAGTGTGGCTTCATTAAGTCTTTTCATTGATGGGAGTACATTCACATAAAAAAAACCTTGGCCTTCCAACGCTAACTTTCATCATGACAGGCATCCAGGGCTTCCTGCTCACAAGTGGATCTTGCATCTTTAATAAGAACATCAGGGTGCTCAGCAGCTAGGGCTGCATAGTCAAGGCAGCATGTATGGATTTAAAGGTCAATCTGGGAAAAAGAAACTGTTTTTGTTTTTCAGTGCTTTGCTTTGCAAACAGGTGATTTGGAACATCTCAGATCTTACAGCACCAGAAATCCAGTGTGCAAGTTTTCATAATTCTGGCAGCTACCCATGACATTGTATTCTTAGCATAAATGTATTGCTAACATGAGAGGCTTTCTGGGATTCTGGAAAGGGCATTTGGCTGGAGGTCAGGAGTCCTGAGACCCCAGTCTGCCCCTGGTATTAATAATAATAATAATAATAATAATAATAATAATAATAATAAACAATAAATTTTAAAACATTAAAATAAAATAATGTAAAAATAGTTCACATACCTTGAGTTCTTGTTTGTGCCAGCTAAGATTTTAAGAGATTTGTAATATGGGGAGGTTGAAGGGGTTGAAGCACTAACTCACATGGTAACTCAGATATGCAGACACTATGTAATTCTTTTGCTTGTTCAATGTTTGCGCTAATGTTCCTGCTAAATCCCATGCACTGGTGTCTAGGAGAGAAACCAAACATTTAGTCCAATCTAAATTTAGTCATAATTAATACTTTAAACTTAATCTGTCCAATATGGTAGCCACCATCCACATATTTTTATTTGAGCACTTGAAATGTGACTATTTTAGATTGACATAGAATTTCTATAAAATATTATCAGATTTTGATTAATTTGTATGAGAAAAATAATGTAAATATATTTCATAATTTTTATACTGATTGCATGTTTAAGTATTTTAGATAATTAGATTAAAATACATCATTCAAATTAATTTCATTGCTTATTTTTAACTTTAACTTAATGTGGCTACTGCAGGGGTGCCTGGGTGGCTCAGTCACTTAAGCCTCTGACTCTTGATCTTGGCTCAGGTTGTGATGTCACGGTTCAGGGGTTCAAGTCCCATGTTGGGCTCTGTGCTGGCAATGAGGAGCCTGCTTGAGATTCTCTGTCTCCCTCTCTCTGTGTCCCTCCACTTCTCTCTCTCTCTTTCTCTGTCTCAAAAATGAATAAATAAACATTTTAGTGTTGCTACTGCAAGGTTTAAAACTACATATACATGTCCACTATTTATGTGTTGCTCTGAGGAAATTGTTAAGGCTTTGGGGAAGAAGATTTTGAAGAAATGGAAGGCAACACAGTATTTTGGAGCACCGTGAACAATTCAGAGAGTGTATAAAAGGCAGGGAGTAGGATATTCTGCAGCTTTAGGATGATATGTTCTGAATATATTCGTTAAGGCCATCTGGTCAAGTGTATCATTCAAAGCCATTGTTTCAGTGTTGATTTTCTGCTTAGATGATCTGTCCATTGTGGCAAGTGAATATATATATATATATATATATATATATATATATATATATATATATATATATATTCCTTGAATGATAGATGCTTCTCCATCCCCTTATTTTCAATCTGCAGATGTCTTTAGGTCTAAAATTAGTCACTTATAGGCAGAAGATAGATGGATCTTGTTTTTTTTTATCCATTCTGATACCCTATGTCTTTTGATTAGAACATTTAGTCCATTTACATTCAGAGTGATTGTTGAAAGATATGAATTTAATGCCATTGTGTTACCTGTAGAGCTGGTGTTTCTGGTGATGTTCTCTGGTCCTTTGTAGTCTTTGTTGCCTTGGTCTTTTTTTTTTTTCTTTTTTCTTTTTTCTCCACTTGGAGAGTCCTTCTTAAAATTTCTTTCAGGATTGGTTTAGTGGTGGCAAACTCCTTTAGTTTTTGTTTGTCTAGGAAACTCTTTATCTTTCCTGCTATTCTGAATGACAGACCTGCTGGAGGCATCACAATTCTAGATTTCAAGCTATATTACAAAGCTGTAATCATCAAGATAGTATGGTACTAACACAAAAACAGACACATAGATCAATGGAACAGAATAGAAAATCCAGAAGTGGACTCAAAAATGTATGGCCAACTAATCTTTGAAAAAGCAGGAAGGAGTATCCAATGAAAAAAAAAAGACAGTCTCTCTAGCAAATGGTGCTGGGAAAACTGGACGGTAACATGCAGAGGAATGAACCTGGACCACTTTCTTACACCAACACAAAAACAAATTCAAAATGGAAGAAAGACCTAACTGTAAGACAGGGAACCAACAAAATCCTAGAGTAGACACAGTCAGAAACCTCTTTGACCCTGGCTGCAGCAACTTCTTACTAGACATATCTCTGGAGGCAAGGGAAATAGAAACAAAAATGAACTATTGGGAACTCATCAAGATAAAAAGCTTCTGCACAGTGACAGAAACAATCAACAAAACCAAAAAGCAACCGATGACATGCAAGAAGATATTTGCAAATGGCATATCTGATAAAAGATTAGTATCCAAAATCTATAAAGAGCTTATCAAACTCAACAACCCCACAAAAAACAAATAATCCAGTGAAGAAATAAGCAGAAGACATGAATAGACACTTTTCCAAAGAATAAATCCAGATGACTAACAGACACATGAAAAGATGCTCAACATTACTCATCATCAGAGAAATACAAATAAAAACCACAATAAGATACCACTTCACACCTATCTGAATGCCTAAAATGAACATCTCAGGAAACAGTAGATATTGGTGAGAATGCAGAGAAAGGTGGGCACACTCTTGCACTGTCGGTGGGAAGGCAAACTGGTCAGCCACTTCAGAAAACAATATGGAGGCTTCTCAAAAAATTAAAAATAGAACTACCTTATGACCCATCAATTGCACTGCTAGGTATTTATTCAAAGGATTAAAAATGCTGCTTCAAAGGTACATATGCACCCCAATGTTTATAGCAGTTCTAGCAACGATAGCCAAATTTGGCAAAAGCCCAAATGTCCATCAACTGATAAATGTATAAAGAAGATGTACACGCACACACACATACACACACACACACACACACACACACACACACACACACAGGAATATTGCTTGGCATTCAAAAAGCATGAAATCTCACCATTTGCAACAACTTGGATGGAACTAGATTAAATTATGCTGAGCAAAATAAGTCAGTTAGAGAAAGACAAATATACAATTTCACTCATGTGTGAATTTAAGAAACAAGACAGATGAACATAGAGAAAGGGAAGGTAACATAAGATAAAAACAGAATGGGAGGCTAACCCTAAGAGACTCTTAAATACACAGAACAAACTGAGGGTTGCTGAAGGGGATGTGGGTGGGGGTATGGGCTAAATGGGTGATGGGCATTAAGGAAGGCACTTGTTGGGATGAGCACTGGGTGATATATGTAAGTGATGAATCACTGGGTTCCACTCCTGAAACCAATACTACATTGTATGCTAACTAATTTGAATTTAAATAAATAGATTCTGTACTCTTAAAAAAAGGCAGAGAGTAGGATAAACATAGAGGAAGTGAGGGGTTATATCATGCAGGAGCTTGTAGTCTCTGGTAAGGAGTTTGAATTATTCTAAAAACAGTGAGAAAATGTTGAAGGGTTTAGGCGGCAGAGATATGATGGATGTTTGACATCACCTCTCTAAATTCCCATTTCCCTGTCTTTAAAATAGATATAATAATATTAATGTCTTAAAAATACCATTAAATAAGATACTGCATGGATAATCACTCTGGAAGCTGCACAATGCTGTAGAGATATAAATTAATCTCATCCCTATGGCTACTGCTCAAAAATCTTCAATGATTCCCTGACATCAATCACATAAGATCTTCCAACGATGTGTGCCTTTTATCTGTTAGCCCCGCCTGATGATATAAACATTTATCTCATGTTCTGTCCCAATGTATCACCTCCAGTTTTCTCCCTGTTGTCCCCCTGCTCCTACACCTGACCTTTACTCACAATGGACAGTGGTTCACTCGCAATGTCCTCATCATTTGTCTCTTCCTATCCTAATCCAATTCACATTTGCTCTTGTATTAGTCAGGACTTTTGGTTACAAGGAACAGAAACATCTCAAATTGGCTTTATCTGTGGAAGAAATTTGTGAATGGTATAAATGAAAAGTCCATAGGGATGTCTAGTGCCTTCAGGAATGAATGGATCCGAGAACTCATGAAACCTTGCCAGGAATTTGTATTTTGGGTCTCCATCTCTAAGTTTATCCCATATGTTGTCAAGATGATTTTTCATAGATTCAGACTCACCCCAGCAGATTAACAACTTCAGTAGAAAGATAATTTTTCTTTCCCATATATTCTAGCAAAAGCCTCATGTTTCACTCACTTGGCCTAAATATATTATACACCCTGAGCAGATCTATGTGATACTTATTAGCCAAACTCTAGGCCAGAGCTCACCCATGGATTGATGGTACTAAGTAGAGTCCCAATTCAAACCAAATGGGTAAAGTAGGGTTGAGGAAAGTTCCCAAAAGAAAAAGAATTAGGAAGTGGACACTGAACAGGCAAAAAGAAAACAGAAAACAAAAAACCTACCCAGATATCCACCATAATGATATGGCTCATGTCCCATGTCCTCCATGAAACCTACCTCTATGACTTCAGGCCATAATTATCTTTTTTCTTCCTGACTTTTCTTCATACTTGGTCTCTGGAGCATACATTTTTGGCTCCTGATATTCCATTCTGTACTTTATTACAACCATAAAATTTTTATTGCTTGATTAGACCTTGGTGGCAATCTCATCCTGGAGATGTGAAAGCCCAGAAGGAAAAATAATAAATTTTGGATTCTTTTGAAAATATTTCTTAAGGACTTTTAGGTTATTTCTGGAGGGGGGGGGAGAGTACAAAAATTCTTTTAAAAACCCTTAACATTCTTCCCAGAAATGTTCCCTTACTTTTCTCATTCTTAAAAATTCTAAATATGTCAATAATGACAATTTTATGAACAAACTAAGTCATGCATGGTGTAATTTTAAATATCTAACCCAACTGTGTCTTTTGATCTGTAAAGAATGAATGAATTTATACTTTCAATGAATACATATGTGTGTGTGCATGTGTGTATTCAATTTCTTTGTTTCCTTTTGTCTTGACTGCCCAACTTTTTTTTAACACTCTTTGGGTCTAAATGTGCTTACGTATGCCTGTCTGTCATTCATGGCATGTTCTTGTTTGTGTGTTACAGTTGTCTCTGAATTGAGAGGTGTCTGCCCAAGGACAATTGAGTATCTATGTTTATTATGAATCTATGAGCTGATCTGTGCCTACATATTTTCCCCAGATTTATTGAGATATAATTGACATATAACATTGTGTAAGTTCAAGATGTACAGTGTGATGATTTGATACATGTATACATTCAGAAATGTTTCTCACAATAAGATTAATTAACACATCCTTCACCTTACATAATTACCATTTTGTTGTTACGGTTTATGGTGAGAACATTAAAGCTATACTCTCATAGCAACTTTTGAGTATGTAGTACAGTACTGTTAACAATAGTCACCATGCTGTACATTAGATCCCTGGAATTTATTCATCTTATAACTAAAAGTTTGCTCCCTCTGATTAACTTCTCCCCATTTCTCTCACCCCTATGTGTCTGGCAGCCACCATATTACTTTCAGTTTCTGTGAATAGGATGTTTTCCTTTTCACATATAGTTATAGGATGCAGTATTTATCTTTCTTTGTCTGATTTATTTCACTTAGCACAATGCCCTGAAAGTCCATCCATGTTGTAAATGGTTAGATTTCCCTTTTATGGCTGAGTAATATTCCACTGTGAATAAGTGTGTGTGTGTGTGTGTGTGTGTGTGTGTGTGTGTGCGCGCGCGCGCGATATGTATATATCATTTTTTTTTTGCCTGTTCATCTGTTGATGTACTCTTGGGTTGTGTCTATGTCTTGACTATTATGAATATTACTGCAATAAACACGAGAGTGCAGATACCTCTTTGTGATAGTGATCTTATCTCTTTGGGACATATATCCATACATGGGAATGCTGGATAATATTAAACTTTTTCAACTTCTAATTTCACAGATAGGAAAAGAATAATAAGACCTTAGGTTGAACACTCCTGGGTGTTAACACTTACTCTAACATTAAGTAAGTCTGAGTATTCAAACAATGTCTTCGCTGTCCACACCTTGATGTTCTCATTTTCAAAGTAGAGCAAGTGGGACCTATTTTATAGGATGGTCATAAAAATTAAATTAAGTAATACATATGAAGCACCAAGAACAATTCCTAGCATATAGTAATACATTTACTTCTTTATTCTATTTACTAACTGTTTCCTTGATAGTTTACTGTGAAACTGGATATTATTCTGGGTCCTGAGAATGCATAGGTGAATAACATAACAACATCATGAAGCTTAATTTATAGTGAGAAATTGACCAATGAATGATATTTCTCTTCCTAGCACACCTTTTCCAACATCCAATGGCTTATTAGTAGCAATCCTAGGACTAAAACCAACATGAAGACCCAGTTGTCCTGAATTCCAGGCAAATTCTTGAATCACTGAATTTTCCTATCTTATACTAACAAATACAAGTTAGTATTGTCTGGGTTCTTTAATTAAGTTGCTTGAAAGGTAGCATAATAATATGAGGAGTAAGGAGGCTTAGAGGTATAGAGAAATCTCAGCTGAGTGGAAAGGGCCATAACAAGATTTAGAGTACCCACACTCTAACCCTGCTCCTCTATTCCAAGCAAACTGTGAGAGCCTTTTCTTATTAGGTTCTGCCACTCTGGACCTTCATTTGCCTCAATTTTAAAAGAGAGTTTTGGATTAGATGCATGTGCATCTAACATTGATGTTTCTAATTACAGAAAAAAAAATTTCTTTTAGTATCCATGACTTCATTCATGCAGTCCTTCATTTAATAGTTATTGAATCGCCCTCTCTATGCAGGGCAACTCGGTAGGCATGAGTGCCAAAGAGGATAAAGTACATGACTCCCACATCCTCAGAGAGAACCCTTTAATTAAGGAGGTTAACAGATATGCAATTAGTGATAACATAAAGTGAAGAAACCTATATAGTATAGGTGTGAAGAAAGGGTATTGTACTGAAAGCATGACTGGGCTTATTTCCATTTGTAATGATGGCGGGCAGCCTTGACAGAGATGTCAACTGTGAAACATGATAGATGTTGATGAATACAATTTAAACAGGTGAGGAATTGAGGGAGAAAGGTCCAGACAAAGACAACTCTGAAAGTGTATGTCGCCTTAAGACAATGGCTGATAGTTTGGTTTGGTCAGGTAATATTGTACTTTAAGAGAAGTAACTGACATCATTAGATATGTAAGTTGGAGCCTGATTGCAGAGTATATGGACTATCATATTTAGAAATTTGAACTTCATCTGCTAGGTAATGGTTAAGTGTTGAAATATTTTTTTAGGTAGAGGTAGCAACATGATTAATTTATTTTGAAAAAATAGAATTCTGGTAGTAAAGTTGTAGATAAATTGGAGGACAGTGAAGTGCAAGTTCAATTAGGAAGCAATAAAGATCCCAAGTAGGTCAGTGAAAATTGAAGTGAGGAAGTGGATTGGAGGCAAAATTAAGAAAAACAATTGATAGGCTTTAGCAACTAACTGGGTACAGGGGCAAGGGACAGGAGAAGCTGGAGATGAATATGTTATGTCTCACTTAGGCAACTAGACACTCCTAGTTACAAAGGGGACAGAGAGGAAAACTTTGGGAGAAAAATAAAGGGTTTCAGTTTGGAACCGAGGAGTGAGAACTTTTGAGAGGTCTCATTGTGATGTCTAGCTTGATGAGTCTCATATGTTTGGACATTGGGGTCTGGAGCTAGGAAGAGAGACTTTGAAAGTCACTGGTATATAGGAGACAGTTGAAGTCACGTAGCATGGTGAGAGTCATAGCTCAAAAAACTAAGAACTTGCAGAGTGGAATCATTTGAAGAACTTGAGAAGTTTGAGCCATAAATTTTATACTCACTGTTGGTTCTAAATCAGCTTTAGTACTGCTTTGAAGAAAGAAAAAGGCAGCTTCTGTTGTCAATATATCTATCCATGAAAATAAATTATGATATAGGCAAGAAATTAGAGTTTAATCAGTATAAAGGAGTTAAAATATAGCCCTTGTCCTCCTCAAACTATATATTTGGATCCTCTGAAATCCTTGATATTGTGATATTGTGTCTCTGTCTTATAAAACTATATAATTTCAACCCCTTTGGCCTGGAATGAAATGAGCTGTCTTTACGTTGCTACAGAGAATAAAGCAAGTTGATGACCCTAAAATATGGAATTGACCCATTGATCTGCATCTAGAGTGACTAGGATAGTATCCTATATGTAGCAGGTGCTCAATCAGGTTTTGACAAATGACAGTTATTGTCATATGAATAATTTAGTGTTTATAAGACAGGGATACTGAATGGGGGCCAAGATATTGGGCTCCATTTTGGCACTAGGCTAAGTCTTAGTGTGATCTCAGGCACATGTAGGGAGGCTCTGAACCTCAGCATTCTCATCAGTTAAATGAGAAAGGTGGCTCTGCCTCTGAGGTCCCTCTCTGCTCTTTAAAACAAGGATTCTATGTCAGTCAATGAAATATAAGTAGCCTATTGATTTTTTATTTGTTTGTGTGTTAGGCTACCTCACTAAGATTTTTACAGAGAGTTAGGTAGAGAGAGTTGAAGCTTCTACTTCTGACTCCAAACAACTTAAAGTATCGTAATTTTTTAAAATGTTTTAGTTAGTTTTGAGAGACAGAGAGACAGAGCATGAGCAGGGGAGGGGCAGAGAGAGAGGGAGACACAGAATCAGAAGCAGGATCCAGGCTCTGAGCTGTCAGCACAGAGCCCGATGCGGGGCTCGAACCCACCAACCATGAGATCATAACCTGAGCTGAAGTCAGACACTTAACTGACTGAGTCACCCAGGTGCCCCAAAGTATCACCAATTTTAAAGTTATTAACTTTATGGTAGTCGATTCCTAAGCTGAGAAACTCTTTTTTTTTTTTTTTTTTTCAAAAGATGATACAATTGAAATAAGCATAGAAACCTCTCTAAATGCTTTGCTCCCAGGTAGGCTCCACTTCCCACCTTGCTCATCATCCCTCTTTACTGAGGAGAAATATGTTCATCTCCACCATGTCCCTTCCAGGACTGACTTCTGACCATAGGGATATATCCATCAATGTGGTCTCATTTTTTCTTCTTTAGGGGGCTTGGAGGACAGGTATTTCTAACTTTCTCAGGTCTTGTTGAGTGAAATAGGAATTGTGTGGACCTCTTACATCCAGCCATGTAGTGTGGCATCAAAGTCCCCACACTGACCCTGTACCCAAGGGGGTTGCTCAGTGTCATCCCAAAGAGGCAAGCCCAAGTGAATTGCTATAGGTAGAGATTTCTGGGGTATTGAATTCTGTGGGTAAGAATGAAGAAGATCGAATTGGAGAGGGGGTATACATGAGGTAGAGCAAAGAACAGCAGTATGGAAAGCCTGGCTGGGAAAAGTCTGACAAGTCCCAGAAATGGGGTCAAGTCCTGAGGCTAGGATACTCTGAATCACTAGTGGGATACTTTCACCGGCATGTTAGGTTCACTTAAAGGGCCTGGTATGTGATGAATGGTTTAATGGCTTATACTTATTATGCTGTAAGAACAAACGAATATTCAAAACAGCTAAACCATAAAGGGAATTTGGAAGATCAAATAGCTGGAAAGCTCAGAGGTATGGCTTCATCTAGATAGCTCAAGTTTAGGTCATCAGCATTTATTTTATCAGATCTGTTCCCTTTTGTTTATTTTTTAATAGTCATTGTTGACTATTTTAATTTTAATAATAAATAGGAGAGCACATCACTTAAGGAAAAACAGTGAAGAAATGGCACAGTGAAGTTCTATGCACGGTGGATTATTTGTGGTTATGTGAGCTGCCATTCTTGTTGATACAATCATGATGTTTATATTGGCTTTATCACCAATCTAGCTCTTTTAATTGTGGATAAGCCTTATGTCTTTTCACCACCAGGAGCAGAAGAGAGGTGAACACTACTTCACTGCGGAAACCACAGCATGTCAGAGGCTCTAAGCTGGTTAGGAACTGATGGTTGAGCTGATCTTTGTGGCCAGAGACCTGGCCAAATGATGTGATGATTGCTTCAGGCCAATGGGGTCTCCCTCACTTGTGGAAGTTGGTTAACCGACCTGAAACACATTGGCTAAGATTAGGTGGGCATGCATTCCCAAAAGTAAAAGAATGTCAAGGACACAAGCAAGATGACCACTCTAAGTTATCAATGTTATTACTGGTTAATTTGAAAGAATGCTAATCATAGTCTGGAGTTAGTTTTATTTCTCCCTCTCTGTCTCCCATTTCTCTCTCTGTTTTCCTTGTTGAAGATAGAGGTAAAGTTGTAAAGCTACAGAAGGAGCCAAGGCAAAATGCATAGATAGAAAAAGTTTAAGACACAGGGAACCAGTACATCAATGTCACCTGAGACTGCTGGTAACTTGAAATGTGAGAGACAGACTTTATTGTGACTTCTTAATGGCTACCTGAAGCTCTATGACCACTTCTGGACTGTACTCAATAGTGTATTCATTGTTTCAGATTTATTTTAGCTTCCAGGAAAGAATCATTGGCCTGAATACTTCATTTTCCAACCAACCTCAATAGCAATGATATTTGGCAAAATTTTTGCATGTTGGCTTTGTTTCAAACCATCAGCCTTCCATCAACACATTTTGTCTCTGAAGGCAAAATCAGAGTTTCTGCCCTCTACATTTTTATGAAGGTTCTCATCTCTGGGGATGTTATATTCAAAGTTACCAGATGTGCAAATACAGCCTCAGGCTGAATCTGTGGCCCCATTATAATCGGACTTCCTGTTTTGACAACTCTCTGCTCATACAAAGAGGAACAGGTAGCATCTTGAAGTGAATTCACTGCAACCATTTGGAATGAAGCCTTCCAGGTGCAGCAACTGACAACTAACTCAATAGAGAAAATGACAGCATTTGCAGCTTGGAGAGTCACCTCATAAATCTGCTGTCCCACTTTTGGTATATACAGATTTTAATTTGGACTTGATTTATTAGAAATTTTCCAAGCTACTGAGAAATTAAGCATGGACTGAAATGCCTTTCATCAAAGAATTAATGTCAGGATCACTGGTGATGTAACATAGAGAAGAAATTATAGCTCGAATATAATGAAAAAAAATACCTTATTTAAAATCAAGAGAATTGAGTTCTAGTTCATGAGTTGGCCCTGAGCAGCTGTGTGACCTTGGGCAATGTCCTTGTAGGGTCTCATTTTCTTTACTTGTAAATAAAAGGCTACAGTTGGAGAGCCTCCAGAGCTAGTAATCTATACCACTTTTGCTTTTGTTGCTAACAACCTAAGAGAAAAAGGAGATAGAAAAGAATGATAAAAACACATCAGCCCTGAATCTACTCAACACTCACCACCATAATGAAATATACAAAAAAAATTGCAACAGAAAGGAGAAAAAAATCCATTGTACTTTATTTTTCACTCAGTTACCTAATTTCACTGAACAAACAACCTCTAGTTACATTTACATATACCTAACTAGCTAAATTACATGGAAGCTTCATTTCATTTCAGAGATCTCAGAATTTTTATTCTGTATCAGTACATCTGTGGAGTAGCATCCACTAACACTGTTTAACCTGGAAAGTGTGTCTTTTGTGGCTGGGCCACCTTCTTAAGTCACATCAACCACTCATAGTGTAGGAACAGTGGTAGACGTAGAGATGTACCACCTGGGACCTGGGACCTGGGACCTGGGACCTCATTTACAAGACCCAGTGCAAAAAAAAAAAAAATGCAGGGATCCATTTTTTAATTATCAAGAATTTCAGGACAGCAACAGCAGAGCATTGACCCAAACAAAGGTCTCTTTAAGCAGGGGGCCCTGAGTGACTGCAAAGATCATACACCCATAAAGCAGGCCCTGGTACTACCCGGATGTCCTTTCAAAGAAGGACTTGTTGCTTCAGCCGTGAGAAATGACAAAGATGGCCCAGCTGCAGTGAGCCGCCTTGCTCAAGATCACAAAGTTTCTTGGGGTGGACCATATCCAACTGTGGCAAGGGTAAAAAGGGCTGGTCTCTTTAGCCCCATGTGAGACAACTTGGACGAGACCTGTCGGTTCCACACCTTCTCGAGGGTCTGCTGAGACTCTGGTCCGCATCACAGTTTACTTGCTTACTCTACTTATTTCTGCATCCCCTGTCTGGTCCACGGGAGTTGATTCCAAGTGTACTTCCTGCACACTGCACTGTCTCAGAGTCTGCTTCTGGAGACCCCATATTGTTATTTATTTTAAGACTAAGAACTTTGAAAAATGGGGCACTGGGTGACTCAATTGTTTAAGCATCCAACCCTTGCTCTCAGCTCAGGTCTTGATCTCAGCGTTGTGAGTTCAAGCCCCATGTTGAGCTCCATGCTGGGCGTGAAGTCTACTTAAAAACAAACAAAACAAAACAAAATAAGAATAAGAACTTTGAAAACAATGCATTTTTAATTAAAAACCTATGAAAAGAAACTATACAGGAGAAAATAAGAATAAAATCACACAAACGTTCACATCTAGTAAGGATCAACATTTGTGTTAGTTAAGCCTCATCTCAGGTTTCACTCTGTGCTTATGTATGGATAGGAGGGTCTGATGGCTGGTAGATAGATAGATGCAGATAGGTACAAATAGAAATAAAGTAAATGTGAGAACTAAATAATGTCACATATTGAGTCCACACAAGGATTCAAAGCAGTATTAGGCACATAAGTGGTAACACCCTTAAATCTCTCCCTGCCTGCTCTTTTCCTGTACATGTATCTCAATCACAATTCTATTATATCTCTGTATCCCCATTGCGAATATCATTGAATGTTCACATATAAATGAGGTTCCTGGGAGAAGTTTACAACAGTAAAGGAGAGAAGTATAGGAGGTGCTAAGCCCTTTTGTTGCCTCTCAGTTGGTAGTTCCTTTACTATAAGATGTAATAGCTCCCATGTGTTAACTATAATAACAACTGATCCTTCAAGATCAAAATCTGGAGGAGGAAAACGTTTCAAGTTAGTAGCCGGTGTAAGTTATAATGGTCATTGGTGCCATTGGCCTGGATAATAAGCTTTTGCAAGCTGAGAAGCCTTAATCACCAGCAAAACCATAATAGAAACAGAAATATAATTCAGAATTCTCTTCTTGGAAGCTCTCTTCACTGAGCTGAATCATAAGAAAAACCATTTCAGGTAAGATAATTTGTTGTAGGAATTGGGGCTACCCCAACATTGCAGGTTTCTTTAACAGCCTTGCAACTATAATGGTACCTGGGGTCTTTGTCCCTCTTGAAGTGCATCCTCCAAATCTGAGGGTTTGGCTGAGTTTAGTAGTGTGGATCAAGACTCAGAGATTTTGGAGGTCCTTGCTGACAATTTATGATCATTGCAGAGACCCAATACACAACCAAACAATACTAGACATCAAATATCAATTCGAAAGAAAGCAAGCTAGTCAAAATGATTGTGTGTTTATCTGAAATAAGAACAGCACTTTGAAGCAAAGCAAATATGAAACACCTTCTTCTGCCCAGATGATGTCCTGGGAGAATGCTTTGCCAGATGTATGTTTAAAGTTAGAAGGAGTGTTCTAGAGCCTCACACTAAAACTGTCTTGGTGAAAAGACAGAAGAGTTCAAGGAGTCTCTGCAAACGAACTTGACAGCCCCTGAGTAAATCCTTGGGAAGTAGAAAACCACCAGAATTTGAAATCCTAGTGAGTCATTAGTGGACTATGTGCTGTGCTGATTGAAGCTCTGTGATGCCGAGCCATGTGGGAGTTGGTATGAAGCCTAGCCCCACCACATTTCATGTTTAAGAGTGGGCCAGTCACTTACCTTCTCTAACCCCCAAATTCCTTATCTGTAAGTGGTGACGAAGACACCACATCAAGTATCATTGTGAAAGGGTGCTTTCAGAATTCAGCCACATATGGGAAAGAGGGAGAAAAAAACAAAAACAGCAAAACTAAGTAACATGAAGTTTGAAGCTTTGGAAACATTTTCAGATCCACAGAACAGCGTGAAACACAAAGTGATCCAGGGAGAAACGAGACACGTAAACCTGGATGCTTAAAAGATAGGAGAAGGCTTTCAATGCAAATAAAAATATGTATAGGAAAATCTATAAAGAACACAGCCCCACACAATTCTTACCAAGAGTGTTGTTTTGGAGTTCAATAATTTTATTTAATTAATTTACTTATTGAGAAATAGAGAGCAGGACAGCAGGAGGGGCAGAGGGAGAGACAGAAAGAATCTTAAGCAGGCTCCATGCCCAGACTGATGCAGGGCTCTATCTCGTGACTGTGAGATCATGACCTGAGCCCAAATCAACAGTTGGTCACTTAACTGATGGAACCATCCAGACACCCTTGGAGTTCAATTATAAAGAGAGCATCACAACAACAGCAACAATGGCTGGACATTAACAAGAGCTTATTATGCGTAAAGATGTCTAAATAGTCACCATGGATGTCTTATTTTATATTTGTATATTTTATATTTTATCTTAACCTATATTTTATAATTATGTTTGTAGGTATTCCTATTCATTTTATATTTATAATGTTTATATGAAATGTATTATTTATTTATTTCTATTTAAAATTTTACTTTCATAATGGGCAAGTCTCAAGACATTGGATTTTTTTAAGGTTTACAATGTGATGTTTTGCTACACACATACATTGTGAAGTGATTACCACAACCAAGCTAATTAACATATCCATCACTTTGTATAGTAACCATTTTGAAACAAGGGTGAGAACACTTAAGATTTAACCTCTTAGAAAATTTCAATTATACAACACAGTATTATCAACTATAGTCTGTAGGCTATGCATTATATTTCCAGAAATTATTCATCTTCCATAACTGAAACCTGCCCTGTGAACCACATCTCCTCATTTTATTATTATTGTTATTAACCCTATTTAACAGATGTGGAAACCAAGGCACATGTTCAACAACATGCTCAATGTCACCAGCAGAAAATGGTGGCTTGGAGTTACCAATTTGAGTCCCAACTGCTCAATGCTTATCCCCCATCTCCTGCCTTCCCCTACCTTCAGGAAATTATTTGGAATCTTGGCACTACTTACTACATGCTAGTTGTGTGGTTCTTGGCCAAACAGTTATTCAATTTTTCTGAACTGCTGTTTATTTATTAAATAATGAAAATAACAGCTTCATCCTTGCAGTGTTGTTGTAAAGTAACTGTTATTATTAGTGTTTTTATTAATGTAGAAAGTATTTACTCATATTGTTGTTGATTTTATTGTCTTTTAAGGAACAAAAACACTTTTCATAACACTTTTCAAACAGAAATCACTCTCCTGGTCCAATGTTTTCTGTTTCCTTCCTCATCTGTGGAACGTACATTTATATGTTCTTCTTGTATCATTATTTAGTTTTTCCCCCTGTACGTTGACTAATATACAGGTTGACAAAAATTTAAATATCTATTATAGTCTCATCTCAAGCAGTAGTGTCTGTGAAATCTCAGAGCAGATAAGATGCTTTGGTTTTTGGTTGTACTAAAACAACCAAATGACTATCACAATTTAAAATTTCCACTCTCTCCTGACAGGCTAGCCTGTGCGCCTGCAGTGGTATGGGCACCATGCTTTGGAAAATGGCGTTTAATCAACCTTCAAATAAGTGTGCTGAGGCCCAGAGATGCAATATGCTCCTGGGCATGCACAGAACTCATGGTTAAGCTTGGAATCCACACCCCACAAGGGCTCACCAATTATGCAAGATGGCAACTCTGTTCCTCAAAGCCAAGTTGCTGGCCCATGGACTGAGTCTATTCGGAAAGTAAGTATGGGATTGTTGAATCACTCTGTCCAAGGGGAGAAGCCGAGTCCCTTGTGTTGTGAAATGTGTCTCTGAAACTTAACACAGATCACACATTTTCATTCCTATTAAAAATCATGTCAGAGTTTCCTTAAACTGGGCCTTGAACTGTTGGCTAAGTTTGAATTACACATGCTTTGGCACTGTTTAGAAGGAAATGTTTGGATAATGTTCCTCTGCTAATAGAGAAAGACTTTCAACACTCTCATGGAAATGTTACTGAATTGGAATTCTTTCCTGTTCATTGTGTTTAGAAAGAAAGACACAGTGTTGTTTTGTTTTGTTTTGTTTTGTTTTCTTGCTGTAGAAATAGTAAACACATACAACTATTACTATGTATGTCAAGACATACTCATTCTTGTGAAATGTGCACGTGTGATGCTACTTTTCAGACCCAGATTAGCGTTCAGAGTAGTGGTTCCCTGTGCCCTTCTGGATATGGTCTTTCAAAGTCTGACAGACCAGTGAGATGAAAGAGGTCAGGCTTTGGAACTGGAAAATCAGCTCTGATGCTAAATAACCATATGACTTTGCACATTCATATGACCTTGGATGATGAACTTACCTCATCTGAATTTTACTTTCTTTCTTTGGAAAATGAAGATGATAATAGTAATGCCTGGTCAATGAAAGTCACACAGATATTATGAGGGTGAGGAAAAATATGTATAGAAGAGTCATTTATCAAAGGCACAATGCCATGCAAATATTACCAAGGATGCTATTTTGGAGTTCAATTATAAAATTGGCATGCACTGTAACACACTTTTCAAGTGTGAAAAATGTAGGTTGAAAAAAGGGGATATGTGCACTTATGCTCTCACTCATTTTTTCTTCTATAAACTATGTCATTGACTCCTCCAATTTTTAACTTTTTTTTTTTAATTTACTGGGCTTATGCTTAGGCAGAGATGCAAAGGAAAGGTTCCTGGTGAATTGTTTTGTTACTTAGTTCAGAATAATAACAAGTTGTCAAATTCATTAAATTGCATTTTAGACTGGTACAGTATTATTTTCACTGTGCTTGAAAAAAATAGAAACTACCCTTTTAATTTTTATTTTTGCCAAGAAATTCATGTGCATACTGAAAGTAATTAAATATTATGAAAAAGGCTGTAAGTGAAATATAGCAGAAGCCTTGTCCATCTCTTTCTACCCACAAATCCACTACCTTGAGGTACCTAATTCCAGCTCTTAAAGCCATTATTTTTGGCATTTATCTCCAAAACTCTAAATAACATGTTTATTCTTTTATTTTCATTGATTAATTGTGAATGTTATCTATTGACTTTGTATCATGGTAGTTGATGAGTATTTACCTCTCTTACATCCAGATCTCTGTATTCTTTCCCTACTTTCTCTTAAATAGTCATGGAAGATTAGAGCTGACTACAAAATCTGTGTCACCCCTTCCATTTGGGAGATAGGATCTATTTCCTTCCCCTTAAATATGGGCTAGCCTGTAACTGCTTTGATCACTGGGATGTAACAGAAGTGATGCTATGCTAATTCTGAACCTAGCCTTTAGGGAGACTGGTAGTTTTGCCTTGATCCTCTTGGATTGATTACTTGTCAGCTCTTCTTTGCTAAATATGAGGACTCTGAAGAATTTTAAACATGTTGTCCCACAGAAATTTTACAGTCAAGCAAAAGTATAAGAGAGCCTTTGTAAAAAAGATTTATAGGTACAAATATCATCTCATGTATTAGACCCTAATAAGATTCAAAGGAAACCCATGAAGTTTTAAAAGAGTCAGAAAGAGCTTATAATAAGAAAAATTGTCAGAACATCTAATCTCTCAGCAGGAGCCAGACTAGAACATATATTATTAAGTGTCCTTCTTATGGAAAAAGAAAGATAACTCATGACAGAACCTAAAACCCAGAGGGCAGAGTCAATAGCCATGGCGAATATTCTCAAGAAGCAGAACTGGGATGGAATATAATAACTGGCAACATGTGTCTAGTTAGATTTCAAAACTTCTCCAGATTAGTGACTGCAACATGAGTCTTAATCTCTTCTTTTTAAACTGGAGTGTCTATGGTAGTTATTCTGCCTCTGTTCCATCACTGTATATTGGATGTCCCGGGGTCATATAACTTTCTGTTTGGCTCCTAAGTCTTTAGATTGAAAGGACTGTACTCAAAGAACAGTGCCTGAAGAGTCTCACCATTTTTTCCCTTATTTGTTGATTTTCTCCTCTTATAGCAGTGTTGACCGGTGTCTGATTAGATTAATGGAGCATGGGGGGACTGATGCTATGCCAGTCTACACGTCACACTTGAGAGAACTGCAAGCTTCTGCCTTAGTCACTTGGATCTCTGAGTATATCATATGAAATAGACCACATAGAGACTCCCTGAGACTACATGGAGAGACAAGAGGGTCCAGTTCATCTGGGGAAGGTCCAGGCATGTGAATAAAACTATCTCATATTCTCATTTTTGCTGTTTTTTGGAAATAAAGGATGGTGCTTGGTTTTCCCCATTTGCTACTCAGAGTTCTACATAATCTGCATTTTCAGTGTCTTACCCTAAACTTCTACTAGACACGGTGATTCTGCTTTCAAGACCTGTCTGGTTATCATTTCTCGAAAGAATAAATTCAAGTCTCTTAGAGAAGCAGGAAAAATTAGCTAGTTCTTCATGTGGTGGGAGAGGGACTATGGGTGTCAAACCCACATTTAAGTCCCAGATCTTATCTAAATTTTTCATAGTACATAGTGTATCAATTTTGAACATTTCTGAGATTCTTTGCATTTAGTTAAATTACTTTTCACAATCATTCCCTGCTCAGGTGTTTAGGTTCAGATTTATAGTGGTATTTTAGTATGTAAACAACATAGCAAATGTATGCCATTTATATAGAGACTCATGTTAAGAAGTCAACAAATTGTAGCTTTGCTTACATTGTTGTCTCTATCTGTATTGTAAGGGAAGTAACTATAGTGTAGGGCACAGGAACTATACTGTCTGGATTCAAACCTTTATTCTTTTATTTCATAATTGAGTTGAGCAAGTTACTTCTCCTCTTTTTGTATTCTTTGCATTAGTGACCCTGTCTGTAACAGTGGGACCAATTTAACTATATCTTAGGGTTGTTATGAGGACTATATATGGCAATCAATATAAATTGCCAAGCTCTTAGATAATATTGAATGAATATTAGCTACTCTTATTAATAACATCTCTAGGTCCTCTCCAACTCAATGATTCTCAAATGAAGTATCTCTATAATGACATTTATTTGATCAAAATAAAGTATTGAATGTGATGGCAGAGTTACTGTTTATTCATGTCCTTGACAGCTCATTCATCATCTCTGTGGGTTGTCTGGATGGCTGGCTTTTGAGGCTTCAGCTTCTAGGTCTTTTATTTTCTTGATCTGAGAGGCTAGTGTGTACAGAAGAACCACAGGCTAGTTGCATTGCCAGTGTATTTGTTATTAAGCTGGGATATAGAGTTTTCTCCCAGAAATCTGACAAGACATTTCACATTGTTATGGTACCAAGGGTTTTATAAGTCATTTGCTATTTGTAATGGAATGAAACCTGATCATTGTTTCCTTTAGGTGGAACTTTATTAGCAAACAAAGCATACTCCAAACCACAAAAAGAATGTTGCCCTTTAAAAGTAGTTGAACCTTGGAAACAAAAAAAAAAATGACTCAGTCAACCTTAAACAGAGGCATACACTTGGGTCTCACTTTGAGCAATAAAAGTCTTGTGTAAAAATCAGTGTGACTCCTCCTTTAAAAAAAGACAGGGATAGCATCCAATTGTCTTTTGGTTATTTTTAATTTTCAGTGGGCAGTGGTTGCTCACTGACAATTAAGGAAACAAAAATTTATTAACATCTTCAGAGTCACTTATGTTTCTCATCACTGAGGATATGTGGTTCCTCTCCCCAAGGAGCCCATAATCTAATGGGGAAAACTGGCACAGAAATAAGTAACACTCAATGTATTTAAAAGACATAGAAAATTTAGTAATCACACCCCCTCTTGTCATCTACTCCCTTCTTTCATAATGAGTTCCTCCTTTAGGGTACCTTCTAAGTTTTTCCTTTATAATGGTTTTCATTCATTCATCAACAAACCAACATTCTAAGTCTACTATTTCCAGACCCAATGCTAGTTCTGGGGGAACCAAAGCAAACAAGTCTATGTATTAAATAAGTAATTCCAATAACATTGAATATTTAGAGACATGGGACTATGTAGAATGAGATCTGTATATGATCAGGGAAAGCTCTGTGGGAAAGACAGTAAAGTTGGGATGTATAAGACAAATGGGATTTACTCAAAACAGAGGGACAGGAGAAGGGCAAAAGTGCAAGAACTCAGAATATTGGGAAAATGGAATAGAGATCATTTGGCCAGCAGTGAAAAACTCAGGATGTGGAGTTGGGGGAGATGAGGCCAGAGAGGCAGATAAGGGCCACATTGTGGAAAATCTTATATGCCATATTAAAAAAGTGAGAGATTTATACTAAAATATACCACATCTTCCCTATTTATTTATCTATTGATGGACACTTACATTGCTTCCATATCTTGGCTATTGTAAATAATGCTGTAATGAACATAGGGGTACGTGTGTCTTTTCACATTAGTGTTTTTATCATCTTTGGATAAATGCCCAGAAGTGGAATTGCTGGATTGTATGGCCATTCTAATTTTAATTTTTTGAAGAAACTCTTTACTGTTTACCATAGTGGCTACACCAATACATTCCCACCAGCATGAGAGTTTCTTTTTTTCCAGATCCTCACCAAAATTTGTTCTTTCTTATCTTTTTGTTAATAGCCATTCTGATGTCTGCAAGATGATATCTCGTTGTTTTGATTTGTGTTTCCCTGATAATGAGCAATTTTGAGCATCTTTTTGTGTCTGTTGGCTATCTGTTTATCTTCTTTGGAAAATGTTTATTTAGGGACTCTGTCCATTTTTAAATCAGATTGATTTTTCTTATATTGAGTTTTATTATTTCTTTATATATTTTGGAACTTAAACCCTTATCAGATATATAATTTGCAAATATTTTCTCTTATTCAGAAGACAAAAAAAACACTTTAAATTGTTATCTGACTTTGGGTAATTTCTTTTATTTTTCCATACCTTCATTTTCTTATCTGCAAAACAAGCATAATAACAGTACTATCACTTTCCTTACAGAGTTGTTGCAAAGATTAAGTGAGGAAATAATTTAAAAATACAACTGCCCTTAACACGTAACAAGGGCTCAATATGTATAATCTACCCTCATTTTTTTTAATGTGAAATTTATTGTCAGATTGGTTTCCATACAATACCCAGTGCTCATCCCAACAGGTGCGCTCCTGAATTGCTATCATCATCATTATCATGAAAGCCTATCCTTCGGAATCCATAAAAATGAATGGAAGGAAACTGAAACTCATGAAACAACTTTCAAAAGTGTCAGAGAGTTAGTGGAAGAGACAGGGTATCCTTGAAAATTTTTGAGCCAATGGTTAAAAAGGTGGATGGTAATAACTCAGGAAAGACTCATCCAACTTCACTATGGAAAATGAATTAGTGAGGGTGGAAAGAGAGAGAGAAAGTCAGAAAGAGAGCACATACCACAGAGCTAATAAAAAAATTAGAAACAGCAAAGAATAAAATAGAGTGGTTGAAAATTGAATGGCTGTCATGGACCAAAGTCTTGGTATAATCACAATGAACAGAGAAGAAAGAAATAACGACTAAGCAAATAAAAAAGAGATGATAGATGTGGAAGGCAGGAAATAAAAGGGTAAATGGAATCATGCAATGAACTTAACAAATGAAAGAAAAGACTGTTAAAGATATAATTCAAGCAAACTTCTTGAAAGCAATACAAAAGTGAATCAGTAGATAAAAAATAATATTCTGATTGACTAATATTGGGAGGCATTCTAATGGAATTATTGGTTGTCAGAGATAAAGAAAGAATGCTTCAGATAGCCTGGAAGAAAAAAAAATGAATAGTCTGGACTTCTATTTCTTGGCAGTAACATTCAGTGCCAAAAGATAATGGATAAATACCAACCTGGTTTTAATAATATGAATAGACATTACAGTGATGTTAAGCACAATTACTCCAGAAATACAATAACCGGGGGCCTTACAACAAAACAAATAAAATATATAATTAGGGTAGAACACACAAAGTTTAAAAATGAAAAATCTGTGTTAAAAGACCTGGAAATGAATATTAAATTTACTTAATATATAACTAAAACTTAGGTAATTATGAATGCAAAACAGAATGTGAATATTATAAACCTTGATAATATAAAAATAATAATATAGATTACATAGATTAGAAGTGAAGAAAGGCTAGGGTGGATGAGTTGTAGGCAGGCTGGGCTCACTACTTGATCTGACATGTTTCATAGTAAAGAAGGACTTAAAACTTTCTGAACTTAAAGCATTAGTTAAAATAATTAAAAAATCCAACCTTATCATAATTTTGTCTCAAATTATTTTTTTCTTAACTATAGAAGAATGTTTTAGTACATGGTATTACTTTTTGTGAAGGAATTCTTATGTGGCATTCAACAGTTTAATTTTACTTGTTTATTCAAATTAAGTTTAATATTATAAATTTTTTTAGAAATTAACAAATAGTATTTATCAGAAGTGATTCTTTCCTCTAGAAACAATTCCACTTATTCATGTTTTTATCCTTTTAACTATATTTGCAGAAAGTGATACCTAGAATTATACTAATCTAATACTACTAATACTAATAAATTATAGTAAGAGCAGCTAGCACTACTTACTGAGTGCTTTCTCAATGCAAGAATTTTCCTGAGCACTGTGCATATAATACTTCATTTAATCTCACAACAACAGGAGCACCTGGGTGGCTCAGTTGGTTAAGCCTCCAACTTGGGCTCAGGTCATGATCTCACAGTTGGTGGGTTCAGGCCCCGCATCGGGCTCTGTGATGACAGCTCAGAGCCTGGAGCCTGTTGAGGATTCTGTGTCCCCTCTCTCTGTGTCCCTAACCCACTTGCATTCTGTCTCTGTCTCTCTCAAAAATAAATAAACATTAAAAAAATTAATCTCACAACAACATTAAGAGATAAGTACCATTATCATCATCCCCATGATAGAGATGAGAGAATTGAGGCATAGTAGAGATTGGCAAATTAGCCAAACCAACACAGGTATTGATGCTAATGCCAGGATTGTAACCTAGATAGTTTTTAATCACTAACACTGAACATTAACATCAGTAGGTACTGAGATTTTAGGATTACTTGTTTCTTTTTTTTAAATTGAAGTATAATTGACATACAATATTCTATTATTTCAGGTGTGCAGCATAGTGATTCAACAATACTATACATAACTCAGTGATCATAAGTGTAGTCACCATCTGTCACCATGCAATGTTATTATAATATTATTTACTATATTCCCTACGCTGTACTTTTAATCTCAGTGGCCTATTTATTTTATAACTGGAGGTTTGTAGCTGTTAATTCCCTTCACCTATTTTGGCTGTTCCCTTCTGGCAGCTGCCAGTTTGTTCTCTGTATTGAAGAGTCTGTTGGTTCTGTAGAGTCTACATACAAGTGAGATAATATGATATTTGTTTTTCTCTGATGTATTTCACTTAGCATAATACACCCTAGGCTCATCCATATTGTCACAAAGGACAATATTTCATTCTTTTATATGGCTGAGTAATATTCCATTATATATATATATATATATATATATATATATATATATACACACACACACACACACACACACATAGTGTTGCTTGGGTTCCTTCCATATTTTGCATACAATGCTGCAATAAAAACAGGAATGCACATATCTTTTCAAATTAATGTTTCTGTTTTCTTTGGGTAAACACCCAGTAGCAGACCTAGTGGATCATATGGACTTCCTTTTTTTCTAATTTTTTTAATATTTATTTATTTTTGAGAGAGAGAGAGAGAGAGAGAGAGAGCATGAATGGGGGAGGGACAGAGAGAGAGGAAGACACAGAATCCAAAGCAGGCTCCAGGCTCTGAGCTGTCAGCACAGAGCCCGATGTGGGGCTTGAACCCACAGACTGTGAGATCATGACCTCAACCGAAGCTGGACACTTAACCAACTGAGCCATCCAGACACCCCATGGATCATATGGACTTTCTGCTTTTAATTTTTTTGAGGAAACTTCATGCTGTTTTTCACAGTGATTGCAATATTTTCATTTTTGTAGTTCCTTACTTTTTGAATTTTACATTATAAATATATATTTATAAATGCATATATATTTTTTGTGTGAGATTATGTGTAATATATATATATATATATATACATATATATATATATATATATATATATAATTATTCACATGTGAAGGGGAAAAAAGGAAATGCGTGAGTGGAGAGCTCTGAGGGGAAAGAAAGTTGAGGGAGAGAGGAAAAGCACAGAGAGCTGGCAAATATCTTTAGGCTAAACCTGACTTGCTAGAAAAAAAAAGCCTTAAAAATATCAGGTAAGGGGCACCTGGGTAGCTCAGTCAGTTAAGCATTGGACTCTTGATTTTGGCTCAGGTCATGATCCCACAGTTCGTGAGTTCAAGCCCCACATCAGGCTCCATGCTAGAAGGAGACTTCTTGGAATTCTCTCTCTCCCTCTCTCTCTCTCTCTCCCCCCAACCCCCTTTCTCTCTGCCCCTCTCCCACTTATGCATGCATGTGCACATGTGTGAGTGCTCTCTCTCTCTTTCAAAAATAAATAAATAAACATTAAAAAAACAAAAGCATAAAACATATCAGGGAAATTCAATATTCAATAGAAATGAATTTTCTATATGGTAGTAAAGTGTGAATCCACTAAGGAATAATAATCTACTAAAAGCATCTGAGAAGATAATGAGAAAGACACATGTCAAAATTTGGATTTGCAGAGGAGCAGAAATAGATAGCTAGCCACAGGATGTGGGGTAATGATTGAGAGTTTAGCAGAAGATAAAAATTAAAGTTGAAGGTAACTGGGAAAGATGTCAAATCTTGGGAGTTCCCAGAACGTTTGTGAAGGGTTTTCCACAAGATATAGGATCAGTTATGATGAGGTTCAATTATTCAAAGGATTCAGAGACACTGGTATATGAGTCACACACCCGTTCTCACACCAACACTGTCTGGTACTTTATTATCCCCATTCTGACATAGAGGAAAGCCAGTGAGGCTTAGAGAAGGGAAAAGTCCTGCCCAAGTGTACCTCAGCCAGCTTAGTGGCAGAGGATGAATTTACATCCAAGTCTTACCATATGCAAAGTCTAGAATCTTTCACTATTTCTTCTTCTGAGTAGTGGAATATGTTTTGTTATATCACCTCAAGAGATACAAAACACATCAAAAGTGATATAAGCTGTGGCTGCTGCTGTATTCGCAGCCAATTCAATCTCATCACTTCAGAGAAACTCTCAGATCAGCCCAGTTATTCTTCAAGTCGGTGTGAGCCTATAATTCAATAACTCTCCAGTGTAAAATTTAGTTTGATGCAAATTCCCAGGAGGTGTCAATGAATTGCCCACTATGTGATTAAAGAAGAAAAAAATTGATCTTAAAAAAATGAAGAAAAAATCATTTGTGATGAACAAGTATAGAATTCTCAAATCACTCTGTTGTATATCTAAAACTAATATAACATCGTATGTCAACTACCCTTCAATAATAAAATTTAAAAAAATTGAGATCATGACTATAGCCACATAGGTTATAAAAGAGAGATGTCCATCAAATAGCATAATTCTGTCCCGTGTACATCCTGAGGTTACGTTAGAATCCCATGATGCCTTCTTTAGAATTCAGTCATTTTCCTTGGTTGACTCTATCTACACCTCTTATATGGCTTGGAGTTACTGCTGCTCTGATATTTGACCACCACCAACAACTGATGCCTGTCTTGGACAATCCCTGCCTCTGTTCCCTTCCTCTGGTACCTCTGGCAAATAAGTGCAATACTATGAGGCATACCTTATAAATATACAGTATCTGTGATATAATTTTATGTTATATTATACTAATTACTGTATTATTGTTATTAAATGAGGTAAACTAGGCTCTTGTGCTTAGCCATCTCCACTTCTGGAACATGGGCCATGGAAATTATTCAGATCTCCTCCGTGCTTCCAGGGAGAGCCAGGAAAGGATGATGGGGGCTGCCTCAAGAAATTCTTGTGCCCAATCAGGCTGTGAACTCATGCATACCATGTTGTCCTCGGTATGTGGAATGGAACCATCAATGGTACCGCCACTTTCAATGGCCCGGAAAAGACCGGGGGTATCTGTTTCTTTAACTTTCAAATCTCTACCTTCAAATGAGGGTTTCTTCATAACCCCATGCACTTCATATCACATTCCATTCCCTTTTACTTCTCTCTCTGTCATGTGATTAGTTGCCAAAAACTAAGAAGTACTTTTGAGTGATTTTATTATTTATTGAGCTCGTAGAGTGAAGCTGGACAAAATTCTCTAGAAATAAGACCTATGGAACTGTATGGGAGATGTCTAACTCTTTATGATTTCGGAGTTCATGCATTTTAAGAAGTCTAATGGACCCTATCAAATATCAAAATGGTGGAAAAGCCCACAGAAATGTTAGCTTGTAAAGAAATTTAGTATCTATGAAACTAAACTAAGAAAAATTAATTCTGTGTGAATTTAGTGGTTTAATTGTGCCTAGATTAGTTAATTAGGTAATTAACATAAGAATGTGCTTTTCATATTAGATCTCTGTATATTAATAATGGAACTGTTCATAAGAAGAGCAAACCAGGCATAGAGAAGTGCTAATTAACTTCAGAAATGGAACCTTTCAGTTGCTAAAGTACTTTCTCCTTGTCTCCTTTAGAGAAGTGGCCTAGCACACTGCTGGACCATCTTTTACCTTGTAGATTGCATCATTTTTCACCCTTTTTTTTCCTTTTCACATTCTTTTAAAAGCAACTATAAACAGAATCAAATAATTTTTCACACACCTGCCATGAAATAATCTATATAATTCCTTCCTTGGCTTTCTACAAAGAATTTGGGTAATTCTTCTCACCTCTATCAAGTTGTAAATCTCACCAAAAAGTAACTTAATTCATGGGTTACACCTGTTAGTACCAACATGGGGCTACTGATATACAGACTCCTAAAAGTCAAGTTGTTTAAATAAAGAGAAAGTTATTTTTTTAAGGTAACAGTGCATTCAGTTTCACTTCCACTTTCTTTCCTCCTGGGTCGGTTGTGCATGGTCAGAGGCCTGGTGAACCAGCCTTTCCTAGCCCAACAAAGTGCAATTGCCTTCTTAAGACAGAATGGCACTGACAGTTCTTCCTTTATTGATTTTATGACTGGAGCAGTGGTTGAGGATTCAAAAAGACTGAATAAACAACATTTCTCTCTCAAGTTCTGAAACTATTAAAAATAAAATAAAAAATGGATATAAGCAATCAAAATATCACTTTCATTATTGATAAAGGTGACATTGGAGATAGGAGATAGGAGATAGGAGAAAGGAGACATTGGAGATTTATACACGTGAGTGAGTGGATCCATTATACTGAACTCAAAAATCATATAGACTTGCAGGGGCACCTAGGTGGCCCAGTTGGTTGAGCATCTGACTTCGGCTCAGGTCACGATCTCAGGGCTTGTGGGTTCAAGCCCCACATCGGGCTCTGTGCTGACAGCTCAGAGCCTGGAGCCTGCTTTGGATTCTGTGTCTCCCTCTCTCTCTGCCCTTAACCCACTTGCATTATGCCTCTGTCTCTCTCAAAAATAAATAAACATTAAAAAATTAAAAAAAAATAAAAATAAAAAATAATCATACAGACTTGCCTACTTAATTATTCAAAAACAAGGAGATATGAGAAATTATATAGAAGAGTTTGCCCCTAACATAGAGAAATCAAGGAGCTTAAAAGGACTCATGTTTTGGCCAAGAAAGATTTAAAAAAGATAAGATGTTTATAAGTGAATCTTTAAAAGTAAAAGTCACTATGAAGTACACAAAATGTTTTTTTTTTTAACATTTATTTTTGAGAGAGAGAAACAGAGCATTGAGCAGAAGGGAAAGACAGGGAGACACAGAATCCGAAGCAGACCCCAGGCTCTGAGCTGTCAGCACAGAACCCGAAACAGGGCTTGAACCCACAAACTGTAAAATCATGACCTGAGCTGAAGTCAGAGGATTAACCAACTAAGCCACCTAGACTCCCCACAAAAGGTTTTTTGCTTTTTTTAACATTTCTTAAGGATGCCAAATTCTACAGATCTGGGACTGTGAAAAAAAGAAATTTAAGGCTTTTGATATTGTTGACCAGTGTGCCATTTTTGAGCTCTTTTCCTTCCAAAATTTTCAGAAATTTTTTTTAGGAAAAATTTCTAAATTTACAGCATAGTCATTGGAGGTATGTACATTTTTTTTTGATTTGGATGCTAATAATTATTAAAATCAATTTATTTGTGTTACATAACTTAACATATTTTTATTGACTAATTTGAAAAGATACATGCACCCCTATGTTTACTGCAGCATTATTTACAGTAGCCAAGATATGGAAGCCAAGATATGGATATGTTCATTGATAGATGAATGGATAAAAAAGAAGTGAAATATTACGCAGCCATAAAAAAGAATAAAATCTTGCCATTTTGAGACAAATACCATATGATTTCACTTATAATATGTGGAATCTAAAACCATAAAACAGATGAATAAACAAACAAAAAGCAGAAACATACTCATCAATACAGAGAACAAGCTGGTGGTTTCCAGAGCGGAAGGGTTTGGGGGATGGGAAAACGGGTGAAGTGGAATGGGAGAAAGAAGCTTCCAGTTATTAAATAAATAAGTCATGAGAATAAAAGGTGTATCAAAGGGAATATAGTCAATAGTATTGTAATACTATTGTAATATGACAGATGGTAGCTACACTTATGGTGAGCATAGCATAACATGCAGACTTGTGGAATCACTATTGGGTACACCCGACCTTAATGTAATATTGTTTATAAACTACACTTCAAAAAATTATGTTGTTTGAAAGCTTTTTGCCTACTCAATATTCTTTACTTGGTGTTTCTTATTCGATCTGTCTCTCGCTATCTCTCTTTCAGTCTCTATTTCTCTTTGACTCTTCAAAAATTCAACTCATGGTATTATCACTTCCAATGTTCATTTTATTTTATTATTTTCTATTTAATAGTCTATGTTTTTATATTTATGTTTCCATTTCTGTTATTTACTCTCTTATTTTGGATTATACTGAGTAGTTTGGTTATTTATTCTTTCCTGTTTTCTAATAAATGCATTTAAGACCATCTCAACAATTTTGTACTTAGTATTTTTTTTTTTAAATTTATCACACGCTCTATAAATTAAGTTTTGATTTAATATTAAAATAATTTAGGGGCGCCTGGGTGGCTCAGTCGGTTAAGCGTCCAACTTCAGCTCAGGTCATGATCTCACGGACCATGAATTCCAGCCCTGTGTTGGGCTCTGTGCTGACAGCTCAGAGCCTGGAGCCTGTTTCGGATTCTGTGTCTCCCTCTCTGTCGGACCCTTCCCCGTTCATGCTCTGTCTCTCTCTGTCTCAAAAATAAATAAATGTTAAAAAATAAAATAAAATAATTTAGCTTATCATTTGATATCTTGCTGAGTTATCAAATAGAATAGATTGTATATGCAATACCTCTGAGTTTTAATTCTGGGTATCTTTTCTTAGAAGTAGCTCAATAAAGAAGTTGATGCGGAATCTTAGAGACAGAGGCCCCAAATTATTAGTGGAATAATTGAAAATCTCAAAACAGCCACTGTACAACTTTGCTAGAAGCCAATGATGATATATTTAGTGTTTATGGCTTGTGTTGGAAAATCACATAAATCTTATTGTATGTTTAGGATTGCGTATGCTCTTTCCATGTTCCTCTAACGTTAACATCCCATTAAAAAATAAATGTATGGCCTTCAACGTGGCTCACAAAGTCTCGCATGCTCCACATGCCAAACTGTTTCCAGCCTTGTAGTTTTCCCATCAATATACTGTTACCTCTTCACTGTTCTAGGTACAGGGGAGACTGTGATAAAGAACACCTACAATGCAACTTCTCCCAAATAAATTATTATATTCTAGAAGGTTAGAGAGGCAAGAAGTTATTTAAAGGAATGATTAAGATTGCTTCAATTCTTTCAGAGTATTAAAACATATTAAAAACATTTTAATAACGATGTGAAGATATAATAGACCTCCCTCAGGAAGTAAAGTGAGACCAGAAAGACAAGAAGAAACTAGTCACTTAAGTGTCCAAGAACAGACTTTCAAGCAGAGGGGTTAAGTAGAAAGAACAATAAGTAGAAAGTCCCAATGACAGGAAACCTGTAGGCTTGAGCAAGGAGATGAAGGAAAGCCAGGAGTGTAATTAACAGTGAGATAGAGCTGCAGGGAATGAGACCAAAGAGGCAGGCAGAGGCAACCACTAAACTTATAATACAACCACTAATACTTATAATAAGAGTAATGCAAAAGTAACCAATGAAATAGAGTCCCATCTTCAAACTGGAGAAGATTTAAAAGCTTGATAATATCACCTTTTGAAAAGGAAGATTGCTGACAACTACTTGTTGTGGTACAGGCTGGTATGGCAACTTCGGAGAGTGAGTTTCAAAATATCCATTCTTATGATCCAGTACCCCAGAAAAACGATCTCATGTATGCGCCAGGAGGTTCATCGCATTACTGTTGTCAATAGTAAAACAAGAACAACAGTATCGAATGGAAAAAATTTAAGTGTATCTTCATTGGGAAGATAAATAAAAAGTTATGGAATTGTACACAGTGAAAATGCTATATCAATGGAAATGAATAAATAAGAGCTTTAGGTAGTCCCCTGGATGAAGCTCATAAATAATGTTGAGGGACAAAAATGTTACAGAAGAGTATGTACAGTGTAATTCCATTTATGTACATTTTTTGTCTTTTTTATTTTGGAATAATTATAGGCTCTCAGAAATTTCAACAGGGGTCAGTGAGATTTAATGTACCCATGGCTTGGATTCCCTCAACAGAAATATTGTATGTACATATAGTACATTATTAGAATTAGAAAGTTGACATCAGCCTAATATAATTAACTAGAATAAACACCATGATCAGATTTCATCTGTTTTTATATGCACTTGTTTTTTTTTATGTCTATGGTTTACATGTATAAGTTCTATGACATTTTATCACCCACATAAATCTGTATAACAACTGCCACAGTCAAGATACAGAACTTTTTCTTCACTACATAAAAAATTCTTTATTCTATCTCTTTATAGCACACACTTCTTTTAAATCTTGACTAACATTAATTTATTCTCCATCTCTACAATTTTGTAATTTTGAAAGTGATATATAAATGGAATAATACAGCATACAATCTTTTGAAACTGGCTTTTTTTTTTTATTATTCAGCATGATGCTCTTCAGATCCATCTATCTAATAATTGGTTTCTTTTTACTGCTGAGTAGTATCCCTTTGTGTGATGCACCAGGGTTTGTTTAACCATCTACTCTTTGAAGGATATTTGTATTGTTTCTGGTCTGGGGCTATTATAAATAAAGCTGCTATGAATGTTTGGGTTAAGGTTTTAATGTGAATATGTATTTTTAATTCTCTTGGGTAAATACCCCAGAATGGAATTACTGGATCAAGTAGTGAATGCATGTTTCACTTTAGAAGAAAGTGCCAAATTGTTTTCCATAGGAGCTGTACAATTTCCATTCCTTCTAGCAGTGTATGAGAGATCCCACTTCCTCCACGTGGCCTCCAGCATTTGCTACTATCAGTATTATTTTGCATGTTTTAATAGATTTTTAGTAGTAACTCATTGTGGTTTTAGTTGGCATTTCTTTAATGGCTAGTGATGTTGAAAATCTTTTCGTATGCTTATTCACCATTCATATATCTTTCTGACAAAGTGCCTGTTCAGGTCTCCCCCCCACCTCCCATTTGCTAATCTGATTGTATTTTCCCCCCACTATACATTCTGGATAGATGTCCTTTGTCAGATATGTGATTTTTCAAATAGTTTTTCTCATTCTGTAGCTTGTCTTTTTAGCTTCTTACCAGGGTTTTTCACAGAGGAAACATTTTAAATTTTTATTAAATCTAATTTATCCACTTTATGTTTTTTAGATCTCTCATAGATCATTGTGTCTAAGAATTCTTTGCCCAACTCTTGGTTATAGAGATGGCTCTCATGTTATCTTCTAAAATTTTTATAGTTTAGCACTTTTTAAAAGTTTATTTATTTTGAGAGAGAGAGAGAGAGAGAGAGGTAAAGGGAGGAACAGAAAGAGAGGGAGAGAGAGAATACCAAGCAGGCTCTACACTGTCAGCGCGGAGCCCAACGTGGGGCTTGAGCTCATGGATCATTGGATCATGACCCAAGCCAATACCAAAAGTTGGACACTTAACCAATTGAACCATCCAGGCACCCCTACATTTTACTTTTATATCTGTGATTTCTCTTGAGTTAATTTGTGTAGAATTAGGTTTAGTTCGAGGTTTATTTTTGCCTTTTGATGTCCAATTGTTCCAGTACCATTTGTTGAAAACAGCATTGTTCTTCCTTGAGTTGCCTTTGCACCTTTGTCAAAAATCATAGTTGTATATTTTTATGGATCTTTTTTCTGAGTTCTTTGTTCTATTGTCTATGTGCCAATCCCTCTACCAATACCATACTATTAATTATCATACTTACATTTTAAATCTTAAAATGGGCAATTGTGACTCTTTCCACTTTACTCTTCCTCTTCAAAATAGTTTTAGGTGTGCTTTGCCTTTACGTATATAATTTAAAATAAGTTTGCCTATAGCAATAAAAATTTTGGTTGGGGGCACCTGGGTGTCTCAGTTGGTTAAACATCCAGCTCTTGGTTTCATCTTGGGTCGTGATCTTGTGAGATGCAGCCCCACATCGGGCTCTGTGCTGACAGTGCTGAGCCTGCTTGGGATTCTCTCCCTCTCCCTCTCTCTCTTTCTATGCCCCTCCTCCAGTCACTATCTCTCAAAATAAAAAAAAATCTTTTAAAAAGCTAAAAGTTTTTTGATTGGATTTTAGTTGGAATTGCCTTAAATCTATATATTAACATGGTTAGAATTGGCATTTTTATTAAGTTTTCCAATGCATTTATGCAGTATGTCTTTTTGTTTACTGAGATCTTATTTTCTTCCCTTCATCAGAGTTCTATAGTTTTCTAAATATATATATCCTATTTGTATTTTGTTAGATTTGTGCCTAGATTTTTATTTTTTAGAGTGATTCCAAAAGGTTTGCACTTTGAATTAGTTTCTGATAGATTATTATTATTTTTTAATATTTCAAAGTTTTATTTAAATTCTAGTTAGTTAACATACAGTGTAATATTAATTTCAGTAGTAGAATTTAGTGATTCATCACTTACATGTAATAACCAGTACTCATCACAACAAAGTACCCTTCTTAATGCCCATCACCCACTTAACTTACCCGCCTACCCCCGGCCTGTCCTCCAGCAACATCCAGTTTGTTCTCTATAGTTAAGAGCCTCTCTTATGGTTTGAAACCCTCATAACTTTTTTTAATTTTTTAAATTTTTTAAAAATTTATTTATTTATTTTGAGAGAGAGAGAATGCAAGTGGGGAAGGGGTAGGGAGAGAATCCACACTGTCAGTGTGAGATCATGACTTGAACCAAAGTTGGAAGCTTAACCAACTGAGCCACTCAAGTGCCACACCCCCCATCTCTTTAAAAGAAAATTTCCCCCTATGTTCATCTGTTTTGTTTCATAAATTCCACATATGAGTGAAATCATCTGGTATTTGTTTTTCTCTGGCTGATTTATTTTCTTAGCGTAATAACTCTAGCTCCATCCACATCATTGCAAATATTTTTTTAATGGCTGAGTAATATTCCACTGCATGCATATATATATATATATATATATATATATATATATATATATATATATACTGTACTCCTTTGAATCAGTATTTTTGTATCTTTCAGGTAAATATTGAAATTTGTATCTTTCAGTATTGCATGTACTCCTTTGAATCAGTATTTTTGTATCTTTCAGGTAAATACCTAGTAGTGAAATTACTGGGTCATTTTTTTGACCCAGTTCTATTTTTAACTTTTTGAGGAACATCCAAGAGTGGCTGCACCAGTTTGCATTCCCACCAACAGTGTAAGAAGGTTCCCGTTCTAGTTATTCTCACCAATATCTATTGTTTCCTGTGTTAATTTTAGCCATTCTGACATGTGTGAGGTGATAATTCATTGTGGTTTAGATCTCATTTGTATTTCCCTGATGGTGAGTGATGTTGAGCATCTTTTCATGTGTCTATTAGTCCTCTGAATGTCTTCTTTGTAAAAATGTTTATTCATGTCTTCTGACCATTTCTTAACTGGATTATTTGTTTTTTTAGACATTGAGTTTGAAATGTTCTTTAGAGATTTTGGATATTAACCCTTTATCAGGTATGTCATTTGAAAATATATTCTCTCATTTCATTGGCTGCCTTTTAATTTTGTTGATTGTTTCCTTCATTGTGCAGAAGTTTTTATCTTGATAAAGTTCTAATAGTTCATTTTTGCTTTTGTTTCCCTTGCCTAAGAGGGAAGAAGATGTGTCTAGTAAGAAGTTTCTGTGGCTGATGTCAAAAAAGTTTCTATGTTCTCCTCTAGGATTTTGATTGTTTCCTGTTCTTTCATTTAGGTCTTCCATCCATTTTGAATTCATTTTTGTGTATGGTGCAAAGAAGTGGTCCAGTTTCATTCTTCTGCATGTTGCTGTACAGTTGTCCCAGTACTGTTTGTTTAAGAGATTTTTTTTTCCATTGAATAGTCTTTCCTGCTTTGTCAAAGATTAGTTGACCATACAGTTGTGGTTCCATTTCTGGGTTTTCTATTTTGTTCCATTGATGTATGCATCTGTTTTTGTGCCAGTACCATAGTGTCTTGATGACTTTTGATGGTATAAAGAAATGTAGTTGAATTTTGTGTATTTATGTATCTTGTGACATACTACATAATAGGATAATATCCAGATAAATCAGTTCTAAAATTAATATGGGAATGGTAACTTAAGACACAGGAGCAGTTGTTTCACTGAACATTAAGGCATAATATATGAAATGATAGTAATTGACACAATATAATATTGGCATAAGAATAGGCAAATTAATGGGTTAATTCTATATTCTCTATTTTAAATAGAGAATCCACAGACTTATGCATATATTCCTCAGACTTAATGTATATATTTCATGTGGAGAGTGAAATTTCAAATCATTGAAGAATAGATGGACTTGTCAATACATGATTTAGAAAAATTTAAAGATTCTCATTTTAAATTTATTTTAGAAAAGTTGATTTATATTAAAACTTAACTTAGAGGGGCACCTGAGTGGCTCAGTCGGTTGACCATCTGACTTTGGCTCAGGTCATGATCTCGTGGTTTGTGAGTTTGAGCCCCGCGTCTGGCTCTGTGCTGACAGCTTAGAGCCTGGAACCCGCTTCAGATTCTGTGTCTCCCTCTGTCTGCCCCTGTGATGCTTGCACTCTGTCTCTCACGTTGTCTCAAAAATAAATAAATATTATTTTTTTTTAAATTAACTTAGAATGCGTTCTCACAAAAATAAAAAATAAACAACAGATGTCTTCAAGTAAAAAGTAAATAGAACTATTAGAACAAAAGTATTAAAAAAATAGAAAGTAACATTTTCTGATAATTTGGGAATTGGAGAGCCTTCCTCACAAAGACATGAAACTCAGATGACATAAAGGAAAGGAATGATAAGTGTAACCTCTTAAAAATTAAAAACTTCTATTTTTTTTTAAAAAGTCATCAAAATGAAAATGAAGGAACAAATGGAATTGTAAGAAAAATATTTAAAATAATACAGATTTAATATGCAGAATATGTAAGTAATACTTGTAAACTAGTACTGAAAAGACAACACAATTAAAAGTGAGAAAAGATATGTGAACAACTTATTGAAAACCATTATAATGATAAATATAATTATTTTTACTAATAAATAGAAATATTTTTTTTCTATCAGTTTGTCAAAAAAAAAATAGAGAACTGGTACTTTCTATGATGTTAGGGAGAGGATAAAGCTATTCTTAAAAAATACTATGGGAAAGTAAATTTACACAGCCTTTATAGAGGCAATATTTAAAAAAAAAAAGGGAGAAGAGAAAAGATAATATGACTAGCTTAACAGAAATCAGGAAACATTAAAAAACAAAATGAAAATGGCATAAATAAAGTAAAAAATATGTGACTACAATAAAATTCAGTGGGTTAAATTACTATTTAAAGGACAAAGACTCTCTTTTAAATACCTTTTTTTAAAAAGTTTATTTATTTATATTGAGAGACAGAGAGAAAACACATGCACAGGGGAGGGGCAGAGGGAGAGAGAGAATCCCAAGCAAGCTCAGTGGTGTCAGTGTCAAGCTCAATGTGGGGCTCCATCTCTCAAACCATGAGATCATGATCTGAGCTGAAATCAAGAATAAGATGCTTAACCAACTGAGCCATCCATGTGCCTGTCTTTTAAATATCTTTTTAGTTGAAGAAAGGAAAATTGAAGCCAATTGCTTCACAGTTTTCAGTACTTGGTATCGATGCTGAGAAGAGTCACAAGGCAATAGTCTGATTTTGGGTTTTTTGTGTGTGATTTATGCTTTATCTTTAGAAAATTAATCATTGATGTTGTTCATTTCATAAAGATGTGTTACTATGTGAACCCTTTTTGTTTGATTAATTATGCTGATCTGTTAGCCCTTTTAATTTGAAGAGTTACTCGTAATTTAATTTTGAGGTTATTCTGAATTAGGTTTATTTATTTGTCTTAATTTCTTCTCTTCTTTTATCATTCTAGGACCTCACCTAAGGAATTCTGTAATGATTCTTTTTATTTGTTTTATAATACTTTAATTGTGTTTTCCTTGGTGTTTTTGTTCTATGTTCTGAAAAATTTTCCTTATTGTATTTTCCAGACATTCTAATTTTTTAACCCAGGGTTTTATTCTCTAAGAGATAATCGTTTTCCTCTGAAAATTTAATTAATTTTTCATTTTATTTGGTATCTTATTTGTAGATATAATATATTTTTCAATCTCCCTTTAGACACAACTTAGAGGTTTTTAAAAGCTCTCCACTGTTCAAGTTATTTCTGTTTCCTCTCATTGCAGCACTCTATTTCTTCAAGTCTTTCTCTTTCAGGATGTTGTTTTTCTATATATACCTAGTAATCTTTAGGTTTATGTTTACATTTAAGAAGAAAGTCTGAGTAGCTACTATGGGTTTTCCCTTCATTTTTTTCCTATAAGATTTTACATCTGTGTAGATGTTTTGATAGAAAGGAGACCTCAATGCAAATCTTGTTTTAGGATCATTTGGTAGGAAACTTGCTTTAGGGCTATTGTTCTCCTAATGAAGGTTGACAGATTGATTATGTTTAGCCAATACCCACATAAGAAGCTTTAGATTTTTGCATGTGGTTCACTCAATTTCCTCAGACAACAAACCTCACTTCATGACTATGGGTAAATGTCAGTCCACTTTTGTGCTATGCAAAGGGAGAACCATAGTTAAGTGGATTTTGAGTGATTTCCCCTATATTCAGGTCCACTTCTCATCCCAATCTTCTATTGCACATGTTGACTTTGACTGGTCTAGTGGATTTTCTGAGTCTTTATAAGCAGAGGAGCCCTCATTTCCTCTGTAGCCTCCCTCAGTGTATTTTATATTGCTACTTTATTTGAGTATTTATCTATGAACTTTTTTCTATCTTCGTCTACTTGGCAATTCACTGAAATCTCTCCATTGTCATCAGTAGTGATTCCTCCAGTCTTTTCTTTTCTGAAATAAATGTATTCCTTTTTGTACTTCTTGAGTTTTATTTCAGTGGAGTCTTAGGAGAGACAGAAACTAAATGTAGAAATTGAGTCCCCCATCTTGAAGCAGACAGTACTTGTCTATGGAGTGATGAGTGGATGTTCAGATTATGAAAAAAATGTTGAGTAAATGAATGAGAATTAAACAGAATTTGGAAACAAAGCAAATATCCCAGTAGAGAGTATAGTCAATTTAGATAACAAAATTAAAGTAAGATTTTTCAAGATATGATAAATTTAATTCAAGAAGTGTTTTTCAAAATGTTTTATGTACTTTGTTCTTTGCTTTGAACAGACACTCAGTCCACAAGGTAGAATTAAACTTAACACATTCTGCTTTGGCTGTACAGTGATTGCAGAGTAATTTTTGTCCCAGTGTTCAGCAACAACGCTTGAAGATCCCATAAAGAAGAATTTCTTTGCAATAATCTAAATGTCTCTTGTTCCTTTCTGATCTCATCTCTTGCTTACTCTTTATCCAAAGGATCTTGAATGCATTTTTGGAATAGATTCAGATTCTGGATCTCATCTTCTTTTTTCTCTCTTTCATAAACCCTACAATCTGGCCATGCTTCACACATTTATCTATTTTTGAGCTTTCTGACCTCCATGCTACTACTTGCTTGATCCCTCCCCCTGGAATGCATTCCTTCATTCTGATACATAATCAACACAAATTGGGGCAGTTGCCATGCTTACAAAGGTATCCCTAATGACTGTATCCTCCCCACTGGTCATTTTTTACTAATATGCACTGTGCCAGTTGGACTCTTTCCTCAGAATTTGAGCACAAGGACGGAGATGTCAGATTGTGAAATACAACTAAAAAGTAGTTATTTCTTGGCTGATTCCTAGAAAGAAGAGTCATGTGCCTCTGTTGCTGACACATCCAGACAGATATATCCTGGTTCTTGGTCTTCCTCAGGCTTGACATTCAACTCTTCCTTGTTTGTTTGTTTGATTTAAATTTATTTTGAGAGAGTGTGCACATGTGTGAGTGGTGGAAGGGCAGAGGGAGAAGGAGAGAGAGAATCTGAAGCAGGATCCATGCCCAACATGGAGACTGAGATCTCATAACCTTGAGATCAATGACTCTAGCCGAAATCAAGAGTCGGACACTTAAGTGACTGAGCCACCCAGGCATCCCTCAATTCCTTCTGAATTCCTTTCCAACAAATCCTTTCTTTCCTTTAAGATAACTATTCAAAAGTTCCCTCTCCCCCCTTTTTTTGGTGCATACAATCAAGGAGCTTTAACCTACATTAAACCCTATCTCCTCAGATCCACCCTTGTCTGCCATTTAAGGCCAAATTCAAAGTCTTTCTTTCCCTGTAGGGAACCTTCATGGCCCTACACAAGGAGAAGCCTTCTTCAGCCTCTGGAATTTCACAGTCATTTGTTTTCACCTCTCTCATGGCAATCACCACTTATCACTTGCCAGAGTATATTAAAATCTGATGAATATCACTCCATGTGAGAATAGTAGTTCATTGACAGCATGATTTGCATTTTTTTTTCTCCATGGTTCCTGATAGGATACTTGCACAAAGCAAATGCTGAATAAACAATAGTTGGCCTATTAACTTGCACATTAGAAAAGGGCTTCCATCTAGGCATAAGACACAGAGAGTGGCCTTTGTTCAGAAGCCATTTTATGATTAGCAGCTACCTTCTTCTTAAGTGTACCTTTGTGCTAGTTCATGCTACTCTCTAAACTTTCTGCTAAGTAGATAACATTGCGCCCACTTTCTAGATAAAGAAGAAAAAGTACAGAGAAGTGAAGTGTCTTTTCCAAGGTTGCATAGTGATTCAGAAGTGGACCTGGGCTTGAAACTTAGTTCTTTTTTTTCCCTAATTAAAAAGAAATTAATGTTTATTTGTTTTCTGGAGAGAGAGAGTGAGAGAGAGAGAGAGAGATACAGAGCACAAACAGGGGAGGGACAGAGGGAGAGGGAGACACAGAATCCAAAACAGGCTCCAGGCTCTGAGCTGTCGGCACAGAGCCTGACCCGGGGCTCGAACTCACACCACAAGATCATGACCTGAGCCGAAGTAGGACGCTTAACCAACTGAGACACTCAGGTGCCCCTTGAATCTCAGTTCTGATTTATGTTCTGCTTTGATATGGCTCGCATGTTCCCTTATAAAAGGTTGCTTCTTTCCCAGCCACACCTACAATTTCTGGGTATTTAAAGAAGCAGGAATGCTGGAAGCAGGTGGAAGGGGGCAATTCCTTGTCTGATCTGCAAGCACTCATTCTTTCAGCTGTGAAACAGACTGACAATGCTCAGGACCAGTGATCTTGTTGTAATGAAAGAATAAGTGCAATCAGGTTCTTCAGCCTTCATTATTCCACAGTGAAACAAGCCATTACTGCAAGAGAGATGTTTTGAAAGATGTCACTGACGAAATGTCCCAGAGGGATTAAACAAGCGATGGAGGAAAATATTCTAAGTTATTCAACACCTGGAAATAAGAAGAAGCGGTGGTTATTTTTAGGCCTGGCCCAGTATCCATGTCAGTACGAACATCTACAGACACTTGCATGTTTGTGGGCCTATTATACTACAGATATTGACAGTCAGTGAATTACAGTTTTAAACTATTCCTCCAAGAAAGGAATTTTTATCTCCATTTTAGAGATTAAGTAACTGAGGCTCAGAGAGATTGTCTGGCCCCTCTGCATACAGACAGTGGCAGAGTCAGAATTCACAGGTAAATCCTATCTCATTCTCTGGTGCTTTTCACTGTGGGGCATTGTGTCGGCAGAAATCATGTAACTCAAGAGTAGTAATGGAAGTCACAGTCAAAAATGGTAGATCAATCCTACACAGAGTCTGTTGATGAACAATTCTGTGTGGTCTCCCAGTCAGCCCTCTCCTGGGGCACCACAGTATAACCAGGGCACAGGGTTGCAAGAGCACCTCGCTTCAGGGATCCAGAACAGACTGGGTTTGGCCACTCACCACTGACAAAATCCAAAGGCAGAGAGAGATGGGTAGAGGCGAAACAAGAAAGGAATTTATTCCAGTGAGGCCACCTCCGGGAAGACAGTGCAATAACATCTCAAAGACGTTCTCCAAAGTGCTGAAAATACCTTGTGGGGGGTAGGGGTGCGTTATGTAGGGAAAATGTGGGACAAAGGTTGGTGAATACCTGCAGGTGGGCAGTAAAGGTCAGGTTGATCATTGTTTCGGGGCCACTCACAGGGGTCTTGCTGATGTCAGGGCCTAAGGGGGTGGTTTAGGTTCCCATCACAGGATGCTTTGCCTGCGGGTCTTTTGCCTGAGTTAACAGTTAAGCTGGAAAGAAGAGCTTAAATCAATTAGAAAGTACAGACTGAGGTCATAATGAAGAGAGTTCAAGTCCTCTTTCAAACGGGTTTTCCAGATCTCTTCCTGGGCACGTTTTATAAAGGATGTACACAAACATGGAGACAAGCTTGCTAAAAGAACCAGAGAAGAATTATAATTCATACGACTAAGCAAACAAAAAAGACATGAGATTAAAATAATCTCCAGAGGCACAAATGCTCTGAAAAATAGTAAAAGTGAAAAACAGTAAAGGTGAAATTGCTCAAGAGAAGAGGCTTAAAGATAAATTTCATCACTTCAAGAAGGAAGAGGACTGACCAGACAGCTGCTCACTGGAAAATAACTGAGGGTTCGCTTGCTTGCCAGCTTTATGAACACCTGCAGAAGAGTGGCAGATTGAACAAGCAGGGCCTGACTGCTATAGCCCCTCATTTGTGTGCAGTGGATGGTTCCAGATGAGATACACCATTCCTGTGCTTTTTGAGGAACATAAACCAGAGACTGAGAGATTTGTGCTTACTCATTTGCACAGTCTGGTTCTGCTTGGAATATTTTTGTCCTTGTGTCACCAAGCAATGTCAGCTTACTCTTCCAGATTGGCCCTAAATGTTTTCTCCACTATGGGGTATTCCTTGTCATCCCCAGGAAGGAGCCACTTCCATGAAAGTAATTGCCATAGGCTGAATTTGTGGGGGTATCTGTCTGTCCACTGGGTGGGGAGCCTTGCCTGATAGATTTATAGATTTTCCAATCCACATCTGGTGCCACATGACCCTATGAGGTGCTCCACAAGCATTGTAAGTCATTGTCTTTATGTATCAGCTCATGCACCATGCGATACATTTTCTGAAGATTTAATTAACACCCGGTATGTCAATGAACCAGCAATGGCAACTCAAGATTTTGTTTATGCCTTGGGCCTTTAAACCTCTCTTTATCCACGTAACGTAATAAAAGGGAATGTTTTCTGCGTGTGCTACAATGCTTCGATTCAAATCAACGCAATCTGAGCTGTGTCAAATAGTATATTGTGAAATATTGGATTTCACAGAAAGACAGAGGTTCAATTTATTTTTCTGCTGGTGTGCCCATCTCATCAGAAGAATAGGCCCAGCACAGATTTTTTTCTAGACATGATACCTAAGGAAGATGAAAGTGCAATTACATTCTGCTGTTGCGTGGCAGTTTGAAAGGAGTTAGAGCAGGTGTTTGAGAGAGAGAGAGAGCCCGGAGACAATGGATGCCCCACAAACAATGAACTGTGGGACACGCAGCCGGTGAGAGAGACGGGTGATGTTTAAATGATGACAAGCAGCAGTGGGCCTCAGAGTCATTTCACGTGTCTGTCAGGCACCGGCCAAACAATAATTCTCTGTTTGTTTTTTGGGAGTCCGTGAACTTACCGAGGAAACACTTTCAACTCGACTGAACATAATTGCTTCCTGAAAATAGACTCTGGCAAGTGAATTGAGACTACCCCCCTTCTAGACGTAGCCTTTTAGAGTTTTTAGAGTTTGCAAAGCATTTCCCCACACACTGTCGCAAGTGTTGTTTTGAGCCCTCTGCCAGGTGCTGGCAGTGCTGCACTGAGCAGAATTGGACATGGTGTACGCCCTTGGGAAGAGACCAGAACAAGTGAGGCAGGTAGATATTAAGCAAGTAATCACACAAGGAAGTGTGCTGTTGAGATTATTTTTATTACACCGGTATTTAAAAACCTTAGGTCCATTAGAGGTGCTTCCCCAGCAGCTATGGCAGTAAGGGGGTTCGAAGGATGCCCAGAGATCCACTTCTCCTCACAAGAGGTAGCTCATCTTTGCAGGACAAGACCTCCCTCCTTACAAATCTCTGTGCAGCCTGAACACCCTCACAATAGTTAGCCATATTATTTTGGTCTTTGGCTGATCTGAACTTTGGCTTTCCCTGGGGCTTTTTTCAGGGTGGGGTACAGGGGTTACTTAGCAGTAAGAGAAGATAATCACACTAGGTTCTTGGCGTCAGTGTGTTTTCAAGGCTTGGCAAGGTCACCGACGATATAAGGTGCAGTGACTAAAAACAGCACCCACATCAGCTTCTGCTGATCCCATAACCTTCTGAAGGATCTCATTGGAGATAATCAAAGACTTGTCTGTTGTGTCAGTCATCTAAGGAGTCACTTGCAACACTAAATAGGCATGTGGGCAAGGCTGGGTGACCAGTAAAATATCTCTGGACATTCTCCCTTTGTCTGTAAATGGATGGCTAGGCCAGGTGGTTCTGAGCCAGCTATAGCAGCAATATGTTTCAGTGGCTTTTTGACACAGTCTTTAACATTTATAGCCCTCATAGCTTCAGCTCAATCCATTTAATATATCTTACTTAGACACTTTGACTATTAGTCTTTTTACCTATTAGATGAGTTGCAATGCAGGTTTCACAGCACTGGGAAAATCAATTAAGATGTTAAGTATGAGTTTGTCCTCCTTATTATCAACCTCATTCTGGTTCTCCTTGTTTTCGATCTTTTTTCACCTGTCCTTGTTACCCTCCTCCTCCATCATCAGTCACTCTATCCCTTCTGTTTACTTTCAATGGCCCTGAAATCCTTCCATCTTATTTGTCTCTGATAGCGTTGCATTTGGAGCTTACATCACATGATTTATTATACAACTTGCAGGTCATTAATGCCTATTGTCACTCATTGGTAATTTATATATCGAACATCTTCTAAGTACAAGGCCCAGAGCCAAGCCTGGGATAGAGTAGAAAGTAACACTGCCCTCAAAGAGTTTACAGTTTTCCAGGAAGGCCAAGTTCAAACATGTAATTTCAATAATGAGTGAAAAGTGTTTGATAGGACATTCAGCAAAGGGAACCTATTGTTTATAGGTTGAGATATGAATGGTTCATTCCACATTAATTCAACACATATTGACTTAATTCCACTGTGTACCAGTGCCTAAAATAGGAGGTACTCAGCATTTAACAAACAGACAAAGTTCCCTGCCCTTTTGAAAGTTTCATTCTATTGTCCACATGCCCCCAGAGCATGGAGAGGGAAAAGAGTGGAAGAGAAGAGACAGACGTTGACCAGAGTATGCCAAGTTCCAGTTAGAGCCACCAGACGGGTATATAGATAGTTAGGCCATATGAGTTCCTCCCAGACTCCTTTCAGTTAGTTAGACTTTAAGACTATATCATTCTGAAAACTATTTCTGCATTTGCTCTGAAATTATCATGGAGGATGGTGTCTACCACACAAGGGAGCAGCCCCAATAGAATGACCCATATGGAGATTAATTTTGAAGGTTGAGACAGGAAAACTGTTATTGCCTCCAGGAAACTGTGACCTTCCTTCCTGTAGTAATGAAATTTAGTAACTTAGCACATTTCCCTTATTACTCTGGCTGCCAGAAAGCTCAGGGACAAATTAGTCATCGATCTTTAGGTCTCAAATATTTGCTTCCCATTTACTTGTTTGTTTTAAAGTTACATTTTGTTAACATTGCTAGTATGCATGTCCTTTGTTTGGTTAGTCTAACTCCCAAATACGGGCTCTGGTTAGAAAACTATCAAGAATGAAGACTCAGATTTTGTTCTTTTTGCCTTGTATTAATATACCTCCAATAGCATGTGATGTGACAATAATGCCAGGGGCCCAGAGGGAACAGATTATTCTTCTCTCTCACATGAAGCTTTGACATTTCTCTTTGTTTATATCTTCACTTTTATTTCTCTACCAGCTGAGTTTCTTTGACTGTTCATACTTCTTTCCCCATGCTGACTTGGTTTTCCTTATGGCTTTTTCTCCCTCTCTCCTTTTCTCTGACTCTTGCTTCTGATAATTCTGGATACCTCCTTTTGGATTTTGCTCATACTACTCGCTACTTCTGTCCCTCTGTTTTCCTATTTTAAGTTAATGAGTGAGGTATCTGATTGAAGCCTCTTTCGATATCAGCGTGTAGGTGCAGATGTCACTGGTTATTTTGCCCGTAGGCCAGGTACCCACCGAGGTCTAATTGGCTTTTGCTAGCTAAGTTCAGGCCGTGTGGGACAAAATAACACTGGTTGTTCCTTACCACAGCTGGAGAAGATATGTTTAAAAGGGCTAAGGGTGGAGCTGGAACGGTGATATCTTTAGTTAAGTGGCTTTCGTGATGCAGCCTAAGAAAAGGGATAGAGAACCTTGATAAATACACCCAACACTGCAATGCTCTTGCCTGGGCTGTGCTATCTGCCTAGAACTTGGAGTCCTCTTTTTTTCTGCACCTCCTTTTTTCTTCAGTCTTTTCACCTGCTGATCTTGTACTCATCCTCTGAGACTCAGTCCGCTCATTGCTGATCAAGGAAAGTGGCCTTAACTTCTGTGCTTGTGCAGGTCTTGCCACTCTGATCTCAGAGAACCCTGTGCCTGCATCCGTTATAATCTTTATCCATTTTGTTAGTCGTCTTTTCCTTTATTTGGTTCCCCTGATAGGGCTCCACGAGGCTAAGAGAGTTAGCTTCTTATTTATGTATGTCTGGCCCACGCTATGATACACTATGAGATGTGTCAGGAACCGAGGCTCTCCTTCTGTCCCAGGTCAGGATGCAAAGCACTTTTCTGGAGCAGGTATTAATCGGGTGCTCACATCTGTGTAACAACTCTCCAGAATGAGATTTAAAAGTCCTAGTCCACACATTGAGACTACAACCGAGCATTTCTTTCCATGGACTTCCTGAAAATTTCTTCTTTTGCCATTTTCTTATCCCTTTTCTAGATCCACCCTCTGTGTCAACTTGTCCCACATTTAATCATCACCTCCTTATAATTCACCATCCTTTCTCTTCTAGGTTTTTGCATATAACCCCTACTGATCTCTATTGAGTTCTAAGCCTCCGTTGAGCTCCTCTGCTGAGGAGGTTTGTCTTGGAAGGTGTGGGGTGTGAGACCCAGCTCCACATCTCTGTAAGTAGGTGACAGCAAACAAGTTACTTGATTTCCTCATCTCTAAAGTGAGAATCAAAATTCCTTTTCTTCCCACTTCAAGAACTGCTAGGACTATCCAGTGACATAAGCACAGAAGAAGGTTTTTAAATTATTTGCCAATGTTAGTGACAACTATTATTCAGCTTCCTTTCCTAGTCTCATCCCATCTCTCATCTTTGTTGCTGATTTACAAGCTCTGACTTCCAGAAAGGATTTGAGGCAATTGTCTCAGCAATATACCTTTCTAAAACCATGTGGATTCAATTTAATAAATATTGATCTCCTGTTATATAACTTTATTGAGCACTTGCTATGCCCTGGGAGCTGCATAAATCGTATCACTGAAACCACACACAAAACACTTGAGGGAAATACTTGTATTTACCTTTGTTTGCCAATGATTATGTTGAGGCTTACGGGTGTTAAATAACTTGGTCCAGGTTGTGCCTATAAGTTATGGAGTCTGGATTTAACTCAGATATTGATGAGTCCAAAGTCTATGCCCTTAACTGTTACGCTATACCACCCTTCATGTCCTGTGCCACCACCCCCCCCAAAACATCACTGTTTTGATGCCCCAGTAATATTATAAAAATAGTGGATGAGGTTTGTACTTATAGGCACATACACTCAATGAACCTGCCCATGAGTTCTGTGTTGCTTGAGGACGTGACTCATTTTCTCCCTGGAATTTTCATCTCACTTGTCATTCTATCTAATTAAATTCTAAGCTCCTTAGAAAAGATTGGAAGTGATATCTACATACTGTATTCCCCACCTAGTTCATTTTTTGACACAAGTGAATGTAAAAAGGTAATTACATTGTAATATGAGGGTTTGAAGTTTATTATGTCATACATCACAGTATTTAATTTTGAAATTCAGAATCTTACATTCTTTTCCTTCAGAAGAAGAAACCATTGACTCATAAAATGGAAAGTAGAACTCTTGGGTTGTGAGGGGGTGGAGAAAGTCCCCTAATCAAGAGTTTTCATTTTGGGAGGTGAGAAGAAGGAAGCCCAGATCAAGGAAGTAACTGGTCTTGAAAAGACATGGATTTTGAGTGGTTCAAATTCTTATCTTATGATTCATCATTGTGCATCTAAGAATAACAACACAGAGGAGTTAAAATGAGGGTAGATTAGAATAGGGGAGACTCAATACTGGGTTTTGCTGTCCTCACCTGCTATTTGATGCTGGGTGGGCTACTTCATGCCTTTGATCCTCATTGAGTTACACTAGAAAATGGAGAGCAATGTCTAGTGTTAGGTGATCATCAAAGCCTATCAGACTTAGATGTTCTGCTCATTGAGGTTGACATTGTGTTCTATAAGGTGAAGAAAACAACACAGAAAACTGAAGGAATTTCATTAGGAGCTCCATGTTGAACATGCACATATGTACAGATACAGCAATACTCGCTTCATGAAGCCAAGCACAGCATACTGATTTTATTCTGAAAGGCATGAAAATGATAACTCACGTTGTACAAATTTAAAAGCATAAAGATCATTAGAGGTGGCATTATCAGGTCACTTCCTATGATAAAAACACGTCGGGGGCACCTGGGTGACTCAGTTGGTTAAGTGTCTTAATTTGGCTCAGGTAATGATCTCACAGTCTATGAGTTCAAGCCCCACATTGGGCTCTGTGGTGACAGCTCAGAGCCTGGAGCCTGCTTCAGATTCCCGCCTCCCCCCGTCTCAATAATAAATAAATAAACTTAAAAAAATTAAAAAAAAAATCATGGAAGTAGCCCTTGAAGGACCACATAAAGAAGTGTGAGGACTGTGGTCCAAACAGAGAGGCTAGAACAGGAAAATGTGGAAAGTGGGAATGAACACAGGCAGGAAAGGGATGGAGAGGAGATCATATAACGGGTGTGAAAGCCAATTGTGAGAATGGTGATTAAAATGTTTTATGTTGGTGCTTATATTCAACAGGAAGTTATGGAGTTCTTCCTCTGTGTGAGGGCCTGTGCTAAGCTGCAAAATATGGCATTGAACAGATCTTTGACTAGATCTTCCATTGGGGAAAAGGGAGCACTAATTAGAATGATTAAAAATTAGATGTGATATACATTGTGGAGGGAAAGCCCCAAGGGCTTGGAATAAAAACAGAGGGCCAGTCAAGCTGTTCTCTGTAATATTTGCCACATTACTCACTCTCTCCTTTGCCTCCATGTTCTTTAGGGCTCAGAGATGGCCATTCCTGCAGTCCTGCACAGCTTTGGATGTATAGCTATGTAATTACACCTTTTCCCTCTGTTATATGGTGAATTCATAGAGACCAGGGATGATGCTCTACTTATATTTAAATCTCCAATGCCTAACCCAGAGTTTGACATACACTAAGCAGAATGAGAAAATAGAATATCATCTTTCCTCCTCTGTGAAAAGCACATCACAATCCTCAGATTTTCTCTAAATGGGCCCTGCTGTGACAGTTCCAATGCTTTTGTGAACTATCAAGCTAGGATGCATTCACATAAGGGCCAGCCTTCTGTGTCCCAGCACTATATGCATACTGTTGCTTAGCAATTCTGTGCAGGAAATATTACTGATCAGCAGGCAAACACGAGCTTGGTTTGAAGACAGAGCAATAGTTTAATGCATGCACGAATGTTTGGGGATTTCTCGTGCTGTAACATCATTAGCTGCAAAGAGATGTGGAGAAACAAGAGATATCTACGAGTCTCTGATTATTGTTTTGGAATATTGCATTGCCATTTCTCCTTTTCTAACTTGAATCTTAGGTTTGTAATGAGGAGTGGATGGGATTTCAGAGGAGGATTAAGTAAATAAGTCATATTAAAATGACAAAATGAGTAAATAGAATATAACATGGAATGAAATGTAAATTGGACTTAGGCAAACACTTTTGTAGAGCCTTACCATCCAACCCTATCCGACCGCTTCAGATTCCTACAGTGGCTTCCGCACGCAGTTCTATTACATGTTGCCACTCAAGGGCATTTGATGTTTTCTCTCTCTGGAAATTCATTTGCATTTAAATGATTTGAAATAATCATAAAAGCCAAGTGCTATGAAGTTTGAAATTAGTTACTGTCTATAAATTGCGATGCCATTAAAAGATGATTGTGGAGAGCTTTGCTGTCTCAAATGTAGGCAGATTAAAATCTAACAAAGTACACCTTGTTACAAACCTGTAAAGAATGATGGGATACAGAGTTAAATTGATTTATTCCCCTACCAGTGCCTGTAAACTCAATGCACTTGAGTTTATTCTTAGAGTAACAAACTTTTTCTTCTGGCCTGTATCTGTCCTCTTTAAATCTATGGATGTTTTATAGGACTTATGAGATTCCACCCTTATCCTTTATGGAAAAGTGAAAGGACGGAGAACAGGGTTATACTTTGTTTTTAAACCTGAGGATCTGGGCAACATGCTTTAGAAGACAAGTTTGGATACCAGCAGGTACATGTTTGAAAGCCTCTGACCAAAGTTATCTCCAATAAAACTCCTAATCTAGCCATCCTGGAAGACCCATGCAGCAGTATGACAGTGGCTAAAAGTTCAGGCTCAGAGGTCAGAAATTTAGTTTCAAATGACAGTTCTGAATGTCACTAACTATATGACCCTGGGTAAGTTGTTTGATCTTTCTTATTCCAAACTATGAATAATAACGACAATATCTATATTATAGAGTAATGGGTAGAGCAGAAAGAAATAAAGAACATAAGAATTTAATACAGTGGCTAGGGCATGGAAACTACTCCACAAATGTTAGTTGTAATTTTTTACAAGGCATGATAAAGATGCTCCATCCTTGATTTTGTGTCCTAGTCTGAATACTTGAGATGCTTTGACACATGGTGTCAATACTGTTTGATACTTTTTCCAACAAGTGAGGTAACATTTTTGTTCTCTCCTTTCAAATCTGGCCTCTTGATTTTTGACCAATAGAACACAGATGAAAAATGGCACCATGCCAGTTTCTGTGCCCAAGCTGGAAGAGACTGGCAGTTTCTGCTTTCCTGTTCTTGGCATGTTTATTCTTGGAACCCAGCCAGCATGCCATGGGGAAGCTCAAGTCACTCCAGGGAGTGCAGAGCCTCAGCCTGTGCAGAGAAACTAATAGCTAGCTAGATTGCTTTCTTAGGGCTTCTGTTAAAAACTACCACAAACTGCATGGCTTAAACAACATAAATGTACTGTCTGACAGTCTGGAGACCAGAAATCTGAGATTAAGGTGTCAGCAGGGTTGGCTCCTCCTGGGGGCAATGAAGGAGCATTCGTTTCAGACTTCTCTCTGTCTTGTAGATGGCCATCTTCTTTCTGTGTCTTTCCAGTCTCCCCTTTATATATGTCTGTGCCCAAATCTCCCCTCCTTATAAGGACATAAATTATATCAGATTAGAAGCCACACTAATAACTTCATTTTAACTTGATCACCTTTATAAAAATCCTATTGCAAAATAGGATCACCTTCTGAGGTACTAGGGGTTAGAATTTCAACATATGAATTTTGGGAGAATACAATCCAATCCATAACACTTACAAGAAAGAACTTGCCAGTCAAGTGAGTATGCTATCTTGAAAGTAGATCCTTCAGCCTCTATAACGCCACGTGAACCTGGCACACATTGCTAATTCATGAGAGAAATAAATGATAATTTTTCTAAACCACGAAGTTTGGTGTGAGTTGTTATGTAGCAATAGATAACTCAAATATGCTATCATTTTTACTGACCCTTTTGTTCAGTTGACCCATTTTATTCCTGGCTGCCTTAGGTAGGGTTTATAATCCAGTTTTGGCCCCCAAGAATGAAACCTCAGCTCTGTATAGAGTTAAACTATACAATCTGCTCCCCATACCCCGTCAGTCCAAAAGGTTGAGTTTGGACAACTGGTCACCCACCTAAAGCAACCCTAAAGTCTCTTAAGGACACAACTTGTTACAAGGAGACGCCACTGAGACAACTCTTGAGGAAGACAGGCTAGTGTATCAGACAAAAAGTGAGATTAAGGTTAATTTTGCAAAATGAGTCACTGCTTCTCTTGACCTTTATTATCCTAATGTCTAAAATAGCCTGTTCACATAACTAGCCTAACCAACATATTCCCATGGAGATGACCCCTAATGGTATCAGCATGAGTCTTCTTCAACTTCATTCTTGTCAATTTTCCATCACCCTTCCTAGATTTTTCTCTTTCTATTTAAATATAACACTAAGGAATGGGCAGGACTTGTATGTGTGTGTGTGTGTGTGTGTGTGTGTGTGTTCCTGTCCCCAAGCAGGAGTGAAGATAGTCCCTTCTACCTGAGGCAACCAGGAGTGGGAACATCAAATGACACATTTGGCCAGAGTCTTAGAGAGTACCAGGGTGGAAGCTGAGAAGACCCACGTCATATATCAAGTTCAAAGGACAGGACCAGAGTTAAACTGGAAGAAAAAATGCTCCTCCAATTTCTCTTTGGTTTTTGCTGTTTTCCCATCAATTTTTCTTCTTGGAATAGACACTGAGGGAAGATGGGGAAATCTAATTGCCTTGGAGGGTTTGAGCCCAGGGCTCCAGGCAGAGGAAATCCTGGAACCTCCAGATGCAGGGACTTTGATCATTGATCCCCTGTGGCTTCTGAGTGCTGGTTCAATTGCAGGAGATGTCACAGAGATTCTGTAAGATTGAAGACTGTGGACAGGATTACCACATTTTGTAGAGTCGCTCAAACTACAGTTACTGATTAGAAGGTACATTTTTGTAACTATGGAAATTTTTTGCAAAAAAAATATTTATTCTTTAAGTTCAAAGGCTGGAGTCATAGTGAGAAAGAAATAATTGAGTGACTCACAGGGATAGTGCTATGTATGATTATCAGCACACAGTAACTAAGGGAGAATGTGGTAATTTTTTTTTTTTTGGTGATTTTGATCACCTTAGGACAGCCAACCAGATGTCCAAACCTAAAACCTTTCTCTTTAAAATAAGCAGGGTGATTGTCTAAGGCAAAAATATCTCCTAGTTCAGAGTACCATTTGCCATGTAGAATGTTTGTGTAGCTTTCTTTTTCCTTAGAGTTTATTTTATGTAGATGATCTTCTCCCAATTTAAGATGTAGCAATTCTTCTGTACCTGAAAAGCAAAGAAGTTCTCCATTTTAATTGGTTAGTTTTGGCCTTCATAGTTCATGAAGAACCAAACTCACAGTTTTGGGAACCAAACTCAAGGGTTTATATATTGACAGATGGCATGATTATACTCATTAAATGTGTTACATTCCTATAGATTTTCCTTAAACACAAACTTGTCAACTTGTATGTGATGAAGTAAGTCCAGGGATAAACAGAAGGGAACCAGTGAGTGTGTACATTTTTTTAAAGAACTCAACAGAATAAAATGTATATTTTTACAATAGGCTATAAAAATCATATTCCCATCCACCAAAGAGATAGTGCATGCAGAGGGACATACAGAGGAGCAAAAGGGAGGTTTGTAGATGCCCCTGTGGCACTGACCTCGAAAGGGAGCAAAACAGGAGCTGATATATCAATTGCTTCCTTCATAGTTAGCTTTTCCTGTATTAAATATTTACTTGTGATATTTGTAGACCTGTGTTCAGGGCCAGAAAATTAAACCTTCTGACCAGAGTTACAGTCAGTGTTGTGTTTATGTGTAGTCAATATGTGATTGTATAATTTGAATCCCCAGCCTCACAATCAGATAAAGTAAAAACAATACATTACCTCCAGTATAGCTTCATTCTTCTCCTCTAGTGAGAAGAATGCTTTATTCACTGGTAAGACAAGACAGACTAGAGTAAGCCTAATAGAAGAGATATTAAAAGTTCACGAAAAAATGAACTCAATCTGGGTAAGCCTTATGATACTTAGAGGAATTTGACACAGCCTAGAAGGATGAAATTAATTTTAATACTTAGCGCCCAGACTGTGAACTCTTCCAACAGATAAGAAGCTCCTAGAGGGCAAAGAGCTGTTTATGTTTACGTCTAAGAGTTATGGACCATTTATGTCTAAGAGTTATGGAATTTTCATGGGAGAACTCCAGCAAGCTTGTTCCCCACAACTCATTAACCAAAATTGGGTCACAGACCTCCCTCAAACCAATCATTGCTAATCAGAAAAGGATTGCAATGTTTGGGTGAAATAAGTAGAATTTGTCTCTGAGTCATATGGGGAAGGGTTGAAACAAAATCAGGTATTCTTGTTTGGCAGGCAACTAACAGTGCTTGACTCATTGTCCAATATATACTCAATTTGAGCTGAGATGGAATAGTAAATCTGGGCAGAAAGTTCAGCATTAGCAAAGGTAGAGGGAGATCCCATGTTATCCCTTTTGTACTATTTCCATTGCTTCCTCACTGTCTTCAATCTCTTCCCCTCCAGTCTCTCTTCCAAATGACTTCCAGAGTGATCTTTCTAAAATGCTAAACAAGTTGTCCTCCTATGCTCAATAATATAAAAATACTATAAAAGGGCTTGAACTTAGGTTTTTATTCCTAGTCCAATATTTTTTTTTCCTAAAAAAAAATAAAACTATGATGTTTCCTTTCTTTAATTATATATTTTTGTAGTAGAACCATAGCATGATGTTTTAGTCTATTCTGGTTGCTATACCAAAAATATCATAGACTGGGTGGCTGACAACAGCAAACATTTATTTCTCATAGTTCTGGAGGCTGGAAAGTACAAGATCAATGTGCTGGCAGATTTGGTGTTGGTGAAAACCCACATCCTGGTTCATAGATGGCTGTCTTCTGCCTATGTCCTCACAAGGTGAAAGGGTGAGGGATCTCTCTGGGACCTCTTTTATATGGGCACTAATCCCATTTATGGGGGCTCTGCGTTCATGATCCAGTCACCTCCAAAAGTCCTCACCTCCTAATGCCATCACACTGGACATCAGGTTTTCAGCATAAGAATTTTGGGGGACACTAACGTTCAGACCATAGCACATGCCAAACTAGAAGAGGAGAAGAAAAAATACGTGTGTTTCACAAGCAAACTGGAGTGCAATATACACAGAATTGGACCTGTGCATCACTTCCAAGCGGGCTCTTTAATGGTGTGACCTAGGAAGGGGCATGCATTGAGAAGATGGGATGTTTGTTGTTGATTTAGAGGCAAAACATCAGAGACTCTACTCTCCAAAGGGATTTTTAAAATTTTTATTTATTTTTATTTTTTTAATGTTTATTTACTTTTGAGAGAGAGAGAGACAGAGACAGAGAGCACAAGCGAGGGAGAGACAGAAAGAGAGGGAGACACAGAATCCAAAGCAGGCTCCAGGCTCTGAGCTGTCAGTGCAGAGCCTGATGCAGAGCTCAGGCTCACAAATCATGAGATCATGACCTGAGTCAAAGTCAGACACTTAACCCACTGAGCCACCCAGATGCCCCCCCAAAAGCATTTTAGAACTCATCCCATCACCACGGTAGGAAGACAGTGTGTCTGGTGGAGAACAGAGCTGATGTCCCCAGGGAACGACAGATAGCAGTTTCCTGGAAGGAGATGATAGTTGTTGGATCCGACAGATAGCCGTTCCTAGAGCTAATGAGTCAAGATTCAAAAAATTGGTTTTCATAATCCCTTTGTTTTTAAATAACTACAGATTCACAGGAAGTTGTGAAGGTAGTACAAAGAGGACCCGTGTACCCTTCACCCAAATTGCTCATGGCTATATCATATATAATTGTAGCACAATATAAAAACGAATAGTTTTATATTAGTCCTACATGTGCATGTGGTTTTATGTCATTTTATCACATGGGTAGATCTGTGTAATAACAACAGAAACAAGACAGAGAATTATTTCACCACCACAGAGATTTCTGTGATGCTTCTCCTATTAAGTTATTATCTACCCTCACTTTTCCTTCAATATCCCTAAGCCATTAGTGGCAGCCACTAATTTGTTTTCCATTGCTATATTATTTCATTTCAAGAAGGTTCTATAAAAGAGAAGAAATCATACCTAAAGTGAACTTTGCTACTGGATTTTTTTTTTTTTTTCACTCAGCCTTGAGAGTGACCTTGAGATCCACCCAGAGTGTTATACCTAAAGTTAACTTTGCTACTGGATTTTTGTTTTTGTTTTTTTTTTTTTTTCACTCAGCCTTGAGAGTGACCTTGAGATCCACCCAGATCTCATGTTAAATGTAAAAATAATTCTTTCCTTTTTAACACTGAGTAGTATTCCATGGTGTCTTAATCTGCTCAGTCTGCTAAATGGAATACCATAGACTGGGTGGCTTCAATAACAGAAATTTATTTCTCACCGTTTGGGAGGCTGTAAAGTCTGGGAAGTCCAAAATCAATGTGCTGGCCTATTTGATGTCTGGTTAGACGTCTCTTGCTGTTTTGCAGAAGGACACCTTCATGCTAAATCCTCATGTGATATAGAGAGGAAGCAAGGCTCTGGTCTCTTTTTAAAAGGGTACTAATCCCATTATTAGAACTCTGCCCTCATGACCTACTTGTTTCCTGAAGGTCCCATATCTAAATACCATTACACTGGGGGTTAGGATTTCAACACAGGCATTTAAGAGTAGATGCAAATATTTAGTCCATAGCACATGGTATAGATGTACCACACTCAACCACTAACCAGTTAAAGAAAATTTTGGTTGTTTCCAGTTTGGGGCTATTATAAATAAAGATGCTATGAACTATCATGTAAATGTTTTTGTTCAGAAAAAGAATTTTCATTTCTCTAGCATAAATGCCTAGGAACACAGCTGCTGCATCATAAACTTCATGTACACTTAGTTTTTGTTGTTGTTGTTGTTTTAGAAATTGTAGTGTTTTCAAGAGTGGCTGTGCCATTTTATGTTCACGTCAGAAATTTATGAAAGGTCTACTTTTTCTGCATGTTCATCAGCACTTGGTATTGTTATTATTTCTTAATTTTAGTTATTCTAATAGGTGTATAGTGATATCTCATTACGGTCTTAATTTACATTTTCCTAATGACGCAAAATGTTGAACATTTTTATGTGCTTAATTTCGTTGTATATCTTCTTTGGTGAAGGTATGTCTTTTGCCCAGTTTCTTTTTTTTTTTCTTTTTAAAGTATAATTTATTGTTAAATTGGCTTCCATACAACACCCAGTGCTCATCCCAACAAGCGCCCTCCTCAATGCCTGTCACCCATTTTCCCCTCTTCCCCACCCCCAATCAACCCTCAGTTTGCTCTCTGTATTTGAGAGTCTCTTATGGTTTGCCTCTCTCCTTATCTGTTTCTAATTTTTTTCCCTGTCCCTTCCACCATGGTCTTCTCTTAAGTTTCTCAAGATCCACATGTGAATGAAAACATATGGTATCTGTCTTTCTCTGCCTGACTTATTTCACTTAGCATAATACCCTCCAGTTCCATCCATGTTGCTGCAAATGGCAGGATTTCATTCTTTCTCATTTGCAAGTAGTATTCCATTGTATATATAAACCACATGTTCTTTATCCATTCATCAGTTGATGGACATTTAGGCTCTTTCCATAATTTGGCTATTGTTGAAAACTCTGCTATAAACATTGGGGTACATGTGCCCAATTTCTAATTGGATAGTTTTATTACTATTGAGTTTTGACAGTTATTGATATATTCTATAGATAAGTCCTTTGTCAGATATGTAGTTTACACATATTTTCTCAAATCTGTATCTTGTCTTCTTATTCTTTTTTTTAAATAATTTTTTAACATTTATTTATTTTTGAGAGAACAAGATAGAGCATGAGTGGGGGAGGGGCAAGGAGAGAGGGCAGAGGGATGCTGATTCTGAAGCAGGTTCCAGGCTCTGAGCTGTCAACACAGAGCCTAACATGGAGCTTGAACTCGTGAACCATGAGATCATGACCTGAGCTGAAGTCAGACATTTAACTGACTGAGCCACCCAGGTGCTCCTCATCTTTTATTCTTTTAACAGAATTTTCACAGAGCAAACATTTCTAATTTTGAAGTTCCATTGATCAATTTTTTAAGTGGAATCTTATTTTGCTGTCATGTCTAAGAACTCTTTCTCAAACCTGATGTCCAGGATTTTCCCCTATATTATCCTCTAATTTTTTTTATTGTTTTACATGTTACATTCTGTGATCTATGTTGAGTTGATTTGTGCAAAAGAAAGATATGAGGTTTAAATTAAAATTTTTTTTCTTTGTTTTTGTTTTTGTTTCATTCTGTTTTGTCTTTCCTGGGAATGTACAATTGTTCCTTCTGCTAAAAAGGCTATCTCTGCTTTGTTGAATTGCTTTCACATATTACATTTGTAAGTACTCCTTATATATTAAGGATATGAATAATCTGTTATGCAGACTGAATGTTAAAAATCGTTGACTGTACTTGTGTGCAGCTATTTCTAGGTTTTCTGTTCTGTTCTATTGGTTTATGTGTCTATCCTTCCACAGACACCACACAATCTTGACTATGGTAGCTACATAATAAGCCTTGAAACTGAGTAGAGCAATTCATTCTACTTACTTTTCTTCCTTAAAATTGTTATAGCCATTCTAGTTTGTCATTCCATATAAATGTAAGAATGATTTTGTCTATGTCTATATAGTCTTGCTGATGTTTTATAAAAATTATGTTGAACCTGTTCACCAGCTTGGGACAACTGGCATCTTTACTAATTCTCTTTTGATCCATGAGTATAGTATGCCTCTCAATTTATTTAGAACTTCTCTGATTTTTTCCATCAGTATTTTTTTTTTTTTGTTTCTAGCATACAATTCCTGCCACCACTAGAAATTTTGCTAGATTTTCACACCAGTATTTTATTTTTTATTGTATTTGGAAGGAGAAATAGGAAAGTTTACATCTACTGAAACTTCCTGGAACTGGAAGTTTCCCTATATTGTTCTTTGAGAAACATATAGGCAATACATAAGACTGACAAACTAATGAATAAAAGCAATAAGCACACATTCACCATGGGTGACACCAAACCATGTGGGAAAACAGCAGCATGGGATACTTCAGAGATAATCAAGCCCCACATTGGGCTCTGCACTGACAGTGTGGAGCCTGCTTGGGATTCTCTCTCTCTCCCTCTCTCTCTGCCCCTTCCCTACTCATACTAGCTTGCTCTCTCTCTCAAAATAAATCAATAAACTTTAAAAGAACTGCATAAGTGTGTGTGTGTGTGTGTGTGTGTGTGTGTGTGCATGAACGTGTAAAGCATGACTAATACCATCCTATATACACTGCCTAACATATCTTTTTTCACTTTACAATGTATCGTGGAAAACATTTCCATATCAGTAATAGAATTGCCCCACTTCATTTTAGCTGGTTTCGCAGCGTGCCATAACACAAGTCCAGAACACTTACCACCAACTGCCAAATCCCAAAGCCCCAAACTGATCTAGCAGCAAAACTGACTTGAGCTGATACGAAAATATTTTTCGTTTTGGTAATCCCACTTAGCTTCATGGGGTATGCTTCAGAAGAATGAGTATATTTGATAGCTGGGTGCTTTTAAGAGTCTGCTGGAAATGGGAGTATATATCATACCTGGGTTGTATTACTTTACTAAAATAAAAAAGGAAAATCTCAATTCTGAGTCAAAATAGGCCCTAAGGGTTTTGGACAAGAGATTGTAGACATTTATCATGTTTTATTGAACCTGCCCCTATTGAGGAACATTTTAATTGTTTCCAATATTTGTTCTTACAGACAATGCTAATGCACACATGGTTCCATGCCCATGTGGGTTATCCATAAGGTAAATTCTTGAAAGGGGAATCCCATGGGTCAAGTGTTTGTGTATTTATAATTTTGTTCAATTTGACCAAACTGTTCTTATGCTCCCACCAGCACTAAGAATATCCATTTTCTCTGTCTGTATACTTTTCATGTCTACAGAGTGCAGTCAGCTCTCAGTCATCCGGTACTTCATTAACTTGAACCCTCCATCAGCCAGGGCCACAGGCTCCTGAGCTCATGAGACTTGGTGACCGTGAGGTTTAATGACACAAGGGTTTAATGACGAGAAGAGTAACTGGCTTACCAGGTGGAGCTGACTGGAGCCCCACTCTTGGAAAATAGGCAGCCGGGTATCCTAGATGAGGTTTAATGACGAAGTCATGTGACTGCTTTTTCAACCAACAAGCCAGATGCTAGCCAGTGATAACATTGTGGGCCACAAGGCTTGTCTGAAGTGAAATGATTGTGTCATTTATTGTTTTCACAACTGCAGGGTTATCCTTGGTCATTGAATCAGAACACAAGTCATTGACTATCTAGTCAACAAAGCTTACTGTTGAAGGAACACAGGGTCAGGAAAGGATCTGGGTTCAAACCCTGCCTTAGATGCCCAGCAGCTGTGTTAATTTAGCCAAGTCATTTGACTAGAGATTTGGGTTTCTCATCTATTTAATTAGAATAGCAATACTCACATTTCATTATTATAATTATTAGGGTTGAGTAAGATGAATTTATTTTAGATACCTCGCATATAGTAAGTACTCAGTATATGGCTGGTTTTTATTTTGAAGTTCTGAGTTAAGAGGCTCTAGCTGCCTGTTAATTTTTAAAATCTTATAATTTTTAAAATCTTACAGATAGTCTTTCATTAGATCTTTTAAAAATATTGATTTGAACAAGCTTTGGTATAAATGAGTGAATCTTAAGGAGATTTTCCAGATTGTGTTATAAATAAATTCATTATTTTTAAAGTTTATTCAGGACAGAAAACAAATATATAGCATCAGAAATTTAAAAGTGGGAAATAGTATATATGGAGAGGAATTTTATGAATGATAAAAGATATATAGTTACATTTTATGCTAAAAATTGGAGTAGCTCAATGGAATGAATACTTTTATAGGAAAACATATATGACAAAGTTTAATCATGAAGAAGTAAAATATTTGAATGGCAGAATACTCAGAAAAGATAAAAATGCATTGAGCCTATTGATGTGTTAAAGGAATAATATCATATGTCCCAGAAGAATTTTCCCCAGACTCAAGAATGGTTCAACATTAAGAAATTATTAATCGACATTTATTGCAATAGGAGAGAAAAAATAGGTTTGAACTATCTGATAGGTTGCTATAAGTCTATTAATAAAATTAAACATCTATTTTTTTATTTTTAAATTTTTTTTAGTAAATTGATCATGCAGGGTAATAACACTTCTGTAACATGATAAAATGTGTTATCAGAACCTAACAGTTAATGTAATGCTTACTAATCACTGTTATACTGAGCATTTGCTACCTGCTAGGAACTGTTCTAAGTACTTGTACATATATTAGCTCACTTAATACTCAAAGTAGTGTTATTTTCCTCTTTTTACAGATAAGAAAATTAAGGAACAACAAGGTGATGTAAATTTGCCGACATTCTATATTAGGAAACAATAGAGCTGTCATTTGAACTCAGGCAGATTGGCTTCCAAGCAGGATTTACTATTCAATAAGCCTTTATGAGTATTACAAGCAACTTCTACTAAAATCCAGACAAGAAAGATATTAGGTGTCTGGCATCAATATTAATATTCAACATTTTGGGAAGATTAGAGAAAAATACAATAAGATTCTATGTGTCTGTATATACCTTCCTTCTTGTAATTCATATGTAATATATATATTTCTCTATCTTACTAAAAATAGCATTAGAATTTTAAAATACATAATTATTAATTAACAAGAAAGATGTAAGATTTTGACTTTGATGAAGAAAACTACAAAATTGTATCCAAGTGTGTGAAAGAAAACCTAATGGACTTACTTATAATATTACTAGATAATAAAACTCAGTATCTATTATGCAGTTCTTTGAAAAAAATAAATTTAATCATATTTCTTTAAAAATTGTTTTAATGTTTATTTATTTTTGAGAGAGAGAGTGAGACAAAGTGTGAGGGGGGGAGGGTCAAAGAGAGGGAGACACAGAATCGGAAGCAGGCTCCGGGCTCTGAGCTGTCATCACAGAGCCTGATGCAGGGCTAGAACTCATGGACCACAAGATCATGACCTGAGCTGAAGTCGGACGCCCAACTGACTGAGCCACCCGGGCGCCCCTAATCAAATTTCAATCAAGATTTCTACTTGACAAATTGTTTATCTAGATAAATAAATGCGTAATAATATCTAATAAAGTTCTGGGAAAGAATATAATGGTATGGGGAGCTATGTAGGATAACTTAGGGGATTATTCTACCAGAGACCTACTACAGAGATACAGAAGATATAATAGAAAGGTAGTGGCACAGATAGAGAGAGGCAGGTAAATTGATGGGAAAGAACAGAACATACAAAAAAAGACTTTTATGTGTATAAGAAATTGGCATATGAGGCACCTGGGTGGCTCAGTCAGTTAAGCCTCTGACTTCAGCTCAGGTGATGATCTTACAGTTTGTGAATTTGAGCCCCACATCAGGCTCTCTGCTGCCAGGGCAGAGCCTGCTTCAGATCCTCTGTCTCTCTCTCTCTCTCTCTCTCTCTCTCTCTCTCTCTCTCTCCTCTCTCTCTCTGCTGCTTCCCTGTTCATGTTTTCTTCTCTCAAAAAAAAAAAAAACATTAAAAACAAAAGAAATTGGCAGATATTAATAGCAATCCTTGAAATCCCTGGGGAAAGAGGGACAATTTGAAAAATGGTGAGACGGGGGCACCTGGGTGGCTCAGTCGGTTGAGCGTCCGACTTCGGCTCAGGTCACGATCTCGCAGTTTGTGAGTTCGAGCCCCGCATCAGGCTCTGGGCTGATGTCTCCGAGCCTGGAGACTGCTTCTGATTCTGTGTCTCCCTCTCTCTCTGCCCTCCCCTGTTCATGCTCTGTCTCTCTCTGTCTCAAAAATAAATAAACGTTAAAAAAAAAAAAAGAAACATGGTGAGACACCTGGACGCAGAAAACAAAGGCAAATCCATCTATCACACTTTCAGTTAAAATGAATTCTAAATGGATTTAAAGTATAAATCTAGGGGCACTTGGGTAGCTCAGTTGGTTCGACATTCGACTCTTGATTTTGGCTCAGGTCATGATCTCATGGTTTGTGGGATGGAGCCCCACATTGGATTCTCCACTGACAGTGTGGAGACTGCTTGGGAGGCTCTCTCTGCCTCTCTCTGCCCCTCCCCTACTCACACTACTTGCTCTCTCTCTCTCTCAAAATAAATACATAAACTTTTAAAAATAAAGTATACATATAAAAAGGCAAATATTAAAAACCATATCATGAAGATGTAGAGAGATATATAGAAATCCAAGAAGTTGTGAAGGCAGACATCACAAACTGATGATATCTGGCTCAGCACTGCTGACAGATGCATTCAGCTTGGCCAGGGGAGGGATTTCAAAAAAGGAAGGAAGGAAGGAAGGGTGGAAGGGTGGAAGGAAGGAAGGAAGGAAGGAAGGAAAGAAGGAAGGGAGGAAGGAAGGAAGGAAGGAAGGGAGGAAGGAAAGAAGGAAGGAAGGAAGGAGGGAAACATGAAACAAATTGAGATGGAAGCCCCAAAGACACATCATTTCTCATTTGTTTCAGTAGCAAAACATTAGGTGGTCTTATATATAATCCTTTTACACATGTCTGTTACCAGCTTGGCTTCTGAAGGCATTTGTTTTTTTGTGACCCTCTTCCCAATCATAAAGGAATAGATTTAAATATTTTAGTTCAAACAATATGTGTATGTATATATGACATAAGATGATACAATTAAAAGACAAATAGAACTAAGTAAAATCCTTAACATGAATGACAAACTGAGTGGTAATATCCTTAATATATAAAAAGTACTTGCAAATCAATTTACAGAAGATAAAAAATAAACCCTCAATACAGTAATGGGTAAAGAACATAAACAGGTCAATACAAAGATATATAGAAGACAAATAACAAAAGCAAAGAAATTTTATAGCACAAGAGATCTAAGAGATGAGTATAATATGATTATTTTGACTATAATTTCGGCAAAAGTTGAAATATTGGCAATTTTCAATATTAGGAAGTGCAAGGAAGAAACAGCCACCTCCAGATATTCATGGGGTATAATTTTTCTATATAAAACTTGACAGTGTATATTAAAATATAAAATATGCATACCTTCTGACTCAATAATTGCACTTCAGGAAATTTTCATTTAGGGATGCCTGGGTGGCTCAGCAGGTTAAGCATCTGACTTTGGCTCAGGTCATGATCTCACAGTTCATGAATTGGAGCCCTGCGTCAGGCTCTGTGCTGACAGCCTGGAGCCTGGAGCCTATTTCAGATTCTGTGTCTCCCTCTCTCTATGCCCTTCCCCCACCCATTCTCTCTCTCTCTCTCTCTCTCTCTCTCTCTCTGTCTGTCTCTCTCTTACTCTCTCTGTCTCAAAACTCTGTCTCAAAAATAAATAAACATAAAAAATTTAAAAAATAAAATTTCATTTAGTCAACAAATAGATATTGAAATTGTATTATATGCTAGATACTGTAGTTTGATACGGGAGATAAAAAGATGAATAAGATATTTAAACCTCCCTCCTTTTCACATGGAGTTTCCATTTTCATGGGAATATATCCTAAATAGATGATTGGACAAATATACAAATATACAGGTACAAGTATATTTTTTTCATATACTTGAAGAGCTAAATTTGGAACTCAAATGTCATCAATAATATGGATTGGATAAATTAATTACTTCACATTCCAGAAAAGCACTTTTCCTGTAAATGCAGCCATTTACAAGGTGATAGCAGAGCCAATTGAATTGACATAGAAAATGTTTATGATGCATTACTAAGGGAAAATGCAGATTATAGAACTGTACAGCATGGTCTATCTACCAGTTGAAATGAATCATTCCTAAATATTATAGTGGTGACCTCTAGGCGGTAGAATTATAGACAGTTTCACTTTCTTTTTACTTATGTGCATTTCCTATGCTAAACATAATTATACGTGTTACATATCAAAGTGAAAACTTCATTTCACTAAAATTACTCTCGTCTAACACATCACCCACTTTTTCCCTGTTACATAATGTCTTCCTTTTAGAAAGAGGCCAGGTACTCAGCTGGGTATGGTGCGGCGGTAACAGAGAGAGGTAGTGTGTGTTCCCCCCAGACCAGAAGTAGCCAGAGGTGATGTGAACAGCAGCTGAGGACAGATCGTGCCCCAGCTAGGTGTGCTTGGCTGGCACCAGAGCGTGCAAACTGGCGCTGGGCAAAATTTCAAGACTGATGGAAAAATCTATCACCCAAGGAGATAGAGAGCCCTGGTTCTTTAAGTGACAATGCCAAAAATCAGCAGTCCAGAAGCCTGAAATTTCCAGGAAAGCCTCATAACGGTCCAGATTTTTTAGGCTGGAAAGGATTTTGGAAAGCAATTAGCTCAACAATTTGGCTTTGTCATTAAGTAACCCGAGGCTCAGTGAAGGGGGAGGGTGGAAAGGGCACGTGAATAACTTTCGCCATGAATTAGTATTAGGAACTTCGTGTGAATTACTCTGGTTCACGTTCCCTTGAAAATTGTCCTGCTGTTCCTATTTTCAACTCCTACAGGAAATAAAACTCAGAATGGGTTGAATTGTTTGAGGCCACAGAGTTAGCAAGAGATAGGCGGGCTCATCTGCTCCCACAGCTGGTGCCCTTTAACCCACCCCACACCACGTAGATCACTGAGGGCAGAGGAGATGGCCCTTCAGACTCCCAAACCAGGGCTCCCCTGAGAGTGTTCTTACCATAAGAGTTTCAGACCTATGAAGTGGGCTCTGCTTTCTCCTGGACGCTCTGCCTGTGTTAAAATTCCTTCATCCTGGGCCCTGGGGAGCTCCGCATCCCAGCACAAATTAGGTTGGATGGCCACAGTCTGACACAGCTAGTTCTGTAGGGGCACATATCCTGGGGAGCCACTATAGCCAGGTTCTGGGGGGAAGGCCCTTGTCCTGTCTTGTTCCCTCCTCTGGAGAGGCTACCTAAGTCTGTCAGGGCATGCACTCAGTTAGAATTAGAGCTCCATGGAGGTTTCCAGCCATGATCTGGTTTTATCAGTTCAGGGCCTCCATTCTCAAAGTTGGCACTATTGACATTTGGGGCCAGAAAATTCCTACTGTTGGGGACTGTCCTGTACATCTTAGGGTATTTTGACAACATCACTGGTATCTACCCATAAGACGCCAGTAGCTCCCTCCTCCAAGTAAGTACAAGTTGTGACCCCCCAAAAATGTCTCCAGACATTTACCCTGAAGGCAAATCTCCCCCACTTGAGAACCACTGGTTTAGGAAAATGTCCACATTCTTCCTCCTCCCAAAAAACCCTTAAAAAAAACTAAATGAAAACCTAGGAAAGAGAATCTTACAGTTGTTCTGTTGGACTTATTGCTAGATGCTAGTCAGACCCATATCTGTCTCTTGTGTGCATACAGAGATGGCCAAAAGCTGAAGGTTCTACCTGGTTCAGTGAGATAATCCTTCCTCCTCTTCTCTTTTTGGGCTGTCGTTACTCGTCCTTGTCATTCATCTGCCTCTTGATGTTTTACTTTCTGAGCTTTTACATGTAGAAGCCCCTCGTTTCTTAGATTTCTTTTTAAATCCTTCTCCCCGCCCCACCCCACCCCTACACCATCACCCTCCCCTCTGTTTTCGCAGCCATTTTTTCCATCCTTTGTGAAGACCAAAGGCTGGCTGAGGCTGGGTTCAGGGACCTGCATGAGGGTTGTGTCCAATCTTTGTCACCCTTGCATTGTCACACAATCTCGAACTACTCACAACCGCTTTCTGAGAGCCAGTTCCTCATCTGTAAACTGGGGCAGTCTTGCCTGCCTTTCTTACTTTACTAGATTGTACTAAGGGTCAAATGACAGAGTAGATGTGAAAGTGCTTTGCAAAGAATAAAGTGACATAATTTATTAAAATTATCATTATTCTGACCAATTGCCCACATCACTTAAATTACAGATGGTACAGATGGGCATTTTATCATGTGGCCTCAGCCCATCCCTTCAGCCTCGCTTGGCACAGGGAAGACACCCAGACCAGCAGCCTGGGAGCTGGCTCTGTGACCTAGACTTGCCCTGTGTTTGTCACTGCCCTTCTTTGAACTCTAGGTTTCTCATCTGGCTCAAGCAGAGGATCTGGCTGGATGCCTTGATGTCTGCTCTTTCTCCCTTGCAGACTAATCTGTGGGATGAGGTGTTGCCTCCAGGGCAGTTTTACAGTAACTGGCCTCTTCAAGATTACCTCAAGTTTTATTCTCTCTTCTAAACTGCATTTGGGATGCTGACACATGGAATAACAGTGAGCTGCTTTCCAGGAGACCCTTGAAGGGGAGAAGGATCACATCCGAATTCCCTCAAGAGCACTTTTCAAACTGTCCAATTCCATATTCCCTTCTGACCTCTTGGATGGCAACATATTTTAGGTTCTACTAAAACAGAGTAACATTTAATGAGATATGGAAGCAAGATAAGAAGACCATCCCCCAGGAGTTTCTGTAAGATTATGTGGGAAGTAGGTAGAAGACCACCAGGACAGTGGGTGGAAGGTGTGACCATTATCAGCTCACTAATGCCGTTAGGATGTAAGAGAGCAGGAGCCAAGGGGTGGCTGGGCTGAGGTCAAGGAGTTGATGACAGGTAAGATGCAATCCTAGGGCTCATCACTATGCAAAAGAATTTCCTGAGATGATAGGAATGTTCTAATCTACTTTCTTTCTTGCTTGCTTTTCCTTCCTCTTCCTTCCTTCCTTCCTTCCTTCCTTCCTTCCTTCCTTCTTTTCTTTCTTTCTTTCTTTCTTTCTTTCTTTCTTTCTTTCTTTCCTTCCTTCCTTCCTTCACAGCCTTATTGAGGTATAATTGATACACAGAAAACTACACATGTTTAATGAGTACAATTTGATAAGTTTGGATGTATGCATACACTCATGATACCATCACCACAATCCAGGAATTAAAACATCCAACACCCCCAAGAGTGACTTGTGTCTCTTTTTGTTTTTCCTTTTCTTTTTTTTCTTTCTTTCTTCTCTTCCTTCTCTTCACCCTCTCCTCCCCTCCTCCTCCTCTTCCCCTCCCTCTCCCCTTCTCCTTCTCCTTCTTCTTTTTAATTTTTATTACTTTTTATGGTAAGAAACTCAAGATCTACTCTCTTAAAATTTTAAGAGTACAATATGGTACTGTTAGCTGTAGACACTATGTTGTGTGGCAGATCTCTAGAACTTATTGTACTGAACCTTTGTATCAACTGAGCCAAATCTCTCCATGTCCCCCTCCCTCCACCCTCTGACAACCACCATCTACCCCTTGCTTCTATGAGTCTGACCATTTCAGATATCTCACATAATTGGAATCAGTGGAGTATTTGTCCTTCTATGACTGGCTTATTTCTCTTGGCTAATATCCCCCAGGTTTATCCATGTCATCACAAATGGTAGAATTTCCTTCCCTTTTAAAGTCTGAATAATATTCCATTGTATTTATAAGCCACATATTCTTTATCCATTCACCTGTCAAAGGACATTTGTGTGGTTCCCGTGTTTTGGTTATTGTAGTCACTGGCCACATGTAATACTGAATACTTGAAATGTGACCGGTGTGACCGAGGAACTGGGTTTTTTTATTGTATTGATTTTTGGTTAATTTTATTTAAATTTATTTTTTTAAGTTTTATTTGAGAGAGAAAAAGGGAGAGACAGAGTGTAGGAGGGGCAGAGAGAGGAGAGAATCCGAAGCAGCTTCTTCACTGATGTGGGGCTCCATCTCATGACTGTGAGATCATGACCCGAGCTGAAATCAAGAGTCAGACATGTAACTGACTGAGCTACACAGGCGTCCCTAATTTTATTTAAATTTAAATAGCCATGTGTGTCAGTCAGCACTGTACTCAACTTTCTGGACACCAGGGGCCAAAAATAGGGGATGTAGTGCTCAGTGAAGGGAGAGAATGCTATCAATGCTGGCACTAAAGGTTGGGACTCCTGTCTATCAGAGAGCGGTGAGATGCCAGCTGATATAGAGCTCCTGGAACACTCATGAAAAAGAAAATGGCTACCAAAAAGCATATTTACCCACTGCAGTGACATTTATTTGTATCTCCTTTTATCTAGTCCCTATAATATACCAAATCTACAAATGAAAACAAAAAAGCCAATCAATCATATCCATCCTATAGATCAGCCTGGAAGGAAGAAAAGAGGGACATTAGGGCATCTAGTCTAGTCTTCTGGTTGAGCTAGAAGAGAAAAAACTTGGAGCTCAAAGAAAGGAAGTGACCAGCAAGTGTAGGTCACAAATTCATGCCTCCAAACACTCAGCAAGTGTTTTCCTCATCATCTCCAACTTCGAATGTCAAGATAAGAATGTCATGTAGACAGATATGTGCTGTCTTTGATAGAAGCTCCGTCAGCTCCCAATATTTAAAAAAAAATGACCTTCTGGAATCTACAGATATAAAAAGAGAGGGGGAAATAACTAGAAAAAGAGGGGGATAAAAAAATCAAAATTTTTAAAAAAGCAAAAATCCAGGATGAATATTTATGATATGTTCATTCATATTTTCTCCAAGATTTGAGGAGATATCAAATCAATAAAGAAATAAAGGTGATGAAATGGAGTGATTTAAAACCAAAACATTTTAGAAAGTTGAGAGATATGATTTCAGATTCGGAGAAAAAGTAATGGAGACAGTGGGTAGAATTGGATTCTATAAGAAAAGTAAATATATCAGTATTTGAGAAGTTGGTTTAAATATACTTCCATTATTCAAGGGAAATAATAGACATATGATGAAAGAGAAAATAAATGATATGTAGGATCAGATGAGAAATGAAAGAAATCATAAAATGAGGCTGAATAATTAATGATCAAATCAGAAAGTGTCACCCATGAAATTAATGTTATGAGGCTCATAACTGAATACTTACATAAGGCCTTGTGACATTCACCGGGAAAAGGGAAAGGAAACAGAATTTGTAATTTGGGCAGGAAATAAACTGGGAGTATACCTACAACGGCAAAAAGTTTCCTGCTTCCAGTTCACATGACCACAGTACTAAATGGGACAAGTCCATTCGGGTGATTCAAGCATGACACCACCTATTTAAACACCTTCTGTTTCCTTCCAATGCAGTTAGAATAAATTGCAAACCCATTACATGTTTTGAAAGAAAGAAATTCAAAGTCAATGTCCCCAGGAATTTTTATAGTGGATTTCCAACTCTTAAGGAATAGATAAGTCATATGTTACCTAAATTATTCCAGATCAAAGTGTTTTATGAGGCAAACATAACCTTCTGAACTGTGAAAGACAGTCCAGAAAACAAAATTCCAGTCCAATCTGCTTATGAACATATGGGTTCAAATTCACACACACACACACACACACACACACACACACACACACAAGTTACAAAAGAAATCTATCATAGTATTTTCAGGAATAATGCCCATTATTTACTTAAGAAATAATTTAATATTAAGAAATAAATTGGCAATTTTTCCACAATTCTTGACACACAATAATAATAGCTCACATTTAACGAGCACTTACTCTGTGCCAGGTACCGTGCAATGTTATTACACCCTCATAACACCCTTTTGAGGTAGGTGTTATTGTCCCCATTTTATAAAAAAGAATAGAGGGGCGCCTGGGTGGCTCAGTCGGTTAAACGTCCGACTTCAGCTCAGGTCACGATCTCGCGGTCCGTGGGTTCGAGCCCCGCCCCGGGCTCTCGGTTGATGGATCAGAGCCTGGAGCCTGCTTCCGATTCTGTGTCTCCCTCTCTCTCTGGCCCTCCCCCGTTCATGCTCTGTCTCTCTCTGTCTCAAAAATAAATAAACGTTAAAAAAAATTTTTAAAAAAGAATAGAGACACAGAAAGGTAAGGATTTTGTCCAAAGTCACACACATAGTAGAGTTGGAGGTAGAATATGGATACAGACAGCCTATCCTTAATCTTGGGGTTCTTAACCCTTGTGCTGCACAAAAGGCATATGATAAATATTTGTTCACCTACCTTTTATTATGTCTGCTAAGGTTATCTCTTGCTTCCCCCCCCCCCCCAAATGTAACTTCTTAATATAAAATGCCTTATTGTGACTCACAGGTTTCTGTGGCTTCACTGGTAAGTCCCACCTGGGGGCTGCCATGCAGCTTCAGTGACACTGGAGCTGAATGTGGGCTGCACTGGACTCCCAGAGGCTTTTCCACAATATGTTAGAGGCCCTGATGCTGTTCGGCCTCTGCACTAGGCTTGGGCTTCTTAGAACACAGTGGTCTATAGGTAGCTGCCCATATTCAACAGCCATTAGCTTCCTAGAGGTGAAAAGTGGAAGCTTTAGGCCAACTGATGGCATCCAGAGTGGACACAGCATCACTTCCACCACATTCTAGGGACAAGCAGTCACAGGCTCCCACTGGATTCAAGAGGACACAGAGGACATAGGAAATGGGCTTGCCCCTGGGTGGGGAGTGGCTGTGGCACAGGACAGATGAGCATGTGTGACCTCCCACGGTTACTATTTTTATTTCATAAAGCACTCACTCAATGCAAAAGCAAAGCACCATGCGATGTTACTCAGTGAAAAGGAGGACTCCTTCCTTCCATACTTGCCCTCTTTTAGTTTTCCCCAGCTCTCTCCAACTTGTCGTCACTTTCATTACATGGTTATGCGTCCTTCACGGTCCTTTGTGGACATATAAACAAAAGCAAATGTATATCCTTCTCCTCCTGGTTCTTACACAAAAGGGGGCACACTGTATACACTATCATCTTCTGTCTTGGAGAACTGCCTTTATTCGTATGTACAAAGAGAGAAAAACTGATAGAAGAATAGAAGGAAAGGAGGGAGGGAGTAAAGGAGGGAAAAGAAAGAAGGGAGGGAGAAGAAAGGATAGAGTATAGATTTTAGATACTAGATATCAGCAAAAACATGGAGAGTGTACCCTGCATTATTGACAGCAGTTATCTCTCTATGGAGTGATTAATGTCACTTTTTTTTCTCTTCAGTTTTCTGCATTTTCTAAATTTTCTGTGATGAACATATGCTACATGTAAGGTAAAAATGTTTTCAATGCCCAAACCACATGATTCAGTTTTTACACTGCTCTGTATTTTGTTGCTGTGGTGGTTTGCCTCTTTGAGAAACTGACCTCCAACTATGGGATAGATAGGAAAAGAGGACTGATGAGGCTTTCTTGGGGGATTTCTCAAACACACCTGGATTTGCTTAGACAGGTGTGTTGTGCCAATTTCCTTTTTCTGCAACCTAACCTTCCCTTAAATCCATGACCTTACTTTATTATCATGACTATAATCATTGACTTATGTACCTACCACATGCAAGGTAAGGTACCCTGCTATATATTAGGATCCAGAGATGATGAAGAAGGACACATATGCATGTGTCTGGGCTATAATTTGAGAAGTGTCATGGTAGCAGCCTAATTTGGGATCACAAAAGCAAAGACCTATCAGCTTTGCCAAGACAATTTCAGTCTTGCATAATGAGTGCTATTTGAGCTGGATCATCAAACAACCCATCTTTGAGAAGGGTAGGATAAGGCAGTCTACATAGGAGCTGTGAGAGCCACTGGGGAGCTTGGTGAAGCACCTTTGTGGGTGAAGCGGAAGTAAGAGATGCCGTAAATACAGACCAGGATCCAAGGACAGAAGCGCTTGTAGTGAAGATGAGAAGTTGCACGGTGTGCCCTTGAGAACCAGAGGGACAGCCAAGGAAGGAGGGGAAGGTGTGTCAGGCACCAGATCTGTCTCTTCCCTGTTCTAGGTGCCTTTTGCGCAATACACAGAGTGTTAATATTTGTTCTTGTAACAGGTACTTTCTGACTTCAAGGAAATAGATCCTTAAGGTTTTTATTTAGTTTACACTCTCTGCAAACTCAGAAGACATTGTGTCCGCTAAGGTTTCAGTGAAGGTGACTGGACAGGGAGGAGGCTGGGTTGAAAGCTCTCCTGAGACTCCTCTGGGGTTAACTTCCCCTCCCAGAACTAAAATAAAAAATAAATCATCACACTGACTTGTAATTCTTGGTGCCCCCACTTCCCCACGGCTAAGAGCCTCAAGAAACTAAGCAGGACTTGCATTGGTCACCAGGGTACTCAGCCACATGCTTGGCCCATCCTGAATACTCAAAGCAAGTTGATTAGCACACACTGTGCAGAAACATGACCAAGGGTTGTATCCCTAAAGGACTAATCTGCAGGAATGAGTCTTACACCAGCTTCGTCTCCCTGTTGGTCCTCATGGGTATCTCTGGTAGGTGGGACGCTAGACAGTGGGTGCACAGAGCTGGTGCGGCATTTAGGTGGAAAAGCCAAAATCATGATTCCCACTCTCCTCTTTTCACTGGAAGCCACTTTTCTCTAACAGCCAGCAGGGAAGGGGAGGAAGCTTGCCAAGGCCATGGGACCATCTGGGGAGCCTGGCTTGTCAGAGGTGTTTAGTTTCTGTCCTTCAGGACCCACTAGGGAGATAGGGGACTTAGAAGCTGCTTGAGCCCCTCACAGTTAGAGGCACCCCCTCTGAGATTCCACAGGTTCATCCAGTGCCTCACCAGCAAGTTACTGCTCAAACCAGAAGCCTCCCTTAATTCTTCACTGGACCTGCACCCCTGTATTTTCTGAATCAGCAAATACTTTGTGTTTAAGGATCTTAGAGCCCTGTGGCAGGACAGAGAGAACACTGTTTGTTTTTTGTTTTTGTTTTTGTTCTTAATTCTATTAATTTATTTTGAGAGAGTGAGGGGGTAAGGAGGGGCAGAGGGAGAGAGAGGGAGAGAGAGAGAATCCCAAGTAGGCTCCACATTGTCAGCAGTGCGAGCCCCATGCGGGGCTTGAACCCACAAAGCATGAGATCATGACCGGAGCAGAAATCAAGAGACAGATGTTTAACCTACTGAGCTACTCAGGTGCCCCAAGAACACTGTTTTTTAACCCATATGACCCTATTTTTGATATCTTGTAGTGCCAAATGTCTGCTCTGTGACCTTGGAAATATATTTATACATGTGAGCCCATATTGATTTTATCAGTAAAGAGAAGGTACTATTGGGGCACTGGGTGTCTCAGTCAGGTAGGTGGTTGAGCATTCAACTCTTGATTTCGGCTCAGTTTATGACCCCAGGGTCGTGGCATTGAACCCTGCATCATGCTCCGTGCTGAGCATGGAGCTGCCTCATATTCTCTCTCTCTCCCTCTACCGCTCTCCCCTACTCGTGTTCTCTCTGTTGCTAAAATCAAACAATTTTAAAAAATTAAAGAGAAGGTATTATCCACTGTGGGATTGTTGTGAGAACTAGCCAAAACTCTTTGTAAATGTCTGCTTAATTATTATAGAGAGAGGGTCTAAATGATGACTCAGCAAGGCCTAAATTCAAAACCCCATTTCTACCACATAATCTCTAGGTAAGACTTTAGGACAGTTTCTTACCCTTTAGATACTCGAGTGTCCTCTTTCTGAAAAATGACTTTCATCTTGTATATTGATTGTAAGAATTAGTGGAAATGCAGATAACATGCCTAGCACAGTTTCCAGTGTATGCCAGTTACCCAAATATGACCACTCCTCTTTTTACTTCTGTGGGATGTTGCCTTTTCTCTCCCACTATTTAGATGGTAAAGAGACAATAAAGGCTCCTTGAAGGCTGGAGGCATGCTTGCTCCTGGATATCTCCAGTTCATGTACTGAATAAATAAAATGCAAAGGTATGCTGAATAATTAGTTCAGCGACCCTGGGGTGTAGGAAGAATAAATCCATGGCTGGGTTCCTATAATATTTAGATAACGGTTAACATTCCCTGAGTGGCACAAGCCAGGCCTTGTGCAAGCTGTTGCTTCTGTCACAGCCATGTAGACACAATGGTGTCATGAGGTCCAGAAGCGGGCAGTACCTGCCAGACTCAGGGTGTTTGTGCATTTCCTTTGCCTGGGATATTTGTCCCATGAGTTTCCATCTGAATGTTTCCTTCTTGCCCTTTGAAAGATCCCTTCTTGCTGAAAGATCACTTTGCGGAATTTTTCCCAGCCCATGCTCTCAGAATTAGCATCTTGTCCAATGTGCTCTACCCCACTTGTTTGTTTCTGCCATATAACTTACCAACATTTAAATTATAGGAGAGTGTATTCTTGAGTTTTACTGCCCAGAATCTCCTTGGTTCAGGACAGTTTGAATTTAGCTTTTGAGAGACCATGAGCTTTTGGTGGAGCTGACTTCATCCCAGGACTCCAGGACAGGATTGCATGACTTAGAACAAAGCAATCATTGAACTTGACCCATCTGCTCATGGTGATGGGTTCAAGGATATCTCTCACTCTCAAATCAGAATAGTGTAGCCACATGAAACTCAATTCTAGGCCATAAAAAGTGATTGTAGAAGTAGCTTCCTCTTTCCTATGGACATATTAAGAAAGATGTACAAGCCAGAGCTAGAGTAGCCATTTAACAGTGAAGAAAGAGAGGAATGTGTGCGTGTGTGTGTGTGTGTGTGTGTGTTCATGTGTTCTTTATGATTATCATTTAAATACCTGAGTCAATCTATACCTAAACTGGACCTACTGACAAGAGCCTTCAGTTACATACCCAATATACAACTGATCTTTGAACAATACAGGGGCTAGGGCACTGATTCCCTGTGTAGTTAATAAAAACATATATAACTTTGACTTCCCCAAAATTTAACTAGTAATAGCCTTCTGTTGACTGAAAGCCTTACCATTATATAAACAGCCAATTAGCACATACTTTGTATGTTATGTGTATGATATACTATATTTTTATAATAAAATAAGCCAGAGAAAAAATGTTATTAAGAAAACCATAAAGAAGAGAAAATTCATTTATAATGCTATGCTGTATTTATCAAAATTATCTGCATATAAGTGGATTCACAGAGTTTAAACTCAAATTGTTCAAGAGTCAACTATATTTCTTTTGCTTATCCATTTTGAGCTGATTTTTCTGTCATGTTACAAAAATCATCAAGATAGATGTACTTGTTTCGTGTCTGTCTTTAATACTAAATTAAAGCTTCAGAAGAGAAGGAATTCATTCTCTATCCTAGTTATATCACACATACCTTGTATAGTGGTAGTTACAGAATAAGTTCTTAATAAGTGTTTGTTGAGTGGTAAATATGGTATAGTGCCAACTCCCAAAGGGCTCCAGGCTTCTCCAGATGTGGTCTCATTCAGACGTTTGTAGTGTTGAAAAGGCCCGCAAACAGCTGTCTTTCATAATAGTGACAAGTGTGGAGCATTCAGAATACCGGCATTAGCTTGGAGATTTTTATAAAGAGTTTTGTACCTGGGGAAATCTAAAGGAAGGCTCCATGTTGAGGCAGTTTCAGAGCACCCAGGGTAGGACAGGAATGTTCAGCTTCACCAGAAGTCCTGCCTTTTCCTGCTGCTAAAATCACTCTGGGACTGCTGACACTGAGTCAGAGAATAAGAATTTTCAAATCAAAATAAGCCCTAGGGATCCTTTAGAGCTTACTGTCCAGATACAGAAATGTATGCTCGAGTAGCTTAAGAATTGGTCATCTGTGGGGAGCCTGGGTGGCTCAGTCCTTTAAGTGTCTGACTCTTGATTTCTGTTCAGGTCATGATCTCACAGTTTGTGAGTTCGAGCCCCACGTAGGGCTCTACACTGACAGTGCAGAGCCTGGTTGGGATTCTCTCTCCCCCCTACTCTCCCTCTGCGCCCCTCCCCCACTCATCCCTCCCTCCCTCTCTCTTTCTCTGTCTCTCTCTCTCTGAAAATAAATAAATAAAGTTAAAAAAAAAAGAGAATTGGTCATCCAATCCACACACTTCCCTCTACACCACAATTCTTTATTGCCCCTTCTCTTCTTTCACCCTCCTTTTCTTCCTCCTATTTCTTTCATTTAAATATCGTCACAGATGACTTTTTCTTTCTCTGCCCGCCACATCTATAATGTTGGCACTATACTTATGCTGGCAAATATAACATGATGTTTGCCTTAGCACCTCACAATCTATTAGAAGATGGAGAAAAGGCAGCAGTATGTGGTAATTATTAAAGGCTGTTGAAACCCCTTTGTAGGGCATCGTATCTGGTCTGCTGGCTGAGGTGGTTGGTCAATGGATGGTTATGGGAGACTATGAAAAGGCAAAGCGTGGACTGAGTTCTGCATTTTGCCTCAGGTAGAAGTTACCAGAACATTAAGATTGGAGTTAAGGTGACTTTAAAATTAAACACGGTAGGAGTCTGGCCTATCAGATGGGTAGTGTTGAGAGATGAGATTGTAGAAGTACATGGAAGTTGGGTATGAATGCTCCTGCTGGTCATGCAGGGACCTCGACATTATCACAGGGACGGGAGCCTTGGAGAGGTTCTGAGCGGGGAAGAGACATGGTGAAATGGCCATTAGAGAGTGACTGCTCTAACGGCCCAGAATGACGGGTGGCTAGGACAGGTGACAGGAAGCGCGATAGGAGGCCGCGTCGGAAATCGGGGTGGGGGTGAGAGGCTGGTGAAGGCTGGCGAAGGTGTGACAACACAGACTGCTATGACAAGACACCCTGACAGTGATGCTTCACTAGCCTCCCTCCTCCCTCCTTCCCTCACCTTTAATGATTTCTGGATGTTCTGAAGTGGAACCTGGCAGATGGCATTTTAAGAAAAAATGACTTCACAGCCCCAGGTTCTGATCTGATTTATATATTTTCCTACCAGAAGGAGACGAGAATGCAGTACCTTCTGAGGTAATTAATGATTCAACATGGTGCCTTTGCAAAATGAAATTGAAGCGGCTGGGAGCCTCATTTGCAGCCATAAGAATTCAAAGGACACAAGAAGACTGATTTGTGATTGTTGCTTTTCCTCAATAAAAATTAAACTGATTACAAAGAGCTGACAATGAGACAATGTCTTGCGGAAGTAATGTTTCTGACATTTCGCTGAGTGTTTACCGCAAATATTCAAATTTATCATTCTTGACATTCTTTAGAAAAACAGAGATAAAATATTATTTTGGTCCTGCAATATTTGCTTGCATGCACATTTATATGCATACATAATTGATGGAAAATTAAAAGATTTCTGAGCTCCCCTCATATTCATTTTTTTTTTTTAAATTAAGGGCTTTGATGAGAGATCATGGAATTAAGCCCCTGGAGCTTGCACTTTGGATATAAAAAGCATTTAAAGAGTGATATCTATTTTCTGTAGAGAAAATGTGCCTGTCATTAAAACCCTGGGATTTTTTTGTGAGTTCAACTTTTGGAGAAGAATGATTAACAAAAATAATAATAGATAACATGCATATGGCCCTTAACAGCTTATAGATACGATCTTATTTAAGTATTTCGATGATCATTTTGATAATATTACTGTCCCACTTCACAGACGGGACGAGAATTCTTCCCCCTATTTGATATCAGGCAAGTCCCCAAGCTCTTGAGCTTAAGTTTTCTTGTCTGTAGTTGGAGCTGATTGCCCTTGTGTCACGGGGCTACTGTCGGGATCACGGGATCCAAATAAAACACAACATGACCACTCGTTAGCAGTACTTGTTGGTATTATCATTGCAACCACAGAAGACCATATTTTATTTTTATTATTTTTATTTTTGAGAGAGAGAGAAAGAGCACAGGGTAAGGGACAGAGGTGAGAGAGAGAGAGAGGGAGAGAGAGAGAGAATCCTAGGTAGTCTCCCCACCGTCAGCATGGAGCCCAAGAGTCAGAAGCTTGACCGAATTGAGCCATCCAGACACCTCTGCAAGTCATATTTTAATTCTAACTTTCTTATTTCCGTTTTAATAATCTTGGGATCATCCTAAATCAAATCATTCTATTGTTACATAGGCTCTTCCTTCACGATGTGCTCTTTTTGTTTTCCCTTTATTCCACTCTTTCTACCATCGGCACTGGACACATTTTCACAAGGTTTCTCTAATGCCACTTACCTGGTCACTCCACCAGCCTTTCCATTCATTTCATCCTCCACTATCACACTATGCGGACCTTCCAAAACATTAGCTTTGGTTATATTACTTTCCTGATGAATTCTTGTTGTCTACAAAATTAAGAATGTATCCGATCCCTGCCACTCAAGGGCTCCTGTCTCCAGTGACCTTCTAATTTATCCCTAAATGTTTTTGTGTGTGTGTGTGTGTGTTTTTTTTTTAATGAACGCTAAAACAAGAACAGCTTTCACTGATGTAATGTTTCGTAATTTATCAAGTGTTTGGGGGTGCTCATGACATTTGATATGAAAATGTCACACTCTTCTGTCATTGCCATTAGAGACATGTTTAATTGTATTACATTGGGAATATCATGGTGTTGTCTGATGGAAACATGCATTTTAGCTCATATTCTTGAAAAATGTGACTATTTCTAAATAGGTAGATTCATGTTAAAATGGCTACAATTAAAGAAAAAAAACTGACAATTCCAAGTGTTGTAGAAGATGAGGAGATACTTGATTTCTCATACATTTCTGTTGAGAATGTAAAGTGGTACAGTTATCCTGGAAAACAGTTTGGTAGTGTTTAATAAAGTGAAGAATGTATTTCTTAAATGACCTAACAATTCCATCTCTGAGTATGAAACATAAAGTAATGAAAAGTTTTGCACACAAACCTGGTCACAGACGTTCAGCTTCATTGATAGCAAAAACAGCAGCTTTGTGTGTAATGGCCAAACCCTGGAAACAACCTAAATGTCCTTCAGAGGCTGAGAAGTTAAACAAACTCAGGTACATCCATACAACAAAGTACTGCTCAGCAATGAAAAGGAGCAAATTATTGATTCATACAACAGCTCGGTGGCTCTTTAGCACAATAAACTGAGTAAAAAAACCAGCCAATTTAAAATGTTACATACTGTATGTAATCAACATTCTCAACATCACAAAATTAGAGAACAAATGAATGGTTACCAGAGGGTAGAGGGAAGGCATGACAATAAAGAAGTATTAGGGATTTCCTTTGTGATAACAGAATAGTCCTGTATCTTGATCGTGCTGGTGGTTTTACAAAACTATACAGGTTATGAAATGTCAGAACCATCCACACACATAGACACGAACACAGAGATGAGTGTATATGGAAGCTGGAAAATTCCGAATATGGCCTATGGTTTAGTTTGTATTATTAGGGAGTGAATGGTTACCATGGTAAATGAAGATGCTATGTATCATTGGAGGAAACGGAATGAAAAAGATACCGGAATGTTCTTTACTATTTTTGCATCCTTGATGTCAATCTAAAATAATTTCAAAACTTAAAAAAAAATGTTTTAAAATGTGACAGAGGTCGTAAAAATATTTCCAAAACCGTAACAAAGACTAAAAAGCAAATTATGCAGAGAGAACTTAGATACGAAACCGTCTGACCAGCACAGGGGAGGGCTGCCATAATACCGTCTTCATTTTCATTAACAGCAACAGCCGGCATGTTAAAGAGAAGCAGGGCTTTTAAAATTTTATTTATTTATTTATTTTGGAGAACAACTCATATAGACTCAGTCATTAAAGTCTATATTTTGGGCATTTGCTTAAGTGTAGCCTAAGAGTTTTCTAAAGCAAGAAGTACTTGTCTCCACACAAAGAGTAGGGAGACATATTTAACCTGTGACCCAAAATAGAAAGCAATCTGAAAAAAAGTCAGGTTGTTCTACTACAAAGGTAATCTGTGAGCTGATTGAGAAGTCCTAGTCTAGAAATTGTTTTCAAACTCTTGAAATGTTAGAGAGGGGAAAAAAAATCACACTCACAGTCTGACACAAAGCAAGTTGGTCCCATAGGCTCGATAAACTGAGCCTCTACTGGGGTGATAGATGTTACAGATTATTTTTTAAATCTTTTTTTTACAAAAAAGAAACCAGAAACTATCAGCATACACAATATCCTCTAGAATTTGTATTATGTAGCTTGGTACTATAACCCATGTAGTAGCAGAGATTTCTTATTCCTAAGGATGAATTTAATCTCAATCAGTGGATCCTTTTGCAGTCATTCATTCATTCATTTATCCGTTCAATTTATTGCCCAATATTAGTTGCTTCTGTATTATGTGTCATGAACTATGCCAATAACTGGCAATACAACAATGAACAAGAAAGCAAGAGTTCATGAAGCCATTATATTACCCAATAGTTAAAACGATAATTGCAATTGTGACAAGTACAACACAAGAAATGGGCATGATGTTATAAAAACATACAAGTATGCTGATTGATTCTGGAGTTAGTGATAGCTTCCTAAAACCAGTCTCTTCCACAGTATTTCCAATTGTTGTGGAAAGACAGCAGGGATCCAGTGGAGTAGGGATGTTTGGTCTCAAGGAAGTTTCTCAATCCCAGTCATGATCCAGGGCGAGAGGCGTCCTTGAAGAGGGGTGTAAGAGCTGGAGGGTGGAGGCTGCTTATCTGGAATCACGGTGGATAATTTCACTCAGAAATATAGAGGGACAGGTTGCTAGGTTCTGTGAGATATTTTAGAGTAGCACGTCTAATAACTTAGGTAGTCCTGAGTGATACTCAGTTCCCTGATGAGGAGAGAGAACTGGGGAGCCAGCAGACTTGTAGTTGGAAACATAGCAGACATCAATGAACTGAGCAGAGAGTATGTACATAGTCCCAGGAGGCTGGTATCTGATCTGGGAAACTGGCTGGAAGGAAAAGGGTCCTCCCTAAGGCTGAACTTGAAGCCTGTGGGTTAATACCAGCTAATACACATGCCCTTTTCAACTTAGAGTAATCCCTCAGCCTCCTGACTAATTTCTTCAACCTTTTCCTCCATCTATAGGCGGTATTTAATCCTAACTTCAAGCAGGAAAAGCTCAAGCTGTGTGAGCTTTTTTTGGCCAGCTTTTGAAGATCAGTTTGATAACTGACTGACTGCTTCTTTATAGAACGTAAAGGTAAACTGGTTCTTCCAGTGTGATCTTGTTTGCCAAGGAATAAAAACAACTTTCCCAGAGGCTATTAAGTGGCAATACTGTCTAGGACACTTGAAAATGACCTTTCTGACCAATTCTGAACCACCTTTACTCAGCAAACTGTACTCTGCTTGTCTACTCAGGATACCAACAACAGAGCTCCTTAATATGGTACCAAAAGAATCTTAATTTTTCCTTTACTAAATTTCTCACCATGTTTCCTCTGCAAAAGTGTGGATGTCTGGATGTCATTGAGAATGCTGATATCCAAGAATTACCAAGATAAGGGTGCAGGTCAAACTCCTCCATTCCACCATGAATAAACAAAAATTCAAAGTCATGCAGAAAAAAGGAAAAGACAAGTGCCAAGAGTTTTAGTGGAGGGAGGCACTGCCAGGTGGGGTGAATAAGGAGTGTTTCAAAGTGGAGGTCTAAATAAATAAAGCATTAAAGACTTGGTAATGCAGAGGCCATGCAGTTACATTACTCAGAGTGCCTTGCAAAAGAAACTGCCACACAAAAGCAGGGTGGATTGCCTCACCCTTGAGTCCATACAGCATTCACCTGAGGCCATGATTCCCAGCCAATGACTAATGGGGCTACTAGAGCAAGGCTATTTCTTCCCAGTGTGTGACCCCTCTAATGAACAACCTTTGCTCCCAGACTCCCCTTGACCTAGTTGAAATTTTCTTAGCATTGTAGTGTAGTCTAAGGATTCTTTATATCTCACCTTCTTTCCTTCCTTTTTCCCTTTTATGGGTGCAAGAGCCACAATCATAGTCTGGAGACTCTTCTCACTTCTACGCACACAGCAATTTATCCTTCACAGGTGTTCCTGCGGAGGGATTTATTTCCCCAATAAATTTCTTGTACTTCTAATCTTGTCTTGGTGTTCGCTTCATAAATGGCCTGATTCAGATAGGATTTTTGGATGATTGATTTGATTAATGGTTGGATTAATCAGCATGATCACAGTTCTGCTTAATTTGATGGACTTTTCCACACCCATGTCTCAGTCGTGTATGCCGCCTCCTTTGGTTTCTTAAGAATTGAAGCTGAGAAACATCTAGACCTGTAACAGCACTTCAGCTGGTCTGAAGGGTTAACATGCTTCAAGGTAACATACTTCTTGCCTGCCGACTTAAGGTCCTCGATCTCTAACAGCACTCATTAACTTTCTTGAGACTTGCAGACCACTGGCCTTGGGAAGTGAAGGACCAGACTGTCCCCGGACCAACGAGGTCAGCAGGTCTGTTTGAAGGCCCCTTAGCTTTCTGATTAGCTCAGCAATCTCTTAGAGAAATGTTTTGCTTTTTCTTTTTAATTTTTTTTACATTTATTTATTTTTGAGAGACACAGAGAGACAGAGCACAAGTGGGGGAGGGGCAGAGAGAGAATGAGACAGAATCTGAAGCAGGCTCCAGGCTCAGAGCTGTCAGCACAGAGCCTGATGCGGGTCTCGAACTCACAAATCATGAGATCATGATCTGAGCCGAAGTCAAAGACCCAACTGACTGAGCCACCCAGGGGCCCCAGAGAAATATTTTTCTTTTTTAAGGACATGCAAATGACTTTACTGACCTCCCTTTGAGCATCAGTAGGCCTTGACCTCCTTTGCAGAAAGAACAGAGTACTGTTGCACAACCCTCCAGCTACCAAGGAATCAGACCTTTTTGCACAGCACCCCACTGGGCACCAAGGAACTACAATTTCTTGCACAACCTCCAAGCACCAAGATAACTCTGCAGCTGACTTCATTGATTCTGAACATAAGCAAGAAATGTCACAGACCACTACACTCCCTTAACTGATTAAATCAATTTAAAAAATCTCTGGATGAGGAGACACCTGGGGGACTCAGTCAGTTAAGCATCTGACTCTTGATTTCATGGTTGCTTAGTTCAAGCCCCATATCAGGCTCTGTGCTGATCGAGCTTCTCTCTCTGCCTCTCTCCTGCTCATGTGCCTTCTCTCTCTCTCTCTCTCTCTCTAATAAATAAATTAAAACAAAAATTAATAAAAAATTACATAAAAATCTCTGGGTCAGGTGGAAACCTGGGCATTGGCCTTTGGACAAGAGTTTGCCTTCTCCCTAGGTGGCCGGCCTCTTGAATAAAGTTCATATTCCTTTGCAATCAAAACTCATCTCTTGAGTATTGGCCTTTTGAGCCATGGGCAGCCGAGGGTTTCAGTAACAGAACCTGCCAAGTGGAAAAGAGCAGCTAACACTGAAATCATCTTGTGTTCTGTCTGGGCAGTGGCCTTTGAGACCTCTGTCCTGCTTACCCTCGGATTTCCCTCAGACCCTCTCAACCCCAATCCCATCTAAGGAGCAGAATCTGCCTCCATTCTTTATGGACAGTTACTGCTTTTATAAATTTTCAGAACTTTATCCCCTCAGGCTGGTTCTGTCCCAGGTACTGGACCTCAGGAGACATTATCTTGGCCTCTCATCAACCTATTCATTCATTCAATAAATCCTACCGGAGGACTTATAAAAGTGACAGTCATTGAATGCAGTGAAGAGAGTAGACTGTGGAGCCCAAATGCCTATGTTAAGATCTCAGCCCTACTGTTTCAATCAATAGGACTTAAATTCCCCATGACTCAGTTTCCTTATCTATAAAAAGGAATAATAAACTAGCTATCCTATGGAATTATAGTGAGAATATAAATTATAATATAAATAAACATTTAAAACAGAATCTGCTACACAGAAAGTATTCACAGGGTGCCTGGGTGGCTTAGTCAGTTAAGCGTTAGAATCTTGGTCTTGGCTTAGGTCACAATCTCAGGATTCGTGAGTTCAAGCCCCACTTCGGGCTCTGTGCTTATAGCACGGAGCCTTTTAGGGATTCTGTCTTTCCTTCTCTTTGCCCCTACCCCCATGTTTCAAAATAAATAAATAAACTTTAAAAAAGAAAGTATTGGGGCACCTGGGTGGCTCAGTCGGTTAAGTGGCCGACTTCGGCTCAGGTCATGATCTCACGTCCGTGACTTCGAGCCCCGCGTCGGGCTCTGTGCTGACAGCTCAGAGCCTGGAGCCTGTTTCAGATTCTGTGTCTCCCTCTCTCTGACCCTCCCGCGTTCATGCTCTGTCTCTCTCTGTCTCAAAAATAAATAAACATTTAAAAAAAACAAACATTAAAAAAAAAAGAAAGTATTTACAAAAAAATGATTATTAGTCATTATTTCTATGTACCATAATCTGTGCCAAGATTTGAAGATACAATAGTTAATAAAAGAGACAGCCCGTGTCCTCAAGGAACTTTCATTTTAGTGGAAGAGGCAAAAAAAAAAATAATAATAAAACAAACCCAAAAGTAAACTAAATACTTTTTAATTAAAAATTATAGGCTTTTTCAGTGTTAAGTGCTGTAAAGGGAAGGGAAATCTAGGCTGGTATGGTGCTACACAACTGGGGGAGTCAGAGGCAGCCTCTCCTCTGGGGAAGAGCATATCAGGAGGAGACAAAAGCATGTGCAAAGACCCTGTGGCAGAAAGAAGCTTAGAGTCTTAGAAAATGGAAAGAAAAAGGTGTCTTAACAAATATATGCATCCTAGAAATCTATGCTGGCTCACATTCTAGACATACTCTAGGCTGGCTCCTCGGGGCCACCTGCACACTTTGGCCTGGTTCCCTGCAGAGGTTTAGTATTGTTAGAATCCGCCTGACCTTTTACATATAACAGCCGCATCTTTACTCTCACATTACACACAGGTAGGCTTTGAAGTCATTGCTCTAATTATTCCCTGCATATGATCCACCTTGTCCCCGTTTGTCCCACAAGCTTGTCCCTTTGTTTCTCCAACTCATCACTCTGAGAAGCATCCAACTTGGAAGAGCGTAACGTCTGGATCCAGCTCCCTAAGTCCCCACCATCACTTGACCTGGGGCTAACGGCTTTTTCCACCTATGCTCCAGATTACTCATCTGTAAAATGGGGCTTAAAAATATTTTCCAATCCACGAGGCTATTGTAAGCATTCGATAGCTTAGCACAAATAAAATAGTCCTAAACCTGAAGCCTATAAATGTTAGCTATTATTATTAAAATTTTTTTAACGTTTATTTATTTTTGAGAAAGAGAGAGAGCATGAACGGGGGAGGGTCAGAGAGAGAGGGAGACACAGAATCCGAAACAGGCTCCAGGCTCTGAGCTGTCAGCACAGAGCCCGACGCGGGGCTCGAACTCACGGACCGAGAGATCATGACATGAGCCGAAGTCGGACGCTTAACCGACCGACCGAGCCACCCAGGCGCCCCACTAGCTATTATTATTAACACCATCATTACTGTTTTATAGGCTCCCGCTCTTCCTTCGGGCTCTATCCTTGGGGACACTGTCAGTGATTCACTGGATCTTAGTGAGCCTCTCCTCCCTCTGCACTCATGGACAGTCTCCCATGGACTTCCCCAGCCTGGGTTTTGGGCCAGCCAGGAGAGGAAAATTCTGAGTGGCACTGGGAATGCCTAAGTGCTCACATGCACTCATCCAAACACACCCTCTACCTCTTTAACTCCTCAGTGCCACCTGAAATGGTGCATCTGTCTTCCCTGTATGTTCGATTTCTTGCTGTGTTGATATTCTTCCCTATGTTCCATCATAAATGATAATTCTAGGGAGAAGCAACTGACATTTTAAATAATCATGATCTTCAGCAAAATGGCACTAATTTTAATGCTTTCAACTGCTGCTCCTTTTCAAGGCACAAAGCAGCCAGACTTCCTTTTCACTGAAGAGATTGCTAACATGATGACATCCAAACCATCAGCTGCCTCCCACACGGATATTGACAGCTGGGGTGCTTTCAGTGTTCTCCACAGCTATCGCCCCTCTCCATTTGCCTCTCGTAAATGAGATTGAAATGGTAGCATTTCACTCCAGTTGAGACCAGGGGGTTCTGCAGATTGACAGATATAATTATCATGTTCGCTTCCCAGCATGTGGTATCTAAGTAATAGTCTCCATATTTATCCAGCGTTAATCAGGAGAGAGTCCAATCAGTTGGAGAGGGTGTTTTCAAACCAGGCTCTGCCTAGAGAGAACTCATCCAGTAATGATGGTTCTCAGTTCTGATATGAGGCTGGAGTCTTGCCCCAGTTCTGTCTCTGAGCAACAATTAACACCCAAAGAGCCGGGGCCTTCGTGAAAGCAATGGGGTCGGTACAGAGGACCTGCAAAGAGGCCCGGCTCCATTCATCCTGAGGAGTTGGAGCTATGCAGGCACTTCCATCTCCAACGGAGAAATCAATGATTGATAAAAGCAAGAAAATAACATATGCAGTTTGGGAATTTAGTTAGTAAAAGCAGTAAGAAGGGTACATCAACACATTCCTTTGTTGTTGGTTTATTTGTTTACTTGTGGCAAAGGAATGGGGATCATGGTTTCGGGTGCTATGATGAACTTGAAAGATGATCTAGCCTGCCCCCTTTCTTCCTTTTTATAATGAGAAAATGTCAGACCTTTTCCACTAGCCTTGGGTCATTTGGCTAGACAGGGGAAGCCCAGAATTTACATGGAGGGAGAAGCCAAGACATGAAGCAGCGTCATAAATGGCTGGTGCATTCGTCACAGCTATTTTGATTTAGACCGTCCTTGACTTGAGATGGAGGCACCCTTCCAACATATGTGGTCTAACGCCCATTCTCTGACACCCTGAGAAGGACAGTCCAATCTCTCCTTGGATGTCTTCCATGGTGTATAGCCATCCAAAAATCAGGAAGAGTCAGAGATGAAACAGGTAAGTGTCAAGGCTGGGCCAAGGAAGGAGCCCACCTGGGTGCTGCTCCTATTAATGGTAATGATCTTGGTGGTAGTAACAAGCAGTAGTGATTCTGGGAGGTGGGAAACAAGCCACTATTGGACCATTGCTTATTCCAGGGCAGGTAACTTCCAAGGGCTTTACAAGAATCATCTTATTTAAATTTCTCTATAATTCCATGAGTCAGGTGATTTGCTTTCTTCAGTTAAAAAATGAAGCCTAAAGTATTAAGAGAATTCTTCCAGGGTCACCAGGGTGGCTCAGTCGGTTAAGCGTCCAACTCTTGATATTGGCTTAGGTCATGATCTTATGGTTTGTGAGTTCAAGCCCTATGTGGGGCTCTGCACTGGCAGTGAGGTTCTTGTTTGGGATTCTCTCTCTCTCTCTCTGCCCCTCACCTGCTCATTCTCTCTCTCTCTCTCTCTCTCTCTCTGTCTCTCTCTCTCTCTCTCTCTCTCTCTCTGTCTCTCTCAAAATAAATAAGTAAAACTTATTTTAAAGAAAGAATGGGGGGTCTGGGTGGCTCAGTTGGTTAAATGTCCAACTTTGGCTCATGTCATGATCTCAAAGTCCGTGGATTTGGCCCCGTGTTGGGTTCTCTGTGCTGACAGCTCGGAGCCTGGAGCCTGCTTTGGATTCTGTGTCTCCCTAGCTCTCTGCCCCTCCCCCACTCACACTCTGTCTCTCTCTCTCTCTCTCTCTCTCTCTCTCTCTCTCTCAAAAGTAAATAAACATTAAAAATTACGAAAATTAAAAAAGAAAGAAAAAGAAATTTCCTCTGGGTCTGGCAGTGGACAAGTGACAGAACTTCAATTGTATAATTGAAGCTTTTTCTTAGCCAAAATACCATGCTGTCTTTCGTGTACCACGTGTGCTCAGATCACTAGTTCAAGGAAAACGTGCAAGGGAGGGAGAGGGAGAGAACAAAGGGGAGTTTGGGCCTGGTGTTTCTTTAGGGAAAAAGTCCATAATAAACAGTGAAAGATCGCATGTGCTCAGGCAGAAATGAAAGCTCAACCCAAACAGAAGTTAAAAGTAGATAAACACAGCCAGCTAATTCTGATTCTCCAACTGCTGTGTGTCTTCTGGGGAGGTTCATCAAATGGCCCACTGCCTCCTTGTCTGTTTATTTTGTTTTGTTTGTAAGCTCACTGAGCAGAAACCAGTCTCTTCTCTGTGGCACACCCATAAAAGTTAAATAACACTTCTCTTAAAAAAAACCCGGGGAGGGCTCATTCCGTTTCCTTTAGAGACCTAGTCACCACTATCCTGCCTCTAGTGTGACCATCTTAAATAGGTTTTATTTTCCCAGTGGGTATGGTAAGTCTGCTCCAATTAGTTGGGATGTTTTCCTAAAAGAAGAAAGTGGGCAATCCCAACCACACCATATCTTTTAAGCTACCTGGAAAGGGAAGAGTGAATGTGGACATTCCTTTAAACAATAGTTCTTCATGTCCAGGCACTGTTCTAAGTAGCTTACCCGCTTTAACATATTGGCAGCTCACAGCAATCTGTTGAAGCAGGTGTCATGATCACCCATGGTTTAGAGAGGAGGAAACTGTAGTGCAAGAGGGTATATGCTTAAACAAGGCCATAGTGCCTGTCTGCAGCAGAGGCAGGGTGCTCATTCATCTTGCTTTAGAAGCAGGTACAGGAACTACAAAGAGAATGCCATTTATGTGTAAAGGTGGACAAAGAAGTCCTCTCTGAGGAGGGAAAATCTGAACTGAGACATGAAGCATGTGGAGGGGCTGGGAAAAGAGCATTTTGATCAGAAAGAACAAGTACAAAGGCTCCAAATTAGAACTACCACTTTCAAAGAAGAGCAAAGATGTCATGATCGCTCCAGGAGGATATCTGAATAAACAGCAGAGCTGAAATTCCACTTTACACAGTGTGCTTTCAAGCCCCACCTAAACCGTGCTGCTAACTGACTCTTTAAAACCTATCAAGTGCTGCAGAGACCCTCAAGACATAGAACCACCCATTGATTTTGCATTTTGGAGATCTTAACAAGAGTAAATCCATGGCATAGTGGAAGAAACCACATAGGCAAGGTGGGAAGAGTAAATAGGAGACTGGGAAGAATAGACAGCAAGTGTCAACATCTTTCCCAAAAAGTTTTGTTTTGTTTTGTTTTTGAGAATGCTAGAGGAGAATGCAAGATCAAGAGGTTTGTTAAAGAACAACAACAACAACAAATGTGTGAATGCTTGATAAGATTGATCCCAGAGAGAGGATGAGTCATGAAAAACAAAAACAAAAACAAAAATGTGTGAATGCTTGATAAGATTGATCCAAGAGAGAGAGAATGAGTCATGATACACAAGAGAGAAATTGATTATGTCCAGAAACATTGGTGCATGATTTGATTCTTAGCCTTTGGCTAAAAAGGATTTATGGACATCTAGGAACTATGAATGTGTGTTCCAACCTGTTTATCTTGTTCCCATACTGTGCTCATCCCTCACTCAGTGAAGCCAAGCATGATCAATATATAATATACATGTTGCTTTTATTGGCAGTGGTTTTATTTTTTTTTCCCCAAAGCTCATTGATTGATTCTCTCCTTTGTGATAATTAAATGTAATGATCAGCCAATTAACTTATTATCTCATTCTTTCAACAAATATGTTTGACCATCTTCAATATGTCCAATACTATAATAAAAGGAGTGATATAAAGATGGAGAATATAAGCATGCGATGGCTGCTTCTAAAAAGATCTCACTCTTAAGGGATAAAATGCAATATAATACACCACACATAGCACTCCTTTGCCCAATCAGTGTAAGTTTTCTTTTCAGTCTGTGGGATTGGAAAGAGACAGGTATGTAAATCAGTGAATCAGAATTTTAAGCATTTTTCGAGCTCTTTTCCTTTATCTGCCGTCCCTTTATTTTTATCGCTTCTTTTCTTGAAAAAAAAAAAAATGTATATATATATAGAAAGAGAGACAGAGAGAGAGAACAGATAATGAACTTTTACAAATAAATTAATTATTTATTCATTTGCCCAATTAAAAACTGGGCAAATGACTTGTACAGACACTTCACACACACACACACACACACACACACACACACACACACACACACACAAGATATATAAATGACCAATGAACTTATAAAAAGGTATTCAGGATAATTAGCTATCAGGAAAATACAAATTGTAACTGCAAAAAGTTACCAATACACAGCCTCTGGAATATCTCAAATTAGAGAGACTGATGAAAAATGTTGGTGAGGATATGGACCAGCTGGAATTCTCACACATTACCAAAAGGCGGGAGTATAAAGTGCTACAAGCAATTTGGAACACTATTTGGCAATCGTACATATATCTACCTAAAAATGCAGAAATCTTCACACCTAGTTATCTCCCCAAAATAAATAAAACGTTATCATCACACATTTTTCAAGAATGTTTACGGCAGCTTTATTCATGTTAGTCACAATTTAAATGTTCATCAAGACTTGATGACCAAGTTGCGGTACGGTGATACAAAGGAATACTATTTCTTAATGAAATGGAACAAACTGCTGATATATATAAATAACATAGTGGATGAATCTCAAAAATATTATTCTGAGATAAAGAAGCCAAACGCAAAATAGTACACTATTTTGGCTAAGTATGATTCCACTTATATGAAGGCAAATCCAATCTATGGTGAAAGAAAGTAGGACAGTGTTGGCTGGGGCTCCTGGGTGGCTCAGTGGGTTAAGTGTCTGACTCTTGATTTAGTCTCCGGTCGTGATCTCATGATTCACGGGACTGAGCCCTGTGTTGGCTCTGCACTCGTAATGCCAAGCCTTTTTGGGACTCTCTCTCTCTCCCTCTTTCTCTGTTCCTCCCCTCTCTCTCAAAAATAAATCAATGAACCTTAAAAAAATAGCAGTGTTTACCTTTGAGGTTAAGATTGACTAGAATGAGCACAAGGGAATCTTCTGCTGGAAATGGTCTGAATCTCGATTGAGGTGGTGTGACAGTCGTGGTATAGTGTACAGAATTTCGAGAAAACCTCACAACCTTTGTCTTTGGTGTGGCCCCTATGATTTCCTTACAGTATAGGACAAAGGAGAGATTATTTAGATGAACATAATATAATCGCAAGAACCCTTCAAAAGCATAGAGTTTTCTCTATTTGGTAGCAGGATGAAAAATCAGAGATCTTTGAAACATGAGAAAGATTTTTTAATATCTTTTTAAGTTATTATTTCTAAATTTATTTACTTATCTATTTTGAGTGTGTGTGTGTGTGTGTGTGTGTGTGTGTGTGTGTGATCGGGGCTCATGTCACGAACCATGACATCATTACCTGAACTGATGAGTCAGACCCTTAACCGACTGAGCCACCCAGTGCCCCGAAACAGGAGAAAGATTTAAGGTACCTTTGCTGATTTGAACATAAGGGAGGTCACATGACAGGAAATGCAGAGGGTCTCTAGAATTTGAGAGCTGACTGACAGCCAGCAAGAATTTGGGGACGTCAGACCTACCGCTGCAAAGATTGCACTCTACCGTCAACCTGAAGCGTTGGAAGTGGATTCTTCACCAGAGCCTTCCAGTTAGAGCCTGGTCAGCTGACAGTTTGATTTTGGCCTTGTGAGAGCCCAAGTAGAGAACCAGACTGACCCCACGCACACATCTGACCAGCCGTAAGACAAATAAATGGGATCTGTCTAAAACTGTTAGCTTAGTGGTAATTTGTCATTAAGCAATAGAAAACTGACACACTTATGATCACCATATGTACATATTACCTCTTTATGTGCATATGTCTATTTCAAGGAGTTTAGGTGGATCTAGAAACATGTTGATTTTTAAAACACAGATGACAAGCTGAGTTTATCTCATGGATGTAGGTGGAAGAAGTGGCCTCTGCTTCCTCAGCTGGTAAGGTCTAAGAAGTTGATGCAACAAACACAGGACTAGAGCTCTTCGCATTACTAGGAAAAAATAAATTTATGTTTAAGGGCATCAATATTTTTGTTTTTCTAAATGTGCTCTTCTCCAGTTTTCCCTTAGCTAATATTTATTGGGCTCTTACTATGTACCGGCAGTTTTCTAAAGTTCTTTCCACATATTAACTTATACAATCCTCACAAAAACCCTGGAAGGTAGATAGGTACTTTTGTCATCTCCAGTCGACAGATACCTCCAGGATAACAGATAACTTATACAGTGAGGTGGTCTTCTTCTGGAGCTCCAGCTTTTCACTATAATGCTATATCTTGCCCCATTAAAAGTGGAGTTGAGTTATCTTTCTGTCTTTCCCTCACACCCCAAACTCAACCCATCAAAAGATCCTGATGGCACTGCCCTCTAACTATATCTTACCGTATTCAGGCTACCGTCATGTCTGGCCTGGACGATTGTGACAGCCTTCTCACTGCCCTCCCTGCTTTTGACCTTGACCCATCCCCCTGGCTCTTTTCTCTCCTTTCTCCTTTTTCTCTCATTTCTTTCCTCTGCTTAAAACACTCTGATGGCTTCAAGTGGAGTTAGAATAAAGATCTTGGGGTGCCTGGGTGACATAGTTGGTTGAATACCTGACTGTAGATTTCAGCTCAGATCATGATCCTGGGGTCATGGAATTGAGCCCCACATCAGGCTCTACACTAAGTATGGAACCTGCTTAAGATTACCTCTCTCCATCATTCTGCTCCTCTCCCCCACTTGCACTCTCTCTCTCTCTCTCTCTCAAATAATTTAAAAAAATAGAATAAAGTTCTTACAATAGGTTTCAGGGAACATTTGGCCATATCCAGAGATGTTTTTGGGTGTCATGCCTTGGGGGCAAGAGTGCTCCTGGCATCCAGTGGGTTGGAGCCAGAGATGCTATTAAGCATTTTACAATGCACAGGTTACCACCCCAAACAGACAATTATCCAGCTTACAATGTCAGTAGTGCTGAAGTGAGACCCCTCCTTTGCTGGACATAGCAACAGATTCAAAGCTGAGAGTATCACATGCCTTCCAGTCCCAGTGTTTAAGAGCTCCTGGGCTCTCACCAGATTGCCATGGGGATACAGCACTGTGCATGCCAGGGAACCCCAAGACGAGGGCTCACTTCGGCATAGAACAGTGAGCTTGCTCAGGGACTGAGGAGACTCACTGGGAGCTGAGACAGAGATCCTGAGATTCGGCAAGTGGCAAATTGAATTTTGAAGAGTGATGATAAGAAAGAGGAACATTCTTCAAGGACATCATACAGGAGTGGCTGCTGCTGTTTTGACCTCCTGTTCTGCAGTTCCCGATCGTTGCTCACCCACACTGAAATGTTAATGACTAACATGGTAGCACATTTATATAAGGATCGATTTTTAGCAACATTCTTTTCTCATAAAATAATACAAGCTTAATGTAAAAAAAATGGTTGGGAAATAATTTTTTTAACTAAGAATCTAAAAGAACTTGGAAGGGAAAAAAATATTTAATTCCACTACTCAGAAATAACCACTGATACTACTTTGGGGTGTGTACATGTGTGTGTGTGTCTGTGTCCGTGTGTGTGTGTGTGTGTGTGTGTGTGTGTCTGTGTGTCTGTGTCTGTGTGTCTGTGTCTGTGTGTATAAGGGCAATGTTTTATCACGAACATCCTCTCATGTCGTTAAAATTTTGAAGACTATTCTATAATATTCTACTTTATGGCAGTGTTGTTGACTTTCAGATTCTTCCCCATTTTCCTTATTGAGATGGACAGCTCCCACTTTCATGATGAGTTGTCAGAATGAATGTAGAGACTGTTTATTCAACAAACACTTATGAGATGTTTTCTATGTGTCAGAGCTTATACTAAGTGCTGTGTGTAAAACATGAATAAAATAGGACTTCTGCATTCCAGATGAATCTACTAGCAGCATTGGGTAGTGTGTGGGCAGAGAGCTGATGAGAAGCTGGAGTCAGCTTCTGCAAGTCTCTTGAGAATCACTGCTTTGGTGGTGAACTTAGCCAGAAAGACCATTTTCAGGGTCCTCCTGCTAATCCAGAAGCTTCTCACTTTCACTGAGCCCCACTCCCTTGCCTATCCCAACTGCGTGTGGGCCTCTAAATCCCTGTACAGAAAACTATCCTACTTGGGTTACGTATTAGTCTTCTAAGACCATTATAGCAAATCACTATAGACTGAGCAGCCTAAACAACAGATTTATTTCTCACAGTTCTGGAAGCTGGGAAGTCCAGGATCAATGTTCCAGTCAGTTTGGTTCCTGTGAGAGCTCTCTTCCTGGTTGCAGATGGCCACCCTCAATACCGTCACGTGAGCCTCACCCTCATGACCTCCACTGGCTCTCATCACCTCAGCAAACCTCATCTCCAAATACCAATCACACTGGGGGCTGCAGCATATACATTGTGGAGGGGCACAGTTCAGTCCTTAGCAGGCTACCTAAAGTGTATTTATTTTGTGATTTGTAAAATCTTAGTTGTATTCCCTAAAAAAAAAAATGTGTTCATGCATAATGGAGATAATCTGTTATCCAGCCAGTGTATATTATCCCTTTATCACTTCCTGGGGGATCATGTTACGCATGTTATATATAACATATTACTCTTTAACATTGGTTCACATGTTTATTGCACAAGCATTTACAAATTCTCATTCTATGCTGGTTGCTGAAGCTAGTGGCAGAGAGGTGAATCTGATCTTACAGAGCTCAGAGTCTAATATAAATTGGAAGGTTTTTTTTCCAAGTTTCACTGTTAAACAAATATTTCACTGAATATTATTTACATCTACCTCTGCATCTAACTGGCACATGTGTTTTAAGAAGAATCGTGTGTGTGTGTGTGTGTGTGTGTGTGTGTGTGTGTGTGTGTAAGCTAACATGCACTCTGTAGTTTCTTTGAAACATTGACAGTCTGTTAGTTCCTTCTTTAGGAGAGTCATGTCTTTGGGACTGGGATGCTTGTCACATGAGTCTTTAAATGCCCTGCACCTTTCACAGAGGTGCATGCAGGGTAGACATTCCATGATACTGATTGAATAAATGAGGAAGACATTGGCATTTCCAAAGTAGTTAGCTCAGACCCCCATAACAAAACACCACAGACTTGGTGGCTTAAATTAGAGAGGTTTATTTTCTCACAGTTCTGGAAGTGGAAGTCTGAGATAACAGTGGCAGCCTGGGCATATTTTGACAAGGGTATTCTTGGCTTGTCCATGGTCATCTCCTTGCAGTGCCCTCACATGGCAAGGATACAGAGAGGGAGAGTAAGACCTCTGGTGTCTCTTCTTATAAAAGCTCTAATTCTATTGGATCAGAGCACTAACTTTATGACCTCACTTAACCTTAATTACTTCAGTAAAGGCTTTCACCAGATACAGTCACACTGAGAGTTCAGGCTTCAGCATATGACATTTTTTTGGGGGGAAGGGGGGTGGACACAAACAGTCCATAACAATTCCCATTTTACAGATAGAAAATTGGGAGGTGACAGGATGTCAACTGTGCTTTGTCCCAAATGCTAACTCGTTCTGATGGGTGGTGGCTTCTTGGAGCCTGAGAGAGGAGGGATTCTGGAGCCCCACAGAGGCACAGAGGAGAGCTGGGCACGAATCTGTTAACCGTGTGTGTAGGAGCACGGAGCAGGAACGAGCAGCTGGTGTTCGCCATCACTCTGCCTGGCAGTGCACAGCATTATCTTACTCTTTAATACTCACACCCTGCAAGGCAAGCGTTTTCTTTCCCAGACTACAGTGATTGCCTTAAAGCTAGGGAATTTAAATATTTTTACCAGAGGACAGTTAAAGATAGAACTTCTGTTTGAACTGGTGTAAATGCCTTTTTATGGTACCACTGACTTAACTTGGATTCCTTTAATACTGAGGATATAGCAGTTTATCATTTCACAATACATTAAAAGAAAAACATATTCATCAGTCAAATCACAGTGTTCAAGAAAGTAGGAGCACAGCTGATTTGTAGAGATCATTGGAATTTAGTGAGATATGTGTGTGTGTGTGTATATATATATATATATATATATGCATATATATATATTTGTGAAATTCTTTTGTCAGTGAGGTGTTACTAGACTCCAGTATATGAAATAGATGAAAAACAGAGTTGAACAGGACAAAAGCTCCCCTTTGCCACTCCCAGATCCCTGGAAACATCTCCAGGAAACCCCAGAGCTCCATGGGACATAATTTATAAACCACTCATCTCGCTCACCCTCTTTATTCAGTTGAGGAAGGCACCAATTACTTACTGAAGGTCACACAGCTAATTAATGGCAGGACCAGGCATCTAGCTCTGGCCTCTTGGTTCTTAATGCAATGCTGCTTAGAATACACAGGTGTTGAAATATTTTTAAAAAGCATCTGTCACTTTGAGGCACAAGTTCCTCTGGAATCACAACTGAATTATGTAGGGCACGTGAGGTTTCTTGAAAATCCCAAAGAAAACAAAGGGAAATTGGAAAAGCACTGTGGGATTGACTGCAAACAATTGAAATTCTTCTCAGTTAAATGTCGAGATGAAAAGGCCAAGACAAGCACAGTTCTGCAAAGAGGAGAAATGAAAAGTCAAGTCAGAGAGCTTTACAGATGTCGATATTCTGCTGAGAAGACTTAGTTCCAGAAGAAAAGAAAAGCTCTGGTTACTGAGCACATGCCAGTGTCTGGTTCCAGTATAAATGCCCAATCTGACTCTGGCTCAACTTGGTGTGTGTTTAATGAATATTTCAGAGGTTCCTACAGAGCTGAAGGACTTTTGAGGTCAATGAGGCCCATCTACCACCTCATGCAAGAATCCTGTCCATAGCAACTCATATTAAGGTAGGCTATCAGCTCTCACACTTTGTTGGATAGCTCTGAACACTGGAAAGACCACACTGATATAGAGAGCTTAAAAAGAAAGGGGAAAGGAAAACCCTTTCTGTGAAATTAAATTCACCTCTTTCAATTTTCCCAACAATCTGTTGAGGATCGTATGATAGTCATGATTTTACAGATGGGAAAAAATGAAGCTCAGAAAAGTTAGATAATTGGCCCTATGGTACATAGCTAATTATGTCACACCTGGCACATGAGCCTAGGTCTGCCTAAAGTCTTTCTACTGTTTAGGAGAGACGACTTGTGAGCACAGATATTATTTTCTGCTTTCCTTCATGGGCTAGCCATTGGAAAACATGCTCTAGACTCTCTTATTCAGCACAGGTGAGCCCAGAAAACTGTGATCAGAGGTGATGGGAACCATGTCCAAGGCTGGTCCTTAAGGGCACCTGTTCCTTTCCACTAATGGGGGGGGGGAGGGAATGAAAGAAAGACAGCTCTGAGGATCTTGAATGGGATAAAGCTACAGGATGAAAGGAGTTTGGGTCCTTAATGACTTCATGGAACCAAGCCAGTCATTATTTCCAGTTGTGACTATGGAGTAACAGACCCTGTGATTTCAGTTGTTTGTTAGTTCTTGCAGTCAAACACCAGGAGAAGGTGCCTATAACCACAGCCGCATGGAAATTCAAGCCAGCATTGTGACTTTCCAGGCTAGAACTTTCACCAGGTCACCTACTGCATAATTATGGGCTAAAGTGCACATCCGGATTCCCATCACATTTTGATGAAATTGGCAATAACTGTGATAGGGAAATGTGCTACTAGACCCCGCCTCCATTCAAGGCTGAAAAGCTCATTCCCCAAGATGAAGGAAACATTGACAGGTTAGAGCTTGCATTTGAGCCTCTGTCAAAAGATATCTCTTAGATAAAGAAATCCACCTCAGATGACATCATAACTCCTTCCAAGGCACATCATTTATCCAATGATTAGTCCAGTGCTGGAATACAAAAGACCTGCCACCTTATCAAAACTCAGGGCAATTTTGTAGGGTGTACCAGTTCCAGAGCCACTTACCCTCCCCCACCCTCAACCATGAGATTGGCAGAAGCATTTGTTATCACGGTGTCATAACCCAAGATCTTCTTCCCCTTGACCCTAGTGAAGTGTCCAAATTTTGTAGTTAGAAAAGTAATTTTTTTTTTAACGTTTATTTATTTTTGAGACAGAGAGAGACAGAGCATGAACGGGGGAGGGTCAGAGAGAGAGGGAGACACAGAATCTGAAACAGGCTCCAGGCTCTGAGCTGTCAGCACAGAGCCCGACGCGGGGCTCAAACTCACGGACCGCGAGATCATGACCTGAGCCCAAGTCGGCCGCTTAACCGACTGAGCCACCCAGGCGCCCCAGAAAAGTGATTTTTTAATGATTATATATTTCTAAAAGCATGCCCTTAGGATAAGTGAGACACAATTTGTTCTATAAAAGGAAAGAAATGATAGTATGTTCAAAGCCATGTGACTCCAGGGTATTGTGGAACTGCTTTAATCTCCTTTGTGATATTTAGTTTGCTCATTTAGGCTTTGCCTGGTAATGATATGTTTAGATTTAGTAGGAAACCATTGCCCTATCTCAAATATTGTGTGCCCTATGACCCTATCACTCTTCTTCCTTATCATCACAATTAATCCATTTCCTTTCTGATGTCTCTTCTGTGTCTGGCACATATGTATTGTCATTGTTCACATTGTATCATCACAGTCTACTGATTTAAATTGTGATTATCTATTTACATGTCCTTCTCCACTCATCTAGGATTTCCTTCAGGACAAAGAAAGACAGTGTCTTATTAATTTCTGACCTCCCCTGGTCTTAATATTAAGTGCTCCTCAAGAATGACTTCTTCAATGTTGATGGAATGAATTCGCATCATACTGCTTGACACATAAAGACCAATTGCAATGGTTTTATTTACCACTTTTCACTCGTTGTCTTGCTTAAAACAAACATGAAATGGAGAATTTTATAAAACCCAATCTAGTCATAAACTTGAACAAGAAGACATGAATGTAAAAATATACTCTGTTCATCTTAACAAAAGGGAGAGGCTTTCTGAAAGAATAGCAGTTAGCCTGAAGGAGGAGTTTGAAGATGGAATTTTTCATCTATTTGGCCTTGAGTAGGTCTGTCTTCCTTCATCCTTATCAACTCCCTCCACGGGTATTAACATCTCATACCCTAAATTTATAGAATGAGGACAATGTGGTTTTCCTTCTCATGCAAACACAGGGCCTAGCGCATGGTAGGGTCACTGCATAGTAAATATGTGCTTAAGGGAAGAAAGAAAAAGATAAATAAAAGAAGAAAGGTAAGAAGAAAGGAAGATGGAGGGAGGGAGGGAGGGAGGAGGGGAAGAAGGGAGGAAGGAAGGAAGGGGGTTAAGGAATTAGGGCAATGTTAAAAAAAGTAAATTGAGGTATATCTTATAACTTTCTACTTTTCTCATACACATACTTTAACAAAATTTTCAACTATGCCATACTGTCTCTCTGATAGATTAAATCTCTTTTAGAGGTATAATAGATATAAACATATAATATATGTAATATATATAAAGTAGGTCAATTCAACCTAACTAGGAATTCAGAGGCCAGTCTAGTCATGCTTGGTGCCTCAGTCTTCCTAGAATCTGGCCTTCTCTCCATCTATGGTCTGACTCCTACCCTCAAGCAGTTGACTCCGTGATAGAACTGGAGACAATCTGATGTTCCTTTAAAAAATTAAGTAGGAAAAGAATAAAAGCCCAGATGGTGGGTGTGTGAAATCAAACCAAGCCGTTAAATAAAAGATGTTCTGATTCCAAGTAAAATAGAACAGAATCTGCTATAGTAAGGAAAAGGAATATAAGTTAATCCTCAGGGCAGGGACACACCGAAGTATGAAATCTGATATCTCACCAAAAGCTCCAAGGGTCAAAGTTATACAAACAGTCAACCCTACAGAGAATGGAAAGTCTCATGACTTGATGCTCTTGTCATTAATTGCTGAACTCCCAGTTACCCTCATGAAACATTATATAATTTTTGCTCTGGGCATGGAAGTAGCAGTGCTTCAAAATAAACAAGACAATCAATTAGAATTAATCTGTTAAACATTACCCTGCCAAGACAAGCTGTAGAAAGTGGAAACAAAAATAAAACAGTGTTGGGGAACAAGGGATACATTTCTGAGCCCAACCATGATCACTAATCTCGCAATTCATAAGGTCCAACTGCTAATATGTCCATCCATCCATCTAGTCTGAATTACTCCCCTAGAGACTGGTTGGACATGCTCAGGCACTGGCCACTGGGTTGAGGCTTGGCCGCAAAGTTCTGAATGAGGGATGCAAATGGTCCAAGAAGGTCTAAGCAAGGGGAGCCAAGTTTAAAAGTTAGAGGCTGAATTAAACACTAGTTTCAAAGGAGAGAATACAGCACGATGAGGAAGCCTCATGCGTAATACACGTAATATATCCAGATACTGGTGGGTGTCTCACTCATGAAAGTTTTGGCTTCCCTCTAAGGGCTATCACATGTGTATTATATGGGCTCAAGTGGGCTCACCTACCTTAACAAGTCAAGTGTTGAGATGGATCGATCTATTCATCCATTATTCTACCATCCATCCATGCTTTCACATACCCACCACTTCTTCAGTTCGGCAAGTTGGATTAGGAGGAATGGACCGAGACACGGCAAAATGCCTGCTGATCTGGCCCTATTCACCTATAGCCATGCAGCACATGCTACCAAAGTTGAGGAAAGGACCAACCAGTTTGTACTGTGGTATTAGCTTTGTTCTTACCATCCCATTAAGAGGTAAGAAGACTTTTCATAGTAATTAGACAGCCTGGTTGGTGTAATTCAATAGCAGCAATACTTTGATTTCCTCACCCGTAAATGGAGCCCGCAGAAGAACTTTCGCAGGGCTCTTGTGAAGGTTAGGACTAACAAATGTAAATAATGCCTACCACCATTATTACTTTAAAGAGTGCTTGTAAACAGTAATTTATATTTTAAAGAGTATTATCACAGACAGTATTTCATGGGGTTCTCCCCAAACACTTGGGGACGGATGCAAATAAAGTGCATTTCTTATCATTTCATAGCTTAGAAAATGCCGGACAACCTTTTTTTTTGCTCTCCCTGAAATAACTGAGCTCCTCCAGGGCAAAGCTGGGGCTTTTTCCTACCTAGTCTGCCCAGGGCAACTAGTAAGCAGTAGACAACCGAAAACAACCAGTTGAGCCGTCTAAGTTGCAAAATCCCCCTGGATGCGTCTCTGATCTGCCCCCTTGTCTGCCTCTCTTTGGCCACTGCTCTGGTTTAAGGTCTCACGTGTCCTCTGGATTGTTGCCATAGCCACCCAGCTAGACTCCCTGCTGCTGCTGGATCCATTTTTCTCCAGTGAGTTCAGAGTCATCTGTTCAAAATTAAATTTGGTCACCCTGTTTCTAAAGCCCTCAACGGGCTCACCCTTGCACCAGGAGGTAACCATCAGTCCTCACTCTTGCTCACCAGGCTCTTACCAAGGGGCAGTTCTCACCATTGTTGCTGAACAACACCAGGTGGCAGGTGGTAAGCGTGCCCATCCCCTCTACTGTCCCAGCTCCCCCACCTGGCAGAGAGGATTCCCCTCTCTTTCCTCACTCTCAACCATGAATACTGTTCTCTGCGGGACCTGCCTGGTGAAGGTCTCTGTGCTAAGCCCTGAAGGCAGAGAGGATGGGAACATTTCAGGGGCAGAGGATGCTTTATTTTCATTCCACTGTCTTTAAAATTTTAATAAATGGGAATTTCTGCTCAAAAACATACACATCACAGGATAAGCTTATTCTTTCTGCACCCCAAGCAAACCACATGGATCACATGGCAGTTGATCATTTTGAGAAGGATTAATGGCAACAGCGGGAACCCTAGTGGGCATTTTTGCTACATTGTATAATTTCAGTCCTTGCAACAACATGTGAGCTTATCATGACAATCTAATTTTACAGATTAGAAAACTGACCTTCAAAATGTTAAGTAGCTTTGCTAGGATCATCCATCATGTATGGGCAGAGTTGGGATTTAAATGCAAATTAGGACAATGTTTACAGTGAAACATATAAGTATCAAATCTCACTTGTGAAAGACATCATAATTCTTACTAGCCCTTCTTTAAGTGAACCCACCTTCTGTCCTTAGACCAACCTCACCAAATTTTCATCTACCTGTAAAAGGTAATATATGTAAATTCTCAGGGATATTACAAAGCTTTTCAGGGGATACTTATATTTCCTCTGGAACACTATTGCATGTTCTGTACCTCATCAGGCAGTAAATAGTTTGCTGGCTTAATTTAATGGATGTTGGGATAGAGAATGTAAGAGCGATTATGTTGCCACATGAAAGACTATGACACCTGAGAGGGGCTTCCTACGTGGGCAATGGAGACCAGAGAGACTTGGCCAGACACCTAGAAGGAAGCACCAAGTGCAACAGGAGGTGGGAATGGTGCCAGAAAGACCTGGGAAACACTGTCTACATTGAAATGATTGATTTCTTTATTCATATGCTTCCTCCTGCACCATCAACTCCTTGGAAGTGGGCGCCATGTCTTAATTGAGCTGGATGCCTAGTTCCTAGCAGTGCCCAACACAGAGTATGTCTTTATTACACAATGTGAGACAACTGGTGACTTCTAGGTAAGATGAAGATTCCAAAAGAGTAGAGTCTTCATGGATAGTGCTGGTGCCTCATAATGCAGGGGTTCTGTGGGATCAACTCCTGCCTCTCTATACAGCCTCATTCACAACACGCACCCTCACTCACTGTGCATGCTCCCACCACACTGAGCTTCCGCTAGTTTCTGGAATAGGACAACGCCCCCTCTGCCTTAGGGTCTTAAGTCACAGTTGCCTGCCTAAGATGATCTTCTCACATTCCACTGCATGACTCTCTCCGTCTTAAGACCTCAAATCATACCCTTCTCTGACCCAGCTTTTGTTCCTCCCTCCTTTCATGAGCTCCCAGAGAATGACATGTTTTACCCACAGCATTTACACAATTGTAAGCTCAATCCTCCCATAGTAAACCTTTGTCATTAGCTGTTTCTTGCACTAGACTAAAATCTCCATGAGGTCGAGAGACTGTCTAGTTAGTTGTTGCGTTATTGTTGTATTTATTATTTACATTATTATTGCTTGCCACAGCGTTAAAGACACAGTAGGTACCCATCACTTGTTGAATAGTTGATCTTCAATAAGCTATGTGCCAGAAATTATGATGCCCAAAGGGATAGGTAAATGTCCCTGCATTTATGCTCTTTATGATTGAAATAAAGAAGATGAAAACCATGGGGAATTGAGTAGTATAGAGAACAGAGGACTTGTGGTGCCATGTACTAGATACTGTGTTAAAGGGGATGGGCATTACTTTTTGTTTAATCAAAAATTTAATATAGTCATGTGCCAAGGGCTTTATACGAGATCTAATATGTGAGTAAAGAACATTGCTGCGTTGACGGTATTAGATATTCCTACATACAGCCTACCACAGCTATCGATTCAAATAAGACAGAAAAATCTAGCACGAGAGTTTTATAGATAAAATGGTGGGTGTATCAGTTACAGTTGTTGGATGGTGTGTGCACATATTATATTTTATGATTCACACAACCTTTTCTTAATCAATCATCAATGCTTTTGATCCTAAGGGTATTAAGATACAACACACGCCTCTTGAGAGTGAAGATCTGTTGATGCTCACTCACCAATGGGAGCCATTTCTGTGAGGGTTGGGATTCTGCAAAAGGAGTTGACAGGACGATTTCATTGGTGCACGTTCACAAAAGATCTTAAATTTAGATTTTTTTTTTAAATGTTACCTACAAATAGAGGTCACTCTGTGTGTGTTTGTATTTATTGTTCATAATCTAGTCTTGACATTTTTTTTTAATCTTTTAGTATCCTGGAATCCTCAAATATATCCTACGTCCTGTGTTTTTGAGAGACCCTGTGTCCATAAAGGACCCATTCAACAGGCACTAGAACCAGCAAGGCTCTAACTTCTCCTTCCTCTGTCCCCAAGAGTCTCTGGGAGCACGAGTGTCACACTCATTTCAAATTTCAGTGCCGTTTTTCTCAGCTCTGTGTTTACTGGTGGATCATGTCACCTCTTTGGGTGTCAGTTTCTCCATCTATTCAATGGCAGTGCAAATTACATTACACAACCCCTATTCCACAATTCTGAAATCCAGGAAAAGTCCTGAAATCTGAAAGATTTTCTTTTTCATAAGTTTGGGGCAAAAGCTATTTTTGTCAGCAAAACCTTTTCTGAATTGGCATACAACTATTTGTCACCGTTTACCACACTTTGTCTCAATATTCACAACACGAGAGCAGAAATATTAACGTGATTATGCTGGAGATGTTATATATTATACAACATATATATTATGCTTTTGTATAACCATGAACTTCTGAATCTCAAAAGCCTGCAGGCTCCAGCAGCTTTATGTGAGGGATTGTGGCCCTGTTCTTCATGGTATTCTTCTTGAGTTTGAAGAAGATAGAGTCCTTGGCTCATAGCAAGAAGTCAACAAATTATATTCACTTTCACAAGGTATTCTTTGGGCTCTCCCTCATTAAACGTTAGCACCGCTGCCCCTTTGCTGTCTATCTGGTTGGTAAACATCTGGCTTTGGATCAAGCTTTCATTCCACTTGTGACAGAATATAATATTAGCAATTGACTGTGTAAGAGAGAGGAGGAGGAATACGAAGAGAGGAAGAAAGATGAAGAAAAAGAAGTGAAAGTATAAACAAAACAAAACCAAGGAGAGACCAAAAAGAGGCAAGGATATAAGAATGAAACATGCCTCAAGGTGCCTGGGTGGCTCCGTTGGTTAAGGGTCCAACTTCGGCTGAAGTCATGATCTCATAGCTCCTGAGTTTGAGCCCTGCATTGGGCTTGCTGCTGTCAGCAAAGAGCCTGCTTCGGATCCCCTGTCCACCTCTCTCTCTCTGCCTTTCCCCCGATCTCTCTCTTTCTCTCTCTCTCTTTCTCAAAAATAAATACACTTAAAAAAAAGAATGAAACATGCCTGTAACCCCATGAGTGGAATGGGTTTCCCCTCATCAGCCCTGTAAAACTGTACTCTCTTGAGTCTCTGGTGATATCCATGTTGCCACATAAAGACTATTAACAGGACATATTACCTTGGTATGATTTAACATCTTGAAAGCCTTTACAAAATTTTGTTCTTTTCATTTCCCTCCTAGTTTTGCTCCTATATCTCAGTCTCACTCACATACTTTTCTTCTCTTTAGCCCTTCCATCAGGATCCCACCTTCTTGTCTGCTCACCTTTAGCATCTCCCTGAGCACTCCAGGGAAGAATTCCTTTCTCTTGCCCATAGTATACCTGAGCAGTTCTAGAGAACTAGTTCCCTGCAGACCCTGATGGAGTCGTTTCGCCAAAAAGGAATGAGAAACTCTAAAAACAAATGATGAATTCACGTAACAATAGTAACAATTGCAGGCCTCCGGTGCACCTGAGACATTGTCCCAGGTGCATTCACATTGTGTCATTCATCCACACACCTGTCCCATGACATTAGAATAATTGGCACCAAGGAAAGAGAGGTGTCAGTGTGAGCAAAGGAAAGAGTGCTCGCCTTGGGAATAAACCCGGTTTCAAACTCGTCCTGTGTCTCTTGACAACTGGGTGACCCTAATATGTTGTTTAAACTTTCTGATCAAAACGAGGATAGGAATATTCATATGGATGGTAGGTAGGTACAAAAATAAAGGACAGAGAAATAGGCCATAGCTAAAAAAAAAATCATACAGGCCTTGCTGGTTGATGGAGAGGGATACATGGCTCAGGAAACACACCTGTGTTCCAGACGGCCTCGAGAAGGTCTGGTGTTGCTGATTTCATCCATCACGAGGCTGTGATTTCAAGACGCTAAGTGAATTTTTAAGGCAAAACTCTTGGCGCTTCATTCTTAAAGCCTTAACACGTGCCTGGCTCCATGTGTCCACTTTAACACCTGATAATGCCAGTGTTTCTCTTGTCATCGTGTTCAGTGATGTCTTGCCATAAAAACCCATTTATTTTAGGATTCAGTTACCTCTGACTGGATGGAAAGTTAGTTATAGGACTCTGTAAGGAAGCAGGGTCTGAGAGATCCATAGAAAGAATTTACCCTAAAGGAATAGGTAGCCAGAATGCCCAAGTAGGGTCTAAGGAAAGGAAGTGAGTGGACAAAGGACTGGGGACTCCCATGATCCTTGTCTACCTTTGGCCACCTTCTATTCCCTACCTACGATGCCCAAATTCCAGCTACTTTGGGCATGGGAAGAAGAGGTCGTAGAAACAAGGCCAATCTCACTAAAATCTCTCTAATTCTTAGAGAGAGAAGACATCCTTTTTTACTTCAGTGTGAGGGTGAGGGGCTCAGGAGTCTGGTCCAAGGGAAGATGTTTTTGACGGTCTCTGATCATGACAAAGCAGAGAACCGGGAAAGAAGACAATCTCAAGCACCCCTGAAAGGCGTGCTGAAGCAGCTGTGAAGAATGTGAAGCTATCTGTATATTCTTCTGACCCAAGTGAAGGTGGCAAAGTTCTGTTTTCTATACGTAGAAATGGTGTGCCTCTATAAATATTTTTACATATAGAAAGTTTGTATTTTGGTAACCATCGGGAAAAAAAATCCCTGGATTAGAGAAATCCTGAAAACACGCTGATACACGAACTGTTGGACCACGTGCAGATAATGAGTGCAATTATGTCGGTCGATACAGCGGCAATCAGCAGCGGTATCTGCTCACTTTGTAAATGGCTAGTGAGGACAAGCTGTATGCAGCTGAGTCGCGAGTCAGGGAAACACCCGCATGAGCAGGAAGGTAGTGACTCCAAAAACCAGCCCTGTGAAAGACCTAGTTTCAGCCACCAGATAGCACCTTTAGGAGATTATGTGCTGCTTATTCAAGAAGCTGGGTGGCTGGCCGTATAAAGAAATCCCTTGCCAGCAAGAACTCTTTTCCTAAGGTAAAGCTAGACCATGCCTTATCATCCCCGGCCTGGTTCCTACTTTTTATTTCTTTCTATTACCATATTTGAACCTCAATTCTCATCTGTGACTCCAGCTGTTGTCTTCTGCACTGGATTCTCTATGCCGTGTGCCCCAGATGCCAAGAAATTGGCTTTGCATCAATACCTGTCCTTGTCCTCGATTCCCAGACTGTGTTTGACGTTTGCCTGCAGCTCAGTTGGAATGGTGACCTCTGAACTACCCTTTAGTCTTCCTGTTCTCCTTGTGGAAGGTCTTCGCTTATACATGCACATGCAGTCCCAAATTCGGCATTGAAACAGGGCAAAAAGATTATCCCTCCCACCCTATCCTTCTCTTAAGATATCTCTGGGCTTTTCTTGTCCACTTGAGGCTACTGACAAATAGTCCGTTAACCCGAGTTTACAACATATTTGCAAATAGGGGTTGAGGGGAAGCCTGATTTTTCTTGGGAGTAAAATTCCATAGGGTAATTCTTTGAATGAAATATTATCACTACCCCTATCAGAAGGAGAGAGAGAAAGCTGATCAGATTTAAAGGCGGAAGAACCCAAGCCGGTGGAGAAGACACTGCCGAGAACACAGAAGAACTTGTTGATGTGATCTGAAGTAAATGACTCTAAACCTACCCAGCTGTCGATTGTAATCAGGGCATTTTGCTCCTGAGGATGGTTCACTGATACACGTAAACACATACAGACCCATAAAGGGTGCCCTTTTGGTGAGTAAGTCATTATTAGCCAGTGATGAACCAGTTGCAATTGTACCTGAGTTCTTCAGTACTTCCCATAAGAACAACAGTGACAGACATTTATATACATGTATAAAAGCTCTAAAACCAACCAAAGCAGTAGTATTAATAGTTACAGCAGAAAAAAAAAAAAAAAAAAAAAAAGAGTGGCATTTCCAGTGAACCATAGAGCACTTTAAAGAAGACTAAAGACCTAACAAAGGTTGTGAGGACCTCCTATTTAACTTTCAAGTCTCCAAGGGCCACCAATCATCCTCAGTCCATTTCAGGTTATTTCCTGAACTGTTACTTCTCTACAGTCTATAAAAACACTCTTTCTCCCTTCATCTAATACCCTTATTAGGATTGATTTATGTCTCAACAAATTAGATTGGTGTCGGCATCTGGCTCATATGGCTCCACTCTATTTGTAGGAAATCCAGAGTCATGGGAAACATCTGGCAGATGTGTTTCAGGGTATTCTAAATGGGTGGCTATGGTGACCGTTAAGAGTCCTTTAAGGGAGGTTGTAAAATTTCTTCTCTCTTGATCATCATTCCACAGACTAGAAATATTCTTCCATGCCAAAGCTGACATGAACTAAAGAAATCCTTTAATCTAATGGATTCCTTGTGCTAACAAGGAAACTGAGGCTCACAGACACTGTGGTATGTATACATCATCCATGTTTAAGAAATTTGAAAAAGTGCTGTTTCAGACGTCATAGTAGAGATAACAAGATCGTTCTCAAACATTGCGTGCTGCCTTTTTTACCCCTCTGGGTGCCTGGCACGCTCCATGCATGCCTACCACATTCACATTTCCTAGCAAATAAAAGTTTCACTCTTCCTTATGCATTTGCTCAGAATAAGTCCTTCATACCACAATATTTGTTTCTGTGGAAGACGTTGTCTTGTCTCCACATGTGCTGTAGTATGTTTGTTGTTGGCCTCACCGCTGAGTCCAAATGACAGTGTGTTTCCACAAGTCCTCTTTCTGAACCAGACTCTCCCAGCCATTTTGTTCTCTTTGGCGAAAATCTTCTCTTGGGGCACTCAGTATTGTCTGCTCACTCCAGTAGAGGGAGGGGCACTTTAAAATCATTTTGATACGAAAACGTGTTTCTTGCATGCATTCTGAGCTAAAAGTGGATCAATACTTCCCCTTCCTAAAAAAAAAAAAAAAAAAAAAAAAAAGCATTACAATGACATTTCCAGTATTCATTCCATAAACAGCCATCTCTGTGTCCTTACTGACCCACATCAATTGTAATTTAAGGTATTTCCCCTAACCGCATCCTGCCTGCTACCATGTAAGTCCCAGGGATCAGTAGAACTTACATGATTGTACCAATTGTACATGGCAGGAAAAATGAGGAAGAGAGCTAGTATTTATTGAGGTTTCCATACATGGTGTGTGGGTCACCCCATCCCCATCATGTGGATATTTAGTTGTTCCAGACTCGTGTATTGATATATTTGTATTTGGTATTTCTATTTGGTATTTTTGTCAAAAATCAATTGACAATATTCATATGAGTTATTTCTGGAATTCCTTTTTCTCTCTGTATGTCTTCAATTATCCTCAAAAAAAATTTTTTTTTTAAATTTCAGCACGTAGACCTAGACATATTTTATTAGTTTCATATTTTTATGTTACTTTATTTATTTTTAAATTTTTAAAAATATTTTATTTATTATTGAGAGAGAGACAGACAGAGAGAGACAGAGAGAGACAGAGTACAAGCTGGGTAGGGGCAGAGAGAGGGAGACACAGAGTCAGAAGCAGGCTCCCGGCTGTGAGCTGTTAGCACAGAGTTCCACACGAGGCTCGAACCCATGAACCGCAAGATCATGACCTGAGCCGAAGCCGGATGCCCAACTGACTAGGCCACCCAGGCATCCCTTTATTGGCTACTTTAAATGATAGTGTTTTTATTTTAAATTCTAAATCTTCACTGCAGTTTATAAAAACAAAATTAATCATTACTATTAATCAAAACATTATTAATTACATTAAATATCATTGCTAAAATCACTGATCATTTCTAGCTCTTGTAGATCCCTTTTGATTTTCTACACTGATGGTAAGTCTTCTTTAAATGGACTGTTTAGCCTTTCCCTTTCCAATTGGTGTGCCTTTTATGTTACCCCAATACAAAGTTGAAGAAAGATGAGGAAAGTGAACATACTGCCTTGTTATTGATTTTAAGGGAAAAGCATTCGGTCTTTCAACATTGCACATAATGTTAGCTAGAGGCTTTCTGGTAGATGCCATTTACTAGAATGAGGAAGTTCCTTTCTATTCCTAATGCTCTGAGGTTTTTTGTTTGTTTGTTTCGTTTTAGTCTCATAGGGTGTGGACTTCCACCCGATGTTTTATTTTGCAACGGTTTAGAGGTTCATATTATTTTTTTCCCTTCATTCTGTGAATATTGTGAATTAAGTTGATTTTTTGAAATGTTAAATCAACCTCATATTCACCAGGATAAACCAAACTTGATCATGCATTATTATGCTTTTATATATTGCTGGATTTATTTCCTAATATTTTTGCTATGAGTATTTGTGTAATAGCTTTATTGAGGTACAATTAAGAAATAAAAATTGCATATATTTAAGGTATGCAATTTGATGTTTGATCTACACATATGCATTGTAAAATTATTACCACAATCAAGCTAATTAACATATCCATCACCTCACATAATTACTGTTTTCTTCTTCTTTCCTTTGTGTGATGAGAACACTTAAGATCTACCCTGGCAGCAAATTTCATGCATACAATACAGAATCATTCACTATAGTCACCATGCTGGGCGCTAGATTTCCAGGGTTCATTCATCTTTCATAACTGAAACTCTGTACCCTTTGAGCAACAGAACCCCATTTCTCCCTCCCCGCAGCTCCCCACCCCCCCCAAAAGCACTATTCCACTCTCTGCTTCTACAAGTTTGACTATTTTAGATTCTACATATAATTGAGATCATGCAGTGATTGTCTTTCTCTGCCTGGCTTATTTCACTTAAAATATATAATCTCTTCCAAGTTCATCCACGTTGTCACAAATAACAGGATTTCCTTCTTTTTAAGGCTAAGTAATATTTCGTTATATATATATATATATATGGGCATATATTATACATGTTATACACACACATACACATGTAGACCACCTCTCCTTTATTCAACTGTCAACAGACATTTAGTGTGTTTCCACATTTTGGCTATTGTGAATAATGCAGCAGTGGGTGTGGGAGCGTAGATCTCTCTTTGAAGTCCTGATTTTCAGTTCCTTTGGATACATACCCAGAAGTTGAAATCTATGCTGAGGGATATGGGTCTGAAGTTCTTCTCACGATGGCCTTGTCAGGTATTGGTATCGAGGTAATGATGGTTGGAAAGGATTCTTTTGTCCTCTATTTTCTGGAATGTTTATATAGAATTCACTTGTGAAGCTCTTTGGGCCCAAGGTTTCCTTTGTGTAGGAATTTTTAATATTATGAATTCAATGCTGTTAATAGTAATAGGGGTATTCAGATTTTCTATTTCTTCTTGAATCAGTTAGGGGGATTTGTGTCTTTCAAAGAATGTTTTGCTTCATTAGTGTAGTTTAAGTAACTGGTATCATTTTCTTCCTTTATCATCATTTTTTTTTGACGAAACTATAATGATTTCCTTTTCATTTCTGATATTGACAATTGGTTTCTTCTCTCTTGTTTCCTTCATTAGCCATATAGTCTAGCCAGAATTTGATCATGTATTGATCTTTCCAATAGACCAACTTTTGATTTCATCGATTTTCTCTAATATTTGTTAGTTTCTTGTTTCATTGGCTTTTGTACTTATTTTTATTATTTCCTGCCTGCTACTGACTTTAGATTCTCTTCCCTCCACTTTTCTAGGTCCCTATTGTAGAACTTTTATAATTGATTTTGTGCCTTTATTATTTTGTCATATGTGCACTTCAAGCTTAAAATTTCATTTTAAACATTGCTTTAGGTGCATACATATATATATATATATATATATATATATATTTTTTTTTTTTTTTTTTACTTTTTACTATTTCAAAGTATTATTTAAATTCTCTTTGATTTATTCTTAGATTCAAGGGCTATTTAGAAGTGTGTTGTTTAATTTCTAAATATTAGATGTTTTCTAGACATGTTTTAAAAATTATTTTTAATGCAATTCAATTGTGGTCAAAAGACATACTCAATCCTTTGAATGCCTTAAGATTAGTTTCATAGCCAGGTGTATGGTCTCTGAGGGAATGTTCTTTTTGTGCTTGCAACAAATGTTTACTTTTCCGTAGTTGGGTGGAGCTTTCTGTAAATGACAATTAGTTCAAGTTGGTTGATAGTCTTATTCAAAACCGGTCTGTCTCTTCAAATTTCTCTCTACTTGGTTTATTGATTACTGAGAGAAGAGTGTCAAAATTTCCAATCATAATTGTGATTTGATCTATATCTACTTTTGCTTCTATCAGTCTTTGCTTCATATAATGAAGCATTTTTATCAAGTGCATACACACTTAAGATTATTAGTTGTACTTTATAAATTCACCTTTTTATCATTTTGAAATTTACCTTTTTGTCTCTGGCATTATTTTTTATTCTGAAATCTATTTTTTCTGGTATTAATATATCCAATGAGACTTTCTGAAGATTATTTGATGGTTTATATTTTTCTAATTTTTTATTTGAAAAACTATTTATGATAATATAGTGGAAAAAAGATTCTTAAAGACAATTATATTTTGACATTGCTCTTTGATCCAGTCAGGAAAACTCTGTCCTTTAATTAAAATGTATAGATAATTTATTAAAAAAAAAAAAAAAACCCTTGTTCAATATTTTTATCTTTTTTAAATTGAAGTATAATTAATATACAGTGCTAGATCAATTTCAAGTGTACAATATAATAATTCAACAATTCTGTACATTATCTCAGTAAGTGTGCTCTTGATCCCCTTTATTTTTTCACCCATTCCCCCACCCACCTTCCCTTTAGAAACCACCAGTTTGTTCTCTACATTTAAAAGTCCTTTTGTTTCCTTAGATAATTTGTTTTGATAATTTAATTTTAATATAATTGTGATATGGTTTAAATCTACTATCTCATTATTTTTTAATTTATCTCATATATTCTATTTTCCTTGCTTTCTCTTTCATAGTTTTCTTCATGAATGAATTGACTATTTCTTTAGTGTTTACTTTTACCTCCATTACTGACTTATTGGCTATATTTAGTTGTGTTATTTAGTAATTTTTCTAAATTTTCTAAATTTTTCATTTAACCTGCCAAAGTCTAATTTCAAATGTGTTAAGAATTTTATTAAGATATACTTCTTTTTCCTCCTCCTTTCACTTAGACAATGTGATACACCACATTATAAAAGAAAGAATCAGAGCCATATGATCCTCTCAATAGATACAGAAAAACCATTTGACAAAATATAGCATCCATTCTTGATAAAACCCTCAACAAAGTAGGCATAGAGGGAACATACTTCAACATCACAAAGGCCATATACGAAAGACTCACAGCTAATATCATCTTCAGTGGGGAAAAACTGAGAGCTTTCCCCCTAAGGTCAGGGACAAGACAGGGATGTCCACTCTTGCCACTGTTATTCAACATAGTATTGGAAGTCTTAGCCTCAGCAATCAGACAACACAAAGAAATAAAAGGCATCCAAATTGGCAAGGAAGAAGTCAAACTTTCACTGTTTGCAGACAACATGGTACTCTAGAAGAGCCAAAAGATTTCACCAAAAAAATTGCTAGAATTGCTGATGCACAAATTCAGCAAAGACTTAGGATATAGAATCAATGTACAGAAAATTATTTCAGGGGGTGCTGAGTGATTTATTCAGCTGGACGTCTGACTCCTGGTTTTGGGTCAGGTCATGGTCTCATGGTTCATGGGTTGGAGCTCTGTGTCATACTCTGTGCTGACAGCACAGAGCCTGCTTGAGATTCTCTCTCTCCCTCTCTCTTTGCCCCTTTCCCACTTGTGCACATGCTCATTCTCTGCCTCTCTCAAAAAAAATAAATAAATTTTTAAAAAAAATTATTTCATATATTTCACTTCATATATTCTATAAATCCCTTAATACATTGCTATTATTCTTACACCATTTAATTACCTTTAAAAGGAATTAAAACATGAGAATAAAAACTGTTTTTAACTTTTTTTTTAACATGTATTTATTTTTGAGAGACAGAGAGAGATACAGAGCATGAGCAGGGGAGGGGTAGAGAGAGAGAAGGACACAGAATCCGAAGCAGGCTCCAGGCTCTGAGGTTTCAGCACAGAGCCTGATGCGGGGCTTGAACCCATGAACTGTGAGATCGTGACCTGAGCTGAAGTCAGATGCTTAACTGACTGAGCCACCCAGGCACCCCGAGAATAAAAACTTTTTTTTATATTCACCCAATATTTGCTATTTCAGTGCTCTTCATTCCTTTGTGTTCATCCAATGTTCCATTTGGTATTATTTTCCTAAAGCCTGACAAAATTCCGTTAACACTTCTTATAGTGTAGGTCTTCCGGGAATGAATTATCTCAGCTTTAGCTTCTCTGACAAATTCTTTATTTCATCTTTATTATTAAAGAATATTATCACTGGATGAAGAGTTGTAACTTGAGAGTATTTTTGCAGTACTTAAAAAATATCTTCCCATTAGTTCTGGCTTGCAGTTTCTGATGACCACTTATTTGAATCTTTGTTTAAATATAGATGACGTATATGGCTTGATATGAGATTTTTTCCCCCTATGAATCATGTTCTGCAATTTGGTTATGACACATTTTGATATTATTTTATTTGTATTTATCTCACTTGATGCTCACTGAATGTTTTGGATAATAAATGCTATCAAATTAGGAAAACATTTGGCTACTTCTTCAAATTTTTTTTTAAACATTGCATAATCCCTCCTTTAGACACTGTGGTTACATTGTATGTTGAGCTGTCTGATACTGTTCCCTGGCCCACTCATGCCCAGCTGATTTCTTTTCTTTGATATTTTATTTTCTCTTCATTCCTTTTTGCATGATTTATATTGATATTTTCCAAGTTCACTGGTATTTTCTTCTGCCATGCCTGATACCACATTAATCCCATCCTATTTTTTAATCTTACTATTAATTTCACATATTATATATTTTCATTTCTGACAGTTCTATTTGGTTATTTTTTTGTGCCTTCTATATCTTCCCTTCTCTGTATTTAAATAATCTTAGATGGTTACATAGTAGCCAGTTTAATCTCTTTCTTGGCTAATTCTGTCTTCTCTTACATTTGTCTGTTTCCATTGACTGTTTCCCCCCCACCCCCCACCCCCCCGTTGTGGTTTATTTATTCCTGCTCCTTTGCATGTCTAGTAATTTTGACGGGATTCTGGATGCCATGATGTTTCATTGTGTATTGCCTGGGATTTGTTGTTTTTATTTGATGAGCATTGGGCTTTGTTCTCGAACACTGTTAATGATTTCCAGTTCAGTGTGAGTTTTTAGGCTTGCCTTTAACCATAGTTAGGGCAGATCTGAACTGTCTTTACTTTGCGGACTATATACTCCCAATAATAAGATGAGGCACTTCTGGGCTTTCTCTTGAATGCCCTGAGTTATCAGTACTTAGTACCCAGGTAGGTCAGAACTCAAATATCCTGCCCTGAATTTGACAATGGGACCATTATGATTTCTCTGTTCCTTGCCCTTCTTCACGGAGTTTCACCCTAGACTTGTGTGCTTTGGTGTTCAGCAACAAGCATAGCTATACAGACTTCTGGAACTTTCTCTTCCTTCCTTCCTTCCTTCCTTCCTTCCTTCCTTCCTTCCTTCCTTCCTTCCCTTCTTTCCTTCCTTCCTTCTTCTTTCTTTCTTTCTTTCTTTCTTTCTTTCTTTCTTTCTTTCTTTCCTCTCTCTTTTGCTCCTTCCTTCCTTCCTTCCTTCCTTCCTTCCTTCCTTCCTTCCCTCCTTTTCTGCTTAGCTCCCTCCTTTATGAACCCCTGCAGCTCTCATTTACCTCAGTCTCCTTGAAGTCCAACCTTTGTTACCTAAATTCAATGAGACCAGCATTCTATTTTTGCACTACTCCTCCTTCTATCCTTGCTCTGTGATCTGACCTTCTAGTCAAAATGCCAGGATGATCATAGGACCCACCTTACTATTGTCATTCTCTTCAGGAGCCACAGAACCTTGCTGACTTTTTTTTTCAATACCTGAAAATAATTGTTTTATGTGTTTTGTCTAGTTTTCTAGTACTAAGTGTTAAAAGAATAATTAGGACTTTGTTATTCCATTATGGCCAGAAAATAGTTCGTACATTTTTCAATTTGCCCCACTTGTGCAAAATAGTTTGATGATGATATTATTGGTGGTATAATGAATGACTGAAAGCCACCAATAAAATAGCAAGTATCGGGTGAGTACTATAATGAGATAGTTAATTAATACTGCAATACTAGATTTACTAAATAATTCAATTCAGCAGTCTCCTGAAACTAATTCAGTGCATTAATAGAGAAGTCTTAAAGTCTTAAAATATTCTCATGGACTGAGGTTAGCAGGAGTCATCATCAGGAGATAAAATCACAAGAACATTACCATACATTTCTTTATTCTGTATTTATATAAAAAGCTGATTTTCAGGAAGAACAGCATCAGAAACAATCGCTAAGACATTTTTTTCAAAAAACACATGCTCCTTGAACATAAGATATAATTTATTATTGAATATGTGCCCTGAATTTGAAAGTATTTTTCAGTATTTTTCATAAGACCTCTGGAGTTATGTTATATATAATATATAATGAATATGTCATATGTTACATAGGCAAAAACTTAAGTGGTTATAAAAATAATTTTAGCTAACTTTGTGTTTCATTTTACCAGGAAAAAAAAATAGTAGTAGTTGTACTTCAGGAATTGAGATTTTGCTTTCAATACACTTTTGTTCATTAGATCTAAACTATGTCATATGGGCATGTAGAACTCATGAAGAAACATAACTTATCAGAAGTTATCATAACAATGTCACAAAGCACCAACCAAGAAACATTTTACCTATTTGTACTTTTACAAAGCTTCGTGGTGGATATGTCCCATTTACAGTACTTACCAGCTCAGTAATATTAAGGAAATTATTTTGCCCTGAAAGATACCCTTTCAGTGTCTCTATCCTCTTCTTTAAAAATGGCAGTTATAATGATTCATACCCTGTAGACATACTGGGAAGGCTAAATGTGCAAGTAATTGTAATGTACTTACACAGACTGTCTCCCATAACAAGTAGTAAACCCACGTTGACCCTCTTATTATTGTTATTAAAGCTAATCCTTCATCTGTGTCCTGATATTTTTATTTTCTTCATTCTTTTCTCTTAAATCATCATTTGGCCTTGATGAGATAAAAGCAAAACCTCTCCCTTGACCATGTGTTTCCCTGTTACCCCAGTCTTTCTCCTTTCTGCACTGTGATTACCATTCTATGATTCTTGTGCTTTTATTTTCTCCCGAACCCTCACCTCACCCTCAGTTACCCACCTGTAATACCAAACTTTCAGTCTTATCTTCTTAGAATCAAGGGTTTTCTTTTTTCATTGTTGAAAAGTTTTCTAATTTGTGAAAGAGCCATGATAATATTTCAAACATGTCTCAGTCTCCCGGATGGAGGAGATGAATGTAACGATACTGAGGACACAGAGTCGTCCCTTTTCGGTTCATCCAGGCCCCAGCTCTGGGCCACACTTCACTTTCCAGAAACACATCATGCATCCTACTGCCATCTTCTCTTCTGTGCTAGTTCCTCTACCTGGAAGGCATTTGACGCCTTGGAGGAATGTCATCTCACTCAGGAAGACTTGCTGACTCAGATGTTCCTCTTCTGTGCTTATTTCATTTGTCACAATGTAACATAATTTTCCAATTATGGCTTTTTTTAAAACCCTGTAGTGAATGAGTTTCAAAAGCAGGGATTGTGACTCATCATTGTATTTTGAGCACTTTACTAAATTTCTGGATCTAGTAAGTGTTCAATAAATGCATGTATGTGTAAACATTTTACTAAGTAAAAGCTTAATATGTGTCTAAATTGTACTGCATTTTTACCATCCAAATTATCTCTTAAAATCCTTCTGAAAGGATTGTGAATATTGTCCTTGTGATGAAGAAACTGAGTCTGAAAAAATCTATATAATTTTCTCCAAGTGCAACTAGTGACCAGAGAGTGAATCAAATGTGTAGAGCTAACCTTTTGTCTGTTCCAGCTATGCATAGGTTTCAATAAAAGGGTTCTCTGTCTGAGCAAGTCCCCCTGTTGTTTTCTGTCCTTGTGATCTAGCCATGTCCTTCATGGTGAGCCGCCCAAGGTTAATGGCGTGTTCATTTATGTGTTTACTTATGCGTCTTCTATCTCTAACGCTAGATTTCAAACTTGTCTCTTCCATGACTTGATTTAAAGAGTGCAGCTCATGTTTGTTCTCTTCACTGACGTACCCTAGCACTTAGCAGAGCTCCCAGCACCCAGCAAACACTCAAGATCAAGGCAAATCGTATTTATACCGACTTCCTTTTTTGTTGTTTTACGTTTTCTTTTTTTCCAAACACAATGCCATTTTTAGGGTGAGTGGGAACGCAATGCAAAGGACCTTTAAGGCAAATTGAGCCCAAATAGCTTTTCCACCAATTTCACCAACTACTTGGAGTAAAACATTTAATCCCACATTTTTCTTCTGTCAAATGGTGCTAACAACGCCTAAATGTCATGGCTAGTATAAGAAACCATTAAAATAATAAATGCAATCAGCCTCAGTTCCAGAACATACTTTGTCCCCATCCCTTCAAGGATGTTTCATCCATATATTACACTCAATGTGGAAAGAAATTTCACTTAAATTGTGAAAACAAAATTGTCATTTTAAAGAACAAACATATTGCTGATTAAAATCATCTGAAAGAAGTTCTAGCCTTTAAACTGAATGAATTCATGAAATGAACATTACCACAGTTTTCTGCCTGTGCTCTGGATAGAATTATTATGAAGGGGGAGATTTTTTTAAAAAGAGAGAAGAAATTCCAGCTGGCCCCCATTTATGAGTTGAAGGGAATGCATACCAAGAACCTATGGAGATGCGTTTAGCAAACGTGGATGGGGCATCTATTATGTGCCTCTTGCAAATTGCCCCTCATCTAAAGGTGATTGTCATGCCCAGAAAAAAGCCGGGAATTTACATTCCTTTTCTGCATGGTTTGGGGCAAATATGCATCCTTTCATGACTTAAGCTTTTACACTTGTAAGAGAAAAAAATCATTCCCAGTCCATCTTCACAAAATGATGGACAATTCCAAGCAAAATGTATGTGAAAGAGTCATTCCTCCATTCATAACACAAATATTAACCAAGTGACTCCCACATGCTAAGTGTTGGCAATACAAGGGTCGACCCCGCATACAAGTTCCTATCTTTCCCGAATTTACACAGTTGCTAAGACAGAAAGTAGTTGACAAATCATGAGTATTTCATAGAGGCTCAAGGTGGTAGAAGAATTCAGCCTAGTTGCAATACTGTGGTAGCATCATGCATTCATTTGCCCGGCATTATCAAGGGTCCAATATGTAACAGCATTTTATTAGCAAAACACAATTCTCCTAGTGAAGAGCATCAATTTCTCAACTCGAGCATTTAGTTTGTATGGTCCAGCTTCCAATGAGCTGGTATAATTTCTGGGACCTTTAGAATGAATTTTCCTAGACTCAAAGTATCCTTCAGAACTATTTAAAACTAGTTATACTATTAACACTGACTTGATTTTAACAGAAAAAAAAAAATCCATCTTTGTATTAGCCAGGGTCATCAAAGCATAGTTCTCTAGGGCTGAGGACTCTTCATAATTATTGGGTAATGTACTCCTGGTTTCCTTTCTGGGGGCAAATCCAGATTGGGAGTGTTTATTGGTTACTCCATAGATAGATCTCCTCAAAGGTCAAATTTTGCATTGCAACAGATAGTTTTATGAATCAGCAATGTAGTCATTTGATGACGGCTGTACTCCTTTACGCGCTGACACATTTCCACATTTCCTTTCTACCTGAGCAAGATTTAGCATAGACACTATAAGGCAGGTAGAAATCAGCTTTTGTTGAATTAATTGTATTTTCTGAATTCCAGGCTCCCACAACAATCTCTGTGTAGCTCTCTCTCAAACCGTTTTCCCACTGTATTATAATAATCCATTGTCAATGCTTGTCCCTCAAATCTTATTTCCACTACTTACCATCTGTCCCATCTCCCTATCTTGTAACACGATGGTAACAATATGTGTCTCACAGGCATGTGACTATGAAATGGTACATACAGTGCCCAATGGAACTATGAGCCCAGCCGTCTTTTTTCTTTTCTTGTTGTTTCACGTAAAAATGGGTCTAGTTAGGGAGGGAAGGTACGTGTGGCAGGGAGGATTTGAAAAAAAATGGCTCTTGCTAACTCATGTGGTGTGTGTCACCAAATGGTAGACCTGCTCCCTTCCATGACAGACACTGTCATCTCCAGGCAGGCTGGTGGTTTGTACCGTCAGATTTTATTCTTTTTAATTTATTTTTTTAATGTTTATTTATTTCTGAGGAAGAGAGAGAGAGACAGAGTGTGAGTGGGGGAGGGGCAGAGAGAGAGGGAGACACAGAATCCGAAGCAGGCTCCAGGCTCCGAGCTGTCAGCACAGAGCCCGATGTGCTCCTAGGTCTGAACCTATCAACCAGGAGATCATGACCTGAGCCGAAGTCGGACGCTTACCCGACTGAGCCACCCAGGTGCCCCTGTACCATCAGATTTTAAACTCTGCAGTTCTCAACATAAACACAAGAAGGAGCCAACAATTTGGAACCACACCCACCTACCCTATGAGGGCTCTGGGTCCAGGGCTCAGAGGTTTGCTCACCTTGGAAGCTCAGTTCTAAGATAAACCTGACACATAGTTGGTGCTCAGTAGATATGTGTTAAGTGGGGAAAATACAGACTTGAATATTATTACAAGATAAAATAAAGCGTAGTTCTAATGACCATGTTGACAAATATAAGAATGAAGTATTTGGGAAACCAGGCTATTCTGCTGAATGGTGTTTTTTACATAATTGACAGTTTACCAAAGCAATTTGGTTTTGATGTACATTTCACTGCGCAAGACCAAGTTTGTGATTTTTGTTCGTTCGTTTGTTCATTTTTGTAATTGCAAGTCAATGAATACCCATTATCATTAAAAAATTAATAGTTTAATAGCTAAGTTAATTTTATTAACTTAGCAGAAAGAACTAAGGAGTTAGTGATTGATTGATCTATGTTTAAAATTCACTAAGCTGCCAAGTACTCTCTCACAAGTTATTTGGAAGGAGAGGATTTTACCGGGGAAATATGAATTTTGAATTTTTAAAGGTCAGGAATGGAATTTCTTACGTCTCACTTTCCTGCTTTGTAAATGGCATTAGTGATTTCTGCCTCATCAGGTTATTAGAAGGATTAAATAAAATAATGACTTGTTAAATGCACTAGGCACTAAGTAATTTATCCCTCTTTCAAGAATGATTGTCTGCATTGTAAGGCAAACATCTATTATAGAGTGATGGGGATTGAAGTAATGTATATGAAGTGCATTTTAAATAATAAATTGCCACTAAAAATATAATAAATAAATAATAAATGGCCATTAAAATGTGTCATTATCAAAACTGAAATTATCAACAGAGTGGAAAATATTTTATTCCAAATATTCTAAAGTCTTCATTTGAGGCGTTTTTTTTTTTTTTTTAAATTGCTTTGGGCATAAATGGGTTTATTTTTAAATTTTAAAAATAGGACAAGTATCAAATTAGACTCCTTGCACTATTTTTAGAACCCACAAAATTTATGTTCTGACTGACAAGGTCTGTGCCAATTTTCTACCAGATGGGATTACCATTGCTCGCTTCTAAATCATGTGCAAAAGCAGATTTTACTGCTGAGTAAATGACACCTGATATGGTCAATAGGGCACTCTTGAAGGAGAAGAAAACTTTTTTTTTTCTTTTGTGACCACAAAGATATTATTTAATACATTATCCCTCAAGTGTGCCCCATATTAGTAGAAGCCTGGAACTGTCCCCAAAGCATGGAATAACAGTTTAGTCGCAGATGACCTCGAGCATATAATATTACAGTTGTAGCTCATTTATCCAACATCACTGGAAAATGTGCTTTCTGATGAGGCAATTTTGCAAACTACTGAAAGCTGTACGTTCGTTCAATACAGCAACTCAATTGGGTTAATTATTTGAATGGAAACTTTATAAATGAATTTTCTCTTTCCCTACTCGACTGGCTAAAATGCTATCAATTTTTATGTTCTGCTGTAATTTAGGGGCATCCTCCTGGATGCGAAGGGTGAAAGCCTGTCTTCCCTGCACCAAATGGCCCCAGTTTGCTGTGCTTGCAAGGATCATGTCTGGCCTTTTACCGGTTTTGGCTTCTCTCTCTGGCAGATCAGTTTCAACTTGTACTGATGCTTCATCCACCGCCACCCACCCGCCGTCTCCTGCCAATACTCTTGAAGGGTGCTGAGAATAGAGTGTCTGACCTCACTTTCCCCTGGTGTCCTGGTTTTCTTTCTTTTTAATCTTTTAATTTTTTAACTTTTTTATTTATTTATTTACTTATTTATTGACAGAGAGAGAGAGAGCGCGCGCGCGAGCATGGTGGGGGAGGGGCAGAGAAAGCAGGATTCAGAGAATCGGAAGTAGGCTCTGGGCTCTGAGCTGTCAGCACAGAGCCCCATACGTGGCTCGACTCATGAACCATGAGATCATGATCTGAGCTGAAGTTTGATGCTTAGCCAACTGAACGTCCCAGGCGCCCCCGGTTTCCTGGTTTTAGTACTGGAAGCCCACATCCTACACCCCTTAGATCAGGGACACTGGGCCAGTTGTCACTCCACTTGCAATTTTCTTAATGAGATCACAGTATGTTAGAAATCATCTACAAAGGCTGAGTAAGTAGAATCCAAATAAGAGCCTGGGGTCTCCTTCATAAGTACAATTAATGAGTTCTGTCAGATGGGTTATCACTGTAATTTTAAGGCCATTTTTTTTTAATTTCCATATTCATCCTAAGCTTAGATCTGGATTGCTGATATTATACGGCCTCCATTTCCTTCCAGACGGGGACCTGTGACCCATATCATCTCAACCAACTCCAGTCAGTTGGATTTTGCTACTTCATAAGCAGTTGCTTAGATGTGCCTAGATGGTGTCCACACAGTGACAAATAATTGGTTACAGAGTTACAAGAAAATCCGAAATCTGGCATTTGTGACTACGTGAATGAACCTGGAGGACATGATGCTTAAGTGAATTAAATCAGCCACAGATGTGCCAATATTGTGTGATTCCACTTACACGAGGCACCTAAAATAGTCAAACTCATAGAAGCAGAGACACAATTTGGTTACCAGGGACTGGGAGGTTGGGGGGCGGGGCGCGGTGCAGAAGCAGGAATGTGTTCAATTGGTATAGAGATTCAGTTACACAAGACGAATGAGTTCGAGAGATCTGCTGTATAGCACGGTACCTAGAATCAACAATTCTACACCATGCACTCAAAAACGAGAGTTTAGACCTTCTGGGCTCCCCATTATGAGAGTATTTAGAAATATACTGCTAGAAATTTAAAACTTGAGTGATTACAGACATTTATGGAAATGTATGGAAAAAACATAAGTTTAAGATAGAATTTGTCATAGACCTTGCATTTGCAATGGGGAATGGGGAGATATTGCCCCCAAAGGGGTGAACATTGGTTCCTGGTGAACGGGGGCAGGGTTTTCCTCTTTTCATGTGCAAAGCACAGATATATGTACAGTACACAAACAGGTGCAGAGTATCTGTGGTATTGAAATTTCATGTCGATTAATTAGGAAAAAGAGAAAAGAAAGTCTGGAAAAGCTCCTAGAGGGTGTTAAAAATAATTGTTTTTAAAGGTAGGAAAAGTCCTAGACACTAAAGTGACATAGGCTGTTTTCAAAATGTAATGCAGTTCAAGAGAGTTAGGTAGAAGCACTTAAAATGGAACCAAACTATGTGTAAATACTTCAAAATTGCATTGTTTACAGCCGGGGAATTCTAGCTTGCACTTTACTTGGAAGGCAAGGACAAAGATAAAATCTGAAAAGCATACTTGTGCGTCACCATATAAAACCACTCCCAAATTGCAAGAACCGCTGATATGGATAATAAATTGTATTTATTAGGGATTTTGGAGGCTTTGGAAATGCTTGTAAATACACAATCTCGTTGGATTTTTACCACAACTTCATGAGGTCAGTATTAATTGGCACCTTAGTGTACGAATGAGGAAACTTCTGCTTTGGGAAGCGAAGGAGGAGAACTCAGCCCCCATTCTTTTACCTTCAGAATGTTGCCTTCCTCAGTAAGCGCAAACATTTAAAGTATTTTCTTCTTGAGTATGTATGATAACAGTGTAACATCAACATTTGTATTATAAATCACTAAAGCAACATAAATTGTTCATCACAATTTAGAAAATTCACTTTTTTCAGCCATGCACTATAATATTTTAACACTATATTTTTTATTTATTTTTTTTAATTTTTTTTAACATTTATTTATTTTTGACACAGAGAGAGACAGAGCATGAACAGGGGAGGGGCACAGAGAGAGGGAGACACAGAATCTGAAACAGGCTCCAGGCTCCGAGCGGTCAGCACAGAGCCTGACACCGGGCTCGAACTCATGGACCGTGAGATCATGACCTGAGCTGAAGTCGGACGCTTAACCGACCGAGCCACCCAGGCGCCCCTAACACTATATGTTTTATATCGTAGCAATAATATCATATCACAACATAATTATTGCTAATTTGAGTACTTTTCCTTGAAGTGTATATTGAATGATCGTTTTCATTAGTGGACTTTTTTTAATGTTTTTTTTTTAAGTTCATTTATTTATTTTGAGAGAGACAGAGACAACACGTGTGGAGGAGGGGCAGAGAGAGAGGGAGACGGAGAATCCCAAGCAAGCTCTGTGATACGAGATGCAGGGCTTGAACTCACAAAACCTCGAGATCATGACCTGAGCCAAAACCAAGGTCAAACGTTTAACCAATTGAGCCACCCAGACACCCCTAAAATGTGGACTTTTTAATTGAGACCTGACCATTGTTACTACCTCATATCTGCTTCACAGACAGTGCTTTGTCAGGACCCCACCATGTGGCGTCTGGGGAAGATGGGCCCTAATACATGAGTCAGATTGAACCTCTTCCTTATCACTAAGGCTGTGGCAAGATGGCTTATTGGGAGACTTCTCTGATCAGATGTTTCTATTTTAACTGAGTTTCTTCAATAAAGAATTGGGAGATTAATTGAGGAGAATCAAAATACCCTTATGAGTTGGTCATCTGACACTCTGCTTCCTGTGTGAATCTGACATTTTCCACCTAAGTAGAGGCCATGATTGTCTGGACAACCATTACTCAAGCTACTATGGTTCCCAATTTCTTTTTGTTTAGTTAGTGTTTATAATTCTGAGGCTCAAGTAGGTATGGAATTGCCTCCCCCGTCAGACTGGAAATTCCTCATAGCAAGCAAGGGCCCATATCCTATCTGTCTGACTGTCCCAGTGAGTATGTATATATTAGTTTGCTAAAGCTTCCATAACAAAGTATTGCAGATTAAGTGGTTTAAACAAGAAAGACTTATTTTCAAAATTTTGGAGGCTAGAAGTGCACAACCAAAGCATCAATAGTGTTAGTTTCTTCTAAGGATTTTTTACTTGTCTTATCGATGGCTCTTTTTACCCTGTGTCTTCACAGTCTTTTTCTGTGTGTTTCTGTGCCCTAATCTCTTCTTCCTTTTTTAAATTATTTTTTTAAGTTTATTTATTTTGACAGAGAGAGAGAGAGCATGCACAAGTGGGATAGGAGCGGAAAGAGAATTCTAAGCAGGCTCCATGCTGTCAGCGCAGAATGTGACACAGGGCTCAACCTCATGAACTGTGAGATCAAAACCTGAGCCGAAATCAAGAGTCAGACACTTAAACAATTGAGCCACCCAGGCTCCCCCATAATTTCTTCTTGTAAGGATACCAGTCATATTGGATTAGGCCCACCCTAATGACCTCATTTAAGTCTAATTGCTCAAGTAAAGATTCTGTCTCCACGTACAGTCACATCCTGAGGTTCTGGATGTTAGGACTCCAACACATGCGTTTTCGGAGAACATAATTCAAACCACAACACAATCATAATAGAGGGTCCATGGTACACTCTTTTTTAAAAAATTTTTCTAAACATTTATTTATTATTGAGAGACAGAGAGACACAGAGTGTGAGCAGGGGAGGGGCAAAGAGAGGGGAAGACACAGAATCTGAAGCAGGCTCCAGGCACTGACCTGTCATCACAGAGCCCGACGCAGGGCTTGAACTCACAAACTGCGAGATCATAACCTGAACCGAAGTTGGTCGCTCAACCAACTGAGCCATCCAGGCGCCCCCCATGGTACACTCTTAATACATGGGTATTGATTGTTTTTACAATCTTATACAAAACACCACAAGATAGTAGGGGAGCTATATATTTTCCTTTTTCTTTGATAAGCCTGATTCCTGAAACATACTATATTTGCATAACATGTACATTTTCAGATTGATCAAGTTATTAAAACGTAGGCAAACTCATGCAACTACCACCACAAGTCAAAATACATAATATTGCCAGTTCCTCTCTGATTCTGACTTCTAACACGGTAAGTTAGTGTAGCCTGTGTTTGAATTTCATGTAAATAAAATCATTGACTTCTTTCACTCCCCATTATGTGAGACTCATTCATATTCATGCATGCAGTGGGAATTTGTTCACTTATATAAATATATGGTATTTCATGCTGTGAATATACCATAACTGGTTTCTTCTATTTACTCATTATGAATATCAGGGTTGTTTCCAGTTTGAGGCTACCATGAATAATACCTACTATGTACATTATCATATATGACCATTTTCACATGTATCCATCCACAGTACCTTTCAGCATATACCTAAGAGAAAACATGCTGAGTCATGGTATTATTATGTTTGTTTTTAGTAGGTAATTATAGTTTTTCATTTCTATCAGCAGTGTTTGAGACGCCCAGGAAATTCACACCCTCTCTAGCACATGGTATTGTCAGTTTTCAACAGTGGGTGTGCATCACCTCATTGTGGATTTTATTTGCATCTCTGATGATTTCTGAGGATGAGTGCCTTTTTATATGTTTATTGAAATTTGAATATCTTTTGTGAAGTATCTGTTCAAATCTTTTGCCTATTTTTAATGGAGTTATTTTTTTTCTTATCAACTTTTTAGGAGTTTCTGTATACTTGAGGTGCTAGCCTTTTGTTCATGATATTGTAAATATTTTCTCTCCCTCTGTGATTTTTTTTGGTTTTATGTTGTTTTAGTAGCTTTAATGAGGTCTATATGGACAGACCATACACCACACAAGTTTACAGTATAAAATTTGAAGTAAGTATACAACAGTGCAAATATTACAATGGTCAAGCTTCCATGTGACCCTTGGTAATCTCTCCCTCCGGCCACTCTATGCCCCTTTCAGTGTATATATTTTCCTTTGACCTGACTTCCATCTCACCGATTTTTGTTAATTGGGTTTAATCTGCCGTTAAGGGTTTTTGAAACCATGTGACATTGACATTTGGGCTGGCTAATTCTTTGCTTGGGGGGCTACCCTGTGTGCTGAAGGATGTTAAGTAGCATCTGTAGTCTCTACTCACAAGATGCCAGTAGCACCTCCCTTTTGGTTTACCCCCAAATGTCTCCAAACATTGCCAAGCATCCATCCGGGGTCAAAATCATCCCTGTTTAAAAAACACAAAACATATCCATTAGGTTCATAGCGTTACTTGTTATATTGCTACATTTCAGAATTTCCATAGGATTCCCTTTTCTATAATTTCCAGCCTTCTGTTGTTTTTTTTTTTTTACATTTGTTTATTATTTATTTTTGAGAGAGAGAGAAGAGGGGCAAAGAGAGAAGGAGAGAGAGAAGATTCCAAGCAGGCTTCTCACTGTCAGCACAGAGACTTATGTGGGGCTCAAACTCATGGAGCATGAGATCATAACCCAAACTGAAACCAAGAGTCAGAAACTGAACATACTGAGGCACCCAGATGCCCCTAAAATTTCCAATTTTCTGTTCATTCTGTTTATGTGTTTCTATTTCATTAGTGTATACTAAGAATTATAAAATATATCTGAAAACTCCAAAACAAGATCTCCAATGATTTCTTTTTTTTCTATTTTATCTTGTTTTTTTAGTCAAATCTTGGTCTATCAAGCTATTTGTCTGCCTGTCATTTCTTAAGGGAAGAAGATATTATTAGTTTAATCAAGCACTAAGGTAGCTGAACTTTAGCTTCAGTCCTTGTGGGGGCAAGCTTTTTTCACGTTTGCCCTGATTTCTAAAGTGTAGCCCTTGAAAGTATTAATAAAAAGCTTGTAATAATATAAGACTGTATCTTAATAATACTTCCATAAAAAGAAAAGAGGGGTACCTGGGTGGCTCTGTCACGTAAACATCCAACTTTGGCTCAGGTCAGGATCTCACAGTTTGTGAGTTCGAGTCCCACATTAGGCTGTCTGCTGTCAGCTCAGAGCCCACTTTGGATCCTCTGCCTCCCCCTCTCTCTGTCCTTCCCCTGCTTGTGTGTGCATTTCTCTCTCTCTCTCTCTCTCTCTCTCTCTCTCTCTCTCAAAAATAAATAAATATTTTTTAAAAAGAAAAGGAAAAAAATACAATATTTACTAGGAACTTTTTTCTTTGCTGGGTCTAGAACTTTCATCTTTGCATCCAGGTTCTGTGATACTGACCATTTGTGTCCAGCTTTTTAGTCTGGAGCCTCTGCTTTAAGAATGGACACTCATCTTATGGAGAAAAGCACCACCAAATGCAAGCTCACCTCTCTCCGCTTTACTTCTCTTTCAGATTTTGACTCAATAATCCCCACTGCCTCGCAAGCTCTGTGTGCCTTAAACAGATGCGATGTATTTTCCAGCCTTCTAGTTGTTCTCACAGGATTGGTTGTTTCAGAACTATCTAGATAGCCAGTGCCAGAAACCCACCGCGCACTTATTTTCCCTTTGTTAAACCTCTATCTGCAGAATTCTGGAATGATTTAGGAACTGGATATGCTCTTACGTTTGTTTTGTTTTTTTTTTTTTTCCTTCTGTACAGTTATCTCTTGTGTAATCAGTTTTAGTTCACAGCCGTAGTTTTATTTTCTCATCTTTTTGTTTTGTTTTTCCAAAAGTATTAAATGATAATGGCAACAAGAAGAGAATCCGAACACAAAATAAGGAAGAGCTAATCACCTTCCCCCAAACCTTTATCTCTCATACCCCGAAAATAAATAATATCAATAGCTTGGTCTATGACACTCCAACTTTTCCTCATGTTCACCTACACACACACACACACACACACACACACACACACACACACTCATTCACATATGCGTGTACTCCTACATGCAGCACCCACAAACACAAAGAATTTCAAACTTTCTCAAGTTTATAAGAGTAGAATAATGTAAGTATATTTATGTATATTCAAGTTTTCTTTCCTTCATTAAAAACGTGTAATGTATTGTGGGCAACCCTTCTGGCCTTTTTGCATGAGGGTCTAGTGCATTATTTTTAAGAACCGCATAATGTCACATAGGATAGACATATCACACTTTTTTTCAACTGCTGTCGTATTGAAAGACAATGAGTTTATGTCATACGATGCTGTAACATCCATTTATATAAATATATTTGTAGAAAAGACCTACCATCAGAGGATTACTGAATCAAAGGGTCTGTATATTTTAATTGTAATACATATTGCCCCATCACTTCCCAAAAAGTTTGAATCCATTAACATTATTACCAGCATTGTTGGTGAATCCATTCAGCTCCCCAAATTATCAGTTCTTCAGGACATTCTTGTGTTATTTGTTTATGTGTGTTTTGTTTTTTTTTTAATTTCAGGCAATCTGAAGGTTAAAATTTTGTTCCTTATCTTTAATTTGCAATTCCCATACCAATAAAAGACTGCTGGAAACCGAATACATATATATAGCCATTTTTTTTAGTCAATACTAAAATCTCTACTAACAATATAAAGTCAAAAATACCTACTCTAAAGTGCCAAGAAAATGGCAAGATGATTTCAGTGTAAATCTATAGAGAGATCATTAGAATGTCAAAATCAAAATTTTAAAAGTCAATACATGTTGAATATACTGACATCTGAGACTGACTCACGTTGTCAAGGTGAGGGAGGTTGAGACTATCTGGGGGGCATTGGGGAGATCAAGCTGGGGAGTCAAGCTAAGTTAGAGGCACAAAGATCTCCTTGCATGAGCTACATTATAAAATTGTGAGATTAGGATGAAATTGAATGTACAAGATTTCTCTCCATAGGGATTTATTCAGTGTAATATTCTAAATCTAGATTTTTCATCTGTCACTCATCTGAAATGAACAGCCTTCTCAAATGGAAATTTATTTTGTTATTACAGAAGACTCAGAGGGAATTGCTCCTGGTCTTACTCATGCTGGACAACTGATTTTTTTTTTTTCCCAATTGCCATATGGCATCCACCCAAGTAGCTATGTATCTATAATAATTCATAAAGGATTATTTAAGTCAGGACTTTTTCTTAGAAATAACCGAGTCCACATTTCATAACAAGAACCCTTTCTTCCTTATTGTAAACACTATTATACAATCTTATATGATAAATTCAATAGAGAGTTCTCGTTAGCGAATTAATTTGCATTAAGTGATCCTCGATACAATTCACAGGTGTGGCTAAAGGAATGCCCCCTGGGCTGCACAAGTCTCTATTTTCTTCTTATGGCTTGTTACACCCTTGTCCGACAAGTTGGTCTACTAGAATGTCTGCACTGGGTTTCATAGCCTTTATTTTAACTTTGTTTAAACATTTCCTTAAGTTTTAAATTATTGATTATACTTTTCTTTCTAAATCTTTTAAAAGTTTTCTCTCACCTGGAACCTTATTATCAGCATTTAAATATCCTCAAGTATCTCAAAACATGAACAAAATCAATAATCTCTAAACCCACACCTGCCTCTAACCCCTGCTCTCTCCCACTGTCCCCCAACAATGAGCCTATCCAAGGGGGGGGGGGGTCTCTCTTCTTCCCTTCCTCCCCCACTCATCCCCACTAACCCCAGTGTATCTTCATCCCCTTCAAATAATTCACACTAAGATCACCAACAACTTCCAGCAGTACTTGATCTCTCAATGGGCACCGTTCCTCAATCCTTTTTCCTTTGTCTCTTGAGCATAATCATTTCTTCCACTATCATGAGATCATAGTCTCAGTTTTTCAATCTAACGCTCTAGCTTTTGCAATGTTCCATTTGCAGGCTCATTCTCGTCAAGCAACCTTCATCTCTCAGCAGGTGCATGAAACAGTCTCTTTAGTAAGCCCCTCATCTTCACTCACCATCACTTTCCTCCCACTCCATAAGGGGTCCAGCATGACATTTCGAAAATGAGCATCTGATACCTTTTTTTCCTCTGAAGCCTTTTCAGTGGCGTCCGATGGTAAGACCCAAGGCCACCACCTGTTACACAAGTCCAGCCTGGTCTGGCTCTGTCCCTTCTCAGACTCACGTGTTTCGTACTTCTCAGGATCCCTGTCTGACACCCAAATTCCGCCACATCCTGTTTCTGTGCTGTCTTGGCAACATGCACCTTTCCTCCATGCCACTCACCACAGTAACTAATTGTACATTACTGGGTGTGAATTTTCTGATTTCTGCATATGTGCTGGAAGCACCCTGAAGACAGGATCCGTTTGTTTGTTTGTTTTTCATTTGTGAGACTGTTTGATCATCGTGCTTTGGGGAAGTTAGAAAAAGCTCTTTAGAAATTTATTACTTAAAAAAGAAAAAACTTGCTTATTACTTTCATAGTAATTGATCTAACAATATTTCACAAACATTTTGAAAAAATTGGTTACATTTTATTTCCCTTAGTACTATTTTATCCATAGTTCAAACATATTTCCATATAATTCAGAAAAATGCGATTTAAAAAATACCTCTATAACTTTGATTTTTCACATTTGTAATTTATTTCATTCATTTGTGTTTTCTTCAATCATTGAAACATTCATAGTTGCTGGTTGTCTTTAATTTTTAGACTACCAATTCTATGTGTGGCATCTGCTGACTCTCTGTATTCTCTGGTTGCTTCTTTCTTTATACTTCTAGATTGTGAGCTCATTCATCTCCAATGAATTTACTTTATACTCCATGAGAATCTCTTGAATGAACTTATAAAGCAGGTCTATGTTGGTTCTGGAGATCTCCCACAGATTTCAAAAATACTTTGCTATTTTCATGTTATTTTCTTAGTTTGGGTTACTGACTCCAAACGTAGCCAAGAATTCAAATCCTATAATCTTTAGTAGTCCAAGTCTGGGATTTAGATTTCACCAGGGATACTGATTTTTTATTTTTATTTTTTATTTTATCCATCCAAGCTCCAGATCATAGGCAAGATTCTTCATTTCATCCATAATCTTACAGAAGCACTTTTTTTTCAAAATCTATATTTGAGGAGATGGTGATGCTTGAACATTTAGAATCTGGGTTCCAGTTTCTCATGATTCATAGTCCAGAGGGCTTGTCTTTTATTCCCATGAAGGCTTTAGAACACCCATCCCCCAGCCATTCTGGCTTTTGATTAGAACTGTCATCTCTATGGCCGCTCATGGTGTCCTTATTATTTCTCTCTACATTTCTTCCACAAACATGTTGTGCTTCCTTGCTTTTGAACTTGGATATAAATATCTGTTTACCTAGAAAATATTTTATATGTATAATTAATTTTTTTCTAAAATCTGTTTTAAAGTTCATAAATATTCAAAATGTTCCACCAGAATTTCTATAAATGTATTGCAGGATTGGGTTTATTTGTGTTTAGTCTTCCACGTCACCTGAAATCACCTCTCTGGCCTTTACAGGTAAGAAGGTTGAGATCAGCCTGAATTAAAACTTTGTTTAATGGTAATAATAAATTTTATTTTCTTCCGTATATCCAAAATACTACCAGTCCAGCAGGCAACCAATATATAAACATTATTAACAAAATAATTTATCATAGTTTCCCCCCACAAAAAGTCTTTGAAATCTAGAATGTATTTTACAATTAAAGTATGGCTCAATTTGGATTAGCTCTATGTGATAATGGCTGTCATACTGGTCAGTGAAGAGCTATTGAAAATCTCTTCTACTTCCTCTATTTCTCTTTAGTGAAGTGTAGGTGACACAATGTTAGCTTTAGTTTTAGATGTACATGTAGTGATTTGACAAGTCTATACTTTATGTTTTGCTCACCACAAATGTGATTACCATCTGTCACCATACAACACTGTTACAATACCATTGAATATATTCCCTATGCTGTATCTTTTATCCCCATGACTTATTCTTTCCTTAACTAGAAGCCTCTACCTCCCTTTCCCCTTAATTCATTTTGCCCATCATCCCACCCACTTCCTCTCTGGCAACCATCAGTTTGTTCTCCGTATTTGTAAGTCTAAGTCTGCTTTTTGTTTGTTTGTTGAGATTCCACACGTAAGTGAAATCACATGGTATTTTTCTTTCTCTGTCTGACTTATTTCACTTAGCCTAATACCCTTTAGGTCTATCCATGTTGTCACAAATGACCAAGGGTCTCGCCTTTTTGTGGCTGAATAATATTGCAATATATATATATATATATATATATATATATATATATATATATCTCACATATGTATATGTGTATACCACATATATGTGTGTGTATATATGTATATATATACATACACATATACATACATGTATATACACATATACATGTATGTATATATATATATATATAGATAGATAGATAGGTAGATAGATAGATAGATAGATAGATATACCACATCTTTACCCATTCATCTATGGATGGACACTTGGGTTGCTTCCATATGTTGGCTATTGTAAATAATGCTGCTTTAAACATCAGGGTGCGTGTATCCATTTGAATTAGTATTTTATTATATGTTCATTATAGGGGTACATATATCTTTTGAAATTAGTGTTTTTGTTTTCTTTGGGTAAATAACCACTGGTGGAATTATTCAATAATATGGTATTTCTATTTTTAATTCTTTGAAAACCCTCCATATTGCTTTCTACAAATTACATTTCACGATTCACCAACAGTGCATGAGGGTTCCTTTTTCTCTACATTCTCCCCAACACTTGATATTTCTTCTCTTTTCAGTTCTAGACATTCTGACAGGTTTAAGGTGATATCTCATTGTGTTTTTGATTTGCATTTCCTTGATGACTAGTGATGGTGAACATCTTTTGATGTGTCTGCTGGCCCTCTGGATGTATTCTTTGGAAAAATGTCTATTCAGGTCTTCTGGCCATGTTTTAATTGAGTTATTTGTGGGGTTTTGTTTCATGTTGACTTATATATATTCTTTATATATTTTGGATATTCACCCCTTATCAGATATATCTTCTCCAATTCTGTAGTTGCCTTTTCAATCTGTTGATGGCTTCCTTTGATGCACAAAAGCTTTTTATTTTGATGTAGTATCAGTAGTTTATTTTTTCTTTTGTTTCCCTTGCCTGAGGAGACATATCTAGAAAAAAAAAAGTTGCTAAGGCCAATGTCAAAGAAATTACTGCCTATGTTTTCTTTTAAGAGTTTTATGGTTTCATGTTTCACATAGGTCTTTATGGATGAAAACTTTTTAAAGAATACACAGTTATTCATTCTTTCTTTTTCTTTTTGAGAGAAGAAGAGAGAAAGAGAGTCTGGATGTGCAAGCAGGGGAGGGGCATAGCGAGAGGGAGAGAGAGACTCTTAAGCAGGCTCAGCGCAGAGCCTGACGTGCAGGCCAATCCCAGGACCATGTGACCATTACCTGAGTCGAAATCAAGAATCAGATGCTTAACTAACTGAGCCACCCAGTCGCCCCCAAAACAGTTACTAAGCTGCAACATCAGACTCAAACGCATATTACAACAGTGTCTAGAATTCTGTCTGACAAATAACAGGGATTCAATAAAGGGTTAATGATTAAATGGCCAAATAAGACAAAGGAAATAAGCATTTTCTTCCTTTGGCATTGCCATCAGTTATGGTGAAGTAGCAAGGCTCTTGCTTTCTGCACTTCACAGTGGAACGGCACTCAAGAGGGAGAGCTGTCCTGGACATTTCTGAATTTGAGATTCTACCAAGGCACCCAAAGGAGAAATTATTAATCCCAGATGCTGTATCCATCAAGACAAGAGAGCTGAGAAGTGACACTGGCATACAAGGATAGCTCAGTTATTTTTCATTCAAGTCCCTTGCAAATGTTATATACGTTACTTCCCCAAACCATGCCAATTCTTCATCTATCCACTTGTCCCATTTAGAATGCAGCAAATGTTAACAGAGGAAAAAGCAGCCAGCGGTTTAATGCAGTTTCAAGTGCTGACAGCATTTCAACTGATTTACAAAGATCTTTAAAGAAGAAAGATCTATTACAAGGTAACCCCCTGCTTTTCCAAGTTTGCATTATGTCACTTCACTTTTATAAAATACCTACATTAGCACTTGGTTTTGCTAACCAAAAGAACTCCAAAGAGGATTTTTCACACACACACACACACACACACACACACACACACACACACACACAGGCAAAATGCAAAATTAATGTTCAGCATTGATTTTGCAGTGAGATGAGCAGGTAGAAAGGTAGCAGGTACCCTGGGGCAGCGAGAGTGGCACTCCCCAGTGCCTTCTTTGGGAACCACACTTAGCATCTCAGCGTCAAGGGCCAGAGCTCTGAGCTGTGTCGGTGAGCATTTGGGCTTTATCTGTATTTACTGTGAACATTCATTAAGAAGATGTGTCCTATGGATCAGGAAAGCCTAAGAGAAGTGATGTTTTGAGTTTGGGAACATTAAAAAAATTGCCATATAAATTAATGGTAATTGCTTTGCTTAACACCATTTCAGTTTATGGAAAGTTTCATAGGAACACCCTATTTTCTGATAGTGGTGAAACCTGTACCTGTATTATATCAAATGAGAAAAAAAAACACCTTTAATTCAGTTACACAAAATATATTAAATTATTCAGTGGAGAAATCACATTTTGATTTTCCAAAATGAGTATTTTATTTAAAACCTTTGGAAGAAGTTTTAACATTTAGAGTACTGTTTGAAATGACTGCCCTGATTCCCAAACTTGTCTCAACAGCTCAGATCTCAACCTCCTACCCTCAATATATAGCACAGTGCCCACACTGATACTGCTAAATATAGGTCAAACTGCATCCCCCTGTGCTCAACAACAATGAAAAGCTCCTTCTACCCGGAGAGTAAGAGTCCAAATTTTAGCAATGACCACAAAGTCCTATAAAATCTGGCCCCACCTCCATGGTCATCTCCTTTGACCATGCCTGCCACTTGGTTGATTCTACTCCAGCCGTGATGGCCTCCTACATGTTTCTTAGACATACCTGCTGGGTCCTCCCCTGGGGCCTCCGTCCTAACTCTTCTCTTGCTTTCATTGTTCCTCCCCTTGAAAATTTCGTAGCTTGCACCCTTTTTCTACTCCATCCAGCCTCAGTCAGGTCAGATGTCATCCTCCTAATGATCTTCCCTGGGTAATCTATTTATACTTGGGATCGGTCTTTCCTGTACCCACCCTGGAACATCTGATTCCTCTCCCCAGTGTTCATTTTTCTTTAGAGCATTTATCACCATTTAATATCACACACACACACACACACACACACACACACACACACGTTTTTAAAAATATATTGTATTTATTATCTGAATGTTCCAGCTAACAGGACAGATTCATGGATTTTGTTTTTTTTATTCCTAATGTATCCGTGCCTCCTGGAACATTGCCTGGCACCTGTAGGCACTTTGTAAACACTGGACGCTGAGTAAGTGAATGAATGAGTGAAAAAATAGTCCTTATTGAATCTTTAACATGTAAGACATGTTTTCTATGCATTTCACATGTATGAATTAATTTAATCTTGTGAGTGCGGTCCTCATATATTCTTCATGTTACAGTTGAGGAAACGAAAGCACACAGATTGCATAACTGTTGCAGGACATCAAATGGAATTTTAAAGTAATTTCTCTGCTCTATTTCAGACTAATTTATATCCGAGTAAATTGACTAATTTTTCCATTTCCGTCTGGGCAAAGTGCCACTATTTTAACTTTGCATCCAAGCTTGTCTGCAATCAGACCCCTGATCATCTTCCTAGATAACTGGCTTATTCCTCACTTTCCAATTATACTGGAAGTTCCTAAGGGGGGGTGGGAGGATGGAAAAATGACAATAATGAGAGGAAGAAGCCTAGTATAATGACCTTTGAGCTCTCGATGTATGCCAGGGACCATGCAAATCTGTCATATGTGCATTAATCCTCACCAAAACCATGTGAGAATGCTGAGGCTTAGAGAATCTAAATCATCTTTCCAAGGTCATACAAGTAGTCAAGAACTAAGCCTATAACTTGACCTGGGCTTTCCTAGTTCTGTGCATGTGAGCCCCAACACAGTCGGGTGCTCTCCTCAGGATAACACTGGGTTGACATCAATGTGTTGACCAGGCTGCATTCCTTCCCAGAAGTTCTGGGGAAGAAGAACTTCTGAACTCATTCAGGTGGTTGAAAGGTTTATTGTCATTCCAGGTTGGGTGGGGTCTTCAGTTCCTAACTGGTGGTCAGCTGTGGGGCTGCTTTCAGAGCCCAGAACCTGTCCACAGTCCTTCCATGTGGCCCCCTTCATCTTCAAAGCCAGCAATCACATTTCAAATTCTTCTCATGATTCGAATCTCTGACCTCCTCTTTTTCTGACCTCTGACCCTTATTCAAAAGTCTCATGTGATCAAGTCAGGTTCATTCCTATCATCTCCCTAAATTAAGGTCAGCTGATTCTAGAGCTTAATTACATCTGGAAAATCCCTTTTGCCATCTACTCAACCATAATCATGGGAGTCATGGACCTGGGGACTAAACAGGGCACGTGAGGGGGTGGGGATATTAACAAACTTCTTAGAACTCTGTTTATCATACCATCCCCCTGCCTTCACTTTCCCTTCACTGCATCAAACATCTACCCATTCTCCTGATAATTACTTTGTCTCTTTCTTGGAAAAATGCCCGTACACACACAGAATCCTGCCCATACCTATAGAAGGTCACCCATGGCCTTGACCCTCCCTCTTGCATTATTGTTCAGAGCCTGAAGGTAGGCACAGAGGAAGGCAAGAGCCAAGCCAGAAGGTTTTGCATGTCATATGTACTTGCTTCCTAGGTCTGCCATAACAAATTATTACAAATTTAGTGGCTTAAAACAACACACAAAAGATATATTACAATTCTTCAGACCAGAAGGTTGATGGGAGTCTCACTGGCCTAAATACAAAGTGCCTGCAGGGCAGCATTCCCTTCTGAAAGCTGTATCTGAGCATACCTTTCCTGCCTTTGCCAGCTTCCAGATGCTGCCTGTGCTCCTGGCTTCAAAGCCCCACTTTTCTCACCCTTACAGCCCTCAATGTTGCCCCTCTCAGACCTCTTACATGGTGAGGGTCTCTCTCTAACCTGATTCAGAAAACGTTCTCCACTTTCAAGGACACATTTGCTCAGATTGGATAATCCAGAATAATCTCAGGATCTGTCCCTGGGATCACATCTGCAGAGGCCTTTTGCCATGTAAGGTAAGCTGTTCACAGGCTCCAGTGTTATGATGTCAATATTTTTGCAGTAAGGTGTGCGATGTTGTTCACACCACATCATGCTAAGCAGTCTGGGCTTTCTTCTGAAGGTGGGTAGAATCACTGAAGGAGTTGTAGCACAAGGTGCCTAAGACAGATCTGCATTTCTGAAAGACTCCTAGGCCCCAGGCTTCAAATTAATGATGGGGAATGGTCATGTTAGCGAACAATAACTACCTTGCTACGGAGTACTAGCCATATTTCTGGCACTGTTTGAAGTATATTGCGATCCTCAGGGCACTTAACCCTTATAAACCAGATGGTACTATACTAACAGTAACCCCATTCTGTGGATGATAAAAGAGACTCACAAAGAATTTAAGTAAATTTAAATTTAAATAAATTGCCCAAGACTGTATAACTAGCAAGTGCCAGAGTGAAGATTCGGTCCAGGCATCTGGCTTCATGAGTCAGTGTTCTAACCACTACATGGAACTGTCTTTAACAGGGTAGAGCACCTCCTCCCAGCCTTTGGAAGAGGGAGAAAGCATGGTCAGGCATACTGGTCAGGGATGCTTTCTAGATGCAGCAGGGCATGCGAAGAGACCACAGAGAAGGGGACCGACTTGCGAAAGTTGAGAGGAATGAAGAAGGGCTTCCACAAATACCTTCATGATCCTCAAGTCCAGGTCCTCCTTTGTCTATAAAATAGGATCCTTGGCCCCTATAATTGCTTGGCTCTTTAAATGTTTGAAAGAGCGAACCGGGGTCATTCCAGAACAATATGTGCTGATGGGTGTAGCCTTCCCCACTTTGATTGCTGCTCTGCAAGTCTCACAAATAACTACCCACCTGAGAGCTCGTCTCTTTCATACTGAATTCCATTTTGATTTTTCATCCCTCTTGATTCTCATCTCTTTGTGCCCAAATTGTATTTTCCCGAAGATGTTTTCAAAAGTGTTTTTGTTCTGATTTAATAGGCTCAGTTTTCAATGTTTGGGCTGAAATTGAGGAGGTGCTTTATGAAAAGTGAATGCATTTGAATGGTGAAGTTTCCTGTGAACAGAAATACAGTATTGTTCTACTCTGAAGTTCCTAAGAGCCAGCTCCTGTTATTTTATTTCTAGATTTCCTTCCATCTTCTTCTTTAAAACTTTTCAAAATGACATCAAACAGCCCTCCTCTTGCTATGAAATAGAGAAAGCCCTTTCATCTGTAGGTAGGCTGATGGTGAGGGAATTATCAAGCAGGGAAAAACTAAATCTATTGTTCTTATAAAATATATTAACTTAAAAAAATAAAAGAAACTTTCTTTGCAGCTACTCACTGTGAAATAGCCCCTCTGTACCTAGAATCCTTAAAATCAGAGATGGTCACAAAAGAGAGCCCATCAAAAACCAGATAGCGAGGGCATCCATGTGCACATCCTTCCAGAAAGGGACAACCACGGCAAAAGAGAGAAGGAGGAAGCACGTGTCGATGATCTATTTTATGCTAAGAAAAGCACTGTGTTATTTATCTTAGGTACCTTAAGTCATTTGGTCTTTTGAACACCCTCTGAGCAACCTACTCTGATACCCATTCGACAGGTGAAGAAACCAAACCATGGAGAATGTAGGCAACTTTCTCAAATTTTTTGCCAGTGACAAGGCCAGGGTTTCCATTCAGGTATTTCTTATATTAATAAATCACATCATTTACCTTGTTAACTTAGTACTGTTCTGAGAAATGACTATTTATGAAGGTTTCTTCTTCTTAAAAGAGACATAAGTGAACCAAGAGCTTAGTAAATTTGCACAGAGAGAAAAATAATCATTTATTGGACATAAGATGTGTTGAATATCTAATGTATGCTTGGACTTACACTTTAAAGCATGACTTAGTAATATATATACTTCCCATTGAATATTTTTTGTTGGGGGGGGTGGAGGGTAGGAGCAAAGGGATGAGAGAGGGGGGGGGAGAGAGAGAGAGAGAGAGAGAGAGAGAGAGAGAGAGAGAGAGAGACTTAAGCAGGCTCCACGCTCAGCACAGAGCCCAATGTGGGACTCGATCTCAGGACTATGAGATCATAACCTGAGCCAAAATTAAGAGTCAGAAGCTTAACCGACTGAGCCACCCAGGCACTCAAAAAGCTTTCTTTTTTTAATTATAGGTTAAAAAAACTAGCATTTCATATCCATAGTACAGCTAATACTGTACTGTTCGATTTTATCACACAGATAGTATTCTCTGGTATTTTTTTAAGCACTTTTGAGTTTGCAAACATTTCCTAATGCATTATCTCACTGAACTTCTTGTGCTTCGGTGAGATAAGCATTACTTGACCTCCTGTACTCTTATTAAGCCGAGGCTTAGAAGCAGTTCAGCAGCATGAGTAAGATAACACAGCTAATAATTTGTGAAGCAAGACCTAGAACATTGTTCTTCAGCTACCAAGACATAATTCTTCAGGCCATGTAGCCTGACATCCTAATTAATCTATGAATAGACACAGTGAAGTCTTACAAATGCAAAGAGAAGACAGACTCTGTAGGGCAGGCCAGGGCAGTTCCCAGTCAGGAATTTTTCATTCTCTAGCATTACCAAAAGAATTTCTGTATCTCTCGCCATGTATTAATCTGGTTGCCTTTGACTTCAACTTCAAACTTGTACCTTCAGCCTTCAGAATTGGTGTGTGTAGACCTTTTCCATGGTGTTGTAGGCTCACCTTTCTTCTACAGTTTTCAGTTGGGCTTGTACCTTTCCACACCAATATCCCCTACAGGGTTAGGATTTTCTACTATGGACGGGGACCCTCAGGATTCGAACCACACATACCTAGGCCAGTTGTGGGTCCTGCTACAGCAACAGGTCGGACCAAAAGTAGCTAATAAAGGTAGACTTCCTAAGGGGAGGCTTGTAGAAGGAGAAAAACAAATGTGGTCTGACAAATGGGTAGGATACCTTGAGGAAAGAGGGAGGACATGGGGAAGAAAAGAAGATTCCACAGCAGGAAAGGGACAAGGGTTAAGTGAGCACGGTGTGTATGGGGGGAGCGAGAGGCAAAACATCATTCATTAAATTCCAAAGTTGCTGCACTGCAGGCTTATTTTATTTCCAGCTCTTGAATTATTTGCAAGCAGACACACGCAAACACACACACACACACACACACACACACACACACACACAAAACATGTTACTAAAGGTTCACAGAATTTTTACTTTCTATTTAGAAACACATGGATGGGGCGCCTGGGTGGCTCGGTCAGTTAAGCGTCTGACTTCGGCTCAGGTCACGATCTCGAGGTCCGTGAGTTCGAGCCCCGCGTCGGGCTCTGTGCTGACTGCTCAGAGCCTGGAGCCTGTTTCCGATTCTGTGTCTCCCTCTCTTTCTGCCCCTCCCCTGTTCATGCTCTGTCTCTCTCTGTCTCAAAAATAAATAAATGTTAAAAAATAATTAAAAAAAAAAAAGAAACACATGGACACAAAGGACTTTGGAGGATTTTGTAAAGATGTAATTATTCCAAATGCACAATTTTGTCAGCTTGCTTTTATAATCAAAGCACTGCATGAATTTCAAAGTAAATACAATCTTTGTTATGTTAGAAAGCTCTGAAGTCACTGTCTTAAAAAATAAAGTAGGGACAGCTTCAGCAAACAGTGCCAAATCTCAAAGACCCACTGTTTTGATGTATGACTCCTATTAGTAATGTCCTGAAGAAGTCCTACCTAATTCATACCATCCATTATCTCCTTGACGCCTTATGATACATAAAGATAAAGGAGGGAAAGGAAGAGATCTAGCAGGTATTGACCACCTACTAAGTGACAAGAACTAAGTGTGCTTCTCCATATTTTTCATGGCGTTATGTTCTCACAACTGTTCTACGTTGTAAATATTACAAGATGACAAAAAGGAGAAACAGGTTAAGTAAGTTTGCCAAGCTCAGATACCTAGTATGTTTTGGAACCAGGCTTCAAGTCTGTTTGTTGCCAAAGGCAATGATCTTCACACATTGTCAATTGCATGATATGATTAGCCAATATATATATTACTTTCCCCTTGGAAAATGTATATATAGGTTCAGAGAATGAATGTATTGTGACCTTGCTTGATTTGTTCTTTTGTTTTATTGATGTATTAATGAACTTAGAAGCAAGTGATAGTTTTCATCTTTGCTTAAGTTCAGGGATGAAATGGATTGGTGTGTATACATAATAAGAATTGTCACTTAGATATCAAAAAACTAATTCCAGAAATTATCTTTACAGAGAATAACAACAAAAACATTTTGCTCCTCCTGTGTTAGAATAGTCTAACATTTAATGAAAAATTCTAAGCGTCCATGGGTTAACATCATACAAGTGCACTGTTCTCTTACTTTATAGTCCAGATGGATTAGTCAGTTAAAAAGTGGCTGGGGGAGGGCTTCTAGTTGGCTCCATGTATTGGGAGATACATCTAAACCTATCCCTTAAGCATATTTTTAAACTTACTTTTACTCTTTTTCCTCTTCATCCACAGCATCCTGCTCCTTCCCCCTCTCGCCCTCCCTCTGAATTTAATGGTAACATGAAACTATCAGGATCCAATATACACCCATAATGAGAACTTTTTGCAATGCTGGAGTCTAATTGGTCTTTGTTGCTCAAAGGCTTTCTCAGCTTGGTTCCCTGCTGTTTTAAGTCTAGAAGCTGGCTTTTCTTTCAATTCAAGTTCTCAAATTTCTAGACTTTTTTATTTATTCTTGCAAACCAGCTGATCCTTTCCCAAATTAATTTCTTTCACGTACTTTGAATAGTCAGTAACTACATGTATACATTGATAACATTCTGTGTTACCAGCCCGTCCCCTTGAAGAAGTTGGTCTGTCACAGTGAAATATGTTCATCATCTTTCCAACGCCATAACATCCATTTCCTTTCCACCCACCAAGACATAGCCTCAAAGAGATATATTTTCTTAGGCAACTCCCTATTTCTGGCACCACATATTCAATCAGTCAGGTTTTGATCAGGAAAATACAAAGAACTAAGAATTTTGAACAAAATATTACTTGGTACAAAGATTTAGAGGCTTATAAAACTATTGAAGTACTTGAGGGCTTTGGGAATTGACACTTTTATATATACATTTGCATATTATTTGGCAAGACTTAATCTTCTTCCATTCAGTGTCTGTGACAACAAATAGAAAAGACAGATTCATATGGCACATACTAAGTATTTATTGGATTAGTTAGTCAGAGTCATAGTTCCATTCCAGAGTCTTGGGGATGAATTTAAAGGTCAGGGTTTCTGCCAATTGGATGCAGAATTCCATCCCCAGACCATTGGATACAAAAGAATAATGAAGGAAAGACAAATCAATATTCCTTGTAATTATTTTACTGCAGGTCCTTGGTATTTCTAAGGAACATGTTTGCATTGATGCATTTGTGCCAAGGGGGAAAAAACATCCATGATCTGTTCTTAAGCCTCTTCATACCTAATGAGCCAGAGGGAAATTTTCAGTCTTTGTGGCCTAGCAGTGTTACTCCACTAAATAGGAAAATAGAGAAAGAATAGCCTGAAGGCATATAGAACCTGAAAGCCCACACTAGCAGAGATCACCATTCAGCCAATCCCATGGGGAAAGAAACCATTTTTATGTCTTTCATATCTGTAGAAACATGATTGTGATTCAGGGTTTAAATGATTCTGTCACTTATGAGCTGTATCATCTTGAGTAAGCTACTTAAATTTTGGAGCAAGGTATCCTCATCATCAAAGCTGGGAAATTCTCATTTCAAAAGTGTCGTGGAAATGACATACACTTAACAAAATGAGTGCTCAATAAAAAGGTAGGAGATTTTACATTACTGAAGGATGAAATGAAGAGAGATAAGAAATTGGGGCGCCTGGGTGGCTCAGTCGGTTGAGCGTCTGACCTTGGCTCAGGTCATGATCTCATGGTCTGTGAGTTCGAGCCCCACATCGGGCTCTGTGCTGACAGCTCGGAGCCTGGAGCCTGCTTCAGATTCTGTGTCTCCCTCTCTCTGACCCTCGCCCATTCATGCTTTGCGTCTCTGTCTCAAAAATAAAAGAAACATTAAAAAAAATTTTTTTTAAGAAAGGAGGGAAGAAGAGAGAAATGGAAAGACAGGGGGAAATGGGGAGAAAAAAATATAAATAAAAGGAACCAGATAATGTGAAAACAGGAAATCATAAACCTAAATATAAAACACATAGTATTCCTAGCAAGCGGGTCAGAGATTAAGTTTACTGTGACTTACTTGCTGATGAATTCTCGTACTGCCTACGTATTTAGTTGTCTTTAACATTGCGTTGTTTCAGTTCACTTCAATATCAAGGACTTGTAGTGCACACATCATGTCCTCTGCCAGCTATTGTCAAGTAGGTCATGCTGAGGGGCTGGAATTGGGGCCTAATGCAGATGGTGTCATGGGTAACTCCAGGAATCTCTACAAGGGTCATCAGAGAAAGCCCTCTGCTTGAACACCATGAGGGGACTGCAGACTCAGCAAAAATGTTACAATAGGAATGGACTGTGGAGGGATTATTTTTCCTTCATCGATGAAGTCCACACTCTCAACAAGATTGCCAGCATGTGGAAGCCGCCATGGAAAGGCCCACTCTTCAGTAGAGTGGTAGGAACACATTGTCATAGCTATAAAGCTGCTGAGAAGTGACAGTGTCCGAATATAGGGTATTGTAGACATTAACAATCACAAAATTACACAAATACAGAAAGACAGAATGGTATTTACTCACCTCAAAATAAACCCTCAGCAGTTCCTTGAGGGCTGACAAAGTACTTCCCAGTAGTTTCAAGGTATGTGTTAAATTATAATAAAAATTTGGGGGTGCCTGGGTGGCTCAGTCGGTTGAGCGTCCGACTTCGGCTCAGGTCATCATCTCGCGATCTGTGAGTTCGAGGCCTGCATGGAGCTCTGTGCTGACAGCTCAGAGCCTGGAGCCTGCTTTGGATTCTGTGTCTCCCTCTCCCTTCCCCCCACCCCCCCATACGCGCTCTCTCTCTCTCTCTGTCAAAAATAAATAAACTTTAAAAAAAATAAATTATAATGAAAATTCTTATTTTAATTAAACCCCTCATCGTTGGTCATAAAAATATTCAGGAGAGGTTATTAACACATCAAAAATTGTTTTGTTTCCAAAACAGCTGTTCTGGAAAATGCTTAAATGATCCATGGACCCTTTAAAAAGCACTTCTTCTTTGGGTAAGAAAAAAACAAGATGCAATGAGCAGGCTTTCATTTTGAACAGATCCAGCTTCAGTACTAATTTTTCTATTCACTACCTTTGAATGCTTGGATATTTTACTTAAACTTCACCTGTACAGTGGGGGGAAAGGTGGTGTTGGAAGTATTGACAATTAATGCATGGAAAACCCCTGTTACTGCGTACATGCTCACACTAAAGAGTAGCTCAAATTCCAGGGCACACTCTGAATTTCTATCACTGTGCCACATCCCGTACAACTCCTTTAAAAAAAAAGAGAGTGAGAGAGATCGATAAAATGGTTGATACCCCTCTTCAGTGTGGCTCTTTCTTTTTTTTGTCTCGTATTCTTACTCTCTGTCACACAAAACTCATTTTCTTTGCTCATCCCAAACATACAGTGGAGATTAATCAAGCCCAGTCCCCATGGTCCGGAATAATTTGGTTCAGAAGAGAGACCAAGAAAAGTCATGCTGTGTCATGCCTGAGACCAACTCTTATTGGACTGTGACAGAAAACATGGGGAGTAAAATTGAAAATGATTTAGAAGAAATAAGAAAGGGCTCCTCTGGGTAAGAAACAAGTCTTTCATGGCTTTGTCAGACTCCTGACATCTAATTGTGTTGATGAGCACCAAATCTACTGAATCATAGAGTCGACAAATAGAGCATCAATTTTTCATTATCTTGACTGGGTATATGTCTTGCTCTTCATTATTCTCAAGGAAATTTTCTCAGATAAGATGCCAACAAATTTTATCAAAAAATACAAATGCAGAAAATACAGGTAGCTATTTGATGAGAGACCTAAGCATCAACATATTCAAGAAGGCTTCTTTCTGTCGGTTTGTATATACGCTACGAGTCCCCTTCTTCCTGCTTTCCTTTGTCAACAAACTTCTTACAAAGGAATTTTAAATATATGACCTCAGCTCTCTCATGTGGATCTTAACTTTCGGATGAAGCTTCACTGTCATCCACGCTATACAAACTCTTTCTCACAAGGTTTTTCTTATGCTTCACCAATTGCCTAAGCCTGTGATTTCCCAGTTTGACCAGCTCCTCCTGACACTATCCCTTTCTCTGGCACTCATGATGTTGTTCTTTTTGGTTCCCTTCATGTGCTTTCAATTATTCCTTCTCCATCTTTGCCAAACTTGCTTCTTTATTTCCACGCCCTGCTCGTGGCATGCTCTCATATCCATTTGCTATACACTTGTCTCTCAATCTCAACATGTCTGAATCTCTCTCTCTTTCTCTGAGTCTTTTCTCTTTAAGAAATGCCCGGCAGTTGTATGAAGTTGGAAAAGGAGTCTTTTCTGTTACTTGTCCTCATTTTTTCAGTTCACAAATACCGAATGCCTATGCTTGGTAAATCATTGTAGTAGATGTTCAAGAAATTGCAATGTCTTATACTCCAAAAGTCCTTAGGCACTCCTTTACTGTAGTACATATAATAATAATTGTCTTATGTTAAAACCACTTATATGAATGCATTATTTCTTCTCAATATTCTGCTTTTAGAATAGAAGTATCTTTATGTCCCCTGTAACAACTGGTTGCCCATAGTTAATAAAAAATACTTGATGAATACATTCCAAAAATATATATATAACAAAATGTGTACTATGTATGCATTAAATATATATCTATAATAGAATGTTGTATTCAGCTGTAAGAAAGGACATATTGTCTTTTGTAATAACATGGATGGACTTTGAGGGCAATATGCTAAGTGAGATAAGTAAGGCAGAGAAAGACAAATACCATATGATCTCACTTTTCTGTGGAATCTGAAACAAACAAACAAACAAGTTTATCGATACAAAGACCAGATTGGTGGCTGCTGGAGGTGGGGGCCAAGGGGTGGGGGTGAAATGTGGGAAGGTGGTCAAAAGGTACAAGCTTCCAGTTATGAAATAAGTGCTAGGGATGTAATGTACAACATGGTGACTATAGTTAACGACATTGTTCGTATATTTGGAAGAGATAAGAGAGTAGACCTTGAAAGTTTTGATTACAAGAAGAACAAATTGTAACTATGCGTGGCAATGGGTGTTAACTAGACTCATCGTAGGGATCATTTTGCAATATATTCAAATACGGAATCATTATGTTGTACATCTGAAACTGATACAATGTTATATGTCAATTATATTTGTTCACTTAAATTTAAATTAAATTCAATTTAAAGTAATTTAAATGTGAAATTTAAAATTAAATAAATAATTATCAGTTCAGATGAATGGCTACATTCAAATGCTTATATCAGAGCAAAACAGGTACCCCCAAAACCCATCTTAAGCCTGATCTACGCAGAGCCTAGATTTTGAAAGTGAGAAAGAGTTTTTGTCCTCTAATTAGCAACAGAGCTCGATTTCTAAGGCCACGAGGGTGGAAAGTTCACAAGAGATAAAATTCCCTAGTTCAAATCCTGGATCTGACCCATAGTGATTTTTTGTGGATTGCACTTTTTATTGAACATTTTTGTTCCTCAATGTCCTCATTTATAGGATGAGGGGGGAAAATGCCTGTTTCCTACCTGTTGCTGTTACATGAGGTTTACATAGGAAAACATAGATAAAAATTCTTCGTAAACTATACAGCACTACACAAATGTATAATGCCGAAATAGAACAGGTTCTAAATATATGTTGAATTAATGACTTAATAATGAAATCAAGCATTGATCTGTTCTGCTTCAACTTCCCCCAGCCCCCACCAGCGAAGCAGGTTTTACGGAACTGAAAAATAGATACAGAGCGTGTTGAGAGGTCCCTTATAGGTTTGAGGGTTGGGTTTTTTTTTTTTTAATAACTAGAACTTTAACATTTTTATTGCTTAGAATGTTTCTCAATGTATTTAGCTAGGCATTCCAAGTGGGAAGCGATCTCACGCTGAATCAAAGATGATTAAGAGCTGTGGCAGATGCTGTAAGTTGCCTACTTAACACCCATTTCCGTGTCTGACTCAACAACCTCTGGACTGTGTTGATGAGGCCAGCTGAATGGTGACTCAAGCCCCCTTGCAGAGAGTGAAGGTGAATGACATATAGGTAGAGGTAGAACCTCCTTCAAAGGTATTTACTCAACCGGCAGACACCCTTTTTGTTCTTCCCTTCTTTCCTTCCTCCTTCTTGAAGCGCGAATGTAAGTCTAGGGCTCCGGTGACCTTCTGTCGCTCACAAGAAAACCTTACGATGAAAATCCAGGTGTTAAGGGTAACAGAGAAGGAAGACAGAGAAGTCCAGGTCTCTGATGCCACCATGTTGGCCACGAACTGACACATCTGACTCCGATATTTTGTGAAAGAAAGATAAACCCTTACTTGGCTTAAGCCACTGTTATTTCAGATCTCTGTCACTAGCGACCGAACGCACACCCTATCGCCTATCGGAGCCTCTCCTTGATTCAAAGTTTTGTTTGTTAACGTTGAAAAGAAGAAGGAGATGTCAAATTAATTATTTTAACAATATAATATATTTTACGTATGTGTGTATGTATGTATTTGATTTTATTTAAATCAAGTTAGTTAACATATAGCGTGGTAATGAGTTCAGTAGAATTTGGTGATTCATCACTTCCATATAAACCCAGTGCTCATCCCAAGAGTGCCCACCTTAATGCCCATCCCCCATTGAGCCCATATCCCACCCAGCACCCTTCCAACAACGCTGTTTGTTCTCTGTATTTAAGAGTCTCATGATTTGCCTCTCTCTCTGTTTTTATCTGATTTTTCCTTCCTTTCCTGTATGCTCATCTGCCGTGTTTCTCATATTTTAGTGAAATATGCATCTAGAACACATTGGAAAGTGAAAAGTAAAGAAATAGCAATACAAACTATTGCCACCGTAATATTTACTAAGTATAACACTTCCCGAAGTGGTATTTAAATTTTGTTTAAAATATAACAATGCTTCTCAAATTCTATGTTTTCTTCAAAGGCTTATAGAGTTTTGAATACTTAATTTTGTAATAATTCACCACCTCTATTCAAGATTATCTCTGCATTAAATAGTGTTGGCTTTCACTAAAGTGTTAATGAAGTCTTTAGAAAAAATTTTTCAAACTTCAATTAACATTATTAAAATATTTGGTAGTGATGGTCATCAATAATTTGTAGGATAAACTTCCTGACTACCACAACTTTTACTCTAACAAGGGGGTCTGGCAAAGGACGTAAGACTTCTTCTAGTATATATCTGACACTTTCAAGAACTGGTTCTTTGCTCACAGAATGTGCACACTCAAGAAAAACACTAGTTCAGATTATGTTGGGGGAAATTTATGTTCACTTACACAAGCCTGGGCAGAATGCTTACTTCATAAAACTTCTTCATGGTGATTTCAAAGTAAATTAGTACTGTGATGTTATGGACTTTATTGCTTCCCCCTAAAATTCACATGTTGCAGCCCTAACATATAGTATGATAGTATTTGAAGGTAAGGAATTTAAGGAGGTAATTAAGGCTAAATGAGATTATAAAGTGAGGCCCTAATCGACCTAAGGGCTGGTGTTCTCATAGGATCAAGGATAGATGCTAGAGATCTCTCTTCCTCTACATGATACAGAGACGAGGCCTTGAGAGAACACAGCGAGAAGATGGCCACCTATATTCAAGGAAAATAGCCCTCACCAGAAATCAAATTTGGTAGCATCTAGATCATGGATTTCTAGCCTCCAGAACTGTGAGACAATAAATGTCTATTGTTTAAGCTACCCAAGCTGTAATATTCTGTTATGACAGCCTGAGCAGACAAATATATACAAAATACCATACACTATACAGGGGAACATATGGAACTTAAGAGTAAATGCTAGTTTTAAAGTCAACATTTATCACACCTGCTTATTAATTGTTATTATTTTCTGATTTTAACCAATATGTTCCTTGTAGAAAATCTGTGAAAGTAAGAGTATGAAAGGAAAAAAAAAAAACATAGACCCAGGCTAGCTTCCCTGCCAAAAACCTTCCTAAATTCCTAATGAAGTCTCCAAGGCAGAAGAGAAAAAATGACATGCTGTTTTGAAAACTTACCAACCTGAGCTCAGAATCTGAGAGAAAATTACATCAACTTTTTATCCGGTTGAACTGAATTAAAGTGTGCAAATGGTGTTCCATCTACGTCTGTGGTACCAGCTGCAAAGAGGGGGACAGTTTCCCTGTTCAGGTGGGGACATTTATCCCGTTCTCCTCCTGTTTCTAGGAGGATCTACCTTCAGAATGTGACACTGTAAGTCCCCCCTTGCCTGTGGGAAGCACAGGCTCGCTTCTTCCATGAGCCTTAGGTCTTGTGGAGGTGGCATCGACAGGTAAAGGCTTGAGTTTGTCTGCTCAGCCTGGAACTGGATACATCTGTCTCATTCAGGGTCAAAAAATAGCAAGCCCATCTTACAATACCCAGTCCTGCAACGTTTCCTTTATTAGCCAGTTTCTCCAGCAGTGTGGAGGCTTCTTGCTGCCAAGCAAGGAGCAATGCCTGTGAGTCGCATAATTTGGGCACAGTCCTGAATGTGTGTCTTTTGGCAACTCACTTTACCTCTCTGAGCCGACATTTCACATACTGCCTTCATTTTTAACAGGATGGACCTGAATATTAATTTTGTTTTTCTTCTAGCTTTATTGAGATAGAGTTAACAAATAAAAATGGCATATACTTAAGGTGTATAATGTGATGATTTGATATGTGTGTGTGTGTACATATGTGTGTGTGTACATATACACACATTGTGAATGGTTTCCACAATCAAGCTAATTAACCCATCCATCATCTCACACACTCACAATTTTTAAAAAGCTATCTTTTAGGGGCACCTGGGTGGTTCAGTCGGTTAAGCATCCGACTCCAGCTCAGGTCATGATCTTGTGGTTTGTGAGTTTGAGCCCCACGTCGGTCTCTGTGCTGACAGCTCAGAGCCTGGAGCCTGCTTCAGATTCCGTATCTCCCTCTCTCTCTGTCCCTTCCCTGTGCTCACTCTCTCTCTCTCTCTCAAAAATGAATAAACATTAAAAAAATTTAAAAGCTTTCATTTATAAGATGAATAGGTTTTGGAGATCTAATCTACAGCATGATGACTCTAGTTCAGAATACTGTATTGTATACTCAAAATTTGCTATGAGATCAATTTTTTTTTAATTTTTTTAATGTTTATTTTTGAGACAGTGAGACACAGCACGAAGAAGAGAGGGAGACACAGAATCCAAAGCAGGCTCCAGGCTCTGAGCTGTCAACACAGAGCCTGATGGGGGCTTGAACTCACAAATTGCGAGATCATGACCTGAGCCAAAGTCGATGGCTTAACCAACTGAGCCACCAGGGTGTCTTTGTGATCAATTCTTAACTTACTTTCATTTTCATTTTAGTTCAATAAATATTTTTAATTAATAATAATAATAATAATAATAATAGCAAGCCCACTTGGATCCGAAATTTAGTCCAAATTCTCCACCAATTTTATTGTAAAAGAAGTGTTTTAATCTCAGTATGCCTGGATTCTATGTCAATTTTACATTGATTCAAAAATCAGCAACATAAAAAAATGTTGCTACGTAACAGTCCACTTAAAATAGCTAAAACCTTTCAAAAGCATGGTTTATGGTTTATTTTCTGTCAGGAAACAGAGTTATTGTCACTGTCGTGTGGATTCTCACCATGTTTCCCAATTGGCATCTCCCCATTCAGAAAATGCAAAGCAGAAATAATGCAAAGCAGAAATAATGCATCTGGAAATTGGGATAAGGATTTGTATGTTGCTGGCAGTAGTAGATTCCATTTTAAGATGAGTAGTAGGGGAGGAAATGGATACATTTCATCCAGGAACATTTTTGGGTGAAAATCCTTTAGATGCTGTTTTATAGGATGAGGATATAAAATAATCTGCTCTTGGTCTCAAAAGGGAACATGATTAGCACCCAACCAGAAATGGTTGGAACCCAGGGCAGCACGCCCGGGATATATTTTGGCACATGCTGAGTCTGGGTGGATATCCCTCTTTCAAAAATGAGTAAAGTAAATTTCTCAAGAAGTTGGTCAATTGTAATAAAGTATAAATTGTGCAACAATTGGTATAACGATTTAAGGATCATGAAAAAAATGTACTGCAGAACAAAGTAAAGGAAATCTGTTCATCAAGACTTGTGAATAATCTCTGAAAATTACTTACAAAGGGAACTGTTTTTATGTTTTCAGTTAATTAATTGTGGAACTCAATGAAGCAGATTTCTACCAGAAGACTTTCCGTGAAATAAGAACATCAAATCGTAAGATATGAAAAAAAAACCAATATGGTGGAATTAAAGGGTGATGGTTGAAATATGAAAGTATTTTATTTGCACATAGAGTAAAACACAGAGAAGACTCTAAGTATGGAAAATAGATAAAAGACATTAGCTTAAAATTTGTAGGTATTCTTTTGGAGAAAAAATGAGAACATTTAGAAGAAAAATCAATGATACATTTCCTTTTAAGATCCTGAGTTAAAGGGCCTAAACATAGAGCTTCAAAGTGTTAATAGAAAACATATGAAAGGATACACATCCAGCCATAATCTGGGGATTACCAGAGTTACACGATTAAAGAAAAAAAAAAGCAAAAAACCCTCCAACAACTCCTCAGGAAGTGATAGTCACTAATAGAAAGAATTGAGTATTCTTAGGCTTTTCTATATCACTAAATGTTACAGGACAAAGGAATAAACCTTCAAACTTTTGGAGAAAATATAAGGTTAGCAGAGAATGTTGTGTCAGCCAAATTATCATTCAAATTTGAAAAGAATAGAAACATTTTCAAATTACTCGAAAATATTGTTACGCAAAGGCACAAAAATATATGGTAAAAATGACCTTAAAAGTCACTTAACGATTTGCTTCAATTGGTGGAGAGACAAATCAAAATTAGAAACAACATAATGGTATGGAAACAACCTAAGTATCCCTTGATGGATGGATTAATAAAGAAAATGTGTATATATAGAAATGTCTATGTATACACAACTCTCTCTCTCTGTGTATACATATATATGTGTGTGTATACATATATGTGTGTGTGTGTGTGTGTGTGTGTGTGTGTGTGATAACACACAGACACACAATGGATTTGGAACATTATTCAGCCTTAAAAAGAAGGAAATCCTATGATTTGTGACAGCATGGATAACCCTGGAGGATATTATGCTGAATGAAATAAGCCAGACAGAAAAACTTCATGGCCTATATACTGCATGGTATCATCTATATGTGGAAACCAAAAAAAAAGTAAACATAAAAAGTTAAACTCATAGAAACAGAAAGTAGAAAATTGGTCACCAGAATCCGAGGGGTGGGAGAAATGGGGAAATCTTGGTGAAAGGGTACCAAATTTCAGTTTCAATCTGAATAAGTTCTGAGGGTCTAACACAGAACATGGGGACTATATCTGATAACATTGTATTGGATAATTGAAATTTGCTAAGAGACTGTAACTTAAATGTTCTCACCACAAAAAAAAAAAAAAGGAGGTAAATATGTCAGGTGAAGGATGTGTTAATAAACTCCATGGTGGGAGGAGGGGATTCTTTCACAATGTATACATAAATCTAATCATCATGTTATACACTTAAAGTATGTTACAATTTAAGCGTTAATGATACCTCAATAAACCAGGAAAGAAAAAAAAAAAACACCATGAAGGAAAATCTTTGTTTTTAAAAAATTGTGGACCTTCCCTTGCTTCATATATACCCCAAATTCTACAATAACCAAGGTCATAGATTTGCAGAGTGCTCCTCCTTTGGGGAAAAAACTTAACCCTTTTTTGCTTTTGTCTTTCAGAGGTATGAGTATGTTCCTTAATAGGCAAGCTTTACCCTTGATGTGTTTCATATCATTAAAAAATTATTGACATTGTTCTTTTCCATTATTTAACTGTGGCCAAATGTTTGGGACCCAGTGCCAAGAAGATTGTCAAACGAACCATGTTTTATTTTTGCTTTTCTCTACATATGGCTATTTTCATTATCAAGGAGATGGAAAAATAAGTTTCTGCAACTATGGAACACATCTGAATTAATTGAGCCATTAAAAAAATCTGAAGGTAAATAAACCAGGCTGGGGCAAATTCTCCTATGTCATTCGCTGTTTCACTATATGATTTGATTGCCAAGTATTATCCCAGATTTTAGGTCTGTGAACAAAATATGCATAATGTTTATATGAGAGATTTTATAGTGTAGCGCATGAGATAGATAGTATGTTAGCAGATGAAATAAGGGTACAGTTTAGGGTAATCACAAATGTCTTCAGAGCACCAGTCTGTTACTGTGAATCCTATGTTGGTTTCTTTCCCTTTTGCCGAACTATCAGTATAGGGAGCCAGATTTCTGCCAGGGAAAATCATGCAATGAACAGTTAGTTACTAGGGACATTATAATTGCGGTCATCTCTAGGTATGAAAAGTATGAGAAATTTTTATCTCTTCTCCTTCTTCTTTAGAATGTTTCCCTAAATACTCAAGCTGAGGTCAGAAAAATCAGAAAACTACACATATAAACATTCGTCTATCTCATGCTACGAAGGTTAAAGAAAGTGAAATAACGCAAGGTTAGAGTTGTCATTTCCCTTTTTACTTTGATGTCTTTTCCAAGTTCCCAGGATAGGTGTGTATTCCTTTAAAATGAGGGAAAACATTTTATTTATTATAGCCTAAGGAAGGAAGTGTGAGATGACAAGTATTAATATTTTATTTGTAAATGTTTAATATTTTGCTTCAACTTGCAATTGAAGCAAATATGCGTGTCTAATTTTTATACTTTTAATACTTTTACATAAGGATTTCCCCATTTTTTATGTACAAGCATTAAAATGTCATTTGAAGCGTCTTCATAAGATTTCCCCGTATGGATATGCCATTGTTGACTTTACCGTTGCTCTAGACATATGGCTGGGATAGCATCCTCACTGTTATAAATAACAGTCCCAGTTTGTACCTAAATATTTGCCTGGATCGCAGAACATTTCCCTATGACAGACTCTCAGACCTAGGAATATGGGATTAATGGGTGCAAGCTTTTTGCCCTTTTGAGATATGGCCCAACAGCTGTCTGTGAATGTTTTACATCTTTACAACCTCTGGGCTCCTGCACAGGCTCTGCTCCAGATCGCAAAGAACTCAACCTCTTGACATCTCACTTTCTTCACCTAGAAGGTAGGGCTAATACCCCCTCATAGTCCAAGAGTAAAGATTAAATGAGAGGGTGCATTCATGGGATTTCGTACATACAGCATTCGGCCCCGAGCAGATGATAGGTAATTATCATTTTCTCTCCCCTTTCTTTGGGATGATAGTTATGTCTGCTGCAGCCCTCCTTTCCTTCCCCAAGTCCTCTCCAAGCCCACTTTTCATGCGGGCAATCAGAACCCCCTAGAGCGCTGCATTTTGTAGCTCCCTCTTCCTTTTTACACTTCTGGTTCCCAACTACATTGCTTGCATTCCATCTATATTAGAAGGAGCTTATCTTATTTCTTCACTCTATAAATAACAGACCGCTGATAAGAATAATAATGGAAAGTCAGATTGCAGCAGAGCAGAATCAGGGGGAAATAAAGGTAACATTGAGTGAACTTGAACAGGGAAGAAAGGATGCATAGTGGATAAATGATTCTATACCCAGAGGTGATGAATGCCAGCAAGCAATAAATTCGCAACGAAAAAGGAAAGAAAAAAAAAAAAAAGAAAGGAAAAGGTCAGTGTGAATACTGACGAGTGAAAAGAAATCATGGAATAGCAAGAAAGCCAAACAGGTACAAAAAGACAGGTCTTGAGCTAAGGGAATTAAAAAAAATGCATCAGGGTATGCATGGACTGGGGGATCAAAGGTAGAGAGAGCAGGGGTGAGAAAGAGGAGTCTGTTATAAATGCCTTTCAGGCACAAAAGGAAGACCACGTCTGTGAAAGAGCCAGTGACGCCAGCAGAGAGCCGTGTGGATAAGGTATTGATGTCTGTGTCCCGGGGAAAACAGATAGGATTTTAATCACCTGTAGACGGACACAGAAAACAAGAGCAAGTATTAAAAATCAATTATCTAAAAACAACCACAAACTTGTGGGATGCTGGTGACTGTATAGCACCTGGTCTGAAGGGTTGAACCATAAACCAACAAATGTGTTTTTGCGTTTAGTTTTTTTTTTTTCTTTTTTAAATAAAATTCTGAAAGTTGAGCCCAGCTTTGAGGTGTGTCCAGCCCTGAGTGGTCCGTGGCCACTATTTCCCCTGTGAGTGGTAAATCTAGGTCTATACGGTTGACTTCTCCTGCTCTTCCTTAGGGTATGTTAAAGAACAAAAAATTCAACAGATTAAATTCAAAGATCTAATTGGATTTATTAAGTGATTCATGAGCCAGGCAGCATCTCATCCAGCGAGTAGAGAGAGACTCTGAGGAGTTGTAGGAAATGAACAGTTTTTATAGGCAGGAGGGTGGGGACAAGGACATGATTAGCAAAAGAAAAGGAAGGATTGTTTGAGACCAGGTCATCTTTTTGGCAGAGAGGGAAAGGCAGAGTTATAACATGCAGATGACCTCACTAGTGCTGATCAGGAAATTTCAGATTGACTTTCAAAAGGTCACATTCTTGAGATGAATTAAAATTGTAATTAAGTCTTGTGGGGGACCGGGGACAAATGATTCCATTTGGGGCTTGTTGTTTCTTTTTTAACAGGGTAGAGTCCCTGGTAAAATTTTCAAGGACAGATTTTCAGTAGATCTCTCTCCGTCTAACGGCGGCTGCCTGATCTTCTTGAAATGCATTTTGGAGAATGTCACCCCCTCACTTCAAAACCTTCAGTGACTTGCCAGGAACGGCAGAGTAGAGCCCAATTCCTGGTCTGGCACCAAGATCTCCACCGCATAGCACTAACTCACCTTTCCATCTGGACTGCCTATATTCCTAATAAGGTGTCTTAGACTCTGAAATCTAGTCACTTCAGTTCTATGCAGATGTCACTGCTTCCTTTCACTTGAATACCCTGAGAAGCAGCATCCAAAGGCCAAGCGGAGGGCTTCCCAAGCTTACATTACGGAGAAAAGACGACTTACCAGGCTCACTTCATGTGGATGATCCTTTAAGAGCCCTGGCAATGATTGACATTTTAAGTGCATGTGTGTGCTATCTCATATGATCCTTCCAGCAACCCCATGAGATAGAAATTGGTTTCCACATCTTACAGATAATGTAGAAATCAGTATGCTCATTTTACTACAGAAGAGTTAAGTAATGTGCCGAAAGCACAAGCTTCAAATTCTGAGTCATTCTCTTGCAAAGCCTATGCTTTAATGACGATGCATTCTTGAGATGTTCTTGAACCAAAGTGTTAATTCTTCCCTAATATTTTACACTGGTATTTTGATCATTTGGACATGGCTTTGTTCGTGCTGAGTCTTCAAGACTCTGTTTTGGAATATTGAATTCTGTTTTGAAACATCTCATGCAGTTCACCTCATGCTAGGAGGTCCTCTGCATGTGTTCTCTCTGAAAAATGGAGGAACTTGGTCATCGTCTTCTCTTTGGACTTTGGAGTCAGAGAGAGCTTAGTTTCAACATCAACTGTGCCGCTTTCTAGGCTGCATATACCAGAGCAAGTGATGAAAATTATCTGTGCCTTCATTTCCTTATCTGTAATGGCAATAATTTCCCTGTCTACCCCCTAGGATTGTTGGAAGGACCAAATTAGACAATGAACATGACTCATCAGATATAAAGTGTTACACAAATGTTTAGAATACTTATGACATTGTCTTGCCATTGTCGTTGTTGTGCCTCGTAATCCAGGCACATACAAAAACTGTCCATAATCCTTGATTGGCCCTTTGAGGCACTTAATTATTACTAAAATGCCGTTGGGTCTTATAATAATTGTTTTAAGATATTGAAAATAATTTCTGAAATGCTTCAATCCTGGGTTGAATTAAAGCTCAGGGATTTTCTTATCTGATCCAAAGGCAAATCATTATCCCAGGACTCACATATGACTTTATATTTTTCTTCACCCTTAGTGTTTTTATCTCTATAAATTTGTGAAAAAGAAGAATGTCAATAAGAAAAGTCAAACCAATGCCCCACAAAGTGATTCATTTCCAGATCCAATAGAGCCATCTAGGAATACGAAAGAATACATTTTCACTAATTTATTGCTTTGTCAATTAAAAAGTAATTGACTGAGATTTCATTATAGCCTCTCCATTGTGAAAAAGGCACAGGAAAAGTTTTAATTTTTTAAAGGCTGGCCTTGTATTTCATCTAAGAAAATTGGAAAACACAAGACTTTTCAAAGTTTTAAAAGAATCTCTAAGTCAGGTTTCAATCTCTCTCTTTTTTCCCCTCAAAACTTGAGGTGAGGGAAAGACAACTTACTTTTTCTTGACTGATGTGTGTGGTTTAAGAAGATGATGAGGTTGTCAGGAATATTAGGAATAAATCTATAATCCAATGATGATAGCAACAGTGTTTATTTTTCAGTCCTTTATAGTTTCTTTTTTCTTTTTTTTTTTTTAACGTTTTATTTATTTTTGAGACAGAGAGAGACAGAGCATGAACGGGGGAGGGTCAGAGAGAGAGGGAGACACAGAATCTGAAACAGGCTCCAGGCTCTGAGCAGTCAGCACAGAGCCCGACTCGGGGCTCGAACTCACATACCGCGAGAGCGTGACCTGAGCCGAAGTCGGACGCTTAACCGACTGAGCCACCCAGGCGCCCCCAGTCCTTTATAGTTTAGAAGCCATGATTTGAATTTATTTCATATTCATCACTAAGCAGTAGATGATATTAATCCCATTTATTCAGAGTGGTAAAATGACATGCTGAGGGAATCAGGTTTAAATACCTAAAACCTGAGCAAGTACTCTAAATATCAGAGTAAAGTTGTATAACAAGATCATTTTACACATAGTATCTTCCATCCTTTAGACAATAGTTTGAGAGAAAACCAATGCTTTCCTTTTGAAAGTTGAAGATATTGAGGCTGTAACAATTAGGCAGTTTCCCCCTTTATCACACAGCCATTGTGGGCAAAGCCAGGGGGTAAATTCAGGACTTTCTGTATCCGGAGCTTTTCATAATTCATGAATTTCCTTCTTGAAATGAATATAAATATCAAATTGTTCACAACTAGAATTTCTTGATAAGAGTATGTCACTATGGCCAGAACAGGATATTTTAGCCAGCTTCTTAGAGCCCAGGCCTTTAATGAGGGTCCTTGGGTGAGGGAAGCATTCACAGTGGCAGCTGGACTCCCCAGGCTGCCTGCTCTGAATACGTTGGAATGAAAAGCTCTTAAACACAGAGAAGTCACGTGGCAACCCTACCAATCTCAGAAGAGCTCATGCACTTCACTCCTGGGAGGTCCCAGGTGCGTGTTCTCTCTGCAAAATGGAAGAGTCTTTCCATAAGCAAGATAGGAGTGTAGCCTCAGGAAACAGAGCTGGCAGAGCCATTCCCAGAAGCCACACAGTGCAGAGAACCATCTCGTTTGTTGCTGAGGAGAGACTAATCACGGCACCCCACACCTTAGGCACTCTCCCCGTAGCCTCAGCTTACCTCCTGTCATGGTCTTCATGGTGTATCCAAGAAATGAACTCACTTCCCCAGGAAGAGCCCCTGCACTGGGCATGGGGTGTGGCTGGAGGTCAGAGGCCTTCTCTTTGACTACTGGTCTGGGGGACTCTGGGGACTTGGGTCGGCCCCACCTGCCAGTTAAGTTGCAAGATCCCTGGCTGTGCAGTGCCATTTACTGGCACAAAGCTACCAAGCTTTATTTTTATGAACCATTTACTTGATTTCTACTTGCCTCTTGGGCTCCGAAGAAGACATTTTCTGTCTAAGTAGCCCTAACTACAAACATTACATACTTATGTCCCGAAGCCCATCCTCACTCCTTTTCTGGCCTGAGAGCAGCAGAGTTGAACCTTGCAATAACTGACCTGATTATCAATATTATGCAACCACACAGGCCCATATTTCTGCTTTGCTCTCAGCCTCTCTCTCTCCCTCTCTCTCTCTCTCTCTCTCTCTCTCTGTGTGTCTGTGTCTGTTTCTGTCTTTTGTTTTCTCTCTTGAATTGCAATGTATATTGAAAAGTCTGGGTATTGGGCTTAGATATTTAAGAAAAAACTATTTAAATTTATATCAATATTTTCACACTTTTATATAAAATTTGCACATATTATGTTAGCTTCACTTTTAAATTTCTAGACACCTTATAATTTGTGTTACTATTAAAAATGCTATTGTTGTTCTAATTGGTTAATTTGGCCTATAGAGACATTGTTTCCAGCAATGCTGTTAAACTCTTCATTTGTGTTTAGTAGGTGTTCCAAACATTCTTTTGATTTTCTATGTCAACAACCTAATAGTCTGTTAATATTGAGATCAATTCTTTGTTCTCACATGTGCTTTATAAATTGGAGTAGACTTAGATTTCTCATTTATAAAATGTAGTTGGCATGAATTTCATTAAACTTATTGGAAACTGTGAAAATTATTGGAGATAACATACCCCAGGTGCTTGGTTCAGTGTGGCTCTTGGCCTGGGTTGGAGTTCAGCCCCAGGGCCAGCTCTAGGGAAGGCCAGGGAATATAGCTTAGCTGTGTTCCAGGAAGGAAAAGAAAGTGTTCCAGTCTTTGCCACAGTGCTTATATCCCTGTCCTCTCATTTGTAGAGATTCTTCTCTTACTTTTCCTAAGATTTACTTTGGATCTAATGACTCCATATTCTCTGCTATAGTTTTTTCTTTCAATTAGTGACATCTGTGCCAAAGGGGAGTGGTTAGAGAATAGAGGAAACAAATTTAAACTAACAAAGACTTTGATAAAAGGATCTTTTAACACTTTAATCTCTATGTGTCTAGAAAACAAAAGCTATGCACATACATGCACACATCGTATATGTATGGTGTTCAGAATAATTAAATAGGATTAATAAAAGAATTTTCAAGGATTTTTCTGTGTAAGTCCAAACTTAAATATTATGGCTTCAGCCTTAGACTGAAAAAGAAACTGAGTTTAGAAGACAAACCAGTAACCAACATGTCATTAAAGATGGACTTCTAAACAGAGTGATACTAAGGTTCATCCTACCAAATGGGTTCAAAAGGGACAAGTCCTCCCCAAATGCATGGCCTCCTGGCAAATTCACTGATATTTATGTAATGTGCAACTCTGCACAGCCCTTAGATACTCTCAAATGCACTGTATATAGTTCTGGCCTCTCTGCAAAATGCCATACATAACTGAACACAAGGATTCACAAAGCTTAGGGCATCTGGGTGGCTCAGTCCATTGAGTGATCAACTCTTGATTTCGGCTTAGGTCATGATCTCATGGTTCATGAGTTTGAGCCACATGTAGGTTCTGTGCTGACAGTGCAGAGCCTGTTTGGGATTCTCTCTCTCTCTCACTCTATGTATTTATCTCAAAATAAATAAATAAACTTAAAAAAAAAAAGATTCATAAAGTTCCATGCATAACTATCTGAGAAACACAGAGCTCCCCTCCAAAGATCATATCATTGTCACCAAGCACACATCTATAAACAAATACAAGTCTGTCCATAGAATGCATGATTTCCTTGGAAATAGGCATCTCCAGTGTATAACAATGGTCAAAACAGAGCAGCCTTCTCTGCTTTCCACTCGGCCTGGGAGTATAGTGCACAGACTAGGTGCCATGCATAACATCCGATGACTAATGAGATATGTTTATTAAGTCTTAAATGTTCTAACATGATTCCCACTTGTCTCCAACTTACAGATGACAAAAGGAAGGCTTAGGGAGCTTTGGGAAAGTTGTCAAAGATCCCCCAAGCTAACAGGTAGCATTTTTGTCCCATAAGCCCAGGTCTGGTTGTTGCAGTCTACTGGGCAAAAAGTGTGCCCGGATGAAGACATCTCAGATGTGAGAAAGATCAGGACAAGCCCTTGGTAAGGAGCAGCAGACACACTGTGGAATTAGAAAGCAGTTCAGCTCATCAGGCACAAAGGACCCGATAGAAGGAACTAGTTAGAGATACAAGTGGAAAAATAGATTGCAGTTCTTGGGAGCTGTATTAGGAATTATTGAAGATCAGGAAAACTGCACATTTTCTGTGCTCAGGTAGCCAAGGCATAGTATCAGAGGAATATAGGTTCTCGTCCTGACTACTACCCATTCGCTGTGTTTCCAAATGAGATTCTTAATTTCTCTGCACCTTAATTTCCTTATCTTAAACATGAGGCTAATAATGGCATCTGCTGATGAAAGGACGAGATAATTAAACATTATTATTACCATTATTACTAGGGAATCAATTTCAACACAGCAATTTTATCTATGGGACAGTGCAGGGGATATGGATCCAGAGGCCTCCAGGAAAATGCTATATCAACTAAATTCTGACTGAGTGGTTATTCACAGGTGATCAATTTCTTTGGCTTCAATTGACCCGTATGTAAAATGGAGGTGAGTGTAAACCATGCCACATCTCCTGCACAGGCTTATGAGGATCAGATAAAATTACAAGGAACAGAAAGTACTTTCTAAGGTAGAAATTTTCACCCTGTGGCATTCATCTTCACATAATGAGTTACCTGGAGTTCTTCCTACAGGTGCTAACCATCCTCATTTTCCCGAAACTGAGGCGATTTTCTGGATACAGGACTTCCATTGTTAATACTCTGGGACAGTCCAGAACAAACCAAGGCAATTGGTCACCTTATTCTTCTCTTAGGATCAGAGGGACTAAAGGGCTATTGAAGAAGGAGTTGCCGTGGACAGAACCATGGGAGGCATGTCACTAGAACCTGGAGGAGAAATTGGCTTTATGGAAGCACATATTCACAGCTGTGACTCATTGAATCCTGCCCGTGGTGTCCCTTAGTAACAGAACCTGGCCAAGGTCTGTCTGCACCGTCAGCAGACTCTGGACCCCTGGGAGCATCAGAGCTCCTAGAGTCACATGGAAGATTGACAAAGCATACCCTGATCAGCTCCTCCTGGAGCTTGTCTCCTCACTCTAGAGATCCCTTAGTGGTACTGAAATTTCTCTTTCTGTGGCTTATAAACAATAGGCCCATGGAGGTGTTTTCAAAGAAAGAGTGCCCCAGAACTAATAGCACCCTCGAAGCCTCCTACATCTCACCGAAGGTACAAATCTCTCATTTCCTTTTCTCTGTGTCTTGGGTTTTCTTCTCTGTCTCTGCCACGAAAGTGATGGTGTTCTCAATTCTGTGCTGCGTCTTCCCTGATCTTCAGCCAGGAGCACTGGAGACTCACTCAAACCCTCCTGCATTGCCCCCTGCTGAAGAACCAATCTCTTCCCCTGTAGCATGAATGATCTCAACCTGTTGTTTCACTTAAAAAAAAAAAAAGTTTCTTCTGATAATATACGCACATGGCTTAAAAATGAAGGCAAAAGCAGTAAAATAGTGTTTATAATGGAAAGCAACAATTCCCACCTTACTTACTCGTCCTTCCTTCTAGGCCCACCCTGAAGAAGTGCAAAGATCGCTGCTGTTTTTATACTGCTCTCTCCTGATTTACCCGCTGTAGGTATATTCTGCTGTGGATGATGTCAGTCTCTCTCCTTCAACCCCCTCCACTTTTCTCACCCCTTTCTCCCAATTTTCATTCTTTTTGTTGGTTTTCTTTCTCAATTTATGAATGCATGCATTTGAAAGTTTGTTTCTTTTTCATGAAATATAAATGTATTTCTTGACTCCCCCTCTGCATAAGAATTCCAACACCCTTTCCCTCTCCTGCAGACTCTTCCTACTTCTGCCTTCCAACTCCCATTATCTTTGTTTTTTTCAGTGTCAAAATTGGTATCACTACATCCTAATCTGTAACCACCTTCCATGCTTCATCTGTGTGTTGATTCTCAATGTTAACAATAAGTAATTTCCATAATTATGATTGTATAAATAACAAGGTAAATAAACTATGGCTCATTTCCTTTTGTGGTCAGTACTTACTTTACTACACTTGCAACTTGCCTTGGTCTATTTATTTATTGTTTCTTAAACTATTGGCCTTAAACATAACTTTTGGTGTGTTGGTTGACTAATTGTATCATCTGTTCTTTTGAGACCTCTTTTTTTTCCCCCCTGGGGCCTCCCTCCAAGAATCCCCTCCCCCATTTTCATTGAATGAACATTAATTACCCTAAAGTCCCAAAGCTGTATTTTTAGGATTTTCTTTACTAGCTCTCCCAACATGGTTGCATGATCCTATATCCCATGTTCTTGGTTTTGCTGGAATGTATTTTCAGGTATTGTAGCAAAAAATCGCTTTAAGGAGGTCAAATTTTAGAGTCCTTTCAGGTCTAAAAAGTGCCACACTCATTGCTACCTGCAAAAGTGAATGTTAGTTTGGTTGGGTAAGGAGTTGCCACGCCAAATCCACATTTCACATACGTGTCCACTTCAGACGCCAATATCCACTGTCCTTCCAGGATTCAAGTCCTTAGTTCTCTCAACAACAAATATATTAATATCAGTAAGGTTATATATGCTTCATATTAAAAGCAGAATGGGATAAACCCTGCAGGAAAGCAGAAGAATTTTAGAGGTCCTTACCTATTCTCCGTGATTCTATTAAAGGATAAATCATTTTAAAGCCCGGACATCTGCTTATAAACTTCAGTTTTTATCGCTTCTGTTTATTCTAGCTCTGTGCTTCTCAAACTTTAGAGTGCTTAAGAACACCCTTCATGATAAATATATGTGCCATGCTATGCACCAGCTTTAGAAAGGCAATTTAAAGGGTTTTCAGAGGTAATTCTTAACTATTGAAATATGTTGACACTAAATTACATCTTTTCATGTGTAAATATCCAAAATCAAGATGCATCTTGTAAAACAAGGGCATTTTATGATTTTATCAATGTTTTTATTTTGCACTTTTTATAGGTATATAAAATAACACAGCTTCCTGAAGTTAATGGTGTATTAGTTACATTGAAATACGGTAGACTTCACAAGAGAACTCAAGAGAATTTTGGAGGCATTGCTTTTTTTGTGGTATTTAGGCCCTCTCTCTTGCTCAACAAAAGCTGATGTCATGTTTCTTTTCAGGTAACATTCAGCATCTTCTTATCCTCAGTGTTTGTACAGTTCCTAGTGCTGCTCCAAATGAGGGTCATTTGCTATTTTCCTTCATCACACTTAGCGATCGGTGGCCTCTTTTCATGTGAAATTCCATGTCAGTCAGCTCTTGTAAATTATCTTCTGTTATTCCTTGAATAAGTTTCTCTCCTCTGTTGTCAGTGATTTCTTATTCTGAAATTCCTTTATCCCCCTATCTATTAAAAGAGCAGGATGAATGCGCAAAGAAGAAAGGATTGAGAGATCCCAGTTCTGATTGTCTACAGTATAGATCCAAAAATGGGACTTCTGGATGATATGGTAGTTCTGTTTTTAATTTTTGAGGAGGAGACTTCCTACAGTTTTCTGCAATGGCTGCAGCATTTTGCATGCCCACAGACAGTGTGCAATATTGCACCTGGAACTCTTCCTTACCTTCCATTCTCCATGTGCCCTGGCCTTGCTCTCTCACCTGCATCAGAGATGTGTGTCTACCCGTCTTATCTGCTTTTCTTTGTTTCTGTAGTCAAAATCAAACTGCTTGTGTGTGTTTAGATCCCGTGTGTTTATATTTTCTTGACAGACCATCATATGATTTTCCCACATCATGAGGATCTTTCAAAACATTATATTTAATAACCGTTCAAATCATGAATTGAAAACTCATGAATTTTCCTGATATGATAGATTCTTTCCATTTTCATCCCATTCCCAAAGCATCATTTTTGACAGAAAAGATATGTATGAATATCCAATTTTTAAATGAGTTTTATACTAAAAGAGTGAATATCACTCATTTTATACAACAGTGGTTTAGTAATTTTGTTTCTTATGGTTCTTATTGAGAGCACTACTTAAATGATTTTTTTTTTTACAAGAATGGGTCAAAGAGCCATCTTCTTATAGGAGATTGATTTTCTGTGCTTCCTTCATAAAAGGCTACTTGTTAAGATGAAGGATTCCTGGGTCATGGCCATTTTCCCTAAAAATTCACCAGCTGTTGCTCAGTTGTTTTCTCTTCTCTGCTGTCGAGATGCTAAGTCCGAAACATCGATTTAATTTCTCTGGAAGTAACCTACATTTATCTGCCCTGGAGGGATATGGAATTTTTCTTGATTTTTTAAATTATTTCTTAATGTGATCAGAAAGTGGTCTATTCATTTTGTTTCCCTGGAATGTAACGAGCTCTTAGCTTTCTAGTCTCCGTTATTATTTCTCCTAAGGAATTTTAATTTCTTACTGATCTTAAGGCAGCTTCTAATATTCCACTAATATTCTCTTTTTGGTCAGGTTTCTGGTCTCTCCTTTCCAAACTTCTAATTTTCTTTGCCATGATTTTCACCCTTTTGTTCTTTTGTTTTATTCTGGGAGATCATTTTTAGTTTTTGTCACTCAACAATAATTTGACAGTATGCAATGCCAGTGCTGTTAATTATGCTATCCAGGATAGGATTTAATTTCGTACTGGGTTTTGCCATCACCTTTTATTTCATACAGATCTCTTTCCACTGTGCTTTATTTTCTATCCCTCTTGCTGTTTTCTTTCCGGGTCCAGCTCTCTCTGATACTCAAAACAAAGAAAGTCCCTGAAAACCACCAAGGCTCCCCTCCTTCGTCTCTTTTAAGCACACTTTCTGAAGATGTACACACAGTAATAACCCTGTGAGCCTGAAAGTAAAAGGAATACAGACTTTAATTATGTGAAAATTTCATGTGGAGCCACCTTGGGGACTAGATTTCCATTATAATTAGTGATATTTGGGAGATATGAATTCAGATTCAGATCAGCTGCTCAGTCCAGGAGGGCTGGTGTTGAGGAAGTTTTGCTAATGATAATGCCTCATATGAGGGTCAAATGAGTTTTATAAGTCGAGCCACAGAAATGAGAGATTATTAATGCACACTAGGGAAAAACAAACAGGATTTAACGGTTGAGAAGAGGAAAAGCAGGTGAAACAAATCGAAGACAAGGAACAACTTTTGCCAGGCAACTTTGGTGGGAAAAGATGAGTAAAGATGCCTCAGTGCCTTTCCGTCTACACTGGCAAGGTGGGAGCTGAGCTCGGCTGGTGTCTGAGGAGAGAGTTGGCAGTCAGCACGGCTCTGGTCTTTTCTGACATGGAATGAATATGTCATTCCTGACCATGGGCACTGATCTACAGTGTTTAGCTGTTCAACATGTTTTTTGGCCCAATGATTATTTTAGCATTAAGAGAAACATAGTACAGGTTCTCCTCTCTATCCCAAAACAGACTATTCTTGTGAAACCTTTCATAAGCTAAAATGACATTGAGCAAAGACGCAATTACCATTAATTTATTTGGAAACATTTTGAGCATTCCCGGACCCTCAAAATCACTTTTGGTAGGCTTTTCTGGTACCTTAGGACACATCTTGTTAATAGATGCACACAATAGACAGAGGTAAAACCCAGATGCTCACAGACAGGGCTCAGAGCTCTGGCAGTTTGATGCTGAAATGCTGAGTGTGGTTCCCTGGGAAGGAGCTGGGGGTGCCACTCTCGCTGTCCTGGGGGAGGGTGGTGGTGATGGTGCACACTGCCTCTATATAGACTCAGTCACTCTATGGGGCGCTGCCTGGGTGGCTCAGTCGGTTAAGTGTCCAACTTCGGCTCAGGTCATGATCTCACGGTCCGTGAGTTTGAGCCCTGCATCGAGCTCTGTGCTGACAGCTCGGAGCCTGGAGCCTGTTTCAGATTCTGTGTCTCCCTCTCTCTCTGACCCTCCCCCGTTCATGCTCCATCTCTCTCTGTCTCAAAAATAAATAAACGTTTAAAAAATTTAAAAAAAACATGTTATATAGGCTCAGTCACTGTAAAACACTGAACACTGTTTTTGCTTTTTGCCTTATTTTGTGAAAGAGAAAATCCTTTGAAAATCTTTAGGTTAACAAAAACAAATACCAATGTGGGTTTTTCATAAAAATGAAGAGCATAACCCTAACTTTCTCGAAGTGGAGTATACCTGGATCGTTCCAGGAAAAACTGTGATCGATCTTTATCTGAAATATTGATTTGCAGGCTCTATTGCTAGAGACTGTCCACATGGGTTGATGAATGGATGGCCATTTCATGTGTGTCTGTGATGGAAGTGGAGTTTAATATAGAAGGTGATCTAATAAAATCTCTACTGGTTTCAGTCCTCGTCTCTCCAAAGATAGTCTATTATTAGTTGCTTTCAAGAAATAAAATGGAGCTACTTTAGTCTTTTCTCACCTAACTTCCCAGCATCATTTGACCCTGAGGACTGTGCCTTTGATATAAAACCTCAGCTCTTACCCTCTATGGTGTTCTTAGGGATTCCATACAGCATTTTTCTATTTCTTCTCTGCCTTCTTGCTTTGTTTCCCTTCCCCTATTTCACCAACTGTTTCTCAATGTTAAATTTTAGGCTCACTATTTTGCTCTCTGTCTCTTAATAGACTTAGATCCTGTCCATTCCCTTGGCTGTAACCATATTCAGGCAATTCACCAAAGTGTATTTCAAAGCACATAGCCCCATTCTCAAATCATACACACATATCTAAATGTTTGCTTCACATTTTTTTTTGTATTTGTATTTCTATTTTTGTATTTTTATTGATCCTATGGTCCAGAATGAACCACTTCATTATTCCCTAACAAACTATTCCCTCTTTTACCGTTTTTTTTTTATTTCATTATAAAACTAAACCATCTGTTGAATTAAGAAAGCCAGAAGTCTTGGGGCGCCTGGGTGGCTTAGTCGATTAAGCATCCGACTTTGGCTCAGGTCATGATCTCACAGTTTGTGGTTTCAAGCCCCATGTCGGGCTCTGTGCTGATAGCCCAGAGACTGGAGCCTGCTTCAAATTCTGTGTTTCCCTTTCTCTCTGCCCCTCCCCTGTTCTCACTCTGTCACTGTGTCTCTCAAAAATAAATAAACATTAAATTTTTAAAAAAGCCAGAAATCTAGGAGTCATCCTGACACAGCCTTCACTCTCTAAGTGTCCTAGATAATCTATCACCAAAATATTGCACAAACCATCCCACTAGCCCAAGGTAATGAGGCTTTGTTACCAACAGCCTCCTAACTTGCTTACCACCATCCATCCCCAGAAATCCAGCTGCAGCCGAGTGAGCTTTTACAAACTTGTATCTGCTCACAGTCTACCCAGTTAGAGCTTTTCAGTCCTATCATAACTCAGAAGATAAAGGCAGCACTCTTTCCTATGGATTATAAGGCCACACCTACCTCCTCAAGCTCCTCTCTGCCATGTTCTTGAACTGTAAGCACAAGAACACCGGCATTCTTTCTGATTCTGCTGCCTGCCTTGCTGCCCTTGATACAAAACATCCGTGCTCATTGTTCTTAATCTCTTTTTTTCTCCTGCATAAATCGAATTCTCTTATTTTTAAACTTTAAAAACATTTATTTATTTTGAGAGAGAAAGACAGAGAGAGAGAGAAGGAGAGAGAATCCCAAGCAGGCTCCACACTGTCAGCACAGAGTCAGATGTGGGGCTCGATCTCACAAACTGTGAGATCATGGCCTGAGCCGAAATCAAGAGTCAGACACTTAGCCGACTGAGTCACCCAGGTGCCCAGAATTCTTCTTCAGATTTCAGCTCAAATATAACTCTTCTAGGAAGCCAACAGCCCTCCCATGAAGCTAATTTCCCCACCTCCATAGCATAGCACTCTTCCTTTATGCTGTATTTGCCCACCTGAAATTTTATGCTTGTTTGTGCAATTATTTCATGTTTTACATCCTGATTACATGACTGCAAGAGCCATTTTGCTCACCCAACAGCTACCCTGGTACCTGGCTCATAACAGGATCTCAAAATGTTTATTGGAAGAATAATGAATGAATAATAATACGAGTGAATTGCATTTAGCACATACTGTCTCAAATCTTCAATGCACATTCACATCTGATATTGATTTCCACATATTAATCCTAGGAGTATCTCAGAGAAAAGGTAATTACCCTCACTTTTTGGCTGGTGAAGCTTAATAGTATATTGCATTGTCATGGGGACTGGTAAAAAGATGCTTGGTTCCTCCAGGCCCTGAATCTTTGTAAAAGCAGGAAGCCTGTTGAATGTGTTTCTCTGCACTTCTGGCTAAGAAGCTAACATTTTTTAAAATGCCTATCATTTCAGGCATGCTGCTAGACACTTTTATGTAGGTTTTATTGTACTGGCTCTATGATCTTTTCAAATAGGTATTATAAGTCCCATTTTATAGATACAGCAATTAAAGCTCAGAAACTTTAAGAGACTGACCAAGGTCATATGGCTCTCTTGAGGAGATCTGAAATTATTCTCCCTTAACTGGAGCTTTTGATGTTAAGCTATTAGGTACACAGGCAACAACAGGTTCATATTTATTCTGGGAGATCCTATTTGTTGACTTATAATCCATTTTGGCTCCACTGAGATCAATCCTCACAGCAAAATAATAATGCCTTTCCCTGAAACCAAAGTGACAGCCTTATTTGAGAGGGTTTGACAGGTTTCTAATTCTGACAGAGGGTCCCTCCTCTTTCCCTCCATTTTGTTCTCAGTTGCTTCAGTATAAATTGAAGAAAAAAATAAATAAATCCCTAGGCATTGATCATGCTGTGATTTAATGTATTTCTGATGCTACCTAGTTTATGGAAATAGACAGAAAGCTCAATTGGCATCATATATTAAACAACTTCTTTTTTAATGCTTACTTATTTAATTTGAGAGAGGAAGAAAGAGAGCAAAGGAGGGGCAGAGAGAGGGGGAGATAGAGAATCCTAAGCACGGTCCGCTCTGTCAGCACAAGTCTAATGTGGGGCTCGATCTTACAAACCAGGAGATCATGACCTGAGTTGAAATCAAGAGTCAGACATTTAAATGACTGAGCCACCCAGGCACCCCTATTAAACAACTTCTCCAAAATTGTGACATCAACCCTAAAAGGGACAGCACAGAAAACAGAACAGTTGCTTTAGCAAGGGAACAAGAAGGTAATGGAGTTTTACTATAATAATTACATACATATCGAGACGTTAATAGAATCCCCATCATCCAAGCATGGAACTGGTAGCTACATAGCTATTCCACTGTCTCATGACCTCAGAACAGGTCTCCCCAAAGGAGGCACCAAATATTTAAATAACTGGTACCTTAAACACATATGTAGGAAGATGAAACTCTATTGGGTATGCTTGCTGGTCATATAGAGCCAGAAACGTAGAGCAGATTAACAAATTCCTTTAGCAGGTGATTTTTTTGGCGAGGGGTGGCAGGGGAGGGAGGTTCAATGTCATGGAATCAGTTTAACCTTTGACATCAAATTGAGCTTGTTTTGCCTCTGTGACCTACCATGGAAAAGTGTATGACACTGCTCAGTTATTAGAAATCAAGGGATTATATTTCCCAATTTCTCAGAGATTGGAGGGCCATCTTAATGAAAAGGGTATAGCTCTCATCTCCTTCCTTGATATGCAGTTAGCTGTCCGTAGAGTCTTAGATAACAATGACAACGTCAATGGCATATTGATATTAACACATTGCTGATAACAGTTGGCCCTAACTACATTCTGGGCTATGCTTTATTTTGCTTAGCCCTCAACAGAGCTATGAGCCTGATAGCATTATTTTCAGTTTTCAGTTGAGGAAACTGACTTTAGGAAAAGACAGTGACATGACCACGGTCTCACAGACACTGCGTGTTGCACCTGGGACTCATACCCTAACTGATTACGAAGACTTGGGATCTCAATTTCCTCATCTTCAGACTGTGGGTAGGTCAGGTAACATATACTTGTCTATTTAAAACACTTCCATAATAGGATGAAACAGACTATAGTTCTGCCTCAGACCTACACAAAGCACTCTGTGGGATGTTTATTTGTTCTGGAGAGGGACACTGCTTCTCCAAATCCCCATTACACACCTCTTTTTGGGACCTTCTGTCTGAGCCAGTACATTAAGCATTCTCCTAGAACTTGGGCAGCCAGGAGCTGAGAGGGTCAGAATAAGAACTTCCTTAAATGCTTATCCTGCTGTGGGCAAGCTTCTTCCCAGGGATATGTGTCCTGTTTGTTATCGTGACATTTGTTTAGAGGCACTTGGACTCACAGATGCTCCCGTGCCCCCTTCAGCATTTAGCAGGTACTGCCTTCATTAAGCAACATTGCTACTGAGAAGACAGGAAGAGAAAAAAGATCCCTGCAGTCATTGGACATACATTCACAGAAAAGGTTTTATATGCCCCTTGCTATTAGATTGTATCACCTGCAATCTAAGAGTTGAGAGTTTTGTTAGGATCTTAGGAATAGCACATAGTAAGCATCTTTCCTTTACCTTATTCACCTGTCATTCTATGAGCTTTCCTTCTAAACACTCTAGAATTTGAGTATCTTGACCTTTTCAACTCAAGTGAACTTTAGCTCCATCTTCCTTTCAAAGAGCTACTCCTATGATTACACCTCAAACTATGTCAAGACCCAGAGCCACTCCACTTCTGAGATCTTGAACTTAAAAACTTTGTTCAGTCTCTGTGCCTTACAGCTTCCTCACTTTCTTACACCCACCATTTCTGTTCTATGACTCAAATGATCTTTTGGCCTTTCTATCCCTCTGCTTCATTCAGCCCGTAAGGCTCTTCTAATCTTAGAGTTTCCCAACCAAGCTAGACCTTGTGTTTGGTCATTCAAATTGCTCCCCCTTTTAAAAAATTTTTAATAATCTCAACTCCATGACATCTTATCTTCTGCCACATCCAAGTCTCCACTTGTCTCCATGTGGTTTCTTCTTAAAATTCAGCGATTAAAAGAAACACTAAGAACATCCAGAGCCTATGATGGAGAAAATGACAATGGTCATCATACTCCAATCCAGCGGGCTTCTGTCTCACCAAATTCCACCCCCAGAGCCTCTAAGTCATTATCATTTTCTAGAATCTCGATTCAGTTAATAACCATCTCCCTCATACAAAATCATCCTCCCCTTAGTTCACTGAAGCTATAAAGCTATAAATTACATCATTCCCATCCTCCCTTACACACTTAAGTGCACAATTACATGGCTTTCTATAAATCTTTACTTCCTTCTCTCAGGCTCAAACATGGATGTCCCTCTACTGTGCATCACTGACCCCTCTACATTGACTTTTCAGCTCACTTATCCTTTCTCTTCCAGGACCTTCCATCATCAGCACTGGTGCCTACAGCTACCTTGTTGTGTCATCTACTGATTACCTCTAGGTAATCTAAGGAATCCTCACAGTCAGAAACTTAATTCCCTCCTTCTTTTGGACAAATTTCCCATTCGTCCTAGGCTGGTGCTTCTACTGTCTACAGAATATAGTTTTCTCATCCAATTTCTACACTGACCCCCAAACTACTAGGTCATATGTCATAAGCCCCCAATAACTTGCTTGCTCACTGTACTCTTTTCCAATGGCAAAACCTTACTTTGCTAATGGGTTTCTTTAACTCTGCTTGTGTCCAACCAACCAAGGAATCAGGTCTCTCTTGAAGATTACGTGTGTTATTGGTTGACTACTGCTCTGGAACAAACAGCCCCAACATTTAGTGACTTAGTTAAATATTTATTGAACTCACGGTTCTTCAGGTAGGCAATTTTGAATGGACTCAGCTAGGCAGTTCCTCTGCTATCGTCAGAGCTCCCTCACTCTGTTGTCAGCTATGGGTAGGCTACAGGTTCTGATGATTTCCTTGGGATTTCCTACATCTCACTGGGACAACTGGGCTGACTCAACTCCACCCTGTTTATCTTGTTCTGGAGTGGACTAGCTTGAGGTAATTCACGTGATATCTGGGGAGACACCAGGTGACAACTTGGAAGAGTGCAAAGCATTCTGATACCTGGGACAATGTCATTCCTTCAGATTCTATCGGTCAAAACTAATCACAAAGCCAGCCCAGATTCAAAGGTCGGGAGATAGCTTTCATTTCTTGATGGGAGTTGCTAAGTCACTTTTTAAAGGGTGAAAGGATTTGTATTCAGGGCACAACAGAGATAAATTGGGGCATTTTTACAATGTCTCAACTACATTTCCTAATTTCTACTAGTAGTTTCTTTGAACAATCCTTATGGGGTGAACACAGTGAGAGGGGAGAAATGCCACATTGTTCTCAAAGGACAGCTCCCGGGGTCTAATGCAATCTCTTATTGCTTTCAGATAAGCTGAGGGGGAAGTCAGGTGATCTTAGCAAGGTTGTTCTACACCTTTCTATAGCTTCTCCAGCTTTAGATTTGTCTTCAGCTTTTGATTCCACAAATGTGCCCTGAGCTTTTATTATGTGCCAGATGCCCTTCTAGGTACTTGGGTTATGTGAGTGAATAAAACATATCAATCTACTGCCCATATGGAGATTATATTCCCAATGGGGGGAGAAACAGTGAAAAATACATGTGATAAATAAGCAAATAACAGTTTGTTTAAAAGTGATAGATATCATGGAGAAAAGGAAAACTAGAGCAAGGTAAGGAGGATGGTAACAAGAAGACAGAAGAAGGCTAGATTAGGTTTCTTGAAAAGGTAAGATTTGTCCAAGCTTGGAGGAAGTGAGAGAGTTAGTCATGGAGATACTTGGGTATCTGGAGTATTCTATGAAGAGAGATGTCAGGGGCGGGGAGAAGGAAATTGCACGGCATGTTTGAAGAAGAACAAAATGGCTTGTGTGGTTGGAGTGCAGTAAACAAGAGAAAGGGTCAAAGAAATGAACCCAGAAACAGGAATGAGGAAACAGGGGCTAGATTTTATAGGGTAGGGATTAGCAAGCTATGACCCATGGGCAAAATCAGGCCCATCTCAAGCTTTTGTAAGTAAAATGTTATTAGAACACAGTCATACCTACTTTCTTATATATTGTCTATGGTGCTTTCACACTAAAATGGGAGAGCTGAGTTGTTGGGATAGGGCCCACAAGCTCTAAATTACCTGATACTTTATAGTTCTCATGGAAAGTTTGCCAATCCCTGATATATGGCCATCCAAGACATTGAAAGCTTTGTCTTTTACTTTGATGGAAATAAGGAGCCACTGCAAAGGAATTACATGATTGAACTTGGATTTTTCTAAAAGTTCACCCTGGTTTCCAGGAAGAATGGACTCTAGATCAGTAAGGGTAAATAGAGAGAGACCAGTGAAAAGCTATCATGACAATCCAGGTAAATGATTGTGGTTTGGATCAGGACAGAAGCAATGAAAAGGAGTCAGAATTTGGATATATATGGCATGTAGAACAGTTTACAAGTTTTCTAGCTGTAGGAAAAGCCTCACTCAATAACATTTTGCAAAAGCAAGAATAGTATAGGAGCACATCTGTAAGGTTTGGGCTGGACACCAGAACAAATGCTGGGACCCAGGAGAAGAGACTCACCCAAGATCACACGGATGCTTTGGAGCAAAAGAGGAGCAGTCCTGTTCCTGTGAGGTCTAGCCCAGCTGTCTATCAGCCCACCAGCTCCAGCACATTTTCCTGGCCTTTTCTTTTCCCCCACATCTCTTTAGCATCTGGTACAAGAGACCACTGGCTGTTCTTCCTTCAGAGCCTTTGGTTCCTTTTCATCAAGTTCAACTCTATGTCCCATTAACTCAGAGCCTAGCTCTCTGCCTATAGAAATTTACTATCTGGAACAAAATATGCATTTGCAGTCAGAAGACCTGGCTGTAATTCCTGATTCTATGACTTTGGCAAAGCTATTTAAACTCTTTGCACCTCAATTTTCTAACCAATAAAGCAGGGGCCTAATTGTATCTATTCCACTCCGTTGTTGCGATAATTAGCCATGATCCTCTCTATTTAGTGATGTCATAGCAATTAGTATCTGGCACATAGTAGAATCACTACGAATCCATGGATGGTTTTCCCATCATCATTTTTCTTTTCCAGGGGGTGTATTCTCTGATCTGTATGGGGAGGGTGTTTTTCTCTTCTCTGCAGCCGTCTTGGCATTAGGGATGTCCTCAGTTCACCCCGGCTGGCAGATTATTGCTTGCAAATTCCAAACTTTTGCAGACGTGCTGTGAGGAAGGATCAAGTAATATCACAGGCTTGGCTGGGAGACTGCAGGGAGGAAAAGGACATCCTGACTCAGGTTATTCATGAGGTGCCGCATAATCAGGGTCTGCAGACAGAGATACCAAGCGCTGGGAGCTGGTTCAATTATAGAGCCATGCAGTGAGACAGGCCCGCTAGGGAGGGCTGGAGGGGATGAGCAGTTTCCGGAAGTAGGAGACTGTTGGGTGACTGGAATCACTACTGATGGGTTGGATTGAAAGTTGTATGGGGTTGGAGAGACACTGGGGAAACAGTAGCAGGACTGGAAAGTTTTTAATGGGAGGGAAAATGACTTGCTGAGTTCTCTCCCATTGAAAATGAAATCTTTTCCAAGCTTTCTAATGGCGCAGCCTAGACAGTAAAACTGAACCATGGTGTGAGCCTAATTGCATGTCCCTGCTTTTCCCTTGTCTCCTTCGAGAAGCTCTGGAGGTGTGAATGGGTCAGTAGAGTGTGACTTTAATTTTTATGACTTTGCCACTATATGCTTTTCTTGTTCTCAAAAAGGTGCATGCTCAAAGAAAACTCAGAATCACAAAAGTAAAAAGAGATTCTCTCTCTCTGCCAACCCATATATCACCACTGCTAACATTTTGGTGTTTTTATTCCAACTTATTTCAGATGCATAATCAGTAGACACCAAATTTGTAATTAAAGTTCCTGAGGTTTCCCACAATCACATTTCTGCCAAAAGTCTCGTATTTCACAGAATTCTCCTCATAACCAATTTAGCCACTTGTTAAGTTTTATTGATTTTTTTTTTTGTATCCCACTGGATGAGGACTTTTTTTCCCAAGGAAATAAAGTCACTACTTTTTAAAATTTGCACGGTAAGTTGAAAATAGCAAAGCTGTGTGATCAGAAATGTTAGGTAGGTTTAATAAAATTCCTAAAACACATGATTCTAAGCCATTCTTCAGCAGCATCACATATTAATATGGATGTGATCTTGGGGTTCGCACATCCACAAATATCTACCATCATTTATACACATTTTTAAACACACACATAATTAGAATTGGTAATATATATGTATTTTATATCTGTTTTCCCTTTGCCACCACAGAAATTAATTGAAAACTAAAGTTTTTTAAACTGCATAATGGTTATCATGTCTTTAGGTCATTACTCATTTACACAATATTCTTTTGCTAGATATTTTGAACACTTCAGATTTGGGCCACTGTAAGTGGTGTTGGAATGCACATTGTTGTAAATAAATGTTAATTGCATCTTTCATATTTCCTTAGGATAGACTTCTAAAAATGAGATTAATTATTCAAAAGGTATAAATATTTTTAAATGTTCATATATTTATTGAGAGAGACAGAGAGAGAGAGAGAGAGAGAGAGAGAGTAAGTGTGGCAGAGAGAGAGGGAGGGTAAGAGAGAGAATCCCAAGCAGGCTCCTCACTGCCCAGTGTAGGACTTGAACCCACAAACTGTGAGATCATGACCTGAGCCAAAGTCAGATGCTTAACTGATTGAGCCACCCAGGCACCGCCAAACCTATAAATATTTTAAATATTTTAAAACTCTCTCTTTCTCTCTCTCTCAGTGTGTGTGTGTGTGTGTGTGTGTGTGTGTGTGTATCTACACATATATGCAGGTATGCTCCTTTCTTTGTATATATTTATAAGTATATAAAATATATATTATCTGTCTTTTTATCCATATGGGAGTCAAATTACCTCCCAGAAGTATTGTATAAATATCCCTCCCCCATCCTTGAGCCAACTGTGGGAATGTTCTTGGTCCCCTTCTCTATCAACATTAGTAGACTACAATAGACTTTTAAAGTAGCTACAACAATTTGACATAGAAAACTTTTTTCATGTTTCTTCAATTTTCATTTGTGTTACAATAGTAAAATTTAATATGATCCTTGTTTATTTGCTATTTTTTCTTCTTCTGTAGTATTCTGTTCAAGTCTTTGGCCATTGATTTTCTTGAAGTTAAGTATGTTTCCATTTGATTTTTATAAGCTATTTGGACACTAATGATATTTTCTTTTTGCACTTTTATGGCAAATACTTTATGAGGTTGTTTCATGTTAATTTTGCACACAGCATCTTTGACATTTAAAATATGCATTTATTAAAATCCTTTATGTCTCCTTAACGATTTTCCCTAGGGTTCTTAATACTCTTAATCCCAGATCACTTAAATTCTTACCTGTATGTAAAAACACTTTCCTGCTGCATGTGGCCATATGGCGATGAGTTGAGGAGCTAAGGTGGGGAGGCTAGAACAGTAGTCAGGAGCCTATGCAGGAGAAGATATGGAACAATTATGAAAGCAGTACAAATGGCCAAGATGTTTCACTTCTTTGAGTCACTAGTGAGAGATTCTCTATCTTATTTTGTGTTAAGTAACAGTTACTGCTTTAAGATAGTTTCTTATCATCCCACTCCAGAATTATCACAATGGCTTCCCAATTTTGCCTCCTCACTTCCTTCTGGTCTTTTCCAATGCCAATCCCTTCTGCACATTAAAGACACGGTAATCTTTCTAAAACACAAATCTGAAATTTTTCACTTCCAGTTGAATTCTCTGCCATTCACGTTCATGTGTAGTCTCCTGGAAGGACATCCTGCACCCAACCCTGGCCTCTGCCCCATACCCCAGCCTCCCGTCCATTTCTCTTCTTTTCGTGCTTGGCACTGTCCTATCGCTGGACTGCCTTAGACTTGCTGTCTCCGCTCATGGTGTCCCCCCCCCCCCCACTTGAAATCCTTTTCTTTATTCTCACTCAAGCCAGGCAGCATCTCCCCCAGAAAGCACCTCCTTGGATCCACAGTTTGCTATATATTCCTCCTCTTTCTGCTTGTGTAACCCAAGGCTGAACAGTATCTGAAATGTAAACACAAACAATTCAGAGCAAAACATTCGATGAGCGCATGAGTGAGAACGTGAGTCATTTACTCCGGGTGCTGTCAGGAAAGCGTGGCAATGAATATGCAGGCTGAGAAGACTTTTAAACATTAATTTTAGGGGGCACAGGGTAGGAAGGCATTTACATGTGTGTCTTGCCCCCTCCCAGGATGTGAGTTCCTGGTGGGCAGCGACAATATCAAATACCCTTCGTGGTCCTGACACCTACATGAGGATTGGCACATCCGGGTGCTCAGCCAGTGTGTTGATACATGGCTCTGATTTCCAAATAGTGGCAGGTTTCCCATTTATCCAGCAAACCAGTCTGCAGCAATTCCAGGGCACTATAAAGGGTAATGTGATCATCTCTGATCAGCTTTTACACTCAAGTTATTATTGAGCAATTCATGAAAATGTGCTGATTAACAAGCCACCAAACCGAAAGAGATTGCTCTTGATAAAACTCTTTTTAAGGAGTGAGTTTTACAGCGTGGTAGCCTAGAAGACGTGTGTCTAGAATATCTGAGAGAGGTAGTCTTTGAAAGTGTGGATGATGGAATGACAAGAGGTAGGAATTTGCTCAGGGGGAGAAAAGTGATTCAGGTTTTTTAAAATAGAAGAATGTTAGAAGAACATGAACAGAGTCATGACACGTGAGTCAGACACATGCCACGGGAGTGGAAAGTGACCAGGGGATGGAAGAAGTCTTGTATCTCACAACGACGATTATGGATTCCATCGTGATGAGGACCTGCTGGGTGAAGGTTTCTGGCTACACCTTTTTACTACAAAGAAATGACTGAAATAGCAAAGGCAGTAGACTAAGGACTCTGAAGCCCAGAAGTAAGAACAGTCACGGTAGGTTGAAATATCAGAAAGGTTGGTCTGGGGGCGTCAATTCTTGAAGGATGCGTAGAATGCCAGATGAGGGAGATGACGTGTATAGTTTTGTTTGAGTTAGGCAGTCATTAAGTGAAGCAATTAACAGTGGGATTTCAGGCCCATCGTTTGTTCAGTCACAACTCTTTGTTGACTGTGGATTATAAACAACATACTCTTCTGGCCTGAAAAGGGTAGAGGAGCTAAAATTCTTCCTTTATTCTGGAGGAGACTTTGGTTAGCTAAAAAGATAAGCAAGAGTTCAGCTAACAGTGACCAGGTAGCCAGGGTGTGTGTATCTGTCGTGTTTTATGATTAATTTGCATTAGTTCTTACAACATCCCCATGAATCTGGTGTTGTTATTAATCTCTGGCTTTCATGCCTCCACACTAGTAAAGAGTGGGTAGTAATAACACCAACTTCATAGGGATGGTGTGATCCCCATGAAGTAAGAATGGGTCTGCTTAATACCATATTCCCAACTCCCACTCATTTCCCAAAACTGTCTCTCAGGCAATCGTGGCACCAAGGGATGGAAGTAATAAAGAGCCACATAAATAAAGTACACTGGGGACTTAAAGGAAAAAATGGCAAAAATATGGTCAGGACTTTGAGGTTGGGTTTTAGAGGGACTCCAATGCCTGAGAAAAGGTAGAGTGCTTTCTGAGCCTAGAAAAAAAAAAAACAAAACTCTGAGGCAAGACAGAAAGGAAATTCAAGTCCTTGATTTAAAATATTGAGGAAAAAACAAGATCACCACAACCACCACAAAAACAAAACCATTAGAAAAACAAAAACAAAAACGCCCAGATGGGTAAGGCACCAGGCATCAAATCACAAGTCTATAAACTTCACACGGTGGAATTTTCCAGCAATGAATTCCATACACTTCTAATTTGGTGGGACCTCTCCCCCTTCTTCTCCTCCCACCTTATTAAACACAAGGTTGGAGTTTTACAGGCTTTGCAGTAAATGTAAGTCCTCATGGTACTCATGGTATTGGCAGAAAAGTTTCAGTTGTCATTATTTCACAGTTAGTAGATGAAAGTGAGCAGGAGAGGGGAAGCAAGAGAAGGACTTGATTTAAAGCTGTCCTTTTTCCAAAGCGTCCTTGACAATCTGTTTTAGGATGCTCCTCAAATCGCCACAGATGCATTTGCCAAATGCTCTACTGCAGGGCAAAAACTCAGTGGGTTTTATGTGTTGCTGGATCAATGGACTATTTCTTGAGACTCTAACGTGGCTTCACGGTTTGCTAGAAACTTAAGAAAGAAAAAATAAGATGCTCATTTGATAGCTGGTTGCATAAAAGTCAACACCTGCTACTTGGATTTTTTTTTTAATGCCTGGTTAAGGGAAAATGTCAAGGGCTTTCCAAATTTGCATCAATTTGAATAAAACCATTGTTATACAGCTTGCAAAAAGTCAAAACACTTTGGGAGAAGTTAGAACAGATTTTTTTTTTCTTGCGGAGATTGACATAAAAGCAAAACCTCAGAGATCTTAATCTGAAGTAATCTTGTGAGAATTGCTCAGACCCATATTTACCAATTAAACTTATGTTCCAGAAGATAAAGCATTTGCCGAATTAGAGTATATAATTTTATAGATAAGGGAATCTCTTCCCTTCATAAATATTTTATCAGGAAGTGAAAATATACAAGCTGATACTCCCAATAAGGCCATGAATATCAAGGAAAAGTGATCTACCTTATGTGTCAAGGGATACAATTTTGATTGAAAATCCAAGTTCCATGATATGTTTTTCCTGTAAAAAGGATGCTATATATATACACAAAAAAAAACATTTGTGTGTATATAGATATAGATATACCTACAAAACATTTGTATGTATATATGTATCTATCTATATACAAAACCATTTTTTAGATTAACAAAGTAGTTGCAAATGGATTTTGTGTGCAAAGTTAAATTAAAAAATAAATGTAACATGTATTTTGTTTTCTTCTAAAAGATAAAAATTGAACCTGAAAACAGTTCTCAATTATCTCTCATTGTCGTCAGCTTGATAATTAGGGCTCAAGAAGATTTATATGGCCTTGTGTACTCAGAGATAAGAATCATGGTGTGTAGGAAAGACTTCCATAAATAGACTTTGCATTCTTATTTTTTATGAAGTGTTGGATAATGTAAAGAGCCTTAAAATTAGTATTTATATTGATAAGGGTGATTAGTAAGCAGTAATGAGGTTTTTTTTTCCCAAGATGTACATGAGTCATTTAGGCAATATCTAGCTGAAAAACTGAATTTCAGCTTTCTCATCCTGGGTCATTAAATTTGCCTACAAATCAGTCCTACTAATTAATACATGAGAGCTATTAATATGAATGAGTTGACTGTTAAATTAAGTTACTCATCAAAAAGAGTAAGAGATCAAGAAGGTTTTCCAAACTTTTTGGTGCACTACTTGGTTATCCATCCCTAAGGTGATAAGAATTTCATAAAACCTTGTAAAACCACATCTGAGCCACAGTGCTAGGCTATGGAGCTCCCACTTGGAAGAGCAGAGAAGCTAAATGCTCAGGCTTGGAGCCACAGAGTCTTTTTGGAAGGAAGATGACAGGAATGGAAGAAATTACTCCACCCTTTCCATCTTGATTTTTGTCTTCTCTATTGTCAGTACCATAATTCAGTCCTGAGAGTCCTCCCCACCCTTGGAATAGCAGAACCAAGCAAAGTTCTAAGGAAGGATTATCAGCAGCCTAGGACCACTCTGCTCTAGGTCCTGGAGAGAGCCCTTTTCCATTCTGAACTGCTATATCTTCTAGAAGTAAAATATTATTAAGCTTTTGCAATGTTCCAGGCACTCTGCTAAAGGCTGTGGGTTAGTTATCTTCTTCCTCCTGACAAGAACTCTATGAAGTAGGCACCATCATTCTCTCCATTAAAAATGAGAAAACTGAGGCACAGAGTATTTAAGCAGTTTTTTTTTTTTTCTGGTATGCGAGAGAGCTAGGATGTTAACATAGACAGCATGAAATCCACAGCCTTCGCTTTTAATCACCACATCTTACTGATTTCTAATTTCTATTATGATATGAATTGATGCTTGGAACAGCATCCCTGAAGGCCAGAGGCAAGAGCGCCTTATTACATTTTTCCTTATTTTATGTTTTCAAAAATTCTAATCTATTGTCATTATAGACAGCATTCAGAAATATGTGGATGGAATGTTAGGTTAAACAGGACACACAGTATCTAACCTGTCTTCCATGACACAAGAGTTCCTGAATATCAGAGAGAGCTACCATGTTTTAATCTTTAGCTTTAGTTCTGGTCCTGAAGCAAAGTCACTTCTTTTAGACCTGGTTTCTCTGCTCATCTGCAGGGGAAATCCTCAGGGTACCCTCGCCTCTCCAACCTCTCGGCCCTTGTTATACTTTCTATTAGCTTGTCTATCCTCCACCATGACTTTAGAGGGCTGAGACCACATGTTATTACTTTTCTCATCTATCCCCAGAATCCAATACAATGCCTGGCCCAGTGAATATTGACTGAATTAAAGGATGGATAACTTCAGTTTTGACTTGTGCCTATGGGATGACAATATTTGCATTACCTCTCTCAGAAGGATGCTATGAAACTTGGGTGAGATAATGAATAGGAAACTGTGCAGAATAAAAATGTGGTATAAAACAAGAAATTCTTTCTCTTAGGATTATTTGCAATCATTCTTATCTGTAGGTGAATTTGACTTGTCTGAAGAAGTCACACCCAAGGGAAGTGATTATTGGTAAAAATTTCCAAAGCTTTTTCAAAAACTAAATCACTTCATTCTTCACTCCAGTAAAACCTGGTCCTTCTTATGAAAGGAAGAAATAAGAGACGTTTGGCTTCCGAGGTTCTGTATAAAGCAGATTTTATAGAACCAGAAGAAATAAAGACTCAAAGCTATAATTTTAAAGGAAGATTCTCCAGCTACAACCCCCAGCATGGGGGATATGGGGCACCTACTATGCACAAGCCTCCTTAGCAGGCACTTTTATGCAAAATTTCACCCAACCCCATAATTATTATGTGAGGAAAAATAATTCAATTTTATAAGTAGAGGAAATAGTGGCTGAGAGGGGTTTACAGCTCATCCAAGGTCATATATCTAAGAGATAGGTACATTAATATTGAATCCATATCTGTATGACTCAAAAAGTTTAACACCTACCAAAAGCAAGGGCAATAAAAGCAAAAATAAGCAAGAGGAACTACATCAAACTAAAATGTTCTGTACAACAAAGGAAACCATTAACAAAATTAAAAAGTAACCTACAGCATGGGAAAATATTTGCAAATCATATATCTGATAGATTAATATCCAAAATATATAAAGAAGTTACACTATTTAATAGTAAAAAAAAATCCAATTAAAACATGCGCATATGAAACTGAATAGACAGTTTTTCCCAAACAAGATATACAAACGGCCAAGAGATACTTAAAAGGTGCTCACATTGAGCATCAGGGAAAAGCAACTCAAACCCACAATGAGATATTACCTCACACCTGTTAAAATGGCTATCATCAGAAAGATAAAAGATAACAGGTGTTGGTGAGGATGTGGAGAAATGGGAGTTCTTTTGCACAGTTGATGGGAATGTAAATTTTACAGCCAGTATGGAAAACAGCATGAAGGTTTCTCAAAAAAATTAAAAATGGAAAGACTATATGATCCAGCAATCCCACCTCTTGGTATATATCCAAAGGAACTTATATCAGAGAAATCTGTACCCCTATGTTCATTAAAACATTATTTACAACAGCCGAGACATGGAAGTAACCTATGTATTCATCAATGGAAAAATAGATATAGAAAATACCTGAATATTACTCAGCCATGAGAAAGAAGGAATTCCTGCCATTTGCTTAACATGGACGGACCTTGAGGGCATTATTCTAACTAAGTGAAATAAATTAGAGAGAGAAAGACAAATACTATGTGATCTCATTTATATGTGGAATCTTAGAAAAAAAAAAACTAATAGAAACAGAGAACAGATTGGTGGTTGGCAGGGCTAGGGGATGTGAGGTGAGAAAAATGGGTGAAGATGGTCAAAAGATACAAACTTCCAGTTACAAGATAAATAAGTTTTGTGATATAATGTAAAGCATAATGATTATAATTTAAATTTCTGTTTTATATGTTTGAAAGTTGCTAATAGAGTAGATCTTAAAAGTTCCTATCATAGGACAAAAATGTTACTTTGTGAGGTAATGGATTTTGGCTAAACTTATTGTGGTGATCATTTCACAATATGTACATATATCAAACCATTATGTTGTAAGCCTAAAACTAACACAACATTTATATCCATTGTATCTTAATAAAACAAAAACTTAGCATGTTCTGCTCTGTCATACACCTTACCAATAACAACAGTACTCACCCTCCCCATGCTATTCTTACCTCCTGATTCTTCTTTGGAAAAGCCCAAAGGTGGTATTGGCAGACTCCGGAAGCAAGCAAGAATTTGTGTTTATTACTGTGTTTATGCATGAATTAGGGTAAATATACCTTATGTAATAGAAACCCAGCTGCAATTACCTTATGAATAACAGGGAAATTATTCATGGATATTGGCATACCCTGTAGGATAGTTACGCTGTCAAAAGGACAAGGAAGCAAGCAGACCTAAGAAACATCTAGAACTTAGCATTTCAGTGCCATTAGAGTTGCTCCTCTGACTTCCAAGCCTGCTTAACTCCACGTGCTACCTTTGTTCTCCATCACTACAGACAGGACCATAGACAGCTCCCAGGCATCAAGTGCTTCATTATTCAATGAGAGAACACTATGACTCTGGGTCTCAGGTTCAGAATTGGTGGGAAGGACTCTAATCGGCCAACCAGAACCCCATGTCTCCCTTGCACCTTCAAACTGAGGCCGAGGACTTAAGGCAGAATAGATCATTCCACAGTATGAGAGAAGGACTCATACAAATCACTGGACACATGTTCCTCTCCTCCACAGAACCCCAGTGTATTGGGATTGAATCAGACCAGAAGAGAACAGGAGGCATATATGGGGGAAACTGTTTCCTAGATGCAGAACATAGTTCAAGTCCCACATGATTCAAGAGTCATTTTTTCCCTATACATATTTTTTCTACCAAAAATTTTGGCTGTTGACAACTCAACTTCACTAGCATTTTTGCGTGGCAAGTAATGTAAAAGTGGGAGCAGTTTTTCTACTTTATGTTCATAAAGTTATCATTTAATCCAGAATTGCCTGCTTTGGCCTCATCCAGGAAAAGTTAAATGTGAAGTTCCAAGGTAAGACACGAGACAGAGTTGTCAGAATCATAAGATTTCCATGTCTTATTGAAAACAGAGGATTCCTGGATTTATGGCATCTCATTTAGCTATAGAAAACAATTCTACATAAAAGGCATCCCCAAAGATATCTCACAATGGTATTTGCAGCATGTATTCTTTGTAATTCTTATGTTAGTCACACTGAGTTATTTGTTAGAGATACAGATTTCAGACCTACTGGATCAGGATATTTATGAATGGAACTTGAAGTTTAATAAGGTGCTCATGTGGTTTTTACAAACAACAAAGCTTAATAGCCTCTAGTCTTATGCAGTAACTGCTACAAACTTGAGCTTGGGACTTTCATTTTTTCCTGGTGATTACAGGTCTTGGTACAGCCTTTCTTGAAGGCAATACTACTATACGTGCTGAGATCCTTAAAATGTTTATAACTTTTATGGCCAGTAATTTTATTGTGGTGATCTTTTTTGAGAAAGTGTTATGAAATATGGAAAAAATAAAGCATTAAGTAGAGATAATAGTCATTACTTATATTATGAGGGAAAAATGGAGACCATAAGATGAAAACAGTAATATCAATTTTGGCATTAAAATGGATGATTATAAGAAAGTATGTAGTAATTTAACAAATTGGTTAAATTTGATGTTAAGTGAGAAAAAATAGTATGCAAGTATAATTACAGTTATGTGTGCCAAAGTTACAAAATATTATTGTATCTGGAAAACACCTGAAGGAAATACATTGAAATAATAATGGCTCATGGATTATGAACACTTTTTCCTTCTCTCTGCTTTTATTTTCAAAATGTTCTACCATAAACTGTTGCTCCTCTTATAATAAAAAATTAAATGAAACTATTTTTATTAAGTGAAGGAAAATTTTTAACACTCAGGAATTTGAAAAAAAAAATCCCACTTCCTGCCTGCCTCTGGGTATATGCATGTTATGCAACCACAACCCCATTAACTGGCTCCTGTGGTGAGCCCTTCCTTATCTTCTATTTTGTTTTCTGTGCCTGGTTGTCTGGATAACTTTCCTTGCTCTTACACCTCTGCTTCAAGACTGCAATCCTGCCTCAGCATCCTGAGAGATAAATCTGAGAAATACCTAGTCCCACAAGTTACTAGCAGTGACCTTCTGCATCCAGGTGTCTCTGCTTATGAAGTCAACAACTTGTAACACTACTGCCGGTCTGGTTAGAATGACATAGACATCCAGGTGGCTCATTCCAGTGCAAAGCAACCCTGGAGAATTGAGAAAAGAACATATATATATACATATATATATATATATATATATATATATATATATATATGTATATATGAATAACAGTTGGGATAATTAAAAATATGTATCCACTCACCTCTGTGGAAATCCATCAAAATGATTTTAGAAAGAGTAAACAAATGAGGACAGAATGCCTTCTCTAATAACACAAGAAGTAGGCCTCTATTACAAGTCATAAAATATAAAGAATGTATGAAATAAGGCATTTTAAAATGGGGGCAGTGATAGCCTCTTCAAATTTATGTGCAGATGTATAGTTCTGTAAAATAATGGTCACAGTGTTGAAAGACCCATCCAATGACTTTTACTGCTGAAGGGATGGAAATAGTCTGGAGAGATAGAGGGAAATACATCCTCAGAGATACCTCAGACCAGCTTGGGAAATGAAGGAGGAAGAAGCACCATGAAGACATGCCAACATTTTCAGCAATGATATTAGTGAAGTAATCACCTGGGAACAATCTGGAAGGAGGGAAGAAAAGCAGATAGTAACACGCAGAACCTGAGATTTCCAGAAATTCACTGTTAGTCCTCAAACATTTTGAACACTCAGACTAGGGGAACACATATACTCAGGCCAGAGGACATTGATTTAAGAAAGATTGAGACCATTCATCAAAATGTAAGGTGTCAACTTTCTCAGCCTTATGCCTTCTGTCAGCTTTCTCACTTTATGGGAGCAAATACCTAACTTAGAAGAAAAGGTCCTCTCCAAGCTTCAGACATATGGAACAATAAAGATGTGGCTCAAGACTTATGCACAGACTCTATAATTAAAATAGTAATAATGTTGATGAAGAAAATTTCAGCAAAATACAACACCTTAAATTTTGTCAGAATTACTCTAGAAAATGGGCAAGAATCAGACATCACAGGTCATCAAAAACAGTTTCTCTGGAGAAAAAAAGAAAAAAAAACTCAAAGGATAAGCCCTAGAGACAAAAGGAAAGGAAGCTGATATTTGTGTAGAAGGAGGTTAACAAGTGAGAATAGATCAGAAAAAGAAAAGAAGAGGAAAAATAAAACCACTGCAGAGATGAGAATCATATTTGACATAACAACTATACCATGGACAAAATTAAATAGGCATGGCTGAAAACATGGCCAATGACAGAGGATAGGCCTGGCTAAATCACATGTAAAATACAGAAAAAATAATGGAAAACAATTTGTCAAAAGATAATATCAATTATGAAGTGAATTTCAGAGCATGTTTCACATTGGTAAGGTATTTTTTAATGTTTATTCACTTGTTAGAGGGAGAGGGAGAGCATGTGAAAGCAGAGAGGGAGGGAGATAGTCCCAGGAAGGCTAAGAAGGCTCGGGGTGCTGTCAGCTCAGAGCCCTATGTCGGGCTTGAACTCATGAACTGTGAGATCATGACATGAACCGAAATCAAGTGTCAGTTGTTCAACCGATTGAGTCACCCTGGCACCCCAACAATGTCTTTTAATTAAAGAATATGTCAGAATGACCTGATAAGTTTTATTTTTATTGTATTGCCAGGGCCAAAGAACAGAACCCATGAGGATGGATGGGATTTTTCCTGGAGGAAATGAACATTTATCTTGGGAAATTGCAAATCCTGAGCCAAGAAGTCAGAACTGGAGATGATCTTGGAATAGCATAAGACGTTACTACTTCCCTTCTTTCCTGTGGCCTCATGGACTAGGCTCCAAGCCACGCCTCCAGTGGACCTACTACTGGATGTGCTCACTGGAAACAATGAGATGGAAGTGGGCTAAAAGCATCCTGGGGAGTCAGCCTTTGAGGGTGTCCTAACGTGACCTGAAGAAGCTAAACCCAGGCTTTCACATCAAGATTTAGTCTCAAGTCATTTTCCATATTCCCTTCTTTATCTCTCTCTTCTTTTCAATCTCAATTTCCATTGAAGTCTAACTGTAAAGTCATCTCCAGAGGTTCACAGTAAGAACATAAGGCAAAGTCATGTACTATAATTGTTATGGGTTGAACTATGCCCTCCCCACCCCCAATTCATATATTGAAGTCCTACCCATAGGAACTAAGAATATGGCTGTATTTGGACATAGCCCATTAAAAAAGTATTAAGTTAAAATGAGGTCATATGGGTGGTCCCAAACCAATATGACCATTGTCCTTGTAGGAAAAGGATATTAGGACACAGATACATTAGTTTTTAGAATGAAATTTCTGTTGTTTAAGCCACGAGTCTATGATGTTTTGTCATGGCAACCCTAGAAAATGAATAGCTAAGAAATGAATGGTGGTAGTTCTAGAAATAGTAGTAGAAATATTAACTAAATTCCAAATAATGTCCTAAGCACTTACATCTATTAGTTCACTGAATCTTTACCACAACTCTACGAGAAGGATTAACACTTGACGAGATGTTTATTAAAAACCTGCATAAAATGAGTGTTCAGTGAATGTTATCAATTAACATTTTCTGTATTTTAGAGGTGAGGAAATGTACAATTTCTGTACATTTTAAGAAGCAGACATGTTAGCAATCTTCTCCTCTCCTCGGGGCCAGGTTGAGATAAAGAAACCATCAGCAGGGCAGTGATCACCAGCTGTGCTCAGCAGGACAGAAGTCCCATAATGGACATCAGTAGTGAGCACTGCAAGGTGATCTGATGATGTTGGACCCACACAGAAAGCTGCAAGGGATCATTCCATGTTAATGAAAGATATGTGTGTGTGTTGGGGGGGGGGGATATATACACATGAAACCCATCCACACAAACACATGCCACTTCTTAGTTGAGCCCTAAGTTTTGAATAACATACTCACCTTCTTTAGTGTCTCAATAAACAGATGGGTCACTTCTTGCCACATTTAATTCAATAGCAGCATTAGCCCAGAGTCCATGATCTGGTAACACTCTTCAGAAGTTATCCCTTATCCTTTAACCTAGCTTTCCAGGGAGAGGAAGATGAAGGATTCCAAACTGCCATTGTCTTTGTTTTGTTTATTTTGTTGTTATTGCTGTTGTTTCAATATCAATCAAGGGAATGGCCACCTGCTGAAGTCAAGGGGATCCCAGCCTTGCTTTCAGTGAAACTACCTTCTCTGGCTTGTATCTGAGCTTTCGAGGCTACCAGCTTCAGGAGGTGTCATGTCATCTGGCATTTATTTTACTATCTCAGAAATGGGTATTACATAGACCAGGCCAGCTGCCAGCCCCTCTCTCCTCTCTCATACTGGGATATTCATAATATAGGAAAATACAGAACCAGGAAGAGATTGAATCAAGGAGACAATGCATATCTAACATGTCATGGCTAACACCACATTCAGCCCATTCTTTTTTGGGTTGTGTGTAGCATCTTAATCTCATGGACTCTGAAGAGAAGGTAGGAAGTAGAAGCCCAAGCTTGAATGGGGTGGGGGGGTGGTTCCTAATTCCAGGAGCATCTTCATAGACCCTGTGAGCCACCACCTGTTTCTAGCAGATGCCACCATCATTAATCCGTCAACACTTGCCAATTTATTCTTTATACACTCAGGACTCCTAGCAGGAAAACAATATGGTTTCTCCTATGACTACTTTTCTTGCTGCCTGATGCAACTGTCATTTTGAATTTTTCCTCAAAGCACCAATCTGTCTTCCTCCCCTCACTGCTTGGATAGAGAGTTATCTGTGACTCACTAGCAGGGCGGGGTGCTTGAGAGGGAGAGGCAGTGTACAAAGGGACAGTGTGGATATTGGTAGGGGGCCCCAGACTGCTCTGAAAGCCATCGATGATCTATTTTATTTTCAGGAATAAATGTGGACCTGTGCGTGTGTGCATGTGGGGGTACAGGTGCGTGATGGAAAAGTAGTCTGGAGATAAACTGAAACGCAGAGTAGTGCCTGTTCCCTTAAAGATGGAAGATATGCCAAAAGAATCTAAAGGGGCCATTTAGACCTTCTGATGCTCAGAGACAAGTGGTGTCACCCCAGAACCCAGGTAACAAAAGGTGGCACAAAATATAGAAAAGCAGCCTTCTCTGCCATGCAGAGGTCACGAGGGAACACAGTGCTGTATGGCTCCTCGACAGCTTTGCAGCTCTGACACCAAGTATCCTAAGAAGGCACCAGCTTTCCAGGAAGGCAGCAGCAGTGAGGTTATTAAGAAGAAAACACAAGTATGTGGAGGGGAACTTGACATGGAGCTGGAGGGGAGGAACATGGACATCGCTGCTCTTGAATGTTTGTGAGACTCCACATTGGTTACCAGACGACTCACCTGACTTAGTTTGTGGGCAGCGGACTGGGACAGAGAGAAGGATAACTTTCTGTAGCCAGCCTGTAATATCAGTAGGCAAGTATCAGTGGTCATACAGTGTCTCTTATACTCCACCAACTGTGACCCCCTAAGCATCCAGGTTGGATGTGATTTTCTATGTTGTCTTGGTTGTTAACAGTAGGTCTTGTGTGTATATTTGCTTTATGTTTGGTGTGTGTATATTTGCGTGTGTGTGCACAGAATAGAGCAATTACAGACTCAAGTTCAGCCTCAAGCTCATGATACTTTATATGTCTAGACGTTGCGAAGACCATCCCACCAGTGAGATGATTAGGTTGAGCTATTGCACACATTTTCGTATGTTTTCTGAAAATACCTGTTGAGTATACGAAATGTGCATCACTTGGATTAGAGGCATTTCTGAAACGAGTCCTGCATTGCTTTAAAACTCGTGGTTAGAGGCAGAGGAAAGGTGGGGAGATTTTATTTTAAACAGTAAGATGCACTTACTGCTTTATATATGCCAGGCACTTTAAAACATACTTGGCATGCAATGACTCATTTAAAATTCACCATGATCCTGGGAGAAGACCATTGTTATTGCAATTCCTATTTTTCAAATGAGGAAACCAAAGTACAGAGAAGCTACATACCTAGTAGAGCCGGAATGTGAACCAAAGCAGTCGTGCACTAAAGTGTTGTCAATTACTAAGCCTTCGCTTGTCTGCCTTGATCTTGGCGTGCACATAAAATGTGATGCACATTTGTAAGACACACAGTGGGAAATGGAAGAGTTTGTTCCTGGTTAGAGGCGATTGCCCTGGGACTTCAACTGGCTCAGACCCTGTCAAGTGGCCTGGATGGTTTAGGGGTTCCATGAGTCTGCTTACCTGTAACGCATTTTGGATACATCCAAAATTGGAAAACTGCATAAACCTTTACCTCTTCTCTAATAAGAATATCACACATTACTTCCCCTGAGTCCACACCTAGCACCCTGTTCATCTACCCACTGCCCTTCCTGATACTTCTACATGCAAAGAGTTTTAGCATAATGTAATTGATATTTAAGCACTCAAATCCAGCATCCAATTCCTTATTCTGTGGACTAAGAGCGTGACCACGAAGCTGCAGATATGGACCAGAAGCTCCATATGGTGTGGACCACATATGAGAGGATTCATGCTCTCTCCCCATCATGTGGCCACAATATGCAGTTTGGGGAATTGACTTTGACCTGAGTGCGGTGGGGTTGTTCCTGATTAAACCAAGCCATGTCTGCTAATCACATCATTCTTTTTCCTTATTGATCAATGAATAAGCGTGTGACCCAGTTCTGACCAATGAGTCATCAAGAGAAGTTGCCAGAGATTTTAACATTTTTCTTATAAGAGAGAACAACAGGAAAAACATTGGTTTCTCTGACCCTTACTAGATGTAAACAAAGAGTAGCCAGTAGCCCTATAACTGTAGCCAAATCATGAACTTGAGGGGACCATCAGGTGAATGGCAGAGTAGAAACACTGGTAGGCTTGGGTGTCTCATGTCCTTTGTGATCTAGTGCATCAACCCACAACCTTGCTCTGGATTTAAATTTATCTGAGATAACATATACCTCTGTCGCTAAATCAGAGTCTAGTTTTCTGCCTTTGCATCCCAAAGCATCTGGACTATTCTTTTCTGCCTCTGGAAGTCCCTGTGGACATCTCTCTAGGTCTCCTGTAGTTACGGAAACAAGGGGTCTTCTCCTTTTTATGCCATAGATCCATTAGGGATGGTGGCTTATTTTTTTAGACTCTTTCCATGAGTAATATTTTTACAGCGTTAGATACAATACAAAGAATGACAAATGAAACCAATGACTGAATTCTCATTATCAGAACAGTAAACATAACAAACCCTGACACAGTAATATATGTGTGTCTTTATTAATGCATTAAATAACACAACCTACTCGTGGTTTTAATAACCCCTGTAATACAATAGTCATGGTATTGTACACTTTCAATTTGAAACAACTGTAATGTAATGAGAGGATCTATCCTCTTGTGGTTTGTGGTCTATGGAGTTTCATGGACCTCAGGCTAAGGCTCCTGAGGTAAGGAGAAGGTAGGGATGTTCAAGTCCATGGACTCCCAATGGTCTGGACCCAACTTCTGCTCCAGAAGTCCTTTGCCTTTAGTCCTCCTCTAAGTCAGCTCAAAGGGCTTTTCTTACCTTGCCTGCTTTTATTTGGTTTCCCCCGAATCTTCCTACAGATATACATTCTCTCCCTTATCACTGAGGCCCACTGTGATTTTTCTTTACTGTGTTCTCTTGAAGTCTCAGAAGGAAATCACACACACACACACACACACACACACACACACACACACACACAGATACACATTCTCTGTTCTTCAGTGTAGCCAGCCTCTCTTTGTCCTTGTCCTCTGTTCTGGGTCACCGAGTTTGTACCTGGTGAAGTAACTGTTGAGACACTTGAGGTGGAAACATTGGACCCCTACTCCTATTTGGAAACACTTTGAGGAAGGAGGACATATATTCTCCCCTTTGGAGTTCCCTCCTTTAATATTCAGATCAAGGACTCAAGCCTCAGTTATGTCTACCTAAAAATCAGGAGCTGTGTGTTTCCTTTCTCTGACTTCTCACTCCCCAACCTTCTTCACCTGGTTTCTAAGCTCTCTGGAACAGGCCAGTCAGTAGAGGGCTATTCAACCTGAATTCCAATCCAGACCAAATCAAAACCTGCAGCGATTATGGGAGGGTATATAGAAAGCTGTTAACAGCACGATTGGTGTAGGGTGGGATAAAGGGCAGCTTTTGTTTTCTTCTCAACTTTTTGCTTGTCTTTTTAAATGAAACGCTATGTAGACACATGGCTTTTATAATATGAAAAAAAATGTTTTAAAACACAATATATGAGACACTGAAAACTTATGTCACTCAAATAAGAGGGATGGGCATAACTACAGCCCAGGAAAATTCCCCTTTACTTTGCTTTTGAAGGTCCCTTCATGTGGATAATGAGAACTTTCCAGTTTAGCAAGTTCTGTCACAGCTATTGTTTCAATAATTCAACAAGATTGACGGAGCTGGTCGTTTTAGCCCATTCCCATTTCACAGATAGGAAACCTAGAATCCTAAGGGTTTAAATGACTTCATTTCTGTCAAGATTACTATCCGGAGTGGAGAGGGCAAAACAGAGTGTCACAGGCATGCAGACGAAGCCCAGGAGAGAGGCTCTGGGTATGGCAGGTGGGGAGGGCAGGAAAGGGAGATAGCAACATTCTCTTCCTCCTGGACATCCAGATGTGCTGTGCCTCCCATGGTCTCTTCCCACAACTGCACTGTATCCACAGGCTGTTTTCCCATTTTTTTCCTTTTCAAATTTTTAATTGAAATATATTTGATGGTGTCAGTTAAGCGTCCAACTCTTGATTTTGGCTCAGGTCATGATCCCAGGGTCGTGAGATCAAGCCCCACGTCAGGCTCCACACTGAGAGTGGAACCTGCTTGAGATTATCTCTCTCTCTCCCTCTGTCCCTCCCATCCCCAATAGTGCTCTCTCTCTCTCTTTCTCTTTCAAATAAAAAATAAATAAAATTAAAAAAATAAAAAGAAATAGATTTACCATATAATATTGTGTAAATTTAAGGTATACAAACACATTGATTTGATACATTTATATATTCTAATATGATTGCCTGTAGATAGTTAGCATCTGTATCATGTCATGTAATAACCATTTCTTGGGAGCTGAGGAGGGAATAGGAGAGACGTTGTCTGCAGCTATTCTCCCATTTTCAGATGAGGAATTGGAAGCCCAGAGAAGTTAACTCACTTATGGAATAGATAAACCATTTCACCCACTGCCTTCCTACAAAAGTGGTCACAGAAGAGGGCTTGATCTTACAGCTCTGTGTTGCATCAGACTTCTTGCTAGACCAGAGGGAGCCTCAGGACAGCAGCTATAGTCTCATTACCTCCGGACCTTCGGTGTCAGTAATGTATCTGGATCAGAGCAGCCATTTAACATGTGGAAGAGTCAAAAGAAAAGAGATTTGCTGCCCCAGGGAGGCTGGGGCCCCAACAGCTGAATCCTTTCAACGGAGTCCCCTCAGCATGAAAGTATAAGGTGGCATATCCGTGCCCCAGCTTTTTGCATTTCAACGTTGCCACTTTCAATCAAGCAACGGTTGTCCAACACACCCAGGTACAAAACACCAGATGCGGCATTTGTAGACACTGGCAGGGCAGGATGGGGGGTTGGGTACAGGGGCCTGCTATGACAAATCCCACCTCTGCCTCTCCCAGTCACTGCCAGTCCCTGGTAGGACGCAGGAGCTGAAGACTGCCTTAGCAAAACCAAAAGGTTAAAATCTGTGTTTCAGCAATGGGCTTTGTGCAAAGTGGCTGCTAGCCTGTGGATTATACTGTTCCCTGACCTTTTTGAGATGGAGCATTCTTCACAGCTGTCATTGTGTCAGGCTCACAAGCCCAGAAATATCATTAAGGGAGACATCTTGGCTGGGAGTCTGTGCCAAGACTGGGGGAAGGGGTTTGTACTGAGGAAGCACGACCAGAAATTCAACAAATGGAACTGTATCCAAACACGGATGCTGATCCAGAGATGCAGAGATGAGGCCAAGAGGCAGGGATGCATACCTGCCTTCTAGCCTTACTGCTCTGCACTGCCATCACCCGTTTCTATGTCTGTCACCTACCTTGTCTGCAAATACACCAAGGTCAGGAGCCTGTTATATTCCTCTATCCCACCGTATAGTTTCTACCGCACAATAGAAGTTCTGTAAACTTTTGCAGAAGTAAAGGAATCAGTAGATCTGATGGAAAGGACTTACAAGTCAGCTCCTCTGTCTTAGTTCCACATCTCCCTGAAGTAGAATCTGAGACAATGATTTGGGTACCAGTTGTTGATTTGGCAGTGTATTTGTCTCCCATAGGAGATTAGGTAGATGAGTAGGTGATGGAAGATAGATGGATGGATGGATAGATAGAGAGAGAGGTAGATAGATAGATAGATAGATAGATACAGAAATAGGGATTTACTTTAAGAGAATGGCTTGGCTCTTGTGATTATGGAGGCTGAGAAATCCAAGATCCATAGTCAGCAACCTTCAGAACCAGCAGAGCTGATGGTAAAAGTTTTAGTCAGAGTCCAAGTCCAAAAGCAGGAAAACACCAATGTACCTTCTTGAAGACAGTCAGACAGAGAGAATTCTTTTTTGTTCAGCCTTTCATTTCACTCACGTCTTCAACAGATTTGATGAGGCCCACCCACACTGGAAAGGGCAATTTGTTTGACTCACTCTGTCACTTCAAATGTTAATCTCATTCAGAAACCCTCACAGACACCTCCAGAAATAATATTTAACCAAATATCTGGTCAACCTGCAGCCCAGTCAAGTTGACACATAAAAGTAACCATCACAAGGGGGAATTAAATGAAGTAGAGATGGAGAGGGGAAGTGAGATTGGGGAAGAAGAACAGTCAATAAAGCCTAGGGGATTGAGCTAGACACTAAACTTAGCAGCTGAGGCTGAACCCCACAGAAGCCATCTGAGGAATCTTGCAGAGTGTGCCTCAGAATTGTCTTTCTGAGGCACAGGAATCTGGAACACTTACTCATCCACCTCTGTCCACTATAGGTGTGAGCAATGACTACCTCTAAACCCTCAGGCTGCACTTGTTCCTGGGATAAGAAGCCCTACAAACTGTAGAGGGAACCATGTGGCAAAAAGACAGAGGGTGGTGCAGCAGGCACACTTGGGATGCCCATGAAAGCTTGGCTTAAATTATGTGGGCCAATGGGATGGTTGGGGGCACAGAATATGTCTGATGCTCTTCCCATCTCATTTTGCAGTCTTCTGGACTTGTGGAACACTACAGGTGATACAGTACTTCACAACGTGTAAAGCACTTTCTCATCCATTGCCTCACTTGGTCTCCTTGACAACCCAGGGCCTTATGCAAGGGCAGAATGCAAGAGCAGTATCTTCTCCTGACTCTCAGAGAAGATGTGAGACTCAGAGGGCCTAGGTGCTTGCTCCTAGGGCTCATTCAGGTGTGTGACGAGTTCCAGTCTCGGTTCTCCATCCAGTTGTCCTTCCACTTTACTAGCACTGGATTCTTTTTGTCTCCTCCCCGCAGCCTTTGAATTCTTGGAATAAGAAAAATGAACCACTGAAGTAAACGTAGAATTAAAGTATTCCCAGTTTAGGGGCACCTGTATGGCTCAGTCAGTTAAGCATCCTACTTGGCCTCAGGTCATGATCTCATGGTTTGTGAGTTTGAGCCTCTCTGCTGTCAACATGGAGCCCACTTCAGATCCTCTGCCCCCTCTCTCTCTTCCCCTCCCCTGCTCTCTCTCTCTCTCTCTCTTTCAAAAATAAATAAAAACATTATAAAATAGTCCCAGTTTATATTTGTAGGATATCAGCTAGAATTGATATGTGTCACATGCGGGCAAAGAAAACCCTGGATTGGAAATACTTTGTATGTTGCCTTGCTTTTTTTTTTTAATGTGATGCTATCAACTAGGCAGCAAACCTACTGATTAATGCGATAACAAGAGTCTGTTGAAAGAATGTGGCTTTGAAGTCAGTGGGACCTCATGCTCTGTTTCACTGGGGTAGTGTGATCTTGGACCAGTGACCTGGCTTTTCCGAGATTTGATTTACTTATATCTTAAGTGAGCCTAATATTTGCCTTGAAGCATGAGTTAAAAGATTAGAAAAAATATATGTGGAATTACTACATCATTGCCTTACACATAGAGGACACTAACAGATGACTGCCATTTTTGTGGTTGCTTACGTTATTTTATGAGAATTATGTCCAATAGCCTGACTTTCTTACCTAACTCTTTTGACCACTTTGTTCATTAATCAATAGATTAATCCACTTGATGTCTATTTATAGCATAAGGGAGAAATTTATCACTACATCATCTGTGTTTAAGAATTTAGAACATGTAAATATTCATTTTCTTTTCCATATTTCAACAGGTAATATCCAGAAGTCTATAATTGCTTTTTGAACTAATAAAGTTATGAGTACCAACATTTTTTGTACACACTCAAAAGAGGAAAAAAAGAAAATATTAGTTTGGATGATTGATAATAACCCTTTCTTTCTACTTAATTTAGTTAACATTTTTTTCTAAACACAAGGATATAAAAACATGATTAGTAAGGGTAAGAAGAGTGCTAGTTGTTTTAAATCCCTTGAAATATCCAATGAAAGAAGCATGCCATCTGGGCTAGAGGCCATTCAGGAGTCACATCAAGTCAGCTAGGGTTGCAGAAATGGTTGTTATCACCTGCACCTCCATCTAATGATGTACTAATCATTAGCTGTTGAAAGCTTGTACCACAAGTTAGACAATAAAAGAATGGAGAGTTAGAGAGTATTGGCTATAATCCTTTTCTGCTTGTGATTTAGAATCTTAACTTCTCCTGCTATTAAATGGAGACAAATTCATGAGGGAAAAGACCTGACAATCTGTGCAAAAGTCCTGTGAGTCCTTCACAAGCCCCTACCCTTCCCAAAGAATCACCAGGGCACTTAGGGGATTATCTTCTCATCTTGAATTACTGTGAAAAATAAATTCATGTTTAGTCCTATATTCTCCAGGATACATCAGCAGTTTTGCTTGTTTGAATTTATTTGGTTGGTTGACTAAAATAATGCACTTTCCATCCATTTCAATATACTTCCATGAGGAATGACTCAGCATCCAGACAGAAAGATATGAATAATGTTCAAAGGCTTTGAACTCCTTCAAAGTCCTGAAAGCCTCAAGACCTACATCAACAAGTGTAGCAATTGCTGCAGAGTGAAGAGAACAGGTGAATGAATAAACAGATGATGAGCAGAAGGAAGTGTACATCAACATGGAAGGACTGTGAGCTCATCAAGCTGGAGACCTCACCTTATGTATGGCAGGCCCAGCCCAAGTGCTTTTTAAAAAAATTACTAAGGCTCTAAAACACTTGAACTTCTCCATCACCAAATAAACAAAATGAAGAGGGCTGTATATTTGAGAATTCGAATGTCACTTTTAGGAAAACCTAGTTAGCTATCTAGCTCTGGTTTCTTCATCTTAAATGATGAGTTAGAGACAAAAATGGAGATCTACCCTGAATAGAATGTTGCTGGATACTCAATTATTGTTTGGGGAACTGGAACATGTTCTCACAGAGTCTCTACTCATTTCTCCAGTCTGTGCTCTTTCTGGGACCTACCTCCTCCATGTTCTTCTGATGTCTCCACGTTGTATGACACACATAAAAAAGAACAGTGGGTAAAAGGTTTGGTCCTTGTATCTGGCAGACCTGGGTTGGAGTCCAGCTCCATGAGAAACTAATCCCATGACCTTGAGCAAATGTTGCAACCACTAAGCCTCAGACCTATCATCCATAAAAAGAGCATTGAGGAATGTAAGAGGATTAAATGAGAAACTACATTCCAACCACTTAGTATGAGGCCTTGGGGTCTGTACTAGCAGGTACTCAATATATGGTGGATATTATTATTAGCATGCATAATTTTAAACCAGGTAAACTAAGAACACTAAGAAACCACACATTTATATTTATGTAAAAGAGTAAATATTTGTAGAGGTGAAATATCAATAATTTAGTTTACTGATCAAATAGAAATGAAAATAAATAACATTGAGCTTAGCAAAGACTAAAGTTGATTACAAATGATACTAGGGGAAGTAGTATGACTTTCACTGAAGAGAAATCAAGTTTGGGAAGCTATTGCAGAGACTCATTGACAGTTCTCACTGCAGGATTCTACCCTCCAATCTAGGTTCCACAGAACACATAAAATAGTCTTCCCAGAATTCAAATTGACAGTATTACCATTCTACAGAAATCCTTCAGCACATTCCTTTTCCTCTAGGATGAAGTTCAAATTCTTCAACATGACGAATAAAATACTCTCGATCAATCCACCTCTGCAAGATCTCCTCTTGCCACTCTTCCTTTTCTATTCCACATCCTAGTTGCATTTACTCTTTTTCACAACTTGAAACTTTCTGTTTTCTACACTCTCTTGCTTATGGGCTTGTTACCTGCTGTTTCTTCTACCTGGAAAAATGTGTCTCCTTTTTGGCTGTTCCCCATGCCAAGCTCTCTTCCTTCTTTTGCCTATATTTGTCTTTAAGTTCAAATAGTTTGGTCCCCTTCTTCAAGACTTTGTGTTTCCCTGTCTAAATATTCAGTAAGCATTTTTGATATTAAAAGTATCCCTCATTATCAGAATGTAATCCGTTCCTGAAACTGCTGGATGACAAATCTTGACAGCTTGAGCCCACACTTTATATCTGCTTTACATTGGGAGAAGACTCATGTTTTCCCAGCTCATGGTGTATGTTGTTGGTGTCCAGCCCATCACTTACTGTCACAGATGTAGCACAGATTGATACTGCATGTATCAGATACAAATTACATCTTCCTCCTTCATTACAACCAGTGTATATTGTAATGAGAAACAGCCATAAAATATGTTAAATGCATGATTAATAAAACACTGCTTACCAAAATAAAAGCAATAAAAAACACAATTAAAAAAATTATTACCTATCCCTTGAAGAATTGCCCAAGGGAGATTTGATGCTGAGAAAAGGCAGATAAAGGCTATAGTAACTGTGGCCCTTACATAATAAGGAAGCAGAGAGGACTGAGTTGGTGGAAGACTGAGTAAAATAGTAAGTGTCTCAGATGTGCCCATGTCGAAATTTGAGGAACTGATAGGCAGTCTTTTTTCTTGGAGTTTGTAATTCATGAAGTAGATAGATACCTGTAAATTAACATCCAAAGTCACAGAACATGAAGTAAATAATAATAAAGAATAATAAAGAAATCTAAATGTAAGCTTTTATTTATTTATTTATTTATTTATTTATTTATTTTTTACTTACTTACTTATTTATTTTCCTTATAGTTATGCAGCTAATGAGGGCAAAATATGGGATTTATATACTTATGATTTTTACCATAGTACCTCTGCCTGTGTGTTAATGATGTTTTTTTACAACAATCGTTGAATCTGAATAGCTTATAATTTCTTTAAAACTTTGGTCTTGAGTATTTCATTGTGTTTTTCCTCTTAGAAAATATTTTCACTTAATGATATTGGGAAAATAGTAGCAATAATTCACATCATGTTTAAATAACATGAACACTAAATTATGTCCTTCTTTCTGGGTGTGTACCTTTATTTATTTTAATATAATTTATTGTCAAATTGCCTAACACACAGTGTGTGCAGTGTGCTCTTGGTTATGAGAGTAGATTCCCATGATTCATCGCTTACATACAAGACTCAGTGCTCATCCCAACAAGTGCCCTCTTCAATGCCCATCACCCATTTTCCCCTCTCCCCCACCCCCTCATCAATCCTCAGTTTGATCTCTGTATTTAAGAGTCTTATGGTTTACCTCCCTCTCTCAGAGGACACCTGAGGTATTACTGTAGTGTGATCCACCTTCTATTGCCAGGATTTGCATATGACTTAAATGTTTACAGTAGCACACACATACAGGTTTTGCTTGCTGTTTTAGGTTGAATGATTAAATTCACACTCAAAATCTGCAAGTTGTCATAGCAAATATTTGGATAGTCAGAGTATAAAACTTTAGTTAGGGATAACTGTACATTTCATTATCTTTTCAATTATCAGTCTATTCCATCAGGTTCTACATTGTCGTCCATGAATTTTAAGCCTTTGTTTCCATAGTGGTACCATTTATTCTACCAATGACTCAGAACCATGTGTGGCTTTTTTCACACTCTCTCTTGCATCATCAGGGCTGGAAGACTGGAAACTATACTTTCCATGCTTTCTTGCCAGCAGGTTTTGGTACTGCTAATATAAAAGACAAAGATGTGTTATTTGATAGATAGGAGAGAGTCAAAAGTTGCTCTGGGCAAGAGCAGCCACAGCAGACTACTGCAGTCTTGTTAGTGCTGGTTTCTGCAACAACAGTAGGAGTTGTGTGGGAGAAGCATCAGAAGGCTGTAGGTATTTGCAGCAGTTAGTGTTTGTTTAGCAGTTTAGCAGTTAGTATTTGCAGCTGTGTGGCTTCTTGTAGCTGCAGCAGCAGATTAGAGTCTGTGCCCTGCTACAATGATAGCAGCTTCCTGCAGTTCATGAGTTCTGGGGAAGAATATCACCACCATCCCCCCCTTTTTTTTAATCCTCCAGAGCTTTCAAAAATGTTATCTAGTTCTCTATATTAAATTTCTCTTCCTTGAAATACCTACAGTCATTTCTGTTTTCCTGGCTAAAGCCTGACTCATGCAATCATTTAATGTTGGGTCCCTGGGATCTTGGACATAGAATAATGCTCAGTTAGTAATTTAAAAATCAATGTAGGAAAGAAGGAATGCTCTAGGGTTAGTGAGTGATCTAGCTAAGACTTGAACTAGTCTTACACAGACCTCTTGGTCTTTCAAATATACCACACTAATTTTCAAATAAAATGCATTAATGAGACTCTGCCTAGTCTCTTGTGTACTCTATTTTGGGCATCAAAAAGAATGATCGAGAGTTTGGAGAAGTCCTACAAAGGAAGTCCCAGATATAGACATGGGGTTGACTATGCAAATATTTACATTTGCATATACATATTGAGTTGAATTACAGTCCTATTCATGCAAATATTGATCTTTTTATTAAGTTTTATATTTTCCTTAAGTCTACTAACCATCTAAATGTGTAAAATGGTCATATATATATACATATATGTGTATGTATATATGCACACACACACAAATATAGTAATATAGTATATGGTAAAAAAAAACATCGTACATATAGTGTTTCATAAACCTTGAAAATTGTGGTCTTCTTTCAGGTTGGGAGATATATTTTAGGTAATCAGCAATGTAACCTCATCCCAAGTGAGGCCAGGAAATAGGGTGGAGTTTAGGGGTGAAGGTTTGGGGAGAAAAAAATCAATTTAACCAACTTAAATTGCTTGTAAAAAGGAGATATTATGTAAAAACACACATAAGGGGGCACCTGGGTGAGTCAGTCAGCTATGTGTCTGACTCAATTTCGGCTCAGGTCATGATCTCACAGTTCATGGGTTTGAGGCCCATATTGAGCTGTGCACTGACAGTGTGGAGCCTGCTTGGGATTCTCTCTCTACCCACCTCCCTCCCTGTCCCTCCCCTGTTAGCTCTCTCTCTCTCTCTCTCTCTCTTAAAATAAAATTAAAACATTAAAAAAATTGTGTGGGGGGGCACCTGGGTGGCTCAGTTGGATAAGTGTCTGACTTCGGCTCAGGTCATGATCTTGTGGTTTGTTGATTTGAGCCCCGCATCAGACTCTGTGCTGACAGCTCACAGCCTGGAGCCTGCTTCAGATTCTGTGTCTCCCTCTCTCTGACCCTCCCCCATTCATGCTCTGTCTCTCTCTGTCTCAAAAATAAATAAACGTTAAAAAAATTAAAAAAAAATTTACCTTTCTCCTTTTAAGACTTTGGTCTTGAGATTTGCTTATGAGCCCTTCAGCTACTGACTTATGGCTCCGACTGAGGACTGGCTTGGGTTAACTTTGGTTTAAGCATGATGCTAGCAGGCACTGCAGTTTCTAATTGTGAACACACTGTTGTCTAGCCTCCCTCATCTCAGTATTGAGGCAGGAGTCGAAGGTAGGAGTTTAGACAGGTGGAAGGAAAGATATTGTGCAATGTATCACAATTATGCAGGACCTTATGAATAAACGGCTAAGGAACATAATAGTATAAAATATATGAAATTGTTCATTCTTTCTGCTTTTGCTGTAAGTATTTATAAAGACTTTACCAAGAATTTGAGGAAATGTTACAGCCTTTGTGGGGAAGGGTCAACTGGTCTCTTGCCATCTACTTGCTGGTCATTCTTCACCACCCCCGACCAACCCATAGCTGAACTCTGGCTCTCATAGAAGATTTACAATATCCTTCTCTGAGAATGACAATTTCCAGCATGCACAATTATCTTCAATGGAAAGAAAAGGCCTAGAGGCTTATGTGGAAAGGCTTAAGTTCTTAGCTCTCCCATTATAAGTGGCCGGAATTCTACTTCACATTGCATGTGAACAGAGATAATGCAAGAGACTACCCTACAAAATATTGGAAGTTTAATTACTTGACAAAGAGAACATTCCTCTTTTCAATTCAGCTACAGAACAATTTCAGAAATGCTAAGTCTTACTAAATCACCTCTTAAATAACTTAAATTTAACTTAAGATGTAGGCTCTTCGCCCATACTCAGTAAAATGGTGCCTAAGGGGATGGAATGGGGGGCTATAAGAGAGAAGGATGTTTATGGGTTGAAAGAAAAGCTACTAGGTGAAATAGAATTCTGTATATGCCGTTCGAGTCTTTACCACAAACATTTATTAGCGGGTCGGTCATTGCATGAGATAAATGGTTTGACCCAGACTAACTAGGACAATAAAACTCATTATTGAGGACATGAATTCATGCAATTAATTAACAAAAATGTATTGAGTATCTAATGCACAGCATGAGCTCTGCTAGTGAAAGACTATTATGCATAAAGTAGCCAAAAAGATCTTCAAAAAACGTAAATAGAACCATGCTACCCCTTTCCCATGGATGGCAATTGGAATAAAGTATAAATCCCTTGCCTGGGCCCACAAAACCCTATAGGATCCAATCTAGCCATATTTTCAGTTTTATCTCCTACCTCTGCTTCCCTCTTTCACTGTGGTCCTAGAAGGTTGGCTTTTTTACTTGGTTCCAGTTCCTTAGACAACAGAGTCAGGCAAAATCTTATGCAGCAAAGATTCATTGGAGTGTGTTCTCCCAGGGAAGAAAGAGTGAGAAAAACATGGGTCATGAAGGAGGAAGGAAGGAAGAACAGCTCAAAATGGCATGTGCCAAAGTTGGCCACAGAGCCACATCATGCTGAGTCCTGATGTATTCTTTGGGGTTCTCCAGAGAAACAGAGCCCATAGGTCCAGGAGGAGATTTTTCTAAGATGTTGTCTCACAGCATTTTGGAGGATGACAAGTCCCAAGCTTCCATTTGCAAACTGGAGACCCTGGAAGGTGGGTGGTGCAGGCCTGACAGCCAGAGAAGTGATGGTATAGATCCCAATACCAGTCTGCAGACCTGGAAACCAGGAGTGCTAAGGACAAGAGAAGATTGATATCCCAGCTCAAGCAGACAGACAGTGAGCAAATTCAACATCAGTGGATTGGGTGATGCCCACCTACATGGGGAGGGCAATCTGCTCTATTGAGTCCAATGATTCAAAGACTAATCTGTTGGGGAAACATCCTTACAGATATACCCAGAGCTAATATTAAACCATATATCTGAGCACCATGTGGCCTAGTCAAGTTGACACTTAAAATTAACCATCACACCCATGGACAAGGGAGGCTAAACAGATCTGGGGCAACTCACAGGCTGGGTCCAGTATATCTATTTCCTGTTCTTGGCACACGTCTAGCTCATTCTCAACTCAGGATTTCTACACTAGTCCTACATCTAGGACACTAGTTGTGCCCTCTTGTGGGAAGACTGTTACCCTGGATCTTCTCTCATCCTTGGGTCTCAGTCACTTCCTCAGACAGGCCCTCCCTGACCACATCACTACATTAGCACCTTCTCTTCAAGCCTCTTTGTATCCTATTCTATTTTTTTTTTATTTTTGTTTTCATAAAATTTGTCACTACCTAAAAATTTTGTTGGGGCACCTGAGTGGCTCAGTTGGTTAAGCGTCCATCTTTGGCTCAGGTCATGATCTCATGGTTCATGCGTTCAAGCCCCACATCAGGCTCTGTGCTGACAGCTCAGAGCCTGGAGCTAGCTTCAGATTCTGCACCGCCCCCCCCACTCTCTGCCCCTCCCCTGCTCATGCTCTCTCTCTGTCTCTCAAAAATAAATAAAAAGTGAAAAAGTAAAAAATAAAATAATGAAATGAAATGAAATGATTTTGTTAAGTAGTTTACATGATTAGTATCTGCCTTCCCCAAATTATAAGTTCCATGAGGTAGAGAATTTATCTGTCTTGTCCATTGTTATATTCCCATACTCTAAAATAAAATTTTAGATAGAGTATATAAATATTTATTTATTGTAGAGAGGATAAATAAAGGAAAAAGAAAACAAAAGGGACAGTCTCCACCAAGAATGAATTCTAGATGCTTTCTGGGAGACAGATAATCATCCAATATCAAAATACTGTGAGAAATGCTCTGTTTGAAATTAATTCAGGGTGACAAAGATCATGGCAGAAGTACCATTTCAGACTGAACGGAGAGATCCCACTACATGACACCCAGAGGCAGTCAGCAGATCAGCTGTGGCCAAGAATCTTGCAGTCGTTCCCTCAAAACCAAGGCAAAGATTAAGGTTCTAAATTCTACCTGGGCTTGAATCCTCCTCTTCTAGCACCAGTTCTGTGACCTCAGATTAAATACATAGACACTCTATGCCTCAGTCCCCTCATCAACAAATGAGCATGATATTAATAGTCTTCCAAGGCTTAACTTGAAGAAGAAATGAGAACAGACACACACCCTGCTTAGTTCAATACCTGGCCCATTTGGAAATGTTCAATGCATGTTATCGATAGTATTAGGACCAATGGTTATTAACTTGTGGATTTTTTAATAACCCCAGGCATTGAAATCCCTTCGGTGTATGTTGATAAGCAAAGCCAGCCAATTCCCTTCATCACAGAGCTGTTTCAAGCAGGCAACAAACAAACAAACTTGTCATTTGAAAGTCCTTTAAAAATGTGAGTTGTCATGAAGCAAAGAAACAGGAATGAAGAATACCCAGGGAATAATCACCTAAGTCTTACTGAGAATATGGCATTTAAGCTGAGATTTGAAGGATGAGCAGGAGCCAGTCACATGAAGGGGCAGAGCAGAACAATCTAGTACAAAGGTTGTGAGATTTGAAGGTAGAGAGGGAGGGTTGGATCTGAAGCTAAAGGTGGGGAGGTCTGAGATTAAGCTGGAGAGGTGAGCAGAGACAGATCCTGCTGGGCATGGAAGGGCTAATGTGAAGGGTTTGGATTCACTTTCAAGCATGATGGGAGTTCATTTGATGGCTGTAAGCAGGGAATAACAAGCCCTAGTCACGTTTTAAAAGACCCCTCTAGCCTCTGTGTGGAGAATGGATTGGGGATGGCCAAAAGTGGAAGCAAAGAGGCCAGTTAATGGGCATGAAAAGCAGCCCCAAGATCTGGAGGTTGACATCACAAGACATTTGTCATTCATATGGTTTCTTTGGAACCACCGGAGATTTACATTTCCTTTCCGTGGCTCTTTCCTGCAGTGCATGTAAGTAGCAAGTGTTGGATGACTGTACTCCAAACACCTTGGGGAGGTCCATACTACAGACCTAAGTGAGTCTTCTTTGGGACATTCACAGACACTGATTTTTATGACCTTCCTGACTTTTAATCATGAATTGCTAAAGTCTTAATGCTTTGTAGTCACGGTGGTCAACTGCTTTGGTGGTCAAAGTGATTAATCTGTTTAATTATCAGGTGACTCTTGTTAGATTTTATTGCAACCTTCTGTGTCATCCCCTCCCATAAAACTTCACCTGAGTCCAATGACAGAGAGGACCTGGTTAAAAACCAGAAGCTATTCATCAAATTGGAGTACTTCTTCAAAGGGAAGCTAATGGCTTAGTGTCGAGACTCTCAAATATCAGTTGAAATAAATTGAAAGCATATTACCTCCTGTGATCTTATAAATTATATATATTGCAAAATAGTTTTTAAAAATGCTTACTGGGGTGCCTGGGTGACTCAGTCGGCTGAGCTTCCACCTTTGGCTCAGTTTATGATCTCACAGTTTATGAGTTCGAGCCCCATGTCAGGCTCTGTGCTGACAGCTCAGAGCCTGAAGCCTACTTTGGATTCTGGGTCTCCCTGTCTCTCTGCCCTTCCCCCACTCATACTTTGTCTCTCCTTCTCTCTCTTTCTCTCTCTCTCTCTCTCAAAAAATAAACATTAATGAAACAAAATAAAATAAAATAAAATAAAATAAAATAAAATAAAATAAAATAAAAATACTTGCCAATTGCCAAAACATTTCAACTGTTAAAACATCATTATCTAAAGATTAAGTTAAAATAAAACCATTGCTATCATCATTATCTAGTAACAACAAAAATAATAGTTAACACACACCAAGATTCTATCATGTGCTCTAGACTATGCTAAGAATTCTACCTATTGATCTCATTTAATTTTTATAGCAATGTTGTTAAGTAAACCCTGTTATCCCTCATTTTGTTTTATAAGTGAGAAACTAAGATTCAGCAAGGTCATAAAATTTCCATAGTGTTGCCTAGCTAGGACATCAAATGGATGTTCAAATTCAGGTAGTTATGACTCCAATGGTCATCATTAATCACCATCCAATTGATTTCACTGCACTTCATTCCAGGTGTATAGGATAGAATCAAAATGTGTGTGTGTGTGTGTGTGTGTGTGTGTGTGTGTGTGTGTATGTGCATGCGCATGTGTGTGACACAGATCTCAATTTAGGAAATATCTCCAATGAAATTGCCTTTTTGATCTCTATTTCTCTCCATTGTATAAAGTGGTGGGTAGAATGAAAAGATCTCTAGTGTTCCATTTCTGGACTGGACTGAAGCTTTTCTTTTTCTCCTCACCCCTAGAGTTTCCACTATCCATAATGCTTTGGACAAATATGTTTGATGCACCATTTTCTTCAACAGTTTAGCAGAAGCCAGCATGTCAGCCAGCCAACTATGTCATCCATAGTTCTTGACTGAAACACCAGAATAGCAAGGGCATGTTTCCATCTACTCACATGTCTGGGTGGCTGTAAGTCAGATCTGAGTCTCTGGGTGTGGCCCTGAGTAGCTCACTTGAAAACCTAGAAAAGAATTGTTCCCTGGGTATATAGTTCACAGTACTCTGAACAGCATCAAGTTACTTTGTGACTACTACATCCGGAAGAGAAGACGTCTAAAACTGGTCTTTATGTTTCTTTTCTTGGAAATGAAAATGTTTCTTAAAAAGAAATGGAATCAGGATCTAGTAGAGATATCTGGACTCCATGTTCATTGCAGCAGTATTAATGATTGACAACATCTAGAAGACAGTAGGCTAAGTGACTGAGGTAGGCACAAAAGGACAAGTATTTCATGGTTCCATTTATATGAAGTATTTAAAATAGTCAAACTTGGGGCACCTGGGTGGCTCAGTCGGTTAAGCGTCCAACTATGGCTCAGGACATGATTTCGTGGTTCACGAGTTCAAGCCCTGTGTCAGACTCTTTGCTGACAGCTCAGAGCCCAGAGACTTTTTCAGATTCTGTGTCTCCCTCTCTCTCTTCCCCTCCCATGCTTGCACTTTTTGCCTCTCTCTCAAAAATGAATAAACATTAAAAAAAGATTTAAAATAGTTAAACTTATAGAACTAGAGAATAGAATGATGATTTCCAGAGGTGATGGGGAAGAGGAAATGAAGAATTATATTTTTAATGTTTATTTAGTTTTCAGAGAGAAGAAGAGGGAAAGAGTGGTTTACATGTGTGAGCAGGGAGGGGCATAGAGGGAGAGAGAGAGAGAGAATCCTAATCAGGGGATTCTTGGACCCACGGACCTTGAGATCATGACCTAATCCAAAATCAAGAATCGGATGCTTAACCTTAGACTGAGCCACCAAGGTTCCCCACTTGTTGTTCAATGTGTATAAAGTTGCAGATATGCAAGGTGAGTAAGTTCTAGAAATCTGATCTCCAACCTGGTACATATAGTCAACAATACAATATTGTGTACTTTAAAATATGCTAAGCAGATAGATCTCATTACAAGTGTTCTTACACACACATACATACAAAACAGAAAAAAAAAAGCACAAGGAAATTTTTGGAGGTGATGGATATGTTTAGAACCTTGATTGTGGAGATGGTTCGTGGGTACATGTACATGTCCAAACTCCTCCAGACGTATACTTTAAATGTGTGCAACTTTTATCAACTGTAAGTCAATAAAACTGAAAAGTTCATATGAGGGGTGACTGCCCAGAAACAAACTCTGAAACTGAGAGCAGCACTGGGAGCAGGGGGACTTCTTACCCAGCTTCTGATCTGCCCATCCTTGCTGAGCTAAGGACCTAGGAGAGCTGGAGACAGCTTCCATATTTGACAGATATGTCAAATAAACACTTTGCCTTCATCTCCTGACACTGTCCACAGGCATTCTGCTTTCAAGTCATTTTCAACTCATTTATGATACTTCTAATTCCTTAAGTTCTTCATTGGTCTGAATCAAGACTTCTTTCTGCCTGGAAGACATCTCTCACCTTCCATTCTCAACTATATCTTTCTCCTGTGCTCTCCTCAAAACTCAGGTTTCTCTCCTTAAAACATTACCTTGAAGAGACTCTCTGTTTTTATAAATCTCTCCTCCTATCCCCCGTCCATTCATTCAATAGACATGCAGGAGACTAGGCTATGTTCTGGAGGGATTGTTATGCTGAGAAATATTGGTGTACTAATAAATGTTTATAACAACTGGCACACAAACCAAAAAAAAAAAAAAAAAAAAAGCCCTGATTCATACAACTTGCAAATTTAAATGGCTAAATGCTTCCACTATGGCCAGTTATGAGCTACTGATCTGACTTCATCTAACATGAAGTTGGGAAGATATATGTACAATGGGCTGTTGTTAGAGCAAGCACACTACAGACCACTACTACTAAAATGTATGTTCTGTCATTGTCCTTAAACACAAATATATTTAAGACAACACTGATCCACAGAAGAGTGGACATCCCTGTTGTGTTCCTGATCTCAGGGGAAAAGTTCTCGGTTTTTCCCCATGGAGGATGGTATTAGCTGTGGGCTTTTCATAAATGGCGTTTATGATGTTTAAGAATGTTCCTTCTATCCCGACTTTCTCGAGGCTTTTTATTCAGAAAGAATGCCGAATTTTGTCAGATGCTTTTTCTGCATCGATTGACAGGATCATATGGTTCTTATCTTTTCTTTTATTAATGTGATGTATCACATTGATTGATTTGTGAATGTTGAACCAGCCCTGAAGCCCAGGAATGAAGGAAAAAAGAAAAAGTTACAGAGGGAGAGAACCAAACCATAAGAGATTCTTAAAAACTGAGAATAAACTGAGGGTTCATGGGGGGTGGGAGGGAGGGGAAAGTGGGTGATGGGCATTGAGGAGGGCACCTGTTGGAATGGGCACTGGGTGTTGTATGGAAACCAATTTGGCAACAAATTTAATATTAAAAAAAAAGATCAATGACAGAACTCAAAAAGAAAAGACAATATTTATGATGTGTAGGTATGAAAATCACAGTCCTGTTAAATCCACATATCTCAGGTACCCTATAACTTCTGAACATGCGTGACTGCAACTGAGGAGTCTGATTAATTCCTAGCTGTTCTTTTCCTGGACACTGGAGACATTAGCCAGGAGTCTCAGGGAGCAACCACCTTGCCTGACACCTTCTCTTCCTTCCTTAGACAGGGTCTAGGTCATGCTGTGAGCAGAGTTCTTGGTGTCCCTGTCTACTCCTCACAGACTGCTCTCTTTGAAGCATGTAGAGACGAATTTTCGTGCACAAACGTAACTCGATATCTATTGTTCTATTTGTATCTCTTATTGTTGTTACAGAAACTTGTGCAAAATAGGAAGGTTTGAACCACTGGGAGTTTCTGATCTAGTCTCTGAAAGTTTGCCATCCTGATGATGAAGGTGACACTGAAGTGCTTTCTTGTCATGAGTAGACTAATGTGATTGTTCAGGCAAAATGCTGCTGGGAAATTCTATCTTTCTATTTAGGAGGTAAAATATCTGTTTCCAGTTTTTCGAAACACCTCTGTAGCCCAGCACCTGAAGTTAAAAAGTTTTTACCTATTAGCTTTATGAGAATTGTCATGTCAACCATTATTTATATGTGTTTTTAATGTTTATTTATTTTGAGAGAGAGGGTGTAAGTGGGGGTGGGACAGAGAAAGGGGGAGAGAGAGAATCCCCAGCAGGCTCCACACTGTGAGCACAGAGCCCAACGCAGTGCTAGAACTCATGAACCATGAGATCATAACCTGAGCCAAAATTTAGAGTCGGACACTTAACCGGCTGAACCACCCAGGTGCCCCTATTTCTATGGTTTTTATAGTTTGACCTTCACGTTTCCTATATCGGTGTTTTTCTATGTCATTAAGTTACAGTGCATATTTAGTTGATCTTGAGAAACTTCATCTAAGACCGTTCCAGAATTCTCCAGGAGATCATTCTCAACATACTGATAGATGCTTTTCATCTTCAGAATAATAAATAGTTTTGGTCAGATGTAGGGGAAAAAAAGTAAAGCTCTTTGCAGCCAGATTGAAAATCTGAGCTCGCAATCCATCATTGTCCCTTCCCATTTTCAGCTTTATCAGAGACACACAGACTAATTTTCAGCCTTGCAACCATTATCCTAGGAAGCCAAGCTGCATAAGTCCCAGGAACACTTAACACTTACAGCGGGTTTCTCATACTTACAACTACATACTGTCTGCGCTCACACACCTATTTTGGCTGCTTTTGTCACCAGGATGGAGCCGAGATGAGTATCTCTATCATGTCCCCTAACTCGGTCCCTGAACTGGCCCCACCTCTGCACAGCTACCATCCAGACTTGAGATGGGTTCTCATCATCGCCATTATCAGGTCTCTCTGACTCCAATAATATCCCCGCTTCAGTCCATGAGCCTGCCAGCCAACAAAATGATTTTATAAAACACGAATCAGATCACTTTTCTCCTCTGTTTCCCTTCCATTGACAGAACAACCTCCACTCCCAGGATAAAATCCAGACTTCAAAGCTGAGGCCTCAAAATGTCTCAAAACGTCTGCCTCCCGCCATGAACATAACGCAGTGCTCATAACCACGTGTGTGTCACCACGTGTGCGGGACACACATGTGTGTCACAGAGGGTCTCAGTCCTGAGGCAGGGGTGGAAGAGAAGGAAGTGGAGAAAGAGGATGCAAAGAAGGGGAGAAGAGACCTCGCTGAGGTTTTAGAAAACGCGTGCGGAAAGACGTGTGCAAAATCCCTTACATATTTCACCGCAAGGAAGGAAAGGGGTGGCAGGTAACGGAATGCTGAGACTCAGTTTATACATGTGACACTATGTCCGAGTGTGTTCCTACAGGTGTAGAAGGGAGCAGTGCAGGAGGGGAGGGGAGCAAGGGAGAGGATATGCGTGTATCCGCGCTTGTGCATACTTGGTGAAAAGTGGTGTGAAATCGCCTCTGTTGAACTACAGAATGAGTAAAGGGAGGGAGAGAGGTGTTTTGCAGGTCCCTCTGGCAGAAGTCACTGGAAGGCTCGGTTAATCCCTTGGGCTTAGTAACACTGGGGCGCCATTAATCTGGGTCAGCTTGGCGGCTGCTTATTTTATGTATTTATTATTTTAGTCTTTAATTTTTTTAAAAAACTTGTCCCCAGAGTAATAGCAATGAGAGGACAAGAGTACAGTCAGTAGTGTAGACCCCGAGTTACGAGACTAGGAGGAGGCAGTGTGAATCTTGCTGTCACACACACAATGGTTCCGAATGGAGTAGAGAAGAGAAACAACCGCACACCTGTTTGGAAACCGTGACTCTTATCTCTAACACAGCCCCATTTCGCAGATGGAAAACCTGAGTCTCTAGAAGGCAAGTAAAGTAGCTGCTAGCAGAATATTACAGAACCAGGGGGTGAGCACTGCAGTTTCCAGACGCCCAGGTGGGCACCTGGGCTCAGCTCACCTGACAGATAGAGACAGAAAGTCTTTCCCAACACAGGAGGGGACAGTCCCGAGTCTCCAGGGCCAGGAAGCCCTGTGGAAAGGAAAGGGGACATGAGAGCACAAAATCCTGAAGGTGCGGGAGAACTCCTCTCAGGGACCGTCTGAGGTGTGAGTACCTATCACCTCCAGAGAATGGGTGAAACGTTACCTGCAAAGAAACTTAAGGACGATCAATTTTGTTTATTCATATTTTCCACGTGGTTGTCTCAGCTCCCTTTCCTCCCCCTGTATCCTTCATTTCCCTCACTTTTTGCTTCTTTTTGCTTCTCCCCATTGTTCTTCCTCTAGCTAGTTCCTTCTCTTGTTCTTTTATAGCCTGGTAATATTTAAAAGATTATTAAGTGTGATTTTTAGTCTTTGAAAGTCTTACTGTTCCTCAGCCCCATCTTTTGAAACAGAGGGTATTGTTGCTTCAGGGAAGTGGAAAACCTAAATAAGAAAAAGTGACTTGGCCCAGTCCGTTAAGCATCTGACTTCGAGTCAGGTCATTGTCTCACGGTTCATGAGTCCGAACCCCACATTGGGCTATCTGCTGTCAGTCCAGAGTCCGCCTCAGATCCTCTGTCCCCCGCCCTCTCTCTGCCCCTCCCTGGCAAGCATATGCACCCTCTTTCTCAAAAAATAAACATTTTTTTAAAGGGAGACTTATTTAGTATTTTGCTTTTAAAACTAACCTCCTGAAATGCATTCAAGGACCAACACTGTATAAACCGCGCTTTTTGCTTAAAAGAGCCAGACTCTTCTGAAAGACAACAGAGTTTTCTAAACCTCAAAAGCTTTCTTTTAAATTTCATGGACCACAGGCTGGCTCATGAAGAACAGAATCTTACCATACAATGGGAGAGAAGGAAGATTTTCACCAAGGCAATTCCTTGTACACAGAAGAGTAACACCCCTCTGGGCATGGTGGGCATGTTTGCAGAGTCAGAGGATCCACAGCTAGAGGTTGCTGCCTGCTCCCTGAGATGGCCCCACTAGTGATAAATTCTGAGCCTTGCCCAAGATGTCAGAAAGTCTTGCTTTGAGAAAGAGTCTGGAAGGAGAGAGGGAGTTTGCCCTCCTCCCTTTTGAAATGCTCAAGGGAACCCCTTGCTGAGATCCTGTGCTTACATGGCCTCAGGAAAGTTGGAATGGTGCAATGGCTGGTTTAGGCAGAATGGGGGCGGAGGTTCTTCTTCCGGTTTCTAAGATCACCTTCCAAGATGACATCTCCTACAGACACTGTTTCTGCCTCCTTCCATGTTAAAGACTCTCTTGATTCTATGAAGCCCACCCAAGTAATTCAGGATCATCTCCTCCAACATCTCAAGGTCAGGTAATTAGCAGCCTTTATTCCACATGCAACCTTAACTCCTTCTGCCTTGTGAGGTAACATGGTCACAGGCTCTGAGGACTGGGAGGTGGACACCCTTTGGGAGAGCCATTGCTCTGTCTACCACAGGGGACGGAGGCCATCACTAGGACATAAGACACCACTTTTATCACCAGCAGAGCCAGCAAGTGTCCAGAAACAGGGATTCGGATGAGAGATATGCATCCATGATGCCATATAAACTTCCTATGCTGGGAGAAGGAGAAGGAGGAGGAAGGTAGAAAAAGCTGTGAACAGACAGAATTAACCTGAAGAGAGTCTATGATTTAAACTAGAAGAGACAGATAACCTTAAAATGATAAGATTGCAATTTTTTGCTGACATCAGTGGAACCAGAGGGCTTATTACCAAGTTGCTTGAGTTACAGAAAATACAGAAAATTACAGGCACGCATATGAGAATAGCAGTCTATAAATTTCCATGTTCCCACATTTTAAAACTTTTATATTTTCTTTCTGCTGCCACCTTTTACTTGATTTTTTTTCCTCTTCTCTCAATGTTTCTCCTCTTCCGCCTCTCCAAACCCCTTCGATTCTGTCTTACTCTTTCACCATCTGTTTTTTTTTTTTATTTTTTATTCCCTCTCTTTCTAATTGCATAACCTCTCTTTTCCTTCCTGTCATTCTTTTCCTTCTGTGTTCTTATATCTAACCTGGTTCCAAGAAGCGAGAAGAGAGGTGACACTGTGTCTTATTCATATTTTTGTCCCCGGTACTTAGCACAGGGCCTGGAAGATAGCAGATGCCCAGTGACTATTTATTGAATAAATGAATAAATAAATCCTCAGCCATGCAGTAAGGAAGGGATGCTGCAAGACGTGAAAGAGCACTGCTAGCATTCTGGAAACACAGAGAATAGCCAGGGTGCATTAAAAATAATGTTAATTATGCCTGCCTTTAATGATCCCAGTTTCTCCAGCTGTCAAGTGAATTATCACCTTTTAAACATGCCATTTGGAAAAAGCTTTAAATTACAACCAGAAGATGACAAAGGAGTCAGAGTAATTGGAATTAAATTTATATGGAAGAGTTTTCCTTTTTACTGTTGTTTAAATAGGCTCAAATAAATTGAAATAGCAAGAAACTTCCAAATGGATAAAGGTAACAAAATGTGATTGCCTTGCCCAAAGCTAAGGGCTGGGGATGAAATGACCAGGAAAGAATTATCCTCAGAACCAGCAAGCCAGAATGCTCTGAAATCATGGGATAAGCAGGTTTCCCCCACGGATAATAACCTGTTCTGAAAACAGCACACTGTTCCCTGAAAGGTGGGCAAGAGCTCCAAATTATAGAAGCATCCAAATTATGGGCTAAATAGCTCCCAGGGATAGTGTTCCTGGAAATGTCACTTAAAAGAAAGGTATTTCAATTCCATGAAATGTTTGCAGGAAAAACACTGTCCAAATGAGACTCTAGACTTGGGAAAGCAGCAATATGGCACTAAAGAGAAAAGGGAACAACGCCTGATTAGGGCAGAGAGCCAGAAAAGCAAGGGAAAGCCTTTCCTTACAGATGATATCAGTACCTGGTGTTACCTGCCCACAGGTGAGTAGGTAGGTAAAAAGCATGGAGGCAGCTGGGCAAGATACAAGTGAGTGTTTTTTTTTGTTTTTTCAGTTGACTTAGAGGACAGTGTATCACATACATTGTTTTCTTTCATCTTTTCTACAGATTTCCAACATTTATAGCACTACGCTCATTTTTTCAGAGAAGGAAACCAAAATTGATAAATTTTCAGCAACTTGACACATGTATACAACTTAATGGTGGACCTGGGACTTGAACTTGAATCTGTATCACTAAGCCTGTGTACTTAGTCACCGTGTTACATGAGGAAATGCTGCCTTTCCTCTGTACAGTCATTTTTAAAATTTATTTGTTTGCTGTTACCTGTGACTGTACAGATTATATATTGGCCCATGTAGAATTTACATGTGTCCACCGGAGCCATAAGTTAAAGCACAAATCATCTCAGTCGCAAAGAGTGGTCAGAAAACCAGGATCAGTCACAACCATGACCAACATTGCAATTGCCTTCTCACATCCAGAAAGCTGCTCATGGGGCATCAACAGGTTGTGGAGTTTGGCCACTGCCTCTTGCAAATTTTTCTTGCTGGTTCCAAAGCAGGATATTGAAAACAAAGAGCATGAGGAGGGAAATGATACCTTCAGAAAACAGCCTAGAGCAGTAGACAAAAAAATAGTCTCTGACTTTTGCTTTCCAAATATTAGGTATATACATGTGATTGGTAAAGCTGTAACTTGCATGAGAATCCTAGCTGTGAGGGAATCTTGGAAATGTAGTTTTTAATTTTTCAGGCTATGGGATTTAAAAAAAAAAAGACACAAAGACACAATAGAAGGAGGTGAGACTAGATGCTGAGTGCTAGTTGTACATATCCAACCCATGCCAAAATAAAGAATTTTGTTTTCCAGTCTCCATTGTGCAAGAAGGCAGAGATTAGAGGATGAGAATGTTGGCAGATATGACAAGTATAGTATCTTTCTTATAACGTGATAAATGTCATCCAAAGAGAATTAACTTCAGGGTTTTCACAGGATCCAACTGAGAAAAGTTTTACCATTTCTCACTGGGGTTGAACTTGGAAGCACGTTGCCCTAAGTGCTTCTGGCAGCCATTTTGCAACCTCAAAAGGAAGCAAAGCTAAGAAATGGAGAGAAAGTAACAAATCCAGAATTACATTATTCAAGTCCCTTTATCTCACACACTCAAGGTCACACCTACTCTTCTATTATCTGTAAATTTATAAATGCCATTAAGAAAAAATTCAGCCTTGTTACTTGCCACCTTCAACCAAAAAAATCTTCACTGGTATGCTCTCTCTAATGTTAGAAGGAGAAGAGGCCTCAGTTTTTCCGATCACCAATTATAATACAGAGTAAAGATAATGTTAAGTCCAGGGATAGGATAATCACTCCAATTATTTAATCTTGCAAATAAGACAAGGTAAACAAAAATGGATTTAATTTGTAAGAAAGTTGGATAGCTAGATTGGCACACAGAGCAAGGTTCTGTTTACAGGGCTCCTGCCCTGGGAAGAAAGAGAAACCAGGACTTAAAGTCCTAGTCTCAAAGGAACTGATAGACTAGAATTCTCAAATATGATTATTCACCAGCATTTATTTTGTTTCCCCTTCTAGGCACAGAGAGGATAGTATTTCTCAGCTACCTTGCAGCTTGTTAGAACATGAGAATAGTTTCAGTAACTAAAATATGATCATAAATGACATGTGTCACTTCTGAGCAGAGACCTAGCAACCCATTTGCATAATTCTCTAGTCTCTTTCTCTGATTGAAAAACCATAGATTCTACTTGGGGCAGTTTCAAGATAATAGAGCTTTTGTAATTCTTTGAACCAAAAGCCACTATCAACCCATGTGAATCATGGGTTCTGAGCAAAAACTTAACTTTTATAGTGGTAAGACACTGAGATGATGGGGGAGAGATTAGTGTTTCTGCGGCACTACCTACCCTATACTGGCTAATATTGTGGTACTGGTATGAAATGAAAAATCTCTCATCCGATCACCTTTGTGGAGGAACAATGTTTCCAAGACAGACCTAGATCAGACATGGCCATTTGTGCTGACCATGAACAAGTTAAAGAGCTGACGAGAGCAAGCAAAATACAGTAGTGTCCTAGGATGGTCTTCAACCAATGGAGAAGAGACATGCTGGTGTAATGAACAGTAGACTTTAGATCAAGATCAAGTATAATTTCAAATACTAGTTTTGCTACTTATTAGCTGAGTGCTATCCTATCACATTTTAAATATTTCTGAGCCTCAATTTATCTATGAGGCAGAAATAAAACTGTCATTGTTATAAGAGTATTGTGAAATTGACCTAGAACACATGTAAAATGTGGTAGGTAGTCAATAGATGCCCTTGTGCAGATAAAGGAGCCACCAATGTTCTCAAAAAGTGAAATTAATTACAGTCCAACAGTGATTTACTGAAAAGTCAGTAATACAACCCAGATGCCCTGATTCCCATTGCAGAACACCTATTCTGTTCTCTATAGCCTACCTCTTCATGTAATTTCATACAATTGCGAATGTGAACCATGGATTCCCATTTATGTATTGTTAACATCTAACACAGTCAATCATTGCGTATTAATTAATTGACACACATAAATATGTGATGGTCATTGTCCTTACCTCTCATAACCCTCTATTCCAGGGTTAATTTGACCCATGGTCAACTCAACACTGGCTTCTCCAACATGCTGGGAAAAGGGAACACTTATAGACTTCTTTTTGCTTTCATAAAAAAAATACATGTATTTAATGTGGCTGATGTGAGGCGACAAACACTCTTTAGAACTGAAGTCTTCTCCGAGAGGAATGAAATGAACTCAGGCTAATAGGATAGAGAACCCTTCACCTGTAGTTCACTGGTTCAAGTCTTCTCTGATGAGGTCAGTAATAAGTCATTACTATCGTCTGGCTGTTCAGTGACCTATGTAAAATAAGTTGGAGGTCTTATTTCTGTTCATAGAGTACAACATCTTAGATTAAATGAAAAACAACATTGACATCAGCATCACAACAAAGCTTAGCGTCATATGGCCACTTGAATGGGAAGATAGTGCTGATGCTCTGTTTGGAGGAGAAAAGCAGACATACCACATACTGTTTCCTGACCTTCAGAGTAGGGTTACCTCAGAGTTGGGAGAGGGGGAGATGACATTTAAGTTGCGTTTCTTTTTAGCCTAGAGAGAAGTTGAGCTCCTAAGTCCTTAAAAATATACATACTTATTGTACACATAGTAATATTTTTTAAAAAATCTTTACATATTATAGTGTATCGATATATTAATTATCCCCAACTAAATACATCTTGTATTTACGTCTTGGACAATCCCCTCCCACACTGACTCAGTACTTAGCCACATGATTTGCTTTGGCCCATGGAAGACCGACACTTGTAAAACTAATGGGAGCTAGATAAATGTTCCCACATTGGGATTTGCATTTTTGAAACCCAGATACAATAAAGAAATTGTGATATGTGGGGGAGTCCACATGGATGCTCAGCAGCTAATAGCTCCAACCATGTGAGCGAGGGTACCCCAGAGTGGCTAGCTCTCAGGCAACCTGCCATCTGACGACAAAGGCATGAATGATCCCATCAAATATCACATGGAGCTGAACCAAAATGTCCCAGCTGAGCCATGACCAATTTACCATCTCACAGAATTGTGAAGAAATAATTCCTTCTCTTCAAGCACCTAGTTTTGGAATATTTGTTATGCAGCAAATAGTAACTGATACAGAAATTAATATTCTGGCTTTCCTTTCCTTAAGACCAAGCCTTATACAGATGTCCCTTCACAATCACAAGTTACTTGTCTGTTTATTGATTCCATAAATATTGATTGAGCATTGGGGCACCTGGGTGGCTCAGTCAGTGAAGCGTCTGACTTCGGCTCAGGTCATGATCTCACAGTCCGTGGGTTCGAGCCCCGCGTCGGGCTCTGTGCTGACAGCTCAGAGCCTGGAGCCTGCTTCAGATTCTGTGTCTCCCTCTCTCTCTGACCCTCCCCCGTTCATGCTCTGTCTCTCTCTGTCTCAAAAATAAAATAAATGTTAAAAAAAATTCTTTAAAAAAAATATTTCTTGAGCATCTTCCGTGTTCTACTCACTATGATGCAGCATGAAAACAAACAAACAAAAACAAGCAAGATACCAGATGAGACACTATTCCTCATGGAGCTTCAACAGAGGTCCCAAACCAATGGCCCAGGATGTAAGTCTGGCCTACAAAATTGTAGTATTTGGCCCACAAGTTGCTTTTTAAAATATTGATTAAACAATCAGAAGCTTTTACATTAAAAGTGGAAGCTACGGTTTCTTTTTCACACTCAGAAGAAATGGAATCCCTGGGTCTGCGCCCGGCATATGGTAGATTGGCTCAACTAAGTAGTGTATCCTCTTGTTCTAGGATGGGGCATGGGCTTTCCAGACCCCCCATTCCCATCACTATGCATGTTCTCCACAGATGTAGGGACTAATGTTATTTATTTTTAGTTTTGTAGAATTATATCATCATTTTGTTTTATTTTGTTTTTTGCCTGTGCAGCTATCAGTAGGCATCTAAGATTCTCTCTCTGTAGGATCTACTTGAGCAGATAAACAAGAACCTCCAGAAAAAAAAAAAAAAAACAAAACTGTAAATACAGAGACAAGATTAGACATGGGGCATAACAACGAATAAATGAAGATAACTAATGTAGCCTTTCCAAAATCCAACAATCTGTTCTTTTAACTCTGCATTGAAGATATTTAGGACACTCGGCATATCATCCTAAGAATTAGGTATACCAGGTTATAGAACCATTTTTCAGGAAAGAGTATCAATTTCTTTACATGCCACAAGATACCCTATGTCACAAAATACTTACTACCTTTCAAATGTCCTCAGAAAATCACAGGCCTGGGATGCCTGGGTAGCTCAGTCAGTTCAGTATCTGACTTCAGCTCAGGTCATGATCTCATGGTTCATGGGTTCAAGCCCTGCACCGGGCTTGCTGCTGTCATCTCAGATCTCGCTTCAGATCCTCTGTCCCCTGCCACCACTCCGCTCCTCCTCCACTCATGCTTTCTCTCTCAAAAATAAATATTTTTTAAAAAAAGGAAAATCACAGACCTGCACTATACATTGTAAACCTGAGTCTGCAGAGCCTAGTCAGGCAATAGGACAGAGAGAAGAAATACTAAAATCTTTCAGGACATTAAGCTCCAGAAGGAGCTCAAGTGGAAAAGATTTCACACTGACTTTGTGGTGTTAGTGCATTCAATCTGTCTTCCTCCTGGCCTAGAATCTGAACCTATTTCAAGATTAGAACCTGAGGAAAACAAATACATATTTCATTAAAATTGATTTATAGGGTGTAGAGCTTCTATTTCATAAAAAAATTACTTTTGTAAAGCCCTTCAAAACCTGGGGCTCCAAGTTGCTCAAAAGGCATTGTCAGCTTTCCATGGCAGCTGGCAACACTCTTAGGATCATGTCACTTTCAGATAGTACTTTGACTCTATCTTCAAATCTTATGGAAGATAAATTAGAAACAAAAAATACTGGAGAAATTGTGGATATGAAATAATGTCATCATTATCCTATTATTTATAGTGCTGCTCAGCACAAACTATCCATTATCAGCAGTGCCTTTGACTGTGTGCTTATAGCAGCTTAGATTTTGTATATAAAAGTCATATTTTAAAATAGTGAATTGTCACCAACTGGCATTGGGAAAAGGTTTGTTGGTTTTGTTTTTCTCCTGTTAGGATTTTGTCGTTGTGGTGACAGGTGGAAAAATATGTGTCTTGGCTTTTGAGTGGAAGCTACCCCATGCTACACTACTTGAGACGTTGGAAAGCTGCAGCCTATGGACCAAATCCAGCCCTGCACATGTTTTGTTTATAAAGTCTTACTGGAATACAGCCATGCCCATTCGTGTATACATTGTCTATACTGCTTTTGTGCTACCAGTAGAGTTGAGAAATTGCAACAGAGAAACCCTATGACCCACAAAGCATAAAACATTTACTGTCTGGCCTTTACAAAAAAGTTTTTAACCACTGAACTCAATAGATGAGGGAAGGGCAGATCATCTATGTAAGATCAAGGTAGAGATATAGATAAAAGTCAAAAACAAAGTTTCATAATCCTCTAGAAGAGTTAAACAAGACAATTTTAGGAGCAAGAAAAAATGGTCTCAGACCATCGGGTACAATTCAGACATCGGGTGTACTTCTTTCAATTACAGATGATGAAAATGTGGTAACTTGCCTCCAAAGTGGACCCTCCAGTGACTCATGCCTCCAGCAGTCATGCCCTTCTGTGGTCCTCTTGCCTAGAATACAGTTAGTCCTGTGACTAGCTTATGAGCAATAGAATGCAAGCCACAGGTCAGAGTGGCCAAGTGTCACTGCTGAGACCAGATTCTAGGAAGCCTCGCAGCCAGTGCTGCATTGTCTTTCACACACACACACACACACACACACACTCTTCTTTCAACTGTCTGACACTATCCCTTTCAAGCAGCCATCCATTCAGTTATTACTCTGTCAAAAGATATATTATTGGGCATTGTTTTTAACCAGTGCCTTGACAGGCTCAGGCAGTATGGCCAGGTCCCAGAAGCTCTGTCTGGTAGGAGAAACAGACGTGCAAACTATGATGACCCAAGATAGTGTGTAAGGAAGGAAGTGTGTAAGACAACTGGGATCTTGGCGATACTCTTAGAAAGTCAGGGAAGGCTTTGCAGAAGAGGTGACCATCGACTGGAGTCTTGAAGTAGAAGAAGCATTTTTTTCCAGGCAGATTGATGAGAGGGGTTTGGTTTGAGGAAAGAAGATGAAGGTGAAGAGCCTTCTAGACAAACAGAAGATGGTTATGCAGAAATGACAAAGTTTGTCATTTTCACGAAGTCTCCACCTCATTTTCTGTAGCTTCTAATCTTTAGTCATGGTTTCACAAGTTGAAATCAACCAAAGTCTAATACATTCTCTACTACCTTTATAGAGCAAAGAACCGTCTTCAATCAAATATATATAAGTGTGTGTGTGTGTAAATATATATATCTGGATGGAATCTGGATTTTCAAATGGAATTTGAATTTCACATCACAAACACTGCAGTTGGTGAAATATGTATAACCATGTAAATACACATGTATAAATATGAAGTGCACATACACATATATATTTACATTGCAAATACATATAAATGTTTGTGTGTATGTGTATGTATGTAAATATGTATGTTATACATGTATATATGTATAAATATAGTGTCATACATATTTCACCAACCACAGTGTTTATCACTTGAAAGTCCTTGTTAAAACATTTGCTGAGTATATTTTGAATGAGATAAATAATCTCTTTCCCAAAGAACAGGACTTTAGTTACTTAAAGGCCCTTACCATGTTCTCTCTAAATCTTCTCTGACCAAAGACAATTTTCTCCACTCATTTGATTCCTCCCACATGAAAGGACTTCAAGTGCCTTTCACTTGATGGTTCCTATCTATTGAGTACCTGCTATGTCTTAGACAATGTGCTAGACACTAAGGACATGATACTAAACCAGACCAAGCCCCTGAACTCAAATCTCTTTGAAATTCCACTTGAGTTTTTCCAAGTGTTAGGCTCGAGTTTGACTTTGTCCCACATAAAGTCATACAACTGAAGACTGATCTAAATTAATCTAAAAAATTAATTGGATATCATGTCATGTACAAGATAAATTATCATTCAGTTTGGGGGTTTGGGGATTGATGTTTCCCCTTATACCCATTTATCCTAAACTCATGCACATTATGTCCCATACAGATTTAGTATGAGAAATATCCTCGTACTCCCAATGACATTAATGAGTGCATTTAATTTAATTTCTACACTTAATGAAAGAAATTGTGCAAAAAAGATATTTTTATACCATTAATGAGACCTCATTAGTAAGGAGGTTGGCTTGTGAAGGGACAATAAGAAGTCACTTTCTAAGATAACTTAACCCTTTTCTCTGAGAGAGAGAAAGCATGCAGTTTTTTCTTAATTGAAGAGGTCTCTGTTATATTCTCCCCTTAACTTTATAGAGATAAAAAAAGAATGGGTATTAATTGGTCATTCTTGGCAAGAATTATGTTGCAGAAACTAGAGCCTAGTACATACATATATAGTATATATGAATGTGTGTGTGTGTGTGTGTGTGTATGTGTGTGTGTGTATAAGAACTGATGGATTGTCATATGGAAAGTCACTTATTCTGTGGGTACTAAAGAAGTGAAATCAAGACCAATCTGTTTAAATGACAAAGTAAAATGCTCCAGTAATTTTTACACAGGAATAAAAGGGAGAAACAGAGTCCTATGCATCCCAGGGTAGAGACGTTTCTAGGAAAATTCAATTATTGCTCAAATAATATTAGACTAGCTGACTTTTAAGGCTTGTTATACCTTAAAAATTAAGCTTATGCCCATTATATGTCCTTCATGTTTACATATGCATGGATATACATATATTGTATCGGAACGTATTTACTGAAACTGAAAACGTGTAAGATCCCACAAAATGAGTGCGTGCACACACAAACACAATTCTGAAAATTTAGATCCCCAAATATCACTTTAGAAGAAATCATATTTTACCTTTTCTTTTACTATTACTTAGTCATAAAATAGAAATACCTACTCTTTTTAAAGTATTGGTAAAATAGCTACTCATCTTTCCAGTCCCAGATAAGCTATCTGGTTGGTGAAATTGAGAAAATGGAATGCCCATGGGCTTGATGGATATGCCTCTGGTTTTGCACCAAGGTAGCAGTGTGCCAAAACGAGAGCCAGGACCTGCCTTTCTTACTCTTGTCTGCAACCTGAGATCAGCTGGTGTGAGGCTTAAATGCTTACAGCTGGCTGATCACATGCTTAGGTGTGACCTCCCAAATAAATTTTGGGCAAAGGATTAGAAAAAAAGATGCTGTCTACAGACCAAATCACATCCAACACAAACATCCTAGAAATGATGATATTCTGATCACAATTTTTCTGATTATTTCCCAATGGATTCATAATACCAACCTCATCAGTAAATAATGGGTGCCATCAAAACACAAGAGAATATTTTTAGTTACTCCCTGATTTTCAGATTTCTCTTGTTACAGTTAAAACCACAGACCGTAAATGGACTTGTTTATGCTAAGCCCTACATCACCAAACTGAGACTTAATTACAATTTTGTCTTTCCCAGAAATGGAATCTTAAACCAGTCCATCAGAAATCACCATATGAGCCCCTGGGTGGCTCAGTCGGTTAAGTGTCTGACTCTTGATTTTGACTCAGGTCATGATCTCATGGCTTGTGAGTTGGAGCCCTGGATGGGGCTCTGTGCTGACAGTGTGGAGCCTGCTTGGGATTCTCTCTCTCCCTCCCTCACTGCCACTGCCCCATTCATGTTCTCTCTCTCTTTCTCTCTCTCTGTCTCTCAAAATAAATAAATACACTTTTAAAAAAGAAATCGCCTGACCAGCACCAGTCAGGTACAGTAAAACCTCGTTTTTGCAAGCATAATTCATCCTGAAGCATGCTTGTAATGCAAAGTGCTTGTACATCAAAGCAAATTTCCTCATGAGAAAAAGTGGAAACTCAGATGATTTGTTCCACAACCCAAAAATATTCATACAAAATGATTATAATACAAAATAATAAAGAAAATACAAAATATAAAGAAAAATAAACAAATTAACCCACATTTACCTTTGAAAACTTTCGTGGCTGGTGTGAGGGAGACAAGAGAGAGGAGGGTTATCGTGTAGGACAATTTTCACTACCACTAACGGAATCACTGTTATCTCTTGACTCAATGGAATCTTTTTTTGCATGAGGACCATTGTATATGCTTGCACGGATGTTGACTATAATGCACTATTAGTAAACTCTGGTCACATACTGTATTTAATATAACTGGCAATAAGGCAGCAGAAGAAAGGGTCTATATCTGCAGGCAGCCTGACCTAGAATGAAGCAAAGCATTCCTAAGCGTACTCATATGGAAAAGCAAAGGACCATCCAGAGGTGCTTTGAACTGACAAAAAAAAAAAAAAAAAAAAAAAAATACACTAGTGCCAGTTTTGGACATCTTCCAATGATTCTGAAAAGTCACTGATTTCTGCCAAACACCGCAGCCTGAGACCGATCATCCAAGCATGGGAGACAATCACCCATCATCCTGCAGGCAGAGAAAGAGAGAGAGAGAGAGAGGGAAGAATCATTGGCTCAGTTGTGATCATGTAGCATTTGGCATCATGTATTACTCACATTGCAAGAAATCACTCGTTTGTCAAGTTAAAATTTATTAGAAGTGTTTTCTCGTCTTGCAGAACACTCGCGGAACAAGTCACGTGCAATCCAAGGTTTTACCGTGATCCATCTCGTAGACCCCTGCCATCCCCTACAGGAAAGTAACCTTGCAATAACCAACCTGCTTTTGTGCCTACTGTAACTTCCCTGTTCCCACTCCTTCTGCCTATAAAAGTCTTTCAGTTTGTATAGCTCCTTAGAGCTCCTTTCTCTCTACTAGATTGGATGTTGCCTGATGCATGAATCACTGAATAAAGCCAATAAGATCTTTGTAATTTGTTCAGCTCATTTTTTTTCTTTTTTTTTTTAATTGAAGCACAGTTGACACACAATGTTCCATTAGTTTCCTGTGTACAACATAGGGGTTCGACTATATGTTATGCTCTGCTCACCCCAAGTACAGCTGCCATCTGTCACCACACAACACTGTTACAATGCCATTGACTATATTCCCTATGCTGTACCTGTTATCCCTGTGAATTTTGTTTTTTAACACGCCGAAGGAACATAAATTACATAAGAAATACATATTAAATTCATATAGTGCACTTATGGGTGGAATCTTAAAAAGAAGAAGAAGTCAAACTCAGAAACAGTAGAAAAGTGGTTGCCAGGGACTGGGAGGGTGGGGGAGATAGGAAACGTCTGGTAAAAGGGTGTAAACTCTCAGCTATGAGTTGAATAAGGTTTGAGGATCTCAGGTAAAACAGGGCGACTATAGCTATAACATTATATTGTATATTTGAAATTTGCTAAGAGAGAACTAAATGTATGCAGCCCCCCCTCGGAAAAAAAGGTAAATATGTGAGATGATGGATGTGCTAATTAATTGGATGGTGAGGGGAGGGATCCTTTCAGAGTGTATACATATATCAAATCACCGCATCGCACTCTTTAGATATCTTACAATTTTATATGGCAATTAAAACTCAATGAAGCTGAAATTTAAACGTATACATTAAAACCTTGGATTGCAAGTAACTTGTTCTCCAAGTGTTCCACAAGAAATATTTCTAATAAATTTTACTTGATAAATGAGTGATGTCTTGCAATACGAGTAGTATGTGATGCTGAATGTCACATGATCACAACTGAGCCAATGGTTCTTAAAATTCCCTTTGACACCTGAGTACTTTGGGTTGCAAGCATGTTTCTTAAGACTATAATATTTTCCTTGGTGATTAGTATGGAAGGAGTAAGTACTAGGGACAAGCCAAAGAGACTTCCTCATTCCTGGATTATCCTCAATGGTTTAGGGGTGGGGGGACGGTTTAGTGTAAAGGGGAAAACATTAAATTTGGGACCAGAGACTAGTACAGTAAAATCATTGTGGTTTTTTGGGAGCTGGTTAGTTTTCTTTTTATTTCTTTCGAAAAAAATAAAGAGAAATTATGCTTAATGAGCAGTTTTCTAACAGATTGACTCCCCATGACTGCTCAAACTGTATTCTGCAACTCTTTCCTTCATTAACCACAGTGACCATTTTGCTCTTTCTGGAATCTGTCAGCTGATTTCCTTCTGCCATTTACTCTTCCTCCAAAATGCTTTTGAGCTCCCCCAAGAACTATTGTCTCTCCACCATCCTTCGGAACCTTGATGAAATGTCACGTTCTCAGTGAGGTGTTCTACCTCCTTAGCATTCTGCGGGAAAAACTGCCTCATCCATGTCATAATCTTTGGGGATTTCATTTCTCCCTTATCTGTACATTGGAGAAAATGATATACCAATGTTACAGAGTTTTAAGACTCTTGCCACGATCACGACGCATGTCTGTGTCACCATCTAATTGACACGTATTATGCACACAAAACACATTTACTTATTTGTTTATTGTTTTCTGTCTCTGTATGAGAATATAAGCTGCATGAAAGCAGGGATTTTCATTTCTTTTGTTTCCTGCTGTATTTTCAGTGCCAATGACAGCAACTGACATGTGATAGGGTTTTCATAAGTTTTTCTTGAATGAATAAAGAAATACATACATAAAGGGAAAAAATTAGAATTTTAGGCCAAGTACGTCTGACTCCAAAGCTAACATTTCTACCTCCCCTTTCTATGCTAACCTGCCTCTTTTCTCTTCAGAAAAGAGCCATTTTCTCCAGCAGAGTATTTAATATCTGTTGTGAATCCTATTAACAAAATATTATAGTGTGAAAATGTTCATTACTCATTACATAGGAAGTCAGCAGTTCCCAAAAAGGTTCTAAAAAAAATACATTCAACATGATACTTGTAATCCAGACACAGAAATGTGCATTCTATCCAGAAATCCATCCCCAGATATGAGTCCAGAAAAACCCAGAGACACAGACACAGCCATGCATGAGAATCCAGGGTATAATATAGGCAGAGATCATTTTGAGTTACAAAACACATTTCCAATTTTGATGCCAAGAACTGTTGGTGTCAGCATGGAAAAACATGATCTTATTTCACTCTTGTAGGCTTGGGAGAGGTTCAGAATGCCAACCTTATTGGATATTGGGATTTTTACAGAATCAGCAGGGAGATAGGGCTTTCTCTGTGGATTTTCACAGAAGCTCAGTCAAAAATAATAAGAATTTGAGATGGATTTCCTCATCCTTAACAGCTAATACTGGTGTCATCTTCTATACTCAGAATGTTTTCCTAATTACCCGTTGTTCAGAGTGAACATAGAAAGCATACAAAAATCACTGACTTTTAATTTTTAATTTTAATTTTTTTACCCTACAACCAGACAATTGTACTACTAGGTGTTTATCCAAAGGTACAAAAATGCTGATTCAAAGTTGCACGTTCACCCCAATGTTTATAGCGGTCCTATCAACAATAGCCAAATTATGGAAAGAGCTCAAATGTCCATCAAGTGATGAGATTGATAGAGAAGTTGTGGTATAAGTATATATGGAATGGAATTTTACTCAGCCATAAAAAGGAATGAAGACTTAGCACTTGTAATGACATGGATGGAACTAGAATGTATTATGCTAAGTGAAATAAGTCAGTCATAGAAAGATAAATACCACATGATTTCACTCATGTGTGGAATTTACAAAACAAAACAGATGAACATAGGAGGATGGAACAAAAAACAAAATAAGATAAAAACAGAGAGGGAGGAAAATCATAAGAGATTCTTGACTATAGGGAACAAACTGAGGGTCACTGGAAGAGAGGTGGGTGGGGGGATGGGCATTAAGGAGGGCACTTGGGATGAGAACTAGAATCCCTGGGTTCTACTGTGAAATCAATACTACACTGTATGTTAACTAACTGGAATTTAAACAAATAAATAATTTTTTTAAATGAAATCAGTGGCTTTTGAATGAAGCAAACAGATCTGTTTCAATAGTTCTGTACCCCTTACTAACCAAACAAAGGAGTATTTCAACTTGAATTTTACTCCCCTTCTTTCTGAATGGTTTAATAGTACCCAAGTGGCTTGCTTTGAGAGTCCCTAGTCCTAACCACCATGCTAGGTGCATGCTAGTCCTTTTACCTCAAAAGGATCCCACTCTCTCCCTTCTTATCCTTTATATTATTCACACGCCACTTCTTTTCAAGAAATGATTTCTGACCCCTCAGCCCAGGTCCAGGTGCGTTACCTACTCTCACGGTGTCTTATGCCTTTCTTTGTAGCACTTTCTATGTTTTGTAATTTTTCTTCCACTTTCTATGATTATTTTATTATCATCTGTCTCCCAGGTAGACTGTAGGCTTTGTGAAGGCAGGGCTTTTGTGGGTCTGCTGAGAAACACACCCTCAGTATTCAGCACAGCACCTGATGAGAGCAAGCTCTGAGCAAATGTGTTGAACAAACACATAGTGCATATGTTAAAATAGGAAACAATGATTGTATCAGTAACTTAGAGGTCATCCCTCTGTAGTCTTTTTTATTTCTTTAAATATTTTTTATCTTTTAAATAAAATTTATTGTTAATTCAGCTAACATAGAGCATATACAGTGTGCTCTTGGCTTTGGGAGTAGATTCCCATGATTCATCCCTTACATACAACACCCAGTGCTCATCCCAACAAATGCCCTCTTCAGTGCCCATCACTCATTTTCCCCTCTCCCCCACCCTCCCCCCCCATCAACCCTCAGTTTGTCCTCTGTATTTGAGTCTCTTATAGATTGCTCCCCTCTGTGTTTGAAACTATTTTTCCCCCTACCCTTCCCCCATGGACTTCTGCTAAGTTTCTCAAATCTCTATAGTCTCTTTTAAATTCCTTTCATTCCCTGTGTTTCTGCCTGGACCCAGGAGGGTAACTGATTCCAGTCTGTGCTTTGAGTCATGCTAACAGTGAACCAGGTTTCAGCACCCCCATGCCCACTCTGAGTCACTGCCTGGGGAGAGATAATTAGCATGGCCAGTGGGCGAGAACTCCAGCCTTAGGTGGTGTTTAAGAGCTAACAGTCCTCATAATTTCAATTACAAGAGGGCCTGAAATTACCTTATTATATTCACACTTTCTCCCCATTTTCCTGGCCCCCACATTAGAGCTGAAAAGCAGAACCCAGTCCTCCAGCCCCAGACTCTTCCTACAGCAAAACAAAGATTATAGACCTTAAATGAATCTCCCTGTGGTTCCAGGAGTTAATTTATAGCTTGGTTACAGCTTATGAGGCTGCATAAGTCAGTTCACAAAAGTGAATGTAGGGAGAGATCAATCATGACCGTTATGTGTTCAGTGTGCTTCTCCAAATGCAAGGAGAGCTATATTTTCTTTTTTCTTTTGATGGACAATGGGCACCCAGCTCTCTGAGCTGTTTGGGAGCTCAAGAAATGATATAATCTATCGTCCTGAAAACTTACCTGCAGTGTTCTAAAATAACAGTGCCAGAGAGGACTCATTCTTTTCTTTCTTTTCTACTTTTCTCTCCAACTGCATGTCTTGAGGACTGAAACAGATTTTTTTTATGAGACTTAGTTTAAACCCAACATGATTACTTAGAGGCAAAAGTCTATATATTCATAGTGGAGGGGGATTTAATGGAAGGGCCGAGCTTAGGGAGAGGTAAAGCACAGGTCTGGATGTAAAATGTAAGGAAATGCCCCAAACCTCAGTAATCAAGACACATAATATTTTCATGCAAGGTATGAGAAAAAAATCAAAATTAAGCCCAAGCCTCCATGATGAGCAAAATGTCAACATTTTATATAAAGACACGATTAGCATTACTGATTTTTCCTTTTGCCTCAGGCTGCAGTATTGCTTAGTACATCAAACCTTTATTTAAATTTTTGATATCTGGCTCACTGTGGAAGTTTGTGCTTTTTAAAATATTACATATCATATTATTTACCTTGATTACTGATGATTTGGATTTCCCTTGAATTTTGTGCCCGAGATGAGTGCCTTATTAGCCTCATCTTTGCCTGGGCCTGGATCTGCCTAATGGAAAAGAAGTTAGGAGACGAATGATTCCAGAGTCATCCATGTGATTTGGGGAAAATCACAAGATTTCTGAGTTACTTTTACTTTCCTCTCAGCAGCATTCATAGAGGTCTGTCACCTACAGACGCAGCCTCTGCCAGTGTCTGAGTCAACTCTCATCAACCCAGGAGCCAAGGGCTGATACCAGTACATGGATAGGATTTAAAATAATACCAGTAATAGCTAGTATTTACCTACCACGCTTTTATGTCAGATTCCTGTATGTAGATAATAACAACAGTATTTGAAAAAAAAATTCAAACTGTTGCATTTTAATTTTCTTTTTTTCTCTAATCCTGAAGTTTTATTTTCCCCAGATAGGTGGCAGAGACTTGGCCTCCTTAGCAGGTCATTCAGCTTGAAAGCAAGGTCTGGAAGACCAGATGAACGGTTTCCATAGAAAGAATGTAGGAACAGTTATAGTTAACACAGCCCGCCTACCAAGTACTGTTGTAGGCACTTTTCATATAAAACCCACACATACCTTTAAGAATCTTATGAGATAAAGAATTTAATACTTCAATTTTCAGATAGGAAACTGGAGTGTGGGAAGTAAGTGACTTCCCCAAAGTCAAAAGGTTGTTAATACTCTACCCGCTTAATCCCTATTCCACAGAGCCTCTTTGATACGGATGTGAATATTGAGACAGAAGAAAGAAGCCCATTCTGGCTCTGGGACGAGTGCAAAGAGAAAGAGGGGATAATAGTCAGGCTGTGTCATGATGTGCTGCACTAACAACAAGTCTCAAATGTCTCCATTTAATTCTGAATTACAGACAGTCCTCTAAGGTCTGGTAGCTCACCAGACAACCGTGTTTCTGTGACTCAGTGAATGAACCAGGATGCTTCTTTCTCATGGTTCCACCATCATCACGAGGTTTCCATGATCACTCATGGTAAGGGAGAAATATATTGAAGAATCCTTCAGGGATATTTCCCTACCACAGTGTAGAAGTGGCTGGGGCACTTTATGCCCCCAAATAGTAACAAGGCCCTAGCTAAATGAAAGGGGGGTTGGAATAATAGTCTCTCATAAGCCTAGACAGGAGAATTAGATTAAACATAGGAAAGCACTAGGGGAAAGGCAGAACTTTCAAGCTGCTTTGATTTTTCTACCCCCAGGGTCCAAATCCCTGAAAGGAGACTTGCTGTGTTGTGTTATTTAGGTAAATACTTTAGGAAGAAAAAACATTCTTACTTTTCTGCTCCCTTGAGCCTTCATGAGGAAGCTGCCTGGCCATCTGTCCTCTCTGCCTTCACTTCCCTCAAGGGGTGGGAAAAGAGTCTGCCATACAGGGTACATGTGTTGGTAAGAGGTAGCTGGGTACAAGAGAGGCCGTGAGTTTAGCTCTCCAGATTCTTAGATGGTGTGAGAGGATCTGGAAGATTCTAAAAGCCCAGAATAGGAAAGATGCTAGTCTCTGAGACTTCAGGTTAGTGAACTTGCCAGAGAGACCCTGCTGCAGGAACAGAGTGGACCTCCAAACAAGGCCTGCAGGAAGGACTTCCCTGGGCCAGGGGACAGATGGGAAGCCAAAACAATGACTTAGGACTCAAACTTTCATTGAAGTCAATGTGAGTACCACTAGGTCACAGAGCATAAATGAGATCCATTGGGAGTGGGGTAGAGAAGACTATATGTTTGAAAGCTGTAAACATCAGCGCCCCCCCCCCACTCTCTGTCCCCACTTACTCCACAATCATTAGGTTGCTTTTGCCAAGAAAAAAGTAGATTAGTTATGATATCCCCAAGAGTCATTGTTTTTACCCAAATAAGACTAGGCATTTCTTGGGATTGTGTTCTGGGAAGAAAAATGTCTCCCACAAAGCCATTCATGTCCTAATCCACAGAATTCATGAATATGTCACCTTACATGGTGAGGAAGACTTCAACAGATGTGAATAAGGGCACAGACTTTAAGATTGGGAGATTAAGGGGCACCTGGGTGGCTCAGCCAGTTAAGCGTCCAACTTCAGCTCAGGTCACGATCTCATAGTTCGTGACTTCGAGTCCCGTGACAGGCTCTGTGCTAACAGCTCAGAGCCTGGAGCCTGCTTCAGATTCTGTGTCTTCCTCTCTCTCTGCCCCTTCCCTGCTCGTGCTCTTTCTCTCTCTCTCTAAAATAAATAAACATAAAAAAAAAAATAAGATTGGAAGATTAACCTGGATTATCTGGGTGAAGCCAATCTAATCATGAGTCCTTAAAGGAAGAGAACCTTATCAGACTGGTCAGAAATAAAGACTGACCATGGAAGTCAGAGAGACATGGCATGAAATGGTTGGTGTGATTTGGAAATGGAGGGAAAAGGCCTTACACCAAGTAAAGCAGTGCTCTCTAGAAGGCGGCAATGCCCTCAGATAACAGCCAGCAAGAAAATGGGAATCTCGGTCTGCACAACTACAAGAAAGTGAATTCTGCCAACCACTCGAGTGAGCAGGAAACAGATGCTCCCCCAGAGCCTCCAGAAATGAATGCAGCCCTGCCAAATCCTTGACTTTAGTCTAGCAAGACCTGCATTGGATTTCCAACCCCTAGGACTGCAAGATAATAAATCTTGTTTGTTACGAACCACTAAGACTGTGATAATTTGTAATGGCAGCAATGGAAAACTAATACAAGCTCTCTAAATTTGAGTGAACTAAAAGCATTTTGTTATTGGGGTCATTGTTTTCTCCCAACTACCTGGTGTTTGAGGGCTCATGAGGAAGCCCAGACTATTTTTTCCTCGTTTCTCTTTCCGCTGCATATCTGAGTTGTAATAGGAACGGTTTTTGTGAGTCTGCCACATATATACCTCGTGTCACTCTTTTCTCCCAATAACCCCACAAAGCATGCACTATTATGATTCTTATCTGTAGATGTGAAATTGCTAGTTAGAGAGAGTTAGCAAGAGATCCAGGATCAACCCACTAGTAAGGGGCCATCTAATGGTAGTGGGGCTCAACTGGGTCCATCTGATGGCAGTGATCAACAATAAGTCCCTGTTGCTTCAGTGCCTCTAGTCTCTGCTTGGAGGCTTATCTCTTTCAAGCACTTCCTCCTCAGCTACTGTTTCTAAAATGCAAATTTGGTTATTTCTCTTTGCAACATGAAACTATAGGCTGCTGATCTTGACTCTGCCTGATCTCTCTAGCCACATCTCCTAGTCTCCTTTCGGTCACTATCCAGCTGTACTGATTACTTATGGTTACAACATGTAGTGAACTCATTGGGCCTCAGGGCTCTTGTTCAAGCTGTCTCTGTGGAGCTAGTCTCAAGGTCCTTTGGTAGAACATATATTCCTAGCAGGCTACAGTCATTTTCCCACGAGACCCAGAACTCTGCCACCACCCCCCACCCCCAGGTGTCTGCTTTGGCTCCCATCTACACCCAATTATCTTTTTCACCAAGTTCATTTTTGCCATCCCCCTGATTTGATGGCTAATTTTGACCATGAATTTCTGAACACCCTTAGCAATGGACTGCATCTCCACCAGACTCAACAAACCGTTTAGAATCCTTATCTCCACAGTACTTTCTTTCAAGCCTTATTGATTTCAAAGAAATTCTTGATGGCACATTTTACCCATGACAACCAGCCTACTTTATGGACCCTTTGTAATCAATGGAATTACATCGGAAAAATGAAGAGTCAATAGAATTCATCTCATACAACACACATTATGAAAATGCATTAATTGTCTCCCACTTTGTATCGTTTGAGAATGAACTGCACCATATGCTTACCAAGTCACAGAAGTGAGTTATAAACACAGAAATTATACAAAACCCTCTTCTTTGAGCTCCTTCTAATTCCTTCCTTCTATTCAAAACTCAGGAATTAGAGTGTATACAAATTTTGGTCCTAACACACTGTTCCCAATATATGTTTCAAAGAATATTTGATTCATTAATTTCCCTGGGGTAAGGTGGTCAAATAATTTTGAGCAATGCTGCCTGTTATAACCTCTTCTTCAAGATTCAAAGTTTGTTAGCAGTATTTCAGTAGAGAAAGTATTTAAATGTGTTAAACCCAGCAATTTCCAAACCTATTTACTCAAAGGATCTCCTTTTTTAATGAAACCTATTTTTACCCTCCCATGCCAATATTTAATCCTTCGGGGGTCACTAGCTTTGTCTTTTCTGATCATGACTACGTCTCTATCTGGTCTATTGGGGCAAAATCCTGTTCCACTTCTCCCTTATGGAGTCTACCAGTAATCCAGACCGTGCAGGAAGCCTAAGTCGGCCACCTCTGCCATCCCAATAGCATCCTCACACTCTCTTCCCGAAGGACTTTGCCCTATTGACCTGCCATGACCAATTGTCCCTCTATGACAAAGTAGTCCTCTTACATCCTTTGGTGGAAACATTCTATCCTTCACTGTGTAGAGGGGCATCGGGAAGCCCTTCTTTTGGGGACCCGCATAGCATTTCCTGCCTAGCATGACTTTAAATCCTCCTGCCCCACATCTCCTACCTCCAACTATTGCTCAGAAAGCTGCTCTTCCCACAGCTCTTGAAGTTCAAGAGTGATTGGCACAGTCTTCACGATTCTCACATGTATGTTGTCTTCAGAATCCCCTGGAAGGCTTATTAAAACACCAATTCCTTGGGGTGCCTGGGCGGCTTGGTTGGTTAAGCGTCCAGCTCTTGATTTGGGTTCAAGTCATAATCTCACAGTTCATGAGATTGAGCCCCATGTCCGGCTCTGTGCTGACTGTACAGAGCCTGCTTGGTATCTTCTGCCTCTCTCTCTCTCTCTCTCTCTCTCTCAAAATAAATAAACATAAAAACAAAAACAAAAGCAAAAACAAAACACACCAATTCTTGGAGCCCACCCTGGAGTTTCTGGTTCAGCAAGTCTGCAGTGGAGACCAAGAATTTGCATTTCTAACAAATTCCCAGGTTATGCTAATTCTAGAGATCATATTTTGAGAACTCCTGATATATAGAAACCACTGACATATAGGGTTGCAGTTACCTTGGGCTGATAAGACCAATACAAATAATAAGGAAATGTAGGGGCACCTGGGTGGCTCAGTTGGTTAAGCGTTGGACTTCAGTTCAGGTCATGATCTCATGGCTCATGAGTTCAAGCTCTGCGCTGGGCTCTGTGCTGACAACTCAAAGCTGGAGCCTGCTTCTGATTCTATGTCTCCCTCTCTCTCTGCCCCTCTCCTGCTCACGCTCTGTCTCTTTCTTTCAAAAACAAATAAATGTTAAAAAAAATTCTTTTTAAAGTAAAAAGAAAAAGTAACAGAAAAAAATTAAAACACCATTGTCTGATTTTCAGGACAAATAATCTGAGGTCTACCGGGATGTCAACACCCTAATGAAACAGTGCATTGGGGTGCAGAAAGAAAATCAAATAGAATCCCACTTATATTTTTAATCTAAAAGATAAGACAGACATTACACTATATGAATAGTACTAAGAAGGTCAACAAGGTGCCTGTGGGGTGCGGGAGTATTAGAACTTACATAACATAGGTGACTGACAGGCACTTACGCTGACTTATTCACTTTTCGTGTATTTTATTAGTTACGATGTGAGTTTCAATGTCTTAAAAAAAAAGTTTATGTCTAACTGCCCTAACTTCATGGGCATGAGCTGTCCAGGCTGACATAGAGGTTCTGCGGTGCCATGAGCTTGCCTGAGGCTTCCCTAGTGTGAACAGAGAGCAAAGCTTCAGCTTTTGCACAAAGTGGGGAAAAGCACAGGGAGGGCAGACTCCTCTTCTCATTAGGTTGCACCCCTCAGTTTGTTTACAGCCATTAGGCAGACCCTGCTCGAATGATCAAACTGGCTGCAAGGGAGACCACGATATGTAATCTTCCCACCTAGCTAAGATTTCTAGTTTCGATAAGTGCACACAGGTATTGAGGGCGCAGTGAACAGTCTCTGCAACACGCATTGTAATGCACTATGGTTTCCTTGTTCTTGTTTAATTATATTTACAGGTCGTGTGATCTCATGTCAACTACGCTAACGCTCAGAGAGAACAGGTGGTTTGGTGGGGTTTCTATGAAGAAATGATTGATTGAAGATAATGTCAGTTACATAAATCCATGTGAACAAGACAATGGAAGAACAGATGGATCTTCTCCTCCAAGGTCTTTGCTGGCCACATTAATGAATTAGAATCATGCCAGTCTAAATGGTTCTGACACACAGGGGTGCCTGGGTGGTTCAGTCAGTTGAGAGTTCGACTCTTGATTTTGGCTCAGGTCATGATCTCACTGTTTGTGGGATTGAGCCCCTCATCAGGCTCTGTGCTGGGTGTGGAACCTGCTTGGGATTCTCTCTCTCCCTCTGCCCCTCTCCCCTGCTCGTACTCTCTTCCTCACCTCTAAAATAAAATTTTGTAAAAAATTAAGCAGTTCTGACACACAAGGCAAAAGCAAACAAACCAATCCTGAAATTATCTGGAAGAGCAATGAAAACATAGATTTATATCCACTATCATATAATATCATCTAATATCTTGCACTGTAAGACGCATTTAAGGTAAAATGCAAAGTTAATAATAGTGGAGTGTACACATTATCATACATATATCTGTTCATGCATTGTATTCTACTTATAAAATTCTATATATTTATAGGTTATAGAGACCCTGTAGGTTATAGATAGGTTATACATAACCTATAAATTATATATATATATATATGTGTGTGTGTGTGTGTGTGTGTTTATGTATATATATATATGTACATATATATATATATACATATATATGTGCATATACATACATACATATATATTCTATAAAGTGAATGAATACATCAGGGCATCTGGGTGACTCAGTCAATTAAGTGTCTGACTTGATTTCTGTTCAGGTCATGATCTCACAGTCCGTGGATTCAAGCTCCACATCAGGCTGCAAGCCAACAGCAGAACCTGCTTGGGATTCTCTCTCTCTCCCTCTCTCTGTCTCTGCCCCTCTCCTACTCGCACTCTCTTGTATCTTTCTCAAAATAAATAAACTTGAAAACAACAATTTTAAATCAATAAAAAATATAGTGAACGAATACAAATAATTACTACACATTATAATTCCTTTTTTTCCCCATATTTTTAATGTGTTTGAGAGAGAGACAGAGTATGAGCAGGGGAGGGGCAAAGAGAGAGGGAGACACAGAACATGAAGCAGGCTCCAGGCTCTGAGCTGGCAGCACAGAGCCCGACGCGGAGCTCAAAGTCACAAACCATGACATCATGACCTGAGCCAAAGTCGGATGTTTAACCCACTGAGCCACCTGGGGGCCCCTATAATCCCATTTTAATAATGAGCAACAGGAAAGTTATATAAGAAGTCCAAGTTTTACATGGTGCTATGGTGCCATCGCAATTGGAAACACGTGTAACATTCGTTTGTCATCTTTATCACCTCCTTTTATTGCCCACTCTTACAACACACACAATATATTAGTATTTTAGCACATATACACAACTTATTCATAAAAATGCATACATAAATTGGGTGTATGCTCAAGATATTTAAATCCTAGGGTTGTGCAAGCAAGTTGTCCAAAAGTGATCCTTGCTCTAAGAAGCTGAGCCTTGAGAAATGAGGACTTTTGATCTATAAATACATGATTTTGTGTTTAGTACTGAAACTTAGGGATGCGTCACTCCTCAAACTCTCTTATCTTTTCCGGGCTCAACTTAACTCATTTTCCTCTCGTGTGAGGAGGAGCCAATGCCTCGGTCATTTGCCCGGCACGGTGGGTCTGAATCAGATGGCATCATGTGTAGCCAAACCTCTCTGCAAACGACAAATACCTGTATGTCCTAACTCATGTTGAAGGAGGCTAGGATTTGGATAGAAAGAGATGATGGCAAAATTATGTCAGGTAGAACTGAAGAATTAACATGTGAGAACCGTTATGCTTATAAGAGAACTAGCATCATTTATTTTACACCACGATTCATCACTTGGCATTCAGTGCCTCATTTAACCCTTCCTGGGACTCGGCAGGTAGCATTGTTTTTTTGTTTGTGTGTTTTGTTTTTTGTTTTTTTGGTATTTTATTTTATTTTATTTTTTAATATATGAAATTTATTGTCAAATTGGTTTCCATATAACACCCAGTGCTCATCCCAAAAGGTGCCCTCCTCACTACCCCTCCCCCACCCTCCCCTCCCTCCCACCCCCCATCAACCCTCAGTTTGTCTCAGTTTTTAAGAGTCTCCTATGCTTTGGCTCTCTCCCACTCTAACCTCTTTTTTTTTTCCTTCCCCTCCCCCATGGGTTTCTGTTAAGTTTCTCAGGATCCACATAAGAGTGAAAACATAATGGTATCTGTCCTTCTCTGTATGGCTTATTTCACTTAGCATAACACTCTCCAGTTCCATCCACGTTGCTACAAAGGGCCATATTTCATTCTTTCTCATTGCCACGTAGTATTCCATCATGTATATAAACCACAATGTCTTTATCCATTCATCAGTTGATGGACATTAGGCTCTTTCCATAATTTGGCTGTTGTTGGAAGTGCTGCTATAAACATTGGGGTACAAGTGCCCCTATGCATCAGTACTCCTGTATCCCTTGGGTAAATTCCTAGAGCATTGTTTATTGCTATGTTACAGAGGAAGAAAGTGAGGCTCACTGAGATTTCCGAATCTCTCCAAGGTTACCTGGTCAGAATGTGGCAGAGCCTTCCAGTGAAGTCCCATCTAACTCCCCAAATCTGACAGGTAACACAGCTTCGGCGTGCCGACCTGAGTCTCACTGAGTGCATCTGGACCAGAAAACACATCGGAACTGGATGGAAGGGATGAGACAATAGGTCTCAAGTGCTAGGATAAAGAATATTCCCTTGATGTTTGGAAAATCCCACATTTTGTATACGGTTCCCGGCAGGATGCATCTGTCCTCGTCAGGAGGATCAGCTGCTGGAGTTACATCCGTCAGCCTGGGGGGGGCAGGATTCAGAATGGCAGGGAACAGTTTGACGTATGGCAAGGGACCCAAGAAAGTTGGTAAGAACTCCCCTTGAATGTGAACATCTGCTTCAATCAGAGTTGCATTACGCAACTAATGCTTAGGGCTTTGAGACACTGAGGCTCAGCGTACCTGTTCTAAAGCATCTGCTTGTCAGGTTACGTTTCTCCAGCAAAGAGCACGGTGTGGGCATAGAAACTCACTCAGCTTAATCGTCTTGAACCCTGAGGTCATGGACTGGCATCGAGGTATTTACAGAACACCACTGATATAGGAGGTGCTGTTTTAGATTCTGAAGATGAAAACAAGTAATAAATACAATTCTGACCTTCCGATGACTAGCAGGGGAGAGTGGTAAATACAAAGACAGTTCCAATATACTCTGACATGCTACAGCCGGGGAAAGCCCAGAACACTACTGAATATTTTCTCCATCCCTGGTATTAACATCCAAGGGGGGTTGGACCATTGCTCGGGCCACCGCAAACCCTCAGCTCGTTGTGTAGAGATACAACCGCTAATCCCCTCATGTCTGAAAATGGGATGATTCCCACACATGAGCTGTGGTGTGGGTGTACTGACATGCACAGGGTAATTGTCCTTTATAATTGAAAATGTGGCCACTGACAGTTTTATGTCCCTGACAGTCAACCACTGTCAACGGGATTTTATGGTGAATTTACAGTGGCAGGCTCTGGGTCCTGGGTTAATAGGCCTTCTGCCTCTGTAATAGGGACCCATTAGAAAAAGGAGGGAGAGGAACTTCTAAACACAGCCTGTTTCTCCAGCTCAGCTGCTGTGGGCTCCGGGGTATTAAATACTTTCCTGGCTCAGGAGTCACATTACAGATGATATTTTCGTGAAGAGCAGCCATAATGTCACCTTCCAGTCGTCCTGCCCAGAATCTATAGCTATAAGTCATGACACCAAGAGCAGACCACTCCCCTCCCATCATAGATCTTTGGGGAAGGTTCTTCCGGGATGCTTGATGTTTGACAAAATATCGGAAAATAACCCGGCAGCGGGGCACCCACAGCCTGAGAAATTTGACAATCATGGCTGTCAAATTTCCAGCCGCTGTGAGTAGGTAAATGAGCAAGAGATGGAAATTGAGTCATTGCAAAGGGTCGTGATTGCCACAAACAGCTGCAAAGTCTCACGGTAAACAGAACATCAACATGTGCATTTAATTAAAACGTTGTCTATTTTTGCAGGTACTTAAAATGCCAGAAACTACTAGGCTAAGACTCATTTATTCTATTTAATCCTTATGGGAAACATATTGCTGTTCCCATTTAACAGTCAGGGAAACAAAATGTAGAGGTGCTGAACACTCTTGCCCAAGAAAGAAGATCAGAGGGACGTTTTGAACCCAAATCTGTCTGATGACAAAGGCTGTGATCTTCACACGCCGTTACAAGTTCCTCTCCAAACGCCAAGCGAGGGGTTTGCTTTTGTTTGGGTTTAGTTCCAGAATCTTTTCCTTCTCGTGTCCCGTTGTCCTGAAAATAGTTGTAGTCACATAGAGCTGCTGAGAACCACGTTTCAAACCAGCAACTGAGGGAAAAGTCACAAATCCTTCTCTTCCATTTCTTCCAAGGGGAGGAGGATGTTCTTTGGATACGAAGCACACAGAACTCCCTGGAAAACCTCTGTTAAATGCCACGGTCACAAAACAGTTTTAGTAAATAAAACCCCTACCACGGGTGCCGCATGGTTGGGAGAGAGAAAGAAATGGTGTATGAATGCCCGCAAAAGACACCTGCCATCCCTTCTCTGAAGCCAGAGGAGCCAAATATCCATTCGGGCTTCTGGGTTTTATGATCCCCCAAATTATGCAGTTCTCCCAGCAGGGGCTGGGGCAATACTACATAAACAAACACATTCATGTTTCTGCAGTGAAACCCACAAAAATTCACACTTCATTTAATACCCAAAGGCTATAAACTAACTCCCGTTAGGGTCAGGCCAGGTCAGAGGAGCTAAAAAATAAATGAAGGAAAGTATGCTTTTCTTTCAAAGCTTCTGTTTCCACCCTAAGATATCATCTTGTTTAATTCTCAAAAACATTCTCTAGTGGAGAAGAAATCATTCTTTCTAGGGACTGCCGGATGTCCTTTGGCATCAAAGGGCAAAGTCCCTTGATCACCACCTCGTATCTCTAATTTGTGTCCTGGTTAACCCTGGAATTCAGATGCTGTGACTGTTTCACAGAGCATTTCTGTGCTGCACTGGACAGAGCAACAAGTGTCACACAGGCTCTTCCTCTCCCTCCAGATAGACAGTTTCCACCCCTAGCTCCCACCTCTCAAAATGCAGAGAAGCTCAAACTGGGAGATGGTGGTGAAGGAAGGCTCTGTGTGTGTATGTGTGTGTGTGGGGGGGAGCGGGGGTCCCTCTGGATGCCTTTGCTCATTCCATCCTCACCCATCCCTTAACACTGTCTTACATCCCCTGCTTGCGAGTTGTCCAACTTGACAAGTGTCTGAGTGCCAAATGCTGCCATGAGTCTGGATACACCTCTCAATGCTGACACAGTTTCCTCTTGCTTCTCCTTTCTCCCTTTTCTTGGTTCCTGGAAGCGAAAAGAATCAGAGAAAAGCATGGACACATTAATCCGTGAGAAATCCAGGGTCCGTGCTTTGTCCTCAACACTGTCCAGAATGTGACCTTCCTCGCCTGCGTCAAAAAACTACTGGCTGTGGTGGTCATCTGCTTTACCGCATGTGGGTAGAGTGTGGCCTCCTCACCTTTCAAGAAAACAGCATGTGATCGAAACATAAAAGGTGACTAAGAAGTACAGCATATCACTTACTCAAAAAACAGCTATCTGTCTTTTTTAAAATGTTTATTTATTTTGAGAGAGAGAGAGAGAGAGAGAGAGGAAGAACATGCACAAGCAGGGTAGAGGCAGAATGAGAGGGAGAGAGAGAATCCCAAGCATGTCTGCACTATCAGCACAGAGCTTAATGTGGGCTCGATCCTATGAACTATGAGATCACGACCTGAGCCGAAATCAAGAGTTGGACATTCAACCTAATAAGCCACCCAGGTACCCTATGTTTTAATTTTAATTTTTATGTTTTAGAGGTAATATGATTAAAGAAAATCTTAAATACAGACCAAAGGGGGGAAAAAGGGAGAAGAAACTGAAATATACCAATAATCTCACTTGTTTCTCTCTGGTGTCTCCTTTCTCCTTGTTCCTATGCATGTTTCAACCAGTTTATTAAATCAGAGAGGATATACAGCACTGTGATTTTTTAACACATTTTTCAAAAGCACTTTCCATGCGTGCTGTGGCGTATTTTTCAACGAACGTTACACAGTCGTTAAGAGTGTGTTTTCGAAGTCAGACTTTCGTGGACTGAAGATTTGCTTCCCCAAAATTTGTATGTTGAAGCCTTGACGCCTAATGTAATGAAGCCTTTGGGAGGTAGCTTTGAATTAGGTCATGACGGTAGGGCCCCCAAAGAGGAAGAGAGACCAGAGCTGCCTCTCTCTTTCTGGCCTATGAGCACACAGCAAGAAAACCACCGTGTGCAAGCCAGGAAGACGTCTCTCACCAGGAACGGAATTGGATGGCTTGTTGATCTTGGACGTCCCGCCTTAAGAAACTTGAGAAATAAATGTCTGCTTACATCACATAGTCTGCAGTATTTTGTTACGGCAGCTCGAGCTGGCTAATACACAGACTGCCCGACTGACCACCTACTAACTGGATAAGCTTGGGTAAGTTCTATAACTTTTCTGTGCTTTGACTTCCTCAACTATAAATGGAGAGGGTAGCAGCAGCTGTCTTACAGAGCTGTTGTGAAGATAAAACGAGGAATTGCACACAGAGTACTTAGACACTGACACCTGGTGAGCCCTCCACAGATACTATTGGCTGGTGAGTTTCCAGTTTCCCCATCTGTTACTCTGAATAATCATACCCACCTCACAAGCTTTTTGTAAAGACAGCGGCCAAATGTGTGAGAGCTGAGTTCAATGCCTGGTAGAGAGCAGGTTTGGAATTACAAAAGACATAAAATCTTGAAAAATAAGAATACTTAAAAACCGTTCAACCTGAGATGTTTATTTGAAAATGCCTTTGAAACGCTCCGGGTGACACAGAAATTTCACATCAGGAACCGAAGATCAAACTAATGATCCTAGACTGTTTTGATCTGAGGCAGTGTTTCACTTCTCTATACTATTTCTCCAGAGAAGTCTTTTAGACCACGTGATGAGAAGGGTGTTGTTCAGGTTACTTACTGCTGTATTGTAAATCACCCCAAAACCTAGCAGCTTTGGCCACCATTTCAATATGTCCTTTGATTCCATGGGTCAGGAATATGGGAAGGGCATGGCAGGAATGGCTGGACTCTGCTCAGTAACATCCTGAGCCTGAGCTAGAAAATTCGGCTTCGGGGGTCACTCAGACACTGGGGTTGAAGTCATCGAGAAGTCATTTTACCCATGTGTCTGGCATTGGCTGAGATCTGGGGTCTGCAGTCTGGAGCGCCTATACTCAGCCTCTTCATGTGGCCTCACAGCATAGTGGGCTCAGAGGAATGAGACACCTTACGTGGGGGCTTTGGGAGCCAGAAGCAAATGAGCTGTGAGCAAGCCCGAAGCTGGATTCCATTGTATGACGCAACCTTGTAAGTTACATGACGCAACCTCTGCTGCATTCTGTTGGCTTCAAGGGAGTCGCTCAAGTTGGTCCAGATGAAAAAGGAAGAACACTTAGTTCTAGTCCTCTCTCAATAAAAAGAATATAAACAGCATGCTTAAAACTGCAACCAAAATTTTAGCCCTGAGTATCAGGAAACTGCTTATTGAACCAATGAAATCAGACACCTCTTGTTGTCCAAAGGTTCACTTGGTTTATAAGCAGTTTCTGAAGGTGAAGGATCTTGGCTTCATTACATCTGCATTTCCTTATTCTACTCAGGCCAGGGTCCTTGCAGAGCTGATAATAATTGAATGTTCTCCAATTTACATTGAGGACAATTGCTTTCATTATTTCTTAGCTGTGTTCCAGATTTTCATTATGATAATGCTAATTATACATATTACATTAAAATGACCCATTTTTGCTGAATTTTATACTTCTCTTTGTTGTTATCCCATAAATGTCATGCAATTTTGCTTATTTTACAACTTGGTGATTTTTTTACCATATAAACATTCATATTTAACAACAACACCAATAATAATAATAATTATTATTATTGTAAGTCTTGATCAAACAATATGTCCTTATTTGGTCTTAAGAAAGCATGGACCCAGTTAGATTCACAAATATATAGTTTTCCATACTTTAATGACTCTTTTTCCCAGGAAACATGAAAAGAAATCCCAGGCCAGTAATTATCATGGCAATTCTAATGAGCATTTATTGAATACCTACTGTGTATTCAATAGACATTGAGCGAAGCATTTACACACACTAGCTTGGGTAGTGTGGCAGATACAGTCTCTGGAAAACGAAAGAACTAGTTTGGCATTGGGGTCTGTCCCTTATTATCTATATAATCAAGGGCAGGTGACATCATCTCTGTGTCAACAATAAAAGAGGAAATGACTCTCAGGTTGATTATATGAATATACACATAGCACTTAATATGAGATCAAACATCCAGCAAACATCCTGGGCTGAGAGATTCTGTTCCTTCCAAAAATCTTATTTTATACAGCTCACATTTACTGAGTGCTTATTAAATGCTAGGCTTTGTCACAGGATGTTAAATGTACTAATTCATTAATTTTCATCAAAACCTATGTGGCGAGCACTATTGTCATCCCCATTTTATAGATGTTAAGACTGAGACTCAGAGAGACTAGCCTTCTCAAGGTCACAATTTGCGGCAGGACTACGGGGCTAAGTCACAGATTCAAAATTCAGACCCTGCCTCTGTTTCCAAAATGCATTTGCTTATGCTCAGGACTTTTTGAAAAGCACAGAATGGTCCAGATGCACTATCATTTCAGCATGGTGATTCCATTATTCGTCTTGGGATTGGACCAACCTGCTGTATTCGGACTCTGCAGTGAGGAGAATGCATACAAACAGAGAGCAAGATATCTCTTAAGAATTGGCTTATGTGGTTATGGAGGCTGACAAGTCCAAAATCTGCAGGATGAACCAGAAGGGTAGAAACCCAGGAAGAGCCAGTATTAAAGTCTGAAGGCCATCTACTGACTGAATTCCCTCTTGCTCATGGGAAGTCAGTCTTTTTGTTCGATCAGGCCTTCAACTAATTGGGGATGAGGCCCACCTACATTATGGAGGGCCATCTTGTCTTCTCAAAGTCTACTGGTTTAAATGTTAATCACATCCAAAAGAAATAAAGAAAAAGAAAAACAAAACCCTCCTAGAAACATTCAAATAGTGTTTGACCGTATATCTGGACACCATGACCCAGGCAAGTTGGCAAATAAAATGATCTATCCCACTCACTATCTAAATAGAAGTGAATAACAACTACCAATAGCAGATTGTAAGTATGAAAAATAAGTTATTTTAGAGGAAAAAATAGAAATGGTGAAATGGAGGGTGAATGCATGTCCTAATTGCTTTCTTCTGTCACTGCATTGAACACTGAAGAAAAAGGAAAAAAAGAAAATATTCAACAGAAAAAAATAACAGCATAGAAAATCATACTTCAGTGCACACATAAGACCATTTATAACCTTAACAGATATGGTGCTTTTTGTTTAAAAAAAAAAAAAGTGGTGGCAGGTGTGGAGGAGAGGCAGCAGGGGGTCTCATCTCTCTGGTTGTTATGGAATCATAGGGGTTGCCAAGACAAAGGCAGTATCTGGGCCCAGCAGGTTCAGAACAAGAGGGGACAAGGTCTCCCAGTGGTTGGCACCACAGGTGGTCCAGGCATGCAGAATGCAGCCTCCAGGGTTTGCAGCCAGAGCTAGGAATCCCTGCACCACTGGAAAGTTTAAGGCCCAGTATAACCATAGCACAAATTCTCTGATGGTCTCCATGGAAATTTATTATCAGTCACTCAGCACTCAAAGAGATTCTCTTGGGCTCAAATATTAATGCATGGACTTGGTGGTCCTTTACTTTGGCCAGATTGGTTAGGGATTGTTCAGCCGACAGCATGAACAGCAGAACCCAGGTAGTGGGAAGAGGGGGACATGAAATGCTTTTAAAAAACTTAAAAAAAATTCCTTTGAGTAATTGGGCACAAGACTTTTTTTTTTTTTTTTTCCGAGAGTATGTTAAAGATAAACTCCCTTTTTGAAAAAATCTCCTATAATCAAGATACATGTTAGGATGTGTACAGTAAGAAGAGATCCTTGTGAGGGTCGCTATTTACAGCCACATACTCAGGAGCTGAGGGAACTGTTGGATGTATCAGTCATTGAGAAAAAATAAAGACAGAAAAACCTTATTAATCTCTCTGTAGGATAAGAAAGGCTACAGAGAGTTGAAAAAATTAGCTCAACTTCAATATAACTGAGCAACTATGAGAACATGGCACTGAACTTACCTGAATGTTCCTGAAGCTTCAGGAACATTCCACTCTGGACTTTCCTGAATAATCACAATTCCTATCAGGTGTCCTACACAAGACTGAAACACTCTAGACATTTCATATTTTGGCATCCAAACCATAGCTTCTATACTCTTTCCCCAAAATTGGATACAAAAAAGGGAATGAGCAGAAGTACTTGGCATATTTGACTTTATTCAATCTTTCCGGCATTACGTGACATAGGAGTTACTACTCCCTTATTATAGGGATACGTAAGCCACTTTTCCTGATGGTCTTCCTAAAGTGCCTTAGTCATATCACAGCAAATTGAAGAGGTGATATTCATATTCAGAAGGATTCTTCAATAGATGGATGGATGAATGGAAGGATTCTTCAATAGATGGATGGATGAATGGATGCAATAGATGGGTAATGGGTTGATGGGTTGTGAAATTAAATTATTTGCTTGAATTTGGGTCCCCGTATCCTTCAACATGACATTTCTTGACTCCACCCGAAGAGGGAAAAAAATGTTCAAGGTGTGTTCACAACAAATCTTGGAAGTCCATATAATCTTTAGAAATGTATTGACTGTCAAATTTATAGCCAGACTGGCCAGCTTTATGAAGGAGAGAGGGTGACGATATAGATATTAGAATGAAAGTATTTATTTCTGTGAGTTGCAAGTGACCATATAACTCACACTTAATTCTGAAGTCTGTATATTCTAGGAGATTCATGCTGTATTGTATCATGGGGAATGGCTCATAATTCACGTGCTGGGCTTCTTTCGGTATGCCCAGCCTGAACATTTAGGCATAAAATTCCTTTTCTCTTTCAGAAATGGAAATGCAACTGTGATTTTCTGGCAGCAGATTTATGTCTTGGAAAACTGTTTTAAGAAATGTGTGGATACATGGCTCTGTTTGACAAATGACAATAGTGACAGGCAGGCACTGATGTTGCCCTACCACACCCACCATGTCCTTTGTTTCCCCCAGAGTCCTACAACCACCCAGTAACACATCAGAGCCTCAAAATTACACTAAAAACGACATATATCGATGCATCTAAAAATGCAAAAGCGAATACGTAAAGAAAATGACTACAGGATATAGAGTAGCCAAAAGATAAAATAAAAATCCTTTCAAAGCCTACTACTGAAATGAATTGTCTTCACTAAGATGAGAAATATATTTTATATCTATATGGTAGGAGCTGCATAAACCCTGTTCTAGCACGTTATCCATGAGGTAGCCCAGTTCAAGGCCTTCCCCACCTGGCTGGAATGCTCAAGGATGACCATGGGAGCATCCTCACCGCTACCAGGCACAGGGCTCTGGGTGAATGGACAGGTGTTCTGATGGAGTGAGGCAGGGGGTCCACATGGGACAGTCAGACCAGGACTGAGCATGATCCCTGGCCCTCCTGGGTGCTGTTTCTGCTTGGCTGTGAGCTGAGGCAACTTGGGGGAAGATCTCAATAACATCCTTCCCATATTTTAACGGCACTCCATCCTATAAACACGTCATCATTTATTTTAATCATGCATTTTTATCCATTTTACCTACTTTTTTGTAACGCCACATGCATTTACATTTGAAAATCATCTGTGAAATGAATTGGGGTGTTTCAAATATATATTAATGCTAGTGTCAGCTAAAATGCCCGGCCTCTTAGGATCTACAAAATGATTGTCCTGGGGCACCTGGGTGGTTCCGTTGGCTAAGCATCTGAAATTCTTGGTTTCTGCTCAGGTGATGATCTCACAGTTGGTGAGTCTGAGCCCTGCATTGGGGTCCACGTTGTTAGTGCAGAGTTTGCTTTGAGATTCTCTGTCTCTCTTTGTCTCTCTGTCTCTGTCTCTGTCTCTCTCTTTGCCCTTCCGCCACTTAAGCTCTCTGTTTCTCTCTCTCTCTCTCTCTCTCTTTCTCTCTCTCAAAATAAATAAATAAACATTTTTAAAAAAACATTTAAAAATAAATAAACAAACAAACAAAAATAAAAATAAAAACTTGTTGGCCTCTAACTCTTTATTTCATGACATGTGGAAAGCCCAGTGCCCCTCCCCCAAAACGGATGTCTGCAAATTCTTAGGGTGCTGAACTACTCAAGTTCATATGCACCTCTGTGTTTATACTCTTCCTGAAGGTTTTTGTGTGTGCTTTCTCACCATGTTATCTGTGTGAATTCTTTTTTCATCTGGATCTTGCTAGATAATGGAATAAGGTAATAAAGAATTTAGCATTCCTCACTGCTCTGTAATACGGCATGGACCATTTTCACTTTCTTACAAATATTTCTAATCATCCGAGTAGGCATGTAGACTTTATAATCATAGGAGAGGAAGAAAAATGGTTCAAAAAATCACCAGGTCCTTTCTTTCATATCTTTCTCTCTGATGTCCCTGACTTCCTTCTGAGATGGGCAGTGACATCTGTTTGGATTCCTCTTATCCCTTTCTGTCTCTCAGAGTAGAGTTCATTTTACACGTCTTCTTCATTTCTAAACCTTAGAACCTCCTTTAAAAGGGTCCTCTTCCTAGAACATGGACCCCAGACAACAAGACCAGAGCAATAGCCATCCCTCATCTTGAAGAATGTAGGGTTTGGCGATGAGAAGGAAATGGATTAAAATCATGGGGAAAAATATGGTTTTTAGCAAAGTGTTTAACCACTTTTAATTATCTCTTTTTTACTCTGTAAAATGAAGCTAGTCATATGGTATAATAATATATAAATTAAAGGTCCTGTAATATTTTGACACTTAGATCAAAATTCCATTTTTTAAAGTTTATTTATTAATAAATAATAAATTGTTATTAATTAGAGAGAGAGAGGGAGAGAGAGAATCCCAAGCAGGTTCCATGCCACCAGCACAGAGCCCAATGCAGGGCTCAAACTCATGAACTGTGAGATCATGATCTGAACCAAAACCAAGAGCCAGATACTTAACAGACTGAACCACCCAGGCACCCAACATTTAGGTACTCTAAGAATCTTGGCACTACAGAAAAAGGAATGCTTGACTTCCCTACAGCTTTTCTTTTAATTCTGTGACCTTAAGCAAATCACATAGGTTTCCTTAAGTCTTGGCCTCTTTCCCTGTCAAATAAGGATAAGAAAACCACTGTGGACATTCATGGATATGCATAGATGTCAGTGAAGTGTCCAATCCTTAAATATTCAGGTGGAATTTGCTTGAACTCCATGTCAGGCACTACAGTACATCCATGCCTGTGTGATTCAGACTTTCTGTGATTTCCGTGGGATGCAGTGAGGACAGACAGACAAATACTTTCCTTCCTTCTTAAAACTCAATTAAATTTAATGAGTTCTGCCAACCCATGGTCTTATGTTGACATGTTGACACATTCCACCCAGTAACATCCAGTCCTGTTCTTTTGAGCTCCCCAACAAATTCTAACTCAGCAAGGTGAGTGGATGCATGCTGACTTTATTGAGTTTGGGAGCAGGCCGGAAGGATTGCCAAGAACAGTGTACTGTCTGTTTAAAGGCGCTTGGCCTCCTATTTTCAGTACCGCCCCCACCACTCTCCGAAAGCTTGTTTTTTCCTCTCTTTAATATGCCCCAGGATATCATGGACCACCTTATCTTAGGCTTGCCCCTCAGAGATCTGGTGGAAATTCCACATTTCCTTCCCTTTTCTCTGCCCCCTTGTCTCTTCCAAGGGAGGAGATAGTGATATCTATATCTACATTATTATGCCATCTCCCTTCAGGGCAGAAGCAACCACCATCTCTGGGTTTGAAATATCGTGTCCTTCCTTTTTCACATGTAAAGCATCTTATACTGAGTTAGATCCTAAATGAGTATTGGAAGAGAGGGGGAAGGGGGACGATCGTACACTGTGGATGGAGGGTATGATCAGGGCAGAAGGAGAATCAGTAACAGGAGGGAAAAAAGCATAGAGCTGATGTGACGGAAGATAGGTTTCCAGGCCAAGCGATCCTATTACTAAACACTCCTGATACCTAATACCAAAATGTTCTTAATTCCGCGTATGAAAGCATAAGCTCTCAACTCTCTAAGCCTGGATAATGGCCCCATGCTCTTCCTACTGATATAGAACCCTCCCTTGGCCTCCCTCCACACACCCCAGCACCTGTGAGTTGGGAGAACATCTCTCCTTCCTAGGTGGGAGCACAGATGTAGGAAGGCAATGATTTCAGAGGGTTTATTTTAGAAACAGAAAACAGCTTCCTAATGACACGCTGGCTGGAGGGGGGTTGCATCTCATTGGTTATGCTGGCAGATCACCCTCTGCTGATCTGTTTTGTCATTTTGTTGTCTGTTGAGGAGACAACAAAATGTTGGTGAGCAGCTGGTGGCAGAATTATGTTTTATGTACAAAATGTGGAAGAAAATTCTGGCCCAGTGCTGTAATTGCCTGATTGGATGGGGGCGGGAGAATGAGCTATGCATTTATCTGAATTAAATGTGCTTTCTCTCTTCAAGGTTCAGCACGCTCAACCAGGATGGGAATTAGTATGCGACACCCTTTGCGCATTTCAGATCGGATTCTGTAAAAAAATATGGCTCAGAAATTTCTGGAAAATCGGAGTCAGCCAAGAGTCTAACAAGACTAGGTCGATATGGTATCTCGGTTTATCTTCCAGGATTTAGGGGTCCTCAGAGAAATGACTCAAGACAGTCAACGTGTTAGTAGGGAAGCAGGCACACAGAGGACTGGGGAGAATACCCAGCAATAGGACTTGGGGGGGAAATATAGTTAGGAAGGCAAAATCTAGTACAGTAGACACTTTTAAACCCAGATCCTGATTCTTTTTGTAAAACATATCTAACAGCCATGGCACACTAATTTCTGGGAACAATTACACAACTGTCTAGTACATCATACTATTTTGCTTTGACCCCTTGAGTCATGTGTTTCTTAAGGGTTATAAGTGCTTGTTCCCTAAACTGTTTATGATGATTGTACTTCTATGTTGATTACATAATTTAATAAGCTAGTATAAGTGAATGTAAAAAGGAAGCTGGTTTCTCTTTGAAAATTCAGTTGAAAAACTTATTAAAGATGGGTCACTAAAAATATTCATATCAAACGCGGTGTGAGGAAGCTAACCTGAAGGCTGCAGGGAAATCACAAACACGAAGCTCTACGCTCAGATTGACTTGTGGGTACCCGCAAGATAACACTCCATGTGAAAGAAATGTGAATTCGAAGTTGGAAAGGACTCATTATGAGTGTGTTGTTTTCAAGGCAGAATAAACGGAACACCAATCACAATGCTTATGTTCAAAGAAAAGAATATGACATTAAATGAAAAATTTGGCAAACACTCATGTCATTAAAATGCTTATTGCATGTGTCTATGCGTGTGTGTCATTTTTATGACTTCCCTCCTTAGCCATATTTTTTATTAGTTTGTCAGTCTCAGGTCTGGACTGGAAGGGATCAGATGTCTTTAGCTTTGCTGGGAGTGTGTATGAAGTCATTCTGGATGGATTAGCGGATGTCAGAGGGACCAGCGGATGTCACATGGCACAGGAGGGTAGATGAAGGTGAGGGACATGTGGATAGTCTGTAGAAGGGAGGGCTGTCGCCGTCACCAGGAAGCAGAATCAAAGTCTCTCGGTTAGGTCTGGGGCTAGGACTTCAGCCCATGTGAGTTGGAAGACTGGCTACAGAAAGCCATGGCTTAGCCCGAAGGATCTGGGGAGATGGGCTGGGCTGGATAATGGCAGCGAGACTTGGGGCCAGAACAAGCTAAGTAGCTGGACAAACACAGAAACACTGTGGACCTCATAGTTCAGCACAGCTGCCACACCGCACCCCTGCTGTGACAACTACTCTCTCTGATCCTCAGTTCCCTCATCTGTAAACTGTGGACAGTCATAACTGTCATAAAGTAATTAGAAGGATTAAATGTGTGACATATTCAGACTACCTAATCCATGAATTATCATTAGCCGGAGAGTAAGTTTCTTCCTTCCTTTCTTCCATCCATTCATTCCGAAATATTTACCTAATATCTCCTCTGTGCCAAGAGCTCTTCTAGCTGTAGAGGAGACCAAAGTCAGAAACAGTGGTGGAATCCTATTCCCATGACACTTTCTGTTGAAAGGACAGACACTAACGTAGGAATATAATGTAACAACAGTGATACGCGCTATGAAATGAAGTAGAGGAAAGAAAGGAAAGACTTTCACGGTGGTATAAAGAAAGGTGGGAGCGAAGGTGGTATTCATCCACACGCTCTCTATTTTTATTCTAACTGGAAGAAAAATGGCAAGGTGGCCGTGTAGCTATTGTGTAATTATTGATGATTCCTCAGCTGTCTGCAGCCCAAAACAGGAATGAGTCATGGCCAGTAAACTTCAGAGAGCTCTTAATTTTTAATTTTTAATGAAAATAGCTTTACTGGTTTTGCTCTAAGTATCATATATGGAGAACACTCAGAACAATGCAGCAAATTATGAAAAAGTAAAAAAAATAATAATGATAAATAAAAGTCACCATAAATGTCAGCATTCAGATATAGTCACTGTTAACATGTTTTAGGCTGTGTTTCTGTTTGTTTGTTTTAGTGAACTTTCTGAAAGGAAAGCCTTAATGCATATCAATTCCCTTGTTAACAAGACAAATATTGGCACTCAACCAGAACTCTTAAATGCATGTAAATATATACAATACATATAATACATACATAATACACACATCACAAACATATATACAAACACACATACAAATGTGTGTATGTGTATGTAAATGTGTATGTACATCACCCGAGAGAGATACGTATGTATGAATGTGTGCATCCAGAGAGAGAAAGAGAGAGAGAGAGAGAGACAGACAGGAGAGGGTGGGATAACTTTGTGGGTTGTGACTTCGAACAAGGCATTTAACCTACAGGGACCCTCATCGACTTGTTTGCAAAGTGAGTGTGTGGGGGCAGAAATGGCCGGGCTCACCCACAGTGTGTTCGCTCCCTGACATTTCCTGGCTCCCTGGCCTTTAGGGAAGGCCTCGCTTATGTGACTCGTTCCACAGTGACACTGTGACAAGCAAGGGCAATTCCCCAGTGCTTCTCCTTCTCCACTGCGGGGACCACGGTGGCAGTCAGACCTGTGCTGAGACAGCAACCTCACCTGCCTGGTGCATGAGTAGAACACAGCGCTTTGCACTCTGATGGGCAAAACGCATGAGCAGGGAAAAACAAAACAAAACAAACGCCGACACTTTTGTTGCATGAAGGCACAGGGTGTTTCAGTCGCTACAGGGTAACCAAACTACCAGACCAAAACCGCCCGAGAAAACACGTGGCTGCCAGTCTGAGGGCTAAACAAGACCAGGTGAGGCCTGTGATAGAAGCTCAGTCATTACGGGTTGAGTCTGAACGACAGGGGCTAATGGAGAGGAAATTAGTCATACTGCAAACACTTTTTTTTTCCCTTGAGAGACGCAGAGAGAGACAGAGACAGAGAGAACCCCAAGCAGGCTCCGTGAGGTCAGCGTGGAGCCCGACGCGAGACTCGAACTCACAGACCACGAGATCATGACCGCCAAAACCAAGTCAGAGGCTTAACTGCCTGAGCCACCCAGACGCCGCCTTTGCCGTGGCTTTTGAGAGGAACACGCATAGAACGCTGGTAAGAGATTTCTGATTCCCTCCAAGTTCTCTATTTTCTCCAGACCTGAGTTAAGGTTTCTCTATGCTTGTTCCGCTTGGCCAAGAAGCCCTCGAAGATCCCCGAGCAGCCATGACCCACTAAAAGTTAGTCCTGCTTCACTACCGTCTTCTGCCTCTGGGTCCCACCACCCAGGCCTCCTGGGCTCCTCTTTCCACCGCCCGCCATGCACTTCTAGGTGGTTACACTTGCTGGTCCTCGTTGTCATGGGTCTCCACGCAGAAACACCTCCCAAGTATAGAAATCCTTGAACTTGTGATCTAGTGCTGCCCCCAAGCCTCACGTTGTCCACCCACCTCTGTCACAAACCCCTCTTTCATATTTTTGTAATTCTTGCCAATGCCAAAACTTAATATATTCATGTATCTGTTTATTTACTGCCTGCACCCCACCCTCCACTAGTACGTTCCATGAGAACATAGACTTTGCCGTCTTGGAACAACGCCTGGAACATTGTGTTCAGTAATATCTGTTGAATAAATGCATGGGCACTTGCTATGCGCCAGATTCTCTGCTAGACGCCCTAGGAACTCCGTATTAGAATAAAATAAAGTAGGAAGAGATGAGTACAAATTAAAGGCAATGGCAATTTTCTGTAAAACTACCAATGGACGGAGCAGTTAATTCTTACTAAATTAGAGGCAGCAGGGAACTTTTCCTAGAGGTGAGATTATTTAATCTCAATTGTGGAGAATGAATAAGATTCTGAATGGTGAGCTGTCAAGAGTGGGAGGGGAGAAGATAAACTCGACCACTTGCCAGCCGAAGGGTGGGATCAAGACCGAAGCGAGGACAATCCAGGGCTGATTTCACCAACAGTGAAGTGGCCTCTGTGGCCGGGCCTTGACTGGTTGCAAGGAGAGAAAACTGCCCATGGAAGACAGTGCCCAATGGTGAGGAAGCCTTGAAGGATTCACTATTGGGTGGACCTGATTCTCTTCATCATGGAAGGTCATTCAATGTTTACAAGCAGGTATAATAATTTCCCAGAGCTACTGTACCAAAGCGCCACAGACTGAGTGAGTATCTTGAGACAACTGAAATTTATTGTTGCACAGTTTCAGAGGCTGGAAGTCTGACATGAAGGGGTCAACAGGGCTCTGCTCCCCCCTTAAAGTGGAAGGGAATCCTTCCTTGCCTCTTCCTAGCTCCTGGCGGTGTGCTGGCAATCATTGATGTTCTTCGGCTTCTAGATGCATCCCTCCAATCTTCCATCTTCACATGGCCTTTCCTGGTGCCTTTGTCTCTTTTCACAGCATTGTATTATTATGTTTTTAATAAGGAAATCAGTCATACTGGGTTAGGGGCCCACAATCTACAGTATGACCTCATGTTAGCCAATTTCATTTGCAGTTACTCTAGTCCAAACAAAGTCACATTCTAAGATACTGGGGGCTAGACTTCAGCATGCCTTTTTTTTTTTAAATTTTATTTATTTATTTTGAGAGACACAGAGATAGTATGAGCAGAGGAGAGGCAGAGAGAGAGGGAGAGAGAAAATCTGAAGCAGGCTCCTGGCTGCTAGTGCAAAGCCCAATACAGGGCTTGAACTCATGAAACTGTGAGATCATGACCTGAGCTGAAACCTCTCTTGGTCCAATTCTTATTGGACACTTAACCTACTGAGCCACCCAGGCACCCCAGCATGTCTTTGGTGAGGGACACAATTTAACTCATAACACTATGGACTTGTGTTTAAGAAGTCATTCAGTTAATGGTTGATCAATGCTTTTCAGCTGGGACATTGTTTTGGTTTTGGTTTCGGTTTTGGTTTTGTCTTCTATTACCCTTTTCCCTGAAACACTGGCCCTTCCTCAGTCTCAAAACTGCCAGCCCTCGGCCTGGAACCATGCTATCATTTCTCCAGATTGCCAGTTGCAAGACGTCTGATTGTCACTTGTCAGCTTCCACAATGACATGAGTCAATTCTCTAATTCTTTACTTAAGTGTATATAATATATTATTATAATGCATATTTTAAATTTATACATATATAATTTATATTCACACATAATATATATTTATAATAATAATATATTATAATGACATAATAATAAATATATTATAATAACACAATATAATATGTAATATTACATGAGCCAATTCTCCAGTTCTTTCTTTATAGAAAAATGACCCTTGTCAGTTGACCCTTGAACAACACATGGTTGAGCTCCACGGTCCACTTACATACCACTTACATGGTCCACTTACATACAGCTTTTTAAAATAAGGATAGTACGGGGCGCCTGGGTGGCTCAGTCGGTTAAGCATCCGACTTCGGTTCAGGTCATGATCTCACACTCCGTGAGTTTGAGCCCCGCGTCGGCTTCTGTGCTGACAGCTAGTAGCCTGGAGCTCGCTTCGGATTCTGTGTCTCCCTCTCTCTGACCCTCCCCCATTCATGCTCTGTCTCTCTCTGTCTCAAAAATAAATAAACATTAAAAAAGAAAATTTTAAATAAGGACAGTACATTTCTGTAAATGTATTTTCTTTTCCTTATGATTTTTAATACCATTTTTTCCTCTAGCTTACTTTATTGTAAGAATATGTTATATAATACATACAGCCTACAAAATGTATATTAATAGACGATGTTATCAGTAAGAGTTCTGGTCAACAGCAGGCTATCAATAGCTAAGTTTTTGGAGAGTCAAAATTTATACATGAAGTTTTGACGATGCGTAGGGTTAATACCTCTAACCCCCGCATTGTTCAAGGATCAACTATTTATGTGTGTGTGTGTATGTGTGCGTATGTACGTATATGTCCTGTTGGTTCTATTTTTTTCTCCACGGAACCCCAGTTAACACAGATTTGGGTCCAGTGAAGTGGGGTGTTGCTGTAACAAATGTGGAAGCGGCTTTGGATCTGGGTGATGAACAGAGGTTGAAGGAGTTTTGAAGTACATGCTAGAAAGAGCCTAGATTCCTGTAAGGAGACCGTTGGTAGAAATATGAATGTTAAAAGCCTTTCTTGTAAGGTCTCACATGGAGCAGCTTATTGGAAAGTGAAAACGAGGCAATCCCTATCACAAAGTGGCAAAAACTCAGCTGAGTTGTGCTCTAGCATTTTGTGGAAGGTAGAACCTGTCAGCGAGGCAATGAACTATTTAGCTAAGAACATTTCTAAGCCAAGTGTTGAAGGATCATTGTGGTTCCTTTTGATTATTATAGTAAAATGTTGTTGCAGGATTTTTTACCTCATTACCCAGGGTTCATTATCTCGCCACTTCGAAGAATGAAGAGGTGGACAGAAAATGAGCAGCAGGCAAAAGTTTATTAGAGTATAAGATTAGGAATGAAGAATAGTATGAAAAGTCTCTTTACACGGAGGGGACATTCAAAAGTGAATACTTGCTGACAATGAGCAAGGGTCCTTGTTTTATCAGGTTCTGGTCAGCCCTCCCTTCCCTTCCCTTCCCTTCCCTCTTGTTCCTTCTCAGGTCCTACCTTCATTGGCTTGATAGCTCTTGTCCTTTCCTGATTGGCTTGTTTCCATTGTATGAGGGGTGGTCTACGGACGTATTGTTTCTTGTGGATCCTTCGTTTTATGGTCTACGACTTATTTTTAGGTCTTTAATCAAATTCCTGAGAGAAACCTGAAGGGAAGTAGGTGGTATCTGTTACATTCTTAAGAGGAACCTTACATCTGAGGGGATTGTCTGTGGTGAGACTCAGACACTTGTAGCATCGTTCCAAAATATGTTTTTCTCCATCCAGGGACATCAGGTCCTATCTTTACCTCTCTTTTTACTGAATCCTATCTGTTCCTATCATAATGTGATATGAGAGAAATAAATTGGAAAAATAGGTAAGCAAAATGAACTAGAACTTGAAGATTTGGGAAATTCTCAGCCTATCTTACTGCAAAAAAAAAAAAAAGAGAGAGAGAGAGACAGAGAGAAAGAAAGTTTATTCTGAGGAGAAATTAAGGGTGTGGCTGAACAGCCTTTTGATAAAGAGATTGATGTGGATATGGAACACACTTTTAATCACCTGATCAACCATTTCAGCACAAGTGAGGAATGGATAGGATAGACAGGATTATAGTAGCAGATACTCCTCAAGCAGGAACTAAAAGGAACAGAACATATGGGGGTGGAATGAAAGAAAGCTGGCTAACTTCTGGGATTCTACAGGACCAGACAACATGGTTATTCAGTTGGGAATATGAATAATCCTCCCAAAAAGGAAAGAAGGACCCTAAGGGCAATCCAAAGACCTGCAGGGCTACCCCTCCACCAAAGGCCAGTTGGTTAGGGCTGGTTTCTCCTTGGTTTACAAGCGTAGGCCCTCTTCAGTTTCAGGGACTAGAATGCCACCAGCCAGGGCCTAAGGAGCAAGGCCAAGGCCCAGTGCCACACGGGCTGGATTGTCTTGCCGCACCAACAGTGGTAGGAGCCACCCCACTGAGCTATGGAGGGACGTGACCCTGCCACCTCGTGGGCCTGGAGGGCAGGGCATTGAAACAAAAAGAATTATTCTCCCGCCTCCAGATGTAATGGACTTTGCCTTGCTAGATGTTTGCTTGGTTGGGACCCATCACCCCTTTCTTCCTTCTGATTTCTCCATTTTGGACAAATCATGTCTGTGCTATGCCTCTGTCACCATTGTATTTTGGAAGCACATAAGTTTGATTTCACAGGTTTACAGCTGGTGAGGAATTTTGCCTCAAGATGAAGTATAGCCTGCATTTCACCCACATCTGATTTCAATGCTACTTAGATGTAACTTTGGCCTTTAGACTTTAGAGCTGCTAAGGAAATGAATTAAAACTTTGAGGGCTGCTGGGATGGAATGAGTGCATTTTGCACGCAAGAAAGGCATGAATTTTGAGGAGCAAGGGGTAGAATGTTATGGACTGAATGTCTGTGTCCCCCTGAAATTCATGTGTTGAAGCCTTAACTCCCAATGTGACTCTATTTGGGGATAAACAACTAAAGTAGTCACTAAGATTAAATTAGGTCAGAGGGCACCTGGATGGCTCAGTCGGTTAAGCCTCCGACTTCCGCTCAGGTCGTGATCTCACAGTTTGTGAGTTCAAGCCCCACATCGGGCTCTGTGCTGACAGTTTGGAGCCTGCTTCAGATTCTATGTCTCTCTCTCTCTCTGCCTCTCCTCCCTCTTGCTCTCTCTCTCTCAGAAATAAATAAATATTTAAAAAAGATTAAATTAGGTCATAACAATGGGGCAAGTATCAATAGGATTTGTGTCCTTATAACAAGAGAAACTAGCTAACTCCCTCCCCTTTGTGCACAAAGGAAGGCCATGTGAGCACACAGCAAGAAGGCGGCCATCTGCAAGCCAGGAAGAGAACTGTTACCAGGAACCTAATCAGCCATCACATTGATGTTGGACTTCCAACCTCCAGAGCTGCGAGAAATGAGTATCTGTCATCTGAGTCCCCAATCTGTGGTGTTTTGGTATAGCCGCCGGAGCTGACTGACTGACACACTCTGGCTGCAGAGTAGAGGGGGACTGAGGGACGGGGTGAGGAGTGAGGAAACCAATGTGGACGTTGCTGCAGGAGAAAGAACGTTGATGGACAGTGTTGATGAGGAAGATAAATGTTATTACAGACCAAACCAAAAGGCTTTCGGCCCTTCACTCGATTAAACCCGGGTCACACGGTCTTTCCTCTGAATAAAATCCGAGCACAAAAGGGTGAAGCTGTATTAGTTCCTCTCTGCCACCCCTTCCTTCTCACTCCTTTCGTCTGCCTCGGTTTGCTCATCTTTAAGGTGGGGATGCACTGATCGCACTTTCGAACACACCAGCCCGTTGAGACCACCAGACACGCTGAGAGCACCACGCAGGCGAGGGCATTCTGGAACATTTGACGCTCTTGTTACGGCGGCTTTGTGACCTTTCTTGACTCTCTTTTCCATGGTAGGGGCATTTGGGATCAAGGAGATGAAGAAGAGGAGGTAGAGGAGGAAGCATGAGGAGCCCCGATTTCCTGGCCTCAGCCGGAGGTGAGCCTAGCTTGCTGACATTTCACTAGGAGCTGTAAGGGCAGGGTGCCCAGAAGGAGAGGTAAAGGAGAGGGGGCAGGGTGACAGGGGAAGCAGTTGCCAACTGGCCCCCCTCCAGGTCGCACAGCCAGTGCTCAGCAAGAAGAGGCATTTTCACACAGGTATGCAGGAGCCCCTGCACTGACATGCCTACTGCAGGGTTCAAACAGGAATTGACCTGCCGATTCCCTTCTGTTTCCTGCCGCGTGTGGTAAAGTCTGCCTCTCAGAGAATTCAGCCCTGACTCGCATTAACACTTCTGACTTGCATCATCTGACACCTTTGTGCACCTTCTGGGAAGTCGGGTTCTCTACCCTGCCCTGAGACACATGCTCCACTTGAGGCCAGATACAGTATGAGGAGCCAAAGGCTCCTGGCCATGGCCTCCGGTGGGGCAACTCTCTAGGAGCCTTTCCAGGGTTGGTCAAGATGGCCCCTGTGGTAGAGGAAGCAGTGAGACTCTGGAGACAGATGTGGGGCAGATAACGTGGGGCGGTACCTACCAGACGACCAATGAAAGAAAGATGTAAAGTATTTGTGGGATATTTTACAGTGTATTAATCTTTCATACACATCCTCTCTTTTGATCTTCACAACTTCCAGTGGAATGATCCAGAGGGGCACTTTGGGATGGCCGCTAGGCACTTCCTGAACTCGTAGAACTTCATTTGAAACACCCCTGATTGTTACGTGTCTCTGAAAGTCAACATAAGTGGAAGAATGCCTACCAAGTCTAATGAGAGAGGATCGGGCTTGACCCACACTATCACTCAAAATCAGTCAGTTGGGGCTGCACGGCTCCCCCAGGAGTCTCAGGGGGAGAATGGGGGATGGGCTGGTGACTCCAGCTGTAATTGTAACTGATCAGTTCTTTAAAAATCCCTGACACAGATACAGCCACTTTATTTGCCAAATACAAACTCTACAAGAGCAGAGGTATTTGCCAGTTTGGTTGCCAAACACATCCCAGGACCCCAGCTTGTTCATATCGACATTTGTGGAGTCGATTAATATGTGAAACCTGGATGTTGAGAAGGTAGGGTCTTTTGTAGTTTCTTTTTCTTTTCTGTATGTTTTATATATGTTTTTGTTGTTGTTGTTAAGAGAAATTCTACTATCAAAGGGGAGAGAGTCAACATGGAAGCTTGGCAAACGGGAGGGATGTGAGAAAATAAAATTTGACAGATTTGTTGAGCACTCCCAAATGAAGATAGACTTTTTCCTCTTACTATTCCTATTTATACATAAACTGATTCAACAAAAATTGGATACTTGTAAAGGTCAGACAGTGAAAATTGTGGGTCTGGACCCAAACTGAGCATCTATAGGTGGTACGAACTTGAACTTTGGATTCAAACAGACTTCAGATTGAATTTTGACCTCATACGCTTTCATGTGTTGGGGATGGGACATGTGGAAGGAGCTCAAAAGGCTTAATAATATTTTTTTCAATAAAAAAAGTGAGTGAGTGCCTATGCCAGATATCACTAGAGTCAGTATGTGCCAAATGCGACATTGAACAGCATCCCTTTTAGTTCTCTCATGACTTCTCTAAGGTTGACAGATTAAAAAATGGTACCATGGAAATGTCCTGTAACTTGACCAAAATCATACAGCCAAAGGCTCCAAGTATGGTGGTCTGTGGAATTCCAAAGCTCACGATGTTGATAACTAGTCTTTCACCTACAGTCAAATGTGGAGAAGAGATAGTGTCTTAGCTACCAAGGTCTGTGTCACTCCAAAGCCATTTGTTTCTTTTCTCTCTGCCTCTGCCTCTGTCTCTGTCTCTGCCTCTGTCTCTCTGTCTCTCTGTCTCTCTCTCTCTCTGACTCCCTCACTGTGGCTCTCTCTTTTTCTCCAGGGCCTGGACAGTTGATCTGAAGATCTTTATCTTGCTCCTGCCCTGAGCTAAGACATTGGCTCGGCATCACTCATCTTAGAATTCATGTGAGTAAAACACCCTTAAATGTGTGTCAGTGCCCGCTTCATTATCATGCCCTAAAAGCTGCACACACCAGCTCTCTAGTGGTTTGGTCGGTCAGATGAAGGAAGTACTAAGAATTCCAAGTATGGGTCTCCTAATGGTATAAAAATAATCACATTTTGGACACCAAACAACCCATCTCTAACCTTTCTATTTGTGTTTGTGTTTTGCCAAATTATAAAGCCCAGCCAGCTGTGTAGGTATTGGTTCTTAACGATTTCTAGAAAAACTGGTTATAAATACGAGATTAAAAGCTTTAAATTTACAGAGGAGTGCAGAGGTTTTTTTGTTTTGTTGTGTCGTGTTTTCTCGGTGGAGCCTTTTACCTCCTAAAGCCGGGGAAAGGGTAGGAAAGAGCTGAAGTCAGCCTTAAATATTTAATTTCCTTCTTCAAATCTCAGATGTCAGGAGAACTGTGGGGCGACCGCACACCTAAGTTCGGCAACCAAAGAAGTTCCAAAGCTGTCCTCCTTTTCCGTCTCACGTGTCATGGGACTTTCACTTGCTATTTATCTCCCCAAGCCAACTCCCTCTACAGGAACTAAAACCCCATTATTCTTAAACGGTCTGGTTTGATGTCGCCACAGCAGTGAAAGTCATTATGATTCTCCAGGGCAATTTTCTTCCTGGACTAATAACGCTCCATTAGCATCTTTCAAAGCCAGAGGAAAATCTGTTGTAGGAAAAGGGAGAGAGGTAGCTAGCAGTGGAAAGCGGGATGAAATATGTCCCCCTGACTTTATATAATCCTTTGCTGACACACAATTTCTCAATTAGACACCCTGGCCTCCCGGTTTACTGCTGGTGAAGGACGGAGGCAGCCATCATACTGGGGGAAAGGCTTGTTTCCTTCTGTTGGATCTGCCTGTCAGCAGACGCGCAGAAATGACCCTCGAACCTTCCAACCCAGATGTGATGGAGAAAATTGGTAAAGCTGAATCGTTTCAACAAATTGGCAGGTCACTGTGGGTGGATAATACAAAATGTCATGCAAAAACTTATCTTACTGAAAAACTAATATTTGCGACAAATCCCATCTCCTAGATATATCTTCAAAAAGAAACATATCCTTTTACTCTCTCACAAGCGACAGTAACTCTAAATCATACAGGTATACGAGTGCTCATATATATGCACATATGTTGCACACAGATGTAAAGTCTATGTATACACACTTCCACACAAACACACCACAGGACTAAGTATTTCCTTCTGTGTTCACAAATTTTTACCATCTCTTGTTCATGCTTTATTTCTACCCTGCTGATCCTTTAATAGTTGTCCTGTCGATCAGGATGCTGGCTAGAGAAATAAGGATCTAAGAGTAATTGGTTCTATTAAGGTCTAGGGGATACTCACCGAAGAGGCAAAATGTATCTTAGAAAATATAAAGAAGGAATAGGAAAGTTCTAGCCATCTGGGCTCTCAGAGTTTTAAAGACTTTTGGATATTGTGAATGCAAGCCTATGGCAATAATGATTTCACATCACTTTTTAATTATTTCTGGAGAGCAGACTAGTATGTCTTCTGATTGTTGCCTCCTGCACAGAAGAATCATTAAGCAGCAGTCCAGCTTTATGGGAGTACATATATATTAATAAATAGATGCATAAGTGTACAAGCGCAGGTTACAGACCCAATTTAAGAGTGATATTGACTAAAGGTGGTGAAGTAAGTGACCTCTGTGCTAATGGTACTATTTATATGAAAAGAATTTATTCAAGCAAATAATATATTCCTTGTCTCTGGAAACAATGCAATAAATACAAATGCCATTGTATCTCCTGAAATAGTCTCACCAGTTAATTTCAAGAGAGTACAGCAACTATACGCTAGAGAAATGAACTCCTGTAACCAAGTCGTTACTTTGCCATATGATATTATAGGTAAGGCTGCAGACTGCACAGCCAGACTGCTTGCCTTCAAATCTTATTTGATCATATGCCAGCTGCATTGCACAAGTGACTTTGTTTCTCTGTACCCCAGTTTTCTCATCTAAAAAATGAGGATGACTGTTCTTACACTAGGCGGTTGATGAGACCATTACTATTAGTGAAGTAATGTATCTAAAGCCTGTAGAACAACGGCTAGGATAAAGTAAGTGTGGAATCAACGCTAGCAGTCGTTTGCTGATGACCCAGTTTCACTATCCATCCAATAAAAATGATCTTACGTTCTGCGAGGGTGGTTGTAATAATTAGAGAGCGTGTAATTTAAAAGTTCCTAGGACAGTGACTGCCATATTCTTCTCTGCCCATACGGTGTTTGTTTGCCACCTGCTGACATAAATTATATATATATATATATATATATATATATATATATATATATATGTGTGTGTGTGTGTGTGTGTGTGTGTGTGTATGTGTGTGTGTGTATACTAACAAAGTGCATAATAATTATATGCCTCACATTTATACAGCACGTTATACAGCACAAATTACAGAGAAGTTAACGTGATACCTTATTTAATCCTTTTAAAGTCTTGTCAGGTGCACATCATTAGCCCCCCCTTTAAAGGTGAGGCTTAAAGTGCTCAAGTGACTTTCCTGAGGCTACACAACTATAAATAAAAACCAGAAGCCGGGCAGGATTTGTGAGCCCCTATTTGTACCAATAACTGCACTTGGCATTTAATCTTTATGATGCTATTTAATCTTTCAAGAATCCCCAAAGTTAGAGATTATTGCTTACGGGCTGCAGAAAGCTTAATCCAACACCCACATCTACACAGGGGTCGGAATCCATCTTTATACCGAGGTCTGTCTGTAGATTCAGGGTGTTGGTTCTTTAAACCACATAGCATCTCGCTTTCATTTAGGCATTTTGTTTTCAGGATTTTCCATGTTAAAAGAAAGAAGAAAAATAGGATGTGTTCACTTCATGCCTCATGCATGGGTATGTGAAATGATAACTACATCTGTGAGGTCTGATTGATACATTCTCCCACCCACCATCTCCTTTTCCCGCCCCCGATTCACGTGAGTTTTGACGAGGAAATGAAAGGGGGAAAGAAAGGGGGAAAGAGAATGAGGGAGTGAGGAAGGAAGGAAGGAAGGAAGGAAGGAGGGAGGGAGGGAGGAAGGGAGCACTGAAAGCTTCTGGGTGTGTGCACAGGTGGTGAGACTTCTCTAGGGTTCCTATCAACGATACCAGCCCTTTTATCTTCCAGAGCCTTAAGCTACTGTGATCTGTTCAGCCTTCTGTGGCTACATATGTCTCCAAGCAGAGTGATGGTTCCTAACAGCATGAACTCTGCATTATGATCCCCCCTGCCTTAGGAATCACTCTAAATTAAGCAGTGGCTGTGTGCACCAGCAGGAGGAGAGAATGCTTTGGCCCAGCCCAGCTACCCAAAGTTTGCAGTGTTTTAAGATCTCTCCAACAACAACAAAAAGAAGAAGAAGAAGAAGAAGAAGAAGAAGAAGAAGAAGAAGAAGAAAGGAAATCTCTCTTCTTTAAAAATAGCGTAAATTATTCTCTTTCCTTCATGCAGGCTTCAGTAGCAGGAAAGCAGAGCTCGTAAGAGGTAAGGAAAATTATTTGTTCAAACACTACCCTGTGACATCCATCGCCAATAGAAGGAGGGATGTGAAATTCTCAACAGGACAAGGCGTTCACCTTGGATCTTGGGTTGAGACACAAAGGCAAATGATGATATTGGAAAATAAGAGCTAGCCAAGAAAGAAGAACAAATTAAGGGACGGAAGACACTTGCTGCGACTAATCGCTAAATTGTTGCCAGTGCAAGCCAAGCGTCGTGGAACACCGGTTTGCCTGACGATGCACAGACATTAGCACCTTAGCACCGTCGTTTGACTGCACTTTATCGTAGCACCTCTGGCAAGGTAAGTGCTGGTGGTTGTACAGTGTGTAGGCCGCAGAAGCCAGGCATCCTGACCTGAGCGTTAACTAGGGTACACAGCTTCCCAGGACACCATTTTCTGGGAAATGTCAGGTCACACCGCTGCTGCTTCTGGCTCCGTGGCTGGTGGCCTTGTGGTCTTGTTCCATCACTTTCCTTACTCGAAAAAGAGAGATTTGTTGTGCGATAGATTAATCTTCAGCCCTTCCTATGTACAAAAGTGCTCTGCCGGGCACACAAAGAGAGAAAGGAAGATGTAAGGGGGCCAGACCATGGTCCCCTCCTCGAGCGGCATAGTGTAGACTGTGGGAATAAGACTTGGCCAGATTGCTCTTAAGGGCAAAGGAGAGCCGAGGCCAGAAGTTGCTGAGTGATGGCAGGTTCCCATCACTGCCGCCCACAGCACGACTGCAGGCGGGACAACGTGTCTCCATCCTGCCTCACAGCACTACACCTGCGGCCCTCCCTGACACAGGCCATCTCAGTCCCATACACCTGCTAACATTATTCTAATGCAAATTCAACCTGCCTCAGTTTCCCTCCCTGATTTTTTAGTTACATACTTTCCATGCTTGTTTGCTTTAAGATGAACTCCAAACATTTTTAACAGGACCTATAAAAATGTTCATGATTTGTTCCCTGCTGTCTCTTCCAGCTCCCCTTCTCCCTGCCAGCTCCCCCTCCTATAGATCTAATTGACGTTCCTCAGATGGGCTCTACACTCTCTGCCCCAGGGTTCTGCACATGCTTCTTTGTCTCTCCAGAAAACACTCACCCCCTTTCTCTGGCCTGGTCCATGCTATTCATATGTCCGGTCTTCGTTGGTCAAAATGTCACTTTCTCTAGAAGAGTCTTTCTCTACCCTGATTTCATACTGACATCCTAAGATTGTGCCACCTTAGGAAGGTTTAAAAAAAATACCGTTACTTGTCATACCATTGAATTCAAGCCTTTTTGAAGGCAGGAATCGATGTTTGAAAAGTTCTTCAGATGATTCTACTGTGTAGCTGGGCTTAAGAGCTAGTACGTACCGACCCACTACCCCCTTCCCAATTCTGTGACAGGCATTCTGTCCCCTAGAGCAGAGCCTGGAACCACCTTCTGGAGGGGGTTCTGCAGGTCATTCCCAGTCACAGCTACTCCACTTTGACATCGTAGTTTGAAAGCAGCCACAGACGATACGTGAACAAATAGCCATGGTGTGTTCCAGTGAAATTTTATTTGCAATACAGGCAGCATTCCAGAGTTAGCTTTCAGGGAGACATTTTCCACACTAGACAGTGATTGATCATCTGTATCCACATCCAGCTCCATGCTAGCGGTTAGTTCCCTGAAGAGGCAGAGAATCTGTGTCACTCAGCTTAGTAGCCACATGCCCAGCACAATGGCTGATGCCACTGGTACTCAACGAATATTTGTTGGGAGAACAGTGAATGGCTATCAGGATGGCAATGTGAGCGATGTCTAAATCCTCCTAGACATTATTGTTATAAGCCTGGGTTCTTATCAGAAAATGCCTCACGGGGGAGCCTGGGTGGCTCAGTCAGTTGAACGTCTGACTTCAGCTCAGGTCATGATCTCACGGCTTGTGAGTTCGAGCCCCATGTTGGGCTCTGTGCTGACAGCTCGGAGCCTGGAGCCTGCTTCGGATTCTGTGTCTCTCTCTCTCTCTCTCTGCTCCTAACCCACTCACATTCTGTCTCTGTCTCTCTCAAAAATAAATAAACATTAAAAAAACATTAAAAAAAAAAAGAAAATGCTTCATGGCTCTGGGTTTAAGAAGCAGGCTGGGCAAAGGAGGGAGGGGCCCATCTCACAACTGTAAAAACCCATCTCACAATTAAGATGGATGATGGAGTTTTATTTTCTGAAGTCTTTCCAATCTGACAACCTATAACAGGTAAATCATCTAGAAAAATGCTGTTAACAGATACTTGTTCGAACAAAGAGAATCCCATCCCAGTTTCCTTTCCTTTATTCTGTAGTGACTCACCCTGAAATGTGCTCAAGGCAGCCAAAGAATCATGCATGGGGTCCTCACGATGTTCAAAGCTTTCAAACACATTATCTTATTTAAATACCTCCCCCTGCAAGACACGGACACACATGTCCATCAGTCTTAGGTTCGGATATCTGATTGATATTTCAAAAATGGTACCTTGGATACCATCCCTGTTCCCAAAATTGGTCCATGGTTAGCTATTTCCCCAGGCTAAAATCTCAAAGGATCACCTAGCTACGCAGATCTTCCACACTCTTCTCTGACTCATTTGAGAAGTCATATCCTCAACTGCTTCTCAAGGTGCTGCCTCCAGTTCAGGTGAACCAGAAGTTAGAATCCATGGCAGGTGTCAGGTTCACAACAGGGAACATCGCCTATCTCAGCACCAATGGAGGCAGCCCCCCTGCCTCACACACACACACACACACACACACACACACACACACACACATATTGTGATCTACTTTGGAATTAACAAAATATTTCCCACGTGATTATCCATGTGACCTTGAACACATTATTTAACCTCGCTGGACTTTAGTTTCCAATTCCTCAACATTGCCTGAGTCATAAAGCTGTCACAAGGATTATGAGATGATGCATGTTGAACACTTAGCACTCTATAGACAGCTCCCCAACTATTCCCATTAATTTATTATTATTTTTATATTCTTTGACCCTCTCCAAAACTCTGTGAGGATAGACAATGCAGGGAGAATTATCTTTTTTCGGTAGATGAGAAAACGAAAGCCCAGAGAAGTTAGGGCACCTGCCCAATATAACAGAACAATTACACACAGCATTAAGCCATAATTAGACCTAAGCCCTATGGTTCCTAGGGTCTTCCCATCATACCCTGCTTCTTTTGAGACTTTACCTATTTTTTGAGTTTTTATAATATATAATATAATATAATATAATATAATATAATATATTAAAATGTATTATTTTAAGTGAAATTGCCCTGTGACTAACGTGGGATTAGAATTTTTTTCATGCAACTACAAGGTAGAGAAAGCTGAATATCTGGGGGGTCACCATGTCTGCCATTAGCAAGCTATGTGTCAAGGGGCAGACAAATGATCCTCTCTGGTCCTGAGTTTCCTCATATACAATATGAACATTGGGCAAGATTTTCCTTAAGATGCGATCCAGCTCCAGAATCCAGGGAAACTGGATTCTCAATTATTCATGCTCATAGAGAGAGAAGTACTGGGTAATTGAAATCCACAAATAATCCTTCAAGTTGTCTCTGAATCCTCGCACACCAGGCCTTCATCCTTTTTTTCAGTTGCTGACAAGTGGACGTAATTGACTGATTTGGGCTTGATCTTCCTTCTGATCTTATTCATCCTCAGGAGGAAAGAACTAATGAGCAGAAAAATTGCCAAATGGGGGAGGGAGACACAAAAGCAAAGGCATCGATGATCTGTAAGTTGGTTATTTTCTTCTTCAGTTACTGAAAGTGTCTCCACAGCTTTGCCTCATGCCATCAAAGGTATGTTCCTGAAGAACTCTGCAAACCAAATTTCTGTCAACTACATCACATGTGCTATGCAGTGGTGAATTGTTGAGGTAAATTAAAGCAAAGCAAAACAAAACAAAGCAAAGGAAAACAAAACAAAAGAAAGAGCAAACCACAATGACAAAAGAATCTTGTGCTGAATGTTTGCCTGCCTCCCTTCACTCTTTCCCTTGTTTTATGAAGTCACATGAGCATCACCTTCCTCTTCCATCAACTGGAATGTCTTCCACCACTGGATGTCCTTCTCTTGGAGAAAAGAGTAGACAGAGAATAGGCATATACAAGTGACAGCTCTCGGAAGGGCTCAAAGTTTGATGTCGTTGACTTTGACGGTCGAGTTTGCAATTTATATAGGTATACCTCAGAGATATTGTGGGTTCAGTTCCAGACCACCACAAGAAAGTGAATATCACAACAAAGCAAGTGAAATGAACTTTCTGGTTTCCCAGCACATATAAAAGTCACTCCAACACCACATTGTAGTCTATTAGATGTGATAGCATTGCATTAAAAAAAAGTACATACCTTAATTAAAAAATACTTTATTGCCAAAAAATGCTAAGCATAATCTGAGCTTTCGGCGAGTCATAATCACTGATCACAGATCTCCCTAATAAATATTACAACAATGAAAAAGTTTTAAATGTTACAAGAATACCTAAATGTGACAGAGACTCAAAGTGAGAAAATGTTGTTGGAAATAGGGCACCAATAGATTTGTTTGTTGCCAGGTGGCCACAAACCTTTAATTTGTTAAAAAAAAAAAATAACACAGTATCTGTGAAGCACAATAAAGCAAAACTCAATAAAATAACGTGTGCCTGGACACTTTGGGGAAAGATAGGTTTTAAAATGTATTTTAATGTGGAGATGAATTTCCATGTGGAGAAAGGGGAACTGTTTTTGCACTGTGGGTGGGAATTCAAACTGGTACGGCCCCTCTTTAAAGCAGTATTGAAGTTCCTCAAAAAATTAAAAACAGAACTACCCTACCACGCAGAAATTACACTACTAGGTATTTATCCAAAGGACACAACAATGCTGATTTGAAGGGGCACATACACCCTAATGTTTAAAACTTTTTTTAATGTTTTTATTTATTTTTGAGACAGAGAGAGACAGAGTATGAGCAGGGGAGGGGCAGAGAGAGAGGGAGACACAGAATCCGAAGCAGGCTCCACCCTCCAAGCTGTCAGCACAGAGCCCGACGCGGGGCTCGAACTCACAGACCATGAGATCATGACCTGAGCCGAAGCCAGATGCTTAACCGACTGAGCCACCCAGGCACCCCATGCACCCTAATGTTTCTAGCAGCACTATCAGCAATATCTAAAGTATGGAAAGAGCCCAAATGTCCATTGACTGATGAAAGGATAAGGAAGATATGCCCCCCCCACACGCAAACACACACACAATGGAATACTACTCCGTGATCAAAAATAATGAAACCTTACCATTTGCAACAACACGGGTGAAACTAGAGTGTATTATGCTAAGCAAAATAAGTCAGGCAGAAAAAGACAAATATATGATTTCACTCATATGTGGAATTTAAGAAACAAGTGGACATAGGGGAAGGGAAGGAAAAATAAGATAAACACAGAGATGGAGGTAAACCATAGAAACTCTTAAATAAAGAGAACAAACTGGGGGTTTCTGGAGGGAGTGTGGGTGGGGGATGGGCTAAATGGGTGATGGGCATTAAGGAAGGCACTTGCTGGGATAAGCATTGGGTGTTATATATGAGTGATGAATCACTGGGTTCTACTCCTGAAACCAATACTACACTGTATGTTAACTAATGAATTTTAAAAAAATAAGTGTGTGTGTGTGTGTGTGTGTGTGTATTATAGAATTTCAATAAACAGGGAAATCTGATCTCAATGTGAAAGTTGGGATAGATTGTAGAACAAATACAATCTCAAGTAGTAGACAGGGAAGAGATGATAAAATATAATTACAAAAAATTTTCAGGTCATAAGTTCTGCAAAATACAACAAATACGGATTCATGTCCATAAACTGTGGGAAAGCAATAGAGGATGAAGGCCTCTAAGTCTGGCACCAAATCCCAGCTTTGGACCTCTGTGCTTTTTTGCCCTAGGGAAGCTACTTTGTATCCCTTTAACTCAGTTTCCTCATTTTTAGAATAAAGATAACAAAAGTAACTATTTCGCAGGGCAATTGTAAGGAATTAAACAAGTTAATATACATGAACCCCTCAGAACTGTGTGTTCAGGTTACGTGTTAAATATTTATTATTCATAAGATTATTTCTATCTAAATTACAATAACATGTGCATATCTTATTTCTGTACACTGTCATCTCAAACTTCAAACATTGCTGTGGAATAGAAACCATTAGTCTTTCCCACAGAGAAGGCCAAAGTGGGTCTAAAATTTAGGTTTTTCTGACTGCAATAATGTGCTCAACTTAGATACATCTCCAAGTTCAAAGCTGAATCTCAGGAGACAAGTCTGACATAGCCCCCTCCATCCCTCTGAGGATGTCTTAGGTTAGTTTTTGTATTAATCATGGCAACCACTGGCTGTTGGTGTTGATATGATTCTTGCAAGGCATTGGAACCCAGTTCCTCAGAGTTGTTTGGAACCTATATTTCTTTGATTGCTTTTTTTTTTTTAAATAAGAAACAAATATTTGTACTACTGATTAGGGCATTTATACAATTCAGTAGAATAAGAAACCCATCTGGTATGAGAGGATTAATTCTAAAAGGAACCTCTTTTCAGGTTTATGGGAAGCTTCCATTCTGATGTAATCAAATCTCAGTCTAGCCAATGTTTAGAAAGGCCTGTTTCTTCACATTCTCACCAATTCTGAATTATATCATTTAAAAATTGCAAAGCCCATAGGTGGTTTCTTATTGTGACTTGTAGAAGAAGTTGACTAGCCTTTTATGTTTATTAGTAATTTGTTTTTCATCTTTTGAGAATTGCCTTTTAAAATATCTTACCCACATTTCTATTAGATGATCTGTGTAATTCCTATTGGTCTCGAGGTACTATTCACAGATTAAGAATAACAAATCTTTGTCATGTATATTTCAAATGCTCTTTCCATCTTATTATAGCTTTAGCCTTTTAAAAAACACAAATACACTACAGTCAAATTTATTTTTAATGTGTTCTGAATTTCTTTCATTTCTTAGGACATTTTTGTCACTGAAAGACATAAATATACTCTAGGGCACCTGGGTGGCTCAGTCAGTTAAGTGTTGGACATCGGCTCAGGTCATGATCTCATGGCTCGTGACTTCAAGCCTCACATCTGGCTCTGTGCTGACAGCTCAGAGCCTGGAGCCTGCTTCGGATTCTGCGTCTCCCTGTCTCTCTGACCCTCCCCCGTTCACGCTCTTTCTCTCTCTCTCTCTCACTCTGTCAAAAATAAACATTAAAAAATTTAAATAAAACTTAAAAAAATAAATACACTTTAACTTATCTTCTAATATTTTACATTTTTACAAATATTTAAATGTTTTATGCACTCTTATTGTATTTATTTCCAAATGAATAATTATTGTTTGCAGTATTTATTGATAAAATATTATATTTTATGGAATTATAATGTTATTTTTCCATATATATTTAATATAGAGTTTCATTGATTTCTTGACTTTATTCTTTTTCTGTGATTGATTTGGCTATTCTTGGGTGATATCTATATGGTTTTAATTATGTGGCTTTATACAATTTTCTAATATCTGGGAAAAGATATTTCCTTCTTCACTAATCCACGTTGCCTTTTTGTTGTTGTTGTTATTGAAGATATTTATCGCTATATTAATTTTAAAATTTTTGTAGTCAAGTTAAAACATCATCTAATTAAAATTACATATGCTTACTAATTTTTAGAATGACTGATATTTATATGATATTATGTATCCTTATCAAGAAACACATAGTTTCTCTCCATTATCTCAGGTCTTACTTTATGTGCAACAAAAAAGATTTTGGCTGTTTTCATATAGATTTTGTTGTTTTCTTTTTTAAATTTATCCTTTGGTGTTTGTAGGTTATGTTTATTGTATTTTTTTTTTGTTTCCTTTACAACCTGGATATTACTAGCATAAAGGGAAAACATTAATTTTGTATATTTATATTGGGTCCAGGCACCTAATCATCTTACTTAATTCTAGTACTTGACTCCCCACCCCCAAGACTTTCCTTCCTTTCTATCTACCATCTTTCCTTTGTCCCTCTTTTCCTTTCTTCCTTCCTTCCTTACATCCTTCCTTCCTTCTTTCCTTCCTACTTCCTTTCTAAAGTCTTCAATCATACAACATTAAGATAAAGATTATTTTATTTTCTAAAATTTATGCTGATATTCTTTACCTACTCATTGCATTAACTAAAATCTCCAAAATAATGTAATAGCTGATGTTTCTGCCTTATGATTAACTTTAATGAAAGGACCTGAGCATGTCTCATTTAATTTGATGTTTGCTATTGGAAAATAGTATTTCTTACATGAAGTGGTTTTCTTCTATTCCTGTGATGTAGGGTTTTTAGTACCAATTTGTAGAGTAAGTTTTTAGGTACTTATTGATAGAGTCCTATTTTTGTCCTGTGATCTTTTTAGTCACGATAAATTATTAGCATGGATTTACTGAACTATTCTGTAATCTTGGTAATGGTATATTATTTTCGATACTTTTTTAGCCTCATTTTTTTCAAGTTTTAACATATATTTGTATAGGTAAAATAAATGTGTTTCAATTTCTTTGTATTACATTTATAAAGTTTGATATCAACTTTATGCCTTAATCCTAAATCTAATTGAGAAGCTATCCTATACCACTTAGAACCTGGAATAAATCTTGGAAGTATCTTCTATTTAAAGTTTAGATAGAAATTTATCAAGGGATTAGAGCATGTTTCTCTCTTAATTGGGATATTTTTATCTACCTTCCTGAACTGTTTGTTCATAGTGTCTACCTTTTTTTAATCAATATTAATAGTTTATATTTTGCTATAAAACATCAATTTACTCTACAAATTCAAATCAATTCCAATGCAACTGCACGTCTGTGTTTATACATACTATCTCACTGCTTTTTAAAATATTTTTTTCTTTTTTAAGTTTATTTATTTATTTGAGAGAGAGAGTGTGTGTGTGTGCGTGCGTTTGTGTGTGTGTGTGTGTGTGTGTGTGTGTGCATGCATGCATGCATGCATGCTTGAGTGGGGTAGGGGCAGAGAGAAAGGGAGGGAGAGAATCCCATGCAGGCTGTGCTCAGAGCAGAGCCCAGCGCAGGGCTCCATCCCAGCACTGCAAGAGCACAACCTGAGCCAATATCAAGAGTCAGACACTTAACCTACTGAGCCACCCAGGTGTACTGTATGCTCATTTCTTATAGTCAATTTTTAAGGTGTTTTCTCAATTTTACTTACCCTCACTTGTCAGAGATTTAGATCCTTTATCAGGTTTCTTTTCTCTCTTACCTCCTGGGGTATTTTGTAATTTTCCCCCTATTTTTTTAAGTTTATTAATTTATATTTGAGACAGAGTGAGAGACCAGAGGAGGAGCAGAGAGAGGGAGACAGAAGGAGAATCCAAAGCAGGTTCTGCACCAGAAGCACTGAGCCTGATTGGGCTGGAACCCACAAACCATGAGATCATGACCTAAGCCAAAGCCAAGAGTCAGATGCTTAACCGACTGAACCACCCAGGTGCCCCTCCCCTAATTTCTTAAAAAGAATGCTTACTTCTCTCTTAAGATTTTATGACAATGTATTATATAGATTAAGCCATCTATTCATAAAAAACCTATAGAACTGTAAGAAACTAAAACAAACATCACAATGAATTTTACATACAGCTATTTTGAAAGGAAAAATATCATTGAGAACAGAAATATAGAAGGAAGTTGGTCACGAGTGATATGGCCTAATAGTTGAAAGGCGAAAGGAAGGAAGTGATATTCCCAAAACTGTATGAGCTAGCAGATATTTCCACAAAAAAAAAAAAAAAAAAAAAAGCTTCTAGTTTGTTATGGTATCACCATTTGGGTTAGAAATACTTGTGCTGACAGCTCAGAGCCTGGAGCCTGCTTCCAATTCTGTGTCTCCCTCTCTCTCTCTCTGCCCCTCCCTGGCTCTCTCTCTCTCTCAAGAATAAATGAACATTAAAAAAAAGAAAAGAAAAGAAAGAAAGGCATCCTGGCAACTAATTAAAATTGAAGAATTGTTTCTGTGTTCAGACCCTGACTTTCATTAAACTTTCACTTAGTTCACTGGATCTAATAAAATCCAGGCTCCCAAACAATGGAAATAAGAAGAAATTCCTATTAAGAGAAAGGTCATAAATGTAGCTCACCATTTTGACATAATTTGAGCACTAAAACCACATGGATGGTCACAATGTCTGCTTTTACCTGTCTGAGGTTAAGAGAAGTCTCATATGGGCTTGACGAAGGCTTACACATGTCAATGGCCTATAGGCAAAAAACTCAATTCAGTGAAAGTTCTCAATCTAAATATCCTCATTTGAAATGAAAGAGGCAAAAGGGGAAGGAGTAATTTCCTTTGGAAATTTCTTTTGAAAAATGATAGTATATTAAGAGCATGTAAAAATACGAATATTTAGTGTTTTCAAGATATGTATTTGATTTACATAAGGAGTGAATGGACTTCGCATGTTCACAAAATAACACAACTACCTTGACCTCAACCTTCATCTGTAAGACATGTTGTCTCAAAGTATGGGATAAATGGTTTTTATTCAAGGGAGAGAACCCAAAGGAAACATTTGTGTCTTAAAAGAGACTTTTGCCTTCATTCAGAGGTAAAAAGAAAATGCAAAATGAAAGGACCCTTCTATGTCATGTCAGCATATATGTAATATTTCCAATTTTCTTTTCACGACCTCTCAGAAAAACATAGTCTCAAAAGTGCTGTTCAACTGGAAAAAGAAATTGCCCAACAATTACAGATTCATTCAATATAAGGTGTGTGGTTTCTGGAAAACGCAGCAAAAACAAAATCTTCCATACTTTGCTACCATTTTAGTGAATCATAAAGAATTTCTTGAAGGCCTAGTGCTTTGTAATAAAAAGTAATTTTGCTAATATATTCCCTAGACATAAGGTATTGTGTTATATTGGATTGCATACATTAGACCAAAATGCTCTCTTGTTCAAACTTTTATAATTCCAGAGACTTCCTGCGAGTTTTATGTATGTGGTGGAATTTGCTTAGAGGTCGTTACAAACAAGTTCTTTTTCTTTGCGAGGAGGAGTGTGGAGGGACTACTTTTGGAATGCAGCAGGAGAAACGCAAAGCAAAAAGAGTGGCTGAGATTGTTGACTATCTTAATCATAGGATACCGAAATGAGAAAATCGGAAAGGCTGCATTTTTCCGCCAGCATTTTTTTAAAGCTCACAGTAATTTATTGATGCATAATTTACTTGCAATAAAACGCATAATCAAAATTGTGCATCTTACTGCATTTTGCCGAATGCATATAGCAGGGTAACCACTACCTGGTAAAGATACAGAACATTGTACTCTAAGAAGTTCTTTTTTGCCCTTTTCTCTTACTTCCCCTAAAAAGCAATCAATAATCTGATTTCCATCCTCATGGACTGGCTTTGCTTGAATTTTATATAAATGGCACCATGCAACAGGCATCAGTTTGTGTGTGTCTTCTTCCACGCAGCATGTTTTTGAGAATCATTCGTATTGCTGCATGTATTAGGGTTTTGTTCTTTTTTTATTAGTGTTTAATTGTATGAATAGTTTATACTGTTTGTTTCTCTATTCATGAGCATTTGGGTTGTTTCCAGTTTTAGCCATTATGACTCCTATGACTTGGATAATATTGTACAACCATTTTTGTGGATATATTTATTTATTTCTCTTGACTATATAGTTAGGAATGAGCTTGCCGGGTCATATGACATGGCATTTTGTTTTGTTTTTAATCTTCAAACTAAGGAACAATTTCAACGACAGTACAAGTAAATTTTTCCCTTGCCTATTGTTTCCATGATGTCTACCTCCTCAAACTCTTTGGTGTTTGTTTCCATAGGTAAGAATATTCTCCCACATAATAATTGCGATAATGAAAATAATATTGATATTTTACCACCATCCAACGTTCACACCCTACTCAAGATTTTCAATTATCCCAATAATGTATTTAAAGGAAAACAGTTAAGTCCAGAATCAAGAGTTGCATTCAGTCTTGATAGATCTTTACTCCAACTTTTATCTGGGAACTTTCATCGGCTTTTCTTTGACTTTCATGATCTTGACACTTCCAAGAACTTGAGAACTCCTCAATTTAGGTATGATTAGACTCAGGCTATGCATCTTTGGCAGGAGTATCACTGAAGTGATGCTTCCTGTTGGGTCCACATGATTTTGACTTATCTCATTAGTGACGAGTTCACATTAGTGAACATTAGTTCACTTTTGATCAGTTGATGAAGGTGATGTCTGCCCAGCTTCTCCACTATGGCATTACTCTATTCCCTTTTCCATTTCATACGAATTTTATGTAGCGAGAACTTAAATCTGCACAAATATGGTTTCATTAAACTTTTAATTTACCCATTTAAATGTTTGTAAAAGTAGAGTCATGGATTCCTATTTTATCTAATGGGTTATAACCCAACTCACTCATTATTTTGATACTGAAATTATCCCAAATTTGGACCGTGGAAGTGCTTCCAACTAACAAGCTTAAGTATCCTTTTGATAATCCCCTTCTTCTTTTGTTTAATTTTTTTTAACGTTCATTTAGTTTTGAGGGAGAGGGAGACAAAGTGCAAGTGGGGGAGGGGCAGAGAGAGAGGGAGAGACACAGAATCCGAAGCAGGCTCCAGGCTGTCGGCACAGAGCCCGATACGGGGCTCGAACTCACCAACTGCGAGCTCATGACCTGAGCCGAAGTCAGACGCCTAACCGACTGAGCCACCCAGGCATCCCTGTAATTCCCTTCTTCTTTGAGCCTTTTCTTACTTTCTGTTACCGCAAAATAGTCCACTCTCATCTTATACTTTTCCTGTCCCGGCACTGGAATCAGTCAATTCGCCAAAGCTGTGACAAAGTCCCTGGTTCCTTTTAGTGGAGCATGGTATTTAGAAGCTAAGATCCAGACCCTTGTTCTACTTGTTCTACTCCCAGACCCTCTCAATGGGATAGATGAGTTTATCTATATGTCCATACACGTACATCTGTGCACACATTTACATCTATATTTTGCTCTCAATAGATACTTTTTCATGTGTTTGCCGTAATTCTGATGCTAATCTAACACTAGAGTTTCAATTATGATTTTCTTTATTTTAATATTTGTAAGTCCTTTCTGTGTCAATGATAAATCTGGCTCCCACTGCTCTGAATATTTACTTATTTGAGAAAATCTTCCATATGCAACTAATATCTCATGGTCGCCACTACCTCTCCTGTATAGATGTTCTCTGGACCACTCAGGCTCCAACAACCCACACCGGGCTGACACTACTATTACGATCCTTGGATATTCTCTTCACCACACTTAAGTGTTTTTCCAATTATTTAATTCTAGAGCACTTGTCTTAATATAGACTTAACTGATACGTCTAGAGATATACTTTGAGAAATTATGAAAATTAGATAATCATATTTCACATCTGGAATAAAAGCGGGGGGTCTTTTGGGAAACAAAACTAGGAATCACACAAACCATCACGCTTAACTAAATGTTTGATCTCAGATAAGTCACTTGACTGCTCTGACCCTAATTTTTTTATATGTAACCTGAGGAGCCTGGACTATACCTCAGCAGTTTCTGTAAACATGTTTCAATCTAGACTCTGTATTCATAAATGGGTACAACTTCTTACTTGTTTTATGGGAAATCATTGAGTGACTATTACATGCCTGAAAGGCTCTGAGTTTGTAGAGAACACCCCATAGATCATATTCACATCTAATGCAATAAATACATTTTTCTCAAAAAAGACTATAATACAAAGTGATACCTATAACACAATTGAATTTGACAAGGGTGATGTGCAGGAAGAGGGAAGCAAGCAGACCAGATAAGACAAAGAACATACTAGAAACAGTTCTTTGCTGGTGCTTTCTAGGCTGGAGGTATCGCTAGATTGGTCTGATTCTCTCACATTTCCAGAAAGCTCTGAAGGTTTAACACTTTCAGGTAAATCTCAGTGCCCTTTTAAGCAATACCCCTAAAGCCACAATGCTGGCCTTGACCTTTTTGATGCTGATGCTATAAGATAGAACATCTTCAAATTTGTTTCTTACTTTTTAGTTCTCAACTCTGTAGTAACAAAATCTTAATTTTGTTTCACAGCCTTCAAACAAGTAAATTGGAGTGTTCTTGGTGGTGTTTATCTTTAATTTTTTTTAACATTTATTTATTTTTGAGAGTCAGAGAGAGAGAGACAGACCATGAACAGGGGAGAAGCAGAGAGAGAGGGAGACACAGAATCTGAAGCAGGCTCCAGGCTCTGAGCTGTCAGGACAGAGACCTACAAGGGATTCAAACCCACAAACGCGAGATCATGACCTGAGCCGAAGTCAGACGCTTAACTGACTGAGCCACCCAGGCACGCAGGTGTTGGGTGTTTTTAACACAAGTTGATGTCTTTGTGGATTGAGTCAGTCCCGAGCGAGAGGTAAACACAGGGATGAACTCTGTTAGCCCCAAGGACATGGTATTTCTCTCCTCCTTCAACAAGATGGCAAAAGCAATATTGTAATATGCTTATGTAAAAAGGCTGTAATATTTTAATATACGTATGTAATATGCTTATGTAAAATGGCTGCTTATGACTACAGCAAAAATGTAGAAAAGAGCCTCAACTACTATAACCCAAACTGTTCTGGGCCCATTAAGGGACACAGAGTGCATAGATGGTGTTCCCTAGCACCCCAGGCACTTGAGATATGGTCGACAATGGCATTGTGTCCCACTTTACAGAGATAGTACTACAAGACAGAATTTGGGGTGAATGTAGAAAACAGAGAGAGAGGTACAGTGTTCTGGAAGACCAGCAGGAATTAAACCAGCCAGAATGGAGAGAGAGTAGAATAAGGCAAATCTTTTTGAAGAGGTGATATTTGAAATGAGTTTTAAGATATATAGATAGAAATGAATCAGGGTATAAAATATGGGAAGCAAATAGAAGCATTTCTGGCAGAATGTGCACATCCAATAGATGCTTGGATATAGAAAAGCCGTGTCTAAGTGAGATGCACAATTCTTTGTCACCCATGAGTCCTCCTACATGGAAACATGTGAAGAAAATGCAGAATCATAAGTGATAGTAAATATGCCTGTTGTTCTAAAAGGAGAGGATTAAATGAGATTTTCTTTTACTTACTTTTTTGCAACTTCAGTTCTAAATCTACAGCTTTACACAATGAGGAAGTATTCAATGTTTTTAAGCGAAACAACAGCTTAATCATACCGTAGGGAGATTAACCGGAGAGGAGTATGAGGAATGGACTTTAGAATAGGTCTGGAAGTTCTGTGAGCATTTGGGAGGTTATTGAAATGGTGCAGAAGAGAATGAGGGTGGTGGGAATGGGGAGAGGAGGTGGAAATGGAGATCAGAAGTAGAAGTTGCAAGCATGACGAGATGATGTGAGCAACACAACTAAGGAAGAAGTTGAGGCCTCCAAATACTGAAGCCTGAGTCATGAGAAGATGTTGAGGTCCTTAACCATAATACCCACAGTAAAAATGCAGATCAGAGGAGGAAGAATGGCTTCTAGAGCTGTTTTGAATAGACCAAGTTGGAAGATTTCCAGGTGGACTTGCTCAGCAAGAAGTTGTAAATGAAAGGTCAAAGTCAGGGCTGCATATATTTGATATTGCCTTTCCCCTACAGAATGAAAGTCATAGCATGGATAGGATTCCCTGAGGGACAACACAGAAAAAATCTAAAGTCCCAACAATCTAGGAAACTTTTCTGTTGAAGGAAGTGGTGATCAAATGAAAACTAAAAGCTGACTTCTCTCACAGATGTTTTAAGTTAAGTTTAAGTAGATATAAGAACTTGCCCTAATAATTCAATAATTAAAGGTATAATAGGTGTCCCAGGAGATTCTTTGGTTGCCAAATTAAATGAACTTCTATTACTAAAACAAAATGCACATAGAAATGGACCCCAACAAACATAGCTAATTCATTAACATATTTTCTTTAGCAGTATCCTGAAAATGGCAAACTGTCTTAAAGTCTTCATGGCTTCTGATGACCACTGATAGTTCCTTCCAAATGTCACATTGGTCAATTGGCTGGTGATTTTCAGACTCACCTCCTCACTTCACCCTGTTCTGTAGTGCAGGGAATTCAATTTCCCAGGATCCCTTACTGTCTAGCTTCCAGGTAAATCTGGCCAATGGGCAACAATATCACCAACTGGCCAGAGCCTGGAGGGTGAGAGGAAGGTGTCTCTACCCACTTTTCATCACTTTGGGTAGTATTTCTGGCAGCAGCTTTTTCTCTTTTGTGGGTCCACATCCCCTAGGCCAAGCCTTCCCTCTATAAAACCATGATAATTCAACTTCTGCTAAGTGGTCCCAAGTCCAGGCGCTGGTAAGAGCCTCCAGGCTAAGTGGCTTTTTCATTGAGTTGCCTCACAGATCTCAGCTGGGATTTTCAGTTCTTCTGTCACCCATGTAATCAATTCCTTGCATTAAATTCTTTCACTATGAAATGCTGAGAGTGGTTTCTCTTTTTTCATCAGATTCTGACAACTACAAATGTCTTCTTTAAAATTTCTCTTTTGCTCAGTCATCTGAGAGGTAGAAAAGGTTGAAATGATAAGTTCTATCTTAGGCAATTAATCTGAATGGAAAGGCGTTTGACTTGGTTTAGAAATCTGGATTCAGATATTTTCTATACATCTTTTTAAGTTTCTGAAATAAGAAAGTAGATAGCAAAAGTTTCAAATAAGCTACAGCTAGCATTATTGTATTTGTCTTTCTATATATTTTTCTATGTAGTTGCAATGCTATTCATAGGTAGAAAGAAAGAGATAGAGACAGAGACAGAGAACATACTGCATAGTTGTTTCCAAGAAATGATATAATTACACATTCATCTTGCCCTTTTGTTTATTTAACAATCCATCTTAAACATCTTTCCAACTCGGTGCATTTGAATATACCTCATTCTTTTTAAAGGTTATATTTGTTCATTCATTTACTGATTCTGCAAAATTTTTATTTGTTGTGTTCCTAGTAAATACAGGCAGTATCCCAGGAGCTTCTGATAAAACAATGATTAATGTAGCAAAATTCCTTCCTTCAAGGAATTTACATTTTAGTGCAGATAGATAAATAATAAATATGTAAACAAGTGAATATATAGTCAATTCTACAACTAAATTCTTGATAAATATGTTTATGGGCATGTGTTAAATATTTCCATAAGCGAAATTCCCAGAAATGGAATTGTTAGATTCAAATACATGCACATTTTAAATTTTGAAAAATATTGACAAATTGTCATTCTTCCGACACTGCTGAAATCATATACTTGGTATAACAGGCAAAAACATGGCACCACAAAGATATCCATGCTGTAAGTCCCAAAATCTGTCAATATGCTACATTACAGAGCAAACGGGACTTTTCAGATGTGATTATGTTAAAAATCTGGAGATGGAAAGGTTATTCTGGATTATGTCACTACTAGCAGAAGACTCACTATCAGAGCGATGTAATATACTCCCTGGCCATTGTTGACTTTGAAAACGGAAAGAAGCCACCACCAAGGAATGAAGGCAGACTCTAGGGGCTGGAAATAGCAAGAAAATGGATACTCTCCTCGAGCCTCCAGAAAGGTCTTCTGACTTCCAGAACTCTAAGAAAATAATTCACGTTGTTTTAAGCTGCTAAGTTTATGAATATTTGTTATGGCGGCAACGGGAAACTAAACACTGAGCCAAGGCTTTTGCTCCCAAAGCAGAATGAGGTATGCATTCTGGAGCTGGCCCTCCTGAGTTGGAGCTCCTGCCCTGACACTTACTAATTGTGGGAGAGTGATCATATTGATATCTCCATGCCTGCATTTCCTCATTTTTAAATTGGTCTGATTTTAATAGTATTTATCTCAGAGATTCGTTTGTGTTTCCATGATTTTTTTTTTCAGAATAAAATGAGTTAGTGCTCAAAAAATACTTACAACAAAGTCTGGTCTTCAGAGCCCCCTGTGTAATAGTTAGCTACTTTTATTACAATTATATAGCTATTCTATCGTTCCATGATGCACAGCAGAACAAATGTCAAACTTCTGGATATATTGTGAGTGATTTTCTTCTCTTTTCTTTCTTTTTTCTTTTCTTTTCTTTTCTACTCTTTTCTTTTTCTTCTCTTCTTTTCTCTTATCTTCTCTTTTCTTTTCTTTTTTGAGAGAGAGGGAGAGACTAAGTCGGGGAGGGACAGAGAGAGAAGGGGCCAGAAAATCCCAAAAAGTCTCAATGCCAGGCTCAATCCCACAACCCTGGGATTAGGACTTGATCTGAAATCAAGAGTCAGATGCTTAACTTCCTGAACCACCCAGGCACCCTACGTAAGTGATTCTTTTCTTACTATTACTATGTTGCATGGCAAATGTAAATATATAGGTGTGTGTGTGTGTGTGTGTGTGTGGTAACCATATCTCTTCTGCTCTTTCTTTTCATGCACGTGTGCATATAGGTGTGTACACACACACACACACACACACACATGACATGTACACATAGAGACGTAGGTGCAGATATTGACACATACAAGCACTGAATAAACATGAGACAATGAGAGTCCTCAGTAAATGTTATTTTGAGTTGGCTTAGGGTTGAGATGGGATTCGTGCTGAGTGCAGTCCACCAAGTACCAAGAATATCTGCTTCTTTTCCACCTGAATTTTATCCAGAAAAACAAAAAGTGAAGAAAACACAGCCAGGTAAAGCAGTACACCTTAGTCAAGCCCAAGGGCTAATCCATTTCTCAAAAAAATAGCATTTAGGAATGCTTGTTTTTCTTCCCTTTCTTTGGAAGCAGGGAATTTCCCTAAGGTCATTGGAATGGGCCTCTTCACTTGTGTCTTAAGAGGCTTTCGAAAGAACCTCCCCAACTCCCACCGATCCTGTTTTCATTTCCTTTGTCTCTTGTGTGGTGCTAGGAATTAAGGTGTGGTCGTATTGCCCAGTCATAATGAATCAAGGGTTTCATTAGAGAATTGTGGCTGCGCTTGTTCTGGTTTGCAGATTTAAAGCAGGTAAATAAGCTATGGGGATTCTCAGCCATCTTTCCAAGTGCCCTTGATGAGAAATGCCAGCTGCTATCTTCTTCATGAACCTGGGCCTGAGGAGTATGTTCTTGACCCTCTGCTGCTAGTGCAGACACATCCTGGTAAGACCCGGCTGTTGAAAGCAGGCAGCTGTAGAGGAAAGAGAACCAGGGGAGATTCCCAAATAACTGTGTTCTAGTCCAAATTTGGCTACATATAGACTTTCTGACATTGGCCAAGCATTAGCGCTGTGGGTGGCTCTACAGTAAAAAGTGTGAGAATACTCTCCATGCCTTTCTGACAAGGCTACTGGGAGGTCAAATGCAATGACCATGTTTGGCTCGTACTTCAGGCAGGTCTTTCTTCCCCACTGGAGTCTGAGCTTTGTGAGGTCAGTGACCTTGTCTTTCTTTCCCAGAGTGGTGCACAATGTCAGATGCAGAATAGGGACTCAGTAATTTATTGATGATGGGTTAAATGAATCTCACAGACTTCTGTTTTAAGTTATAGGGCACTGGACAAACATAACATGGCATTATTTTTTTTATGATGTTTCTAAATATCTACCCAGATTATCAGAAACAAGGAAACTTACAGTGAGGAGTATTAGAGGTTTTCTTTCTTTTCTTCTCCTTCTTCCTCTTCTTCTTCTCCTTCTTCTCCTTCTCCTTCTTCCTCTTCTTCTTCTCCTTCTTCTCCTTCTCCTTCTTCTTCTTCTTCTTCTTCTTCTTCTTCTTCTTCTTCAGGTTATTTATTTATTTTGAGAGAGCGAGCATGAGCTGAGGAGAGGTAGAGAAAGAGAGAATCCGAAGCAGGCTCTGTGCTGACAGCAGGGAGCCTGATCCTACACAGGGCCTGATCCCACAAACTGTGAGATCATGACCTGAGCAGAGATCAAGAGACTGACACTCAACTGATTGAGCAACCCAGTCACCCCTGAGGTTTTCTCTTTTTGTAGACAGTTTGGCAGAATCATCCAGAACCTCTCTATATCCTGTTGGCATATTGCCAGAGACAGGATGCTCACTTTGCCCCAAGCAATCTCTTATCTCAGAGGTCCCTTCCAGAGGGATTGTCTGGTGCCTGCACTTCAGGTGGGACAATATACCATAAAGCCTGTGAGTACAGTTTCTCTAAGAATTAGTGTGCAACAGGGGCATCTGTGTGGTTCATTCGGTGGAGTAGTGGACTCTTAACCTCAGGGTTGTGAGTTCAAACTCAGTGTTGGGTGTGGAGTTTACTTAAAAAAAAAAATCGGTGCACAAAATATGAAAATATTTAACAGGTATTATTGCACATTGATTTTTTTTTAATTCCACAACTCTGCTAAAAAGTTTAATTAGAAGCTATTAGAGGTGATAATGAATTTACCAGATTACTGCAGAACTACTGAGGATTCTAATAAGGAGGAATCTGGTTCTCTAAGGGCTAGCAGGTTATTCCTTAGGGATAATCATTCTGAGGGTCTTATCTAGACTGATGAACCCTTCTTACTAGCTTACCTTCATGTGCAAAATAAAATCAGCTATTCCTTTTGGTATGTTGTCTACACACCTCAAAAATTAAAACATTGTGCAACTTGAACTCTTCTTTAAAAGGATAAAAATAATGAAAAGTTTCTAAGGATTTTACTTTTCTGATCATCTACCCAGTAGTCTTAAAATGACCTCTTAGGCATTATGTAATCCTTTTAACCTTCCCCCCCCCACCCCATTCCATCTCTCTTTACCCCTCAAATCCCTTTTCCACCCTATCACATCTTATTTATTTATTTACTTACTTACTTACTTATTTAGTTATTTACTTACTTATTTACTTATTTACTTATAATTGGCACACAGCATTATATTAGTTTCAGGCACACAACACAATCATTTGATACTTTTATATATGGTGAAATGATCCCCACATTAACTCTAGCTCACATCCATCACCTCGCATCTAGTTGTATATATTTTTTCTTGTGATGAGATCTACTCTCTTAGCAAGTTTCAAATTTATGTAGGAAGTATGGTCTTTACACAACCAGGTGTGGTTTTGCCCCTTGTCTTCAGAACAATCTCTGGAACTCTGAAGTCTGAGAAAGTTCTGTGCCTTTCTCACTCCCTGATGCATAGAAAATGACAATATCAGTATGACACTCAAGGACAAACATGTAAATCTGCTTGTGGCCAAAGGTGACTGGCACCACTTTGGTGCATGAGATAGGAAACCTTGACCCGGAGAAAGTTCTAATTCCTATGCATGGCATCCAAGCTCTTTTCCTGTCACCAAGTCATTGTTCCAAGACTCCACTTCTGTTTCTGCTTCTACACCTGTTTTAGCTTGTTTATTATGCGACTTTCAGAGATTACCGTCCTTTCCTGCCTCATGTCCAGTGTCTTTTAAACCACTGGTCTGCATATTTTCTGCTTTACATGCTTGTTTTATTCATGTCAGGCAGGAAGGCAAATCCTAGCCCTGTGTAGTGGGTGCCAGGTATATTCTCCCTAATCTTCTTTCCCTGGCCTTATACAGTTTAATTACATCCCAGAACAAATGTCAAGAATATTTAAAGGAATATGGGGGCGCCTGGATGGCTCAGTCAGTTTAAGCATCTGACTTTGGTTCAGGTCATGATCTTGCAGTTTGTGAATTCAAGCCCCTCATGGGCTCTGTGCTGACAGCATGCAGCCTGCTTAGGATTCTCTTTTTCCCTGTCTCTCTGCCCCTTCCCCTGCTCTCGCAAAATTGCATGCATATGAGCTCTCTCTCTCTCTTTATCTCTCTCTCTCTCTCAAAAAACAAAACAAAAAACAAACTAAAACATTTTTAAAAAAGAATATTTAAAAGATTACAAAAATAATCCAATACTCAATAAGGTAAAATTCACAATATCTGGTATCCAGTTGAAACTTACCAGGAATGCAGAGCACCTGGGTGGCTCAGTCAGTTGAGTGTCCGACTAAGGTTCAAGTCATGATCTCACAGTGAGTTCAAGCCCTGCATCAGGATCTGTGCTGACAACTCAGAGCTTGGAGCCTGCTTCAGATTCCGTGTCTCCCTCTCTCTCTGTCCCTCCCTCACTCACACTTTGTCTTTATCTCCCTCTCAAAAACAAATAAACATTAAGAAAAAAAATTAAGAGGGGCGCCTGGGTGGCTCAGCTGGTTGAGAGTCCAACTCCAGCTCAGGTCATGATCTCAAGGTTTGTGGGTTCAAGCCCCGTGTCAGGCTCTATGCTGAATGCCTGTTCGGAGCCTGGAGCCAGCTTCGGATTCTGTGTCTCCTTCTCTCTCTTTCTCTCCACCACTTGCACTCTGTCTCACTCTCTCAAAAATAAATAAATGTAAAAAAATTTTTTTTTAATTTTAAGAAAATTACCAGGAATGCAAAGAAGCAAGAAAACATGACCTATAATGAAGAAAAAAGACCAATCTAAACTGACCAAGAAATGATATAAATGTTAAAAGTAGCAGAAAAACACTAAAGACAACAACACTAAATCAGTTAAGTACAGACATAGAAGATATTTTAAAAAAATCCAAATCAAATGTCTGGAGATGAAAAAAATGTGTGAAATGGAAACAATCAATGAATGAGACCATTGACACAATAACATTTTAGAAGAAAAGACTAGTGAACACAAAGGCATAGCTCTAGAAACTCCTCAAAAGGAAACACAGAGGAAAAAAGAGAATCAAACATGAAAATACAGTGATATGTAAATGAATGGTTGTGGCTGTGTTGCAGTAAAACTTTATTTACATAAGTAAGTGGTCAGCCCACAGGCCATAGTTTGCTGATCCTCATTTTAGATGAAAGCAGAAACAAACTGATGTGTTCCGTCTTCCACAGTGAACTAAAAGTCCACTGTGATCCTCGCAATGAAATATATCTATTTCTTATGATTATTCCGTATACCAGGTACTGAATGAATTGATATTTGTTTAGCGAATGAATGAATACAGCACAAAATTTTGTCGCATGAATGAGATAATGAATTAATCTAGTATAAATTCTCAGAAAACATCAACCCTAGAATTTCTTCCTTTGATAAAGTTATTTAAACCTACATCTTCCTTTCCCACAAAGGGTAGGGACTGTTATGAAATGTTTATATCCAATTTAATGTGTTTATGGGACAAGAAAATAGTTTTGGAGCACATTCTTCAGTGAATTTCTGGAAATAGATCGAGAACTTTCTTCCATTAACTTGGATGAGGTAGATGCCCTTTATTTGAAATTCATCAATGTTGCAAAAGCCATTCTTGGTGAAAACACAGGTGCTGTTTTTCCATAAATTATTTGGGCCTCTGTGGATCCCAAGCAAAACAGAAACGGCAGGGAGTTTACAAAATCGTTTTCTATATTTGAAAATGCCACCTAAATGGGAAATGAAAAGGAGAAGCATCTGGCCAAGTACAAGTTTTTGTGGAGTGAGGAAGAGGGAGGAGGCAGAGCCCACGAGGATTTTATCTCAATTCAAAATATTTCTCTTCCCGCAGGAAAAAATTGGGGTTATTTGATAAGACAGCAAACATCATGGTATGGAATCATAACATTGCAGACGTTCATGAATGCATGGCCATTAAAGACCATCTATTCTGGTCCAAACTCCATTCAGTGTTTGAATTCTTTATACCATATTCCACTAAGCGGTTAATATTTCTCTTGTGTTTGAGCGCATATCTGAGATACTATTCTATACTAATATAGCTTGCTTCTTCTTTTTAATATATATGAAGAGACTCTATTTATTTAAATTCATTTTCTGTTTTCCTGTCACATAGCCAACAAATGGAGGGTACTGTTAAGGACAGTTTCAGAGGCAATCTCTCCTAAAGACGGGCACAGAAGAAAGAACCAGGAATGTAAGCTCATCTTAACACAGGACATTTGTTTTGTTATTTGCAAGTTGTTTGAAGTTGACAGTCTCCGAAAGGTTTTTGAGACTTTGTTTCCTGATCTATAAAAGAGTAGTATCAGGAAAAATTAATGTTTATCAAACTCTGGTGTGTATCTGAATCCCTAGAGGGATTGTTAAAATTCAGATTGTCAGGCCTCACATCCGCTCAGAGTTTCTGATTTAGAAGGTAAGGCTGGGCCTAGAATTTGCATTTCTAACTAGTTCCTAAGCGATGATGGTGCTGGTCCAGGAACCACACGTTGAGAACCATGAAACCAGATGATCCTAAAGACAGTTCTTTAACACGAAGCTGAAAACCACATGTTTGGTGAGAGGCTCTACAAATAAAGACAACATGGTTAAATAGATTTTGGAAACTGTTGATATTCCACTCACCTCTTGGAAGTGCATATTTTATGTTGGCTTTGCACAGGTTCTAGGAATATCTCATAGTTAAAAGCAAAAGCAAAAATCTTTAAGTTCATTTTACATTTTTTAACCTTTTTGATATATTTGCTGATAACCGATCTGTGAATATCATAGATCACGAAGAACGGTGAATAAATCTAAGATTCCTCTACACTTTAAGCTTGTTGAGTCCTGTGTACCTATGGAAAACATCTGGGCTTTGGAGGGCACTTGTTGGGATGAGTACTAGGTGTTGTATGTAAGCAATGAACCACAGAATCTACCCCAAAAATCAAGAGCACACTTTACACACTGTATGTTAGCCAATTTGATAATACATTATATTAAGAAAAAAAGAAAAAAGAAATAAGCTTTAAAAAAAGAAGAATAAACCAGGGAAGCTCCACTTAACTTCTGTTCTTCCTAAAACCTGTACAGGGAGGCCTATAGTTGATCAACATTGCCTTGATTAAATGGAAAGAGATTGAAATCTAACCAAAGAGATGAAAAATCTATACACTGAAAACTATACAACGCTTATGAAAGAAATTGAAGAAGACACAAAGAAATGAAAAAAGATTCCATGCTCCTGGATAGGAAGAACAAATATTGTTAAAATGTTGATATTACCCAAAGCAATCTACATATTCAATGCAATCCCTGTCAACACCAGCATTCTTCACAGAGCTAGACCAAATAATCCTAAAATTTGTATGGAACCAGAAAAGACCCTGAATAGCCAAAGCAATCTTGAAAATGAAAACCAAAGCAAGAGGCATCACAATCCCAGACTTCCAGCTATATTACAAAGCTGTAATCATTAAGACAGCATGGTACTTGCACAAAAACAGACACTTAGATCAGTGGAACAGAATAGAGAACCCAGAAATGGACCCACAAACGTATGACCAACTAATCTTTGACAAAGCAGGAAAGAAATCCAATGGAATAAAGACAGTCTTTTCAGCAAGTGGTACTGGGAAAACTGGACAGCAACATGCAGAAAAATGAACCCGGACCACTTTCTTACAGCATACACAAAAATAAACTCAAAACAGATGAAAGACCTCAATGTAAGACAGGAAGCCATCAAAATCCTCGAGGAGAAAGCAGGCAAAATCCTCTTTGATCTTTCCCGCAGCAACTTCTTACTCAACACGTCTCCAGAGGCAAGGGAAACAAAAGCAAAATGAACTACTGGGACCTCATCAAAATAAAAAGCTTCTGCACAGTGAAAGAAACAATCAGCAAAACTAAAAGGCAACCGACAGAATGGGAGAAGATATTTGCAAGTGACTTATCAGGTAAAGGGTTAGTATCCAAAAGCTATAAAGAACTTATTAAATTCAACACCCAAAAAGCAAATAATCCAGTGAAGAAATGGGCAAAAGACATGAATAGACACTTCTCCAAAGAAGACATCCAGATGGCCAACCAACCCACGAAAAAATACTCAACATCACTCATCATCAGGGAAAAACAAATCAAAACCACCAAGAGATACCACCTTACACCTGTCAGAATGGCTAACATTAACAACTCACGTAACAACAGATGTTGGCAAGGATGCAGAGAAAGAGGCTCTCTTTTGCATTGTTGGTGGCAATGCAAGCTGGTGCAGCCACTCTAGAAAACAGTATGGAGGTTCCTCAAAAAGTAAAAATAGAACTACACTACAACGCAGCAATTGCACTACTAGGCATTTATCCATGGGATACAGGTGTGCTGTTTTGAAGGGACACATGCACCCCCATGTTTATAGCAGCACTGTCAACAACAGCCAAAGTATGGGAAGAGCCCAAATGTCCACTGATGGATGAATGAGTAAAGAAGATGTGGTATATATATACAATGGAGTATTACTCAGCAATCAAAAAGAATGAAATCTTGCCATTTGCAACTATGTGGATGGAACTGGAGGGTATTATGCTAAGTGAAATGAGTCAGTCAGAGAAAGACAAAAATCATATGACTTCACTCATATGAGGACTTTAAGAGACAAAACAGATGAACATAAGAGAAGGGAAACAAAAAAAATATAAAAACAGGGAGGGGAACAAAACAGAAGAGACTCATAAATATGGGGAACAAACAGAGTATTACTGGAGGGGTTGTGGGAGGGGGGATGGGCTCAATGGGTAAGGGACACTAAGGAATCTACTCCTGAAATCATTGTTGTACTATATGCTAACTAATTTGGATGTAAATTTTAAAAAATAAAAAAATAAAAGAAGTTAAAAAAAAGAATTAGGGAGCCCCCTTATCTACAAATGTAAGCCACATTCTTCAACATCAGTTTTTATCGGTAAAGAGGTCATATTTTGATTGCCTGCCTTAAGAAAAAAAAAAAAAAAAGTAAATATGTGGAAAGATGAACTCTCAACTCAGAGTTGTTTTTGAACTCCAGCCCTGAGATTGCTAATATGTAATCAATGTCCAATCTGGAGAGACAAACTTCACAGTAATTTGAACAGGATAAGTTTCATATAAGGAATCATTCACTCTAAAAGGGTATTTGAACGATGAAGGATTGGTAAGAAGGAAAGGGAACACTGATGGATACAGAAATTGCAGACATAATGTGGTTACTTCCTCTAGGCCTGAGATAGAGGACAAAAGAACAGGACCCCACCCTCCAGGGCTGATATCGAGAGCGTTTTAGAAAGGGCATGCCAATGGCTCATGGATGACAGAGAAGTCTCTGTACTGCCATGCCAGAGGAACTTTCTGGAAATCCCTCTTCAAAACTTGCTAGAAATTGGACCTCGAAGGTCTCAGAGAGGACAATTTATGGGTAGGTGCCTCAACAGAGGAAATCTACTATAAACCTGCCCAAGGAAGAACTGGCTACCGGGTGTTGTTGACCACCATGCACTACCAGAGCCAAGGGCTGAATAAGTCAAGTGCCCTGTGGGAGTTTTCCAAGTGAGCAAACCAGAACGAGGAAGGAAACCCTCTTCCTCTCACATTGTCTTTTCAGTGCCCTCTACTAAAAAGTTTAGCATTGTGCCAGGTAGCAGAGAAGAATATTTACAGAACCCATTTCTATTGTCATAGATCAGGCAATGAAGGATAGATTAAGATCTAAGAAGCAGTAAATTGAAGGCTGGTATTTGTGTCTTGCTTTGGCATGACATGATATTTAGCTTTCAGAAATTCTATTCAACAAAAAATTGATTTACCATGAGTCAAGCATTGTTCTGAGAACTTGGGTAGATACAAAATACATTTTAAATGTCTGTAAAACTAAATATATTCATTTATGCCCATATATATTTATTACACAAATATTTAGGAAGAATTAATTATGACCATGACATTGTGTTGCATGATGGTCACTGTCCCTTTCTGTAAGGAAGTGCAATCTGGAGGATAAAACAAACAAGTAAACAGATATAACCCAAAAACTGCTGGAAATTTAGATAAGGTTAAAACTAGCACTGAAGCTTTTGTTACCATGGTCACCTATGAATCTGAGCTCCTGGTTCCAATGAATTTGATACATTAATGGATCAGCTTGTTACCTGTTCTACACTTCATTAATCCAGATATGACCATTTTCTTTTTTTAAAAACATTGTTTTAACGTTTTATTTATTTTTGAGACAGGGAGAGACAGAGCATGAACAGGGGAGGGTCAGAGAGAGGGAGACACAGAATCCGAAACAGGCTCCCGGTTCTGAGCTGTCAGCACAGAGCCCAACGCGGGGCTCGAACTCATGGACTGCGAGATCTTTACTTTTATACTCTTTTATACTCTTGTCCATAGTACTAATCACCATCTGACACCCTATTGCTTTATTTATCTAGTATATAAACTCCCCCTACCAGTATATGAACTCTATAAAGTCAGGTGGGCTTTTGTTTGGGTATTCATTTTGTTTCATTTTAGTCTGTTTGGTTATTACTATTTCCTCAGTCTTTAGAACAGTGCCTGCTACATAGGAATGCTCAACAAACGTTAGTTTAACGAGTAAACAAATACGGAAATTTTCATTATTATCATCATTACTCAACAGTGCTGATATTATAAGGTAATAAACAGGTCTGTAAATGCACAGATCGAAAAAGGATCCCTCGGATATGGATATGGGGCACAAGATTTGAATAGATTTAAAAGAACTGCACTGTTTTGACCTTATCTTCTCAAGACTTTCTTCATTAAATTCCTTGCTGAGAGAACAAGGCAAAAACGTAAAGCTGAAATGTAACACTAAGGGTAATGTTGAGTTTTCCATAGCTTTTGCCCAGCATTAGCTTAGAATTACAGCTTGTTACAGCCTGAAGGAACTTGTGGAAGGACCAAGTGATTTATGGAGGAATGACATCTATTTTTCATTAGAGGTGCCTTCGCACTAAAACCAAGGACAGCTATTCAACTTGGTTGATACTTAGAAAATTTAAGAAGTTCCAGGGGTTACAGATTCTAGTCAAGCAAAGGAAGTTCAGATGTCCCAGCGTGAGTACTGTGGCTTTTTTTATGTTTGTATTGCTACCAAATCAACATAATGCATATGTACAAACATCCGTTTACTGGATACATTTTTAAAAGCCTACCATGTTAACCTCTGAAATTGGCCAGATATTGCACAAAGCACTAAGACACCAAAAATAGACATGACAAGATACAATTCATTAAAGACCTCAGGCCCTAGAGGTAGCAACAGATAAGTAATCAGTGACCCCAAAATGAGATTAGTACTTATCAAAGGGAGTGGGTGGATGGTATCCATGGGACTGTAGGGGGAGATTGGAGAGGAGTTAAAGAAGGCATTGCAGTCTTCATGATTCCAGAGCCAGGAGCTGGTCCCTGGTGGATAAGTATTACTTTGCATGGTTAGAATGAAAAGGGATTTTCTTTTTCTTTTCTTTTCTTTTCTTTTCTTTTCTTTTCTTTTCTTTTCCTTTTCTTTTCTTTTTTCTTTCCTTTCCTTTCCTTTTCTTTTCTTTTTTCTTTCTTCTTTCTTTCTTCTTTCTTTCTTTCTTTTCTTGCTTTCTTTTTTTCTTTCTTTCTTTCTTTCTTTTCTGAGAAGGATATATACATAAATTGATCCATGAAAGAGTTTGCTATGTTGAATGAGTAGCAAACTAGTAATGATGACAACAGGAGCAAACTATCGAGTACCAAATAAATACTGCAAACTGTTATAAGTGTTTTATATCTATAGTATGTTTGATCTTAGTAGTAATCCTATAAAGTGGGCACTCTTATTACATCTGTCTTAGAGATGAGATAGATGAATTTAGATGTTTTGAGAAGCAAATGTCAAGACAAAGTTAAAGATGGAGGAGATTTATTAGGGGACACACCCATGAAGGAAAATGGAAAGGAACCAGGGGAGGTGAGGAGGGAGAGCTGTCAGACCACAGTGCACATTTAACCTTTCGGAAGGAGAGAAGAAGGAAGAAGTGTTGAATGAAGGAGCTTAAAACCACAGTGAGTTTGGTGAAGTTCCATAAGGCCAATGGAGAATCCTCAAGCCAGAGACAGAGAAAGCAACTATCAGAGAAGTCCTGTGTGCCCCAGAAAGGGGTCTGTGTTAGCATCCCTGCTGTCTTCAGTCATTTCCTCCAGAGCCTGTGGGAAGCATGGCCACAGCATGAATGTGGCCATATATTTCAGAGCACATTTGGAGCCATTGGTCCATGTGACACTCCCTGCAGTCAGAGATCTGAGAGGAGCATACTTGTGGCCACCACATGCAGAAACTGAGGGACTCAGAGATAATTCCACTAAGGTCATGGAGATAAAAAATGGCAGTATGCCTCAGGCAATTTGGTCCCAGACTCATCTTAAATACAGTACACCTTCAAGTAGGAAAAGGTCGTGTTAGATTTCTATTTGAGAATACTCATTCTAGTAACTAGGTGATGGATGCAATAACACAATGAAAAGAAATTGAAATGGGAAAGTCCAGAAAGGAGAGCTGATGCAATCATCCAGAAAATAAATTTTGAAGATTTAAATTTAAAAAGTAGCAGCAGAGAGTGGGAGAATTTCAAAGATATTTAGTCAGTAGAATCAATGGGATTTGGTGATTGACAAAATGTGGCAAAGGAGAGGGAAAAGAGTGCAAAACATCATAAATATTTCTAGTGTGAGGAGATTGAGTTTATTTGCTGAAATTGAGAATATAATAGTGGTTTGGCAAGAAAAGAGTGAGTTCTTGCTTTGGATGTATTGAACTTGAGATGTTATTATGTATCCAAGACTTCACTAAGCACAGTGGAACTCTCTAAGGAAATATAAAGCTTATTTTTGTCTTTTGCTAGATTTTTATTATTTGCCACTATCTTGTGTAATTTAAGAAATAACACGGGAAGGTAGGTATGTTCATAAGAGTCAGCACTTTATTGGTGTTGAGAAGGATGCTCAGTGGTGTTGGTCAACTCTTCCAAGGTCACATCATTTACGAACAATAGGATCCATGGTAATGGATCGTTGTAAATGACACTACATTTGCAATCGCATTATCATTGTAATGGATCATTATAAGTGTCATTGAAATGACAGTTGCCAGTAGTCTGCTCTCCACACAAAGTTTTTTCTGATGAATGTAAAAAGATGAAAATTAGAAGATACAAGTAGTAACCTAAGTGCGGCCTTAAACAGCAGACTAGACATTTGAATTTCATTTAATGAGAAGAATTACCAACTTATACGCTGAGTAGCATGTTAGATTTTATAAGCTTTCACATGCTTCCGGAGTAGATCTTCACGATAAACCTATATAGGATACTCAGCGTGTGTGCACATTTTACAGCGAATAACACTAAACTTGGTGATGTAAGTGACTTGCCCAAGGTCACATGGATCTTGGGTGAAGGACCCAAGATATGATGCCAGATCTTAGGGTCCATGGTCGGTGGATGTGTTATGAAAAAGTCTCGAATTCAGAAATGGGAAAATCATAGCTGTGCCCAAGGAGGATTTATCTGGTATCTGAAAATAGAAAAGGCTGGAAGGTGGAGAAGCCATAGACACAAGCCAATAGGGTGAGGGCTGACATTTCCTTGACATACACACCACTCTACAAATATAATGCTAGGGCCACCCTTACCTGGGATAGCATGAAATCAAAGGACAGACTTGTCCCCATCTGGTACATTAAACGTGACAGCTGAGTCACATTGGTTTGACACTGCTGTAGTTCACAAGGCAATTGTAGGACTTTTATAAGCTTATTTTTATGCCAACTTGATGAACAGTGAGCTCCTAGGTTTAGTCAAAGGCATCGAACAAAGCTCAGCTTTGTTGGTGGGACAATGGAAACAAAAGGGTCAGTCTCAAGGCATTTATCAAAGGACATTATTTAATTTTTCCCCCAAAATACTTTTACTTATACATTATATATAATAAGAAGAGGCAGTAAATGAGGAAGGAAGGAAGTAAAACCAGTGAGAAGAGATATATGAGGGAGCAAACTCACAATGTTCAAGGCTGATTGCAAGATTCCTGCTGGAGGCAAAAAAGTTCTCTTATATAAGAGTTCACTTAATTAGGCATGTTTGGGGACACAGTCAAAATGTACCACAGTCACCTGCATCAGAGCTACAGAGAAATTTCATAGTTTAAGAGGTGCCAGAAGAGAAGGAAGGTGCAGGGGTAGAGAAGAAAATGAAGATGAAAATTTAAAGCTAGAAAATTAAATCAATCAATCAATCAATCAATCAATAAAAAAGAAGGTGGGCATTGAGAACTACCTGTGGCAACTGTGAATGAAAGATCTTTTAAATAGTAGTACTATTTACTACTTAATATTCAATTATGATTGGCTCTCCTCCTGATTTATACCTCGTTTCTGCCATTGCTCCTGAATCTCCTTTAAAATTTTCATCCATGTGAATCCCTTCTGCGAATGATGCTTTGAAATCTAAGCAAAGAAGCAGTGTCCCATGACTGAGGCCAACTGGGGCAAAGACAGAAAATAGCCAAAGGAGGACATATACATTTAAAAATGGGGAATTAGAATCTTAGAAGCAGAGAGTATAATTGTGATGTCCCAGAGACTAGGACAGGGAGAAATGGGAGGTGTGGATTAGTAAAGGGTACAAAGTTTCAGTCATGCAATGTGATTAAGCCCTAGAGATCTACTGTAGAGCACAGTGCCTACAGTTAACCATACGGTATTGTATACCTACAAATGTGCTGAGAGTGTAGATCTCGTGTTGTGTTTTTATCACAAAAAATAAAATAAAGATGATGGAAAAAAATGGGGGGAGGTGATGGATGTTTATGGCATAGATTGCGGTGATGATTTCATGGGTGTATACTTATCTCCAAACTCATCGAGTTGATACATTTAATGTGTATGGCCCTGGAACTTGCCAAAATCATGGGGATGGAGTTAGATTCTACAGAAAATAAAATGGCATTTGAGCCAATCCTGTTTTTTCTCAAAGAGCAGGGAGAGCAAGCTGATGTCTGGTTGACATGAAGTTTGAATATTATCCCCTGTCTCAATGGTATCTTCCCTACTGACTTTGTGGTTAAGTCATTGATGGTTATTATGGTAAATACAACCCCTCATTTTACGAAATCCTCCTATAAGTAGACTGAATATTGCCACTTACAAGCACCAGGACTTTGGACAAACAAGTTAACATTATTAAGCCTCCTTGTTTTCCTGATTTGTAAAAAACAGACAGAATAATCTGTAATAATAATTATTCCAAAAGAAATGGATGGGTTTGTTTTTTTTTTAAGAATTTGCTGTAAGCAATACATTCTTGCTACAGATAACTGCATATACTCATGTACTTCTGCATGAAGTTTAAGAGGATTGGTGGATCCAGGGCACCTGAGTGGCTCAGTTGGTTAAGCATCCAACTCTTGATTTAGGCTCAGGCCATGATCTTGAGGTTCATGAGATCGAGCCCCACAGTGGGCTCTTAGCTGATGGTGCAGAGCCTGCTTAGGTTTGTCTCTTTCCTTCTCTCTCCTCCTCTCCTCTCTCTCTCTCTCTCTTTCTCCCTCTCTCTCTCTCTCTTTCTCAAAATAAAATAAACACTTTAAAAGAGAGAGAGAGAGAGAGGTTTCTTGGATCCTAGAAGAAGATTTGAATGAATAGATGGTGACTTTCTTGAAAGCAGGAATTAAAGAGTCTTACAGGGCCTAACCCAAGTTTTGACACAGAGAAGCACTAAATAAACATGCTTACCCAGGCAGAACCTGGAAACTGACAATAAACAAACAAATAAGTACTTAGACTCACAGAGCGGTAGCATAGAAAAGAACAGTAAAATACATCTAAACCAACGCATGATTTTACATTGTAAGACAACTGAGATCCAGAAAGGCAAGCGATTTATCAAATGTCACACAGATAATAACCAGCAAGGCTAGTATTAGAACACTTTTCTGACTCATCTCAGAACTTACGGTGTTTTCTGTTTCCTTTTCCATACCGCATGGGTTGAACTAAAACCTCTAATGTCCCCTAGCATTGCAAAATAAAAGCTGTTTTTCTAAATGAATCAAAGGCTATTAAAATTTGTACTTTTTAAATTAGATCGTGTGTGATCTTCTGCAAACTTGAAAGCACCTTTGTTTCTCAAATCTAAGATCTAAAATTAAGTCAGAAAAAAAACAAGAACAGGATGGCCGGGGGAGGTAAGGCATTAATTCTTGGTGTGTGACTCCATTTGAGATCGAAAGCAGTTCAAGGCCGAGGAAATTTCCAACCTTCTTTTATCAGATATGTTCAGAGAAATAGGGTTTGTCTCTGTTTGGAAGGCTTATGATTTCTCCTGAGGCAAGCTAAAGTGAAAATACAGAATTTCTTAGTATGACACACAAAATCTAGAGAGTGACAGACTTGGGAATGTTCTCTGCTAAGCTCCTTATTATACTCCAAAGCTGGTGTCTTCAATTGTTGATGGAGAGAAAAGAAAAATGTGCAAACAACCCACTGTCTCTGTGAATGATCCATTAAATTCAAGAAGTTAACTGACCTTTTGGGAAGTGCCCATGAGCAAGGCAGCATTCTAGTCTCTTAATTATTTGTGTGATTTTAAACATTTTGCTGCAACTAAGACTTACAATTTAAAACTGGTTCCCTCCTTCTGTCTCTCTCTCTCTCTCTCTTTTTCCCAATCGGAACATGTAATTTTGAACATGTAATTTCTGTGCATCATCACACATTGTATGAGCAGAAATTTATATGATGTGTCTTTAAAAAAGACCATTTTAATGGTGCCCATGTATTTATTTTTATTTATTTATTTTTTAATTTTTTTTTAACGTTTATTTATGTATTTATTTTTTTAAACAAGTTTCCTATCCATTTTCTGTATCACAACCATCCACTCATCTGTGTGGTTGTATGACTGCAAATGACTAGCATTTCTGCCCATGTATCAACCAAGACTTTGTTCCAAGTACATCCTCCCTTAAATTTGTGAAATTGAGGAGTTTCCCCAAACTAAGGGTGGGGACTGGTAGTATATTGACCTGTAATATGTGATGTTAAGAGTTTTAAACGATTAAGGGACAATGATGGGAACGTTAGTGATTCCCTCCTCATTCTACCTACAAGATAGAAGCCAAATCTGTTAACATCACACATTACAGCCTTTACATTCCGACTTACTGAGTTTGCGTTACCGTCTCCAACATCGCCACCCTATTTCCCCCGTATCAACCTTGTTTCATCCATACTTAAAAACTAAAATTTCCCTCCAAATAGGTCACTATATTATGTATCTCTATGCTTTGCACATGCTAGGCCCTTCACCTCAGATGCCTTCCCTCCATCTCTACAACAAGCATTCATTTTTACATACCGAAACAAAGGGCTTCCTCTTCCAAGAATGCTTCTTGTTTAAAATTTTTTAAATTTTAATTCCAGCATATTAACATACAGTGTTATATAAGTTTCAGGTGTATAATGTAGTAATTCAACAAATTTATACATTACTCAGTGCTCATCATAATAAATGTACTCTCAACCCCCTTCACTTATTTCACCCACCTCTGCTCTGATAACCATCAGTTTGTTCTCTGTTAAATGTCTGTTTCTTGGTTTGTCTTTTTTTTTTCTTTGTTTTGTTTCTTAAATTCCACATGTGAGTGAAATGACGTCTTTCTCTGTCTTATTTCACTTAATATTGTACTTTCCAGATCTATGTTTTTGCAAATGGCAAGATTTCATTCTTTCTTGCAGCTGAATGATATTCCATTTGTATGTATACAGCACGTGCTCTGTAACCATTCATCTATCGATGGACATTTGGGCTGCTTCCATAGTTTGACTGTTGTAAATAATGCTGAAATAAACACAGCGGTGCATATATCCCTTTGAATTAGTGTTTTTATATTCTTTAGCTAAGTACCCGGCAGCGTAATTACTGGATTGTAGGGTAGTTCTATTTTTAAGGATTTTGAAGAACCCCCATACTGTTTTCCACAGAGGCTGAACCAGTTTGCATTCCCATTAACAGTGCATGAAGGTTCCTTTTTATCCACATGCTTGCCAACACATGTTTCGTAGGTGTGTGTGTGTGTGTGTGTGTGTGTGTGTGTGTTATCCATTCTAACAAGTGTGAGGTGATATCTCATTGTGATTTTGATGTGAATTTCCCTGATAATGAGTGATGTTGAACATCTTTTCATGTGTCTGTTGGCCATCTGGATGTCTTCTTTGGAAAAGTGTCTATTTATGTCTTCTGACCACTTTTAATTGGATTATTTTTGGAGTGTTGAATTGTATAGTTCTTAAATTTGTTTTAATGTTTACTTATTATTGACAGAGAGAGAGAGACAGAGCATGAGTAGGGGAGGGGCAGAGAGAGAGGGAGACACAGAATCTGAAATAGGCTCCAGGCTCTGAGCTTTCAGCACAGAGCCCGACACCGGGCTCGAACTCATGGACAGCAAGATCATGACCTAAGCTGAAGTCAGACGCTCAACCAACTGAGCCACCCAGATGCCCCTGTATAGTTCTTCATATATTTTGGATACTAACCATTTTTCATACCTGTTATTTGCATATATTTTCTCCCATTCAGTAAGTTGTCTTTTAGTTTTATTGATTGTTTCTTTTGCCGTCCAGAGGGCTTTTATTTTGATATAGTCCCAGTAGTTTATTTTTGCTTTTGTTTTTCTTGCCTGAGGAAACCCATCTAGAAAAAAAAAAAAATGTTGGAAAGGCCAATATCAAAAAAATTACTATCTGTGCTCTCTTCTGGGAGTTTTTGGTTTAGGTCTCACATTTAAGTCCTTAATCCATTTAGAGTTTATTTTTGTGTATGGCATAAGAAAGTTTCATTCTTTTGCATTTAGCTGTCCAGATTTTCCAACATATTTGTTGAAGTGACTGTCTTTTTCCTATCACATATTCTTGCCTCCTTTGTCTTAGATTAATTGACCATATAATCATGGATTTATTTCTGGGCTCCCTATTCTGTTCCATTGATCTATCTGTCTATTTTTGTGACAGTACTGTTTTGATTACTACTACTTTGTAGTATATCTTGAAATCTGTGTTCCCTCTGGTTTTGTTTTTCTTTTTCAAGCTTGTCTTGGCTATTTGAAGTCTTTTGTGGTTCCGTAAAATTTTAGAATTCTTTGTTCTAGTTCTGTGAAAAATGCTATTGGCATTTTGATAGAGATTGCATTAAATCTGTAGACTGCTTTGGGAAATTTTAACAATATTTTTTCCTCTGATCCATGAGCATGGAATATCTTTCTACTTGTTTCTGTCATCTTTCTGTGAAACCTTCTTATCTGCTTGTAAGTAGTACTAATAGTTGTTTCCTTTGTACTTCTCCATACTCAGTGGATTTACCCATCATTGTGTTTATGGGATTCTGCATGCTCACACCCACCTATACCCTCCTGCCTCTGCACACACTTTGATTCAGTGCCATCACTGACGTCAAGGTTGTGTCCTGTTGGTCTATGTCACTCCCTTGCATAATACATTGGAGCAGAGTAGCTTCCGATAAATAACTGGGTTGCTAACGGCTCCCCTGGTAACTTGAGGATGAAACATACAATATACATTAACAGTCTTAGTTTCAGATTAGGTATTTATAGAAAGTTAGGACTGAAAAGTGTTAAAAAAGAATGATTCAGGGTATTAGGATGGAGGAGATTGTAGGGGGGGGGGGGGGAGAAATATAGCATTGTAGAGGACCAAAGGGGATATTTAGAGGGGAAAAATAGAAAAGAGGAAAGAGGATCAAAAGATAAATGATGCAGTGATGGGGCTGACCCCAGCTCTTCAATGATCTGTGTCACATGAGAGAATAGAGAGCGGTGGTGCCAGGGAGATGGCAATGACCTGGAGAAAATGGCGGCTGACAAGTTTCCAGTATGTGAGCTCTTAAAGCACAAACTTTCTGAGAACCAGCAGAGCTTCTAAAAAACAACTCCTTAAAATCAGGTTAGTTGAGCTGCTGCCCAAATCCCCAATAAAGCGTCAGAATCCTCTAGCTATGAAGGTGGAAAGAAACAGAGAGATGGAGGAAAGAGTGTGGGACAAGGAAGGCAGGACAAAAGGGAGCAGAAGAAAGAAGGAAAAGAAAGAACAAGGAAAGAGAGAGAAATAAAGTGGAGAAATAAAAGATGAAGAGAAAAAAAAAACCTCATCAGCACACAAAGCTGACTTTGGTGGAGATTTGTCATGTCTGAACAGGTTCTATTTCTTGTTTAATTGATAATCTCCCCATATATCAATATTCAAAAGAGATGGCCATGTGGAGGCAACCAATGAGACCATATTTCTTATGTAGCTTTATTGGGCCTGAGATATTTTATAAATATACAAACACATCTATATTTCCTTTGTCCCCCATTTTTATAGAAATGGTAGTTTATTATACACACATACCTATGCATACTCTTCTGCATTGCCCTCTTTTCACTCAAAATTCATCTTCAAATTCTTGAACACTGCATAAACAGCTTCCTTAATTTTAATGACTACCTTGAATCCCACTGAATGCATTTTTGTTAATTTATTTAACTAGTATCTCACTGATGGACACTTGGGTTGTTCCAATTTGCTGAAATCTAACAGCGAATTTGTGTGTATAGATACTCTCACACACAAACACAAAATTTCAAACATCTGGTGGAATATTTTCTGGATAAGGGAATGGCTGCATCAAAATATATGGGCTTTTTTACTGTAGTGACTATGTAATCCATAGCCATACTGAGGTATCCTTTTGCATTTCCATGATTGCGATGATACGTGTGCCTTTTTCCCTATAGTCATATCAAAATAGTATGCTACCAAACTCTTGGCCCTTTGCCGGTCTTGCAGGTGATGAACAGCATCTTTGTTCAGTTGTTTATATTTTAGACAATCAGGTTCACACGACTGAGTTATCGTAACTCCATAACGCACTATTATCATAAGACCTTATAAGATTCTCTTTGATTATATTTTTTTGGGGTTGACCAATTAATTAATTAATTAATTACCACAATGACACCCATGAGCCTCACCACACAACCCCAAAACTACATTAGCTTTATTTACATGTAAGTAACATATCAGGAGCTAGCACGTTCTGTCTGTCCTAAAGAAGAATACAAGGTAAATCTTAACAGCCTGCATCACATTTGTGCTCTGCAGAACTACCTGGAAGAATTCATAGTACCTCTGCCTTGCCCCTGATACAAACCCTCATACATGTTGCCATTAGTTGCATTCACTCTAATTCACCCTCTAGATAACCTTCCCTGGAAATTTCCACTGCTATGGTAAGAGAAAGAGACTAAAATTTAAGGACAGGGCATATTGGATTTGTCTGCTGCCATGGTGAGGAGAAAGTTACCACCATCCTAATGACAATGACCAAGGCTACTTTCCCCCTTCCTGACATAATGTCTGGTAAAATAGGGGCTCCTTTGCACTCATATCAATGCCCTTTCTATGGAGAGAGACAGAGGATTTGCTAACACCTGATGGAGAGAATCAAGAAAAAGTTTATAACTCCCTATTCATTGAGGACTTTGGCAAATGGTCGGCCATATTTTACCTCTTCCAAAAGCTAAAGTACTTAGAAGAATATCTACATGAACATCCCTTTATACATTTCTGTCTCACTCTCCTTTCTATCCTGTCTCAGACATCATCCCCCAGGACCATCTGGCAGCATATTATACTTGGAAACTGCTGTGCCTCTGAACTTGCTAATGTAGACCCCACATTTTCTATTTATAATCTACTAAGTTTACAGTGTACCTGCTAATCTACATTTACTTTTTCACCTTGTCAGAATATCTGACACTTTAAAATCCATAGGAAACTACTACATCTACTATGCTTTCTTTACAGATTATATTTTAAAGCTCTTTCCTTATACCTGTGATCACACTAAACTTTACAGGTAGGGTTTTGCCATTTTGTCTATTCATTATATACATCTTTTTTGAAAAATTCTAAAGATAGATAAATTCTAATACTCCACCTTCATCTAATCTATGGAGCCTCCAACCAGCTGACGTTTGCGAGAGTAAATTCAATGAACCTAATCTCAGTAGATTTAAACCCTGCCCAAAAGTACCTTAACATGTATTTCTAGTTATCTTGTTCTTCCAATCTTTGTAGAGTAGACCCTCCCTTCTTACCTCACTCTTTGTAGATAATCACTTTCTTCTACTTTATAAACAATTAGAAGTCATCAAATTTAAAATATTTGAAATTTCCATCATTAACTCGCAAACCCATCTTATTCAGTACTGCTGATAGAATTTTAACAGAGCAATCGATGTGAGGGAGCCAAAGTTTGACCAGGTTCATGAATATTTATGGGACAACATTTTCACCCTAAATATTTTAGTATGAATAAATATATGAATCATAAAGAAATGGAATGTAGAAAAGACAAAAAGGAAAACTGTCTCTCCTGTTATGAACGAAAAGATAAATGGGGGCAGATTAAGGTGAGTGTGTGTACTTTATTAAGTCCTCATCTTCCCTGACCTCTTGGCAACATTAGACAGTGGTGGTCTCTCCCATTTCCAAACCCTCTGTTCCCTGGTTCTTGATTTGGTCCTAGCTGACTAGTTTCCAATACCCAGCCCGAAATGTTGGAGATTCTCAGGGATCGCTCATAGACTCCCTTCTGGTCTCACAATGCTTCCTTGGCAGACAATTATATATATTTTTTGAGATTCAGTTATAATCTATTTTCCAATGATTTTCAAGTTCACGTACCCCATACATGTCCAGACCTAGTTGTCAACCAATCGTCTTCACTTGGGATGTCTTACAGATGTTTAAAATTGCTCAGAGCCTAGAGGGACTTCCCCTGCCTTGCTGTCAAAGTCTCTATGACACTCAGCCGTGTCGCCGTACCATAAAGTATGGAATACATCTCCTCGTGTTAAACTAAAGGGGAGTTTTCTTCAATGCCAATAAAGATAAACTGTTTTAATACAGAAAAAAGAAACAGTGCTCAGAGCCTTCCCCTTGTGACTGGGGCATAGTCTTCTAACTTGCATCACCTGGTCTCTGCCCTATCCTTCCTCCTCACCTAGTGCCATGAATCCTCATCAGACAGGCCCGACTTCAGCTCTCCCATTGAGCTACAAGCTTTTCCAATTGCCTCCCACACTCCAACACCAGCTCATTCTTTGTCTTGTTCTTTTTTGATCTTTAGGCCTCTGGTCACGTATCCCTTCTTCGAAAAAGTTTGATTTGACTTCCCAGAGGAAGTAAGGTTCCCTGCCTTATACTCCCATAGTATTCCCTAGTTTTTCATTACACACTTAACCCCATTTTGAGTTCTATCTTCTTCACCAAACTGTAATTCCAAAAGAGTGATGGTCACAGTGTTCGTATTCGCTGTCGTGTGTCCAGTCCCTTGTGGTGATGGACAGTAGAACTCTCTCTACCCACAGTCCTTAGGTTGCCCTGGGGCAGGACCTACATCAGTAACACCCTGACCTCTCTGTTACCCCATCCTCCATGCAGCTTCCACACTCCCTCTTTCCCAGGGGCAGAAAAAAAACTCAGCTGAGTGAAGAATTTGGAAGAAGGATCTGGGGAAATGTCACCCTTCCCTTTTGGACACTTAGCTAATAGACTCAAAGCAGCATCTTCCAACAGCTTTATCAAGATATTTTAATCCTTAGCTCTCAGTTTCTTTCCTCTATGTGTCGGCTGGTTTCAACCATCGGCAGAAAATGGGAATTTTATTTATGGGACCCTCTAAAACCACACAATAACCTGATGCCTGGCCCATTGTAGCTATATATTTATCACACTAATTTATGAAAGAATTTATTAGGTAATTAATCTTGAGGTTTTAAAGTAATGGAACATCAAAGGAGGCTTTGGAATAGAAAGAAGAATAGAAACAAGGATGAGTTAGAGGAAGGGGAGAAGGCAGAATAAAGAGAGAGGATTAAAAAAGAAGGGAGATTCCTCTAGATGTTTAACGCAGATTATGTGATGAATCTTCAAAACAATCCAAGGTAAAGAAAGCATAGAGGAGAAGGGGACACAATTCAAATACTGGTCAAAATAAAAGAAAAATAAGTGGGGAAAAGCTTCATTTTTCAGAATGGAGTATCAAGGGGGCAAAGCTCTAGATAAACATCAGGAACATGGAGAGCAAGGGTTGCAAGAAATTTCCACCCTGTGGACATTTTGCTTATTGAAAGAGGAGAAAACGGGTTTTGAAAGTCACAAAGCAAGTTGAAAGAACATTTGAGACCAAGGCCAGGTTTTGTGGCTCTCAGCTCAAAGCCATTTCTGTTCCCCATGCTGCCTCCTTTAAAATGTAAGGAATCTAAAGAAAGGTCAAAAAGAAGGATGTGCTGAGAGATTAGGAAAACCAGATGAAAGATGAAAAATGTAGTGTGGGATGAGAAAAGTGAATAAAAAAATGAAAGGACTCATTTCTAATTCATACATGTTTTACTTTGTTCAACATTTAGTATCTGTGATTTAGTGGTGGTTTGGCACATAGAACAGGAGAGCGAAAAATAATGAAAATATGATGCTGGCAATATCATCCATCAATCTGAAGTACAGAGTCCTTGGCAGGTGTACATTCAGGATCACAAGTCTTTGTTTAGAACAGCCCACTATACCCAACCAAATACCAATATTTCATAGTCCTTTCATCTAAATTAGAAAAAGAAATGTCATCCGTCTATAACATACAACCTATCATGGCCTGCCTTCCTAGAAAAACAAAGCAGCCCAAACTTAAAGGGACCAGCATGTCATCTGGGGGGAAGGCTCTTGTTCTTTTCCCATTTTCCAAAGGAGGTAGTGGAGTGGGAAGTAAGTGACTTTCGTTGGAAAGTCATATTATTTGGCATTCACATTCTTTAGTGGTTTTATTTGTTGAAGCTTGGAGATAACAGCCAGGATGGAGCCAGTGAAAATAGAGCAGACATTATATACATTTTTCCAGGCTGAATCTGAATGCACTGCACATAGTGTATTAAAAGCTTATAATGCACCATGCACGGTCTTTGGCCTGCTGGGCATCTGGCCCTTTCTATCATGTTGCATATAATGTTCAGGGACAGAAAAGAACCTGCCCAGGGGCATGCGACCCCACACCATACAGAGTTTATTCAAACAAGGATGGGGCAAGGGAGAGAACATCTTGTCATGAGAATAATTAGCTTTTTTCCTAAGCTGTGATTTGCCAGGTATTGTAAGATTTTTACATGAATTTCGTCACTTAATATTCATCAACATCTTTTCAGGATTGCTTTATTACTGAATGTGTCGCCCAGGTGAGGATTCTGAAACAGAGAGAGCAAAAGTAACTCTCCCTAATTTCTAGAGCTATGGAGACATTGATTGCATCCCAAGAGCTTCATAAACATGACTTTGTTTACACAGAAGTCATGCAAACAAATCATAAGCTTTATCTTACTGAACACAGACCTACCATACATGTGCCTTGGTTACTTGGCTTTTGAAGGCTGGTATAAAACATCAAATCAGGTATTTCTTGGGCTAATGTTTGCAACTTTCCCTAAATCACCCACAGGTTACAAAGAGAAGTTTTGCAATGGAGTTATATTGAATGTAGCCCCTGAATGTTTGAAAATGTAGCTGATAAAGAGTGGAGGGAACATGTTCCAGGCCAGGAGAAAGTAAGAGACAAGACAAAGATAAGGTGAAAGGGGGGGGGGGGGGGGGGGGGGGGTTGGTGGTGGTGAATCTGCACAGGGGGTGTGGGCAGGCTGGTCATATGAAAGATGAACTTGACAAAGTAGGCAGAGAGCCATCAGCAAAGGTCTTAGACATAAGGCTGGGGAACCAGGGAACAACTGGAGGTTTTTGAAGGTTCCAGTTCATCCTGGATTGATGACCAGGTCATTCTAAATTGAATCTAGGCTTCCCATTGCTCAGAAGAAACCCACTCTTACCAAAGTTTCAGTCTGAGCACCTTTGAGAAGTTCATTTAAAAATCTCAAAAGCTTTTTCAAATACCAAAAGACCCCAGCACGTCATTTAAACGCAGATATACCTGAGAGTTTAAATTCTAAGATTGGAGAATGAATGGGAGAAAACGCTTGGACATAAATCTGGTTTGTTTTGTTCGGAAAAGGAAATGGAAAAGTAATGATCAGCGAAGGACCCGGGAAAGATGAGAAGGCCTCCCACGGCCGCGTGCGGGTTTTGGGAAATCTTCTGAGCCATCGTTGCAGTTCTTCGGTGCGGATCCGAAGTCAGGGAACTCAGAAGCTCACATCAGAGACAAGAGCCGATGGGCATGGACGTAGAAGAGAAAAAACAAAAAACAAAAACCACAGCATGAAAGCTCAGCTGGGTTTGGGCAGAGTTTTGCTTCCAGGTGGCTGTTTGTATTAGAAATCTGTCAGGTCTGGATCCACGTCGAAGGGGTGACTGAGCCGACTGGTCTGCGGAGAAGCCTGGTCCCATCCAGATGGCACGCATGCTCACGCGGTGATGATCACACTCTTTCTTCCGCTTCTCAGGACCTTGCATGTCAGTGCGCCCTTCCAGGACTTCAGCAGGAAATCAGTGTTGTAGAATGTCGCCTTGAAGACAAAGGAGAAAATGGATGCAGAGCTTTTTAATATTGCCATTTTGAAAAAATAGAAATTTAAAAAAAGCCAAAAATGATGAAAGCGAGGTTAAAATGTAAACCTTCCAGGGCTTATAATGAAGTATACACGGCAGATTATTTCTAAATGCTACCCCCTCCTCAGTCCCCAAATCAGATTATGAGACATTTATGTTTTATTTTACTAAATTTGACTCTGCTTACGTGATATTGAAGAAATATAGAGATTTTTTTCTGTTTTTATAAAAAGCAGATATTGTTAAACGCCTGTATTGTTTGTATGTTTCCATAAAAATTGTTTTTATAATAAAACATACAATAATTTAATAATTTTAGAAAATAAAACACGAGCAATAAAAATGTATCTATAAACTTACCACAAAGAGAGAATAGCTGTTAATATATTGGTGCAGATTTTTTCAGTCTTATCAACATACACAAAATTCATGCACGCAAAATTCTTGACAAAACTGAAATCATGTCACATGTAAATTATGTTGAAAGATCTATATTGATTAAATATGATGTTTGCATCTTTCTGAGAGTCCTGAAATGATCCTGAGAATTCTTGAGAAGTGCCTGCATAGTTTAGAACTAAATTAAAAGGTAATTTTTTTTTTTTTTTTTTTTTAACCTCATATGCCCATTTGAGTTTGGCTGAACTAGTAAGACAGTTTATGAAGAGTAGAGGTGCCATTTGGGGGACTTTCAGATATAAAACAGAAATTTTTATCAAACAAATGTATGTATCAAATATAAATAAGTATCATATTGTGACTTTAAATTATAATCTCCCGTCAGTGTGATATAGTCCTTAGAAGTTAAAGTAGATTCGTAGACAATGACATACCTTCACTTGAGATATTCATAATCCTGACCTAATGGACATGAATCCTGGTGGTCAGGGATCCGTTTCCCAGATGATGCTTGACCTAAACCCATCCATGTTATTTCCCCCAACCCTTTAATTATCCCTAAAGTTCACATCATAATACCCCTCATCCCCAAGCATTCTTAGTGTGGGAAGCTAGAAACAAGTGACACTCAGGAATTCAATAAGGCTAGGGAGAAGTTGAAGACATTTGCCATCTTTATAAAAACTCAGTGTTTAAGTCCTAGGTGTTTTGTGTTGACTCCAGATGTCCCAGCAAATCACATGTCTTTGTGCAGGCAACACATCCAGCCTTGGGACACAGCATCACATAGTGGGTGCAGTGTGTTGTGGGAGAAAGCCTAAGCTTTAGACAAAAGAGCCACAGGCTTTCCATACAGGCCACATAATATCCTTGATCTCAGTTCCACGACCCTGTTTTATACTTTTTGGAAATCCAAAAACAAACAAAAAACCTTGTAAAAGAGTAGTAAAGTTTCCAGTAATTCTATGATGCAGAGATAACCACTTTTAGGGTGTTGATGTATTTCTGTGCAATTAAATATTACAAAACTGGACTAAAATGAACACTATCTTATTTTTTTAAGTCATGCGGTCTTTATTCTCTATTAAAAAAAACTGCCTGCCATTTGTCATATCTCTACAATATAATTTGTTGAGTTATTCCCCTAATGTGGGATGCGTGGGTTGTTTACTGCCCTTCCTTATTATTAAAAAATATTCTGGTAAACATAACATAACCTGTCTGAATTCCAAACGAATCCTCGGGATGGAATTTAAGGAGTTTTAACAACTCAAAAAAAATCCTAAGTAAAACATTGACATGTATCGCCAAATTGTTTTTTAAAATGTTATGTAATTTCACATTCTCACCAGTCATGAATGAGGCCTGTGTCAATACAATCTTCAATGTGACTATTAATTTTCTTCAAACTGCCACTTTGGCAGAAAATATGACATTTTATGATTATTTAATTCATATTTATTTGGTTGCTAGTGATGTTAAAGCATTTTTTTTCATATGTCTGTGGATAAATTGTATTTCTTCTGCTGCAAGGTTTTTGTTCATTTATCAACCCGGGTGCTAGAATTTTAAATAGCATTTTACAGTGTGTGATTATAAAGCTACCATGAATTACTTATTCAATAATAATTAAATAACTAATTGAATAGTTTTAGAAAATATAAAAATAAGTCAGCAATAAAAACATCAGTAAACTTACTACATGAAAATAACAGCTGTTAATATGCAGTTCACATTTTCCCAGTCTGATGACATAAACACTCACTCATACACATACATTCTCTTACACACGCAATTCTTGACAACGCTATAATCATGCTGTATGTAAAAGTTAATCTCCATCCGCTTACTTTTTTTAAAAAAAGTTTTTATTTATTTGGAGATAGAGTATGCAAGCAGGGGAGAGGCAGAAAGAGAGGGAGAGAATCCCAAGCAGGCTCCACACTTTCAGCACAGACCAACATGGGGATTGAACCCGTGAACTATGAGATCATAACCTGAGCCGAAATCAAGAGCCAGTGCTCAACCAACTGAGCCACCTGGGTGCCCTTCCATTTATTTGCTTGTAATCCATATGTGTCTGTATGTTTGGGGCTCTTCTTTGATCCACTCTGACAATTTCTGTCTTTTCAATGGTGCATTGAAACCACTGATGTTCAAAATAATTACTGAGGGAGTTTGATTAATATCGACCACGCTTGTTACTGTTGTCTATTTACTGCCCTTTCTTCTTTTCATCATTCCTCCTTTCTTCTTTTCATCATTCACTCGTTTTCTACCTTTGTGGTTTTCACTGAGCATTTTACATGTATCCATTTGCTCTCTTTTCATAGCCTAGCAGTTAAATTTCTTTTGATACTTTTTTCAGTGGTTGAACTAGAGTTTCCAATATAGGTTTACAACTAATCCAAGTGTACTTTCTTTTTTTTTTTTTTTTCAACGTTTTTTATTTATTTTTGGGACAGAGAGAGACAGAGCATGAACGGGGGAGGGGCAGAGAGAGAGGGAGACACAGAATCGGAAACAGGCTCCAGGCTCCGAGCCATCAGCCCAGAGCCCGACGCGGGGCTCGAACTCACGGACCGCGAGATCGTGACCTGGCTGAAGTCGGACGCTTAACCGACTGCGCCACCCAGGCGCCCCAAAGTGTACTTTCAAATCACACTATGCTGCTGTATGGGTAGGGTGAGTACCTGATAATCACAAAATAACCCTAACCTTTCTTCCTTCCTTCCCCTTGCTTGTATCATTGCCATCATTCATTTCACTTATGTATGTATATAGGCATAAAAAATATATATGTACGCATATATGTGATATGTACACAAACATACAGAATCAAATACATTTTTGCTCTTATTATTTGGAACAAGTTGTTGTCTGTTTGAGCAATGAAGGATAAGAAACATAAGTTTTTATCTTACCTTCACCTATTCCTTCTTTGATGTTCTTTTTTTCTTTATATGGATCCATATTTCTGACTATCTTCCTTCTCTCTGAAGAACTCCTTTTTTTTTTAATTTATTTATTTTTTTGAGAGGGAGATAGTGGGAGTGGAGAGGAGGGAGAGAAAGAGAGAGAGAGAATCTTAAGCAAGTTCCACACCTAGCACGGAGCCCAACTCAGGGCTCAGTCCCATGACTGTGAGATCATGACCTAAGCCAAAATCAAAAGTCAGTCGCTTAACCAATTAAGCTGCCCAGGTGCCTCTCTAAAGAACTCCTGTTAACATTTCTTGCAAGACAGGTCAGCTGGTAACAAATTCCTTCCTTTTTTTTTTTTTTGGCCTGAGAAAGTCTTTATTTGTCTTTCATTTTTGAGGATAATTTCACAGAACACAGAATTATAGATAGGTAGCTTTTTATGTTTCTTTTTCTCTCAATAATGTAAATATTTCATCCACTCCTTTCTTTTTTTTTAATGTTTTTTTTTTTTTATTTATTTTTGAGAGAGCACAAGTAGAGGAGGGGCAGAGAGAGAGGGACAGAGGATCTGAAGCAGGCTCCAGGCTGACAGCAGTGAGCCCAAAGTGGGGCTTGAACTCACAAACCATGAGATCATGACATGAGCCGAAGTGGGACACTCACCCGACTGAGCCACCCAGGCTACCCTCATCCATTCCTTTCTTGCTTGTGTGGCTTCTGAGAAGTCAGATGTAATTTGTCTATTTGTTCCTCCGGCTTTTTTCAGGATTTTTTTTTTACCGTTGATTTTCTGTAGTTTGAAGATGGTATCTGCAGCATTTCGGTTTGGTTCCTACAATTTCCATCTCTGCTTATATTGCCCGTCTCTTCCTACATGTTGTCTGCTTTACTCATTAGAGCCCTTAGCATATTCATCACAGCCGTTTTTAATTCCTGGTCTGATTATTCCAACATCCCCGCCATGTCTGATTTTGATGCTTGTGCTGTCTTTTCAAATTGCAGCTTTGCCTTTTGGCATGCCTTGTATTTTTTTTTTTTCTTGATAGCTGGATATAAAGGTAAAGGGAACTACTGTAAATAGACCTTTATTAATGTGGTGGTAAACTGTGTGGTTAGAAGCGCTCTATAGCCTTTGATTAAATCTCAGTCCTTTGGTGAGCCTATGCCTTTAGTCTATGAACCCCACAACTATTTCTCAGGTTTTTTTTCTCCCCACTTAGGTGGCATAGGATGACTAATGTGGACAGTAATCGGTACTTCCCTTCCCCCACATGGAAGGCTAAACCTGACTGGAATTGGGGATTCTCCCCCCACTCTCCCGCTGGGTCAGTTAAACTCTGATAATAGCCCAGTAGGTTCGACTCTGGGTAATTAATTTCTCCTCAAGGCAGCCCTTCTTCAGAAAAAAAAAACCAGAGTACTCTGGTATATTTCAAAATGGGTACTTTTTCCCACCCCCTGCCAGAACATGAGGGGATTTGGGGATTTTTCTCCCACATTTACTCTGAGAAGCTGGTTGGGCTATTGAACTTGTTAAGACGCAGTGGCAAATTGCAAGTTCCTTATATGTGAAACCGGAAACCAAAAGTTCACAAAAACGTATCTATTTTTTCACTTGACACTAATCTTTGAGCATTTCTTCTCTGATTAAATATCGTGTTAAAGCACAATATCAAATTTTGAATACTGTTACTCTTAACGGGAGCGTCATTACCTATGTAATCATATTATCTTGTATATTTGTATCTTCTGCCCTTTCTCTGTGATGAAAAGCCTTGAAAATAGACACTTAACTGCAAAGCAGTGTAAAACTTGTTTCTCCTCTCCAAAAGTCAACAAGCAAGTTTAATAACAAAGATTTGAATAACCTTTAGAGACAATAATGGAAGAAGTGTTACAAAGCAGTGTTTCCAGACGACTATTTGTTGGTAGAATTTGAAGGACAGAAGGAGGCTTGTTGATTCCGTTTGTGGTCTCTCTGGGACTGTACCAGAGACATTCCGCTTGAGAACATTTCCTCCATTTCATAGGAATGTTCTCCCTGCCTCCTGTTCTCCCTGCCTCAGGATTCTCTCCATTACAAAATATCCCTTCATCATGAGAGATCTGAACTTGAAAACATTCTACTTTATCAAATACATTTATATAATATTCATTCAACCTTAGACAATCTCCATTTATAAAATACTCCCTACATCTCATCACCCTTCATTTCTTGGTCATGCTCTTTTCTTTTTCACAGAATTTATCACCACCGGACACTACATCATATGTTTATTTGTTTACAACTATGCGCTATGTTTATTTCTGACTAGAATACCAGCTCCCAGAGGGCAGTGCTGTCTCATTCATTTTATTCATCATTGAATTTCCCAAACCTAGAACTGTTCCTAACATAGAAAAGGTAGTCAAAAGTACTTTTAAATATATAAATGAATAAATAAGTGTAAAATACCTTGTATATGTAACAAAATACTTTCTTGTATAAATAAAAAATTTCACTTTATCTCTCCAGTATCCTTATGGTATGAGTAGCTGATTCCTAATTTCATGCACTGTCTGCTACACGTACAGCCTCTGGTAGGAGCACCTTATTTTATTTTACTTTCTTAATTTTTTTGGAAAATAATTTATTTATTTGAGAGAGAGAGAGAGAGAGAGAGAGTGTGTGTAGGGGAGGGGCAGAAGGAGAGAGAGAGAGAGAAAGAGTGTGTAGGGGAGGGGCAGAAGGAGAGAGAGAGAGAGAGAGAGAATCTCAAGCAGGCTCCATGCTGAATGCAGAGCCTGATGTGGAGCTCGATCCCACAGCCCTGGAATCACGACTTGAGCCAAAGTCAAGAGTCAGATGCTCAACCGACTGAGCCACCCAGGGTGCCCTTAGTAGGAGCATCTAAGATGGGTCTGCCATAGTCTCCAATGTGCCAGAACCATGAGAGTTACTGAGATTCCACAGATACCAGCAATGCTGGTCTTCATTATTTTCACAAATTCCCCACCTCATTACTGCTTTGGACCCTCAACCCCAGGTCCTTTGACTTCTCAGCTTCCCCTACCCTTTAGCTATGATCATCACAGTTTTCCATACCCACAGATATTTCCTTACCATACCCTCTTCGTTGGAATCTCATGAATATGTTTTGATGTTGGCCTTTATAGACCATAGTTGCCCATATTTTCTGCTATGCATTTCTTGCTTTCTCAGATGCGGTATTCAGGACACTCAGCCCTCCCTTTCCAACCATTTCACCCACATCAGTTTGCTTACATGTCTCATTTATCCCATCAGCTTCAGATGTCCAACATCCTCAGAAGTCCCTCTTAAAGACAAAGTAGGAATAGCCAATCATAGCGCAACATATATTTTTAAATTATGGAATCATATACAATAAATAGATGAATGAATGAATAAAATAAATGTATTCTCACATAAGATAAATCCTTAGACTAAAGGAATTCTTCATCAATCTTATCAATTTTTGTTGAATTTGAAGAACTTAGGATTTGGGGGGTTGAGTTTCAATAATGTAAGATTATTATCTATCCTTTTATCTTCATTTTCATAAGAACACTATGCTAAAAGGAGACTTTGTACATTTTAAAACTATCTTTCTGATCTTAGATTAAATTTTCAAAACTTTTTTTCAAAGGTCTTTGTAAAGCATACAGAGTAATTTAAGGAAGTGTGATTTTTTTTTTGATATTAACACCTAGCATGTATTGAACATCGACTAATTGATAGGCATTGCACAAACTCATTTACTTCTCCCAAAAGCTTTATCTCATACAACATTGGTCAGAAGAGGCTAGACTAGACTATGGTAACTAACTCAATATATCTCAAGAGTGTAACATAACAAACCTTTATTTCTCACTCGTGTTGCATGCTTAATAAGGTTAGGCAAAGGACTCTGAAGCACACAGTCACTCAGGGGCCCATGTTTATAGAAGTTCTGCCATGATAGCACCCCCATCTGGAAAATGTGCTTCCAAAGTCACTAAGTAAGAAAAGAGAGAGCGTGTGCATTTTTTCTCAGAACCACACACCTCTATAGAATTTGCGTTAATTCCATTTCTGCTTTAGAAATAAGCAGATACAGATTCAACTAAAGGGTCATTTGAAAGCCTGTCTGCTGTTTATTTGCACCAACATTCTCCTTTGATATAACATGCAGAGAATTTAATTATTAGATCTTTTGATGGTTATATGCCTTATGAAATTTTTATAGTGAATTATTTATATAACACTTTGGAAATTGCTACACTTCCCCAAATCTTGTAACTTTGGTTTTTGAATCAGCAATGATATATTCTGCCTGTCATTTCTTTCAGGAATATGTGGGCTTGAGTCCTATTTCAACAACTCAAAAATTGTATAACATTTATATATATTTTTTTCTCAGTGAACTTCTTTTTTGCCCATATGCAAGGTATGAAAAGAGTAACTACTTCACGGGACTGTGGTTAGAATTATATCTTTACAAATGTATGCACAGTATGTACATACAATTATATATGAAAACTGTGATGTCTAGCCTGACACATTATTGATGTTTAATGATGTTACCTCTTAAGATAAAGCCAAATATTCATAGATTTAGGAGTGTTTGAGAATTATATTAATAAAATACAGATGAACTACATGATGGAAATTTCAAAGGATAGGATCCCTTTTTAAAAAAAATTTTTAATGTTTATTCACTTCTGAAAGACAGAGAGAGACAGAGCACAAGCAAGGGTGGGGCGGAGAGAGGGGGACACAGAATCCGAAGCAGGCTCCAGGCTCTAAGCTGTCAGCACAGAGCCCGACGCGGGGCTCAAACTCACGAACCGTGAGATCATGACCTGAGCTGAAGTAGGATGCTCAACCAACTGAGCCACCCAGGCGCCCCACAAAACTTATTTATTTATTTATTTTTTTTTTTTTTAAAGAATAGGATCCCTTTTTAAAGACTCATAAACCAAGGAGAAAACTGTGTGTTCAAGTGTTCAAGATACGTTGGTGCTAATATGCTCTTTTGGTTTCTGTCATTAGGTTCCTATTTTTTGGTAAAGGTCCAAAAATTTTAGTATTTTACATTGATTTTGTCAAATTATCCTTGTGTTTAAAACTTGTAAAGCTGAAGTAAGAGAGAGTTTATGATGATTTAGGAAGAGACTGCTACGATATTTCCAAATATATTTTGAAATACTAGCAAAGTCTAAAAAAATGAATGTTGGGTAAAGATTTAAAAAAATGAGTGGCGCATTCTAAACACATGTTGAGTTTCACCATATTAGAGCTTGTTCAATAGATCTTGATAATATGATTTGCAGAACACATTGGTAAGTTCATTTTTAAAATGCCCATCAAATTGCAAGGGTTTCCTTTTTTTATTCAGTGATTACACTTCTAGAATTTATCTAATTTCTGTACTAACACACTTTAAAGATGATATTACCAGGTAATTTTTGTGTTATGGTTTAAAGCAAAATAGTAGAGGTGATTTAAATATCTATCAATATGGTATTGGCTATGTTCCACTTATACAATAGAAAAGTAAGACAATTTTACTTAGTAGTGTGTTGAATAATAATTAGTAAATCCTGTCTACCGCTTCCTAAAATAGTGGAAAGGCTAGCTTCTTCTGCTGCATCAAAAAAATATATCTTGATAAAACTTGACTCAAATTTAAGGTGTACCAATGAGGCATATGGTGTAAAAATATAGACTGTATTAAATTTGATGGCTCAAGGAAATATCCACATAGAAGTGCCTCAGGTTCTTTGAGCCTGGTGTTGTTCTACCCAGAATTCTCTTACCCTCAGATCTTTAAAAGGCTACGTTCATATATGAGTTTCAGCTCATGTATCATCCTCAATGTGGAGCTACTTTATATTGCTGGTAGAGATATAAAAAGGTACAGCCATTTTGTTAAAAAAAGTTTTGGAAATTTGTTGGAGAGATCTCACATTAACATCATGACTCAGCAATTTTACCCTTCAGTGTCATGTTATTTCCTCTTTTGATGATAAAATGTGGATTTTCCCCCCCTTCTGTTTACTGAAAATTTTTCTCTTCGTCTTCGGTGTTCAAAAGTCTGGGGCCATAATGTACCCAAAACTCATTTTCTATATCCCGTTTCGGGTTTGCTGAGCTACTGGAATCTATGGGATAATATATTAATAAGTTTTATAAACTCTGTTACTTTTTTAAGTACCCATTCTCTCCTCTCCATCTATGTCTCCCTTCCCACACATGTATAATATTTTGGTTGTGTCCCATGTGTCTCTTACACTTTGTTTTGCTTTTCCTTTTCCTGTTTTTTTTTTTTTTCATGTTGTGCTTTAGTTTTGGTATATTCTCTATGAACTTATTTTAGAGGTTAACAATCCTGGTTTTTTCACTGTCCTGCCTGCTGTTAAATCATCCAATGAGTTCTTAATGCTAGCATTTTCTCAGTTCTAGGGTAACCATTTGGGTTTTATATAGATTTATTCATCTGTTGAAATTCTTTGTCTTTTGATCAAATTTATCTACCTTCACCTTTATTTTCCTTAACATAATAATTCTAGTTTTAAAAATGTTTTTTCTTAGTTGATTTCTATTAGTATTTTTTTAAACTAAGAGTTAATTTTTTTTTAATGTTTATTTGTTTATTTTTGAGAGGGAGGGGACAAGCGGAGAAGGGGCAGAGAGGGAGGGAGAGAATCCCAAGCAGGTTCCATGCTGATAGCACAGAGACCAATGTGGGGCTCGATCCCACAAATTGTGGGAACATAACCTGAGCTGAAACCAAGAGTCGGACATTTAACTGAATGAGCTACCCAGGCACCACAAGAGTTTATTTTTTAAAGCAGTTTTAGATTCACAGCAAAATGGAGTGGAAAGTAGACAGATTTTCTCTTCATATGTGCCCTGTCCTCACACATGTATAGTCCCCCAGACTGGTGTATTTGTTATAACTGATGAACCTACACAGATACATCATAATCACCCCAGGCCCATAGTTTACATTACAGTTCACTCTTGGTGTTGTACATTCTATGGGTTTGGACACCTGTATAATGACATCTATACATCATTATCCATACATGTATGTAACCTATCATACATTATCATAGATAATGACATGTATCTACTATGCATTTCAATATGTATTAAAATACAGAATACTTTCACTGCCCTAAATATCTAAAAGTCCATTGTGCTTTGCTTATTCATCCCTCTCCTCTACCCTCAGTACCTGGCAATCACTGATCTTACTACTATCTCTATAGTTTGTCTTTCCAGATATCCTGTAGTTAGAATCGTACAATATGTGCCTTGCTCAGATTGCCTTATTTTGTTTAGCAATGTGCATTTAAGATTTCTCCATGTCTTTTCATGACTTGATAGCTCACTTCTTTTTAACACTGAATAATATTGCATCGTTTGGATGTACCACAGTTATTGTTCATTCACCTGATGAAGAACATCTTGTTTGCCTCCCAACTTTGGAAATTATGAGTAGAGCTGCAATAAACATGTCTGCCCAGATTTTCCTGAGGACACAAGTGTTTGATCTCCTTTGAGTAAATATCAAAGAGTGCGATTGTTGGAACTTATAGTAAGAGTATGTTTAGTTTTGTAAGAAACTACCAAGCTATCGTCCAAAGAGGAGATGCCATTTTGCTTTCTCATGAGCAGAACATAACAGTTCCTGTTGCTACACATTCTCACCAGCATTTGGTGTTGTCTGTGTTCTGCATTTTAGCCATTCTAATAGGTGCATAATGGTATCTCACTGTTGAATCTTAGGAGTTCTTTATATATTTTGGATAAAAGTTCCTTATTAGATTTATCTTTTGTATATACTTTTCCCAGTCTGTGACCTGTCTTCGTATTCTCTTGACTTGCCTTTCACAAAGCAGAAGTTTTAAATTTTAACGAAATCCAACTTATCAATCATTTCTTTCATGGATCATATTTTTGGGGATTGTATCTAAAACGTTATTGTTATATCTAAGGTATGTAAGTTTTTTCCTATGTTATCTTCTAGGTGTTTTAGAGTTTTGCATTTTACATTTACATCAATGATCCTCTTTTAGTTAATTTTTGTGAAAGGTTCATGGTCTGTATTTAGATTTTTTTTTTCATATGGATATCAAAGTGTTCCAGTACCATTTGTTGAAAAGATTATCTTTGCTATATTGTATTACCTTTGTTCTTTTTGTTAAAGATAGTTGCTTATATTTATTTTAATCTATTCCTGGGTTCTCTATTCTGTTCCATTGATTTATTTGTTTACTGTCTTGGCAATACTATACTATCTTGATTACCAAGGCTTTATTTTAAGTCTTGAAATTAGGTAATGTCAATCCTCCATTTTGTTCTTTCCTTCAATATTGTGTTGACTATTCTGGGTCTTTTGCCTCTGTCTATAAACTTAGAATAAATTTGTAAATACCCATAAAATAACTTGTTGGCATTTTGATTGGGATTATATTGAATCTACATATCAAGTTGGGAAAAACACAATACTTGACAATATTGAGTCTTCTTCTCCATGAACATAGATAATCTCTTCATTTATTTAGTTCTTCCTTGATTTTGTTCATCAGTTTTGTAGTTTTCTTCATATAAATCCTGTACATATTTTGTTAGATTCATATCTAAAGATTTCAATTTTGAGAGGGTTTTCATAAATGGCATTATGTTTTTATTTTCAAATTCTATTTGCTCATAGTTAGTATATAGGAAAGCAATTAACTTTTTTTATATCTATTTTATATCCTGTAACCTTACTTTAATTGTTTATTAAGTCCAGGAGGTGTGTGTGTGTGTGTGTGTGTGTGTGTGTGTGTGGTATTGTTGTTGATTCTTTTGTATTTTCTAAATAGACAATAATGTTATCTGTGAACAAAGACAGTTTTTTTTCTCCTTTTCAATCTCTATGCCTTTTATTCCTTATTCTTGTGTTATTGCATTAACTAGCACTTCCAGTACCATATTGTAAAAGAGTGGTGAGAGGGAATATCCTTGCCTTGTTCCTGATCTTAGTGGAAAAACCTAGGCTTTTTAAGATATTTCTCTATTAATTCCACTATTCGGATTTATAGAGCGATCTGTTTCTAACTTATGTATTTATGTCTTCATTATCATTCACATGTTCATACATTTTTGTGTATCTAGTCATTTTTTTTTTTTAATTTTACTATCTGCTCAACTTAAGATCCCAGGTATTATAAATGGTCCTGATGATATCTTCCATTACAGAGGGATTCTCCTTGCCTTCTGTTAGGCAGATGGACTAGGGCTTTATGACCTCAATCCAAAGAGAAGTTGATCTTAATTACGGCCAGGTACCTTCCAAGTAATATTCAGCCTACCTCAAGTTTATCTCTATGCCTTTCTGGCATATTGGCCATATGGTGTGGCCTTTCTGGGATATTGGTAGAGCCCAACAAGCATCTCTCTTATCTTTGAAAGAAACTGGGAGAGGCAGTTCTGTTTCAGAGGGTTTTCACTTCCTGGCTCACACAGTTTCATATGCTGAGAAGTGTAAGGAGGAAAACAGCTGTGCTGTGGCAGGCATACTCCCTCTATCAGGACTTTTGTCCCTTGTTCCATGAGACTGCAAGGGATTTGATTCTGTTTTTTGGAAGCATTGGGCTCAGCTTCCCATGAGTGCAAGAATGGAACAAATGTTCCAGAGGAATCACTGCTATCAATTTGGACTTCTTCTAGTTTCCAATCTGTCACACAAGCACTGTATAATTGTGAAACGTTCCACAGGTTCCTCTTCCCTTCAAGAGAGTCACCTCTTGGATTTTCTTTCCTTTGGTAGAGGCTCTTTTGCCTTTATAAACATGATTCTCAGCCTACAGTCAGAATCAGTACATGATCCAGGGAAGAAAACAGCCATAAATCACCAGCTTACTTATAAATTGATCTTTATTTTATGAAATTTTATTTTCTCTTGACTTTGTTGCCCCTACAGCTCTCCACTGTCTTCAAAATGTGAATTTTGAAATTTATTTTTTTCTCTAATTTTTATATTGAAAATATTGATCTATTATGAACAGATTTATTTTTCCTAAGAGCACGAGCCTGAGACATTATTTTGGTTCATCAAATTGTTAAGAAAATTAACAATTTTCATAATTTGTAACATTGGCAAAGCTGTGGAGAGACAGATATGTTGATATATTGCTGGTTCAAGGGGCATGAAGGATAATTTTCCTGTAGCTATCAATATTACAAATGTGTTAGGGGCACCTGGTTGGCTTAGTTGGTTAAACATCCGACTTTGTTTGGCTCAGGTCATGATTTCACAGTTTATGAGTTCAAGCCCCACACTGGGCTCTATGTTGACAACGCAGAGCCTGGAGCTTGCTTCAGATTCTGTGTCTCCCTCTCTCTCTGCCCCTCCTCCACTCACACTCTGTCTCTCTGTCTCTCAAAAATGAATAAACATTTTTAAAAATTTTAATACTACAAAATGTTTTTTCTTTGATTCATAAATTATATTTCTGGGAACTTATACCAGTGAAGGACATATTACAAGAGTATTTGTTACAACATCATATCTAATAGCAAAAGATTAGAATGAATCCAAATGTCCATCAATAGGATTATAGTCTAAAATAAAATATTAAGCTAATGTAAATAATTATGGAGCTTTTTGTCAAATGGTATGGAAAAATAGCCAAGATATATTGTTAATTAAGTGAAAAGATAAATCTGCAGATAAAAGTTTAAGGATGTTAATGTCAGTAAAAAATGGGAATTCTAGGAAATATGTATTTGTACCTAATATTATAACATGTAGCTGGAGATACAGAAGAGACTAGTAATACTGAACGCTCACCGAGGTATGAGAGAAAAGAAACTGAGTGGATGGAAGGTGGAGTGTAGGAAGAAAACTTTTCACTATATTCTTTTATAAATAGATATAGATACACCATGTGAGTGTGTAACCCATTCACAAAACAATATATACATCTAAGAAGTAATGAAATGGTGAAATTCATAACCTTTCTAAGAGAAAGAGTAAATAATGTCACAAATCACATTGAAAACAAGACAAATTTATCATGACTCCAGAATCATACAGTATATTTTACTCAAGCCTGACCAAAATCTAGAGAAAACACACATAATGGGCTATGAGCCAAAAAACTGAGGATTGAAAACTCACAGATGATGTTGGCTTCTCTCAGATACAGCAGCAATCGTAACTTCCAAAACTAGTCAGGTAATGGCAACCACATTCATTGAAGGGAAGGGAACATCTTACCCCAGGAAATAAACATTTAATAACCTAAGTCTCAGTGAATCCCACCCACACAACCAAATTACATTTTTCAGCAGTGGTAAGTATGAGCAAAATCTCCTAGAAGACAACAACATTTCAGGATAAAAAAGATACACTCTTTATCAAATTAACAGAGAAGTGTGGCTGGAAACTTAATGGAAGCTCTAGGCATTAGACCAATTTACAGAAGAAAAAGAAAAGATTACATGTCCAAGGAGTTTGTATCTTAGAAACAAAATTTGCAAAATTTGCAAAATAGACTGATATTTCTCAGAGGAAAAGCAAGATGAGTGAGTGTCTTTGCCATTGCTCAATGAAGAACTTGCAACTGTTTATTCTCAATATTTGACAACATCTCAGAATCCAATTAAATGTCCTTTGGAGTCTTAGCAGCCTCCAAGTGTTCTATTTTAGTGGACAGAGAACTGGTCTGAAAGTTAGGAAGGCATAGATTCCAATCTCAGCAGTCCCATTAGCAGATCTTGGGGCAATCCATTTCTTCTCTGCATGCATTCATTTCTTCCTCTGAAAAATAAGGTCTTTGATGTAGATAATCTCTATAATGCCTTCGGGCTTCACATACTAGGATTCTATACATTGAAAGAAATAAAGATCCTTAAGAGTGATTCAAGCGACTCCATTCTTTATATTGAACTGCATAAAGCAGGTCACATAGATTATCTGGTTTACACTCAGAAACAAACTGGCTTAGAAATCTAGCTAAGTCCTTTTCTCTTTGGGTCTTGAGAGGTCTCAATTGTAGAACAAAGGAATTGAACTAGATAACCTGAGTACATTTTAAATAAGACACATTGTTGATGAGCTCAAGATAAATGAGGTTGAATACCTTGATGTTGGAAAACTTATTGGTCTTGGTTAGTTAATGATTTTATTTATATATTGAATAAACACTGTCCCGACCAAAAGCGATTGGCCTAAATATTTAGGGCACATTTTTTCTGCTCTTTCTCCTTTCTAAGCCAGCCAGTCTTCATCATTCCAATGCGTACAGAGTAAGAGAACAGAAAATTAGAGAAAAAGAAAGAGATCTGGGAACTGCAGCATTTCTCAGGGTGTATCTAAGCATGAGCAGTGACAGGGACTCTAGCATCCTCAATGTGATCTCCTTTCATCAACCAACAACTTCTCAGAGTTAACACAAACATGTCTTCTGATGAAATCACTAGTATGTGAAAAAACCCTGCTCTCTTCCTTTTTATTCTAGTTAGCATTTACGGGACACTTATGAGCTGCCTACATATTATATTAACCCTGTCTCTATATTATCCCATTTAATCCATACGACAATCCTGAGATACTAGTATTATAACTCCAGTTTACAATAGAGAAAATTAAGACTTAGAGAGGCTAAGCTTCTAGCTGAGATCACACAGGTAGTCTCAAGCATCTAGGAGCAGAACCAAGCTTCAAAGTTATATTTTCAAACTCCAAAGACTCCACTGCCACTCCATTGCCTTGCCTTGTCTCCATTTAAGGATATTTGCAAACATGAAACATTATTATCTTTGTTTGTTTTTACATGTCTCCCTCACTATCTGAGCTTTCACTATCCAAATATTTGCTTTAACGATCTGCAAAAATCTTTCATCAAAAACTCACCATCCAAACCGAAAACCTAGTCTAACAAATTTGTCACGCATACACTCACTTCTGTTGTTTGCAAGTCTGGGCAGAAGGAAGCAGAGTATGCTACAGCATTATCTCAGCCATTCTTCCCACAGGGCTACATCAAGGGCTCCTATTACTTAAATGTGTCATACTTCACTCATATCTTCCTCACATGATGAAGTGAAATGTTTTAAAGAAAGTACAAAAGTTAGTGAATAAAATAAGAAAAGTAAATAGAGTATTAACTAATTAATTAATTAAAGAGCCTAGCAAAGCCTACACGTTAGAAAAATGGGAAGTAATAAAGTGAACTGAGGGAGGAGAAAGCTGTCATTCTCTTCTGGACATATTCCAAAGAGGCCTGCACTCTATCCATCTAAGGCGACGACTGTAATCAATGTCACCCATGACTCCACGTTACCAAAAACGAACAGTCAATGTTCAGCCACTATTTTACTCAGCTTCTTACCAGGATTAGACACAGTTGTTGGGCTATGTACACTCTCTTCATTGAACTTTCAAGATGGTTCTCCTGGTCCTCTTCTTAGTTAAATGACTGCTGATTCTCAATTTTCCATCGTCTGGATGCTGGAGGGACCCAGACGTCAGTTTCTGAAGCTTCATCTTCTCTCTGTCTACATTTGCTCCCAAGGTAACCTCATCCAATTTAAACGCTACATATAAACAGCTGACTATTAAGTCTTAATCTTCAGTCTGACATCCTTGTTGTACTTCATCGCAGCTCTCTGTACCTTATACTCCTAATTTCTGTCCAGACCTAAAAAAGAAAAAGACTGATTTGTAGTATTTGATGAATTTTTGGCACCAAGGAACCCAACGCATGGCCAGTTTTCAAGGCACCATTGTGGTATTTGCTCTTTTGAAACAGTAGTATTTGTTTCCACATATCACTGGGTATCTCTAACGGTACTTGAAATCTGCAACTCTGATTCTTGGATGTTAAGGAGGCTTCTCAAACTTATGACCGAAATGCAATTTTGAGGCTCTCTCTTTTCAAACCTAATCTGCCACAAATCTCAAATGACACCATCATTTCCCCAATTTCTCAGGCAAAATTTCTTGGGAAAAAGTCTATGACTTTCTCTGTTAACTCTCAGCTTGAAAGATTCTAAAAGGAGTTTCCCAAACTACTAAAAACCTGGAGGTAAAATTATTCTGGAACATTGGCCACTGTCCCAGTTTTAGCTCCTGAAGAACTTGTAGACTGAGAGCTTGGTTTTAGACGAAGAAAGCTCAACACTGGAGAAAATCTCTCAAAAAGAAGCACATGCCATCTTACTTAAAGTATTACCTGGATGTGAGGTCATGTACAAAAAGGGCAACGGTGCGATAAGAGTTGAACTTTCTACATACTGTAATGCCCACCCTTGCAAGAGAGTGACGCGGACCGTTTTGGCGCCCACTAGGGACCATGAGAACCCAGGCAATTCATGGCTGAATTCGTGCTACATATGCTCCTGCCCTGTGTGGCCACATCGTTGCTGATAGGATCTTGTATTTCAGGGTAACTAGAATGGATGTTTAATCTAATCATGCTTCTGTGTATTTGCACGTGTTTGTGTGAGCCTGTGTTTTCTTCACGCCAATTAGTAGCTCACCAGAAAACCTGTCTTCCACATACGAGCAGGATCAGAAACCAGAAATAGGTCCGGACTCTCCATGTTTACTACAAAAATTTTCAGACACATAGAGAATCATATAAGGTAATATAATGTACCCGACATGGAGATTTAATATGCGATCACAATTTTGAGATGTTTATTGTGGATCCTTTTAACAAGATTTGCATAGTTACAGCTATTTTTGTGCCCCTACTGGAACCCATCCCTTTCCTTCTTTTTCAGATACAACTATTATATATGTATTATAGATACATGAAGGTAATATGTATTCCCAGGAAGAAGAGTTATTCTGTGAATGTGTGGGTAGTCACACACATTCCTGGTGCTACTAAATCCTGATGGAAATATATGGCTGTGTGCAACTCTGATCCTGTAGGAGTTATTGTTGTATCATTCTTCCTGCCAGAAACATCTCCAGCCTGTTTCTAGAAAGAATTTCCAAAAATAGTCTCTCCAATATTAGTGGGACTGTCAGAAATGTCCTCCCTCTTTGGGAGGAGCTCCTTAGGCAATCCAACACCTGTTCTCCCTTCCCTCATCTTGCTTGTCTCCTCAAAGAAAATACTTTTAGAGAACACTTTCAAACTAGTTTTATGTTTTCAAAGTCCAGTGTTCTTTGAGTTTCTTTTCTGCCCCAAAGTTCTCTCACATAATCACAGCTATGTTTCAAAATGACTTTATTCTAGGTATAGAGTGTCCAGCTTGCTTCCAGTTCAGATTTGCCCCCTGAAGGAGTCTTGGATATCTCCACGAGTACCCTTATGTGGAACAAATAGGAAAAAATCATAGCTACATGATCAGATATGCAAAAAAAAAATATGTACAATTTAAAACAAATATATGACATGCATGTTAGTATAGTTTATATTAACATATATTCATGGTATACTATGTACTTTTATTTTAAATGCACATATATATATATATTTAAAAGCACATATTTTGTTATATACTTATAAAACTGGGTTCCTATAACATTGTTGTTTCTCTCATTTGAAGCCTGCATAGTAAGTTATCTGCTTCAGGTGATGTATGCATTATATTCCCGATTAGAATGTGGCCTCGTTAGGAACGAGAACTGTAGCAACCTACTTTATGATTTCTGCACTCTGCTTTGCCTTGATTCCTGGAATATAGTTAAGTATACAAAATCTATGGAGTTATGAATTTTTAATCTAGAAATCAAGGTGAGCAATGGAAATATAGGAATTATAGATGCCAAAAAGATAACAGACCTCAGAAACTCCAGATGTTTTTACTCTGCCTTGGGAATGAGTTGACACATGTAGGAAACCAAGAATCTGGATTAAAGGACCAGCTAGACATCATATGGGCAAGCGAATAAAACTGGGCAGATTGAATAGAGAACAGAAAAGTCAAATTTTAGGGTGAAAGTCACATCAAATGTGAATTTCAGTTTCGGTTCATTTCAGTTCATAGCAATTCAGTTCATAGAAATCACTAAAATGTGCATCTTTCCCACTCTTACAACAAAAAAAAATTCTGGGAAAATAGGATTTTAAAATTTTATGAGAGAATTTTATGAGGTCACAAGGACAAATAATTGACCTAAAATATGGAGAGACACACACACCAGCAGTGAAAAGTAAGACTTCAGCATTTGCTTACCTGGGATGTTGCCACTGAATTCCACATAAGCTGGTAAGAAGAATCAACCAGAAAGTTTTAATGAGTTGCTAACAGCTAAGTATAGATTAGTGAAAGGGTATGAAATTGTAGCAGGATTCTCACACAGAGAGTCGTGACATCGAGGCTTTTCTTTCCAGGAAGCCACTTTATTCCTGCCAGCACCGCTCAGTTGGGTTCATACCCGAAGAACTGAGCTCCCAAACGCCCCGTGACATAGTTTTTTAATACATTTTCTATTTCTTTGTCTCCCATATATGGTAACACACAAACATGCAGTCTGATTAAGTAGTCTCAGTTTACAAGGTCATGAGGGATGTTGTCACCTAGGTGCATAGCCAGGTTACCCTGAAGTTTTTTCTTTTCTCTCTCTCTCTCTCTCTCTCTCTCTTTTTTTCTCTCCTTAGGTTGGGGACCCTACCACAAAATTTCTTTGGGCCATGGACATAGGGATATTCATACACTCTTCCAGGATTTTCTTCTAGGTGCTCATAAGGAAGATGCGGGAAAATCCCAAGAAAGCTTTCACCATGATACTGGCTAGGACAGAGAAATAAGAATTACCGTTGATACTCTGCCCAGTTCCAAACCCATTACCTCCCTTAGGAAACACAACACTTGACCTGTGTAAGGAAAAGTAACCAAACTTTAACCACAGCTAGGAGTTAGGAATAGAAAAACAAAGTCCATGCCTGAGAAATGAGGAAGTAAATGCAAGATCCAGTGTGGCAGGGGGGCAGGGACACTTGAAAAGTCCATACCCTGGAGGCTCAGGCTCACAGTGCCTAAATTTTAATTAAAACACCAGAGAATGCCCCCAGGACTCCTTCCCACACACTTAAAAGCTTTGAATGAAAAGAACATTGAAATGCAGCAGAGAGAGTGCAAGAGACAGATTTTCTCTGGAGAGCAGAGTAAATGGAAATTCGGTGGCATGGAAGGATCCAAAACCAAGGTGGGAGAAAACTTCAAACCCAGTCCAACTCCTAAGTAGATTAGCAAAAATCACCATGTAAAAGGCTACAAGAAGAAAAGGCATGATTATCTCCAAGCATAAAAATTATTTGTCAGTACCCACTGTCCTACACAATTTGCCAGGTTTTTAACAACAACAACAACAACAACAACAACAACATAAACAAAATAAAACAAACAAACAAAAACCCAAACAACAACAGCAAAACTTATGAGGCATACACGGAGATTGAGTATAGTCTGAAAAGACAAAAGCAAGCAACAGAACCAGACTCACATATTCACAGATGTTGAAATTATCAGATAAGAAATTTAAAATAACTATTAATAGTGTGTTAAACCCTCTATTGGGAAAAAAAAAAAAAAAAAACAAAAAACAAAAAAAAAAACGCCAGAAGGCAAAATACTAGATCAGATAAGTCGTCCTCAGAGATAGAGGCCATAAGAAAAAATAAATTGTGATACTAAACAAAAGTCAGAGTAACAGATACGGAGAATGACTCCCATGGGTTTACCAGTAAACTCAACACAGACAGGAAAGAATCAGTCAGCTTAAAATAAATTAATAGAAATAATTACAATTGAAATAGAAAGAGAAAAAAAGTGAAAAAAAAAAAAAAAACAACAAACCAGAACCATTCAAAGCATTAGAGAGATGAGGGACAACATAAAATGGTCTACATACTTGGAATAAGAGATAGATAAAATAAAGAATAAATATTTGATGAAATAATAACTTAGAATTTTCCAAAATTAATAGCAGACACCAAACCACAAATTCAAGGTCACAGAACATAAAGTAGAATCAGTAGCAATAAAACTACACCTGGATCTATTGTTTTTGCTGAAATTCAAAGACAAAGAGAAACTTGATGGCAGTTGGGGGTGGGAGGAAAGACATATTACTGAAAAAATATATGTATATATATTTGTAAGAGTTACAGCAGACTTCTCATTAGAAATCAATGTAAGCAGGAGGGCAGTGGAGTGACACATTTAAAATAATGGAAGAAAAAAAAAAGTCGGCCCTGAATTTTATATTCAGTGGAAATGCCTTTGAAATATCTTTGAAAGAATTTAAAAAATTCAAGTGTCTTTGAAAAAATTGACTTTTGGGTTCACCTCCAACATATAAAGAACTTGGGAAACTGTGACTTCCATCAAGAAAAACCTGAACAAACTGTGTTTCAATGACTTTTTTTTAAATCTATCACTGAACAGAGATCACACTACTACCCCAAAATTTGGAGAGATGGACAAATTTAGGGATACACAGCTGAGACCTCTTTGTCTGGAGCAGAAGCCACTGTAAACCAGAGCTATAAAGTGGAAGAGAAACTTAAATAATGATTTTGACTAATTGCTAGAACTAAGGGTAGATTAATATGAGATAGAAACTCTTGAGGGCCTCAGAATTAGAGGGAAGCCCATAGTTTCATGAGTGTTCCCTCCAGGAATCCCAACAAGTTCTAACAGTGAAGATCTGACAAAGACCCCCATGTAGCTTTGCAAGAAGGAAGGGAAGAGTAATCAGTATGAAATATGCAGAGTATTCTCCATGATAAAAGACCTATTCTCCAATGGTATATACTGTTTTGAAATATTTATTCATATCTAAAGATAGTTCTCAGAGCACATTTTGGGAAAGCCTTTATAGAAAAAAATGTATATATTTCATCTGGCAAAGAGAAAGTATTCTGTCCTTATAGCTATTCTTGTGATTATTGGCATAGTATCCCTTCCTCTCAACTCCCTGGTTAATAACCTTTGGGCAATATATGTGAATATATTGCCCCCAACTGTGTAACTTAAAATATATGCTTTGGGCCAAAGCACATCTCAAACATTCTTCCAAGAAGAACTAGTGGGTAAACACTATGACATCAGGAAATCTGGGATCATTTGCGTTCCCTGACAAAATACCTTTCCCACTTGTTTGTAGGTGTCAAAGTCAAATGAAAACATTTTTATGAGAATTGAGAAATCAGCAAGCTTACTGATAGACTTCTTTGCCTAAGAACCCAGTTTTGTGGGAGGCAAGGGGCTGACAATGGCTACCAGGTGCACATAAGGGGTCATGAAAATAGTAAGAAGCATGAAACATGGAGGCTGAAGTTTCCAAAAATCTGTTCCCTCAATTTCACAATTTTCGGTAGGCTCAAGTGTTTCTGCTGTGGCTTGTTTAAAACTATCGATCATTTTGGAACAGAAAAGTGACTCAGTTCCTCAGAACTGGGACCTCAAGGAACAATCTCTGAAGAAATTTTTCTGCTTCTTCGAATAGTGAGTTTATTTATCAAGAATTTGCACTCCCTGGGTCAAAAGAGTGAGACACACGATTAGAAGGGGATCTGGTGATATCTCCTTCTTTTCTTTCCAGATCCCTCTGCTAGACAACAAGCAAGATGCTGGTTTTCTTTGGGAACATTTATTTGCCTTTTTGATACCAAGGTGTGCTTTGGAGAATAGGAACATGAGATGAATTAGGCTCTTGTCAATTTACATGAAAACTCTAAAACGCCAGTGACACCCCCCAGTTCCGTAAGTGTTCATTTTATTCTCCACAGCAATCTCTTGTGTTAGAAAAACAACCCGTCCTGTGAGTCAGACTCATGTTTGTCTATACCCCATGGAGAGCTGGGAGACAAATAGATTAAATCAAAGGCTGAGTTTGCACAGAAAGGAAAAGCTTTTCAGGGGTATTGTCACAGTTGTGTTTAGTGGTTCTCGATCAGATGTGTGGTACAGTGTCCTTGTTTGCTTCCTCATGATTGCCTGAAGTACCATCCATCGGTCCCCTCGTCTCAGCCATATCTACCCATGCTTCATGGCCATAGTCATGAGTCCCCTCTTTCAGGAAGTCTCCACAGATTTCCTTCAGTCTACGATACCGATTCCCCTTCCTGGTGCAATCTAAATTAAGAAACGAGCTCCTAACAGAGCACAATGGCCTCACTCTGTCCAGTGGCCCAAGGTTTGATTTTATTGAAGTCTCTGGCATTGAACCTCGGCAGCATGTGCTGGTATTTGGCATGCACCAATGGTCATGGCTAGCTAGTGGTCTGCATGTCGTTACCTCTGGCCTCCTCACTAGTGCAAGAGAGACATCTGCAGCGATCTGCAGGAGAGAGAAATATGCTTCCTGCATTGTCCTCTTCAGCTCCCACATTTATACAATTTTTTGTCTTTCAATCATCCAAATTACTTCACAGTCACCAACTCACTGATGAGGCTATATAATGGCTTGGCAAGGCAATTCCTCCTCATTGTCATTGTCACCCAGAAACTAAGGTTCCATTACATAAAGCACCTTGCCAAAGCATGCTCGGTTGGAAAATAGTGAAGCCAACTCTTTCAAAGACTTATCAATCCCACCCCACGTTCTTCTCAGGAAAAACAAGTTTGTTGTGTCTAATTCTATTGTTTCTATTAAAACCCAGTTAAGTTAATGCTTTGCCTAGAATGGATAATGGAAAGTCACTAAAACCATATCAGATTAAATTGTGGAAAGACTGCAATAAAAAGGTATAAAATAGGGACGCCTGGATGGCTTAGTTGGTTAAGCGTCCAAGTCTTGATTTGGGCTCAGGTCATGATCTCATGGTACATGGGTTCAAGCCCCTCATCGGCCTCCACACTAACAGTGCAGAGCTTGCTTGGGATTTTCTAGGTCTGTCTGTCTGTCTGTGTCTCTCTCTCTCTGCCTTTCCCCCACTTGCTATCACTCTCTCCCTCTCAAAATAAATAAACTTTTAAAAAGTAGAAATAAATAGCATTAATCTGGAAAGAGTCTGAATTCAGATTACCTCACAAATGTCTTTAAATCTTAGTCCATTTTAAGGAAAATGAAATGGGAAGCCATAAAGAATTTATCAGGGGTGAGGTTTACACAGGAAATACAGTGTGGAAATCCAATCCAAAGACTTGTATTTAAGTAAAATATCTTGCCTTTACATCAAAACACTGCTGAACGGTTGCACATTATTTTATGTGTAAATGAAATATTTAAGGGATGCATATATAATTTATTAGGATGCTTACATTTAATTAACCCTCCTGATTAGTCAATCAATGGGCTGGTCTCAAATAAAAGGATTTCTACCACAATGTAAAAAAAAATCTTCAAAAATGGTGCCAAAAGAAAGAGAGGTACAGTCAAGTCTGTAAGGAGGACAGATACACCATGAGGTCTGGGATATGATGCACTCACTGGAGTCTTCCATTTGGTGCCCCCTTCCCAGGTGCTTTCTCATGCCAAGGACTCCAGAATGCTACCCACATCAGCTGGGTGCAGAGGGATCTTGCCCTGTGAGAGCTTCTTCACAGAGATCGTATACTGTGCTCTTTGTTTCTTGGAAAAGCCATAATTCCACTATAGGCAGGTGCATTGGAGGGTCCACTGTGTAGCAGCAAGAGTGGCTGGAAGGCGCACAGTGAGTCTGGCACCTGTGCCTCAGCCCAGGCCCAGATGCCCAGAGAAAAGCCTCGTCCATCATCCAGGGTCAGTGAAGCTTGAAAGTGAGAGCCCCACCCACAGACACCATCTGGGGAAGTGGAAAGAGCCTGTGAAGCCAGAGTCAGAAAAATTGGCTTTGAAGCTTGGCTGTGACTCTTTCCAACAGGAATTTTCTAGACGAGTCACAAAATTGCTCTGGACCTGAATTTCCTTCACCTGTAAATTAAAAGGAAGATAACAATTCCACTCTGTCTGCCTCAGATGTTTTTTGTGAATATAGGAAACAGAGACCTTCCCTGCTTCTCTTCTAAAGGGAAGCTTCTGCCCGTCTCCCCACGCTTTTGTCTCTCTATACTCTTCCATTAAAAGCTGCTTCGAAATGATGTGGAGGTGCTAATTTGTCAATGTGGGATATTTACTGAATCATATTTTACTAGTGGGACTTAAATATCAATATCTACATGTGTTCATCATCCTTGCTGGTGGTAAATTGACTTAGAATTTTCCTCCTTATAAAGGCAGCTTTCTGTGGCCTCATTTGGGGCCCTGACATTTCTATCTACTGAGGATAAGGTATAAGGCAATAGATTCCAGCTCCAAACCACATTCTACATTCCATTATATGTGGATCCTTGAATCATGAAATAAAAGACCAACTATCAATACTATGCACTTTATATGCCATCTGATTATTCATGGTTCGTATAACAGCTTTGGTCAGAAACATAAAGGATAATAGAAGTTAAATGATCAGGGGTGCCTGGGTGGCTCAGTCTGCTAAGCAACTGACTCTTGGGTTCGGCTCAGGTCATGATCTCACGCTTCATGGGTTCCAGCCCCACGTCGGGCTCTGCATTAACAGTGTAGAGTCTGCTCAGAATTTTCTCTCTCTCCATCTCTCTCTGCCCCTTGCCAACTCATGCTCTCTCTCTCTCTCTTTCTCCAAGTAAATAAATAAACTTAAAAAAAGACCAGACAACAATCAAAAACAATCCAAACCTCTAACAGTCAAGATCAGAAATAAATGCCTTATGAAATAGTTGATTACATACAAAACAGAATAACAAGATACACATGATAAATATAACTATTTCAGAGTCATCAACTGTTGCAAAGGGAAAGGAGAAGACATCAGTTTCTTGTAGAAATGCGGAACTGTGACCTTGACCCTGTTTGACCCCTGAAAAGTTGTATCTCACTTTCACCAAGAGTACAGCATGGCTTAGATGACCACTATGCTTTTTATTGACCAAATATGAGGTGTTCTGTTTTGTTATTGTTGTTGTTCAAGCAAGATATCTCAGACAACAAAATTCAGTTGCTTATGCCTCCATTTCCCCAACTGTAAAAGTAGACTTCACTGGAGAAGTTCTTGCTTCAGCAAGGAGTTTGGTGGAACAGTGAGATAATAACTAGGAAAGTTCTTTGTAAAGCACAAAGCAGAAATGCACATAAAAATATATACATACACAGGCACACACACATATACAAAATGCATATATATATATATATATATATATATATATATATATATATACACACACACATTATAAGTAAAATTTTTTTTATAATTTATTCATTTTTTAAGAGAGAGATAATGAGAGAGAGAGAGAGTGTACAAGCTGGGGAGGGGCAGAGAGAGAGAAACAAAATCTGAAGCCAGCTCCAGGCTCTGAGTTGTTAGCACAGAGCCCAATGCAGGGTTCGAACTCAGGCTTGAACTCACGAACTGGGAGATTATGACCTGAGCTGAAGTTGGACACTTAACCAACTGAGCCACCCAGACACCTTTTTTTAAAATTATTATTATTGTAATTTTTGGGACAGGATATGTGACCCTGTCCCTTTCTTTAAGCATGCTTCTTAGAAGAAAATTTTTATGCTTGTTTATTTATTTATTTATTTTAATTTTTTTTTTAACATTTATTCATTTGTGAGAGACAGCACAAGCAGGGTAGGGGCAGAGCGAGAGCAAGACACAGAATCTAAAGCAGGCTCCAGGCTCTGAGCTGTCAGCACAGAGCCTGATGTAGGGCTCAAAGCCACCAACCGTGTGATCATGACCTGAGCCAAAGTTGGATGCTTAACCAACTGAGCCACCCAGGCACCCCTCTTTAAGCGTGCTTTTCGAGCACCTGATATGAGCCAAACACACTGTAACATTTGTGTAGCACGTGTTCTTTCATGGAAACCTCACACCAACTCGTTTGAGATAAGAATTATTGCCATCTCTTACAGATAAGAAATATAAGGCTTGGGGGGGATTCTCTTCAATGGGCATAGGGCCCGATGTGGCCATTTTTCAGAGCTACTGACTGAGTTGTAATGAGTAAAGTTGTGTGGGTTGTTATCCCTAAACCCCCTACCACCTGTTTTAACCAAATCACCTTGTGTGGCATATGGTGGAGCTAGATGTAGACCAATAGAGGAGTTTGAAGTTTTATTATATTCATCGTGTTCTGGAGAGAACAGAGTGCACCATGAGAGTCCACATGGAGAAGGACCAGCATCAGTCCCAAGGCAGAGAGATTGGAACCGTGAGCACGCACTTGCGTTGTGGCTCCTGCAGGAAGGAATGGGCAACGCTAACAGCTTTAAGATTGGATGATGTGAACAATGTAAATAAATTCAGCAGGCTCTAGGGCCTAGGGTCTTCCCTTGGTTGTCTGGCACTTGGCCTTGGGGCAGTTAAGGCAGGCATATCATGGTCTGAAGTATGACCTCCTGATAAAGGAAGACAATTGGGTTCTCAACTGGCTGTTCAATAAGAACAGCTGACCAGCCTCCAGCCAGAACCTCCAAACTGGGTCAAGATAACACACACACACACACACACATTTTACCATAGCACTTAATATTTGGAGGGTACATTTGACAATTTATTATATATTTTTCCTGTTTGAAAGAAAATTGAGAAGATAGAAAACGACATGGCAACATAAAAAGGAAGTGAGAGATTTGGCCAAGGGTCAAATCTCAGCTGTCTTGCTTACTAGCCAAATAAACTCCAACAATGTATTTACCTTCTTTATGTCCCTTTTTTTCCCCACATATATAATACTAGTATTTAATTGGATATGCCTTATAGTAAGTTCTCTACATATGTTAGCTTTAAAAAATTCAGCATCTACATAGGGACCCTTGTACCCCAATGTTTATAGCAGCACTCTCAACAATAGCCAAATTGTGGAAAAAGCCTAAATGTCCATCAACTGATGAGTGGATAAAGAAATTGTGGTTTATATACACGACGGAGTACTACGTGGCAATGAGAAAGAATGAAATATGGCCCTTTATAGCAACGTGGATGGAACTGGAGAGTGTTATGCTAAGTGAAATAAGCCATACAGAGAAAGACAGATACCATATGGTTTCACTCTTATGTGGATCCTGAGAAACTTAACAGGAACCCATGGGAGAGGGGAAGGAAAAAAAAAAGAAAAAAAAGAGGTTAGAGTGGGAGAGAGAGCCAAAGCATAAGAGACTCTTAAAAACTGAGAATAAACTGAGGGTTGATGAGGGTGGGAGGGCGGGGAGGGTGGGTGATGGGTATTGAGGAAGGCACGTTTTGGGATGAGCACTGGGTGTTGTATGGAAACCAATTTGACAATAAACTTCATATATTGAAAAAAAAAACTGAGAACAAACTGAGGGTTGATGGGGGGTGGGAGGGAGGGGAGGGTAGGTGATGGGCATTGAAGAAGGCATCTTTTGGGATGAGCACTGGGTGTTGTATGGAAACTAATTTGACAATAAATTTCATATAATAAAAAAAATTCAGCAGCTAAATACAGTTACCTAAAGCAGCATTTGGTCCTTCAGAATAATTTATGAGATTTTCCACCCTATCCTACTCAAATGATAGCATTAAATGAGAAATTATAACTACAAATTATGGAATCTAAGACCAAGCTTATTAGGATGAAGTGGAAATAAAATGGAGTTATAACATTGAAAAATCTTGGAATCTCTTAAAATAATAGTAACAGTAAAAGATCTGTGTTAGAACTAATGAATGTCTTACCATATCCATCTTAATGATAGAGTCACTAAAAATCAGTGAAGTTGTGTCATAATAGCCAAGATATCTTTAATGTATTTTATTTACCCATTGCCTGAATACTAATGCAGAAATAAATGCAAATAAAAAGTGTTAGACTAGAATAGAACCCAGGGAATCAACTGGTTTAACACGATTGTTTTAGATAAGGACTCCTGTGGTGAGAGAGGAAACCCATCTGTAAATATCCTCGATGAAACTTATCCTCAAGATTTCTGAGCAGAGAAGACTCAAGTTCATATTCCTTGGTTGGGGTTTAGATTTTCCAGAAGGCCAAGCATCAGGCATCCATTCAGAACAGAGTCATCAATAGCCCCATTAAAGCAGAAGCCTGGGACTTCTTTCACTGCATACATTCTGTGTTTCTCATTTGCTTGGGTTCTTCCTCACTATAGAGACCTGGAAAATAATACTGGATGAAGGTCATGACAGCTTCATGGGCTTGTGGAAGTCACTCTTCATTCTGATCCTCATTATTAAAATGGGCTGTATAGGGGCACCAGTGGCTCAGTGCATTAAGCATCTGACTCTTGATTCTGGCTCAGGTTATGATCTCATGGTTCTTCTTGAGTTCAAGCCCCACGTTCTGCTCCTCAGAGCCTGCTTGGCATTCTCTCTCTCCCTCTATCTCTGTCCCTTCCCTACTTGTGCTCTTTCTCTCTCTCAAAATAAATAAGTAAACTAGAAAATGAAATAATAAAATAAAATAATAAAATAAAATAGGCTGTATAATGATACTCACCTCCCAAGAATGTTGTTAAAAGTCAATTCAGGGGCACCTGGGTGGCTCAGTACATTGAGCTTCCGACTTCGGCTCACGTCATCATCTTGCAATTGGTGAGTTTGAGCCCCGCGCAGGCTCTGTGCGGACAGATTCTGTGTCTGCTTCAGATTCTGTGTCTCCCTCTCTCTCTGCCCCTCCCCTGCTCTCTCTCTCTCTCTCTCAAAAATAAATAAACATTAATTTTTTTTTAATGTCAACTCACAATGGCAACATGGTGGCTAGCACATAATAGGTCCAACATAAGTTTTTATTTGGTCTTGATTTTCACTTAATATTTAATGTGACCTACCTTGTTTCACCCTCTAAAGCACCATAATCCCTTTCAAGGTCTTTTTTTTTAATGTTTATTTATTTCTCAGACAGAGAGAGACAGAGCATGAGTGGGGAAGGGGCAGAGACAGAGGGAGACCCAGAATCAGAAGCAGGCTCCAGGCTCTGAGCTGTCAGCACAGAGCCCGATGCGGGGCTCGAACTCACAAACCATGAGATCATGACCTGAGCTGAAGTCAATCACTCAACTGACTGAGCCACCCAGGCGCCCCCCCCCCCTTTCAAGGTCTTAATGAATATTTCTGTTATTGTCCCAAAGCCCTTCACCTGCTCCTCAAAATGTATCTAACATGTTCTGTGTCTCATGGGATGTTCTCTTAGGTCTCTTTCCTCAGTCATTCATCACTTTATGTGTTTGTGTTGTCATTTATTAATATCCAAGTGCTCGATACAAATTATTTTGGTGGGGAAACAGAGATGTTTCAGACAGAGAAACACTGTGCATCACTAGAAGCATCTTTGAGGACAAAGTGCTTTGAATGACAGGAATGATGACACCATTCTTTTTTGTCAAACTCCTAGGGTTGGGGTAGGTAAACCTGCCACTTGCCCCAAGCCAAGCTGTGTAGAGATCAATGTTTACGCTGTCTGGAAGCACATATGAAATCAACGACGTGGGAAGAAGGTTCACCATCTATTTTAAAATGCTACCTTCTATTTTCAACTGAACATGTACAATTTCTGTTTAGCAATTTCAGCTAATTGTTGGATTAACATTTTTGGGAACAGATTGCAAACTTCAAAATGGAAAAGATCATTTTAGGGAGGGAAGCTAGGCAGCTGTCAGGGAGTCGGAATTAACATACATTTGCATAACAGATGTACAGTAAGGTGTCTATGACAGACAATCACTGAATATTAATGCTATAGACCACGACATCATTTGCGTAAATGCTGTCTGCTGGGTATTGAGGTTGGTGTGCTCTTTGCGGAAGACAAAGGGCCAGAGATTGGAACAGATGCACCAGATACGCCGATGCATCTTAATTTATGACATCCTCATGAAAGACCTTGTGGTGTGATTTCAGATTTTATTACAAATAATTTGGAGATAAAGGAACTAAGTAATTATCTTTTCCCCTACAGTTAGTCTCTCTCAAAGGAAGAGCGTTCATTTGTGGACTGCCATTGTGATGCTCTCAGGAGAGTGGCATTCTTTTTATGAAGTGGGGGTGGGGTGAGGAAGAAAAAGAAAGCATTCCTGAAAGTCAACATTGTGCATTGAATAGATTTGGCTATTAGCATGTTGTTGGACACCTGTCACAGAGCAACTCAACCCCACTTGAATGAAGCAGCAGGTGATTCTATGACAGGTTTCAAATGGTAGTTTTTAAAAAGTGAATTAGCGTTGAAGTATAAAACCCATTTTGTTAAGTCAATGTTATGAACATATGTTGAGTTTGTACTATGTGCGAAGCACCAGGTTTCTTTTCTTTGGTATCTTAATCAATTCTTTGCTTTCTTCTGGCCAGTCTCTACTGGACACCCTCCCCAGTAATTACACTCCACTGACTTGCTTGTCTTGTTGACCTCCCAATGCACAACCAGTTCTGTATTGGCTAATTAAAGATGTCATGCATTTGATCGAAATTTTTTTTAGCACATAACATGTGCCAAACCTTGTATCAGGAGCTCAGCATGTAAAGGTACAGCTTCTGTCCTAAAGATTCACTGTCTAGTGGGGATGACAGGCAACAAATGTTTATTGAGCAGCTACTACGCATTAGGCATGGTCTAGGTGTTGGAGGTGCAATGATAAATAAAGCTGACAATCACTACCCTCAAGGCACTTTCTGGTGGCAGAAAGACAATAGATTGGTAACCAAATAAATAAGACGATTTCAAGCACAAGTAAAATAAGGTAGTGTGAGAAGCGACTGGGAGTGACTGGGTATGGGGCAGGTCTGCTTTATTTTAAATTGTAAAAGACGTTTATATAAAAGTAACATTGGATCTGATACCTGCATGGTGAGAAGGAGGCAACCATATGGAGCCTCTGGAGGAATGCCATTTTAGTAGAAGTAATAGCAAATGCAAAGTTCCCAAGACAGAGCTCATAAACATGCAAATAACTTGTTCACGAGGAAATAGCTTCTAAGTATTACGTAGTTTGTATATGTAATGGATGGGGACAAAGGACACAGCTCGTGATCCAGCTGCCCTGGAGTGAAGGTCGAGGGAGTTGGCAGAAAGAATGCACTTCTGTGTTGAGTCTCTCCTGTATTGATGCCTGAAGTGCAGGGAGAGAGTAAGTATTCCAGAGAACATAGCATGTGCAGAGACCTTAGAGAGAGATACACAAAAGCAAGACAGTTCCCCATAATTGCCCTGTGGATACATGTGGCTACTCCACAAATTGTCGGGGAGAGGTGTTACAATATAAAGCTGTGAAGGCAGGGTTCTAAATCCAGAAGAATCTGTGTGTTAAATTATGTAGGTTTTGCCGCAAGGGAATAAGCAGCCATTTGGTTCAGAAACCTCACCTGGAGACACTGGATCATCTGGTAGAGAGGACATTGCAACATGGTAAGTCATGTCCCACCAGTTTTCTAGTTTTTGTTTTCGAAACCTCTCACCTATGGGGATAAACGGAGAAACTTCAATAGTAACTCAAATTCCTTTGATTCTCACCACAGTGGTTTACCCAGGATTGTTAACGACTCCCCCCCAATCCACCAGGGAATCAAGAGGGAATGCCCACATGAATCTGAATCCTCTTTCCCTTTCCCCTTACTGGTGTTATTTGACCACAAATAGTTCAGAGTGCTCATCCCTGCCGATACGTACAGGGGTCTCTGAGAAAATCTACCCCCAAAATCTACCCCCTGGGAAAGGGCTTCTCCTGGTATTTCTAATGATGTCTCCCCCTGTGATAGAAGAATTGAGATAACGTTTCCAGGAACAGGTGTTGAAAATTCTCATCCCACATAATATCACACTTTACTACTAAAGCAGTCTCTGCCATCCATCTGCCTCTTCGAGATTCTCTTAGGAACCACTTCTTTGGTTTGTGCCTAAAGCTTCTCTCTCCATAATCCCTAATACTAATTGCTAACGTCTACTATGTGCATACCCTGTTGTAAGCTCTGTGCTACATTCTACATATGGAAGATTTTGCTTCAGCCTCGCAATGCCCCTATGATACAGTAGCTCTATTTAGTAGACAAGGAACAAAACTCAGGAGGTGTAAACCACTTGCCCTAGAATTCACAACCAGCAAATGACCAGGTACCCAATTTGTAACCCATTTATGACCACTGTCCTATACTGCCTTTCCCGAGATCTCAGGGAGGAGTTCAGAGGACTGGCATAAGGTGACAGCACCTGCCGTGCTCGTCATTCATTCTCTCTGTCGTCAGGTGCCTGCTCAAGTCCCTTCCTTCAAATACAAAAACCTCCTGGACGTCCATCCCCCAGTTACGACAACATACCCAGCCATGCTTAAATCACAGTTTATCTAGGCTCAAGAGAAAATTTTCTTACATGCCATCCTTTAGCTGCATCCTGCTTGTTGGTTATATATGTTTAAAGTGGTTGCAGACTGCCAGAAGGCGCAGATTACAGAATAAAACAACCTTGTTTCGTAGAACACTAGTCCATCCAAACTGGCTTCAAATTTATTCGACCTAGTTTGTTTTTGAGCTCTTTTGGCGGCATTTCTCTGCCAAGATCAATTATAGGAGATACTCAAAAAGGAAGGAAACAACTCATTAAAACCCTTACCTGATGGGGAACAATATGGTGTAGTGAAAAACTCGAATCCTGCTGTGCATTCCCACTGCCTTGATTATCGTGGAAATGAGTCAAGGGATGAGGGAATAGCTCAGCTGGAGATTGAGTCAAGGACGCTATTGTTGAAGGTGCTGCTATAAACATTGGGGTACAAGTGCCCCTGTGCATCAGCACTCCTGTATCCCTTGGGTAAATTCCTAGCAGTGTTATTGCTGGGTCATAGGGTAGATCTATTTTTACTTTTTCGAGGAACCTCCACACTGTTTTCCAGAGTGGCTGCACCAGTTTGCATTCCCACCAACAGTGCAAGAGGGTTCCCGTTTCTCCACATCCTCTCCAGCATCTATAGTCTCCTGATTTGTTCATTTTAGCCACTCTGACTGGCATGAGGTGATATCTCAGTGTGGTTTTGATTTGTATCTCCCTGATGAGGAGCGACGTTGAGCATCTTTTCATGTGCCTGTTGGCCATCTGGATGTCTTCTTTAGAGAAGTGTCTATTCATGTCTTCTGCCCATTTCTTCACTGGATTATTTGTTTTTCGGGTGTAGCGTTTGGTGAGCCCTTTATAGATTTTGCATACTAGCCCTTTGTCCGATATGTCATCTGCAAATATCTTTTCCCATTCCGTTGGTTGCCTTTTAGGCTTTTTGTTGTTGTTTCCTTTGCAGTGCAGAAGCGTTTTGTCTTCATGAGGTCCCAATAGTTCATTTTTGCTTTTAATTCCCTTGTCTTTGGGGATGTGTCCAGTAAGAAATTGCTGCCGCTGAGGTCAGAGAGGTTTTTTCCTGCTTTCTCCTCTAGGGTTTTGATGGTTTCCTGTCTCACATTCAGGTCCTTTATCCATTTTGAATTTTTTTGTGTGTGAATGGTGTGAGAAAGTGGTCTAGTTTCATCCTTCTGCATGTTGCTGTCCAGTTCTCCCAGCACCATTTGTTAAAGAAACTGTCTTTTTTCCACTGGATATTCTTTCCTGCTTTGTCAAAGATTAGTTGGCCATACTTTTGTGGGTCTAATTCTAGGATTTCTATTCTATTCCATTGGTCTATGCGTCTGTTTTTGTGCCAATACCAAGCTATCTTGATGATTATAGCTTTGTAGTAGAGGCTAAAGTCTGGGATTGTGATGCCTCCTGCTTTGGTCTTCTTCTTCAAAATTACTTTGGCTATTCGGGGTCTTTTGTGGTTCCATAAAAATTTTAGGATTATTTGTTCTAGCTTCAAGAAGAATGCTGGTACAATTTTGATTGGGGTTGCATTGAATGTGTAGATAGCTTTGGGTAGTATTGACATTTTAACAATATTTATTCTTCCAACCCATGAGCATGGAATGTTTTTCCATTTCTTTATATCTTCTTCAATTTCCTTCATAAGCTTTCTATAGTTTTCAGCATACAGATCTTTTACATCTTTGGTTAGGTTTATTCCTAGGTATTTTAGGATTCTTGGTGCAATTGTGAATGGGATCAGTTTCTTTATTTTTCTGTTGCTTCATTATTAGTGTATAAGAATGCAACTGATTTCTGTACATTGATTTTGTATCCTGCGACTTTGCTGAATTCGTGTATCAGTTCTAGCAGACTTTTGGTGGATTATACTTTCCATGTATAATACGTCATCTGCAAAAAGTGAAAGCTTGACTTCATCTTTGCCAATTTTGATGCCTTTGATTTCCTTTTGTTGTCTGATTGCTGATGCTAACACTTCCAACACTATGTTAAACAACAGTGGTGAGAGTGGACATCCCTGTCGTGTTCCTGATCTCAGGAGGAAAGCTCTCAGTTTTTCCCCATTGAGGATGATATTAGCTGTGGGCTTTTCATAAATGGCTTTCAACAATAGCCAAATTATGGAAAGAGCCTAGATGTCCATCAACTGATGAATGCACAAAGAGATTGTGGTTTATATACACAATGGAATACTGCATGGCAATGAGAAAGAATGAAATATGGCCCTTTGTAGCAACGTGGATGGAACTGGAGAGTGTGATGCTAAGTGAAATAAGTCTTACAGAGAAAGACAGATACCATACGTTTTCACTCTTATGTGGATCCTGAGAAACTTAACAGAAGACCATGGGGGAGGGGAAGGGGGAAAAAAATGGTTAGAGAGGGAGGGAGCCAAAACATAAGAGACTCGTAAAAACTGAGACAAACTGAAGGTTGATGGGAGGTGGGTGGGTGGGGACGGGGGGTGATGGGTATTGAGGAGGGCGCCTTTTGGGATGAGCACTGGGTGTTGTATGGAAACCAATTTGACAATAAATTTCATATTAAAAAAAAAAGAGTCAAGGACACATTTATCTCCTAGTCCCTTCTCTCCTTTAGTTATCCATAGTTCCTCTTTCCTGTGTCAACTGATAGCACCAATGATAATATCCGTAATCAAACCAGATTTTTAACCTCCTTTCTGAAACCCAGCCCAAAACTAGCATCATTACTTTCTCTTATCTAGCAAGGACTTGAAGGGTCCATATTTAGTTCAGTTTGTCCAATGAGTAAGTGGCCAAATGCCATTTTGAGCCATTACCTTCCTATTCTGTCAATGCTATACAATTGCCTCTGAGAAACAAAGTGCTGTCAGGGTCAAGGATACCTCTAGGTCACCTCACTACCAGAGCACCAGACTCTGAGTTCTTTTTGTGTTTGATTGCATAAAAGGAGTACCTGATCTCACCAACTGTGCATCAGTGGAATAAAGGAGGATGGTGCAAATTGGTGGGTTTCCTCCACAAGTAGGAGCCTAGAACTATTAAGTCCTGTGATATTCCTGCTGAATTCCTCTTAAGTGTGGCCTTCTCTTAGAAGTGACTAAGGCTTAAGAAATTAGAGTCAACCTGTGCTAGAGGGAATTAAAGCTTTGTGGGTGTTTGTAATTTAGAGTATATGTAGGAGAAAGGAATTGAAGCTATCATGAAGGAACCAGGATAGATTTCAGGGTGCCATTTAAGACTGGTCAACAAATTTAAATTGTACAATATGGCAATGGGAAGTTATTGAAGCATTTTACAGAAGGACTGACATGCTCAGTTCTGCTTTACAAAATCACTCTGAAAACAATGTGGAGAACAGATTGGAAGAAAGAGAATAAACAAAACAAAGAAAAGTTGATAGATGGTTGCAATAGACCAGATGAAGACTGATGACAGTAGTCTAGACTAAGATGGAAATGGGGAATGAAATGGAGATTTATGAAATATTTAAGAGGCAGAATCAAGAAAATTTGGCAGCCGACTGAATGTAGATATAAGAAAGAACAAAATCTTCTCCAAATTTCAGGCTTGGGCAACTGGATAGAAAGTGAGACTGTTTTCTGATGGCTCAAAAGATGATGAGTTTCCTTTCAGACATTCAAACTTTTGAAGTAAAAGAAGATGTCTACTCATCATTTGATTTACGGATATAGAACTCAGGAGAAATTGGATTGGATCTAGACATGGAAAAGATGCCGACGTAGAAAGCTTAGAATAGGGGCGCCTGGGTGGCTCAGTCGGTTGAGTGTCCGACTTTGGCCCAGGTCACAATCTTGAGGTTGATGAGTTCGAGCCCTCCGTCGGGCTCTGTGCTGACAGCTTAGAGCCTGGAGCCTGCTTCAGATTCTCTGTGTCTCTCCCTCTGCCCCACCCCCGCTTATGCTCTGTATCTCTCTGTCTCAAAAATAAAATAAACATTTAAAAAAATTTGAAAAGAAGCTTGGAATAGTAAATTAAAGCCTTAAAAATAGGATAAATCAGGTAAAAGGTAAAAAAAAAAAAAAAAAAGCATAAAGTTCCATACAACAACGGCACTTACCTGGAAAATTGAACCAAGATCTCTCACTGTCCTGACAGTAGGTCTAGTTAGATAAGTAGGGCCTCACAGAGGAGACCACAGAGGGACAGCTAAGAAGGCAAGACAAAGAAGAGCGTGTGAGTTCACAAAGGGGAGAATTTCCTAGAGGAAAAGATAGCAAACAAGGCATACAAGCAGGGTATACTCCTGTAAGTGTTCATTCAGAAAAAGGACCAGAAGTGCACGGTGTTTGGTGACGTTAGTGAGAGTGAGAGGAGGTCAAATCAGCACAGTGAGGACCCTGATAAGGCCGGAGGGATTTTCCTTATAAAGCAAGAAGTAAGCATCATCATTTTAACAGGAAGCAAGAAGGAAGCTAAGAGAGTGGGTTTGTATATTTAGTGACTCTAAGAGAGTGGGTTTGTATATTTAGTGACAAATACTAGAAGAATTCCTAGCAGCTTCAAGAGTTTCTAATCTCTCTCTGATGTCAAGACAATAGCACCTGTTAAGTGTGAGGGGGCAAGATGACAGAATTCCAACGCTTGAGAATCGCCAAGGGTTGAAACAGCTGTGATGGAGAGAGACTGAGCATGGGAATCTAGAAGTGTCGGGCAGAGCTGCATTTTCTGACTCTAGTGCTGAACTCTGTGTACTGAACCATGGTCTCCTAGGTGACCTCTTGCAGAACCATGGTGGAAAGGAAAGCTGCACCCTCCAAATGAAGATAGAATAGTTCTTTTGTTTGTAAAGAAGAATGTGCTGGTTCTTTTACTGAACCACCACATAACTATTTTTCCAGCCCTAATCACTTTCTCTGCTCACTCCCACGCCCATTATTTGAATAAGCCTGTGACTCTATTTTCGGCCAACTGTGTTAGTCCCAACAGGAACACATTCGTATGAGTGAGTGAATTCTGCTCTGATGAAATGTCATAGGATGAGCACACACCATAATCATGAATTTCCTGGGTTGGCTGCCAGTGGCACTGACCCTCCCCACGGCCATCACTTCTTCCCCATTGTATCCTTCTCAGCAGCTACAACATAAGACAGGCTTGTACGTGCTTTTGACCGTTAGACAGTGGTGTTGATGAGCTGAGGAGGCACAGCCTTAGTAGCTTCATCTGACCTTGGCTATTTATCTTGTGACACACAGATGAGGAAGCACTTCAATAACAGCATAGGTGACATGATGAGGTCACGTGTCACCTGACACTGGTAGTATTTGGGAAGAGGTCGGAAGCTCACCTATGGGAAACTAAAGAGAACATCCCTGAGTTAGACGGAAGGACACTGAACTAAGCTACTCCTCAAGTCTTTTCCTGGATTCAATGGTTATGGTCTCAGGGAAGGGAGGCTACTGAAAATAGATGCAGAAAGGTTGCATGGGAGGGAACCGTAGTGTTCATAAATGTTAAGGTTCTCAGAAGCAGTAAAGTAAATAGACCAAAGCAAAGCAATGACAAGGAATGGGTAGACTCATAGCCCAGCTCATTTATTTATTAGCTCAATAACCCTAAACAACTTAGCTAACATTTCTGACATCATTTTCTATTTTGCAAAAGGAAGATGATGTCCGTTTTGATTCTCACTGTAAGGCTATGTTGGCCAATATAGGTGGCGATAACCATGTGTGGCTGTTGAAATTTAATGTTATTTGAAACTAAATAACATTAAATATCAACTCTTCAATTAAGTTAGCCACATTGGAAGTGTTCAGTAGCCCCAAGCACATGCTGGTGGCTATCCTATTGAGCCAAAAAGGTGTAGAACATTCTTACCATCACAAAATGTTCTATTTGATAGCACTTTTTGAAAGATTAGATATAATCTCTAAAAACAAATCCAAAAGTTATCATTTTATATGAGGTACTCATATATGATAACTAACCTTTTGTTAATGATAGTAATCTTTAAGACTATGTGTCAAAATCCGAACAAAGTGCATTACAAGTACTATTTAATGCAATTTTTTTAACTCTCATTGGGGATGAGAATGGGGATACTCATTCTGCAGAGGAGGAATCAAGGCTTAAAAAGTTGAAATAATTTCCCACAATTACAAAGATTATAAAGCTATCCTGTTTAGAATGTCTTCAGAATCACAGGGGGAATAGTTTAGAAATGGGTTTCAAACACACATTTGCCTGACCACTAACCTGTAGGTTCTGTGCCTGGCAGTGTGCTCTTATCTGCACTGAGAACCGTGGAAACCCCCAGCTTTGGTCAAAGGGAGGATAGACAATCTCAAGGGTTTCAGGCAGGAAAGAAAAGAACAGGGTAGGGAATGCCCTTGCATGTAAAGAAAACAAGGGCTAAAGTAGATAACCTCTAAGTTCTATGATCTTGGACTCTTGGGTTCTGAAAGGCTCCATATTACATGTTCTAGTCTGTCAGAGGAAATTGGGAAGTATAGTTACTCACTGCATGAAATAGAATTATTTTCTTTTCTTTTCTTTTTTTTTTTTTTTTGTCTTTGGCAATCAATACCTGCCTCTTTGAGGAGACCTATGTTCTTATTTCTTTTTAATGTTTATTTTTGAGACAGAGACAGAGACAGAGATAGTGTGAGTAGGGGAAGAGGCAGAGAGAGAGAGAGAGAGCAAAGAGCCTGATGCGGGGCTCAAACTGATGAACTGGCAAGATCATGACCCGAGCCAAAGTTGGATGCTTAACCTACTGAGCCACCCAGGCACCCCAAGGAGACCTATATTCTGATGAACATGTAGAGAAGAGCAATTTGCTCTTGAAAATAATAAATAGGTTGGGAAATGAGTCCATGCAGTAGAGTGTAGTATTTTATTAATAGGACAAATTGTGTTTTTAAGAAGTGTTGTCTTTGTCTGAACAAATCTTATGCACAAGATTTTTACCCATTGTTTTCTTTTTTTAAAGTTTATTTAATTATTTTGAGAGAGTGTGGAGAGGGGCAGAGAGAAAGAGAGAAAGAGAATCCCAAGCAGGCTTAGCACTGTCAATACAGAGCCCAAGGCGGGGGGGGGGGGGGGGGGGGGGGGGGGGGGGGGGAGGCGGGGCTTGAACTCACAAAATCGTGAGATCATGACCTGAGCCAAAACCAAGAGTTGAACGCTTAACCGACTGAGCCGCCCCGGTACCCCTCTCCATTGTTTTCTAAAAGACATACCAAGACACGCAAGTAATAAGCACAATAGTGTCTTGTTAAATAGTTTCCTTATTAAAAAAAAAAAAAAAAAAACAGAAGCGACGACTATAAGGCAAATAATAATAATCATACAAAAATAACAATAACTGGGGCACCTGGATGGCTAAGTTGGTTGAACAACTTTGGCTCAGGTCATGATCTTGCAGTTTGTGAGTTCGAGCCCCATGTCATGCTCTGTGCTGACAGCTCAGAGCCTGGAGCCTGCTTCAGATTCGGTCTCCCTCTCTCTGCCCTCTCTCTGCCCTCTCCTGCTCATGCTCTGTGTGTGTCTCTCTCTCCCTCAATAATAAATAAGCATCTTTTAAAAAAGTCAAAAATAACAATAACTGTTGGATGAATATATTACGAATAAATGTATACATCTTAACAGTGTTTATATTAGGACGAGCCAGATTATGTGACAATAACAAATACACCAATAAATATCAATGATAAAATTCAAAAAAGAGCTTTCTCACTCATGTCATAGCTCACATGAGTAACTGTAGCTCTTCTTGGAGGTTGTGTTCCTGATGGTAACTCAGGGACCCAGTATCTGGAGCTTGTGTTCTCCAAGGGCTAGAGAGTCATGTAGCATACTTCCCCAGCCTGGAAGTAATTTACGTTACTTCTGTCCACCTTCCGTTTCCAAGAACTCAGTCACATGGTCCACAACTCAACTATAAGAGATACTGGCATATGTTTGCTTTGTTATAAACCCAAGTGTGAGGAACACATGACCTTGTCTCTGAATCAGAGGTCATGAAATAAGGGCAGCCTATATGCATCGGCAAGCTGTCTTTTTTTTTTTTTTAGTTTTTATTTATTTACTTTGAGACACAGAGAGAGAGGGAGTGCAAGCATGGGAGAGAGGCAGAGGAAGAGACAGAGAAAATCCCAAGCAGGCTCCATACCCAGTGCAGAGTCCTACACAGGGCTCAATCTCATGACTGACTCTGAGATCAGGACCTGAGCTGAAATCAAGAGTCAGATGCTTAACCAGCTGAGCCACCCTGGTGCCCGGCTATCAGCTTATTTAAAAACAAACAAGCAAACAAACAGCCCCTTGGCTTTTAAATTTTTATGCATTTTTATGCTTTCCCAAACTCTGTTTCTCCTTATACACCACCTGCCCCACCCTCATCAAATAGACTTGATTTCTACTTCATTGAGAATATCAACACCACCAGGCGGGTTTTGCACTCTCCTTGTTAGCTGGTTTTTCTCCTTTCAGAGAGACAGGGGTCCTCTTATATGAAGCCAAATCCTGCCTATGAAGCATTGAACTCCTTTGCTTCTTCCAGATTTTGATCTATTAATTATTGCCTCTGTTGCCTATGTCTTTACTCCCATGCGTTTTTGTTTCTTTAGTCTATAAATTCATTGAAATCTTTTTCATGCTAAACCCTGTCTTGACAGTCAGATTGTACCTCATCTATAACTACAGTTCAGTCTCTACATTTACCTTTCATTACAATCTTCAAAGAATAACACATACTCCCTTCCAATTTATTTCTAAATATTTGTCTTCATAATGCTTAACAAAATTTAATAATGTATTACTGTGTGTGACCATTTACTACCTGTATCCTGCACTCAACTAGAAACTCTACAAGGACATGACTACTTATTTTTTATTCACCCTGATTCTCAGTGCTAAGCCTAGAGCCTGTTGTACCCAGTACCTGCTTCGTTAATATTTGGTGATTCAAAATAAATAAATAAGTAAATAAATATTTGGTGATTTGATTACATCAATTACATTATCATTATCAAATATAATGGATACATGGCTGACTCTACTTTCATGGATTATTCTATTGCATTTCATACCAATGGGTGATCTATGTTCTTTAAATAATCTAATCCCTTGATGTCCTTGACCCATCCAACTCTTAGTATTTTTCCTACCTCTGTGATGAGTCCTTTTCAGGCTACTTCATTGTCTGCTTCATATTCCACTTTGCGCCCCTCAAGTGGAGGTTCTCTTCAGAGATTTAACTTAGGCTGCTGATCCCCTCAGTACTCATATTGCCAAAAGGGTAGTATCCACTTTGGATATTTCTACTGCCACCGTCTGCTGGCACCTTCCAAAGCATATAGCAATCCTAGACTTCTTCCCGGAGTTACACAATTTGGGTCCAAACAGTCTGCCAAATATCACCATCAAAATGTCTTGTTGACATCTCTAACTCAACTGATCTTAAATGATTTCATTACTCCCCAAGATATTCTGTTACGTCAGGGCCAAGGCCACTAAAAACCAAAGAGCCCTATCCCTTTTCCTTTATCATTCTCTATTCCATCAACCACTAAACAGGTCCTATCCTTACACTTGTCTCCTCCTTCTCCTCTCCATCTTTACTAGTTTTCTTACTCATTTCTCCACCCTGGATTATGAAAATCCATCAATCTCCTTGCCACCAGATTCCTTCCAGCTAAACCCATTCCCCACACTGCTGCCACACTGACGTTTTCAGAAGCAACCATCTGACCATTTCATACTTCCATTTAAACTCCTTCAAAACACACCCAATTGTATACCAGGTAAGATCAAAGCACTTTCAGATGTCTTGGATTTTCCAAAATTTGACCCCTTCCTCTCTGTGTCTCTAACTTCATGATTAGCAGTATTGCTGTTTTGCACATATTCTGTTCTTTCTTGCTTTGGCACTTTGCTGAAGGAAAGTGAAGCAAACCCTAGCTAATTCCTCCTCATCTTTGCACTCTTTTGTCAGGCCTCACCTCCTCCTGCAAGTCCCCACATCCTTGCTCAATCTGGGGTAGACACCATTCCTTTGTGCTCATAGAGTACAGACATTTGTGACTTTGAATGGTATAAAGCAAAATCTCTTGGCAAAACACGTTGGACATGTCATGTGAGTGAGAAGTAACCTTTTGTGATGGTAAGTGATTGAGATTCGGGGAGGGGTGAATTGTCACCCCAGCACAACCTGGCTCATTCTGAATAAACTGCGATTAGCATGTTCCAAATGAGGAATGAGGCATGGAAAAGTTAGATCCCCACTCAGCTGACACAGAGCAAAGCACAGATCTGCTATCGTCTCCAGCCCTAACATTCACTGGAGCTATTTTACTAGCAAGTGTTCAAAGAAAGCCAATTTGACTCTAGAAGGAAATGAAGAAAATTATGGAAAACTGCTTTCTCTAAGTACAGCAAACATTTGTAGGATAAATGAGTTTGCCGTTTACAATCTATTTTCCACTCTCGCGAAGCCGGTGCTGTTCCATCTGAGCTGAGAAGCCACTGGAGCTTGAATTATCCATGAAGGCACTGCCTATTCGTCATGCAGCTGGCCCACTGAGGGCGGGTTTACACATTGAGATGCAGTGAGGTCAAATCGGAGGCCCAGCAAACACTGCTGCACTTTGGCAGCCAGAGCGTCACGTGCCTAGCCAAGTTCAGAAGCCATCTTCATGCCCCTTGGGGAATAGCGTCAAGGAAATGGGCCTTGCAGTGCACATTCAGGGCTTACTGGATATTCGTAGAGTTGCTGTACCCTGTCTCTCACCATGTCTGCCCAGAGACAGACATGGGAAGGAAAGACAGAGAGACGGTGAAGCTGAGTTTGCGGAATGCTACTTTCAGATGAAAAGACTACCAAGGGCCTCTTGGAAAGGGATAAATACATCACATCACATCAGATGTTTAGTCCTTCAACACACGAGAGGAATCTCATACTGGCTCCATTCCACTGTGAACATTTTTTGATCATTGTTATCTTTTATCTCCTGATTAGTGCATATGAGTTGCTTTGGGGCCTTCTGGAATCTAAACTCCTTTCTTCTGCTTTGTGAGTTCCCTACTACATGGTCCTGGTGAAAAGCAGAACCTTCCTCCCATCTTAGGAGCCCAAAGATCAGCTCACACTTTTCTAGCTTCTCCTGAATCTTAGGACTTGACTCATGTCTCAACTAACCACACGCATCCAACACTGTGAATTGGGAGAAAGGAATATCACGAAGCAGGAGCCTCAGAGAATGCTTTCGGGGGACAACGGTGGTAGACATTTCTATATGCAAGGATAGCAGTACCCAGGATGACCACAGGAGGGACTAAACAGGGACATTGAGCAATTGCGGACAACAGCAGCAGTCCCCGGTCAAACTCATAGCGAATGTGCATTTGGCTGGGGTTCTGGTGGCCCAGCCTTCCTTGTTCTGGGTCACCTTCTGCCTCTGGTTCTCCAGCCAAACTTGGCAATTTTGTAACAGCCTAACAGCCTCTTAATAAAGTCTTCTTCTTCTTACATCTGTCAAAAGTCTCTGTCGTTATTACAATTCTTTGCTGATAAACTCCCTCCCCCACATAGCAAGATAAGGGACATTTGTAAAACAATTATTATAAATATTGTCAGTGAAATCTATTCATAAAATAGGCAAGAAGAGATGGTCTCAGCATCAACGTAAGTTATAATGTGCTTGGCTCAATTTGTCATCTGAGATCAGTGATTTTCAGCCAGGGCCATTGCGTCCCCCAGGGGACATCTGAGCAAGTTCGCTATTGTCATCTAGCGAGTAGGAGTCAGAGACGCTGGCAAACATCCCACAATACGTAGGACACCCTCAATGACAACGAATTATCTGGCCCACAAGGTCAATAATGTAAAGGTTCAAGAACCCTGCCTTAGATCATTTGAGTTTCAATGGACCTTAAGGCCAACTAATTCCGTGGCTGGGCAGCTCTAGTTTCTGGGACTGTGAATTCCAGAAGGAGCTTCTCTTTCCTCCTGTCAGGACAATCAGCCTGTTGCTTGTGTTTGCTCTGCCGACTGCCTCCTTACTTTGCACTTTGTGATATGCTTTATGGTGTTGTTTTTTACGTATCCACGGAGGTAATTGCTTTAACTTTCAGAATATTTTATTCTCACCGTGGTGGCATAAATGGAAGCTTCTGTAACCTCACCAGCAACTCATCTGGGATGTCCTTGAAATATTAAAGTTTCATCTTCAAAACAAAAATGAAAACCTCTTAGAGATTTGTGCAGTTAGTAGAGGGAGATGCCCCAACTCCTTTTCATGTTTTATAAAGTCTTTCACCTTTAAATCTTCCTCCATCCGGCTAATAATTAACTGCCAGTTATTTATACCCAGTACCACACTAGGTAAACAGGTTCAAAAACAAATGCACAAAACCAAACAAAACAGCACACTGGTGCTAGTTTTGAGGATTTTGCATAGAAATGGAGAAGACGGACAACAAATAAATAAATGAATAGATAAATACACAGACATAAACTATTAGAAAGATACTAAAGCAGAAAAAGCAGAATCAAGCATTAGAAATTATCAAGGGAAAATCAGCTTGGAGAACGTGATCATGGAAGCTTCTCTGAGGAGGTAGCATTTTTTTATCTTTCGTTATTTTTAATTCGAGTATAATCAACATTCAGTGTTATAATAGCTTCAGGTGTAAAATATAATGATTGAACAATTTTACACATTTCTCAGTGCTCATCACAAGTGCATTCCTTAATCCCCAGTACCTATGTCACCCATCCCCCACCCACCTCTCCTCTGGCTACCACCAACCTGCTGTCTGTATTTAAGAGTTTATTTGTTTGTCTCTTCTTTGTCATTGTTCGTTTGTTGAGTTTCTTAAATTCCACATATGAGTGAAATCATATGATATTTGCCTTTCTCTGACTGATTTATTTCACTTAGCATGACACTCTCTAGGTCCATCCATGCTGTTGCAAATGATATAATTTCATTCTTTTAATGGCTGAGTACTATTTCATTGCCTATACATATACCACATCTTCTTTATCCATTCATCTAGACCCTTGGGCTCCTTCCTTAATTTGTAAATAATGGCACAATAAGCATAAGGACACATCTATTTTTTTTTTCAAATTAGTGTTTTTTCATTCTTTGCATAAATACCCAGCAGGAGAATTGCTGGACCGTATGGTAGTTCTATTTTTAACTTTTTGAGGAACCTCCATACTGTTTTCCACAGAGGCTGCACCAGTTTGCATCCCCACCAACGGTACAGGACAGTTCCTTTTTCTCCACACTGAAGAGGTAGCATTTAAACCAAAGCTGGAGGAAGAGCATATTAAGCTGAGAAAAGAGTGTGAATGAAGTCTTAGGACAGGAAAGGATTTGATGACTAAAGAGTTGAAAGGAAGCCAGTGTGATTAGGGGGCGATGCGTGAGGGGGGAGTAACAGCATGCCCGATGGGAGGTACAGAAAGAAGCCTGCTGGGTCTGTCCCGGGCTATTGATGGTGATGCTCCAGCTTGGAACACCCCCGCTCCTCGCCTGGGCCCATATTCCTCATAGCAGGCGCCACAGACCTTTCCCCACCAGGGCCAATATTGTGGCAGGACCAGTCGTGGTGGTTCTGATTATGACTCCGTGACACTTCAGCCAAGAGCCCCAGGGAACTCTGAGGAACACGATTTGCTGTTTGCAGTTCCTAAAGGACACCTAGCGAGGTCACAGGTGGATAAAAAACTTGTACTTGTACCTAGGGCCCTGCCTTCATTAATATCTGAGGGTGGGATGTCTAGGGTTTTGTGGGTTCACATTTCATTGGCAAATTTAAAGCAGAGAGCAGGAATGAGGGTGGTGGGAAGGGAGAAGTGGGGTCACTCAAGTGGTCTTCTGGAAGGGGACCTTCACGACTGCCTGCTCCTCATGGGGTTGTTTTGTGAGCGGCTGTGTCATATTTCTGGCAGTATGTTTCTTCAGGACAGGTGTCTTTTGAAATGGATGCCTCATCAATCAGAAGCGTAATGTCAGGCACTTAGGCCACAGTTAAAGGGCTAATGTCAGGCACTTAGACCACAAAGTCATAACCCGTAGAGCTCTTCAGGCTGTGAGGAAGAGGTAATACATCTGAAAAAGGATTCTCCTGTTCACACACCCTAAGGATTCTTGGCCTCTCCAAACACAGAGTTGCTTTGCGCTTGCCCAGAATGATTAAAAGAAGAAAAAAAGACCCAATGCAAATAATGCGGGTTATCTCACTACGACCAGAAGTCCAAATTGGCAGTTTTACTTACGCAAACGATTAAAAAAAATATTATTTTTGATTATACAATTATTAAAAATATATTAATTAATTATGCTAGTCAGCGTCATTTACTTGAACAAAACTCTTGCAAGGCACGCGGTCTGTGAGTGAGAAGTTCAAAATCCTCCAATCAAGTCCGACTACTTCCTGTGGTGCAACATGAGGCTGAGACACACAGAGCAAATATGATTTGTCCGAGGTCACACAATTTAGAGAACCAAGGTGGAGATCTAGATGTCTGTGTATCTATCCCGACACTCTTTCTACCAAAGCACTCCACTTGGGCATAATATGATTGGAGTCCACGTAGAGGTTAGGCTAACTAAAGGAGGGAATCTGGTGTTCTTCCTTTGATGAAAAATCTCCTTGAATCCTGAACTCACTTGAATGCATGACATTTTCCCCATTGCCCAGATAGATAGAAATTTACTTCAAAAATTACCCTTTTCTTGTGCCTCATGAATAATCATTGCCATCAGATTAGAGGCCAGATTAACATTTTTTATATACTTGATCCAAAAGACTGCCTGGAGGTTTTTGGGTAAATGAACTAGGCAGTAGGTAATCATTAATTTCCATTCTATCACCCATGCATGGAAGCCTGCGCCAGTGTTGAAACCGCTTTCTCTCTAGCTGACAAATAAATTGTTCCCACCTTGATGCCTCTGAACTGCATGTATAATGGCTTTAATTAATATCATGTATTTTCTATACTTGATGAGCACAAGATAAATAAAAGTCCCAAGGAGACCAGTATGGGCAGGAGAGTATCAGTGGGAGACATCTAAATACGGCAATCTACTGGTGACGAGCAGGTTGTTGCATGGCCATTGTCTCTGCTGCTCTGGTTGAATTCTGGAAAAAGACTGTCTGCGCGGTGTTGGAGAGAAAGGCTTCTGATTGATCTGAGATTAAACCCTAACATTTCTCGTTCCCACTCAGGAGACTGTAAAACATTTCTTAAATGTGCTAAATTTTCATTTCCTCATTCATAATGGAAACAGGATAATACTCATAGCTAACATTTATCAAGCCCTTACTATTACATCCTTGATACTTCTGATTGTAGCTAATAGGATTCAATACAAGGTGTGTAATACTATCTCGATTATAAAAGTAAAGAAAAATAAAATCCTTGAATAGCCTGCCCAGGTTCATACAACTGGAAAATAACAAAACAATCATTTTCCAACGCTTTGTTCTTTTACCTGCATAAATCCTATGAAGTTTTTGTCCAGCTTTTGTGTTCTTTTTTTTTTTTTTTCCTGAAAAATGAGTAAATGCCTCATTCCAGAGAGATAAAAATGGCAAGGCTGTTCCATGACCTCGCTAGCCATACGGCCTCTCCTCCATTTTTCACCCCCATGTACTTTCCTGAGAGTCCTGCTGCCTCAGGAGAAAACATTTCTGTTATTTTATTTTCCTTGTTTTTAAAATATTGGCGATTAACTGAGCTTCATATGCATTTGCCTAGAAATAGTATGTTCTAGAAAGCTTTGTGGAGGCCCTGAATTCTACAGCACTCCTTTGGGTTATGGGACAGCAGCCACTGCACCTTTCAATACCCATAATGTAGCTGTCTCCACTGCGCTAGTCTTGCCCTCCCCCTGAACTCCTATTGTGCTTTTACGAGCAATGCTCTTGCAGCATTGCGTGCGATGCTGTCTATTGTGAGTATGCATTCTAGAAAATAAAGACCATGTGATCTGTGAGCAAGGCATTAGTATATAACCTTATTGCATTCATTGTATTCTATTGGCACAGTAGCAAGCTCAGATCAGCACAAGAAAGGTAGAAGCGTCCTCCAAACAAGCAAGGAAGGACAGGGAAGGCTCCGAATATTTCACCCTCTCCAAAGAAGGCACAAATGATACGGAATCCTACAAAACAGCATAAAATAGCCCATTGGCATGCTTGGAATAATAAGCGGCCAGAATGGAGGCCTACTGTCCTTCATCCGGGTCTCAGATCTCAATGGCTTCCATAGGCAAAACCAAGGCTCACCAACCGGACTCCCTAGAGTCAGCGCTTCTCATCTGTTTATCATGCTTTCTAAATTTACGCCTGAGTTTGAGACTTCAGAGGTGTTTTTACACTGAAAAGGAAACAGGAATAAGATTCACACCAGTCCCTTAAAGTTTGGCCCTATGTTCACAGTTCCATATTAAGTCTCAATCCCCATTTTACTTTTTTGGCCTTTTGTCTTCTTCTTTCTTACACTTTCTATAATTTGTTTGCCCTGATCTTCACTTTCTGGATGTGAATAAGAATCTTTGCGGTTTGAATTTACCAGCTAAACATTCGTGCTTCAGTCTTGCTATTTGCTCACCCATAACTAAGTCCATCAGTCCTCACACCCCATCTCCTTCTTCTGGGTTTCTCATCACAGCAGATGTGTTTTCTGCATTTTTTAGTTACTAAAGACTGAAACTAGGCATTGTCCTTACCTCCTTCTTTGCCCCATTCCCCTCAGGCCCAATTACCCTTTCAGCCAACCGTGAAGTCCACTCATTCCTCTCTTTGTTACTGTCACCATTTTTTCCCCCTTCACCTATTTAACCCAACCTCCCACGCCCCTCCCCTCTGGTAAGCATCAGTTTCTTCTCTGCAATTAAGAGTCTGTTCCTTGATTTGTCTCCTTCTTTTTCCCCTTTGTTCATTTGTTTTGTTTCTTGCATTCCATATATGAGTGAAATCATTTGGTACTTGCCTTTCCTTGAGGGACTTACTTCGCTTAGCCTGATACACTCTAGCTTCCATCCATGTTGTTACAAATATGTTGCCACCATTTTGGCCCATGTTGTATTACTTCTCACCCACCACAACTCTTAACTGGCTTTCATGTCTTCTTTCTCCCTTTCAACCCTTTTCTACACTGTAGCCAAGGGTGTTATTTCTGAAGTTTGCATGTGATCATGCGTGCTCGCGAGTAAGGCCATCCAGTCGTTTCTAATTGCTCTTAGATCAAGTTGAAACAGCTTATATCAAGTTATAAACTGTGTGCGTCATCTGGTTACTGCTTGTTTCTCCAACCTTAGTTCTTCTCTCCCTCGCTTACTGCCTGCCCTTCACACAGACTTAGAAACATAACAAGATTCAACCAATGAAAATGTGCTAACTTTGATTACTTTACTTGTTTTCATATATGAAAAGTAACTACTATTAAAGAATGTGTTCATTCCTGCTCCCTTCCTGTCTATACCACGGCACAGATCAGTTTCTCTTCGTAAGCATGACTCCTCCGCCACCACACACACAAACCTTCTTTCCCTGTTAATTCTGTATATTGGTCAAGACTCGTTGATTTGTAAGCCCTAGAAATCCATCTCAAAGCATAGTAAAAGTAATAGCATCATATTAAAGTAATTGCATGCCCCTTTTCTCAGGCAGTTGTCTACCACCCACGCTTCTACAACAGTGGTGGACTCATGGAGCTGGGTTTCCTATGTATGATCCCTCCCCCACACCTGCCAGCCCTGGGCCACAGTACGTGGATCCCAGGTGAACATCTAACCCACTGAACCAAGAACTCCCGTTTCCCAGGAAATCGGAATTTCAGGCAATGTGTCTTTACCTTTGGCAAGACCCAGAACAATCTCCAGTGTGGTAGGATGACTACATCTTCTGCCAGGAGCAGAGAAAAACAATCTAGACAGAGAAAGAAAAATAAGGAATTAGACACACGGAAAAAAAAATCAAATAAATAATAACAACAGTAATAAGAAACAGAAGGTATTTTCATATCCTTCTGGTCCCGTCCCGTCTTTCCTGATAGCTGGAAGCATGTTCGCACCTGTGCTCCATTAAACATCTGTATGCCTCCCTCCTTTTTGTCTGCTTAAATCTACTCAATTTTATTTTCATTACATTACAGTAAGAGTCCATTATAATGTGTTGTTTGCTTTTTATGCAACACATAATATGGATATATATTACATGTGCACATACATAATATATACATGAATATATATGTGTGTATGTCTTTATGCACATATGAGTGTGTGGGTGTGTACACACATACATAGTCTCATGTCCTTATCCCCATAACTCTGAAGTGTTTGTGTCATGATTTCCATTTTACAGATGAGAAACATGAGACTCATAGAAGTGATATAACACATCCAACATCTCACAGATAAAAACCAAGGAGCTGACGATGAAATTGAAATATTTTTTTTATGCTTAAGAGCAGGTTTTTTACTTATTTTGCTATGTTTACCACCCTCATTCATTTGGATCCCGGCATCAGTCAATTGTTCATCCCTTCATTCACTCATTCATTCATTCATTCATTCATTCATTCAAGAAACACCTGTTAGTTTTCTTCTCCATGGCAGATGGTATGCAGGCAATTTTCTCACAATTTTTGAAGACAGTTTTCCGTGACTCTCACATTTCTGCATGTCTTGTGTCAGCCATTATTCTAGATTAGCTTTTCAAGGGTGTCCGTATGACAGACAATCCTTGGAAGATAGAGACAGTGTCTTCTTCCAGAGCAGAGGGAATATTTCTTTTCTGGCCAGGGTGATAGAGACAATTTCTCCCGCTGGGGTGAATGTTGAGTCCATTTGTTAGCAATCCCTTCTAAGAGATCGGAGTGTTCTAAGTTTGGAGTTCCTCAGCTGTGATGCAGGCTCAGTGAATATGTAACATCTATCCGGGCCACTCCACATCACTCCATGAGACTTGCGGACAAAACCAATGTGAACACGAAGCTTATGATGCCTTCTATTATTCCGTGAGCAATAAAGTCCATTATCTCTGACCAAGAAGTCTCATATCTCCCCCCAGCACCTACGTGTGACAAATGTACTTGCTAGTTTGCCAAAGAAGAAAGCTTAGATCCTTCACAGCTTTTGATAAATACGACTGATAAAATAGTTATGGGATGATAGATGCAGACAATACTACTTGAGTCACCAGGGTTCATGCAGACTTATAAGTGGTAAGGTCAACGTTTGAACGAAGGTCTAACTGACTTCCAAACCATCAAAGAAGGTATAAAGGAGTTAAATAGAATTAATAAAACAGGCAGACAGCCTCAATCGGTCAGCTGTATTCTGCCATAAAATAGGTGTGTGATAAGAACTTTTGGAATGGTTACCATCGTCAAGTGCATCTGAGACTGGCACAGGGGTTGGTGAGTAGCGAGTAGAGAAGACAAATGGTCTTAGAGGTTAAGAGACTTTGGAATCAAACCGCCTGAGGCTCAAATCTGACACTCTGCATGACACGGCACAATTTATTTAACCTGTTGGAGCAGTAATTTCTTTCTCTCTAAGGCAAGAATAATAGATTCTATCTCACAAGAGTGTCATAGCATTAAACAAGGTGATGTATAGAGCATTTAACATGAAGCTGCACACGAAGAATGTGCTCATTAAATGATAGCTCTTCGTGTCGCTAATAAGTCCTCAATAAAGTTTGCATGAGTGATTGATTGATTTCTCTGCACCAACTTACCTGTTCCTTAACTATCAGATCATTTACTACTAGTGTTGCCCTAGTAGTTAGCAACATAATCAGGTTTATAAACACAGATCATTACCTCAACCACTGCAGCTTTAAGAGCTACAGGGGGCCTCGATTTTAAGTGTGGTGGATACTAATAGTTCCTTTCTTGTAACAAAAATATCTTCGGGCTGCAATTTTGAGATAGCATTAAAGCCCAGCCCTCACTTTGTACATTTCCACAATGGTATGAGAAATTACAAGGCTGGGGTTTTCTCGGTTATCCATTTGTCTCTTTCCCATCTTGCAAGTGGAACGAGTACCTCTGTTGCCAAGCAACAGTGCGGCGGGAAACACGGTGCGTGTGTAATGTGGCACTCTGGGAGTGAGGGGCTTAGTTCTAGAGCTGGTCCAAGGGCACTGAAAAGGAGCACCGAAGAGTGCACTTTTTCTCGACAGCTGGACAGTCATGTCATTAATGCAAATCCTCCAATAATTAAAAGAGCTGCTTCCACTGAGCAATCCCATCACCAGCTTTCTGTGAACTGTGGAAAATCCTAAGAACCACAAGGCACAGTAGCTTTTGAGAGTCGCCATTTGCCATCCGAGTATCTTGGCCAAACACACCGCATAAATCCAGCGATCTTTCTTGCCGAATAATCAGGACTCAGACTAGACTCTGAGAGAGGGGCTGGAAATCTCAATCCCAAACGGGCCTCCATTCTATGGAATGAATAAGAAAATGGCTTTTTCACCGAAGCAATACAAAGAAGAGATCTTGAAAAGGGGAGTGGGGAGTAAAGGCAAGAATGAGAGAGGACACACAGTTTGGCAACCGGCACCCATCTGTTTCATGTCATTAAAGAGGGTGAAGAAAATGAAGGCTGAGAATGTCTCTGTCACATTAGTAGCTGACGCCTCCCTAATTAATTGTAGTCAAATATCCCCTAATACGGGATAATTGTGTTCAAGCTGAAACAGTGTGCGAAGCAGATAGTGACGTACAGGCCCAGGAACCAGGCTGCTTTGGTTTGCATCCCAGCTCTCCCACTTACACACCGAGTGAATTCTGGAAGGTCAACTGACCTCTCTGAGTCCCATTTATATAAATATATAAAATGTGAAACATTATAGTACACATTTCGTAAGACTATAAAGATTAAATGAGTTACCATATACAAGCAATCTAAACTAAAGTGAGAATATAGTATTAAGTAAAGGCTAGCCATTATTCACGGCAGTTTCACACATTTTTATTAAGAAAGGGAGCTCATCTCATTCCTCTTTTTATTTTTGTCATCAAAAAACTACATCCAGTCTTTAGTTGGTACATGATCCATTTTTGTTGGATGCGCAAAGGAGGGGGCACTCTAAAAATTAAAATACCTCACTTGAGTTCAATACATTTTTATTTTTTTATTTTTATTTTTTTTTCATGAAATTTATTGTCAGATTGGTTTCCATAGTTCAATACATTTTTAAAGCTGGCTAACGAACATTTAATTCCAAGTCAGAATAGGAATAACACCAGGAGTTTACAGAATACGTTTCCTTGCCTAATCTCTCAAAACATATTTTTAGGAAAATTAAACTCAGGGGGCACTTGAGGGGAGCCCGTTTAAGATTCTCTTTTTCCCCTCTGTCCCTCTCCCCAGCTCACAAGCTCTCTCTTTTCAAAAAAAAAAAAATGTTAAACTCAAAATTTGACCTCTGTCCTACATTTTATTCTTCCCAGATGGATATCTCTGCCTCGTAGAGGCAACAGCGTTTTCCCGGAGTTCAGTTTGAGTTTTTAACATATTGTGCCCTTGTCTTGTATTGAGCTTTAATAGAGAAATCATCCAACCTCAGTGGGAGGGAGAAAAAGCTTTGATAAGCTATAGCAACCCTGCGCCCTAGAAAAAGCCCAGGGCTCCATTTGAGTTCTCCCCTGGTGTCTCACGTGGAAAAACAGCTTTAATTCTTGGTGCATTGGTCTCGTCGTCTTTAAAATGTTGTCATAATCTGAACTTTTCGTGTTCATCAAATGAGACCGTTTACATCAAAATGTAATATTACGTGAGAGGTTCTTGAGAAAATTTTAGTCCGAGAAAATGTCTCCTTTTGAAATGCACCTTTTAAATGAAGGAAGTGGTAGGTTTCCAGATTAGTTAGTGGCATAAGTACTTTTTCCTCTTTCTTCTGGTATCTCTGAGATTGCTTTTTATTTGCCATATAAGGAGTGGAGTTCTTTGAGCAACAGGTACAGCAAAAATAGCTGCTGTTCCAGCAATCAAGGAAGCAAACATATAAAAATAAGATGTGTGTTCACAGAAACCGAGGGACAATCAACTCTTGATTATTTGAGACTTTAGCCATTTTATAAGAAAGAAAAGTAGGGGAGCTCCCAAATGCATATGTAATTATATCAAGGAAATCAAAATGATTCCATAAATATTTTCTATTTTGAGCCAAGCAGTATCTAGGTTCTAAGAGAAGGCAAAAATATACAAAATTCTTAGAACCACGCCTTCTGTATTTTGGTAGATTGCAAAAATTTCCCCAATTCATCATGGCTGTGATCATTCTCTTTGCCATGTGGATTTCAGGGGCCTCTAAATCTGACTCAGCTAAGTCCAGGAATAAGAGATAATAAACATATATGAGTATCTAGTTTCTGGCAGATAATATATCTGTAACACACTCATTTACTGTTACCATAGTGTGGCATTTATTTTCTATAACTGCATAGGAAGTTACCACAGATTCAATGACTTGAGACAACGCCTATATATTAGCACATAGTTCTGCGGGTGAGAAGCTCCCCATGGTAGAGTTGGGCTCTCTGCTCAAGGTATTGCAAGGATGAAATCAGTGTCTGCCTTGCTGAGCTCTCATCTGAAGGCTCTTGAGAAAAATCCACTCCCAAGCTGATTCTTGTTGTTGGCAGAATTCAGTTCTTTCCAGTTGGACTATAAGATCCCCATATCCTGCCTGGCTGTCAGCAAGGGGCCGCCCTCAGGCTGCTCACAGGTCTTCGCCATGTGGCCCTTTCTGTCTTGGCAATGGAGAATGTCATTCTTATTAAACCCCCCTCAAGCCTTGAATCTCTCAGACTTCATCTTCTATGAGCAGCCCTGCTTTTAAGGGGCTCATGTGATTAGGGAAGGCCCACCCAGGTCATCTCCACATATTGAAGTCAACTGTGCCATAAAATACAACCTAATACCAGGAGTAAAATCTATCATAATCACAGTCCTGGGGATTATGCGGGGCATATTAACACCAGGATCAGGAAATCTTGAGGGATATCGCAGAATTCTGCCTACCGGAAGTGTCTAGTGGGGGCCATAAGATTCATTCTACAGAAAGATCTTCAACAGAAATAAAATGGAGTCAAAGGAAATGCAAGGAAAGCTTAAAATTACTTTAACAATGCATGACATTAACAGGCATCCCAAGGCAAATTCACTCCTTTTTCCTTTTTTTTCTAGAAGCCTAAGGATTTCTAAGAATTTAGTGAAAATGGCACAAAAAAACTTTCTGGAGTGCTGGCAATATTTTAGATTTTCACCTGGAAATACCTGGTTGTATCTGTGTATTTGTCGAAATACATGGAATCACATGCTTAATATTTATGTACTTTATCATGTGAAAATCATAAAGAAATAAGAGAAAGACACCTAGGAAGCTCACAGTGGAAGTGCACATTGAAAGATGGGTAGTAAGTGACAGAATAGTTCTAAATTATAGAAGATAAAGGAAGGGACCCAAAACTGGAACCCAGAGGAAATAACCAAAGAAGATGCTCTGTCCCTTTAGTCACTTGAAGGTGTACACACTTTGAATATCCATTTTGAAGAATCTACAAGTTTGACTTCCAATTAAATACAAACCATGTGTATATTTTTAAATGTTTTTTAATGTTTATTTTATTTTTGAGAGAGAAAGACAGAGTGCGAGCGGGGGAGGAACAGAGAGAGGGAGACACAGAATCCGAAGCAGGCTCCAGGCTCTGAGCTGTCAGCATAGAGCCTAAAATGGGGCCCAAAGTCATGAACCAGGAGATCATGACCTGAGCCGAAGTCGGATGCTTAATCAACGGAGCCGCCCAGGCACCCCAACCATGTGTATGTTATATCTCGTCTCCAATGATTTATTCAATGTCTCTTGAGATAACTCTTCTATTGGAGTGCCTCCCACATGTTGCATATTGTATATTTCGGATAGGAGAGTTCTGGAGTTGCACAGAGATGAGGGAGATCCTCAGTGGCCTTAGTCATTATCCCATACACTAAATAAACCAGTAGGAACACTAAAGCTACAACGACAAGGATGTTAACAGAAACCAGCAGCATTCCAGCAAGAAATTATTCTGACAAAATCATACTTCTGTACTGTTATTTAATATTGCTACTGAAATTGTCCTGCCCATGACATACCTCAAATGTGGAAATGTGCTCCTGGTGAGCAGTTAGCACCCACGTGATCATTTTTCCCCCAGGATGGATTTCAAGATGGATCAAGTTAATAAATTTGTTAAGGAGTTAAAGACTCTGTGCCCCCTGATCAAGTGGGAGGAGTTCTTCTCAGGTATTTATAAAAGAAGATCAGTCTCACAAGGAGAATCTTGAAACCAGTGTAAATTTAGTAGAAATAAAGGAAACATGGGAAGACTTCTGATTACTCTCCTGGCGTAATGCAAACCTCCTATCCCCTTGTTCTATACCTTTGCTTATTTTGAAAGAACCAACATTGGTTAGTTCTGGACAAGAGGCAACCACCCCTAACTTGCCAAGCATGCATGAAAGAGCTCAGGAGAGGAGAGGAGGCTTGGAGAGTGTGGGTAACTTTTAGAACAGCTACTGTAGATAAAGAGGAAGGAGCTCCAGTTAAAAGGAGGAGGTGGGAGAATCATGCTTCCAGTTTACAATGGAAGTTATTAAAAGACCGTGCCACTCCTCAAGAATCACCTGCTTCCTGGCCCAAAATGGTGTTGAAATGACAAACAGAATGGATGCAAGCATTAACATGGCTGGAGCCCAGCCTTCCTGACCTTCTGTGCCATTTCACAGACCCCAGGAGTCTCACATCTTCCCGTGGAGGAAGCCCCTCCTAGGCTCCCTCTTCCCTTGCCCCCACTCTCCCCATCACTTCTGATCCTCCTCTACAGCGGGGTCCCTAATCGTTGTGTTAACATTTCCTTCAATTGTTCAATATTACTCTAGAACAACAACAACAAAAAGGCACACATGGTTAACGCCAGTATTAGATCATAGATTTGAAAATGTGTCTGATGGTGCCAAACACTGTCAGGCAAAAATCAAATAAGTAAAACAAATAAGCAGAAAATCCCACCAGGGGCTTGTCTTAAGTCCGAGATTAACTCTGTCCCTTCGATATGCCGTTTATCTTCAAAATAGCTGTGAGATCTGAAACTGTTGAAAGACTTGATCTTATCTTTCTTTCTTTTTCCTATGTTTTTGTTTTTTTTTTCATTTTCCATCATCTTGCCCCTTAAGAACTTAAGAGGAATGGGGAAGAGACAAGAAGCTGTGATTTATAGTGTATAAATCTCATCTTCAGTACAAGAACCAGAATGTTAAAAAAAAAAAAAAAAAAAAAAAAAAAAAAGATGCTTGCTAATGAACTGGTTGAAATTGAGATTTTAAATCAGCCATTGAACCAAGAATTTAATTTACATCTTTTGACCACCCTAACCCAGAAATGCAGGAATGTACCACGTTATAGCTGAAAGCACATCGCATGTGTGCTTTGAATGAACTGGATAGACATCCTGACTGCAGCACTACCTGTGGGTTATTAAACTGGATAAATTGGTTAACCTCTCTGACTTTAAGTTTCCTCACCTCTAAAGTAAGAATAATGGCACTTATTTCGTGAGGACTTGTGAGGCTTAAATATATATAAATATTTTGGAATAGCTGTATCTTTCCACTCTGGAAAGCTGGAATCACATAAGCTTTAGGGATAAAGCACATGTTAGATTAAAGTTTCCCTCAAACTTCCCTAAACATGGAACTGTTGTGGAAAACTGTGCCCAGACCCTCTGAGATGCAACATGAAGCCCACCTCAGAATTGCACATCTCAGGGTGCAAAGACGAGAACATTTATCCCTTGGCTTCCATCCCCCCATGCGTTGACAGTTGCTTCTGGAACATTCGTGGGGTACGCACTTCTGGGTTGTGCCTTTTTGTTCACAGAAGAAAACCATCATCAGGGAAAAGAAAAAAATGGGCACTGGAGGTGGTTGCTGAGAGAGTAGGTTGGAAAGTGTCTCTTTTTTCTCATTGAAATATAATTAATGTACAATGTTGTGTCAATTTCAGGTGTACAACATATTGATTCAACAACTCAGCACATTGTTCATTGATCACCACAATAAGTATAGTCACCATGTGTCACCATACAACGGTATTACAATATCCTTGGCTACATTCCCCATGCTGCACTGTTTTGTTTATCATTCTGTCCTTACTGCCTACTGCCTAGAACATTATATGGAGTTTAGTAGATGCTTAATTAATATCTTTTGAGTAAATGAGCAAATGGGTCATATTTAATTAAGTATAGAGTTGGGATTTGTCCCCAGGTTTTCTAATTTCCAACCTAGCATAAATACTACCTTGCCAAGACACTAAATGCTATTTCTAGTCTGCTCCATTATACCCTTAGCCTACCTGAGTTCATAGATCAAAACAGCTGATACATAAAAGATGGTAAGTCCTCAGTGACAGAAGATTAGGGTTAGGGTTAGGATTCGGGTTCAGGCTTGACAGAAGGGAAGACCCTGGAATGAGAAGAAAGACTGCTTCTAAATAGAACCAACATCTATACTTTGGCCAGAACATTGGCAAAGTCCACCAGCTTCTGATGGAACTCAGTAAACTAAGGGTAGATCGAGCCAAACACCAGAGGCTTCCCTATCACTGACATAGAGCCAGTTACTTGAACACCCCAAGTCCTCCCTTTACATCCTACTTGCTTCAAATCTGAAGAAGAGGGGAGGAGAACTATAAGAACAAGACCATTATCTCACCCTTTGTCCAGGCCTTTATTCCATAATTCACCAGGCCATGATGTTGGAGAAGAATGCTTGAAACCAGACATGACAATAAGCATTTTATTAGATAGGGCTGAGTTTTAATAACATTACTGAAAAATGTCCATAAAATTATACAAATACCAAAATGACCTCAAGATCTATAAAGAAAAATTTAATATAACACAGTGAAATCAGTGGCCGGAAATATAGAATGCCATTTCATGCTTACAGGTAACTGCTGTGGACTCACTTGTGTCCCTCCAAAATTAGTAGGTTGAAGCCTAACCTACAGTGTAGATTTGGAGATGAGTCCTTTGGGAGATAATCAGAGTTAGATGAGATCACGAGGGTAGAGCCTTTGTGAAGGTATCAGGGCTCTAATAAGAAGAGATAAGAGGGAGAGATCTGTGCTCTCTCTTGCTCTCTCTCTCTCTCTCTCGCGCTCTCCTTGCTATGTGAGGACCCAGATAGAAGGTGGCTGTCTCTAGGGCCAGGAAGAGAGAGCTCTCACAGAAATCAGCCATGCTGGCACCTTGGTCTCAAACCTGTAGCCTCCAGAACTGAGAGAAAACAAATATCTATTTGTTTAAGTCACTTATCCCATGGTATTATGTAATGGTAGCCAAAGCTAAGACAGTATCTAAGTATAAACCTCAATAGACCATTTACACTTGCCTGAAAAATCCTGAGTAGTAATTTCAACCTCTGGTAGTGGCTCTAACACTGGAAACTTTTTCTAACATGCCTCTTTCCTGCTCTTCTTCTTCTCAGTTCTAGAAGGTTGAAGTCTATAGTCAAGATATCAGCAGGATTGGTTCCTTCTGATGGCTGTGATGGAGCCATCTGTCACAGGCCTCTCTATACAGCCTACAGATGGCCACCTTCTTCCTGGGTGTCCTCAAATTGTCTTTCCTCTATGCCTCTGTGTGCAAATTTCCCCTGTGTATAAAGTCAGCAGTCATGTTGGATAGGGTCCATATCAAGGACTGTGTTTTAACTCAATTACCTCTGAAAAGATCTATCTCCACATAAGGTCACATTCTGAGGTATTAAGGTTAGGACTTCAACATATGTACTTGGGGAGGTGGAGAAGGACACAGTTTAAACCAAAACATTATATTAAAAAAAAACAAAAAACCTTTTTTAATGTTTATTTTTGAGAGATAAAAAGAGAGAGCATGAGCAGGAGAGGGGCAGAGAGAGAGGGAGACACAGAATCCAAAGCAGTCTCTGGGCCCTGAGCTGTCAGCACAGAGCCTGATGCAGGGCTTGAACCCATGAACTGTGAGATCATGACCTAAACCACCCAGGTGACTTAGCCTACTGAGCCACCCAGGTGCCCCAACACATTATATTTTTACTTGCTTACTTTTCCCTATTCCCCAAACTTCCTTTCTCTGTTTTTTCTTTGATGACTTTGAACTCATACCAGTCGTTCAATGCAAGCTGCTTTAAAAAGTGTTCTCTCCTGATATCCCCTGTCTCCCAACTAAATGTACTCTTTTCCTTCAAACATCCATTATACTTAGCTTTTATTTTTCTCATGGCACTTATCTCCCACTTCATATCATATACCATGTGTATTTTTTTCCCTCTTTTAATAGACAGTGGAGAGCTTAATGGATGGTCTGACTCTGACCCCATACAGTGCCAAATGCAGGTCTTAATATTTGGGAATTGATGGGGGAACATTTGTGCACATGGCTATTCATTTGAACAACCAGTCTGGACTGTGATAGTTGTAACTCACTTGTATATGCATTTTTAGTACTGGGCACAATGCCTGGCACGGAAGCATGACTTATTGAAGTGAGTGAGTGATTTTTCTAAAATAGTATATGCTAAGGAGATAGGAGGGAAACAGCTAATAGAAAAGGTCAACAAAGCTAACTGCTTGCTACACGACGCCTGCCAGCATCTCGCTGCCATGTCCCTCTGGACTGTAGATGTGGACTGTCAGTCTCGGATTAAATGAGCTCCCTTCAGAAGAGGCATCCACAGGGATCACTTTGACTGACAGAACGTCACAGGAAGTGAGGAGTGTGCCTCTATAACGGGTTCTTTCACGTTTCACATTGGCCCATATAGAGTGAAAGAATAAAATGACCCAGAAAAACGATTTCATAGCAGGATATCTTGACCTGTCTATAGGGAGCCCATTGGGAATAATGGCATGAATACAGACAAAGGTGAAGAGAAATAGATTCCATTAACCATAGTGGTTCCGGCAAGTCATGGGCGATAAAGCAAGGAAGACAAAACTCCCGACTGCTGGGCCTGGTGTGGGTCCTTGCGTCTGCACATCACTTTGCACTCCCTTTGTGGTTTCAGATGAGGCTGCAGGGGTTAGGTGGTGGTTGGAGCTTAAGATGCAGAAGGGCTGCGCAGTGTTGTAATATAGGCTTTATTATTATTACTTAGTTATGGTAGACCAGCAGACTGGGAGACAGTGGCCATTGAAAAAGAGCTTTTATACTGACAGATCCCAAGAGGAGAGGGTGTGTCATGCCATGGGCTGGAGGCACAGGGGGAAACAATGAATTGTATCAGGAGGCAACAGAGAGGGGGAAACCATAGGAAGAGCCTTTGTGCTGTGGTTTCTATGGAAAGGAACAGGCAAAGCAGGCTCAACAGGTTTAGGATTGGCCAGTTTGAATACTTTCAGCGGGCTCTGGGGCATAGGGGTTGCCCCTGGTTCTCTGGTGTCTGCCCCTGGAGAGATTAGACAGGTAATACTGGCCCCCAATAGAGAGACCCCTGTAAAGGAGGTTGATGGGGTGTAGACTCTAGATTGGTTGGTTTGCATTTGTGAAGTGTGCTCAGTGCTCCAGCGTTTACTCTCCCTAAGAGTTGGCTAGCCCAGGGAGGGCAGTCCTTCCAGGGCTAGGAAGGCCCCATATGTCAGAGCCTCAGAATACAGAAAACAAAAGCAATGGTTCATACAAACAGTCAGGCCCTGAGCCACCTCCATTCTTTCAAATACAGCATCTAAAATATGAATTTCATTAACCAGCGTTGTTTCCCTTAATGCCCTTAATAATTTTTCTGGACAGGTTTTAATTTTCCTATTGACAAGTGAGAAATGCGTGGCTTACAGAACTTGTTCCATGTTTGTACAGTCAAAATGGTAGACCAGTTCCTCTACATCAAGCCTAAGGATAATTTTGTTTTCCGACTTACGTTATTATGGTCACTCTACTTGCTTACAATTCTGAGGGGCTTTAAATGTCCATCAACTGATGAATGGGTAAAGAAGATGTGGTTTATATACACAATGGAATACTACTTGGCAATGAGAAAGAATGAAATCTGGCCATTTGCAACAACATGGATGGAACTGGAGGGTATTATGCTAAGTGAAATAAGTCAGGCGGAGAAAGACAGATACCATATGTTTTCACTCATATGTGAATCTTGAGAAACTTAACCGAAGACCATGGAGGAGAGGAAGGGGGAAAAAAAAGTTACAGACAGGGAGGAAGGCAAGCCATAAGAGACTCTTAAGGACTGAGAACAAACTAAGGGTTGATGAGGGTGGGGGAAGTGAGTGATGGGCAGGGAGGAGGGCACTTGTTAGGATGAGCACTGGGTGTTGTATGGAAACAAATTTGACAATAAATTATATTTAAAAAAACAATTCTGAAGGGCTTTTCATATCAAACCTGTGTGAAAACATGTGTAATAAAGTCATGGGAACCATAACTTGGCCGACAATTAATGGCTACCTTAAGATTTCTATGCAATTAGGACCTATGCCATTAGAACCAGGCTTCTGGAGCCTGGGTCAGCAGTTCTACATCTGTTTTTTGTTTGCTTCTTTGTTTGTTTGTTTGTTTGTTTGTTTTTAATTCCAGCCTCAAATATTTTCAATAGGTACCTTTTAATGATCTTGGTCATAATCGATACTCCTTTCCTCCTCGCCACACTTTGGCCACTGAATCAGCCATTACATTCAGCCCCCCAGCAGCTTCCATGCTTCACTAGCCTTTGGTTTTACTTCCATTACTTGGTAATTACCAAGGTGGGTTCCAGCAATCGTGCAGATGAGGGTGGCTTTCTCCCCACCCTCGCCTCTTACAAGTATCAAATATTGACAAGGTGAGGCAAAGGAAACACTTGAAGTTCTCCGAATGGCCCTGGATAATTCATAATGGAGTTATACAGATCTGAGTGTATACATTTTCTCTTTATCCACTGTTTCCAGAGGGGACACAGAGACTTTCAAACAAACTGTAAAAAAATTTAGGATGAATTTCTGTGCTTAACATCCCAAGCCACTCCATTTCTAAAATTGCTCAGCATTGCTATTTATAAGATCTAAAAGGTGTCAGAGACACGGAAAAGAGGCAAGGTAGGATGACAAACAGAAGGACTTTCAGGTGTCTCCAGATACAACATTTCGCGCTGTTAGGAAATTTTAATTTCTTTAAGGGAAGACCACCATGTCTCAACTCTGGGCAGGTGCTACACAGCCACGAGACATTCCATTTAAAGAGACATAAAAGACAGGGAGCCTGCAGATAATATTGGTAAATAACAAAGCCTTTAGGGTCAGAGAGTTCTAGGCTCTGGTCGAAACTCTTATTAAGAATTCTAGCCATGTGACCTCAGGCAAGTTGTATCAGTGAGCCTCTGTTGACTTGGGTGTCAGATGGGAATCACACTTCCCAGGGTTTGTTTGAAAATTAAAAGTTTGGATGTAAGGAGCTTAGTTCAATACCTGGCATAAATCAATCACTCAATAAAATTTTAGCTGTTGATGGATATAAGGCTTTCTATTAGGAGTCAATAAGAATGATTTTTGTTCTTCATTTTTTAATGTATTGTTTTTTTTAATACATGAAATTTATTGTCAAATTGGTTTCCATACAACACCCAGTGCTCATCCCAAAAGATGCCCTCTTCAGTACCCATCACCCACCCTACCCTCCCTCCCACCCCCCATTAACCCTCAGTTTGTTCCCAGTTTTTAAGAGTCTCTTATGCTTTGGCTCTCTCCCACTCTAACCTCTTTTTTTTTTCCTTCCCCTCCCGCATGGGTTTCTGTTAAGTTTCTCAGGATCCACCTAAGAGTGAAAACATATGGTATCTGTCTTTCTCTGGAGTACTACGTGGCAATGAGAAAGAATGAAATATGGCCCTTTGTAGCAACGTGGATGGAACTGGAGAGTGTGATGCTAAGTGTATTGTTTTGTTTTCAACGAGTTCCAGGTTGTTCAGGATTATCACGAATTTTAGAATTCGAGGAATCTTCTTTGGTTCAACTCATCATGCTACACAAATGTAAGCTAGGGTGCATGATCCGAAGTTCCTTTGGTTACCATTGAGAAACTACGGCTAAAACTAAGATGTAAATGTTGGTTGGTGGAAACAAAACTTTTTGACAGGATATAAAGTTTAAAATCTGGTCAGTCTTTAAGCTAATACTTTACAGCAGAAAAGTACAAATACTTAAAAGGAATAAAACTGTGAATGGTTTTATACCACACACTTTACTTGGAGAAGAATGCTCTTCTGTTGAGAAGATGATATAGTATGATTTGAACATACTTTTGCAGTATGAGGGACGTATAGAGTAACGGCCCCATATTTGCCATTTTTAGAGAAAAATGTTCCATTCATTCACACCGTAGCTCTGCTGGGTCTGCAGGGTTATGGCTGAAACAACTCTGTGATGTTTGCAGGGGAAAGGATTCTTTTATTGGCTCTGTAATTGGCAAAGACACTGAGGAGAAACACCTTCATGGTTGGGCAGTGAAGCGCTTCCATACCAATGATTTTAAAATTTGAAACTATGCAAAGCTTTTCTTAAGGCCAACACCCACATTGGTCTCTTCCTGTATTTTCCAACCTATACACTAAGTAAAACTCCAGATTTTCTACAGCCCAAGAAAGTGATTTAATGGCATTACACAGGAAGAACAATGAAACCCATGTCTCAGTGTGCACTCCAATGAAGGTATGATCCTTTCTCAAAATGGACTTAAAACTTCCAAAGCTAGAGCACTGAACAAACAAGAGAGGCACTATTTTCAGAAGCGTAAGTAAAATAAGAGCGACATGTTTACTGGGGACAATTGGGAGAAGGGTGCTTAGAAACAAAAAACGCTTCAGTAGAAGGACAATTGAGTACTGGGCACAGAAGTTGTAAGGACTGAGTGTCCTAATACAAGAAATGCACAGAACAGAGTTGAAACGTTCCCCCTTCTCCAGAGAAGAGAACATAATAGCACAAAGGCAAAATCTTCGTAAAGGTTTTTTAACAGTTTCTAATGGAGAACTAGATGTTTCCATTGGCTAATACTTCAATTATACTTCCATTGGCTAATACTTACAATTATATATTGATTACATACTGGTTACTAACCACAAAGAAAAAGTTATAACATTTTCATTCCAAAGTACCTACATTTTCAACAAAAACCTTAATGTTGGGTCTTCATAAGTCCCAAGGTAACGAGCTCAGGATTTCATCATCAGTGATTACCCAAAGTGAGTAACTCTCTGAGTTCATCTTTAATATTCAGTCCCAAATGAACAGAGGCATATAAATAGCCCATTGAGTCACAGTTGGCTTTTAAAGGTTTTACTTCTACTAAATACTCTCCCAATGAAAATGAACCCGGGAATAGTTGTTGACATAAGCAGCACCGAGAATATGTTTTTGTTTATGCATAAATTCTAATCGAAGTCTGGATTAAGGCAAGTCTTGATGAAGCATTTGTGGTTAAGCAGGGCTGAGACCAGAGGATGGCAATGAACTCACACTGAGCAAGGACAGCTCTGTCGTGACATTGGCCAAGCTGTTTCAACAGTGGTCTTCGGTTAATTTTGTACATCTCCCTAGTACTTTCAGCAAGACCATTTGCAGAACTTTGGTGAGTTTCAAGGGAAATAGTTGAAATAAGACTCTTATCCAAAAGTCTTAAATCCAATAGAGATTGATAAGCCATGACCAGAAATTATATATTACCTGTTAATCTTTATGGTGCACACCAGAAGTTATAGAGAAATACCTAAGGTAAACAGAATTCTTGAGTTGTAGCTATGCTAATGGGTAACATATTGGGAAGAAATAGCAGGTAGCAAGTAGCAGAAGTGGAAGAACTAAATTATATGAATATTAGACTATCAGAATTTCACTTGTACTCTGCATGGCGATACCCAGTTCTCTGTGGCACCTGTTGTATGGCTGCTGAAATTATTTCCTATCTGTCTTAATTGCTCGGTCAGCCTTATCAAAACAAAGAAACAAACAAAATAGGAAACGCCATAATTTTGGGTCCTGTCTATATGGACTTGCATCGTTTGTCCCTGCCCAAATCCCCAACCTCACCTTCTACCCTTACTATCCAGACACACCCACTCTCGTTGCAAAACATACACAGCGTTCTTCTAGCTCATTCTTATTCCTATTCAACCTTCATATTTCAGTTCATTTCCCCACTAAGCCTCCTCTGAACCACTGAACTACAATGCATGTCCATAACCAGATACATGTAGTATGTATACATACACACACGTGCATTTATGACATGTATGTATGTGTTTTACATGACATAAATCTGTACATATTCATATATACATACACACACAGGGGAGTGGTTTACACGATTATAGGGCCGGCTAAGCAAGTCTTGGCAGGTGGGCAAGAGGGAAAGATTCAGGGGAAGGGAAAAGCAATTATAGGCCCACAGAATGCTTGGAGTACTTGGTTATTAAGAACGCCCAGTCTCTATGAATGGATAAAGAAGATATGGTATATATATATATATACATATATATATATATATATATATATAGGAGTATTACTAAGCTACAAAAAAGAATGGAATGAAATCTTACGATTTTCTACAATGTAGATGGAGCTAGATAGTATTATGCTAAGCAAAATAAGCCGTCAGAGAAAGACAAATACCATCTAATTTCACTCATATATGGAATTTAAGAAGCAAAAAATATGATCATAGGGGGGAAAAGAGAGAGGCAGACCAAGAAAGAGAGAACTCTCTTAACTATAGAGAACAAACTGATGGTTTTCAGAGAGGAGATGGATGAGGGGACGGGTTAAATAGATGATGGAGATTAAGGAGGGCCCTTGTTGTGATGAGTGCAGGGTGATGTATGGAAGTGTTGAATCACTAAATTGTACACCTGAAAGTAATATTACGCTCTATGTTAACTAACTGGAATTTAAATAAAAACTTAAAAAAAAAGAACACCCAGTGTCTTTTTCAATGCCTTCCACCTGACTAAATCACTCTCATCCAGCATAATCTCTCTCTATTATTTATTTTTTGAGAGGAAGGGAGTGACACAGAAAGAGAGAGAGAGAGAGAGACAGAGAGACAGAGAGATGAAGTGTGCCCATGAGCAAGCAGTGGAGGGGCAGTAAGGCAGGGAGAGAGAATCTTAAGCCAACTCCTCTCTCAGTGCTGAACCTGTTTTGGGGCTCGATCTCACAATCATGAGATCATGACCTGAACCAAAATCAAGAGTCAGATGCTTAACCAACTAAGCCACCCAGGTGCTCCCACTTTTGATGATCTAAAAAAATTCAACATATTTGGAACTTTATATCTCATCGATAAAACCCTTCACAGAAGCACAGAGATGAGTGTTTGATTGAGTAATTCAGAAAAAGTATGCACGCTTGCTTCCCACTTCCTAATTCTAATACTCGTTGGAGCCCAACCTGCCTCAAAACACACAGCAGAAGGGGAATTCTGGGGAGGGTCATACAGCCCAGCCAAGTGGTTGCATCATAAATGCATAAACGCATCAGAGATGCCATGTCACATCTCTCAGTACTTGTCTTTCACCGCACGTGTCACAGAATCAAATCCCTCATGCATTCGTACCAGCCTTCCCCAGGAAAGTACGTGTTCTCTGAGGGGCAGGTACCGTATCTGTCTCATGTCTATCATGATATCCCCATCACTGGCACAGTGCCTGCACAGGACAGCAGTCAGCAAATATCTGAGGAATGAATGAACGATTGAATGAATTCATATATGTCATTATGTGAGTGTAGCCAGCAACTATCTTGTCAAGCCGACACAAACCTAACAACCATCCCCGGGGCCTTGGAGGTTATCCACACCATGAGGGACGTCATCTCCAACGTGATGAGGTGGATCCATATATATAAGGCTACATCCATTTTAGTTCGTTTCTTCCTCACCTGGTCTCCATACCAGCAAGGTTCTTTCCAGCTTGCAAACCACAAGATTTTAGAAGCAGAAATGGCTTCCATAGCCTTAATCCATTCAACCGATATTTACTGAGCATCCAGTTCACGCCAGAAGTGTGTGAGGCACCTGAGAAACAAAGATGACACAGGATGGGGCCCTGTCCTTAGGTGGCTTGCAGCTCAGTGAGGAAGAGCAGGGAGGTCAGAACGTACATTACAGGGGCTACAGGAACATAGTGGATGCCTATTCAGGGCATAGTGGAGGGGAGATGAACTTAGGAGTTTTTTTCTGCAGAGGAGTCAGAGAACATGGCCCAGAAGTGACATCTTAAAAACTGTTTCACTCTATTTTGATGGGCAAGGGTGGCGGAGGGATTGCAGGTAGAGAGAGCAGCACATTCAGAGATTCCAGGAGGGATTCTACTGTATCTAGTTGCAGGGTGTATATGAGCAGTTGGGTCGGGGCTGGTTAAACTAGACGCATAGTCAAATCACAGAAGCTTTTCACGAGCCCTCCCATATCACAGTGCCCAGAAGAATCCTTGATCCTAGCTTTCCTTTTATCACGCCTACATACAGCACCCTCAATCTTTCATGGGATCTCCCTTGACTCCTTTTTCCCCTTCAAATCAACCCAAAGATGTCATGCTCAAGTTCCTTCTAATCTGGGGGACCCACAAGTCACTTTTCACATGCTGCAGGATCAGGTGTCCTGAGCAGACAGGGCAGGGTCAGGAAGTAGTGCTCAGTTTTTATAAAATAAGTAAGTTCTGAATCAATGAATAAATATTATCAACTATGCTTTGAGGTGATCAAAGTAGCTCTTGTTGCTAAAATGTCTTCAGTCATCCTAAACAGACGCCTTCACTCATTCAAGGGTTTTCAACCTCAACTTTAACAATAGGGATCAAATGATTCTTTGTTGTGGAGGCTGCAGGATGTTTATCAGCATTTCTGGCTTCTACCCACTAGGTCATAAGCACCCCACTCCCTCAATTGCGAAAACCAAAAATGTCTCCTGATGTTACTAAATATTCCCTCTGGGACAAAATCAGCCTTGTTTGAAAGCCATTGACCTGATTCCACGTTTGGGTTAGTGTAGTTTATATACCAATGGTCTTGTCTTGTAAATGCGATAGGCTTTCATGGAGCCTCTAATATTTTTCCTATGAAGGCATTTCTGCTATGAGTACCATTTTATAGAGAAGAAAATTAGGCTTATGGAAAATTAGACACTTTTCCTACTGAGTGGATCCAGAATTTGAATCCAAGCCATCTGTCTCAAAGTCAATCTCTTAGACACTCTGAAATGCTACCTCCCCTGTGAAGAAAAGCCCAGACTCCTAGAAGATAGCTGTGTAAGGATGCCAGGGAATAGCAGGCAGGTCAGACAGCACATTAAACCTGTTAAAATCTAGTCTTGCCAACTCACTTTCAGAAACAGAATCCCCAAGATACTCAATGATTTGCCTCCTCGAGATGAAAGCAAGGAAGATCAACCCAGAGACTCAAATGAGGAAATGGCTTCTTTGACAGCTTATCCAAGCCAGGCCATGCTGTTTCCATTCTTTCTAGAAGGCCCCACGCGTCCCTCATCGTAACACATCACACATTGTATTGCCAATGTATCCTGCCTCAAATGCCGATTCTATTAGCCTGGGAGCTGCTTCAGAGCAAAAACAGTCCCACTCACTGTTTTTTTTTTTTTTATTGTTGTTGTTTTTGTTTTGTTTTGTTTTGTTTTTTTGCAAAGAGCATTTTTCCATTCACATAGTAAGAATACAATCAAAGCTGACTGATTGGATGGATGGACGCATGGATGGATGGGTGAACGGACTAATGAATCCTAGATACAGAAAGAACTGTAAGCATGAAGGATGGGAGTTACAAGTGAGTCCTGGCAGCGCAGGTACAAATGAAAGCCTGTCAAGTTAACCACTTACAGAAAGTGTTTTCTATTATCCAGACAGGAAGCCGCTGGGAGCAAAGTACATAGATTTAATGCAGCAAATAAAGTAAGAAAAAATTGGCCCTGAATCAATAAAAATCGTCCGTCCTCTCTTTTCAGTTTTATAATCCAGGCCGTGGCTGACCCAAACCACCCAACTCCATTCCACCCCCATTAAGGACTTCTACCTGCCTTGTTAAATATTCACGGGCACTGCCCCTCCGGAAAGGCCACAGGCTCTTCAGCGCAGTAAATCGATCCACAGCGCCTCTATGTGAGCAGGCTGTTAAAAGAGATTACAAAACACAGCTCCGGGCTTGACAAGTTTCCCAGACTTGGGGTTTGGCAGCTGGAGACAATCAGGCGGGCTTCTCTGTCCCCACCACTCACAGCTCTGGACATGGAGAATTGCTTCTCCAGTCCCAGGATGACTTACGTGGAAGATTTCCTGACGCAACCTTGATTCTGCAACTTTCATTTTGTCTCAGACGATGATCTTTGCAATCCTCTTTTGTCAGAGATTCTGGGGCCCAGACTGATAGTCGATACTCGATGAGGCAGCTAAAGCTCAGGGAGGGGAAATGACTTGCCCAAGATCCCTGGGAGAAGTGGCTGCAGGGCTAGGATTCACTGGGGAACTGTTGATGGACTGAAGGCATCGGTTGGACTGAGCAAATAATGCACTGGATCTCCCATGGACCCAAAGGAAGCTCCCTAGAGACGTTGATCAAGTAGGCTGGAGCCATATTGGGAATCTTTTCATCGACAGTGGTAGTTACTCAGGGTGATTAAAATTACATTTGTTCATTTATTTATACATCCACCGAATACTACTATATGCCTACAGCGTTCTAGGAATTGCACAAGTTTTGCGTGGTAAGTGATAGAGCAGGAAGACAAGAACAGAGCAAATAGGCTAGCAGAATATAGAGATCATATAATATAGTATTAAACAGAAGATCATACATAATTATGTTAGATGTGATATTATACGATATATATTGTCTTAGTTGGCTTGGCTTAGCACAACAAAATACCATAGTCTTGGTGGCTTAAACAGCAGAAATTTATGCTGTCACTGTTCTGGAGGTCAAACGTAGGAGATTAGGGTGCTAGAATGGTCAGGTTCTGGTGAAAGCCCTCTTTCTGGCTTGCAGGCAGCCACCTACTCACTGTGCCCTCACAGTGGAGAGAGATCTCTGTCATTTCTTCCTATCAGGCTGATCCCATCATGAGGAGCCACTTCATGATCTTATCTAAGTCTAATTATCTCCCAAAGGCCCATCTCTAAATACTATCACACTGGAGGTAAGGGTTTCAAAATATGAAAGGGGTCACAATCAAGTCCCTACGTATAACTAAATATGATATGATGTCTGATATTGTATGACATACAATTTAAAAAATACAGACTAAGAACCGAAAGAGGAAGGAAAAGGCTGCAGAAAGGTTCTTGCAGGCAGTAACACCTACAGCCAAGTGTGTCATCGAGTTCAAAGGGAAAAAGAGCCAGAGACCACAGACTGATGAAAAAGGCCCTGAGTCAGTAAATGAACAGTTCAGCAGGCAAGAAGAAAGGCAGGAAATCCCAGCTCCTGAGCTCAGGCTATGGAGGCAGATAGACTTCAGGCACCTGCAGCTATGACCATGAACAAATCATTCAAATCTTCTAAGTCTCGATTTCCGTAATTATAAATCGTGGAGAACAAAAGCAGCTAACTTATCAAGTAGTTGTGAACCTTGGCATGAGATAATCTTCTTGAAGAGCTTAGCCCTGAAGACTGGCATATTGTGTTTAATCAATGGGAATTATGATTTTTGAAATACTGAAAATATCCCACCAGTGCATTCCGTTGGCTCTACCTTCAGATGCATTGTGCATCCAAACATCTAACAATCTCCAGCAACCTATGTGGCCTTGGCCAACTGTTTGAAAACACCTCAGTTTTCTTATCTGTGAAATGGATACATTGTTAGTGACTACCTCACAGTGCTTTTGGGAGTACTTACGGATTAGTACACATGAAAAGTACTTTAAAAGATGCGTAGACTGTAGCTCATGGCGAGTGCTAAGTAAGTGGTCCTTATTATTACCATCTTGCGTCTGGATTGCTGGGGTAGCAGACTCTTACTTGCCCTCTCTGCTTCTATCCCGTCTCCTTGGATATTTTCACACAGCAGCCAGGGTAAGGCATTCAATAAGTAAATCATGTCACCCTCCAATGGCTTCCCATCTCATTCAGAGCAAAAGCAAAGGCTTCATATTGGCCTGGACCCCCTTATCACTCAGACCTTATTTCCCACTGCCCTGCTTGTTCACACTGCCTCTTCCTCCCCAGCCTGACATGGTGTTCCTCTGACACAGCACATCCATCGGTGTGTTTTTCCTTGAAGTTCTCTCTGCCAGAAGGTTCTTGCCCAGATATATTCTCGATCAATCCATTCAACTTCATGCAAGTTTCTGTCCAAATGTCTCGTTAGCAGGAAGACCTTGCCTAACACAATTGACCTAGGTAGCAAATACCACCCAGGACATCCCATCACCCTGACCCTTCTTTATTTTCCTTATGATCTAACATCCTATGGATTTATACTGATAATTGCGTATTGTCAACTGTCCCAACAGAATGTAGGCTCCAGGAAGTCAGAGATTGGCTTGTTCAGTGACAGTAAGAAATGTGCTTGATACACGGAAGGACTTTCATTAATATTTTCCAGTGATGAATGAGTAAAAGAACTATGGGCAGGTGTCTTCTCTGATTGAACACTGACCAAATGGGGCAGAGGTGACCCCCCTGGTTGCAAGGCATGTGAACTGAGCTCCTGAATGAAAGATGCAGGGGCCCAGAGTCCCTGATTGCCAGTCCAGTGTCTCTTCCGGGAGAAGCCTGGAAAATCTAACTGGATAGTTCTCAGTGGCGGAAGGCGAGTAATCTTCATTATTTAGCAATTCTAAGCATTACCTTAATGACCTGGTAAATCATCCTGAAAATCTGAAGGTCTCCAAAACATGGTGATTCTGAGAAACTGCTGACTCTAGCTGTCTCCAAGGGATGTTGTTAGTGATCATTTTGGATGGGCTTTTGGCAGGTACTTTTATGTTCCACTTAGGTGAGGGTGCAAAGCAATGAGATCTAGTTCTCCCGCCATTTATGCAGCAGAGTACAATCTGTTCACAGGCAAGGCAATGCTGTAAATCCTGCATCGCATGTGCATGGTGTGTGTGTGTGTGTGTGTGTGTGTAGCTTCTGTGGCATTATTTTAACCAAAAACCTCAGTTAAGTGGGGTCATAAAACTATTTTCATATTGGGACACTTCTCAAGACAAGATGGCTTCCCGCTGGTTTTCCTCCTTCTTTTCTCCCTGGCGGCACTCAAGATGAAATTGAAGATTAGCACCTGTTGCATGCTAAGTATGGCCGCCATCCAACCTGACCCCTAGGTGGCACCACCCTTAGATCTAGGCAACAAAGCCTCCATTTTGGGCCTCATGCTTTAGAGGGGCCTTATATTACAAACACATTAGAATATGCATTTACCAGGGCACCTGGGGAGCTCAGGTGGTTAAGTGTCTGACTCTTAATTTTGGCTCAGGTCATGATCCCAGGGTCATGGGATCAAGCCCTGCATTGGGCTTTTTGCTGACAGGATTGAGCCTGCTTGGGATTCTCTCTCTCTCTCTCTCTCTCTCTCTCCCTCCCCCATTCATGCTCTCTCTCTCAATAAATAAATAAATAAATAAATAAATAAAATACATTGATTAATGCATAAATAAATAAAAAAAGAAAATGCATTTATTAAAGAATATGCATTTATTAATGCATAAATTAATATTTATTATATTAACGAATAAATAAATTGTAAATAAATAAACTATAATTTATTATTTAAAGAAAATGCATTTATTAATGCATAAATAAATAAAAAAAGAAAATGCATCTATTAAAGAATATGCGATCATCCCTGCTCGTTGGCGTCACTCTCAGCTCTGACACAGCATGATCCTTAACCCTGAACCTCCACTCCTGTGAGTGTCCAAGCCCCCCCGGGAAAAATGCGTCTCTACATCTCCTGCCCCAGGTGCTCGAAATGAAAGATAAAGTGCATTCAAATACTTTGGGGGTTTGCAGGTGGGCAGTTGCCAATGTCAGACATAGATGCTGTGGGATTTGAGCAGCCAGAGGAAGTTAGGCAACAGAGCAGACGAACTGATTAACTTATGAGATCTTTCCTTGCAAATAGTACAATGGAAAAGGCTGGTAATACAAAGCACCCATTTTCTTGCTTTGATATTGCACCTCGCGGCTCCAGAGGTAGGCATGAACAGGCAAGGTATTCACATCACTTCCCCGGGACAGCGAAGGAACATGTTCCTATGTTAAACAATTCATCTTGCTCTGGGAGTTTCATATTTCTGCGTTGTGGGCATCACAGGCATGAAGCATGATGCCAATTCATGCTAGGTGGACATTACACACTAGAATCATAAACAGTGTTATTGCTAACAAAATGAGTAAGGCTGAATTAAACTTGCAAACAACCAAGTAAAATGTTTCAGCTTTATTTAAATAATTTAAATTTTTTTAATGTTTGTTTTTGAGAGAGACAGACAGACAGACAGAGCGTGAGCAGGGGAGGGGCAAAGAGAGAGGGAGATACAGGATCCGAAGCAGGCATCAAGCTCTGAGCTGTCAGTGCAGAGCCCAATGCGGGGCTCGAACTCATGAATGAACTCATGAACTGAAGTCAGACGCTTAACCGACTGAGCCACCCAGCCGCCCCTATTTAAATAATGTAAATGAAATTTTTGATACTTTGACATAATTGTTATTTGAATTTTTCAAATTTTAACTTATTTTTGCAAGTTTTAGATGAACTCCGAAAAATAAAAATAATTTTCATCTTTTGCCTATTTACATTCAATCTACATCTTTGACGAACACTTATTAAAGTTTTGGAGACTTTGAACCCAATTATATGTTACCTTCCAAGCCTTTAAATCATTTAGAATAAGTACAAATTGATATGGCATTATAATCCAGGAGGTTGAAAATTTAGCACAAAGAAGAAAAGGGCTGAAAAAAAAGAACATTTTTCAAAAAGCAAGTCTGCCTAGAACTAGAAATAATAAAAGCGAATACGTTGCATTTGATAGGAATCACATAGGATTAGTAACTATTGCATTACAAATTCTTGATGTAAAGCTTTAATTGTTAATCAAAACAATGAGAAAGGAATAAGGAAATTACTGTCATCAGACCTACAACCTGAACAAGTCAGAGGATATCAATGCAATGTTGTGATCTTTACTAAATTAAGACATAATTACTGCACAAAAAGAGAAGGTATGGGCCTCCATTTTACCATTGCACCAGATCCCGGAGGTCTACCTTCCCCAAACTCACTACAAAATAGGGTGATGCAGCCTCATCTACCTGCCTTACTAAAGTCCCTAAATAGAAGCCCATCAAGACCACCCTTTACCATTATAAGGGAAGAGCAGTACACGGTAAGATGACAAATATGGGGAAGCCACAAATGCTTAGACCAAGTGCCAACTTGCAATGGTCAATTCTTATACTGAAAGAGAAAACAGAGCTCACTTTGAGCTTCTTCCTTTCTATTTTACTCATTTATTTTTAAGTCACACATGGGTGGACTACATGTTATATTCAAGGCCTTTGGCCAAGTGCCTTTTATGCTCTATTTTCTTTGATGTTCAAATGACGTAATCAAGAGTTAATGCTACTTTCTGCATGAAGCAGGGAAGTCTGTGCCACTCTCAAGGTGATTTCATAAAGCCAGAGTGGTATTGGAATATGAACCCAGGTAGTCTGCTTCAAGACCCCACAAATAATCAATGCCATCTCCCCTTAAATTAAATTACCTTTGGGGGGAGCCTGGGTGGCTCAGTCAGGTGAGTATCTGACTCTTGATTTCGGCTCAGGTCATGAACTCACGGTTCGTGAGTTTGAGCTCTGCATCGGGCTCTGGGCTCACAGCATGGAGTCTGTTTGGGATTCTCTCTCTTTCTCTCTCTGTTTCTTTCTCTCTCTCCTCCTCCTCCCCCACTCACCTTCTCTCTCTCTCTCTCTCTCTCTCTCTCAAAACAAGTAAATAAACTTAAAAATTATTTTAAAAAATAACCTACCTTTGGAATGCGGGTATAGGAATATGCGCATCCTCTACCCCTTCTGGATTATTCTTTAGCAAAAGGCCATGTTGACTCCTCCCCAAAGATCTTCCTTCGTGTAACAAACAACATCAGTGTCTATTCTCTCCCCATAGTATGTGTGAGCAACTTGAAGCATGGGCTACATCTTATTCACCTTTGTATCCCCTGTGCCGACCACAGGGCTTATATATTTTAAGAGTTGAGTAAGCTTCTAGTAAATGAATGACTAAAAATGAATGAAGACAGTGCAACGTGTGACCCTTACCTCAAGTGAATTGCATTTAACAATCTCCGGAGCATGTGATGTCTGCTTGGGAGACTCACGACCTCCCTGTCACTGCTTCCCACGTGCCACAAGTAGAGGCATGAGCTGCCTTACGAGTATCAAGTGGAAGCATCCTGCCTGCCTTCTGCCTTTCACTTCATCCTTCCTATCGGATGAGGAGTGGTTTGTCCTGTTGCCAAGATTGGATGGAGGACCCAGAATGCTTGGGGTGGCCCTTGAGGGCTCTCTTTTTGCCCAGTGTACCCACAGAATAGAGGCCTTCTTTTCCAGTCCTTCACCCGTTAGGGAGGCACGCCTGATGAGGAGACCAGGAACGCCTTCCAAAGACAGATCAGGAGGCTCACTTCCGTGCCCACTTTTAGCTTCTTTGAGGAATGGAGGCGAGCACATCATGGCTTTTGTGCGGCAGGTTGGGCAGACATCCAGTCGACAAACCCGAGTCTTCTCACACGGGGGCCCCACCGCTGAGATTCAGGAGTAGGGAGCCCAAAGGCAGATTTGGACAAGCCAAATTCTCCACATCTCAACCAACAGTAAAGCTGATATTCTCACCCCTATTTAACTCCTACGTATGTGTCTGAATTGATTCTGAAATTCCAAGGGGAAAGGTATTGAGCAAAATCTTTATCTTTAGAACGTTCTTCTAAGCAGGCATGATTTAAGTCTTAGAGTTTTCGCTACAAAAACAAATGGCAATAGATTCCCACTCCTACTTATCTAACCCATTTTTTTATAAAGGCACTCCTTTATTCTTAGAATAGGATGGGCTTCCTCTTCATCCCCATGAACTTTGCCCTCAGTGCTCCAGAGAATACTCACCACAGTGAGTGTCATGCTGTGAATGTCACTTGTTTTTTCTGAGCTTCGCAAACCTCACACTCAAAACTCCTGAGAAGTGGAAAAATGAAGAGCCTACTCTTATTATTACTGTGTTCCCTGTAGCTAGCTCAAAGCCCAGCATTTAGAGAGCACTTAGAAATAAATATAAATAAATGTTAATAAGTGAGGACGCTGTAAGTTAATTTGATACATAACTTTGGGGCTCTGGAACTTGAACTATCTTGTTAATGTTTAGAAAAATTATTGCAAAACACTTCAAGAATTTACTCTGACATTTTAAAATGTCGCCGAATCACACAAGCTTGCGAGAGGCTAAGGGCCAGACTGGGACATGGCTCATTCTGGGAGCATGAGGGGCTCAGAAGCTGGTGCCGGCGCTGTCTCCAGCTTGCAGTGTGAACTCAAAAACGTGAGCTCTCTAAGTGGCATCTTGCATTTTAATGGCATTCTTGGATTTTCATGAAATTATATGATGCTTGATTAGGGAGAGAAAGCACAGAGAACATGGTTTGCCATATCATTATATTGAATGAAAAACCATATCATTATATTGAATGAAAAATCTGAAATTGGAAGAGATGAGCTGGGCTTGTCAACCACACAACAGAACCAAACCCAGAAAATGGCACTCCTTGTCTACCAGGTCTGTGTGTCTCCTTGTGTGTGTGTATTTTTTTCTAAGAAGCAACCCTGTTTCTCATTAAACACTCATATGCCAGGATTCAGTAGGCGCTGAGGACTGAATAGGGCTCTGGAAGTCCACTCTCTAGTGGACAAGGGAGATTAATCAAACAAAGGGAGATGCAAAGACGTGCAGGTCGTGATCTCGCGGTTGATGAGTTCGAGCCCCACCACAGGCTCACTGCTGTCAGCCTATCGGGGCGGAACCTGCTTCAGATCCTCTGTTCCTTTCTCTCTGCCCCTCCCGCTGCAAGTACTCTCCAAAAAATAAATAAATATATATATTTTTTTAAAGAAAGAATCTTCTTCGTTCACCTAAGGAGGAAGGATGTCAGGTTATTCATTCTAGGATGATTCATGATCTATGTTTCTATGTTTGAGTCAGGATGCTGCATAAGTATGGAGGCACAGGAGGGCATTTCGGAGGGGTATTACAGAGAGAAGGGCGATCATGTGGAAGAAACCCTTCACCCCATTTCCCACCTCACTTTCTACTTTCTACTTCTAGCTCCTTAACATGTACATTTTCCTGTAGCCCTCACCTTCACTCATGCTGGTCCCTCCACTAAAAACGTTCCTACTTCCTCTCACACGACCATTTCCTCATTGTCCATCCTTGACCTTCAATGCAAGGTTCACAAGGAAGCCTGCTGCAACTACTCCCAGTCTTAAATAACACCCGCCTTTACTTCTCTCACATGAAAATACATTTCTGTGTTCTAAACACAATGTTTAATGTTAGTTTCAAAATGGGTGATTTTCAATGCCCATCTCCATCAATGAGCTGTAATAAGCTCCTGAGAGCATAGGTCACATCTCTCTGGCTCATTACCGTACATGCTATGCACATGATCAATTCTCACTAAAATATTTGAATGAACATATTATGAGATCAACCATTTTTATCAATGCCCTTCCGGAACATGTAATGTGAGTGGATGAATTCATTGTCAGTTGACATTTATTGAGTGCCTACTATGTGCTAGGCAATGTTCTAAGGATTTTACAAATTGTTACCTCCACTATTTCTCTTAGCTTTAGGAGGAGATAGATACTAAGGTAACCCCCATTCTATAGATAAAGAAATTAAAGCACACAGGCGGTAAGTAACTTGATCAAGTCTCCATAGTGGTAAGTAGCAGGGCTGGAATTAAATCAGGTGGTCTAACTGGAGAGTCAGTGCTTGTATGTAGATGCCAAGCTACTTCTCATGACTGAGTGAATCAATGAATAAATGAAGCATGAACAGCAAACTATGTGCAAGAAGCTACAGAAATTTAGTATGAGGGAAGTATAGGGTGAGTGCTACCGCAAAATGTGTGTGTAGCAAGGCAGGGGACTGGAGGCAATGAGACTCAGCGCATGGATGGGGGGCCTTGGGCACCAAGGTAAGGGATCCTCCCTTTGTTGGCAGATACACTGAAGGGTTCACATTGAAGACAGATCAGTGGCTGTTCCTTCAAAATGATCATTTAACCTCAGATCTGATTCAAGAATGCTAACTTCAACCCCTACACCATACCTCCATCCCACTCCCTCATGCCAGCTGCCTTTTCCAAGCTGAGCCTCTCAGATTAGCCATGTTGTGGGACTGCCTGCCTGTTTTGAGAATGGCTTTCCTACCTTCTAATGTTGCTCCATTCTTCTTCGGCTCATTGTTTTACAACCAATTGAGTAGCTCTGCAATTAAGCCTCCTCCATAGCTCATAGGAGCTAAACATCCTAAGTTCTTGGCATTATGTGCCATGTTATTGTCATGTTAGTTGGACTGTAAAGGCAGGGAGGTGAGCTGATCACCTGGTGTTAAAGAGGGAGAAGGTTCAGGGATGAAGAGACCAGTACTAGCTGTGAGGCTACTGCAATAGTCCAAGTTCAGTTTAAAACAGTCTGTATTCTATTGGTACTTATGGGACCAAAAAAAAGGGAAAATATGCAAAGTCAGAAGCAACAGGACTTAGGGAACACTTAGAAAAAGACAAGACCGTGCAAAAAGTCAGAGGCTTCTGAAATTTTGAGTCTGAGAGTCTGAAAAAATGATCATGTCAAGAAACAGAAAAAGAAAGGGAATAGAAAGGCTGATGTTCAGTTTGAGGCACTGACTGGACACCCACGTGTATGTGTCAAGCCTGACGCGGGCACAGGCAATGAGGCCTATGGACTGGGAAAGAGCGTGGGAAGGAAGACACTGATGTGAGACCCATTCTTGTTGATGTGGTCATTGAAAATGCAGCTTGAGAGTGAAGTCACCAAGGTAGAGTGTGTAGAAACAGGAGAAACCCAAGGACAAGTGCCATAAAATAGCCATCACTATGGGAGTACCTGATCTCATATTAAGAGCATAGAACAATCCAGAGCTGCAGAGATAAAACCACGGCTGGGTTTGGATCATGGCTTCAGCACTTTTTGGCTCTGTGACTGGGGAGGTTTCTTTACTTTTCACAGCTCAGCTTTCCCTTTAGTAAAGTCAGCTCAATCTCCTGGGGTCGTTGTGAGAAGTTATTGAACGAGTGTGGGAAGGACCCAACATAGCAGATAGCCCATTGCAGACCCCAGAAACACCAGCTAATACAATGTTGGTGTGAAAACCAACTATTGGTTTTACTGGTGCTTGGAAACCACTGTACCTGCATGCTGTATATATTTCTTCTTCTAATCCTTACTACAACAGTAGATATAGGATTCATGTGATTGCCTCCATCACATGTTTGTCTCCATCACATTGTTTGGAGAAATTTAGGTTCCGAAATTAGGTTCACTTGTCTCTACTCAATGTAACTAATAGGTATAATGAGCAACCCCCAAATCTCAGCCACATAGCACAACAAAATTTTATTTCTTGCACAAGTGACAGACAACATTGTTAGAGCAGCACTTCCGTGTTGTTTTCCGTAAGTGTTTTCCGTAACTGTTTTCCAGGGAGAGAATTGGAGATTCAGGCTCTTTCCAGCATGTGATAGCCTGATCTTTATTTTTTGAAGTTTATTTATTTATTTTGAGAGAGACAGACAGACAGACAGAGATAGAGACAGAGAGAGCCCAAATGCCATAGCAGCAGAGAGAGACAGAGAGAGAGAGAGAGAGAGAGAGAGAGAGAGAGAATCCTCAGCAAGCTCCACACTGTCAGTGCAGAGCCCTGTGGGGCTCGAACTCATGAACTGTGATCATGACCTGAGACAAAGTCAAACACAACAAACTGAACCCACCCAGGTGTCCCAGACCCATCTTTAATACTTGTCCTGTATGGTCATTCATGTCAGAAGAAGAGAGCAAGGAGGATGATCAAGCCAAGAATTAATAGCTAGGTCTGAAAGGAGCCCACACAACTCTCAGACACAGTTTGAGAGGCCAGAACTTAGGCATGTGTCCATCCCCAAATCAGTTTCAATGAAAGCTTGGAAATGTAGTGTTCTTGCCCAGGAAAAGAATGGAATTGGTACGCAAGACTGTGCCCTGTCTCATAACTGGTTAAGGTGGGATGTGAAAGAAGTCCTAAATTTGGAGATTGGAGGACAAAGAAAGATAGTAAAGGGAAAATCTGACAAGTGGAAAAAGGCCTAATATCTTTTTCATGTTCTGCAAGCCAAGGGAAGAGTCTACTTATTAAATCCCTACTATGTACCAGGCACTGTGCAACTTCAGTGTTGACTCATAAAGACACAATATCAGGAGGAGGATTTGGAAGAGTCCACTGGGTTTAGCAATTGGACATATATTTCAGGAGAGATGGGTAAGGCGCAAGGAAGAAGGAGGCAAGATTTTTTTTTGGTTGTCAAATTTTGTCATTGCCAGAGGCATGTCACATAGTCCTCTTGACATTATCACTGGAAACTTGACTTTCTCTGTGTTTGAGGAAGAACTCTGTGAGACACTGACGACTTCTCAGAGAACAGCAATGATTTGCCCCCATGGGAAGAAGATATGACAGGACTAAAAGTAGGATGTGGTGTGGGAGGAACAAAGAAAGTACAACATGCGTACTTCATCTCCTTGTGCATTTATGTTTCTTCGCCCATTTGGGGAGTGGCCCTTGAAGGAAAAGAATAAACAACAAAGAAAGAAAAATGAAATGAAAAAAAGAAATCAAGAAACAAAATACAAGCCTGGGATCCAGGGCTGGTGGAATCTTTGATTGGAAGTGCTTTGACACAGAAGATTTGAGAGAAACGAGGTAGCCAGCAGAACTGGCCAGAGCCCCAAAGACCCCTCCTCTGCTATACACAGGACTTCAAGATCTCTAAAGTAAGCAAAAGCAGGACCTCCCTCAGTCTCCCGAATTTCTCGGGACTTTTTCCCATTGGTCAGTTCCAAACTCTCAGCCTCTGACAGCCATCAGTTTCTACTTAATTGCCTTTTAACCTCACCTTCCCTTTTACTTTATTTATTTATTTTTTAAAGAATGTTTTAATGTTTATTTTTATTCTTCAGGGAGAGAGAGTGTGTGAGTGAAGAAGGGGCAGAGAGAGAGGAAGACACAGAATCTGAAGCATCACCCTCCCTTTTCCCTTCATGTGAGCTAATGAACCCTTTAGATTGTTTATCTGACTTCAGACTCAGAATGTCTTGATTGCTACCCCTCCAAACCTCTCCACAGCCTACTAAACACTGATGTGCTATACCCATACCACACCCAGAGTCCAAGATACTTCATTCCAGATTGTAACCCAGTACCCATCCCCTAAGCCATCTCATATGGTAAGGGAACCTCAGGTAGATGTGGCCCAAGAGAAATGGCAAGAGAATGTTCTAGATGAATATGGCTGCCTCTGCTCTGGGCTTCAGGAAAGAAATGAAGAAGGCCTTATAGCTTCTAGGTCATGCAGCCTATCTCTCTTAAAAGGAAGCAAATTAACTGGTTCTTTCAAGAAACTCACGTATGTACCAGAAACTTTGCAGACAATGAAGATACTGCCTGCAAGAAGCTCAGGGTACGGGGCACCTGGGTGGCTCAGTCAGTTAAGCGTCTGACTTCGGCTCAGGTCATGATCTCACGGTTCATGAGTTCGAGCCCCGTGTCGGACTCTGTGCTGACAGTTTGGAGGCCTGGAGCCTGCTTCAGATTCTGTGTCTCCCCCTCTCTCTGTCCCCCCCCACCATGCTCATGCTCTGTCTCTCTCTGTCTCTCAATAATAAATAAACATTTAAAAAAAAAAGAAGCTCAAGTGTACAAGAGGGATATGGGTGCCCATGCAAGCAATCACAGCACGTTTGCAACGCTAGAGGCCATAGTGGGTGAGGGGGGGGCCCAGACTCCTGCTCCAGCCAAGGGGAGAAAGCTCAGGAAATGTACATGTACAAGAAGGTGAGGTGAAAAGTCTTAAGGCAAAAGCACCACTGGAAAAAAATGGAATCACCTCTGAAATAACTCTGAAACCTGGCTGGGGGAGGGGGGATAGAGAAGCAAACAAACAAAAGCAAAAGAAAAATAAAATAGTGGCAAGTATCTATGTAGCAACCCAGGAAGAGGAAATCCTAACAGCTTGAAAGCATAAGAAAGGGAAGGAGTGCTGACTTCATGCAGGAAATAGAGCCTGTGGAAGGTCTTGGTGAAGGAAAATGAAAACTGAACGTATATGTGAGATAAAGGCAAGAACTCACTGAAGAGAGAGATGCTAACAATGCCACAGAGTTGTGAGAGGTCAGGAACAAAGGCCCTAAATCTGCTGACTGGACCATCAGATAATTTCTTCCACATTTTCTTCCATGTGGGAGCAATTGTCAGGAAGTGAGAGGCCAAGTGGTAGCATAGACAGTACTTCCAAAGGCCTGAAGACCATGAATGCGCATAGTCATCGCTACCACTCTGGTGAAGTGGAAGAGGCATTATATTCAGAGTCAGAAGATCTGATTCTGCCACAGGCAGAGTCTAGGAATTTTCAGAATTTTCTGAGTTTCTCTATCTTCTCTTGCAAAATGAGAGTATTGGAAGGAAGAATACTATGGTTCATCTTTAGAGGCCAAAATGGATAGCCCTTTCCCCCCTTTGGATGTTCCTAGAGGAAGCAGTTCTTCTAGGCAAGCTCACATCTAGAAACAATTGATTCTTGATCATCTATGAGACTCCAAATAACACATAGGCATTTTAAGCCAAGTGGCATGCCTAATCCAGAATTATCCCATCAGGCATTCCATGCATCCACTTAGGTTGGATCAACAAAATTCTAGATTCCAAAATTCCCCAGTCTATTAAAGAAACAAATGGCTTTTTGTTTGTTCCATTATAGTGATCATTTTCATCCTAAGTTTTAAAAATGCCATCACAGAGTTCTATAAATGCTCATCTTGGCACTCAAGGGACCCAGTGAAACTGGCATTTTGTTCTGTTGGCTGTTGAAAGTGAAGTCTGTTGACTGGGAAAATGTTGACTTCTGTTCCTCTGAGTAAAGGTGTGTGTATATGTGTGTGTGCACTCCCAGTTAGGCAGGTAATAAAAAGATTAAATCTGAAAATGGTTCCACTCTACAAGATATGGTATTTCACATTGAGCTGCATTTTACAACATTTTCAGGTAGAATTTGATTACTTTGAACGATTGACTATTGATTCATGTTTCTCAGAACTCAGCAGGGCATGGGGAGAAGTCTCAGCCAATTGCCAATGCTTGGAAAGTGTTCTCAGGCAACATAGCTTACAATCAAAAGTAGTGATAATTTAAGCAAAATCTTAACATTTCTCCCCTACCTCCTATTGATGAAATATTTCACTTCTCCAGGTTGAGCTTCCCTGGGTCAAGTATAACTCACTCCTCCTACGTTAAATGACACAATCATATAAAATGTGTTCGGTGTAACTCTGGCATCTTCAATAATTAAAGTCCAAGCTGAAAAAAATATATATGTACCTAATACATATACATATTACATTTATTTTTAATGTTTATTTATTTATTTTGAGGGAGAGAGAGAGAGAGAGTGAGAGCATGCGTGTGCACACGAGTTGGGGAGGGGCAGAGAGAGAGGGAGAGAAATCCCAAGCAGGCTCCACACTGTCAATGCAGAGCCCAACGTGGGGCTCAATCTCACGAAACATGAGATCATGACCTGAGCCAAAATCAAGAGTCAGACGCTTAATCAACTGAGCCACCCAGGCACCCTTTGGCTCACGATGTTCTGACTATGAGCATTTACCAAGTACTCTATGAGTTTTCACTTATGTAATCCTTACAATAATCTTATGAGTTTGATATTATTATCATTCCCATCGGTAATAGACAAGTACTATCTATAAACTGAATCCAAGAGAGGTTAGGAAACTTACCAAATAAGTGATCATTTTAAGCTTTGAATATGCCAGAGCCTAAGTCCTTAAATATCATGTTATATACTGGCATTTTATTATAATCCTATGAACTTGGTCCCAGAATACACTTATATATAAATGTATATAAATACATAAATCCTTGCCTGGTTCCTATGCTAGATTGGGTGACTATCCTTTCTATTTACTCCAATTATATTTAGATATTTACTTAGCTATTTTTAATAATCTAACTACCTAATGACAACCCCAAATGGAAAAACAAACTGGAACCTTGACAGTAACTTACAACTCAGGGCAAGGTTCTCCCATAAGCCCAGATCTCTGCTTCTACTAACAAGATATAAATATCAGTAGGAATCCTGTATTAGTAATTCCCTTGCTCTCCTTTTTATATAACCCCACTTGCCTGGATTCCAAAATTTTATATGCAAAACATACACATGCACATTTAAAAAATTAAAGTTGTAATGCTGATTTGTTCACAAAGGCTTCTTCCATCTCTGTTCTTTTTTTCACATATTTACTAGATATGTGTTTCCTCATCTATGAAATACATCCTCGTGTCTCTTGCATATTTTTTTTTCCTTTGGGTAATCAGCATTCTTACTGTATAATCATGATACAAATCCTTTGTTATAGTTAAAAATATTTCTATCTTCTCTCAGTGTGTAACTTGGGTTTCCACACTCTTCTAGCAATCTTTTGATTGAAGCCTTGATTTTCTTACTTGTAAAATGTACAACTCACTGTGTGGTCTGCCTACTCCTGATTGCTCCCAAATGGGTATATATGCATTTTAATGCGAAGGAAGACTTAATACCATAAATAATCAAATAAAATCCAAGTTGATTGACACATACAAAGCATTCAAATGAAAAAATACAACAGGAAGAGAGAACTGGAAGAGGAGACATAATATCAGTACTCTAAAGCTCCAATTAAGTACTGTATGTGTAAAGTTCCAATTAAGACAGCATGTGGTACTGATGCAGGTGGAGAAATTTGACCAGTGAGGAGCACCTGGGTGGCTCAGTCAGTTAAGCATCCGAATTCTGCTCAGGTCATGATACTGCAGTTGATGAGTTTGAGCCCCGCACCAGTCTCTGTGCTGATAGTGCAGAGCCTGCTTGAGATTCTCTCTCTCTCTCAACCCCTCTCTCTCTACCCCGTCCTGCTTGTACTCTCTCTCTCTCTCAGGATAAATAAACTTTTAAAAAACAATTTTTCAAAGAAATTTGACCAATGAAATAGACTGGGGGTCCAGGAACACACGTTTATTTATATATCGAAACTTAGTATATGACAGACGTAATATGGCACATTAGTGATGAATAATAGAACTGTTCAATAGTTGGAGTTGGAAAAAAGTACACCCACTAAGAAAAAAATCCCTGGCTTACACCCTATGCTAAAATCTCATTTATTCATGTATATACCACTTGCCTAGACTTCTTTACTTATAATATCCCATTATTTCCCTATCCAGTCTCCTGTATCACTAGCTAAGTCATCTGTTCAATATTAAGAATCAACATAGATATATAGCATTTTAATAATGACCCTCACTCTGCAGGACAGAGAACTAATATGAAGACTGTTGGCTATTAAATTTACCACTCTTACTATGCACTCAGAATCCAGGGATATAACACAGCTAGGTCTGCAGACTCATTAAACACAATAGGAAATGGATTAATGAAGCAAATTCCATTTTTGCTTGGTTTCTATAAGTTCCCAATCTAACCAGAGGAACATGAGGACACTTCCAGATTGGGTGAGCACAAATATCATGCAAACTCTATACCCTATAGTCTTAAAAATCTGAATATTCTCAGAGAACAGTTTCCTTGGAAGTTAAAAGGGCTTTTGTGAAATTATGAGACAAATATTTACTATATATTTTTGATAGCATCATAGGGTCTTGTCTTAAAGGGCTCCAGCTCTGATTTCAATCAGTTGGTTTTGGGCCTATGAACCAACTTCCATATGGAAACTGGGTGAAAAACAATCATTGTTCGTTGTGTTAGTTGATGTTAGCCTTTGTCACTCTCCATTAACTTCCATTGGTCAAAATTATACTCATAGAGTTTTAATTGTTCTGCACTTCTAGTTTGGGTGGGCATTGAGTCATCTCTGACATCTCAGCAGGAACATGGAAACCTCAGGTCAGAAGGTAAAAAGCGTCCGGTGCTATCATGAGATGGTGTGCCTGCAGGCTGTGCCTATATGAATCACTTGCCATAGAGTCTGGAATAAAGCAAGGGTCCTAGAAATAGGTGTGACCAAGAGACTAAAAAAATGATCATAAGAAGCAAATAATGCAAGTGGCTCTTAAGTCAACGATGAATGGAAATCCTCTTTGTAGGCAAAATTGTGAGCAACACATCTGTTTTTTCCCCACTTTTTCCATTAAGAGATATGATGTGATGAGTCTACATCACCTTATGGGTAGTGGCCAGTTGGTTGGCTTGCTGCTTTCAGGTAATGTAAAAGACCAAAACTGCAAGATTAGTAACAAGAAGGTCTGGGGAAAAGGTGTGTGCATAGATTTCTTGGATTTTGTAGTACATTTTGGATAATATGTAGTATGTATTTTGTACTACATAAATGCCCACAGGAAGTCATCCACTCTGGAAGGGGTTTTTAGCATGATGAAGTCATCCATACTGTGGATGTCAGCCCCTTTCCCAAGATATACTGATACTTTTCCTGTGTCTCCTTTTTCAGTCTTGGCAGGAAGAAACCCATGCACAAGCACAAATACATGACTTAAGCCCCACCAAGGCTGATCCAGGTACTGAAACAACTGAATTCCTATCTTGACAACAGTGGATTCTAATATTAAAACCAAATATAATAAAACAAATGGCTAGTTAATACATTGGATACCTTCCATCATGAGATGACAGTAATTTGTATTCTTGGGAATAGATATTTGAGAATCCTATTCTGGATAACGATGACTGCCTACCATACTCTGTCAGAACAACCATTTGTGGACTTACAGAATACCACTGTCATCATCTCAGTGTCCTATATAGCATCTCTTCCAAGTAAGAAACTATATGGGAAATCAAATAAAACAAAGCTTTTGTATATGCAATGTGTTTTTCTTATCAGTAATCCTTCATCCATAAATGTATAGTTCAATAGAATTGTGGAAATCAAACACAGCTTCATTCCCTGCTGCCAAGGCTACTATTTAAAGCTTACTTACAGCATTGGCTAGAAGAAGACACCCTCAAGTATTAATGTTGTCTTACATGGAGTAATATGTAATTTAAACCAACAACCAGCCCATGGTATCATTTCCCTCAAAGCCAGAATACATGGGTCTGGGAATAAAGAAGCAGAAGTAGAAGGGACCAATCTCACTGCTATGTCACATAACTCACTTAGAGGATTTCTAAATTCCAGTGATTATATTTCTTAAGAAAATAATGTTTCCCTTAGGGAGAATAGCAACACTTCTATTAACTTACAAGACAAGAAAATACCCTGGTCATTTGGGTTCCTCTGCTACTGCACTGAAAGACTGAGAAGTGATGACTACAGGGGCTTGATTTCATTTACTAAAAAGAAATTAGGTTGCTTCTACCCAATGGAGAAAATAAGTAATCTATTAGTAATCAATGAAGTCGTTAGGGTAACTTTATCACTCTCTTGACAATGGTCCTAGTCAATGGAAAAGACAGCTCAATGAAGATAAAATATTGGGGAATAAACATTTAGGTCTCAGTACAAAAGATTTATCCACAGGGTTCACAGAGAACAGGGGTAACATGGACTGTGGTCTGAAAAGGAAATCATGATTATATATGTTTATGCATAACTTATTATATTATTTCTTCTACCTTACCCCTTATGATATCTTTTCTTTTGGAAACTAGTGCTGATGATTTATATGCATTTATAAGGATTCAGTATGACAAGATGGGCATCACTGCCACCAGAACTAGGACAACATTGAGAAAAAGATTTCCTAAGTTACAAAATCAAGGAGTTACTCACTCTCAAGGGTGTGCATGTTAGGGTGCCATCTGGATTGAATTATAGTTCCTGCTGTGTCTTTCCTGATACATGTCCAGTGCTTAACTTCTATAATAGACTGATCATATCCTTTGTCTCCTTACATGTATTTGATCTCTTAAAGATAACTCTATCTTTTATTTTAAAGTTCACAATCTTTTTTTTATTTTAAAAATTTTTAAATGTTTTTATTTATTTTTGAGACAGAGAGAGACAGAGCATGAGCAGGGGAGGGGCAGAGAGAGATGGAGACACAGAATCTAAAGCAGGCTCCAGGCTCTGAGCTGTCAGCACAGAGCCTGACATGGGGCTCGAACCCACGGATGGTGAGATCATGACCTGAACTGAAGTTGGATGCTTAACCGACTGAGCCACCCAGACGCCCCAAGATAACTCTATCTTGTTTAACACTATATTCTGAAGACTTTTAGCACATTGTAGATGCTAACTAGAAGTTTGTTTAATGGAAGCATGTTGTCTCACAGGTAAATTTTTGTTTTATTTTGATTTTTGTATTTTTACACAGGTTTTTATTACACAATGTTCATAAACCAAGACCAATACTACTGTATTCTTTCATTCTTGGCAGGGGATGGGAAACATTGCTGGTGATAAATTAATAAGCCAAACATTTTAAGCTAAGGTGTAGACAAAATATTACAGCAGGGCCATATAAAAAAAGAAGGTATAGAGTGGGAAATGCAGATAGTAAAACTTAGTTTTCAGAACTAAATCTCTTATTTACTAGCTCTGAGAACTGAGATAACTTATTTGATCTCACTGAGTGTCAGTGTCTCCTATTTGTAAAATAGTGTATGATATCTAGAATATAGACTTTACAGAGCCATTATAAAGATTTAAAATTAAGTTGAAAGTATAGGTGAAAATAACATGTAAGCTTTAACATGATATAAAATTGTAAAAGATTCCTAGTTAGCAACTTCACTGCTTTTCTAACTTATCTAAATGAGTGATTTTCTCTCTCTCTCTCTCTCTCTCTCTCTCTCTCTCTCTGTGTGTGTGTGTGTGTATTTTATTTTTGAGAGTGAGAAACAGAATGTGAGCGAGAGAGGGGCAGAGAAAGAGGGAGAAAGAATCCGAAGCAGGCTCCAGGCTCCAAGCTGTCAAAAGAGCCAGACTTGGGACTTGAATGCACCAACTGTGAGATCATGACATGACCCGAAGTTGGATGCTTAACTGAACTACCCAGGTGCCCCTACATGAGTGCTTTTCTACCACTAATCACAGATTATCCAGTATGATAGATAATTCTACGTATTTCAATCTTATCTTTGTAATAAGTTTCCTGCTGTCAATGGAGATTGAATCTTATTTCTCTTCTCTCTCTCTTCCTCCATCCCTCATTAGCTCCCTCCCTCTTCCATGTTTTCCTTCCTTCCTTCCTTCCTTTCTTCCTTCCTCTCTCTCTATCCTTCTTCTTTCCTTCTTTCCTCTTCTTTTCCTGCTCCCTTTTCTTTTCCTCTTTCCCCACTTCCTCCATCTCCTTCTTCCTCTCCTCCTCCTCTTCCTTCTCCTTGTCCTCATTCTCCTTCTTTCTTCTTCTTCTTCTTCTTCTTCTTCTTCTTCTTCTTCTTCTTCTTCCCTTCTCACTCTCCCTCTCCACCTCTCCTCCTCAGCCTCCTCCTCTTATCATCTTCCCTTAGAACTTACCACAAGGGCTCAATAATGTCTATTTAATTAAATAATATTACTTATGGCCAACTCATTTAGTGTTTTCCTGCCAAGATTTGTACATATTTTTTACCTAACAAGTTATGATCCAGCAAACTTTTTTAAATTATAGAACATAAACAATAAAACCAAACATGTGCAATGAAGTTGATAAGACATGGCATTAAACTATATTTTTTGTGGTATCAAGAGGTAAGCTTGAGGGCATACACACTAAGATTTTGTGTAAGAAGAGAACTAGACTGAACAAAGAAAAGAATGAGATGAGTGAGGTAAACTGGCCCAACACAACTAAATGCAAGGACAGGGAAGTGGAGTGTGGCGCTGTCCATGGTTCTGGCCATGTATTAAACTTGGGAAACAAAAATTCCTGTCCAGTTTCTCCCAAAATTTCCTAGTTGGCTAGAGATGAAACCATAAATGGAAGACAAGAGTTATTAACCAGATAAAATGGGTAGATACTGTCAGTGATGCAAGGTATTGATTCCCTAGTTTATAAATGAGGGAAAGCTAAGTAAAATAAAAAGAAATATTGTTATTTTATCATCATATTAAGAAATCCAAGGTTACTGAGCAAGAAACCACAAAATAATATTATTTGAATGTGAAACAACTATAGAATAAGAAATATGTGAACCAAGAAAATAATACCTGTGTTTGTGTCAACAAAACCCAGCCTGCCTGATACCAAGACTGAAGTTACAACACCAATGATAAGTTTTTCTTTGTTTTTATTTTCTATCTTGATTTTTTAAAGTTATGTTTTCTATCATATTGCAGAATATATTAAATCATGACTTGTGTTTTATAATATTTGCCAGTGATTTTTATTTAGTTTGATAATTTTGTCATATTCTTAATTTCTATAATTCCTTATAAATCTATAACTTATTTATGTTTGCATGGAGTATATCAGGAATCCTGGCTTTTCTTCTTCCACCTCCTGCCTGATGCTCTGTGAGCATTGTTATCAATAAATTGTCCTGCTTCCAGCATCTATTATTTTCAACCACAGGCAAGAAAGCAAAAGGTCATCTTCAACTTCTCCTTCCATTGAATTTGTTTCTTGCAATCATTTCAGCTACATATAACTATCTCTTCTATTGGATATAGGTTACATTCTTTACAATGAAAAGAATGTCCAACTTAATTTGGTCTAGATCTGTGTTACATTCTTATCAGTCACTACTCTGATCAAACAACTCTAGTCTACTTATGGTTCCAAAAACATCCATACCTTTCATATATCCAGCTCTTTCTTTGCTGATGCTGTTTTCTATGTTCATGAACTCCTGCCTGGTTTTCTCCAATCAAAAGTCTGTTCTTGGGGCTCCTTGGTGGCTCAGTTGGTTAAGTGTCTGACTCTTGATTTTGACTCAGGTCATGATTTCAGGGGGCGTGAGATAGAGCCCCACATCAGGCTTTCTAATAAATAAATAAATAAATAAATAAATAAACATTTAAAAAGTCTGTTCATTCTCTAAACACATCAAAATATTTCAAAAGATACCAATCAGAAACACTCTTTCATTGATAATTCACTACATTGTGAACATTTTTGGATAGACTGGAGAATTACAGCATGTAATACGGACTGATGTACACTGGGAGGAAGAATGAACCATGGAATTAAAAAGATTTGACTTTCAAATAAATATTCATTTATTCAGCAAATACTAACTAAAGTCCTATCAGGTCTGGGCACATTCATAAGCATTGGAACAAATGGAAAGAATAGAAAGTCTTTGCTTACAAAGAACCAAATCCCTAGTCAGAGGTGGTAGACAATAATCAAATAAATAAAAAAAAAAAAGTTTAATATTTGCATATAATTAAAATATTATGAATATAATAAGCCCTAATTATAGCTTAGAGAAAGGTAATTAGCGAAGGCTTCCTTGAGAAAAAAATATCTCTCTCTCTCTCTCTCTCTCTCTCTCTCTGTCACTTCCCCTCTCTGCCTCCCTCCCTCCGTCTCTTTAGGAACCTGAATATTATGAAGGAGCCAATGATGCAAAGATTATAGATGATGATGAGAAAGACAAGGAAGAGAAGGAGGATAGCAATTATAATAACCGGCATTGATTAAACCCTTATGTCTTGTAGCCACTTATTTAAAATAACACAGTTCTATGAACTGGGTACTAACACTATCTCCATTTTGCAAATGAGAGAGAAAATAGGTTTACAAAGACTGAAAATTCAACATCAGTTAAAAAGCACAATAAGACTCTTTAAAAAGCTATTTAGTCTCAGGATGCCCATAGGGCCAGACGAAGGAGTTAATGTCCTAGTCCTCCTATGTTTCTCATTTATAACCAAGATCTTTATAAACAGTCATTGACGGGTGATCTTAGCATAAAGGATAAAAATAGGAAATAAATGAAAAGATATCAATAAGCATTCAAGGTATATATATTATTATAAATTACTTAAGGTTGGATATACATATCCTTTTAAAAGTACATATCCTTTTATATGCAAAAAAGGACTTAAGTGCATGTACAGAAAAATAGAATTAAATAAGAAAACAAAAATAATTAAATAAAAGGTTAGACTGAAGAAGTTTATAATAATGGATCCAATAAAGCAAGATATTTAAGTAATAAATAGAAATTTAAAAGAAGGGATAATGCATAGCAAAATAAAAGGCATAGTCAGGAAGGACTAGAGTGTGTGTGTATGAACAGCTCTTTAACATGTTGTTGTGCATTTTAAGGAATTATCTGTCTGAACTTGATGGCAAATAAATGGTGCTACACAGATAACCTTAGCAGAATTTTTTTTTTAAGTTTTCTATCAGTCTTGAATATTACTGTCCTAAACCTAAGGAAAGTTATTTTCAAATCCTAAAGCGTCCCAAGGTTTCTTTTTAAAGAATTGCTTCTCCTGTGAGTCATTACCCAAGGATTCCATTTCTCAGAAAGGCCTTTAGCCCAGTTTCTCAGTCTCTGGTGGCTATTACTTATGTTTAACAGTTACGTGATTGATGAACAGATATATTTTTGAGATTTTCTTGCATAGTCTTAAAAGTTGTTGAAAACAAAGTGTTATCTTTTTCATTTGTTAGTTTTTCTTTTTCTTTTGAGAGAGAAAGCACAAAAGGAGGGGCAAGAGGGAGAGAAGACAAAGAATCCCAAGCAGGCTCCCCGCAGTCTGCACAGAGCCCAATAGGGAGCTCAATCTCTTAAACTAGGAGATCATGACCTGAGCCCAGATAAAGAGTTGGATGCTTCACCAACTGAACCACCCAGGTGCCCCATGCTGATTTTTTTTTTTTTTTGATTAAACTGCTTTGAGGTGTTTTTTGTTTGTGTAACTTTTCTTCTCAGTTTTGAACAATTGGTTTAAAATCATGTAAAAGCATCACGATCTTGTAGTCCACTTTCATATCAAAATGTAAACATAGTTCAGCGCATTATGCTTTCTTATGCCCCCCAGGATGGAAAAATCCATAATAAACAAAATTACTTGACATTTCAAAGTCAGAATTATATAGTAATTCCACCGACTGATGTGGCTGTTGGCCCATGTGATTGAACAGAGTTGAAAATCTTAAACTGATCATGTGTTAAGTGGTACCTTTGACTAGCATGCTTTCCACATATAGTAGGAATATACTTTATCCCCAGTTTGTTCCCATCCAGAAAGCAAAATCAAATACCTTTAGATTTGTCACTCTATTTCTGAATCTACTATGTCAGAAATAGATACAGAGATAGTTTAAGGAAAAGGAAAGAGCCACAGTCTTTAGCTGCAAAGATTGAGATTTTTGAGTTCAAGAAGCACTCAAAACAATGCACAGAAAGGCTGATATTAAAGAGGATTGGAGGAAACAACATTAACATTTGTACTAAGGGTGTCCCATGGCTTCGCCTATACCAGCCAGGCTAGACTGGAATATGTGGCAAGAACAAATGACCACCAAATCTCAATACTTAAAATAACAAACATGTGTTTCTTACTCACACTGACTGCACTGCACATCAACATGGTGGGGATGTGGAATCACTCAAAATCTTGGGCCAATAAGCAGCCACCATCTCAAACATTACTGGTAAACAAACTGGATAGAAAGAAAGAGCTGGAGGGTCTCGCGCTAATAATCGAATCATTGTCCCTCCATTGGCCAAAGATATTTATTTATTCCCACCTAAATTCAAAGGCAACAGAAGTTCTATTCTTTCATGTACCCAAAAAGAAGAGAGCCAAAAATATCCAGAAAATAGAACTAGACCCTACCACAGCTTCCATGCTTTGCTTTTGTGAACACTCCATTTTTACCTATAAATAAACTGCTCCTCTGATTTGAATTAAAGCTTTTGTGTGGCAGCACTCGTTCCGCAAACGAAAGGAAGTGGTCTTTCTTTGTTAACATTTATATTTAGCAATGCAATATAAGACATCTTTGCTAGCACGCTTGTCTTTATTTTCTATTCCATCCAGAGTCTGATCCAATTATCAATGATATTAGCAGAACCAAAAAGAAAAAGACCAGCTTTTGTAATTATATAAAGCTTACCCCTTGGTTTTCACTGCTGCCTGCCATCAATCTGCACAATGACATACATTTAGGGAGAAAAGGGGAATTTAGTCTTTGTCCTAAGACCTGACATTGCAGTATTCCCTGAGTCCCAGGAACAACTTCCTCTTGTACTGCATGAACTTCTCCGGGGCTGGCTGTGTTGGGTGGTGGGATGAAGGTTAACAGAGCCCGAATTTGGGGGCACCTGGGTAGCTCAGTTAGTGAAGCACCTGACTCGTGATTTCAGCTCAGGTCATGATCTCATAGTCATGAGATGGAGCCCCATGTCAGGCTCATGTTGACAGCGTGGAGCCTGCTTGGGATTCTCCTCTCTCCCTCTCTCTGCCCTCTCACCCCTTCTAAATAAATAAATAAATAAATAAATAAACCATTAGAAAAAAGAGAGCCTGAATTTCATTCCTGACTGTATCACTTCCTAGCTATAAAATCTTGAGCAAAAGGGTTTACTTTTCTGCATCTTCTCTTTCTGCAAAGTCACAACAAACAACATGTTCCATGAGTACAAGACTTGCAATTCATCTCTTTCTTCCTTCCTTTCTTCCTTAACTTGCCTCCAACTACCATTGCACTTTACATGTGTTCATTGTATTTTTAACTTTATCATAGTAATTTAGGCATATGTACAGATGATATTACATTGGACCAGAAGTAAATTCTGCTACTTATGATAGCATATGGCAATCTTGTATCAGATACTGTACCAAATGGGAATCCACTTCCCAAATGAGGAAACTGAGAATCTCCAAAGTAGGCAGATAACACCTGTTCTAGGCTACCTCACAAGGTGGTTGGGACGATGAAATTTGATAGTATAAGCCATATTTTTTGGCCATATTTTTTCCATGTATTTTTTGGCATAGCACTAGTACATGGTAAAGTGCGGTCTCGTTACACATTATAAAACTCTTGAAGGGGCAGGATCTGTGTCTGTTTTGTTTTTTCCTTCACAACGGCAAATCCAATGCCTGACAATGGTAGGAGCTCAAGGAATGGTTGTTACCTTTACACCAAACCCTAAGAGCCCTTTCCCACACTCAAGAAGACCTATGAGATGAAGATACATATAACCATGTTTTAACTGTCTCCACACTGATAAGGATTACAGTGAGCCAATGTGACTGAAGGAAATAGAAATCTTTAGTCACATACACACTTGTGGTCAAATTGTAGCTCTGCCCATAAAATCCAAGTGTCCTTGAGTAACACGATCTGATTTCAGGTTTAGAAGAGTGGATTAAAACATGTATATAAAATTCTTTGCATAACCCCTTGCACATAATAGGACATCAGTAATAGTGGAATACATCGTTTACACAGTTATTTCAAAATTGCTTAATATATGAAAAAAGGATTAATATAAGGCATTGAAATAAGGTATTCATAAATGATGACACAGCCACAAGTATAACTGTATTGGAATTAGTGATTATTTCCTATCTTCCTGACCCAGGATATCTATATTCTTGCATTTGCTATGTAAGTATTGATAGCTTTTATATATTTATCTCAGGCAGTTGAGGAGAAAGATTTATATAATTGTCATAGCCGAAATATAGTCATAGAGATTAAGGAAACTACTTCTAGAATGACCTGACTTCCATTAACCAAGAAAAGCTCATACAGGAAAGAGAGAAAGCCCTCCTTTTGGGGCGTCCACTTCGTAAAGTAGTGACCTGTGGAAATTCATTCTAGAGACAACAGTTCTGTATTAACTTGTTTCAGGTCTGTCTAAAAATCTGTATCACCTACATTCTCCCTTGATTTTCCCTTTAGTGAGTCCTCTCCCTTCTCAAAGAGACACAGTACCTACAAAGGGTGGGATACAAGTGCTAAAGGTATTTCGGGTCATGCCTTTGCATGGGGGCAAGCATTGCACTGAAGTCCTCTATCCAACATCCAAATCACACTTTTCTAAACAAAACTATTTCTTTCCAGTTACCTTTATGTCTTTGTTGATTTTGTTGGCTGACAATGGAGAGCATTGAGCATTGAGGTGTGAGGACACAAGCATTAGGTCAGAACTCCCGAGGGGGTGACTTTGCCCTGCCTTCAGTGCGGGGACTAGATCTAGTCCCCGGTGCAAATTTTCCTGGAGCATCTCCTCCATTTGTGTCCAGATGAGAGGAGGTTTTAATAAAGACCCAAGATTCAGGTGGCCTAGGGGCAAGCGCAGAGATTCTGGAGTCAATGGGCCCCAGCTTCAATCCCAATTTTGCCCATCACTATGTTAATGACTTTGGAAAAGTCACCCAACTTCTGTAAATGATCGGGCCATAACCTTGTTAAGGGGGGTGTCTTTGTCTGACTTATTACCAACTCTCTCTAAATTTTGTACTTTTCCTGAAATAGAACAGTGCCAGTTAGCTACTTTTTGACATAGTCAATGAGTAAGTGAACCTCATTTTTTCTCTCCGTGATGTGGATCAATATGTACCCCTTCTGTATAGGAAACAAGAGGGGTGAGAGGTACTGTGTAAGGCACCCTGAACAAGGGAGAAGAAAGAAGGATGCGGCTCTGTGCTAGATGTGAAGCTTGCAAGTTGAAGCAGTGGAGATTCTTCTGGCAGAGCAGTGGATTATAAACTGTAGGCTTAGTGTTCCTCCACATAGCAATGAAACTTCAATTTCATCATCTTTAAAGTGGGGCTAATAATAACAGCTTTGTTGCAAGTTAATTATGGTAATTTAAGAAAAAGAGAATTCTGGCAAAGTTACTTGAATTCATGACTATACAAACACGTAGTGAGCTTTCAAAATCATCATCATGCCATGCTTCAAGACTGTCCCAGAAGGCAGTCTCACCCACTGGCTCCCTAAAGGAATTGCCTCCACTAGAGAGGGCACCTGCCCAAACTCACATCACCTTCCTGGAGCTGTCTGCACCCATGACTACTCAATATGACGGTATGAACTGGACTTGGGACCCTTCACTCTCAACTTGGGGCAACTCTGCAGGGTCATCCCAGCCTCAGAAGGTTGGCTCAGGCTTCTGATGGGACTGCGTCACTAACCATCTTCTCCCTCTGCCAAATTCTGCTTCCATCCCTACTTGCCACAGGTGTGGACCCTAACAGCACACCTGATAAAATCTCCTGTATCTAATCTCCACCTCAGTCTGCTTCTTGGGGGATCCAATGTGGGGCATCGTTATACTGCCAAGGTGTCCATCACTTTTACATCAGCCGCCAGCAGAAACCAGGTTTAGAAAATGTAAACCTCAGCCAAGGCCGACGGCATAAGCCACTTACCCTCACGTTCTGCTTTCTGGCCTATTTCCTACATCTTTGTACCTTGGGAACTGCCTTCCCTCCTGCTTCCAATCCACAACACAGCACTTAGGCATGATTCTGGACCAACAATGTCCAGAATTTATTTCTGTTCCTGTCCCCACAGTTTGTTTCTATGAATATAATAGAAAAAAAATGTTCATTAATGAAATAGCCGTGTATACAGTGAGTCGCTGTACACACGTCACTGCTCTAACACGAGCATTCATTTTGATGTATTGTATCAGTGCCCTGTTGGTTAGACTTTCAGGGAGTGCCGGACTGGTATAAATGCATCCATTGCTTTGTTGTCGTATTCCCAGCTTGAAGAATACAACGCAAAGTAATTGCACAGGAACTGCAACATTTCCAAACAATTTCATTAAATTGATGGAAGTTATAAGACCCATCTCGGAGAAGGTCCAAATTCTCCTGTAAAACCGCTGATGGTCCAGAAGGTGGCAGTTAAATCGGTTAACAATTAAAGAAAAGACAAACTCAAAATACCCTATTGCATTTCAAGAGTGAATAATTTGATTATCAAAAAAGCCAGAAGAATACTTGGACAATGAACAAAATAATATATATTTTGCAAAACAGTACTTTCTTTAAGGTCAGGCTATGAAGGACTATTGGAAAGTGAAGGACATATTGTCCTGATGCCATACGTTTATAATAAAAACCATGCACCCACCACCAAAACGATGAAATCCACTTGATCCATTTTTTTTGTTCATTCTAAGAATTAGATCACAATTACATTTTAGCTAATATTGTTAAGTAGAAGATAAAATGAACTGAGGCACCTGGGTGGCTCAGTCGGTTGGGCGTCCGACTTCACCTCAGGTCATGATCTCGCGGTTTGTGAGTTCGAGCCCTGCGACAGCCTCTGTGAGGACAGCTCTGAGCCTGGAGCCTGCTTCCGATTCTGTGTCTCCCTCTCTCTCTGCCCCTCCCCCACTTGTGCTCTGTCTCTATCAAAAATAAATAAATGTAAAAAAAAATTTTTTTAGAAGAAGGTAAAATGAACCTATTTTTTTATAATTGTTAAGTTTCATTTGTCATACATTATCCCAGTCTAACTGATTTTTTTTATTTTCTCCAAAATATGTGTCCCATTTTTGTGGATTCACTTTAAGTGGTCTTATCTCAGTATGAAAGTGTCCTGAGATAATGAGGCCTTCCCCGCCCGCTGCCCTGGAGATGACTTCTTACCTCCTTGGAATGTCCCTGTCCCTACTTCACCTGTGGCCCCTACCTTACTTCTATTTATGGACTCCGTGCACCTTTCCACCTGGGTACACAGCATCCTAATAACCCCAGACCCTGACTATCAATGCTCCTCTCAGCAAATGAAGCTGGGCACCAGGATCTAGATCTCCCCTTTTTAGAATAAGCAAAGGACATCATTATTTTCATAAACATGAATAAATTGCAGAAGTATATCATTGAAATACACACACATAGGTACCCTCATGTATATACATGTACCTGCCTACCTATGTGTACACATGTATGTACATACATAAAAAACCAAACATCACTGCTATTTTTAACATTTAAGAATTTGTCATAGAGATGCATTCGCATGGGTATGTGAAAATGTTATAGCTTACAAATTTAATGAATGTAATCAAAGTGGTTTTACTTCCCCCAAATCCTGGGCTTTACATAACAAGACTAAATGACTATAGTAACTGTGGGAACGTGGGAGTTACCAGAGTTGGCTAGAAAAATATTCTGCCAGCAAGATCTTGCTTGCATGACAAACAACCAGAACATCCATCAAATTAAAATCATGTTTGAAGCGAAATCCTATTTGCATGACAAACAGCAGAGCATCCGTCAGAACAAACACCAGTGTTTAGGACTTGGTAAAAATTCCGCAGGAAGAAAAAGCAGCAAAGGACAACGAGTACCAAATTAGGGCTGAAAAATGGAAGCCAGAGGCACAAGACTTTTGCATAGAACGAGCCCTGTCTACAAGTTTCAGCAAAAAGCACCCAAAAGAGGTTTTGTTTCTTTTTTATTATTATTATTACTTTTTATAAAATGAGGACAAAGTCCACCCAAAAAGAGAGAGGGAAAGAAAGGTGAGGGAGAGAGAAAGAGAGGAGGTGGGAGGGAGAGAGAAAGCGAAAGACGAAAGGTGGAAGAGGAGAGAGAGAGAGAGAGAGAGAGAGAGAGAGAGAGAGAGAGAGATGTTCTTCTTTCCATGGAAAGAGAATGGAGCATGAAGGCATGGGGTCTGAAGGGAGATAATCGCGCAGCCCAGCAGCCAGCAGCTAAAGGGTTTGGCAGACTGCGAGAGCAGGTGTGCTTGGCTGTAAAACAAGCATTGCCTGCCAGGCCCTGGCATCTTCCCAGACTCATGTGTACCACACAGGCATATGGGGCATAAATAGCGACAGGACAGGAAACGCAAGGCTAGAATCAGGGCGGGAAGCAGAACCCAGCCTTCTAGCACATCCTCAGGCTCTCTCGGACCCTCTCCTCCGAGTGCATTTCATCCACACCTGGGCTCAATTTGAGGGCGTGTTGTTTATTGTCCCGGTGAGAATGTGAGCTCTAGATTCGGGCAGAAGGGAGCCCATTATTCACCAGCTCTATGGCATTGGTCGTATTGGGTCTCGGTGTTCTCATCTAAAAATGAGGGCCAGGGTAGATTTCTGAGAGAATTGGAAGAAAGAAAGATGTGCGAGCATGCGCGGTACGCCTTGCTGAGCACCTGGCAGGCCACGCCCCTTCCCTCCGTTATTGTGGGGACACTTTTCCCTCCTCTGTCTAGGAAGGGTCATGGCTGCCGAAGTTAGAGCCCACCCCATCTTGTAAAAAAAAAAAAGACCCCGAACTGCATTTCCTTCTTCTTACCTATGAAGTTAGTGTTTATTACTGGGAGGCAGGTGGAGTGAAGAATTCTGCAGGAGGGGCTTGGAACCAGGAGCCAGGAGAGCTGGAAATTACTTGTCTATGCCCTTGGGCACTAACATAACCTTGGAGAGATGCCATGACTGTACTTGAGCATCCTCAACTCTGTTTTGGGGATTCTCCAGAGATCGAGAACTGGTTTTACTATATGCTGTATAACTATAATATATAATATATGTTCTGTAACTAGATTTTTGAACTGCATGGGTTTTTATTGTTTTGATAAATACAGTACAATACTAATCATGTATTTTCTCTTTCCTATGATTTTCATGATAACATTTTCTTTTCTCTAGTTTACTTTACCGTAAGGATACTGCACATAATACATACAACACACAAAATATGTATTAACTGTTTCGGTTATCGGTAGAGCTTCTGGTCAACAGTTGGCCAATAGTAGTTAAGATTTTCAGGAGCCAAAAGTTATTATATAACTATAGTAATATAGTGATTAATTTATATTAATATATGATTAATCATGAATGTACAATTTAAGTAATGATTAACACACAATTATATACCTTAATATAATTATTTTAAGACAGATATATAAGTAGAATTTTTCTAGTACATTACAGTTATATGGCTTCATTCCATGATTATAGTATATATTATATACAAGTATATATATATATATATCATTATATATGTAACTAGAATGTAATTATCTATATATAATTATGATGAGATATATATTTTTCGTGTGTGTTATATATAGATACATATTGTAAAGAATTGGTTCACATAAGATGGTGGCTGAGAAGTCCCGAGATCTGCAGTCAGCAAGCTGGAGACTGACAATTCATGAGACTGAGTTCTAGTTCAAGCCTGGAGGCCTGAGAAACAGGAAAGCCAATGGTGTAAGTTCTAGTCCAAAGGCCAACAGGCTTGAGAACCAAAAATGGATATTTTAGTTCAAGTCCAAAAGCAGGAAAAAAACTGATGTCCCATCTCCAAAGAGAGTCAAGTGGACTTACCTGGAACTTTGAGGTCAATCTTTTCCTTCTATTTAGGCTTTCAACTGATTAGCTGTGGCCCACCCACACTGGGAGGGCAATCTGCTTCCCTCAGTTACTGATTCAAATGTTAATCTCATCCAAAAACACCCTCACAGACACACCCAGAATAGCATTCGATTACGTGTTTGGGCACCATGTGGCCCACTCAAGTTGGCACACGGAATTAACCATCACATCAACCATACCTTTCTTGAAAAGAGAGGAGGAGGAGAAGGGTAAGGTAGAGCCCAGAAATACAGAATTGAAAACTCGAGAAATCCAGGTTTCTTCATATTTAGCATCTTCCAGGAAACGAGATGAAATAGCTAGATTCTATGAATTTTAGGAGACACAGAGGAAGATGGTACCTTATCACATCATGAAGAAAACGCATGATTTCCAAGGAGAATGAAATCCTTAATAATGCATAGAAATAGCGTTACTATTTAAATATGCATCTACCATGAGCCAGGCATCTTACATGCATTATCTTACTACTCCTCACATTAACCCTCAGAGCTGGGCTTCATTAAGACCATATCAGGTAGGGGCAGAGGCTGAGAGGGGTTAAGTAACATGTCCAAGGTCACTTAGCTAGTCGGTGACAATGCTGGGATTTTCTTATCCCCAAACTTCTGCTCCTTCTAAATTGTCCTTTTGGTCTCTGCTGGACACACTGTGCCCTGGTGCCTAGGACATTACCTGGCATGTAGCAGGGGCCCAACAACTATCTGCGGAATGAATAATGAGAGACGCCCAGACAACCTGCCTTCTCCTGCCATTGTTTTTACCAGACCTCTCTCACCGGAAAGCCTGGTGGACCCCACCCACCTATCCACATTGCCCTGTTCCTGAGTCAATCAGTCCTAAATAGAGAAAGAAGACAATTCTTCACCTCCACTGCTTCAGATGAGGAGGACTGAATACTTCCTTTCCACAGATTGTGTTTTCTCTATGATAGAAAAGGACCCTGGACATTTTAGTGCCTCAAATTCATCTCCCCGTCGAGCACTACAAAATCATCCACACACGTTCTCTGGTGCTCCTTTCTGAAGAAGCACACCACACACTATCAGGTACTCGGATCCACGATACACAGTAACGATGTGCCATCACGTGGGTCTGATTTTGCATTCTGATCCTATTTGGCCACTTCGGGCTTATGAATCGGGGCAAAGAAACCACATTTTTAGCGTGTTTCCCCTTCTATAAATTTTGTATGATTTTCCCCGGCATGTAGGGATGCTGTGGGCATTTAATGTGCTAATTCAGACAAAGTACTTAGCACAGTACCTGGCTTATGGGTAAGGAGGATGAAGGATGACGTATTAGGTATTATCACTGCCCAACCTCAACCTCCAGTTTTATTCTACAGCAGACTGTGTGTCCCAATGGAGAGAAATCCCCAGTGCTAATACTATCCGAAATGCTACCTGAGTCGGGTACGGTTTCTGGCCTCTGCACTAGAATGGCTGCCCTTGCCAGGGCCCATTTCCCCAGTTGAGTTGGTTTTCCCCACCTCATCCCCCTCTTCGTGGCTTCTTACGCTCCGTGACGCAACAAAGTACTCAACTCCTGTGGCTCCCCAACTCACTGCCCACACTGTCTGCCAGCCTTCGAAGCCATCTTCTCCAAATTTAAAGATGTGTCACTTTCTCTTTTAAAAAGTTCCCTTTTATTTGGATTAACAGCCCCATCGTCCTGTTTGCCACTTCCGAAGTGATTCCAATAAATAGAAACCAGAACATTTGGAAATTGCCTCGAGCCCTCTCTATGCTAGTCTCACTTGGAAATCTCCAGCAGCTGCGTGTTTTCCTAACGACCTTCAGTTGCTCAGAGAATGTATAATTCATTCCCCACCTATCTTCACTAATCCCACTTTCCTAAAATAAATATTAACTGAACTTATCTGCTAAAACAAGCCCAAATCAAGTCTCTTATCAAATGAACTCAGAGGCAGAACAAAAAGCTGAGAATCTGGTGGAGAGGTAATTGTCTTTATTGGGAAGGCAGATCTAAAACTCCCTCTGGCCTGCCGTTGCATTCAATCCTGTTCGGCAAACCTTTATTGAACACTCTCTATGCAGGCAGCAACAGGGCTGGAGAGCACAGAAAATTGGATTCAGAGTTAGAAGGCCTGATATCAGAGGAATTGGATCCGAATTCCATCTTTACTCTTGACCAATTGTGAACATCATGAAAATCGCTCTGAGGCTCATTTGCGGTAGAATAGTAACACGATTCCTATTACCGGAATCCCTCAACACCTCTCCCCACCTCCTAACACACACAACTTTCAGCAAAGTCTCCCTGGATTTGTCGGGGATAAGACAGTGAGTGTCTTGTCAAATATTAGAAAAAAATATTGACTTCCTGATGCATGGATGGATCATGGGAGTAGAAGTTGCAATATCTCTAGCTCAATTCAAAGGAGAAAGTTATTTGTTTTATTTCATGAAAATTTATAAATCCCATTGCCCATGAAAATACCTTTCCCAATCCAATTCTATTTAAGCCCCATGCAGTCTTAGTATCCTTATCCTAACAGCACCTTTGCTTGCTGCTAGCATGGGAGATTGAGGAATAATCTAGAAATGTGTCTTGAACCTTCATTGCAGAGGCTGTTGTTCCCAAAGGCCTTATCTGATGATGTCACTTTTTTGTTTGAGCTCTTGGATGGGACCATCCTTGGAAGCCTCTCTCCTTCCGGATCAGACTGGTCATCATAGCACCGGGGATGCTGGGTTGGGTCCAAATATGACCCATCATCTAGCATCAATAGGTGAGGGGACCACAGGATCCCATAGATGAAACATAGCAAATAACCAGATTTGTGCTACCAAGCAGCAGCTACGAAAGGCAATTTTAAAATCTCCTATCAGAAAAGGGTGTTGTCTCAATGGATAATGGATTCTTTCTGAGAAACAAAATAGGAGATGGAAGTAAAGGTTTACGACAAATGCTGATTTTTACTTCCAAACTGGCTTCACGATATTGCTCCAAAATCTTGGGTTCCCACTCTTTCTCCCTCTCCAATAAAATCCCCTCCTGCTTCTTTCCCAGGGCTGCAATGATGGACTGAGCAATGGTGTTGAAAGCGTCGGGCAGACTATCGAATCCTGAACGTGTCACAGGTTGTCACCATTCTGAGCCACTGGGATAGGTGCTCTGAGGGGCAAGCAGATGAAAATCTCATGAGCCCCAACACTCTTGAGCGCACAGCCCAGGGAGAACTATTCATAGACTCCCCAGTAAGAGAGTCCACTGAGGGCTGGGCAAGTGTAGTGAGCGAAACAAGCACACGTTTAGGAACGCCCTTTGCTCTTAAAAGAACGTCAAGGCCAAATGGGGCAATTACAGAGAAAGGGTTACAATTGCCCAAGAAATCTTCAAGGAAAATAATTCCTTGTCCTCTGAGGGGACCTTCCAGTGCACCCTCAGGAAAGCATCCTTAAACCCGCATAGACCTAATGAGGTAGGCCAGTTATCAAACACACAAAAAACTCCGCTCTTATTTCTGAGAGAGCTCTCTAACCCACACGCCTTCTTTGAGTTCAAATCAAGAAATTAAATATTCTTTTTTTTTTTTTTTTTTTTGCACCAGCCTGTGTTCCTGTCTTTAATTTACAGAGCCAGGGACAGAAAAGGGAAGACAGGGGCATGCTAATGAGGTTATTTCTCTTGTTGACATTTGCCTACTAGTATTTCTTTTCAAAAGAAGGATATGAACTAGAAACACAGCTCATTGTTCTAAACACCTTGAGAGTAAGATGACTTAGTAGAAATATAGTAGGAGGGAAAAAAAGGCTGGAGAAAAAAAACACGAAGTTTCATCCCATGTACCTCTTGCGGTACAAATGTTTTCCCCTCCGTCTTTTGCTATCAATTTTTTTTTTTTTTTACATTGCTTGCTACATGAAAATGTGTTACCATAAAAAATACTCTCCAAAAGAGTTTTCAGTGGGGAATTGGACCATACATGTGTGGCCACTTGGATTCTAAATTGAGGACACTGATGTGTGAAGGTTTATTCCTGGCGTCTTGTAATGAACAAGAACCAAAAAAGACAAGGACGTAGGAAGGTTTTATCCAAGCTCATTGGAAGTTTTCACAGGGTCTCAGTCTCATGTTGTAACTTCAGCGGAACTAAACGCGAGAGCCAGAAGACACAGTGAATTCAGCCACATGCCCTGTCCTTTCTCCCTCCCCTGTTCCTTTCTCTGGAGATAGAAACTATTTTTTTTCTTAAGCCCTTGTCATGATTGCAGCTTCCTGAAGGCTGTCTCTGTCTATCCCCCTGCTACCCTTTGAGCACAAGAGAGATACCATAGCTACTACTCTGTCAGTCCAAATTCGAGAAATCAAAGTCCTCCAAATAAGCAAACCGCGAAAGCTACTGATTTAAATTCTACCTACAGGAGCCGTTTATTCCGTCCACTTTTCCCCCATTTGTTTATTTTGTTGTTCTAGACATCTGTGGGGGATCACATTTGTCCTGGGAATTTCAAGTTGGCCTTCTGCTGCCTGAATGTCGCATTCCTGTGCATTCCACGAGGGCCGATGGATACAAAGTCACAACAAAATGGAAACTATTACCTTGAGCCAAGCTAGCCCTTGGGAAGTCCTTAACTTGAAAGTTTTCATTCCGCCCAAATGTTCAGTCAAGGACAAAGTGCTGAGAAGACGGCCTTCTAGAAAGCATGACTTGGAGGAGACAGGCTGCACTGTGTGCTGAAATCAGCGAACTCAGGCTGGAAACCAGTCACACTTGGTAGTGAGAGTCCGTTGAACGCACCTCTTCCGATTCTCCTCTGCCGTGGATCCTGGATCGCAGCTTAAAATTTGCCGCGGGGGAGTATTTACATCCCTGAAATCAGCAAACGCTACAAATCTGAGGGTAATGTTTTTCTGTTTCGTTTTGTCCCAGAGAGGCAGTTAATAAACTTTTTTCTAGCACAGCACTAACTGCAGGCCTGTGAAAGGTCAATGTTTCAAAGAGCCCGTCTGGATCTGAAATGCCTTAAGAGGAAGGCCTCTCATTTCTGCGATTTCTCAAGGAAGTGCCAGCAAGAAATGAAAATCTGTCTCTGTGACTTTTTCTTTCAGTGCTTTAAAATAACCCACACCAGGGGCACCCGAGTGGCTCAGTCGGTTGAGCGTCCTAGTTCAGCTCAGGTCATGATCTCACAGCTCGTGGGTTCGACCTCCGCATCGGGCTCTGTGCGGACAGCTCAGAGCCTGGAGCCTGCTTTGGATTCTGTGTCTCCCTCTCTCCCTGCCCCTAACCCATTTGCATTCTATCTCTGCCTCTCTCAAAAATAAATAAACATTAGAAATATTCTTTTTTAAATAACCCACCCCGGAGCTCCGGCCAGTGACTTCCTGCCCTCCCCTTGTGTTGTGCGTGACTTGAAAGTCCTTCCATTGCTCAGGCCATGCAGTTTTTACACCTGTATTGTGTTATATAAGCCAGCCTGTCTAGTTCTGGGACCATCCTGTAAATATGTCAGCTTAGATTTTCCTTTTCTTCTGCTTCACCCTCAGGCGGTAACTTTCATTCCCTTCCAAACAAATCCTTCCTGCAGTGGTTTGCTCCCCTGCCTCCACTTTCTCATGTTCCATCACTTTTCACTGCCCGCCACCCGCCTGCTGTGCCCTCAGCTCAAGAGCTCCAGTGCCGGTCAGCAATGTAGGCTCCTGGCTGCTACACACCCCTTCTCTCTCCCTCTGAGCATGTGCCCCTGTCAGCAGAGCCGTGTCCCTAAAACGCCTCCCTCGGCTGCCACAGCTACTCCAGATCATGGGACTCAGGCTTCATCTCTGACTAATCTTCTGTCTCTTCTTGGTGGGATTGTTCTCCTCCTACAGGCAGGGCTTTTGAGGAGTCTGAGGTGGGTACAAGCCATTGGGTCCACACAGGGCTTGGAACCCTTTTTACAGCCATCGCTATTTTATTGTGTTGTTACATATGTAAATATGGCATTTCCTCTAGTAGAATAGACAGGCCTTAAGAGCCAAGAGGGGGCCTTATTGATTACCTGGATTCTTTACAGATGCTTTTTAGGTGAGAAGTGTTAGGCAGAAAATGGACTTCCATAGCTGGACCTCCCCAATGTCCTAAGTTATCTGATATAAACACAGGAAGGACAGTTGTTCTCAAGCAAGGGTGATTGGTCCCTTACACATTTGGTAAAGTCTGGAGGGTTTTTTTGTTTTTGTTTTTGTTTTTTTCATTTTCACAGCAGTGAGGGCATGCTACTCGCTACAGGTGGTTAGACAACATGCATCCAGCTAAATGTTCTATAGTGCATAGTACGATTCCCACAAAAAGGAATCATCAGACCCAAAATTTCAATAGTGCTGAGGTTGAGAACCCCTGACTTATAGTGTGACCATCCTAATGCTGTTCACCAGCTAATGGGGGTAAGAGTTGGGTTGTGGGTCTGGTCACACTTGCTTAACCACCCAATAACTGAGTGTCATAAGGGTTGCTGCACCCATCTGCTTATCCGAACCTGGCAACAGGATGGCCCCCTCCTGGCTATCCACAAGGTCTTTGTTCTGACCCTCAGTCGCCACTGAATACACAGCAGAGCCCCTCACTTTCAATCCTTGGATGTATCTCTAACACGCAATAAACAAGCCATAGCATCAGGATGATCTGTGTGTGAGTCTCAGCAACCTGCATCGCTCACAAGCACATCACATATTCAAAAACTTACACTTGACAATCACGAGTTCGGGGAAAGTGTAAGTTAGTGGCTAGAAGCTCAGAGACCCAAGGTCAGAGGACAGTTATGCTCATGATAACTTGAGTGTTGAGTCTTTGCTAATCTTCCGTTTTCTAGTCTGTAAAATGAGGACATAAGTGAGACACCCCTCATGGAGTTGTGACAACTATCCGATGATGCAACCACAGTGTTGAGAAAAACGCCCCGCAGCTAGTAACCACTTAGCAAATAGGCGGTGTCAGTAAAACAACATTAGATTCTTTATGGGTAGGAAAAAAAGAGAAGCCGGGTGTTTCTGAATATTAGGGGGATTATGGATTATCATCAAATTAATAACCTACTTTCTATAAGTAACTCCTTCGATCTTTATTGTGTTGAATTGAAGTGAACTGATTTCAGTAAGATGCACGTGTATCCCATCGTTTGTTACCGAGCAACAATTCAAATAGAATAGAATGTTTGAAAGGAATAATTCATGGAGCTTGCAAACAGTGAGGAAAGCTGGGGGGGGGGGTGAAGAATACAGTACATAGAATACAAGATGCATTGCCGTGAGCCAAGTCTTGAATATCTTCTATTTTTCTACATTAGTTTGTGCCTCAAGGGTCCAAAGCGTCTTGCTAATCTGATGACTCTCCACAACATCCTGGTATTATCATTCCAATTTTTTTTTTCAACCTGAGTAAACTGAACTGCAGAAAAATTGAGTGATTTGCTCAAGGTCACACAGAAGAGAAGCCCAGAATAGAACTGCATCTGCTGGTTTCCCATTCAGCCAGGACCCTTCCCAATACACCTTACTTGAAGCAGTCTGGTGAGAGTGGCTAATGGCTTTTCTATTCTTAAACCACCAGCACCTTTTTTTTTTTTTTTTTTTTTCCTGAGTAATACTCTTGGCAAACTTGTTTATTTCTAGAGTGAGAGATATTTCTGAAAATAGAGCCTCTGGGCAAAGTTGATTGTCATTCTAAAAAGAATAGTCAGTCTCAAAGCAGCAAATTAATTTGTTAAAAATGTGGGTTTGGGGACTGTAATCAAAGAGGAAGATCCTATACCAATGTCAAGAATCTGGAAAGATGGAGAAATTGAATGAAAGATATTGACTATCAAAGGAAGAGTTTTGCAAAGGCTCGAAAACGTGGATTCAGAGTAATAGCAGGCGTTTAGCAATGAGCTTGAGTTCTTGCCAAGAAATGTGGTGCACCTTGGCACCTTTCCCTGACCTCACAATCCTGCAGGCAACTCATTTCCTCCAGCCAAATCGATGGCTTTCTAATAGCTGAGCGTCCCGCTCTGAATCACTTGCAAACCACTAAGATATACTTTCACTGTTTATTTTCTAACTTGAGACGGAGAAGAGCAAGGTCAGTTGATTCTTTCAATGATTGCTCTTAAAATAAAAACTCTCACTGCCATCTTTTGGACTTTTGAAAACCAATGCCCAATAACACAGCCATTTTAGCCAATTCAGTTGTTCATGACCATAGTTTTCCATAACTTTATTATCTCCGTCTATAGAATATGTATTTAATGCACTGGCATTACTAATGACATGTGCTTTTACATTTGTCAAGGATGGTGCCTTGTGCCTACTGTGTACTCAGCTAACATTGGAAACAAAAAAAAATATACAAAGATAATAAATGATTCCATTTAATTAAGGCTTATTTTTCATGTGAGATAGAGCCCTCCTATTAGAAGAATAAGTGTATATTGATCATATGATGATGTGGAGAAAAGGCTTACTGGTGGGAAAGGTGCATGTCCAGGAGCTATAGAAAATAAAATTGAATGGGTGTGTCAATTAGGCAGAGAACATAGGCTTCATGTCGGGTGGGCATAATAGTGTGGACAGTATGAGCCAAAGAGTGGAGGGATTCCAACCACAAGATGAAAGCTCTAGAATGAATAAGTTCTAGGAGGCAATACATTTGCTACCTGCATTCCACTTGGTAACCAACATGCTCATAAGAAGCTGCATCAATGTCACTACTACCACCATCATCATCACCACCATCACCATCATCATCATCACCATCACCACCATCACCACCATCATCATCACCATCATCACCATCACCATCATCATCACCACCATCATCATCACCATCACCATCATCATCATCATTGTCATCCTCTCTTATGACTACAGGTCAAAGAAAGAAATTCATCAAAGTCTGGAAGCCAGAATATAAATATTAATATAAATATTATTGTTAATCATTACTGTTAGAATACTCAGGTTCTTTTAGTGTTTATCTGAAGCTACTTTACATTTTTACACTAACTGAAACAAGATTGCTTAGTTTCTCAGGACTGGAAGAATTATAAAGCATATGGCAGAGAATTCACTTTTGTTGGTCCATATCCAGATTTTTGTACTCATGCTGTACCTTATTTGAATATAATGAATCAACAGACAGAGGCTAGAGGCTAGATTAGATTGCTGACTGACTGTCAAGGCAATGGAGAAGTATGTGGTGAAACCAGCTTATATCTCTCTTGTAATTATGTCGTCTTTACCTTCATTCTGTTTGAAATGAAAGATGCTTCTTCTAGATGCTCGCCCCTTTGGAAAAGTGGCCTGAAAAATACAACATATTTCTTCCTCAAACTCCAAATTCTATTTCAGATGTTAGATGCTAGTTGCTAAGGGAACCATTACAGGGCAATTATCATTAAAACAGTCTGAAACTAGATACCTGAAGGAGGGGATTGTTCTCTGGTCTTTTAAGTGCAATGGTTGGGCAAACCCTTTCTCCCATTAGTAAAGCCCGTTCACGGACAGACTACTTTTCCTTTTCACTCACTTCCTGGGAAAAGAGTGAAAGAAATTGTATTAAATCCTTGGAGAAGAGAAGACTCATATATGGATGAATGTTGAAATCAGATTGAACCCAGACTCATGATAGCTGTGCTATAAGGAAATTGTATTTAAACTTGGGAAACGACTTTTTTTCTTCTACCTTTTTTATAAATAGGAGTACAAATTGCATACAATAAAATGCAGATTTTATGTACATTTTGATGAGTTTTGACCAACGTATACCTTTGTTCAAAGGCCACCCCCCAAATGATACAGAACATTTTCATCTTTCCACAAAGTACCCGCCTTATACCACATTCCAGGCATTTCTTCTCCCTGGACACAACTATGCTGGTACCAGTCACCATAATTTAGTGTCTCCTATCCTGGAACTTCATATTAATGGAATAACATTATACTTAATCTTATTTTCTGCCTCTATTGCCCAAATGTAAGGTTTATAAGATTAATCCATGGTATTCTATTTACCAATAGTCCTTTCCTTTTTATGGCTGAGTTGTATTCCACTGAATGAATAAAGCTGTTATGAGTGTTCTTTTAGATATCTGTCTGTGGGCAGGTATTTTCATTCCAACTTTAGTGTTGCTAGTCACAGATTTGACTTACTAACTCTATATAGAAGAAGCCACCGTGGGAGTAGATTGTTCTGAATAGAAGGGCCTTTTATGCAGTTTTAGCTCTTTGGTCATCTCAGCCCAGGGTTGTGGACCCACTGTCTACCACCATCACCCATCCCCAACCTTCAATACCCATTGAAAATATTCTCAAATTCCGTATGTCTTGAATATCACAGCCAAACAGTCTAATAAAGTCAAGACCCCTTCCACATTCCCATTCTCACTTAAATAATTGGGACTTCCTTCTAACATGTCAACACCTTGTAGCTCGAGAGGAGACACACAGTAGCTATGCCTCTGTTTAGATTGAAAAGCAGCCTGGGGTGCGTGGGTGACTCAGTCGGTTAAGTGTCTGACTCTTGGTTTCAGCTCAGGTCATCGTCTCACTGTTCCTGAGAGCGAGCCCCCATCTGGATCGCTTGGGGTTCTCTCTCTGTTCCTCTCACTCTCAAAATAAGTAAATAAACATTAAAAAACCCAGCAGTCTAACATTTTCAGAGTAATTGCTTCAGAAACTCACCTGACCAACCCACAAGCCCCCTCAGGTAGTGAATTTGAATGCATGCGTTACCACTTTGCATGAATTTTGCATGCATAGTGAAAAATAAGTCAGGTTTCAACAATGCACTTTTTTTATATATTAAATATAATGTGTTGTCAAACTGATTTCCATACAACACCCAGTGCTCATTCCAACAAGTGCCTTCCTCAGTGCCCATCATCCACTTTCCCGTCTTCCCCACCCCCCATCAGCCCTCAGTTTGTTCTCCATATTTAAGAGTCTCTTATGGTTTGCCTCCTTCCCTGTCTGTAACTTTAACTTTTATTTCCCTTCCCCTCCTCCCTGGTCTTCTGTTAAGTTTCTCAGGATCCACATATGAGTGAAAACAAATGATATCTGTCTTTCTTTGCCTGACTTATTTCACTTAGCATCACACTCTCCAGTTCTATCCACGTTGCTACAAATGGCCAGATTTCACTCTCATTGCCAAGTTGTATTCCATTGTGTATATAAATCACAATTTCTTTATCCATTCATCAGCTGATGGACATTGAGGCTCTTTCCATAATTTGGCTGTTGTTGAAAGCACTGCTATAAACATTGGGGTACAAGTGCCCCTATGCATCAGCACTCCTGTATCCCTTGGGTAAATTCCTAGCAGTGCTATCGCTGGGTCATAGGGTAGATCTATTTTTAATTTTTTGAGGCACCTCCACACTGTTTTCCAGAGTGGCTGCACCAGTTTGCGTTCCCACCTACAGTGCAAGAGGGTTCCCGTTTCTCCACATCCTCGCCAGCACCTATAGTCTCCTGATTTGTTCATTTTAGCCACTCTGACCAGCGTGAGGTGGTATCTCAGTGTGGTCTTGATTTTTATTTCCCTGATGAGGAGTGACGTTGAACATCTTTTCATGAACAATGCACTTTCTAGGAGGACTTCTGGTGCCTCCTACGTTTTCTGAGCTATAGGAAAGGATATGTTAATAAGACCATATTTAAAATTCACCCCAGTGGTGCTTCAACATCCTTTCTGAGAAAGATGTACTGAGATGTTTGCTATAATCCATGCTAAGACCTTTCTAACACTTTAAGGACTGTGTTACAGCGGAGAATGCTTTATTAGAAAACGGTGGTCTGGCTGTGGGATCCCTGGAGCGTTTGCTTTAGCCCACGGGGTAGTGAGCCTGTTATCCGTGCTTTGATTCTGGCACACACAGGTTATGCCTGAAGCTCTCACACATTTCCAATGCTTCTAAGAGGTGACACATCTCTAGGTGATTTAATCCCGTCAACTGATTCTTTGTTTTTTCTTTTGGAGATGAGCTGATGTGCAGGGGACACCATTTAAACACGAGTGCTTCCAACTCCTGATTTTTAGGGGGGAGGGGCGGTTTCTTCTCAAGGTTATATGATTTCCCAACCGCTTTCTTTTGGACTCTGTTAGCCAAATAGGCATTAAATACCATGCCCATTTCACAGATGGTAAGAATGGAGCAGGTTAAGTGGCTTTTGCCCGTAGGGGCGTGTGTATGGTGTGCCTGGAACCATTGTGATCCCCAGCCACGCCTTCAAGGTGACCGAGTGGGAGATGGTGCAACCTGCATCACAGAGACCCCCGACATCAAACCCCTGGGGAAGTGGAGCACCAGTGACGTTCAGATGAGTGCCGTTTCCTTGAAGGATTACATTGCAGTGAAGCAGAATGTGCCAAGTACTTGTCCCGCAGCACAGGGCACTATGCGGCCAAATGCTTCTGAAAAGCCTGGCGCCCTGCTGTGGAGAGCCTCACCAACTCGATGACGTTGCACGGCCATAACAACGGCAAGCAGCTCATGACCATGCCCATTGCCAAGTGTACCTTGGAGATGACCTATCTGCTCACCGGTGAGAAACCACACATCACCCCCCTCTGACCGCACAGGTCCTGGTGCATGTGATTATTCACAGGTTCTGGGAGGACTCAACCCGAACTGGGTGAACCAGAACAGTGAAGCATCAGGCCACCGATGTGTCCCCACTACGCCGTGGGAATCAGGCCGTCTGACTGCTGTGCACAGGTGCCCGTGGGGCCGCCCTCTGGAACATCAAGACCATTGCTGAGTATCCAGCAGATGAGCTCATCAGTCAAGCCCAGGGTTCTTCCAATTCCTATGCTATCAAGAAGCACGAGCTGGCAAGTGTACTCAGGTCCAACCATTGGTCCCCTGGCTGTGGCCCCAATAAACCTAACTGCCCACCCCAGTCTGGGTGGAAGCAAAACCTCGTCTCTGTTCTGAGAGAAATCCCTGAAGTAATTGTAATTTTTTGTAAATGAAAGACAAGTGGATACTTACTGTAGGGGAGGGGCTTGGCAAGGTAGCCCCTCCAAATCCCCCTAAATGTACCCAGCTAGCACTGAAGGATGGGGGAGAGTCAGTAAATCTGCACACGAATGAAGAAACCTGAGAGGAAAAGGATCTAGATTCTGAATGCTTTCTCTTTCAGGGGCCAGTATTTGAGAGCGTGCCTGGTGAATCAGGATGGTGGGTACTGAAGGTCGTGAGGCACGAAGAACACCAAAGAGGAAAACGTTATGGCGGAAGAAGGGGTTCACCAACAAATCTGAAAACACCCAAAAACTTAACTCACAAAATCCACTAGAAAAAAATGCAAATCATGTACATAGTTTTAATGTTCTAGTTACTACCCTTAAAAAAAATTAAAGGACAGGCACCTGGGTGTCTCAGTCAGTTAAGCAAAAGACTTCAGGCCAGGTCATGATAGCATCTGACTTTGGCTCAGGTCATGATCTCGTGGTTCATGAGTTTCAGTCCCGTGTCGGGCTCTGTGCTAACAACTCAGAGCCTGGAGCTGCTTCAGATTCTGTGTCTCCCTTCTCTGCCCCTCCCCTTCTTGCTCTCTCTCTCTCAAACAAACATTTAAAAAAGTAAAAAGAAACCTACATAATTTTAACCCATTTTTTTATTTATTTAACCTAATATATCCAAAATATTATTGTCTTAAGGAATAATTAATATAAAAATAATGAGATACTTTATATCCTTTTTTCATGTATTAAATCTTGAAATCAAGGGTGTATTTTCTACTTATGGCGCACCTCAATTGGGACAAGTCACATTTCAAGTGCTCTTGCTTTTATTTTTTTATATTAAACATAATTTATTGTCAAATTGGTTTCCATACAACACCCAGTGCTCATCCCAACAGGTGTCCTCCTCAATGCCCGTCACCCACCCTCCCTCCCTCCCACCCCCCCATCGACCCTCAGATTGTTCTCAGTATTTAAGAGTCTCTTATGGTTTGCCTCCTTCCCCCTCTGTAACTTTTTTTCCCCCTTCCCCTCCCCCATGGTCTTCTGTTAAGTTTCTCAGGATCCACATAGGAGTGAAAACAGATAGGATCTGTCTTTCTCTGCCTGACTTATTTCACTTTCAAGCGCTCTTGCTTTTAAGTAGCTTCCATGTTGGATGGTGCGAGGCTTGATGTTCATGGGAGAAAGACAAGAAATGCCCTCTTAGCAGTCACTCTCCCAAGAATTCTGAGCAAGAGTGTGAGCTACAGCTGTAACCATAAGGTGTGATGAGCTATATCTCAGGACACAGAGGGTAGTGAGGATGACACCGGGGGGCAGCAATATAACCACAACCCCACACTGTGGGCCACAAGTGGACTGAGCATTTTGCTTTACCCACTCCCTATTGTTTGGAAAAAGAGTCAATCCCAAAATTCCTGGCCAGTTGGTGTAAGGAGAAGAACCCAAGAGAGAATTTGGTCTTATGTCAAGTTGAAGCAAAGGAGACTTCAGCCAAGGGTCTAAAAATAGAAATATAATGTCCTCTGTTTTGGAAGTCTGTGACATGGGTCAGACCAGTAACAATTATTTAGTTGTGCATCAGCCTTCCCACCCCACGCCAATATGGCACAAGGGCCTTGAGGGGCGGAATTAGGATATTCCCTTTTATAATAGTTGCTGAAATTTCTGTGGCACCACAGTTGTGGTAAACTGGATAAGCGTGGTCTTCTTCAACCTCTTCCCAGCACCTAGAATAGGACTCGCCATGGAGTCATATGCATTAAAAAGTCGTTGAAAGACTGACCAGAGAAACCTGAGCTCCTTTCCTTTCTGCTTGCAGCTCCCTCCTTCCAAAATGGACATAACCAGAAGGTTCACACTGCTTGTGTCTCAAGTAACTTTTTTTTGAAGTTTATTTGTTTGAGAGTGACAGAGACAGCACGAGTGGGGGAAGGGGGTAGAGAGGAAGGGAGAGAAAGAGAATCCCAAACAGACTCCACGCTGTCAGTACAGAACCCGATGTGGGGCTCGAACTCACCAAGTTGTGCATGACCTGAATTGAAACCAAGAGTCGCATGCCTAACTGACTTAGCTGCCCAGGCGCCCCTCAGGTAAATTTCTGTAGGCCCTTACTATCCTTACCTACCTACATAAGTCAATGGGAAGAAAAAACTATAAGAAAAATTATTGGAATAAAAGATGTTACATTTGCATGATGTTTTAGATCATATAGAATGTTCTCGTATGCAAATCTCATTTAAGCCTTCACATTTTACATGTTCAGAGAAGGTAAGACCCTCGGTTCACTCAAGTGACTAACAAATCATTCAGCTGGAAACTGATCTTACAACACCTGACTCCAAATCCAACTAATTTTAGTCTTCCTTTCCCTGCATTATGGCTGCCTTCAAATGCAGGACCACCTTGTACTGATAATAAAATGCTCTGCACAAATTCATGATATTTTTACCATGTTGTTATCAGGAGTACTCAGTTAGCCCTAAGAAAATATTATTATATGAAACTGCCTTTGACCTATCTTTACATATATTAAATACAACTATTGACCCACCAGAAAACCCAGAGTGGCTCTAAATAAAGATTTTCATTTTCCAGGTTATACCATGATAGTTTGTCTTCCAGAATAAAATGACTTCTTTGGAAGCAGGGGAGAATTGATTTCTTAAATCTGACCCAGACGTCAGATTGGTGTGCTTTATTGTAGGAGTCTAACTGAATGTTTTCTTAGCAGGATCTCCTGTTACTGGAACAAGGAGATTTTGCACAATTTATTCATCGAAGCAATGGGGGAAAACAGGCCAGACCACACAGCTGGCTTAGAAAACAATGTAAATGCCTTTTTGTTCAGTAAACAATTGAAGAGGGAAAATAATTTCCTCCCAAGCCAACTGAAAGTGGGAAAGGACAAACATTTGCTTTTGCCAAATTCAGTCTGAATTATTTATCACCTGCTACAGAACAGGGTATGTGAATAATATTGTAAGAAGCGGTAAAGTTCTGACACCTTCTCAAGAAATAGTTTGTAAGTATTTTGTAAATAGTTTGTGAATTGTCAATAAATTACCACGTATCAGTCCATGTAAGGAGTGGGTCATGGGCAGTTGTGGCCATCATTATACTCTCCTCGGTTCTACATCTTGGCCGAAAAAACTCTTAACACTTCTCAACACGCTGTTGAGAAATGAGTGGACTTGAAGCCCAGAGACCTGGCTTCATTCTGTAGCTGCATTGTCTTCTTCGAGTCACCAAAAATTTCTGAGCTTCCTCTCTCCTGTTGTTAAGCACGCTAAAAATATCTACTTTGTAGGGTTGTGCTGAGAATTAAGTGAGCTAATAGGAGTGAAATGTCCTTGTGCAATACCTGATCCATAATATTAACACCCACAGATCGGTGATCTGTAGGGGGAACATACACTCAGAAATATAATTTTCCTGATTTAAATATGGCTGCAAAACTGGTGTTGCCTGTCTACTAAGCTGATAATCATGCCTGCTCCTACAGTGAACTTGAGATGATTAAAGACTAATGCATCACTCATTCGTGTATTCTTTCACTGCATCATCATTTTTAAAAAAAGTTAATTTATTATCTACTGTGTGTGTGGCACCATACCAGACCCAAGGCAGACAACATATCTATTCCCCATAGACTACAACCTATAGCCTACTATTGATGGGGAATGGCAGGTGGTAAATGTCGTTATACAGGAAGGGCCTTGGCTCCCTAATGTGAGACTGATGGTTTCAATGTCAACCGTGCACAGCAAAAGACGTTCTCAAAAGGGTGTTTAAGACACCCAACTCATTATTCCAGCTTGCAGTCACAGGGTACCAGGCTGAGATACAGAGAAACAGCCTTCCCTTCTGAGGAGCACACAGGTAAACTCTTATGTTAAGGAGAAGCAAGAGTTCATTGGCAATCAAATTATAAGAATTCCGCACTTAAACAAGTGTTCTTCAAACAAAAATCAAAGGAAAGTATAAGATCTCACTTCTATTGATAATACTCTGCAGCAGAAACCAGATCTGAGAACACAGTGATCAGGACAAACTTCAGACAAAGATGGAGTTTTAAATACATGGTGTTAGGAGAACTGGGCAAATCATTTTGGAAAAAAAAGATAAAAATTAGATTTATATCACACCATATACAAGAATAAATTCTGAATGGATTAGAAACCTAAATACAAAAAATGGGACCATATATATACTATATGGGTGAATTCCTTTTTAACTACAGAGTAGAGACAGGCTTCCTAAATATGACCCAAAATCCAGAGGCAATAAGGAAAAGTTGATAAAATTGACTACAGAAAAATATGTAAAAATGCATCGCACAAAACATCATAATCAAAATCAAAAGACAGCTGGGGAAAAAAGCAACATGTACCATAGCCAAAGGTTTAAGATGCCTAATAAACAAGGAATTCTTAAAATTTTAAGGACAGGGGCGCCTGGGTGGCGCAGTCGGTTAAGCGTCCGACTTCAGCCAGGTCACGATCTCGCGGCCCGTGAGTTCGAGCCCCGCGTCAGGCTCTGGGCTGATGGCTCGGAGCCTGGAGCTTGTTTCCGATTCTGTGTCTCCCTCTCTCTCTGCCCCTCCCCCGTTCATGCTCTGTCTCTCTCTGTCCCAAAAATAAAAATAAAAAACGTTGAAAAAAAATTTAAAAAAAAAAAAATTTTAAGGACAAAGGACAAAAATAATAGAAAAATAGAAAAAATATATATATGGACATACAATTCGGAAGAGCATATAAACATCACTCTAAATATATTAAAAAGTTCAAATTAGTTAAATAAATGCAAGTTATAATAATGCTTGAGTTATTTTTCACCTCTCAGATTGACAAATGATTTAAAAGTAAGAAAACAAATGGTACTGAAATGACTGGATAGCCACATGCAGAGACAGAATCTAGACACAAGCCTCACACCCTTCACAAAAAATGGACTGAAAGTGGATTCTAAACATAATTTAAAGTACAAAACTGTTGGGGCGCCTGGGTGGCTCAGTCGGTTGAATGTCCGACTTCGGCTCAGGTCATGATCTCACAGTTCATGAGTTCGAGCCCCGCGTCAGGCTCTGTGCTGACAGCTCAGAGCCTGGTGCCTGCTTCAGATTCTGTGTCTCCCTCTCTCTCTCTCTCTGCCCCTACCCCGCTCATGCTCTGTCTTAAAAATAAAACATTAATTTTTTTTTTTAAAAAAGTACAAAACTGTAAAGTTCCTAGACGATAACATAGGAGGAAACCCACCCAATCTTGGACAAAGTAATGACTTTGTAGATACAACACAAAGGCATGACCCATGGAAGAAATCATTGATGAGCTAGACTTCATGAAAATTAAAATTTTCTGGTCTGGGGAAGACGCTATAAACAGAATGAAAAGACAAGCCACCGACTTGGAGAACACATTTGCAAAAGACATGTCTGATAAGGGACTGTTATTCAAAAATATAGTCTTAAGTGAGAAAATGAATGGCATAATTTTCAAAACTGGGTGCAAGACCTGAACAGACACCCCACCAGAGAAGATAGAAAATATACAGATGGCACATAGCATATGAATGGATGCTCAGCATCATATGTTATTAGGGAATTGCAAATTAAAACAAGATGCTACTACTCACCTATTAAAATGGCCAAAATCTAAAACACTGATAACACCAAATGCTGGCAATTGAGGATGTGGAACAGCAGGAGCTCCCCTTCATTGCTGATGAGAATACAAAATGGTACCACCACTTGGAAGACAGTTGGGTATTTTTTTTTTTTAATTTTTTTTTTTAACATTTATTTATTTTTGAGACAGAGAGAGACAGAGCATGAACGGGGGAGGGGCAGAGAGAGAGGGAGACACAGAATCGGAAGCAGGCTCCAGGCTCTGAGCCATCAGCCCAGAGCCTGACGCGGGGCTCGAACTCACAGACCGCGAGATCGTGACCTGAGCCGAAGTCGGACGCTCAACCGACTGAGCCACCCAGGCGCCCCTAGTATTTTTTTTTTTTTTTTTTTTTTTTTTTTTTTTACAAAACTAAATATACTCTTACCCTTATGACACAGGAGTCATGTTTCTCAATATTTACCAAAGGAACTGAAAGCTTGCACCCATACAACAACCTAAGCACAGATGTTTATAGTAGCTTTTTTCTCATTTGCTGAAACTCAGAAGCAACCAAGATATTCTTTGGTAGGTAAATGGATTGAAAGAAAGAAGAAAGAAAGAAAGAAAGGAAGGGAGGTAGAAAACTACATCCAGACAATGGAATATTATTCAGTACTCAAAAAAGTGAGCTATGAAGCCATGAAAAGACATGGAGGAACTTTGAATGCATATTATGAAAGGAAAGAAGTCAATCTGAAAGGCTACGTACTATATGATTCCAACTATATGACATCCAGGAAAAGACAAAACTATGGAGACAGCAAAAAGATCAGTGGTCAGCAGGGCCTAGGGAAGAGTGACGGATGAACAGGGACAGCATGGAGTATTTATAGGGCAGTGAAACTGTTCTATATAATATTAGAATGGCAGATATATGTCATTATATATGTCATTATTTGTCAAAACCCATACAGTGTATAACACCAAGGGTGAGCCCTAATGGAAAGTATGAACTTTGGTTATGATGTATCAGAGTGGGTTCATCAATTGCAGCAAATGTAGCACCCTGACCAGGGATACTGATGGTGGCGAAGGACACCCATGTGCGGGGCGGTGAATATACAGGAACTCTCTACTCTCCACTCAATTTTTCGGTGAACCTAAAACTACTCTAATATACAAAATCTCTTACAAAAATAGAACATATCCTGTTGGTAAAACTGTGAGACAACACATTCTCTTCAAACATTACTGGTAGACATGCGAACCAATACAACCCTTCTGGAGGGGAACTCCAGACCCAACAAAACTACCCACATGCTTACCTTTTGACTCCACAATTCAATTCCTAGGAATCTACGGCATGACATAACAGATATGCACAAGGTTATTCGTGGCAGCATTGCTTGTTATTTCAAAATATCAGAAACTACTTAAATACTCAAAGCAGAATTATTGAAAATAAATGTGGCACGTCCACACAAAGTAATAGTATGTACCTATAGCAAAAATCAAGGAAGATCTCCTTTGATTAGTATGATGTGATTTTCAGAATATACTATCCCATGAAAAAAGCAAAGTGCAAAGTCGTGTCTACGGTATGCTACCCTTCATGTAAGAAAGAAAAGGATATAAGAAAATGCACCACACATAATTTTTGCAAAAGTTGAACAGGGAGGATAAACCAAAAACTAAAGAGATTGATTATATGCAAAGGATAGCTAGGAAAAGGCTGGACAGGAGCAGAGAGGAGGGCCAAGTGGTCTTATAAGGAGAGAGGGCCGCTTCTCCGAGTGGACTTCTTTAGATAGCCCTCACTCTTAACGTCACAGGAATATTTCACAAACACCCCCAAATAAATCATTAAAATCAACCAGAATGCAGGGGAATCCAAGGTGGAGAATAAAAGACACAAAATGAACTTCATCACATCGCTGCGAGTATCTAAAGCGCACCGAAGGGGTTGGGGAAGCAAAGAACTGACCTAAACCACCTTGAAAAACTGGCATTTGGATAAAATATCTGGTAAAGCACAAGACAATAAGAACTGCGTGCAAATGCTGTCATTCAGTAAAATCGTTTCTCATAGAGATACGGGTTAGCAGTTCTAAAACTATTTGACGTGTGTAATAGGATTATGTGAGGATTATATACTGTGCATGATGCGAGCAGGATTTCTTGCAGCCACAGAATGGGGGTGAGGGTGGGTACATGGCACCTCTCTGAATTATCTTTGCAGTTTCCTATGAATCTATAATTATTTCCAAAAAATAAAAATGAAAAAGAAGGGCAAGGGCAGCAGGTAGCTGGAAGGACCGGGTCGAGATGTCTAGTCTGGTCAGTCCACAGGGCTCCAAGGCATTTGTAAATCTGCATATGCTCTCATAAGGGAATGTGTGTGAGCGTGTGCATGTGTGCGCATGTGCACACACACTTTTACATAGGCATAAGTATGTATAAATAGAAAGGTGATGACTTTAGAAGAGATTTTTTTTTCCTGATGTTTCTTATTTTTCTACCATGAACATATATTATCTTTAATGGAAGAAAAGAGAGGCATTTATAATAACGTTAGAGAAAAAAAATGGAATTACTTGTCCAACTTAAACAATTCATCTATAGGGAAACCGAGGCCCAGAGGGATCGCATGTCAGGGCCAAGCTCCCCCAGTGACCCCATGGCAAGGTGAAGGCCACTGCCATCTATCTGTCCAAGGCTTCATCCACGGAGCCTGTGACATCCTTCTCTCGGGAGGAATCGACCCTTTTCTTCTCCCAGAGTCCAAGTTTCTATAGGAAATGTCAACAGCAGGGCCAAAGAAATTTCACAAAGCAAATAATAGACATATAATTAGTACTGCAGAAAGCAATTTGATTGTTGATGAAAAAGCGAAGTTGTCAACCAGAGGTATGCAAACAGGCTTTCTGTGCCAATAAAATTCCAGCAGACTTGTTTAAAATTCTCTACTGATGAACATCCTTTTCACATAAGGCAAACAGTAATTGTAAAAACACAGAACCACCAAAGTCTTTTAAAAGTCTCTGGCATAGTTTCATTTATGTAAGACTTTTTTTTTTCCCTTAAAACTAAAATTATCTTAAATATCAATTCCTAAAATTAAATTTAAAAAATAAAAGGCCACTCTTTCTTTGAAATTCTTTAAGTAAAAGATCTGGGTTATTCCTTGAATGCAGGAACAAAGAATTTTGGAAATAAAGAAAGATTTTTAGGCAGTTTGAAAACCCCAGTTTTCTTTAGAAATGACTAAGATTATTACCATTTTAGGATAAAACACACATAAAAGTGTGATTGGAAAATAGCTTATTTTTACTGTGTAAAGAAAATGCCTATTTGATAAAAACTAGCGAGTAGGGAATTTTCTGAAAAAGTTGTTTTGCTTTCAGATTCCATTTATCAATACGTGTTTCAACAAAAATCCATTAAGCACCTGCTTTAGACTGGCCCCACTCCCATTTGGGTTCTGAACATACATCAGTGAATGAGATCAGTAGAGCTTAAACTGTAAGAAATTCGTACGGCTCCAGCCCTAGGAATTTGGAAAATAGCCACATGTTTTTCCCATCGTGAGAAAGGATTGTGATGGACGTGAGAAGAGGCATCACCCTGCTTCATTCTGCACACAAGGGAAAGAGTACCAGCAGTGGCTAAAGATTCAAGCATTTCCCAGACAGCACTTTGCCATAATCACGACCACCCACTATGGTAAGTCATTTCTCTATGTTCCAGCCCTGGGAACTATGATTCAGAAGCTTAAGTAACTAAATGGGGGTAAGACAGAGGTAGCGACAGAGACATTTAAAGAAGGACAAGCTTGAGCAGGTATGGAATACATCCTTTACTCCCATTATCATGTTGAAGAATTTTTGTTAAGGTAGGGAGTGAATGAATGAATGAATGAAGAGAAGGACATAGGGATTCTCATTCTACAGCTATTCCTTACCTACGCATGGGTTAAGTTTCATGTTCTACTTTATTTTTTTTAAGTTTATTGATTTATGGGGGGGGAGGGGCAGAGAGAAGTGAGAGAGAGAATCCCAAGCAGGCTCTGTTCTTTCAGCACAGAGCCCAACATGGGCCTCGATCCCACAAACCATGAGATCGTGACCTGAGCTGAAATCAAGAGTTGGTTCCTTAACTGATTGAGCCACCCAGGTGCCCCCATGTTCTAATTTAGAGAGTAAATGGTGGCCCCTTAATTTCTGGGAAGGGCATTCTCTGGAGGCACTGAGCATAGAAGGAATTAGAAAGAAAGGACAGGACTGTGGCCCAGCTCTGATGAGGTGGCAAGAAGGCAAAGAACCTGGGTCACTGCCCCCTTCTTCTTTCCAGTTAGTACCTTCATCAGCTTGGTTGAATAACAGCTAACACCTAGGACTTCAAAACCTCATCCCATAAAATAAAAACAATGCAACGTGTCTCACTGTCCAGTTGTAAGAAGGAAACAAAACAAGCACATTGCATGCAATTGCGTGGAAGGTTCTTGGCTCCTGGTTGACAGAACCTTCTTTCACAAGCGCCCACCTGAGACCAGGATGGGACCAGCAGAAACAGACTTGGTTGTGGGTTGCGGGGCATGAAACATGTCTGCTGGCTGAGGGAGCTGTGGAGGGAAGAAGGCGAGGGGGTAGGAGCTGGGTGGGCAGAGGCCACACAGTCAGGGTTTTTGAACAGCACCACAGACGTCACCATGGAATGTTGGAGTCGTCCTCCGAAGGTCTTCAAAAGTCAAGCTGAATCCAATCCAGTGAGGCTCCACCTAAAAAGAGCATATGGTCTGGATGGTTTTTCAAGGCCCCTTCTAGCCCTCAGGTTCTGTGACAGAATCATCTTTAAAATAACCAGCCTTTAATTTTTTTTTTCCAGTACCTTCTTTTGTAAAGTCAGAGAGTTCAACCGATTGCTTACCTTCCATTGCCTCTCGGTGGGGTTTATTTATAGAATAATCACATGACAGCCAGAAATACCTTCAGACCAGGAGGGACACCGGCCATCTGTTCCTCTGATAAGGCGCTTCCAGTGATTTCTCCGGGATGCTGGTACTTAACAAAATGTTGCTACGGCATCATCCAATCTGTGTATTTATAGGGAAGGAGAATGTGTGTACGTTACATATTTGGACTTGTTTCTTTCAGCGGGAGAAATATAGCTTCTGCCATATGTTTGCCGCACACATAATTACCTCAGCACTCCATACATCTAATTTTAAATATTTTACCATCCGCAGAGCAGCAGGTTAGAATCTTCCCCTTGAGTCCAGAGACACTTAAACCCATCATCCTGGAACAGAAGCCCTTTGTGGGAGGGTCATTAATCAGATAATTACTAACTTCCAAGCTGATTCTCTAGATAAACACTCCCAGTTTTGAGGTATCTTCTGGAGCTCGGAGAGGAAAGCCATGGTTCCCAGGTGGGTCCAAGGCATGCGCCTTCACTCCCTCTGGCTTCCGCCACCCCCCACAGCTCCTCTTGCGTGCATGAAGGGCCTGTTGGTAAGAATGAGACCTGTAGCTTCGCTTAGTATATTCTTGTACCTCATGCCACACTGCGCTACACATGGTATGTGAGGTACCTGATTTTGCTTCTCACAGCAGCTCTGAAGGGTGGGACTCATACCCCCACCTTACAAGTGATCAGACTGAGGCTTACAGAAGGAAAGTATCTAGTAAAGGACAGAGCTGGCCCTCAAGCACAGACCTAGCTCTCTAGAGGGGACGCCATTTTGTTAAATACTTCAAACATGGATTCAACCAAGATTACCGAAACCCCTCCCAGCACCTGCTTTGACCTTGGGAATACGGTGCTCCACAGAAAAGGCAGAGTCCTCTCTCTCACGGGACTGGGAATTCTGTCAGCAGAGGACGGACAAACAGCAGGGGAGAAAATGGCAGGTACTCAGGAAGCTATGATGGAAACAACGCAGGACAATACACAGGGAGAGCCCCGAGGTCACTTCGACTTTAGCTTTGTGGAATGAGCTGAGACCCGAAAGAGACGAGGCTGGGCAAGGGAAGCTCCTGAGGCAGAACATTCTGGGCAGAAGGAACATCTGTAAGCTCATCCCCTTTACAAGTTCAGATGAAAGATAGGTGGAACCAGATCCTCTGTGCAGGCGGGGATCCAAGTATAGAGAGGAGTCTCAGAGGCAGACAGGGACATGTTTTATAGAAGCTTTCAGACCAGGGCAGGGAGATTGACTTTTCTTGAGGTGTCTGAGTGGCTACTTGTGGAGCTGGAAGTGTTTAAGGGGAGATTTTCATCATCTGGTTTACACCTTTCAGAACTCAGAATTGTACGTGGCCGGGGGTGGGGTTGGTGAGCACAGAAGCAAGAGGAACCATTAGGTCACTACCGCAGCAACACCCAGCCCAGCAGGTAGATGGAGTGTTGCTGCCACCCGTGTGAGGGGTGGCCGGGAGGGGGGACAGGGCATCCTTCCCATATGAGCTCTATCTAGAAAGATAACCAAGATCTCATTAGGCAGGGGAATGGAGAAGAATATTTCACTTAGAGGGAACAGTGACTGCAAATATATGGAAGTCTCTAAGTACAGGGTAAGTTAGGGAAGCAGTAAATATTTGTCCCCAGACTATGGTGGGACCCAAACTGTTAGGAACAGGCGGTGAGGGGCCTTGAGCCTGTTCCTATATATAAGGCCTTCCTATATATGAGGGCTTCTCCACAACGAGAATGATTGTCCCTTCCTCTAGGTGGACAGAGCCCACACCAGAGCTCATGGGAAGGAAAAGTGGGAACAGCGATCACTTCAGCTCCTCCTTCCTGATGACACCCTGAGCTACATCTAGAGCAGTGTGCAGAAATGTCTGATGTCCCTTCTCTACTCCCTCACCCCACTCCTGCCACCCTCTTACAAGGTCTATTCTGGGTTCTTGCTCAGTTCGCTAGTGCTTATGCATAGGACTGCCTGGTGGGAACAGTATGTGCCCCACATAGGAAATGGTGGTCCACACCCAGGACTGGTGCCAGGAGTCTCATCCTGGAAGGTTCCATGCTAGATGTTTGCAATAGACCCTTGATCCTCTAAGTGGAACAGCAGTATCAGAATTTCCTGGCGTATGTTAGAAATGCAGAATCTGGGGGCACCTGGGTGGTTCAATCGGTTAAGCATCTGACTTTGGCTCAGGTCACCATCTCACGGTTTGTGAGTTAGAGCCCCACAGAGGGCCCACTGCTGTCAGCCTGTCAGCCCCGAGCCTGCTTGGGATCCTCTGTCCCCCTCGTTCTGCCCCTCCCCCACTTGTGCTCTCCCCAAAACTCAATATAGAAAAAAAGAAATGCAGGATCTCCAGCTTACCCTAGAGTAATTGAATCAGGCTCTGCATTTGAGCAAGATTCCCAGGTAAGTTGCATGCACATCTGAATCTGAGAAACACTAGTCCAGATAAAACATGTTCTGCCAAAGATAAGTCATGGCCGAGAAAGCCAGAAAGGGTCCAGAACTGTGCAGAAACCCACCGCGTGATGCTAGCTGAGGCCTGGGATCCGCAAATCCTGTGTCGAGGGCATGGGTAGGCACTGAATGTTTCGGTCCCCATTGCCAGCTATGCTGCTGACACAGAGTTAGAGGCAGACAATGTGTTCTTAGGGCCGTGCCTTCCCTTGCTTCCTTGTGTCTACCAGTGAAGATACTTCTTTTAATGGATGCAAAGACAAGGTTGGAAGGTTCTCCTAATAAATAAATTTCCCTGAAGAAAAACAGAATATTTTCCCTTGACTGCCATCAGAAGAACTTAAAGTGCTCAGGAGAAGAAGAAGAAGAAGAAGAAGAAGAAGAAGAAGAAGAAGAAGAAAAGGAGGAGAAGGAGGAGGAGGAGGACAAGAAGGAGGAGGAGGAGAAAAGTGGGAAAAAGAAATCTATAAAGAAAATGAAAAACTGTATAAATTGCTTTATGACCACAAGAAATGTCCAATGAGTTATCTGTTCGTACAGAGCATTAGGTGCTATCGTTCATTGGGGGAATCTACTCTTTTACTATGCTATATTATTGATCCACAAGCAGACATTCTCTTTCCTTGCATTATTTTTTTATAAACTTACCACCTTTTAACACTACATAATCTCTTAGTTTTAACGTTTGGGTCTGAATCCTTAGGGCGATCTCAGTCTGAGGCGACTCTGGTTTGAGGTGTTGGGTCAAAGGGAGGAAGATCAAAAAACCCTAAAATATTAAATTACCACTCAGTATATGTGAAATGTGTCTTTGAAGCTCATGCAACTTTTTTTTTTAGCTTAATGCTCGATGGCATGTCACTCTGTCTTAAATCTCTGCAAGAAAAAAATCAATTAGCATCGTCAAGCTGGTAATTCTACACCATATTCCGCAACAAGGAGAATGACAGAGAAAGAGCAATTTAGGCTGATAGCTACATCAAGCACAGTACAGTTGATTAAAAATTTAACAGTTTTTTTCTGATGAATGTCCTAGCTCAGATTTGGAAAACACTGACGGGTTTAATTTTCCACTGACTAAATAATCATTTTATAAGCCATGTATAATTCATGTAATGGCAATGTTATGGGCTTGTTAAAAATCACTGCTACTAAACAGTTAACGCTCTCTAGCAAGCAGAGACTTATAAAGGATTATTATTGGAATTGGTTGGCACCCCTTCACTGAGAAAGGGGTTTTGCCTTCTGAATCTTTAAAATGAAATAGGTTCAACCTATTAGCACAAGTAACACCCCACCCCACCCCCTGACCAAAAAAAAAAAAAAAAACCATAAGCATGTATTGGGGAAAGCATGGGATCTGTTTAGCTCTGTGTTTCCCAACCAGATAACCCTGAACAAGATATTCAGCTTTCCCAAGTTCAGTTTCCTTACCCAGAAAACCAGAAAATGGTGATAATCATGCCTATGAGACAGTGTTAGTAGGGGATGAAAGCGAAGCGATGCTTTCCTTTTTAAAACCACTTAATGGCGGGGCGCATGGGTGGCTCAGTCGGTTGGTTAAGCGTCTGACTTCAGCTCAGGTTAAGATCTCACAGTCGTGGGTTCGAGCCCCGTGTCAGGCTCTGTGCTGACAGCTCAGAGCCTGGAGCCTGCTTCGGATTCTGTGTCTCCCTCTCTCTGCCCCTCCCCTTCTCATACCTCTGTCTCTCTCTCTCAAAAGTAAATAAACATTTAAAAAATTATTTTTAAACTTAAAGAAAAGAAACAATGGCATTTTTTAGAGAAATAGAAAATCAACTCTAAAATTCATATGGCACCACAAAAGACCCCAAATAGCCAAAGGAATATTGAGCAAAAAAGAACAAAGTGGGAGGCCTCACAATGTCGGATTCCAAAACGTATTTCAAAGCTACAGTTATACAAACAGCATGGAACAGAATAGAGCCCAGAAAGAAATCCTTACACCCATAGGCTACTGATCTTCCACAAGAAAGTCAAGAATACACAATGTACAATGCATAATACATAATTTTCCTTGTTAAATATATTAACCAGCCCCCCTAGAGACTTTAAGGGAGCTATTCCTTGGTCATAAAGTTGAAAGATTTCTCTTTCTCATCTGGGAAAAAAAAAATCCGGTTTCTAGTTTAGCTGGACCCATAAAACTGGTATAACCAGACAACTCAAGCTTGTGCTGAAAAATCCGTTAGCTTTGAGGTCCTGTATTTCTCTTCCATTCCCTGAGGCATAAAGAAAAAGACACGTAAGAAACTCATGGCATGTCAGATAATAAAACTAACTTGCTTGGGGCGCCTGGGTGGCTAACTCAGCCGACCTCGACTCAAGCTATCTTCTCACGGTTTGTGAGTTCGAGCCCCACATCGGGCTCTTTGCTGTCAGCATGGAGCCCACTTCAGATCCTCTGCCTCCCTCTCTCTCTGCCCCTCCCCTACCTCCCAAAAATTAAAAAAAAAAAAAAAAACAAAAAACTTAAAAATAAAGTCGTTCAATTGAAATTTTCATCTATCATGTGCAGAGAAACCACAGAAGAGAAAGATTTCATCTGTCTTTCGTTCCAGGAAGGCTTCCCAGAAGAAGGGACCTTGTGTTGGCCATTACAAGATGCATGAGGGTTCTGCATGTACAAAGAAAGGAGGGTGCATGGTAGCTTGCGCAGAGAGAAAAGCACAGTGGCAATGAAAATCTTCACGTTGCCCCAGCACAGTGGGAACGCTTGTTGAAATTTTTCTCATTATCACGCATTGAAGGAGCACTACCACGTATCAGGAACTGTTCCCGAGAAACAAAAGGGTAAAGTCAGTTTTGATCTGTGCCCTGGAGTTCACGGTTGAGGCAGATAGAAAGTCACACATGCACATAGAGTGTGGAATGAAAAATGCAGTCCCAGCAGTGGGCATGAGTTGCCATGGGAACACAGAGACACTGAGTGACTCTGCCGGAAGAAGGGAGAGAAAAGTTGTGTCGAGAATTACCCATGAGCTGTGATGAGATCACCAGCAAGGGAAGAAGGAGGCAGGGGCATCCCAAGCAGATGGGACATCATGTGGCACCTGAGCCTGGAGGTGGGGCAGTCCGTGGCTTCATAAGCTATAAAGGATTGCTAAAAAATTAAGAATTACACGACAATGACAAAGGGCATTCAACCAAGGACAGGGCTTTTCTGAGTGTGACCCTTGTGACCACACAGGCTGCGCACCCACGAGGTCACCCTGTCTATGGAGGAATGTGCACGAAATTTACCCTCCTGTTTCATCTCAGAGCCCTTTGTCCCAGTCCACCTCCAGGTCACTGAAAGTGACCACAAGGTTGTTACTTTTCCTCACAATGAAACTCTGATGTTGGAAAACCTTCACTCGGACCATTCTTCATTGCTACAAAACCGGTCTAGGTAAATGCCATTGAAACTGACTGCAATAAACAATAGAGAAACACAAAGGAAATGAAAACCACCACAGAGAATGCAAAAGAAACCAAGAGGGTAAAAACCCAAGCAGAGGAACTCCTGTCATGCAGAGCGATTTGTCTAAGATCAGAGGAGCTAAATGCCTCCTTGAGTCCCAGAATTCACTCACCATAATTGAAAAGCACTTTAGACTTTCCTGAAATCATTGCATTCCCCCCCCCAAACATGGCTTGAAAATAGATTGCAGGATAAACAGAAATACCATGAAAAATTGTCTAGGGATTAGAAACATAAAACCTTTTATGTTTCAGAAATAAAGGCCATAAAAACAAAGTATCTATATTTAACTATTCCTGTGGATGGTAATGAGATATTTTTAGAAGAGAAAAAGCTTATATGGCATATGTGCATTGCCTTGTTTAGATCAGGTTAGATTACAATGTAATGACTAACCAACTTCAGATTTTATGGTTAAACAAAGCTTCATCTTATTTATGTGTGTGTTCTCTTTATCGCTCTGCAGAATTTCTGCTTCTTACCATTGAATATGGACTGAGGACTTGTCTATCGAAGATTCAGGGAAGCCGGGTCAGTTTTTTAAGGGATGTAGTATATAAATTCAAATAAAGTGGCATGACAGAGTAGTCTTGAGGGTGTCAGAAGAGGGTCCAGTCTTCTCATTCCGCCGCCTGGGGGATGTGTTCATTAGCTAAGCCACAGAATGTCTATCTGAGCAGGGCTCCGTTTCTCTTTCATTCTGTGCAGTGCCCTACCCCCCTGTCCCAGGCTCCTCTCAGCATGTCTGTGGGTGAGCTCCACTGGCGCTTTGATGCACCTACCCCAACGGAGTGAGCCCTCCATTCGGTGGTACTTCGATTACGAAGCGGAAGCTGATGACCTGGTAGCTATGTGATTAATAATAACGATCATTTGCAGAACATGCACAGGTGTCTGATGTGGGGTGTAGCATTTTGCATGGATCACGTCTCATATTTCACTTACTGGTAGAGCAGCCCCATGATGTAGGTTCTGTTATTAGTCCCATTTTTAGTGAAGGAAATTGAAGTCCAGACAGCCGTTTCCCAAGCTCGCTCAACTGGTTTGTGTCTAAACCGAAAGGAAAACCAAGCCAATGAAGCTCTTCAGTTTGAATTGTCAACCACTGGGTCAGGACTTCCCCAACTTTCATCAGTTTTGTACCACTGTTAAAGGTGGTGGTCTGTAAACATAAAAAAATTATTCATCTATTTGTTTAAGTGACATCTTTCCTAAAATATTACACATTAATATATTAAAATATCAATTGTTCATCCACATACCTACCCCTTATGATCATCTTGCCCACGACCTGGATTCATTTGACAAATATTTATTGGGTCTATGCCGGCGTGCCAGGCCAGAGAAAGCAACAACCTTTTGAGAAAGATGTGACTGTCAAAGAACAAAAGATTCTCCTGACATCCCAGGAGACAGTCGCTCCATCCTCAAGGAGATAGTCGCTGAGGACAGCATGGCTGTGTTGGGGTGCAGATAGGCTTTAGGGAGACTGAGAAGGTACCATCACAGTTGTGTTCTGACTGGTTAGGCCCTTTGAGGACAGGACACCAGAAACCCAGAGCAAGACTCACTCAGCGCCAGTGTAAGGAGTGAGCAGCTGGGACAAGGTAGGGTCCTGTGCTCAGCTCACCGGTGGACATGGAAATCTGGACTCCCCTTCAAGTCTCTCTTCTAGTAACTGGATGGATAGCAGGTCCCAGGAGGAAGCTGAGATTCATCTATTTTGATATCAGAAAATATCCAAAGGCAACAAATGTGTGCAGAGGCTTAAAGTCCTCACCACTCAGAGAAAACAAAACCCACTTCCCATTCTCCAGCAATTGCACGACGGACAGGAAGCTCAGGAATGAACATTAGCAAGTATTCAAGTGAATCCCACTAGAATGGAATTCTAGAATGGAAGCTCCTTGAGGGCAGAGAATTCTGCCTACTGTATCTCAATGCTTGGAACAGTGCAAGGCATAGGGGTGACACTCAGTAACTATTTGTTGTATAAATAGATAAATTAGAACAGGTATCTGCCTTCCTTTGGGACCATAAGTTGGAGAGTGAACAGGAATCCGGGTAGCAGCGTCACTAATGTATTGTAAAGACTTATTGTCATGTGGAAAAGTCCAGACATTTCCTGTAGACCCTGAAGATGTTGATATATGTATCTTAAGAGCGTGAGATCCAATCTACTTTTATGCCAGTGCAAGTTATTGTCTTTTCCCAGAATGTCTCATCTACTAAAGTGCCTCCCCCATAAAAATTACAAAAAATTATTGGGGTTTTGCTGAATGAATCACATATATTACATAATTATTCTAAATAAAGACTGGGACTTTTTTAAAGTTTAAAAAGTTATAGTTTAACCTAGAACTTTCTTTTTACAAAAATCCATGAAGTAAGTACTATATTATCTCAATTTACAGAAGAGAAGTGAAGATAGTTTCACAATTTCTTTTCAAATCAAGCAGCTGGTGAGTGACAGAGAAAAGATTCAAACCCAGGCAGTCTGTGCTCTTAAACCACTGTATTTTATTTCCCTTCCAACGCCAAGGAAGATGAGTCCAGAGCAAAATTATAAGTTTGGCCTCATTTACTTTCAGGAACTCATCCTCTTTTGCCTGTTCCCTTTTGTCCATTTCAACCCTTAATATCTTTTATCACTCTCAGGGTTTTGTCTAGAAACAGTCCTACCAGCCTATGCTTATTTTCAAACAGAGAGATATTCCAAACAAAGCATACAATTTTCTGGCTCATGATTTCCCAGGTTTCCTGCCATGTATCAGCTGATAAGTATAATGAAATGGATCTTTTTTTTTTTTTTTGATTAATGATTTCTATCCCCTTATTCCTCCTGTCCTAAGCACTGCGTTGTGAAGATAGAAACGCCACATATGGAATAAACTAGGACTTTTCAGTTATACTGGTCACGTGGGATCAAAGTCATGTCCACTAGATCCTGTCTTGACCACTTCCTTTCATGCTGTGTCACAATGGTGTCCCATTTGATACTAAGCCCTGACCTGGTCAGTCTTATGGCTTGGGTCCTATCCTAGCAGTCTTTTTATTTCTATTGGTTTGCCATCCGAGATAATGGCTCTCCTTTCTGGCTTAGGTCTCTGGTCCTGGCAGAGTTGACCAATTTGGCTTGAGGCCTTCAGTCTCCCCGGGAACTAATGCATCGAGGCCTCACGACCTCGTTCCCCTCCTGAGTCAACCAGCTTTCCAAGGTTATGACTAATTAGCTGAGATCACAACTGGTGACTTATCCCTTTTTTAGGGTGTCTCATTCTACCCACCAAGGGACACCTGTTGAAAGGTTACCAATTTGTCACTTCATTATCTGGATAATCAGAAGCAGCAATGAGTCAATGAAAAGGTCACTGAGATCGAAATCAAAAGAGCTAAATTTGAATTTCCACTTTATTACATCAAGCACCTCAGTTTCAGTCGTCTCATCTATGTAAATGATAATAAAAATTAATTTCCTAATATTTTAAGTCTTCAGTAAGATAATGTGCCTGGAGGTAAGTGTTAATTATTATAAGCTACAAAAATGTCAAATATGTTTTTCTTATTCTCAGCTTCATCCTGTGCTAATAACATTTTCCAAGAACCATCTGAGCTAAAAAAGAGGTTAATTTCAAATAAACCCGCATTTCTTGGTTGCCTGCCTCTAAGCGGGCACTGCATTTGGTGCTGGGTACGAAGGTCAACGAGCACACTGGAAACGCCCAGTTTGTCCAGCGCCACAAAGATTGCAAATGACCTGCGTCAAGGTTTGGAACATACCAAACTATGTGTGAAGAGCAGTGAAGATTCATTGGTCATTTGGAGAAGCAAGCCAGGCATGAGTATCCCAAAATAAAAATTAATTAATTAATTAATTAATTTCAAAAACAAACAAACAAAAAAACCCTTTTTAATCTGTGTAAACCAGCTTTAGGAAAAAGTCCCTCTCTCTGCGAAGTCTGAGCTCACTTCGTGAAGATCTGGTTTGTAGGGAGCCCTCTAGAGGTCAGTTGACATTATCGCTTGCATTTTCTGACAGGAGCCCTTGGGTCCTGCTTTAATATTTAATTTCCAGATGTGGATTGCTGAGCCCCAGAGAATGTAGCACTAAACGTCAGCTTTTAAAGAAAGACATTATTGTTATTAGAATTGTGGAAATATTAATGAGTTTGAGGTATTTACATTGATATTATCAGGGAAAAAAAATCCTGAAGCAAAATTTAAAGTATAATTTTTGTATCTTCTGGTACTTTCATCCCTAACTTGCAGCTGTTTTCATTCCTTGTCTAACTAAACCTTTATCCCCCCACTTACTACTTAGAAAGATATAGTTTTCGTGGACTTTGAAGTCTGCGAGAGAACAGTGTTTGTTAGATGTTTGTGGATGTTCTTGATAGACTCATATATAAATGTTCTTTCACGGTTCAGGAATAATCTTTTCTTAATTTCTTGAGTTCGCATAATACTGAGGCCTTTTGTGCATTTTCTTTAATACCCTATAAATTCCAGTGTTACTGTTTGTGTTTATTGTGCTGCAGGTAAAATTTTGCACAAGGAAGTTGGTCGTTTTTTGTTTGTTTGTTTGTTTTTAGTTCTCTCCTCTATCCTGATATATTGATCATGTAACTCATCTGGAAGTTGATCCTGGGCCCTCTTGCAATGTTCTTATTTTGTGCTCTTAAATATCTTTTTGAAAGTATATGTATAAGTGAAAATTAATTTTACTCTGAGATAAATCATGTTTTATATATGGTACAAAGTCAATGGATATTTGTTGGTTGAGTTGACATAATTCTAGTTTCTTAACTGCTCTACTGGTTGCAAACAGCAGAAAAGATAAAAAGGTTTTAGTGATTCCCATATTGACAGGATGGATTGCCAGTGATAACCATAGATTTCCTCTCATCCCGATGGTTTTGAACCTATTTAGTAATCATAGCTATGTTGGGATAAAGGGTGTTTGAACTGGCAATGATAGATAGGCTTGATATCTTTGCCAGTTTCTGCTTTGATTTTTAAATGTCACTTGTCCCAGAAAGAGAACAAGGGTATTAAGACACTGAGACAGAAATCCAAAGCCAAGCAAAATAGGAAAGAAAGGAGTTTCCCATAGAGTGGAATGGGGTTGGGGGAGATTGAGGTTTGCTATTGATGCTACTCAGAGGAGTAACCAGATCAGAGCTGGTTTTGTCTTGTTATTTTTCTCTGGCAGATTTTTTGTTTTCTTCCTCCCTCCCTCCATTTCTTTCTTTACACCTGTTAGGGAAGGATTTCCATCCCCCGTAAGCCTTGGTGTCCAAGTGGAGAGACTTGTAGTAGACAAAGAGTGTTGATCTCCCTTCTGACTCTCACTGTTTCCCAGGAGAAAAGGAGTGATTGACCTTAATGGAGAACGTGTGAGAAGAAATTGAGAAGGCTGTGCTCAGCACCCCCCAGGGGATGCCTGTGGTTGCTCATCTGCAGCGATGGCCAGGTTGACAAGTGTGTGAAACTATCAGGTGAAGTATAAGCAAGTCATATTCTACCCCAGACTTCCTACTGCACCTTACTCTCAGTGGCCCTTAAATTCAGGATGGAAAAGGAGGTATTATTTGTGGCCACTTGAAATCCCAATAATTCCTGTCCTTGCCCTTTTGAGTTGAGGTGGATTTCAAAATCATATACAAAACAAGATAAAATACTAGTAAGTAAGGAAAGAGAAGAAAATAGTAGGAAAAAAGAGAAAACAAGGCAGCTGCTTACCCGTTTGTTCAGTCAACACACATTTACTGAGGTTCCAGGGTACCAGGTTCTATTTTTTTCTTTTGTTTATTTATTTATTTTGAGAGAGAGAGAGAGAGAGGCAGAGATAGAGCGAGACAGAAAATCCCAAACGGGCCCCACACTGACAGCACAGAGCCCAGTGCAGGGCTCAGATCCATGAACTGTGAGATCATGACCTAAGCTTAACCGACTGAGCCATCCAAGCACCCCAGTGCCAGGTTCTATTCTAGATGGGGGTGTGTAATGACGAGCAAGAAAGGCAGGCTTCCTGCTGCATGAACTTTACAGAGCTCACCAATTTCACACCGTGCCGTCTTTACTTTTTTCTCTGGAGGAAACAAGCACAGTAGGAGCTAATCTTATTAACAGGAAAAAAAAAAAGTGGGAAACCCATCTTCAATTACGTGATGAACAGGAGTGTTTGCCTACCCAAAGGAGTGCCTCCCACCCCAGATTGCTGTGAGATATTATAATTCACCTCTTGGTAACCACAAAGAGAAATGGACATTGTGTTTCTCAGGATCCCTGACTTTTAGCTCCAGTGGTTCAACAAGGAGGACGTATCTAATCCAGACCAGATCATTCAGAGAGCCCTGACCCAGTATTTTTAGCTATCTGAGGCAGGGAATCCAGGTAATCTCTTGAAAGTGAATGAAACTCAAGAGCTGTCAGCAGCCACGATTCTGGATCGGCAGCAAAGACAGAAAAGTAAATGGGAGAAAATAATTTGCTTTGTTCCAGTTGGGCCCATTACTACGTCCACAGCTTGACAGCTGAACACCTCTCAAGCATGTCTGCATTCTTCTACTAAGAGGCTGAGGTTTAAAAGAGTCAAACTGCAGTCACAGAAAGGGAGAACATAGTTATACGCAAGCTCTATGCTCGAGTTTCACATGACATTTTCTACACATCTACCTGTCTTTTCTTTTCTTGTCTTGTGTTAATTTAAGATGTGATTTCCATTTATGTATTCCTCAGCTATTCATCCTGGACCCTCTCAAAAAGTTACCAACTGATGCCAGGCAGTAATTTAACTTTTCAGAACACATCAAGGGCTTAGAATTTCATCTCGCTGTGTCCCATTTCTGACTGTCGTTAATGTTTTGATTCTGAATGATCCCTCCTTACCCCCCAACAATCTTCAGCATTTGGCATAGTACGTATTTCTTTCTGGTGTAATTTAAACCTCACTGGAGCCCAGAGATGAAATGTGGTCAATGGATCCCACAACTTGGAAGGAGAAAAAAGATGTTTATATCAGACACGACGTTATCATTCACCCTGTTGGTGCCACTGTAGATAAAACAACATTCGTTTTTAAAATTTTTTTGAGAGAAAGAGAGCTTGAGAGTGAGAATGGGGAAGAGAGAGAGAATCCCAAGCAGGTTCCACAATGTCGGCACAGAGCCTGACACGGGGCTTGAACTCACAAACCATGAGATCATGACCTGAGCTGAAATCAAGAGTCGGAGGCTTAACTGACTGGCCAGGCACCTGAAAACAACATTCTTGATAAGAGAATGAAGCAGGCTGTGAAATCCAGGTTCTTCTCCCACTCTGGAATGCTACATTTCCATGGCAACACAGGGACTACTTCACAATGACTATCTAAAGTGCTGATGGTGGCTTCTGAATGTTTTCATTGTAAACCTTCTAGGGTTATTAGGAGACCGAGTAACTTTTGTCATGTCTATGATTACAGAAACTGAAACTAAGCTCAACAGAGAATAGATACCTTCCTTAGATTGAAAGCAAACAACAGAAAGGAAAAAACAGATTCTGAACCCAGAGGAAGTGGTGAGGTCTAGGGCACAGCTCTGGCAGAACATCTAGGATGCCCAAAAGCTCTCAATAGGTAGCAGTATGAGAACGTTCAAATACAAAGCAGTCAGCATTTTACAATGCTCATTTTTACAATTGACGATTTTACAATTCCTCAATAGTGATGATCAGATGCCTTGGCAATTCAACAAAATTATAGGGATTTACTACAAACGTACATTCTTTTGTCAGTGGTAGCTCTCTTGCTCAAAAACCCTCATGAAATTTTGATCAACTGCAGTGGAATGTAGGAGGCAATTAGCTGTTTAAATGCATAGATTTTGTGGGAGTAGTACAAAGACAGTCTACATAACCCTAGACAATCTTATTCTCAGAAGAATGTGCTTGTCCTAAGGACTCATTGATTGTCCTTGACCAATTTTGATCAAGTCAATCAGAATACAGTTACTGAAAATGACCTATTCTGTGAGCCACCAATACCGTGCTCATTCCAAGACTGTGTCACTGAAGGTGACTCAAAGTCCCCACTTCAGTCACTTCATGAAAGGAGATACGTTCTCACAAAGCCCAACAGGCCCAATGTTTCAGAATCTGTTCACATAATTACAAATTGTTGGATATCCCCGAGACTGTTGTACCCATCTCCCAAATTCCTGGGCTACGTCACCTTCTTGGCAGCCATATTTTGCTTATGGTCCAATGAGATTTTCTGGAAGCTCAACCTTAAAGATGAAGCAGATGCTAAATGACTGAATCATCCTGAGAGTTGGAGTCTAAACATCGGGCATAATTCATGTCCGTCAGACCTACGAGTTCTTTCTGAAATCAGGTTTCCAGTGATTTCAGGGTGAGCAATGGGAATCGGGTAGAGCCTCAAGTCTCCTTGTACTCAATCCGCATGTTCAGCTTGCTCCTGATTGCCTGTATTTCCTCAAGAAAAGCATCCAAGTTGAATATATTCTCCTTTTAGCTCTTCAAGTTGGTGAATCCATATCTCTACCATAACAATGTAAATATGCAATAGAGGGTTTGAAGACTTGGGTTCTTCAAAGTCATCTGAATCCCTCAACTCTTTAATCTGAAAGAGCAGTTCAATAAACCTCTTCCAACGTTCCTCCTGACGTAGTCATCCATCTACACGAAACAAACAAAATTGTTTCCACTTCTTTCCCAGTGAATAGTCCCAAGCATGCATAAAATCCAGTCTCAATCACTCCCTCCATTAAAACCTGCAGTGGAGTAGACTTACAATATTTAGAGCCCTAACTGTCTTGACGTTTGGTATAATAGAGACCAAGTCCACCAGTGTAGGTCTGGGATCCACATTCACTTAACAAATCTTCTCTTTCTCCGTGGATTCCCCTGTAACAACTAGGCTTAGCTTGTTATTCCTCAGTCCCCAAAGCTCCGATTCTTTGGAGGAAGATGAGTTCACATATTCTAGATCAGTAGGTAACTATGTATGTTTTGTAGCATCCTCAAGATGAATGCCCTTGGCCTCATGGTGACCATCCCTCCGGGGTGATCAGATAACTGAATAGGGAAGAACTAATTATTGACACTGCAATTCCCAGAAGTCAGTTTGGCCCACAGTATACAAGACATTGAGAATGGCTCCTTTATGAGGGGCCCTAAGGGCTATAATGAAACCAGATGTCATTCGCAAGTGGCCTCTCAAAGGGCCCCTCCTTGTTTCGGTAGCGTCCTATCTTCATCAACACTTGCAAGCCCGGATCTCTGGCCTGTGTTTCGAGTTGAGATACCTGTTATCTCTGGCCTGCGTTCATTTTAGGTAATTCACATGTCACCTGATTCCCCATCCTCCACTCCCTACTTGTTTTTGGTCACTGAATGTAGGTTGTTCTTGGCGAATTGCTTCAAATCCCCTTGTGACTGAAACAAACTGTACCCCATTTGGAACTTTGCTGTTCCCACGTGCACACGGCCGGTCAGTGGCCTGTTCTTCCACCCAGAAGAGGCTATGATTGTCACAGTCGCATCACGGAGAAGAGCATGAGCTGGAGGGAAAAAGTATGTGAGATCCAGGCTCAGTTCACCGCTTGCTATGGAAACTCATTTGTTGTTTCTTTGCTTGTTTATTAGCTTCTATTTTACTACTCTCTGAAGGGTCACATTGAAATAAACACTCTGAAGTGATATTCACTTTTTCCATCTGATATTAAGCGAAAATAGATTGTCTTCTTTTATCTAAACTAATACAACATGATAACGAGATGAGGAGATGGGCAACGAGGCTTTGGAGTGAGACAGGCCTTGCCCAAATGGGCCCTCGTCCCTTCTCCTATTCTTCTGAAGCCATGAGCACTTGAGAAAGTTTCTAGGCCCCCCGTGTCCATTTTCTCAGCTGTAAAACGGGGATAAAAAAAATCTTACTTATGAGCATTAATGGTGAAATGACGTACAGAACCTCAAGCCTGAAATAATTTTGTCCACAGAAACCTACCACATTCCTTGTGTAACCATTGACCAGGCTCTCTATTCTCTAAAAGTTTATTTAAATTGTCTCATTTAATGCTCAGGGGTTCTATTTTTATCTGCATTTAATAGATGAAGAGACTGATGTTCAGGGAGGTTGAGCTTCCCAAGATCATGAAGCCAGTAAGGGAGGAGGTTGGTCTTTGAAACGAGATCCCTTGGTTTCATTTGTTATGCTCTAAAGATGACTCTTCAGAACAGAAGGATTGGACATCTGGAAGACTTCTGTTTCAGGTGGGACACCTGAAAATGGCAAACCACTGACAAGAATTCTGTTTGAAAACCAGCGCTCAGATTATTGTGCTTTCGAGTGGACTGAGAAGGGAGTTGAAAAACGAATGGTAAGATCCCTGATTCCTCAGAATAATCTCTGATATTCAGTAGACTTGAGGTTATGTGCAATTTCATGCAATTGTAGAGCAGTTATTGAGTGTGTACTTGGTACCAGAGAGTATAAGGTGCTAAGGATACAAACAGGAGTAACTGTGGTCCCAACCCTCACTCTCACTGGCCCCACTCTCTGAAACACATCCTTTATCATGACTTTTCAGTGAAGCCCATCAGTATTAGTTAGAATGATAGGGTGGGAAGAAATTCATTTGTATCTGGGTCTGGCAGCAGATTGACAAGTGAAACCTTATATTGAAAACCCTAAGCCTTGGTTCTTAGTTATAAAATCTAGACAACTTCCATACGGGGAAGCAGTGATCATCACATCTATGAACTGGGCTGTTAGGAACTGAAGTGTGTTCTCCAAAAAAAAGATATGTTGAAGGCCTAACACTCAGTACCTCTAAGGTAACCTTCTTGGAAAATAGGGTCTTTCACAGATATCATATGTTTTCACTCATATGTGGAATTTGAGAAACTTAACAGAAGACCATGGGGGAAGGGAAAGAAAAAGAATAGTTACAAACAGAGATGGAGGCAAACCATTAGAGACTCTTAAATACAGAGAACAAACAGGGTTGATGGGGGTGGGGGAGTGAGGGGACGGGGAAAATGGGTGATGGGCATTGAGGAGGACACATGTTGGGATGAGCACTGGGTGTCGTATGTAAGTGATGAATCACAGGAATCTATCCCCAAAGCCACTACGCTGCATGTTAGCTAACTTGACAATAAATTGTATATTAAAAAAAAGAAAATAGGGTCTTTCAGATTTAAGCAAGTTGATAAGGTCATTAGAGTGAGCCTTAATCAAATATGACTGGTGACCTTATACGAGGAGGGAAATTTAGGCAGGGACATATAGGGAAAACACCACGTGAAGACATGGGACACACAGAGGGAAGCCAGCCACGTGACGATGGAGGGAGTCATTGGAGCGATACGTCTACGAAGCACAGCAGGTGAAGGCGAGGAGAGAGGCTGGAACAGATTATCCCTCACAGCCTCCAGAAGGCTCCAACCTCACCAACGTCTCGACTGGAGGCTGCGAGGTGACACAAGCGTGAGACGGTGCTTCTGTTTTGTAAGCCATCAGGTTTGCGGTTTTGCTACAGCAGCCCGAGGAAAGAAACGCATCTGCCAAGTGACAAAGTTGGGGAATAATTCTCTAGGGAGTCTAACATTCCATGAGCAGGCAGAGAGCACCCACGTCACGTAACAGAAGCCAAGTCCTAGTACACTGAAGTCCAGGATTTAGTGGGGATATTAGATCCTGCACCACCACCATCCTTCCATATAATTCATCGCTTACCAGAGGAACGCAGCCCTCACACCCACTAGCCCAGTGATCCCGGCTTTGTCAATATGCACAGATGTCTGCTGTAGTGAAAAATTCATTTTATTCTTTTCTCTTTGTCCTTCCTTTTTTAAAATTACCTTTTTAAAGCTTATTTATTTATTTTGAGAGAGAGAAAATGAGAGCATGAGTGAGGGGCAGAGAGAGAGAGAGAGAGAGAGAGAATCCCAAGCAGGCTCTGCGAGGTCAGCATGGAGCCTGTCTTGGGGTTCGAGCTCACAAACTGTGAGATCAGGACTTGAGCCAAAATCAAGCGTTGAACACTTAACCGACTGTGACACCCAGGTGCCCCTCTATTCGTCCTTCCAAATGTCATGTCCAGGGTCCCACCAACTCTCATATTCCACTCCCTCCTAGAAATGCCTCTTTCAATACTTTCTAGACACAGGGAAGCCAACCGTTGGCTTTCTTTGATATCTAATGTGTTTTAAACAATCCCTGGATATTTCTGTCCTTGCTGAGGAAAGAAACTAAAAGAAAGGGGAAAAGGAAGCTTCTTCACATATTAGGTATGGACTGAGCTTTGATGAGCCCAAGACTCCTTAATGAGAACAACAGTAGAACTCAGACAGCCTGGCTTTGAATCCCTGCTCTGCACTGACGAGCTCAGTATCCTTGGATGGATTACGTAACTTCCACACGTCCTGACTGCCTGTAAGATGGGGTCAAAGTATTGTTGAAATTAAAAACAAAACAAAACAAAACAAACAAACAAAAAAACACAGTTGTGAAGATAAATGAATTAATAATGCACATGTACCTTATGCCTGATACTTAATAAATACTTAATAAGGACCCAGTAAACATTAGCTCTTCTTATTCGTTGCCTCTATTTGGGGTAAATATTTCATTTTTACAATGATGCATTCACAGATTTGTGTCTATTTGTTGTTTAAACTGAGACCTTTGCATAAAGACTTATTTTTATGCGATCTCTTAATAAGAAATTGAAGTGGTGAAATTGAAGTATAAATGTAATGAAAAATAAAATAAATCACATCAAATCAATGCCAGTAAATCTTGGTGGAGTGCTTCTTTAAAAAACCTGGCTTATGGCAATTGATCCTACACCTGCATTTTATGAAGCATATTTCATTTTTTAAGTATTCAATTACACGGAATAGGTGTGCTAGTATAGGCTGATAGCTGTGTCATGACTAGAGATCGCAGTAAATCTACATTTAAGAAAGCTTTCAAAGTGACTGTCGAAGCATTTCCTTCTTGACTGGGATTTTGCATCTCAGGAAGAAAGGGAATAAAAACTCTGAGGAGTATATTGGAGGGCAGCTGTATTCATTGGCATGAAATATAGGATATAAGAATGCCAAAAAGAAAAGCAGTCCAATATGCCAAGGTAATTCCAGTTGTGGTCACTATTCAAACTCAACATATATTATGGATATAAATTTGTTGAACGAGTAGCTGTCTTCTACTCAGATGAAGAAAGCATAAATGGGAGAAATAAGCTCTCAAGAAGATAATTCTTAGTCTTATTTGAATATATTAAGCCCAGACAGGTTTTACTTGTTTGTTGTTGAGGTTTCTGGGTTTTTTTCTCCTTTATTTTCTTTCTTTGAAGGGGGGCCTTATTGCATATGATTTAGCACTTAAATGACTTAAACTGATTGATGATTGGATGAGTGGATGGCTAAATGGACGATCGGATGGGATCTGGGTAGGTGGTGGACAGACGTATTGATAAAAGTCTGATTGCTCCAAATACTCTTAAAGGCAATCACCAGATGCCCAGCACATAGTAGGCACTCCATAAAATATTTTGACTGACTCAGTCTTAGAGGTCCTTTTATCTTCCCAGACGCATAGCCAATTCTGCACCAAATAGGCAAAGTTGGCTGCTTGTTGAGTAGGGTCTGGCATAGATCTGTCTTCTGTGAAGACAGGATGACAGGAGCCAGTGTCAGTGTGGACAGCTTCTGCTCATCAAGGTCAACTCCCAAGAAGAACTGAAAAGAAGGAGACAGAAGTACCAAAAGAAAGAGGAAGTTCTCCCTTTATGCCAAAGACACGTTAAAGGAGTTAAGACGAATATGGGATTTGAAATGAGAAGACATGAGCTGAGTGTCCATGTCTATCACCTGTGATGTTAGGTGACCTTAGCTGTGATGTCTGTGACCTTAGCTACCCTGCGTCTCATCTTTCTTGCTCGGAAACTGGGCAACATGCCCCCTCAGAAGGTTTTCATCAGGATTTAATAAAAAAAAAAATGCTTGTGCGTTAAACCTTAAAATCCTCCACAGATTGACTCAGCATCCATATCGGATGCAGTAGGGAAGGTCAACTTTGTAAACTGTAAAAGGATGAGAGGTGAGACCTTCCACAGACAGCTGAGGTCTAGAGACAATGGTCCTGCTGAACAAATCTTCCGATCTTTTGTTCTTGAAGCAGTTTGTATAAAGTAAAATTCAGCAGCAAAGCTTGAGAGCACAAGTCAGAACAAAGGTATATTTCAACATATCTAACGTCTTGCGAAGTCATTCGTACAATCCAAAATTGTATTTTCAGGAGGTAAAGGGGGAGGTGATTTTTTTTTTTTTCCTAGAACAACAACAACAGCAACCACAACAACACTACAACCACAGTCTGGACTGTGCCTGCAATCTCAGATGCTGTGTAAGACATAAATACATTATAAAACATGAGCTTGCCTCCCCTCAGTGCAGCTTTATTGCATATTTATGCCTGTGGCTTCAGTGTGCTTCTGAGACAGGAGATACGCTAGTTTGCTGTTTGGACGGGCTCCATTGCCCCTCACCTGTGCTGTGCTTAATCTGGCAGCCCCCTTCTGAGCCCAGAAAGCATCTTTTTTTTTTTTTTTTTTCTGAGCCAGGAGACTGGGGAGTCTGCATAAATCCAAAGACTCGACATCAGGCATCGGCAGGATGAACGTGCTGAGCTCTGAGGCCTTTTCAGAGCTTGCAAGATCAAAAACAGGAGGACGGCATTGCAGGTGCCTAACGTCACAAAAGACAGTCGCCAAATCACACGTGCTAATCAGAATGCCTGAAGAGTGGCAGAATGCGGACAGCAATTTCTCTTCTGCCGATCTCCACTCGACTTTTCTTGGGAACCAACAGGGAGATGTTGGATCTGACTATTAATGAATCAGGACACACTTTATTGGTCTTAAAGCACATTTGTCATGGCAATTTACATGAGTTAGCACCATGTTTCCAAAGCTTGCTACAGAATCTAGCAAGTATTCATTTTAATGAGCTAACACACCCAGAATGACTTCTACTTTTTTATGGTATTTATTACATATTGTCATAAACACTATTAAATTAAATTATGGGACCATTTGCGAGCTGAAAAAAAATAAATTGTTCGTCATTAAAGCAAGAAAGAATCTTAAGAGACACCCACTCGACCAGTTCTCATTCCATTGGATACAGAAGAAATTGTGGCAGTATTCTTTGCCTCATCCTAGCTAAACGAAAAATCCAGAGGTTAGCACCTCGGCCATGGTACTAGAAGTCTGGGGGAAGAAGGAGGGCGGAGCCCAAAGGAAAAACCAACTTTGATAAACTTGTCACCACATTATTAACCCTTTGGAGCCAGGAAGGAGAAGCAAGGTCATGGGAAGAATTGAGGATAATGCACCAGCACAAAAGGATTCTGCACAAAGAATGGGTGGAAGGCTTTGGATCACTTGAGCAGGTGAAACACAGCACTAGGCACAATTTATACTAGATTGAACCCTTGGATGTGTGGCAGGAAGCCTCAGATGTGGACTTCAGCTTTATGTAATAATCATCAATAATACCTTGGCGTCTCAATATACGGGAGTGGTTTTATAAGCCCTTCTTTGATGTGAGGTGTTCTCTCTCTAGGACTTTCTGGAATGCTGATATTTGCCCTCCTCCAGATTTGCCCTGATCTCCCATACTCTGAGCTCCTTCCTGAGGATGCTGCCTCTCTCAACATTAGTATCGACGGTGCTTTAAGAACATGGACTCTTGGTTCAAATCACAGACCTACACTTACTAGTTATCTTCCTTGGGAGACTTCCTCAGCCTTTCCGAAGTGTACAATTATGATATGGGAATAGCGATAATAAAAATCTTTAGAGTTAGTATAAGGACTGAGTAAAAATATGCCAGGTCCTTAAAACAGTGCCCGGTACCTAATGAATGCTCTCTAATACTGATCATTTTTCATGATGAATCTTCCCTTCCCTTCCCCTCCTCTAGTTGTCTGGGGTTAGCCTTCTGAGGGAAGGCAAGAATAACAGGCTGCGATTTTTTTTTTAAGTTAATATAATTTCCAGATGAATACCGATGAGTTTTCTTTTTTAATATGTGGCATTTTGAAAAAAGGGATAATGAGGCACATTGGTATAAATAGGTAGAATCCTTTTTAATGCAGGCGGATACAGGTATGCTAGAGACAAATCATATGAACAACACTGTCACCATTAATGTGATTTTTCAAACTGTGATCAGACTGGCTACTCAGAGTAAAGTCCAGAAAAAAAGAAAAATACAGTTACTTATGGATTTACACACTCATCGCATTCCTGGGAATCCAAAGTATACCAAAAGGGAACACAAAATCCCTTGGGATTTTATGGAAAACAAGCATATATCCTGGGTCCACACGATGACAATACGTTTTTTTTGTTTTGTTTTGTTTTGTTTTGTTTTGTTTTGTTTTTTTACTTACATGAATGGCAGAATGGACATCCAAATCATGCAGAACTTAGAATGATTCTTTATTATGTGGGCGGAACCATCTAGTGCGTTGCAGGATGTCTAGCCTTCCTGGGTCTTGCCTTCTAAATACCAGTAGCTCTCTTCCCTCACTCATCATGAAATTCAAAAATATCCTCACACAGTTTCAAAATGCCTCACAGGGTAAACCATTGACCTGGTGAGTGACCAGACCGGGAGGCAGTTTATTGGTGGAGTGAAAGCCACAAGCATTTTTTCCAGGGAATTCAGACCAATCATTAAGGGACCAGGGACAAAACCCAGAGCAATACAGTTAATGACAGGAAAGCATGAGAAGCAGGCCACAAGGACGGGGAACGGGCAGAAGGAGGACCATGACTATGGGCACAAGAGGAGCGTGAAAGAAAAGAGAAAATACAGTTTCCTGAAGAAGAGAACCCTCAACAGGGTCGGACGGAGTAGGCGAATTCGGCAAAATGGGGGGCTGACATAAGTCAAGTGAATTTGAAAATTAAGGGGTCATTTCTGAATTACCTCCAAAGCCATCAGGGCTGCCTTTGTGGGTAGAGACTCTATTGCAGCCAACTTAAAACTGGACACCGAGAACCGGGGTCAGTAATGTTGCCAACTCTTTCTGATAGCCTCAATGAGAGGGGAGCGAGATGGGGAATAACGACCGACATGGCCCATGGATGGAAGCACCTGGGTTTTAACTCACACCCCTCCACATTTCCTTCCAGAATACTGTACTTTTCCATGTTTGTATAAAATGTACAGGCCAAGAAAACCCGGAGGATCCATTTGGGTTTGTTTGTTTTTAAAACTAATGGCATTTTTTATTTGTTTGTTTATTTAGTTATTTTGAGAGAGAGAGAGAGAGAGAGAGAGAGAGAGAATGAGCAGTGGAGGGTCAGAGAGAGGGAGAGGATCCCAAGCAGGCTCTGTGCTGCCAACACAGAGCCTGACACTGGGCTAGATCTCACAAACTGTGAGATCATGAGCTGAGCCAAAACCAAGAGTCAGATTCTTTTTTTTTTTTTTTTTAATGTTTTTATTTATTTTTGAGACCGAGAGAGACAGAGCATGAGCAGAGGAGGGGCAGAGAGACAGGGAGACACAGAATTTGAAGCGGGCTCCAGGCTCTGGGCTGTCAGCACAGAGTCCGATGTGAGGCTCGAACTCACGGACCGTGAGATCATGACCTGAGCTGAAGTCGGACGCCCAACCGACTGAGCCACCCGGGCGTCCCCCTAAGAGTCAGATTCTTAAGCAACTGAGCCACTCAGGCACCGACACTTCAGATTGAAACAAGGGAGACTTTTTCTTGCACACGTTCTGAGGGAAACATCCATCGGCCTTCTCTTGAAATTCCCACCAGCACCTTTAAGCATGTTCTGTGTACAACCACAGATCACGCAAACAGTAGCCCATTCCTTTCCATTTCTCCACCATTTGCCAATCTGGCACGTTTATTCTTTCTTCCTGGGAGAAAAAAAAGGTCACTATTGCTGTATCTAAAACCAGTAGGGCTCCCCCAGATAACTGTACCTCCCTTCAAAAATGTCAACAATTTCTGGGCTGTGGATTACCCAGTTACCAAAATTTGTCTTCAGTCTTGCAGCTGAAGCAGTGGAGAAGAGCGTCTTTAGGATTTCGTTTCTAGCGTGGGAAAGGCTTGAGCACGTTTATATCCTGATGAGGGCAAGGTAAGGAAGGAGCAGCTCATAGAAAGAGACAGAAAGTGCTAATTGAGGGAATAAGAACCTTAACAAGGTTCTAGAGGGAAGGTATGCAAAATACTCATCTTAGACAGATGGAGGGACTCTCTCGCAGTTAATAAGAGGACAGAAAAAAGTGTAGTTGTGGCTATGTTAAGTGTGGAATGGAGGGCGAAATGAGACTTTCTAGAAGCTCATAGACAGGCCTGTGTTACTTCAGATACTTCTAACAGATGTCCCAGGTAAATCTGAGTTACACAATGAAGATATATATAATCTGATTTAAGAAAAAAAATACCCAGATTCGGCGGGGGGGGGGGGGGGGGGTGGTGGGGGGGTGGGTGCCTAGGTGGCTCAGTCTATTAAGCGTCTGACTCTTGATCTCAGCTCAGGTCATGACCTCCCAGTTCGTGAGTTCAAGTCCCTGGGCCGGGCTCTGCACTGACAGTATGGAGCCTGCTTGGGATTCTGTCTCTCCCTCTCTCCGCCCCTTCCCCTCTCTCTCTCTTTCTCTCTCTCAAAATAAATAAGTAAACTTAAAAATATATCCAGATTTGGATAATAATAATAATAATAACGTGAGGCAGTGAACAGAATTGTGTGGAAACAACCCTAAACCCTCACTCTGAACTGCTAGGTACACAGGCTGGCTGGGTGAGCAAATGAGGAGCAGTTGCTAGCTTCTCGATGTGGGAGAAGCATTATCTAAGCTAAGCACCCTGTAGGGAGGCTGACGTACTGGTCCACGGGCCATGGATCATCTATTGAAAGCCACTGGTGTGTAGCAATTGGCCCCCTTCCCCTAGCATTCCCAGCCAATTTCTGCAAACCAGTGGTTTTCAATAGATGATCCATGGCCCGTGGACCAGTAGCATCGGCATCACCTGGGAACACGTTAGACAAGCCAAGTCTCGCACCCCCATCTCAGACTCCTGAATTAGACACCCTGGGAGTCGGGCAATTTGTATTCTAACAAACACCACGGGTGGCCACTAATGTCTGAGAACCACCGTTGTAAACAGCTGACAGCCCAAGTCTAGATGAAGGGACCAGACCATTGAACATTTCAAAGGCAATTATAAAGATTTTATAGAGATAAGCAGGAGGAGAGCTCTGTGTGATGCCCACACCATGTTTCTAGTAGCCACCCTCCTGGAGCCATTTCAAATGAATCCTCAAATTGAATTAGGAGAGTGGAAGTTTCTGGTTTTCAGCAAATGTAGCACAAATTTGATCAACCACAAGGGCATTCACGAGAGTATTGCAGAGACAATGTTCCAAAGTTCATGCTGATTCAGGCTAACCTGATTATTTACTCCAACATTCAAAGCTCAGACATTTACGACAGTAGGAGAATATGAGATGGACTGAGGCTGGCATCCCAGCTCTGCCCTTGGCAAGCTGTGGGGCCTGGTGCATCTCAACCACTATGAATGGCATTCTCCTCGTAAAGCTCTTACAGTTACTGTGAGAAAAACAGGATAAATATACTACACTTAGCACATGTTTGAGGTGTCCTAACAACTCAGATAACGATACCCTAATAACTCATTGCCGTGTGGTTTTTGTTGAGCATCTTGTGGTGGTTCGTTCCTACTCTGGGTGTTGATGGCAATGGGTGAAGGGGGAGCACAGAGAATGGGTAAGAGAGACAGCATGGGAAAGAAGGACCGCAAAAAGGCTTCCAAGAACATGATGTTTGAGGTCAATCTCGACACATGAGTGAGAGAGAGAAGAAGGATGATTAAAGGGGCCTCAGAGGGGAGGGCACGCGTGGATGAAGGCTGAAGACAGCTCTGCCTTTTCAGGAATGTTCAAGAATTGCGGCTCGGCTGAGGAGTAGGGTTCATGCCCAAATGAGGGATGAGATAAAGCTGCAAAAAAGACAGAGACCCTACCATGGAGACCCTATTTGGCCTACCTGAGAAATGGGCATCTTTGGAGACAACGGGAAGAGATTGATGGGCTTTCAGAGGGGAGTGAGACCTACTGGAAAAACACAACCCCGTGGCACCTGGTGGCTCGGTCGGCTCAGGTCATGACCTCACGGTTCATGGAATTGAGCCCTGCATCGAGCTCCATGCTGCCAGCACTGAGCTTGCTTGGGGTTCTCTCTCTCTACCTTTCTCTCTTCTCCACCCCCCACTTGCAACTCTCTCTCTCTCTCTCTCTCTCTCTCCTTCAAAATAAATAAAGACATTAAAAAAAACAAAACCTACCCAGCGATGGGCATTAAGGAGGGCACTTGTTGTGATGAGCACTGGGTGTTGTATGTAAGTGATACTTGGCAATCAAAAAGAATGAAATCTTGCCATTTGCAATGACGAGGATGGAACTGGAGGGTATTATGCTAAGTGAAATTAGTCAGTCAGAGAAAGACAAAAATCATATGACTTCCCTCATATGAGGACTGTAAGAGACAAAACAGATGAACATAAGGGAAGGGAAGCAAAAATAATATAAAAACAGGGAGGGGGACAAAACAGAAGAGATTCATAAATGTGGAGAACAAACTGAGGGTTACTAGAGGGGTTGTGGGACGAGGGATGGGCTAAATGGGTCAGGGGCATTAAGGAATCTACTCCTGAAATCATTGTTTCACTATATGCTAACTAATTTGGATGTAAATTTTAAAAAATAAAATGTAAATAAATAAATAAATAAATTCGTCTCCTGAAATCAATGTTACATCATATGTTAACAAACTTGAATCAAAATTTTGAAAAATAGTAGAGCAAAGAGGGGCACCTGGCTGGCTTCGTTGGTGGAGCATGCAACTCTTCATTTCAGGGTCATGAGTTCGAGTCCTATGCCGGGTATAGAGATGACTTCAAAAAAAAAAAAAAAAAAACTTAAAAAAGTAGAGCAACGAGTCTCAATTTCACTAGGAAATAAAAAAAAAAAAGGAAAAGGAATCAAATATCAAGTACTATTTTATACCCACTTTTGAAAACAAGACAGCAGACCCAAAATGGAGTGGCTTATGCTAATCCTCACATCACCAAACTTAATTAGTTTCAGCTCTCCCAAGAATGGAATCTTAAACCAGTCAGGAATTGCTTGATCACCACTGGTTAGCTAACTGCCTGGTAGACCACTGCCATCCTCCACAGGAAAGTAACCTTGCAATAACCAATCTGCTTTTTTGTCTAGTATAACTTCCTTGTTCCCACTCCCTTCTACCCAGAAAAGTATTTCGCTTTGTACAGTTTCCTGGAGCTCCTTTCTATCTGCTAGACTGGATGCTGCCTGATGCATGAGTTGTTGTACAAAGTCAGTAAGATCTTTAAAATTTAATAATAATAATAATAATAATAATAATAAACCTACCCAAACTACAGGGAGGAGAATGTATTGAATTGGAAAATAATTTGGAGTCAAGGGATTTGTTCGGAGCTTATGACCATAAATCAGGAGAACACAGATGAGGGCTTGGATGAGGCCATTCAAGGAGAGAGAGAGCTCACTCTATGAGATTGCAGTAAAAAAAAAAAAAAAAAAAATGTGTTTATAGTGATAATGGGATCCTCGTGGCCAATACTTTCCATGTTAAGAAAAAAGGATACATGGAGCGGACCCTTTGAGCACATCTTAATGTGACCAGGGGTGTGCCAGGAGTCTGAGACCTCATAGCATCACAGGAAGAATGTCACGATGTGTGGGACCCTGCTGGAGGGCGTTGAGGAATACAGTATAAATGCTGGAGGGTGTGGGTGCTTTACATAGTAAAGCAAGGTCTTGAGGAAACCTCTCCTGACTCCAAACCCAAAACCCCCAAATCACTCTACGAGGATATTCAGAAGAGTTAAGATACATTACCTTCACAGGTGTGATCATGAGAAAATCACTCCCTCTTTCTGGCCTTAGTTTTCTTCTCTATATAAATGATGAGATTGGAATTGATGATATCAGGAAATGATCCAAGGCCATGATCCTCCAATGGAAGCTTATGCCTGCAACCTGGCATACTGAAAGTTGTTGGATAAACAAGGTGCCTCTTCCCAGAAAAGCCTTTTTTCCTGATCATAAATAATTCAAAAACATTACCCTTCTGTTAAAATAAACAAGACATGATTTACCATAAACTGCACATAGGCATAGATTTTAAAGATAAAACACAAAGCTTCCAAAGCACATCTGGCTTGCAGTGCATGATTGGTAGACTTCTGAGATGGTTCTCGATGATCCCCACCTCCTTGTGTTTACATCTGTGTAATCCCCTCCTAGACCTCGTGACTTTCCTTTAAAGAACAGAATGCAGCAGAGGCAATGGGATAAAAATTTCTGAGGTTAGAGGATAAGACACTGTGACTTTCCTTCTCTCTCTCCTCACGTAATCACCCCGGTGAAGCCTGTTGCCGTGGTCAGCTGCCGTCCAGAGATGTGCACTTGGCAAGCAGCAGCCAGCAGGGAGCTGAAGCGCTCAGTCATACCAGCCACAAGGGATGGAGGAATGAGGGGCAGAGGGAAAGGCGAATGAGTCTGGAAGCACAGTAGAGTCTGGACGTGACTGAAACCCTAACTGACCCCTTAATTACGAGAGATCGGATGACCCCAGCTGAGACGAACCTAGATTTCAGGCCCACAGAAACGATGAGATGATAAAAGTTTGTTGTTGACATAATTTGTAATGCAGCAAAGAGTAACTAATGCACAAAATATGGCTTTGGGCTGTAACCGGAAATACCTGCCAAAGGAGTCTCTCTCTTACCTCTCTGCCTTTAGCAGTAGTTGGTGGAAATATCTCTGAAACATCCTCAGAAAGAACAACAACCTTTAATGAGGTGAAAGCCCGTGGAAGGCTCTTCCACTATAAGAGTAAACCTTCATGGAAACCCATTTGGCAATAAATTTCATATATTGAAAAAAAAAAAAAAAAAAAGAGTAAACCTTCAGACTTCAGCTCTCTAGAACGTAAAGATCTCCGGGTCAGAGGAATGGAAAGGAAGCTCAACTATTTGCCCAAGTCTTCCTGAGCTGAGGAGCTGAACTTCCTCAGCTGAGCTGGAACTCCAGGTCTTTCAATACCCAGGTAGTGTTCTACTAAATGACTCTGAGCTCCAAAATATGTAAATCTATTTGCATATGCATTATTACAAGAAGTATTAATATTTTATATGGTATATACATATAATCATAGTCATTATCCTTACCGGGTCCACAAAATTGTTTTCTAAACCTTTGCTGGCTTACTTGTTAGTTCAAGGCATCTGCAGGCAAGGTTGTTCCATTTTCTTTTTTTTTCTTTTTTTTTTTCCTGTTTGTATTCAGTGACTCCTAAAGGACACTATCAAGAATCTTTGGACAATGATCCCAGAATGTCGAATTGAAAACATTTCCCAAAGCCCCAAGACATATTTCAACACTCACCTCCAGATACCATTGTTGCATGGCTGCCCAAGATAAGGCTGGCCCTATTTTATAATTCAACTTCACTCCAGGGCAGAGGGAGTGAGGCAGAGCATCATAAACCCAGCCAATGGAATGTGTTAATAAAAGCCCTTGTTCTTCTTCCACCCTAAGGACAAGCTGCAGAGAAATGATACAGTAAATGTGGATAGACAGTCCCGGCTTTTAGAGAACAGTGAGCTGGAAAAGCTCACGCGTCCCTCGCCGTGGCTATAATTGCCATGGATGCCCAGAGAGCAGGGGCGTAGAGCTTCCAATGTTTTTGTTGCTCCCACGCTTCTTGCTGCGTTGCTGTTTTTGTTGTTGTTCCTTTAGTGTCCCTGTGCCCTTGGCGTGGTGTCCTTCAACCAGGTTGGAAGTCTCTCAATAATGGGGAGCCCAGTGCTCTCTACTCGCGGGTTGCATGCGTCAGGATGATCCCGATTATGCGGCAGTAACAAACACTCCCCAGATCCCAACAGGTGAAAACAACGAAAATGTATCTCTTGTTCACATTAAATTCCCACCACGGATTAGCTGGAGATGGCTCTGGCTTGTTCTCCCTCCAGAGCCCAGGCTGTCAAAGGAGCCTTTTCTAAACCGTTGAGGATTACCGGTGGCAGAGGGAAAGGCGGCGTGGCAATTTTGAACTGCTTCTAAAGTGTTTTCCCAGAAGTGAAACACTAACATTTCATTGGCCGGAGCAAGCCACACAGCCATTCCTGACTGCCAGGGGAGACAGAAGTGCAATCGTAGCTCATGCTCAGGAGGAAGAGAGCTACGACGCTTACAGCAGTCTGAGTGAACATCAGACACATACTCTCAAGGTACGGTTATATTAGAGGCTAATGAGTGGGAAAGTATATGACATGACACGTCAACACAAAAAACTGCAGATTTTATACCAAGGCTTGGTAGCCTGCACATTCCCATTCTTTTTGATCGAATGAGATTCTCTCCAGTCTCAACCACACTTAGCGGCGAGAATGCAAGCAAAGCAGTAAGGTTTCAGTTCATGGGTGATCTCTTCTGTCCTCTCAGCCCAGCCTCTTATCCCACCTCCATCAGGACCTAGGTTTCATCAAGTGTCCTCTGCCTTCTGTGTCTCTAGATACATCCCATATGCGGGTTCACTCCTTCTCTCCATGTTTTTTTATTTGTGTGTGTGTGTGTGTGTGTGTGTGTGTGTGTGTGTGTGTGAGAGAGAGAGAGAGAGAGAGAATGCACATAAGGAGGGGAGGGACAGAGGGGAGAAAGAATCCCAAGTAGGCTGTGTGCTATCAACACAAAGCCCGACATCGGGCTTGATCTCATGAACCATGAGGTCATAACCTGAGCTAAAATCAAGAGTTGGACACTTAACTGACTGAGTCACCTAGGCACCCCTCTTCTCTCCATCTTTTCACAACCAAGAATCTCAAGAGTGGTCAGTGTCCGCTCCCCCCCACCACCCCCCTCTAACCTCACCTTCATCAGATGTATAGGTTCTGCCCACACTCAAAGGGAAGGAGGCTCACAAGGGCAAGGGTCACTGGGATCATCTTACAATCCTGTCCGCCCCTGCTAACAAGGAGCCAAAGATCAAGGAAGGCCAACTACAAGTGGGAACCATTTCTTACTTGCTTAACACTTCTAATCCTGTAGGCTAATGTCTGTCAAATGAAAAAATGGGTGAATCACAGAGGCCACTGGATCATCTTCTACACACCTGTCACTATGGCTAACTGGTACTACCATCATGGATGAATTGATTATCCGAAGCAGCCCCAAAGCCGAAGAGTGTCCTCAGAATAGTGTCTTTCTTTGTCCTCAGAATAGCGTCATGCATGGCCAAGAAAAGCCGCCCCAGGTAAACCAGATGGCCCAGGTTCAAGTCTCCCCTTCTCCTTTTACTGCGTTGCCATTTTACTCATGCCTCAGCCAAGCTAAGCCTCCTTCTGTAAAGAGAACAATAATAGTGCCTCACAAGGTTTTCACAAGGATTAACCAACATATGTAAAGCACACACCTAGGCACACACCAATTCTTCAGCCAGTGTCGATTATTGTTGTTGTCATTGCCTTCACCTGATCCTTTATGCCATGGACATCTTTCTCTCTACTTTCCCATTTCCCTCTCTCTAGTGTTCTCCTTTCAGAGAAGCAGCCAGAAGGCTGTTTCCTTTGCCAAAGTACTGACAACAGCAACACAGAAAACACCCTTAACTGATAATACCCTCCTCCCAAGAGGTGATAGCATTATCGTTCCCTCCCTGCCACCTCTTGCCTAGGCCTGGACAATGGCTGGAGGGCAGGAAGTTGAGAGTTTAAAACAAGGGGTCTGAGTATCCTTTTTTTTTTCTCCCTCTGTTTGAATACAGTGATGTGGATGGAAGAGTCCTAAAGACAGGCTAAAGGTCTAGCAAAGCAAAACACAGATGGCTTATTAGAAATGGCTTTTCCATTAACCATCTGCGTGACCTTGGGCACGTTGCATTTCACCACCGCAAACCTGTGTGCCCTCCTTGCAAAAAGAGTAGCTTGGCCCGGGAGATCTGATTTCCCTCGCTGACATTCTGACATTTCTGATCCGAGTACAGCACTGCAATCAGCCAGAGCCTCCTGTGCAGGAACCAAGGACACACAGTGCTGACGGCTGAAGCAGACTCAGCTCGTTCACTTGACTGGCCTGGGGCTGCCAGCAGAGGAATATGGAGCCTCCGGGAGATAAGGCTGAACATCAAGGGACAGAAAGGCTGCAGAAATGGAAACTCACATCAATACTCTGTAGGTCTGTATATTACATTGAATTTTATAAAGTGTTTCCGGGTTCGTTGTCAATGTGGATTTCAGAAACAAAGCATGGGTAGGCAGGGCGGTTATTTTTATCTACGTTTGTAAAAGGGCTGTTAGGTTCAGGCTCTGCCCCAAATGAGAAAGCAAGGTCTACAACCAGATATGGCATGGTAAACGAATTAAAACGATTTCAGGTCTACAGATTTATGTCTGTTGTCCTTCTGACCTTGGAACACGGTCATTAACAGATTCTCCGCTCTGAACTTTACACTCTCCTGACACATAAAAAAGGAGTAACAATGATAACGATGATTCAAATGTCAGAGAATGGTTTGCGGGGCCCACGGCGGATCACGTATATGACTTCACTTAATAAACCACGAAAGGGGTTTTTGGTTGGTTGTGTTGAGTTGTTCCGGCACCTGAGCTGAGGTACTACTCACTCACCCACGCATGATCACTGACAAACAGGCAACATATTCTCCATAACCCTTGGAGCAGCTGCACATTCCGAGGCTGTCTCTCCATCTAGGACTTTCTGGGTGTCACAGCACCTGCTTTGCACGCCCGTGTCACTCTTCGTCCCAAACCTGTGTCCATTTCTTAAAAGCTGTCACAACCTTCTACCTCATCAAGGACCCTTCCGGGATTACACTCTCCTAACTCAGCCACTGACCCTTGCTCTGAGCTCAGAAATGGCTGGCCCTTCCTCAGTCTGGCTAGTTGGGCACTACTTGTCCTTGGCGGGACATAGGGGCAGAAAGAACACAGAACTGGTGCAGCTAACTTGACATCCCAGCTCAGCTGGATGACTCTGAAGAACTCCCAGAATCCACAGTTTGCTCATCTGCAAAGTTGAGAAAACAATCTCTGCCCTTCAACCCCACAGATTTCCCAACATCGAGAAAGGAGAGGTTGCAAAGTGATTATCTCTGCAGAGCTGGAGAGATAGTTCTCACTCTCATTATTTCAAAATCATCATTTTAGTTCACTTGTTATTAAAATCCTACCTAAAAATTCCCATGTGCAAATGATCTCTGACTCAGTGAACCTTCACGCTGCTTTTTAAAGACAGATGAAAGAGAGAACGATTTTCTCAGGGCCTAGTGAAAGCCAGGCGATGCGTTGGCTGAATCTGTGCGCGCTTACCCCATTTTATTCCCACCACAGCCCCCTGGGGAGCATATCCCCATCCCCTCACAGATGACAAGCCGCTCTCCTGGGTTTCTGGCCGGTGTGGCAGTATGTATAGTCATGCCCGTGACAGACGTGGAACTTCAGGTCTTGGCTGTGTCTGGACTCCTGGCTCATCTGCCAGGAGGGAAGGGAGGTCGGACGTGTGAACTGTGATCAGCCAGGAGAAATGAATAGGCTGAAATGTGGGAACCGTGATGGAAAGCTGGGAGCTCGCGTTTCAAACACGGGCTGAAAAAGAAGGCAGGGTGGGGGCGACCCCGGAGGGGCCAGGAGGCGGGCAGGAGGGACGGCACACTGCTGCAGGATTCAGAAGAGGAGAGGGTTGCCATTGGGAGCAAACGCTCAGCAATGCTTACAGTTGTTTAATGTCTGTAACCCAAGGACGGGAGAGGGCCCGGTGAACTTGGCCAAACAGTTCTTTGTAAGTCACAGGGAGGCCATTTTCGGTGGTGTCCGGAGGGAAGGGGTGGGGACGCCTCCCTCTCTTGTGGCAGGGTGACAGGGCAGCGAGGAGGGTGCAGACAGCGAGCGCTGACAGCTCGGTGGGAAAGCAAAGGCAGAGGAGTGACGACGGGGGAGGGCTGACCGCAGCTCCAGGGAGGGGATTCGGGCCACGAAGGGGCCCATAAACTGGCCGAAACCAGAAGGATCAGCGATTCCCTCATTCAGCCAGGGCTCCTGCCATCTTCTGCGCTGCTCAGAGATCTCTGCAGGAATGTCGTCCCACCAGGCCCCCGAGGCTGAAGAGATACACAGAGAAGCTCGAGCTCACTCACCCCTGGTGAGCAGCGGAAGAAAGCGCAGATGCCACATTCCCGATAACACGCGCACACAGCACGCGACCCACTCACGTAGCCCACGTGCCCGGCACATCACACGCACAAAACGTACAACACGGGTCCTGCGCCTAACACCCCCCACACTTGGCAGACAATACACGCGTGGCACACACGTGTGCTAACACAGCCTCCACGCGGGCACGCACACCACGCTTAAAACACAATAAGCACGTAGATGACACGCATCAAAAGCACATCACACGCGCCACGCAAAGAACAGCGCACACGTCGCTTGCACAGCACGCAAAGCGTATAAATGCTCGTCGCACCTACAGACGTGCGATACACATGCACTGGCACACAGCACGTGCTTTAGGCGCCCAGCACGGTCTGTATTCACACCTGCCACACGGACAGCTCACGCCTGTAAACGCACACATGCGCACCGCGGTCGAGTCGCCTGGCAACCCAAGGCTGTATACACCACAGGCCTGTGAATCGCATTGGGATGGGGGAAGGGAAGCAGGTGTGCCAGTCCTCAAAGGGCCACAAGATCAAATATTTAACCAAGTAGAGAGGAGAAGAAAAGGAAACCAAGGGAAAAGGGCAGGGGCGCAAGATGTGCCCTCCTCCACTCCGCGGATGCAAACCCCACGGCTCCTTTGCAAGCAGAAACTGTGATCCACTGACCGCGGCTGCGGACGTCCAGCCCCTGAGTCTGAGCAGGTGCCTCTGGGGAGGCTTTGAAGGGCAGAACCTCCACCGCCACCCCTTTTTTCCTCCCTGCCTGGCGATGAATGAGTGGCCTCTTTCTTTGAAACTCACACACTTTGGGCCTCAGAGCGACTCTTTGAAATGCTGATGGCAGAGAAAAGGCAGGGGAGACTGAGGGAGCTTAGTTCTGCTGGTGGGAAAGAGGAGCTCAGAGAATGGGCCGACCTGAGCTAGAAAGAGCAAGGTTTTCTCTCTCAACAGGCACCTTCATTTTGGGCTCAAGTGATCCCGCCATGAGCAGACTGAAAAAGTGTTTTTGTTTTTTCTAACCGATTCTTTTATGTAGGAAGAATCCCAACCAAATGGGACTGTCTACTCCTGTCTTTTCTGCCTCTGGTAAAAGTGAATGGGAGTAGGGAAGAAAGTTACCCTCCCTGGAAGGTTTTTCTTCTCTCCTATTTATCTCTAGGGTAGAAAATTCCAGAAAGCATCTCCAGGCTCTCAGCAGTGATATTCTGGTTCCACTTCTTCACTGCTCCCCAGGTCTCTTCTGACATTGCCAAGCTGCCTGCTGAGCTGTCATAAAATGTTCTGAAGCCTTGCAAAAGGAACAGGCAAAAAAAAAAAAAAAAAAAAAAAATCTCTTAGCCTGCTTAAATTAGTCATTGTCTCTAGCAGGGGTATTCATTCCCTCTCACTTTTCTTGTCTGGCTTCTTTTTCTTCTTCTCCTTCTTTTATTTTTCCTCTCTGCAGTTATTCTGATGTGAGTTCAGTATATACATCCACCCCAGAAAGGCCCCGGATGCCAAGAAAGATCCCACCAACTCACCCTCTTATCACGCTCCTCCTGAGGTGGAGGCTTGCTGTTCTCTGGCAGGCTGCAGAACGCCTAGTCTCACACCCGTCTGTCTCCTTCTGGGTTTCTGCACAGCACAATAATAAGGTGTTCCAACTGACACAGAATAGAGTCACAATGCCCTCAGCCATCAACACCAGTGGGCGGACTCAGTGACCGTCTCAGGGTCTGCCCTGAGCTCAAAGAATGGGCCTAAATTCCATTCATTTTGTGAACACTCATTTATTGAGCAAGGCTTCCTCGAATTGCGGGCCCGGATGAGGCATACGGTCCAGGGGCAAATGGTGACAACACCTGTTTCACTCTCAAGGTCATTTCTGCTTGCAGGTTCGTGTCCCAGCCATTCCACTGCAACAAGACTAAACCAGGCAGACGGCACGATGCAAAGAGCAGGGTCCTCGCCTTGGAGGAACTCAGCCTCCTGAAAGGCAGGCAAACAGACAGTTAAAATAAGACACAAAGCTAGGACAAAGGAATGCACGGAGCCATGTGCCTGCGCCCCTGTGTCCAACACGGTATCTAGAACAGTGAGCTCTGAAGACACCTCTTGTTGTTGCTGTTTTGTTTCAAGCAGTGACAGCGTTCTGTAGATAGCACGTTCCCCACAGTGATCTACTCTTTCTTCCTCTTCTCATCTTCTTTTCTTGCTGCCTCCCCCTCTTCCAAGAGTCCGGAATCTCCTGGACACATATACTCAGGGAGATGGTCAAGGGAGTGGGTGATGATCAAAGGTAACGAACATACCTTCCCCTGTGTCCCTCCTCAACCCCTGCGGCAAAATCACAGAGACTGATGTTGCCACCCGTCCCCCACACATTTTCTTTTTCTACTAGATACTGGATGTTTACGGGAAAGCTCTTTTGGCTGGGTCTAATCGGTTTCCTGCTGCGGCCCTGTGTGCCAAGGTCCAGCCCCTCCTGATGGTGCCAATTCAGAGCCCTTTCCCCACCATTTCTGCTCCTGTGGGTCTGGCTGTGCTAACATAAGCAGGTCTTGCTACCAAGTGCTCAGGACCAATCCTGCTGGTTTATGCCAACAAGGTCAACCTGGTGACCTAATGGTCCCCGTTACCCCCAGGGAAGGTTGATTGCTGCAGATATCACTGAGTATGGCCTCGCCCTTCGGTGGTCACTCGTGGGGCCCTTGCTGAGGTGAGGGGGCAGGTTCTCCCCCACCTCATCTTCTGCTCTTATTCTCTGAAGATCGTGATTTCACCCACCGTTTTCTTCTAAGAGTCTTTTTTTCCAGCCTTCTCACATATGACTCCCACAAATGAATCACACAAGCTGGGAGTTTCCATGTGAGTAAAAATGCAGCTTCCATCCACAAATGTTCAGTGTTCCTGGGCTTATTGTGTATGTTTGATTTCTGTCAACGTTTTAAGTGAAATGTCACCACAAATTTAAGAGAGAAAGAAAGGGCAAGGGAGAGGCCAGGATGACAGAGGTGTGCTAGGACGAATCAAGCTCCATAAGCAGTTTCTCCATTTCCTTGTCCTCCAAGTGCTCTGAATTTCTGACATTTCTGTATTTTTAGTAGCTTCCAGTCCTGAAGTTTATGGGTTGAAAAGCGTGAGGCATTGCCTTGCCAAGTGGCAAGGATATAAAAACAAGCGATAAACAGAAAAGTTAACTCAACAAGCGCATTGCGTCGAGATGAAAGCTGAGATGACAGGAGGGTCTCTGAGAACCCGGGGTACAGGGCCACGCCAAATGGGGATGGAAGCAGGAAAGAACGCAGAACATCATCATCGCTCTTAGTTCTTCCGTGCTGGTCCCCTGAGACATCTTGTCTCCTGAGATTGTGACTTCTTCTGGGGGAAGGCCGATGTTTGATTTTTCTGCTGCATTTGCCCACGTTTCATAACAAGGTACTTAGCACTCTGTGAGAGGAAATGGGATCATCTAGAAAGGTCCAGAACCAGCAGACTCCTGTCCCCAAATCTGCAGGTAAATCTCCATGTGACCTTGAAGATTCACTTACCTCCCATTTTGTTCAGCTGTAAAATAAGTATGACCAGATAATCACCAAGCTGCAGACTGGCTTTAAAACTTTGTGAGTCCATACTCGTGACTGTTGGATCAAGTTAGGGGAGAAACTCTGGGGCTCGATGATGTGTATGTAGAAGTTGTTTCAAAGCCTGGACTTGGATCTCAGTTTCTCTCGTGCAAATCAAGGACATTAGAATAGATGATAGTCTTCATTCTATTTCTCTCTAAAATGCAAGAAGTATCTGAATCAAATGCTGAGCCTTCATCCTCGAAGATCAAGCCCCAAATGGCTCTTCATCAGGGCTCAGTAGAAAGAGGAGGAATAGACCTTATCCACATATAATTCACTGGCCCCTTGATAAGAACCTGTATTTTCCATGGGTTCATTTTTATCTCAGCCATAAAATCTCAATCCTGTTTCAAACATGATATTTTCCCTTTCAATATAAGAAGCAATTTATTTTATTGTTACTTGAAACTAAAGAATCCAATAAACTGGTTTGGAGCCAAAGAAGACCATAATGACAAAATGATTGATCTTTTTATAACGCATCGCACCGCTATCCTCAAATTGGAGAAATGCAATATAGAAGATATTCATTTATACCACCGGCTGGTATTTATTTCTGTAATAGAATGCAACACTCCTTTGTATTTATTAAGGATCTGTCACCACTAGAAATACAAAGTAAAAGGGCTTCACTGTGAATTCTCAGGCACGGTCAACTATCGGTTGTTATGCCCCACTGACGTCAAAGATCCATATGGGAGCGTAAGGCAGAAATATCAGAAGTATTGCATAGTGTGAAAAATATAAGTGCTGCATCCAGGATCCATTGGTAGCAGTGGAAGGTAAGTAAACAGATGCTATTCAACAGGACAAAGAAAAACATGTTTTGAACCACTGGAGCCGTTCAACAATGGAGCTGACAAAAGGGTATTAACCCGAGAGGTCCTGCTCTGGGCTGGATGCATTGCCTACCACCTTCCTACACCCTGAGTACCCTCTGAGACACATCTTATTACTTCATCACACAAATGAAAAAGCAGGGGGTTCAAGAAAGGTAAACTATTGTCATTGGGCCATTGAGCGGTTACATGTTTGAACCAAGACTTGAAATGCATTTTGGCTGATTCCAAAGCCCACGTGTATCACTGTATCACAGTGCATGTTCATGAAGTATGTTCTCATACTAAATTTATGTTCTCATGACTTGTCTCATGGCCAAAGAAAGGCCAGCTGGTAACAACACATTGAATAGTGACTATTTGCTGAGTTCTTAATGTCTGCCGTATTTTGTCAAGAATAGTCTTGGATGAAGCGGTACTTGAACTACATGAGGTCTTAGGGAACACATCCCTCCTCAGTACCCTATACTAACCCAATGGGGTAGATGTAACCATTGAGAATTGTCACAAGGTTTTATGAACCCTGCGGATGGAGAGCTTATCATGGAAGACCGCCTGACTTCCTAGTCCTTATACCAAAAGTTGTCCACTCCTCCAAACTTCCACTGAGATTCAGTAAGATTCTGTGATTCTTAAACTCCTCCCTGCCACCTACACAGCCAATGAGAGGGAAACTTGTCTGATTTTTCCCACAAGTGCTCATGCGTTTCTGGAATCTTTGCAGTGAGAGAGGACTCACCACTTCTCCAAAACTGCCTACTAAATTTTGAACAATGGTGACCCATTCCATCTTTGTACAGCTCTAACTCCCAGAAAATGTTTCCATGGACATCAATTGTCTCTTTTATAGCTTCCACGTTTTGGTTCTCTTTGTCATTTTGAGTCAAGCAGAACAAATTCACACAAGCCTGTAATGTATCCCCTTGGTGTGTGACAGTGAAGATGGTGACAGTGTCACCAGGAGTCACACGTCCACTCTTAGTTCTGCTTCTCACTTGTGCTTTGAGCACTTGATCAAGGTTGGGTTATTTCACCTCCCAAACCCTCCACTGTACAGTTCATGCTCCCCTCTGAAAAATGAGTAACTTGTATGTGATGAGTTTCTAAAACTTCCTGCACCTTGGATTCTAAGTGATTTTCTGAGCCCTCAGAATAAACACTGATAGTTATTCTATGTCCTGCTCGAACTGGTCTCCCAGAATTTCACTGGGGGACTTTCTGTGGGTGAAGGAGTTCAGTGTTGGTATATTTTTCCCATATAACCCAAAGATCTTTCTAGAAATGCCTTCCCATTTGTTTCTCACTATCTGACCTCAAGGATCTGAGACAATGAAATCTCCTCTCCTCCCACAAAGATACAGCATTTAGAAATGTGCTAAACCCTAAATACATATTATCACCATTACATCACCATTGCAGTCAACTGTATCACATCACAGCCACCAGCCTGGGCCTGCAACTTTCACAAATAGTTCCAAATTCTTATCAGAGTCCCTTGCAAAGATTGATCCTTCCGTGAGCTTTACATTGAAAAATACTCTGCTTACTACACAAAATGCAAAAATATGCATTTTAGATAATAATACTTAATTTCTGGATTACTATTTGTATTAATCAATGGCCCATGTCACTGCTCCTTGGAAATTCTGATCTGCCCGAAGGATGCACACACCTGGAAACGGCTACAATTTCAACCACAAGCTGAGGCAACCATTCATTATGTGCAATGACCATTTTTTACTTTGGCGTTGGCTCATGTCTGATTTCTGTAGCACTTTTTGATGCATTTAATGCTTAGCAAGCCTTCACGTGTTCCTTTGCAGATGGTCCAGGAACTGAGGACCCCAGATGGGGAGCTCCTGTGCAAAGCCCTCCATACCCCACTTTGAGTTCCAACCTTATACTAACTTTGTCTTATGAAGGCTTGGACTTAAACCACTAAAGCAAATCACAGGCGGGTGTGGAAGAGAGTGGGGAGGGGTCACTGGATGGGGCAAGAACTCGTCATTGATAGAGACCAAGAAAGACAAAACGCTCCGTGTAATTTTTGCCCCATGGAGGGAATCACTCTTGGATACTAAATCAAGCAGAGACTGCACTTTTCCCGATTGCCCACAAAAGTCGAAAGTTGGTTTGATTCCCAAGAAACGCCGATGTGGATGAGGCTCCGGTTTGCAAAGGGAACTGGTTTGTCCCTGTCCTGTACTGACTGACCTCTGGAGATAGCTGCAGGAGCCTGATTCTCCTCATTCGAGATGTGACTCTGTGAGGGTCAGCCTGGTCTTCTCAGAAGCCAAACTCCCAGGTGCCGCACTGCCCAGAAAAACTTGCTCCTTAAAACTGTTGACTGCTTCTATTTTCCTTGCCATCCATGGTTATTTGAAACAGAATTCAGCCTCCATTCACAACTGTGCTGATTTTCTTGAAATTTGCTTTTCTTCTGTGTGATGAAAGGCATTATGATTTTTTTTTTCTTCCCATCAATTTTCTGACGTCTGGGATACCCCTGGAACTTGTTTTGGCAAATATGCCTCAGACGAATTGATAAGGAAGCATCCAATTTTGATCGATGAGAAGCGGAGAATCGCACTTTGAATTTTACTAAATCTTCCTATGGCGGATATCCAATAATTTGAGATAACCACCACCTCCTTTTTCTGGTGAGAGATCTCTTTCCGTTTTTCCCTCTTCCCCCCAAATGGACTCATGGTCTAAAATGGGGTAATGGTTGTACTTCACTTGTCAGGTAACAAGAATCAGTCTGTGGAGTCAGGCCAACCCCAATCCTCCCCCAGTAGGAAAGGAGTTCTTTCCTCTCAGGTGGTGAAGGCGGGAGACATTTTCGGAAACTTCTGGAAGTTGGGGGTCCAGCTTTACAGAGAAAGTTTGCAAGAGGAAAGATTGAAGCTAGATGAGAGAAAAGCAAAGGTAAGTGTAGAGGAGAAATCCCCCATCATAGCCTTCAGTCATAACCAGGTCCTTCCCACTACAGAGGTCAATAAATGGCCCTATTCATTTCAACTAATTTAAGTTTGGGTTCTCTCTCTGGCTACTGAAGAGAGTCCTGAATAGCACGATTCTTGGACAAGAGATGTTTTCGATACAAAGCAAAGGGTATAACTGTTGCTGACAGAGGCTGCCCACAGTGGGTTAGAGAGGAATCCGGAAGTCTGAATTCCACTGCTTTTCCTCTTTCTTGCTGTTGGAGCCTCATCAAGCCATTTAACCTCTCAGAACCGCGTCTTCCTGGGCAGAAAAATATAAATAAGCACCACCCTGTATTTATTGTTCATGCCTTTTCGTTTTCTGCATTTTCAATGATCTAACATTTCAGGGCCTTGCTGACTCTACAACGACCACCCTTCCCAGGGCCGGCCAGTTCCTAGAGACAGTAAAGGGCTTTCCTGGGAGCATGCTTTTGATATGCAGGCCAACCCATCCAGAATGTGTGCACCCAACTTCCTCTGCTCTCAAGACCTCACACGCTAGGCCACTATGTCCTGCTCTATTCACCCCAAGGCCAAGTGCCAGATGGCTAGGAATAGCTCCAATGTCCCAGAGTGCCCTGACATTACTCCAACTCACCAATCCTAAATCAGCTTGCCTTGCCTGTTCCTTCGCAAGGAAACCACTGTAAAGGCTCCTGCACACCTTTTCCCCTCAGTCCCTCTGCTTCCTGACTAACCCGAATGCTGCCCTGCATGGGTCCCTGTGGTGTGATGTCCCCCTCTTCTTGGGAAACGTGAGTAACTACCTTTCCAATGGCAATCGTCTCCTGGCCCGTGAGCCTCATCCTAACTGAATAATAACAAAGCCTGTATTTAAAACCCCTACCTCCCAAGGTTTGTGAGATAAAGCTGCTCATGTGGCACTAGGCGAGATGGGCCTGCACGATTTGGTGGTTCAATCAATGCTGGAAAAGACTCATGTACCGATGTTAAGATCTGAGGGCATTTTGAGGGTGACTAAAGCTGCCACACGTTGGGCCAATGGTTGACACCCAAAGTCTTTCCTTGCAAACCTCCAGAGAAGCAGATTCTGGGAGCAGTGTGCATGATCATTTTTCATCTCACTCATTCTGCGGACATCCGTGAAGCACCTGCGACCTGCAAAAGTGGTGAGCAAATCAGGTATCATTTCTGCCCTCATGGAACTTAATCTTATAGATAAAAGATATCGAACAGGAACAAAGCTACAGCCATGATACACACTGTGGACATGAAATACATATTGTATATGACGATGCAACTTCCTATCAGCCTACTTTTGGAGGGAAGGGGAAAAAATAATTGCTTAAAATTAATTCTTCTACTTTAGATAGACCAATTTCCTATTTATCCCATACTTTCCTACTATTTCGATGATCATAATACTTATATAAATAATATCACAGTGACCTAAGTAATACTAACCTAGACATATTCTAAATGATAATGCCTTGGGCACCTGGGGTACTCAGTCAGTTAAGCAAGCAATTCTTGATTTTGGCTCAAGTTGTGATGTCACAGTTCATGGGATCGAGCCCCACATCGGGCCCCACGTACCGACACTGTGGAGCCTGCTTGGGATTCTCTCTCTCCCTCTCTGTCTCTCTCTCTGCCCTTCTCACATTCTCTGTCTCTCTCTCAAAATAAATAAACATTAGAAAAGTAATAAAGGATAATGCCTCAAATGTGTACAGTACCTTACAATTTACAACCTACTCACATATATTAATCACTACGCGTGTGGAATGTTCGTCTCCAAGGTGCTTCCTTCTGGCCCTCCCCTAAAAGCTTGGTGCTCAGATCAGAGAGAATCAACCCAGAGCTGGGTAGAGCCAAGGCTCTGAGTGCCTCTGACTCCAAATACGGAATGACTGGGGCTTGGGGTGGGGGTGGGGGTTGCCCTGTTGCTGTTGTTGAATTAGTAGATGACAAAGAGTGACCTCCTGGTTTAGATGCTTCTGAAAATGAGTTCAGTGACACCTACAGCCATGCAGCATCTCTTTCTCCCTCACCTGCTATGACCTTGGGGATGTTACACCCCACGCAGTCCAGAACCAGTTTTGCTCCAGGGAGGGGAACTGGCAAAATCCGGGTGCTGCAGCGGCTATCTTGTGAAAATCGGGGTCCTGGAAGGTGAGAACTTCTCACTTGCAAAATCAAATTCCTTTACAGATCAAGGATTCACGGTGACAATATGAAACTTCTGCGAGAAGCAGCATCTTTTGAACAGCCAGCCAGAGTGGGGGAACAGCCACTTTTGAAGAGCCGGAAGGGAAATCTCACCTGTGAGCCAGCTCCTGACAGGCTGCTCGGTCTGAAAGCAGCACGGAATTGCACTGTCAACCTGCACAGAAGGAGCCCTGAATACTAGGAACCAGATGCCTGGGGGCCCCCCCTTGACCTGCGTCCCTGGGGTTGATTCTGACTGCTTCCACCTTGAGTCCTAAGAGTGTATTCCCCCCTCGAAGAGGGAGGCTGGCCTACCAGCAGAGCAGAGCCCGAGGGATACAGCTGGAGGAAATGCCTGCAGTGGCTCAGAACGAGAAAGCCAGGACTTCGGAAAATCTTCATAACCAACACATTTTCAAACAGGGAAGCTTCACGCACATCGAGCTCAAGTTATTTGAAGGAAAAAAAAAAAAGTGCTGATACCGAGCCACTTAAGCAATACTTGACGGCCCCATGCTTGATTGAAAAATAAAATATGGTGTCTCCCGTGGGCACACTGTGCTGACTTCACAAGATTGCTGCAGCTGGAAGCCCGGGGAGCCTTGCAGCTCAGTGATGGGTGAATCTCCCGAGGTTTAGAGTTCAAGTTCAGTTCGGGTAACAGCTGAGCTGCTTTTATGTTTCCAGAAGCTTAATAGAGTCTGGGGGAGGAAGGAAGAGGTTGGAAAAAGGGAATTGCTTTGAGCGGCTGATTGCAAATGCACAGATCAGAAAAACAGGAAGGACAGCTGGGGAGGCGTGATTTCAGCCCAGACATGGCACGTGGGGGGTACCAGGAGGACAAGCCCTCGGTGGCACGAAGGGACAGTGGGAATGAAACGGTGTCTGCTCCCTTGTTTCTTATTCTGAGGTCTCGAGTTGGCTTAGAAAGACGAAGGTCAAGTGTGTAGTTTCCTTTGATCCGCCCACATCAGCTCTAAATGCGCTCATCATTTCTGCCTGCACAGTACTGAGTGGATTTGTCTAGAATAGTATTGGCTTATGATGCTGAATCCACTCAACAAACATATGTTTAAGATCCACCATGGTGGGTCCATATGCAGAAGTCAGGGATGGGGTCAGGATGTGAGCCTCAAAGAGTCACATTCAAAAGCCAGCACCTGGAGCACCAACAGTGCATATGAAGAGTGGTAATTCCCAGGGACCTGGGGCAGGTTATCTCAGGCCCTCATTGGTAAAACGGAGGTAATAACAAAACCTACTTCATAGGGCCGTTGAGAGGATTAAGGTGAGGTAATATATGTAAAGTGCTTAGAAGAGTGCTAGGCACATAATCAGGGCTGCATTGGTGGAGAAAACAGACATTAATCAAATAATCACCAAGAAAATGGATAATTATAGAAACTGATGTGTGTTATGAAAGAAAGGCATGTGGGTAAATGAGACCCGGATGAATCCAGGAGAGGGAGAATCAAAGATTATTTAAAAGTGGTGACATTGGAAGGGAGAGAGCCAGTCGAGTGAGACTTTACTGGAAGGAGAGGAAGGATTTGGGAGAGCACTCCAAGCTCTTCCAAAACGATCCACCTTCCAGTAGATCCACAATTGGCAACCTTTTTCGGCAGAGGGCCAGACCACATGGCCATGAAGTCTCTGTTGCAAATACTCAACTCTGGTGATAGGCAATATGGATTGCCAACCCCTTCACTGAACGGTAAGCCTTCCCAGGCCACCGACCACGTCATCCTTTGGGGCAGCAGTCTCTGAAACTTACAAGGTGCTCAGCAGATGCTTGTTGAAGGAATAAAAGTAAACAAGAAATGCTGTATCTACTCAGGAGAACACCCTTCACCTTAGGATTCTGTTAGGTATCTAGAGGGATCAAGATATAATATAACTCAAATCCCACCTATTAGAGGATGCTTTCCCTGGTAAATCCACCCTGAAGTGCTCATTTTTAAGTTAATCTTCTCTTTAAGGGCCCTATCTCCAAATACAGTGACATTCTAAGGTGCTAGAGGTAAAGGCTTTAACATATGAACTTGATGGGAACACATTTCAGCCCATAACAGACAGAGAAAGCACCTGGGGTTACAAAGGGTGTATCACTGCCTAGCTTTGGGTCCAAGACTCTGATGAAAGCCCATGCTCTTCGGCAGGACAGCTCACTGGTCCAGTCCGTGGGTGCTCCCAATAGGGATTCCACCCCTCCATCCTTGGCACCCTATACCCCTCTATGCAGTTTTTCCTGAGACGTCGCCCCAAGCTCTAATTGCTACTCCACCACTGCTCTCCCTAGGCCTCATTGCAGAAGCTCCTGCTGGGCTAATCTCCCAGAGTGTTCTGTGGTAGAACTGGGTATGCCTTTTCTGTGCTTATGCTCTCCTTCTGGGGGGGAAAAAAAATCAGGTCCTCTGGGGAACAGATAGCTCATCTAATTGTCTCAGCAACATCACGCCTAGAGAACAGCCCCTTGGAGCCTTTCAAACAACTCACACAGAAGGTCTCATATTTGCATTGCAGACTCAGGCTTTTTATGTTTTTCCTCTGTCACTTCTGAGTCATGTGTCTGCTGCTGTGCTCAGTCCCCTTTTCCCATATCTTAGAGCAGCAAACGGTTCCTCCAGGTGTCCCTTAGCTCAAGATGAGATGACACTACTCCAGAAACGTATGTCAGGATGTTCCTTTCTTTTCCAACCCTGTGGCCTCTGATTTCATTAGACCTTCCTCTCTGGGTGACTTCCAGCTGACCTCTCCCACAGTCTCCTCCCATCCAACCCACCATTCCCTCGGGTCATCAGAATAATTGGTTTACAACTCAAATCTCTCCATGTGATTCCCACATCTGATAGTGCTCACTTCCCCAGGTAGTTGAGGAGGTGAGGATTATTACCTCCCTACCTGGACCCACCCCATCCCTCACAGCTCACTCCCACGCCCACGGTCAGGAACTTCTCACATCATTACTCCACCCTAGGTTTGCTCAACTCCAGTCTTGCTTCCCTTGCTTCCCTTGCTCGTGATGCTTCTGCTTATCTCCTTGTCAGCCTTGAACCCAGTTTGGCATCATCTCTCAAGGAGGCCTTCCCTGGCCCCTCCCATACCAGGTTAGGTCCTGTCTGCCACCATGACCCCTTATTCATATCTCTATCATTTAGTCACTAGAGTCGATCGTATTTCCCTGTTGTGTATCCATCTTCATGACAACATCACGAGCTTCTCAAGAACAGAAGCTGGAAGAGTCACTGTTGAAGTCCCAGTGCTCAGGAGAATCACTTAACCAAAGCAGCCAACGCTGAACTGAGCTCCTGGGTTTGCAGCCCTCACCCCACGTCTCCGGCCCACAAACACAGGGGATACTGGGCTGGACACCATCACGCCTTCTCAACAGTCTTCCCACCAAGATTCGCAAGGAACCTGGCAATAGTCCCAAATCCTTCCTCATTTGTCATATCTTTTGGCTCAGGAGCACAAATGCAAATCAGGTCTTAGGAACAACTCAAGGTAGTTCATCATTCCCCAAGGTAAGCGTGTAAATTAAGCTCAACTAATGTCTCTGGATTTTGCCAACCGTGGAATTATGTTGAAAAGACAGAGAAGGACACGCAACACTCTCTTCTTGCAATTGGCCTCCCTTGACAGTTGGTACGGATTCTGGAGAAGCCCCACACCTCAATCTACCTTTTACCCAGACATCACCGCTATTTCCTGAGCTTCGGCTTGGACTCACCTGAGAAATGAGGTGGAAATTTGTGACCCAAATGCATTTTGGATGGAGGCCTTGTTCTCTCCCTCTTTGTGAAACTCTGAGCTCTAAAAAGGAAAGTCGCCCTTTTAGACAGAAATGTACTATTAAAATTCGCCTCTGTTGAACATGTCTACATTATGACCATAAAAGTGTGAGGTCTCCCTTTTGCAGCCAGTGCAACGCAGTTACCCTGATAATCCAGCTTCCCCTTGCCTCCCTGGGAAGATGATTTTCTTACACAGGTAATATGGGCTTTGAAATTAGAGAGAGAACGTATGTTGCTTCTCAAGCAGCTGTGCAGATGAGATTTGCTTCTTTGGAAGCCAGAAAAGTCCCCAAATACCTGCAGCCAAGGCATCGCCAGAGAAGGTTCTTGCTATAGACTAAATGTTTGTGTCCCCCCCAAATTCATACGTTGAAATCCTAACCCCCGGTATTTGGAGGTGGGGCCTTTGGGAGGAGTTTAGGTCCTGAGGGTAGACCCCTCATGAATAAGATTGGTGCCTTATAAAGGGACCCCAGAGAACTCTGTCTACTTCCCCCCATGTGAGGATTCGACTTGAAGTTGGCAGTCTGCAACCTCAAAAAGGGCCCTCATCAGAACCAGCCCAGGCCGACGCCTTGATCTCAGACTTGCAGCCTCCAGAACTGGGAGAAATAAATCTCTGTTGTACTTTTCTTACAGCATCCTGAGCTGACTTAGACAGCTCTGGATGCCAGAGATTCTCCAGGCTGTCTAGAGACTCAGGGAACTGCCCGATCACCTCAGGTGTCTGGGCACGCGTGGAGTGGCAAAGTCACCTCATCACCTACGGCACCAGCTCTCCAGCCTACAAGCCGTCTTGCACTCCAATCGTGTCGGAGCCAGGAGATGGGTCTGCCTTCAGGGCACAGCTGTGACATCCATTCGGCCTGGGGCAAGTCACTTTCTTCCCCTGGGCTTTATCTTCCTCACCTCTAAATGGCAAGGTGTATACTCAATGCCAGCCAGCACTTTCATTAGAGGGAGGTTGCGGGCGAGTACTGTATCACAGACTTGTCTGAGCATCAGAGAAAACCGTACACTCAAGAAATGCCTACTCTGCGGGGTGCCCGGGTGGCTCAGTCGGTTGAGCATCCGACTTCGGCTCAGGTCATGATATCACAGTCTGTGGGTTCAAGCCCTGTGTCGGGCTGTGTGCTGACACCTCAGAGCCTGGAGCCTGCTTCCGATCCTGTGTCTCCCTCCCTCTCTGCCCCTCCCCACTCTCACTTTGTCTCACTCTGTCTCTCAAAAATAAATAAATGTAAAAAGAAATGCCCATTTTGCGTGCCGTACCACTGGGGAACAGATTTCCTAAACCTAGACATCAGTCCCATGGCTACCCCTGGGATCCTGGCACAGCATCCCCATCTGGCAGGAAAACTCGCTGGCCCTAAGAAGAAGGGCGAGATTGCAGAGTTAAGCAATAACAATTAACAAAATGCCGGGAAAGCTGCAACACAAGCCCATGTTTCAAAAGTCTCTTGATTTCTGAGCAGAACGATTGGCTTTCATTTGCGTTCAATTTCCAAATATGTTCCCCAGTATCAATTCTGAGTGACTTGATGGATAGTAATCTTCCCAGTGTCTGCCCGTCCTTCTCCGTAGCTCGTTGTAACGTCCTGTCTGCTCTCCAGCAGCCCCTCCCTGCTCCAGCTTCTATAGTGCAGGGGTGGGGGGCAGCTGTGGGAGGTACAGGACAGGCAGACCTGGCCCATTTCCTCCTAAGCTCTCCAGACCTCACCGTCACCCACCTTCCCTTCTCCCCATCGCCACTGCCATTCAATGTCTGCTAAGCAGGTATTATCTCATTCTTAAAACTTACTCATCTTACTTATTTCTTACCTCTGTCTGTCAGAAACATATTGGGAGTGACTTTAAAGATTTGAGAAAATTCTAAATATATTCTGAGCATAGAAAAGCAAACTCAAGATTAAGGAAGATGGAGAAGGGAAACATTTGAACCACGAGTACCAAAAATGTTGCTTTAAGTATGTGTCAGATTTGGCTTTGCAATTCCTTGCAGTCAGGACACGAAAGAAAATCTAACATCGTCCTCTTTATAAGAAAAATAGAAATGAACAAATTCCTCCTGGGACAAAATTATATGTTTTTTCACCTGCTACTAAATTCTAAAAGAGATTTCTCATGTGAGCCCTTTGGAAAACGCATAGCATAATAGACATCGTTGTTGGAATATTAACAATTACATGCACACACATTTCCTGGACTTGTATCGAGTGCCTGACAAGCTGCTGGTTTCTAGGGATCCAAAGTGAAAAGGGGTTCCTGGCCTCCATGAGATTCATGAGTGAGAAGGATTGGAAACTGACCAATTCTAGAACAGTAAGTGCAGAGGAGGGAGGGGAAGAGTCCACAGAGGATGGTACATTTCATTCAGTCATTCAGTCATTCACAAAATACATGCTGACCTCCCAGCATGGGCCAAGCTTTGCTCAAAGCCCTTAGGATGCATCAGTGAAGAAGATGGACAAAATCCTTGCCCTCTGGGAATTTACCTTATGGTGTGGGAGACAGAAATAAAACAACGAACGTGCATGTATCCATGAGATCAATGATGAAAAATCAAGATAAAGCAAAGAGAGAGAGAGGAAAAAAGACCACAACTGCTATTTTAACAATGATGATCATATAATTCCTCCAAGTGGAATATTTGAGCAGAGGCTTAAAATGAAGCGAGGAGCAAGGCATGTAAATATCTGAGGCATGACTGTTCCAGGCAAAAAGATCAGAAATCACAAATCCTGTGATGGGCTGAGTTGTGTCCCCCCGTCTCATATATTGAAGTCCTGGCCCCCAGGATATCAGAATGCGACTGTGCTTGGAGACAGGGTCTTTAAAGAAGTAATGAAGTTGGGGCACCTGGGTAGCTCAGTTGGTTAAGCATCTGACTTTGATTCAGGTCACAATCTCATGTCTTGTGAGTTCAAGCCCCAGATCGGGCTCTGTGCTGACAGCTCAGAGCCTGGAGCCCGCTTCGGATTCTGTCTCCCTCTCTCTCTCTCTGCCCCTCCCCCCATCCGTGCTCTGTCTCTCTGTCTCTCTCAAAAATAAATAAACATTAAAAAAAAAAAGTAATGAAGTTAAAATGAAATCATTAAGTTGGGCCTTAATCCAATATGACTGGTGTCCTTATAATAGAGATTAGGGCATGAACACAGAGGACAGATCTGGTGAGGACACAAGGGAAGAGGCCATCTGCAAGCCAAGGAAACAGGTGTCCGAAGAAATCAGCCCTGTGACACTTTGATCTTGGACTCCTAGCTTCCAGAACAATACATACAGAAATAATACATTTCTGTTGTTTTACCTGCCCATCTGTGGCATTTTGTTCTGACAGCCCCCGCAAGCAGACTGGCCTGCTGTGGGGATTTATTTGGCATTTTTCTAAGTTGATATATTTTGAGAAAGAGAGAGAGAATGAACGGGGAAGGATCAGAGAGACAGGGAGAGAGAATCCCAAGCAAACTCCACACTGTCAGCGCAGAGCCTGATGTGGCTCGATCTCGTGAACCATAAGATCGTGACCTGAGCTGAAGTCGAGAATCAGAGATTTAACTGACTGAGCCACCCAGATGCTCCTTACTTGCATTTTTAGTGAAGAGCTTGGTCTGCACAAAAATCAGGCAGTTTTTGAGGGCCTAAGCCACGACTTGCCCTTGTCTTTCTTCTCTTCCACCTAGTTCAGGTCCACGCCAGCCGCTCAGAAATACTGACTGACGGATGAATGCCCGAATGAAGGAATGACCACGTTCGACACAAGGATCCCAGGCTGCTCGCCATTTCTCCATACCACCTTGACGTTTGCCAAAGTTCCAAATGTTTGTTGTCTTCTCTGGCCGCCCCTCCTCTCGTGCTTTATTTGGAGCCCTCCAACCACGGACGCATAGCGCAGAGGCGCTCCTTCCAGAAGGAGACCGTGCAGTCTCACGGTGCAGATAAACAACGCGTCCTGGAGTTGTTCCCAGTACTTACTTGCCAGACCTTCCTCGGTCCTCCACAGCTGCGAGATAAAGGGGCCCCACCACCACGTTGGTAAGGAACCCGCTCAAGGACACAGAACACAAACAACAGAGCTTAGAATCGTGAAGCAGTGTGTCCGCCTCCAAAGATCCATTGGGCCCACACCCGCACGTACACTCACGTTCTCCCTCACCCCCACGCTGAGAACAAACTTTCAGCTGAACAAAGACCGTGCTGCCTGCATTCGGGCATCAGGCAGCTGGCAGGTGGAGGGCAGGTCCGCAGAGGGCAGAGGGCAAGGCGAGGAGCAGGCAGTCAAGACTCCAGCCCAAGTGCCTCCTGCTTCCAGAATAAGATGATGGAGAAGTGACTTCAGCCCTCTGGATCTTTGCTTTCTTTCTTTCTTTTTTAAGTTTATTTTTTATATATTTATTTTGAGAGAGAGAAAGAAAAACAAACAAACAAACAAACACGTGAGTAGGGGGAGGGAATCCTAAGCAGGCGCTGCATGGTCACAGCAGAGCCTGACTCCAGACTCGAGTTCACTAACCGTGAGATCGAGACCTGAGCCAAAGTCAGATGCCTGACCGACTGAGTAACCCAGGTGCCCCTGAACCTTTGTGTTCTAATCTGGAAATGGGACCTGCAATACCTGCTTTAACCTTACGGTCAGATGGTGCTGACCAGCTAACCCGGTGCACACGCGACCGCTTTGCTCCTCACGAGGCAGCCCCTAGCCGGACACGGGGGTCCCCTTGTTGCTTACGTGACACTGTGCTCGGCCACTGGTTAAAAGACCCCGCTCCCTCCTGCAAAGATCCGTCTCACCGAGGGACAAATCGGAGCCTGTTTGGAAGGTCCTTCTGCTACCGAACCGGTGTGTCTCTATCATCCATACACCTGTCCTCTTGGTTTTTCTTTTTTGTGTTTGGACAAAATTAGCCGTGTTGCCTTCAGGGTATACATCGCAGCCTTTCCGCGCTACAGTTTTCTCACGTGTAAAAGGAGTGTTTGCTGAGGCGTTCTCCAAGTGTCCTATCAGCTCTGAAAGTCTGCAGATCTACGGACAGAGAAAGAAAGGGGAAAAGTTACCTTTGAATGACATGGCTGTCCCAGTCTTGCGTCCAACATTGATCAGGATGGTCAGAAGTCCAAGTGGCCTCCGTGGCTGAGAGGCAGTTTCATTATCTGTCAGTGGACAGTGGGTCCTGGCACTTCCTCAGAGGGTAGCTCAGGGGTATTGATATATTGATAGAAGTTCTAGTTCGTAAAAAAGCAATTCATGAATATTCTGAACATGGTCTCGTCAAACCCAGCTTCCTTCTTGCCGCTAACCCAACATTTCCAGGCAAACGGAGCTCTTGATTGCTCTCATACGTGGAGACAGCATCAGCATGGAAGGAAGGAACACCCGAGACTTCATTAATTCACTTACATGGTGCCTGACACATAGTGGACTCTGGATTCATCTCCCTGGGCTTCAGTTTTGTCATCTATAAAGCGGGACCATGATCCTGACTGGCCGGCCTCACCCAGCTGCCAGTTGGTTATAATTGCCCAAGTTTGCAGCTGTATCTCACGGCTCCTGGTACAAATGAAACAATCCGCTAGTCTTCTGGCTGGTGTTCAATGGCCCATGACCTTCATGTGATGAATGTACTGGAGGGCTGATGGGCAGGGGGAAGAATCAACATTTGAAGCGTTCATCAGTCATTGCCACCCTAGTAAGAGTAAGAAGCTGATTGTTCCTTACAAGAAGATGAGGTCACAGCAGCAAAAGATGAGGTCTAAGGGAGGGAGGGAAAAAAGGGAAGTGCAGGCAAGATGTGGAACAGAGCCCTCTTTCTCAGAGAGGCAGCCTTGCATCATCGTAGTGTTTCAGAGTTGGACTAGACCTTGACTGAGATGCCAGTTCCACTGTTGCAGGATACACATTGTGGCAACGTACATAACTCTCCTGAGCCTCGATGTCCCCACCTGTCTAACAGGGCTGTCCAGAGGGTGGGTGGGAAGATGAAATGAGTTGATGGGGATGGCGTGCTGCCCAGGGCTGGCAGAGAAGTGTTACGACCTGCCCCTCTCGCCTGCCTGGGGCGTTGCCCGGGGCTCCCTGGGCTGCTGTAAGTCACCTCGTTTCTAGATTGCCAGAGGACTAGAAGCCAGGCAGGAATCCCAACATCACACACTCTTGTATGTAATTCTAGCCCTGGGTTTGAACCCTGCATCCTGGACCCAGTCTTGTTCACAACTTGCTCTGTGCTCTGGGCAAGTAGCATCCTCTCTCTGGACCTCCGATTCTCCATCTCCAACAATGGAGGCTGGATAATTTCCCCCACTAAGATCCTGTTCACGTTAACAACACAGAAGACGCTGTGTGTGCTAACACTGCCTTGGAAGAGCAAATGTTTATTTGGTGTTCATCACACTATGCTCCAAAACTTGATGCGTTTAAACGTATTTAGTCCTCACAAAACCCCAGGAGACAGCCCCTCTTACCATGTCCATTTCACGGAAGGAAAACAGAAGCACAGAGAAGTGAAATAACCAGGCTTAGGTCACAAGAACGGGGAGCCTTCCAAATTCAAAACGAGGCAATCGCTCTAGGGCTCAGACTCCGCTCCCTTTGAGACAGATGTTCATCTGGCCTCATTTCACAGATCACAAAACTGAGTCTCAGACATTCTCCCAGGGTCTCAGACAAGGGTCCCAGAACCTTCACCTAAGACCTCCTGCTACTGATGCCTGCTCTCCTGGGCACTGTGCGAAAAGATGTCCTCGCCAGGAATTCTGCCCCAGCTGAGATCCCTAGTGTCTCCTGGAGTCTGGCCTCTCATCTCCTGGCTTAGACCTACGGGGTTTTTTCTTGCTTGGGCAGCTTGTCCTCATCCCCAGCTCCCGAGCTGGCTGAGAGGGAGGATTGTCTGCCTGGTGAGCAAGCACATGCCTCCATTTTAGATTTATGAGATTCCGGATCAAGTCCCTAAAGAAGCAGATTAATCACAAGAAGTTATTTTTCCTTTTAATTAAAAAATATTATCTACCGTGGCTCTGGCCCTGCTGATTCTCAGAGCAGACAATAAGGGCGAGCATAGCGAGGGAGCAATATTAATTTTCCCCAACTAATTTAAAGATAATATCCCTCGCATGTGCCAACGGCTAACAAGTTTGTTTGTGCACCAGGTCGTCTGTTACCGCTGGGCTCTGAGTTTTCTCTGCCTTTTTATTGACTTTGGAGGCATCCCCGAGGAAGGAGACATGCCGAGCACATAGCGAGGGATCAGACGAGATACAAGCATCCTTTTCAGGAACAACAGTCATCTGGGAAGCAGAAGGAATGCCGTTTTCAGCTAAAAGCCAAGAGGCTACATGTTCATGGAGAAAAGCCTATAAGATTCCAGATTCAACTCCAGGAGTGCGTACCCATGGTGTCATGGGTGAATTATACCCTCTAAAATTCACGTGTTGAAACCCGAACTCCTAGTACCTCAGAATGTGTGTGTATTTGGAGATAGAGCTTTTAAAAAGGTGATTAATTGAGGGATGCCTAGATGGTTCAGTCGGTTAAAGATCCAGCTCTTGACTTCAGCTAAGGTCATGATCTCACATTTCATGGGTTCAAGCCCCATGTCGGGCTCTGTGCTGAAGTGTGGAGCCTGCTTGGGATTCTCTCTCTCTCTCTTTCTCTCTCCCTCTCTCTCTCTCTCTCTGTGTGTCTCTCTCTCTCTCTCTCCCCCTCCTCTGCTCAGTGCTCTGTCTCTCCCTCAAAATATATACATAAACCTTTTTTAAAAAAAGGTGATTAATTTAAAATGAGGTGCTTAGGGTGGGCCCTAATCCAATCTGGCTTCTATCCTTATAAGAAGAGGAGATTAGGACACAGACACGCACAGAGGGACACCACATGAGAACACAGGGAGAAGATGGCCATCTATAAGCTGAAGAGAGAGGTCTCGGAAGAAAGAAACCCTGCTGACATTTTGATCTTGGACTTTTAGCCTCCAGAACTGTAAGACAAGAAGTTACTGTTGTTTAAGCCTCCTAGTCTGGTATTTTAGTATGACAGCCCTACCAGACTAATGTACAAGGGCAGACCTATTTGCCCTATAGGAAGACTGTAAGCATTCATCTTCAAGTTCCATGGTTGTTGTGGTTTTTTTTCAGCTGGGACATCAGGGTGGCTCGGTAGCAAGCCAAACCAGGAGTAAGAGATAAAGACCTTGAATAACTTTGTACACTTCAAGGCAGCACCACTGGTTTCTTTCTGGTTTCCATGCAGGCTCAGAAGCTAACCCATTCTCAGGATCCACACTCGGGTAAAGCTTTCCCTGATCCCTTCTTATGCCACTTCCCATTTCTCATCCCTTCTGGATGCCTTGGGGTTCATAAAGTATCTTTCCTCTGCACCCCACAGCCCGTCACAATGACCACCCTGCACTGACATTGGTTGGCACCTTTAATGGATGGATTGCATAGTGACCAAAAATAATAGTCGTTCTGTATCCTTGCCTTTTGCAGTATGATTTTGTACCTTCTCCCATCAAAACTTGGAGTCTATTTATTTCCTGACCTCTTGAATCTTGGCTGGCCTTGTAACTTGCTTTTCCCAACAGAAAGCAGCAGAATTGACTTTGTGCCAGTTTCAAGTCTATGCTACGAGAGGTGACATGATGGAGAGCCCAGATGCCCCAGCCAAGGTTATTCTAGATTAGCCTACAGCTTGTCAACCTCAAAACAAGTAAGGAACCCCAGATGAGATCAGCAAAGCCACCTATCTGACCAAAGCTGACCACTGACATCTGAGCGAGCATGACAGAAGCTGGAAGAATAACCCAGCAGAACCCAGACTAAATCAACAACTCACAGAATCATGAGCCAAAGAAACAGTTCTTTGTAGGCCACCAGATTTTGAAGTGTTTTGTTACACAGCACATCCTGACTAATAAACCACTTCTCTTGCCTCTCCGGCTGGAATGCTGTACCTTAAAAGCAGGAAGCATGCCTTAGTCACTTGCGTAATGCATACAATAGAGGAGGCATTTAAAAAAAATATATTCAATGAAGGAAAGAAGAAATTTTTGTTTTCATACATTCAGTTGCTCCCTTTAGGGTTTGTGGCAGGTTATATTTTCCAAATTGGATACAACAGTATTTCCCATGCCACACATATTATGCAAGGTAATTTTTCCACACCCCCATCTAAAGGTATAGTCTATTTCTTCAACCCCTTGGGTATGACTGCTTTGACCAGTAGAATACAGCAGAAGTGACACTGTGGCAGATCTGAACACCGCCTTTAACTGCCTTGATGTTACCTCTTAGGAGTCAGATGAAACAGAAGAGATAATACCATGCTTGGACAAGCCCAAGTCATGAGAGAATCCCTGCAGGATGGCAGGAGACATGGAGAGAGAGAGGCACCAAAGAGCCCCAAGTCACCAGACATGAGAGGCATATGCCATTCAGAAGTGGATGCTGTAGCCTTAACTGTCACAGCCGGTGCCGTGACATGAGCTGCTTAGTTCCGCCCTCCCCCAAAATTTGACTCACACAACTGTGGGCAAAATAAATGGTTCTTTTAGGCCATTAAAATTTTGATTGTTTATTTTGTAACAATGTTTTAGTTCATTCAGCCTGCTATAAACAGAATACCATAGACTGGGTGGTTGATAAGCAACCAGATTTTATTCCCCATAGTTCTAGAGGTTGGAAATCCAAGATCAAGGCACCAGAGTATTCATTTCTCAGACGGCCACTTCCTAGCTCATACATGGCCATCTTTTTGCTGTCTACTCACAATGGCATAAGGGGCAAGAGAGCTCTCTGGGTCTCTTTTATAAAGGCACTAATACCGCTCAAAGATCTCATCTCCTAATACAATCACATTGGGAATTAGCATATGACTTTGAGGGGGACACATTCAATCCACAGTAAACAGTTAAACAAAACATGTTTAGCATATGTTGCAGTAAAAAACCCAGTTCTTGTGCCATTAAATACAGATTAATACCCTGCCTTGAATTCTTACAACTATGTAATTATGGGAAGCTCACTTAAATTTTCTGGTTCTCGGTGTCCTCCTGTGTATGATACAGATGCATTCGCTCACTCAATAAAGCTCTGTTGAGAGTATAGGGGGAACACAGTGAATGATCCACAGTCTCTGCCTTGAGGGAATTAATAGTCTGTTTCAGGAAACAAGGCAAAAAGCCAACAATTCACAGGGCAGGTCTATCAGTTCTCCTATTGCACTAAACACAGCAAACCCTGGAATACTTTGGGGTTGGGGGAGGGACAGCAGATTCACTTCTAGGACTGGTAGGATCAAGGATAGATGAAATAGACTATAAACTATGACTAATGATGGAGGGTGTTGATCAAGTGAAGGAGGCAGGATTGCTCAGTATAGGTTGTTGAAAGAAGGGAGCAACATGTGTTTGGAGTTCAGAGAGAAGGCAGGCGTGGGGTCTTCATAAGAAATAACAGCAGGATTGGGAGTAGCAGTGAGTGCGTGGGGTGTGTATTTCCATTTCAAGTCCATTATCAGAAATTGGACCAGTCTAGGAGAACCTAAAATGAACTTCTCAGAAATGAATTGTGCAGTCAATTTTAACCTTTAGGGAGGACACAATTTGATGAATGTGTCATGAAAAAGGGTTATTTTAAGCATTCCTGGGAGAAAAAAAAAAAAAACAATTCTAGAAGAGCAGTTTTAACAATTCAGAGAAATGTTGGGGGAGAACATACAAGGAGATTAAGAAACACAAACTTTTGTTTCATTTTAAACAGCAAAACTACAACCAAATAGTGCCCCAAAGGAAGGATTCTGTTTGAATTGGAAAGTGTAGCTCCTTGAAACCACTATCAAAGGGAATGAACATTATTTGATGTTGTTTCAAGCTCTGTGCAAATTATATCAGCTTCTGCATTACACACATTTAATAGAGGGACAGAGAATAAAACAGGGGAACATTAATTGAACCAGAGGTCAGGAGGTACCAATAAAAAGTTCCAAGCACAAGAAGTCTGATGTCCAAACCAAGGGTGTGAGATGAATGTCTCATCTAAGCGGCCAGGGTTCTAGCTCTAGAAAAGCAGGGTCCTCTACCCCAGGAACGTAAGGTCAGGGGGAACCTCTCCCCCTTTACTTGAAGGCCTTGTGTCAGGCAGGTGGATAAGAGTACTAGCATATCAGCACAGCAATGTTGGGAAGTTGCCTGGGCCCCTGCCTTGGGTCAACTATAAACCTCTCAGGAGGGGAAAATATTAGGAAAATAAACACTGCAAGTAAATGATCTTTAAGAAATCAGTATTCCTCTTCCAGACATGTGGGTTCCCTGCCTGCATGCTCTCTTCTAGACCACCCTGTCAGTTCCAGACTCGTGGAGTTCCATTCACAACAGCCCTGAGCCTACTTTTGGGGCCTGCACAGTCCTCTTGCTTTGGTCTGTCGTAATAAAAATACTCAGCAGCTAAAAGTGCTTCACGAGGATGTTTTAATCTCACATCCTCTGGGATTATACCATCTACTCCACAATCAGCCACTGACTGCAAAAGAGAAAGTGCAGGAGGTGTCCCCTAATCTCTGAATACTCCAAATATGGACTGGTCCCAGAAAAATTCAAGGAGGTGTTAATACTGAAGACCCTAAGTATTAAGGAAGTTGCTCAGAATTTAGAAAGAATCAATGCATAGAATAACTGAACCTCTTTGGGAAGGAGAAACACAGAACAAGTACTATTGTTTAGGTATGCATTTTCATGAATGTGTGAGAAGTGAGCAGAGCAGTAATTCTTTGCAAAGCGCATTTGGCACATGAACAAAAAACTAGCAATAGTTTACCATGCACAAAGAAGCAACAATCATATCACCCTTCCAAACACTTGGGTCACCCTTTGAGGATGAAATTTGGGAAACTGCAATCGATGCGGCCAGCTCTAAAAGGAACTGATGATTAACAGTCAGGTTCCTCAAGAGATCTAGGGAGTCTCGGGTTGAGAGTTGGAGAAAAGTGACTGGAATGTGATTATTCCTGAGAGACCTTGAGCTTCACCAAGTGAAAAATTCTGGTTCTGAACTAACAAATGAAGCAACAGAGAAAGGGCTTTCGGGGCAAAGGAGAGAAACAAAGAGATGAGAAGGGCAATTGACACAGATAAAGCACTTATTATGTGCTGGGCACAGCCACCCAACAATTCAAGGAGGTGGGTGATAGGATTCTCATTTCATAAGTGGAAGCTTAGGAAGTTTAGGACACCAGCCTGAGATCACACATGAGTAATCAGCACAACTGAGACTTTAACACAAATGACACGAAACAAGAGTTGAGAGGTGTCACTCAGAGAAAAAGGCATCTAGATGAGGGCCTTTGACAGAAGGTAGCTGGAATAGGCACATGGAAAAGAATGCTCTACACTTCACAGCTTGAAGACATTGGCCATTATCGTCATCTCTCTCCCATTTCTTGGATTTCATGATTATTCACCAAATAACGATCTGAAGGTCATTTGGATGTCCATAGACTAGCCAGGAGGGAAAGAACTGTCTGCTCAGTGAAAGTGACTATAGAAGACACAGCCAAAGTTGACCCCCAATGAATCATGCCCTTGTACATTGCCTGCCTTTGGGTTCAAGCTTATAATCAAGACGTGTAGCTTGCTTACCATCAATGGACTATGGTGAAAATAATGGATGTCCTTCTTACGATGAAGTTTTGGTATCTAACACTCTGCCTTGGCACTAAACTAGAATTCCCCTGCTGTCCTTGGAAAAGCCACTGGAGTGGCCCAATGGCAGGGAACCATGGGCAGCCTCTAGAGGTGGAGCATGGTCCCCGGCCAACACCTATTAAGATTTAGGGTCTTAATAACCTGTAAGAGTCTGATAACCTCAATGAAATGAATTCTGCCGTCAACTTGAGTGCACCCAAAAACAGTTTCTTCCCCAGTCAAGTCTCCAGATGAAAACACAGACTGGGCTGACATCTTGATGGCAGGCTGATGAGACCCTAGGTCAGAGGACCTCTAGCTGTTCCAGACTCTTGACCCCCAGACACTGTGAAATAGTAAATACGTGTCATGTTAGTTGGTAATTTGTTATGCAGCAATACAAAACAAATACGCTGAGTTTCCAGTCTACTTGTTAGAGCAAAGAACGGAAAGTATACACTCTCTGTGTACTCGTAACTGCAATTGGCGAGTGAAGTCTGTGTACAGGCACGAGCATGTGTATACCGACGAGCTACGCACACAGACTACATGAGGGCCTAGTACCTAGAGAAGCCGAGAGGATAGAGAAATGCATGTCAAGAAATTAAAGTAAGGTAAATGAAGGTGAGCCCCTGGCATTCATGAATCTCTGATCCTTTCCACCCTGATACTATATGCATCTTAGGGCAATGGTTAAGAGCCTCGTGTCAGAAAATCAATTATTTTTCTGCTGTGTGATTTTAAGAAAATTATTTAAACTCGATGGCTCATTTTTCTAATCCACAAAATGAAAATGATCATAGTACCTACTTCACAGAGTTGATGAGCACATTAAATGAGATAATATAGGCTAACTGCTTAGAAGCAGGCCTGCCACAAAGTGAACCCTATGTAAACATTTGCTCTTGGGAATCCACAGCTAAAAAGTAAGGAGTCCATAATTTGGCTATTGTTGTGGTTTATATATACAATGGAATACTACTTGGCAATGAGAAAGAATGAAATCTGGCCCTTTGTAGCAACGTGGATAGAACTGGAGAGTGTTATGCTAAGTGAAATAAGTCCTACAGAGAAAGACAGATACCATATGTTTCGTTCTTATGTGGATCCTGAGAAACTTAACAGAAGACCATGGGGGGAGGCAAAGGGGAAAAAAAAAAAAGTTACAGAGAAGGAAGGAGGCAAACCATAAGAGACTCTTAAAAACTGAGAATAAACTGAGGGTTGATGGGGGGCGGGGGGGGGGAGGCAAAAGTGGGTGATGGGCTTCGAGGAGGGCACCTGTTGGGATGAGCACTGGGTGTTGTGTGAAAACCAATCTGACAGTAAATTCCATACTAAAAAAAAAAAGTAAGCAGTCAGTTGTGAAGCAGGAAGTAGGACAAGCGGTCTCCATAGTCAACCTCTATATCCCAATGCCTGCAAGAAGGTCCAGGAAGAGGCCCCCACGCTACAATATTATGGGTGGAGAAATTGGTCCTTGGTGCACAAACCCAGATGTACAGCCACACATCTATCACCATTGAGATCTGTTTCCTAACTTGTCCGCTGTGTACCAGCGAACAGCAAATAAAAACCAAAATAATGTAAGAATAAAACAACTTTGTCTTCCATGCATAATAGATGGTAATAAATCATTCATCAGCAGAAAACCAAGTGAGTGGTCATGCATTTCAGCAAATAAATCACCAGCAACATTTCTGGAAACTGAAACAAGAAACATCTGCAGGGAATCAAGCAAACCTACCAAGATGGATAACTCAGATGCACCATTAGTCTGAATTAGAGTCTCACTGATTTTAGGGTAAAGTCCATCTCCCAGCTGATGACTCTAATCTCAGGTGTTATTGTATAATTTGACCTTGTCTGACCGAAATTAGAGCCCTAAATAATCTGCTCTCTGGCATGTTGATGGAATTTCTAACCGATTGAAAAATGAAGTTTCTTGGTCATCAGCTAGGAAACTGGAATCTCAAAATCCATTTGGGCCAGAGATGTGCTGCTGACACATTCTGATACAAGTTGAAAATCAGGAAAGTGATTCTGACAAATCAAACACAATTTTAACGATGAAATCTCTCACCCTAAGGGAAAGATTTAAGAAATTGCCTATCAAAGAAAATCATAAAATCTTGAAGCTGAAAGGGACTTTAGAAATTAATGAGCTCAGTATTGGTGTGGTAAGATTAAGGTGGTTTTTCTCAAGATCAAAGCTAGTGAGAGTGAAAGCTACGAATAAGGCTCAAGTCTGTAACTTCCGAGCCCAGGATAAGATGGGAGCCTAGTTCTGGGTGTATGAGAGGTAAAGCCCCATGAAAAACGAAGAAACTGAGATTCAGGGTGCTTAGGTAACTGGCCCCTGTTTTCAGCCCACTCATTGAATCAGAGACCTTTAACATGGCTTTGTGTCACCAGTAGAAAGGAAACAATGTGGGAAGCAGGAGTGGCCCCATATCATCATTCCCAATGACCTCCTGGTAGAAATCATACTTCCTCGATCCACAGCTCTGGGCTCTACAGCATTTGAAGCCCTCTTCTTCAAAGAGGTGCAAGGATCACAAAGAACTCCAAGATGCCACTGGCTCTTGTATACTTTGTGTTCCTGTGTCTAGGGCTCATCAGACAAAAAGGAGTCACCATATTATCACAGAACATTGACACTGTTCAGCAAGAGGAGGTAGGACTGCCGCTAAGTGACAGAGGCAGAGAACATCTGTCCATCTTGGGTGATCCACTTGGACATCACTTGGTACTCCCTTACCAGATGGTGACAATTATTGGGCAAGTGGAGCAATTCTGGCCCAAGAAGGCAATGGTCATCAGGATCTGAGGCTTCCTGAGGAATGAGGGTTTGAGTTGTAAATATGTAACCCACCAAAACCCACCAAAATCGCAGAGGCAACTACTGAGGGTAAGAGAGACTTAGAATGGATAGTGGAAGAAGGAGACGACAGATACTAGTTCCGGTCCTACAAGGACTTGCGGCAAAAAGGTCTGCAAACCATCCCACTAAACTCCCTATCATAAGTTTCTCCTCAGACTGACAAGACCATCCCAATAAAATCAAAGAGTAACACGGTGCCTGTCAGGGACTGGGGAGAGGGGGGAATGGGGAATTCCTAGTCAGTAGGTGCAAAGTTTCAGTTAAGCAAGATGAGTAACATTACACCTGTAGTTAACAATACTGTGTCCTACACTTAAAAATTTGTTTAAGAGGGTAAACCTCATGTTAAACGTTCTTACCAAAATAAAACAAAATAAATTTAAAAGACTATAAGAGAGAGAGAGAGAGAGAGAGAGAGAGAGAGCTACCAGAGCCCTTAAGAAGTTGTTCTTCACATATGTAGTGAGAAGTGGGTTTGCCAAGTACAGGGGTGGACTGTCACAGACCCAGATATGGACTGCTCAGGTGACCCTTCAAGAATGAACTTGCTGCCCAGATGCTGCCAGCTGTTAGTCCCTCAGTGTCCACTTCAGCTAAGCTCAGGCTCTTTTCAGAGCTGTCTCCAGACAGTGACTGATCTTAGGTATGGTAGTCAAGACTACACTCTTCTGGGGAGTCATTAGCAAATGGCTGAGGAGGACAGCGATGCTAGGGTCTCCCATGTTCATCCAATGTGGGACACGTTCTATAGGAAGTCTCTGCTCCGGAGCTCGCCTTTGGGCCATTGAGGACTTGGTCAGATCCCGGTCAGACTCTGATAGCTTCTCCTGCCCAGTCCTGCCTCTTCCTCTTTTCCTTTCATAGTAATAAACCTTTTTCAGCCCCACCTCCTTCTCTCCACCTGCTTCTCAGAGAACGCAACCCATGACTCCTGAAAATTTACCAGGAAAGACTTGAGACTTTGCTTTCAATAGTATTTATAAATTCATCCCCAAATGTGAACTCTGTCTCCACCCTAGATGAGTTGATTATATTCTTAGCTAAATGTCCATTCACCTCAGTCTAACCTACTTTCCTTCACGTGCCTTACACTCTTGTGAGGCTTGCAAATAACCTAAATCACTCAGAGGATATGGAGAGAGAGTCAAAATTCCAGCATTTATATTAGTGACACTTATAAATAAATATGCGTATGAGCTACAGAATCTATGTTTATATTTATGTTTCATAGTTACATTCTTCTATATATGAGAATGCTGTAGAAATAGTACATTTGGGCACCTGAGTGGCTCAGTCGGTGAAGTGTCCAACTCTTGGTTTCAGCCCAAGTCACGATCTCACAGTTTGCGGGTTCAAGCCCCGCATCAGGCTCTGCACTGCCAGCTTGGGATTCTGTCTCTCTCTCTCTCTCTTTGCCTCTCCCCTACTCCTTCCCTATCTCTCTCTCTCTCTCTCTCTCTCTCTCAAAAATAAATAAACATTAAAAAAAAAAAAAAGAAATGGAACATTTGACCAATCACTTCCATCATAAAATGATCCAAAACCAGTGAGCGATGGGCTCATTCTAAATAGACAACTGTTTCATGAGAACTTGATATATTCCTTATCATACCATTGGTCACTGGGAGAACAATGATAATAAGAGAGAGTCCATAACCTTAAATAGTTCACGAGCCAGGGGAGAGAGGCGTGCTAACAGATTACTGCAGTTAACTAAACAGCTTATTTGGGCTTGGGAACTATTTGGCAGAAGGAGATTCCATTTTATTTTCATGCACACCTTCCTCTAGGTTCATCATTCGGTTATGCCTGCACCGATGGGAGAGCTAGCAAAATCTGAATGAAATGTGAAACAAACTTTGCTTTCAGGCATTATTTAGTTACCCATATTTTGTCATCCTCATTGATCAAACACTTGTTTGAGCCCAGTCAGCTTTCAAGACAGAGCCCTCTTCCCTGAACTATGTGTGTCTAAGCAGCAAAAATTACTGATATCTGAGATGATGAAACTTGAGATAGCTCCCCGAAGTAAGGTGGACTGGAGTTGCCTAGGTTTTTGTGTTTGTTTGTTTATTTTAATTTTGGCCTAGAATAGAAGAATTGGGCCCAGAAGGGCTAAACAGTCCGTTCCTGAGTCACGTGGGTCAGTGGTCTAAGGGTATTATTTCGCATCATAAACAACAGGGTCCCCAGACCAACATCATTCTCCCGCTGCAGGCGCTGCATGAGTCCCGGGAAGCTCTTAGCTGGCTTCCAAGGGAGCACACAGGTTTTGCTGAAGTCTGGGCCCCTTTTGTTTTGTTTTTCCCCCTCAGGCAGGAAACTTGCCTCTGAGTGGCGAGTTATTGGAGCTCTGTTGTTTCCAATTTTTGCATTCATGTGATCTCGTGGGGTTGATGGGGTTTGTTATGAGACTTGTTCAATGAAATGCAAAACGAAGCCCCTTTAGCAACAGCCATCCTTTTTGATAGAGTCAAATAAATATTTTGCTAGTTTCTTTCTTCTCTCAACTTTGTAAATGAGGCAGAGATGCCTGGGGGAGGCATATGACCTTACTCATACATTCCCCACTCACTACAATTTTTCAAAGGAGGAAATGAGGAGGAGAGTGAAGCAGGGGGAAGTTAAAGAAGAGAGAAGAAGGATGCATGATAATGTGACTCCAGCAGTTGCCCCAAGGACATACCCACCGTGCTGTGGAGGCTATAAGGCCAAAATCTAACCTAAGGTGGGGGGGGTTCCATTTCATCAGGTATATGAGTTTCATTATTACCGTTAGGATGCTGCTCCATTTTTAAACAATTGCCTTTGAAAACCAATATTCGGAACAATGATATAAGGAATGTTGCAATTGTCCAACCCTCAGAAAACAAATAAGCAATCTATTACATTTCCATTCCAGTAGAATCTCCAGGAAAGTGTCACAAGTAAATCAACACTTCCAAGAAAACTTTACATCACTTAGAAAAAGGAATTAAAAAGAAAGCAATGAAATGATTTCACTCATATGTGGAATTTAAGAAACGCAATAGATGAAGGTAGAGGCAGGGAAGGACAAATAAGATACAAACAGAATGGGAGGCTCACCCTAAGAGACTCTTCAATACACAGAACAAACTGAGGATTGCTAGGGGGAGGTGGGGGGGACGGGCTAAATGGGCGATGGCATCAAGGAGGGCACTTGTTGGGATGAGCACTGGCTGTTGTGTGTAAGTGATGAATCACTGGGTTCTACTCCTGAAGCCAAGACTACGCTGTATGTTAACTCACTTGAATTTAAGTAAATACATTAAAAAAAAAAAGAAAAGAAAAGAAAGAAAGCAAGCAATGTCATCATTGTCTTTTTTTCAGCTATACTTCCAAATTTTAAGGTAACAGCAGCTCCCTTTCCCAGTGACTGGGCTGCAATAGGACTGGAAGGGATCTGGGTGGAAAAGAATTGCAAAGAAGAGATCATGGGGCGAGGGTCCAGGAAAGCTGAAATGTAACAGCAGTGGGGGGCATCCAGGTAGAGGAAAAGCACTGAGGTAGAGGAAAGCTTGTCCTGAGCTATCCTCCCTCGGAGCTCCTTACCACCTGTCGCTTGGGTAACTCACCCAAGGCTAAGGTATTTCTTGCAAACCTTGGCAGCTCCCTCCGCCAGCCTCAGTTTGCAGGCCTGACCTGGTATTTCTGCGTGATCTTGTGTCGTCTGCAACGGCTGGTGCGAGGCAGGGTCTAGAGCCCAACTTCAGAGCCCCAATCTCATCATTGTCCCTGCTTCCAGGTCTCCCCGCCACAGGAGGTGCCCTCAGGCTCATACCGGCAAGCAAAATATGATTTCTCCTAGAAAGGGGCGATTATTCAATAATTACAACGTGCTGCAGGGCTCCTAGGGTCAGGGGAAACCAAACGCCGTGGTTTCCTAGGGCTGCCTTAACAAACTACCACAGACTGAGTGGCTTAAAAACAGCAGAAATCTAATTGTTCTGGAGGCTAAAAGGTTGGGATTAAGGTGTCAGTAAGTCTGGTTTCTTCTTAGGGCCCATTCTCCTTGGCTTGTGGATGGCCATCTTCTTCCCAAGTCTGCACATGGCCCGCCCTCTGCATGTCTGTGTCCTATCTCCCCTTATGAGGACACTAGTCAGATTGGATTGGGACCCACCCACCCCAGTAACCTCATTTGGCCATCATCACCTCTTTAGTGGCTCTATATTGTTACTCAGTCACATTCTGAGGCACTGCAGGCCACGGTCTCAACACATGGATGTTGAGAGAACACAACCCAGCCCGTAAGACCAGGCTCAGGCTTGAGCATCGAAGTGGGACTCCTGGAAGTTTCCACGCATATGACTCAATGGTTAGATCTACTTGGCCAACTCTGGGTACACATATACGGTCTCCACCATATGGACCAGAAGCTGAAGGGAAAAAGCTAGAAACTTGCCTCTACCAACGGGCAAGTCTTGCCCGATTGCCCGACCTAGAGGCTAGAATCTAAGATCTTGTCCCATGTGAACAGGTCCAGGTCATCAAAATGGGGAGTAAAGCGAGGCCATGTGCCTTTTGAAGTGTAACATCCTACCCGCTAGTAAAGGGAAGCTGAAGTTAAATCCCAAATTCTGAACTATCTGATGAGCAACTTTGCCCCTGGGAAGGAAGAGCTGGAGGCTAAAGGTGGGCTGTGAAAACAAAAACAAAAACAAAAAGCTTTATTAGAAGCTCTCTCTTCTACAGTCAGAGGCTACGTCCATGTGGGGAATAGGACAGGAATCACCTTTCTTGCTCTGCTCTTTCTTTCCTGGCCATGACCCTCATGCCCGGAGAGCGTCTGCATTCTCCTCCTGTCTCCACCTTGGCTCTGCAGCCCAGCACCTGCCAGCAGGGCCTGGCTGTTCTTGCTCACTGCCCAGCAGGATATTCTCTGCCTGTTTCACAGTGTAGGAGCAAAGGATCCTCATCAGCTCCTCGAGACCCAAGCTCTGCCAGGAACTCGCTCTACATGAAATGTATAGATCAAAACCCCAAGGAGTTTGACATTTATATTTTTAATAGATTTCTTTCCCCCTTCTTAAAACACCCACGGGCTGTGACTGAAGTGGAAATGTGTTTGCTTTTAATTGCAGCCTGTGCTCCATCGGCTCCAGGGCTGGGAGTCCTCCCTCTCCTCAGAAGCGTAGCGTTTCTACCAAGCAGAGCTGAGAATGAGGAGAAGAACAAAAGGTCTGAAATGCCATGCGATCAGAAACTTCTTTTAAAACTCTTCAATAACAGAAATCTGGAGAGAATTTGATTCATAGAGGAAGATCATTTAGAGGACAGGGCCACTAGAAATTCTTTTATAACTGTTTCCTGCAACCCCAAACCCCCATTGGGAGACGGGTTGCATTTCCCCTCATCGAAACGGTGAATACCGCCAAGTCTCTGAGAGCATCTTTCTGTAATAAACACTTATTGGATGCCTTGTAGTTTCTAAGGGGCCCGCAGACACAAATGACTATGGCTATGCTTCAAGTTCCTCAGAACCTGGTGTATCCAAAGTGGTTCTTCAGACAGCATAGATGCCCCAGAGGGACAAAACGAGAAACCTTTGCTCCTCCTGAGTAAAGGCGGCCTCAGGACCAAAGTTCTCCTGAAAGTATCACTTAGAACATTTTCAAGCAACCTCAGATTCAGATTCACACATCTGAATCTCATACTCTGTTCTGTGTTGTGAATCAGGATTAGTTACAAATATTAAGAATCCTGCTTTCTCAAATAAGAGGATTATAAGCATCCTTTAGAGATCTCAGAGTTCAATTACTAACATCTCTGCATAATAATCAGGGGTTTTCCTTCAGCTGGGATATGTCATTATGATGAGGAAGGCTGGGTGGGAGGCTGTTCAGAAGATATATATTCCCAGTCCCAACCGTTGCATCTAAACAGACTCTGGGCAGTGCTCGCAAAAGGAGCCCAAGGCAGGCAAGAGACTCCCTCACCCCTGCCTCTCCCTCCCACGAAGCTTCAGACCTTAGTGCTTCCGGTTGCTTTGCCCCTCCTCCCTGATGCCAGAGAATAAATTAGAGTCTTTTTGTATCAGAGAAGACGGAGCATATACCCACAGAGCAAGGCTGGTCCTGCCCTACATCCAGACCAACTAAGCCCTAACTTGCAATGACACGGCCATCCCGGTTGGGTAAGAGCTGACGCTTATTTCCCCGCAAGGCATGTCGATTTGGTTCCAAATGCGCCTGTAGTCCATCCTCATCCCACCTGAATACAAGTAGAAATAAGTTCTCTCTCCCCTCAACCGCATCCTGTAGCTCTGTCACACAGTGCATCCTGTCACACAGAGACATCTGGCTCCTTCCTTTCCAAATCCTAACATTTGCTCTCTCCCCCTCCCCATGCCCCCCACCTAACCCCCACCAGACGTTCTTTGCTAACACCGTAAGACAGATCCCCTTGCGTGTGAGAATATTGTGTGTAAGCATACTGTTGCCATTTTAGAGATGAGAACACTGAGGCACAGAGCATATAAGGGAATTATTTGTATGCATACTCACAGCGAGTAGTGGAAATAGTCAATTCATGGCCTTTCCTCTATACAGAGGACCAACGGTGTAATAGCAATACCCTACAATTTTGAGCTTTGTGGGAAATATATATATATATATATATATATATATATATATATATATATATATATTTTAGGAATATTGTTTTATTTTTCTGTCACCATCACTGCTGTCTGGGAAAGGCAGTATGGCCCTCCCATAGGAGATATCCACGTACGGGCACTGGAGTCCAGCATTCCAGGATCCGATCTGAACTCTATCCCTGACTAGCTGAGAACACTCGGATGATCCCTTCTTGTATCTGAGACCCCTTTTCTTGTCTAAAAGTGCGGGAGGTGGGGCATAATCCATAATCCTGATATGCTGACCTACCGAGTAAGCTAGAGTGGACAGGAGGCACATTACCTGGCATTTGATAGTGGCCCCATTGAGTTCAACTCTCTTTTCACCTGCCTTAATTCCACACTGGGTTAAGTTGAATTAGGTCATCTGTAAGGGGTTTTTGTTTGTTTGTTTGTTTTTTAAGGTTTAAAATTTGATTTAAAATGTCCTTAGCCATTTCTTATTCCCTTCCTCCTTGTAGCTATGTTGACAATGTTTTATTCACAGGCGAGTTCTTCAGGGAATTTGATCGAGATTGATAGGCTGGGGTTTTAATCCAAGCATACATCCGTGGGCTACAATTGTGCCGATTCTAGATGAGTCTAAGTGACATCAGAGGGAACTTCCCTCTCCCCATCCTCCTCCGCCTCCCAGGCTAATATTATTAACATCAGCCAGAGGCAAGGAAGTGATAGGTACAAGCAACAGACAGGGTAAATGAATTATCTCAAGCTACTTATTCCTTGGCAGTGAGGCAAGCGACCTAGCAATCCATCATCAGTGAAACTCCCAGTTTTCCCGAATGAGTTGGCATAGTGCCCCCACTGGCTTGCATTTTCAGCCTAGTTTCTAAAGAAAAATTGAGGACATTCTGTTCACAGTTTCTTTCTCCTTGCTACTTTCTTTCCATTGAAAAATAAGTGCTTATTAATTCCGAGATCAATGAAAGAGTAGACAGGAAGCTTGATAGTTAGGAATAGAGAGAACCCGAGGTTAAAAACAAAGTCTGCACTAGATCTGCTTTTAAATATTGATGCCAAAGTCACTGGAGGTTATGCGAGGTTAACAGTTGATGATGTTGCTGCTCAGCTCTATCCAACTTGCAGATTAATTCTCTCCTTTGCAAAGAACCCCACCATTTCGTTAGGGCTTCACTCTACCAACTTGTTTTCTCTCTTTTCAATTTATCTAATTTGGTGAACCAAATCCTTTGCACGGAAACACCTGTATCGCCCACCGCCCCAACCCCACAGAAAAGGAAAAATAACAATAGTTGAAAAATGTATCCAATCGACCAGAAGCAAATGCATTTCTAATTAAAGATTATAAATGTGGGTCACCCTTCAGAACAAGCAAACACAAGTCAAGCATCATTCTTCTTGATTTGTTCCGGGTCATTGTTTCTCCTCTGCCTGGCTGCAGAGCACTAATGGATCCTCTTGATAAAAATTCATTTTTTCATCCATCTGTTATATTGTACTTTTAATGTCAATTTCTCCTAATGTATCTTGATGTCACCCCAGCCCCAGCTGCAAACACCCCACACTTTATTCGAATAAAGTCTCACGTCTCCAGTCCTCTAAATGAGGGAAGTAGCTCCAAGACCATTTTCTCCTCCTGCGTTTGCAGTTTCAAGTTTCAGCATATGTTAGCGTAATGCTTTCATTCGATACCACTTCCAAAGGCAGATGCCCTTCTGAATCAATTTCTTGATTCAGAACCAGGTCAAATCAAATAAACAATTTATAGACATAAAAGGGGGGTGGGGGGAGATCTGATAGCAACAAATGTCAAAGGCAACAGAGAAGAGAATATTGCATTTGGGACACAATTCTTACACCATAGAAAGTTCTGTTCTACCCTAATTAAACGGGGAAATGCAAGGGGAAAAGTCCTCCAATCCTTCCATGCTGTCTTGACAAGTGAGGAGAGCTTTTAAAGTAAGAAATGTGCACCCAGATCACTTCCCAAACTCGTGTGTGAATTACAAAGTTACATACTAGAAAGGTGAGGGTGGCTAGAAGCAAACCCAAACCTCCACATCCCTGCTCTGATTGTGACTCCAGATGCTAGAAGCAAGACTAGGGGCCATCGGGGAAAGTGTCACAAGATGATGCGACTGAAATATTAAGGACAAACAGTGATGTGAGAGGAGAAGCGGGGAAGCTGAATGGGACACAGCTTCCAGATGAAGCACTGAAGCACAGGGGATTCAAATGATTTGTTAGAGATTAATGTCAGCAGTCACAACCCCCAAATCAGACTGTTGCAGTTGGGTCATAACTTGTAGACTTTGCAATATATTGAAAGCTTTTAAAGGGCACATGATGACTGTGAAAAGCAGTGTTTTAGGACAAGGAGTGAGTATATTAGTCAAGGTTCTCTGAAGAAACAGAACCAATAGGATAGATAGATGATAGATGATAATTAGATAGATGATATATAGATATATAGGTAGATAGATAGATAGATAGATAACAGATGATGATGATAGATAGGTAGATAGTGATACATAATAGATGATAGATAGATAGATAGATAGATAGATAATAGGTAAATGATAGATGGTTAGATAGAGATAGATGGATGATAGATGATAGATGATAGATAGATAATAGATAAATAGATAGATAAGAGACAATGGATAGATGGATAGATAAATAGATAGATAGAAGATAGATCTTTAGATCTATATAGACAGATATTTCTAGATATATAGGTAAATAATAGATGATAGATAGATAGATAATGATGATAGATAGATAGGCAGATAGGATGATAGATAGGTAGATAGATGATACATAATAGATAGGTGACAGATGGATAGATAGATAATAGGTAAATGATAGATGGATAAATAGATGATAGATGGATGATAGATAGATGACAGATAAATAGATAATAGATGATGGATGGATGGATAGATAGAAGATAGATCTTTAGATCTATATAGACAGGTATTTATGGATAGACAGCTAGATAATAGATAGATAATAGATGATGATGATGATGATGATAGGTAGGTAGGTAGATAGATGATACATAATAGAAAGATGACAGATGGATAGATGATAGATAATAGATATATGATAGATAAATAGATAATAGATGATGGATGGATGGATGGATGGATAGATAGAAGATAGATCTTTAGATCTATATAGAGATATTTCTAGATAGATAGATAGATAGATAGATGGATGGATTTGGATATATCCTTTATTTGTGGGAGTTGGCTCACATGGTTATGGCGGCTAAGAAGTTCCACGAGCTACCATCTACAAGCTGAAGACCCAGGAGAGCCAATGGTGTGGCTCCAGTCCAAGTCTGAAGGCCTGAGAACCAGAAGAACCAGTGATACTAAGCTCGAGGCTAAGTGCGGGAGAAGACCAATGTCCAAGCTCAAGAATGGCCAGGCAAGAGAGAGTGAATTCTCCCTTACTTCACCTTTGGCTCTGTTCAGGCCTTCAGTGACTTGGATGAAGCCCATCCACACTGGGAAGAGCAATCTGCTTTACTTAGTCTACTAATTCCAATGTTTGTCTCATCTAGAAACGTCCTCACAGGCACACCAGAATCTTGCTTAACTAAGTATCCAAGCCCTCCGTATTCCAGTCAAGTTGACCCACACAATTTACCATCATAGTTAGTATATAGCTCATTGGTTCTCCAAGGGACTGAGTCATGTTGACTTAGTACTTATGTATCAGGAGACTAGCCTATCAGTTGCTATTCATTCTGGGATCTGAAGAGCCCCTAAATTATAAACCTAAAAATAATTCCATTTTCTTTTTGTTTCCTAGAATACAGTTTCCACACCTTCCAACGGTCTACAAACCCCCTGAGACGTTGGCCCCTCCCCTCGCACTTCCCACTGCCCACCCCCTCCCCATTGCTATGCCGCCAGTATTAGCCGTTTCTCCACCAGAGGATTCTAGCTATCCCACCAGCCTTTCCTCCTGAGCTTTGCGGGGCGAGTGTCTTCTCATCATTCACATCTCTTCCAAATGTCTCCTCCTCAAATAGATCTATCCTGATCACCCGATGTATCACTTTTCGCCTGGGAGTCATTCCTCGCACTGGGCTTAACGCTATCTGGTATGTTCTTGTGTATTTGCTCGCTGGTCCTTGCTCCACACAAAAACACACTCATCCCAAAGCCTCCTAGACCAAAAAGCATATGACTGATGCCTGGCACATAATAGGATTTTCATAAATGTTTGCTAAATGAATGAATGAACTCACTAGAGTCAAGGAAGGTGAGCACCGGAAAAGGTGCAGCACAAAGACCAGCTGATTGGGAAGGCAACATCCTCCTTCAAGTGCTGGTGCACATCCTGACTGCAAGAAAAGGGATGAAAACACATTCTTCCCTTCCCAGTATCTTTCTACCATCCCCATTCCCATTATATGCCCTCTCCTCCAATGTGGTCAATGTTCACCTTTTCGTTTGCATGTGTTCTTGCAAACAGTAGCTTCTTTTTAAAAAAAAGTTCATTTGAGAGAGAGAGAGAGAGAGAGAGAGAGAGAGAGGATTCATGCCTAAGTGGGGGAGGGACGGAGAGAGAGGGAGAGAGACAGTCCCAAGCAGGCCCCACATTGTCAACACAGAGTCTGACATGGGGCTCTGTCACAGGAAACTTGAGATCATGACCTGAACAGAAATCAGGAGTCCGGTGCTTAACCAACTGAGTGACCCAGGTGCCTCGTGAACAGTAGCTTTATTTTACATTTAAATGTCTCTGAATGATATAGCATTATTTATCTCATTCTATTTTTTACTTCTTTCATTCAGTGTTATTTTGTTAAGATATGTTCCTTTTTATAATCGCATATCTAGTTCCTTGATTTTGGCAGCTGCGAGGTATTTCATAGCCTGCTTGCACAATATCTTACATCCCCATCCCTTGGGCTGGCTAAGTCCTTTTTGCTGTAGATAATACTGAGACAGATCTCCTCCGAGATGTTCTGTTTTGGGCCTGAAAGGGGAATTCTCCGGGACACTTGTCCAGGAGTGGAATTTGGAGTTCATACGGCTTATGCTTAATTTGACTAAGTTCTACATGACCGCTGGGTTTCTGAGTGCTGACTTGCCTAGTACACCTGGAATTATTAGTTTTCTAATTTTTGCCAATCCGATGACTATAAAGTAATGTATCTTGCTACCATAATTTTTAACTTCTATTTACAAATAAGTTGAACCATTTTGTTATGTCCTTTGTATATGCGACCTTTATATTTTAGTTCTAGTTTTTTATCTGTTAGTATTCTTGCTTTTTCTAAGCCAGTGATTCAATCATCTAATGGAAAGACATTCTTATCCCTTGCTTATGATTCCTATTGCTCTGATTTAGTTTCTTATGAGTGGCAAAACCTCTGGTCTGTGCAGTCATTGTAATAACTTGTTCTGAACTTAGGAGGAATACATCACACTTCGAACATCTTTAGTGGTTTTTTTTTTTTTAATTTTTAAATATTTATTTATTGTTGAGACAAAAAGAGAGAGAGAGAAAGGAGTGAGAGAGAGAAGGAGAGTGGGGAAGGAGCAGACAGAGAAGGAGACACAGACTCTGAAGCAAGATCCAGGCTCTGAGCTGTCAGCACAGAGCCCAACGTTGGGCTCAAACCCACGAACTGTGAGATCATGGCCTGAGTTAACCAACTGAACCACCCAGGCGCCCCTCGAACCTCTTTAGTTTTAAAGTTAGCTTGTTTGTTGCTAATCTTTCCAGTTTTCTATAAACGCGTTTAATGTTTTAATACTATAAAAAAGTTTATATACGCTTTAGCTGTGTCCTCCTACTTTTGACATGCGTTGTTTTCATTGCCAGTTATTCCCAAGCATTTTATGATTTCTTATCATTTCCTTTATAATCCAAATTATTTAGTAGTGTGCTACTTATTTGGGGCCCCTATGGTATTTTAAGCTGTATTTACACTATCGATTTCTAATTGCATTATGACCATGGAACACGGTCTATTTAATATCAATATTTAGTGACCTAGTACTTGGTCTCTTCTAGTTAGGATTGGACATGCTTGCTGTGGTAACAAACTGACCCAACATCTCATTGATTTAGCAGAACAGAAATCCATTTCTTGGTCGGGTCAACAGAAGCTCTCCGGCATCTGATCACTCGTGGATCTCCTTTATCTCACACCTCCTCTATCAACAAATGACCTTAGTGCTCCCTTTGGTTGTTAAAATGTACATATACTTTGAATCACTTTTGTTTCAAAATCACCAAGCTTCAGATAGAACTTCTGATCAAAACCGGCTCTGTAGGGTTGAGCCTGTAATTTGGAGTCAAGCCAATCAGACCTTCAGGATGGCTCCTTCATGACAAGTTTATGTCGAAGATAATTCTGTGTGGTATATAAAACATTTTCTCTATCCCTTGTGGTCCTTTCTTCTGAATCTCTTAACTCTCCGAACACTCTAATCCTCATGAATGTCCCAACTGGCGTTTGACATCTCCTGTCGGACTCAACCAGCCTTAGGTTTTGATCCACCATGAACCTTCTTGTTTTGGTGACCATCGGGCTCTCGCTCCTGCTCTGTTCCCACTTAAGTCTTGACTTCCATCTACTTCCTTTTCCTCTCATGATTCCGAGACAGGAAGTTCTGTGAGAAAAGTCTGTTAACATACTTCACATACCTTGCTTAAGGATGAGGACTTCTTGTGCTCTCCAATTTGCTTTCAAATCACTGCAGAGTATAAACACGGTTTATTTATCACTTGCTCCTGTGTGTCCCAGCCACCTTTTGACGTGATATGAAAATGGTAACATTGTATGACTTGATTTATGATGGATTTAGCAAGATTATGTGCTAACAGAGGGAAATATCTATGTGATTAAGTCATTCATTCAACCAACATTTATTGAGTCTGCTCTCTTCCTGGCCTTGATAATAGGAATTCAGGGAGGAATAAGATACAGTGTGAAAGAACTCTCAATCTACAAGAGAAAGACCTATAAACCGCCGCTGATGGAAGCCCGATAACAGATGCTTGCACACGGTGCTATGAGAACCTATCCAAGAACACCTACTTCATAAGGGAAGTGGTAACCAAAACGGACTTTAAAGATGGCTTTGTTGGGTGAGCCCATTGTAGAAAAAGGAAAGAGCATGAGCAAAGACATCAGGATGAGGATGAGAAATAGTACGACATAAGCAGGGACTATTCAGCATTAGGTAGTATTATATGAAGGTTAAGCAAGAAGGAAGGACTGATGGCGAGTGATGCTGGAGATGTTAGATGCACATCATTTGGGACCTTGAATGCCATGCTAAGGATCTTGGACTTGAGCAGACAGGGGCTGTGGATCCCTTAAAAAGGGTTCGGCAGAAGGCTGATCCAGACAAGAAGGGACACAGATAAACACTCTGCCCTTCACTCTTCTTACTACACATGTGTGGAACATTTATTTTCAGAACAGTGCTTTTCAGAAATCATTTCCTCAGTACCCCTCTGTGTTAATATTATCCGCTCACATTCATCAGCCAAACCAGAGAAGAGTTCCACTCCAAGTGAACAAGCAACCAGGGCTGCCTGGTGATAAAAAGACTGTCTGGAGCATCCTTCTCACACCTGCAGCACATCAGTCAGGCCAAATCACCTGAAAAGAACAAGAGAAAAGTTCCTCTCTGTCACACTGCTCGTGGCGAATCCAGCTCGGGATCTGATATACATACATCACGCCTACCCGTAGTAAAGGCAGGCACTTGGGTATTTGCCAAGTTTCTACATATGAATATGTTCTGAGGTTCCAATTCATTTATTCCACGAGAGCTGGAGAATTTGCTAAGCCCCTATTATGCCCTGGAAGACTAAGATGAATAAAAGAATGCAGAGCTTTGTCAAATTCTCCAGGGGCACACCCTGAGACAGGATTCCCGTGCATGTGATTCTTAAGGAAATGCTCTCGGGAGAAACGAGTAAGGGAGTAAAAGAAAGAAAAGGGAAAGGAATGAAGTCGAGCAAGGATGTGACTTCAGGCAAAGTCCCACAGGAGGCAGCTACAGCCTGCCTGGAGTCTATGTCAAGTTCAGAGCTGATTCCCCATTCAGAGCAAGGGAGCTGGTCTTTCACACTCCTGTGCAAGTCAGTCATTGACAAAGCCCTTCCTCAGGGAGACGTAGGCTCCCAGGGACTTCAGGCTCTCTGTGCTACACGCAAACCGGCACCAGTAACCTAGCGTGTCAGGCGTAAGTGCTTAGTGGCAAAAGCACGCAGAAGCTGGGGCAAAGAACAGTGTAAGAAGGATCTGAGTGGATCTGGGCAGAACGGGGTCCTCTAACACTCATAACCTAGCGGGGAAGACAGACAGGATCAGAGAAGTGTAATCATACATTTTAGATACTCTGAATAGAAATGAGTTTACTGTACCACGTGACCAACACTGAAGTGATCAGTGTTCCCCGCATATTTGAAGAAAGCCTTCATTACAGTGGAGGTATTGGTTTGCCCTCTGTGCCGCTGTGTTTTATTTTTCCACGTTTGTGCCCCATGAGACTTGATCATTTTATTGAATACTTATTTTAATTTATAGTGAGGCATGCTACAGAGGATCTCCTGATATTTGGATGAACTGCTATCAATGCGACCAGCAGGTGTTAATTATCTGTCTCTTTCTTCACTTGCTAGAGCCTTTCTGTCACCACAAACCTTCAGGTGCTGCAAATAACAATTGGTCGTCAACATTCAGGTTTGTCTGCAAAGCCACTTTGAATAGTGCTCTTATAAATGAAGATTTCAGAACCTGCAGTAGGACCAAAGCCTTTCCTTTATCCTTCTTTCATGTTTATCAATGTCAAATTCAATTTGCTGATCATAACGAAAATAAATCCTTATTGACTTTCACCGGTTTATGGGTGTGTTTTCAACCGGGTCGAGAATTTCTTATCAGGTGTGTACAGCAACATGGTTAAAGATGAAATACTTGTTTACATGTCTAATATGAACATCACAATAATGCTATTTTCTTTCCCAGTTAATTGACTCTGTCCCAAATAGAACCAGACAAGATTGAGTTACTCTCCCCCAAATAGTACCTACTTTAATTGTGTACCTTTAAAAAAAAAGAGTTTAGAGAGAGAAAGAGAGAGAGAGAGAGAGGAGGGGCAGAATCCCAAGCTGGCTCTGTGCTGTCAGCTGGGAGCCTGACATGGGGCTCAATCCCACAAACCGTGAGATCATGACCTGAGCTGAAATCAAGAGTCGGATGCTTAACCAACTGAGCCACCTAGGTGCCCCAATTGCGTCTTTGACTTATAAATCCGAGGAAATAAGAGGAAGGAAATAGAATAAAATTGTATTACATTTATCATCATCTATCACAGAACACGGAAATTTCAGTCCTTCAGAAATTCTAGAACATTTGAGAAATTTAGACTAATACTTGTTTCAATGAAAATTTAATGTATCTCTTCAGTAAATATCATTCCTTCACACGGTGACTTTCCATGGGCCAAATATGCTTATCAGCTTGCTTGGATGCAATTATGATTCTACGTACCCAATGGCGATAGCATATTTATTGCCAATCCATAAATTTCTCAGTTCACCAAAAACATCACATATGTATGGTACTATAGCCCATCAATATTTGTAGTCACATTATCACCACCATGTTTCTTTTTACTGTATTAACAGTAGCACTTAAAATAACATCAGCTGTGTCATTGTTGTCAGTAGGAAATTCCCAAAGCTTTACCCTGATTTACTGAATAAACAATGGAGCAATTATTGGGATGATCTTAACTGATTTTTGTTTTTAATTTTTTTTTTTTAACATTTATTTATTTTTGAGACAGAGAGAGACAGAGCATGAACGGGGCAGGGGCAGAGAGAGAGGGAGACACAGAATCGGAAGCAGGCTCCAGGCTCTGAGCCATCAGCCCAGAGCCCGACGCAGGGCTCGAACTCATGGACCGCGAGATCGTGACTTGAGCTGAAGTCGGACGCTTAACCGACTGAGCCGCCCAGGCGCCCCTTAACTGATTTTTGTTTTGATTGAAAGATCAGGTGATGTCAACCGTCCACAAAGCTCTCTGAGCCAACACATTTAACAGCTAGACTTTCATTTGTGTGGTGGTGGGGGGGGGGGGGGGGGGGGGGGTGATTCCATATGCAAGAAAACAAAATCAAAAGCAAGGAGAATAAACTTGGAACAATACTCAGTTGATCTAAATAAAAAGCCATGTCACATACCGTGTGTAGTTAAAGTGTCAATTTGTCGTGTCCGGGCAGAGTGTGCAGTCAGGGGTATCACTCTGGCCTTCTTGATGGAAGGTTAAATGTTAAATGTTTTGAATAAGTTCCTCCATCATCACCAGCTTCCTAAAGAAATGAAAATCTAGCACTTAATTTCTCATCAAACATGGATTTTTGCTCTCTGAGCTCATTGCTACCAAAATTAAAAAAAAGAAAAGTGGTTCATTGCAAAACAAAAACAGACAGGAAACAAGAAATTATCAAACGATAAAATAAATGAGGTTAAAAACGTACACCACAAAATAAATGACAAAGCCACTGTAGCGAGAGACTCTCTACAGGTTCTATGTCCTCGGGCAGAACTATTCAGTCGCTGTAGCCCGAAGATACTGGAGGAACAGGCAGCCTAGAATTTCCCATGTTCCCCACTGACCCTGCTGACTGGTAAACCAAGTGACTGTCGGGGGAAGCAGCAACAAATACTTCTCCCACCTCTACCAGACAGCAGAACGAATTAACTACCACTTCCAGCACTCACATCCAAACACCCTTTCACCAGCAGGGGCCCCGAATGCCGCCCTTGGAAGACAAGTGCTATTTTTGTGACTGGAAAGGACCAAGGGAAGAGGGATAGGTTATCACTGCTTGTCACTCAAATTTAACCACGTGTTAAGGGGAGAACTCTGTTTGCCACAGGTAGTATCAGTCGTCATGGCAGAACATGTAATTGTTCACGTCAGCTCAGCATGACTATCCGGAGGTTCACAGAGTGACCGATATACTTACAATGTAACCTTTCTGGGGGCCAAGGGACCCCCTTGAAATGGAATGCAGCTGTAAGCACAAGATCCTTCCATCCCTTCCCAGAAGCTGCTACCTTAATGGAATGATGGGATAGTTTCTTAAAGATGGAGTTGACAGTCCAACTTGGAGATGATACTCTGAAAAGATGTAGCACATGCCTTAAATCACCAGTATATGGTGTTTTGTGCTCCAATAGGTACAAACCACTGGTCCGGCTCTTAAATACAGATAACAAACCGAGGGCTGCTGGAGGGGTTGTGGGTGGGGGATGGGCTAAATGGGCAAGGGGCATTAAAGGAGACACTTGTTGGGATGAGCACTGGGTGTCATATGTAGGGGATGAGTCACTGGATTCTACTCCTGAAATCATTATTGCACTGTATGCTAACGAACTTGGATGTCAAATGTAAAAAATAAAAAATTAAATAAATAAATAAGAAATAAATAAGAATCTACTGGTCCGGGAACCTGGCACGGAGGGAGATCTCTTCCTTGTCGGCATTCCCAGTGGTCCAGTTGGTAATTCATGCTTCCTCTCCTCACAAAGCTTTGGCTCTATGGGTGTAGACTCTCTCGTTCCGGGAGGGGGAAGAGTTTCACAGGGCACATCAGAAATATCACACCCAACTGAAAGCCTCTTGTCACCTTGGGGTCCTCATGCCTGTACATAGCAGGCAAGGAAAGAGATTCCCATGCTGGCAGGGTAAAGGATCCTGATCAGCCCAAGGAGATAAGACTGCTGCTACGTAGAGAAATAGGGGACAGAAATATCAGGTGGTTCACTGGTACCTCCATGCCCAGTTTCATTGTAATTGGGCAAATAGAGCCCCCAAGACTGACACCTCAGAGCAAGGGCAGGAAAGGAATGAATAATTGTGAACTATTAATACCATCTATCACAGCAAGTTAAACCAAAAAATCACTTGGATTTGTTCTGGATTGGAGCAAATTTCCTCCAAGTTCGACTTTGGGCTTTTAATTACTTTCCATTATCATTAATAGTCGCCTCACCAGAAGCATTAATTTCCCACTTATCCTCTTCTAATGCTAGGACAATGCCAGATAATGCTGCCCAGGCTTCACATAACATTGTAGAAGGAGATTAGAATGCTGCACAGATTATTATTTTTTACAGAATTACTTTCAAGACAAATTGAATTTCAATGCCTGAAATGAATTTTTATGTTTTTGCAGAGAGGGGACAAATGGGTCTCAGCCATTACAAAGTACATGGCAATGACATAATTGAAAGAAATCAAACAGATTTTTATACATGAGGTTTAATGCTACCTTTGAATGAGCTTTAGGAGGTTTGTGTCAAGGTCCAAACACATGATTCATCACTGCAAAGTACAAGTGACAAAATTAAGATTACTGTGTTTCAATAGAGAGATAAAGAGGCCAATTCTCATCATCACAGCTATTTTTCAAACTCAAACACCAACACTGCCTTGAAGGCAAGGGAATTGAGACATCTCCAGCAACGATTCTACCCTGGAATCCATATGTGTTCGACAATATCAGTTATTACCAATATCAAACAAGGTGTTGTGAAAATATAATAAGATTGATGAAGATATACATCATACAAAATAGGAAGTGTCTTTCCACTGCAGAGGCTGAACACGTCAGGTTATGTGGGGTTAGTCCTCTCTGGGCCTGGATCCTTCCACAGCCTGGGGGCCACTAAGGGTGGTTGAATATTTCTCACTAAGACAAATCAGACTCTCTCAGCCCTGCCAGTATTGGGATTGATTGCAGTGATGAAGGAAAAAGAAGAATCGAGAATTTCTCCCAGGTTTTTGGCTTGAGCTGGAGTGGATATAATGCCATGTGCTCAGATAAAAAGGGCTAGGGGAGAGAAGAAATCATAAATGCCTTCTTAAAGCATCACAGATTCACCTTCCTACTTCTTACTCTATTGAGAGCTACAGGTTATACTTTATAGTCAGGTTTTGAAGACAGACTGTTGGGGAAAACAACCACTTGTCTTTCTCTTCTGCAATTCTTTTGATGGGGCTGTCCAGCTGAAGCACTCCAGATAGTGATTCCGAGGCTCGTTTGTTCCCTTCTCTGCTGCCTTCCCCAGTGTCTCTCAGACTATTTTTGTGGGGTTCTAATTTTTTTTCCCTTTGAAGAAACTCGCTCTGATACTGTTATTCAATTTGAACTAACTCCTCAAGCTGAAGTGGGTGCATAAACTTGAACATGGTGTTTCAAGGGCTAGACTTACTGATGGAAGACAGAAGACAAAACAGAAGGTTGATCTTCATACAAGAGAAGTCATACATTAGAGGTGACATACCCAGTACCAAAAGTGGCTTTACGAATGGCCAGGGAAAACAGAATATAATTAGTAGATAATTGCAACATCTGACTTTTAATTCCCCAAATCAATCCTATTTCTTGCCCTTCATTCACTTCAGTTTTGTTCCTTTTGATCTTCAAAGTTGCTCTTCGGTAAATGGGATTTTTCTCTTCCTCGATAATCTCTTCAAGCCTATGGTTCAGGAAACTGAACAAACTTGCCCTGGAGCATAAAGTTAGGCCAGAAGATAGAACCTGACCTTTCCTCCTTATTGCCTTAAAACAGTGCCAGGGATAGACTACTCAGAGTGAAGGCAACACTCAAGATCAGGCAAACAAGCACTGTGATCTGACCATGAAGGTATTATTGAAATTGGTCTTAAAAGATTTCACTCTTCCCAGGAATTGGCAGCCCCTTCACATTCTTCTGAGGATTGGTAGGACTTCAAGAATAAGAAAGGGAGGGAAGAAAGCAAATATTACAATATCCTAACAAAGCAACAGAGGCTAATATGGTTCAAAAAGTCCTTTCATATATGTCAACTCATTTAAGTTTGACAACAACACTTTGCAGAAGTCATTAGAGAAAGATCACAGAGGCTGAAAAAGTCACATGTTTAGTAGTGGGGTAGGTGAAATTAAGACCCAGAGCTCTCAATATCTGAAGATCATTCTGCTATCACTGTCTTAAGAGGAGAGAATGAGTCACAGACCCTGATCTTAAACTATTGAACTACAACTAGTTTCGTAAGAGAAGGTAAATCAATTTCAGATTTGAGAACTAACCCCTTACCCACAAAAAACATTTAATGAGAATATATTAGGATTCTCCAAAGAAAGAGAACCAATAGGATGTGTGTGTGTGTGTGTGTGTGTGTGTGTGTGTGATTTATGATAGGGAATTGCTTGTGGTATTATGGAGACTAGCAAGTCCAAATTATGCAGCAGGTTGAAGACCCAGGAAACAGGAAAGCCAATGGTACAGTTGAAGTCTGAAGGCCATCTGTTGGCCATCTCTTTCCTGCTCAGGGAGGTCAGTCATTTTGTTCTATTCAAGCCTTCCGCTAATTGGAGGAGGCCCATGCACATACAAGGCAGTCTGCTTCACTCAAGTCCACGGATTTAAATTTCCATCTCATCCGAAAATACTCTCATAGACACACCCAGAATAATGTCTCACCAGTTATCTGGGTACCCTGTAGCCTAAGCATTTTTTTTCTCTTTTTGACTTTCTAAAACTCAAGGAGATTAACATCTTAAGAAATCTCAATAAAGCATGACTCAGATTGTTAATTAATTGTTCGGATTTCATGGGGTGTAAAACAAAAGGGTTAGTGGGAAACATGGATCCAAAAACTGAGAACTTGTAAACCGCCATGCAAATGAATTTGGAATTTGTTTGCATGACAATAAGTTGTCATCGAAGGGTTTTGGCCCTCTGGTGATACTAGAAAGTATGAAAGGGAGATGAGTAAAGCTGGAGACAGAGAGACCAATCAGGAGGCTTCATCTTTGACTGGAACCAGAAGATAGCACATCACAGGCTACATTCCAGGCACGGTAAGCCTTCTCATACGTTGATTCATTTAACCTGCAATAACCTTGTGAAGTAGGTTCTGTTACTTTAATTTTCCCTATTTCACAGAAAACAAAGCACAAAAAGTTCAGTAGCTTGTTCAAATAACAAGGCTAAAATGCCGTAGATCCAGAATTTCAACGCTGGTAGCTTAACTGCAGAAACCACGCTTGTAACCATTAAGCTGTGTTAAATCCCGGTAGTTCTGATGATGATGGAAAGGAGGTAGAGACAGATTAAGATAGTGAGGGAGGGACAGAGGACCTTGGTTGAGACCCCCGGGTTCTAGGTTAAATGTCTTACAGAATTAGTGTCATTAACCTAAAGAGACTAAGGGAGAGGCAAAGACACTGTTGGGGTGGCCGAAAAGGAAATAATGAGCTCAGTTTTGAAAACTGAGTATTCAGTGAAATATCAAAGTAGAGATGTACCAAAGGCAGATTGGTATACAATTCCAACTAGTGAAAAGCATCAACAGGGGGACACTTGGGCTTAGAAAGAACATAATCTTCGCATGTAAATTGACTCTTGTTAAGGCTGTTTAGTTGGTCTTTCAACTTGATGACCATTTGTTAATTTATAAGCAGAAATAGAACCATCAGGGAGAGCAAACTTATGAATGCCGATTAGCACTTTCTTTCCCTGTAGACTTGCTCCATGGGAAGCTATACCATACTCAAAAGCTTGCTTGGTAAGCATAGGTTTAGAACAAAAGGAATTATTTACAAAATATTTATTTATTAAAATACCCCAAACTAGTAAGGTATCAAGTAAAGGTATTTTATCAGGCCCTGGATTCTGACAGATCTCAGTTTGAATTTCAGTATCGACACATACTAGTTGAGTCAAAGTAGAAAAGCTACACCAGTTTCCTTCTATGTTTAGTGGCAATGATAACGATACCTATAGGGTTTTTTGTGATGATGAACGGAGCTACTATATGTAAAAACACCTAGGCAAAGTCTGATGGAAAGTATCGAATAATGTATGTTGACCATTATTATGATAATGATTAAGAAATTATTACCCATCTCTGGAAGGGGCATGTTGAAGGACCACAGCCTTTTCTCCCCAAGACCATGTTCCAGGAAGATCTGTAAAGCACTCCTATGCCTACTTACTACTGGATATCTCTCTCCTTCAAAACGCTGAGAATTTTAGCCGAAATCAAGAGACGAGCTTGGCATGAAATATTCTGCAGCCATCAAAAATGATGCAAGTGTAGAATTGTTTTTACAAAATGACATGTTGTTCCAGTAAAAAAAGAAATGAGAAACGGCTTTCATTCTTAATTACATTATTGTGTATTCTGTAATCTTTCCAAATTAACCAATATCAATTATGATTCAAAATTAAGGTGGAACCATAGAACTCCAAGCTGTACTTACTAAAATACCAGTGGTAGGGCTAAGAGTTTGTGTATTGATAAAGTTCTGCGCATGAATATCGTGTGCAAAATTATGGACTATCACTTTATTTGGAAACTATCCAGAGGAAACATTCCAGTGTACTGAATGGTTATTTGTGACAGGCGTGTTTTGTACACCTCAACTTGATTTCTCTTTGTGACAATCACGTGACTTAGACACCATTATTACCTCAATTTTATGATGAAACTAAGCACGGAGAATTAGTATAACTTTCCCATGAATACACACACCACCGGCAAAAGCTGTCCAATACCAGTACTCACCTTCAGCCTTCATGCTAGGTAGCTTCTCAATAAAACATGCGTAAAACTGGGGTGCCTGGGTGGCTCAGTTGGTGAAGTGTCCGACTTCGGCTTAGGTCATGATCTCGCAGTTGGTGAGTTTTGAGTCCTGCATTGGGCTCTGTGCCGACAGCTCAGAGCCTGGAGCTTGCTTCAGACTCTGTGACTCCCTCTCTCTCTGCCCTTCCCCCACACACGCTCTGTCTCTGTCTCTCAAAAAATAAATAAATGTTTAAAAAAAATTAAATAAAAAAAAACATGCGTCAAACCAAAATGGTGAAATATGAGTACACATGTAATGAGCTGACGGTCTTCATCCTTTTCCCAGCCTCCCTGAGCCTGATTCCATCCTGGAACGACAGTCATAGCTTGGAATATGGAAAAGAAAGGCAGAAGGAAGCCAAAAAACAAAACAAAACAAAACAAAAAAAACAAAAAACAGGGAAGAATATGAGGAAGGATCTTCCTCAAAGCTGCCTGTGGCTTCCCAGAAGGAGAGGAGGAAAACAAAAGCCTCCTCTCCTCATTAGCAGTCAAATTACTCTGCTGATATTAACTGGAAACATTTGTTAAATTTCACAGACTCACAAAGATAAATAAATAAAGCGCTGGAGAGAGGATTCTGGGAAGATGAGGAAGCAAGAAGCAACAGAAATCCGACCCTACAATTGCACCAGCAGAATCTGTCTGATGTAACGATCTTGGAACTCTGGAGTCTACTGAAAGCAGTAACTTCCAGGGGAAGGCTTTGATGGTAAATTGCAGTTCATGTGGTCAATTTCAACTCCTAGCCCGGTGGCCCGTGCCCATCGCCCACCCTTCAGCCCTGCCACAGGCAGCTGCACATAGGTTCCTGGGGCAGCTTCTACACAGCTTGCAGGAGCCGGGTGGGCGGTAAGGATTCAGTTTTCCAAATAGCAGTGATCTGTGCTCTGATTTTCGATTGCCTATTCTGATCACAAAAGGGTAAAGGGGCAATGGTCATTGTTACTGTCCCTCTTCCCGTTGTTGCAAGCCCCTGCACCTGTGGCTGAAGTGACAGCCAAGGCATGAAAAGGTCAGAACTTTTACTTTGCCCCCCCCCCCTTTATTCTACTCTTTGTCTCCTTTTGAGAGACAGACATGAAGAACTATGACATTCAAAGCAATTTCATATCAGGGGGGGAATTATAAAGTCACCACGCATGCCCAGAAGGCATAAGATCAGAAAAGACCTCAGAAGATGTAGAAGTTCTTAGGTTTACACCTTAGGCTGATCCTTGGGACAGAGAGCCTATGACCATCAAACAAAAACTAAATAGCACACCCTTGGGGGGTAGGGGAGAACCGAGTTTCCGGAATTATATCATTAGGTATAAAGATCCAGGTTTAAAAAAAATCACAAAGCGTGCCAAAAAAACAAACAAGCAAGGGGCGCCCGGGTGGCTTCGTGGGTTAAGCGTCTGACTGTAGCTAAGGTCATGACCTCACAGTTCATGAATTCCAGCCCCATATTGGGCCCTGTGCTGACAGCCCAGAGCCTGGAGCCTGCTTTGGATCCTATGTCCCCCTCTCTCTCTGCCTCTCCCATTTGCACTCTGTCTCTCTCTCTCTCATAAATAAATAAACGTTTAAAAAAAATAAAAAATAAAAAAAAGGCAAACAAGCATTTGGCCTATTCAAAGGAGAAAGAAAATCCAACAGAAAGTGCCTCTGGAACAGACCTAATGGAAGAAGTACTAAACAACACTTTTAAATAACTGATGTTTGTTTGTTTGTTTGTTTGTTTGTTTAAATTCCAGTTGCTTAGCAAACAGTGTAATACTAGTTTCAGGTGTACAATACAGTGATTCAACACTTCTGTACATCACCCTGTGCTCCTCACCAGTGCCCTCCTTCATCCCCATCACCTGTTTCGCCCCTTCCCCCACCCACCTCTCTTCTGGTAACTACTAGTTTGTTCTCTATAGTTAACAGTCTGTTTCTTGATTTGCCTCCCTCTCTCCCCTTTGTTTTCTTCTGCTCATTTGCTTTAATTCTTAAATTACACCTAGGAGTGGTATCATATTGTGCTGTTCTGTAGCTGACTTCTTTCATTTAGCATTATACTCTAGCTCCCTCCATGTTATTGCAAATGGCAAGATTCCATCCTTTTTTATGGCTGCATAAGATTCCATTGTATATCTATACCATATCTTCTTCCTCTATTCATCAGTTGATGGATACCTGAGCTGCCTCCATATCTTGGCTATTGTAAATAATTTGACTATAAACACAGAGGTGCATGTATCCCTTTGAATTAGTTTTCTTTTTCTATTTTTGGGTAAATACCCGGTAGTGAAATCACTGGATCACAGGATAGTTCTATTTTTAACTTTTTGAGGCACCTTCCTAATATTTTGCACAATGGCTGCACCAGTCTGCATTCCTACCAACAGTGCATGAGTGTTCCTTTTTCTTCACACCCTCACCAACACTTGTTTTTTGTGTTTTTTATTTTAGTCATTCTGACAGGTGTGAGGTGATATCTCATTGTGGTTTTGATTTGCATTTCCCTGAATGATGAACAATGTTGAACATCTTTTCATGTGTCTGTTGGTCATCTGGCTGTCTTCTTTGGAGAAACGTCTGTTTATGTCTTCAACAAATGGTGGTGGGGAAAAGAAAGAATGAAACTGAACCACTTTCTTACACCATACACAAAAATAAACCCCAAATGGATTAAAGATTTAAACGTCAGATCTAAAACCGTAAAAATCCTAGAAGAGAGCACAGGCAGTAATGTCAATATTTTTCTAGATATATCCTATGAGGCAAGGGAAATAAAAGCAAAAATAAACTATTGGAACTATATAAAAATAAAAATCTGCACACAGAAGGAAACAACCAACAAAACTAAAAGGCAATATACTGAATAAGAGAAGCTATTTGCAAATGACATGTCTGATAAAAAGTTAGTATATAAAAAATATAAAAAACTTATACAACTGAAGACACAAAAACAAACAAGCCAAATGAAATAACTGTCTTTGGGCACCTGGGTGGCTCAATCAGTTAAGCATGTGACTCTTGGTTTCGGCTCAGGTCATGATCTCACAGTTCGTGAGTTCAAGCCCCCCATCAGGCTCTGTGCTGACGGCACAAATTCTGCTTGGGATTCTCTGTCTCCCTGTTGCTCTGCTCCCAATCCTTCCTTCTCTCTCAAAAATAAACAAGTAAACTTTAAAAGTAAATAAAATAAAATAATTGTCTTAATGATGCTCAAAGAGCTAAAGGAATATATGGATATAGTCAAGAAAGTGATGTATGAACAAAATGGAAATATGAAGCTATAGAAAACCTGAAAAGTAACCTAATACAAGTGCTAGAGATGCAAAGTATAATTGCTGAAATGAATGTTCACTAGAGAGATGCAAAGGAAGATTTGAGCTGTCAAAATAATCAGTAGACTTCAAGATAGGACAATGGAATGTATCATCTAAAGAATATAAAGAAAAGAAGATTGAAGAAGGGTGAATACGGCTTAAGGTACCCATGGGTACTGGAACAACATATGCATTCTGGGAGTGCCAGAAAGAGAAGAGAGAGGGAAAAAGAGGCAGAGTGAATATTTGAAGAGATAATGGCTGTAAACTTCCCAGACTTGATGGAAGGCATGAATATAAATATCCAAGAGTCTCATTAAACTCCAATTCGGATGAATTCAGAGATCCACAGCAAGATACATTATAAGAAACTGTGAAAGCCAAAGAGAAAGGAAAATTTTTAATTTTTTTTTAACATTTAATATTTATTTATTTATGAGAGAGAGACACAGAGTGTGAGCAGGGAAGGGGCAGAGAGAGAGGGAGAGACAGAATCCCAAGCAGCCTCCAGGCTCCGAGCTGTCAGCATGGAGCCCGGAGAAAGGGAAATTTGAAAGCAGCAAGAGAGAAGCAACTCATCATACCCAAAGTTGCTTCAATAAGATTATTAGAAGATTTCTCATCAGAAACTTCAGAGGCCAGGAGGCAGTGGGCCGATATATTCAAAGTCTAAAACAAAGACAAACTAACACACAAAACACAAAAAAACTGTCAACCAAGAATCCTTGGTAGAACTGCCCTTCACACTGAGGGCGAAACTGAGATAATCCCAGGTAAAGAAAAACTGGGGATATTCATTACCACTACGTCTGCCCCACATACTATGCTCAAAGGAGGCTTGCAGGTTGAAATGAAAAGACACTAGACAGTAACCCAAAGCCCTGTGGAAAAATAAAAGTTATAGCAGAGGTGAATACACAGGCAATTTTAAAAGCTAATATTAGGATAACAATGGTGGGCAACTCTACCTCGTGTTTTCTACCTGTTAAATTTAAAAGACTAACATATTTTTTAAATAACTTGACTTGGAACTCCATACTTTATTTTCTGTATAATATAAGAAACTAATTCATTAGGCATTATTAATCTCTGGTTTGGGACCTGTCATGTTAAAGGTGTAATTTTGCGGCATCAACAACTGAAAGTGATGAGGACAGAGCTGTGAAAAGAGTGGATATGTTGTATGTTATTGAAGATAATGTGGTACAAATTAAAATTAGAGTGTTATACCTTTAAGATGTTAAATGAAATTCCATGGCAACCACAAAGAAAAGAACTAAAAAATATACAAGGAAGGAAATGAAAAAGAACTGTAAACATTTCACTACAAAAAAATCAATTGAACACAAAAGAAGACACTAATGCAGAAATTTGGAGACAAAAAAACTATTAAGTATGTAGAAAAAAATACCAAAATGACAGAAGGAAGTCTCTTCTTACCAATAATTACTTCAAATTTAAATAGATTAAACTCTTCAATTAAAAGGCAGGGGTTTTCAGAATGGATAAAAACATTATCCAGCTATAACAGCCATCTGTGAGAGGCTCGTTTTATTTTTATTTTTTTTTTTTTTTTTTAAATGTCTATTTTTGAGAGAGAGAGAGAGAGTGGGGGTAAGGAGGGGCAGAGAGAGAAGGAGACAGAGGATCCAAGGTGGGCTATGTGCTGATAGCAGCAAGCCCATTGTGGAACTTGAACTCATGAACTGTGAGGTCATGACCTGAACTGCAGTCTGATGCTCAACCGACTGAGACACCCAGGCACCCATATAAGAGATTCATTTTAGACCCAAAGACACAAAATAGGTGCAAAGTGAAAAGATAGTAACCAAAATTGATCAGGGGTGACTACAATAATGTCAGATGAAAGAGGCTTTAGGTCCACAAAGATTATGAGCGCTTAAAAAAGGCATTTTATGTTAATAAAATGTTTACTTAATATAACAAGCAGATAAATCAATTATAAACATTTACACATCTAATAACAGACCATCAAAATATATAAATGAAAAATGGACAGCACTGAAGGGAGAAACAGACAGTTCTACCAATAATCATTGAGAGTTCAATACCCCACTCTCAATAATGGATATAACAACCAGACAGAACATTTGTAACAAAGCAGAGGACTTGGAAAACATAACCAAGTAGACACCATATACAGAACACTCTCCCCAACAACAACAGAATGCACATTCTTCTCAAGCGCATGTATAAAAAATTCCAAGGTATACTATAGGTTACTTCACAAATTAAGTCTCAATAGATTTTTCAAAAATAGATATCAACCACAGCATCTTCTCCTACCACAAATGATGAAGTTACAAATCAGTAATCAGAAAATTCAAAAATTTGGGAAAATTATACAACACACTTGTAAACACCAATGGATCAAAGAAGAAATAACAAGGGAAATTAGAAACTGGTTAGAGATGAATGAAAACCAAACAACGACATGCCAAAACTTACAGAACACGTGAACGCAGTGTTGAGGGGAAATTCAATTACAAACACTTACATTAAAAAAAAAAAAAAAAAAAAAAAAAAAAAAAAAAAAAAAAGACCTCAAAATAACAACCTACTTTTTCAACATAAAGATCTAGAAAAAAGAAAATACAAACTAAAGCCAAATCTAGAGAAATGAAAAAAAAATAATAAAGAATATAGTTAAGTGCAACAGAGAATAGAAAAATCATAGAGAAAATCAACAAAGCCAAAAGATGGTTCTATGAAAAGATAAAAAAAAAAAAATGGCAAGCCTTTAGCTAGATGGACTAAGAAAAGAGAGGAGACTCAAATTACTAAAATCAGAAATGAAAGTGGGACCATAACTACTGATTCTACAGAAATAAAAGAATTACAAGAAGGTACTATGCGCAATTGTAAGCCAACAAATTGAATAACCCAGATGAAATGGGCAAATCCCTAGAAACACAAAACTTACAAAACCAAACTATGAAGAAATAGAAAATCTAAATTGACCTATAACTAGTGAGGAGATTGAAGCAGTAATCAAAAATCTCCCAACAAAAAAAAGTCCTGAACCTGATGGTTTCACTGGTGAATTTTACCAAAACTTTAGAGAATAGTCATGAACACCAATTCTTCTCAAACTTTCCCAAAAATTAAAGAGGAGGTGACACTCCCTAACTCCCTTTTATGAGGCTATCTGTGCTATCTGTACCCAAAGGCACTACAAAGACCCATATCCTTTATAAACATTGATGAAAAAAATCCTTAACAAAATATTAACAAACTGAATTCAGCAGCATATTAAAAATGACTCATAACATATCGATATTGAGTATGGTTATTGTCCTGGAATGTAAAGGTTTATCAACATATGAAAATCAATCGATATAATACACCAGATTAATAGAATAAAAGCAAAAAAGAACACGACCATCTGAATGCAGTAAGAGCATTTGACAAAATTTGACAAAATGATTTAAAAAACATGCAACAAACCAGGAAAAGAAGGAAACTACCCCCAACGTATTAAAATCCATGTATAAAAAAACCCACAGCGCACATCATACTGAATGGTGAAATTTAGGAAGGAAATTCTCATACGTGCTACATGCTGCTACGTGGGGGAAGCTTGAGGACATTCTGCTAAGTGAGAGAGCCAGTCGCAGAAAGACAAATACTGCACGATTCCACTTTCATGAGATACCTAACGTGGTCTTCATCATAGCACAGAAAGTAGAGAGGTCATTACCAAGGGCCAGGGAAGGGAGGAATGGGGAGCTGTTATTTAGTGGGTATAGAGTTCCCATACTACAAAGTGAAAAAGTTCTAGAGATGAATGGCGATGGTGGTACAACAGGGTGAATGTACTTGACATTGCTGAACCGTGCACTCAAAATACCGAAGAAAGCAAAAAGGCTAACATTTGCAGACCTCAGAGGGGTCATGAACAAGTGAACTAATATTCCCAGTTGAAACATCGGAAATGACTCTTATTCAGCTGTTTATAAAATACTTATTGAGACCCCCACAACAACGCTAGAGTTGTGGAGATGCCTTCAAAGGGCTCGCAGCCCAGGGGGTAAACCCAGAAATCATGGTGGAGCAAGAACGATAATGGGAGTCTGTACAAAGTACAACGGGAGAGGTGAGATCATTCTGATTTGGAGATGAGAAAAGGGGGGGTCAAGAAGGTTCTCATGGAAGAGTGTCACAGCGAGGGCTGGGCTCAAATGCATCTAGCCCTAAATGCAGGAAGACCAAGTGGAAGGGGCACTCGAAGCCAAGAGCATGGTCAGTGCTAAGGACTGCAGCATCAAAGGTCCATTCTAGCTACCTGCATGTAAGAGAGGGCTCCACCGTGTGGCACAAACTGAAGGAATCCCACCTGGAGTGTGGACTGTGTATTGTCTGGTGAGCTGCTTAATCTCTCTAAAAGTTACCCTCATCATCAGCAAAATGGAGATAATAATCCCTACCTTATAAGGGTATTATGAAAATTAGCCGTGCTTAGGGATGTTTATAGTTTGACACACATGGGGGCCCATGGGAAGTACCCACTGACTTACAGCCCCTTATGGCGACTGTTCATTCGTCACAGAATACACACCAGACGAGCCTCCTGGCTGGACCTCACAACACGCCCATTGAGCATGGGGACCACGGCTGACAGAGAGGATGCTGAAATGGCCTGTCAAAGAGCCGCTCTCCAGACCTTCCAAGTGAAAAGTTGGTGAAGGCTGCTAAAGGCCAGTGAGGCATGACCCTGAGAACTTTCCCTCACCCAGCAGACTTCTCCAGAGCCATAAATCAACTCCCAGCACTCCAGCCATGGAAACTTTAGGAGGCTGGAGGCTGTTTTTCTTTCTCCAAATCAGCACCCCGCCCTCATCCCGGACATGGAAATAAGTTACTGATTCCAATTGGTGCCGGGCCAGGTCAGATGACCTCTCACACTGCAGGGGGCACCCGCCTGGAGGGGAATGTGCATTCACGGGAGAAATTGTTAGTCATGATGCAGGAAGTGAGCTAAAAAAATTAAAAAATAAAAAAATAACAAGACTTCCAGAGTCTCAGACTTCTCCTTCGGGATGAAAATCCCTCCAATACCAGCCGCCCCACCCTAGTCTTGGTGTGAACCCTGCAATCATCTTGACCCCATCTCTCCCTTTCACACCATCCTTTTGAAACTGATTCTGGCTCCTCCCCTATTTACCTCTATTTCACACCGTCAAATGTTTGCACAAGAGAATCCCTTGGCATAGCTGAACACCTTTCCACTCCTTTCAGCTAATTAGCTTCTATGTACTCTTCCAAAAAAAAAAAAAAGGCTCAACTCAAACTTGATTTCCTCCCCCAATGAAGTTTCCTTGGCCGCTCCCTTCCCACTCAGGTTCCAATACTCCACATCTGAGGTCCATGTTCATTCAACAAATACTTGGCCATCACCCACGGGCTGACAAGCCCTACATTTTCATGGTATTCTGTGGATGTTCACTTATCCGATAGTATCACGCTATTTTCCATCATTTATTTATCCATCTTTCCCACTTGAAGGAACGTTGCTTAATAGCAGGGACCGAGTTTCATTCTTGTCCATTTCTCAGTGCCTAGTGTAATATATTCAATATGTTTCTAGTGAAATAAGGAAGGAATGGAGAGATGAAAGGAAGGAGCTAGATGGATAGCCTGGAAGGATGGAGGGAGAGAGAGATAGAAAAAGAAAGAGAGAGGGAGAGGGAGGGAGGGAGGAAGGGATGGAGGGAGGGAAGGTGGGAGAGAAGGATGAATCTCCCAAATCTTCCCTCGCTCTCACCACCTACCCCCACAGGGGACACATCTAGTTTCCTAGGCAGTTTCTCCTTTGTGCTGAAGCGATCTGTACCTTGTTTTCGGTGCCCCTTGACTAGAATCCTTCTCAAGCCCGCAATTTGCTCTAAACGAGCACCTCTTAGACACCTTTTGATATGATATTGCCGAAGAGCATGTGTTTTGGACGCCTCCCAACACCTGTTTACTTCCCTCTGTTACTTACAATCCCTCTGATGTTAGGAAAGTTATTTTACGTCTTTGCCTCATTTTGCTCATCTGTAAAAACAGTATTTATTATACCCACCTTGGAGGTAAGAGTAAAAGGACATGAGGAATGTTTGAGTTGCGGGGACTTTTATTAGAGCCTAAAGCAGTCAGCAGGGGATCTCTCAACTCTCAGAGTTATTATGAGATTTTTCTCAGTTTCATTCACTTCTTGAAAACCCAAGGAAGTTTTCTAAGTAAACATCGTAAAAAATGTCTCCTTCTGCTTCTCACAATCGCACACCGAGTGCGCTAATAAAATCTGACTTCCTCTTGGCTCAACATATGACTCCCTCAGCTTAAATATTCCCTGCTAAATGGATGTCTTAAAAGTCCTTGGGAAAAAATATTTGCATTAAATGTGCCAAGAAAATAAATACATACCTACAGCATAACAGGAGTAAATTCAGATTAGTGAGAAAAACATCAAGTTCACAGCAAATAAATAGGCAATGCTAATTCCTGCTAGAAGACCGGCAACGCGCAGAGAGGTCAACCACAGCAGACTTCCAAACGTGGTTACACCTTCACTCACTCTCTGACCCTTAGAAATCTACCGAATTTCTCTAGGCCTCACTTTCCCATCCACAGCCTGGATGCGACAACAATATCTTCGTAAGAAAGGTACACGGTGGATTAAATGAATACTAACACTAGACTCAGGACCGACTGCCTAGAACATAGTAAATGCCCAGTAAATTGTAGCTTTCTTATTTTTCACAGAAATGATACATTTTCCTCGGATCCAAAGATAGGCAAATTTCAATATTAATGAGATGTCATTTATACCTTCTATACCAGAAAATTTATTACGGTGACAATACCCACCACAGGCAGTGAAGTTAAGAAGCTGATCTGTTTATACTCTTCTCGTATATTGTTTCAAGCCTTTAAAAAAAAAAAAAGTACACAGGTTGAGAGTCATGCAGAGACTTCGAGAAGTATAACAGCGTTTTCGCCCGAAACTCGACACCTGGCTATTTATCCTAAAGAAGGAATTTCCAGGGGTGCCTGGTGGTTCAGTTGGTGAAGCGTCCAACTTCAGCTCAGGTCATGATCTCACGGTTTGTGAGTTCGAGTCCCACATCAGGCTCAGTGCTGACAGCTCAGAGCCTGGAGCCTGTTTTGGATTCTGTGTGTGTGTCTCTCTCTCTCTACCCCTCCCCCACTCTCACTCTCTCTGTCTCTCTAAAAAACAAATAAAACATTAAAAAAAATTTAAAGAAGGAATTTCCAGCTCTCCTGAGGACCTCTGTGGTTGCATCTTGGAAGTAGAGGAACAAGTAAGCTTTGTGTTTGACCATTCTACATCTACTAAGTATATGCAATATTTTTGGCAGAAAGGAGGGTCGGTTTTTCTTCCTAAATAAATAAATAAGCGAGCATATCATTTGGAAACTGGTGTTCAAAGGCCATGGCCCAAAATAAAAAGGTTATAAACACAATGAATTTTAATTAAGCATAATGAATTTTTAATTCTAAATAAGATCGAAAGAAAAGTAGACTAAATATCCAACAGGGTGTAAAAAAATTTTTAAATGGACTGTTCACTTGATGAATGGCTAGCAATTTTAAAAAACATAATCACTATAAGGACTAAATTCTAACAGAATAACAGAAATAGATAACGAAGGAGCTGTGGAAGGAAAGCCTACACCTCAGCGCTTGTGGCTGATTATTCACCAGACTCAGAACTGCACGTTCACGGAGAACGTGGGCAAAGACTGCAGCGTCCATTGTGTGAAAGGAACAGAATTCAATACCCTCTATACCCATCATGGTGATGACGTTAACCTAACTCTTTGTGTTCACGGTCAGGGATGATAAGAGAACGTTAAAATGAACAACAACAAAAATTTGGTTATCGGAGATGGACAAGTGAATTGTTTTCTTTTTTTCTTCTGGATTTTTTTTCTTTCCTCTTTTCTCTTTTCTCTTCCCTTCCCTTCCTTTCCTTTATTTTTTCCTTTTCTTTTTGTTCGTTTCTTTCATATTAGTCTTGTAATAAAAGAAAACTAAACCCTAGTCTGAGAATAAATGTGTCATAAAATGCCATCATTTCCAGTTTGAAAGAGAACAACCAAAGGGCTCTCCAGTTAAAAAAAAAAAAAAGCCTCATAAGCAGATTGCTGAAAATAAACCATTTTATAGTAAAAATTCTTGTGGTGGCTGTTATCTTTTAAATTAATAGAAGCACACCAATTCCAAGGCTCCAAATAGAAACTGAGAATTCCAGCAGCCTCCCAGCCACGACTGTGCCTGGCTCCTCCTCCTCCTGGTTTTACTCCGCAGCCAGAGTGATCTTTCGAAAACATATCAGGTTGTGTTACTCCCTTGATTAAAAAAAAAAAAAAAAAAAAAAAGTCCAGGGGCTTCTCACTGCACTTAACAAAATACAGTAAAACCTTGGATTGCAAGTAACTTGTTCTGCGAGTGTTCCTCAAGACGAGCAAACATTTCTAATAAATTGTAACTTGATTACCAAGCAATGTCTTGCCATACAAGCAGTACGTGAGGCCAAAGTCACATGACCACAACTGAGCCAATGGTTCTTCTCTCTCTCTCTCTCTCTCTCTCTCTCTCTCTCTGCGGGATTGTGGGTGATATCTCCCACGCTCGGATGCTCAGTCTCAGGCCACAGTGTTTGGCAGAAATCAGTGATTTTTTTCAGTGCCCACAACTGGCACTGGTGGATTTTTTTGTCACTTCAAAGCACCTATGGACAGTTCTTTCCTTTTCCATACAAGAGGAAGCTTAGGAATGCTTTGCTTCTCTCTAGGTCAGGCTGCCTGCAGGTGTAGGCCCTTCCTCTGCTGCCTTATGGCCAGTTACATTCACTACAGAATATGACAAGAGTTTATTAATACTGAACTGTAGTCAGCATCCGTGCGAGCATATACAATGGCCCCATGCAGAAAAAGATTCCATGCAGAAAAGGAGCCCATAGATAGCAGTGATTGTGTTAGTGATAATGAAAATTGTCCTACACAATAACCCTCCTCTCTATTGCTTCCTTCACACCAGTCATGAATGTTTTCAAAGGTAAGTGCAGGTGAATTTGTTTCTTTTTACTTATATTTGGCATTTTCTTTATTATTTTCTATTATATTACAGTATCACAATCATTTTTATGTGAATATTTTTGGGTTGTGGAATGAATCATCCGAGTTTCCATTATTTCTTATGGGGAAATTCTCTTTGATATACAAGTGCTTTGGATTGCACGCATGTTTCCAGAACGAATTGTGCTCACAAACCAAGGTTTCACTGTACTCCAGACTCCTTACCATTCCCGTGTATCCCTGCCAGGGTCTTTGCACACGCTGTTCCATTGCTTTGATAACATTTGCTGCTCAGCTTTTTCTCCAAACGGTTCTCCCTACAAATTATCAGTACACTGTTGAACCCCTGCAACTCGCGGTTCTCCCTACAAATTATCAGCAAACTGTTGAACCCCTGCAACGTACCAGGCCCCGACCACCATGAAAGTGGTCAGCCCCCGCATCCACAGAGCTGACGGTTTCCCGGAGCCCTCAGGAAGTAAAACAGACAAGCACAAGTCACTGGGACATGTGTGGTGGGCGCTGGAGAGATGGATGTAGCAGGGACCCTGGAGTTACAGAACCAAGTCTTGCAGGAACCCCGGGGAGGGAACTTCAGAGGAAGAGGCGTCTAAGCTGAAAGATGGCCAAGGGCTAGCTGCGGAAGTGCTAGGCAAATTGCTCCAGCCACAGGGACCGGGGAAGAGCGTGTCTCATCTGGGAACTCAAAGTGGTTTGCTCTAGTTGCTACAGCCTACTGGATTCATCCAGAACGCTGCATGCACAGATAGTGAAGATCTTAGTTATCATCCGATTTAGATGAATCCAGGGATCTTACCAAGAGCGCTGCATACACATGCGGGTCACTGGCCAAAAAACAGTTCTGCACCGCTTTCCTCACAGCTCTATAGACACCCAATGCCGACCTCACTTCTGTCCTTCCTGGTTCCTCAGGAAAGAGGTGGTGGATCCTCAGGCCTCTGAATGCAATCCTGACAGACCCCTTCTCTTTCTAGACTACTCAAGAGTGTCTGGGTCAACCCAGTCACCCAAACTGCCTCTGGAATAAGGAAGCCCAGAAGCCTCAAGGAGATTGGATTCTATGCTTAACCTACAAGACCTCAAGGGCCAAGAGAACAAAGGCATGGTCATGAACTTTGAAAAGCTCTGCCTTCCACCCCACCTTCCGGGTGTGGCCTCTGAGCTGTGCACAGAGAGAGACTGTGTGTAGGACTGAATGTGTTTTCTCATGTTCTCACCCCTGTTGACTAATACTAAAATGAGGGGCAGGTTGGGATGACGTAGAGGGCAGAAATCGCTCGCATTCTCAATAATAAGCAGCCCTTGGGGCACCTGGTGGCTCAGTCAGTTGAGCGTCCGACCTCGGCTCAGGTCATGATCTCATGGTTCGTGAGTTCGAGCCACGCTTTGGGCTCTGTGCTGACAGCTCAGAGCCTGGAACCTGTTTCAGATTCAGTGTCTCCCTCTCTTGCTGCCCCTTCCCTGCTTGTTCTCTGTCTCTTTCTCTCTCTTTCTCTCTCAAAGATAAATAAACATAAAAAAATTTAAAATATATGTATATATAAGCAGCCCCTAGGAAGAGCCTGAGATGCCAAGCAACTTGGTCCCTACCTTGCTCTTAGTTCAGCTGCTATAACAAAATACCACAGATTGGGTGGATTAAACCACAGACATTTAAGAAAGGACAACTAGGTTTGGGAGACCCCCACTGAAAGGAGGAGGGTGTTGCTGGCAGGGAGAAGGCAGTGCCGAGGGGTGAAGCCACGAGGAGGCACTGGTGGAGAGCAAGGGTGAGCTGAGCAGCCCAGCCCTCCCCTCCTGTGATGGCACATCTCATCACAGTGCCTTGTACAGACTCAGCACTGTCCGTGCACAAGGGATCGGGTCACCAGTTGTGAGATCCAAACTCTGCCTTTGGATTTCAAAGCTCTTTGAGGAGGTCTGTGCTTCTGTGTCCCCAAAATAATTTTCTCTCCTGTCACATGAAAAGTATCTGAAAAGAGAAACCCATTTAAAAAAAAAAAATGAATCAGGAGGAAACCAGGCCAACTCGAAGCTCCCTTCCAGGGAAACTCCGTGCTTTTCCATTCAATTTTGGGGGTGAACTCACACTTGTGGAAGGAAATTGGGTAGCAGCAGAACTGGGAATTGTCGCTGTTTTCTGAAACATGGTAATTGGCAAAGGAGCACTGTGTGAACATTGTTCCAAACAGGACTGTCAGGGGAGGAGCCCCTGCCACTATGGCCACTGTAGATAAAGGGTCTATGTTCAGAGACATCATTGTGAAGATTCAGATGAAGGGGTAGAATTAGTGAAATAATAGAAGTTAATTTCTGTTTTCCTTTTTCTCAGCGAATGAGGCATATAATTAAGTCAAATCATCTTCACCCACTCACACGTATGCAGAGCACATGTGCACATGTGCAAGCACCTACACACACACACACACACACACACACAGCCTCCTTCGGGTCTCTGTTCACAAACACTCACACTGGAAGAGCAGTGAGCAGTGACACAAAAATAACCAGTTCTGCATGAACAGAATCACCATCTCTCATTCCACACTCACCACTGTTTTGTGACATTGGCCAGTTGCTTTGTTGGGAACTCCTTTGCTGTAAAGGATTTACAACAGGTGGTGATTTAGATAGCAAATGTGGATTCCAGTCCCAGATACCTCAGAGCACGCTGTGTGAGCTCACCCTGGCCCTCAGTTCCCCCACCATGCACCTGCAATGACAATAGGGAACGGGGCAGTGTTCTTACCTTAAGGATGTTGGTTTTCCCAATGGAGAAACTAACAGCTAGTGTAGATGGAAACACCCTCTCTCTGTGCTGTGGAATTGCCGAGACGAGACTAACACACTTGCCCCCTGGGGAACATTTGCTTCTTGTCTGCAGTCTTGTTCAGCTGGATGATCAGCCCCAGCACACTCATGAACCAAAGTGTCTGGGAAGGCTGCTGGATCCTGAGCCCCAAGAGGCTAAGACCAAGAGCTCTGTCAGGGCCTTCCATTTTATACCCTGGGTGCCTCACTCCCCTTTCCCTGGTCTCAGCCCTGGTCTTGCTCCAAGTTTTGAAAGTTTGAGAACTTGAGTCATGTTTCCTACTGCAACAACCCCCTTCTGCTCCGGGAGGACAGGCCACTAACATATCACTTCCCTCTACAGGGCCCCCCCCCCCTTCCTTTCCAAAACACTCGGCTAAGTTTCCAGCATATTAGCCCACATCCTGCATAGCTGCCTTTTCTTCCCTTAAACTATTAGGGCCGGCACAGTTTGCGGGATATGAGTGCCTTCCTTTCTCTGTGTTGCCAACTTCAGAGATTTCTGGGAGAACTAATGGCACATTTTGGTCTCAGGAGGATACACGTCATGGTCAGATTAGTATTAGGGCAGTGCTTCTCAACTTATTTTTCATTTTTATTATCATCTTCTGGGCCAGCTTCCTAACACATACATTCTCAATGAGGGCCAATATAGCCTCCCCCAGGAGTTTTAGAGACACTGTTTTGTCCCACTTGACTCTCCCTCCATGGAATTTTAATACCAAAGATATGCTGTATAACTGCTTATTTTGTCAGGTAGTGTTCAGCTTTCGGGGGTTACAAGCTATTATAATACCTAAGATGTTTTCAACCTCCTCACCTCAAGAATCACCTTGAGGGGTGATATTCTCCCCCCTGAAAATTAAGGTATTAGGGAGCTGGCCTAGGAAGATGGTAACCAGACTCCCTTTTGTGCCATTGATCTCCATCAGGCAAGACAATGTGAGTCTTGGTTGATTACAGGCTTAGTGGTTGAGTCCAGTAGGTTAAGAGAATGAAAAATTCAGAGAGGTTTTAGGAGAAGCAGGTGGATTTCACTCTTTCTTACTTTCCCCCCATCTCATGGTGTCCCGTGGAAGCTTGCCTGGTTTATCCTCCCAGCAGGTCAAGGAGATCATGAGGGCTTAGCAGTCACTGGTCCACATTTATTTCTTGATGTATTTCATCGGCTAAGAATCTGCAAGCCAGGGAGGTTCATTCTCCCATTTCCTATCTATGGAGATCTGGTGTGAGGTCATGATCCCACTTGGCTGTGTCTGCCTGGCAGACCTAGACTTCCTTCCCAGACATGAGGCAGAAAATATTACAAGGTCCTCTGGCCACCGTTCTAAAGCCACACTCTCCAATCATTCCCCACCAAGTAGTAACAGTGACCATTTGAACTCCATCTCTTTCATACTTTATTTCTCACTTGGTTCTAAATTCAGGAAGGGAAAAAGGAGGTGTTATTTATATGTCCCCTAACACTCCAACATGTATAAGTCCTCGTGTAGGTTGTAAGCTTTCAAGAGAACGCATTGTGAGTTATATTTCATCCACTATCCTGGAATCTAATAACAATATATTATAGATGGTTCCATTAAATGTTTTTGGATAATTAATAGTATGATGAGTCAAATATCTCTTTGCCCTTTGAACTGTCATTTTAAGATGTTCATTTCAATCTTGAATCTGAGATAAATTTGCTGTGTACTCTTGAATGGCACTTCTTCTTCCCCGGTCCTCAGTTTCTTCATGTGAAAGAGAGAGAGCTCTGAAGGTCCCTTCTAGGATGCTGGCCCAGATGCATAGATATGACGTGACCAAAATGTTTGAGGGGATGGGGTATCAGGCAGGGAAAGAGATCTCATGGAATGGCTATGGTCCTGAACCATAATTGTCCAGTGTGGCAATATTGCTTCTCAACTTCTCTGGACCTGGGTGCCAGCCTCTGAATCTTTTCCAGGTATCCTGACACAACTCGGAAAGAACAAGGTGGAACAGAAGGGATGAAAGAGAGAGGGAGGGAAGGAGAGAGTATGAGGCACATAACAGGGAGATGGTCAGAGAGACAGAGGCAGAGAGAGAGCGACGGAGAATTGCAGAAATAGAAACATAGAAGCAAACTGAGTCAGAGAGAGTGGCAGAGCGAGATAGGGGAAGAGAGAGAGTCACAGAGAATCTGAGAGACATAAACAGAGACAGAGACACATGTAGAAACAGGAAGGGAGGAAAAAAATTGACCAACACATAGCCTCAGAAGGAGATAAAAGTGAGGAGAGAATCACAGAATCAGAGACAGAGAGATACAGAGATCAAAACAAACAAAAGAAGAGAGGAGCTCAGGAGTGGCTGACCAGGCATAGCCACTGGGAGATTTCCAGGGAAATCTGCGGGTCAGGAAAAAGGGGGGGGGGGGGGGAAGAGGCATTTTTATGACCTTCCCAAATTATCACCATTATGGAAATTTTTCCCCATTCAGGTATCTTGGGTGGGGGCCAGAGCCTCCCGTCTCTTTCCTCTTCTCCTCCTCCAATTCTCTGCTTGTGCATAAAAGACAAAGTTATTTGAGTCCCGGGTGCTGTTAAATGCTCTCTTGCCTTCATTTACAATGTGCTAGAACATGATGTTCCTCGGGGGACTTCGTGTGGGAGAGAAAGTCCCCGCAGCCAAGAATAGCAGGGGCTGCCAGCCATCCCCCCAGAACCACGGCGCAGCCAAGAGGGGATGTGTTCACACGTCAGCTTCATAAGCTGACAACTTCAGTTTCATAGGCCCAGAAGTGCCGACACCAAACAAATCCCTCCCCGGCCCAGAAGCAACCCTACTCCCAGGCGGAGCCCCTAGGAAAACACTTGCTTAAAATATGAAGCCTGAAGCGTCACAGGAGTCCACGTGCTGTGGGTGTCTGTTGATTTGTGTGATCCTTCTAGGAGTCTACAAAGGCTTTATTCATCCCACCTCTCTGGACTGCGGGAGGGGCTCGCAATCGGAAAGGGACCTTCAGTCATTTGCCTCGGGTGGTGTTCAGGATCGACATCAGGACTGACCCCACTTCTCCCTGCGTTTTTAGCCCCATCCTACTTCCCAATCTTTTCTCCCATTTCAGGCCCCTACTCTCCTGTTTGGTGGAGATTAGGGAAAAAGAAAATTAAATTAACATACCACCACCTTCGATGCACTGATTTTTATATATGCGCATCCATGAATATGGATAGTATTATTACACAGGTGTCACATTTTTACCCAAGTGATATCGGGCTATACGTTGCATTCTACTCATTGCGTCTCATTGTGTCTCTGTAGTAAAAAAATCCCCAGCGTGGTGATGGCCACTTTGTCGGTGCTGCACAAATACGTTGAATAAAGTAATAAGCTTTGACCTCCACTTGACCATTCTCCTTTACAACCTATGGCCAATGAGTGAGAGTCCCATACAGATTTCAGTGGGCTTCCTACAAGAATTGGGAAAGTATAAACTCCCCTTTTGACTTTGGGCATACTCAAGGAGGAGGTAAATCAATCTGGGACCATCTAGAGTAAAATGAAAAGACCATGGGATTTGGAATCTGGAGGTCTGGGATCACCCGCTAGTTCTACACATTTGTTCCTTGAGGGACCTCGGTTTCGCCTTTTCTAAAACATGGGTGTCAAAACCTAACATGCTTACCTCTCATGACGGTCAAATAAATGAACTACAACATAGAAAGGTTTTTGTAAATGCAAGAACTTAGTTACTTACTCTTTTTTAGGTTGTCTATAGTGTCATTAGGTCAGAGGCCATTGAAAATGAGTTTAAGCTCCATGGGGAACAGTGCATGGCTACACAGTAGGCACTTAATCAATATTTACTGAAGAATGGAAGGTTCTCGAATCTCTCTCTCAGCTCTCTATTTTATTCTTTCTTCTAATACTTACCTGACTTCTGGATGTACAGCTGTGTCTTCTGTTTCAAGCCAGACCCTGTGCCCCTGGCCTAGAGGACAGAAGAGTTTAGTTTCTTCCTTTCTCATGCCTCCATTGGACATGGGTGGTAATCATCCTCTGATCTCACCAACATCACTGTCTCTAGAACCCAAGTTCTGTTGGGGATTTTGATCACAGTATCTTTCTCACTACAAATTCTCATGTTTACATCAAATCAATAGCCAATCAAAAAAAACTCTCTCTGTGGAACAGGCCATGAAAAAAGAAGGCATTTCTAATCCACATTGGTATCAGAGATTTAAAGGGTAACACTCTGCCCCTGGGATCTTGGAGGGGTGGGAGGAAGGGTTAGATGACTGGCCCCCAAAGGAGGGGACAGAGCTGAGGTCACCTGGCCAATCTCTCTTTTCACCTAATAGTGCCCCTTCCCGTCTTTTTTTTTTTTTTTTTTTTTTGAGAGAGAGAGGGTGGGTGGTGGGAAGGGGCAGAGAGACAGGGAGACACAGAATTCGAGGCAGTTTCCAGTCTCTGAGCTGTCAGCATAGAGCCCAACTCCAGGCTTGAACCCATGAACCGCGAGATCATGACCTGAGCCCAAGCTGGACACTTAACCCACTGAGCCACCCAGGTACCCCACTTTTCCAGTGTTTTTAAACCCACACGTGGGGCTCGGAGGTCAATCCTTTATACTCTGTAAAGCCAGCGGTCATCCATCCCTGAGGATGAAGAGGCCTTCTAAATATCTGGGAGATATTCCAGTAGAGATGGAGATATCCAGTAGAGATATTCTCCGTAGAGAAGGAAAAACAGCATTGGTTTTGTGAGCACTGCCACTGGCCTAGCTTGCTAATCAAAACAGCCTCAAAATTCAGGCCACATCTAAGTCCAAATTTTCAAGCCTTCACTGTTAATCCTTTTTTAATTGACATGGGATGTATTCCCAATTATTAATGGAAAGTGTGCTTTCTGGAGTCTAATTAAATGCTCTAATCACATTCCTACCATTAAAAAATGTTTTCAGGTTGTTGTTTTGTTTGTTGTTGTTTCTGCAATGAGCTGTTTACGCTGCTACTAACTACAGTGTGGACAGAAGGGAGGATTCAAAAACAGCTCCAAATACTCAAAAAGAAATAGCTCTGCTATTGGTAAAAATAACAGCCCCATGTACAGCAGGGGGTGGTAAGAAAGCCGAGATTTATTGCTGCTGTGTTGAATGTGCAAATGTCACTTCCTTCAAGAGGGAAAATTAGTTTTTAAGCCTGGTTTAGCAGCCAGAATCTCTGGCTTGTCTGCATAATATTGGATTTTTCAAGGTTTCTATGATGCCCCGGGGTGGGGTGTTTTGCATGCAAATTGCAAATTATATAATGCTAAAGATGTTATATAAGGAAAAGATGAAGACTGGGTTCTCATTCTTTTTTTTTTTTTTTTTTTCCCACTTTCCTCCTCAACCTTTCCGATCCTTTGACTTCAGCTAACATTTATTGAGCACCTAGTATGACTTAGGTGCTTTTAGGTCATAGAAAACTTGGGGCATTGATTCAGAAGACATAGACATCCACATTTTTGTGGATGAGGAAACTGGGACTCCAAGAATTTAAATGATGGAGCCATCCCATAAGGAAGAGATATTGGTCACTGCTCAATACCAGAGCCTCTCAAACTCGGGCACATATCAGAATCCCCCAGGGCTTTGTTATAAACTGTGCCGTGGGGCCCGAGAAGGTACATTTCTAACAAGTTCCCAGGTGATGCTGAGGCTGCTGCTGGTCGGGGACCCCACTCCGAGAAGTACAGCATGTGTTGAGCATGTGACCTCTTTGACTCATCAATCTAAAAGGAAGAAGGCATTCCAGAAGGTCATGCGAGGCGTGTCTCTGCTTTCGAGAGGTAAAATATTAATTATGCCTGTTTCACAGAGGAGTCATTCGAGAATTGTTGGAGGCAGGAGAAGGAATGTCCTGTCCTGAATCAGCCAGGTAGGAAGTACCAGGCTATTACCATTTTTATCATTAGGCTGGCATTTAGCAGATAGGACAGTTTGAAAGAGCGAACTCGGCGAATGAACTAATTCCCCACTCTAGCCCCTGCCCTGTGAGCCAAGTCTCAAACAGAAGTAAGTCAGCTGATTAGTTTCTTCCAGACACCAGGATCGACGCCCATCACCCATGATGGGGATGGGGGGGGGGGGGGGGCAAGGCAGGGGTGGGAGGCAAAAAGGACCCTTTAGGCCTCAACTTGGACCGCAGTTTCACCAAAGCTCTTGTCTTCTCCAGAAGGAGCTATTCAGGCGACTCACGCGGTTCCAGCAAGAGACCATCGGGTCAAAGATCAAAGGGTTTATATTCCGCCTGTAATATACCATGAGCTCCTTTTTTGGCAATCCAGTTCCTGTCTCCCTTTGTACTTTTGCACCTGAAAAAAAGCCTAATTGAAAAAAAAAAAAGGTTTAAATATTTCAGTATAAACATTTAAAATATGATTTTATAATCCTATTATCACATTTCTTTTTTGTCAATTTTCAAAATATTTTTTAATGTTTATTTATTTATTTTGAGAGAGAGAGAGAGAGAGTGCACGCACGAGCAGGGGAGGTGCAGAGAGAATCCCAAGCAGGCTCCACACTGTCAGCACAGAGCTGGACGAGGGGTTTGCAGAGCCCCAGGAGGGGTCTGATCTCACGAACTGCGAGATCACCATCTGAGCCGGACAGGAGTGACCAGAGTTGGACACTCAACCCACTGAGCCACCCAGGCGGCCCCCTCCTTTTTTTCAATTTAAAGGGCACTGCAGAAAAGAATGACAGGTCAGTCTTTCTCAGCCTCAGGGAGACTCCTAACTAGGGTGCCTATGGGAATGTAGAAGCCACACCTCACAAAGCAGCATTCAGCAGAGTCGAAATGAGAGCACAACTGCCGCGGATCCTGGATAAGCGCTCAAACCCGCACCTCTCCAGGCAGCCCGGCTGCCCTGGTGAAGCAGGAGGAACACAGGGCCCGCACAAGGTCTGGCTCAGAGACCAGGAAATCTCTGCCTGCAGAGCCTCCGATCCCCCCCCTCCCCCCAGTCCCCTGGAAACCTGGGTGCCACAGTGCACCAGGGTGGTGGCCCGGAAACCCAGAACTGACCATCCCGTTGCCCCCAGCACCCTCCACGGGGACTCTGGCGTAAGATAACACCCACATCGCTGACCGCTGGGGACGGTGGCCAGGTAGCTCTTCTACGTGTCACTGACCCACGATTGCAAGCCATCGCAAGGTTTTTATAAAAAGAAATAGTGTATAAAGTCACAGTCAAGGAAAAAAGAGCTTCATTTAGAATTTCACGTCCGTTGTTTGGATATGATTGCATTAAAAAGGGGGGAAGTTCAAATCCAATCTCTACAGAAACAGAAGTACTTTTTAAAAGATAAATGGGGCGCCTGGATGGTTCAGTCAGTTAAGCGTCCGACTTCAGCTCAGGTCATGATCTTAGGGTTTGTGAGTTCGAGTCTTGCGTTGGGCTCTGTGCTGACAGCTCAGAGCCTGGAGCCTGCTTCGGATTCTGTGTCTCCCTCTCTCTCTCTCTCTCTCTGCCCCTCCCCTTCTCATGCTCTGTCTCTCTCTCAAAAGTAAACATTAAAAAATTTATAAATAAATAAATTAATAAATAAAATAAAACAAAATGAAAGTAAATGAAGTCCCAGGACTCTGCCCTACCTGTTCATTGAGTTTATACTTGCACTTTTATAAATGCTAGCACATCTGTAGATGAGAAAATGCTTAATACAGACAGAGACTTGTACCTTCTAGAAAACAGGAAGAGAGGCATCAGGAAGGTCATAGCTGGGAAGCTGGGATCCACCCCGAGATCCCTCTCATTTCAGGCCTAATGCCACAGCACAGGTGGGCAAGGAGCCAGTGATGGCAGGAGGTCTCCAGAAAGCCAGGACCAGGGTCAGTGCCCCCACCATCCACAGTAAACCCACTGTCCTGAACTCACTGAACTAACTCGGTCAGTGTTTATCCAAGTTTGGGCCTCAAACTTCTTATCCTTTTGTTTGCTCTGACTCTGAAATTCTGTTTCAATAAATCCATTGGTCTTTCTTCATCCATATAGACCTCATAGTCAGGATGCAAAAAAACATATATATTTTTTTTTAATTCTTAAAGATCTAAAACACAGATCAATTCTTCCAATTTTGTTTTGCGTTTCTCTCTCCTTCTCTTTCTCTGTCCTTTCTTATTTTTCTTCCATTTTTGCCCCTTCTGCTCTCCCTTCTCTCCCTTTGCATTCTGTGCACGGCGTCTCCTCCCGCTCCCTGCCCCTCAGATGGCTAAGTGGACAGACCTGCTCAGGCAAATGTCACAAGGATGCTGGGTGATCTAGGAAAGACCATGTGTCCTTCTGGGTCTCTTGTCTTCATCTATTAATTGCGAATTTGGGACCAGATGATCTTTTAGATTCTTTTTTCCGTATGACTATCAGCCTATTTGCCCCCTCCCAGAAGATAGAAGACAATTGATGTCCCTCCGATGCTCCTACCCACCTTCCCCAGTGCCACCTTCTCTTTTGTCTCCAATCTCTCTCTGTAGGAAACGTGACATTTCCTCGGACTGCAGAGTGCCCGCACTCTGCCTGGGACAAGAGGAGACAGAGGCCTCACACACTTCCTGGCAAGTAAGCGACCAGCTAAACGTGCCAACAGTGACTGATGATCAGGTTCCGATTCAGCAACCTGAGGAGCTTAAGGGCACTTGGACAGTTCTCAGATGATGGACTCAAGAGCGATGAGCAAAATGAATCTACTAACGACCAACCATGTCATGGAAAATGGATGAGAGTTGGGATGAGCTTTATAAACGAGGGCATGAAAGGGACAGAGTGGCTCTGATGTTGTGAACCTGAGGGACGCATCTGGCCGAGAACGGTAAAATCAGGGGATGGGCAGGCAGCACTTAAAGGAGAACACAGTTATGTGGTGGAGACATACTTGTGCAAAAAATACGATTAGGCACAAGCTCAGATCAGAAGTGCTGTCTGCTCATGTCTCTTTTACTGCTTGTGTGCGGAATAATTTTTGGTGACCGTGTTCCCTACCTAGAGCCTTGGCAAGTTCTTTGCTGAGCAACAGCCCCATTAGTGGTGGAAGGGCTAGGCGGTGTCTGTCCTGATTCAGAGTGGGTAGAATATGAAACGTGAAGCCTCGGATCACAGCATGAACCCTCTGGTCCTTGCTCCCTTCTCAGACCTCATCTCTCTTTATGTCGATCTGCACGTATTAAACAGCCAGGCACTGATTTAGCCATGCCAGTTGCCAGCAATTCAAATACTTCTCTATTATTTGCCAAATAGTCATGGCCTGAGCCCCAGGGTGCCCCCACCACCTCCCTTAAAATTCCCAGCATATCCCAAAGCCTTTCCTGGAGGGCTTCTCCTGCTCCCGTGCCATGCCTGCCTCTGTCCCAACTGGCTGGACCTTATGGCAGACAGAAATGGGCTGCTCAGATCCGTCTTCAATGAAGGACTTACCATTCCATTGGAAGCAGACACTGTCATCGCTTCTCGGCCTTTTGGCTAAGATCAAGTGTGGAAGCCGACACCATCCAGGATTGGATTTGGCTGCAGAGAGCCATGCACTTCCATATCAAAGAAATGAACAAGATGTAGTCTGAGGCCATTTCAGCTCAATGGGACTTTTCCGACAGGCAATATTTTCTCTAGAGCTCCCCTGTGGGGTTGGCCATCTCCCCCTGCCCAACCCTGCTCCTTCTCTTTTCCTGTCACGAGTCGACACTTAATAAAACTTTGGCACATCTAACTGTCTCAGGGTCCGCTTCCAGAGAACCCAGGCTGCCACAATGTAGAGTTTAGGGGTTGTTAAATATTTTTACTGCCAGCCCTGTTTACATAAACTGAGTTGTCTTTATTTTCCAGGGCACTTAGGAAAGTCTCTCACGCTTCTCAACCTTACCACTCACTGTCCCTTCATCTTGCTATAACGCCTAGGTCATGATTCTTCGCTTGGATTATTTGGCTCTTTTATTCATAACTCATCCCCATAGTTAGGAATTATCAATCCTGGGAAGCTGCTCTTGACTACATTAGAGCGCTATTGCTGTGTAAACAACTACCACAAACTTAGTGACTGAAAATATCACAGACTGACTATCTCAGAGTTCCTTATGATTCACTGGATTGACTGGATTCTCTGCTCAAAGTTTCACGGGGATAAAATCAAGGTGTGAACCAAGGCTTAGAGTCTTCTTCAAGGCTCACTTTTTTTTTTTTTTTTTTTTTTTTTTTTTTTTTTTTTTTTTTTTTTTTTTTTCAGAATTTAGCTCCTTGTGTTTCAATGGTCAATGCCCCAATTATCTTGTGTGCTTTCTTTCAGGCCAACAGGAAGGTGTCTCTTCGGACATCACCTTTTTTTAAAATGGATCCCCTGATTAGGTCAGGCTCACCCAGGGTAACCTCCGTTTTGATTGAATTGAAGGGGATTGATTAGGGATATAATCACAGGAGGCATGTCCTATCATAGTCACAGGCTCCATTTACACTCAAGGGGAGCTCTCTCTATCTCCAGTACAGTCAGCCACCATCGCAAAGGAAATAAAGAGTTTTGTACTAACAATGGGATGTTCTGGCCTTGAATGATACAAGCATTTTTGTTCACAACTCATTGGCCAGGACTAACCTCATGACTCACCCAACCATATGGCATCCCGGAAGTGCCTAGAGGGAGACAATTGGAAATATTTGACAACCATCACTGAAGACTATCGCAGAGCATAATTGTCTCCTATTTCTTGATCTCTACTTGCACAATGAGTAACTGAAACATGGCAACAAATATGGATGTCAAGAAAGAACATTTCCAGGGCGCCTGGGTGGCTCAGTTAGTTGAGCGTCTGGCTTTGGCTCAGGTCATGATCTCACAGTTTGTGGATTCGAGCCCCGCATAGGGCTCTGTACTGACAGTTCAGAACCTGGAGCCTGCTTCAAATCGTGTCTCCCTCTCTCTGCTCCTCCCCCCCCTCAGGCTCTCTCTTTCTCTCTCCTTCAAAATTAAATAAAAACATATTTAAAAAATTTAAAAAGGGGGCGCCTGGGTGGCTCAGTCGGTTAAGCGTCCGACTTTGGCTCAGGTCATGATCTCACGGCTGGTGAGTTCGATCCCCGCGTCGGGCTCTGTGCTGACTGCTCAGAGCCTGGAGCCTGTTTCAGATTCTGTGTCTCCCTCTCTCTCTCTGATCCTCCCCCGTTCATGCTCTGTCTCCCTCTGTCTCAAAAGTAAATAAATGTTAAAAAAAATTTTTTTTTTAATTTAAAAAAAAGAAAGAACATTTCCGAGGTTATCTTTATAAGCCATCTTTTCCTTTCTTCTTCTCCAAGCTTGAAACTCAGAAAATGACAATTCATTCAACTATGTTTTTGTGGCAGTTTTGTATTTATTATTGGCTTGACAAAAGAATTGTTATTGAAATTAAGGAAAACAGAATCCGTATTTTTGAAATAGAGAAGCATAAAAGTACTTCAGTGTTATTATATTTAAGGGAAATATGGATCTCTAGTATATATATGATCCTTATCAATGGCTTTTGGTTCTTGGCAGCCTTCAAGGGACTGTCACCTTGCCCTTGTGCTGAGGGTAGCTGTTCCTTCTACAATTCTGAAAAAGAGATGTTAACATCGGGTTAGAAATTAAGTGTGGTGTAAGTTAAATATTCGTAGTGAACATTTTCATTATCCTTGTAAGAAAATGCCCTTGAAGAAGCAAATTCAGAACATTCCCTACATTGTAGTATTTTTTAATCTTGTTATCGGTATGATACAGATAAACTCCAGAGCAGCAATGCACAAACCTTCATTCAAGCAGCCGGAGCATTGGAATGATGCATTTGGGAGGAACAATAAACACACTGAAGCTGCATCAGCTTTTTCCCAAACCACTGGTTTAAAATAGAACACGGTAGTTCGTCCAATATTTTGTATGCCTAAAGAATCATCATCAGGGACTTCACTTTGATTCTTCTTGTGCAGTCAGAGATTTTAGACCTAATTATCAAAGTAATGAGTTTGAATACTCTGCAGAGATGGCCAGAGTGGGACAGTAGATAAGTAGACATGGAGAAGGTGGAGCCTTCTTGTACCGCTAGCCAAGAGTCCAGTCTATCGTTGGGCAGCCCAATTCCTGTCCTGCAAAAGGGATTCCAGGGATGGTGATGGGTACAGGATTAAGGGGCTGTCAAAAACAATAAACAAAACAAACAAACATACAAACAAACAAACAAACAAACAAACGAAAAAACGACCTGTCTGTCCAGTGCCCATCCCTTGGTATTGAAGCAACAGAAATAAATGTCATTACCCAAAGTTCCACATGACACAGGAGGAAGGTTGCTGCAGGCATTCAGATTCTAAAACTTGGAGATATCAGTTCCAGCCTGAGGCAGGGAGAGAGAGATGAGTCAAGTTCATCAGCACAGGGCCTCTGGGTGAGTAACCCAAACCCAGGCTTGTAGGAGGCCTGGGGTAGGTACTCACCTAGCACTCCATGCAATAAACCAAACCATGTGTGGGCAGGTTAGACTCTGGATCTGGACAGCTGTGGGCAGAGTAAGACAGACTATGGGAACAAGAATAAACCGATGTAGGGTCAGGGCTCAGCGAGTGGACCAGAGACAGAGAAGCTTATAAACAGCTAAGGAGAAAGAGAGAAGAGAAAGAAGTTTAGTATAAAGACCCTCTAATGTTATGAGGAATGATGAACAGGTATGCCACGCATGTCGTAGGACCTAAGATTCTACCTAGCCAGGTATATTTCCTGCCTAGCATATTTCCCTATGTTTTCCTTTTTGAAGATTTGGGGATTCTCTGCCCTTTTTATTTGTCGTAAGGCTGAAGATTGTGTCTAAATGTTGTGCAAGAAACAACGCACGGGTATAAACACTATAGAGTCTGAGGCTAGACCACCGTTGCTACCTGGGAAACAAGGGAACATGGCACCATGATAACTGCTTGGAAGAGGGAAGACACCTGAGGAGGGCAGGCCCTCCATACATGCCATTAGCAGTGTTTCTGGGCATCACTTACTAACCATTCCTTGTGTGAAGGGCCTAAAGAACAAGCTCAAAGGATATAGTAGGTACTCAAATAATACTTTTTGAATGAAAACGTAGACAGTATTTGCCCTCCAGGAGCTTACAGGTTAATAGAACAGAAAGCACAGCATGAGGATATGAAGCATTAGCTGTCTGTTCCACAGAACAGATTCCTAACACAGAAATAGGGTGGAGACCATTTCAATGGGATCCTCTCAGCTTTGCTAATGTGAAGCAGGAGTCACTTGGCAATTGCCAGCAAGATTGGCGACCCCGTTGCAATGACAGGAAGATTTTTGACAGAAGTATGGAAGTTTCCTAAAGTATTACAAATTTCTTCGATGTGACACTGAGGGAGCTTTTGGGGAGGAACCCAAGATCACGCATTCAAAAGAGAGCAACCACATCTCTCCAACACTCCTGGATCTCACAAGGGAGAAGTCCCCCAGGGTAGCAGCTACTGCTTATTTCAGCAGGATGATGGAGGCACTGTAGACAACCCAGCAGAAATTTGAGGAGGCAGTGAAACGGGCTGTACAGAGCTGGCAGGCTGTTTGGCAGGTCGTTCCTTTAAGGGAAGGATATCCATGAAATTGGAGAGGAAAGGACTTTCTTCCACTCAACTTCCCTTGAAAAGAAATCCACTCGTTGACCAATAGAGGCTATACAAAGCTTCCTTTGTTCTCAGTTTCCTAACAGCCCAAGAGGCTTGAGTGAGGGCTTAGCACAAACAGAAGAGTTCACAGCCCCACCTAATACTGGTCCCTTGGCCCCAAATTCAGGTTACCTTTTCTCTACTGGTTGCTAATATGGAAGCACAAACAAACCATTATCCAAGGACCTGCTGAAGTCCAAGCTCTATTGTCAGGGCCATGAGGCATGTGACCTGACCTGCGGGGCATACCATGAGTCTTGGGCAAGAAAGGGGAAAGAGATGACATCCAGGACAAGAGAATCTGGGTGATAGGAAAGTCAGCAGTTTGAACCATCAAACGCCAGAGAGGTAAAGTACCCCGATGCTCCACCTGAACCAGCAGTAGCACCTTCGGGGAATCATCACATGGTAAGACTGGAGAATCACTTTTAAGTAGTAATGGCTCTCAATATGAAGGTGAGGATGTCATGCCCGTCAGAGTGGCTAAAATGAACAAATCAGGAGACTATAGATGCTGGTGGGGATGTGGAGAAACGGGAACCCTCTTGCACTGTGGGTGGGAACGCAAACTGGTGCAGCCACTCTGGAAACCAGTGTGGAGGTTCCTCAAAAAATTAAAAATAGATCTACCCTATGACCCAGCAATAGCACTGCTAGGAATTCACCCAAGGGATACAGGAGTGCTGATGCATAGGGCACTCGTACCCCAATGTTTATAGTAGCACTTTCAACAATAGCCAAATTGTGGAAAGAGCCTCAATGTCCATCAGCTGATGAATGGATAAAGAGATTGTGGTTTATATACACAATGGAATACTACGTGGCAACGAGAAAGAATGAAATCTGGCCCTTTGTAGCAACGTGGATGGCACTGGAGAGTGTGATGCTAAGTGAAATAAGCCATACAGAGAAAGACAGATACCATATGTTTTCACTCTTATGTGGATCCTGAAAAACTTAAAAGAAGACCGTGCGGGAGGGGAAGGAAAAAAAAAAGTTAGAGAGGGAGGGAGCCAAAGCATAAGAGACTCTTAAAAACTGAGAATAAACTGAGGGTTGATGCGGGGTGGGAGGGTGGGTGATGGGCACTGAGGAGGGCACCTGTTGGGATGAGCACTGGGTGTCGTATGGAAGCCAGTTTGACAATAAATTTCATATTAAAAAAAAACAAAACAAAACCAAGGTGAGGGTGGAAGACCGGACACCATGCAATGGTCAGTAAGCAACAAAACTCATGACTCCAATTTTGGGGGAGGGGCCAGAGGAAAACACAAATAGATTTCGAGAAGCTCAGAGAGTTAATGAGAACAGAGAGTAATGAGAATTGAATTCTCATCATAAGCTGTTTACAATTAAAGTCTGGGGCAGTAGCAGGCCTTTCCCAAAGCTGGTACTACCAGCAAGTAGAAAATCAACTCTGCCCATCCCTTTGTAGACTCTGATTCTTGTCTAAAGAGACCAAATCTAGGGAAGGTTAGCCTGCAGATATCCCCTGTATGGTGACGCCCTCGACTTATGTATCTTGCTTCCTCCCCTGGAACTCTGGTACCTGACTCGTGATCTGTCCACCAGGAACTACTCATGATGAATAAACCATCTTCTCTGACCCCGGTTCCTTTGCTTGCGCTGCCCGTGATTTTCCGATCTTTGACCTGGGTTACTCCTGTGTATCCTTCAAAAATCTGCCTGAAAGTTTTCTCTTCTGGTTACACCTCCCTGATCCTCTAGGATGCTAAGGGTCCCTTCTTGGTTTTCTGGAACACCTTGGACTTGCTCCCCTGTACGCATTTTTCATCCTTTGTTATTGATGTTTACTTATCGGTGCCCCCAAGCTGCCAGCTCCTCCAGGCTGGACTGTGGCATCTCTCTTCAAGCCACAGTGTCGGGAGTAAAGTCTGACACGTTATTAAATTCTGAATAAATATTTGTTGGGGGTGTAAATGAAAGAATGAATGAAGAGCTCCTGAGGCTGAGATCTTTGAAACATCACAACATTTTGGATATAAAAAAGATTTTTTAAAAATCCTTCATTTTACTGTCGAGAAAGAGTCTGATAATAAAATTAAGGATTTTTTAAATCACTTCATATTTGAGCTTACGACGCAGTTCGTCAGAGTTGTCATTACTGACATAAGCCCTCAGATTCTCACTTAGAAGAACTACATGCATTTGGATGTTTGTGCTTTTTAAAACCAGTTTCATTTTTTAGACACTCTCTTTTCTATGAGTTTGTTTTGTTTCAGCTCCTATATAAGTAGTAAATAGGATCTGAGATCTCCAAAATTATAGAACTACTGGCCACTGGTGTCATACTCTAATAAGCAAAGGAAGAGACTTCCACAGCCAAGGACAGGCCCTAAGAGATAGATGTATCTCATCACTATTTTTGTGCCGTTACGTACTTTGAACTTTTAAAAGTGATGTATAAGCAACATAGACGGGGAAAATGGCACAGATACCATGCTGTATATAACTTCTATAAAGCTCTCTCAACCATTTCCTCATCAAAGAGTCCATTGCCTTTTGGGTCCAGCCAATCTTGCAGACTCCCCAGGAGACCAAAGTTTCATCATGGAAACAGTCAATAATGTGTCCCAAGGTTCAGAACCTCAATTTTTACCCAAGGTCCCAGGCACAATTTCTTGTGACTTCCATGACTTCCATTTACTTGTGACTTGGGAATCAGAGAACCAAGTTCAAGTTCTTTCTAAACATACTCTCAGAATATTTTCCTGACACATCCAGGTCTAAAGCCCAAATTATTTCTCTAAATATTTCCTTCTAATGTGAAATTTTGAAACTTGAAAAAAATTATCTCCTAACTAGCCATGTTAGTAGAGGATACGATGGAGAAAATAGTATAAATGAGCAGAAAACCCACAAATAAGTTTATTTTTCTCTCCTTATTCCCTAGCAACCAGGCTTCATATTCAAGTTTGGCTGACACTTATATCAGCATGAGTTTGTATTTGTTGCCTGCATGGAACTCGGGAGCAGGAGAGTGGGGAAGAGGTTCTAAAACATATTCATAAAGATGATGATGTTCATGCAGAATACTTAAGGAGATTTTAGAATTCATAACATGTTTTCATGTTTTCATTTCCTTTAACTCTTACAACAGGCCTGTAAGAGTTGTGTGAGTGGATAAGCAAGATCGTTTCCTGGAAAGAGTAAAAATTGCAAAAAAGCAGACAACCTAACCTTTCACTAGCTATATGATCTTCATCTGGTGGCATTATGTGCCTCAGAACGAGTTTCCTTATAGCTCAGATAATGATACCAATTATGTGCCTACATCATTCATTCAAAAACCACATTCTGAGCATCTGCCATGTTCCAGGTGTCTATGTAGGTTTGAGGATGTCATGATAAAAAAATAACTTCATAAAAACCAAATAAAGAGCAAACAAACTAACCTATATGAAGTGCCTAGCATACAATTGATGCTCAATGATTGTGATGATTTTCTACAACTCTATTTTAGAGAAGAAGATATTAAGGTCAGAAAATTATATGATGCACCCTTGGTCACACACCTAGCAAGTGACAAAAAGCATCACTTGAAACAAGGCCTATCAGTCAAGGTCCTGGGCAGGAAATCAAAACCTCAACTTTTGAGAGATTTTTGAAGAGTTTTTGTAGAGATATAAGTATTTACGGAAGTGTTGGTCTGGTTACGGAAGTCCAAAAGGAATGTTGAGCACTCAGAGACTAACATTGGCTGGAGGTCTTTAACAGCCCTAGTCCTGAAGGGAAAAGAAAGGGGGTGTGTAAAAGAAAGTCTACTTACAGAGCTATAGCTAAGGAACACTGCCCCTGCCCAAAGCACTCTAAATCAGGGAGGGGGCAGAAAGGGGAAACCCTTCGTCTCCCTCTTCTGTTCTCTGGTCTCCTACTGGCACCTCCCAATGGCCAAATTTAAGGAAAGCCAGAAGACAAGGGACCCCTGCTGCTGCAATCTGCAAAGTTCAGCCTCCTGATGTTCAGAGAAGTATGGAGAAAAGCAGAATTTGCCCCTTTGCCCCAGTGATTCATAATTCCTAACATACAAATTATACCTAGCCTCCTTCAAGACTCCCTAAATCCCATCTGTCATGTCATCTGTCTTGATGACATGATCCATGATCCCATGCTCTGTCTCAAGTCTAGATGTGGACACGGTTACGTAGGGACAGACCCTCATGTGAAGGTCCTCTTGAACCAGAGATCCATACACTAAAAAGGTAAGTCACCTGTTCCCCAATCACCCAATATGCAATGGTGAGACAATGCATGAGTCCATTCAGGCTCCTATAACAAAAACACCATAAGCCAGGTAGCTTATAAATAATATCAGTTTATGTCTCAGAGTTCTGGACTCTGGGAAGTCCAAGATCAAGGCCCCATCAGACTAAGTGTTGGTGAGAATCTGCTTCCTAGACCCCTATCTTTTTGCTGTAGCCAGATCTGGTGGAATGGACAAGAGATCTCTCTGGGATTTCTTTTAGAAGGACATGAATCCCATAGCCCCACTTCCAAATAACACTGACATTGGGCATTAGGTTACAAATTCATACATGTGAACTTGGGGGAGGGCACACATGTTCAGTCCCTAGCAGACAGAAACAAATAATTGCAATAAGCACATTCAAAAGGGAGGGAGACCAGGTGCATGGTAGTCACTGGTCCATAGCAATTCTAAAATCCATCTGGGCAATGAGAAGTCCTCTGTTCTAGGACCGAGGAATTTTCTTTGCCTAGGAAATTAATTTTGAAACCTGAGAGTGATTTCCTAGTCCACTGATATTTTCAATTCTTGTCTCTGCCCCTTTCAGTGGGTGAAAATGAGAGTGACTTCTCTGGCTGTAACTCCTAATGAGCCAAGAAAAATTGTGTCTTCCTGTATCACCACCTTGAACACAAATGGTTCAGAGGCGTCAATTCTCCAGAGATGATACCTTTCTCAGGCAATACAAGTATGACGCCATTAAACAGGAAGCTGAAACTGCTACCTGGCCGTTTGGGGTTCCTCATACCGCTGAAACTATCAGTGACTGATTCCAACTATCAAAGAAATATTGGCTAACAGGAACCCAGGGATCAGGGAGGTGTATGTCTGGAATGCAGTAGCCTCTCTGGGGCACTTTCTATACTCCAATGTGTTGTGATAAAAGTTAATGGAAAAAAAAAACTACAACAACCCAATATACACAGAAGAGAAAATAGTATAGACCCTCAGGAATAAGGTCTTGAAGAAAGAAGGCAAGGGATCATGATTGCTTGAGGTGCTTACTGAGAGCAAAAGGAATATGAAATGAGGTGGTGGAAGAAGTTATACATACTAGCTATGAAGCACGTGACCATTTGTGGGTCTGAGGGCGGTCCAGTTTCTTTTTCGCTTTGATTTAAATACACTTATTAGATAATCAATCATTATTTTGTTCTTTTGATTTTCCCTGCCCTATGATCCTTCTATCTGACACACGATATTAACAGTAGTTAACCTTGTATCTCAGTATTTAAGTTATCAGATACCAAAGGGAGAGTGTGATTCAGCTAGGAGAACAATGAGCACCACCAAAAGGAAGATAACATAGTACAAGAGACTTTTGCTTCCTATTTAGGGGATAAAATTAACGTATTTTTAGTTGTACGAGAGATAGCTACATTACACAAAGTTGAAATATTATTTTGCACTTACTTAACTTCAAAAGTCAATATGGTTTAAAAAATTCAATATGATTGTTTAAATGTATTTATTTAAAGTCAAGCCAGTTACCATACAGTGTAGTATTGGTGTCAGGAGTAGAACCCAGTGATTCATCTCTTCCATGAGATGAAACCCAGTGCTCATCCCAACAAGTGCCTTCCTTAAGGCCCATCGCCCAGTTAGCCCATCCCCCCACCCACCTTCCCTCCAGCACCCCTCAGTTTGTTCTCTGTGTTTAAGAGTCTCTTATGGGTTGATAGGCGGTGGGAGGGAGGAGAGGGTGGGTGATGGCTATTGCAAAGGGCATCTTTTGGGATGAGCACTGGGTGTTGTATGGAAACCAATTTGACAATAAATTTCATATATTAAAAAAAAAGAGTCTCTTATGGTTTGCCTCCCTCTCTGTTTTCATCTTATTTTTTTCTTCCTTTCCCCTATGTTCATCCCCTGTGTTTCCTAAATTTGGTGTATGACTGAAATCATATGATATTTGTCTTTTTCTGCCTGAGTTATTTCCCTTAGCATGATATGCAACATCCACATTGTTACGATCAAGTTGGCAAGGGATGGACTGTGCCACATTTTGTTCCATAAATTAAGCTAGGAACTATGTGTGTTCAAATCACCTTCTCTGTCAAGAATTGTGTTAGAATTAGCCACAAGAGGAGCTCGTGTGAGATTTGAAAGACCATGGCTTTTGAAACTCTCTGTGGTCAGATGCAGAGATGGTTGGTGGGTTCCATGCTGTCCTTACTCTCTTCTCCATATCTCACCCTTCTTTCTGTCTGCTGGTCTAGCTAAAGTCCACATCAATGGCTAGATATTTGAGGCCTTAGACCACCCAGTGTATATCAAGTGTCCGGGTGACTGCTGTCTTATGAGTGGCCTCAAGTCAGGACCCAGACAAAATTGCAGATACACCAGATTTGTAAGTAGAAAACAGGTCTCTGTTTTCATGTTTAAACCACTAAGTTTTGGTAGATAAATAATACAGTTGGTATTAATAATTGCAGGTGTTACTAAATCGATATTTAAATATATAAAGTAAATATTTATATATATTTTAAACATGCTTCTGAGCTAGTGAAATAAGTAACTAGATTTATGACACTTTAAGCTCCAAAGGATCTTCTCCCCCAACTTACTGATGGCCTCACATTAGGCAGGCTATGTGAGTGTGTATGTGTGTGTGCGCACAAGTATGTGCACATGCAGGGGTGTGTTGGTGTATTTCCAACACCTATCACAAACTATGGCATACTCCAGGAAGTCAAAAAATGTTTTGAATTAGATTGGATTGGATTGGATTGGATTGGATTGGATTGGATTGAATTCCTTGAAAATATTGTAAGCCCATGGAATAATTTAAGGTATGGAAGCTTTGTATTGGAATGTTCCATCATGTAGCAATTCTGTGCCTTCTGGTAAATTGGTGCCAAATATAGTACAGTGATGAAGCAAGTGTACTATAGAGACAGATTATTTGGGTTTAATCCCCATCTCATCCATTTACTAGTTATTTCACATGGGTCAGGTTTCCTGGATTCTTCTGCCCCATTTTTTTTTTATAATTTACCCATCTCTAAAGCTATTGTGAAAACTGAGTGAATGCAAAAAGGATCCAACAAGTCCTTAGAACAGTAAGTGTTCAATAAGTATGTGCATTGCACGTTATGTAACTATCCTCAGCCTCGATTTCTTCATCTGTGAAAATGGTAAGAATAAACCTCCTAAGGCTGTGAATATTCCAGAAAAATTATGTGCCAAGGTCTATCACAAGGTCCAGCTCACAGGAAACTTTAATCATGTTTTCCTCCCCTATCACAAGCTTGAGAGACCCTTGGCCTCACAACCAAGGGACGTCCATTCACATCAAGGTTACGTGAGTTTCAAATGAGAATATATATACATTCCCCATGGAATGTTCTTCACATGACAAAGGCCCCGCAAGTGTTTGTTTTTCTTCTTACTCTTCCGAATTTAACCAAAGCAGAAGACCTGGATACTCCTGAAAAAGAAGGCAACGCACTCTCTAAAACATCCATCTTTAAGGCAAAACATTAGTTTAACCGCCTGGTCTCTCTGTGCCTTAATTTGCTCATCACAAAGTGAGAGGTCTAGAAGACCAATTACACTGGGTGATCCTGGATGAATTTGATTGGCATGAGTATCACGGCAGCAGAGATGCAGAAGGGGAATGTAGAAGCTGAGCTCTGATCATGTCACCCCTATGCTCCAAACTCCTCGGAGTCCACTCCTTGGGTAAGGGCAGGGGACAAACTCCTGAAAGCCTGATCCCCCAGTGCCTTCTGCAATCTAGAAGAACTGCATGGTCAACCCAGACTCTTCCCAAGTACTACATTCTTCATCAGCACCAAAACATCTGCTCTGTTCTCAATATGTGCTGGAGTTCCAGTCTTCCAGGTCTTGGCTTTTGTCTTTATTCTTTGAAGACTTTCCCCCGAGATTGTTCTCCTGTGGAAAATCTTCTGTTGAAGTCTTCCCCATACCCCAGTTAAAAGATGGCGACATCCTTCTATTTACTCCCATTGTACCTGGTTTGTGCCATCATCTTAACACAAATTGTACTCTAGCTCAGCTGAAACTGTAAGGGAGCTTCTCCCCTAGTTATCCGATCTCCTCTGAGGGCAATGATGATAGCTTATTCATTTCTGACATTCGCTGGTGGAGCTAGCAGCATGGCCTTGCACATGTGATATGTTTCATATATTTTTCTCTATGAATAGATGAACCAATGAGTGGGTTTGAAGAGAGAGCTCACATACAAAAGATAGGTGTGTTTAGGGATGAAAACTTAAATCATACACAACTTCAGAGCTTGTTTTAAAAGGGCTAAGGTCTAGGGGTGCCTGGGTAGCTAAGTCGGTTAAGCATCTGACTTTGGCTCAGGTCATGATCTCACGGTTCATGAGTTCGAGCCCCACATCGGGCTCTGGGCTGATAGCTTGGAACCTGGAGCCTGCTTTGGATTCTGTGTCTCTCTCTCTCTCTGCCCCTCCCCTGATCACGGTCTGTCTCTCAAAAACAAATAAACATTTAAAACTTTTTTAAATAAAAGGGCTAAGATCAAGAACCTGCCCCTATAATACAATTGTAGAAAAATAAATGCGACTGAAAAAAAAATGATAAAACAAGGGCTTTAATTTTGTTTTCAGATTGTGTGGCTGCAACTTGACTATAATGGACAAATAAACAATTACTGTCAGCCTTGGTAAGATGTGAATGCTAACTGAGTATAGCAATTTGAATGAGATTGCACTATGTAAATAGTATTGATTTTTTTTGTTTGTATTAGAGTAAATCACTGTTAGAAAATAGGCTTCCAAGTCAACCGTTCTAATTTAAACTTAATTATTTTAATTATTCCCCAAAGCAATCACATTATATTTTCCCATATATCCCCAGAGAGTATACCAAACATATGTCCATACACATGCACCCTAAAATCCCAGACACAGAGTTTGCAGCTTATCTCCCTCGCTGGCATGAACCCTCCTCAGGTCAAACCCCACTCGCTCTTGGAACCCCCTGCCCATCCCCACTCAAGTTCTTTTCCAGAACATTTCTTGTCACTACCACAGGATGGACCCAATATCTAGATTTGATTATTTGATTAATGTGATTGACGTGAATTAATTCTTGGTTCAAGCAAAGGTGAGGAAAAGTAATGGTGACAGACCTGGACAGCTTGCCCTGTGTGTATTAAGGGTCCCAACTGGGGCTCAGACTGGGTCAAGTGTATCTGAGCAGATGGATGTGGCAGAAAGAAACAACCCTTATAAGCAAAACAAGAAAAAATAATTTTGCACATGCATTTGGGGAGAGTAGAGGCAAGAAGGAGTGTCCTTTGCTGTTATTGGTTCCCTAGCCCCATGGATGCTTGTCAGCCATGAGAAGAGGGAGGTCGCCACCATTTCATTTTGAGACCCAACTTCACTGCCTTGGAGCCTAGGAGATATGGCGGAGTAGGGCCTCCACAAGGGGCTCTGAGTGCTTCGATGCTCTGAGGCAGGAACACATGCCTCATAGCCCCCACAGTTCTGGAAGTTGCTGGAGAGGCAGCAGCCTTTGCCAAGAATCAGTGTTCTGTACTCAGCTCTAGCAGAAGAAGGTACAACCCTTGCTGGTTTTCCACAGTGGACACTTGACAAGGGACATCCCGAGCCGATGAAGGATAAAGAAAAAGTTGAAGAGCTCGTGTAACACAAAGCTCTGGGGGGGGTCCAAGAATGCGGGGCTGGGAATGAGCCAGAGAAACTGTCACTACACGCCTTTGGCTTTATTTGGACAGATCAAATGATGGATCCTGGAGACGTTCTTCACAGAAGGAGCAGTTGAAGGAACAATCGGCCTGGAGAAGACAGGAGGAATGACTCTCTTTTGTCATCACAAAGCCCATTTCTAGAAGGGGAGCTGGAATTGTAAGCAACTCTAGGGGAGGCCGGTGGATGCAAGCACAATGAAAGTCCAGTGAGTTTGGCTGCAGGAAGAATTTGTAACCATCAGAGGTGACCAGCGAAGGAGAGGAGGAAATTTTCCCCCGTCCAAGGTTCCTCTACTGGACTAAGAATTAAATTGACATGAGATTGATTAACAGAAGACAACAAAGTTTAATTACACGTGTACAGAGGCCTGATAATGAAATTGAGACCTTAAAGAGATGACCGAGGCAGGCAGTGTTTATACTTGTAGACAAAGAGACAATACATCTGTGCGGAATTGACAGGACAACGAAAACTTAATTTTGGGAGCTTCAATTAGTAAGAAATGCTAAAAGGAATTTGGGCTTGGGTAGTAAATTAGTAAAAAGTAACAAGAGCTGTTTTTACACCTTCTAGGCTCTAAATTTCCCACCTCTGGTGATGAGACTACTCGTCACCTTCCAGTTCATGGAGGGCCCCTTTCACAGGGGAGATTTATTTCTTGCTTTCAAAGGGACAGAGGGTCTGAGTGTCCTTCTTGCACACACTGTCTCTTAAGTAACTTTTACTTCAAGTAATCAATATGCCAAAGTGGCACATTTTGGGCAGCCTGCCCTTGGCCCCTAATCTTACAGCCAGGCCAGCTGCCTCAGGAGGTAGTGAGCTCATTCCCCCTGGAAGCATGTAAGCCCAGAGACTGGACCCCATCCATGATGTTGTGCTAATTCTTGGGCCAAGTGAGAGACTAGCTGTCATAGGGAAGTATAAGAGATTAATTCTGCATGATTTTAGAGAGGAGGAAAAGGGCTAGCTGGTTGGAGCTACAAGGAAATAGATTTTAGCTCATTAGCAAGAGCTTATTACCAACAAAGCGGGCAGCCAGGCAGTTGATGAACTAGCTCTTTATCACCAGGCATGTTCAAGCAGAGTTTCACTGACTACGTTGCAGGGTTTCTTAGCACCGGCTCAACTTAGAAAAATACCAGAGTGTTTGTATAAAGTATTTTTTTTAACAGTTAAACACTCTTATCAACCGATATGTAGAATTTCAGTGGCAATGATGACGTAGACACTATTGGTAATAAAAGAAGAGACTTGCGTAGCACTTGCCATATGATTTCCACTATTGTAAGCACTTTAAATATATTAGCTCATTTAATTCCTCCACACCCTTATGAAGTAAACGTGACGAGGAGGACGAGGAGGAGGAGGAGGAGGATTTTATTTCCATTTTACAGATGAGTAACTGGGGCACTGAGAGGTCAAGTAAGTCTACCTAGGTCTCACAGCTAATAACCAGAATCACACCCCGCAAACCCAGCTCTGTCACCCATGCCCATAACTGACCCACCATGTTGGCTAAAGTGGGGCCGCAGAACTCCAAGACCCACCCGTCAGCCTCGGCAGCCTTGGGGCATCTCCAGGAACCTTGTTCCCCTTCGAGAGAATTCTGGAAAATCACTGAGCCTAACGGACTGTAAGCACTGTTATCTTTTTTTTAATTATTTATTTACACTGAGAAAGAGAGAGAGAGAGAGAGAGAGAGAGAGAATGTGAGCGGGGGGGGGTGGTCAGAGAGAGAGAGAAAGAGGGAGAGAGAGAATCCCAAGCAGTCTCTGCACAGTGAGCCAGCAGAGCCTGATGCGGGAGTTGAACTCAAGAACCTTTGAGATCACAACCTGAGCCAAAATCAAGTCAGACGCTTAACCGACTGAGCTACCCAGGTGCCCCAGACTGTACAGTCCGTCCGGACTTTAATTTCTATACAGAGGAATTCACAACTGGAAAGCCCAGAGGACTTCGGTTCCGCTGAGCGAAATGAATTTGTTCTCTTTGTTTCCTGGATGGCGTGCACCAGGAGGGACATTCCTCAGCCGAGCATGAGCTCTGGCCTGGCTACAGAGAGAGCCGCGTTACTTGTGGCCTCTCTTCTCTTCAAGACTTTCCAGTAAATAGGAATTTGTCTCACAGAAAACTCTCTCTTTATCTGGCTGTCACAGATCACCCCCCAAGGACCTCATTAGCAAAAAACAGAGGAAGGGAATAAAAGAAGGAGAGAGCGGCAGAGGGACCCGGGAAGGAAGGGCACTAGAAAGAAAGATGCAAAGAAAGAAAGGAGGGCACAGGGAAAGAAACTGAGACAGACAGACACAAACAAAGGAAACAACGTGATGAAGTTCCTGAATGCTAAATATCACCTCCCTCTGCAGGTGGAGAGAAAAAAACTCCACTTAGGTAACGCCCCTGACTAGAATAGACCCAGTATTCTCCTCTTTCTTCTGTCATTTGCTAGAACTGGGAAGACAAATGAGCCAAAGATGTTAACAAGGATCTGAACTTTATTCCAGAGCTGCCATATGCTAGGCTTGAAACCAAAGTCTGTAGCATATGTGCCCAAACAGCAACTGAATGCGAACAATTTCACAGAAACGTCAAGTACAGAGTGGCTTCGTGCGTTTGTCTTCAGGAATTCCCAGAGCCTTTCTAAGCATGGCAAATCCTACAGCTTGCCTTGGTCCTCTCTGGGACACATCTCGGTTCATGGACTCTAGAGCCAAAATGCTTCAAACTCTCTAGGAATGCCTCATCAATTAATTCAACCCACCCACTTTACCAACACGACACCAACGCATTAGAGAGACTGGCATGATGTGAGAGATGAAGGGAGGGGTTTCAGAGACCATCGGATGTAATTGTGCCATTTTCAGATGAGTAAACTAAGCCTCATGATACAAAGTCAGGACGAGAGCTTGAATTTCTGGTCTCTAATCCAGCATTTTGCATTGAGTAGCCCCCCCCACCCCCCGGCCCCGTTTCATTCCTCCACATCATATGAGTCTTGCCAAAGCATTGCACGTCTCCTGCTTTCATTAACCCCTCCTGCCTCTACAGGCTTGCAAGAGATTGAGTCAAAGTTGCAGGGCAGCCCTCTGTCCCACCTGTTCTGAAAGGACAAAATCTGTACAAGGTCTATTTGGCCAGAGATAAATTTATCAGAAAGGAATCCCCCAGTTTTGGTCACTGTATGTTACCAAATTTTTGCTAAAGGAAAGGGTCTTTGATGCATGCCTCTACTCAGCAGTTCTGGATGGAGCCAACCCTGTTCTCTGCCCTTCTGGGTTCCATGTGACTCTTTGGTGCTCTCTCTCTTTCTCTCTCTCTCTCTCTCTCTCTCTCTGTGTGTGTGTGTGTGTCTGTATCTCAAATTCTTATGCTCTGTGCTCTATTTCAATATCCACAAGCAGACCTGATTATGCTGGTATAAACATTTCAATGCATAATGGGGAGAGAAGTCTCAGCTTAGAACGGCCCTCCAATCACCCTTTCCTGTACTCTTTCCAATGCAACCAGGGCAACTGTGAAGAGAGTACTTCTATTTACAAGATAAAAATGGTAGTATTGAATTTTAATCCACAGAGTTGCATAAATACCCATGAGTTCTGTTGGTATAATGGAATCAACCAATCAGTCAATCAATCAGTAAGAGATAGCTCTGCCAGGGCACGTGGGTGGCTCAGTCGGTTAAGTGTCAGACTCTTGATTTCAGCTCAGGTCATGATCTCATGGTTTGTGAGTTCGAGCCCCACATCAGGCTCAGCGCTGACAGTACAAAGCCTGCTGGGGATTCTCTCTCTCTCTCTCCCTCTGTCTCTGCCCCTCCCTCCCTCTCTGTCTCTCAGAAATAAATAAATAAACATTTAAAAAGAGACAGAGAGAGAGAGAGAGAGAGAGAGAGCACTTCCGCACAGAATTCCAATCAATAAATGGAGGAGAATAGAAGGAAATCTAGAATCACCAGTCAGCAAATGCCACAGTAAAAAGCATTACAGATAAGATCCACAGGATAGAGAGTAAGAGTTTGAGGAAAAAAATATTATTTCTATAATCTCAGAACATCTCATCTGAATATTTGTCAACAACAAAGGAAAAGACAGTCACTTTACAATGGAGAAACTTGGAGAACAGGTGTTACCTTAAGCAAGTGATCAAGGTGCATCACCAGCGATAAGACACTGACATCATGAACCCTTGTTAAGATGCACAGAAGACACTACATGATTTTTGCACCATTCTTGGCAAAAGTGCATCACCAATGGTAAGAAAACATGGCACAAATCCAAATTGAGGGATATTCTACAAAATAACACATCAGTGCTCTTCAGAAGGGTCAAGCTCATGAACGTGGTCAGAAAAGACTGAGGAACTGTTATGGAGGTGAGGCAATTAGGGGCATAATAGGAGAGAAATGCAGTGTGGGATCTGGAATTGGATCTTAAAGGGGAAAAATCATGTTATTGGAAAACTTGGTGAGTTTCGTGGTGAATTACTTCAGTTAATAACACTGCACAGTGTGAATTCCCTGGTTTTGATAATTGTACTATAGTTACAGAAGATGTTAAACATTGTTAACATTTGGGAAAGCAGAGGACAGGCATACAAGGGACCTTTTGTACTACTTTTGCAATTTTTATTTAAGCCCCCCATTAGTCCAAATAAAACGTTAAAGAAAAGAGCAGTCTGCATTTTTCGTTCTGCTTGTACCTGACGTGTGTCTTCCCGAAGTGTGACTGTCTCTGGCCTGATTCTAACAAAATAACAACCAAGCCCAACGTTGATTCCCTGGAGAATTCATAACAACAACAACAACAGGAAGGGTTCATTCAGATCGTTCACCCAATCTGCTCTTAATAGACGCCATGGAACAAATGAAACACATGATAGACCTTACGCTCTGCCTCGCTAAACCTCTGTTTCCTCACCAATATGATTGCGATAAAGCAGTGTCTGTAGAGGGAATGGCAAGATTTTAGCCTTGACAACCCGATTGTGTTTATTGTTATTTTGGAGTTAGATGTCCTCTATAACATTTATTTGCTTTTAAAATACGCCTAATGCCATTTTTTTTGTTTATCTCTTAAACTTACATTTTTTTGTTGTATCTTGATTACACTAATAACAATCTTTTTTTAATGTTTATTTATTTATTTATTTATTTACTTATTTATTTTTTCAATATATGAAGTTTATTGTCAGATTGGTTTCCATACAACACCCAGTGCTCATCCCAACAGGTGCCCTCCTCAATACCCATCACCCACCCTCCCCTCCCTCCCACCCCCCATCAACCCTCAGTTTGTTCTCAGTTTTCAAGAGTCTCTTATACTTTGGCTCTCTTCCACTCTAACCTCCTTTTTTTTTTTTCCTTCCCCTCCCCCATGGGTTTCTGTTAAGTTTCTCAGGATCCACCTAAGAGTGAAAACATATGGTATCTGTCTTTCTCTGTATGGCTTATTTCACTTAGCATAACACTCTCCAGTTCCATCCATGTTGCTACAAAAGACCATAGTTCATTCTTTCTCATTGCCACATACTATTCCATTGTGTATATAAACCACAAGTTCTTTATCCATTCATCGGTTGATGGACATTTAGGCTCTTTCCATAATTTGGCTATTATTGAGAGTGCTGCTACACTAATAACAATCTTTACCAACTGTAGCATTTTCCAGAAATGTAATCTTTATGGTTGTTAAGAGTTATAATTTCCAGAAAGACGGATTAGCATGTGCAGATGGACCATTTCAATGATAAGCTAGACTCAGGATCATTTTGCAAAAAGAGGTGTTATGTGTGAGTGATGAGAATTAAACTGTCGTTTCTTAGAAAGGGGCCCTAGAATGTTCTATGAGGACAGACAACCTTTAATAACTACTGTTCATTGAGTGTCTTCTGGATCTCAGGGACATGCTTGGTACTCGACCTGCATTATCTTAGTTAATCATATGTCAGCCCTTCAAGGCAGCTTTTGTTATATTCATTTTTAAAAAATGGTAAAATTGAGATTCAGTTTTCACACAGCTAATAAGTAGTGGGAACCCAGAGTCAAATCCTGGTTCCCCTGCCGTTAATGCCACACAAGTTTTCTTTTCTTGTAACAGGCAGCCCAAGATAGCAAGAGTTGAGTATCTTCAGAGAGAGGAGTAAGATGATTCGGTCAAGTGAATACCTTAAACATATCCAGAAACTTCTTGTATGAGAGCATTGATGATGTTTTTGTGCTGGCTGTTTCAGAATGATCTGAGCATGTGTTGTTCTCTGGCTAAGGTGACAGTGAGCAGTTCTGCTTCCTGTCCAAGAAATACCAAGGGGATCAAGAAGGCAAACTTAACCAGCCCTCCATACAAACAGCCCCCTTCCAGAGGAGGTGACATTTAAACTTAGTCTTTAGAAATGAGTTATACAGCCAGATAAGTGTGGGAACTGGGTTCCCAGCAGAGAAAACAACATGTACAAAGGCACAAAAGCATGAACTGGGAAGAAGTGCAAAGTATAGCTGGAGGAAAGGAATACTTTACATGGTGCCCATGTACACATAAGAAGCACAAAGAGAGTTCGATCACATTTGGTACCTTAATAGAACTTGCAGTCTAGCCAGGGAGACCCAACTTCCCCACAAGAAGCAGATGAGTCTTCGAATGAGTAGTAAAATTCATCTCTTCATACCCTGTAAAATGCCTCTCAAACACCTTACCTTCTTCTCTCTCTCGCTACCTCAACAACACGTGAAAATTCTACTTAAAAAGTAGGGTGAGGGAAAGCCGCCTACTTCTTGATATTTATTACTTGGAAAACCCAGTGGTAGACTTAATGCTTTTGGGGGAAGATAGCATATAAAATTCTTACGCAAGTCAAGTCCCTTAATAAAGAAGTTTGATTCAGGTGAGTGAAGTTGCTAACTTTATAATAAAAGCTATCATGGCACCTTACCCATGCATGATGTCACCTTATGCAATGACAGAACAAATACCAACCAGTGGGAAATGAGATCGCTATTTATCATCAACTGCCGTGTCTTAGGAACTGAACCCATTAACAGTGAATGTTTAGTGAATGTTCACTCTGTGTCAGACAGAGAGATAATGCCTTTACAGGAATCTGCTTGTTTAATCTTCACTACAACCCAAGGAAGGTCTTAGAATATTGTCCTTAATTTGGTGCGCCTGAGTGGCTCAGTTGATTGGGCATCTGACTCTTGATCTAAGCTCAGGTCATGATCTCATGGTTCATTTGTTCAAGCCCTGCATCCGGCTCTGTGCTGATCCCAATCCCCTGCTTGGGATTCTGTCTCTCCCTCTTTCTCTGCCCCTCCCCTGCTCATTCTCTCTCTCTCTCTCTCTCAAAATAAATAAATAAACTTAAAAAAATAATATTGTCCTCAGTTTGGAAGAAGAAACTGAGACTTAGGGTGGTTAAATAAGCTGGCCAAGTACACCAATGAGTAAGTAGCAGAACGAAGAATTTACCCCAATTGTATCTGACACCATAGAGACTCATTTTATCTATCTAAAAGGCCTACAGTCTAGTGAATGATTCTCCTGAGGCAGAGGTGTGACCCTTGACTCCCCAGACCTCATTGCTTATAGGCAACGTTGAAGATCACCATTATAAACACACCATCCTCCAGCTAGCCCCATCCAATTTTGTTGTGAGTACTCCAACTTTCTGCATGAAGAAATGTGGTCAGGAACAGCCATGGGTAATTTGAGCTTTTGCATAAAAAGAGAACTAGGTGCTCTCGTGGCACATCTTTCCATATGCAGAGGCCATCTGGCTGGTGGCAAAAGCCATCTGGGACCCAGGCATCTTCACACTCTGGGAAGGAAAGCTGGATCTCATGCTTCCCAAAGATATCACAGGAGGCGTGCTGTGGGGGAGCAAACTGAATGTGGGGCAAAAGAGACACTTCAAGCGAAGTGCCTTCATTTTATTTATCTTTCACTGAGTGTCCAACTTTCACATTCCCACACTCCCATGGTGTTGTCTAAGAAGGAGCTTGACTACTGGCCCAGGATACATGCCGTTGGTAAGTAACAGAGCCCGTGCTCCAAAAAGGTTTCTATTTCCTAGTCTGTCATTCTCTCTGAGTTGTGTCAACTTTCAATTATTGTTTGCAACTGCCTGGGAGGGATACTTAGGAACCATCTTGTCTTGAGCAAGATCCAACATGATCCAAACTTCAGCTTCTCTCCCACTCTTTCTTCCCATAATAAGGACATCATAATCTCTCTTTCTAAAATGTTTGATGAGATTAAATGAGGTGATGTATGCGTTAGCATGATAAACATTACAGAGCAAGTTCAGGGCAAAAGGGGCTCAAATTGAGGATCAGATTTCAGTAGAGCCAAATATCCCTCAAATATCCCTTGTCTTCTGCGTGGAGAGAGGACAAAAGGCTGGTAATAGAAAGATGAGGACAAAGACAAGGATAGAAGGTGGGGGGAGATTGCAAGGAGAAAAATTAAGTCCATTGACTAAGGAACACCTAACCAGCCGAAGCTCTCCTAGACCTGTCACCCTCCTTATTCATCATTCATATTCATTATGCTCCTCTCCCCTCTGTGGAGCAAATCTAAAACCAGTTCTTGAGGGAGTTACAACACCCATCTTTGCTAATTGCATGAAGCAGTTAAGTAAAGTATTGTTGAAATCATGGTTTAGCAAATATCTGGAAGCTATGGGTTATACTCTGACAATATATGGTTTCAAAAAGGGGGAGTGGGCCAGAAGCTGGGTTGCTTGACGACAGACTGTGTGGCCACACTGTGAAGCTGCTTGGCATACAATATCGTTGGAATACTGGATCAGTGAGCGTTCTCAGCTATAAAGAGTGACAGAAATACACTCTGGTTGATTAAAGTGGAAAATGGATTTATTAAAAAGTTATTGGGAAGATCAGAGGATTGCCAGGAGGTTATACAACCAGAGTTTGAAAACGGATAAGAACAAAAGATGGCAGTTCTCATCACTGTCATTAGAAGTCTGGTGAGTGAAACTGAGAATAAACTGAGAGTGGCTGGGGGGTGGGAGGGAGGGGAGGGTGGGTGATGGGCATTGAGGAGGGCACCTGTTGGGATGAGCACTCAGTGTTGTGTGGAAACCAATTTGACAATACATTTCATATTAAAAAAAAAATAAGTCTGGTGAGTGAGAACCTGGTTGCCAGGAAGCCATATGGACCTGACCAAAGAGTTTTAAAGATAGGGAAGTAGGATATCCAGTTCAGACCAGTTTCCAGCTTCATTTCCTTTGACTCAGGTTGGAACCAAAAATGGCAGCTGCCATTGGTGTGATACCCTCTATCTTCCTTTTTTTTTTCTTTTCCTTTTTTGAATTCAAGTTAATTAACATACAGTTTAGTATTGGTTTCAGGAGTAGAACCCAGTGATTCATCACTTACACACAACAGCCAGTGCTCATCCCAACAAGTGCCCTCCTTGATGCCATCGCCCATTTAGCCCGTCCCCCCCACCTCCCCCTAGCAATCCTCAGTTTGTTCTCTGTATTGAAGAGTCTCATGGTTTGCTTCCCTCTCTGTTTGTATCTTATTTTTCCTTTCCTCCCCCCATGTTCATCTGTTGTGATACGCTTTATCTTCTAAAGCGCAAGTCACAAGGCTCCAGCTATGGAACCAAAACTCCTGAGTTCCAGGGGCATATCAGTCACTCGCCAGTTGGCTGGTGACCACGGGAATCACATAAGCTCCCTCCAGTTCAGCTCCTGCATTTGCCAGGTTGAGATAGTAAACCCCAATCTGAACCACGCACAGGACTGCTGTGAGAAGTACGTGTGTGGTCTTGGAAACTCTTAAGTCCTTGTAAAGTGTTAAGAATCCTCTTTGTCATCAGTCATTTTTAATTATTCCTGGCAGGTGAAGTAGCACATGTAAAAAAGCAGTACCTGGAGATAATTACCCCAGAGTCAAACACCTTTTACCATCTTTATGGCCTGAGAAAAGCCCAGTTGACTTTCCAAGCCTGCTTATTCACTTATGAGATGGGGATAGAGTTGTCTATCTCTGAGAATTAGTGTAAAGTTCAAAAGAGATGTGAGATGCACTGACGAGTGCCTAGAACTTAAAAAAAAATGGTAGATAGGAATAACTAAGATAAGCACCAGTAATGGTAGTAATAACAGGTCATGCCTCATTTTCCCCTGGACACTAACTCTCTCATCGCCGATAGCAATTCATCTCCTATAATTTCACAACATCTCTGGCATTACTATTACTTGGAAGTGATCATTAAAATTTTATTTACATTTTTATTGTTGCTGTTGTCGACATGTCATCTCTTACAAGTCCATTTGATTGAACTCACGTTAACCTCGGCCAAGAAAGCTAAAACTCTTTCAAGAACCCCTGTTGTTTTCTATGTATCAGCCACAGTAAGGAAGAGGTTACTGAGGATTTGGAGCACTTGCTGAAGCATAAGGCATCCGACCTTGTCAGGAGCCCTCGGGTTTTTGCCAACACTTCTGCTCTTCCCTGAACACAGCCCTCAGTGGAAAAGTACTGCCCAGATTCTGTGAATTATTCATCTCTTCATGACATCAAATACCCAGTGGATGAAAAGAACTAGTGGCCTTCGCAGTGAGGATCTCAGTGAAGAAAACCAAGGGCCAGTGATATCCTTTGGACCACAGTCAGGATTTTCCCTGTTCCCCTCCTGGATGGGAGACACCCTCACTCATTCTCATACACATAACTTGAACACCATCAGGCTGAATAAAACACTGCTGTTTTCTTGGGGGGCTGATATGGAGGAAAAGGCTTTAAACGATGCCTCATTCAGTCGATGATGTCGCACCAATTTTAAGTGAATTTATGTTTTGGGTTCATGAGAACTGGAGAACAAGAAAGGGTTCAAGGTCTTTTCAGTTTTGTGTTTTCTCTTCAAGGATCAGTCACCAAATCCAGCCAGATCACAATCACTGGAGGGTAGAAAATTATTGACAATGGAAAATTCCAGAAGTAAAAGGTCCATAGGAAATACATCTGGCATTTTCTACATTGCTTGACAAGGCTTTGAGCCAAGTCCTTAGTAAGGCTAACCTCTGGAAGAATGGATTTATTTTGAAGTCAGAGAGAGAAAATGGCAGGACAGAAAGATCATGGCTCAAGAGATTTGAGTTGTGTAGTCTTGAGCTTTCTTTCAAAAGCATTTACTGAACACATTATGTCTGGAGTGTACAGACATATCCACCAGTGGAAACCATCTACCATTTACGCAACACCTAGTATATATCAGACCGTCTGCCAGGCGATTTATTCATAATAGCTAATTTACCCTCACAACAATCAAAGGATACATCATTCTGTGCTCCTTTGGCTTTTGAGGAAATTGATGCTGAATGAAATATGCATACTAAGGTTGGCAGAGTTGAAATTCAAACCCAGGTTTATCTGGATCTAAAATCCTTAAAAAAAACCATGCAATTTAGCAGGAGATCTTTATAACTAAACAGCTAGTGACAGAGCAATACACAATTAGCAAGACAGAATTAAATCTGTAATAGTTAGAGAGTATCTAAAGCCTTGGGGAGGTCGTGAATAACTGCCCTGGTTTGTTCAGGATGAGGAGTTTCTCAAGATACAGCAATTTCAGTGTTAAGACTGGGGGCGGTCTGGGACAAACCATGACAACTAACTTCCCCACAGGTAAGTAAGGATCAGATACCAAAGGACAATTTATTCCAAAGTGAGGAGCTTGACCTTTGTCCTACAAAGAACAAGATGACAAAGACACATGCTTGTTATAAATAGAAGAGGGGGACAGAGAGAGAACTCTGGCTGCTGGGCGAATAATGGATTACAGTTGGCAAGAATAATGGCCAGGAAGCTTGGAATAAAGTGAAAGATGGAGGAGATTTATCCCTCATAAATAGGGAAGAAGTGAAATAAACTTCATATTTCCTTTTAGCTCTAAGGCTGCTATTCCAGGATTGGACTTCTAGGACAGTGAAATCTAATCTAAACAGAAGTTTGTATGATATATTGACTAAATAGACTGGAATATTTGAGAATAAAATTTAGTACTTACTTGTTATGGGTTGCATTGTGTTCCCTACCTGCCCCCCCCCCCCACCCATAAAGATATATGTTGAAGCCCAACCCCTTAGTACTTTGGAATGTGGCCTTATTTGGAAATGGGATCATTGCAGATGTAATTAGTTTAGATGAGGTTATACAGGGAGGCATAAGGTGAACCCCTGTTCCAATATGACTAGGGCTCTTGTGAGAAGACTGCCATGGGAAGACAGAGAGACACAGGGAGAATGTCCTGTGACAACAAAAGCAGACACTAGAGTTGACCCAGCTGCCGGCCAAGGAATGCCAACGATTGCTGGCAAACTACCAGAAGCTAGGAAGAGGCAAGGAAGGTTCCCTTACAGGTTTCACAGGGAACACAGCTGTGCGGACACCTTGATTTAGGACCTCTGGCCTCTAAAACTCTGAGACAATCAATTTCTGTTGTTTCAAGATCCATCTTGTGGTACTTTTGTATGGCATCCCTGAGAAGCTAAGACACTAGCCAAAATATATCGAAACTTTCTTTTCCCAAAAAGAAATAGAATGTAGATGGGGCAGAATATAAATCCTCAGCTTAGAAACTTCTAGGAAGCAGGCACGAAGCTGAGTGCTTTCTTGGGACTCTTTCAGAGAATCATCTCAACAATCCTATTCCATTCCAGGCATAGGTGAGACACTGAGATTCAGAAGGAGGTCACAGCTCCACCCACTAGTCCACAGCTAAGAAGAGGCAGACCCAGGGTTTGAACTCATGTCTACCTGAACTCAAAATACAGATTCTTAGCTTTTCCTCCCTTAGATTTCCTGAAAGGAGTGACAGGAAAGCCAAGACAGTGGGCCAGATGAAACTGGAGAACCTGCCAGAACTCTCAGAAATTTACAAGACATGAGAAAGCACAATCTTGAAGCTACTGGGTTTGGGGAGGGAGAGACAAGTGGAAGAATGACTCCTTGCCCCACAACCCTGAGACACCGTAATGTGATGGGGTCTTTCCTTATCGGCAGGACTTGCCTCTCATCTTTGCTTTGGGGTCTGGAACACAAGAGGAGGTAAAGACAAAGTGTGTTCAGAGAGTCAAGAGTGAGGAAGTCTTTTTAGAAGTCTCTGGGGCCTTAAAGGGAAGGCACTTTCCTAAAGTTAATTACTTTCTGGATGAATATCTGATTAGAAATATCATTTGCAAGCCCCACCTGCTGCGGATGTCTCCTGTTTTTAAAGTAGATGTTCAAAAAATGTTAAAATCCTAATATATATCTTCATCTCCCATGGAAAACAGAACAGTGCTTATTTTGGTCCCCAGGGAGTTGGGATCCAGTCACGGAATTCATCTTATACCCTTATGTAATCTAGGAGAACAGGGAACAGATCGGATGAGAAATCTCAAAGGAAAACATGCCGCCCACAAAATTAGCCTGAGTCATGGCTCCAAGCGAGAGGCTGGGTTTAAACCAGAAGTAAGTTTGAAAATTTCAACCGATGACCCCTTGACCCTGACGATGAGGGTCTTTGGAAATGAGCCAGTGTGTTTTCATCTGCGTTTTAAAGATGTACTTGCTGCAATATTCATGATATAGAGAAAAGGCACAGAGCCAGAAGCCATGAAACAAGATTCCAGTCTCTCCTATGTGATTTAGATACTCTGGGTCTCAATCTCTTCACCTAATAAAAAGAGTTTTTGATTCTGATGTGTTTGTTTCTTTCCTGGTTACTCTTCCTTGTCACTTCCTCCCTCAGCCCATCTGCCTTCCTTCTCAACTCCACACTTACCTATTGCCATGAGGAAAAGAGAAAGTAAGTTGAAGGAGGATGAGTGTACTGGAACAAGGCACCGGAAGGGCCCATACCATGACTCCTTCATTCGTTTGTCCATTCACTCCCTCATTTCACTAAGCATCCACTCAACGTCTCAATCAAGTGCTAGCAGTTAAGGCGAAGAGGATAGGATACCACGCCTGGATCTCAGAGTCCTGGCGAAGAGAGAGAAAAATAAATGGTTACTTTGAATGTTAACAAATGAATGTTACAGACCAGGAAACACTGCAGATTGAATGCAAGCAGATATTAGAGGGCCTTTTCAAGTTTTCCTCCGGAGAGAGGATATGGAAAGATTTCCAGAGGGGGAAAATCTGGTGGGGGTGGGTGGGGGGGAACATAAGAGAATATTATAGAAAGAAGGGGTACCGAGCATAAGCAGAAGTTCAGATGGTTACGTATAGCTGCAATTTTAGGGCATGTGGCCAAAGCAGAAGACGAAGAGCCAGGGCCGTATGGGCCTTGTTGAGGGAAACAATTGACTTACTGATCATGGTCGCACGGGGAGCTGGAAGGGGCCATAATCGCTTTGCTGGTAGCAGCATATCCAGCAGTGAGTCCACAAGTGTTCTATCCCCATGCACGAAGGACATCGCTTAGAAGAAGGATGCAAACCATGGTACGGAGCTCCAGAGGACGTGAACCGAAGGGCAGAAACTACAGAAAATCACAAACTCTTAGAGTCAGTGCCATTAAACTGGAAGAAGATCTGAGGCAGCAGTAAATTCCCCATCAATTGTTGGCCTGCCACTTGCTAGAAATGTATCATAGTTGGAAACCATAGGCTTTAAAATATCTTCTAAACCAGCAAGGCTTAATTGGTGTTCCCTTTTCCTCCCAATCCACACCCATTGGGTCATCTGTAAAAGAGAGCACAATGCCCAATTGTTGCTATTTCGGAGATTTTACCACTAATCGTCATCTTGTGAAGCTTTCTATTAGACAAATTGTACGTATCAAGTAATAATCGTCCAACTTTATATTTCAGTAGTACAAACCAAACAACTGTACTGTGATTTAACCAGAGATTTTTGAATATTGAAACTACCTTGAAGTCGGCCACCAGGCGACTCAAGGTTAGAAACCTGCAGAGGACATATTCTCCAAGGTTCCCTCCAGCAATGACAGCCTATGACCCTAAAGATCAGAATGACAAAAAGGAGGGAGAGGTTGCATCCTCTCAAGATTCTGAAGACAAGCTCTGAGAGGAGAAAGCAAAGGTGAGCAGTGAGGAGGGAAAGCCATTGAGAAGGAAAATGCCAAGAGGAGCCTAGAGTAGCAGAGAAGCACGTACCACGCATGGGTTTGAAGATCTGGTGTCCAAGTCCATGGGTCTATGAGTTGGCTACTCATCGACTTTAATTAGGGGCAAATACCCTAGGGCAAATCACCACTCTGAGTCTTTAGTTTTGTATAGCGGGCCAGTGATTCTTAGCTTGGAAGTGTCATTTGCAAAGATTAAATGAAATAGTATGTAAAGCAACTAACCTTAGCACACAGTAGGTTTTCAAAAGGCAGTTGTAATCATAAGGCAATGATGTTTTAATCAAGAGGTTTAGACACCAAAGAGCAGTTTTGTTTGTTTACTGTGCAGAAAGACGCAAGTCTTTATTGCTCTAATGACAGTTAGATGACTTTAGGCGCTGCCTAGGGATAGTGCACAGTTGTCATTGTAGATAATAAAAGCAGAAATGAGAGGAGAATTAATGAGGAAACCAGACAAATCCAAAATGCTGGGCCATCATCCGTCTGGACCGCATCAATGCAGGGGAGGAAAGGGATGACGTAAGTGTTTATTTCTAACTCTCCCTCTCTGAGAATGCTGAGTGTTTTCAGTCTGACTTCCGCTTTTAGAACTCCTAACACACCTGGGCTCCAAACAGCATTCATTTTAAATCGTGTGTTGCTATTGTTGCTGTTGTCGTTGGCCTGGATCCGTAAAGCACCTGTATGCATAATTATGTTCTTGGCACATGGGTAGGGAGGTAACAGTGATATGGTCCCCAAGAACTAGAAAATGTGGCAGAAAGATTGTCCTCCCGATAGTTAAACCAGGAAGTTAATCCAGTTAACATGAGATATGCAAAGTCACCTCCCAAAGACGGTAGGCCCTAGGCCAGCAGGTCTGGAGCTAGCCTCAGTGCAGATATTAAGGTATCTACAGAAAAGCTTTTTGGGAAAGGGAGTTGGGGGGGGCATCTGGGTGGGTCAGTCAGATAAGCATCTGACTCTTGATCTCAGCGCAGGTCTTGATCTCAGGGTCGTTTAGGAGTTCAAACCCCATGTTGGGCCCCCTACTGGGCATGAAGCCTACTTAAAAAAGAAAAAGAAAAACGTTTTTTGGAAATTGGAAACTGACCAGCATAGAAACATAGAAACATAGAAAAAGAGAACCAAGTCCTGTCCAAGGTCATGCCACTTGTCCAGTGCATTGGAGTCTGTCATGGACACGGATCGACTACAGGATAAACCCCCAAATCTGTCGCGTGGCTGGTAGGACCCTACATGATTTACCCCTGCACCTCTCTCCCTCATTCAGTCCATCCTCCCCTGGCCTTCTTGTTGCTTATACAATGTCTGTTCTCCCGGCCTGAGATTCCTTTGCCCCAAATTTTCCGTGGCACTCTCCCTCACTTCATTGTTCCAACGTGACTCCACAGGGAAGCCTTTCCGGATTACTTTCTCTAAAATCCCTCCAGCAGAGAGCCAGGGTCCCACAATATGTGAGTAGCTTGTGAAATGGCCAGACTTTGTCCTAAGACCTATGAAAGCCTTGCAAAAAAATGCAGTTCAAGTGGAAAAGTCCATAAATATCATGGCAGGAAAAGCCGATTTAAAAAGTTGAGAGAGCTACACTCCACACAACATAAAGCCGGTGACATATTCAGTCCTGTGGATCGCAATGCTGCAACAATATTTTCTGAACAAGGAGGAAAGCCCTCCTGAAGAAGTTCGTTTATTGGCGCAAGGTTTCGTTGTCATGAATCTGGCTTGCTAAAGCAAGCGAATGTCTTCTAGAGTACTTACTCACTCTGCCATTTAAATGTATCTGGTGAAATTTTTAAATTGTTTCCCCAACCCCTCGTTTTCTGAGACCTTAGTCTTACCAGCTGCGGTTTATGAAATCATGCATCTTTAAGAAAGGGAAAAAGATCACTCTTTGTCATTCCAAATTGGCAAAAGCATTCCAAATGAAAGATGGAGATGTCAGACTATCTTATGATATCACTACACTCTCAAATCCAATTTGTGTCCTTTGCTCTGATTGCATTCACATTGAGCAACGTTCTGATTATGACTTGTCTTTTCATGTAGGTCCACTAGGAAAAGAACTAGAAATGGGAACCAGAACTTTCTGTCTTCCTGTGTCCATTGTATTTCTCACTGTCAATCAATATAGAGCACAAATGGCCCACTGAGGACTTAACTGTTCCTTGTATTTGCTATGTGTGTCTTTCGTACTGTAGCAAGATGCTGACTTGAGTGCTGTGATGAGGCTGGGAGGGACGGGTCTGCAGGTGTTTACATCAGGGAAGAATGGAAGGAGAGGAAAGGATGAAGGGGTCTTGGATACCAGCTTCTGGGCCCTTCCTAATTACTATCTGGTCCTGTATGGACCATCTGGAGAAACATGGAGTGTGTGTGTGTGTGTGTGTGTGTGTGTGTGTAACTGTTTAAGAACTTTTTCAGAGGAAGCAGGGGTGGGAGGAAAATGTGGTAGAAACCTGATGGTTCCCTTTGAACTTGGAGAAGAAAAAAGGTAGTCCATGTTCCAACATGGTGCCCAGGAGGAAGTGGGGTTTGGATAAGAATGGCCTGAAGAACCAGAGTCTTGGGACCCAAAGCCCAGGATACCCACGGGCAAGCATGTTGTGTGGCGAACAGCATCTTCTAAAGGACTCCCAGAATCCGAACAAGTTGCTGGGCAAGTGCAACACTCACTCCAGTGGGTAAAGCTTGAGTCAGTTCTAATGATTTGAAGACCAAAAGTGTATGTTGATGCAACCATCCTGAGATTCTAAAGACCTTTACTCCTGTTACAAATGAAGGGTACAAATGTCCCCTTCTCTGCCCTCACTCAGCATGCAGACAAATCAGGATTCTGATTTTGCACAGTGCAAGACCGGTGCTATGGTGATGAACACCAAACTGGGAGATCATTTTGCCAAGTGCTGTCCAGCCTCTGGGAATAACATGCACCACTCTGTAGTTTCTTTCTTTATTTTTTTATTTTAGAGAGAGAGAAAGAGAGCATGAGCTGGGAAGAGGGGCAGAAGGAAAGAGAGAGAGAGAGAAAGAGAGAGAGAGAGAAAATATCTTAATCAGGTTTCACGCTCAGCGTGGAGCTCAGTGTGGGCCTCTAACTCATGACCCTGGGATCATGACCTGAGCCAAAACCAAGAGTCAGATGCTTAAGCGACTGAGCCACCCAGGCGCCCCACTCTGTAGTTTCTTCTTTGAAACTTCAGCTGCAGATTGGGGCTGATCTTAGAACTTACACAAGTGGATATAGTTTATAGGAGTCACGCCTCAAATTTACTCCCTATTTACTCTGGATATGCTTTTATTGGGCAAAAAGGATCTTGTCTGCAAACAAATACAATAAATCATGAAGTAGATGTTATGTTCTCTACCTCACAAGTGAGAAAACTAAGGCTCAGAAAATTTAAGAAACGGACACCTGGGTGGCTCAGTCAGTTGAAAGTCCAACATTGACTCAGGTCATGATCTCCCAGTTCGTGAGTTCAAACCCTGTATCCATCTTGCTGCTGTCAGTGCAGAGCCTGCTTCGGATCCTCTGTCCCCCTCTCTCTACCCCTCCCCCACTCATTCTCTCTCTCCCTCTCTGTCTCTCTCTCTCTCTCTCTCTGTCTCTCTCTCTAAGAAAGAAAGAAAGAAAGAAAGAAAGAAAGAAAGAAAGAAAGAAAGAAAGAAAAGAAAATCATCACTGCCACTCAGATAATAGGGGACAGATCTGACACAAACCTGAGTGCCCAAGTCCAGGGCTGTTCTTATAAAACTAAGTCATTTTGCAGTCATGAGAAAACTTGAATGTTACACAAAGAACAATCCATTTACTCTTTAAAAGTAGGCGCTTAACAGTGTACCAGACATCACGTTAGGTCTTCTTAATTCGAGTCCCAGTCCTGAATAAGGTAATTGTTCTCAAGTAGAGGCAAGCACATGCCTTGGGCTTACTCAGAACAGGTGTTTACGGATTCCTCCATGGGGATGGGAAAATGGGAGGAAAGAATGGGAAGCTTCTTCAAGAAAAGAAGCTTCGTTTCAAACAAAGACATTCAAAGCAAATACAGGCATAGAGATTTGGAATAGGACTGCAAGCTGCTTATTTTACTTAAAGAATAAGGGGCAAGTTTCAGGAGTGAAGAGGTAGGGGAAGATTATGTACAACTTGGGGAATAAAAATAGTGCCAAGTCCTTGGGAATTCCAGGAACATACCAGATTGAAGGCAGAGTCTAAATATCAAAAACTAAACTCTTAAGTCTAAAATTCTAGAACCTTAATTACTTCCTTACTGTTGGGACCCTCATTATTTCCATAACTTTCCTTGTAGGGAGTGAAGTTAAAATCTTTCATTCAAAAAAAAAAAAAAAAAAGTCCTGTGGACTCATCCTCAGCAACACACACACACACACACACACACACACACACACACGCACACATACACACACACGAAACCAGGGAGCTGAATAGACGTTCGCTGATTTGAAAAGCAAAATGATGCATGGTGGTGACCATTTTGAAGGTCAGAAAGAAACGGAGTCTCTGGGGCCTGGGATCAAAAACCCAACATGAGCACAAGAAATATATCTGGCTTGAGAGGGAGCCTGGGGATGAAGAGGGAACAGCAGATAACCCCTACCCAGGGGCTCCTGCGTAATAAAAAGAACTCCCACCAGGTCCCACTTCTAGAGTCACTACAGAGCTCTGAAGAGATGGGAGTGAAATCACAACCCATGTGCGTTGACGATGTTCCCTCCTGGGCTCTGCGTAGGGACGTGGGAATCCTGCCATCAAACTCCCACTTCTGGATGCTCTTGCTTTGTTTTCTAATCCAACATTCCTAAAGCCTTTCATCTGTGTTTCTGGACTCAGCCTATTGCTGTAGCCGAACCTCGTTGGCTGTTTAATGATAGTCTAATGTGGTCTCAGAGTGTCCTAAAGGAACGGTTCTGGCCCGCAGCTTTCCCTTTAAGGAGAGTCCTTTGAATCTAGGTCCGCATTAAGTATAAATCAACTCTCTGTGCGTGTCTGGTTCGCACATGGGTGAAATCCACCTCCATATCAGTCGTTCCTGGAGGGGATTTTCTCTCTGCATTACACCTGCAGAATGCCATCCTCTTTTCTCTGGCAAGCCTGGATACATGATTAATATTTTAAGCCTCCCTCGTTCCGCTTTCCCTAGTTTCGAAAGTGCCTGCATGTTGGACTTTTGAAAACTGTATTTATCTCCCCATCCAGACCACTGAGGAGGAATTGCAAATAGAAGGTGCAGCCACGGGGGCCAAAACAAATCCAGGCAAATCTTTAAATTGCTTCTGCAGTCATCTGGGTTTTCTTTCATTAGCATCTCAGATGCTACTTCTCTCCCCTGCTGACCTTCATTTTGGAAAGGAAGAGAGAACAATTTTAAGAGGGTATTATATCTTTTCCTTCCAAAATGTCGACTTAAAATGTGGGGTGAGTGTTCTCAGCTCGGTTCAGAGAGAAGTCTGGCTGGCTTCTCCTCCTGTCCTGGGCACCACCATCTACCCCTCCCCCCCACCATCCCCCAAGCTCAACTCCCAGATTTCTCTGATTTCCCCTCTGTTTCTCTCCCAGCAGCTCTGCCGAAGTTTCCCCCACCAGGCTTCTTGCATTCACCTCACGACTGGCTGCAGGCACCTGGTTCCCTCCCCATCCGCAGTCTCCTTACAGCTCGGGCTCGAAGGTTCCAGAAGCAGAAAGAGCCTTAGATATGGAGGCAGGGAGGGCTGACCACACACCCCAGAACCAGGATCTGAGGGTTTATGTCCAATTTCAGCTCTGACACTAATTCCTAAACCGGGGCACATATGCTGATCACATTAAGTTTCAATTTCTTTACCTGTGAAATCAGGGATGGTAATAATAGTGAGTAATAAAGAGGAAATAAATGATGAATGAGATTACAGGCAAGACTCAAATGTCACAAAACACGTGCAACCTCTTCCACAGATCTATCGTGTGCATCTTTTGCACAGATGGCTGGCATTTGGGCGACCTGGGTCCGGAAAGATGCTCACTCGATACCCTTGCATCTCTAAATTCCTAAGCATTGATCCATATAATAGATAACTATTTATTGGGTGACCGTGTCTGTGTTGGGGAGTAGAGGGACAAAGAAAAATGAGGAGCAGTGTTTGGTTCTGTGGTGATGAGTCTAGTGAGACTAAGTCACAAACTGCTACGGGAGAAGCTCTGGTCTCCCACTTAGCTACTTAGCCGAGTAGCCAGGACAATAGAAGCTCATTTCTCATTGGGAACCATAGGCTGACTCATTTCCAGAACATGCTGAACGTTTCCTCTCTAGATTCCTCTCTATACACTGTGTGCCTCTGCCCCCACCAGCTTTTGATGGAATGCCATTGTCCTGACCTCATCGAAATAAAGATCTCTATGCACTGACATGTATTATGAGGACTTGGAAATGGTGCAAACAGGTGCAAAGTAGCAAAGACACCTGCCTTCAAAGATCAGTGCTACAGAGCAGACAATAAAGGACTTGAAAGCAAAGGACCCGAGGCACCTGGGTGGCTCAGTCGGTTGAGTGTCAGACTTCGGCTCAGCTCACGATTTGTGAGTTTGAGCCCCACATCGGGCTCACTGCTGTCGGTGCAGAACTTGCTTCTGTCTCCCTTTCTCTCTACCCCTTCCCCCCTTGTGCATGAGTGCTCTCACTCTCTCTCTTTCTCAAAAAAAAAGTAAACTGAAAGAAAAAAAAAGCCAAGGACCCAGTATGAGTCACAGCACTCCCTGGTTCTGTTGATTTGGGCAATGCACTTGACCTATTCAGTCCATATCTCCATTTGTAAGACGGATAAAATTCTACCCGCCTGTCAACAGTGTTGTGAGGAATAAATGAGGTAGCATACGTGAAAAAGTTGTTTAGATTATAAACCTTATAGTGTTAGTTTCAGAACCTGGCATAAAGAAGAAGCTAAAGCAGATTCATGGAAAAAAATAAGGAAAGATGAGGAGGAGGGAAGAGACAAGATACACAGGTAGATTTTTCAAAACTCTGAAACAGAAAAATATCTGCCGAGGGCTGATAGGCTCTAGGGATTCTGGGTAAGAATTGATGACAGAAGCATATAAATTACCCTTGTAAATGTAAGTAAGGTAGATCCATGAGGGGCAATACCAGAAATAAAAAGACCAGCTAAACACAGCTGCAATAGTTAATAACAAACTCAGGTAGTTTGGAATGGACGTGGAATGGACTCAATACATTGCAACGGACTCAATAGATTGAAGGAGACTGAGGCAAAAGACATTTCAAGACATGAGGAAGAATGGGCATGTGAGAAATTAATTTTCAGATTTCCCACTGGGCAGCTGGCGGGATGAGCATGTCATTTAACCAGGACAGGAAATATTTGAGAGGAAGAAGGATTGGGGAGGTAACGGGGAATGGAGCCATAGACATGTTGAGTGACAGCTTCTACAGGACCGTCAGGTGAAGACATCAGTAAGCAGCCGGATACAGAGGTCGGAAGCTCAGACTCACACATGGGGGGTTGATTCCGTGGAAATGACTGAGGTCATCCCTTGGCAGCTGTGTAGAGTGAAAATAATAAAAATGGGCTCAAGACAGAACCACGAAAGGATCCAATAGTTTCATATGGTTCCAGACAGCCATCATCCACCAAAGCTAGACAATTGATACGCAATTGTCAAAGGTAGTTTAGAAGCACCAAATCTGGAGTCAGGCGCACTGGTCTCCAATCCCAGCTCCACCACGTACGAGACTGGGCGAGTCCATTCAGCTCTCTGAACCTCAGTTTTGCCATTTGTAAAATGGGAACACGAGAGGAGGCAGCTATCAGCAGCATGAACCAACATAATGTGGGTAAGATGTTTTAGTTCTGTGACTAATCCTTAAACACATAAACATGTTCAAAATGCTTTAAGAGATGTTGGGAGCTAGGCTTCCATTTGTGTTTCAGGTTGGTTCTATTCTCTGCATCAGAGTTGTTTCCAAGGCCACCCATCTAGGAAAAGAACACTGAAAGGGTCGTTTGTCCTTTCCTCCCAGATTGGTCTTTGAACAGCCTCCAGCCTCCTGCCTCCCTTCCCCCTCTCTCTGCAACCCTCCACCCTACTCAGGCCTCAACACTTGTACTTGCTATGACTCTCAGTGCTCTTGGCTTCTATGTAGACTGATTCTAAGGCCCAAGGTGGTGCCACTGGGAGCCCCAGGTAGGAGTGTCTACTGCCTGCTGCATAGAGGCCTGTTGTCAAGCCCCGTCCCCCGGCCCCCGCTGGCCATCGCAACCACCACAGACGCCTGGTCCCAGCAAACCAGACGGTCCACCCCTCTTGTGCAGGGTACTTTGCCACTTTCTGCTGCTAGCACTCCACCTCTGCCCCAGCTGCCACTTCTTGCACGCAGTCGCCCTATTAGCATTGCCTCCGACTGCCAACCCTTCTAGAATTGAGAATGCATCCACTCAAGAAATGTTTATTGAGTTCCCATTATGAGCCACTGCAATAGGCATCGGAGATACCAAGGAGAGAAAAGCTTTCTCTTATGGAGCTTATCACCTGAGGAAAAAATATAGGGTAGAGTAGGCTAGAGTAAGATAGTGTAGGGTAGCGTAGGGTAGGGTAGAACAAGACAAGCTAGGATAGGGTAGCATAGGGTAAGGTGGGTAGGGTGGGTAGTGGCACCTGGGTGGCTCAGTCAGTTGAGTGTCTAACTCTTGATTTGGGCTCACATTGAGCATGGAACCTGCTTAAGTTTCTCTCTTTCTCCCTCTGCCCCTCTCCCCCACTCATGCTATCTCTCTCTCTCAAAAAAAAAAAAAAAAAAAAAAAAAAAAGGTTGGGTAAGATGGGGTAGGATAGAATAAGTTTGAGATGGATTTTTAAAGTTTTTTAAAACAGAGATATTTTTTAAAGTTTTTATTTATTTTGAAAGAGAGAGAGAGAGAGAGCAAGAGCAGGCGAAGGGCAGAGAGATAGGGAGAGACAGGATCCCAAGCAGTCTCTGAGCTATCAGCAGGGAGCCTGATGTGGGGATCAAACCCATGAACCATGAGATCATGACCTCGGCCAAAGTCGGACACTTAACCAACTAAGCCACTCAGGTGCCCCTGACACAGTGACATTTAACTGAAACCTGGACCCTAATAATATTGTGTGTGTGTGTGTGTGTGTGTGTGTGTGTGTGCGTGTGTGTGTGTGTGTGTGTGTGTGAATGGATGGAGAGGAGAGGAATAGAGATTTTCTTATCTGAGCAATTATTAAAGCCGAGCACATTGCTGGATATCTTTAGATTTGCATTTCTCATTTGCAACTCTCTTTCTCCCTCTTGAATTAAGCAAGCTCAACAAAAGAAATGTTCTCCACCCCCTTTCCAATAAAAGGAGGGTGCTTTGAATTAGATGATAGATTTTTCTGTTTCTGCCACTTTAGGCGCTTCCATATTTTAAGGTGTTTGATGAGTGAGAACATGAAGTTCAAAGATGCTACCACGTAGAACATGAACTAGAAGAATTTCTTCTCACCCCCTAAAATCCACAGTAGCACCAACTAGTTGGAAATAATATAACAGCCTCTCAAACCTGTGCAGGACTTGACAGTTTGCAAAGTGCTTTTGTAGACTTGATTTATTTGAGATCCACGGCCACCATGTGAAATAGTATTTTCTCTACTTTACCGATGAAGAAACTGAGGCTCAGAGAAGTCATGTGACTCCGAATATGCCACTTGTAAGTGATGAAGCTGAGGTTTGAAGCTGTTGCCCATCCGTCTTTGGGCACCTCTCCTACCACTGTTACTGCAGGGCTTCTGAAATAATTTTGGGTCAATTTCCGACATTGGAAATGTCCTAAGTTGCTATGGTTAGTTTTTACTCGGCCATAATTTATGTTTGTGTCCTGTAGTTTTGTCTCCCTGGGGGTAAAGACAGACACCACTGCTTTTCTGGTTCACTGACATGTTGAAAGACAGGACATAACTAAAAGTGTCTTCCCTGCTCTCCAGGCAGTCCCAAGAGGATGTCTGAGCCTCTCCCAAAGCAATATGTCTGCTGTCCTCGAGACTTCCGTGGGCAATTTATTCTTGCCCCCACATGTGAAAGTTGGCTCGATCGATCCCTTCCCCTGCTGGCCTGGAGAATGCAGTGGCTTCCAGAAGCACTACCATCGCTCTCGGCTCTGGTACTGTCCACTGAAACTTCCCCTCCATGCCCACCTCAGGTCCCACGACGTCAAGACACCTTACCCGGGCGTGGAGAGAACATCATTTCATGCAGGTCCCCCATCTACTCTCTGGTATGTTCTCCCTCTGAGCATCTTCGTGTTAGAGGTGAGGAAGCCAAGACACAGAGAGGTTAAGCCACTTGTTCAAATCCGTACGGGTAGGAAGGTCTACGGTAGAAGTGGGATTTGAACCCGGGCATACCTGGCTGCAGAAGTCACGTGATGAACTCCTGTCCCCCCTAAAGGAAAGCACTGAGCCTTAGAGAACAGAGCTAGCTCACAGGTTTTGTCTAGCGAGCCTCTGCCATCTCATAAGGCACTTGGCTCAGACCTGTCCCTTGCCCCTCCTCAAGGACTCAGGCCAAAATGCCTGGAATAAAGAGGTTGCAGATACATAATCAAATGCAATAAATGGCCCTGAGTCATCAAACACGAGGGATCTGTCTTCACCTACACACACGCACACATGCACGCGTGCATGAGCACATACACATCAATGGGATATTTGGAGCACAGAAAACAGCATTTCAGCACTCAGGCACACACGGCCCCACTCAGAAATCTGACAGTATTTCAGAGAGCCAGAATCTCTCCAGTCCTAGTACACTGGAATATAGTGAGTCTGCCCCAAAATTCTTTTGAGTGGAGGAATAGAATCTGGAGTGTCTAGATATTGTTGTCTTGTTATTGAAACTTATGAACTAATTATTTTGTAATCACACATATTCCAATAGGAAAGCAGTGAGGTTTAGAGGCAAGAACCAGATTTAGCATAGACCTAGGTTTCAGTGAGACCTTGCCCAAGCTATTTAATTTTCTGAAGTGCAACATACCGAGCTGCAGTACACGCTGGTAATGGATGATTACAAATGCAGCTAAGCCTCCCAGCCCAGGGCCCACAAGGCATGGTGGGCACTGGACAAATGTTTATTCCCTTCTTTCAACTTTGTCATTGGTATAGGTCTCTTCAACCCTCAGTGACTGCTTCTTATCTGACCCTCCAAGGTGTGAACAAAGGGAAATGGTCCTAGAAGTCAAGACACTTGATCTTTGTATGAAACCCCTGGGAAGTCAGCTAAGCTATTCAGAGTTGCCTCAACCCACATTCTAATCCATCACATAAGACAAGACTAGGTTTCTTAGCACGTATTTGTGAGGAGGAAATTAGACTGTCTATGGAGAAGGAGATACAACAAATCCCATTTCTCAACCTCGGCACTATTGACGTTTGGGGGCTGGAAACTTTCGTGATGGGAGGCTGACCTGTGCATTAGCAGCACCCCCGGTCTCTACCCCGTCGATGACAGTAGCATCTCTCCTTCCAGTTGTGACAACCAGAAATGCCCCCAGTTGAGAACTACTGAGCTAAATAAATAGGAGGTATTGTAATTGGCCTTTTTACAACATAGAATTAGAATAGGGGTGTGTGACCAGCCCTATGGAAATAAGTGAAGTTCCTGCTTGGACCACAGCTGCTTTTTAGGTCACTTTCACCCTGTTACAGGTGGGGTTTAGGACAGGAATTCCTAATTAAAAAAAATAGGCTTCACACCCAGTATAGAGCCTGGAGCTTGAACTTAGGACCCTGAGATCAAGACCTGAGTCAAGATTAAAGTTCGATACTTAACCAACTGAGTCACCCAGGCACCCTAGGAATTCCTTACTTCTGATACGTGTGTGATAGACCCTGGTTTCCAGAGTGAACAATATATGACTTGACCCCTCCTCTCCTTATGTTAAACAAAAGGTCTTGTAAATCTTTATCCTTACCTCTCGCCAATAAGCAAATGTATACTCCATTTAGACAAAGAATTAACACCAAAACATACTCCTGGCCACAGATTGATTCCTCCTCCTATTTGTGTCCCTTTCCATCTGAGGACAGACAGGAATCCTCCCTCCTACTCCCCCACCCACACAAAGCCCCAGGCTCCGTCTGTAGTCTCTAGAGGCTATAGGATAACAAGAACCACACTGACTCCCCTATAGCTCTCCCCTGTGGCCCTTAAAACCTTACCACTGTCTTTAACCCCTTGGGAAGGCAGCCTTTCAATCCTGCCAGACCCAGAAAACATCTTTCCTCTACACACCTGTAGATTTCTGGTCTCCCCCCCCCCTCTGTTTTATCTTCTTCAAAGCATCGAGCTTGCCTTTCTCGAAGTTGAGAGACCCTGACCCAGCATTTTCATTTCTGGCTAGATGTCCAAACGAACTGGAAGCAATGTGTCAAAGAATGATTTGTACAACTATGTTCATAGTGGCATTATTCACAATAACCAAAAGATAAAGGTAACATAAGTGGACATCTATGGATGAATTAATAAGCAAAATGTGGCATATACATAAAATAAAATAGAATTCAGCCTTCAAAAAAAAAGAGAGAGAATTCTGACACAGGCTACAACATAGACAATTTTGTAGGACATTATGTGAAGTTAAGTAAGCTAGTCACACACACACAAAATTGTATGATTCCACTTATATGAAGTCCCTAGAAGAGTCAAATTCATAGAGACAGAGAACAGAATTGTGGTTGTCAGGAGCTGGGGAAAGGGGACAATGGGGAGTTAGTGCTTTTATAATTTGAGTTTTGCAAAGTGAAAAAGTTCTGGACGCTGGTTGCACAACAATAGGAATTCACTTTACACTAGTGAACGGGACACTGAAAAAGTGGTTAACAAGGTAAATTGCATGCTATGTATATTTTGCCACAATTTAAAATAAAATTTAATCACTTCTCGGCCTTTTGGCTAAGATCAAGTGTAAAATAAAATTTAACACACACACACACAAACACACACACGAAGAAAAACCCCAAGGCCTATTCCTCTCCCCTTTTCTGCATCGTGGATCCCACCGCCTCCCAGAGGCTTCACACATCTGTGCTTTCTTCGTCTCGTCTTGTCTGGAAGGTAGAGGGGAATCTTCTCTTCCTCTACATGATCCTGCCTTATCCTTTAAAATAAGAAAGCTCAGGAGCGCCTGGGTGGCTCAGTTGGTTAAGCATTCAACTCTTGATTTCTGCTCAGATCTTGATCTCACATTTCATGAGTTCAAGCCCTTGAGTCAGGCTCTGTGCTGACAGCATGAAGCCTGCTTGGGATTCTCTCTCTCTCTCTCTCTCTCTCTCTCTCTCTCTGCCCCTCTCCCCACTAGCATGATCTCTCTCTCTCTCTCTCTTTCTCTCTCTCTCTCTGTCAAAATCAATAAATAAACTTTAAAATAAGAAGATTCATCCCCTCCATTCCACTTCTCATGAGGAGGTGAGACTTCTCTCACTAGCCGGCTACACAGTGCACCTCTTCTCCCTCCCTCTCTTCAGATCCTTAACTCTCTTGTCTATTTCCATCTTCATCTGGGTCGCACTTGCTCTATTTCCTACATCTTGCCCCATGAGACATGAATTTTCCAGGCCTTCCAGGAGAGCTTGGTTCATCTGAGACACTTGAGTCAAGTTCCAGTGTCCAACTCAAGGACTGACTGCAATAAAGCTGTCTTTGTGCTCATTACCTGGCTCCTGGGTTGTTTTTCAGTTGGTTCAGAAGCCACGGAGGAGGGCCTGTGATTCAGTGGTGTCCTCCAACTCAATCCAAAGGTCCAGGGAACATTTTTTTTCTTTTGTTTTGTGTCAACCTTGAACGGCATGCAGATCCAAGACCCAAACTTGATCCCCAAATTGTATGATATGTTCCACCATATATGGCTATATATAAGGCCCTTATTCCACAGTTCTGCAGGCGGGTACTCACTGTGTTAGCATCGTTACAAGGAGTCACCTCACTGAGAACATTGTGGGTCCCTTTCACAGCTCCGAACTCCATGTCAGGTGCAGAGTGGAGCTGCTCCTGCTTGTTTACTGATTGACTGATTGTTATGACAACACAAAAGGGAGATGACTCTCTAAACACTGTTCATGTGGATCATTCTTGACTTGGACAGATGTCACTCTCAGTAGCTAGTAACACAAGAGGGCAAAAACAATGGATGACTGGGGATAAAGAATATCTCATTTTACTAATTTAGATGAGACATAAACCTAAATTCGAGGAATTTGAGCATCAAACTTCTTGGCAAATTGCTTGACTTTTTGAGTCTCTCTTCCCTTGTCTATAAAATCAGGGTCTTCGCACTGATGGCTAAGCTCCCTTCTATTTCAAACACACACTCAGCTCTATGGTTCAGTTGTATTTTTAGCCCAGTATTAAGAGGTTAAGGCAGAAACACCACACCCTTCCCTCCCTACTGACTCTGGCCTGCCAAAGTGTCCAGCAAGCATTTTCCTTTTTTGCAGACTTGGGAGGATCCAGAAGGCTGCTGAACCACAATATCAAACTCCGGTCAGATAATCCCCCACTGGGTTTTTAAATCAACATGGAATGGTTCTGACCCAGTGTGAGGGCGGCTGAAATGGACAATCCAAGGGTGGCTATGGCAGGTAGCCCAAGGAGCACTCTAGATAATCAAAATGAACCAAGTTATAACTTTCATCAAGGTATCAAAAATAAATCTAAGCCATGGGTTGTTTCTGGAAGAACACCATCCAACCCTAATCTTATTCATCCCCAAAGTCCAATGTTCTTCCCTCCCTGGCTTGGCAGCTTGCCACAGGGGGAGGTGAGCTGCCTTGGGTTATAAGCTGTCAGACTCTGCATTTAAATATTACTCGCCCAGCTCAGTTCAAGGTACAGGTCAGCTCATAGTGTTAAGTTAAGTACACTGGGAAATACATTATCTTTCGGGTCACAAGGGTACAATTCAGTGAACAGCAACAGGCTTTCCTGGTTGATAGATGATTCCACAAGAGGTTATAGCTCACCTGCCCTAGAAATAATAGCAATAATCCTCTGCATTCATATTCTGCTCTGGAGTCTGTGAAGGATTTTCACATCTATTATCAAACAAGATATTCTCAGTAGAGTCAACGTGGCCTGGGAAGGGGCAGGGGTGTAAACGTAGACCAGAGGACTTGTTTTCCGCTGTCCGTGCTGTGTGGCCTTGGGTAGTCACTTCACCTCTCAGAGCCGAGATTCACTAGCTATAATCAGGAAATGCCGATAACGTCTGCCTTCCAGGGGAATCAAAGAGATCAAATGAGGTGCTGTTCGTGCATACATTTTTTATTCAAATGTCACAGAAAAGAACCTATCAGACATGCCCTATAGAAGCAAAATGTACAATTATGAAAATAAGCCCCAATTTACCTCTAAAGCCTTGAAAACACAGTAGAGCTAACATAGTTTTTTTTGTTTTTTTTTTAATTTTTTTTTATGATGGATCCTTAATTTTATTTTTGTTTTATTTTGTTTTCATTTTTTTTTATTTTTCAATATATGAAATTTATTGTCAAATTGGTTTCCATACAACACCCAGTGCTCATCCCAAAAGGTGCCCTCCCTCAATACCCATCACCCACCCTCCCCTCCCTCCCACCCCCCATCAACCCTCAGTTTGTTCTCAACATAGTTTTAAAATGGTCCTTTTTATTTTTTTCTTTCGGTTGGCATTCATTCATTGGGTACCTTTATACAATAGCTATAAAGCTTAATCACTGCCTTCCAGGAACTTGGAAAATTAAGATATACATAGATATAGATATAGCTACAGTTGTGGCTTTAGGTAAAGACTAGAAATGGAGAAGAAAGGTCACTCTCACAAAGCTAGTTATCAATGACCGCAACCCATACGATGCCATTAAAAGACTCCCAAGGAACAAGATTGCACTGGACCATAGTAATGACATAAAGGAGATACCAATTGTCAATGTCGTACAACGTGGCAGCTGCTATACATATCTTCTCTTTAATTCTGACCACCACCCGACAAGGTATCGTCATCATCATCATCAACATCAAGGACATCCCCAGCCGAGGGAAGGAATAACTAGCTCAGGAAGGTTAAGTAATGTGTGTGAATCTGGTTGAGCATCAGAGCGTGGGTGTCTTGACCCAAATCCTATGTCTCTTGCCCTGCACTGCAGATTTTCTTCTCAGAAATCAGAGAATGTGGGACCCCTGAAATCAATTGTTTTGCTGGACCCTAAAAGACCAAGAGAGGGAGAGCGTATGAGGAAAGCCATTACAGAAGGAGGTCACAGCATGAACCAACTATGAATGTGTACTTTTGGAGATAGTGAGGAGTCCAGTCTGGCCAGTCCATTTGGCAGGGGCCGGATCATTACCAGAATTGCTCGTACAACTTGAATTCCAGCTTCTAAAGACCAAGTGCCTTTAGGATCCTTCTGCAGATGACTTCTTAAGATCCGCTCCTCAAAGAACACCCAGCTCCCTGCCTCTACAGCCCTATCTGTCACTTCAGGCACTCTGTTGCTTCATATCGCCCCTTCCTTCTCCAGACTAAGCCCCAACACAGATTCCAGATTTAGAAAAAGGACGTGATTATTCATCAGATGGTGAAGGAAACCATGTTACGGCATACCAGCACTCTGACTTGGCTTGGTTTGGTCTGATTTCCAACTCTACCTCTAGGGTAGAAGTGGCAAGTTCAAATGCCAATGTTGGCAGACCCTTGTGATCTCCCACCAAAAAAAAAAAAATGTTAAGGAGACCACCGTGCTTCCAGGCTAGCACTGACTGAGAACCAGCAGATTTTTCATTTTAAGTTTTTGATGTTGACTTTGATGCCCTGGGGATTATTACATTTGCAACATCCATATGTGATTGCAAAATACAATTCTGGAAAATTCAACTGAAATGGACAAATAAGGATAAAGCTTGATAGGAGGATACAAAGGCTCTAACAAATAGCAAATACAGGCACACTTACACCTCCTTTTTTTCTTAAAAAGAAATGCACTATCAATAAGCAGGGTCAATGACATCTGCTTGTATCACTGAAGTACCCCCACTGGAAACAGGTGACATTTATTTTTCCCAATTTAATGGAAGTATTCCAGGAGCTCAGAGAATCAAATGAAGATTTGACTACTCAAGCTTCAGACAATACATGAACCAGGGACCTCGGAGCATTCTTCATTCGTTCATTCCACAAATATTGTTGAGCACCTGCTTTCCATGGAATTGCTCTCAGTGCTAAAAGCGTTGTGGAGATGGAATCTAAATGTGATTGCAAAAGCTAATGAACACGTGTTCCAGACACAGATGCTAAATGTTCAAATTCCAGTGCCTGCTTTCCATGTAAGGTTTTGCTCAGGTTTCAGTTCCTGGGAAAGAGCCCAAATAACCTAGCTTGCATCAGGAATCCACCTCCTTGGTCAGTGTTGAAGGGGTGGAGGAGGGGTTTTTGAAGAGCCCTGATGAACAGCTTCCCCATGAGCATGTCCACAAACCATGAAAAAAAAAAAATCTCACCCAAAAGAAAATACTGGTGCTTTCACAAGAAGGGGATGCTAAGAAGGAAAATGAAAAACTGTCTAATCTTCTGCTTCACAGGACAGAATGAGATCATGAATACGAAGACATTGTCACAGACCCTGGCGAAAATAAGTATATGCTGGGTAAACAAATGACAACAGGAAAGGTAATTTTAAAATTCCATCTTCGATATGACTAGACATCAGAACATGGGAAGTAATTATGCAGGTTTTTAAAATACAAACAAACATAGTCAATGTGTTGGAAGTAAGATATCAGATTTAAATAAATTATGAAATTTGGTAGAGCATTACTAAAAGTGTTTTAAATGAGGAAGTGTTAGTCCAACTTTCCCTGTGCTTGTCAGACTTCACCTCAATTTCATTGAACACTTAATTAAACACATGCTATTTTCCAAATCCTTGGAGAAATATACAGATTTTAAGAGAGATCTCAGCACACAATATCCTACAGAAGAAACAATAAATTACAAACAGATCTGATAACTATGACATAAGTGAAGTGTTTAAATGGATGAGGCATCTGACCTAACTCATAGCATCATGCCCATCAAATTGTATACAACTCTAGTTGGGGCAGAGCCCTCTTCCAGCAAAGGAGAGAGTTTCTGGTGACTATCTTGTGATGTCTGGAAGAGGAGTCTTTGAGACCAGGGTAGAACAGTGACTCAGGCATGGCTACTTTTGCCATTAGCTAGAACATCAACTGTGCTGTATCTTTCACAGAAGAGCCCCAATGTATGTTGTCTTTGAAAAGGCAAGAAGAGGGGCGCCTGGGTGGTTCGGTCAGTTAGGTGTCTAACTTCAGCTCAGGTCAGGATCTCGCGGTTCATGAGCTTGGGCCCCGCATCGGGCTCTGTGCTGACAGCTCAGAGCCTGGAGCCTGCCTCGGATTCTGTGTCTCCCTCGCTCTCTGCCCCTTCCCTACTCACGCTCTCTCTCTCTCTCTGTCTCTCAAAAAAAATTTTTTTTAAAAAGGAAAGGCAAAAAGAAAAACTCTTGCCTAGAATCTCCATTGCTCTCCAAGAACACAGGAGTGAGTTTCCTTCAAAGCTGGAGACAGAGAAGAGAAAATTCCAAGGACAAATGTGGGCAAAACACTTTTCCGTGTCTCTCCATGTGACTGGGGCTTTCTCACAACATGGCAGCCAGGTTCAAGGGCAAGAATACCAAAAGACAGCCATTGCAATTTGTGATCTAGTATTGGAGGGCATGGAGTGCCACTGCTTTCACACTCTGTTTGTTAGAATGGCATCGCACAGACCAGCCCATGTTCAAGGAAAGAGTAATCAGACCCCACATTCCAATGAGAGAACTACCAACAACTTTTCAGATCTGTTTTTAAAACCACCACAGTCCATACTCTAGTGGCACATGTTTAGATTCCTTTCCATGAAAATTACCTTCATCCTCTCCTGAGACATCTCCTTCCTCCAAGTTTTGTTATTAAATCAGGCTCGAGCTGATCTAATCACCAAATTCCATAAAGTAGGAATGACCCTTTCTCCAACTACATCAAGAAGAATCATGTTAAGTATATGTGTATATACACAAACATACAATACACACACACACACACACAATTATGATGCCTTTTTCAAAACGCAGAGTGTTAAATATACATAAAACATCTCCATTTGTTCAGTTTTAATGTCCTCTCCCAGGTAATTAATTTCATGGAAATTTACAATCCACGTTCTCCTGGTAACACCCCTCCCCACACACACTACACTCCTCACACTCTTGGGAATACTGGACAAACACTCTCACCAAGGAATTACATCAAGAAGTTAAATTAACATTAAACATTGTATGACACATGCATCAAACAAGAAGTGTTGTTTTTAGACACTGAGATTTTCTGGACAACCTCCAAGTGCTAATATGTTTAACCTCAACCATCGATTCCTTGTTCTGAGATGGCATTTAAGACATTCAGATATGTCTCCTTCTGAATTCACCCTCCTGGCAGTTCTGGGAGGCTGTATTTCGCTGAATTTGGCCATTAGCCAGGAAAATGTCTCCTATGAGACAAAGATGGCTGTTATTTCCCCAGTATCTATTCTCCCCTTTACCTTAATAATAAAGATTTTAGCTGGGCACATGGCCATGTAGCTAAAGAGTTTACTTCCCAATTTCCCTTGAAGCTAGGGGTACATATGTAATTGTATTCTGGTCAATAGTATGTGAGTGGACATGCCAAGTTGTTACTTCTGGGTCAGACCCTTAACATACAGTAAGCATATACTTCCTTTCTCCTCTCTACCTCCTGGTTTTTAGAATGTGAATGTGACAGTGAGAGCCACAGCAGCCATTTTAAACCACGAGGTAGAAGCAACGTGTTGAGGATGGCAAAGGAATAAGAAAGTCCGTATCAGCTTGACTTGATATGGTTGACTGCTTATACTCAGAGTTACTTTGAGGAGGAAGAGCTTTTCTCTGGCCTGATTGTGTTATAGGGGGAAAAGGGAATGTTAACTAATAGACTCTCAGATCCAGGCTTGCAGTCATCTCTCAGATATGCCCAGCATTGGCCCTACCTCCATTCCTTCACTATCTCTTATTCTCTAAGAAGTCGTGGGCCATCCAGTGTCTGCTTCCTATAGCCAGTAGCTTCTGTCTACTCGACTTGACCCACATTTGCCACCAGACCTCTCTCCGATTCCCCCACAGGCAAGAAGTTTAACAACCTTTGTCCGCTAACCCTTTGCTTCCAGTCTTCCCATGTCTAATGGATCCTCCAAAGTGTTGTTGACAGGAGTACGAGTGCAAATACTTCCAACTGGAAGGTTGCAGGCAATGAACAATCGGAATCAATACTACCCATAAGCAACCACGTGAGCCGCTGTCCTAAGGAGCAGCACAGACATCTGGCTTCTATCTGATGATTCCTGTCTCCTGGCCTGCTCAGTCCTGCAACACCCATCCCACTCCACAGCATAACACTAGAGTGGAGACTGGCTGCACACACACACACACACACACACACACACACACACACACAAATTACAATTAGAAGATGGAGGTCATCCTTCATCAAAAATCAAAAAGTGTGTGACCTTAAAATGGATGACAAGCCGGAATATCCCTTCTTGGCTTTCACCTATACCTATGGGGTCCCAGATGCATTTTAGCATGTGTGTATATACTCAGACTTGCTACAGACCGCTAACTACAGCTCTTGCACTCCTGGTTTTAAATTGTGACTGGCACAGCCAGAAACCAGACATGGTGGACACAAGCAATCCTTCAATTAGCCAAACATTTCAACATTGAAATGGGAACTGCTGTGTCTGCACAAATGAGGCACATTGGTATTCTGGACGGTTACTGTCACAACAAAACAAAGAGACCAGTATCATAAGGAACGGATATTTCAGCCTCAATGACATGAGAGCTGTTTCGAGTGCCTCGGTTTAATGCAACTAAATATTCACTGAGTGTTTATCCTGTGCCAGGTGCTGACTGCACCAGGGGTTGAGGAGACAAAGGCGATGAAGACAAGGTCCCAACTCAAATGAACAAATTGACAAACAAAAAGCCTGCAAGTGTCTGTAAGTACCATAATAGGAAATGTCTAGAAGAGTGTTATGAGAACATAAATGAGGCAGGAACCACCTCTGTCTGGCATCAGGCTGCCTAGAAGTGTTCAGAAAGGTCACACGAGTCAGGTCATAAAGAATGAATTGATGCTCACCAGGCAGACAAAGAAGGGAGGGGACGCCAGGCAGAGGCAAGGGCTTTGCAGGCAGGAAGAGGCACAGCCTCTGGGGCAGGTGATGAGGCTGCAAGATGTCATTCTCAAATACTGGTGCAGGTTAGAACCCCCGAGAAGCTTATGGGAACCGTGCCAGGATCCACCAAGAATATTAAATCAGCATGTCCAGGGATGGATCTGGGCACCAGGACTTTGTCAAAACTCCCCAGGGGATGCTACTGTGCAACCAAGGTTAACAACCACTGCCCTGGTCAAGACCAAGAAGGTCTCCAATGTCACCCTGAAGAACTATACTTCCGTCCAGGTCATGGGAATCCTAGGCAGTCCTGTCTTCAGCTCCCGAAGACTTTCAGTGACAAACACCTGTGTGAGGTCCTGTACCATAGGGCTGGGGGCAGCAGGTGAATAGCCATTTATTTCTTAGAAGAAAAAAATACAGGTATCTCAGTTACAGGCAGAACCAAATTCCACTAGAGGGGACAGATGCTCCAGCCCAGTCCTGTGAGCCTGTCCTACTTCTATCAGAGAAGAGCACACGCACCTTAGATTTACCTGTAATGTACACGTCTTTCCTGTAGCTTAGTCAGTTTCTCCTCTTCACCTAAGTCTACACTTCTGAGCAAGTTCCTATGATTTGAGAAGTCATAGATGGAAGGGTGTTAGTTAGCCTGCAGACGAGCTCAGGTCCAAGGAGACAAGAAGCGACGTGCCTCCCCAAAGGTCCCAAATTCCCATAGTCGGCAGCTCTCGCTAGCATACCTCACTGCTGGGCTCAGTGTGCTGGAACAATCTAGGAGACACGGCTTTCTCTCTGCTGATCTACAGCTTTTTCAAAAATACCCTAAATAATGTAACAGCAGCTCACAACACACACACACACACACACACACACACGCATGCACACACACACGCACTTTTTTAGATATGCTTAGGACACTGCTGTCACTAGGCATATTCAACACATGGCATCAACAGCTTGGAGGAGGTGTTTCAAATACACCAGACTCCCTTGCAGATGTTTTGAAAACTGCTGGGTTCCAAAATTTAAAAGCAGCAGAATTTTCTTTTTTGTTGTATGTTTCATGGAACTCCGAAATCTCTAGTCCTCGAGGCTGAAGGCCTGTATAGCTCAGTGGTAGGACTTCGCTGATCTGACCAATTTCTACTGAGCACCTACCATGTGCCAGTAGAATTATAGGCACTTAGGAAGAAAATCAATGAGCAAACACGTTTTCAAAATTCCTACCTCTGTGCAACTTACATTCTTGCAGACCCTGAGAGAATGTCAACTTTGGGAAGTTATGAACTGAGCACAAATCACGTATCTGCTGTGACACCCTGGGTACCTGACCAAACCGATGCGAGCCTGTTTCATCGTTTTGAAATGGAGCTAATAATACCCACCTCCTGGGATTATTGTGAAAATAAATTCCACAACCACAGCAAAGCAGCGAGAACAATTCGGGCTTATAGAGGCTGCTGGATGCATTTGGGTCCTCTTGTCCTTCTATCATTTACATCTAAGACCCCATGCTATCTCAGATACAAAACCAAGGATGAGAAGGCACAATTCGATAGATACGAGATTAATTAGAGACACTAAGTGCTCATCACTACAAACTCAGAAATAAAGTCTCACTCTAGCGTTTCCACCAGGATACGTGCTGCTTCACCTTCCCTTTTACAAACTTAAAGAAGGCAGTGCAGGGTAAGAGAAATACTACGGGCCACGGTCAGGAGACTAGATTTTGATTCAAGCTCCTCCAACAACGGCTATGTGTCTTTGGGCAACTCACTTTCCCTCTCGGAGTCTCCACCCCTGGAGCTGCACAGTGAGGGGCTCTACCGTATCAGTGTTCTCAATCCAGCCTCCATAGCAGAATCCCCTGAGGAGCTCTTACCACATATTAATGTCCAGAAAATTAAACCAGAATCCCTGGAGGGATGTTTTGTTTTGTTTCTTTTTCATTTTAATTCTCGTGATGTGAAGCCAGGATTAAGAATGTCTCGGCTCCTCTTTCAACTCTAACATCCTAGGACAGGGTTTGCGATAAATGAAGCCAGGCATCAGATGACCCTGCCAGACCACCATTTCCCTATGGAGCTGGATGTGGCTGGATGGAGCTGGACTGGGGGTCCAGGGCTGCATATTTCATTATTTAAGAAGAAATGGATATTGGGTGTGTGTGCATATGTGCATATGTGCTCCCAGAAAATCTCTAAAACTTAAAATGGTAAACCAACTGGGATTTTCCTTTCAGTTTCATGTTAATGTGGCATAAGCAAAAATAATAATAATAATGATAATAATAATAATAATAATAATAGTAACAGTAATAATAATCAAACAAAGCCAAAAAGCATTGCATACCAGTGCTAGACTCCTGTTCTCTAAAGCTTTTGACCAATTCAATTCTTGGAACACAGAAGCCATGATAAAAACATGGAGTTTAGAGATTCCTTTTCTTCCTTTCTTTGTATCCTTTTAAACATTTTTTTTCATTATTCCTTCCCTTCCAGGAGCCATTTTTAGACATTTGTCCTCCATTCTCCTGTCACTAAATTTTAACAACACAGATATGCCGTGTATCTGCTTATGTGCTTTATATATGAAGAGAATATAATTTCTTCACCCCTGCCTCTGCCCTGCCCCAGAGACTCACTTTTACAAATTGCCCCCACTGAGAACACATGACTTTTCTAAAAGAGTTGAGGCGTCTTGACTTGCCTATTGATCAAGCTCAAGTCTGGCTTTGATCCTGTGTTCTCTACCATGCACACCCATGCACACCTTCTAGGAGAAGCTGAGCGTGGCAGGATTGCTAAGTGCCCAAGTGATCGGTAAGCAGGTGTGCAGCCTTCCATAAACCTCCTACCCTCCCTGATCCAGTTCTCCCCACTAAACTGACTTCAGAATTGTTTTAAGCACACAGTGAACCCAGGACTTGACTGAGACGGGGAGCTGGTGAACACTGTGCTGTACTATCCAGATCGTTCATCTGTGAAGACCGTGTCACTGGTGGCGGACAGCTTTGAGGTGTTGGCCCCTCTGGGGACAGCCTCTGGGTACCCACACTCAATGATCAGTGAGGGAGTAAAAAGGGCTGATCATCTCAGTCCAACAGGGAACAATCTGGACCTGCTACTCTAGCTAGCTCCAGGGTGTCCCTTGGGTCCGGCCAACGTTGTCACGGGGCCATCACCCTAACTCACCTGCCCCATCTGCCCGCTCCCGCTTCATTCTTCTGTGTATCGGGAGCCCAAAGACACACCCGCACAAATATCAGACCGCACACAAAGCTCCATGTCAGAATCTGCTTCCCAGGAAGGCCAACAACCACAACAGACAGTACACAGCCAGTGAAATAATGGTTGCCATTGTTTAAGAATAACTTTCTGAAACTTTCAGCATTTCCCCCATGAAACTGTCAACTGCGTTTGCAGCTAGAATTTATGCCAGGCTTCCTGGCATCAGGGATGCTGTGAAACAAAAGGGACCACAATGAGGAGCTCACAGTCCTGATATCCCAAAAACCTGAACTCAGAGCAGGACCTTATTTAATACGCTCTCCCCATTTCTTGTGATCGATCCAGCCCATTTCCTTTCTGCTCTGGGAGATCTGCACAATTCTCACCTAAGGGATGTGACTCTCCTTTGTCGGACAAGTAAATGAATGCAGCTTTGTGCTCGATCAGTTTGGTGATCTTTGTTCCTTACTGTCGACATCACCAATCACTCTTTACAAGACCGTTGCCTCGTGCCACCCTTGGGTTCTCCAGGGTTTCTTGCTGGGGAGCCCATGGGACCCTTCCCAATACCTCACCCCAGGTGTCCTATCCCACCTCCACAGTAATCATAACCAGAATGATAGTTATTGTCTTAAACTAATTATAAAGCTTTCTAGATTCTTTATGCGTGTGACCTCATTTAATCCTCAAAGTCAACTCATGATGTAGCTATTACTATCCCTAGGATACAGGTTAGGAAAAGCGAGATTGATGGCCATGCTTTATGACACATCTGGTGGGTGGTACAGCTGGAATTTGAACACTTTAGGACTAATGCCCAAGCTTAGGAACTACTACGCTACAAATCATCTCTCTCCTAGTTCCTGTTCTTGAGCTGCTGCTGTCAAGATCGTTCTGTAAATAATGGCAAATAAAGTCTCAAACTTGATACAAAAACAAAACAAAACAAAACTTAAAACTTTTTACCCATGAGTAGGCAGCAGTGGCAGAGAGCTGGGTACGGCTGGTCAACAGCAGCAGCCTGCAGGGCATGGGGGAGCTCTGTTTGAGGATGAACTACCCTCTGTGCCTTCTTCCACCAGGCATCCTTCCTGCCCCTCCCCTTGGTGATTCCGAACCCAATTTGACTTTCTGACTTAGTTCCTGGTACTCCCTAGACCAGGCTTGCTTTTTTCCTAATGTTTATTTATTTATTTTTAGGGGGAAGGGGCAGAGAGAGAGAGAGAGAGAAAGAGAGAATCCCAAGCAGGCTCCATGCTGTCAGGGCAGAGCCCAATGCAGGGCTCGATCCCACCAACCGTGAGACCATGACCTGAGCCTAAACCAAGAGTCAAATGCTGAACTGACTGAGCCACCCAGGCACCCCTAGACCAGGGTTTCCTAACCTCAGCACTGTTGACACACTTGGAACCGGGTTATTCTTCATTGTAGGGGCTATCCTGTGCGTGGTAGAATGTTAGTAGCATCTCTGGCCTCTACCAAATAGATGCCAACAGGACATCACTTCTTCCATCTGTCATAACAACCCAAAACATCTCCAAAAATTTCCAGAAGTTCCCTAGGAGAAGTAAAACCATCCCAGGTTGAGCGCTTCCCCTGACTGGCTTCTGGAACAGGTTTGACTTCGGGCTGATGACTCAGCAACCCCATCTGAGCAGGCACCCCCTGATTAATTGGATTAATTGTTCATCTTGGCATCTTCCTCGGGAGGTTGGCCTCTTGACATCCCAGAAACAAACTGCAGTATTCTTAGCGAAGAATTCGCTCCTGGTGAAAGAGTGTGTCGTCTGCCCCAGACCAGCCCTACATCTTAACAGGTGCCTCCTATCCAGTGCTGGTGGGTGGGAGTTCCACCCGATTCTCAGAGAAACCCCAGTCAGAGGATGGAATTGAACATAAACCTGCAATACTCAGTGTATCCCTGTGCCAAACCCACTACTTTCTGTCTGACTTCAGCTTTTCATTTTTAAGAATGCTTCGGACATGTGGATGGATATTCATTGTTTTATTCCTACGGTGTCTGTTAAGGACTTTTTAAAAAGCCAGCACCAAGGGCCAAATAACAGACTTAACTTTGTAAAGGGTCATGTAAATGGCTCATTGACACATCTCCCAGGCCTGGCAAAGCCGGTAGCCAAGCTCCAACAGAGCCTGAAAATGAATGTCCCAGTACGTAGGTTCCAGGGCCGTGAGCCACTATTTTCCCCCTTGGCAATCAAGCTACTCCCTAAGCCCAGCCCCTGTCTTTCTGCACCAATTCCCTCATCTAAAGGATAAGGAAGGACAAGCAACACTTCAGCCTTTGGCTTTCTCAAGGTGTGACTGTTGATAAGACTCTTGGCCATCCCTTCTTCACTTGTTAACCCTCGTTATACATCAGCTCCCATGGTGTGCAGAATGGAAAGGGAAAATGCACTTTGCAATCACGTAGACCTCGGTTTCACTTCTGCTGTGTGTCCTCAGCAAATTTCTTAACTTCTCAAGACATGCTTTTCTCTTCTATATGTGGAAATATTATAAAAACTGTCTTTTCTGTGTGTGTCATTGAAAAAGATTAAGTTAACACGTACAAGGTGTCTGGAAGGTTCTCACTGACTGATGGCTACCAGAGGGGCAGGTGATATTGTTGGTATTAAAATGATGATGGAAATATTGATGCACATGAGTTCCTTTCTCCCTTGGACAGAGAAGCTACCGTAAATTTCTTAATCCTTTCTGACTTATGGGAACTCAGTCGTCCTTTAAAAAAAAGAAAAAAACAACTGTACACTTTAATTAGCTCTCCTTCTTGAGATTAGAGTTCTTCTTTTGAACCCGTTTTGAGCATCTGGTTGCTGGAAGCTCCCAAGAAGAAAGTACCCCCAAGAGCACTTAGAGATTTAACGTGGAAGGCTGCAACAATGGCCTTGAAACTGACTTCCAAAATGTGTCTCTCTCTCTCTCTCTCACACACACAAACACACATTCAACAAACGTAAATAAATAAATAGCTCCATTTCTTTCTTGCTCCTAGAAAGGGTTCTGCCTTTGCTTTGGGGTGGGAGGGGTTGGATAGTTTCACTATCTCCTCTGAATACCTTTAACATTATTAAGAACTTATCTGAAAATGAGAAGTAAAACATTAACCTAGAAACTATTACTGTAATTTTACCTTTTACTATACATTTTATAGTACACTATTTAATCCACACAAAAACCATGTGAGTTAAAGATTATTATTATTCTCATTCAAGGTCCATATTGAAAAAATTAAGGCTCAGAGCAACAAGGGGGTGTCAAAATGCTTATTCCAATATTAGCCCCTAATTGAAAATCCAATATTCGTTCCATAATGTCATACTGCTTCTCAACTTTGTTTCTCTGAAATCTCTTTCACATCAATTTAACAGAGGTTAAGAATGGACAGCCCTGCAAGGTGCAATGGGCGGGGGTGGGGGTGGTTGTCACATAGTGGATGGGAGATAAGATGTCAAGTATTGTGACGCCTGCCCCAAAATAATTAGGGTTTTTTTTTAAGACATTGTAGGAACAAAGTTCACAAAAGAAAAACTAGAAAAATTAATTAAAAGACTAGTAAATTCTATTCCCTGGTCAAAATATAGCCAAACTCTTCCCAACCCATTGGCCTTGCCTCCTTTGCCAGCACCTGATTTTTTACTTCATTCCTTTGGTTGTACATCTCTTTCCCCCTTTCTTTTGGAGACTTACTTGGCTTTGATTTGCAAGTGTCCAATACCCAACCAGAGTAGTTGAAGTGAAAATGGACTTCTCTTGTTTCACATGGCTAGGAAGCCCAGGCATGATAGGTCCTGGGTTTTGCCTTTCTCTCCATGTCTCAACCTTACTTGGGGTTACCTGAAGAAAGGTCCTTAAATGCCTACCCCCATCTCTAAATCCACATCCTCCTAGTTTGACAATAACATTGGATAGGGGGAAATAAAAACTCTACTCCAAAATTCTCCATATTAATTCCAGGAAAGGCACTGGCTTATCATGCTTGGGTCATGCATACACACATGTAGACAGTAACTCTACCCAGAGGGATGAGGTGTTCTGCCCAGCCAGGGTCATATGCCCCTTCTTTAGCTAGGGGTATGAACGGAATGATTGCCATACCTTAACAAGCCCACATGGACTGAGGGAGGGTTCACTAAAAGAATCAGAATAAAGGGGATTGGAAAGCATGCTGGATACGCATAAAAATGTGTGACTACCATGGTCTACTATAACAGTAAATTAGAACAATTTCAGGATCTTTACAGCTTACCTAAACCCTCTAAAACTCTCAGAGGTGTTGCCATTTGTGGGACACAGAGAAGTTTTCTCTAAAGTACAATGTTGTCCTGGTGACATTCTGGTGATATTCTGTCCCCTGGCAGTCCTTTCTGTCCCTAACAACCTCCCTGTTGTCTGTGAACATTTGGAAGCCTGGGAACATTCCCATCCCTTATTCCCACTGTCCATGAGCAAATTACTGCCACATATTATCTCCTATTGTGTCTGCCCCACCCTCGACCCAATGTCAATCTATCAGATATGAATTTTGTGGGATGCTACCGCTTACTCATGAAGCTTCTACAGCAGGCTTTCTGGATGATACGACACAACAAAGCCTCTTCCCCAGGTCTCTATTTCATTTTGTGGTTTAAAATAATCACAAAAAGTAGATCCGAAATCCTTTGTCCAAAACAAGTTGACTTGAAGCTGAATAATAAACTGGAAAATCAAAGAAGCATTGCTGTATAAAGGCTTGTTCATTCCCTTAGAGTGAGATATACTAGACAAAGTTAGTTCAGTATTTGTCATGGTGAGCAGGATACGGGGGCTGGAGTGATGTGATATAGAAGAATCCAATTATTGTAGAAAGAAAATGAGGGGAAAGTCAGTCCTACTGCTCTGAGAAAGAAATGTTGGTTAACGGGACTGTGTAAAAGAACCTATCCATCCCATCGCTAGGTGTTCCATTCGAGCATTTCAGCTCAAGCTTCTCAGGTACTCGCAAAATATGACACCCAAGTAACAGGAAAGATACCACCAAATGGAGTTTCAGTTACATGGTTGCACTTAATTCCAGGAAAATTTCTGTTCAAATGGCTACGTCCGTTATCTCAATCTTCTCTACAAACCTAAGGTATGCGTCCTTAGCTGAATGTACAGATGCAGAACTGGGGATTCGGAGTGATGAGGACCCAGTGATGACAGAGCCACCGCTAGATTCTGGTCTGGTAGTCTCCAGTTCTGGTGCTCTCTCCTTGAAACCTCTATGCTGAGCCTTATGTGAGTTGGCCTCTGCCCTAACCTCCTGGATCAGCAGACATACTAGATTGGGCTACCACGTGGAGGAATATCAACGGGCAACCACACTGAACCAACAATTTTGGAGGGTTTTTTTTTTAATTTTTTTTTTTTAGCATCAGTGATGTACTGTGTTGTTCAAGTACTAAGCCACCCTCCACTTGTTAAAAAGCTCCATGTTTCAACTCAATTCAGCCTTCTGAACATTTGTTCCATTGGATAAATAGGCCTAACTCATGTTTTTCTGGAATATGGGTTTTATGTCACCAGTATTGGAGGCTCAAAAGCAGCTCCAAAATTAGTGCTGGGGGGAGGTCAAAGAAATGACTCTTTGGACACTGTGCCAATTCCACGCTCATTACCATACTAATGTTGCCCAGGCAAGGCCTTCAGTGGCATCCTCCAACATATGCAAATATGCATTGGGAAAAATGGAAATGTATGTAAATGACACAGAAGTTATACTGGCCCATTAACATCACAAATCCCCATTTACAGCCCACTCTTAATTTAGGTGATCTTTCTATTAGGAGGACCACTTATGAAGTTAATCTGGAACAAAATCGCAGCATGTCAATTAAAATGGTGTGACAGTGAGACCACCATCAGTTGGTAACTCTTAGCAGATGTCTTAATTAGGCTTCTCAGTGGCAGGTTGACCAACGACACTCTGTGAAAGTCATTTTCAAGTTTGCATCTGGGGCTTTCTTCTCCAAACTTCTTCTCTTTTTCTTCTTTCCATTTAAATCTTAGCTATTATGAGGTCTCCCTTTGTGCACGTTTTTCCCAAAGACTTGATTCTTTTTCTCTTTTCTTTTGACTGTGAGTGAGAGTATGTATTCCAGAGAGAACATTCTACTCCTAGGGGTTGGGGCACTGCAAGCCTTAATTTATTTGAAGTCTTTTGTTTTATTTTACATATTCATTTGAACTTTGGATTCTCCTTCTTAAAATATCCAGGCTTGTTTTAATATAAAAATTTGTTTAAAATCATACACCATCTATTAAAATTGAAGCCATGTTACTGTGCATCTTTGTACTTTCTTGGCTCATGCCGCTGCACGTCCCTTAAGTGTGGAAAACACAAATATCATGTAAAGAGAGCTTTGGAACTATCCAGACCTGAGTTTAAAACCTCACACTATTTATTTAAGTGTATGACTTGAAGCAACTTTTGCAATTCAGACGGAGCTCTCTGAGGCTAGGGACACTTTCTCCCCGCCGCCCCCGCCCCCCTCATGGAGATATAATTGACAATACCATTGCAAATGATAAATGATAAATCATTGCAAAATGATTAACACCATGGCGTTAGCTAACACCTGTGTCACATCATATAATTACTATTTCCTTTTTGTGGTAAGAACATTTAAGATCTACTCCTTAACAGCCTTAAGAATTTACTACAGGGGCACCTGGGTGTCTCAGTCAGTTAGGCGTCTGACTTTAGCTCAGGTCATGATCTGCAGGTTCAAGCCCCACATCGGGCTCTGTGCTGACAGCTCAGAGCCTGGAGCCTGCTTCGGATTCTGTGTCTCCCTCTCTCTCTGTCCCTCCCCCACCCATGCTCTGTCTCCCTCTGTCTCAATGAACATAAATAAACATTAAAAAAAAATTTTTTTAAGAATTTCCTACATTACTATTAACTATAATCACTATGCTGTACATTAGATGTCTCAGGACTTATTCATCATACAACCCAAATCTCCCCATTTTCCCTGCGTCCAGCTCCAGGTAACAACCATTCTACTCTTTGTTTCTGAGTTTGGCTTTTTTTAGATTCCACATGTTAGTGATATCCTACAGTATTTATTTTTGTCTGTTGGATTTCTTTTACTCAGCAGAATGCCCTCAAGTTCCATCCATGTTGTCATAAATGTCAGGATATCTTTCCTTCTTGTGGCTGAGTAATATTGCATTGTGTATATATACCGTATCTTCTTTATTCATTCATGTGTTGATGGACATTTAGGTTGTTACCATATCGTGGCTATTGTCAATAATGCTGCAGTGGACATGGGAGTGTAGATATCTCTTCAAATTATTGATTTCATTTCTTTTAACATATACCCGTGAGTGGGAATGCTGGATCATATAGTACTATTTTCAATCTCCATCCTGTTTTCCATAGTGGCTACATCAATGTACATTCCCACCAACAGTGCAAAAGGGTATTCTTTTTTCTACATCTTTGCGAACACTTGTTATCTCTTGTCTTTCTGACAAAAGCCATTCTAACAGGTATGAAGTAATATCTTATTATCATTTTGATTGGCATTTCCCTCATCAGTAGTGATGTTGAGCATCTTTTCATGTACTTGTTGACCAATTGTATGCCTTCTCTTAAGAAATGTTTATCCAGGGGTGACTGGGTGGCTCAGTTGGTTAAGCATCCAACTCTTGTAATCAGTTCAGGTTGTGATCTCATCATGGGATCAAGTCCTGCATCCAACCAAGAAATGCTTATCCAGATCTTCTGCTCATTTCAAAACCTAAATCAATTTTTTTTTGCTGTTGAGTTGCAGGAGATTTTTATATATTTTGGGGATTAACAGGTTATCAGATATATGATTTGCAAATATTTTTCCCATTCCAAAAGTTACCTTTTCATTTTATTGATTGTTTCTTTTGCTGTACAGAAAGAAATGGTGCTGGGACTCTCCTTTTCCCAGTAAATATGTTGACTCTCTTGTCAAATACTAGTTGACCATGTATCCTGGGGTTTATCTCTAGGTTCTCAATTCTGTTCTGTTTGTCTGTGTATGTATTTTTTCTGCTAGCACCCTACTGTTTTGGTTACTTCAGGAATCCTGTCTACCCTGAGCCCTTCTCATTTCTATCATCTAACTCAGCCCTTGACATTAAAATAGGTACTCAGGCTTTTTGTTTTTTTAATGAATATTGTCTCTATGGTTAAATATGTTTCCTTTCCAAAGCGGAGAGAACAAGTACATCGAAGTATTTTGGTGAGAATTTTAAAGAGATATTTCCACTTCTTCGGACAAAATAAGTTCCCTATGGAAGTCAATACGTATTTTGTGGTGGAGGAGCGTCTACGCAAATGCAGATGCCATAAACAGGAGTTTTACAGTTTCTCTTGAAACAGACAGGATGAAGTGCCATGTATAGAACCCTAATTAGGAATGTAAGGTTGAAGTATTTCCTGCTATCACAGAGCAGGAGTTGGCAAATATTTACCGAATAGGATCATATAGTAAATATTTTCAGTTTTGTGGGCTATACTATCTTTGTTCCAACTCTCAGCTCTGCCACATATCACAAAAATAGCCACACACTATACTAAATGAATAGATGTAGGCAGCTGTGTGTCAATAAAACTTTATTTACAATAATAGATGGTGAGTTTGATTTGGCCCAAGGCCAAATATACTGTATAGACCCTTGTATAGACTATGCAAATGTTATGAAATTGTATTAGACCTATATGTTTTTTTAACTTTTAAAATTAAGATAGCAGACAAAACTGTGTTTAAAAAGTAAATGTAGAGCATAAAGCAAAATCCAGAACACATAGTAGGTTATCTCTAATACTGATGACAATATTTTGTGCCTGTAATATACGGTATTCAGCCTTCTCTCCAAATAAATTTGATCCCAGAATAGTTTGCATCGACTAAATCACGTCTAGTGTGAGGCTTAAGGACAGTTCCTGTGGATTTGAAGCCCTAACCCGAAGTGAGTTTGGAGCTCTTGCCTGATGGTGAGGAGAGACATCCCGACTTGGGAAAGGCTTGGCACACGGGTAATCTTGGTTAAGTCACCAACCCATCATCCCTAACAGAAGACAGTAGCAATGATAGAATAAAAAATATTTCTCTTGGGCCTTCAGAGAGCCAGGGTAGAAAATGCTTTGTCAAGAGAAAAAACAACGATCTTAATTTTCCTGTAGTGATGTAATGTCCCAGTAGAAATCACAGTCAGCAGTTTGGTGGAATAGAAAAAGCATGGACTTTGGAGACAAAGATCCAAATGCAAGTCTCATTTTTTTTTTCCACTTAACTTGTGAGAAGGACAAAGTCCCCTATCCCTGTAAACCTCAGTTTCTTCACCTGTATAGATGATACAACCTGTCTTAGAAGGATGTGGTCGATTAAGAGGTTTCAATGAGTTGCATGTATGAGTTAATGATATAGGTTGTCAGCATAGTTGAAAATGCACAATATGAGCTCCATAAATGTTCATTTCTTTGCTTTACCATCTCCTTTCCCCCAACAACACAAAAAATAAGACCTTTCCACTGCTCTCAACTAGACCATCCACTTCCCCTGCTAATACATGACCATTTTATCGCACCATTTTACCTTGAATTGTTACACAGTGTTCTGCCCCGCCTCCTACTCTCCTAGCTTACTGCAAAGTCATGAGTCAATTATTTTCAAATATTATTGTTCTAATAATAGCACCTGTTCTCAAAACATCACAATGGCCCTCACCTCATCATAATGTACTGTTTTTAAATCATTTAGCTGTTTACAATTGTTCCTTTTCTTTACATAGTTGTAGTGATTCACTTGGAAGCTTCAGTGCTGTATGTGCGCACACACACACACACACACACACACAAACACAGTGCATATTTTTCTACTTTTCTGAGATTTTGTTTTTGCAATTAAATTATTAGCAAGCAAGATCTGAGAGAAATGCATTAATATATTTAAGACACTGCAAACTCTAAGGCACGGTGAAAAGCATTTTTTTAGCAACACCCATCTGCATTCCCTTGATGTTTTAAATTCCAATTGCGTCTCATCTATTCATGAAAGCAGATCAAATAAGACTTGTTTTTAGCAAGTTTTGACTTTCTTACTTCATTCACAGCACACAATAAAAGCTCCAATTCTGAGGATTTCATCTTCAAGGCTGATATCTTATACAAGCATAAATTTGAATCCAGCAAGCTAAAGACCTGAAACGTCAAAGAGGATCTCTCAGCTGAGGTATGAGATTAGTTGACTGAACATTCAATTTTGAACATGTAGGGACTCACACAGGTGCTCAGAAATATCTGGAATATGTGTCAAGAGTCCACTGAATTCTTAGAAATGGTGAATACCCCATGCAGGACTAGAAGAGACTGGAGAGGACCACACCTCAATAAAATAGTTATCTCTGCAAAGAACAATTTCAGTCTAGCTTCTCCTTCTTTCCAAGCCACAATTCCATGAGAGAGGGACATTAGAATGAGTGACCTCTTGTTTAAGAGCAAGGTCCAAGGTGGACAGCCTGAGGAAGATTCCTAGTCTCGAATTATTTACATGCAATAAAATGGATGCAAAAATGTAAGTTTTGAAGCGTCTCATGCTCCTGAAAACATCAGCTTGGAGCGGAGCAGAATCATTGACCTGGTTTTTCAAGGCGGAAACACGGACACCATTCTGAAGTCCCTCTGTTCTCTCTTCTCCCACACTCAATCTCTTACGAATTTTTGCCAAGTGGTTATGTTAATGCCATCTCTCCAATCTACTTCTGCTGCTAAGTCAGGTGCCCCTCTGGTCCAGCTGCCTCCAGCTCTACCCCTATCTTGTACATTTTTCCTACTGTGGCCAGAATTATCCTTACAAATGTCTAATGTGGTCTTGTTGTTTCTTTGAATAATGTAGTTCAATTATCCCTTATTATAGGCAGCAAGACATTCAAACCCCTTAGGGTGACTTATAAAATGTCATTAACCCTGCCTGTGTTTCTAACTTCCTCTCCTAATATCCCTTACATGTAGAGTTCCCAGAATTAGGACAGAAAGAAAGAAAGAAAGAAAGAAAGAAAGAAAGAAAGAGGGAGAGAGAAAGAAAGAAAGAAAGCAAGAAAGAAAGAAAGAAAGAGAAAGAAAGAAAGAAAGAAAGAAAGAAAGAAAGAAAGAAAGAAAGAAAATGAAAGGAAAAAAAGACACTCGGTAATAATTTTTGTGTATATATGTCCCGTGCATTATTTGAATGTACTTATACTAAAAATATTTCTTTATCTGAAATTCAAGGTTAACTAGATGTTCTGCATTTTATCCGGCAAGGTCACTTAAACAGATACCATAATCCAGCCAAACCAGATACTCTTGCACTGTGTTGAATGTACTTTTCCCCCTTTCTCAGCTATAACCTTTGTGAGGTCAGGGCCATGTACTCGGTCCCAAATGCTTAGCATGTTATTGATATAGACACTCAAGAAGTATTTGTTGAAGGGAGAAAGACAAGGAATGAAGGAAACAAAGGAAGGAAGACAGAGAGAGAGGTCAGTAAAGTACCTTTAAATATCACAGACCAATATTTTCCCTAAAGTGAAAATCTTCTACTTCTGAATTCTTCTGGAAATCCTTACCTGTCCCCTCCTGATGGAGTTTCTTTTTCCAAACATCTATAGCATCATGTAAAAGCAGCTGTGAAAGTCTGCTTTGTAACCCTGCTATTATTATTTACTCATCTGAGCTTCCTACTAAACCCTGAGTTCATCAATAGCAGAGAGTAAATTTTCTTTATCAGTTACCCTCTCAGGGTACCTGGAACATGGGAGGCATTCATTCAACACATGTTTGGTTGTCTGGTTAAATAAAGAATAAGCTAAAATAAATAGTAAGACCTATGATTTTTTGTAATATGTCTAGAAAAATCTTGAGCTACTTTTGAAAAGATTCCAGGAACAATTGAGAGACTTTGCCTACAGAGATCCTTCAAGGTCAAAATGGAGCATTGGTAAACCTTCCTGGTCCTACTCCACGGGAAAGCAGGTACTTTGGGAAATTCATACCACAGAGCCCAGCAAGGATGGCCCTACTTTGAATGATTCTTCATAAGGGTATCAAATAAGGCCACCAGGTGCCGTCTGTATCAGATGTTCTCATGTCAACAGCGTTTAGATGTGTTTCACAGAATCCAGCCAGTATCACATGCATGGAGACTACCATCTGGAAATATAAGTACATCTCATAGAGTTTCCCATGAGAGACTTTTTCTACGGCGGGCAAATAGCTCCTCTTGAGGTGTTGTGAGTGACCTGATTCCTGAGGCCTTTTCTCCCCTGAACAGCTCTTCGCATGTCATTTATGGCCATCTGGAGCCCCAAGCCCTGTCATTGGACTCAGCCCGAAGCTGAGGGATAGGGTACTTCCTATATCTACATGTGCAGTAGAGATAGCACCACATGGTCCTAAATGAGCAGTTGCCAGATGGATCCTGTTAACGTGTGAGTCTGACTTTATCAGTCCTTTTTTTTTTTTTTTTTTTTTTTTTTTTTTAATTTTTTTTTTCAACGTTTTTTATTTATTTTTGGGACAGAGAGAGACAGAGCATGAACGGGGGAGGGGCAGAGAGAGAGGGAGACACAGAATCGGAAACAGGCTCCAGGCTCCGAGCCATCAGCCCAGAGCCTGACGCGGGGCTCGAACTCACGGACCGTGAGATCGTGACCTGGCTGAAGTCGGACGCTTAACCGACTGCGCCACCCAGGCGCCCCATGACTTTATCAGTCCTTTACTCAACACCCTCTTGTGGATCTCCATCCTCCCCAAAATGAAACCAAGTTCTTTTTTTATGAATATAATTTATTGTCCAATTGGCTTAAATAAAACACCCAGTGCTCATTCCAACAAGTGCCCTCCTCAATGCCCATCACCCATTTTCCCTCTCCCCCACCCCCCATCCTCCCTCAGTTTGCTCTCAGTATTTAAGAGTCTCTTGTGGTTTGCTTCCTTCCCTCTCTGTTTGTAACTATTTTTCCCCCTTCCCTTCCCCCATGGTCTTCTGTTAAGTTTCTTAAGATCCACATATGAGTAAAAACATGATGTCTGTCCTCTGACTGACTTATTTCACTCAGCATTACACCTTCCAGTTCCATCCACGTTGCTGCAAATGGCATGATTTCATTCTTTCTGATTGCCAAGTAGTATTCCATTGTATATATAAACCACATCTTCTTTATCCATTCATCAGTTGGTAGACATTTAGGCTCTTTCCATAATTTGGCTATTGTTGATAGTGCTGCTCTAAACATTGGGATACATGTGCCCCTCTGCATCAGCACTCCTGTATCTCGTGGGTAAATTCCTAGCAGTGCTATTGCTGGGTCATAGGGTAGTTCTATTTTTAATTTTTTGAGGCACCTCCACACTGTTTTCCAGAGCAGCTGCACCAGTTTGCATTCCCACCAACAGTACAAGAGGATTCCCGTTTCTCCACATCCTTGCCAGCATCTGTAGATTCCTCATCTGTTCATTTGAGCCACTCTGACCAGTGTGAGGTGGTATTTCAGTGTGGCTTTGATGATGAGTGACCTTGAGCATCTTTTCATGTGTCTGGTGAATGAAACTTAAGGACATACAAGATCTGGCACCCCGCTATCTCTCCATGTCCCATCGTCACACTGTTCCAACCACAGTGGTCTCCTCCTGTTTCTGAAATTCTCCAGCATCTCCAGCATGTTCCCATTTCAGGGCCTTTAAACTGGCTGCTCTCTGGGTCTGAGACACTTCTCCCCAGGAAGTCCACAGGTTTTCTTCAAATGTCATCTTCTCAATGAGGCCCCTTCCTTTTTATTTTTCTCCCCCTCCCTCTTTATTTTTCTACATAGCCATTTTCACTTCCTATCACACTATGTCATATAATACATTTTATTTTTGTCTTCTTCCTTTGGAATGCAAGCTCTGCAGGGGTGGGACTTTTGTCAGCTTTATTTACTGCTGAAGTCCCAGAGTCTAGAATACCTGGCCAAAAAAGAAAGAAAGAAAGAAAGAAAGAAAGAAAGAAAGAAAGAAAGAAAGAAAGAAAGAAAGAAAGAAAGAATCAGGAAAAGAAAAGAAAAGAAAAGAAAAGAAAAGAGAAGAGAAGAGAAGAGAAGGAAAGAAAAAAGAGAAGATGATAGTTATCAAAATACAGAGAGAAATCAGATCTTCTTGCCTTTGCCTCTCAAGTTAAGTCTCCAAAGCCTTTGTAAGTCTCAATTTCCTCCTGAGTAAAACAAGAACTCTTCTCGCTCTACCTACTTTAATTACAGCTCTGCCTGTCCCAGCATTTCCAAGTTGTAGGTATTGACAATTTTCATGCTAGGTTCTGAAGCAGGTCTCAGTCTTGGAGTGGGATCTTCCCAGCAGGTGGCATCTGTGCGTGATCTGGCAGCCACTAGCAGAGTGACTAACACGGCTGACGCTAGTTACTGGGATCCACGAGGTTGAAAACTTCCTCAGCCTCCTCTTTGTAAGAGTTGGCATCAGTCACAGTAAATAGACCTCAGGCCCATGGGGCACAGAGCCTGATATCCCACGCAGCTGCGTCAAATTTCTCTATCCAGAAACTAAAGCTGATCCTACGAATCCAGTTACTTGGCAATTTCCATCCGAAAGGCACCAAGATGCCTCTGTACTCGTAGGGAGGAGTGGAATACGAGGTGGTGTCAGAGGCCCTTCAGTGCAAGGGTTGGCCTCTTCATTTCCCATCAAGATCACCCTGACCTTGTCACCCCTCTAGCTTTTTGTTTCCTCAGTTATTAATGGAAGTACTCCCCAGATCTCAGGGTGATCTGCTTCCTCCTGAGCTGCCACGTTATCCCATCAAACCTTCCGACAGGTTCTGCTACCTGAGGAATTTTGTGAGAAATCAAGAGAGGATGTGTGAGATTGGGTTGCAAACTTGAAAGCACTGACTGCATCAAATATGAAAGATGATTATTGTTAACGTACATTTTTAATCCTGCAGATAAAGGCAAAGAGAGAAGAAATCCCCATGTATCAAAGTGCCCTAATAGTCACTGTGAGAAGCTCCTTACCATACTTTACTTCATTCACAATGACACTCAGTTCAACATTAGCCTCCACATTTTAAAAATGGGGAGATTGAGGCCCAGACAATTTAATGCCTGCGATTACATGGCAAATCTGGAGTGAAAACAGGTCTGACTCTCTAGATCATGCTTTTTGAAACTCACCAGGCTTATTTAAAAAAAATAATGCTTTTATTATTTATTTTTGAGAGGGAGAGAGACAGAATGTGAGAGAGGGAGACACAGAATCCGAAGCATCCTCCAGGCTCTGAGCTGTCAGCACAGAGCCTGATGTGAGGTTCGAACTCAGGAACCGCGAGATCATGGCCTTGGTTGAAGTTGGATGCTTAACCCACTGAGCCACCCAGGCACCACTAATCTTACCAGGCTTCTTGAAAGGATATGTTTAATATGCCAGATATTATTTCAAGCCAATTCCAACTGACCAAAGAGCTCATCATACAGAGATTCTCTATCAGTGAGAAGCGATGCCTCTCATTCCTTATGTTTTATTTGGCAATTAAGAAAATAATAGTTCGAGGCGCCTGGGTGTCTCAGTCGCTTGAGTGACCGACTTCAGCTCAGATCATGATCTCACAGTTCGTGAGTTCGAGCCCCGAGTCGGGCTCTGTGCTGTCAGCTCAGAGCCTGGAACCTGCTTCGGATTCTTGTCTCCCTCTCTCTCTGCCCCTCCCCCACTCATGCTCTGTCTCTCTCTGTCTCAGAAATAAATAAACATTAAAAAAATTTTTTAAAAAAGAAAACAATAGTTCATGAGAATGGAAACTCCTGAAATAAAGTGTCAGGCCTCATTCATGTATATCATCACCGTGATCCCATCCCATCACACAATAGGCTGTAACAAAATTTTTGTTGAATGAACTTGTTATATTCAAAATCTTGATTGTTTTTTTATAAATAAAAATCATAAGGCTCTTTATAACACATAGAAAAAAAACAAAACCACTCCTATTTTTCCTGCACAGATATAACTAGTGTTAATATTTGGGGGTATTTTCTTCTAGTTTGAAATGGAAATGTTTTTAATTATTATGTTATGACATATTAAAATGAAATGTAGCTATTTTTACTACTCTCTACTTCTTTTCATTTCAAGAGAGCAAATTTCATTCTGTAGAAAATTTGAAAATTTAAAAAGCGCAAAGAAGGAATAAGATAAACAATGTGACTGTTCAAAAATAATGATAATCAAGCATATAACTAATGACAACCAGAAATAGTTTCTTTTGTTTATGTCTTCCACTTTTTCCGTGTATTTTAATGTGCTTGAAATAATGGCATATATACTGCTTTTAAGCATAAAGAACTCAGACATGTTCATAGTTCCTGAATGGGAGACAAAATGAAAAGTGGCTTAATGACAGATAATATCTGCCAGTGGGTGGTATATTCCTTTCCAAAAACTCAGGCTCTTCATATAAATTTTAAAGATGCAGAAAATCACTACTCAGGTTCTGAGGTATTGAAAACGGTCATATGTCACTCTCTGCAGCTCTACGCTTATAAAGACAAAATGGATTTTTTGTTGTTGTTTATTTATCTTCTCAGAGGTATATTAAACATTTCAGTATTTTGGCAATAATTACCCAGTCTTTGAACAGAATGGCAGGAATTATTATTCAAAGTGGGCATCAATCATGGACAGATTCTACGTGAATGATGCTAGTTTTGAATGGGGCTGAGAACAAGAAAAAGCTCTGGAATAGGTCCAGACTTCTGTGCAAGCCACTCTGCCATTTGGACCATATGATCCAGCATATCCAATGGTGCTTGAAGTGTCAGTGGCAGGTAGGGATGCAGTCTGGAACCTTCGGTAGGTCTCTGTAGGTGGATCATGGCACAGGCCTTAGGATTTTGGAGCAAAGCCTTGCTATCCTCTGCAGATAACTATGCTTTTTTTGAGAAACAGCTCTTGACTTGCTCTGGACCATTAATAGAGACTAAATGCTTAACCATGGGCCACCAAGTTATTATGCCACCTGAGCTGCTCATCACAAATCGGGTATTATCATCTGACCCACCATGTCATAACGTTGGGATTACACAGCAGCACTCCATCAACAAAAGAGAGTGAATTATATATAATTCAGGCCACAGGAGTTCCTGAAGGGCACAAGTAAATCATACGAACATGGGACCCAAATGCCCAAGGTCTCTATTCCTTACACTGCCTTCTTTCTCCTAGTCTGAATATAAAGCCTCCTGGGGAGCTGCCTACAATCAGTTAACAAAGGGAGAGAAGACCCAGACCTAGTTTACAGATGGTTCTCCACAAAGTGCAGGCCCCACTCAAAACTGGACAGCTATAGCACTACAGTCAATTTCTGTGATGTCCCTGAGGACAGTCGTAACAGAAAATCTTCCCAGTGGGAAGAACTCTAAGCAATGCACCTGGCTGTTCACTTTGCTTGGAAAGAGAAACAGCCAGATATGCAATCACATACCAACTAATGGACTGTGGACAATCGTTTGGCTGGATGGTTAGGGACTTGGAAGAAACATGATTAGAGGAAATTTGTGGAAGAAGGATATGGGTAGACCCCCATGAATGGGCAAAAATGTGAAGATATTTGTGTCTCATGTGACTGCTCACCAAAGGATGACCTCAGCAGACAAGAATTTTAATAATCAAGTGGATAAGATAACCCAGTTCTGTGACTATCAGTCAACCTCTTTCCTCAGCCACCATTGTCATCGCCCCATGGGTTCATGAACAAAGTGGCCCTGGTCTCGCGGGTGAAAGAATATGCATGGGCTCACACCATGGTCTTCTACTTACCACAGTCAACCTGTATATGACCCCTTCTGAGAGCCCAATCTTCCACTGGTGCAGCACCATTCCCCTGGAGTGATCAGCCAGCTATCTGGTGGCAGGTTGATTACTTGGATGGTTTCGGTCATGCAAGGGGCAACATTTTGTTCTTACTAGAATAGATGCTTGTTATGGATGCAGATTTGCCTTCCCTGCACTCAATACTTCTTCCAAAACTACCATCTGCGGACTCACAGAATCCCTTATGCATTGTCATGGTATTCCACACTGCATTGTTTCTGACCAAGAAATTTACTTCATAGCAAGCCCATGGTCATAGAATTCACTGGTCTAACAATGTCCACCACCATCCTGAAGTAGCTGGCTTGATAGGATGGTTCAATAGCCTTTTGAAGACTCAGTGGCAATGCCAGGTGATAGTGCCTTTCAGGGCTGAAGCAAGATTTCTCTAGAAGTCCATCTATGGTCTGAATTACGGTTCCATATAGAGTACTGTTTCTCTCATAGCCAAGATTCATGGATCCAGGAATCAAAGGTTAGAGATGTGAGTGATATCAGTCACTGTTATCCTTAGTAGCCCACTAGAAAAAGTTTTGCTTCCTGTTCCTATAGCCTTATGTTCTGCTGGCCTAGACATCTTAGTTGCAAAGGGAGAGATGCTGCCACCAGGAGAAACAATAGTGATTTCACTGAAATGGAAGTGCAGATGGCCACCCAGACACTTTGGTCTCTCCCTCAGTCTGAATCAACAAAGAGTAAAAGGGAGTTCCTATGCTGGCTGGGGTGATTGATCCTCACTACCAACAGGAAATTGGACTACTTCTCCACAGTGGAGGAAGGAAGAATATGTCTGGATTATAAAACATCCCCTATAGTGTCTCCTAGTATCACCATGCTCTATGATTAAGTTCAAAAGAAGATGACAACAATCCAAATCAGGCAGGACTAATCATGGCCCAAACCCTAATGGAATGAAAATTTGGGTCGCCCCACCAGGTAAAGACCACAACTGGCTGTTTGTAGAAAGCAAAGGGCATGCAGAATGGATAGTAAGAGACAGTAGTTATAAATACCAGCTACAACCATGTGACCAGTTACAGAAACTAGGACTGGAATTGTCATGAGTATTTCCACTTTATTTTGCTATGAATGTGTGTGTGTGTGTGTGTGTGTGTGTGTGTGTGTGTGTGTGTGTATAAGACCATTTGCTCAATATATATATATTATATGTATAAATATATATCAATTGCTATGTTTTCTTTCCTTTTTTACTCCCTTATCATGTAATGTAAGATACATTGACTTTAGTCATAGTATTTAAGCTTTGCTAATTTTACGTTACAGTATTTAAGTTATGGGATATCAAGGAGAAGAGTTAATATCATGCAAGGACTTTACTCCTCTTCTGGAGAAGAAGTTAGTGCATTTTTGGTTGCGCTCAGGGTGGTTATTTCATGTTAGGCAGAATTATGATCTCACTACTGCCTTTATTTGGAAATTAAGTATGGTTGAAGGAGATGTACATGAATGCCAATCTGACAAAGAGTGGGCTTGTGTTAGTTAATTGTATGTATCAATTTGACAGGGATGTGGAGTCCCCAGATTAAATACTATTCCTGGGTGTGTCTGTGAAGGCATTTCTGGATGAGATTAGTATTTGGATGAATTAACTGAGTAAAGCAGATGACCCTCCCCAGTGTGGATGAGCATCATCCAATCTGTCAAGGGCCTGAATAGAACAAAAAGGCAGAGGACACGGGAACTGGCTTCTGCCTGACTCCTTGAGCTGGCATATGGATCTCCTCTTGCCCTTGCCTGGGACATGCATCACTGAGCATCCAGTTCTCAGAACCATACTGAGATATTCCTGGGTCCCCAGCTTGCGGATGGCAGATGTTGCCACTTCTCAGCTTCTGTAATCACGTGAGCCAGTTTCTTAAAATATATTTCATATATATACGTATATACATCCTATTAGTTCTGTTTCTGTGGAGAACCCTGACAAATATAGTGCATTTTATTTTTTCCACTTAAAATATGCAAATGCAATTCTGGTCAAAGACACTTTGACATTCAATGCATCAGAAGTTCCAAAATGTATTTCATATCACACTGATTTTCTGTAATCTCAATTATGTTCTTAACTGCTTCTTAAAGCTAACTGTTAGTGCTAATTCTACCGTTGAACCTTTAGTGTTGTAGAAACTCTTCCTTATCTCATCCAGCCCCTTTTACATAACACTCTTCTATTTCTTTATGACATCTGTCCTATTTTTAAGAGGCTATTGTTCCTTGCGTCTCATCTAAGGATGCAAAATAATCTCCTAAAAAAAGCAAAAGCCATTTCCTGCAGCAGATCTTTGGCAAAGGTTTGTTCTTCCTCTGAACTTTCATAATAATCTTTCATAACCATTGTTCCAAGTTCCTGCACTGTGATTGTTGTCACTGCTGGGGTATATCCTTCATGTGTTATGGCTTTCTCATCTTTAAATAAAAGATGTATCAAAACCCTGTATTTGCCAGAAAACTTCCAGTATGAATGTTCCTTGACCTCACTTCCTTCTGGCCAATTCCTCTTTTCTAAGGTATAACTACATACCAGTTGAATGTTCACAGCTCCTAAATAAGTTCCACATTCTAACAGGCTTTATTAACCGTGGATCTAATAGACTGAAGTGAAATTCTTCCCAAGTTATTTCTGGATTTCCGCGGACATGAACAGTTGTTGAGCATGAAAATAGCCATCAGTCCCCCACATGTCCTGCTACCAGGGTCATCCTGTATTTCTTTCCCCCAGCAAAGGTGCAGAAATTCTATTTTTCCACCTCAAGGTGCTTTGCATTCCTGCCATTAAAGCCCTCCTCCTGTCCTCCAGGCCCTGCCCAGGAGATGGCAAGCTGGCTGCCCACAGGAGGAATCTGACTCAGAGGCATTTGAAATAGCACCATTTTTAAAATAAAATCGATGCAATTCTAAAATGAATAAATAAATAAATAAATGCACAGAAATAAAATCCAGATTTCCAGCTCCTCTTGAATTATGGAAAGATTTGGCAAATCTCTATCTGTGTTCTTGCAAGACAATTTGTTGTCTTTTTTTTTTTAAGTTTATTTTTACCTATTTTGAGAAAGATACCAAGAGCAAGTGAGAGAGGGGCAAAGAGAGAAGGAGACAGAATCCCAAGCAGGCTCCACGTTGTCAGTGCAGAGCCCGATGCAAGGGTTAAGCTGATGAGCTGTGAGGTCATGACCTAAGCTGAAATGAAGAGTCAGGTGCTTAGCCTACTGAACCACCCAGGCGCCCCAACAATTTGTTGTTTTTACATAAAGCATATCTTCTCTGGTTTGCTTCAGTCTCCTCCCTGGACAACCCACTCATTTTGTTACCTTAAGTGTTTGCATTTTTTTAAATTGAAGTTGACGTATTAAATTAGTTTTGTGTACAACATAGTTATTTAGCAACTATATACATACAAAATGCTCACCATGATAAGTGTATTATTGACTATATTCTCTATGTTGTACTTTTCATCCCCATGACTTATTTATTTCACCTACACCAAAAAAAAACAGATTGATAAATACAAATAACACACTGGGGGTTGGGGAGGTGTTGGGGGACGGACAAAATTTGTGTTTGAATTCAACCCTAGTATAAACTTGTTTCCCGCTGTATTTGTTTCCCAGGGCTTTCACAACAAATTACCAAAAATGTGGCAGCCTAAAACAACAGACATTTATTCTCTCACAGTTGTGGAGATGAGAAGTCCAAAATCAAGAGGAAGCCTTCCATGCCTCTTCCAGCTTCTGGGGGCTCCTTGCATTCTTAGCTTGTGGCCACGTCACTTCATTCTCTGCCTCAGTAGTCACATGACCATATTTTCTTTATGTGTCCCTTTCTGTACCTTATAAGGATACTCTCATTGGACTTAGAACCTACCTGAATCCAGTATGATCTCGTCCTGACCCTCACCTTAATTATGTCTGCAGAGATCCTATTTCCAAATAAGGTCACATTCTGAGGTTCTGGGTAGACAAGAATTTCCACCAGGGGATCCTTCCCAGGGATACACACACAATCCCAGAATGTGGACAACAAAAGAAAGACAATGATCCTTCCCACCTCTTTCCTATAGAACAATTCCCAAAGAGCACGCCCAAGCCAATGGACCGTGTTTTTCACTTCAGTTTCATTGACCTTAAAGTTGGCCAAAAAGCAAAAACCAAAAAATACCCACCTCCCTGATCCAGCCTTTAGTTGATTGTCAGTCCAAGTTTATGGCTGTATTTTGAGTTTATATCTTCTTCTAAGCCTTCTTAGGTATTTTACTGCACATTACGGAGAAAGCTGTAGCAGAGGCTGTTCGCAGACACCATTTTAAACCAGCAGTCAGTGAATCAACTTTATAAGGTGCAATTTAGAAAATAAGGAAAGGATGAGCTTTTTCCCCCCCTCCAAGTATACTCTTCATTTCCTCCACACTCCCTCTGCTCCCAGCTCCTCTCCCCAAATGCATCAATCACATTGCTGACTTTAGAGGAACAGAGGAAGAAGGATAGCATTGTTGTGCAAGTGTAGAACGAAAGATGCCATGGGGCCAAGTGAGATATCATAATACTGCTGCTGAGACCTTTACAGTCTGAGCTCTGAAACTTCCATTTGTTAATGCTGATTAAATAATGAAAACAATTCTAGGTTAGGAAAATGTTACTAATCAGCTCCACACAGTAGCTATTGTCATTGATTTGTATATTTAATGAAAAAACTAATTAGGACATATTTGTTATTGTATTGTGATTAACATACCATATCAAATGTGTCAGAATAAATCCTTTAAGAACAAGAAGAGTGTCTTATCCTGGGAAAATTGAAGCAAAAGAAAAAAAAAAGAAGAAGAAGAAGAAGGAAGAGCAAGTACCTTAAAATTTTCAAAGCCCAGCTCTGGAAGCCAAGGTCTGGAGTGGCGAAAGAAAGTGGCCCTAAGTTACACCGCTAATTGGCAAGGAAACTGGAACTGTAGCCCAGGCCTCCTGCCTTCTAGGTCACTGTTCTCTGCAGGTACAACCAGTTAAGTCATTTAAGCAAGTTGAGAATATACCATTTTCCGACTGTTCCATTCATTCATATACATCGCTTTGCAGTTTCCAAGTACTTTTACAAAGGACATTATGCCATTGGGTTCCCACAATAATCCTCTGATATGGAAGCAGGAGGTGTCCTTTCATAGGGAAGAAAATAGAAGATCAAACTTTTCCACTCGACACCTTTATTCACTGAACACCACTCACCTATCCCACACTAGGCCTCCAAAGACGAAGATGGTTCAGAATCCTGAAGGGTGTGCAGTCTGGAGAAGGAGAGAGAATTCACCAGACACTACTGGCAAAGGGTCCTAACAGAGGCGAGCCCGAGATGCTGAGGAAGTGGAGAAGCAGGTGACGAGAAAGCAGAAGTTAGAAGAGGATTTATATTTGGACAGAGGCTAAAGGATAAGTGCACAGCAGCTGCAAAAGAAAAGAAATGGCATTCCACCTGAAAGGAAGAAATCACAGTAGACAAAAGAAGACACAGACATACAACACGGTGCAGCCATTCAGCATGCCTTCTGAGAAGGGCGTGAGTCACAAAGGACATCCACAGAGAGCATGAGACCAGGTGAAGAAGTCCTTTCTGTGCTACGGTGAAGAGTTTGAACTTCATCTGCCAGACCAACAGGTGCAGGTTTTTTAAATAAGAGTGTCACATGATCAGATTTCTGTTTGGAATTCAAATGCACCCCAGATTCAGGCAGGTAAAAAAAGGAAAGGTATAGAACCACAGCGAGAGGGGCGCCTGGGTGGCTCAGTCGGTTAAGCGTCCGACTTCGGCTCAGGTCATGATCTCGCGGTCCGTGAGTTCGAGCCCCGCGTCGGGCTCTGTGCTGACAGCTCAGAGCCTGGAGCCTGTTTCAGATTCTGTGTCTCCCTCTCTCTCTGACCCTCCCCCGTTCATGCTGTGTCTCTCTCTGTCTCAAAAATAAATAAACGTTAAAAAAAAAAAAAAGAACCACAGCGAGGAAGAGAGGTGATGACAAACTGGAGAGACGTCTGACGCCTGAGCGAGAAGAGAGGACCCCTATTGGGTTTCGTCCACCCGTTGCTCTGGCTGAACTAGTGTGGTCCAGATCAACTGAATTTTCAAGAGAAACCAGGAATGGGTATTTTTATGTAAACACATCTAATTTTTCTATCCAGACATCTTATTCTAAAAAGTGTTTTGGACAGAAAAGAAAAAGGAAAGGCACCGTGGGCTGCTTTTATCCAAGAAGCCCCGCTTTGACATTTGACCTGTGTGCAATGTAAAACTCTGGAGGCAGGGAGAACATTTAAGGATCTATTGCAAAAGTATAAACCTAAGGCAGGGCCCGTGAGGAAAGAAAAGAAGGGCGGGAGATGGCTGACATCAGAATATAGAATCTAGAAGAAATCCACCGAGTGGTAGAGGGAGCAACGTGACTGGGCATTCGGACTCTGGTCTCTGATTTAGTCCTTTGTGAGATTGTTGTGATTGTGGGTATAGGCTTTACTAAAAAGCAGAAACAAAAACAAAACAAAGTATAGAAAGGAGCGGCAAAGAATGAGTTCTAAAAACAAGCCTCCAACCATCAAACCAACTTCCTATGAGTCCTCCAAGTTCAAAACGGTGTTTGCATTTAGAGCCAGGTTGACAAAGAAGACGAGTGTTCTCTTTGTTTCTTTGCTTCAGCCTCTGAGGTATTCAGTTAATGTTCTCTGCCATAAAGAAAGAAATGGTTGGTCTCCTTTCCCTAACTACGCTGTCTCTCTGATTTAAGTACTTTTCACCTGTGAATGTCCTTGGTTACTCCCAAACTGTATTCTGTCCTATAAAAGGCACTAAATTAAAGACTGCTTTGACTCTGGGTTTTAGTGAAGTGATTTTGAAAAGTGCTGTAAGGTTGCTCCTCCCTTCGGACAGCCAGTCAAGTTCCCCTTAAATGTCATCTCCTTTCTGCAATTGCTTTAAAAAGCCACCCCTTTAAGACACAGCTCAGATGACCTCTCCCCCATGAAACCTTTTTGTACCACACCCGCAGCCCCTGGCAACCCCAGGTTAGGTCAATGCGCCTTGACTGTGTAAATCATCATCATCTGTCACCATCTAATTAATTTCCACTCTTGAAAACCTATAAGCCGTGCCCAGTGCAGCAGCTAGAGCGGTCCTCTTAAAATACGTCAAGTCGTATCACTGTCCAACTTAAATTCGCCACTGTCTTTCCTCTGCAGTTAGAATAAAGTATAAACTCCTTGAAATGATGTACAAAATCCTGGATTATCATCTTGTCTATAACTTCTGCCACTCTTCTTTGTTCTGGTTACATTCACTGGCCTTCTGAGGGACCCTTAGATACCGCCACAGGGCCTTTGCACTTGCTCTTCCCTCTCTACTTACAATGCTTTTTCCAGGCTTTACATATAGCTGGATTTTTCTCATCCTTCTAGTCTTAGGTTAAATGCCATTTCCCCGAGAGGCCATCCATCCATTGCTAATTCATCTGAATGCTCGCTTTCCTAGGTTATTGTCTCTCAGCATCTGGATTACTTGCCTCATAGTTGTGGTAGCCATAAGAATCACCTTGCAGGCCACCTAATGCTGAAGCACAATTGTGTAAGGGCCTAGGTTGTTACTCTCTGAAGTCCACCCATATGCACACTCTCAAGCCACACTTCCCATGGGCTACTCCTAGCCATCGGCTGAACAGGAAAGGGATGCTAAGGCATTCTGATCCTGGAGACATGGGAATCCTCTGGCCAGCAATTTTGACTTGGGGACCCACCATCAACTGACACTCTCTTATGCTGCGTGGCAGTATATTTTCCTACCTGCCTGCCTACCTTCCCTCTCCCCTCCATTCCATGAGGAAGGGCTCCCCTAGTCCCATCCAGTGCCTTTCCCCATATTCCTTCAAAGTCCTGTGTCTTACTTTTGCTTCTCCTAGAACCTAAGCTAACGCAACAGTACTTAACTAAATCTTTGTGTGTGTGTTTTTATTTCTTTTTAATGTTTATTTTATTTTTGAGAGCGAGAGACAGAGAGTGAGCAGGAAAGGGGCAGAGGGAGAGGGAGACACAGAATCCAAAGCAGGCTCCAGGCTCCAAGCTGTCAGCACAGAGCCCGACCCAGGGGTTGAACTCAGGAGCTGTGAGATCATGACCTGAGCTGAAGTGGGGCGCTTAACCAACTGAGCCACCCAGGTGCCCCAATCTTTGTGTGTTTTTATGTATGTATGTATTGAGTTTCCCCAATGAAATGTCATCTCCTTGAAGGTAAGGCTCCTGGTAGTTTCACTCACTGACATGTGCATAGCACTAGCATGATCCTGGCATTCACTAGGTCCTTGTCAATACTTGTCCAATCTCATATATGGGTCTATCAACACATTGACACATTATATTGACATCATCCATGTGCCCGCTTTAATCTCTCACTGGGCTGCAGAACTTCTTAAAAATAATCTATTGATGGCGTTTGGTCCCAGACTGTTGGCCAGATCCTGAGGCAGACTAGCAGCCCAATTTGTGTTTGAGTTGAGATAACAATTCCTCCCTCGCTCACTCTGCCTACGCAGTACTCCCCATATACCCCAGGCAACACAGGGTAAATCCCTAACTGTCTTCCATAGTGCTATCTAGTTTACCCCCAAGCAGGCCCTCGCCCCGTGTCCTACATCTCTGTGATGAATGAATGTCCCCACCACTCGCCCAGGTTCTGTGAATTCTTCTCCTTCTCTGGCCTTCTACATCCCTGTCGGCATTCCAGGCTGCTCAGTCACCAACTTCAATCCTTTTCACTTCCTAGGTATCTGCTCATTGAATGAGCTTTTCTCCATTTTTACTGCAAGCACCTGGGTCTAGGTCAGCATCACCTCTCTCCTTAACCAAACAAATCACCTCTTAATAGGTTCTTCTTCCTCCACATTTACATCCCTCCTATACATTTCCTCTCCAGGAGCAACACGTCCTTCCTACAAAGCATATCTGATCAGGCCACACCCTGCTTACAGCCCTTCCAGTTTCGAAGTCTTTTGAAGACTTTCAGGGAAGATCCACTCCATCCTGCCCGGCCTATCCACAGTCTGTAATAGTTCTTGTTACACAGACTTGTTTAATGGTACCTTCAAGAAGGTGTGTGACTCATGTTTTGAAAACAAAGATCTGCCCAAGTTACCCCATTTTGTTCAAATCCTTTAAAGATTCCCCGTTGCCTCCAGATGCTGTGAGTGTGCCCTCCCACATCTCTAGCCTCCTCTCTCTACGCCATCCAATGCCCTTAGCCTTCCCAGCTATAGACAGAGCACCCATGCCCCCATGCAGCACTAGCTCACAAATCGTCGCCGATGTTGCTTCTTTTGCCTGAACCACGTTGCCTCATCTACATTCTGGTCAGCGCGTCCCCATCCTTCAATACCCATCTTGATTACCTCTCTTCCATGAAGTCTTTGGATACCTCTCTCCTCTCGGTAGACTTCACCACCTCTTCTGCTGTGGCCCCGTGTTATTTGTACAAATTTCTATCACTTCACAGCATTTCTTGGTTTATAATTCTAATTTTGTGTCTGCCACTGGACTACAAACTTTTCAAGGGTGGTGTCAAGGTCTTATTCAGCTTTCGTTTCCAACTACCTGCCGCATACAAAGAAGGTGTTCGATACAAATACACCGAGCGAACAAATGAATGAACAACTTCATCCCATCTTCAGAGAGCTACAATTTTTTCCTCTCCGGTTATTCTACCTCCTGCGAACTACGATAGATGAGATTGCCTTATTTTCTGAGCTCTATACATATATAGCTATACAATCTTTCTTAGTAGGTTCTAAACATCTAAAGAGCAGGGGAAAAGCCTCACAGTTTCTTTGTTTCCTTGCCTTGCACATGGAGGAGCTCAATCTCCTTTTGCTGATTGATTGTTATTGCTAGATCTACTATTCCTTTTTGATTCGGCAACTTACTGAAAAAGAATTTAAAAAGAAAGCCTGCTCAGAAATCAAACAACAAAATCACAAAATGTTCTTTTCTAAAAATAACACACCCCCAAAACACTCAAGGCAAAAGCTGTGTGTTTTCTCCTCTCCCATTAATGAGAGAAAGATACGACTTCCTCAGTTTTCATTTTGTCTGCGTCATGTCTGCGTTGCCTGGAGATTTGCGACTGTTGTTGCAAAAAAGATCAAATGACAACGGGAGACGGATGGTCTCCTTGATTAAAAAGTGGCACTCAGGTACATCAGCTTCCTCAAATTCAAGGAGGAGAGGGTTATTTCACAGCTAGTGCCCACTTCAGAGGCACGAATCCCTGGAAGCAGCTGAGGCTCCCCTCCCCACCCCTCCCCACCCCTCCCCACCCCCCGCCCTGTCCAGATCTGCTCACACAGGAACTTTAACGCAATGACACGTAGAGCAGAATCACAAAGGCTTAGAGTTTCCTGTTCATTGATTCAAGATCATCTTTCCAGAGACAATTCAATAAGCGGCATGGCAGAGTCAAACCAACCTGTATTCCAATCCCAGCTCTGACAGTCAGTAGCTGTGTGACCCTGGTCAAGTTACTTGGCCTCTCTAAGCTTCAGTTTCATCAGTTGGAGAATGGGGGTGATAATAACATACCTAACACCATGCTGCTGATGTGGTTGAATGAGATAACACAAAGATATCCCTGCCTGTTCCTCAGTGCTCGTCAATGGTGGCCGTTATCATTTATTCGCCAGAACCGCATGTGTCAGAATAGCCACCAAATGTTGAAGACTTACATAGTGCTCTAGACACTATGCTAGTTGTTTTTATGCTGATTAGTTTACTTATAAATCTCAAAACAGTCTTTAATCAGGTATCATCCTCATTTTATAGTTGGGGAAACTACATGTGCGTGAGGATAAGTCACTTACCCAATATCACACACCTCTTACAGTCACCTTTATGGCAGAATGAGTCATCGCCTTTTCCACAGCCCTATGTTTCTGTTTCCTATCTTAAATGGGTGGGCAGTACTCAGAACCCCGAGTGCCATCCAACTCCCACAACTTCCGGAAGAATTTGCGACATGCAGTCAGGCAGACCCAGTGCATTTTCAATAGTACTACTACTAATTTAGTAGTAATTTAGCCAGATGTTTCTCCTACCCTGGAGCCACATTTGAGCTTCAATGGCCCTTTTAATCAATTTTTTTTTAATGTTGGGTTTTTTTTTTTAATTTTTGATAGAGAGAGAGTGGAAGGGGGAGAGGGGCAGAGAGAGAGGGAGACACAGAATCGGAGGCAGGCTCCAGCTCTGAGCTGTCAGCACAGAGCCCGATGTGGGGCTTGAACCCATGAACTTTGAGATCATGACCTGAGCCAAAGTCGGACGCCTAACCAACTGAGCACCCAGGCACCCCCCCCCCCACCTTTAATCACTTTTGTTGAAGAGTATGGGCCTTCAGATCTTTCAGATCTTTCCACTCTAAGGGAGGAAAAAAAAAAAAAAAACAGAGGAGAAAATTTTTGCCCATCACCAAGGACCTAGAAAGAAACAGGCCTCAGCTGTCCTCCTCTTATTTCTCTGCCTGTGGACAACGTGTTGCCCATAGAGACAAAACCGCTCACCAAGCAAGAAAGATCCCTCAACCTTGTTTTGTCCCTACTGGACTCATAAATAAAGAATAAACCACTGGCCCTCCCTCTCTCTCCCCTGTCCCCCCAAAACATCTAACCATTCCTTTTTCCTTCCTACTAAATATTCCCATCCACCGAGCACTGTAGCTTTTATATATTTGTCAATCAGTGCTTAATCTATCAGAGCATCCTCTTTGGGCAGTAGTTGCCTTTGGACAGGAAAAGGCCTTGAGCTCCCTCTAGAGGTTGCTATAATTTGACCAACCCACAGGACCCTCGCCTTGACTTTACACGGCTGCAGGTGGTAGCCAGGGGCAATGTCACATTTGTCTGTGTTTGCCAAGAGCGCTACAGGAATGAATTCAAACCAGAATATTCTCCACTGGAAAAGTGAACCAGGGCCAAAGTGACAATGTCAACAACTCCCTCCAAGTGAGCAATACAGAGACAACTGCTTTCTCCAACATGAAGACAGGTCGTTTTGGTCCCCGGAGCCTGTTGGGTCTCAGCAGAAAAATCTGAGCAAAGATCAACAGAGGGGCCAGCCATCTCCCCCCCTAGGTTGTGAGCTCTGAGGCCCTACCAGGCCTCCAGAGATAGGAACAGAGAGACAAAGCTGTTTCCTCCTGGCACCGAACGCTGACCAGTGAGAGGCACCCAAGATGATGGCCTGCCTAGTGCCAAGCCCTGGAAGGTGCAGAAAGGCCTGCCTCAGCCAGACAAAAAGCCAGCCACTGCATAAAGCGGGCATATGTCTGGAGCATCATGGCTACATTGCCTGCTCTGGTGTCCAGCCCATGCGTGGGAAATGTCTGGTCCTGGCTAAACACATTTTTGGAATAATGTTGAATAAGCACACACCTAACAGCTATCCTATGGCTGCTTCCCCTAACTGGTGTAGGGTGCACTTGTTGTGGGTAGAATCATGTCCCCCCCCAAAAAAATATATTTCATTTTTAACTCACAAGGCCTATGAATGTGACCTCATTTGGAAACAGGGTCTTTGTAGATCAAATAAAAGTTAAGAGGAAGTCATGCCAGCTTCAGGTTACCCTTAATCCAGTGACAGGTGTCCTTGGAAGAAGAGGAATATTTAAAGGCAAACACACAGTGACAGAAGCACATCATGTGATGACAGAGGCAAAGATGGGGGTCGTGTGTCCGAAAGCCAAAGGACACCACAGATTTCTGGCAGCCATGAGAAGCTGGGAGAGAGGCATCACATGAGCCTTCCCTGGAGTCTTCTGAGGGAACCTGGCCCTGCTGGCACCTTGACTTCAGACTTCTAGCTTCCATTTCTGCGAGAGAATACATTTCTGTTGTTTTAAGTCATCCAGTTTACGGTAATTAGATATGGCCCTAGCAAACAGCACTTTACTCTTCCCAGCACAGTGAAATGAAAATCTCAGGGCCCCCTCAGAGGAAGTGTTATACCTCTTATTCCTTCAAAAAGCCAGACGACACCCAGTCACTCTTTTCACTGCTTCCAGGTCTCTGCCTGAAGATGAGGCTTCCCCATGATGGAAACAGCGTGGGCCTCAAAATTCAATGCCACACCATGGAGGGGTTGCTGGTAGCTTCAGCTAAAGCTCTATAGGTCTCACAGGGCTTCTGTTCTAAACAATAGGAGAAAAGAAAAAGCAGAAATTATGGACACGCTTCAATTCCTTCATGTGGAACACTGGGCAGCAGCTTTCCCCCTAATCTCTTTGTACAAATATATTTTGGAAAAGAGGATGTATTTCCTCACAATACAGGGCATTTCAGACAGTATAGGCTCCCTGACCTATTTGCAGAAATAGCTTATCCTCTGCTTACAGACAATAAACAATCATTATGATGTGTTAATCTCATATGCTTCTCAGGAGAAGGAAAAATCATCACATGCAAGTAACAGAGGGTTTCAACACCTTCCTTCCACCAAAAAAGGGATTGTTCTCAGAGTGCTCCCTTCCAAGGACGCTGTCCCACTAGATTGTGAGCTTTCTCAGGAGAGGAACAGTCCCATTTAATCTTCCAATCCATGATCCCTGGCACCAGGTGGGGTATCTTACAGGCTTTCTGGAAAAAAATGGAGTGGAAGGGCTGGAGATGGACAGAGCCCTCCCCACCGGAGGGATCTGAAGCCTCAAAGGTTCCCTGCTCTGTCCTCTTCCTACCAGAGTGTGTAAAGACACAAAGAGAAACTTTCATCTGAATTTTCTTTGCCAGTTGACATTAATTCGGGGTTAAATCTTCCATAAAGACCCATTCGTGCAATGACTGGGTTTCAATCACGCCAGCTGTACTGCCCAAGACGACATGTTTAAAATCCCTTCCGTTTAAGTGGACAAGGCAAGGTGAACACAGTATCGTTCAAGCCTACCTCATTCCAGGATGGTTGCTGCTAATCAGCCTGACTCCTTGCAATCTCTTCTGTCAGCACTGACCTTGGGTCTCCATATCTGCTGACTCTCTAGACAGCTTGCTATGTTTTCTTCCCAACAGGACTCCTGGAAAGCCCCCATTTGGCCCAAGTCCCCAAATTCCTTCTGATCAGCTCTCTTGGAACGCATCCTGCTTGAGCGGGATGTCTGCCCCTACCCATCCTGATTCTGGGAGTTGGAGTGTCTGCTTTGACTACAGCGTGAGGGAGTCCTGAGAGGGCAGCTCTCCCCGAGCTGAGTTCTCCGACAGGCTGCCCGTCACAGGCTTGTCTACCAGCCATGCAAGCAGTGAAGCTCGGATCGCTGTTCAGAAACAGGGTCTCCTCTCGTTGCATCATTTAGGTGTTTTAGGCAATATGAGCCTTTAAGAGAACACACGGGGCCAGACTCTAAATGTTTTATATTATATTGACTAAACTTGGTGATGGTTAGAAGAAGAGGGAATAAGAATGAAAAAAAAAAAAAAGCAGGAAAAATGGGTAGGAATATACGAACAGCTGATCTTGCAAATCTGCTTTAGGAAAGATCCAAAAGCTGCATTTCTATCAATTAGGGAGAGAAAAGTTCAGATACTAGTAGGGAGGAGGGCAGGTGGTGGAAGGTCCAAATATCCTGAGGTACTATCATGGAAACTTCAAGATACACACACACACACACACACACACACACACACACACACACACAAATATTTCCCTAGCATAAGCATCCAAGTATTGGGATCTCTCTAGGGTCTAGAAGAGGAGAGTCAACCCAGCGATTTGGAAAGGAGACTGAGCTAAGGTTAGCAGTGGGAACCCGCTGGGAGAAATGCAGATAGACATGATGAAGACATTTTTTGAGGGTGAGAGGTTCATTAGAGCTCACCAACAGCATACACATCTTGTTACCATTATGGCAACATCAAGGTCCCAGAAGAATCTTGGGTTAGGTCACTCCTGAATCTAACTCAATTTACCTACAAAGTGAGAGTAATGACAACATCTCTATATACCACAAGGAGACTTAGAAGGATTACATGAGACAATAATTATTAAGAACCTTTGCAATTTCTTACAATATGCCCATGACAAATTCCTCCTCATCTACCAAAGGCACAGAGCCTGCTTATGGGAGAAATTGGGGCGTTAAAACTTTGGGATTTGGTGTGGGTTGACCAAGGGGCCTGTAGGGTGAATCACCTCACAATCAGGTGACCTTGCTATATAACTTCAGGTGACAATGTATTCGGTGATATTGGGCGGAATTTCCCTTGAATCTGGGGACTGGAAGCAAGAACATGCAGTGAAATCTGAGTCACAGCAGGGTCAAGTGAAGAGCCCTCAGTGGGAAATCAGGACAATTGGATTCTCATACCAGGTATAGCTAAGCATGGACCAGTGTCATCAACTGTCACTGTGCCACTTTGCTCTCTTGTAAAATAAAGGCATCATCTCCTAGTTGTTTCCATGCTGTAATATTGTGTGTGTGTGTGTGTGTGTGTGTGTGTGTGTGTGTGTGTGTGTGTGTGTTTGTATACACATGTTGTAATGCTAATGAAAGAAGCATTAAACTAACTAGTGCTAAGCCCTGGATTTTGCTCTACACTTTCCCCAAAACAAGACTTTTTTTTGAAAGGGGTGGGGTGAGGGACAGCAGGGAGAAGGAGAGAACCCCAAGCAGGCTCCATGCTTAGTGAGGAGCCCATCTCGGGGCTTGACCTTACAATCATGAGATCGTGACCAGAGCCAAAATTAAGAGTCAGACACTCAACCAACTGAGCCACCTAGGCACCCACCCAAAACAAGATATTTTATGCAATTCTTAGAACATATCTGGGTGTAAAAGAGCATATCTGGGTTTACAAAAGCAGGTGCCAGCCAAATGAAGACCAACTCTACATGAATGCCTTCATTCACAAATACTCCTGTGCTCATTAAATTCATACTGATTGATTATCCCTATTACCTTATCCAAACCTACTGGCATCTCACTGTACATTCTCTGCCCAACAGGAAGGAGTGTGCACTAGAGGCCCAGGGTCCTGTGCTGGAGGAAAAGTGTGAACCTCCATTTAGTTTCCAGTGACCCCTAACTGGCTCATGACAGACCAGTCCTGGGGCTCAGGGCTCGTCCTGTTATCTCCCTGAAAGGCATGTGTTGGGGTGAGGGTGGGGCTCCCTCACCTGTCGGGAAGGCTATGAAGACACAGAAGTAAGAGGACATTTAGGGTCTTCAGCGTTTCGAGAAGAAGCCCAGAGTGGCTTGGGAGGGAAATGGGTTCAAGTAGGCCTGATGGGACTCCTTGAATCTCCTTTAGACTCAAAATTGTTTCTTGCTCTACCCAGAAAAATTTTATGATCAGATTTCATAGCAAAACCAGCTGGAAACAAGATACACCAGAAAGGGCACATGTGTGTGGTTTATGTGTGTGTTACAAGGTCCTGCCTTATGCCGAAAAAATACCCGGGAAAGATTTCCTTTCACAACATACACATTGAGACTCACTCAGCTCCCTAATCTCTGCAGCTCTGAGGTACGCTCAAAGGGATAGGAAGCATAGAGGCATCATCCTGATTCTCCGGGGCTGGGTAGGGCAGCCATTCCCCTCCCGTATGTTCCACCAGTATGGGCCATGTAACCTCAGGCAAGTTACTAACTCTTTTGGGGTTTCAGTATCTTCCTTTGTGAGACAGAGATGCTAACTGTGCCTGTCTATGGGGTTAGGAAGAGAATTCAACAGGATACTTCATGTAAATCATTTACTGTAGTGCCTGAGTTTTAAAAAGGGCTAAAACATTATCCCGGCCATAAATAATAGCACTATTTCACTGTGCTTCTCACTGCTACTACTCTCGCAGAATTACACAGTGCCAAATTGCAGTTGTGGATTTACCTATGGGACCCTCCCTCTGAACAGAGAACCCCCTGAAGGCCAGACCTGGTCCTATGTCATCATCGCTCTCTGGCCAGCACTCCACTGAGTGCCTGATTTACGACAGGTGCTTGGGGGGCACCTGGGTGGCTCAGTCGGTTGCACTCTCGACTCTTGATTTCGACTCAGGTCATGATCTCAAGGTTCGTGGGATCGAGACCGGCGTCTGGCTCTCCAGTGACAGCATGGAGCCTGCTTGGGATTCTCTCTCCCTCTCTTTCTGCTCCTCTCCTTCTCTCTCTCTTTCTGTCTTTCTCTCTCTCTCCCTCAAAATTAATAAGTAAATATTAAAAAAGAAACAAACAGGTGCTTGGTATGTGTCCTGCTGAATGAACAAAGGGTTAAAGCAGTGAATCTCAGCCCCGGCTGCCGCTGGCATCACCCAGCCAGGTAGCTTTAAAAATCCTGCCGTCCAGCCCCAACTCCAGAAATTCTGAGTAAACTGATCACAACTGAGACTCCGGCGTGAACAGTCTGTGAAATCTCCCCAGGGTTGGAGGTGCTCTGGGAGACAGCAGGAGTTGGGGACTACTTCAGGGTCTCAAAGATCAGCCAGGCCAAGCCAGCCCTGAGTCTCTCCCTCCAATCGCCCATCTCCGAGGCAGTTGTCAAGGCCCAGGAGCCCCTGGAGACACAACTTGCTGGGATTCGAAGTGTCCTGTCCTGACTGCTGAACAGTGTCTTCTCGTGACACAGCACCGCTGGCCCCACTGCCTCCCCACGGAACAAAACACAATCCTCACCCTGAAACTTGGCCCAAGACAAAGTACAACTGCTTTTCTTTTATAGCCAAATTCAGGCACTCTCGGCTCTCAGTGAAAATCATTTGCAGGCCTTGTGGGATAGAGGAGAGAAAATAACGTCTAAAATATATAAATAATTCAGGGCTGAGTTTATTCATGACGCCGTGTTTTCTCCGAGCAGCGGTTTGTATAATCTTTCTTACACTGCCAGTTGGGCCTGCCTCCATAGCATTTATTACTGCAGACAACCCGTTAGAAGCTGTTTTGATTTATGCATCTACATTCTATTACGGAGGTAAGTTTATAGCAGGCTGCGGTTTCTGCTGCTGACATTGTAGGAAGAGAAAACACACACACACACACACACACACACACACACACACACAATGACTGGAGGAAAGAATGGGGAATAGTCATGCTGCCAGTCTAAAAAGGTCAAGAGAAATGGGCCTATGTGCTCTTACGTACCATTTAAAGTTATCTGGTACACACACTCACACTCACCTACCTGCATAAGACAAAAAAAATGTCAATCCAACATCTTCTAAGGGCCAGCTCACTCTTCTAGGTGATCCGGATATATTGGTGAATGAAGTAGAGAGAATCCGTCCTCTAAGGACACACTCTTGTTCCACCAACAGCCTCCTGGGGAAAATGATGCTACTTTCATCTCTGTCTCCCCAACAATGCTTAGCACAAGGTTGACACACAGTGGGCACTCCATATCTGTGGAATGAATGAGTGAATCCCAGATGAGAATAAAATGAAGTTACACTCTCAAGATCACTTTTCAGTTCTCTCTCCTCCTGGCAAGGTTACATAAGAAAAACCACACAAAACCTCACCCAATAAGCATTTATTGCTCAGGTCTCAAGGATGTTAGGCTGGACGGCTCTGTTACCTTTGCTTGGCTGACTTTCAGAGCTCAGATGTGGCTGGCTGCCCACTGACCAGGTCAGCCTCTGCTGGGACAGTTGGGGTGACTTGGCTTTGCTCCATGTGTCTCTCATTCTCCAGTAAGTTACAAACCATGTCCTTGTGGCCATGGCAGAAGAACAGAGAGTAGCTAGAGACATGCAGGTCTCTTGAGACTTCGGTTGGGAACTAGAAAACCATTACTTTTTAAGGATTCTATTGGCTGAAGCAAGTCACAAGGCCAGACCAGATTCAAGGCATGAAAGATTCCATATTTAGTGGGGGGATCTCGAAAGTCACAGAACAAAAGTCAAGGCTCAAGAGGTTAAAAAATCAGAGCCACCATTGCAATCTGCCACAGGTACCCAGCAAATTAGCGAAAAGCTATCCCTGGAACCAGCCTGTAAGTGAAGTCTACTTTCCTTCTCAGTAACACCCAGGCACATTCCCCGCCACCCGATGCTGAACATGGCTCCTTGATGAGTTTACAGAGAAAGTATGTTGTGTGTCTGAAAATAGTTCCATGTTTCCAGAGTATCCCCCACCCTGATCTTTTTACCGGAGCCCCACGGGGTGTCACCTGCCTCTGATCCCCTGCCCTTGTTCCCACGAGTTCTTCCTGCACCCTTCTTAACCTACCACTGTAGGACACATGATGTGTTTATACTAAGATCATGAGACAGAATTTTAGCTACAATGTACTGAGCGCTTACCACATTCCAAGTCCTGCGCTGAAGGACTTTGTACATGCTACCTCATTTAATCCTCACACTGACTCTATGAGCAGGTTAAAATGATCTCTCATTTACCATTGGCAGTGGGGGTGGGTATAAATACCAGGGGAGACGAAGTCACTTGTCTAAGGTTCTAGAATTAGTAAGTAATCAAGTCAGGTTTCAAATCTAGTGTGTCTCAATCGGAGCCCATGTTTCTAACCACTATACCATGTCTGTCTTCCTTGAACCCATAGGGTCTCCTTCACTAAACCATGACACCCACCTTGGTAAAGAATTTCCACTTTCTTGAAGCAAAAGACCACGATCTTCTGCTATCAGATACTGCAAAGGAAGAATCCAAGTTCACACAGCAACAGCTTGGATTATTTTCCTTTGGGGACAAGGTTGGAGACAGGTTGTGAAACTTCCTGTCTGGTATAATTTCCACCAGCTCCCACAAGAATATCCCAGGCTTTGTTAGTCAGAGTGACTGCAAATGAGGCCATAGATTTAGTTTCTCCTTGGGCCAGTTGGAGTCAACATAATGCATGATGTAATTTGCTTGCCCACATGAGCACCAATAATTCTTTGTGTAATTTCCTATTGTTGGTTGGAAAGAAGTCTGGTTCTGAACTAGAGAGAAAGTATGAGAATCCTACGCACATTATCGCAAAAGCATTGGATCCCTACAGCAGTGCCTTGATGTGGACAGTGGGAGAGTGTGAGCCCGGGAAATGTGGCAGCTCATTCCAAAGTCGAGCTATGAAAAGAAACGGAGTCCTCCACAAGCGGACTGTCTATCCAATCCTCATTTACCTTCTCTTTTAACGTCTGTTTAATACTGACACCCAAAGAGCAATAGACAAATGGAAACCTACCACCTGATCCATAGGTTGCCAGGCTCATGAAAGTTCCAACGCAGAATTCTGATGAAAGCTGAATTCAAGATGATTGGTTAGGTTTAAGACCCTGAGAGGAAGAGGAACATGCCCGGGGTTGCTGGAAGGGGGAAAAAAACTATATATATATATAGATAGATAGATAGATAGATATATAGTTATATACACATATATATATGTATATAACTATATATCTATCTATCTATCTATATATATATATATATATATATATATATATATGGTGTGTGTGTGTGTGTGTGTGTATGTGTGGCTGTTCAACAAGGCATTTAACCAGCCAACTACATAGGTAAGGATGACAGGTGTGCTTCACTCCACTGGTCAAGGGGAGTTTGGTGAGCACCAACCTGCATTAGGGAGGAAGGACACAGTCTTCAATAGGGGGGCTTATCATATTAGAAAAAAAGGTGGAAGAGGGCCTACTATGCCCAAACACAAGAAATACTGGAAATCAGAACACTGTCTTTAAGGCACAGTGACCCCATCCACTAGTAAGCATATAAGGGAGGGTTAAGCTGGGATCAACCACAGTGGTCATTTCTCTCCCCTTGGAACATAGTAAATGAGGGATTGGGGAGAGGGATATGCTCTGCCTCCCTAGCATTTCCCACATGGGAAGAATGGACAGAAGTCACTTAATCTTTGAAAAGGTTTAATATAAAAAATGGACATCAACATGCCTTCTCTCAGCCAAGCCAGTGGAGAGTGGCTAATTTTTAAGACTAGTCAAAAAAGCAGCAGGCAGTGTGAGAATGTGAATAGAGAGAAGCTAAAAGGACGGAGAGGCAGCCTGCTCATTGCAGCCTTTGCTCCTGGGAAGCAGGCCCGTCCCTCGGGCACAGCTGTGATGTGTGGGGTAGAGTTGGGTCCACAAGAGAATGCAGAGGCATCATCCAAGGAGCAGATGCTAAATGGTTCTTAGAATGAGGCAGGAGCTGAGGTTTGAGCCAAATGGGAGGCAGGGAACCAGAAAAAGAAGGAAGGAGACCACCAGAGAGGACAAAAGGGAGATGGCAGGAACGCATTCTGGACAGAGCCATCTTCCCTTGCAGGTGGACAGCTACCTCCCCCAGAGGGCTCAGGCTAGGGCTGGATGGATGCTGTCCAAGGGGGGCTTAATGACCTCTTCATGTTGCTTTCTTTGTTCTATAAAGGCATGTACAACTGCATTAGTATGCTCAGCAAAGGGCCTCCTTTTGTTGTGGCAGGTGCTGTAAGAATTCAGAACAGCTGATGTTTCATAAAATCATGAGCCTGCAGAGAGCCCTGGGAGGTCAGAAAGCCCAAGCCCCTGCCCCTCACATCTGGTCCCTCTGTTGAATGGTGCTGCAGCTCAGAAATATTTTTAAAATCATGTTTATTGTACTTCATCTTATTTCAAGAGTGATACACTTTCATTGGGAAAAAAAAAAGTGGAGCATGCAGCAAAGCAGAGAAGAAAACAAAAATAATTTCTAATCTTACCACCACCCAACGAGAGCCACTGTTGACATTTCAGTGGAGAACCCATTGCTGTCTCTCAATCTTTTACCTGTAGGGCACAGGTGTGTGTGTGTGTGTGTGTGTGTGTGTGTGTGTGTGTCTGCATGTGTCTTTGTGTGTATCTGTCTGTATTGTAAATGTACAAAAAGTAAGTGGCACTTTTCCTATTACTCCAGAATTATCAAATAAAGATGTGAAGAAAGAGGCATTAAGTTCCACGCATTTCAAATAGAGCCAAATGCCTCTCTCAAGCCATGCCAAAAAGTGGGCAAACTGGAACTGATACCTTCAACCATCACCCTGCACCACCAGCACCTATCTATGAAAGAAGACCAAGGAGAAGAGAAAGGGGAATCCTATGAGTGCCGAGTGGAAATGCTGGGCCATAGCATGTCAAGGTCTAAACAGGGATTCTATGAGGTGTGGAAGGGGCTTTCCAAGACAATAAATCCTAAATATATGCAACACTGGCAAGAAGCTAACACTGACACGTCATTCTCTGCCACCTGAGTAGACAGCGGTCTTGTTGATCTACATGGTTCCTGCTTAAGTAGGAAAATAAAGCGTTGGGGGGGGGGGGGAGGGGATGCGGGGGGTGCATCCACATAGCAGCCTGTCCCATCAGGTGTTCTGGCAAAGACACTCGAACTTGCAGGAGGTCCAGTGGACACTGTACAAGATAGTCTTGACCCACCTTTCTGGCCATCCCGTAAGATAATGGGTTGCCAAGGAAGAGGAGCTGAGAAGCAGGAGACTGTGAGTGAACCCCCCAGGGAGCATCTGGGGGAGAGTCAAACTTGTCAACCGGACTTAGATCTCTGCACCTGAGAGTCCCCTGAAGAGGAACCGGAGAAAACGGACAATGGGCCCACCAGGAAAGAGCCACAGAGAGGGGAGTCTGCCACGGAGAGTGCCCTGAGGTCCCACCAGTGGGAACCAAAGAAACCATGACTGCTGACCAAGTGAACCTCAACAGCAGGCAGATCGGTAAGCAGCGCTGTCCTTGACCTTTCTCCCACGCCCAAATACACCAGAGGCCATCGCCTTGCCTCCTAGAGGGAGTGAAGAGACTGCTCCCAGAGAACGGAAGGGGGAGGAAGAGTAAAGAGCAGGCTGGGCCTCTCCCACTCATGTGCCCCAGGTCTCAAGCCCTGATAGCACTGGAGGCAGAAGAGGGGATGAGGTTGGTCTCTTATACTGGAAAGGCTTGTTACAACCAAAGAAAATAGGAAGTTAGGAAATCTGCTACCTGTCAGGTAAGAGATTTAACACCACATCATTGGGAACATGCCCAAGGGCACAGTGACTGAGGGAAAATCCTGATATTTGTAACCCAGCATGTTAGCGTATCTCCAAAACTTAAAACACACATATACATGAATATACAATACATATATGCATATATACACATTTGCACACACATACATGCATGTGTGCATATACATGCATATGCAGACATATGTGACACATAATACATATGCATGCACATACACACGTGTGTAGATACACATGGACACATTCACACATATGAACACATATACATATCTGCGTACATATATACACATACAATGCATGTGTACATATATACACATGCATACACACATACATGAGCACATGCATACACACCTGATACATGCACATACACACGCACTCATACATACATACACACATACACATACACTCGTACAGGCATACACACATACATGCACACACACATCTATGCATATACACATATACACACGTGTGTGCACACACATACATAAATATACATGCACACATATGTACCTATATTTTTTAACCCAGACAGAATAAAACACAGCCAAAAGCAACTTTATTTTTTCACACCTCTGCCTTTTGTCCCTGATTCTGTGACCCTCCCTTCTCAGCACCTGCATGAAATCTCATGCAGTTTCCATCATTTCTCTGTCTACTGTCACACAGAATGAAGTCTGGTCTCGCCTCATACGATCTCGCGTCCTATTTAAAGCTCCTTCCTCCCCCCCTTCCCCTGCAGCTTGCACCTGCTTCAAGCTGGGGAACCTGGGTGAGGAAAGTCATAGTGGTGTCAAGGCCAGCAGCTCTGTATGTTGTGGAACCACTACGTTGTACTCCTAAAGCTAATGTAACATTGTGTCAGCCATACTCAAATAAAAAAACAAACATAAAAAATTTAATATAACACCCAATACTTGTGAAGCTGTAAAAAAAATCAATATAATCTACTTAGTGCTACTGGCCATAAGCATACTCTTTTATGATGACCAGATAACAAAATGTATGAAAAGTCAAAAAAAAAATGAAATATACAAAGAGATTAGAGGGGATGGTGGCGTTGGTATGTGGGAAGTCAATTCCCAGAATTGCATATCTGTGAGGTTCCCAGGGTGGGGAGAATATAAGAAGTTTCCATGAAATGTAAGAGCCTGTAGCGAAGCAGCGGCCAGGTTTTACACCTTCAGGTTTGGCCCAGGACACCTGGGACTCTGACGGCTTGTGTGTGTGATCACTGATCCTCCACACCCTGGTTGTGTGGAGGAGAACCAGGGCCCACAGCTCCTCTCGCCCCTGCTGGATTTCTGCTTTCAGCTTCTCCAAGTCCGGAGTCAGGAACATGTCCAACTCCATTGGTGAAGGGCACCCACTGACCCTGCATATCTCCAGGTCATCAAGGTGGGAAGTGGTGAGAGATATACAAAGGTTCCAGTATATTCTTGTAGGATCTGGTGCATACTCATGTGTTCCAGTTTACCCTTGTTCTCCCCACATCCTGCTCATTTCTCCTCCCAATGGCTAGCCACACTGACCTGTAGTGACTTCAGGCTCCACACGAGACGCAGAGCAGCAGCATTTAATGACTTCTACCCCAGCTCCCACAATGGAGTAGAGTCTTACCCCTTATTCTCGATCACCCATAGTGGTTCTGCTTCGCTGAGTAAACTTCGACTAATAGAGAAAAAAAGAATCAATTCCTAGTGCCTCGATGCCCTCACTAGCTGGGCATGTATTCCTGTCCTTCGATGCCTGGCTTCTCTCTACTTACACTTTATCTCTTTTGCTCACCTCATCTGTCCACATAGTCCTCTTCTCTGATACCTCTTTCAAGGCAGCCCATGGCTTCCTCCCTTCTATGGAGTTCATTTCCGGCCCACAGGAAACACACATAAAACTTAGGCCTACCAAACTCCAGAACTACAGTCTCTTTTCAATGAGACCCTCTATAAACCGTTTCAAGCATGGATCAGATACTGGTCCTTATGTTCCCAAAACACTGAGGGAAACATATCAAGTTCTCCAGTTGATTTTCCCCAACAAATTGCTTTTATTTAGTCAATACACCTTCCCCACAAGATGGAGTGTATTTCTCCACTCCTGCTGGTTTGGAGTTTGGCCATATGACTGGTTTTGGCCAATCGCAAAAGTAATATTGTGTTCATTCTAAGCCAAGATCTTAAAAGGCGTTAACGTTTCTTCAGCTAATTCTTGTACTTCTGCCATCACTATTAAAACTTGTCCTGGGCAACTGCTGGTTCAAGAATGATAAGATATATGGAAGGATTCAGATCCATCTACAGCTGAAAAGAAACCTACTCAAACCACAGGCTGAAGTAGCACTTCCCACAAGAGTCCAGCTTCGATCATCCAAATTGTTGTCAATCTGCAAATCCATGAAAATAAATATTTGTGGTTATAACCTAATGAGATTATGAGAGTTATTTCTTATGCAGTTTTATTATCGCAATAGCTGACTGGTACACTTGGCTTATAGTGAAAAGGAAATATCTGCTTCAGTAATTCCCTCCAAAACACTTCCCCATGCATCCAGCCTCCTAATAATTCTTAGCATCCTTTACATAGAGGTGGGTGATGGGCTAATGCTGACAGACCAGCTTTGAGATGTGTCCTTTGCAAGTGCTCAACTGATAGCTGAGCATATCATTTTAGAAACTGGGGGTACCCAGCAATTGCACTACTAGGTATTTATCCAAAGTATACAAAAATGTTGATTCAAAGGGGCACAGGCATCCCAATGTTTATAGCAGTGCTATCAACAACAGTCAAATTATGGAAAGAACCCAAATGTCCGTTGATTGATGAATAGATAAAGACAATGTCACACACACACACACACACACACACACACACAAATGGAAAATTACTTGGTGATCAAAAAGAATGACACCTGGACACTTACTGTTTATTCTAGGAATTGGAGTAAACGTGTCATGTTTACTATTCCACTTTATCCCTGTATATACAAAATTTGGATCATACCCTACATGTAGATTTGTGATCTGCTTTCTTTTGCTTAAAAATAGATTTTAACGTTTGTCCACGTCAGTTATTTTCCCTCCATGTTCGTACAATCACTTTGAAACAATGTCAGAGCGTGAAGAAGAGTATCCAAAGGAGCAGGGGGTCCGGCAGATACCACGCTGGGGCCTCTTCCACCTGCATCTGTGTGGTTTGCCCCATCGCTGTGAAGGCTCCTGCCAAGCAGTGGAGCCTATGTGCTCCCCAGGGAGGCCCTCAGTCTACCAAGCATTGAGACTGGGTTACATCCTTCATTGTAGCTAAGATTGTCTGGGTGTGTATACATCCTTGATGAATAAGAAATAAAATACAGTTATATTAAATTAAACTGAAAGAAGACATATTGAATTGAATCGATGGACCACAGAGAAAACAAACAAACAGAAAGAGTCCACACTGATTCCGGCATGAAGTCTCCCCCAACACCAAATGTGGCAGGAGATGTTTTTAAATGACATTTTCAAATTTTTCAACAAAAGCACTTAAAAAAAAAAGTCCTTCCTCCAACTGTTTAGAGGTTTCTCTCCTAAGGTTTTAGAGCTTTTACTCCCAAGCCAGGTCTTCAGATCTCCAAAGAAAAAGAATGAACAAAACAAGTTACATGACAAATGAATTACTTCGCTAAACAGTAAAATCAATTTTGATCTCTAAAGGGCATTACAAATACAGTTGCTAAATTTCTATTTTCCCAAAATGTGCATTCCCCTTCTCGTTCTACCGTTATCACCAAAGGAAAACACTTGTCTTAAAATTTTGTCAAAATGCCTTATTTCCCTATCTTTGTCCTTTGTTTTCTCCAAACCCACAAGGCTCTTCAGGCTCCAGAGTGTCTACATGAAAATGCATGGCTATTAACTCATATGCGGTGTTTAAGAACCAAAACAACTGAACAAAGCAAAAAAAAAAAAAAAAAAAAGAGAGAGAGAGAGAGAGAGAGAAAACACCCTTAAATACAGAGAACAAACTGGTGGTGGCCAGCGGGGAGGTAGGTGCTGGGATGGGTGAAACAGATAAAAGGAATTACGAGTACAATTATCTTGATGAGCACTGAGAAATGGATATAATTGTTGAATCATATCATACAACTGAAATTAATATAGTATTATATATTAGTTACACTCCAATTAAAAAAGAAAAAGAAAATGCATGGCTTTTCTCAAAGGATTTTTTTTGTCTAAGCTGCATATAGCTGGCCAGAGAGTATCCCAGAACCCTCTGGAATTACCATGTAAATAGAATTGATGGTCTTCAATGTTTGCCTTTCTACATTGAGTTTTAGTAATGACGGTAGGAGAAGCTTCCTTCAACAACTACTACACAATTATGATTAATATTAATAATAAAAGCCATCGATAATTGATCAATTAGGCAAGCTAGATATGGTTCTATCATTTCACCCTTATGGCTAAAAGCACTCTATGAGAGACGCTCTCAATATCTGCACCTTGTAGATGAAGAGACAGGATCAAGAGGGTTTAGTGACTTGCCCTAGAGGCCCCAGATGGTAAGTGATGAGGCCTGTTTTTGCCCTGATCCCAGGACACACACCGTTAACTGAGTTGTATGTCGCACACCCTATCTGGCTCTCAGAAAGAATAAAAACAGCATTGGCTGCCTTTCACTGAGTTCTGCTGATTATGCCCTGCCTTGCTTGGTGCTGATAAATGTGTACAGTGTGAATTTATTCCACACTAGAGTACAAAAAAATGTCCCCTAGTTTTATTCATCTAAATCCAGTTCAGTCTACCTGTGAGCCCCCAGTGGACAGATGGGCAGGGCTCAATAGCAGCCATTAATGGGGTGACCCTCCTTTTCTCTAGTATTGTACAAGTGCTCCATCCTACTTCCTGGACTAGAACATTTGCAGACGGCCCCTCTAATCTTCATTCTGTCTATGTGATCCCTAAACTGGGCCACCCAGCGTCTAGCCTCCCTCGGTTTGTAACTGACCACACTCCATCCAGGATAATACATCAAACAGCAACCAAGCCTCTGCCATTTCCAGAAGCCCCCAACTCTTTTTCTTCACCATGTTTTAGAAATATGCAATGCCGCTGGATGAGCCAGTGTTTGGGAATCATTCTTCCAGGGTTGATGCTAAAAAACTAATACCCTCCACTCTGAGGATCTCAAAGAGCCGTTTCAGGAGGCTGGACACACCAGGGGGATCGTCAATCAACTATGGATCGAGAAAGAAAACAAACGTGTCAGGCAGCTACATTGTGTCAGACAATATTCTGGTGTCTAATGTCTATTCTACACTGTGCCATATAATATTCTATTTCCCTAAAAAACTACAAGGCAGAAACTATTATTATAATTGGTTTTTAAGATGAATAAGCAAGAGATCAGGGATGTTTTTTAAAGTGTCCAAATCATAGAGCTATTTTACTCTTCAGAGATGGAAACTGGTAGCGAATCTTAATGATAGTTACCAGTTCTTAAGTTTTCACCCTATCTAGGCATTGCATAGACACTTCACATCCACGTGTGCCCGTAACAACTCATAACTTATTTATTTCATCCTCCCTGCCTGAGGGAACCGCTGGGGCTCAGAGAAGCCAAGTCCTTTGCCCAGGGTCACACATCTGCAGAATGATGGAGCCTGGGTGTGTCGCTGCCATATTAAAACCCAAAGCCTGATGATTCTCAACCCGTGCAGCACACAGCTCTCCTCCACTCTTTAAAATGGAGGTGCAGCCCCCCGGGGGTTGCTGGGAACTGTGGAAGAGGTGAGTGGATGAGGCAGGCAGGGAGAGGAGAGCAAAGAGCACTGACTGGTATTCCTGGGGCTCTTCTGCCTTCCTGCTGAGTGGTTTGCAGGATTGAATCACAGAACAAAAGGGCAGAGGTCTTGCTTTGTTTTACAAACCACAGGCTGCAGAAATGAGAATAATTATTAGTCATCTGTGAGGCTTGTGATGCTGCTGGCTTAGTCATTCGAGAAGTATTACAGATCACGCATCCCTAAGCCTCTAGGTAGAGCTGCAAGCCACCTACAGAATCCTTAAACAGGCACCAGCCTCTCAGACTCCTTGGGGCAGGGGGTAGTTACAGACACACTCTGCAAGAAGCTATGCTATCTTCCTATTAAGAGATCTTTTGGTCAATAGTGTTGTGAGTTCAGCAGAATGCACAGGAGTCCCTCTCCTGCTTCCAACAAATTTCCTTCTGGGCCAGACAAGATACTCCAAGCAGTTTTATGTCTCCCTATGGACGCCGGAGTTTCAATCTCAATTATGTTTGCTTGGCATTTATGAGAGATGCTATACGTGTGAAAGGGGCAGGAGAGGGAAATACAACAGGCACAGAAGTGGGTAAAGGAACCCAAAAAGGCCCTGAAGTTGCCTTTATGATGGAAGAGCTGAAAGGTACATGTGACCTTTAACTTGGTAGCACAGCTCCAGGAAATCCATCCTCTGGAAACCATTTAAACTGTCAGAAAATCTTTAAGCACAAGGACGCTCATCAAGATGTTAACTTATCAACAGCAAAAGCACAATACATAGCAGGCTCTAAGGCCTTGTTTATGAAGAATGTGCTAGATCCAAATAGTGGACTTAATGATTATGAAAGTGTGTGTTTTTAAAAGCCTTCTAACTTCTGGGGTGCCTGGGTGGCTCAGTCGGTTAGGCAGCTGACTTTGGCTCAGGTCATGATCTCGTGGTCTGTGGGTTCGAGCCCCGCGACAGGCTCTGTGCTGGCAGCTCAGAGCCTGGAGCCTGCTTCCAATTCTGTGTCTCCCTCTCCCTCTGCCCCTCCCCTGCTTGCTCTCTGTCTCTTTCTCAAATAATAAACATTAAAAAAAAACCTTCTAACTTGTACTAAGTGAAAAACAGTACTGAATTTTACACACAATATACTCATAATCATATAAACCGAACAAACCCAGTTTTTTGAAGAGAAGGGAAAAAGACAGAAAACAAACAGGCCAACTGTGCACAGTGGTTCCTTTGGGAACTGACTCAGAGGTTAATTCTTTTTCTTTCTGTTTTTTCTTTGCATCTTCCCAAATGTTTATAATGAGCGTGCATTGCTCTTATAATGGAGAAAGGCAATAAAAATCGCTGATGGATTATTTGATTGATTATCCTTATCAAATCAGATCTACCTATAATTAATCCATATTATGGTTGGTGACAGCAATAATCCAAATGCTTAAAATGGACCCCTTTGGCATAGCTTGGTATTCCACGCCTTGTTTCTTATCAAGCCCACCTCCCAATCCAAAGTTCTCTCCTGTTATGGCCCCCAAACAATGACACACATATGTTCGCAGAACCCACCCTGGTCCCGCTGCCTCTCTGCCTTTGTCATCCGGATTCCTCTTCCCAATATGCCTCTACCCCTTCACACCATCCCTCCATGGCAGCCAATATCAAAAAACTCAACCCAAACACCCCATCCCTTCCAGAGTGATCTCAGGCTCTTAGGCAAATTATTTCACTTCTTAGAGTTTCAATTTCCACGTCTGTATAGAATGGAAATAATTTCTACCTTAATTCGTCTTGTTAATCTTACATAAAAGTATCTATGTCAATAAGAGACTCTTAAATATGGAGAACAAACAGAGGGTTACTGGAGGGGTTGTGGGAGGGGGGAGGGGCTAACTGGGTAAGTGGCATTAAGGGATCTACTCCTGAAATCATTGTTGCACTGTATGCTAACTAATTTGGATGTAAATTTAAAAAAATTAAATTAAAAAAATTTTTAAAAAAATCTGTGTCAAGCGCCTGGCTCATAATAAGCACACAAAATATATTTACATGGTAGCTATTATTTGTGTTCGCTTTTCCTCTGAATCCTGTCCCTAACCTGCAGCTAGCTCAGTGTCAGGCATGGGGAAATCAATTGATTCACGGTTACTGGACTGATAGGTACCACTGGAAATGAAGCAGACCCTGGCAGATAAGCATCTGTGGCTGGATGACTTGGGAGGCTTTATCTTCATAAGAAAGCACAAATTAAAAAACTAGTCAAAAAGAGAACATTCTTCCTACACAGAGGATGCGTTTTATCAACTTTGATCAGAAAGAGGCTTTGGAAAATCGCCTGCAGGCATCACGGGAAGTTTTCACTCCCAAAGCAAAGAATATCAGAAAATAAGATGGAAAATTTCCTCATCCTTTTCCTCTCTACCCCCACGCGAGGCCCCTATCTCAAAAGGAGGGTTTGGTTGTTTTTAAATGAGCTTTTGCATTTTTTTTTTTTTTTTCAAAAATCAGCTAGATACCAATGCATCCCCACAGCTGAATAAGCACAATTAAGATGAAAGATGTATCCTGGGGACAACATAAACTGTGATCCAGCCGCCCCTCGGGCTTATGTAACTTCTCCTGTTTGATGAGAACAGAAGATGAGTGGAGTGTCTGTATCCTACGTCATGCAGGGTTAGGAGCCTCAAAGTTCATTTTGAAAGGAGAGCTTCAATGCCTGGGGACTGAATTTCATCTGGATCTTGTCTACTCGGAAAATCCATGGCTGTAACGGTGGCGAAGCTCCTTCAGCTCAGCCCTTATAGAGAAACTAGCCTGATCCACAGGCAAGCAAAAGAATCTTCTCCAATCTGCGAAAGCTTGAAGCAGCTCCTTAGCATAAGGTAGTCACTCTTAAAGGAAATAAAAACAGGGGTGCCTGGGTGGCTCAGGCGGTTAAGCTCAGGTCACGATCTCACGGTTTCGTGGGTTCAAGCCCCATGTCAGGCTCTGCGCTGACAGCTCAGAGCCTGGAGCCTGTTTCAGATTCTGTTTCCCTCTCTCTCTGTCCCTCCCCTGCTCATGCTCTGGCTCTCTCTGGCTCTCAAAAATATATAATAAAAAAAAAAGTTTAAAAAAAATTTTTTTTAATTAAAAAAAAGAAATAAAAAAAATATTGTACAAGCTATACCATCTTGTTGGTAGAAGACTCTAAGGGAGGGGCGCTTAAGGGGTTGGTGAGTTGAGGAGAACACAGACGTTCCAGCAGAACATTTGTAAAACACTTTCTGGTTCAGTGAAAAGCAGTGCACTGAACCAGTTTTCTTCCAAATCCATTAAATTATTAATCCATTCAACAAACACTCAACAACAGACTACTTCCCATTTGCTTTTTCATTTATTCATTAAATAAACATTTACTGAGCACAGAATGGATACCATGTACTGTCCTGCGTGTTATGGAGAATATAAGTAGTAAATGCTGACATTTGTTGAATGATTACAATATGCCAGCAATTGTCTAAGATAACGCAGCTGGTTAGTCGTAGACCCAGTTTGTATCTAGGAGCCTGACCTGGAAGCCATGTGGGCTTGACCTCATGCTCTATTGCCTCTCAAAGATATAAAATATCCATATGTTAAGATGCAAATCCTGACCTCAAGAAGTTTAGATTTTAGGAGAGCTGAGACATGTAAGTGCTTTAAGAGAAGTTCAGGAAAAAGTGTCAGGGACATTTGGAGAAAAAAAATGATTTCTTCTTTGCTAGAGAAAGAGAGACGGCTCCTTAAAAGTGGTAAGACTCTTGATGGACAAGCAGGATTTGAACAAACATCACTGGGCAGAAAAGCTATTCCAAACCAATGAACCAGCATCAGCAAATTACAAGGAAGGAAACCACGAGGTGTAGGAGAATGCAAGTATCTCGGTTTGATCAGAGCACCAGTGCACGTGAACAGCCACAGTGGAGAAAAGGCTGCCGCTGGAGATTGAGGCAAGTGCGTGAGCCATATTAGCTTTTTCTTGGTACCTGCCCAGATAACATTCTTCTACTAAAATGTATCCTGCGAGCAGCTTCTAACCCCTGATGAGGGTATTTGCTCCAAGAGAGTGAGTATTAAGGCACTCCTCTAAAAAGCGAGAAAGAGTTCCATCTTCAAAACTAACTACCACACTCAAGCAAGACAGTCGTTCTGTAGTTTCTAAGTCATCCTGTCCATCTTGGGAAACTGTTGATATGATAACAGCTTTGCAAGGTTGGACAAGGAATATGAGGAAAGGCTCCTCTTTCACTCATATATTTGTCTGTAGGGTCTGACCCAGGGGAAGTATCTGTTGGGTTCATTCACAGAGCAGAGAAGGGAAATAGTGCTGTTTGCAATGGGTACCCAGTCCATTTTGTTCTTACTTTGTGCTCATTGAGCAACATTCTGAGACCTATCTGATCCCTCCTAGAGCTGTTACGTGGGGCGAGAGAGACATGCTCAGAGTATCTGGATTTCATTTATCAACATACATGAGAGAATTGGCCTTTGAGTTTGCTCAGCATGGGTCAGTCCCCACCTGGTGCCATGCTGTCCAATCTCTGCTCTTACTCTAAAAGGGGGGGGAGGGGACTTTAGATGAGGAGGGAATGCACATCCAGTTATATGAGTATGAGAGAAGACTAGAGAGGGCCAAGAGGTATCTTCACATGTTTAAAAACATGATTATGGGGGTGCCTGGGTGGCTCAGTCGGTTGAGCATCTGACTTCAGCTGAGGTCATGATCTCACAGCTCATGAGTTCGAGCCCCGCATCAGGCTCTGTGCTGACAGCTCGGAGCCTGGAGCCTGATTCAGATTCTGTGCCTCCCTCTCTCTCTGCCCCAACCCACTCACATTCTGTCTCAAAAATCAATAAGCATTAAGAAAAAACATGATTATGTATAAAGAAGGACAGAACTGAAACTAATAGGTGGGTTGAAATTCATATGTATTAGGTATTGGCATTGTGGTAAATACTTATGTACACAATGCTATCTAGATCTCACAAAACCTCTATACTTTATGGGTATTGACATTCTCATTTTTCAGCTAAAAGTTCACGTTATTTAGGAGTCTCAGAAAGACTGGGAAACTCATTTGAGGTCCCACAAATAACAAGTGGTAGTGTTGGAGCTCAAACCCATATCAGCCTAATTCTGTCTTCCAGCTCGCCCAGGTTGTGTCCTCACGATAATATGCTTTACGGATCTTTTCTGTTAATTACCACAGGGGACAAACAGGCAGGAACTACAGGGAGGCAAATTTCAGGTCATTGTAAGTACCTCTGTCACAGTCAACAGAATCACTTTGGGCCAGAATATGTCCACTCTCTAGACCTCAGATTTCCCTCCTAAAAAATAAAGTGGTACCAATGGGTTCATTGCATTTTTTCTTGTAGTAGCTATCCATAATCTGAGGTGCTATTGAACAGACAGACATCTACCTCCCTAGTAGTGCTCATATCTATAGGACTCTATCGGGATCAAGAGAAACTTCACAAGGCATTAAGGCACCTTCCTGACCCAGCCCCTTCCCGTCTCTCCTCCCTCACCTTCCACTCATCCTAAACTCACATCTTTCTCCCAACTACTGAACCACCTGTTAGTCTCCAAATGGAGGGCCACACCTCTTGGACTTCACACATCTTATTCACTCCACTGGGATGAAACTAGGCAGTTGGCCATCCTACATGTTAATATTCTTAACCATTTTTTCAATATTTACTTGGCATCAATGGGGAGAAAATACTTTTCTATTAATTAAAATATCAAGTCCATTCTTCCTTAGGTCGGTAAATAATGTATTACTTAACCACTTCATCTTCTTCTTTAAGTTCCTTTAAAATAAGATGCCACTTGTATAAGCACATTAATGACTAAGGAGAATCTCCTCAACATTTCCTAAAGAAGATGAAAAGGGCATTTATATGACAGAACCCAGCATGTCATGGGAAAGAACACTATCTTACAAGTCTTTCCTTTCAGGCATCTTCCTCTGCCATAGCAATTCTGGGTCTTATCCCAACTTTTCCCCTTAGTCCCCATTCCTGTGTCAACAGCAGGCTCTCTCTCTTACCAATGCAAAGCAATGAACACTGTCCACCTGCTAACCTCCAAATGCCCTCACCCCCTATTTCTTAATACTATTTTCAAGAGTCAAAGCTACTATATTAAGGATGAAAATTGTGTATTTGACTGGCAAAGAGGAATTTTAATTTTTGTTATGTATAAAATCCAAAATAAGGGTTTTCTTATATGCATCAAATACAAGAGAGACCAAGTTACGTTCCTTTAAACCCCAGAGGAACCACATGTAGAAATCTAACCAACAGTCACCTTATTCCATGTTTTTTAAAGTGATTTTGTGTCCCTCACAGAGTAGGGCCCCCGTTTGCTGTCTACCTGCCCTGTATCTTTGCACCGGGCTGTGCCTGGTGAGTTCCTGTTCATCTTGCAAGATTTAGCTGAAGGCAGCACTGCCTCTCTGTAAAGTCTGTCCTCACTCCACTCACCTTCTTTCAATGTTCTTCAAATTTCTTAGACTTTAGGACTCCAGTTATTATACAGGATCTACCAATATTTAGTATTTATCAATTATCTGTCTCCCCTCCCACTAGACTGTGAGGTCCTCGGCATGAAGACTTTGCTTAATCACCTTCCAATTCTGCGTAGTCCCAGATTAGAGAGTACGATAGATCCTGTTTCTCAAAAAACTTTGCTCTTTTAAATTGGACAATCAAGTTTCTTCCAACTGCTTTTTTACATAGATGCATGCGTGCCTACCTTCACAAATAAATACACATACATAGGCATGTATATACGAGTACACACACATACAGTCTTGATTCCAGGCCAAGTCAACAGCCAATGGAAGGAAAAGCCTACCCAGTACTCCTCACTTTTAACCCAGGAAAAAAGAAGTTGGTCTTGACCTAGTCCCAAGCACAGAATTCTCTGTGGGTGGGAGGAATATGGAGGCAAAGAAACAGGAGGCGACGTGCAAAAGAAAATGAAACACACGGCAAGCTAGATTCCCCAAGGTTCTTAAACTGGTAGTTAATTGAATCCAGTGTTCCAAGACCTTAATTTCAAACCAGATCTTTGGGAGAACAGTCAGTCACTCTCCCTCAGGCAAAATGAAAATCTTTTCCTTAACTCTGAGGCCTAACAAAGCTCCCAGCTCCTGCCTTAATCCTCGTGCTCATGGGGTAAGGCTGTACTTTCCAAGGCAGGCTCTGAGCCTCCCTTCTTCCTGTCTCTCCCGCACACCAGTTTCTCAGCAAAACCCTCTAGGCATTATTTAATCCACAGACCTCTGCACAAAAGCACCACACTTCCCAACATGAGTCCTTGCCAACCTGACCCAGGCTATACGCGGTCCCCAGGTCTTGATTCAGAGCCAGCATCCAGAATGAAATCTCTCCAACTCTTACAGCGGTTCGGTGTGTCCTTCCCATCATGTCCTTGTTCCCTCTTGCATGACATCTACTCATTCACTCAAAGTTGACTTGTTGAATATTCAATATGTGTTAGGGCTGAAGATACACAGAATAATTAATAACGACAATCACAACAACAGTAGCTGTCATGTATTGAATTTAGTGTTCACTGTAACAAAAATTAGAAAGAGAAGACGAAATCTGGATCACTTTCTCTCTCACTTAATTCTCACAAAGGTCCTTGGAGTAGGTACCGTTAGCAGTGCCACTTCACAAAGAAAAATGAGTTTTGCAAGAGCAAAACTGATGTGCTCCATCTGTTTAGAATAATTTTATCTGTAAGCAACAGAAAATCAACTCAGTGTGGCTTAAACAATGAGAGAAATGGGTTATCTAGCACAACAGACAAAACAGAGGAGGCAGCCCGGGATTGGTGAACTCAGTGACTTCATACCTGCCAGCCCCCTTGTCCTCAGGTGGGGTCTCCTCAGAACTGCAAAAAGGCTGGAATAGTTGCAAGAGAAACATCCAAACACAATAATCCAAAGGAAGAGAGCAAGGACACATATTTTCTTAGGGTCTATGTTAATTTCTTAGGGCTACTGTACCTAAGTTCACAAATTGGGTGACTTAAAACAATAGAAATGTAATTTCCTCATCGTTCTAAAGGCCAAAAGTCTGAACTAAAGGTGTTCACAGGGCCATGAGCTTTCTGAACGTTCTAGAAAAGGATACTCCCTGCATCTTCCCAGCTTCTGGGAATTCCAGCCATCTTTGGCATTCCTTGCCTTGTAGATGCCTCACTCCAATCTCTGCCTCTGAGACACTATTTTCCCTATGTATTCCCCCTGTGTCTTCTTCCTTTTCTTATGAGGGCATTAGTCGTCAGATTTAGGGACCACCCTAATCAGTGAGACCTCATCTTTAATTTTTTTTTTATGTCTACTTATTTTTGAGAGAGAGAGTCAGAGCATGAGAGATAGAAGGGCAGAGAAAGAGGGAGACACAGAATCCAAAGCAGGCTCCTGGCTCGGAGCTGTCAGCACAGAGCCCGACACGGGGCTTGAACTCGCGAGCCGTGAGATCATGACCTGAGCTGAAGTTGGATGTTTAACCAACTTAGCCATCCAGGCATCCCTGTATGATCTCACCTTAACTTGATTACACCTGCAAAGATCCTATTTCCAAAATAAGGTCATATTCATAGGTAGTGGAGGTTAGGATTAAACATATCTTTGGGGGCACAAATTCAGCTCATAACAATGTCTTATTGTAAGAGCTAGAAAACCTTCCCTGAAAGCCCCCTAGTCAGCTTCTTATATCTCATGGGCCAGAAGTACATCAAGTGTCCAAGCCTCATATTATCACTGCCTAGGAGAATTAAAGTCAACCGTGATCAACTTAGACCAATAGCAACCCACCCTAGGGCCTGGGACACAATCTCTCCCAAAGAAGTATGTGGCTGAAAGAGACTAGATACTTGAACATCATATTAAGGAAGAAGGAAGGGAAAATTGATGAAACTAACATCTCCAGGAAAAGAAACCTACAGTGTCTTCTGCACTTGCCTATGGTCCCACATGGGTGTCTGATTCTAGTGCTTGAGTTATGTGAGTTCTCAAACCTCCATTTCAATTTTTTTTTTAACGTTTATTTATTTTTGAGACAGAGAGAGACAGAGCATGAACGGGGGAGGGTCAGAGAGAGAGGGAGACACAGAATCCGAAACAGGCTCCAGGCTCCCCGACGCGGGGCTCGAACTCACAGACCGCGAGATCGTGACCTGAGCCGAAGTCGGACGCTTAACCGACTGAGCCACCCAGGCGCCTCTCAAACCTCCATTTCAAAATCTGCTATGGTACCATTCCTTATATTCTCCAAGGCTCTGTTGCTACAGGATTTGTAGATGTCTTCTCCTTTAACTCATACCGCAATCCAATAAGATACATTCCATAATTACCCTTATTTTAGAGATGATAAACTGAGGCATTAAGCACAAGGTTGCACAGCTCTTGGAGGTGGATGTTTATGAAATGCAACAGCCTACCCCCAGACTGTGAGCGACTCATGGCCAAAAGCTCTATCAAACTCATTTTTATGAACTCAGGACCCAGTATCATGCCTGGTATAGAAAAAAGCATTTGGTAATGGCACCTGAGTAGCTCAGTTGGTTAAGCGTCCACCCTTTGATTTCAGCTCAGGACATGATATCATGGTTCATGGGATCAAGTCCAGTGTGGGCTCTGTGTTGATGGCACAGAGCCTGCTTGGAATTCTCTCTCTCCTCTCTCTGCCCCTACCCCGCTTGCATGCATTTTCTTTCTCTCTTTCTCTCTCTCTCAAAATAAATTTTACAAAAAAGAAAAAAAGGGTAAATATGAAAAGCCTATGTCTTCCTTCTCAGGAAGTCTTTTGTGAATTTTCAAGAGGGCATTTGAATCTAATTTCTGCAAACCATTCATTCCTCTTTTATCAGGTCCACAATCATGACTAAGAAATACTTCTTTGCGCACCTAAATGGAACTCGGTAATTTTGACCAGTGGGAGGTAACATAGAAGGCAAGGTCTCTTGTTCATCTTGGCTTAATTGAACCTAAAGAACAGATACCTGACCAAAAAGACATACAGGTGTCAAATAAGTATAGAGAATTGCAAATTAAAATGCTAGAAGCCACTGTATAAAATACCCACATTCTAATTAGAAGGGCTACAATCTAAAATACTGACATTTGTGGCATGGATGGACCTAGAGGGTGTTATACTAAATGACCTAAGTCAGATAGAGAAAGACAAATCCATATGATTTCCTTTACATATAAAATCTAAAAGGCAAAACAAATGAACAAACACCCAAAACACACAAACTCTTAGATACAGAGAAGAAACTGCTCGTTGCCAGAGAGGAGGTGGGCAGGGATGTGGGCAAAATAGATAAAGGGGATGGAGAGGTACAAACGTCCAAATATAAAATAAATTGTGGAGATGAAAAGTACAATAGTCCATAGCCAATAATATTGTAATAATGTTGCACAGCGACAGATGGTGACTACACATGTGGTGAGCACTGAGTGATGCACAGAATTGTCAAATCACTATGCTGCACACCTGCAACTAATGTAACATTGTATGTCAACTGTGCGTCAATAACAAATTATAAAATAAATAAATGAATGAATAAGATACTAACAATACCAAATGTTGATGAGAATGCAGAGCAATGGGAATTCTCATTCATTGCTGGTGGGAATGCAGAGGGAACCTGCCGCTTTGGAAGACAGTTGTGGCAGTTTTTAAATCTAATCATAGACTTATGATACAGGCCAGCCGTTATGCTTCTAGGTATTTCCCCAGATGCGTGAAAACTTACGTCTTCACATCCCTGCCCATGGATGTTTACAGCACTTAATTCATAATTGCCAAAAACCGGAAGCAACCAAGGTGTCTTGAATAGGTGAATGGATAAATAAACTGTGGTCTGTCCAGACTCTGGAATATTATTCAGCACTTAAAAGAAATGAGCTATCAAGTCAGGAAAAGATATGGAAGAAAGTGAAAGACATATTGCTAATTAAGAAGCCAATCGGAAAAGGCAACCTAGGGATGCCTGGGTGGCTCAGTTGATTGAGCGTCCCACTTTTGATTTTGGCTCAGGTTATGATCTCAGGGTTGTGAGATGGAGCCCCATGTTGGGCTCTGCACTGGGCGTGGAACCTACCTAAGATTCTCTCTCTCGGGGCGCCTGGGTGGCTCAGTCAGTTAAGTGTCCTCCTTCGGCTCAGCCCATGATCTCATGGCCCCGTGAGTTCGAGCCCCACATTGGGCTCTGTGCTGACAGCCCAGAGCCTGGAGCCTGCTTTGAATTCCGTGTCTCCCTTTCTCTCTCTGCCCTTTCCCCACTTGCGTTCTGTCTCTTTCTCTCAAAAATAAATAAACATTAAAATATTAAAAATACCCTCTCTCTCTCCCTCTACCCCTCTCCCCTTATTACATGCTTGCTCTCTCAGGAAGGAAGGAAGGAAGGAAGGAAGGAAGGAAGGAAGGAAGGAAGGAAGGAAGGAACTGTATGATTCCAATTCTAAGGTATTCTGGAGAAGGCAAAACTGTAGAGACAGTAAAAAGATCTATAATGGCCAGGAGTTCAGAGAGAGGGGGAAAGGGATGAATATGTGGACCGCAGGGAATTTTTAGAGCAGTGAATCTATTCTATATGAGACTGTAATGGCAGATACATGATAATATGCATTTGTCAAAGTCCATAGACTATACAACACCAAGAGTAAATCGTAACATAAAGAAAGGATGGACTTCAGTTAATAACAGTGTACCGATACCGGTTCATCAATTTTAACAAACGCACCACACGAATGCAAGATGTTAATTACAGGGGAAACTATATTGAGGCAGGAGGGGGAGCAGGTAGTTAATGTGCTCCGGGGTGTTCTAGCTGAAACTGCATGCATCCATGTTTTGAAATCTTGACAGCTAGAAGTGTGCCCCTGACATTTGAAAGCTACCAGCAATTCTGCTTCCCCGGAGGTAGAGGCTTGAGTTTCTCCATGAGGGAAGACAGCACCTTTGTTAAGAAAAAAACACTTACAGGACATTTTAATTAGACCAAGGTAAAGGAAGACCTCTTCCGAAATAGACCCAAAGCAATGAGAAGCCAGTCTCCTCTGTGAGACATGTTCTCACACCAAGGGTTTACAGGGAGCATTGGTCATTCTCCCTCAGTGTGTCCCGAGGGTTGGGAGCTGGATCTGGGTGCAGAGAAATTTCCCTCTCAGGGCGGTAAACCAGGTCTTGCATGTGGACACACAAAGGGCAAAGGAGGCGGCACAATGCAGGTCCCCACCAGGGAGGGGCTTGGATCAAGGAAGCTGGGGGGGCTGCCGGACCTGGTAACATTCACCTGCACTGCCATTCTTTTCTCATTTTGCAGGGCTTCAGGGACATTTTAGAAAGAGCATTATGAGTAATTAAAGAACAAACCTAGTTTGTGCTTAAGGAAAGGCAGCATGGAGGGAGTCACAGCTCTGAGGAAAGGCAGACTTGAGGAAGCCAGAGGCAACCTGAAAATTCACAAGACCCCATAAAGGCAGGATCCTGTGTGTTTTAAATGGCACAGATGATGGGGCTATGGAGGTTCTGAAAAGCGGAACAATGGTCTATGAGCTGGAGGGATGGGGAAGAGCTCCTAGCCACATGCTGAAATGTGGGGGGCAGAGAGGGCTTTCCTGGCAGAGCTAATGTGAGCAAATGTCACAGAAGCACCCACTTCATAAAAAGTAAGTTCCAACCAGAAACATCATTAGATACATTTTTCTGGTTATTTGGGTAGCAAAGAAATTGACTCCTCGTGCGAAGTTTGGAACCAGTTTGTCAGCCAGAAGATGACACCCTACACACACACACACACACACACACACACACACACACTCACTCAACATATGCTGTGTAGCTGTTGAAGGAGTCACAAAGTACGTCTGGCTCAGTCTGAAGTTATTTTTCCTTCCCGAGCTCGAATGCAAAATTGTGTTTTCCTATTTCTTTCAACCCAAGTCCTGTGGATCCGCTTAATAAGATTCAGACTTCCAGTCTTTCGATCTCAGAACCTGAGGAAAGAGAAGTCTCCAGGGGTCAGCCCTGCTTGAATTCTCAGCAGACTCGACAATGCAAAAGTTCAAACATTATGGTCTCCCGTCATTTTCTAAAACAAACAAAACCAAAGCAAGCCTCGTAGGCTCTTTCATGGTTTACATGACTAAAACGCTCTCTCTCTCTCGTTTTGTCCTCGGTTTAATTTTTTTTCCTCCCTCCTCCACATAGTCTTCAAAAACATGTGAGTCATGCATACACTTGGACCTTAACTGACAATTCCCCACGTATCAGTGTGAAATGTCAGTAAGCAAATTAAGCAAAAGTTCTGGCTGGGGAGAGAACTCGAGGTGGAGGGCTGCTGGAACCACTTTTCAGTTCTAATTTCTCCAGAGGAGGGAGGGCAGGTGGGAGGCTGCGACCAGAGGAACGAGGCAGCTGTCAAGGACAAAGCTCATGGCCAAATCCAGAAGATGATCCAAAAATTCAGGAAGCTGGGGCAAAGCCAAAGCCATTGGCCCTCCCCAGCATGTTAACACCATGGTGGTGAAGGGAGGAGAGCACCAGAGATGAGGCGGGCAGCCATTATGGGGACTAATCTAGCTGAGGTCATGGTATGGGCAATCTTCGCAGTGTGGTTAACCAACTCCCACACATACACGACCTCTTCCCTGAGTAGCCCTCCACTTCCCTGCGTTAGTTGAGGATTGGCTTTCCTCTGGTGATACCAATTCCTTTGCAGCCACCTCACGTGGAATCTGCCCATTCTCAACACATCCTTCCACATTGCTCAGAGTTGTTATCATCATGCTGGTGCCCAGTGCCACTCCCAGCTGCCTGTGCTCTTGTGTTAAAATCCCTTTCCTCCTGAGCCTCAGTTCCCCCAGCCATCACCCAGTCTCTACCTCCATTACCATGGTTTCCAACCACCACCTGGCCTTTATTCATTCCGTCAATGGCCTAAATGATGGTTTGATGTTGATGGCTGTTGCGTCTGGCCCACAGCTTCCCCTTCATCCCATATCACCCACGGGACTGCAGCATTCACAATGGCCAGACTATACAATCGCCAGACTTCTCAGGTCCATGATCCTGCATGCCCAAGTCTCTCTTCTCTTCTGCATATAGCACTCGCTTCTACGCAACATTCAACAAACGGTAACCAGCATCTACCAGAGCCTACCATTCACTGTGCACTGGGAATGGTGCTGGGGATACTCAAGTGAACAAATTCCCTGCCCTTGAGTTTATAACCTAATGTGAGAGAGAGTCACAGAGAAGAAGAACACGGAGAAACCCAATCTTGTGAGAAGAGTGGGGCAACAGAGCCCCTTCTCAGTGAAAAGCGTGGCCTGCAGTGTCGAGATGGTAGGCAACCCATCCGGGCTAGAGAAGGACCCCATCAGTGGAGCCCATCAGAGGGATCCAACTCCAGTAGAAGACTCGGGGAAATTAGCATTAGCTACATAGTGTCTCACAAACCCTGTTAAGGGTTCTGATTAAGTCTTCAGATGAAGAAAACAGATTACCAACCAGTAATCAAGCTAGAAGGCCAATCCTAAGCATAGGATCTTATTCATCTCTGTAACCTGGCATCTAATATTATACGAGCTCACGGGAGGTGCTGGATAAATGTTTTCCACAAAGAATTCATCCATGATGAACATAATGAGCAGGATAAGAGATAGAAGGGAAAGCTACAGCACATTCATTCTACAGGGCAGCAAGCAGGGAGGCCAGATTCCTAAGTAAGACCAATTCCAGATCCCACTTACCCTTGTTCATGGTGCTCCTAAAATACTCTACCTCTTGGTTTTCCAGGGACCAGGCCTGGCTGAGACTACAGGGGGGGAAGTGATAAGCATCAGGAGCTAGATGGGCACGAGACAATCAGGGCTCACTCCAGCTCAGCCTAGCTCAGAAGCAGTATGTGGCAGTAAGAGGAAACTGAAGCCAATCCACCTTCCAAATGAAGCCTCTTCTACACGTTTTGTTGTGATGAGAACTGACTTTACTGGAATATGGACCACCAGACTCTAAAGCAGCACCTGCCCAACCTGGATCCCCAGCAGAATCCCCAGACCACAGGAGTCTTCAGAGGTGACCAGGGAACTCATGGGGACGTTTTTATCATCCTTAAGTTTCAACATAATTTAAGCCTGTGCAGGCTAACCCAAGTGTCCTTGTTTTCAACTCAAATTAGAACCAACTCAGTGTGCTAACACCAGTCATGTAGATCAGAAACTTTGATTAGAGGTTATATGTGCATTTGATTAAATTTAAATGGAAAAATGAATCAAATATTTATCACTAGGTACAGTTTGCTTGACAAACTCTTTCAAAACATGTTGTACTTTGCAGGGAGTTAATAAAAGAGGTCCTTTTGGTGCAGAAAAGTTGAAATCATTTGACAAGAAGCAAGAAAATGCTTAGATATTTCATCAGCTTTTTACATGAGGCCAGAAGCATCTCATTCCTTGCCTGAGGAGGTGCTGAAAATGTGTGTTACTCCCAGCCTCTTCTTCAGAGAACAGCGCAGCTTAGAGGAAGAGGCTGGTTTATAAATCAAGCATGTACCCTGCCTTTCCTATACAAAGCATGTCTGAAGGTAATCAAAGAGTTAATGAAGTGTCTTCTTCATAGAAATATTTAGCTGTAGCCCTTGCCCACCATTCTCCGTATCATTTAATAAGAGAACACAAGCTTCAGATGTTAACAAACCTGGAGTTGAGACCCAGGTCTCCTATACGATGAGTACCTGACTTTGGACAAACGTAGCATGGAAAACATGCAGCTGCAAATATCAAAAATGGAACTTGAGAAACTCAACAGAAGACCATGGGAGGAAGGCCAGGGGAAAAAATAGATACAGACAGAGAGGGAGGAAGGCAAACCATAAGAGACTCTTAAATACAGAGGACAAACTGAGGGTTGATGAGGGGGTGGGGGACAGGGGAAAATTGATGATGGGCATTGAGGAGAACACTTGTTGGGATGAGCACTGGGTGTTGTATGGAAGCGATGAATCATGGGAATCTACCCCCAAAACCAAGAGCACATTGTACACACTTGTACGTTGGCCAATTTGACAATAAATTATATTTTTAAAAAATGCCAATAAATGGTGGCTTAAAAAACTGTTTTTTTTCTCAAATAACAGGAAGTCAGCTACAGTAATCTCAAAATGGAACAATTCCATAAGAGCATCATCAAAAAACTAGGCGCCAATGCAATTTCTGCTCCTATCTGAGTATGCATAGAAGTGTTCATCTTCTTTTTGGTATGATCACTGTTACTCCTCTAGCCTTTGCATCCACATCCCAGGCAGGGAAAACAGGGAAGGGAAAGGGGCAGAAAGGATGCACCAGCTGAATCTATTTTTATCAGGAAAACATTAGCTTATCTGGAAGCCTCATTCAGCAGATTTCTGCTTATGTGTATGTATTGGCACATTGCAGGGAGAGTCTGGATAATAGCCAACTGGAAAAGAATTGACATTTACTGAAGGCATATAATCAAGTACATATACATAAGGATTTTCTTCAAATAGAAATAAAGACCTAAAATTATAAATTAATGACTCCTATAGAAACCCATCACATGTGTTAAAAACTAGTTCAGATGTTTTAGTTCTAAATATAGTTAACAATACATTTAAATGGGTTAATAATGGGGGGGGGGGAAGGAAGGCTAGAATGAAGGAAGGGAAAAGGAGTTGGAGAAGAAATAAGGAGATGAAAGGAGAAAGGTAAGGAGAAAATCTCCTTGATCTCTTGTGTTGCTTTGAAAATTGGTAAATAAAGGTAAAAGGAATCAAGCATTTTATCTGCCTTTTCTGTACAAAGCATATCTGAGCGTATCCAAAGCCATAATGAAGGGATTCTCTCTATAGCAGTCTCCCAACTTCCAAGAGAAGTGAAGAGTGATAAAATTACGACCTAACATTTTGTGAACTCGGAAGATAATGGATCCAGGCAATGATGATGAAGTACTGCTCACATCACAGAAAGCCCAGTAGATGTGAGGGAAAAATACACCACCATCTACAGACTGCGTTATTCTTGCCCAAAACTCCAACCTGAATCTATCAAGCTTCTAGATCTAACTACCAATTTACCAGAGATAGAGAGGCAGTGGAACATGTTAAATGATGCCACAAGGATTCAACCAGCAAAGTCCAGAACATGGGAAAGGCTACAGGCCAAACAGGTAGTTTTGCCACAAGTAAATTACAAGGGGAATAAAAGATTAGAGAAAGACATGGAAGAGGTTTCTTTTTAAAATTGAGGCATATCCAATAATTTAATGTATGACATTTATTTGACTGCCAATAGAAAGAACTATAAAAAGAATATAAACTGGGACGCCTGGGTGGTTCAGTGAGTTGTGCGGCTGACTTCAGCTCAGGTCATTATCTCATTCTAACCATGAGATAATGAGTTCAAGCCCTGCATCAGTCTCGCTGCTGTCAGCATGGAGCCCACTTCAGATCCTCTGTCCCCTTCTCTCTCTGCCCCTCCCCCAGTCATACTCCCTCTCTCTCTCTCTTAAAAATGCATAAACATTTTTTTAAGAACATATACTAATTGAAAGAATTTGAGCACTGACTCAGTATTTCATGGTTATAAGCAATTATTTTTAATTATGTAGATATGAAAATAGTATTGTCATTATGTTTCCTTAAAGAGTACTTCTTTCTTAAAAACTTGCTGAAAATCTATATGGATTAAATTATATAATGTCCAGGATTTGCTCTAAAATAATTCGGGGGACAGGAGGAGGATGGAGGAGGTGTTTGGAGGCACACGCGATATAACACCGGCCATGAGTTGATAACTTGAAATTGCCTCATGGGTACATGGAAGTCATTTATTATATTACGCTCTCTACTTTTTATATGTCTGAAATTTTCCATAATAGTTTTTAAAATGCTAACCAACCTCAGAATGAATAGCATTAGGCAAAAAACACCACTGAACTTAGCCCAAAGTGAAGAAGCCATTCCGAGCCAGTCATTTCCCTCAGAACTGGTGACAATTTCTCCCCATTGCCCTATTTGAGGATCCTACAGTTAACATCAGAACCAGAGAGCCCTTAAGCAGAAAGCAAAAGTATAACAAAACCTATGATTTCCATGCAAGAACTCTCCTTATATCTTTTCTGTGTATCATCTTCACAAAACCATGAATTTTAAAAATCTTTTTAGATGTTAGTATAAATACATAAACTGTATGATCCCACCTTACCACAAAAATAAATGTATAATGTCCCTAAATGATCAAAGACAGGTAAGAAGCTCCTGAGGGATGTTGACTTTGCAGAGCTTCTTTTTTTCTCTCCAGGGAAGCTCCAGGTTTACACACTCACATATATTTTCACATAATTATGAGATGTTAAAGAAAAGAAAATGTGACCACAGAGAAGTAAGAGCATTTTCAATATATTCTAAATTAAATTTGCCCATTCACTTAGTCTACAAAAATTCGAGTTGCCTCCCCTCCACTGAGCATTGTCCCAGGGTCTAAGAAATGGTGCTGAGGAAAAACAAAAGGTACATCTTTTGCCAGGTAGAATTCCCAGCATGGAGAGACCTCAGGAGACAGAGCATAACCAAAAACACCTATGAGTCAGTGTAAATGGCAAACGAAGTTCATAGTAGTATTGTTCTCAATGTCAAAGAGGCGGAATGAGCCCAACCGTCTATCAACAGGTGAATGTAAAAAATAATGTGGTAAATACATATCATGGAATATTATTTGACCTTAAGAAGAAAGGACCGGTACAGATAGATGGATGAACCTTAAGAACATTATACTAAGTGAAATAAGCCATCACAAAAGGACAAATACCGTATGAGTCCACATATGTGAGGTATTTCGAATAGTCAAGTACATGGAGATGGAAACTAGAACAGTGGTTGCCAGCGCTCTTGGGACACTCATTCTAGGGGAAGCCAGACCTTATAAGTGGTCCAACAAGTCTGAGCCCACCAAACTGGGGAGGTCACATATAGGTACTCTGGTTGTCAGATTTCATTGAGCTCCCGGTCAACCGTCAGTGCTAACGTGGCAGCCAGGTGCGGGAGCCATCTTGGAAATGCATCTTCTGGCTCCATTCTGGTCACCAGCACTGTCGCCATGAGGAGCAGAAATAAGTCATCCCCATTGAGTGCTGCCCCAAAGAAAATAATAGTTAATTGAGCAAAATAACTGATTACCGTTGCTCTCTTATGGCACTAAGTTTTGGTGGGGTTTATACGACTCTGCCCACCATCACATCAGTGGAGAAATGAAGACTGACAGAGATTAATGCAACTTGCCTAGGGTCACAGAGCTAGTGAGCACAGCAGCTGGAATTAAAGCCAAATCTCTCTGGCCCAGAACCTGGGCTGGTTCTTAAATCTCATTGCTGCCACACTTCTGGTCACATCCCAAAATTAAACTGCTGTTTCTATTTCAAATCTTGCACCTTATCCCAAAACATGTCTGCAAACCCAACCTCAAACACATGCAATTTGAAAGTAATCTATTTTGCTTAAAAGCAGCAATTCGCCAGTAAAACATGGAGATTTGCAAGCGCTTGCAAAGTTGTGTGTGTGTGTGTGTGTGTGCGTGTGTGTGTGTGTGTGTCCCATCCCTCTTCCCAAGTGGTAGGGAATTGATAGGAAATTAAAAGAGACAACTTCCATTTTCTTTCAAGAGAGATTTATGACCACTGTCTACAGAATTTCAAGCTGTGAAGTGAACTGTAAAACAAAATGTTTTAAAATAATATGTTTAAAGCAAAGCAGTGTTATGTGCAATTAATGTAAAAAATATCAGAAGTGATAGTTGCTGAGAAAAAGTAAAAGTAGAGAAATATGAGTTACAAGGGTACTGGCATTTCATGAAGCACTAATCCATCAGCAAGGAGCATGAATCAAGGAGATAATCAGGTATATTAATGACTTCAGAGTAACTTCTTACTAATCAGACATCTCAAAGTAGAACTCAATCCCTTTGTCACTGCTTTCAGCCAGCCCTTAGGATTTTGCCCTTATCCCCCCGAACCCCTCCTTAGCTGGTCACTCTGTCCCCAGCCTCACCACCAATCTTACACCAACATCCCACACTCCAACCCACACCCCATTCCCTCTGCTAGGAATGCCCATCATCTGCCCCTGGCCAGGATAAATCTTGCTCATGCTACGGATTTCCACTTGCATGCTAGCTCCTCACTGCATGCCCTGGGGTGTTTTCCAATCAGAAACAGGGTACTTTTCTATGAACCCCCACAAAACAGCAAACTTAATTTAGTCAGCTCTCCAGCCAGCTTGTCAACCCGCATTTACCCAGCATACGCTACATAACCACATCATTCTAGGCACTGGAGATATGATAGAGAACGAGGCAGGATATTTCTGCTTTGAGAGATAGACCTGAAATCAGTGCTTCTCACCTGGGCATGATTTTCCCCTGGGGGACACTTGGCACGTCTGGAGACATACTTTATTGTCATGCCTGGGAGGGGTGCTCCTGGCTTCTAGCGGGTACAGCCCAGGGATATTGCTAAACATCCTAGAGCTCACAGGATGGCCCACAACAGAATACAATCTGGCCCAAAATGTCAGTAGTGCTGAGGTTGAGAAGACCTAAACAACCAATCAATAAATATGATCATTTCAGGGACTGCTGAGACACAGAAAAAATAAATAGGAAAATGTGGTAGAGAACTGGGGCAAGAGAGGAGGAAGCTGTCCTAGAGAGGGGGTGAGTGGAGATTGGAGAAGCTGAGATTCCAACTCAACCAGTCTGGCTTGAGCCCATGGTCTATCTACTGCCTCTCCTGATGTTACAATAACACCTGCTGGTACTGAGTGCCTGCCGAGTGCCAGGACTGGCCCAGAAACACACATTCTACTCACCATCTCATCTCATTTGATCAGCCTCTTGATGTGAATTCCTCATTTCCCTAAACTGAAGGTAACTTGGGAACATGCTTTTGTTTGTGTTTCTTATAAAATGCCCAGCACAGCCATGCACATGAAGGAAGGAAGGAAGGAAGGAAGGAAGGAAGGAAGGAAGGAAGGAAGGAAGGAAAGAAGGAAGGAAAGAAAGAAGGAAGGAAAGAAGGAAGGAAAGAAGAAAGGAAGGAAGGAAGGAAGGAAGGAAGGAAGGAAGGAAGGAAGGAAGGGGTGATCTTTGCAGAGCATGGATGAGACACTCAGGAGCTGACCTCTGCCAGCCTGAAGGTGATGTAGGGTAACGCATGCACTTCTTGTGGCTGCTTGTAACAGGCCCTTGTAACAAAGTGCCACAAGCTGGGTGGCTTTACGCAACAGAAATGTATTCTTTCACAGTTCGAGAGAGCAGAACTCCAAAATCAAGGTATCAGCAAGGCTATGCTCTCTCTCTAGGAAGCGCTGGGTAGAATTTTTCTTTGCCTCTTTTCTGGTTTCTGGCAGTGGCTGGTGACCCTTGCTGTCTCTGGCTTGCCGGTGCATCACCCCCATCTCTGCCTGTGTTGTCACATGGCGTTCTCCCTGAATGTCTCTGTCTCTTCTTCTAAGGACACCCATCATGTGGGAAAGAGCCTACACCAACTACCTCATTTTAACCTCATCACATCTGCTAAGACCCTACATATCCAACTAGGGTCACATGCACAGAGACTGGGGGTTAGGGCTTCAATATATCGTTTGCGGGGATACCGATCAGTCCGTAACAAGTAGAAGGGGCAAGAGGGAGGGAACACCAACTTTCACAGGCCTGAAGTGGTCTGGCTGCAAGTGAGAACCACAGCAGCCAAGGCCAATCTCATAAAAGTGGCCGTAAGGCCCTTCATAAAATCAGAGCCAGCTGCAGTGGGGAAGAAGAACCAGCATTATGACATCTGTGACCCTGACACTGCAACTGGCCAGCCCAGGCAGACAGCGCACATCCCTCACCTCCTCTCTGCTCTGGTCCCTCATCCAGAAAGTCAAAACTGGCAATAAACCCTTGCGTTTTCCCAGGGCTCGCATGACCAAGCACCGTGTCACCCCTCCACAGACACGAGCTGCCCGCTAACCTGTGAGGAGGCAGGACCAGGGTTGTTGCCCCAACTCTGAGAGCCTCAGCTTCCTCATCTGTCAGGCATTAACTACAATACCAATCCTTACCTGCTGGGCTAGGATCCTGTGAAATAATATATGGAAAAATCTGAATCATAGTGGGGACTCAACGAATCTTCTGTGACCAGATCAGTAAACGACCTGGCACAAATATAATTTAAGTCTCTCCTGGACTCACAGGTTTCCTTAATTTTTTAAGGTTTTTTTTTTTAATGTTTATTTATTTTTGAAAGAGAAAGAGAGGGACAGAGCACAAGTGGGGGAGGGGCAGAGAGAGAGAGGCAGAGACAGAGAGACAGAGAGAGACAGAATCTGAAGCAGGTTCCAGGATCTGAACTGTCAGCACAGAGCCCGATGCAGGGCTCGAACTCACAAGCCGTGAGATCATGACCTGAGCGGAAGTCGGATGCTTAACTGACTGAGCCACCCAGGTGTCCCCTGAGTTTTAAATACAGTGACACAAGTCCACATCCTACATGTTTCTGCATGAAAGGCAGGCCCCCTGTATACGTCTGTGGATTGGATTGGGGGGGAAGGAATTTCTGGTGCATGTAGCCTCCCATGTGTGGCCTTTCTCCTCCTGTTCCAAATGCCTCCTCCCAGGTTCCTCCAGCCTGTGTTGGCATCTTGCATATGCTCCTGCTGGCTGGCTTCTGTTCTCTCTACATCTCCTCACCCCATGGAAGATGGAGACGAGGCATCCAAACACAATGCTGTTCTGTGAGGCTGGTGGTCCTGAGAGCTTCTCGAACATGCAAAGTCCTTGCAGTATGAGGTAGAAGAGAAATTCTCTCTAGGGCATCCATCACTGCTTCTAAAGCTCATCGGTCAAGCCTTCCCAGGCCCTCTCTCTCCCGGGTGTACGCCTCCTGCCATGTTGTCAGGACCTGGATTCTCCCAACAGATCACCTCGCCCATCACCTGTACCCCACCCACCCCAATGGGCGGGTGCCAACTCTCGTCCTCACCCGGTTCGCTGACTCCCACCCCCCGAGTCTCTAAGATCCCTGTTAAGAACCTGAAAAATCCTATTGCTGTGTGATATGAAATGGTTTTAGATCCCTCTGGTCAATCTCCCCACTCCAAAGTATGCTCAGGGTCCTTATCTTTTGTAGCCAAAGAGTTCATTGAATAACAATAAAGCAGAAATTCTGCTAGGAAATGTAACTGGAGAAGTGGGGCTGGGGCCGAGTGGCAGAGGGACAGGGCTGAGGGCAGTGTGGAACACACTCGGGTAGAGAAAACTGTGGCACTATCAGTGAGCATGTCCATCATGTAGATGGGCTACAGCTAAGGGGAGACATTGGAAACAGTACACAGGATGGGTGAGTAAGAGTGTACTGGTGTTCAAAGCCATTACAGGAGTCTACCCAAAGAGCGCTCATGGAGAATAAAAGCAGATCAATGCCAGAACTGGGGTGGCATGACATTTTCCAGGTTTTAGAACTAAACATCCCATGTTATAGAAAACGCTTCGGTCCCAGGCAGTTCAGAACCCACCATGCAGGCAGCAGGAAATAAGAGGGAGATGATTTGCCCAAGGTCATCTAGCCAGTTGGCTGTGAAACCGTGCCCAGAACCCAGACTTCCTAACTCCCAGGTACTTCCTTCACCATCTGCAGGACAAAAACTAAATTGAAGGAAACAAGTAGGAAAGTGAAGGCCTAGGGTCCAAATCCTAGACGTCTGACTTACTAGGTATATGACTTCGGCAAACAGTGACTCTCTCTGAGCGTTACCTCCCCACCTAAGAACACAAAGGTAATCCATGTCTATTCCCTAATCCCAGGAAGAAACGTAAGATCAAATAAAAACACAGAGGTGATGAAACGTGAAGACTCTGTAGGCAAGCTGATGAAAGACGGAAAGAACCGTGGACGAATGTACCTTCCCCTGACTTGGGAATCTAAGCCCAGGGGAGCTGGACTCTCTTGGCCCAGACTTCACACTGGTTTGAAAAGTTGAACCCTCACTAGAGTGTCCTCGCCACTCCTTGGAAAAATATGGTCCCACTCCTAAAACTGTCTGGAGTAAAATATGTTTCTCCCAGAAAATGCTAGTGGATTTATCACGACCGGGCCATTCATCTGTGAAAAAGCAGAATGGCATTTATTGCCAATCGCTCCCTTTATGGGAGAAAAGAAACAGGGAGCCTAATAAGCTTGGTTAATTTTTTTCTTTTATGGCTCCAGCAACTGCACTAAATATTCCATCTGCTTTCCTTATGCAGTTTGGAGGTGGCTCTGAACTTCGGAAGTGTTTCGAGGAAGATTCCAGCAGAGCCACATGCTGCAGCCTCAGGAGGAGACGTTGGGTAGAAAGGGGCTCTGAGAAGCAACCCCAGTAAACACATCCGCTGGCAGTTACAGGATCACTGATCAGTTTACAGCAAGATGCCACTTTCAAAGATCCGTCGGTCAATGGGCAAGCTATCTGTAGTGATTTGGCGGAAATAATTCTGAAATACCTTGGGCTTTTTAGTCAAATAGAAAAGCAGTGTAGGTTTCTGAAGGAAAGGGCTCTGAAGGTACACGGAGGTCTGAGCCCCAACACTAGTTAATTGTGTTCACTTGGTTGACATCAGGGGACCTCACAAGGCCTATTGCAAGCGTCCTCCCTTCAACATCCCACCACACCCAAATATCCACCCTGATGCTTCTGCTAATTTCATTCACCCCCCCCCCCCACACTTAAGGAGTTAGAGAGCATCTGCTATAGATGACTTTCTCTGGAGCACAGCACTGCACAAACAAACAAACAAACAAACAAAAAATCAAAGGTGTTGTTTTTAGATCCCAGCTCTACCATTTAAATGAACTTCCTGAGATGATGGGAATATTCTCATATACACCGTCCAATATGGTAGCCGTGAGCCACGTGTAGCGAATGAGCACTTGAAATGTGGCTGCGGTGACTGGTGAATTGAATTTTTAAGTTTATTCCATTTTAATTAGCACAAATGTAAATCAAAATAGCCATACGTGGCTAGTGGCTATCACATTGGGCAGTTCACATCTAGCTTGTTTGAGCCGCAGCAACTTCATCTGTAAAGTATATCCTGTGCCAGGTCGCCTTGAGGATCATATGTTATAATGTATGGAAAGCCCCTAGACTTGTGCCCAGCATGGAGTGAAGGCTGGTAAGACAATAAAGAGGGACCCTTCATGGATCTGTCTTTATCTGGCCCTGGAATCGTACTTTGAGCTGTGATATTAACTGGGGGTGTCAGGCAGCATACAGATTCTGACCAGCAGTTGTCCTGAGGCCACAAGAAAGCAATCCATCTTTTTGAGACCTTTTCCATCGGTGGCCAAGAATGTTCTGCATGAGGAAACCTACTACTGCTCCATGTGAGCGAATATTTACAGGAAGTTAGAAAATGCTGACTTTAGCTAAGGAAAATGCCCCTCTGTGGAGTTTCATGGCCAATTAATGCTCTGGGATTTCCTTGAGGGGATTTATAGATAAAGGCTACTAACTAACTATACAAGTGCATTCTTAATCATGTTCTCACAAACTGGAGGTTCTATTCGAGATATGGCACTGGAGAGCTTCCAATGGGCAAAGGCGAGCTCTTTTACATGTGATATTGTTAGAAAGAACTTCCCCATGGTGCGCCAAAACCCAGAGGAGAAACATGGTATCTCAGAAGAGTTTTGAGCTCTGATGTTTTCAACTCCGAGCTTCAGACTCTTCAGACATAAAAGGGGAATGGTGAAAATGTAGTGTAGGGTTGTTGGGAAGACTAAGCTAGACAGAGATGCAGTGTCGTACGTTCCATTCCATTCCTCCCACTGGCTCTGCTTCTTCAGCTCTGGAAGCAAGCTAAAGGTGGCTAATTTCTCACAGTGTCTGTCCCCACAGTGGTAATAGCAGTGGTAGCAGAAGTAGTCACACAACTATCGTCGTAACTTGTTTTTTTACTAATATTATCATTCCTAATAATTCTTCCACAGACTTGTGAATACATAGACACGTGCCATCTTCCTTTGCCAGCCTCGGCGACCTTAACTCCATTGATACCTCTTGTGTGTTAGGGTTTCAAATGCCCCATGGTCTTAAAAATTCAACGAGCATGAATTGCTGTGCTGGAGACCAGATGACACTTGGAACTACAATGTAGCTCACATCTGGAACCTGTCCTTCCCTCCAGCTTCACTTTCTATGCGGTTGGTGGTGGTGGTGGTCGTCTTACAAGCAACATATAACATTGAGTTTTTGAGACGACCATGAATCAGGCACTATGATAAGTGCTGAGCATAGATGTTTAATCTCCACCAATAGGTGTTTAATCTCCAAAACCACTTTGGGAGGTAGGTATTATTATTGCCTACAGATAGGAAAACGGAACAAGACAAGTAACCTGTCCAAAAAGATATAAATGAAGTTGGGAATAAATCTCTTTCCTACTGCATAATAGAGGGCATTAAAAGTGTACACTCTGAAGTCAGCCGTGAAGGGTTTCTATCTCAAAGGCAGAGACACTAGCAAGAGATTATTATATAGTAACAGTCCCAGCAAGAGACAAGGGGACCTCAACCCAAGAGTGGAAAAAGAGAGGATCAGGTGAGTGGATTCACAGGACTCGGGTCTTGATGGGATGGGAGACGACAAGATCTTTTACTAACAGGAATGCGTTAAAGAAGGATAGGAAGAGATAAAGGAAGGATAGCAAAGCCAGTGCCCATCATGGGGAATAGGTCCCTGAAAATTTGCAAAATGCTGAAACGTCAAGACCCTGGAGGAGAGAACTCAAATGCTTTTAAAAAGAAAGGATACGAGGGGTGCCTGGGTGGCTCAGTCGGTTGAGTGTCCGACTTCGGCTCAGGTCATGATCTTGTGGTCCATGAGTTTGAGCCCTGTGTTGGGCTCTGTGTTGACAGCTCGGAACCTGGAGCCTGTTTCAGATTCTGTGTCTCCCTCTCTCTCTGCCCCTCTCCTGTTTGCACTCTGTCTCTCTCTCTCTCTCAAAAATAAATAAACATTAAATTTTTTTTCAAAAAAAAGGATATGAAACTAAACATACTCTTACCATGCTATCCAGCAATCTTGCTCCCTAACATTTACTCAAAGGAATTGAAAACTTATGTCCGTACAAAAACTTGTACATGGAAGTTTATAGCAGTTTAATGCCTATTTGCCAAAAAATCTGAAGCAACCAAGATGTCCTCTAGTAGGTGACTGGGGTAAATTGTGGAACACTTAGACAATGGCTTAGTACTCAGTACTAAAAAGAAATGAGCTATCAAGCCACAAAAAAGACACAGAGGAAACTTAAATGCATATTACTGAAAGGATGCATACTTTATAATTCCAACTATATGATATTCTAGAAAAGGCAGAACTATGGAGACACTAAAAAGATCAGAGGTAGGGGTTTGGGGGAGGGATGGATAGGGGAGGAAGAGATGAATAGAGCAAAGAGAATTTTAGGGAAGTGAATATACTCTGTATGATATCACAATGATAAATATATGCCATTATACATGTGCCAAACTCATAAAATGTATAACACCGAGAGTATACCCTGGACTTTGAGTGATTATGATGTGTCAGCGGAGGCTTATACTTGGTTTAAAAAATAAAAAGTACATTTCTGGTGAGTGATGTTAATAAGGTGGAAGGAGATGTATGTGTGGGGTCAGGAGATACACAGGAGCTCTTCTCTCGACTGTGTTATAAACCTAAAACTGCTCTTAAAAATTAAGTCTCTAAAAATTAAGAAAACAAAAACAAAGAAAGGACAATCACCTACAGAAAAATAAATTTGATGCTTGGGTCATCAGAATGAGCATTATTCCCAGAGACCTGGCTCTCAAGTCCCTACCTCATTAGCCATTTTTCATTTTGTAGCCTTCCCTCTGCCCTTTAAACATGCTTATCTCCAAGACAAAGTTGCAACCTCTTCTAGTAGTCCAGAGAACTCCATTTTGACCCCCACATCTGGTCCTGTCCTCTGCTCAGTTCCACTTTGAACCTCAGTACCTGAAGTGGATTTTATAAAAACCATGGGTAAACAACAGGGTTCTGCATTCGGCGTGAAAGTGTGTTCCATATTTCTTAACCAGTCAAGAGCCACGGGTATTCACTGAGCACCTACTATGAGCCAGGCACTGCTGTAGCACTTATATTTATTAACTACTTTACTCCTTGCTTGACCTGGTGAGATAGGTACTATTAACCACCCAGTTTTATACATGGGGATACAGAGATCAAGTAACTTGTTAAATACTAAATAGTTAAGCCAGAATTTGAACCCAAGCAGCCTGATGTCAGAACCTATGATTTAAAGCATTTGGTATATTTTTTATTCAGTTCATCAAGATTGTTGAGCACTTAGCATGTGTCTTTCAACCTGTGAGGGACTATAACTTCCACTTTAAATAAGACAAAGTATCAAAGCATCATAGAAAAGCAGAATTCAGATCCCACATCAGACAGGTAAATTGACACCCAAGGAAAGACAGTGACTTATCTAAGGTCATTTTGCCATGATAAAACCTGATTCAAGCTTCAGTCTCTCATTTCACTGCACTTTCAATGATACAAAGCAGTACATGAAAATCCTTTGAAAAAAATCTACTCTACAAGTTCACGATATATTTATTACTGTTAACATTCCTCTCCCACAAGGCAAAATGTTTTTCACACAATAGGTGGCCGACAGATATGTTTAGACTATAAAAAAGTGGACCTAGGAACATAATTTAAAATTCAAGGTCTTAGGTAAGAAAGGCCTTTTTGGAAATATGTAGAAAGGCATTTTTGCAGGGCCAACATTCCATTAGTACTCCAAATCATTAATCATATTTTGTGCTTCAAGTCAACCCAATGCCTTTGCCTGTAAACTTTTAACAGATTGGAAACAGGTGACCTGCTTCCTGGACTCTCCTTCAGTAGTGAAGCACTTGGGAAAAACTGCAGGGGGTAGAAACTCAGGTCCAGGCTAATGAGGCCTGGACTGCCTATAAAATGGCATTGTGGAATCAGCTGATGTGTCATAGGAGCTCACAGTTCAGACCAAAGAAGCCAATCAGGGAAACAAGATGATAGCTTAACAGAGTAGAAAACTAAAGTTCCCCCAGGGGCTTTGGGCACAGTGGCTGAACAAAGACTAATGGAAGTGGAAACCAAACTCATAATTTACAACCCCAAAATTCTATGGCCTTAACCAAATATCTTCATTCTAAAGAGATGATTCCATTATGAAGGGAAAATAATCCAGAGCTAATCAAAACACATCTATTGATCAACTGCCTTTTCTCCGGAACTAGACTGAGTATCTTGAGATTTCATAGTAAGTGTTGGACATGATTTCACCCACTCAGAGTGTCTATCTATGTCGACAGTTAGCATTAGAAATATTTTGGAGAAATCTCTAAGGGCCCTTTCAATTCTTGCATGATTCTGCATTGATCCTAAAGCCACATAAAAGAATGGCTAAGAACATGGACTGGGGAACCAGATTTTGGAGCTTCGAATCCTATCTCTGACACTTACTAGCTTGGTCTCAGGCAAATTACTATCTTTCTAAGCCTCGATTCCCCCTTCTGTAAAATGGAGCAATATTAGTACCTCAAGGGTTGTTGCAAAGATTAAATGAATTAGAATCTGTAAAGCCTTATGTGATGGTTAGGCATATGCTAAGCATTTTGTCCATACTCATTATGTCTCTATAGACTGGAAAACCAAGGCTGACAAGTGTCTTACAGTGTCAGTGTAAGAGTGAGAAGCTCAAGGCCTGTTGCTGTGATCACATGCCAGAAGGGATGCTTCTTCCTTTGACCCCTTCAGGATTGCAGAAGGAATCCTCAAGCTACCCCACCAGCACTGGAAATGGGCAACTCTACTCAAGCTGCTTGGGGTAGGTACTTGTTTGGATGTAATAATCTGTTTTTAATCTTGTGTGTAAATGAATACAGAGGTTAGTCACTGGGTGCATATTAATCTAAAATAAATGAATACATTTGAATTAATCAGATCTTCAGTCTATGTAAATTGATGATTTATAATGATATTAGCACAAATTGCAACGATAAATCATTTTAAAATTAGATCCACTGTTCCTTAAGGCAGCAAGGACTCTGGAAATTTGAGCATAACTTGTGACAACTTTAAAATGTAGATTGGTCTGGCTGTAGCTTGAGGGCAGAAGCAAGGGGCCAGAAGACCAGAGGGCAATGTTGAAGCACATCCTATGAAGGGGCAATGATAATGGGATCTACAAGGTCACAAAAATAAGAAAAGAGCAAGAGAAAGTCAAGGAAACAGACACATTCTGCACTTCACAGTTTATTTTCTGGCTTGGGACAGAAGACCTTGAGACTTTGATTCAATTCACTGCAACAAGGAGAAAGTAAATTGAGGCAGCCTAATGAAAAAGAAAGATTTCAGGGGGTTCCTCCACTTACTGATGAGTTAGGGCAAACTAACTTTGCCGAGGCTGGAAATTTCATCTGAAAAGTGGGCTTCATCATCTCAACTTTAAAGTACTGCTACAAGAATTAAATAGCACTGGATGCTAAGTGAAAATCCCAGTTTATAAAGAACTGAGTAGTAATTCAAAAAATGGAGTCGGACTGCCTAGGTACAAATCCTGGCATTGCCACTTGCTGGCTGTAAGACTTTCAGATAACTCTATAGTCTTTCTGAGCCTTTATTTTCTCCATTATGGAATGGGAATAACATTAGAGCCAGTCTCTTAGAATTGGTAAGGGAATTAAATTGTTTTTCACATGTATTTATTTTTTTTTTTTTTTTTTTTTTTTTAACATTTTTTTTTATTTTTATTTTTGGGACAGAGAGAGACAGAGCATGAACGGGGGAGGGGCAGAGAGAGAGGGAGACACAGAATCGGAAACAGGCTCCAGGCTCCGAGCCATCAGCCCAGAGCCTGACGCGGGGCTCGAACTCACGGACCGCGAGATCGTGACCTGGCTGAAGTCGGACGCTTAACCGACTGCGCCACCCAGGCGCCCCACATGTATTTATTTTTGAGAGAGAAAGAGAGAGCACAAGTAGGGGAGGGGTAGAGAGAGAATGAGACACAGAATCCAAAGCGGGCTCCAGGCTCTGAGCTGTCAGCACAGAGCCCGACGTGAGGCTTGAGCCCACAAATCATGAGATCATGACCTGAACCAAAGTCAGATGCTTAACTGACTAAGCCACCCAGGTGCCCCAGGATTAGTAAGAGAATTAAGTGTAAACATGCAGGTCCTGTAACTAAGGAGATACTTGGTGAATGTTAGCTGTTAGTATAAATGATTGTCATCGACATTACCATGAATTCTGCGTGGTGATATCATGGAAAACTGACCTAAGAAGAAAGGAACAACTATGATGAGCATACCAATGGGAGAGAGAATAAGTGGCCAGAGAATCGAGAGGTGGAGGAAGCAAGTATCTGTACAGCAGGGAGGCAAATGTACAGCATCCAGACTCAATCCTCTCCTCGTGCAAGAAAGACACTGCTGACCACATAGGATATCTCCCCTGTCACCCCCTAGACTGTCACTCTTTTCACATGTACAAGGCTAGAGAACTGCCTAAAGACAGCATTACCTAAAGGTAAAAAACTGAGCAATATTTTGCACAACAAAGGGGTCAGAATCACTCCGGGCTTCCTCTCATGGGAATGAGCCCTGAATAAAAGATAATTAAGGTCTGTGATGAACTGAAATTTGCCCTAGTGTCCAAAGCTGTGATTCTCATCTGTAACTGTTTCTAAATAAAGTACCAATGCCCTGGGATCCCTTCAGAATTTTTGAACCATCTGGCTGATGGAATCACTTCGGAGCCTTAAAAAGAAGATCCCAAGATGAGTGTAGAACATTGCTCCATAACCATCATAGGTGGGAAAGGAAAGTGAATAAGAAATAAACGGTGGCAAGAAAGCATCATTAATTACAAGTTTGTGAACCACAAGAAAATCTTAGTACACATGTCACAGAAGGACTTACTGAGGCCATTCTTCTAAGGGCTTGGGATGAGGACGTAACCACTTTTTTATGAGCTGAGTATTTGTGTCCCCTCAAAATTCATATTTTGAACTCTTAACCTTCAGCAAAATGGTTTTTGCAGATAGGGTCTCTGGGAGATAATTAGGTTTAGATGATGTTATAAGTTTATGATGCAATCAGTTCCCTCATAAGAAGACGAAGTTGTAAGGGGCGCATGGGTGGCTCAGTCGGTTGAGCTTCCGACTCTCGGTTTCAGCTCAGGTCATGGTCTCATGATCTCATAGTTCGTGGGTCTGAGACCCACATCGGGCCTCACACCAACAGGGCGGAGCCTGCTTGGGATTCTCTCTCTCCCTCTCTCTCTGCTCCGACCTCTCTCGCTCTGTCTCTAAATAAATAAATAAATAAATAAATAAATAACTTTAAAAAATAAGAGGAAGTTGTAAGTGCCCTTATAAGGGAATCTTACCTTGTTCTTGGACTTCCCAGGCTCCAGAGATAAGTAATAAATGTCTGTTGTTGAAGTCACCCAATCTAGCAGCCTGGGCAGACTGTTATACTATAAACAGCACTTGCCAGAGTTAGGGTAGCAATTTAGGAACATCACACCCCATCTTTAAATTACAATCCTCTTGTGTGTATAACTGTGCCTGTATGCATGCAGACACACGCACGCACGCACACACACACACACACACACACACGCACATTCATGACATATGCAAACATATTTGACTGTAAGTTGCAAAATCACAATATTAACCATTTATCCTTTCCCCTTCAAAATCACACTTTCTCAATTATCTTACAATTTGCAATACACAAAAATATAATGCTTTCCTCTAGCCAAAAATTTTCTCCCCCTGACAATCAATTTATAGCCAGCCTATCCACCACCAAATTGTTCCTCATAATGCATAACTACTATAACTTTGAGGCACTGATTCTAAATCATCAAATCATCACTAAATAAACTGTTTCTAAAAGGGTCAAAGCAGATCATGGAAAGGACACCAGAATTTTCAAAGGCACACAGCACATTTGTTCAAAGATAACCTCTTAGGAAAACACTCAACAGGGGTCCAAGGAATCATGCACAAGATGTTCATTACATCACCATTTGAAATGATATCTAAAGTTAGGAAACAACCTATATATCCCTCAACAGGGGAATGGGTGGGCAAAGGTGTTTTGCCTTGTTTTGCTTTCAATGTGGCAGCTTTATAAATATTAGGTGTCTGAAAAGTATTCTTGACTGAAAAGAAAACCTTGGTGGGTATACAAACATGACATTTTTTATGTCAAGTAAAACACAAATATGGGGCGCCTGGGTGGCACAGTCGGCGAAACATCTGACTTTGGCTCAGGTCATGATCTCCTGGTTCATGGGTTCGAGCCCTGTGTTGGGTTCTGTGCTGACAGCTCAGAGCCTGGAGCCTGCTTCGCATTCTGTGTCTCCCTCTCTCTGCCCCTCTGCCACTCGTGCTTTGTCTTGCTCTCTCAAAAGTAAATACACGTTTAAAACTAAATACATAAATAAACAAACCACAAACACAAAATAACACTCTGTGTCGTCTATGGAGACACGTCGGCAAATGCCTCAAAAGAACGGGAAAACTGGATAACAAAGTAACCGAAGTTGTTTACTTTGAGAAGAAGGGAAATTAGACTAGAGAAGAGATGGAAAAAGGGCATTTCGACCTGTATAAAACTCCAGTTTTAATAAGGATGCACATATATACATATACATATATATGTGTGTATATGTGTATATATACACACATTATTATTAGATAGCAAAAATACCAACTTTTTAAAGAAAGTACATAAAGTCACCCAGGCCACTTGCAATATTGCAGTGCAGTTCTCATGCTAACCATGCAGAGGAAATGTAGATCCCGTGGGTTAGAGGCACAGTCCCCAACTAGACTGCCCACACTTCAGACACCTGCCACAAATTTGGGAGTTCCCAGGCCACCTGCACTTCTGACCAATTCACTACACATCCAGAGCTGCCCATGACACCCCTCAGTTTTGATAATTTGCTGAAACAACTCACGAACTCTACCCTTCTGACTACAGTTTTATTATAGAGGATATAAATCAGGACCAGGCGAATGAAACAACGCAGGGCAAATTCTAGGAGGGTCCTGAAGGCAGAGCCTCTTGCTCTCAACCTGTGGAATCAGGTTATGTCACCCCTCTGGCACACTGATGTTTTCACCAACCAGAAAGTTGTCACGTTCGAAAGTTTTACTGGGGACTCGTTACGAGGGCATGCTTGATGGACTCATTGGCCACATGATTGAACGCACTCTCCAGCCCCTCACTTCCCTCCCCACCGCCGGTTACTGAGAGATCTGGCTCAAAGCCCCAACCCTCTAATTACCCGGTTTGCCTTTCCAACAGGACCAGCCCATGATCTGAGTCACCTCACTAGCATAAACTCAGGTATGTCTGAGCGGCTTATAAATAACAGCTCCTATTACTGAAGAAATTCCAAGGATTTAGAGTCTCCTTCCCAGAACTCGAACAAAGGCTCGTCACATTCTTTATTATATGGTGTGCTTCTTCTGATGCCAAGCACAACTGCTCCTAACACATTTCGGGCTGCTGGATCTGTAAAGCGTCGAGGAGGCATAACCTATTAAATGTGAGCTCACATGTTACAGAAGAAGGAACATGTTAGATGTGACTAGAGAAACCGCTCTGCGTTATCTATGTTCATGTTATAAAACTGATTTTGTTCTCATACGTATAAATTTTCTTCTCTATTCTCTTTATTACTCTATTTTATTATTATATTATTATCATATTGTTATATATTATTATTATATTATTATTATACTCTACTATTATATTCTCTTTATTACTCATCGTTGTAGTCACATTTTGGTTAAACATAAGTTTATTCTGCAATACCTCGTGGTATTCCAATCTAATGAAAAAAAAAAAAAAAACAACCACAGAAATTTGTCTTCTATCTGCCCCTAAGTTTTCCGTGTAGCAGTGCTAATGCCACGAGCACCAGCCAAGTGGAGAAGAGCTTTAGTTATCAAGCCAGATCAACCTGGATTCAAATCCCAGGTCCGCCTCACACTCTGACTCAGTCCAGCTCCGCACCTCTCTTACTGGCACAGCATCTACATGTTCTCATTGTGATGATCAGGATGCAAGAGATTCGGAACTGGCACACCATTATTCCCACCCCATGCTATTGGTCAAAGAGCACCGTATGGCTAAATCTGGACACCTAGTGGAAGACACCAAAAAATTACATGGAAAAAGGTATCAATACAGAAAGGGAAAAGAATTGGGGCCAGTGTGGAATCTACCACAATAGCTAACTCTTTCTGCGTCTTTACGGGATCCTAGGAGATTTTGCTAAGTATTTTGCATGCATTAATAGACAAGGGCGTTTTTAGGATTTTACAGGTTGAGACCTTTGGGCTTACAAAGCTTAAGTAAATTAAAGGTCACACAACTGCTGAGAGGCAGAATTGGAGTTTCAGCCCACATTGTCTGACTCCAGACTCTAAGTTCTCAACCCAAAATTACGTAGCCTTTATCAATGGCCCATACCTTGATGAAGCCAAGAAAAGTCAGCACAAACCACAGTCAAGTGGCATCGGAATGGCCAGCTCCTATGTTGGGATATAACTCCCCTTGGGATCAAGCGTCACATTTCCCTCATTATTAGGTCCTCTTTATCTAGACTACCTGGTTTTGAATTCCAGTTCTGTAACATTGAACATGGTTGGCTAGGATAAGTTCCTTGACCATTCTGTCTTAATTTCCTCATATGTAAAAGGAGAATAAAAGTGAAATATCTCTCTTAGAGGAGTGTTACATAAATGAAATGATCGAATAATTAGTCATTATTTAAAACAAGGCTATCTAACATTTACATGGGGCCTCCTATATGCCACGCATTATTCAAACTCTTTTTTATAAATCGCCTCATTTAATTCTCTCAGGGATCTATAGGGATAGTACCATTATTTTTCTCAGTTTATATTTAAGCAGGCTGAGACATGAATAATTTAGGCAACTTTTCTCAGGTCACAGAACTAATAAATAGCAGAAGTGGGATCCTAACTGGGCAATTTGCCTATTTCAAACCAAGAATACTCTAATGCAAACAATATCAATGATTCTTTTCTTATGGTAAATGCTGTGTTATTTCAGAGAAAGTACTCAGGGATTACACCTACGCAAGGGTTCTGCACTGGGCTCTTTAACCCCTGTCTGTGGAAAGACAACCTAATGGCCCAAAAGGAACCAGATAATGAACTTGGAGGACTCCCATTTCTTAAAGAAGACAGCTGAAATACTAGGGCTGCGGGACTCCCACCAGGCTGTTCCTCTCACGGCAGATTAAAAACAAATAACCCTCAAGAGGTCCACTTGTGAGGCCTTAAACTGGATCTTCTGGCAGAGAGCTGAGGAGGCACTTCACAAAGTCAGGACCCTGAAGTGTGACTGCTTCTATGAAGATTGATCTGAATGACTCCAAATAAATAAAAATGCGCTGAAGATGGTGTCTTCAGCTTCGAGGGCTGAGACATTTAGTGTGAGCACCAGATACGTGCACGCGCGCGCACACACACACACACACACACACACACACATCACCTACAGTTGCTTTATGGCTCAGATTCCTATCTTTCCCAAAGCCAAGCCCTGTCTTTTCTGGTGATTTTTTTTTTAAATGGAGATTGGAGGGTCATGATAATATGGTTTCCATTTCATCCCATAATCAGAACTGGGTAATACAGTTGGGAACACAGACACACAGAAAGACTGACTAGTCAGCCCAAGGTCTAATTGCCAGATGAGACAGAACCAATGTTAATCCCATATTTCTCTGCCTTTCTCACCTCTGCCTTTGTCCTTGCAGCTACACTGGTGTTTGGGAAGAGACGGCCTCGGTAAGTGTGATTATGTCTACCCACCTGTGCACCAGAGCCCCTCTGAACCCTTCACGTCATCTCACTTCTATCAATAAAACGAAAAAAAGTAAGTCAGGGCAAGATGATAAGAGAACTGGGTTCACAAACACAAAACAAACGGTCATTCTTTCAGTCTGTGTCACTTAATACATTTGTAAGAAGTCACGAGTTCATTCTCTAAGCTAAAAAAAGAAAAAGACTCGGGGTTCCTGGGTGGTTCAGTCGGTTAAGCGTCCAACTTTGGCTCAGGTCACGATTTCACGGTTCGTGAGTTGGAGCCCCATGTCGGGCTCTGTGCTGACAGCTCGGAGCCTGGAGCCTGCTTCAGATTCTGTGTCTCCCTAGCTCTCTCTGCCCCTCCCCCATTCATGCTCTATCTCTCTCTCTCTCTGTTTCAAAAATAAGCACTAAAAATCTTTTTGTAAAAAAAAGACTCCAAAAGATTTTGTTCTATTGGTGGTTCTCATGAAATGATATTTACAGATATTAAGTAAAGTGATATTATAGTGCATGGATTATAGAGGAAGAGTCTCAAGTTACAGAGACGTTAGGGAGTAGCTAGTTGCAAAGGCAATTCCGCATTCGCCATGCCATTTACTCTTCCTGTACATACAAAAAGTCTACATTTCCCAGTCCACCCAGCGATTAGGTTGAAACTACAACTGAGTTCTAGCCAATAGAAGATGGGCAAAAGTGATATAAGACATTTCCAGCCATTCTCTGTGAGCAATTTATTCTAAAGAAATACTTGTAAACGTTGCCTGAAATTATATCACAAGAATATCAGTGTAGCACTGTTCTTACTAGTGAAAACTCGGAAAGAGACCAGAAGTCCAAGAGGGGACTCAATAATTGGTATATCCGCAACTTGAAATTGTGTGCAGCCTTCAAAACGAATAAAATAGTCCCCATAATTATGACCATTTTATGTCATACTAACCCTTCTAGTGAAAACAACCTAAAAACTGGTTAAAATACATTTTAAAAAGATACTTTTTGAAACTATCAGAGAACAACCAAGGCAGGTAAGAATTGAGGGGTCAGAATCCCAAAAGGAAAGAAAATGTACTAAGATGAGCCATACTCCATGGCCATTTCTGCCCGTTAGGGCTTTGCCAATCTGCAGCAAGGGGCACCGAGGATAAATAGAAAGCAAATAGAATTGCAGCAGTCTCGCTGAAACAGAAAGACAAAAATTAGAATTAAAGGTGATGAAGGCAGCCAGGAGCGGAGGGGTCCAGAGAAAAGGGCACCAGAGCAAAGTAAGCCCAAAATTACTCATGCAATTTTGCCCAATTACTCCCTGATTCTTAACTGTGGATTCATGGAGCTAGCTAATGGGGAAAAAAAAAAGTCAAACAAAAAGCAGCTGCTAAGAAGTTTAAAATCTAAGCAAAGATTTAGGCATTCTTATGGCAGTAGGGCAAGATAAATTGGAGCCCAGAATCCATCATGGAAGAAGACCTCAGTAGAAAACCCAGGTTTTATATTGAGAATGGTACATGGCTATGCCCCCAAAGTAAGGAAACAGCTAAAAAATAAGCCCTGATAAAGCCAGAAACCTAGCTTACTTGGATCAATTCTTATACGTTATATAACTGCAAGAAGAAAAGTAAATCCTCTCTCCAGGAAAGTAGTGTCATTCAGAGCCTCTGAAATTTTCCATACACGATATTGGGCATTTAATGAAAAAAATTATAATTCATGCCAGAACAAAATAACAAATGATCAAAACCCAAAAGAAAAAAATAGATGATAGAAACGTCTCCAAAGGTGATCACACAATTGGATTTTCATACAGACATTAAAGAAATTATAGTTAGTGAACTCAATAAGATATAGGATAAGATATAGAGTTTTACTATCTATAAATTGATATCTATAAAAAATACCCCAGTAGAAATTCTAAAAATAAAAAATATAATAACTAAAATTAGAATACAAAGCAGATTAAAGAAAACGAAGGAGAAAATCAGTGAACTGAAACAAATCGTTAAAAAATGTTCATATTGATGCATAGAGTGGAGACATGAATATAGAGAACAAAATGGAAAAAGATGCATGAAATGTGGAGGAAGAAGACAGAAGAGAGATAATTGGCCAGAAAATATTTAAAGACTGATTGAGAACTTTCTAAAACATGAAAAACAACAAACCACAAATTCAAGAATATCTCAGAACCCAAACAAGATGAATACAAACACAAAAAATCACAAAAGGAACATCATAGAAAAAAACTGTTGAAAAACATAGACAAAGTGAAAATCTTAAAAACAGAAAGAAGAACAAAAAAGTCTCTTCAGACTTCTCAGCAGGAATTATGGAAGCCAGACAATATAATGAATTTTAAGGTGCTGAAAAAGGGGCACCTGGGTGGCTCGGTCAGTTAAGCATCCAACTGTTGATTTCCGCTCAGGACATGATCTCACAGCTTGTGGGGTTGAGCCCCATGTCCAGCTCTGTGCTGTCAGGGGACCATGCTTGGGATTCTCTCTCTCCCTGGCTCTCTCTGCACCACCGCTTTTCCCTCTCTCCCTCTCTCTCTAAATAGATACATAAACTTTAAAAATAATAATAATAAAATAAAAAATAAAGTGCTGAACAAAGAAAATTTACCAATCTAGAATACTTTGCTCGGTAAAATTTTAAAAAATTTAAATGAAAGCCAAATACATTTTTAGAAAAGCAGAAATGGCAAGAATATGTAATTAGTAGAAAGGAAATACTAAGGGGAATCCTTCAGGCAAAAAGAAGGTAATCCCAACTCACTGCTAACATCATCCTCCATGGTGAATAACTGAGAGCTTTTCCCCTTAAGGTCAGGAACAAGACAGGGATGTCCAGTCTCACACTGTTATTCAACACAGTACTGGTAGTCCTAGCCGCAGCAATCATATAACAAAAAGAAACAAAAGACATCCAAATCAGTAAGGAAGAAGTAAAACTTTCACTATTTGCACTTGACACGATACTCCATATAGAAAACCTGAAAGATTCCACCAATAACTGCTAGAACTGATAAACGAACTCAGTAAACTCCCAGGATACAAAATCAATGCACAGAAATTTGTTGCATTTCTATACACCAATAATGAAGCAGCAGGAAGAGAAATCAAGGAATCGATCCCGTTTATAATTATACCAAAAATATTAAGATACCTCGGAATAAACCTAATCAAAGAGGTGAAAGACCTATACTCTGAAAACTATAAAACACTGATGAAAGAAATTGAAGAAGACACAAAGAAACGGAAAGATGTCCATGCTCATAGATTGGAAGAACAAATACTATTAAAATGTCTATCCTACCCAAAACAACCGACACATTTAATGTAATCCCTATCAAAATACCAACAGGATTTTCCACAAAACTGTAACAAACAATTCTAACATTTGTATGGGACACACAAGATCCCAAATAGCCAAAGCAATCTTGAAAAAGAAAAGCAAAGCTGGAGACATCACAGTTCCAAACTTCAAGTTATATTACAAAACTGTGGTAATCAAAACAGTTTGATACTGGTACAAAAATGGACACATAGATCAATGGAACAGAATAGAAAACCCAGAAATAAACCCACAACTATATGGTCAATTAATTTTTGACAAAATAGGAAAGAATATCCGATTGGAAAAGGACAGTCTCTTCAACAAATGGTGTTGGGAAAACTGGACAGCAACATGCTAAAGAAAGAAACTGGACTTTATTACAACATATACAAAAATAAATTCAAACTGGATTAAAGACCTAAATGTGAGACCTGAAGCCATTAAAAATCCTAGAAGACAGGCAGTGACCTTTTTGAATAAAAATTTGGTTACTTTTAAAGATTAATAAAATCTATAAACTTCTTATAACTTTGAGAAAAAGTAATGATGAAAGGGCACAGATTACTAATATCAAAGAGAAAAAGAGCATCCTTACAATTTCTGAAGTCATTACAAAGATAGTAAGAAGACAACATCAACAACTTTCGTGAATAAGCTTGAAAGCTCGGAATAAATAGACAAATTCCTTAAAAGCCTAGTTTACCAAAACTGGCATAGAATAAATAAAAGACCTGAGTATTTCTGCATCCATTAAAGAAATTTAATCCATAAGTGAAAGTCTTCCCACAAAGAAAATTTCAGTCCATAATAGCTTAACCAGCGAATCCTTTCAAATATTTCAACAAGAAATGACAAACATACATGAACTCTTCCCGGGAATAGGAAGAATGATATCTCTTCGTAGGATATTAGCATAACCCAATCCCAATATCTGCCAATGAAATTACAAAACAAAACAGTACAGACCAATCTCTGTAATGAACACACATGCGAGACTCCAAAGCAAAGTAATAGCAAACCAAATGCAGCGACGCATACAAAGAATTTATTCCGCTGACGAAGATTCTTTCATTGGCCAGACATTAGGCAAGCCTCTGTGAGCCCTCTGTTCAAGAAGCCCTTGGGCTTCTGCCTCCATCCTGCTGAATCCAGTTTTAGCAAGAATCCTGCTAAGTCAGTTTAGCCAGAATCCGCCACCCGCTCTCATTATCTAAACAAATTTCTCATCTTCCACCATCTCCCACGTAATATCTGATCACCCTGGCCTGCCTTCACAGCAAGAATTCTATTAGGTCAGGTTGGCAAAGAGCTGCCCTACACTCTTAGTAATTTTTCATCCACCGGCTCCCTCCCCCAAACCTTGCCCCGTGGCTGGCTATAAATCCACACCTTTTGTTGTTGTATTCTGAGTTGAGCCTTACCTCTCTTCCTTAAGGCAAAACCCCATCGCAGTGGTCCCTGTACCTATCACGATAGTCCTGAATAAAGCCTGCCTTACTATTTTCACGAGTCATGAATAAGTCTTTCATGAGCACTGCTTTCACCTCCTCTATTTATCATTATTCTAGAGGTTTTAACCTGGGCAATAAGACACAAAAAAGAAAAGAAAAGAAAAATTACAATTGAAATTAAATAGGGTGTGCCTGGGTGGCTCAGTTGGTTGAGCATCCAACTCTTGGTTTCAGCTCAGGTCATAATCTCACAGTTCGTGAGATCGAGCCCCAGGTTGGGCTGTGTCCTGACAGCACAGCGTCTGCTTGGGATTTTCTCTCTCCTTCTCTCTCTGCCCCTCCCCAACTCATGCTCGCTTGCTATCTCTTTCTCACTCAAAATAAATAAGCAAACATTTAAAAATTTAAATAAAAATGTTATTGGTCCCAAAAAATACAACATGAAGAGAAAATGCAAAAAAAAACTACAAATAAATTATGAAAGTAAATAAGTTAGCTTTTTAAGATTTCTGGTTACAAAGTCAACATACAGATATTTATCATATTTCTACATCCCAGCAACAAATAATTAGAAATAAAATTTACAGGGGCATCTGGGTGGCTCAGTCGGTTAAGCGTCCATCTTCAGCATAGGTTATGATCTCGTGGTTTGTGAGTTCGAGCCCCACATGAGGCTCTGTGCTGACAGCTCGAAGCCTGGAAACTGCTTTGGATTCTGTATCTCCCTCTCTCTCTGCCCCTCCCCACACCAAAAAAAAATAAATAGATATTAATTTTTTTTGAAAAAAGAAATGAAATTTACAGAAATAAAAGTAACAATACCTATCATTCAAATATATCAATACTTAGGAATCAATCTAATTGTTTAAATAGCTAGACCTCTGCACCAAAAAATACAAACATTAATAAAAAAGGTTAAAGAAGAACTAAAAAATGAAGAGTTATACAACATTCATGGATTAGAGGACTCAATATCCTAAAGATATCAGTTCCCCCCAAGTTGATTTATAGCTTCAATTCCAACAAAAATTTCATGGAAATTGATGAGATGATTCTAAATGAGATGAATATGGAAATGAAAAGGGTTCTGAATAATGAATATAATTCTGAAGAAGAACAAAGCTGAATGACTTACATTACCAGATACCAACTCTCATAAAACCATAATTCTAAGTGTGATGGTGGAGATAGGATAGACAATAGACAATAAAGGAATAGAATAAAGGCTCCAGAAACTGAACTATCCACATACATACTTCTGATATAGCACAAAATTTGCCTATGAAATACAGTGGAAGAAGCATGTTATTTTCAGTAAGTGATGCTAAATCAATTAACTTTACCTCTTTCCTCACACCATACACAAAAACTGCTTTCAGATGCATCATAGATCTCATTGTGATAAGTGAAACAGTAATACTTAAAGGAGATAATATAAGATAATAGATTCTTTGGGATAGGCAAAATTTTCCCAAACAGAATGCAGAAAACACTATTCATAAAATAAAATACAGATAAATTGGACTTCATTAAAAGATGCCTCAGAATGAAAAGGCAAAACACAGAGTAAGAGAAGAAATTTTCAATAAATGCATCCAAGAACATACTTATATTGAGAATATACAAAGAACTCCAATAAATATGTAAGAAGGAGAAAAACAACCCAATAAAATAAAGGCAAATACCTGTTCAGACACTTATCAAAAGAAGTTCACCAAGTGTGAATTTAAGCATAGGAAATGATGTCCAGCATCGTAAGTCATAAGGAAAATTCAAGTACAGCCACGGTGAATTCCTATTTGATAGTCACAAAATTGGCTTAAATTTAAATTAAAAAAAATTCTACCAAGTGTTGGCAAAGACGTAGAACAACTGGAACCTCAACTGGAACAGCCTGTGGAAATACAAACTCTTACAATTGCTTTCAAAAGCACCTACGTATAAAGGCATTATACATAGTAGCCCAAACTACAGACAGTCTGAAAGTCCATCAAAAGCAGAATGAATAAATAAATTATAGCATGGTCATACAATAGAATACTTTGCAGCAACAAAAATGAACTAGCTACTACTCCATACAACGGTGGAAGAATTTCACAGCCATAACAAGCAGAAGAACCCAGACACCAAAAAAGTTAATGTTAAATGATTCAATTTATATTAATCTCAAGAAAAGGCAAAACTTATCTATGGTAACAGAATTCAGGATAGTGGTTACACTCAGGGAGAATGGGTAAAATGATTTGGAGGGGTATAAGCGAGAATTCAGAGGTAGTGTTATCTATCTTAATTTAAATGGTGATTATATGGCTATATTCGCTTGGTAAAAATCATAAAGATCTACACTAAAGTTCTGCACAATTTACGGCATACTTTAAACAAAACAAAAAAAAATTAAGTTTAGATCTGCATACATAGACATAGGAAGATGCCCAAGCTATAATGATAAGTGAAAACAGCAAGTTGTAAAATAGTCCCTATAGTATAGGCCCCCATTGGAAAAATAAACTTGACAAGCATAATGTGTGTGGATCCAGAATTATATGCTACCTAGAGTGAACTGAATATGGTAGTAAAAGACTTCCCCTCCAAGTTTATAGTTTTTACTATTTTTTTTTTCACAACAAGCATAATTACTTACTGATGGGGATTTTTTTTTATTTTATTTTATTTTTTTTTTAATTTTTTTTTTTTCAACGTTTTTTTTATTTATTTTTGGGACAGAGAGAGACAGAGCATGAACGGGGGAGGGGCAGAGAGAGAGGGAGACACAGAATCGGAAACAGGCTCCAGGCTCCGAGCCAACAGCCCAGAGCCTGACGCGGGGCTCGAACTCACGGACCGCGAGATCGTGACCTGGCTGAAGTCGGACGCTTAACCGACTGCGCCACCCAGGCGCCCCGGGGATTTTTTTTTAAAGAAAGTTCTGAAAAGCAATTGGGAAAATGAAGTCTTGAAGTGAACTATAATTGAAATAAAGACATGGCAACGAGAGACATTTGGTATAAAACATAATTTGAATTTGATCTTTTTTTGCCCTGAAAAATGCCTGCGCACAGGAAGCAGGAGAGGAGTCTAGATGTCTGCAATGTTTCAAGCAGAGCATAACCCCTGTATCGAAATCACGTATGTTAACACAATGCCAAAAATCAAAAGGTTTTCAGGTCTTCTGTCACCCTTCCACACTGCTCTCGAGCCTTTCATATATGCTGTATTTTAACCAACTTTACTTCCCTCCAAAGTCTTCTATATTTTCCCCCTCAGGAGTAGAATGTATTCTGCCGTATTACTTTCAATTACCATTTAATAATTTATGAAATTACTCAGCATCATACCTGCAGTATTTCAGTCAGGCCCCATTTCATTGTAATGAGGTTTGATTTAACATGGTCATTATAAATGCTGCTAAAGGTTAACAGGGAAAAAAAGTTTCATTCCAATGCATTTGATTTCAATAATTTAAGAATAAAACAAGCATCTGTCACTCAGATAGAACTTCCTTTTCCTATAATCATCAGGGTATGATTATTTCTATCACAAAAGTTTAGCAGAATATAAAGGACTATGGTCTGGCAGAAAGCCAACCTGTGTGAAGCGTGGTGCAGAGCAGAAATGTCCAAGGATTGTGCCATAGATTTGGGAGTAGAGCCATTCTTTGTTGTGCAGCACTGTCTTTCACTTGGCAGAATATTCAGCATTCCTGACCTTTGCCCACTAAATGCCTATAGCATCACAGTCATTGCTACAGTCAAAACTAGCCCCACAAATCTCCAAATGCCCTCTGGGGGCAGCACTTCTCCCATTTCAGTACCACTGGTTTAAAGGGTTAAGCACTAGTTTGTAAATTTAGGGAGTCTTGTTTTGAAAGTCTAATTTGTGCTAGACATAATTTTTGATGTCATCGGAGGGAAAAAAGTAACTGTGATCTCAATCATCCTCTAAGGAGGGTGGATCCTTTGTTTGGTGAGCCCCTAGAGTGACCTGAAGGGCCAGTTTCTATCAGCTCTCGAGAGCTGATCCTGTGCATCTCTGCCCAACCCTGTGTTGAGTGACCTCACGTCGGTACTTTGACATCAGCCATGGTGGGAATTTGCGGAGAGTCAGTTGTTAAACACTCCCCAGCATACCTTGTTCTTGATGCATATGACTAAGTTTTGGAAAGGAGGTAGGGACAGAGAAAGAACTTCAGAACATGGACTGAGAAAAGGAACAAAGAGCAGAAAATTGCAGCCTTACTTTGTTGTGACCATTAATTTCCAATAAATTCTTCTCAACTTAAGAAATGCTTGAAGCAAAGGAGCAACCAGTGAGGACATTGGATTTTGCCTGGATGTTGGTCTATTCATTCATTCAACAAATATTTATTGGGCACAAATCAAGTGCTACACGCACACTGTTCTCAGCATTCATTGGCATGGCCATTCAAAGACAACATGCACAATTACAGAAACATGAGACAGAGGAGATCATAGTAAAGTCAATTCCAGAGACATTATATACAAATTTTAGGGGGAATTCTGAATATTTCCTTGCAATCAGTGAAACCCCAACAAAACATACCTGATTGTGAAAGGAATTAAGGAACTGAATTTCATATGGAAAAGCCTAATTTAACAGAGGTTTAGTTGGGGCAAAGTAACTGATTTCTTGGCATCCAAGACTGAATTGCTTTCCCTGCCTCAACCCTGAGAGCAATATCCTTCTCCAATCTCTGAACCATGGCACTTGGGAGATGCTAAACTGAAGGGAAACCAGATGGTGACAAGTCTAGAGGCCATGGAACATGAAGAGATTGCTCTTGGAGAAGCTCGGAAGAACATGAGATCTGTCTTCAAATGTCTGAGGGTCATCAGTTTAAAGAGAAGTTAGATGTCATCTCACTAGCTCTAAGGGCAGCAATAAAAACAATGGACAGAAATAACAGGGTGGCAGATTTCATCTCAAAAAGGGAAAAAATCTTTCTTGTAGTTCACAGCTTCCTGGCATTGGAGCAACTAATGACCCTACTCCACCATGTCAACAGGATAAAATCCAAGTTCTTTTACAGCTCCTAGGGTCTTCCTGGCTGGCCACACCAGCTCCAGCATCTTCCACTCCTGCTTTGCCCCTAATGTCCAATGAAGACCAAACTACTTGCAATTTTGGCACATGCAGAGTTGTTTATTCTCTAAGTTCTTGTTTTCTGCTGAAGTGTCTTGTCACCTCTTCTTGATTTGGCTATAGGCTGTTTATGGGCGTGCCCCTCTTCTCTACTCCCATAGCATTCTATATACATCTCCACCATTGGCCTTCTGCATGCATATGAATAAAATAAACCTCCGTGAGTGTATATGTTACTATAGCAGTTGAAAATAGCTAAATGGATTTTCATGTAATTTGGGCACTTAATGGAATGGTCTGTATTAAAATACAGACTATTCAGCAAATATAAAATTCACTTAAGTGGGCCTTGGTGTCACTCCCAAACAGAAAGACAGCCATCATCCAGAGCAGTTAAAGCTGAGGTACAGGGAAGGAGAATAGGACTGACAACTGGGACAGCATGCCATATGGGTGGCAGGTCTACTGATGGCTAGAGAAAAAGAGTGATAGCTTTAAACAGGAATCCCAAATCAAAACTCTAAAGGATAGGTCCCTGAATTGCAAATATGATTTGAAACTGGGCTGCTTTTCACAAGGATAACTTTTACCCAGTGTTGAGAAATTGTTTTGATCATCACTCCATAGACTAGCTAGTCCTATTTAACGTGTCTGATGACTTCCTTTTTTCTCCTAAGTCAGTGACTTGGTCAAAGTCAGAGATGTTGTATGTTCTGTTCACCATTATGTTTCCCATACTCAGCTGGAGGGAGAGGAATTAAAGTACCTGGTCCATGATTCATTTGTCTTTCAATTACCAGAGAACTTTCTAGGCAAAGAAGAAAAGGAAGATAGCCCAATCTAATCTTCTTTAAACATGCTGATAACTGGACCTTCTGGAAAAGAAAGACATGATATTTCCTAGAAGGGGGTCATTATTTACAGAATAATCTTAGCAAGATGTCCCTGGTTTAGAATCTCTTGGGGTAAACAAACCTAGAATCCATGGATTTATGTGGCATAATTTCCCAGAGAATGTCACATAAGTAGTACAAATATCTGAGGGTATAAAATGGAACTGTTTCCTAACCCAAACCCTCTCCTCCGGGTGTAGCAAACCACAAACCTCACTTAGCAACTTCACCTATTAGATTGGGCCAGAAATTCCATACGTGGTTCAGGAAGGAAAGACCTGGGAAGTCGTATAGAAGATCCCAGACCTCTCTCTGCTTCGCTTGTGCAACTAGATTGCTTGCACCTCTGAAATTATTAGTAAATCTTGGTACTGTGTAAGATCTTTGATCCTTATAAGTCTGATTCGAGAATCCAATCCTCTATGTTAGCTAGGGTAGGCATTTATTGAGGTAGCTCAATAAACTGACTAAAACCAAATAGCTAGATAGAATGTGCCTTCTTGTAAGTAAGTTAGTTCCCATTGCTGGAATTATTACAACTGGATATGAAAGACAATCTTTTCAAAGATACCATCTAATGGAATTCTGTGTTTGATGACTGCTTTTACTAGATTAAAGTTTAAAGGCCTCCAATGTTAATATTAGTATTCTATATGTTAATATTCTATAACATAACGATCAGTCTTTGAAAGCTTCAGGGTCTGTGCTCAAATCTCACCCCAGACCTCAGTGAAATGAGAAGCAATCTGCGAAAAGAGAATGCTCAACTTATATGGCTCCTGCTACCACAGGCTGACTTGAGAGACAGAGCCTAGAATTTTTCATTCTTAACAAAGCCATTAAAAAAAATCTTAAGATAATTTTGATATATTGATTCTATGATCTTCATAATAACCCTGTGAGATGATAAAGGGACCAAAGCTATTTTTCTACCTAATTAGGAAATAGACTCAGAGAGGAAAAGTGATTTTTCTAAACTCACACAGCTAATATTTACCAGAGATGGGCCTCAAATGTAAGTCCTTGGCCTCCAGAGACAATTTCTGTCCTTCATGTTCTCATACTACCTATCTCGTCCTTTCCACCTGTGGACAAAGAAGGAGCCACAAACCTGTCCAAAGCTCAATTTTCTCTTTGGCAAACATGGCAATTATAATAAGCCCTACCTCCCATAGAACACTGTGAACATTACAAGAGCAAATGTGTGGTTAGTACTCTGATAAAATTCAGAACACCAAATAGTAGTATAATAATGATTCTATGTGTCTTCATCACATTTTATAATATCCTATCCCTTTCACATTCATTGTTTCATATTTACTCCAATCATCACTCAAGATGGACGGGGTGGCACAAAAAACAATAAGATACCTAGGAATAAACCTCACCAATGAAGTAACAGATCTGTACTCTGAAAACTATACAACACGTATGAAATAAACTGAAGAGGACGCAAGGAAATGGAAAAGCATTCCATGCTCATCGATTGGAAAAACCAACATTGTTGAAATGTCTATACTATCCAAAGCAATCTACGTATTTAATGCATTCCCTATCAAAATACCGCCAGCATTTTTCGTAGCGCTAAAACAAAGAATCCTAAAATTTGTATGGAAGCAGAAAAGACCTTAAATAGCCAAAGAAATCCTGAAAAAGAAAAAGAAAACCAGAGGCATCCCCATTCCGGATTTCAAGCTATATTACCAAGCTGCAATCATCAAGACAGTATGGGACTGGCACAAAAACAGACACACAGATCAATGGAACAGAATTGACAACTGAGAAATGGACCCACAACTCTATGGTCGACTCATCTTTGACAAAGCAGGAAAGAATATCCAATGAAAAAAAGACAGTCTCTTCAGCAATGGATGATTCCAGGATCGTGCTAGTGCTATGGACATGGCAGTGAGTGAACCTAACAGGAGCCTTACTTTCAAGGAGATAGCATTTCATTGGGGAAACTCAATACATACACACATACATACATAAAAACACACAAAGATCGGGGAACCTGAGTAGCTCAGGCAGTTAAGCATCCAACTTCAGCTCGGGTCATGATCTCATGGTTCATGGGTTCAAGCCCCACATCAGGCTCTGTGCTGACAGCTCACAGCTTGGAGCCTGCTTCCGATTCTGTGTCTCCCTCTCTCTCTGTCCCTCCCTGCTCATGCTCTGTCTCTCTCTGTCTCTCAAAAGTGAATAAATGTTAAATAATTTTTTTTTAAAGAATGTAACCACAACTTAAAAGGTAAAATGAAATGATTAAAGGTGAGAAACTGAAAGTAGAATTCCTTGAGTCACCTAGATGGTTCGGATGGTTCAGTGGGTTGAACGTCTGACTCTTGATTTCCACTCAGGTCATGATCCCAATTCTTTCTCTACCTCTGTCTCTTTCCCCTATTCATATGCTCCCTCTCTCTAAAATTAAAAAAAAAAAAAAAGAACTCCTTATTGTCTGATTCTGAAACCCCATCCTAAATGCTACAAAGATTTTATAAAACATCCAGAAATGTCACTGCCTCTCCTCTTGACAAATTTACAGCTTTGTGAATATGTAGGGCTTTTTAAAATGTCATGTGTATTACACAAAAAATTTAACCCATCTAGGAAATAAGGCATGCGACTATGGGTTTCACACAGTGTTTAAAGATCAAAGGCAAAGAAGCTTCATTCTCCAGTCCGTATGTGCAGAAATCACTCTTCAGTGGGAAAGCCAAGAGAGGATTTCACCACCAATGAATTCCAAGCACATAATGCAGATGCAGAGGCAGGCGCACTGTAGATGTTCTCTGAATCCTTGGTTTTATAAATAATTACATTTCTGGCAGAAGTTTAAACAGAAAGATGATAAAGTAATCTTGAATTTTTCCTGATCCACGTAGCTAATGTTTCCCCCAAAATTCACTTCACCAGAATTTCACCGTCTTCATCAGTAAAATAGAGATGAGAGCACCTACCTGTTGGATCTACTGTGTGAAGAATTCCAGCTGTCTGCTAAGATCTATTCTTCCCTTCTGCCTAGGTGCAGAGCTAGACTGCATTTCCCAGCCTCCTGTGCAATTTGGCATGGCTGCACAACTGGGTCTGAACCAACGGGATGCACGTGGACGTGATGTGTACCATGTCAAGCTGGGCCATAAAAACCTCCAGATTCCTCCATGTTCTCTTTCCTGTGGCTGCAGACCAATAATGATGACTGGGACAGCCTTGGAAGCCATGTGTTGAAGATGGCAGAGCCACTGTCAACCTAAGTCCCTGGAAGACCTCACGGGGCAGAAGCTGTCTCCCCACCACCGGCCACCTCTGCTGACCTGGGCAACCAGTCCTGCTAGACTCAGGTAAGAAGAAAACAAGTTTCCCTGTGCTTGAGCTACTACCTTTCTTAATTTCTTTCTGGCTGCAGTTTAGTCCACATAAACTAATACAAATGTTAATGTGCTCCACAATTGTTAAGGATTATTTTTCCTCAGTATCATTATTCTAAGCTTGGCTCTTCCCCAGTTTAATTTTTATGACATATGTCAGCTTTAAAGTCAACCTGTTCATTTTAATTATATGTTGTTCACGATGAAAAGATCTCTTTGCTGCCACTCTACAATCTCTCCCAACCGTAGCTTTTATCGTGGCAATTCTAAGTCAAGGAAATTCAGTGGTTCCTAACACCAATTATTCCAAATTTGGAATGATCTGCTGCAGTAAACACACTAGTCACACCTTGTGGAAAGAGGTAGTTGATGGAATTGGTTAATTCCCAGTCACAACTAAGTACACTGAAACCCAGAGAAGTGTGTAATACGGTGTGATTTGGGAGTTCCAGGGAGGCTCTTCCCTTCTGGTATGTCTGCGATTTACAGAGCATTGCTGGAGAAAGCAATTTAAACTTTAAGCTGATTTTTTTTATTTTTTATTAATTTATATTTTTAAAGAGAGAGGGAGGGAGGAAGGAGCAGAGGAGAGGGGCAGAAAGAAAGAGAGAGAGAGAGACAGAGACAGAGACAGAGAGAATCTTAAGCAGCCTCCATGCTCCACACAGAGCCTGAAATGGGCTCAGTCTCACGACCCTGGGATCATGACCCGAGCCAAAACTGAGTTGGACACACAACCTACTGAGCCACCCAGGCATCCCTACACTGAATTTTTTTTTCTATTTTTAACTTTTTTTTAATACGAAATTTATCGTCAAATTGGTTTCCATACAACACCCAGGGCTCATCCCAACAGGTGCCCTCCTCAATACCCACCACCCACCCTCCCTCCCTCCCACCCCCCATCGACCCTCAGATTGTTCTCAGTTTTTAAGAGTCTTTTATGATTTGGCTCACTCCCTCTCTAACTTTTTTTTTCTTCCCCTCCCCCATGGTCTTCTGTTAAGTTTCTCAGGATCCACATAAGAGTGAAAACATATGGTATCTGTCTTTCTCTGTATGGCTTTTTTCACTTAGCATCACACTCTCCAGTTCCATCCACGTTGCTACAAAAGGCCATAGTTCATTCTTTCTCATTGCCACGTAGTATTCAAACAGCAACAACAACAAACATGGTGATTTGGATTGCTAATGGGTATAATAAGGGTTTCTAGTCTCTCCTACTAGAATCCATCTCAAACATCACTTTCAAATTATTGTTTGTAAAGCACCGCTTTATCTCACTGTTCAAGAACTTGCAATGGCTCCCTATTGTCATTTTCCCTTTCTTTCAAGACTCCCCTCCAGGCTCTGGCCCCACTACCTATAAATTCCCTCCCATGCTCTGCACTCACCAATCTTCTGTGGTCCTCGTACCTCTTCTAGTGACAGCCACCTGTCTCTGCCCCTCTGCCATCTAAGTCCTGCTCACCCTTTCGGGCTCAGTTCATTCTGCCTACACCATGATGAACGTGTTTATGCCAAACACTCCAGCTCACATCAATCTTGATTTCTGAAATCCATGGCCCTCCAGGCCAGTACTACACACAATGAGCACTTCATTCTTCACTACTTAGGTTCATACGTTTTCCTCCTCTTGTCCATGGTGGATTCTAAATTCTATAGGAAGAAAAAGTTCACAGTAAGAAACATCATAGTGGAGGTATCAAGGGAGTGGGAGTCTACTCAACGAACTTGGCAAAGTTACTCGAAATCCTCAGTGGTACATCATGAAAAATGAGTTTAATGAACTATTCAACTCCAGCAATGAGTAAATGCACTTTGCATCCCCGTATCACTAACTCAACAAAGACTCATTGAGCCTCTGCTAAATGCCACACATGATTCTAGCAGCTGACGATTCAGGGATGATTTCTCTTCTCGAAAAGGTCTCACAGTTGTGGTGAATAAGCTTGCTTTGGAACGTAGTGAGTTCCCTGTTATTAATGGCATGCAAGCAGAAGCTAATGAGGTGTTTGTTGGAAGTGTCTGAAGGACACCTATAGCCAACAGAAGCTTAAATAGACTGTCCTGTTAGGGGGCTGGGGGCCACAGCAACTTCCCACCCTCTGGAATCCAACCAGGAAGATATGGTCTCAAGGGTCAGTTTGCAAAAGTCAAACAGGAAGCAAACTATTGATTCATGTAGTGATTTGGTCAGCTTGTCACCAGCTAGACCCCAAGACCTGACACTTACTGCCCACCTGCTTGTACTCACTAACCTTTGTCTTACATTTTTCCTTAAGGTCTTCTTTCCAGGTTACCTGTTAACTCGGGCAAATGAAACCCCAAAACCACCCCTCAGGTGATGGAGACTTCCCTGACAAGACCTCCGACCATCCCAGACCACCCAGAACTTTTGATCTAAACCCCTGACTTGTGGCTGCACAGATGGACCACGGAGTGACCTCTGGAATGATCTATCATTGCCTTTATTCCATTATAATACTAAAATCACCCAAGTAGGGGCCTCAGCCTCATTTACATGTATGTTAATACAATGTATGCATAGGCACGTTTCCTTATGGCACATGTGCGACCTTACGCCCGCCTCTACAAACCATGACAAGGTTTCCCTATCTAAATATTCACCCTAACCCTAAGCAAAAGGAACCCATTCATCCTCTCTAGGGGAGTCATGGCTTTGGAAGCCATTCCCTGTGGTCTCCTTATTTGCTGCGGATACTTTTTCTTTGTTCGGCACCTTTTCCTGGTGCGGTTTCTGACACACCAAGGAGTGAACTCACGTTGGCTGAGTTACAAGCTCACACTGCTATAACAAAATATCACAGACTGAGCAGCTTAAGCCATGACATTTCTCACAGTTCTGGAGGCTGGAAGTCCAAGATCAAGGTGCTGGTTGGTTCAGTTCCTGGTGAGGACCCTGGGGAACAGCTTCTGGGCAGCCTTTCCTAAGCAGCTGCATGAATAAGCCAGGGATCCAACTCAGCCACTGAGTCGCACTTTCTCTCCGGGGAAAGAGGGACCCTGCAAATGTTCCTCGGGTTCCTTCTCCCCTGTGGTTGCCGGACACAGGAAGGGGGCTCACCTGCAACACCGTCAATATTTTTTCAAACATGCAATATTAAGATTCAATCTGTTGTAGCATCTAGCAGCGCACACAGCCCTCGTGAGCCATCAGACCATCCCCATGCCAGAATGCCAGCCCCACAAACCACTGGACCTCTTTACCATCCACAGCTCACAGACCTGGCCCCGAACGACCTACAGAAACCTCCGCTTGCACACCACACCCCCACCTGCCAGATCCCGTCATCGTCACTCATCCTACATTCAGTCTTGCCCTGCGCGTTCTATGTTCCTGACTGCGGGTCGGGTGCCTCTTCCTGAACACAGCTCCATCTCCCTCCAGCTCTGCCCCCACTGGCCACTCCAGAAAACGCTTGTCCCCCAGTTCCAGCCCTCTCGGCCTTTACAGATCTCACCCAGCACCCAGTCCCATGCCTGCAAGAGGTTCCCACTTCAGAAACCAGGGCGTGTGGGAGGAGCTTGGTACATGTCTGCTGGCCTTATCCTTTTGAACAGTTAAGGGTTGAGATGTGTCCCTCTTTACCCCCTTGTTGATTCCTAATGCTAATAATATAATCACTTATTAACTGCTGGCTATGAGTGTCATATAGGCCAATGAATCTACAAGCATTACGTTCTTTGACTCCCAAAACAGTCTCTGCAGTAAATGCTTCTATTATCAGCCTCGTTTTATAAGGTTTTTTTAGAAGCTTATTTATTTATTGTTGAGAGAGAGAGAGAGAGCGAGCAGGGGAGAGGCAGAGAAAGAGGGCGACAGAATCCCAGGCAGGCTCCGCACTGTCAGCACAGAGCCCGATGTGGGGCTTGAACTCACAGAACTGTGAGATCATGACCTGAGCCGAAATCAAGACCCAGACGCTTAGCCAACTGAGCCACCCAGGCGCCCCGTGTCAACCCCCTTTTAAAATCCAGAAGCCAAGGTTCTGAGACGTTGGGACCTTGAGCAAGCTCCTATGACTGGTAAGGGGTGGTAGGTCTCAGTGTTGCTGTTAGCCAAAGGGCTGTGGCTTTCGAATGCGCTTTGAACAATACCTGGAGGGTTATGGAAAACCTCTCTTTTCGTGTTCTGCTGTTGACTCTGGAGTTCTGCTCCGCCTCTAAGAGTCATCTTTGTCTTTGCACGCTCGGTTCGAGTGGCCTGGACCTGGAGGTGGGAGGACAATTTCCGGCTCCAACAGGTTGGGAAGCCCTCAGCCAGTCGTGTAACCTCTATAATCTTTACTTCTCCATCTGCAGAGAGGGGACAACGCCACCAGATTGACCTTTCTTGCCAGCTTTCCAAAATGGCGGTGAAAATCCGGTGAGGTGCCGCATGTGAGAGCATTATGAAAAAATAAAACAGCCAGATCAAAATACGGTTGAGCAGCAGAATGACCCAGAGGCCTTGTGAAACGCAGATCGCTGGAGCCCATCTGCAGATTTCCAGACTCAGCAGTCAGGGGCGGGGCCTGAGAATCAGTGTTTCTACCAAGGTCCCAGGTGATGCTGCTGCCTTGAGGTCCCCATTTTGAGCACCACCGTCCTCTGCTAACTCCTGCCCTAAATCAAGTGGCCCAGGTGTACTCCCAAAGTCATCTTCCTTCTGTGTCAAGAAGGGTGACGGTGCAGGCTGGATTTCAGCCCCTATCAGCCATCCTAGGGACATCACAAACAAAGACACAAAGGCAACGACACAGGAAACTGTCCTTACTTCCTCAGAGAAGTTATTTGTCAGGTCAGGCTCTTGATGGGTTCCTATGAGGGCAGGGGTCCCCAACCAAGGATCCGTGGTGACCAGCACAAGACTTACAGGTAAAATTACAGCCACCACCAAACAGGTGGGGCCCGAGTCACAGCGGCGATATCTGAGTCACGATATTAGGACAGCACGGATTGCAAGGCCACAGACAGCTGGCTTCGGGACAGCCGTCCTGTGCCCAAGAACAAAAGTTCACCGTGTGCCCCAGCAAACCTCCTGGGAATGCTTCAGCCCAGATCTCCTGACAGCCTCGTAGGAGTTTTCCCTTTTCCTGTCACGTGAGCCATTCTCTCCTGATGCCTTTCTGAGTGTGTCTGTGGTTGATAACAGCATAATTTCCCTCGGAAAATGTCCTTTCCTTCTGTCCCTCTCATTCCCCATTCAGTGCCCGCTGCAGGGGAGGGGCAGCGGGGAGAGAATGCATAGCAGGCTTTCTCTGTGTTCCTCCGGCCGGCTGTGGCCCAAGGGTCCAGCACAGGCAGGTCCGGGCCAGGGTACGGACACCTGCCCCTGTCCTGTAGGCACGTACCGAGCTCCCTGGTGAAGCGGGCAGCCAGGCAGCCCCAAACATCCCACCGTGGGCACTGGGCTGCCACCATCACGGGGATCAAGCCTTCTCTCCTCTCCGTTCAGCCACGGGGAGCCAGTGGGGCTCCCGCTGGATGCCCCTAGGTCACCTGATGGCTGTCTCCTGCCCAGAGTCTCCGTGGGAACCAGGAAGGGGAGGGGCCGTCCTCGATTCTTGCCTTCAGAGTTCTCCAGGGTATCCCATCACCCCCTCGCCTGCAATAGTCTGGGCTCCTCAGATATGCGAGTGACTCATTTTCCATCCATCAGATGAGACTTAAATAAATAAAAAGGTACTTCGTGGGGCGGCTGGGCCTAATGATAAGCAATTATAGGAAGCCAAATGAAGGCAGTGCTTTGTGCGGGGCCTGTGAAATTGGTTAAGCAAAAAGAATAATGGCCCGTTTCAGTGATTCATCCCTTTGCTCATTTCAGAGGGAGCATTATCTCAGTTAAGTGATGCAATTAATATGAAAATGAGGGAATCATTGTTTAAGGAGATGAGAGGAAATCGGGGAGGGGGCCGGATGCCACCGTGGGGAAGAATAAGGGCCACTGAGAGGGAAATTTGCATAGGTCAGGAGCAATGTGAAGCCTTTAGCACGTATTCAAAGCTTAGCTTGCATTGTAATACGTGGCCATTAAATTCCCATTATGGTGACCTGTGTCCAACACAATTCAATTTTTCAGAATCTTAATGATAAAAAGCTAATTACGTTAAGGTGAAAACCTTTTGTGCTGGGCCCTAAAATAAAACACCGAAAGGGGACCGTCAGTAGCTGAGGATGCTGCAGGTAGAGCCAGGGGGGCTTAAATTACTGTTTTATTAACCATAACATGATTTGCAGGTTGACTTTTTTGTGTGAGCTTTGCAGATCTTTTGTAACGAAGTCAAGAGTGATAAATAAGGTGTTTGCCTCTTCTCTTTGCTTTTTTTTTTTTTTTTTAATCCCCTTCTTGGTTCTCTGGTGGTGTTTTTCCACTCAGCTGCTAGCAGACTGTGTTCCAAGGACTGGTCTGCATCCTTGGACATGGACAAGGAAGAGAACAGGGATCTAGGCCCGGGCAGGTGGCAGACAGCACAGAGGATCAAGAGTCCCTGGACCAAGATCTGCTGCTGGGCTGTCACCAGCTCCCTCGGTGACTTGGGCTTGGCGTTTTATAGCCAAGGGCCTCCAAGCAGAGGGGAGGAAAGGAGCGTGATCTGGTGTTTACAGCATGGAGCTTCTGCCGTTTATCTATCCGCTCTCTGTGCTTAAGCCAAGTACCTAACCTCTCGGAGTTTCAGCATCCTCTCGGGCAAGAAATCCTTCCTTGCAGGAATTGTGAGGATTTGGAATCAAGCATCTAGCACATTTCCTGCCCGGGAGGGTGGGGGAGGGGGGAGCACTGCTATTGATGCGGTTTGGGAACTGTGGGGCTGACAGCCAAGAAAGAATTCTTGAGACATATTTGGTGCAAAAGGTGATTTTATCAAAGCAGGGGGACAGGACCCAGAGGGCAGAAAGAGCTGCACTGGGGCTGTGACGATGAGTGACCGATTGCTCACTACGTAGTTGGGGGAGGTAGAGGCAAAAGGGAGGCCTCCAGAAGGATTTTCATATGCTAAAGAGGACTCCTAAGATCCTGGAAGCTTTGCTAAGCAAAAGTTGTTTTCCCTCTGGTAAGGTGTTAACATTAAGGCATGACAGTTGGGAGTTTATTGGAGGAGGGTTTTACGCCGCCTATCTCAAATATTTGTCAACGGGCTGCAGATTATAAAGAAATGTAATTGTATTTATATTTTCGTCTTGCCTTTGTTCCCCACATCACCCTGGAGGGGAGGGTGGTGTTAGGGCTCCAGGAAATTGAGTCTATGGGTTTCTGGAGGTTAAGCTGTTGATACGATTGCCTTTTTCTTGTAATTTACTAAGACATTTGTACACTGATGATGTAAAACTGTGGTGTTAGAACCCACGCTTCACCAGCAGCGGGAATACAGCAAACATGAGTTCCCCTCCCAAGGTGAGCTTCCATTTCTTCCATTGTGAAGCCAGAGAGTTAATCATGATTTTAATAGCCTGACAAGATAGAAAAGTAGCAAAGACTGCCTCTCTCCCACCCCCCAACCCCCCCACCCCCGACACAATGCAACACTGGCAACTCCCAAAATAGGGAAAGGAGGGTTGACACATCTCTAGAATTAGGGGAACATCTAGAAGAATCCAAGGAGCCAGAGAAGGTGAGTGGGCCCCCTGGAGATGGAGTGGAGGTGGACATCCCAGAGGAAAAGATGTCCAGGGCAGACCGCTGCAAGCCAACAGTAAAAGCCACCGGAAGTGGGAGCACTGAACTACACCTGCAGGGCTGACCAAAGCCTTCCTCCTCCCACACCTCCAAACCCAAAAGCCAGGTATTTGCAACTGAGAGAGAAGAAAAGCTCAAAGAGAATCAATGCCAGGGCAGAGGTAGGGGTTATAACTGAGATGTGACACTCTCTTCCACAGGAAACTCAGCGAGAGAAACAATGGCCAAGACTTTTAATGCTGACAAAAACAAAACAAAACAAAAACAGGAAAATATCATCTCAGAGGTGAAAATAAGACAATACCCAAGGAGTAAAACGACCCTGGTAATAGTAAAAACTTACCCATCACTGAGCATATGTAAGGCATGGTTCTACATGCTGCAAATATCAGCCTCTTAGAGCCTCACAACTACTCATTATCCCAATTTTAAATGTGAAAGAAGGAAAGCACAGAGAGGTCAAGTGATCTGTCCAAGATCACACAGAACCTGTGTCTGCTGACCTTGGGCAGAACTGGGCTTTGAAGGTAAGCAGTCAGGCTCCAAAGCCTATGCTTTTACCACCACACTTTACTGCAATTCAGACAGAAATGCAACAAGCTGAATTATCTGTGCCAGATGAAGAAGTTTAATATACCAGATAAAAACAAAATTAAAGAACAGTTTATTGAATATCCCCAAAGAGATAAGGAGGATATCCAAGACATAAGCCAGGAACACAAAATTCATTTTCAAAAAATAACACAATAAAGACACTATGCATGAAAAACATGATACTTGTAGCTGAAATAAAGAATTCAATAGATGAATGGAATAACGGAATGAATATAGCTGCAAAATAAATCAATAAATTGAAAAGTTAAGTCAAAGATGCTACCAATAGCCTCAGGAAGAGATAAAGGGATAAAAGGTATGAAAAAAAAGTCTGTCAGTCCTATCAGCACACACACAATAGGGCCCCTAGAAAGAAAGAAAACATATGAGGGAGAAAGTACACAAAGAAATGACCGATAATTTTTTCAAATTAGAGAAACCTATGCGATTGGAACCTTTATAGAATCCAAACTTACAACAGACCACCCATACTTTAACTCAACAGAGAAAGGGAACATCAATAAACACTTGAAAAATGACTTAAAAGCTTCCAAAGAGAAAGGTCACCTGCAATGGAACGAAGATCCAGTTGACATCTGATTTCTTAGAAGCAAGACAAATGCATGGAAAAACTCTGAAGCTAAAATCTTACATCTATCTGAACTTCTGTTTGAATGCCAGAGTAGTTTCAGGTGCATGGGATGTCACTTGAATTACCACACAAAGACTCTCTTTGTTATTGGGGTTTTTTTTTATTTATGCACTTACTTTATTTTTTTAATTTTTTAAAATTTTATTTAAATCCAGGTTAGTTAACATATAGTATAATAGTTTCAGGAGTAGAAGTTAGTGATTCATCACTTGCATATAATACCCAGGGCTCATCCCAATAAGTGTCCTCCTTAATGCCCATCACCCCCTTAGCCCATCCCTCCCACCCAGCACCCCTCCAGCCTCCCTCAGTTTGTTCTCTGTATTTAAGAGTCTCTTATGGTTTGCCTCCCTCTGTTTTTATCTTATTTTGCCTTCCCTTCCCCATGTTCATCTGTTGTATTTCTTAAATTCCACCTAAGGATGAAATCATATATTTGTCTTTCTCTGACTGACTTAGTTTGCTTAGCATAATACACTCTAGTTCCATCCACATTGTTGCAAATGGCAAGATTTCATTCTTTTTGATTGCTGAGTAGTATTCCATTGTATATGTATACCACATCTTCTTTATCCATTCATCCATCAATGGACATTTGGGCTCTTTCCATAATTGGGCTATTGTTGATAGTGCTGCTCTAAATGTAGGGGTGCATGTGCCCCTTTGATTCAGCATTTTTGTATCCTTTGGGTAAATACCTAGTAGTGCAATTGCTGGGCTGTAGCATAGCTCTATTTTTAATTTTTTGAGGAAACTCCATACCACTCTTCCAGAGTAGCTACACCAGTTTTGCATTCCCACCGACAGTGTGAGAAGGTTCCCCTTTCTCCACATCCTTGCCAACATCTGTTGTTTCCTGAATTGTTAATGTTTGCCATTCTGACAGGTGTGAGGTGGTATCTCATTGTGGTTTTGATTTGTATTTCCCTGATGATGAGTGATGTTGAGCATCTTTTCATGTGTCTGTTAGCCATCTGGATGTTTTCTTTGGAGAAGTACAAAGACTGTCTTTGAAACATACTTGGAGAAGTTCTTCTATATGAAAGTTTTATTTCAAACTTTACAAGACATGAGATGTATAGTAAGCTAAAAAAAAAAAAAAAACCCAGAAAATATGGCTGAAAGATGTTTGAAAATGTGTAATAACTACATTAAATATTAAGAGACTAAACTCACTTCTGGAAAGACAGAGACACATGGATTGGATTTAAAAACAAGATCTAGTCAGGGCGTCTGGGTGGCTTAGTCAGTTAAGCCTCCAACTCTTGATTTCAGCTCAGGTCATGATCTCATGGTTTGTGGGATCAATCCCCCGTGGGGAATCAAGTGCTGGAAGCACAGAGCCTGCTTGGTATTCTCTCGCTCTCTTTCAAAATAAATGAATAAACTTAAACAACAAGATACAGGAATTTGTTGTGTACAACAGACCCACTTTAAGGACTGTTTCAAAAAGCTGAAAATAAATAAATGAATGAGCTATAGCAGGCAAACATGAAATGGAATGATGATTTTGATACCAAAAACGAAATTAATTAATTAAGTAGGAGGCAAAAAGAAATCAGAAGGGGACAAAGCATAACACTATATGCTACTAAAAGAAACAGTTAAGTCAAGAAGCTAAATAAGTCATGAATGAACATATCTGTACCCCAAAATATGGCATTTAAAACTCTGTTGATGTTCATGTTATATGTTTAGGTTCTTGCAGTCCTGGGGATAGTAATAAGGTCCCCAAGTGCCACCCCAATACCGCATGCTGTTTTGTTAATCCTGCCCACACCTCTGTTAAAGTCTCTTTAGTTGAACCATCTGAGTTGAATTCCATTTCTTATCAGACCTTAACCGATTTCACTTTACAGTTTACAACCCTCTGGAAACAAAAGTCTATATTTGTATCCAGAACAGGGCAGAAAAAAAGGGGTAATATATAGGTTCTGGAGTCTGACAGACCAGGGATGAGGAATTCTAGCTCTACTGCTTACCATTTGTGTGACCCTAGGCAAAAGGTGCCCAAATTCTCTGAGCCACAGTTTCCACAAATATAATTATTATGCAATAATACCTGCTTCATAATGTTTTCTGAGAATTCCCAACATAGCAATCACTCAATAAATTTTGTGGATAGAAATACTAGAAATGGTAATATTAATACTACCACGGATGCAATGCTAACAATAACAAAAGTTGTGGTTCTTAATATTATTACTGGGCTTTTTTTATAGTGCAAGTAGTCCTCCATGATCAATTATACTAAGTGCACAAAAGCAAGGGATATATTCTTTCTTCAGTAGTAAGAAAACCCAATTTATAATTATGATATTTTGATGAGTGTTTAAAATACCCATAGTTACCTACCCTGATGTATTGCTTAATCTGCCTTTGAGGTGAACTATTTAATAAATGAAACGACACACCGGGTAGATCTTACTCGGAATACACTCAGATGAGGTTTCACAGAATTGGCTACACTGGATGACACCTGGATGTTGAGGAAAATGCCAAGACTGGGGTAACAATGGATCAAAGAGAGAAAGCAGGAGGAAGGAGATGTGTTCATCAAACAAGTGGGTTGACGGCATTTGGAGGATAAATAAGGGATATGCAAACATGACAGGCAGTAAAAAATCAACAAGACTCAGGAAATCAGAAGGATGAGGTGAGGAATCAGGAACTCGGGAGAAGTCAAAATAGTGAGGAGATTGAAATTGAAGCATCCTCCTGTCCCCATCCGGAAGCCACTTAGATTCTTCCTGGTGGGACACAACACTCCAGAATCTGTTTGTAAACCTCAGGGATTCATGACTAAGAAGAGTATCCAAAAATAGTAGTCCCAGTCTCATGAATGAATATAGCCTATCTTTAGCCAACTTGACTCATTTTGCGGATGAAGGCATTCTTAAAGACTCACACTTTCAATACCAGTGGCTCCCAAGCATGGCTTAGCATATAGTCACCTGGGCAACCTGTCAGAGCATACATTTCCAGACAAGAGAGCTCTGGAATAAGAGCCCAGATCAGTATCCTCAACAAGTGGTCCCGATCATTGTTCTGCAGCCAGACAGGAAGATGAGCGCAGGGCACAAGCAATGTGTGGAAACACTGTTCTGTAGAGCCCCAAGTAGTCTCCCTTCCTCACAAGTGCAACGCTCAATATGTTTGCTTGCTCGTTGACTTTCTTGGGATAATGGCGTGTCCTATTAACGAATTTCTCCATTAAATAAGTGTTTACTACATATCGACTATGGGCATGAATGAAGAATAAGGCGATTCCTCACCTCCCTGAAAGAATTCAAAACGTAGAAAGAAGTTCAGTCCTGGGCACTATGAACCATAGCACAAAGTCGAGTTAAACAAGCCCTGTAAGCAAGGAATTACAGCAACAGAAAAGAAAGGAGCTATTGATTTCGACTTGGGGTAATCAGGAAAGACTCCATAAAAGAGGTTCATTTGAACTGAACCTTAAAAAATGAGCAGAATGTAAATTATAGATGAAAGAAGGAAAAGTGCTCCGTGCTGAAGGAGTAGCACAAGCAAATGCTTGGACAGGTAAGAAGACAGGAGGCATGTTTGGCTAATGATGACTAGCCTAGTATTGCTACAATATCCAGGGCACATCTTCTGGGACCAGATGATCAAAGGCTCTGAGAATCTCTCACGGACGTTGCACCTTTGGTAACAGGCTGTGGGGGAGAGGGTAGATTTTTAAGGAAGACAGTAGATACGATATAAGCCTTGTTATAGGGCGATCACTCTACCAAAGTGTACATCAAATATTAAAGAGGTAAAGGACTAGAAGTGGGGTTGTAACGATCCAAATGAGAAAGCGGGAGGCTCGAACCAGGGCAATAGCACTGGATGTGGGGAGAGAGGGGGTGTGATGGCCCTAATCTCAGCAACATCACTTACTGAATGCTTGTCCTTGGGCCAAGCAGTTATTCTCTCTGAGTCTCAGTTTCCCCCTCTGTAAAAGGAGATTAATAATTACCTACTAGGGCTCCTTCCCTGGATTTTTATGGGATGTGTGATCACCAAAATCTTGTCAAGTGCGTTCCCAGGATAGGAGTTGTTAACGTTAATGGTCATGATGAGGTTTCTATCAGTGGAAAAGCAGGCAGTCAGAGGGAAATAAGAGATGGCAGCCCTAAGGGTGGCAGGCAGGCCTTGCCCTTTTCTCCAGCACTTCCCGCTTTAAGCCGTTTGAAGCTCTTATGAAGCCCCCTAACCCACAATTCCAACAAATTGTAACTCGACCACCACAGCTTTATCTTGCTCGTTCAGGATTCTAACGTAGCCCTTCGTGGTGCATCGGAGCTCACATGTCTTCCCAGGAGTCACATTCCGACAGCTGGCCATATTTAGAAAGTAACAGAGAAGCCCACCTCTCACCTGAAGCTTAATGTCTGTAGGCAAGTGAGAGAATGGTACGAATTTCCTTATTAACCAGTTGGGCCATCTTCCCCGACAGGAGGAAGGGAGGTAACACAAAAGGTAGATCCTTGGGGACAGGACTGGGACTACTATGCTGAATGTGTATTTCATTCTTTTCTGGCAGACAGAGGTGACAATAGGAGGTGACACTATTCAGCCTTTTAAGTGATCTATGTGACTTCAACGTGAGACCATCAGGAGCCTTAAGCAGGAATCCCTGTGGCATTCTCCACTTGCCCTCCATTCATTTTTTTCTCCCTCATCTGCTCCCCAAAACCCCTTCCAGACCCCTCTCCCGAGGCCCAGTCCTGATCAACATTTGTTCATAAATATCAGGAAGAAATATCAGGTTCCAAATGCTCCATACTATGATTTTTGACCCCGGACCTGCTTCTCCTTTGTCACCTCTCCAAAAAGCCCATAGAAACCCACTCTCCCCAAGTCCACCTGGCCATCAGGTGCTGTCAGTCCCCAAGCTGACCCCCAAGCCCACGTGGATGTCCCAAGCAGGGACTTGGCCAAGACAAAAGTCCTGACTCACACCCATTTGCTCCTTTTTAAAATGTTTCTATTGGAGTATAGTTACCATACAATGCTACATTAGTTTCAGGTGTACAATATAGTGATTTGACAAGTTTATATATTATTCTGTGCTCACCTCAAGTGTTGTGTACCTACCTTCAGTGCACCTACCTTTACTCTTTGCCACACCATACAATCCCTTGGGTGATATCAAGGTCAAAAAGGAGCCAAATGGATCCAAGTAGCCCTGAATCAGACCTGATATTAAAACTATGAAGGCAAAAAGCTAGGTAATGGCCAACTGATTTATGGAGAGACCAGAAAGCCGGGATATTAATTAGGATCATTATATCCCTTAATAATGAGATTCAGTTGACTTATAACGAGTTATAGGCACACTGTCTTTCACTCTGCATTGTTAATTGTACTTACTCATTTTTACAGTTGCTAAATTACAAGACCTGCTATAGTTGTGAAGGAGAAGCAGGGATTTATGTGTGTTCTGTGCTAGGCTGTGGGATAGAAAGTAAAATTGAAAGTGTTAAAGAGTCCATGAGAAGGCCAATGTTATTTTCCCCGACGCACAGTCCCCAGATCCCGAGATAAGAAATCTTCCACAAAGGAGAAGGCCAGGACAGCCATCTCCCTCTGCAACCACTGCAACCAGGCTTCAGCCTGAGGCTCAGGTCTCCTAAAGCAGTTTGCGATTCCAGGAATGGCTCCAAATCTGTGTCACAAACACCTCCCAGGAGACCCACGCCTTTGTCGCTACCCAGACTCTGCTGGGAGAGAGCCATCCTCGAAGACCAAAATTATCACCATCATCATCATTAATTTTCTCCAACATTCTGTGTGACCTTGAGCAAGTCCCTACCAAATTTGAGACACCATTTCTGGTCTGTGGCATGTGAGTTGGAATAGCTTGAACCTCCCATCACACAAGACCTCACACACAGGAAGTGCTCAGTTCATATCAGCTGCTGGTGGAACCAATCACAGCAGCGTATGGGGAGCCCAAAATGACCCAAACTCAAATCTTCTACCTGAGCAAACTATCTCCCACCTTAGTGCAGTTTCTGCCTCCCAGGCAAGCTTCACCTACTTGATTTAGCAGGGAAGATGGAAACAAGCAATAATTTCACCCCTCAGACAGAAACCTCTCCCCTCCATACAGGAAAGGCACCTGCCTCACCAGCCCTTTGTATGTTGTAGACTGTGTCTCATTAATCAGCCACACAAACATATACCCACAGCATTGTATACAGAGACAATGACATTGGAGAAAGGGTATCTTAACAGCTTAACAAGACTCTGCCTTGTGAAAGATGTTGTGTTTTTGTTTTAGAAGAAACAGTGGACAAGGTATTTCAGCTAGGGGGTGAGGCCCCAGGGAGCATGCACGACTGAAAATAGATTCTTGCTCTCCTGCCTTCTAAAAAAGATAGATTTTTCTGGCTGCAGGAACTTTGTTTTGTTGAACTCCTAGGTGTCTTGGCTCTATAAATCTAGGGACACAACCCGGGAGGAAGAATTTGCTCTGCTTAATAAAGACATGGAGAATCTGGAGCTTCCCCAAAGAAAACCTAGGTAGGAAAATCCCTGCGTGGTATGGAGGCTTCACCTTGGATGCAGAAAGGAGAGGAGAGAGTCCCAGAAGTGATGGGGATTTGGGGAGTGATATTGCCTCTGGTGTTGAGACAGACGGTGGGAGAGTCAATGCCTCTGTCTGCTGACAGCATGAGGCAGAGTGAGAAAAACCTTTAGCGACCAACATGAAATCTACAAAATGTGTAGCAGGGCCAAATTAAAATAGGTTTAGTGAGGTCTTTGCACAGCTAAACTAATCAATAATAATTTATAAATTAATGCTATGACAGTTTATCCATTCTAAGACGCACGTATTTTTTTTGCACACTTTAATATCTTTGCAGGTCAGGATTCACCTTACAACTGATGGGCGTATATAGTAATTGACAATCTCGGGGCTTTTCTTTCTTTTGGATAAGAATGGTGTGTCTTACAATCAACAGTATGTCACATTTTTTTGAAATATGGTGGTTTTTTCAATAGATTCACAGGGGCACCTGGGTGGCTCAGTCGGTTAAGTATCGACTCTTGATTTCAGCTCAGGTCATGATCTCACGGCTTTGTGGGTTCAAGCCCCACATCAGGCTCTGCGCTCACGGTGTGGAACCTGCTTGGAATTCTTGGTCTCCCCCTCTTTCTCTGCCTCTCCCGCACACATGCTGTCTCTCTCAAAATAAATAAATAAACTTAAAAAAAAAAAAAAAAAAAAGATGTACCAATGACTTCAACTCTCCAGACCACGATTCACAAATTCTGGCATTATCACAGTCCTCAGGGTTACCAGGTTAGATCCTGGCCAGCTAAGACAAGCTCTGTTAATTTTTCATTTAAACTGACATCTCCCAGAGTTCAGAGAGTTCTTATCTGATCTCTAGCATGTGATAGAGCACCGAGCAGAGGCAAATTTAATTTTACCTGACACCTTTGCCACAAGCTGATTAGCCAGCTGACAATGTGCTTTGATTAACTCAATGGGTCATAAATATTTTGAATCTTTCCATTTTTGGATCACTACAAGGAGAGGCAACTCAGAGCATTGCTCCTCCATAAACGAGTCCTTTTAAATCCACGTATGAGGTTCTCCCTCTGCAAAAGCTCTTCCCATTCAGTTAAGGAAACATACATGATTTTTATTTCACTCTTTTCTTCTCAACGAAGAGACGTGAGCTTCTGATTTCATCTTTGCTTCGTGGAGACTCTGGAGACAAAACCTCCAACACAAGGTCTTTTATAAGACCAAGGAGCACGGCAGGGGCCCTTTCCTCAACGATGCTACAGACCTTTAGTAAAACCCCCAGACACACAGCACACTCACACCCACTCATGCACTCACTTATACACATGCTCACACACACACACATTGCTTGTTAAGGATCACAATTTTTGTATCTAGATAGACGTAGGGGCAAAACACCCGATGCGTGCGGTTGAGGGAGCTGCTGGCGTCTATAATGCACTAATAGTAAGTAGAATCACTCATGTACAAAGATTAAAAATATGTGCCAAACAGAGAAAGGGGGTCCAAGAATTTTTGCTGAGGGGCACCTGGGTGGCTCAGTCTATTGAGTGTTCGACTTCAGCTCCCATCATGATCTCAGGGTTCATGGGTTCAAGCTTTGCACTGCTTCGAATTCTGTTTCCCTCTCTCTCTGCCCCTCTCTTGCTCTCTCCTTCTCTCTCAAAACTAAATGAATATTTAAAAAAAATTTTTTTAAAGGAATTTTTGCTGAACCTTGTTGTTTGGGTGACTGAGACCAGATCGGCAATAGCAAGACTCTACGATCACTCACTGTGTTCCAGGCACTCACATACAGTATCACTAACACCCAAGACGATCCTGCAAGGGAGGTGCCATGGTCCCAGAGGCTATGCAATAAGCCTGAGGTCACAAGATCAGCAAAGACCCGGGCTGGGAGTCAGACCCAGGACCATCTAGTACCAAAGTGCTAGCTCTTTCCCATTGCCAAGTGGCTCGTCATATCAGCCATCGCCTCCTTTTTCCAGCCCTCGAAAGAGTTTCCCTGCTCTCTCTGTTAGCCTGGCTTCTCAGAAGGAGACTCCAGCAGCATTGCCAACCTCCAGGTGGTGAGTAACCTTCTCGCTAACCTTGTGTTCCTCATTCAGTCCTGACAGATAGGAACAGTCCTTCCTTACTGAAAATGTCACTGAGCCATCTTCAAGGGAAAAAAAGGCGACGCTGACATTCTACTTTTCCTGTGACTCCCTGGAGAACGTTTAATCCCCGTGACCTTGTGGCTATTTAAAAAGAGCCAATCCCAAGACCCTGTCAGTTGGTGACAGCGAGCATTTTGTCTAATGGGCCCGAGGGTGGGCACAGTTTGCAATGGGGAAGGGTAACATCTGGCCGGTGTTTAAAAGGCAAATGGGGTTTCTCAATGATTATTATTCATCGACAGTGTTCTGCATTGTTGTTTATGGAGAAAAATCCCAAGCACAGATATTCAAAATCTTCACTGTTTTTACATTGAGCCAGCAAGATACTGCTTTCTGCTGAAGAATCAGAGGAACTCCAATCTGATTTTTATGACACCAAAAACAGAATATTATGGTATTATTAAGAAGCATTAAAGCATAACAGCCATGGACATTAATAACTACCACTTATTAAGCCAGACCAAATGGCCTTGGTGATTTGCATTATCCAATCATATCCTCATAATAACTCTCTATATGTAAAACTATTCCCCATTTTACAGATGAAAAACTAAGTCAGAGACCTAGGGCTGGACCCACTCTGTGAAACGTTTGCCCCTGCCTATGACACGCTTAGTATAGACACTATACTAACTTTAGTAACTTTTAGCAGCATTTAACAATGCCATGACAACCAAGGCTCATTTCAGGTTTTATAGCATTTTCTTTCTACTTCTTTGTACTGTACAGAAGTATCCGTCGGCAATGGGTTGGAAATTACATAACAATTTGTCCTGCACGACAGATGGCTTTAGAAGCACTCTTCCAAAAAACACAAAAACAAAAACAAAAACAAAACAAAGCAAAAAAACCAAAAAACTTGCTCTGGAAGAAGGGTCAAATTGATAGGAGAAAACAAATGGATTCAAATATTAACTTGCCATTTAATGATTAGCCATCCTTCGTCAACATGACTAGGCCTCCAGGGCATCTGATGGGGCCCCAGCATCCCTTTCATTTAAAGCCCTCCTAAAGATGTTAGAGCTGGGGAAGGAGCATCTGTAGTCTGTCTTGTTCACTGGTCTGCTACTAAGGAGATGCTTAATAAACATCGTTGAGTGTGTGAACAAGTGAACAGCTTCTGATGGGCAGACAGGCTTGAGAACCATTATCTTCCACATTCCCATCCACCCTCCAGATTTTACCCATGTCAACAGGCTAGAAGATTCCCATGGGCTTTCATCCTAGTAGGTAAGAAAAGCAGATAAAGCCAGAGGGTAATAGGGACTGTAAAACTCTAGTGAAGAATGGAAGGTGGGTGTGGAAAGCAAAGATGTCCACACCCTCAGCCCCAGAGCTGGGAATGCGTTGGGTTACCTGGTAAAGGAGGAATAAGGTTGAAGATGGAATTAAGGTTGCTAGTCAGCCGACCTTAAGATGGAGAGAGTATCCTGGATTGTCTGGCTGGGCCCTGTGTAATCATGGCATCTTTCAAAATAGAGGAAGGAAGAATGTTGAAGGAAAAAGAGTCCAGGCAGAAGAACTGAGTGTTGGGTCCCCTAGGGAGGACATGGCTTGGCACGTTCCAGGAGCAGAAAGGAGACCTGAGTGGCTGAGCTGAGGGAGTGAGAGGAAGAAGGAGCTGGAGGGAGAGGTGGGCAGAGGTCCATGAGGGCCTGGGAGGCCACCACAGGGGACTAAGGTTTATCCTAGGAGCAGTAGACTGCCATAAATGGTTAAGCAGGGGGAGAATACAATATAATAATGAGCTGGTGGCTTATAATCTCCTGGGTACTTCACAAGGAGCCCAAACTCAACCAAGTTTGAAACTGAAGTCATCATGTCATATATCCCGAGTCAGCAGTACTGAGATTCACCAAGTCACCTACCCAGAGGCTGAGAGTTAGCCCAGACTTCTCTTTCCGAACCATGCTCCTCAGTCCCTTCTCCTGACCCGTCATCCATGCACGTTCCCTTTGCCACATCCACATATTAGGGATGAAGATCTCATAACTACCCCCAGCTGGAGGCCCTGCCTGTGACATTGCCCGCCCTTAACCATCCCCCACAACGCAGCAAAGCCACGTGCCCGGAAGGCACACCTGGCCATCCCCTGCTTGAAACCCTCCAATGGTCTCCTACAGTATACCCGGTGAAGTCTTAACTCCCGGGGCCTGCACTGGGGTGAGGCAAGGGAGGCCCTTTCCGAAGGCACAAATTTAAGAGGGTGCCAAAACAGTAATCAAGATGAATAATATATCAACAACTTTATTGCAGTATCATTTACAGACCAAAAAAAGTTTACTTGTTTGGAGTATATAATTCAAGGGTTTGGTATATTTACAATATTATGCAGCCATTACCACATTCTAATTTTAGAACAGCTTTACCATTTCAAAAAGTGGCCTTGTGCCTGTTAGCAGTAACACTCCAGCACCCTTGCCACTCACTCTAGGCCTAAACAATCAGTGATCTACATTATATCTCTGTATAATTGCATTTTCTAGATATTTCACAGAAATGAAATCATATCATAAGTGATCTTTTGCGGCTGGCCTCTTTCACGTAGCATTTTCTCAAGGGTCATCTGTTTTGCAGCATGAATCAGAAAGAAATTCATTCCTTTATTGGTGGCCAAATATTTTTCCATTGCATGAATGTGGCACATTTCATTGATCCATTCATCAGCTGATTGATAGCTGGGGGTCGGGGGTACGGGTTCTATCCTGCTGTCTACACTCATGTACATGTTTTGTGTGGACATATGTTTTCATATCTCTTGGGAGGGTAGCTAGGAGTGTAATTTCTGGATTGGATAACATCTCTATGCCTGAGTTTCTGAGGACATGCCAAGATGTTTTCCAAAGTCCTACCATTTCACATTAGCGTCAGTGACACAAAAGGGTTGCCATTTTCCCACATCCCCACCAATATTTGTAATGCTCTCTTTTTGTTACAGTCGTTCTAGTGAGTGTGAAGTATGGCCTCTTTGTGGTTTTGATTCCATTTCCCAAATGACTAAGGATGCTGAGCATCATTCACATGATTATTAGCCATTCGGGTATCCTCTTTGGAGAAATGTCGACTAAAATCATTTGCCTGGGTTTTTTATTATTACTATTTATTTTTCAGTTTATTTATTTATTCTGAGAGAGAGAGAAAGCATGAGCAGGGGAGGGGCGGAGAGAGAGAGGGAGAGAATGAGAATCCCAAGCAGGCTCCATGCTGTCAGTGCAGAGCCCGATGCGGGGCTCGAATCTACGAAACTGAAACCATAAGATCATGACCTGAGCCAAAATCAAGAGTCAGACACTTACGTGACTGAGCCACCCAGGTGCCCTTTCCTGGTTTTTAATTAGGTTATTAATTTAATTTAATTTATTTAATTAGGTATTATTATTTAATTAGGTATTTATCATTAAATTGTAAGTGTTCATTATGTATTCTAGATACAAGTTCCTTATCAAATATATGATTTGCAGATATTTTCTCCTGTATGTTAAGTTATCCTTTTACTTTCTCGATGGCATCCTTAAAAGTACAAAAGTTTGAAGTCCCACGTATTAATCTTTTCTTGATTGCTTGTGGTTTTAGTGTCACATCTAAGAAATCGTTGCTTAGCCAAAGATCATGAGGACTTTTTCTAGTGTTTCCTTCTAGAAGTTTTAGTTTAAATCCTTACATTTAGGACTATGATTTACTTGCACTTAATGTTTGTGTATGGTGTGAGGTAGGGATCCAACTTCATTATTTTGCACTTGGATATACAGTTGTCCCAGCACCATATGTTGAAGAGATAAGTTATAGTTTAATGCCATGAGGACAAGATCAGTAATGGTACCATGCTGAGCCATATGGGGGCCTGAGGCAAAGAAAAAAAAATCAGTAATACTTATTCATTATTATTTAAAATTTTGATATTTTTTCTTGATTACTGAGCTTTTGGAGCCTCTTTAAATTTGGCATCTGAAGTAATTGCTTCACTACTCACCCTCATCACAGTCCTGATGACTCCTAAGCTTAGCATAGCAAGCCTTCCTCATTTTCTCTTCTACCTGCTCTTTGAAACACCTGAATCTTAGCCCATCCTACCTTGACTTTTACTAGTAAAATAGAGTTTTGTTCGTGTAGATTTGTTCAAATACAGATTTGACCATGCTATGTCAGGCATCTGTCATTTTTATCATACTTTTCACTTAGTTTGGAACATATTTCTCACTTTCCATTGCTTAGCTCTTTCCCATCCTACAAGATCAGGTACCAACCCCTCCAGAACATCCTTGAACCTCTGGTTTGGGTTAAATGCTCCTCATCTGTGCTCCCATACTGTCTGGTTTTCTTGCAACATGGTACATATCACCCTAGTAATGACTACCTATTATCTGTCTTCTCTCCCTCGGGATTGCTGTTCTTTGTCCCTTGTGTCCAACTATGTATGTTGTATCCACCTGAACATTCCCAGGTCCTAACACAGTTCCTGGAACATGACAAATACAAAAACATAGATGTTTAATAGTTCATCTAATGGGAGTATAGCAGGGAGAAAGCAATTCCATCTGCCTAAAGTAAACAGAGTTGGTTTCCTCCGGGAACCCTGAAGAAGGACAAGAACCAAGCATCTGTTACAGAAGTCCTGTCTGGTGGAAAGTGAGGTATCCCAAAGAGCAGAGGCTGTACCCCACACAAGAGCTCCCTGATGACACTCCTATGATAGAAGCAAAGACTCCCAAGACCTCATCAGAAGCTCCATCTAAGTACAGGAGGGTAATACAGACATTCAGTAACAGGAACTGGTCCTAGGGCCTCACAAGTGAGGCGGGGAAGTGGTGGCTTCCAAAGAGGACAGCAGTGAGCAAAACATAAGGACAAATTCCCGCTGAGCTCACTTCATTCTTTCATTCATCCATTCACTCACCAGGCATCCCATAAGCATATATGAAACATCTTTTAGGTATTGGGCTGGGCCCTGAAATACAGGAGTCAAAGATGAGGCTCTGACTGAGAGAAACTCATAGTCAAGTAAACTGCTACAAACCTACTACATGCAGGTGGGACCCCAAGAAGAGAAGGATTTTTACCACAAATTCCATCCTTCAGTGGTTTTATTGGATCCTTCTAGTTGCCCCCCCCCCCCCAATCCACCCTCTACCTTTATCCACTCTACCAAACCCTGGGAGACTGAACTCCTTGGACCACACCATTGGGCTCCCTTGCCTACTGATTTACAACTGGCCAAAGTTTCACACCAACAAGAGTTAAGGAGAGAAGCAACCAGGAGGGTAGCATTTATTACCAATGCTGTGGGACTGCCATAGTCTGGTTTCATCCAAGGTCAAGGGTTCTGCTTTGAGCTTCATTCCACACAGCATCCCCATCTCCTGATTCTCTTTCCCTTCTCTCCACACCTTCAGACCTACCATGGCAACTAGATTTCATAGTATTGGACTATTCATTATGCTTTCCCTAAGCCCTGTTCCCAGCCTTGTAAATAGCCCTTTATTAAATTCTTCTCAAATTACCCTAATGTGAGTGTGCCATCTGTTTCTCACTGATATCTCAACTGATAGAATGAGCTCCTAGGGGATATATGACAAGAACATCAATAAATAGAGGAATCCCTTTGGACACGTGAATGAATACATATGGCCACCCACTGGGGAAGGAGGCCATGGGGAAGAGGCAAAGCCAATGCCTTGGGATTGTTTGCCTTTGTACCCAGGAGGCTGGAAAAGGGCAGGGCACTGATTAAGTGTAGCTGGCAGTCTACCCTGAAAGGATAGCATATTTGGAGAGCTGGGAAAGTTCCTTTCCTCCAGAGAAATGCCTGGGGGATAGTAACTTTGACTTGTCTGGGAGTAGACAGCAATGAAGCATTAATGAGCTTAACCCTTAGGGGTCACTCCCTCTTCCCATGCCACCCCGGAGCCTCAGAGCAAAGGAAGGGGCAAGCTGATACACTCCAGCTCTAGAGGAAGAATGAAATAAGGTTGTTTCCTAAGAGCTGTAGAAAATATCAGTAAATAAAAGAAAAAAGCACAACTCTGCCAAATCACCTCAAAGAGACAAAATGATTTCCAAGGCCTATAAAAGTTGCTTGCAACCTGACATATCTAGAGGTTAGCTGGATGTGTCCAGTGTGGGAACGTCCACATCAGAGAAAGAAACATCATCAGGCTCTTCCAACGCAACACCACCGAGTATTCAAATCACACCTCTCACAACCTTCTTCCTGTTCCATCTCCCTCAAAACACCTTAGGAGAATTATTTGGTTCCCCATGTTGTTTTCTTGAAAGAAAAAGGATACTTGATGTTGAAAATCAATACATTTGGCATCAGTTTTTGTTATTCCTTAGTCTTCTAGAAGCACTGTTAGCACGAGTTGTTTTCCTCAAGTCAGGTAGGCTTTGGAACAGTTAGAACATAAGACCGCACCCCTCCCTCCAAAAAAAGCAAAGGTCAAGCCCTGGAGTTGGGGAGAAGTCATGAAGGTCAGTCCTGGGCAGAGGCCCCTGGACACGCACACGCGCGCACACACACACACACACCCTGGTACATTGGCGAGCCCTGTCTCTCTCATCCCCTTCTTGACCAATTGATTGATTGACCAAAATTCAGGACTTTACCTTAATCCATTTTCAATTTCATAGGTTGACTTTGCCCCATTGTTCTTCTTGACTGATTCTATCAGTCACTGTATTTGCTGCCTCTGTCAGACTAGAGTAATCCAGAAATTTGATAAGCAGGCATGACCCGGGTGATTGATAAAAATGTTAAGCAGACAGGCTTCGGTCTTCAATCCCATCCTGGTTACTCTTCTTTTAAAACTCTGGTCTACCTTTTTTCTTTGAAGTGTAGAGCCCAGAACAGAAAGCAACATTATACATGTGGTCTAATCCATGCACCATGGAGCGTGGCTGTCCCCTCCCTCTCTTCAGCTCTGTGCTCCTACTGATACAGGCTACAAACAAAGTATCTCCCTACTTGAGCCTGGCTCATACGGCTACCAAAGAAAGTACCTCAATCATTCTTTGCCCTGTTGATATTAAGTCACACCAGTCTATCTTGTTGGTTTTCATTTGGACTCAAGTGTAGTCCATTTGATTCCTGTTCAATTCGGCCTCATTATGCACCAACTGTTGCTTGAGCATGTTGAGATCTACTGGGATCCTGGAACAATGGATCAGACACATTCCTTGACCTCTGTCTGACTCCCTAGCACCGTCTCATCCCTAGTTCTATCTCTGTATTTTAATTCCAGCAGTATAAACCACTTCTGGGTCTCCACAGTATCCTTTAGACTGTGACTACACTGTGACCTCAGCGACACCCATGGTTGCAGATTAACACAAAGGTCCACAGGCCAGGCTCTGACCCACGCCCTGAAGCACTGGTCCACACTACAGAAGGCCCAGTAGCCAAGGGATCTGGGAAGTCTCTGGGTCAGGTGGGCAGGAGGCAGTGGGGGGCAGGGGGGGCAGCCTGGTCTCCACACTTCGGAGGCTCTGTGAATAGCACATGGTACAGAAGACTGAGGGCACACTGGGAATCTGTCTGTCTCTCTCTAGCTAAGGCAGAAGCTGTTCATTGCTCCCCTACATCATTCTCTTCTCTTGAGAACAGACCCCCATTTTAGTAAAGCACATATGACCATGTGCAATCAAGACAGTATTTCTCACTCCTTTACTGGAAGTGGTCGTGAGACAAAGTTCTGACCGATGAGATACAAGAGGTCGTGTTATAAGGGGCTTTCGGGAAGGTTTCCTAGAGGGAGGGGGTGAGCGATCTTTTGTCGTCACCTGCTCCTGCCTGCTGCCTGTCTGGAATCTGGACGCGACGACCTGGACCTTCCATTCACTGGCTCTTCCAACAGCCATCTTACCACCATGCAGTGCACTTGAAGTTAGAAGGGACTCTGGAGGCTTGTGGAGGAGACTGATTAAAGCCTGGCCTCAAAGCCGCAATGCCAGGAGGTAGACCAGTAGTCCCGTAGACCGCCTCTACCAGGCTTCTTTGATGCAGGGGCAAGCGGGTTTCATTAACATAAGCCCCCTTCCAGAAGCCGCTTTCTGCTTTGACTCTGCAAAAGACTCCTGCTCTTTGATATTGTTTTTCCAACTGCAAGATGAAACTGCCAACATGACGTGGATGGAAAAGCACACTGGACACCCCATTCCTCCCCCCATTTACTCAGCACGTTCTTACTTTGAGCCTGTCAGAGGTCAAGTGCTGACAAGATGCTGGGAATACAAAGGCAAAAGATTCAAGGAATTCCGTCTGCAGGATTCGTTTTATGACTATTTTTCTTACTCTTTCTTTCTTCTTTTTTTCTTCTAACAGAAACTTAGTAAGCACCAATGAAGGTGACCTTCCTGGGACAGGCCTTGGGAACAAGGCTAGCATATTGAGCAAGTAATAACACAAAGGCGACAATTTTTTTTTCAGTAAAGGTATGTCGCATGCAGTCATTGTTTTATTTTTTTAAGGTTATTTATTTATTTTGAGAGAGAGAGAGAGAGCAGTACAGGGGATGAGGTGGGGAGGGGCAGAGAGAAAGATGGAGAGAGAGAATCCCAAGGAGGTATGGGGCTCTGTGCTGTCAGCACAGAGCCTGCTTGGGATTCTCTCTCTTCCTCTTTCTCTGCCCCTCCCCAGCTCTCTCTCTCTCTCTCTCTCTCTCTCTCTCAAAATAAATAAATAAAAAAAATAATGGGACACCATCAGACGGTTATTAGCAGGGGAGTGATAAGATCTAATTTATTTATTTTTAATTAGCTCTTTTAATTTTCAGAAGAACACTTAACATGAGATCTACTCCCTTAATACACTCTTAAGTGCACACTGCAATATTGCTGTCAACACACACAATGTTGTACAGCAGACTCCTCTTTCACAAGTCAAACTTTCTATCTGTTCCGGAGCAATTCCCAATTCCCCCTTTCCAGCCCCTGGCAGCCACCTCTCTACTCTTCTCTTGTGTGAGTTTGTTGCAGGCACCTGGGAGGAATCATGGAGTGCTTGTCCTTCTGTGGCTGGCTGGCGTTACTTCACTAATGATCTTGAGGTTCATGCATGTCGTCACAAACGGTGGGATGTCCTCCTTTCAGTTCTGGAAGACCTTCCTGCCTGCTAGGCGGAGGTGACACGGGGCCCGGAGGAGTGGCCGAAGCAGCAGGGAGAAGAGCGAGGAGGCTTTTCAGTACCTACCCGAACTGATGGAGGCTTCAACGGGAGATGGCAGCGAGGCCGGGGACAATGACCTGACCGTTCGCATTCTGGATGCAGAACAGACGGGACTAGTAAATGGATGAACGACAGGGCTGCAGGAGAAAGGTGAATCAAACATGACCGCGAGGACTTACTTCCAAGTAACTGACAAGGGAGGGTCTCATGTCCCAAGTTGGGAGCCCTCCTCCTGTGAGTGCGGTGGATAGAACAGTAAGGAAGTCTGGCTTGGCTGGGTGACTTCCACTAAATATTCGAATGGGGGGATTGCCCACTCACACTTGCGTTTCTTATCTCCAGTTGACAGGATGGAAAACTGCAGGGCACACACTCAAGTCTGTCCGGACACAGCTTATTTCACTCCATCACGTTATTTTAAACCGCTGCACCTGCAGAGGTGAGGCATGCACTGAATGAGATCATAGATTTTGAACTGTAATGGTTATGAATGTGGGGCACTGTCTGAAGATGGGCCAGGGTGAGGAACCCACACGTGTCAGGGAACGGATAAAACGTGCCCAGCTGTGCCTGGGAGCCATGTCCCCTGCCTGCCGGGGTCTGCCACATTTCCCAAGTCAGGCTGCTCCAAAGCCAGCCTTCACACCATCGCCTCTGAATCATTCACACCACCATTGCTAAATAATTCACCTCCATGTAGATAAAATGGGTCCACAGGCTCCCCAAACATCGTGGGGCTGGTGCATAATTTACAGAGCAATGCTCAGCCTCCCTGTGTGGGGAGAACAACGAGGCTTGGACACCTGCCAAAGTTGAGAAGGGCATCAGCTGGAATAGATAGAAAAAGCAGCTCGTGGAAGAGTGTGTCAGAGAAGCAAAGGTGCCTACTGAATCCTGGATTCCCAAGGCAAAAGCAAGGCAGCAACATATGGGGGTCAGGCTGCCTCCATGCAGGGGTTGGAGTCCGGGCGGGAGAGCCCGCAGTTAGCATGTGTTTTGGAATATTACCGATGCCACACTTTTCCTGACCGCTGAGAACCTGAGACCCAATCAATCAATGTTGTCCTTTGCAAATCAGCATTGCCTCTGGCGAGAAGCATATTTAGCAAATATCCAAGCATTTTGAGGTGGATGGGAGATAACAGCATGTGTTTGGGAAAAGAGTAATAGGACGTGCAATTTTCTTTCCCTGGAATTCTCTCCTGTCCACCCCTTAGGCACTTGAAAAATTCCTCCTCCTTTTTCAAGAACCATCTCCATGGTCACCTCCTCCAGGAAGTCTGCTTTTCCTCAGGCAGACCCAGTCTCCACTCTCATAAAGAACTACATTTTGTAAATGTTGGTCTCCTACGCTGGACTGTGAGCTCCTCAGTGACACAGACTCTGTTTAAAACTGTAATCCTGGGGCGCCTGGGTGGCTCAGTCGGTTTAGTGCCGACTTCGGCTCAGGTCACGATCTCGCGGTCCGTGAGTTCGAGCCCCGCATTGGGCCCTTGTGCTGACAGCTCAGAGCCCGGAGCCTGTTTCAGATTCTGTGTCTCCCTCTCTCTGACCCTCCCCCGTTCATGCTCTGTCTCTCTCTGTCTCAAAAATAAATAAACGTTAAAAAAAAAATTAAAAAATAAATAAATAAAACTGTAATCCTAGTGCACAGCTGGGTCCCAGCCACATAGGTGAAATGTTTGTAGAATGAATGAAAGAAACAAACAAGACAAATGCCGTGACTTACAAAATCTTTTCCCCAGACGTTGCATGGAGTATTGCTGCTCTGAAGATCAGCATTAGATCAGAAGAGGATGTCAAAGTGTGTATGAACACAGACGATTCACAGAGGTTACGCTGCATCTTCAAGAACCATTCTGCACCTTGCTCTCTGTGAACTGATACTTCCGTTTCTGACCACCTTTCAGCTTCAGCTCCTTGAGTTTGGCATCTGGTTCGTGCTGTAATGACCTGACCCTGTGGGTTGGTTTGTGTGGGTTGGTTCCTAAATCAGGCAGGCATATTTTCAATGTGAGTTTCTAGCCCTGTCACTTAGAAGCTGTGTGACCTTGGTTTTGTAAGTTTACCTCTCTGGGCTTTAGCTTCCTTATTTCTAAAACAGGCAGATTAGTGGTGTAGGAATATTAATAGTACCTACCTCATTACGCTGTGAATATTAAATGAGATAACGCAAGTAAAGATCTTAGCACAGAAGCTGGCACATAGTAAGCATTGAATAAATGTTGGCTATTACTATTGTTTTCACTCTGTTCCAAGATATGTGATTTATACTGTCTCTAACAAGCCTTCTATCACGTCTATCCACACTACCGTCTTCAGCTTGGCTCTGAGATTTGCTGTCTGAATACCTAAATCCCAGAATGTGTTTGCCAACCACAGGCTCCACCCTTCTGGGTGATGACCTCTCGCCTGTCTCTGGAAACTTCTAAAGATCAGGATTAGAGATTTGAATTACCTTGAATTATTTTTAGGTTTTCAATCTTTGCGATTTTGAATACAACTCCTCACAAAGACTGGACTCTAGAAAGCCCCAGCTTCTGTTTGGGTTATTTCTACTTGATCCCAAAGACACAATGACACTTAGAATTTAAATAGCATTTACTATGTGCTTGGCATTTTCCAAAGTGTTTTACATTTTGTCCTCAAAACAACCTACACGGTACCAGTTATGGTTCCACTTTGCGAATGAGATATTGAATGAGATATTGAGGCACAGAAATGTATTCTTTGTAGGCAGGTTGGGCTCACCATACTGTATTCGAGAGAGCTTGCAAATTGGAGCTAGGTGACAAGTTCACATCCACGGGAAAAGAAAAACATGATCACCCCCAAAAGGTTTAATCTTTCCCAATTTTAGACATCAAAGAGGGGGCAGGTTCTGGTATACAAAACCAAGCAAAGCTTAGATGGGCAGGAAAAAAAAGGGAATCTCCTTTTATTCTGAGCTCACTTTTTAGCTAAGATTTTGACGTAGCTAAATGCACTTGAAAGAAGGTACGAGAAATTGGCCCTGGCCTCAAAGAAAGGTGTGGACGAGGGCAAAGCAGGTAGATTGCCTGAGGGGGACCCAAGGCTGCATCAGGGAGCAGGTATCTTCTTTTTTTTTTTTTTTTTAACGTTTTATTTCTTTTTGAGACAGGGAGAGACAGAGCATGAACAGGGGACGGTCAGAGAGAGAGGGAGACACAGAATCGGAAACAGGCTCCAGGCTCTGAGCTGTCAGCACAGAGCCCGACGCGGGACTCGAACTCATGGACCGCGAGATCATGACCTGAGCCGAAGTCGGACACTTAACCGACTGAGCCACCCAGGCACCCCGTGAGCAGGTATCTTCTAAAGCAAAGTGCCAAGTAGTACACTGTCTGGGGTTAATTCCGTTCTGTGTCCTGGGAGCCCTGCTACCCATTTGTGCCTGCCTCGGTTGTACCGCGGGGAATGAGGAGTGGATTTAGGTACACCTTGGGCACATATGAAAGTAATATGGACTGTGTCTGAAGACAGCCTTGTTGGCAGCAGCAGTAATGAGAGTCCAAGGGGGTGGGTGTGTCTCAGGGATGAGGAAGAACCTTCCCCTACCCGAGGGAGCTCCCCCATCCACTGCCATCTGACACAGATGAGGATTCGATTGCATCCAAGGCTCCCACATATTTCTTTACCTGCCCAAAGGTGAGAGAGGCCCACAGGACAATGAAAATGGAGGTCCCGCTCAGCTAAACCTGGAGGCTGCTCTAGGTCAGCCAGCTGGGGTCCCAAGGGAAGAAAGAAAATAAATTAAACTCCTTCATCTGGAAAATAAATACCAAATGGCAAGTGATTGTGTGCACTGCATGACTGAGAAAGGGAGGTTTAATTCTCTAATTATTGCCTCTAGTGTCCCCATGGAGATAAATAGCAAGTTGGTGGGGAGAGATAATCAGGGCATAAATACTGTGTCTCCTTGTCTTCTCTTACTTAATGATATAATAAAAATATTTCCCCTTAGGTATTCAGTTCCAGTGAAAAAAAAAATTCTTGAGATAATATTTTCATCTTATGCTCGGTTCAAAACAAATCCACAGAGATTAACTGAGCAACTACTATCATCAGGTGTTCAATGCTGGGGCTGCAGAGCTCAATATGGCGGGTTCTGCTGGGGAAGCACTAAGTCTAACCTCCCTGCACACTCCCCACAGCACACATTCACATATTTCTAAGAAACTTTAGGTCTCAAATGGGTTTTTTAAAAAAGGCACCTTTGTTTATAACATTTGCCACAAAGAGTCTATGACTTCACCAATATTCACCTATGTCCTGTTTGAAAGATTGTATCTATTAAGCAAACTGGCAAACTATTATTAAGTAATAATTAATTTCCACATTTTATGTTTAAAACTTCCAATAAGAGTTTCTTTCCAGAAATAAAGTCATCATGAGTCAACAGAATCCAAGCCAAAATGTATATATTCATTTAACAATCATATATAGAGTGAGCGCCTGCTTTGTGACAGGCATTGCTTGGGGTACGTGGAACAAGACAAAGAACAAAATGTTAAGAAAAAAAAAATTCCAGGTAGCATCAATTCTACTGGCAAAGGGAAGTCAAAACTAATTTACAAGAAAATAATAAGTGAATCCTGTTATGAAATGTGTATTATATTGTGCATTATAAAATGATATTATAAAACACATTATATTGTGTATTATATTGTATTGTGCATTATATATTGTGTATTATAAGATGGTAAGAGTTATTAGAAAAAGAAAAGCAACGTAAGAGCCGTGTCCATGGAGATATGTGGAGGGGGCTGGTGAACGTGAGGAGTGTCAGCTGTAATTTCGGCACAGGATTTGTGGCGAAAGTGCCAGTCAGAGGAGCTAAGAGTGAGCCACGTGGGTATCTGGGGAGTGAGCAGTCTAAGCAAAGGTGGGAACAGCAAAGTACGCCTGGAGTGTCAGGGGGACAACAGGCTCAGTGCAGCTGGACAGAATCGAAGGACGGTGTCGTAGATGACCAGAGACGTCACTGAGAAAGAGATGGCTGAGGGCTGTGTTGGACGTTGTAAAGACGCTGCTCTGCTCCAAGGGAAACGCAGAGCCTTGGAAGATTTTTTAAACCAAGGAATGACAGGATAAGAAATGCGCCCCACTTCCTAGCTTGTGTACTTTTCTTTAGCCTACCCGGAAAATAGCCAGCGGGCTTCCTGAAATATTGGAAATTCCTGAAGCAGCTTCTGGGATCATGTCTGAGCTACAAGAAAGGTACAGAAACCCAGGTGTGGTGCCACTATTGGTTTTATAAAGAAGAACACGGAAACCCTGAACGGGCAGTGGACTAGCCTATGGCCCACGTCTGACTAAGGAGCTGACCCACGGCCGGACCCAGGACTCTGGAAGCCAGAAAAGTGCTCTCCCCTCCCCATCATGCAGTAACCAAACTGAATAGGCAAGAAGCAACCAGTCTTGGTGCGTTTATTTAACTTTCTTCAGCTCACCTTTGCTGGCCAGGTGCCATGCTAAGTGCTTTACAAGCGTTCTCCCTCTGAAGACGTGCAGACTCCATACGTTCTCTCTCTTAAGACGCGCAGACTCCATAAAGGAGGAGTTGTTCTTCCCAACTCGTGGCGAGAACTGAGACCCAGAGGGTTTCCTGCACTTATGTGTGGCACAAACTACACTTAGTGGAGTCAGGATTCGAACATAGGCTCCGCACCTGACTTCAGAGTACCTCTGTGCCACTGCAGAGGAAGATTTATAAAAGTACTGAACCCAGTTTCATATTTATTTGCATTTCTGCACCCGATTATTTAGCTTCTTTTCCACTTTGTGACTCTCACTGGGACTTTCTGTATGTGTTGATTTAAACTCACAAGCTCAGGGATAAATTCTAATGAGGAAGTGAGGTCATTACATAAAACACTTAGGCTACAACCAAGCACCTTCTAACGTATGGGAAAGATAGTTTCGCAAGAATAGGAATGAGCCTCACTGCCCAGATCAAGTCAACACTCACTCCCAGGAGCTCCTCTGCTCCCTTCCTCAAGGGGAAAGAGACCCCTCCCAGTTCCAGACATGCACAGTCCTGACAGCTGTCCTGTGTGCAGCCCAGACTATGGGCCAGGCATTTAATCTCCATAATCTCCAAACTTCTCATCAACCTCTGAAGCAGGTGCAATCATCGAGACTCAAGTAAGTTCAGGAATTTTCCCAGAATCTCACAGCCGGTGAGGGGCAAACTCCACCCCACACTGCCTTGGAAATCCACCTGTCGCACTGAGCAGAAGAGCTGAGTTCAAGCCCATTTTCAGGTGTGAATAAATGCCAGGAAGGCAGGAAGCTCATCTCTTTTGGTCACACTGGATCCCCAGCACCCACATCTTAGTACTGGGACGCTTGATGGCTATTTGCTGAATGAATGAATGAATCAATGAATGAATGAATGAATCTCCTCTGAGGTTCAGATTTCTAATGTGTAAAACTCTGATTTCACAGAGATGGAACTAGGAAGAGGAGAAAGGGATTTGTGAGGCACAAAGGCCTAAATAATAGTTATTCTGAATCATGATGCTATGATTTGACCTTGTGTTGCTGTTATGTCTGTGACTTTTTTCTCCTAATGGCCTGTAAGCAAGCCTGTGGTATCTGATGGGACATTGTGCCACCATGAGTTTGGATGAATAACTAACCAGGAAAAGGGTTTCATTTTGGAGGGGGGTGCGGGGGTGACAGAAAAGAATAAAAGGCTTAAATCAGAATATCTGTGCACCCCTTCAAAGAGCACCTATGTACCGTAGGCTGTGGGACCTGGCCCTTTAAAAACAGAAACAACAAAAATTTGTCTCTCTCAGGAGTGACAGGGCTCTCTCAAGGTCGACTTCAGACTTGTGGGTCATTCTCCTTTAGCACCTGTATCAACCAGCAAAAATAACTACAAAAATCAATGGATGCTACATGCTGGATGGGGAGAGACTACAAAACAGAGGATTATCCTTCCTCAGGAAGACATGAGATAAAGGGGAATTGATTGAGGCTGTCAGGTCCCTCCTTTCATCGGGGCCTTGGGAGGGAGGGCTCAGAGCCCACAGAAGGGCGGGTTGCCTTTCTAACAGCACAGGGTCCCCTGGGAATGCTTTCTTTTTATGCCAAGCTGCTTCTAAGGCCCAAACTGGCTTCCTGTTCTTCTCCAGGGACCTGGCCTGTTTTCTCACCAAAGTCACCCTGTCAGCCTCCACATCCTCTCTGAGTTATTTCCCTGAAGCCTGCTCATGGAGGGAGACCCTGACTCCTCAGCCCCAACCCACACACCCTTTATTCCTGCCACCAGAGATGTGCATGAGGGCCCTTTCTGCCCACCCACCCCCCACCCCTGGGGAGAGGCAGGGGCTCAAGGCAGGCATCCAAACCAGCCTGTGGTTCCACACTCCAGGTTGTGCCTGAGGAATGCCCGGTGCCCTGATGGCCTCTGGCTGTCTTCTCTCATCCCTGCCCTGTCCTCTAGAGCCTGATCCCTGTCATTCCCATCCACCCTCCACTCACTACACCCCCTCCCCTCTGGCCCCACTCTCTCTGGATTCCTAGCAGTTTCCCAAACCACTCTTTTTAATGGGTACCTGGGAGTTTTCTCATCAGACATGGTAAAGCGTGCAGAGAAATGACTGTCATGAAGGAGGACGTTTCCTCATTCTCACACCATGCCCTGTGGAGCCACGGGAAGAATCACCATTCAGTCAGGAGGAAAGGTGGGGGGTGCCGGGGACAAGAGCCTTTACTCTTTACTGTGGTGTCTACAGGACAGACCAGGGAGGGAGTACAGAGTAAGCAGGTGTGGGATTGGCTGGTGTGAATCATTTAAGTGGGATCTGGGGCCTAGGGTCTGTCCCCACAGTCTGGCACATGCCCCAGAGATGACCAGGGCAGGGAAGGGCGGCCTGGAGTGTAGAGCTGAGAAGGGAGATCGTTGAGGACTGAGCAGTGGGTAGATTGGTTTACACATGAAAGATGGCACCCAGAGGCCAACTGCCTCTAGGAATCAGCTGGCCCCAGGTAGGGCAGTCCCACCGGGGTTAGCAAAGCCCCCAAGATGTCAAAGCATCAAAAAGAGAATAAATGTATACAATTACATTTGTCGATTATTCCTCAATAAGGCTGGAAAAAATACAGAATAAGAAGACATGATGAACACACTCCACATTCCTTCAGACATCCCAAAGTGACTGGTCTCGGATGTGTGGGTGCCCCAAGACAGGAGGCTAATCATTTCACACCTCTTGACTCTCAGTTCCCAGCTCCCCTCAACCAGCCATCAATAGAAACTTCGCACGACTGAACCAGTTCTCCGAGCCGAGTACTCCCCTGGGCTCTGCGAGTGGGATTTGAGAGCTAGAAAGAGAAATCCTTGCCCCTAAAGAATGGTCCCCAAATTTCACTGCTCAGTCCATGTCTCCAGAGGCCCATGAGCTGGGTATTGTGCAGGTTTCCCAAGGTTTTCCTTAACCACGCACCGCAAACGAGGGGGGCTTAAAATAAGAGAAATGTATTCTCACAGTTCTGGAAGCTAGAAGCCTGAAGTCAAGGCATCAGCAAGGCCGTGCTCCCTCTGAAGGCTCTGGAGAAGAGTCCTCCCTGCCTATCGCAGCTTCAGGGGTCTCTAGTGATCCTTGATGCTCCTTGGCTTGTAGCTGCGTAACTTCAGTCTCTGCCTCCGTCTTCACGTGGCCATCTTCTTTGCGACCAAGTCTCTGTCTTCACATGGTGTTCTCCTCTCTGTGTGTCTGTGTTCACATTTCCCTCTTCCCATAAGGACACCAGTCATTGGAGTAGGGCCGATGCTACTCTAGCATGACTTCACTGTAACTCAGTTGCATCCACAGAGACCCTGTTTCCAAGTAAATCCGTAGGCACAGGTATCAGGGGTTAGCAGGGACACAATTCAACCTGCAACCTATCTAGCCAGAAGAGAAAGACACATCCATAAATAGCCTGTGATATTTGGGGGGGGGGGGGGGGTGGATATATTTTGTAGAGATTCCAGCACCCTTAGCTTGATAAACTGTAAGACTCTTCATTCATTCCATCCATCTTCTTTCTTCCCTCCCATCACACCCTCTCTCGTTTTAGGGTGCTTTCCACCATGACTAGGCCGCAGCTCCCATGTCCTCAGAGAATGCCAACCAAGGTCTCTATGGACCAAAACAAAGCACAGCTGATCACGTCTCATTTCTTAACCGCGCTGCCCTGGAAAGAATGCACCAGTGAATTCCATCTCAAGAAAGCATCTGTCTTTGTCTGTTCAGACTGGACTACTGCAAAATACCGGACGGGGAGATTACATACAGCAGACATTTATTTTTCACGGTTCTTGAGGCTGGAAGTCCGGGATCATGGTGTCAGCAGATTCAGTGTCTAGAGAAAGACCTCTGGCAGGTTGCAGACTTTGTCTTGTGTCCTCACGTGGTGGAAGGGGCTAGGAGGCTCTGTGGGGGTTATGTTAAAAGGGCACCAATCCCATTCACAAGGCTCCACCCTCATGACCTGATGACCTCCCAAAGATGCCACTTCTCAACACCATCGTACTGGGCATTAGGATTTCAACATACGAGTTTGTGGCAGCAAAACACATTCAGACCATAGCTGCATCCCAAATAACTACAGGCTAGGGGAACAAAGGTCCATTTGCAAAGTAACTGGAAATGTCAACTGTCACACCATGCTGTAGTGACTGCAGCAGAGATAATGCTGCATGTTTGTGTATCAGTTTCCTGTGCTACCTGCGCGCAAAGGCAGACTACACGTTCCTGCCTCCGTCACTATTAGATCGGCCCCTCCCACGGAGTTGAAAGAATCATCGGTGAACTTGGTGTGTGTGTCATTTACGCCCAGCCCCTAAGCGATCTTCTGTGTGTCCTTTCCCCTCTGATCAGTATCGAGGATCCAGGGGAGGACAGAGAGGCCCTGGGAAGTGGACACAGGGGCCCTAAGGAAGAAGCTGGGCCCTCAGGTAAGTGCTGGGGCATAGGGACCCGGCACTCAAGGATGGAGACCCGCACCGGGTTGTGGCAGCTGTGAGAAAAGAACCATCGAGGGCTAAACCACTGAGGTTGGGGGCTTGCTTTGTTCACAGATTAGCATACCCTAAGCAAAATGTGGGGCTCCCAGAAGAGTCAGCAGTGCAGGCCGAAGTCAAACACGAAGTTAACGGGAAGGTACAAGGCCATCATGGCAGAGTTCAGATTTACGTGACCACAGAGGAGACAACAAAGGTCCTGGGCTCACGGGGTCGCTCCAGCAAAGGTGGTGAGGGGGAAAGCCTAAAGCACGTGGCAGGGATGACAAAGGGGAAATGGCTGAATCAGACGGAAGGGTGGTGCAGGTGGAAGGATGCGAGTGAACAGTGACACGTGTCGTTAGCCAGCTCTGTCTGGGCGGCTCTCAGTCTTAGGAGACTGGAAAGGAGGGCAGAGGAATCAGGGCTAGCAAGAGCCTCTGGAGATGATCGGACAGGTGAAAAACTTGATCAAAATAACGCATCCAGAAGGCAGCAGGGTAGGCCCTGTGCCAGATGGATTTGAAGTGGGTGGGGGCAAGGAAGGGGCCATTGGAGCAGGACAGGTGAGGGAAGAGGTGGCCTCACCTGAGCCGGGGGTTGGGGGGCGATGAGGAAGGCACGGGGAGAGGACAGTAGTAACAGCTTTGCGTTGGGGCACCTACTTTAATCCTCAAGATCCTACGTGGCAGGGCTATGGCCCTATGTGGCAGCTGAGGTAACACCCCAGAAGGGGCTCCCTCCCCCCTGTGCCTATGCCGTCTTACCTCCCCCAGTTCGCATACACGCACCCCTGTCCCACCAAGCTGTCTCCGTCCACCTGTGGAGATTTTTCTATCACGTCGCAGATTGAGCTCCCAGGTGTTCCAATTGTTCTGACCTCAATACAGCTGCGTTGGAGGGATGAGGGAAATCCGGATCCCCCGCTCCTCCGCCATCTTAACTCCTCCCCCTCTTGACAGTCGAGGAAACTGAGGCACAAAAAGTCTCAGGACTACAGACTACTAAATGCCTGAGCTGGGGCTTAAATTCAGGCATTTGACTCCAGAGTCTTCTCTCACTCTCTGTCCCTCTCTCTCTCTCTCTTTTTTTTAAGTTTATTTATTTATTTTGAAAGAGAGAGAGAACACGAGCAGGGGAGGGGCAGAGAGAGAGGGAGACACAGAATCCGAAGCAGAATCCAGGCACAGAGCCCGATATGGGGCTCGAACCCAAGAACTGTGAGATCATGACCTGAGGTGAAACCAAGAGTCGGACGCTTAACCGACTGAGCCACCCAGATGCCCCCAGAGTCTTCCCTCTTAACCACCATGTGGAGATAAAGTGGTTGGACAGGAAAAAATTCAGACACCCTGACAGGGTACCATCTCACTCAGAGCCTTCACAACACCCCACCCGCCTACACCCTCCTTCCCGCTCCCAAAGAACAAATGTGAGCTAGAATGATGAATTCTGGATCATTCTACTAGCTTTGAAGCATCTGTCCATGAACATATACTACATCCTTTTCAATGAAAGGTTGAAATGCAGTAAAAATACCAATTCCTCCCTGGCCAGGCTTCCCAAGGCCAGAAACACAGGTTAACTTTGAGTAGCGCCTGGGACAGGAGCAAGGATTTGGGGCACAAAACTGCCGAAGGGAACAAACGGCTCTTGATTTAGAGAGAAAAAGGCAGCCCTGCTCCTCTCACCAGATATAGAGCAAATGAACTAGAAACTTTGAGAAAAGTTATACATAGGGCTGTGTTTCTCCCCTCTGGCTGCACAGCAAAATTACCTAAAGAGCTTGTAAGAAAAATACCAACACCCAAGCTTCACAGTGGATGAGCTTAATCAGAAAGCCTGGGTTGAAGCCCAGGCATTGTCTATTTTTTATGGGTTTTTTTTACTTATTCATTTTGAGAGAGAAAGAGAGAGAGAAGCAGGGGGGGAGAGAGAGAGAGAGAGAGAGAGAGAGAGAGAGAGAATCCCAAGAAGGCTCTGTGCTGTCAGTGTAGAACCTGACATGGGGCTCGATCTCACGAACCATGAGATCATGACCTGAGACAAGATCAAGAGTCCACTGCTTAACCCACTGAACCACCCAGGCTCTCTCAGGCATCGTATTTTTGAAACTCTCTTGGGGAGATTGTCATGCAGGATGAAGGTTGAGAGGCACTGCTCTTGAATGATGCTGAGCAAAGCAGCCGCTCGGGCACCGTTTGGGAAACTCCATTCAACAGAACTCATCTGGCCCCAGTTTATTTATCGGGCATCTCTGTATGCCAGAAGCTGCGCTGTGTTCTGGTGGGACTCAGATGAACCACATGACCTCGTCCTCAAGGGTCTGACGGTGGACTGAGTGAGGAGACCATCGGTGTGGAGCAGTGAGGTTGGCTGAGCATTACAACAGAGCTGACTTTGGAACACAGAGGAAGAAAAAAAAAAAAAAGACGGACCAGGAAGGACCTTGAACAGAAGTCAACGCCTGAACTGAGTGCTGAGGATGAATAAATAAGCCAGGTGAGGACAAAGTTGGGGGACGTATTCACGGCGGAGTGAGCGTCTCATGCAAAGGAAGAGAGTACGGGGTGCAGCCCAGAGCACCGAGGGATGGGTGTGAAGAGATCTCAGCGAGGGCGGGGCACGGATGCTTTCAAGAGATGCTCAGGTAGGCTGGAGAGGGCGGCAGGAGGGGTCCGGCGTGCCGAGAAAGGAGAACTGACTAGATTTCTGCTGGAGGGCAGACGGCACCTTTGAAAAGCTATCTGGGATCGAAAGAGGAAAATGTGAAAAAAATGCTGAGGCCCATATATGCAAAGTATTTACACTGGTATTGTGTGCACATTTATGATACCAGTAGCTCGCACCGATCCCACACTTCCCATGTGCCAGGCCCTGTTCTAAGCACTTCTCCTTCGTTCATTCAGTTGTTCAACAAGTATTGATTGGCCAAGCACCACTGCGGGTGCAGAGAACGCAACGGTGAAATCAAAAACCTCTCTCCTCGTGGGTCTACCTTTCAGCGGGGGAGACACACAACTGACAAGATAAGTAAAATAGTGAATTAGATGCTGAGATGTGCCATAGCAAAAAATAAAACAGAGAAAGAGAATAGGGAACATTGGAGATGAGACTGTACAAGTCTGACATGTCAACATGTGTAGGCCATAGTCCCCGTGATTCTAGTAAACACACATCTAGGTGCTCCTGGGAAGGTCTCCTGTGATGTGATTAGAGTCCATAACCAGTTGTCTTGAAGTGAGGGAGATGATCCTTGGTAGTCTGGGTGGGCCTGACTTAATCAGTTGAAATGTGTTGAGAGCAAAGCTGAGGCTTCCCGGAGGAAGAGGAAATTCTGCCTGTGGACTTCAGTGTCAGCTCCTGCCTGAGAGCTCCAGCCTGGCCCACCTGCTGGCCTGCCATGTCACACCTGCCCAGCCAGCTCTCACAATTCCATAAACCAATTCCTTAAAAGAAATTTTTGCTACAAATCTCCCACTACTTCCATTTCTCTGGTTGAACCCTGACTGATGTAGTAGGAAGCTGATGCGTTAAATAGGGGAGTCCAGATAGACCTCACTGAGAAGGTACTAACTGAGGAAAAACATAAAGGAGGTGAGTGAATGAGTGAACAAAGTTCTGGGTGGGGGGAAAGAACATTCCGGACAAAATAACAGCAAATATAAGGGCAGTCTTCCTTTTAATCCTCATCACAACATCAGAAATTAGAAATTAACATTATTGTCAACAACTAGATAGAATCTGAGATTTCTCCTGGCTGTCAACCTGCCACACGTAGATGCTGTCAGAAGCTTTGAGATTCCTGGATCAGAGGCAAAAGATACTGTTACTCACAGTACTGCAGGCATCATGAGCTTTATATGGGCATTGGTCACCCCTGCTGTCCCCAAGTCCCACTGCACGACATAGGTGGGACCATGTGGATGCTGTGTACACTGTGGACCCCAATCACTTTGGAGGAACCTGAGCATATGAAGCCTCCAATCTTACAATGAGGCCACTGTCAAACCTCCCCAAATTTTGCCTCATAGGAAACATGCTGTTTGCTAAACTGTCAGGGAGCAATTCTGCCCTGACACCAGAGAGAGACCTTCCTAGACTATTCGAAACACAAAATATACTTGAAAAGTTGGTCTAAAACACAGCTGTTAGCAAGAGGTAGAAAATAGGAGAGACCCATGGAGAATTATCTCTCATTTTGCAGATGAGGAAATTAAGGCACAAACAGGTTGAATAACTTGCCTGAAATCACACAGCTAGTAAATGGAGAAGCAGGGATATATGGTCATCTGTCTTCCCTCCCTGGAATGAAGCACCATAAGCCAGAGCCTTTTTTCTTTTTTTTTTTTTTCTTTTTTTTTTTTTTTTTTTTGAGACGAAAGAGAGAGGGAGAGAGAGTCTGAGTGAGTGAGGAGCAGAGAGGGAAGGAGAGAGAATCCCACAAGGCACAAAGAAAGAGAGAGAGAGAAAATCACATGCAGGCTCCACACTGTCAGCTCAGAGCGGATGTGGGGCTCAAACTCACAGAAAGCTGGTCTCTAGCTCAACTGATGTGGGGCTTGAACTCACAAACTATGAGATCATGACCTGAGCTAACATGGGATGCTTAACCGACTGAGCAACCGAGGCGCCCCAAGGTTTTTTTTTTAAATAGCCACACATCCAGAGTCTAGAAAAGTGTTTGGCACTTAACTCAACACCAAAAATTAAATGTAAATTTAATAGACAAATATTTGTAGGTGAACTATTGGGACCTCATAAAGATAAAAAGCTTCTGCAAAGCAAAGGAAGCAATCAACAAAAAACTAAAAGGCAACGGACAGATGGGAGAAGGTATTTGCAAACGACATATAGGGTTAGTATCCAAAATCTATAAAGAACTTACCAAAGTCAACACCTTAAAAACAAATAATCCAGTGAAGAAATGGGCACAAGACATGAATAGACACTTTTCCAGAGAAGACATCCACATGGCTAACAGACACATGAAAAAATGCTCAATATCACTCATCATCAGGGAAATACAAATCAAAAACACATTGAGATACCACCTCACACCAGTCAGAGGGGCTAAAATCAACAACTCAGTAAGCTTCTGACTTTGGCTCAGGTCATGATCTCACGGTTTGTGAGTTCGAGCCCTACAACTGGCTCTGTGCTGACAGCTCAGAGCCTGGAGCCTGCTTCCGATTCTGTGTCTCCCTCTCTCTCTGCCCCTGCCCCACTTGCACTTCGTGTGTATCTCTCTCTCAAAAATAAATAAACATTTAAAAAGTTGTAATAATAAAAAAATAAAATAAACAACTCAGGAAACAACAGGTGTTTGTGAGGATGTAGAGAAAGGGGAACCCTCTTGCACTGTTGGTGGGAATGCAAACTGGTGCAGCCACTTTAGAAAACAGCATGAAGGTTCCTCAAAAAATTAAAAATAGAATTACCCTATGACCCAGCAATAGCACTACTAGGAATTTATTCAAAGGATACCGGAGTGCTGATTCATAGGGGCACGTGTACCCCAATGTTTATAGCAGTGCTTTCAACTATAGCCAAATTATGGAAAGAGCCCAAACATCCATCAACTCAGGAATGGATAAAGAAGATGTGGTTTATACATACAATGGAATACTACTCAGCAACGAAAAAAAAATGAAATGTTGCCATTTGCAACACGTGGACAGAACTGGAGGGTATTATGCCAAGTGTAATAAGTCAGAGAAAGACAGATATCATATGTTCTCATTCATATGTGGAATTTGAGAAACTTAACAGAAGACCATGGGGGAAGGGAAGGAAAAAAAACAGTTACAGACTGTGAGGGAGCCAAACCATAAGAGACTTAAATACAGAGAACAAACTCGGGGTTGATGCAGGGTCGGGGGGGGGGGGGGGGGGTGGGCAGGAGGGGAGGAGAAAATGGGTGATGGACATTGGGGAGGGCACTTGTTGGGATGAGCACTGGGTGCTGTATGTAAGTGATGAATCATGGGAATCTCCTCCCGAAGCCAAGAGCACACTGTATTCTCTGTATGTTAGCTAACTTGACAATAAATTATATATAAAAAAAATTTAAAAGTACATATTTGTAGGTGCTCACATTCAGCAGAGAATGGAACAAGAATGACTCTTGCTTACCTAACGCTTAGAATTCAGATAGAGTCCCACATGAGACATGTATTTAAATGAATCGCTACATAATTACAACTGTGGTAAGTACTGCAAAGGAGGACATCTAAGTGCATGTATGATATAGACTGAATGTTTACCTCCCTCCAAAATTCATGTGTTGAAATCTAACCAAGGTGCTGGTATTAGGAGGTGGGGTTTTAGGGAGGGGATTAGGTCATGATGGTGGAACCCCAATGAATGGTATTAGTGCTCTTATAAAAGGGACCCTACAGACCTCCCTTGCTCCTTCCACCACGTGGGGACACAGTGAGAAGACAGCCATCTATGAGCAAACAGGCCCTCATCAGACACTGAATCCTCCAGTGCCTTGACCTTGGACTTCCAGTCCCCAGAATCGTGAGCAATAAATGTCTGTTGTTTATAAGCCACCCAATCACTGGCATTTTGTGATAGCAGCTAAATAGACTAAGATAACATATATGTTTACAAGCTTATGTGTATATACAATACATATATACGTACATATCCCCCAACCCCTTTAATTACAGGGAAGAAATACAATTGACTATATAATTTGACTAAAGAAGCAAACAAAACAGGAAAAGTGTATTTTCTTATTTATCACCATAATTTTGTAACATAAACACACTGATAGATGGACATTATTTCTGTTCCACATATGGGGAAACTGGGGCATTGACAAAGCTGCCCTGGTTCTTTGCAGTCACAACCAGTTTAACGCTTGGGTGTCCTCTGAATGGTAGGATTTTAGGTACAAGAGTGAAAGGCTTCTGGACGCCTTCAACTTGAAAAGTTCTGCCTTCACTGTGCCTGAAGTATCTAAAGGGAAAGGAAGAGTCCTTTATTGCCACTAAAGAATGAGATTTACGCTATGAGTGGCATTTTTACAACACCTTTCCTTAAATGTATTCATAGGAACACACAGATGACAAGGTTTTTATCCCTGATAACAGTGGTGAACCATCTGAAGACCAAAAGATGGCTTTCGTCTAAGAAAGGTGAACATGGTCTGCTCATAGCTGTACCTGGCCAAGAGTGTTTTTCATCACATAAGAACTAGCAAGGTCTATGAACTCAAGAGTCATTTCACCTCTCTGAACCTCTGTCTCCTCTTCTTCAAAGAGTAGAAATAGATGACATCCAAGCTCCTTCTGATGTTATTATTTTATCATAAATGAAAGGAAGCCCTTGTAAAACATATTTGCCAATATGTGCTAAATGTTCTCCTTTCTCCCAACATTCCTTCAGGATGCACATAAGATAATAAATTCTACGATAAGCATAAGCAAAAGGACTTCTGTCTTTGTGGCATCTCGACTCTCAGTTTTTTGTGATGGCTTGTCCTTTAAAACACACACAAAAAATGTTAAACTGCAAGCTGCCTTGCCAAAAACAATCAGCAGTGGGTAAGAGGGTCGGTGATGAGTGAGAGGATATTGTAAAGAGGCAAAGGTGAGACCACGAAGGGTCTTGCAGATTGCGATAAAAATGTTGGATATTATAGTAAGTACCACTGAAACCCAAATGAAGGTTTTTAAGCTGGGGAACAGCATAACCACGTTGCATTTCTTGAAGATCACGCACTGCTGTGTGGAGAGCAGGATCGAGGACCGCAGAAGGAGATGTAGGAAAAGCAGCCTGGAAGTCAGTCCCACAGTCTGGATGAGTGACATCAGTGGATCTCAACGAAAGAGAGCTAACACAGAATTATTGGGGGACATGAGTAAACAGGACTGGGTGTTACATTTAATGTGATCTGTGAGGAAGAGTAGGTTTCCAGAATAGCTCCCAGGTTTCAGACACGAGCAACAGGTCGCTCACTGAGCTGGCGAAGCCTGGGAGAGAGGCATAGCTAGGAGAGAAACACGGCTTCAGTCTTGAACATGTTCAGCCTAGGATGCCTGGGAGATACTCAAATAGAACTGCTGAGATGGCACTGAAATGTGAGACTGGACAAGAGAGAGGCTGGGAGGGGGTAAACTGGAGAGTCTTGGGTACATAGGAGATTTCAGGTGCCTAGCCAGGAGCGTGGACATGGAAGAGAAAGGGCCCGGGGATGTTCCAACGTGCAGAGATTGGGAGGAAGAGAATAGGCCATCAGAAAGGACTCAGAAGGAGCTTCTAGAGAGGTGGCAAGAACATCCAGAAGGTTTGTAGTCACAGAAGCCCCAACAAAACTGTCTATTGGATTCTGCACTATGGCGACCATTTGGTGAACTTGGAGAAGGCAGTTTCCAGGGAGTAGTAGAAGGGCAGGTGGTGGAAGCCATATGGGAATGGATTGAGAAGCTCTCCAGAGGGGAGGAAGGGAAGGCGGCTTCCGCATATACGCCTTCTAAGAATCCTGAATATGGAAATGGAGAAGAGAGTTGAGTGGCAACACAAGGGCAACTTGAAGGTCAGGAGATGTGTGAAGGCTCCCTACAAGGATCTGAAAACAAACGACAAATGGAAGGAATCATGAGAAGCAGAAAAAAACAGTAGAGTGAAAACGAACAGAAGGAGATGAACTTAGGCTAGGCACAAGGTCTAGAGCAGATTGGGAAGACTTGCCCGTGACCAGAGAGAAGCAACACAACTCGGTTAAGGGAGAGGATGGGGACAGATGGAGAGGAGGACTGCCAGGAGACAGTGGGGGAGTAACAGTCTCCCCACTTCTATCACCCCCCCCCCAATCAGTCCCACACTGTCAAGTCAGGACCCTTGTTCCCATTATGCATATTAAAAAAAAAAAAAAAACCTGAGGCTCAGATTGGTTCAAGACATCTGCTTGAAATCCTGTATGTCAATGGCAGAACCAGATTTCAAACCCAAGTTGTTGGTCTCTCAACACTCCCTCCTTCCCCTCCTTCACTCTCTTTCTCTCTGTCTCTCTCTAAACCTCCTTTCTTTCTTCCTGCTCCCTTTCTTGCTACTTCTTTTTTTGAATGCCGGTCAGGTCCTTGAGCAAAATCAATCTTGGAGTTAGTGTACTGAAACCCTTAGGCACACTCTCCTCAGCCTGGATTTTACATGCTATCAAAGGATAGATTCGCCAGCAGATTAAAGCTATTTGAAGCCTTCTCGAGTTTTATGCCTCAGTTGTTTGGAGTTAGGGACCTCTCAAGTTCTGGGATTTTAAAATATGCTTTCTTTTTTTCTTTTCAATTTTGTTGACAATTTCCATTAGAGCCCCGTTATCCCTCTGGATTGCTCCAATATAACTGCTTCGGAGGTTAAAGAATGCATTTGCCAAGGTTGGAAGCAGACTGGGGCCTCTGGAGTTCAATGCGTCACCTTAAATTCCAAACTTGTTCATGGTTCAAATTCATTTACACTTGGCATCAAAATCAACACATTCTGTTTCTTTAAAAAAGGCTCTTCAAATGGCCTTTAAGAAAAGAACATAAACAGGGGACATTAAATAATTCATCCAAATAGCTTTCACGACGTAAACGTGTAAATGGATAAGAATCATATAGGTTACGTTTTGCTTGTAATCCACCAGAAAATAAATAAAAGGCTTAAAAGCTAGTCTGAAATTTCATAAACCCTAAACACACCAGGTTCCAACTACCTCATTAGTATAAAATAATACATTAGTCCAATTCACTTTGGGTGCTCAAGTGGAAACCTTTGGTGCAAATAAATTATTTGTATGAAAAGATGTCTGCTTCATTGCACTAAACGGTACTCTTGTGGCCCCAAGTGTTAATGATGCTCCCAGCCGCTTCTAATGACATGTGGTAAAATCACACTGTTGTTTAAATAAAGATAGAGGGCTAATCGCAGACCTGGGACTGACTGCACAGCCGAGGGGAGGGAGCGTGCGGGATTCTGAAGTCAGATGTGAGTTCCAGTTCTGGATCTGCCCTAGTCCAGCTATGTGACTTTGTGCACATTATTTGACCTCAATACATTCCCTTTTGCTCGTATTCTAAATAAGTAGATAAAAACAATAAAAGGCTGTCTCTCTGGGACTTGTTGTAAGGGTAGCTTACAGCAAGTCCTAGATGTTACTGCACTTGAACCCTTAGCTTCTCTGCACCTGTCCCTCTGTTGCTGCTCAATCAGCAGGGGACTCCTGGGTGGTTTGCAGGGTGAAGCAGCTGGCTCAATAAGGCAACACATCCCATTGTCTACCCTTAGCCTGTGCCCTATGCCCTCCTCCAACTGCCTAGATTTGAAGGAAGAGCTTTACACAACATGGAGAGAACTCAGATCACGCTGTCCTCCCTCTTGTTTTTATAGATGAGCAAACTTGGTTTCAAACAAAGGAAGTAACTAGCTGAAGGTCCTTTAGCATCATTCCTTAACTCTGTATTTCTGTCACCAGATGTGAGGGCAGCGAGCGCATTGTGAAATGTGTAGTATCCTCTATCATTTAGGCAAGTTCACAGGGACAGACTAGGGAATTGTTAGGAGCTCATCTGGTAACAAACAAACAAACAAACAAAAAATAAAACAAAGCAAACAACAACAACAAAATCCAGTATCCTATCATCATTCAGTGCTTATTGAATTTCTCTCCAGTACAAACAAGTCCTGGAGTTGTTGAGCAGAGGGTCTTAAAATAAACATGGCCATAAGTCTAAGAGATATGATAAATATCTAATCATTAAAATACATACGATATATGATGCAGCAAAGTTGGCAGGACCTACCTGAAGGACCAAATTAGAAGGCTACTGTAAATTGCATGTACTTAAGAAAAAAATTGCATGTACTTATTTTCTTCAAAAGAAATCACGCTAATCTTCAATTAAACAAATATTTATGTATACCTAGTTGTGTAGATGGTATTATAGAAGAATCAAAGAAAAATTAAGTTCTATACCATTGTTGGTGCCTACAAGGACTTTATGATTCATTGAAAGGATAAAACACAGCCTTTGCAAGCAAGTTAACAGTGTAGTAGAAACTAAACAGATGGTCATTGAAGTGAACGGAAGGGGAAGTTGCACAGGTTATTCTATCAACAATCTACTTTTTTTAGCAGCTACAGTATGCAAGGTACTATATGAAGCCCTGGAAATATAATTAATTAAAAATTATTACCTTGGGGGGCATCTGGGTGGCTCAGTCAGTGAAGCATCTGACTCTGTTTCAGCTCATGTCATGATCTCATGGTCCATGAGTTCAAGCCACATTGGGCTCGGTGCTGTCATTGCAGAGCCTGCTTAGGATTCTCTCTTTCTCTCTCTCTCTCTCTGGCCTTCCCTCTATTGTACTGTCTCTCTCTCTCAAAACAAAAATAAGTTTAAAAATATCATTACCTTTTGTCTTCAAGATAATAATATGTCCTTGCTAGATGGCAAGTAAATGAACTATTAGGATAAAATAGGGCCATACGATGATAGGAGTAGGCATAAAGTATCGTGGGAGCACAGAAGGGTGCCTTTCACTGACTAGAGACATAAGGGAAAGCTTCATGGAAGTGGCGGCAGATTGAATACAGAGCATTGATATTTTGAGAGATCTCAGCCAGGAGCAAGAGCCTTGTATATGTACGAGCATCACGGGGAGGAGACAGAGTTGCAAACAGAGTCAAATTCTTAGATTTGAAAAGCGCCCTCCCAGAGAGAAAACTTTGAGGATTTGGTTAGCTGGTTGTGTCTGAGGGATTTCAAGAACTTGTCTTTTCACCTGTAGAGAAAAACTGAGTCATGCAGAGCACCGACTTTACACCATAAGCCAGAGAGTAGGAAAGAACGAGTAACAACAGAAGCACTTTCCGGCCCTACTGAAAACAGAAGTTCATTCAGCTGGTGAGAGGAGAAAGATGTGTTACATAGAGACCTCGGACCAGAATCTAGAGCAAGGTCACAGATATCAGCAGCAGATGCAGCCTCCCAGAGAAGGAGGTAGCCACCAGAGACAAATAAGACATGGGGACCAACACATATGCCTCACACAACGGCAAAGAGACACGTCGTCTCCTGGCAATATCCATCACCCTGAAGGACAGGATGAGAGAAAGAGTCTTAGGTTAGCCACACTGACATTCTGAATGGACCATGTTTAAATCCAGAAGTGACTGAGTTGCCATGAAATTACAGGAGAAACTTTTTCACCATGAGCAGAAATAGGGGGTCCTGAGAAAATAAAAAAATAAGGAAATGGGCTCACAAGAAGTGTAGAAAAAGAAGGAGAGTTGCATCCTTGTACGTCTGAGGGGTGCGAGCTGAAATCACGCCCCACTCAGAGTTATCCAGGTGAAGAAGGACCCATGGCACAAATATGGTGTGTGCTAAAAGCACTTAATCATCACCAGAGTATCAGGTCCAAGTTGAGGAGCACTGGGGAGGTAGTGTGAGCTTACAGGGCTTTCTCGGTTGGGTAAGGAGGTCAGACTTTACCCCACAGGTAATGGGAAGCTGCTGTAGGTTCAGAACTCTACATTTTGGACCTGCCCCTTAGTTGTCATGTGATCTTGGAAAAGTGTCCTAACCAACTCTCTAAGCCCAAGATTCCTAAGCTGTAAAAGCCACGGTGTTATCGCGGGGACTCGATGATGATGGGGTCTTTCTTGGTGATTCAAGGCATGCTATGTACACACACCAGCCGGCTGCCGGGCTTTCCCGGGTCTAAGCGCAGGCAGGTCAGATGCAAAGGCTAAGACCTGTCTTTCCTTCTAAAGGTCCTCCCTCCAGGGTACAAGGAGACACTGGACTAGGGAACACTGTTCTCTCAGCAGTGCCACACCCACCCCAGCAGGCCCCATGCCCCTTGAGTTGTCTGAACTGATAAACAGGGCAGACCCCCTCTCAAGGGTGCAAGCCGGGGAGAAAATCCACCTCTCTGTGCTAGAGACACTTGGCTGCATGGCAAAACACTGTGGTGCTGTGATTCCCACATTCACCCTGGGTCCTGCACATGAACTTGGTCCGGCACCTCACACCTGTTTCCTGGTGTCTTGCGCTCAGCGAGAGTGTGGTGTGCTCTGCCAGCCCTGGAAGGAAGGGTGTGCAGTGGGGAGAGGGTTGGACTCTAAAGCCAAATTCCCCCACGAGTCTAGGTGACAGAAGTCCATTGTGCCTCCGTCCCTCACATTTCTGGAAGCTAGAAGTCCATGACCAAGGTGTGGCCAGGGCTGCCTTCCCAAAAGCTCTAAGGAGTGACCCCTACCCCACCTCTTCTAGTTTCTAGAAGTTTCTGGAATTCCTTGGCTTGTGTAATTTTTTCCTGTATATTTTCACTTTTTCCGGTGTGCCTCACTGTGTCCTCTCTTCTTCTTATAAAAATATCAGTCTTTGTATTTAATATCCACCTGACACCCAGAATGATTTCATCTCCAAATCCTTAACTAAATGCATTTGCAGAGACCTTATTTCTTTTTTTTTAATCGAAGTTAGTTAACATGTAGGGTAATAGCGGTTTCAGGAGTATAATTTAGTGATTCGTCACTAAATATAACACCCAGTGCTCATCCCAACAAGTGCCCTCCTTAATGCCCATCACCCATTTAGCCCATCCCCCACCCAACACCCTTCCAGCAACCCTCAGTTTGTTCTCTGTATTTAAGATTCTCTCATGGTTTACCTCCCTCTCTGTTTCTATCTCATTTTTCCTTCCCTTCCCCTACGTCCACATGTTTTGTGTGAATGGAATCATATATTTGTCTTTCTCTGAGTGACTTATTTTGCTTAGCATAATACATTCTAGTTCCATCCACATTGTTGCAAATGGCCAGATTTCATTCTTTTTGATCACCAAGTAATATTTCATCGTGTATATATACCACATCTTCTTTATCCATTCATCAGTTGATGGGCCTTATTTCCAAATAAGGTCACATTCTAAGATTCTGGATGGACATGAATTTTGAGGGGACACTGTTCAGCCCACCACAGCTCCCTCATCTGAATGAGAATAACTCTAGGCACCTACTTCACTAGATGTTGTGAGTAGTAAATGAGACAGTGCACATAGCAGAGTGCTTAGCGTAACGTCCAACATACAGAAAACACTCAGTCAATGTTAACTGTTAATAACAGTGGGCCTAGACCTACCAGCCTCTCATCCTCTGCCCTTAGGGAAGTCATGTAACCTCTTGTTTCTCCACTCTCCCATTTGGTAGAAGGAATACTAATGTTCAACACTCCTGGGGCCCAGGGTTTAGTCCAGGGCTCAGAAGACCTTTTCTGTTGAGAGCCAGGTCCTAAACATCTTTGGCTTCAAAGGCTACTCAGTCTCTGTTGGAACTACATAACTCTGCTATTGTAGTGGGAAAGAGGCTATAGATGATTCATAATCAAAAGGGTATGGCTCTTCTCCAAAGCATTTTATTTACAGAAACGGACAGTGGGCTGGATTTGGCCCATGGACTGAGTTCACCTGCCCCTCTTCTGATCTCTCCCCTCCAACGTGGCCTTCAGCCAGTCCTCCCAGACCTTACTTTTTGCCCTTCAGAAAAGCAAAGAAAAGAAAAGAGAAGAGAAAAGAGAAGAGAAAAGAAAAGAGAAAAGAAAAGAAAAGAAAAGAAAAGAAAAGAAAAGAAAAGAAAAGAAAAAAGAAAAGACAAAAACTCATTTATGTTGGAATCCTAATGGGTCAATACCCAGAAACTTAAACTTATCCTAAAGAAATTCAGAGTTTCTTTGGTTACCAAGTGACCGTATCTCCAGTAATAAATGTTTCTTAAAAGTCACTGTTTTATCTCCCACAAAGATCAAAACGTCTTGGAGAGGCAGTAAGTCAAGTGGTTTGGGCTCTGGTTTGAGTCTTTCCTCTATATAGCACTCACCAGCTATTCGACTATGTCAAAATGATTTGATGTCCCCGAGACTAAGTTTTCTTACCTACAAAACGAGTATAATAAAAACACCTCCCTCACAGGCTCCTGTGGGAATTGAAATGCAGCACACAAAGCCCTTGATACCAAGACTGACCAAGAGAAAACACTCGGTCCACATCAGATAGTAGCATAATTAGCATTACCACTTCTGTAACTATTAATAGCACCAAGCACCAGGCTTTCTACAGAGTCTTTACAGTTTAATTGGCATCTTTACCTTTTTCCCCAATTTCCTGCCTGCAAGATTCTCCCAGGAATCACCGTGGGTACGTCATCACCTCTGCTAATTATATTGAATTTACACATCCTTCCCAGTCTCCTACTACACTGAGGTCAGCTGTGGAATTTAGTGATGTCTCAGACAGACGTTTTCCCCTTAGCCCTTAGCAACTTCTTAAATGCAAATGTGAATAAGCCTGAGATCTTCTGGAGCAAAGTCCATGGCCACTGGCCCTTTTTAGAACCCATTTTCTTCGGGTCATTTCTGCATAGTTACTGCTTTTTGATCAAATTACTAGCACAGGGATAATAACACTTACCCAGCACTTTTTATCTCCAAAGCAATGTAAAGGCCTTCAAGTCCATCTGTCTCTTCAGTGAATTTTCCATCCTTAATAAAAACAAGTTTCAGGCACTGACTTCAAATGCTGATGCAGGTGAACCCACCTCCTGCAGAGCAGGTGCACCACATGTATATTAATGTACAAAACCCGGAACTGGGAGGCAGGTAGGAGGCTTCAAAGGCTCAGGATGTAGAACCAGAAAATAACGGCTCTCTTTAGAGATTTCTGACTTTGGGCAAGTCATTTAACCTCAGCATCCCAGTTGCCTGGTACGTAAAAATGGGGATCATAAATACGCCTCCCCTGTGTACAGTCTGTTGCAAGAAATAAGGGAGAAACTGGCTGCAGAAATGACTTATAATATGATGTGGGTAGTATTAAGTTCACCATTACTTCCCAAAGTGGTCATTTTATCCAAGTTTGGGTCCCCTAGGAATAAACCTAGTGTTTTGCCTTCTTCCACTTCTTGAACAAAATGTCTCAAAGGTCCCTTCTGTCCCAAAGAAAAAGAAGAGAAACTGTTGTGCATTTCATGAAGAGTCATGCTAACTGATGGAGCATTTACTCAATTTCACACACTATCCCAAGAGAACTTACCTAAGCCTCAGAGCATCTTGTGAAATAGGTAGTATTAGGGGTTCCATTTTAAAGAGTTGAAAACTAAGGCACAGATGTGTTTCAGGTCTTGCCCATGTTTACTAAGAAGAAGAGGTTATTTTCTTAACCAACAGGTTTCGATATCACTTCAGGAACCCCCAGAGACACTGGAGAGGAGTCTGTGAGATCAAAACTGTTTTCAAAACAATACCAAGGCACCGTTTGACCTTTCCACTCACCTTCTGCCACGAGTATATGGTGGAATTTTCTGGACCCTACGTGTCATATGATTTCGCAAAAGACTGAATGCAGAAACACCTAGGAAAATCCTGCTGTCTTCTACTAAACTGGGAGAGATTTGCAAAGATATAAAATAAGGTAACGCTTCTCATTATTTTTTGTTTTGGAAGATATAGTTATTTTTCATTTAAAATGTGATTTGTTTCTGACACACCAGATAAAGTGTTAATATCCAAAATCTATAAAGAACTTATCAAAATCAACACCCAAAAAACAAAGAATCCAGTGAAGAAATGGGCAGAAGACATGAACAGACACTTTTCCAAAGAAGACAAATAGATGGCTGACAGACACATGAAAAGATGCTCAACATCATTCATCATCAGAGAAATACAAATCAAAATCACAATGAGATACCACCTCACACCTGTCAGAATGGCTAAAATTAACAACTCGGGAAACAACAGATGTTGGCGAGGATGTGGAGAAAGGGTAACCCTTTTGCACTGTTGGTGGGAATACAAACTGGTGCAGCCACCCTGGAAAACAGTGTGGAAGTTCCTCGAAAAATTAAAAATAGATCTACCCTATGACCCAGCAATAGCACTGCTAGGAATTTACCCAAGGGATACAGGAGTGCTGATGCATAAGGGCACTTGTACCCCAATGTTTACAGCAGCACTTTCAGCAATAGCCACATTATGGAAAAAGCCCAAATGTCCAGCAAATAATGAATGGATAAAGAAGATGTGCTACACACACACACACGTGCGCGTGCGTGCGTGCACACAGGAGTATTATTCAGTGGTCAAAAAGAATGAAATCATGCCATTTGCAACAACATGAATGGAACGAGAGGGTATTATGCTAAGTGAAATAAGTCAGTCAGAGAAAGACGAGTATCATACAATTTCACTCATGTGTGGAGTTTAAGAAATAAAACAGATGAGCATAGGAGAAGAGAAGGAAAAATAAGATAAAAACAGAGAGGGAGGCAAACCATAAGAGACTCTTAAACACAGAGAACAAACTGAGGGTTGCTGGAGGGGAGATGGGTAGGGGGATAGGCTAAATGGGTGATGGGCATGAAGGAGGGCACTTGTTGGGATGAGCACTGGGTGCTATATGGAAGTGATGAGTCACTGGGTTCTACTCCTGAAACCAATACTACACGGTATGTTAACTAACTTGAATTTAAATAAATAAATCAAAAAAGATAAAGAATAAATATATTTTTGTGTAAAAGTGTGAAAATAAATATTCAGAACAATGAAAAAATGTGTGATTTGTTTCAACAGGCAATGCATTTTTATTTCATTTTTAGTGAATTAATAAATGCATATCACTATGCATATTAATACACAGTGCATATTTTTTAATTCTCAGTTTTAATATGGTAAATATCAGTAGCTATAACAAATGTGAACAAAAGCCCTTGGGAGCCCTCAGTATTTTTTGAAGGGTGTAAAGTGGCTCTGACGTCAAAGTGGCCTTTGAGAGCTGGTGCTCTCAGCTAGACACGGTGTCTCTCTTAATCCCTCACACAAGCTATATTGCTATTTCTAGTTTTTGATGAGTAAATTGAAGTTTGGAGAAGTTAGGTAAGTTTTTCAAGGTCACATGACTCACAATAAAACTTTTCAAGAAACAAGAGCTCAACAGCTTTACAGTGACTCAAATTCGTACCTTTTCCAATTTACTGTGACTCTCCCTTCCTTCTATGCTACCAGATACTCCAGCTGGCATAAAACTCTGCAGCTCACCTACCTCTATGTGCATAAAAGATCACAAAATTTAAACGGTTCAAAAAAGCCTTGTAATTGGCTCCCCATTCTTTACTTGTTTAGGGTCTAGATAACGTTAGAGATGGCAAGCACTGCACTTGACTCTACTTCCTCCCTCCCACCAGGTTTCCTATAACATGACCAAATGCCATTCTGATAGTGAACCTGACATTTTGTCACGGCAGAGCACTGACAACACTGTCTGTCTCTTCCCTGGCTATCAGCCCCCTGCTAGCAGAGTCCCAAATAGTTTAGCAGTCCAAAGAGATTTGTCATTGGCCTAATCTAGTCATGGTAATTTTGTTCAAGTTGACAAGCGGTTAGTCTAGAAGAGGTAATGTGACCCCATGCTGGCCAATAACATGGGAAACTACTGGGTTTTCCAGGAAACCACCACTTTCAGGAAAAAAAATTGATTTGAGGTATGGTGTTTTTCCTACTTAGAATACACCTGTAATCCCTAGAGGTTTTTAGCTTTCTTGAAACAATAAGGTTACCAACCATGAGAAAAACAACTAAAAGAATCACAATAATCTTCACATCATTGAGCTGTTGAATGAGAACCAGCAATGACTTACCTTCATATATTTTATGAGATAAATAAGCCTTTATTTACTTTTTTATGTAGTTAATTTACCCTTAGTTGATTATCCTGTTATTTGAAGACAAACAATCAACTGATAGATACAGAGAGGTTTTCGTCAAATTTCAGAAATAATTCCCTACACAATACTCTGTTTGCTAATAAAAGTAGATCCAGAAATGACATAGATAATATGATATATAGGGAAGCGCTTTAAAATAGTACATCTGTATGTATATTTTTTAAAAGTTTACCAAAAAATGAAAAAAAGATAGGAGAAGCAAAAGAGAACCAAGGGGGCTTTTTAGACCTGAAAAATACAATATCTGAAATGAAAACTTCACTGCATGGGATTAATAGATTAGATAGCAACAGTTTAAAAAATATCAGGATGATCTGGAAACAGCAATAAAAACTCCCAAACTTAAACACAAAGAGAGAAAAGACAGTAAATAATTAATAGAGCCATAGTGAATGAGAGACAATATCAAGTAGTCTAATATAAATGCAACTGAGTAAATGCCTGAGTAAAGGAGGAAGGCAGAAAAGAATGTTTATCAAAACAATGGCTGAAAATTTATTCAAATATCATGAACACTATGTACACACACAGTCAAAAAGTTCAACAACCACCAAGCAAAATAAAAACAAAGAAATCCATACCAAAACCCATCACAATCAAATTGCAACAACCCACTGATAAAAAGAAAAATCGTAAAAGAAACCATAAGTAAAAATGACACATTATATTCAGACAGACAAAGATAAGAGTGACGGCAGATTTCATATCACAAACAATGCAAGACAGAGGACAATAAAACATCTTTAAAGTGCTGAAAGGGAAATAAAATGCCATTCTATATCCAGTGAAAACATCCTTCAAAAGTGAAGAGTAATTTAAAATGTTTTCAGATAAGCAAAAACTAAAAGAATTTATTGTGAGGATATCTCTGCTACAAAAAATGTTAAAGAAAGTTATTTAGACAAAAAGAAAATGCTACCATATGGAAACTTGGATCTACTGAAAATAATTCAGAAAAGTCTAAACGATAACTATCTGTGTAAAGGAAGAAAGTTTTTCCTCATGTTTTAACTCTTTAAAAGGAAATCATTTCAAGAAAAAGTAAGCACAATGCAACATAGAGTTGGTAACATGCAGAAGTAAGTTGTATTATAATCAAATTATAAGGCTTGAGAGAGAACAGAAGTAGACTGTTTTTAAGAGTAGTACATCATAAAAGTAAAAGGTACAAAATGATACACAATGCAAACACTAATAATAAAACTGGCTCAGTCAGTAGAGCATGTGAGTCTTGACTTTGATGTCATGAGTTTGAGCCCCATGTTGGGTGTGGAGCCTACTTTATTCTTTTTCTTTAATGTTCATTCATTTTGGAGAGAGAGAAAGAGAGCAGGGGTGGGGGGAGGGACAAAAAGGGAAGGAGACACAGAATCAGAAGCAGGCTCCAGGCTCCAAGCTGTCAGCACAGAGTCCAACACGAGACTTGAACCCACAAACTATGAGGTCATGACTTGAGCCAAAGGTGGACACTTAACTGACTGAGCCATCCAGGCACCCCAGAGCCTACTTTAAAAAAAATAAATAAAGTCTTTTTTAAAAAGAAAATTGAGTGACTCTATTAACAGACAAAGTAGACTTTAAGATGAGGAATATTGCTAGTGAGTGATAAAGAGGACCATCTCATAATAACAAAAGGTTCAATATATCAGGAAGGCCTAACAATCCTAAATGTGTAGACAGATAGAACTAAAAGGCAAGTGGACAGATTCTCAGTTATAGGGGAGATTTCAACACTTTTCTAGTAGTTAATATATAAATTAGACAGAATAGGGTCTACTAGAAGATGTAAGCAACATTTACCTCCAACTTAATCTGACATTTATAGACAAGTTACCAAACAACAAAGAATATAGATACTTTTCAAGTGTATATGGAAAATTCACTAAGATCTGCCATATGTTGGTCCATAAAACAAGTCTTAATAAATTGCAAAGGAGGAGAATCATACATGCTATTTTCTCTGACTACAACAGAATTAAAATTGAAACACAGAAAAATATTAGGAAAATCCCAAAGATCTGGAAAAACAATCCCTTCAAAAGAATCCATTTTTCAAAGAAAATTTGAAAAAGGAAATTAGAAAAATACTTCAAAATGAGTGAAACTTTGTGAGATGCAAATAAAGCAGTACTTAGAAGAAATTTTGTAGCATTAAGTGCGTATGTTGAAAATGTTTAACACATCTAAGATCAGTTATCTTAGATTTCACTTTAACAAGCTAGGGAAAAAAACTGAAATCCAAAGTACAAGGAAACAAGTAATAAAAAGTTTAAATCAATGGAATGAAAAAGCAAACAATAAAGAAAAATAAATGAAATCATCAACTGCTAGTTTAAAAAGATCCATACAAATAATAAACCTCTAGCTAGACTTATCAAAAAATACAAAAATTTCTAATATCAAAAATAAAATAGAATGTCACTGAACATTCTATGGGCATTAAACAGACAATAATAGAATGTCATGAACACCTCTACGCCAACAAATTTGATGACCTAGGTGAAATGTTCAAATTTATCAAAAGACACAAACTTGGTAACCTGATACAAGAAGAAAGAGAAAATTAAAATAGCTGTGTATTTCTTAAAGACATTGAATTTTGCATTAAAATCCTCAAAAAACCAGTCCCTCCCCAAAAAAGCATTCCAAACTCAGGTGACTATTTTACTGGTGAATTTATCAAATCTTTAGAAAAAAAAAATAATGCCAATCTTACATAAACACTTTCAGAAAATAGAGAAGTAAGGAATACTTCTGAATTCATTTTATAAGGCGGATATTACTCTGACACCGGAAAACTACCATTTTGTGAATACAGATGCAACAAGCTTCTATAAAATATAACCATATTGAAAGTAACAATAATCTGAAAGCATAATTCATCATGAACAAGTAGTATTTACCTTATGAATGCAAGGTTGGTATAACACTCAAAAATCTATAAATGTAATTCACCATATAGACAGAATAAAGAAGTAGAAACCATATGATCAACTCCACAGTTGTAGAAAAGATAGGAGTAGGTTGGATGTTTAAAAATTGTGGGGGGTGGAGGGGAAGATATACCACGCAAGGAGTAACCAAAAGAGAGTAAGAGTCGCTGTACGGAGATCAGACAAAATAGACCATAACAAAAAAATTGTTATTAGAGGTAAGAAGAACATTTTATAATAATAAATATGGTCAACTCATAAAGAAGTCATAACAATTGCTATCATATATGCACCTGCCAAGAGAACTCCAAAATGTATGAAGAAAAAAAACTGATAAAACTAAAGAAAGAAACAGATCATTCAACAATACCCCATTTTCAATAATGGATAGAGCAAATAGGCAGAAGATCAGTAAGGACATAGAGGACTTAAACAACTCTAACCATATCTAACAGACATTTACAGAATGCTACCCAACAAAAGCAGAATACACATTCTTCTCAACTGTACAATAAAACATTCTTCTGACTAGACCATATTCAACCCAGAAAACAAACCTCAATAAATCTAAAAGAAGTGAAATTATAAAGTATTACTCCCCCAGCACGATGGAATGAAACTGAAAATCAATCACAAAAAAAACTTGAGAAATTGAAAATTTTGTGAATTTAATGTTTATTTATTTTGGAGGAGAGAGACAGAGCATGAGTGGGGGAGGGGCAGAGAGAGAGAGAGAGAGAGACACAGACTCTGAAGGGGGCTCCAGGTTCTATCTAAGCTGTCAGCACAGAGCCCGATGCAAGGCTCAAACTCAGGAGCTGTGAGATCATAACCTGAGCCAAAGTCGGATGCTTAACTGACTGAGCCACCCAGGTGCCCCTAAAAATTTGTGACATTAATCAACACACTCCTAAATAACCAATGGATCAAAGAAGAAATTGGAAGGAATATTAGAAAATACTTTGAGATGAATGTAAACAGAAACACAACATGTAAAAATCTTTGAGATTCAGCTGAAATAGCGCTTTGAGAAAAATTATAGCTATAAATGACTGGTTTTTTTTAAAGAAATATTTCAACTAAATAAACCAACTTTCCATTTTAAGAAACTAAAAAAGAAGAACAAACTGAAACCAAAGCAAAAAGGGAAAGAAAATAGAGAGAGGGGAAATTCAAATTCCAAAAATCAGGAATGAAAGATGGGGCATCACTACCTACTTTACAGAAATGAAAAAGATCATAAGGGAATACTATAAACAACTTTACCAATGAAGTATATAACCAAGATGAAATGGACAAAATCCTACTGACAAACTACTGACACTGATTCAAGAAGAAATAAAAAATATTAATAGATCTATAACAAGGTGAGAGATTAAATTACTTGTTTAAAAACTTACTACAAAAAAAATCAAAAACCAAAAACCAAAACCAAAACACAAAAATCAAGGAGGTAAGATGGCGGGCTCACAGTGAGAGGCTGTCAAGGATGAACATAGGTATGCCTGGAAGCAGATTTTAAACTCAGTTTCTATTCAGATCATCTTCTTTCACACCGCCTGATAAACATCTTGATTTACCATGGCATTAACAGCAGTAAAGTGGCCATATCAAACAGAACTATCTGAAAACATTCATTTCCAATTCAAAATGGAGCTTTATATTGTGTTTGTCATAAATCTATGTATTTTCTCTTCCAGATGACTATCATTGCAAAGTAGAGCTTGCTATGACATCTGATGGCAGGATGAAAGTGTGCTACCACCCTCTGTGGACATTCTGTATAAACATACAAAACCTATCCCTCAGCCAGATCTTGTGCGTAATAATGAAGAAAACCTGATCGAGTGCTGAACACCAGATGAGAAGAAAAAAAATGAACATTTTGAGTAAGGACCTATGACAGAACTACTTAGCAAAATGTTCTTTACTACTAAGCACTGTTGGTATCCTCGTGGACAGTATCATAGATGTCATAGGAACCTGGATCCTCCAAAAGACAGATGATACTGAGGTTTTCAGGAATCAAAAAGATGTTATCTTTTGTCTCATTTGCCATTTGAGAAAAGGCAATTGAGTATATTCACTACTATGTTATGTAGCAAAATGATAACAAAATGTCTTTTCATACAAAAACAACCCATGGCCCAGCTGACTTTATTAATGAATTTTACAAATGTTTAAAAATGAGTTAACATCAATCCTTAATCTTTCAGAAACCTTCCAAAAAGTAGAAGGAAAAAAACATTTCCCAGCTTATTCTATGAGGCCATTTTTATCTTACTACCAAAACTAGACAACAATATCACAAGAATATAAAACAATGGACCAGTGTTCCTCATGAATATGGATGAAAAATACTAAAAAAAAAAAAAAATACTAGCAAACTGAATCTGGCAACCTATAAAAACGATTATACATCATGAATTATCCTAGAAATACAAAGCTGGTTCAGTATATGAAAATAAGTCAACGTAACTCACTATATTAATCAAACAAAGACATAAGCCACATGACCATCTCAACAGATAGAGGGAAAAAAAAAAACATTTGACAGAATCCAAAATTCTTTCCTGATTTAAAAAATAAATAAATAAAAATCTCAACAAAGTAGAAATTGAAGGAAAGGTCCTCAACCTGATAAGGGTGTATTTCAAAATCCTGCAATGAACATGATACTTATTGGTGAAAGACAAAGCTTTTCTTCTAAAAGAACCACACAAAGATGTCCACCCCTGCCACTTCCATTTCAATATTGTACTTGAGGTTGTAGGCAGAGCAATTAGATACAAAGAAAAAAATAAAGGCATCCAGATTAGAAAAGGAGAAGTAAAATTATGTTTATTCACAGATGATTTGATTGTATATATACAAAATCCTAAGGAATCACCTAAAAAACTATGTGAGCTAACAAGTGGGTTCAGCAAGTTTGCCTGACACAAAGGGCATGGTGTCTTATGGTGCCTTTTCATCCTTCATCAGTAAAATGAAAATAATCTTACCTGCTTCCCTAGCTTAGTTGGGTTCAACAAGACTATATAGGGAGGAGTCCAAATTCAGTGCCGGACACAAAATACGTGCTCAATAATGTGAGTTCCTTCTTTTCTTCATCATTCATCTCACTAATTTGCTATTTAAAGATGGTGGTTAGTAACAATAATTTGATGAAATACAAACATCCTAGCACAGCTGGATCACCTGACATTCATACATCAGCATAAAATAAATGAATCTAAAACAGTTTGTCTCCTACTATCTGAGCAAAGCTCAGTCAGAATGGGAGTGGATATTTGATTAGCAGTCCTGGCTTCTTTCCCCTGCTCCTTCCTCCATGTTCCTGTTCCATTTCTAGAATCAATCCTACCTAAGGATTAAATACCCTCAGTCCCTCTGGTTGAGGAAAATGGGGTCAAGGCAAAGGGATAAACATTAAACTATGGAGGAAGGTTTAGACTTCTTGCCCACTCCTCATCAAATTACTCACTACACTCTATTTCCCAAGACAGGAATATGGCTTCTTCCTTCTACTCTACCTTCTCTTCCCCCATCAAAGGAGGAGGAGGAGGGGGAGGAAGTGATGGGGGAGGAGGAGGAGAAGCAGGAGGAGGAGGAAAAGGAGAAAGAAAACCTAACTTTTGAAGATGAAGTTCTAGGGCATGGATGAAAAAGAATATGGAGTTTCAAGCTCACACAAAAGGGGTCAGAAAACTGGAAGATGACATTGATGAGGGAAGACAGAATTACGCATACAACTATCACTGACCTCTTTCCTCTGTTTCCTCCCAGTGCTGCCAGACCCTAGTGCTGTCATGCTTTCTTCACTCATTAATGCCCAAAGCGTCATGCAGGACAGGAGGTGGGGTAGGGACAGGAAGAATCAAAGGAAACTGTTTGTGCTGGTCTCCAGTCAAAGACTTACACTCAAGGGATACACGACCCCAATGTATCCATATGGTCCAGCCCAGCTTATAGAGGGGTTTGGGACAAAAGCCTCAGCTAATAACGATTATGTCTTTTACTGGACCACTCCCTGTTATGGGTTCAAATGTGTCCTTTTGAAAATACTAATGCCCTAACTCCCAGTATTTATGAATGTAACCTTATTTGGAAATAGGGTTTTACAGATGATAAAGTTAAGATGAGGTCATCAGGTTGCGTCTTAATCCAATATGACTGGTGTCCTTACAAGAAGGAGAAATGTGAACACAGAGACACACACACGTTGAGAATTCCTTTGTGATGATGAAGCCGGAGATCAGGGTATGTGTCTACAAACCAAAGAACACCAAAGATTGCTGGCAAAGAGCCAGTAGCTTGGAACAGAGAGGTGTGGAACAGATTCTCACAGCCCTCAGAAAGAACCAACTCTGATCCACCTTGATCTTGGCCTTGTAGCCTCTAAAGCTGTGAGACAGTCAATTTCTCTTGTCTAAGCCATCAGTGTGTGGCACTTTGTTGCAGCCATAGCAAACTAATACAACGCTTCCAGCAAGCAATGGGACAAGGATTCAGGGGTTCAGGACCTTCGCTATCTCTTCCTTGGGCGGTATATAAACCATCAAATCCCTTGCTTAGCCTGAGCAGCTGTGGCCAGGGATCTCTTCCTCTCCTTCTTGGCTCCACCCCAGGAGACTATAACCCCAGGATAAAATAATTTTCTAATCTACCTTATCCTGACCCTTTAAATGAGTCCAGCCTTCTCAGGTCCTAAGAGGCATACCCTGCTCCTAGAGCAGAACAGACCTCAGTGGCTCATGTCCTGAGTTTGGGGGTCAGACAGACCAAATTCCCACCCTGGCCCTTCCACATTCCATCTGTGTGACCTGGAATGAGCATCTCAACACCCCCTCTGCTTCCACTTCCAGGATAGTGGAGCCTGCTTCATAGGGGTTGTTTTGATGGCACACAAGCACAGTGTCTGTTACGTAGCTAGTGCCCATTAACTTCTAACACATGCCTCATAGGACAGCTACTGTTATACACAATGGCCCCAGAGCCCTCCCTCTTGTTCTCACGTCCCCTATCTAAGAGTGCGGCCCCATATCTATGTTTTGGAAGAACCCATGGCTTCCCTTTCGGATTTTGATTTTTGGTCCTCCATGCTATTGCTTCCTACTGCTCCTTCTGAGGTTTGGGCTTCACCCAGAGTCAAGTCCCAGCCTCCACACTCCTCCTCTTGGGCCTACCCAGGGTCTCTCTTCAATAGGTCTCAAGGAGAGATACTGATAATGCAGCCATGCCACCCAAACCTACTCTGGAAAGCCCTCGTCATCATGGAAAATGCCTTGAGGAAGGTTACATAAGTGTTGTCTGTAGAGGTGGATCCAGAAAATGAAAAGATGAATAGGTGCCCAAGCTGGTAGGCTTGTAGCAAATTGAATACATAATCAATTTCACTACTCAGTCTCAGGTTCAGAACTTCTGATGCTGGTCAGAACAAAACAAGCCCGGGATCAAGGTGTTCCAACTGTCATGCTTTGGCAAGCACAATGCAGAGAGGTAATTGCACTTCTAGCACGCTTTGATGAGTCTCATGCCGCCCCTCCTTCAAATGCACAAGGGGCCTTGTCAGAACAGATAACCAAGTGACTCCCACAGACAGGGGTTGTGTGAGTCACCTCGTAGAAATCAAGACCCCAGCTGCTGAGATGAACAATGTCAACACTGAGAATTTGCTGGAAACAATTCTATGCACAGCAGAGTGAATTTCAGCTGGCTTCTGCTCTGCTTATTCCGAGTGGCAAACCCAATGCCTTGAGTGAGGCTGCCTCCAGCAGCAGTTTTCAGCCAGGGGAGACTTTGCCTCCCAGGGGACATTTAGAATGTCTGGAGACATTTTGGGTGGTCACAACTGGAGAGGCAGTGCTACTGGTATCTAGTGGGGAGAAGCCAGGGAAGAGCCCTACCCAACTAAGAATTATCCTGCCTACAATGTCAACAGTGCCTCAGTTGAGATGCCCTGTCCTAGAAGGAAGGACCAGCACAGCATTATCTCCATGGCTTTTATATATGGCTTCTGACAGCCCACAATCTCGCCCCAATCTGGTTGACCAGCCTGATTGTCCATGTTCAAATCCAAGCTACCTCACCAGCTTGAGCAAGATACTTCACTCTGGATGCTTCTGTTGCCTCTTCTATAAAATGGGGATATTAATAAAATTTGCCACCTAGGATTGTTTAAGGACTAAATGAACTACATGAAATAATCCATGCAAAGTGCCTCATTAAGCATCAAGCACTTAAGGAATGATAACTGTGACTTTTCTTAACCCCTGCTTTACTTTATTTATTGCTATTTTTGAGGACACTCTTTGCCATGGCACTGGATGAGAAGCCCTCTCCCTTCCACTGTCCCACCTGTGATCATTCCTGTCCTCTCAAAGTTCAAATGTTCATTCCTCTAGGAAACGTTCCCAGCCCTGCATGTAGGGATCAATCAGTCCCTGCTCTGAGCTCCTCGGCATGTTGTTAACTCCTGTGTCCACCCTAAGATTACCCACCAGTCTGCTTTTATAACCTCTGTCAGCATTTGCCATGGGGCTTACCAGCCTGAGAGCACTTCCTCACTCATTGGTTTGCTGCATCAATAATGAACCCTACAACCCACTAACACCATCGCTGGTGGTGAATGCCTCTTGGGCATGAGCATGAGTCCGAGGTTAATAAGACTTTCTAGGGGTGGGGCTGGGAGGGGACAGGGTGGGGTTCCAATGTAGATTCTCTGATAAGGAGGAATGAAGACCTTTCCCCAATTCATATCCGGGGGACAAAAATCGTGGTCATTGCTCTGGTCGCTAAGATTTCTACTGGTCAGGCATTGCACAGACCTTTTCCATGAATGGTCTCCCTGACATTTCCCATGAGGGAGGTATCAAAATGATCCCTATTGTTACAATTACTTGACCAATGTCATATCACAGGCATGACTCCCCAGGTAAGTCTAGCTGCCTCAATGTCTGTTTCTAATGAGCCCGATTTATTGTTCCTCAAACACCAGTCAGTTGGCATCATTCAAGGACAATGGAAAAATCTGGCTTCAAATTAATAACCCTCTTCAGACCCCCGGTGGCAGCTATAAATGCCAGTTGGAGGGTTTTCTAAGCTTTTTGTCTCCCTAACAACAGTAACCGTTCTTCAAAAGAAAACTTAAAAACAAGTCTGATTTGTAGAATACATAACACAGAACTGTCCTAGGTTGGAGGAGCTGAGGCAGAGGGTCTCCAGAGCCACACCTACCTGCCACCCCCTCCCTGCTCTGGATGCCCTTAAAGGAGTTCGGGGGAAGCAGCTGGTCCCACCTTACATTTTGCAGATGTAGAAACAGAGACTCGGGAAGAGGAAATTATTTGCTAAAAGTTACACTGCTCAAAAGCAGCGGGACCAGGAATTAATTCCATGTCCCCGAGCCCTGAATTCAAAGCTCTTTTGAATTCTTTTGTGAATATATTTTGATGCTTCATTTATGACAACTAGGCTTTCTTGCTGACAAGTGCAGAAATATAAAATAAAGCTCAAAAACTCACAAAGGAATACCATGTCTCACCCAATAGGATGCCTTCAGTTACAAGATGCGTCCAAATTTGAGATGTTAAAAGTTCTGGAGCTCAGAGGTGTGGATCATAGGAATCTGGCACGTCCACCTTGCTGGTCTAATCTTGTTTGTACTGCAGATCCATTTCCTATGACTGCCAGTGCAATTGCACATCAGATGTCTGTGGGGTAACATCTACTGATGAACAACAGAGAGACAGAGACAGAGAGAAATAGGACGTGGGCCACTGAGGCAGAGAAGAGGAGCAAGAGGAGGGAAGGCTGGCTTATGCCCCCTCCCCAGTGCAGAGGAATTTACATGGAGCAAAGTTTCCCTGGCAACAGTTTCCAACTGGACTCCATCTGCCCACCAGGTGATTTGAGTCCTGACCAGTCTGTTCTCAGCCCCTCCACCAGGCAGAAGCATGTAGAAGAGCCTGGGAGATCCAGCCCCTCTAAAGCCCAGAGCTGGAGGTGCAAAACACTGAAGATGGTGATGCTTCATCCACTCCCCCAGCCCATCTCTATGCATTTTTCAGGATGAAACTAAACTTACATTAATGCTGAAAAAAGACAATTCTGGACTGCAGAATCAATGAAATGTGGTATATGTGCCAAGAGAATGTTTATTCTGCTGAATTTTAGTGGAACGCACTTCTATTGGTTTCTCTCTATTCTTCAGCACTCTACATTCTAAGACACAAGTTCTAATTTTTTAAAATTAATTCCTATTTTTTGGCACACAAATCTTTTCCACTTACTCTGTCCCTGTGGAAAGGAAGAAGGAATCTACTATTCATCCTTACATGAAGTAGCTTCTAGGCCAAAGAATGGAATTTGTTTTTCAAATGCCTTTACTGAGGCATAATTGATAAGCAAAAAGATTGTGCATCACCAATGTATACAATTTGATGAGTTGGGACCTACATATACACCCATGAAATCATCACCACACTCGAAGTAATGGACATATCCATCACTTCCAAAAGTTTGCTTGTATCCCTTTGTATTTTTGTTTTTGCATTTGATTTTGTGGTAAGAACACTTAATATGAGATCTACCTTCTTAATACATTTTAAGTTTATTTATTTGAAGGAGAGAGAGAGAGAAAGTGCACGTGCACGTGGAAGGGGGGGCAGAGAGAGGGGAGACGGAATCCCAAGCAGGCTCCTCACAGTCAACACAAGCCCCATGTGGGGCTCAAACTTAGCATCCGTGAGATCACGACCTGAGCCGAAATCAAGAGTCAGTTACTTAACCAACTGACCCACCCAGGTGCCCCTACCCTTTTAATAGATTTTTAAGTGCACAAGACACCAATCCCATCTATAAGCACAATGTTGTACAGCAGACCTCTAACACTTATACATCTTGCATAACTGAATATTTGCACCTGTTAGTTAGCAAATTGCCATTTCCTTCTACCCCCAGTCCCTGGCAACCATCATTCTATTCTTGATTTCTCTTAGTTGGACGATTTTAGATACTTCACATAAGTAGAATAATGGAATGTTCGTTCTTCTGTGACTGGTTTATTTCACTTAACCTATGTCCTTAAGGTTTATTCATCTTGTCACAAATGGTAGAAATTCCTTCTTTTTTAAGGCTGAATAATATTCCATTATATGCATATACCATATATGTATTATACCACATATATATAATTCCATAAATGTATATTTCCTTTATCCATTCATCTTTGGATAGATATTGGGTTGTTTCCATATCTTGGCTACTATGAACAATAGTAAACATGGGAGTAGGAATATCAAGATCCTGATTTCAATTATTTTTGGCTATATATGTATGTACGTATACGTACATCCAGAAGTGGGATTGCTGGACCTTAAGATATTTCTATTTTTAATTTTTTGAGGAATCTTCATACTGTTTTCCATAGTGGCTGTACTCTTTTACATTCCTACTAAAGGAAGGGGCTTTGGATGGAAGCAAAAAGGAGTCAAAATTCCTTTCTGGCCAAGCTAACAGTTTCCCAAATACCACTGTCATAAGTAAAAGTCCTTAAATTTTAAAAATGAGAAATCCTAAAAATCAAAAGCAAAATGAAGGAAGCAAAGCTAATTGTGTTTGGAGTTAGTGGCTTAACCATTCAGAGAAAAGAATTATTTTAAGTGACTTTTAGAATACAGTAATTTGATCATACATCCCTCTAAAGATGAAAACAACAACCAGGAACGAATCTTAGTCTTTTCAGTAATTATGCTGTTAGTAGTAACATTGATATTGTTGTCTTCACACTGTAAGACCTGAGCCAAGTATTATTAGAGATGTTCTTTGCCTAGATTTCTGCAGTTTTAAAGTAGAAAACCATGAAAGTGGTCTCATAAGTTGGGGAAAGACAGTGGGTGTTCTGAATCTAGGCCAATCTCCCCACCACCTTTGGCTGTGGCTAGTTAATCACTAAAAAGGAAGCACATATTATCACAATAATTATTCATTTTCTCCTGAAGAAAATAGACTTATCTCCAATTATAAAAGAACTTACTTACCCACATGACTCAGCCTTTAAGAAATGTAACCTTCTAAGAAAAGTAACCTTGATCTTACTATCAGGTAAGACACTCCTGGTTTACTTGTGCTGGTTTATCTGGTACTTTCTTGTTTTAAGCTGAAAATACCAAGTCCCCAGTCCTGGGCAAACTGCAAACTGGGACATCTGGTCACCCTACTAGGCAAACAATTATTTCACCTTCTCCCTGGTCTGGCTTTTTTTTTTTTTTTTTTTAAGCCTGTATATCAGCTTGGAATGGTTCTGGCCATGTCTTCTAGAAAAAATGACACCATGACAAAATGTTTCTTCTCCTACCCCCATACTTCTCTTTTGATAAAAGAGGGGGCAGAGAGTTAGAGATGGGTAGGATGAGGACTTCAGGCCATCCCACTGCAGTCCTCTTCCCTCATGCGATGTTGTTCACTGCTCTTAAAAGTCCCACTTGCCGGGGTGCCTGGGTGGCTTAGTCGGTTAAGTGGCTGACTTCAGCTCAGGTCATGATCTCGCGGTCCGTGAGTTCAAGCCCCGTGTCGGGCTCTGTGCTGACAGCTCAGAGCCTGGAGCCTGTTTCAGATTCTGTGTCTCCCTCTCTCTGACCCTCCCCCGTTCATGCTCTGTCTCTCTCTGTCTCAAAAATAAATAAACGTTAAAAAAAATTTTTTTTTAAATAAAAAAAAAAAAAGTCCCACTTGCCTTCCTGAGAGTGACATACCTCAACAGCACCATTTTACTGGCTATATGGAAGGGAAGACAAGAGAATGGACAATCCCCAAACCAACTGGGGTGGAGATCCAAGACAAAGGAAGAGAATGGTGTCATAAATTCTTAGAAGGTTAGAGTCTATGTATGTGTGGGACTGTTTTAAAGTGGGGTAATTTCTGGAATAAGGGTTGAATGTGGCTTCTTAAAAACAAAAGAAGAGAAACATCATGGATAGATAGATAATAGATAGATAGACAGATAGATAGATCGATCCATCCACACATTTCCTGTCTTGGACCTGTAGTTATCCATTTCTAATTTTTTTTTATATTTATTTTTGAGACAGAGAGAGACAGCATGAGTAGGGGAGGGGCAGAGAGAGACACACAATACGATGCAGGCTCCAGGCTCCGCGCCGTCAGCACAGAGCCCGATGAGGGGCTCGAACCCACAAACTGCGAGATCATGACCTGAGCCTAAGTCAGATGCTCAACCGACTGAGCCACCCAGGCACCCTGTAGTCATCCATTTCTAAGCAACCCCAGTCCTTCAGTGAAAAATATTACTTGGAGATCAAATATATATATATATAGATATCTATATAGATACATATATATAGATATCTATATATATATATACACACACACAAACACACATATATATGTGTGTATATATACATACACACACACACATACATACACACATATATATATGTATATATATAGGAATATTTCTCAGCCACCGAAAAGAATGAAATCTTGTCGTTTGCAGTGACGTGAATGGAGCTAGAATACATTATGTTAAGCGAAATAAGTCTATCAGACAAAGACAAATACCATATGATTTCACTCTTATGTGGAATTTAAGAAACAAAACAGATGAACATATGGGAAGTGGGGGTAAGAAGTGGGAGAAATGAACCATAGGAGATTCTTAAAGCTAGAGAATAAACTATGGGTTGACAGAAGGAGGTGGGTGGGGGATGGGCTAGATGGGTGATGGGGACTTAGGAGGGCATGTGTTGCGATGAGCACAGGGTGTTGTACGTAAGTGATGAATCACTGAATTCTACTCCTGAAACCAATATTGCATGGTATGTTAACTAAAATTTAAATAATTTTTTTTTAAAAAGGAAGCCTTCAAAAAAAAAGAGAAAAGAATAAAGAAGTATGTGATAGCTCTTGGAAATGAAGTTTTGCTGAGATCAAAATAAGGAACAGCTTATTTTTCACACACACACAAAAAGACCTGAGCCAAGTTCAAGAGTCAGATGCTCAACCCACTGAGCCACCCAGGTGCCCCAGCTCATGGGTTTCTTATATAGTTGATGGATTCAATAATATTACAGCTATTATTCCTTTAGATATTAAAATTTTTCGTCTTCAGCTGTTGGAAGCAATCTCACATTGCTCCTAAGGCATTTTAACCTGGCTCGAGGCCTTTGACACCTTCCTTGCTTTCTGGCATGACAAGGTGTCCTCCTCTCATCTACACATTTCCTGTCTTAGACCTGTAGTAATCCGTTTCTCCAAGAAACCCCAGTCCTTAAGTGAAAAATATTATTTGGGGACCAAAATGAGGATATGAAGATCCTCATTGCTCCTGGATTGATCATTCTTTCTTCTTAGGTTTTTACAGTGAACAGAGCTAACATTCGTTCTTTCTAGGAGAAAATTTATCAGTAGCCCATTTTACTTGTATCTTCCCTTTCTAATAAGGAGAACTTTAGTTCCTGATGACATTGAAATTATTACTTATGTTACATATGTAAGTCTATAGTTCTGTGTGTGTGTGTGTGTGTGTGTGCATGTGTACATAGATCAATATCTTTATATGACAGAAGGGACATGAGCAGGGTCTCCATTCTCATGACAGAGGGCAGTGGGATGAAATGAACAGTGTTGCTTAAAGCAAAGTAAGTCGAAGAGGGCAAGGGAAGAAGGGGAACACAAAGAGCATTAAGCAGTGAGGGAGACTTTACATGGAATATTCTCTGATGGCAAAGTTGTAGGGTCTGGTGTATAAGGTAAGATGTTTATACACCAGCAGACAACTCCTTAAGACTAAGACTCTCTAATATCACATTCTTTGGCCATCCTCCACAGAAATAAACTCTTTTTTTAATATGCAATTTATTGTCAAATTGGTTTCTGTACAACACCCAGTGTTCATCCCAGCAGGTGCCTCCCCAATGCCCATCACCTACTTTCCCCTCCCTCCCCCCCACCTCCATCAACCCTCAGTTTGTTCTCAGTATTTAAGAGTCTCTTATGGTTTGGCTCCCTCCCTCTCTAATTTTTTTTTTCCCCTTCCCCTCCCCCATGGTCTTCTGTTAAGTTTCTCAGGATCCACATAAGAGTGAAAACACATGGTATCTGTCTTTCTCTGTATGACTTAAGAAATAAACTCTTATAAAGCACACCATGCCTCAAGCATCATTGTAAGTAATGTTATGTAAACTCATTGAATCCCACCACACCACCAAGAGTTATGCATTATTATTATTATTATTATTATCTTCATCTTAGGAAAGAAAACTGCAGTACAGAGAGGTTAAACCACTTATCCAATGTGAAATTGGTAGGGAGTAGCAGAGCCCAGATCCAACCTGGGTTATTTTGACCTTAGAGTATCATCATGATGCCATATGCCTCTCGAGACAGAATTTCAAGGATCAACACACAATCACATGCAAATACTCACACACACCTAACACAGAGACATGAGTTGCAAGAGTAAACACTAACAAACCCAAAATTACAGACATCTCATTATATAATGGGATTTGGAAGCCTATAAGATTTTTACACAAATCAGCACCACTCAGAGATACAAGACCATTAGGGGATGGAATTAAAACTCTCTTTTTCTAGATAGGTAAATGATCAACAGATGATTGGATGGATAGATAGATAGATAGATAGATAGATTCATCCATTTATTCATTCATTCATCCATCCATTTATTCATTCACTCATCATTCTCTAAATGAAGATACTGAGATTTAGGAAGGTTAAATAATAACTTCCCAAAGTCACTCACCTAGTAAAGTTATGAATCAGAATTATGTATCCAAAGAGCTTGTAATACCTCTACTTTGAGGAACCCAGTATGACAGAGGTGATGGATGGATAGTCCTAAATATGGGATCCAGGCTGTCTCCTCTCAAGGTACAGCACTAGCATTATCCAAGAAGCTTCCCTTCTGAGCAGAGAATTCAATCCAATTTTCCCCTAAAATGGGCTAGAAATAGTCCATTTGTACCAAGCTGTCTCAACCTAATGGGTGAGATGGGGAAGTCCCTAATGCAAGCCAGAGCAGGTGCAGGAAGCCATCCACCTCCTCCCTGCATCCCAGAGGGCCACTCATCACAGCCCCAGGACCGGGAGGACCAGGAAGCAGGGCCTACAGCTGGGCAGCCCTCATGCCAAAATGCATAAACCCAGAATGGAAGCTGGAGGGCGAAAGAAGGCAGGCTTAGCACATCAGCTCTCCGACTCACTCCCCGATGTAGTTGGAGCTAGGGAAAGCAGACGTAAAAACATCACCAGCTGGTGTGTTTCCTGGCAGGGACACCAGCCGCAGGCTTGCCTGCCCCCAGACACTTGCGTGCAGCAAACTTCCATCTGTAGCTCCATTCCCTTTGTTTACTGGGGCTACGAGGCAGGAGAAGAGACCAAACGAACGTTTCAGAGGCCCAACAGGACCCGGGCGCTGCCTCCAGTGGAACGGGGTTGATGGAGGGTAGGCTGGCAGTCAAGAGCGGAAGCTTCATTATACTTGTAAACGCAGTGTGAAATGAAAAGAGCTCTCCTGGCACCTTTGCCGTGGTGCCTGCCCTCGGCAGCTGCCCTCGCCTGCGCCTTCTGTCTCCCAGCAGCCCCAGAAGCTCCACGGGGCTGGGCCTGGGAAGTCCAGGACAAGCCCACGCCCGCCTGGCAGGCCTGAGGGCAGAGCCGGAAGAGCCCAGCCCCGTGTCCTGGCCTGGCCAGCGGACATGCTGGCCCCTCATCTCTCACTGTAGGAACTGCAGCCTCTTACCCATTCTCCCCAGGATGTCCCTGCAACGGGCAACAAGGAAGAGAGACGAGAGAGTGGATCTCCACGCCTGACTTGCAACAGGGTTTCCTTCCTCTCGTGCCTGTTCTCTTGGCTTCTCATCTTCGTGCGGCCACACGCTGCCGGGCGCCCTGACTGCCCAGGCGACGTGAGGGACGTCGGAGGAATCCAAAGAGCAAGGCGAAAGCTGAATCCCAAGGCTCTCTTTCCCAGTTCCAATCAGCGAGGCTTCCTCGAGCACAGATCCACACGCCAGGTGCGGGGCGGGGAGGCCAGAGCGCCCAGTCCTCAGGAGATCAACTGCAATCCAGCACAGGCCCCAACGAAAAGAACACAACGGGCTCAGCCTCTGTTCATTCCACACACACTGAGCCCCTCTTCTGGACAAGAAACGCTTTCTGAAGTAAAGTGGACTCTCTCTCTCTCTCTCTCTCTCTCTCTCTCTCTCTCATGACACCAGTGAAGTCAGGCAGAGTGTTTGCCTAACATTAAGCCTTGAATTACAACTATTTCAGACGAAAATGTATCACTGTTTCATCCCACATTCATCATGGACCTATTGTATGTGTGGGAGGTGCTGCCTTAGAACGGGAGGGGGATACAAAGGTAACTGAGTCACAGATTCAGGTCTTAAGTGGACCCAGGTCTTGAAGTGTCCAAAATCAAGCGGGGAGACAGAAACAAATAACACTAACTCCAGCTCAGGATATGCTAAGGTACAAGTAAGGAAGAGAAAACTATAATTTATTGAGTAACCACTTACCATGTGCCTTGTGGCTCACATAGAAAATTAGCAAAGGGTCTTTGGGCAATATTTGGGGCTCATCTGTTCTGTGCTCCAGGCCTGGGGATAGGGCCTTGAGAGAGAAACAAACAAGCAAATACATAACTACAATGTAACAGGAAGCAGCGACAGGGGAAGTGGAGGCCACTTAATACCAATTTGGAGAATCAAAGAGGGCTTCCAGGAAGAAGTGACTTCTAAGCTGAACCTGAAGGATGAGTCAGCCAAACAAATCAGAGGAAGAGATTGTACTTGGCAGAGAAAATAACATCTGCAAAGTCCCAAAGGCTTGACAGGCGCGTAGTTTCTTCATTTAGTGAGAGAAAGCGAGGTGAATCTGGGGGTATTATGGAATTTTCTCGAAATCACACAGCTGATAAATGACACAAGTAGAAGTTGGATCTGGATCTCAGTTCCCACCTCCTATAAAAGCTAATAATAGAAGGAGAGAGATAGGTCCCCACTGAAAAGATCAGGGGGTGCTTTGATAAAGGGAGTTTTGAAGAATGGGTTAGAAATGAAAGGAGGTAGACCCAAGGGGAAGGAACATGTGAGGCAAAGGGATGTTAAGAGACAGAGAATCATGAGGGTGCCTGGGTGGCTCAGTTGGTTGAGTATCCGACTCTTGATTTCAGCTCAGGTCACGATTCTAGGGTCATGAGATCAAGCCCCACGTCAGATTCCGTGCTGAGCATGGAGCCTGCATGGGATTCTCTCTCTCTCTGAAATTAAAAAACAATAATTAATTAAAAGAGAGAGAAAGAGACAGAGAATCATGTATTGGGTGGAATGAAAGGTGATGCTGCAGGTGGGAGGAGGTTTTTTGGAAGATAAAGTTGGAAAGAATGATTATAAATGGGACGATCCATCCATCAAGTGAAAGACACCTCATTCCCACCAGCAGGATTATTGAGTCCAAATGGCATTGGACATTTTAAGGGACAGAGAAAAGGAGAAGACAAAATGTTGGGTATGCTAATATGGAGACAGAGGAGGCCTCGGTATGGACTGATTGCTTGTGTACCCACAAATCATTATTTTGAAACCATGATTCCCCATGTAACGGTATTTGGAGGTGAGGACTTTGGGAAGGAATTGGGTTTGTATAAGGTCATCGGGGTGAAGCTTTCGTGATGGGCTTTGGGCTCTTAGAAGGGAAGGAAGAGACCCAGGAACCCTCTCCCTCCCATGTGAGCATAGAGCAAGGGGGCGTCCATTTCTTCCAGGAAGCAGGCCTTCCTCAGGAACCAAATCAGCCAGCAACTTGATCCTGGCCTTCCTGACCTTCAGAACTGTGAGGAAGAAATGTCTGCCCTTTGAGTCTCCCGGTCTATGAGAGCCCAGGCTGACTAAGACAGCCCTGCAGTGGGAGGCACTCCTCTGACCTGAGGGGGTGGACACAGAATCTCCAGCACAGCCAAGAAAAGAGCGCAGGCACTCCACGGCCAGTAGGTCCAGAGCTCCTGTCAGACCACTACTCCCAGAATGCCTTGCAGGGGTCTGCCATTGTGGCCCCCATTGCATCCTTTCTTCTTCTCTTCTTTCCTTCCTTCATTGCCTCTACCCTCCTTCCCTATGAAAAGCACAGCTGCACCTTTTATTTCTCGAGATAAACAGACCCAGCCGAAAACACCAAGGTTTTATAGAAGACTCATCCAAAACACATATCGCCTCGGAGTTTGATTTGATGGAATATTTTAACACGTGTTGGATTTTTAATGTTGGTGTCTGGCTACCAAACAAATTATAAACTAATAAAAAATGTAAAACTCTTTCCTTCAAACTCAGGTTTCAACAACAAACTGATAACTCGAGTCTTTATCGCACTCCAAAAAGGAAGAGTTTTCGTTTGCTACTATTATTTGTTTGTCGTCTTACTTTGGCAGTCTCCAGTGAAATCAGTGCTCCTGTGAGAGAAAAGAAAAGGTACAGATAGCCCAAAAATTACTGAAAAGAGGCAAGAGTTTGGGTCAAAGGTAGAGCAGGACTTGCAATCAACCTTCCCAGAGGGCAGAGTAATGGAAAAAGTGCCTGGGCTTTGGAGCCAATAGACCCATGGACTCCCCCAAATTCTCCGAACATGGCAAGTCACTGCTGTCTTGGTCTCATTAGGAAGGTGACGCCACTGCTCCACACAGGATGGTTGTAAGTGTTAAATAAGATGGGGGCGCCATGCTGGCTCAGTTGGTAGTGCGCAACTCTTGATCTCAGGGTCGTGAGCTCAAGCCCCATATTGGGCAAGGAGCTTACTTAAAGTTAAAAAGTAAAATTAAATAAAAAATTAAATAAGATGGTGCATACGCATCCCTCGTGCAGAGCTCAGAGCACGACAGGTGCTCAACAATGGGCCCTTCTCCACAGTCAGCCCGTCCCCCTAAGGGCTTTGTACAGATCTCTACGATAACACTCGTAACAGTGCATTTTAATTTTCTGGGTTTTGTTCTATCTCTCCCATTAGATATGAGCCACTTAAGAATACAAACCAGGTATTGTACCCTAATTTACCAGAGACAAATACTAAGTGAATAGTAAGTAGTTCCTCAGTTAACCATTTCTCACTGCTTGAGTTTAAAATCTCTCACCTCAGGGGCTCCTGGGTCGCCCCCTCGGTTGAGTGGCCGACTCTAGGTTTCAACTCAGGTCATGATCCCACAGTTCATGAGATTGAGCTCTGCGTCGGGCTCTGCTCTGGCAATGCAGAGCGTGCTTAGGATTCTCTCTCTCTCCCTGTCTGTCTACCCCTCCCCTGCTCACATGCACTCTCCCTCTCTCCCTGTAAATAAATAAGTGAACTTTAAAAAATATTTTTTAAAAATATAAAAGCTCTCACCTCAGTTAAGATCTAAAACAGACACTTTAACAAAACTCAAAACCGTACCAGTGATTCAGGTCTGTCAGGGGTGCTGAAGCTCAGGGGAGAAGGAGCCAGGATGAGGCAGGAGCCATCAGGAAGAGTTTGTGGAGGGACACGGGACTTGAGAAGGGTCTTGAAGACTGGGCAGCCCTGAGTGGAATCAGGGAAGCCACGTCAGAAAGGAGGAAACCGTGCAGATGAATGGTAGCAAAAAGGGCATGTCACATCCAAAGGACAGGAAGAGGATAAATGCGCTTGGGTTTTTGCAGACAATGTGGTGGGGTAGGGAACCACCTTGCTGCCCAAGGAGGGGAGCCACATGATGCTACCGCCAGACGCAGCGTCCCCAAATCTCCCAATATCTGGAAGAGGAACACGCCTGGAAAATATCTGTGCTTTGTCTGGGGTTGTTGGAGAAGGAAGGTCACAGAAAGGGAGCAAGAGCCCCAGGGCATCCTTCATGAGGCATGAGTACCGATGGGTCCGTTCCCATCATGCTGGTGCCACGTCAGCAGCAGGAGACTGACCTGGGGGTCATCATGCACCAGCTCCCAGCCCAGTATCCTGACGGATCAGCAGCTTACAGGCCCTGGTGAGGGTCCATGGCCCCAGCTCAGTGGCAACCTCAGCAGGGTGCTATCACAAACCGGCCTGTATTAGTCAGTGCTGGCCAGGGAAACAGAACCAATAGTATATGAATATATCCAGAATGAGATTATTTTAAGGAACCGGATCACATGATTTTGGGGTTGGTAAGTCTAAAATCTGCGGTGTGGGACAGCAGGCCAAAGTCCCAGGAAAATCCAGTGCTACAGTTTGAGTCTGAAAGCCATCTGCTGCAGAATTCCCTCTTGCTCCGAGGAGGCTGATCTTCTGTTCGAGACTTCAACTGATTAGATGAGGCCCACCCATGCTGTGAAGGGCAATATGCTTTACTCAAAGTCCACGGACCTAATGTTAATTGCATCCTCAACACCATCACAGAAACATCCAGAATATTGTTTGGCCAAATATCTGGGCACCAGGGCTCAGTTGACACCTAAAATTAACCATTAGAGAGCCCCGGGCCTTTCAAAAAAGAATGACAAAGGACAAGTTGAAAGGAATTTGAGGAAGGCACATTTTGCTGGAAATGGAGGGTAACGTTCGAAAGAAGAGAGAGAGCCATAAATATGAAAGGACACGATAATTCAGAGAGTAACGATCAGTTTTCTGTGCAAAGTATTTTTTCCCTGTGTTGTATTTCACCCACTAAGCCCTCAGAGACTGGTCTTCTTCCCATTTCACAGATGAAGAGAGTGAGGCTTATGAAATCACAAAGACTCAAATTGGTGGAGCTGGCAACCAACCACAGATACTATGTTCCCTAAATCCGCAATGTGCTCCTTTGAAACCAAAATTGCCTGTCTCCAGAGGAACTAGGGTGCTCTGAGCACAGAATAGCACACAGAGAAGGAAAGAGGACAGAAAAACAAACACCAAAACTGAAACCCACAGAAGCAGCAGCATGTAACTGTTGGTGAATGGCCGGTCAGCTCAGAGGTGAACTGTGTCTTAGCTCCTGAAAAAAAAGAGTAAGATGTGCCTGTGGTGCCTTCCCTGCTGGCTGCAATTTTAGGTGGATACATTAGAAAATCAACAAAGAAGTTCTTGGGGGAGGTGCTCCTTTTAGAACAGGTTAAAGTGTCATAATTGCTCAGGTCTCTTGCAAATTGCCTGACTCAAAGTCTTGTTTATTACCATTTCCAAATGACTGAAAAGCTTTCCCCTCCTTTGTGACGGTCTGGAAATTGAACGAACCGAGAGGACCCCATTATCTGCTCCTGACTGCAACCCACAACTGGGTTTTCTGACCAAGCACAAAGGAAGAAAGAAGAAAGGGCATCTTTCCTTTCCAACAGAAAAAAATAAATTGTGAGCTGTTATGAAATGGTGTCGTTACTATTTTAAGCCTAGCTATAAATCTGTGTATCTGCTAGGTTAGCTTGTTGTTGGTGTATGCATGGTCTCTCCGAACTGAGAGTGTCTTTCATGATTCTACGTATCACTGGACTCAGCCAGGCCACAAACCAGCAGGGCAAGCTCGGGGGAGGGACCTAAGCTTGCTGACCCCTGCCTTGCCTAGTTCCCAGGAGTGTGGACATGTGGATAAGTGTTTTGCAACCCATAAAGCATCGTGTCAGTGTAAGTCCTTATTATCACCATGGTTAAAAACAGCAACAGCACTTATCTTCTCTCCAATTTGTAATTTCGTGCCATCATCCATCTGGGGTCTATTCTGGTCTACAGCCTTTGGGACCTCTGTGGTCAGTGACAGTGAAGCTGGAGAAAGCCTGACACCAGGCCGGCAGGACCTGGAGACCCCAAATTATCATGGAGCTTTTACTTATGTAATATCACTGTCAGGGGGCTTTTGCATCTGATTATAACAGTGATTCCTGCAATGGTAGAAAACACGTAGAAATAGAATAAGTATAATCTTTGGAGTCAGACAGTCCATGATTTAAATCGGGTCTCTGCTACAGAATAGCTAATGACATAAAGTAGTTACGTATCATTTCTGGATCTCAGGTCTCTCATTAAAAAAAAAAAAAAAAAAAAAAGCAGACAATTAAAAAGAATCATATTAACAGATGTATTTAAAGTGCCACAAAATTACATAACAAATGTTACATAATAAATGCTAAACAAGTGTTAATTCCCTACCACTTACACTCTTCCCTCCATACTGCACGAAAACAGAAATTACGTTACCCAGACGACACCTTCCCAAATTGGATTTTCTTTCCGATACTATGGCACGCCCTGTGTGTGCCAGGAATTATGCTGCATACCACACACACCATTTGGACGAAATAATCTTCTAAGTACATGATAGTTGATGAATACAATTAAGCTGAGCCCAAAACATTGGGTGAAATATCAAAACACACTCTACTGGGTAATGAAGCTTCTTCTGGGGCTACTGTGGTTAAAAAAAAAAAACAACAGGCCTAGATCTATCTGGGTGATTATCAGACTTTTAGCACCTAGCAGAGAGGACCTCCAATAAATGTTTTCTTAAGCAACCCTGTTGGTAAACAGGAAAAAAACAATGAGTAATCAACATAGCACATGCCTAGCTATTTCTGATGCATCGGGGGACAGCCTCCTGTCAACCAAACCTTCCATACACCTACAAGGGGCAAGAGTCATCTCCATCTCTCAGGCAGGAATAGCTTAGTGAGGTTCTAGCACTAGATGAGAATCATCAGTTGTTCAGACCAAATGCTTTTCCAGATGCTGACTGAGTCACAGTTAAATGGTGAAGGAACCCCAGGATCAACCCTACATTTGGATCCCCATAAGAACCCTTTTGGAAGCTGTCTTCACAACTACCTTTGACTAAAGGGGGAGGAACCAAGATGGCAGAACAGCATGGAAGCTTTTTGTGTGTCTCGCGTCCATGAAATAGAGCCAGACCAACACTAAACCATCCTACACACCTAGAAAACTGATTGGAGGATTAACACAACAAGCTGCACAACCTGAACCACAGAATTCAGCAGGTACGCGGCGCGGAGAGCTGAACTTGGGGAGCAAGAAGCCGCGGAGTGTAGGGAACCGCTTTTGCGGGCGGAGAGAGGACGGAGACTGGGGAGGAGGGGAGAATACGGGAAAAGCACCCCTCCCCAAAAGCAGCTGGAGAGAAAGTGGAAAATTGGAAACAGCCGCAGGGACTAAACTAAAAAGGGAGAAAGGAGAAAGGAGAGGGCTTAAATTCCATTAAGACTGTAAACGAGGGACGCGCAGAGGCTGCAACTCCGCAGCTCCATACCTGGCGGTGCTCTGGTGGGAAGGGCGAATCCCCAGGAGCAGAGTGGGGTCCGGAAGGTTCTCGGGACACACGGGGAAAAGCGGTTCCACTGCTGGAAGGACATTTGGTACAGACTGTTGAAGCCACCTGGTCCCAGCAGACCCAGAAAGGCGGCCACATTCGCTGGTGCTGGAACAAGGTCATTAAGGGTGAAGCTTGGTGCCAGATGTGAGTTGTGATTTTCCATAACCCCTGAAACGCTGCTACACTGTCTCGCGAACATTTTCTGGGACGGGACGGCACCTGGCCGCAGTCTAGGGGCACCGGCAGCAGCAAGGTCCAGTGGGCATGCCTGGGTGCAGCCAATATTCGGCCACTGCTCATTTGGCCATTGCTGGTGAGACCCTCCCGCAGAGGGGCGGAGCGGGTCAAAGCCACCGTCCTTAGGAAGTAAGGGGCCGGGGAAAACGGCCACATCTGAGACAAAACTTGGGAGAGAGGTACTGCCTGGGGCCTGGTCACGGAGAATGGAAAAGCAGGGCATGGACGGGAGCTGAAGACAGAGGACGGGTGCACAATTGCTGATCCGGGAGAACAGACTGGGTGGCTGGGTGGCGCCATTTTTACCACTCCCGCGCCTGCGCATACGCACCTACCAGCGCCGCAACACTCCACCCCAGTAGGCTAGCAGCGCCATCTAGTGGAGAGCGGAGGTGTTACACCGAGCCCCGCCCAAATGGGCCAACTTCTCTCCTCAAGAAAACAAGCCTCACCACCGGCTTAATTGATGGACTATAAAGAGATACATAGACTGACCTCTAGGGGAAAACGAAGCAATTGCAGTCCTATTTCAATCCGTTAGCAGGTTCATCTGTTCCATTTTCTTCTTTTTTTTTCTTTTTCCTTTTTCTCTTTTACAATTCTTTTCTTTTTCTTGAATACAGAAAGAGAAAAAGTTCATTTTTATTTTCAGTTTTTATTAAAAATATCTCTTTAGTTTTTATTACTATATTTTTTACTTTTGTGTAAAATTTTTCAAATTCTACTTTACTTCCATCATTTTATTTTAGTCTACTTCAGTGTACTCGCCTTTTCAAATTTTCAAACAATTTCCTTTTTTCTTTCTTTTTTCTTTTTCATTTTTTACTTGAATGCAGAAAGAGAAAAAGTTCATTTTTACGTTCAATTTCTTTCAAAAATATTTTTATTTAATTTTTATTACTATATTTTTTGCTTTTAGGTAAATTTTTTCAAATTCTATCTTACTCCCATCATTTTATTTTAGTTTACTACAGTGTAGTCACTTTTTCAAATTTTCAAATGATGTCTTTTTTTCTTTTCTTTTTTTCTTCTTTTTTTCCTTTTTTATCTTTTTTCTCTTTTTCATTTCTTTTCTTTGTTTAAATACAGAAAATGAAAAAATTCATATTTATTTTTAATTTTTATTAAAAATATTTTTAACTTTTTTCTACTATATTTACTTTTGTGTATATTTTTTCAAATTCTATTTTACCTCCATCCTCTCATTTTAGTCTACTTCAGTGTATTCATTTTTTCAAATTATCAAACGATTTCCTTTTTTTTTTCTTTTTCTCCCCCCCCCCTTTTTTTTTCTCTAATCTGTCAAACCACTTTCCACACCCAGACCAAAACACACCTAGGATCTAGTATCATCTATTCGATTTCTCTGTGTGTGTGTGTGTGTGTGTGTGTGTGTGTGTTTAACTTTTAATGTTAATATTTTTTTTAATTTTAGTTTTTTTAATTTCAATTTTTCTACCTCATTAATACCTTTTCTCCCTTCAAAATGACAAAACGAAGGAATTCACCCCAAAAGAAAGAGCACGAAGAAATGACAGCCAGGGATTTAACCAACACAGATACAAGCAAGATGTATGAACCAGAATTTAGAATCACAATAATAGGAATACTAGCTGGAGTCGAAAATAGATTAGAATCCCTTTCTGCAGAGATAAAACAAGTAATAAATAGCCAGAGTGAAATTAAAAACGTTATAACTGAGCTGCAATCACGGATGGATGCTGCGGTGGCAAGGATGGATGAGGCAGGACAGAGAATCAGCGATTTAGAGGACAAACTTATAGAGAATAACGAAGCAGAAAAAAAGAGGGAGATTAAGGCAAAAGAGCACGATTTAAGAATTAGAGGAATCAGTGACTCATTAAAAAGGAACATCAGAATCATAGGGGTCCCAGAGGAGGAGGAGAAATAGGGGTAGACAGGTTATGTGAGCAAATCATAGCAGAAAACTTTCCTAGTCTGGAGAAAGACACAGACATCAAAATCCAGGAAGCACAGAAGACCCCCACGAGGTTCAACAAAACCTGACCATCAACAAGGCATATCATAGTCAAATTCACACAATACTCAGGCAAGGAGAGACTCATGAAAGCAGCAAGGGAAAAAAAGTCCCTAACCTACAAGGGAAGACAGATCAGGTTTGCAGTAGACCTATCCACAGAAACTTGGCAGGCCAGAAAGGAGTGGCAGGATATATTCAATGTGCTGAATCAGAAAAATATGTACCCAAGAATTCCTTATCCAGCAAGGCTGTCATTCAAAATAGAAGGAGAGATGAAAAGTTTCCCAGACAAACAAAAATTAAAGGAGTTTATGACCACTACACCAGCCCTGCAAGAAATTTTAACGGGGACTCTCTGAGGGGAGAAAAGATGAAAAAAAAAAAAAACCTATATATACACGTGTATATATACACGTATATATATATGTGTGTATATATACACACACACACACACATATGTACATATGTACATATGTGTGTGTGTGTGTGTGTGTGTGTATATAAATACCAAAAGCAACAAAGATTAGAAAGGACCAGAGAACACCACTAGAAACTCCAACTCTACAAGCATCATAATGGCAATAAATTCATATCTTTCAGTACTCACTCTAAACATCAATGGACCCAATGCTCCAATCAAGACATAGGGTAACAGAATGGATAAGAAAACAAGATCAATCTATACGCTGTTTACAAGAGACCCACTTTAGAACTAAAGACACTTTCAGATTGAAAATAAGGGGATGGAGAACCATCTATCAGGCTAAGGGTCAACAAAAGCAAGCCGGAGTAGCCACACTTGTATCAGACAATCTAGACTTTAAAATAAAGACTGTATCAAGAGATGCAGAAGGGTATTATAATCAAGGGGTCTATAGACCCAGAAGACCTAACAATTGTAAACATTTATGCGCCAAATGTGGCAGCACCCAAATACATAAATCAATTAATCACAAACATAAAAAAAACTTATCGATAGTAATACCATGATAGTAGGAGACTTGAACACCCCACTCACAGCAATGGACAGATCATCTAATCAAAAAATCAACAAGGAAACAATGTCTTTGAATGACACACTGGACCCAGGTGGACTTAACAGATATATTCAGAACATTTCATCTTAAAGCAGCAGAACTCACATTCTTCTCCAGTGCACATGGAACATTCTCCAGAATAGACCATATACTGGGACACAAATCAGCCCTAAGTAAGTACAAAAAGATCGAGATCGTACTATGCACATTTTCAGACCACAATGCTATGAAAGTCGAAATCAACTACAAGAAAAAATTTGGAAAGGTAACAAATACTTGGAGACTGAAGAACATCCTACTAAAGAATGAATGGGCTAACCAAGCAGTTAAAGAGGAAATTAACAAGTATATGGAAGTCAATGAAAATGATACCACCACAACCCAAAACCTCTGGGATGAGGCAAAGGTGGTCATAAAAGGAAAGTATATAGAAATCCAGGCCTTCCTAAAGAAGGAAGAAAGATCTCAGATATACAACCTAACCTTACGCCTTAAGGAGCTGTAAAAAGAACTTCAAATAAACCCCAAAACCAGCAGAAGACAGGAAATAATAAAGATTAGAGCAGAAATTAATGCTATCGAAACCAAAAGTACAGTAGAACAAACAGATCAATGAAACCAGAAGCCGGTTCTTTGAAAGAATTAACAAAATTGATAAACCACTAGCCAGTTTGATCAAGACGAAAAAGGAAAGGACCCAAATAAATAAAATCAAGACTGAAAGAAGAGAGATCACACAACCAACACAACAGAAATAAAAACAATAATAAGAGAGTATTACGAGCAATTATATGCCAAACAGGCAGTTCTGTCACAGATCTGGCGGCCAGAAGGTGGGGCCTTTTTTCTAGTTTCCTAGAACCCACCATGCCATTTGGGGGCCCCTCTGAGAGATTCAATCCAGTCTCCCTCACTTGTATCACCCAGGAAACGAACAGTCTGAACTCTGGCCCTTCATTTTCATAGTAGACCAGCTTCCCCCGCTATAGCAATGCCAGCAGAAGGAGGGCGGTGCGCGCGGCCATTGCCTGTCCGTCATTCGGAACAGCTCTTGCAAACAGATGGGCTTTGTGACCCAGCCCCGTACCACCTCACTGAGCCATGGGGAGACTCGGTGTGAATACCTTTGACTTCCCACCTATTGAAGCACACCTATATTCATTAATACAGTATGGCCTCATGTTTACTGAGCTGTGTGCTAACGGCTCTATGTATCTCATCTGGTCCTTGTAACAGTCCTACATGTGAGTGATAGTATCAACATCCCCATGTTCCAGTGAAGAAAATAAGATCGAAAGTGTTCTGTCGCTTGTGAACAGCAGAGCCTACCGCAAACCTACCCCACCCGGCTGGACATCCTGTTACAGTGTCACCTCTCTCTGCCATTTTCAGGGAATGGTACGCTGCTTCTCTGCCCTCCCAGCAAAGGCCATCCCCCTCCACCCCGTCTCCTCACCCCCACTGCCTCCTCGGTCAGGTTCAGTTTCCCCTCTCCCTTTATTTTTGCCTGCTACTTCTGTATTCATTCCTTGCACACAGTATCAAACGTCTCTTTTATTTAAAAAAAGGTGCTCCGCCCTCTATACACCTCCAATTTTGTTGCTTCTGCTTTTGATGTCCTTTCCTTCACAACTGAGCTTCTTGAACGATTCGTCTGCATTCACACTCTCCAGTGTCACCTCCCTCTGGCTTTCCAGCTCACCAAAATCGGGAGTCCTTATAATATCACTCCTGTGTAAATCTCCCAGCCAAAGTCACCAGCCAAGCCAAATGTACGTCTAGAGACCAGACTCCCCCTCCACCCCAGCTCCAAACTTGTATATCAGGTGTGCCTGCTGATGTCTCTGTTTACGTGCCTCATAGACATCACACATCGATGTGTCTGCTTGACTCCCCTCGAGACACCCTAGGCTTCCAGAACTATCTCAACCGGCACGACCAACAGTCAGGTGCTCACTCGACATGTCCTCCTTGATTCTTCCCCTTCTCTCTGCCTCCAATTAAATCCGGTTGAACAGAAGGTTCTGATGGGTTCTACTCCAAAATGTATTTCAAAACATTCACTTACGTCCTCTCCACTGACTTCCTGGAGGCCCAAGTGATGCCACCTGACCCCTGGACCACCGTGGGAGCCATCTAACTGGTGTCGAGGTCTCCCCCCAACCATGTTTGCCTCCTCACAACCTACTTTTTACCCAACAAAGAATCATTAAAATGTCAAAGTATGTCAACCCCCTCCCCTGCCGAAAGCGCTTTGATGCCTTCTAATTTTTGGCGGCCCAAAATCCTGGTTTCCCCAAATCCCTGCATGATTGGACTTTCCCGCCTCCCCAAGTGATAGGAGTGTGGGCATTGCCGACAAAAGGATTTGTATCCTTTTCCACGCAACTTTGGTCAAGTTATATATAAAATAAAGATGCTAATGTGTACTTCACAGGGGTTCCATAAAGATTTTTAGATTAATTTTTCATGAATTAAAATAATAATGTAACTTCAGAAACGTGTCTTTCAGATCACACAAGACAATATGGACCATTCAGTAAATGGTACTGTGAGAATCAGTCACCTGTTCTGAAAAATAAAATACAGTAGGTGCCTGAATCACATAAGTAAACACATATATAAACACTGATTCTAAGTAGTTTATATATTTAAATAGTAGAGACAAAACTTTAAAACTATTTATAGATACATAAAAAAACATATTCTTATGACGCAAGGTGGAGAATAGTTCTTTAAAAAGAGATCAATACATAACATAAAATGTGAAAAGATGAGCCTTAGGAGATGTATTTGTAATATGTATATGTATAGTATATATAACAATATATAGGAGTCTATATACATATTATATATGTATTTAAAATGGGACTGATTTGGGGCACCTGGATGGCTTGGTCAGTTTAGCATCTGGTTCTTGGTTTCAACTCAGGTCATGATCTCACGGTTTGTGGGTTTGAGCCCCAAATCGAGCTCCGTGCTGACAGTGCAGAGCCTGCTTGGGATTCTCTCTTTCCCTCTCTCTGCTTGTCCCCTCCTCGTGTGCTCTCTCTCTCTCTCTCTCAAAATAAATAAATAAATAACTTAAAAAATAAATAAACAAAATAAAATGAGACTAATTTAATATAATATATATGTAAATTATATATAATTATTTATTGTATGCTATAAAATAGGTATATAAATACATATAAATAGATAAGTATATATAATTCACATAAATGATTATATATAACACGTAGGATATCTATAATACATATATGTATATAAGAATAAATACACATAGAATACATTTGCAAAACAAAACCAATAAAGGATTAACATTCCGAAGATATGAAGATTCCCGTATGTCTGTAAGAAAAATACAAACAACCCAAATAGAAAAATGGGCGTGAATCATAAACAGGTATTGCACAGAAAAGGTAAATTGTCCATAAACATATGTGAAGATGCTGAATCGCATTAGTTATTAAGGAAATGCAACCTAAGGCCATGATGAGATATTACACAGCCAGCACTTTGGCAAAAACCACGAGGATAACACCAAGTGCTGGTAATCGGTACACTGTCCAGGAAACCAATTTGGGTTAAGCTGAACATGGACATAATTATAGGTCTTTAGATACAGTATGGCCTCTGCTTAGAATGCACCTCCTCAAATTATCTGTCCGGAAAACTCTTACTCATACTTTCAAATTCTGCTTAGATGGCATCTGCTTACTAAAACCTCAGGCTCCCAGATGCAAAATGCATCGTTTCTTCTGTGCTACTTGTACAAAATCGTATCATCCCATATCGCATTGTAATAGAAGTGTGTGCTTACACTTCTCCCCCACCAGCCTAGGAGCTGGGAGAAAGCAAGGGCGATTTCAACTTGCTGACCCAGGGCTCAGCACTGGGCATTCAAGAGATGAACTTACATGAACGGGACCTCAAATCTCCCAGGTCTCATTTCACAACCACCAGCACCCCACCCCCACCAGCCCACCCCCACCTTCATTCTGTGGCAGCCGCAAGTCGTGGCTGTGCTTCCTTTTCTGATAAGCACTGGGCTCCTGCACCACTTCCTGTTTCTCCCTCAGCATCGCGGTCTCAGGTCTCAGAGTTCTGATGCATTTGCACAGAACCCAACCCTAAAGCCAAATGCAACAAGCAAGACAATCTACCCATATTTGGAACATAATATCAATCAAAAACATCTCACTCTTGAGTGATTTCGAACTCCAAAGCCAGTTTTGATGTTAAAAGGACATTGAATTCCTAATTCTATGGATCCCTGTGGGAACCATTTTCCCATCAAGGATTTGGATGGAGGTGACTGCCTGTAACCAATTAAGATGTATGTTTGGTGTTTGGCGGTTCCCTGACCCACGCCTTCTGTCCCTCGATCACCAGGGACCTTGCATTGAGTGACAGATGCGGGCAAAGTGGCAGTGGCTTGGATTAGGCTGCAGCCTGGGTCATTTGGCTGTGTTTACAGTCAGCTCAGCTGCAGCCAGTCAGTTGCTACGACCCTTGGGGAACAAACAGTTGCTTTTCCAAGAGTCAAGATATGATGCCTTGTGGCATAATAGAAAGAACTTTATAGAAGAAGCACCGAGATAGACTTCCAGTTCCACTGCTGTGCAGTTCTGTGGCTTTCACCCCGCCGCCCCAAATAAAATAAAATAAAATAAAATAAAATAAAATAAAATAAAATAACCTCACTGGACCTCACTCTCTCTTTTGGGAAAGGAATAACTACCCTGCCTACTTTTCTAGGGCAAGGAGGGGTTTTAAGGATTAAATGCAATGATGAATTTAAACTATAAGTTAATATACAAATATTAATATCAGCCAACACTTTTAATGCCTTTTATATGCTAGACACGATTCTAATTGCTTTATATATGTTGAATCATTTCATCCTACTAGTAATTTTATGAGCTAAGTACTACTAGTCCATTGGAAATTTAAAAAAAAAAAAAAAAGGGCACAAAAAAGTTTAAGGACCTTGGTGACAGAGCCAGTAATGGCAAGGTCCAGGATCTAAGACTAGGCTCTTCACCACCTGGTTATGGTGCTACACTGAACATCCTAGGAATTATTTTTCTGTTGCTTTAGATTTGCTTTTAGATTTCCAGTTTGTTTGGTTTTTTTTCCCCCACTCTCTCAAGATTGGTCTCCCCATGCTTCCCCAGAAACACAAGGTGTTTCATGTTTCATATCCCCTTCTGGAGGCCTGGATCCCAAGCTCCTCCTCCCAGCTTCCGCGGTCCCATAATCCCAACTTCATTCCCAGGTTACTATGTCTGCTGCCTCAGTCGGGATTTTTGGCCTTTGTTCATTTGTTTTGTTTTTTTCCTGTTTGATCCTCCAATCCCTGTTTAATCAATCCCCTACATTAAATTCTGTTCTGTGGAAATGTCAGAATTTCCGCTTTCTTCTTCTTCTTTTTAGTTTATTTATGTATTTTTAAAGTGATAGAAAAAATAAACATTTAAAACAGTTTTTAAAAAATGAATAGATGGACGGACGGATGGGTGGATGACTAGATGAGTCCAAATTGTCAGTTTTCTAGAATGGTATCTGATCATCTTGAGAATACAAAATGATGTATTTTGTTAGCGCAGAGCCTGACACAGGGCTTGATCTCACGAACTGTGAGCTCATGACCTGAGCCAAAATCGAGAGTCAGATGCTTAACCGCCTGAGCCACCCAGGTGCCCTGAATTTCTGAATGAACGCTGACTGATTCAACTTACTATGTGCCAGACGCTATGTGCCTTTTACATATATAAATGCATTCGCCCTTTACAAAACCCTATAAGGGCATTATCCTTCTTTTTATGGATGAGCAAACTGAGACACAAAGCTATCACATGCTTGCCCAAGCTCGTACAGGCTTGTTTGTGGAGGTAGAAGCTTCCAACTCCAATGAGGTTTTGTCTAAAAATCCCTGTCTAAAAATCTGAGAGTGAAGCCACATCCTTAGTGCCAGGGTCCTTCTTAGAACTAAAACTATATGTTGGGGCGCCTGGGTGGCTCAGTCAGTTAAGCGTCTGACTTCGGCTCGGGTCATGATCTCATCGTTCGTGAGTTCGTGCCCCACGTCGGGCTCTGTGCTGACAGCACGGAGCCTGGAGCCTGCTTCGGATTCTGTGTCTCCCTCTCTCTCTCTCTCTGCCCCTCGCCTGCTCATGCTGTCTCTCTCTCAAAAATAAATAAACATGAAAAAAAAATTTTTTAAAAAGAACTAAAACTATACACAAAGTTCCCTGAATAAAGAAGCATGTCACTCTCTGTCCCCGCCCACAGATGGCAACCACACAGAGATTTATTACCAACAGATGGCTGCAATACAGGAGTGAGGCATGAGTGTACCTGGAACACGGAAGACCAGCGCAGCAATCCAGAGTTATTTCCCACCTACACAGCTACCAAGGAATCAAATTCCAATTGAAAAATGATTACGTCTTTCCCCAGAGTTTCTGATGAAAAAAAGCCAATAAAGTTCGTAGAGTTGGCCGGAAGCCACACCAAACCATGCTGTTTTCTTTTTCCTTGTAATAGATAACATCTATGTCGCCTTTGGCATAGATCTCTTTCCTCCTTTTGTGCATCTCTCCATCTGATGCTCTCCTTCAGCCATTTTCATTCTCTTGTTCCATTACTTTGTCACCCCACCTGTCTCTACGGTAAGTACAACAAATTCTTGGAAGACAGCTTAATCCTTTGAGGGAGAGATTTGGTCAACTTTTTGAACTTTTACACAGAAAAATATTTCCAATACCGACTTTCTCATCCGGAAGTTACTTGTGGCCCAGAACCTTCTGAAGCCTTAGTAATTCCCCCTGTATGTTTTGTCGGCGATTGAAGGGGCCATGCCAGGTGTGTGATGACAGTTTCTTGTACTCAGATCAATGAGCCTCAGGAGATTGGTTGTTTTCCCTCCACACAAGGAACCACATCTTTATCTTTGTCTTTATAAGTTCTATTTCATTTCCAATTGTTAAAAGGCAAAGTTGTGTCTTACACATCTCTCGCATTTTTTTTTTTTTTTTTTTTTTTACTATTATACTGCTTTTTAGTTTTTACAGTCATTTCTAATCAGGCTGAGATTCTCAGATTGGATATTCCACACAGTATGGCTTTTTCTAATTGTTGTTTGGAAAATAGCCATTGCTATTTGTGGCCTGCTGGTATCTCAGAAAGGAGGAAAGTGGCATAATTTCTTTGTAAAAACTTTATCACCGAAAGTCACGACTACTCGTGAGAAGAGCCTGGAGTGGGTACCCGTTCCACGGTATCTTAACAGGCACCTTCCTGCTGTCCGACAGGGGCATTCTGGGAGTGCTCTATGGACAACACCAGCCCAACCTCAGTTACTACTCCTTCCTCACAGGTGACATGAAGGGCCCTCTGAGAGGGGGCTAAACATGTAATGTAATGGGAGTATGACCAGCCTGGGTGTGAATCCCAGCTCTGCAGTTTACCTACCCACTCAGAGTCTCCGCTGTCTCATTTTATAAACCGGAGGTAACTGCTCCCCTTAAAGTTAATAAGAAGGAGCCAATAGCCTTGCTAATAAACCTACTTGTGCAGACACGGCACTACATACACATGGTGAGAACATTTAATCCACACAGCAATGCCTCAAGTCGGGCACTAGTTGTCCTCCTTGATTTTACATGTGAGGGAACCAAGTCTCAGGCAGCTAATTAAGTTCCCCAAGGTTCCAAACCAAGTAGATAGTACACCCAAGTTAAAATCACATTGTCTATCCCAAAGTGCTGTCTTTCCCGTGAGCCCCCACGGCCTTCCAACAAAGAATAGATGAGTGCATAGCAGACAGGCTGAATGGTGACAAGGTGGGAAGCCTTTGACCAGAGCTGTTTAAATCACACCAGATATCCCCTTCAACGACATGACCATCATGGTGGGAGAGGGGTCTGAAAGAGGAGCAGAGGAGGGCATGGGCCAACGGCATGGAAAAACTCTCAAACAGTGGAGGGTAGACAAGCATCTGATGAAGTTGGTGGACAAGTCAGCCTTCACTTGCATCCATGAAGTGCATCACCCAAGTGCATCTTGGCCTGGTGTTATATATCACTGAGGTTTGAGGATACCAATACATCACTTTATTCTCTCCTAAAGATTCTGATCCAGTTGGAATGTAGACACGGGAGCTAGGCAGGAATTAAAATACAATGTCTGCTTTATTACTGGTGGAGCTTGATTATTGGATGATGCTTGAACTCGAGGCCAAAATAGGCTATGGCAATGACTTACCCCATTCCTCCCCCTATATTTCTCAGTAGATACTATTTCTAGGGCAAATTAAGATGTTGGCCAAATGCAAGAATCATTTTCAACACTTCACACTGGACCCCAATTTTTCCTTAAAAGGAAAGAGATATTGGTACAATTATATATTGGCTAAGCTAGATCCAAAGGAAAAGAGAGGCTATCTTCCCTCCAATTATATTAACCCTGTATCATAAAATGTTACAGCCCTCTTTATTAAGACAAAACACAATAATACTCTTTATTTTGTGTTCATTATGATTAAAAAGACGTGCCTAGGAACCTGACTTCCATATGTAAAATTACTTCCATGGGAAGATACTTTTCACCTACCAAATAAGCCAACCCCTAAAGGTTGGGAACTCCATCCATTTATCAGTATAAATATAGAAACGTGTTCTCACAGTACTCACTATTTCTAAGGGAAGGTCAGCCTCAAAGCTCTCACTTTTTTTTTAATTTTTTTTAATGTTTATTTATTTTTGAGAGAGAGCGAGAGAGAGAGAGAGAGACAGAGTGTGAGCTGGGGAGGGGCAAAGAGAGAGGGAGACACGGAATCCGAAACAGGCTCCAGGCTCTGAGCTGTCAGCACAAAGCCCGACACAAGGCTCGAACTCACAAACTGTGAGATCATGACCTGAGCTGAAGTCGGATGCTTAACCCACTGAGCCACCCAGGCGCCCCACAAAGCTCTCACTTTTAATTGGAACCAAAAAGAAAAAAATGCTAAGCTCTAGGGACCATCATAATGATGAGGAAAAATCCAAATTCCATTGACTCTTTCCCCTTTCATCACCTTCTCTGTACACAAAACCCTCTGCTTATGTTTGTCTCCTTTCCTAAGACCTAATTATATAGAAACAGAAACATTTTTAAAGGTATGAATGCTTGTTGGTATTATATGAATTCATTATGTTAGTGCTCTGGGAAGCTAAGTGTTCACAGGGTCCAGGGAAAGAGAATTGGCCAAGTAATTCCCCCAAAGAGCTAATTTGCTACACTCTATTTTTAGAGATTAGTATCCTCACTTTGGCTCACTGTGAAATAGATCTATTTATTTCTACCTTACCTGTGCACATGAGAAACTAGCTGCAACTTGTTTGTCATTGTGGAACAACCTTTCATTCAACAAATCTTCCCTAAGAATTGAGTGTTTAGGGAATCACTCTAGTAAGTGGCAATATAGAGAGTTTCAGGTTGGTACTTTCAATATCAACACAGGTGACCCATCCAACATTCTAGCTTCTCAATTCTTTGACTTCCTTTCACACAAAAATTGTGTCCTTCATCCCCTCTCCCAACCCTATTACATGTCAGATCCCAGATCACCACACTCTACTGCTATCCCTCTAAAATATTGACTATAAGAATCCCACACTTACTGCCAACTCTACCTCCAGCTTTGTCCTGTTCTGCTCACATTCCAACAATCCTTCAACCCCAACCAGAGTGAAATTCACTGGATTTATTGTTCCTCACTCCACACCCTTTTGTTTTTGTTCACATAAAATTCCACAGCTTATCACTGTCATCAGTCCTCTACATAGACTGTCAACTTTTCTCCTCCCGACTCTTGCATGGGGAAAAACAAAACACAAACCAACAAACAAGCAAACAAAAGTCCATGCTGAAAACCAATTCTCAACCTTTTTGGGGGCTGCAAACATGGCTGGAGGAAAACACACAAGCACATGGGTGGTTCCACTTTGAATTCCCAAGTACTTAACCTCCTAAGAGTCTGCACTGCTGTTCATGAAATGTATCCCATGCCCCTATTCAAACATTTCTCTCACCTTCTTGGCTGCCTGTTTCTTACTTTCTTATCTCTGCTCAAAGTTCTTCCATCTTTTCCTACTTCCTATTCTTAGCCAATGGCCTTGCATCTTATTTAATTGAGATAGTAGAGCAATCAGAAGATAACTTCCACATGTTCCCACACGAATCAGGCACTGAATGCACCTGAACCATACATACGACATCTCCTCCCATATGATAATGGCAGGCTCCCATCTACGGCCAATCCTTTCGCATGCCCACTAGCTCCTATCCCATTTTGCCAACTCAAGGAACCTGTCCAGCAAATCTCCCCCATATCTTCTATCATTGATCATTTCTCCTTCTGGGTCATCATCAGTGGCAAACAAATATGATATAATGTCCCCCATCAACCTCTTCCAGCTGTTGTCCATTTATTTCACAGAAAAACTCTTCCTGAGAGTGGTCCATGTTGTCTCCACGTTCTCTTTCCATTTTCTCTCAAACATCCTCCCGGAGGCTCTCAATGTCATGTCCTAACCAAACCAATTCTCAGTTCTTACCAGACTCAACCTATCAGCTTCATTTGACATGACTGACCACTTCCTCCTCCTTGATATTCCTTCACTTGCCTTCAGCACATCACTTGGTTCTCCTCCTAGCATACTGGCCACTCCTTCTTCGGCTCATTTACTGGCACCTCCTCTTTTTCCCAACTTACAAATGTTGGAGTGCTCAAAGACCTGTTCCTTGGATCTCTGTTTTTATTTTTCTACACTGACTTTTTTGGATACGTCAACTTATCCAATCCCATGGCTTTCAATTTATATGCTGATTCTATGCAAATACTCATCACTAACCTGGACATGTCTCCTGAACTCTAAACTCCCACATTCAACTTCTAATTTAAAATATTCTGTTACATATCTTACAGGCATCTCAAACTTCACATTTTTAAAACTGGGCTCCTTCTCTTTTTCTCCCAAACTGCTCTTCCCATAGTCTTTCCCATCTGCATAAATGGCAGCTCCATCCTTTGGGTTTTTCAGGTTGAAGTTGGAGTCATTCTTCACTCCCATCCCACACTTTGTTTTCAACAAATCCCTGTTGACCTTAATTTTGAAGAATATCTATAATCATACCACTTCTTACAACTTTCCATTACCACCTGAGTCCAAGCTGCCATAATTCCTTTTATGAATTATTGTTGCAACAGCCTTTGAACTAGTCAACCACCCTCCCTATTTCTGTTCTTGCCTCCTTATATTCTGTTTCCCATACATGAAGCAGAATAACCTTTAAAATTATAAGTCAAATTATTCCTCTCTTCTGTTCAAAACTCTCCAACAGATTTTCATATCACTCAGAATAAAATTAGGAGTCATTACCCGGTCCTGAAAGTCCCTTGGTGTTCCAGGCTGGCTCCCTCCCTGTCTGACCTCATCTCCTACCAGTGTCTCCTCTCTTACTCTGCTCCTGCCACATGAACCTTCTGGTTGTTCCTGACCCATCCAAGCACATGTCTACCTCCAGGAATTTGTCCTGACTGCTCTCCATGCCTGGGGATCTCTTCCTCCTGACATCTTCTTAGCTGCCTCCTCCATTTCACAGAGAGCTATACTCCAACGTTAGTATAGTAGAGGCGATTCCCCCAAATAACCTGTCCAAAATAGCTTTGCACTATCACTCTGTGTCCTCTTCTTTGGTTTTATTTTTCTTCTGAGCACCTATCCCTATCTGAAATAGTATATAATGTCAGGACCCCATCCCTTCAACTAGAATATAAGTTCCATGAGACTAGTAACTCCATATCCTTTTGTTTATTACTATATCCCCAGTGTTTAGAACAACGTAGCTAGAGGCTTCCGAAAATATCAGCTGAGTGAGTGAATGAATGAGTGGATGAATAAACTCTTAGGCTACAGGGCTATCGAAGCTTTTCCAGAAAGACCTTGCACACATCCAGGCCACAATACAGGTGGAAGAAAAATCAGAATCAGCTTCCACACTGTGATGTTAGGGGGATTCTGTATGCCTTAAACAGAACCTTGTGGGGCGCCTGGGTGGCGCAGTCGGTTAAGCGTCCGACTTCAGCCAGGTCACGATCTCGCGGTCCGTGAGTTCGAGCCCCGCGTCAGGCTCTGGGCTGTCCGTGAGTTCGAGCCCCGCATCAGGCTCTGGGCCGATGGCTCGGAGCCTGGAGCCTGTTTCCGATTCTGTGTCTCCCTCTCTCTCTGCCCCTCCCCCATTCATGCTCTGTCTCTCTCTGTCCCAAAAATAAATTAAAAACGTTGAAAAAAAAAATTAAAAAAAAAAAAAAAAAAAAAAAAAACAGAACCTTGTGAGAATTGCTGAGTTAAGGATGATCTCAAACTGATATGGTTTACAAAAAGACTACTATGGTTTTTGAATCAAGTTAAATAACAAACACCAACTGTGACTTGAGTCTTACACCCCCGGAAAGATTAACCTTGCTTGATGAGGAACAAAGATCAAGAGGAACAGGGATGCTTTCTATTATTCCATCTGTGCATGGAAATTATGCCTCACCATGAACAGTTCCTAGCAGTTCTGTCCCGCCAGGAAACACGTGTCTCATCCATCATTCTGGCAACTGTCCTCCAGGTTACTAGGAATCATCTTCTGCGCATGACTGATATGGCCATCTTTCAATCGACTGGCACTCCAAAACCACACATTTTTTGTACAGGTGCGTATCTCAACACCTTACAGTCACTGAAACACACAGGCTTGCAACATTACAACGCCTTTTTAACCCACTATGTGGGAATGAGTGCACGGACCAAAGCTTGACTTATCTCCCATCCCCATCAACTAAAAAGCATCAAGTGAACAGCTGTGGTCCTCTGCTAACTATCAGGGGATCAAACATCTTTTGTACCCAGTCCCTGGATCCATCCAAATACAAATATTCAAACGAACCCCATGACTGTCTTCAGAAGGCATACTTCTCTCTTCTCTAAGTAGCTGCTGCATGAAGCACAGACAAGACCACTGGTTTTGGAGTCAGACTGAGATGGGTCTGAACCCCATCTCAGATCCTTATTGACTGTGAGACCATAGTTGCTTTACCTCTCTGAATGTCAGTTCTTTTATCTGTAAAGTAGAGATAATAATAATGTCTACCTTGTGGAGTTGCTCGAAGATGTACTTAGCATGTACACATAAAGCCTTAGCACAGGGCCAGGCATATAGGAAGAATTCAATAAATAGATTCTTTTTATTTTTACTTCTCAGGGCTCTTCTTCTGAGGTAGGCTGTTTCCACAAATGGCAACAATAATCTTTTATCCCACATGCCCATTTGCAACATGACTTTTCCACTCCTCCTGTAAAGAAGGAGTCTATTTCCCACCCACCCACTCCTTGAATAGTTTAGGCTGGCCCTGTGCCTTGCTTTGATGGAAAGAACACAGCAGAAGTGATGCTGTGTGACTGCAAAGCCTAGAGTTTGAAAGTCTTGATGCTTCTGTTTCACCATCTTGGAAGCCAGCTGCCATGTGTAAGGTTGGCTAAACCACAAAATGGTGAGATAAGGCATGGAGAGAAAAGCCACGCAGAGGAACACAGGTACCCAGCAACAGCCAGCACCGAGGCCCCAGATGTGTCCACAAGGAGTTTGGGGGTACATATCATGTGATCTGTTCACGATCTCTCTCCTGTAGTCATATCTGAGCATTCACATGCTAAAATATGATACATATTACTTTATCTTAAGTTCCTTTTACTTGTTCCTTGGTTATGTTGAGGCATCACATTGATTTGTTTTGAAAATCATGTTGTGGATGGGTTGTGTTATATTTCTGGTAAAGTGAAGAACATGTTATGAAATATTAGTTACTAAAAGGAGGCATAAAGCAGTAAGGCATTTGGGCAGCCTGGTCTATATCCAGGAGCCCCCCAATGAATATTTGGTTACCCACACATTGTCTATATAAAAGCTAGTTGTGATTGCTCACCAACTCCCTGATTCATTTCTTCTTTCATGGATCTTTCTGTCTAGGCCAGAGTTTTTCAACATTATTTAATCTAAGACATTTTATTTTAAGTTTGTTTGTTTGTTTATTTATTGACCATGTGCATGGAAGGGGTAGAGTGAGAAGGAGAGAGAGATAACCCCAAGCAAGCTCCACGCTGTCAGCACAGAGCCCATCATGAGGCTCAATCCTACCAACTGTGAGCTCATGACCTGAGCCAAAATAAAAAGTCAGATGCTTAACCAACTGAGACACCCAGGCGCCCACAAGACCTTTTTTTAAATTATTTTTTAATGTTAATTTATTTTTGAGAGAGAGACAGAGACAGAGATAGAGAGAGACAGAGCGCAAGCAGGGGAGGGGCAGAGAGAGAGGGAGACACAGAATCTGAAGCAGGCTCCAGGCTCTGAGCTGTCAGCACAGAGCTCAATCCAGGGCTGAACCCACGAACCACAAGATCATGACCTGAGCTGAAGTTGGATGTTTGACTGAACCCAGGCACCTCAAAGCAGAAGTCAGCAAGAGGCCCCAGTGAGGATTGAACTCACAATCCCTGGTTTACAAGACCAGTGCTCTAACCACTGAGCTATGGAGCCTACCCCAAAACCTTTTGATTAACATGATTAACCTGAAAATAATTCTCTGTATCCTTTTCTCTCTCTCTCTCTCATACACGCACACACACACACACACACACACACACACACACCAGATTTTGCTGTGAGAGCAGCCTCTGCCTCCAGCAGAAACCCATCCCATCTAGGCAGTGTAGTAGATGGTAGACAGCAGGCTCCTTGAGAAAATCAACAGTGTGGCTCATCTCTGGACCTCGCCTCTTCTCCCAAAGGACCTAGAATATGGCCGAGCACTTAATAAATATTTGGCTTCTTTCTTCCATGTTGGCTTCCTACAACAGAAGAAAATATTGCCTGAAATTAATATCAACTTGTTCAAATTCCTGACTCACTGTTTTCTAATCTCCAGAGGAAATATTTACCTCAACACCTCCCTCCACACTCATACAGAAATCCAAGAACCGTAGGAATTCTCTCATGCTACAAATATCTTCACATTAAATATGATTTTTGTACAAAAGCAACTTAATTGCCTAGAAAGAGGGAGGTCACATTCAATCTTTGGATAACAGCAAGCAGTCTACAAAACATCTTTATGTGTGGGGAGCACCCATGTTTATTGCACCAGATTCCTTACACAACGTGTCTCGATGCTCACACAGCTCGTTGAGGTGCTATAATTATCCCCGTTTCACAGATGAGGAAATCAAGCAAGAACAACTATCAAGTGACTTGAAAGTCAAGGGCATACCTTGTCAAATGGCAGAGCCCAATCCCTGAAGGCTGGGTCCAGTGTGTTTTCTGCTGAGACTGTAGAAAGGCTATGGTGGCCTCAAGCAATTACTTACCTTTTTGGTCCTCACTTTTCCCATGTGTAAAATAAGGAGGAAAATATGACCAACTTGTGCAGCTCACAGGAGCTTGCCGCAAATGAACTGCTTGGATCCGCGTCAGGCACAGAGTACGATTGTTCTCAAACAGCCTTTTAAGACAGAAACACAGATCAGTAATCATTATTATATGGTGGGCTCTGCTGTTTTCTACAGAAGGGCTTTCTGTGTGTTCAGGACAGTAAGGAGACGGCTACTTCACTCGTGAGAAATTTGGCTCTGACAAGAATGGGGAAACAGGAAGTAAATAGCCTGGGCCAGGTGTCTCCTGTAACAATTTGTTTTGTATAGCCCATTAAAAGGGGCTTTCAACGCTTGGTGATATCCAATGCCTATTTCCATTTTCCACTTATTATTCTGGCTTCTAAAAGCATGTTCCCAGCACCTAAGCCATAAACACCCACACGGTGAAGCCCCAGCATTGCCGATGCCACAGAAACAAGACTCTTCAATCAGGTTTCACCTCCTGGGTTGCAGGAGAATCACAGAACGGAAAGTGTCTCAGTGATTGCCTTGTGACACCACTCTCTGTTTTACTGAGAAGGAAACAGGCACAGAGAGGGGAAGTGGCTTGTTTTCTCAAGCTATCCCTGCATCAGCTCTATGAAATAGAGATCATCCTCCTTATTTTACATTTCTTCCTGCTACGCAATGTGCACCCAATACTGCAGCTATTGCAAACCACATGTGAACCCCAGTATACCCTGTCCTTGCCCTCCTGCCTCTCTGCCTTGCACATGCTATCCTTCAGCAGGGAATCCCTCCATATCGTCCACCAGGCTATTTCCAGCTTGTCCATCCTGCTCAGCTCAAGTCCCCATTAGGTCTCGGCTAGATTCTGGCAACAGGCTCAACTCGTCTCCCTGCTCCGCTTGCCTTCCTGCAGATCAACTTCATTACTTTTCATTTAAATTTTAGTTAGTTAACGTACAGTGCAATATTGGTTTCAGGAGGAGAATTCAGTGATTCATCACTTAGGTACAACACCCAGTGCTTATACAACGAGTACCCTCTTTAATGCCCGTCACCCATCTAGCCCATCTCCCACTGACCTCCTTCTATTAACCCTCAGTTTGTTAAGGGTCTCTTGTGGTTTGTTTCCCCCTCCCCTCTCCCCCCCTCCTTCCTATATATTCATCTGTTTTGTTTCTTAAATTCCACATATGAGTGAAATCATATGGTATGTGTCTTTCTCTGATTGGCTCATTTCACTTAGCATAATAAATTCTAGTTCCATTCGTGTCATTGTAAATGGCAAGATTTCATTCTTTGTGATGGCTGAGTAATATTCTTGTGTGTGTGTGTGCGTGTGTGTATAAGAATATATATATATATGAATACATATATATATGCCACATCTTCTTTATGAATTTATCCAACAATGGATATTTGGGCTCTATCCATAGTTTGACTATTGTCAATAATGCTGTTATAAACATTAGAGTGAATGTACCCCCCTTTGAATCTGTATCTTTGTATCCTTTGGGGAAATACCTGATAGTACAATTGCTGGATCATAGGATAGTTCTATTTTTAGTCTTTGAGAAACCTCCAGACTGTTCTCCAGAGCGGCTGCAACAGTTTGCATTCCCACCAGCGGTACAAAAGGGTTCCCCTTTCTCTGCATCCTCACCAACACCTGTTGTTTCTTGTGTTGTTGATTTTAGCCCTTCTGACAGGTATGAAGTGGTATCTCACTGTGGTTTTGACTTCTATTTCCCTGATGTTGAGAGATTTTGAGCATCTTTTCATGTGTCTTTTAGCCATCTGGATGTCTTCTTTGGAAAAGTGTCTATTCATGTCTTCTGCCTATTTCTTCCTTGGATTATTTGTTTTGTGGGTGTTGAGTTTGATAACTTTTGGATACTAACCCATTATCAGATATGTCATTTGTAAATATCTTCTTCCATTCTGTAGAATGCCTTTTAACTTTGTTGATTGTTTCATTTGCTGTGCAGAAGCTTTTTGTCTTGATGAAGTCCCAATAGTTCACATTTGTTTTTTGTTTCCCTGGCCTCCGGAGACATGTCTAGTAAGAAGTTGTTCCAGCTGAGGTCAAAGAGGTTGCTGCCTGTGTTCTCCTCTAGGATTTTAATGGTTTCCTATCTCACATTTAGGTACTTCATCCATTTGGAATTTATTTTTGTGTATGGTGTAAGAAAATGGTCCAGTTTCATTCTTCTGTGGGTCCCCGTCCAGTTTTCCTAATACCATTTGTTGAGAGACTTTTTCCCATTGGATATTCTTTCCTGCTCTGTCAAAGATTAGCTGACCATATAGTTTTGGATCCGTTTCTGAGTTTTCTATTCTGTTCCATTGATCTATGTGTCTGTGTTAATGCCAGTCCCATACTGCTTTGATGACTAAAGGTTTGTAATATAGCTTGAAATCTGGAATTGTGATGCCTCCAGTTTTGTTTTTCTTTTTCAGGATTGCTTTGGCTATTGGGGCTCTTTTGTGAACAATTTTAGGATTGTTTGTTCTAGTTCCATGAAGAATGCTGGTGGTATTTTGCTAGGGATTGCATTTAATGTGTGGATTGCTTTTAGGATAGTATAGAGATTTCAACAATATTTTTCTTCCAATCTGTGAACATGGAATATTTTTTCCATTTCTTTGTGTCCTCGTCAGTTTCTTTCATAAGTATCCTATAGTTTTCAGAATACAGATCTTTTATCTCTTTAGTTAAATTTATTCCTAGGTATCTTATTGCTTTTGGTGCAATTGCAAATGGGATCAATTCCTTGATTTCTTTTACTGCTGCTTCATTATTGATGTATAGAAATGCAACAGATTCCTGCACATTGATTTCATATCCTGAGACTTTGCCGAATTCACATATCAGTTCTAGCAGTTTTGGGGGGAGTCTATTTGGTTTTCTACATAGAGTAACAAGCCATCTGTAAATAGTGAAAGTTTGACTTCTTCCTTGCTGATTCGAATGCCTTTTATGTCTTTTTGTTGTCTGATTGATGAGGTTAAGACTTCCAGTCCTATGTTAAATAATAATGGTGAGAGTGGACATCCTTGTCTTGTTCCTGACCATAGGGGAAAGGCTCTCAGTTTTTCCCCATTAAGGGTGATATTAGCTGTGGATCTATTGTATATGACTTTTATGATGTTGAGGTATATTCCATCTATCCCCACTTTGTTAAAGGTTTTTATCAAGAATGGATGCTGTCTTTTGTCAAATGCTTTTTCTGCATCTACTGACAGGATCATGTGGTTATTATCCTTTATTTTATTAATGTGGTGTATCACGTTGATTGATTTGTGAATATTGAACCAGACTTGCAACTCAGGAATAAATCCCACTTGATCATGGTGAATAACCCTTTTAATGTACTGTTGAGTTACATTTGCTAGTATTGTATTGAGAATTTTTGCATCTAGTTTCACCAGGGAAATTGGTATGTAATTCTATTTTTTAGTGAGGTCTTTGGTTTTGCAATCAAGGTAATGTTGGCTTCATACAATAGGTTTAGAAGCTTTCCATTTCTATTTTTGGAACAGTTTGAAAAGAATAGATATGAACTCTTCTTTAAATGTCTGGTAGAATTCCCCTGGGAAGCTATCTGTCCCAGGACTCTTGTTTGTTGGAAGATTTTTGATTAGTGATTCAATTTCTTTTCTGGTTATGCATCTTTTTAAATTTTCCATTGCTTCCTATTTCAGCATTGGTAGTTTGTGAGTTTCTAGGAATTTGTCTATTTCTTCCAGATTGCCCAGTTTGTTGGCATAATTTTTCATAGTATTCTCTTATCCTTGTTTGTGTTTCTGTGGCGTTTGGTTGTGATCTCTCCTCTTTTTTGTGTGTGATTTTATCCATTTGGGTCCTTTCTCTTTTCTTTTTGAGAAGTTTAGCTAGGGGGTTATCAATTTTGTTTATCCTTTCAAAGACCTAGTGCTTAGTTTTGTTGATCTGTTCGCTCTTTTTGCTTGTTTGTTTCTATATTGTTTATTTCTGCTCTAATCTTTACTATTTCCCTTCTTCACATGGCTTTAGGCTTTATTTGCTGTTAGTTTTCTAGCTCCTGTGGGTGTAAGGTTAGGCTGTGTATTTGGTACCTTTCTTGCTTCTTGAGATAGGCTTGGATTGCAATATACTTCCCTCTTAGGGCTGCCTTTGCTACATCCCAAAGGTTTTGAACTGCTGTGTTTTCATTTTCATTGACCTCCATGTATTTGTTTTTATTTCTTCTTTAATACTTGGCTAAACCATTCATTCTTTACTAGGATGTTCTTTAACCTCCATGTATTTTAGTTCTTTCCAAAATTTTTCTTGTGGTTGACTTCAAGTTTCATAGCATTGTGATCTGAAACTATGCATGATATGGTCTCCAAATTTTTGTACTTGTTGAAGGCTGATTTGTGACCCATTATGTGATCTATTCTGAAGAATATTCCATGTATACTCAAAAAGAAAGTGTATTCTGCTGCCTTAGGATAAAACGTTCTGAATATGTCTGTTAAGTCCATCCAGTCCAGTATGTCATTCAAAACCATTGTCTTCTTCTTGGTTTTCTGCTTATATTATCTGCCCATAGTTGCAAGTGGGGTGTTAAATTTTCCTACCATTATGGTATTATTATCGATGAGTTTCTTTATGTTAGCTATTAATCAATTTATATATTTGGGCTTATCACGTTGGGGGCATAAATACTTACAATTGTTAGATCTTTTTGATGGATAGACCCCTTAACTGTGATAGAATGCCCTTCTTCATTTCTTGTTACAGTCTTTGTTTTAAAATCTAATTTGTCTGATATAAGTATGGCTACTCAGACTTTCTTTTGATATCCATTAGTATGATAGATGGTTCTCCATCCCCTCACCTTCAAGCTGCAGGTGACTTTAGGTCCAAAAAGAGTCTCTTGTAAGAAGCATATAGATGGATCTTGGTTTTTTATCCATTCTGATACCCTATGTCTTTTGATTGGAGCACTTAATCCCTTTACATTCAGAATTTATTATTACTATTTATTATTATTGATTAGTATGATTTCTGAAATATAAGAATTTAGTGCCATTGTGTTACCTGTAGAGTTGGTGTTTCTGGAGATGCTCTCTGGCGCTTCCTAGTCTTTGTTGCTTTGGTCTTTTTTTTTTTTTTTCTCAGATCAAGTTCATTTTTCAACGTAAATCAGGCCATGACACTCTCCTGCTTAAAAGCCCGCAGTGACTTCCTAACACACTTAAGATAAAACCCCAAACTTCTTGCTCTGCCTGCCAGGTCCTGCAGGATCAGGCCCCACTTACTTCTCATTTCACTTCCTGCCACCCACCTTGCTCTGTGTTCCAGCCACACTGGCCTTTCTGCTGCTCCTTAAACACTCTTATTTTTTCTGGGGGCCCGAGAGCTTTTACACCTGTTCTTCCTCCTTCTGAACCTCTTGCACTCAGATCTTCACAGAGGTAACTACTTATGATTCAGATCTCAAGCCACTTTCACTGACTCAGAGTCTGCCCGTTATCACGTAATTATTCTGCTTCCCATACCCTGAGGATTTCTCTGATAACATTTCCAACTCTCTGGAATTATTGTGTGTGCATTCGCTGTCTGTCTCTTCCACGAGATGCTCTACTGTATTGTGGAAGGAATAGGGTCTTGTTTGCCAACAATCTTTACAGCCTATCATAGTGCCCAGCACAGAGTTGGTCCTCGGTAAATACTTCCTATATGAATAAGTGAATTAATATCCGGCAGAGCAATCCCTCAAGGCCAGAGTTTTCAAAAGTTACATAATGGTTTAATAAGTATGTCTGGTCTCCTCCACTTTTCTGCTATCTGCTGTCTGTCAGCTGGGGTTTCTTATAATGGTCCCAAAATATTGATCTCTTCATGTAGGTTTCATGCATTGCTTTTCTCCAAATGACTCATTCTACGCATTCATTCTTGCTGAGAATTTGGTCTTAATCTATTCATCACATTGACATTGCAGTTCAAAACATGGACAGATGAAGTCTTCCTTTTGGTCAAATATGCTAGAGATTTCAATATCAATGTGTCAATTTTCTTTGGGGTTGACAGAGCAGAACCCTCATCCCAGGGTAGCTCCAGATGGGAGGGGGACAGACCACTGCACAGGGAGACAGGAATTTTGGGATCTCATTCCCTCTGAGAAGTGATTTAACCATTATTCACTATCTCATTATCTTTATCTTCTGAAGTACCTTGGATGTTTTCTGAGACCCCTTCAAAGACTAAAGTTACATTCATTCATTCAACAAAGACAAGTATTTATTCCATGCCTTTTTACCAAGCACTGTCAAGATTCTGGATATCCAGTCTTGAAAAATATAGACAAGAAGGCCTCTACTTTCCAGAAGCTTATGTGATTCTCTAGAACATGATCTGTTATTTAACTATCAAAAGATTTGATTTTACGTATGGCGTATTTTAATTAGAGAGAGTGAATGTCTTACATACTCTCCCCCACCAAAATGAGATTGTCTGTCTTTGCCTTCCAGCCTTATACTCTGCTTTCTACCAGAAGTGTAAGAAATCGCACTCCTTGCCTCTTCTTATGTCCTTGAGAAGTGTTTTGCCCACCCAGTGTTTTGGCTCCCTGTGCTTTGCCCTCTCCACCAAATCAGATGGGGCACAGAGTCAGCAGTAGAAATAGATCCATTGTTCTGTCCATAAAGAAAACACATGGGCTAGGTTTCAAGAGCCAGGTATTAACCCTTACCTTGCCATTCACTTGGCGTGACACCTTAAGAATGCCTCTTCATCTCTCAGGATCTCAGTTTCCTTATCTCTAAAATAGAATGTGGTCACCATGAGAATTCTCCTCTCCAATCTCCCACTGCATAGAGTAGTCATGCTGTCTAAAATCCATCACCACACTGGCACCACCAGCCAAAGTCTGAGTGCACCAAGGCCACTTCTGGGAAAAGCAGGCACATTTCTGGAGGATGTGGGACTCCACGGACCAATGAGTTTGGCCCTAAGACTCTCCATCAGCTTTACTGAAACTTTCTTGAATGGCACTTCTGTCAGATACTTATGCTACTCAATCCTTCCTTCTCTCTCCGTGGTAGTAAGACTTGCATCACGGTATGATGGCTCCCCCCCCCCTCCCCCGCCCCGTTCTCCACTGCTCCTTCTCCATTTTCCTTCAAGGGCAGTTTCCATAATCAGTCTCTCTCACATGTAATCCAACTTTAGCATCTTCCTCTTGAAGGACCTGAACTAACACATAGAGGCAATACCTCATCTTCCTGCCTCTTATAGTGTTTTAAGGATGGTGTCAGTGAGAATGTTTTCCAAAGTACATAATGTTTTTTAAGGTATAAATCATCATATGAAAGGCATAGCATCATTCATCCTTTCATTCATTCCTTCAGCAGTTAGGTACTGAACACCACCCCGAGCCGGGCTCCAGGCAAAGGATCTGGAGACAGAGGGATAAGGTTCCTTCCGGAGCAGATCACAGGCTAGAGGAGCTGTCCAGGTCCTTCATGACCTTGCACTTAGGTAACAACACATTTTTAGCAGGGAAATGGAAAAGAAAGTAGAGTAAGAAGGAACGATGACAGGATGAGGCAAAAAACAAGTAGCCATTATTTCAAGTCACTGCAAGTGTTAGATCGTGCCTTTTCTAGTATATGCAAGCATTTTTTTAATTGTGCTCTACTAAACGCAGTCCGCTGCTCCCCTCCTGCCAGAACCTTGCAGCACGGGCGGCTTGTTGGCATGCAACGGTTGTAACGCTTTTGCAGGGAAACTCTTCAACTGTTGTCACCATTTCGTGGCCCAGAATATTCAGCTCAACAACAGACCTCCAAGAGAATATGCTCTGTGTTGTAATTTTCCAAAGGCGACACAATGATAAAACCCAAGCAGATGGAAAGATGATTGCAGTGGACGGGTAAAGCTGTTAGCAGTTTCCATTTGTAGACAAAACCATTATTTTTTTAACAGATCGCTGCCAGAATTTGATGAATCTGGTACTCTTTGCACCCTCTGCCTTGCCGAAAGCCCTGTGACTCTGTCAGACTTTGAAAACAGTTGCAGGATGCTATTTTTGTACATTTGTTTATGTCGAAGGCATTAGCTCACAGGGTTTCACATTTAGTTTGCTGTTAATCTCTAAACTTCCATTAATGTATAGTTCCCAATCCTGAAAATTGGACTTCAAAATAAATGGCTGTGTGATCATCCTTTATTTAAAATATTATGGCACCCCATCACTCTATGTCAAGGCCAGGCTTGTTTATGGCAGTGCTTGATTACATAATTACATATTAGAAATCATTTGTAAGGAAAATTGATTGGTGTACTTTACAGCAAAGACTTCACCAGAAATAACCCTGTTTCTTGTTGGAGCGGGGCACCGGGTTCGAAATGACACAACCTCAAAAGCCTGTCACCATCTTGTTTATTTCTCCTAACAGGAAGGAGCCATTGCCCAGGGAGAAATGAGGGACAGAACTGGTGGCTGTGAAAAACTGTGGTCCACAAATCAAGCTTTAGGCAGCGTGGTGGGGTACGGGAAAGGGTGCTCAATAGGGATTTATGAAGTTCAAGTGGTAGCTTCACCCCTGCTGGCGAGTTCTATGCAAATCACTCAGCTTCCTCGAACCTCCACTCCTCCATCAATAAAATGGGAATGCAGCAGGGAGTTGCCCAGGCTCAGAAGTGGGCAATGTCCATGCAGATGCATGGGAGTTGAGCAGAATCTCAAGCCTCAGACGAGTTTCACTGCAGGCAGGAAAACTGATGGATGATAGGTGGATGGTAGTTCCTCCTAGACAGTGACAGGATCCCTAAGACGTTGCCCACTCAGCTTCCAGGCAGCCCCAGGGCTCCCAGACTGAGGATCTCCATTCCTTTCTATCATGCTTTCCTGTCCATGTGTCTCTTCCCCGGCCAGCGATCACTTTTTCTTCAAGATCTCTGCCAGTAGGAGATTTTGTTCTGCAAAACAGGCATCCAAATCTGTCCGTGGCAAGTGTTTGCAGCCTATGTTTCTAGCTCTGCGGAAGACGATCTGTTTCTTGTGTGATTTGGGAGTGAGGAGAGCATACCAATTAAAACCTCAAATATCATCAGACCATGGATATAAAATAATAACAGCAATAATAGTAATGATGCTATCCCTCCAATAGAATGGATTATTCTGAGGAACAAATACCATAACCATAAGGACTGTCTTAACTCTAGAAGTGCATATTTAATTTAAAGGATTTTTTTAAATTTATTTATTTAAATTCAAGTTAGTTAACATACAGCGTAGTATTGGTTTCAGGAGTAGAATTTAGTGATTCCTCACTTAGATACGACACCCAGTGCTCATCCCAACAAGTGCCCTCCTTGATGCCCATCACCCATTTAGCCCATCCCCCCACCCACCTCCCCTCCAGCAACCTCAGTTTGTTCTGTGTTTAAGAGTCTCTTATGGTTTGCCTCCTTCTCTGTTTTTTTCTTATTTTTCCTTCCCTTCCCCTATGTTCATCAGTTGTGTTTCTTAAATTCCACATATGAGGGAAATCATATAATATTTGTCTTTCTCTGACCGACTTCTTTCACTTAGCATCGTACACTCCAGCTACAATTAACTTTTTGTTCGCTTGTTTTTTCATTTCTGGAGTAACTCAGATTTGTTGAAGAACAAGAAAGGAAATGCACATGAGCAAAATAGAAGAGGAAGAAGAAGAAAGGGAAAGAGAAAGAAAGAGAAGACAGAACTATTCATAATTTCTGTTCATAATCCCTCCATCCAAACAGAACCACCATGAACAGTTTGTAGAACGTCGTCTTACATCACTCCCTGCGAATGTACACCAAAAATTTACAAGAGTGAAATCACACCACATACACTATATTTCTTGCATTTGTAACTCAACTATATATTATAAGTCACTTCCCATGTTGTATCTCTGTGCCCCATTTTGAACAGTCGCATTGTCTTCCATTGCAAATATGCACCATAATCCCAAATACACCAGAAACTTCTTTGTTACCATACCTTTGGACATGTACTTACTCATTTCCAGCTTCCAGGCATTTTTCTGAGAGTGGTTTTGCCATTATGAGGGCAAAACATAACAACTGTACCCAGACCAAAGGTTATCGCGGACAGCACATATGTTGAACAAGATCGCAACTGAGACCTTTCCTTGTCCATTCACTTGTCTCTTTATCAGCTAGGCAAGCTTCTTCAGAGTGTTACCTCCACCTGCTGTGTGACATGTGTGAGCTTCCTGAGGGCAGCTGTGATGCTCTACTTACCTCCTCAGTGCCCAGGCTCCAGCACATAATATACCTTGATAAATAACTGTCAAACTAAACTACACTTTTCCCCATTCATGAGTAAATGCTTACTCATCACACAAGCCCCAACTCAAAATCACCTTTTCCCCATGAACACATAGCTTGGGTTTCCTTCCACAGTTAACTCCATGGTACTTTATCCATGTCTTTCAGTAGTTATCCTAATAGATTTTCTGTGTGTCTGCATATCTTTCTCTCCTTACATGCTTATTTCTTATCTCTGCACCTAACAGAGTCTGGCATGAAATAAAATGAATGAACATCCAGAGATCGGGGGTTTGGGGGCAGCTGGCATAAAGTCAAACAAAATGCTGGCACTAAATAAATGTTTGTTGAATTAAATAAAATTGAATGGAGTTGATCTGAACTGAATGGAACTGAATTTGATGCTAGGATTTCCAACAGCAGAACTGAATGTTTCTACCTCTTTATCTCTAGTTTGAAGCCTAATGATCTTACTGAAGCCCAATGATGGATGAGTATGGCATAAATTCTTTCCCCTTTCTCACCCCTCAAAACTCAGAAAATGCTGACGCTTTTCATGCCCTGTTGATTCTTTTCCTTCTTACAAAGGATGAGGTCGGACACGGTTTACTTGCGGTGATTGTATCGATCCTCATTCTAGAGGTGCAATTGGATCTTTCCCTTGCAGGTGAATTGTCATTGACCTTTACTTGGAGAGACAGATTCTGACCACGGGATGCATTAGGGAAAGCCAAGACTCCGTATTTAAATGTGACCAGCCCAGTGAGATAAAATGTTTACCCAGGCACAACTAACCCTCATCGGCGATTTGAATAAGCCCCATCATGTCACTTCCAAAAGAGTTTCACACCAAAACGGGTTTGAACGCCGGGCAAGGGAATGTGAAATTGTGTAACCATTCAAATCAAATACAATCTGTATCCTTTTCAAGTTCATCGCTGCCATTATAATTCACACATGTAGTCCTCCAGAGAATACTGAGGACAAGAGCTAATTGAGCGAGAAAACCTGAGTTGAGTATGAGAACAGCTTGGAACAGGGTTGCCCAAAGTGTAAAATACTTTAGTAAGTATTGACTCGGCTGTCCCTGAGAGCACTCTTGCAAGAAAAAATATACTCATCCCCATTTTACAGAAGGTAAAACCGGGGCTCAGACAGAATGAGGAATAAACTGAAAAGAGCAAAGCTGGGAAGAGCTCTGGTATCAAACCACTGGTTCTTTCTACCGTATTTTGCTACTATGTGATTTTGTTTTTGTGAAATAAAGCTGTTCGCAAACGCTTTCCTGCGCATTATCTCATCTGATACTCTCAGCTCCCTGCTGCTGGGGGCAGTGGCTGCTTTTGGCTCCCCCCTGAGCCCTTCCCCCGGACTTTCAGCAGAGATGAGCTACTGCCTCCACTTATTACACTGCTTTCTCGGGAACAGCCCACACCCAGCAACTGGGAGATGTGGGGGACACAAAATCCAGCTTCCACCTAGACTCGGACGATTCTGAAGGGCCATCCGCATTCCAAAATGGCCCCACGAAATCAACTGAGACCTGTATTATAAGTGCAATACCTTCTCCCTCCCACCTCACTCCCCATCTACTGTTGCTCCCCCAACTACTCCTCCATAAGCTCCCTACCCATCAATCGTTACTTCAAGAGTATTTCTCAGGGAACAGAAACAGAGAGTTAGTGCTAGGAGTGGTCAAAAGGACAGACTTTTAAATGGGATTTTGGAGCCGGGTCACTTGCCGGCTGGTGGACACGGGGGAATCCGTCACCGGGAGGAGAGGAAGTAACTAACAGCCCGAAGCATAACGAGGCAGGAGTTGTTACAGTTTTGCTGGTGGAGAACTGAGGTGCGATGCCGGTGGGTGGGAATGAACCAGCAGGGCATTTTCTCAAATATTGCTGAGATTTAGGAAAACCAGTGGTTGCAAGGACCATGGAATAGGATGGTTTTTACTGGAGGATGCGTCAGACAAATGCAATGAAAGGCTGAACGTGCTCAATCACAGATTTAAGAACAAGTGCAAACCCCAGAAGATCTCCCTGGCAGCATATAGGCTCCTCGTCTTCTGCGGCCAGAGGACAGAAAAACCTAAGGATCAGACCCAGGACGTAAGTATAGAGGTCGTGGGGTTCGGAGATTAAATTCTCACCCCTGGGAAGCTTGTCCTGTTGTGGTGCAGAAAGGAGTGGGACCCCAAGATGCGGGATGGAGACCTTGGGGTCAGTGCCTCAGAAGGACTCTGTAGGTTCTCCTGACCTCTATGGCCCTAGAGAAGTGACCATTCTTCCATCTTAAAGCCTAGTTCTCCTATTTCTTGTTTGAAATATTGCCTAAGTTTCAAGATAACATGAGCCACCTGCCCCTTCTGGGTTTGTCTCCATCTCCAAGCGTGGCCACCAGACCAATAGCTAGGTTCAAAACGCAAAATTACCAGGGCGCCTGAGTGGCTCAGTTAAGCGTCCATCTGCGGCTCAGGTCATGATCTCGTGGTTCATGCCTTCGAGCTCCACATCGGGCTCTGCACTGACAGTGCACAGCCTGCTTGTAGCAGGATTCTCACACAGAGGGTCATGACACCGACACACGCACACTCTCAACAAAATCTTAGAATGTCCTTAAATTCCATAAAACCTGTATGCACAGACTCTGGATGAAAATCTTACGGAGAATGCGATGTCAATGCTTGCTCAGAACAACATATTAACCCCCTCCCCCCATGTAGCAAACAAAAAAGAAACAAACTCTTATTTCTCTCTCCAAAGGATCAACAATCATCTCGTTTTAGATACCCCTGTAACAGCTAGTGATACTGGCAGCTTCCATTTTTGAGGGCTTACTTATAATTTTCGCAAACTCTCTTCCCTACATACATGGCTGGTAAAGGTAGAGCCTGGATTCAAAACCAAGCAGTTCCAGCTAAAAAGCCCGTTGCTTTTCACTGCACCACTTGGACAGGTGGATATCTGACAACTGGTCAATTTTTTAGGACCTCTCAGGTGTTTGCACACAGCCTCTAAAAATCCGAATCACACACTTACTAACATTTTAATATGTTGCTTCCCTTTAGAATCAAACTGTTGAAAAGAGAAGATCCCAAAGAAGGCTACCCAAGGATTATACAGGAATGCGTGCTCTTTCAACATTTTAAACTTCGCTTAAATACCTATATTATAGGATCCATATTCCTCTATTTATCTTTTACTCAGTATTCCCATCTGCCACAGGGCAATTGCTAATGAATACATTTCTTCTTATTTTCTTATGCATTTCTTTCAGGTGAAATTAAGCTTTGCAGACTAACATCTCTGATTACATTCATACTGTCTTTTCACATGTCATACTTGATTTTTTTTCCCCTGAGTCTTACTAAGTGATATTTATGCCCAAATTCAGTTTCAAAGAAAAAAAAATTCATGATGCCTCTTCTAATCTTTAACATATCAGAGTGCCACACTTGTCTTCATGCCATGCCCTCTGCTTCTAGTACCCTTTTTCCATCTCACCATCCATACACTCTGCTAACTGGCAAACTCCTATCCAATTAAAATGAGCCTCAGGGAAAAATCCCATGAGGTCGCCTCTCTTTGGACTCCCCTGCCTACCACAAAAATAGCTCCCCCCTTTTTTCATTGAAAAGAGGAAATTATTTTGACTAAGCATAAAAGATACTCTTGGAGACTCGTAAATACATAGAAAAAACTAAGGGTGGATGGGGAGTGGGGGAGAGGGGAAAATGGGTGATGGGCATTGAGGAGGGCACTTGTTGGCATGAACACTGGGTGTTGTATGTAAACCAACTTGATAATAAATCATATTCATAAGAAAAAAAGACTTGATAGTTTGGGGGTTAGGGTTAGGGACATTGGGCACAAGAACCTTTAGGGCATTCGAGTCTTAGAGCAAGAGGGAGGACCAGGCTGACTGAGATAAGTAACTCTGGGATGGTTCATCCTGCCATCTCAAGGCAGAAAGAGGTGAGAAAGCCATGGGAGCTGCAGGTGAGGGGAGGAAGGGGTGTTTGCAGAGTCCTGGGGACCCTACCTCCCTCATGCCAGTGGAGGTGGAGACCACAGGGAGGGGAGGTTTTACCTGCCACATATGGATTCCTAGAGCTCTTTGTTACTTGTGGCCAGGGCGATTCTAGATGACTGAAGTTTTCTTCTTTTTGGTCATCTGATTCTAAAATTTCTATCATAAAAGCATAGCCCATCTGTGATAAGAACTTTTTTCCTAAGCCCAGGACTCCTCAGTTCTTTCACTACTATGTGACTTTGAATTAGTTGTTTTGAGGATGTTGAGAATGTCTCCATTTGTTTATTAAAAATGAGAATGGAAGATTTAAGGATTTCCTACCTATACAAATACAGGAGAGTGTTCTATCATGCACAGAGAAAAGGCTTTCACACATATGTGAATCTACTGGCCTGAACTAGTTTGGCCTAGAATCGAGTCTTACCCTGCTGTCACTAAAATATTTAATGCCTAGGAATCACACTTCTCTACCCACTTTTTTGGGGTTTTATTCTTTGTATTCACCCATGAAAGTCAAGATAATTGATGCAGAATAAGATAAAATAATAACAATAATAATGACAAGATGCTCTTAGGCAGAGAAAGAGAAACCAGGAGTTGGTTTTGCTTCATGCTTTCCAAAGGCAGCTATGGCATTTGAGTCCTTATCACCACTGGGACTGCTGGTCTACCCTGGGATGACAAGGGTAGGATAGCCTTCTCTTCGGCCGCAGGGGGCCATCCAGCCACGGCATAACCCACCCCAGCGACTCACCGTGAGGAAGGAGATAAAGCCTGCTCCACAAGCACCACCTTTATTTATTCTATCTGTCAAGAATAAGAGAGATATTAAGGAGACGCTTCCCGAGGAGCCCCATTTCCACCCTCTGGCTAATACTCACCTTCCACCTGTCCTTCCATCAGGAGGAAAGCTTTTGCTGGCTGAGCCCTCTTCCAGTTTTTCTTCTGCATGTGAGAAAGGGGCAAGGTGCCTGGGGTGCCAATGCTCTAAACAGGAAACCAGTCCATCCAAAAGCAACCAAAAACACTCATGTCCAAAACATTCACTTTGGGGTAATTGTCTCTCACCCTAATGAAGCAGCACATGTCAGGTAAAGTCCACGAGGCCCCTGCTCCACACATCATTGATCCACCATCCCCGTCTATGGCCTGATGGCACCATGTTTCTGACCCATCCTTTAGAACTCAGCTCAAGTACCTGTCCTGCCAGAAGCATTTTCTCAGGCCCCTGCCCCCCACCCCCCGGAGTCTGTGCTTGTTTTTTTTTTTCTGGGCTCTCCTCTGTGTTCCCTTTGCATCCTCTTCCCACCGTGATTACAATCCCCATCATATTACATTACAATCTTGCCATTTGCCCCAATGGACTTTTAGTTTAGTTCTGAATCCCAGTTAAGAAAATAGGTCAATTTAGCTGAATACTCACTGTGTGCAAGGCATCGTGCAAAGCGCTTTATATAGACTAGTTCATTGATCCTCCTACCAATTACCCTATTATCCCCCATTTTATAAACAAGAAAACTCAGGCTAGGAAAAGTTAAATAATTTGCACAAGGTCACACAACTAGAGTCAGGATTTAAACCCAAGTACTCATTGCCTGAGTCACACTTTTAACTATAATCCATCTCATCCCTTCAAGACACAGAATCTCAAAGGATGAAGAGCAGTCTACTGGACAGGCAACAGTGAATGGGCTTTCTGGACTTAACAACCTATAGACTTAAAGGCTCAAAATACAAAATAATATGGTGTCTAAGACGTGGAAGAGCATGTAGTGGCTGGTGATTCAGAGAACTGGATGAGAACAAAACCTTGAAAGACTCATTTTGTCAAAATAAAGGATTTAGAATTTGGACTTTATCCTCTAGCCAGTTGGGAGTCATTGAAGGGTTTTAAGTAGAAGTGAGGCAAGATTATATTTGTAGACTAGAAAGATATTTCTGTTGGTAGTGTAGATGATTTAAAAGAGTATAATTAAAAAATTTAAACTCAGCAATAAAACAATGACTATTATGTGTAAGGCATTATACCAGGTTCTGGAGTGGGAGGCACAAGATGAGGGACAATATGAGAAGGAAGAGGGGTGCATGGGTGGCTCAGACAGTGGAGCATCCGACTTCAGCTCAGGTCATGATCTCATGGTTCATGGGTTCAAGCCCCACATCAAGCTTGCTCCTGTAAGCATGGAGCCTGCTTTGGATCCTCTGTCTCCCCCCCTTTATGCCCCTCCCCCACTCACACTCTCTTTCTCTCTCTTTCAAAAATCAATAAAACATTTTTTTCAATCTTTAAAAAATATGAGAATGAAGAATAACCATCCCTAATTTCAAGACATGCACAAAGTGGCAGTGGAAAGAGATATATACAACAACCACAGACAAATCATGACTCTACATTAAGTAAAGACACTAGTTAAGATTTGACACACAAAGATGGGAAGAGTCAATATATGTCATCCTTTCCTGCATTTCCTTCTTATGTCCTACCAATATCCTAGAAGAGAGTCAAAGGTGGAGAGAGGAAGTATACATTATGATTGATAGACAGATGAAGCACAGATAAGGGAAATGTGTGAGCCCACTCCTCCATCCATGCCCACAGAAGGTATCATAAATTAATCTGGGCTCTCTTTCTATGGAGGGCAGATGTGAGCTCAGATACCTTCTCAACAAAGCATCATAGGTACCCACTACCAGTTGACCAAATTGGCTTCCAAGTTAAAACTGCCTGCCATGAGGGCTGAGACTTCCATAATGGAATGAATGGGAGTCTGTACTGAATGGTGGCTATACCAACAGGCGAAAGAAGACAGATTTCCCATCTTCAGTGTATCCTGGCATTATCATAGGTAACCACAAACTGGAAAGTGGTTGAGAGATGCCATTTCAATCAAGAGTTAGAAAAATGAAAATCATTTTTCTGTCCCAGACAGGACAGCTAGGCAGATGTGCACATGCAGCTCTATGGTCACCAAGAGTAACCTTGCTGTTATGAATTGAGCCCAATACCTAAGAGCCTGTAAATCTCTCCAATCATCTGAGATGACTGTGTTGGAGAAAAGATAGGAAACCGATCTTGTGTTTAAAGAATTCTCATAGCCACTGTAAAATACTTTTTTGCCCTTATGTAACTTCTATGAGTGTGATACATAGGGTGCATTGGTATCATATTTCCTCTAACTACTGCTTCCTCTAGGAACTTCTGGGAATGTTCTCCCATTGTGAATGGCCAAGTAGGATAGGAGCTCCATTTTTAACACTTCCAGAATTTGCATTCGTAACCCGCCCAGTAACCTTATGAAGTTGGCAAGAACATCCCCATTTAACAGACGAGAGGAACCAACTAGCAAATTAGTTTGGTGACTTTCCCAATGATGCCCAGCTCTGTAGCAAGCCCAGGATGTGAACTCAGATCCATGCTCTCTAAAGAGTGACCCAGCCATGCACCTGACACTCCTTCTGTGGCTGCAGCCATACTTAGATGGGCTCTGTCACAGAGGCAGTTCTGGAACACTGGGCCCACCCACCTTCAGTTACACCACCCTCCAGGAGTGGAAATGGGGTTGGCAGGGAAATTTCCCACATTGGCCACTTTGTAAGGGAAATAAGCAGGGACATCCAGACCTAGCCCTTGGGAACAAACAGTTGGCAGAGAAGGCCAGAAAGTTCTTTATCAATAACCCCATTCACTTTTACCCCAAAAGACTCACGTTCTGGTTTGTTGTGTTTCTAGCAGTTGAGTCTAACATTGGCTTTTTGTTAAATATACATTCTCCCCAAATGACACTTATGGCAGAACTGAAGCTTCAGCCAATATAATCCTATTTGGTTAATGCCCTTATCTAGGTGCTCATGGTTTGCAAGGCCTGCCTGGAAAGACTGAGGAGACGCCTGCCTTTGGAAGCTGGTGCCATCGTATCCGTTCATTTGTAATCGGGTTGAACAGACATGAAATGAAATTTTCAAAAGAGACATGTGGTTATTTACCTTTCCATCCTTCCCTCTGTCAGAAACAGGCCTTGGTCCAGATCAAGGATGGACTCAGTTGGAAAAGCAAGACAAGTAACAGTTTATTCTATGGTGTTGAATTTTAATGGGCCCAAGTCAGGTGTTTTAAGCAAAATTTAAGGCCTTTCTTCCCCATGTTCTGCTCCCAAGAGTAATAATGTTATCCACAACCGATTTTTCACCTTATATGCCAATCCTAGACTCTTTAACTTCTCACCCCTACCCCATTCCCATGGGGACTAGACTCCACTCTTGCCCAGGCAAAAAGATGAAGAGAAGTGGATGCATTTGAGAGCTCTGCAGAGGTAGATTTCAGGACTCGGTGGCTGAGGAGGCGTTGGAAGAGAGAGGAAAGAATCTACAATGACTCCCAGGCTTCTCCACAGGGCCCTTCATCGTTTCAATGTTCACCATATCAAGACAGAGTAGTGGCTCTGGTTCTGCACAGGAAAATGGCTTCAAAAAACTCCATCTCCCCTTGATGATCAGAGGCTAAAATTGCACACATCATCATGGGATTAACTAAAAGAAGAATAGGATAAACATGAACATAGGTTTGGCACACAAAATTACATAGGCACACCCTGACTTGCCACAAAAGGAGCTCTCGAAAACACAGTTCATGGCCCCAAGTCTTTCTTAGTTAGAAAGCCTCGTGTAGATAAAGGCAGAAGTTGTGGATTCGCACTTGGTTTACTTTCTTCTCACTTTGATGTACCCAGTGGGTTTGCAAGTCTGAGAATCATCAAGTATTCCTTACCATGCATACCTCTCCTAAAAATATCCTTCCTGTATATGCGTCCCTCTTTTGTTTATAAAAACATGTGCCAATGCATGGTCCAAAATTCTTGCGAGAAATGCGTCACCGGTTTTTAACTTTGACTATCATACAAGAGTCAAAAAATGGTTAACGTGTGCCTACTATATGAAGACACATTGCACGGGCTATGTATCAGAAATGACGAAAATTGTTAGCCAGTCCTTTCTGGGTCTTTTATATCAGTGCTTCTCAAGCTTTCCAGCTGTGGAGGTGCCGACATCAGCACACAATAGTGGTTGTGTACAGCTGGAGAGCTCTAAAGATAGCCCGAAGTGAACAACACAAAAGGAAGACTTTCCAAATCGTATATTTTAGACTATGCATATTATGGAAATTTTGCATTATATTCCTAAACATATGTCTGCTTTTGTGTCGTGACGATAGGAGATGCTCTGCATGTGTCCTGTAGATTTACATGACTCCCATCACGTCCCCGTGTGTCCAGATGCAGCCACATCACATGGGAAGAAACACTGACACCAACTGTTTGTCCTAAAGACCGTAGCTCTGCCACACGCTGGGCTCAATAGAGAAATGGGGCTCTTGCTCCTCTCATACTGATGACAGCCTTGTTCCCCATTCCCCATCTGACCCTCTGCTTGCCAGTCTGACTGCAATTGAGTCCGATTTTGCTCCATTTCTCTTCACATGACACCAATCCTTGGCACTGTTTTCTGGCATTGACCTTTAGCCTGCTTCTCATTTTGGAAACTCCCAGTGACTACATTGTTTTAACACTCTTTGGTCCCTCCCAGAACCCGTCTCTACCTTATCCGAGACCATCAGTGTGATACACAGCTATCAGATTCTCCCTGGACCCAGGAGTGAGTCCCCACTGCTACCCCCCCCAAAAAAAAACCATTAATATTTGTACCACAAAGTGTTAAAAAAGACCAAGTCTGGTTCAAGGAACATCCAATATATTTGTTTCCTAGGGCAGTCCTAACAAATTACCACAAACAAGGAGGGTTGTCACAACAGAAATTTATTCTCTCACAGCTCTGGAGGAGAGAAGTCTGAAATCAGGTGTGAGGAGGGCCATGCTTCCACCAAAGTCTCTAGGAGCAAAACCTTCCTTATCTTTCCTAGTTTCTGGTGGCTGTCAGTAATCTTTGGCATTCTTTGGTTTGTAGCTACGTGACTCCAGTCTCTACCTCCATCTTCACGTATATTCTCCCTGTGTGTCTGTGTCTCTGTTTTCTCTTCATACAAGGACCCCAATCATTAGATTAGAGCCCACCCGAATCCAATATGACCTCATGCTAATGTATGACATTTGCCAAGACCTATTTCCAAGTAAGGCTGTACTCTAAGGCTCCAGTTGGACATGAATTTGAGGTCCCACCACCCCAAGGAGCATTGATTCCTTCTCTGTAACGTTGGAGAAGGGAGAGGTGAGAGCTACATGATTTGTATCAAAATTGGATTTTCTAAAATAGTTTTATATGTCTGGAAAGTTCTTCAACTCTGATGTCGTCCCTGAGATACCTTCTTGTCACTAGACAGCGCACATGCTTCGGGGCACCCAGGGCAATCGCCACAATTTGCAACGTCCCAGGAATGATGTGGCAGCATCTCATCTCATGTTTGTTGTAAAAATGTGGACGATGCCAGGCATGCCCCGGAGTTCTAGAGTGAATCAAGTCCCACACACTCCTGGTGACTTTGTTTGCCTTGGCTAGACTCTAAGCACTTTGACCAATGATTGATGTTTACATCCCTCACAGCAAATGTTCACCAGCTGCTTTTGAATTAAATACATAAAACAATACCAATAATACACTGAACAGTTACTGAGAGTTTACTATGTTCTAGGCCAAGGCTGTCCAATAGAAATACAATACAGGGGCACCTGGATGGCTCATTTGGTCAAACGTCTGACTCTTGACTTCAGCTCAGGTCATGATCTCACAGCCATTAGATGGAGCCCCAGGTCAGGCTCCACCACTGGGCAAGGAGCCTGCTTAATATTCTCTCTCTCCATCTGTGCCTCTCCCCTGCTCACGCTATCACGAAAGAAAGAAAGAAAGAAAGAAAGAAAGAAAGAAAAAAGGAAAGGAAGAAAAAGGAAGGAAGGAAAGTGCAACCAACATATGTTACTTTTAAACATTTTGGTAGCCACACTTTAAAAAGTAATAATAAATAGGTAAAATATTTTTTTTAATTTTTCAAATATATTGTATTTAACCCAATATACCTAAATATTATCATCCCAACCCAATACATCCCAAATATTACCATTTCAACATTTTAAAATTCTTAAAATTACATTTTCCTTTTTTTTCATCCTAAATCTTCAAAATCCAGTGTGTATTTTCTATCTACAGCACATCTCAATTTGGACCAGCCACATTTAAGGGCTCAGCAGCCACATGTGGCTGGTGGCTCCCATATCAAGGCAGTGCAGTTTTGGAAACTATACTAAATACTTTACAAATATTAATTATGTGTCACGGCAACCCGCAAGTAAGTATTATATGTGTCCCTATTTTTGAGATGAAGAAAGTGAGACTGACAGAGGTTGCATGATTTGCCCAGAGTGACAGAGGTAATGATTGCACAGCCAGGATTCAGCTGTGTTTTTGATAGGATCCTATGCTCTGAAGTGTCGTGTTACATGGCCATCGAACCTGGATAGATGGATGGATGAGTGAATATAAATTCTTTGGAGGTTGTTCCTTGGATTCTGGGTTCTTAATCCTTCTTTTTTCCTTTTTACTTCCCTCCAGTAAACTAGTACATGCAGGCACATACACTCATGTGCTGGACCAATGCTTTTCAACTCCCCTCAAACTACTTACACCCACATCAGAACCATCTGGACTCTTCAGATTCCCAGGATCCACCCCTACATGGGTCTCACCCAGGAGATCAATGAAAGCTCATGAGTTATTGCTGTTAATTTTCCAGATTAGTGATTTGGATGCCCAAATAAAATGGCGTTCACAACACTGGCTGGTATTAGAATCACCTGGAGCTTTAAAAATACCTTGCTTGGGGAGGGGAGGCACCTGGGTGGCTCAGTCGGTTGAGCATCTGACTCTTGGTTTCAGCTCGGGTTATGATCTCATGGTTTGTGGGTTTGGGACCCCAAGTCGGACTTTCTGCTGATGGTACAGAGCCTGCTAGAGATTCTCTCTCCCTCTCTCCTTGCACCCCTCCTGTCTCTCTCTCTCTCTCAAAATAAATAAACTTTAAAATAATAATAATAATAATAACAACACCATGTTTGGGCTCCATCCACAAGCACACTCATAAAGCTAGTCTGGGATACGACCTGAGCATCAAAACTTTTAAATGGACAGCGGGAGTTGAAAATGCTACACTGAAGTGTGAGACTCACTGTCCTCATGCTTCTCTCTTCCAAACCAGTCTGGATAACTATGCATGATACTGTTTAGAAGGATCCAGAGAAATGAATTTAAAGCCATTAAGCGTCCAGGTGTCCAGGTGGTCAATTAGGACAACGAGCCAAACTGAAAGTGACAGTCGAGCCTGGGCTCCCCCACTGCAACAATGCGAGCAAGAGACAAAAAAGAGGGGCTGACTCCCTAGTGCTCCACTCTTCCCCACAGAGTGGCCCCAGTTGAGGGTCCTTTGGATGCAGCACAGATCGGGGGTGCCCTGAGCAAAGTCTCCAGCCTCTTTACGAGCATGTAAGCAAGGGGACAAAGGGGAAGGGCTAGAGATAGAAAGGTACTCAAAGTGAAGCCAAGTGCTTCAGCCAAGGCCCCCCAGTAAAGAGGCCTCTGAATGGAAGTGCCTGACTAGGGTGGCAGACGAACATTTTTGAGTACGGCTTGCCAAGGGAGGGGGATCCTGAGTCCTTGCATCTCCTTCCAGAAAATGGCAATGCAAGTCTGATACGAGGAGGGTAGCTTTCTTCCCATGAGGCCTGCCAGGTAAAGCCTCATAATTGCCTTTGGTAGGGGTCTAAAAGATCACATAGGATTTTGGCCGCCTCCTCAGGACATCTGTAATTCTTATAGCTGTGTTGGAAATTATGAGTCCATCTGTACACAGAGAATTTTCTGTGCAAGTCTGTTCTGAAGAGCAACCCAGCTCCTGACCGTTGCAAATTAGCCAAAGCTTGTCATTAATGATCCACTTCAATACCTTGACTGGCATCCATAGGGACCCATTACTACATGCCTCCTTAGACACCCAGGACGCTTGGTCCCTCCATGAATTGCAAGTACTCTTTAGAGCTCCCATCAGTTAGAAAGGATAGAAAACCACTTTAAATTAGCTTAAACCATAAAGAGAGTTTTTGTTCCAAGGAACTGAACAGACCAGATGCAGAGATGACTTTAAACATGGTGAAATGCAGAGGTTTAAGTATTCCATCAGGAATCTTTCTCTCCAACGTTCTTTTCTCCTGCTTTCCATCATGAGGGCGTCATCTTCAGCAAGCTCACAAAACACCCTGACAAAGCATGACAGATGGCCACCAGCAGCTCCAGGCTTAACCTTGCTCACAGCCAGCATCCTGACAGAACAGAGTTGCTTCTTATCTACAGCAACCACAGCAAACTCAAGCGAAGACGAGGATTGGTTCCTCTCAGGTCACATGTCCATTCTTGAGCCAATCGCCGTGGCAAGGGCATCAGAGCCACATGATTGTCAACTCACCCCACCAAAAAAAAAAAAAAAAAAAAAATACAAGAAGGGAGGGAGAAGAGTTCCTAGAAGGAAGAGATCATCTTTGGGTGGAGTATATTACAAAGGAAGGACTGAACAAAATTCTGTCAAGCTTGATGTGAGAAAGCAGCTTTGAAAACTTAGTTAAAAAACAAAAAACGCTATGCTTGCAGATCCTGTGTTCCTGAAAAGCATAAACCACTTCCCCCCAAAAATGTTTCCTTTCCCAGAATACTTAACAGGAATGAAGTTCATTAAGCCAAAAGAGAAGAAAGGGGAGCTTCTTAGTGGGGACTGTCTGTGGAAAAGACCAGGAACTGGGCCTGGCAATTTTTCTTATTTTTAATCATTTCGTTTTTTTATTTCATGATGATAAAGGTACTCTTTAATCTCCATCCGGTATTTCACCCATCCCCTTACCCACCTCCCCTCTGGTAATCATCAGTTTGTTCTCTATAGTTAAGAGTCTGTTTCTTGGTTTGCCTCTCTCTCTCTCTCTCTCTCTCTCTCTCTCCCCCTCTCTCTATCTTTCTTTTAGCTCATTTGCTTTGTTTCTTAAATGCCACATATGAGTGAGATCATATGGTGTTTTTCTTTCTCTGACTGGCTTATTTCACTTAGCATTATACTCTCTAGCTACATTCATGTTGTTGCGAATGGTAAGATTTCATTCTTTTTTATGACTGAATAATATTCCTTTGTATATATATACCACATCTTCCATATCCGTTCATCTATCAATGGATAGATGCATGATCTGTAATTTGGCTATTGTAAATACTGCTGCGATAAACATAGGGGTGGGAGTATCTCTTTGAATCTGTTGTTTTATTTGTTTGTTTGTATTTGTGGCATAAATACCGAGTAGCACAATTACTGGATGACTGGGTGCTTCTATTTTTAATTTTTTCCACAGTGGCTGCATCAGTTTGCATTCCCACCAACAGTGCACCGCGTTCCTTTTTGTGCACATCCTCACCAACACTTGCTGTTTCTTGTGTTTTTGATTTTAGCCATTCTAACAGGTGTGATGGGCCTGGCAATTTAAAGAGACCAACTCACTGAGTACTCAGGATCACCATGAGGCAAGATGAGAAAACGGGGGCCCAACAAGATAAGGCATCTGCCCAAGTGGCAGAGCAGCTCTTACACACCTTGCTCATTCTCTAATGAAAATGCTGTTTGGGGGGCCCTGAGTGGCTGAGTCAGTTAAGCCTCTGGCTCTTGGTTTTGGCTCAGGTCACAGTCTCATGGTTCATGAGTTTGAGCCCTGCGACGGGCTCCATGCTGACAGTGCAGAGGCTGCTTGGGATTCTCTCTCTCCCCCTCTGTCTCTGCCACTCCCCTGCCCATTCTCTCTCTCTCTCTCTCTCTCTCTCTCTTTCTCTCTCTCTCTCTCTCTCTCTCAAAATAAATAAATAAACTTTTTTTCAAAGTTACATTTTCTTACTATGATCAGCTGGCTGCTTTTGCACAACACAAGTACATATGTTATCTCATTTGACCTTCACAGCAGACAAGAAGGAAAATAAGGCAGGCATTATTATAGTTATTTGGCATTACTTCCTTGAGGTCAGTCCCTACAGATAAAGTTGCGGTCCAGCCATCAACAGAGGAAGACATAAGAGTGGATACAAGGAATCCCTGGTACCCTTGAACATCAATCACATCATCCATTCAGGTGGGAGGACAGTGATGTTCCTGACTCCTCCCATCTTGTAGTAGAATCTCCCAGAGAGAAACAATGCATTCCCAATACAGCTTCTCTGTGCCCCCACTCCTTTCCCATAGACCCTTTCTGGGAGACACCAAGGGGACTGACCCAGCCCAGGGCTCATTGTGCCCCTAAGCACAACAGCCCATCGCAATTGGGAGTGCCCAAATGCTTATAAAGCCAAACTAATTTGATCTCCTTGATATAATGGCACTTGGTGCTTAAACTTAGTTTCCAGTCATCAAGGAAGAAATACTACGTAATGACAGGAATTTAGTCTGTGGAATCAAATAGGTGATGGTTTGAATCTGTCTAGGACAGTCTCCAGCACATAGTAGGTGTGTATGTGGTTGGGTTGGTTGGTTGATTGGTTGGTTGGTTTTCCTTTCCACATCTGTACGTTTCAACCCAAATGTAATGGAGCGGAAAAAACTTGAACTAGAAGGCAGAAAAGGTGTATTCCAGCCCTCCTTCTGCCACTGATTTCCTCTGTGACCTTGGTAAGGTGATGCAGGCTCAAGGTTCCTTGGTTTCCTCAATCTTCAAATGAGAATAATAACACCAGTCTAGCTTACCTCAGACTGTTATAGGGATTGAATAAATGAATGTTCATGAATCCACTGTGAAAAGTGTGAAGAGCTACCCAAATATTAGGGATCGCTTTGGGCCAGAGCCTTCATCAATAATCTTTGGGACAGCCTACCGGGAAACAGGAACACGGGCAGAAAAAATACAAAGCGGCTGTTACCTTCGCAAGGTCACTGCTGTGCTCCAGGCATTGACAAGCCCGAAGAACACGCAGGTCCAATACCAGGAAAATCTTTCATGCAACAGAAGATTTTTGTCAGCAGCCCTGACTAGACTGCCAAGTCACAGACGGTTCTCTCTAAAAGCATGGTTAACTTCCTGATCAACATTTTGAAGCAATTTAGAAAAGCCATCGCAAACCATAGACTCCTGGAAGCTCAGACTCGAAAGAGAACCTCGTAAGTTATCATCGCAAATGCTTCATTTCCCAGTTGAGGAAACGGAGGCCCAGATTCCCGCTGCGCATTTCAGATCCGTGTTCCTTTCTACTATGCCGAGGATTTCCTTCTGATACCGATTAGGAATAAAAATTCTCAAAATCCTAAAAATCACTTAATTCGAGGCATTACTGCACAGAGCCCTTCAACCTGGACCTCAGAGAGGGCTGCACTTCCAAAGGTTCTGGAAATGGAGAAGAAATGCAGGCAGAATATAGAATCCCCATAGACGGCGTAATTTGTAAAATTAGCGTGACATTTGAGGCACTTCGGATGAAAGTCACCACAGAAATGCCCAGCTTTTCATGAAATAACTAAAAGGAATAGAGGGTTTCACATTATATTACAGCTCTCGGGTTTCCATTAAATTTCAAAGTTGCCCGTTTAGTTAAAAGAATTCAGCCTTTCCTGAAATGACAAACTCCAGAGTTTTAGCTTTTCTTTGGTAATTTAATATGACCCTGTAAATTTTTTCCTCCGGGCTGGAAACTGGGTTTTGTCACAGAAGAGGGGGCCGCAAAAATGAGGTAGCTTCCTGCAAATGGGTCTTGTGACTCAGTAAAGAGGTGGGAGCCCTCTTTTTCTTTATTCGTTGGAACACCATGATCTTGTTAGGATAATGAGAGAGCTGAGTTCACCCAAACAAACAAACGTAGCTCACAGAGCGAAAAAACACATGTGTGCACGCTAGGGTAAGCCTGGAGCTGAGCCACACTCTCTACCTGCAAAGCAAACACAAAAAGCATCTCTTAACCGTCTCAGGCTTGACAGATCATTAGGTATTCCATCATTATGCCCCCAACTTTCATAAACGAGATACCTTTACATACTTTCTGCTCTAGTTTTAATTGTGGCCCCCCCAAATATATTGAAACACTAGCCCCCAGTACCTTATAACGTGACCTTAACTTGGAAATAGGGTCTTTGCTGAGGAAATTAGGGAAGATGAGGTTAGACTGTAGTAGGGTAGGCCCTTCATCCAACATGGCTGGTGTCCTTATTAGAAGCGTAGAGACACAGGGGCCCCGGGGTGGCTCAGTAGGTTAAGCGTCCAACTTTGGTTCAGGTCATGATCTCGCGTTTCGCGGGTTCGAGCCCCACGTCAGGTTCTGTGCTGAGAGCTCGGAGCCTAGAGCCTGCTTTGGATTCTGTGTCTCCCTCTCTCTCTGCCCCTCCCCCGCTCACACTCAGTCTCTCTCTGTCTCTCAAACATAAATAAATGTTAAAAACAAAAATTTTAAATGAAAAAAAGACACAGACACAGAGACATGCACAGAAAATGCTATGTGACAATCGAGACAGAGGCTGGATTGATAAGGTTGTAAACCACAGCCCTTCGAGGATCGCCAGCAACACCAGAAGCCAAGAGAATGGAATGGAACAGGTTCTTCCCTAGAGCCTTCAGAGCAAGCACCGCCCTGCTGACACAGTTCTGGAATTTCCCACCTCCAGAACCATGAGGGAATAAATTTTCTGTTTTTTAATGTTTATTTATTTTTGAGAGGGAGACAGAGCATGAGCAGGGTCAAGGTAGAGAGAGGGGGAGACACAGAATCCGAAGCGGGCTCCAGGCTCTGAGTTGTAAGTACAAGTCTGACACGGAGCTTGAACTCGTGAACCACGAGATCATGACCTGAGCCAAAGTCAGACACTTAACCGACTGAGCCACCCAGGCGCCCCAAATTTTCTGTTTTTTTCAGCCACTCAGTGTGTGGTATTTATTGTGGAAGCCCTGAGAAACAAAAACACCTTCCAACTCCAAGAAGGACAAAGAAATCAGGCCTGGGACAAGGAAAGGAAAAGGGAACTGAGTGCAAACCAAATCGGCCAGTGTTCGGGGCCTCCCCCACCAGGCAGGCTGAGCCTGAAACTCAGGTTTGAAAAATGGTCCCTCCCGTCACGCGGCTGTGGAGAAAGAGTGAAGCAGGAAAGCCACCTTTATTGCTGACCTGGCATCATAAAAATAATTAGCAAATTGCCACAAGGTGCTTCCGGAAGGTGATTCAGATGTCACTGCCGTTCGGCCTGGGAGAGCAGCCGCCAGCCTGCTAATGCATCACTTTCCCAGCAAACGGCCGTGTTTATGAGCAGATTTTCCTCTAAATTGTTCTCCACAGCACAGAACTTCTTTTCTGTACTGAGGACATCCAGACTCAGCTCACAGAGAACACTCTCAGGTGAGCAGTGAAGGTCACGTCTGTCTAAGTGGATGCGACAGCTCCAGTCAGGTTCCAAAGCCAAAGGGGAGCAGGTGGGGTCACCTGGGGTCATCTTTCTGGGGACCAGTAAGATCGGTGGGGCAGCTTCCCAGAAACAGGCCATTGTCCAGGAAGTTCAGAGGGCAGGCTGCGGGCTCTCAAAGTCAGTGTCTGCAGAGTTTCACAGGCCTAGAAGCATCTAGAAAAGGAAAAGTTCAGTGCCTTGCTCTAAACATGTTTGGTTAGGGGCGCCTGGGTGGCTCAGTCGGTTAAACGTCCGACTTCACCTCAGGTCACGATCTCGCAGTCCTTGAGTTTGAGCCCCACATCGGGCTCTGGGCTGATGGCTCAGAGCCCGGAGCCTGCTTCCGATTCTGTGTCTCCATCTCTCTCTGCCCCTCCCCCGTTCATGCTGTCTCTCTCTGTCTCAAAAATAAATAAACGTTAAAAAAAAAAATTAAACATGTTTGGTTAGATGCTCTCAAACTTGATGTCCAAGTTCCATGTCAAGTTCTAACAGTGGAAGGCTCTCCTGCCTTAATCTACCGCAAGCTTGCTTTATTTTATGTCCTCATGTAAGGGATCATTCCATGACTATCACTGTAATCTTAACTTTCTATTATTCACTGACAAGTTACATGTTGACCTTGGCCATAGAAACAATAGGACAAGATGGGGAGAGCAAAGGATGGTCCTTGCCACCGTCTATTGATGGCTTTGACATTCCAAACACCACACTGAGCTCTTCGGCTTTGTTACATCTTTTGATCCTTATTATTCTTCAATTATGGATGAAGAAACTGAGGCTCGGGTAATTTACATGAATCATCTTCCCAAAGTCCTACAACAAGATCAGGCAAAGGTGTAACTCGGGCAGAGATCTGTTTGCCATCAAAGTTGGTGCTACATATGCTCTGCCTCATTTTTGCGATGGAGAAAAAAATTCCAGAAACGGGCTCCAGTGTGTGATTCTGACAATGTAAGAGTCCGTGGATCCCAGGGATATGCTATCTTTCTCAGGGCAAGTAAGGATTTGCAAACTGTAAAGTGTCGTCCCTCAAACAGTGAACAAGTTTCTCTTTTGCCCCGTCTGGCAATGCTTGGCATGTGCCCAGCAGGCACTTTGTTCGGGCAAGATTTTCAACAAAGCCAGTTGTGTGGCTGACCTATGGAGAAGGGACGCCTGGGTGGCTCTGTCGGTTAAGCGTCCGACTTTGGCTCAGGTCATGATCTCACGGTCCGTGAATTCAAGCCCCGAGTCAGGCTCTGTGCTGCCAGCTCGGAGCCCGGAGCCTGCTTCCAATTCTGTGTCTCCCTCTCTCTCTGCCCCTCCCCCGCTCGTGCTCTGTCTCTCTCACTCTCAAAAATAAATAAACATAAAAAAATAATTAAAAAAAAAATGAGATTGGAGGCAAGGGGAGGAGACACAGAATAAAATGGATTCTCTGCCCAGTATGGGAACAGAAGAGAAGGCAAAGCAAGTCTCTAGACAAAGATACTAATCAAGTCAACCCAGTCAAGTTACAGAACCATTCTCGTTTCTCTGTTCCGAGTCTCTGATCCACAGGAGGGAAATCCATTGAGAGCTTTCAACAAAAAGCAACTCATTTAGGATTACTGGAGAGCTTCCTTCTCCCGTTTGGGACATATAAAATGACTCACTCCCCTGCTTTTAAGTCAAAAACAGGGAGCTTAATTCAATAAGCTCCACAAATGGTTAAATAAATTATGGTATGACCATAAATTAGAACAGTATGCTCTTATTAAAAGTCGTATTTTCATGAATATTTAATGCCATGAGACAATGCTAATAAGAGAAGCTTAAGCATAAAAGATAGTATTCCAGGGGCGCCTGGGTGGCTCAGTCGGTCCAACTTCGGCTCAGGTCATGATCTCACAGTTTGTGAGTTCAGGCCCCGCGTCGGGCTCTGTGCTGACAGCTCGGAGCCTAGAGCCTGCTTCAGATTCTGTGTCTCCCTCTCTCTGCCCTATTCCCGCTCACGCTCTGTCTCTCTCTCAGAAAATGAATAAACGTTAAAAAAAAAAAATTAAAAGATAGGATTCTAACGTGTCTCTATAAGAGAATCCTATTTCTTTAAAATATATATAATGTCGGGACACCTGGATGGCTCAGTCAGTTAAATGTCAGACTCTTGGTTTCAGCTCAGGTCATGATCTCGTGGCTTCATGGGTTTGATCTCCGTTTCACAGAGCCTGCTTGGGATTCTCTCTCCCTCTCTCTCTGTCCCTCCTCCACTTGTGCTGTCTCTGTCTCTCTCAAAATAAATAAATAAAACCACATAAAATAAGATAAAATAAAATAAAATATATATAAAGTCTGTCGATATGAATGGAAAAGAGAATGAAATGAAACATAGCAAAATAATTAACATGGTTATCTCTGGGTGAAGTCATAGTTGATTTTCATTTTTTATTTACAGTTTTATCTTTTTAAAAAAAAAATTTAAAGATGTTTACATATTTTTGAGAGAGAAATAGAGCACAAGTGTGGGAGGGGCAGAGAGAGAGAGGGAGACAAAGAATCCGAAGCAGGCTCCAGGCTCTGAGCTGTCAGCACAGAGCCCGATGCGGGGCTCGAACCCACGAACCGTGAGATCATGACCTGAGCCGAAGTCGGACGCTCAACTGACTGAGCCACCCAGGCGCCCCTACAATTTTCCGTATCTTTAAACACATTTTACAAAAGCCAAATAATATTTCATAGCAAGAAAAAAAAATAATCAATGTGTTCTAATTCTTCTGGTAAATACCAAATAAGAATATTGAGCAGTGAACCACGAGAGCCACGCTCCCATGCCAGCTCTGTATCAAAGCCCAGGGAAGGGCTTCAGTTTCCTCACCGACAAAACACGGAGACTATTGTTCATATCTAGGGTTCTGTGCCTCCATTATACCCCATGCCCCTTAGTGAACATAGGCAAACAGGAGACACGAGGAAGAAATTGAAAGGAGCAGGAGATACACAGGGGTCAGACGGGGAAGAAAAATTGAGAGAGAAGTAAGGAGCTAAGGAGAGAGGGATACAGACAAAGCAGGTGTGAGCGCAGAAGATTTTTCAGATGAATACTGATTTTAAGCAGTTCATTGGGCCCTGTGTTCAAGTCACAGTCCTGAGAAACTGATTCTTCACAGATCTTCATCTGCTTTCATTATTAAAACTCTAACCATCTTGCCTAATGAGTTCACCACCCAAGCCCACCAGGATGGAATGAATCTCTGTGCTAAAGCAGGGGTAACTAGAGAAATAGGATGAATTCGAACTGAAATCTGGATCTAGTGACTCGGGCTGGAAATGAGTCACCCTTGAAAGAAAGCAATTATTTGTGTTATCTGCCCATGTCACCTTTGGCCTTCTGTTTATGTGGAAAACAATTCAGTTACAGATGGAACCGATTAACGCCATTCCAGCAAAACACTCCCCGGTCCTTTCTCTCCAGGCCCCTACACAGTAGGTAGGGGCTTGGGGACAGAGCTCCCTGCTCGGGAGCACCATGTGAGAGATAGTCATTTTCACTCTGCTAATAAAACTGAGATCTCCCTGTTCTGTCTCTGTTATGTCCTTCAAAGCATCCAGCTATTTGAAACAGAACACACTCAATAAATACCTGTATTCGCGATGATCATAATTTTTCAAGCCTAGAGAATTTCATGGAAAATCAGAGGCCATCAAAATCAAGGAACAAAGTATGGTAGAGCTTCAGTCAGAAGCCATAGAATGGCTGGACCATTATATTATCGGATGAAATTTCTTTTTTTTTTTTTTTAATTTTTTTTTTTTTTAGCGTTTTATTTATTTTTGAGACAGAGAGAGACAGAGCATGAACGGGGCAGGGGCAGAGAGAGAGGGAGACACAGAATCGGAAACAGGCTCCAGGCTCTGAACCATCAGCCCAGAGCCCGACGCGGGGCTCGAACTCACGGACCGCCAGATCGTGACCCGAGCTGAAGTCGGACGCTTAACCGACTGAGCCACCCAGGCGCCCCACAGATGAAATTTCTTAATTCCATACAAGTACACACCCCTTCCGAGTCTGCACTCATTCATACCCTTGGGGTAGGGAGGAAAGCATTGACTTTCTGAATTTACAGAGGCCACTCAGATTTCAGTATTCTCTTTGGGGAGACTTAAAGTGGAATCTCCGCCTGATAAGTTTTTACTCATTTCTCCAAGAAGCATTGAATGAAGTGGTTGAGAAAGCAGGTTCCGGGGCCAGATGTCTAGGTTCAAATTCTGTCTCTGACACACACTAGTTACTTAGCCTCTCTATGCCTCAATGTCCCCATTTTTTTAAGAGAGAGAGAGTACGTGTGCATGTGCATGTGAGTGGGGGAGGGGCAGAGGAAGAGAGCATCTGAAGCAGGCTCCACGCTCAGCACCAAGCCGACACAGGGCTTGATCTCATGACTATGAGATCATGACCTGAGCTGAAATCAAGAGGCAGACGCTTAACTGACTGAGCCACCCAGGCGCCCCTCAATTTTCTCAATTATTAAATGGCACCATATAGGAGCATCATAAAAATCAAATAATTAAGCTCTTTATCTGGTCCCTGACACAGTACCTGAAATTGATTTAAGGAAATGGAGTAATCACCATCTCCTATTTGATTATAGACGTGCTTAAAATGTATCCCTCCATCTAATGTCTAACTTTGAAAGTTAGTCAGTTTGTTTATTATTCACATCAGGAAGTATTTGAGCCCTAATAGGAATGGGAGAGCCCCACAGGAGAAGAGGCAACCTTCAGTGTATTCATACAATGGAATACTACTCAGCAATAAGATTAAAAAAAAAAAAAAAACCTGCTTCATGCAATAATATAATTCAACTCACACAGATGTGCTATGAAAGAAGCCAGATGCAGAGAAGTATCTGCATCTGACTCCACCAAATGAAGTTCAAAACCAGGCAAACTTAATCAATGATGGCTAAGGTCAGAATTGTGGGGACCGACCATCCCGATTTGCCTGGGACGTTCCCAATTTCCACACAGAAAGTTTCTCATGCCAGGAAACCCCTCAGTTCCGGGTAAATTGTGACCATTGGTCACCCTATTACTAACCCATAAGAGGAGGTTACAGACTAGAAAGAGTCACAGAAGAGACCCATTGGGACTAGGAATGAGGAACTTGATTTGCACTGGTTACAGGCTGCGTAGACCTGTGAAAATCATCATGCTGATGATTAGCATACTCCATTCACTGTAATGTACGTATATCCTGCCCTTAAAAAAAAAAAAAAAAAAAATAGACCTGAATCTAGAAAGGATGATAAGCAGTTGGAGAAATGAGATGGTCAACAGTGCAGGAGATGGTACCCAAAGTGGGTATTTCCCCTCCAGACCCCTATGGATCTCTTCATCCACCCCCTTCTCTGTCCTTCCCTTACATCTGACTCCTGGACCCCAGGTCCTGGCACCACATCTGTCCTCAAGGAAGGAAGAGATGGCTAAAGGAGTCAGAGTTCAGCAATCCCTGGGCTTTTTATTCATGGTCCAAACCAATTGTGGAAGGCAAGTCAGTTACAGATAGTACTGATTAACTCCATTCTTAAAATACTTGCAGGTCTTTCCAGACCTGCAGGCACTGGTGACTTGGGGACAAAACTCCCTCCTGTCTGAGGGCCTCAATTCGCTCAAGAATACAATGTGGGAGACAGTCATCTCTCCCACAAAGCCCCTGGGGTGATACCCCCACCCAATCCAGAGCCACTTCCCAAACTAGTCAACACTCACTCATTCTGCCCCAATTCTCTATGGCTTCAGTCACCTTTCCATGGACCTGGTTTCCACCCCAACCCAGCCCCTTCAGACTAGTGCTTCGGTCATGCTGTTTGGCTCTCTCAAGCCAGTTTCACCTCTGAAAACTTCTGGGAGGGGTAGAATTTAATCTCCAGACCCGATGTGCTTGAACATCCTCTCCATCACCATAGTCACTACTCCTACCACTGGAGAAATCTCCTGGTGGCATTAAAAATCCGCCCCCATCCTCTGTATCCCTTGAAAGAACTAGGTCAGGGGTTGTTAGTAAGTATTTGGCATATACACCTTCAATCCACCCTACCACACCCTCAACGGACATCACTCATCAATGCTGACTCTCCTCTTTGGATATGGATGAGGTCTTGGAGTCCCCATTAGCCTAGAGCTCATGTGTGATTCATGGATGAGAGAAAATGAAACCTACCCGTTATCCTCATACTGCCTTCCAAGTTCACGGAGGGACCTAATTAGTTTTGTGCATGGCCATGGAAGCAAAGGCAAATAGTGCCTGCAGTCTGGCCAGTGTATGTGCGACTTATAGATGCCCTAAGCCCCATAATTTCATGAAATGAACTTGGCCACTCATCCAAGCAACTGGTCTGGTTGGGGTAGGTTTCCCATCCTAAGGTCCTGACCGTTCCAAGTCTGACCTGCCCCACTGGCCAGTGCACGTTATTTGCCACTGACACCGTGGCCGAATAGCTCCTCTCCTTCTTTACCTCATTTTATCACTCGTATTATTTTTTATTGGTGTCCTGATATCAATAAAATGCTCCCATCTGAAATGCTTAGCTCAGAGTTTTGCCAGCTGTACCGCCACCCCTTGTAATCACCACCCACAACAAGGCAGAACACTTTCTAGCCCCTCCCAAGTTCCTTGCCGGTGAAACATCTCCCATCACGGTGAAAAGCCGGCAGAAGTTGTCCGTTCCCTTTACGAGGATGGGATCAGATTCCTAGCTGGCTTGTTAAATTGCCCTCGTTCACGGGACTCATCCAACTACGGCTATAACCTCAAACAGCACCTTGTAATTTTCCATCTAAAACAAAGAAAACTCCATTTTGTTTCTGTCCCTGAACTATTGAGTTTTATCTCCCTAGGCTTCGTTGACCTTCTAAAGGTTTTTTATATGTTTTCTTATATCCTGGTTTCTCCACTTATCTTCTTTACTGAAGTATCAGTTTTTCAGGATAGACTGTGTAAGTCCTTTTATGGTGTTGCACGGCAATCTTATATATTAGGTTTCTTGCGGGAGAGCTGTAAACTCGGGAGATTGTGGTAGGTATGGTGCTTGGGACCAGCCATAATATTGTTTGTGTCTCGCTCCCTGTACTATCACACAGTATTAGAGTCTCTGCCTTAAAATCCACCTGGTTCTCGACCTGTGGGCTCTGTGTGATGGTCCACATAACCTTTCCATGCTGCTCCAGCAATTTCTCAAATTCGTCAACCCCACAAAAAGAGAAGCGTTTGTTAGAAATGCAAAAAGAGTCACGAAGTGGCCTCCTCGCTTCACAAGGCAAGGTCGTTTTGCCAGATGATGAAGGACTTTCAGGTCCGGTGGCTCCAGATAATTGTCAACCTCTACGCCCAAGCAAGTTGAGAATACAATGTTTCCAGGTATTTCCACGTACCGGCCGGCAGGGACCTGGACGGCATAAACACGAAGGATACCCAACCTGCTTCATCTGAAAGGAAACGGACACAGACAAAAGCATGAAGGAGAGAGCGGAGGTCCTGTCCCTTTTGCTTTGCCATTTCACACAGTGGCGTTTTTCAGACCCTCATTGCTGCCGGCCTGGATTATTTCAACAGCCTCCTCATCGGTTCCCTGCCACTGGTCTCCCCCCCTCTCTGTCCTCTCTGCCCCTCACCATGGCTGCCTACGTCATTCTGCAATGGCTTCCCCATGACGGCAAAGGAAGACTGAACCCCACCGTGCTGTTCAAGGATCGCCAGAGAGTGGCTCGCCTCTCCCCTGCCTCCTCCGCTCCACTCCTCCTGCTCCACCTAAGTGTTGTCTTCTGCTCTTCTACCAGCCTTGCCCAGGACAGCCCGCTCTGCCAGACCCCCGACATCCACAGCTGCTGTTTCTTCTGCCTGACATTTGTTTCGCGCTCTCTCCTTCTAGTTAGCTCTGCATCAGCACGAATTAGCTTGTATAACATCTCCTCTGAAACTCTTTCCAAACACTTTTGGATAGCTCATGTCTCCATGCCTGCGCCCCGGGAGTCCTCCCTCGTGGCCCGTTCCGCACTCCTGCACTCACCTCCCACAACCCCAGGGGCACTATTCCCATTGAACACAGGGACTCCCTGGCCCTTATCCAACATGGCAGCGCTGAGCCTCTGCACCCCAATCAGTTGGGCACCCCGCTGTCTCCCAGGCCCCTCCCTCCCCACCCCCGCAGCAAACCCTCCACTTGTAGCCACGACCACAGCTCTTTTTCAGAGGCTCTCTCCTCCGCCGCTGGGTCCTCAGGTTGCCTCCCGGGTCCGCCCATCCTTCCAACCTACTGAGTCCACCAGACGAACCCCTTTGGCAGACTCTGTGTTTTGGGATTCGCAAGCGTCTGTTTTTCCAACAGTTCTCAAGTTTACCTCCGTCTGGGGCGGTATCGCTGACTTTCAGCAGGGCCATTTCTGCCACGGATAGGCAGCACCAAGCCCCAAAACTCCACCCTGGCCAGAGTCCCGGGCTTCACTGCAAAGATGAGAATTCAGCCACACTGTGGCAATAAGGAAGAGTCTGGGATCCCTTGTCTCTTGAGTCTCAGCATTTGCTCTTTGCAGACCCCGTGACACCTCTACTTCCTTGAACCTTTTCTCTCTCCCCAGGTGGAGTGACTTCTCTTTGAATGCCCATTTTCCTACCAGGCTCAGTGGCATTTAGGTTAATTTCTAATATATATATACATATACATATATATATATATGTATATGTATATATATATTAAATATAATTTATTGTCCCAGTTCAACTTGGCATTATCCTGGCTGATGCTTCTAGCAGAGGCTTTAGGAGAATGAATTAGAAGCCATTAGCCCTGTTCTTTGACGTCTTTGGATAGGCACGTACTGTTTGTTTCTAGGTTTGGCCAAGCCAAGGGCACTGACAGGTTGGTCAGTGGGGTTGCTGCATAAGCAAGGAGGAAGGCAAATTTGCATAAGGCTCTATTAAAAAAAAAAAATCTAACTACAAGACACTCAACAGCCAAACTATGCTGTGAGTAGATATCACCTGATAACAGAAAGTTCAGAGCGGGAGACCCACCTGGCCATGGAACTGGCCCCAGGGGATTGTGTTAACCAGTTTCTGCTTGGATCATGGGCATCTTGGGATCCTTGTTCTAATGTCTTCCCATTCTTAGGGAGGAGAGGGCTGGTTAAAAAAAATACACACACACACACACACAACCACACTTTTTCTCAATCGGCTAAATTATAAGGTGTATATAGCAATTATCCATTTAACACTTTTTAGGCAAATACACCTACACATTAATGAATAATTTGGAGTTAAGAAATATTATTTATCTTTAGTTGGGACGTGCATTCTCAAAATAAAAAACAAAAATTAAACCAAAACCCTTTTTTGAAACATAAGGATCTATGAGCTACTTTGTTGGTTTCATTACTACACAATTTCTGCAAACCTGAGAAGCGTTGCTTCCAAAAACCTGGAAGAACAAGTCATACAAATGCCCAGGTTGGTGTCTCTGATCAATAGACAATCTCTTTGGCAGGGAGCGTCCTCCACCTCGAATCAGGCTGTATTTTCCTTTACAGGTTGGGGGCTGCAGATTCTCAGTTTATTCGCAGAGAAGTAAAGTGTCCCAAAATCGTATATGAAAAGCAGATGTACCGTGAGAGAGGGGAGGATGGGAACAATGGAGAAGGAGACTTTAGTTTTATTTCCTGAACGTGGCAGAGCTTCATTCTCTGCTCTTGAACTTGGTCCTGTGGCAACCTCGAGTCGGCCACTTTCTGGGACAGCCCATAGCCCTAGAGAATCAATCTGCCTGACTGAATTTTTCCTCACTAAACAAAAACAAAAAACAAAAAAAACAAAAAAACACCACCAACTTTCTCTTTTGAAACCTCTTACAGCCAAGTGACATAATTTGTCTCTCGCTCTGGAGTCTTTGCTCTGCCAGATAGCTAAAGGCGGTTGAGGTGCCTGCCTCTGGATCTTTGGCCAAGTTCAGATCATATCCCATTCTTCTTCATTCATCATAAATCAGTTCTTCTGGTCTTTTAACCACCCTGTTGTTGTGTTCTAAACTGGCTCCAGGGCAAAAAATCAATTAGGAAAAGTTTGTAAAGTGCTTTAAAAAGTAGGAAATGTAAACATTAAAAATAATAATAATAAAAAAAGGGGGTGCCTGGGTGGCTCAGTCGGTTAAGCATCTGACTTCGGCTCAGATCATGATTTCGCCATTGGTGAGTTCAAGCCCCACACTGGGCTCTGCGCTGACAGCTCAGAGCCTGGAGCCTGCTTCGGATTCTGTGTCTACCTCTCTGCCCCTGCACCACCTGTGCTCGGTCTCTCTTTCTCTCTTTCTCAAGAATAAATAAACATTAAAAAAAATTTTTTTAAAAGAAAGTAGAAAGCGTGGATGAGCTCATCCCATTACAGAAACAGGGCAGTGCACTTACCCGTGAATCTGGTGGTCTAGGCGTGGCCTTTGTGTGCACAGGAGCTTACTTCTAATAAATTTCATCGTAATCTTCCTGAAGTGGATTGATTCATTTACCCTTTGACATGTCTCTTATTTTTGAGAAGCAAAACCAAATCATATTTCTCTGAGATATTTGCTTGGGTTGAAGGATAAGGACAGCCCTATTTTTACAGAGGGAGAGATTGTATTTGGATATGAACCTTCTGATGGCTGAAGGAGAAAAAGAAGTAGTCATCAACAAAACAAGACTGGAGATTCCATCAATGGAAATCTTCAGGAAAACAAACGAGCAAAAAGAGAGCATGCTTGAATTAAGACCAGGGAGAGCAAACAGGCCTCGAGTTAAGTTGAATTCTGATCAGTTCTGATCAATTGGTAGCAGCTGTCTATAAAAATGGTTGTAAAAGAATGTGGAGGCAATGTCCAGGGTCGGTGGGAAAGTGTCACGATCAATTAGCAATGTCTTCCCTGAGCGTAGAGGAGAAAGACAGAGCCTTGCATGGTACCTACCTGCCTTTAGATGTTAAGAAACCTGGAGGTAGGATTTATAGGTGCTCCCCTGACACAAGACACACATTCTCCTGCTGTAGAAGACTCCGCATTTTGATTAAAACAGCATTGCATAGGCTCCACGTTCCATACAGAATATGTGGCCCATCAGCTAACATGAACTGCATGACTGTTCCATACAGAGATCTTTGCTAAGCTCCTGGAGATGGTGAGCAAATGCCTTCCACTTGTATTGTACTGAAGTTTACAAACATTTAACATCTATGTTTTCTTTATTTCACACTCCTTTCATTTTTCAACAAGTGTATCTTGTGCCTCCTAGGAGTCAGTTAGTATACGATGAGCTGGACACATTGCTGCCTTGAAAATAAAATATAGGCCCTGCCTCTTGATTTCACATGTTCATAAAGGATAGGAGGGAGGAAGACATAGATATGGAACCCAATTTGGAGATGGGAAAACTGATATTCAAATAGCATATGTAACTCATAAATTGTAATTTTTTAAAAGTTTTTCATGTTTATTTACTTCTGAGAGACACACACCCAGCGTGAGCAGGGCAGGGGCAGAGAGAGAGGAGACACAGAATCCAAAGCAGGCTACAGGCTCTGAGATGTCAACACAGAGCCTGACGTGGGGCTTGAACTCACAAGCTGTGAGATCATGACCTGAGCTAAAGTCAGATGCTTAACCTGCTGAGCCACCCAGGCACCCCAAATAACTCATAAATTTAAAAAGAAGAGGAAAGGAAAGGAAAGGAAAGGAAAGGAAAGGAAAGGAAAGGAAAGGAAAGGAAAGGAAAGGGACAGAAAGGGACATGTGGAAGAATAGGACTCTAGGCAAAATCTCCCAGTGTCATTTCTTTCCATCTAGTCCTGGGCTTCTGCTTCCTTGTCTTGTGTAACCCTGATCCCAGAGCTGGCGGCCTCCTGCTTCCCCTGCTCTGGCAACCCTGAGGACTGCTTATCTCCTGGGCAACACTGACATTCTGGGGCTTCTCCAGTGACACCCTCAATGCCACAGATCCCTGATGGCTCCTTCAGAGAATGGGGCCTTAGGTCTGGAAGGCAGAAGAGGGCTTTGCAAGCAATGTGGAGTCAAGCTTGACTTCAGACAGCAGATAAGATCTGCGGTGGAGAAGGGAGGGAAAGGCATTGCAAGTGGTTGGGGTGTGAAAGTGAGAAGCAGGGGGTGCCTGGGTGGCTCAGTTGGTTAAGCGTCGACTCTGGATTTTGGCTCAGGTCATGATCTCATGGTTCATGAGAGCCTGCTGGGGATTCTCTCCTTCTCCCTCTCTCTGTGCCTCCCTGCTTGCATTCTCAGTCTCTCTCTCTCTCTTTCTCTCAAAATAAATAAATTGGAAAAAAAAAACCTTTAATAAAAAGAGTCAGAAGCAGAAAGGGCATGGGCTACATGTAAAGGTAGAAAATGACAAAACAAGTAAGTACCTTCAGGGAACAATGAGTAGACAGGTTTAATCAACCCAAAGGAAAAAATTCATATATTTAGTGCCTGAATGCCACAGGCACTGAAAAATTTCACTTCATCCTCACAGCAACTGCTTGAGTGAGGAAGGCAGACGTCTCCCCTCATTACACATGGGTGACTAATCCTTGTCGCTGGTCAGTAACGTGCCCAAGGTCACAGATTGGTAAGTGGCAGAGTCGGGATTCATACCCACCTCTTCCCCTCCCCACTGCCGAGCTCCCCCAGCTGAAAGCACGGATGGTGAGCTCATGGCGAGTTTCATGGTGAAGCGTGCAAGGTCCTCAGGCACAAGTGGGTGAGGCCAGGGGAAAGAGTGAAAGCAGACGTCAAACCAGGCTAGAGAGAACACAGGCAGACCAGTCTGACAGTCTGACACTGTTTGCCGTCTGCTAGTTTGACAATGTGATTGTGACCCACCCGTGCCTGGTCCATGATGTGTTCGGGGGGACGTGGGACACAGCTCTCCGTCAACAAACCCAAGCCTTGTCTGCCATGAAAAGGAATCCTTGACTGTTTCTACTTTGAGGAATGTTAAAAAACCTAGAGCTGAACTCCTCACATGTCCTCTATTACCTCCTGCTGCCTTCTCTTTATGGCCAAAGCCCTCGCTGCCCCTTTGCCTCTTGCTGAAGACACCGCTGGTTGACGTCTCCATAGGGACCCCTCTCCCTCATCTTTCCTGCCGACGCTGGGATTCACTCCTTTGCATCCCACCCTCCTCTGTAAGGCCACGTGCATCAGAGGAGGCAGGATGTACCCCGGTCTCAGCGGGTGACTCCTGCTTAACCTCAGCCAGTCACAGCGGCCCTATTCCCCTTACCTATGTGGACTTAGGAGTATGTCATGCAACTGGGCCGATGACATATGAGGATGAGTGTGCTTGGAAGCTTCTGGGAGATGGTTCTTCACTCTCAAGGGGATACAAGGAGGAAATGCCCTCTACTTCTTCTGGATTTTCTTGTTAATCTAGATGCGATACCTCGAACTGTGGCAGACGTGTTGCAAACATAACGGGACCAGGACGGACCAAGGTCACAGACTAGTTAGTGGCAGAGCCAGGATTCACACCAATCTAACGACATTGCTCTTACCTGCTCTTGACTGACATGTGATGTGTTGAAAGGAAGATGGTTCCTTGTGCCGATTCCCCATCATGACAGTGTGTTTCTTGGGGCGGGGGGGCGGGCGGAAGACAAATAAGAGGTTCAGAAAAGGGAGTATGGTCTATAGGGGAATGAGACAGAAAAAAACATTGGAAGAAGAATCACTTTAGTTACTAAATGGGTACCATACAACATCCTCTGAGAGGAAGGAAGAAATAATAGAACTTCTGAAAATTTTTTTGGTGGTTGAACTATGTTTCTTGAATAGAAACCACTCAGAAACTAGACCACAGCGATCATAGCTTCAGTAACATGAACACAGGCCTAAAGGAAATGAGTCACTGCCCAGGAGGCCACTGTCATGTGCACATTTGTTGATTGTGCCTGCTCTTCATTGTAGAACAGGGGTCGGCTAAGTGCAGCCCTGTGACCAAGTCAAGCCAGCCCCCCGTTTTTATAAATAAAGTTTTGTTGGGACACAGCCAAAGCCACTTGTTTACATACTGTCCATGGCTGTCTTTGTGCTAAAATGTCAGAGGTGGGTAATTGCAGGAGACGCCGTATGGCTCATAAAGCTGAAAGCACTTTCTATCTGGCCCTTTACAGAAAGTTTGCCACCCCTGATGTAGAAGGAGGAGAACTGATCGGACAGGCTGTGTACAAATTATAAATATATATATATATATATATATATATATATATATATATATATCATCTACAAATAAGATTTGGTAGCTGACTGCCTTGCTATAGCAAGGGCAGGATAAAGAGCCTTTGCTTTTTGCATCTGGCTGATCTCTGTTGATTTCCACAGAACTTAGAGTCGATTTAATTTTAATGAAAATTAAAAATTAAAGAGGCAGAGTCCCTGCCCACGGTAGCTCACAGGTTACATATACTTTAACGGTGAGATTATTGCCATTGTATATATATCATGTACAAATATAGACACATATATGGCCAACCAAATGTAAAACTGATTCACATAAACCCATATGAATTCTGACCCACAATCCACAGCAGCCATCTCAAGAAACCAATCCATGACCTATAATAACCAGCTCAGGAAACCAACTTGTTACTGCAAGTCAGGCTTGTGGGAGGGGAGACCATCGTCTCCAGCACCCAGGCCAGGCCAAACAATAAACCCTATAACAATCAACCCCAGTCAGGGCTTGATGAACGACGGACAGCTTTCCTAATGTTCATCCTCACTTGCAACAAAGGACAAGAAAAAGCCAAATACACATCCCATCCAATCACACAGAGTGCCTGGCTTCTAAATATCCTGCCTGCAGCTTCCCTGGGCCCACAGCCTACAATCAGGACATACCTGAAGCCTTCCCTGTTTTCCACTAAAACGCTTTCCCTGCCTGCCTTTCAGTCTTTGCCAAAACCCAAGTGATAGTGGCTGACTCTTTTGCTATCCCAAGTTCAGAATAAATAGCCTTTGCTTTCCCCATTTGATCTCTGTTTATTTGGCTGATCTCTGTTTATTTCTGCAGGGCTTGGAATCAAAGAATCGGAGTTTTAATCTTGGATCTTCCACTCATTCCATACATGACATTGAATAACTTGCCTTGCCAGTTAAAAAAAAAAAAAAAAAAGAAAGACGAGGCGCCTAGGTGGCTCAGTCGGTTAGGCGTCCAACTTTGGCTCAGGTCATGATCTCACCATTTGTGAATTCAAACTTCATGTCAGGTTCTGGACTGACACCTCGGAGCCTGGAGCGTGCTTTGGATTCTGTGTCCCCCTCTCTCTCTGCCCCTCCTCTGCTTGCACTCTGTCTGTCTCTCTCTCAAAAATAGGGCACCCATTGGGATGACCACTGGGTATTCTATGGAAACCAATTTGACAATAAATTTCATTTAAATAAATAAATAAATAAGTAAACATTTTTAAAAATTAAAAAAAAAAAAAATAAGGAGGCAGCATCCCTACCCATAGTAGCCGATAGGCTACAAATACTTTAAGGGTGAGATTATTGCCATGCTAAAAGTATGTATAAAGGACAGAGGTAGCTCTGAAGAAGGAGTGACAGGTTGTATCTGGGTCATACATCTAGTAATTGCCTGGCATTGATTAATCAATAATCATTGTTATCTTTGGCCACTATTAATATAGTCATTGTGAAAATATCTCTCCCCTAAATTCACAAATTTCTTCCTTTCCAAGCAAAACTGTAAGCCACTCATTTCAAAATATGGTGTAGTCATTTGTTTGAAAATCCAATTTCATAAATGGCTCATCTGTTAAAGGAATATTTTAATGGATCTTGATTCAAACCTCACTCAAACCCTCTTTTCTGGGTTGCCATTAGTGGAATCAGGTGAGTTTGTCCAAAGCACTGTCGGTTTGTTCTGTGGGTGCTTAGAAATTTCCACAAATAATACACTTCTGAGTATCTTGGATGTCTTTAATCTTTTGTAGAATACCTACCTACTCGATGTATGGTGTACAAAACAAAACACCAATCGTACAGAACCTCCACTAAGATCTCATCAAGGGCCTTAAGTCATATTATCATAGTTTCATTGTCCATGAGCCTTCTATGAACGTCCTTAAAAAATGTTCATTGTTAAAAGAGGCTTTTAAAGACACAGCTTCCACTAGTTAAAAAAAGCAATACATGAATATTTATTTGGATTTTTAAGCTTTAGCGTGAATGTTACATGACATATAAGCAAAGCCTAGCTTGGAAAATATCCCGGTTTTTCCTACTATATGCAAACGGAAAAGTACACTGGACACGTATGGGGAGTCCTGGTAACCAGTCTGAAATCTACCCCTGACTAGGCTCTAGAGAGTAACATTACAACTTTGGATCACTATTTCCTGTCTTCTAGGCTATCACAAAGGTCCTCTTCAAGACTAAACAGCTATCATCAGTCAGCTCCATGAATTTTAAGAAATACTAGCAGAAAATGACATTGTCCAGACGCTCAACAGGATGGTTTCCATCAGGTGGAAGCTTAACCTCACAAAATTTCAACAATGTTCTCCCTAAGGAGCATTGGATTCAAAGTGGAACCTGGGACGATTTCTGTCCAGGTGGTGTTCCCAGATGGAACAATACATAGTTAGCAGCATCAGCGTGGATGATTGAAAAGGTCAATGTGGGAAAGGCCTTGACTCAGCCACTCATAGAGCAAGGGCTGAGCTAAGTTCTAGGGATTTGGGAGTAAGCAAGACACCGCCCCTCGAGATGCCACAGCAAGTGAGGAGAGAAATGGTTTGCAGATGAAGAGAGACCATTGACTTGGCTCTGATTTCATTGTGAGACCCATTTAGTAAAGAAATGGATGATTCTTGTTATCATCCCACGCAGTATGGTGGTTACCAGTAATAAGTCTAGAACCATGCTTCCAGGGTTCAAATCCCCCCTTTGCCAGGGTCCAACTGTGTGATCTTGAGAATTACCTAAAAGTCCTCTGCCTCAGATTTTTCCTTATCCATAAAGCATGTGCAATAGTAATTAATACCTACCTCATGGAGTTTTCTGGGGATTAATTAGGCAGTATACATAAAGCACTTCATATGATACCTAATTGTAAGCACTTTGCAAGTATTGGTAGGTTTTAGTTCCCATTTTATTGAGCATTGTCTGAACAGTGGACATGCATGATGACATTTAGTCCTCACTAGGGTAGGTTCTAGTATTCTCACTTTATAAAGAAAGTGAGGGAGGGAGGAAGGATTAAAAAAAAAAAAAAAAACTTCTGGAATTTTGCGATCTGCCAATAAGACCTGAAGAAAAGGATATTCTCTTAATTTTTTAAAAGTATTTCCTCCCAACGTCTAGGGTCTAGTCCGGACTATTCTCTTTTCTCTTTTCACTGGAGCTCATAAACTCTATGAGGTCATGTTCAACCTTAAAGGAGAAATCTCATCTGGCTCTCTCATACAATTCTGTCATTTCTACTTCACCAGCCAATTAATAACTCATAATTAGGTCCAGAGCTGAAATTCCTTAGTCACTGCCCCCTGTGAGGGGCAGTTGTCCGCAAAACAAGACAAAAATATGGCACACTTCTCCACTTTCAGCCAGATAAAGCTCGCAGCAGTTATCCGGAGCGGTGATGTGAGCCCCCGTTACTACAACAGCCTACCTCTGAGCACTTTGTGACCTGGGTGAGAGAGACATCTGGTCACTTCCTTCGAGATTCACATGGCTCTTATTACACCTGTACCAGCAACCCTTCCATGCATCTTTATTTATAGCCTCACCCTATTCTCTGCTGACCTGTTTTCCCTCTCATGCCCTCATTTCCATCAGCATGTCTATGGGTTTTTTTTTTAACACAAATTACCTCCTCACATAATAGGTATATTACTCATTTTAGTATGTACCAATATTGAATTCCAGCTCAAGTCTTGGTGATTCTAAAATATCACATTGACCGCGTTTTGTCATTAGTTTCTTTTCTTTCTTATAATCTGCCAATTTGTATGGAGATTCTGAGACCCTAATTCCCACCTCCTTTAAAATCGTTCCTTCCCATAAGTCCCCAGACACATTCTGCATCTCCATTCTTCTCTCTGACTCATACTTGTTATCGGCCAAAGCAATTATTTCCATGAACGTTTCTCCCTTCCCATCTGTATTAGTTTCCTAGGGCTGCCTTATCAAAGTTCCACAAACCCGGTGGCTTAAAATGACAGAAATGCATTGCCTTACAGTTCTAGAGGTTAGAAACACAGAATCAAGATGTCCACAAGGTCGCTTCTTTCTGCAAGTTCTGCGGGACAATCCGTCCTGTGCATCTCTTCTAGAATCTGGTGTTTGCCAGAAATCCATGGGTGTTCCATGGCTTGTAGAGACATCACTCCAATCTCTGTGTCTTCACATGGCCACCGTCTTCGAAGGGTACCAATCACTGGGATGAGGGATACCCTAACTCAGTATGGCCTCATCTTAGCCAATTATATCTGCAAAGATCCTATTGCCAAATAAAGTCATGTTCACAGGTACTGGGGTAAAGACTTCAACATATGTTTTTGAGGAAACACAATTCAATGGAGAACATCATTGCTACTCACTTCAGATCCTTGTGCTTCAGTCGGCTGAACTACAGAACAAATAGCCTGTTCTTCATCCCCAGGGATGGAGTCAGCCCAAGGAGTCATCACCATCTCCTCCTGAGCTAAGGATGCCAATCCCATGATGGAACCCCATGTACACAGCCAGCAGTGCCCCTCCCAAAACTGCCACTCCCTTCCAAGATCGAAATACCTATCTGAAAAAATAATGAAACGCTGCCTATATTCTCCACCTTCCTGGAAACCCTTCCCTGCCGATGCTGTTTTTCCAGACCAAATTAAGAGGAGCTGATAATGAGGTACAGCACGCCCTTGACCACAACCTAAACATACCCATCATGAAGACAACCGGTTGCCTTCAGCCAGATTGGATGGTAAGAATGAAGACTTTTATCAGACAGACCTGGTTGTAGGTAAATCTTGGCTCTGCCATTTACCAGCTTAACTCCAAGTACCACAGAGCGTGACCATGTTTGGAGGGGGGGCCTTTAAATGGTGATTAAGTACAAAATAGTGATTAAGGGGGGCCTTTAAATAGTGATTAAGTACAGATTGGTGGGCCTGAACCAATCTGACTGGTGTTCTTATAAAAAGCAGAAATTCAGAGGCACAGAGAGACATGCACACAGAGAAATGCCCTGTGAGAACAGAGCACAAGACGGGCATCTGTAAACCAGGAGCCCCTGCCCACACCTTGATCTCGGACATCCAGTCTCCAGAACTGTGAGAAAAATACATTTCTGTTGTTTAAGCCACCCAGGAGCCTATGGTATTTGGCGGTTTGTGTGTGTGTGTGTGTGTGAGGTAAACTTGACAAATAAAAATTGAATGTATTTAAAGCGTGTCCTGTGATGTTTTGATATATGTATATATACTGTGAAACAGTTATCATGATCGAGCTAATTAACATACCCGTCGCTTCACATAGTCACCACCTTTCTTGTGTGGTGAGAGCACTTACGATCTACTCTCTTAACAAACGTCATGTGTACAATACGGCATTATTAACTGAAGGCACTGTATTGCACATTGGATCTCCAGAACTTATGCATCTTCCATAACTGAAACTTTATACCCTTTTACCAACATCTCCCCATTTTCCTTACGCCCCAACCTCTGGAAACCACCATTCTGCTCTCTGCTATTATGAGTCTGGCATTTATCAATTCCACATGTTGGTGAGATCTGTGATTGTGTAGCACTTGTCTTTCTGTGTCTGGCTTATTTCACTTAGCATAATAACCTCCAGGCTCATCCATATTGACATGAATGGCAAGACTTCTTTCTTTTTTAAGGTGAATAATATTCCGTTGTATATATATATGTATATATACACACACACACACACATATATACATATATATATATATATACATACATATATACATATTTATGTGTGTGTGTGTATATATATATATACATACATACAAATACCACATTGTCTTTATCCATTCATCCATCGACAGACACTTAGGTCATTTTCATATCTTGCCTATTGCAAATAATACCGCAATGAATCTGGGGATGCAGATATTGAGATGGTGATTTCATTTCACACACACATATATATACACATGCATATATATATCTACACCTAGAAGTGAGACCGTTTTTTGATTTTTTGACAATCCCGCCCCCCCTACTGTTTTCCATAGTGGCTATACTAACTGACATTCCCACCAACATTCCAGTTTCTCCATATCCTCGCCAGCATTTATCATCTTTTGCCTTTTTTGATAAGGGCCATTGTAACAGGGGAGGTGATATGTCACTGTAGTTTTGATTTGCACTTCCCTGATGATTAGTAATGTTGTGCACCTTTTCATATACACACTGGCCATTTGTATTTCTTTTCTGGGAAAATGTTTATTCAGATCTTTTGTGCATTTTTAAAATCATGTTTACTGTTTTGAGGCTCGTGGGTGGCTCAGTCCGTTAAGCGTCCAACCTCGGCTCAGGTCACGATCTCGCGGTTCATGAGTTCGAGCCCCGCATCAGGCTCTGTGCTGATGGCTCAGAGCCTGGAGCCTGCTTCAGATTCTGTGTCTCCCTCTCTCTCTGCCCCTCCCCTGCTCACACTCTGTCTCTCTATGTCTCTCAAAAAAACAAAAAACAAAAAACAAAAAACGTTAAAAAACATCATGTGCATTGTTTTTATTTTTTAAACTGTTAAGTTGTTTGAGTTGCTTCCATGTTTGGGATACTAAGCCCTTGTCAGATACATGGCTTGCTGTGCTTTTGCCTTCTTCCCCCATCAATCAAACTCCAGTGTCTTTCAAACCTTGGCTAAAATTCTGCCTCCTTGATAAAACTTCCAGTGACAGTCATCGGCCCTTTCTCTGCCACATCCCACAGGCCGGGAAACAGTCTGGATCCCCTCAGCTTGGCTTCTCTGAGTTGCTGAGAGCAAGGCCCCACTGATAAATCCTGTTTGAACTGAAGGAAAGTAAACATGAATCTGCAGCCTGGAGTAGAGATGAGGTGTGCCAGGACATTGTCTACTTAGGAAACAGCTTTATGTTGGAAACGTGGGCAAAATTCAAAACAGGAAACCCTTACAACTGGAATTCCACATCCAATTGCATTCATGGGGAAGGAATTCTACCAACCCCTCTAAGAAACATGAATCCCCGAGGGCACGGTGAGGGAAAATCCTTCTTGTCTGGTCCCCAGACTCTCAGCCTCTCCTGAGTGAAGACATGAGTGGCCTTTTTAGGGAACCACAGAGAAACTACAGTCCCAATTGTCCCCGCGGGGCTGAAGACCCAAGGCTTAAATGACTCTGAAGGGTAATTCAAGTGAAATTGAAGAAAGTCTAAGTGTTTCAAGAGACAAGTCGCACAAGGCGAAACATCAGCGTTCACTGCCCGCAACACACACGGAGGTACTGGGGACCCAACTCTGAGGCAGGGCAGCCAGCAATGGGCATCGTGGACAAGAACTGGACCTCATAACCACGTGGCCCCACTGTTTACCGACAGTGCAACTTTGGACAAGTTACTCAAGCTTTCTGGACTTCACTTTCCACTTATCCAAAAATAGAGCCATGTAAGTTAACGTTGAATTCTTAACCACACCTGGATAGACACTGTGCCAATTGCTTTCCATGCAGTAACAGGATTGAATGAGTTAACGTGTTTAAAGGTCCTGGTTCAGAACGTGACACTGGGTAAGCGCTTATAACAGTGGATGGTGGCCATTGTTGCCGTGAAGACAGATATTATCTCTATAGTCTATGATCAGATGGATTGGTAGATTTTCCTTTTCTCAGAAAGTTCAAGCACTGGCTTTGTCCCCTGCCAGCTGTATGGCCTTGGCTAAACTTCTGAAGCTTTTCAACCTCCCTGTCTCTGATCTTCCAAATGTGCCTAACAGTCTCTGCTTCCCAAGGTCTTCGGGATACCCAGGTGGGATCTGGATGTGAAGGGTCTTGAAACAATGTATTGTGTGCATGGATGAAATTATTGTGATTACCACCCCCACCAATCTGCCCAACCTCACAGAAAGTGGCTGTGACTTAATGCTTAAGGGAAGAGAATATGTAGACCAGGCCTCTCCATGGGTAAGTGCACAGTGGCAAGCTGTGACTCCATGCTATATCATCCTAGAGCTCTCAGCCCTCTAAATTTAAAGGCCATCGATAGGCCACACCCTAGCACGATCAACAGAGCAACAAGTGGGCCAATGCATTTGGCCAATCTCTCTGTCCTCCCCATACTTGTCACACCACTCTGGCTGCAAGGAGGGCCAGTCTACTTAAAGGTAATTATGATGATGATGAATGGCAGGATAGCCTCACCAAACGATGGTAGGGTGAAAGAGGAGCAATTAGAAAAGGAATTATGGGATGCCTGGGGGGCTCAGTCGGTTGAGCATCCAACTTCAGCTCAGGTCATGATCTCGAGGTCCACGAGTTCAAGCCCCGGATCGGGCTCTGTGCTGACAGCTCAGAGCCTGGAGCCTGTTTCAGATTCTGTGTCTCCCTCTCTCTCTACCCCTCCCCCACTCATGCTCTGTCTGTCTCTCTCTCTCTCTGTCAAAAATAAATAAACATTGAAAGAAAGAAAAGGAATTATAGATTTTAGGGACACACAAGAAATGTGCACTTCCAGCCCCTGCTTAAGTCGTTCCCCTGTAGTCTTTCCTGATCATGCTGTCTAAAATATCCCACCTCTCCCCACGACTTTCTCGCTCTGTGCCTCAGTCTCCCTTTATTAAAGGAAGGTAATAATTATACCTCTTTTAGGATGACAGTAAGGGTTAAATGCATCATGCAGGTAAATGTTCGCAACAGGTATGCTACGTGGTGTTTCATAAATGTTAGCTTTCATCAATAGTATTAGTATTTTCATCTAATTGCTATTTGGTTCTAGCCGGTATATTCTGAAAGCATTATCTTGGCTTTCCACCTCTTCTATGTGGTTGTTACCTGACTTCCCCACTAGGTCTTAACCTTTACAAGAAGGGGCCGAGGCCATCTGTGCACTAGGTGCCTAATAAATATCAGTTGGTTGGACGAGTAAATGATTTAATGAGTGAATGAATAGACAGGCAACCCCCACACTCACCAAACTCATCTCTCATATCCTGACAACATATTTGTAGAATGCAGTTTCTTATGTAAACTTTAGGCATGAAGAACCAGTGACTCTGAAAAATCGATTTGTCCACATAGGAAGGTGGGTGAGCAGTTGGCTGCAAGACCCAGTGATTGATCACTGATTGATTTATCCAGACTTGTGGTCATTTGTTCCACAAATATATCTTAAGTCCCTGCCCCGCACCATGCAATGGGCTCCCCAGCCCCATCCGCAAGGGAAGCTGTCTTTAAATCAGGGCTGCACCCCGGTTTTTTTTTTTAATGTTTTTTTATTTATTTTTGAAGGAGAGAGAGAGACAGAGCATGAGCAGGGGAGGAACAGAGAGAAAGGGAGACACAGAATCCAAAGCAGGCTCCAGGCTCCGAGCTGTCAGCACAGAGCCCGATGCGGGGCTCGAACCCACGAACTGTGAGATCATGACCTGAGCTGAAGTCGGACGCTTAACCGACTGAGCCACCCAGGCGCCCCTGCACCCTAGTTTTATAATCTCAGTATACACATAGGAAATCAAGACTCAGAACAAATCTCACAGTGAAGAGGAGACAAGGGGCCACAGTCCCCCAGGGCACCCCCTCCCCCCCGCAGCATCTGAAGCACAGCTGAGTCTTTTCTCCCTGTGACACCTGATTTCCTCATCGATGACTGTCCTAGCCAGAGCTACATCATCCCAAGGACAAGGCCATCAGGGTTCAGCTTCATGAGCCTGCAAGTGTAGCTTTGTTTGTTCCGGTGGGGGCGGGGGAGGATGTTGATAAGCATCACCACCATCCATGGCTTACCGTTCATTTCCTAATCAGTCATCACATTTTGTTCAAGCTCGGTGCCGACCTATCGTATTTAACGCCATGTTCCGCAGCAAAAAGCTACTGCTTGGGATTACTTAGCAAAACCCACCAGCTTCTATCTTTGGCTGCTGCAGCAAGCAAAAGAAACTTAGGTTTTCAGGATATTTTCCCCCTTGGGGTCTAGGGGTTTTCATTTTGTTCAGACACTGTGTCCCCCTCCTATTCCTTCTTTCCCTCCATGGTGTGAAGACAAGTCAAATTACTTAAAGCAGAGCTACCTTTGGCTATTGTCTGGACCTGCTCTCCCCGCTAAAGCCACCCCTCATGGCACGCACACACGCACCCACGTTATTAGTCAACAGAACCATGGGACCTTGGGCCTACATTTCATTTCTCAGCCTACATTTCATCAACTATAACATGGGGAGATCAGACTAGGTCATCCCTTCCTGTTCTGAAATTACACAATTCCAATTTTGCCATGATTCTCAAATGATGACGATAGAGTCCCAAATTGTCTGAGATGGAAGATATGTTTAGAAATAATCCAATATGGGAGCGCCTGGGTGGCTTAGTCAGTTAAGAATTAAACTTCGGTGCAGGCCTTGATCTCGAAGCTTGTAAGTTCCAGCCTCCATCAGGCTCTGTGCTGACAATGGGGAGCCTGCTTGGGATTCTCTCTCTCTCTCTGTCTCTCTCTCTCCCTGTCAAAAAAAACAAACATTAAAAAAGAAAGAAAGAAAGAAAGAAAGAAAGAAAGAAAGAAAGAAAAGAAAGAAAGAAGGAAAGAAAGAGAAGAAGGAAGAAAGAGAGAAAGAAAGACTCCATGGGGCACCTGGGTGGCTCAGTTGGTTGAGTATCCAACTTCGGCTCAGGTCAAGATCTGGCAGTTTGTGAGTTCCAGCCTTGCACCTGGCTTTGTGCTCACAGCTCAGAGCCTGGAACCTGTTTCGATTCTGTGTCTCCCTCTTTCTCTGCCCCTCCCCCGCTCGTGCTCTCTGTCTCTCAAAAACAAACATTAAAAACAAGAAAAAGAAAAAAAGAAAGAATCCAATGTGGCATCCTTGTACTTCAATCATTTTAGTGCCGTTTCATTATTTGCCACATCTGCATACCACCTATCCTATGATTTACCCAACTATTTTTCTTCAAGTTGACTTTATTTCTTAAAGGCACGTATTTTAAAGGGACAACTTACCACTACCATGGACCGAAAACCATAATCCATTGCCGTAAATAGAATCATAACTAAAGGAAAGTAAAACAAGCAAAGAAAATTCTAGCTGGGTATGATTGCCCGCCCAAGGACACCAGCCAGTCGCGTGCACCTCTCCCTTGAAATGGCAGCATGGCTACTGTCGAAAGGTTACTGATGTCATGCTTGCACAAAAGGCGATTTCTCCTGGCCCTGCTCTGCCTCGAAAAGGGCCACAGCTCTCTCCCAAGCTGTGCTGGTGTACTATTCATCACAGAGCCTGGACGCCGCACCACCCAAGATCAATCTCACGTACTTCACTTTGGGTAAAATGTCTTCACTGTTGGTCTTTGCCCACCATTACACTTAGTTCGTGCAACGTTCTAAGGCGTCTGTGTCTGCCACTCGCCCACCTCCTTCACCTGCGGGCACTGCCAGGGAGCAGGGATGAGGAAGCAGAAGCAGTTCAAAACACGCACGAGCACGAAACGCTCCACAACAGGTTGCAAACGGTGCACCGCCTTCTCTGGCGCTTCCCCAAGTCCGAGGCTCTGGTGGTCTCTGACCTTGGGCCGTTCAACGTTGCTGCCTTTTTGAAAGGAATCACCGCCAGTGCACCACCAAGAACAGCTTCCACTGAGTATCTGGGGAGCCCCTGGGGTGGCTTCCCTTTCCCCCTTTCCTCTTTCTAGAGACACCAAGAGGAGGAGGGACAACAGGATAGAGACGGGGGGGCAGAGGCAGTAAGGAGAACACAGGGGAGGCACTGCCTTCATTTATTTAGATGGTGCGGGGGAAAAGACACTCCGGTGTTTCCTCCTTGGACGCAGTCTGGCATCCGCTTCCGGTTCTATCATTTCTCGGCAGCGTAGACTTGGGTAAGTTTCTCCCTCCTGAGCTTCGATCTCCTTTTTTGCAAAATGGCTCTGAACGCACATACTTCTGTGGTGAAGACGTCAGGAGTTCTGGCAGGTACGGGGCCAGGCAGGCACACAGATAAACACTCGTTCTGTTCCTCTTTCCGTTATTCTTAACTTTGGCACCATTTCTGGAGATCCAAAACGTGCCCTGTCTATATCGGTTTGTTTGTTTTGCCTTCCAAATCCTGGGTCTCGTCTACAAAGTAAAACAAAGTGAGAGACAGAGAGAGAGCACGTGCTGTGCATTCTCATAATTTAAGGGTTTTCTCCTACGGCCTGATGATGGAAAGGGATGGGTGGGGGCCAAGTGGCTCGACAAGGGAGCAGAGAAGAGGGAAGAAAGACTTTACACCAGCAAGCCCAATAATCAGTCAGCCCCGTTTGAATAATCAGCAGCAGCCTGCTGGAAGCTCCAAGCCCCCAAAAGGTTTTCGGGATGAGAGAGTAACACCATGAATCTAGAAAATGTGGTGCGTTTTGTGCATAGATTTGAATTAGAGGATTCGCGGTTGGTTTTGCATCTCAAGTCGGGGAGGTGGATGGAGGCATAAAGAAAAACAGAGAAACACTGCCCCCTGCTGTCGATACGGTAAATAGCAGCATAGATGTAAAAAATTTCCACTCACGCCCTAAATGTTTGCAAAGGATTCTCTACGTGCGGATATTTGAATTTTACGGAATGCCTTCTCCCATCTGAAGCTATCCCTCAAAGGTTGCAAAAGTGATCATAGGACAGAGGCCTGCTTTCCAATGATTATATTTTCACCGGACATTTTGCTGTTTCTTGATCTGAACAGGAAATGCATTGACATGATTTTTAAATCAGAACACTATAAAGAAAAGTTATAAATTGAAAAAGGCCCCATCTTGTGGATGCCCTCCTTACCCATGCCCAGATGCTTTTATTCGCTCTTTTATGTAAATATAAGCAAGCGTGGCTGTATAATCTTTTCTTCCTTCTTTCTCATACAATAGGTACCTACTCACCACTGTTCCGCATACTGCTTTTGTCACTGAACACCATATCTCAGAGATGTAAGCTTCCTTGTTCTTTTTCTCACTGAGCATTTCAAATATGGGGGGAGAAAACACACACTGCCAGTTGGCAAACCATACACGTTGGTAGAATTACCGCAAAATGTGAGTGATTTAAAATGGTTGGTATAGACATAACCTTCGGCCCACATCACCCACAGGCGAACACGGTCCATATTGTCCTTGGTAATAAACTTGTCGCCTGCTTAGATTTGCATCCTGGTGCTCCTGCCAATGAGCGCCTCTCACCTTGGTGCCCACTGTGTTCCACGCCAGAAGAGAGCTTTGTCGCTACTGAACTTTACAAGCTGGCGCTCAGAACTGAAACGGCTTTATGCACCAAGATTTCTATTAAAAACCCAGGGTGAAGAAGAAAGCCTTTCGCTTCAGCTGAAAGGCTCTCATAAAGGGCAAAATGGGAAATACAAACACCACTGCCTTTTTGCTGGTTGGATACCACGGCCATCAGCACCTCCTGAACGTAGCAGTGGCAGCCGGCTTTGGCTTGTCGTGTTCGAAACAGAAAACGGTGCCTCCAGCACAGACAGCAAGGCAGTGAGACTGTCAAGGTCAAAGAAAAACCCAGTTATCTATAACAAACACTGACCGTACAATTAAATTATACCGGTCGGAAAAACGTTTGATCCCCTACAACTGGCCTTTCTAGAAAATGCACCCGCAGATCAGCCTGTGCAACTGATCAGCATCCAGCCGACCAATTTCCTTTTGTCATCCTGCATCCTGCAACAGGTCACTAGTAAATTCGTTGGTGCCCACCTACATTTCCTTGGTCCCACCCCGGAGGCCACCGGCAGCTTCATTGGGAGTTCCCACGTGCACACGGATATCTTATCATCAAGGAATTGCTTCTCTCCACCCAAGGGCTTTTTCTGGCTACAGAAGTGTGCCCTGGACAGTCCAGGCACGCAAAGCAGGACAGAAGTGCCAGGACGTTAGGGTCCCCATACAGCAACGCTCAACCAATGACAGATGGAAATTGGGAGATACATACCATAAATATCCAGCCCCCTTGCCTCTTGCTCGAGCAACGCTCAAGCGTGTGGTACCCAGACTCTCAGAGAGACACCAGTACAGTTGAGCCCCAAGTGCCCACAATAGTGAGCCACTCGTTAACACATCCTTTATTGGCTTTTTTCCTTCTCCATTCTCTTGCTTTCTTCCTAGGATCACCTCCTATGACAATCTGGATCCAAACAGGAGACAGAGACCACAAACTAACTCAAACAGAGCACGCTTAGTACAAAGAACCATTAACTGTGATAGAGTAACCGTCAGATACAAGAAAACTCTAGAAAGGCGCCCTGTGGCTTAGGAGGGGTGCCCATGGAAGAACCAAACTTGCGAGGGGTCCAGACATCTTTGGAGGTGTAACTCTGCCCACTGGATAGCAGAGAAGTCTGCTGCTTTGGCCAGGCTGGGGCTGGTCCAGAGGCACTGTAAGTACAAGAGACCACACTCCAGAGAACGTGTGAGAAAGCGGACAAACAGCGACCGACCTTAGGGTGTGGAGTCGGGAAGCCAACAGGGCCAGGAGTCCTGCAGAGAATACGTCTATGCCCCAGGCTCTGGCTTCTGCGTCGAGGGGGCTGCACAAATGTCATCACCACCTTTGCCACATTGCCAAAGGACCACATTTTGGCCCGTGGCTGAGGAGGACCCCACTGAATGTCCTCACACCCCTACAGTTGAGCCCCCGCTGGTACAAAAATGGCAGGAGACCTTCCTCTTCTGCAACAGCCCTCCAGCGCCCTCTACTGAGAAGCTTGACTCCGTGCTCACATAAAATGGAAATACTTAAGGGAATTCTGTTATCACAGAGCATAGATTGAAGGGCTGCCTCAGAGCTGAGAAGCAATAAGTTAATCACACAGCCTCCTCCCAAATAAACTACTTGCATCCATATCCTTGTCTCAGGGTCTGCTCTTAAAAGAGCCCAAATCATACTTGATTTCAATCTTGGCACTGTGACCTCGAGGAAGGAACTTAGCGGCTTACAGTCCTCACTTTCCCAATTGGTAAACAGAGGTAATAATAAACAATATCCACCTCACGAGGTGTCGAGAGAATGAAAAAATGAACCACGTGCAACTCATCCGAAACAAAACAAGGGCTCAAAGATGTCATTATCTGTCTTCCTCCTTTTCAATCCAAATTGCAGCCCTAAGGTTTCTTCTTAGTTGTCAGGATGCTCAGAGATGCCCAGCCCAAAACGTTTTTGTTCATGAACGTGCCTCAAGACAGCTTTTGTGGGGAAAGGATTAGAAGGACTGGAAAAGGAATTTTTTTTAATGTTTATTCATTTTTGAGAGACAGAGCAAGGGGGGGGGGGGGCAGAGAGAGGGAGACACAGAATCTGAAGCAGGCTCCAGGCTCCGAGCTGTCAGCCCAGAGCCCGATGCGGGGCTCGAACTCACAAACTTCGAGATCATGACCTGAGCCAAAATCAGACGCTTAACCAACTGAGCCACCCAGCTGCCACCCAGAATTCTCTTGAGAGAATCCTAAGCAGGGCTTAGCGTTTGAATCCAATGCCAATTCTCTAGTTCCAACCCTGAGATCATGACCTGAGCTGAAATCAAGAGACAGGTGCTTCTGTTGGTGGGAATGCAAATTGGTGCAGCCGCTCTGGAAAGCAGTGTGGAGGTTCCTCAGAAAATTAAAAATAGACCTACCCTATGACCCAGCAATAGCACTGCTAGGAATTTATCCAAGGGATACAGGAGTACTGATGCATAGGGGCACCTGTACCCCAATGTTTATAGCGGCACTCTCAACAATAGCCAAATTATGGAAAGAGCCTAAATGTCCATCAACTGATGAATGGATAAAGAAATTGTGGTTTATATACACAATGGAATACTACGTGGCAATGAGAAAAAATGAAATATGGCCTTTTGTAGCAACATGGATGGAACTGGAGAGTGTGATGCTAAGTGAAATAAGCCATACAGAGAAAGACAGATACCATATGGTTTCACTCTTATGTGGATCCTGAGAAACATAACAGAAACCCATGGGGGAGGGGAAGGAAAAAAAAAAAAAAAAAAAAGAGGTTAGAGTGGGAGAGAGCCAAAGCATAAGAGACTGTTAAAAACTGAGAACAAACTGAGGGTTGATGGGGGGTGGGAGGGAGGGCAGGGTGGGTGATGGGTATTGAGGAGGGCACCTTTTGGGATGAGCACTGGGTGTTGTATGGAAACCAATTTGACAGTAAATTTCATATATTAAAAAAAAAAAAAAAAAATAACCAAAACCTAGAAACAACCAAAATGTCCATTTTCAGGTGAATAGATAAATTATGGTTTATCCATACCATATAAGACCACTCATAAATAAAAAGGAACACACTATTGATAGCATAACAGAATAAATGAACCTCAAAAGCATTATGCTGAGCACAAAAAAACAAACACAAAAGAGTATATACTCTATGATTGCCATTTACAAGAAATTCTAGAACAGGCAAAACTAATTTATCTTGGCAAAAAGCAGATGAATGGTAGACCAGGACTGAGGATAAAAGCAATTGACTGCAAAGGGGCATGAGGTTACTTTTTAAAATGATGTTAATTTTGATTACATGGGTGTATATGTTTGTCAAAACTCATTGAACTGTGCATTCAAAGTGGGTGCATATTATTACATGCAAGCTGTAACTCAATAAAGTGGATTTTTTAAAAAAAGAAAAAAAAAAAAAAAAAAAAAAAAAGAGACAGGTGCTTAACCCACTGGGCCACCCAGGCACCCCAAGGTAAATGTTATTTTTAATCTCAACTTCCCAAATGATGAAACAGAAACTCAGAAAGATGAAGCAATTTGCCTAAGATCAGAACTAGGATTTGAACCCAAGTCGACTTGACTCAAAGACCCAGCTCCAGCCACAACTGTGGACAGAATCTTCATTTAGACCAAGGAGTCACAAGACTGTGGTCCATGCCTAGCTTCCAAGTCCCTGTATGATCGGGGGCAGTTCTTCCTTTCCCAAGATTTCCCCATCTGTAAAATGAGGGTGTTGAATGAGAACCGTGGTTCACATGGAGGTAGTCCCAAAGATATTTTGGAAATTTGGGGGGGATGGTTGGTATTGTGATAAGAGGGCCCCCACTGGCATTTCATCGTTGAGGACCACAAAGAGTAGACACTCTATGTGATGCTTGGGACAATCCTATTCAATTCAGAATATGTGTCATGCCACAGAATGTTCCAGTAGTTGATGAAGTTATCTGAACCCAGACCCCAGCTCCATTTTACATAGAGAAAGCATTCTCGCACAGTTTTAATAGACAGTGACTTTTCCAGAACCGATCAAAGGAAGATTGTACTTTCCTTTATTAGAAATATTACCAAGAGCGGGTCACCATTTGGAAAATCACATCACCAACAACAGTGCAATTCAAGGCAGGAGTTAAAAGGCCATCAGACGTCTCTCACTTCATTCTGCATTTGTACTGATCACATGTGTAGTTGTGTCTGTGTGTCTCATTGTGTCCTTCTGAGGCAGTCATCCTCAGGCATTTGTATACTGAAATTCTCATTACCTTACTATGAATTATTTTCTTTTATTTTTTTCCTTTGAAGAATAGTTAGAACATCATATTGATTAAAAAGAACATACATGTGTAGACAAGCTGTAATATCTATGAACTTCATTTCCAGATAAATAAAAAGGCATTATAGAATATTTGTTTTAGAGGCTCCTGGATGGCTCAATTGGTTAAGCACCTGACTTCATTCAGCTCAGGTCATGATCTCGTGGTTCGTGGGTTCAAGCCCCGCATCGGGCTCTGTGCTGAGAGCTCAGAGGCGGGAACCTGCTTCGGATTCTGCGTCTCCCTTTCTCTCTGCCCTCCCCTGCTTGCACTCTCTCCATCTCAAAAATAAATAAACATTTAATGAATTAATTACTAATTAAATATTTGGTTTAAAAGGGGGGCTCTGGGCACAGGGAGAGAGGTTCTGACCTCTCTGTTCCCTGAAACAGGACAGCCCCGATACAAAGCCAAAAAGCAAAATGCACAATATGTAAATATTTTCATGTACTCAAAGACAACCCATTAGCACCGACTCAAAGCCAGAAACCGCTCTGGGTTCCAGGGATGCAGCATAGACGGAAAAGACCTAAGTCCGTGACTTTATGGAGCTTCCGCTGGAAAAAGCAAAGGCTCATATCGACTGAAGTTAAATAGTCACCCAACCCGTGGTCCAGTAATTCCATTAGTAGTCACACACTCAAGGGAATGAGGGTATATGTTCACCCAAAGACATTATGAGAAAGCTGACAGCAGCTTTATTCATAATAAGCAAAAACTGAAAACAATCCAAATGTCCCCCAAGAGAAGAACAGGTAAATAAATTATGGTGTTTTTGTACAATGGATAAAAAAAAAGATAAAGTACTAATATGACATGATAAATCTCAGAGACATTATGTTAAAGAAGCAAGACACAAAAGCAAAATTACTATGAAATGCCATTTTTATGAAAATAAAGAACAGTCAAAATTAATCACTGATGGTAAGTATCAGAATAGTGGTTATCTCTAAGTGAAAAGGTTTTCACTGGGCAAGCACACAAGGGAACCTTCCAGAAAGGTGAGAAAGTTCTGTGTCTTAATCCAAGTGATGGTTATACAAGCTGAACACCTAAGATTAGTGCACCTTGGCAAACCTTAAAGTACTTAATTTTACCTCAGGTTTTTATTTTTCTTTAAGTTTATTTATTTATTTTGAGAGAAACAGAGATGAGGCAAGTGGGGGAGGGGCAGAGAGAGAGAGGAAGAGAGAGAATCCCAGGCGGGTTCTGCACTGGCAGTGCAGAGCCCAACGTGGGGCTTGAACCCGCGAAACCGTGAGATCAGACCTGAGCCGAAACAAAGAGTCGGACGCTTAACCAACCGAGCCACCCAGGCACCCCATTACCTCAGGTTTTTTAAAGGATTCTATTTGAACACCCCAATTTACCAAGTTAGTAACTGCAAATAAAAGGCCTCTGGAATCAGAGATCTAGGATCAAATCTCATTTCCACCACTCCCTACATTGTGAGAACTGGAGGCATGTACTCGGCTTGGCTGAGCCTTCATTTCCTCATTTATAGAATGAGGTTGGGGCGCCTCGGTGGCTCGGTCGGTTAAGCGTCCGACTTCAGCTCAGGTCACGATCTCACGGTCCGTGAGTTCGAGCCCCGCGTCGGGCTCTGTGCTGACAGCTCAGAGCCTGGAGCCTGCTTCCGATTCTGTGTCTCCCTCTCTCTCTGCCCCTCCCCCGTTCATGCTCTGTCTCTGTCTCAAAAATAAATAAACGTTAAAAAAATTTTATAAAAAAAAATAGAATGAGGACAATAACTCAATCCTCTCCAGTTTGCTGAGAGGGTTCGAGACATGACGGCTGTAAAAGCTCCTACCACTGTCCTTGTGCTCAATAGCTATTCACTTCTTCTCCAGGAATGTTACGCTCCATTAGCTTTGACTTCCCCAAAGCAGAGCTGTGTCAGTGGTGGCACATGTGGGATGGGCACGTCCCCCACTGTCCCCTCCTGAGCCTGAGGACATGACTAACCAATGACACCCCTGTTCCCTGCTGGGCCCTAAAATCCATCTCCAAGGTTGTCCCTGAAGCTGCAGGTTCCACGAGGGCTGGCACATGAAATAAAACCTATGTGCCGTCCTGACCTAGGTCAAGTTCATCTCTGCTTTGTCTGTAGCATCTAGTACAAAGACTTGTCGAGCTTGCGGAAAATTATAAAAGAACTTGATATCTATTTAACATCTAAAACTCAACAGACTCGGACCAGGGTTATATACATACACGTGGGACCTCTTAAATTCTCACAAAGATTTTGTGAGAGAAGCACGATTCTTGCCGAGTAGTCAAAGAAAGTGATACCCAGGCTTATTGAAGTAAGGAACACCTGTCTCCAGGTCATAGGTGGCTAAGCCAGGTTCAAATCCAGGTCTGCCTGGCCCAACGCCCACGGTGTGTCCACCACCACGTGCCACACTTCGTCAACAGCGGAAAACCAATGCGCGTCTAACATTAGACAACAGACAATCATGGACGAATCTTTCAGAATCCAGAATGAGGAAAATACACACATTATGCCATTAGGAGGGAGTTAAAAAGAGAATATAGGAAATGATTTCGTGACAAGAAGTAGGTAAAAAATAAGTGAGCTCTGGTGGTATAAAGGAGCAGCACAGAATCAATGGTCTGCAACACTAACAATTCATTGGCTGCTGTTTCCGCAGACTTGCTTTTGGAAACAGGAGGGCCTGAGGTATTCTGCTAATGGAGCAGAGAGCCCCTTGGCTAATCTCAGGTGAAGCACAGCTACACAACTCTCCACAACACTGCGCCTCTTTTTCTTGCTTTCAGTTGGGTCTGCTTTCCTGCCAGTTTCATGTGCCTCATCAGAGACGGAGGTGGGACAACAGAGCTGACTCTTGACGAAACAGAGCTCTTGGCTGGGGAAGACGGAGAAGAGCCACCCAGCACAGTTTTGAATCTGGAAATGCATAATGTAATGCCCTCTCTCCTGGAGAGGCAGAGGAGACAGGAGAAAAGACGGGGAGGGGTGAGAACTTCAGAACGTCAGAGCCAGGAAGACCTGCAGAGGCCATTTTGCCCATTCCAAATATCAATCATGACCGCCATATTCCTATGGCATCGGTACTATCTTTGGCTTTTTCTCTTCCTTTAAATAAGTCCGCTTACTTGACTACGTTTACCTTCATCTTGGACGATAAACAGTGAAATTAGACACTTCATGTGCTCGTTATATTTTTCCTTACAGATATTAAAATAAACCTGGTAACCAGGAAAGCTAAATATGTTCATCCAAAAACATGATGAGATACCACCTCACACCTGTTAGAATGGCTATTACCAGAAAGACAAGAAATAAGAGCGGGCAAGGATGTGGAGAAAAGGAAACCCTTGTGCACTACAGGTGGGAATGCAAATTGGTGCCGCCACTATGGAAAATGTATGAAGGATCCCCAAAAAATTAAAACTAGTGGGGCACCTGGGTGGTTCAGTCGGTTAAGTGTCTGACTTCTGCTCAGGTCGTGTTCTCAGGTTCATGACTTCGAGCCTCCTCTGTCAGCACAGAGCCCTCTTTGGAGCCTCTCTCTCCTCTCTTTCTCTGCCCCTCCCCCACGTGTGCTCTCTCTCAAACATAAACATTAAAAAAATAGTAAGACACACTTATCATGATAAGCATTGAGTAATGTATTGAAGTGTTGAATCACTATATTATACATCTGAAACTGACATAACACTATATGTTAATTATACTTCAACTGAAAAAAAGAAAGAAAACATCAAATATAGAACTACAATACTATCCAGCAACTCCATTTCTGGATACTTATCTGAAGGAATCAAAACCACCATCTCACCAAGGTATTTTTACCTTCATGTTCATTGCAGCATTATTTACAAGAGCGAAGATGTAGAAATAACCCTACTGTCCACTGATGGCCAAACCAGAAAATGTGGTAGGTATATACAATAGAATATTATTCAGTCATAAAAAAAGAACAAAATCCTGCCAATTGTGACAACATGGATGAATCCCGAAGGCAGTACGCTAAGTGAAATAAGTCAGAGAATGGCAAATACCGTACGATCTCATTCATAGGTGGTATCTAAACAACACGGAACTCATAGATAGATTATATTGGTGGCTGCTAGAGGCAGCATATGCGGGATGGAACAAATAAGTAAGGGTGGTTCCAAGGTCCAAACTATCAGATATGAAATAGATAAGCCCCAGGGATGTAATGTACAGCATGGTGACTGTAGTTGATATGAAAGGTGCTAAGAAGAAAATACATCTTCGAGGTGCTCATCACAAGAAAAAAAACTATAATCATTGGGATAACGGATGGTAACGAGACTTACGTGTGGATCATTCTGCAATCCACACAGTATCAGATCATAATGCTGTGGACCTGAAACTAATAGAAGATTATGTGCCAAGTGGATCTCCAAAAAAAAAAAAAAAAAATGGTCGGCCATCTAACACATGAGGTCAACATGTATCCCTCTAGTGGGGCGTGCACCACACACATATGGACAAAATATTGATAAAGTTGGTTGGATTCTAGCCTTTTTTTCTTTTTCTCCAGTAGCAGAAATTTAGTGGTACTAGGGGCCCCTGGCTGGTTCAGTTAGTAGAGCATTTGATTCTTTATCTCGGGGTCGTGAGTTCAAGCACTTTGGGCACAGAGCTCACTAAAAATCAATCAATCAATCAATCAATCAATCAATAAATAAATAAATATTCCAAGTTAGAGAAGCAAAGAAATTCCATGGTAAGAGGGGAGTTTAAGGGACCCCAGCCTGTCCTGTACATAGCACAGAGCCACTCTGAGGACAGTGGCCAGGAAGCCAGCCCTTTAAGTATCCACATTGCTGCCACCCTGTCCCAAGCCCCTGGCCGCCCCTTAGAGATCATGCAGTGTGCAACGAGCAGCATTTGAAACATTGCTCTAGCCCTGGCCTCTTGTTGGACAGAGGCGGAAACTGAGGCACAGGGAAGAGAGCGGATGACAAAAGATTGCATGTGAAGTTACTGCAGAAAAGAGTTTGAGCCCAAGGCCTCTGACATACATCTGACAAAGATCTGGAGATCTTTGTGCTACCCCGTGCCCTGGAAAAACTTCCACCCTGGGTCAGAGATGACACGTGGCCTGCCTCCTCCTCCTCTCTCTCCACAACTTCTGGTCTGGAACAACCTTTGAAGTGAGAGAAGAGGCAATCTGGGCCAGGAAGAAAGGCAGCAAGGTGGCGTTCTGACAACCACGGCCAGGGTGATAGTGCTCCGAAAGCTCTTTGCACTGAGAATGTAACGCTGATGCAGGGCACTTGAGGGGAGCAGACACAACTCAAATGCACCTGCACAACTTGCGCCCCCTATTCTCCCTTCACAGACATTTCAGTTGATTGAAGCATCTACAAACACACCCACAAGCAAACCCCAATCCTACTCCAGAATCACTGAAGAATAATTTGGGACAGCTTCCACGCCTCTGCCTCTTTCCTCCGTCCCCTCCCTGTTTCTTCTCACCCCATTCCTATCGGGCCATGCCCCTCCAGCATCCTTTCTCAGGATCTTTCTTTCTCAGGGGATCCCCAATCTTTTGCCTGGAGAGCACGCCAGCCCCTGCAGATCTCCCCACTCGTCAAGCTGCTCCACAGAAAACAGGCAGCACAACCCACACCTGCTGGCGATAGGGTCATCCTTCCCCTGAAGGCTGGAGGTGGGATCATAAATGAGGAAATTTTGAACAATCTTGTTCTGTCCACCAGATTTTAGCTCAATATAAGGACTCATTTTCCAGAACCAGAGATGGAGACAGCAAATAACACAGCACCCATAGCCTGCATTTCAATGAAGAGCCCCATCACTCTTCATGTGGCTTCCCTCACTGGTGATACTGTGAGAACCTAGGGTCATGGAGTCATACTGGTCAGGGGCTGGGACCACTACCCTGACCACTGCATGGGGTTGTAAGAGGAGGGGAGATGAGTCCGTCACCGGGTGCTCACTGTCCAAAGGGGCAACTCTGATTAGATGCCGATTAGCATAACTAACTAGTAACAGAGATAACAATAAGACATTACGAGTTGCTCTTTCCACATCCTTTTCTCAACCACCCTGCGAGGTTGCCATTCACATCAACCCCATTTACATGAAACGGGTTGCCCGGAAGAGACTGAATCCTAAAATTGGTTGAAACTAACAAAACTACCATCTGGGCTGTGTTCTGTGGTTTCTCATGGTAAAAATTTGAACTTTCATTTGGGGCAAGTAGTCCTTTGTCTTGGAAATGACCATTTCAATAATTCCTCTGAGTTATACATATGCAGTAAGTGCAGTCCTGCCCACCAATATTGGGAAAGGGGCTGCTTTAGTGGACAGGAGGCTTGGAAGGAGCTTATGTTTAGAAGAGAGAGGCTGATAAGTGATCATGGATCCTCTCTCCTACATTTTTATATATATATATATATATATATATAATATATATATAATATATATATTATATATATACATATGAATCTACTCGGTGGGCCAAGAATCTTTCTGGGAGCAGAAGGTGGCCATTTAGCCACTAATTACATTTATTAGAATGCATCTGATGGACAAGGGTGGACCCATCTGAGGCCAGAGAGCAAGATGAAAAAGAAAGATCTCCAAGAGGAAATTCATCAAGAGGGAGGAGCATGGACTGATCAACCACCGTTGGAACATATTGTCCCGCTCTGAGCAGTGAGTGAACGATGTTGTCACTCATGACACCGCTCTCTGGTTACGGGGCTGTGCCCTAGAAAACGTGGTTGCTCCTGTGTGACGTGGAAGACCTGACATCTGATGGGCGTGGTCCTGGCGACCCAGGGCAAATATAGGGGAGTATCCGTAACCAAAGGTAAACCAAGAGAAGGACCATGGTCCATTGTTCTGAGCAACCACCGCAGGGGCTGGCATTTCTGCCGGCCACAGGGCCTGCCCAGCTTCAGCGTGGGGATAAGGACGCCAATTATCGTTCTTCTCCCCTGCAGAGCACCAATGGGGAGTCTTGGGTGCCTCATGAAAGGCCCCTGAAGACAAGGGGTGGGGGCAGGTGAACAGACTGCACTGCCTGCTAATCTGAACAGGTGGAGGACTGCAGTCACAAAGTGACCGTTCCTGAAGGGAGCTCGTTTTGCACTTCTATGAGCTGCTGAGGTCCAGGGACTTCCAGGTTATGAGGACATGGGCCAACTGAGGCTTAGAGAGGCTTACTAAGAGGATCTCAGCAATTCTCCACCTTCACTGCTCACAGAATTGTCCGGGAGCTTCTAAGACGGACTGACGCCGGGGCTGAAACCCAGTCCAACTGAATGAGTCTTTTGGAGTGGAGCCAAGGAAGCAGTGATTTCCGAAAAGCTCCCTAAATAGGTCAATCTAATGCGTGGCCGGGTTGTGAAGTACAGGACTAACCCAAGATCGAGGAATACATGATAGAAAGGGGGAGAGAGGCCCCCATTTTATGGATTAGGAAGCTGAGGGCCAGAAATTCAGATGAGTAGCCCAAGGTCATTCAGCCAGTCAGGAGCAGAATCATATATCAAATTTGGGTCTGTCCGATTGCTGATCCCACATTGATTTTACTCTATCATGTCGCCTTCAGACTCTGGAGAATGAGGAAAAAAAGGAACCAAGACAGACAAAATAGAACAGAAACACCCTCCAAAACTTCAGCTTCCTGCCTGTTAAAAATATCTTTGCGGCACTGCTAGGAATTTACCCAAGGGATACAGGAGTGCTGATGCACAGGGGCACTTGTACCCCAATGTTTATAGCAGCACTTTCAACAATAGCCAAATTATGGAAAGAGCCTAAATGTCCATCAGCTGATGAATGGATAAAGAAGTTGTGGTTTATATATACAATGGAATACTACTTGGCAATGAGAAAGAATGAAATATGGCCTTTTGTAGCAACGTGGATGGAACTGGAGAGTGTTATGCTAAGTGAAATAAGCCATGCAGAGAAAGACAGATACCACATGTTTTCACTCTTATGTGGATCCTGAGAAACTTAACAGAAACCCATGGGGGAGGGGAAGGAAAAAAAAAGAGGTTAGAGTGGGAGAGAGCCAAAGCATAGAGACTCTTGAAAACTGAGAACAAAATGAGGGTTGATGGGGGTGGGGGAGAGAAGAAAGTGGGTGATGGGCATTGAGGAGGGCACCTGTTGGGATGAGCATTGGGTGTTGTATGGAAACCAATTTGACAATAAATTATATTTAATATAAAAAAGAAAGAAAGAAAATAAAAACATCCTTGCATTGAGTAAAAGGCGGATTTTTGCACTGTGACACAAAATACTCCTGTATATCAATGAAAAGCCATCCGGGCCAAAGCATCAACATATTTCAAGAAAGGTTTCTTTCTCCCCATTTCTCTGTAGCTGAACAGGTTGTCAAGCCAGGAGCACTAGAGGTATCCCTGGGGGTGGGTACTGAACGAAAGGGTATGTGGCTGGGGCGGCTTGAAGTACCCCAGAGTCACGCCCGTGCCTGGGCTCCCAGCCACACGGTGCACAGGCAGGCAGAGACTGCCACCTGGTGGAAGAGATGGCACAAGCCAGGCTGGTTCCAGGGTTGCAGACATCGCCAGAGATGGCGGGGAGGGGTGGCCTCTGGGAACTAGCACTTTACAAGCGTTTCCAGGGCAGGGGGTCCCTGAGTGTCTGTGAATATCTGGTGAATTTCAATTAGAGCTTCATTTAGAATTTCAGTTAGAGCTATCATATACTGAAAGCTTACAATGCACCAAGTTCTAAGCAAAACCTTCCATGGACACCCTTTATTACCCACCCCCCCCAACCCCAAATGTCACACACAAACCTTGGGGTTGGCAGTATTCTCTTCCTTATAGTGACGAGGAGACAGGCCTAGAGATGTGGATAGTTGACTAGCTCAAGCCACAGGGCAAGTGGCAATTAGCTGGGTTCAACCCTGGGGCCAGGGAGTGGGGGTGGGGGCTGATATTGACACTCATTTGCTCTTAGGAATGTGGGGTCTGTTTGACTAAGGAACTCCTGGCAGAGTATGTGATGGGGGATAATGCAGAAAGGAAATGAATGCCAGCCAAAAACTTGTCCTGGCAACTGTCCCACTGTCTTTCCGTGTCCTCTCCTTGGTCTGTAACCAGTCGGAAAACAAGGGTGAACCAAAAGGCACTTGAGTGACATACTGGTAAATATTTAAACACTGGTTCCAGCGGGGGAGGGGGGGGAGAAATACCCTCATTTGTGGCATTTTCCAACTTCTGGTATAAACACTTCACTGTGACCAATTTCAATCTACCAACTTGGCATCAACTACTTCGCAAAATTACCTGAAAATTTAACATGAGCTTGTTGTTTGAACTGGCTCCAGGACACCTATGGAAGCAATTCCATTCTAAGAAAATATTTGTTAGTTAGAAGTAGGGACTCTCCCATCCTCCAGTCCAAAATCATCCAGAGTGTCTTAGCATCCCTCAATGATCTCATCCAGGTTTCTTCTCACGAGGGCTAATGCGTAATTTACTTCAGTCTGGCAGACCCACATTGCACACAGAACACTAATGACTTCAAGCTCTGGGTTCCATGGACTGAAAATTCAAGCAAGGGATGTTCTAGACCGGAAGAATAGGTTTCATGAGTCAAACTGGAGAAAAAATCCATCCAAGACAAAATTGGGTTCAGTCAGTGAAGGAACAAATTTTCTTATAAATGAAAAGCAGAGTGGGAATAGAGGTGAACTACATATACCCTATGTCTATGAAATGTACATATATATAGTATATATGTATAAATATATATGTATGTAGTGTGTGTGTATATATATATATATATCACCACCTTGGTGGGGGAGAGGAGGTCACAATGAATCAGTCTTTGAAAATCAATATAAACTTAAATAATATTGGGATTTCAATAAAAGAAAAAGGAGTATGGAAACCAGGGATCATCCTTTCCCTTGGGCTCGGATGTGCTTTGCTGCTTCCTAGAACTCTGGGTTAAGTTTGGTGTTTCTGGGAAGAAGTACGTGGAGTGCCTACCTGTGCAGGCTTTGGGAAGCAATCTGTGGCATTGATCAAGTTACTTAACATTTGTAAGCCTCAGTTTCCTCGACTGTAGAATGGTGATATTCGTGATAGCTTCGAAACAGTTTCTCAGATGAATTGTGTGAACATTTATCCACATTTTATTTCATTGTTAGGGGCGAGAGAAAAGACGTCAGAAAAACCAGTTCCAAGGTTTTATTTGGAGAGGAAACAAGTGTGATTTAAAGAACACTATCCGACTAGAGGTTTAAAAGATGAATGTGTGGCTTACAGATTACTAGGATAGCATCTGGCTTAAAAGAGCATTCTACCTTTGAATATCTGGTTAAAAGATATTGGGTGCCTTGAAAGAATGAGAGTTAGCGGAATGGAGTCAAACTAAGTCCCCAGAAGGACTCTAAAAAGAATCGAAGTCCATCAGAAAAAAAAAAAAAAAAAACACCAGTGCTTTATCAGGAATGCTAGATCCTTCCCAAAGGGGCTGAAAATCCCATCAACCCACCACGTTCTGCCCCGGATGAAATTTGGAATGATTTCCTTTCATGGTAACCATCACATTGGGCTGGCATGAGGATTAAATGAAATCGTAATAGCAGTTAACAAATACTGAATGTTTAGCCTGTGCCAGGACCGGTGGTGAGCCCTGTACATCCATTAGGAAATCATGTCATTTACTGGTTTAAAATTCTCCAGGGGCTTTTCCATGCACTTAAGACAGAACACATTTCCTATCCTTGATGTCAAAGCCCTACATGATCTGATTCGATCCGCTACCCCTCTACCCCTTGCCTAATATCCTCCAGCCCCAATGACACTATTTCTTCTCCTCAAACACATTAAAGCTGATTCCTGCCCCAGGACCTTTACATGAACTGTTCTCCCTGCCAGGACTGCTCCTCTTCATGTTCTTATTGCTGACTTCACTAGGACATTCAGGTCTGAGAAAGACTGGACCTAAGCTGCTCTTCCCTCACCCTCTAGCCTATGGCTCTACTTAATCTGCAGGGCACATATCTCTGCCTGATATTTTACTCATGTATTTGTTTGTTTGTTGACCAGACCAAGGGTTTGTCTGTCTTGCTTATCTGCTTTCTCTTGCACATCAAGAACATTTCCTGGCATGTAGCAGGAGCCCAAAACATACTTGTGGAATGAATGAATGACCTCACTCAATCTTCTCCCAAGCCCTACGGTAGCTCTCTTATTCTATTTAACAAATAAGAAAAGGCACAGAAAGGTGGAACAATTTGCCCACAGTCATGAAGCTTGAAAACAGTGAAGCTGAAATGCACACCCAGATGTGGCTCCAAAGCCCCCAGGCTCTACCCCTTCATCGTCATGCCTGTAAAAATAAGCTTCTTCACTTGTATATTGTGATACATATTACAGTTAGTCTAGAACTCTGCCCTTGCTTTAAATTGGTTCCCCTGTTTTCTTTTTAGATGTTTATTCCTTTGAGAGAAACACAGAGCATGGGCAGGGGAGGGGCAGAGAGAAAGGGAGACACAGAATCTGAAGCAGGCTCCAGGCCCTGAGCTGTCAGCACAGAACCCAAAGTGGGGCTCGAAACCACAAACCGTGAGATCACGACCTGAGCCAAAGTTGGACACTTAACCGACTGAGCCACCCAGGTGCCCGTGGCTCCCTGCTTTCATTAATCAAAGGGCTAATGTACTATTTTATGCAAATCAAAATTAAGGAAAATGCCCACTTCAGGAGTGAATATGCCTATAATTTTATGACTACACTGTTTCTGTGCCTGACCTTGAAAATTAGGCTGCTTAACAACTTACTCAGGCCTTCCAGCCCCTCCCCCTGCCCATCCAGTGTCTGTTGTCTCTTTTAAAACCAGGTTCAAGGCTGCTTTCCTACAGAGTGTTTCATGGATTAACTGAGCCCAGCCCAGCACTGTTCCATATATGTACACATCCATTTCTTCCATTTTGCCCTCATTTTTACGTGATCCAACTGCACTGATTTTATTTCAAATATGTATTATAATTTAAATCAAGGCTTTAAATATATGCACTGTATGTGCATGACAAGCACGTTTTGTCTTTACAATGAGCACTCCGGCTCTCTGAGAATGGAACCCGTGCCCACTGGGCTTCCTATCTTAGGCAAATCCACGTGGGGCCAACAACCCAGTAGAGAACAGGTGTTCAGGTGCCTATTAGCAGAAAATGTGAATATATAAATAAAAACGCACTTTCTTCTCCATTCCTTGTTGACATGTCCAGATTTGGGGAACACCACAAACGCTTTATTACAAAATTCACTGTTTAACCAGCATTGTAATTTGTTCAACATGTTTACCACATCAAAGCATTTATTTCCAATAACCTAAAGTAGTAGAAATTCAAGTTTATGTTCAAGCAAAAACAATCTTGACAGCTACTCAGGCTTTTATTATTATTTTTTTTAAACGGTTACCGGAGTCTCACCTGTTAATCACGATCTCATCCTTGTCACAGAAAGAGCGTGTAAAACACCCGGACGATCGCCAGACTTACATCCAGAGAAGCGTAATTGTTGGTTTGGTATTGTCGAAATAATTGCTGATGAATATTTTTATGCCCTTTTCTTTTAAGAAGTGCGCATTTGTCTTCTCTTGTCCCAACTAACTTTGATTATCTCTTGAGGCATATGGTTCAACCCCATGGAAATCAGTCTTGAGTCAGATCTTTGTAGCAAGAGACTTCCTGCCTTTAAAGAGATGCCCCCACCCAATCCACGGCCCCCCTGAGTAACTGCGGCCCTGAAGCGAAAAGAACAATTTGTCTGGCCGGCAGATCACATTTGTACGGACGCCTCGATGCTTGCCAGCAGCAAGGAGCAGGAAGTGCCGGGCTCAGGTTGTTTACAAAGGGGTAAACACTGACCGATGCTGGTGTTCATGGGTTCCCACTCACATGCTACCATTTTGCACCAGCCCTTCCCATTCTCGGTCTCTCCCGTGATCACAGAAAGGCATGCTCCATATTAAACAACGGGACTTTTCTTAGGATGTATTTTGGAGTTTGTTTTACATCATCAAATGATGAATAAGGACAAGTATAATTGGGCTGCAGGAACGTGGTGGATGCAGGCTGGGCCTTTGTGTTCTCTGTGCTTTCCTCTGTAGGTTAGCAAGATTTTTTTTCCCCCCAGAGACCGGCTCTGACCATGTGGGAGATGATCTGGTGGTTGACTACTCCAGACATGTGTTTACCGTGTGGCCACCAGGAAGGGATACCAAAAGGGACTTCAAAAGTCCCAAAGATGGTTCTAATTAGTGCAGCTCGGATCAGGGGCTTATCTCTAGATTGTTAGCTGTTGTCGATAAACTTCTAGATTTTCCTCCTTGTCTACAAAGAACACGAGTCACCACTGTAACCAGTGCCACTTGAATTTAAAACCAATAAAATTGGCCAATAAAATTGGAGGTGACCTGAGATAGGCCAGTGGCCACCCATACTGCCCAAGCCAATGACTCAGTTCCTTCACCAGTGTGGGCCCTGCCTTCAGGCTTGCAAGGTCAGAAGGTGAGTATCAGTACTTAAATAATGGATCTGAACCCCAGATAGTTTCACAAGTAAACCGAGCTCTTAGAGCTTTATGCATAAAAATCATTCAGAGGACTGGAATTAAAATAAAAACTTGGAAAAAAAAAAAAAAAAAACCTTGAAATCATTCATGGGGAGAGACATAACCAAGTCAAGAGCTTCCCATATTTGCTGAACAAATAGGAAGCTAAATATGTCCCCCAAAGGTTGCCTAAGGATCAGAGTCATAAGAGGAACAGCTAAGATCATTTAATTGATCTTTTTTTTTAATGTTTTATATATTTTTTCAGTTTTTATTTATTTTGAGATAGAGAGAGAGCATAAGCAGTGGAGGGGCAGGGAGAAAGGGAGAGAGACTCCAGGGCTCGAACCCACAAACGACGAGATCATGACCTGAGCAGAAACCAAGAGTTGGATGCTTGAACCGACTGAGCCACCCAGGCGCCCCAAGATTCTCTAATTGATCCTAATGGCTGATACCTAAAGGCTGAGGGGGTTCAGAAGAAGCGTCTCCAAAATATGCCCCTTTGGCATGAGGATTATCTTAGATTTACTTATTATTATTATTTTTTTAAAGTTTATTGTCAAGTTAGCTAACATACAGTGTATAGAGTGTGCTCTTGGTTTCTGGGGTAGAGTCCCCGTGATTCATCGCTGACATACACACCCAGTGCTCACCCCAACAAGTGCCCTCCGACATGAGGATTATCTTGAACTAAATTTAGGTAGCCAAAACCCAGCAGATTTAGGAAAAGCTCTTTATCTCCACCTCAGCTGCCTAAATTTACACTGGAAAGGGAGCCTATACCAGGAAGAGAACAATTACCAGAAGACATTTATTTTTTGATGTTTATTTATTTTTGAGAGAGAGAGAAACGGAGCACAAGCAGGGAAGGGACAGAGAGAGAGGGAAGCACAGAATCCGAAGCAGGCTCCAGGCTCTGGAGGTGTCAGCACAGAGCCCGCCCAGATGGGGCTCGAACTCACAAACTGCGAGACCATGACCTGAGCTGAAGTCGGACGCTTAACTGACCGAGCCACCCAGGCGCCCCAGAAGACACTTTTTTGAATTCAGCTTTTTATTGAACACGTTACAAAACAGGTTTGGTCAAAAAGAGCAAAGCCCATCTCGCCATCAGACTCCTCAGATTCTTCTTCCTTTGCTTCCACTTTCTTCTCTTCAGCTGGGGTAGCAGTGGTAGAGGGGGCGGGGGCTCCTGCTGGTGCAGCACCAGCTGCTGGGGCAGGTCCCCCAGCCCCTACACTGCAGCTGAGGCTCCCAATGTTGACATCGGCCAGGGCCACTGCAAATAAGCCTAGCCAGAAAGGTTCAACGTCTATACCGGCTGCTCTACTGAGGGCATTGGTCTTCTCTGTGGGGGTCATCTCCCCACCTTGCAGATTAAGGACGGAGTGCAGGCAGGTAAGCATGGCCTCAGCTTCCTCGGAAGGACCGATCACTTTAGTGCCAGCTGAGGAAAGGGGCTAGAAGATCCCTTCTTACCTAAGAAACTTCCCTGGATAACAGGGCAAGCTTTGTTCTCCAAACATCTCTCCCCTTCCCGTGAAGAGCCTTCCTTCCCTTTGTATCCCCAGACCCCCACCAGCCTCTTTAGCTAGGATGTTACAGAAGCCTGTCACCTGGCTGTCCGTCAGGTGTCACAGGTTTGCGGCTCCCGGATGTGCAGAATTACACTAGTTTTTCTCCTGTTAATCCTGTGCAATCTCCATTTGGTTGTTTGACCAGCCAAATAACCTAGTGGGGAGGAAGGGAAAATTCTTCTGTCCCGACACAGCAAATATATACTCTCCACGGAGACAATGGTGATTCCAGACACTGTAAATCCCTCCTTTTCAGAAACTTTGTCTGTCATCTCCCCTCTGAAAATATTCCTTTTCCAGAGGTAGAATATTCTCATTACTTAAGTATACAATTTCTTGCTTATCATTACTATTTTCTCCTCCTCCTCAGAATTTCTAACTAGAATTTCTCCCTAGACTCCACTTAGACCTGGATTGGATTTAGGGTATTCAGATAATATCACATAATTTCTACAGATCTTCCTTTCATTTCTGCATTTCCTCGTTTCATTCCTGGAGGTGTGACTTTTCATGTTCAGGGCACCATGTACCTTCTAGAATATTCAAGGAACATATACACAAACTAAAGCTATTTTAAAAATAAAGAGAGTCTTCTTGACGACTAACTCACAAATGCAAAGTTCCTTTCCATCTTTATAAGCACATAAAGGAATATTTTTTATTTCAAGCCATCTGCTATGTTACCCCAATTGTCAAAACAGCCAGCAACTCAGTAACATTAACAGATACTGGCTTCTTAACTTCACAATAAATCTTACTTTTGTTAATCTGATTACTGTCATGACCAGAAGTTTAAATCTTAAAAGCAAAGAAATATGAAAAAAGTGACGTTACATGCATTAAAGGAGTTTTTTCTTATTAAAAAAAAAAAAGTGTTCAAACTAGAAAGCAAGGAATAAAAATATGACAAAAAGGCTATCGCTTAAGGGAAAGATAAATGGCCATCAGAGTTCACAAATGTAGATGAGAAAATTCCTATTTTAGAGTTCTAGGTTGGTATACCCAGCACCTCCCTCCTTCAAGACCAACAGCAATTTCCTCACAAAGTAGCAAATCTCCATGTGCGTTAATGGACAGTTTAATGTTAACTGATGGGCTACATCACAGAATATTTCTAACAGAAATGAAATAAATATCCCATAATAAATGAACACCTGTTATATCCATAGCTTGTGCCCAGCGCCATACTAGAGATCTAGTTTTCTACCTTGATTATATTCTCATTTATGGAGTGACTGGAGACTGAAACAAAGGCACACTCTGACTCTTTTCCTTTAGAGCGTGTCCTTTCCTCAACAAGGCATAGCTTCCCCTTTCTCTCTCTATCCAAACTTCTTCCATTTTGTTTTGTTTTGTTTTGTTTTGTGTTTTTACAGAGAAAGCACACCCACTGGGGCACGAGCAGGGGAGAGGAGCAGAGGGAAAGAGAGAAGCTTAGGCAGGCTCCATTCGAGGAGCCCTGGGTAGGGCTCAATCCCATGACCCTGGGATCCTGACCTGAGCAGAAATCAAGAGTCGGACACTCAGTCGACTGAGCCACCTGGACTCTTCAAAACTCCACCCATTCTTAATAATTCACTTCATCTGGGCTGCACAGTACAAACCACGGTCATTTATTATAAGACTTGGCTTCCCTGCTAAGTAGGCATTACCTCTGTTGGGAGAAGTACCTTGTTATCTAGTGAATGGCAGAAGTTCTGGAATACAGGCTTCCCCAATGGAAAGCCTCACCACTGCACCTTTGTGGCCTCCTTCCAGCCCAGGGGTTTGGCAGACGTTTTCTATGAAGGGCCACATGGTAACTAGTCTCAGCTTTCCCAACCGCACAGTCTCCATCTCAACTCCAACCTTGCAGTGAAAGCAGCCAGACATTGGAAACCAAGCAAACCCAGTGGGCGTGGCTAGGTTCCAGAGAATACTTAATAAGGACAGGTAAACGGGACTAGGCCTGTGGTTTGTCTATCCAGTGTTTCTCAGACGGTGATCCATCGGCATTTGTTGCAAACACGAGTCTCAGGCCCCGTCCCAGACCTACCAGATTAGACTCTGGGCCTGGATGGGGCCAGCACTGTGTGCTCACCAGGCCTCCAGGAGATTCTGGTGCATGCTCAAGTTTGAGCACCACTGCTAATCTTCCTGACTACCCACACAGGACTCTCCTATCACGTAAAGTATGAGTAACTAAGGTGATGGGTACGTCCTGCTTCACCAGAAAGTGTCCCTTCCCAGCTCTCCCCACCACACCCCACATCATGATTTCTCTCCTCTGGAGTTCCTGCCCCAGTATCCCAGGGCCCAGCCCTGGTTCTCAGTTGCCATCACTGCTATCTTGCTGTGCTAGTCCCACCCTCCACTGTCCTGCCAGCTAGGACTCAGCGACCTTCTCGAACGCTGCAGCTCCAGCATATGCTCCCACAGCCACCGTTGCCAAAGCTCCTCTACTCTTGAGCACTCCCAGACGGGCAAGGAACAAGGAAGTTTCCAGCGCCTGCCAGCCAAATGCTGCCCTGGACAACCAGCCCTCTACCTGACCGTCTCCCCTCTGACACCCCATTTCCAGGTCCTGACTCTGGAGCAAGGGGCAATTCTTTGAAGTTCCTTCCAGAGAAGAAAGCACCCCCCGCCCCCCGCTTCTCACATTCACGTTTTATAAAGCTCTGTGCAACGGCCACTTCTGTCTTTACTGGGTATTTTATACTACAGCCGAAATGGAGGGCTGGCTGTGACTGCGGAGCTTGCTGCGGGGAGGCAAGCCACACATCCTTTCCTCTCCCCACAACCTGACAAAAACTGTTACAACAACTTGGTGGGTGGGGCCCCTGGGGGGCTCCCATCATGATCTCATGATCTCACAGTTCGTGAGAGTTCAAGCCCCCGAGTCGGGCTCCGTGCTGACAGCTCAGAGCCCGCAGCCTGCTTTGGATTCTGTGTCTCCCTCTCTCTCTGCCCCTCCCCTGCTTGCACTCTATCTTTCTCTGTCTCTGTCTCAAAAACAAATAAACTAAAAAAAAAATACAATAAAAAAAAACCAACTTAATGGGCATTTGAACCCCACCTAAAAACGTGTTCTAGTGTCATTGAAAAAGTGAACTTTCAGGGTTTTAACTGGGCTTTGGGTGGGTGGAGGGTCATTTAAGAAATGATACTGGTCTTTTTGGATCATCTGTTTAAATTATAATCAGTTCTTACATAGAAAATATTTAGGATTTTCTAAAATGTTCACAAAACAAAAAATTTACTAGCCAATGAACCAATTTATTTTTAGTAGCAAAAATGCCTTATTATTATTTTTTTTTAGGTGTGATCACTATGACTGACTATATTCATGGAGTTTTGCTGAATTTTTATGGATGATTCGTACTTAGTTATTCCCCTAAAGCTGAATAAGTTTGGTGATACAAGCACCCATACATACCAAATGCCATGCCTTTTATCATACTAGACACACTTAATAAATAACATAAATATATTTAGCAAATTATATTGCACTGTTGATAACTAAGGGAAACATCATATTTGCATCTTATTTTCACTAATTTTGAAAATGGATAAAACAATTGTGTCTTACACTATTTTAATCTTTATTGCTTTTAGTAAATCTTTTACAATTCATTCAATGACTTTTTCTCTCCCCAGTCTTCATTACAATCCTCAAAATGCAAGACACTTTATTTAAACTGAAACAAGGAAGTCAAAGTGTTTCTCACGGAAAACTAAATCCAATTTGGCTGGTTCGATGGTGAAAACGGGTGCTATTAATTAGGGTATATGACAAACATTTTCCATGCTTGACAAAGTTTCAACTGGAATGAGCTGTATAATTAGCTGCAAAGTCTTGACAAAACAAAACCGAGCTATCCGATAACAAAACAAAATTAAAAAAAAAATTTATCTGCAGCCACTTATGAAAATGAACAATGTCTAGATTTTCCCCAAATTTTGAGCGTGTCAGGTTAAACAAGATACATCTCACTGAAAAAAAAAAAGTCTAATTCATAGTCATTTGATATGTTGTTAAGCCTATTTGTTATATTTCCCAGAAACTGAAAAAGTGGAACAATAAGGACTAGATACACAAATTCTTTGGCAAGTCGGGTGGCTTTCAATTCTTTGCTTTCAACAAAATTGAAGGAGGCTGAATTGAGTAAGTGAACTCATAAGTCATCAACTCTAATTTTTTGAGATCAAGAATTGAGTGACATTGCTATAGTAAGACTCCATTCACAGGTATGTACTTGTTTATATGAACACGGTTTTTCAGGGCGTAGAGCTATAAAAACTAGAAATAACAACAAAAGTCATGCTCAGCCTTTCTCCTTCCAACAATGAAGCGTATTCATCCACAGACAAATGAATTTGTAAAAACAACAGTATCCGCTTAACCAAGATGTATTTTCCAATAAATTTTGCATTCATCTAAATAATTACGAAAATTTGTTAATACTAATTTCAATTTGTGTACTAATAATTTTAAAAAATAGATTAGTCTAGAATCGGGCGATTTGCTTGCTGTGTAACCCTAGGAAATTTACTTAACGTCTCAAGGGCCTCCGTTTCCTGATTTGCAGACCGATGACAGTACTAAGACCTAGTAGCTTAGTGTCGTTCCAAAGACTGAACTAATTAATGCATATAAGAAGCTTTCAGGGCCATGCGGGGCACACAGTGCTGCATGAGAGCTATAGGAGCGTTACCTGTTCCTATCAAAGTAATCCATAACAAACCGTTAAAACTAAAAGCCTGGGGGCTTGTCTTCACGGGCAGGAAGGTGCTGTTGGGATGGAGCGAGTTCCAGACCACAGACACATTCGAAGTAAGAGGGGGACGCCCACGGAAAAACCGGAGGGAGAGTGGGGAAGAAAGACAGGAGGCGGCTGGAGCTACCTGCTTGGAAGAAAACTGGGCCGGATCGTAGGCTGAGCGAAGACGGTTGGGAGAGTTTAGAGAAGCACTTCCACCTACGGTTCGCATTACAAACGACTATGGATCTCGACTGCTCCGTGCAAGAGAAGCAAGGGCGTCAGGCCTAAATGCCACCGCGCAGGGAACCCGGCCGGCGCCGCGAGGGCGCCCAGTCGGCCCCCTGGCCCGGAGAGTCGCGTGGCTCGCACGCCCGACCACCCCGGATTCCTGACCTTGGCCTTTGGCCCCGACGCCGCGGCTCGCAGCGCCTGGTCGCCGCCGCTTCCGCCGCAAGCGCGCCTCGCGAGGGCGCCCGCGGGCGGCCGGAACTGGCCCCTCGCGGCTCCCGTCGCCAAGCCTCCGTTGCTATTGTCACCTCCTTTTCCTCTCTTCCCCTGGTTCCCTTTCACTTCCGGGGTTGCTCTGGATCCGCTGGTTCCGTAACAACATCCCGTTGGCTTCCCTCAGGCGGCGGGACCGGTGCAGCCGCCGCCTCCCAGGAGCGCCCGCCCGCCCGGGCCCGCGCCTTCCCCGGCCCAGGCCTCCATGGCCACCAACCCGCAGCCGCAGCCGCCTCCTCCGGCGCCGCCGCCTCCCCCGCCGCAGCCGCAGCCGCCGCCGCCGCCGCCGGGCCCCGGGGCTGGCCCGGGTGCGGCGGGCGGCGCAGGGGCCGGCGCCGGGGACCCGCAGCTCGTGGCCATGATCGTGAACCACCTCAAGAGCCAGGGGCTCTTCGACCAGTTCCGCAGGGACTGCCTGGCCGACGTGGACACCAAGGTTCGGGGCGCGCGGGGGCTGCGGGGGCAGGGCGAAGGGGAGGACCCCGAGGGCCGCCCTCTGGGGCAGTGTCCCGCACTCGTCCGTCGGCCGGCTGCGCCTCGACTTCCCCAGCTGGGGCCCCTGCTGAGCGCGCCTCTCCCTCCCCAGGTTCCCTGGGCAGCCTCTTCCTTTTTGAGCGGCTGCTAGGGGCCGGGCACTGTGCGAGGCTCGGTGCGTTCATTCATTCGCCGATCCTGTCGTTCGTTTAACGGGCTCGTGTTAATCACCTGCCCTGCTTAGACGCGGGGAGTATGGTGGTGAGCAAGACTAAGTCATGGTTCTTCGGGAGACTCGTCTGGAAACACTAATGCTAACAGGGCTTTCATCTCTGGTCTTTTTTTTTTTTTTTTTTTTCGTGGTTTGCTTTGTATCCAAGTTATTTTTGCGTGCTCTCTTGAAGATTTTTGGGCGGGAAGGGTCATGTCTGTGTCCTTTGGAGGAATTCAGTGATTGTGAATCAAATTATTAGCATTGTGCATTGCTGGTCACTGTGTGCGTGGGTGCAGAGGTAAGGAGGCAGAGCCGGTCGGTGGAAAGGTGGGCTAGAGAGACTGAGACTCTTGTTTCCACCGCTGACTGCCTGATTAAGGTGGCTCAGGCCAAGTCACTTCTCTGAAGTGACAAGGGGCAGAGGGATAGGGAGAACCAAGCCATTGAGTGAGGAAAGGTTGGAGGAGAGGTGACAGCAGGTATTGATTGAAGTGGAAGAAGGACAGGAAAGAAGAGAGTTCTGGAGAGTAATGGGAAGAGGGGAAAGGTCAGCAAGGTGCTTCCTTGTATGGAAAGAGTTAGGGGCTGGGAAGGGGAAGGATTTTGTACCAAATGTCAGAGTGAAAGGGGGTGGTGGCGGGAGTGAGTGCACTTTGCTGATTCTGCAAAGAATGAGCAGTGGACAACCAGGATAGAGCAATCAGTGAGGAGGATGGAACACAGAGTCTGGAATTCTGGAAATGATTGAAGCAGGAAGCTTCAGTTGGAAACAGTTAAGAAATTGGGGTATTTGGCTTATATCTGGTTGGGTCCCTCAGATTGGAGTTTGCACGGGGTGAGGGTTTTCTCAACACATTCCTCACATTTTCTGAGGAACCTCATGTCTTTGAGACAAGGAGTGTTTGCATCCTTACACGGATTTTTCCTTGGGACTCTGTCCACCAGGATTTGATGGAAACTGGACACGATTCTGCTGTCTTCCCTGGGAAAACCCTCTGGAGAATCTGGGGATCTCTGATCCACCATGTGGACCAGAAGTAGAATGTGTTTTTTCGGGGTGTTGGGGTTTTTACACCACAGAGAATTCAAGATACTTGGAGATGTTCATCTGTGTAGGAAGTATATAGTTTTCTCACTTTGTTTTAGGGAATATGCACAGCCATCTTTTTGAAAATAATGTCTGTTGCCCTTTTTTTAAAAAAAAAAAAAATGGGAGATGAGACAGATCCAGGTACGTGTTATGTAGATGACGCTGGTTATTTGTATCGGGCAAATAGAGATTTCACTCTGCTGTTCTGAGAAACCACATCTCTAGGTTACCCTTGCGCAGGCACATTGGAAACTTGACTATGCTAAAGGGGGCGCTGCAACACCTAAGGCTCAAATTTTTCTTCATCCCCCATCCCCACTAAATGTTATTGTTATGTGTTTGTAATTCCCCTGCCAGATCCTCTCAGAGTGGAGCCTGAAAACCTTTCTTGGTGGGAAGGAAGGGAGGACGGTTGCTCGGACAATCTAATGAAGCCAGGACCTTCTCCCAAGAAAAAATGTACATGTGCATGTTAAAGTACAACTTTTGTCATTCAGAAACGGTCGACTGTAGGCAGTTACATGTGGCTCAGCCTAATACCCAGTTGCAAGGAGTTCAGGGGCCGCAGAACAAGGTCCCTTGTTTTAATGTTGGAAACTAGAGAACTGAAATAATACCCCTTCCCTGACGGAAAAGGATGCCTGTGTGCAGCGGAAATTCTTTCCTCACCCCTCCTGTGCTTGCTTTCTCCCTCTGTCTTCACTCCTGATGCCTCCCCTCCTCTCTTTTTCCTCCTTGTCTTCTACCTCTGTGCCTCCTGGTTCTGGTTCTCTTTCCTCTTTCCCCCATGAGTGTCTCCCTCTTCCTGTTCCTTAGCTTTACTAACGATTATGCAGATTTTAATCTGATTTAAAGTGTTTCTTCTTGTTGTGTAGCATTTTATATCCTTTTTCACATATACATATACATACATATGACTTAAGTTTGAAAGTCTCAAAAATCCTACAGAAGCCAAGGTTTTCTTTTGAGCCTAACATTCCTCTCCATGTGATGAGTGGGTCAGAGCAGACGTAAGATCCCCTGTTCATGCAAAGGAGCATCACTTTTAGGGAACCGTCGAATCTGCTCTGTAAGAACAACTTGTAATTGAGACCATTTGTGGTATGGTGCTTTTGATAATTGAACCCTGAAGACTGACCTGCTTTATGTCAAACTCTGACCTGCAGTACAGAATCTATAGGGTTATAGCAGTAACTGGCTTGTCAGTCGCAAGCATATTTAAGAATCAAGACATTTGACACCTATCAGGAGCTCTCCAAGAGCAAAGCCACCATCCAGCCCAGCGTGGTTAAAGCAAGATGAGGAGTACGAAAGTCCGCTGGCATTCCCGCGGGCCAGAAAACCCTCCAGACTGCCCTGGGGTTATTGATGGCCTCTAACCAACCAAGAGAGGGATCTGACCTTAGCAAACCAATCAGCCCTCCTACCCAAAGAATGAGAACCTTAGTCATCCCAAGATCTAACTAAGGCTGAGGCTCCTCTGCTGTAGATTCCTAGTTCTCAGATCCCTGCCGTTTCTGACCCCTTGGCTCTGAGGTCACCCTGGAGAGTGTGAAGAGGGAAGATCAAGAGAGGCCTGTCCTTCTGTCCCAGGCAGAGAACTCAGCAACCAAATAAATATGGCACCTTTCTCCCCAGGTAATAAAGGCCAAGTTTTGTGTACTTTCTCGGTTACAAGTGGCTCCTGGTCACTGTGACTATTGCCTCTTTTTTTTTTTTTTTTTTCTTTTTAGATTTGAAAGGAATATTGAAGACAGAGTATATAAACTTACTCACCCAACACATATTCATTATGTACAAGGCACTGTTCAGATGCCAGGCTACAGCAGTGAACAAAACCTCCCTGCTTTTATGGAGCTTGCATCCCAGCAGCGAAAAGCAGACAGGGGATAACGTGTAATAGGTTCTGTGGAAGAAATAAAGCAGGGTGAGGGTGGAAAGGGTTGCTGATTTGTTTTCAGTAAGTTGTCCGGGGAAGATTTCAAGGTGTTACTTGAGGCGTCACTGAAGGAACCGAAGAGACCATCCATCCAGCTGTGTGGGGCTCAGTGCTCTAAGTAGAGACCACAGCCAGGGGGAAGGCCTGAGGCAGGACCTGGTGAGGGAGAAAGTGGCAGAAGGTGAGATAGGAGTGGCCCTCCGTCCCCCCTCCCTTCATGGATCTGGCAGGCCTTGGACGCCATTGTAAGAAATTGGCTTTTACTGGAGCTGAGAAGCCATTGGCACCTTCTGAGCCTAAGGACATGGTCTGGCTCCCCTTTTAGATGGGTTGGGTTTAGGTGAGTAATTATTAAGGGTGTCCCCTTCACACTCAGTCATGATGTAGTTTGGACAATAAATATACGATTACCCTAATTTTGGAAGATTAACCCGAGCCACTGTGTGAAAAATAGACTTCAGGTGGGCAAGTGGTCAGAAGTAGGGAGATGGGTTGGGAATCGAGAGAGGAGATGAGAGCACCTTGGACCAGAGGGGAGGCGGTAAAGGGGGTGGAAAGTGGTCAGATTCTGAGTGTATTTTGATGCTACTGCAGACAGAATTTGCCAAAGGTTTGGAGGTGGGATGGAAGAGAAAGGGAGGAGTCAAGGATGACTCCAAGGCTTTTGAGCAGAGCACTGGAAAAGGAAGAAAAGAGGAAAAGGAAACCTTCTCAGAGGAGTAATGGGATCCAAAATATTGCTGAAGTCACTAGGCTTTTTACTGAAAGGAGAATGTGGCAACAAGGAGACTTACCTGTTGTAGTTCAGATTGGAGCTTGTTTGGGGCAGCTAGAGTGCTGAATGCTTTGTGATGATGTTTGAGTCCAGTGGTTCTGGGATTGGGGGATACTGGAGACAAGAATTATGTTTTAGAGTCAGTGGGGAGAAAGAATTCGTTTTAGTTCACGTTGATTTTGGATAAATGGAGAGGGATGTGAGACGGGATCTTGAGTGTCTCTTGTAGGACAGGAAATAGGAATCAGCAAAAGTCTGGAAATTGGGAGGGATGAGGGGGCATCACAAAGGGATGAAGTCTTATCATCTGTGCCTGAGATAGGTATCTGGCCATCTCCGCGGACAGCTACTTTTTTAATTGCTTATCTGCCAAGCAGTGTGAGAAGCTATGTGGAAACAAAGATGAAGGGAATGTGAGGACCCGGCTTCCTCTTCAGTGGAGGGATAAATACCCCCCTCCCCAAAATACAGTACAGGGCAAGCATTGTTGGAAAGGGGGTATGTACACAGGATGGGAGGAACATGGGGGAAAGCCGGGGGTGACATCACAGACGAGGGTGAGCTCTGAAGGCGAGAAGTTTGCCAAATAGAGAGTAGAGGGAATGGCAGGTACAGAAGATTGAAGGCGTGAGAATGTTTCACTGGACTACGGGCTTTGAAGGGTAAGGTTAGGAGCCACAAACAGCAGATGAAGCCGTATGGCCATTCAGGGACTCTCACTCCACTACGTGAAAAGCCACGTGACAGACCGCGAGTGGTGGGGGTGGGGGGGCAGGCTCTAGGAAGGAGGGGTGCAGTCCTGATTGGGTGGTCAAGCACTCCTAGGCATGTCCTTTTAAGAAGTGACATACGGGGATGTCACAGTCACTTAAGTCTGTGCCTGGATGGCACAGTCACTTAAGCGTCCGACTCTTGATGTTGGCTCAGGTCACGATCTCACGGTTCTCTCGCGGGTTGCACGTTGGAGTCCAGCGTCGGGCTCTGTGCTGACAGTGGAGCCTGCTTGGGATTCTCTGTCTTCCTCTCTCTGCCCCTCCCCTGTTCTCTCTCTCTCTCTCTTTCTCAAAAATAAATAAACTTAAAAAAAAAAAAAAGTGACATACCATGTGTTCTCTCTCCTGCTTCCCTTAACTTAGGGGTTCTCAGCCTCAGCACCGTTGACATTCTGGGCTGGAACGTTCTTTGTTGTTCGGGTTTACCTGTGCACTCTAGGGCACTCAGCGGCATCCCTGCCCTCAACGCACAAGATGCCAGTGGCAGCTCCCTGAGTCGTGGCCACCGAAACTGTCTCCAGACATTGTCTAAAGTGCCCTGGGGTGGGGGTGGTGGAGGCAGAATCGCTCCTGGTTGAGGACCACTGCTTACGTTAGATCGAATGCCTGGTTGCGGTGTTGGTTCAGCCCGTTTCCACTCCCCCGGTACACATCTTCGTCACCGTAGTTACTGCCTCCTTTCCGAAGTACATCGTGTGTCTCTTTACTCTCTCCCTGTCGGAAGATTACTGGGCAGAAAGCTCAGCCATAGCGTATCCCTCTGCTCACGTGCAGTGGGTTCCTGTCCTCAACCCCATAATCCCAGACGTCTACACGTCTGGGATGCCCTCCAGCCCGTGGCCGCAGGCTGTCTGCAACCTCGTATCTCTGCTTTTTTATATTCTCTTCCCCCACCAACTTGGAGGCTCCCAGATGCTCCTGACCCCACGTTTTCTCATCCGCTTGTACTGCTTCTATTGTTGGCTGTATGTGCAAGGCCTGCCTCTCCGATGACCAGCTGCTTTGTGAAACTCGGAGGGTCCAACTCAAATGCCATGTCCTCAGCAAAGACTTATTCCTCTGCTCCCCTCCCTTTCTTGGCTCCAGATCATCTGAAGCTAATCTAACCCAGATAGTTACTTGTATCTGATTTTCGAGTCCTTTGTCTATAGATGAGAGGTATGTCTTTCTTCTTTGTGTCCTCCTATCTCCAAACATCTTGGCTTTGACAAAATAAGCAGTATTTGCATGTCTCAGTTATCCTGAAGCAGGATGGTCCTAAGCTGAGAAACCTCGTGGCCACATTGATGCTGTAATCTAAAAAACGTTAACACTGTTAAGCATCCTCAAATTCCTGAGACTTAGAAATATTGATATTATGTAACACTTGTGATTTATAACATTTGTCTTTCCCCCCCACTTCCCAGCCTGCCTATCAGAACCTGAGACAACGGGTTGACAGCTTTGTTGCGAACCACTTGGCAACTCATACATGGAGTCCTCACCTCAATAAGAACCAGCTGAGAAACAACATTAGACAGCAGGTGCTCAAGTAAGTCTTCCAGACCCAGAGTCCCTAGGCAGGCTTGAAGGCATCAGTCTGCTCTGTGGAAGGCAGAGACCATTTTGTGGAAGCTAGATGTCATTTTATCACGTCTGGTTGGCTGTTTCGAGGATGGCGCAGTGCAGTTTTAGAGGGGGCTCAAATCGCTTCACGTTTCCCCATGAATTTTAGCAGTCTGACTTCTGCAGACCTTTGGAAATACCTGAAGGACCAGGATGCCAATGTGACTCCAGAAACAAAATACTAGGGTATAATGTTAATTGCTGGTAAGTGCCAGAATATCCCATAAAGATCAGGCTTTATTATTCTGCTTTGATAAGTAAAAAAGGCATTCTAGATCACGGCAGTTAAAATAATTTCCCCTAATTTGAGGCCATGTCTCCTATCTTCTAATACGACTCCCCTCTTTTTTTTTTTCTTTTGCACTTTACTGTGACTTTTAAGTCTGCTTCTTAGTGATGATATAGCCAAAAAAAAAAAAAAAAAAAAAAAAAAGGCAGGAAAGTGTGTTTGGGCCTGTCAGAGCCATTTTGGGTAAGATAAAGAGAATGAGAAGAGCTGGAGTGTTTAGAGGGACCTTTAAAAAAAATCATATTTGTTCCCAGAAAAGCAGATTTACAATACCATCTTGTTCTTGAATATAAATATTTGCCAAGACAGGAAGACCCGGACCTCGTATCCCTGCGTCACCCTCCCCGCGGAAGGGGTGACTGAGTTATTTAAAGAGTGCCCAGTCTTCCTTTCTTGACAAATATTTACGTTCAGGCTCATCTTTTAGAATGAAATGTGACTTTTAAACAGTTAAACAAATTCATCTTCTACCTCCCACCTCTTCAAACCCTCTAGTCCGGTAGGAACCCTGCAAGCCTACCTGGTGTGCAGGCCCCGGGGAAGCCCCACAAACAAAGCTTCACACTCTGACTCAAAGACCCATTTAGCCACACGTAATACTAGACACCTGGAACCTGGGGGCCCTGACTGTCTCCGACTGAATAAGAGAAGAGGGAAATTTAACAATAGCTTTGTTGTCTGCATTTTAAAGGATGTTTGCGAAACCTATAAAACAGTCCCCAAGAGGGCAAAAGACGCCAGGGAAGGCTGCAGAGTTAATACCTGATGGGAAAAGCCAAAGACTTTCCTGAAAACCCGAGGGTCTGTGGCTGCCGACATTTCCAGGCTTTTCCGACCAGGAGCCGGAATAGCAGGGGCTGGGGGTGGGGCAAACCTCGGGGCAAGGTCGGGGCCTGCCCTCGCTTCTACAGAGCACTCCCCGATTACAGAGGGTGGAGCTGCCCCCCCTTTTTAAACCAGCCATCACATCCCTTTGAAAGCATAGAGTTTTTACTGGGGGGGTGTGGGGGAGGTGCATTCTTTTTTTTCATACGTTGAGCGACCGAAGCCTTAGGCAGATTTCCTGGCATTGTATTTACCCCTCAGCAGGCAAAACCTATCAAGGAGGGAAGCAGTCCTTCATTCTTTTCTCACCCCTGTAAAATCGAAAGCACTTAACAAGTCTTAATAGCCCCCTTATAAGACATTTTCACAGAATCCTGCTTAGTGAGGGGTTGCTGTACATTTCAGTAAAGGGTTCTTGTGACCACCAGCCTGGGTCTTGGGAACTATCTTCTAGAGACACTTAAATTTCTTTTTTTAATGTTTATTCAGTTTTTGGGAGAGAGAGAGACAGAGAGCGCACGCAAGCAGGGGAGGAGCAGAGAGAGGGAGACACAGAATCTGAAGCAGGCTCCGGGCTCTGAGCCGTTAGCACAGATCCCGAAGAGGGGCTCGAACTCACAAGCCCTGAATTGTGACCTGAGCCGAAGTCTGGCGCTTAACCGACTGAGCCACCCACGCACCCGTCTTCTAGAGACATTTCATAACAGGACAAACAGCTTCCCTTGGATAATTTAGGAATTGCTCTTCTTAGACTAACATCTGTAAATTCTCTGCTAGCTATGTTATTTATTATTTTTTTTTAAATGTTTATTTGAGAGAGTAAGAGAGCATGAGCTGGGGAAGGGCAGAGAGAGAGGGAGAGAGGGAATCCCAAGCAGGCTCCACGCTGTCAGCACAGAGCCCGATGCGGGGCTCGAACTCACAAACTATGAGATCATGACCTGAGCCGAAATCAAGAGTCAGATGCTCAACCAACAGAACTACCCAGATGCCCCATTAATTGAAATATTCTCTTACTGAGTAAAGTTACATATCACTTGAGTATATCATTTTCAAGCTTCCTTAAGGAAAGATACCACAGTATTTAGTTGTCCAGCTATTGTTGTAGAGAGGGACCAGCCCCTATACATAAAATTTCAAACAGTTTTTCCTACAAAGACTTTGAGAAATATTCAGTTGACCATTAGCCTGAACCATCTACAATTCCCATTTTTGTAGGACAAAAATACAGCAATTTCAAATGGTTCAACTTAATAATTGATCTTCGGACTCAGTGGTATTTTTTTTTAATGTTTATTTATTTTGAGAGATTGTGAGTGGGAGAGGGGCAGAGAGAGAGAGAGAGAGAGAGAGAGAGAGAGAGAATATCCCAGGCAGGCTTCATGCTCAGTGCAGAGCCCGACGTGGGGCTCGATCTCACAACCGTGACATCATGACCTGAGCCCAAATCAAGAGTCAGAAGCTTAACCCACTGAGCCACCCAGGCACCTCTCAGTAGTGTTCTTTTTATGCATTCATTTGAACAACAGAATCTAAAATGCCAGATAGCTCTAAATAATGATCTTAACTGAACAGAATTTGAAAGGAAAAGGAAGTAGCTTTAATCAGGAAAATACTACCTACTGGCATTTCGGCTTTGCCCTTGAGTCCAAGGCTGTAGCATCTCCCTCTGGTGAGGCTGCTGTGACCACACCATACTAGAGTGGGCCCACTAAGAGCAGTGTGTTCATTAGGATGGCCCCCACTTTGATTTAAGATCAGAGCTGACCTCGCGGGAGACTAGACTGAAATAGACGAGGGCCTGGAATAGAGGCAGAGAAACATCGGCTGCAGCAGTGATGTTAGGGTGAGTGGGTTTTATTTTTTATGCTGTGCCTTTGTGGTGTGCCTGAAAACATTTTTAAGATTGCTTGTCCTTGTTTCTTTTACACCTGCTACATGTTAAAGGCACCTCTAAGATGTAACGATGTGTGCAGGATTTGCATTTTTTTTTTTATCTTAGAACTTTAAAAAGCAGGTTACCTACTTTGTCCGGTGTTGACTCATTTTTCTCTGTGGCCCACATAAGTAGAATTATAGTATCACAAGGCTGCAAGGTACCTCAGGAAATGGAAATCAAATCCATCCTCCACTCAGAAAGAGCTGCACTCAAAAATAGCATTGTCAAGTGTAAGGAGAGATGGCTCCCCCGTTCTGCGGAGAGAGCCGAGGCCTAGAATCTGGAAGAGACAGCCCCCGGCTCATCCAATACTGTCCAGAAACATTGGCTTCTCAGGTGGTTGGTTTTGTTTTGTTTTGTTTTAGCAAGAAACGAGGTGTAAGTGCGTTTCTTAAAACAAATCCACATCCTCTTATTTTACTCACGCTTTTGTGATTTTCTGCACATTTCAGTCTGTGTCGCCCCCTTTGCTCCTCCCGTCTCTTGCGTGTATTTCTCTCAGCTCTTTCCTCCTCTTTGCTTCTCTGGAAATCAAGGCTCAGTGGAAGTATCTTCTCTTTGTGAAGCATTCCCAGATCACCTTAAACATATTTAATACTTCTCCATTCCCCTCTTTCCTAGAGTAGACGGTGTCTTATAGTGCCTGCCCTCTGGTATTTTAATCATGTCTGTCTCTCCCGCCAGACCAGAAACCAGGTCTGATTTGTAACAGACCGATCCCCAGCATGGTGCCTGTTATGGAGAAGACACTCATAACCTGATTGTTGAATGAATAAATCATCAGTTTTTACAGCAGGAAGATAATGTAATAAAAAGAAAACGAGAAGTCTTAAGTTTTTCTTTATTTTTCTGAAGTTTGCTTTCTTTTCTTTGTTTTATAAGCTTGTTGAAATTACACTCTGTATATGTTCTTCAGTTTTCCTGGAGATTCTCATATTTCTAAAAGGCTTACATTTTTCTGCTAAAAAAAAAAATTGTGGACTCCATAGATTTATACCCAGAACTCAGCTTTAGTGATCATTTATTCCCATATGCCCTGGCCAGGGTTGGGGTAAGGTAAGCATCACCTGGAAGTGTGGGCTCTAGATAATGTATTGTGTCTAGTTCTTTTTTTTTTTTTTTAACGTTTATTTTTTTATTATTGAGAGACAGAGAGAGACAGAGCATGAGCATGGGAGGGGCAGAGAGAGGAGGAGACACAGAATCTGAAGGAGGCTCCCGGCTCTGAGCTGTCAGCACAGAGCCTGACGTGGGGCAGGAACTCACAAACCCAGTGAGATCATGACCTGAGCTGAAGTCAGACGTTTAACCGACTGAGCCACCCAGGCGCCCCGTATTGTGTCTAGTTCTAAAGGCGTTTTGTTTCTTGTTTTGCCTGCTTTAGCCTTTCCACTAACGACACCGCTGGTAGAAAGTATACAGTCTTTCTTGCAGTGTGATCGACCTAAATGCTGCCTGGTGTGAAACTGACTTCCCATTGCCTATTCTTTCCATATATTGAGATGAGTGGATTGGGTAATTTCAGGTTGAACATATATGTGACAGGTACAATTTTGTTTAAAAGCAATTAATGTAAATCGTATGAAATTGTGTTTTACCTTTCTGTAAAACTTATTTTGTGTTTCAGATCAGGAATGTTGGAGTCTGGTATTGACCGAATTATTTCTCAGGTTGTGGATCCAAAGATCAACCACACGTTCAGACCTCAGGTGGAGAAAGCTGTGCATGAGTTTTTGGCCACCCTAAACCACAAAGAGGAAGCAAGTGGCAGCACAGCCCCCGATGATGAGAAACCAGACTCTTCTGCCATTACACAAGGTGCTTTGCTTTTACTCTTGGTCAGTTCCTTTGCTTTGCTTCTTGAACTGAGTATCAAGTTAGGGATATAATTATCAATTTTGTTCCTTGGCTACTCTAGTGAAATTATATTTATTTCAAATATCACATTCCTCAACTGATAGAACATTTCTTTTTGAGATTAATGCAAAATGGTAGACATTTTCCTGACGTGTTGGCTGTGTGTACGTGTGTGCGTTTCAACTGAGGGAATAATTAATATAACCAAAGAGGATTAGACTATTCTCAGATTTGCATGGTGCCTTTCCTATGACACAGTGTTAGAACAGTAGAGGATTTAGAATGTGCTCGGTGTTAGCACTGGTATCCGAAAGTCTAAAAGAGTATGAATGGTCTGCACAGCATACGTGTCTTATAAAGATGAGAGCGTCTTGTAGCATCGATTCATCAGAGGGGCTTACCTTCTGCATAAGTTTTTTCTAACGCTCATCTTTCCCTCAAAGGTGTCCCAGTGCCTGGACCCAGCGCTAATGTAGCCAATGACGCCATGTCAATCTTGGAAACCATAACTTCTCTTAACCAAGAAGCTAGTGCAGCCAGAGCTTCAACAGAAACATCAAACACCAAGACCAGTGAGAGAGTGTCCAAAAAACTCCCATCTCAGCCCAGCACTGACACTAGTACCGAGAAAGAGAGAACTTCAGAGGACATGGCTGACAAAGAAAAGTCTACACCCGACTCTGCAGGGGAAGGACAGGAAACAGCCCCCAAGTCTGAAGAATTAAATGATCTCCCTTGTCCAGTTGAGGAAATTAAAAATCACACAAAAGAGAGTAGTAGTTCAATTCTGCTAAATAAGGATGTTCAACAGGAAAGCATTGACCAAAAAAATAAATCAACGGACAAAGGTGAAAAGAAACCAGAGAGCAATGACAAAGGAGAAAGAAAGAAAGAAAAGAAGGAAAAGACCGAAAAGAAGTTTGACCACCCAAAAAGGAGTGAGGACCTACAAAAAGCGAAAGAAGAAAAGCAAGCAAAGGAAAAAGATGTAGAGTGTTCAAAACTCCCGTCAGAAAAGAATAGTAATAAAGCTAAAACCATTGAAGGGACAAAAGAAGGTATATAAAAACTTGCAAAAATCTACAACAGTTTACAGATCAAAGAGTGTCAGTTGGGGGGGGGGGGGTCACATTTTTTTGACCTGTATTTAATGCAGAGTATTTTAAACGTAATTTAGGAATTGGGTGCTGAGTTTGTTCTTATAACATGACTTATCTTTGTGTTTTATTTCCTTCTCGAAGATTGCTCTTTAATAGATTCTGATGTGGATGGACTTACAGACATCACAGTTAGCTCTGTCCATACCAGTGACCTTTCATCTTTTGAAGAAGACACCGAGGAGGAAGTTGTAATGTCTGATAGCATGGAAGAAGGAGAGATTACGTCAGACGGTAAAGCATTTTACTTAATAACGCCTCTGGGAAGCTTCCTGTCGAGCATTGTTTGTATATTCACATGGCTATATCGTGAAAGACAGTGTGGTATACTGGCAAGAGCATGGGACTTTGTAGTTGGAAGATGAGTTTCTGAGTCCCAGCTCCAAGGTTGTCTGTCTGAGCAAGCTTGGTAAGTTACTCCACAAGCCTTGGTTCTCCATCCTTGAACTCCATCCCGCAGGTTTATTAGAAGATGTAGAGGAGACAGTGTATATGACGGTGCTGTGGGTGTGGGTGTCTGTGGGTTTGTGTGGGCGTTGTTGGGGGAGCACAGTCCCCAAGGCTGCTCTCACTTCTGACACCATTTGCAAAGTTGAGGTCTCCAAGCCTACCCTTAGGTTTGACGATTCTCTAGGAGGACTCCTAGAACTCACTGAAAGCTTTACAGTTCATGGTGGTGGTTTATTACAGTGAAGGGACACACATTCAGATCAGCCAAGGGAAGAGGCACACAGGCCAGAGTCCACGGAGCTTCCGGAAGCCCTTTCCCTGTGGGGTCACAGAGAGCATTACCTTCCTGGCATTGATGTCAGAAATATGTATATGGCTAATCGCCAACCAGGGAAGCTCACAGAAACCTTGATGTCCAAAATTTCTACTGGGGCTCCATCGTGTAGATATAGCGTCAGATCTTAATCTCCAGCCCCTCCAGAGGTCAAGCTGATATGCCATGGCCCAAAGCTACTGACCCAGATCATACCGTGAGTTGATTTAGCTTGACCCAAGACCCCCAGGCAGACAAACACTCGTGTCAGACATGACATTCCACAGACTTAGAGATTACCTCCCAGAAGCTACGGGCAAGACCATACTTCTCTGTAGAGTTTGTTTTTCACCCAGCCCTTACTAAGCACTTACTGTGTTCCAGGCACTGTGTACTCTTCTGTGTCCTAGCTCCTGTAATCTTTAGCAATCCTGAGAAGTAGGTCCAGGTGAGGAAAGAGAGTCACCAAGAGAAGGTGTCCTGTCTAGGGTCACGCAGCTATTGAGCTCCGGTGTCAGTTTCAACCCTGGTCTGGGCTTCTGACCAACACTTTGTGCTACTCTGTATCACGTGATTAAGTTCTGCTTACGACCTTTGTTAAAAATCAAATATTATTTGCAACTACTTGTAAGCAGCATTTTGTAAATTTGCCGTGGGCTTTTGGATAGGACACCTGGAGAGAAAATCCTAGAGGAGAAAAAGTAGAAGATTTAATTCCACCTTTTAATTTCAGTCCATCCCAGTTTGCATCCTTAGTATCCCCCTAAAAACGAAATGACCAGCCCAGAAAACAACATCAGGTATGCTTTTCATACCTCGTTGTGAGGTCAGTTCCGTAGGCCCTGTGTGTATGATGGATATCACTCATCCTGTGTACCCCACTTTCTGAAGCCTGACTAAAATTCTCATCCTAGGTGCTTTTGTGGGGCTTTCCACGTTTTTTCCTGGACAGGACTAGGTTTTATATGTCTGAGATCCAAGAAGGAAGAAGGTGACTGGTTGGAGAGTACTAAGTGGTAGAAATGAAGACCTTGTTTACAGGTTTCTACTTCACTTGCTGTGTTGTGGGAAACATACCCACCTTCCTAGGGTAGGGGGCTTTTAGTACATCCTTGGTGTGGGCCAGTTATTGACTCTTGCCTCTTGCGTAGTGAGAGACTCTTGGGTGGTCATTAAAATCTCAAAATTTAAAAAAAAAAAATCTCAATCCTACTTTAAAGTGTGGGTTCAAGTGAACTTGTTGCGTTTCACAGTGGCAAAGCCACGTCCGTACCAAGTCTACTGACGTACTAATGAGAATTAAGTATTTGTCAGGGAACCCTGAATGGTGACAGGGTCTAATTTTTTTTTTGCCTTCTTTATGTGTGAGAAGCTCATTGGAAGAAGTAAATTTCGATATGGATGGGATGATGGCCTTGAAAAATGTTTATTTCTGATTTTTTTGCATCCTGATATTTTCCATTGGGCTGACAAATGCACTTGAACTATATCGATAACTGCTTTTGTTGCTTGATGTTGATCAGGCATGGTGTCGACTTCATTGGTAATTCACAGAAGCACTCCTCTTTCTATTGGCTTTCTTCCAGATGAGGAGAAGAACAAGCAGAACAAAACAAAAACTCAAAACAGCGACCCCAGTGAAGGAAAAGCAAAAAGCGTGCGGCATGCTTATGTTCACAAACCATATCTTTACTCAAAGTATTACAGCGACTCTGATGATGAACTTACCGTAGAACAACGACGCCAGTCTATCGTAAGTCAGATTCGATCTGTCGCTATTTTAACCTGTCACATCAGGTTGACAAACCTGGCTAGTCTGTGTGCAAGGTACTGGGCAGCAGACAGAACCATGACATGGAGGTTCTGCCTTCAGCAGCCTGTCATTTAGGCAGAACATAAACGTGTGACGTAGGTGTTTGTGTCATTATGCTTAATAGTGAAAACCGGGCAACAGGTGTTTCACAGTATGGAAATGTTTGAATCAAGTGTGGATCCAGCCCACACAAAGATAGGATGTGCAGCCATTAACATAAGATTAAGAGGGAAGTGCAGGTGGGTGGTTGAGTTGGTTAAGTGTCAGACTTCAGCTCGGGTCACGATCTCGCTGCTTGTGGGTTCGAGCCCTATGTCAGGCTTTGTGCTTTGTGCTTGGAGTCTGGAGCTTGCTTCACGTTCTGTCTCTCTCTGCCCCTCCCTCGCTCATGGGCTCGCTCGCTCTCTTAGAAGTAAATAAACATTAAAAAATTTTATTTCAAAAAGAGAGAAGTGCAGTCTACAAATGTCCTAGGTACAAGATGTGTCATTGGATTAACAGCTTCTTAGAGAAAAAAATTTGCTACCTTATCATAGGTGTACGTCAGTTTTAAGATGACTTATGGTTTTAGAAACATTAAAATATGGAGCTGCACATCTTAGAGCGAGGAAATGCTGTTACCTACGATGGTCATTTGAAGGAGGTGGAAATGCTGATAGTTGCTTGTCTCTGAGAAGTTTGCTTCATCAGAGGTTATACCAATGCTTAGGGTTTTTAGCCCTCTAAGACTTGGAGTTCTGGCTGGAAAAGGGTGGGGGGCGTAACCCACGATGACCAGATTCTTGTTTTTTTATTTTATTTTATTTTATTTTATTTTATTTTATTTTATTTTATTTTATTTCTTTTTTTTTTTTTTTTTATACTTGACAGAGAGAAAGACACATCATGAGCGAGGGAGGGGCAGAGGGAGAGAGAGAGACACAGAATCTGAAGCAGGCTCCAGGCTCTGAGCTGTCCACACAGAGCCCGATGTGGGGCTCAAACCCAAAAGCCATGAGATCATGACCTGAGCCAAAGTCGGATGCTCAGCCGACTGAGCCACCCAGGCGCCCCTTGTTTTTTTAACATAGGATAGCAGAAAGTCCCGTGTCCAAAACCTGGGTCCCAAGAGCATAACCCACAAGTCATATTTGTTGTAGAACTAGCCTGTCTCTTGAATCTGCACTTCATTTTCTCCTTTAAGAATAATTTAAAAATTTGAGGTGCCCGGGTGGCTCAGTCGGTTAAGCGTCTGACTTCGGCTCAGGTCGTGATCTTGCAGTTTTTGAGTTAAAGCCCCGCGTTGGACTCTATGCTGACAGCTCAGAGCCTGGAGCCTGCTTTGGATTCTGTGACTCCCTCTCCCTCTGCCTCTTCCCCGCTCACTGTCTCTCAAAAAGTAAACGAATGTTTAAAAAAAATTTTTTTTAAGAATAATTTAAAAATTATTGTACACAGGAGATTTGCCTGTGTACATATGATGTACATTGATGTTCATATATATTTTCACAGCCAGCCTTTTAATTGAAGTAACTGGTTTATTAAACCACCATTTCCCAAAATGATACCTTTCCTATTCCTTAAACTAATGGCAATCTGAAAGAGTAATGGAAAATTTTCTGATCTGTCTCTTCTGGTAGCTTCCAAATTATATAATGTGTATGCACCTTTGCAAAGCCCATTATTTTGTAAGAATATTTGAAGGGTAAACATACTTGTTTTCATTGTTTTTGCTTTTGCCTAATAGTTGGTCAGGATAATTGTATTTTGTGGTTTTAGGCTAAAGAAAAAGAAGAGAGGCTTTTAAGAAGGCAAATTAATAGAGAGAAACTTGAAGAAAAACGAAAGCAGAAGGCAGAAAAGACAAAGTCTTCAAAAGCTAAGAGTCAAGGTATAGGAGGTGTTAACTTTAATATTTTAAATTATCTTGTATACTCCGTTATTTTCTAGATATTCATATTACTTATGAGATGATATAAAATGATCTAAATTGCATCTCAATAAAGCTGTTGTATTAAAAAAATTATTCTTAAATATGGAAGGTTTTTTTTTTTATTCTGATGTATCACTTTTTAAATTATATTGTTGTATCTAAGTTATACATTCTGTCAGGTACCAGCTTATACAGCTCTCATTAGCAATTTATTTTCCAGCCATTGTGGAATGAATTATCACTGGAAAATGGATTGTTTGCATGTGAGTAATCAAGCCTTGCTGGTGATATTAGTGGAATTAATCTGTGCTTTTTTTGTTTACTAAAGTGTCAAACATTTATCTGGAATATTTCATTGAACAAAATTGAACTTTCTCTGGGCACTGATCCTTTGTAGCATACAAAAAAAAAAAAAAATACACACACATAAGCATTTGAAATAAAAAAGCTAAGACTTGTCCATCTAAAATATTACTTTTCTTCTAGTACAACTTAAGGATATTAAAGCACATTCAGCACTTTTACATTGATCAGAAATTCTCAATGAAAAATAAATATTACACTGTTTATAAATTCCATTCTAAAGTACAGCTTATTGATATTGCTTCTTTCCTAGGCAAAAATAGTGTGGACTTAGAAGAATCATCAACAAAGACTTTGGAACTGAAAACCCCCAGAATTAAAGAAGTCCTTAAAGAGCGGAAAGTATTAGAGAAAAAGGTAGCCTTAAGCAAAAGAAGAAAGAAAGATTCAAGGTACATGTTGTATCTGGCAGTGTTCCCATTATAACTTTCCCCTGCCATACTTTCAGAAGGGAGGCATTGACAGTGACAGTAAAGAACCTTACCTTGAAAGTGTGTGTTATTGTTGCACATTTATGAGAACCATGGGGGCTCAGAACTCTTTATATCCTCATTCCTTGTGTTAGTATCTCTACTGTAAAGTAGTGTGTTTTAATGTTTTTGGGAGAGGGGGGCTCGGAACTTTTTCATAATCTGATGGCAGTTTCGGATCTCCCCAGAAAAATGCGTGTGTATAAACACACAGTTGTTTTGAGAATTTCAGAGTTTATGGACCCTCTAGAATACTCAGGAAGTATCCCTACAGTAGCCACTTAACCACTTATTTATAGTGACTGCATCCATTTTCTAATCTTGCTATAGTGAATTCTATAAGAATTAGAAAGCCAAAGAGACTCTGAAAGTGGCCTGAAGGCCCATGAGCCATAGGCTACAGTCAGGTTGCATTATGTACATTTGTCACAGACTTGGATGTAGCTGAACCAGTAACTAATCTTACTGAGAAATTCTTATATTTTATTCAAATTAAGCTCATATATGACTTTTTCTTCCCACTTAGGAATGTTGAAGAGAATTCTAAAAAGAAACAGCAATCTGAAGAAGATTCCAAAGAAACTCTGAAGACAAGTGAGGTGTGTCTGAATTAATAAAACCCATTTTAAATGTTCTTTTGTTAGATAAAGGCCATTCAGTCCTTTGGAGTAAAACTTGGAATGCAATTTGATCTTTTCCAAGTTAGATAAAAAATGTATCACCTTCAGCATTCTTGAACCCCCATCTTATTATGACCTGAATTCCTCATTTTGACCAAGTTGATTCACGTGATCTTTTATCCAAGTAATAGCTACTTTTCTACTTTCCTTTCCCTCATTCCCCAGCCCCCCACCCTCATTTGTTATATTAGCAATAGCAAAATTGCCAGTAATGATAATGGAAAAGAAAGAGGGTAGCTAAAATCCCTTCTCCAGGGCAGATTATTCACTTCATTCTCCTACATTCCTCCACAAATGTACATAATTTTGTAGAGTGGGTGTAATCCTGCAAAATGATGTTAACATTCCCTCTTGCTCATTTCATGTTACCTTGTAAGTTTCTAGTTATTATATTTAGTGACTGCATAGGGTTGTATTGAATAGATAGACTGTAACTTAAGCATTCCCTTATAGTTGAGCACTTAGATTACTTCCAAGATCTGCCAATGTAAGTACTGAAAGTATGTTTAATGAATACATTTTTTTCCCCCTGTTTGGATTATTTTCTTGGGATAAACTTTTGCTTTCACTGGATTCAGATCCTTATTTACCCTGCCATATTTATAATTCTATAGCCAAACTATCTTTTTTTTTTTTTTTTTTTTTTTTGAGCAGACTCCATGCCCAACCTAGGGCTCAAACTCATGACCCTGAGATCAGGAGTTTCATGCTCTACTGTCTGAGCCAGCCAAGCACCCCTATACCGAAACTATCTTCACATTTCCAAGGGAAAACTAATAATTTGGTGATTATTTATTCATAGCCAGTAAATAATCTTGATTTCTTTTTTTTTTTTTTTTTTTTTTTTTTTTTTTTTAAATACTTGTTTTTTATTTTTGAGATAGAGAGAGACAGAGCATGAACAGGGGAGGGCCAGAGAGAGAGGGAGACACAGAATCTGAAACAGGCTCCAGGCTCTGAGCTGTCAGCAGAGAGCCCAACATGGGGCTCGAACTCACGGACCGTGAGATCATGACCTGAGCCGAAGTCGGATGCCTAACCGACTGAGCCACCCAGGCGCCCCAATCTTGATTTCTTTATTCAGAAATTAGAGGCATATTTATAAGTATATCCTGATATTTTAATGGCATACTTTAAAATATTTAACTTCATTTTGTGATAAATTTCTTTTAAAAATGACTTCATAAAATTTTGTTCATATAAACTGGTTGAAGCTTACTGTAAAATTAGGCGATAAAATCCTTGTTAGTTCTTTCTTTGAGGAATTTCACTTTAAAGTGTTTTTTTAAGATCTTTCTATGTCCTACTCCTGAATCTGTAGAAGTGCATTAATCTTTGTGTTAAATTGTAAGAAGTTGCAGTGATAAACTAACCCAGAGACACAGATCCTTCTGAGAACTTCAGCTCATTATTTGAATGAGAAATTATAGGTAGTGGTCAGTGAGACTGTAGTATGTGTGGTCTGCGTTCACTGACTAACAATAATAATGTACTCGGTGCCATACTGTGGGACAGGGAGGAAGGGTCGGATGCTCTGGTCCATCATTGTCTTCCTTCGGGTACATAAACATACACGTGCTTGCTATGTGATAAGGTTACTGTTACAGTGAGGTTTTGCGTGCATTTGAAACTTCCTAACTAGAATGTCCTTTAAGGAGCCTGAATTCATGAGGTTTCCACAAATCATTCAGGCTCCTAAATTAAAATGTAAGAAACCTTCATTTCAGTATAGAATTTTTAAGTTGTCTTCATCATGTTTTGGAACTGAAAAGAACATTAAGCTCTCATTCATGCAGCTTATATTTATTAGTGGCTGCTGGGTGTTAGTGAGCTTTAACGGTTTGGAGTTCAAGGAGGCCTCCGAAGTGCAGGGACAGGTCTCAGGAGAGATAGCTGGTCTCTGCACAGATCTCTGCGGTGCAGTGGGAAGAGCCCTAGACTGCGAATGAATTCATCTGAAGTCGTTGGCCTGGGGACAAGGTCATCAAGTCCCACTGAGCTTCGGTTTCCCGATGCACCAAGTGGGATCACCAGTACCTACCACAGGCTGCTGGCGAGCTTAAGTGACATGTAACACGTGACGGCACTCAGCATATCGGGGGTACCCAAATGCTAAGTTTGATTTTAGTATTGCTCATATTTTACCTTTTTTTTTTTTTTTTTTTACAGCATGGCGAAAAGGAAAAAGTGTCCTCTTCAAAGGACCTGAAGCATGTTCACGCAAAAAGCGAACCAAGTAAACCTGCCCGGAGACTTTCCGAGTCGTTGCATTCAGCTGATGAAAACAAAAATGAGTCCAAGATAGAGAGAGAACACAGAAGACGCACATCCACCCCTGTCGTGGAGGAAGGGGCACAGGAAGAGGCTGACGCAAGAGATGGGAAGAGGCAGGCAGAACGGTCAGAGGTTGGCACCGAAGAGCCCCAGAAACAGAAGAGCACACTTAAAAATGAAAAGCATCTAAAGAAAGATGATTCTGAAACACCGCATGTGAAAAGCCTACCTAAGAAAGAGGCAAAGTCCTCAAAGGACAAGCCTGAAAAAGAGAAGACTCTGTCAGAAGACAAAGTGTCTATGAAACATAAATATAAAGGTGACGGTCTGCATAAAACGAGTGAGGAGACGGAGCTTCACTCTTCTGAGAAAAGCTTAAAAGTGGATGAAAATACTCAAAAGCAAAGTCAACAACCAAAACTGTCTTCGGATGATAAAACTGAACGAAAAAGTAAACATAAGAATGAGAGGAAATTATCAATTTTAGGCAAAGACGGGAAGCCAGTTTCTGAGTATATTATAAAAACAGATGAGAATGTTCGTAAAGAAAACAACAAAAAAGAGAGACATGTTTCAGCCGAGAAAACTAAGGCAGAACACAAATCAAGAAGATCAAGTGATTCTAAAGTTCAGAAAGAATCTCTGAGTTCAAAGCAACACGGAATCCCATTGCAGAGAAGAAGTGACAGTTATTCAGAGGACAAGTGTGATATGGACCCAACTAATGTGGATAGTAATTCGAAACCAGAAGAGATGGTTCACAAGGAGAAGCGAAGAACAAAGAGCCTTCTGGAAGAGAAGCTTTTGTTAAAGTCGAAACCAAAAAGTCAAGGCAAGCAGTTAAAAGTAGTTGAACCGGAATTACAAGAAAGCGTCTCGAAACAGGTGACCACTCCAAAACCAGATAAGGAGAAGAACACAGAAGAGATCAACCCAGATAGACAGCGAAAGTCTAAAGTTGAAGACAGACCTTCTGAGGAAACTGGTGTGGAAGCTGTATCGGACAGTGCCGCTTCTTCACACGGGGTACAGAAGGACTCTTCGAGTCACAGAGCCAAGTTACCATTAGCAAAGGAGAAATATAAGGCTGAAAAAGATTCAGGTCCCTCCAGACCGGAGAGGAAGTTATCAGATGGGCACAAAAGCAGAAGCTTAAAGCATAGCAGTAAGGAAGTGAGAAAAAGGGAAGAAAATAAATCAGAAGACAAAGATGGTAAAGAAGGTGACAGTAATCACGACAAGGCCAGAGGGAATAGTTCAGTTACAGAGAGGAAATTGAGTAGGAAGTTGTGTGAAAACCGAAGAGGAAGCTTATCCCAAGAAATGACCAAAGGAGAAGAAAGATCAGCAAACACCTTGGGCACCACCAGTAGTTCCCCCCTTCAGAGACCAAAAAGGAGTGGTGATACCACATTAATGCCTGAACAAGAGCCAATGGAAATTGATTCCGAGCCAGCTGTTGAAAATGTGTCTGAAGCATCTAAAACCCAAGACAACAGCAATGCTATTTCTCAACAAGACGTTGACTCTGAAAATGTTACGAAACAAAAAACCGCAGTCCCGGTTCTGAAGGATGAATTAAGAACTTCCACAGTAGACTCAAAAACAGCAGCTCCAGCCTGTAAATCAGGACGTGGAACAGGAGTTGTTAGTAATTCTGAAAAGCACGCTGACCATAAAAGCACCCTGACCAAGAAAGTGCATATCCAAAGTGCTGTGTCCAAACTGAACCCTGGGGAGAAAGAACCCATTCACCAGGGAACTCATGAAACAAATACAGACTCCGAAACTAGTCCCACACCGTTTCCTCGAGCCCCGTCCGACAATGACAGGGCACAAAAGAATTTGAAAAATACAACCAGACCCCCCGAAGAACATGCTGCCCAAGGAGATGCTGATCGTGTACATTCCCCAAATTTAGATCCTTCACCATCCTTAAGTTCAGTAACTGTCGTGCCTCCAAAACAGTCTCCTGATTCGGACGTAATTCCTTTGGTTGACGGGAGGACTGTTTTAGAAGGCGACCCAGCCAGCCCCTCACTTGTGGAGCGCTCTGGTGTTCCTAACACAAGTTTGACTGCTAGGGAATCACAAGTCCTTATGACAGGTGACAGCAAAGAAAGTGGGGCAGTTTCCACAGTAGATACACCGGCAAAAGCAAGCGTGGATAGCAAAAGACACATTCCAGAAGGTTACCAGCCCACTGTGTTGCACAGTAAGCAGGGACAAGTAAACATGCCTGTTGGTGGCAAGTTAACTGACGCGAGGATGGAAAATGAGAGTGTTAACACAGAAGATGGCTTGATGGACGTGGCCAGGAAAGAAAGTGACTTAAGCACAGAGCCCAGTTCAAAGCAGACAGTGAGAGCCGTGCAAGAAAATGGCAAAAAGCATGGCGTCACCGTTGACCCAGTGCTCAGCACGCGGACAGACAAAGCTGCCGAGACAGTTGTGCTCAAGTGTAGTAGTGGCCCAGGTGAAATAGAAAACACATCAGTTGATGTTGAAAGAAGGGCTGAAAACAGCGAGGTGGACACCAGTGTTGGATGTAATGCCGCTTCCCCAGTTTTGCAGCAAAGGAGTGGAAATGCTGAGGGTGTGACCGCCGGGCCTGGCAGAGCAGAAAAGTCTTCTTTTGCCACCAGTTCCGAAGGGAAGGGCGAAGGTGTTCCCTTCAATACCGTGAAGGCGGGGGATGCTACAACCACATCCTCAGAAACAGGACAGGGTGAGGTGGCTGTGCCCTGCATGAGCATTGAGGCAGACGAAGGCTTCGTAGCAGGTGTCTGCTCTGGAAACAGTCCCCTTCGCGTCGGGGCAGAAGCCAGCGAATGCACTGTCTTCGCGGCGGCCGAAGAAGGCGGAGGCGTTGTCACAGAAGGGTTTGCCGAAAGCGAAACCTTCCTCACAAGCACCAAGGAGGGAGAGAGTGCAGAGTGTGCTATGGCTGAATCCGAAGAAAGGGCAGCCGACCCCGTGACTGCTCACACAGTAACAATTGAAGACAATGTCAATAGTGGGGTGACAGAAGAGAAAGATGATGCTGTCACCAGCGCCGGCTCTGAAGAGAAGTGTGACGGTTCTTCACGTAGTGCGTTGGAAATGGCGGAAAGAACTGTCACCTTTATCAGTGAGGTTGAAAGCGATGGCGCGGTGACAAGTGCCGGGACAGAAGTAAGGGAGGGCTCCTTGAGCAGCGAGGAGGTGGATGGGTTCCAGAGAAATGTGACGAGAACGGGCCCCAAAAAAGAAACCGAGGGGACTGTGACATGCACCGGAGCGGAAAGGAGAAGCGCTGCTTTCGTCATGTGCTCCGTCACAGGCGCAGAGCGACAGGAGGAGCGTGTGGTTACAGGCGCAGCTGTGGCCCTGGCGGGGAGTGACGCGCCACCAGGAACCAGCGCCCCCCAGGACGGAGACGCTTCTGTGAATGACGGCGCGGAAGGTGAGAGTGCCGTCACCAGCACTGGGATAACAGAAGAAGACGGAGAGGGGCCAGCGAGCTGCACAGGCTCGGAAGAGGGCAGCGAGGGCTTTGCTCTGAGCTCTGAATCAGAAGAAAATGGAGAGAGCGCAATGGACAGCACGGTAGCCAAAGAAGCCACTAACGTGCCGTTGGTCGCCGCTGGCCCATGCGACGACGAAGGCATTGTAACGAGCACCGGCGCAAAAGAGGAGGACGAGGAAGGTGAAGGTGTGGTGACCAGCACCGGAAGGGGGAATGAAATCGGGCATGCGTCCACCTGCACCGGGGCAGAGGAGGAAAGCGAGGGGGTATCGATCTGCGGAAGTGCCGAAGAAGGGGACGGTCAGATTGGTACTGCGGCAGGGTGCGTGGGAGCTGAGGCCGGAGCCACCGTCACCAACGCCAACGAGAGCAGTGTTGACAGCTTGAGCGGTGCGGAGAAGGGCATGAAAGATCCAGAGATCTGCTCCAGCGCCAAAGGCGTCGTAGAAAGCAGCGTGACCAGTGCGGCTTCAGGGAAGGGTGACGTGGCCCCAGCTCCCGGAGGTTGCGAGGCTCCCATGACCAGTGCAGCTTCAGAGCACAGTGACAGTCCGCTCACCAGGAAAGAAAAAGTGGACGACACCACTACTTCCACTGGCTTGGTGGGGGGCAGTTACGAGGCACTCGGGTCGGGTGCGGGCCCACAATGTGAAGCTGGGCACATGTCGCCTGGTGGGAAGGAAGACGAAGGAATCATCACCTCTGGGGAAAATGAAGAGTGTGATGGCCTTCTGGCCACTACAGCCAGTGACACCATTTCCAACCCAGCTGGCGTAGCTGGGGGCAAAAGTCCAGGCAAAGGCTTGCTGATTTCCACCAGCACGACAAACGACTGCACCCCTCAGCTGAGCACAGTTGCCGATGTACAGGAGGGTCATTCAAGCGCACCGAGAGGTGGGGCAGATCGGGAAGGTGCCGGCATAAACGGGGAAGAATTCGAGGCCCCCATGCCCAGTGCGGTGTCAGGTGAGAGCCAGCTGGCTGCCGTGAGAAATGAGGACAAAGACGAGTGTGCCATGATTTCCACGAGCATCGGCGAAGAGTTCGAGGTGCCGATTTCTAGCGCGACGACCCTCGCGTGTGCCGAGAGTCAGCCGCCGGCGGCCGCGGCGGAAGAGAGTGCCAAAGGCGCCGGCTCGGCGAGCGCCGACGACTTCGAGGTGCCCATGCCCAGCGCGCCCACGCAAGCTGAAAGCCCCCTTGCCTCGACCAGCAAGGAGGAGAAGGACGAATGTGCGCTCATCTCCACCAGCATAGCGGAGGAGCGCGAGGCCTCTGTGGCAGGCGCGCGGCCCACCACCGCCCTGGAAGAGAAGGACGGCAGTGCCATCATCTCCACCAGCTCGGGGGAGGACTGCGAGGGCCCCGTGTCCAGCGCCGCCCCGCGGGAGGAAGGCCACCCCTCGGCCGTGCGGGCGGAGGAGGTCGGCGACACCGCCATGATTTCCACGAGCACCTCCGAAGGCCGCGAGGCGGTCATGCGGGGCGCTGTCCCACGGGACGATGAGCGGCCCGCCGCTGCAAGGACGGAGGACTCCAGCGACACGGCCATCATCTCCACCAGCACGGCCGAGTGCGTGCTGCTGCCTGCCGGCCTCGACAGGCACGAGGAGAGCCCGCTGACCGCCAGCGTCGCCGACAGAAGAGACCCCTCGGCCGCCAGGAGGAGCCGGGGCGAGGCCCCGACGCCCAGCCCGATGGCCGCGAACAGCCCTCCACTCCCAGCACCGCCGCCAGGGGCCAGAGCCACAGGCCCCGAGGACCGTCCCTGCAAGGTGCCACCGGCAGTGACAGAACGCAGCGAGAGCCCTTCGCCCCTCGTCGGCGTGGCAGAGAGGAGCACGTGGCCGAGCTCCGTTCAGAGAGGGCGGGGGGGCCAGGGGGCCGCCGCGGCAGGGCATGACACCTGTTGGGCAGGGAGGGGCGAGCAGAGGGGAGCGGGCGCACCCGAGGATGGACAGGGGCGGACAGCCGGGGACGCCTCCCTCGGGAGCCGCTGTTTGCCGGCAGTGAGTCCCGGTGCCGGGAGGGCCGACAACGTGCCTCCTGTCCCAGACGCTGCAGCGCGGCCGCCCTCTCCGGGGCACCGTGGGCCGGCCGACCCCGGGAAAACCACCACCAGTGAATGTGTTAATGGCCGAGAGTCAGAAACTGGTCCTTCCCACGGGGCGCCCCTTCCAGCTGCCTGCGCTGTAGCTCCCTCGGCTCCAAGACGTGAGCAGGACTTGACCGTGACAAGCGACCACAACGGCGGACGGACAATCCAAGGGTCCAGTGAGAAAGCAGCAGACGGTAGTGGCATGAGGAAATCATTGCAGGAGGAAAGAGACCTCAAGGTCATTGTTCCTCCTGAGGAGAATTTGCACGATATAGGTGAGACTCGCCCTAATTGTACATACTGGCGTTTTGCAAAGGCGATTGCACGTAGGGTATGTTTAAAACCATCTTTCAAAAGGTGGTTTTGCTTCCAGGATGTCACAAAATAACTTCTCAAGTAGGAAGACTGAGCTCAGAACCATGGGTTTAAAAACTTAAAACCTTAGACCCGTTTCTCATGTGGCAGGAGAGCAGAGGCAGGAAGCTGGGGGAGGGAAGGTCAGCCACCCGTGTGTGATTTGCATGACTGCTGCAAGCTACTAAACCTCGAAGCCTCGGGTTTTTGTCACAATGAACACTACCTTACAACAGCCCTGTGAAGTGAGCATTTTTTTATCACTCCATTTACACATGAGAAAATAGGTTCAGAGAGTTTAAATAACTTGCATGGTACTTAGGGCCCTTTAGAAAAAAATTACTTCCGAGCCTTAGTTTTCCATCGTATAAAACGGGGAATAATAGTGCAAAAACAAACACGATTCAGCCCTCATCTAACATCCTATAGATTTGCGATGAGTGTCAGTTCAGTCCGGCTGGCTACTTGTCATCAGGGGAGCACAGAATTTTTTAACGGAGTTTTTCATTCAGGTAAAGTGAGCTTCTGGTTTGGAATATGAAAGACAAAAAGAAACGTGTTCCCTCCTGACAGATTTCAGAGAGTAGATGTTGGTAGAAACAGTTGGTAACTTTCAAAGGGGTAACCTTTAGGCTCAGTCATTCACTGTGCCATCCAACTTGGGACACCCTGTGCCAGCCACTACTGTGCTGGGCTTTGGGGAAGGGGAGCAGCTGTGAATCCGGCTTTGCATTTTAAGTAGGCAGGGACGCTCTGATGGCAGGCGCTGTGGGAACTCAAAGGGATGTCATGGGCTGGACCTGAGGGAGTCAGGGACGTCGACTTCTTTTCTGTGGGTGTGTGAATTTAGAGTGTTCTGGACTTTTAAACTGCAACAGCCCTTAGATGTCATCAAATACAGCCTCAGGAAGCTAAGGCCAATAGATTGAGTCCTGTTCATTTTAGGGACTTAAGGGGCATTAAGAAGTGTTCCAAGGGTTGAAATAAGGGACTTGAAATTTTTCCATTGCTTTTTGCCTGGGAAAATTGAGTGTTCTGCCAATTTTGTTTATTTTTGACAGAGAGACAGAGAATGAGTGGGGGAGGGTCAGAGAGAGAGGGGGACACAATCAGAAGCGGGCTCCAGGCTCCAAGCTGTCAGCACAGAGCTCGACAAGGGGCTTGAACCCACAGGCCACGAGATCATGACCTGAGCCGAAGTCAGACACTCAACTGACTGAGCCACCCAGGCGCCCCAAGTGTTCTGCAACTTTTTATGCATTAACCATTGCTACAGTCTGCTACTCCTTTCTCCCCTGCTTTGTTTCCCTGAAGGAACAAGATAGAACAGGTTTGGGGCGCCTGGGTGGCTCAGTCAGTTGAGCGTCCGACTTCGGCTCAGGTCATGATCTCACGGTTCGTGGGTTCGAGCCCCGCGTCGGGCTCTGTGCTGACAGCTCGGAGCCTGGAGCCCGCTTCGGATTCTGTGTCTCCCTGTCTTTCTGCCCCTCCCCGCTTGTGCTCTGTCTCTGTGAAAAGTGAATAAACGTTAAAAAGAAAAAAAAATAGAAGAGATTTTAGCAAGGAAAAGCCCGCATCCTCTTAGAGAAAGGAAGGATTTTCTTTGGAGGCTTCTGTGTGGGTGGATGAAAGAACTGAGGCCACAGTCACAGAGGGATGAGGGCGAGAGAAAGGAAGGATCACAACAGGGGTAGGACTGAGTCTTACCAGAGAAAATGCCATTTTCTTTCTGTCTGCCTCCCGGTTTCGTAACTTTATTTTCAACTCTGCTGTGTCAGGGTGAAGCAAGCAAAGTGAATCTGTTCATAAACATGTTCTTTGTTGAGAATATAGCTCAGTGGCCCAGAGTTTTTTCTTTTAGGGCCAAACTTGATGCAGAACACTGTAGAAAAATATTTGGAAATATCACGTCTCCAGAAATAATCTTCTGTTATTCTTTCTGGGCAGCCATCTTAACAGCGAGAAACAATTTCACCCCCAAACTTAGTAAACGACTCCTGCCTTTCAGCCACGATTTTTCACACGTCCTCCTTTTGTTGTTTTCTACCGACAGCAAAATAAAACAGCGGAGGAAGGGGTCACGGCAGGCTAGGGAACAACATTGTTACCTTTTGATTCAGCATGGTTTTTTTTTTTTGCAAGCAAATTCTTAAATTGGCTAATGGTTTGGCTTTCTTTAGGCACTGAAGAATCTCCGTCGAGTGTTTTGGGAGGATGGGCACTGAAAGGCAGCTTGAAAACTGAGGTATGGCTGACAGTTCAGTTACACTGGGCTGCACGTGGTGTAAGTACTATGTCACCACGCGTAGACGTGTGCATCCTTCAGCATCACACGGCTCCTGTTCCCACTGTACTTCGGACGTTTACACGTTGTCATGGTCGTGTCCTATGCAAGGAAAGCTAATAATCTCAACACGTAGTGCCATGATCAGTTCCATGTACTCAAACCAGGAGTCACCCGCAGTCTCTCGGTGTCACCCTACATTTAAGCCATTGCCAGTTCCTACGCGTTCCATGTCCAAAATGTGACTTGAATCTCTGCAGCCGAATCCACGGCCCCCTCTGAGTGTGTGAGACAAGGTAGCAGTAAGCACGGGAACGATGCACAGTGCAGAGGAGGGTCAGCTTACCAGCAGGAGCAATGGTGCGCAGACAGGAGGGCTTGCAAAGAAGACATTTGAGTGGTGGTTCACAAGCAGACTAGGGATTTACCAGAGGGGAACGAAACGGAAAAGAGCCTTGCAGGCAAAGAAGTATGTTCTGGACGTGGAGCAGGAGGGCAGTTGTGAGCCCCAGACCCCGCAGCGGGGCAGGAACGGAGGCCTGACGAGAGAGGGGACGTGATGGGGGCGGGGGGTCGTCTTGTGTGTCGTATTACGGTGGCGTTTCACTTTTAAGGGGACGGGGCAACCACTGATGGATGAAATATGAGATTAGACTGACTTTCGTTTTCAAAGTTTGGCATGTGTTCGCTTTCAATTCTGCACAGACTTGAACGTGGTCTTTTATATTGTTACAAGATGCAAGATGCCTTCATTACCTTGAGGTTAGTCTTGCCTTCTTGTCATCAGAACCTCAGTTAACTTAGTGTTTTATGGTGCTTTGGACTTTTTAGACATTTGTACCATCAGAGGAAGAGAAAACCCAGGAAATTCTAGCAGCACCAGAAAGTCTGTATGGGAGACAGCCAAGTGGAGCAGGTAAGCCCTTTTTAGTGGTTGTCCACATTACTGTTTTCCTGGTCTGCGGTTTGACTTTCTGTTGCAGCTTAAAATCAATAGCTGATTCATAATTATAAAACACAGGCTATATGAATTTTCCTCTCACTTTTTAAAATAGGTTGGAGAGAGTTCTTTCCTATTTCATTTTTAGCATATACTCTTTCTTAGCATATACAGTTTCTCATCAAACTGACTCTTTGTCAGTTTCATATAAGGTAATTGTTTAAATCTCTTCTTACCAAGTAAGTGTGCAAGGAGGCAAACTGCTCTGGAGCAAACTCTTGTTCTTTCCCCAGCACGTGGCTCCCTGCACCTTCCTGCCACGGAAGATGCTGTCACAGGTCCTTTCCAAAAGCTGGAAAGCCCGTGCATCCCTTCAAAGCTCTGCTTGTTGTCCCTTGGACTCTGGCTGGGCCCCAGCGAGCACAGAGCTGCTCCCGGCACGCACAGGCTCCTCCCGGTCTCTGTGCACCGTCTCCAGGGTCCACTGCAGGCTTCGTAGGAGAGAGCCCCAGGATTTACAGCAGCTCCCAAACTCTGGTCTCGGGACCCCTTTCCATTCTTAAAAATTATTGAGGATCCCAGACAGTTTTTGTCACGTGGATGATACCCATTGGCATTTATCAAATAAGAAACTAAAACTGAGTTAATATCACCAGCTCACTATAGGTTAAGCACAAGTAACATTTTTTTCATGAAAAATAGCACATTTTCCAAAACGGCAAAATGTACCAAGAAAAGTGACGTTGTTTTGCATTTTTGCAAATCTCTGTAAGTCTGGCTTTAATAGAAAGCAGTTGGTTACTCGGGGCTGTTTCTTTATTCAGTGTATTGCTGATGCTGTCTTGATTGAAGTATATGAAGAAAACCCAGCATCACACTTAAATGGTTGGCTTTTAATAGCATTTTCAGATAATTCTGGGAACATTACATGGCCTCTAGAAAACTCCATTGTGGACTCATGAATTTAAAAAGTTAATAACATCTTAGCGTGTTGACAATAGTTTGGACCTTGTGGACCCCTTGATGGAAGATCTCAGGAGTCCTAGGAGTCCTGGGACCACACTTCGAGAATCACTGGGTTAGGGAAATAGAAACGAGAATGGTGACAATGGACAATTATTTCTGGTTTGTTTCTAATCAGTACTGTAGCATCTCTTCTGGTTTGCACATCAACCAGGGAAAAAGATACTAGGAACTTGAGAGTATGTGACCAAATTTAAGTCTGTTCTTTTTTGTTTGTTTTTAAATGTTGGAATGTCCATATAAGCCACGTAGAACGGTCAAGGCGATTTTGGTTCAAGTAACAGAAACCCTACCAATGTTTATGGGGAATATATGTGCTCAGCATCTTAGGCAGTTCAGCTGCTAGAACAGAATTCCATAGACTGAGTGTTGAAGCGACATATTTATTTTTCATGGTTCTGGAGGCTGGAGGTCCAAGTGCAGGGTGCCAGCGTGGTCAGGTTCTTGGTAAGGGCTCTCTTTCTGGTTATGTTCTCACATGTATGCATGCAGAGAAGGAGATTTCCTGCCTCCTCTGCTCTCCGCAAGGACTCCACTCCCATCACAGTATTCCACCTTCATGATATTGAAACCTCCCAAATGCCTCACCTCCAAATACTATCACACTGGGGACTAGGGTTTCAATCTATGAATTTGGGGGGGGGACTCAAACATCCAGTCCATAGTATTCACACAACTGCAAAGTTCAGGCAGAGCAAGATCTCAGAGCATGATGAGGTCCCCAAAGACCCAATTTCTTCCCTTTCCCTCAGCCCCCAACAGAGATAATTGCTTTCTCATTTGTGAGCCTTTGGAGAAATATCTTTGTCCTGTCATTCCTGGCCAAAATCCTGAGACTTACTCTGATTTCAGCTTACATACCTTTGTCCACTCTAAACTAACTGCTATGACCAGATGAATATGATTTGCTGGTTGACTCAAAGTGAATCAAGTGCTGTCTGTTCCTGGGGTAAGAGTAGAGTTAGTGTCTTTGGAAGCACGTAGTATCCGAGACCACGGTCTGAGTTCTTGGAGAAGGGGCTAGGAGAGCAGCTATTATATTTACTATGATGACCTTGGCTCTTTAAATTATTCCCCCGACAAACATTAGTAAGCGGGGTTCCTTGTGAGTACCAGGGAAATGGAGGTGGAGAATGTGGTTCCTGTGCTCAGAGAGTTTGCAGAAGTAACTGCCAGTGAGGAAGGTTCTCTGTGTAAGACTGATACATGCATGACCGGTGGGGCTAGCTCTGCTGGGAGGGCCTTGGGGAGGGCCTGGCTTTAAGCTGAACCAGTCTCTCTCTCTCCCCTTTAATTATAGAAAGTAAGATACATAGAAGTGCATAGCAAGGTTTCCCACATTTCACGATACCCACCTTAAATACAATTCTGTATTTAAACAAAGATGAAATCATAGCATTTGTAGTGTTCTGTAATTTCTTTTTTTTTTTAACTCGGTGTTAGCATATACAGATTGACTTCATTTGTTTTAACAGCTGAAAGTAGTCTGTAACGCATTTTCCCATTTGTTAGAGCTTTAGTGGTCTCCAGTTTTTATGGTTTTTACTATTACAAATAAAGCTGCGATGAACTTTCATAGGCATATAGTTCTGTGTTTCCCCCAAGTATTTCCATGAAAGAGAATCGGAGGGTCAAAGAATATAGAAGGTTTAAATTTCCGTAAGTGCTGGTCACTCCCCCTAAGTTGGAGCCAAATTATGGAAGGATGAGCAGGTGTGCATTAGGTAGACAAGGCGACGGAGGAGGATGGTGTGTAGGGAGCGGTGTATGTGGGTCCTCACCCAGGACTGTCCAGAGTGGTCAGAACAGGGACCCTCCAAGGCAAAACCATCTGAAGGCACAGCCTCCAGAGTATGTGATCTCAAGAGCCTCATAAGCAGAAGTATCAAATAGTCCTCAGGGATCACCCCAAGACCTGAGAAGCCATTCATGGTGACATGTTAAAAACAGTGACTGGGGTGCCTGGGTGGCTCAGTCGGTTGAGCGCCCGACTTCGGTTCAGGTCATGATCTCACAGCTTGTGGGTTCGAGCCCCGCGTCGGGCTCTGTGCTGACAGCTCAGTGCCCAGAGCCTGCTTCAGAATCTATGCCTCCCTCTCTCACTCTTTGTCCCTCCCCGGCTTATGCTCTGTCTTCTCTCTCTCTCTCTCTCTCTCTCTCAAAAATAAATAAACGTTAAAAAAAAAAAAAAAACAAAAAAAAAACAGTGACTAATTTATCCAAAACCTAGATGCGTTAGTTAAAATTGGTCTGTATGTGTTAGAGTACAAATAATTAACATCCCCTTGTTAATTGTCAAGGTGACGTTTTTGGATTCTGAAGTCTTTTTTCCCACAGTATAATCCAGATGACTTCACTGTGTTTAGGTACGATTCAATAAGAGATCTACTTACGTAAAAGGAAGTTGTTTAAAAGAAAAATGTGTGTTCTGTCATTGTTGAGTAGAAACAGTAGACCTTGTACTTCAAGTTTCCAGAGAATATAAATAGACCGTTGCTTTTGAAGGGATAGAATCTGACTTTTTGCTCGATGACATTATTTTTAAATGAACCCGTGTCACTTTGCACCTAAACCCGTGTCACTTTGCAAAGGTCTCCCTTTCTTCTAAGCTTCAGATCACCAACATAGTGAAATAGCTGCAGCGATTTGATGGACCACTGCCATTATTATAAAAATGCAGACAACAATAATTCCTGTTTTTCTGGCATAATGGCAGACACGAATTGTAGAAAACAATTGGTCAGAATCTCATAGTTCACAAGGCAGCTAGGCCACTTAGCGGCATAGCCCCTACCTTACCTTAGAAAGTTCTCAATTTGTTTCTCTGTGGTTCAGAAACCGTATTCGGTTTCCTTATTTCTCATTTTTGTTTTTGAACAGCTGGACCACAGGGGGAGCCTTTCTCAGTGAATGAATCACTTAACGTAAGTCACCGTCACGGTTTGGGTTTTGTCTCGGGGTCTGGTGTCCTGAGAACAAATGTATAGGGGCGTCTCGCAGAAGGGCAGTCTTGTGCATTCTTCAGGAGACGGGAGGCTGCTTGTAATGTGCTCTCCACTCGAGAGCAGCACACTGACTGCTCTCGCTGCGCTGACTGCCAGCCAGCGTTCAACTGTGTCCCCTGAAGTCGTGAAATTTAGTTGTTTTCCTCAGAAGGAAAGGGTCTCCCTGAATTCAGCAGTACCGCGTGCTAGTGACTCCTTAGACCAGTGTCTTGAAGCATTTAAGGAAACCGAAGAAGGCCTGCGTACCTTAGACTAGGAAACTCACCTGGTGATTACTAATGCAATCCTTCAAAGAACTATGAACTTTCTATTTTTTATGAATGGTAGCAAGTTTGATCATTGGATTGCGGCGTCTGAAATTATCCTGGTGCTGTGGACAAAACCGTTTGAAAACTACAGGGCGTTTTATGTTTGGGGAAAGCTTTTCTGAAGATACTCAACTGTGATTGTCATGCATACGTATTCTTTCCCAGCGGTGGCTGTCATAATCCCTTTTGTGCTGGGAAGAAATTTTATATCTCTCTTAACGCACAAGGGACCTGATATCTTACCAGGAGAGAACATTTTGTAAAATGCTTGCAAGTTGCAAAGAGACACGTTCTTTCCAGTGCCCCAGAGAACTGGGGGAGCTCTGCACCAGCAGATATCAGAGGGCTAACTTCACCCCTTTGAAACATCCTGTATGGTAGCTGGAAACTCCTCCACAGTCAGCTGAGTGAGAAGGAAGAGAAAAAAGCCAACTGGGTTTGGTTCAGCTTTATCCTCCAAAGGGATTCCAAATGTGGAGGCCTCTACCCCGCCTCATTTCCCTGAGGCCCCCCCCCGCCCCGGCAGCTGCCTTTCCCCAGTCAGGGCATCACTGTCCTTTCCAAGTATTCATAAAGTTCTGTAGCTAAGATTTCGAGTATTGTAGGGTATTCTAAGACTTCCCTCAGCTAAAAAAATAAAAGCACAATTGACAAGATTTGCCAGAGAGAGATGATGACAGAATGACAGAATCCTTCAGCATTTTTAAATAAAGAGGGGGAAAAAGGTCATGAGGGATCATTGGATGGGAAGAGAATTCATAGAAATCAGAAAATTCTTCTTACCTCTTACACTTTTACCATAACCATTTTAAACACAAGGAGAGTAAACACAGTGGGATGATAATTTGTTAAACCAAAACAACTTCAAAAGCACTCTGCTCTTCTGCCTCGGGGTGAAATTTATTTTTTAAACTTTTTTTTTTTTTCTGGGTGAAATTTAGTTTTTGAACTTTTTTTTTTTTTTTTTTTCTGGGTGAAATTTGAGCATGTGTTCTAGTCCATTTCAGCATTCCCACAGACTACCAGATTGTGCCCACTATCTTCCTTATTTGTTTTCTCTGCCTTTAAGACTTTGGTGACACAATCCATAAATAACCTTTCCTATGGTATGTTTAGGTCAAAAATTCAGGCTCCAGAACAAATGAAGAAATTCATGGCAAATCTCATAACCAAGAAGGTAAGTTAATGAATTTCGTACTATTGACGTTAGTATTAATTGTGGTTACCATTTGTCGAGGGCCTTCTGTCTGTCAGGCCCTATGCTGATTACTTCACAAAGTCGCTCTTACTCAAGTCATATCATTTGGTAGGTGTTAGCAGCATCACTTCTGTAGCTGAGGAAACTGAGGCTTGGAGAAGTCCAGTGTTTGTTCAAGGCCCTCTAGCAGATAAGTGAGTGGTGGCTTGCCGTAAATAGCTACTAGAACTTTGCCGGTAACTTCACAGTGGACTTAAATCCGGCGGGAACACAAAACGCATAGTTCCCCGTGGTCTGTACTGTAAGAGCAGTTCTAAGTACTTGTGCTCAGTACTTGTGCTAAGTACCTGTGTTGCCTTCAGACAGACAGTCCCAGTTTGGTAGATCAGGGTTGTCATGGTTATGTGGCTCTTCCCCGGGAGTCAGGCCTCCACGAAACCTATGGAGGCTGCCAATTGCAGAGGGATAGTTCTCCTCTCAAGCAGAACATAGACTTTAGTCGATTCCTGCTGTGGGCACCTTACTCCAAGAATGGGGAAAGAGGTATTTTTGTAACATGTTATGTACCGTGTTTCAAACCAAAGTAAAGCAGCCGTAATTCTACACACTCAAATACTCAGCACCTAGTTTTGTCATATCTTAAAATTTGGTATATCTGCTCTATCGGCTTTTTGGAAAAAAAATGTTACAGATAGAATTGAAACCACATTGTATGCCTCCCTGATCCCAATCCCTCTCTGTCAACCCACTCCAAAGGGAACCACTCTTCTACAATCGCTGTATGTATTTCCCCAGAAAATTGTAGCCTGATGTTGCATACACGGAGAAGCTGACCCCCCACTCCCCCGCCTTATTTGGAGGCCATTCATTCGGCATCACGTCCTGAAGTTCTGTCGTGTTGACGTGTGTAACTCCAGTGACTTGGTTTCGGGTGCTGTTTAGTATTCCACCGTGGGACTAGACCACCTTCATCCTGTTTTGCTTTGGTTGGTGGACGTTTGGGTTCTAGCAACTTTTCCCAATGACGAAGAGTGCTGCCGTGCGTGATCTTGTACCTGTTTCCCAACGCGTAGTCGTGTGGCTGTGACTTGGGTGTGCGGTTGCTGAGCGGCTGGGCGCCTCCTCTGCTTCACAGACTGTGCCCAGCTGTCCCCAGGTGGTGTGCCAATTACAGCTCCACATCGTCTCCTATATTTAGTATTATCAGACTCAGGAATGTTCGCTAATCGGAGGACTGTGAAACAAGGACTTGTTTTCCTTGGATACGTCTTCACGAGATGTTGCTACATGGGCTGGAGGAAAATGGCGCTACTCTGTGTAGAGTCCAGTGACCATCCTTCCACAAACCCATTTACTCACATTTTACAAATGGAAATCGCGGAGCTTACCTGACGTAGTTGCCGTGAGGACCCCGTCACAAAGATTTATGAAGTGTCCTTCCCCCTGCCACGCACGCCCCTCAAATAAGTACCGGAATGAATAATTTAACCTTTTTTTTCTTTTTTGTTGTTTATTAATCAGAGATGTCCAATGGCAGAAAAGACAACACAGAAGCCTTAAGAGATCACAGTGTTGAAGCAAATCCTAAAGAGGTGAGTTTTCATAAGAAACTCAAGTATTTCACGGTTTGTACCTAGTGTTTTCACCGGTGCACGGAGAAAGGCTTCCCTTTTTTGTATGTATTAAAAATTAAATGAATCTCCGTATCCCTTTTATCTGTTTATGCTCTTGTGTTGTGTAAGTAGTTATTGGGATGTGTCCACGTTGTACAGTCAGGAAGGTTAAGTGTTACTTCATACCCTGCCTTTCCTTGGCTCTTTGCTGGGCCACTGAGGAGGAGAAGAGCCCTACCGATTCATTTATGACATGCCGTTGATTGTAAGACATAGCTGGACTTCAGGGATGGTAAAAAGGAGAAATACTTCTTTAGGAACATATTTTAGAGTTGTTGGATTACAGTATTTAACCAGAAACAGATTTAGATGTTTCGTATGGATTTACATTCAGATCCAAAAAAGAAAAAGACTCAGGCTCACAAAATAAGTCTCATCCAAATCTAGATGCCAAAAATGCTATCCTAGATTTAAAAAAAAAAAAAAAAAATTGCATGAAAATTTATTTCAAAGGCTAGAAGCTAATATAATGTGCTGTCATTTCAATGGATGTGGTCCCAGATTGTATTGCCTTTAATATAGTCATTCTTCATTCCAGGTTGAAGAGGAAGAAAGGCAGATGCCTAAAAGAAAAAGAAAGAAGCATTACCCCTCTTCAGAAGATGAACTGGGTATGTAGAATATATATGTTCCTCTTTTAGACATCTTTGAAGATCATATTATTTTTACATCCAAAATACTGGGCAAACATCCTAGAAAATTTTTGAGGGTGATAATTACTTACTTCACAACTCTTGAGTCCAGTTTGCGTCCAGACTGGCTTGGCACTTCAAGGATTTTTCTGGACTTGATCTAGAAACTACATGCAGAAGACCCAATCACTGGGACCGACATAAACCCTGGGTTTTATGGGTCCCTCTGTAACCTGTGCCTGGACCCTGCCAGGGGCCACCAGTTTCCTTATTTTCTATCATAAACAGATGCCCCACAGAGCTCGTGAAGTGTGTTAGTGAAGCATAAATGCAGTAGCCCTTCTGTGTTTCATATTGTTGACTTTCCCATGGTCTGTAACAGTGCCATCCAATAGAACTTGTTGCAGGCGTGGAAATATTCTGCATTTGTTTTGTCTAGTACAGTAGCCAGAGCCACGTGTGGCTTGCTGTTGAGCAGTAAAATGCCGTCAGTGTGAACGGAAGGCTGGATTTATAATTTCATTCGATTTTAATTTAAATTTCAACAGCCACATGTCGCTAATGGCTACCGTATTGGATGGTACAGAGACTGATACCTGACACAAAATAGAAATGCAATAAATGCTTATTAAATAATATGTGAGAAAGAATATGTGAAAAAGAATTTCCTTTTTTGGTTAGGAGCATGTAATTATTTTTTAATTCTCGAGTTCATATTTTAGGCACCGTTCATGTTATTTTATACACGTTCATAATAACTGTGTGAGTTAGGCATCATCACCATTTTGTAAATGAATTTGTAAATGAAGGTTTGGCGAGACGATGACTTCATTCCACCAAGTAAATCTGATTCCCAAGCCCGTGGTCTTAATCCCTAAGCTACACCTTCTAGGTGGTAACTCATTGAGGGTGCTAACGTATCTCCAGGAACTCCGTGTGCCCTAAGCCCTTTCCATGGAACCTGCTGCTCTTTTGGTGTCATCTGAGCACTTGTGGATTTCTTGTTTTATTTTTTATATTTTACTTTCTTGGTTTTGCCAGGGCCACCGTCAGTGTTCAGTGCTCAAGTCACGTGACATAAATACATTTAGAGTAACTTTTGGCTTCACTATATCACAAGACTAAAAAAGAAGCCTTAAAGTGTCTTAAAATAGAACTATGCATTTCATTTTTCATTTAGCTTTTATCCCTTTGTGATTCTGTCCAAACTGATTTACAGATGAAAATCCAGACGTCCTAGATTCCAGAATAGAAACAGCACAGTGTTCTGAAACTGAGCCGCAAGATACAAAGGTATTTTTTCCACATATTAATGTTAGGTTTGGGGGCAACCTAATTACATCACCGTGAATACTTATTATGATATTCTTTCTCATTCTCGTATCCTTTTTACTTCATGTATCTCTAATAGTCGCTTTATCATAAAAGGTATATTTTTTAGGATCCTGCAAAACAACAAATACTGCACTTTATCATTTGAAGCTGTAAGGGCAGTAACATCACAGTTTATATGTAACCATTGCTTAGGTTTCTGTTCAGTCATATTCACTGACTTCAGGTTTCTAGGTGTTTTCTTCCAAAGTGTCATAGGCTACCCATGTGCTTGCACCAAAACATTGAAATACAGTGACGCATCATGTTATTTTAAAAATTCGATATTCTGCCTTCTACTTTACTTCCTGGACTTAAAATAGAAGTAGTCCAAGGCTTGGCCTCACCCACTGCCTCTCGTTCACATGGTCTTATTCTCCCCTGAGGACTCGGGGAGGCGGCTCACAAATTTGTATTTCTGCCCTTGCTCTCCAGGCCCCCGTTTCTGCATTTCCTGGCGACACCTCTTCTTGGGCACGCTTCCATTTCTGAGACTCAGTACTGCTTATTGTCTCTCCCAAACTAGTTCCGTCTCCCTGTTCTCTCTTTCCCTAATTTATTTTTTCCACTTTGTTCCCGAAGTATTGAAGTCAGCTTATATCCATACATGCGGTTGAATTCTAGCTTAGTAAAACCAGTTCAGAGTCTCTCTTTTCTCCCAGTGACCGATGAACTAAATAAAAAGTAGTGGCAGAATTTTAACAACCAGAGAGGGAGCCATGTAACGTCATGAATTTCAATTGGTCCTGGTGAAGGAAAGAAAGAGGATTTTAACCGCATCCCTCCCCCTGCCCTGTGCTGAACAAGAATCCTGAGACAGTACACCTAGATTTGGAGAGACCAGGTCGAAGGGGTACCTTTATATTTTCCCTTCAATTTCACCTAAGTTTTTTCATGTTAAATTTAGGTCAAAGATACCAACCATTTTCACTAAAAAAATCACATACCGATAATATTTTCAATGTCGTAAGACAGAATTCTCATTTTATATTTTAATTGATGTGGTTTTGTTTACGTACTATGTTAGTATTACAGTATAGCATTTCAGTGTTTCTTGCTCAAAACTTTTTTGCCCCTAAGGGATGACTTCATGTGTTGCGAGACCATTGCTCTAAATCAGCCCAGCTGGATCCCCCCAGATTCTCGCAGGCACTTTCCCCTTTATCCCTCCCCACCCCACCCCCCACCCCCTCCTCCACCTCCCAACGAACAAAAGAAATCTGTTGCAAACTCCTATCAGTTCTTCTCTGGAGTTTCTCTCAAAAAGACAAAATCCAGCCTGAGGGAGGAGGAGTGATTTCTGTTTTGCAGGGGAAAAAAGAATGGCCTTGTTGCTGTAGAGTCTAGCCTTATCTCCTGTGGGTCTACCTTGGGAATTTCTATCTTTTGGTATAGCCTCACTAGCAGCAAAAACAGTTACTTTTTAAAAATTGTGCAACAAACTTCTACAAAAACTCCTAGGAAATACGCTTTGAAACAGAAAGGAAAACTTTGGGAAGGACAAAAGGAGGCAGGGTGAGGAAGCTTCTGGTCTTGTTCAACCTCTCCATAGGAGGAGAACGCAGGAGATCTGGAAGAATTATCTAAAATGAGCTCTAAGACGAACAGCACTGCCTCACGGGCCACGGACGAAAAAGGTGAGTGATACACAGACTTAGATACGTTGTTGGGAGAGACTAATCCTTCCGAGTGCCAGCGTCTCTGTCCCCAGGCTTCGCTGGCCAAAGCTGCGCAGGACTCAGCTGTCCTTCCCGGAGAAACCAGTGGCTCACACTTCATAGCCCCAGGGCCTGGGAATCGTTTTGAATTTGGATCTTAACTCTACCCAAAGTGTGCTTATCAGTTAGCCAGACTCCAGTGCCTTAACTTGGGCGGCATAGGCCTGGGGATGGCGTGTGTGCGCCTCGGTGACTGGGACCGCGTAGGCCACTCGGACGGGTGTGGTGGCGACGCGGCTGCCCGGGGTCCCCGGCAGTGAACTGAGCTGTGCTCTTTCTGCAGACGAATACAGCGGCGGGGAAGCTGCTGGCGAAAAGACGGAGCAGAATGACGACGACACGGTGAAATCTCAGGAGGTAAGCAGTCAAGCAGTATCCTTCCTGTCTTCTTGTTCAGGTACGCGAGTGCCAACGAGAAACGGAGTGCATTGAAGGCGATTACCGAAAGTTTTTGCCAGGTGCCTTTGAGGTCGTTCGTGTTTTCAGCGCGCTGGGCCACCGTTTCACGCCGCGCGTCGTATCATCGGTGTCGTTGTGGTTAATCTTGTTCTCTTCATTTTCACTTCATTTCATCGGAACATTTTAAGAGACCTATTTCTGTCACGACCATGTAGGATCAGCCCAGAGCTGTACCTCAGTGTTTAGGTCAGAGAGCAGGACTGCTGAGCCCTGGAGTCTAGACAGGACGAAACGGGGACAGCACAGCCGGGTGCACAGAAGGCCCACAGCGAGTGCTGAATGGGACCCACTTTTAGGAGGGCAGGCCGACCTGCAGCCACATCCCCCTCTACTCTGGGGGATGTGCAGAGCCTGGGGCGGGGGAGGCGGTGGAGGCAGAATCCCGCTGGCCTGAGACAGGCCCATAAATCAAGGGAAACAACCTGTACACCAGCCACATCCAGATGACCGTGACCAAGTTTGCCTGACTTGATACAACTTCTGAATAGTTCTCTTCGTTTTCTCACACTTGTGTATGAGAAGATCAGTGGCCTACTTTATTTTTTTTATAAGGGATAACATTTGGTCACAAGTGACTAGGACTGAATCCATATTTAAGTGCACACATAGGTCGACTGCAGAAGTAAAAGCTGACACTAAGCACTCACTTCCGTTAGCTCATCACCTAATCCCCAGGACTCCGTGAATTAGTAGTACAGCTCTCCGTGTTTACAAGGTGACAGAATGCACGACTGGGAATGGAGCCCTGGGCCAGGTTTTTTTTTTTAAGTGACAGAGCTGGGATCTGAGACCTACGTCTTAGGAGAGAACTCTAAATCTCATTTGGAGACAACAACAAAATTTTATTGCTCTCTGTTTCCTTCCCCCCTTAGGAGGATCAGCCAGTAATTATTAAAAGGAAAAGAGGAAGACCCCGTAAATACCCCGTGGAAACAGCGTTAAAAACAAGTAGGTATTTATTTTCATGTGTTCTCGGTTCACAGGAAAGACGTTTCCAGGGGGGCGTGGTTGGCTCAGTCGTTAGATTCTTGATCTCAGGGTTGTGAGTTTGAGGCCCACATCGGGCATAGAGCTTATGTAAAAAAAAAAAAAAAAAAAAAAAAAAATATTTTCAAACTGATTTTCTAAGTGAGATTTTTATTTTTGTATTTTTTAGAAGAAGATTGCAAAACAGATCCTGGTGTTGTCACTGTGAGTAATTGCAGCGCGTGAGAAATCTGGGAGCATTTGCTCTGGACCTGGATAGTATATACTGCAGGATTCGTGTTCTGAACCACTTTACTTTTTTTTAATATTTGGAAAGCATTGAACGAGTTCCTCAAATAGAATCCTGAATAACCATTTAAATAACATTTCAGTTACCAGTAACTTTACGTAAACATACTGTTTTTCAGTCCGATCCCACCCTCACGTGTGAGTTTGGTTATATAGAAATTACGTAGGGACTTACCTTCTTGTCATCCTTGATTAAGATGTAGAAAATGGCTGTTGTATGTGATTTTTAGATAATGGCTTCTTTACGGAAACCCTCCCTGTGTCTCACCTGTTACTACTCCCTATGGAGTTCCCTTCGTGATAAAATGCTCCCTGATATTAGTGCAGGAAAATCCTCAGCGATACTTTATCTTTTCTTTGTCTTTGGCCCTGATGTGTACCGTCCAACAAAATCATTGCGTCAAGACTTCACTGCATGAGTTTCAAGGGCAGCATTATCAGAAGGACAAACACGTCCAGTGTTCTGACAAAACCAAATGGGACTGGAGTCTCCACTCTGCCACTTACTGCCAGAGCTGTGCACTAGGCTAGTGATGTGAGCCTCTAGAGACTCCCGTGTCTTTGGATGTAAAGAACCGTAACAGTACCTTTCGTGCTTCTCTCAGTAGAGTTATTAGAAGACAGCAGGACCGAGGAGCCACGTGTGAATGCACTTTACAACGTGTAAGATGGTTTGCCCGAGTTGGGGAATATTAACAGTGGGCCATGCCACGTCCCCTCCAGTGCTCCTCTCCCAGCATAGCAGCAGAGCAGCCGGGGACGAGGCTCGTGGCAGCCCCGGTCCTCCTGTGGAAAGACCATGCGTTCACAAGCACGGCATCCATGTTCTCTTGGTAGACCTAGCCAACGGCAGGAGACAGGTTCCACAGATTCTGCCTACGTCGTAGCGATCTTGAACCTTCCTTACGTAATTGCTGACTTTCTTGGTGGTGACAACTAACTGCTGACTTCAGTTTTTTCTTTGTTTAAATTTAGGTAGAACAGTCTCCACCTGGCAGCAAACCAAAATTAACACAAGCAGGTATGCCTCGAGCGTTGCTCTGCACGGGCTCTAGGGACAGAGCGGAGGCGGCAGCCTATGGGGGAAGGTTTCAGAGTTTCATTGTTTCTCAGTGAAGTGGGTTTCAACAGTTGCCCTCGTAGCCCTGGGAGACTCTTGCTACTGGCCTTTCTTGTGACAGGAGCCCTTCTTGGCTTCAGGCTTCTTGAGGAAGCCTCCAGAGAGGAGGGTGAAGGCAACCAAAAGTAAAATAGGGGCGACACTGCCGTGTCCAAACCATAATTTACTAGGTATGTTTAAGGGAGAGACGGGTCAGGCTGGGGACTGGGCACTCGTACCAGGAAGATAGGAATTGATACTCAAAAGCCTGTTGTTCTCACACAGTTTTGAAAGTAGCCTGTGCAGTTCTAGAGGCAGAGTGCAAGAGATAAAATTGCTTCCGTTATTTTGGTCCTCGTTCCAAGGAGAAAAATACTCCAGAATGTTGACAATGATTGGCCCGGGGTGGTGGGATCATGGGAACATTCCATGTTCTTTTCGTTACCTGCATTTTCCAGAATTTGTACAATGTGTATATATTACTTTCGTGGTTTAAAACTTTGTACTTAAAACCAACAAGACCCATCGGTGGGTTTTAAAGGATTGGCGCAGGCAAAAAGATGAATGTGACCACGATTTGGGATCAAATAAATAGCTGGTTAGATCAGGAAAGGTAAAGCAAAGGTAAAGCAAAGGTAAAGCAAATACGTGATTTAAAAACTTCTCCACATTTAACTGATCACATTTGATCTTGTGATCAAATTCCAGTTTTTCTTGTCTCTTGGAAAATTAAGGTTGGCTGATTATTATTATTATTATTTTTATTGATTTTTTTTTTTTACAAAGGGGACTTCTTATGTTTGGTTTTTAACCAGTTTTTATTCATAATTTTATAGTATTTTGAATCCATGTAACAAGAAACTTGTTATAACTTGAATCCCCTCTAAAGAGTCTAACCTGAGCTGCGTGATCAGTGGTTTGGCAGCGATTTTCTGAGTCTGGGTAACGATGGCCAGTTGAGGCAGGCTTCTCCACTGCCAGCCTTCTTGACGTGACTGTTCCCTCTACATCAGTGAGCGATGCAGGGAAGGGTGACCACACGGTCCTCACCCAAGTGTCTAGTGAGCTCCCCCATAACTTTAATAACTTCAGACAGCGCCCTAAACTAAACTTCAGATACACCGTCAGAAAGCTGTAACATCTACAGGAAGCATGTATGTAAAGAGCAGGCACACACAACCTAAAATCGGCCTCTAATATGTGCTTTTCTCAGTGCTCCGATATAACTGTTTACAGTCAGAGCATTCCAGCTAGCATGCACTTGTGATGTGCCTCCGAACAGATTACTCACATCAAGTTACCTGGGCCTCATTTTTCCTAACTGTAAAATGGGGATTATAACAGAGAGGGAGCTACACTGAGGTCTCCGTGAGGTCTCTCGTCCTGATGCGCAGCTCCCGGTGTGTCCCGAGGTGTCCCAGATGTCCCTTTCCTCCTCCTTTTCTGGGTTCAGAGCATTCGAGCTGAAAGGGTGGGCTAAGCCAGGTCCTCAGCTTACAGGTGAAACACTGAGGCTTGGGGAATTTAAATAATTTTCCCAGATGGCGCAGGTGACCTCTGACGGGTCTGAAGCACAGATTTGGAGGTCTCGACTTGGATTCAGATGTACTTTCTGCTGGGTATTCTGACTCGAGCTCCGCTTGCCTGATACAAGATGGTGACAGCTGGGGTAACAGGGCATTAATCAGCACTGGTACTTTCGGAGACAACAAGCCAGACTGTTGAAAATTGATTTTACACCAAGTATTAATGCAGAGATTTTCCTTTTCTTAAAGATGAGTCCAGTAAAGAAACCACTACCCCACAAGAAAGAAGTACAAGCAATGTAAGTGTTAATTTTCTCATCGAGGTACGTCCTTTAGGAATAAACTCAGTAAGTGTTCAGTTAACCACCCTTTTCACTTTATCGTTACTGCTTCTAGGATGATGGTGAAGAAAAAGCAGTAGCGAGCGTGCGTCGGAGAGGAAGAAAGCCCAAGCGCTCGCTCACTCTGTCAGACGACGCTGGTATGTTTCTGGCACGTTCTTAATTGCGGAGTCTTACCGTTTCAAAATCACCTTTTTAAGAGTTTTTCTCTGGATGAGGGAAAATCCAGTGGGGCACAGCTAGTATTAATATTACATAAATATGTGTGAAATGGCTCTAATCCCATGTCAGAAATGGTACATCCCAGATGCTTTTCTGAGTACATGTGGATTTTTCGTGAATGCTGGCTGTGAACTGCCTAAGTAAACTATCCCAAATGTGTTTGAGATTAAGTTAAACAGTTCTGAGTTGCAAGTGCTGAAACAAAAGGAAATGGAAAACCGCTTCTTCTGCCTCCAAGTCCCTCATATCCTACGCTCTAAGCGCCATGACTCTCCTCTGGAAGTGTCTCGGGGAATTGTAGAATCCAGGTGTTACCCTTCTGTTTGAGCAGAATCTTCAGAGCCAGAGAGGAAACGCCAGAAATCAGTGTCTGAAGCCACCGAGGACAAGAAAGACCCGGAGTCTGAGGAGGACGAGGAAGAGGAGGAAGAGGATGAGCCCTCGGGAGCCACCACGAGGTCCACCACCAGATCCGAGGCTCAGAGGTAACGGGGGCAGAGAGCTTCCAAAGGCCTTCACCAGCTTCTCCCATCAGAAAGCAGCTTCGGGTTTCACGGGATTCTCTTTTCATTGACCCCCTCGTGCCGCGGCGTAAGCTGTGTCCTTTCCTTGTATCTTGAGCAGAGAGCACGTGCTCTCAGCCCTCGCACCCTGCAGTTCTCGGAGAAACCCGCCTTCCACCCTCACATTCGAGTCTTTGCCAGGGTCCCAAAGCTGTTCGGTGGAACCCGTTCGGTCCCGGTACAGCTCCTTACTGAGCGTCACCCGGTGTCTCGGATTCCGTGCTGGGCCCGTGGGGGAAGGGAGGCGCGCACACAGGCCCCGCCTGCAGCCGGCTCAGCTCCAGCGAGAGAGGAGGCAGGCACACCCGTCACTGGTGAGGCGCGTGCAGCCGGTGGCACGGACCAGGTTGACCGTGGGAAATTGCCCGCACGCGACCACTTTTTCCTCACATGAGTTAACTTCATGTTTCCCAGAGTTCATTCTCCCAGGCCCTGGGTCAGCCAGAAGCCTCTGGAAGACAGAGTGCCGTGGACAAATGAGTTTTGGGAGTGCCAGTGAATTCTTTGTCCTTCAGGAGTCCCCGTGCACATGAGAATATCAAGGGCTTGGCGTGGTCCTAGAGGAAAGAACCTGTTGAACTTTGTCTGAACAGACATTATTCGCCAGTTATACCCCCACCCGCACCTGTTAGTATCAGTCAGTGTTCTTTTCCCCAGGGCACATTTTGAGACCTGTTGCATCACTTTATGGTTTATTAACCTCCTAAAGCGAGAGTATTTTCCATGTTTAAGGTGATTCACAAGCCGCTAATTGTGGTATCATCTTCTGTCCTTTCATTACCCAAGATTCAGCAAAAAGTTCAGGAACGTTTATTTCAAGAGTATCACTTGATTATATCTGTCACCGTCGTATAGCAGTAATAGTGACGTGTGTTTACGTGAAGACTTAAAATCAACCTATTTCTTTTAGGTTTCTTTTTTCTTTTTAATGCTTATTTATTTTTGAGGTAGAGAGCAAGCAAGCAGGGAAGGGGCAGAGGGGGAGAGAGAGAGAGAGAGAGAATCAGTGCAGAGCCCAGCACAGGGCTGGAACCCACGAACCGTGAGATCGTGACCCGAGCCCAAATCAAGAGTCGGACGCTCCGCCGCCTGAACCAGCCAGGTGCTCCGAAATCACCGTTTCTGGTCACTCCGCACTTAACTCATCAGCAGCCACTGGCGCCACAGTTTGGTTTCTCCAAGAATCCGATTTCAGAGCCACAAGACTTCAGGAGCTCGCATGGTGAAGAGAGGGGGCGGGTGGCCTCGTACTTGGTTTTTAGCTGCAGCAGCTCAGATAAGCAGAAGAGCCAGAGTCCGGTCCCCTGCGCGTGGGAGAGGGCGGGGAAGTGGAGCGCAGTCCCCTGCATCGGGCTCAGAACCGCTGCAGGGCCACCGCCTCCGCGGGGACAGTCGGGCCCGCCTCACGGCCAGTCTGTGGGCCTTCTTGTGGTCTCTGAGTGAGCGTCTGCAGGTAGCGGTCAGGCATTTCGAATTCATTCTTTGAAAACAAACCTGACTTGACTCGGATTCCATGATCGCCTAGGTTGTCAGCGCTCTCCTTAACGTGCCTTCAGGGCTCCTGACTTACAAAGGGATTCTCTTGTCTTAGTTTCGATTCCTTGGCATCCGTTGATTGGTTCCAGGGCCCTGGCTCTGGTTAATGCCAGATGCTGGGGGTTGGCCGGGGTCTCCACGTAAGGTTAGTGCTGCTAACCTGTTGCGCCCACGGCTCCTCTCGGAAGGCCTTCCCGCGGCGGGGTCCTCGGGGGCGGGGAAGCCACCCCTGCTTGGCATTCTATCCCTTGTGCGCAGTAGGAGCTGGCCTCCCAGAGGCGTCTGCCCTTGTTCTGGATCTGCACCGGGGGCGTCTCTCCAGTGTTGCCCTAAACGCTTGTGGGCAACTTCTAGGTGTCCCCTTACTTTGAACCCCCTCATCATCCATGTGTTCCCCAGAGTTTCCGTGTCACTCCGGAGCACTTGCTCTGCACACGTGTCCTGCACAACGTGTGGGCTAAGGAACCCGGGAGAGGATCGCCCCACCTTATCTCGTAGGGACGCGCTGCAGCCAGCCGTGCGCCCGGCTCTCCGTTCTCCGCTGGAGCCGCACAGCAGCTCACACGAGCTTTCTCTCCCGGGCTTCCTGGAGAGTCAGCTCTCCGGTCCCCTGTTACCTGTGCAGACCGTTACTCGGCCCAGTCCCAGGGCCTCATCCGTTAGCCTTGTGACTTGTACTTCTGTGACTGGGCCCTTACTCTCCCGCGGGGAGCACTGTGGGGATTGCTGTCTTGTCAGCCAGTGTATTTGTTATTATCACAGATTCCTCTTCCTCTAAATCATGGGAAAACCTCCCACACAATCAAAGCAAATCCAGAGCTGTGCGGGCAGTTCGTGGTAGACGACATCAGGTCCCCTTTTTACCATCGGTCCGGAAAACCAACCATTTTCTGCTTTTAGTCCCCATTCTCTGACTCACCCACGAGGAGCCTTGTCCTTTCGGGACAGGCCCCGGGACTGGAATGCTGAGGGTACCACTGCCCGGTGTTTCTGTAATCTGTTTCAGAAAGCATCCTAGCAAGCCATCGGCACCTGCAGCATCCAAACATGGCAGCCCAGAGACAGTTTCTTCTAGAAATCGCCAAAAATTAGCAAAAGAGAAGTTATCTGCCAGCGAGAAAGTTAGTAACTCTCCCCCATTAGGAAGGTAAGTCCCTGCTTACACTCCAAGTCTTTTTTAATGCCCTGAGCCTATTTTTGGTACGATAATGTTTTCTTCCCAAGTTCCTTTAAGATCTGTCTTTTGGGATCATTGGTTTCCCAAATGGAAACCTCCTCCAGAAGGAATTGGAGTGGCTGTGGAAGGAATGTCGGCCCTCCTACATGGACTTGCCCTTGACCCTTGTGCGCCTTCCCTGCTGGCTCCCGTCCACCAGGGCCGAGGGCGAGGCGTGTTTCTTCCCAGGTGGCCACGGGTCTGAGTGCTTGGCTAACCCAGCACAGCACGGTCGGGCATCTCATAGCCCTGAACCGTTTTGTGTTTTAGCCGGAGCGTTGGCGAGGCGATGGGGTAACGAGCAAAATGGCCGCTTCTGGCTCAGCCCCCACCGTCCACAGCCCCCTTCGTCCTGCCGCTTCCCACAGGCTGCGCCGAGGCCTCCTTTTTGTCCTTGGCTTGTGCTGGGTCTCCAGAGCCCTTGCCACCAGCCCCCAGTAAGCCAGGCACTGCCATCCTGACTCTCCCTCCTCAGGAGGCCCCCCCCCCCCGCTGCTTCGGTGTCTTTGCTGTCCTTCCTGCCTCACCTCTCGCCTGCTGTGCGGAGGATGGCAGTGGGTCCCCCTCTGGACTGTAAGCTTCTTCCTTGAGATGCGGGGCGTGTCTTACTTTCCGTACGTCATAGCACCGAAAGATAGAAGATTCTTCACGCTGTACAAAAGCTGCCGCGACCTGTCCTACGACAGTTTGCTTCTCACAGCATATGGGTGTGTATAATGTGTACATGCGCTGATATCCCCACGTCCTGGAAAGGGAAGCGGACTAAAGGGCCAGGCGCCTTTCACATAGATTCTCCATTTAATCCTCATTATGTGGAATGTGGTATTTATCCTTATTTCATCAGGAAGGGGATGAATCTCAGGAAAGGCTGGTCCGTATTTCCCAAAGCGGAACTGCAGACCAATCATGGACACTCTCGCTAGGAAGAAGATTGCCATTCTGCGGGCTGGGGGGGGCCGAGAGTCTGCGTTGCCAACAGCCCCAGGTGATGCTGGTGCCGCTGGTCACAGACCACATCCTGGGGGTCCCACCCAGCCCCCCCACCGGCCGGGAAGAAGCACCCTGACCGAGAGCTGCTGTTCCCCGCCACATGGCATGGGGCACAGGCCCGCCATACACCGGCTGCTCGGCAAATAGGTGTTCACTTAGTGGACGGCGGCTTCCCCGACTCGGCTCGAGGTGGACGTTAGCTCATGCGGGCCCGCCGGAACCGCGTCCTGTACAAGCGCAGCCGACTCCGTTTGAGTTCTGTCCCTGTGCCGTCAGAAGAACGATAGAGCAAACGCATTCTCCTGTCGGTGTGGCCCCACTGGTCTGCCCCTGCAGACTTGGCTTCCGCGGTGTTCTCCTTCCCGGGTAGCACACGGACAGGCGCGGACACGTGCCTGCATACCCGGTACTGGACCCAGCAGCCGCCCTGGAGAAGCAGCCTAGCGGACGTGGACGCGTGGACGTGATTTTCAACTTTCCTTGGCCCCAACCGCACCAAAACGGTTTTGCAGCATCACCTGTGTTCACATTCTGCCTCTATCACCGAAACAAAATTTTCGTGAACGAAATTTAATAGAAGCAATGCCGGTGGCATTTCCTATTTGCCGGAGGTCTGTTCATATGTCGTTCTAGAACGATGACTGTATCCTCTAGTTGGAAGAGAGCAGCTCGCTCTGTGATGACGACGACTTCCCGGAAGGAGTTGCTTTTGAACTGGGGCCTAAAAACGCGCACGTTTGCTAGACGGGAGGTGTGGGTGATTCTCCAAGAATTCACATGTCAAAGCACGAAAACGTAAAGGAATGTCGTGTTTGGGAACGGCAGGACTTCGGCAGGACCGTAGTCCAGGGTGGTGTAGAAGTCAAGGGCTAACTGTAAAGGACTTTTGAATTCTCGGGATGACTTTATCTTGAAAGCCATCAGATAGTCAACAGGGACATCCATATAATACTAAACAGGACAGTGACGCGATTCGTTGGGGTTTCCAACAGATCATTGTCACGGCAGACAGGAGAGCGAGGAGATTGGCCAGAATGCTCTTAGGAAATTCCAGTGCCTTTTTTTTTTTAAAAAAAAAACGTTTATTCATTTTTGAGAGAGAGAGACAGAGCATGAGCAGGTGAGGGGCAGAGAAAGAGGGAGACACAGAATCTAAAGCAGGCTCCGGGCTCCGAGTTGTCAGCTCAGAGCCTGATGGGGGGCTCGAACCCATGAACCGTGATGTGAGCCAAAGTTGGACACTTAACTGAGCCACCCATGTGCGCCTCCCCCACCCGCCCCGAACTCCCCCTCCGGTGCCTTTTCTACCATTGCCAGCCCTTCTCTGTAAACTGGCCCGTGAAACACGATCAGGCCCTCGCCCAGACGTAGCGGACAGCCCTGCTGGGGTCCCACTGGCCATCTCAACTCGGGGCAGTGCGTGGAGGAGGTTACTTTGTAGACAGAAGAACTAGGACCCAGAGAAGAAGGTGCTCGGACCCAGGCGGGCACCCGGAGCGTGAGGGAGCTGGAAGCAGATTACAGGCCTCCGAGCTGCCCTCGTGCCGTTTGTATGAGGTGGTCAGCGCATGACCAGTCAGCACTCCCCCCCCCCCCCCGAGCCACCTCTTCCTGCGAGGATGTGACCCGGGCTTTCTCCTCCTGGCTCTAAAGTCCAAAACCTCCCCTTGTTTAAAGAACTCCCAAGTTACTGAAGCCGTTCCCTTCAGCTCTCATCACTGCCTTGACTTTTCTTTCCTGCAGATCGAAGGCCCAGCTCTCCCCTCCTAGCAAGCGCAAGAGGGAGGCCAGCCCCCCCGGAGCCCGAACTAGAGGCCAGCAGAGGGTGGAAGAAGCCCCTTCGAAGAAGGCCAAGCGGTGATCCTGGCCACCGCCGCCCCTGGCTTGTGGGGGACACCACGGAGAGAGGAGGGACGAGCCTCGGGGCCATAAGCTTTTTTTTTTTTTTTTTTTAACCAGGGAAAGGACATGCATGTGCTCTGAGTTTCTAGGTGCAAGCTTTTTCTTGTTCTGTTTTAAACAGCTTTATAAACTACTGTTCATAGAAGATATTATGTACATTTATTTCAGATAAAGGAAAATAAGTTTACTTTGTATCTGAACTCAAAACAAAGTAGTTGTATATTTTAACATGTGAAATTGGGATTTCCCGATGGGACACGTCACTAATGCGAACCCTTCCAGCCCATCAGACACCAGGCTGCCTACTGGTAATCTGTGTACAGTATATAAACATGTAAAAATAGGTTGTATTTTACTCTATGTATGATGCTAATCAATGAACACTTTATTTATTTTACAGAGAAAACTTATCTGTGAACTTTACTATATATCTGTTTATTTTATTTTATTATTTTTTTTTATAAAAAAAAGGGGGTGGGGTGGGTTTCAATGCTATGCAGTCATCAGTAGAGATGTTTTAGGACGCTGCCTGCCTTGTAACTATATGAATATGACCCGGCAGGAAATACAGAATCTTCTCGCATGTATCCCAGTAAAGTAGTTTAGCTCCAGAAAGGGTCTGCATTGCTTTTCTGTTCACAGCTGTGACTGTTTTTAAGAATGTACCTTGTTTTTAGATTACGCTCGCCTCTGTGGCTCTCCTTCCAGCCCCACTGGCGTGCGAGGTCCTACATCCCGTCACCTGCAGCAAAAACCTCTCTGTCGGTGTTCGTTCCTCCCCTCTGTGCTACTCCGAGGCTTCTACCCATTTTCTTTCCATATTGTCCTTTCTCGGTGACGAGAAATGCATTGAGATTAGGTCACTCCTGTCTATCGAGCTTCAGGATTTTATGTTGTTTTATACACGGTGATTTCAAGATAGAAACTGGCTTTATCGCCAGGTTCTTTTTTAAACATGTTTTAACTCCCATATGAACAAACTGTCCAACCTAAGTTTTTTCATAAGATTAAATTTTTCTTAAGATCAAATTTGTCTCTAGCAATGGATGTGATGAGTTGCCAAATAATTGAGATTATTTTAAAATGTTTTGTTCATATTGTTTTATAATTAAAATTTACATTCAGTGTGTGTGAATTTTTTTTTGACTCTTAATGTAAGGTGGATATTTCTGTCATTTTACATGGTTTCTTACAAGATTTTATATATAAATTATAAGATGTTTCCAAAACTTGAGCGGTAAGATTTTTTTTTTTTCCGTATTTTAAATGTTCTTCCTGTGAAAAACACTTCTTCTCTTCAAATACTTGGTGTTGGAGATACTGTTCATTTTCACTTTCAAATAGGAGTCCATGGTGGCCCCTCGGTAGAACTGAATGTTGGATCTGGAAGGGACCTTGGACACAAGAACAAGAGAGTTACTCGTTTTCATGTAAGTGGATGAATTTAACCAAAGCTCAGAAATGGAAAGTGGCTTTTCTTAGTCAAGGGAAGAAGCCAGAGTTGGTTCCAAGGCCCCAAAGTCCTGGAGCCACAGTCTCTGCCCTGTGGGGTTTAGATTGGATTACCAGAAACACCTCAAACGGTATTCTCAGTGCGAAACCTGCGTGTGCGGTTGGGTCACAGCCGTTCTGGGCATGGCCTGACAGCGACAGAGTCGTCGGACCAGGAGGAAGTGCTGCCTCTTTATAAAGTTGGAGCTAAATATCGGCACTGGGAAATGCAATTGGCCATTGTGGCTTCCAGTTGTTCTAAAAGCCAGGTAGGGAGGGGACACCGTCCCATGGGGCACCGGAACTACAGGGGAGCAGTTCTCGGTCATCACGATGATTCAGTCCTGCTGGCGTTTAGTAGAAGGGAGGAGATCAGAACGCTGAACGTTCTGCAGGGGACGAGACCGCCCTCGCCTCCACAGAAACGTCTGCGCCAAATGCCTGTAGCTTCCCCCTGGAGACCCGCACAGACCATCTCCGTGTTTGCCATCCCCTGGTCTCCGCCCAGCTACCACTGTCCCCACCACTCTCTGCCCCTCTGCGAGCAACATGAACACCAGCACATCGCGGAGCTGAGACAGGGCTGGAATAAGCCAGCAAGACTTCCCGAAGGGGCAGAAAAATCCCCTGGTGGAAAGTGATGTGGCTAATTCCTCTTGAGCTAAAGCTGGTCGTGCATGACCACAGTCCTTCCCTGCCTACTTGAGGCCTCTGCACGTTATGCACCCCCCCCACCACCACCTAGGCTTTTTAAAGACTACAACCTACTAACGATGTCCTGCCCTAAGCACCCCAATTAGGAATGGCTATCTAGTGTTCCTCTTCCCGGCGAGATCTCAAAGTGGGTTGGTGGCAAAGTTGGGACTCAACTCTCCTAACCCCCAGGTCGGGGTTCTCCGTGCCAGGCCCCGTGGGAGGGGACCACTGATGGAATTCGACAGCAGGCCCACCGACCTCAGGACCATCCTGTAGTGGAGCCCAGACATCGAGCGACTGGTCAACCTACTAACCGATTTGAGACTGGCGGTTGACGATTCGAACTCAAATGCCGAAAGGTTTGCTTGCTTTCTGTGATTTTCGTGTCTTCTATTCATCCTATGTGCAAGAGCACTTTACATTTCCCCGAATTACTGCTTAGCCATCATGATGAAGTCAAGGATGGTTCTTCACCATCCACTGACACCTCCTTGAGGCGAAGGAAATCGAGGGCCTGTCTTCCCATCGAAGCCACCGTGCTGGGGAATATGTATCTGACAAGCTCCTGCACCAGGCCTGGCACCAGGGATTCGAGTCTGAACCCAGGTGTTGAAGGGTGACATCAGTGAAACAGCTGTGCTGCACAGAGATTGCTGTCCAGGCACAGGACCCGGCAAGGGGAAGAGGGAAGCCAGATGAAGGACTAACTCCTGACAGACCAGAGGAAGAGGTCGTTATTTGCTTTCTTTTAAGTATAAGGCGAGTTTTCAGCAAGGTTAGAACCTAGAGAAGAGAACATTCTAGAAGCTGACGAGCAGGGAGAACTGGAGGCCATGATGGGTGCCATCTTTACCACCAGGTCAACTTTCCAGAAAGTTCCTGGAAGCGATAACTGTTTCAATAGCTTCACATCACACAAAGCACTAGTTCCAGGAGAGGCTTCCTCACCCTGCGGCCCTTCTGGAAAGTTCACTGGATGTATCAGCAGCGCACATAAATTTCCAAGAAATTAGGTTAGTTTATTTAACCCAGAAGTTACTAAACCTAAAACCCCTGTTTCCTCACCCCAACGCACACACACACACCTGCACACCCAGAAACGTAATTCAACATCCACGGAAACTGATGAGCTTCAAAACTGAAAACTCCACTCGGTTCTTAGCCCTGTGAAGGATATTGGCCCCCCTGTTCTATGGCAAGGAGAGGCGACACTCAGGTTGTATCACTGACTTCTAAGGACACACGTGTTGCTGGGACTGGAACCGAGATGCCGTGAGCCTCGTCAGCATCCACAAGTGTGGCCATGACCGTCTGCTGTGGCAGGAGCCAGGTGACCAGCGGACACACGTAGGCTGAAGCGTCCTCGCTCCCTCTTAGTTGTATGCTTGACCTTTTTAAACAAATGATATAAAACCTGAATTTTGTTAAATAGTAGTATTTTTGTTCTAAAAGTAATGTCTTGGTTGTGGAAAAAATTAAAAACGAAACCAAGCAGGGGCACCTGGGTGGCTCAGTCAGTTAAGTCTCCAACTCTTAATTTCAGCTAAGGTCATGATCTCATGGTTTGTGGCATCGAGCCCCTCAAACGGAGCCTGCTTGGGATTCTCTCCCTCTTTCTCTGCCCCTCTCCACTTGCACTTTTTCTCTCTCTCTCTCTCTCCCTCCCGCGCCTCTCAAAAATAAATAAACATTTTAAAAAACAGGAGGCAGAGATGGAAAAAAAACAAAACAACAACCAAACCACTCGTAAGCCCACAAGTCAGATATGTTATTACTTTGATTGATACACAATTCCTCCAGACTTTTCTTTTTACGTACATATAAAACTCATATGCCATATTTCATGAAATCTAAGATGCTATTGACTATAAAATGCATCATCATTACTTTATATACTAAGAAAGAATAAACTGAGAGTATGACACTCATCATAGTCTCACCAGAAGCATGAATCCGTCATACCCACTTGTTGCTTTGAAATGAAAGGGATTGATGATTTCCTCCCACCGTTAGCTGTGTGCCTGGGAATGCACCACATAATCCTTTGCACAATGCTCAGGAACAGGATGGAACAGCCTCACCTGCTCTGGGATATCTTCCTTTCTCGTCTCACACGGAACTTGGTGGTTACTTTGCAAGAAAAGATGAAATCACAGGTATTTTTCCCCCAACACGGCATCTGCCTCCCTGATACGTCAGGTATTTCTTGCTGCCAGGTTCCTGGGACTTTCTGAATACACACTACCTCTGTTTTATTGCCAAATCATGATGCAATCTTTGAAAAGACACTTTAAATGATGTTTAAAATCAAAGGACACAGAATCAATGATGCACATCATTCACAGCAGTATCAATAGTTAGAAACGAGAACACATGACGATAACTGTAGCCTAACTGCCACTTGATCAGTACAATTTTAAGATACTTCCTGGGGTGCCGGCGTGACTCAACAGGTTAAGCAGCTGACTCTTGATTTCGGCTCAGGTCATGATCTCACAGTTTGGGAGATGGAGCCTCAAGTCGGGCTCCGCACTGACAGTGTGGAGCCTGCTTGGGATTCTCTTTCTTTCTCTCGCTCTGTCTCTCTCTCTCAAAATAAATAAATGCACTTGAAAAAAAAAGATACTTTCTAATTCCAGAGGTGTTAAAACATGGGAGGCAAAAGTGTGCCTTTGAATTAATGAAATAGGTAGATAGATTTTTTACGAAAATGAGATTTTACATATCTACATTTTTATACTCTTAAAATATTACGTATTTATGGAATATTTATTACAATCAAAAGGATAGAGAGCTTTTATATATATATATAAAATATATGTACATATATATATACAAGTATATAATAAGAATATCATATGTCTTAGATAGTATACATAATATGTAAGTATGGATATATGTATATACATATGCTATAAGATTATATATATAATGTATATGTGTGTATATACATATATATGATGTATGAACATATGCTATAAAGAATTTTTTTAATTTTTTTAATGTTTATTTATTTTTGAGAGAGAGAGAAAGCACAAGTGGGAAGGAGGAGAGAGAGGGGGACAGAGGATCCAAAGTGGGCTCCATGCTGACAGCAATGAGCCCAATGTGGGTCTCGAACTCACAAACTGCGAGACCATGACCTGAGCCGAAGTCAGACACTCAACCGACTAAGCCACCCAGGCGCCCATGAATGGGTTTGTTTATGTACGTATATATGTATTTTTGAACGAGAGAGAGTGTGCACAAGTGAAGGAGGGGCAGAGAGAGGGAGAGAGAGAATCTTAAGCAGACTCCATTGACAGAATTGTTCTTTAAAAGCTCATTTACTCACCCTTCAGCTTGAGACACAGAATCATAAATACCAACACCGGGGCGCCTGGGTGGCTCAGTCGGTTAAGCGTCCGACTTCGGCTCAGGTCATGATCTCACAGTCAGTGAGTTCGAGCCCCGCGTCGGGCTCTGTGCTGACAGCTCAGAGCCTGGAGCCTGCTTCAGATTCTGTGTCTCCGTCTCTCTCTGACCCTCCCCCGTTCATGCTCTGTCTCTCTCTGTCTCAAAAATAAATAAACATTAAAAAAAAAAAATAAAATAAATAAATAAATAAATACCAACACCTCCTGGAAGTTCCCAGCATGCCCACAAAGTTACCATGACCATTATAAATACAAGTTTATCATTTTACTACATGCGCATACGACCCTAAACAACATTGCAAGTTGTGAACATTTTTACACTTTACATAAAGAGAATTTTTTTTTAATTTTTTTAATGTTTATTTATTGAGAGGGAGAGAGAGACAGTGTGTCAGCAGGGGCGAGGCAGATAGAGAGGGAGACACGAATCCGAAGCAGGCTCCAGGCTGCAAGCTGTCAGCACAGAGCCCGACGTGGGGCTCGAACCCACAGACCGCAAGATCATGACCTGAACTGAGGTCGGCCGCTCAATCGACTGAGCCACCCAGGCGCCCCTCACACCGTGTTTTAAAAGTCATCTCCGGTAATGGGTGTGGCTCCAGTTGGCTCATTTTCACCACTGTGTAGGATTCCAGTGAAAGCCTGTATCACAATATACTAAAGCCATTTAGTTACCTGTTACTGGTCTTTGTGTCATTCCTGGGTTAAACAATGCTTCCATGAGTATTCTATGAATATTTTGTGGGCAGACCTTCCCAAAGTTACTCATATCGTTGTACGCATAGAAAATTATATTTACCGCAGGGGCAGAATTCTGAAGTAAGAAGGACGAGGCTGGTTGCTGCCTGGGGAGACCATCAGCCTGCGAACCAGAGGACCAGCTCAGACCGACAACTTTGACGGCCAGAAGATGAACATATCCCCATTTTCCACTTCAAGACATGCCCAGCTTTCGGCCCCAGGGGCACAGCTGCTAACCTCTAAGGTAAACATGTTTTCAGCTTTGCGAGGTAAGGTCCAAGTGTTTCCCAAATGGGTTTACCACCTGTCCTCCTGTTGTACGCTTCCCTCTCTTGACCTTTTAGTTGAGGACTTCGTGATTTTTGCCTATTTGGTGGAGGTAAAATATCTCACCAGGGTTATTTCCACTGGTTTCCAGAAGGTGGAAAGAGTATCTTTCCATGGGTTTATTTTCCGTCTCATTTCCTCTTCTGCGAAATGCCTGTTCATGCCTCTTGTCCATCTTCCCATTCGGTTCTTTGTGTTTTGCTTATTGATTTGTGAGAGGTCTTTATATATTTTTATATAAAGATACAAACATAGGATGCCTGGGTGGCTCAGTCAGTTAAGCATCCGACTTCGGCTCAGGTCATGATCTCACGGTTCATGAGTTCGAGCCCCGCGTCGGACTCTGTGCTGACTGCTCAGAGCCTGGCACCTGCTTCGGATTCTGTGTCTCCCTCTTGCTCTCTCTGTCTCTGTCTCTGTCTCTCTCTCTGCCCTTCCTCTGCTCGTGTTCTGTCTCTCTCTCTCAAAAATAAGTGAACGTTAAAACATTTTTTTAAGATGTAAATATATAGTTCTAGTACTGGGGGCAATAATCTTTGTGTACATGTGTCACAAATACCACACTCTCAAACACACACACACACACACACACACGTGCACATATCGTGTAGATTATCTTTTCATTTCTTTGCGCTACTTTCGGTGAACGGTTTTTAATTTTAATGTCACTGAATATAAGTTTCATTTTGTAGTTAGCTATTGTCTTGAGATCCGAGATCAAATAGCTATTCTTCTACAAGTTTTATGTTTTGCGTCTCACATTGGGGGTGCGGAGAGGAAAGCAAGGGCTGTGTTCGTGTGAGATCCAGGCAAGCCAAGTACCCAAAGAAATCTGGCCAAGTTCTCCCAGTCTAAAGCCGGAAGGCATCTTGCTGAAAACAGCTCTCCACCAATCAGTCTTTTGAGTTACACTTCTCCAGTGTGGACTGGCAGCCCTCACGTCCTGGGGTCCTCTAACCACTGCCCTGGGGATGCCCTTCACCGCTCTCGTCCCTCGGATCCCCTAAGACCTGTATCACACCCCTTCATCATATTTTGACAAAGCCCCGGTAACATTCTGAGAAATTTCTTCTGTAAGAACACAAAGGACCAACTGTCAGGTCAGACTCATCCTAAATGGGAGCTGTCGCCCAGCGTCAAGGGTTGTAACAACGTCAAGCACACGCATAGCTGCTGGGCACAACTCAAGCATGGAGGTCTGGGCCAGGACACGTACGTACCCACGTTGGCAGATAAGGTGTCTAAAAACTACCTGCAGCTCCATCGCTTGCACAGAAGAAAGACGTTTCAGTCATGGCCCATCCCTCCCCAGATGGCGACACAGCCTGTGTGACATTTTCCAGGGAGCTATGCCCATAAATCACAGATTCCAAGGGGTGGGGGTTGTTTGTTTGCTGTGTTGTTGCTACAAGCGATCCTGGAGGGCCCAGGTACGTCCCGCTAAAAGCATTCTGTGAGTATCAAGTCTCTAGCAAAAGCCATCACTTGTTTGCCTGGAAATTTCTAGCTCCAGGTCACCTAATCCCTTTCTCAGGGCATCTCTCAGTATCGGATTAAAGGCCTGATGGTAGTCATATTCTTCATATTACATTATAGCAAATCATTTTATTTTTTAATTTTACTTATAAATTTAAGTTAGTTAACATACCGTGAAATATCGGTCTCAGGAGTAGAATTCAGTGGTTCATCACTGACATATAACACCCTGTGCTCATCCCAAGTGCTCTTCGAATGCCCATCCCCCATCCAGCTCACTCCCCACCCACCCCCACCCCCATCAACCCTCAGTTTGTTCTCTGTATCGAAGAGGCTCTTATGGTTTGCCTCCCTCTCTGTTTTTACCTTATCGTTTCCTTCCCTTCCCCTGTGTTCATCTGTTTTGTTTCTTAAATTCCACATGAGTGAAATCATACTATATTTACCTCTTTTCGACTTATTTCGCTTAGCATAATACACTCTAGTTCCATCGACATTGTTGCAAATGGCAAGATTCCATTCTTCTTGATCGCTAAGTAATATTCCGTTGTGTATATAGACCACATCTTCTTTTTTTTTTTCTTTTTTAGAGAGAGAATCCCAAGTAGGCTCTACGCTATCCGCATGAGACGAACTCATGAACTGTGAGATCATGACCTGAGTCGAAATCAAGAGTTAGACACTTAGCCGACTGAGCCACCGGGGGTGGGGGGAGGGAGGAGGGTCCCGATACCACATCAGTCGAGGGACATTTGGGCTCTTTCCATAATTTGGCAACTGTCGATAGCGCTGCTATAAACATTGGGGTGCATGTGCCTCTTTGAGTCAGCATTTTGGTATCCTTTGGATAAATACCCAGTAGTGCAATTGCTGGGTCCCCGGGGAGTTCTATTTTTAATTTTTTGAGGAACCTCCATACTGTTTTCCAGAGTGGCTGCACCAGTTCGCATTCCCACCAGCAGTATAGCAAATCATTTTAGACCTGTTTCATCACGGTCCAGTCGGATATGAGAACCCACATCAGTTATTGTAATAAATCATTTAATATAGGGAACTGGCTTTGACTAACAAGCTCAAGGGGGACACACAGACGTAATACAGAGTAACTTCAGAAAGCAACCGTCACCCCAGCGTGGCTTGGGGGAACGTAAAGACAAGACTGAGTGTGGCAGGAGACGGAGGGGAAGCCCTGCAGAGCTCAGGGACTCAGACTCAGCAGCAATGCTATCCGGGTGGTGCTGGCATGCCCGACACAGGACAGGGGGGGCTCGTTCCGGGAGACTGAGGAAAAATCGGACACTGAAGCCAACGGTGACCCATCAGCTGCCACCGCTGCAGCGAAGAACCGTTGCAAGGGTGACGCTAACAAAAGAGGGAGCCAACAGGAAGCAGCAAATCCCTTCCCCGGCTTCGGCCTCAGTCTCTTTTTAGTGCCTCCAGCTGACAGACGGTGGAGAGCCAGCCGCCCAGGGAGAAACCGGGGCTGCAGACGGCCGGTCCCGATGCCACGAAGCAGCATCGAGAGGCGTGGCTCCGGGATGAAGAAACAGTAGCTTAGTAATTGGCACACGCCACACTCCTGACGACTCACCCTCCACACCCTGCCCTGCACCCAGGAACAACGGGCGGCTTGTACATTTCCCTCGTTCTCCAGCAATCTCAGCAATGCACTTGACGTCTGCTTGCACTTGACGTCTGCAATCCCGGTATGTAATTCATCTAGCATCTGGGCGTTTCGTTGCAGTAGGGCTGTGCTAAATTCCTTCTGTGCTATGGTTCCTAAAGCGGAAACCCCAAATACATTTTTCAAAGCCTCTGCAGAAGTCTGTGTCCTCATTGACTCAGTTTATATCTCCTGACGGATCAGCCTCTCCGCTCGCTTTTAATAAATGTGTTTCCTATGACCACTCGCGGAATCCATGCAATGCTTTTTTTTTTTTTTGTCATCTTTTCAAAATGAGTTTATCATCAAAACTCAGAGTTGTTTTTATTTGCGGAAACCAATTTGTCAGTCTTCCGCAAGGCTTACTTGAAATAGTCAACAGTTTTTCAACCGAAAAGAAGTATTCAACAAGACCTTGCCTTTTCCTATTTTTGGCTCACGCGTCCCTGTTTGCCCTCAAACACCGTTGTTCATTTCACCCCCCCCCCCCCGTCATTGTGGGGGCCCTCTGGCCCTTTAAAAAATTCTTTCCCCAGTAAACATGATTGGCGTTTAAAAGGATACACTTAGTTGTTTTGGGTTCTTGAAATTAAAAAAAAGCAAATCTAACCTTTAAGTGAAATCCATGTCTCAATAAATGTGTCCCCCCTCCAATCCCCGGAACCCTACTTCCTTCCGGCCTGAATCTGGACTGACTGCAGAGTCGTAGCTTAGACAGAAGATACCACTGCTTTGCCTTTGTGTACTTCACTAAGAATCCTTTCTGACCTACAAGAAGCACGTGTCTCCAGCCCAGGTCACCTGCGCTTGTGCAGGGATTTCTCCAAAGCCTCCTCGGGCTTATTCCTTTGACAGTTCCCAGGACAGCTCAGGCCCATCTGTTCATCTGACATTCCATGAAGTCCACGTGCTACCACGACATCCTGTTTTCGCCCTTCCTGTTCCTCGCCACGCTTACTCAGACAGAATGACAGTTCGCTGTAATTCTTTGACATAAATCTCCCCAGTGAGCTTTCTCCCCCACCCTACACCCCTTTCTCTGAAAGCACAGCCTTCTGGCCCTTTCCCTTTCAAAGCCCGGTCCAAAATATCTCATAATGGAAATAAACATCTCCAAGTTGGGCCTCAGAAGATGATTTAACAACAACAAAAGAAACTGAAATATGTTATTTGTGTTAAAAAGCTAGGGGAAGAGCTATGTAACTGAGGATGATGGAGAACTAACCCGTTTACAGAGCAGGCATCCCAATGCAGTGGCCATGCTCTGGATGACCTTGACCACTTGGCTCCTCTGAGTCTCAGGTTCCTCATCTGTAACTAGAAATTCTGATTCCTGTCCCACCAGTCTCATTGTGTTGTATGAGGATCAAACGAGACCATACACTCAATAAATATTTGCCAAGGGACTATGATGTGCCAGACACCCCCACCCCCCCACCTCCGGGCACTGGGGGTGCGACAGGGAGTCATTTAAAACACTGTGTTTAAGTCACTGAAGGTAAGGGAACTATCGGGACTTCATCAAGATAAAAAGCTTCTGCACGGTAAAGGAAACAATCAACAAAACTAAAAGGCAGCCTATGGGATGGGAGAAGATACTCGCAAATGACACATCCGATAAAGGGTTAGAATCCAAAATCTATAAAGAACTTATCCAACTCAACACCCAAAACACAAACAACCCAGTAAAGAAATGGGCAGAAGACATGAATATGTATATATATATATATATATATATATATATATATATATACACACACACACACACACACACACACACACACACACACACACGTATATATGACTATTACTCAGCCATCAAAGAGAATGAAATTTTGCCATTTGCAATGACATGGATAGAGCTAGAATGTATTATGCTAAGCAAAATAAGCCAGAGAAAGGTAAATTCCACATGATTTCACTCATGTGGAATTTAAGAAACAAACAGATGAACATATGGAAAGTGGGGGGGAAGAAGAGGGAAACAAATCACAAGACTCTTAACTATAGAGAACAAACCCAGATTTGATGGAGGGACGTGGGTGGAGGATGGTCTAGATGGGTGATGGGCATTCAGGAGGGCACTTGTTGGGATGAGCACTGGGTGTTGTACGTAAGTGATGAATCACTGAATTCTCCTCCTAAATGCAGTATTGCATTGTATGATAACTAAAATTTAAATTTTAAAAAAAGGAAAGGAAAGAAAAACAAACAAACATTGTGTTTATGAGATTCATCCCCGTGGCTGCCTGTGGCTGTAGACTGGTGATTTTCATTGCTGCATAGAATCCTATTCTGGGATTACATCATACGTGATTTATCCACGATATTCTGAATGGGCATTTGAGTGGTTTCCAGGCTTTTGGAAACTAGAACACGAGGCTATGGACATTCTGGCACATGTCTTTGGAGAACGTACCTGCACATTTCTGTTGGGTCAACTCCCTTTCAGTCTTTTTCATTAGGTCAGAGAGAGAGTCTCAGGTTGACGCCTGTACGTTGTATTGTCTCTCCAGCACATGACGAGCTGCTCCTGTAAGAGAGCCAACCTCAGGCCCCCAGTCTTCGGCATCCCATTCTACCCAGCTAGTTTACTAATGCTGTTTTTTTGGCATTCCATGTTTTTTCAGATTATACTTGGCAAGAGGTTCCCAGTGCCCCATTTATTTACATACTTATATCCAAATACATGCTCTTTCTACAAAGGTTCTTTTGAAAATAAATCTTTTTCGGGGTGCCTGGGTGGCTCAGTCGGTTAAGCGGCCGACTTCAGCTCAGGTCATGATCTCAGGGTCCGTGAGTTCGAGCCCCGCATCGGGCTCTGTGCTGACAGCTCAGAGCCTGGAGCCTGTTTCAGATTCTGTGTCTCCCTCTCTCTGACCCTCCCCATTCATGCTCTGTCTCTCTCTGTCTCAAAAATAAATAAACGTTAAAAAAAAAAAATTAAAAAAAAAAAAAGAAAAATCTTTTTCAAGTTTATTTTTTTTAATTTTTTTAAATGTTTATTTTTGAGAGAGAGACAGAGCATGAGTGGGGGAGGGGCAGAGAGAGAGAGGGAGACACAGAACCGGAACCAGGCTCCAGGCTGTGAGCTGTCAGCACAGAGCCCGGTACAGGGCTCGAACTCAGGAACTGTGAGATCATGACCTGAGCTGAAGTCGGACGCTTGCTGACTGAGCCACCCAGGCGCCCCATTTCAAGTTTAAAAAGTAGTCATTTAGGGGTACCTGGGTGGCTCAGTCGGTTAATCATCTGACTCTTGACTTGGGTTCACGTCATGATCTCACGGTTTGTGAGTTCGAGTCCCCTGATAGGCTCTGCACCTGTAGCATGGAGCCTGCTTGGGATTTTTTCTCCCTCTCTTTGCCCCTCCCCAGCTCTCTCTCTTAAAATAAATACATAAAAAAAAAAAAAAAAAAGAGTTTTTAAAAGTAGTCATTTAAATAAATCTATTAAGCAACTAATGATGACAGGTGGCTACAGATGGTAAAAAAAAAAAAAATGTGAAAAAGGTATCAAACACTGTAATGTAGGAAACGCTATTCTAAAAAAGCCACACTTTCGAATGAAATATCTTTGTCAATCATCGCTGGGCGGCAGTTTGCCCAGATGAGTTGCTCTAATTAAAGACAAAGTGCTCAGGTCAGGTGTCCCAGCAAATCATTCCAAAGCACTGCGTTTCCTCGTTTCCAGGAGGGAAAGGTCACAACAGGTACGGGTGGGAGGGGAGCAGAAGGACTCCGAACTAAAGCAATACGTGAGCTGAGCTTGGCAGGTGGAGGACAATATCTCTGAAAAAAAAAAAAAAAAAAAGTACATTTTCCTGCTTCCGTGTTCTTTGCCAACTTTGTGGGTCAGTGGGATCTCCACCATGAGGAACAGGGCAGATGGCGGGTAGGTGGAAGAAACAGGAGCCAAGGTTGGAGGGTTTTGTGGGAACATCACGGCAGACATAAGAAATAAGAAATATTGGGGGAAATAAGGCCGGAGAGCACCCTCAGTGATCAACGCCACCACTGGACACCGTCACCCTTGACCTCGGTGTCACTGACAACTTGAGTACCTGTGAAGTCTTGACTAATTTCCCCAATCTGTGACTACGGCTCTTTCCAACTCATATTCCTGATACGCATGCTCCAGCACGCATCTTACTCTTCCAGAACTTCTAAGCCGTCGATCTTAAATCTATCCATCACCTTCCTCGTGTCGTCATTTTGCCCTGATCCAGCTTCGACTCCTTGGCTCCGAGCCTGAAATCCCCAGCTGTCTTGTTCTCTGTTCACGGCCCTGCAACACCCCAACCTCGGGAAGCCCAACTGTTTACCAGTCTACCTGTTTGGTTTTTTTTCTTTTCATTCTTTGGCTTTCGGGTTTGTTTTGTTTTGTTTTGTTTTGTTTTACCCAGAGCCGGGGAATGTAGCTGGACAGAAGGACACATCTGTGCTAACCGGTCACACTTTCGGTGTAGGCATGTGAGTCTCAAAAACTCCCTCGATCCTGCCCAGCTGTTCTACCTTACCCTGGAATCTTCCTTCCCCGTTATCCAAAATGACCATTTCTCACCTCCTCTCCCCTGCTCATACTCAGCCTCTCTCTCTCTCAAAAATAAATAAACATTAAAAAAATGAAGGAAAAAAACAAAACAAAACCAACCACTTCAATAATGGGCAAAGGACGAGAACAGAACGTCTCCAAAGAAGATACTCGGACGGCTAATAAGCATATGAAAACAAGCTCAATGTCCCTAATCACTGGGGAAATGAGAATCAAAACCCCAGTGAAATGCCACTTCTTGCCCATTAGCATGGCTACTAGCAAAAACAACACAACAAGAAATAAAAGTGTCGCCAACAATGTGAAGAAACTGGAACTGTGGCCACTGTGCGTGGGAATGTAAAATGGTACGGCCATTATGGAAAACAGCATTGGGATTCCTCAAAAAATTAAACACAAGTTACCGTATGATCCAGCAACTTTATTTCTGGGTGTATACCCAAAAGAACTGAAACCAGGGTCTTGAAGAGATGTTTGTAAGCCCATGTTTATATCAGCAGTATTCACAATGGTGCCAATGTATAGATGCAACCCAAGTGTCCACTGAGGGATGAATGAATTGTTTAATATGGGGTATATATGCATACAATGGGGTATTATTCAGTCTTAACAAAGAAATTTTGACATATGCTACAACATGGATGAAACATGAGGCCATTATGCTAATGAAATAAGCCAGTGAAATATGCTAGTGAAATAAGCCAGTCGCCAAAGGACAAGTAGTGAAGGATTCCGTTTACAGGAAGAAATTAACGTAGTCAAATGCATAGAGACAGAAAGCAGAATGGAGGCTACCGAGGAATGGGAGCTTGTTTCACGGGTTCAGTTCAAGGAGCTTCAGTTCTGCAAGAAGAATGCATTCTGCAGATGGGTGGGGGTCATGGTCCCACGGCAACGTAAATGTATGGAAATGCCACTGAGCTGCAGACTTCAAAACGGTTAAGGTGGTACATTGTCTGTTATACTCATTTTACCATGCCTTTTTAAAAGAAATCAGTAAAAGGAACATACTCCTGTGGTACTTGGCTGGTTCAGTCAGTGGAGCAGGTGACTCTAGATCTTGGGGTCGTAAGTTCGAGCCCCACATTGGATGTAGAGGTTACTTAAAAATAAAACCTGTTAAAAAACATACTACCAGAACAGATGCCAAGTCTGGCTTTTCCCTCCATCTCTTCTTCTATCTCTACCACCACCTAAGGGACTCACTAGCTTCTAGCTGTTCTCCCCAATTCTCCATTCGCCACCGCCTGAATCTTTTGGTTGCAGAACAGCCAGATGCAACTCATATTCAGTTAGCTCTGGGCCTCCGATCTCCCTGTGGCTTCCAATCATGCTTAGAATAAAGGTCACCCCCTTGACTGTGGCTTATAAAGTTCTGTGCTGTCTGGTCTCTGACCACTCTGCCCCTCCCCCCTCACTCTGGCCACAGGAGTGTCGTGTCCGGGGCCTTGAGCTCACCGACTCTCCCCACCACGTGCCCTGCGCACTAGTTTTTCCCTGTAAAAATCTCTTCCTCCATATCTCTTTCAGCTTCGAATCTCACGCCCAATGACTGAGCTGAAGTCGGATGCCCAACCAACTGAGCCACCCAGGCGGCCCCGAAGATTTTGTATTTTTTAATTTTTTAAACATTTATTTATTTTTTGAGAGACACAGATAGAGCATGAGCAGGAAAGGGCAGAGAGAGAGGAAGACACAGAATCCGAAGCAGGATCCGGGCTCCAGCTGTCAGCACAGAGCCCGACGCGGGGCTTGAACCCAGGAACCGTGAGATCGTGGACCTGAGCCGAAGTTGGATGCTTAACCCACCGAGCCACCCCGGCGGCCCAGAAGACTTTGTATTTTACAAGCATCTCAGACTCGACCAAGCAGCAGCACATAACATCTTCCTCTTTATCTACTCAAACCTGCTCCTCTGACTTAACCTCCCCACTCCTCAGATTATCACCATCATCATCCACCGCCCAACCGACGACCCAAATGAGAAAATACAACCTGAGGGACAAGATGGGTTCGTTTTAATGTCTGAACTTTCCGATGTTTAGGGCGAAATATCCCCAATTAGTGTCCTGAAGAAATTGGTTTCCGAAGAAACAGAAAAACCTTCCTACCGCACCGTTTAAACACACTGAGAGCGTGTGCTCTGTATGACCATCTATCAGGAGCCTGGAGCCAGCACTCTGGAGAGGCAGCCCGCGGAGCCAGCACAGAGGATGGAGGGGCTGTTAGGCCAGGAGGTGTCTGGGCTCTCCCCACTGCAACCACTTCGATTCTGAAACTGGTCCGTGTGCGTCCCTCCAGGCTCCAATCTTCCCCTGGCCTGGAGTGGGAAAGTCTCCAGTGGGGGGTCCCGAACGCGTCTGCGTGAGTTTTTAAAATGGAACACCCCCGCTACTACATCACGGACAACGTGAGGCTCTGGAAACAGAAAACTAGCAGCAAAGACATCCCGTTTTGTGAAGCCAACATTTTCTTCCTGCCTAAGCTGCTTATCCCGGCTCGTCTCTACACGGGTACGCCACACATCCCTCAGGGGCGCCCGCTAGGTGGCGCCCGTCCTCCACTGTACCCGGGCGGGTTCGGGAGTCCGCCCAGGGCTTTTTCAACAGGAGAGGTGATCTCCAGTCCTGACTTTTTACAGGTAGGAAAACGAAGTTCCAAAGTGTCTTTCGTGAGGTCGTATCACTGCATCCCAGAGCCGCGAGCAAACACAGGTCCCCCTTTTTCTGAACCCAACCAACTTCCATCACCTGGCTGTCTCCCTCTACGCACGGTTTAGTTTGTTGATTATAATGATAATGCTGTGTTTCTTTCTTTGTATACAACAAGGTTTAGGTTCAGATGTGCAGGCCTTAGCGTCCTTTATTTCCAAATGCCCGGAACAGAAAAAATCGTTAGACTTGCCTGCCTGGATTCTTTCTTTGATTTCCTTAAGTTCTGAGCTCCTTTTCTGATGAATGAGTAGCATAGAAATGCGTAGGGAAGGCCATGGAAAACGTTTAATGAGAATAAATGTGAAGGTTTGAGAAGACAACGGTTAGAGTAGAAAACCCAACCAGATTGGCTTTTGACAACGTCAGAACTGAATCCTGATTTCGCCACTTTTAAACCCCGTCTCAGTTTACTGACCTATAAAATGGGGATAATAATGTTTTCTACTAACCACACCCCCAGGGTTGTGTAGGTTAAATAACACAATAGGCCATGGCTGCTGGTACACGTTGGTAAACAACACTTGTTTAAATGTAAAACTCCCTTGGTCCACAGTAAAGCTGCTGTCTTCAGACTGATACATCCGGGCCACGTTTGTGAAAAGCCCTGACGCGGGAGGCCAGGAGCTGAGGTCTGCTGGCAGGAAAGCGGCATAGAGCTTGGGGCTTTGGGTGCTGCGGGTGCTTCAAGTGCCCTCAGAAGCCTGGGGGAGGTGGAGGTGGACAAGTGCGGGTGGAGACAGGCGGTCAGTCCCCGGCGCAGCCTCTACCTAGACCTGGCTCCGCGGGCCTGCGCGCTTCCCCCCTCCCGCCTGCTCACCAGTTCGCGCCGTTCCGCAGCGGCCTCGTAGGGCACCAGATACAAGCCCTCGTTTTAAAGGATTGGAAACCTTGGCCTAGAGAAAGCAGGTGACTTCAGTCAAGGTCATCGGCGTCTGAGGGCCGAGTCCCGCGTGGCCTCCCACTCCCTCGGGCCACTCCGGGCACAGAAGGCGGTCTCTTCCCCCGGAAACCGAGGCCGGCCAAGGGCGCAGGTGGAGGGCGGCAGGGGCGCGCCCCCGGTGGCCCCGCGGGAAAATGCCGGCGGACTCAGGTCCGGGGGAGCGCCGGGACGTGCGCGTCAGCTTTCGGTGCGCGCGGGAGAGCCGGGTCCCCCCTCCCCGGCCCCCACGTCTCCCGCACCCCCCTCCCACCCTGCGCCCGCGGCCCGCACAGGCTTCGCCGCCCAGCAGCGCTGCGGAGCAGTGCAGTGCCCGGGGCGGGAGGGCGCAGCGGGGCAGGGGGCGCGCAAGAACCCAACTGCGGAGGAGGGAGCGGAGAGCGGGGTGGGAGGGGGGAAGAAGGAGGGGAGGACTAGGAGAGAGCCGGGCGAGGGGCCGGGGAGGAAGGCTCGGGCGCGGAGATCCCCGGCCGCCTCCTCGAAGGCTGGCCGGCTGCCGGGGCTCCCGGCTCCGCTGATCCGCGGGGCCGGCCCAGGCCAGAGCGCGGCGCCGACGGAAGGTCAGGCGCGGTCAGGCAGCCGCGGGGTTCCAGGAGCTCGCGGCCGCGCCCGGGACCCACCGCCCTCCGAGCTCCGGAAGCGGGGCCCTGCGCCCGCGCGGCCGCGCCCCTTCCCCGCCGACCCGCGGCCCTTACGCGCGCTGACCTGCGGAGCCGTGGCCACACGCCCCCACTCACCGGCCTGGACTCTGCACGTATCCCGGGCAACCTCTGCCTACTGCTACGTCTGCTCACCGTCCCCCAAAGCCTTTTCACCCGCCTGCCAACGCCTTACCAGGAGCAGCTTCTTCTAGTTGTAGGTCGAGACCGGTGTACTTTTACCCACCTCCCGGCCCAGCCTGCAGCCACTCACCAGACCTTCGGGTCCTCAGCCGCCGCAGTTGCCCGGAGGTGACACGAGTCTCTGTCGCTTTCTCCTGCTGAAGTCTCGGAATGCGGCCACTTTCCTGCGCTCCGGGCACGCACGAAAAACGGACAACTCAAAATCACCGAACTGCCTCTTTAACGCCTTGTCAGCCTCTGCCGTAGACTGGCAAAGGGCAGATCCTGCTGTGATTTGGGTTTCTTTAAAAAAAAAATAAATACGTGTGAGGGGCAAGGAAATAGTAGTTACTATTTTCAAGTAAGTCTTGGTGCAGCCCCCAAACTTACCCTGATACTAGGTCATTCGACCTCCAAAACATCTCGGTTGCCTGTGGGTGCGGAACTCTATTGTTTGTCCACACCAGGTCCTGGCCCCACAAACGCATAGCTGTTCTGGGACGCACAGTTCACACCTGCCCATCTCTCACCTTCTGGGCGACCTGTGTCAATCTCCTCCTGGATGCGCTCCCCAGAGAATAACAGGATGGTGGGGGAGGGAGGTCATTTACAGAGTAAATAAAGGTCAGCGGGAGGGAGGAAAGGACACGCTTTCTTTTGAAACCTCACGAGCATTCTGTTCTGTTCCCCTCCCGGCCTGAAGAGCGTCCGTTCCTTACACTGGCCAGATGCTAACACCAAATTCAAGCACCTTTCCCTTAAAAGTGATGTAATCCTAAAGAGCTGTAAAGGGCAATGATCTCTTCAAGTGCGAATTTTTCACCCAAGTACACTAACGGATCTGCACCGCCGTGTGTGGGATGCAACAAAGCATCATGTAGCTGAAGTGCTGGAAAATGTAGACACGGCAAAGCCCTCCCAAACGTACACCCTGAGCCCGAAAACTATGAATAGTGCATGTATTTCACCCTGCGGTGCGCAACAAGAAACAGCAACAACAGGGGGAAATGTTATTTATTTTAGTGACACCAACAACACCAATCCCAGCATTTACTAAAGTCACGGTTCTCTAAACATACTCAGTGGTTCAAGTTGTGTCTCTGGCGTTGTTACACCTTCGGTAAAATGTATGGAAGACAGTAACATATGTCACTTGAGCAAATTTTTTTATTTAGAAATAAATAACATAAATAAGTAACAAATGTTTTCATGCCACAATATTTGTGTTTCTTAGCTTGGTTCCTTCTGTTATGTAAAACAATCCAGGACTTATCTTTTTAAGAGAATTTCATGTCAAGTCAAGATCATTGCTACAGTAATTTCTGTACAGTCCTTTAAGCAAACACATATCTTTTCTAATCTCATTCAACTCACAAGTAAAAGAATATGTAAAGAACAAATGGAAAGATTTTTTTTTTCCTCCTCCATCCTGGTGCAAAATGTAACAAGCTCCAATTAAGTTCAGTATTAACCGTCCAGGGAAATGACCGCGCGATTTCCAGACACTCTCCCCAAGATGCCTTCTCATTTCTCGCCTGACTTTAGTCCTCTAACTGTACCACCTTTTTTTCTTTTTGATTGCTCTACAGTAATCGAATCAAATAAAGTAAGGTGAAGAAGGAAAAACAATATTTCTAATGATTTTAATTAACTGATTATTTCAGCGGAAAGAATTAGCAATGAGGAAGCCACGAAACTGTAACATAGAGGTTTTAAACAAAAGCAGCAGCATTCTGTTCTTCTCTTAGGACCTTCCTAGAGAACGGAAAACTGTGCGCGCGATTTACCGAACTGCGTTATTTTGGATTTCCCCCCTCCCCACACTCCCGCCGCCAGATTTCGACTATTAAATATCGTGATCCCTAAAAGCGCTGGCATAGGCGGATCCTTCCGCAGCGGTAAGACACGTGGTTTCTCGGCCAGAGTGTGTGGGTGGGTGAGCCTCCCAGTCGCCGGAGGATGCTTCGAGGACCGGGGCTTGGGAGGAAAGGGGTTAAGTCAGACCCTGACTTTCTCGGCGCAACGTGCCCAGTTTTGTCTGTTAAAGTCAACGTCGCCCAGCTGGAGCCAGCCAATAGGCGGCCGGGAGGGCCCGGGACGGCCCAGTGAAGGGGCGTGGCGCGAGGCTGTCACTCAGCGGTGAGGAATGACACCCGGGCGGGAGGGGGGGATACGGCGGAACGCCGGGGAAGGAAAGAGAGAAGAAACAGATAAAACCAGAGCAGGGGGTAAAAAGGTGCCCCGCGCCTCTCGGAATCCAGAGGCCGCCGTCGTCGCCGCCGCCGCTGGGGGTGGGCTCCGGAAGAGCCCGACCAACGGGGAGGGAAAGGACGGGCCAGGAGCGAAATCCTGCAGCCCGGGAAGAGACCGAGGCGCAAAGAAAAAAGTGACTCGGGCCGTGCGCCCCGGAGGCGCCCAGAAGGGGACTGCGGCCGCGGCGGGGGCCCCGCCGATCCGCCCTCCGCATCCTCGGAGGGGGCAGACCCCGGCCCGCCCCTAAGGGCGCGAGGCGATGAGATAATCCAGCTGAGCTGCGAAAGGAGAGCGTCTGGCGCTGGATTGGGGGGGAGGGGGTCTCCGCGCGGGGTGGGCCTCGGAAGTGGGGGTGAGGGTCGGCGCTGATCCCGGGCCAGAGGGGGGCGGGGGCTGCTGGGCCGCGCAGGAGTGGGCTGCAGGGGCCTCGCGCGCCCGGCTCACTCGCGCTGCGGCGGCCCGCGCGCTCCGTCCAGCTCGGAGCTGCCCCGCGCCCCAGCCGCCCGGCCGGCCGGCCGCTCCGGCCCGCGGCGCAGATGGCTGTGCGCGGCGCCAACACCTTGACGCCCTTCTCCATCCAGGCAATCCTCAACAAGAAAGAGGAGCGCGGCGGGCTGCCCGCGCCAGAGGGGCGCCCGGTGCCCGGGGGCACCGCGGTGCCAGTGGCTGAGGCTCCCGCTGTCTGCTGCTGGCGACTCTTCGGGGAGACAGACGCGGGCGCTCTGGGGGGCGCGGAGGACTCTCTGCTGGCGTCGCCGGCGGGGACCAGAACGGCTGCAGGGCGGACCGCGGAGAGCCTGGTTGCTTGGGACTCGGACTCGGCGCTGAGCGAGGAGAACGAGGGCGGGCGGCGCTGTGCGGACGCGCCGGGGGCCAGCGGGGCCGGCCGCGCAGGGGGGACGCTGGGCCTCGGCCAGCCGGTCTGCGAGCTGCCCGCCGCCAAGGACCTGGAGGAGGAAGCCGCAGGCCGGAGCGACAGCGAGATGTCGGCCAGCGTCTCAGGTCTGCCTGGGCTTCGCGGGGAAGGGGGCCGGGCCGGGCGTAGTGGGGGTGGAGGGGTCGGGCGAGGAGGGCAAACACGCCGAGTGGGGTGGGCCTGCTGTGTGCACCCTGCGCTCTGGGGCCCCGTGGCTGGTCGGGGACCGAAGCTATTGGCGCTGGCGCGGACTGCTCTGATCCTCCGGGAACTGAGCCCGAGAGAGAACCGAGAAACTCCCCAGGGCTCTGCGTCCTGCGGTGAGGCCTGAGAGGTCCAGGGACAAATGTGCCCTAGCCTGGGCTAGGAAAAAAAACGCCGCGCCCTGGCTTTAAGTGCGTCGCCAGTGCTTCGGCCGTGTCTGGGTCCAGATCCCCCGAATCAGCGGCAGGGAAGAGCCGGGGCCCAGAGACCTCGGGTAGCCAGTGCCCTGGCCCCTGGCCCATAAAGCAGAAACGCCCAGGGCCCGGCCCTCAGCTCAAGGATAGGTGGTGAGGGCGACCCCTAAGTGGTACCGAGGTCGTCCATCCACCCAGCCTGGGTTTTGGGGGGTGGGGGGGCTTATTTACCTCTCCCAGTCCCCAGGGTCAGGAGAGCTGGGAAGGGCGGAGGAGCGAAGACCTTGGCCACAAACCCTGCAGCTAGCTGAAGACAGAAGGGCTTGGTGTGGGTCACCCCAAAGGTAGCAGGGAGAGGGACAGCCTCAGCTAGGGCTGGCAGGTCATTTGGTCGGAAAGACCCCCGTTCCTATCCCTGTCGGCCGGACGCCGCTGTAGGCCTCACGCTGGCTCCAAGTAAATAGTGTTTGCCAGAGGCCGGAGCTCTGGACCTCTCTGCTAGGGGGCTGTGTGGAGATCCAGGAGGAAGCTGAGGAGCTGGCGTCGGATTGGGGTTCAGGGACCCCAAGCGGGGGCACCTCCCTCTCTTCACCCTCGGTCCCTAGCCCTCCCCTCATTTGCCTGCAATAAGAGAGATAGAGAGAAGCCCACTAAGGCTTTGGAGCAGCCTGTTGCCACGGCCGCCGCAGAATTCCGGGTGCTTGGGGGTAGGTGGGTGGGTGGGTTAGGTCCCGAATACTTCTGTCCCGGGGATTCGGGCCCCCACCATCCCCTTGTGTGCGGTGGACGCCTGTGTGCTGAGACCGTGTGTGTAAGCGTGAGTGCGGGGAGGCCGGGGAACCCAGGGAGGGGAGTAGTCTAGAACCCTAGGGCTCAGCGCCGAGAACGGAGGAGGTGCTCAGACCCCAGTGCCCCACGATCCCGAGGGGAGCCTGGGGCCCAGAGAAGGCAAGGAGCTGGATGTCGGCCACGCAGCGTGGATGAGGCGGCTGAGTCCGTTTCCCTCGCAGGACAGGCCTAAATGCGAGAAACTATGGGACAGGGTTCCGAGACTGATTGCCGGGGACCCGCGGCTTACACACCCTCCCCAAGCGTTCTTCGGGGATCAAAGTGTACTTCCGTACCCTACCCCACCCCCACGGTCGAGGCCCGACCTCGCTTCTCTGCGGCGCTGACGGTCTGTTGTTTCTGTTCCCCCTGGGATCCGCAGGCGACCGCAGCCCGAGGGCCGAGGACGACGCTGTGGGCCCCGGAAGCGCACGCGTCCCGGCGCTGTGCGGCCGAGGCGGCGGCGGCGGCGGCGGCGGACCGGCGGGCGGCGCGGAGGAGGAGGAGGAGCCCGCGGCGCCCAAGCCGCGCAAGAAACGCTCGCGGGCCGCCTTCTCCCACGCGCAGGTCTTCGAGCTGGAGCGCCGCTTCAACCACCAGCGCTACCTGTCCGGGCCGGAGCGCGCCGACCTGGCCGCGTCGCTGAAGCTCACCGAGACGCAAGTGAAGATCTGGTTCCAGAACCGTCGCTACAAGACCAAGCGCCGGCAGATGGCCGCCGACCTGCTGGCGTCAGCGCCCGCCGCCAAGAAGGTGGCGGTGAAAGTGCTCGTACGCGACGACCAGAGACAGTACTTGCCCGGCGAGGTGCTGCGGCCACCCTCGCTGCTGCCGCTGCAGCCCTCCTACTATTACCCTTACTACTGCCTCCCCGGCTGGGCACTCTCCACGTGTGCAGCCGCCGCGGGCACCCAGTGAGCCGGCCTGGGGCGAGGCAGCAAATGATCCCTGTGCCCCAGTTCCGGACGGCCGCGGACGGCTGTGCAGGTTGTACTCTGCACAGGGGCGCCCCGCGGAGGGGGCAAGTGGAGGATGAAATCCAGCCTGGGCTCAGACTTCCAGGAGTGCGCCCTGGCAGCGGCACTGAGTCTGTCCAGAGAGGGCGCCTTTTTCTAATTCGAACAGAGGCACCCTATGGCCAAGGGGCCTTGCTCCCCTGTCGTCCGCCTGGAAGCTCTGGGACATTATTTATTATCACAACAAAGTTGGATGTGGATTGTACCTGCCAGGAGACCACGTTTCCCTGGAGCGGAAAGAACTCCTGGAGATCACTTAGCCTGAATCCCCAGAATTTCAGGCTAGCCGGGAGCTTCGTGCGCTAGGCCACAATAGTTCATGGTATCCATGCTACCAATCTATGTGTATCGACGTATCTATTTTTTTTTGGAAATTGCATTTGTATCAAAGAGGTGCGGAACCCTGGCAGCCCCAAGGAGCCCCAAGCCATGGGGTTGATTTGAACCGTGAAAGGTTTGGTTTTCCTGCCCTCTGCCCCACCCCTCCCCATGTCAGAGCTCGGGTGGGGATGCCCTATTGGGTGCTGAATGTAAAGACGGGAGCCTCTGAGCACAGGGCAGGGCATAGATCCCCCCCGGAATCTTTCCCCTGCGAAGTCCAGGGCCGCCACCAACTGGGGAGCTTCCTGGGAACCCCAAACCAGGAGACGGCAAACCCAGCAGCCCTTCACAGAAACTTTCCTGTATTTCTTTTTATTTTTTTAAAGGAGGTTAAAACTTGTAGCACTTTTCAGTTGTTTGTATTCAAATAACGGTTATTTTTGTATTCAATGTGAATATCCCTGACCAGCCTTTCCATGGCATCCCTCGCTGTTCAGCCACCTGGCCCTCTGTCCCTACCGACCATCCTCCGAGATTCTTGCGTTCTGACCCAGGATTCTGTCATCCCTCTCCCTGCCCCGAAGACAGATGATCCTGTCAACCTCGTCGCTTTTTGCCTCCTTAACGGCACTGTGCACTCATCTAGAATATTAACTTTAAAAAGATTTGTGAAGTTTGGAAGCTCTATTCGCTTTATCTTTTTTTTCCTTTAATTTATAAACTTTTAGTTTAACATGCCCTCTTGGACGCCGTGTTTTCTCTGAGCCTCTCTCCGTCTGGCTTTGGGGAATCCAGTACCGTGAAAATGTCTGGGGCTCATTTTCCCAACCACTTTTCGGTCCTGGACCAAGAATGCCTCTCCCCTAGAGGAAGCGGCCGTATTTCCAGCCCCTCAGAAAGTGCTTAAACCCATGTAGTTCAGGGAATGGCGATTTAGGAGATTTTGCAGAAGTCACAGATGAATCCCACTAAATCGGGAGCAAATGCCTAGGATTCCCTTTTATTATTATTTTTTTCCGTGGGACTGGCTTCTGAGTCTGGAAATCGTTCATAACTGAACCTGCACCCAGCTTCAACCCCCTCCTAACCTTCTGACTTCTGCACCTGCCCATGTCGTCTCTGCTTTCGGCTTTCCGAGCGTTTCTGTAAGTGACCCTGTCTTCATTTCGTTTGGAGAATAGGCTAGCAAGAAGCTGAAATTCTAAAGCGACTAGGGGCAAACAAGGCTATAATGAGGGGACCCCCTGGGAGGGCCAACTGAGCTTTGACCCAGGCAGGGTGCAAATGGCCCTCTACCTTGTTCCAGAGCGATTCCACTCTCTCTGTGACACGGTGTCATCTGATCCACACAGAAGCCTAAGGCGGAAGCAGAGAATGAGTGGGGAGAGGGTTATTTATTATTTACCTTTTACAGATGAACACAACCCTTCCCCCCCCCCTCCCCCAGGCCCCGTTCAGACTCCCCAGGCTGTCAAGGACTGGCCAGAGCAAAATGCTCACCGCTGCACTCCCCTCCCGCCGGGTCCGCGTCGAGCAAGGAAGAGTTAATGCCACATTGGAGGCTCTGAGGCCTTGGGGCCGCCGGCCGGCCGCCGGAGCAGGGAAACGCCAAACCCAGGCCCCAGCTACTTTCAATTTTACCAGGCGCGGAAAGGCCGATCCGCCCTCCTCCCAGGCCGTGACCTTTTCCAGCCTCAAGACCCCTAGGCCTTTGTAGCCCAAAGTCCTTGGCCAGGGGTCTGCAGGCCACTCAGCCCAGCAGGCAGCGGGGTGGACAGTCGCGACTTGGGCTTTACCAAACCGATTCCTGTTTGTGGACACAGCAAACCGCAAAGGGAAAAAGGCACAGGCCCTCGGGACATGCACACCCTTGTCCCCGAGTCCAACTACCTTCTAAGTGGTTCCTGCAATCATTTTGTTCCTTTTTGGCATGTTTAAAAATTCCATTTTAACCTCATAATTAATCATGAATGCATTTTCCTTGTAGAAAGAAAATTTTTGATAATGCCAGAGTCTCTGCCCTTCCTCTCCGCAGAGATCACCACAACGAGAGGTTTCCCCGGCGGGGGTGGGGTGGGTGGAGAGGGTCGATTACTTCCCTCTGGGAAAATGTCAGATACTTGTGACTGGGGCCCAGGGGGGGTAAATTTGTCTTCCACCCTTGCAGCTCTGGAGTTGACAGGACTGGGGATTTTCTTTCGAGTAGGCCCCGGCGGCGCCTGCTCCCTTCGCGTCCCCTCTCCGCTCCCCGCCTGGGCCAGTGCTGCCGGGCTGGCTCCAGACGCCTGGGGAAAATGACCCAAACGAATTCAGTTTGTGCCGGGTTGTGGCAGTTTCCCTCCGACCTCCCCCGCAGCTGGCCCTGCCACCAGCGCCTTGTGATCTGATTCGTGGAGTCGGAGTCAGCCTGCGGGTCCAGCCGGGCTTGGGGAGGTTTCCCAACGCACTTGGGAGACCCAAGACCGGCATCTTTACCTGGGCCCCTGGCCGCGGACGCGGGACCTGTTGGAAACAGGCGGTATTACTTTCTGTTTCCTTTTCCTTCTCCACTCCCACCCCCACCTTAAAAAAAGAAAAAAATGGGAGAAACAGTCAGTCCTGCTCCCTGTCCACCTTGACGGAGGGGACCTTAGTCCACTCACTCTCTGCGCCCCTGGCGTGCCCTGTTCTCTGCCCGTTTCCTTGGGGCCTGATTTCCCAGAGGAGCTGCAGCTGAGCCCAATGTTGGGGGGGGTACCTTTTCGTCTTTCTCAATCCTTTGGGGCCCGTGGTGAATCTCAGCGCTAGCCTTCGGTATAGTTGGGGACGACGTGCACACTTACAGGGGTAAACTATAGCGGGAGAAATGGCTGGGAAGGGGGGCGAACAGCTGTACCTGCACTGAAATCGGCCCCAAGGATTCAGGCTCAGCCCACGATGATTCTTGGGCTCTGGGCAGCAAATTTGGGATGACAGGCTGTCAAATGTCTCGTGTGTGTGTGTGTGTGTGTGTGTGTGTGTGTGTGTGTGTGTGTTTAACTCCAACCCCTGGCCTGTTGGCCTTGGCTCTCCCAACCTTCCTCTAACTCCAAGCAACTAGGTTTGAGGGGCTCACTGACGCGAGGGCGTATCTCGGTAGAGCTGGGCCAAACCGGGGAGTTTAGGAATGAGTTCCATTTCAGAAAATAAATGGCTTCTGGGCCACAGAGAATCCGCACCCACCCGCCAGTCCTCCGTGCTAGGGAAAGGGACAGGTTGACTTGGTTCGAGAAGGTCCGAGGAAGGCTCCCACAAGATCTCCCTTTTTCTCTGAGAGCCCAGTCTGGATCCCCGGACCCTGAGGGGCTGCGCCCCTAGAGGGGCGGTGTCTGAGGGCAGCCCGGAGTGGGGAGCTTTTGCTGACCCGGAAAGTGGCAACCGTGGGAGCGCCGCACCGAGCATCGCACAGAGGCCAGACCTCCTCCGAGGCCTGCAGAGGTCCCACCGCGCGGGGATCCTGCGACTCTGCGGCCGCCGGAGCTCCATCCTGGCCAGGCCGACCCTCCACTTACGTTTCGTCGGTGTTTGCCAGGAAAAGGTAGTCTCCGGCCTCTGCCTCCGGGGAAGCTGCCGCCGGCCGAGCCTGAGCAGCGGAGAAACTTAGACATCTCCCCGCAACCCGAACACTGGCGGAGGAGCTCCTGGTCCGCAAAGCACGAGGAGGAATCCAGGCAGACTTGTGCGAGGCGGAAGGGGGAAGGGGGGGTGGGGTGGGAGGCGCCCTGCCCAGGCGCTGCAGGGCTCCAGTCTTGCGGGCCACCAACCTCACCGTGCTAGCAATCTTAATTGGGAATCACACCGAGCTGCGTGAGGACCGCGGGACACAGCAAATGCTTGAAAGCGCTTCGTAGGTTGAAAAGCGCTGCGGGCGGTAGCGGCTGGGAGTTACGCACGCGTGGCTACTGCACAAGCCCTGGCTGAGAGTGAAGGCCGCGCCCAGACCCGCCAAGGAAGCGGGAGCTGAGCGCTCCATAATCCGAGGGAGGCCCGGGCGAGCAGTCAAACAATACATAATAACAACAACCCCAAACATCGGTAACTACGGTCTGTTGTCAGGGACCTTACACCTGAAAAAGTGCTTCCGTACCCTGCTGCGCAGCGTTTTCCTGTGGCCGCCTTAGCTGCGTGGGCTTGGTCTCCATTTTACAGACGGGGAAACTGAGGCTCAAAGAGGCAATGTGACTTGACCGAAGTTAGAGGCCATAAAGAGGCCTTTCGGGGTCACTCAAAGCTCAGAAGCATATTTTAGTATTTGAGGCTGGCAGTGTGGATAGATGGTCCTTTAGAGCAACATCTCCCAGGTTTGGCTTTGGGTGATTGGATGCGTGTGCTTTGAAAACCATTAAGCACGGTACAACCAGTGTGGACTCGCTACTACTGTGACCATTATTATTATTATTATGAACTTCTGGGCAATGCTCGTAGGCAGATCTGAAACAGTCTCCCTGAACTCCTGCACCCTTCAGGGTTTTCCAAGTGACCTGGATGTGCTCAGCGAAGGGTCCCTTAGAGGTGTAGGGACTCTGGGGCTTGGCCAGTTTTCAAGTCTCCTGATCAATATGTTGTTGTTGTTGTTTTTTTTTTTTTTTTAATGAAGAAATGCCAAAGCAGGCTGCAAAAAAAAAAAAAAAAAGTTATACTGTAAATGGTTACATCATGTAATAAATTAATTTTTTTCTGTAGTTACACATAGAAATTATTCAACATAAATTTGGTTGCCCAAATCATTAAAACGTTTATAAAAGAAAATTGATTCCCAAGGCCCCTCAAGCTGGGGTGGTCCGGTATGGAGTCCAGGTTAAGTTGAACGATGAACTTCTTTCCAACCTGTTGGGTGTATAGGAGGCTGTGGGGGGAACGTCAAACGTCCATATTTGGGGCAGTTTGCGGATGTGACAAATGAGCAGACGGCCCCACCGCCCCGCACCCCGCCGGGAACGCTGCTGTTACCGTTACTTTTTGCCGCGGAGCGGGAGGGGGCGGATAGGGCGGATGGGGGGCAGGCGCCCTCCTTCTGGCGGATCCAGAGCCGACCCAGAATCGGCAGAACAAGCAAATGAAAGTTTTTGTTGGAATGTCAAGTTCAAAGGGAAGACGCAGTAGCTGCGGGAGCCAGGGCAACACCTTCCCCGGAGTGTCTGGCTAGGTGCGCTAGATCTTGGGCTCAAAGCTTTCCTCCTTGCCCGCGGGAGAGTGCGTGTCCGGCTGTCTCCTCCCCCACCCCGGCCTCCACGCCCGGAGCCCGCGCACTCCAAACCCTCCCTCCCAGAAACACCCGCATTTTCTCCAGGGGTGCCCCGCCCACAGGCCCCGGTGGAGCCCCCGGACCCCAGCGGTTAGTGCGCCCGGGAGTTCAGAGCGTGTGATCTGGGCCTAGGCCTCGGTGCCTACATCACTCCTTACTGTTTCTGCAACAGCAACTAGAGTTCCAGGCGTAAGGGAGGCTTCTGGTGGCTTCTCGGTGAGTCCTTCCACTCCCTGGCCTGGCCCGTTTCCTGTCGCCACACTCAGGCATCCCGACTGAGCTCCGCGCCTAAGACTTGGGGGTGCGCCCTATCCTTTTAGGGGAGTGCGGCCCTGGACATCTGAGATGTCCAGGTGAGAGCTTCTCTCTCCAGCCTGCACAAATCGGACTCCATGGCCCCATAGATCCATAGACTGCTTCTGCCTCGGGCCTGAGTCTACAGGCAGGAGTCAGCTCTGCCACTGACTTGATGAATTGGAGGCAATTAACTTCTCTTCTCCGCATCTATATTTAAAAAAAGAAAAAAGGTTGTGACATGCGCTTTAAATCTGGGTAATGTTTGGAGTCCACACTCACCTCTGGCTTGGAGTGGAGGTAAAAGACAAAGCCTTTCTGCTTTAAATAATGAGCCGCGCCCTTCCTGAGCAGTCTTTTGGAGGGAGAGTTGTTTTGTGTTATTTTTTAAAAAGGAGCTAGGTCCCCCAAGTTGCCGCACCGTGGGTCTCCCCAAGGCCGTTATCTCTGGGCCTCCTCTGTCCACTTCCCAAGCCTGGGTGGTCAGCCGGGTTGGAAAGTCCAGCTTTTCCTCGGCTTGGGCTTCTCCCCACCCACCGCGCTCTGGAGTGGGGGAGACCTGAGGCTATTCCGCCTCTGTGGCCGCACTGAGCCTTGGAGAGTCCCCTGTCCTTGGACGGAAAACACGTTAAAAAAAAAAATTAATGCCACTGGTGCCTTCTCTCCCATGGTCCACCAGAAAGCAAGGGTGGGCAGCAGGCTGTAAAACGAGCCAGTAAAGCCGATTATTTTAATAAGCTTATTAACATTTTTGAATGGCTCCCCTTGTGCGCGCCAAGGCCTCCCTTGGCGGTGTGGCCCAGCAATGCGGGGGCATTTTTTACGCAAAGACAAGCTGCTGCCCTGGGCGCAGGGGGGCCTGGCTGGGCTGGGGCTGCGGGGGTGGGTGTGGGGGTGTCCACAGTGTTCTCTCAGGGACCTCGGTGTCCCCCTCTGGTACATGCCTTGCTGTGCACAGCCCAGCCCGACAGACTGCGTCCATTGAAGGATGCGGGACTGCTAGGTTAGAGGTCGCCAAGGAGCTGGAGTCACCTAATGTGGCCCCAAAGCATGCCCACGGCTTCGGCTTCGAGGAACCCGCAGGTCTGGCCTTTTGTTCCCGCCCTGCTACAGTTTTGCTTGTGTTTTTGCAACGATCGATTGTCAATGAAAGTGGCACCTCTCCCTGAAGATCGAAAAACTAAATTGTAAAATCTCGCTCGTGTGCAGGTGTGAGGGCGGGCGGACAGGGGCTTGGTCCGCCCGCACGCGAGACCTGGAGCTGGAGTGTCGCTAGGCTGACTGACTTCTGGGAATCCCTCCCTCTAGGGGAAGCTGGACAACTGGTCCTCCTTCCCCCCACCCCCACCCCGCCTTCACCAACTGAGTTGGAAAGGAAGCTACACACGGTATATATAGGGTGATGAGAAAGAGTAGACAGACCTCCTAGGACACAGAGCAGGTGAAAGAAAAAGTCGGCTAAAGGGAAGACCTAGCCTGACCAAGTTCATGGTGGCCCTTCAGGTCTCAACATACAGGTCTCAGGCCTTCCCTGACTCAACCCTCCCGGCAGATTTCAATTAAACGTCCCCCCTGAGGCTGTCCCACTGTCCGGTTCCTTATCACTTGCTGCAGTGATAAGTAATATTGGGTTCAGTATCGTGCTCTGGCATCATCTGACCTGGCCTTCCAACATCCAGGAAGACAGGGTCCCAGGGTCCGGAGGGCTTGCCCCTGAAGTGGCCCTAAGTGCCTCGCATGGAGTCTGTTGCTCTTTGACGTGCTGTTCATACTTGAAGGACTCTTGAATGACCATCAGGATCCTTAAAGCTTTGTCCCTGTCTGTCCCCACTCCATCCTTCCCCTCGGCCCGAGTGCGTATCCACAGGCTGGCCTTGAGGCCGGCTACACTTTCCCCGACCTCACCAAGTCTTGTTCTCCTAGCTGGGCTCAGGGAGGAGCTTCGAGGGTCTCCGGGTCAGGCTTCCAGGCCTGGGGCTCAAATTCTTCCTGGCGCTCTGGCAGCCACCTTAGCTGTGAGCAAACTGGATAAAGCCTCTCACCATCTCATACTTCGTCATATTAAAGTGTACACAGTAGGGGCACCTGGGTGGCTCAGTCAGTTAAGTGTCCAATTTCCGCTCAGGTCACAATCTCACGGTCTGTGAGTTCAAGCCCTGCGTCAGGCTCTGTACTGACTGCTCAGTACAGCTCAGAGCCTGGAGTCTGCTTCAGATTCTGTCTCTCTCTCTGACCATCTCCCACTCATGCTTTGTCTCTGTCCCTGTCTCTCAAAAATAAATAAACATTACAAACATTTTTAAAAAATGTACACAGTACCTGAGCAACTAAGGACTGAAAAAACCATTTTCCTGAATAATATTGTGCTTCCGGTTTTTATGGGAGGGGGACTTGGGGTGGGGTGGGACACTGGTCCAATTTCAAAATTGGACAGGGGCTATGGTGGAGAGTGTCAGCTGGCCCACTGAGTGCAGAGCCGGGCCAATGGATGGGGACACCCTGGGAGAGCTATTTTGGTGGATCTGGTGGTGGGCCTTAGCTGGAGGGGGGGCGGGGGCTCATTGGCCTTGGGCACAATGGCCTCATCTAGAGGCCTTGAGATGAACTCAGTCTCCCGCCCCCGGGGAGCAGACTTGTGATCACCACCTAAAGGCTGTGCTGTTAGTTGGGACCACTGCTTTTGAGCAACTCTCTGGATTGTCAACTCAGGGCCTGGCGCTCACATGTTTTTAGATGAAAGATTCCTACTGTCCAGCGGCTTGTGTTTCATGAACAGATTCTCCCGGCCCATTTCTGTTCAATGTCGGCGGCAAGCAGTTTTTGTTCCATGAGTAGCCTCAAGGAGGGAGAAGCTGGTGCCTGCAGAAAGTTCACAGACAGAAATGCTGAACCCAGGCATCCAAGTACATCTTTTTGGTTCTCCAGGAGGGAAGGCGTTAAGAGCTTCCTCCTAAAAAACCCCATGGGAACAGAGACTTGGAACTAGACGGTTGATGAAGACCCACATGAAGTTGCTCTGCTGAAAATAGAGATAATTACCCTCCCCCCAACCTCCGCAAAGATGGGGTAGTCTAAGAACGGAGTGCTTCCTGAACAATAGGCACCATGAAATGCTCACAGCCTAACTGATAATATTTTTTGCCCAGTTAAATAAAGACATTTACCAGTTAAAGAAACGTATCTACGGAGATGGGTAGGGGTGGACAAGAGATGTTGAGTGATTGTAAAAGCAAGCAAAACGGTGCAAACAGTCAACCCGCACTGCAAACCCTGTAGGCAACAGGTCCTGTGTATTTTTGCGACTGCAGTGATGCTTTTAAAATAAATTCAGTGTGTAGACTTTTAAGGTTTAAAGAAGACGTACATCAACGGCTTTCCAGTTGATTCCTTCTTTTTTTCTTTTTAAGATTTTATTTTGTTATGTAATCTCTACCCCCAAAGGTGGGGGGCGGGGCTCGAACCTACAACCCCGAGATCTGGAGTCGTAAGCTCCACGACTGAGCCAGCCAAGCGCCCCTCCAGTTGTTTCCTTCCCTCCACAAGAACTGGCAGAAAAGTTTCTTAAAATAATTGTTTTCTAAGATGCGTATTATTTATTTGATTTCCGCTAATCCTTCTGTGCAATGCTGCCTACGGGGAAGCACTCCCGCACCTCCATGCTGCTGCTGATGTCTGCGGGAGGCTCGTGTCCTGCTTTATCATTCGGTCTGGAGAAGGCAACCCCAGAACTCCCTTGGGAAGACAGCCACAGGATAGCAGGGAGGAGAGCTGGGGTCTCACCCTTCACAGGTGTAGGTCAAGGGGAGACCTCAATAGAGCTGGGAGGGGAATTACAGAGAGGGTGTTTTTCCCTTTCTTTCTTTCTTTCTTTTTCTTTCTTTGCTTTCCTTTCTTTAGAGAAACCTCCTTTTGTGGAACTGCTGACAGTCCCTCTTTCCTCTTTCATTCATTTGTTTGTCCAGATATCCAGCAATATTTGTTGGGCGGCTACTCTGTGCCAGGGGTGCAGAGGAGAGAGGCCCCATCCTAGTGGGGTTTACCGTCTAGTGGGAGGCAGGGATGCGAGTGCCGAAAGGAAAATAAAGCAGGCCGTGGGGCAGAGCGCGGCGCGCAAGGGGTATCATTTGCGAGGTTAGTCCGGGAAGGTCACTGGAATGTCAACCGTGTGTTAACAGGCTTTCAGTGCGTGCCGTTCGCTAGGGCTGAGTCTCCGCCTGGCTCCACCAGGAGGTCCCTTTTCGGGCCAAGTCCCTGCCCCGTGGTGTCCCTTCCTTCAACCCCGTCTTTGAGTCTTCCCTATTCTGAGAGCGTGGGGGCGGAGAAGAGGCCGGGAGCTCCCAGAGCGGGCCGCTCCTGCCTTCCTCCCGTTTGAACAACTTCCTTCACCTCGCAGAGGCCTGCGGGAGGGCCCAGGAGGCGCAGCCCCGTGCCCCAGGAGCTCTCGGAACCGATCTCCAGGGCTGGGAGCGGCTGAAACGCTGAGAAGTTTCCGGAGGGGGCTGGGGCCAGCCTCTCCTCCCCAGACAGCAGCCGTCCAAGCCTGCGCGGGCCAACCGCCACCCTGGTAATCAGTGCTTTATTTAGCGCTTACTCTGTTTCCCTGAGTGCTTTCCTTGAATTATTTCATTCATTCCTCCTGGCAGCTCCATTCCTGTTACCCCACTTTGGGGATCGACCCTGCGCTGCGGCTACTGCTGGCGGAGATGGGGTTCGAACTAGACTGTCTGGCTCCAAACTACTTAGCGCTGGCCATATTTCCGCTCTGTTCCCCACCGCAGAGCCGCGGCCACCGGCATCCCATTTACGGAGGAGAAGAATGAGGCCCGGGAAGAGTGCGCTGGGTCAGGCACCGAACTGAACGTTTCAGTTTCGTAGCTCATTTCATTTCCACCACTTCTGGGCGAGGCGAGATTCCCCACCCCGTAGCAAGAGACTCAGATGAAGGAGGAGGCCTCGGCCGCATCGCGGGGTTAAGGCTCTGGAGCCTGGGCGCGCTTGGCTGTCACTTCTCCCGGCTTCTGTGGCCCCTGGGGGAGTTCCCTAACCTCTGACCCTCAGCTTCCTCATAGGAAGGAACTCTGGAGACCTAGGTGTGGTGGGAGATAATGGGAGAAAATGTGGGCAAAGCCCACAGGAGCTGGTGCCTGTACAGAGCAAGCTCTCTGAGGTGACAAGGGTCCAAGGTAGGACAGGAACCAGCCTTCTTTCACTCACACTGGTCTCCCCCCCCCCCCCCCGCCCCCCGCAGCAGAAGGAGGGGGATTTTCCCCAAACTCCCTGCAGAGGAGAGCAGGGGATAGTAAAATGCCTTTTCATCTGGGCAGGGGACTGAGAGGGCTGCCCGTAAAGGAAGATTTCTTACTCTTGGTTCCCTTTACCATTTACTTCTCCTTGGTGACAGTGTGGTGTCCCATGACACCACGGATCCCTCTGGGCTGGTGGCTGGGGCACCCAGGGAGGCACAGTGGAGGACCCGGCGCTCTGTTTCTTTGGCAATGTGATGGGGAAGTGGGTACGAGGTCTACCCAAGGCACACGGGTTGCTCTGAGTTTACCCCTCCGTGATTTTCAGAGATTCTGACTTCGTTTCTCAGGGCCTGATTGGCAAGGGCGTCTCAGCTGCGGCTACCCAACCCTAATCTCCAACCCTTCCCAGCACAAAGACAGGGCCTGTCACCAGGGCCCCAGTGCAGAGGAGGGTGCTCCTACAAGGGAAAAGGCATCTCTCAGGTCTGAGGGTTTCTGGTGCTCGTTGGTGACCAAATCTGATCTCATTTAATCCTCAGGAGAACCCCATGAAGTGGGTGGGATTATCTCTCCTTTGCAGATGAGGGAGCCAAGTTCAGGAGGGGTCAAGTGACTAGGGCAGGGTCACACAACTTCCAAGTGGTGAGCAGAAAACTTACCCCGGGGGCCTGTGAGACTTCAAAGCTTCCAGCTACTGGCCAGGGACACTTCTGTGCCCCACTCCCTCTCCTGGGGTGGGGTCTGGGCGGTGGGGAGAGGTGAGGAATTCCCTGGTGGGGGGCGAGAAAGCGGGTATTAATTCTCTGGGCAGTTTCCTATTAAGAAAACACGGTGCTGTGGCCCGCCTCCTGCCCGGGGCTGCTGCTCGGCCGCCTGAAGGCGAGGCCTGTATATTTGTAGTTTGATTCCGCCCGTCAAGCCTAATTTCTCCCTACAACTTAATGGACTCGGCTTGACATGCGTAATGATTCCTAATCACGAACATTATTTTCGCTAGCGCGGAGACATGTTCCAGTTGTTGTGACAGATCGCGTTTCAGCCATAATGACGGAAAATTACCATTTCTAATTCTCCGGTTTTTGACACCTAAATCCACACACCATATGTGGCAGAGGGAACTGTGGGCCCCACGGTTCTCCCTCCCCGCTGGGGCAAAGAGATCTTGCGGCCGGTGCTTCCCCCCACCCCCTCGGCCGCGCCCAAGGTGGGGGGGAGAGCTGGAGGGGCCCCTGGGGTGGGCCCATCTCTGCTGGCTGCTCAGTCTCCCGGCCTCTCCCTCCAACAGGAGGTTCCTCCAACTACCAATGGCAAACACCGGAACTTGGAAGGGACCTCAGAGGCGGATGCATTTTTAGGGACCCCTCCCTTTGCAAATGAGGGCACAGAGGGGCAGAGAGGGGAGTGCATCTTGTCCAAGATGTCAGGGCTGGTCATTGGAGGGGAGGTTCTTCTCAAAACCGTTTCTGGAGTGCTGAGCAGTAAGACTGTTGTGTCCCTCGGCCCGAGAAAGGGAGACCTGGCATGTTCCTTTACTTGCAAGCCTCGGAACGAGGGAGGCAAAGTTTTCTAGGGAACGTTGTGGCGAGAGTTCATGCAGAGGAAGAAGTTGAGGCACAGAGAGGCTAAGTAAGTAATTTGCTCCAAGGGCTGGTACAGATGGAGTCGTGCCCGGAACCCAGGCTCTTGACCACTTTCCAAGGTGGTGCAATTCACCTTGACCACTCATATCCAGCACGCACACCAGCAGGGTGCAGATTATTATTCCCACCTAGGGTGTGAAGAAATTGAGGCCAGTAGGCAGAAAGCTGAAACTGTGAGTCCCCCGTCCGTGTCTCGGGTGTTGCTCGTTTTTAGAGGCTCGGTGGACCCAGAGGACCTCTCTATTGGCCAACATTCTCCAGTTTGCTTCAAGAGTAGCTTCCCTTGTGCTCCTCGAACTCCCCCCCACGTCAGGCGCGTCTTCGGGAGACCTCGAAGAGAGAGAAATGGAGATACAGCCCCTCCACCAGGGGGTCGCAGTAACAAGTGTTCATCACACAGGCGTGAGGGCCTGATAGTGACTGATGCACTTTGTTCTAGGGAAGCACGAGGGTCCACCGGCCCAGGAGGAGTGTCTGCTCAGAATTGACTACTTGGCCTTGGGAGTTATGTCATAGAACCTCAGATCCATTCTCTGTCCGATGGGGATGAAAACACCCACCTACGAATATGGTTGAGGGAGCGGTAGAGACCTCTTGTCCAGGCACTGGGAAGGCGCCAACCTTCGCTGGGGCTCCATTCCAGCAAAGCCACTGTGCCACTTCCACGGTGGTGGGTGAGGGATGCTCCTGTTGCTAAGGAATGCAACCCAATCTTGAAAGGAAGCCCCGAGCTTCCCTAGAGGGTGTAGGTGCCTCCTAGAGGTTATCTGCTGTCTGTGCAGAGTCCTGAGCCAAGGACTCGAGGGCCCAGAAGAAGAGGAGACCCCGGGTGCTCTCTACAAAGTCTCTTCTGGGAGGGACTGACCACCTGAGTTTGCAGACATCACTCCGATCTAAGTGCGCAGAAGCAGCGTAGACCCAGCAAGTGGGCAGACCAGACGCCCACTCTGGAAACAGCTGGAGAAGGGAAACAACGCGTCCCGGTCTGAAAGGGGGGCGGGGTGGCTCTCCGCCTCCACATTGCCCCATCCCCACCACTCCACTGTCCCCGCCCCAGTGCCCTCGGCTCCCTGCCGTCCCTACTGCCTGGCATCTCCCCACGGTTCCCCGAGGGTCTCGCCACGCAGGGCGCCTCTCCCTGCACCCAAGGTCTGCTGTGGACCACACTCGGTCACCGCCGCAGCCTCACTTGTTGTTTCCAGGTGGCCTTAAGCTAACAGATACTTAATCTGCTTGTGCCTTGGTTTCCTGTTATGTAAAATGATTTTTAGAAGATAGATGTAAACATTGATCTCACTGCCTAACAGTAAGAGTTCAATATTGTTAGCCCTTATTTCTTCTTGGTGTATGAACTGCCCTTACAGACACGTGTGTTCCCAGTATAGAGGAAGATGATATAATCATGCTCTGGTGAGCGCCTGGGTATGACCGCTCAGAGACAAGGACTTTAGGGATTACCTGAGTTCAAGGCTGACCTGACCGCTCACAGTTGGGTGACGCTGTACCCATTACGGCCTCTTGGAGCCAGCTGCCACCTCTCCAAGAAAGACAACAACTTCCATTTAGCAGTGGAAACTCCAGAATTTCCCAACAGGAAGGGCCGGGGAGGCTTGGGTCATCTGGAAGTTAGCCTTAAAAGTGTTCTGCAGAACAATCAGTCTCTTCTTAGATTGGATGCTGTGACCCACTGGAAGGGACCCCGCAGGCCGTGGCACCAGCTGCCCCAGTCCACTGGTAGAGAGCGAAGTGCTGTGCTAATACGCCTATCATAATCCCTCAGGTCTTCGGGTTCGTGCAGACACAATGGATGAAGTCTGATTGACAGGGCACTTGCTGCCTAGCCCCTCACAAAAGGCCAGCGGAAGGGCCGAATTCATCTGGGGCTCCCCAACTCCTCCTCCGCAGGACAATTGATCAGAAATCCCCTTTACTTGCCAGATCTTAGAAACCACTTTGCGTTTCCCCGTGGGATTTAAAAGGTCCACAGGCTTCAGGACCTATTTTGTAGATTTAGAATTAGAGCATGTGAAAGGTTTGGCAACTTGCCTAGCACACAGTCCTGGAAAAATGGAAGCCCCTATTCCTAAATCAGATCATAAATGCCTGGAATAAAAGGGCCTAAGCGGGACCTTCTGGGACACATTCACAAGAAGCCTCCCGGGGCATTTTTAAGCCTTCCCGGATGAGCCTGCAAGAGGCTTGTGGTGCAACTTCTGTCCATTTGACTGAGGGACATCCCGAAGCAGAGAACTTTCCTGCTAGAATTCTTTCAGACAGGAGGCTATCTAGCAACTCATTTCGGAAGAAGCGAAGCGGGGGGGCCTCTTAGCACCTGCCCCTCCGGCTCCCGGGTGCCCAGCGCGGGTGCTCAGGGCGGGTTGGGATGAACCGTGCGCGCGGCTGCACCTGCGCCCGCGGTTTGCTCTGGGGCACCTGGTCCGCGCCGGGTGCCCGGGGCACTGCTGGACCGCCTCGGGCGACCCAGAACCCTGAGGTCTGGGAGAGCGAGCAGGATCTCTGCGCTTCCGGCTCTCCGGCCCTGTTGGCAGGGGCCGAGGGTCGGCATCCGCCGGGCTGGCGGCCGCAGTGCGGGCGTCTCCCTGCGTTCTTCACGTCTGCGCCCCTTCCTTCTGATCCTTACGGAGAGGTTGCTGTCGAGACTGATGGATAGCACGCTCGCTGCTCTGAAGCAGGATAATGGAAGTGACCGCTAACGATTTGGTGAGCTTTCCACAGGGGTCAGTCTCCATGGCAAGCTCCCTATGCCCATTCGATAATTTGCCACATCCGTTCTATGAGAGACGTATTGTTACCCCCATATCGCAGCTACGAGGACTCAAGTGCAAAGAACTGAATTTTTCTGTGGTCCTGTAATTTCCCGAGCAAAAAAGCTGGGTTTGAACCGTGGCACCTCGCATCTCTAACCGCGCCTCTACGCTGCTTTCCGCAGCGTCTTTCCGGCCCAGAACGGTGCCTGACTACTTGCGGAGAGAGGAAGGCATTGTTCTCCTCTTGTTACTAACGGTGAGCAAGCGGACAGACTTGCTGAGCCAAGCCCGGGGCCCGGAAGGGGTCTGATGCCACGCTGGCGTGTCTTCTCCCCTGCGACCGAGGTGGACTTGAGGAAGGGGGACGGGGCCACCAGCCGGATCCACCCTGCCTTCAATACCTGGGTCTTTCGGTCCCAACCAGAGCAGGGAGTTCTGTGAATTAGGGGCTCTCAGCCCGGCGCGCAGAGGACACTGATTTAGTTTTATTTCCGAGCGCTCCAATCAGAAGGCCACCCCATTTCCGCGGACTAAACGTTCCCTCCACCCCCCCCCCCCAAACACTGAGTCCCTCAAGGGTGCTGGAGGCCGAGGATGGAGAGCCAGGAGTATATGCGTGTGGGTGGGGGGCTGCTCAGGGCGGCTGCGATCTGGATCCTGTCGGTGTCTCCTAGCAAGGCACGCAAAAAGGATGAGGCCAGGAATCCGGTCCCGGGTTGGTGCCTGGGGCAGCCTCGCGGGTGGGAGGGTGAGGGGGCGTAAGCCGGGCCTGAGTGGAGTGCAACCGGGCAGGAGGCGCGGGCCCCCCGCGGGTGGGATGAAACGGCTTAGGGGCCGCAGGGGCAGCTTGAGTTGGGTGCGATGGGGTTGAGGGGCGCAGTCCCCACTCTCACGAAGATGGCCTGGCCCCCACGCACGGACACCTGCCAGACCAGTCCTCCCCTTGCCCCTCTTGGCGAAAGCCACGCAGGGTGCAGTTGGCCGAACCAGCCTCTGCACTCAAGCTGGGGGCTCCGTCCCCCGCCCCGGAACTACCCCCCCCTCCCCCCCCCTGCCGAACGCCAGCCTCTGGGTCCCGGGGGGCAGGTGGAGGGAGTCGGTACGCAGGAGCAGTGGGAGCCAGGAATCTTCCAGGCCCTAGCAGCCCTGTGCTCCGCCCCACGCAGGGCTCGTGCGCGCACGGCCCCAGCCGCGCAGGGCCGCTGCCCGCGAGGGACTTTGGGCGCCCCCGCCCCTCTTGGTGCTGTAGGTCCTCCTCCTGTAAGATGGGGTGGTGATGTCTCTCTCGTTGCGAAGCTGAAGATGCTTCTGAAACGCAAAAGCTGCGATCGGCCAGGGCCCAGCAAGCCTCCAACTTCAGCCCGAGTCAAAACTCAGCGGGGAGGGTGCTTGCTTTCACGGGGTGAGGGTGGGGCCCCGAGTCCGCGTTTTCGCCCCACGGGTGGTCCTGGTGCACGTGGTCCGGGGACCTCACAGGGAGACCGCCGCCTGCGGCGGGCGGGGGGGGGGGGGGGGGGGGGGAGCGGTAGGCGCGTGCAGAGCAGTCCGGCCTGGGCCGGGTCAGCCTGTCCCGACAGCCTGGGTGCCGGGGGCAACGGGGGAGCCAGGGACAGCCAGAGACTCGCCCTCTGGGAGGTGACAGTTTAGCAGTCGAGAGTCAGGCCTGGGACCAGGACTCTGCCTTTGGGCTACTTCCTCCAGCCAGGCGGAGGTCCACGTGCCGCCACCGGCCCCAGTTTCCCGGAGTCGCTTTCGCGCGGTCGGTGTGGTGGCGCACGCGGTGGGGGTCCGGGACGGCACAGGCGTCCCCGGGTCCCGGCAGGGGAGGGAGCGGCCACGCGCTGCAGCTTTCCTGGGGCCCCGAGCGCTTTGGCGGGGGACCCAGCCGACACTCCCTCCGGCGACGAGGCGTTTGCCAACTTGGGGAGGGCGGTCACCAGCTGGGGAGTCTAGGGTCCAGCGTTTCCCAGCTCTGGTCTTGCAGCGGTTTGTGCCGAAGCACTCGAGCAAACTGGGTCCCGCTGCAGCCGACCGGCGGAGGCCTCATTCTCCTCGCAGGGAACAGAAGCGTCGCTTCCTGCCACCCTGGGCGGGGGTCACGTCAGGCTTCCCAAGCAAGCGGGTTTGCGCCCGGCCTTGTGCCAAGGAGAGCCACCTGCGGAGGCCGCGGGCGAGTGCCGAGCTGAACCCACACCTGGGAACGTGCCCCTCCCCGGTTCCCTCCTCAAAGCCCTTTCCCGGCCGGTCTGAAATGAAGCGAGAGGTTCTGTCTCCTCCCTTGGGTACAAGGCAATGAGGTTGTCGGGGATTCACAAGCAAACAGTGTTTGCTCGCCTTTACCTATCCAGGTGAATTATTTGCGGTGACTTCTAATTTCCTTCCCCCAAAGAAAACCATGTCCTCCCACCTTTCCACCTTTTTTTTTTTTTTCCCCTTTAGCTTAAATGCTTATGAAAAATTGATGGAAAAACATCTTCAGTGGCCTTTGGGTTTCTCCTAGAAAAACAGCCCAAACCCACACCTCACTAGTAATAGTGAAAACCTTAAAATTCAGCTCTTTATCCCATGCTTCCCCAGTTTTCAACTGACAACGCAAACATGTTTGCACTTCAAATGCCAAACTTGATATCTGGCTGTTTTACAGAGATGGCTTGGCTGAGAAAGGACACAAAAAGTAACATGTTAATTCTGATAGATGTGGGGACCTTTTGCTTTTCCTAAGCCGGCCATCGGCTTGCTGAGTGACCAAGCTAGTCATTGAAAAGTGTGTGTCAATATATTGGCGGTTTATAGGGAAGAAAAATAAGGTGGAATACTGAGCTAGTGAAACTCAGTAAGAATACCGTTAGAATTTTCCCTTATTCGTCATTCCCCCTTGGTTTCTTTTACATGGAAATCCATATAAAACACAAACTATTTATATAAAAGTTTGCAGAGTGTTGCGTTAACCAAAAATACAGGGAATGAAACAATTAAGGAGCACATACAGGCATATTAATTACCCCACCTTGCACATGCAGGTATATGTTCTACATGGCATTTTTCATTACTACATGAGCTGTTAAATGTATAAAGTAGGTACATTTGTGGGCACATTAACACACTATGAGAACTTGAACTTGTTCATTTCCTGGCTTTTATGGGCCTGGTTGGGCTGTATGGGCTTGCTTTACACAGGCTCACATGCCCTGAACTCCCATTGACTTCTGGAGTCCCCACCTCCATGGACAGAGGGAGGCAAGTAGAAAATGGCACCGAAGGGTAAGCTGGCTAAATCTATGTTGTCCTATATGCCCAGCAACAGCCAACAGCCCCCCCCCACCCCCACCCCACCCCAGTGGCTGTGGCTCTGGTCCCAGGGACAGAAGAAAGCTCTTGATCCCTCAGGAATCTGGGCCTGGGTAGTTTCTTCAATCAGTTTGTCTCTTCAGAGATCATTTGGCAAGAACATCATTGTGCTGGAGGGGTGCGTGTGTGTGTGTGTGTGTGTGTGTGTGTGTGTGTGTGTGTGTTTTCCATTGGTGTGCCTGGGCTGTTCTTCCAACTTTACCTTACAAATAGGAAACCCAAACTGAAGCTTCCTTCAATAGATATATTGATAGATAGATAGATTCCTTGCTCCCTTAACAGAGTATCCAGTTTTCCTCTTTAAAGTAAATGAGTATGAAATAATCCTCACCCCCCTTGCAGACAGCGAGCCACCTGGGCTTTTATCTTGGGTTTCTCTACTCCTTTATTTGTAAACATAAGACTAAAAATATTGATAAGGCAATTAGACTCCCAGTAAAGAACAGGTAGATTGGCATAAACATAAATAATCTTGGGTCCTGATGGGTGTTGCAATTAAGAGAACTAATTTATATTACCTATATTGAAGAAAATTGCTTGTGTATGCAAGAGAACTGAAGGGGAAAAAAAAGTACATACCTCTACCTACCATTCATACAGTTTTTTTTTTTTTAAGAAGTCAAAATTCTAGCAAAAAAAAAAAAACAACACGTAGTTAATTTGAATCTGGAGTTAGAATAAAGAGCAAGGTTTGAGAACTCGACGGTGGACCATGAAAAGAAATTTCAAAATCAGCTTCAAGACAAATCTTGAAATAAGTGTTTAAAATACAATTTGGTTTACATGCACATGGCAAACGAAGGAACATAGCACCATTGTTTTTAAGATGGTAAAAGCCTTTGAAGAAAAGTGAAACATGCTCTTTGTCACTTTAAGTCTTGTTTACAGAAACAGATAACCAGAGGAGTGCCTGGATGGCTCAGTCAGTAAGTGTCCGACTTCAGCTCAGGTCATGATCTCCTGGTTTGGTTTGTGGGTTCGAGCCCTGGGTGGGGCTCTGCTCTGACAGCTTGGAGCCTGGAGCCTGCTTCGGATTCTGTCTCCTTCTTTCTCTGCCCTTCCCCCACTTGCACTCTGTCTCTCTCTCTCAAATGTAAATAAACATTAAAAAAAGAGAAACAGATAACCAGATATTTTGGAGGGAAAAACCTGACCTACGTGTGTGTGTGTGTGTGAAGTATTTTATGAATGATTCAGGTTTTCACATTTTATCTGGTGTGTATAAGCAGTGTATGATGGGTCAGTTGAAATCTGAACTGAATACTGGTAAAGTTTTAAAAGATGTGACTGGCCATTTTTAGTCTAAAACTACTCCATCTAATTTTTAAAAATAATCAGGTTGAGCATGGAGATAACTACCATTAGGGAGGGCTTCCCAGGTGCTAGGCACTACGCTTGATCCCTTACAAACATTATTTCATTTCCTTCTTATGAAAATTTTTGATATGATCCCTAGTTAACAGTTGAAAAGGTGGAGGCTTGCAGGGTACAGTTAACTTTCTTACAGTCTTATGGGTAGTAAAGAGTGGACCTGGGATCAGTTGACCTTCAGATGCAAATTTTAGCCACTACTCTAAGCTACTCTCTCCATTGATATGAATAGCCATGTTTCACTGAACAGACATGAATTCACAGAACCTTGTATTAAAAAAAAAAAATGTTTACTAAATTAAATGGTTCGAGCTGAAATGGAAGAATTGGCTATGAACTTAGACTTTGAGAAAAATTACCTGGCTTTCAAGAAGGTGGTCTTATTTGCGAGGCCTAAAATGTTTTACTTTACTGTTCTGTTTTGAAATGTCATTTTTTGGAACAAAACCAGTGGTAAGGTTCAGAAATGGAAATGCCAATATAAAGGATGAAATGCTGGAACTTTTTCAAGTTGTAAACCGGAGGGGGCTGAGTTGGGGGATTTCATATGCATATCAATTTCGTATCAGACCACTTCATATATCTGATAGATTTCATGTGGCCTCTTTCTGTGAAAAACATTTTTCTTTAACATTTGTTTGCTAAAAAGTGTAACTCCAAGCACCAAATTCCCTGGCTTGTCTACTGAAGATATTCAGCGTTTTGAGTGTTAAGAACTGCGAATTAATCCCCGGGAAAAATTCCTTCCATTTCCAAGTCTGCCAATGCAGGATTTTCAGAAAGGATAGTTGACCAAGGAAATTAAACTCCCTTTTACTATGCAGATGTCAAGAGAGAGCATGCTCTTCAAAGCAAAACTATGAAACAGAAGAATTTTTTCTTCCCTTTGAAATGTATTTTCTTCTTGCTGTTGGTATCTAAATTGAGTTCCCTAGGAAAGGTCTAGTTTCTTTCTTCTTGGTTACTGTGTGGCACTTTTTTTTTTTTTTTTTTTTTTTTATCACCCAGCAACAACTTTGTGTAAAGGAAATTTAAAATTTCAATGGCAATATCCAATTCTCTAAAATGGAGAGAGTAAACTGGAATTAACATACATGCCATTGAAGGTTGAAATTTTAAATTTGGTCCTAATTGTCCCAATACTTAGAATTAGCGGAATTATTTTGTGGTTAAAGACTCTTTAATAGTATTTCTAGAATGTGGTACATGCTGATTGAGCAGGTTAATGTGCTGCCTTTTTAATAGGGAGCTCTTGCTACTGGCTTACCTTCCATAAGGCATGCACTTGGAGTTGTTTTCCAGGGCTGTGAGGGCTAATGAAGGCCAATTTAAAGCAATTTTCTTGAAGATTGCTGTTCAGCGCCGTCTGACTTGTAATTCCAACACTTATGCCAGGCAGGAGGGTGTAGCAAGAGGTTAGTAAATACAATTATATTAATATTGGTGTTATTTTAGTTACTAAGAGTTCAGTTATCTTGAAGGCAGCCAGTCAACTAATATAGACCCGGTCTCCTCAATGCACGCATTACACCAATAACCCTAGCATTTTAACAGACCTTGAAACTACGTGTCTGAGGAAGGGTCAGCATGTAAATACTCATGGTCAGGCTGAGCTTGCTCTGAGCTGATGAATGAGGGGAAAAGATCCTTCTAGAGTGTAGTAGATGAGTTATGGGCATGTGTTACCTTAGATATGTCACTGCCATGTTTACCGTGGAATGATTACAGCATCATTTTTTTTTGAGAGGTGAAATGGTTTTGCTCTGTTAGAGATATTATATTTGTTTATATTTTCTGAGCAGGATGCAATCTTTCAGAATGGACGGAATAACACAGAATCAGTGGCTCAGTTGGACATACAGAATTCAGACAGAGGCTAGTTCAGTGATCTTTGCACCATGAAAACTCAGTAGGGTCCCTCTAGCCCAGTGACTTCATTATTAGGAAAATAAAAAAGGGAAAATACGGCTTTTACACATTCTTCTGTCATTTTGCAGCCTCCCAGCCATTTTCAGGTTTCACTTTTCATTTTAAAAACAAAGTTTCATAGGCTCCCTTCCAAACTATTTAATTCACTTCTGGCAACTAAAAGGAAAAATGAGGCATAAGTTGCTTTTGAAAACTGAGAAAGGTACCTGTATTACTGAACATAATATTGTATATGACTTAATTAGTATAATATTTTATACCTTCAATTCCTTTGAGACTAAAATGAAAAAATGTTCTCTTTGAGGCAAAGGATAAAACTGATTTCAAATACAATGACTAAAATAGGGTATTTTTTTTTTTTTGCTCTTTCTTATTTCTAAATTATTCCTCCTTGATTAAGAGAGAATGAAAAGTTCCAGGGAGGAAAGCTTAAGGGTATCTAATATGCGATCAAAACTAGTAGGTTGGTATTTGTACATTCTTTTGCGATTTTTGAGCTGTAGTATACAGATTATTTGATTTATCAAAAACATTTCATGGAATTTCAATGGAAATGAAAATAAATGATGCGTGCTACATAAATTTTGACATTTGAAGAAAATTACTTTTTTTCCCCTCCAAGTATCAGCTTATATTGACATGTAAGAATGTGCCCTTTTATATGAAAGCCACAATTATAGAAATAATTTAAATAAAATTTAAAAGGAGGTCATTTGAATTTCCATTGTTGTCAGTGATTTACATTTAGTTCAATAATTTAACTTTTAATATTTGAATAGTGGCAAGGTAATTCAGGATGAAGTTTCCACTTTGGGCCTTTTCCCCCAGTTTGTGTTTTGACTTGCATACACAACAAATGTATTCTTAAAAAAAAAAAAAAAAAAATGAAGATGTTGAGGTTGGCATTCAAGGCTTCTTTGAATGTTAAAAAAAGTGAGATATTTACAAGTGTAATGAGCACTTTTTTGGTGCTCACTTCAAAAGAATATCAGATTCATATTGATAGCAAACAATTTTAAGAGATTTTATTACAGTGGCCCTTGTAAAAGTGTGAGAACACATCCTCTCTCTCAGAGTTTCTCTTTGTCTTTCCATTTACGTGGAGAATAAGGAAGTGTGTGTAATTTATTACTATTAAGGAACTTTATGAATGGTCTTTCTCATATTTCCCCCTTGGAAGCCATTAGATAATCTGTTTTTGTAATACTGAGTCAAACATTTGGTTTAATATTCTTTTTTCAGAACAGACCACATAATCATAGGATTATTAGACATGTCATAATTTTTAGAGGTGTCTTAAACCCATGCATGGTTATTCCTGTGCTGAGTTTCCTAAAGTTACAATCTTTAATTCTTGTTCTCAAAAGCAAACAAACAAAAAATGTTACCCAAGATGCACATAAAACATGCATTAAAAGCGTTTCCTACTCTATGTTTTTTTATTATCCCTCTACCTTACCACCCACCAGTGTTGTGGATTTAAGAGAGTCGACATAATTGAGTAAGTAAATTACCAAAAACCTAGGCAGCTGCTGCAGACGCCTAGCAATTGGCTGTTCCTTGGTTCTAATGTTCTCGTATTAGCACATTAAAACAAGCAGAAAGGGGGCTCTTAATTACGCCTTGCTTTATGGGAGCACAATAAATTCCTTTTGTTGACCTTACTGCAGGCTCAATGGTGTTTTTGTGCAGTGTTGAATTAAGAGATATCAAAAGTCATAGATTGAAGGATTATTCTGAGCATTTCAAGAACGTGTAAGTAGGTAGTAATGAACCCCCGGTACAACCCAATCTGCTCGTCTGAATGCGAAAGTACCAGTTATTCAACATTTCACACTGACAGCTTGTAAATGTAAATTTTATTAAATGCACAGCAATAAAAATTTGTAGGTTTCTGTCACTTTGAATTTTCGTGGCTCAAAATGAGGCCTCGAGCCTTTTAAATCACAGCAGGTAAAAGCAGAGCTCTCAAGCGTTCAGCATTTTCAACCGGGAACCTTTTTCAGGTTTCACGATGTGCATTTGCTCACATAATATCCTTTGCAGGATTCAAGAATGGATGTGTTATGTCACTTAACAGGCTTGCATTTTCCACTGCCCTTATATCACAGTTCACGAAATGTTTCCCTTGCAACCCAGGAGAGGGAGCGAGATAAGAGAGAAAAAGTGTGTGTGTGTGGGGGGGGGGGGGGGTGGGGGGGGGGTAGGGGGAGGTTGTTTAAAAGGAAATGAAGAAATTAAAGAGATAAAAAGAAAGATTAAGAAGGTTATAAGAAAGTGTACCGTATTAATGTTTTGCGATGTGAATTTTTTTAACTTGTCAAGCTCTTTCTCTTGGAGATGTGGAAAATATAAACCTGACGGAAGTCATAGAAGATAAACATAATAGTGAGGAAATATTGTGGGGAATAAAATCTTGGTTAAAATATCCCAAAGACTTGTAAAACCTAGAAGGGAACATCAAAGCCATGCATGTATCAAGGCTCAGTCTGTTGGACAAAATGATAATTGATGTTTCATTTAAGGAAGTCTGATGCCAGATTTAAGTAACAATTGTTTCCTACGTTCTCGCCTTGCTTAGTAACAGAAGTATTTCATTTCTCTACTTGTCCTATGGAGAAGGAGTTTCAACTGATAACCTGACAAACGTCAGAGTTTAAACTAGTACTTGAATAGGCAGTTTGTCAAATAATATTCTTTTACCTTGGTGAATATTGTTGCCAGAAGTGACTTTTCTGATGAGACTTACGAAAAGGCATTTGGCCACCTGCAGTTGTTAAATATCCCCCTGGCACTTTTCCTAAGAGTTGAAGTATTACCCCGTGTTTTGGCCACATTCCAGTTTGGGCTAATGGCATTCATCCTTTCGAAGTTTCCTTTGCAGATTTAATTGGGTCTGACCCTTTTCTTCACTTGAAGGAGTCTTCCCCCCTCCAAACATTTCCATTCTGGCAGAAAGAAGACAGTCATCCCTTCTTCGACTAAGTTTCTGAGAGTATGAGGATGTTCTGTGCATTATCAAACTGGCTAAGGGTGAATTTCAACACTGTGCATGTATTAGGATTAGGCGACTTTTTAGCATTTATAAATTATAAACATCATTTGGCGGATGCATAGAAACTCCCTTCAAAAGATTTTACTTTTAGGGTACTTTAAGAGAGGATGTAAAGCAGTTATTTTCATTTCAGAGTTTCAATGGCTTATTTTTATGTGTATTTTTTTTTTTTAGTGTTTATTTATTTTTAAAAGAGAGAGTGAGACAGAGTGTGAGCAGGGGAAGGCAGAGAGATAGAGAGAGAGAGAGAGACAGAATCCAAAGCAGGCTCCGGGCTCTGAGCTGTCCCCACAGAACTCAACGTGGGGCTTGAATTCATGAACCGTGAGATCATGACCTAAGTCAGTTGCTTAGCCAACTGAGCCACCCAGGCGGCCCTCAACAGCTTATTTTTAAAGTGGGGGAAATCAAGAATGCCTTATGATAATAATTTACACATATTAAAAGATTGTGATTATTAAGATAGTGATCACATCTCAGGAGGCTAACTTTCCTATTTGTATTAAAAGTCAAAATACTCAGGGTGCCTGGGTGGTTCAGTCAGTTGGGCATCCTACTCTTATCTTGCTTCCGGTCATGATATCATGGGTTCGTGGGATCAAGCCCCACATTGGGCTTTACGCTGATGGTGCGGATCCTGCTTGGGATTCTCTCTCTCCTCCTCTCTCTGCCTCTCTCTCTCAGAAATAAATAAACTTAAAAAAAAAAGTCAAAACCCTTTCTTAAAGACCCATGGGGACCAGCTAACATCTATTTGAAGCTGTTACAATTTTAATAACTCTTGTTATTGCTGGGTCTACTGAATCAAAACCAGAGTCAAGTATGGAGTACGTATCAGTCAAATGGTTTTTACGTTTTCTTTTTTTTTTTCAATATATGAAATTTATTGTCAAATTGGTTTCCATACAACACCCAGTGCTCATCCCAAAAGGTGCCCTCCTCAATACCCATCACCCACCCTCCCCTCCCTCCCACCCCCCATCAACCCTCAGTTTGTTCTCAGTTTTTAACACTCTCATATGCTTTGGCTCTCTCCCACTCTAACCTCCTTTGGTTCTTACGTTTTCTTAGCTAATATGTTTACATTTGAGAGGCAGTCACTTTTGAGAATATTTCTATTTATGGTTTCTCACCTTCCCTTGTCACTTCTGGTTGGATGTGCTTCCGACATCAACGCTCTGTCTTGTTAGGATTACCAATATTTTGGTGGATAGCTGTTCAAGGGAGGGAGGTGGAATCAACATGGACAAGTGGCCTAAAATCATGGAATTTCAGAGTTAGAATTTCAGGACTCATACTTAGTCACCTTACTTTATTTTAATCTGCTTCATGTTGTTGTTTTTTTTTTTTTTTAATTTCAAATTACATAGTAATACATGGCTATTAAAAATACATCAGTTATATAAAGTAAAATAATTTACTCTCCCTCCATCCCCCTCAATCCTAGAACCTTCCCAGTGGTGATTACTGATGTTACTTTGGCATTGGTCCCTCCAGACACAAATGTATTTTTGTACATAATTTTGTTTTGTGTGAGTTATTTCAAACATAAATGGAATCATACCATACCTTTTATGCATCCTGCTTACTTTTCACATTTTAAACATTGTTTTAAAAGTTTTCCATATTAGGGGCACCTGGGTGACTTAGCCAGTTAAGTGTCCGACTTCGGCTCAGGTCATGATCCCAAAGTTTGTGGTTTCAAGCCCTACATCAGGCTCTGCACTGATAGTGGGGAGCCTGCTTGGGATTCTCTCTCTCTCTCTCTCTCTCTCTCTCTCTCTCTCCTTCCTCTGTTCGTGCTCTCTCTCTCTCAAAATAAGTAAACTTAAAAAATATATTTAAAAAATTAAAAAATAAAGTTTACCCTATTAGTACATATAGATATACCTAATTCTTTTTGCCTGGGGCTTGTAAATCCATACTATGAGTCACCTCCCAAGTGTTGAATGTTCCATTATCATAACCATAAGCCCTTTGCCCCTCTTGATATACATGTGGGATTATTGCTCTAGAGTAAATGCCCATGGACTGTGCTGCAATCCTCTTATAACCGAGGCACCCAGACTCCACAGAGATAAAGCGATTTGCCTAAAGGATGCACAGTTTTGGTAAAGCCAGGACCAAAGCCCCGGTCTCCTGACTTGTAGTTTACTGACTTTTCTGTGACACCATATATGGTGGCTATGCTGATGCTCTGCCCGAATCCTCTGTCCCCAGGAAACGCTCTCCTCCTCAGAGGCTAGGGCCACTTCTGGCCGCTCACAGCTGCATTCCTCAGGGAGAATTGCCCTTGGCTGCAGGAAACTGCTTTGGCCCAGGTTAAATGCCCCCGTCTCTCCCCCCAGAGGGTCTCACGGTGAATGATGGGCTGATTTCAGAATTCAGGGACCTGGCTCTCCTCTTTCAATTCGGGACAACCCCAAAGAGCCACACCAGCCCCAGAGCACCAGGTTGGGTTAAGGCCTCAGCTGCAGCTATATTCAGGGTCAACTTCTCTTGCTGCCCAGTGCACACTTCCCTACAGGAATATCTCACTGGAGCACCCAGCAATCAACCTCTTTTTTCCCCTCCCCAAGCCACCTTCCGCATGCGATTCTCTGGCTCAAAACCTGTTGTCAGGGAACCCCATCCGAGAAACATATAGCTTCATGTATATGTTCCTGAAATATGAACTTGGAAGTTCAGAGGCAGTGCGAGAAGTGACGTTCAGAACTAGACGGTGTCAACAGCGTCAGCGGTCCCTGTAGGCTTGAAGGCTACGTGTCAGCATTGAAAGCTAAGCATTGCACATAACTGGTACTACAAGAAAAAGTGCAGAGACGGAAGAAGGAATGTGTGTGTGGGGGGTGGGGGGGGGAGAAGTAGAGATGAGAGGGACTACTTTAAACACATTTTTTTAATGTTTATTTTTGAGAGAGAGACAGAGTGCGAGTGAGGGGAGGGATGGAGAGAGAGGAGACGCAGAATCTGAAGCAGGCTGCACGCTCTGAGCTGTCGGCACAGAGCCCGACGCGGCGCTCGAACTCACGAACAGCGAGATCACGACCTGAGCTGAAGTCGAAGGCTTCACCATCTGAGCCACCTAGATGCCCCGAAAGGAGTTTCTTAAAATCATTTTTGGGAAGAGAGACGATAAACATCAATCAATGAACAGATGTATTAGGATTGAGAAGTCGTGTTCGCCAGAGTTCCTTTTCTAGGTACAGGACTATCTTCATGGGATAATGCAGTGATTAGTGTAATGCTCTCTCATTTCCCAACCTTCCCCCCAACACCCTCAACCTGAATATGCAGACATAGGTGGGCGCCAAGAGCTCAGAGGATAGAGAGGGAGGAATGTAAAGTTCGAAGGGAAATCAGGAAGAAGGAAAATGAAGACAGGGTCGCCAGGAGTTGGGTTGCTTAGAAAAGACAGACAGGAGGGACCTGGGTAGAAAGGGGGCTGAAATAGAGCCGCTGAGGGACAAACGTCTGAAGGGATTTCTGTCAAGTTGTTCCCTACGGACCATAGTCTATAGATTCCCCTCACCCTTTGTCAGGTAAGGGTCCTCCCCCTACCAGGGACCCTGCCTAGTGACCTCGGCCCCCAGCTTCAGTTGATTAGACCTGTAATGGACCCCTGAACTCATGTGGGCCAGTCAGAAATTTGGAGTTGGGATTCTGAGACAGAGGATTCATGTCTGTGTGGGGTTGGAATTACAGTAATGTAAGCCTGGGAGCTGAGACATGGCTGTCTTCCAGACAAGGAAGCAAAGAGGACCAGGCTACACAGAGGGGACTCAATTATGTGCATAGAGAAAAAGAAATATGAGAGACAGGCAGAGTACTCTGTCTCCCTTATGGATTTCTAGGTCTTGCTTGAAGTCTTCTGTGAGGCTCAGTTCCATTCAGGTACAGAGATCAGATTGGTGTTTGCCAAAAGTGGGGGGTGGGGGTGGAGGAAAGGGGTAAAGGGGGTCAAAAGATACAAACTTCCAGTTAGAAAACAAATAAGTCTTGGAGATGTCATGTAGAGCAGGGTGACTATAGTTAATAACACTCTACTGTTTGTTCGAAAGTTGCTAAGAGAGTAGATCTGAAAAGTGCTCATCCTAAGAAAAATCACCACAACTAAGGGAGGCGATGAATGTTAACTAGACTTATTCTGGTGAGTATCTTGCGATATATAAAATGGCAAATCATTATGTTTTATACCTGAAACTAATATAATGCTGTATGTCAATTATACATATAAAAAAGGTCTGAACGAAGGATGGCGGTACAAGAAGTTGGGTTGCAAACAACAATAGTCCTTTAGAGAACATGTAGAATTGACTCTGTTGAAGTGATATAAAATGGAGTAAATAATGGAGATTTCGCTAGAGTGGGACAGGAAAGTAGCTTGATTTTGTAACTTACAACCATACACATATGCCCCATGATTAAAGTGGAGAAAAGAAAAGTGTTGAGGGAAAACCATTTTGCAAATTCCCTTAGAGATCACTAGAGAAAAGAAATGGGTGTGGAAGGGAACATCCAGTGTATATCAGGTGAAAGAGTTCAGGAAGTGAGTTGATAGCAATACTTATGTCTTCAGATGAAGAAAATGTTACAAAGAAGCAAAGCCAACTTTACATTTAAATGGGATTATATATGAGCACTTATAGACGAAAAAGGAAAAATGTAGAGTGGTGGGTATTGTATTTGTGTCAAAAAATGGAGGTGTCGTGTGTTAGTTTTCCAAGTAACGCAGACTGAGTGACTTAAATCTATTGTCTCCTGGTTCTGGAGGTGAGCAGTCCAAAACCAAAAACATGACCAGAGGGGCCATGCTCCCTCTAGAGGCTCTGGTGGAGAATCTTCCTTTGCCTCATCTCAGTTTCTGGTGGTTCCAGGTGTTCCTTGGCTTGTAGCAAGATCACCCCAATCTCTGCCTCTGTCTTCATATGGCTTCCTCCTCTCTATGTGTCCCCGTGTCTTCACATGGCATTCTCCTCTTTTCTCTCTTATAAGAATACCAGTTATATTGGATTAAAGGCCCACACCAATGACCTCATTTTAACTTGATGACATCTGCAAAGATCCTATCTCCAAATAAGGTCACGTTAACAGGTGCTAGGGGGTGGGGAGCTGGAAGGTTGGGACTTCAACTTTTTTTTTTTTTTTGGTGGTGGAGGGAACAATTCAACCCCAACTGGACTGCATGGACATGTTTCAATATTCAGTAGACAAATGTTTTTCTACTGTAGATACTGTAGCTCATATCTTCCAAAAAAGGCCACCACGATGTCTCCCATTCTAGGTCCTCTTCTGCAGTGTGTCCTTACCACTCCTCCATTGATAGATGGAGTGTAATTCCCCTCCCCAGAATACAGACCTGCTTTAGTGAATCTTGTTGTAACCGGTAGAATGCAGCACAAATGATACCATATGACTTCTGAAGTTTCTCCAGAAGAAGCCTGGTGGCTTCTGTCTAGGTCTTTGGGAATGCGCGCTTTCTGGTCGCACCTTCTCAGGATGCTCCCTCTGGGCACGTGGCCGTGGCCGGTAACCTGTGATCAGCCCAAGACGCCCAGTGAGAGGCTGCATGTCGGTGCGCCAGATGGCAGCCTCAGCTGAGCCAAGTTTTCAAGTCATCCTTGCACAGGATTTAGGCATTGAGTGAAGAAGCCCCCAGGTTACTCCAGACCTAAGGCATTTAGGTCATTCCCTGTCATTTGATTCTTCCCAGCTGTAGCCCCAGGCATTGCAAAACAGAGACAAACCACCCCTGCTGTGCTCTGCCCAAATTCCTGACCACCAGAAGCCCTGAGGATAATAAAATCGTACTTGTCTCAGGCCACCAGTTTGAGGGGATTTGTGATGCAGCCACAGTCATTGGAATGCTGGGGCACAACTCATTAGTTGCGTTACAACGTGAGTTTAGTGGGGCACTAAAAATTAAATTAAAAATTAAAAATTTTGTATGCTATATCTTGATATTTTATGTAAAAATATAAACAGCATATTTTTGTTGTTAAAGTATATAGTTACATTTCTTTAAAAAAATTTTTTTTAATGTTTATTTTTGAGAGACAGAGGGCGAGCAGGGGAGGGGCAGAGAAAGAGGGAACACAGAATCCAAAGCAGGATTCGGGCTCTGAGCTGTCAGCACAGAGCCGGACGTGGGGCTCAAACTCACAGACTGTGAGATCATGACCTGAGCTGAAGTCGGATGCTTAACTGACTGAGCCATCCGGGTGCCCCCATAGTTATATTTCTTAAATAGGATTGCCAGTATATCAATTAATAATCCCAGTATCAGTGAGAACCTTCTTCCCAACCTCAGATGGAAACTTTCAATATATATATTTTTAAGTTTATTTATTTATTTGGAGAGAGAGAGGGTGGGGGGGGGGGCAGGGGACAGAGCAGAAAGAATCTCAAGGAGGCCCCATGCCCGGTACGGAGCCCAGTGTGGGGCTGGATCCCACAAACTGTGAGATCATGACTGAGCTGAAACCAAGAGTTGGATGCTTAACCAACTGAGCCACCCAGGCACCCAGAAACTTTCAACATTGTAACAGTAAGGGTAATATTTGCTGTACGCTTTCTGTAAATTGGTTTATCAAAATAGGAGATAAAGTATTTTATCCTGGTTTGCTAAAAGTATTTTTTAAATATTTTATTTTTATTTATTTATTTTTAAAGTTTTTTAATTTCTTTTAGTAATCTCTACACCGAATGTGGGGCTTGAACTCATGACCCTGAGAATAAGAGTCACATGCTCTTCCAATTGGGGCAGCCAGGCGCCTCTAAAGGATTTTTTTAAATCATGACAGGATGTTGAATTCTACTGAATTAAAATCTTTTCCTCCATCTATTGAGATGGTCATAATTTGTATCCTTTAATCCTTAAATGTAGCATAGGGTATTATTTAATTTTATATTGTCAAACCAACCTTATATTCCCGTGAGAAGTGCAATTCATCATGACTTTAAACCAAGTTACTCTATGCCTTTCTTTCTCCTGCTTGTACCCAATTATTGTCATGTATTTTAATCCTACCCTTTTAAGCACTACAGGATATGATTATTGCTATCTTATATATTCAGCGTTCATTTGTTCACTAACTTATTTATCCCTTTCTTTTCTTTTCTTACATGTCAGTCCATATGGGATCGTTTTTCCTGCTTGAAGTGTATTCTTTAAAATTTTCTTTAGAGTGGGTCTAATGGTGGTAAATCATTTCTACTAGCCTGGAAATACCTTCATTCTGTCTTTTTCCTTGTCCAATATTTTCTCTGCATATAGAAATCTAGCACGATGGTTATTCACTTGTAGAACATTGAAGGTTCAGTTCCTCAGTCTTCTGACTTCAACTATAGCTGTCAAGAAGTCAAGGGTCAATATACCTCTCTTTCAGTGGTAACTTTTCAGATCCTCTCTTTGTCTTTGAAGTTCTGTGTTTCCACAGGATGTATTTGGGTGTGGATTTATTTTTACTTAACGTGTTTAGGATTCATTGTGATTCTTGAATCAGTAGATTAATGTTATTCATCAGTTTTTGGAAAACTCTTTCTGCCCTTTATCATGACAACTCTCCCCTCTTAGCACCTGCTCTGTTTCCTCTTTCATTGCGTTCTGGAGCTCAGATTAAATACTCGATAGATCTTTCCACTTTATCCTGTAGGTTTCTCAATTTTTATTTCATATTTTTAAAAAATCTTTTTTCTTTCTGTGCTGCATTCTGGATACTGTCATCTGGACGGCCTTCTAATTCAAAGATTCTTTTATCATCTTTGTCATATCTGTTGTGTTTTCAGTCTCAATTATTTTCATTTTCAGGTTATGAAATACTATTTGATTTTTTTTATGTCTGCTCTGTTGTATTTAATAAATTCCTTTTCCCCGCAAATATATTCGAGCTTTAAAGCTTACCTTTTATCTCTTAAAAAATTTTTTTTAATGTTTCCTTATTTTTGAGAGAGAGAGAGAGGGAGAGAGAGAGAGCAGTAGCAGGGGAGGGGCAGAGAGAGAGGGAGACACAGAATCCGAAGCAGGCTCTAGGCTCCGAGCTGTCAGCACAGAGCCTGACGCAGGGTTTGAACTTGTGAACCACGAGATCATGACCTGAGCTGAAGTTGAATGCTTCACCTACTGAGCCAACCAGGCGCCCCTCCTTTTATCACTTTAAACATACCAAGCAGATTTTCTTCATTATCTGTATCAATAATTCCATTTTCTTTTCTTTTTTTTTCTTATAAAACTAATTGTGGGGATGCTTTGTGCATAGGGTATGGGTGCCTACCTCCAGAAATGATTTGTTTTTGTTTTTTCCCATGTACCTAAGAACACTGAGGTTGGAGATCCATTTTAAGCTATACCCATGGCTTGAATTTTGTCAGTTGTATATGTGGCATAGGTCTTCCCTCATAGCTTGCTTTTAACTTTACCATGTTTTTTACTGAACTAAAGTTTTTTTTTTTTAATTTTAAGGAGAGCATTAAAATTTTTCTTTGTCATTTTGTTTTAGAGGTCCCTATTCTAAGTCATATGTTCTTAAGAGGTCCCTATTCTATAGGTTCTATATTTTTTACCTAAAATACTAGAAAGTTTGATTTTTATATCTGTAAATTATGTTTATTTATAGTGTAAGATAGAAAATTTATTTCTTTTCCTAATGAATATCCAATAGTCTAAGTGCCACTTACTAGATAGTTTATTTTTTCCTTGCTGATTTGAAGTACCATGTTTCAGTGTATGTAAGAGTCTATTTCTGGGTTCTCTCTTCGTTCCATTGGTGCCTTTACCTCCACATAGTCTGCTTAATTTGTTTTTCTTTTTCAAACTTACTTGACTACCAAAATTTAGGATCATCCTGTCAAGTATCACATTAAAACCTGTTTGAAAAATTAATTGAAATTGGGTAGAATTTTTGTAGATTTGGATCTACTTTACAGTAGTAACTTTAAAAAGTTTTTGAGTCTTGGGGTGCCTGGGTGGCTCAGTTGGTTGAGCATCGGACTTCGGCTCAAGTCATGACCTCGTGGTTTGTGAGTTTGAGCCCTGAGTTGGGCTGTCTGCTCTCAGCACAGAACCCACTTTTGATCCTCTGTCCCCCTCTCCCTGTGCCCCTCCTCTGCTCACATTTTCTCTCTCTCTTTCTCTCTCAAAAATAAGTAAAACATAAAAAAATAAAAACAGACTTTATTAAAAAATTTTAGTCTATCTATGAATATAGTATATATCTTTATTTCTTCAATGATGTGTTATAATTTTCTCAACAAAATTCTTGCAGATCTTCTGTTCCTCATTACATTTATAATTTTTGTGTTTGTATGTAGATGGTATCCTTTTTTTTCTTTATACTTTCTACTTGATTTAGCTGGTCTTTAGAAATACCATTATTTTTTGTATGTTGATCTTATATCCAGCAACTTTAATGAACTCTTTTTTGTACTCTAAGTTTATTGAAATGCTTCTTTGGCATTTCTATGTCTTTGATCATATCATCTACAGATTATCATATCATCTACATCACCTGTCTTTTCCTTTTGAATGTTTATTCCACTTAAAGTATTGATTAGTAAGCATTCTTGTTTATTCTTAAGAATGTTTCAATAGTTTTGCCATTTAGTGTGATGAAGGTTGTGAGAATTTTGAAGAATTTGAGAGTTATTTTTTTTTTATCAGATTAAGTAAGTTCTCTTCTATTCCTCTTTTTCCTAAGTCCCCCCATGAGTTAATATGGACTCTTGTTGAATGCACTTTTGGTCTCTGTAATCTTGAAAGAGATAAATTCTTTTGTCTTTTCAAGACCTGAAGTCATTTATGCCCATAGTTTCAGTTCTATCTATGGTCTTAATCTTTAATTCAACATGATTTATACCTTGAATTCTATTTGTATACTTTACCTATATAATTTTATATGTACACAGTAGAGGAAATTGCCTCAAATCAAGAGGTTATAGAACTATTTTAACTAGAAGTCTGATCGAAAGATGTAGTACTCCTAAAAAGATATGTCTGTATCCTAATCCCTGGGACTTGTGAATGTGACCTTATTTGAAATGTGTCTTTACAGATGTTATTAAGTAAAGGATCTCAAGATGAGATCATCCTAGATTATCCAGGTGAACTCTAAGTCCAATGATAAGTGTCGCTCTGAGAGACATACAGAAGAGGAAGGTGGATTCCTTACACGGTCTTCTCCCCCTTCTCTCTGTATCACATGGCCACAAGCCAAGGACTGCCTGCAGCCACCAGAATCTGGAAGAGGCAGGGAAGGTTTCTTCTCTAGAGTCTTTTTTTTAAAACTCTTTTTAAAAATTTATTATTTTATTTATTTATTTTTGAGAGAGAGACAGAGCACAAGTTGGGGAGGGACAGAGAGAGACACACACACAGAATCTGAAGCAGGCTCCAGGCTCTGAGCTCTCAGCCCAGGGCCCGCCGCCGGGCTCAAACTCGTGAATCGGGAGATCATGACCTGAGCCAGTTGAATGCTTAACTGACTGAGCCACCCAGGCACCCCTCCACTAGTCTTTAGAGGGAGTGCAGCTCTATGGACAATTTGGTTTTGGACTTCTGGCTTTCAGAACTGTGAGACAATAGATTTCAGTTGGGGCAATTTGTTACGACATCCCTAGAAAACTAATATATTAGGGGTTCTTTATTCTTGTTATTAATTCTTTCTCTATTTTATATGTTGCAAACCTCTTCCATGAGCCTCTTGTTTTTTAACTGAGTATGGGTGATCATCGTCTCTTTTCACACAGGGAGTCCCATTGTCTTCTGAGCTTTTCTTCCAGAAAGATTAAAAAAAATTTTTTTTTTTGTGATTACGGTAAAGGTGGAGTCATAGCAGTCTCAAGAAAAAGTATGGTTCTGGGGCGCCTGGGTGGCTCAGTCGGTTAAGCGGCCGACTTCAGCTCAGGTCATGATCTCGCGGTCCGTGAGTTCGAGCCCCACGTCGGGCTCTGTGCTGACAGCTCAGAGCCTGGAGCCTGTTTCGGATTCTGTGTCTCCCTCTCTCTGACCCTCCCCTGTTCATGCTCTGTCTCTCCCTGTCTCAAAAATAAATAAAACGTTAAAAAAAAATTAAAAAAAAGAAAAAGTATGGTTCTTATTAGAGGCACTGAAAGTGGAAAGTCTCTTGGTAAAACACAAATCAATTTTGAAATTGTTGTAACATTATTGACAGTACTAATTAAGGAAGGATTGCACCTTCACACGAAGCAGGAAGACATTTTTATTATTCTGGGACAATTAGACAGGGAAAATAAATCTATAAGATTTATAGAAAAGCAGCTGAAATCTATTCATTCAGTGTGTACTCAGATGAAAAATTCCATGTACATTTGTGTATGTGTGTTAAAGTATCATTGCTTATAGTATTTAAGATGTAGCCTTTTGTAATGTCCTGTATACTCTTTTCTCAGTCTGAGATAGAACTTTGTTTTTATAAATATTTCCCTTTAGAATGACTTAAGCCTAGAAAATCCCAGACCGATAATATGGTGCCACCAACAGTTATTATTATGCCATTGCTATTAATAGATACTATTCAGTAGCTCAGTAATTAAGTGCATTATCTAAATAGAAAATTGCTTTCAAGATTTTTAGGATAGGTATTACATTGCCATCATCTCTAAAAGCATGGATTTTCCCCCACCTTGGGTCACCAGTAGAGGATCTTCATATGCATTCACATGGATAAGTATTTTTCTCATTCGCTAAGAAGAAAAATTGATATTTTGCACGAGGGTTTTGGAGCAGAGAAGCTGGAGTCTCTTAGCTTGGCGTATCATACAGTGGAGCTCCGAGACAGGTATTTTCCCTCAAGTACTTCAGCGGTGACCTCAACTACTGGGGCTCAGATTCAACGTAATTGCAGCACAGCAAGGGAGGCCCTTCTGGAAACCAGCTGCTTGATCAAGGATTCATTTATCAGGAGGATTATGACTCCACACATTTTTCTAAACTGTTGTGGCCATTTAAAGGGGAAAAAAAAGAGAGGAGTCTGGGGAACTAATTAGGAAGGAGTGGCTCCCCTCCGAGTCGTGACCTTAACCCCACTGAGAAAGTGTGGGATTTACTTTACCTAAGTAAGAAAAGAACATAAATAGTTGGCAAAAATGCTTTGTGCTGTGAGTTCCAGCAGGTAATGAATTGGCCTGATACAGAGAGAGAGAGAGAGAGAGAGAGAGAGAGAAACAAATGCAAGAGAAACTCCGAATGCTTTAACAATAGCAATTAAATGCATTATTATGGCATATTATTTTGCGCTTTCCTGATTACAAGAAAATAAATCAAGTCTGTGATTAGCGCATAGAATATAACATGCAAACCATTTTCTTTCTTCTTTTTTTTTGGTCTTTGGTAGGTCATGAAGTTTTGCCACAATTCTGTTATTCCCCTCCGTATATTGTGTTTTCTCTGTCCGCATTAATGCCCTTCGTTTATTTGGAAAATCCTTAGGCTTCGCCTTGTAGAATATCACTTCTGCATCTCCTCTGCCCTGTCTTTTTCCAACTCCTGTTGAGTATTAAACCTTCTCATCTTATTCTCCATGTTTTTTTTAATCCCTCTTTCATTTTTTTAAATCTCCCCAAATATTTGTGTTACGTTCTGAGTAATTTCATCATGTCCACCTTCCGGTGGCTGAGCTGTTTCAAATGTACTGCTTAATCCATTCGCTAAGATTTCAATTTCAATGGCTGTAGTTTTTCTTTCTTGACGGTCCGTTTTTAATAATACAAAAACCAAACAAACCCGGAGCGTTCATTTTTGAAAGTCTTTCGTTGTGTGTTGGGAAGACTTTCCATCTCTGTATAGTAAGCAAACTGGCAGACAGAAGAAAATGTAATAGCGAGAAAGTTCAAATTAACCACAGCCAGTACTTGTACATCTTTGTATAGTTTATAGAGTTCTTTAACATATTGGTATTTAGTTTGATCTTCATGGTACTCTTATGAGGTGCTTACTCTTATTTCCATTTTATGAGTAACAAACCTGAGGCTCAGAGACTTACCTAAGGTCTCCAAACTAGTAATAAGTAGAGCTGAAATTAACACACATGTTCTATGACTCTCGTTCTATCCCATAATTTCCCAGCACATAATCCTTAAATTATTTTTGTGTACTTGCCATGGGATGGTGGAGGGCTGAGTAATTAGGGAAAGGTGTCTTTATTCCTTTATCTATAAATTAAACTTTCTTCGGAAGAAGCTAATCGGGCTCAGCCCAAGATAACTCCAAATGTTTCCTCCAAATGACAACGCCTTTTCAGAGTTACTTATTTTTCCTTCCTTATTTTTTTTTTACTACTTCCTGCTTTATTTTTTCCTACTTTTATACCCCCCCCCCCCCTTTTAGGATCTTATGTTCTATACGGCAATTTACAAATTGCAGTCGATAATAATTTAAGATCTACTACTTTTTCATTTATTGGATCATTCTGAGGATGAAGTTAGATGATGTACATCCAAGTTCCTCATGGTGTCTGGTTCATAACGGGCATTCAAACAAACAGCAACTGGTAAGCTATTTTATTTGCAAAGAAAGAATAAGTGCTAATCCAATGAAGTCGTAATTCATCTTGTATCCCTTACAGCATGTATCAGTCGTGGTTCTCCAGAGAAATGGAACCACTAGTGTGCACGTGTGTGAGTATGCATGTGTCTGTGTTGAGAGAGGGGGAGAGAGAGAGAGAGAGAGAGAGACTGATTTTAAAGAATTGGCTCATGGGACTGTCGGAGGCTGGTAAGTCTAAAATTTGTAGGGTGGGCTGGTAGGCTGGAAACAGGATTTCTATGTTGCCATCTTGAAGCAAAATTTCTTCTGCAGGAAACCTCAGTTTTTGAAAATTAGCCATCACACAGCGTGTAGTATTAATCCACAGCTTTGTGTAAACAGAGCCTACATCACATGTTTTTATTGAATTCAGTTAAACTATTTTTTTTTGGAGAATGTTTCTCATGTATCACACCAAGCTTTAATTTATCCATATTGCATCAGAAAACTTACTCTCTCCCTTTACTCACCTTCCAAAAAAGATATTTGAAAAATATTGGCATCACTAGCTTCACTGTGGAGCTTGCCATGGTGACGGCTTTTCGACAAATTTCAACTGAATATTTGTAGTCTAATGTGTTTACTTGGTATTAACATGAGAAGCTTTAAAATAGGTCCTGACATGGATTTGGTGTTGTACTAAACACTGCATATGTATTTTTAAGAAAAGATTTTACTTTTAAGGTTGGCTCAGTCATTTAAGCATCTGATTCTTGATTTTGGCTCAGGTCATGATCACCTGGCTTGTGAGTTCAAGCCCCACGTCGGGCTCCACAACAACAGTGTGGAATCTGCTTGGGATTCTCTCTCTCTCCCTCTCCCTCTGCCCCTCCCCTGCTCGCGCACACACTCTCTCTCTAAGTAAATAAATAAACTTAAAAAAAAAAAAGATTTTATGTTAAGTAACCTCTATACCCAATCTGGGCTCTAACTCACAATCCCGAGATGAAGAGCCGTGCACTCTACCCCGTGAGCCAGCCAGGCACCACTGTATATATATTATCGATAAGCTTTATAACAACCCTATTGAGTAAGTACTATTACTAGAATATCTATTTTATAGATGAGGAAATGGAAACTCATTGGATTTAAATTACTTGTCCAAGATCATAAACTTAACTGCAAGTGAAAATCTGACCTATTTGAATGTAGGCTATAGCTTATAGGCTACAGCTTTAACCACTAAGTTTGGGCACCTCTTCGTGTTCTTATGATACTAATTTATTTTAGTAATAATACCTAAGGCACTGGAAAAGCTTTAAGTACATTCTGAATCAAAGCATTTGTATATAGTAACTGAACTCTTAATACATGTAGGAGAATTGAGGCCTTTTTCATATGAACCCTTCTACAACAAGGATGTAAGAACTGGAAATCAGTTTCTTAACTACTTCTAAGATTTCTCTCTTGGAACTTTTTGTTTAAAAGTAGGGTTTCTGAAATAATGTTTTAGGCAACATTAATTCTGTATGGTATTATTAAATATTACTTGGAAAAAGGGTTCTTTGGTCAAATAAATTTGGGCAAATCTGGGTTAAAAACGTCCAAAGAGATTGTTTTCTTCAGTATTTCTGAGTGTGGCATGCTGAAAGGGCATGATCACTTTCCAAACGTGGAGTAAGCTATAGCCGGTCGCAAACTTTATCTAAACAGCAATTCATGGGACTAGTGTCCCAAAGAACACACTTCTGGGAAATGCTGTCCCAAGGTTAAGATAACACTTTATAATAGCATCTTTCTTGTTGGAATGATTTAAATCTAAATTTAACAAAGTAGATAAGCTGGAAACCCAGACAGCTAAGGGACACCACCGGTAAAGCAGTTATGTTGTAGAGGAGAGCTGTGTAAAACAAGGTTCCATAAGGGATCAAAGTCAAGGATATTATGCCTCAGAGAACGTTTGTGCCATAACTCTCCATGGAATCTGGAAGTGCAGAGTTTCCTTAAAATCACTGACTTCTCTATGCTCCTTCTGGACGGTCAAGGAAATCCACATTCCCAAAGCTCCCACAATCAAGTTTCAAATAATATTTTGCATTTGTACCATAACTTCTCTTTTTTCAAACCATTTCTACACCTATTACCTTATTTAACCATGTCAGACTCACTGGTAAGTTGTGATAGGTCTGGTTTTCACAGCTGTAGAGGTGATTTGAGAATTCTCCTGCTTTACAAATTTTTGGTTTTGTCTGGAGCTATGCTTTAGGAATCAGTGAAGCACATCCCCAAGCAATGAGGCAGAACTATGGACAGCTGGGAAATTGCAGCTCGCACACCAGCTTGGGATTCTGTTACCAGCAAGGGTTTTTTTTTTTTTTTTTTTCCTTTTCAAACAAAGGCTCTTAGATGATTATGAAACTAACAAGTTTTCTGTATTCATGGAATCTACTCACATCACGGAGTTCTCATCTGCCCACTGTGAGAAGGACTGTAGCTATTTAACGTTTTGTTGTTGTTGATATATTTTTCATGTTTTTTTCTGATTATAACACACAGGCATGCTCACTGTAAAGAATTCATACAGTGCAGAAATGTATAACATGGAAAGTGACAGTTCTTGACGATCTCATTGCTATCAATGGGTATTAATAATACGGTTTTTATTCTTCTAGGTGTAATTTTACTATTTATTTGCTATCAGCTATATACTGTATTATGTTATGTTATATTATAGTATTTTAATTTAAGAAAAACGTACTTACAGAAAATTGCACTGTCTTAAGAATACACCCTAGTGAGTTCTGGGAAAGTGGACACACTCATGTGACCCACGTAAAAAAATAGAACCTTACCAGTCCTCCAAAATCTCCTCTTGTGTCCCGCTCTTGATCACTTCTTCCTCCTCCCCAGAGGTACCCCAGAGGTAACCATTTATTTGACTTTGAATTGAATACCTGAAGTTATATTTTTGAACCCTTTATAAATGGAATCATGGAGAATATGCTCATTTGCGTCTGGCTTCCTTTCATTCCACGTTATATTGATGAAATTGTTTCACACTGTAACATGTAGCAACCCATTCATTGTAACTGCTGCATAATTTCCCGTTGTGTGAATATACCACAATTCGACTGTGGATGGACATTTGCAATGGTTCTAGTTGTGGGTTATCATGAATAATGCTGCTGTGAACATTGTTGTGTATGCGTTTAGGTGCGTTTCGGTCAGATAGACACTAAAAAATGAAATTGTTGGTCTATTGGACATACATTCAGCTTTAGGTGGTGATGCCGTACTTGTTGCCAAAATGGCTTCAGAAAAATATATTTCTACAAACAGCACATGGAAAGTTGAAAGGCTCCACATCTCCACCACTTGGCAAGGCAGTCTTTCTCATTTTAGTCATCCTGGTGTGGGTGTGGTGACGGTTCATTGTGGTTTTCCTTCACATTTACCTGATTACTAATGAAGTTAAGAAACTTTTTTGTTATTGGTAATTTTCTCAAGTGTTAATTCAAGCCTCATGTCCAATTTTCTATCGGGTCATTTGTGTCTTTTTCTTATTGAAATAGGTATACTTTCCAATTCTAGATACAAATCCCTTGTGAGTTACGTGTATTGAAAATACCTTCTTTCACTCTTGGGTTTTCATTTTTAATTTTCTTAAAGATGTGTTTTGATGAGCATAATTTTATTTTTTAATGTTTATTTATTTATCTTGAGAGAGAGAGAGAGAGAGAGAGAGAGAGAGAGAAAGGGAGCGGGGCAGAGAGAAAAGGAGACAGAGGGAGAATCCCAGAATCCCAAGTAGGCTCCACTCTATCAACACAGGCTCTGTCACAGGAACCATGAGATCATGACCTGAACGGAAATCAAGGGCTGGTCGCTTAATGGACTGAGCCACCCAGGTGCCCCTTGATGAGCGCAATTTAAAAATGTTAATGTAACTCATGTAATTACCTTTTCCCTTAAAGATTGGTTTATCTTGTGTCTTTTTTTTTTTTTTAACGTTTATTTTTGAGACAGAGAGAGACAGAGCATGAACAGGGGAGGGGCAGAGAGAGAGGGAGACACAGAATCGGAAGCAGGGTCCAGGCTCTGAGCCATCAGCCCAGAGCCCGACGCGGGGCTCGAACTCACGGACCGCGAGATCGTGACCTGAGCTGAAGTCAGACGCTTAACCGACTGAGCCACCCAGGCGCCCCTCTTGTGTCTTCTTTAAGAAATCTTCACCTAGCCCAAGATCATGAAAATACTTTCCTGTGTAATCTTTTGAAAGCTTTCTTACTTTATTTTCTATTATTTTTTTTAAAGAAAGATCTACATCGAATATGGGGCTTGAACTCATGACCTCGGGATCAAGAGTTGCATGCTCTACTGATTGAGTCTGCCAGGCACCCAGAAAACTTTCTTACTTGGGACAAAATGCCTGGAATTGATTTTTGAATATGGCATAAGGTAGGAGTCAAGATTCATTTTTGTTCTATATGAATATCTAATCGGCCCAGTGTTATTTATTGAAAAGTGTTCTTGTCTCGGTGTTCTGGAATGCCAGAATGATGAATCGAGAAAAAAGGTATTATCTTTTGGAATGGCAATTATTTATTTTGAACATAGTCCGTTTGTCTTTTATCGTCTTCTCTGTATTTTCTATCCCACTGCTTTTGTGTCCTTCAGTCTAGATATTGTTTTTTGACTTCCATGTTACCTCTGTCTTCAACTATGTCTAACCTGCTATTCAACATACTTTTGGGGTTAATTTCACTTATTCTATCTTTTATTGCTACTTTCCATTTGGTCCTTTTTTTAGTTTCCACCTCCCTAACAAAATTCTCAATCTTGTCCTATAAACCCTTACACATATTAGCTACTTAAAGTCCCTGTAGCATAGCTCCATTATCTGGATATCGGTGGCATACTTGTGTAGCTCATAATTTCTTTCGAGTTTTAGTCACAAAGTCTTTCTCCTTATATCCTAAGTGTTTGACAGAGAGTCAGAAATTGATCATGGGAAATTGTAGAGCTACTCTGATATTCCTCCAGAGAGACTATAGCTTTGCTTCTAGTAGTTCACTTAAGGGCACCAGCAACCACCCCCCCCCTCCTGCCCCCGTCATCTGAGTCCAATGAGGGATTGAGATAACACAAAACTTGACTTTAGTTTCTGTGGAGATGATTGTTTTCTGGTTCAACCACCCTCACTTCTAAAATGGAACTTTTCAGTGTCTTAAAAAAGATGGGAGCTGATGTGTGCTTAACTCTCATGTTTGCTCAGACCTCTGTTCCTGGCTCTTGAGAGCACTACTTACCTATCGTTCAACTCAATTCTTTTTTGTTGTTGTTGTTGTTAAAATTTTTTTTTTAATATTTATTTTTTGAGAGAGAGAGAGAGAGAGAGAGAGAGAGAGAGAGAGATTGAGCGGGGGAGGGGCAGAGAGAGGGAGACAGAGTCTGAAGCGGGCTCCATCCAGTCTCTGAACTGTCAGGGAAGAGCCTGACATGGGGCTTGAACTCACAAACCATGAGATCATAACCTGAGCCAAAGTCGGAAGCTTAACCAACTGAGCCACACAGGTGCTCCCTTAAAAACAAACAAACAAACACACAACTTTAATGTTTATTTATTTTAAGGGAGAGGGAGAGAGAGAGCAGGGGAGGCGCAAAGAGGGAGGGAGAGAGAGAGAATTGAAGCAGGCTCCTGTGCTGTCATCTGGAAACCCAACCAGGGGCTCGATCTCATGAGAACCGTGAGATCATGACCTGAACCTAGACCAAGAGTCAGAGGCTTAACTAACTGAACCTCTTAGGTGCCCCTCAAACTCAACTCTTGAATCAGCAGATACCTTCTGGGAAGAGTGGCCCTACAGCTGGCTTCTGCTCTTTGGGCTTCCTTTCTCCATTAGATCTTTGGTAACTCTCTGATAACTTCAAACAGATTAAAATAAATGTTATGGCTAGCTTTTCCAGCTTTCCTCAGTGGGAAGATCGGTCCTAACTGACCTATTGTTGCTGGAAGCTTATATGATCCTAATGGTGCTTTTTGCCACATGGATATATAAAGTTTTAGGTACACAAATTATTGGTATGTAATTTTATGACTTGAATTTTATGCGATGCTTACAGGAACTATTTCCATCCAAAGTTATAAATATTGTCCCATTTCCCCCTAGTTTGTTATGGCTTTATTTAAAGAATATGCTTTAATTTCATGTGGAATTCATTTCGGGGTAATGGATGAGGTAAACATCCAGTTTTGAAAATTAACACCTAGTGGGTAATAACATGTCTTCCCCACTGACTAGAGATGCCACCTTTTCTATTTATTTAATGGCTTTATATATTGCAACCCTTCTGAACTTTTCTGTTGAAGGAATTCATCTATCTAGTCCAGGGTATTTTCCATATAATTTTTAAAACAATTTTTAAGTGTATTTATTATGAGAGAGAGAGAGAGCAGGGGAGAGGCAGAGAGAGAGAATCCCAAGCAGACTCTGCACGGCCAGCGTCGAGCCTGACACAGGGCTCGAACCCACGAATTATGAGATCATGACCTACGCCGAAATCAAGAGTCGGATGCTTAACCGACTGAGCCACCCAGGTGCCCTTTCACATGAGTTTAACTATAGTAGTTTAATAATACTTTAAAAATATCTGGAAGTTCTAATCTCTTTTCAGTATTTAAAAATTAAGCAGATGTCACTTATTATTATTTTTTTTTTTTTTAGATACTGATATAAATTGTGTTCCTGATCTGTTTTTAGTCAGCTTGGGCTACCATAACATAATATTATAGACTGGGTAATGTAAACAACGGAAGTTGTTTTTTTTTTTTTTTCTCTCACTGTTTTAAAGGCCAGAAGTCCCAGGCTTAGCAGGTCAGTTTCTGGTGAGGGATCTCTATCTGACTTGCAGATGGCTGCTGTCTCGTTCATTCCTCATGTGGCTTTTCCTTGGCATGTGCAGATGTAGGGAGGGAGATCTCTCTCTCTCTGTCTCTCTGTCTCTGTCTCTCATTCTCTTTCTCTTCTTATAAGGACACCAGTCCTGGAGCTCCTGGCTGGCTCAGTTGGTGGAGCATGTAACTCTGCATCTTGGGGTTGTGGGTTCATGCCCCACATTGGGTGTAGGGATTACTTCAAAAAATATTAAAAAAAAATAAGGACACCAGTCCTAGGACTCCACACCAATGACCTCATTTAACCTTAATTACCTCCTAGAAGCCCTAATCTCCAAATGCAGTCACCTTGGGAGGTAAGATTTCAATACATGAATTTGGTGGGTGGGTGGGGGTAAGGACACCATTCTTAGGTTGAATACCTAATCCCCACTGTTTCTCTTCTCTCTTATCCATCTTCCCGTCTTGAGATTACCACTAACTAGAATTTTATGTTTACTATTATCTTGTGGGGACAATTTTTATCATGTATATACATATATATGCATATACACTTAGTTTTGAGCTCTTGTTTTAGAGCTTTATAAATATGGTATCATGCTGTATGTAGTCTTTGGGGATTAGCCTTTTTCACTCAATATTATGTTGCTAAGGTTAATCCATACAGCTGTATTTTATTCATTTTACCCTCCTATATAATATTTCCTTATGTGAGTATGTCAAGATTTATTCATATTGCTGTCAAAAGATTTTGGATTATTTCTTTTTTTAATGTTTATTTATTTTGAGAGAGAGAGAGAGAGCGTGCGCATGCACACACACAAATGGGGAAGGGGCAGAGTGAGAGGGAAAGAGAGAATCCCAAGTAGGCTTTGTACCACCAGTGCAGAACCCAACATGAGGCTCAATCTCATGGACCGTGAGATCATGACCTGAGCTGAAAACAAGAGTTGGACGCTTAATTGACTGAGCCATCCAGACGCACTGGATTATTTCTCAAATGAAAATGAGCCTATGAAAATTCTTGCACAATTCTCTTGGTGCATGATGGGATTTTTCAGGATCCACACCTAGGGGTGCAATTGCTAGGTAACAGGGTATACAAATCTTTAATTACGCAACATAATAAATTGTTTTCTAAAGTGGTTTCATATACTCTCTACAAGAAAAGTACAAGTTCCTGTTGATCAATTGTTCACTCTCCTGAACAATTGGTGTTGTGCTGGTTGTAATATCATTGTTAAGCCCCAACCCCACCTTCTCTATGGACTTAGTATGATAAGGGCTAGTACTCTACTCGGCATTGTTCTTTTGCTCATTTTCTTCCTTTCAGTTTCTGCCAATGGCAGGGGTACTAGAGTTTTGAAGGTAGGAGGATACAGAGGAGCTTTTCTTCCCCATTTTTGGCGTATTCCTATCAATGTTCTTCCAACAATGACATTTCACCTCAGCAGCAGCAGCTGGTTATTTCTAGTTTCCCACTTCTTTCCACACTCCTAGAATTAGCCTCATTGTGCTCACATAAAGGCACCAGAGCAGTGGAATGGTTTTTTTCTCCTCTGTGGGGAGTTCTAGCTCTGGAGGGGTCCCCTGTGCAGATCTTCCAATGCATGGCCTGTAGCAGCAAGTGGAACTCTGTCCTCAGAATTCTGACTCAGCTACTTGGGTTCTTTCTGTCCCTGAAGCACAGCAGCAGTGAGCCAATAGTCTGGGTCCCAAAGCCCCAGGCTTCCTTCGAGCTTTAATGTTATGATAACTCCTGACCTCTTCCCTTTATTCTCTGGGTCTTGGGGTAGTAACTGCCTCCAGGAGTGACTAACTTGGTGTTACCGCAGTGTTTCCTTTTTGTTTTTTTTTTTTCAGTCTTTCAACACCATGTAACCAATTCCCTATGTTAAATTCTCTCTGATAACATTACTATGTGGTCTCTCTTTCCTTGACTGATAAAGATTTGTTGGACTTCTTAAGTTTTGCCAATGTACTGGGCATGAAATTGTATCTCATTGAGCTCTCTTTGTGTGTGTGTGTGTGTGTGTGTGTGTGTGTGTGTGTGTCTGCGGTTATATTAAGGAGATTGGACATTTTTGCATAAGTTTATTTTCCATGTTTCATTTTCTGTAAAATAACTTTTTTTTTTAATTTTTTTCAACGTTTTTTATTTATTTTTGGGACAGAGAGAGACAGAGCATGAACGGGGGAGGGGCAGAGAGAGAGGGAGACACAGAATCGGAAACAGGCTCCAGGCTCCGAGCCATCAGCCCAGAGCCTGACGCGGGGCTCGAACTCACGGACCGCGAGATCGTGACCTGGCTGAAGTCGGACGCTTAACCGACTGCGCCACCCAGGCGCCCCTCTGTAAAATAACTTTTTATGAATGTGCTCATTTTTCTACTGAATTTTTTTTCCCTATTGATTAGTAGTTCTTTGTGGATTCTGGATATCAACTGGTTTTAAGTTTTAGGTGTTGGAAATATCTTCTCCCAGTTTGTGACTTCTACTTTCCCTTTCTTTTTCTTTTTTTTTTTTTAATGTTTATTATTTTTAGAGAGAGAGAGAGGGAGAGAGAGAGAGAGAGAAAGAGTGTACAAGAGCATGAGCGGGGGAGGGGCAGAAAGAGAGGGGGGACAAAGGATCCGAAGTGGGTTCTGTGCTGACAGCAGAGACCCCGATGTGGGGCTTGAACTCATGAATCGTGAGATCATGACCTGAGCCAAAGTCAGACGCTCAACTGATTGAACCACCCAGATGCCCTTCTACTTTCTTTATGGTATCTTTTCATTAGTCGTTTTAAAATTTATTGTAATTTTCTTCATGTCATCTTTTATGATGAACTCTTTGCGTCTTGTTCAAGAAACCCTTTTCTATCTCAAGATGAGAAAAGATAGGCACCTCAAATCATTTAAATTTTGATTTTCACATTTAGAATCTTGATTACGTTGGGATTGTGTGTGTGAGAGACAGATGAGATGTAGGATTCCAGTTTCATTTCTTTTTCTGTATGGTTTCTAACTACTACCTACCCTTTTATCTACTACCATACATATTGTGCCATATATCAAAGTGCCATGAATATGGGAGTCTATCTGTGGCTCTCCATTTTTTTTTATAACAGTCAATTTGTGTATCCCTGAAATAATATACTGTATCTTAATTAATATAACTTGATGCAAAGTCTTGACGTCTGTAAAGCAAATTCTTTACTCTTCTTTTCCAGGAATATCTTCCGTGTTCTTGGATCTTTGCCTTCCATATGTATCGTTCCAAATTCCATGAAAAATTGTATTAGTTGCATTTACACTGTAGATCATATGATAGAACCGATGTATTTCCAGTATTATGTTTCTATACATGGACATGAGATATGTCACCATTTATTGTTTATTTACTGTCTTTCAATGTTTCATAATTTTTTTCCCTATACATATTTGAGATACATTCCTAGGTATTGCATGACATAGTTGCAATGGTAAATAGTGTCTTTTGGAAAAATTGTGTTGTCTGGTGATCCTTTCATCTCTTGCCTCTTCCCTTAATTTTCCTCATTGTTCATTCTTTTGGGTGAAGTTTAACATTATCTGCCATTTAAGACAGTCAGGAAGGTTTTGGTTGAAAATGAGCTCAATCTGTTTATTTGTGTGGAACTGGCATGTTTATGATGCTGAATGAAACCCCCGTGCGAAAACTGAAGTTTCAGTGGAGACCACTAGATACGACAGATGAGCCACTCCAAAAGCAAATCAACGCATCTAGATGTTACAAAGGTGTTCTCAAAACCCAGCTCCATGATTATTAAATGCTCCAACCATCTCAAGGCTATAAAACATAGATGGACGATTGGTGTGTGTGTGTGTGTGTGTGTGTGTGTGTGTGTGTGAGCACTTGTGTGCATGTGGGAAAGGAGAGTGCTATTTTGTGGTCTGTGGTTTTCTTTGAGGGAGACATGAAGCGTTATTCATAATATCCCCAAACTTGAAAGAATCTATTTGTCCATCGATGGTGGAGTGGATAACTCAATTGTGGTTCATTCGCACAACGGAATGGTATGCAGCAATGAAAAAGTACGAGCTATTGCCGCACATACCACCGTGGATGACTCTCACAGACTATATTTAGTGAATAGAGCCAGATACCAAAAGAGTGCATACTGTATGGAGTCTATTTACATAAAGTTCAAAACCAGGTAAAATTAATTTATGGTGCTAGAAGTCAAAGTAGCAGAGGAGGTAGGGACGGAGAGACAGCACAAGGGAGCCTGCTGGGATTCTGAATTGTACTGTATCTTGATCTCTGTGGTCGTTACATGTACCTGCAACACACACGTACAGATGTGTATAAGCAAGGGAGAAGAGAATTTCAGGAAGAGAGGCTTGCTTATTATTTATTTATTTATTTATTTATTTATTTATTTATGTCCTCTAGGAATTTAACGGACCGATAAAGCCTATAGATCATTTCTATATTTTTCTTACGTTTTCAGCAGAAATACAGCCACAGCGCCCAAGCGGAAAGCATGGCAATTATTCTGCCTTCCTGAACAATATTTTACCTTTGTTCCCAAATCTATCCTCACTTGGGCTTTAATCCTGAGGCCTGCATCTTCAAAATTATGCAATATTTAAAAAGATGACAGAAAACGAATGGATGGCTCTTGGATTTAAAATGATAGCAGACATGGGGGTTTTGAAATTAGTTTACTTGTTGATTCACGTACCATTTTTTCGTCTTAATTGGTGATAAATAGAATGTTCCTATGTTTTTACTCTTAACTCTATCCATTGAATGTTTTATTACCTATTTTACCTGAAACTAAGATTTTCCTGTTGATGTATGAAATATCTGTGTTCCTCCTTGGATTAGTTTCCTGTGGCCATTGTGACAAATTACCATAAACCCGGTGGCTTAACACAACACTTATTCTCTCATAGCTTTGGAGTCCATAAATGCTAAATCCGCATTCACTAGACTGGCGTCAAAGTGTGGACAGGGCTGCACTCTCTCCAGAGGCTCTACGGGGAGAATTCCTTCCTTGCCCCTGCCAGTTTCTGGCGGTGGCTGGCATTCCTTGGCTTGGGGCTCTATCATCCTAGTTACTGTCTCTGCGGTCACATTGCCTTCTCTTTTTTGTTTGGGTCAAATTTCTTCCTGTCTCTCTTTTATAAGGTATGTATGATTGCAATTAAGACCCAACCCAATAATCCAGGATTATCTCTTCATCTCAAGATGCTTAACTTAATCACTTCTGAAAGATACTTTTTCTGAACAAGGTAATATTTATAGGTTCCAGGGATTGGGACCTGATATCTGTAGGACAGTCACCATTCAGTCTACTATACCTCTCCACCAAGTTGCAGGGACAATGGGAGCAGAGCCCTTGTATATTTTGGGTGCTCTCATTGCTTAAAACAGTGTAATGAGAATGTCTGGCACATAGCAGTCATTCAGTTAATATATGTCAGGTGTAATCATAATGAGTAAATTTGAAGATCTTCTTTTAGAATAGGGGAGATCTGTTTTACTCCAAAAGATAGCCAATACCACTAGTTGGGATTTATAGTGAAGGGCTTCAGTTCATCTCAGAAAGAATATTCTAATAACTAGACCTATCAGTCCACAGTTCTAGTTGCTTCATGAGGGGATAAACTCCTTGTATCTGGGTGTATTCCAACAAGGTTTATCATCCGTTAGGGAGGGATGCTACAGAAGGTATTTTAAAATTAGTTGGGAAGGTGGTAGCAGAGAGCAGTCAGGTTTGTCTTGTGTAAGTACTTTCACTTCTTCATATCTAAAGAACCCTAATCTCCTGAAATTTCTAGAATTCTTCTTTAAGCATTTTGTTAAATTGTTGGTTTTATGACCACCGAAAAAGATTCCCCTAGTTTATGGCCCTGTTGTGGCTGTTTTACGGAGGTGCCACAGAAACATTTTTTTTTCCCCATGGATCAGCTCTATGTCTCTGCAGACTGTTAACACACCATACTGGAAGCTTTCAGTGCTAGCTAGCTTGAAAGAGGAATTTTTTTTTTTCTCTTTAATTTACAAGTATGGCTCCAAGTCTTCAAATCTAATTTTCAACCTGGAATCTTGCCCTTGATGTATAAAATATGGTCACTAAAATAATGCAATTGGCTTGTTTCATGTAGCAACACTGCCCAGGGATGGATCCATATGCAGATAAGTGAGGTCTCTCCATCACGGCAGTTGTCTCGAAAATTGATGATAGGAAAATGCAAAGTTTTCTTCTCAATTTCCTTTCACATGAAGCCACACACGATAATTGGTCTTATGATCTTAACTAAATAGGGTTTTTGGCCAACGTAGTTGTGCCAGTTGGGATGTTTCTATCTGCAAGTAATGGAATTCATTGCCAAAGTGCCCCATGACAAGAAGCTTGGAAGATGGGCTGAAGCAAGTTGAGGCAGTTCCAAACATTATGTCCTCACCCAAATAATAACAGCAAGGGAAAGGAGGGGGAGATGTTTTCCCCCCGCATGTCGTTGTCTTTTTCTACTTCTTCTTCCTCTTCTTCTTCTTCATCAGGGAGGAAAATCTTCTCCAGATGTTTCCCAAAGCATATCCTTTTCTGTCTCATTGGTCAGAACTGGGTCACATAATCATTTCCATTAAGGATGAGTAGAAAAGCAAATTTCTATAACATTAGCTCCCTTCATTGACAAGAAGGGGTTAGATCTGTCCTCATTAGAAACAGATTCCTCAAACTAACATTTACAAATAACTTTGCAAATCCCTTTGAGGTACTTTTTCTGAGTCTCATTAACACACCTCGTAATGTAGGAAGTTGTTGGTGGTGGTTGGGAGTAGGGAAGGTACTGGGAACTACTACTAACTGGGTATCATGGACTAACCGTATCTACAGATGAAGAGACTAGACTCTACATAAGAAACCTGTCTAAGGTCACATGGCGAGGAAGCAATGATGCTCCAATATGGACCATCGCTAATGATGATGATGAAAATGGTAATTACATCAGTTAATATTGAGTGCTTACTAGTATATGCCAGGCATTGCGCTGTTACTTTACATTGATTACTTCACTTAATTTTCAACCTTATGATGGAGGTAGTGCCTCTGTTTTGTAGATAAGGAAACTGTGGTTCAAGGTCACACATTTAGTAAGTGTGGGTCTACGATTAGAACTCCAATGCTCCCCTTAGGGCTGGGCACTTCTTAAAACTGTACTGGTTTCCTATTCTACTTCCTACATTCTTTCCAGGACCACTGCCTCTGAGCTAGGCTTTCTGTCCCTTAAGCTCACTCATCTGTAAAATGAGATAATTCTACCTACTTTATGGGGTTCCCGCGAGGAATCAACCGTGATAATCCCTGTAAAGTAGTTAACAACGAGACAAGCATAGGAATAAGTTGGCATTATTATTGTAGAATTTATCCTACTATCTTGAAATTTTCAGTTATGTCTTTTTACCTACTCTAATGGACTGAGATCATCCAGGACAGCAGTTCTTGTACTTTTGGGACTCAGGGCCTGTCTACACTCTTAACAAATTATTGTAGACCCCAAAGAGCTTTTGTTTATGTAAGTTATAGTTATCATGACTGCTTTGCAATTAATACCAAGAAATGTTTGAAACTTCGTAACAAGCACTTAACTGTCCTTAACTGTCCGAGTAATGATACCATACACATCATGCATCCCCTGGAAAACGTACACTCGTGAGAGAAGGAACGCAGAAAAGGCAAAAAGGTGTTTGTATTGTCATGAAGATAGTTTTGACTTTATTGGGAACCCCCCAAGGGTTTCTCGTACCACACTTTGAGAACTGCTGTTCCAGGGTACTTGCTAGATTAATGAAACATCGGATTCTGTTCGGTCGAGAAAATCCACGGTTTGAGAGATCAGAATAAGCGCTAGAGCTCCGTTAAACGGCAAGCCACTATTGCTGTGCCCCCGAAGGCAGCGCGATCGCGAGCGACGTCCGCGGCGTTCACGCTCCTCTGGGTTCTCCACCCCCGGCGCCCACACCACTTTCAGAGGCTCCGCCCCAGTGCGCTGCCCCTCGCGACCGGCTTCCCGGGCGCCTGGAGACAGGCCCCGCCCCACCGCCTTCCATGGCAACCGTGGCGCGCAGCCCAGGCGTCTACGCGCCCCCCTCCCCCTCGGACTAAACCATTTGCTTCAGGGACCTTCTCAGGAGGTGATGGAAACACGGGAATATAATACGACGTCTGAGAGCTCCTCAGCTTCCACTTTTCTACCTGGTTGGAACCCTATATTTTAGTTTTATGCTTCACAGCTGCCCCTGCGAGAGGAGCGCCCATCTCTCCCTGCTCGGTTCGAATGCCTCCCCCATCCCAGGCCGGCGGATGGGTCGGCTCGCCAGGGAGGCTCGCGGTCGGCGCGGGTTGGCCCAGAGGAGGGGGAGCGCGACCGACGTAGCGCGTGGGGGGGCGGGGCCGCGCTCAGGGGGGAGGGGAGGTAGGCAAGATGGCGCCCGGCGAGTGATTCACCCTAGATACGTCCAGCGGCCGCTGAGACACCGGGGCGGGGGGTCCTGCCCCCACGGTCGCCCTTCCTCCTCTCCCCCACCCCCGGAGACCCCCCGTACCCTTCCTCCCTCTACCTCGGGGTGGGGGTGGGGAGGGCGAGCCTGGTTCCCGGGACACCATGTCGGACTCTGAGGAGGAGAGCCAGGACCGGCAACTGAAAATCGTCGTGCTGGGGGACGGCACCTCCGGGAAGGTCAGTCCTCCAGCGGGCCCGCCGTCCCCGGCCTGCAGGAACCCCGGCGCGGCCCCGGCACCCCCCCCCCCCCCCCCAGCCTTCTCCCCGCCGCTCTGCGTCGCCTCATTACCCCAAGGGCGGCGGCCCACCTGGTCGTGTGGCCTGGGGCCAGACACGAAGTAGGCGCTGGGTGAAGGCTGACGGAGCTGTCCAGCTCCCATTAAATTAAAAAAAAAAAAAAAGAAAAGAAAGAAAGAAAAAAAAAAAAAAAGTCACTCCCCAGCTCTCTCTGCCCGGATCTCGAACTCCTACTTCTTCAAGAGTCGGGCCAGCATCGCCCTCCTGGGAAGCTTTCCAGCTTCTCGCCTCCGACGACTGGCAAGACATCTGCCAGGGCCTCTTACTTGTTCTTCCTTTAGTCCAGGACGCACTTTGCCTCCGCGCCCCCCACCCCCGCCCCCCAGTCTCCGCGCCCCCGGCCGCTTTACGGTTTCGGATACCAGCACTGCGCTGGCGGCTGCCAGGAACTTGGCTCTGGAGTCAGATTCCCTGGGTGCGCCTCGGGGCTCCATCGCTAACTGGTCGGGGCAGCGGAGGGCAAATTCTTAACCTACTTGGGCTTCATCGGTCAGGTGGGTATGGAGAGGGGTCGCTTCAAAGGGTGCAGTGTGCAAATGCACATGAGATGTGAAAACCCACGTAAAGCTTTCAGAACGCGGCGTGCACCCAATAAACGCCGGTTGCTGTTTGATGGCGTCATACCTCGTCGTCGCTGCCGCTCATGCAGCACCTGTCCGCACAAGCATTCATTCAACAAGTACCTGGGCGCTCCTAGTGAGGGCCGGGTGCCGAGGGGGTACGGCCGCTCTCCTGCCAAAGGGGATCCTTGCTTAGGGTCTAGCCTTTGGGGACGGTTGGTTGAGACCGAGTACGCGAGAACATCCGACAGCCAGTCTCCTGGCTTCTTAGGCTGAGCCTTTTAAGTCTGGGTCGTGGAGCTCCGGAAATGGTGTAATAAAATCCTCTCTCGGTGCTTGCTCTTTGGTGAGGGTCCACGGGATCCCGAAGGGTCAGTGACTCTCCCCCAAACAAAGCGAAGAGCTGCTGCCCGCGGTGCCTTCACACCTGTCGCTTCTGTCAAAGGCGCCCACGGTTTCTGGAATCTTGCTGCAGCCTGTCGCCGTTCCTCCCCTCTCCCTGTTCCCAGCCAGAGTCTGTAGAAACGCAGGTGGTCATTGTCCACCAGTGTCCGGCTTCACCGATCCGTGTGACTGGTGTAGCTCGGACCCTGGCTTCTGTGGCGACACCTGCTCGTTACATCTTCCCTGGCAGTCGGCCCTGCAGAGCTGCCCCTGGCTTTGTGGGATTCGAGTTCCCTGGGGCACTTGGGAGAGGTGGCATCCACATGCAAAATGGGGAGCATTGCGTTGATTTCCTTCTGCCTTTCCGGGTGGAGATTTTGTTACTGATTTTTATTGCTGAGGAAAAGCGACCTCGTACCCTCTAATGACCTTTGAAGGTTTTGGGGAAGCAACTTTTTGAATAGTTCGACTGTTTTACATAAATCGGCATTGTTTCTAACACTCTTATTTAATAAAAAAAAAATTAAGTTGTGTATTTGTATGGTTTTATTCAATTTCCTTCTGAATACCTTCTAATCTTTCATCTCCTAAATCTTTTTACAGTCAGCTCATAACTGAATTTATTTCCTGTTTCAAGTTGTAATGACAGTCTATAGCACCAATACACTTGTTTAAAGAGACAAAAATTGCCCTTTATCCTGCATTCTATCATAAGTCTTTAAACTTTTGCTCATTTTTTTTTTTTCCCTCCTAGTATATATCAGTCTTCATACATGTGTGACTCAGTTGAAATTTGTTCATCATGTTGTATCTGGGCTTTTTATTTAGACTGCCATATGTTTTTTTTTTTTTTTTCTTATTGTTAATTTAATGTGAATAATTGCAGTTTTTCATCTCTTTATAAAATTCCGTCTAGTGTAGGACAGGGCATAATTTCTCTCCCTTCCATACTGTTGAATTAGGACTATCATTCTGCTTCAGAGGGTAACAGTGGTAACTCTTTATGGTGTTCCGATTGAGTCTGTCATCTCGACTAATCTATTTGAAAGTTGTAAAGGCATTTTCTGCCAGAGATTCTCAGACACAGACATCAGGATCTGAACGTTTTTTCTGTTGGTATACCAAGCTTTTTTCTCCTCCATACCCCGTCCAGCCCTCAAGTTACTGGCTGCTATCAACATCCCCATTCTGTTTCCTTTACTATCCTTTTATGAATTCGGCCTCTCATTCTTACTTGTATCCTGATTCAACGCCTGACTCTTTTTTCTAGCATGATTTTTTCTTGTTAGTTTTAACTGCTGGCATTTAGATACACATGGACGGAGGCAGTGGAATATTGAGATAATCACTAACAGTTTCTCCAGGAGAAATATAAGCTCCTCCTCCTAATAACATGTGTTTCTATTTCTTTCTGTTTTGATTCATACTTTTGATTTTATTACACATTTCTTAAGATTTTTTTGAGGCAGAATGTTATTTTTTGGTCTCTTTTTTTTGGTATTAGTAAATGTAATATTGGTAAAAATTATAAGCAGAAGTTCACCCCAAAAAAACCAATATAAAGAATCAGATAAAAATGTTTCAGATGTGGTAGATGATTGTTTAAGAATGATATTTATATAATGACTTGTGAGAACTTATTTGAGTATGAAAGAGGCAGAAAGTCCAGATGATTGAGGAAGTGCTTACCACTGATTCAGCCGATTCTCTGTTTGTCCAGAGATGGTATAAGAACACATGTTAATATTCTGTGTTCCCAGTGACCTATGCTTTTGACAGATTGTACTTTATTCCGATAAAAATCCTAGCTTTACGTTTGCCTCAAAAGTGTGAGGGTAGGGCTTTCAGAATCTTGCAGTCCTGTTTCCAAGAAAAGAACCTTCGAATTTTTCTAAATACTCATCAATGTAAAAATACTGAACTTTGAAAACCCTAAATGAATGGGAAAAATTACCTTAAATGGCACGATGCTAATGCTATATGTGCCTTGAATTTCTCTTTGTCTTATAAAAGTATATCAACCATCCCTGTGTTAAACACTTTGAAACATCTGTACTAAATAGTGGTATTTTTCTCTAGAACTATGAGCCTCTTAACAGATTTTGCACTCTAAGTTAAACAAGCTTGGTGGCATAAATAAAGCTAAATGAAAAACAAAAAGCTTTAAAAAGGAATGCTTACCTTTTTCATTCTAATCTCTTAGTTTTTATACTATTGTTCAGGGAAGCCAAATAAATTTTCATTTGGGTGTAGTGAGTTTATTTCTCAGTGCCTGGGAGAACCTCTTTCCTATGGTGCTCAATAAATATTTGACCAAATATCTTAGAAATTTATTACAAGTTCTGAGTGTTTAAATAATAAAAGAATTGGAGTGAGGGTGTGCAAATTGTTATTTGTGTGAAAAATCTGGTTCTTGTGTCAAAAGGAATTTTAGGTCTTTTTGTTTGAAGGAATTGAAATGTGGCCAAGTTTTCTTTTGCATTACTGCACTTATGTCATAATTAATTATACTAAGTTATCTTCGAAATTTTATTTTAGTTTTCGTTATTTTGGGAGTTGACATCTAATTTTAACTTTCAGAGTAAAAAAGGGTAATTTTCACTTAACTTTGGGAGTCTTGCTTAAAGAGCATAAAAGCTTCGTGAAGCTGCCTTTCTCCTTTTTGGTGAAGTGTACAAATAAATAGTGCATTTAATGTTTAAGAAGCCTTTAAGTTATTGAGTTATTTCAGTTGTTACCAGAGTGATGATTCTACTTTGATATGAAATGGTACTCTAGAGTTTTGAGTACAACTTTGAGTTTTTATTTAAAAAAAAAATGTGTATATATATATATATATATATATATATATATATACACACACACACATCTGTTCTGGTTATAATAATCTTGTGACTTTTAATCTTTATGGTTGTTGGATTGAAGATACTTATTTTTGCCTATAATATTAGTCTCAAAAATGCTTTTTAATTTTAAAGATAAATATTATCACAGTCATTCTATAGGATCATTTTCATTTAACATCTTTAATGTAGAGAAAAATTAGACATTTAAAGACACTTTTTTGTGGGGAAAAAAGAAATTATATAAACAGTCTTTCCCCCTTTTTAATTAGTACTGCTTGTTATTGGCTGAGGGCACAAATACTCAGAATATTTAACCTCAGAAATGAAACTTAGAATTCTCTGAAATTTGTATTCAACTGATATCTATAGATCTACATATCTTTAGTCGTGTTGTTTGAGTTTTCTTGTTGATAGATCTCAAATTCTGATTTCCAGCAAGAAGGAGCTTGACTGACTATCTGGGGATTTAAAGAGATCCAACCCATTAGCCTGTTGTCCCCACGGATAGTAGTTGCAAGTGAATTTACCTGGGGGAGTGTTAAGTCCCTCCTCCCCTTGCAACTGATTAGAACTGCTTAAAGTTGCTTGTTGGATTAATGGGAGTGTAAATACTAAGATTACTTAATAAGGTTTAGTAGTGATTTTATGTTTACATTTCTACAACAAAGACATTAATTTTGGTTTTCTATGCATCAATTTTTTAGACCTCCTTAGCTACGTGTTTTGCTCAAGAAACTTTTGGGAAACAGTACAAACAAACTATAGGACTGGATTTCTTTTTGAGAAGGATAACACTGCCAGGTAAGAGACTAAAAAATCTTAACATAGTAAATTGTATATATCTTACAATAAGAGACATAGGGAGACATGCAAAATAAATTTGGGGGTCGCTTCTGTGTGAAAATATATATAATTAGCAAATCTATCTTCAGAGGTTAACTTTCATCAGCATCTACCATGACGACGAATTGTCTATGGGCGTGAGAGAAAAGTTTATATACTCCCCTACTCTCCTGCTATTTTTGACCACTCTACACATTTTTTTGAGGATACATAATAGTTGTTTATAAAATTCTAAAAAGTTAAAAAAATCAAATGCTGTACAATTATAAACAGATATTGTATAAACTAAATGTGAAAAGACTGGAAAGGATTATTTTTTTTAAATATTATTTTGATTAGCCTCTGCTTCAGTTTTTTGTTCGAGAGAAAGTTGGAACAGAAGTATAATGTAGCTATGGAACTTCTGTGCTCTAATATGTGAATGCTGTTTTATGCAAGGCAGCATGAAATTGCTGGCATTTAATAGACCACTAAAATTTAGGGTCCCTAGGCACTCATAAAAATACAGTTTGAGCATTCAAGATGTTTCAGTTCACCATGCAAAGAAACTATTTAGATGCCAGTTGCAGCACATTTTGTGGGAAATACAGGGAAATAATAACAAAAAGAGAGTGGTTTCTGTTTTAAGTTAGTTTCTGAACAATTGGGGCTTTAAAATGCTCTGTCCATTCATTTGTAATGGTTAAATTATATGTTTAAAGTATTTTATTAAAACCAGTTTATCTTGATTGACTTTCTGAACCAGTCCATCCCTCTCCTCTCTGAGGAAACACATTTGAGTAAAAACGGTTGCAAGTATAGCGTCAGATTCATATACTGGAGCATGAGTGATATAGTGGGGCAGGGGTTTAATAAATTCCAATATTATTGAAATATGTTAACCTCTCAAGCATCCCATCTATCAGACATCTCTCTGTGAAAGCTTTAGAGCAGCTAATGAAAACTCTTGGTAATTGAAGGTATTCTGCATATCTCACTGGTAATATGCTCTATTATATTTTGTGACTGAATGCAGCTACCAATGAAGAATGCATTAAAAGATACAGTGTGACAAAAGATTTCCCACTTTCCATTCTAAGTTATTGTTCAGCAAGAGGCTTAATGAGAAACATATGCATATTTTGTTTCAATTGTATTCACTTTTAATCTATTCAAAACTGAAAATCTCATTTTATTATTCTCACTAGTGTGGATAGGTCAACGCTACATTCAGAATTTTTACAGCAGTCACTGGCAGAATACATGCTCAAATCATGTAATATACATGCTGGAAGCTTATTTTTTGCAACAGTGTTTTCAGGGATGCCAATTGTACAGAGAACTTTAATATGTATATAATTATTGACTGTTTTTGATGCTAATCGGCAAAAGCATCAGCTTTCTGTACCATTAATATTAGTTTTTCTGACTTTTTTAGTTCAAAGGCTTAAATAAAGGAATAAGCACCACGCAGATATTAAGATATTTTAAGACTGGTTTTGGACATCTTATATATATATAATATGTATGTGATGATTTCGGATTTGTTGCACAGTGTGACCCATTTTAAAGTTTTGATGACTTTGTAAAAATACTTGGTATTTTTTGAAATCAACATTTATAGTATAATATTTTAGAGTTAGAGAGTACTTCTATTAAAAATGATGTTAGGAAATTGATAGTCCAATGAATGTGTATTTTAATATTCCTGATTAAGTTTTTATTTTGATGGGTAGAGTTCCAGAAAAAAAAAAAATTTTTTTAAGGCAGTTGGTTTTATGCTGCTTAATAGACTCAAAATATGTTAGAAATTTCAGCAGGAAGAATTATTTTAATATAACTTGATTTTATACAATTAATAGTATATTAACAAATGAGATAAGTAAATTACAAGGTTCATAGTATATCCTTTATAACTTCAACCTTAATTTTAACTGTGTCAAATGTAGAATGATTAATATTTGTATCGCTAGCTAAAACATTATAGACAGCATTATTGAATTTATAGAGAGTACTAGGCAAATCTAATGTTTGTTAAGTATTCTGGTAAGTCTTCTGTCCATTCAGATTGTTAGAGGTGTAATACCTCCTGTCCATCTATTGACATTCTCTTCATGCAAGTTTTCAAGGTCATTACTTTGTAAATATTCATCCATTTTAGTATATTTCATGTTCCGGTATGCTGTATAGTCTGGATGCAACCACTGTGCAGATTTTACTGCTTAAAATAGTGTATCTGTTAGTCAGAGATTCTGCTGATAGAGCTTCTTAAGAGCCTTAGTCAAAATACTTTCAGGAAGCTTGTGGGTACAGTCCAGTAAACAGCGTTCTACTGTGAAAAGGATTTCTAAGTCTTTAGTACAAGAAGTGGGCAGACTTGTGTTTTTAGTTCCATCTTGACTATGCAGCACTTTAAGTAAGGTTAACCAAGGCTCCAAGTGTACTTTTACAAGGTCACTGTTGAATCCTCTTGGTGGCTTTGATTCATACCAAAAGCAACTTACCTGTATTTTGTCACCTCATTTATTTTATTTTTTTCCCTGGTTACATGTCGTTTCTTACTGAGGAGCAGGAATTTTGTAGCATTTTACATTCAAGATTAGATTGCTGACAATTTCCTTAATGTTATTAGTTGGAAATTTATGTTAGATGGATTTTTGGTTTTTAAAAATTTTATAGTATTGATTACTTGAATACTCATACATAGGTTATTAGGTATGTCACTTTGAAAATATACTTGGAAGCTTTATATGTTTATGTTTGGGAAAACTGAAATGAGTATTAACTTGAATTTCATCCGTATGTGATTTTGTTTCCCAAATAGAGGACTCTCATTTATTTTTATTTTTATTTGTTAATAAGCCTAAAATTCAAATGTGGAAGTTAAAAATATGTTTCTAGATATATGAAATGAGTAAGAAATTAGTATCATTTGTTGAAGCTATACTGATAGCAAAAGTGTTTTTTTTCCCCCCCAGCTTTGGCTAGCATTGTGGGTTATCAGTAATGCCTAACTATTTTTATTTGTGAGGCACTAGAATATGTATATTAAGGAAATAAGAAATAGTAAAGAAATAAGCCAACAACAACCAACACACTGTATTTGGAAAGGTATGGATTTAAAAAATACCTGCAACACATGAATATAAATCAAAGCTTCTTGGATGGGAGACAATTGAATAAACAATGTAGAGTCTTGAAATGATGTAGTCAGAATTTGGAAACGTGTAATGAAACTCATGTTCCTAAAGTTGTAGTTAAGGTGTTCACAATAACTAATTCAGATAGGATCTCGCTATTAGAATTTAAAGAAAGAAAAGCTTTCTATTTCTTGATATAAAGTTAAGTGATAGGAGTTATTGACCTTGAAGAAAATGGGATTAAATGCCTTTTATTAAGTGTTGCCTAAAATCCTGTAAGAAAGTTAATTTTGTTAAACACTGTTGGTTTGAAGTAAATAAATGACTGTAAGAGTGTGCAAGTAAACTGGATAGAGTACTGCCTGTTTATCTAGGGGCTTCTGAAGCTGTCTGACATAGATCTAGTGACTTCTGGCCCTTTCTCACCTGCTTAATTTGAGACCACATCAGAGGAGAATGAGTTCAGCTTTGAATCTTGAAAAATTTAGATTTTTAAGTAAGTGGGTTTATCCCAGTTATTGGATACAGTCTTAGTTTGTGACATTTTGGTTTTCACATTCATAGAGCTTTAAGAACATTTTTGTCATTACTCTGTGAGCCTTGACGGTGTATGTGGGAATGATGACGAGTGATAAACTCCAGGAGCTCTCATTAATGCCCATGGAAGTTCCCCATGTAAATCCTTTGCCCATTGGCAGATGCAACAGACCCACCTCAAAATAATGGAAAGACTGTATTACAAACCCAACAAAACTTAGAGTCAAGGGTAAAACTTGGCTGGTTAATCCAGTGTTATACTTGCTTTTCAGTGGAATGGTGAAACTGACATTCTCCAAGTTGAGTGTTTTGCATTGGTATAAAAATTCATGTCTTTATAATCTTTTTTATTGTTGCTTTTGAAGCAAGACCATTTTTTGCTGTCTTTAGGTTTTTATTTTGAGTTTTCCTTATTTGCAAATCATTCAGAAAGATACATTTGTAGTATGGGAGTTCATTTTGAAGGTACTAATTGAGACTTTGTCTAACTTTGGAGAAAACTGTATGGTTTTCTTAGGAGAAACAGTTTGAAATGTTAAAAGCATGTTGGACATGGTCTTTAACTTCTGGGGTTCTGCATTGATAAGAGAATAGCTTATCTCATAAATTTTTGGATCAGCTGAATATTTTGCAAAATAGAAAAAAGAAATTTAAAGATTGCTTTTTAGTATTTTAAAATGCTTTCATTATGCTTGTGTGGGGAAGATTTACACCATTTTATGAAGGCTTCGAAGCACATGTAATAGTTTGTTTCACCGGAAATTCTTTGAACAGTTATAAATGTATCATAATATTTAGTGAAATACTGGGTATCTATCCTGTTACGAAGATAGCTATCATATGTGTTTATATTTTATAGGTTAAATTTGAAAACATGTAGTTTTAAAAAAAATGTGTTTACTATTGCATATAATAGGTGACATTCAAATTTTAAAGGTCCATTAATTTGAGTTGAAACTCTGGGTCCATTTTTGTACTCTATTATTAATCTATGAGTATTAGAAGCTATGGAGTTTAGATTACAGCAAAATTCATTATGTGCTATAGGGTAGGTTAGTATATACGGCTCTATTTTTATTTTTTAAGTATATATTTTTTTACCCCACATATAAGTGCTTTATTGTTCTATTCTCTGTTTAAGAAAATTACTGTTTTTTTAAGTTTTAAGAGGTTTATGAATTAAATCTTTCTTTTGTTTTGAAGGTGATTATAAATACGGTTCTATAGAAATGGGGTAAAAGTATAAACCTAAATTCCCCCACTATAATATCTTTTGGCAACGTTATTTCACAGTTCCAAATATCTGACCATAGGAACATGCAGAATAAAAGGCAAAATAGATTCATAGTTTATCATTGTGACTTAGTGTTCTCTGAAACTGTATTCAGTTATTTTGTTACTTATCTTTTCTGCATTCTTATTTTTATATTCAAGGAAACTTGAATGTTACTCTTCAAGTTTGGGATATAGGAGGACAGACAATAGGAGGCAAGATGTTGGATAAATATATCTATGGAGCACAGGTATGACATTCTGTGATTATTCCAGTATTAAAATATCTTCTCCCAGCACATATAGCTGGGTACACGCACGTGCACACACACACGCACACACACACAGACACACTATAACTTGATTTTTATCTGATATGTGGAGAGACTGATTTTATCTTTGTGCTAATCCTTTGGTTTCATCGTCCCCAAATTATGTTTGGAATGATTTGGGTCAGGGAACTGGTGTGACTGTAATACCTTTTGTATGCTTACTTATATTGTTAGGTATTATGTCAGCAGTTAAATAAATGCATGATAAGTGATATATTTATTAGCTGATTTGGTTATAGTGACTGCTTTCAGAATATTCAAACTGAATGAAAAATATAGAAGGGAAAAATTTAATTTCATTTTAAGTTGTAAGGACAAAAAGCATATTTATATATTTTTGTGCTATAAAATGGTTTACTAAATATTTATAATTGTTCAGATTTAATACATATATGAATCTATTATATGAGCAAACTAAGTATGAAAAATTATATATATGAAGCACATACAATATCTTAATATATGATATCTTTTCAGAAGAAAATCTATATAGAAGGAGAAAAATCACTCAAATAATTATATAACACATTTTTTTTGGCAACATGAGCTTATATGGACATAATTTATAAGTTGCTAAATTATTATACAAATAGAAAACATGCATGGTAGTGATATACTTTAAAAAGTTAATTATTGACATGCTATTTAGTTTTGCTTTTTCTTCCACTCTAGTGTGTGTCTTTTACACCATCATGAAGCATTAGAGGGGGTAATAGCCATAACCCTTATTTGGTTCTCTGTTGGAGTTTAATGTTTTAAGTGGGAGGATTTTACCTTGGTTATGTGGAACTATGTTTGTAGGAAGTGACAAAGACAGGAGACAGAGTCAGACTGTTAAGCACTGTTCTGTATGCTGATGCTTGGCATATGCTATTGCCTTAATTTTGGATGGAAAATAGATTCTGAATTATTTTCTAAAATATTCAGAGAAAAGTACATGAAGCTCATCTGGTTCTGAATCATTTGTGAAGGCCCTAGAGTATTGGTTTTTGCACTATTAATATATAGATTTGGATCTTAGAACTATTTTTTCTATGCGTTTTCTTCTGCATTGTTCTTTGTCTCCTGAAACTCTTGTTGCTTATTTAGCATTTTTCACTTGTAACGTATGACTTAATATTTTATGCGTATTCATTTTTCTTTTAAAAGATGAGTCTCAAGATTTTTGTGTCTGGCTTTTTGTTGTTTAATTTTTTCTGTTTTAAACTGATTATATTTAAAGTAGGTATTAAGCTAAAGAAAAATTTCTGGACAGAGATGTGTGGGAAGCCATAGTTGTTATTTTACTCCCCTTTTTGGTAAAATTGGTTTCGAAAATAGTAGTCTCTTTCCTCTTTGTCCATTAAAGTATACCTTCAAGGGTGCATATTGGACTTAAAAAAAATAAATATTAGATGTGTCAAGCTTCTCATAATATTTGACTCTGAATGTCAAATAAAGTAACTTTTTATTATTTAGATTTATCTAGAGAACAGGAAATTTTATGACTCTCAGGGCAAATAATAATATGAAATTCAATTAATGAATTTTTTTTGACTTAAAAATTGAGAGAATATAGTGCTCATGATTTGGATTCTCTTAAATTTACCTTCAGATCATTAAAAATTTATTATTTGATTTATGTAAATTAATTCAGTTTATTAATATAAAATTATATATAAAACTAATGATGTAAAATTGACAGGATATAAAGTTAACCATTTTAAAAGTATGTAATCAGTGGCATTTAGTGCATTCACAATGTTTGTGGCCATTCTTTTAAATCATTTTTTTTTACAGTGCATATTTTATGCTATTATGTAACTGCTTAAAAATCAGATATTATAGGTTAAATTTGTAGAAATTAAAAACATTTCATCTTTTCTGAGAGGACCTGACTTCAGTAGGATGTCTTCATTCTCTTCTTGTACCTCATATCTTGTGAGAAAGAGCTTGTTATATTTATATTCCTTCTTAGAACTTGTCAAATAAGATTTCTGTTTTGAAGGTACATGGGAGGTTTTTTCCTTTGGATGGTACCTTATATTATTTATATTTTACAATTTCTGTGAATGTTATAAGCATATGTCTTGTCTCATTAAACAACAATGTAGTACAGTATTTCTGAGAAGTTCATGAACATTTCCATGAAATTGTGCCAGGAAATGGGGAATTCTGAGGTGATAAAATGAATTATCATAAATTAATGATAACATAGTAAATTTTCCCTGCTTTCCAGAGATTCTAAACTAAATTATGCATAATACATAAACAACATTTACTAGTAGTTTCTTTTGTAAAATATATGTAGATTAAAAAAATTTTTTTAAATGTTTATTTATTTTTGACAGAGAGAAAGAGACAGAGCACGAGTGGGGGAGGGACAGAGAGAGAGGGAGACACAGAATCCGAAGCAGGCCCCAGGCTCTGAGCTGTCAGCACAGAGCCCGACACGGGGTTCGAACTCACAGATCATGACCTGATCGCAAGATCATGACCTGAGCCGAAGTTGGATGCTCAACCGACTGGGCCACCTAGCTGCCCCGATATATGTAAATATTTTATCTAGGCCAGAGAAGCTCAGACTACAATTCACTACCATAAATTGGAGGAATGTTACTTTTTAAAAATATTGCTTTCAGAAGCATTCTAAATAGTATTTTAATATACTCAATCACTTTATATTGTGTAGTCATATAATTATTCTTCAGAGTGGATCTGTACTTTTTCCAGAGTTCTTGTAGATGCTTGTGTTGGTTATGAATACTTTGTATTTTGGTATACATGCTACAGGATAGAAATCTTTCAGAAATGATGTTTTGACTGGCTGTTTTGAGGAAGGACATCAGTTTACTGTGTATTTAGGATTTTCTTTTAGGTTCTCTAACTTCTGTATGGTGTATGGAAAGCCTCATCTTATACATACCTGGGCTATTAAGCTAATGAATCTATTTTTCTTTTTTTTTTTAATTTCTTTTAATGTTTGTTTGTTTATTTATTTATTTATTTATTTAACGTTTATTTATTTGTGAGACAGAGAGAGACAGAGCATGAACAGGGGAGGGGCAGAGAGAGAGGGAGACACAGAATCTGAAATGGGCTCCAGGCTCTGAGCTGTCAGCACAGAGCCCGACACAGGGCTCGAACTCACGGTCCGTGAGATCATGACCTGAGCTGACGTCAGACGCTTAACCGACTGAGCCACCCAGGCGCCCCAATGTTTATTTATTTTTTGAGAGAGAGAGAGAGAGAGAGAGAGAGAGAGACCGAATATGAGCGGGGGAGGGGCAGACAGAGAGGGAGACACCGAATCCGATAAGCTCCAGGCTCTGAGCTGTCAGCACAGAGCTGACTCGGGGCTCGAACTCACTAACCGTGAGACCATGACCTGAGCTGAAGTTGGACGCTCAACCAACTAAGCCGCCCAGGTGCCCCTTGAATCGATTTTTCTGAAAACATTTCTTAACATCAGAAAGAGGTTTACTTGTAGGCTGGGAATGAACTTAGATTCAAATGGAACTGATTATTTCACCCCGTTCACATTTTTCCCCTAGTAGCATTAAACTTCAGCAATCGTCTGTTGAACAGTGTTGGTTGAAACAAAATTGGATTGACACCCAAGAAAGAATTAATGAGGTATTTTGACAAGAACTAGTTCTAAGAATTGAAGTATTTCCCAGTTAAATTCCCAGATTTTAAATTAACTTAAAATTTTCTAGGAGTCTTCAGAAAGATGTTATAGGCTATTTTTCATAGTGGTTACGAGCAAACACACAGTACATAGTGTTTAGTGCCCTGTAACCTGTGGCTAACAGAGGCTAATAACAAACCTCAGAGAAGGACTGGGTGTTTCATTTTTGTAGCTCTTTCCGTCCTGGAATCTAAGTGGTTTGCAAACACTGCCCTACTGAGCATAAACTCAATGAAGTGTAGTCACTTGTAAGGCAGAACATAACTACTATTGTGTGCCAGTGCCCCCCACAGATGAGCTTGCCTGTTAACCAGCTACAAAAGGATTTGGTTGCCTGGATGGCAGCTGGGGAGAGAGCGCATCTCAAAGCTGGACTCTCTGAGACCCTCTGCTGTCTTTTACTATGCATTTTTAGTTGGCTATTTGCCAGCTTAGAACTGATTACACACCTTTCTTGGATTAGTGTTCCTTCTTACACAGCAAAGTATGTGTTGTTAGGACTGTGGTATAATCTGTATGGTCTAATCCATTTCTGCGTATAAAAGGCTGTAGATTATTTGTCATACAAATCAGGGAGAAAAAAATACCTGCTTTGTGGGATTTGGGACCCTTTCAGTTTTGGGAAGGTTAAATGGTGTACGTACTGTGTGGGTTGAATTTTAGAACTAAATCTATGGAGTCACCTACAGGACTTAAATGTTGCCACCAGTGCTTACGTTTCCTTGAAGACTTCACTGTTCCTTGGAGAATGGTTTCTGCCTGGTTAATGACTCGTCGTGTTCATCAGATATGATGATCAGTAGAGAGATGAAAACAGAGTGCTGTGTGAAGAGACTTTATGTAATATTTACCAAAAGTGTTGAGGTTTATGAAGAGAAGGGTGATAGTATCTTCTGGGGAATTTTAGGTGGAAAAAGTGAAGTGAAGGCATAGAAAATATAGGGAATTTTTGTTGAAGAATTTGAAACTATAGAAGAATGTATTAAACTTGAAATCTGATTTCCAAAAGTCCTATCAAAAAGATTTGGGACGAAGAGGAGCAGTTGGAGGGTAAGATGGGAAGAGCAAGCATGGGGCAGTGTGGGGAAAAGATGGAAAAAGATGAATGGTAGATAGGAGGGTGATAAAAGCCCATCAGGGAAAGGAGACGTGATGATGGATTTCGATGGCCACCGGCTTGCCAAGAAAATGACTTCCAGCAGTTCCTGGTAGATTCTTCATGGGTTTCCCCTGTTGCCAAGATGCGTTGCATTTCTGAGGGAGTTACACCTTCTTGTGGCTGAGAGGATTCTGACAGTTTTCTGGAAGCAGTCAGAAGAGGTCTGGATTGATGGATGTGGGGAGATACTTAGGCATTGGGGGTGCTTGTGTTCTAGGCTCCTGAAGAGGTGAGTACTTAGAGGTCTGGCTCTGGGGTAGACTACAAAGGAATTAAACTGGAAATCAGTACTTGAAAGATAGCTGGAAAAACTCAAAATCTATGAAGGTTTAAAAACATGTTTTTCAATAACACAGAAGTCTCCAGAGAAGTTTTAAAATATCTTAAATTAATAAAAATTGTGGGAGATAGCAAAAACAGTGCTTAGAGGAAAATGAATAGCAGTGAGTATATATATTAGAAGAGAAGAATCATCAGTAATCTAAGCTTCTACTTTGAGAAACTGAGAAAGAAAAGCAATTTAAGCTTAATGAAAGCAGAACCAAAAAATAATAAAAACTAGAGGAGAGCTCAGTGAAATTTTAAAAAAAGAAAATAATGGAGAAAATCAATAAAACCAAAAGCTGGGAAACCTCTAGCCAGGTTAACCAAAAAAAAAAAAAAAAAAAAGAGAGAGAGAAAGAGAGAGAGGAAACACAAATTAATGAGGGACCATCGCTACTAATCCCATAGGCATTAAAAGAATAATAAGGGAGTAACATAAATAACCCTATGGCCAAAAATTTGCTCATGTAGATGAAATAGACCAGTCCTTTGAAAGACACAAACTACCAACACTCATACAAGCAGCCTGACTCCCAGGCTTGGTATGATTTCCAGTCTTATAAATTTGTTAATGTATGTTCTGTGGCCCAGAATGTCATCTGACTTGGTGCATATTTCATGTGAATTAATTGTGAGTTAATTGATTTTCTCCTTGCTTAATGTAAAAGTCAATGAAAAAGGGGCATTGAAGTCTCCAACAATGCTAGTGGATCTGCAGATTTACAGTTCTATCAGGTTGCCATTACATATTTTGATAGTCTGTTGTTAGGTGGGTATACATAAAGGGTTGTTATGTCTTCTTGGAGAATTAATTCCTTTATCATTGTGCCAATTTCTGTACCTAATAACTTTCCTTATTCTGAAGTCTGCTTTATCTGAAATGAATACGAGTATGCCAGTTTTGTTTTCATTAGTGTTAGCATGGTATTTCTCTATTCCTTTACTTTTAATTTGTGTCTTTATATGTAAAGAGAATTTCCTGTAGTCATCGTATAGTTGAATCTTGGTTTTTCATCTATTCTGATGATCTGTCCTTTAATTGATATATTTGGATCATTCACATTTAAAGTGATAATTGACGCATTTTGGTTCATTTCTATCATATTTGTTTTTTATTTATGTTTGTCTGTTGTTTCTTTTTCCTTTTCTCTTTCTCTTACTGTTTTATTTGAGCATTTTACCTTCTCTCTTAGCCTATTAGTTATACTTGAACAATTTTTTTTAGCAATTGCTCTAGCATTTCCAGTATACATTTTTAACTAGTTTCAGTCCACCTTCATCTGACGCTGTATTGTTTTGCATGTAGTTCACATACTTCATGAACGCATATTCTCCATTCATCCCTCTTGGCCCTGTGACACTGCTGTCATTCATTTCACTCACCCATATGTTATAATCACTCAATACATTGTTAGTATTGTTACTTTAAACTGTTGTATTTTAGATTAGTTAAAAATAAGAAAATAAATGCTTTTGTTTTATCTTTACTTATTCCTTTTCTGAAATTCTCCTTTTCTTAATGTAGAAATGAGTTTCTGACCCATATCATATCGTTTCTTTCTCCCTCAAGGGCCTCTTTTTTTTTTGTTTAAAAAAAATTTTTTTTTAATGTTTATTTATTTTTGAGAGATAGAGACAGAGCATGAGCAGGGAAGGGGCAGAGAGAGAGGGAGACACAGAATCTGAAGCAGGCTCCAGGCTCCGAGCTGTCAGTACACAGCCCGACGCGGGGCTTGAACTCATGAACCATGAGATCATGACCTGAGCCCAAGTCAGATGCTCAACCGACTGGGCCACCCAGGCACCCCCTCAGGGGCCTTTTTGAACATTTTCTCTGGGGCAGTCTTGTTAGCTCTGACTTCTCTCAGGTTTTGTTTATCTGAGAAAGTCTATTTCTCCCCCACTTATAAAGGATAATTTTACATATAGAATTCTAGATTGGTCTTTTCCTTTCTTTCAACACTTTAAATATTTCACTCCATTCTTTTCTTATATGGTTTCTGATAAGAAATTCACTGTAGTTCTTATACTTGTTCCTCAGTAGATAACATATTCCCTCTCACCACCCCTTCCCTACCCCTAGACTTCTTTCAAGATTTTCTCTTTGTGTTTTGTTTTACACAGTTTGGATGTATGCTGTGCCTACATGTAGATTTTTTGGGTATTTATCCTACTTGGTGTTTTCTGAGATTTCTACATCAACGGTGTGGTGTCTTTAATTGATTTTGGTAATTTCTTGGCCATTATTACTTCAAATATTTCTTAAGCTCTGTTCTCTTTTCTCTTCTAGTGTTCCAGTTATATGTATGATATACAAATCAGAATTGTCACATAGTTTTTTAATGTTCTGTTTTATTCATTCTTTTTTCTCTTTGCATTTCAGTTTTGGAAATTTCTATTAGCTTATCTTCAGGCTCATGGATTCTTTCCTAGGCTGTGTCTAGTCTACTGATGAGACCCATCAGTGGCATTCTTCATTTCTGTTACAGTGTTTTTGATAGCTAGCATTTTCTTTTTGTTATCCTTTAGTGTTTCCATCTCTTTCTGTACCTTATCTACCGGTTCTTGCGTGTTGTCTACCTTTTGTACTAGAACCTTTAAAATATTTATCATAGTTGTTTTAAAGTCATCATCTGATCATTCCAAAATCTGTATCATATTTGAGTCTTACTCATATTCTAAGGCTTACTTTTTCTCTTCAAAGTGCCTTTTAATGTGCCTTCTAATTTTCTGTTGAAGGCTAGATAAGAACTCAGGTAAATAGGCCTTTAGTGTGGAGCTTTATGTTAATTGGCCAGGAGTTGGTCTGCGTTTAATGTTTGCTGAGGCTCTAGGTTCCAGAGACGTCAAATTCCTCTAGTGTCCTTGTTTTTTTTCTCCCTGTCCTTTTAGACATCTCAAAGCACTCTTCCTCAGTTGAAGTTTATGTTTTGCAGCTCTTTCAAATGTAGTATACTACTATTATGCCGGAGCCCAGTTGGTGTCGTGGTGAAGTGTAGGGAGGGGGAGGGAATTCTCTCATTCTGTGCTCTTATGACTAAGTCATAGCCTTATGGTGGGCCTGTGTCCCTGGGCTGTGACCTTCACAGGTATTTATTAGCTCTTCCCACTTAGGTGACACAGGATGGCTAGAAGGAGCTAGAGATGGGAACTTGTCCTACCCCCATGTGCTATAAGACACTCATTAAGCTTTATTCCTGGGCAGTGTGCCTTTTTTATGGCTAATACTCTGGGCATATTTACAGTGGTAATGTCTCCCTCCCCATGTCAGAGCCATGTGGGGATCTTTCTTGATTCTACCGAGAGGATGTGGTAGGGTTTCTGGAGGTAAAATCCATGAAAGTGTGGGGGTACCCCCACAGACTGTGTCGCCTGGTAGTTGTTCATTCTCACAGTGGAACACAGGCAGCCTCCACCAGTTTATCAAAATTACCGTTTAAATGTTCCCACTGTTTCCTGGCTATGGTTCCTTCTGTGCCAGGTTAGCATATTTGGGCTGTGACTCTTTGGATTCACCTGTCTCCCCAGATGTCAGGGTGGCGATTTACCCTGCAAACTCAGCTCTCTGTTTTGTCCAGAAGAGTCATTGATTTTGTTTGTTTAGATTTTTTCTTACTGTAAAGACAGACATGATGACTTCTTGGGTCTTTACGTGTCAGAACTGAAGCTGAAAGTTCTAGAACTTTTTTGTGTTTTGATGTCTTTTTGGTTTTCCCATTTCCCTTTTTGGATTTTGACCACATTGGTATAGGTTAGAACTGATGAAAAATTGCCATATTAGGAGCAAAGATGGAATCATAGTTTTTACATTAAGTGGTATTGAGAATGGGGTATATGATGTTTGGTTTGTGGATAGCTAGATTAATGAAAGGCATTTAACCTTTTGCCTTTCTCATGACTTCTGGAAGATTCATACTTATTGATCTCTGAAAAATACTGACACACACTGGTTTAGCTCTGGAATTGGCCAGCTTTTCCTTAGAGAGCCAGACAGGAAATATTTTAGGTGTCACAGGCCGTACTGGCTCTGTTGCAGCCACTCAACTCTCCAGTGGTAGTACAGAAGCAGCCCTTGATAATACTTAACCAGGTAAGTATGACTATATCTCAATAAAAGCTTATTCACAAATATGGGCTTTGAACTGAGTTTGACTTGGGGACCATAGTTCACTGACTTCTGGTATATAATAGATACCTATTCTAAGCTTAGTGTTTAGTTTTTATTCTAAGCTCTGGTCTAGTACTGATCATTAAGGGTTGTGGCCATGTTTTATTTGCATCATATGCACGTACTGGCCCATGTTGAGATGAAGACTTTCACATACTGATTTAGAAGGGTTCCAAACATCTTAAGGTTTAAGACTCATCGTGGGTCAGCAGCTCAATCTATGAGTTACAAAAACTATCACAGAGTTGCCTTGAAAATGTGATTCTTACTCACTCAGAATAATAAAAATTCCCAGTATTTGTGTAGTATGTTAGTTTTTAAATAAATCTTTTTGTTACTTCCCATAATCGCTTAGACATGGCAGCTATCATCAAGGTAGATTACAGAAGCGTTGCTCAAGATCAGTGGATGGTAGGGCCAGGCCAGGACTGCAGTCCAGCGGCGATCTGACTTTCAGGGCAGAGCTCCTTCAACACAATATGGGATATCATTCGAGTCAACTGAAGGTGGAGTCAGTCGTTTGAAGATTAGCTTCCTTTCTTCCTCTCTTCCTCTCTATACGTGCTGCCAAAATGAGTACTGAAGATTAGTTTTCTTCAGAGGCCAGTTCTGGGGCATTATTCTTAATAAGAAAAGTGGGCTTGTGCTGATTATTTCAAATAATTCTATTGCTGGGCATTATTTCAAAGCATTTAGGAAGACAGAAAGAAGTGTCTAAGCTACCAAAATGAATCAGACAAGTGATTTTGCATGAAAATTATAGAATATTTAAACTGGAAGGGATGTTAGAGACCATTTACTTTCAGTGATCTAATTTTAGAGGCAAACAACCTGAGACCCAGAGGAGCTAAGTGACTTAGGGGCCAGTGTAATTTAATAAAAGAACATGGTCCTAGAAGGTTATAATAGTAGTATGCTATTCTCTGGCTTGAGAAAGGCAGTTGTTAAATTTTCGGGAATTTTTGTGAGCCAGTCGTTAAATACATTCATGGTTAAAAATACATAAACTCATCAATTATATTAAAAACGAAGATATATGCTCAAAATTCATTACTAATCATTTTACCATATATTTTCTTAAGTAGGTTCTTGAAATTATTGATGTCTAATGTACCTGTATGGTTCAGATGCAATATGGCTATGTCCTACCCAGCTTTGTTGAGTGAAGTGACATTGATAGCTTGAAAATGGCCACAGGGGAGTATTTGTACCACAGAAATAGGCAAATGAGACAAATAACACTCTACCCTTCCCGACCCCCACCACGGCGCTAGCCAGTTTATTAATATTTACCAGCATATCACTGGTCGTTACTTTTGTGTTCTATACTTGTCTGTTTATGTGCCTGGCTGCAAGACTGAGTTTCTTGAGGTTTGGAATTTATATCCTTAGGACCCAGCACAATGCTTGGCATATAGTTGGCAGACAAATGCTTATAGAATGCATGAGTAGACTTTATATTCACACAGCCCTTGATTCAGATCTGGCTTCCTCACCTACCCTAGTGGTAGTGGTATGTGACCTAAGTATGGGTGACCTTTGTTATTGTAGCCTCTCCTTATTAGTAAAATGAGAATAAGAGTTAGCAGCATTAGATGATTATTGTAAGGACTAATGAAAAGATCTAAATATATGTCTAGATGGATAGTAGGTACAAAAATGTAGTAAAAGTTTGTGATTATATCCTAAGAAGGAGGAGACGTAAATGCTACTAGGGTCCAGACTTAGACTGTATGCAGAGCTTTGTATTAAGTGTTTGACCACGAACTGGATGAGAATCAAGAATGTGGCACTGTTATTTTTGTGTGTGTACATACTTCTCCTTCCCACACAAAATAATGGGATATATTAAAAGGAATATGATATATAAGAGGCAGGAAGCAATCCCTCTGTTGTATTTGGCTTTGTTCAGGCTCTTATTACAGTATCATGTCCAGTTTTACATTGCTCATTTTAAAGAGGATGTCAAAAAACTGTATGTAGTGTGTCCTGGGAAGAACCCAACAACTATGATTAAAGGGATAGAAAATAGGTCCTTTGAGGCAAGTTTAAGGAATTGAGTTTGTTTATTCTGGAAAGGAGATGGTAAAGGAGTCACTTAACTATCTTCAAGTACATGAAGGGTTATTACAAGGAGGATACCCCAGTGTTGTTCTCCAAATGCACAGAGGACCAAAAGAGGAAATCGACTTACTTCATTTAAAGAAAATTGTGTTAAACACTAAAATTGACTATCAAGGGATGTCATGGAATCTCATTTTTGAAAATATTTAGAAAGAGCAGCAGCAGATGGTTATTTACTGGAAGGTTTACATGTTTGACCTCATGAAAGTAACAGGCAGGATTGTAGACCTTTGCAGCCTTTTCACCCATGATAGGATTTTTTCGTATTTGTGGTAGCTCACCACGTCTATGCCAGGTATCTTACAAAAAGTTCTGTAACTCTTTTGTGACAGGGAATCCTGTTGGTATATGATATTACAAATTATCAAAGCTTTGAGAATTTAGAAGATTGGTATTCTGTGGTGAAGAAAGTGAGCGAGGAGTCAGAGACTCAGCCGCTGGTTGCCTTGGTGGGCAATAAAAGTAAGTCATTAATGCTTCTTTCTGTATCGTTGTTTATCTGCCTATCCTTTAGTCTTTGTTCCTAAACAAATTTTGATGTGTAGAAACATAAAAGATACAGCTTTCCTGGAGTAAGTAAATTGCTTGAAGAGGAAGTTTGCATGGATGTATACGATCTTTTCAGTGACAGTTCTGATGCTTGATCTCACTGCCCTGCTGCTTTGGCCGATTCCCGTTAAGGTAAGTTCTGTTCTGAGAGTGTGTGTTTTGGCTTCCTGTGGTCTAAGGAAGCAGCACGGACTATTAAGAACAGCAACACAGCTGCAGATTTTATGATATTGCACTGCAGCTTCAGCTCTGCCCCAGAGATTTTGAGAGAGAGATTTCATTAAATGATCGCCCGTTGTAGGGAAGAGAGCAGCGTCGGGTGGAGTTTTGGGTGTGTGGTTCCTTGCTCCTGTTTCTCGCAAACTCTCTCGCAAAGTTTCTCTCTAAACTTTGAGATTAGTTCTAAAGTACAGATAATTGCTTGTGTTGTTTTGTCTTTTGAGAAAGAGTGTATTGGGGGAGGAGTCGTGTGTGGTGAAAAGGGTGGATAATTTTTGAGATCTGTCAGCTGGGCTATTGTATACGGCATATAAAATTATAAGGCTGAATTTTGTACAGGACTGTTGGTTCATAGTCCTGCAGTGCAGTTACCTGGAAAAGGAGACCTTAATAAGGGTTTTTAAATATATAAAATATGATAATATGACCTAATCTTCTACAACTATTTGAGGTCACAAAAAGAGAAAATGAATTTAAATTATACCATGGAGGATTTAGGTCAGGAAGAGTTTCCTGACTACAAGCGTTGTTAAACCAATACCCAAGTATACTACCAAGAGAATTATCTTCTCCAAAGGTCTTTAAAAGTATAGTGCATTTTTTTGGTCTGTAATTATTTAGGAAATAGTACTTCCTGAAGGACTAAACCAAGATTTCTTCATTATGTGGTTTTGCACACTTAGATGAACATTTAATAAATCCAAGCCTTACTTTAAAACCATTACAAAACAGGTGTGGATATCATTTCTCTGAAGAGTTAAAAATACACATTTTATAATAGTGTCTAGAAAAATAGTATTACAGATCATGAAATGGATGCCTTGGGTACAGTTTTTTCTTAAGTTTTAGGTGAATTTTACTTTTCTGTTCTGTAAATAATTCTAATTGAGTGAATCTGATGCTTTTCAATTCATTGAAATTCCCCTTTAGAAATCATAAGTTTTGGTGACCTTACCTTCTATTTCTGAGTGCAGCTTTTCATTTTAGGAGACCCATCCTTCCTTCCTTCCTTTCTTTCTTTCTTTCTTTCTTTCTTTCTTTCTTTCTTTCTTTCAACGTTTATTTTTGAGAGAGAGAGAGAGAGACAGACAGAGAGAAACACAGAATCTGAAGCAGGCTCCAGGCTCTGAGCTGTCAGTGCAGGGCTTGATGTGAGGCTCAAACTCATGAATCCTGAGATCATGACCTGAGCTGAAGTCGGACGATTAACCGACTGAGCCACCCAGGTGCCCCTAAAATTGTTTGTGTTTTTATGAAAATATAGTAAACAGAAATTTGGACTGAAGATTGAGGATACTCTTAGGTAAGGATGAATTATAGGTTTATTTTTACTAAAAATTGTGTTTTATTATGTTTAAATATAAAGAGTACCTAGAGTAGGTTAATGAAGTAGCCAGTAGAGGAAGAGATTTGCTTTAATGAAATAGAATTAGTAATGACTAAATTATTTCAGTGTATAATACTTAAAACAAGTTTATTTTTTCCATATTCTGAAAGGCTGTAAGGCACTAGTTAGTGATTTTTTTTGTAGTATAGAAGACTTCAAATGAAGTATTGAGTCATGGTTAAGATCATAGGACTTTGAATTTAGAGACTGCTTTTACAAGGCCAGGTTTTTTCACTTAACAGCAGTGTGACATCAGATAGGTTACTTTATATCTTTATACCTCAGTTTCCTCATCTGCAGGTAAAGATAGTAGTTTCTGTCTGATAAGGTTAAAGATTAAGTGAGATTTACATGGAAAGTGCTTAGCATGAGGTCTGTATACTGTAAATGCTCAGTAACTATTATCATCATTATTATTATTAATCACAATAGCCTTTAAAAAACACTGACTATAGCTTCAATTTGAGTGATCACAAATTACAAATTAGTACAGCTGAAACAGACATCTTACAAAAGTGGCCTGGAGGAAATGGTTCCTAGAGAATTCCTTTGTCACTATCTTATGCCTCATTTATTTCTTAAAAAAAATTTTTTTTTTAAGTTTATGTATTTTAAGAAAGAGAGGCACACGGAGTGGGGGCAGAGAGAGAATCCCCAGCACTCTGCACTGAAAGTGCAGAGCCCGACGTGGAACTTGAACTCACGAACTGTGAGATCATGACCTGAGCCAAAATTAAGAGTCTGATGCGTAACCGATTGAGCCACCCAGGCGCCCCCCCTCCTTTTTTTTTTTTTTTTAGATTGATACTTCTTGTACCATAAGATGGGTAGGGCGATTCAGTTCAGCAGACACTCTTGAGTGCCATTTATGTGTATTCAGTTAGTCATTGTTAATTTGCACAAAGTTTGAGCTAGAGTGCTTTTAAGTAGTGAAAGGGCCTGTTAACCTTACTCTTAGTTTTTTGGGGTTGTTTTTTTTTTTTTCTTTTCTTTTCTTTTTTTTTTTTTTTTTTTTAGCTGACTTCAAGTTTTCTAAAAACTTGACTGCCTTTCTTTTGCTCTGTTTGGTTGTTGGGATTAATAAATACAATTATGTCCAAATCTTCATGGAAGGCCCTACTTTTTCCTAGCAAGGTAAATATAAATTCCTGCTAGGTCTTTTCCAAAATGGGAAAGAGGGTAAGTCATCTGTTTATTCTATGTATTTTACAGAAGTTCTGTTGAACTTTGATCGTGTCTGTAGCCCTATGTGGGGGGAGATGACTGATAGGCACCTGGAAACAATGATGTTACCATCTAAAGGCAATTTCTGCAATTCACAGAGCCATGTTTACCAGGTCTGATACCTGGTTTCCTGGTTTTGAAAGTCTTGGTCTCCCACTTGACCAGAGCCTACACTGCAGAACCTGGGGGTTTTCCATTCATGTCCTCTTTATGGGCTTATTACAGGTGCACCTGGCCATGGCCTAACACCGCACCATCGCCTCTCACACGAATACTGCAGTAGCTTGCTAACTGTCCCTCCTGCTTCTAGCTTTGCTCTCGTACTATCCAGTTCTCTAATGGCAAATCATGGTATGCCTCTTCTAGTGCTTTCTCATCACACCTAAAATGAAACCTAAACTCTTCATCCAGGTTTACCAGACCCTAGGTGATCCGGCTCCTACCTGCCTCTTAGACTTCGTCTGTGTGTTCCCTTGCCCACTCTGTGCTAAGACACACTTGTATTTTTTCCTCTGCTTTAACATTCCAAGTTAATTTGTATCATAGAGTTTCTTCTGCTCGAAGTACTTTTCTCTTCTGCTCTTTACTTGATTGGCTCCATTTTATCATTTGGATCACATCTTAGATGTCATCTCTTCAGAGTTGCTTTTCTTGACCACTCAGTGTAAACGAGCTGTGTAGTCCCTTTGTCTCAGGACATTCTGTTTCACTTCTCTGTGTCACCTCAGTGCCATCTGATGTTTCTTGTTTGTTTCCTGTCTGTCTTTCCCTGCTAAAATCTAAGCTTAATGAAGCATAGGGACCTCATCGCTTAGAATAGTGCCTGAATGAATGAATACTGAATGAATGAATAAAAGCCTTTTCATGAAGCCTCTGTTGGAATTAGAAGTGTTTATGGCCTGGGATGTGTTATTAAGGGAAAATGGTTTTCTTAATGAGGAAAAATACATACGTAGATACAGGGAATCTATTAGATGGCCTTCAGGCCCGGCTGGCCTACTGAATTCCACTTGGGTGAATAATGTCAGAGAGTTTCTTAGGAAATATTCTGAAGTTATATTATGCTGGATTATGTTCAAGATAAAATGTCATAGATTTTATATCATGATTTTAGGTTAAATAAATACAAAAGAATTAAGGATTTTGCTTTTTCCTAAAGTGACCTTTATGTAATGATAGAAAACCTATGCTTTTTACTTTTTATTTATTTTTAATTTTTTTGTTTAATTTCAAAAACCATCTGCATTGAAGTAACAGTTTTCATGTTTCTTTCAGTGTTTCAGGGAAGGTTCACATTGAAATTAAATGAACATTCAGGAATATTCATTTTTTTTGAATTAATTTTAAATTCAATCCATGTTGTTATAAGCACATGGGATTTTAATTTGTCATTTTGTTATTTTCTATCTTTAAGCTGTTATGTTTTCCTACTATCTGATCCATCAGCTAGTTTCTCCCCTGACTAGCTAACATTCTCGGTTGGATAGATTGTAAACAGAAATTAACAGGGGTTGCATAGAAGCTGCCCTCTTCCTGATTTATAGTTTCTTAGTCAGTGGAGGGGTGGTGGTTATCAGTAACTTGTATTGGGGGTAGGAATTATCACGCTCCAAGATAGAGTGGATAGATGAATGATTTCTGCTCTTAAAGATATTAACCAGATCCTTTCCCAAATAAAGACTAATAACTCAGATTTTTAAACAATCTTCATGACAGATGAGGGCATCGAGAAGAGTGCATCAACACTAATTAACAATGTTGAGTGTATATTCTTCTTAACAGTGATTGATTGTTCTTGGAGGACTATCTCTGCCCAGGAAGTGATGTGTTACACTGCGAGGTTCAAAGGTCACATTTTAATGTACTCTGTAGTTGTGTTCCCTGAACTCAATGGAAATGTATTAGTAAAACAAGTACATTTCAGGTTGGAAAATTTAACTGATACCCTCAATAAAATTATGACAATTTTTTTAAAGATTATTTTTAGTGATAGAGGAGTGTGAAGAAATGGTTATGCATCCGGCTTGAAAAGTTTCATGGGGATTTACATGAAAGTGCTTGCCTATACTGTGACTTTTTGAGTCTTCAAAAATCCTTATTTTATCTGGAGAGTAGAAATAGGAAACTGTGAGGTAGGTGACATTTACTCTGATTCCTAAGTTGAAGAGTTCGTATCAACTTCTGTAAAATTTACCATCTACAGTATTATAACAAAGTGAACGAGTGAGTCATTATTATCACTTTGCTTAAGAGAATTTGTAATTTATAAAGCATGAATCAAAACTCTTGAAGATTTGAAAAATTCATTCTGTTTATACATTGTGAATTAAAACATTCCACCTCTTTGCCCATTTGTTTTAATACTTTGGTTCTTTTTTGTTCTGGGAATAGTAATCCCAAAGTATCAGATCCAAGTGTCTTTTTCAGATGGACTTTATATTTTTGTTTCTATTGCTTCTTCTTTTTTTTTTTTCCCCTCTCTTTATATGTAAATTTGTTTAACTGGAGCTATGGTTATTTGCTAGTAGGTGCTGAAAGCATCTGATTCTGATAGTGACAGCATCAGTATTTTGTGTACTGAGAGTGAGCAGGGAAGGGGCAGAGAGAGGGAATCCCTGTGTTGACAGCCCGGCGCCTGACACAGGGCTTGATCTAACAAACTGAGATGATGACCTGAGCCGAAATCAAGAGTTGGATGCTTAACCAACTGAGCCACCCAGGCGCCCCTAATACATGCTCTTAAAACTATTCTTTTACATGATACTTGACACTTCTGCTGAACTTTCAGAACATTTTGATAGTATTTCCAGTTTAATTGGTGGAGTTGTTTCCTCAAATGCATAAGCTTGCATTCAGACTGGTGTTAGGACTGGTAATTATTGGGGAACAGAATGTCAGATGAGTGCTTTTTCATAATACTAATCAAAAATCATTTTCACCTGACAATTGTTGCAGTGATGTTACTATGTCATTTCAGAGTAACTTTTTTTTAGATAGTTTACTTCAAACCATTTGACAGTATTGTAATTTCCTCAGCCTGAGAAGTATTAAGATTTCTATGGTTTTGCTTTGTTTGGGGCAATTATGTAAGCATTGTGTATGTTATAACAATAGGTTTATATGATTTCTGTCCATCTTCTTGTCATGATAGAGTTTATTAAATGCTAAAGAAAGGATCATCCACTTTACTTTTTATTTCTTTTATGATGAATCTCTGATTTTAAAAATTAGAAGAAATTATAAAATATTAAACTTAATTTTAATCTATTAAAAGTTAAAAATATATAGCATTGTAAAATGTATAAATTAAACTTTTATTGGTATAAAAACAGATTTTGTGAAAAGATTTAAAATTTTCATTAATGTAATTTAAGTCCCTTTAGTAATTTAAATTTATTTGCAGTGATTGAGGAACAAATCCAATATAGATTAAAGGAACATTTATAGGGAGGATCAGAAAACTTTAGCTTCTGTGCTAGGGCTGTCATTTTATCTGGTTATGTCACCTTGGGCAGTTTACCTAATCACTTAGGATCATCCTCATGTATAAAATGAAGGATTATACTCGGTAATCATAAGCACCTTCCATTCCTAAAATACAATGACCCAAACATGTCCAGTAATAAGTCTGCTTAATTGAACATATTTACTGCCATATATATTTTTTTATAATTTGTTTAATGTTTATTTATTTTGAGAGAGAGAACACTTACATACAAGCGAGCAGAAGAGAGGCACAGAGACAGAGAGAGAGGGAGAGAGAGAGAATCCCAAGCAGGTCCTCCCACTGTTAGTGCAGAGCCCAATGTGGGGCTTGAACTCATGAACCATGAGATCATGACCTGATCCGAAATCAAGAGTAGGATGCTTAACCGACTGAGCCACCCGGGCATCCCTGCCATATAAATTTTTTTTTTTTAATTTTTTTTTAACGTTTATTTATTTTTGAGACAGAGAGAGACAGAGCATGAACGGGGGAGGGTCAGAGAGAGAGGGAGACACAGAATCTGAAGCAGACTGCAGGCTCTGACCTGTCAGCACAGAGCCCAGTGCGGGGCTCGAACTCACGGACCGCGAGATCATGACCTGAGCTGAAGTTGGACACTTAACCGACTGAGCCACCCAGGTGCCCCCCTGCCATATAATTTTAAGAGAGTTTAATTTTAACTTTATGTGTATTGTAAACACTGTCTTCTTATCTTTGCAGAGATGGTTTCTTAGGTCATTTTATTCACTTGTTAGATTATTAAGAATCTATTTTCTTTATACATGGATAAGTGCCCATACCTAATAATAACAATAATAAATCTAGCTAAGATTTATTGACTTCTTACTACTTGCCAAGCACACCCTGGAACTATGGTCAACTTTGGAGTGTTTTGGGGGCTCTAAAAATAGCATTTCTTCTTAATTTAAAATTGTTCTTGAAGTTAGATTTAATTATTTTTTATATTCTATGACATTTTCTCAAATTTCACATGAATGTGTAGTTTTGCAGTATAAATAGAGCAATTCAGCATGTATTTCCTTTTTTTTTTTTTTTTTTTGCTTTCTTATGTCTTCTTTCATTCATTTCATTTAAAAGTTAGTGATTGAGCCCATACCTGTCTAGGTGTTAGGGATACAGAAATGAAGAGACAAACTTTTTTGCCCTCATCTAGCCTGGTTCCAGTAGAAGAAGGTAGTAAATAAGTAAATCAGAAAATATATAATATGTTAAATGATGGTAAGTTTTGCATAGACAAAGCAGGAAAGGGAGGAAAAAGGAAGACTTGGAAGGGGGTGTTAAGATTTTAAATATGGTAGCAAGGAAAGTTTGAGAAGATGACATTTGAACAAAGAGATAAAGGAAGAGACAGAGAGTGCCATGTAGATATTTGGGTGAAGAGTTTCCACGGCTCCTGGGTGGCTCATTCGGTTGGGTGTCCGACTTTGGCTCAGGTAATGATCTCATGGCTCTTGAGTTCGAGCCCCGCGTCAGGCTGTGTGCTGAAAACTTGGAGCCTGGAGCCTGCTTCAGATTCTGTGCCTCCCTCTTTCTCTGCTCCTCCCCTGCTTACGTTTTCTCTCTCTCTCTCTCTCTCTCTCTCTCTCTCTCAAAAAAAAAAAAAAAAAAAAAGATTTTTCCAAGTAGGAGGAAGAGTAGGAACAGAGCCCTGAGGTAGTATTTTGTTCTTGATTTTGTTTTTTCTCCCTAGGAGCTATAAAGAGGGAGTGTGTGTGTGTGTGTGTGTGTGTGTGTGTGTGTGTGTGTGTGTGTAGGCAGCAATTAGTAGGGAATAGTCAGCGAAAGAATAGTGTAGGACATGAAACTAGATATAAAGAGGGAAGGATCTAGGAAGAAGACAAATCAGGAACAGCTTTGTAGGCCATTGTCAGGGCTTCAACTTTTACTGTGTGTGAGATGGAAACCCACTGAGGGATTTCAGCAGAGTGAAGTGATTTAACTTGAAAGGATCACTGCAGTTCTTGTTTTGAGAATTTACTACAGTGGGTAAGAATGGAAACAAAGTAAACAGGAGACTGGACGTATTTCAGGTGAGAAGTAATGGTGGCATAGACTAGGGTTACAGCAGTGCAAGTGGTGGAGAAAATGAGTTGGTTTCTGGATATATTTTGAAGGGACAGGTGATGGATTTTCTCATAGGTTGGCTGTGGAGTAGAGGAGAGAGGAGGCAAGATAATGCCAAGAGTTTTGGCCTAGGCGTTTGGAATGCTGAAGTTCAGGTTACTGACGTCAGAAATTGAGTGCACGAAGAACGGATTTGGGTGAGGATCTCAAGTTTCCTTTTGGACATGTTAAGTGTGAGGTACTTCTATTAAGCATCTCTGTGGAGCTACTTAATAGGTAGTTGGATATATGAGTCCGGAGTTCAGAGGCAAGAGAAGGTCTAGAGATAAAAGTCTGGGAGTCAACAGCATATTGATGATATTTAAATCCTTGAGACTGGGTGAACTTTACATAGGAGTGAGTATAAAAAGGGAAGAATTACAGAGATTAATCCTTGGGTTACAGCCATGTTTTAAAGCTTGGGGAAATAAAGAGAGATCAGCAAAGGAATTGGCATGTGGCTAGTGGAGATACGAGGAAAGTCTGAGAGTGAAGTTTCCTGGAAGCCACATGTGAAGGTGTTCTAAGAAGGGAGTGATCAACAGGTGAGCTCTAAGAATGGTTATTAGATTAAGCATGCTGAGGGGATTGGTGATCACCTTGGCAAATAGATTCATCGGAGTGGTGGGGGTGAGAGCTGAGTATAGTGAGTTGGGGAGAGAAAGGAAGACAATGAGTTGTAGATGACGAATAGAAGCAACATGTATATGTAATGCCAGTCTACAAGGGAATTGACACATGGGGCAGCAGCTGGAGGGAATGTGGGTCAGAACTCTTTGGTGTTGTTTTTAAAGGATGGGAGAGATTACAGCATGTTTTGTGTTTATGGGAGGAGAGAGACAGACATGGAGGTATGTGTGCAGACACTTGATGATTAAGCACGTCTTACGTCTTCTTTTGTTGTTTTAGCTCTGATTCTATTTTTAGATACAATTTTGAATGAGTCAGCTCCACTCCTTAATCTTCAGTCTATTGCACTGATTCTGATTAGTGAAAAAGTAGAACATGAGGGGTTTGTGAGGACTTTCCCAAATCTTAAACTCATCTTAGAGGGTTGAGAGACACGAACAAATAGAATAGGAGTAGGACAGAATGCTAGGTAGTTTCTTGCTTGATTTTAATAATTATTAGCTATTTCTTGCTTTTTAAACTCTGAGATTTTTCTGAAAAAGTCACCTTTTTTCCGAATACATGTTTCCTCCCCCCACCCCCTTTGCAGTTATCCAGGTGTTCTGTAATTGAAGCTCCATGAAGGCAGAGACTGCTTTGTTCACGGCTGTCTCTCTAGTATCTATCTAGCTTAGTCCCTGAACACCCGAAGCGCTAAGTAGATACTTGTTATGAATGACTTGAAAAGTATTCATTCTCTACTGAATGAATAGTGAAAAACGGAACTATGGACTTTTTGAGATGATAAAGTGAAAATAATACTGTTCTTCCAGCTTTTGTGTAATGCTGAGCCCAGGTTTTTGAATCAGAAGAGGAGTTTAATAATGACAGACTCATTTCATGCTTATGAGTCACTATCACATCAGACCAGGCAAGACACCTGCTACGTTACACATGTAGTTCTTTTGAAAACCAAACTCCTAACTTTAATTAATCTCTTAATTTTCACACAAAATTTTAGTTTAAAAAAGATGAGAAATTGTATTTTCCCTTATAGATATTTACTTTATAGTGCGTTCTGGCACGTTAGTATTGTCCATACAGTGGTTAAGGGCACAGACTTCTAAGTAAGACCACTTAAGTTCAGATATGGGCTCACTTATTAATTGTTGACCATGGTAATATACTCACTTCTTTGTAGCTCGATTTTCTCATCTGTAAAGTGGGAATAATTTACAGGGAGGTTGTTGCAAGACTTATTTATATAAAGCTCCCAGAACCAATGCCTGTATGTAACAGGTGCTTTGTGTTAGTTGTCATTATTGTGTCTCCTACTGTGTCCTCAAATTCTGTCTTCTAATTATGGATAATGGGAGGAAGTATTGCTAGGTATATATAATTTTTTACTTTAAGGATTTAAAAGTCAAGACCATTAAAAATCATGTGAAATGTCTCTGAAATACACAGTGATTAAAATTTCAGTTATTATTAATATTTGGAAGCCAGTCTTCATTTAGCTTATATTTTAGAAATACATTTTTCTGAAAAATTATTTAAACTCAGTGGAGGTGATAGGATTTTGATATCTAATCTTAATGGTGAAAGCTGATGTATAGTTGCCATGAATTTTATCTCAAGTTTATTTTGCTATGTAGACATATGTCTAATAAAAAAAAAGATGCTGCATAAACCATCGTTTGAGTTTCAATGTGCTTCTGTTTTTGGTGGAGGTATAAATGTTATTTCTGGCCGTGTCCTTCATACTTAGCTCTTCTTACAACAAATGGAAAGGCCTTAATTGTACCTAAGGGAATAGTTAATCCACAGTGGACATATGGTGGACAAAAGCCGAGTCTAGTGAATGAAATAAAATTATAAATGGTAAACATGTGAATGCTTGCAAAGTCTGGCAGCCATGAAGGATGGAGTATTGTTTGAGATTAGCAAATTTGTGTGCAGCATAATAATTCTTTTCTTGACATGTTTGGATTGTACAGGTTTATAGAAATTCGATTAAAAGATTCTTATATATAAAGCATATTTGTCTCTTTTATTGTTCATTAAGCTTTGTGATATGACTTTGATGTCAACAATAGAGGCTGATGATCTCACATTTTTGGAAAGTTACTGCTCTTTTGATTGGGGGCAGTTAATTAGCATTAACCCAGAACAGCTCTTGGGCTTTATGGATTTGAGCATTATATGTGGTTGCACTGCTCCAGCAAAAGGTTAAGTATTAATGGAAAACGGTCACAGCCCTTTTACTTAAAGAAAACATGTTACTTGTACGTTTTCTTTTGATTTTACTTTTACAGTTACATTGAATGTCTTCATTCATTTAGCCATCCATAAAGCAAATATTGTTGCACACGCAGTGGATAATAAGTCTTTTTAGGACTACTTGTGTGGTATGTCACAGATCATTAACTGCAAGTAACCACCTGACTTAAGGGAAGCCTGGAAGCATCATTATAGTGAAATAAGCTTTTATTTAGGTATCACTGCAGCACATTGATTTATTGAAATGTCACCAGTTGCTACTGTGAAAATATATTCTCGTTATCATTCAGGGAAGGGTAGAGATTAACTGCTGTAGACTGTAAAAGAGATCTATTGCTGACAATGGAAAAAAATAAAAAATGAAAAAAATGTTATGTGGTCTGTATTTGATCTAATAATTACTTTTAAAGAAGTAATTAGGTAATTAGGCTAAGTTAAGTGATTCTTTAGGATGCTTTCAAGTCTGTGTGTGCTTCTACATATGTTTTGCTTTCTCCCTAATTTGAAATACCTTTAAGTTAAGCAACATAGAAAGGCAGCAGCAAACTTCATTATAACAGTCCATAAAGTAGTAAGTTCTTTCTGTGAGCACATGGCTGCTTTCTAGGCAAATATATCATGGATCCTACTTTCAGGAAATTTCAGGTCTTGTTGTGGAAGTGAGATTAACATAAAAAGTACAAAGGAAAGACAACATATAATTTGGTACTGTCGTATCAGTGGGAGGGAAAAATTGCCACCTAAGGATTAAGAGGAATGTGTAACTCACACTGAGTCTTTGCAAAAGTAGTAGGGTTTGGATATATAAATGGAAGGACTGAAATTCAGGCAAAATGTTAACATTTTAAGATAAAGTGTATTTAGGGAGAATTTGACAGAATCTTGAATCCTTAATTATTTGATTCATTTAATAGAGTCTATGCCAGGTATTTACTATTTTTCAAAGCAGTATAAGCTATGTGTCAATTTGATTTTATTTGGGCTTTATTATTAAAATCATAGTAAAAATTACATTATAGCTTTTGGCATTTTGCTGCCACACACACACACACACACACACAGTGCTTAGGTGGGTAGCTTACTGTTCCTTTTGGACTAATGCTGAGTTGTTTAAATATAGTGATGGTATGGTGTTCCCTTTTATAGAACATTTGTTATGTGCCAGGCATTCATGCGAAGTGATATCCCTTTATGACTGCGGAAGCAATCTCAGAGACGGTAGATTGGTTGTTGTTAGATAGCTAGTAGGAGGTGGAGCTGAGAGTTGAACTCAGCTGTTTGCCTCTTGAAGACCTTCACTCCTTTCCATTTTGTTACAGCTGTTTTGAGCCAATTCAAGGATATCTATCCATATGGGACTTAACGTTGGCTCTTTTGCAATTAAATAAAAAAAACACTAAAGAAACATACGTATACATATACCATAACACAAAAAGCTGGTAGAAAGTTAACTTTTGCTTTAGGGATGTGGAATTTACTATTTCTAAAGCCCTGCTGCACCCAAAATAATTCAGCTTCTTGGGAAGGATGTCCGGAGCCCTTTTACACACTTATATCTCCAAAGAACTCATTTTAGTTTCTTGAAATAGGAGTTCTATTTCTTTATTTTGTTTTTGTTTCCATGCTAAGAAAATCTAAATAACTGAAAAATATTAGAGCCTGGGTTAATTTGGCAGGGTTGCCATAATGAAGTACATCGGACTGGGTGGTTTAAGCAACAGAAATTTACTTCTTCACAGTTCTGGAGACTACAAGTCCAGAATCAAGGTTTCCTTTTGAGACCTGTCTCCTTGGCTTGCAGCTGGCTGGCAGTCATCTCCCTTCGTCTTCACACGTTCTTGCCTCTGTGCACGTCTGTATCTTAGTCTCCTGTGAGGACACCAGTCAGAGTGGATTAGGGTCCATCCGTAGGACCTTGATTTTACCTTCTTACTTTACAGGCTCTATCTCCGAACAGAGTCACATTCTGAGGAACAAGAGAATTAGAACTTGAACATATGAATTCGTGGGGATGGGGGTGACACAGTTAAGCCCCAAACAGAACCATTATGTTTAATATGTTGGAAGTAAATCTCAAAGAATTACAGAAGTTGAAACTAGAAGAATCTAGAACTTTTTTAATTTTGTTATTTTACTTACTAATGAGAAAACCAAAATTAGAGCTCTTTTAGAAACATGAAAATTAGTGGGAATTAAATTTACAAATTACCTTTTAATATTTAGTATATAAAAATGTGGTTTATTGTGGTGATGAATCAGATTATTTAAATAACTTTTTTGTTTGGTACTAGGAGAATCAAATGCACATACTTTGCAAATTAAGGAAGAATACTTCTAAAAGTAAATGGTGCCCTCCCTCTTTTTTTCTGTTCCAGTACTTCTAAAAATATAATGGAAGCCAAAGGAAGGGTGATAGTGAATTGATGTACAGAAATACAGTATTACATATGACTTTTAGAAACATATTTAACATTCAAATGTACTTTTTTTTTTTTTAATGCGTATGTAGGTTTAATTACAGAAGCTTGGTTTTTTACCTCTTTTTGAACTAATGCTTTTCTATGGATTTTTCTCAAATTTAATATGGAACTATAAATTTTAAATAATTTTTGGTAGATGATGAGGTACAAATGAACTATACAAGAAGCTACTGGGTACTTACTAAAAGTAACTGTGTTTTTAAGAAGTACTTCGTATTATAATCTATCAGTTTCTATATGATCAAAGATTCTGATGTTGATCCCTCCTCTCCCCTCTCCTCTCCTCTCTTCCAGTGTAATGTGTAGTGTTGTATAACTGTCAGGGGTACAGTATAGCAGTTCATCCATTAGTGCCCATATATTACTCAGTGCCCATCAGGGTATGTGTACGCTTAATCCCCTTTACCTATTTCACCACCCCCTCCCCCATCTACCTCTCCTCTAGTAACCCTCTGTTTGTTCTCTATAGTGAGGAGTCTATTTTTTTGGCTTGTCTCTTGTTTGTTTGTTTGTTTTGTTTCTTAAGTTCCACATATGAGTAAAATCACGGAATTTTCTTTCTTTGGCTTATTTCATTAAGCCATCTGTATAGATCCACCCATGTTGTTGCAAATGGGAAGGTTTCATTCTTCTTAATGGCTGAATTATTTATATATGTGTGTGTATACACACGCGCGCGCGCACACACACACACACACACACACACACACACCCCACATGTTCTTTATCCATATTCATCTATCAGTGGGCATTTAGACTGCTTCTGTAATTTGGTTATTATAAATAATGCTGCAGTAAGCATAGAGGTACATATATCTGTTCAAATTACTGTTTTTATATTCTTTGGATAAATACCCAGTAGTATGACTATTGGATCATAGGGTAGTTCTATTTTTAATTTTTCAAGGAACCTCCATACTGTCTTTCACAGTGGCTACACCAGTTTGCATTCCCACCAGCAGTGCACAGGGGTTCCTTTTTCTCCACATCCTCACCAACAATTGTTTCCTGTGTTTTATATTTTAGCTATGTGTGATATCTCATGTGGTTTTGATTTGCATTTCCCTGATCACAAGTGATGTTGAGCATCTTTTCATATATCTGTTAGTCATCTGGATATCTTCTTTGGAGGAATGTCTGTTCATGTCCTCTGCGCATTGTTTAATTGGATTATTTGGGTTTTGGCTGTTGAGTTGTAAAAGTTCTTTTTTTTTTTTTTTTTTAAGTTTATTTATTTTGAGAAAGAGACAGTGAGTGGTGGAGGGACAAAGAGGGAGAGAGAATCCCAAGCAGCCTCCCTGCTGCTAGCGTAGAGCCCAATGTAGGGCTCAATCCCATGAACCATAAGATCATGACCTGAGCTGAAATCGAGTCAGATGCTTAAGCAAGTGAGACACCTGGGCACCCTGAGTTGTTTAAGTTCTTTGTATATTTTGAATGCTAATCCTCTATCGGATATGTCATTTGTAAATATCATCTCCCATTCGGTACGTCATCTTTTGGTTTTAGTTAGCTTTTTATTTTGATGTAGTCCCAATAGTTTATTTGCTTTTGTTTCCCTTGCCTCAGGAGACATATCTGCAAAGATGTTATTATGGCCGATGTCAGAGAAATACCTGCCTGTGGTGTCTTCTAGGAATTTTATGGTTTCAGGTCTCACATTTAGGTCCTTAATCCATTTTGAGGGTGTGTGTGTGTGTGTGTGTGTGTGTGTGTGTGTGTGGTGTAAGAAAGTGGTCCAGTTTCATTCTTTTGCACGTAGCTGTCCAGTTTTCCCAACGATATTTGTTGAAGGAACAGTAGTTGTTTTTTCAAGTAAATCATCACAGAAAAAATTTTCTGGTGCAATAAAGGCAGTCATGGCACACTTGATGTAATCAGTTGTGCTCTGTATTACAAATAATTTAGTAATAATGAGGCAGATCTATGTATGTAATATATGATAACTATATAATGTACTATATGTCTATATAAAGTATTACCTTGTATTCTGATTGGCTTTCTAAAGAGAGAGAAATGAGTGGAGATTCAGTAAGTGCTTTGGGAATTGTGCATACATAATTGTGTTTGATGGCATTATTCATCGCATATTGTATTGGAAAAAAATTTGAGGATTAAAAGAGGCTCTGGGAGTCTTGGATGCACGATTTAAAGTTTTGTCGTCCATGTATTAGTTCAGATTGTTAAAATAGGAATCAAAACACCTCTTATCAGTCCAAGAGACCATATAGTATCTTAGGCTTTTATAGTTTTTTTCCCTTTTATTGTTTTAAGATGCTGTAGTTTTAGGATCTTTTTTGTTTGTTTGTTTTGAGATATAATTCATATACCATAAGATTTGCCATTTTAAAGCATATAGTTTTTAGAATATCTACTAGGTTATGCAACCATTGTCACTATTGAATTTCAGAACATTTCTGTTATCCCAAAAAAGAAACTCTTTGCCCATTAGTACTCATTGCCCTTTTCCCTTCTTCCCCCTTCCATTCCTAGCCCCTGGCAAGTACTAATCAACTTTCCATCTCTGTGGGTTTGCTTATTCTGGGTATTTCTTATAAATGAATCATGAAATATGTGGCCTTTGTTTCTGGGTTTTTCACTTAATGATGATGTTTTCATGGTACTCTGTTATAATGGGTATCACTACTTCCTTTCTTTTTATGGTTGAAGAATATTGCTTTATGTGGAGACACTTTACCACATTTTGTGTATTCATTTATCAGGTGATGGACACTGGCTTGTTTCTAAGTTTTGACTATCATAAATAATGCTGTTATGAACATTTGTGCACAAGTTTTTGTGTAGACCTGTTTTTCATTTCTCTTGGGAAGATCCTTAGGAATGGAATTGTTGGGTCATATTTGAGGAAGTGTTTGAGGAATTGCCAAGCTACTTTTTACAGCAGCCGCCCCATTTTACACTTCTACCAGCCATGTATGAGGGCTGCAGTTTCTCTACATCATTACCAGCACTTGTTATTCTCATTTTTTAATAGCCATCCTAGTGTGTTTTCTGAAATATTTCATTGTGGTTTTGATTTGCATTTCCCTAACGATTAATGATGTTAGGTATCTTTCAATGTACTTAATGTCTATTTGCAGATCTTCTTTGGAGAGATACATATTCAGATCATTTGCCCATTTTTTAAATTGGGTTAACTTTAAAAAAATTATTTCTTTAAATTTAAGTGAGTTAACATACAGTGTAGTCTTGGCTTCAGGAATAGAACCCAATGAGTCATCACTTCCATATAACACCAGGTGCTCAACTCAACAAGTGCCCTTCTTAATGCCCATCACCCATTTAGCCCATCCCCCCACCCATATCCCCTTCAGCAACCCCCGGTTTGTTCTCTATATTTAAGAGTCTCTTATGGTTTGCCTCCCTCTCTGTTTTATCTAATTTTTCCTTCCCTTCCCCTATGTTCATCTGTTTTGTTTCTTAAATTCCACATATGGGTGAAACCATATATTTGTTTTTCTCTGACTTATTTCACTTAGCATAATGCACTCTAGTTCCATCCACATTGCTGCATATGGCAAGATTTCATTCTTTTTGATCACCAAGTAGTATTCCATTTATTTATTTATTTAGTTAGTTAGTTATTTAGTTATTTATGTGTTATGTATATATTTATGTATTTACGTATATATATAAATTTGTATGTATATATTTATGTATTTATGTGTGTATATTTATGTGTATGTATATTTATTTGTGTGTATATGTTATATATTATAATTATATATAATATATTCACATACATATATACACATAAATATATATTCACACACATACATACACATATTATAATATATATTCACATACATATATACACATAAATACATAAATATTTACATACACACAAATATTATATTATATCACCTTCTCACCTTCTTTATTCATCAGTCAATGGATGTTTGGGCTCCTTCCATAATTTGGCTATTGTTGGTAGTGCTGCTGTAAACATTGGGGTTGCATGTTCCCCTTCGAATCAGCATTTTTGTATCCTTTGGATAAATACGTAGTAGTGCAGTTGTTGGGCCATAGGGTAGCCCTGGTTTTAATCTTTTGAGGAATCTCCATACTGTTTTCGAGAATGGCTCTACCAGTTTGCATTCCCACCAATAGTGCAAAAGGGTTCCCCTATCTCTGCATTCTCGCCAACATCTGTTGTTTCCTGAATTGTTAATGTTAGCCATTCTGGCAGGTGTGAGGTGGTATCTCATTGTGGTTTTGATTTGTATTTCCCTGATGATGAGTGATGTTGAGCATCTTTTTATGTGTCTGTTAGCCATCTGGATGTCTTCTTTGGAAAAGTGTCTATTCATGCCTTCTGCCTATTTCTTTACTGGGTTGTTTTTTGCGTATTGTGTTTAAGTTCTTTATAGATTTTGGATGCTATCCCTTTATCTGATGTTTCATTTGCAAATATCTTCTCCCATTCCATCCGTTTGCCTTTTAGTTTTGCCGGTTGTTTCCTTTGCTGTGCAGAAGTTTTTTTATCTTGATGGGGTCCTGATAGTTCACTTTTGCTTTTATTTTTCCTTGCCTCTGGGGACATGTCTAGCAAGAAGTTGCTGCGGTTGACTTTTTATTATTGAGTTGTTAGTGTCCTTTATATGATATTATACCCTTATCAGATACATGATTTGTAAATATCTTCTTTGATTCTGCAGATTACCTTTTATTTTCTTGTTAATGCCATTTGATACACAGAAGTTTTAAACTTTGATGAAATCTGTTTTATCTTTCCCCACCCCCCCCCCCCCCCCCTTTGGTTGCTTACACTTTAGGTGTTATCTAAGCAATTGTTGCCCTATCCAGGGTCATGAAGATTTATATCTATGCTTTCTTTTAAGAGTTTTATAGTTTTAACTCTGTAGGTTAGGTGTTTCATCCATTTTGAATAAGTTTTTTTGTATTCTGTGAATAGGAGTCCAGGTCTATTCTTTTTTGCATATGTGTATGTACCAGCATAGTTTGTTGGAAATACTCTTTCCCCATTGAATGGTCTTGGCACTTGTTACGGTCAATTGACTGAAGATGTATGAGTTTATTTCTGGACTCTTATTTATATTTCATTGATCCGTATGTCTGTCCTTGTGCCAGTACCACATTGAATTACTACTGTAGCTTTGTTTGAAATTAGGAAGTGTGATTCCTCCTATTTTTTTTTTTTTTCTTTTTCAAGATTGTTTTGGCTATTCTGAGTTCCTCGCATTTCCATATGAATTTTAGGATTTACTTGTCATTTGCTACAAAGAAGTCAGCTGGAAATTAGGTACATATTGTGTTGAATCTGTAGGTCAGTTTGGGGAGTAATGCCATTTTAACCATAGTAAGTCTTCCAGTCCATGAAATTGGAAGTTTTTTCATTTATTTAGTTTTTCTTTAATTTCTTTTAACAATGTTTTATAGTTTTCAGAGAGTAAAATTTATACTTCTTTTGTTAAATTTATTCCTAAGTATCTTATCCTTTTTAATGCTATCGTACTATTATAAGTAGAAATGTTTTCTTAATTTCATTTTTGGGTTGTTTATTGCCAGTGTATAGAAATGCGATGATTTTTGAATATTATATTCTACAGTCTTGCTGTGCTAGTTTATTATTTCTAATAGTTTTATGTGTGTGTGGATTCTTTAAGATTTTCAACACATAAGATCATGTCATCTCTAAGTGGAGATAGTTTTACTTTTTTTCTTTCCAACGTGGATGCCTTTTAATTCCTTTTCTTGTCTAATTGCCCCAGCTAGAATTTCCATTGAACAGAAATGATGAGAGCAGATATCCCTGTTGTGTTTTTATCGTGAAAGAGTGTTGGATTTTATGAAATGCTTTTTCTGTATCTGTTGAGACAATCGTCTCTTTTTTTTGTTTTGTTTTAGTTTTTGTTTTTCTGTATTCCAGTTTGATTATGAATAGCCTCAATGGACCTGTCTTTAGGTTACTCGTTTTTCCTGCCTGCTGGAATCTGCTATTCTGTTGAATCTGCTATTTTATGACTTCAACTTCTCTAGTGAATTTTTCATTAGTGCTTGTTAATTAACCCCATGATTTTTATCATTTCTGAATCTGTTTCTCTGACTGGCTTTTATCTTAGTATTGCTCAGATTTTCTTGTTTCTTCATATAAATACTTATTGGGCTTGGACAGTTTTGAATGCTGTATTTTATTACCTTCTCTTGTGCTTTGGTAGGCACTTAAATTTTTTGTAGCTTGAGTTTTTAAGCTTTGTTAGAGTCCCTGTACTCTAGGGCTAACTTAGTTCCATTCCTAAGGTGCTACCCTGTTGTGTTCTCTACTTAGTGCCCTGGGTATTCAGTGAGTTCCATCCTCTGTAGTTGGTTGGAAGTTGAATATCTCCTAGATCTAGATCTGTGCTTTCTGGCAATCTTTCTGGTTCTTCTTTGCCCAGCCTTATGGAATTTTGCCCTATACACATGTACCTTAGTCCAGAACAGGCTCAAAGAGACTCTCCTAAAGATTTCTGGACTTTTTCTCCTTGTAGAATTGTCCTTTTCGGTAGTCTGTTGCAGAGTCCCAGGTGCTTCTGCTGATTTGAACTGTGTTCCCAGTTTTCCCTTGGCAGTGAGCTGATGGTGCTTACTTCAGTTCTCCCTTTCCTTTGTATGGTCCAGAAAGTCAAAGTGACTGTAAACTCACTTTATTTGTATCTTATCTCTCAGGGGTCATCTGGCCTGATGTTCAGTGTCTGCTGAATGTATTTTGTACAATTTTCTAGTGGTTTATGGTAGGAGAAAAATCTTGTCCCAAGTATTCTATCGTAACTGGAAGTAGTAGTACTCTAAGAAAGTCATCAAATATTTTATATCTTCAAAACGTTTTGTATTTTCAGATTTGTATATCAAATAAAACATAGATTATACTTACCAGTGTTTTATATTAGGTTTTTTTATGAAGAGAGTTTCAAGATTAAAAATAATTAGAGAAACTCAAAACTAGATCAGTTCAGGGGCACCTGGGTGGCTCAGTTGGTTAAGCATCCAGCTTCAGCTCAGGTCATGATCTCGCGGTTCATGAGTTCGAGCTCTACTTTGGACTCCCTGCTGTCAGCCTGTGAGCACAGAACCCACTTTAGATCCTGTCCCCGTCTCTCTGCCCCTCTTCCACTTGCACTCTCCCCACTTAAAAAAAAAATCAGTTCATTTCAGAATACCAATCTATAGGGAATTTCACTCATTTGGGTCATGAGGCTGAGCCACTTTCTTACACCATACATACCTTGATTTCATGGAAAGTAAAGAGAAAGACAGTGTTGATGATGATTAAAAAAAACACACAAACTGATGTTTTTTTTAAGAAAGTGGCCCTTGAAAATAAAAACCTCTGAAGTACATGTTGTTACCCATAGGGTAAAAATATTCTTGTTAGTGATACTCTTTAGAGTATAGGTTACTAAGACTAATAGTTAAGTACTTTAAAGGTCAGCCAAATATTTTGACTAATACTATTGAATAACATGAGTATCATCTCAGCAGTGCAATATAGTAATATGCTTACTTAGCAAATATCTGTTAAGGGCCTGTTATGCCTAGGAATCATACTAAATACTGGGAATACAAGAAGATTAAGGTGTGGTCCCTATCCTTAAAGACCTGATAGTTTTCAAGATATGGTCATAAAATTACAAGGAAAGTTGGAATCATAAGGTTGGAAGTATGGACAGTCAGGGGAAGGTGGGATATTACATGGAGATCAAGGTAAAGGATCAGTACAATGTGAAGACTATGGAATAAAAAAGGCATAGATGTGGATGACATATCATTTGGGGTTTTATGGCATCATTTATGTTTTTTTCCTCATGGTTCTCATTGTATTGAGGCCTCACTTCAGGTTCTCCTCCTCAGAGAGTCTTCCCCAAGGTTGCTTCTTAAATTGCACAGGATTCCTGGGAGATTAGGTGAGACCAGATGGTGACCTGAGGTGAAGAAGAGGATGAATTCTGCTCTGTCCTCTCTTCCCCATTAAGGCCTTTGCACTGAATCTTTGCGGAGTCTCCCAGGAATTTTTTCAAAAGATGGGAATGTCAAAGAGAGGGGCTCCAGGTTGAAACAGCAATCAGGGCAAATTTGTGTCCTCTTCAATTTGAACATTATCTCAAGTTTAAATCTCTAGAGAAAATAGATTTGATAGTAATATGATAGTCATGAAACTTAAGCCAAAGTTATCAGTGTGACATTTGAAATCAAATCTTGCCTTTAACCTAAGTTTTAATTTCTTCTTTATTAAAAAAAAATATTTTAGTGTTTGCTTATTTTTGTGTGTGAGAGAGACAGAGAGAGAGAGAGAGAGAGAGAGAGACAGAGAGAGAGAGGAGGGAGGGGGAGAGGGAGGAGACACAGAATCTGAAGCAGGCTCCAGGCTCCAAGCTGTCATTACAGACCCGATGCGGGGCTCAAACTCACAAACCATGAGATCATTACCTGAATCAAACTCAGACCCTTAATCGACTGAGTCACTCAGGTGCCCCAAATTCTTTTCTCTTTTATTTATTTCGCTACTGTAATACAAGTAGGTGTTGAGTGGGAATGGAAAGGGAAAGTAGTATCTCAAAGTGAACATTATGTATGTATTGTTTAGAATTAATTCAGCTCCAAAGTATGACTGTTGTACTGTTACGTTTTTCTTGCCACAGAACTTCGTATACATGTGGTAAATGAAAAAATCAAAACCCAGAAAACTTCCAGGATGTATTAAAGCCAGGAACTTTGCTAGAGGTTAGAAATTTCTATTGATTTGGGGCACCTGGAGGGCTCAGTCAGTTAAGTGTCTGACTTTGGCTCAGGTTATGGTTTCACGGTATGTGAGTTTGAGCCCTGCATTGGGCTCTCTACTGTCAGCCTGGAGCCCGCTTTGGATCCTCTGTCCCCCTCTCTCTCTGCCCCTCCCCTGCTCACTTTCTCTTTCTCTCTCTGTCTCTCTCAAAAGTTAATAAACTTAAATAAATCCTTAAGAAAAAGAAGTTTCTATTGATCCTCCTATAATGCCAAATTCAAGATCTTGAAAAAAATATATGTGGATCAAATTTGGCTTTCTCTAAGAATTCCTCCTGCTCAGTTGCCTATGTATACACCCCCTGCAACCTCCACACCAACAGCTTTAATGTAGGATCTTGAGTGCTTTTCATATTGTTTTTAAGTTTATTTATTTTGAGAGAGTGCAGTGGAGGATGGGCAGAGAGAGAGAGAGAGAGAGAGAGAGAGAGAGAGAGAATCTTAAGCAGGCCCCATGCTGTTAGCGCAGAGCCCGACACAACAACTTGATCCCATGACCTGTGAAATCATGACCTGAGCCAAAATCAAAAGTCGGGCACTTAACCAACTGAGCCACCCAGGCGCCCAGTCTTTAGTTTTAGTAATATCCACGGAAGCTTATTTAATTCCGGAATCAGTTGCCTGCTTACTGATACTCTTTTTTTTTTTTTTTTTTTTTTAATATCATTAAGACTGATTTTTTTAGAGCAGTGTAAGTAAGATTCACAGGAAAATTGAAGGGAAGGTACACGGCTAGCTTCTCCCATTTTTCACACTCCAGAGTGGTACATTTGTTACAGTTGATAAATCTACACTGAAACATCATAATCGCTTAAAGTCCGTCATTCCCTCTGTGATTCATTCTTGGTATTATGCCTTCTCTGGGTTTGGAAAAATATGCAGTGACATTTGTCCATCATTATGGTGTTGTACAAAAGCCATATTGGAATCAACAAGTTTAGATTATTCTTCTGAGGAGTTTTAAGAAAGCAGAGAAATAGAAGTAGGGGATGGTGAAGAGTTTTAAAATTATTTTTGCTTTTGTTTTTTCGGATGGGAGAAATACGTTTGTATGCTGATAGAAATGAAGTAATAAGGTGGAACTGATGATGTAGGGGAGCGAGGTTAGAATCGCTGCAGTGATGTCATTAGATGGTTGAAAAGGGGTAGGATTTCGGGGGCAAATGTTTGGCTTGAGGTAGGAGCATGGACCGTTTATCAATTCATAGTAACAGGAGTATAGGCAATTTCTTATACCATGTTTGATGTGTGGAGGGTCTCGGCTGTTTCCAGTTTCTCAGTGAAATAGGAAGCATAGTCTTTGTTGTGGGTTAAACTATTTCCTTCCAAAAAGGTATATTGAAATCCCGACCTCCAGTACCTGTGACTGTGACCTTATGTAGAAATGGGATCTTTGCAGATGTAATCAAGTTAAGGTGAGTCACACTTTGATTAGAGTTAACTTTAAATCCAATGATGTATCCTTTTAAGGAGAGAGAAGTTTGGACAGAGACAGACAAATGAGGAAGAAAGCCATGTGGAGGTGGACTCAGAGTTTGCAGCGATGCAGCCGCAAGCCAGGGAATGCCAAGGTTTGCTGGAAACTTCAAGAAGCTAGGAAGAGGCAAGGCACCGTTGTTCCCTGTAGCCTTCAGAAGGAGCACAGCCCTGCCAGTACTTTGATTTCTGACCTCTAGCTTCCAGAATTGCGAGAGAATGAATTTCTGTTGTGTTAATATAAGCCACCTAGTTTATGATACGCTGTTAATGGCAGCTCCTGGAAACGACCAGCCTTTAACTGATGGGGAGAATGGAAGAAGCCCTGAGGTTTTGGTTTCTTCTGGATGTCTCTTAACTTTTCTTTCTTTGACCTAAGACTTCATATGATGTCAGGCTGCCTTGACATTTTCATTGGCTGGTGGGTAGAATGTTTCTCCCCACTTTTAACGGACAAGGCATCTCTTCAGGATTCTCGGCTTCACACTAGAGTCTTGGTACTAGATTTCTCTCCGTTTGCATCTCCAAGCACGTGAGTTTTCTTGGCAGGTTTTAGAAAAGCTGACTGCAGCACTTAGAAAGGATGGAATCTCCCTTCCCCTCCTGGTGGGCCAATGTAGAATTAGTTTAGAGTCAGTTAAAAGACTGATTTTATTATTTTATTTTTTTAGCATTCTGTTATAAAAATTTTCAAACACAGAGAAGTTGAGAGAAGTTTTCAGTAAACACTTGTATACTTACTGTCTAGAGCAAGGGTTAGTAAAATTAAAAAAAAAAAATTGGGGGGAGAGAGAGAGACAGAATGTGAGTGGGGGAGGGGTAGAGAGAGAGAGACACACAGAATTCAAAGCAGGCTCCAGGCTCTGAGCTGTCAGCACAGAGCCCACATGGGGCTTGAACTCATGAACTGTGAGATCATGACCTGAGCTGAAGTCGGACACTTAACCGCCTGAGCCACCCAGGTGCCCCAAGCTTTTTTTAAAAAAGATCCAGATAGGGGCACCTGGGTGACTCAGTTTGGTTAAGCCTCCGAATTCAGCTCAGGCCATGATCTCAAAGTTTGTGGGTTTGGGCCCTGCATCAGGCTCTATGCTGACAGCTCAGGGTCTGGAACCTGCTTCAGATTCTGTATCTCCCTCTCTCTCTGCCCCTCCCCTGCTTGAGCTCTGTCCCTTTCTCTCTTTCTCAAAAATAAATAAACATTAAAAAATTTAAAAAAAAGGAAAAGATCCGGATAGTAGATATTTTAGCCTTTGCAAGCCATGCAGTGTTTGTTACAAGTGTTCAACTGGCCCATTGTAGGGCAAAACCAGCCACGGATGATATGTAAATGAATGTGTGTGGTTGTGTTCCAATCAAACCTTATAGATGCTGAAATTTGTATTTCATACTTCACATTCATGTCATGAGTTATTCATTTATTTTCAACCTTTAAAAAATGTACAACCATGTTATTAGCTCATGGGCCATAACATAAACAGGTGGCAGACCACATGCGGCCCACCGGCTATAGTTTACTGACCCCTGATGTAGAGTTTATAATGACTGTCTTGCTGTTTTTGCTTTACCACATATCTGTTCATCTGTCCACCCCTCTATCAGTCTAGCAGTTCAGCTACATTTTGATGCATTGCAAAATAAGTTGCAGACAGTGCTCTTTAAACCTAAACATTTCATTGTATATATCATTACTTAGAGTTCCTTTTTTTTTTTTTTTTTCTGGTGGTGAGATTTAATGACAGTGAAATGAAAAAAATTTCAAGTACCATTTGTTGCTTTTGACAGTTCACACACCTGTAAAACCTAAATCCTTATCAAATACAGAATGTTACTATCCCAGACGAGCCCGGTCTTCCTCACTGACCTCCACACCCCGCTGCAGCCATCGTCTCTACCATGATGCAGAAATGAAAGAAGCAGAATTGTAGCAGCAGCCCCCAGAAGGCAAACAGGAAGAGACTGGAGATGAGAAGGACAGGATGCTTGCATGTTTTATTTTTTGCATTGTTCTTCATTTTTTTAATTGACTCTTTCTTGAGAGTCAATAGCTCTGTGGCCTCACATTCATGTTTTTGATTCCTTACGATCTATAGATGCTTGCTTCTTCCTATTTAAATGTGTAGATAGAATTGAATAGTATTAGTAGCTGATCCGGGTTTTTAAATGTATGATGAAAGCCAATTTGGATTTTCTTAGCAGTTGTTATGAATGTGAGGACAGATCTCAGGGCTTGCAGTATATTTCGCCCTGAACATAGTGTATTGGTAGGATGTTGAAAGGTCAGGCTTAATTTAATTTAGATATACAGGCAAGCAATAGCTGAGGCACCCCCCGTCCATTTTGAAGTTGAGGAATTTCTTTGCACCGATTTACCACTGATTTCCCAATCTGTATAGCTGTCTTTCACTCTTTATATCTTTGTAAAATTTGAGGTTATGTGGAGTTGCTGATCTGTTTTCTCTCTCTGGTGGTCACCTTGGCTGACGTGAAAATGTTCTCCCAAATTTCCTTCCGTGTTTTGTTTTGGATAGCACTGGTTACATTTTGCACAGGAAGTGACAGGCATGCTGCATGCTTTTTGTCTCTCGTAGGGTCAGTGCTGAGTACCAGGCACTGTGTCAGCTCTCTGACAGTGTAGTGTCCCTGATTTGTTTGCTCACGTTGTAGTTATAGGATTGCACATGGTTTTCTTTCTTTGTCTCTCTCTTTCTCTCTCTCTTTCTCTCTCTCTCTCTCTTTCTCTTTCTCTCTTTTTCTTTCTCTCTTTCTTTCTCTCTCTCTCTTTCTTTCTCTCTCTCTCTTTCTTTCTTTCTCTCTTTCTCTTTTTTTCTTTTTTTAATGTTTATTCGTTTTTGAGAGAGAGAGATTGAGACAGAGCTCAAGCAGGGGAGGGGTACAGAGAGGGAGGCACAGAGTCCAAAGCAGGCTCCAGGCTCTGAGGTGTCAGCACAGAGCCCATTGTGGGGCTCAAACTCATGAACTGTGATATCATGCCTGAGCGGAAGTCGAACGCCTAACCCGCTGAGCCACCCAGGCGCTCTGGTTCCAGTTTGTTCATGTGTTTATCAGTTCTAGCTCATCCTCACAGGTTCCAATTTGTCTTTGCTCCTCTTCTTATCCAGTTCCCTTGCTGACTGCTGGTCTGGCTGACCTGTAGTGACTTCAGGCTCAAGATTAGATGCAGAGGCAGCATACTGCACCTACTGCTCCAAAAGCTTCTGCACCCAAGTTCTAACTCCTACAACAAATACTTCTTCTTTATCACCAGACCGGTTCTGCCTCTTTGATCCAACCCTGATTGATACACTTTACCCGTTCTAGGATTCATATAGAAACCTTTTATATTAGATCCCGTACTTAGAGAGTTGTTTCTACCAGCTCATTTTATCTTCCAGGAATTTTTTTCTCTTCTACTCTTGGCACCTTTTCCTTATTTTTTAAAAATACTGCTATGTATTCTCATTTTTAATATTTCATCTGGCATATTAATGGTACTTTGAGCCTTAAATAACAGTTTGGATTAAAAAATCCTTATTGTGCTTAAGGGCTGGTTTTAAAAACATTTAACAGGCATATTTTATTTTATTTTTTATTTTATTTATTTAAAAAAATTTTTTTAGTGTTTATTTATGATGGAGAGAGAGAGAGAGCATGAGCAGGGGAGGGGCAGAGAGAGAGGGAGACACAGAACCTGAAGCAGGCTCCAGGCTCCAACCTGTCAGCACAGAGCTCGACGCGGGGTTCGAACTCACGAACTGTGAGATCATGACCTGAGCCAAAGTCAGACACTCAACCAACTGAGCCACCCAGGCGCCCCAACAGGCATATTTTAAAGATAGTTGAAGTCTTTTTTTACCAAAAAGACTCATGTAACAAAAACATTGAGCTGGGGAAGGTACAAAAAACCCAAAGAAGTCCTCACATTTAAAGGGTCTAGAGTGAGACACAAATGTCACTTTAAATCAGCTCTGTGTGGCAGAGGCATAATGAAACATGTTTGACAACTGACATTCAGACATAGCTTTGCATTATGCTATAGCCATATAATGTAATATGATGTGATGATCAGCATAAAGTTTTCTTTTTGGCAACTTTAAAGTTTGAACAGCTTTCAGTGACATGTGATTGATTCTTCATTGGAATTGGCTTGCATATCTTTTTTTTTTAGCATGACTATTTAGTATCAGAGGTTGAATGTTTTGACTTTTGAGGTTGACTTCTTTGTTGGCAATAGAATTGTTTCTGACCACTCAAATTAATTGATGCCACTTTTGCCCCACATGAGATCTTATTGTAATGCTTTATTTTTTTCCAAGACACATTTAAAAGACAATGTAGTAAATAATTATTGAATGAATTGATTCCAAACGGGGAGATCTGAAAATATTATTAAATTTTAATAAAATATATTGTTAAATATTAGTGGAGTAACTTCATAACTTCTTACAGTGCCATTGATGCCAAAGATGCCATTGATATACTTATTTAAAAACTCATTTTTCCGTACATTTATGTCTCATTGAAGTTTTAGCATAGTGGAGTATTTAATATATGTCACTGTGTAATGTATTCTAAGGCATTGTTATAGTGTTATTCTAGAGTTATTCTACAATTACTATGTAACAGATATTTTGTAGAATTTTAAAGTAAAGAATGATCATTCCTGGGTGGCTCAGTTGGTTAAGCGTCTGACTTCAGCTCAGGTCATGATCTCACTGTTCATGAGTTCGAGCCCCGCATCAGGCTCTGTGCTGACAGCTTAGAGCCTGGAACCTGCTTTGGATTCTGTGTCTCCCTCTCTCTCTGTCCTTTCCCCACTCATACTGTCTCTCTCTGCCTCTCAAAAAATGAATAAATGCTAAAAAAAATAAAAATTAAAAAAAATTATCATTACATACTCGATTTAGAAAATGTGGAAAATGCAGAAACCTATGAAGACAAAAAAAATATCACTCATAATTCTACCTAACAGAACCAACCACTTATTAATATGTGCATGTATTCTTTCAATCTCTTTCTGTATATGTATTTTTTCACTGACGGTTTTAAACCTATGTATTTTTCTTGAATGCAGACCTGTTTTTTAAAGCTGTGTTTTGAAGAGCTACCTAAAATTTTTACTGATTGGATGCCTTGTAGGTTACTTATTTTTCTATTTATGATTATTTCTTTGTGATTATTTCTGAATTCAAGAACCATGACTTCTATAATGTTCACTATTATAAGAGAGACAGTGAATCAAGAGTCGAACTTAAATGAATAATAGATCCCAGTAAACTGAGAAAGTGATAAGAGGAATGGAAAGAGGAATGGAAAACTCTTATTAGGTTCTCTCACCTAAAAAGCTTTAATGCTTATTCATTCTAAATTCTCAAGGTGTAATCTTCATTTATTTTTGAAATAGTGAGTATTCTGAAAAAGGGGAATCAGAGTTCAGTAGTTTCCTTTTCATTGCTCTCCCACGATTACAATATTCATTAAGAAATCTCAGAATTTTATCCATAAATATTGATTGCATTACTGATATGTAATTAGCAGGAAGGCTGTCAGCTTTTCTTATTAAAAGTTTTTCTTTTAAAAGAAGTCTGTTTTTTGATAGCCTCAGAATCAGATGATTCATTAACATAAGTAAAGTTACCTATCTAAAGATACACTGTAGTTTTCAGTTGGATTTTCTGTAATCTCTAACTTACAGTATAATTCATATAGGCTGACAGCTTTCTTTTGCCTCTTTTGGGTGTAAACACGTGTGTTTATTGTTTCAGCTTCATTGAACATATTGCACCTATGAGAGATATTTCTGAGATTTATGTTTTTTTTAAGATTAAAAAAAATTTTTTTAAATAATCTCTACACCCAACATGGGGCTCAAATTTACAACCCCAAGATCAAGAGTTGAATGCTCCACTGACTGAACCAGCTAGGCACTCCTCTAGGGTTTAATTTTGAATAAGAAGTACCCTGTGCTGTATTTGTATGTATTTGAATGTCTTTTATTTATTTTTATTATTTTAATTTTTAAAAAATCTCTATTTATTTTTTTTTAGAGAGAGAGAGAGCACAGGGGAGGAACAGAGAGATAGGAAGACACAGAATCCGAAGCAGACTCCAGGCTCTGAGCTGTCAGCACAGAGCCCAATGTGGGGGGCTTGAACCCTTGAACCGTGAGATCATGCATAACCTGAACCTAAGGCAGACACTTAACTGACTGAGCCACCCAGGCACCCCATATTATTTTAATTTTTTTAATGTTTATGTATTTTTGAGAGGGAGAGAGAAAGAGAGTGAGTGGAGGTGGAATAGAGAGAGAGGGAGACACAGAATCCGAAGCAGGCTCCAGGCTCCGAGCTCTCGGAGAGCCTGGAGCCTGATGCAGGGCTCGAACTCACGAACTGTGAGATCATGACCTGAGCCACCCAGGCACCCCTGTTTGAATGTATTTTAATGCTAGGATGTATCATTTAGTTACATACCCCAATAAAAGAAAGACTGATAGTTTTAAGTCAGATAGTCTTAGATTTGAGATTTTGCCTAGGTGGTTTGTATCCTCCTCAGCCAGAAGATTTTCACTGAATCTTCCAATACAAGCATTGACTTCTCAAATATGGGTTTACATTTTTATTAGGAGACACAGATTTTCTACACAAAAATGATAAATTTTTTGAAAATGAATACCTGAATGTAGAGTTTTAAGAATCTTCAGAAGTGTTTATTAAATCTTACCTTAGAATTTTTCTGTAATTTGGGGCTAGCCAAAAAGTACAGAGTGGTCTGTTCAGTCGTAACAAAAAAAAACCCAAAATGGCAGGTGTCTGAAAACAAAAAACAAGTGAGTGCTGTTAAAACTTATCAACTGAATTTGCCCGTTTTAGTTTCAGTTTAAAAACGTATTTTTTTATTTAAAATTGAACACCAAAATGATTGTATAATTTTGTTTCATTTTTTATTCCGTCTTCTTCCTCACCACTGCTACATATAGCCATAGAGTTACACCTTGATCCACCAATATATTGAGACTGGACTGAATTCTTTGTCAGTGGAGATTAGTGTTTTCTAGGTTTGCAGTTAAGCTCCTTGTTTCTTCGGGATCTCTTTTTTTTAAGCATTAAAAATTACTGATCACTATTCTGTATTTAAGAATTTATACGAATTGATTAAATTTTACATTTAATCTTAGGTTTGGGAGTGAAATTTCCCTCTTTCAAAGAAGTTTTCTGTTAGGAATTATCTGTATTCTTGCTTATTGACATTTGGGCTAGCACCACCTTCTGAGAGTTTGTTATAGTTTAATATCAAAGTCAAAGGGACATTTTATAATTAAGAAAATGCTTTCAGCTTTTATGAGAATTAAATTTTTTTTTCTAAAATCAGTTTGGTTAAAACACATGCTGATGACCATTAAAAACAATTGTGTGTTAGAATTTGACTGTTATTATTGTAAGTATTTGCACACATTCAGTTTCTACTTACATTTAAAAGTATCCATTCATTCATGCCTTTGCTGTACCAAGCACAATGGTGGAGGAGCCATATGATAGTGTTGTCCTAGAGTGATGTGCTTGGCACACAGGGGCACTTTACAGCAGAAGTAAATATGTAAACAGAATCTTAAGGGATATGTCTCATCCCTTAAGGAATGTACCGTACAGAGAAGGCCAAGAAAGACCAGTCCAGGACTTTAGAAGCTAGGAAACAGTCTGAAATATAAGGGAAATTTACATTTGTCCCAGCTGGAAGTTAGGGTGTAAGGCAAGGAGAGTTGAGAAACAGAGATAATGTTTTAAGGAGTTTAGATTTTCTCCTGAGAGCTACAGAAGAGTGATTTGACCAGTAGTGTAGAGCAGGGGTCAGCCAACTATGGCCCATATCCTCTTTTTGTATGGCCACTAGCTAAGAATGTTTTTTATATTTTTAAATGGTTGGAAAAACATCAAAAGAATGATATTCTGAAAATTATATGAAAATCGACCATTCATAGTTTTATTGGAAGAGAGCCACACTCATATTTTACTGTGTTTGTGGCTGTTATTTTCACCACAAAGGCAGAGCTGAGTAGTTGCTATGAAGAACGTATGACCCACAAACTCTAATATATTTACTGTCTGACACTGAACAGAGAAAAGTTTGCCAAAACCTTGTCTAAATACATAAATTAAAATATAAAGATATTCAAAATGGATAAAGACACAAGGACCACTTATATGCTATCTATAAGAAACCCACTTCAAATATGAAGATATAGACAGGTTAAAAATAAAAGGAATGAAAAAGATATATTCTGCAAACACTAATCAGAAGAAAGTTGGAGTAGAAAATTAATAACAAGGAATTTAGTTCAGGGATTAAAAAAAGATATTACATAATATTCAGAGGGTTACTTCACAAAAAAGTAATCATAATCCTTAATGTGTATAAACCCACAAACGTAACTTCAAAATACTTAAAGCAAAAACTGATAGTAAAGAAAAATAGGCAAATGAACCATTGCAGCTGAGATTTCTCACTACTGGCAAGACTTCTCACTGCTCTCAATACTGACAGGGCATATACCCCGTTAATCAGTCAGGACATAGCGACATGAACAACATTGACCAGCTGATTGGTGTGATGGACATTTATGGAACATTCCATCTGACAATGGCAGAGTAAATGTTGCTTTCAAGTGCACACGGAACAAGACATTATATTTTGGCCTATAAAAAAGTCTTAAAAATTTAAAAGAATTGAATGTGTTTACTGTCAATAATGGAATGAAACTAGAAATCAGTAACAGATATTTGTAATATCCCCAAATATTTAGAAATTAACTCACTAAGTAACCAATGGGTCAAAGAAGAAGTCAGAAAAAATTAAATATTTTGAATTTAGCAAAAATGAAAATACTGCATATCAAAATTTATGGGATGCAGCAAAGTGTTAGTGTTTAGAGAGAAATTGTTAGCATTGTTAAATGCTTATATTCGAAAAGAAAAAAAAAATTTCAAAAAATCAGTGATCTAAGCTTCCTCCTTAGAAACTAGAAAATGAAGGGCAAATTAAGCCTAAAGCAAGCAGAAGAGAGGGAAAAGTGAAGGCAAAAGTAGAAATCCAAAGCAGCAGAGAAATCTATGAAACCAAAAACTGGTCCTTTGAAATCAGAGCAGTAAAATCGATAAACCTCTAACCAAACTGAGCATGAAAAAAATAAGACACAAATGACAATATCAGAAACAAAAGTGAAGAATTTACTACACATCTTGCAGGTATTATAAGGAGAATAAGAGAATATTAAGAACAATTTTACTTCCATAAATTTGGCTACTTAGATTAAATAAATTCCTATAAAGATACAAACTACCAGAGTTCATTTGAGAAGAAACAGGTAAACTGAATACTGCAGAAATCGAATTCATAGTTTAAAATGTTCTCACAAAGAAAACTACAAGCCCAGATGGTTTTACCTGTGAATTCTACCAACACGTATGGAAGAAATAATACCTGTTGTATATAAAGTCTTCCAGAAAACCAAAGAGGATATGACACTTCCCTATTCACAACAGCAGCATTAATCTGGTACTGAAATCAGGTAAAGACACTATAAGAAAACTACAGACCAATATTCCTCATGAACACAGATGCACACACAAAAAATCTTTAACAAGATACTAACAGTGAATTTAGCAATATACAGAATAAAAAAGATACTACGTCATGTCTAAGTGGGGGTTTATCCTGGAAATTCAAGGCTAATTCAGTATTCAAAATCAATTAATATAATTTGCTCTATTAATAGGCTAAAGGAGTTTAAAGCCGTTTGATGATTTCAGTAGATATCTAAAAAGCATTTGATAAAATTCAACATCCGTTTTAACTCTGAGCAAACTACGAATGAGAAGGAACTTCTTCAACCTGGTAAATGGAACTTATGAAAAACCTGTAGTCAATATCATACTTAGTAGTCACAGGGTGAATACTTTCCTCCTGAGATCAAGTACAAGGCAAGAATGTCTCCTCCCACGACTCTCATATTCAACATCATTCTTAAGGTGTCCTGGCTATTGTAAAACAGTAAGAAAAAGATATAAGATGTACAGGTTAAAAATGAAACAAAATGACCAAATTCTCAGATGTGATTAACTATGTTGAAAATCCCTGTGTTGAGGGTCACTCTGACAGTGTGGAGCCTGCTTGGGATTCTCTCTCCCTCTCTTTCTCTGCCCCTCCCTTGCTTGCTCTTTCTCTTAAAATAAATGTAAATAAACTTAAAAAAAAAAAAAAAAGAAAGAAAATCCCTGTGTTGAGAACAGTGTATAAGCATAAAGAAGACCCAAATAAGAAAAATACTGTATTCAAGGATACAAAGGCTCAGTATTATAAAATTGTCAGTTCTTCTCAAATTGAGTTATTGATCCAGCATCATTTCAGTAAAAGTCAGATGGTATTTGTGTGTGTGGTGTTTAAGTAAGCCAAATCTAAAATGTATGTGGAAGAGTAAAGGACCAAGAATAGTCACTATGCTTCAGAATTAGGTGAGGAACCTTTGCCCTGCCAGTGATCAAGACTTTTTATAAGTAGCTTTTAATAACGACAGTGTGGAGTTCATTCCAGGAAACACAGTAGAGGTACTGGCAACGAAGCTCACGTAAATGGAACTTTGATGTTATTTTGAAAATGGTCTTGGAGACCTTGGAGAAAGAGTAGAGTGTTTAAGTAGTCCTAGGACAGTTGTTTACTTGAAAAAGAAAATGGATCGCTATGTTATTCCCATACACAAAAAACTGTTCACTTGGAATGAAATGTTAATGGCACAACTGTTTATTTATTTATTATTAAATTTTTTTTCTTCTTTTTTTAATATGAAATTTATTGTCAGATTGGTTTCCATGCAACACCCAGTGCTCATCCCAACAGGCGCCCTCCTCAGTGCCCATCACCCACTTTCCCCTCCCTCCCACCCCCATCAACCCTCAGTTTATTCTCAGTTATTAAGAGATTCTCAGTTATTGAGAGTCTCGTACGGTTTGCCTCCTTACCTCTCTAAGTTTTTTTCCCCCCTTTCCCTCCCCCATGGTCTTCTGTTAATGTTTATTCATTTTTGAGAGACAGAGAGAGACAGAGTGCAATGGGGGAGGGGCAGAGAGAGAGGTAGACACAGAATCCGAAGCAGGCTCCAGGCTCTGAGCTGTCAGCACAGAACCTGATGCAGGGCTCGAACCCACGAACTGTGAGATCATGACCTGAGTCGAACCGACTGAGCCACCCAGGTTCCTTGGCACAACTTTTTAGAAGAAAAAAATAAAGGAATTTTTCTCTTACCTTGGTACATAGAAGGGTTTCTTAACCAAGATGCAGTTAAATATTGAATATATCAACCACATAAGATAAACACGTTTGCCTCTCTCAGGTGACACATTAGAGAATTCAAAAGATGAGCCACAAACTGGGAGAAGGTATTTATAATAAAAGTAAATGACAAAAGGTTAGTATACTTTACAAATATATGAGGAAAAGACAACTCACTAGATAAATGGAAATAAAACAGAAATAGGGATTTCACAGAATAAGAAAGACAAATGACCCAAAGAGGTGAAAATAAGTGCAGTCTCATCACTAAGAAGGAAATGCAAAATAGGACCACAGGGAAGAAATAAGATACAGATCAAGAAGCCTCAGAATAACAGCGATGGAGACATAATATGAATCTATAAGAATTCATACTCATTACTGGGTGGATTATAAATTGGTACAATCGCTTTGAAAATGACTTGGCGTTAATCTGTGAAGAACATTCATAGACGATGCTTGGTCTTAGCCAAAAGGCCGAGAAGCAGTGAACATTCGTAGAGTATGATTCAACAGTTTTACTCTGCCGTGTATCTCAGACTGCTTCCCATGTGTGTCAGGTGACGTGTACTGTGAATGATCACAGTGCTTCGTTGTTGGTAATAGCCAACAACTGGGAGAAGCTTGCGTGTCCATCAGCGGGCGGAAAGATCTCTAAGTTGTGTTGTGTCCGTCCAGAGGTGTCCTCTGTGGCGGTGAAAGCAAGTGGACTGTTCGACTTGGGATACCATGCCTGAAACGACGCGGTATGAGAAACAGACCGTCTCGGAACACTACACGTGTGAAGGGCAAGTTGTGCGGGAGTTGAGAACGCAGACTCTGGAGCTGGATTGCCTTGGGGTGGAATTCTGGCTCCCCTCCTCGCTAGATGTGTGTCCTCCCAGAAGTCCTAAACCCTTTCCGTGCCTCACTTGTTTCATCTGTCAACGACGGTAGCTGTGAGGATGAACGGATACGATACAGGAGTAAAGCATGTGGAAAACTGCGCTGCTTTGTGTATGTTAGCTGGTCCGACTGCCCTCTGTTCTTTTACTGTTTCCTTTTTGTTGCTATTTGAAATGATGTTCTTTCATTGCGCCTCTCTCAGTAGATCTAGTCTGTGGTGGGGAATTGGAAAATATAAAGAAGAATTGGATAACCATAGTGTCATTGCCAGTTGAGGCAATTCTCACTGTGGCTTCTGTTCTTTGCAAGATCCCAGGGTATGCTGGTATCTAGGCAAGACAGGTACACTTTTTTTTTTTGTCCCATGCAAGTCTGTGTATGAAAGGCATAAGTGAACTTGGACCTTATTGTGTCTATTATACCTATCTATTACATATATATCATGCAGAATTTTGCACACAAACCTATATAGTTCTGTGCAGGTATGCGATTCCCTAGTGAGAATTCCTGTGGAGAATGTTTAAAACGTGAATTGATTTCCCAGTTCCCTTAGGCTTTTGGCATGTGGGCTAATGCTAATCTTCATGATTTATGCACACATGTTCTAGAAAGCAATAGTAAGTTGTAGACAGCCACAGATGTAGAAAGATTTACTTACTCTGTGGTGCCGTGTTCTCATTTCGACCTATTATTTCATTTTAGCATGAAGTTAGAGGAGAAGTAGTTATCCATTATCTATCGCCAGAAAGAATTTAGGTGATCTAATGAAGCTAAATAAGTTGAGGAAGTAATATGAGTTCTCACATATTCCCTCCTGTCCTGTTGATTCTGGCTGCTGTTGGTGTTGGTCTCGTGACTCTACGGAGTTCATGTTCCTTATCACTTCAGAATTCTTACACGTTGCTTTGTGATACGTATGTGACTACAATACAAATGCAATGCAAAGGGATTAGGCAAATTCTGTAACAATATAGAGAATCTGTGAACATGTTGCAGGATTATTAGAAGCAAAGTAAGTAACAAATGAGGCTCTGGCAGAGTCAGGTGGTAAATAATTGAAGAGAAAATCCACAGGACTCATGGCGCATATAGGAGGTCAAAAGAATAGGCTTTGATAAAGGATTGATCAAGGTCCTTGGGAAAAACTATGAAAACTGTCAGTGTTTTTGCAGCAATGAACCTTCTTTATGATCATATGAAAAAATAGGTTTGAGGAAAAGACTGTCATGATTATCATTTTAATAGGAAGTTTTATATAGTGAGATCTACGTACATAAGAATATGTAAAATCTACGTACAGATGAGAGAAGAGCCATTCCCGGGTTGGGAAACAGAGCATTGTATTGCCAAGCACCCCAGAGGCCCATGAAGTGTCTTTATCAATCCTCTTTCTAGCTCTGGAGGCAACTATTATCCTTCGTCCTAATCTTTTCCTTGCTGTCGTTTGTGGTTTTGTCATCTGATGTTCTTCACCGGCATCACTGTCCTGGGAAGTGTGATGTGCAGGCAGGTCCGCTCCTTGTACTGTCGAACAGATGCCAGCGCTCAGAGGCCCGGCAAGGCTTAGCTTCTGGTGTCTTCAACATTGCGGGACAAACCTTAGCTGCCACTGCAGCCCAGGCCCCGTGACCCCAGACTGGGATGCCCTGGCTCTGCCACTGGCCAGAGCTGACTTAGTCCCCATCCCCAAGGTCTCTGGGACTTGGTGAGACATCATTACCTGATGTCTCCTCTCTGGTGCCCCTAATCCCACAGCCGGGACTGCCGAACCTGACGGAGGGGTGTGGGGCGCCCGTGTGGGGAGCCCGGTGTGACTCAGGCACTGCTTCCCTTCCACCACCCCTCCCCCGTCCCCCCCCTCCCCCCGTAGGTCATACTACTTACTGCCGCCTCTTACTCCAGCCCAGCCTCCCTCTGCTGTGCCAAGGCAGTGGCTTTGGTTATTTAAATAAAAAGGAAGTGGGACTGGAACTCAAAAAAGAAAAAAGAAAGGCCAACACGCAAGTGGACGCATGCAGCTCAAACTCAGTCCTTCGAGGGTCCACTGCGTATTATTTTAGACACAGTTGATCCTTTTATTTCTTTTAAGAGCTTAAAAATGTTTTTGTCTTTATTCAACACCAACTTTGTCAGTGGCTCTTGTGTTCTGTGCTTTCCTGTGCTCATCTGCTTTTGTTTTTAGCTGCACGTAACAAAAGAACCAAATTAGCAGGTCTTAAGTAATGAGTTTGCCATCTCAGTGTATTTGATTTCATGAAATCCGAATTTCTGTGTTTCTAAAGCATCATGAAACAATTGAAAGGAAAATCCTAACCTGAGGGGAATGTTTGGAACAAATTTGGCAAATGTCCTTATCAAAGAAAGTGCTTATACACATTGATAAGGTTAAACACTTAAAACACAGTAGACAATGGAAAAGAAAGGAAGAGACATTTGATAAATAAATACAAAAACTAGTATATACACACACACATACATATATATATATATATATATATATATATATATATATGTACACCCATATAAAACATCTAGTGTACAGGAAAAATGGTAAACTGCGTTGAGGTCTTTAAATTTCTACTAGAAACTAAAGTAGTTTCTTTGATGACACCTTTTTTCTTTATCTGTGGAACACAGTGATTTCCAGGCAGTTATGTTTTTTTAAGAAGGTTGGTTTAAGAATCTACAAAGTCAAGTTCTGGTAATTTTTTATTTTGTGGCATTAGCAATTCTTCTAATACAGTATGATTTACTGTGTCATCAGAGAAAGACAGCATTAGAGAGTGTACATGGCAGGGTAAAATTAAACACATGCTCACAATCAAATTAATGTATTTCATCTGTCTTCAACTAATAACAATCTGTCATGTTATCTATCTGAGTAGGGGCATAAACAGTTTATTTTGTGTTTGGAGTAACTTCCTGGAGGTAGTTAATGTGACAAGTAGTTTGTTTGAATTGAGTATAACCAGATCAACACTCTAGATGTTTCCTTGATACCCTAAAAATTACTGTGAAAATCTGTACAAGTGCTGTGTTTCTATTTTGCTTTTACTTCTTTAAGTTAGACAGCAACATATTTTACAGTCATTTCATGGAGAATATTCTGTTTCTGCCATCATATATGAACTGAGGGGCAAAACCAGTTTATCCTTTTAATGCTTTCTTTCCACTGATAGGGAATAGACATTAATATTTAGCATATATATAGACAATAATAATTAGCATCGTAGAGCGCTTTCCCTTTTTGTAAAAACCTGTAGTAATACATTCGGGCTTGGATGAAAAAGTCATATTCATTATAGAATCTGTTTTTATATCATGTTGAAAAATGAATATTAGGAAAATAGGAATATTGTAAAGTTTCAGACCAAAATAAAAAAAATACTATTATGTTTTTTAGATTTTAAAAATCTTAAAATTTTTCATCACTTAGTCTCTTATCAGTAGCTCTGATTATTATACATTTGATATGTTTTTTTTAATATACCTAGTTTTTAAGCTATTTATTACATTTGGTACTATAACTTTGAAGACTGCTCTGTTCATTATATCAGTAATCCTATTGGTAGATGTAGTGGAGGTCCTGAATAAGGATGCCTGAATGCCAGTAAACAAATAGGACTTACAAAGAGAAGTTCTCACATACTTGACTAATTAATATTAGTGTGTGTGTTTTAGAAGTCAAAATATATACACATTTTAAGCACATGTAAATCAAATTTAGTACATTATTAAAGGTATTTTACTTGTCATATTTGGGCTAATCATGATGGATCATTTTTAAACATTATGTAATTTCACAATTTGTACAGCTGCAAGTACTTTGCAAAAGACTTTATATAATCAAGTGCTAAGGCAAAGAGTATCTTAGTTTATAATGTTGATGGGCTCAATTTTATGATTTACTGTTAGTAATGAATACTTTTAAAGTACTAATAAGTAGTAACCAGGTATTTAATAGTTTACTTTTTTATAATGATGAGAATTTAAAGTTTGTATATCTATATTCTTTTAACTAAATCTCTGTTAGGTTGATGTTAGATAAAATAAGGAAACATCATCCCCAAGGCTGATGTTCATTCTTCTTTGCAAGACATTGAATGGCTTGGTTCTAATTCTGGTGCTACTGACAACTAGCATTGGGTCTGTGGTTAAGTCACCGTGAGCCTTGGTTCTTTTATGTGTGAGTTAGATGAGTGCTTTACCTATTTGCCAGGAGTGTTACCAGGTCCGAGTGTTTTGCAGATTTTGAAACGGAGTTTAGATTGTTTCTGGAGTCTCGTAGAATGTTTTCTCTCTGTTTTTGCCCTCCCATCCTTTCTCCTCATCTTTTCTATCCAAGTAATTTTTTCAAAACACAAGATCACATCGTGCCATGGGCTATGACCCTGCAAGGGCTTCATGTTGCTGAATTTGGCTCCTATCTTCCTGTTACACATGCCACATGTCCCCACTCTTGATCATTATGTTTCTTGGTTTTCCTCAGTTGTACACATTTTCCTCTGTTTGGTTTTGTCCTAGTTCCAGTGACTGCAACATTTCTCTCCTCCAGCCTCCTCTTAGCCTGATTGGCTTGTTCTCATCCTTTATGTCTCAGATGAAAGAGGTCTCCTATAGCCATCGTATGAAACTGTCATCATTACTCTCTTGGCTCCTGTCACTCCCCATCTGCTCCTCCTCCCCCAGTGAGTCATCTGTAGGTTGATTAATGTAGGATTGTTACAACTTTGGGGAGGAAGAATCATCAGCTGCACATGTGTAACACTTGCCACCTTCTATTTTGAAAGTTACAGATAATGGTAACTATTACCATATACAAGCTGGCTAAACGGAAAAAAAATGCCATATTCATCAAATCTGTAGGAGTGCACCCTTTTTTTATCATTTGTAATTTTCTTTTGAATGGTCTCTGAATTTGGAAGCAAGGAGTTGTCACTGTATAGTGAATGGAAGTGCTTTGAACCCAACAGGGGAAAGATGAGGGTTTGCTAATATATGTCACCCAGAGGGATTTCCTTTTTGTGCCTATAGTTTTGCTCAGGTGGACTGGAATACATAAGGTAAGATGGGTGAAAATGTGGCTGTGTAGGTGGAACCTTTATGTGTATGAACTCCTTAGCACCCCATACAGGACCCTCATGCCCCAGCCCTGCTGATTTCACCAGTTCTTGGAAGCCAGGTTCTTCCAGATGCTCATGCACATTTTTTTTTTTTTTTTTTTTTGGCTGATGTTGTTAAGGAATGTTCATCCTCTCTATCCCCAAGGTTGTGTGATTGTTTTTTCCCCTCATCGTTTAGGAGGCAACTGAAGCATCATCTTCTCTGTGACATCTTTCCTAGCCCTCTGAGCAATTCTAGAAATTTCATTTCTCTTTTCTCTTGCTGTACCTTGTCTTATACAGACCACTATTGTTCTCTTGGTCTCAGAATTCCATTGTATAATATCTGTCTACATGTGTTTCTCTTAGCCTTCCTAGCAGTTATAGCACTTACAAGGTGCTCAGTAAATAATTCACGAATAAATGAATGGATAGACAGACCATAATACACTAATACTTACTGAGTATGTGCCAGTCACATAGTATGCGCCTTACCATGTACCAATCAGTGCTGCATGTGCTTTATACGTATTTCCTTATTTTATCTATCACAGTAACACTATGAGGTAGGTATTGTTATTGCCTCCTCTTATAGGTGAGAAAACTGAGATAAAGGGATTGATTTGTTCAAAATTCCACAAGTGGTAATAGAATAGGAAATCAAACCTAGGCAGTCTGGCTTTGGAGACTGCATTCTTTACTTACCATGTCTTACTTCTTGAGGTAAATCAGTGAATTTTTGAAGAACCACAGTTTTTTTTTTTCTCCCCTATATTTGCCTTAGTGCAAACAATTGAGAATTTCAGAAAAGTTATTTCTTGTATGAGAGTAGTTCTTATATGTAATATATCACTCCAGATCAATAAAATAGTAACAAAGATCATCTACTGGTGTATGAATAATTTTTTGTAATAACTCTTTATGATGATATTTGATGTGATGTGACTTATTAGAATAATTGTTTATTAAACATCATTTACTTCTTGTTACTCATAAAATCGGTCTCTGTATTCTAATATACAGGGCACTTTATCCTGAAAGTTACCCAAGTGGATAAATTTTGAACCATCACATCAACTTATGGAGTTAGTATTCCATTGGAATTAGGGCCAAATGAAGGATGAAGTGACAACTTTAGATTCAAGATTGGGTCTTGAGTTGTTAGCTCAGTTAACTAATGATTCAGGACCCAATACCTAAAGACCCATTATCTACCTTATCAGTAAGGACTGGAGGTGGGATAGGTGACCTTGTTCATATGCCTCTTTTCAGACCATTCTCCTTTGTCTTCCCTAAAACCCTTAGATTTGAATATCAAGCCATGTGATTATACCTCTTGCTACTTGTATTTGTTGGCCTTATCAGCCAACCCCTGCCTGAATCATTCCTTGGATTTCTCAGAGAAATTTCACCTGGGTTACAGTCACACCATTGCTGTCACTGTCACCATTCTTGGTAGTTTCAGTATCCATATGGACTGTCCTTGGTCTCTCATGTTCCATGAATCCTTTACCTCCGGTCATCTTGCCCCCGATCGACACCAACAGAGTTATTCTGAAGACCTAGTCATTAACAGTTTCTGAGCTTTTCCCATAGTATTGATACTAATTTCATATATCCCAATCTGTCTATTATCTCCTGTCTTTCCAACTCAGCTTCTTTAGTAACTCAACTCCAGTAAGTTTTAGACCCACACAAAACCTTAACATCAGTTACCAATTACATCTTAACAGTTTTCAATTTCCTGAACCTTTCTTTACCCAACTTGGATTTCACGCTTCATCAAAATAATCACTTCCTTACGTTTACTGTCCTCAATTTACCTGGCCTTCTTTGCAGTAATTGTACGTGGTACAGTTTCTCTGCTTAATTAGTAAGTAATTTCTCTGCTTGAATGCACCCCCACCTATGTAGCTGAATGTGGCTGGAACAAGACCTGTAATATACTGTGTCTCATCTTAAATCCAGGTTACTATCTGCAAGTGATTTCTCAGAATCTCTCACATCCCACATCAAATCCATTAGTATTTTGTATTTACTTTTTATTCCAAAAATATATTGAGAATCTGCCCTACTTTTTATCATCTCTACTGCTACCAACTAGAGTATTGTCCAAACTACCATCTTCTCTTTCATATATATATATATATATATATATATATATATATATATATATATATATATATATTTTTTTTTTTTTTTTTTTTTTTTTTTTTTTTTTTTTTGGACAAGATTAGAGGGAATTTTATTGCCTTACATAACTGAAAAACCCAATAACTATGCTGTGTTCAGGTGTGGTGTGATCCAGGGACTTAAAAAATACGTACAATCTCTGCAACCCAGTCTCTCTTGGCTCTGTTTTCTTTCCTGATGGTTTTGTTTGTTTGTTTGTTTGTTTGCTTGTTTTCTTAGATTTTTACAGTAGCTTCCTCAATGGCTTCTCTGCTTTACATGTGACTCTGTAGTTTATTCTCTGCAGAGCAGCCCATATTAACCTTATAAAATGTGACCTGCACACCCTTTGTGATCTGGTTCCTAGCTTTTTAAACCTCATTCCCTACTGTTTCCCTTTCTTGTTAACTCATTTCAGCCACTCTGGCCTCCTGGCTTTTCTTTTACTGCTATGCATAATCTTCATTTAATGCCGTTGTCCTTACAGTTTCTTCTGCTTGGAAGGCTTTTCCCAGATTTCCTTGCCCCTTAGTCTTCTGAAGGTCTTTGGCTTACCTGTTTAAAATAGTACTTCCCCTCCTGTGCCCTTTATTTTTCTCCATAAGATCTATTAGCAGTTGCCATACTATGTTATTTTATTTGTCAGTCTCTTGCCTTTACTAAAATGTAAGCTCCTTGGGTCCCCAGCACCCAGGACAGTGCCTGGCCATAATAGGCACTCCTATATAACCAAATGAATGAATGATCAATAAAGTGGCTGTCCTTAGAAATTGTTAAGCCCAGGGGAGCCTGGGTGGCTCATTTGGTTGAGCATCCAACTTTGGCTCAGGTCCTGATCTCACGGTTTGTGGGTTCAAGCCCTGTGTTGGGCTCTGTGCTCACAGCTTGGAGTCTGGAGCCTGCTTTGGATTCTGTGTCTCCCCCTCTCTCTGCCCCTCCCCTGCTCACACTCTGTCTCTCTCTCCTTTAAAAGTAAACATTTAAAAAATTAAAAAAAAAAAAAAAAGGATTGTTAAGCCCATGTTTAAGCAGAGTTGTAGTGTGGTTGAGGTGAAAGGAATTGCACGTATGTATGATGTTAATGCCTTTGTCCTTCAGTTGCTTAGATATTGGAAGGATATACGCCAGAATGTTTGGGAAATGAGTATGTATTACTGTTATTAGGAAATTTTTATTCCATTTTCAAAAATAAAATATGAGAACTGGAAAGATGATGTAGCTCACTGAAGGACATAAAAGAAATTAAACGGTAGCAGTGAGAGTATTATTGCATGTATGATAGATGACTACTGGATAATAATCTTAAGGATGCTCTTAAAAGTGAAGAAAGGAAAGATTTTAGCATTGTCTCACCATAACTTTATCTTCAGGGTGTACATGTCTGGGTTATTTAGAATTAAGTATTCCAGTAACTGTGTCCTCTTCAGGGTTGCCCACTAAATTCTAACAGAACAGAGGAAAACTTTGTGGTGAAGTTCTGTGAGGGCCTTTTCTTGATCTGCTGTCTCCTTTGTCAGACTCTCAGTTATTTAAAATAACGTTTCTGATGGTCTTTTATGTTCTAAAAGTAGGGTGGTGGCTTTTTTAGGACCTGGATTGTATATTTTTCTTTTTGTCTTTTCTTTCTTTTTTATTTTTAATGTTTATTTTTGAGAGAGAGAGAGAGAGACAGAGTGTGAGTGGGGAAGGGGCAGACAGAGAGGGAGACACGAATCCGAAGCAGGCTCCAGGCTCTGAGCTGTCAGCACAGAGCCCGATGTGGGACTCGAACTTGTGAGCCGTGAGATCATGATCTGAGCCGAAGTTAGACAGTTAACTGACTAAGTCACCCAGGCGCCCCATGGGTTATATGTTTTTTATCTTTGGGTTCTCACTGCCTCCCACAGTGCTTGGTGTATAATAGGTACTCAATAAATGTTTGCTGGATAAATATTGCTGCTGTTTTCAGTTGACCAGTGATAGTACTAGTTTCTCATGGTTGTCTTCATTAGGAAAAAAACTCGTACTTGGGTGGTTAATTCCCCAATGCTATAGATAAATGTAAGTGGTAGTTAGGGAGTTGGGGGGCAGGTGGTAGGGAGGAAGAAAGAGAAAGAAAAAACAGAATACTGATAAACTATTCCGTTTGAAAAGACAAATGCACACACACATTAAGTGACAAACTTCATGTTTGTTTCTTTTTAATTGGACAGTGATTTCATTGGGTAATTTTCTTAGTGACATGATTTGTTCTTACTCATGTTGCATTAGGAAAGCATTTTAGCCTCAATATTATGATAAACTAGATGTATAAATGTCAGTGCTAATAGCTCAGTATTTTAGTCTTCTACAAATTGATGCCTGTGGTATCTGGACATTTTTTGGCTTGTTCTTGTAAATAAGGTCTCGGTAATGTTTAAGGAACAGCACTTGTGGCCAGAAAGGAAAAAAGCTCCACATTATCCAAGCTAAGCAGTGTAAATGGGACTCAGAAATCCCCCACTAGATCAGGAATCTCCTAGAGAAAGATCTGTTGAGCCTACAAACTAAAGACCTTCGATATAATATTAAATAAAGCCTTTTATGTAGTATGAGAGCATTTTTTAGTTGATAATCAATTGCCACTATTATGTAGGCTTAGTAGATTTGCAAATTTACAAGTTTTTACAAGTCAGTTGGGTCCCTTCCTCAGGAAATCAGTTTAAGTTTTTTTTTCCTATATTGACTCAAAGAGCCTAGTTGTCCTTAAATCCTGTGAATATATTTGCCTTATAATTTGACGGCATTGAGTCAACACCCTTATAGGGTCTGTAGTGTTGTAAAAGGAGAAACTGTTCAATAAAGGATCACATTTGAAAAAATAGACTGTGCTGGATAAAGCCAGTATTGGCTTTGGTACCGTGCTTTGCTTTAAAGTACCTACAACTTTCAAGGAAATAGTCGTTTGCCCATTACTTTCAAAATGTACACTTTAGATTTGGAAAGCAACTGAGCTGTATCTTTGTGAAATCAAACTGTGGCTATAAATAAAGTAAACATGCAACAAAATATTGTTATCTTTTGGCATAAAATTAATTTTGTATTTGTGTTAACATTAAAGTTTCTAGGGATTATAGAACTATTGTAATTATTAAGGTAATTAAGTTGTTTCAAACTAAATATGCTTGGGGAAGTGCATCTTGCTTTCAATTACAGTGACCTTTGAACAACATGGGGGTTAGGTGTGCCCATCCCTCGTATAGTCGAAAATCTATGTATAACTTTTGGCTTCCCCAAAACATAACCACTAACAGCCTGCTATTGACTGGAAGGCTTACTGATAACATAAACTGTCAATGAACACATTTTTTATTCGCTATATGTATTATATATTCTTTCAGTAAAGTAAGGTAGAGAAAAGAATGCTATCAAGCAAGTCATAAGGAAGAGAAAATACATTTAGAGTACTATACAGTAGAAGTCCACGTGTAAGTTCAAACCCATGATGTTCAACAGTCCACTGTAATCATTGTGTTTAAACATGTGATGCCAAGATGAGATCTTTTTTGTGTCTCATCAGTGTGCCTGAGGCTGTAGATAATAGGAATGAGTACTTTCCGTTTTTTGAGCACTTTTCATGTGCTGGTCATTGTGCAATGTTCATGGAGTCATTCTCAAATAACTATATGAGGGAGGTCTATTTGTTATTCTCTGCTTTTAGATTTATAGACTCAAGCATAAAGAGGTTAAAGAAATTGCTCAAGGTTACACAGATAGTGTCTAAGCTGGGATATAATATTGGAAAGTAAGTCACACTTAAACTTGTTAACAATGTATTGATTGACTCTGATACTGAGTTTTGTTCTGTTTGTTTTTGTTCACTTTTCTAGTTGATTTGGAGCATATGCGAACAGTAAAACCTGATAAACATTTACGGTTTTGCCAGGAAAATGGTTTTAGTAGCCACTTTGTCTCAGCAAAGACAGGAGACTCTGTAAGTAAAATAATGAATACTGCATATTATAAGTGATCTTTTGTTTATTAATAATATTCATAGGAAGTATACTTCCCAGACATAACTTTTGGAACAAATTGATTCCTGTTGAAGATATAAAATAGATATAATGTTTAATTGGTCTGTATTACATTTGCAATTCATTTAACGTAATTTTATGGATATTTTAGGGAATTTAAAAATATGAGAGTTAAAAAGAACATAAGAAAAGAAAAAGAACGTATAAATCATACATTATCTCAGCATCCAGAGGTGACCGCTCACAACCTCATATGATTCCTTATAGTTTTCTTTTTCTGATGCGCACAAATACTCAACATCACTGCTGTTGCTGCTAGCGAATTGAACTCACTGAATGCTTGCTTCGTGACTGCACTGTGGTTCTCTCATTCTCTCGCTATCTCTGTGCTAAGGATGAGTCCTGGAGAGATGATGTAATGGGGTCCAGGGTGCACAGCTAATGAGTGGTGGGGATAGGATTTGTAAACCCAAGCGGTGACACTCCAGCGTTTTGAACTGCACTAAACGTTTATTTAAAAAATTAAGATCATAATGTAGAAATAATTTTGCGTTTTACTTTTATTTAAAAATGTATATGCAGAAAGTTTTGCCATGTCACTTAATATTACTAAATAGATTTAATAATCCATACTACCACCAACATTTGTATGAGTGCCATACCATGGCACTATTTTTTAACATCCAGGATTTATGTATTTACTTTTAAATCTTTGTCAATTTGGTAGGCAAAAAAAAAAAAAAAAAAAAGTATTTTCCTATTTTAATTTCTTTGATCAAGGTTAAACTTTTAAAGATTTCATTATCTATTTATTTTCTGATTATTATAGGAACCCTTTTCCCCAAGATAATGCAAACATCAGCACATACCCACACATGCCACTTAAAAACATACAAAAATCAGTACTCCTTGGTAAGTCTATCCATGGGCTGGGCTTCTACTCTCATTTATCTTCCTTGGAGTCTTTTGTCATTTTGGAATTATTTTAACTTCCAGTATTTTAGTTTGTGTTTAACCACTCAGTATTTTTTGTGTACTTATGTTGAGCCACCACTAAAAATCCTCATTATTTTCTTTTTAAATGCAACTTTGAAGTCGTTTGTTCTTATGGAATCACTTTGACACTTGTAGTCCTCTCCATCTAGAGGTTATTCCCCTCGTCGCTTGAGGAGTTGCACTCCTAATTTACTGTACTTTTCTCTAATACTACCTTGGTCATAATCCTCGGTGGTTCCATGTTCTTTGTCCTCCACACTCCACCTCAGCCACTGGCTCCCGTGCTCTGTCATTACAAATCACTGCAGCTCTTTTGTCATCTCTGTCTCAGTGTCAGACGTCCTAATCACTGACCACCCTCCCATCTTTCCAGCTCATACCCCTGACTGCCCTAATCCAGTCAATCTGCAGTCCAGGCAGGACCTATAGACCCTGATCTGAACATATTTTTAATGTTCCTCACCTCCTGTCATGTTCTCATTTTCCTCTTTTCCTAACTTAAATCTCAGGTGCAATCAAAATTATGGCCATGCATATGCCCTTAATTCCATTTCCCCACTTTGAGAGTATCAGACTCACTTGGCTAAGTCTTCACTCTGGTTTACAGCAAGCCCCCACTGTTTTGTGGCCGTACCCAAGTATTTGAACAGAGGCATGCTGGCTGTTTCACTCAAAATTCATACTCATCAACCTGAGGTAGGCCCTTAATGCTGCCCAGTAATTATGCCACGTGTCCCTAGACCATGTCTCTGCTGCTCACCTAGGATGAGCTGTTGACTGTTTTTATCACTTCTCTTCTCTCCTCAGATCTTCAGCATTTCCTCGTCCATTCTCTCTGCTGATGGCCTTTTTTCCTAGTTTATAAGGAGTTTGAAGCCAACAGAAGACAGCTGCATACTCTTGCCACATTTACCCCTACTTGCCATGTTTGCTGCCTCTGTTCCCATATTTCCTGTCTTCTCTACGATTACTGTGGGAGACCTTCTGTGCTCCCAGGCTCAGTGTGTGTTAGTCCCATTTCTCCTTGCCTAGTGAAGAACATTGCTCAGCAGTTCTCTCTTCTTCCTACATCATTGCTTGTTTTCTGTCTACTGGATTATTCTATCTGCATATCAAATATTATGACTTCTCTTATCTTAAAGACAAGGAACTGTGGAGCCCACATCCTTCTTGAGCTCTAGCTTTCTTTCTTTCCCCTGGTTTCACTGGGATGTTTTGAAAGAGTAGCTCCCAGTTCTCTCTTTGCAGTTTTTCTTGAACAGTTGCGGTTGGACTTTTGCCCCCAGTATTTGATGCACACTACTGTTATTAAAGTCACCAGTGACCTCCTTTTTGCTTAATGCGGTGGTCAGTTCTTAGTCCTCATCTTACTGGACTCAGTTGTGGCATGTAAAATAGCTGATCACTCTCTCTTCTTTGAAATACTTTCCTCATTACCTTCCAGGATACTGCCCCTCCTGGTTCTCCTCTTCCCTTGCTAGCTACTCTCTTTCATTGCATTTTGCTGATTCCTTTTTCTCTCCAACTTCTGAATAATTGGAGTGCCCTAGGGCTCAGTCCTTAGGTATCTTTTTCTAAACTTACTCCCTTGGTCATCTCATTTAGGCTCAGGGCTTTGACCAGACCTCTTCCCTAAACTCAAGACTCATATATCCAATTGTCTGCTCAGCACCTCCACTTAGATGTCTAATAAGCAGCCCTAACTTAATTCAGGTTCAGAACTGGACTCTTGATAGTCCCTCCTAAAATCCCTCATTGTCTTCCCCAGTTCAATAAACGGCAGATCTTCTACTCTTGCTAAGGCCGAGAAAATTTTAGAATCAGTCTCAACTCCTGTCTTTCTTTTACATCCCACACCCCACATCTGTCTATTGCCAAGTCCTGTTGGCTCTACTTTCGTGATATGTGCAGGATTTGGTGACTATTTTTTACCCTCTCCTTGCTGCCACTTCGTTTTAAGCTGCCATCATCTCTTACATCAGTGTCCTTGCTGGCTTCTCTTTTTGTACCCTTGATCTTCTACTGTGAGAATACTCAATACAACCATCAGATTGACCGCATTAAAATAGAAGTCACATCAGGCCATCTTCCTATGGCTTCCATTTAACTCAGAGTAAAAGCCAAAGTCCTCCATAGCCTGCCAGATCTTGTGATTTGTATTGCCTTCATCTCTTTGCTCATTTTCTTCCACAAACCCTCTCTTTGTCTCCATTCCAACACACCAGCTTCCTTGTTTTCCTTGACTGTTGACCATCAGACTGTAATGTATAATGCTGTTTAGGATGTAAACAACATATGCCTGTTGGGTATATGTATATCTTTTTTTTTTTTATTAGAAATCAAAATTAAATTTGTTGCAATAAGTATTCAGTAAACAATCATGAGATAAGTAGGAGTAAGAATATAAGACACTTATGAAGCAAGACAAGTTATACATCATAGTCAGTGTGCGATTGGAGCCCTAGGAATCATAGTGGGCCCATTATAAACCACATATGTATGAAAGGCTATTTATAGAAAAGTATTGTTGATTTCTATTTAGTGATAACAGTTTATTGTTCTTTTACTCTGCACTGATAAAATACAGTAGACATTACTAAGTTGTTTTGCTCAAGATATATGGAGGATTTATTGAAATCCATGAGAGCCACAAAGATTATTAAAGGGTTGGAAAGTAAGACCTTTTGAGATAGGCTAAACCCAGACCAAAAATGGATACAGAATTGGCAGTGAAAAACCTGGGTACTGAAGTATAGGCTAATTTATTTTCTAAAATTTTTTTTTTAACGTTTATTTATTTTTGAGACAGAGAGAGACAGAGCATGAACGGGGGAGGGTCAGAGAGAGAGGAAGACACAGAATCTGAAACAGGCTCCAGGCTCTGAGCCATCAGCCCAGAGCCCGACGCGGGGCTTGAACTCACGAACCGCGAGATCATGACCTGAGCTGAAGTCGGACGCTTAACTGACTGAGCCACCCAGGCGCCCCTTTATGTTTAGATCAATTTAGTGAATTGTATGATTTTCAAATTATGATTCAATATTTAAAAAAATTATTACTCTTAAAATGTTAGTGTATTTGACAAAGCTATTTTTGGAATAACCTGGTACATCATATTTTTGCAATTCTTGCTGTTTATCATTTTTTAGAAAATTCAATTTATTTGAAGGAACTTAAGCATGCCTGTTTTAAATCATTTAAACCTATTTTTGTTATGTAGGTCTTCCTGTGTTTTCAGAAAGTTGCTGCTGAAATCCTTGGAATCAAGTTAAACAAAGCAGAAATAGAACAGTCACAGGTGATTATATTTGAACTTTATATTTTTAAAAAACAATTTATTTCCTAAAAGGCATTAATTTTCATCACTGACTCCCTTCACATTTATGCATTCTATGTACATATCTCTAACAGCCTTAGGAATAAATTGTGTGTGTGAATCAGTGTTTATTGTGGAAGGTGGAAGATGTGAATAATTTTGCCAAATTATGATGCCCTTCAAACTCCATTTTGTCCTAAAGTTGAGATTAATATAATACAAATTTCATCAGTGATTAAATAATGGGTTAGGATGTTGATCATATTGTTTTATACTTCCTTAAGTTCTTCCAGGATTACTGTACTATAATATTTTTTGTATTTCATATAAAATGGCAGAGATTTATCAAAGTTCAGTCTCAGCATTTACTCCATGTTTGCTTTGGTAAAACATTATGTTTTCTCTATGTCTCTGTTCTCCGTTCTTCTCTAAAACATCCCCCCCCGTAATGATATTAATTCTTGATGTTATTTTATCATTAATTTAATACACAGTTTAATGATGGTATTAATTATTGAGAATTTCTGAATTCTTTCACTATTTCTAGAAATTCTTAGACTAAGAAACAAATGTGAATACCAACAATCAAGCATTTAAAATACCACCATAATATTATGCAATTCACATGTTTGATAGAATGAAAAATCAGAGAAAGAGCCTATCGTATAATGTTAAGCTTTTGGTTTGCTGAGAAGGCAACAAATAAATTACCTTTTTCCTCAATCCCCTCCGCTCTGTCCCCACCCCATACAGCTAAAAGGGTATAATTGTCCTTTTCCCTTTTTATATTTTTCTTTAATTCTTTCAGTGTTCTGTTTCTTATTTTTATGGTCACTCTGTGTGCGTGCGTGCGTGTGTGCGTGTGTGTGTGTGTGTGTTTTAAAACAGAGCAAATATCAATTGAAAATTGTCACGCTGATGTGGCTGTTTCTGGGATTTGATTATAATATTGAAACTGTGGAAATCTTTTATTTCTTAGCTTTCAAGACTTATTATGGTAAGGTACAGTGTTAAGATATTTTATGCCATGTAAATTGCTCTCAGACATATAAAAATAGCTACAGTTGACTCTTGAACAACACGGGAGCTAGGGGCACTGACATCACCCTCCGTAGAGTTGAAAATCCATGTGTAACTTTTGGTGTTCCCAAAACTTAACTACTAATAGCCTAGTGTTGATTGGAAGCCTTACTGATAGCATAACCAGTTGATTTTCGTATGTTATATGTATTATATACTGTATTCTTCGATAAAGTAAGCTAGAGAAAAGAAAATGTTTTTTAAGAAAATCATAAGAGGAAATACATTTATATTACTGTATTTATATAAAAAAAATCCAGTATAAGTGGACTGGTGCATTTCAAACCCAAGGTCAACTGTGCTTGGCTTTGGCCCAGGAGGATGGCTACAAGGAAGAGCAATGACCATGACTTGCTTGATTGAACGGAACTTGGCAGACTCCAGAGCTCGAATGATTTCTTCTCCTTTTTAGCTCCTTTTTTTTGTTCCATTTTTTAAGTTTATTTATTTATTTTGAGAGAGAGCGCACACAAGCGAACACGTGCGCATACATGCACAAGTGGGGGAGGGGCAGAGAGGGAGGGAGAGAGAGAATCCCAAACAGGTTCTGCCCTGTCAGCGAGGAGCCTGATGTAGGGCTTGATCTCACGAACCATAAGATCGTAACCTGAGCCGAGATCAAGAGTCAGATGCTTTACTGACTGAGCCACCCAGGTGCCCCTAGCTTCTCTTTCTAAATGATGTTTGTCTCTGGTTAATTAGAGAGTTCATGAGTGATTGTCATATTGATCATATAGATGTGGTATAGTGGTGGGTCTAAAGAAGATTTAAAGGAATTTAGTTTCTGCCTTAAGTGAAGAAAATTATGATCATGTACTAGGCATTGTGTTACCTCATTCAACCATCTTCTTAACTCTGTGGGGCAGGCAGTATTTCATCATTTTATGGGCAGGGTATGGAAACTGTTAAGATTGAGTAACTTGATTTCACTGACCTATGATTAGGCAGTGGTGGAGGCAGGATTTGAACTCAGGGTCATTTGAGAATGACACTGCTCTATTGGAAGATTTGCTGGGCAGGTTGAAGTAGGAGGAAGAAAATGACGGAAAGAGAAGCTCGTATGGACAAGCTGAAAAGCTTAAGTTATATTTTAGAAGCAGAAGGGCAGTTTGGTTAAAATAAATGACCATTGCATTGTAGAGTGAAAGGGATTTGAAAAACGATTATGGAGATTTATGAATGCCAAGTGGATACATTTTATGTAACATGTAGATAGTAGGAAATCATTTTTTAAAGCTGGGAAATAAAATGAAAGCAGTTTTTAGGTAGGAGTAATCGAATGGCTGTGTGCACACACGTGTGTGTGAGTGTGCGTGTGTGTGAGAGTGTGTGTGGTTGGTAGGGAAAGAGATTGAAGCAAGGAGACTATACTGCCTTCATGTGATAAGGACTGGACTCAGAGAGGAAGGGAAATAATGGATGTAAGAGAGCAGAATCAACAGGGCTTGTGGATCGACTGGATGAAAGAGACAAGTCCAAGATTACTTTGCAATTTCCCTCCTAAGGGGATGGACAAAGGAGAGCCCTGGTGACTGGTGGGCCCTCCCTAGAGTGGAAGGTGTGCTGATACATCGCAGGCAGCCACTCCGGGAGAAAGTTCTCTGTACTGCCTCATCTTCACAACAGTGGTCAGTTTCAAGAAAAACTCCAGAGAGATGGACTAACTTGGGATACTTTTGAAGGCAAAGTTTTAGGGAGGCTTTAAGGTTCTTAGCTCCCTCTCAGTCACCAGAGCCAGATAGCTACTATTTTGACGTTAGAGATGGATTTAACATCTAGGCATATTTAAAAAAAAAAAAAAATTAATGTTTATTTATTTTTGAGAGAGAGAGAGAGAGAGAGAGCGAGAGAGCCCACCCAAGTTGGGGAGGGGCAGAGAGAGAGGGAGACACAAAATCCGAAGCAGGCTCCAGGCTCCGAGCTGCCAGCACAGAGCCCGACGTGGGGCTCAAACCCATGAACCGTGAGATCATGACCTGATCTGAAGTTGGATGCTTAACTGACTGAGCCACCCAGGCACCCCCTTTTTAAAAAAAAAAAATTATTGTTTATTTTTGAGAGAGACAGAGCACAAGTGGAGGAGGGGCGGAGACAGAGGGGGACACAGAATCTGAAGCAATCTAGGCATATTTTAACTGCGGAGGTATCCAGATGTGTAAATTACATGGCTCTCTATACTTCCTGTACACCTTGTAAACCTTGTTTGTTTAGTGCACCCTGTCATCTTGTTTATTATGTGATGACATTTATTCAATCTTCAGTTTGTTGGTGGCGTTTACTTTGAATTCATTTCTTTGAGAAGGAATTCAAGTTACTAGAGCCCTCCTTTGTTGTGTTTGTCAGAATCCTTTGTGTAGGGAAGCCTCATTTTTCTTTCCTGACTCTGACGAATTTGGTGCCTTTGCCATTTAAATTACTGATTGCACAATGAATGTTTCTCAGTGGAAACATTTTTGAAAGTTTATTTTTTAAAAAGAGATTTCTAAGAACCTTACTTGCAAGCCAGCCAGCTGTGGTGAGCCCAGAGTTCTTTCTTTTTTTTTTTTAATTGAAATTTATTTGGTATATAACATTGGATAAACTTAAGGTGTATGACACATTAACTTGATACATTTACATATTGTAATATGGTTGCAGTTGTAGTGATAATTAGCACCTCTGTCACATTACATCATTATCCTTTCTTTTTAGTAGTTGGAATGATTAAGTTCTAGTGTCTTAACAAGTCTCATGATTATAATACAATACTGTTGTCTATCCTCAAGGTACTGTGCATTTCATCTCTAGAGTCTATTTACTACTCGTTGAAAGTTTGTACCCTTAAACGGCATCTCTTTGGTCCTCCCCATCTCCTATCCCCTGGCAACTGCCATTTTATTCTCTGTTTTCACACGTTTGACTTTTTAAAATTTCACACATAAGTGATACCACACAGTGCTCGTCTGGCTGACATCTCTCATTTAGCCTAATGGGCTCAAAAGGATATCCATGTTGTTGCAAATGACAGAATGTCTTCCTTTTTCGTGGCTTAATACCACTCCATTATATATATTTTCACTACATTTTTTTTTATCCATTCATCTATTGATGGACACTTGGGTTGTTTGAGTATCTTGGGCTATTGTAAATAATGTTGCAATGAACATGGGGATGCATATACCTTTTCAAATTAGTGTTTTTCTTTGGCTAAATACCCCAAAGTGGGATTACTAACTCATATATATGGTGGTTCTGTTTTTTTAATTTTGGGGGGGAGCCACCATACTGTCTTTCATAGTGGCTGTACCAATGTACGTTCCCACCAATAGTGCAGAAGGGTTCCTATTTCTCCACATCCTCACCAACATTTATTTCTTTCTTCTTGATGATGGCCATTCTAACTGGTGAGTGAGAGAGAGAGAGAGAGAGAGAGAGAGAGAGAGAGAGAGAGAGGTGGGGCATGGAGGCAAGGCAGGGTGGGAGAGCCCACGCACACTTGTTTTCTGTGTTTTTTATGCCATTTGAAGGATACCTGGGGGAATTTAGTATAACATTTGATAGTGTTTTGTATTATTTTATGGAGAAGGAGCTGGATGGTAGACTCACCAGACACATGGGAATTGATACTTTAGTAATTGAGTTTGTGACATAGGTATTTATAATCGGATTAGAGTCTTAGTTCCATTCAGTGATTATGTAAAGAGATTCTGCTATTTTAGTTCTAACCTGCATTGTTCCTCTCAGGAAGTTCTAGAAAACAAGTTACCAGCACGTTTTGCAAGCTTTGCAAGGAAGGGAAAGGGAAAAAGGGAGGAAAGAAAGGGCACACAGTTCATTAATACAGCAGACACTGTTTGATGGCCTCCTTCATGCCAGGGACCACAGCAGCGTCTGGGGATACAGAGAGAAATGCACTAAAGTCCTTGTCCTCAAGGAGCTCCCAGAATAAGCGGGGACAGACAGCTATTTAGACACTTAATGTGCACTCTGGATGCCTTTTCCACAATCCCTGATTTAAGCAATAGCTGCATTTGTATCCTTTATCTGTTCTCCGCCCTGCCCCACCCCTCCCCTCAACTCTTCTCCTGTAACATCCTATAAAAGTTAGGACTAGTTGTTAACAGATGTCCTCATTTCCCATGTTGCTTAAGTTTTTGGTTTGTTTGTTTACAAAGTAGTCAGACCTTTAGGGGAAAGAACGAGTGTCCAATTGCTGTTCTCTAAAACGTACAGCATTTAGCTTTTCAGTAATCCATCAGATCATCTAAGAAGAAAATACATCGTCCTGTGTCTTCCTTCTTTCAGTCTGAATTGCAAGGAGGCCTTGCCATATATACTTGGTGTTAAGAGTTCTTAATACATTTTTAAGCCTTGACATTTTTCACTTGCCAGTTAATAAACTGTTGTATTTCTGTTTGGTTCGAACTTGGTAAGGATTAGTTTCTTTAAAACAAAAATTTCTCTCATGTCTGAGATACTAAACTTGCTAACAATATATGTATTCCTTATGTCCCCTCTGAGTATTTTCATACTATATATGAACTTACCTAGTATAGGACCTGGTATGTAGTAGGCATGCTCAAGACTTAACTAAAGTCAGCACATAACTGTACGACTCAAGCACTGTTTGACCCCTGGTCCTAGGGTCCCTCTCTTCAGCTGTATCTGAAAACTGATCTTCCTTAAGGAGCCATGAGGAACATAGATTCTTCTTAACCTACATGTTAATCTTTATAAATTTTTTCAACCTGTTCACAAAAACTGCCCTGGGATTCTTTTCTTATCCTGAACATCCTTGTCTTCCTTGTGAAACGTATTTACTCACTTTGTACATACTACTCTAATTCTCGGATACTGAACATTGCTTCATGGATCTCCATATCATATCCCATGTTTTTCGTTCTCTCCTCGCCTTTTATTTATTTATTTATTTTTTTAAATGTTTATTTATTTTTGAGACAGAGAGAGACAGAGCATGAACAGGGGAGGGTCAGAGAGAGAGGGAGACACAGAATCCGAAACAGGCTCCAGGCTTTAAGCTGTCAGCACAGAGCCCGACGCGGGGCTCGAACTCACGGACCGCGAGATCGTGACCTGAGCCGAAGTCAGTCGCTTAACTGACTGAGCCACCCAGGCGCCCCATCTCCTCGCCTTTTAAAGTTACTTTCTCGTATGGTGTCCAGATCTAAAGGTGGGACTTTAGAGACCATGTATATAAACCTTGTGTTTTATAGACCAGGAGGTTGTGAGCACCAAAGCGGTAAAGTAACTGTCACCCAAAGTAATGAAAGCTACTGGCAGCATCTGATGGCACATTGTATGGAAGAAAAAGAAAAGTAGTTTCCTTTAAATTCCTACGGTGTGCAAAGTACTGTGCTTCAAAAAAAAATGCAATATCCATGCTTTAAATGGTAATTTACAATTTTGTTCCACTTTGAGTGTTTATCCATCATGATATTCTTTAATATTTTACGTACCTGTGTTCCATGCTAGACTCTTAGGCATCTCAAAACCAGAGATTATATATTATTTATCTGAATGTCTTCGATATCTAGAATAGTGATTGGCTTTGAATGAGTGATAGTGACAGGTGTTTTAGCCTTCAGGGTATGTTTACTCTACATCCTGAACATGACAGACCATGAGTTTTACAATAGTAAATGTGTTGCTGCCGTCTGGATTAAGACACAATTACAGAATTGGCCAAATTTATCTTTAGTGTCTTCCCACGAGTCTATCCACTCCTTACACCGTATGGCCCCAGCTCCTGGGTTGCTTTCTTGCTTGCCCTCTACATAGCTACAAGTTCGTTTCCAGTATCCACTCATAAATACCCTTCGACAAATAAGGGTTAAGCTGGTGCTCTTTCCCCTTAGGGCCACTTCTTTATTTTGACTCCATTGATTCATAGCAGAGAATAATAGCAGAGTGTGCTTTGTGGCTCCACAAGTAGAAGTTGGTGTTTTGTAGGTCACATTTTCTCTAAAAACATCACTGAGTGGCTTGTAAACAAGCTGCCTACTATGAAATCACCTACCATGAAGTTTACTGCATGGAAGTTATGTTTTTCTCCTCATAGAAAGCAAAGTTTTGAATCTGCAGAGCCTTGGTCTAACTTCCAGTTCAGAAACTTCGTATAAAGCTTTATGTCGGACAGCCAATGCCTCCGAGAAAGATATTGCCTTGTTAGTTCTCCGTTAATTTGATGAAAATTAATGGTGAAAATCCAAATCATTTATGTTAGTCAATACTTCAACCAAAATGTTTTGACCACAGGTCAGTAACCTGGTTGTGTTTATAGGATAGGGTTTAAACAACATTGCGGAGGATTAATGAGTTGCTTACTGATTATGAAAATCCCTTTTCTTTATTGTAACCCATAGTTTGGCCTGAAACGGTTAGGTTTGAGGAGGTCAGATAATGGTGTTCAACGTTAATACCTCATGTGGCAGTTGGTAATGCTTCTGTTGATAGCATCAGGCCAAATGCCTAGTAAATCATGAGTCTTGTCCAGAAGTTAATGCTGCTTGCTAGAGAACTGGAGCGGAGCCCATCCAAGGCTAATGTACCAGAGCACCCTCTTGGTTTACTTTCAGTTGTTTGTCCACAGTCTCTATAAGTGTCGTCACAAACAGCTGCCCAGATTAACATGCTTTTCAATATGTGTTAATAGATCCTATTATGAAGAGACTTCTTCTGAAATCAGGTATTTGAAATCGTAAAACAAGAGAGGGTAATTTCAAGTCTACCACACTTGAGGGCATGTTTATCATACCTGCTTGTGATACGTTCTCTTCTCATCTTCAGGGTCATAGCGATCCAAACCGAGCAAACTAGTTGTGCTTTTTCACTTAACCAAACACTTAGATATTTGAAACAACAGCTCTTGGGCTTAAATATTGTATGTCAGGAGTTTTGTTTTTAAATGATAGAAAAGTATGCTTTGTGCTTGTTTACTTCTATATGGAATTTGGAAGCGTGAAGGTAAGGGTTGTGTGGGATGAGGGAATGAGCATCAAAATTAAATCTTTGACAAGGAATAGACATTATTAAATGTAAAGATCGTGACACATGGCTTCCTCGGATTTATGCATCCTCTCCCCACCTTCAGAGAAAATTAATTACTCCTTCCCCTGTGTTCCCACAGCGTAGTATAAGTCCACTAGTAGAGCATGTCTTGTATGACAATTAGCTGTGTACGTGTTTCTCTGCCCATTAAGTCCAGAGCTCCTTGTGAACAGAGCCTGTGAACTCCCCCGCGCATTCCCAGTACAGGATGACTGGCACAAAGAGGGGTCTTCGGTAATGTCGAAGGAGATGGAATTAAGTACTTTCACTGCGCTTAAGCATAGAAAAGCCCTCTAATTCCTTGCTGTCCTCTGAAATTCTGGGCACTACGTATATTATGTGTAACTGTGACACCAAAAATGGAACTCACAGCTCGTCTGGGAGGGTCAGTAGCCATGTCTATTTCAATAACTAAATAGAGTTGCAAAGAATTACGTTTCCTGGGTCTTTGTTCATTTTCTTTCCTTTTATATGCATATATTCTGCTGTTTCTTTTGTGACGTGTTGAAAGTTATGTGTGTATTTCTTTTTCTCCTTTGATGCCCCCTTCTATTACCATCATTGAACATACTTTCCATTTTTTTCTTTCTTTCTTTCTTTTTGTTTTTCTTTCTTCCTCATCTTGTTTGTATCGTACGGAATTGGCAGCATATTGTCAGGGCAGAAATAGTGAAGTACCCGGAAGAAGATAATCAACGTACCAACTCTGCTCAGAGTAGAATCTGTTCAGTACAGTAGTGCAGGTATTAATGGGTAAATGATTGCAATTTGGGGGAGGAGGGCGGGAGAACTAGCGGTTGCTATCTTGTTCTTTATTCTGAAGTTCAAATGATTATTGTACATTATTGGGAATTAATATTGTGTGAGTCCTGTTTTAGAACTTTGGAAAATTGATTCTTTGCCAGGACACCGACAAATTAAACAAGGAATTGGAACAAATTAAAATAACATTTCGGTTACTTTCAAACATATTTGTCTTTATAGTTGTGTTTATTGCATGTGCAGTGAAGTGGAGAATTGAGACAGTTATTTCATTATTCACTCCTTCCCATTTTTCCTGAAGTAACGTGGTAATCAAAAGAGTATTTTTAAAATTTGCCTTGAATTACCTTTCTTTGTCTGCTCGTGTGTGCAGACTTAGTAATAGAGTTGAGAACAGTAAAGGAGCTGTTTTAATTTAAATTATTACTTAGGGCATAATTGCTAAATTCATCATTGAAGATATTCCTTGAAGTGTGGGTTAGAGGGATGGAAAGAAGAGTTAAAAGTGTCTTTTGGTTTAAATTATTTTAAAAACACGAATCTGAGGTAATCTTCTAAATTTTTCTTTCTGTATTTTGTTAGAAACATTATTCATAGCCCAATAGTGAGCTCTTTGGAAGTAAGTTAGGGATTTGGGAGGAAAGTTTTAAAAATTGGGCTGCTCAAAACATTTCTCCTTTATATGTGACTCCTATTTAACATTTACACATTTTCTTACTAACAAATTGCTGCAAACATTCTAAAAAAGTTACGGCTGGAAATAATGTCTATTTAAATATTAATAAATAATGACATTTTTACTTCGAAATTATGAGGTCTTACCTATGAATTAAAATATGCTGAATGATTAATTTTAATTCTTTTGCCTTAAATTATAAGGCATGTTGATTTGTCAATTTTTTATTAGACTTTTGGTGACCTCAAGTTAGCATCATGAAACCAGGGAAGACTCGGCAAGGGAATTAATATTCCATCCTTAAAAAACAAAAAACAAAAAACAAAAACCCACATCCCTCTCTCCCCACCGTCTGAGCTCTACATGAGTTTGTTCTCTGATTGATTCTTTTAATATCCGCTCCGGCTTCATTTATGATGTCTGTCATCAGGAGTTCACCAAAGTTCAGAAAATAAAAATATACTTTAAGGAGCTCTTTCTAAATGTTCTGATGTCCTGATAATGACTCTGTTTTCTTTTATGACAGAGAGTGGTGAAGGCAGATATTGTAAACTACAACCAGGAGCCCATGTCAAGAACTGTTAACCCTCCTAGGAGCTCTATGTGTGCAGTTCAGTGAGCACAGCTTGCTTTTGTCCCCGTAGTCCTGGCTGCCCCTCGCCTCTGTGTGGGCCCGGCGCCTCTGGAAGCTTGTGTTCTCCGTGGCCATCTCTGTTGTTCAGTTAACGCTTTCCTCTCAGCTCCCTCAGTCGGCCGCAGGCCGCTCCCTGGCCCGGACGGAATTCCACTTCTGGACGGCACACTTGGAATCCGAAATGGCCCTTCTCTGGACTTAGACGGCTTCACTGGAAAAGAATAATGTTGGTCCTCTTTACGTTCTCCCTTCTCTCTCACCTGATGTAAACTTTTTTAGACAAATCTCAAAACTCCACGAGTCTTGGTCAGCAGCCAGGATTTGGCCACGGCACGGTTTCATTCTCTTCTCTGAACTCCTACCTGGCAAAGTACGCGTCAGAGTGCAAACATTTAAACAAGTAACGTATTTTATCTACAGATACTTCAGAAGGCATTCTTTTGCTATCTCTTGTGAGTGAAAATATCTAAAGTTGTATCCACCTGAAAATGCTTGAAATAAAGCTCTAATAGATCTATTTTTTTCATTTTTTAAAAAAAGGCCTAAATGGTTTCTATAGTAGCTATAGCTCACAGAGTAGTGAGTATTCAATATTGTATTTTTATTACTGTATCATGCTCATGGTATATTGTGTACTACTCAGGTTAGATGGCTTTGTGAATTTGGAGAACTGTCCAGCTGGTGCTGCACGCGGACGTGGTCCGGCGACCGTGCAAGAGCCCTCCCAGGACGCGTCACGACTGCTGTTGGATCATTGTGGGTCGGACTGTCCCTGATGTTCAGACGTTCTTCTGCAAATAAACTCATTCCAGTTACTTTTCGTGGGGGTGTTTTTCCTTCTGCCGTTTGCCTTGTAGTGACAGTAAACAGTGTGTTCGGGTACTGGATGAGCGATCACGTCGCGTTTCCTAAGCGTTCGGTCACTTCGAATTATTAGGTTGTTCCGTTGGATGGATTCGGGTCCAGACCCTGCAGCCTGGCAACGTCAGGGGCTCCACCCTCCACCCGTCTGCCTTTCCTCCTGCCGCCGGCCTGTGCCCTGCCCGCCTGCGCACAGGCCAAGCGCGGGCTCGCCCCTGTGTGCTTCTGGAGGCCCTGCCCTCCTGTCTTGAGGTCCAGGTCCCTCTGCCTGGCCTCCCTCCCGCTCCAGATGTCTGCCTCCTGCCAGCCGGCCTCAGGCACTGTGAGGGCCTGGCTCTGTTTCTCTCAGGCCCGGCTGTGTGGTGTTTTTCGTACTGAGGCACGGTGTCTGGCGTAGTGCTTGCTTCGTATTCGCCACACGGAGACAGGCACGGATGCCGCCCCGCCACGAAGCTGGCCCTCGTCTGCACGGCCCACATTCCGCATGAGCGCCTCTTGGATGGCCGTTCCCCCTTCCCACCTTGAATCATGGTCACTTGCGTCCTTGTGTTTTATTGCTTACGAAGCCATGAGCCTGTGGAAGGACAGTCCAGGTCTGTCCCGGGAGTGTCTAGCGGGGGTGGGGGGGTGCCTCTCTCGGGGGAGACTTACTGCCACAAGTACGCGCAGAAGTCTTGGACACCTAGTTTTACAGCTGTAAGGGATTTTTAGAAAACTTGTTCTTTCGTATCCTGTGTGGTTGAGGAAACTGAAGTTTGGAGAGAAGAAGGAGCTTTCCCAGAGGTCATGGGATCAAAGCTAGACCCGATAGGAAACCTGTCTCGAGGCCAGGGTGACCCTTTCTCAAGAGTGATTTGAAGTTGAAGAAATTTAAAAAAATCGTGACTTCTGTAGTCCTCAGGCAACAAGTCCGCTTTCTCAACGGTGGTTTCTTTGTTTTTTATTTTCTAGCAATTAAGCAGCCTTTTCAGCCTTGCAAGGCAATAAGCCCTTCAAGGTATTTCATTTTATCCTTCCCTTCAGCCTCTCCTACCATGCTGGCCAGGCTTCGACGGAGACTGTATTCTCCCTATGTTCCTCAGGAGAATAGAAGTTTGAATAAAAGAGAGCTCAACTCTCAAGGATCTTACAATCTAATAGGAGAAATGTTTGTTGTTGCTGCTGTTGTAAAAGCTGTGATTAAATCTACTATTAAACTAAACTTGCCCAAGACGGTACGTTCAGCAGGAGATGAAGCCATGCTCCTGCGGTCATTTCGTGTTGTTTTTACGTCCGTGTGAAAACTGGAAGATTTTTCACAGTTTTTTTTTTTTTTTTTTCCCCTAATCCAATTACTGCAGCACTAAAAGGTATGACTTGAAAAATATATATGATTGTACAAGCTCAGTGCTGCACGCATTCTAGCAAAGGCAGAGAGAAGTTACGAAAGGTCTGTGATCACACCAAAGCACTTTAGTTGTATGTTTATAAAGTTAGAGCACCGAAGGGGACTGAGCTGGAGCAGGAGGGAGAATGGTCTTTGTAGGGTTCGCTTTGTCCTGGACATTTTCAGGCACTTGTCACATGAGCTATTTTTTTTTTTTTTAATTTTTTTCTCACATCAGTCTGCAACATGAGTATCATTGCCCTCATTTTACACACGAGGACCCCAAAGCTGAGAGGGAGTGGTTATAACCGATTCCCTCCTTGAGTACATGGTAAAGCCAGGATCCGCACAAACCATTTCTGAGACAGGATGGACAAGGCTGGGTATTGATTTTGGCTGCCTTCCATTTGTGCAGATCACAAAGCTGACCTCCTTGTGGGGAGTTGACCCGGCCTGAGTGTCTCGAGAAGTAGTGATGTCCACCACTGGTCCCTCCACCTTTGCACACCGACCACCTAGACCACTAGTGTCGTCCAAAGAGGCTGGTGGCGGTTAAGTTTGCCCTCTATCCCTGACTTGAGGACAGAAAGTGTGCCCCCCACCCCCACCCTGCGCCTTTGGTCCCATCGGTTTTGTCTTCCCCAGCTAAGCTTGACCCATCATTGAGAGCCTTTTGGCCCAAGGAGAGCAGGCACAGCGAGCATGCAGTGTAACATATGGCCAAAGCAGATTTCTGAATTCCATATTACAATTTTCCCCATACCTCGGGTTTTATTTTTGAAAGAAAAAAGTAGGATTCGTGCTTATTTTACTTTGACTGTTACCTCTCCTGTCTACAGTTTTTAATTTAAAAAATTACAAGTCTTTCCGTCTAGTTTTAGGCACTTCGTCTCCTGAAGACACATGCTATAAAGTTTCAAACGCATTGTGGTCACTTCTGTTGCTTATTGAACTTTCAAAAAACACAAAAGTTTTCAGCCAGAACTGGTCATTGGATGCTGCCTTTCAAGTGCACCCTCTATTATGTGTGGCAAACCGCTCTGGAGTGGTTTTTGGAGTGGCCCAAAGAACTCCTGCGACTGCTTTATTATTCCAGGAGGAGGTAAGCCAGGGCCCTTTAAAGTCGATCGCTGAAACAATGTGATGGAGCATAATAATTTGTGTGTCAAATTTAAAACTAGAGAAGTTTTCTGGCCATCGCCCAGGCTAGTGATTGCTGTAATGTTGGCCATCCTGGAAGACCGTTGCAAGACTCAAAGGCCGCGGAAACGCAGACCTACCGAGCATTGTGGTAGACATCTGTTCACTGCCTCCCCAGCAGCCATGCCACCACACCTCCCACAGTATTCCCTGGTTGCCTGGTGGAGCCCTCCTCCATTTCCAGTCACTCAAAGCCCTAGGAGTGGATCCTCACTGGCTCGAACCCATTAGGATATTAATTTTTCCTGGCCTCGGGGATTGGCTCAGATATGAGTGGATAACTCCATGAAAGTTAATGAAACTGGAGGGGACATTTGCTGAGGTTTCGGAAAGAGAAAAGAGAAGAAAAAAGTTTCCATCCCCTGAGGTTTCCAGATGACTCTTTGCCCACTGGACTTGAATGAGCAAGGCTATGGCCCCGAGCAGCCATGGCAGCTGTCTTGAGAACACAGAGCCGGGGGCTGCCCAGGTACGGAGCTAATGTCAAGGGAGCAGAGGTGACGAGCGGGAGGGTCCCAGTCCCTGAAGCGGAGCCCCGGATCCAGCCATGCCACAGATTGTTTTAACAGCGTGACTCAGTTTCCTTTCTCATTTCAGCTACTGTTGATTTATTCTTTTCTTAATTCTTACATAAGCAACTGTTAGGTACCGGGGCCTTTGCTTGGAACCAAAGACAGGGGTGAACATGATCTGTGTTTTGTCCTCAAGACCTTAGTCCAGGCACATGTACGACTCTTCAAAGTGTAATGACCCTGTTGAATGCCTCAGTGAAGCCAATATAGGAAGATGTGGCTTAGCAGTGTGTGTGGCAAAATAAGGATTTCAGATAACAGGAATCAGAGTCAACGGTGGGAAATAATCACCTTCAAAAGCTAATGTTACCTTAGGCTACATTAATGCCAAGAGAGTTTGTTCTCAAGGTGGTTTGTGCATACAGATCATCCAGAGGATCTTGATCCAGGAGACCCCAGGTGGGGTGGTTCAAGGTTCTGCATTTCAACAAGCTCCTAAATGGTACTTCATGCTTCAGGCTTTTGGATTACACTTCGCACTGTAAGGAATTAGACCATGCCTGCAGCATTTTCCCCCTTCCCAGTACCCCTCTTTAAGAGGATGACAGGGCATGTTCTGATAATGGTGAGGGGATCCGGTGTCCTAGGAAACAGTTGAAGGAAGACAGTATGCTTAATATGGAAAAGGGAAGGCCTCAGAGAGACTCTGATCATACTCTCTAAGTAGGTGAAACACTGTAGTTTAGAAAAAGATGAATCTTCTACTGTAGAACCTATAGGACCTCAGAAGTAGGATGGGTAGGCAGAAGCTATAGAAAGATTTCAGTCCAGGTCAAGAAAGAACCTTGCAAACAGCTGCTTCCCAAAGAAGACATTGCTCTGTGGAGTGTGCCACATTGCAGGGCTGCAAATTCGTGGGCCATTAGGGACTAGGTAGGTAAATGAATGAATAAAGAATGATTAAGAATGTATGACAGTAGGGAGTGGGTATTAAGCTGGGGTGCTCTGTCTAAAGCCATTCCAATCCCAATTTTTAAGTTCTATCTGCCCAATAAAACCTAGGTATAGACAGGGCCACTTCTAACCCATCATAGAATTGTTGGGCCAATTGGACAAACAAAATGTTCCTTTCTCAAGTCACTTTGCTTCTGTCCTAAAGAAAGTTGCCACACTATTTTGTTAGAACAAGGCATTTTACTGTGCTGGAAAATGGGTGATAAATCTACTATACTTGTGATCTGAATGGCAGCCTATGGGTGTGGTGCATTCAGTCCTTTGGTGGCCGGATTGCCACCCTTGTGACTGTAAACCTTAGTGTCTGGATGTAAAACTGATGGAATTAGGAGGGAGAATTATTTGTCAAACTTCTACTTAGCAAAACCCTGGTGTTCATACTGGGCCCTAGGGACATGCGCTGCCCAGGGATGCGTTCTGTGCCCTCAGGTTACCAGGGCGTCATGGCATCCTGGGTGTCAGGAGAGAAGCCGTGCTGATAAACAGTGTGAGGGGCGCTGAGGGTAAGTAAATTCTGTCTGGACGGCGTGGGCGTGAGGGAGCGGTCAGGACAGATCTGATAGGGGAGGTGAGGCTTGGACTGACAGCCTGGCCTGGGGCACCCTCCCTCCCAACACCATCAGCCCGGGGAAGTGAACCTTTCTGTAGAGTGGGGCCTTTGGGCCGAGCTCAGAACCGCATACATTCCATTCTGTCTGGTCCTTCATCGCATCAGTTTTCCACCCCAGAGAGCTGGAACCGAGAGGAAAGGCAGACTATTTGTTTTAAAGTGCTGTTTCCAAGTTGTGCTGAATGCTCCTGGGCCTCCCACACTGTAGATTGAAGTGAGGCTCAGGGCTGGAGGTTGGGCTGGAGGGGCAGACATCACCGGTACTGTGCACAGGCCAGCTCAGTGAGCCACCGTCACTTAATCCTGGTGACCTGGCCGCCTCAGTCCTTAACTAACCTGAATCCACAGGCGGCGCGTGGCTAGGACTCCTAGCTACCGTATCTCATCCCCTGATGCCCGGATTGCTCCAACGGCCTGCTTCCTGCAGAGACCTCCACAATGTGCTGCACACAGCTGTGAGAATGAACTTGACCCATGGGTCTCAATTAAGTTACTCTTGTTCCAAACTCCTCAGTGGCTCCCCATGGCCTCTTCCATGAGAGGACAGTGACCTCCTCAGCCTGACATTCAGAACCTCTGACTGCCTCCCCATGCTTGCTTCTGTGACATCCGTTCGTCTTCAACTCTGGTGACTGCTTCATTCTAGCAAGTGGTCCCCCTCCTCTGGGTCTCCACTGGGATCTTCTCAGTGGAAAGAGAGACCCTGAAGAGGCAAGTTAGAAAACCCGCGGCTTCTGCTGGCTCAACAACCAATGGGCTGTGTGATGAGTGGCACCACTTGACGTCTCCAGGCCCAGTTTCCTGGGACCCATTTGTGAAGCACGGTGCTGTTTGCTCTTTGTCGTCACCATGGCGCATTATGGATGCAGAGCAGGTATACTGAGCTCTTTGTAGACATCTTCTCAGTGCCCTGTGTGGTAACCAGCCTTTCAGATGGCCCCATGACCATCGCCTCCTGGTATTCACATCCTGTGTTCTCCCCTCCTGTGCCGAATCGGGGCTAACCCATGTGACCCGCAGAATACTGCAGACGTGATGGGAGTTCAAGAGGCAGTACAGCCTCCACCGTGGTCCCTCGAGTTGTTCCTTCTGAGGGAAGACAGACACCATGCCACGAGGACGCTCAAGCAGCAGTGTGGGGAAGGCCACTGTGAGAAGACCTCCCACCCGCAGTTAACCGCCCCTTGCCAGCTTGGGAGTGAATCCTCTGGCTTTTCATTTGGCTGCAGCCTCACCAGAGACCCTGTGCTAGAAGCACCCAGCTGAGGTGTCTCCAAAGTCCACAGAAACTAGGAGAGATAATAAGTCATTAATGTTGTTTTAGGCCACTAACTCTTGGGACAATTTGCTTCACAGTGCTGGGTGACCAATACTGTGGGTATTTGTATTCTCTCTGACAGATGGAGAAACTAAGGCTTAGGGCAGTTTAATAACTTGTTGGAGGAGGTTGTACAGTTGGGGAATGATGGAACAGGGATCCAAACACAGGTCTGCTGGGCTCAGAAGCCTGACTTTTTTCTTTTTTAATTAATTTATTCTTTCCACCTAATGTGGGCCTCGAACACACAACCCCAAGATCAAGAGTCACGTGCTCCTCCAGCTGAGCCAGCCAGATACCCCAGAAGCCTGACTTCTTAGGTATTGTGTGATACTCCTTACTTATTAGCATCCCTGTGGCTGATTCACAGTACGTGCTTATTAAGCAATTTCAAATGAATGAACAAACTTCTTTCATGACTGAACATTTAAGTGGATTGCGTGTATAGATATATTAAAAATAATGAATATTTGCAATCTCCATTAAGTCAGGTTGGAGTTTCTTACTGCCTAAGACTAAGTTTAGTCTCCAAATGAAAAGACCTCTGTCATTTTTCTGATTATATAGATATTCTAAAATACTCATGCACTGTTGGTGGGAATGTAAATGGATGCAGCCACTGTGGAAAATAGTATGGAGGTTCCTCAAAAAATTAAAAATAGAACAAGAATGTAATCCAATAATTCCACTTCTGGGTATTTTTCTGAAGAAAACAAAAACACTAATTTGAAAAGGTATATGTGACCCTATGTTCACTGCATCATAATTTACAACACCCAAGATCTGGAAACCAGCCAATGTCCAGTCGATGGATGAATGGATAAAAATGTGTTATGTATATATGTACATGCAGTGGAACATTAGCTGTAAAAAAGGATGAGGTCTTGTCATTTGTGACAGACCTACGGGGTCCTATGCTAAATGAAATAAGTCAGAGAAAGACAAATACCATATGATTTCACTTTTGTGTGGGATCTAAAAAAAACAAGTGAACAAAACAAAATAGAAACGGACTCTTAGGTGCAGAGAATAAGCTAGTGGTCGCCAGAGGGGAAGGGGGTGACAGGATGGGATAAATAGGTGAAGGGGATTGGTAGGTACAGACTTGCAGTTATAAAATAAATAAGTCGTGGGGATGGAACGTACAGCATAGGAAATACAGTCAATAGTGTAATAATTTTGTATGGTGACCGATGGTAACTAGACCTGTCATGGTGATCATTTCATTGTGTATAAAAATATGGAATTGCTATCTCGTACACCTGAAACTACTATAATATTGTATACCAATGGTAATTTTTAAAAAGTATGAATAACTTTCCTATTTCTCAGCAATAAGCATTAGATGACTTTTCAAATCAGTGGGGAAAGGGTGTATCACTCAACAAGTAATATTAGGAAAACTAGCCAGCAGTAAGGAGTAAGTATAAACCTGGATCCCTGCCTCACAGCACAAGTCCACTCATATAAGGTAGAATTTTAAGAATTATTTTAACATACTGTAAAATGCTTAATACAGAGGAAAATAAAGAGGTTACAATCATCCCTGCCCTGCTCATTATCGTTGACATTTTGATGAAAAGCCGATTCTAGATCTCTCTGTGCATCAGTCCACAAGTCCAGAGGCTATACTAATAATGAGCTGCATTACATTAAATAACTCGCTTTGCGATGTATGTTTTTCGCTAAGTGCTATCATAGGTAAACATCCATAACATAAACACACATCATTTTTAATGGCTTCCTGGTCTTTGAGTGGATAATCCAATAACTTATGTAATCATTCCTCTATCTATGGACATTTGTTGTTTTCCCAAGTTCTCACTGTTACTGGAAACTATGCTTTGTTGAGCATCCTATGTATAACTTTCTGTATTTGCCTTTATGTTATTATCCACGGACTAGATTTCCAGAAGTAGGAGTCTGGCTCAAAGGGTATTTTGAAAACAATTTTATATTCTCATAAATTTTGCCAAACCGCGTTTCGGAAATATTGTACCACTTTTTCTGCTAATGCCAGGTGACACTGTCCACTTCCCCATGACCTTGGCAACATCAGAGTACGATGAGTTCCTCGTGTAAATGTAGCAGGTTCACTGACCTGCCTAGTGCCCTCCACAGCACGGGTGTGGACGGACTTTCATCAACAACCGTGAGCAAAGGCAGATATGGTCTGTGTGCGACAGCGAGGACTCACGTCTACAGGAATGCTTCCCTGCTGCCTCTATTTCGGTCCTAAGTGTTTTAGTATGTCAGATTGTTCCTTGTATACCCAGTAAATATCCTTAGAAAGCTTTCATTCTGAATCGTTTATCCTAACTCGAGTTGTATAAAATCACGGCACGCAAGTGGCTTTATTAAAACAAAAATAGCCAGCCTTCCGTAGAAGGAGCCTTTGTTTCCTTGTTTCTCTCTGCCTTCCTCTGAAGTCTTAGTCCTCCCTGGCCGCAACCCCTGCCATCTGGCAGAACTTACTAAGCCCTCGAGCCCCTGTCTTGTACATGGAAGGGAATCCTGCAGCTTTTCATGGGACCGCGGCCCCAGCAGAGACCCCGGGCCCAAGCGCCCGGCCAGCTCTGAGCAAAGTAGGAGCACCGAGCCGTCCCACGGCCAAGTCTCTCCTGTTCACTCCTCTTCCGACCTTGAGCTCTCCTTGTCTGAGCCACTCGCCAGCTGTGTGACCTTGGGCAAATTCCTCCACCCCTGTCAGGCTCCATTTTCTTCATCCACAGCGAGTTTGGTACATGCCGTCCGTGGTTCCCAAACCTGGCTGATTGTCAGAATTACCTGAGCGGCTTCACAAAATACCAATTCTGGGGCTCGACCTCAGCTGCAGGGCCCTGGATTCTGTTTGGAAATCATCAGACAGGGGCGCCTGGGTGGCAGAGTCGGCTGAGTATCTGACTTCGGCTCAGGTACTGGTCTCATGGTTCGTGGGTTCGAGCCCTGCGTCGGGCTCTGTGCTGACAGCTTGGAGCCTGGAGCCTGCTTTGGATTCTGTGTTCCCTCTCTGCCCCTCCCCCACTAATTCTCTCTCTCTCTCTCTCTCTCAAAAATAAATATTAAAAAAAAAAAAAAAAAGGAAAGCACTGGACAAACTCATCTCTCAGTGTATCTACTGCTCCCTTATGTGACCCAGAACATACTGCCAGTTTTGAAGCCTCAATCTGCAAATCTGTAAAATGGAATGATAATCATGGTGACTGTCCTAGGAGCTTCTTCGGGCTGACGTGAGACCCTAATCATGGGAGGCAGGACTTCAAAAACTTACAACAATTCCAAACAAGCATGTGAACTGTTGGTCTTTTCTGTGTGCTTTTCTTGTGCAACTTGGGAGTCCAGTTTTGGCTCACCAATCCTGTGAGGGCCCCCCTTGTTACGGATAGGCAATCTGCTGAGGCCCCTCTTTGGCTTCTCCCACCAGCAGATTAGATTCCCTTGAAATCTCCTCATTTGTTTCTAATTTGGGGATGGGGGGCGGGGGGTGTGGATTGTCTCCTCCTGGCTTCCCAAAGACTCTTGGCTGTTGAACCAGCTTAACCATTTCCTCTCACCGCACCCCACCCCCTGCTCTGTCGCTTGTTCTTATCCTCTGACACTTTCTCAGATTTGTCTTCCAAATTGGCAGGTGGCCCGCTAACGGATTGGCTAGCTGCCCTGTGTTTGGGTCAGGGTGGAGGAAGATGCCATCGAAGCTGAGTGAACCAAGATGTGCACCCCATCCCACACCTCCTTCCCCAACCGAGAACCGGGGGGACCTAGCCTGGCTCATCTTTGGAGGCTCACTCCCGAAGACAGTGGAAGATGAGGGAAGGTAGAGGGAAGACATCAGAGGTTTACTGAGTAGCTGCTCTGCACCAGGTACCGCGCTCGGCACTTTGTACGTATATTTCGTAACAGGCGGCCTTTCTATCGCATCTGCTTTGCCAGGCAGTATTACATAGGCCACCTGGTTTAATCCTCGTCCCAGGCCCGCAGTGGCAGTTGTGACTGTCATCTTACCAGAAAGCAGAGACTCAATGGAGCGATGGGTCCTTGTCCAATATCACGCTGTCAGTAAGAGGCAGGACCAGGATTTGAGCCCGCCTCTTAGTGACTCCAGTCTGTCCCGCCCAACGGCAATGGAGTTCATTCACGCTCCACATTTAGCCTTTCCATTTCCAGGGACATGCTTGAACCTGGAATGGGGTTTCTCTTAAGTTTTTGGAGCCAAAATTATTTTAATTTTATGGCTAGGAAAAATGTAAACTTACATTTTCAGCAGACCAGAGATGATAAAGTATGCATTTGTCAAATAAAATTCTTTGCTGTGATAAAGTAAATCATTCCTTGGCCTTGTAAAAAATGAGGCCTCACTTGAACTGTTTTCACTTCAGCCTTTGCTAATATTTCTGTTATCTCCATTAGGGATTACAATGATGAATGCCTTTTATTCGCGTCGTTAAGCACTTCAGCGAATGTGTGAACACACAGGGCATCATAAGTCATAGGGAAATGAAACAACATGGTCTCCTGGAAAGAAGGAAAGTCTCGAGAGTCTGACAGATCGGGGCGGGCATTCTGCCCCCTGCCACTCTCTAGCTATGCAAACTTGGTCAAATTCCTCAGCTTCTCTGGGTCTCAGTTGCCTAATGTGTAACACATAGATAATACTTATCTCACTGGGTAATTTTAAGGATGGAATGAAATGACATACTTCAGGCACTTCGCACAGTTTCTGGCATGAAGTAAGTGCATAATAAATGTCAGGGTTATTATTGGAACAGCTCTCAAGGTAACTAGTTATTTAATGACACGCCCCGGGGCTCACGTTAGTTATTAGTCTTTTGGGCAACAAGACTGGGTCTCACTAGGCTTACTGTCTGGGGGGGCCCAGCTGCTGATGTCCTTCTGCGCCTGTTAGAAATGGCTCAGGCAGTAGGCAGGGGAAGCTCATTAGTGGGTATGTCTGTGGAGATCTTTTTGGCTGCAAGTAATGGAACGTTTAACTTCAAGTGTCTTAGACAATTAAGAATATTAATCGCCTCTTACCACACGTATTCTCAGGGTAAGCTGATTCCAGGATTGTTGAACAAAGCTGCTCAAAGATGCCACCAAGTTCCCAGATGCTTTCCTTCTTGTCTTTGCCATTCTTAGCCTGTTGGTGGTTAGGCTGGCTACCTCATGGTCCCAAAATGGCTGCAACAACTCCAGGCTTTTATGTCTTTATACTGCAAAACCCAGGGGTCAGAAAGAGGAAAGGGGATCCATCTTGTTTTCATGTCTCCTTTAAAGAAAGATGAAAAATTTCCCCAAAGCCCCACCTCCCAGAAGACTTCTCATTGGCCAGGATTTTATCAAATGCTCATCCCAGACCAGTGGTAGGGGGAATGGTTAGGGCCGGTGACTCTCAATTCTGGCAGAGAGTGAATTGGGAAGTCTTTAAAATACGTTCAGGTGTCTAGGTTATGCCCTTAGAGATTGATTTAATTGGGCTTTGCTCGTGTCCTTTTGTACACTCAGGTGAGCGTGTGTGTGTGTGTGTGTGTGTGTGTGTGTGGCACACGCATTCCAAAATGAACATCTAGGGTTAGGAATCATTGGTGTAACTCTACCAAGTTTTAGCTCCTGGTATGGGGGGTGCCTTTTTGGAAAGGGAAGTATGGCTATCTGAGTAGACATCCAAAAGAATCTGCCAACATAAGTACAGTTCCAGGGAGCTAGGAAAGCTCTGGAAAGAGGGACTGGCATAGGAGCTGAGAGCCCCTCCCACCTGAGACACGCACGGGGCCCTCGGCAGGGGTAGGTGGTGGAAGGTTTTCGATGGCCGTGTAGAAAGAGCAAAATGTCGATCCTGGGTGGATTCTAAGCTGTACCAGAGCCTGAAGAGTCCATGCTTCATGGCTTAATGGAAGCTCTGGGCATGGCCAGCCTCCCCTGTGTCAACCCGGCAGCCTCTTTATCTGCCCACCATCCAAGAAAAAGAGTCAAGTGTAAAGTAACAGTTCATGCAAGTGCACCATCAGGTCACTGAACCAACGTGTTATAATTGGTTAAAAACAGCAAGCTCCCTTCCCCGTTTATAAACATCTCCTCGATCAGCTCTTTGTAGCATATACAACCAAGGAAAACGAATGTCCCTGTGCCCATTGCCCTGGAATCACTGTCCCCTGTGCTTGTCCAGATGACCCTCCGATTCTGCTCAGTCCAGCACCCGCCCGACACTGCGCACACGGACTCACCTGAGCAGAGTTCTGTGCTGCTTCTGGGCTGAGGGCCAGGCATTTCCCAGGAGGGACAAGTTGGGTCCTCCAGCTTTAAACGGCTTCGAAAATGGGGAAAAGGCAACTCCGGGAGACGGCGCATAGGGGAGTGATCATGGACTGAGAAGTCAGGCAACCCTGGGCTCAGATTCTGGTTCTCAAGTTCAATGTGGTGTGACTTTGGCAAGTTAATGAGTCACGTTGTAAATGTGTTGAATTTCTGAAGCTTTAACTCCACGCAGTCAGTAAAATGGCATGAAAAGAAGAGAACTACTCTCAATAGGGTGGGCGATGGTGGGTGATTTTGCCCGCCGGTCCCTTCAGGGAGCACGTACCCTGGAGCGAGAGGTGGGAGGTATGGATCTGTGCTGAGTCACTTTTGTTCTGGGGGTCTCCTGCTTCGAGAATCTTGTTGTGTTGGGTGCGATTCAGGTACTTAGGGCAGTCATATTTGACCACAGACCTTTTTTGCTTTGCTTACTAACTTCAGAATCCAATCCAAGCCCTGTGCAAGAAGAGATTTCCCCATGGTGGTGGCACTGCTTCGGCCCTATTAGGTCACTCTCCCTTCCAAAGTGGGAGTCTCCTGGAGAGAGGAATCTGTTTCCTCGCCAGCGTTTTGTTTCCCTTGCTGCTCTTCTCTTCCAGAGCCTAGTACAGAGCCCTACACTTAATAAATACTAAAATGAACACTTGGTGCCTGTCTGTTCCCAGCTCATCCTTAAACAACAGCAGAAGGCATTTAATTGTGACTCACCCTCTCTAGCCAAGCTGGTCAGCTCAGGGTGAGTTCTTGATCCAAACAGATCAGTGAGTTCCTTTTCCAGGATTACTGAATTGAGGAAAGGAACAGTGCCTTAGAAATGCAAGATGGAGACAGAGTTTTTGATGGCATTCAGACCCCTAGTTCCAATGCATCCTGGAGCCCAAAGACGTGTCTGGTCTTGAGCGAGAGCCAGAAACATTCTTATAAGAAACTCACATGCTGGGGTGCCTGTATTGGCTCAGTCAGTTAAGCATCCGACTCCTGATTTCGGCTCAGGTCGTGATCTCACAGTTTGTGAGTTTGAGCCCCACATATCGGGCTCTTTGCTGACAGCGTGGAGCCTGCTTGGGATTCTTTCTCTCTCTCTCTCTCTCTCTCTCTCTCTCTCCCTCTCCCTCTCCCTCTCCCTCTCCCTCTCCCTCTCCCTCTCCCTCTCCCTCCCTCCCTGCCCCTCCCCTGCTTGAGCTCTCTCTCTCTCTTTCTCAAATAAATAAACATTAAAAAAAATATAAGAAGCTCACATGCTTACCTAAGCTAGTTCAAGGCATGTACTTTTGGCCAAAGTAATCGTAAGCCACACAGTAATTTAGGTAGAAAATAATCCAAGGTCACTTGGGTTGAAGGTGCAGAGATTCTGTCACATTGGCAGACATTCTCACTGGCAAGCCCCTGCCTTAGGAATGAATGCTGCTGAGCAAATTGTGACATGAGTATATACTCTATAGATGATAGTCTATTGGGTCAGTCAGTTTGGATGCACTGGTTATGTGTCCTCAGATGTAACTGAGGAGTCAGATGAACTGTAGAGACTGTCGGCTTTGCTTTTCTCCTAATGACTCTTGCTTCAGGCAACTGCAATTTGGGCAAATGGCTCAGCTTCGGGGCTTTGGTTCTGCCCAACCTAGGGCATCCCGTTCCCATTCTGTTGCTTTTGGTAAAACCATAACAAACTATTTCAGCAGGCAACGTGAGCCTGAGATTTGGAAGACCTCAATTCTAGTTTGCTCTGTGATTACGAACAATTTGCTTCATCTGTCTGGGCTCCCACTGAGTGCTTTGTAAAATGAGAATATTAGATCGGGAAGGAAACATAGGCTTGTCTTGCCACCTTCCTCCACACTACTAAGCAGCTAAGTCCACTTCTGTCTTCCCACCCAAGTTACCATGCAATGTTCCGTGTGCAAACTCAGGAGTATTAGAAATATACCTTTATTTTTCTATTACAATGAACTTAACTTTGTTTTTTTTAATGTGTATTTTTGAGAAAGAACATGAGTGGGGGAGGGACAGAGAAAGAGGGGGAGACACAGAATCCGAAGCGGGCTCCAGGCTCTGAGCTGTCAGCACAGAGCCTGATGTGGGGCTCAAACTCACCAGCCGTGAGATCATGACTGAGCCAAAGTCAGGTGCTTAACTGACTGAGTCACCCAGGCGCCCCAACAAATTAAACTTTTGTCTCAAGCTCCTTTTACACTTGAGTCGTGTGTCCCGTCTTTCCCCAGGGTCACGGACAAGTTCTGGAACCTTTTGAAAGAGACTGATCGATTTGGTCTCTAACTACATCTATCCTCACCAGCATCCATAGAGACGTCCCCCATTATCCCGTCTCGTCCTCAGTCACTGGTAGTTAAGTAACATGCTCAAAGTCTCAGATGGTTTGTAAATGACCACATGGAATGGCAAGCCCCAGACTGTGAAATTCTAGGTCAGTAAAATGTAAATATAGACATTTAGATACAGATACTGTCATATATAGATATAATAAGTATACACACATATGTGATGCTTTTAACAATTCTCCAAAGTCACTGAGGTAGGTTTCATTACCCCCATTTTACAGATGTAGAGACTGAAGGTCCGTTTTTGTAAGTAGCTTGTCCTAGTAAGAAGAGGGCACGGAGATTCTAACCCAGTTCTGTCTCACTCCGGTACCTGGGTTCTCCCCATAAGGTGCCTGTCTCAATTACGTTTGCAGAATTAGGTGAGACCTTTGGCAAAGTATCCAATGGAACACAGGCTGACTTTAGGGATGGCTGGCACATCTGTCCCATGGTGAGGACAGAAGCTTTCTTGTGGTCTGGATGCAGTTCTTTGGACACAGCAACGAAAAGCCTGTGTTCATGGCAGGGGCGGTCTTTGGATTCTCCAGAGGAAGGGCAGTGAAGGAAAAGGTGAGAACTAAATTATGAGGCAGATGTGATGGTCCCATCAGGTGTAACTTGAAGAATGGGAGAAAGATTTCTAGCAGAGGTCAGAGGTATCTGGAGCTCTGATTCTTGGATACATTTATGTAGAAGGATGAGAATTATCGCCTATGGAAAAACTTACCTGTTGTAAGTCCTATTGTATTATTAAAAATTTTTTCAGAATACATTCAATGAACTTGTAGAAAATCAAAGACACGGTACTAAGAGGCACCCACAAAACCTCCATACCTTAACATGATCACGGTTGATGTTAATAACTTAGACATATTTCTGAAGTTTCTTATAAAAATAATTGTGACTCTTGAATTAGGAATTGTTCATCTTTTTTGTTCAGCATCGTTTTATAACTCCTTTTTAAATATGGCCACATCATTTCATGACTATATGTGAGCATAAGATATTTTGTTTTATTTTATGTAGATATAATTATATAGCCCTTTCCCCCTTTTTGGACATGGAGGGATTCCCCAACTTTTAAGCTCTGGCAAATGGAGCAGTTTCTGTCCTCTGCTCTTGCAAAGGAATCTCTATGCCTCGCCTTACCTTCTCACAGTCTCAGATGAAGCCACAGCACCTCTTCTGTCCACTTGGGTTGCCAGTCTCCTGCCTGGGCACCTTCTATGGCATCTTAGAGGGTGGATGACCCCATCTCTCTCCCATCTTTTTTTTTTTTTTTTCTAATGTTTATTTATTTTTGAGCATGAGCGGGGCAGGGGCAGAAAGAGAGGGAGACACAGAATTAGAAGCAGGCTCCAGGCTCTGAGCTGTCAGCACAGAGCCTGGTGCAGGGCTCGAACCCAGGAGCAGCAGGATCATGACCTGAGCTGAAGTCAGACTCTTAACCGACTGAGACACCCAGGAGCCTCTCCCATATTTTCAACCCATTAACACTTCCAACCATGTGTAAGTTGTTTTTTTTTTTCCTAAAATATCCCCCCTTGACCTTGAGTCTGCCGATTATCCCACCTATTATCTCTCTCCTCACCCAAGAATACCCAGGGTATTCTGACTTCTGTCTCCTCCATTCCACTGGAATTGTTCTTGCAGAGGCCCCTGGATGGTCCCTATGGACTTTTCTCTGGGTGTATCTTTAGGACCCTGCTTCTCCACCTGATTTCCTTGGCTTCCATGATGTCCCTGTCTTAGTCCCCCTCCAAGTTCTCTGTGCCTTGGTCTCCATCCCCTTGTACTGGTATGTCTCATCCATTCCTGCATGTTGGTGCTCCCAAGGATCTCATTCTTGGCTCTCTTATCTTCTCACTTTAGAGACCCTCTCTGCCATTTCATTCATTCTCAGCTTTAATCACTTTCAGTAGTTGCTAACCTCTCCCCACCAAACCTCCGTTACTATCTTGAACCATTCTCCTAAGCCTTATTCAGGCTTCTATCCTTCCAATTTACAAACACTTGTCAAAATCTTCACATGTGCTAGGATTTGCTCTAGGTTGGATTAAAAAATGAATAAAGCGTGGTCTCCAAAACTCATATGTCCATTGGTTACTGGATGTTTCCACTTGGATGATACACACATTCTACAACTCTTCTCTTCTCCAGATCCGCTCCCATGCCTGTGCTTAGTTACTGGTATCACACCCAGCTAGGTGCCCAAGCAAACTCAGGGCTTATCCTAGACTCAATCTCTATATCCTGTGACTCTGTCAATGAATGTTTCTGAATCTATATGCTGCCCTTTTCACCTCTCACTACAGCCCCATCCTTGGCCCTCATCTCCTACCTATTCTTTTGCAGTTACCTTTTAATGGACTTGGGGGCCTTCAGGATGGTTTCTGATAACAAATATCCCTTGTTGCTACATCATCCCTTGGTTGAAACTTCTGGTGGCTTCCCATTCCGTATGGAGTACACTTCAAGTGCTTTCCTGGAATATCCTTGTTCCCTACTCTATTGGGCATATCTAAGGGCATCCTGGTCCTTACCCCTTTAGCTATTTTTAATGCCACTCTGCATGTTACACTCTATGCTTTATAACACTAAACTGCTTGTAGTTTAACCATCTTAATTCCTTAGTAGAGGCATTACTCTCTTTACCTGTAGTCCTTACATTCCTGTTTCGTTTCTCCAGCTCCATTTTTTCCTTAAATCTAACCTCAGTCTTTGTCATCTCAGAAAGCCTTGCCTGGCCTCCTCCTCCGCATCGCATAGGCTTGGTCACCCCAGGTTCTGTGCAATCCTAGCAGCCTGTGCATGTCTTCTTCACTATATACATCACACTGTTTATCTGTTCACATGCCTATCTTCCTTAGGAATTCAAACAAATGTTGAACAAATTAATTAAATATCCCATGTATGTACCTAGAAATTCTGTGTTAGTTGCCGATCACTCTAGTTCAGAATAATTTGTGCAGCTTCCCATCATAAAACCAAGGGAGAAATGTATCCTCAGGATTCTCCAAGGTCCCCAGTTGGGCCAAGAACTGGGATTTCACCTTTGACCTCCTGACTTGCCATTTTAGGCACTGACTTTTTGACCACAGCAAAGCTCCCAGAATTTCAAGGCACTGGGCAAACTCTCTGCCCCACAGATTAATTTTAGAGTCATTGAAATTCTGCCAGCTCTGGGGGCAATGATTGGGAGCCAGGCTGACAACCAGCAATGGAGGAAATTGCTCTGTGTCTATTTCAAGATGAGAGAGTTGTAACCACGGTCTCTCCCCCAGTGATGCTGTTCGAAAAAACATAAATTTAATACTTTCATGAAACTCAATCTCCTAACCATAAGAGTTTCAGGGCTCTCTTTGATGTTCAGGAAAAGTAGCTTAGTGCCAATGTCTCTTGCACATATGGTGTGAAAGCCGCCTCGCACATGAGCTCAGCATCTTGGGTCCCTAACTATTTGGAAGGAGTAGTTAATATCTGTTTCAATAACTCACCAAGTATTTATTCAGTGCGTGCTATGTTAAAAACATATTGTGTTGCTGGAGAATGAGTATAGATTTCTGGGTCAGATGAAAGGGCGTTCACATCCTATCTTGGCCCCTAACTGGCTGGACATCATTGGCAAACCCTGCTTCCCACTGAGCTTTGGTTTTCTCATGTGTGTGAAATAGGTTTAGAATATTTACCTTTCAGGGATCTAGGAAGGATTATGTGAGGTAGAGTAAAAAAGAATCTTCCTAGCACAGTGTCTGGTACCTAAATGGTCATTTGAGAGAGAGGCCAGGAGAACCCAGTTTCCTACAAGTGTAATTCGAGTTGACAACTTGAGGTCCTTATTACAAGTAGCATGAAAAACCATTAGGGATGCATCCATTAGAAATGTGTTTGGCTGTGGAATGCAAAACCAGTGGCGAGCCAGTAAATGATTAACAAGTGACACTCTGGGGAAAATTAAATGTTGATTTGTAGTTTTTGCTCATTTCTATGGTGGAAATACTCCCACCATGGCTGATTTCAAGCTCCCATTATGATGTCAACCAATGTGGAGTTGAGAAGATATGTAGTACCTGGTAGAGTGTGTACTATCACGTATAGTATGGTGTCGGGAGATACGTGCCATCCCCACACTCAGATACAATACATGTCCATAGCCTCATGAGCGTAGATAATAGCAAAATTTGTAAAATATTTGGGAATTGATGAGTTTTCAGTATTTACTGCCGTTAACCAATGTATTTGAGTGTAAGATTATATAACTTAATTTTTTATGAGATTCTTTATTTTTAATGTTTATTTTTGAAAGAGAGAGAGAGAGAGAGAGCAAGTGGGAGAGAGGCGGAGAGAGGGAGACTCAGAATCTGAAGCAGGCTCCAGGCTCTGAACTGTCAGCACAGAGGCCAATGCAGGGCTCAAACCCATGAACCAGGAGATCATGACCTGAGCCGAAGTCGGACGCTTAACCGACTGAGTCACCCAGGAGCCCCTATAACTTAATTTTTAATAATGTTCAAGTTTAACTGGCTCACTAAGTTTCTGAAAATTTAACGATTCTCTCTCAGGATCTGGTTCAGTCAGTTCCAGCACACTGCTGCCCAAAGTCCTACTCTAGTGCCTTACACACTCACATTTTATTTGTGTTGTGATGATAAGTTCAGGGATGGGCAGCTCAGGGCTGGTGGCTTGGTGAGGTCATCAGGGACCCAGACACTTTCTGCTCCACCATCCTGAGAATGGGTCCTTCATCCTCATGGGTATTGCTGCAAGATTGCAAGATGGCTGCCATCCCTTCAGACTCCGCACCCACATCCTATGCAGCAAGAAAGGGGAAGGAGAAAAAGGGTGACGTGTTTATTTGGGAAGAGACTCAGTATACTTTCCAATTGCTGCTGTAACAAATTACATGTTTAACAAAAAAACAACAGTGGCTAAAATCAGCACAAATTTATTACCTTGTACTTCTGGAGGTCAGAAGTCCTTAATGATTCTCACTGGGCTAAGGTTGAGGGGTCGGTAGGGCTGTGTTCTTCTGTGGAGGCTCTAGGCAGTCACTGAATTTCTTGGTTTATGGTCTCATTCTGTCCTCAAAGCCAGGAATAGCCAGTTGGGTCTTTCTCTCCTCATATCACTTGGACTCTGCTCTTGTCACATCTCTTTCTCTGATTTCCCTGCTCCCCCCTTGTTCATTTATGAGGCCCTTGTGGTGACATTTGACCTACCTGGCTAATCCAGAATAAGCTCCCCATCTCAAGATCCCTACCTTAATCCTATATGCAAAGTCCCTTTTGCCAGAGAAGGTAACATTCACATGTTCCAATGATTAGGACATGAGCAACTTTGGGGGCCATTATTCTGCCTACCACAGACACCTTCCAAAGGGGCTATTTCCTACCTCCCACTGCCCAGATATGAACTGTCACAAGGCCATCCTGAGTACAAGACAGGCTGGAAGATCAAGTTTTAGCTTTTAGAACAATATAGAAAGCTTGAATAAGGAGGCAGCAGTTGGAAATGACAATTGTGTCCACCAACCAACAATGTCTGCCATATTGGGAAACAGAAATTAATAGCCAAGCAGGTCTGTCCAGAAGTATGCTACTTGACTCAATGTAATTATTATTATTTTTTAAATAGGCTGCTATCCTAAATTAGTAATTGGTGGGTTTGCTATATGAAAGGTCATTGTTTGAGCATACTTCCTTGCTTGCCTGTCCTTTTCTCTTCTTCTCTTCCTCTGTGGGTTTATCTCAGGTTTCTAGCCTATCTCCTGGCATGTAGTAGACAAAGGAGATGAGTTTCCAGGCTCACTTTCTTGTCTTACCCAGGGTGGGTGAGAGGTTGACCACTATTCTCTTCAAATCAAGGCAGAGGGGATAGGGATGTAGCATAATCCAGTTGCTCTCACCGATCCATCGTCAATCTTGTTGGACAATTTGTCCCACGTGGCTCTTCCATCCATTTTTCAATTGCTTAGACCCTGTAATGGGAGGAGTCACGGGCAAGGAGTTAGGTAGTCAGATATGTTGACATGGAGACTAGAGTTGCCTACAGGGAGGAAGGACTTCCTGGTGCAAGAGGACACAATGGCTCCTCACTGGCTTCACCACAGTACCTGACGAGAAGCAGGTCATAGAAAAGTTTGTAACTGGGAGACCCGTTCCTCCCCAAGTTGGCCACTGCAAAGAGGATAGAACCCAAGAGCAAATAGTCTTGTGGTGTCACTCAGGTAAACCTCCAATAGGCAAGCAGGGGAAGTTGGAACAAGACCGTGTCACTCAGGGTCCCATTTATAAGGTAAGAAATGGCAGGACTTCACTACCCTCAAAAGCTTTGTTGCACTTAGAAACTTCTAGGCTTTTTCATTTTGACAGAGATAGCTAATGTGACAGTGCATCTCTGAGGTGAAGCTGCAGCAGCTATGTTTTTTAGAGTTTAAGCATTTTCGTTCTCCTTCCACAGTCCTGATTATGTCTACTTTGCTAACTTGCGTATGTATATGTGCTTCACCAATCTTTTGGGCGCACAGGTGAAGTAAAAATAAATGTGAAAACGAACAAGAGATTGGGCAAGCAAGAGGCAAGCTAGGAAATCGGCTCTGGGCGTCCGAGGGAAGCCAGGACGGTCAGAGGGCCGGGGGACTGAGAAGCCACAGGAAGCAGGGGGCGATTTGGATAAACACTTGATGTCTCTATATGGTGCTGAGGTCGGAGGAGGCCCGGAAGGAATTTCAGGGAAGAGATATTATAGACTGAGAACTTCCCTTTTGAGCCTCTCTAAACAAGGGCTTCATATGCATATGGAGTGGTGTGGTTTTTCTCGCTGCTGCTTCTCCTTTCTGTAAACCGCATGTGCTGCATAAATGAAGCCTGGAGTCGTCCAGATGCCGTTGAGCCGGCTGAGAAGCTGCCCGAGGACACCCGGGAGCCCTTGGAATAGGCTCCATGCCTCTCTTTGTCCCTTCCCGTGCTCTGCCTCATGGTAGTAGCCTGGATTGTACAGGATCTTGTGAATCCACTTACTCCTGTCTGCCCGCGGGAGCCTTTGGAGGTAAACTTGATTCACCCAGGTGATTCAAGGCATGTTTTGTGACAGGGCATCTATGTTCACACATGGTGTGGGGCCAGCACAAACCAAAGGCTCTCCACCTCGACACACGATCATTGTTCAGACACGCATGGGAAGCACACGTTCTTTAAAAAAAAAAAATGTGGTTAAGTATATATAACATAACACTTGCCATTTTAAATAACCTTTTAAAGTTGATTTATTTTGAGAGAGACAGAGAGCGTGCATGAGCGAGGGAGAGGGGCAGAGGGAGAGACAGAGAGCATCGCGAGCAGACGCCGTGCCCAGCGCAGAGCCCAGCGTGGGGCATGACCCGTCGCATGACCATCATGACCTGAGCCGAAACAAAGAGTCAGGCGCTTCACGGACTGAGCCACCCAGGTGCTCCCCCCCCCCCCCCCCCGCATTTTAATCATTTTTAAGGGCACGGTTCAGTGGCATTAAGTACATTCACGTCGTTGTTCAACCATCGATACTGTCAGTCTCCTGAACTTCTCCAGTTTTCCAAAGGGAAACTCTGTTCCCATTAAACAGGGTTCTTCCTGTCCCTTCTTCCTCGCCTCTGGCGACCACCATTCTGTACCATCCCACTGTCTGTTGCAATGAACGTGACTACTCTTGGCACATCATGTCAGTGGAATCGTGCAGTATCTGTCCTTTTGCACCTATATTCTTTCAATTTGGGTGATGTCTTCAGGGCTCATCCATGTTATAGTACGTGCCAGAGTATGTGTACTATGTGTCCACGCAATTGTATGTATATATCCTATTTTGTTTATCCATTCATCTCTTGCCAAGTGCGTCTCATTCCGGTTTTGATGTCTGTTTCCCTAAAGATGAGTCACTTGGGGTATCTTTTCATGCACTTCTTGCCCATTTGCAGATCTTTGGAGAAATGTCAACGAAGGTCTTTTGCCTCTTTTTATTTTTTTTAACCGAGTTGTTTATTTTTTGTTGTCAAGTTGCATACGGTATGGAATACTTGCATAACAGATCAGGGAACAGTGATAAGTGTCACGTTCAGAGTCCTCACTCGCCAGTAAATGGGCCTGCCCCCCCTTCCCTCATTTTAGGTCAAGGTTTTAAAGTTTCATTTACAACCGTTTGTGTCTGGAATATTCCAGTCTCCTGTTGTCACCTTGGCAATCACTGGGCATTTCAGCGAGAAGATATCCATGCAAATGGCATAGCATTGTTTTAGAACTAAGGAATCCAGAGAGAGGAGAGTTGGAAATCTGGCAGCTGGTCTATTGACTCTATAATGTCGACTTGGGCAGAGGGCCTGAAATGGTAGAACCCAACCCAAGTTTTCCATGTTCTAATTATCTTTTGACCACTGTTGGGCAAAGCTCCATTTGGCTTACCTTACTGGCACTTCTGCTGCCCATGCTGTCTTGAGGGAAAATAGGGTGGCTCTCTGAAGAAAACGCCATGGAATGTTAAAAAAAACAAAGCAAGTCGGCCTTACGGCCAGGGGTGGGGGGATGTGAGAGTGGAGTGAGAAGGAACTCCAGCCTCTGAGTACCCCTCCAAGTCTTCAGAGAAGCCCAAGAAGTGACTACATCTTCAGTCCTCCAGGAACTTGCCCTGTCAGCGTTGTGTGGCTTCAGTTTTATTCCTCTGCCACTCTTGATTTCTGGAGCCATCCATCTTCTGGGCATTGCTCGTCGGCGCTGGCCCCAGGGCTGCTGATACCTACTAGTACCTGCTCAAGGCTGCTGGAACTGGCCTCAAACACACCACGTCCACTTGGTGCTCTTGGCATCAATGTTCGCAGGTACCCTGCCCTGAAGCTGTCCCATTCTTCTCAGATTTGCTTTTCTATGGCAACCCCCTTACTGCAAATCCAGCCCGAGCCCTGTGTACAGGACCTTCTGGCTCTCTGTCTACCTGACAACAGGAGCTCTACCCAGACCCACCCCACAGATGCAGACAAGTTGCTCTCTCACCACACTTGTGTCCAGGAGCTCACTCTCTTGAGGGCAAGCTTTGCTCTTCCAGGACAGTCTTATCTCTCTTCCTTATTAAAATATACCCCGTTGGGACCCCACTATGCCTCCATCATTGCCAGCTGTGAATAAACCTCAGGGTGGGCACAGATGAGGCTCCGACTAGGATCCCAGTGTATTATTCTTCTTAATTAATTAATTAATTAATTAATTCAAGTTCAAGTTAGTTAACATACAGTGTAGTCTTGGTTTCGGGAGTAGAACCCAATGGTTCTACTTGCATGTAACACCCAGTGCTCATCTCAACATGTCCATCACGTATGTAGCACATCCCCCTACCCACCGCCCCTCCAGCAACCCTTAGTTTGTTCTCTGTATTGTATTGAAGAGTCTCTTATGGTTTGCCTCCCTCTCTGTTTTTATCGTATTTTATCTTTCCTTCTTTTCTCCTGTGTTCATCTGTTTTGTTTCTTAAATTCCACATATGAGTGAAATCATATGGTATTTGTCTTTCTCTGACTGACTTATTTCACTTAGCAGAATATACTCTAGTTCCATCTATGCTGTTGTAGATGGCAAGATTTCATTCTTTTTGATCACTGGGTAATATTCCATTATACACACACACACACACACACACACACACACACACACACACACCAATCTTCTCAATCTTCTTTATCATTCATCAGTCGATGGGCATTTGGGCTCTTTCCATAATTTGGCTATTGTTGATAGTGCTGCTATCAACATTGGGGTGCATGTGCCTCTTTGAATCAGCATTTTTATATCCTTTGGATAAATACCTAGTAGCACAATTTCTGGGTCATAAGGTAGTTCTATTTTTAATTTTCTGAGGAACCTCCATACTGTTTTCCAGAGTGGCTGTTTTCTGGTATATTCTTTTGAGGAGAAAGACACTATATTTCAGCTACAGTTATTCATTCACTCGTTTTCCCTGGAGATGATTCTAACAAAAACGTACTTCCATGTTTCAAGTTGCAAGGTCTAAATTTTATTCCTTCACTGAGAATACTTGGGCATTGTATCTTAAAATGTTTTGCTCTGTTCTTAAGTATATACACACACACACACACACACACACACCCCTACTAACATATTCATTTCTGAATCCTCCTGGGGAGATTGAGGAACCTAGAGAATTTAATTGAGTTTAGAGTCTTCCTGGAATAACTAAAAGAACAGCCATTAAAGGTTAATGGGATGCATTTATTATTCTGCTAGGCTCTTCTGTATACTCTTTCAATAAACAACCCCAGTGGAGAAGAACCCAGAGCTAGGCTGTATAACATTGGGACTCACGGACGGGGAAGGCAAAGTGCTGTGCTCATTGAAGAAATATTTCCTTTTTTTCACATGGCTTTAAATGGCATTATAATCAAAGATGGAAGAAGCACTTGTGGTTAATTTAACAGATCCGTTAGTGAAAGGACCTTTGGACACACGTCCAAACTTTTCATTATATAAATAGGGAAACCGCTCAAATGGGGAAAATAACTTGCTTGAACTCAAATCCTTAGAGCCAAGTGTCACTTGTCCATCATCTGTGGCCAAATAAGCCTATGCGGGTAGTTCTGAATCATAGTTATTATCCTCAAACTGTTTGTAAATGGTTGTTACTGACTAGTAATGACTCGTGGTATTTACCTTTCCAGGGTCTAACATTTTAACATGTCACAGAAACTTGATTCCTAGGAAGAAGGTTTTGATGGTAAAATCAGCTCTATTCTAAGACCATCTAGAAAACGGGCTGGGCAGGGCTCTTTACCTAGGGTCTTTGGAAGGACTTCCAAATTTGGAAGGACTTCCAAATTCCACTGATATTATATGAATTATTTTACGCACGGGTAGGTTTGTGTGTTTTCTTTAGGGAGAGGATCTGTTTATCCTGGACTCTCTTGGTTGTATAAGACAGAAACCTTGAGCATAAAGGTAATTTATTGGCTTATTTTTCATGGGCTTATACCCAGGGCACTAATAGCTTCCAGAATGGCTGAATATGGTTATTCTGTTTCTCTTTTCCACCTCTCAACTAAACTCGCCTGTCACTTCATTTCTGATTTGATGTTCTCTCTCCTTGGTGGACAAAAAAAAGCCATCAACAACTCCACACTCACCCCTCCCAGCTTAGTACTTCCGGATGGTAAGAGAGTGACTGTTAGTCCCCAGCATGGGTCACATAGACCAGCCTTCACCATCCCTGGGGCTAGGGCCTTGAGCTCCTCTGGCTGATCACCCTGGGGTTGCACACACTGATATTGACAGTCTTACTTCTAGAGCCATATGTGGGGAGAGGTCCACACAGAGGGCAGAAGGAGGGGGCCGGTAGTACACATGGAGCATAGGCTGCCATTCGCCAGATTTTCAAAGGGTCTGTGATCGAAAAGTTGAAAAACTGTAGGCATTTCTAAGAGCAAAGGCCATATTATGGACCTCCTCCTGAACACTCTCCTGGTCTAACTTAAGGAGATAGGATGTTTTATTTTTATCCAGGAACACATGTTTTGCTTCATCCACACAGGTGTGCTTTGAGTTCTCACGCTGCGATGTAAATGTGTTTGCGATTTCAGTTTCTTATTCGGAGACATTTTGTGTCTGGCTTGGCTTCCTCTGTGCAGTCTACAGGTAGGGTCCCTGCCAATTTACATGGAATAAGTAAAACAGTTCTGCTCTCTGTAAGATGTAATTTGCACACCTTGTGATTTTGTCACAGCCTGACCGCCTGTGACTGTCATCCCTGGAGGAGCTACACAGTTCTCGTCCATCAGGACCCAGGAGCATCCTAATCCCCGGAGATCTCACTGCGCAACCTTGCTTCCCTCAGCCTCGGGGCCTGGGAGCCCACCCAGCTAAGTGCTGTACCGCGGGCTCAAAACCTTTACAGAATCCCATGAACGTTCAACTTGTTTGGTCTTCCTTTCTTGGGGGAATTAAAAGAAGTAATATTTGGGGCCGTTCTAAAGAGGGGAGTCATCCTCCCCTGGATTGATAGAGAACACCTACCCAGGAGAATGGAAATTAGACAAAGTGTGGTGCTGATGAGGAACAGAGGGAATGAGCTTTCATTAGGTGTACATTAGAGAATTTGTGTTAGTGTTCCCCTGAGGCTCTTTCTGATGGCCTATCAGGGTGTATTGAGGGGCTATTATACTCCAGGGCTTTCCATGTGGGAAGTCAAGTGGGACGGGGGTGGGGGTGCCGGAGGTGCAAGGAGTCGGGGACAGGAGGGGTCCTGCTCAGCTCTATTGTCTCAGGGGCCATCCTGCTGGATCAATAACCCTCCGCCGACTACGTCCCAAGGGAGCTAAGTTCTGCCACAGGGAGTATTCTCCCAGAATTCTACCTGCTACCTTCCCTCAGGTCACCTGTGAGGCTCCAGAGACCTAGGAAATAAAGCTCTAGTACTATGCTAGAGATGTTCACCTGAGCCTATCCGCATGCTTGCCAGGGCTGAGATGCTGGGGTAGGGATATTACACGAGTCACATTTGTCAGTTGAAGAGCACGGTGAGTTGACTGTGCAGAAGAGTGTCTTGTCAATGTGAGCGCCACCATCTCCCACCTGGGGTGAAGATTTCATGCTCCTCCCTAAATCACAGGGCCTGGAGCCTGGGAATGACCCTTCCCAGAATTCCTTGCAGCAAGCCTCCAGCTCGGATTTCATTATCGACAATGGGCCCCAAGGGGTGACTTACAAGGGGGAACAGAGGCCAAATCAGTATCATTGCTTCTCTGGCAGCAGTGAGGGGTGGGTTTGGGCAAGTGGGGGGCTTTGTGGTGGCTTCCAGGTGTTATCCTGGAGTTAACCCTTTGCTGCCTGTGGTTTTCATCAGTGGTCATTCTTTGACTCCTTCAACTTTGGCTCCTTTCGAAGTTAGTAGTGAAGCAGGGGGCTGGTGGAAGCCGTCCCTGGCTCTCTCTTCTTCAGGTCTCCCTGTGGTTTCGTTAGAACCGATTTCCCTTTCTGTGTGAACTACCTGCAGTGTATTTTTCTGGCTGTTCCGTGACTGCTATTGAAAAGCGTTTGTATATGCAAAGATGTCTGTGCGTGAGAGGGAGTGTGAAAATTCAGAGTTTTTGAAAAGCCCAAAGCCCGAAGTGGGCTTGGGAAGAATACCACGTGCTGTAAGCGTTACCTCAATAAAGCGGTTATTTGGGGACCGAGTCTGATGGAATTTCTGGGCAGTGGCTGTTTGATTTAAGAGAGGATATTTAGTATTGTAACATACTATTATCTTCAGAATGCTAAGAAACCAAAACAAAACAATCCAAGATATTATTTTGTTAATGTGAATTCCTTGAAGTGGAGCTCAATGAAATCTTGGTTGGTGGCGGTACTTGGAAGACAGGAGTGATTCTTAAGGATTCGAAGGAGAGAGGCCTGAGCCCCCCAGAGGGAGGAGCTTCAGGTTCTCCACGGGGCTTGGGCTGCTCCCTCACCTTTGTGGGTCTATGCTCAAATGTTATCTTGTCAGTGAAGTTCTCTATGGGTGAACGCCGTTTCAAACCACCTTCACCTCCACCCTTCTGAGCCTTGCCTTTTCCCCATTTCTGCTTCCTTGCTCCCTTTTTCATCATGGTGCAAGGTGTCTGACAGACTGTGTCTTACCTGGTTTGCTCTTACAGTGCAGAACCGGCTTGGGATTCTCTCTCTCCACTGACTCCCATAAAGGCAGACAGGTTTGTCCGTGGTGTTCACGGCTCTACCCTCAGTGCCCGAACTCTCCTTGGCACCTACTTGACACTCAAGAGGTAGTTGTTGAACAAGTGAGTCTCATTACCCACACATGTAACCACAGGTAATACTTTCTTTTCTTCTTCTTACATGTATATTTAATATAGCTCTATACGGGATCTTAGATTCTTGTTTATTTTTTTTAAATTTTAGTCTTTTCCGCTTAGCCTGAAGGAGTGCATCTCAATGGAAAATAAAATGAAGATGCACACGTTTTTCTCCAGGATTTGAGGTGTGGAGGGCGGGGTGGGTAAAGCCTGGTATGTAGCACTTGGCTAGTCTACTGGCTCTGCCTCCTGCTGGGGGCTCTTGCTGGTGTCTGAAGGGAGGAAAGTGCCACAATGAAAACAACAGTCTTCACCGCACATCACTGAAATATCTGAAAATGTCACTGAAAGAGACAAAGCCAAGAGGTTGGCAGATTTTCCCCAGACTTCCCCGGGCTGGGGAGGGGGCAGCACAGTGGTCTCCCGCTTCTGGGGCAGTAAGTGGCCCAGAGATGTCACCCAACCAGGCCCGGCAGGAGAGGACGAAATGGCAGGTTCTGTCCCTCAGCCGAGAGGGCCTTGTTTCCGGCCAACAGTGTGTGTGTCCTCGGGCACAGGGGAGACACCGGGTGGGGACTTTTTGAATGGATTGGGAAGAAGTAGGAGGCAGGGGCTCCCGGAGAGCCTGACAATACTGTTTTTACACTCGGATTGCAGACTGTGTTTTACTCTCAGGCTGCAACAGCCTCAGAAGCCACGGATTATACCTCTGCTTCTCCAGCTCCCTGGTTGCAGAGACCATGACAGGGACCCCTTCTGTTCTTTCTTGTCCCTTTTCCTCTGTGCTGAGACGACAACTTCAGTACAAATATAGTGCGGCTGTCATGCCTGCTGGGAACAGGCACGTATCACGTTAATTAAGTTGTTTTTTCAGACTTAGCCTTTGTCAAGTGGTATTGGGTGGCTCTGATTTAGTGGTAAATACAAATAATACTCAGAAGTCTTACATCTTGGGGCGCCTGGGTGGCTCAGTCGGTTAAGCATCCGACTTTGGCTCAGGTCATGATCTCACGGTCCATGAGTTCGAGCCCTGCGTCGGGTTCTGTGCTGACAGCTCAGAGCCTGGAGCCCGTTTCAGATTCTGTGTATCCCTCTCTCTCTGCCCCTCCCCTGTTCATGCTCTCTCTCTGTCTCAAAAATAAATAAACGTTAAAAAAAATTTAAAAAAAAAGAAGTCTTAAATCTTATGAAAATACTTGTTGATGAGACAGTGATCTAGAACACCATCATCTAAGAGAACTTTCTGTGCTGTCCACTGTGGTGGTCATGAGCACACGGAGTGAGGCTGGTGTGACTGAAGAACCGAACTTCTAAATTTCTTAAATTCTTATCAGTTTGAGGGACGCCTGGGTGGCTCAGTCGGTTGAACATCCAACTCTCAGATCATGATCTCATGCTTGATGAGTTCGAGTCCTGCATCTGGCTCTGCGCTGGCAGCCTGGAGCCGGCTTGGGATTCTCTCTCTCCCTCTCTCTCTCTCTCTCTCTGCCCCTCCCCTGCTCCTGCTGGCTCTGTCTCTCTCAAAATAAAGAAATTAATTTTAAAAAGTTTCTTTTCATTAAAAAATTAAAAAAAAAAATTCTTGGGGCACCTGAGTGGCTCAGTCAGTTAAGTGTCTGACTTCGGCTCGGGTCATGATCTCGCAGTTCATGAGTTTGAGCCCCATGTCGGGCTCTGTGCTGACGGCTCGGAGCCTGGGGCCTGCTTCCGATTCTATGTCTCCCTCTCTCTCTGCCCCAACCCTGCTCATGCTCTGTCTCTCTCTGTCGCAAAAATAAATAAAAACGTTAAAAAAAAATCTTAGTAGTCTTGTCGTGATGAGCACCAGGTGACACAGGGAAGTGTTGAAACATTGTATTGTATACCTGAAACTAATATTAGACTGTATGTTAACTAGTTGGAATTTAAATAAAAAGTTAACAGAAAATTTGATAGCCACATATGATCGATCTAGAATATACTTATATGCTTTTAAAAAGACTATCATGAAAATCAAAACACAAAATTTAAATGAAAATTTAATCCTCAGAGAACAGTAGTCTCAATGACATGTACATTCAGCCTTTCTGTAGTTTTGCTTTCATTTTGCTTTTTATGTGATGATTTTGATGACTAACCCTTGATATTTAGGAAGGGATCCCAGGGAAGGATTGACTTCTTACATCCTCTGTCAGTAAGAGATTGATCCTCTGGGCATGCTGAACCAGACTAAGGGCCAGACCCGGGTCCAGATGCATTCTCAAAGGATGTGGCCACTGAGGGCCACCAACTGGCTGGCCATCTTTTGATGTCACCTCTTCCACCTAGAACCTTCTTTCCAAAGGTCAGTGGTACTCACTGTAACTAAGAAGACAGGCACAACCTATTGAATGGTCATTTTAGGCCAGACACCATGGTAGATATTTCTGTAGGTATCATTGCATTTTATTCAACTTTGCATGAGCAATATTTTCATCCTTGTTTTATATATGAGTAAACTGAGCCACTCTCTTCTGGTCACATAGCTAGAATGGGACACTTGGCCTTGAGCTTAGGACTCTGTTTCCCAAAAGACAGTGCTCTTCCTCTGTGCCACCCTGTCACCATAGCCAGGCTCAAAGCAGCCTGAGGTAAGGCAGGAAATGTAACTTGACCCACATGCACTCAAATGAAAGGGATCTTCCTAAGCAGCAAGACATGAACTTGGGTGATTCTTGAAAAGCTTATATCCCTTGGGCTTCTGGCTTCCACTTTACAGAGCATATGTTTAAAATGAAATCCCCTTCCACGTCTTCTTGTTAAGCACTCTGATTGTCTATGCGAGATGCTTGTTTCTGTTGGGGTCTTGTCTGCAAAGGAAGACTTTGTTCACAAAGATTCTCAGGACTGGGGACCCACAGAGTCACATTCTAGATAATCTAAGTGAGCAGAAGCTGGTTCCCTCCACGCACAGGTTACAGCCCATCTCTGGCTTCACTCAACTGTAGAAACACCAGAGCAACGATAGTGCCTTTCGCAGCTGTCCAGTCAGAGACACAGGCCAGATCTTCAGTTTGACTGAAGATTAGAGAACAAAGCAATTGCTATTTCCCAGGAATCCTGGCCCCAGGAATTGTGGGTGGTGGTTGGCAATAACAGACGATGCTGTAGACAAGAGGCATTCCCAGAGCATCACACACGATGTCTTTGCTTTGAAGACAAGATCAAGTTACGTTGGTCTTCATTCTGGGACAATCCCCCCTTTGACACTCGATGTGTGATCATGCTTTTCTTTTCTTTTTTCCTTTTTTTTTTTTTTGTAAAGACCTGATGAGAGTTTATTATAATTCAGTTGGTAAGCAAATTCAATTATTTAGCGACACACATTTTAATAATTACAGTGTTGAGTGATGACATTATACCAGGACATATTCAAACTTGAGGAATTTCGTATAATGCTTGGAACACATATAGCATCTACCCCCATAATAAAACTTCAGGTTTATCATTATTTGTCTGACAGTTCTTCTGGTGTAACTCAATGTACTGAATAAACTAGATTAATTAGTCTGATTAATTAGGAAGCTCCTCTGTGCTTCCTCTGAACAGATTGTGGGTGGTGCCCTTGGAAGAGCTTCCAACTCCGAGTTTACACAACAGCCAGTTGGGGTCCGAGAGGAGTTTTATTTGCTAAGGAGCCCTTTGTAGCTGGGTGGGATGTGGTAGCATTTTGGAGGTGGGCAGACCTTGTGTCCATCCTGTCTGTCCCTGCTTAGCCATGTGACTCTGGGAAAGTCATTTCTGAAAGGACTTCAGGTAGCTACTTCTGGTGTCACCCACATCTGAATTTGGGCTCATGGACCAGTCTGCTGGTAGGCTGTAAGTCCACGAGAGATGCCTCACCTCCAGGCTAAAGCATTTAACCACCAGCATGAGACCATCCTGCACTCATTTCTACAGCTGTGCCCACTCTGGAAGCACCCTGTGAGATGCACCATCCAGATAGCTGGGCAGGATGAATGTCTGAGCCACCACAGGAGGCCATCCCTTCTGGTCATCTGAATCCACAGAGGACTTTATGGGAGGAAGAAAAGCTAATGAGATGTGAGGGTGTTTCCTACCAAAGCATGATCTTAGCCATTTCAACAAATACATCTTTTTCTTTTCTGTCCTGAAAACACTGAGAAAGGGCCAGGAGTTGTGTTCTAGATCATGCTGCACTGGTGCTGAACCTTGGATGAACATGGTTTCCTTCTGCCTCAGCATCGCTTTGCAAGTAGTGGGTGCTTTTGTGTGGAGAGGCTATTTTGATGATGAAATTAGATAAGGAAGAAAATACGATAGAGATTCTCTACCTGGTGGGCCCAATAGCCCAGTGCCACATGGAAGGAACAGCCACATCCTGGGGCAGGCCACTTTCGTTGGAAAAAATAATTCAGACAAAACTTTGGAAACCACTGTTACACTATTTCAAATCTGTATGCACCTCAGGGCCTTTGCATAGTGTTCTCTCTGCCTGCTTTGCTCCTACCAGGTATTTTAATACCTCGCTCTGTCAGCACTTTCAGGTCTTTGCTAGCTTTCTTGATGAAGCCTATCCTGAGTGCCTCATTTAAATCACAGTGACTGCTGCTTACCACCATGGCCATTCAAATTGTTCCTTACTGTGCCCTGTTTTTTTTTCACAGCACATATCACTTTCTGAGATCATATTATTTACTTATTTTCTAATATTATGTAATTTATTTACTGTCTGACTCCTCCATTAGGACACAAGGTTCATGATGGATTATTTTGTTCATATATATGTTCCTAGCACCTAGAATGACATCTGGCATATAGTAGGTGTTCAACAGATATTCTGGGAAGGAAGGAAGGAAGGAAAAAAGGAAGGAGGAAGGAAGGACAGAAATAAAGGAGGGAGGAAGGAAGGACAGAAGGAAGGAAGGAAGGACAGGAGGAAGGGAAGAAGGAAGGAGGAAGGAAGGAAGGAAGGACAAAAGGAAGGAAGGAAGGACAGAAGGAAAGGAAGAAGGAAGGAAGGAAAGGATGAAGGAAGGAAAGAAGGAAGGAAGGAAGGAGGAGAGGGAGGGAAGAAGGAAGGAAGGAAGGAAAGGAGGAAGGGAAGAAGGAAGGAAGGAGGGAAGGACAGAAGGAAAGGAGGGAGGAAGGAAGGAAGGAAGGGAAGAGGGAAGGTAGGAAGGAAGGAAAGGAGGAAGGGAGGAAGGAAGGAAGGAAAGGAGGAAGGAAGGGAGCGAGGAAGAGCTCTGTGGGACCAGACACTGGTTTATTAACCACTAGACACTTTGATTTATTAACTGCTATTACCTCCAGGACCCAGAACATTCATGAACAGATTGGCGGGCCAGTGGATAAATCCAGTGGATCTCCAGACTCTTTATGTTGCTAGAACTCCCCCTCATGACCTCTAGGTCTCAGTGACAATTTGGGATGTCCTTGGGCGTCACACCTCATGCCTCCCTAGTGGCAGGATAGACTAAAAGGGTTTCGGTGTGATTTGCGTGTCTAATTTTATTTACTTATTGATTTATTATCAAGGGAGCTTATACTGAAAGGCTGCATAGGTCTGCAAGGGAGCCTGGACCGCAGTGGTACCTCCCTTTCTCCTCCCTTCCCGCCCCCTCCTCTCTCAGTGCCTTGTGCTGAGGACTGCATCCTGAAGGGGTGCAGGCCTCTTTAGGAGCTAATGCCTTTGAAGGCTGAGCAGTGAGACAGGTTGAGTCTTGGGTGTCAAGACCTGTTGCTATTGCCCATTTGAGTGGTCTGAGCCCACGTTGAGAAGCAGTTGGGAGGAGTGGAGAGTGGCAGAGCCAGTCTACCCCCTGACCTCTCCCTGTTCATCTCCCCCCTGATCCTGGGGGCAACTCCCAGCAGAAGCCAGTGTCGGCCAGTGGGTGTCAGGTACATAGTCCTGCAACCGTTTGTCAATTACTGCCGTGGGTGTTGGCCATGGCATTTCCATGTATGTTAGGTGCCAGGAGCAAGGACCCTTTTGGAAAAAGCTTGTTTAAAATCCACGGTCTAATTTGATCATAGCTTTTATGATCCTTAGATTCTTGATATTTATCTTTTTTTTTTTTTAAAGTTTATTTTATTTTTGAGAGAGAGAGAGAGGGACAGAGTGTGAGTGGGAAGGGGCAGAGAAAGAGGGAGACGCAGAATCCGAAGCAGGCTCCAGGCTTTGACCTGTCAGTGCAGAGCCCGATGCAGGGCTAGAACTCATATACTGTGAGATCATGACCTGAGCTGAAGTGGAACTCTTAACTGACTGAGCCACACAGGCTCCCCCACTTAACTACTTTCTTGATCTGTCTAGTATGCTGTAACAGAATACCCTAGACTGGGGGGCTGAAACAACAAACATTTATTTCTCAGAGTTCTGGAGTCTGGGAAGTCCAAGATCAGAGTGCTGGCAGATTCCCTGCCTGGTGAGACCTCTTCCTGCCTAGCAGCTGGCTGTCTTCTCACTGTGTCCTCACAGGGTGGGAGGGGCAGGGAGCTTGCTTAAACCTCTTTATAAAGGCACTAATCCCATTCACGAGGCCTCCACCCTCAAGACTTGATCACCTCCCAAAGACCCCACCTCCTGATGCCATCATCTCGGGGATTAGGATTTTGCCACATGAATATCGGAGGGACACCAACATTCAGTCTGTAGCAACTACCAAGGGATGAGTAAATGAAAGACTTGAATTTCACTTCATTGGCAATCCGGCTTTTACGTGGAAAGTTGTGGCACTGAAGATTATGACCTGAAAAGTGAGCAGGCTTGGACGAGCAGAGATGGGAGGACGAAGGACACTTGAGATAAGCGTTGTCCAGTGAAAACTTCTGCAGTGTTGGAAATGCTCAGTATCTGTGCCATCCAATATGGTAGCAAATAGCCATAGGCATCCATGAAACATTACAACTTCCGATTTCGTTTAGTTTGACTTAACTTGAAGGCTACTAGCCACATGTGACTGGTGTCAGCCATACTGGTCAGTGTAGCCCTGGGGAGCTCCCGCATCAGGGTCACGGTTATGAGCATCACAGGGGATTGTGAAGCCTTCCCTTCTGGGGGAGCGGGGAGGGGTGGACCAAGTGAAGGGGTAGAAGAGGTCCAAGAGAGATGTGAGATGCTTGTCAGGTGATGGATGTCACCAGAGGAACTGAGCTTTGTTGTGAAGGCTTGGAAGACCTGGTCAGAATTCTCAATCTGGGAAATAACTTGACAAGGGGAGAGAAGCAGAGGGGGCAGGATGAGTGGGCACTGGGGAAGCCGGAAGGCCAGATATTAAGCTATTGCAATCAGCATTCCTTATGAGGCATTTTAATACTGTTTTGAGGACGTTTGTACCAGCCAGGGAAAAATAATTAGTAGATAAGTTAATCAGGGTCTTCTTTGTGATGGTTCGGGTCAGGGTAGACTTATTTGCTCAGCTATGATTTTACCCTTTAAATTCTTAGCTCAAACTTTATTTGCGGCAATAACCGGGTTGAGCTGGCTTACATAAAAATGAGTCATGGTAAGAAAGACAGCTAGATGGCTCACGGTGTCCGGGTACCTCTGCAGACTGAAACCGAGAACCGGAAAATGAGCAAGAACGAGGAAGTCCTCGGTCTCTCCTGGTTTCTGCTTCTTCGTGCATCCGTTTTGCTCTTCTCTCTGCAGACTGCTTGCTCCCATGATGGGAAAACACTGCCTTCAGGGGCTTGAGTCTGTATCTCCTCAGCTGCAACCACATCCGAAGGCTCATGGGCTGTCCCGGAATCCTCAGAAACAGGGAGTTTGCTTATTGCCCATTTGTCAAGGGTTGTCCCATGGGTCATAACATCCTGTACAACTTCAGGTTGCACATGCATGAGTCTCAAACAGTTCCTAAAGAACCCCCAATGCAGGTGATTTGGGTCACAAGCTATCAGCTGGATCTCTAGAGGAGGTAGAGGCTGAGGTCAGCCGTGTAGACAGTCAACCGTGTCTATATAATGGAGACTCTGGACACGAAGTCTCAGGTGGCTAACCTGGTTAGCAACACTACATTTGTTTTGTCACAGACTGCTGTTGGGGAAATCGGTGCTGTCCACAGTTCCACTGGGAGAGGACAACAGGAAGCCCTATACATAAAATTTTCCTGGACTCTGTCCTATGGGTCTCTGTCCTTGGATGATTTTAATCTGTATCTTTTCACCGTAAATAAACTATAACCATAAGAAAACAAACAAACAAACAAACAAACAAGGAACCTGGGTCAGGTGCCCACTTTGATTCAAGTGGCCACGGCCAGAAGGGCAAACAATAGCCAAGGGCAGCTGGGAGGGGAGAAAAATTTCCAGAAGCACAAGGTCCCTGCGTCCTGGACAGATACACAAAGGGTGGCCATCACAGTCAACTCTTGCCACCCTCATGTGAAAATATGGGCGGAGTGGGTCCCATTTGAGAAATGCAGAACCGACAGGCATTAATGCCAACAGTCAAACCGTGATTAGAGTTGACAGTCAGAATGTAAACAGAACCCTGACTGGTCAGCTCTGCTGATTTTTCTTTCCCGTTGAGCTCATTAACTTCTCTTGGGCCCACCTTCCCTTAACATGCGCTCCAGACCCAGAAACAGCAATTTCCCTGGGCTAGGATAAAGAGGGCTCCTTCTGTTCTGTAAGGTACAGGGAGAGGTTCAGGGCACTTAATGGCACAGCACGACAAGAATGGAGATGATTGGTTGTCGTTTTATAACAAAACTGAAGAAGGGGTAGTGAATTGCCCACGTTGGTAAGCATACCTTATGTTCTCGACTGCTTTTTAAAAGGTGCCGAAAATTAACAATCTAGTAAGAGTAGTTAATAGAGACAGAATGGTGGGTGTTTTGTGACATTAATCAAAGAATGGCTATAGTGGAGGCCACTCTGGTGTTAATATATACCGTGATTCCCCCGCTCCCCATTTTGGAGAAGAGACAGTCACTCTCCCATTTGGATGATGCCTAAATCCTATAGAATACCAGCTGGCAAAGAAGACAGATCATCTGGCAAGGTGCTACCCTTGCTGCTCATAGAACTAGCTTTTTTTTTTTGGTCAGAGAACATAGATTCTCAGGGTGTGGGCTTTGTAAGCGTGAGGTCAAGATGGGAAGGGTCCGAGAACAAGGAGAGAATGTCGAGGGTAAAGGACCTGCCTTTTTTGCTCTGCCATATCCGCATAAATGTTATCTAGACTTTGCTTTGCCTCAATTGCTTTCACAACCTGTATCTATTGCCCATGTCTTGAACATCCACTATGTGTGAGGCACTGTTCTAAGTAGTTGTGAGGGATCAGTGAGTAAGACAGAAAGACGCCCACCTCCTTTCTGCTTCCGTTCTAGCGTGTTGGCACAGTGGGAGAAGACAGATGATAGGTATAATAAGCAAATTACATAACTGGTCTCAGAAGCTAACAGGCCTGGCCAGTACTTTGATGGGAGACTGCCTGGGAATACCAGGTGCTGTAGGCTTAAAAGAAAAGAAAAGAAAAAAAAAGTAAGTTATGTAGTGTATTAAAGGTGATGCCGTAGAAAAGGAAAAAGGCAGGGCAGGTTCAGAGGCTAGGACTTATTGAGCAAACACTGGAAAGAGTGGAGGGTGAAGCCTGCGCTATTCAGGGAGATGCAACAGCCAGTGCAGGGGCTCTGATGTAGGAGAGTCACTAGACTCTTCCAGCAACATCAAGGAGACCAGGGTAGTTGGAAAGAGGTGAGAGAGGAAGGGGTGAAGATGGTGTCAGGATGGGCAGCACGTGTAGGGGGTCGTGCAGGGATCTGGGGGGCACTGAAAGGTCAGTTTTCATCTAAGTGACATGGAGGGTCACTGAGAACCTGTGAGCGAGAGAGCGGCGGGCTCTGACCGTGTAAGTTTGGGAGGCATATTTTACATGCAGTAAAATGCACACAGCTCTGAAGAGTCTTAAAATTTTTTTAAGTTTATTTATTTTGAGAGAGAGAGAGAGAGAGAGAGTGAGCAAGGGGGAGGGGCAGAGAGAGGTGAGAGAAAGAGAGAATCCCAAGCAAGCTCCGTGCTGAGAGTGAAAAGCCCAATGCAGGGTTCGATCCTACAAACCGTGAGATCATGACCCGAGCTGAAATCGAGAGTCGGACGCTTAACCGCCTTGAGCCACCCAGGTGCCCCTGAAGAGTGTCATTTGATAAGTTTTGGAAAACAATGAAACCATCTCCCAGGTCAAGATTTAGAACATTCTCCTCAGTCTTGAAACTTCTGTCATGACCCTTTCATACTGATTACATTTATTATTTCCTTCTATTTTATTTATTTGGGTCTCATTTTCTCTTTTTTCTACTTTGCGGAGGTGGTGGCTTAGATCAGGGGCCAGCAAACATTTTCTGTAAAGGGCTAGGCAGTAAATGTTTCAGATTTTGGAGGCCATACACTCTTTGTTGCATTTACCCAACCCTGCCCTTGTTGCACAAAGCTGTCATAGGCGGTCTGTAATCTAGCCAAGTGCGGATGTCTTCCAATAAGACCGTTAACAGCAAGAGGCAGCAAACTGGATTTGGCCCCTGGGCCATAGTTTGCCAGCTCCTGGATGTCATGACTGATTTTGGAGCTTCCTTCTTTTTTTTATTTTTGCTATTGTGTTGTTCAATTCTAAGATTTTCATTCCTCTTTCTTTATTTCTTTGCATAGACTCTGTTTTGTTTTTATTTTCATTTGTTTCAAGACCATAATTGCTCACCGAGGCATTTTTTATCATGGCCGCATTAAAATCTTGGGGAGGTTTTTTTGTCTTCTCTTCGTCGTCTTGGTGTGATTGTCTTTTCTTATTCCAGTTGAGACGTTCCTGGTTTTTGGAATAATGAGTGAATTTTTTTTAATCGAAACCCCGACATCATGGGAATTAGGTTATTGCAAACTTGTGTCGGCATTGGCCTCCTCTGACTCTGCTCTGGTGGGAGAGGGTGGCACCGCCCGATGGCTCCTGGGTGGAGGGAGGAGTCTGGGCTCTCTGCTTGACCTCTGCTGATGCCATCCTGGCTGAGAGAGGCGAGGTACTTAAGGTTCGCTGTTCCCCAGCCGCCCCCCACCCCCCGGGCATTGCAGAGAAGTGGCCTGTTACCCTGAGCAGTGGAAGAGATCTGGGTGTTCTTCTGGCAGCCCCCCACCACATGTCCCTTTACCTCCGGGTAGGGGTAGAAATTCAACCTCCTGGAGCCCATTACTGCCTAGCAGAGATGACCGTTCCATTCTCCAGTTTGCCTTCTCTGACACCATCCTGGTGGTGGGGGTGGCTGTTCTGTGACAGACTGATGAAGGTAGGGGTCTTAGCTCCTCCTTGGCCTCTGCTGGCTGTAGTAGGAGTGGGGCTGTGGGCTTTTCTTTTTAGCTGGAGGAGAGCAGTTAGTGTCTGAAAGTTCCCTATCTGGTTAGACTGCACTTTACCTAGTTCTGTGTGTGTGTGTGTGTGTGTGTGTGTGTGTGTGTACATGTGCTTCTTTCTTTCTCTTTCTTTCTTTCTTTCTTTCTTTCTTTTTTTCTCTTTCTTTCTTTTCTTTCTCTTCCTTCCTTCCTTCCTTCCTTCCTTCCTTCCTTCCATCCTTCCTTTCTCTTCCTTCCTTTCTCTCTCTTTCTTTCTTTCTTTCTTTCTTTCTTTCTTTCTTTCTCTTTTCTTTCTCTTTCTTTTCTTTCTCTTCCTTCCTTCCATCCTTCCTCTTTCTTTCTTTCTTTCTTTCTTTCTTTCTTTCTTTCTTTCTTTCTTTCTTCTTTCTCTTGTCTGTGCCTCTTGGGGTTTGGGATTGTTGGCTTCTCTAACCAGTCCAGAATATCCAAGGCAAATAGAAAACCCAGGGACTTCATTGTTGCATTGTTCCTTGGGGCCTGAGCTCTCCCGCCAGTCTGCCTTCTCTCCATCTTCACACGCCTCATCGCCTGCTCAGAGTTGAACTTCAGTCCCCATAACTCACGTACATGCTTCCCATTCAGCCATCTTACCTGGATCTCTTCGGCCCTCACCACTTTCCTGCGCAGTGGTTTTTAATGTGGTTTTTGTGGTTTTTAATGACTCCTAGATCTCTACACTCCATGTCTCTCACCTCCTAGTCATGGCTTAGATTATTTTGTCTGCCTTGGGGGGACTTCCTCACCAGAGAACACCTCATCTTTCAAAATTCTGCTTAGTAGAGCCTTCCATGATGCCCACTATGAAGGAGGAATTTCTGTCTTTGCTCTTCCCTTGCAGTGCTGTGTAAATATCTCCGTTATTGAACCTCAACAGGGAGGACAAGAAAGTCTCCACCGTGTGCTGGGCACTGTGCCAGGGGCCAGGACTCACTGGTGAATACTGCTTGGTCTCCTCTCTCAAAGAGTTTGAACCTGGCCTTCTCACCACGTCGTAACAGAGCTCCTACTTTCCAACCCCGACAGGCTGTCTCCTGCTAGACCCAACGAGGACAAACCTATGTCTTCGACCGCTTCTGTTCTGCAACCATCTAGCATCAGACATGACATGTAACAGGAACTTCAATGCCTGAAAAATCAAGTCATACTAAGAGCAGGACCTTCACTCTTGGGGCTTGTTACCATCAGCAGTGGGGTTGGGATTCCACGGACACCAAGCAAGGGATTCATCACCGGGGATGTGCCAAAATCCCAGCCACAACATTTGTATCCTCAGGAATTAAAAGTAGTTGCTCTATGTTGTGGCATCACACACTGTAGGAACTTATCATAGAGACCAACTAATTAATCCAAGGTTTCCACAAGCAGGCATGTTAGACCGATGGAGTACAAGATGACTTAGGGTATAGATTGATTCATTTTTTAATAGTTTTATATCTTGAAAATATTTTAGAAAAATATGCATAGCGTATGCATGATAGTATTTAACAAGTGAATATGTTTAAAGGCAAACATTAGATAATCATGTGTTAAGTAAGAGAATAGGTAATATGAAGAAATGGTAAAAATCATGAAGGTGGGTACAGGAATGAGAACAGTTTGCTTATTTTACAGATGACTACAGGCAAGGCAAGGAAGAGTTTTGCTCAAGGTCCTACAGCTCGAGAGTGGCTAAGCAGGAATGAAGCCTCTGACCACTTTGGTGTCCAGCTGGAGAAATTTCTAGGTTGCGTTCCTCGCTCCAGGTGGTTGTAGAGAAGGACAGACTGGAGAGTAGGAATTTGGGTGTGGGCACCAGGTGGCCTGTTTGGAGCCATAGAAGAGTGTGGGAAAGGAGGAGGAAACCAAAGGGAACAGAGAGGGCTGGAGTGTGATAATAAGCCCTCAGTTGAGCCTGGGCTGCCGACAGCAGTGGGTGGCCTCGCTCTGGTTCCAGCTTCTCTCTGTGGGGGGCAGGGTGGAAGCTTCACTTCAAGAGAGGCTCCTGCCCTTAGCTGCATATTAATGCCAGTGGACCCTGGTACCAGAAAAGGGCCAAGTAAGGAATTTTTTTTCCATTCATGTCCAGACAGTGTCTCTTTTTTATTTTGTTATACCATGTAGTACTCTTTGGTGCCTTTGGATTGGAGGTATGTTTTCATCCCACTGGGGGAACTTTCTTTGGGGATTGGATTGGAAGGGACAGAAGAAAGGAATCCCGCTATCCTTCCATGTTCTGCTCCCCAGCCTGCCCTGACAAATACTGCAGCAAAGAACAAATTTGACTCTACCAAGAAATTAGTTCTTCAGAGAAATTCGACCTTGTCTGCACAGAGGACTGGGAGCTATCAGTGTGCTGGAGTTGGCTGTCTGTCCTTGGAATGAATGTTGTTTAGGGTTCCTTGATTTCCTTGGAAGGATATCTTCTTGAATGGTTGGATTTTTTATGCCAGGATTCAATGCAGAGAAGACTGCCCCCCAGGCTCCCCCACAGAGCATTAATTTTCCCTCCTTATTCAGCAGAGAGATATATATATATATATATATATATATATATATATATATATACACACACACACGCACGCACGCACGCACGCACACACACGTGTGTGTGTGTGCGTGCGTGCGTGCGTGTGTGTGTGTGTATTCAGCAGATAGATATAGATACAGATATAGATATAGATATAGATATAGATATAGATATAGATATAGATATAGATATATAGGCCCCTACTGTGTGTCAGATGCTGCTTTGGACCCTCGAGACACAGTGGAGGCAAGGCAAGCAAGACCCCCACCCTCTTACATTCTAGTGGGGAGACACCAACACACGTGTAAAGGCAGATTGTGATGAGCACTATGGAGGAGAGACACTGGAGACTGCTAGAGAATGATGGGTGAGGCCTCATTTCAAGGGTTGGGCAGAGCAGCGCCGTAGGAAGAAGTGACAGTACATTGAGACCCGAAGAATCAGGAGGCAGGCACCATGGGAAAAGCTGAGGGAGGAGCCCTGTCCACAGAGTGAGCAAGCACATAGGATTGGGGGGGTGGGTGGACAGAGATTGGTCCCCTTCTGGAAGGCCAGTGTGGCTGAGTGTGGTGGTGCTGAGTGGATGGGAGGAGAAGCCTGAGGAGTGGGCAAGAGCCAAATCATGCTGGTCTCTACAGGTCATGGTGAGGAGTTTGGACTTGCTTGGGAGAGAGTGGGGAGCTCTGAAAAGCTCAGCACCAGTGGCCAGTGTCACGGATGAGGTGGCAGTCAAGGCAGCCCCACCGTGGGCTAACTCAAGCCTGAGCATCAGCTAGATCCACCAGGGAGGATACAGGGATGACTGCCCCACGTGTCATCCTGTCCTCTCTGTCCTGCCGGATTGTGATTAATACGTCCATGTTTTCTAGAGGGACTCTCGAAGTAACAGCCTTGTAGACCTCATGATATACAACAAATATGGGCCAACATATAAAACTTTGTTTGAAATAACTCCAATGAGACATTTTCTTTACAATGCAATATTAGGAATAGGTAATCTACCTTCTGCAGAACAGCATGTGTTTCTTCCTTCTCTCCGACAGAAAGATTTATGGAACTGCCTCTGGTTTCCTTTCCCTTTTGGTTGCCAGCACACGCAGGGTAAAATCTCTGGACCTCAAATAGGTGGGTGTAGCCTCATGACCTGAACACTCTGATCCTATTTTCCATTCTTGGTCTTGATGTCCACTTGAAAAAAATATAGTTTTCCTGGTCCTTTTTTTTTCAAATCCTTTCCATCTATACCAAAGTAGGTGTGAATTAAAACGACAACAACAGCAACAACAACGACAAAACTCACTTCCCCAAATGGCCCTCTTGATCAATATGCTGCCCTGCTGTGGTTCAGGCCAGTGGCCCACCCATTCTCTGGTTTTCCTGGGTCTCCTCTGGGGCCCAGGGAAGTCCCACCTCCTTCAAAAGCTCTTCCCCACTGTGACTCTTCTTCAGACTTCTGCAGCCCTTCCAGCGGGTATCACACTGTTTCTTCTCAAGCCCTGACTCACATTTTTCTTGCATGTTTGTCTTCTCTCTTTATTTATTTATTTTAAAAAAATGTTTATTTATTTATTTTTGACAGAGAGAGAGAGAGAGAAAGAGAGCGCAAGCGGGGCAGGGGCAGAGTGAGAAGGAGACCCAGAATCTGAAGCAGGCTCCGGGTTCCGAGCTGTCAGCGCAGAACCTGACACAGGGTTAGAACTCACAGACTGTGAGATCATGCCCTTGAGCCCAAGTCGGACGCTTAACAGACTGAGCCACCCAGGCGCCCCTAGTCTTCGCTCTTTAATTAGATTACATTTTTGACTTCAGGGACAAGAATTTAATAAAACTACCATTGACTGAGTGCCCATTGGATGCCAGGTCTTTACAAAAATTTGCCTCCTAAAGCTCACAACTACCTATGAGGGAAGGATCATTTCCATTTTACAGACAAAACTGAGGCTTAGACATTTGACCGTGAATGAGGCTTGAGGGCAAGTGGGTAGAGCCAGGATTTGTCTCCTGTCTGGCTCCAGAGCCTGTTCGTTGGGGCCAACTATACCTTATGTTTTTGAGCACACTGGGCCCCTGATAAGAGCTGCCTCTCACACCACCATGGGGCCATCTCCCACCTGCTGTCTGTGGATCCAAATTCGTCCCATAGAGAGTAGGTTGCCATTTAGGGCAAGAAACTAGATTTTAATGCAAATAAGTCTCCTCAAATCATATTCAGCACTTCAGCATGGAGTTATCAGGCATGGAATGGGCACCATCTCAGATGCCTGGGAGGATATAGAAGTGCCTGGCCCAGGGTTTCTGTCCCCAAAGAGTCCACAGTCAAAAGCTCAGAACAGATTCCTACCCGAGCCTTGCTTTTTGGTCGGGGATAGTGCCTCACCCTTGTTCAAGTGGCAGAGAGACAGGAGGAGGGAGAGAAGGTGTTGTTCAAGGCCTCGGCTTTTCTTTATTCATTCAAGAGAGATTTACTAAGTGCCCACTGTCACTGACATTGTTCCCGGCGCTGGGGAGCTGATGGCCAAAGTGCACACCCTCACACCTGCCCTTATGGAACTGATGGTCTAGAGAAGTTGTTCACGGAACAATTAGATGGACCATATAGCATGTTGGGAGGTGATAATTAGATAAACTATATCGTAATGGAGAGAAAGAGTAGGAGGTCAAAATAAAGTGGGGAAGGGCTATGAGTAGTGATGGGGTGGCAAGTTTAAATAGAGTTTAGGAAGACCTCATGAAGACAGCGTTTGAGTAGAGATCTGAGGAAGGTGAAAAAGTGGCCACAGGGATCTCTAGAGGAAGAGCATTCCAGGCAGAGGGGAGAGACCGTGCAAAGGGCCTGAGGCAAGAGGACGCTGGGAGAGATGGAGCAGCGGCAGGAAGGGCATGTGCCTGGACTGGAGGGAGGAAAAGAGCAGTGGGGAGTGAGGGCAGACGGCGTGGCCTGGTAGCCCCTGTTAGGAGTTTGGTTTTACCCAGAGTGGATGAGAGTCACTGGAGGGCTTGGGTGGAGGCAGGACATGATGTGACTTACATGCCAATAGACTCATCATGGCCACTGCATTGAGAATGGACCTAAGTGGGGGCCATAGACTAAATTGTGTCCCCCATCAAGTTCATATATTGAAGCCCCAACCCCCAATGTGATGGCATTTGGAGGTGGGGCCTTTGAGAGGTGACCACGTTTGGTGAGGTCATGAGGCTCTCATGAATGGATTTATGTCCTTATGAGAAAAGGAAGCAAGATCAGAGCACTACTCCCTCCCTCCTTCCCTCTTTCTCTCTCTCTCTTTTCCGGCCGAGTGAGCACACAGTGAGAAGGTAGCTGTCTGCAAGCCCGAAGTGAGCTCCCAGAAGTGAGGGACCAAACTGGCCAACACCTTGACCTTCGACCTCCAGCCTCCAGAACTGTGAGAAAGAAATGTGTGTTGTTTAAGCCACCCAGCCTATGGTATTCTGTTATAGCAGCCAGAGCTGACTAAGACACTTGGACAGGAGTGAGGAGAAAAATGATGGTGGAACAGAGTAGAGCAAGGGATGTGGGGGAAGTTTGATACTGGATATATTTGGAAGGAATTGATGTGGATTATACATGAGCAGATTAAGGATGGCTTCAAAGATTTGGACCAATGACACGAAGGGTGAAGTCACCATTAATGGCATGGAGAAGTCTTTGGGAAGAATCTATCTGGAGGTAGAACAGGAGCTGCTCTGTGGGCATGCTAGGTTTGGACACACATGAGCTGTGCCCAGCAGAGATGTCTACAGGCTGGGCATCTGAGGCCTCATGTCACTACCCTGAGCCTTCCGTTCCTCTTTCATCAAATGGACATAGTAGTACCTTTAATGAGAGAGAGAATCAGAGAGGGTGGCATGGACAAATGGATGTGCAAGTGCTTGCAGAGGATTGAGCAGATACAAAAAAAAAAAATGGATATTTCCCCAATGGGTCATGTACTGGTGATGGCATATGGGGACTATTTAAGGCCCTGCTGTTCAAAGAGCTTCCCAGCTCCTTCCTCCACTGGAACCATCCACCATATGAAATGCAGATTCTTAGCCCACTGTCAATGTATAGAATCAGGATTTCTGAAGATAGGACTCAGGAATTATTTTCCAGCTCTCCCCAGCTGAATCTCCTGCAGCTAGAAGCTTGAGAATCATAGGTAGAGGGAAAAAAAAAAACACCTCCACTAGTGGCGAGGCAGGGTATCCTGAGTATACCAGGCGTGGGTGGAATCCAAATTAAATTTAAAAAGTGAGCATGAGGTTGGAGACTACAGGGGCAGCTGTTGGGATGGAGAAAGAAAGCCAAGTCAGGAGCAAAGTTAGAGGGTCTAGAAGAGCCCAGAGAGTGGGCCTGGAGAGAAGGCAGCTGGTGGTGCTTGTGTTGGTCTCCATGGACACGGCTCACGTAGTGGGCGTGGCTGGTGTAAGGACTCGAACAGAAGCCTTCCAAGGGCCAAGTTCCACCTTTAAGGGATTAACCCGGGGTGATCTGTGCTGAAGGTACAAGTTTGATTCACTCTTTCCTCTCCAGCCCCAGGCTGGGAAGGAGGCCCAGTGGTTGGGGCCTCCCTCTGCAAGACCAGCCTTTCTTTGTTCTCACCAATCCCTGCCCTCTCGCTTCTGAGTCCTCCTCACCACCATGTAGGTGGCAATCGATCCATAATGGACATGTTTTTATTAGAGTAATGGTACCACTTTCTGCAGAAAAGAGCAATGCAATTTTGTTAATGAAAGTCATGTGTTGAGACGGGGTGGATGGGAACTTCTGGGTCTGGTTTGGCCCTGGCTCAAAACCTTCCGGGAAAACACAAACTTTCAGGGCCACACCCAGAAAGTCCCATTTACCTCTGTCAGGCCCATCTGCTTTGGATTAGAGAAATAATAACAGTCCTCTCTCAGTGCCCTTTTATAAATATAAAATGTATAATAAAATAGTTATTAGGAGGTAATCAATGGTGCTTATGTTTTCTTTGGGGAAGACATTGGTGGTGAACTTGCACATAATCCCATGACCAACTGCAAGGGATCATTCTGTGTGACTGGCCAAAGTCCATTTTGCTCCTTGGTCCTTGGAAGGGCAGAGGGCAGAACTCCTTCCTGTGCCAGAGAAGCATCTCTCTATGGATCCTGACACTGGAGAACAGAGAGATGATTAACTCCAGGATTTTCCCAGGGAAAAAACCCACACCTGCTTAGTAGCTTTAAGGTTGGGATTAAATAAACTCAAATTGATAAAGGGTATAAATCCAATATGCTTTATATTGCCACAGCTTATTCCCTGTTCCCTCACCTCTCCATTTTACCTGGCTTGAATATTTCAGAGAAACTCGTACAATAGTAAGAAAACTAACAGAACTTTTTAAGAAAGTCGTAATCTTTTCCTGGAGAAAGCCCACATGATTTCCTCTTTCTCTCCTAAAGCATTCACTGGAGAGCCCTTACAATTTAGAACTTGATCAAATAAGATAACCTGGGAAAGCTAGCAGGGCCCGGTCTAGGTGTTACTTTATAAAAGCTGTGTTAGTTTCTTTTTTAAGTTTTCATTTAAATTCCAGTTAGTCAACACACGGTGTCATATTAATTTCATGCGTATGCTAACAACACTTCCATACATCTGGTGCGCATCACAAGTGCACTCCTTAAGCTGTGTTGGATGTTGCCATAAACTGATTAATTAAAAAAAAATTAGCAACATTTCTCTTTATCACCTGATCGCAAAATACCTTGGAAGTAAGAACTATGTATTTTTTCCACTTCTGCCTTTTTCAGTTCCCAGAATAGTATCGGGTGCTTATTTGGAATTAATAAGTGTTTGTTGACCAGTCGGTGATTGCAACATCAACGTTTAGTTACTAATTGATTGATTAACTAATTTTTTATTCATCAAACCTTTATTGCCAGGTACAGGAGAAACTGATATAGTAAGAGTAGCTAACTTCTTTTAGGAACCTACGCCATGCTAGAACTGTTTTAAGCACATTGTGTGCATTAGCCCTTTGATCCTTACACTAGTCCTAGGAGTGTCTCAGGTTTACAGACGGTGGAATGAAGGCGGGCTAACATGGTCCTGGTACTCTTAACCATTGCCATGTAGCTGCCTCATGAGCAAATGATGCCTCGTCCCTACTCTCAAAGGGTTCCCACTAAAGGGAGGTTAGGGTGGGAAGTGGAACTGATGAGTAGTAGATACGTCAGGCAATGACCAGACACTGAGGGTGCAGAATGACAAGGGAAAGGTTGGACCAGGTGGCTTTCTAGAAGTTCCATAGAATGAAGCCCACACCTGCAGAGATTCATCTTTATTTGGTAGGGATGGGCCCCGTTCCTCTCTTCTGAAGTCAATTGCTATAAGTAATGGGTTTGCCTGGGCGCCGAGCTGGGACCACAGACTCTCAGAGCTGCATGCCTGGAAGGTGTGGTTAGGCTGCCACCCAGTTCCCTGGTCCTGGGAGAACGTCACCCATCTATGTGTACGTGTACTCGCTGCTGCACCAGATGGCCCATTCCATTAGTGTTGAACTGAAATAGTTTTCCTCTCACATTGACACAGTGGTGTTCTCCCTGTTTCCATAGGTCAGCCCTCTTTGGGTGCCCTGAGCCATGTCTTCTCCAAGATAGCGTTTACAGAGTCTTCCATTGTTTCTCAGAGTTCATTTGTTCACGTACTCCTTCAGTAAACACTGGGTGAGATGTGGGGGATACAAAGATGGCTTCAACCCTGGCCCTATCCTCGGACAGTTCACAGTACTGAGGGGGGCAGCTTGTTGGGAGCTATAGTAGAAGGTCCTAGAGGAGCACAGAGGGGCAAACATGAGTGTCAGAGGTGTTAGGTTCTGGGTCATTCTAACCTGTGGTTCCTTCCTCACCTCTTCCCCCCACTCTTCTGTCTATATCTTCTCCATGGGTATGGCCGGGCATACCAATGGCTGCAAGAAACACATACATGTAAATTAACTCCAGAATCCCTCTCCTTAGCATCCCCCCCACCACCCCGAGCTCCAGCCCTTGTTGGCCATGTGTCTCCTGGGCTCTTCCATTGACAATCCCAAAGTCACTTCCAACTCAACATAACACCACCCTAATTCACGGTCCTTCTCCCAGGCCATTCTCAGAAAGGTTAGGGCAACTGACCTCTCATCCCACAGCAAGTAACGGTGACCAGAATCAAGGCCAACACTATCAAAGTCCATTCTGGTTCTGCCACCAGCTACAGTCTTCGGGACAGGAAATTTGAGAAGGAATGTACAGTCTTTCTCTCTTGTGTTGTCTTTTCTTCACGGTGCCCTCTTCTACCATCTCCACTGGTGGCTTGGTGTTCCCTTCTGGAGGGCTCTTGTCTCAGTAAAGAACCTAGCTCTGTGGACTTCTTCCCTAAGGCCACCACACCTTAAGCCTCAGCTTTTACATGGGACTCATGACACTGGAAAGATTCATGCTCTGGGAACAGAGGTTCTCCCAGCCCTCATTGTATAATTAGTTCTATTATGTGATTCTGGTACCTTTCCGCCAGAGATGGGGTTGGCTTTATTCTCGATTGTATCTCTGGGTCCTAAAGTAGTACTTGGCTTATGGTCGATGCTCAACATCTGCTGACTGATTGGATACATACCGTCTCTACACGAGGCCAGAATATTCTTTCTGGAAATTGCATTTAAAGATTAGCTGTAGACTGCTAGGTTTGAAAGTCAGTTCAGTTGTTCCAAATGCAACTAAATTCAACATCCATTTATTAAGCATCTGCAGTATACTAGGCATTGTGCCGGGTACTGGGGTCTCAGCCAGGAATAAGACACAGCTACAGGCTTCAGGCAGCTCGGCGGGGATGGAAGGTAGGAAGCAGAAGCAGCGGTAGGTGGTGGGACAGAAGCAATGCAGTCATGGCAGTGTCATTGGTATGGACATAAGGTGCCACATGGGGCAGAGTAGGGGGCAGCTAACCCTGCAGGAATGAAAGGGGCAGGGGAGGGGGGGTGGCAAGATTGGGCTCTCCAGACCCCGAGATCATCCGCTACCTTTCCAAGGACTAAGAGTGCCTTTCTTGATCTCTCTTGAGTGCAAGTGAAACTTCTTCCAGCGCCTTAAAGAGAAATAAAATCAAGACTTGCAATATCTTGGAGCTGAAAGAGTTATCAGAAACATCTAGTCCAGTGGATTTCCAACTTCCTTTTAGTAGCAGAAACTTCAGCCTAAATCTTACCAGGACACCCACTTTGTAAAACGGATCCAGAGTCTCTGATAGCTGGAAAACCATGATTTAGGCCAAGCCAAGACTCTTTACTTTTAGGTGAGGAAACTGAGGACCAAAGTCCCAGAGCCCATGAGTGGTGAAGCCCAGCATGGGTCCCCAGTCTCTGCTCTGTGTGGCCGGTGTGGGCTGTTCGGAGGAGGGACTGTCCGACAGCCTGGCCGGCCTGAGATTAACCATCAGGTGCGGGAAGCAATTACATTCTGCACAGGCGAGATCCGCTGGTCCCATTCTCCCTCCCTGCAGGCTATGTCAAAACACTCCGGCAGGATCCTGCTTCTTCTCACGTTTTAAAAACACACACCGGACTTGTGTTTACAATACTGTGAAGGGGCGTGGCGTGGAACAGAAAAACCCACCACCCGAGAAGAGCCTCCCTGTCTTCACCAGCGGGCTCTCCGTCCAGACCGCAGGCTCTTGAAACGTGCCCCTCTGGGCTCCAGTTCAGAGAGTCTCACCAGGGGATGTCTCTGAGCTTCAGGCCTCAAACAACGTTCCACGTTGTGCAAACAAACAGCACCAACAATGATGTGACCCTTGGATCACAGCCACATCTATCTGGGCCACTCAGCCTGGGATCCTTGCAGTGGTGCAGAGGGAAAACAGATTAGGCCTCTGATTTCCAGATCCAGACGCTGCTTTCCTGCTTCTGTGGGACGACTATAGGTGGGCTTTTGAGTTCTCTTTGCCTCCACTTTCCCATCTGAACAATGGCACAAGTGAGGTAGCTCTGAGCTCATTCCCTGGTGTTCATACTTGTGTGTGTGTGTGTTGCAGTGAGATTTCTTTCTAAAATAGAATCCTGCAGGCAAATCCAAAATATCAAATAGATGAAATCCAAGCCCTTGGGGCTTACACAGGAGCACTGTGCGAACCAGGTCACTACATCTCCTATGCTAGGGGAGCCCTTGAGGCTTCTCTGGGGATTCCTAGGGTCCTCAGCATGTGGTTTGATGTCACTTGGCTCCTTGATTTCTCGGGTATTTTGGGGCCCAAATATTCTGTGATCTCACAAAGAGAACTGTAAATGCTAGGTCACAGTTGTGAGTGCAAAACTATGTATGTGCTATGTGCAGGAAGAGGGATTACAAGTGGGCATTTTATTTTACTTTGATCAAGGCATTGTATCTTTCTTTCTTTCTTTCTTTCTTTCTTTCTTTCTCTCTCTCTCTCTTTCTTTCTCTCTCTCTCTCTCTTTCTTTCTTTTTAGGTTTATTTATTTATTGAGAGAAAGATAGAGTGAGAGAGAGAGAGAGAGCGCACAAGCAGGGTAGGGGCAGGGAGAGAAGGAGAGAGAGAGCCTCAAGCAGGCTCCACGCCATCAGGACAGAGCCTGATGTGGGGCTCAACTAACAAACCGTGAGATCGTGACCTGAGCTGAAATCAAAAGTCAGATGTTTAACCGACTGAACCACCCGAGCACCCCATCAAGGCATTAGATTTTTAAAAATGAAGACAGTTTAAGGTTCACAGCAAAACTGAAGGAGAGGTAGATTTCCTATATTCCCTCTGCCCTGGACCTGCCAAGCCTCCGTCCCCCCATGTATCAACACCCCCCTCCAGAATAGCACGTTTGTTGTAACTGATGACCCTACACTGACTCATTAGCATCACCCAAAGTCCATCATCCACATTATGGTTCATTCTTGGTGGTGGACATTCTATGGGTTTGGATGAGTGTGTGATGATACGTATCTACCATTATGGAATTGTAGAGAATATTTTCACCGCCCTACAAATCCGCTGGGCTCTGCCCTACCTATTCATCTCTCCCACTGCCCCTCCCGAGAGAGACATCATATCTTTCACTTATTTTTTTCTTGATTGTGAAAGTAGGACATACTCCTGAAATCGCTATGAAATAAAAACCCTATGAAATCCTGCCCCTCTGAATTGAAATTATATTGAAAGACCACTCGGCCACTCGCATAACTTTTCAGGTTAAATAAGCTTAGCTCAAAAGGCAAACAGGTGAAGCCACTTGGCTTTGCCAGTTAGGAGGTAGTCACAGTCTTTCTCATGTGTGCGTCACTTAATGGCACAAATAAATCTGGTCCACGTACTGTGCCGCACTGATAGTCAAACCAGAGGGAAAAGAAAAGTGGGAAGTGATTTTTAGAGAGGCAGGGAAGATGCCTGAGACCTCTCTGTGAGGATGGGAGGGACCAGGAGTGAAACCCCTTGAAGTGGCTTTAATCTGAGAAAATAACATTTCACCTGCTCTCTGCATCTGTGAGTCCATATTTTCAGCTCTCTTTCGCTTTTGCTGCAATTTTGGGAAGGAGCTTTGTGTCTTCATCCTGGACCCTGTTTGCCAGCTCCCACCCCAAATCCATCCCTTCACTGATTCCCTCCCCCATCCCTAATTCCCCAGCTCACAGACCCATAGAGTCCTGAGGAGACTTTGATAACCTCATTGACCTCAGGGTGAATGATGAATACGGCCTTCAGCACTCAGCATCATTACCACCCTCCTTCCGGCTTGCCATCCTGTAGTACAGAGAATGAAAAGCCAAGAGAACTACATTTCCCAGACTCCCTTGCAGCTAGAGCTCTAGATCCCATTCAGTTAGTGGATGCACTTGCTTGAGATTTGGAAGGTGAAAGTGAAGCATGGGTTCCTTAGAATCAAATGCATAACAATGATTAAGTTTTCTACAGCCCTTTTAAGGTTTTTGCTTGACCCCTTGGAGGTCATGGTGTTGAACAACCATCCTCCACCGTATATGTCGTCTCTCTGAGTTTCCTCAGTTGTACTTCGTTTCCCAGGTGTGCAGAAGTATGGGGGTTCTGAAGATTAAAGGAGCTGATGGGAAGTGGGAAGTACTCACCATCCACCTGGCACAGCGCAGGGACTGATCCATTTCCTTCTTTTTCCGTTTCTTACTCTTCGTGAAGCCTTGACACATCTTACCTGCTGTGGGATACGGAACTTGCCTTAACGTAAACTACAGTCAACGCTAGACTGGTGTTTCCCAAATGGACACAAAGAACACCCATTACCTTCTCCTTGGATCCCGGGGTTCCAAGCACACTGTCTGGGAAATACCATCTAGAATATTATTCCCAGAAAGAATCTTAGAGATCTTTGAGTTTATAATCTCCCGTTGCAAGGAGCCTGAGGCACAAAGGGGGAAAGGTGACCTTTCTAACTTTATATAGCAGGTGACTTGCAGGACTTCTCCCTGGTTGGGAGAAAAAGTCACTACATCTCTATGGGGCTCAATTTTTCTGTCTGTAAAATGGTGATAATAAAGCCTAGTCTTGCTATCTTACACGGGACATGTGACAGTCAAATATTACTTGAGAAACGCTTTGGAAAGTTCATCTCTCTCTCTCTTTAACTATATCCATGTACACATTTATATTTGGAAAGTCTTTATGTGAAGGGAAGACAATTTTTTTCTTCCAAGATGTTATTTAAATTCAAGTTAGTTAACATATAGTGTAGCATTGGTTTCAGGAGTAGAATTCAGTGATTCATCCCTCACATATGACACCCAGTACTCATCCCAACAAGTGCACTTTGTCCACCCATTTGGCTTCCCCCCCACCTCCCTCCATCACCCTTCAGCGTGTTCTCTATGCTTTATGGTTTGCCTCCCTCCCTGTGAAGGGGAGGCATTATTAATTATCAGTGTTTGTTGATTAATCAACAGAAAGCTTACTGAGTACCCACGAGGTGCCAGTGAGAGTTCTCAGTGCTGCGTACACAGTGGAGAACCAGACTACCACAATGGCTCCCTCCTGCAGCTCGCACTCTGGGTGAGCCGGACCTTCAGGGACAACAGAAACACACAGAGGACGAAGACACAAGTGAATAAACAAGATAGGTTGGAGGGTGATAAGCGCCATGAAGAAGTAAAGTAAGACGTTGTGATCAAGAACAATGGAGGCTGTTTTAGACTCTGGGGTCATGGCTGCCTCCCTGAAGAGGCTGCCTTAAACTGGCCCTGGATGACCGGATGGGACAGAGCTGGGGGTACCTGGGAGCAGACCAGGTGGGAGGTGTGCACCAGAGGCTTTAGGTGAGGCAGGAGTGGTGTGGGATGATGAGGTCCTATGGTGAGGGCCCATGTCACTGTGGGGGGGGGGGGGGTACAGCCCAGAGGGAGTAGCGTGGAGGAAAAGAAAGAGGTGGAAGTTTTGGAGACCTGAGTTCTGTTCTGGGCTCTGCCCCAAAGCAGCTAGGCCATCTTGGACGTGCCATGACATAGGCCTGGCCTCAGGTTCTTTATCTGTCAACGTGGAACATAAATCCTGCCCCCACCCAGAGGCGTGCTGTGACAGGGACATGGCCAACAGTGGAGCTGCCCTCAAACGCCCCTGCTTGGAAACACAGTGATAGACGCCAGTCTGGCTCAGGCCGTTCCTGGAGTCGGGGCTGCAGGGATGAGGGGCCCACAGACCATCCGCCCTCACACACAATGGAAGCCCTGTGCTGGGCCCCACGGACAACAGGCACGGGAGAAAGAGGGTCTGCTTTTTCTTCTGGAGGACTCAAGCCTTCAAGTCTTTGGACTGAGTGCCAACAATAATTCATCAGGAACGCTTTACAACTCAGCATTACAAAACCTGTTAGGAGACAGATCGCCCACAGGACGGGATTGAGAAGGAAACGTGTTCAGGGCTGGTGACCTCAGGATGATTAATGATTTTTCACAGGGTGAACTCTGTCCTCCGCCTCCCACGTGCTGTTGCCCCCTCCCTCCTGGCCAGCTTGTTTGCAGGGGGAGGAGGGGGGGGACGCTGCAGGGGAAGCCTGCCATCCTCGCGAAGACACGGCGCTGAGCGAGAGCCTTGTGCTGGAAAGTGGCGTGGTTTCTTGTTATTATCTTAGTTTTACTCTTCTCAAAACCCCAGTGCAGGTTCTACATCTTGAAATGTGAGTCTGTCCCTTAACTCTGAGGGAGGTCTTCCCCGCTATGTATTTTGCACAGCGTTGTGCCTTTTTAGCTGCGGATCTTGGGATGATCCCCTCTTCCGTCTCCGTGGACCCAAACCCTGACTTTATGGAACATGGGATGGAGCAGAAGAGGAAATCGTGATTGTATCGTTTGATTTCTGAGCTCATGGTAACCTGATTTTGACATGGTTAGATTAGAAAATATGCAACGGTGTTGTATGCTGTCTTAACAAATGTGAAAGAGTGTGAAAGTATAGAACTATTGGAAGAGACCTTTCTGATCCCTCCCTATGCCCTTCTTTGGCCCCACACCCCTGAGATCATCAGTGGCCGATCAGTGCCACTGGAGCAGTAGTCTCAAGGAGCTTCTGCGTGACATGAATGTCCAGATGCCAACCGAGAATAATGGCAGACCTTTCCAGTCTTGTGGGAAAAGCAAATTGGTGACGATGGGATGAGAGCTCGTGTTTACTGACTACTTAGGTTGAAGGTATGTCACATGTGCTGTTTAATCCTTACAATAACCGCGGGAGGTACTTAGGAATATTATCCCCCTTTCACAGATCAGGAAACTGAACTGTGGGTATGGCTCGAATTAGTAGAGTCAGAACCGGCATCCAGGAGGCCTCATTCCAGGCCCCCCGGCTCTGCGGGATGCACTTTCATCAGTGTTAAGTCTTTCTCCTACAATCTTTCCCAAAACCCTGTTGGCTTCCCTGAATGTCTCTTGTAAGTCTTTACATGGCAACCACATAAAGGAGAAGTCTCCAGTCTCCTGTGCTCACTGTCAGCTCCTTCCTCTATGGATACTTGTGCTGGGTGAGACTTAATGTCATGAACACATGTATGTTTCTGCTCACATTCCAAAAATCTAGTTAACTGTGTAACCATGTTTAGGATGTTGCCTGACTTTAGTTACTCCAACAACACGAGTGAGCATGCTTGAGAACCACTGAACTTGACCTGAGGTCTTGTAGGAAGTATGTAAAACTTGTCAACACGCATCTTGTGATTGTATTATGAAAGCGGTCAAAAAGATCAGCATATAGCAAAGTATTTAAAAACACAAGCTTTGGAGCCAGAGCCTTGTTATAATTATGCAACTTCCACATGGCAATCATATGGCCTTGGGCCTCAGTTTCCTCACCTGTACGTTGAGGATGATTGTACCACTTATTTTATGGGGTTGGAATAAAGTTTATTTGAAATACTCTCTAAATAAAACATTGAACACAGTGCCTGGCAGAGAGTAAAGGACTTAATGCATAGCAGCTGCTGTAATGAGAGCAGCGATGTATTATATTTGCGCAAATTCTTTCCCTCATCTCCACTGATTCACTAGGAAGAATCATTATCTGAAATGTATTGATAGTTTCACACTAGACAGGGTTGATATTACGTGGCCTTTCTAAAGTTTTATGGAACCTTATGAGAGTCACGCATTCTAGAAAAAGAAAAGGAAAGAGAACACTGGACAGCTTGTAAAACACATCGCCTGCATCAATTTAAATAGAGGAGTCAGATGGGTTTCCACGCACAGGTCAGTTCTTGTCCAATAGACCAGTTGAGGTGGGTACATCGGTCTCTTGGTTAGATGAGATGTTCCTTTTCTTACAGAGAAGCTACTAGGCTGGGCCACCCTTTGGAGGATGTGGGAGTCTAGCCTAAGTCCCAGGCATGACCGCCATGACTCTCTGGGATAAAGGGCTGGGATGGATGAGAGTCTTAACCAGGGTGTAATGGTTACAGCGGATAGAGACCCATCCCGACTACTCTGGCGGTGGAGGACAGACCCTGACGGGAATCTGAGTTAGCCAAACAAGCAAGCTGTTCTGATTGCACAGCCCTACCAGTAAACATACATCAGTATACATCGAATATGCCAAATATAAATATCGAATGTATACATGTTAGTTTGCTACGGTTGCCATAGCAAAATGTCAAATATTGGGGGGCTTAAATGACAGAAATGAATTTTCTCACAGTTCTGGAGGCTGAAAGTACAAGATCAGAGCTGGTTTCTCCTGCAGCTTCTCTCCACGGCTGGTGGGGTCTCCCTCTTGCTGTCTCATATCTCTTGGAACCTTCAAATAGATGTCTCCATCTCCAGGATTCATGCTCCACACAGCAGCCAAGTGATCTTTCTAGAATGGAAGTCCACCTCCCTGCTTTGTTGTTCAGTCAGCTGTGGGAGCTATGGATGGTGGTGATATGCGCTGCTGCTCGGATATGCTGGGCTGACAGCCCTACTTCCCCGAGTCCTAAAAAGACAGCACATCAGAATGTAGGCGAAAACAAGTATTATCATAAGAGGGATCCCCTTAAATGTACTCTAATTTACTAAAATAAATGAAGAAGCAAAAAGCTTTGCTCCTTTGTTTATTTATTGATTTATTTTTTTGACACAACCTCATAACTAACGAGTGTGTTACAGCATTGTGGTTGAGAACCACCTGCCTCAGCACAGAATCCTCAGGTCGGCCAACCACGGCTTTCATCGTTCGGTGACTGCTACTGCTGATACCTTGACTTCGGTGACCTCCCCCCATGGTGAAGCATGTCTACAGGTATTTGCACCTTTGTACAGTTTCCCTCCCGTTCCCACTTGGCCCCAGGCTGGGTCTGTGACCGCTCTGACCCATAGAATATACATGGCAAAGTGATGCCATGGTGGTTCCAAGGGCGGCCATTGATGGGCCTGGCAGCTGCCATACCTTCCTTCTTGGGTGCTTCTGTTTGGAAGGAAGGTGCCATGCAGACACGTGGGGATGCCCACCAGGAGGAGAACGGGCACTCTCGGCCATAGCTGAGCTTCCACTGGATCCCCCCAGATGACTGTAGCCACCTCAGGGGCCCAGGGGGCACCAGGTAGAGCTGAATGACCCCCAGGAACTTGTGTTGCATGGGAGAGAAGACATTACTGCTTGAAGCCATTACGCATTGTAAGGGTTTGTTACTCACCAATACACACTGAAGTAGGGTCACGTGGCCTTCTGCTAGCACCTCTGTCCCTTTCCGCTCATCCTGTGCCTTAGTCAACCCCAGTGCCTTGTCGGGTCTCACATCAGCCCTCGTCCTTTTTACCTGCTCTTCCTCTTCTGGGATGCCCTGCCCTGCCTTCTCTACAGAGACATTTTCTAAACCCCCAAACAAAGGTCGCCTCCCTTTTCTGAAGCCTCCTTGGCATATCCCCTTTACTTTCAGGCAGAGTTAGTGTCCCCACTCTGTGCTCCTGTGGCAGTGTATGTCTTCCGGAACGTCACACAATCCATTGTAAAATCTGCAGTGTTAAAAAAGAAATACATTGAGTGGTTTGTCCAGCCTCACAGGGAGTGCATAGAGCTCACTGTGTCATTTTGGGGAGCAACATGGGCTTCGGGTCAGACACATCTGGATTTGAATCTCAGTGCCTAACCTCATTCTCAGAGCTATCTCTGGAGGTTTCCCTTAGCCTTTGGGTTCTCCCTGATTGCCCCCCTCAAGGTGGTTGTGAAGACTGAAGGGCACTGCAGTATGTCAAACACCTAGGATGCTATTGGCCTCGCTGATGCGAGCAGATTCCAGAGAGATCCTCATGCTACAGCATTAAGCCTGACCACACATCTCCAGGCACATCTCCCTGGCTTCTCCCTCATCCCACCTGAGTTAGGTGTCCTGCTCTGTGATCTTAGAATAGCTCTTCTTACTGCCATCACAGTGTTTACGACTCTGCCAGCCTTCCCCTTGCATGTGGAGGCCGTGTGGGCAGGCACTCACTGTTTCCTATGACTAACTTATTCCCAGCAAAACAGCACAGCATCTAATACCTAGTAGATGTACAATAAGGACTCGCTGAGTTAAGGGTCCCAACATCTGGGATTTCATTTAGGACTTCAGGGTAGTTAGGGTATAGTTGCCTTGGTTTTGACTGAATGTAGCTTAGTGTTTTCTGTTGACCACCACTGACTGCAAACTCATCACGTTTGTTGAGTTGCCTGAATGTACAACAGTTCCCTGGGGTCGGGGGCAGGATTTTAAAGGTACCATCCGCAGAAAAGGAGCTGTGAGGCTTTAAGAAACCGTCATAACTCAAGGCTCCATTTTTCTCATCTTGAGGTGCATGAGATGTGAGGCCTCAGCTTACAAACTCTGGGGTACAACTGTTTTAAATTTGGCGAGGCCTGTCTAATCTTCCATCCCCCTGATTAATTTCCTTGCCTTTCTTCAATCCATCAGGAGCTTTTCAGAAAGGAATCTATAGCAGGGATCCTAAGTTGTCAGAGTGTTTTATGACATTAAACAATGATGATACATAAACTATTTGATATTTTACAGAGCCTGAGAATATCCGCCCTATGCAAATGAGTGGAAACACAGACAAAGCTTTGTGAATAAGCTATGTAACAGCATTATTTATCCCTTGAAAAAAGCTGAAAGGAACATTAAAGTCCAGCATTAAGGAGATGGTTCCATCAATTTCTAATGTATGAATCAGAATGTTCAACATTCATTGAGGAAGTGCTCGTGCAGGGTGTGTCCTAGGTGCCATTGAACACAGACTCCCTTTAAGGGTCTCGTGGTTCGGTGAGGATGACCTCAAGTGCTTAGTCAAGTACACAGGGACAAATTTGCTATGAGAGGAAGTAGGGGATGTTATGGGCACCTTTCCTAGATGCCAGGGAGGGGGAGGCAATATGGCGGGAAGCGGGTGACACAGCTACGCTTCGGACAAGCAGGAACGTGTGCTCTGGATGAGAGAAGAGCTTTAGCAAAGGCCAGAGACTGAGATGAACTTACGCAGGAGGGGAACTGGAGAGCCCTGACCGACTGCATTTCAGAGTGTAGGACTTTGCTATGGGAAGAGATAGGGTGGCAGCAGAAGCCATATTGAAACATTTGAATTTCTCCTGTGACAAATGGAGAGCTGAAGATGTCTTTTTTTTCTTTTTTTTCTCTCAGGAGGAGAGAAAGCCATGTTTGCAGAAAGCTTTCGAGGACAAAGGAAAATAAGCAGGAGAGAATATTAAACAACCAAAGAGTTTGCACAGTTCTACATCTTTATAAAGACAAACAAACACACACAAAGCATATGGGTCAAGTCCGGAAGGAAAATACGGCAAAATGGCAGCAGTGGCCACCTCTGGGCTACAGGATAGTGAGGAACTTCTCTTGCTGCATCTTTACTGTTCCTCATACTGTCTAAATCTTCTCTTGTGAGCACGTAGGGTTTGAACAATCAGGAAAATACAGGAAAAAACTCCAACCTTGACATTGATGAAAGATACATATTGTCCATATGTGTTGTGGGGCCTCAGTGTGGTCTTGTTTTAGACCCTCCCTGAACCGATTTCCCCCTGGGGAAGGGGAGTGGGGGCTCCTCCCTCAGGCACGCAACTTCCCTGCTACAGGGCTGGGCTGGGCTGCCCCGGCTCCTGCCTAAAGAAAACATGGGAGATTTACACTGACCTGAGGACTTGATGAGAAACGGTCACGGTGCCTGTGGGGAGTTCAGGGAGAGGCTGACGGAAAGGTCACGCTGCGGTGGAGTCTGTCTCCATGGGTCCCACGGATAGAGGGGAGAGATGGGCCCCGATGGAGAAGGTCAGACAGACAGAGACAGATGGATGGAGACAGAGACAGTCTTGGGCACACGAGATGCTAAGACAAGGCAAGGAGCCAGAGGAGCAGACAGAAGGAGAGAAACAAGGAGAGAGACAAAAAGGGGTGTGAAGACGAGAGAGAAAGACAGTGAGAGACCCGGAGGGACAGAGGAGGAAGTACAAGGCCACAGAGAGAGGGAGGCAAAGACAGAAGGACCAAAAGAGGCAGACAGACAGGAGACAATGGGAAAATCCAGGAACCGGAAGGTGGAGAGACGCACACAGATACTGCAGCTGAGAGCACTTGACCGAAGAGCTAGAGGGAAACAGAGACCTGCAGAGACACGGAGACCATAAAGAGACTGCAGCCGAGACGGGAGAGGCAGAGGTGGAAGAGTGGTGAGGGGGGGACGTTCGCGGCAGGTGCCTTGAGGGACCAGTGTTGGCCCGTGATTCCTGCTCAGAACTCTTTCACAGATGTGCGTGGCCTGTGCCCAAACCCATTTCTTCCGGGTTATGTTCCAAACGTGTAAGTAACATTAAGAAAAGGTTTAAGGGGTGCCTGGGTGGCTCAGCTGGTTAAGTGTCCAACTCTGGATTTCGGCTCAGGTCACAATCTCATGGTTCGTGAGTTCAAGCCCCATGTCAGACTCCAGGCTGACAGGGTGGGCCTGCTTGGGATTCTCTCTCTCTTTCTCTCTCTCCTGCTTGTGCCTTCTTTCCTTCTCTCTCTTTCAAAATAAACAAGCTTAAAAAAAATAGATTTAAAAATCATGTGTATAGCAACGTATCAGTTTCGAATCCCTTCTCTACTCATGATTTCACCATCTCTTCACTCAACCAAGCAGCTAGTAATATGGTCCCTCCATTTGATTTTTAATGCCCATTTTACATACGTGGGATCTGAAGCCCAGAGCGGCTCAGCGCCTTGTCCTGGTGACACAGCGAGCAAACTGCTGAGCAGAGATTAAAACTCGCGCTGTCCCGGCTCCTGGTTCAGGGCGCTGGTTGCTGTTCCACGCCCTTTGGGCCATTATCTAGTCTTCAGCGACCTGTGCTGGGTGGTGTATGGGAGGATGTGAAAACAGCCTAACGCATCAGCAGACGTTAAGCACTGACGGTGTGCAAAGGCATCGGGTGCTGCTGATGCGGTGACACCCGACGCTTGATGGCTGCCCTCAAAAAGTCTATACTTCAGTTGGGAAGACTCAGCTAACAGAAACACACGAGCGGAATTTCTCTGTCCCCCGGGGCTTTTGGAAGCCTTGGTCGGAACACCCAGTGTTTCGATGCCAGAGTCCTCCCTTCAATTTCTGCAAATTCCTCATCTTCTGCCTGACGGCCTCTGTTTCTGCTCCTGTAACTCTGTGTACCATCTTGGATTGGCTATGGGCCAGGTGGGAAACAGACCTGGGCCCCTTTGCCGTTTTATTTACCGCCCCTTCCCCCCCTCCCCATTTTCTACCCATCAGGGTAAATGTTGTGAGTTTAGTAACTTTAATAAAGATTTGAGAGTGAAAGACAGGAATCCTCTCTCAGCGCCCAGCTTTGCCCCCACCTGGAGGGCTTCCCGCCTTAGGCTTGCTCTCTCCCAAATCTCACACCCCGGACGTGTCTGCCCTTGCGGTGCGTGGCCCCTGGGACACAAAGTTCGAGGTCCTTCTTTTGAGGTTCAGCCCTCCCTGGCTGCCTGGCCTTCCCCGGGGCTCCCGAATTTGAGAAGCAGGCATTTGTTTTCTAGATTCCTTATACACGAAACGATCAGAGATTCGCCAAGCCTCAGTTTTGAGGTCCCTGTGGGGCAGAAGGAAAAGAGGAGGGGGAGTGGAGTCTGTCAGGGCAGAGCGTTGGAAGCAGTGGCTCTAGAGATGGGTTTCTGGAAAGCTCCAAAGCTCTGGCGAGGGAGGTGGCTATGCTTCTCGCGACGCGCGGGTTGCTGGGACAACACGTGAACCTGTGCTTCTCTCTGCATTTGCTAGAACCTGACTGCAGAGTAACAACAGCTGCGGCTTCTACTTGGCCCTGACCTCGAGCCCCACCCCTGCCTAAGTGGTTGGCTAGGGATGCTGGGAGGTGGCAACAAAGCTTGTATTGATCTATCTGGAGAATCCGGGTCCTTTCTTTAAGTGTTCACGTCGTTAGAAGACAGAACGTGCTCTTTCACTTTCCGGACTAAGAGCTCAACCACTCTCCGGACTAAGACAGAGGCGCGAAGGTCTTTATATCGCGTCTGTTTCCAGCCGCCTTTGGGCATAGCTCATCCTTCTCCACAGCCGCTCGGTTCATGTTTATCGGATGCAACAGTGCACGCAGCCCTGAATGGAAACCACAACCGCCCGGCTCCCTGTCTCCTGGGCCCCCTTCCCCGGAGGGTATGCTCTCACTCGGGGGCCCTCGAAGTCCTTGGGCACATCTGTCTTCTGTGTGCAGCCCGAGTGAATTTTTCATTAACACGTGTGAAAAATGTTCCAACAAATATGTGCATAGGCTTTCCGCTGACTTTGGCTAACACAGGTGTTATGTCTTCTGGCCCGGGCCAAGTTCACCAGTCTACGTTCTTATTTTTCAGCTGTTCACTTTGATAGATGCTGAAATATTCGCCCATCACAAGTGAATTTTTAAAAATAATACCTCTGCAAAGAGAGGGAGAAGGGGAGGGAGGACACGCAGACAAGAGCACTGGGTTAGAGCCCGAAGGCCCAGCTCTTCCCGGACTCACCCCGTGTGACAGCGCGGGCAGCTCGATTTCCAACAGCTTCCATTTGCTCATCTGTAAATGTGGATAATAATCACCCCCCCCCCCCATTGACCTTACGGGTTTGTAGGGTGGGGGTGGGGCTCATACGCTGATGGACTTGACGGTGCTCTGAAAACTGTAACACAGGAGACAGACAATGGCTGTGGACTGAGAATTCTACTCGGTGCCAGGCCTGGGGGGGCGCTCTGCCAGAGATTGTTTCACTGAATCTCCACAGCAACCATGTGAGGCAGGCAGGTACTCCGTTCCTCCGTGAGGAAACGGAGACCTCATGGGATGAAGTAAATTACCCAAGACCACATATCTTGTTAAGACGTGAGCCTTCAGAGCGCCTGGGTGGCTCAGTTGGTTAAGCGTCTGACTCCTGGTTTTGGCTCAGATCACAATCTCACAGTTCGCGAGTTCGAGCCCCATGTTGGGCTCTGCGCTGACGGTGCAGAGCCTGCTTGGGATTCTCTCCCTCTCCCTCTCCCTCTCTCTCCCTCTCTCTCCCTCTCGCTCTATGCCCTTCCCCCACTCATGCCGGCTCTCTCTCTCTTTCTCTCTCAAAATAAATAATCTTAAAAAAAAAGAAAATTTAAGCCTTCTTATCTCTTAGTGCAAGCAGTTTTTAATCTTTCTTCTTCCTTTTCTTACAGTTTTTCTCCGTTTCCTCCTCCTCCTTTTCCTTCCCCTTCTCCTATTTCTTCTTCTCTTCCTCCTCCTCTTCTTCCTTCTCTTCATGTGAACTGTACAGGGAAGTGTGGTGGTCATTAGGGCGGTTCCCTAAATTCTTCTCCACGTGGTAAAGTTTTAACTTCCCTGCCCTTTTGGAAATCAGCTACGGCCATGTGACCGGTTTTGGCTAATGAAGTTGGAAAGACGTGGCACGTGTCCCTTCTGGGCAGAAATGAGAAAAGTCCATGCGTGAGTTTTCGCATTCCCTTCCCACTTTTGGAAGCACGTGTCTAGCTGATATGCCCACCAACCTGGAGTGCCGAGTGATTAGGATAACAGAGCCCCCCCAGGCCCCCCCGCCTGCCCACCACGTCCATTAGCACTGGAAACGCACGTAAGGCGAAACTGTGTGCGTGTGGTCGCACGTTTCAACCTCTGTGATTTGGAGGTTGCTCTTACTGCAGCATAACTGAGCCCATCCTGACTGACATGGGAAGCAAACCTGTTGGGAGGGCGTTAACAGGGAAAAGAGCAGATTGTAACAGGCAGGAACTGAACTGCCTGGGGTGGAAGTCTTCGAGTTTGGGTAGTCTGTCAACTTAATGTGGTAAACTGGGACGTCTTAGTTCATCATACTGGAGAACAAGGGAGGTAGAGTCACATCTCTCAGTCACGTCCAGGAGACGGCGCTCGCAGAAGTCACGGTGTTTCTAGCGGCCGGGAAAGACTGACGTGTTACATGGAAAATAACTGTTTATTATGCTCTGCTAGGTGTCAGACCATCTCACGTGAGATGGAGACAGAGGCAAGTAAGCTAGAAAAGCCGGTGCTGAGGCCCTGGAAGGCACTGGAGTCCTGCACAAAGGAGCTGCCTGAGCAGACCCAGGCCTGAGCGCTGGCCTACAGTTTCCAGAAGCAGCAGGGCCGTCCGGATTTACGATGCAGCCACACTCAGGTCATACTCTCTGCCCAGACTGAGCAGCCATGTGTTCACCCCCGGGGGACTGAGACCAAGCTGTGATGAATGAAGAGCCACGTCTCCTGGCCCAGAGCACCAGGGGACCTGGCAGGGGACCGACCCAAGCACTCTCCCCTCAGCTGAATACGGTTTACTAACAGGATAAGAAAAGGGAGAGGAAGACAAAGACTTGGTTTTTAGGATCCACTTTGGAAATCCCGCTGGGCTACGTTTCATTGGTTTCCCCTCTTAGCGCTTTTTATGTTTTTCTAACTTGATGCCTATTAATGTCACAACGGCAGGGATTCACCAGCTTCTCAGATCCAGGTCTAGTTTTAATGAACATAAAACTTATTTTATACTTTATTTTATTTTATATCTTATTATATTTTATTTATATTATATTTAGTATTTTATTTATTTTATATTTTATTTTATTTTATTTATTTTATTTTTTCTTTTCTTTTTTTATGATAATAATATCTTTTATTTTCTTCTAGGGCTTCAGTAGTTTTGTTCCACTTATTTCTTTTTTATTCTTATTTATTTTATTTTTTTAATATGAAATTTATTGTCAGATTGGTTTCCATACAACACCCAGTGCTCATTTTATTTTAGTACACTCCATGCTCCACACGGGGCTCGAACTCACGACCCTGAGAACAAGCGCTGCATGCTCTCCTGACTGAGCCAGCCTGGTGCCCCGAACATAAAAAACTTTACATGGTCTGTAAGGGTTATTTGAAATTTCAAAATAAATATCAACGGGGGGGGGGGGGGGGTGGGGGGTGGGGAGAAGATAGAGGCAAACACACTAAACAGTTGAGAAAAATGTTTTTTAGCAACACTTGAGTGATCTTCTATATATTTATTTAATGCCCTTTCACCAAGTCACATTACCTACAAAATAGAAGGGTTTTTGATGAGTTTTGGATTGTTTTCACTGGAACACCTTGCCCAGGCCCAGACACCAACATTCCGTGGGTGCATGGTTCAAGAATCGCTAGAATAATTTAACGGCTTCCTGTTTCTCTTCTGCTATAAAGCCCTCAAATTCGGAGCCTGTGAGCCTCAAACCTCTCCTCGCATCTCTGGGAGCCCTTTGCACCCAAAATGCTAGTCCCGGCTCTCGAAGTGATAGGTGGCTAAGGTAATGAACCCTGGAGGATAGAAACAAAAGGTTATAAACAAGCAGTTGACACCAATGAGAAGGAAAGCCAGTGTGTTTTTAGGCAGACTGAGTGAAATGTGTGCAACGCCAGCTGGAGAGTGGGTTTTGCCGGTTCTAGGTCTCCTGGTGTCTCTCAGATTGGCCCTCTTGCGGCCATTACCAGGACGGCTATCAACTCTGGTCTGAACGCCTTCAGTAACCCCGCAAAGAGAATCCCTGGGGCCCCAGGCCCCGAGGCAACGAGGACTTAACGTTTAAGGTGGCACCCATCCTCGGGTGTTGACTCCTCGCTCGCGTGGCTGGGAGAGGGAGTGCCTCCTTAAATGTCTTTCCGAGATGCCTCCCTGGCCCCCTCTCTTTGCAGGCTGCAGCCAGGCTTGCCCCCCTCCCAGCATTGTGCACCCCACAATCGTGCTGGCTCCGAAATACGGTATGAATCTGATTATGTTCCTTTGTTGCTTAAAATCCTCGAAGGGCTGCTCACTAGCTCCAAGATGAAGTCACACTTTCTTGTTCATTCGTCAATTCATTGAGGTTTTGATGGATTGGTTGATTCAATCCCATCATTCCAGGGCCAGACATGGTGCTGGGGGCTGGGATTAGAATGGTGAGCAAGGCCAGCAGTGTCCCTGTCCTCCTGCTGCTGACGGGGGAGAAAAACAGATGGGACATAGTGAACGCACTGTGTGTAAACTCTGATAAGTGCTGTCGAGGAAACCAACGGGGGCTGCGATGCGGAGCAGATGAGGACGGGGCCTTCATCAGATGGACTGGACAACGGAGGCCTCCCTGAGGCCTTCCAGTCAACAGACTGTAAGGTGGGGCGGCCAGATCTCTGACCACTGGGAGAATGGATCCCAGATGTAGGGAACAGCACGTGTGAAGGTCCTGGGGCACAAGCGAGGTTGGCCGGTTCAGAGAATGGAACGGAAGCTCGTGCAGATGGTGTTTAGGGGGAAGGGTGGGAGGTGGGAAATAAGGGCCACCCTGGGTGAAATCCTAGGCCGAGAAGTAAGACGGCTAGGTGACTACTTTGAAAACATGATTTCATCCGTTATGTAGAACATAGCGTGGAAAGGGTGCGGATTGAATGGGAGAGATGGGTGTGGAGGCCAGAGTGGCCCTGGAGGCAAGAGATGTGGGTGGTGCAGGCCTGCAAGAAGGTCCCGGAGACGGAGGAGGGCAGATGCATGCGTCTTTTGGTGGGCGATGGGCGGAAGTCGTTCATCACTTTGGCGTGAGTGTGCACGCGTGCCTGCACGTGTGCATGAGTAGGGAGTGGCTGGGGAGGGATGGGAAGGACCGGGAAGTCCTTGCACAGTGAGAACACGGGCATCCTGGGGGTGGAGGAGGGGAACAGGTGCGGGGGGCTGGGGGGCAATAAATCAGACTCTTGCCTTGCAGGTGTTGGGTCTGAACGGCTATCAGGCATTTGGAGGAGGGTGCTGGAGCTGCGGGCTGGGGTGTGGGGAAGAGGCAGGGCCGGAAGTGCTAGCCTTCAGACACACGGCATTTAAAGGGATAGGAACCGTTTCCGGCGTTACCGGGAGCCAGGTTTACCCTCCCGTCTGAGAACGCGAAAAACCGGACGGAGCGTAAGAACTCAGTTCCCCACGCTCCCCATCAGGCAGTGCAGGGCAGGGGGCCCTGCGGGCAGGGAAGCCCGCCAGGTGAGCTCTGGTTTCCCCCACCTACTGCCCGGAGGGTTTCGAGGACGCCATGTGGGGGTGGCGAGGCCCGCTGGTCAACTTGGGCCGAGAGGACAGAGCGGAGAGGCCCGGGAGGCCGTGGGGGTCGGGGCCTGGTGGAGAGGAGGGGGCGCGCCGGCTGCAGCGGGCACAGCTGGCCTCGGCTGCCCTCGCTCGCGGCCCACGAGTCGCGGTCACAGGCCGGGCCGCAGGCCGCGGTCACAGCTCCCTGGGCCTCCTTGCACGGGTGGAAGGTTCCTCTCAGCCCCGGGTTCACGCATTGAGCCTGACGCTGGCCCCCGTCACGCCGCAGGGCCTCTTGTCGTGTGGGTTGTCGACCTCTGGCTGCCCCTGCTGGCTTCTGGCCCAGAGCCCTGCAGGCCTCGCTTCCCTTCCCACTTGCTGCCGTGTGTGTTTCACTTCCTGGTGTGGCCTGCAGGGCTACAGGCCTTGCTTCAGAACAGGGTTACTTTTATTTATTTTTAAATTTATTATTAATTGTTTTTAAAATTTAAACCCAAGGGAGTGAACACACGGTGTAGTAATGGTTTCGGGAGTAGAATTTAGCGAGTCATCACTTGCATAACAACACCCAGCGCTCATCCCAGCTAGCGCCCTCCTTAAGGCCCATCCCCCATTTAGCCCATCCCCCCACTTAGCCCATGCCCCCATTTAGCCCATCCCCCACCCACCTCCCCTCCAGCAACCCTCAGCTTGTTCTCCGTATTTAAGAGTCTCTTCTGGTTTGTCTCCCTCTCTGTGCTTATCTTATTTTTCCTTACCTTCCCCTCTGTTCACCTGCTGAGTTTCTCAAATTCTCCCTATGAGTGAAATCATAACGATATCTATCTTTGTCTGACCGACTTATTTCACATAGGATAATAAAAGTAGGGTTACTTTTAAGAAAGTCTTTTATAGTCTATCTCTTACTGCTATTTGTAGTTTCGTGTTTTACTCTGGCTGGAGAGCAGCGGGACAACCCCAGTGCCTGTCTTCCCACAGAGCATCGCGGCATTGAACCGTCTTTCCTGACACATGAACTTCCTTTGACTTTTGAGACACCATTTCCGCAAGTTTTCTCCTCCCTCCCTGGCCCGTCTCAGTCTCTGTGGAGAGCCCCAGGGATCCGCCCTTGGCGTTGGTCTCTACCCAGTGGTATGGCAGGTGCCACCGACTCCAGCCCAGGCCACTCCATGGGCACGTCCACCAGGCACTCCCAGCTCAACACGCTCAAGATCAAACCCTAAAACTGTCACCCAAACCTGCTCCTCCACCTGTATTACCTGGTGTGATAAATGGCACCCCATAAAACTAGACATTTAAGTCAGAAACCAAGTGCTATCACAGATGCCTTTTTTTTTTTTTTTTTTTATAACTGGCACATCTAATAAATCACCGTCTCGTAAAGTGTCATACCTACAACCCACATAGATCCTGACCTGCTGGTTCTTGCTGTGAAGTCAGCCTTGGCTTAGATTCATAGAAAAAGAAAAAGGCCCAGGGGTCTGGCAACAAAAAACAAAAACCTAAAACAACTTTAGCCTTTACTGAGTCCGATAAAGAACTAAAGAGGTCACATTGATCTTACACAGCAAAGCTTGATGTCTGTCCTTCTCATTTTTGTCCTGTATCTATCTATCTATCTATCTATCTATCTATCTATCTATCTATCTTAACTATACCAGAGTACCTCCTTTCTTGTTTTTTCCGGAAAAGCTCTAACATTCTTTGAACCCAGCCTGCCAGTATCCCCAAACCCAAGGATCTTGTATTCTCCTTCTCTTCTGTTGTTTTGTGATCTACTCTGGGCTGTTTTTGATATAAATCAATACCATAATTGTCTGTACCTCTCAGCTTTCCCCTGATTCATACCTCTTTCAGCGCCACAAAGGACTAAGAATTGAATAGATTCACAGACATGTCCTTGGAAAGGAGGGAGGGTCTTGAAAAGGGAGGACGCATTTATTTTGAATCAGAAATTTGTTCTTTTCTTGCTGCCAAAACCGCTGAGATTTCTTTCATATCCATTCTCTTGTCTTCATTCCTGCTGTAACAATTATATTCCAGTATCAGGGACTGTGAAGGCCCCGGAGATCGATCCCTAATTGTAAGTGAACAGCTAAGCCTGCCAGTTTCACGGATGCTCATAAAAGACACAGACTCGTGGGTCAAAGACAAAAGACAGGGTATTGGTCACAGCAATAGCATGACTCAGAGCATCAGCATTATTGTGCTGCTTCCCTGAGCCCACAGGACAATTCAGCGACAGCCAGAAGACACCGTCACATGGTGGGCTGCACTGCAGGAGAACTCTCTGCTTAGGGAACCCAAATCTTTTATAATGGGCAGTGGCCATGCCTTCTCTTGTTCCAGGAGGGAGTGGGGAGACACCACCTCTATCTTCTTCTTGCTGTAAGCAAACCTTCCCTTTGTTCTTGAGGGAGACGATCTCTTCCAAGGCTGTTGGATATGCAAAGGTCCTTGAAGAGACAGTCTGGCACAGAGGGCAGTCGGTGCCTCACTCATAGGATGTGCAGAGACCTAAGAGGCCCAGGGAGAACTGTCTCCTCTCACCTCCTCTGGACAGTCATCATTTATTGTTGGAATATCACACCAGCCACCCAGTTGGCCAACCTGCTCCCAGTCTTGCTTTCTTCCAACTGAATCTCCCTCTGCGTCCAGGATTGTCTTTCGTGATGCAAATAGGGCCACACAACTACCGTTGCTTACAATTATTCAGTGGCTGCTTTTTTTTTCCTCCCTACAGCATAATTTCCTCCCTGTGCCACATAAAATATTTTCTGATTTGACTTTTACCTGCCCTTTCAGCTTTTTTCCCATGCTGAAAATGGCCTTTAAACAGTGATTATAATCTTGCATTTAATATTTTAATAATAAATTTGGAATTACCTCCTACATGGAAGGGAACCTTCAGGTCAATTGGCCTGAGACATCCTTTATAAATTACTTTATAAACTGATAAACTATTCTTGATGAAGTGGATCTCAAATTCTATTTTTTCTGTTTTATGTGTCCGTGTGTGTGTGTGTGTGTGTGTGTGTGTGTGTCTGTGTGCGTGTGTGAATGACAGGGAATTTAACAAGAGAACTCTTTTGTACGTCCAACAAATGGAAGTATATATTCTATTTATTTATATTTATTCTGCAAGGATCTAGGCCTTGCATAGATCAACGGCAGTTGAACTTGTCTCCTGTCTGGTTCTCACAGTGACCTCTTGCTCTGATTTGCAACTGGGGTTTCAAATCCCCTCTCTCAGGTTCATAAACTGTCCCTTCAGGGGCTTTGCATTTTCTCCCAGTCTGAGCTCTTTTAGACAAATGTCAGTTTTTTGTCATTAGCCTTGTGAGAATTTCTGAAAATAAATAAACAGTTTGGAGAAGGAAACCCGCTCTGGGAGTGGAGAATATGAGTCAGTGCCACGTTGGGAGGAGGGGTGCAAAGACAAGGAACGTTTGGCTTATGTCTTGGGGCTCTTGCATGGAGACTTGAACCGGGGGTGGCCTTACGGCAGTTTTCTGGCATTTACTGGGGAAGAGAAGTCCATTCCAGGAAAGGGATGCTACTGAAAAGTTTATGAGGACCATTTATGATCTATTGAAATATATATATGATATTTATAATGACTTGAAAATTTCCAAATTTATAAGGGACTGCAGGGGCGCCTGGGTGGCTCAGTCAGTTAGGCGGCTGACTTCGGCTCAAGTCATGATCTCACAGTTCGTGAGTTTGAGCCCCGTGTTGGTCTGTGTGCTGTCCGTACGGAGCCTGCTTGGGATCCTCTGTCCCCCGCCTCTGCTGCTTACTCAGAAACGGGAGTACCAACACCATGGGGTTGTTGGGAAGATTGAAATAAAGTAAGCAATGCTAATGGAAGAGTATTTGAAGTGATAAAATGCTGTAAGAAAGTAGGAACTTGTGTTCTTTGGCTCCTAAAGTCCAATCCTTCCTCTTATGCTGCTTTGTTTGGACTTCAGGCTCTAGCAGATTTATATACACAGAGCAAAAGTCATGAGCATTTATAAGAAAGTTGTTTTTGTCTTTAAATCAACTGTGGTTGCAGATGGAAATATTTAAAAATACAATTAAAAGGTTTGCTATTTTTAAAAACTATAGGCCAGAAACCACCACCACCAACAACTACAACTGTGTGTTGTATTAATTCTAGTCTTTGCCCTGGAATGGTGTGAACCTGGGCTAGTCATTGCCCCGAACTGCCTATTCACACCCCTTTGCTGGACTGTGAAATCCTCAAGGGCACCATGTATTATTTGTCGGTCCCTAACTTCAGCACGCTGGGAGTGAGTAGACTGGCAGTAAATGTTTAAAAAAAAAGGGTGGGCCTTGGTTTCTTCTTCTTTGCAGAATGAGAGCTGGATGACATCATGGTTCTTGTAAGTAACCTGACTCATTGGTGGGCTTTGAAAGGAATTTTGTGGGTACCACTAACATCTGAAGATGCGATGGGAGGGAACAGGGTAAACGCGTAGAGTAGACTATACGTAATATGGTGGATATTGCTTTGTGAGACCTTGGTTTCAGGTGTGTGTGTGTGTGTGTGTGTGTGTGTGTGTGTGTGTGTGTGTGTGTATAATAGGTCTAGACATCAAATATATTTCTTACTGGGGCGCCTGGGTGGGTCAGTTGGCCGAGCGTCCAAATCTTTTTTTTTTTAAGTTTTTTAACGTTTATTTATTTTTGAGAGAGAGCTAGAGACAAAACATGAGCAGGGGAGGGGCAGAGAGAGAGGGAGACACAGAATCGGAAGCAGGCTCCAGGCTCTGAGCTGTCAGCCCAGAGTTTGACACGGGGCTCGAACTCACGAATCGTGCATGAGATCGTGACCTGGGCCCAAGTCAGAAGCTTAATCGACTGAGTCACCCAGGTGCCTCTTGAGTGTCCAGATCTTGATTTCAGCTCAGGTCGTGATCCCAGGGTCATGGCACAGAGCCCCCCCGGAGGGCTCCATGCTGAGCATGGGGCCTGCTTGAGATCGTCTCTCTCTCTGTCTCCGGCCGTCCCCCACTCATGCGTGTGCACCCTCCCTCTCTCTCTTTAAAAGAGAAACCAAACCAACCCAAACCCAAACCAAATGTGTTTCTCAGTGTCCTTGTGGTTGAAATGTGTGAAAAACCCTGGACTCGCCCCCTGGCCTCCAGTGTCACACTGCCTGCCACCACCCTCTAAAGCATTGTGTCTGATAGGTCTCTGCCTTCTGGGGAGAGTGTTCACACCCACGCCTCCACAGGGTCCTCCTCAGAACCTGGGGTGGGAGGGGACATGTTATTGCTATTCCCAGTCTTCTCGTGGAGGAGGAGACACTTGTATCCTCCACTCTCCCTTCTAGAAGGAACTGTTTGGAAATTTTGTTTTGTTTTGTTTTGTTTTTTGGTTTTTGAGAGAGGGCGCAAGTGAGCAAGGGGCAGAGAGTGGAGACACATGATACCGGGGCCTGGGAGACATGGCTACAGCAGAGACGGTGACCGGATTTCTCGTGGAGAGTCTGGCACAGAAGCTGATTTCTGCACCAGGTTGTGGCCAGAGTCACAGCGGAAAGAGCGTGCCTGGAGGAAATGACCTGAGCATCTAGCTTACATGTAGACAAAGAGACTGAGGGTCAGAGAGTTTCTACGACAGCTTACCGAAAAGATGCTAAGTGATTGACTTGGGGCTCTCAGAAAGTTTGGAATCGGATGAGATGGAACGACAAGACCACCCAATTCTGCTCCTTTTTTTTTTTTTTTTTTTTAAACTGATGTGGCTTTCTATGTCGTGCCCATGACAGTGTGGCCTTGAGGCTTAAATGTGATACTGGCTGTGGAGGAGTAGTCTACACGTGAACGCACCGAAAATGGTCAGCAAGAAAGCCAGAGGATACCGCAGACAGAGAGCATACCTCCGTATTTTTCTTTTCTTTCTTTCTTTCTTTCCTTTTTTTTTCCTTTTGCAGTACCGGAAATAACACAGAGTTGTTGATGTATGCACAGTGAGGCAGAACTTTCTGCTAGTGCTAAAATATCAGGGCTAGGGCTATTCACATCATGTTTCCCATTGCTACACTACAGGGACAAGTAGATCGACGTCACCCTCAGTTACAGACATGTGCAGTGGGCACCTTCATAAGGTGTCTAGAGGTAGATGACGGGCGTCTGCAAGATTTGGTATTACAAGGAGCTGTGCTGTCACCATTAGGAAAGCAATAGTGAGAACCATAAAAATACAGCTGAGAAAAACTAAGCAATTGCAGATAAGGAGACGGGGAATTCTTTTCTTTTTAATTCTTTAATATTTATTTATTTTTGAGAGGGAGAAAGACAGAGCGTGAGCAGGGGAGGGGCAGAGAGAGAGGGAGACACGGAATCCGAAGCAGGCCCCAGGCTCCGAGCTGTCAGCACAGAGCCCGATGCGGGGCTCAGACCCACAAACCATGAGATCGTGACCTGAGCTGAAGTCAGACACTCAACCGACTGAGCTGAGCCACCCAGGTGCCCCAGGAGACTGGGAATTCTTGTCAATTAAGCATTCTAGTCCCAGAGGGAGGAAAGGTCTGTTCCCGTGCAGGTTGGGTTAAACCGATCATGATAGGGCGAGGCGAGGGCCAGACACTGATGTGGTATCGAGGTGGCCAGAGAGGTACAGGCACTGGACAGGGTCCCCTCAGGGCGACAATGCGAACGCCAACCCCACCCTGTCCTGCAGGGCGTCTCATCTTGGATTAGGGGGCTGAGTGTCGGCACCTCCAACAAGGCTTTGCTCAAGAACGTCTGCCCACCCCAGCAGATGTTAGTGAATTTCTCCCTTGTGACGTCCCTTCTCCTTCCCCTTCTCTCCTTATCTCTTATTATTTCAGCAGTTGCTGAAAATTGCTACCTGCAGGAAGTATTCACTGATGGCACGTGCTGGCGTCTGAGAAAGTCTGGGACGTCGTGGACTGCATCTGTAAGGTATGCACCAGTTTATATCTTGTGCGTAGAGATGGGCATGTAGTTCTTTTTTCCTTCCCCATAGTCTGGATCCAGTTATTCTCAACTTTTGCCAAGTATAAAGATCTTGATGGAATATCAGAGTTAAATGTCTCGCCTCCAGGGTGGGCACGCCAGTACATGGCTTCTGCCACCGGACAGTCGCACCTGAGCAAGACTCCCCCTTGTCGAGGCGTTCTAGGCATTACAAAAACGCCTTTGTAAACCACGAAATGCTCTTCAAATGTAAGTGGAAATGATTTCTGCCCTGCCCCAACAGACTTCTACACTCAATAAGTCACTGCATTCACAGTGGCCTCTTTATGAAATTCCCTGTTCCCCCATTTATGAGCCAGTAACTCGATATAGCTTTTCGGTGCCTTCTTTGTCTGTAGGTAAATAGCCCAGGGCGAATTTACAAAAGCCCCTCTCTCCCGAGAATGCTCACCAACCTGTGAGTGTGGGAGGGAGCTTTCACATCTTTGACTTCCGAACCTCATAGCAAGTCCCGTGGGGGAGGGGAGGTGATACCCATTTTATCGTCGAAGAAACTGAGACTTGGAGAGGCCAAATTACCTGTCCAAGGGCTTTCTACTGAGGCCATCTGACCCCCAGAATACCCTCCAACCAGGAGACTATCAGGGCAGTCAGGGATGAGGTCTGTCTTGCTCACTGCTGCGACTCTAGAATTTCGTATGATTCAGGCAGTGCTCATCACATCATTCACTGAGTGAGTGAGTGAATGAATGAATGAATGAACGAACAAATGATTGAATCGGGATTAGCTGCAATATTTGGATCCTCCGGGGCCTAGCATGGTTTCTGGAATGCAGTCATGCTCAGTGGACACTTGCTGCCGGCATAAGTGAGTGAATGCATGAGTCGGTGCCTCTGTGAGGCTCAGATGTGGGGCAGGAGGTTGTGTGCTCTTTACCTGGGTTCCCCTCTGGGTTCTGGGACAAGGACATTTCTTCGGGTCCTTGTCTACTCTTCCTGACAGTTCTAGAGGAAGCCCCGCCTTTGGGGTTCTCAGCACCTGTCAAGAGCCTTCTTCCTCCACAGAAAGCGGACCCAGAATGTGACTTGCGTGTTCATACGTGGGCATCGCCTACCCCACAGGCCAGCAATAAAAAGTCCGCCCTGCCCCGCCTCTCTGAGAAGCAGCATCTCAGCGCTCCGGGACCATCCTCCTGGGTCTTCTTCATTGTAGGTCTGTCTCAGAGCTTTCACAAATCCCAGGGAGGCCTGAGCGCTCTGCTCTGGGCCTTTAGACGACTGTTGATACTTGATCTCCTGTCCTGATTAATCGGGTGCTCTGTGCACTTGAAATGTCATCCTTGCTCGCATCTGTGTCATTGGAATGTTCTGTTTGTCACAGCTTTGCCTCTTCCAGGCTAGAGCAATAGAAAGGAGATGCACTCTGCTTTTGTCCTGTCCCTCCTGTCTCCGGAAGAAGCACATTTGTTCACGTGAGAACAGCCCCTGCCCTCCATCCTCACCCACTGTGTAGGGCTTGGTCTGACTCTCCCACTTTCTGGCCAGTTGATAACTCCGTTTCCTGGATGTACAATGAGGACCTTAAGACCTGTCCTGTCTGCCAACTAGGTGTCAGTTTTGGCTTGAATGAATCCTGCTTCCGAGATGCATTCTAAAAGCAGCTTGTTTGTTGGGGCACCTGGGTGCCTTGGTCGGTTAAGTCTCTGACTCTTGGTTTCGGCTCACGTCACGTCTCATGGCTGGTGAGCTCCGTGCTGACCGTGTGGATCCTGCTTGGGATACTCTCACTCTCTCTCTCTCTCTCTCTCCTTCTCTCTCTCTCTCTCCCTCTCTCTCTCCCTCTCTCTCTCCTGCTCGCATGTATGTGCTTTCTCTCTCAAAATAAATAAATGAACTCAAAAAGTAGTAGCTTGCTTGTTGAAATAATAGCTCTCCTTATCATTTCCCATTTCCCCCCCAAATGGTGTAATTTAGGGAAGATTTTAAATAATATACATTAATTAAAAGAAAACCAATAAAAAACAAAATGGAATACTCGATGCTAACTGAAGGTCAATATGTACAATAATCACCCACTACCTACATCCAAACTCTTCAATAAGCCACTTCCAAAAAGCCCTTTGCTCATTCTTTGTGTCTCCTGGGCGGGGGGTTGGCAGGAGGCCGTTAGTACCGCTCGCACCTACCACGTGCTGTATGTCTTAGCCCCTTTGCGCACAAGCTCTTGCTTAACACTCAGGGCGTTGTCATTGACGGCACTACGATCCGTCATGCAGCTCAGAAACCCGAGGCTCCACTGCACCAGTCAGTTGCCCAAGTTCATGCTTTTATTTGGGTAAAAGTGTGCCCACTTTTCTCTCATGTCAGAGGTGCGGCTCTTGTCTCTGCCTCATCCCTCCTTCCAGAAAGAGATGGTCAATAGAAAACACTCAATGGCCCATCATCATCAAAGTCATCGGTCTTTGTGCCCAAGAGATCTTAGATACAAAACTACCATACAAGACTTTGAAACAGGGTTGTTATCTTATTGATCGTGTTGCCCAAAAGTAAGTGTACATTCACAAAAGAGAAGGTGCTAAGAGTGTGTGTGTCTATGTCTGAGCTCATGAGTTAGTAAAATTAATAGTTACTGAGCATAGACCATACATCCATCATAAGTATCTCATTTAATCCTGTCCATGATCTTCCCAGATAGGTATTCCTCTTTCATGACATTTTGGTTTATTTTTACTTTTATCATGAAAATTTTTAAATATATATAAAACTAGAAATAATATGGGGCACCTGGGTGCCTCTGTTGGTTAAGTGTCCAACTCTTGGTTTCAGCTCGTGTCATGATCTCTCAGTTTTGTGAGTTCAAGCCCCATGCTGAGCTCTGCGGTGACAGCACAGGGCCTGCTTGGGGTTCTCTCTCTCTCTGCCCTTCTCCCGCTCATGTTGTTTCTCTCTCTCACTCAAAAAAAAAAAAAAAAAAAAAAAAAGCTTAAAAATAATATAACACCAATCCATATTTCCTTCATCTAGGTGAGCAGTAATGATCAATTTTCTATTTTTACTTTCTTTTTTCCCCTGCTTAATTATTTTTCAAGACATAGAGATTTCATGACATTTCATCCCTAAGTATTCCAGTATGTATCTCCAAGACATAAGGAATTCTCCAATATAATTATGACATCACTGTGACGCAGAAGAGGAGGTTCCCATATTCAGATGAGGAAGGATGCTCAGAGCTGTGTGGGGCCTGGGCAGATGATTCACTTTTCCCTCCTCATGCAGGTGCTGAGTTAAAGAGCTTAAATTTCGGAGTGCGAATTCCTTAAATGCCAAGTTGAGGGGCTGGGGATGGTGTTTGGAGAGACGGTGAGCCGACTGCAGGCACCAGGTAGCACCTGCGTTTGGAGTCTTCCTTATCCCGTTTCATACACATCAGTGCCACTCAAAGTGTAGAGAATGTTTAGGCTCCTGTAGCCAGTGGAGTCTGGGGGACATAGCTGGGCATGGTCCATTTCAAAGCTGAAATTCTTAAGAGTTCTGTTTGTCTTTTAAAAAATAGGAATTCCGTTCATAGCCTCCGTAAGTGTGTCTTGATATGTATTCATGAATTTCTTCATTCTTTCGTGCAACACATGTCTTTTGAGAACTAGCTCTCCCCAAGTACTGGGTACATGCTCATGAACAAGTTGGACCCAAGAGGTGGGATATTTTTATCCTCACTTTCCCACTCCACTTTTCTAGTGAAATTAGCATTCCATAGGAGTCGCCATGCTGATCCCACGGCTTCCTGTGTTCCCTTTGGTCTTTGGCACACTTAGCTTTGTAGGAGCACCCAGGTTGGAGAGGTGAAACTGTAAGGTTTCAGGCCCCCAAACTAGGAGGTGTCCACGGGCAGTGACTGGTGCAGCTGTCTGGTGAGACACAGTGCTTGCGAGGTGGCTGCTGGCCCTTCACAGTCTGGTTTGCAGAGAATCAGATTCAATTAGTGTCCATTGTATACCTACTGAACTTTAGTGGGTTTACAAAGATGAATTAAGGTAGGTTCCGGGCTATGGAGTAGAACGATGTGTAGCAAACTATATCAAATTGTTATGGGGATCTTTAATGTTCATGACCTCTGGTCCTGTATTCTATAAGAACCTATTATTCATTCATTGATTGATTCATTCATTCAACATATATTTATTGTGAACCTCTATTTTAAGGGTTGGAGATGACGAACAAGACCGAGTCCCTATCCTCAGGAAGCTTACCTTCTAACATGGGGTTCTAATCCTTTCCATAAAACTTGGGTTTGCCCAGTGGCTTATCATTTCAAAATATCTTTTCATCATGTCTAATTTTGATATAACATTCCATGGAATAGGCAAGTCTTATTCCAATTATATAGGACAGGAAATCAAAGTGTAGAGAAATTAAGAGGCTTGTGGATAAAACAACAGGTCTGGAATTTCAAGGTCATGCTCTTTTCTCTGTATGACATGCATTCAAGCTACTGAGGTACGTAGGCTGCGTATAGCACTGCACTGAGCCCTGGGGATGCAAAGATGAAGGCTCCTGTATATGTAGACTAGTCCTGACTCCTACCCTGAGATCCAATCTTTTAATAAAGCCAGAGGAGAACAACTAAATTTCTTCCGCTCCCCTTCCCTCCATCCATTCCTTATGCATCCTCCTCGTATCAGCGAATAGTACCACGATTCACCCACTTGACCAAACCAACATCCTAGGGATAATGTTGGTTTTCTGTTTACTGCATTCACCCCCAGATCTTATCAGCTCAAGTTCCAGAATATATTCTAAGTGTGTTCAGTTGTCTCCATCTCCACTGTGACCTACACAGTATGACCACCCCTTTTTCCTTTCTGGACCTTTAAGATACCTGTCCGGTTCCTGATCTTACTCTCCAAAGAGCAGACTGAATGAACTTTGAGAAACCTTAAATCATGACACTTCCCTGTTTCATATCCCCTAATGGACTCAATTCCTCTTAAAACAACATCCTGCCTCTTTCCTGGCCTACAAGGTACTGTGTGATCTAATGTCTCCCTTCCTCACCCTCATCTCCAGTCAACCCCTCCTCACCCTGTGACCCCAGTTGTGCTCACTCACACCAGCCATACTCATGTTCTTTCTATTCCATGAAAACCTCAAGCTGATTTCCATTTTAGGGTCTTTGCCTTTTCTCTTGATTCTCCTATGGGCAGGCCCTTCTAATCAGAATAAATGTTCTAATATTTAATCTGCTCAGATTAAATGTCACTTCCTCAGGAAGACCTTCTTTGACTTTCCCCCAACATTCTAGCAGGGCACCTTACTTTAGTCTTCTGTGTAATACTAATCTCTATCAGATATCACTTCTTGTTTATTTGCTCATCTACCTATTGTCTGTATTCTCCAGTAGAGAGTAAGCCCCAATGGAATAAGAATCTTGTCCATCATCTTTATTCCTGTACCTTCAATGCCCAGAACAATGGCTGGCACATAGTAAGTGCTCAGTAAACATTTCTGATGGAAGGAATTAATGAAGTCAGGGCTGTTGCTTTCCAACTTTGGATAAATTTACCAAGTCAGTGCTCAAAGCAGCTGGTTGTAGACTATGACAAGGTAAGGACCCATGGGTATAAATATCTCAGCGTGGTAAAAGCGTAAGGTGAGGAAGTCAAGTGCTAATCCTCTAAGTAAGTAAAGTAATGAATCCAGGGATTGTTTTCTTGGCAAACCTTGTCTTTCAGAGGCTCTCAGGTAGTGAATATGCCACGAGGACCCAATTTGGGCTCAGGGTTTTCCAGTCTGCTCTCTTAATACCCACGGAATAACCATGTGATGTGAAACTTCACCACTTTTTGGTACAGGTGAGAAAATGATGTTCAGAGAGATGAGTTAACTTAATCAGTTACCTGTCCAAGGAGAAGCAGAGATGCGATCCAAACCCAGGGCTGTTTCGTTGCTGAGTCTTCCTTCTGTTCCATGTCTCTGGAAGCCAGTGGCACACTTGAGAGCAGGGCCTTTTCAAGATTAAAGAAAGAAATATGTAGGTGACTGGAAAAGTCATGACATATCTGAGTGGTTGATGTTCAGACTCGTGGTGAGTGGAGGACCAGGCTGAGACAACCCTCTGTTTGAGTGTTGTTTTCTTTTAAAAAGAGCAATTTCACTATGAGGTTTGGAAGAGCCTTCCTCAGAGAGAGCCCAATTATAGGGGCGCCACATTCAAAATGCAAGAATGCCTGATTTGTGCTTTTTTAAACAGTAAAAAGAGCTCTGAAACATATTAAATTTTTATGAGGTGTGTTGCTGACTAAAATTTTTTTGAGCAAATAATCATACAAAAAGAGTAGACCGCATACTTAAAATTAAAACCTCCAAATAAGAAAAATATTTATTAAATAAACTTACACCAAGCCACAGTGGCCTTTCGGACGGGCTTTCTCCTTGAAATATGAGGCCATTTCAATTCTTGGAATAATTTTAATCAACACATTGATGGGTCATTATTCGAGAATGGCAATCTGTGAGGTACAGCCCATCGTATAGAGAGTCCTGGGCTAAGAGTGAGAAGACCCGGTGAATTAGTCTCCTTACTAACTGTGTGGGCTTGGGAAACCAGAAGACTCTTGGGAATATAGTGCCGCCATCTTTAAAACAGAGAGTGGTGTATCTCCTCATTGCCTCTTAAAGTGATTGTGGAAATCATATGACTAATGGCTGTGAAAACGCTTTGAGGTGTGATGGAAGTGTAAAACACCTATTTATGATATTAACGGTATGAATTATCCCAGTAATGCTAACAAGTAGACTTATTTGCAATGCCCAAGAGAAGGCGACTTTTATCTTAGAACTCTTTTCTCTTGTCCTTCCCGTGTAGCCCATTCCTAAGAACTTTTAAGTCTTTCACCCTACAATAGATCATATTTGTTATTTTTTATGGCCTCTGCTACAAATATTGTCTATTCCCTGGGATCCACCTATTAATGAGATTTAAAAAAATCATGCCGTTAGTTCCTTTTTCTTCCAGGCCATCCTGCTATCATTCACCAGAGCGAAAATATTCCATAACATCCTGCTGACCATCAAAACCCACTCTTCTACTATACAAACATCCAATTTGACCTACGCCCTCCACCGTTTTATTCCTATACCTACATTCCTATGAGAAGGCTTAATTTGTAAGCTAGACACAGTAACAGATTAACAACAACAACAATAAAATGGAACAGTTATAACCTCGTCCTGTAATAAAAGTTGTGTGAATGTGGTCTCTTTCTCAAAATATCTTGTTGTCCTGTACTCACCCTTCTTCTCTTTGTGAGGAGGTAAGATCATCAAATGCCTGCATGATGAGATGACAGAGGTGAATGATGTGGGCACGTGACGACATTAGGCTACAAGTGACCTTCAGGAGGAGGATCACCTACCTCTAGACCAGTGTTGACCTTTGATTAGCAAACGGTAGAAAGTGATGCCGAGAGTGAAGAAGAGGCTACTACAGGGCATTTAAGTCTTTCACAGTCTTGTCACCTCTGATCTGAACCATGTTCTCAGCTGGAGCTCCTTTATCTAGTCCATTGAGAGGTGGGGCAATCAGACTCTTCCTCAATGTTTTCCCAAATTCATTATTTGTGGCAGTGTCTTTCAAGTCCTTGGCACAATTCATAGTAAGAAATATATTTTACGTTGAGGCCCAATATATGCACACGTGCATGCACGTGCATGCAAAATAAAAGTTTCCACAACCAAAAATTATCCGTGTCTATGTAATACTACACTCTTGAGTTTTATTCTATTCTAGTCTCTCATTAAAAAAAAAAAAATCTTGGGCTACCTAGGTGACTCAGTTGGTTAAATGTCCAACCCTTGATTTCGGTTCAGGTCATGATTTCACGGTCTGTGAGTTCGAGCCCCACATCAGGCTCTGCACGGACAGTGCGGAGCCTGCTTAGGCCTCTTGCTCTCCCTCTCTATTTGTCCCTTTCCTGCTCACTGCCCCTATTTCTCTCAAAAAATAAATAAACTAAAAAATATTTTAAAAATCTCCTTGCAGCCTACTATGTTGATTTCATAACCCACTAATGGATTGCAGCCTGTAGTCTGAAAAATACTGGTTTATATCATTAACTTTATGGACACAATCCTTTGGGCACTGGCTCTTGATATTTCAAGCTAAACTTTTGGAACTAAGACAGAGTTTTGATACTGTACTTTTAAGCCTTGGCTTCAAGACCATTTTCTCAGTATGAGTTAATAAAAAAAAATTTATTCAGAAACTTCATTCACTATTGATTGCCCCCTGTGGTAACAGATGCCACTGAATCAGGAAAGTAAAGCCTCAGTTATTTTCTCAGTTTCATCCTGTCACGTATCCATCATTGGTGTTGGGATTTGACAAGTTCCAGCAAATAGCTTCTTTCTTCTCTGGGAAAATCCTAAACTGATGGAGAAATAGACGCAGGAATCAGGAAAGATAGCCACTTATCATCTTCATTTCTTGTAAAATGGTTGAGAGCGTGGCTTGGGTGTGACAGCCACATGAGCTTGCAGACATGGGCACGTCACTCTGAATGAAACTTACTTCCTTAGGAATAGGCAGCAGGGGAAACCTCCAGCCTTGTCCATTCTCCAAACCAGGTTCTTGCACCAGTAAAACTTGATATTTTTTATTTTCTGATTTAACCAACCCTAGAGTTCTCCCACCTCCGGACTTCCTTTGTGTGAGATAATAAAAATATCTTTTTACTTAAGCAAGTGGAATTAATGTTTTCTGTTACTTGTAGCCCAAAATATCATGACCTATTTACTTAGGTCTGAGAAACCGTTGTGGACAACTTTGGGTATTACTTAATGTTATTTTGAATGGAAAATAAAGGTACATTTTTCTTGATTAACCCAGTATAACTAATGCCTGACTGTATGAGCTCTGAATGATTTACTCACTACCTTTTAAATATATATATATATTATATTCATATATATATATATATATATATATATATATATATATATATATATGTATATGGGATGTGTGGGTGGCTTAGTTGGTTGAGCATCGACTTTGGCTCAGGTCGTGATCTCACGGCTTGTGGGCTCTGTGCTGACAGCTTGGAGCCTGAAACCTGCTTCAGATTCTGTGTCTCCCTCTTTCTCTGCCCCTCCTTTGCTCATGCTCTGTCTCTCCTTCAAAAACAAATAAACATTAAAAAAATTTAAAAATGTATTAATTGGGGGCATGGCAAAGAGAAGGGAATCTTCCTTGATTTTTGGATAAGAATTCTCATAAAACCACTATGAGATGAGGACTGTTATAGAAAACACCCTCTCTGGATGCTTACCACCTATATATAATTAGAGCCTCATAACTTCCTTTCCTCTTCATGGACAAATCTCAGAAAAGTTTTCTTCTTTTGCTTCCTTATCCGTTTATCTACTTTAGTTTCCAACTTATTTATCAAGCGTCGCCAATATTTTTCTGATTTTTCTGATTTTTCTGATTTCTGGTCTTTCAAAGTCTCATGTTATTTAACTGCTCCCTGCTGTTAGGTACAATTAATCGTCATCTGTAATTTCTGTGGTACCATGGCAGCCTGCTTTTCCAGTTGCCTCTTGGGCCACTCCTTCTCGTATTCTTTTATGGTTCTTTCTTTCCTGGTGAATGTTAAATGTTGCTGATCCTTTAGAGCTCTGCCCTTGTCCATTTTCTCATCGCTTTTTATCCATTGTCCCTTGGTATTCACCTCTAATTCTTGAAATTATATAGGCTGATGACATATCAGCCAAGTTTCCTCCTCCTTACCATACCTGTTGCCACTCTTCTAGTTCAGAGCCTTACCATCTTTTGCCTAGAATATACCAATGGCCTCTCAACTGACCTGCCAGCCTGTATCACTATCCCTGCCCTTTGATTTTCCAATGATCAAGGTGTTCATTTGCAAATGGTAGTATGCCAACATAGTATAAATTCTATAAATAGCATATAAGTACTCTTAATATGAATCCAGAAAATTTCTTTTTAGGTCTAGTCATAGGAATTTAAAATATTTTTCTTATGTAAAAGGGATCTTACATCTTAAAATTTATTGTTGTAGATCGATAGGAAAAAAAACTGTTTTAAAATACATGCTTGTAACCAGTCACGTTATTGAACTGTCTTGTTAGCTCAAAAGGTTTTCATTCAATTTTTATAATTTTTATTTGAAAACATTATTATTGAAGTGTAGTTGACGTACAATGTTATATTGGTTTCAGGTGCACAACATAAGTGATTTGACAATTCTGTACATTACTTAGTGCTCACCATGGTAAATGTAGTTACCGTCTGCCACCATACAACGTTATTACAATATTACTGCTGTTGTTTTTGTTTTAAGTAGGCTTAATGCCCAGCATGTAGCCCAACGTGGGGCTTGAACTCATGACCCTGAGATCCAGACCTGAGCTGAGATCAAGAGTCGGATGCTTAACCAACTGAGCCACCCAAGTGCACCCATTATTACAATATTATTGACTATATTCCCTATGCTGTACTTTTTATCTTCATGACTTACTTATAACTAGAAATTTATACCTTTAAGTTTATTTATTTTGAGAGAGAGAAAGAGAGCGAGCATATGTGCACGCATGTGTGCAAGCAGGGGAGGGGCAAAGAGAGAGAGGGAGAGAGAGAATCCCAAGCAGGACACGGGGACACAGGGCTCACAGTTAGTGAGATCATGACCTCAGCCGAAATCAAGAGTCAGACACTTAACTGACTGAGCCACCCAGGTGCCCCAGAAGTTTATACCTTTTAATTCCTTTCTCCTATTTTGCCCATTCCCCCACCCCATTCAATATTTTTTTGTGCATGTTTTCTTTTTTTTTTTTAATGTTTATTTTTGAGAGACAGAGAGGGAGAAACATAGTGTGAGCGGGGGAGGGATAGAGAGAGAGGGAGACACAGAATCTGAAGCAGGCTCCAGGCTCTGAACTGTCAGCACAGAGCCTGACGCAGGGCTCGAACTCACAAACTGTGAGGTCGTGACCTGAGCCGAAGTCAGCCGCTTAACCGACTGAGCCACCCAGGTGCTCCTGTGCATGTTTTCTAAGTATACAATGATATATATATTCTTCAAATAAGTAAAGCTTTTAATTTATAAGCCATTTATAAAGCATACAAGACATGTCTAAGTATTGTTATCTTATTGTTTTATCCAGAAGTGAGGCAAGAATGGTAAATAAAGTAGGGGTACCTGTTGTTCTTGTCTTACCTTTGGCTTTCATAGGAATTCATCTGATATACTATAGTTAGGGATGCTTCTGTCAATTAATTTTGGAATCAATATCCTTTGTCATAAATGGGTAAGGGGCTTAAGGAATCTACTCCTGAAATCATTGTTGCACCATGTGCTAACTAACTTGGATGTAAATTATAAAAAATAAATAAATTATAGAAAGTAAATATGTACATATTTATGTAAATATATATATATTTACTTTAAATAAGTAAATATATATATATTTATATAAATATATATATATTTACTTTAAATATATATTTATATAAATATATATATATTTACTTTAAATATATATTTATATAAATATATATATACTTAAATATATATTTATATAAATATATATATATTTACTTTAAATATATATTTATATAAATATATATATATTTACTTTAAATATATATTTATATAAATATATATATATTTACTTTAAATATATATTTATATAAATATATATATATTTACTTTAAATATATATATAAATATTTATACATAGTCTTCTATTCACTTTTACTAAGATTAAACAACAGCAGAGTTTGAATTTTATTCTACATTGTTTCAGAATTTGTTAAAATGAATACATAGTTGTATCTATTAATTAATTGATGTGGTGAATTATATTAAAAACATCCTGTTAGAAATAATGTATGGATCTCAGTAACATGGCAGCTGATCAGAGGAATTAGGAATACCTGAGTCCTGTCTCAAGTTCCCGTCACTCCTGCTAATGAAGTTCCTGAAGAGGAAATATGCACAAGGAATAATTACAAAGAAGATCATAATCCAATTTAAAGAACTCTGGAAAGCAAGGCTGGGCCACAAAGAACACCAATGGTTTCCTTAAGCTAGTTAGGCTTCAGACTAAAGTAGGCAAAGGCAACTATTATTTCTATTCCACTATACCCAAGCCCAACCCAAGTCTCAAATCTTTACACTCTGGTTCCATGAAAAAAAAAGTAGAGGACAGCTGGCCTTTATTGGAGAAAGGCCTTAGTTAGCTCATGATATCTGCTATATGGATAGAAAGGAAGAAAGTAGAAGTCAGGTTTGTTTGCAAGATTTCCCTAATATTAAGACAGCTTCACATTCTAGAATAAACCCATTAATAAGCACATCCAGAATCTGATATACTCTCACCACCTCTGCTTCTCTTCCATGATCCTGGCCACCATGAACTCCTGCTGGATTATAAGAACAGCCTCCAAAGAGCTTCACTGCTTTTGTCTTTGCCCTAAAATCTATTCTCCACTGCTCGAGCGTGATTCTTTCAAATTAAAACATAAGGCAGATTATGCCACTTCTCTGTTCAAAATTGTCTTGTGGCCCCCACCTCACTTGTAGCCGAACCTGAAGTCCTTCCAATGGTTTATAAGTCCGTATCTAAGCTGTCCCTTGCTGCCATTACTTGTCTGATTTCTCCTCCTGCTGTTCTGTCCTGGGTCACCAGAGCCACACCAGGCCTCTTTCTGTGCCTCAAACTCTTCAGGCACACTTTCACTACCGGATATGCTTGTCCCAGCCTTGGGATGTTTCCTCGTGTGCGTGTGCTGATCAGTACTTGGCTGCATACTTGAGGTGGACCCTCCGAACATCTCCAGAGTTTTCTCTCTGACTGGCGCTGTCCTCTCTGGTACTTTGTCCTGGAAACCCTAGCTGCTGTGGTGCACCCAGACTCTCAGCAACATCTTCCGAAATCAGGCAGTACCCTGGGCTTGACCTGGGTTCCTCCTCCCTGTGCTCCAGCCTAGAAACTCTCTCCAGGCAGTACCTCGGCTTTGTTTGTTTCTTGTCCCAAGTCTGTCATTCACCGCCTGATATCTGATGACTTGAAAACCTTTGTTTTATATGTTTTGTCCAGATTTTATGGTTGTTTTAAGTGGAAGGGTAAATCTGGTTCCCGTTACTCCATCTTGGCTGGAAGCAGAACCTCTCAGCACTTCTTAATTCCCTTTCCTGCTTTAGTTCTCCTTCATAGCACTTAATAACGCCTGACACATTCTATAGGTTACTTATTTATTTACTCATTGTCCGCTTTTCTCCCCATTAGGAAGTAATGCTACAAGGGATCTTTATTTGTCCACTGATGTATCTTTTGGCCTAGAGAAGGAGCTAGCACATTGTAGATACTCAGTAGTTATTTATTAAATGAACGAAGGTAGAGAGTGGCAGCATCAGGAAGAATTTTCCAGGACCATCAGGCTGTGGTTGTATTTCTACAAGAAATCCTCAACGCAGCAGGGTCTGTGTGGGCTAGATACTCAGTTGCAAGAGTCTATCACCTCCTCAGTCAACACCCCTCTTTGTGGAACACTTTCTCATTCCTCTTGCCCTCTCCCTTAAAGGGCTTTGTTTACCCAACACTCCTTAACTGCATCACAAGACTGAGAAGCATGGATGGAGGGTTTTAAGTTTCTTTTTAAAATATAATCATTTTACAACCAAGCATATATGTGTTTCTTCTCCACACCAAACCTTAAGCAGCTGCTACTTAATCCTCATCTCTTTCTTTGTATAAAACATGAACGTTAAAGCTCTTTTTAGCTCATAAGGGTGGAAGTTCAGGTGGGAATGAATCCAAGGGAAACTTTGGACTCACTCAGCAGGGGTGGGCCAGCTACATAACAGCACCTTTTCCCACAGACTTCCCCTTGTCATAGCTCCGTGCAAGGATTTCCCATCTGTCAGCTGGTCCGTTCAGCAGTTACTCACTTTGGGAAAGTAAGTTAAGTGTGCGCATGTGTAAGCATGTGTGTGTGTTCACTGGAATGTGTGGCGGTCTGGGGGACAATTTTTCTCTGTTTTAATTTCTATCTGGGTTTCATTTGGTCTCAAGGCTTTTGCACAGAGTCTCTTCCCTTTCATGTCTTATTGGCATCTTTAGGTCTCCACTCAAATATTTCCTTTTAGAGAGAACATTCCTGCCAAACTGATTAGTTACTCTTACCCCATGTAATCTCCTCATTGAAGTTACGGCATTTTGTAATGATCCGGGTTTTTTTTTTATTATTAATTTACTTGATCATGGTCATTTCTTCCTCTGGTGTGACATCTTCCTGTCTTGTTTGCTTCCTTTTACCCAGTGCCTTACATACGACCTGACACATAGCAGGTGTTTAGAAAATAAGCATTGAGTGAATGAGCGAATGAATGAATGGATGGATGAATTCACTAGGAGAACAAGCGATAAAAATGTTAATGAGAGAGTGCAGGATTTATGTGGAATTTCATACTTATGTACGGCAGGGGTAGGAGCTGCGAGGGTAGAGAATCGATTTAGGGCCAAATCAAGAGGGCATTGTATGTCCTGCCATGAGAATGACTGGACTTTACCCTGAAGATAATGTGGATCTATGGAAGGGCTTAAGCTGGGGAAGACGAGGTCATATTTATATTTTTAAATGATCGATCTAGCTCTGGGATGGTGAACAGATCAGAAGAGAATAATACAGGCTGCAAATGGGCCAATTTGGGCATTACTGTAACAGCCTAGAGGAGAGATGACAAAACCCTAAGTACAGAATATTTGTAAGGTTTGAGATCTGACCAAAAAATAAATGTTTTGATTAAAAGTGGGAAGGAAATGAGGAAACCAGAATGGAAAGGAAGAGAAGCAGAGCAGCCAAAACTAAAGTGGGTCAAATAGAGCAAAGACACCCTGATATAAAATCATTCTGTGTTGGACTTCAGTGAAAATGATGGAATAAGAACTTCTGAAGATCCTTTAGCCCATAAAAACAATGAGAACACTGGCCAAATTTCCATAATTAACTCTCTCAGAATGGTGGAAATTAACCAAAGACTTGAAGCTATCTGTGGAGAATTATTTATTCAAGAAAAAGAGCTGACTCTATTCTATGAAAAGCTGGTATGAACAAAGGAATTTTAATTTTGCCCATTTTCATCCCCTTATCTAAGCCCATGGTAACCTTGCAAACCAACAGCCTATAATCACAGTGAAAACTAGCAGCCTGCCATCCACTAGAGGGAGCAGAGAGAGTTGGAACTCTTTCAAAGCCCTATTTTTAGAGAATTGTCATTTGATCTGTCTAATGGTTTCCTGGAAGAGCCCATTTTCGAGGCTGATCTTATTGAACTAATTCAGAGCTCACCTAGTGTGAAAAGTCTTTTCCATGGGGGCACTTGTTGAAAACAATGAGGGACAATTGCTTAATATCATGGCTGCCTGAGATACTGGATAACAACTGGGGCAAATAGTAGGGTACCCCAAAATCTTAAAAGGGAAAACTCAAGAATGATAGCTCCATAAATGGCTTTTAAGAACTTTAACATATTCCTGGGAGTCTGGAAGCCCATGTGCATGCTTTGGCCTGTGTAAATGTTCAGGAAAGACCTGAGAACACTTTCAGATTTCATTTGTGGCTGACTTTGGGGCTCTTCTCAGGAAGAACTTATAACTAAAGCAGAGTTGTTAAATACCTTAAATACTCACCTGCGTGTTGATGGAACGGTCAACATGCACACAGAACCCCTTGCAAAGACTGGGAGACTTATTGATTCTAGGAACTTAAGGAAATCTCTGTCTAATTATTAGCTGAGTACTATGCTAACCAAGCAGAAACTTCAGTATTAATACATATCAAAGAATGCAGACCTTACTGAATTAGTTCAGTAAAGTCACTAAACCATCAGTAGTGATAACAATAAACAGCAGCAACAACAAACCCTGGCTGGAGGGTGGGGAAAGAATTTGATTTCCAGAGCTGTCACATTATTTTAAGTATTCAGTTTTGACAAATGTATGAGATATGCAAAGAAACAAGGAAGTATGACCTTTACACAGGAATAAACAGAGTCACTAAATATGGAGGAGGCCTAGATGTTAGACTTACAAGGCAAAGACTTTATTTTTTTTTAAATGTTTATTTATTTATTTTGAGAGAGAGAGACAGACAGTGAGAGCTGAGGAGGGGCAGAGAGAGAGAGAGAGAGAGAGAGAGTGAGAGAGAGAATCTCAAGCAGGCTCCACACCATCAGTACAGAACCTGATGCAAGGCTCAAATGTATGAACTGTGAGATCATGACCGGAGCCGAGATCAAGAGTCAGACTGTTAACTGACTGAGCCTCCCAGGTGCCCCACAAGGCAAAGACTTTAAATCAACTATTTTAGATATATTCAAAAAGCTGAAGGAAAACATATTTAAATAACTGAAAGAAAGCATGAAAATGATGTGTCACCAAACAGAAAATATCAGTAAAGGGATAAAAATTATAAAAAGGAACCAGAGGGAAATTCTGGAGTTGAAAAATATAATAACTGAAATGAAGAATTCACTATAGGGTATCAACATAAGAGCAGGCAAGCGGAAAAAATCAGCAAGGCTGAAGATAAGTAAGAGAAATTATTTAGTCTGAGGAAAAGAAAGAAAAGAAGAATGAAGTAAAATGAATAGAGCCTGAGAGACCTGTGGGACATCATCAAAAATACCAACATAAACAATAATAGGAATCTGCAAAGTTGGGGATGGGATGTTGGATGTGCAGTGAGAAGAGAGGGGTAGAAAATGTATTTGAAGAAATAATGGCTGGAAATTTTCCAAAAATGATGAAAAACTATATAAGACACTTAACTCCAAAGAAGCTAAACTTGAAGAGATACATGATTTTATACATTATAATCAAAGACAGAGACTCTTGAAAGCCCTAATAGAGAAGTGATCGGTCATGTAGGGAGGACTCCCAATAAGATTAACAGCTGATTTCCCATCAGAAACCATGAAGTCCGGAAAGCAGTGGTATGGCATAGTCAAGGTACAGACAGAAAATAATATCAACCAAGAATTCTTCATTTCACATAACTATACTTCAAAAAATGAAGGTGAAATTTAAACATTCCAAAATAAACAAAAATTGAGAAAAAATTTCTCTAACCAATCTGCCTTATAAAAATACTTAAAGAATCCTTCAGGCTGAAATAAAGGAAAGGACACCTGAGAGTAACTTGAATCACAAAAAATACAGAATGTCAGTAAAGGCAATTACATAGATAAATATAAAACATTCTATAAATGTAGTTTTGGTTTGTAACTTTTTTGTCTCCTGCTTGATTTCAAAGGCAACTGCATAAAGCAATAATTACAAATTTATGTTGATGGGCACACAACATATGAAGATATAATTTCTATGACAATAACAACACAAAGGAGGGGAGAAGGATTAGCATTATGTAGGAGCAAAATTTTGTATATTGTTGAAATTAAGTTGATATTAACCTGAGCGAGATTTCTATAAGTGAAAATATATATTGTAATTCCCAGGCATCACTAAGAAAATGAATTAAAAAAAATAGTGAAAGAAAGAAGAAAATTAAAAATACCTCTTTAATGCATAGGGGCACCTGTACCCCAATGTTTATAGCAGCACTCTCAACAATAGCCAAATTATGGAAAGAGCCTAAATGTCCATCAACTGATGAATGGATAAAGAAATTGTGGTTTATATACACAATGGAATACTACGTGGCAATGAGAAAAAATGAAATATGGCCTTTTGTAGCAACATGGATGGAACTGGAGAGTGTGATGCTAAGTGAAATAAGCCATACAGAGAAAGACAGATACCATATGGTTTCACTCTTATGTGGATCCTGAGAAACATAACAGAAACCCATGGGGGAGGGGAAGGAAAAAAAAAAAAAAAAAGAGGTTAGAGTGGGAGAGAGCCAAAGCATAAGAGACTGTTAAAAACTGAGAACAAACTGAGGGTTGATGGGGGGTGGGAGGGAGGGCAGGGTGGGTGATGGGTATCGAGGAGGGCACCTTTTGGGATGAGCACTGGGTGTTGTATGGAAACCAATTTGACAGTAAATTTCATATATTAAAAAATTAAAAAAAAAATACCTCTTTAACACAAAAGAATGTCATGATTTAAAGGTAGAAAAAGAAGAAAAAAAGATACAGGACATACAGAAAGCAAATAGCAAAATAGCGGAAACAAATCCTACCATATAAGAAATTACATTAAATATAAATGTATTAAATGCTTCAATTAAAAGGCAGAGCTTGGCAGAATAGATTTTTAAAGATGGTTCAAGTATATGCTATACACTTAAATGTACTATATACTTAAATTCAGAGACACAAAAGGTTGAGAGTAAAAGGATAGGGAAAGTTATATCATGGAAACAGTAATCAAAAGAGAGATGAGTGCCTCCACTAATGGCAGATAAAATAGACTAAAGAAACAAAATAAAAAACTGTTACAAGAGACAAATAAGGGTATTACATACAGGTGAAAAGGTCAGTGTATCAAGAAGATACAACAATTGTAAACATATGATTAAAGTAAACCTAACATTAGAGCTCCAAAATACATGAAGCAAAAAGTAACAGAACGGAAGGGAGATATAGGCAGTTTACAACCACAATAACTGGAGACTTCCATGCCTCACTTTGAATAATAAATGGAACAACTAGGAAGAAGATCAACGAGGTAATAAAAGACTTCACCAACACTATAAATCAACTAGATGTAACAGACATCTACACAACATTCCCCAACAACAGCAGAATCAAAATAAGTCTCAAGTATAGAATTGGCTAGAAGACCTATAAAGAGGTAGGACTGGACATGATAGAGAACGCAAACTACAAAGCCAGGGTGCACTTAAGGGCATATGAAAAATACAAAGTGGGTTTGCATGTGTGTATCCCAGACATCAAAGACACTCAGCTCAGCTATTTCTGACATGAATCTTTTTCATCGGGATCTAACTTCTACTCAGTCACTCAAAGTCATGATCTCTCCTTCCACCTCACAGGCAAAACCTTGGGTTTAATACATTCTCTGATTCTTGGAAGACTGAAGACAAATGGTTTAAAGATAGCAGAGATGAAGGAATGTATGCAGTTATGGGTCATTCTGAAGATGATGGCACTTGAGCTGGTAGTCAGGGAAGAGTGCCTTTGTAGAAGCCTGGCTTGTATCTGAAGAATAGGTTCTCGCTCTTAAGCACAGAAGTACAGCACTGTCCATTACTATAAGTGCCTGAACATTTTGACACAACGGTGAAATGTTCTGCTTTGTCTGTAGCACCAAATGGATCTAATCCTGACTCTTAACGTGTGTAATATTGTACAGCTTAACCTTAGCATTTTTATTTGTAAGATGGTAATGACAAAAGTATCTATGTTCTCATCATAGGGCCATGATGAAAACAAATGAAACAATAATGCTGAGTCTTTAGCTCAGTGCCTTCTGAGTCCAGTACTTGGTAGATTAAGTGATTTTCAAAGTTACCAAATCTCATTAGGGTGGAGTCCAGAGTGCCTTCCGGGGAAAACATCACTCTTTGAATTTAGGTAAATTATTTTCTGGAAAGTTATTGCACCAGATCAAGCTATATTAAAAAAAGAAATCCCAACAGCTCCCCATGGTCATACACTTCCCTGGTAATGTTCCACGGAGCAGAGGCATGAAATAGTTAAGCAGGAAATACCCTGACCTGCTCCACTTAGGGTGAGTGTTTATTATTACACAGGAAATAACAAGTCACCCTGCTTCCTGCCAATGGATCGGATCCATTTGCACATTGGAACCCCCCCTCCCCCATCTAACCCCTTTGTAGAAAGTTATCAAATATAGAAATAACCTTTTATTGCTAGAGCAAAGAAGCTTGGAGAAAAGTATAAGCTGAAGCTGAAAATTATGAACTTGACTCAGGAAAGGAAGTGGCATTCGCAAGGGAGAGCTGTGGGGCCCTAAGAGGGTTCGCGTAGCCTGGAAGGAGACAAGTACCCAGAGTGGACCAGGACAGAGAGTTTTTCCTACCCTTTGTAGCTCAGGACTTCCACCCGTTTCCTAGTGAGGAAGAACAAGAAGCTGATTGTTTTTGTATGACTACAAACTTAGGTTGTCACTCAAGAAAAATATAGCTAATTAGTTTTCATTTCAGAGCAAGAGGTCAGTGCTTGCTTGCTTATTGATTGATTGATTGATTGATTGGAGAGAGTGAGCACAAGTGGGGGAGAGGGGAAGAGGGACAGAGAGAATCTTAAGCAGGCTTCATGCTCAGCACAGAGCCCAATGCAGGGCTTGATCCCATGATCCTGGCATCATGACCTCAGCTGAAACCAAGAGTTGGACACTCAACTGACTGAGCAACCCAGGCGCCCAGAGGTCAGTGCTTTTGAATGAACTCTGTTGTTAGAAGATGCTGAGTTAACCGCCACCACCCCTCCCACGCCCACCCCCTGCCCCACAGGTATTATTCTGTAGAGATGCTTCAGCTGTGTGAGCAGAATTGCCTATTTCAGTCAAGCTTCTGGTGCCCAGGGTGATCTCAAAACCAGGTGGGAAGTGGCTTTCAGAATGCTTCTGTAGCCAGTTCACTCACTTCTGCTTAGTGACAGCAGAGGGCTCATTCCTGCTCATTCCCTGGGAGACCCCCCCCACCCCCGCTTCCTCCTTTGTAAAGTGAGAAACTCAGATAGATGACTTTTTCAGGTACCCCTGTTTCTAGGAGCCTCTGATTCTGCCACAGCACATAACCCCCAATCCCCACCTGTAGTGAATCTGAGTAGCAAGAACTGAAACGTAAAGTGTGTTCCTTTGTCCTGAGGAAAGGGAATCCTCACAATTTCCTAGTGGCCTCACACAGCCCGGCCATGGAGAGAAGGAGTACGGAACAAAAGGAGGCAGGAATACGATTTCCAGTGATATATTAGGTGAGGGTTCATGGCCACCGCCCACCCTTTCAGCAGGGTTAGAAGCTGCTAGAAGCTATTTTACCAGCTACGACGCATATATGTGAGAAGGAGCCTCCTATTGGGAACTTTTCCAAAGTGTAATAAAGCTGTGCTTTGCTCCCTCTGACCTTGGCCCAGCGACAGGTAAGTCCCACAAGTTCTACCAGCTTATAAACACTGAGATGGGCTATGAGAAAGGACTATAGAGGCTCTATTTAGAGGCTTAGGTCAGCAAGTAGGCAGAAAAATGTCAAAACCACTAATCTAATTTATTGATGGTTTTAATAGGAGCATATAGGAAAAAAATTCTTCCTTGCACTGCAAATACTGCTTCAACGTCTTCATTTCCAGTACCCCAAGTTAAGACATGGCTTGGTGAATACGCACAGCTGCTGTCAGAGGAGGGTAGAAGGTGGGAATGACATAGGAAGGTACAGGTGAGCTTGGGTTAGGGGCATCTCGACCTTTTTTTTCTCTCTTTTTTCCCCTCCCCTCTCCCCTCCACTCCCCTCCCCTCCCCTCTCCCCTTCCTTCCTCTTCTCCTGCTCCCCCTTCCCTCTCCTTTCCTCCTTCCTTCCCCTTCCCTTTTACTCCCTTCCACTTCTCTTTCCTTTCCCTTCCCTTCCTGTCCATTCCCTTCCACTTCCTTCTCCTTCTCTTTCCCTTCCCTTCCACTTCCTTCCCCTTGTCTTTCCCTTCTGTACTCCTTCCCTTCCCTTCCCCTCTTCTCTCTTCTCCTCTCTTCCTCTTCCCCTTCTTCTATTCCCTTCCCTTTCCCTCCTTTTCCTTCTATTTCCTTTCCCTTCCTCTCCCTTCCCCTTCCCCTTCCCTTCCCTTCCCTTCCCTTCCCTTCCCTTCCCTTCCCTTCCCTTCCCTTCCCTTCCCTTCCCTTCCCTTCCCCTTTCCTTCCCAGCCCTTCCCCTTCTCTTTCTCAGATGTAATTTGGGTACTTAGCATACGCTATGGCATTATGTTAGGAATGAGAAATGGAGATATTAAAAAATACAAGTCTTGTCATTGATTTATTAAATGTGCTAAACAGTACACAATGTTTAGTTTAGCAAATGCTGCACAACATGCTAGATAAGTGGGTAAATTAACACAGGAGTAGAGGAAGCTATAGTTCACTTTCTTAGGAGAATGGTGAATCGTTAACCGATGTGATGACAACTGAATGTGTGAGGGTGACTTGGAGATTTCCAGGTGGAGGTATAGGGAAAGGCATTATGGGTGTGTGGAATGATATGAAAAGGGTAGTGAAAAACAGTGTGGCATTTGGTCTCCCTGGGTCACAGGGCCAGGAGGAGGGTTGTGGGGAGTGTTGGAAGGTGAGGCTGGTAAGGTCAGCTGGTGCCAGTTCATGTAAGGTCTTGCCAGTAAAGTTCTTCAAAATTTTTTCTGGCTAAGGAGGCCATGAGGATGACTTCAGTGGGTCGGGTAGGGCAGGGGTCCTGTTTAGATTTGCATTTTACAGAGATTATTCCAGTGAGAGTGGTGGGTGGAAGCTAAGAGGTCAGCTGGAGAGCTGCTGGGATGGGCTGAGGTGACAGTGGAGATAGCTCTTCAGGCCTGGACCCAGAGAGTGTGGGGCTGAGTAACTGTAAGGGTTTGGAGAAGCCACATGGAATTAGCCCCGTGTTGGGACATCTCTAACAGTGAGGTCATTTTCAAGCCACTCCTAGCAGGCAGATGCCATCTCAATGGGGGGAGCCAAGTGCAACTGCCGACAAGTCTTAGACAGATTTCAACATGGTAATGCCCTGAAAGTTCTGGAAAGTTTTAAATTCCTTTGTATGGCGACCTGATTAGTAACAAGGATCTCTTTGCTGGTGTGAATAGAGTTGCTGTGGCAATAACAACAGATAGCATGAAACAAAATTGATGTTTTCTCCTTGGTCTGGGGGGGCAGAGGGAGAAAAGAGGGTGGACAGAAGGTCTGTGTGTCTGAGCTGACCTGCTCAGCTCCTGAGCCTTAGGCCTCAGTTTCCCCAGGGGTGTGAGTGGTCAGCACAGAAGGTTCTAGTCCAGGCTATCTCCAAGACTGCTGTATAGCAAGAGAGCATTGTAATAGGTGATCTTTTAGACTTTCTCTAGAATTTTTACTAGTTGCAGAATACTGTTAAAGGTTCATTGAATAAACAAATGAATGAATGGAGCAGGGATCACATGAAAAGTGTAAAATGCCCGCCTCACAAAACTCTAGGGCAGTCTCCCTGGTGGCAGGTCCTTAGAGTTTAGAGTCTGATTTCAGGGTGAGGCTCTTTTCCGGGGGTGATGGAGAGGGAGGAGGTGAGTGAGTGCAGTCCTGAGTCATGGAAAATGACCACCCTGAAATCAGATGTTCCCTGCCGGGTGCAGATTTGTTCCCAGGGGTCAGCCTGCAGAGTTGGTCCTGGACAGCTGGGATGCAGTTTTCCTGCAACATTTGGTAGAACGTTTCAGGCTGGGTTGGGGGAGGATTATCTGAACCAGATGTTTGGGGGCCATCTCTCTGACACAAGTGAGTAATTAGTTCTAAGTGATTATCCATGTGACCAGTCTGGGAGTGTGCTCACCGCTCTGAGCTGGGGAAGCGGACTTGGCTGGTTACCCCGACGAGAGAGAGAAGCCAGAGGTGTGGAGGGTTGTGTGCATGTGTGTACCTGTGCCGGGAGATTATTTCAGAAAAAGCTGCATGAGTCAAGTGTAAATGGCTGTGTGGTGTGCCTGGGCATATGGGTCTGTGATGGCCCTGAAGGATTCTAGAGACTGTGTGTCTCAACAATCACAAAATGCTTCTGTGTGTGCAGAACAGCACAGACTTACAGGAAAGTCACTCAGGGTGGAACATGAGATGGGCCCAGGAGTGTCCTATAGGAACCGGTCACCAAGGGTCCTCCTGATGCTGGACATGCCCACTGAGGGTGTGGCTTGGTGGCAGTGAAGACCTGCCATCTCCCGTAGCCTTGGTTCTATGTCAACTCCAAGTTGTGTGTCAGTCTCCAGGCAGCGGAGTAGGACGCCCTACACTGCTGAAATGGCCTCATGGTGGGACTAGGGGCTCAGAATAAAGATTATTTTGAATTCTAGAAAAGAAAGGCACATTTCTAGCATATATGTGTGCATGACCCTCGTGAGACTTATACATGCGACAAAAATGAGTACAAAGAAATGACAGAATTGCTGTCACTGGAAGTCCCTGTGGGGTGCGGTGCGGACACAAGAGAGGGAGGGTTAGTGCCCCCTGCAGAGGCAGGAGCAGTTTCAGAGACAAGACAAGATCAAGATCCAAAGAGCTTGCGTTCATCTATTAACAATAGGCCAATAAAAATCGGCTCTTTTCACATTGATTTGACGCCTCAAAAGGCTACAGAGAGAATGACCCAAACCTATAGTGGCCTTTTTGACTTCCATGGGAGGGACCCAAGAAGCATCATGCCCTTGGTCTCCGTTCCCTGTGTCCTGTCTGGTCTCACCCCCACAGGTTCCCATTCTTCGGGGAGGAAGCGTGAGATGTTTTGCTTGAGAGAGACAGCTCATGGTGGTGAGGGGTCGTTGTCCTCATTGGGCCTCTGTGGGTTTGGTTGCCATCCCTCCATCTGCACCTGAAATGTAGGGTGTGGTGGGTGGACGGAGAGGTGCTGGACCTTTCTTCCTCTAGCCCACAGACAGGACTACTGCTTGCCAACAGTGTAGACTTTGTCTCTTCACCAAGACCAGAGGTATTCCAAGTCTTCTCTGTGTAGAACACTGTGCTTAATTCTTTTTATTTTATTTTATTTTATTTTAAAAATTATTTTAAATTTGTTTTTGAGGTGAGGGGAGAGAGAGAGAGAGAGAGAGAGAGAGAGAGAGAAAGAGAAAAGAGCAGAGAGAGAGAGAGAAGAGAGAGAGGCAGAGGATCCGAAACAGGCTTTGTGCTGACAACAGAGAGCCCCATGTGGGGTTGTGAACTCATGAACCATGAGATCATGACCTTAGCTGAAGTTGGACCCTTAACCAACTGAGCCACTGCTTAATTCTTAATATAAGTTAGCTTCCTAATCCTTTAAACAACCTCATGCTGAAGACACAGTTGCTACGCAAAGCTAATAGGTAAGGAAACTGAGGCACAGAAAGTTTAATGATACACTTCTATAGCCCTTATTTTGTCCCAGGCCCTGTTCTAGTCACTTTAGGTGAGTCAAATGTTTAATTCTCATGATAGCCCTGGGAAGGCTATTTATTACCCAATGCCTATAAACAAGGCAAAAGTTGGATTTCACAGTCTCTTGAGATCATACTCAACATTGTCTAACAAGCCCACTGTGGAGAACATTGGCTCCCCAAAGATGTCCACATCTTAATCTCTGGATTCTGAGACTTTATCATGTCCCATGGTAAAAGGGAATTTGCAGATATAATTAAGGTTATAGAATTTCAGATAGGGGGATTATACAGGATTATCTGGGGGTGGGCACAATCTAACCACCGGAGCCCTTAATAAAAGCAGAAACCCTTCGGGGCACCTGGGTGGCTCATCAGTTAAGCATCAGACTTCAGCTCAGGTCATGATCTCACAGTTTGTGGGTTTGAGCCCCGCATCGGGGTCTGTGCTGACAGCTCAGGGCCTGGAGCCTGCTTCGGATTCTGTGTCTCCCTCTCTCTCTGTCTGCCACCCCCCCCCCCACTCTGTCTCTCGCTCTCAAAAAATAAATAAAACATTAAAAAAAAAAAGCAGAAACTCTTCTCCAGCTGTTGTCAGTCTGAGAGATGCAGCAGAAGAGGAATCAGAGATATCTGATTGACCTGTGTTGCTAGAGAAGGCCACATGGAAAGCAGGAGAAGTCCACAAACAGCTTCTAGAAGCAAGATCAGCCCTGGCTGACAGCCAGCAAGGAAGTGGGCCTCCGTCCTACTTTCCACCTAATGGAGCTTGGGGGTGGAGTCTCCCCAGCCCCCCAGTAAGAGCCCAGGTGGTGGCTGACACCTTGACTTTGGCCTTGGAAAACCGGAAGCCAAGAAATCAATCGAACTCAGATAGGCTTATGACTTAAAGAAACATGAGATAAATTTGTGTTGTTTTAGGCTACTAAATTTGTAGTAATTTGTTTCTTTAACAACAGAAGGTTGGAAGTTACTACTGTAGGAAGAAAGGTAGGAAGCTACTGTTGATTAGGTAGGGCCCAGACTCTCCAAATTACCTGTCAATGTGTAGGTTTTGTCTGGTAGAGACGCAAAAGTTTTCTGTGGAAAAGTGGAAAAGATAACTCCGAAGGTTATAGAGTTATTGCCTGTAAGACATTAACTAGCGTTACAGCTAATCTAGTGGTCTTATTCTGATATTCTCTTTAATGTCTATAAAATCTCAATCCTTTAAACCATTTTTACCAACCTGTCAGCCCCCTATTTAATGACTTAGAAAAAGCTTTGATAGCTATGTACCCTACACGTGTGTTATGTTTTTTAACTTCTTGGAAATGATGCTATTATTAGATACTATATGATTCTCATTTTACCAATGGTGAGACTAAGCTATGAAAATGTAGATAATTTGTTCAAGGTTCCCTAGCTGATGCGGATTGTAGCCAGCAAAACTCCAGAGGCTGTAGTTTTAACTAGTGCAAGAAAACGTCTTCGTGTATTTGGGCATCGATCCAAAAACACAACATCACAGCCTCTTGGAACTGGCTTGGGGGAGTCCTGATAAGCGAATATTCATAGGGCAGAGAGATGCCTGGATGTGTGGGGTAGCAGGAAGTCACAGGGGCCAGTAGACATGCATATGAAAAACCATGCCTGAAGGGCCGAGGCTACTTCCTGTTGGCCACCAATCTTGGTTCCTAGGGTTAAGTTATGTTTGCTTGTTTTCTGTTGAGGAATAGAGAAGGTACCAGAACTCTCAGAAAGTGACTTGGCTAGTTTCCCATTTCAGATATGTCTAGCAAGGTGTCCATCCACCTGCACACTCACACCCGTTAACCGTTGGAAAGAAGGATTCCCTCTCCCCCTGTGATAAGGTCATACTAAATATGAGGGTTTTTTTTTCCCTCCGGGAGGTGGTAGATCTCTGTACGGGCCACAAGATATGTTGCTGTAGGCTTATGGCAGGAGGCTCCACCAGCAGTGAAGGGGGCGTGCTCCTTTCCCTATGCTTAGCCTGGTGTTGGGTTTCTCCAGAACTCCCAAGGATGCTTGCAAGTCAGGATTGCTGGGTGGCATTTCAGATGTCTGTAGCTTCTTCTTGGAAGAAGCTCCCAATTCATTATCCTTTTTAAGGAAAGCCACCGTGAAACGGACTGCGCCTTAAAAAAATAAGAATGGATTTGTGAAGAATGTGGACTTATCCCCATTTTTGTGAAGGTTTAAAAGATGGAGAATCTTTTATCGTAAACAAATGGTGTCAGTGATTCTAGCTACTACTTTTGAGCTTATACTATGTGACAAGCACGTGATTGCCATTTTATATACATTGCCTTCGTTACTCCACCCAACTACCCTAAAAAGTAAACTCACTTTTGCTCCATTCAGTAGACGATGGAACAGACTTGTAGCAGCTGACATGATGACAGAGGCAGGACACATCCCTTGATCTGTGTGACCCCAAACCTGTGCTCTTCTGAGTATTAGAAAACATAAAATAAAGCTTAATGCCTTCCATTTTTGTGTCTCTGATATCTAACACATTGTCTGAATTTATTGATGCTTCATAAATATTTGCTAACCAAGTGAGTACTTTGTGATTGGAAAAAAGTATACAACAATTCATTCTTTCATTATTCCATAAACTATCTTTTGGGCACCTGCTGGGTGCTGACTGTGTGCTATGGTGTAAGGAACTAGGGATATAAACTGAAAAAAAAAAAGATACTTTCATGGGATTACAAAATGGTGCAACATACTCTTACTATGTGGTAACATATAAGCATACTCTTACTGTATAGTCCAGCAATCGTGTTCCTTGGTGTTTACTCAAAAGTGTTGAAAATTTATGTCCACACAAAAACCTGCACACAGATGTTTAGAACAACTTGATTTACAATTGCCAAAATTTGGAAGAACCGAGATGTCCTTCAGTAGGTGAATGGATATATAAACTTTAGTACATCCAGACAATGGAGTGTTATTTAGCATTAAAAAATATATGAGGTACCAAGCCATGAAAAGACATGGAGGAAACTTAAATGCATATTTCTAAGTGAAAGAGGCCAATCTGTATGATTCCAACTATATGAATTTCTGGAAAAGGCGAATCTGTGGATTCAGTAAAAAAAAAAAAAAAAAAAAAAAATTAGTAGTTGTCAGGGGGCTGGGGGAGGGAAGTATGAACAGATGAAGCAGAGAGGTTTTGAGGGCAGTAAATTTCTTTGTATGATAGTGGCGTAAAGGTGGATGCACATCATTATGCATTTGTCCAAACCCATGGAATGTACAACACGCACCAAGAGTGAACCCTGATGCAAACGATGGACTTTGGATGATTATGATGTGTCAGTGTAGGTTTATCAATGGTACCAAATGTACTGTTCTCACGGTGGATGTTGGTAATGGGGAAGGCTGTGCACGTGTGGGTTCAGAAGGGTATATGGGAAACCTCTGTACTTTACTCTCAGTTTAGTTGTCAATCGAAAACTGAGGGGTTCATGGTCTAAGGGTAGGGCTAGGGTATTGAGAGCTTATCACTTCTCCTTGCCAATGATAAGAGAACTTGCCAATGACACTAATTCTGAGATCATTGTTTCATGGAGGGCTGAAAAAGACAATTTTCAGTGGACTGATACACTGAAGTGATCTCTCCACTAACTTTTATTTCATGGTTCACAATACGTTGATTATATTTATGGCTTGTGATTTGGCGGGGGGTGGGGGAAGAAGACATTTTTTTTTTCTTTTTAACTGTCTACCTCTAGTGAAGTTTTGAAGAAGTTTTTTATTCAAAAGGAAAGATTTCAGAACTACCTAAAGAGATGTGGCATTTTATCCTCAGGCCCAGGAACCACATCATGGAATCTAAGTAAGTCTAGGAAGTTGGTGTGGCCTTTATCACGAGAGCTGGCTGAATCACAACCAAAGATAGTGGGCAACACACTGGCTTTGATATCAGAGACTTGACATAGAAATTTGGCTCTGCCGTGTATTAAATAGTGGGCTTTGAGAAGCTATTTACTTTTGTTGAGGGTCAACTTTCTCATCTGTGAAATGCATCCGTCTCAGGGTTACTCTAGAGAGTAAATGACAATTGGTGGAAAAAAGTATGGCGCTACTTAGGCACAGTGTAAGGGCTCCATCAGTCGTAATGATGATGATTGTTACTTTTATTACCCCTTTACTCTTCATCTCCAATCTTAAAGTCAACACCATGCTTCCCAGACTTTCACATACCAATTAATAGCTGGGGATCTTGTTAAAATGCAGTGTCTGACTCCGGAGGTCTGGAACAGGGACCAAGGGGCTGCATTTCTGACCAGGTTCCCAGGGGATGCCAGAAGCTTCGAGCCTCTAATGAATCTTCAGGAATTAAAGTGACAAAGTGTCCCCTTACATGCTGTGCAAGTTCCACCATTTTTCCCCCCTTTGCTGGGGAAGATGAAAATACGATACTTGGGATAGAAACCTGAATTGAAATATCATGATTTCATTGTTTTCTCAGACATAGCTAAAAACAATACTGGACATTCAAGGGCCAATTTTCTGTCAATTTGCCAGGCTAAATTTTTGGTATTTTGCTGTTAAAAACAAACCTTTCTCCATTGTGTGGTGTCTCAAAACATTTGTTCCTCCTTATGTCCCCTGTGAGCCAACCCCCCACAACCTCTTACCATCTTGAGGCCAGTGGCTTCTGACAGAGGCCTATCAGGCCAACTCACTTTGGACCTGGAGACCACATGTCCAGCATCCGACTGATACCCATTTTTAATCGAAATATGCCATTTTATTTTTGGTAAAAATGCTCTTCAAATGAGAATGAGGATTACAATGGGAAATTGTGGCTGTCAAGGGAAAAGAGCTATTTTGAATAATATCTCTCATAATTGGGGTAATTTTGACAAACTCAGACATTATAGAATTTCCATGAATCCTCCCCACCAACAACAGGTGAGGGAAGAGTACTTTCTACCAGGCAAAAGCCTAAGCTACTCTCCCCTTCCTAGCCTATAGTAATGATGGTGAGTTTCATGGCAGTCAAGCTTACTGCTCTCTAGAAACCTGTTTTATTCCACCCCTGGTGAGCAATTAGAAATTTATGGCTTAAGCTAGGAGAGGGATAGAGCTGGGGCTGGGGAGTTGGCCATGGTAATTGAATCATAACGTTGGTTTTGGTTTTTACATTGATGAAAAATATGCACAACATCCTCTGTCCTAGAACAAATTGATCAATAACTTAAGTCTCGAATAGATGTAGCAGATTTCTTGTACTCTCCGGTTACATACTGGGGACAGCTACCAAATGGTTTTTCCTTTTAGGATATTGGGTTACTCTGTGACTACAGTTTGATTCAGGGATTGGTTCCCTTTTGTGATGCTGTGTGTGTGTGTGTGTGTGTGTGTGTGTGTGTGTGTGTGTGTGTGTGTAGGGTGGACTTGCCACACCTCCATGCTACTCTACTGGGTTCCTGTGCCTGAAGCCACCCTTCAGGGATGTCAGCCCTCAGGATTCTCTCAAGTGGAAACTCGTCTTTTAGAACCAAGTATCATGGATAGAGCCCCTTGTCTCCACAACAGGATAAGTGGTGTTATCCAGGGCTTTGGAAACAGATGGACGTGAGTTTGAATCCCACGTGTACCAGGGCTGTGCTGCACCGGACAAGGATGCGTTGAGGTAAAGGAGGTTCCTAGGATGTAAGTTTAAGGTGGAACTCACACTCAGGTGATGGCACTGGGCTCGTACCACCTTGAGAGTGAGTACCTCCTTAAATGCTCTACTCTGGTTCCTCTCTTTCCTTACCCTGATCTGTGACCAGGAGACTGCTTACCCTGCTGTGTGACCTTGGAGACTGTTTCCTAATCTATAAAATGGGGGCAATAAGAACTATCTCTTGGGATTGCCATGAAGATTAAATAAAAGGATGTTGATAAACTTCTTGACATGGTGGATAAATGGATAAATGGTAGCTGTGTTTAGTTTTAATTCACCCATTAACCGAGCATCTTGACAGAACTTGTTCTTAGGATAGCTAGAATTAATCCCTTTGTCCTTTGGAGGAAAACAAGAATCAAGGAATATTTAGAAATGTCTTCACTTAGGACATTGTTCCTTTTGAGTTATTCTTTAGGAATTCATTTATTTAAATCTCTCTTTACACAATTCAATTTCTCACTGTTGAAGTATAAAGTGAGCACTAGTAATGAGAAACTGAAATTTGAGCATATCTAGTTACATGCAGAGCAGAGCTGGGGGCTCCCCTGTGAGCGAGCACTTCATTCTGGGGAGACAGAATGTCTCGCCCGGAGAGTGAAGGACCCAGTGGTTTGGGCTGTGTGTCTGATGCGCCTGCTCACTGCCCGGTCCCGGATGGAGCCAGGAGGCTCTGATCCTGGTGCTCCATCACTGTGATCACTCACTTAGTACACACTCAGAGCAGCTTCAATTTCTACTTGCAGGAGCATGTACTTTCCCTGCTCTGTCTTCTCCCTACTTGGTTTTTCTGGTGGGAGGGTGACCTAGGCATTCATGGCCAAGATGGAGGGGAATCTGTTAGAATACTGGCTGGTAAGATGAGAAGCTCTGAGGGGCTTGATTCTCCCAATTGATATCCTTGCCATGTTGTTCTAAAGAAAGAAAAAAAAACCTTGTGATTAAAAAAAATTCCCTTCTTCACCTAGAGTTAACTAGGTGAAGACCAAGTATTACTGATTCTACCAGATTGCCCCTTCCTTCCTTTGAATATTGCTTCCAACTTGGTTGCTGAGGGATAATGACAACATATTTTTGACTTCTGGTTCCATTTGAATGTCTTTTTAAAAATTTTAATTTCAGTGTAACTAACATATGGTGTTATATTAGTTTCAGGGGTATAATATAGTGATTCAACAATTCTTTATATTGCTTACTGCTCAACATGATAACTAAACTCTTAATCTCTTTCACCTATTTTACCCATCCCCCACCCACCTCTCCTCTGGCAACCATCAATTTATTCTCTATAGTTAAGAGTCTGGGTTTTTTTTTTTTTTTTTTTGGTCATTCTTTTTTTCTTCGTATGTTTGTTTTGTTTCTTAAATTCCACATGTGAGTGAAATTCTATGGTATTTGTCTTTCTCTGACCGGCTTATTTCACTTAAGTGTTATACTCTCTAGCTCCAGCCATGTTGTTGCAAATGGCAAGATTTTATTCTCTTTTATGGCTGAATAATGTTCCATTATCCACTCATGACAAAATATAATGATATTTAATATCCACTATATATACAAAATTCCATACATGTATATCACATCTCCTTCATCCATCCATCTATTAATGGACATGTCGGCTGCTTCTATAATTTGGTCGTTGTAAATAATGCTGCACTAAACATAGGGGTTCATCTAGCCCTTTGAAATAGTGTTTTCACATTCTTTGGGTAATAAGTACCCGGCAGTGCAATTAATGGATCATAGAGTAGTTCTATTTTTAATTTTTCGAGAAACCTCCATACTGTTTTCCACAGTGGCTGCACCAGTTTGCATTCCTACCAATAGTACATGAGGGTTCCTTTTTCTCCACATCCTCACCAGCACTTGTTGTTTCTTGTGTTTTAAAATTTTTATTTATTTTATTTTAGCCATTCTGACAGGTGTGAGATGATATCTCATTGTGGCTTTGATTTGCACTTCCCTGATGATGAGTGATGTTGAGCATCTTTTCATGCATCTGTTGGTCATCTGGATGTCTTCTTTGGAGAAATGTCTGTTCATGTCTTCTGCCCATTGTTTAATTAGATTCTCTGGGTTTTTTTTGGTGTTGCACTATATAAGTTCTTTATAGATTTTGGATGATAACCCTTTATTCAATATGCCATTTGCAAATATCTTCTCCTATTCAGTCAGTTGTCTTTTAGTTTTGTTGGTTTTTACCTTTGCTGTGGAGAAGCTTTTAATTTTGATGTAATCCGAATCGTTTATTTTTGCTTTTATTTCCTTTGCCTCAGGAGACACATCTAGAAAAATGTTGCTATAGTTTATGTCAGAGAAATTACTTCCTGTGCTCTGTTCTAGGATTTTTATGGTTTCAGGTCTCCCATTTAGGTACTTAATCCAATTTGAGTTTATTTTTGTGTGTGGTGTAAAAAAGTGGTCCAGTTTCATTCTTTTGCATGTTACTGTCCAGTTTTCCCAGGCCCATTTGTTAAAGAGATTGTCTTTTTACCACTGGATATTCTTGACTCCTTTGTCAAAGATTAATTAATTGTGGGTTTATTTCTGGCTTTATATTCTGTTCCATTTATTTGTGTGTCTATTCTGGGGCCAGTACCACACTGTTTTGATTACTACAGTTTTGTAGTATCTCTTGAAATCCTGGATTGTGATACCTCCAGTTTTGTTCTTTTTCACAATTTCTATGGCTATTTGAGGTCTTTTGTGGTTCTATAAAAATTTTAGGATTATTTGTTTTAGTTCTGTGAAAAATGCTGTTGGTATTCTGATAGGGATTGCATTAAATCTGTAGATTGCTTTGGGTAATTAGACATTTTAACAGTGTTTGTGCTTCCAACCCATGAGCATGGAATGTCTTTCCATTTGTTTGTGGCTTCTTCAATCTCATTCATCAGTGTTGTATAGTTTTCAGAGTACCTGTCTTTCATTCCCTTGATTAAGTGTATTCCTATGTATTTTATTACTTTTTGTGCAACTGTCAATGAGATTGTTCTCTTAGTTTCTCTGTCTGCTGCTTCATTATTAGTGTATAGAAATGCCATGGATTTCTGTACATCGATTTTGTATCCTGCTACCTTACTGAATTCACTTATCAGTTCTAGTAGTTTTTGGTGGAGTCTTTATCATGTCATCTAAAAATAGTGTAAGTTTTACTTCTTCTTTACCAATTTGGGTGACGTTCAGTTCTTTTTGTTGTCTGATTGCTGTAGCGAGGACTTCCAGTATTATGTTGAATAAAATTGTGAAAGTGATCATCCTTGTCTTGTTCTTGACTGCAGAGGAAAAACTCTATTTTTCCCCAATGAGGGTGATGTTAGCTGTGGGTTTTTCATATATGGCCTTAATTATGTTGAAGTATGTTCCCTCTAAACCTACTTTGTTGAGAGTTTTTATCATGAAGGGATGTACTTGGTCAGATGTTTTTTTCTGCATGTATTGAAGTGATCATATGGTCTTTATCCTTTTCCTTGTTAGTGTGCTATGTCATTTTGATTGATTTGTGAATATCGAACCACTCTTGCATCCTGGAAACAAATCCCAGTTGATTGTGGTGAATGATTTTTTAAAAATGTACTTTTGGATTTGGTTTGCTAATATTTTGTTGAAGATTTTTACATCTATGTTCATCGGAGGTACTGGCCTGTAATTCTTCTTTTTTTTTTTTTTTTTGTAGTGTCTTTGTCTGGTTTTGATATCAGGGTAATGCTGGCCTCATGGAATACATTTAGAAGCTTTCTTTCCTCTTCTATTTTTCAGAATAGTTTGAGAAAATAGGTATGAACCCTTCTTTAAATGTTTGATAGAATTCACTTGTGAAGGCATCTGGTCCTGGGCTTTTGTTTGTTGGGATTTTTTCTTTCTCTCTCTTTTTTTTTTACTGATCCAATTTCATTGGTAGTAATTGGTCCGTTCCACCTGAATGTCTTTTAGCTATCTAATTAAGGGCTCTCTATATCAGTTTCTTTGTAAAATAGAAGATTTAATTTCTGGGCCATCTTTTCATAGAATGAACCAATTCTGAGGCCACTGTGTGTATGTATTAGAATTGGAGCCTATGTTAAGTCTAAACACATTACTTGATTCACAAGCTGTATGTTCAGTTCTAGATGACACACAATTTAAGGAATGTCAGGACACATGTAGTCACTGCATTTTCCTACCAAGCCTGGATTCTTTTTATCTTGGAGTCCCAGGTAATCCCTACCAACTGATTAGAGTTGTTTCATAGAGTAGGACCTATTTGGTATTCTCAGTCTAGGGGATTAACAAAAAGGAGGAAACTTCTTTGACCTGGAGAATCTTAGAAGCTGGATTGATAGATGAAGCCTGCGTGAGTTGAGGAGGATCTGAAGAAATCCACAATGAACATATAAAGACTTGGGAGGTTGTGGGGTGTAAACTAACACTCCTGTAGGAAAAAAAAATGATCTGACTTAGAGGATTTAGGTGGCTGACTTAACTGAAATGTTTAAGATGGTTTGGCGTTGGATTGAGGGAGGGCCAAATGACCTCCCAGACAGGGAAAGCTGTAGCAGGAAAGAGCCCTTGGGGGGATGAGTGTTAAGATAGAACATATAACACTATGTAACTTCAAAACACATAAATCAGATGGATCTATTTTGAATGTTACTAAATTAAAAGAATATGCTAGATTTATCTATATTAAATGCTTATTTAATTCTAGACTAAATATAAACTTATTCTCACACTGTTGAAAGAGCTTCTGGCCAATGATACAGGTGGAATTTCCCAGCTGGGTATCAGAATAATATAGAGCAAAGAGTAATGGGCCTTGAGTTGGAATTGAAGGAAAGCTGGAAGACACCTGGTGTGTGCAGTTTATACATGTCATTCAATTGATTACTTATCTGTCAAATATTTGACTGCCCCTGTGCCAGGTGCAGGGATAAAAAGAGGAACAAGGTAGGGGCCTTTCTCTGAGACTGTCTTAGTCTAGTGGGGTAGGTAGACTCATAAATGGACCAATGTAATTTTAAGTGTGTGTGACAGGAAAAGCCATGCTTCCAATGTTTCTCCTTTCCACTGACACCACTACCACAGTCACAACACTTTTGACACCAAGTGTGGGAGTTTTCTCCACCAAGTTGGGTATCCTATAATTTCACGTCATCCTGACACCATCTACCTGGAGAGCGTCAGATCCCACAGGCTAAGGGCTCAAGTGTACAAGACCTTTCCCTCTTCAGGCACTAGTCCCAAGGCCAGCTGGTCACCCGTGCTTCTGACATACCAGCTATAAATCAGAGGTTCTTACCACCGCCTCCTTGGGTTCAGTTAATTTGCTAGAGGGGCTCACAGAACTCAGGAAAACAGTTTCCTTACTGTCTATGTTTATTATAAAAACCCATGATAAAGGATACAGATGAGCATCCACATGGAAGCGATGCATAGGACAAGGGCACAGAACTTCCATGCCCTCACTAGGCATGCCGCTCTCCCCGGATCTCCATATGTTCTCCAACCTAGAAGCTCTCTAAGCCCAATCTTTTTGGGATTTTTATGGAGACTTCATCACATTTCCAGCCCTTTCCCCATCTCTGGAGAATGGGGGTGGGGATTCTAATCATGGCTTGGTCTTTTTGGCGATCAGCCCCCATCCAGGAGCCCACCAAGAGTCTCCTCATTAGAACAAAAGACACTCCTATCACTCAAGAAACTCCAAGGGACTTAGGAATTGCAAAGGAACTCTGGGACAGAAATGGGGAACAGATACCAATACATGCATTTTTCTGTGATGTCACAAAGTGGATTGTGAGCAATGAGAAGGACCTATTATGGGAATATAAACTTCTCTAATGGTTCCATCAGTTCCATGTGGGTAAATGGTACTATCCCCATTTTACAGTTGAGGATGTCTATGCTCAGAGAGAGCTGAGGCCATTCAAGGCCACTTTGGCAATCCGTCATAACTGGGAACTGACGCTGAGCCTGAAGCTCTTTCCTAGGGGGGGGTCATTTGAACCCTCACGAGAGGCCTGGATTCAGGTCTAGCTGGGTGATTAGCAAGCCAAGATAGCTCAAGCATGTCGTTTCACCTCAGTGGGCTGCAGTTCCCCCTGTGTAGCCAGAGGAGCTGAGATAGGAGGCTCCTTCCACTTCTGGCATGGGTGTGACTTGATGACTTGCCTGTAGTCTTCAGATTTGACCTCCATTTAGCTCTGCTGGTGAGGAGATATTATGGATCAACCTTATACTACAAAGACAGTTTCTCTCTGCTCAGACACCTGGTAGTTTGTCTCATAAATTGCCTTGTGGAACGTGCAAAGACGGTTGCCTTTGGTGAGAGGTCCAGTCCAGGCTCATTCACTTTCTTGCCTTGCTCTACTAGTATGTAAATTGGAGATAAAAATACCAGATTCTGGAAGTTTAAACTGCTTATGAGTTAAAGCTTTATAGCTTTATGTTTCTTTTCTACATTCTGTCCTTTTTCTTTTGGCTTGGGGTTTGCCCTTATTGAGAGCTTTTGGTTTAGAATGTCGTATCTTTGCGCCTGGAGAAATGGGACTTTTTAATGTAATAGCAGAATATGCCACAGGTGGCTCAGGACAATGGATCAGACTTTCCCCTTAGGACTCAGGTTGTAATTGGGGTTATAAATTAATTGTAACAAGGTGTCAGAAAATCTTTCACAAATAAGCACGACAAACTTAACCCATTGAATTACAGAAAGTTTAAATCAGATCCCGGAAATGACACAGATTCTGTGTCCTAGCTGAAATCTAAACTTGTGTGCACATGTTTGCGTGAAGGCAGTCCCAGCTGGCAGGAACTTGAAACACAACCAAATATGCCACCTTAACCAAGAAATACAACAGGCTGCTTATTGGGGTCATTTGAAAAGAGACTATATAACCATTTTCTGATCTCTCTGATATATATTTCTACAAATAACACTAGGGAGAAGTGAAAACTGTTTTATGGTTCATAAGGAATCAACTCCATGAAACATGAGTTTCAGATGGGGCTGGCCTACACATGTCTGAATCCCTGTAGAATCTTTAAAAATAAACATACGCTTCCCTAGCATTATCAGAGCTCTCTGATCTGCTCTGTGTTCGATTCTCCTTCCTTTCTCCAACTACTCATAGAAGACAAAGACAGCCAAAGAAAATCAAGCCAATTCCACATTTGCTGCACTTACTCTTCCTCTCTGATTAAACATATTTTCCTAAATATCCCCTCTCCTCTTTTGGTTTGGCCAGGATGGACCCACAATGAAAATGCCAACTCATTTTAAAGGGAAAGTAGGGCCGTAAATGGTAGTGTGGTGTTGTGGAAAGAATACGAATGGCTTTGTAGCTGTGCCTGCCCTAAAATATTAATTCCTCTGTCTTCTATTTGTGGGGTCCTCTGCATGCTACAGAGTATGTCTGTGCCCCTATTCCCACATCTGCTCATTGGGAAAGGTAAAAACTAGTTGGGAGGGTTGATGTGAGCATTAAAGAGTGTTGTAAATCATGTAATCAGGAGTTATTTTTTTGGGTTGCCCTATCCTGAAAGTTCTGAGGGTTGTCTACAATAAAAAATGGCAGCAAGAAGGGGAAAGGGGCAGAAATGCTGGCAAATGGGCATTAGTAGGATTAAATTAACTAGCCCCCATGTGACTGGGGATGACCTTGGGTTATGAGTGGAAGAGACATATATACTCTCTGGACTGGATATTCAAATGCTATGTAAGACCCTCCCCCCACCCCCCATGTCCTCTTACTCAGAACTGCCTATTTTTGAGGTGAGAGCTGCTCTGTTAGCCTAGTCTCCAGGGTGACTGTTGAGCAAAACTCTGTTGAGCAAAACCCTCCACTGATTTTTGATGAATACACGGTGGGATTAAAAAAAACCAAACATGTATCTCTGCTTCTTTAAACCACTAGTATTTCCATGTTGGCTTATCTCAGCGGAACCTTGCTTATCCTGATGGACATCATTCCTCTTCAGATTACTGAATTTCTCTTTTGTGAAACTCAGATATCTCCATGGTAAGACCATATTCACCGTCTTTCAAGTTTCTGCTTAAAAATTCTACAGTTATTGTTTGGAACAGTAGCATCAGATTTAGTAGTGACATGCCCAAGAGAGCTTTTCTTAACTGCAACATCTCTTTCATTATTTGGTTTCAACAATGTTGACTTTTTGGCCAGTGCTTGCTCTGGAGAGGCCAATGTCTTCTGAAAAGACACCATATTCTGACTTCACTTGTTAATGACCCTCAGCTTTGTATCTCTGGTCTGAATCTTTTCTCTGAAGTGCAGATTTGCTGTCCAACAGCTGTTTGATGATGCTGCTTGGATATTAGCCATCTCACATTTAGCTCGGCTGAAGCACTATTGATTGTTTCCTGATTTGTACCCCAGCTACTCTGCACTTGCTTTCCGCTATCATTCAAGTGAAATCTCGATTCCTAACCCTGGCCCACAAGACCGTGCCTGCCTCTTTCATGCCTTCATCCCCCGTTCCTCCACTTAGGGTACTTGGGCCCAGTCACATGCATTTTGCTTCTGATCCTTAGACAGCCATTTTTCTCTCCAGCCTCTGGCCCTCTGCACTTGCTAGGCCCTCTGCTTGGATCCCCTGGAACAATCTTTTTCTCATTACTAAGTTCTCTTTAGGTAAGTCTCCTTGCCACCTTAGCAAACACACTTGTTAGCACCTTATAAGACAGGAAATTATCTTACATATTTGATTAAGTGTTTACTCTCTGCCTTCTCATTCTCCCTTAGAACATAAGCTGACTGAGGGCAAAGACTCTCTGTTGGTTTTGCCCTGCATCCCCAAGGCCATAATAGTGCTTTCCTAGAACACAGAAGGCACTAAGTAACTAGTGGTGATGTAGGCTGGAGTGGGCATGGGAGTGGGGCTGTGCTGAAATTAGGTGTTTATGTCCCTTTCCCCCATGAACTCTTGAAGGCAAGGGCTATTGTCTGAAGTATAGTAAGAGTTAGTGAACTTAATTAATGATAGTTCAATCGGTTAAAGGAATGCCTTTAAGTCACTGAGCTAAGTCATTGGCATGAAATGAATTTCATCTCTGCCTTCCCCCAAGACTCCAAGGACCCAGCCACAGTCTGCGGTATGCCTTCTATGTGCCACGCACTGTGAGAAACACTTTCCCTCAGTTCACTCCCACACTTGCTCTATGCTGCCATATGACATGTTTTCCCAAATATTTCCTGCTCCTTCTCTTCCAGGAGCATGGTATCATTATACTCCCTGACCCCCTTACTGATGGATGGAGACTTATGACTAGTTTTGGCTAAGAAACTTCGAGCTAGGGTGACATGCACCACTTCTGGGGGAGAGCACTTGATTGTCACTGAGAAGCCCTACTGAACTCACGTTCCCTCTGGCATGGCCTCCCCAAATGTAGTCTGCCCTACTGTAGGAGGTAGGCTGCCCTGTCAACCTGGGTTCCTGAAGGACATGAAAAGCAAAGCTCCTTCGCTGCCTTCTGACGGGCATGTTATGTGATCAAGAAATACCTTTTTGTTGTCCAGGATGTGGAGAATTGGGGACTATTTGTTACTACAGCATAACCTGACACATTCTGACTGAGAGATGAGTTACGATGGTCCCATTTTACAGATGAGATACTCATATTCAGGGAGGTAACTTTCCCAGAGACACACAGCTGGCAAGTGGGGCACCCACCCAGACAATACTATTTTTAACAGATATATAATTTAGCCAGTGCAAGCTTTACTAATTGATTTTTCAAGATATCTCATGTGTCTTTAGTTTCTCTACATCAGTCTTAATCTGACTCAAATCCCCCGTCACATGTGGTGGTGGAAAACTCAGTCTCACCTGGTCATTTTTGGGTCTGGTTTTTCTTCCTTAGACTTTTAAGAGTAGCCCGGGTATCATCCCTAGAACACACAGCTTTGGGAGATCTAGTCGACCTCATGGTTACTCCTATTGCACTGCATGGTCCTGACACACCTGGAGGTTTTATTGATTCAGTGGCATACTTAGATGTAGGAATCAGTTCAGTCCTGGGTACGCCTGAGTCTCAATATCTACATCCCTCAGAGGTCCTGCTACCTTTCCCACTCCCAGGACTCAGAAGGAGACTCTTTACATTTTCACTACCCTGGGCATCATAGATCTCTGGACTCCTGCCTCTGTTCTTTCCTTCTCTCTCTGACTCCCTTCTTTCCTTCCTTCCTTCCTTCCCCAATATTTATTGAGTGACTACTATAATCAGGCACTAGCCTTTGTGTTGGGGACAGAGAGGTGAAACAGACAAAAACTCTTGCCCTCAGGATGTTCAGTGACAGAGAGTCATCGAGAAATTGACCACAAATACAATAAATGAATTATCTGGAAGCTTGGCAGAGTTTGGAGCTATAGAGAAAGCAAAGTAGGGAAGAAGGGTGGGTGGTATTGGGAAGAGGTCAGGGTGAGCCTTGCATTTTCCCCAGAGGCAAAACAAATGATAAAACAAGCTGGTGGCTATCTGGAAGGAGAGAATCCCTGGCAGAGGGCAATGGGCACGTCACTGCTGAGGGCAAAACGTCCTGCCTGGTGTGTGCCTGGAACAGTGGGGGCCTGCAGTGGAGACGGGCAGATGGCACTGGGGCAGATCGAGCCTCACTTCTTGCTTGGAGTGAGATGGAAGCCACGTGAGGAATCTGGCTGGCAAATGGTGTGATCTGATTTTCCTTCTAAAATGCAGGCAGGGAGAACAAAGGGCAAGAGTTGAAGCAGGGAGACCACTTAGGATGCTATTTCAATAATAGTTTCTTTCCCGTATTGGGGCACCTCCCTCCTCTGTCCCTCTGTTCAGGCAACACCCCTACCTCTTCCAATGTGCTTCTCCCTGCCTCCTCTTCTTTGCTCAGGGAAGGCTGACTGCACTTATCTGGATGAAGACAACTCCTTGGAAGACAGAAGGACCTCAGCACATGCCAGCACCTTCTGAATTGGTCTGGCCCCTGAAGTTAGGGGACACAGAGGCTCAGCTGATCTTTGAGGGGAGGGAACAGTGCAAAGACCAAAAGAGAGATAGTATCTGAATATTTTATGAATATTTCATTGCAGCAAACAGCTATCATCTCAATAAATATCCTGCCCCATAGGCGTTAAGTGTTAGCAGGTGCTTAAAGTAGGTTGGAGTACATGAGAAGGCAGAAGGCGAGGTCAGGAAGAAAAAAGCATGGGAGTGTGTGCAAATGTGTATAGGTGGGAGGGGGACATCTTCTAGCAATTAAGGTGAAATTTCTGGGGCAGGAAGAGGCAGAGGTAAAGCCCTTCAGATGGTGATGCCACATAAAATATAGAACATCCCGTTAAAGTTGCGTCTTAGATACACAATGAACAGTTTTCCAAAAAGTGAGTATGTCTCAGATCTTACATGGGACATGTAACATGGGACATGGGACATGCACTGAAAATATTATTTTTTTAAAAATTTTTGTAACGTTTATTTATTTTTGAGACAGAGACAGAGCATGAATGGGGGAGGGGCAGAGAGAGGGGGAGACACAGAATCACAGAATCGGAAGCAGGCTCCAGGCTCTGAGCCATCAGCCCAGAGCCGGACGCGGGGCTCGAACTCATGGACCGTGAGATCGTGACCTGAGCTGAAGTCGGACGCTTAACCGACTGAGCCACCCAGGCGCCCCTGAAAACATTATTCATTGTTTTCTAAGTTCAGATTTCACTGGCCATACTGCATTTGTATTTGCTAAATCTTACAACTCTGATCTCCTGAGTTTTGAACGTAGCCATGGTTGAAAACCGTTGCTTGATTCCCCAAAGATGTGTGTTCTCTGGACAAAGAAGTGGGGAAGAGGAGGGTGAGATCTTTGGTGGAGGAATGCTATGTGAACAGTGGCAAGGCTTGCGATAGCCTGGCCCACTTTGTGCTGAGAGAAGGAGTGCATCATGGGAAGTCTCCTCGCCAAGTGCCTAATGTGTAAAATGTGAGTCAGAACCATTGGTTTACTTCTTTGTTACCTTCTTTCCATCCTGAAGAATGATGTATTTGTCACTGATTGCGGCTACTATGAATCATGGCGTCATTTATTTCTCTTTACATTGGATTTTTCAATTTAATTTCATAGCTGGGATGTAGTTATTTCACGAAAAAAAAAAAATCATCCCTCTTTTTCCTCCGGGCCCTCAGATGGTGTATCATAAATTAAACATTCACATAAGCCCTGTTGACACAAAAGGGAAATTTTGGACTCAAAAGACCCCAAACTGAGAAAACGAGACTAACGATGGACGGGGTGTCTCCCTCTCTGTTATCGCAGGCAGGGTCTCCCAGGGCTATTTATTGCTGAGGGGTGCAAACAGTCATACTTCAGGCTGGTCAAGATTGTCCACCTACCAGGGAGCCCATCCCTAACACACATTTCAGATGTTTCCTGCACAGAACATTCGTCCTTTTAATACTTGACCTACAGCACACATGTGTGATGACTCTCATCTATTACGTGTTTCGGCTTCATGGACTTTTCTTTGCTCCAGTGGAAACTATTTTAATGGACTTTCTTTGGACTCATGAAAATACTCAGAGGTTGGAGGCAAGTCCCTGAAGGGTCTGCTGCCTTAAATTCTTCACACTATAAGGAAATTGGGTTTTGCACATCTTCCAGCTTGCTCTACTTTGGCCGGGTAAATATTTATTGAATACCTTCCAGGTGTGAGCCCCTGGCCTTGGGAGGCAGCCAGGGATGGTGGGAAGGACGTGGCACTTACATTTCACAGACAGGGATTCAAATTCAGGTTTCAAAGACACTTCCTTGGACACTACCTCGCTTCCAGGGTCAGGATATCAGCCCTAATTCTATTTTTTTTTTTTTTAACGTTTATTTATTTTTGAGACAGAGAGAGACAGAGCGTGAACAGGGGAGGGGCAGAGAGAGAGGGAGACACAGAATCCGAAACAGGCTCCAGGCTCTGAGCTCTCAGCACAGAGCCTGACGCGGGGCTCGAACTCACAGATCGTGAGATCATGACCTGAGCCGAACGAAGTCGGACGCTTTAACCGACCGAGCCACCCAGGCGCCCCAGCCCTAATTCTAGTACTGATGCTCGTACTAGACCACTGCTAATGTGACTCCTTATACTAAGACTGAGGCCAGTTCCAATAGGGACACAGCTTGCAGTAGTGATACCCATTCTAATACTGTGTATCAGTCAGGGTTCTCCAGAAAAGCACAACCAAGAGGGTGTGTAGCTAGAAAGAAAATAATTTATTTTAAGGTATGGGCTCTCAGGATCATGGAGACTGGCGAGTCCGGAATCTACAGGGTGGGTCAGCAGGCGAGAGTCTCAGGAGAGGCTGATGCTGCAGTTCAAGTTCAAAGGCCATCTGCTGGCGGAATTCTCTCTTGCTCAGTGGAAGGTTAGGCTTCATTCCAGTTAGGCTTTCACCTGATTTGAGGGGACCCACACCATTATGAGGGGAATTCTGCATTACTCAAAGTGCACCGATGTAACTATTCATTTCATCCAAAAATACCCTCCCCAAAACATCCAGGATAGTGCTTGATCAAATATCTGGGGGGTGCAGCCCAGCCAAGGTGACAGATACAAGTAACATATTGGTAGTGATCCTAATATTAAAAGGTACTAATATGAAAATGCATCATATCAGGGTTCTACCAGAGAAACATAACCAGTGGGAAATGTGTGTGTATCTCTCTATCAATCAGTGTATGGATATATATATATAGAGAGAGAGACTTAGTCCTAAGACCTGGCTTATCGTGAAGGCTGGCTCTCCAAGTCAGAAGCCCATAGGCAGGCCATCAGGAAGTACATGCTGGGACTCCCAGGCAGAAGGCTGTTGCTGCAGTCCATACATGGGATTTCTTCTTCTTCTGGGAAGTCTCCTCAGACCTTTCAACTGGCTGGAATCAGACCATCTGGATTATCAGGATAATCTCCTTTACGTAAAGGCAATTGGTTATGGATGTTAAGCACATCCACAAAACACAGTTGGACACACAAAACTGACCATCGCAAAGATATGTAGCCATAAGCGCCTGACTTGGCGCATAATGTGTCCAGTCATTTCTAGCTAGGGCGGTGAGAGATTCAAAGGCAAACTATGTATTAATCCTGATACTAAGAAGCTTATGCTATAGTAGAAAGATATGGCTAGACTCGAGTATTTATATGACAAGGGAATAAGCAAAACAACTTACATTTACCGAACCATTAGGATGTACCAGGCGCTGTGTCAAGAGCTTCACATACATTTTTTGGCGTCCCGTTAACACTGTGAGATAAATATTATGGTTTGTATTTTTTAGCGGAGGACACTGAGTCTCAGAAGGTTTCAGTTATTTGCTTAAGATCACACAGCTACCAAGTCCCAGAGTGAGGATGGCCGCCTGCTACAAGCCAGCAGTCTTAGCCAAGATAGAAGTAAGTTCGGTGGGAGGGGAGCAGAGGACGTGTGCAGTGGAGTCAGAGACAGGGAGAGTCCTGGGGATCAGTGGTGTCAAACCAGGGCTGCCAGAGGACCAGGTTGGTAGACCTGAGGATGAAGGGCTGAGAGAAAGCAGGTGATCCAGAAGAAGGGAAAGACCTGGAAAGCCGATACATACATGGGGCCCAGGGGTGGTGTCCTCCATTAAGGGTCCGTGAGAGAGGAGACAGATGCTCAGACACGGCAAAGCGGTGGAAGCCATCAAACTCGGGGCATCTTTGGCTTGAGTGGATTTCCCAGGAAAACCACTAAAGATGCTGAGTTTGATTTCTGGGTTAACAATGGCCCTCCAGCCACCCCCCCTTGCCCCCACCAAAGCATGAGTACAACCAGGAGCTCAAGAGGCAGAAACCATCAGTGATACGGTCAATTAACATTAATGGTAGTAGTGAGAAGAGGAAGAAGGGAAGGGGGAAGAAGGAGGGAGAATTCTGAGAAGGTCACTTTTCTTCGCAGAGCCTGTCACTCTTGTGGCTCATTTGTAGGAAAGTGAGCTTATGGGCGGTGCTCAAGTAACTTTTTGGGACACGTTCTCATTGTTTTCTTAAGTCCCGAAGCCATGAGGAAAATCACGGAGGAGAAATGGAGGAATTGAATATCTGAAAGCAGCAAGTCCAACTTGGCTGGGGCATTTTTTTGGGTGCAAAATTTATAAAATGCCTTGAAAGTATTTTCCACGGCACATTCAGTGACTTCACTCCGCCTCGCTTAGACGGTCTATTTTGGTTTCGAGTTCATAAAGCCCCTCTCTCTCCCCCTCGTCTCCCTGCTCAGGGTTCACGTCCAGATAAAACAGCGAACTCAAATATGGTGTAAAAATACAAGCCCCTTTTAGCCTGGCTTTTCACGCTGCGCCCCAAAGTGTCCCTGCGTGTTGAAAGTGAGAAGGGGCGGGGCCGGGGTGGGGGGCAGGGTGTTTTTCCAGCTCCAGTTCTGAGAGCGGGCACCTTCTGGAGCCGGGAGCCGGAGCCCCTGCGCCCTTGCTGCCGTGGAAATCACTCAGGGTGATGCCCGCATGCAGCGGTCGCTTGAGAGCTGGAAAACCTGCCAAAGTCAGCAGCTGGAGTAAGTTGAGTAAATCAAGTTAAGAGGGAACGGGACAAGATTTTGGAAAAGGAGAGAATGCATGGGTCAAACCATTAACCAGGCCTGCAGGGTTAAGATGATGAGATATAAATGGACTGGTATTTCCTGGGTTTAGAACAGGAAGTCTGGATGGGATTTATATCTGGTCCTCTGGCTCTGCTGCTCCTGGGAGCCTTCTTTCCCAGCCGCCCGCCTGCCCAGTGGGCCTCAGGTGTGGGGCATTGAGAGCAGGATGGGGCACACGCCAGAAAGCTCTGGGTTTTGCAGCTATAAATACATTTATCCAGCCCGTCATCCTCAATTAGTGCCGGAGTGTTCACAATACAGCGCTCTTCCCACGGGCTGCATCGAAGACCACGCAGACCTCCCAAAACTCTCCTTTCTGGCCTTTTAAAACCTTTTCTCTTCTCATCCTGACAGATAGCTGGGGCACAGATTCCCTGCCTCTTTTGGAACCGTGATAGTCACAAATAACCGCCATGGGGCACTGGGTGAAAAGGGGATTGTGCCTCCAGGCAAGTCCGGATGTTGATTTGGTCTCCGGGGATCCCTGTCTCTCACCGGGCTTTGCTGGCTCAGGTTGATGGAGGAGCTTTGCCCTGGTCTGTGATGTGACCTGGAAGGGTGACCTGGAGGGTCCTCCTGTCCCAGTCTGTTGTTGTTGTTCTATTTTACCTTCCAAGCGCCCTGCGAGAGAGGGAGTAGTGGTTATTTTTTCCGTCTTACAGATAAGAGAAGTGAGGCTCCGAGTGCTTAAGTGGCTCACCCATGGCCATGCAAGCCATGTGTATCAGATGCAACACTATGAGGTTGGTACAGTAATCGCCATTTTACAGATGAAGAAACCAGGGCTTTGAGACCCTAGCAAGGTAATACAAGGACACCCAGTGAGTGAGGGGTGGGTGAAGCTAGTCTTAAATACAGATCTGTCTCACTCCATGACATCGATGACCTCCACCTGCTCTGAAGCCCTGTCCTCCCCACTGCTGTCCCTGTAATGTCCCCTAGAAAATGCCTGGTGGGACTTTGAGAGTTGGATAAGATGGCTGCTGCCTCCCCTGTCCACACCCCACACACAGAATTGCTCTATCCTCTGCCTCTCACCATCATTCTATCCATGTATTCATCTATCCATCCTTCCTTCCTTCCTTCCTTCCTTCCTTCCTTCTTTCCTTTCTTCCATCCATTTATCTGTCTATCCTTCCATCCTTCCATCCATCCATCCATCCATCCTTCCTTCCATCCATTTATCTATCCATCCTTCTATCCTTCCTTCCTTCCTTCCTTCCTTCCTCCCTTCCTTTCATCCATCCATCCATCCATCCATCCATTTATCCAAACATCCATCCATCCATCCATCCATCCTTCCATCCATTCACTCATAATTGCCCAGTGCTTATTGTGTCGGGACCCAAGCAGGGTGCTGGGGACACACCTGTGAATAAGCTCCAAACTTGGGAACCATCCTTGATCCCCACTTTTCCTTATTCTCAACATCTCCATGCCTGGTCCGTTACTGATCCTTTCAGCTCCACCTCTGGCCATTCCTTCTCTCCCCTCCATGGTACCATCCTATCCTAAGACCCTGTCTTCTCAGAGATTACTTCCTGTTTGTTTCCTGTGCTCACTACTCCATTCCCCACGCAGCAGCCAGAGTGGGTTTTTTTAGAAAGCTAGATCAGATCGCTTCACTCTCCTGCTTCAAATATCCCAATGGCTTTTCGTGGCACTTGGAAAAAAAGACAAACTCCTTACCACAGCGGGTAAGACCTTTCATAATCTGGCCCCCATCAGTCTCTGACCTCATCTTCTACCATTGCTGCTCATTCTTTCCTTCTTCCAGCTCCAACCACACTGGCTTTACTTATGTTCTCCCTACACCCAAAAGTCACTGCTGCTTCAGAGCTTTGGCCCGGTATCCCTCTGCCTGGAAGGCAACATCCTGGAGCTGGCTTCCTCCCATCAGTCCTGTCTCAGCTGTGGTGTCGACTCTTTCTCAAAGCGTTTCTTGGCATCCCATGGAAGGAAAACGCCCTTTCTCCATCACATTCTTCTATTTTAATTCCCTGCTATCACCTATCACTCTCTAGTAACGTTTGTAATTTGTTCATTTTCTCTCTCTACCATTGGCATGCAATCCCACGACTATCTCTTCTCCACTCTTATGTTCTCAACACTTTAAACAGGGCTTGCATGAGGTAGGCACTCAGCAAACATTTGTTGAACAAATAATATGGATAGATATGATCCCTGCCTTTATAGAGCTTCCAGTCTAGTGTGGGGGAGGGGGGGGATGAAACCATTTAAGTGTATGTTAATATTACCAGATGCCTAATGGCTCACATGATTTCGGAATCCTCTCCCTAATTCTGCCTGCCGTGTTCAGCAGCTGCCCTTTATCTCTGGGGTCCATGCTGACTCACGTGCCCTCTGTCCACACTTCAGGAGAGAGAGGCCAGAGCACAATTGTTCAAGAAATGTTTTCATTGGTCCATCATTGGGAGAGACTTCTGGGGATCACAAAACTTTATTTCATTTTATTTCATTTCATTTATTATTTATTTTTTCATGGGGAGAGGGGCCGAGAGGGAGAGAGAGACAATCCCAAGAAGGCCCCTCCCTGTCAGTGCAGAGCCTGATGTGGGCTTGATCCCACACCATGAGATCATGACCGGGACCAAAATCAAGAGTTGGATGCTTAACTGACTGAGCCATGCAGGCGCCCCTAAGGATGACAAAATTTTAGAATGAAGGCTTCTGTTTTCCCTGCTCTGCAGGACATTGAAGACCTGAACCTTGTGTCTTTTGTGAGCTTTCATTGAAGAGTTCCAGTTCCGGACTCTGGAGTCTAACTGGCTGTGTCTGGCATCTTTTCCCTTTTTGAACTAAGATGTATTTGTTTCAAAAATTTTGGAATATCTAGTCAAGCATAGAGAAGAATATAAAATTACTCGAACTCCTAAACATCAGATATAAAGGCTATTAATACTTTGGTGTTTTCTCTTCCTGTATTTTTGGTACACTGTGTACAAATCCATTCATCTCCATCTGTCCACCTAGAACTTTTCACAAATTTGGGACCGTGGAGTAAACATAAAGTGGCACGTCTGCAGAATAGGAAGAATCCATGAGGAGAGACAGACAAGGGATACGGGACCCTGTAAACTTCCATGAGAAGGTGGGCTTTTGTGCTAAGGGCGATGGAAAGGCACTGGAGAATTTTAAGAAACGGAGTGCCGCGATGCAGTACGATTCATGCTTTGGGCAGACCACCCTTTATGTTCTGCCCACACAGAGGCAGGCAGGAAGTTGGGGGGCTGTGTCAGTGACACAGGTACAAGATGGGGGTGGGTGCAGAACAGGGAGACAGATGAGAGTGGCAGGGTGTCGAGGACCTGCCACTGGCTTGGGTATTAGGATGTGGAAGGAAGGGAAGGATTCTTGTACGAGCGAGGCTTTCACATACTGTTGCCCTAGGTATCCATACTATTTTAAGAATGGCATCTGGTTAAAGACACATTCAAAGGCATCAGAAAGGGTTTATGAACCTAACAGACAAGGCTAGAAACCGGGCTGCAATAGCATGATATATTGCCATGATTAATTGCTTTCATAAGAAGAGATGATGATTATTTGATCACTTCATCTCAAGGAGGGGGAGGTGCCCAGGTGTCAGTGAGTTTCCTTCTGTCTGAACAAGAATGATTAACTTCAATTATGGCTGCCTTTGGAAAACTGTGCAGGTCTTTTAGCGTGTTTTAAAGTATTTCATTTAGACATTTTGGAAAAACATACATCTCTATTCATAGCAATGGTTACTGTTCTGATTTATAAGTCCTGCCCCACTGTAAATCATTCAAAACTCAAAAATTAAATTTTATGGCATAACACTTTGATGGCTCTATGCCTGAGCAAAGGGCAGGAGGAATGCAATTTTTCTTACTACCTATTACGATCGGACCTCTTTTCATTATGTCTTTTTTTTTTTTTTTTTTACATAGAGCAGATGGTTCAGGTCCCATACATAGAGAGAGAAGTACACTAATGCTCTGTTAAAAAAACATTCAAAACTTGACTTTAAAAAAGTGGTATGCTTTTCATCATAAGTTCAATCTTATTTAGTTTTAGAATTATGTATCCTAAGCTTGCTAAAAATTAAAATAAATTCCCATGTCTGTAGCATAGATGGATGTCTGTGGGGCTTGGTCATTTAATTGCCTTAGGTGCAATCATGAATTATTCAGTTATACTTACATGAGCAGGAATGGGTCTTCATACAAATGTGCTTGCTCTGACACTGCTCAATTCCATTTCGTATATTTTCCCCCTCTCTCCTAGGAGGATGAGATTAATTTGGTTTCTTCATTTGGGGGGATGGAAAGAAGCCACATCTACTAAGTGACCACTGTGTTACAGGGCCTGGGTGCTCTTATGCACGTTGGTTGAATCTTCTCTATCATCCTTCCTAGTTCTAGTTTTGCAGATGATAAAACAGACTCAAAGAGGTTCGGACACAGAGTGTCACACAAATTCCAAATTATGGAGTTAGGATTCGAACTCAGACCCCTTTGGGGCCACGCTGTGCTTTTTCCTCTTCACCATGGGGAAGAATGAAATGTGTCCTTGTAGCCTTTGTTCTCATGCACAGCTGAAGACAGCACATGTTTCTGCTTATTGGCCTGACACATAATATTTGGTGATTCCTCCCTTTGAAGAGTTTTAAGTGTTATTTATTATCCAAGTAGTTAGCAAGAAAAGGAAAACTGGAAAAAAAAAGGGCATTTAATAAGTATTCACTGAGCAAGTTCTGGGCATCAAGCTCGTTGCTAGGGAAGGGTTCCCAGGGGTGAGTAACATGGGTTCTAAACAGTCCCTGCTTCCAGGAGACTGTCAGAGGAAGCACTGAATGCAGAGAAAGTTCTGTGACAGAGGCTAGGTGCCAGGAGAAGATGGATGGCCATGCTGCATGGATGTGGGGAGGGAGGCCTTATGGAGGATGAGACATTTGGGCTAGGCTTTGAGCATAAGTAATATTCAGAAAGGCAGAACACAGAAGACAGGATTTCTGGCTCAGGATCAGCTTGAGATTGGCTTGCCTCTTAGCATTGTAGGATGGGGTGACATGTGTTTATCTGTTCCCTTATTTCTAGCCTGTGGAAAATTCTGGCCGGCCCTTGTCTCAGAATAGAAGGTAGCTCAGAGCTTGGGGACTGGACTTGGGATTCTCTCCTGGGGGTACGTGGGTGTCTAGTGAAGCAGGTTCATCTGGTGAGCATTTGGGTCAGCCACAAGGGGAGTCTGAGTCCCAGCATCTGGGGCTGACCCAGAGACCCAGTGAATGGCATGAGTTTACCCAGTCTTGGGCATATGTAGCTTGTTTTGGTTATAGCTTAGAACCACTGTTAGATCTTTTGTGAGAAAAGCTTTTTATAAATCTGTATTCTACTTTGATATGGATAGAAATGTTTTGCATGAAGATAATCATCATCACAAGCACAATACAGCTTTATGTTGTCCAGCAGTTAAAACTGTGATATATGTTTGTGTATGTATACACATATACATATACATACACACACAATGGAATATTACTTGGTGATCAAAAAGAATGGAATCTTGCCATTTGCAACAATGTGGATGGAACTAGAGGGTATTATGCTAAATGAAATTAGTCAGAGAAAGACAAATATTATTTTACTCATATGTGGAATTTAAGAAACACAACAGATGAACGTAAGGGAAGGGAAGGAAAAATAAGATGAAAACAGAGGCAAGCCAACCCTAAGACACTCTTAATTATAGAGAACAAACTGACATTGCTGGAGGGGAGGTGGGTGGGGGGCTGGGCAAATGGTTGATGGGCATTAAGGAGGGCACTCATTGGGATGAGCACTGGGTGTTATACAGAAGTGATGAATCACTGGGTTCTACTCCTGAAACCGATACTACACTGTATGTTAACTAACTTAAATTTAAATTAAAAAAAAATGAAAAAAAAGTGTGCACATTCATGCCTACATCAGCCATTTACAGCCAAGCACATGTTTATGAAAGCTCCTCCCAGGCATGCTCATGTCTATTTATTTACAACCCTCTTTGCTCTAGAAAGGATTTACAAAGATTAGAAAATATCTTTGGAGAAAATAAACCTAAAACAAAGGGGGAAATTTAGGCCAAAAGAAAAAAAGTAGGAAAGGAGAATGGTACCATGAACAGAGATGGTGGGGGCAGGGCAGAAGGAAAACAGCTGATGTTTTTGTAAGAGAGAAGGTTACAAGTTTCGTGCTACATCTTTGCAGCTGATGACACCATTGCGTCTGGGCGTTTCATTTTCTTTTTAAAGTTTATTTATTTTTAGAGAGAGAGAGAAAGCATGAGCGGGGAAGGGGCAGAGAGAGAAAGAGAGGGAGAGAGAGAATCCCAAGCAGGTTCCATGCAGTCAACACAGAGCTCGATGTGGGGCTTGATCCCCTGAACTGTGAGATCATGATCTGAGCCCAAACCAAGAGCCAAACACCCAACCAACTGAGCCACCCAGGCACCCCCGTCTGGTGGGTTATTCGATGTGACACTTACCGCTCTCAATGAGAATGTTATTTTCCACCTACCCATCTCATCTCCCTTTCTGACTGAGAAGCCTTTGTGGGAAGGCGCCTATGGTGCATTCACTTTTGTGCCCAATGCCTTATACATTAAAATGATTGGAAGAAATGGGTAACCTGCTGAATGAAGAAGTGATTTTGCCAACAGAAATAGTATGGGTCCCACTTTACAGATGAGTGAAAGGAGAGGGTCCCATTTTACAGATGAATGAAAGGAGAGGTAGATCCAGATCAGGAGCAATGCCTTTTGACTCCTATCCCAGTTCAGTGCTTGATCTTCTGGATTCTGATGCTCCTTTTCTGTCCTTGTTCAGCCTTTGCAAATTCTGCAAGCATTGAGGAATGAGGTGTTACTCAGACAAGGCTGAGCGGCCCTTTGTACATGGCTGCACTTGGCTGAAATGTGTATCATGGGACAAATTGCCCTTTGATATTTTCATTTCCTTTTTGGTGTTTCTTTTCTTAGAACTGAGAAGTTGGTTTCTCTCGGCCTTTGTTCTTTTTCCATAATCACACTATTGCCCAATAGCTTTCCACTAATGACCATCACACCAAATAGAAAATATTAAAGAGGGAATATCAATGAGTCTGTGAATCATGTGGTATTTATGCAGAGAGTCTTCTAAAAATGCACACCACCAAGTTCTGCAAATGATTAAGGCTCCACTGTAGTTATTATCTTTTCAGCCAGACTTGGGACTCTGCTTTGACTCCAATGACTAGAAATGCCCTTACACATTAAGTACCTTGACACAATGGCCTGTGGCAGCTGAGGTATTGCAAATACTCAGTCTCCATGTTTGATTCTTCCAAGAAAATATCTGGACTCTGGGCTGATGAATCAAAAGTGATTTTCCATGAGCAGAAAACACGGTGGAACTTTTAACCTTTGCTTTATACATTCCAAGCAAGGAACATATCCATCTTTCTGTATTCTTAATGCAAAGGAAGTATTTATTTTATGAGGACTATTAAATGGGTTTCCTATGCAACATGCCTTCTAGAACACAGACCATGTAGGCTACATAAAACAGACATATTTCCATCCCAGGGGAACCTCTGGTCTTCTTGCTTTTCTTCTCACCTCTCTGAGCTTTGATCTTGATGGAGAGATGCTTTTGCCTCTAGCTGGAAGATTCATAAATCTGAGGGGAGGAAGAGGTTGACTTCTTGGCTCTTCCCTCTCTTAGAGACTCATGCTCAATTTATCAAAGGCCTCGTCTCTAAGAACACGCCTGTAACACCTCAACATCCTTGTAAGATTTCTGTGAGCTTTTCCCCTCTGCCCTTTTGGTTTTTAAAGGCTGATGCAGCTTCTGGTATGTGGGGGATTTGTGAGGTTAATGGGATGCTTCCAGCTGGTTTAAGTTTCTGCCAGAGTGATGTAAGAGTGGGATTTACTCTTGCTACAGGGACACTTGAAGCTGAGATGGGACAGGATAAGTGTCTGTGTCTTCTACATTAGGAGATCTTTTTCAGCCAGTGTCCCAACAGAGTAGCCCAGCCCTATGACAAGGAACCACAGACTCCTGGCTCTGGAATTTTACCCTTGAGTTTCAGACACCTCTCACAAAGTCCACTGAAGCTTACCCTGGAATTAATAAACAAGATAATTTTTTGCTGAACTCCCATTTCTCCAAAGATATGAGTAAAGCTCTCCTAAGTGAGACATTGTGCAGAAACATTCCAATTTTCTCTTCCCCCTCATTGCATTGAACTTCCTTTTCTCCGAGGTTATCAGGTTAATCTGTCCATTAGTCTGGCTTTAACATTGCCCTAATTCTGCACCAGGATGCTTTGGGTTTTTTGGAGACACAGGTGCAGCAGGAAAGTTTTGAAGCCAGACACTTTTGGCCCCAGTTCTGACTTGTCCCTTTCTAGTTTTGTAGTTTTGAATAAGTTACTTAATCCTCCAATTTTCTTGTCTGAAAAGGGGGTTGGTCACCTAACTTTGCTGGATGGATAAATGGGTTAGCACATGAAAGCCTCAGTCACCAATCAGATGATACAACTTTTTGCTTCCTATGACATTTAAGAAAGAGATTGAATCCGAGGAAGGTCACCATCATCTAAATGGTTAGAGGGTTAGGTTAGAATTCAGGCTGCCATGTTTAGCTTGCATAGGAGGAGTGTGTTAGTTATCTATTGCTGTATAACAAATGATCAGTTAGTGGGGTAAAGTAACATACATTGTTGCCTCACCGTTTTTGTGTGTCAGGTATCCAGACAGGACTTAGATGGGTCCTCAGTGTCTCTCATGAGGCTGGGGCTGAGGCCTCATCTGAAAGCTCCACTGAGTGAAGATCTGCTTCTAAGCTTATGTGGCTAGTGGCAAGATCTGTTTTTTTGCAGGTTGCTGGACTTCAGATCTCAGTTCCCTGCTGGCTTTCAACTGGAAGCCACTTTCGATTCTTCGTCATATGACTCCCCATGGGGTAGCTAGCTCAAACATGGACAGCTCAAATAAGGCAGCTTGTTTCAACAAAACCAGAAGAGTGAAAGTCCCCTAGGAAGACAGAAGCTGGAGTCCTCTGTAATCTATTCATGGAAGTGACAGCCTATCACATTTATTGTGTTCTATTGGTCAGGATTAAGTCATTCAAGGAGAGGAGGATACACAAAGGGAAAGGATGTCATCAGGAGGTCGGGATCCTTGGAGGCCATCTTGGAGTCTGTGCGCCACAGAGGGCATCAGCTAGAGGTACATAAATGAAAGTTGGAAGATTTTGAGTTGTGAAGTAAGGGATGGCAGCCAGAGCAGGATGGTGACAGTCCATGTGGACAGAGGGACACATACTTCTCATCTATTTAGGAGACAGAGGAGATGGGAATGGTAAAGCAGGGATAAGGATAACTCCCAGGTGGCTGGCTTACTCAGCCAAAGATAAAAGGTGGTGAGAAGCTCTAAGAAGGGGAGCCAAGGAGGTTTCATGGGGAGGCAAGAACAATGAGTTTAGTTTCAGTTATGTGTTTTAGAGACTTCTGCTCTCATCTTTACTGTGGGGCTGGTCAGCCTGGGGCTCACTCCTGTTCCACTGGGATTTTATGCAGAATCCTATGGCATAAAACAATGAAAAATGGAGTTTCTTTGGTTGAGTCTAGGATAGGGATGCATGGGAGTAAAGCCGGCTGAGGCACCTCTGCAGCAACTCCTTAGGTACCATATTGGGTTTTGGTTTGAATATACTGACTTGCGGTTTTAGCCATTCCATGGGATGGAGATAGATATATGTGTATATATAACATTTATAGTATATGTGTATATATAATATATATAACATATAGTATATATACTACTATATTAGTATATATACATTAGTATATATATTATACTATATATACTAATATATTAGTATATATACTAATATACTATATATACTAATGTATATATGTAGTAATACTATATATTACTATACATAGTATAATAATATAGTATAATTAATATATATTATATTATTATTAATATAGTATAATATATATCATATTATTATATATAAATATATAATATATATAATATATGATATGTATGGGACATATATATATAATATATATATGGGATATAAATATATAAATATATTTATATCTCATGTTAATTAGAAAAGGATTTATGGAATGGCTAAAACCCCAATTCAGTATATTCAAATATAATCTCTCTATATCGTATCTATCTATCTATCTATCTATCTATCTATCTATCTATTCACGCACACATATATATATTTAAAGTCTATTTTATTTATTTTGAGAGAGAGAAAGTGAGTGGGGCAGAGAGAGAGGGAGAGAGAGAATCCCAAGCAGTCTCCGCACTGTCATTGCAGAACCAGACGTGAGGCTCGATCCCACAAAACGTGAGAATGACCTGAACCAAAACCAAGAGTTGGACATCTAACCAACTGGGTCACTTAGGTGCCCCTAAATTCATATATTTTAAGTAGTGCATATGCAAGGGAGAGTACTGAAAATTCATAAGGTCTTATGTAATCTGAAAATATAATTTGTGTGATATAACATAACCTTTTCTCTTCTCTCTGTAGAATCCCGTGGCAAATGAGGCTAAATTTATGTGACTTTGACTGTCTACCTCTTCATTAGTCCTGTGACCCTAAGGAGACCATAGCTGCCTTAGAGAGATTTAGAACTACTTTCTGGATCCTGATTGTAGTTCCCCTACCCAGCTTTAGCATTAGTTCCTGGATTAACCTTTTGTATAAAATCTTCTAAACTCTTCATGTAGCTCTGATAGGTAGAAATCATTCCCCTATGGTTATTTTGGTGTGTCCATCAGCTATTATTAAATAAAAAAAACAACAAAATCCCCATGCCATACAAAATAAGCATTGATTTAACTTGCATATCTGCAGGTCAGCTGGGGATAGGGTGACCTAGATTGGGTTGAGCTCACTGGTGCTAAGCTACAGGTTAAGATAAGGTCTGCTTCATGCTTCATGCATCTCACCCCCTTGAATCAATGGGCCAATCAGAGTATAGTTTTCTTGTTGTGATGGTAGGGGCATATGAAGGCACACAATGTTACTTAAGCACATTTCACATGCCTGCTTATAGTCCGTCTGCCAACCTCTCACTAACCAAAGAAAGTCACGTGTCTAAACCCAAAGTTATGGATGGGAAAGTGTACAAGATCAGCATTCACCAAGCACCGTTTACATGCTAGACCCCGACTTGTTGTCCAGGTTACCCACCGTAACATATTTAAACAGCTTTGGCTTTGTTTCTTTCATGGGTCAAAGCCTTGGGTCCAGGCCTCATCACACTCCTTACGGTGATTGGCACGGGATAGCTTCCCCACCAACCAGTCTGGAAGCCCCCGAATCCTCACCCAGTCCTATGGCATAGATGGTCATATCTGCCCCCCCAGAGATGAGGACAGGGAAGCTTGCGGGTGCTCCCCCCATGGGAGCAGGTGTGCCTGCAGCATTTGTCGGGCAGAACTGCAGTTCTGGGGGTACCAGGCCTGCTCCCCATCTCAGGCCCCAGGCCTGGGCTTTCCCAGGCACATGTTACCTCTGATTGATATCGAAGGTCAGGCAAGGTCTTTTATAGGCCACGGGAAGTGAAGCTCATTTCTTGCCAGGGGAGTTATTACGGCTGGTATCACAGGGTTTACAGGCCCCAGGAACTGTGTCAGGGGGCTTTTGAGTTTAAATGGAAGCAATTCATAGGCTCCAGAAGACCCGTAATGTTTATAAGAATCGCACAATTCCATGTAACTCTCAGGTGCCTAAAATCCAAGCTCGCATTTCTCAGTCGGTGCAAGATCCAGGCTATCAAAGTGAGTACCACGCTCTAATTTTGGGGGAGAGACTACAGAACTAAATAAAATCTCAATATGGAGCTTAAAACACAATTCTCTGGACGAGTCTGAAAATGTGAAAAATACTCTTTGTTCGGAAGGTTACCCTAGCTCATAAACTAAGACAAGGTTTTCCTCTGATATATAAAACTTGAGAGATTACAGTGAAGGATGCATTTCTAAAGGGACAAATGAAACATCTCATGTTTACTGGGAACCAGCCTGGAGGGTGAAGCTGATCCTTTACATTTATGATGGCTTAAACCTGTGTGTGTGTGTGTGTGTGTGTGTGTGTGTGTGTGTGTGTGTGAATGGGTATACGTGGGTGTATATGTGTATGTCTTGTGTGTGATTGCGTGTCAGTGTGCATGTGTGGGCATGTGAGCATGGGTATGTAAATGTTTATGTGTGTAAATGTGTGTGTGAGTGTGTGCGTCTGCTTTCACTAGGGACACTGGGGAAACCATCTCTGAGAAGCTGACACTTTATTTGTTTTAATTTAATTTTTAATGTTTATTTTTGAGAGAGAGAGAGACAGAGTGCAAGCAGGAGAGGGGCAGAGAGAGAGGGAGACACAGAATCCGAAGTGGGCTCCGGGCTCCGAGCTGTCAGCACAGAGCCCAATGCGGGGCTCGAACCCACGAGTGGTGAAATCATGATCTGAGCCAAAGTTGGACGCTTAACCAATGAGCCACCAAGGTGCCCTGAGAAGCTGACACTTTGTTGTTGTTGTTTTTTTTAAATATGAAATTTATTGTCAAATTGGTTTCCATACAACACCCAGTGCTCATCCCAACAAATACCCTCCTCAATACCCATCCCCCACCCTCCCCCTTCCCACCCCCCATCAACCCTCAGTTTGTTCTCAGTTTTTAAGAGTCTCTTATGGTTTGGCTCACTCCCTCTCTAACCTCTTTTTTTCTTTTCCTTCCCCTCCCGCATGGTCTTCTGTTAAGTTTCTCAGGATCCACATAAGAGTGAAAACATATGGTATCTGTCTTTCTCTGTATGACTTATTTCACTTAGGGTAACACTCTTACAGTTCCATCCACGTTGCTACAAAAGGTGATATTTCATTCTTTCTCATTGCCGCGTAGTATTCCATTGTGTATATAAACCACAATTTCTTTATCCATTCGTCAGTTGATGGACATTTAGGCTCTTTCCATAATTGGGCTGTTGTTGAAAGTGCTGCTGTAAACATTGGGGTGTGATTGTCCCTATGTATCAGCACTCCTGTATCCCTTGGGTAAATTCCTAGCAGTGCTATTGCTGGGTCATAGGGTAGGTCTATTTTTAATTTTTTGAGGAACCTCCACACTGTTTTCCAGAGCGGCTGCTCCAGTTTGCATTCCCACCAACAGTGCAAGAGGTTCCCATTTCTCCACATCCTCGCCAGCATCTATAGTCTCCTGATTTGTTCATTTTAGCCACTCTGGTGTGAGGTGGTATCTGAGTGTGGTTTTGATTTGCATTTCCCTGATGAGGAGCAACGTTGAGCATCTTTTCATGTGCCTGTTGGCCATCTGGATGTCTTCTTTAGAGAAGTGTCTATTCATGTTTTCTGCCCATTTCTTCACTGGGTTATTTGTTTTTCGGGTGTGGAGTTTGGTGAGTTCTTTATAGATTTTGGACACTAGCCCTTTGTCCGATAAGTCATTTGCAAATATCTTTTCCCATCCTATTGGTTGCCTTTTAGTTTTGTTGATTGTTTCCTTTGCTGTGCAGAAGCTTTTTATCTTCATGAGGTCCCAATAGTTCACTTTTGCTTTTAATTCCCTTGCCTTTGGGGATGTGTCAAGTAAGAAATTGCTACGGCTGAGGTCAGAGAGATTTTTTTCCTGCTTTCTCTTCTAGGGTTTTGATGGTTTCCTGTCTCACACTCAGGTCCCTTATCCATTTTGAGTTTATTTTTATGAATGGTGTAAGAAAGTGGTCTAGTTTCATCCTTCTGCATGTTTCTGTCCAGTTCTCCCAGCAACAGTTGTTGAAGAGAGTGTCTTTTTTCCATTGGATATTCTTTCCTGCTTTGTCAAAGATTAGTTGGCCATACTTTTGTGGGTCCAATTCTGGAGTCTGTATTCTATTCCATTGGTCTATGTGTCTGTTTTTGTGCCAATACCATTCTATCTTGATGATTACAGCTTTGTAGTGGAGGCTAAAGTCTGGGATTGTGATGCCTCCCGCTTTGGTCTTCTTCTTCAAAATTACTTTGGCTATTCGGGGTCTTTAGTGGTTCCATACAAATTTTAGGATTGCTTGTTCTAGCTTTGAGAAGAATGCTGGTGCAACTTTGATTGGGATTGCATTGGATGTGTAGATAGCTTTGGGTAGTATTGACATTTTAACAATATTTATTCTTCCAATCCATGAGCACGGAATGTTTTTCCATTTCTTTATATCTTCTTCAATTTCCTTCATAAGCTTTCTATAGTTTTCAGCATACAGATCTCCTACATCTTCGGTTAGGTTTATTCCTAGGTATTTTATGAGAAGCTGACACTTTGAATGAAGGAGACAGCCATGCAAAGACACAGATGATCAAGCTCTAAGTCCTAGAGTTGGAGAGTGTAATGTGTTCAAGGAATACAGTGAGGGTGGTATGGCTAGATCCTGGTGTTCCAGGTGGGGTCCAGGGAGATGAGATCAGAGGAGTAGGCAGGTTCTGATCACACAGGGTCCCATGGGTCAAAGGACTTTGATTTTGGACTAGGATTTATGAAACACTGCTGGAGAATTTTGATCAGCAAAATGATATATCCTGACTTACGCTTAAATATGGAATGAACAAGTCATGGGAACAGAAGGTACAACCTAGGGAATATTGTCAAAGGTATTATAATAGTGTTGTATGGTGACAGATGGCAGCTACACATGTGAGCACAGCATTACATGGAGAAATTGAATCACTGTGTTGTATGACTGAAACTAATGTAGCATTGGTGTGTCAACTATACCCAAATAAGGGAAAGAAATTTAAATATCCCTTTAGCTTTTGTGGGAAAGCTAGAGGTTTAAATATCCCTTTAGCTTTTGTGGGAAAGCTAAAGACCTTCAAAGGAAGGCCAGCTGGGAGGCTGCTGCAGGAGTTCCGTAGGGACTTGGGGAAGGATGGAGCATTGATGGCAGTGGGGAGGGTTGGATTTGCTTTCTGCTTGGGAGTTCGATGACTATGCTGGTTAATTGGATGTGAGGGGTGAGGGGAAGAGAAGAATGTGAGATCATGCCTAGACATTGGTCAGTGGAGCTAAGTAGTAGATGGTACCTTTGGCAAATATGGAGAACACTGGAAGAACTGGTTTGTGGGTGGGCGTGGCCAAAGTCAAGTGTTCTTTAACCATGTTAACTTTGAGAAGCATATTCCCTCCCCTCCCTTTCCTTTCCTTCCCTTCCCTTCCCCTCCCCTTCCCCTCCCTTCAGCTGCTTTTCCCTCCCCTCCCCTCCCCTCCCCTCCCCTCCCCTCCCCTCCCCTTCTCTTCCCTTTCCTTTCCTTTCCTTCATGTATCTCTCTCTTCTCCTGTTTCCTTTTTTCTTCTTCCTTCCCCTTTATGAAGGCCTAAGCACTGTATTAGGTGCTGGTGATAAAGAGGAGAAGGTGACAAGATTGTTGCTCTCAAGTAATTCACACACATGAGAGCAGTTGTTGCAGTAAGTTACGAGATATTAAGAGAAATGCTCTAATAAACATTTGCCCAACTGCCATAGAGATAGAGGGGAAGTATCTAGCTGTAGCATCTTCAAGGAATCACATAAGAGACAGCATTTCTCGAATTGTTTGAGCTTTCCTATCTTGTGCCCAGGTCCTCACTTTGTTCTCTTGACTCTTAACTTTTAACCTGGAAGCTGGTCATTGGTTCTCTGGTTATACATTCTTGCTTCCTGGGTTGAGGCTCCCTTCTCGGCTGCAGTTTTAGCCTTTAAACTTGATGTATCGATAGATGGAGAGTGACAGCCAGCTGAACCCACCTTCTGTTACAAGTGCAGTTGACTCTTGAACAACATGGGTTTGAACTATGCAGGTCCACTTATAAGTGGATTTTTTTTCAATAAATATACTGGAAAATATTCAGGAGATTTGGAACAATTTGGAAAAACTCACAGATGAGTCATGTAGCCCAGAAATACTGAAAAAATAAGAAAAAGGTACGTCAGGAGTGCATAAAATAGATATAGATAAGTCTGTTTTATCGTTTACTGCCATTACATTTACACAAATCTATTATAAAAAGTTAAAATTTATCAAAACTCAGCGCACCTGGATGGCTCAGTCTGTTGAGCATCCGACCCTTGATTTCGGCTCAGGTCATGATCCTACTGTCATGGGATGGGGCCCTGTGCTGGGCTCCATGCTGAGAGTGGATTCTCTTTCTTAATATTTTCTTTCTCTCTCTTTCTCTGCCCCTCTTCCTTGCTCACATGCATGTTCTCTCTCTAAAAATGAAATGAAATGAAATTTATCAAAACCTTCACACACTTACCATATGTGGTGCCATTTGCAGTAGAGAGAAATGTAAACAAACATACGGTATTAAACCATAAGTGCATAAAATTAACTGTAGTACATACTGTGCTACTGTGACAATTTTCTAGCCACCTGCTGTTGCTATTGCGGTGAGCTCACATGTTGGGAACATCTGCTTAAAACACCTGTGACACTAATCGCCTCCACGTGAGCAGTTCCTCTCTCCAGTAAATTGTGCATGGTGATAAAAAGTGGTTCTCGCTATTAGTAAATTTTGGAGGAGTCAAAAGTTATGCATGGCTTTTTGATAGCAACGGGGTCAGCACCTGTAACCCCAGTGTTGCTCATGGTCAAGTGTCCACGGTTCTGTAAGCAGTTCCTAACTGGTCCTGACTTGACCGGCGGGGTACACACAGGTTCTACCTTGGTCTGGGGAAGGCTTTGTGGGGGTGAGTGTTGAAGGAAGGGTAGGAACAAGCCTGGCAATCAAGGCAAAGTTCTGACTACACTTTTGGGTGTAACAGGAACACAGCACATTTCTTCTCCAGTACAGCTTCTCCTGGCCAGTTGCTGGGGAGACGGATGAGGGGGAAGGCACTGATTAAAGTTGTAAGAAGGTAAAACAGTATAATCTGGTAGGTTTTAGGCTAAGTATAGCAGGGTGCTAATAAAGGTGCCTAAGATCTTTCCTGTTTGTGAGGAGGTCAAAAGTCAGTGGCGGGAACAGACATGGAGATCCTGTGACCTGTGTTGCCTATGGTACTAGAGGCATTTATATGATGCCTGGGGTCACAGCAAAAGGAAGGACAAGTTCTCCCAGGGAAATCGGAGGATAGGAAGGAGATGATAATTCGGTTGGACATTGAGGGATGAGAAAAAGTCTACCAGCTGGAGATGGGATGAATTCCAGGCAGAGAAAAGGGGAGGTGCAAGGTACAGAGCCAGGGAGAGGCATGTATTCTAGGACTGGTGGGAAGCTGAGATGATGGGGCCAGGAAGGGGATGCAGATAGGAAGGGAGTTTGGACCAAATTGTGTAGGAACTTGAGTACCATGGTTGGGAATTTTGGCTTGAGGCCAATTGTAGAAAATGGTCAGCCCGATAAGCCTCTAAGCCAGATGTGGGTATTATGTGTCTCTGATACCTCTCCCTGTTGGATTCCTAGAGTAGGACACAGGCAGAAATTGCCCTCCCACCACGTGTGGACTTGTGTCAAGAGGTAGCACAGTTTGTTTAATGAATGAAGAAATTTACCAATTGACCAGTCAACTCTGGGAAAATAAAATTTTGTTTTTCTTTAGTTTACAGCTTGAAGTTGCTTTGTATTATTATGTATTTGTTTCAAGTATGTTCAGTTTTCCTATTTTGGGAGGTTATTCCTGACCTTCCTCCCTCCTTCCTTCTCTCCCCTTCCTTCCTTCCTTCCTTCCTTCCTTCCTTCCTTCCTTCCTTCCTTCCTTCAATATCCTCTCCCTTCTTTCCTTTCTTTAGTCTATAAACTTTCATTAAACACTTATTATGCATGTTTTCAGTGTTACTCAGGACACATGGTATCAGGGGAAAAGCATGGGTTTTGGGATCAGACGTGCCTGGGTTTGTATCTTTGCTCCTTTACCTTTCAGCAGTCATTTCATCTTTTCTAATCTCTACTTTCCTGACCTGTAATGTGTAACTAATAATATTTTATTTTAGGCTTTGTTGGGAAAGTTGAGAATTAGAGATACTTGGTGAATCCTGAATAAATTGATCAAATAATGAAAAAGTGTTTTTAGACCAACATTTTTGAATGATGTGAATTGGAAAGAATTTTTTTTTTTTTTTTAGGATCAGTTCTGTTCAAGGTATTCTATATGTGGTAAAACATCAGTCTGTTTAAATGCTAGTTCAATTTTTTATTTTTATTTTTTAGAGAGAAAGAGAGTGAATGAGGGAGAGGGGTAGAGGAAGAGAGTGAGAATCTCAAGCACGCTCCATGCTTGGTGTGGAACCCAACACAGGACTCCATCCCACAGCCCTGGGATCATGACCTGAGCTGAATTCAAGAGTCAGATGCTCAACCAACTGAGCCACCCAGGCACCCCCATATGCTAGTTCAATTAAATAAAAGAATGAATGAAGAGAACCTAGAATGGTGCCTGGTGCATAGTCAGTGTTCATCAGATTCTTTTATTACGTAATTATCCATAGTTGCAGAATAGCTTACTTTTGGTCTCATGAAAATTGTAAGGTAGTAAGTTATCTCTTAAATTTTTTTCCTCCAAAAATGCGCTTGCCAGAAACTGGTCTTATTTGATCTTGAAGTCAACTCAATGCACGTAAAGAGAGAGGAACTGTGTCAGAAAGATAATGGGAGCAAAAGAGCTGTCTGTGATGGTTTGAATGGTTGTTCCGCAATATTCACTTTTCTCCCCCTCCCACTATGGGCAGAGTAGACTTATTAGTCCCTTGGATTTTGAGCTTGGCCATGTGGCATATTTTGGCCAATAGAATGTTAGAGGATGAAATATAGTCACATGAGAAGAATATGTCCCATGTGCATGAGAGATGGGGAGTAGGCCCGATCCTTACGTAAATATTACCTGCAGTCAGATCCAATTCCCCCACAACACAAAGCAGAATTCCTCCAGCTGTGGACCCATGAGCACGAGGATACATGCTTATTGATGGTAGCCACTTACTTTTGGGCTGGCTTGTGAGGCATTGTTACTGAGGAAATAGTCGCCTGATACACTGTGTATGCATCCTTTTTATCTATTGGTCTGGACCCTGTACCTCTGCATCTAAATGTTCTTACTCAACCTTATATCATGCCATGCCCATTGCTTGGCTTTTGTAGGCAAACTTTTTATAGTTTCATATTGATCTGAGTAGACCGAACTCTTCAGTTTTAAAGGTAGAAGGTCATGACCATAATGTCATTTATTCTGGTTTCACCATTTTGCAGATGAAGAAGTCAAGAGAGGAAGCAATTCTCACTGTTCTTAGAGAAACTGAGAGGAAATGCAGGCATCCTGATTTGTCCTTACGTGCATCTTTTCTTTCTGCAAAATAACTTTTAATCCCATGAATTGGATGTTTCAAGATACTGTAAACCTGTTTTAGTAACAGAGAAAGGGTTGATGTGCAGATATGAAGGGAAGGTGAAGGCATCAGCCTAGTGGTGCTGAGGGAAGCTGAAATCGATAGGTTGGTCCGGCATTTGCCATGGCCAGACATAAAGGCTCTTCTGAAGTGTGCAATCATTGGACTTGTTCAAAGAATTTCTCTGGGAAGAAAGGGATGAAATTAAGCCATGGAGAGTTTTGGCCAAGTCATGAAAAAACATTTCCAAAAGAGTTGTTAATTTGATGGTGGAATGAGTCATAGCCCATGGGCAGGGCTGAAAATCCCATCAGCTGAATTACTCAAAACTTAACTAGACAATAAAAAAATGTATGGTCGAGACAAACATCCCTTGCAGGGTTAGGCCAAAGAGACTGGCTGTGTCCCTGTTTGAACTTTTCCTTTGTATTTTCAGGCCAAATCTACATGGAAAATTACCTGGTACCTCAAATCACGAGAATGTTGGGGCCAAATTTTGTCAATACAGAAGACTTTTCCCATTTCACTTGTCTTCAGGGTCAAGTTCATTGAATGGTGACCAAACTTTCAATATTGTTACTGTGGTAGGCCTGGTGCTTACTGGTTGGGGGGTGGAAAATCAAGTTTCTCAGTGAAACTAAATCTTGAATTTCACAATTTATAGAATAATATGGTACTGTTTAATAATAGTGATATCCCAATGGATCTTGCTAACTACAAGTATGGTTTTAAAAATAGAATCCTGGGGGCACCTGGGTGGCCCAGTTGGTTAAGCCTCCAGTTTCACACAGGTCATGATCTCGTGGTTCATGAGTTCGAGCCCCACATCAGGGTCAGTGCTGACAGTTCAGACCCTGGAGTCTGCTTCAGATTCTGTGTCTCCCTCTCTCTCTGCCCCTCCCCCACTCGTGCTCTGTCTCTCTCTGTCTCAAAAATAAACACTAAAAAAAATTTAAAAAATAGTATCCTGGTTTTAAAAGCATTCATCTTTAAATATACTGTGGTCCTTCCATTATTTCATCTAAAGTATCAACACTGGATTCCAAAGTGTGAGTGTGGGTTTTCCCATGCCATCAGGCAATTCTCTGACCCCAGGTGGGTGTCTTACAGTTCAACTCAATTCCAGTACTATCTACCTGGAGATAGCATTGGATTCCCCAGGGTGAGGGCTCAGCCCCACAAGACGGTCTCCACTGAGATGCTGGTCACAAATCCAGGCTGTCACCTCTGTTTCTGACTGCCTGGCTGCGAATCAGAGGTTGTCATGACCCCCTCCTTGGGCTCGATTAATTTGCTAGACTGGCTCACAGGACTCAGGAACCCTGTTTCCTCACTAGATCACTGGTTTATGACAAAGGATATGAATCAAACAGCCAGATGAAGAGGTACATAGGGTGAGGTTTTCAACAAAAGAGCTTCTGTCCTCGTGGAGTTTGGGGCCTGGCATGAAGGCACGTGATGCATCCTGGTTCACCAATCTGGAAACTCTTCAAACCCATTCTTTTCGGTTTTTGATGGAGGCTTCATCACATAGGCACAATTGATTAGATCTTTGGCCCTTGGTGATCCATTCAACCTCCAGCCCTCCTCCCCTCCCTGGAGGTCAAGGTGGGTACGAATGCAAATTCCAAGCCTGGAGTCACTCATTAACATAACGAAAGGCCCCTTTATCGCTGTCATCACTTAGGGAATTCCCAGCGCTTTAGGATCTCTATGCCAGAAATGGGAATGAAGACCAAATATATATTTCTTATAATAAATCACAGTATTACACCCTCCTGAATTTTTGTTTTAAAAGAAAAAAAAAAAAGAGATGTGTCTCCACATGTTGGGTGAGTAGCCAGAATGGCTTCACTTTTCATCTCGAGCCTAAGTCCATGGGGAGGCCCTTCTTGGGCCCTGATTCAGGGCCCGGGCAGAAACTCGCAGACTCCAGTTCTTTTCAGAGGATTTCCTTCGCCCTGTCACTGTGCCTTGACTGATGTTATTGTTTTCTTAACCTCCATCTTCTTCGTTAGTTAGTAAGCTCTTCACTTAGTGTCTTTGATTCAGTGAGCGAATCACTGAGTAATCAGACCCAGGACGGGTGCTCGGGTTCTACTGATTCTTTCTTCCGGAGGCCTCGGTTCGTACAACTTCTTGTATCTCTCGTGAAATGCCTCTTCAGGGACCTTTAGCTTTCCTCAGGTTAAGTTTAAATTCCCCCTTGTGGCCCTGAAGACTTGTCATGCTATGGGCTCCTCCTACCCATCCAGACTCTTCCCTTTCTCCCTAGACATTTTGTTTCCAGTCTGGAACTCAACTTTCCATTCACCACTGGGCTTCTTCCATTTCTGTAACAGAAAGCTCGATTTTTTTCCTTCTTTTCCTATATTACTCATGTTTCTCTTCGGGTTTGTGTTATGTTAAAAAAGAAAATCAAGGAAGTCAACTTAAAGATTTAATTGGCTTTATTAAGCGATTCATGAATCAAGCAGCATTCCATCCAGCAAATAGATGCTCTAAGGAGTTGTACAAAATGGAAAGTTCTTATAGGCAGGAGGGTCGGGCAACGATGTTACCAACAAAAGAAAAGAAAGGATTGTTTCAGGGTAGGTCATCTTTTTGGGGGGAATAGAAGGGCAGGGTTTCTAACATGGAGATGACCTCACTAGTGCTGATCAGGAAATTTCAGGTTGAATATTAAAAGGTCACATTCCTGGGAGTGGTTGAAACTATAAGTAAGTCTTGATTTTCTGGGGAGCAAATGAGCCCCATTTGGGGCCTGTTGTTTCTTTCTATTTTAATAGTTTCCTGTGGTGGCTATAACAAATTACCACGATCTTGGTGTCTTAAAACAACAGAGACGTATTTATTCTCTCACCATTCTGGAGACCAGAAATCTGAAATCAGGGTCTCCACAGGGCCATCTTCCTTCTGGAGGTTCTAGGGAATAATCCATTTCTTGTCTCTTCTGGCTTTTGGTATTGTTGATATTCCTTGGTTTGTAGCCAAATCTCTCTGCTCTGCCTTCACATCATCATCTCGGTGTGTCTTCTCCTTTGTAGGCCAATCTTAGGAGGATATTTGTCATCAGATAAGGGCCCACTTCAGTTGACACATAAAATTAATCATTATAGTCACATAGAATCACTTCTGCTTCATTCTGTTGGTCAAAGCTCATTACCATCGAAGATTCAAAGGAAGTGGATAGAGACTCCATTTCTTTCAGAGTCTGTGTACCTTACCACAGAGAGGCAACCATGTCCCTGTGAAATATGCACGACTGGATCCTACCTCATGTCCATTGATTTGGAATTGACAAAGTAGGGCAAAGGAACCTACAAGTTTACAAAACTTTCTCAAAGATTATGATCCCAACCATAGTTTAAGGGCCCGTGTTCTGGACAATGGGAAATAATCTTCCTGTTGGTTTTGCCTTCTTTCCCAACACAGATTTTTTTCTTTAGGATTTAGACCCTTGTATCCAGCTTCATTGTCTCTGCCTTTGCATTTATTCTCTGCTTTTCTAGTTCTATCTCAGTATTGTCATCTTGAAACAAGTCCACTGCATTACATGAAATTATGGCACTTTTTCTTATTTTATTTATTTATTTTGTTTGGTCCTTTTCTTTTTAATCTTGAAGGTGTGCTATTTTATTTTATGTTTTTAAATTTATTTTTTTAAAAATTTTAATGTTTATTTATTTTTCAGAGACAGGCAAAGCACAAGCAAGGGAGGGGCAGAGAGAGAGAGGGAGACACAGAATCGGAAGCAGGCTCCAGGCTCTGAGCTGTCAGCACAGAGCCCGACGCGGGGCTCGAACCCACAAACGGCGAGCCAAAGTTGGACACTTAACTGACTGAGCCACACAGGCACCCCTAATTTATTTTATTTTTAAGATATATTTTTACTTTTCAAATAATTTTACTTTTAGGGGCGCCTGGGTGGCGCAGTCGGTTAAGCGTCCGACTTCAGCCAGGTCACGATCTCACGGTCCGTGAGTTCGAGCCCCGCGTCGGGCTCTGGGCTGATGGCTCGGAGCCTGGAGCCTGTTTCCGATTCTGTGTCTCCCTCTCTCTCTGTCCCTCCCCCGTTCATGCTCTGTCTCTCTCTGTCCCAAAAATAAAATAAACGTTGAAAAAAAAAATAAAAAAAAAAATAAAAAAAAAAAATAATTTTACTTTTATAGGAAAGTTGCAAAAATATAGAGAGTGCCCATATGCTCTTTACCTATTTCCCCCTATCTTGAATAGGTAGGCACGGTATATTTGTTGAATAATTCACATTGGTACCATTCTAGTCACTAAACCACAGACCTTACTTGGAATTAACTAGTTTTCCCATAGGGTCTCCCCACCCCCCCCTGCCGCCCATATTATAAGATTGAATCCAGGAAGTTGCTTGATTTAATTGTGGTGTCTCCTTAGTCTCTGTGACAGTCTCTCACTTCCTGCTTTTTATGATCTTGATAAATTGGAAGATGACTGGTCAAGTATTTTATAGAATGGCCCTCAGGATTTGTCTGATGTGTTTCCTTTTGTGCATGATTATATTGAGATGTTTGCGTTTGCGGAGAGGTAAAGCACCCTTCTAATCATGTCATGTCAGGGAGGACATGAGGACAGCATGAGTTAACCGTTGGATATTAACATTCATCACTTGATCGCGGTAATATCCTCTAGGTTTCCCCACTATAATATTGCCCTTATCCCTCCCCACACTGTTCATTGGAAGCTAGTCACCAAGTTCTGCCACTCTCAAGGGGAGGGAAGTTAAGCCCCACTTCCTGGACAGGGAAGTATCAACATGTATGACTGGGAATCTTCTGTAGGGAAGATTCCAAATAATGTATATTTGGTCTTTTAAATCAAGGAATGTTCAAAGTAAAGAATGTCCATTGAATAAAATGGAGAATCATAATATCACTGCTCAGGAAAAAATGAGTTCTGCTTCCTCCAGTTGTATTCAGTTATGATCTTTTTTTTTTTTTTTTTTTTTAAACTAAGTCTACAGTGTGGGCACTATCTTTGGGATCTATCAAAATATCATATAAAGATTATTGCCTGGATTTGGAGGGTCCCTAACTCAGCTGGCTACATCAGAGTTTTAAAAAATCAAGTGAAAAACACATGCCATGAAAAGTACAATTGCCAGCGTTTCCGTGGCAACCGGAGTACAAAGGGCTGTTTGCCTAGAGAGGTCTGTTTATTTTATTTTATTTTTCTAAAACTATCAAGAACAACCCTTTGAGATGTGACATTCTGTTTTCACAAGCACACTCAAGGTGTCAGACAGAGCCCAATTTTATATTCCTTGAAAATAGAGCAAGCTGTACTGTTTGTCGGACTTTTCAACATGTCACTTTCAACCAATTTTATGTACAAATGGGTTACAGTCCCATGAAAATATTCAGAAAAAGAGGAAACTGTTTCAAAAAGGAGTATTAAGTATTATTACATTGAAAGCCATTCAGAGTGGGAAACCTTCCCACCCAACCTCCATCTTTTAGAGGAACAGGGAACCAGAATATTTCTCTAACATGGGAAAGTCTCATCTTTACCAATTAGAGGTCTGAGGGGAGCTCGCTTAAGTTGACGATTTATCTCCCCTCCTCTAAAATCATGCTCGCTTTGGTGACATGATCTTGGAGTCGCTTTCAAAGGCACTCTTAGTCCCCTGCCCTAGGAGACACTTATTTCATTTCTGTCTCCAATATGGCTCCAGGATGCACATGCTTATCCCCAAACCAGGTCTTCAGACCTGCAGAGAATTTATTATATAAGATTTATTGAGAAATGTTGGTTTACAGGATATTCCAGGAGTCATTTCCATCTTTAAAAGAATATATTCATTTAGAGTACTGAAGCCTGGCTGCTTAGATCTGTCACTTAAAAATATGCCCCTCTCACACCGATGCAGCTTTGATGCAACCATGTCTGAACAGCAGCCTTTCGAGGTTGTGTCAAGACAAGAAGTAGGGATAATTTAAGGTGACAGGGCCAATTTTAAAACAGAGGCCCAGTGTTCCTTATTTTGGGGACTGGGCTCAAACTGAGTTACTTTATGCCATTGAGAACTTCTTAGAGAGTTTCTCAAGTTTTACTCTCTACTCCCAGGAAAATGAGGCTTTCCACCAACAGCACAGATGAAATCTTTGCCCAGAGAAGATTTCAGGGACTTGAAATTGAGAGACATTAGATGAATTAAGAGTTTTGTTGATTCCCCAGAGCTTTTCCTTTGACAACCTTTTTTAGCATTGAACATATTTATACTTGTATATTCTGTACACAAATATTTTGTATGTCAAAAACGAAATGCCCTTAAGATTTCATCTCGATGTTGTTTTGAAGTGGAAATAAGAAGTGGCCAAACCTTCAGAATTTATGAGCCAGGTGGTGGATCCATTCTTCCTGTCCAGTGCATATTTCCCTTGTTTGACCTTCCAGGCATGTAACCCCCTGTTAGAGTGTCTTGAATGGTGCCCTCCCTCACCCCCCAAAAGCTATATTTAAGTCTTAACTCCCGGGACCTGTGAATGTGACCTGATTTGGAAAAAGGAACTTTGCAAGTGTAATTCAGCCGAGGATCTCGAGATCAGATCATCCTGGATCTGGGGAGGATGCTAAGTCCAGGGACACATGTCCTTGGAAGAGACTGAAGAGGAGAAGACGCAGACACAGAAGAGAAGGCCAAGTGAAGACTGAGGGGGAGATGGATGTCAAGATTGGAGTTATGCTCCCACAAGCCGAGGAACCCCTGGAATCACCAGAAGAGATGAGAACTCCTTCAGAACCTCTAGAAGAGACAGCTTATGACAACACTTTGCTTCAGACTTCTGGCCTCCAGAGCTGGAGATAACACCTTTCAAATGTTTCATTGCCCTCTTCTGGGGTTTGTCTGGCTGCCCCTGGAACCTAATGTACCTATGTTCTCTGTATCATCCTTATCCTCCTTGCTCCTTGGGAAACCTGTTTTATTCATTAATTTTCATTTACATGCTGTAGTCTAGGCCCTGGAAATATAAAAAACCAATAGGGTGAGTCAGTGCCTTTGAGGAGTTTACAGTCTGGGGGTGGTTGGAGGGGAAGGTGGGTCTTTAGCAGCCTTGATTGGCAATAGCAGACACTCGTATCCCTGGGTTAACCCAGGCTCACACCTTGGTGAGCCCGTGGCGAGCCTTCTCAGCCGCGGTGCTATTTTGACATTTGGGATGGATAAATCTTTGTTGCTGGACTTCTCTGTGCATCGCGGGATATTGAGCAACATGCCTGGCCTCTACCCACTAGATACCAGTAGCAAGTCACCCCCCCTCTCCATTGTGACAATCAAAAATGTGTCCAGATATGGCCAAATATGTATCTTCTGGGGGAGCAAAGTCGCACCCGGTTGAGAGCCATGGGTGTGTGGCATTTCTCTGCCCGGAACGCTGTTGCCCTTGAGTACCGGCTTTAACCCTTGATATCTTCCTTGATTCTCAAATCTGTGCATTTCCCCTGTATTCCTATGGCACTCTGCACAACCCTTGCTTAAGGCAGTGATCTTACCCTACTTCATTTTTCTGTCTAAACCTCTGCCTTCTTGTTCTTGAGGTTTTCCAAGAAGAGATGTGTTTTTGCATGTCTGTTCCCTCCCCCCCCCCCCCCCCCCCCCCCCCCCCCCCCCCGCCCACACACACCTAATGTTTGTTATGATAAGAAGGAAAGACCTCCTGGGGGGGTCACACTGTGAGGCCCCCAAAGGAGGCAGATGTGCGTGGCCCAGCAAATGTTTTATTACCAGAAAGGGCTTTGTCCACATACCTCAGTACAGGCTCCTGAAGAGCTGGACTGGGCCTTCTGTCGACCACGAGGGCTTCTTTTGTGCCCTAGGCCTGAGGTTGGCAATTTGAGCAGTGTGGGCAGCTTCTGAGACCCCCTTTCCACAGACAGACACCCCCACGCTTGATCTGTGGCTCATCAGTCCCTTGAGATGGTCCTCAAAGAAAGGGTCTCATGGTCATTGACATTTAGGAAACCTTGCCTCTTGTTTTCCCTCTCAGAAATTCACAGGGCACATTAGTAAAGATGAGAGATGGAGGTAGAACTTGTTTCACATTATTCAGATCACTGTTTTCTAGACTCACGGGACCACTGAACCTAAAGCATCTACGAAATCTGCAATCTCATGACCTGTGTTCTAGGAAATGCTAACTTAAACTCACAGCCTAATATCCTCCATTGGAGGCAGCACTTACACACTGACGCGCTTTGTTTTTAGTTTGTTTGTGTTTAGATTTAAATTAGTATCTAAACATTGGGAGATTTCTCCTAAAAATGGGTTTGGGGGCTTCCTTAATTCTTTTCTTATTTGGTATCAATTAGCTAGAATTCTCTGGTCATTTATTTTTTTAAAGTTTATTTATTTTGGGAGAGACAGAGAGAGGAATGAGCAGGGGCGGGGCAGAGAGAGATTGGCGGGGGCGGGGGCGAGGGGGGGGGCGGCAAAGGATCCAGAGCAGGCTCTGCACTGACAGCAGAGGGCCATCTGAACTCATGAACCGTGAGATCACGACCTGAGCTGAAGTCACACTCATAAGTGACTGAGCCACCCAGGTGCCCCTCTCTGCTCATTTTAACAGGGAAGAGTTTTCCCAAGTAAACCCAAATCTCCACCATGCCCTTTTATCTCCCTGATGGAAGCTGAGGGTCAGATGCCTTTTATTACACGCTTGTACCCTCCTTTTCTCTGTAAGTAGAGAAATAATGCTCTCTTGGAAATGGAGGTAAAGAGAGATAGACTTGAAGGCTGTGTTTCAAGAAAAGATAGGAGCAGGCATCTTGACTCTCTTACGCTAGGCCAGCATCATCGGGTGCGCTGGGATTTGCATGCCGGCCAGAGAGAGGACACGGGGAAGGAGACTGCAGGCAGAACTGATCAAGGGAAAGGTCTCGGCACCCAGGATTCCAACCAGAAGTGGGCCACTTTTTCACTCCTTTAGGAGAGAATCTCTAAGGAGAGTCTCCCTTAAATAGGAAGTCGCTGAAGAGTTGAAAGATCTCTGAGGTGGATACAATTAGACGGCTGGATATGAGGAGGAGTCCTTTCTGGTTGCTGGGCAGCATGGCATGCACACTAGCAAAGAGGTTGGAAAGCGTAGGGCATGTCTAATATGCCTGTGGCAAGACGTGTCGTTCCTGCAGCTGGGGGGGGGGGGGTCTCGAGAGGGGATCTCACAACAGACAGAGGGAAGAGAAGCGAGGGGCATTGGAAGGGATTTGGGCTCACTGGATTGGAAGAATGTTAAACAGGCTCAGGTTCACCCCTTTGATCCCTAAAACTTGGCCAGATTTGATCACATTAAGGAGCAATGACCATCGGGTAGCCCCAAACAGGTGGGGAGAGGGGCACAAAGACTTAGCCAAGAAAGGGTCTCTACTCAGGGTGCGGCGGACATATTGTTTGCACCCTTCTCATGGCTGAGGGACCGTGGTGACACGAAGTGCTCTTGGGCCAGTCAAGCGTTTGGACTTGGGTGTCAAGGAGTAGGATCACGGGCTCTTCCCAATTGAGCCTGTCTTTGTGAAACTGTTCACTTCCCCTGAAGGAGTTAACATGGCACTGTGACCAGGGCAATTAAAATGTCATTTAGACCCTTGGAGAATAATATGGCTCCAGATTTTAAAGGGCCTCAAATAAGACCGCGTGGGCCCTTTAGAGAGTGAGATACCATTGTTATTAGTGTGAAAGGGGGGGGGGGGTGAGGGAGCATGGGGTCATGGTCTGAGCCAGGGAAGATAAATCTCCCTGTGCTGAGCAGAGGCCTGGCCATCTCCTTGTGATGTGGACTTTATATACAGGCTCTGACTTAACGATTCCTTAAACTGTTCCCATTTTAGCCACCAGTGCCCGTGAAGGCAGATCTGTGCAATCTCATATTCCAGGAAGTAAATGTAATGTCACAGGCCAATGAAATTGACTAGTCTGACAGGAACACACAAATAACCAGGACGTAAGGCTGCACCCCACATCCCCCTGCCGTGTTTATTTAGGAGTGGAGGTCCATTAAGTGCTCTGTGATGGCCTCCTGATAACACACCCACCTTTGCGGGGCGGCTGGGGTTGGATGTCTGCCCTTACATGTGACAGCTGACATTTTTGGATACACTTAAAGATGGGCTTGTCCACCACAGCGCAGAGGACAGAAACCACACATCTTAAAGTTACAGCCTTTCTCACTCATGCTTAGGAACAAGTGGTTCTTTTCAGGGCTTTCCGTTTATGTTGAGGGTCTCTTTTCTCTGTGAGAATATTGTAAAACCTGTCACTAGAGATTGGGGCTCCATTGCTGGAGGGAACAACATTTCAGCAAATGTTTATGGGATGCGCAAGGAAAATAATGCTGAGATGTGTGTGCCTGAACAACAGTGTAAATTTTGAGGGACACGGAGGTGAGGCAGAGACCCCGAATTCTTTACCGTCTTCAACTTGGCATGCCAGGAGCCACGTCTCTGAAAGTCTGGAGAGCAAAGTGCAGCTTTCAAGCCCACAGCCCACCTGCTAAGTCATATTTCTGTTAGTTCCTCGCAAACGCCCCTGGGCTCTCCCTGCCTGAACTTCACCTCTGTCTTGTCCATTGCTCCTTCCCCCACCAACGCTGCTAAAATGACCCATCTTTGATCTTTATATCTTCATTGATTGGTTGATTGATTCACCTAATATTAACCGAGTGCCTGGGACCCACTGCCCTGGTGCTAAGGATCCTGCAAGAAATAATTCAGAAACCCCCCTGTTCTTGTGGAGTTCACATTCTGGGTAGGGTGAGGGGAAAGACATAACAAATAGGTAAATCAATGAATAAAGACGCTAATTTCTGAGTCACCTGGGTGGTTTAGTCAGTTAAGCATCAGACTCTTGATTTAGGCTCAGGTCATGATCTCGCACATATGAGATCGAGCTCCACATTGGGCTCTGTGCTGGGAATGGGGTCTGCTTGGGAATCCGCTCTTTCTCCCTTTCCCTCTGCCCATCCCCCACTGTTGGTCTGATGCTCGCTCTCGCTCTCTCTCCAAAAAAAAAAAAAAAAAAAAAAAGGGTGCTGATTTCTGAGAGTAATAAATACCACAAAGAGAGGGAAACAGAGCGAAGGGAAAGAGTGGAGGTGAAGGGGGGCTTGATTTAAGTTGGGTGGTCCAGGAAGCCTCACTTAGGAGGAAGCCCAGGTGAGGACGGTGGGGGGCAGCCGTGTGGCTCACAGGGTGATGCTCCATTCGCTGTGTGGGGGGGGGTCGCCTCCCCCTCCCAAGGACAGGATCTGGTCTGCGTTGGTTGAAAACACCAGGAGGCGGGAGGTGCCGGAAGGATGTGAGCCAAGTCGGGGAGCCAGAGATCAGTCAAAGAACTAGAGAGGGCCCAGGGCCTTCAGGGCCCTGAAGGTCATGGTTTAGGGACTGGATTCAATTCAAGGTAGGAGGGGGAGCCAGCAGAGGGTGTAGGCAGTGCGTGATGGGCTGGGATGTGCATTAGATCAGTGTTGAATCTCTCGTCTCTTTCGTGCCAGTTCAGAGGTCGCCTGCCTGTGAACCGTTTGCGGCAGCAGGGACCCTAGGCTCACAGCGTGACTGTGGACTGACGAAGGGCGTCCGCCTTCCCGTCCAGTGCCTCTGTGCACGGTGAGGACAGGAGTTGTGCCCGGGGTAGGCCATGCTCGTCCACAGCGTTTTGCACACAGTGCCTCCTCAATAGACGTCTACTGCATTGACCTTAATTATAAGCTCCCGGAGGTTAATAACGTTTGGCCAATTTATTTTGTAAAATTCCAAAGGGCCCTTAAGAAAAGTTCTTTGATGGTGGATTGGGCTCTTGAAACAGTGGTCTTAATGGATCGTCACCCAGATGGCTCCCACCTCGTTGGAGGGGTAATTAGGGTGAACTCGACCAAAAGAATTTATTCAAATGACTTCCCTTGGTCAATTAGGTTCCTGCAGATGATTTTAGAATGTTTCTTAAACATGTCCGTGTTCAGGCAATGAAACCAAGATTAAAAGCCCAGACTCCTTGTTGCAGGTTCCAGAAAAAATGTGCATTTTAACGGCTGCTCCCCTAACTTCAAAATTAAACATATTACATTCTTGGGAGTACGATTTCAGCTTCTTTACATTTATGACACAAATGGAACCATTCGCCCTCACTTCAGTCCATAAAGGCAAGACTCATTAGAAGGAGGAAATTTCCTTTATCATTAATGGGCCACACTCACATGATAAACCCAGCTCCGCTTCTCCCACCCCCTTTCCCGAAACTTCGATTCTCGTTTCAAGCCGTTCCCACATAGACTATTTATCTTCCACATTTCCCCAACTCTCAATGGCACCATTATATCCTTTATTTGGAATCATAAAACTTTGAGAATAAAAAAGAAGCAAATTAATCCTCCCAGGGGAGTGAAGGAAGACGGATCCTGCCAGCTTTTAACTTGTAGGATTGGACTGGCCTGGAAACACAGTTTTCTTTTTCAACAGCTTCGCCGGTGGGGGGAAATGAATGGTTATGACAGAGAATCCTGAAATAAAATGCAGAATTATGCAAACGCGTTAAAAACTGACAGCTTGAAATAAAAACTGTTGAAAACCCGAGGAATAAACAATGCGGGCTGGAAGGGGAACATTTTGAAGCTACGAATGGGTCACTCTGCTTTTATTATTCACAGCGGAAAAATAACCTCGATCATGATGTGAAAACCACAATTTCCTTTATTTGTGGATCATGCCAGATTAAAAAGCATTCAGGGGAGAAGTGGGGCTGGGAGAACTGAATGCCGTCCGAAGAGGCAGGAGCTCAGTGTCCAGAACCCTGTCGCGGACGCTGGCTCACTGGGTCCCATTGCATAAGTCCCTTCACCTCCTGATGACTCCCTTCCCATCATCAGGCTGGAATTAAGGATTCGGCCTTTCCTCTGGGGCCTGAGATCTGGCTCTCCTAACTGCCAGTTGGATGACGTGCTTTGCCATTGCGATTTGCTCTAAGGAGTCTCAAGGTTGTTGTGAAAACAAGCGATAAAAGTCAGTTAACAGGGCGGCTGCCACCAGAACGGCCAGTGAGAAAACCTGTAGTGCAGAATGCCTGAGAGTGAATCTCCAGGTTTGGGGTTCTGGAAACAGATTCTGTGGCTAGTAAAGCCTTTATGATTTGATTTTATTTTTATTACTCTTTCAGTTGGGAGCTAGCGTCCCTGGATAATGGATGAATATTGTGCTCTCCTAGAGTAAAATGAAAATCATCGAGTTGAGAAACAATACACAAGCAGAATATGACAGCTTCAGAGGATTTTGGAGGTCATCTGGTCCGGCACTTTCATTTTGCAGAGGAGGAACTTGCCGATGCAAAAAGTTTAAACGACCTATTCAGGCTCGTGGATCCACAGAGCCACAGGGCCAGTTGCCGCTGGCTTTGAAACCTGATTTTGACGGTGGCTTAGTGAATTCAGTAGTTTGAACGAAGGCTGGCGATACCAGAAGTTTCTGCATCGCGGTGAATTTGATGGTGGGCCAGAAGGGATCCAGAGGCAATCCTGGGTAATGTCCTTTATTATGAAAGAAGTCTTCTGAAGCTAGAGGAGGCAGGCACCTTTTCGAAAAATGATGTGGGCGTAGCTGTTAATTGCAATGGTTAAATTGCAGTCATTTCTGTTTAGTTTATGTTTTCCTTCCTTCCCTCCCTCTTTCTCTTTTTGTCTTTGTGTCTTTTTTCTTAAATTTTTTTTTTTATTTTTAATTTGAAGAGATGTTCTGGAGAAAAACTAGGTAAATATGAAATGAATCTAGGCCTTGGTTACCTAGTGTGGAGAGAAAAACCCAGAAAGTGGAGGTGGGGGCCGGTTCACATGGTAGAGAGGAAAAAGCTCCTGTGATTTACTCTGACTTGCTAATTTTCAGAAGGAAATTAATAAAATTGATTCCAGCAAAAACTCTAAGTGGACAAATAGAAGAAAAACAGATCGAGAATTGTGGATATTTAGGGCAGAGAGAAAGTTCTTAGAGAAATCTTTCCCTCAGGGAGAAATAAATATTTAGGAGAAATCACTAACTCTAAGGGTCGTTAAAGCAAAGATCACTCATAGGATGGAAAGCAAACCCTCCCACCAACTATTAATTCCAATTCCTAGACTTGGTGGCAGTAACATGATTAGTTATTGTGGGTTCTGGAAGAAAGCGGGACCCTTGGCAATAAAGCCCTGGAAATATGTATTTTTAAGTACTATAAAAGATGTGGAAAGCAACTTTACTTTTCATCCCGGGGACTAGAAATAATACACCTGCAAGGACAGATGAATGGCATAATGTTGGCATTCAATGGGGCATTAAACATTTTGCGCCACGTATGGGGTTTTCCTGTCATTAATTCTAGGTAAAATAAACTTTTAAAAAATGTTTTTGTTGTGTTTTTGGATAGCATTTATTTTTCACCAACTTGCTTTTCTTTGCCATTTTTTTTTTTTTTTCTGCTGGGTTTTTGTGTCTATTATGTTTTTTTGTGTCCGCTGTGCCCTTGGCTGATTTCCTCACTGGCCTCCCTGTGCTATGGGGCCTTTCTTTTTCCTTCCCCTGCCCCTTTGGCGTCCCCTCTTTCAGTCCTGCTGCACGTGTTCGGACCCATGTCAAGGTCGGATGCGGTCAGTTCTGCTGGCTGCAGTCACTGTGGTTTGCCTGTGGCACCCTGGGATTGGCAAGGCCTTGGACACACTGTCCAGGAGCTGCAGAGATTGGGGCCACCCGAAACTCTCCGATACCAGGGTGCCCATTCTCGAATTGAGTGGGATGGCAAGGCCTCGCTTTTCTTCCTGGTTCTACTTCTGGCCTTCCTCCTTCATTTTGTCTGCTTCCTTAAAGCAGTTCTCTTCCCTGTTAGCAGTACACATGCCTTCCCTTTTCAACTTGGTCGGTTGCAAATCAGGGAAAAAGGCGTGGGTGTCAGGATGCCTGGGTCCTTCATCCCGGCTCTGACACTCACACAGCACCTGCGGGACACTAGACAAGCCACCGAACCCTCTGATTTCAGTTTCCTGAGAACTTTGGGTTCAGATAAATGTGTCATCTCCTGAGACCTATCATGTAGTAATTCTCCTCTGGGGCTCCAGGTGTGATGGGGAAGTAGGGCAAGAAAGGAATTGAGCAGAACACACTGTCTTGATGAAGATGTAAAATTTGACTTGAGGAAGTAAGCCTGGCAGCTTACAAAGTGTGGTGCAAGGACTAGTCTCTGGGAGCCCTTGGAGCTCTTATGAAAATTGATTTAATTGACTCACCAAATAATTATGGCAAGCTGACTATGCGTCAGGCTCTGTTTTGGGTGCTTGGCACATAGCAGGGGACAGACAAGGGCGGGTACCTGCTGTCATGGAGCTTAAGCTTGGTTGGTGTTTCAGGTGTTTATATGTGCTAGGAAGAGTCTAGCCTGCTAAGACAAGGGTGAGAGGCTGCTGTTTCATACAAGGTAGTCAGGGAGGCCTCCTGGAAAAGGCAGCACCAGAGCAGAGACCAGAATGACGTAATGGAGGGAGCCATGTGGATGTCTACGGAAAGAGTGTTCCAGGCAGGAAAACAGCTAGTGCAAAGGCCTGGAGGTAGGAGGTATGTTTGAGGAACGGCCAAGGAAGCCAGTGTGGCTGATGCAGGGTGGGAGGGTGAGGGTTCCTGGGTTGTACCATTAAGTCCATCACTGTATCCATAGGCTTGGAGTTGGGTTACAGTCGGATGCTAAGCAGGTTCCCCAAGGATTTCTTATGCCCATTCCACATGTGACCCTAAGACTTGCCTGATGGCAAGGTGACAGGTGAGGGATCTTCTCATTCTGGATCCTGAGTCCTTTAGGTCAGTCAATGAGCATTCTATTGGAGACCATGATATTGAGAGTCTGTGTCAGTCTCTCTGGAACTTTGTTTTGGTAGCTTGGGGACAATCTTTGCCTTGGCTCCAGAGAATTCACCAACCCCCCTTTGGATGATCCTTGGGTGCCTGTCACTGTGAACTCTGAGCCATTTCTTGGGTTTAGGTCTCTTCTTGCTACATCTCCCATTTTTGGTAGAAGTATCTTGTGGTTGTAATTCAGAGTTTATCCTATTCAGAGGATATTCTATCCTAAAGAAGTAGGACCATGAAGACAGGTTCCCTCCTAGCGCCTAGAGAGGACTCTCAGCCTGGGTGCAAGGAATGCCCAACGAGTAATTTAGACACTTAAATCCATTGAGAAATGTGAGTCAAAATTTTTTAACTGAATTGATCCAATCTAGTAGATAGCCTTTGCTGGCTTCAGACGGTGGGTTCCCAGTAGAGAATTAAATTGAACAGCTTTGTGACTTATCCCACTTTGCCAAGGACTTTGAGTGTATGGAAGTTTATCCTCATATCTTTATAAGACCCTTCCCTGACTCAGCCAAAGAGTCTCTTTTAGTCCCGGGCCCCAAGTAGCCAGACCTTGGGGAAAAGTATATTTGTCACACTAAGAACCTTAAGAATCAGAATTTTATAGACCTCTCATTAGCTGGTTAAAAATAGGGCCAGCCAACTGCCTTCACGGGGAGAAACTTCTGGAAAAGAGATGTCCACTTTCATCTGAGTGGTCTGGTTCTCATGGACCCCCATGATAGCGGCCAGACTGCTCGGTGAACAAACAAATGTCTCATGGGTCCTCATGCAGAAAATGTTTCCCAGATGCACCAGCCAGCCCTCTGCTCACTGAGCTTGCTTTTGCAGCTGTGATGTCAGGTCTGGGCTTTGATTCACCAGGCTTCTCAGCCAGAAATCCCACCTCTCTGCTTCTCCCCAGAGAGAAAACCCCACTGTCCCGCTCGGGCCCAAACCTTGCTTCCATTCAGATGCCACAGAACAGGAGATGTCCCTTCTCTGCCTCTTCTGAAGCTTTAAACCACTCCTTGGCTGCCCCTACCACTTCCAATCACCACCCTTTTCTTCCCTTATCTCCCCATTTTGGGCAGAAGTATCTTGTTGTAATTCAGAGTTTATCCCACAGGGCCCCCCCCCATCAGAACTTTTTTTGTAGTCTCTGGGTTCGATGAAGCCAGATCTTTTTCATTTGGGTATCCCCAGTGCTATCATGGTGGCACATTGGGTGGTGTGGGACCGTCACGTACTTATGGCCAGAGTGAGTATAGTTAGCTGAATGAGTTCAGGTCTAGCAAAGACACTATGCTCAGCATAGGATTTATACTATGTCCTAAAGGACTAGTACAAATGAATAAAAATGCAATCAGAATACCAAGAGGCACACTAGACAGGGATAGATGATATCATTCACACAGATAGAGTAGTAAACAATATTTGGCTTCACTAGTTCTGAAAGAGCAAAAGGATCATGCCCTTGACTGATGACCTGGGACGTATCTGCATTTCTGGCAGCAGTGAAGGTGTACGTTTTCGCACACCACTGCACGCTGATAAATGTGTATTTTGGGTCATAAATCATTCATATGCTTTGACATAATAGTCTTGCTCTTGGAAATTGATTATAAGGAAATGATCCAAAATAAGGGGCAAAAACTATAATGTTTTTTCAGAGCTCTGTTCCTTATCACTTAAAAACAAGGTTGCAAATGCCATATTCAATAATAAGGGTTAAATAAAACCTGTTACATTCTGTGGCACACTCTACAACCAACTTAAAAAGCACTTACAGAGATTTAGTACAGGTTGAGCTACAGTCTAAAGATAACATCTAATGATAAAGCAGAATATTTTCATAATTCAGTAGACATACTGACTAGGAGAAGGAAGGCTGAGTTGGAACGAAAAGAACTGGAATTCAGGTTGGAGGGCATTTACTTAGCTTGTATTTTATCTCTCCTGATCCTTGGATTCTTCATCTACAAAATGGACACACAGATTTTTACCTTTTAGGATGAGATATAGTGTGTGCAAAATCCAGGGTCTGAGCATAAAGGGCATGCTCAATAAACGTAGATATTATTATTATTTGAGCAAAGTTTGCTTCACCTATGACCTAAATCAAGAAGCCAAGACTCTGCCAAATAGTTAATGATGAATGGGGAAAAATGGGCTTTCATATGTTTCCCTATTGAAGTGGGAATATTAGGAGGGACAGATTGCTGAGAAGATAAGGCAAGATTTTGATGAAGAGATGGAGTGGGGAGAACATAGTAGGAGGATGGGAAGACAAAGATGGGGAAGGGAGGTGAGAACCAATACGGGTTATGGGGAAGGGCAGAGGCTGTACTGATTAGTAGAGAGGATCATTTATGTTAGGGAGCGGTGGATAAATGATGTGGAAAAGATTCGGGAAGTCTTTGACAGCATCCATTTTTGACAGAAAGCATTCTCAGGTGAAGGTAAATATTTGAATGGTAAGGTAAGGTTTGGTGGGAAGACTGAAGCTTCTACAGCACGTTACTGATGAAATGAAAGGAGTTAACAAGTTCAGATTTCATTCTCTGTCTTCCTTCCTATCCTAGCACCCTGTCAGGACATGATCCAAGACCATTTACATGTTAGTATGCATTTATGTCTACTTGTTCCTATTTTCAACAATCCATCAAAAATTCACTGAAGAATTCTTCAAAGTATTTGCACTTTAAATCTTATTTTTCAATGTTTTTTTATTTTTGAGAGAGAAAGAGACAGAGAGAGAGAGAGAGAGCAGGAAAGAGGCAGAGAGAGAGAGATACACTGAATCCGAAGCAGGCTCCAGGCTCCAAGCTCTCAGCACAGAGCTGGACATGGGGCTCGAACTCATGAACTGTGAGATCATGACCTGAGCCGAAGTGGATGCTTAACCAGCAGAACCACCCAGGCACCCCTAAATCTTATTCTTTGCTATAGAATGAAAGACACTATTCCATGTAACAGGAATTCTACTCAGTGGGACTATGAAGAGAGGCACATGTTAGTGCTGACATTGAATATGTAAGTTGTTAATAACTCCATTTCCATATAATGCCACCTCTACCATAAAGTCATTACTTTGCTTATTTGCTCATTAATTTATTCAATTTTTTATCCATCCATCCATCCATCCATCCATCCATCCATCCATCCACTTATTTAGCATCTTTCATTAAGCACGTATCTTGTGCAGGCAGAATGCAGGCATTGGGATTATAAAAGTAAATACGACATAGTGACAGTCCTTGTGGATCATGGAAGATTATGCTTGAACAAAAGTCCTCTTCAACTTTGCTCCTGAGCATGCCAAACTCTTTCACATCTTTGTGCTCTTATGAACCTGCTATGTATATATATTCTCAGTCTGGAACATTCCTCTTCAGTCTCTCGCTGTTGTAATACTCCTTCCCAATTTCATTTTTATGCCGGTTTCTCTCTGAAGCCTTCCTGGTTCTCCCCAGGTAGAGCAAGCCATTGTCTCATTTGTGTCCAAGAGAACTTCAGAGATGCCCTTGGCCAACGTGAGAACTGTAAAGTAGCAGACATCCAAGTGAAGTGGAAAGATTGTGTGATTCTGAGAGGGATGGAGTTGACCATGAATCCTGGCTCCAACCCTCATGAACTGCTTGACCTGGATCTGGTGACCCACCATCTCTAAATTCCTGCCTTTCTCACATTCTCACTGTTTGCCTTATTTGCCAACGATTACCCTTCACTGAGCGGTTGTGGGGATAAATGATGTATTATGACGTATTGTGAGGAGATGATCCTGGACCTCGTACATAGTAAGTGCTCAATATTTGCTCACTCGTGTCCTCTTATTGCCACCCTTGGTGGCAGTGCCTCGAAGTCAGGTTACTTATCTATGCACCTCTCCCAACATCCAGAGAATTCTTGCTTCTCAGAAGCAATGCAGCGTGGTAGCTAAGAGCAGGGACTCTGGTGAGAAACTCCCTGGAAGAGTCTAATGCTAACACATGCTAGCTGTGTGGCCATAGGCGAAATTACTTGAGCTCTCTGTGACTCGGTTTTCATACCTGTCAAATGGAGATAAAACTAGTACCCACCTCCTAGGGACGTTGTAAAGTTGACATAAGGGCCTGATCATGGTAAGCCCTCATTAAGGTTGGCTATTATTAGTAGGTGCTCAAGAACTGTTTATTGAAAGGCCAATGAATAGATTTTAGTGTGCGATAGTCTCAGGAAGTCTGGCTAACGTGAGGGTGTTTATTTGGTTCAGAATGCCTGTTTCTTGACATACATATAATTAGTTTCTATTGCTAGGTTATTATTAAGTTGAGAGGAATTACTTTCCTATGACGAGCAATGTCCTGAAATGCTGAAGGTTAAATTCTACCAATGCATCTAACATCCACATTGAAATTATTTTGTTGGTTTTAGTAATATGGATGAGTTCTAAGGTGAGTAGTTGGTCAAAAGTAGAGGTTTTCCTGTAAAGAAGTGACCAGAAATATCTGAGCCGTGGTTTCTGAGAATGTTTGGAAATATTCCCTTCAAGCCTTAAACCTCCCAGCTGAAAAGAATCCATGTTGCTGGCTTTTTTGAAGGGGAAATTCAACAAGACTATAAAACCTGGGAGGAAAGAGGTGTGTCTTAGTCTTTGTATCCTATTCAGCGTCCAGAACGGTCCTGGGTCTGTGACATTGCCCACAAAACACCTGTAAGTTAATGATAAAAAAAAAAAAAAAAAAAAAAAAAAAAGTGAAGCTATTTTTCTTCCCAACCTAGAGCTCACCCTCAGAAATTTCCATGTGATCACTACCCTTCCCCCAGGAAAGCATTAGTGTTGATTTAGATATTTATTTATTTCTGATTATGAGATGTGAGAGATTTGCGGCAATATCATTTTCTGTCAAAAGGATTGGCTTGGGGAGACCGGTGGTTGGGTGTCCCTTCTGCCTTCTGTTGGCTGAGTGACCCTAGCCACGTCTTTGACTACTCTGAACTTATACTTCTCCATCTGAATGGGAAGCAGTTGGACATGAATGGTGAGAGCAACAAGGATACCACTTTGCCAACCATGTGAGGACACCGTGCTAAGTGCTTTAGAATTCCCTGCATTTGATTTCCGTGGCAATCCCGAACAGGAGCTACTTTTTACCCTCCTTGTGTTACAGGTAAGGAATCTGAGCTTGGGAGAGTGGAGTCATTTGCCAGAAGTGTAAATAGCAGGCTCAGGAATTGAGCCTGGGCTTGTTGCTATGTCACAAATCTCTGAATAATTGTGGATTTGTGACAAAGAGCGCTAACATGAATGGGGTTTTTCAGGAAGGATTAAGAGGTGACTTTGCCAGTATATTAAAAAGTACTTCCGCCCCTCTCTCCCTCATTCCTTCCTTCCCTACCTCTCCTAACCCCCTGACATTTGTTCTTCAATCAACTCTCTGGCCCCACCTTCCAGAGTGGTAGGACTCTGCTTACCCTTCTTCTGTGGCAGTCTGTACTTCTCTTATGATGGCTTGTCATAATTGCTGTTAAATAATTATTCACTTGGTTATTAAAGTCTGTCTCTGGCTAAAATAAACATTGCTAGTGACCTGGGCTGCTTCTACATGGTCAACCTGAATCCAGAGTTTACCTAGCTGAGTAAACAAGGCCTATGAGAAATGTTTGTTCAAAGGATGAAGGAATGAGCACCTACTATGTGCCCCACAATGGGGGAGGCCAGAATAATCAAAGATAGATGGATGGTGGAGCCATGGTGAGATGTCTAGTCAACGCCATGCCCGTCTTTCTAATTATATCCTTCCTCAAGTGGGCTGTAGTAAGCTGGCGAGTGTTCTCTATTGGACGCCAAATGACCACCCTTCAGAAGTGTTCTCAAAGATCCACGCTGAATTGGATGGGAGGTTTTGCTTGATGATGATTAAGGTCCCTTGTCATGTGAACATGTGTCCATTACTTCATTGGTTCCTTCATTTATTCATTCAGTCAGTCACTCTGCTAAGCAATTTTTATTGCCACAAACATTTACTGAGCACCTTGCTAGTTGCTGGTGACATAATGGTGAAAAAAGCTTATCCTCTAGTAGAAAAAAAAATGTTAGCTGCCATTCCTAAGTACTTCCACGAGTCAGATAGTATCTCTGTATTATCTCTGGTCTTCGCTATGACTCTGTAACTTATCAGAACCATGTTACAAAGGCAGAAACAGGTAGGGAGATTAAGTGGCCTGGCTAAGGCCACGGCAACTAGGTGGTGGCAGAGCGAGGACGCCAACTCAGGACTGAAAAGATTCTAGAATTCTATTCTGTGAGAGAAAAGAAAGTGTGGCTGCAGAGCGGGCAGCAGTTTTGTGAAATTTTGAGCCTTATTAAGGCAACATGTTCAGCTACTGGTGCAAAATTTGCTCTTTAATGCTCTGCATTCAGGAACAGAACCCTAATTCTCAACTTAGGGAGGTTACCACCTAGAAGGGACAGATGTGAGCAGCTACATAATTAGGAGGTTGTAAAGAGAACTACCATTGGGATGTGTCCCTCAGATGGCTCCACTGGGGATGTCACATGGACATAGTCTGAAAGGAAGCAAGGGTCTACCGATGTGTGGAAGTTTCGGAGAGAGAGCTTTCCAAGGAAACATCTCACACATAAGCCTTTTATTTATTTATTTTTATTTCAAAGGGGAAGGGGTTGTATGTTTGCTACTTCTACAGGGTGTAGTGACAGCCCATATATCCTACCTCATCCCCCCCTTGGTGCCAATATCGAATGATGATATTCCCTCTGGCTACAAATAAAGATTTCTTTAGAGGGCAGTAAAATAACATTTTGACAATTGTTTCCTGTGAAGATTGAAAACAGAACAAAATTAGCCAGCCATGAGAGGATCTTTTTCACTTCTGAAGCCTAAATAATGCTGTGTGACGGCTGAGCCTGAGCTGAGTGTCGGGAGCTCAGTTCTAGGCCTCGCATTTGCTAGCTGTTTGACCTTGCCCATGTTCCACAACCTCTCTGTGCCTTTGTTCCCGGGCGGACCAGGTCAGAGGGTTTCAACTACTTTCTGAGAAGCTACAGAGACTCTGGGCATGCCCTGGGGAACAATGTGAGATCCCAAGGGGATGTCAAGGTGGAGAAGATCTGAGACCCCACTCCCGCTTCAAGCCCAGCAGTTCTGCCCTTATTTGCTTTCTTCATTGCAGATTTTACTGGAACAAAGCTTCCCCTCCTTTGAAAAAGCTGCCCTGGGCTCCAGTCACTGCAGTCCCCCCAAGGCCCCTTCCACAAGGGTCCTGGCTGCCAACGAATGTCTGGCTAAGGTCTTTGAGTGGCCCTGGGTGCCTCAGTTACTTTGGAGACACGCTAGTCTGCTCACAAAGGACTGACAAGTGGGACCTGGCTTCGGGGCAGGAATCCTGGTGCCATCAGTGTGGGCTGCGGGCTGGAGCCACAGGGCCTCGAAGAGAGTGCGACTTACAGAGGAAATTTAGCAAGTCATTAAGGAAGCGCCTGGCGACTGGGAGCAGTTCAAGAAGGGCAGCCAGAGTCAGCTTATTTGCATGGCTGATGGTTGAAACCGGATCCTACCTGTTCTTCTACTGGGGGGGGGGGGGGCTCCAAGCCAGCCCTGCAGTAGACTGTTGCATCTTAAAAGCTTCTCCATCCCCGTGCACCCAACGCTGCTGAGACAGCTGTAAGTCTGGTGGGCCAGAGACTGAGGGCAGCGAATGAAAAGGGATGGAATCAAAGAAAGTTGTCCACTGTGGCTTTCCCCTGGGACAGGAGAAGCCTGCGAAGTGCTGTTTTGAAGTGGTATTCTCATACCATGTGAAGATCAGGGTTTGGGCTGTGTGACTCCAGGCAAATTACTTAACCCTTCTGAGTCTCAGACTCTTCCTCTGTAAAATGAGAATGGTAATTATAAAGACGTCACAAGACCCTTGTCGGCTTTCCATGGTAGAATACCTGTATAGCTCTTGGCATGGAGGCTGCTATGTAGAAAAGTAGTTACTCGTCATTGATTATTGGTTCTCTGGAACATCACTATTTGCAGTTCACTGCCATTCAGATAGTGATAAAATAAAGCTAATGGATAAGATGCCATTGGCCTTCATGCCCAGGGGGTAATAGGTTATGTGTGGGTATGCACATGTATCGGTGCATACAAGATATGCTTGCGTATCACACAGAAATCATGTGAGCGTATATATCTCAATTCGGGACCTACGATGCTGTGTCTATTCTAACCATGCCTTTCAGATATTAACACACGCAGCCCTGACTAATGTCAGGTTCTGCTTGTTTATTTATTTAAGGAATACTGACTGAGGGTCTCCACGCCAGGTGAGGCATTCTTCTGGAAGCTGAGGATGTACACGGGACTCCTAACTCAGTGGAGTTTGTTACAACAACTGGATACACGCCCATTCATTCAGTGTCTATTTTGTGCCTGGCATTGCTCAAGATGACGTTTGAGATGTAAAAATGTAGTTTCTTGCCCTCAAGAAACTTACATCCCACCCGGAGGAGGTGCAATTGTGGCAGCAAGTTACGCCCCTACCTTCAGCTCCTCAGGGGGAAGAGTGCCCTCTTCTCTCAGGCTCCTGTGCTCCGGCATTTCTCTGACCCCTCAGTGCCCCCACACATGGTCCTTCCTGGAGAAAAAGGCCACTTCCAAGGAGGTTTGAGAGCTGTAAGGTCAGAAATACCAAAAGGCAGTCACTTGCATACCAATGAATTTAATTTGTGAGTTCAGTTCATTTATTGAATTAAAAAGCAAAGTCAGTTTTGTAGGCAGCATGTGGATGCGTCTTATTTTTTACCCATTCAGTCACCCTGTGTCTTTTGATTGGAGACACATTACCATTTATCATTTTTTCAAGCTTATTTATTTTGAGAGAGACAGAGACAGCACGAGCAGGGGAGGGGCAGAGAGAGAAAGGGTCCGAGAGAATCCCAAGCAGGCTCCCTGCTGTCAGCATGGAGCACGACGTGGGGCTCAAACCCACCAACTGTGAGAGCATGACTTGAGCAGAAACCAATAGGCAGACACTTATCCCACTAGCCACCCAAGTGCCCTCTTTATTTATTTTGAGAAAGAGAGAATACGAGCAGGACTGGGGCAGAGAGAAAGGGAGAGAGAATCTAAGCAGGCTCCGTGCTGCCAGTAGCCATACTGATGTGGGGCTCCATCCATCCATCCAGCCTGATGTGGGGCTCAAACTCACAAACCGAGAGATTATGTATGACCTGAGCCGAAATCAAGAGTTGGACACTTAACCTGACTGAGCCACCCAGGCGCCCCATAGCCCATTAACATTTAAAGTATTCATTGATAGGTTTGTACTTATTGCCATTTTATTACTTGTTTTCCAGTTGTTTTGTAGTTTTTCTCTGTTCCTTTCTTCTTCTTTTGTTCTCTTCCCTGGTGGTTTGATGACTTTCTTTACTGTTATGCCTGGATTCCTTTCTCTTTTTTGTGTGTATCGATTATAGGTTTTTGATTTGTAGTTACCAGTAGGTTCACATATAACATCTTATGTGTATATTAAGTCCATATTAAGTTGATTGAAGAGATCCACTTCCGAGCTAAAGACACATGTGGACGGAAAACAAAGAGATGGAAAGACATCATGCAAATAGATATGAAAAGAAAGCTGGAGTGTCAATACTTATATGAGACAAAATAGACTTTAAAACAAAGCCTGTAGCAAGAGACAATGAAGAAAACTGCATAATGATAAAGGGAACAATCCAATAAGAGGATATAACAAATGTAAATATCTATGCACCTAACATGGAGACACCTAAATACATAAAGCAACTAGTGACAGACATAAAGGAAGAAAATTACAGTAATACAATAATAGTAGGGAACTTTAACTCCCCGCTTATATCAATGGACTAATCATCTAGACAGAAAGCCAACAAGGAAACAGTGGCTTTAAATGACATATTAGACCAGATGGACTCAACAGACATATTCAGAACATTCTGTCCGAAAGCAGCACCATCCACATTCTTTTCAAGTGCACATGGAACATTCTCCAGGATAGATCACATAGTAGGCCACAAAACAAGTCTTAATAAATTCAAGAAGATTGAAGTCATAGCATGTGTCTTTTCTATCCATGAGAGTATGCAACTAGAAATGAATTGCAAGAAAAATATCTGGAAAGGACACAAGTACATGGAAGTTAAGTAGCATGCTCCTAAACAATGAATGGGTCAACCAAGAAATCAAAGAGGAAAATACAAAATACATGGAAACAAATGAAAATGAAAAGAGCGTTCCAAAATCTTTGGGATGCAGCAAAAGCCATTCTAAGAGGGAAGTTTATAGTGAACAGGCCTGCCTCAAGAAATGAGAAAAGACTCAAGTAAACAACCTAACGTTACACATGAAGGAACTAGATAGAAAGAGAGGAACAAAGACAAAAGCCAGTAGAAGGAAGGAAATCACAAAGATTAGAGCAGAAATCAATGCAATAGTGGCTAAAAAAAAAAAACAAAAAAAAAAACTAGAATTGAAAGGAATAATAAAAGCAGGAACTGGTTCTTTGACAAGAGAAACAAAATTGATACACCTGCAGCCACATTCATCAAGAAAAAAAGAGAGAGGACTCAAAACACAAAGTCAATGTGGACATGTCCTTTAGTCACCCATGCATCTTATCTGACTTCGTCTCCTGTTCCATGAGATGGAAATGACTATCCTCATCTTGTAGTTGAGGCATCTGAGGTTCACTGGTTTTCTGTCACTCGCCCTAGGCACAGAGCTTCCTGGCAGGGCAGAGGGTCGAGGCAGGGGCACAGCGACAGCCGTGAGGGGTTTCTAGGAGCCTGGTCTCACTTGGAGAAAATGATACTCCCTGACCGATTGTATTGTTGTTTTCCCTGCTTCTATCTGAAGCCAGAGTGTTGAATCTCTTCCGAGTCATTGCTCGTTGGTGGCCAATAACCTTTCCTCTGGTGAGTGTTTCCCAGGTTCGGTCACCTCTCTCCCCAGCTGCCTTCTCGGCTGTGGCTCAATAGATCATGTCTCTCCCCGCCTCATATGTTGAGATAGAGCCTTTCTATCCCAGTGTGTCTATTTTTTATTTTCCAAAAGTCCCATGTGCTAGAATTTTAATACTGGAGTCTGTTTCCTGGTTGGGTCTTGTCTCTGTTAGCCAATGATATCATGTTTCTTTTAAACACATGGCCGGTGGTTTCATTCTCTGCCACATTTGGATGCTGTTTATGGCTTCTGTGAGGGAAAGGTTAATTTCCCATTTTGGTGTCTGATTTTCTTCTTTCAATACACAAACAGCTGACTAGGTTTTAGTTGGAGTCAGAGATCTTTGTGTTGACCTGAATCTCTTAGAACCTTCGAATGGTGCTCAACAGTGCTTGACCAATAATGTAGCAAGCATGCTTTGTGGTGATTGCTCATATTTATTTTGGCTTTCAAGTCCTGTTGTGTCTACTGCTGTAAAAGTCTATCCTGTCTGCTCTCTTCTCCCCATTCCCACTACACCCTTCCCCATTTAGGCATCTGTGCCTCTCTCTTGGGCAACCACAGTGCCCTTATAAATGGTGTTTTTGCGGTAATTCTTTGCCTGTGTCCCTCTCACCCACTTCTGCTGGGTCAATCTTCCAGAAGCACGGCTCTGATCCTATCACATCTCTGCTCAAAAACCACCCATGATTTCACATTCCTTACAACATAAGTCCACACTCCTTCCATAGGTGAGTTCTGAAAGCTCTAAGTTCGATCTTGAAGTTTCTATGACATTTTATAAGACTCTAAGCCAAGCAGAATGGCTGGGACCCTCCATCAAGTCCTCTAAAAATAACTTTCCTGAACTGGTAGCTCCTGCCTGTCCTCATGTTGTTGTAGTATTTTCTCTGCCTAGAATCTCTCCTTTTCCCACATTTCTGTACATCCTGAATGTCCTTCAAGGCTCAGATCAACCCCATTGCTTCCAGCAACATCCCCATCTTCTGCAAGCCACCCTCTTATCTCTTGATTCCCTTCTTGTTTGAATTCCCAGTCTAGTGACTGCAGGGATGTTCACCAGCTAAATGGATTCTAATCCTTTCACACACAAGCCACAGAATCTTCCCGTGTCTGTCCAGTGAGTCCAGCTGTCAAAGTTGAATTCAGATTATATGCTGGCTGGTTTATACCTAAAATTGACACTTAAACCATTCCCCGCTAGACACTCATGTTCAGACAGCAGTGAAAGACTGTGGTTGGTGATGCAGGTGACTGAGAAGAGTTTTATTTCCTATGGCCTGAGCCTGATCAAGGGAGACCTGTGCATTCACATGTGGATCAGATCCTCACATGTCTCCACCAACTTTTCTCCCAAACTGTGGCTCCTCCCAGTGTCCAGGGTTAAACAGTCTACTCTCTACCACATGGGCTGAACAAGGCATTTGTAAACATGATTTTGACTCTATTGATGCATCTTATGATTCATTGGTACCCTCTTTGGCCCTTTCCCATGAGGGTCTTTGCCATAGACTCACACCCTGGACACACCGCTTCACTCATGGCTCAAGCTGGCATCTGTCTGCATATTCCTCGACTTCCCAGGCACTGCCACTACCCTGAAGGTCTCCTGTCTTCACATGTGTGAGCCATCCAACTCTGTTCTTTCTGCCCCTTATTATTCTGACTTCTGGTGGCTTCCCCCTCCAAGCCATTTCATTCACTCATTCTTGTGGCTACACACCCTGGACTTGGTCACTTTCTGGAACTGTTCCGCCTCAGAAGTCATAAAATTCACACCTCTCACTCTCTGACCACAACTTTTCTCTCCTTCCAATTCCCTCACTTGTTCTCAGCTTTCTGGTTCTCCAACTCACTGGCCTCCTCTTCTTTGTCCTACATGGTCTGCTGCTCTGTCTTTACTCTCATCCCTATTTACACAAATTCCACAGTTATCACTTCAACAACTCCTTGAACTTGAATGTCATTGTTCTACTGTCTTTTGGTCACACACAGATCACAAACTAATCCTGAAGGATTATCAATTCCAGCCTGCAGATCAAGGTCACTGTAAATTCATGCAAATGGACTTCTCAATCGATGCCTCCAGTGCTCAGTTCCCAGCTACTACATGTTGCTTTGCTTTTCAGGTTTCTTGCCTGTTCTCCAGGAGATGTTTCAAATATTCTCCTCTTTTTTTCAAACCTAAACCTCTACCTGAACTCTGGTGCTCAGCACGAACAAAAGCGATGACCAGAGACCTCTTGTCATTTTCTATCATGAAACCTGTAAACCGGCACGCACGCAGCCTTTCTTTCCTCGTTAAAGTCTCCTCATTCAGCCTTTCTGGCTTTTCTCAGGACCTTTCTGTTACACTTATTCCCTCCTTGATGGTTTCTGCAACATCTCCTTTTTTTCACAGATACTTCCTATCAGGTTTTAAACCTATTTCTTTCCCAACATTAAAAAAGAAAACAAATCCTTCTTTAACCCTATGGCCCCCCCTCTACCAGCCACCCCAGCCACTTCTTCCAAAGGCATGGAAGCTCCTTGGCTTGAGGAATGGAAGAAGTTCCCTATGGGTTGAACATTTGACACTGGGGTCCTGGGAGGTGGGAGATGAAGTTGGAGCTTGATGCTTCATAAACATCGATTAAACTGAGTTGAACAAATGGAAGTTTATTGGATGCCAACATGTTGTTTCATAAATATGCCAAGGGTTTAGTAGTTACACAGAACTATGACACAGAACCCTTGCCTTCAAGGAACCTATGATCTAGCTGGAGAAAGATGTTAGCAGAACTTGAAGAGGCAGTAGTAGAAGGTAGATGCTAACCGCACTGGTTCAGTCTTCAAGGTATGTCCTAAATCTGATCCCTTCTTACTATCTCTACCTCACTACGATGTTTTAACTCAGTAGGACTTCTTTCCTGGATTGTTTTATTAGTTTCCTTTTTTTTTTAAAGGTTTATTTATTTATTTCTGAGAGAGAGAGAGAGAGAGAGAGAGAGAGAATGGGAGGGGTAGAGATAGAGGAGAGAGAATCCCAAACAGGCTCCACACTGCCAGTGCGGAGCCCAACGGGGGCTTGAACCCACTCACTGTGAGATCATGACCTGAGACAAAGTTGGATGCTTAAATGACAGAGTCACCCACGCACCTGTATTTCATTAGTTTCCTAATTGACTTCCCTGCTGATATTCTTCCTTCACGTTGGCCAGTTCTTATAGCTGAAGTTTGCCTTTTAAAGTGTATGACATCCTGTCTCTCTTCAGCAATAAATCATCCCCCTGGATGCCAATCTTTGTTACAGTTCAAGTCAAATCTTCACTATAATCTGTCCCTACCACCAACCCTGACATCATCATCCATGGGCCTCTAAATTGCTCACTGGGCTCCAGCCACACAGACCCCCCTGCCATTTCTTAATTTCAAGTGGACTTCTACCCAGAGACTTTGTATTTACTACCATTTGTTCATGGCAGGCAACATCCCCAAATATTGCCTTGGCTACTCCTTCACTTCTTTGAGGTTTCTGTTTCAATGTCACTTTATTAAAGAGTCCTATCCTGATCACACTGTGTGTAAAATGGCACCCTGGCCTTCTTAATTCCCTCTCTCCTCACCCTCTTTTATTTTTCTTCTAGCACTTAGCACTATCCAGAAAATAATCGTTTTTGCATTCATATATTTTCTGTGTCCTCCTATGAGAATGTAAACTCCATGAGGGCAGGGTCTTGGATCAGTTTGTTCTTTAATGCATCTCCAGGTTCTTGCACATAATGATGACTCAACAAATAATGAGCACATGAATAATGAATGATGAAAAAGAACCCTGTCCCATCCTACTGCACGTGTTCATTCATAAATTCAATGCACATTCAGTAAACATCTACGTATTAGAAGCAGATGCTTAAACATGGTACATCTACTAATACATCTCACTATCATCTTTGAGGGGCTGGTGCCATGTGGTAAACCAGCTCCAAGATGATCTCAGTGTTTCAGTGACAACGAAGGCAGACCAAGATGATCCAGACACCTCCGGTTCAAAATCCATGGCTTGTCTTCGTTCCAGACCCCAAATCCCAGGGCTGGTTAAGAGCTCAAGTAGCGATGACCCTTGAACAACACAGGGGTTAAAGATGCCGACCTCTGCATAGTTGAAAATCCATGTATAACTCTTGCCTCCCCCCAATTTTACCAGTAGCGTACCATTGACCAGAAGCCTTACCAGTAACATAAACAGTTGATTAACACATAGTTTGTATGCGTTAAATGTGTATTATATACCCTGTTCTTATAATAAAGTAAGCTAAAGAAAAGAAAATGTTATAAGAAAATCACCAGGAAGAAAAAATACATTCACTGTATTTATTAAAAAATAATCCATGTATAAGTGGACCCACGCAGTTCAACCCATGTTGTTTAAGGGTCAGCTGCACTTCGGAGCCACAGGTTGTGATGTGAGCAGGCATTCACATCTTCCTTTTCTGCTTGGTGTGAAACAGCATTGCCAGCCTCCAGAGGCTGGAAAGGACATTCAAACAATCTAGACCTATCCTCATTTTATAAATGGAGAAACTGAGACCCAACAAGGAATCACTTGCCTTTGATCAGAGGGTGAGCTGGCTGCAGAATGCAGCAGGAATCACTGGGTCCTGCTTCCTGGGTTGGAGATCTTTCTGCTCTGCCACATTGCCTCTCTTCACCACCCCTTCCTTTAATCCTCTCCTCACAATGTCCTCCTTTTCTTCTTGACAGTCAGAACTTTGTTAGGGAGCTGGGCAATGTGTGCTATGAAAAGCAACTTTATAGCTCTGTGCTGTTATGATCATATTTGGGGGCGGGGTGGCAAGAGCAGGCGGGAAGGAGCCAAACAGACTGGTCTGCATGACTGCTCTGTGTTTTAATAGGATCCCTGCTGGTCACACCCTCTCCCGGACTCCCTCACCCTGAGGGCCACATCGCGGTCACCAAGCAGTCGGGGAAATGAAAACAGTAATCTTAGAGCCCAGAGTGGAGCTGAAGGCAAGACCCCCACCCGAGGCTCATGCTCAGACAAGGCAGCAAAGGAAAGGAAAAAAGCAAGAGCGAGAACAGCAGGGACCCTCCTAAAGGAGAGATGGAGAAATTTGTTTTTCAGGGAAGGGCCCAGAGCAAGAGCCTGCCACCCACACGGGCGGATTTCAGCCACTGCTCTGTGGCTAAGTTGCAAAACATGATAGGCAGGGCAAGATAAAACGGATCCTATTATGTGACAAGTTCAGCCTATTTACATACAAAGCATTTGTCCTCAAAACTCCTAGAAGTAGGACTTTTGAAAGATGTGTTATAGGAAAGAAATTGATGACCACTTGATGAAAGAGTATAATCACAGAGCCCTGAAATAAAATAATAATATCATTACCTAGCATTTATTAATTGCCTGCTATAGGTTAGGTTCTGCAACCTTCAACCCTATAAGGGAAATACTGTTATTAGTTCTGTGTTGTGGATGAGGGAACTAAAGCTTAGACCAAGTTACCAGTTTGCCTCAGGTCACGAAGCTAGTAAAGTATGGCATTAAGAGCCCAAACCGAGTGTGACTTGAGACACCATTCCATGTTCTTTAACACCATTGCTATATCTTCAGGAGCTGCGCTGGGTACTGGGAATTAAGGGTACTGTTACTCCTATAACAGAGTAACAAAGGTGTTCCTGTGCTCCAAGGTGGAAAGACTCTGCTAAAGTAGTCAGCTGGTGAGTCGCAGAGCTGAGGCTTGAAAGGAATTGGGTTTGACTACAATGCTGAGGCAATCCCCATTTTTCACAGAATACTTCCATCCTTCGCAACACAGATCTGCTTGTCCTCTCCTGTCCTGGAGGCCACCAGGCACACTGTAGTCAAAGTGACTACCCTCCAACTCCCCAAACAGGCCCAGCATGTCTGTGTGCTTGCATATCCTTTACCCTCACTGACAAATCCTTCCTATCTTCCCCATCTTATCTCCTAGAGGAAATGTCCCCAAACTGCCAGTCTGGTGTAATTGTTCCAAGCCTAGCTTAACCCTAGCCAGGAGCATGGTCAAGTCATTTTCACAACGGGTGGGAGAAGTAGAATACTTGGGTATATATGCTACCAGGTTGGTGGATTAGCTTAGGGTGTGTGGAAGCTCTTTTTTGATTATGTCTATTTTTTCAGTGAAATAAGAGATAAAATGTTATAGGTCGGGTGTTCCCTACCCTGCCCTCCCAAATTTGTGTGTTGAAGCCCTAACTCCTAACATGATGGTATTTGGAGGTGCTGTATTTGGGAGATAATTAGGTTTAGATAAAATCATGAGTGTGACCCTCATGATGAGACAGTTACCCTCCAAAGAAGAAGACAGAAAGATTCCCTCCATGTGCATGTGCCAAGAAGAGGCCATGTGAGTATGTAGCAAGAAGGCAGCTGTCTGTAAGCTGGGAGGAGAGCCCTCACCAAGAGCTGAATCTGCCAGCACCTTGCTCTTGGACTCCCTAGCCTCCAGGACTGTGAGAAATAAATGTTGTTTAAGCCACTCAATCCATGGTATTTGTCACAGCAGCCTGAGTAGACCAAGACAGCAATTGACACTGATACTGAGAGTGGGGTGTTGCTGTAACAAACACCCAAAAATGTGGAGGCAGCTTTAGAACTGGGTAAGAGGTAGTGGCTTAGAAGAGTTTTGTGGCATATGCTACAGAAAGTGTTGAATGTTGACAGAAATAATGATGGTCAAGGCCATTCTGGTGAGGTCCTCAATGGGAGCAAGGAGCATTGTATTGGACAATGGAGAAGAGGCAATTCTTGTTACCAAGTAGAAAGTAACATGGCTGACCTGTGTGTTCTGGAAGGAAGGGAAGGTCAACCTTGTGAGGGATGAAGCTGGGTAGCTCAGCAAAGTTTTGAAGGAACAGCTTGGTTCCTCCCGCCTCCTTATGGTAAAGTGTGAGAGGAGAGAAATGGATGGGGGAAGGGATTGCTAACTAAAGAGGGGCCAGTCTATCCGCATTATAGAGAACACCAAGAGTGTGGCTGAACAGTCATTTGTTAAGGAGATCCGTATGGGTGTGAACAGTGGATCTAATACACCACTGCAGTAGAAACACTGCCAGTTTGAACTGAAGAAGACAGAAGCAGGATAAAACGGAGGACTTCTTAGATTCTACAGGACAGAACCAGAGTTATTCAGTTGAAATGCACCCTATTCTTCAAGACAAGGGGATGATGACCCTGAAGGTGATTGAGAAATCATGCATACTGCTTCCTTTGTTTCAACAGGCCAGACAGTGACCACTGGGAGCTGTGGGGTGTGACTTCTGCCTGGTGCAGCCAGGGGTTCCTGAGGGTGAAACTGTTGCCCTAGTGGTTCCAGAAGGCAGAACTCTGAGTCAGAGAGGATTATTCTCAAGACTTGAGGTCTGATGATACTTGTCTTTCTAGGTTTTGAATTTCCAAGGGAACTGTTACCTCTTTTCCTATACTATGCCTGTCTTGCCATTGTATTTTCAAAGTACATAACCTATCTGGTTTCACAGCTGGAGAGGAATTTTGCCTACCCCCAAGTACTTCCAGTCTTACCTATATCTGATATATAAGATTATTATTTGAGAGTGGGTTTGGGCATTTCAGAAGCAAGAAGTGGACATAGCAGAGACAGGTATCACAGATCAATGTCCTAGGCTTGCCAGGTAGCACTAAAGACATACTTGAGAATGGCTGTCATACATTCAGGGTGATACTGATCACTCTGGATTGCATTTTCCCTGGCACATTCAAACGCCCAAGGCAGAAGTGGAATTCAATCTCATTGAGATTTTCTAGTGAGCATAGTGGAGAAGGGAGAAGCAAGGGGATTGAGGGCTTCTTCCAGAGCTTCTGGAATCTGATTCAGACAAGAAGGGACTGAGGAAACAGAAGGATCACCGGAGCTGAAGGTTGGGAGAAGGGGTGAAGGGGGAGGCTTGAAATTGAGATTAGGAAGAGGCTATAGTAACTGATCGTGATGGGTTCTCAAGTATGACTGAGGTAGGTGGAAGGTATGATCATTGGAGGAGAAGAGGACAAGGGAATTGAGAAGCCACCTTAATAGAAGGATTATTTGTGAAAATAACTGCCAAGAATTATAGCAGTCATGCTAGAGAGAGAGTAAGCCAGAAGCTAATATGGAAGAATGGAGAAAGTAGTTCCAGAGCCTCTCAGTGGCCACTACAAGAAGAGACAGGTGAAGGAGCTCAGTGGTAAGGCATCTTACTGATGACAGACTGGCTTGTCCTGGCCTTTGTAGACCTAGATCCTAGTGCAGTGTGTTACCGGGGCTGGTGCACAAATGAAAATGGAAGGAAGAATGGAGGTGATTGTCTGGGTCTCTTGAGCACTACTGGTCTTTGCATCTCTGGCATCCAGCTCATCACTCACTCAGTGGAGGAGTGAATGAAAGAATGAATGAATGGAAGCCTGTGAGCTGGCTCAGAACTGGATGGAACTGAGGATATGTGCTCAACTGTCTACTTCTACTGAAGGTCGGGTCGGCAAACACAAATTTCTCTACCTGACTTTCAAGGCCCTCATATTCCATTCCATTCCAACCTATCCTATCTTGTTTCCTACTCTTTTCAAATTCAGATTCTCAGCCCGACAGCTTGGGCTTCTAGCTGTCCTGACAAAACACCACACTCATTCCTGACTCGGCCTCAGTTCAGGAATTTCCTCCTACAAGAATGGCCTATTGTAATCTTGTTTCTCCAGCCAGTTTCTTCCTGTCCTTCAAGGCCAAGGTCAGTCCAGCCCATCCACAAACCTTTCCTCATATTAAAACCTGCCCTTCTCAGATTTTCAATGGCTCTTATGAAAGGTACCACATACTGCGGAGTGAGTTTTATCTTGTCTTTTATTATTTGCTATTTTAAAAAGAAGATTAACCTCGCTTTTCCAAATAAATATTGAGTTTCATCAGGCAAGGAATGTTTTCTACTTTTTGTGCCCCATTTCTTGGAGTCTCTCTCCCTGTGCCAACAACGGCAGGTTGTTTGGATTGCTTCTATTAGCCCCGTCTCTGTCCTTAGATTATCCTGAATCTGCTGATTTTTTCTCCTCTGGGCTTCCCTTTCCTCCAATGAGCCATTCTCCTTCTACCTTTTGTTGTCTGGCTCGTCTTCCTTCTTTGGGAGCTCAGGGTTTACACAACTGAGTTTAGGATCCTCTCTTCTCTCTCTGTACCCTTCTGGAACATTCCGAACTTTACCAGTCACCTTTGTGCAGCCACTTGAAAGTTCTTTCAACCCGGCTACTTCACTACAGATTAGAGTTACTTCCATAATTACGTACTGAACATTTCCACATAGATGACCTGGTGTCTCCCCTAATTCAGCATGCTTGACATCCAATTCAGCGTCTTTCTTTTGCTATTAGTTCTCCATCTGGAGGCCCCTGTTTCTATTAACGACATTGGCCTACTTACAGTACTGAAAGCTTCTGTTGGCTTGCTTGTGGCCTATGGGGTAAAAGTGAAACTTGTCATAATGTATGAGGACCTATATGAGGTGGCCTCCACCAACATTCTCCAGCTTCATTTCCCTGACCATGCAATTTAACAGCTGGAGCAAACTTCTCCAAGTTTCCCAAACAGAGCATTCGATTTCACATCTCTGTGTTCTTGCATATGTTGTTGCTTCTGCCTGGATGCTGTTCCTTCCTTTTCTATCTAGGGAAAGTTTTAGATCCAGCTCCAACATCACCTTATCCCCCGGGGGGCTTTTCCTGACTTTGTAGAGTTTGATGCTGGCACATTCGTATTAACCTTATGTACCATTATACACATGTACTGATTATAAGATGTGTCATACATTTGTTTATTCACATGACTATCAGGCTAGCTAGAATGTGAGCTCTTCTTTGTTTCTATTCTCTAGCATGGTATCTGGAAATAATAGATGCTCATTAAATGTGTTTTGGAATCAATCAATAAATGAGTGCATGAATGAGTTTTTCCAGTCTCCCCCAAATCAAGTTTCAGACTGAGATTTGGCTTTCCCTGTTCTTTGCCTTCTGTTGCTTCTTGTGCTCTCATTTTCAATCATACTGAAAACACCCCCACCCGGTTCTTTCTCTCGTGTCTACGTGATGGCGGTAAAACACCTGTACCTCTGCCCCTATTTCACATTCTCCTTCCTTTTCTGTACAGGGCAGATTCCTGTGATAATGCCAGCTTTGGTAACACCACCCACTGCCAACCTCAAAATCCATCCATAGCTCCATTTGACTCTCAGGACAAAGCCCACAGTTGGTATTTAAGATCTCCTATCATCTGGAAGCAAGCTGTTGCTGCCACACACGTCTTCCTAATCACCTAGAACTCTGAATAAGACTTGTGTCTCATTATCAGACATGCTTTCCTTCACCCCTACGGCCTTTGTTTACTTAAAAAGATCCAGATATTTATTATATACCTACTATTACAGATTTCACTGTATTGGTTTTTTTCTGAGTCCTCAAAACAGCGTTTGAATTTTGAATCCAGTAGTATTCTCCTCGTTTTTAAAAAATGTCTATTTCTGAGAGAGAGAGAGAGAGAGAGAGACAGAGAGACAGAGTGCAGGTGGGGGAGGGGCAGAGAGAGCGAGAGAGGGGGACATAGAATCCGAAGCAGGCTTCAGGCTCTGAGCTGTCAGCCCAGAGCCTGACATGGGGCTTGAACCCACAAACCATGAGATCGTGACCTGCGCCGAAGCTGGATGCTTAACCAACTGAGCCACCCAGATGCCCCAGTAGTCTCCTCGTTTGTATACGAGGAGTCTAATTCTTGGGGAATTTAAGTAACTTGTCCGAGACTATACCCATTTTACAGAGTTTGATGGGCACCTTTTTTGGACGGATTAATTTTCCTTTTGTATTATGTCCTGCTTCCCCCTCTTACTATAAGTCCTTTGAGGGTCAGCCTCCTTGTTCACTAAATTCCACTGATTTATGGAAGAGAGATTAGGAGCTCAACAATCAACAACACCGCGTCCAAGTTGCTGGCAAACCATCTTCTGAGGGGACTTTATGAACAGCAAGTTTGCAATGAGTCTCTGTAAAGCCGTCTTTAGGGTTCTATGCAAAACTAAACAAGAAGAAGAGGTCTGATAAGAATTGTGGCATCTCAGTTAAGGTAGCCGCACTAGCCTGTCATCCATCAGTTAATTGCTCATCCTTTCCCACGATACTGGGCTTTTATATACTTTCTCAGGTGGTATAACCCGATGATTTATCATCTCGGTTATCCCTCTTGACATTGAAGATTTATTAGGTGCAGGCCAGGCTTTCAGCTATACTTTAATTGCGTTAACTGCAAATGCAATTAATTGTGTCACCTTTGGGGAAGAATTTCACAGCTACATTCGGGGGGAGGGTGGTAAGTCCCTTATTAAAGTAGTATGTGTTGAAATTGTCAAGAGAAAGCCCAGATTCTACGATTTTTGTGAGGCTTGACTATATCCATCTTTCTTCCAGCCCCCCTCCCCCCCTCCTTGATTGCCGTTCATCAAGGCAACTGGTAGCCGCTTGCTTATTGCAATTCAATTTGGGGGATATTAGCAAATGAGGGTCATTTTACTTTCTGTAATACCGGCTGTCAAAATTAATACTCCGTGCCTCCCACAAAACATAGGGTACCTGTTCTCCTGACTTGATTGGCCTGTGCTCAGGCCTCTTCATCATCCCTCCTATTCAGGCTCCCTGCCTGGGGCTGGGTTCCTTGGGAAGGGCTCAAATGCCCCTTCCTCCTCCTGGCATTAGCCTGACTCCCGCCTGTAGTCACTCCGGGTCCTCACATAATAAATCACTTTAACCTGTTTCTAAAACAAGGTCAGATTGTGCTGCATTTCTTAAAAAGGATTTACAAATCTCTCTTTGGGTGCAGTTCTCACGGTAGACCTTTTGCCCAGAGAAAGGACAGGAAGGGGTTGGTGGGGGGCGGGGGGAGGTGTGCGTTGGGGGAGGGGAGCCAGCAGGGGCGAGGGCTGGGGAGAAGGTCCTCTTGCTTTGGCCAAAGAATCTCTGCGACGTTCGAGTGGGTTTCCACGCCGTAAACGTGGGGGGCATTTAACATATCAAACGCAAGTCAAAAGGACACCGGGACGGCTCGCTTCAGAGGCAGCCTTGTGCCCTTTTGGGAACCCTCCGTCCTTCTGGTTTTCCGAAATATTCTAAGTATATATTCCCGATCAGACTCGCTGTTTTCTTCTCCGTGGCACTGCTCTGCAGCCTGGAACCATCTGGGCCCGACCGGACGACTCAGGCCCTATCAGCAAAATCAAAGGCGGGACCCAGGCTCAAGAGTCACTTAGGATTTTCTGTGGCGCAATTAAGCATGTGCAGCGCACCGCAGCCACGGAGGCGCTGTTTATTCAGCGAAAGTGCTCTGTAATTTATTTAAAATAATCCATCTTTCCCAAATAAAGGGGCCATTGACGGCCTCCCCCTGCAGGCCTCTGCTGAAAGGCCCCCTCTTGATGGTCTGTTTTGCCGGTCACAGCTAAATACCCAACACAAGTGAGTCGGGCTCCCTGCCTCCCCTTGCTTCTCTCCCACTACGTTTTTTTTAAAAAAATGAGATTTTACTAAGCCTGCTTGTTTTCTTTTACGCCAGTAATCAGACAAGGCTACACTCCCCCCCCCCCCTTTTTTTCTTTTTAAAATAAAACACACACACACACACACACACACACACACACACACACACACACAGATTGGCCATTAAAAATGATTAATGCCAGCCAATTTGATAATCGCCAAGCAGGGAGGTGCCAGCCATTTTGGGATTTAGTGCAGCCTCGGAACCGGCTTCTTTATGGCCCTCGGCTAATGAGGAATCACATTAGGCTTTTTACTGTATATGAATTGATTAGCTGAAAATGAGATTACGTCCACGGTGCAACACCAGCGACAAAGGGCCCTTTCTTTTCAAACACTTCACCGTGCCAGGACGCTGCTCGAACTCGAAACTGTTCTTTTCTCCTGGTTTTCAAGGAAAAGATTGGATGCGCCCAGGTGTGGCTTCTGCAGAAATGGGCTTTATCTGTGTGCATCTCCAAAACAGAGAGACCAACCAACAAGAATACAGTGACACTGAGGACCTGCATTTTGGGTTGTGGATTTGACAGGTTCCAGGGAAGCGGTCAAAGGTGGATAGGACACAGGGCTTCTGAGTTAACCCTTGTCTGAGTGGGGAACTGGTCTCTGCCACTCGTTTGCTCTGTGACTTAGGTCTAACTGCTTAACCTCTCTGAGCTTTACTTTCCTTATCTGTACAATGAGATAACATGCGCCTTAGAGGATTATTAGGATTCAGTGAGATATTAGGTATAAAATATTTAGCACAAGGCCTGCAATATAGTAGGTCTTAAAATATACTTTTCCCCTCCCTTCTCCCTCTATCCTTCCCTTCTTTCCTTCCATTCTTCCTTCCTCCCTTCCTTCTTTCCTTCCTTTATCCCTCCTTTCCTCCTGCCCTCCCTCCCTTTCTTCCTTCTTTCCTTCCTTCCTCCTTGTCTCTCTCCCTTTCCTTCCTCTCTTCCTCCCTCCCTCCCTCCTATCCTCCCTTCTTCCCTTCCTCCTTCCCTTCCTTCCTCCCTTCCTCCCTCCCTTCCTCCCTTCCTCCCTTTCTCCCTCCCTTCCTCCCTTCCTTCTTCCTTCCCTCTCCTCCTTCCTTCCTTCTCTCTTCCCTCCCTTCCTTCTTTCCTTCCTTCCTTCCTTCCTCCCTCCTTCCCTCCCTCCCTTCCTCCCTTTCTCCCTTTCTCCCTCCCTTCCTTCTTCCCTCCCTGTCTCTCCTCCTTCCTTCCTTCCTTCCTTCCTTTCTGATGAATAGTAATTATTAAAGTTGCTTATTATGTTTACTTACTGAGGAAGGAAACAGCAGGAGCTGGTGGTGAAAATGCCAGCCTTCTAACCAGGAACTCCCCATCTAGCAGACAGGCCCTGTAACTACATTGTATAGATCAGCAAAGTAGGCAGAGATGGGGGAGGGCCTGGGGTGGGGGTCGTGGGAGACACCCCTGCCTGTATTTAAATGGTCAATAAACTAAGAAAAGTTTTTTGTTTTTTGTTTTTTTTTTTTGCATTTTAAATAGCTAAACAAGGGGCACCTGGGTGGCTCAGTCGGGTGAGCGTCCGGCTTCAGCTCAGGTCATGATCTCACGGTCTGTGAATTCGAGCCCCGCGTCGGGCTCTCTGCTGATGGCTCAGAGCCTGGAGCCTGCTTCAGAGTCTGTGTCTCCCTCTCTCTCTGCCCCTCCCCTGCTCATGCTCTGTCTCTGTCTCTCTCTCTCAAAACTAAATAAACATTTAAAAAAATAAAAAAAAAATAGCTAAACAAAACACATCACAAGAAGAATACATCTTCAAAGATGAAATGTGTGAAATGACATTACAGATAAACATTCACAGATGACATTTGAGATCAATTTTGATGACAGAGAACATCAGCTTCGCACCCCAGTAAAGCAAAATGTCATCCCTCGAAGAACTGGATTTTTCTCACAAATATATTAGGAAAAAGTGCTCAATTTCTATGATAGTTTGGAGTTCATCAATAACAAGCTTGGAGAGATTTGTGTACTCTCTTGTGATAAAAGTAACCACCTAATGTCTTCCATTTTTCCCTTGGCCCACAGAGCCTAAAAATATTTACTATCTGACTCTTTACAGAAAAGTTGGCTGAACCCTGCTACAGTGGCATCCTTGGTCCAGTTAACAGACAGGCATTTCCTTTTGGGAGAATTAGTTATTAATATATGTGCTGGAGGTGGGGGAAATGGAGGGTTGTAGGGCTCTAAATTCAAATACAAAGCTGAAAGAGATATTTATACGCTGACCGTATTGGCCTCTCCCATTACTTTGTATTCCTCTCATTGTCCTGTTGCCCTGAATGTAAATCTAAAGTGATCCTAGCTGGGTTTTTTTTTTAAATTTTATTTGAGAGACAGAGACAGAGCGAGTGAGAGCACACATGAGTAGGGGAGAGGGGCAGAGGCAGAGAAAGAATCCTGAGCAGGTTCCATGCTCAGCACAGAGCCCGACTCAGGGCTCGATCTCCCCACCCTTGAATCGTGACCTAAGCTGGAATCAAGAGTGGACGGTCAAGCGATGAAGCCACCCAGGGGCCCCTAATTCCAGCTGTTCTTAATAGCAGGAAGAGATCAAGTCTGGGGGAGGGAATATAACAGGAGGAAACAAGTAATTGTGCTTTTGTTGACTCCCTGACCTTCCTTCGGTAGGTAGAATCTCTTGGGAATTGATGGCACGCTCTCACTCCAAGCAGTTTCCACGTATGGCCCATGTGAGCATAAGCCCCGGGAGGGCAGGCCAGCGTCTGTCCTGTTGACTGCTGCATTCTCGGAATGTAGGGTTGTGCCCGGCACTAGAGCAGATACATGATAAAACAGGATGAATCCATTTCTCCCTCTTCTCTCTTCCTCCCTCACTTCCTAGGAAAGGACGCCGAGGCTCAGTCAGCCTGGCCAATCTGTCTGCTCTGAGAAAGGGGAGGAGCCCACGTCTGAAGTGGACCAGTGCCCTTCGCCCCCCCCCCCCCCCCCCCCCCCCGCAACTCCCTTAAAGGCAACTGACCCTGGGGATCAGGGCTTTGCCAGTGACCCGGCTTCTGGATCATTCATGATGGGCAGCCAGAAAAGGGACTGAAGGAGAAGGGTGACACTTGGCTTGCTGAGGCTCACTGTGCGTCTGCGTGAAGGAGGTGGCACCAAGCGTACTCTTAGTGCCAATAAGCTCTACTCAGCGATGGAGCTGGGCTGGGCTTCTCTCCGATCCACTTACAAACTTAAGCAACACGTCAACCGCTTCGTAGAGATCGGGGGCCCTTGTCCAAGTTGGTAACTGCCTCGTTTCCTTCCCTGCTTCTCTCTGCTTTCCCACTTCTAATACCACCTGTTGGGGAATGAAGCCTCCCCAGCTTCTCACATTCAAGCCCCAGGAAGAGTGCTGTGGATGAATTGCTGGAAGAAGAAGGTTGCATTCTTAGCTCTGACCCCTCCGTCCCCGCTGGGAAACCTGGGGCAGCTCCCCACACCTGGGTCCACCTCTGTTCACTGTTTTCCGGAAGTTGCGAAGGCAGTCCCTGCCTTGGCCCCTCACAGGCTGCCAGGATGGGCCTTGCAAGGCCAAGTTGGATATCGGAGGTGGATGTTGTTGGACAGTGCTGCCCAGGCATGCACACACATACGTGCACACACATACATGTGCCCCGCGCCCCCCACAGGTGCACGCAAGGTTTCCTGTTGCTATCGTTTCTGAAATCCTGACCCCTCCAGCTTCTTCGTTGTTATCAACGAATGCTTGCCCCATCCTGCCCCCTTTGTGTGTTGAAGCCCTACTCTCCAGTGCAATGGTATAAGGAGGTGGGCCTTTGGGAGGTGATTAGGATCAGATGCGGCCGCAAGGGGCGGGGGGTGCCCCTGGTGGAATGAGGACCTGCGTAAGAGTAACCAGCGAACCCACTCCCTCACTCTGCTCTCCACCATGTAAGCACGTGACAAGACAAGATGCTGGCAGTCTGTAACCAGACACTGGATCTTCTGGTTCCTTGCCTGTGGATGTCCAGCCTCCATAGCTGTGAGAAATACGCTTGTGATAAGCCCTCGGGCTGCGGTGTCCTGTTACATTAGCCCTATGGACTGAGACACTGCAAAGGTGGGTCTGGGACCTGTGATGGAGTGGACGACAATAAGATTTACCACTGTGGAGCAGCTACCTTGTTCCTGGCGCTTCACACAGGGTGGGTGGTCCCCACGGTAATCCTGCAAGGGAGGCCTCACGAGCCCCAAGTTACATGTGAGGACACTGAGACTCAGAAAGTTCGAGTGACCTGCCTGGGCCACACAGCTGGTTAAAGGGAGCCTGGTCCGGATACGTCAGACCCCCAACATTTACCTCAGGGCGTCACTGTGCTGCCTTCCTGGTGGTTGTCAACACCGTTGTCAAGGCTGTCCTACCCATGTCAGTCCCTGGTCTGACTGGGACTGAGAACCAGCCTCAGTTAGTTCTACTGAGTAGTTAACTACTCAGGTAGTTCTGGTAGTAGAACCAGAACTACCAGCCTCCAGCTGACGGCTGCACAGGGCCTATTAGTCAGAGATGTGTGTCTGTACAGATGGACTCGGCGTTTCCCGAATTGCCAGAGAATAAGAGCCATCAAGCTGGGTTGTTGAAATGCACACTTGCACATCACGCTATTCGCAAAAGTGCCTTGTGAGATTTGATGTCTTGCTTTTGTCTTGCAATCGACCTATTCATTCGATCTCAGACATTTTCTTAACCTCTCTAAACACTCAGTTTTTCATCCACAAACTGGAGATGACACCACCCACAGAGGCCACGTGTGGGTGTCGAAGCCTAATATAGCAACAGGTTTGTGGGAGATGAGCAATGAGCAAAAGCTCAAAAGTTCTCACTGCTGATGGGCAGCCACCCATGGGGACAACTGCTTCAGTACATCTTCCTTCTGAAGGAAGTACCACTGCTTCCTCTCCAGGGTCCTCATGGATTCTGCCCTTTCTCCCCAACCCCACCTGGGCCTCCACATCTCCCTCTCTTATTGGAATAGTGACTTCCCACCTTATCTCTGTATTTTCAGGCACAGTAAGCTCTATTTCTATTACTCTTTACTCTAGAACTTTCACTTTTCTAAGACTCGCTAAGACTCTAAGACCCCTGGTCACAGAGCTGTCCCTTTCTCCCCACACCGCCCTTTTCTCTTCCTCAACTGGTGGACCTTGGCCAAACAGAACCTGAACCTGTTAACGACCACAACAGAGTGGTTCACCATCCTGACTCTGAGGTTCGCTCTTGGAGTTCAGAGTAGTATCTGCCTGTTTCCCATGTTTGAGATTCAGTTTCCCTATACGTTAAACAGGGGCTAATAATTGTGTTGCCCTAATTGGGTTATTGTGACAATAAGTGAGACATCAAATTAGTCAAGCTTTTAATATAGTCCGTGACATGTAGAAAGCACTCACAGAATTGGTAGCTATTATGATAGTTACATTGTTCTGGCTCAGCCATACTAGTGTATGATGAGGACCCAAGTGTTCTTTCTAGAAGAAAATTTGAAACCTTGGGGAGGTGATGCTGGGAACCAGAGAGTCTAGTGAGTGGGTATTAGATATAAGATCAGGAGTGCAGTGGGATAGATGTTTTCACCATACTTATCCATTTAAAAAATTTTTATTATTTATTTTTCTTTTTTAATGTTTTATTTATTTGTTTTGAGGGAGAGAGAGAGAGAGAGAGAGAGAAAGAGAGAAAACACATGAGTAGGGGAGGGGCAGAGAGAGAGGGAGGGAGAATCCCAAGCAGGCTCTGTGCTGTCAGTGCAGAGCCCAACGTGGGGCTCGATCTCATGACCTGAGCTGAAAGCAAGAGTCAGATGCTCAACCAACTGAGCCACCCAAGTGACCCTATCAATTTTTTGATATATGTGTCAGGCATTGCAATGATTGATTTTATGTCATGGTTGATTGGGCTAAGGGATGCTCAGATAATTAAATATGGTACTGACTGTGTCTGTGAGAGTGTCCTTGATGAGATTAACACGACCCAGTAGACTGAAGAAAGAAGATTGTCCTCCCCAATGTGGTTGGGCCTTATCCAATCCATTGAAGGACTGAATAGAATAAAAGGCTGAGTAAGAAAGAATTCCCTCTCTCTGCTTGACCATCTTTGAGCTGGGACTTCAGTCTTCTCCAGCCTTTGGACTCACAGTTGGACTGGAACTTATACCATTGCCTCTTCTGGTTCTCAAAACTTTGGACCAGATTGGAATTGTACCATTGACTCTCCTGGGTATGGACTTCTCAGCCTCCATAACTGTTTGAGCCAATTCTTTATAATCTCTCTTTCTCTCTCTCAATTCTGTTTCTCTGGAGAACTCTGGCTAGTAGAGGCATTGTGGTAGGTGTTGGATATACCTATAAAATAAAACATAGCCTCTAGTCTCAAGGAACTTATCTACTAAAGGAGAGGAGTATGTGAGCAAATTAGAGCAAGATAGTGTCATAAAGAACAGTGCTATAATTCAGGAAAACAGAGGCCAGAGTGGAAGGAAGGATTTCCAGCCGTCACTAAAATGTAGGCAAGGTAGACTCATATAAGGATCCATAATTCCAGCTCTCTCTGTCCCTTCCCCACCAATGCAAATAAATAAAACACCCTGATCCACATACCACAATTTTTGTCTTCTGCAAGGCTCTCATTGACATGCTCTTCAATTTGTGTTGGATCCAATATTTTGATTTTCCCAGGACTCCTCACTCCTTAGGACCTAGTAGAACCTTCCTTTATGTTTATAATGATAACAACAACAACAACAACAACAACAACAATTTTATAGGAAATAATGAGATAAGCATCTATTTCATATTCACTTTATAAGCGAGAATTGAGTTTGGAGAGCCTAAAATGGCTGCTGGCAGCCATCTTTGATGGAGAGGGGAGATGGCCCTGAGGCAGTGAGTGTAATATATGGTAGAGGCGAGAGAGAGAGAGAGAGAGAGAGAGAGGGACGGAGGTGCTCTGATGATCTGGATGAAGCCTTAAATCACCTAGTGCTGAATCTTGTACATGTTTGGCAAGCTTATTGGAGAGAGCCTGGCAGTTTAGTAGTTATTGGAAGAATACATTTCCACACTGTTTAGGCCTGTTTCTATTGAGTATTACTCAAGATTTTCATCTGATAGATAACTCATCATAATCAGCTGTAGTAAACTGCCAGATTACTATAAGTAGTTCTAATTTCTAGGGAATTTCAATGTAGGGAATGTGGTAGGCAGCTTCTAAAATGGCCTTCAATGATCCCAGCTTTCTGGTATTTACACTGTTATATAACCCGCTTCCCTTAAGGGTGGGCTGGACCTGCAGACTCACTTCTCATGAATAGAATATAATTGAAGTGATGGGATGTCACTTCCAAGATCAGGTTGCAAAGAGACTATAGTTTCCATCTTGGGTACCTGCTCTGTATCTCTTTTTCATAGCCCTTACTCTGGGGGATGTAAACTCTGTGTTGGGAATAGGTCTAAGACTAGGCTCATGCGACTAAAAGCTGATGTCTCTGGAAGGCTCGTGAATGAGTATGGGAGTGAATCTTCCCTGTACCCCCTTTCCTTCCCTCAGTTGAGCTGAGATGACTCAGGCTGCCTTGGCCAATGCTTATGAGACCCTGAACTGAAGAACCTAGATAAGCTGTGCCCAGATTGTAGGTCAAAAGAATCTATGTGATAATAAAAGCTAATTCTAAGTTTTGGATTAATTTGTTATGCAGCGGTAGGGAACTAATACAGGGAAGGAACATGACATGTCTGTAATTTCATCCATTCTGGATCCTCTCACATGGATCGCTTTCCTGTTCAGGTACATCTGAAGGGGAGAGACATCATCTGGGGAGGTGTGCTGAGGTTTCCGTACTAGTGGAAATTTTAATAATTCATTTCAAATCTTTTTCATTCATCATGCTCCTGGAAATATTGAAGAAAAGGGAGACTAGAACTAAATTCTAGGAGACTGAGAGATGCAGTCCTGATGCAATTGAAGTTGTCAGGTTCAGGAGAAATTCTCAAGAGGGTATAGGTATGGATACCTGTATTAGTCAGCTCTGGCTGTTATAACAAAATGCCATGAACTAAGTAGCTTAAACAACAGACATTTATTTCTCACTGTCCTGGGAGCTGGGAAGTCCAATATCAAGGTGCTGACTGATTCAATTTCTGAGAGTCCTCTTCCTGACTTGCAGATATCTGTCTTCTTGCTGAGTCTGCACAGGCTTATGGGAGTCGCAGGACAGAGCAAGCAGGCTTCAAGCTCTTTGGTGTCTTTCCTTTCCTTTTCTTCCTTCCTTCCTTCCTTCCTTCCTTCCTTTTTCTTTCTTTCTTTCTTTCTTTCTTTCTTTCTTTCTTTCTTTCTTTCTGTTTTTTTTTGGGGGGGTGCTGTGGACAGAAGGAGAGGGAGGGAGAGAATCTCAAGCAGACTTCATGCTCAGCACAGAGCCTGCCTGACTCAGGGCTCGATCTCAGGACCATGAGATCATGACCTGAGCCAAAATCAAGAGTCAGATGCTTAACTGACTGAATCACCCAGGTGCCCTACTGGGTATCTTTTCTTATAAAGGCACTAATACCATCTTGCGGGCCCTACCTTCATGGTTGTGTCTTACCCTAATTACTTTCCAAAGGCCTCACCTCCAAATACCAGCACACTGGGGTTAGGACTTCAACATACAAATTTGGTAGAGAGGGCACTCACATTCAGTCTATAACAGTACAGAATTGGAAATTTGGGGCAGGTGACTGGGGGTGGAGGGTGAGGAATCATGCTGTCACTAAATACAGCAGAGACACTCCCTTTGTGCAGTTGTAGCCTCTAGCCAAGGGAAAAATTATAGTTAGTGTTGACGTGAGTAGGTTCTGGAATCAGACAGTACAGAGTGGCAGGTACAAGAATAGACACTGGAACCAACCCACCTGCATCTGGCTTCTGACTCTGCCATGTACAAGCTGTGTAGACTTGTGGATACTTCATCTTACTTAATTTTTCCCATACCTTGGTTCGCTCATCTATAAATAGGGGTAACAATAGGATTACTTTGAGTATTAAACAAATTGATAGGTGAAACATGCTTTGCACAGTGTCTGGCTTGGTGTAGGTTTTAAAGGGGTCCTTGCCTCCACCATCAGATTACCTGTGCTTCCATTCTGGCTGAGGCCAGCTGTGTGGCTGTAGGTGTATGAGTTATCTGCTGATTTTCCCCACTTTCTCATCTGTCAACATGGGACTAATAACAGCATATCCCATAGATTTGTTGGGAATGTGACAAAAATAACACACATAATGTGTTGAGCACCTAGTAAGCATTTGGTAGAAATCAGCTATTATTGTCTTTCCACCTTGTTCTATAAAACAACTTAACTCATTTTCCCAACTCTGAGGGTCAATACGAAATTTGAACTTGCTTTATAGAAATTGGCTTTAGGATCAATTTTGTTGGAACAGTTCCAGGAAAGGAGATGCCCTAACCCATCTCAGGTGGCTCTTTTTCTTCTGTCAGAACTTATTTCAGTTAAAAACAATCTTGTTTAGGGGCCATGGATTGTAGTGAAAAAGTTTGAACTCTGCCGCCAGTGAGAGCTGGTGTTGATTTTCTTCTCTGCCTTAAGGTAGAGATTAACTGTAATTATAATTATATTATACAACATAATAATTATTATATAATTATTGTCCCTATACAATTGTATAGATGGAGACAATAATGCCTCTTTTGCAGTGTTGGCGGGATGATGGAATAAATGAAATAAAGTGAACAGACACTCCTTCTCAAGATTGCCCCAGAGTGAGTGTGCACGGGCTCTTCCTTCCTTCTTCCCAGAGATCATCAAGTGTCCTTTTCCACTACCTTCTTTTCCTCTGCATGTAGTACCGTAATGTAGTGAGCATTTGTGAATTCTGCCAGTTAATTAATTTCATGCAGTGTTGCTGGGTGGCTTAATCCCCTTTCCTAGCACTCCTGGGACTATATGAAATACAAGACAAGCATTCTTACCATAAAGTTATATTGAGGAATTTAATGAACAGAAAATGCCATATACCATCTGTCTCAAAATTAAGTATGTAGCTTGTGCATAGACATGGAATTCCTGGGCGACCTCATTCTGTAGAACCTGTTTGCTCTGCCCGTCCCCCTACTGGAAGTGTGAGATGTTCCCTGATGCTGGCCTCTGGGCTCGCCTACTGTGAGCGAACAGCACTGAAGAAAGGAACTTAGGCCCCCTGGAACCCACACTTGTAGTGGATGAAGCTCAAGGGCTCAGTCCAACTTCCTGAGTTCAAGTGTTAGCTGCAATACCAACTAAGGCAAATTACTACAACTGTGCCTCAGTTTTCTCCTGTGTAAAATGGTTGCATAATTCCAGCTGTGGTAACAGAGCAATTCTCAGTAGCTTGACACACTTACTCTTTCTTCCTTCCTTCTTTCCTTCTTTCCTTCTTTCCTTCCTTCCTTCCTTCCTTCCTTCCTTCCTTCCTTCCTTTCGTCTTTCCCTTGCTCCTTCCCTTCTTCCCTCCCTTCCTTCCTGTCCCTCCTCCCCTCCCTTACTCCTTTCCCTCCTTTCTGCCTTCCCTCTTTCCTTCCTCATTTGCTGTTTAATGAAGGAGAGAGTGAAAGACTAAAAAATGCTGGTCTCTGACGAACCACACTGGAAAGTGGGTGCATCCCTTCTGCCTACATTCCACTAGCCAGAAGCCAGGCATAGGGTCCTTTTCTGAATCCAGGCAAGTGGCCATGGGAGGCCTTCCTGTGTGTTGGATAAAACACAGCAGTGAGAACTCCTGATACTGTCTTTGCTACAATGGGGGTAACAGTTTTTCTGTCTCCCAGAGATACTGTGAAGTTTACACAGGAAAGTCCAAATGGAGCACATAGAGTAAGCCCTCGACATCTGGCCTCTTAACTCTGCACATGGCTAATCCTCAGCATCACCACTTGTTCATCTCCTAGTCCTCCCCATGCACACTGATTGCAAATAATCCAGGGGGCTGGAATCACTCCCCTTAGAGCCACAATCCCAGGGCTTCTGTCTGATCCTCAAACGGGGCACGGTTAAAATTTGCCCCTAAGAGGCCACCTTTTGATAATCTGTGCTTCTTGCCATTGACTTGGGCTTCCCAGTTGGCTCTAGATGATTGATGGTTCCAGGTTAGCTTCTTGCTGATTTCATGGGTGTGGAGAGTGGGAAGGGGGGCTTGATGAGCCCAGTGTAAACCTTCCCATCCCTTTCCTTTGCCCATGGGTTATTTCCCATCTCTACTGGTTTCTCTGTTCTCCTGTTAGTCTGCCAAGGAGTTTGAGACTGCTAAGGTTGTTCATGTATTCATTTATTCACTCATTTATTAATTCATCCTAAAAGTAGTCTTCCAATATCTGTTATGCACTAGGCAATACTGGGGAACAAATATATCAGCAAACATAAGATAGAAACACCTTTATCCTCATAGATGCTGCATTCCATACTGTGTCTGTGTCCAGAATGGGGTAGACACCAAAATAAACATAACTATAATTATAATAATGCTATATCAGCCATGAGTGCCATGGGGAAAAAAATAAACATTGTGGGCAAGATGAATGTTATGGACTGAATGTTTGTGTGCCCCCCAAATTCATATGTTGAAATTTAATCCTCAATGTGATGGTACAGGAGGTGGGGCCCTTAGGAGGTAATTAGATCATGAGTGTTGAGCCCCTGTGAATGGGATTAGTTCCCTTAAATGAAGAGACCAGAAAGTTAGCTTGCTCTTTCTCCTCCATGTGAGGGCACGAAGGGAAGTCATCTGTCTTCAGCCTGAAAGTGGGTCCTCACCAGACCCTGGCCACACTGGCACCCTGGTCTTAGACTTCCAGCTTCCAGAACTGGGAGAAGTAAATTTCTGTTGTTTGTACTCCCCCCTGTCTAAGGCTATTTGTTATAGCAGCCTGAGCTGACTGATACAAGATATGTTGTTAAGTGTGCTGGAGATGGGTAGAACTACAACTGGTGTGTGTGTGTGTGTGTGTGTGTGTGTGTGTGTGCGTGTGCGTGCACGCCTTGTTGTTTGTTTATTTTTAAAAAATTAATTGCTTATTTTTTAGATTAGTTTTAGGTTTACAGATACACAAGGCAGGAAGTACAGAGAGTTCCCACATATGCCTTCTTTCCCTGCACACAGTTTTCCTAATTATTAATATCTTACAAGTGTTGTAACTCATGAGCTGGTATTGATATATTATTATTTACTAAGGTCTATAATTTAAGTTGCAGTTCTATCGGTAGTTTTACAAGGAGTGATATATTAGACACCTCTTGTGCCTATCAACCCCCTGGGACACCTGCGGGACACCTGCATTCTCATGAATGCATGTGGAAACCTGCATGTGTAAGGGTGTTAAGCATCTCATGGGGAAACCTTCTCCCAGTGGAGGGTGGGGGCTGATGGATGATCGCCTAAAACCTTTGGGAACAAGGGCTAAGATGGATGTAATGTTATTGCTGAATACATGATGCCATAAGCCCAGAGAAGCTAAGGGATTTCTCAGCGACACACAGCCCTTCAGTGGACATTCTGGGGATGAGATCCTTGGTTTCTGGGCTCTGTTAGGAGGGGAATAAAGAAAGAGAGAGCCCATTGTCGATTGGGTTCCAGGTAAATGCACGAATCAAGGATAATCGTTTTGCAGTCCATTCCTCTGGCCTCAGTTTACATGGTTGTTATTTGTTCCCTTGTTGTTATTACTCAGCAATGTATTCAAGCTTTTAAAAAAGGAAAATGAATACTTGCTTTTTAAATAGCAGTTTCCAGTGACTCATTTAGGAGGAAATCTTCCTAGGAACTTGGATATTGGAAGATTGAATAATTTGAACTATGTTTGTTTTTCTGTCTTGGACTTCGATCCTGTGAAGGTGTCTGCACCGATAGCTCAGGGGATTAAAATATCATTTTCATCCGCTTCTCATGCCCTCGTGAAGGTCACCGAGACCCACCTTCCATCGTCCTTGGATGCCACTGCACGTCTTGAAGGTGACCCAGACTGACCACATCTTGGGGGTTTCAGGCTGTTCCGTTTCCATATTCATTTAGTCACTGGGCTTTTTATGTGTGATTTTTGGTGACCATGAAATTGAGAGATGAAGAGGCCTGGATGCTGCCAAAAGCTGTGTGGCCAAGGCTCCGTGTGAGTTCCTCTTGCTTTGCCAGCACGATTTATTCCTGACTGTGGCTCTCCTCCCGTTCAATCCTCCATCCTCCCGACAGGGCCAGTGACCGTCCCCCCCCTCCCTGCGGGCCTACCTGACCTGGGGCCCAAGGGCTATGGGTCTTAGGGATTCATTGGAACATCTCTCTCCTCATGTGTCTGGAAGCAAATGTGAAGTTTTGGCTTTTGTTCATCACTCTCTTATTCTGAAATAGAGAAATGAGACAGGGAGTGTTAATGGTAGAACCTCTGGAAATCCCTTCTTAGTTGTTATAACAGCAACTAACCTGTATATCGAGCTTACTATGGACCAGGCTGCCTTTTAAACATTATATAAAATATGCCATTTAACTCTCATTATAACCCTATGAGTAGCAGCTCTATCTATCTATCTATCTATCTATCTATCTATCTATCTATATCTATCTATTTATCTATCTATCTATCATCTATCACCTATCCATCTATCATCATCATCATCATCACTATGTACCAGACGAAGGGCTGGGATCTGAACCCCATCAGTCTGGCTTTGGAGGCCATGCTCTCAGGTGCAACATAAAAAGTTGGACGTGAAGGGAATCATCACAGCTGACCTTCTCATTTACTCACATGGAAATGTACTCATGTAGCTCAGAGAGAGGAACTGACGATCCTAAAATCACAGCAAGTTAGCGACTGCTGTGTTCCATTCAGAAGCTCCTCTCCTTCCTGCAGAAAGAATCTCTGTCCCTGGGGCTTAGGCTTCTCCCCTTAGGGAGAAAGTCTAATGCATTAGGCATTCGGGATTGAAACAGCTATTGAATGACTTTTTATTCGAGGTAGAATAACCTGCCTAAAGAGGCAAGAAGGAGGTGGTGAGCAAGTGGGGAGTACGTGTGTGTGGGGAAGGAGGATGCTGAATTTAGCAATTGTGCTGTATTAGGCTCTGGCCAAGCTCCAGTGATTTTTCTTCGTTATTATTATTTTTATGGGAAAAGGAACCTGCAACAGTTTAGGCTCAGCTATTTGCCTTCAGGCATTGGTTTGTCAAATTTGGAGCCAATGCCAGTTCAGCACAGTGGGTGTTCATGGATGGTGTGTGTGTGTGTGTGTGTGTGTGTGTGCACGTGTGTACGGGTGCTCAGGTGTTTGTATGTGTGTGCCCTTCTCTGTGTGTGTCCGTCGTGTTGGCATAAAAGGCAGTCCATCCTAGGCTTGCTTGCTACTTCTTACCTCCAACCCACCTCCCTAATGTGTCAAGAATTATAAATTAATCACCTGGCTGGTTTGCACTGAACTTACTAGTGTTTATGAAAGGGAATTCATTGGATATGCCTGTTAATGGAACACGTGTAATAATACTAAATCCTGTGATTAAAAAGAAATTTAAGGCCCATGAGTTTTTAATAGAAAAACATGTCATTCGAGTGTTTATTTGCTGGAGTAAAATGGCTGAGATTTTTTTTAAGGGTCTTTAATTTTAGAAGGACCATGGTGTTCACACTGAAAGTTAGCAATGCCTTTGCAGAATCCCCTTTAGATTTTGTTTGGCAGAAGACTCTTTGATAAAGCAGAAGCTGTTTATTGCTTCATTTTTGATGAAAAATATATTGCAGAATAGTTCTACCCATGGGTTTTATTCATTCATTCATTTATCAAAAATGTATTACATACCTACCATGTACAAGCACTGGGCTAGACTGGGATTCAGAGATAAAAATACTTACTTGGTCCTTGCTCTTAGATGACCTACAGTGTGATGAGGGGCAGACATGTGAAGAAATAATTTTGATACTTGTTCTGAAGGAGGTGTGTAAGGGGCAATGAGGGTATGCCAGGAGTCAAGGCTTCCCAGAGGAGGTAGGATTTAAGCTGAGACTTATCCAGTTAATCAAGATAGAGGAGTCCATCAAGGATAGTACTGCAAATTCAGGGGTCTTGGGAGCAACTTGTGTTGGGGGAGAACTATAAGGTGTTTGTACCTTTAGAGTCTAAGTGTCCTTTATCCAAATGATGTTAATTGCTTAAATTATCTCATTCATGCAATTATTCATTCAGTTGCACGAAGATGCTATTTTTGTTCACGTATGTATAGACATATATACATGCACACATATGCCAATATGTACACATATATATGTATATATTAATATTCTTTGGTGAAGTGTGGTACCTTGATTTTCTTAAATTTTAGTGAGATTTAATCATCCACATTATTTTATACTGAGGTGTAGAAAGTCCTACATGTAAAATGAAGCTGGTTGATTTTGGCTTTTCAGAAGTTTGCCTGTGGGTTTTGTAGAAATCTTTTCATTTTCCAGGGAAAGCTTGCATAATTTCTCCACAAATCCTATTTATCTTTCAAAATGGCAAGGAGAGCAAACTGCTTTGGGTTTCATGGAGTTGGAAGACTGTAAAATCTCTACACGTTTTCAGGACATCTGAGTATAGGTTTTAGGAGTTTGGGATGTCTTTAAGAGAAGAGTTGTTTTAGTTTTATTTTTTATTTTTAGCCTTGCTGGCTGATTTTAGAAAAGTCAAAATAAGTCCCCATGCATTTGGATTTTCTAAAACTGAAATAAGTATGCATTCATTAAATATTGATCAAGCACTCCTAATGAAATTTAAGAGGGGATAAGAGATGAAAGGAATCCAACCTATGCTCTGGAAGCTTACAATCTGTTGAGGGCGAGGGACAAATAAAGGGGTGGGGGAGAAGGGTGGACACTGTTATGGAGGCATTCTTGATAAAGAAGAGGCTGAGCTGTGTCTTGAAGAACTACTATGGCAGAAACACTGGTGTGTGTTTGGAGCAGAGGAAAAATTGTAGACCACAGTAGGGAGGTGAAACTGAGCATTTATCTGGTTTTTGAAGGATGGGTAACATGTCAGAATGAGATTGAAAGTTTATGTTTTGAGGCCACTCAGCTCTGCTGCGTCCCAGATGATATATGATAATATATAACAAAGGAGAAAAAAAAACCCAAATAGTTCAAATATAGGACACATTTTCTCTGCAGTTCAGAAAAATGAAAAGAAATACAGATCTGAGAGCTGTGCTGGGGCCCTGATGGTTTCTGGATTCCCATGGAGGCAGGAGAGGCTTGGTGTTGAGGCCTCATGGGGTAATTGGGACTAAGATGCCCTATTGGTACCAAGATCACTGCTTTTCAACAGCCTTAGGAGGTGGTTCTCCCCACTGGTGTGAACGGTTGCCACTTTTTAGTTTGTATGAAGTTATACACCTTTCAGTTATGGGCCAAGAGAATCTCCTGGCTCAGTGATTGTATCTGTGAGTGCTTTTGGGGGCAAGAGCTTCTAGTTTCCCATATGGGACCTAGTTCTGGCCCTGAGTTCCAGAAGCCCAGGTGAAGGTAGAAAAGGCTAGACATGGAAGAGTAAATAGATACAGACATATTCAACCCTCCATCTCCACCACAGAAAAACAACAATTTTTCTATCCAAACCATGCCTACAAACCAAATTTATAAAAAAAAAAAAAACGTGAAAAAATTGAAAGGTGGACAAGAAAATCCATGACTAGATGTATTGTGGCACATGCAATAGAATTAATAAAACAATTTGAAGAAGACTTGTAAAAATATATGAGGGTTGATCAGAGATTCATAAAGGAAAGTATAATGAGCAAAAATAGGCTATTAGTGAATGAAGAACATGTGAATATTTAAATTTTTCAAAAAATAAATTAGTAATTAAAAATGTAATCATAGAAATAAAATGCTCAAATAGAATAAATGCCAGATTGGACAAGCATGAAAAAAATAATAATTTGAAAGATAGCACTAAGTTATTTATTTAAAATATAGAAGGAACTATAAAGAAATAAAAATTGTGGGAATGGAAGAAAAGAGATTTTTGAAGATTTAATGGCTATGAATTTCCCAGAGTTGAGGAGGACAGGTAGATTGAGTAGGAGAGAATAAAACCCCTAAATGATCAGAGTCAAATTGTAGAACATTAATCTTAAAAAGTTCAGTCTTAAAGCTAACAGAGAGAAGAGGCCTGTTGACAACAAACTTGTGACAAATATACTGATAGTGATTTCTCTTTATTAGAATAAATGCCAGAGGCAATACAATAATATCTTTGAGGTGATAGAGAAAATAACTGTCAATTTATAGTTTTATACCCAAGTAAACTATCATTCAGGAGGGAGGGTTAATAAAGAAAACTTCAGACAAAGATTAAGAGAATTTACCATCCATAGCTCTTACCAAAAGAACCAATGAAGGATGTACTTGAAAATGAAGGAAAGTAAACTCAGAAGGAAGAAATAGATCCAAGTAAAAATAGCACAGAAGTAACAAAATATCTTCATGTATTTACTTAAGGTGAAAAAATAACTTAAAAGAAAAATATAAAATGAAATGACTAGGTAATACAAAACACAGGATATATATATAGGGCTTTAGAAGGATAGTTAAAACATGATAAAGTCCTTAACTTGTTTGTAAGAAGAAAAAAGTGAATAATTTTAGACTTGTTAGCAAATTATAAAATTTTAATGTTAAGTTCTAAAACAGAACCACGATTTACAAATTGCAAGCTAGCAATGAACAAAGAAAGGAATATAGACATCTCAGAGAGGCAAAAATAAGGACAAAAGAAGTAAAGAAATAGGATGGTGTGATGGTTAATTTTATGTGTCATCTTAAGTGGGCTCAGGGATATCCAGGTGGCTTGCACCAGATAGCTGATCATAACATTTCAGATGTGTGGGTGTTTCCAGAAGCAATTAGCATTTGAACTGGTAAGCAGATGTCCATCCCCAGAGTGGGTGAGCATTATTCAATCCATTGAGAGCTGGAATAGAACAAAAATATGGAGGCAGGGAGAATGCACTCTTTGCTTGTGCTGAGACATCCATCTTTTGTTCTCAGACATTGGTGCTCCTGGTTCTCAGACTTTCAGACTCAGATGGGGACTTTCACCATCAGCACCCATTCTCAGGCCTTCAAATTCAGTCTAAGTTACTCCACTAACTTCTCTGGTTCTCCACCTTGCAGATGGTAGATCTTGGGACTTCTTGGCCTCCATAATCATGTGAGGCAATTCCTATACTAAATCTTCTCTTATATGTATGTATGTATGTATGTATGTATGTATCTATCTATCTATCTATCTCTTTTTAAATATATATCCTACTAATTCTGTTTCTTCAGAGAATGCCAATACAAATGATAAATGAAAAATACATATGTTGCCTTAAATAACATGGAAAAATCCTGAAAATTTAATTTTAACTGCACAGTTCAGTAGTAGAATGGCTGCAATTAGTACAGTGTGTTGTAATTAATTGTCTCCCTCACTAAATGTTGATTCCTCAGGGACCAGGCTTATGCGCGCGCACACACACACACACACACACTTAATTTTTTAAAATTTATTTTGCGAGACAGAGAGAGAGAGAGAGAGAGTGCATGGGAGGGGCAGAGAGAGAAGACAGAGAGAGAGAATACCAAACAGGCTCTGCACTGTTTGCACTGATAGTGCAGAGCCTGATGTGGGATTGAACTCATGAACTGTGAGATCCTGACATGAGCTGAAATCAAGAGTTGAACCAACTGAGCCAACCAGATGCCCCAATATCTTTTTTATTCTGTGTTCCTAATTATATTTCTGGCAAGTGTAGAGAATATAGCAGGCTTTCGATATGTACTTATTGAATTGACTTATATCCATTTTCAAGTTATGTTGTGTGCATTTCCTGAAACACTCAAAATCCCTCCTGATGGTGCCTCTCTTTTTCAGAGGACTGGTAAGTGACCCCAGCACACAAATAAATCCTCTGCCACTTCCGAGGGATCCTAGAATTAGGTGCTCAGGGTGGAGGCCTAGAAAACGTTAAGATAATGTGAAAATCGGGGAGAGGGATGGGTAGTTAACCTCATCTTATCCCCGCAGGTCTAGGACCAATGAGTTGCCTGGAGATTGGCACAAGCCTTCCTGCAGAGAGGACTCTCCTGCTCTCTCAGTCTCCTACCGCTGCCATCTGTTGATAATTACTGTCCGGTCTCTGCTGAGAATGTGTGATATTTAATATTTCCTCACCACTTGAACAAACAGGCGGCAATAACAGAAAGGTACTTGGCCACAGGGGTAGAGAGATATATTTGCATGAAAGAGTCAGTGTACAGTTCAGGCCAGGCAAACAACTGCCTTCTCTTTGCGAAGTTATGAGAAGTCCACAAGTTTCAGGACCTGGAGAATAGGTACATTGACTTGGGTTGTATTTTTGGAAGAGAACTCTTAATAATCCAAAATATTCAGAAGATTGCAAAACAACACATAACAACCTCTTTTTAGGACTGATGTGATTTTTCTCCTAATGAGCAATTGTGAAGCTTTCCTAGATATCTTTTCAGCATTTTTAGAGAAAGTTGATGCTCTTGTTAAGTCCAAAGAAAGAAGAAAAGTATTCTGTGTGTTTGACAAAAAGTTCTCCCAATTGAAGACATCCCCCCATTTTCAGTTCTTTTGGGGGTGGGGAGAAGAAGTTTCTAGTTTCATCTGCAGGTGAAGAAGTTCAACTTCCTGTTTCAAGAATAACAAGGAGATTCAACAAAGACAAGCTTTCTGACCTGCTTTGCACACATGAGAAACTCTGGATTACTGATGTGATAGGACATAGACTGTTTTGTTTCATTATGTATTTGGATCTGAAGCAGAGAAGGGTGGGGCCACCAGTGGCTTATAGATACACATGGTTCATAGGCCATTTTTAGTGACATGGCAGCTGGGATTGTGGAGGGGCTCGGAAGTGGGAATTGCTTCTAATACTAGAAGAGAAAATCAATCATTCCCTGATCTCGTTCCTCATCGTCATGCATTTCCATTTGGGAATGGTCAATATTTATCATGAATGTTTTCTTATTCCTAACTTCTATTATGAAAATCTGTAGGCATATCGAAAAATTGTAAGAATTTCACAATGAATCCAGTCCACTTAACACCTAGATTCTATCATCAACAATTTGCTGTACTTGTTTAATCATGTCTCTATTCATCTGTCTCTACTACCCATTAATCAATCCGTATTATTTATTTATTTACTATTTATTTTTTTCATTAATTTATTTTAGAGAGAGAGAGAGCTCACAAAGGGGGGAAAGGGGAGACAGAGAGAGAGAGAGAGAGAGAGAGAGAGAGAGAGAGAATCTGAAGTAGGCTCCACACTCAGCATGGAGCCTGACATGGGGCTTGATCCCATGACCTTGTGATTATGACCTGAGCCAAAATCCAGAGTCAGATACTTAATTGACTGAGTCACCCAGACGTCCTCATATTATTATTTTTTGACACATTTTAATATATGTTGCAGGCAGTTATATGAATGCTTTTACTGTCCACTGTCATTGAAAACAAAAACTTCAGTTATTTTACGCACTTTTTCCTTTACCCCAAAGGCCTGCGCCAATGCTTGTAGCAGGCATTGTGCTGGGCACTGGATATTCTGTGCAGAGACATGGCATTTACTGGCCACTGGGAGGCAGAAGTTAAAAGACAAATAAATACAAAATTATACATTGTGATCATAATCATAAAAGGGAAAGCAGAATAAAATGCCATCTCTAAGACCGTCTCCTTCTGTTCAGTCCACCATCTTGCTACCAAATGACTTCCTGGGATGTTGATTGGATCATGCCATTGGCTTCCCACAGCTCTCAGGATACAGCCCAAAGTCCCTAGCTGGACACTAATATTTTCATGACATGGCTGGACGAAGTTTATCTCCACTCAAGAAATATTTGTTGCCTCCCTATTATCTGCTGGGTGCATGGGATGGAGTGTTGTGACCATTAGATTAAACACACAATGGCCCTAGATCTGAGCGTTTCATGGTCATGTTGAGGAAGCAGGTAATTTTTAAAAAAAGTTTACTTATTTATTGAGAGAGAGAGAGAGAGAGAGAGAGAGAGAGAGAGTGAGTAGGGAGGGGCAGAGAGAGAGGGAGAGAAAGAGAATCCTAAGCGGGCTCTGCACTATCAGCACAGAGCCTGACATCAGGCTTGAACTCACAAACCATGAGATTGTGATTTGAGCCGAAATCAGAGTTGGACCCTTAACTGACTGAGCCACCTGGGTGCCCTGAAATAGGTCATTTTAATGTGATGTTTAGACTATTATGTAAGCATAGAGGAATGGCAACCCAATATAGCATTGGGTCTGTGTTAAAAAGGTCTAAGGGAAACATGGATGTTCTGAATCCTGATGAGTAAAGATCATGCCCAGGTGACAAAGGATGGGAAGGTATTCTAGCCAAGAAAACAAAATATTTAAGCACAAAAACAAACAAACAAACAACCTTGTGGGATAGAGAAACAACAAATCACTCAATATTTACTGGGGCACAAGTTGTAAACTCAGTATGTACTGGAGCATAAATTGTAGCGAGGAGGCTTGGGGACTGGCTCACAGAGGGACTCAGTTGTGGGCAAAAAGAGCGGGAAGGGGGAAGGAGGAAGCACTGGATCAGTGAGGAGCACAGAGCAGAGGATGGGTGGAGGGTGGGAGGAGCAGCAATACCATAAGCAGGAAACGGAGCTGGGGGTGTGTCCAGTGATCCAGGTAAGTCAAGATGATGTTCCTGGTAGGAAAGATGGAGAAAGAGGGGCTGATCTAGAGACACCTTAAGAGGTAAAGTCAGGAGCATGGCGCAGCGTAAAGAACGGTGTGGCTGAGCACAGAGCCAGCGAAAGGAGAAGGTCAAGAATGAATCCCGATTTTCTGTGTTGGAGGGGTGACTGAATGATGCGTGAAACAATCGAGATTAAAAATATTAAGAAAGAAAGAAATATAGTTTGATTTTGGAGGTGGAGTGTTCTTTTAGTTTTTTTAAATGTTTATTTATTTATTTTAGAGAGACAGAGAGAGAGAGAGAGAGACAAAGCATGAGCATGGGAGAGGCAGAGAGAGGGAGACAGAATCTGAAGCAGTCTCCAGCTCTGACCTGTCAGCACAGAGCCTGACGTGGGGCTCGGACCCACGATCTGCGAGATCATGACCTGAGCTAAAGTTGGATGCTTAACTGGCTGAGCCACCTAGGCACCCCTAGAGGTTAAATTTTAAATGCCTTTGATACATCCCAGTGGAGGTATCCACATGGTGGAGGTAAACCTGGAAGCTCAAGAGAGAACTTTGGATATCTAGGTGGATGCTGGTTAGAAGCATATAAGTGGATGGGGCACCTCACATCTGAGGGATGATGGAACTGACGTATGTTTTTAACGGTTTGTTTTTGAGAGAGAGAGACAGAGAGAGAGAGAGCACGTGTGCAAGTCGGGGAGGGGCAGAGAGAGAGGGAAACAGAGGATCTGAAGCGAGTTCAGTGCTGACAGCAGTGAGCCCAATGTGGGGCTTGAATTCACAAACTGTGGGGTCATGACCTGAGCTGAAGTCGGATGCTCAACCCACTGAGCCACCCAGGTGGCCTGGAACCAAAGTATTTTTCTATCATCTGTCATCAGTCTTTGATTGAAGGCTTCTGGGGGTGACGTGTATTCCATACACTTGGCCTGCCTTGATTGTTAGACATCAACAAGAAACTAAGTTCAAATTCCTTGATTTCACTGAGTTGATATGGCTGGAACCAGGATCTCCTGACTTGTTTCTCAGGTACCTTTGCTCCGCATTTATCTCTACTCCATTCTCGATGCTACGACTTCCATTCATTGACCCATCGAAGCATTCATTTGTAACTTCAACAAGCACTTATTAGGCACCTCCCATGTGCCAGGCGGGGCCAACTGCTCTCTGGAGATGCTGGGAATAGAACTGAACCACACACACATCCTTGAAGAACCCCTCGCTACTCACTTCCAACTGTTTCCACTTCCTGAAGGGGACTTGTGTTTAGATTTGGAGAAAGACCTGAAGAATAGGAGAGCCAGAATGACATCTCCCAAGGGCCCTGGGAACTTGAATGACTCGGTGTTGAGGTGATGTGGAAAATGATAGCTCTCCGAGAGAGCATGTACTACTCCGGCTTATGCAAAACTATAAAGAGCTCCCTGTCTGCATTTACAAAAGGAAAATTCATGTTTCCTATGGCCTTTAACTCCTAATCTTTACTGGCTACAAGAGGGTATTCCAGGCAGTAGAGTGCTTAATAAATATTATATTGTTTGCTAATGGCAATGCTATTTGGGGGTGATATTTCCTTCTGAATGTGCTAGCCTGGTTTAACAAATCTGCTGTGTGTAGTTTCACCTTTCACTGTGTTGCTTGAGATGTCTCAGGGGCACTTTCAGCAGGGGCCAAGGAACGGCCCAGAAATGCAGAAGTAAATGAGTCTGCCGGATGCATTAATAGTTTTTGTCTGTGCTGACTTCCCTTTTGTTGTAGAAATGTAACCAACACCAAGGGGCTCCTATATGTTAAGTAAATGTGTGCATTCTTGCTGTGAAGATGTGAGCTGCTTGAAGGGCTGATAGGAGCATTCCCCCGCATATTTGTCTGGTTTTTATACCCTTTTATATGGTCAGTTCTGACCAAACTCCTCTCATTCAAATCTAGCTTTTTAGAAATGGTTTAGTTGGATAACTGACAAGTAGTATCGATATCTGCTTCAAAATTTCCCTTACTTCCAAAAGAGCTGAGTGCCAGCTGAGTCATTGTTGTGTACCTGTGAGATACAAAGGCATGGGGTTCATGAGCACGGTCTACTTGGAGTCAGACTGGATTTTAAATCCTGTTTTGGCTACTGCATGTTCTTTCCCAACCTCAGTTTCCTCATCTAGAACACGGATGCCTACCAGTACCTGGGGTAAATGCTCAAAACTCCATCCATCTACCCTCTCTTGCTCTCTCTCTCCCTTCCTTACCTCTCTCTCCCTTTTTCCTTCCAATGTATGTTGACTCACTCTTTTTCTTTTGGATTGTCTTTCTGAGTTTAAATGCATCCAAAAGAAAATTCATCTTAAACAAAAGAAAATTCATCTTAAAATTAAAACAAGAGAGGTAAAAAACAGACTTTCTTGACCTGATATCTTCCTCCTGCTATTATTTTGCTTATCCTTGTATGGTAAAATTTCATGAAGTGTTCTCTGTACTTGGTATATAAACTCCTCATAGCCTACATATTCAGTAGCCTTCTGGAGCTTGGCTTCAGCCTCTACTGTTCCACTGAAAATGTTCTCCTCAAGGAGACATTTTCTGTAGACCAATGAATCATCATGTTACACTTATTGAAGTACTTTTACATTGATTGCATTTTACAATTCTTTATAGGTTTGTATTTGCTTTTCCATTCAGGGGGAACACTGTTTTCTACTGGACATTTTGCATGTAATTTGGATACATTCTCTTGTCTTGTCTTAGTTACTGTTCTGTAAAGTGAATCTGTGGAAGTATCATCATCTTGGTCAGTGGGGAAATCAATAAGACTGCTTTAACACTCAATTGTGCTTTTTCTTAAAAAAAAGGAGTTAAGCACAGAAATTATAATATTAGCACAAACAATATATTTAAGTGGGGCACCCAATTTAAAACAAAATATTCAGGAAAACACACTTTTGTAGAATTATGATCTGTTTTCACAGATCCTTTAGCGTTCTCTATCATTGTTTAGTCTAGCTCAGGTTTTCATTTTGACTTAACTAATTATTAACTATGAATGTTTCCTTCAACAATCACAAACTATTTATACTTCTTGGTGAAAGTTCTGCTTGGATATATAAACACGTGCCCCTTTATAGGCAAGACTGTTTTGAATGTATAACAAAAGGTCATGAGAAGGAATTGAAGTGAATTCGTAGAGTTGATCCTCTGGCTAATCTGAAGTCTGTGGACTTTAATCTTCCTTGGATCTACCAAGCAGAAGGGCTCTAATTGCTTTGCTACAGCGTTAGAGGCAAGAGTCTTATCTTTCCCTGGCTCCTGGTTTTAGTCATTTTTTTTTTTTTTTGGCTTTAATTTTCATTACAGTTAGTGGACACTGTAGGTTGAAGATGCATGTAGCTAAATGGGACAGGGACAGTGTGGTTTCCCCACTATAGAAACTCTCACCATTTTTTGGTTTCCTTTGGATATTTTCTTCCATAAATCCAGAAAATAAGCTTACCCTATTGTTTCTGGATTTGTCGGTTTCAGGTCTTACTGATTCCCTATGATGGAAGATGAGGACATAATTTTTTCTTTCATGCCTCCTCTTGGCCAAGAGCTACATTTCTAACCATTATCCACCCATCCATAACTTTCCATTATATTAGGTTGAACTCTATGAGATTGCCATTGTTCTTGGTGAAAAATGTTTGAACATTGGTATCTTCATAACCTGTAGTTATGCCATAATTTGAGATAAAATAATAGCTGAGCCATTTGGCAATTATAAATACTTTCCCTCTATTGGTACTTTTGTTTCATTGATGGGTTGGTTTTTTTAATAAAAACGTTATTAATAAATCTTCCTCAAGCTCTCTTGTAATTTGCTGAATATCCTCTCAACACAATCAAACAAGTGGAGAATTGAATTTTTATCACCTGTGAGACAGCTTTGTTGGAGCCTTTTTGTTTACTCAAGTGGACTAGTTGCTTTCTAGAACCACTACTGGGACCTAAACATCATTCTAGGAATACCTTGTCTCTTGTATTGGTGTCTCTGTTTCCCATATTCATGATGGCTGCATTTTTGGTCTGCTCTCAGTAGTGAAGGCCCTGCCTTTCTAGGTTTCTGAGAAAAGGAGAAAGGAGGTAAATTTTGGGGGGGGGGGGATCTAATATGTCATTATTCTTTGTTCACACTGAATTGATATTTCATTGCCTAAGTTGATATATTAGAGTTCTCTACAGAAAGAGAACTAGTAGGAAGTGCAGATAGATAGATGGATAGATAACGGATGGATGGATACATGGATGGATGAATGGATGGATGGATAGATGGATGGATGGATGGATGGATAAAGAGATAATGGATAGATGGATGGATAGATAGATAGATAGATAGATAGATAGATAGATTTATTACATTGGCTAATGTAATTATAGAGGTTGGTATGTTCCAAGATCTGCAGAGTGAGCCGTTAAGCTGAAGACCAAGAAAAGCCAATGGTTTAGTTCATCTGAGTCCAAAGACCTGAGAAGCAGAAGAGCCAATGGTATAGTTCCTATCTGAAGGGCTGCAGGCTCAAGACTCAGGAAGAGCTCATGTTTCAGTTTGAGTCTGAATGCAGCAAAAAAAGCTAGTGCCCCAGTTTAAAGGCAATTAAACAGGAAGAATTCTCTCTTACTCACTGGAGGGTCAACCTTTTTGTTATATTCAGGCCTTCAGCTGGTTAGATGAAGCCCACCCACATTAGGAAGAACAATCTGCTTTACTCAGTTTACCAATTTGAATGTTACTCTCATCCAAAATCATCCTTGCAGAAACCTTCAGAATAACATTTGACTGAATAACTGGACACCCTATCATCTAGTCCTGTTGACAAATAAAATTAACCATCACAGTTGGAAATCACTTTCCCTGAGCAATTTGAAGACATTTCTCCAATTTTCTTCCAGATTCAGGAGTCCCTCTTGAGCAATATGGTACCTAATTCATTTTTGGGTTGGTTTGAGGCACATGGCTGGACTACCTGACCCTGGTCCTCAGTCTCCTAATAATAGCTGGACTTTTTGTAGGGGTGGAGGTCTCTGATATGAGTATCTTTAGATAATTTTTCTTGGGATGGTCAGTTTTCCTAAAGAGAGTCTTTTAGAGTCATGCCTGGAAGATAAAAGTCTGGCTTCTAGAGACCTTAGACTGTAGGAGAATAATTAGGATGCAACTTTCATGTAATCTCTTTGCTTCCAGAGAACCAAATCTAAATTTAGCTTTGTGCCCCCTGGTCCATATACCTTCTATTTTAGAAGGTACACTTCTCTATTCCCTAGAGAATAAACCTGCATTTACTGCCAGAGTTGGAATGGTGGAGAGGATATGGAGGTCCAGTGGCTTCACGAAGAGATTTTCAACCTACCTACCATTTTTACCTTCACATTTCTGCCCATTTCCATGGGGTCCTGCAATGCTAATTCCTGATCCTTATAGAGGTACCATGGCATCTTTCAAGTCAATTACTACTCATTCTTCTGTTTCTCGACTCCCAAAATTCTGTGGCTATTGTTTTCTTTTTCTACTTTTCTTTATCCTTGTGCTTGTATCCTTTAAAATATTACTTTCTTTTTTTCTTTTAGTGAGGTGTTCAGAAGAAGGTATCCTAAATGTTTGTTCAGTCTGCGATCTTTACCTGAAGGCTAAATCTTGCTTCTTACTCTCTGGCTGAAAGCTGGGGTTAGGGGATGAGGAGGAATTACATGCTAGTGTGATATTACTAAAATTCAGAATCATTGTCTTTCTCCTTAACCCAAGTGACTATGTTTTGCTTTTAGTGACCTGACGAAATTGCTCAATCCTTTGAGCAGGATGTTAAAAATAAATTCCAAGTCTACTTATTAAATACTGAATTCTACAATATCATTAGACCTTTTATAAATAATCTAAAAATATCCCCTAAACATTTATCATGCACAAAACCTTGTTTTAGCTAGTTGTATTCTCAAGCAATTCATGATCTGGTGTGAAAAATTGGTCTGTTAAATAAAAAGAAGTAATGAATCACGATAATGATACAGGCAGTTTTATTAATTTCTACATTACTCCATCCCATGTACCCAGATGCAAACAAGTCATAATTCATGTGACTACATGATAACCTCCCAGATTCTGAGTCACTGGGACACATGACAAAAGCACATTTTATGATGATTAAGTGCATTACTTAGCGTGTGTTTGTGATTTCTACCTCTTTGGACGTTTTCAAATTAAAGCTGTGTCATCTCTCAGAATAAGTTAAGTGTGGCCCAATCTGGAAATGATGGGATTTTTAGTGGTGAGTTTTATTATGACTAAGTTCATCTACATAAGACGGATGACCCCAAACTTCCTAAATAGAGTGATTTTATGAAGATAAGCCAGTCTTTCTTGTTTCGTTAAACAGAGACTCGGGTCCAGGGCTCATGCACCATAATTGTCTGGTACCACAACTCTCTGTCTTGCCACTTCACTGTTCTTAGGATGGCATCTTACTATCCAAGATGGCAACATGAACTCCCATTTCCTCATTCCAACCAACAGGAAAAAGAGAAAGGGCTATGTCTTTATCTTGAAGACACATCCAGGAAGCAACACGTATCCATTGGTTAAACCTTGATCACATGGCCACCCTTAGCTTCAAGGAGTGGGGGAAAATTTATCTATTCCAGGCTGCCTTGTACTCAGTAACTATCGGGGTTTCTATTTCTAAGGAAGAAAGGAGGAAAGATAGGGAAGATACGGGAGAGAAGAGCAGTCTACCTCACAGGGACACTATATCTCCAACTTGTGATTCTACACTGTTTGCAATCTGGAAAACACTGGGGTGATGGGAGCTGGTGACAAGTGACATGCTGGGCATCATGTCAATGGCAGGATCATAAGTCATACATCTGTTTTATGGGCATTGCTGCAATGCTGGGATCCAGCTTGGAAGTAAATACTCTTAAAAATTATGTATTTTGGCATTATATAGGTGCCGTGTGGTGATTGGGGGTGTGTTGGCTAATAGCGAACCAAAACACAACATTTTCTCAGGTGTGACCGTTGATCTTAACAAGACACAATCTAATTAATAATGCTAGTGTCTGGGGCGCCTGGGTGGCTCAGTCGGTGCAGCGTCCAACTTTGGTTCAGGTCATGATCTCACTGTGCATGAGTTCAAGCCCCGTGGTGAGCTCTGTGCTGACAGCCCAGAACCTGCAGCCTGCTTTGGATTCTGTGTCTCCCTCTCTCTCTGCCCGTCTCCCTCTCACCCTCTGTCTCTGTCTCTGTCTCTCTTTCAAAATAAACATTAAAAAAAAAGTATCATCTCATTAAAAAAAATAATTCTTGCGTCTATTCAAAATTATGTGTTCAGCTTAAAAACTAGAATGCTGTGTGCACACATATTTGAAGGATATAGCATTTGATATAATTTAAAGATCGATAATAAATAGACGTGCATATATAAAGATAGATGTATATTGATTAAATAACCTCGACTACAATTTTTATTGTTATAAATCACTGTATATTGTACTTAACACCTTTTTTTCTATTTAAGAAGAGTCCTTCAATGACAGATCTTATAGTTCTAAGTGATACAGTCCCCCCTGTGTCCTGTCTTAGGTGTGGTTCTCTGGAAGGAGACTCTGAGAATGTGTTTTGCATGCAGGTGGTTTTAGGGGAGGGTGTGGGGTGGGGGAGGGGAACTGAATGGAAGAAGGTGGGCTGTCTGAGCTAATCCCACAGGGGTTGGAGCAGGGCTGGCACTTTAGAGCCGCCCCTCCCCTTCACCAGGCCAGTGATGGGACAGGAGTTGCCTCTCAGGAAACGGTGTGACCTTGGGCAAGCATCTCTCTTCCACCTGAGGCTGTGAGATCTCAGAGCCAACTCTCCTCTAACGTGATGGGGGCATCTGGGGGGGCACACTGCCCCCTCCTCTTCTAGGGGAGACAAATCCCAGTTCTTGTACCTTAAACTAGCCATGTCTTCTCATATTTTACCATATTTTTGGCCAGTTCTAATTCAACCTACTGATTCCTTTCATTTTCATCAAACGTGCAGATATCACGGTTCAGTATAATAATATTCAAACATCTTTGTAAAGAAATGATGAGGAATCTCAATTAAGAAAATAGGTGATACACTTATTTGTGACTGGATTTTTAAAAATAATTTAAAAATTTTAATAAAAAGATCTTTTTAGTTTTTTGATGGAAAACACTTTGTTTCTGAAATCCCTGAAGCGTCTTTAAGGAGATGAGTTTCTTCTTTGCTTTTTTCTTTTCTTTTCTTTTCTTTGCTTTGCTTTGCTTTGCTTTACTTTGCTTTACTTTGCTTTGTTTATTTTCTAATATGAAATGTATTGTCAAATTGGTTTCCATACAACACCCAGTGCTCGTCCCAACAGGTGCCCTCCTCAATGCCCATCACCCACTTTCCCCTCTCCCCCACCCCCCATCAACCCTCAGTTTGTTCTCAGTTTTTAAGAGTCTTTTACGGTTTGCCTCCTTCCCTCCCTGTAACTTTTTTTTTCCATCCCCTCCCCCATGGTCTTCTGTTCAGTTTCTCAGGATCCACATAAGAGTGAAAACATATGGTATCTGTCTTTCTCTGTAGGACTTATCTCACTTAGCATCACACTCTAAGGAGATGAGTTTCTGTGGATCTCCGGTCATCAGAAAAAAGCTTTGCGTTTGGAATTGGCTGTGCCTGCACCTGAACCCGGACAGTTAGTCACTTGCTGTGTGACTTTGGCAAGTCGCACAACCTCTCTGCGATTCGATTTTCTGAACAAAACAAAGCCCTTCTCCCGAGGTCCCTTTGGACTCCGAACCTCCCCTGACTTACCGGGGAACGCAGCCAGCGTTTCCAGCAAACTAGGAGCTGTTGGAGGCCTGACCCATTTTCTGGCCGCCTGTCAATAGAATTAACTTATCACTGAAGGTTCCTTCCGGAAGCACCGCTCATACCAGGAATGAATGCCCTGGGAGGGCTGGCGAACGTGACTTCATGCCAGCGGCCTCCCTGCGGCCAAGCCTGCCGTAGGAAAGGCTTAATTTTTTGGCTCTACCCGCAGCAGGGAGCCAGGGAACGACCCAAGGGCAGCGCAAGCAGGTGCCAGCAGCGAGAAGCGCAGGCCAAGCCAGCGTCCAGATTACACTGCAAGCACCAGGGTCCCTGTAACCGGATTGCTATTTGCCCGGCGCACACCCACCCTGGCGTCGCTAATGAGCGGCCCCCTGGCTCCCTCCACGTGGGAACATAGGAGACTTTAATGAAGACGGAGGGGCGGCCCACGGGGAAGGTTCTGGAGCCCGTTCAGCTCCTGAGCTCAGGGAGCATGACTCATCCTTCGAGCTGGGGGCCTGAGACTTGTGTCCCTGCCCTCGGGTCCCCGTCACACACACGTTCTCCTTTCTTGCTTCCATTTCTAATTGAGAGAAGATATGCTTTATTTGAAGTGAGAATCCGCCCCCGCCCGTGTCCATGAACGTCCTCCACTCCCGCAAATTACCGCAAGGGGACTAATAACTCAAGTAGTGCAGACAGAAGGCAGTTCAGTGATCTCATAGAGGAGTCTACAGGGCAACGCAGGGGGCAAGGGGATGGGGGTGGGGGGCCTGGCTGAGTCGGAACTATCCCAGCTTTCCCCTCCTGTCCTTGCGCAAGAGAGAGCATAGCCTGTGCTGTCTACCTCCTGGGGCTGCCAGTCAGGCACACGACAGAGAGATACAAAGGGGAGCTTAGCCCCTGGCAATCCGGGATCCATCAATCTGTCAACAAAACCTACCGGGATATTTATGGAACATCTGATATACGAGGGAGGGAAACCCAGTGTGCCTTATGATTAATTATTTTAAAATATTCCCTTAAAACATTCAGAGGGGGGAAAAAAAAAAGAATTGGCCCCTTTAAACACTGAAAGGAAGTTTCTGGCATGTAAAGCTGGTTGGAAACCTGCTTTGTGTGTACATAAAGAGATACTTAAGCCTTGGTTTTTTAATTTATTTGTTTTCCCCTAAAGTAGCCTTTTTTTCTGTTCTTTCAGGAATTGACGCTCCAACGAAGGCCTGGGGGAGGTGTGGCCGCTTCACCTGTGCCTGGATCCCTCACCTCGAGTCCTCACTCGGCTTGGGGACCCTGTTTCCACCCAACATCCTGCTGCAGCCATCGTCCTGGTTTTGTACCTGAGAGACCAGAGAGGCTGGCAGGTGGGCATTTCTCGTCATGCAGACCATGGCCACCGAGGCTTCTGTCTTTCGAATGCTAGGATAAAAATGTTCTGCCTTCCTGCCTTCACCCAGGGCTGGCGACGGGCTTCGCAAGGCACAGGGCAAAATGAAAATCCAGGCAGGGTAGTCAGGCTCCGTCCCCCTCCTCTGGCCCGAGGACAGGTGTCACAGTGGACAGGTGACGCCCACGCGACGGTAAGCCCCACGGTGGAACTCACTTAATGCCTGGTCGGGGTGGACGAGGGGCCTTCAGTGTGTCGTCCACCGGGCAAAGCCTGGTGCTGCCGGCCTGGGTCAGAGCTGGCCGCCGCCCTGGGACGAGAAGGTGACGGCAAACGTGGCCTCCCTACCAACACGACCAGCTCTCCACCTTGTGCGGCAGGCGAATATGCGTGGGGGATGCACGGGGACAGGCCGGGAGGCACCCGGGACCCCAGCGGGCGGCTCAGGGTCCATCCCAGGGAGGTGAGACCGCTTGTGTGCCAGGGCTCCGTGCCCCCAGCCCATGCTCCCCCTTGCGAAACAGAAAATCAAGGATGCCATTTGTAGGGATTTGAAGACCGCAAGCACAGAGCTTGAAACAAAGCGCAGGGTCCTTCTGAACCGCAGAGGTTACAGGCTCACAGGTTGGTCCTGACCCTGCCTCCCCTCTGGAGACCACCCTCACCCGTACCCCCCCCCCGGGTGCTGCGCTGAACGCCTCCCCTCCCGGACCTCACTTCATCTCGGTGCACTGATGGCTTCACCCTCCGACTGCGAGCGCACTTCCCCCATTACCTACATGCCTCTCCACCTTTTCTCCCCACTTTCCTTTTCGTCACCCTGCCTCTTTCCACAGGGAGCCTTCTGGAAAGGAGTCAGCAGTCACTGGGTGTCTCTCCCGCTTCACGTTTCGTTCGCCCCACTCGCTTCCAAGGAGGCGAGCGCTTCTCTTACTCCACTGCGAGTCGCCTTGCAAAGGTCGTTGTCAGACCCCTAATCACCCGACCCAAAGGTCAGATTTTCAGTTTTTTGTCTTCTCCCGTTAAAGATGTGATATTTGATGGTGTCGATGATGCTTCCTCTTGGTACCGACTCCTCGGTGCGTTCTCTCTCTGTCCTGGATGTGAGAGGTCTGAAACCAAGGTGTAGGCAGGACAGGGCCATGCCTCCCCACAAAGCCTCTAGGGGAAGGTCACACGTTGCCTCTTTTACTTTCGGGTGGCTGCAGCCACTCCCTGGCTGTGGCGGCATGACTCTGGTCTCTGCCTCTGTCTCCGCAGGGCCAGCTTCCCCTGCGTATCTGTTTCCTCTCATCGCAGCATTTTATAAGGACACCAGTCATATTGGATTAGGCACCCACCCTACTCCAGTATGACCTCACCTCATCTCAACTAATCATATAGGTAAGGACCCCATTTCTTTTTTTCTTTTTTCTTTTTTTAATGTTTAATTTTGAGAGAGAGACAGAGACAGAGACAGAGACAGAGTGTGAGCAGGGGAAGGGTAAGGAGAGAGGGAGAGAATCCAAAGCAGCTTCCAGGCTCTGAGCTGTCAGCACAGAGCCCGATGTGGGGCTTGAACTCACGAACCTTGAGATCGTGACCTGAGCCAAAGTCGGACGCTTAACTGACCGAGCCACCCAAGTGCCTTTGGGGCCTTATTTCTACGTAAGGTCCCATTCCTAGATGCTGGGGGATTCCAATTTCAGAATGTCTTTTCTCAAAGGCCACAATTCAAGCCATAACGTAGTATAAAAGTAAAATTATATTGATAAAAAATGCATGCTATTTAATATCTCAGCTTGAGTGTATACATCTATCTAATGGATATGAAAACACTTGCTCTGCCCACCACATGTATGAAAGAGCAAGTCAGACCGTGAATGAGGATGTTATCACGGACTCAAGCCCACTCTGCAAGTATGGGGGCTTATCGTGATTGTAATATGATCCCCTTTCATTTTTTGTGACTGCTGAGTTGTGCACTCTCAGACACACTGTGCTTTCCACTCTTGGTATGGAAGGTACTGACCAGGGGGTTGCAGCCCACACCGGGGCTCTGCTTCTTCCAGAAGGTCTTGGCAACCCCATGTTTCTTAACTCTGACCGTGTTCTCCCAGCCAGTGGGTACTGCTGGGCTGTGAACTAGGGTAGGATTTTATGCCAAATGGAAGGGCACATTGGAGGAACGCTGGGGAAGGTGAGCTTTAGGACTAGGACTTTAGGGGACTGGGGGTTCCCGAGCCACAGCCCGTGGCAGCGTGCTCCCTGCCACTACTTGCCTCCTGCTCTCACGGCTGGAGCCACTTGAGCAGTCAGTTCTGCTCTCGGTCCTTGAAAACAGAAGTGTCGGGCTTTTCGACAGCAAAATTCTAGGTGTTTTAGGAGCCCACATCGAGTGAGGCTTCCTGACCTTGCCAGGAATGAGCCCTGCCTCATGGCTATTGTAATAAGAGCACTCCCAGGCTCTCAGTAGTTGAACTCTTGCACCCAGAGCCCTGTCACTATGTCCCTTTCCATAATTACCTTCTAGTTGGCCTTGCTGTGGAGCCTGAACTCCTCCATCATTCCCACTTGAGTTAAAGCACTGGACTGTCTTGCTAAGTGGCAGGCCAGAGGAAGACCAGCTTCGCCAGCCACAGAGCCCACAGCTTGCTCAGTTCAGCTCGTGATCAGGCAGAGTCTACGTGGTGCAAAGACATCTGCCCAAAGTTTCCCGTGGAGCAGTGCTCGAAATGGCTCTCGGAGGAAAGGCTGTCTGGTAGCCCGTGGACTGGGGCGGGAAAACAGAGCTTCAGGTCTTGGCTGTATCACTAACCGATCACCTCACTCTTTGTCTTGGTTTCCTTATCCATCAGACGTGGATTTTCCCACGTGAGCAGAGCTCAGCAAGCAGTGAAGAGGCAGAAAAGAGATCAAGTAGGCAAGGTGCTGGTCGAACATCTAGCAGGTGCTGGCGAGCTTGAACACACAAGTCCAATACACGACAGAGCTTCATGTGAGAAGCATGCAGGAATCCTTTTAAGTAAGAACAAAGCGGAAGGAGACCCGTTGTTCTGTATTTTTCCCCCCACGTCCAATCCCTTTATCCTTCACCTTTTTAGACCATCACACTGCCACTGACCCTGCTCCCTTATGTAAATATGCTCCCTGGTACAATGGGGTTCTGTGTTGGCTTAATACAAGGATGACTTTTCTGTGGCCAGAGCCGCCTGGAAATGGAGTGGAAAGCCTCACAAGATGCTCACTATTGTAAGGGATGTGTAAGCAAGAGCCTGGATAACCACTTAGCAGAAATGTCCATTTTTAATTATTTATTCGACAAATATTTATGGGGCACTCACTATATACCAGGCACTGTATTAAGCGCTGCAGAAACAAAACTAAATAAAAGTTGGGGGTCTAAAACTTCGGCTGGAATTTTAGGCGGGATCTATAGCTACCTATTTGGCGCACATCATGCTATTTGTCAGTGCTGTGCCTTTTTTTAAATGCCTTTTCGCACCTTCCTCTGTTTACAGCTTCCCGCAGGTATCCCTCCATTTAGAAAGTCTTATCTGTATGGCATTGGTTTGGGTTCAGTGCCTTCATGTGTTCCCAGGGTAGCTAGATCTTTCACTGTATGCTGTAATCCTTGATATGCTGCGGATTCTTTGAGGCCTACTGGGGTAATATTTTATTAATCTTAGTAACTCAACCGTTAGCACAGCACTTGGTATCAGGTAAATGTACAAGTTGCACTTGTTGACTGAATGTGAAATGAGAATATACTTGCACAGACAATGGCCAGATTAGGGAGGTTATTTTTTTCCTTTAGGTAATTTTTTGAAAGTATAATATCGATGCATATTTCTTAGAGAAGATCTGAACAATTCAGAACAAGGAGAGGATTAAGAAAATAGAAATACACTTGCTGTCTTGCCACCCAAATGCATTGATAAAATCCCCTCTGACTTTATATTTTATAGTTTCTTATATATACACTTTAAAGACTATTGTATATTAGTTAACATATTGCTATGTGTGGTAATAGAGAAACTTCCAAATATTAACAGGTTGACACAATAAAATTTTATTTCTCCCTCAGGCGAAGTTCAAGTGGACATTTCCAATTAGGGGAATCTCTTCTCCCAGTGATGATTCATAGGCCCAGGCTCCTGCCGTCTTGTGGCTCTTCCATCTTTGACCCAGGGCTTCCAAAAATGTTGACTTGGGGGAACAGGACTGGAGGATCTTCAAGGAAAGGTTTTCTAGGAAGACCTAGAAATAGCCACACCGGTTTCTCTTGTAGTTATTTACCTAAAACTTCACTGGAGGTTAGTATTATGCTAAGCAATCAGTGAGTAATGTGGCTACAACTAACCCCAAGAAAGGCTGAACAATGTAGTATGGTTGAGAGCCCAGAAGGACAAGGATGGGATTTTAATGAACTTGCAGCAGCCTTTCCACAAATTCAAATTCCTCTCTAAATACATATTTTATAGATTACATTTTCACTAAAAATAATCATAAGCCTTCCCCATGTTATTACATAATCTTTCTAAGGAGTGGATAAATATTATGTTCCTATGTTACAGACGAGGATGGTGGGGGCGAAGTCATTCGCCTGAGGCCCTCAGCCAGTATATGGCAGTGCTGGTCCTCAGCCCTCCTATCCAGACTTCTTCCAGAGTGCTCTGTAAGGACGCGCATTCAGAAATGCAAAAGGAAGAAGGCTAATCAAACCCTTATCTTGATGTAAACTGGAAAGATAATCTCGAGAGTATCTTGAAGCGTGACTAAGAAAGACCAGTGCTCAGATGTTTCAAACCAGATACATAGTTATGAGAAAAAACAAACCAAAAACTCAATGAAAAGTGGTATGGATGAGGCTTGGTGGGTTGTGAGTGTTTACATTGCTCATCACTTAGAGTAAGTGGGTGGTTTGGCCCATGGCCACTTTCTTCCAGTTGGCTTTGACCTTTGACAACTTAGTCGACTGACTGGCTAGCCTGCAAGACCATTCCACCCATGCTTGACATTCCCAAGAGGAGGGGACTGGCCCCGCCTGTTTGTGAATAACAACACTGACTTTTGGAACCAGGGAAATGTTTCGTTGGCCTGACGATTTCTCTTTTCCCTAATATCGCATTGAGGGTCATGGGTTCTTGAGGTGTGACAATAACTGGGAAAATTCAGAATTCAGCTAATACCTATTTGCTGGGTTCTGAGCAGACATAAGGCTTGTAGAGGCCCAGAACATGTTTATCAACCTACAGGGCAAAGTTTCATTTCTCCTGTAAAATGGCCACTCGATATGATATATGTATATTAAGTACCCTGCTGTGACTAAGAGCTATCTAAAAAAGAAAAAATATAGCCACCTCCCGAAGCATGTATAAATTGCTTTTTTAGCCCCTATAAAATTTTAGCTAGCACCAAACATAGAACTTCATTCATCATCCTGCAAGTTAGGGCTGCCAAGGGAAGCCGGCTCTTCCTGAGCCGAAAGTGGCAATACGCCAGGATTGGCAGGAATCAAATGAATCATTTCCTGCTTTTAGTTTTAGATAAATAATCAAAAAAGATTGTCTAGATTGTGATCCAAAAGCCATTTTTCATAGCTCTGAGGATCCAGAATCCTTCACTTCATGTGGAAGCCCGCTTTTCTCATTATTTTATTGCACAGTGTTGAAGAGAAGGCAGACAAACCCACCAAGGCCCAAGCAGAGTTTTTAATGCAGCGAAGACTTACGACCTCAGCGTGGTGAGTACATTCAGCACACCTTTTTATTTCTGTATTTTGATGCTTTGCTATCTGAGGCCGTGCTGATCCTGGAGGGATTGCCCCCCTCAGGGTTAACTGATTCTTAGAGACAGTAAACATCTCAGCTGGGAGTGTGCTTTCATACATACACATACTGACCTATCCAGAGCTCATACTTCTTACTACCTCCTCTGTCCGGCTCTCACACTCTGGGTCACTGACCCCCTACCCTATCCCCCCAGGGCCAGGGATGAGACAACGGGGGCAGCCCCTGTGCTCCAGAGCCCCCTCAAGTGATTCAAATTAGCCAATCCCCAGCCCACTGTCTCTCCCTTACCTGGTCTTACCTGTGGAAACCACACCAAAGGCTCTTTACCATTTTTTCCTGTTCCCTCTGCCTCCTGAACCACCCTGGTGTTTACCTGTGTGACTCCCACCATGCCCCCACTTCCCCACTCCAAGCCATGGCCTGCCCCTTCCTTTTTGGATCTGTTGCCCTGACAAATTATCTTTTCAATGGCAGCTGTCTCCATATCTGTTGGCCTGGCCATATCTGAATAATAATGAAAGCTCCATTTTAATTTTTTAAATGAATTTACTTATTTGAGAGAGAGAGAAAGAGAGGCAGGGAGGGGCAGAGAGAAAGGGAGAGAGAAAGAGAGAATCCAAGCAGGCTCTACACTGTCAGTGGAGAGCCTGATGCAGGGCTCAAATGCATGAACCAGGAGACCATGACCTGAGTTGAAATCAAGAGTTGGCTGCTTAACCTATTGAGCCACCCAGGCACCTGGAAACCTACATTTTAAAGCAGTGAAATGAATGAGAAAGAGAAAGGAAATAAGAGTCAAAGACTGGGGTTCCAGTTTTGATTCTATCCACTTCTCTCCTGGGAGATCTTGGCCAAGTCTTCTAGTTTCTCTGGGCCTCAGTTTTCTTGTCCTTAAAATGAGGTGGCTGGATATCTCCAGATGCATCCTGGAATTTCTTCAGATGTTCGAAATCTAGGAGTTTATTTCTTTAGCCTGTGATAGGCTATTTTTTATATAGCTTCCAGATAATGTGATTTTTTCACCAAGCATTTGCAGAGTACCTGCTGTTTCCTGAGCACCGAACTAGGTACTAGAAGTTCAAAGGTGGGTAAGAAAATTTTCTTGGTTTCAAATGCATCATGCTACTTCCATATGTATGGTGATGCCTGTAGAGGCCCAGGAAACATCCTGCTGTCTCACCTGAGAGGGTCTGCTATGCCCCAAAGAGACTGGAATGTGTGAAAAGATGAAACATGTTCTGAGAAAATACAGAATTAACTTTGGGTATATGGACTAGATATGATGAAATCCTTCCACCACAATGAGGTCCCTTTTCCATTGCCTGGGTGCATATATTCATAAATTGCATAGCCCAACAAGAGGGAAGAGAGTCATTTGGCCCCAGAGGTTTCCATATTTTTAAGCTTCTCTCTGATCTTGGAAGTTTCTTAATTATTTATTCTCTGTGACTGGACCCATTCATTGTTCAAGCACTGTGGGTTCCTCGGGGAGATGCTTCTCATCCCCTAGTACCGTCCTTTATCCTAACATATCCACAAGGTGTCGTATACTCTGCTAACGCTGTAGGGGAGGAGATTTTTTGGGACTTCTGGTTTCTGTTTTTGTTGTTGTTTGTTTGCTTATTTGTTTGTTTTTGGCAAGAAGAGTACAGATTCCCCTCCGGATTCCACTATCCAGAGTTTTCATCCATTACATTCACCCCCTCCTAATTCTCTATTTTCTTTATCTTCTGTGCCTCCCCACTGGCATTAGCCACAGTTAAAACTTTCTGTTTCTGTCTCTCTGGGATTTTGCTGTTCCCCCTTTTCAAGTATGCTAGAAGTAGGGATAATATTTTCAAAAAATATTAAAACAAGATATTTTTCCTTCCCCATAAACTATGTTGCCTAGCAATTCCTTCTGTGTAATGAATCAATGCCATTCATTGCTTTGGGGAGATTGGGCTACCAACTAGAACAAAGAATTCATTGCTCGATCTTGAGTTTCATACTAGAGTTTTTAAAGCACATAGATAGGAGTCTTGTCAGCCTATGTTTCATGGAGAGAGAAGAGGTTTGTTTTTTTTTCCTTTAAATTTTCCCACATTTCCATTTACTTATTGAAAAAAAAAAAAACAAGTATCTGAGCTTTATTTGCCCTTAGCCATTGTGCAGAGAAGACAAGGAGGAATATGTAGGTAAGTTTGTTTCAAACAGGAAGGGGAAGCTTCTGCTAATGTGCCGGGAGAGCCGGGCGGCTAGAAGGAAGATGCTGCTGGCTTGTCGAGTGTCACCTGGCGTCTTCACGGTCTGGATTGCCACTCATGTTGGGCAACATGCTGGACATTTCACTGATAGGTTGAGAGAAGCTGAAAGGGGAGAGGGCTTGCTTCTGAAGTTCCAAAGGGAGAAGTTTTAGTGTCCAACATACAGAAAAGGTGATCATAGTCAAGCAACAGCAGGGTTTGGCAGAAGCCAGGCAGGGAATTTTCAATGGCACCTTCAGTTCTCCTCAAAGACTGCAGGTGACATGGAAGGAATCTACATTTTCCAAGGTGACCCTGCATGGAACAAAGAAGGTAGCAAGAAATGAGATAATTTACAAGTTCATGGAGACCTGTGCCTGGCACCCTGTTAAAGAGGCTCCAGGATGGACAAGCCCAAAGAACCCAGCCAGAGGGACAAGGCAGTGAGTGGTGACAGAGGGTCCACCATACCAGCAAGAGCACAGAGAGAGAGCCCCCCAGCAGGGGAAGATGGCTGAGCTTCCAGGGGCACTCACCTTAGAGGGGCAGCCGATATTTCCTCTGCAGAAGCACTGAGGGCAGAGGCCAGGGGTTAGAATTAAAATGACCTCAAACCAGGAGGTATGAACTTCCCTTAAACCAGAGGTTAGCGGGAGCCAGTAAGGAGGGATGATGCACAGCTCAGATACTCCTCTCTTGATTTCATACTTTTGTAGAGTTTCTTCTGGCATCCAGCTAGATGGAGAGGTGGGAAACCAAAGAACTGGGGAGGAGAAGCATGAAAATCTGAGCATTTACCCCGAAACATTCAAGTTTACCTACCTGGCACTTGTCTTATGTTCATTAGTTGGCTATCTCGTTGCACAATTGCTTTAAAATAATCTTGTATTTAGCAAAAGGGTTTGAAAAAGTGCATGAACGTATGCATCTATATATACAGTTATACTGAGACCATATGGTTTCAGATTGTCATTCTACAGGCATGAAGGCCATAAGCATGACTTTTCTGAGTTACAGGGCAGGTTCACCGTGAAGCAGGACTATATCCATATCCTGAGGAAGTCAGGAGGGCCTGGGAATCTCCATGACATTGGCCCCTCTGAAATACTGTACATGTTCATTTTGGTTATGGTAGGCCTGCTATCATTCTTAAAAGATTTTATGAATTCTTAGAATGTTTTTTTTCTTAGAATGTTTTATTTTGTTAAAAAATTTAAAATGTTTTTATTTATTTTTGAGAGAGAGACAGAGCACAGCTGGCCAGGCGCAGAGAGGGAGACACAGAATCCGAAGCAGGCTCCAGGCTCTGAGCTGTCAGCACAGATTCCCATGCAGGGCTTGAACTCACAAACCGTGAGATCATGACCTGAGCTGAAGTTGGAAGCTCAACAACTGAGCTACCCAGGTGCCCCGATCTTAGAATGTTTTACAATGTCTCCCCACCTTCAGTCCTTTAGTCACAGCTAAAATGAAAATAGTTTCTTATCACAGTGCTTTTCAAAGTGTGGTCACCAGACCAATGGCACTGGCATCGCCTGGGAATATGTCAGAAATTCAAGTTCTCAGGTCCCATCCCAGGCCTACTGAATCAGAAACTTTGGAGGTGGGTTGAGAAGTCTGTGTTTTAGCAAGGCTTCCAGGTAATTCTGATGCATAACGAAGTTTGAAAAGCTACGATATTATCATATTATAATCAGCCACATATCCAGAGATTTACCTATTACTTCTTATTGAGGCTCAGATATAAAATCCATGTACATACTTTTAAAATAGAGATATGGCTGCTTTAAATTCAGTAGATAAAAGAGCATTTCTGCCCCTGTCCTTTTCCTCAAAACTCACCAGAAAACATAAAAAAAAAGGTAAAACGGGGAAGAGAAAAGCAGCCTAAGTGGAAGCAGATAGGAAACATGGATGGGATCGAAGAAGGCACTGAGCTAAGGCGCGTTTGCTCTAAGCAAGACACAATTTCTCTAGAGGAAGCTGTCAGAGTCTTGGACAATCTGGCCTGTGATGTCATTAGCGCGGTGAGCCGCAGAGCTGTGGATGGAGAATGTCACTGATTGATACTAACATAGCAGGTAACAGGACAGACAAAAGCTGAAGAGCTCACAATCTAGCTGGAAGTATTGAATCAATACTATAGAATATTAGGCAATGAGTTCTGCAGTAGAGGAGAATGAGGCTGGGAAGGGAGATAGAGTATTAGGGGTGAGGGGTTACTAAAATTATGGATGGGATGGTCAGTGATGTTGTCTTTGTTCATTCAGGGCGTTCTAAACAACAGAAGCTTATTTCTCACTGTTCTGGAGGCTGTGGGTCTGAGGTCAAGGTACTGGCATGGTTGGGTGAGGGTCCTCTTCCTACTCACAGACTTCTTGTGGCATCACATGGCAGAAGGGACTGAGGAACTCCGTGGGGTCAGTTTTATGAGTGCCAATTCCATTTATGAGGACTCCACCCTTATGACCTAAGCACTTCCCAAATCCCACCTCCTAATGCCATCACAATGGGCATTGAAATGTCAACATACGAATTTGTGGCGTAGGAGGGGACATACACATTCAAATAATAGCAGATGTCCTCATTAAAGGGGTATTATTTGAATAAAGATGGGGAGAAGATGAGGGAATGAGCCATATCAGCAATGAGTGAATAGTTAATGCAAATGGCCTGTGGTATAAGTGTACTTGGTGTGTTTGAGATGCTACAAGGAGGCCAGGAGGGCCAGGTGGCATGAGTGAGGAAGGCGGAGTTGGAATAAGTCATAGAAATGTTAGAGGCAAGGTCCTGTAAGCTTTGCAGTTCACTGTAAGGATATTGGCATGTACTGGGTGAGGGGGGTCCCCCAGAGGGTTCAGAGTGGAGGACATGATGTATCTACTGTGCTGAGCAGAGACCATGACAACAATACAGGTGAGAGATAATGGTGTCAGCAAAGGAGGCAATGAGAAGGGGTTGGACTCTGGATATTCAGTCTCATCTTGAATATGACTATTGAGCTTACCACTTTTTGCCATAAAAGCTCTTGGTGAAGAATTCCATTTTTTACGTGACTCCTTTTTTAAAACTTTGAATTCCAGTGTAGTAGCTAACATACAGCATTATATGAACATACAGTGTTTTAGGCGTATAATATAGTGAGTCAACAATTCCATATATTACTCAATGCTCATCAAGATAAGTGTGCTCTTAATTCCCTTTACTCCTTCTTTTTGATCTTTTTTTTTTTTTTTTTTACTTGAAAACAAACTAAATAAACATGTTTTAAGTAGTGAGACTGCTACATTGCATCTCAGGCAAAGGCATGCTCAGTGATGTACTCAACCCAATAATCTCTCGTCAGAGAAGATCATATGAAAAAGTTAGAACTATAGTTCATGGCCACAGACACCCAACCATGTTGTGAATGGGATGGAGAGCTCATACATAAAAGGTTGTGTGCATGTTCTATTTACAAGTGTTTCTAAGACATTTATTCTTTATTCTGCCTTAAAAGTGTTCCTCTATTCTGTAAGTTTATTTTTAAACTGAAGTGTAAGTTCAAGGGAAAGTTGAAAAATTAATGAATAAAATAATGCTTCTAAGAGTGCACTTCCTAAAGAATGATCCCCAGCACCTCATCCGCCTTCCCCATAAACTATCAAGACTTCATTTCCCCCTTCGAAGAGTTCAATAAGCTATCCTTGTTTTACACTTCATCTACAACTATATTTGTTTACTTTCAAATTACTCTGTATTGCTTATATACAAATTTTAATTTAATTTTTATTTATTTTTTTCAGTTTTTTAACCGAGGTATTTTTTGATCTGTAAAAATTGCTTGGGTATCTTGGGTTGGGATGCAATGCATCATAATTTTCCCATTAAAATGAATGGCCATTTAAAAATTAGTAGCAGGATTTTCAAGTATAATAAAGGTCATTAAAAAATGCAGAGGTATATTGTGAAGATAAAGTCTGTAGAACTGGTCCTGGTGTGTGAAAGAAAGAGAGGAGCCAGGGATGAATTCAAGGCTTGCAAACTGGAAGAATGGAGTTGACAGTAGGTGAGAAGAAAAAAGCTGAGAAAAGAAGTGGGGAGTGGAGAGGGAGAGGTAACATCAGGGCCTCAGTTATGGAAATGCTAATTCTTGGAGATGATGGATGGATGGATGGATGGATGGACGGATGGATGGAGGGATAGATAAATAGGAGATAGAGATACATGTTGAGTGGGCAGTTGGATTGGTCATCTAGAGTTGGAGAAGTGGTCTAAACTAGAGATATAAATTTTGGTGTCATCAAATATAGATTAAAGCTACGAGTCTGGATGTAGGTAGAGAAGAGAAAAACAACTTTGAATGAGGTCTAGTGCTCTCCAAAATGAAGAAGTTGAGGCGATGAGCAGGCAGCAATGGTGAAGGAGGAGGAATCACACATGTGTAGAGTCCTGGAAGACAGGCCAGGAAGATGTTTCTGGAAGATGAGCAAGTGAGATTAGCACTGAGATTTAAACATCAGATATAAAGGCACTGATATCACTTTAACAAGATAGCTTTGGAGAAGGCATGGGGGTGAAAATGGATTGAAGACAATGAAGACAGACTCAAAAGGCTACAGATGGTATGATTTGATTTATATGACAGATCTAAAGGGACACGTACCGGTTGCCACCCTAGGCATGGGGTACATGGGACCTCAAAAGAGAACAAGGTAATCTTTGGGGGCAACAGAGCTGTTTTATATCTTAATGTGGTAGCAGTTACACAATTGTGTCCGTATGTTAAAACTCAGAGAAAGGTACTTCAAAAAGAGTGAATTTTACTGTATATGAATTATAAGTAAGAGATACTGGGAGTGGTCACAAAAAGGACAAGCTAATAGGGGTAGTGGAACTAGAAAGAGTGAGGGTAGACACCTCTTTTCAGGGGTTTAGCTCTAAAGGTGAGCAGAGAAATGGGGTCAAAGCTTGAAAAGAAAGTAAATTCAAGAGGATTTTGTTGTAATTAGATAAAGGAAGGGTGTGGAGGAATTTGAAAGCTGATGGGTATCATCCAATCAAGATGGGAACTTGATGGAGTGGGAGAGAGAAAGAAGAGTTGCTAATGATGTACTTGAGCTCTAGAACATGAGGTCTGGGATTCAGGAGGAGAGGCTGGCCTGACACAGTCCGTCCGTGACGGCAAATGATGGTTTGGGTGGATAAGAGAGTATATGTACGAATATTCTTCTGACTGCTTTTATTTTATCCATGAAATACCAAGCTAAAGAGGGAGGGAGGAAGTTGTTAGGGTTTGGAGGAGAAAGGAGAAGATAGGACAAAGTTGTCTTAGAGGGTGGGAGAGTGGACTGTAATGCCCAGGGAATTGGGCTAGGCATTAATATGTTCCGGGAACATGGTTCTGTGATTTTTTCTAGCCACTGAGGAAGGGGAGAGCTGCGTATATTCGTCAACATGTAGTGAGATGGGCAAGAAGTTGAGGACAATTTGACGGGGTGATTGTAGTGACTGTCATCTCCAGCTCTAGGTGCACTAGTTCCCAGCTAGCAGCCAGATTTCATTCTCCAAAATTCAAATGCTTGAACCCCCAGTCTCCCAGTGAGACAGTGTATGGAGGTGAGGGCTTCGGGAGGTAATTAGTTTAGATGAGGTCCCTTGTGATGGGATTGGTGTCTTTATAAGAAGAGACACCAGAGAGCTTCTGCTCTTGCCCCTAGAGGCCATGTGCAGACACAGTGAGAAGGGGCCGTCTGCAAGCCAGGAAGGAAGCTCACCAGAAACCAAATCTGCTGCACCTTGATCTTGGGCTCCCAGCCTCCCAAATTGTGGGAAAATACATTTTTCTATTGTTTAAGGCACCCCATCTATGACATTTTGTTATGGCAGTCCAAGCTGACTAAGATATCTCCCTTCTACTTACCAAACATGCCAAGTATACCCCTTCTTATGACATCTGTATTTCCTTGTCCCGATTTAGAGAATGCTTTCTAATACAGTTACTGGCATCTCCTTCATGTGTGTGTGCAAATGTCAGGTTTTCAGTTGGGTTTCTCCTAGTTACCCATTGAAAATAGCAGTCTCCTTCCTACCCAATACCCCTGCATTTGCTATCTCCCTTCCCTGTTTTATTTTCCTTGCAGGATGTCAACTTTCTCACATTCTGCACACCTCAGTTATTTTTTATTACAGATCTCTTTCCATTGGATTTTAAGCTTCACGAAGGCAGGGGTTTTTGTCTTCTGAGCTCGCTGCCGCATCTATAATGCCTCTAGCAGTGCTTGGCGTATAACAGGCACTCGGTAAATATTTTTTGAGCCAGTTAATTAAGTCAGGACATTTTTACTATTTGACATTATGTCTGAATTAGGAATCAACATTCAAATATTCCACCCGGTTGTCGATGCCTCTGCTGAATCTTGCTTTCTCCTTTTGGGTCCTGGAGCGTTGTTCCTTGCCTCTGCGGCTAAAGTCTCATAGGTATGATTTGGGGACCAGCCCACCTAACTTCCTCAGGCTGTATATTGAGACCGTATAATATGTGGTTCCTGTGTAGAGCTCTTCTGAGAGAGAGTATCCAGGGTTCAGCTGATTCCAATTCCATCTGTGGTTCTTTCGCGCAACTCCAAACCTGAGGTTGACTTTGGAACGTCGTCTTTCTTCGGTTCCCACAATATTTGCTCTAGACTAATGAAAAAATGAATGATCATAAATATAATTACTCTGAAGGCCTGAGGATATTTTTGGTACACTTGGAAGGAAGATGGGTTTGAAAGAAAAGCAATTGACGGCTGAGGACTTCAGGTAATTTTCTCTGTTGGAACTTATGGGTACCAAAAATAAATAGCATTTCTCACCCCCTTTTATGTTCTGCACAAATGGAGAAATAAAAAAAAAAAATAAGGAATTTGACATAGATAGGCCAAAATATCACTTTAGTTACTGGTAAGAGTTGGGATTGCTTAGGGCAAGGGCCGAAGAGTTCTGAGCCTAGGAAAAGCTAGACATTACCATACTACCAGTGCAGTGGACAGAACTGGTCTCCACCTGGCCAGTAGGGTGGGACTCCTTGGTGACAGCAGAGGCCACTGGCTCCCGACAGTCACTCTGCTCCAAAGAAGAAAATAATGCTCTAAAGAGTCTTCTCGGTAAGCTCTATGGCATTATTTTTGTGGGGAGGGAGCATTTCACAAACATATCTGTTCATGGCATTGTTTTGTCGTGTAGTCTGGTGGAACTTAGGAAGCAAGGAAGTCACTTTGAGAAATGCTGGTATGGGTAATTGAGGTGTCCATCATCTCGAACATTTCCATGAGATCGCACAAATACAAGCTGTCTTTGTGAAGTTCTGTAGATTCCTCCCATTGGCAGACGTTATCGAACCCCTATGATATGCCAGGCACCGTGCTAGTCTTTGGGCAGGTAAGGACAGGAGAGAGAAAGACACAAAGACAACGAAGACAAGCCCTGGCTTTCAAAGAACCTAGAACCAAGTGGGATGGAGACACAGATTCTCAAGCCCTTCTGTAACACAGTTAGCTACGATATTCCAGTGTGATGTGATGAACGCCTCTTTTCTTTAGGTCATAGTCTTGATGACTTGAACGAGGAAGAGAAACATTTCTTGAATTGGCTCGTTGGTATGGCCTCGATTCTTAAAATGAAAAGTAACATTAGAAAAAACAAATCTGGTTATTTAGCTGCACAGGGGATTGAACTCTTTAAGGTCTTCAACAGATACAAGAAGTAATAATTACATGGAAACACCAAGTCATGTATGGGTCCAATCTCTGGCAACCCGTGGGCATAAGTAACATGGAGGAATCAAAGGGATCTGAGTTCAAGCCTCAGCGTCACTAATAACTGGCTGTGTGATTTGGGGCAAATCACTAACTTCTTTTTTTTTTTTTCCGAAGGGTAATCTGCTTTACTCAAAGTCTAATGCCTTAAATTTTTTTTTATCTTTTATTTTATTTTATTTTATTTTTATTTTTAGGGAGAGAGAGTGAGAGTGCATGTGAGCAGAGGAGAGAGGCAGAGGGAGAGCTAGAATCTTAAGCAGGCGCCACACTCAGTGCAAATCACTCCACTTCTCCCAGAACTTCACCTGCCTGTCTGTAGATGGGTGGGAATTTGACAAGAGTCTTCTTCCTCTCAGTTTCCTGAAGGGCATGTAAGAGGAAGGATGTGAGATCCAAGTGTAAACTGTGATATGCTAAAGTGGCTACATTATTGTATACTTCAGAAGTTTTCTAGGATTCTGGGCGAAGTGTCCACAGCCTTATTTCACACCCTGGATTCTGGAATTTAATACAGTCTGGAAATATACAGATATTAGTATCTCAGCCATGTTTCGTTTTCTCTCCAAAGTATTGGGGTAAGGTCTGTGATTTTTTTTTTTAATGTTTATTTATTTTTGAGAGACAGACAGACACACACACACAGAATGTGAGTGGGGGAGGGACAGAGAGAGAGGGAGACAGAGGTTCTAAAGTGGGCTCTGGGCTGACAGCAGAAAACCTGACGTGGGGCTCGAACTCACTAACTATGAGATCGTGACTTGAGCCAAAGTCGGACACTTAACTGACTGAGCCACCCAGTTACCCCAATCTATGATTTTTTAAAAAAATGTTTATTTATTTATTTTGAGAGAGAGAGAGAGAGAGAGAGAGCGCTTCTATGGGGGAAGGGCAGAGAGAGAGGGTGAGAGAATCCCAAGCAGGCTGCGTGCTGTCAGTGAAGAGTCTGACATGGGGCTTGATCCTACAAACCATGAGATCATGCCATGAGCCAAAATCAAGAGTCAGATGTTTAACCAACTGAACCACCCAGGCACCTCAGATCTATGATTTTTAAGGATATGCCTTTAATATATGGATTATTAAAAAGCATAAGAGAAGATCACACTAAAATCCTATGAGAAGGATCTTTGCTTTATACCCAATTTTGTAAAGTCAGCTTTTCTTTTTTTTAAAAAAAAATATTTATTTTGAGAGGCGGGGGAGAGACAGAGAACAAGCATGGGTGAAAGAGGGGCAGAGAAAGAGGGAAAGAGAGAATCCCAAGCGGACTCTGTGCTGTCGGTGCAGAGCCCAATGGGGGGCTCCACCACGAACCGTGAGATCATGACCCGAGCCAAAATCAAGAGTTGGATGCTTAACCGACTGAGCCACCCAGGCCCCTCAAGTCAACTTTTCTTTAAATGTGTCAATAGTAAAAAACAACCCACCAACTACTAAAAAAAGACTTCTGGAAGGAGAGATATTTTACCTGAAATATCAGCATGAAGAGATTTTTATGGTTGGTTTAAAACCCCCTTAAATTAGGGGGTTGTAATGGAAAGTCTGACGGGCTCAAATAAGGCAGTTCAAAAATATATTCTCAACACTTAACACATACTGTACAAGAAATGTATTTTTAACATACTATATGTTTATTACAGATTAAATACTTAAAAATGGAAAAACAGCCCAAATGTTTCTTAAATATTTGCTTAATATAGTCAGAACACACTGCGAATTGTAACCATGAAGAGTACACTTTAAGTGTTTAACTAACATCAAATGCAGTAAAACGTTTCATTTGAAATGTTAAGCAGGCGATAAAAATGTCACGTGAGACAGCAGATTACAGTTTCATCCAAAATTCTCTCTAATTAAGCTGAAACTATGGAGAGTCTTTGGACTAGCTACAAGTCCTGGACTTGTGAATATCACGATCAGATTTGTGCCTTCATCCATTTTCCCTCCAAGAGGACTGTTTAAGAGCATCTGAAACAGATGCCCAAAGATCTTGAAAGAGCAGGATGTGGTCTCCTCTTGGAAGCCATCCCTGACTGTTCCGGAGGGTTCAAGCACATCTCTTTCTGAACCTTGCGTGTCAACTTGTGTTCTTTCGTAACGCATTTTCTCACATTCAGTTGGACAAGAATGCTGACTCTATTGCTACTAGTTGTGTGACCTTGGGTAAGCTGCTTAACCTCTCTGTGCCTTAGTTTCTTCTCTTATAAAATGGAGATGATTGTAGGACCTACTTCATCTGGTTGGGAGGATGGGCTGAAATGCGTAACGAGCTTAGAACAGGTCCCGGCACGAAGCGGGTGTTCAACACGTAACATGTACCCTTCGGTCTAAAATGCGGAATGTGTTTTGACAATAGTAGGTGAATAGTTAGGAAACATTTAGAGCTCCTCCTCCTTTTCAAATACTAAATTTTCAATACGCATGTGGAAATATTGTTCATGTATTATATATGTTAAGTGTTAATTTTTTTGAAACAATTAAGTTTTAGGAATATCTGTTTAAAAGTTCAGTTCGTCTCCCCACTGGACTGTCATTTTCATCATGATACCTTCTGCCTGTTTCTCTTGGTGCTATGTTTTAGGGACCCAATAATTGTGTACTGAATAAGTGAATGAATGAATGAATGAATGAAAGAATGGAGACATCCTCTAAATACATGTTTGTCTAATCTACCTGATTAGGTTCTTTTTTTTTTTCCAGTTTCTAGAGCTTCAGAGCTTTCTGATTAAATATTATTAGTTAGATAAACCACTTCTGAATTGCAAGAGCTTGCCTTTTGAACCAAAAATGAAACAAAACAAAACAAAACAAAACTGCAGTTAATGTGCCCATTAGATAATGTCTCCAGCAAGGCAAATGGAAATGAGCTTTGGCAACTGCTGCAGATATTGTGAAAAGAGCTGTGAGTGAGTTCTGTGACTCTGGCCCGTTGCATAAACTCGGTGAACCTTCATTTTCTTATCTGCACAGTGGGAATAATAAAATATGTACTTCACAGGCTAAAGGAATTAGCATTTAGAAAGTACTTTGAACAGTGCCTGGCACATAGCAAGTGTTCACTAAATACAGTTGTCATATTATAATAAGTATGGTAATTACTTCTAATTTTGACAATATAATATATTAAATGCCTCACTACCTAGCGCTGTTACTATTACTTAGTATACTGTAGACATTCTTTTCTGTTTTTGTTCTGGTATGTTTTCACTCTTGTTTTCATTTCTAGCTTCGTCAGTAAGCTCCCGGAAGGACACAGATGCTGTATGTTGGTTCCACTGAAACTTCCAGAGCCCCTCTCCAGGATCCTGACTGGCAGAGCCTCTTACAACGTGGTCCACTTTCCCTGTTTCTACCTGCAGACGAACATTGCCGCGGATGGAGGCTGGAACTCTGCCGTAAGTGAGAACAGACACTATGGGCAGCCAGAATCGCAGCACCGTAGGTTAAAAAAAGCCTCTGAAGATAACTGATCAGAAGGCTCCCTCCTCTTTTTTTTTTTGAAAGAAAATACTGGTGGCGACAAAAAGGGAAAATGAAAACGAAACATGTAATTGAGTCCAGCTGGGTCTGCTGCCAGCAGAAGTCTGTCTCTTAGAGTCAGTGTAGCTCAGAGCACTTGGAAATTAATGGGGTGGAATTAGTTTGAAGTTTATGGCAATTTGGCACACAAGTGCTTTGAACGCTAATCTCGAATTTGGAGATGGTTGGCATTGCCTCTCACCTCATCCTTTTATCTCTGCATCTCTAACGGACTCATTATTTAGAAAATTTTCAGGATTTACCCACATTCTTGATAAATTATCAGAGTTCACGATTGAATCCTTTCTTTCCTCGGATTCCTGTGTTGTTGTTGTTGTTGTTGTTGTTTCACTTCAGGAAGGCGTTCTGTGCCTTTATTTCTTTATCCTAAACATATGAGGTATTTCTAGGACCGTGGGCAAAAAGTCAGTTTCTGGAATCTAGCTAATAACTCCTCCAACTAGACTGCTTTTAAGACAAGGGCAGGAAAGGCAATGGGGGCTTATTGAATTTTAAGGCACTTTACCTAATACACACTTGGCAAAACTAATGAAAGACTTTGGGGAACAATGGAACATAGACACATGTCACAGACTTTAAAAAATTAACAGCTTTATTGAGATATAATTGCATACAGTAGAATTCATCCCTCTAAAGCACACATTCAGTGGTTTTTAGTCTATTCACAGAGTTGTGCAATCATCACCATTATCTAATTTCAGAGTGTTTTCATCACCCCCCAAAGAAACCCCGTGTCCATTAGCAGTCACTCCCTATTCTGTCCCTCCAAGCTCTTGGCAACCACGAATCTATTTTCCATCTCTATGGATTTGCCTATTCTGGACATTTCATGTAAGTGAAATCATCTGATATGCAGCCTTCTGTGTCTGGTTTCCGGCCCTTAGCATGATGTTTTCTCAGTACATCCATAGTGTCGCATGCATCGATAATTCAGTCTTTTTTATCACTGAATAATATTCTGTTTTGTGGACATACTACATTTTGGTTATCCATTCATCAGTTGATGGGCGTTCCGATTGCTTCCATTTTTAAGACTATTGTGAGTCATGCGCTGTAAACACGGGGGTAAGTTTTTCTGAGGGCTTGCGTTTTAGTTTCTCTTGGGTAAATACCTAGGGGTAGAATTTCTGAGTCATACATGACAGACCGAATATACAGACGGAAAATGTCCGGATCATACACAAAAACAGCACTCAGACCCATAACCTGCAGCAACTTGCCCACAGATCCATCTCCCTATCTGCAATAAACAGCTCAGAAAGCCGGAAGCCAGGCTTGCCGGAAGCCAGCCTGCCATCTTTAATAACCCTCCAGGAATCTAAGTAACAACTGCTGTAAAGATTGACCCCAGGTGGTCAGGACTTGATTGGTAACTGACGGCTTCCCTGATTTTTGTTCTGGCTTCCAAGTAGGACCAACCAGAGAAAGCCAAATAGGCGCCCCTAACCAATCACACAGGTGCCCCGCTTCTAATTAGCCTGCCTCTAGCTCCCTCGTGTCGCCAGCTTCCACTCCCGGTGTACCTGCAACCTTCCTTTTTTTTTTTTTTTTTTTTTTTCCCGTTGTAAAGCTTTCCCACCTTCCTCTGAGTCTCTACCGAGGCACAAGTGCTAGTGGCTGACTCCCTTGCTATAGCTAACTCTGAATAAATAGCCTTTGGCTTTTCCCATTTGGTTGGTCTTCATTCATTTCCACATATATTAATGCTGTGCTTAGCGGGCATTGCCAGACCGGTTTCCAAAGCGGTTCCCGTGTCACCGATTTTAATTCCCTTTCGTCTTCTGGTTGGTGCAAGCCAGGGGACAGTCGGGAGAACAAACACAGAGCTGAATGCTGGAGCAACTCATTTCACTGTAATGCTGTTTAACTTGGTGGGTAACAGAAAAGGGAGAAGTAGCTTTAAAAAAGTGAGACGTTTGGGGGCGTCTGGGTGGCCCAGTCGGTTAAGTGTCCGACTTCCGGCTCAGATCATGAGCCCAGTTGGTGGGTTTGAGCTCCACATCGGGCTCTGTGCTGACAGCTGGGAGCCTGGAGCCTGATTCGGATTCTGCGTCTCCCTTTCTCTCTGTCCCTCCCCTGCTTGCACTCTGTCTCTCTGTCTCTCAAAAATGAATAAACATTAAAAAAAGTGAGACGTTTGGTTTGGGGAGTCAGGGTTGGATCCTTGAGGAGCTTCAGGTAGAGCTGTTTAGGAGTTAGTTGAAAATTTGGTCTTGAATATTCAGGAAAACAGTTCAGTCTGGAGAGAGTCACTCTCTTCTACTTTTTCTTTAAAGTCACATTTGCTTTTCTATTATCCTTTCTTTTGGCCCTCACACCTCTTCTTTCAGATTCTTCCTCATTGTAGGTCGTTCTTTCAACCGAGTTTCCCCATCAGGATACCAGCTACTAAACGTTAATTAACATCATGACCGGTGTTTCAAGACTGTCTCCCCCAATGTATCTCCCTAGATATTTCTGTCCCTACTTTGTAGTATAGATTTGGGTCGTTTTATGTTTACTGATATATCCCAAGTGATGAGGACAGTGCCGGGAACAGGGTGGGTGCTGAACCAATTCTTGTTGGAAGAGGACGCAAGAATTTTTTCATTTGCCTGCGTCAGATAGTAACTCCGAGGTGGTAGCATTGGAATCTAGTGCCCGGTGTCTGCGTATTTGATCCCCAAGGCTGCACATGGTCCTGCGCTGTCTCTAGCTCCCTGTCTCTCTAAAGAGGAGGATATGCCAGATCGGTTTCTCAAGCTGGTGTTCCAAATGCAGCAGCTGGCTTGTCTGTGCCTTCATTGGTGTTTTGCTTCAATAAATTGAGAACTGCTAAGTGCTCAGAGATCATTTTCTTTCCTTTGGGACTTCTCAGATATGCTAAGGCACATTATGAATCACCAACGGGAATAAGTAAAGTCGTACATTGATCTATACAGTCCTCCCACACCTCAACCCGCGGGGTGTGTGTGTGTGTGTGTGTGTGTGTGTGTGTGTGTAGCATCTATGAACATCTAAGAATGGAATTTTAGCGTAGATGGTCTTGATTTCTTGAGTTCCTTTGATTGGCTCCTTCTAGCCCTATAATTGGTTGACTTGAATTGTGGTAAAAGAACAAATTAAGGTCAAATCTTATTATAGAAAATATGGTTACAAAAATATTACTATAACAAAGATATTTTAAAGACCTGGCCATAGGCCTAGAGTAATAGGGGCTTGCTGATTTCTTTAGAGTTAAATACGCTGCTACAAATAATTTAGTACAATAAATGCTTTTCTCTTGCCTTATTTTTACAATAGAGGGGGGAAAAGTGGCACCTTGCTGTGTGGTATTGACTCTTCCAAGGAATATTTATTGAAGCCTCCCAAGCACTGCACTACCCTGTGGGGGACATCAGGGGCCGACACGGGACTCCAGCCCCCAGGCATTCATGATTTGTTGGAGTGAAGAGAAGTACGCGGGATCATAGTCCGTGACAGAGCAGGGAATACAGTCCCCTGTGTACCAGATACACGATAAAAAAAATTTTTTTAAGGCCATTTAAGACAATTTATTTATTTTTGAAATGTTTATTCATTTTGAAAGAGAGAGCTGGGGAGGGGGGTGTGGAGGGAGGGAGAGTGGACAGAGGATCCAAAGGAGGCTCCACACGGACAGCAGAGAGCCTGATGCAGGGCTCAAACGCACAAACCGTGACATCACAACCAGAGCCCAAGTCAAGAGTCCGACACTTAACCGACTAAGCCACCCAGGCGCCCTGCCATTTAAGATAATTTAAAAGATAAGGTAAGATTTTGGGGGCTCAGATCCCAAAGAGTCTAGGCTGGAAGCTTCCTGGGGGCAATGCCAGGGTTGCTGTGTATCCCCTCTGTGCTCTGCCTGGGGTCCTGCACGCAGTGGGTTGGAGGGAGTCAGCGTTGTACAGCCACCACCCCCAACCTCGCTCCCCCTACTCCTGGGTCCGGGGCGCTTGGCAGCTAAGCCAGCTTCTGGGCCCCACTTGAGGATGTAGCCTCAGCTTCTGGGCCCTTAACTTTCAACTTGCCACTCTCCTTGCCAGGCCCTGAAGCTGAAAGGAAATGAAGGGTTTCAGCTGTGCAATCACACACAGCAGACCCACAGCTGTCAATGCTGGCTCCACAGCTGTGCCACTTCGCCTTCGTAAACCTCCCTTCCATTGCGATGGAGATACATATGTGATATGTCTCATATCACATATAGTGATCTAACGCATGATATATATGCTATCACATATAAATTATACATGTCCATTGTGATACACACAAAACCCTGGATTGCGAGTAACTTGTTCTGTGAGTGTTCCACAAGACGAACAAACATTTCGAATAAATTTTAAGTTGATAACAAGTCATGTCTTGCAAGACGAGCAGTATGTGACACCCAATGTCACGTGATCACAACGGAGCCAATGGTTCTTGAAATTCGCTTTGATATACGAGTGCTTTGGATTACAAGCATGTTTCTGGAAGGAATTATGCTCACAAACCAAGGTTTTACTGTATATATATATACATATACATATATATATGTATATATATGTATGTATATACGCACACATCACAATGGACATATATGTAACTTATGTATCTGTAATGCTTCCAAGTTTTATGGCAATGATTACATGAGACAGTGCATGGGAAGCCCAAGTCCAGTGCCTGTCAATGAGTGGACATTGCTTCTACTGTTAGGTTAGACTTTGAGGCTCCATAGAGCTGCTGGGCTCCCCTCTGCTCAGTCTTTTCTTCAGCCCACTGCTGTGGCAGAGCAGGAGTGTGAGCGGGCACCGTGGACCACAGCCCTTCTTCCCCTTCCGGCTGTCTGGCCATTCTGACAAACTGGACTTCTTCCCTGTCTTAATTCCTTTGCAGTGGCCAGTCAAGATCACAGTGGTCTGCCAGGTGCACGTTACTGCTCTTACATCATGGCAGTACAGATAATTTCTGGTGGCTCTAAGTTTATAACATTTCAACTAATAGTAACCCCAGAGAGAAGAATGTGGTTCTCTGTTTCCCGTCAACTGTCTTGATCTCCTAAAAATACTCTAATTGGCCCAACTTGCCCCGCACGCCCAAGACCAATCACTATTCCCATCTTGACCAATCATAGCTGTACCTCTGATAGCTGGAAAGGTAGAGTCACGTGACTGATAGCCACATGAGAATCACACAGAACAAGGAAAAGACAATTCCCCAAAGAAAAACAAGCCAGACCAAAAAAACGGCAGGTTTCCACAATACGAACACCCTATCTAGTGTCTGCACTGCACTGAACTTTAACGTCTGGATTCCCGGTGGTGAGAATGTTCTGAATCCCATCATTGTTAACCATGCTCTTTGAAAATCATGGTTCGCACCTGCTTGGGTGGCCTTGCCAGTTTGCATGTGTATTTATTTGGGAGGAGTTTCCTCCACAGCTATTATAAGATCCTCAAGTATGCCCAGGACCCAGGGTGTTTCAGACACACCACCCTAGAGAACAGAGCTCCAGATGAATCCATAAAGTCTATGTGCAAGTTTGTTCCTAGGCACTGGGGATGCAATGCTGCATCAGGCAACGGCTAGGGGACTCTCAGAGTGGTGGAATTTTCCCTCCCTGCTGGGCCCCTGGCTGCTGACGTCTAGCCAGCAGGAGACTGGAAGAGAAAGTGGCTTTAGGGAGGCAGAAGGAAATTTACCTCAAAGTTAGAAAGTCCAGTGGGAGTTTGTGGCAAAAGGAGAGAATCAATGAAGCAAATCAAGGGGTGGATTTGGGGGCGGGAGGGGGAGCATCCATATGATGTTGGATCCAAGGATAAGTAAATTCTGGTCTTATTGTGGGAAGACTGGAATAACGTACAAAGGGCTCATAGACCACAGGATGTCAGAAGGTCCTTAGACGTCACATGGGAGAAGGAATCAAGGTACAAAAAGGTGAACTGACTTACTCAGGGACCCACACCAGAATTCTTTCTGCTCTGAGATGCTATACTGGGACCTCCTGGCAAAAGTCCACTGCTCTTTGCTTCTCTTTGCACCCGCTGTCTCTCTGTGTGGCCAGCTCCAGGAGAATGGGTGGATGCAGTGGAGACAAATAGCCCAGGAGTGATGAGGGTAGATGTCACTGAGAAGGTGACCAGGAAACCAAGGACTCAATGAGGCTGAACCATCATCTCCTGGCTTCTCCTGCAGCAAACCTTCCCGGGACCTCTCGCATCAGGCAGGACCCTCTTGAGGCACATTTTCTCCAGGGTCCTCTGAGGGAGTTAGAAAGAAACAGCGTGCACTTTTGATAGTCCTGGTCTTGTTCCAAATGAGAACGCCTGCTGTAGAGAAATGCAGATGCCTCCTGCCTATTTGTGCCAAAAAAGTATGCCCCACCTACAAAATTACAGAATTATTAGTTCTTGAAAATGCACTGCTTCTACCCCTTCCATTGAAATTCTATCCAATGCAATTAAAACATCGTGGCAGCCTCCACAAGGGCACAGATGCCCTGGAAAATGATTTTGGGGGTGTTTTCCCTGGCTGTGAATAGTCCGTCAATGTGGAGGCGACCACACACGTGCTTAAAAATGAAAACAGTCCTGATGGTAATGGAGCAATTCAATAATACTAACTTGCATTCTGAGAGCAACTTTGTTTTAAGGTTAGTTTTTGGTTGGGTTGATCATGGGCAGATATAACCTGGGCTTTGTCTCAGCTCTAAGCTTCTTTCTCTTTGTTCATTCCACTCCCCCATTCCTTTCCTCCTCCATTTCTCTCTCTCTCCTTAAGGCCTAAGTGCTGGTGGCTCACAAATAGGCCATTCTGATGGCAGAATAACTGATGTTGTAATAATTCCCCATCCAGGCAGTGTTTCCAAGGAGCTGCCGACTAGGCTGGTGACCTCCCAGTGGTGTCTACACCAAGTCCCATTGGGTTAAGGTTCTATTTTCTTAATAGACTGACCTACTTATCACAGAGCAGTGTGCTATTCCTTAGCTTGGAATTCTGCCCCCCACCCCCCGCCCCGGCCCCGATCCTCACCAATTATACTCCAACCAGTTCTGGCCTTTTCCTCCTTTACTCTGGATTCAGAACCTGAGTGACACCATGGTTTCCTCTCTATCCATTCAGACCCTTCCCATTGACCATGGCCCAATGCATTCTCTGTGTTCTCCTCCTGGACTCCTTTCTGACATTTCTGAAATTCCTCACCATGTATTACGCACTGCTCCAGACTATTACCGGGTTTGTTTTACGAAGTTAGAAAGTGTGCCTTACTTCCAACCGAGTGTAAGATCCTGAGTCAGGGACAGCTTATATGGCTTGATACACTTCTTACTTTTGTCCTATGCACAGTAGGTGCTCTGTGGCCATTTGTTGATTTATGGATTTTCATGACCTTAAACCCTCACCTAAATAAGCAAAGCTTTTTGAAAATAAATTTAGGCCCACGTGGGTTTGTATGACTTGATGAAAAATGCAGAAGGCCAAAGCCTCCACTGGAAGGGCCATGTAAGGGCAGGGCATGGGCCCTGGGGTCCGTAGGTCTGGCTTATAGCTGGGCTGTGATATAAAGTAGCCACGAGATGTTGGTAAAAATACTGCTCTTTGAACCTATTTGCTCATCTGTAAGATGAGGCAATAACAGTAACAACAATAAAATGCTTGATGGTGAGGATTTGATGAAAACATAAAGCGGCATTCTCGAGACGGCAGTTCAATCGCCTCAGACCAGGTCTGCTACTCCTTAGCTGTGTGTCCTTGGGTAAGTTATGGAACCTCTGTGTTAGAGTTTCTCCATCTGCAAAAAAAAAAAAAAAAAAAAGGATAAAAATAATAGTCATATCTACCACTAAGGTTCTTATGAAAATTGAATAGTTTGGAAAGTAATTGGAATGGTGTTTGGCACACAGTTTGTTAAATAAGTCAATTAAACAATAATAATGCATATAAGTCATGTGTGCCTTACGGGCACACGGGTCAGGGCTCCGTTACTATTGGGCTCTGTTACTTCTTTAAGGAGGAAAGTTGCTACTGTTCCCACTGTTATTGCCACTGCCGACAGCAAACCCTTGAACCAGCTCGTGTGGCTCCACACACTCAAATCCCGCCTTAAATTTCTACATTTCCATGTGATCACAGGTAGAGCTTTGGTTCTCCTGTACTATTGAAATCAAGTTCTGTAACAGTTTATTTCCTCATTTTACTTGATTACAGGTTTTCCTCCTTTTTTATCCATTTACCCTCTAGATTGTATTTTGGTGATCTAGACCCAATCATGTAAGAGACTTGGTATAATTGTGGATTCCTTTCGATGGCGGGACCTTCCAGCTTCTTGCCACCTGATATTGCAAATCTCCAAGTATCTGCCTTGCCAACTGTCTTCCAGAAAAGTTATCTCTCTCCCTTCTCTGCTGGCAAAGTTCTACGTGTCCTTCAAGAGAGCTAAAGCATCTTGCCTATTCTTTCTTTTACTCCTGCGGAATAATTCCTCCTTTATCTACTTGTCATTGTATGCAGTTGTCATATGGCATTGACTGAAACTCCAAGAGCAGTGGAGCCATTGTTTACTGTTGTGCTTTCTGCACCACAAAGAAATTGACATAAAGTTAGCACATGTATTAGGACAGACTAGAATATGCTAAGTAACAAATAACCCTAACGTCAGTGACTTAACACAACAGTTTATTTCTTACCTTTGCTGATGTAACATGAATGACAGCAGGAGGTGCTTCTCCACACAGTCACTTAGGGGTCTAGGCTGAGGGAGGCTTGAGCATCTCCTAGCTTAGGATCTGGAGTTTGTAATCTCTTCAGTGCTATGTCGGTGGAAGAAAGAGAGACGGTCAAGAATTATTCATAGCCTCTTCATGATCCCAACGTGGACGTGATACATGGAGCTTCCACTCATGTTTCATTGGTAATAACCAATGGTTACAGGTCATGGCTACACCTAACTGTGCAAGGAGGAAATACAAGGAGAAGATGTAATATTTGGTGAATATTATTGTCTTTGCTACAGAACACCATAAATGTTTGTTGAATGAGTGAAGGGGACACTATGGCCCAATGGAAAGAACACTCCCTGCACCCACGGAGAGACTAGACCAGACAGTATAGATTTCGAAAAACCACTTGGTCTCGTGGAGTCTCAACTTCCTCTTCTGAGAAATGTGGAAGGAAAATGGATACCTTCCTTCAGTTTTGTTTTGACTGTTAGAGATTATTTATGCAAAGCAATTAGTGCGAGCACTGATATATAGTAAAATGACTGTGGCTTGTTTCTTGTACCACTTATTCTCAATCCCCTTACCGCTATACCCAATCCCCCTTTTTCCCTCTAAGAGCTGCTCCACCCAGGCTCGTTTGCTCTCTGCCTCTGGTTGGGAAACACAGAGAAGGGATAAGAGAGAAAGAGGAGATGGAGGTTGATGCATTTATTTCTTTCTCCCCATCCCTGATTCAAGGTGCTCTGACTGTGTCAGACAACCCCTGTCAGGGTTCTGATCTCACCTGGGTTCACTCCAGTGGAACTGTTTCCTCTCTTGCCTCTTCAAGCCCATGTGTGGTCGCAGCTTCCTGCTATTGTTCATCTCTTGGTGCCTCAAATCGTGTGGTTTCTTTTTTTTTTTTTAATTTTTTTTAATGTTTATTTATTTTTGAGACAGAGAGAGACAGAGCATGAATGGAGGAGGGCCAGAGAGAGAGGGAGACACAGAATCCAAAACAAGCTCCAGGCTCTGAGCTGTCAGCACAGAGCCCGACGCGGGGCTCGAACTCACGGACCACGAGATCATGACCTGAGCTGAAGTCGGACCCTTAACCGACTGAGCCACCCAGGCGCCCCTCATGTGGTTTCTTTAGCTCTGGACATATCTCTGTAAATAGTCTCTTCTTTAAATTCTACCTCACAAATCCTACTGAGCATGCTGTCCACTTCCTACCCGGATCCCGGCTGATACTTTACCCACCTGGATTCCATGCTCCTTGGGGGCATGAGCTGTGACTCATCTCTCCTCATAATTTGCAAACATAGCACAGTGTTCAAGACAGAAAACATTCAATTTGTTTTAAAAAGCTATTAAATATTAAGTTAATAGACTGTACTCTTAGCTAATATTCATTGAATGCTTCCTATGTCGCAGACACTATCTGGCATTACAATTTCAATCATCTGTGATATAGGTACCATCACTGATTTCATATGAGGATAATGAGGTCCAGGGAGGTTGAACTACCTGACTTGCATCATCTAGGTAGAAAGTGGTAGGCCTGGGACTTGAACCCCAGACACGTGATGATGGGCTTCCTGCTCATAACTACTATCCCAGATCAGTTGCTATCTACTAAAAAGAGGTTCAAAGGTTAAGGTGACATCTCTAGACTTCCAAGATCTTTTGGGTAGACAGAACAAAGACTTCCATTGACAATCATGCAGAAAGTATGGAAAATAAGGCCACCTTTATTCCTTGTGGGGTTCTAGGTCTATGGTTTAATTGATGTACGAATGAAATTACAGTGAAAGCACAGGATAAGTTTGCCTGAGGCCTTTCCTTTGCCTTCTCCAAGGTGCTGCCTGGTTAATGAGGCTATTGAGAGAAGGTAGGTCTCTAAGTTTGTGGGTGGGATTTGGGGATATGGGCAATAGCCTATAAAGGAAGTCTGTGTCTGCAGCTTCCATGGGTTGGGGCTGACGGTAGAGGGTGGTCATTTCAGCCAAGATGGGAGAGCCAATGAGAGGTGAACTACCTCCATGGTTTAGGAATGGAGATGCAACGTGGAGCCTGAGAACTTGGAGACCCTGATTTTCCCTGCCAACTTTGAGTGTATCCTTTGTTCCCCAAACAAATGAATAGTGAAACCTATCAATACAAATAAGCTACTGAGACATCTCACTAAAAGATCATTCATTCATTCATTCAACAAATGTGTAAGGAATGCCTACCTTGTGTCATGTGCCACAGGGCACTGGAGAAGCATCAGTAAGTCATTTACCTCAACATTCCACATTCTGGTAGAGAGAGTCAATAACCATGAAAGATATGTGAATTTGATCTTAGGTCAGAAGGTGATATTGATCAGGGCCACAGAGAAAAGTGAAGCAGGGCATAGGGAGAGAGTGTGCCAGAGGATTGGTCAGGGTATGTAAGGAGCAGGTGATGTTGAAATGACTTGATGAGAGAGTAAGCCATGGGGTATCTGATGGAAGGACCAAAAGGAAGTGCAAATGCTGAGGCCCTGAGGCCAGAGCTTGCCCAGTGTGTTTGGGGATCAGCAAGGAGTCCAGTTTGACTGAGAAGAGTGCCTCAGGTTGAGAGGGGTAGAAGGGGAGGCAGAAGACCGGAGAGGGTTCAATATCACACTTCATCAGCCATTTAAAGTCTTTTATCGGGATCAGGGTGGGAAGCTGTTGGAGGATCAGCAGCGGAGGCATAGATAATTTGGCTTGGGTGCTAACAGAGTCTGGCTGTGCTGTTGAGTATAGACTGTGGGGAGCTAGGGTGAAGACGGGGCAAGTGTTAAACTTTGTGTTCGCATTAATCCCGTTGCAATATGGAGATCGCTTCAGTGAGGGTGGGGGAGGTGCAGGTGGTATGGGGGGGGGTGGGTTCTGGGAAGGCATGTTCCAGAGCAGAGGACATGTCCTTGCAGGGTGTCTTAGAGCTCTGTCCTTAACCCGGTTCTCACTAACATTTACATCCACAGCAGGCAATCTGTGAAGCACACAGGTTCGCAAGACCTGCCTAGAGCATATGGCCTACATTGCTGGGTGATGGAGCAGGGATCCAGGATTAGTAAGAGAAACTAGAGCAGTGAGCCCGAGATAACTTATTCAGTGGTTGGCTTCCCTGAACCAACCAGGTAGATAAACCATGTCGTCCCGTCCCATTGGCACCCTTGAGGATCGGAGTTGCTGTAAGTTTGATATGTGTGATGTGGCTCTCAAAAAGCTTGAATGTTATATCACTAAAATACATTACCAAAGGAAAGAGGGGCAAGAGCTTGATTCTTCTCTACTGTAATTCAACCACATGTCATATATTAGCATTGTTCCATATTCTCAAAAGGATAAGCAGCCTGAACAGAATTAAGGGAAAATTGAACAGGATAATTATGAAAAGCATAATGCAGCATAAAAATGATTCAGGCGTTAGAGATATCATGTCTGAAAAAAGAAGAATTTTACAGGGTGGAGATATAAGAAACAGTTTCGAGTAATTGATGTCCACCATGATGAATAGAGAATACTGAGATTTTCCTGAGAGATTCCAGTGTAAACTTATTGGCAGAAGCCCCAGATGAATAGATTTCAGTTTTACGTAAAACACGTCCAGCGTCCAGAGCTGTTCAAAGATGAAAGGATTTGGACTGAAAAGTCATGAGTTCTCTATCCCTGGAGGTGCTCGGGCAGAGGCAAACAGGCTGTTAGACTGGATGTTCTTTGAGAAATCTTCCAGTCCGGGGATCTCAGTCATCTGCGATTCTGGATTTGCTGGAGCCACACGGCTCTTGTGTCTTAATTCTCGAGCGGGGTTGTAAACTCCATAAGGACATTGCACATTATTCATCTTTGTTTTCCTCAGAGCACCCAGAACAATGTTTTCCTTATTTTCAATTTTAAAAGAATTCTTGGAGAAAGAACAGGCATATGGTTTATGAAACAATTATAGGCTTGGTTCAACACTATTTTAGACCCACACTAGATTTGTAGTATTTGTGTAGGCGTGGGAGCTAGGAATATAATACTTCTATTTTTGACTGGAGTGTACCAGGAAGGGAAGAGAGGGTTCATGTTAAATTTCAATCTCATAGCTGAAGTTTGAAGCCTCTGCTTGCTTTCCTTTTGACCGCAGGAGGATGGAGGGTGTGTCCAAGCAGAGAGTCAGATAAACTAAAAAGCCAGTACAAGGAGGGGGTGGAGAGAGGCCTAAAGGGGTGGGGTGGGGGAGGCCAGGTACAACCTCAAGATGCAGTCCTTAGGGCCTGCAGAGGGGCAGGGCTTCAGGACACACATCGAAAGCCCCACCCGTGGAGCGGGATGAAGGCCCCAGCCATAAGATAAACCCAAGGGTGATGTGCCAGGTGGACCTGAGTCAGAGAGGGAATGACCTTAAAGGGGGATCTGAACTTGCTGGGAACAGTTGTCTGTGGTGTGTGGGGGCCATGACTCAACGGCGTGAGTCATCTTTGTGGATTCCCTTCTATCTTAGGTGCTCAGATATGAGCTACTTTTCTAGTGCACCTAGGGCCATGGGCCTTGAAGAAACTGGTGGTCCTCAGAACATATTCCATATTTCTGTTTCTTCCCGGACTCAACAGAAGAGGGCCAAGTCTGGGACTGTACTTTCTCTTGAATTGATTTGAGTTCTGAGCGAGGCCAGATGCAATGTAGTAGCCAGGAGCCAAAATAATGTCCCTTTCTATTTCTTTCTTCTTCTGTTCGCGAGCGTAAAGGAGAATTAGGGACAACTGGAAAGCAATCTTCTAGGTTCTGTGTTTCAGAGGCTTGGACCCAAGCTTGTATCCTCACTGAAGTTCAGGCATCTGCCATTTCCCAGGATTTCCTTTCTTTCGACAAGCACGTGTTATGTAAATGAGCATCTGCAATGTTTCGGGGCCACACAGTCATGACCTTCTCAGTCCTGATGGGATGTTCCAAAAAAGAGCCATTTCTGGGTCAGTCCTGTCGACAAGGGCTGGGGCGTGAGGGTTGGATTGGAGCGAGCAAAGCCTCGTTATCACCACGGACCATGTCTGCCAGCAGGGAATGTTCTGTTTATTTTCCACTATGAAGGTCTGAGAGATCCCCTTCGGCTGTTATACAACGTCCCTGAAGTTGAATGATAGACCCTGAGTAGGCTGACTATTCATCCAACATCTGTTTCTCCGATTTTCCAGCCTCCTTGTCGTTTTGAAGTGCTCAGGATCAGTGTTTTAAGTGCATGTGGGCATAATATTCAGTATATTAATACACACCAGAGACAGTTCTGCCTACTAGAAAGCCAGGTACTACAGGGTTATAAAAGTCATTTGATACCTTGTAAAGCCCAAGACACCTCACCAATGCCCGGGCCCCGTTACTTGATGTAGTCAGGTGATAACATGTATACACTTGTACAGCCTTCTCCAGCAAGTGCCAAAAGTTCATGCTAAGTACTACATAAATTATCACCTAATTAAGTACTGTTATGGTTTGGATTGGGGGGAAGTGTAAACTCAATTCTCCTTGGAGAGCAATATGCAGAAATATGATGTGGAATTAATTGTATGGGTTCGGGTCAAAGATCAAAGTACAAGTGGAATTGCCTTTGCAAAGGTAGAGTTTGGAAAAGATTTTTGTTGGCATCTGAGTAATTTCATTTTTCATTATTTGGCTTCTACCAACCTGCAACCCCATTGGTTCCCCGGCCCCTTCCTTCCTCAGTTCTCTGTAAATAGGTTCCCTGGCATCCTCTCCCTTCCCGAAGGTAGCCTCTGTCCACCCTAGTTCCTTGGCTAATCCATACTGAAGGAGGAAGGACTTGGGATAAATTAGAAGACCTTGGATTTGAATGTTGGCTCTCTTAGTTACTGGCTGACCTTGGGCAAGGTACCTAAGTCTGGGAGTTTTAGGTTCCTCATCTGTAAAATGGGGATAATGATAGTCCCTGTGGCATGAGGTTAAATGAGATAATCAATCCTCTTAGTACACTTTCATGATGCTACAAGGGATCAGTAAACACCAACTGCTACCCCCAGTCTTCTCTTCCTTCTTAGACTGACAAGGGCACAGAGCCCTTTGGGATGGCGAGCCGTCCCTCTTAGTTTTGGGGTTGGCTTATTCTCCACCCCAGATACTGTTCAACTTAAGGGACCCATTCATCCACTTATAAATTTAATAGATTCATTTGTTAAACCCTCTATATGTAGCGGGTACTGTGCTATTTGCTAGTTCTTGAGGCTGCACATTTTCTGAGCTTGAATCTCTTCCGTGATCCTGTTCTTGGGATCAAGTGTATTTTCTTTGGTCTCCTGGGAAGCTGTCCCTGCCCCCCTGCCCACCCGAGCTGTATTAGCATTCCCACTGAACTCCATTATTTATCTATCAGTGGCTGTGTGGCAGGATGGATAAGAACGTGGGCTCTGGGGTTCAACTCTGTGATCTTGAGCAGGTGTTTTTATTCCTCTGTGACTTAATTTCTTCATCTGCATTCCTTACAATAGCACCCACCTCTCTGGTTTGGTGTTGCCAGTTTGCGCTCAGATCCATTATTCACTTTTCTTCTGAAAACTTATCTCTTGCCTCCCACCTGTGTCCAGTGAATGGGAGACACTAGCAAGAGACTGGGAAGTCAGGGAAGGGAGAAGCAAGGTGATTGGAGTCATTCCTCCAGGGTCCCCAGCCCCTGCTGGGTAGTCATTTGTGGATCAAGTTTCTTCTGGTCACCCTGGTTCCTCACCCCATCCCTGTGTCCCCTCCACCTAGCTCTTATAGGTGTGGTTGTATTTTCATGTTTCTGCTCTTCTTTGGGTTGCCTTACCATTCTCTGTTAGGTTCTTGCAGCTTTTCCAGGACCTTTGGAACCAAGTTTCTGCATTAAATTCTTTCTATTGAACTATCGGAATGGGCTTTATTTTCTTTACTGAATAGGGTTTTTGTGAGACTATGTGGATTCCTACATATAAAGCTCTTTAGATAGTTACTACTACGTACTAAGCATTCAACACGTTTAGCTATTTCATTTTATTGGGGGAACTTACCATGTTACACTGTCCATGCTGGCTTACTTGAGGTGTACCTGTGATGCTGAGGTTGGCTTTGTGTTTACGCTGTATCCCCCACCTCTGCTATAGCACCTGAGAGATGACAAGTGCTCATGAAACGGGTAATGACTGTCCTTCCATTTAGAGTTTCCTTTACCCAACTTGTCCATCCCTCCCACTGCCTGTCTTCCCGGGGCCTGGATTCTTCCCTGGAACCCAGGTTGGCAGGGGATCGCTGACCTGCAGCTCAGTCTGTGGGGGTGGCCATCTCCGCTTGCGTGGACGGATGCGCAAGCCTCCCAGACTCCCCATCGTGGTCTTTTCTCTCCCTGCTTCCTGCTTCGTCAGCTCGTGAGGCCACGCTGACTGGGTGACTGGTGTGGACTGTCGCCACTATCCCCTGCTGCTCGGCAATGGCCCCCTGTGGTCCCCTCTGCTGGAACGCTCCTCTTCATTCCTGCCGTGCCCTGTTGGTGGGTAAACAGCCAGGCCCTGGGTCCTCCTCCTTTTTCTCGTGAGTGGATACGAAGGATCTCACACGCCAACACCCTCAGGGCATTCTCTCCTGACACTGAGATGGTCTCTCTTTTAAATTGATTTCTGATATATATATTTTTTGAAACACTACGATATTTCTCGAACACTGTCAGGCCTTCCCTGGAGTTCCATACCACGTGAACTGTACGACTGAGCACTAAGATGTCATGTTTTCCGTGTGTGCTACGGGTGGGCTCCATTAGTCCACATCCCTTCGGAAAAGCAAAACTTCAATGGCCGGAGCTTAGTCATGTGAACTTTGGCTTCACCAGAGTTTCATCTTTACATTCTACATGTAGAATGAGACAATTAACAAGGAGAGTCCGTTAAGTGTCGTGTTGGTTAACTGAACGTTTGCTGTGACCCAGCGACTCTGTTGAGTGCCTGAGACGCCCATGGGGACAAGACACAAAGTACGGTCTCAAGGAAGTGGTGGTCAGGAGGAAAGACAGAGACCTCTGCAATTACGACACGGTATGGCTTTTCAGGTGAAAAGTGCTTCGCGAACACAGAGAGGGAATGGGGCTGCTGCCAGAGTAGAAATTCAGGGCATCCGGGGAGGAGGCGAGGAGCGAGAGTGACGACGTGGAAAGCAGAGATACTTTGAAAGCTAACGTCAAGGTACCTGGCTTCTTTGACTCGAAACTTCTCTGATTAGGTTATAGTTTCCCGAAGCATTCTGTTGTGGGCCTGGCCCAAGAGGAATACTACGGTTAACAGGAACTCTGGGATTTTTGCATGTTTCAGGGTCAACAAAGCAAGGTTGTATCTTGTTTGTCCTTTTATGCTCACCCTACCACCATTTCTATGGCTTCTGCTACTGCTCTATCGTTATTTCTGCCCTCCCTATGGCTACTATTACTGGAACTACTTTCTGCCGCGATTCCCACGGCCACTACTAGGTAATCCTTGCTCTCACCAGACGGCATTCTAAGTTCGTGTTTATTTAACAGAAAACATGGCATCAAATTTTAAGAAGTTTCAAGGGTATTGCTAAAAAAAAAAAAAAAAAGAGGTGATGATTTCACCAGAAAACAACGCAGCTAATCACATTATCCCCTTTCGCGAAGTATCCTGATAAATTATGTTCTCATTCTGGGTGGCTGTTCTGCTTTCCTTTTCTCTATGTTGTCTCGGTGACTATTGTTTTTATGGACGGTAAGCATTTGTCCCAGCGAAATGGTTGTCTTTTGAAAAAATGGCGGTTACAAAGTCTTCTTCTCTTCCGTATCTTTCCAAACTATTTTGTGTAAGATTTTGGATACTAAATGATGCCAAATGTCTGATAGTGGATAAGCTGTGTGCACACAGTTCCCTCCAGTCATGAAATGTTCTTATAGTTCCTCAAATGTAATTTAATGCCTTGCAATTTAACACTTCCATGTCTTGCACGTGTTCTTGGTCTCAAACAGGAACCACCTTTTTTCTTTCTCTGACAGGTCAACCCCTGGGTGTTCTTAATGTCTAATTCAGAGGTCCCCTCACCAGAAAATCATTTCCTTAGCTGGAGGTCGGGATTAGATGCAGCCTTTCCATTCTTATCACACTCTGTGCTGCTTCTTTTCCATCATGTCCGTGTTCAATGCGCTAAATATTATAATTTACCATATATGATTATGCTTGTTTGTCACTGATTCGCTTTTCTGTCAATCCCCCGATACTATAAACTCTTTGGGGGAAAGGATTTTAATATTATTTTTATGTATTATTATTTTTTTTTTATTTCTGACAGAGAGAGACAGAGTGCAAGCAGGGGGGAAGCAGAGAGAGAGGGAGACACAGAATCCGAAGCAGGCTCCAGGCTCCGAGCTGTCGGCACAGAGCCCGGTGCGGGGCTCGAACTCACGGACCGTGAGATCACGACCTGAGTTGAAGTCAGACGTTTAACTGACTGAGCCACCCAGACGCCCCAGTATATTCTTGATACTAACTACCCTCATTGTCACACAGTAAGTGTATTTCTGGAATGAATGAACACATGCATTTAGATCCAGGAACCACGCTGAGGAGGGATAAAACTCACTTTCCTAGTCCTAAGCTTTCTATGAACAGAATTCATCTGGTCGCATTGCAGGTCTTTTTTTTCATTTCCAAATTTAGCCCCATTAAACTATACGTATATATGGGTCAACTGGACCCACCCCATGTGCTATAATGGCCTCAGGGACAGTGGTGGAAATATTGCACTCACTTTGGCAGAGCAAGAGAATGAGATTGGAGAGCACATCAAACATCAGCAGCTCAACTGAGGGAGCTGGAGTCTTTATTTCCAGTCCAAGAACTGGATATGTTCTCAGGGTGGGAAGGATGGAGTGTAATAATTTGTGTGAGACTCTCAGCTGGCAACATTAATAAGAAACTGCCTCTCTCAGGTTTGAATGGCGTGAGCTCAGAAAGGCCCTGTGAGGCTCAGTCTGTTTTAAATATCTCTCAGCTTGAATCATCTTGGTACCAGCTCCTCCAAATTCACGGTGCCTTGGACAGTTTCCACTCTGGAATGGAGTGTGTTTGTTGGCCGGGGACGGCTAGGCAAGGGCCATCCTGGATTAGCTGATTCATGGAGGAATGTTGCAGTTCACTGGGTACGAAAGTTTGAAAGAAGTCACTCAGAAAGGCAGCAAGATGTCGCCTTTCAAACAAGTTACCTTCAAATAAAGTCACCCTCATTTACGTAGGAGCCTTATTTTGGTTTCTAGATATCTACAAAAAAAGTTTGGACTGAGATGTACAGTTCAGGAGAAATCTCATAGACCATTACAGATAAATAGAAGATGAGAGGGCCAACGGGGCTTCAAGAGATGCGGAGGAACAATAAATACTACCTCCCCTCGACCCCTGCTCTGGCATCACTATCTGCAGTGAGAAATAGGATAAAAGAGTGGGCAGATAAGTTCAAAATGCCACCTTTTGAGAGACAGTGGCAAGATTAGACCACATATCTGGTGAGGCAGCCAAACAGACGACCTAAGTCATAGGTGAGGCAAGATCCTGAGACTTGGGGTATCGGACACCAGAGGACAAATGTACCCTGTGATGGATATGTCCCCAAGAGGATGGAGAGAAGGATCAGGCATGCCTTTTTAAATTTTCTTTAAAAGTCACCCATTGGCTATGTCTTTCTTCTTCCACTAGGGTGTAGTGAGTGAGGGGCAGTGGGGCTGAGAACACTCCATTGATAGGTCTCCTTTTATGTGGAAGGAAAGATCAGGAACGGCAAACAACATCCTCTCCCTATCCCATCTGAGCACTGGACACCCACCGTGTGTCCCACCTGTTGCTTACATGATCTGATGTGGCCCTCACCGCAACCCAATGTGTGCTAAGGTTCAAATATGTATTCTGATGGCCTGGTTTCTATCTGAGCTCCACCATTTGCTAGCTTTGGGACTGTAGGCAAATGATGCAGTCCTGTGCTTGAGTTTCTTAAAATGCAAAGTGGAGGTCATGGCAGGACCTACCTTACGGGGTGTCATGGGTGCTAGTTAATTGGAACATGCAAGACAGAACGTAGTTTCTATATTATACTGCACTTAGCAAACAGTATACCTGCGTGATATTATTATTTTCACCAATTAACAACAGCAACATCAAAGCTCAGAGAAGTTGGGTAATTTGCTGATAGTGCCATAGATAATAAATGTCACACAGAATGAGGTACTGTCTGACCCTGATGCCCACACTCTTTCTGCTTCATTGTACTTCTCTGAAAATGTTTCAGAATGGTTGTCAAAGTATGAAAAATGGTGTCCAAAGGGACTGATTGAATTGATCCCCTACCTCCCCATCCATGGTGATCATTGTCACTTTCATTAGTTACAGCTTTTCCAGGTGACCTAGTTAGTCCCCCTGCATAGAACTCTGTTGGTGGCAACTCTGTGAGGTGAGAATGACCTCTCTCCAGCCGTGGGTCCTACTTCATCACTGGCACTGGAACAATACCTTGAAATCTCATAAAGTTGTCCTACACAGCATCTTATCTTTCTGACTTCTACTGCCTTTTTCATAGGTGTTATGATTCAGCTCACTGGGTTGATAGGGGAATAGGCAATCCCTTTGTGTTCTGAACACCCCATGTCAATGTGTGGAGGGGGAGGGGATTCTCCCCACACCACCAATCAATCCTTGGGACGCCATCTGTATGTCCTACAATCCAACTCGATTCTGACTCTAAGCCGATCCAGAGACAGCATCAGATTCCACAGGTTGAGGGCTCAGTCCTTCAAGAGTACCCCTCCCATCTCCACTTCTGATGCTGGTCCCCAGTCCAGGTTGCCATCTGGGCTTCTAACCAACTGTCTACAAATCAGAGGATCCCATGACCCCCTCCTTCCTTAGGTTCAATTAATTTGCTAGAGCAGGTCACAGAATTCAGGAAACATTTTATTTGATTATTATTTATTTGATTATTATTTATTTGATTATTTATTTGACATTTACTTGATTATTTCTTATAAAGGATGTAATTCAGGAACAGCCAAATGGAGGAGATGCATAGGGCAAGATGCGGAAAGGGCATGGGGCTCCTGTGCCCAATCAAAACGTGCTGCTCTCCCCAAATCTCCACGTATTTATCCACCTGGATGCTCTCTGAAGCATGGACTTTTGGGTACTTATGGATGCTTTACTACATAGACATGACTGATTAAATTATTGGCCATTGGAGATTGATCCAACCTCCAGCCCCTGCCCCCTCTGAGGAGGTCCCCTGATTGAAAATTCCAACCTCCTAATCCCCAGGTTTTTTCTCCTGGTGACCAGTCCTCCTGATTAGGTAGGGTCCAAAAGTCACCTCCTTAACATAACAAAAGGCCCCTTTATTGCTCTCATCATTTAGGAAACTCCTAGGGTTTTTGGGACCTGGTGAGCCAGGAAATGTGGATGAAGACCAGATATATATGAGGAATATATGAGAATATATGAAATATGTATCTGATCATCTGAATGTTCATATATATATATGTGTATATATATATATGTATATATACACACACACACACACACACACACACACATATATATATTTGTTAAAGATTTACTTTATTTTTTAAAAAGAGAGTGTGCAAGCAGGGGAGAGGGGCAGAGAGAAAGAGAGCGAGAGAGAGAGAGTAAGAGAGAGAGGGAGAGAATCCCAACCCAAGCAGGCTCCCTGCTCAGTGCAGAGCCTGCTGCAGGGCTCAATCCAGGGCTCAATCCCATGACTCTGAGATCATGACCTGAACTGAAATCAAGAGTCAGACATTCAACTGACTGAGCCACACAGGCATCTCAAATACATATCTATATTTTTATAAATCACAATATTTCAGCAACCTCCTATCTTCTCCATTCTTCTCAACTCCTACCACTCCCCTCTCCCCAGGACTCATTGTCAAAATTCTTTGTCTTCAGGAAAACATAATAATGATGACAATTAGTGTTTAGTGAGCACTAAGTGTGCACCAGATTTTTTCTAAGTATCCTGAGAAACTTAACAGAAGACCATGAGGGAGAGGAAGGGGGAAATAAAACTTACAGAGAGGGAAGGAGGCAAACCATGACTCTTAAAAACTGAGAATAAACTGAGGGTTGATGACGGGTGGGGGAGGGGGGGAAGTGGGTGATGGGCATTGAGGAGGGCACCTGTTGGGACGAGCACTGGGTGTTGTATGGAAACCAATTTGACAATGCATTTCATATCAAAAAAATAAGTAAAATAAAATCATGTATGTATATGCAAAATAACTGGAAGGTATTATGCCAAACTAAATGTGATGCAACTAGGACTTTTCCCCAAATTTACCGATTATAAAGTACATCTTTAACATCATGAATTTGTAGTTTTAAAAGCCCATGAGTCATCCATGCAGTTCTTAACTTTCCTACTAGAGTGTGAAGGGCTACCATTTCCATTTCATTCATGGCATCAAAACAACTGTGAGTTCCCTCTATGCATTTGTCTTCACACATGAGTGAATGAATAGGTGAGTGAATAAATGTATAAGTACAACCAATGGGAAAAAAACATAGTATCAAATGTGTCATATTATCAAATAACAATTTGGGTTAAGTAATGTTTTTCCCACTTTACAAATAAGAAACACAAGGCACAGAGATGTTAGGGAGCTTGTCCCAAGTTCTCACAGCTAGTAAGTGGTGGAGCTAAATATAAACCTAGGCAGATTAGCTTCAGATAGCAAGCTCTTCACTACTGGCTGTATTGTCTCTCCTGAATTACTAGCTTGAGTCATTCCAGGACATTCCTGGGCCCAAATACCATCCTCCACTCGGGTTCTGTCCTCTGTGTCCTATCCAGTCCCAGATCTCGTTCTTCTCTTCAGACCCCCCACCTCACCCAGCCAAGTCTGACCACTTCTGTGGTTCCTGTCACTCATTTCTATTATAACCACTTATATTCGCCCTGGAACATTTTTTTTTATCAGTAAGATGTCATATTTTATTGAGATAATAGCTTACATTCAAAGAAATAGAAAGATCTTAAGTATACAGTTTAATTAGTTTTGACAAATGCATCCAGGCTGTCTAACCCACACCTCTCTGAGCTGTAGCACATTTCTATTGTCCGGGAAATGCCCTCATGCCCCCTTCTAGCCAATTCCTGCGCATTCTTCTCCTCCAAACCAGCCACTGTTCTAATGTCCTTAACTGTCGGTTTAACTTTGCCTAGAATGTCATAGAAATGAAATCATACAGTGTGTGCCTTTTCGTGCTTGTTTTTATGTACTTATTAGCACAGTGTTTTGAGATTCATTCCATATTGTTGCACGCATCTTATCCTTTTACCGGTCATATTCCATGAGGTAAATATATTGACATTTGTTTCATCGTTGGATAGCCCGGAATTTTGTTCATTTATTTTTCTGATCGGACGCTTGTGTTTCTCTCTTCAGATTTTGCCTTTCATGAATAAAGTGCTCTGAACATTCTTGGACCGCTAGTTTCGAGGACCTAGAACATAAGTTTTCATTTTTCTCAGATAAATCCAGAGAAGTGTAATTCATAGATCAGAGAGTAGAAGTACGTTTAACTTTCCAGAACGATTGTAGCATTTTATACTCCCACCAGCCGTGTAAGAGAGTTCCAGATGCTCCTTATCCTCACCTCCTCTTGGTATTTTCAATCTTGAATTATAGTCATTTTAGTGGGTGAGCAGTGATACCTCCATGTGGTTTTAACTTGCATTTTCCTGACGACTAAAGATGTTGTGCACTTTGTCCTGTACTTTGTGGCTCTTCATCTATCTTTTCTTGTGAGATGCCTGTTCAAGCATTTTGCTTTCCACCCACCCCTACCGTGTCTATATAGATTTCTTGATATTTAATTTTTGAGTTGTAAGTACGTATAGATTATGGATACAATCCCTTGTTTGACTTATACTGCAGATATTTTCTCCCATTGTTTGGCCTGTCCAGTCATGTTCTTAAGGGAGTCTTTTGAATCGAAGTCCCATTTTGATAAAATCCATTTTATGAGTTTTTTTTTTTTTTTAATTTTAGTGCTTTCACGGTTCTGAAAATCTTTACCTACACCAAGGGCGGTGATCTTCAGCATTTCACAGTTTGCCTTTTACCTGTGGGTCTGTAATCTTTTTTGAGTTATTTTTTTATGTGTGGTGTGAGGGGAGAGTTTACACCTTCTTTCCCCCCATGTCTCTGGTTATTTTGGCAGAACTGATAGAAAAACCTTCTTGCGTTGAATTGCTTTGTGTATTTTATCAAAACTTAACCGACTATGTAAGTAGGAGTGTGCAACTTGCTTGTTCCCGTCCTTAGGGGAAAACTTTTACACGGATTTGTGAATGTTAAGCCTACTTTTCATTTCTCAGATGAACCCCTCTGATTCCTAATGCATCACCTTTTTAATATATTGCAGGATTTGAATGGCTAATATTAAAAAATAGTTTTTCTCTATTATATTCATGTGTAATGTTGACCATTAGTTCTCTTTGAGTGTTTTTGAATGATTTTGCGATTGTGGTTATACCGTGCTCAAAAAATAAGTGTGCAAGATTGTAATTTTTTACTCATTTAATAGAATTCACCAGTGTCACCATTTGGCTCCGAGATTTCTTCATGGTATAATTTTAAAATACTAATTTGATTTTATTAATAAATATAAGGCTACTCAGATTTTCTATTTCTTCTAGGGTCTGTAAAATCTACGGTAGGGGCACCTGGGTGGCTCAGCCAGTTGAGAATCTGACTTTGGCTCAGGTCACGATCTCACTGTTCTTGGGTTAGAGCCCCACATCGGGTTCTGTGCCATCAGTCTGTCAGCAAGGAACCTGCTTCGGATCCTCTGTCTCCCTCTCTCTGCCCCTCCCCCAATTGTACTCTCCCCCCCAAAAAAATAAATATATTTTTTTAAATCTATGGTAATATTCCCTCTTTCATTCCTGATACTAATAATTTCACCTAGGCAGAGATTTATCAATATTATTGAACTTTTCAAAGAACTAACATTTAGTTTTACTGATTTTCTCTCTACTTACTTATTTTCTATTTTATTAGTGTGTATTATTGTACTTTATTTCTTCCTTCTATTGACTTTAGACTTAATTTCCTCTCCTTTTTCTGGCTTCTGTGATGGTAGCTTAGATCCTTGACTTTAAACCTTTATTCTCTGCTAATTCTTTGCTATTCTTTGCTAAGCATCTAAAAATTTCCCTTTAGTTACCTCCCAACGGATGTTTAGATGTCTTAATTATCATTCCATTGAAAAAATTTTCTTTTTTTAAAAATATTTATTTTTGAGAGAGGGAGAAAATGTGAGTGGGGGGGAGGAGGACAGAGGATCTGAAGCAGACTCCGTGCTGACAACAGAGAGCCCAATGTGGGCTCAAACTCAGAACGCTGAGATCGTGACCTGAGCTGAAGTTGGATGCTTAACCAACTGAGCCAGCCAGGTACCCTGACAATATTTTCTAATTTAGCTTGCTAATTCTTCCTTGACCTCAGTTGATTTGCAGTGTTTGTGTTGCTTAGTTTTCAAGTATTTGGAGATTTTCCACACGACACTTGTTTTGGTATCAATTTCTATTGTAATTCTGTTGTATTTAGAAAACATACTCTGTACGATTTCATTCCTTCCAAATCTATCTTGGTAAATATTCCATTGAGAAGTGAAAAAAACGTATAATTTTGGAGCTGATGGTTGTCGTGTTCTGTAAATAACCAACAAGGACAATTTAGTTGATAGGGCTGTTCCTATATTCTAGATAATTCTTAAATTTTTGTTTGTTTCTGGTATGAAATACTGAGACAGTAGTATTGAGCTTTCCCACTGTTATTTTATGTTTATCTATTTGTCCCTTTAGTTATTTAGTTTTTGCTTCATGTATTGTAAGGCGTTTTCATTTGGTAAGTATATATTTAATATTGCTATTTCTTCTTGATGAATTGACTATGCTATCATTTAAAAATGTCTCCTGTTATCTCTCGTATTCCTTGTCTAAAGTGTATTTTTTCTGTTACTGATATAGACATTCAAATTTCTTATAATTAGTGTTGGTATGATATTTGTTTTTCCATTATTTATCTTTAATATATCTTGTCTTTCAATATAAAGTGTATCAAAAATATATAGCATATGATTGCATCTTGCTTTCTGTTTTTAATTCAATCTGAGAATTTCTACCATTGATTTGTGTTCTTAGTCTATTTACATGATTATTGATATTTTGTTTATCTTATTATTTATTTATTTTTTAACGTTTTTATTTATTATTGAGAGACAGAGAGACACAGGGAGTGAGCAGGGGAGGGGCAGAGAGAGGGGGAGACACAGAATCCGAAGCAGGCTCCAGGCTCCGAGCTGTCAGCACAGAGCCCGACGCAGGGCTCGAACTCACCAACCGTGAGATCATGACCTGAGCTGAAGTTGGTCGCTTTAACCAACTGAGCCACCCAGGTGCCCCAAGATATTTTAAAATTTAATCTATGATTTTGATTTTTTTGTCTACTATGAATTAATTAAGGCCATGTCTTTCACATAAGAGTCCTTACAAACGTTTTTCTTTGTTCTTCCTATCCTTTGTGCTATTTTTTCTTTTCTCTTTTCTTTTTTGAGTTTATTTATTTATTTGAGATAAAGGAAGAATGAGCAGGCAGGAGCAGAGAGAGAGAGAGAGAGAGAGAGAATCCCAAGGTGGTTCCACACTGTCAGCACAGAACCTGATGTAGGGCTCGAGCTCACGACCCTGTGATGTCATGATCTGAGCCAAAATCAAGAGTCAGATGCTTAACCCGCTAAGCCACCAGGCGCCCCTGTGCTATTTTTCTATATATTTTAAATTTACGTGTTATTTTTGCTTTGAGTCAGTTATTTTTTTAAGTAAATTAAGCACCAAAATCAAAATTATTTTATGTTTATCCATATAGTTACCATTTCTGGTACTTGTGTGTGTGAGTACATCTGAGTACTCATCTGCTATAATTTCCCTTTAGCCTGAAGAACTTCCTTTACTGTTTTTGAGTTTAGGTCTTCTGCTGATGATTTCTCTGTTTTATGAGACATATCTTTATATCCCCTTTATTTTGAAGCGTATTTCTGTTGGATATAGAACTCTAGTTTTTTTGAAAAAAATAAGCAATTCAAACCTGTTTTATTGTCTTCTGGATAACACTGTCTCTGACGAGAGTCCAGCAGTCACATCTACTGTTGCCTTACAGGTAATGCATTTCTTTCTACAGCTGCTTTTAAGCTGTTCCTTTCACCTTTTGTTTTTTGTTTTTTAGCAATCTTATCAGGAGATGCCTAGATGTATTATCTCCTTCTTTGGGTGATAATATTATTGGTTTATATTTTTTTCATCAAATGTGGAAAATAGGTGACCAGATATTTTCATTGTGTTCTTTTGGTCAATTTTTTGGTCCAGATTTCTCTGACCTCCTTTCTTAGGGAACCCAATCACACCCCTCTTAGGTTACCTGTGCTTGTTCGGCCAAGGCTCTGCTCGTTTTTCCAGGCCTTTCTTTCTCCTGTGCTTTACTTCTGTTTGAATTGTTTCTGTTGCCCTATCTCCAAGACACTATTCTTTCTCCAGAAGCACCCAATTTGTCACTAAACCACTCTATTGAATTCTTTACTTCAGATGTTATAATTTTATTTTTGGTTTTAGAGATTTTATTTAGTTTTTTAAAATTTTTTTTACAGCTTCCATTTATCTTATATTCTGTTTTCTGTTTTTATTGTCTCATGTTTTCCTTAAATATTTTGAACACATTTTATGATAATTATTTTAGCGTCCCCATCTGTTAAATCCGATCCTGCTAAATAGAAATAGACACACTGGCTTCTACTGACTTGACTTTTACCTGCTTTTCCGCATTTCCAGTAACGTTGTACTTTATTCTGGAGTTGGTGGATTCTTCACAGTTGAATGCCTGGATTTTGTGTCCCTTTAGCATTGTTGAGTTGTGATCTGGTAGCCAGTTAACGTACTTGTGGACCTGTCTGGACTTGGAGGAATTTTTAAAGATTTGTTGGAGTAAGGGGAGTCCTTTACTTTAGTGTTAGCGGAGGCACCCCTCCTCACACATGATGTTTCTAATGTCTCAGCTGAAGGCCTGGCTGGTTTAGCAAGTTCTCTGCGCTCAGTCTGGCTGGAGCTGTAAAATCTCTCCCTGAAATCTGTTCTGCCCATAAATCCCTGGTCATATTTTTTGCCAGGTGTTGTAGGTTGAGATGTGTCATTCACCGTCCCCCAGGCCTCCCATTCTAATGTTGCACTCCTAACCTACTACATAATGTGACTTTATTTGGAAGCAGGATCATTGCAGATCTAATTAGTTAAATTAAGATGAGGTCATCCGGGAGTAAGGTAGGAACCCCACCCAACGTGACCGGAGTCCTTGTAAAAAGGGGAAATTTGAACACGGACATGAGCACAGGGAGAACGGCAGGCGACCATGGCAGAAATTGGGATGATGTGTTTACAAGCCAAGGAAGGCCAAAGATGGCCAGCAACCATCAGAAGCCAGTGGACAGGCGCGGAACAGATAGTTTCTGGGGCACCTGGGTGGCTCAGTCGGTTCAGTGTCCAGCTGGATCGCAAGTCATGATCTCAAGGTTTGTGAGTTCGAGCCTCACGTCGGGCTCTACGCTGTCAGCTTGGAGCCAGGAACCTGCTTCAGATTCTGTGTCTCTCTCTCTGCCCCTCCTGCGCCCTCTTTCTCTCTCTTTCAAAAAACTAAATGAGTAAACATTTAAAAAAAAGCAAAAAAGAAAAAAATAGAGAACAGATCCGTTCCTTTTACAGCCCTCGAGGGAGCCAAACCTTCCCACACCTTGATCCTGGTTGCACTCGTAGCCTCCTGAACTCCTGAACTGTGAGACAAATTTCTGTTGTTTAAGCCACGTAGTCTGTGGTAGTTTGCAACAGCAGCCCTAGGAAACGAATATACCAAACCTCGCAAAGTTGCCCTCTAGTATTTACGCAGCTCAGTCATCACCGAGGACTCAAGGAGACTGCTCAGAATATTTCTGGATCTCCTTCCAGGCACAGGTTCATTTGTTCTTTCCATCTCTTCCTCCTCAGCTCAGCGAGATCATGAGCTGCTTGGGTTTCATCTTCTTGCATTGCAGGCCAGAACATTCTTCCATTAAGGAAGCTGTGCAAACGTGGGCCATTCCTCATACGCCCCTCGTCCACCTTAGGCAGCACAGTCCTCCATTGCCTCTTGCCCAACGTCTGAGTTATTTCATGTGTTTCCTGCTGATTTCAAAGTTTAGGATGGGAAGGTAGTCCTGTAACAATAATCTGTCATGTTTATCTAGTATGATTTTTTTTCTATGCCAGACTAATCCTTTCTATGGATAACTATATGAGAAATGATAACTCATGTTCCCCTCTTCCCTCTTTCAATACTGTACGACACAGGAAACACGCATACGTTCACATAAATATTCTGCAGGATTTTCAAAATACTTCATTAATTAATTTATTTAAGAAATATTTACTTTGTACCTACTATGTGATAAACTCTGTTCCAAGAATTTGGAAAGCAGCTGCAAACAAGAGAGCCCAAGGTGTTTCTTAAACAAATCCAATAATGCAAAAATACCTTATTAGTAAATTCCTTTCATAGATATTTATTAAATGCCTTCTACGTTGTAGGCGCAGTTCTAAAAATCTTACCTACTCTTTTTTAATGTTTATTTATTTTTGAGAGAGACAGAGACAGTGTGTGAGCAGGGCAGGGGAGAGAGAAAGGGAGACAGAACTCAGAGCAGGCTCCAGGCTCGGAGCTGTCAGGACAGAGCCCGACTCAGAGCTCGAACCCATGAACTGTGAGATCATGACCTGAGCCGAAGCCGGAATCTTAACCGACTGAGCCACCCAGGTGCCCCAGGATCTTAGCTACTGTTTAAAGCAATTAGTGAAAATAATCTGTCACTGATATTATTTAAAAATAGAGTTTTAAGACCCGAATTCTGATTGAGGCACACACATGTAATAACTAGGGTAGATTTCAGATAACATGAGCAGACAGACTGTCTTGGGAGAATCTTTCCAGGGAAATGATCAAGATCTGATTCCATGATTCTTGTGGTCTGTCATCTGCTTGAGAATATAAAATGTTTAAGGAAATGGAGAGAAAGAATAGTGGGGGTTTTCCTTTGCGAAGAGTTTCTCTTAAGTGTCAGTTCCAATCCTCTCCTGATCATGAGTGAAGGGGTAAGGGTGCCACGTCCTTCTCATGCTTGGAGAGCTTGTTTCATGCTTGGAGAACTCACAAAGCTTTAGTTACGTTCCCTGCAGTTGGTGGACGCTAAGGACCTAGACATACTGTCTCCTCAGAAAAACTAGGGGCGCCTGGGTGGCTCAGTCGGTTAGGCGTCCGACTTCGGCTCCGGTCATGATCTCGCGGTTCGTGGGTTCGAGCCCGCGTCAGGCTCTGTGCCGACAGCTCGGAGCCTGGAGCCTGCTTCGGATTCTGTGTCTCCCTCTCTCTCTCTCTGCCCCTCCCCTGCTCACGCTCTGTCTCTCTCTGCCTCTCGATAATAAATAAATGTTAAAAAAAAATAAAAAAAAAAAAAAAGAAAGAAAAACTATAGCAACCCATGACAGGCCAGAGAGAACAGACCGCGGTGGCTGGCAAGTAACCAGAGGAGGGAGATGTACAAGAGCGTGTTTCACGGACCAGATGGTGACAGAGGCAGCCTGGAGCCATGTCAAGTCCTGCCCAAGCGGACCGCCCGGGAGTGGGCTTTTGGACTCCCATGGCACAATGGATGTGGACCTCATCTTTGAGGATCTGGGGTGGGGGAAGCAGCCAGGTAAAGGTGACACGCCGTCCACACCCGAGGAGCTGGAGTCGGAGGGGCCTCTCCTGAACAATTTCCAAAGCATCTACGAGGAAAGAGCTACTGCTGTCATTTGCCAGGGTCGGAGAGCAGGAAGCCACTCACGCCAGCCCAAACTGCCTTTTCTCCCCCTCTTCTCCTTGGCAACCCACCCTCTCTACCTTTTATGAGGTGTGGAGTAGCAGCCAGTGAGCGGGGGAGGAAATGGAAGAGAAAGAGTGCCGAAGCCAAACATAGCCTCCTCTAAGGACAGCCATCCACCTAGCCTTAGGTGAGGGCGGGATAGGAGGAGTCTACCTTGAAGGAAGATTGCGATGTGACCAGTACCTTGGGCAGACCCTTCCAGTAACTGAATTGACACTACGTTTTGTGACTTGATGTGGTCGTAGAACTATGGGAATTAAATGAAAACTTAGGGTTCCTGACACTTTTTCATTTTCTGCCTCCGAATACGTTCGAAAAAGACCCTAAGAGACCAAGACTCCGTGTTTTTGATGACGTCTGGTGAGTTGCATCTGTCTAGTCGGCTGACCGCCCTCTGGAAAATTTTCTTTAGCTACTGACAGGGATTTCGTGTATTTCTTCTCCAGTCCTCGGACCAGATGAGCTCTGTCAATATTATCCACGTGGATTTTAAGGTCTCAGCACTTGGAAGAGCGAGGGTTTGACAGTCTGCTGGCCAGAGTTGTCACGAGACTCATGTCATAGCGTTAAGGAATCTGGGGGTCAAGGAATCTCTTTTTCTGTTCTAAGGCTTTGCCAGAGATTTTGGGCGAGGTTGGGGTGGGGGGGGGGGATTGTCCACTGAATGACTTGGAAATTCCCTTTTGACGTTTGGACACTTCATTCCCCAAGGGCAGGGATTCAGAGCAGGGCGATAACTAAAAAGCCCACTAACGATGATGGACAGATGGGCACGGGGGCTACACCAGAAACTACTCTTTGGTGACTCCTGTTGCAGAAACTGCCTCTCCCGGCTATTTCTTGGGTAAATCTCCTCAGTCAGTTCCACTTGGAAAGACAAACAGCATTTAGGACTAAAGAAAGTTCCCCAGCTGACTCTATGGCATTAGAATTATCACCTCACAAAATCGCCGTCTGTAGCCAAAGGACACCTTGACACAGTGTCAGAGCAAGCATGGCTGAAGGCGTCCTGGGGAAAAAAAGAAGCCTGTCTAGACGGACTGGAACGTCTCGTGTGCCTAATTAAACAGTCCCTCGTACAGCCGGTACCGTGTGGAAAGTTTGCTTGTTTGTTAATTACTGGTGGAACATACCTTTAAAGACGGGCCATGTACTTCGTCTTCTTCCACGGATTCATGGGGATCGGGAGCCCCGAGGGGCCCTCGGATCAAACAGCCCAATCCCGTAAATTTCCAGAAGAGAAACCCTGAAGATCAGAGAGAATGACAATGACGAGGAGTGAGCCGGTGTCAGTGACGACATTAGAATCCACATTCACTGCTTTTTTCACCGGGCCGGCCGGCCCGTTGTGTAGATGGACAAGGCGGCCACCCCAGAGGTGCTCCTGGGAAGGCTCTTTGTTAAGATTTATTCCCCCCACGTGACTGTCCTATTTATGAAAACTCCCTCATTAGCGGGTCAACCCTTTGGGCTGTGAGTCCCGCTATCTGCCTTAAAAGTAGGGACACCCCTGAATGGAGCAGCACAGCACAGGCTTGCATTCTCCTAGAAGCAGTCTCCGGAGAAAAGGATTTGAGTGCAAGCAGTTTGTTTTGGAGATGATTCTGGGAAGCACTGGTGTGGGAGTGCGAAGAAAACAGGGGAAGATGAGAAAACCCGGAGAGGGTAAGCTGTTGAAAAGGCAACCGCTACAGGCGGCTGAGGCTCAAGGCCTCCCGGGGAATTCGGGAAGGAAGTGGCCAATATATGTCAGAGCTGACCCATTAGAATGACAATGAAGTTGGGGAGGTTGTCACTCATTTCCAGGTGTCATTGATTGACAGCTGCTCCCTGGGGCCATGGACTCTTTCTCTTCCGGTCTTGCTTGGGCCAGTCACTAGGACAGAGAATCAGCAGTGTTTGCAGTGGGTCCCTGTTGGGCACGTCCTGGGCAGGGGTGTTGGGTGAGGCACAGGTAGCACCCGTGTGTCAGAGTTGCTCTCTATCAGTCCCTCCCCAGCTTAGTGTGGACTAGACTGTGTGAGTCTAATCCATGGCATCTAAGGACGGAACATGGAGGAGAGCCGTCCATTTGCTGGGATGGAGTTGAGGTGAAGCGTTTGGGCAAACAGAACACTGCCCAAGAAATAGCAAGCTCACATGGCTTCAGACAAGTCTCAAATGCGGAGTTCCGGAGGTCTGACCTGTTTACAGGTTACTTGACTCCTCTTAATGAATTACAGCCAGAAATTTACAGTCACCAAGCCTGCCCACAACTTTCCTCCCTTCTTCTGCTTACACTCTCAATTTTAGCCAAAATATAGGGAATGAATCAAGGAGTAAAAGACACCCTAAGATGCACTGTCCTTTAAATGGTCTCAATCTATTTTAATTCGAGCTAAACATTTGCGTTCCCTTTTATTTTATGGGATTTGATGAAATGAGGTTGAACATTTTTCAGTTACTTCCCCACTTGCTCATGCAGTCAATCAATCAATCAGTATCGGGGAAAGCAAACAGGACTTGAAATTGGATTTCGTTCTGAAGCATTACTCAGTGCCTATGTAGTCAGCGAGGCATTGGGGAATCTGTATCGCTAAGACTTTCTTTCTGGAAAATGAGGTAATCATAGCGGTTTTGTGTACCCCTGCGTACAGGGAAGCACTCTGTAGCCTGTACACGTCTTAACATTTGTTCTACAAATGCTATCTCAGTGCCTGTATTTGGCGAGAGTTGCTGGATACACGGTGATAGAAAACCCTGATGATCCACACTGCCACGGAGTCTAGTGTCTATCCTCAGTGGCTTTGCAACTCTTTAGGACACAGCGTGGGAGGCACACACCCATATACCATACGATCTCTGTTTTGATGGATTTTAGGATCTAGGGAAGAGGAGGGAAAGTTAATGGGGGAGAAAAAAAAATGAGGCAGTGGGTGTGGTTCTAGAGTAGTGCTAAAGTACTAGAGAATTATTTGAAGGATGGGTAGGATTTCAAGAAAAGAAACTGGGAAACGTGGGGTAGCAGGCACTGCTGGGGCTCCGCCTAGATCTTCTTGGATTCCCTTCCTGGCTCTTTGCTCCTCTCTCTCAGCTTCCGTGCTTGTTCGCCTCCAAAGCCTGCACCTGTGTCTCTTCTTTGGCGGGCTGCCCTTGGCTCTCCCCACACTTGCAGACAGCTAGAAGTACCTGGGAGTTTACATCCCTGGGGCAGCCCTTCGTTGATGACTAATTAGCATGGGAGTCTGCAAGCTCAACTGTCTTGCCTGGACAACTTGGAGGCGTAATTTACACTTGAGAGCTCCCCAATGGGATTACGAGAAAGTTACCCTCTCTGGGACTCTGCCTGAAATCACACCCTCTTCTGGCTTCTCCTTCACCGTCATGCTTCCCCCACTCTTCCTGGTTTCTCTTGGGCGCACTTCCTTAATAAATTGCTTGCACACAAATTCTTGTCTCGCAATGTGTTTCTAGGACACGCAACCCAAGACACAGGGCGTTCTGGGTAGAACGAACGGTTTGGGGAAGGCAGCGAGTTTAGGAAAGTGGGAGGTGTGACCGGGGAACAGCATGGTTCGTGGCTTGTGGCTGGAGACTGTGAATTTGACGTTGAACCATGTTAAATTCATTCATTCATGAGACATTTTGGGGGCAATTCCTATGGGACTAGTGCTGGCTTTAGTCCTTGGGATATACGAATGGGAAAAAAATGACAGTTTATATTCTAAATAGGACAGAAAGAAAATAAAGAATAACTACAATAAATATGTTAGTTTTATACACAGTGTGCTAGAGGATAAGAGATGCATGAAGAACATGGAGGTTTAGTGGTTTCGTAGAACTTTGGAGAAGATTCTGCCAGTGAATTCTGGTAAGGTGGTTTGTGGTTTGGGCTTGGCAATTTTTCTTTATCAATGACCTTGTTTTAACGGCTAGCATTTAGGATGTACATCATCAGTGACTTACGGGGAACCATCTTAAAGTTGGGAAGAGAGTTATTATGTTACTTATGTGCTATTGCATAACAAATCATTCCAAAATTCTGTAGTTTAAACGAACTTTTATTACCTCATGGTTTTTGTGGGTGAGTGAATCTGGGTGAGGCTTGGCTGGATTCTCTGGCTTGGTGGTTCTCACAGGCAGCAGGCAAGATATTGGCTGGGGCTGCTATCATCTCTAGGATTGACTGGTAGGGTAGCAGAGGACCGGCTTCCCAAGCTCACTTGCATGCCTGTTTGTAGGTCTCTGTGGCTGTGGGTCACAGACATCACATGGCTCATCCGTAGGGTGGACGTTACAGATTTTTTATGTTTTAATCTGGAACATAACATTTTTTGCCCCACAGTGGGAGATACAAGCAGGCAAGCCACTGGTTGTAATGGATACACACAGGATAACCCAAGAGCTTGAATAGTAGGAGGCAGACATCCCTTGGGACCATCTTGCAGGTGCTTACACAATGATATTTTGTTTATATTCTGGACATTAGGGCATTCACTAGATCCTTGCTTTCTGAGAAATGGGGACATGAAGTCAAGTGATCTCCAACATAGCACCGTGATATGTGACTCTTGCACAAAAGTTGCCAGACAAGTGATCCCTATTCAAACTCTTAATCTTATAATGTAATAAGACTTGATTGCAGAAAGGGTATTTCCTTCTTGAAAATATAATGTCTATCATACAGTTATGCTTTTTGCATTTAAGTACGCAAAGTTGGTCACTCGACATAAAATTTACAAACTCATATGTTCTTCTGGGAAATTCTGCAGTGCATGTGGCTTCTCAAAAATCAGAGAATAATTAAGTTTAAAATAAAAGTGGATTCTTTATTTTGTAGTGAATATTGCCCTTCTTCCTTGGGATCTCCTGCACCAGTGTTTTAATGAGGTCAGCTACTGCTCTGCTCTCTGCCTCCTCTGGATTGTTCGTTTCGATAGTGAACTTGGTATGGGTGTTAACATCAGAATTGGCTTTGGCCCCACTTATTAGGTGGTTGTAAAATGGTGAATTTGGGTCAGTCAATCATGAAAATGATTGTATAAGGTGGGGGTTGAAAGATAAACCACTGAAAATCAGGGACTCTTGAACCCCCCAAATCTTGCTTTGAGCTTTACAAAGGTTGGTAATGCTACATTCTCAATAAAGCTGTTAAGTAAAATGCATTTATCGCAACCTCATCACCGAAGCGACCTACCCTGGGCCAGTTCCCTTCACTTTGGAGATTTCCTTCTTTTTCCCACATTTACACAGATAGAAATAACTTCAAATTGTGGAGCAGCTTTGAGACACAGGTTTTGGAAGGGAGAATCGAGATTGGGAATTGTGTTCCAACCGAAACTTCCCCTTAGTGAATACACCTTTGCCACCACCGTCCAGCTGAAGGGTCATGGAAACCAAAGTGAAATATCAGGAAAACAGGGCAACAGCAAGTAGAAAGGCAGAGAGAATGTAAATCAAGGGTTTCTTTTTTTGACCTTTTATGAGAGGCCACCGGGATGGTCGGGCCATGATGTTGTGAGAGATAACAATGGAGGCAGCAGGATGTCATAATACAAACAGCATCCTGAATAGGAGGGAAGGCTGCCTCCCAGCCTGTCCTGCTCTCCCCCTGTCCTGGGTCCTCAATGTCCTCTCCCTCTCTCCCCACACCCCTCCTCCGTTGCCTTCTTCACATGATCCTGGTGGGGTCTGGATGGCCCCCCAGCACCTGGCTGAACCATAAACACGAATGACTGCGGTGGTCCTGTCAGCCCTGCTCTTTGTAAAATAACCACTGACCTAGAGCCCTGGCCAGAATTGATTTCCCAGACTACCCCGCATCTCTGCCCTGACAGGCACACAGGTGGGCCTTCCCCTGTCTCCCTGTGCCCCCCCAACCCCATCAGTGTAAGACCTTAAGTAGCTGTGGGTTGTGAGCATTGCATCTCGGTGCCACCCCCGGAGTCAGTTACACATCAAACACTGTGCTTACAAACTCTTATATTTGGAAAAGAACACTTTGCAGCGATTAAATATTTATGCATGGCTCGCATTTGAAACCTTGATGATATATTCAGACTTTATAACTTATAGTAAACTGTAAATTCTGGTCCAGTATAAGATATATATATATATATATATATATATATATATATATATATATATATATAAATAAAAAATACATATAAAAGATTTCTTTTCCCTGAATATGGGGTGTCCAAGATGCTAGATGACAAAATGTATCTGTTTTCCTCTGTGTTTGCTTTTTTTTTTTTTTTTTTTTTAATGGTCTCCATAAATCCAGGGAGCTCCTTCTTGGACCGCTAGCCTCTTTCAATAGAAGCATGTTTTCACTGGGATTTCCACGTTCATAATTATTCGTCTCATTTCTCTGCCGTATGAAGACAAGCTGGTATTTCATTGCTTTGGGGAACTTAATAATATGGTAGGCAAAACATCAGGAAAAATTATAATGAATGAAGCTATACAAATTGGGGGGAAACACACGCTGCTCTTCTGAAATGTTCCCGTCATAAATCCTGAGAATTTCACTATAGTCCCAAGCAAGTAACTCTTTAACGCATAAACACTCAATTAATTAAACGTAATATGCTATATAAGTTTGAATGAGTTCTAAATACAGAAATGGTCAAATAATGGTGCTTGAAACCACTGGCTAAGAGGAGTTCATGTCTTATTCTGCATTTCTTTCTTTCTTTCTTTCTTTTTCTTTTTCTTTTTTTTTTAGATTTAAGTGTATTTTGAGAGAGACAGAGACAGCATGAGCTAGGGAGGAGCAGAGAGAGAGAGAGAGGGGGAGAATCCCAAGCAAGTCGTTCACTGTCAGCACAGAACCTGACGTGGGGCTCGAACCCACGAACTGTGAGATCATGGCCTGGAGGTGAAACCGAGAGTTGGAGCTCAGCTGACTGAGCCACCCGCGTGTCCCTTAGTCTGCATTTCTTAACTGCCATGTGGCCCGACCCCAGCCCTCCTGAAAAGAGCTGCATGCCCAGTTGATAAAATGGTATTACTGATTTCTTATTTCGTACATGGTGATCAAACCTCACACCCACAGGTAAACCAAACCAAACCAAACCAAACCTTTTCTTGTCTTAAATCTCTATCTCCTAAGACGTCTCCAGAGCAGTTGTTCGAAGAGTTCTGTTTTCTTCATTATTTCCAATTTCTGGAAGTGTGGGTTTTATGATCCTCCTGCCTCTCTTAAGTTTCTTGAACCATTTTTATATGGTGCTTCAGGGGACACATCTCACCTGACTGATATTTTGTAATCTCTAAATTGCCACTTCTCAAATGTGCCTCTGAAACTACTCCCAACAGAGGGCAAACCTTTTTGAGAAGTGAAAAGCCTTTTCTGACACTAGGCTGAGTTTGATGGCCCTTCTGCCGGCTTTTGTGTCACTTCGTGCCGAGCACTGTTCGTTGTGTTTTGCTGAGGACGGCTCTCAGTGTATCTGTGCTTTCCTCACGCTTGACACTGTATCGTTCCCCTCTTGGTGATCTGAGGGGCTAGCACCGTGCACGCACGGAATAATGTTCCATATACGTTTCAGGCAGGCACCCCACCCATCCATTCATTCATTCATTCATTCATTCAGCAAGAACTATTCTAGGCCTGGTTTCGCATAGACACTGGAGACCTGGGATGAACCAGACACAAAAGGGTCTTCTGGATCTTAGGGTCCGCTCTGTTTTTATATGTTTAGGTGAACTGAAATAATTCCGTACATAGAATTTCCTTAAAGGAGAGGACAGCCCCTTTGCTGTCTGACAAGGAGACGTCGACCGGAGCAAAAACGTGTCTCCCTTTTTGAATGTATTTGTACTGACTCCACCCAGAACTCAGGTCTTCCCCAGAGTGTGTCCCTCAAATTCTGCTGCCTGTACTTACTAGCCTTCAGTGGTGCAACCCACACTTATAAACGGTACGTGACTGTCACAGAATGGATGAGAGAAGGAGCTGGCCTCTTTCAGGGAGAATTGTTGGGCCACTTCTCTTCTTATAGAAACCAGAAAACACAAATCCGCTGGTACAGAGGCATTGACTCAACCTTAAATAAATTAAAAAAATATATATTAATTGTAGAAGTGATAGCTGTTACTATCAGGCTAACGCAGAATACTGTAGGAGCAGCTTTTGCTGGGGACCTGCTGTTTTCGTGGCAGAGAGAGCTGAGCAGACTAGAGCCTGCAAAAAAGCAGCGATGGATTTGAAATAGTTTTTGCATAACCAAGGCACACATCGAGTGGGCCTGTGTCACAGCCAAGCCCAGCATCCCCTGGGGTGGAGATGTGGGCCATGCACCCACCAGAACCCGGAGAAGGACAGTACACTCCACCTAGGTCACTGAGTGTCTGTGGGCCGGGGTGAGGTAACCACTTGACCCCTCCTGTGTTTTCCCTGCCCTGAATAGCTTCAGCCCCTTTACCGCACGGTGCCCTCCTGGAAACACTCCCGAGAGACAAATACGGACATCTAAAGGAGGCGGGATTCGTCTCTCTCTCTGTCTTGGAGAGCTCAGGTCCAGCCCTCTTGGGAAATGTATCACATTCATTTTGTTTCTTTTTTTTCTCTTTCTTTTTCTAAGTTTATTTATTTTTGAGAGAGAGAGAGAGAAAGAGCGAGCACCCATGCAAGTGAGAGAGGGGCAGAAAAAGAGAATCCCAAGGAGACTCCACACTGACAGCACAGAGCTGGACATGGGGCTCGAACTCATGAACCGTGAGATCATGACCTGGGTTGAAGGAGGGTGCTTAACCAACTGAGCCATCCCGGTGCCCCTACTCAGTCTGTTTCTTAAGAAACAAGCATGGTCTCCAATACAACGTGGGCTTCTCCTAAACGCGTGTGGCGTAGAGTATGGCTAAAATGTTTGTGATTCTGAAATGGCTGAAAGTTAGGAAATAGAAACAATGTTTCCAGGTGATTTTAGGGTATTATGCTAAGGGAAATAAGTCAGCCAGAGAAAGACAGATATCCTGTGTTTTCACCCATGTGTGGAACTTGAGAAACTTAACTGAAGACCATGGGGGAGGGGAAGGGGAAAAATAGTTACAAACAGAGACAGAGAGGGAGGGAGGCAAACGGTAAGAGACTCTTAAATACAGCGAACAAACTGAGGGTGGACGGGGGGTGGGGGAGAGGGGAAAATAGGTGATGGGCATTGAGGGGGGCACTTGTTGGGATGAGCACTGGGCGTTGTATGCAAGTGATGAATCATGGGACTCTACTCCCCAAACCTCAGGAGCACACTGTATACACTGTATATTAGCCAACGTGACAATAAGTTATATTAAAAAAAAAAAGAAACCAAGACCCACGTTTTTTCATTCTCTGCAGGAAGAAATGGTTTCCTCTGTGAGGGTCTTCTCGTAATGCCTCTTTTACTAGAGACACAAACTCTACAGACACAGAAATGTTGTTCACATCTATTTCTCCGGTATTACATTAATATATAAATACCCCGAAGTGCCCAGAGAAAAATCACCCCAAAGCACTAATCCTGCTGACCCGTACCTAGTACAGTTCATAGATTTTTAAAACTAATTTGCGTATGATCAGAGCAGGGAAAAGGAGAGAAGCAGGGACTTTGATGGAGCTGAGTGGTATCTTCTGAGTCACTTCCTGGCAGGAGGAGCTAAGACCCGATGAGCTAGCATTCCTGTGGCTAGTTTCTCTTTAAAAAATGAAAAAAGAGGGGCGCCTGGGTGGCTCAGTGGTTTAAGCGTCCGACTTTAGCTCAGGTCACGATCTCACGGTCCGTGAGTTCGAGCCCCACGTCGGGCTCTGGGCTGATGGCTCAGAGCCTGGAGCCTGCTTCCGAATCTGTGTCTCCCTCTCTCTCTGCCCTCCCCTGCTCATGCTCTGTCTCTCTCTGTCTCAAAAATAAAATAAAACGTTAAAAAAAAATTTAAAAAAAAATGAAAAAAGAAGAGGAAGCAGGTTGAGGCGAAGGAGGAGGAAAAAAGGACAATATTGCCAGGAGAGAGTCTGAAAATTGAGTCGCGATCGATCCTTGAGATGGGTGGTAGATATCAAGCATGTCCTGAACATCTGAGCAATGCTGACTGTGTCCTCTGACACTTAGAAGTCTCGGGAATACACAAGACATCCTGTTTGCTCTGAGCCCCGGGTTCCATCCACTGAATTCCCCACCCCAATCCTTTGAAGACCAACCCCTATGAACTGACATTCTTCCTCAGGCTGCAGATACTTGGCAGGTTTCTAGCGACATGGAAGAAGAAAGCCAGCGAGAGGGAAAGAATAAAGTAGGAGAAGGGGTGCGAGGGAGAGAGGCCACCGAGAGAGAGAAAGAAAGAGGAAGAGGAGAGGAAAGGATGGTAATTTTGAATTCAGTGACATGAAGTTCCAAATGGTGTATCCATATTTTATATTCAGGGAGAGGGAAGGAAAGAGAGAGAGGGAGGGAGACAGGGGGAGACAGGGAGAAAGAGAGAGAGAGAGAGAGAGAGAGAGAATGTGACCAGCTCTTTCTCTGGCAACTCACCCTTCCCCAAAGGTTAGGACAATGAAAGGGAAGCAACTCCCATGTCTTGAAGGCTCCTTGCTGGCCAAGGACTCTCCTAGATGTTTTGCACCTACGACCTTACAGAGTGTCTATTTTCCGATTTAAGTGTTATGATCTCCTCCTAGAAGTGAATGAAATGGGCTCAGAATGTGTGAGTGACCGTGTTGAGAGGGCAGGTGGATGGGTCAGGTCCACACTAGTCAATGTCTTGACTACATAGACAGGACATAAATTATTTAAAAACACATAGATGGAGGGGCGCCTGGGTGGCGCAGTCGGTTGAGCGTCCGACTTCAGCCGGGTCACGATCTCGCGGCCCGTGAGTTCGAGCCCCGCGTCAGGCTCCGGGCTGATGGCTCGGAGCCTGGAGCCTGTTTCCGATTCTGTGTCTCCCTCTCTCTCTGCCCCTCCCCCGTTCATGCTCTGTCTCTCTCTGTCCCAAAAATAAATAAAAAACGTTGAAAAAAAATTAAAAAAAAAAAAAAAAAAGAAAAAAAGAGAGAAAAAAAAAAAAAGAAAAAAAAAACCCACATAGATGGGGCGCCTGGGTGGCTCGGTCAGTTAAGCGTCCGACTTCAGCTCAGGTCATGATCTCGCGGGCCGTGAGTTCGAGCCCCGCGTCGGGCTCTGTGCTGACAGCTCAGAGCCTGGAGCCTGTTTCAGATCCTGTGTCTCCCTCTCTCGCTGCCCCTACCCCACTCGTGCTCTGTCTCCCTCTGTCTCAAAAATAAATAAACATTAGAAAAAATTAAAAAGAAAAAAACAACACATAGAAACCTCAAAGGCAGGGAGGAGACCCTAAGATTGTCCTTGCTTGTTTCACGGAGCCTGCGTGAGGAAATTGGTCCCTGGGCTGGGAGCTGGAAGCACCCGCTATTAAGGCCGACCGGTTTAACACAGTGAGTCTCAAGTGTTTGGGGGAGACATTAATTAATGCTTTGAGAAGGTAACCTGTGCTCACATAGACTTGGCATATGCTGGGTTAATCTGCAGGACTTCTCAGAGCCTTTAATATGCTAATGTACACCTTGGCCCTCTAAAAGCCTGCAGCCTGCAGCCCCCTTTCCTTACATCTTTTGAGACTACTTGTGCTCAGAGTATATATTCCTGTGGAGTCCCTGACTTAGGCTCACTCTGAGCCACTCGGGGGGCTTCTTCAGGAATGTAGAAATCAAAACAGATGAGTATTTCTCCAGCTGCCTGGACATCAGAGCAGGGAAGGAAGCAACTTCATGGGCATCCCACTGGCCAGGAGTGCAGACGCACAAGAAGGTCAGGGCAGTGGCGGGAGGGGGGGACACTCTGGAGCCCTCTGCACAGCGCCAGCCCCAGCACTGCTTATCTCCCATTGCAATAACCCAGCTCCAGGATCCCATCAGGTACCAGACATCCTTCCATGAGATCCCCTTAGTGGTTTGAGCTGCTTTACTCAGGATTTCCGTCACATAAGTAACAAAGTAATACAAAGTAATTAAAATGAATACCCAGCAATCAAACAAAAAAATATATAAAGTGTTTGAAATCAATGCAATGGCAGTTTTGTTTGCCTGGAAGGAATAGTAAAAAAAGGAAAGAGGGATTTAGAACAGTAATGTGTGAGCAGGAGGGCAGAGAAAATAGTTCGTAAGCCAGCGGTGAAGTTCTAAGGGTTTCAAGTGGCAGCAGATTGCACATCCACCTACAGACTGGAAGATTCTTTGTGTTATATGAAAATATTACCACACTTATTCATTCATAACCACACTCTTCTTCCCCCTCCTCCTCTTCCTCCTCCTCCTCCTCCTTCTTCTCCTTCTCCTTCTCCTCCTCCTCCTCCCCCTCCTTCTTCTTCTTCCTCTAATTGATTCCCAAAGATCCACGTGAAGACATACTTAGTGTTGCAGACACCAAGAGGGACATCAGGGGAGGGGGAGAGAGAGAGGGAGAGAGACAGTCCCAAGCTGGCTCTGCACCATCAGCACAGACCCTGATGTGGGACTCGATCCCACGAACCACAAGATCATGACCTGAACCAAAATCAAGAGTCGGATGCTCAACTGACTGAGCCACCCGGGTACCCCTTAAGTGTCTTAATGGAAGAAACCAGTGATGGGGGTGCAGGTCAGAAAAGTCTTCATAGTGGAGGTGTCTATCAACTAGTCCTTGAGAATCCAAAAGGCAGTGACCACACCAAGAAAAAGAAAGGGCATTCCAAGAGAATCTAATAGTGACTATTTTTGTCTTGCTTTTAGAGTTCATTGGGTAGAGTTGTTTATATAGGAAAGCTGGGCCAGGCTGTGAGGGCCCATGCATGTGATACATGTCTAATTATAGTTTGGATGTACTCTAGGTATAACAAGAGAGCCAAGATATCAGGGAAGCAGCGAAAGGTGAACTCAAGGGAAATTAATGAGTCTGATTGTAGCAAAGGGAACAGCCAGAAACAGAAAAGGCATATAAGTAAAAAGGACTTTAGAAGGAGTCAATAACGCTAGATTGTGTTTGTTGCTCTGTTATTACTTTTGGAGGGTTTACACGTTATTGTATGTGATGTGTTCGTTCCTTTTATTTATTCTTTTACTTAGCCAATATTTACTGAGCTCTGTGCTAGGGGTGGGGCGCAGAGACGAATAAGAGTTGGCCCCTGCCCCAGCAGGCCAGTTGGAGAGGTATGTAGATGGAATTGGCAAAACTGAGTGATGAGTTGGGGGTTACCGGGGAGGGAAGAATTAGGGACAAAGTCTCAGCGTTCCAGAGCTGCTGCGCTCCAGGGAGATAGTGGCCTGGTGGCAATCCTGTGATCGATGTGGGTTAGTGACAAATATGCCATGGCACTGAGAGATGATGGTGATCACTGGGCCTCTGAGGCAAAGCTGGGAGTCAAACTAAGAGTCAAAGCATCGAATACTTACTGGTTTTGTTTTCATCTTGATGATTTAAAATGGGGAAGGGATAGAAGCCCAAGGCCTTTGGCTCTTATAAAAATGCACCTTCTGTTTTAAAAAGACAAGAGCTTGGGATGCCTGGGTGGCCCAATTGGTTGAGTGACCGACTCTATTTTGGCTCAGGTCATGATCCCCGTGGGATCAAAACCCATGTTGGGCTCCTCACTGAGTGTGGAGCCTGCTTGAGATTCTCTCCCTCTCTCTCTCTCTCTCTCTCTCTCTCTCCTTCATCCCCTCTCCCCCGCTTGCTCTCTCTCTCTCCTTCTTCCCCTCTCCCCTGCTTGGTCTCTCTCTCTCTCTTTCTGTCAAAAAAAAAAAAAAAAAAAGAAAAAAGACAAGAACATTAGTTTCATACGTTGTTGAGGTTAAAACCCATCCCATCACTAAATTATGACGTGGCTTGGAGCAAATTACTTCTCGGCTCTAGTCCCCTCACCTCTAAAGGGCAATATTCCTGGATGAGATGGACATTATTGGCATGTGCTGGTGTTTGGATCACTGATATTTTGGAACAGAAAAGGCCTAAGACTTGCCCGCCCATGGTAGGTGTTCCTGAAATGTTAACTTCCGTTCACCATGCACTTTGTCTTTTTAATTACTAACGTAAGGTTTCATATTTTAAAGCATCAAGTAAATTATGTTTTGCTTTTTAGAAGATGCATAGCTACTCTCCTCATAAGCAAGTCTACTAAGGAGAGTTTCAGTGGAAAATTCCTTATAGTGAATGAAAAAAAACAAAAACAACAACAAAACAAAGGCTTTCGGGTGTGTCCCAGGCACCCAGGCATAACTAGAAATTAAATACATTTTTAAAAATACTCAACTGACTCCTCAAACACTTGGAGGTATTTTCAGGTATTTGGGGTTCTTCCATGTATAAAATATACAATGTTTTTGTAATACTGGTAATTTGGTGACAGATGCTGCTGACTTTCCATATAATGGAACATGTAAAAATGAGGAAGCAATTAAGGCATTTTTAGTTCCCTCTGAGGCTTGCAAAAATTGCTTAAATATAGCTATCCAAAACAACATACATTTTTTTTTATCAAAGCCAAATTTAAATGTTATTTAATGCTCAACCTTTTGGCCAGGAATAGATGTCAAGTTTTTCTTTTTATTGTTATTTTTAATTTAAACAAATGTTGCCTTGGATCGCTTTCCCTTTAGTAGAATGTTTGTGAGTCTCCGAGGAAACTCAGAGCATGCTTTTTTCTCACCAGAGCATTTACGAAGGATGCTGGCTTCTCTCGCGGAAGGGAATGTTGCAAATATCAAATGCATGCCGTAGCACATGGCGCGGTCGTGTCCCACTTTCCTTCATGTCTCTGCCACTTGGAATTCGGCACACCTTTCGAGGCCCAGCTCGATTTGCTTGCAGTGCAAAGACCTTAGAGTTTGCTGCCGGTGTGTGTGTGGGGGGGGGGGGGGTATTGTAATAGTGATGCCCTTGGACTCTAAACTCAGGCAAGTTCTCTATTCATATTCCTTGGGCTGGTTTCTTAAATTTCTGAGCCTCACTCTTTCCTTCGATCAAATGGGAGCCATAGTATTTCATACGGTGGCTGAGAGAAGAAGGAATGCAACAATCGGCTATTGTTACTGCCGCCTAAAACCCATCCCCCTTCTGGGAGTCGCACTGCAATTGTACTTTGGACATCTCCGTGAAGAGACAGTCAGTCAAGGTGACCTGCTTCTCCGGGCCAATAGGTGGCCATGTGACCAAAGTGAGACCAATCAGAGATTCTCTCCCTGAGATCTGAGTCTTGAGGGGAGGGACCCCCAAGACAGAAACACTTGGCACTCTTCTTTTTTTTTTCGTTTTTCTTTTTTCCATATATGAAGTTTATTGTCAAATTGGTTTCCATACAACACCCAGTGCTCATCCCAAAAGGTGCCCTCTTCAATACCCATCACCCACCCTCCCCTCCCTCCCACCCCCCATCAACCCTCAGTTTGTTCTCAGTTTTTAAGAGTCTCTTATGCTTTGGCTCTCTCCCACTCTGACCTCTTTTTTTTTTCCTTCCCCTCCCCCATGGGTTTCTGTTAAGTTTCTCAGGATCCACATAAGAGTGAAACCATATGGTATCTGTCTTTCTCTGTATGGCTTATTTCACTTAGCATCACACTCTCCAATTCCATCCACGTTGCTACAAAGGGCCAGATTTCATCCTTTCTCATTGCCACGTAGTACTCCATTGTGTATATAGACCACAATTTCTTTATCCATTCATCAGTTGATGGACATTTAGGCTCTTTCCATCATTTGGCTACTGTTGAGAGTCACTTGGCACTCTTCTTATTGACAATGGTGGCTTTAAGCCATCAGGACTCCCTACCTGGATCTCCAGAAACCATCCTGGGTCCTGGGTCTTTGTGAAACCCAGTTCTTCTAGAGTTCTTCCATCCCCTGGATTTCTAGTAACTTTTTTCTTAGGCTATAAATAATTGATTTCTGTTGTTTACCATCAGACAACTGCCACTAACTATTAGCTCCCTCACCTTTTTCTTTCTTGTAACAAAATCTCTTTGTGGTTCCCCCAGATGAATGATCAAGCTTTCCTCCCCCCAGATGGTGTTGCTTGTATCATTATTAATGATCTTTGACTCATTACACCTTGAGGGGCACTAGTTCGTGGCCCTGGCTCCTTCTTGGACCTTCTTTCTTGAGGGTGGGACGTCTGTACACAGCATTTGCTTTGCTGTCTTGCCCATCTGCCCAGGTGTGGGGCCCTGCAGGAAAGCACCTGTCCTTAAGGACTAGCTCCCCAACAAAATGGCATCTGGACTAAATGACTGGGAATTCCCATACTCCGCAGGCCTTTGGGCTGAGAAATCCCCTGGTAGAGACAAATCAAATCAAAACAAAACGTTTAAACGTAGTATTTTCTCAATTAATTGGAACAAATAAACCACCCCCTACCATAAATACTGTTTTTTTGGGATAGGCCTGCGGGGAAGCAGTGGGGTGAATGTGTCTGTGGAGAACACACAGCCATAGGCGTGGCATTCTGGGGTCTTCTGGAGCCGAGGTGCAGAGTCCCAGTGGTTCTGAGATCACCCCAGATTTCTCAGTAAGGAATCCAATTTGATTCATTACCATTTTATGTAAATAATTATTTTTTTCAACAAATATTTATGGACGGGCACTTTACTCAATAATGAAACCGCTGCTTTGTAGCGGGCCCTGCACCTGAGTTTGGGATGTAAGGAAAAATAAAATGTAGTCTCCGCTCCCTACGGGTGCGCACAGAGGGTGAGCCCAGGGCAACAGTGGTGATTTCAGCAAAGTAGGGCAGGTGCTGGGATGTAGCAGACGTGGTGTATTATGGGAGTGCCAAAGGAGGCATGATGTACCTAGGTAGGGGTGGTTAGGGGAGGGCATAGTGGATGTCATTACACCTGAGCTGGGTCTTTTATTTTTTTTTTTATTAAAATGTTTTAAATGCTTATTTATTTATTTTGAGAGAGAGAGAGACAGCATGAGTAGGGGAGGAACAGAGAGAGGGACAGAGAGAGACTCCCAGGCAGTCTCCACACTGTCAGCACAGAGCCTGGTGTGGGGCTCAAACTCCCGCACCGTGAGATCATGACCTGAATTGAAATTAGACGCTTTACTGACTGAGTCACCCAGTCACTCTGGCCTGAGCCGATTCCTGAGGGGTGGATAAGAGCTATTGTCTCTGGGAGTGATAATGTCACAGTCCTAGGACATGTACAAGGGCTTACACTCATGGAGGACCTTTATGCGTGTTTTAAATTTAATCCTTACTCATATGGGAGTGGGTGCAGAGAGAAATTTGTACCTGACCCCACACCCTGAGGTCCCAGACAGAGCTAAGTATTTTCGTTTTTCTTAACACCTCACACCCACCTTTCCTGTGGCTTTTACCCCATGATTTTGAGTATTTGTCTCCTTTTAGCAGAATGTGTGTGGTCTAAATAGATCACAGGGATGGTTCTTCAAAGCCACCCCACCCCCACCCCCGGCTTTGCTTATGCACAGCACAGAGAGCACCACCGGGCACTTGTCAGGCTTTCGTGATGACTGGTTTCATTACTGTCAGCCTTGGAAAAATTGATCTGACCACAGTCAGAGCATGGCCCTCCATGCCCTACCTCCTGTATCTCCGTATTTTAAGACTTGACTTTGACCAACGTTTAGCTAAATTTCAGGCACACATGGAGACTCTATACATAATTGTTGAGTGCGTCTGAGCTGAGATACAGAAGTCTAAATGAGCTTCGCATTAAGAGACCATAGGGCCTGGTTTCCAAAGCAGAGGGGAAAGGACATTCTTGAGGTGTGGTGGCACAAAGGCCTAGGTGACTGTCATACAAAGTCGTTCCTGAGGTTGGGACAGACTTGGCATAACCTCTGTCAGTTGTGAGGTTTTGGGTTCCAGTGTTAATGCTCAGCACCATAGATGGTGGTATCTCCTTCCATTTGAGGTTACCACCTGAAGTATCTTACCTCTATTATATCTAAGGACCTGTCCTCTGGAGTTGGTGGCTTTTCACTAGACTGCTTAATCAGGGACCTTGAGGTTCAGAAAACCTAACTGACTTCCTTGATCAAAAGTTGAGATACGATGATTTGCGATAGGTTCTCTTTCCTGCTACAAATATGGATGCTATGCAGCTCTTAACTGACACATATTCTAGAAAATTCTAGTGGAAGCAGAAAAGAATAAGCAGCTGAAGGCACACTGGAGCAGCTGGGCTGGGTGGGGAATGGATTCTCCATTTCCCATGCTGAACTCCTTTGATGTCATAGCAAGTTGGACATCAAGATGCTCAACTCCTGAGTTATAAACTTAAAAAAAGGAAACATATTCTCTATTCCTCCACCATGTTTCAAGTTTCTAACCTTCATAATGCACTACAGCTTTGGATTGTAATTACCAAGATAAATGACAAACATATTTTTTTAAAAAATATGTTCCCTGGCCGAGGCCGCCTGACAGGCTGCTTTGGTCTGTTTCCATGTGTCCTCTATGAGGTGCGTTGGCAAGAGCCTCTGAAGAAATTTTCATCTCTCTTAAGCCCAGATTCTAATTTTCTGCAAAATGTCTTTACATTTTTCCATATGGATTTTTTTCACATGTTCCATATCTTCTTGGGCCAAAGAGACCCAAGTGTAAAACCTAGAGCAGCAGTTACCTAAGAGGTTGGTAACTGCATCCTCACGGGGTTCATTATGTTCTCCTTGTCCTTGGCTTCTCCCTGACCTGTTTTACCCATGATCATTTTTCTGGTAGTTGATTGATATTTAAAGCATAAACGCAGGCGCACACACACACACACACCCGCCCTTAAAAATGTAGTGAACCTAGACTATTTCAAGGGGCATCAAATTTAATGTCCAAGTCCTTGAGTAGTCATATTGTGTTCTTGAGCATGAAATGATGTTTATCCATGCCACCCACTGGGTGACCTGAGACGACTTTACCCATAAATTTTGGGGGTGGCCAAGACTGATGTTGGAACAAAGTACACCTGCCCTTTCCTCCACATTTCTCTTGTAGCTTTCCCCAAGCCATAAAATCTGGGAAAGGTGCTGGACTAGAAGTCAGGATTGGAGCCCCCACATCAGCCCACACATTGCTGCCTCAAGTGCTCTTTGGGCCTTGGCCAAGTCTCTTGATCTCCATATTAGTTCCTTTGACTTTCAGATAGCTCTTGTTCAACCTGTTTCATAAGATGTAGCATTAAAATGCAAATTCTTTTGGGATATGTCAAATATTACACATTCGCACTTACTTTACCTCACTAGGAGCAAGTAATCATTTGCACGTCAGAGGCTTTGTTGTTTATCCAAAATTGAAATTCTCATTTCCTTCTTTTAATTGCATCCTCTCCACTGGTCAGAAAAAAAAAAAAAAAAAAAAATTAGGTTGTGTAGCAGACCTAAGCTGTTGGTAAATGGACAATGACCTTCAATTAGGAAAAAGTAGATAAGCCAGGGCAGGATGAGTGAATTATAACACAGAGACACATTTTAGGTTTGACTGTTCTTTTAGCTAACTCTGTTGTCTTTGTCTCCATACTCTTGATTAGTTTAGTGTTTGAATAGCCAGTGTTCACAGGCTTAAATGCGTTCTTGACTTTACATGGTGCATGAGAGAGTGGTCCGGGTGGGTTAGAGCTCCTTACTGAAAACCCGGTCTGGTTTGGCTAGTCTTCCTGACCGGGAGAATGTCTGCTTTATTGAGACAGCGACATGCCTCACTGAAGAGCAGTCTAGGTCAGTCAAATGCATTTGAGTGCACGTGTCATCCAATGGGCAAGACCTCCCATGCAATTGTCTGCTTTTTGCTTAGAGTTGTCCAGCTTTCATCTCCATTGGTGCTCCTCCAACTGTAATTTCCTTTTGGAACAATGTCGTTTTGATAGGATTTTGACTAATAGTGTGTGTTATGAGCTGGATTTTGTCTCCCTAAAATTTATTTGGGAAAGTGTAGTCCCTAGGACCTCAGAGTCTGCACTTACTTGGAAATAGGGTCATTATACAGGTAATTGGTTAAAATGAGGTCATCAGGGTGGAGGGCCATAATCTAATATGACTGGTGTCCTTATAGCAAGGGGCAGTTTAGACACAGAGATACACATATAGGGAAGATGATTTACTATTTTTAAAAATGTTTTTATTTATTTTTGAGACAGAGAGAGAGCACAAGCCGGGGAGGAACAGAGAGGCGGGGGACATAGAATCTGAAGCAGGCTCCAGGCTCTGAGCTGTCAGCACAGAGCCTGATGTGGGGCTTGAACTCATAGACTGTGAGATCATGACCTGAGCTGAAGTCGAACACTCAACCGACTGAGCCACCCAGGTGCCCTGGGAAGATGATTTAAACAGAAATAGGAGAGGGGCACCTGGGTGGTTCAGTAGGTTAAACATCTGACTCCTAATTTTGGCTCAGATCATGATCTTACACCTGGGTGGCTCAGTCAGTTAAGCGTCCAACTCTTGATTTTGGCTCAGGTCCTGATCTCAGAGTTCATGAAATTGACTCCCATGTTGGGCTTTGTGCTGACAGCACAGAGCCTGCTTAGGATTCTCTCTCTCCCTCTCTCCCTGCCCCTCCCCTGCTCACACACACTCTCTCAAAATAAATAAATAAACATTAAAAAATAAATAAAGAGACATAGGGAAAGGTGGGTATCTGCAAAGGATAGAGACCTGTAGCAGGTCCTTGCCAACCAACCCTCAGAAGGAACGAGCCTGCTGACACCTTGATTTTGGACTTCTAGGCTCCAGAACCGTGAGCCAAATTTCTGTGGTATAAGCCATCACTCGTGGTGCTTTGTCACTGCAGTCCTAGCAAACTACTGGTGTTAATAGCAATGGTTGATTCTAGCTTTGACGTGTTGAGCGCCTACTACATTTTGCGTCCACCGCGTACGTTGATGTCACTCTTGCCTGGAGTCGTCAGTGAAGGTCTCCATCAGAGGACGGCTTTACAAGCAGATAATGAAAAATAATAAGGAGCTAACTCTTTGGATTATAGGAAGGAGAACGTTCTGAGCAGGGGGAAATAGTAAATTCGAAGGCTTTAACAGGATATGTAACTGGACATATTAAAGAAGCAGAAAGGCTAGCACAACTAGGTTCACATGTCTAGAGAGCAGACTGGTACCCGCTAGATCAGGGAGATACGCCTGTTGGTAGTCAGGTAGGGCCCGCTCAGCTGTTCTACAATACAGCTGAGCTCCCTGTTGTCAGCTTGCATACGGGGGACCTCTTCTTGTGAGCTATTTCTCATGTCAGTCCATTTCTATAAAAGATTGTGCATAGATTTGGAGGAAAACTTATACTTTTTTGAAGAAGCAACTTCTATCCAATATCTCAAGGACGTCTTCCTCTAACCCTGTGCAGGTCAGAGGTAAAATGGAGCAACGGTTCAAGAGGAAAGGGGTGATTCTTAAAGAGAATGGTGAGAAAACCACAAAACCCAGAGAATCTAGACACACACTTAGAGAGAGACTGAGTCAAGCCCAGAGGCCATACATCCTGACCCTGAAATCAGTATGACTGTTGTTCCTCACACTTTGTGTAAGTAAGTGCAATATGGGGCATTTAAAAGAAAGTGGTACTAGGCATTTATCCAAGGGATACAGGTGTGCTGTTTCGAAGGGACACATGCACCCCCATGTTTATAGCAGCACTATCAACAATAGCCAAAGTCTGGAAAGAGCCCAAATGTCCATCGATGGATGAATGGATAAAGAAAATGTGGAATATATACACAATGGAGTATTACTCGGCAATCAAAAAAATGGAATCTTGCCATTTGCAACTACGTGGAGGGTATTATGCTAAGTGAAATTAGAGAAATACAAAAATCATAGGACTTCACTCATATGAGGACTTTAAGAGACAAAACAGATGAACATAAGGGAAGGGAAACAAAAATAATAGAAAACAGGGAGGGGGACAAAACAAGAGACTCATAAATATGGAGAACAAACTGAGGGTTATGGGAGGGGTTGTGGGAGGGGAGATGGGCTAAATGGGTCAGGGGCACCAAGGAATCTACTCCTGAAATCATTGTTCCACTAGATGCTAACTAATTTGGATGTAAATTTAAAAAATAATAAAACAAGTTAAAAAATAAATAAATAAAAGAAAGTGGTCTGCATGGAGAAAGTCCAGCTCTTGAAATCTCATTTATTCTCTGCACAAGTGTGACTTTCATCCAGCAAGTCTTTCTGTTTTTCTACCGAACCCACTATCTCCCTCCTTCAAAATCTACCTCTCTAGGACATCGCTTTATATTCTCCTTGTGCATGTCTTATTTTCCCTGCAAGGGAATAAACTTCACTCATTTAATGTGCTTCCACAGGGGAGGGTTTACTTATATAGACCCATGGCCAATGAGTTAATGTGAGTGCAAGAATTGAATAAAAACAGTAAAAAGGTCACTTGTAGATATCTACCCGAAAGAAATATCCACACACTGATGTGTGCACCGGTCAATGTTCACAGGAACTTTATTTATAATAGCCCCAAAGTAGAAGTAGCTTAATGCCCATCAACTGGGGAATGGATACACAAAATGTGGCGTATCCGTGCAATGGAATAAGAAGGAATAACTACTGATGCTACATTGTAGATGAACTTCAAAACCATGATGCTAAGTGGAGGAAGTCAGACACAAGAGACCACACGCTATAGAATTCCATCGATATGAAGTGTCTAGAAAGGGAAATTTATAGAGACATAAAGTAGATTAATGGTTGCCTGGGGCGAGGGGTAAGGATGAGGGTTACCATGACTGGGCATGAAATATGTAAAATATGCCTTAATAAAGCTGTTAAAAATAACTAAAATATGATCCAAGATTACTAGAGCGTGGGGTACAGAGGAAGGCAGAGGAGAGAACCACTCTGCCCCTTTACCACATGCTCACATCATATAAAGATGCCAATATAGCATTCCGCCTTCTAGAGTTAAAAAAAAAAGTTATGGAACAGTCTGCCGATTCCTATAACCATCAGCAGTACCTGAAATCAGGTTGATCAGTTGTGAATCAATAGTCCTGTTGCATTTTTTTCTGTGGTGGGATAAAATTCATATTTTTTTAATATAAAAGATAGAGATGCCATGCCATGCATGCCCAAGTGAGTTGCGGTCTCCCCTCTATTGTGTTTTAAATGTATTCGTTTTTACCCAAATGTATGAGTAGAAGAACAATCAACGAGTTCCAATAACACTTTACACAAGAGAGATTAATTCTACCAATGAGAAGGGCCGCTGGAGAAAATGGTATTGGAGCTGGCATTTTTGCTCTAAATTTATTCTGCGAATGTTTTCATAGAGAAGACTGTATGCAGCCTGCCCTCTCTAGAAATAGCTCATTAAGTCTTTTGCATAATGGATGGTGAACTAGTTTGCAAAGGAAAACATAATTAGTCACGCAATTGAATCCTTCAACCTGAATGACAGGACCATTTCCTAAAAAACAAGGCCATTTAAAATAGCATTAGATGTGCCCTTTCCTAGCGGAAAGGAGCCTGGATCCTTTTACTGTAGTGTATTTCAACCATCCAAGGCAACGTTCTATTAGACTCCAAGAATTGCCCCCAAAATCTACAAACTGTATCACGTTAGGTTTTGAGCTATTTAGAAAGGAAATGCTTGCCGCCAACTGGAAGACACTATTCACTACTATCAGGTAGAAACACTTATTATTCTTGGGACTATCAGCGGGGATCTTTGCCATGTTTTACCAGCCGACTTTTCTATGACATGAAGGGAAGCTCTGGGGAAGTGCCCAAGTCTCTGGCACACTTTGCCTCAGCCACTTTCATTTTCAATATTGGGTGAAAGTCTGTTATGAATGTTTTCTGGCCAAGACAGGATTTCAGCGTTTTTTTTTTTTCCCTGCAAAAATGTCTTGTGGTATTTTGAGATCAATTACATCAAATTTCATTTAGAACAATCTTTTGGACAATCGGAAATTTACAAGCTACATGTCTATTTCTACCTGGTGACTGGGTTGGGACATGTGACATATTAATTACGAAATAGCTAGAACGCAGCCAATATCAAAGAGGTTTGAAAGTCGTGGAGGGTGGGACCTGTAAGGGTTTTAGAGATCGAACTCCTTCATTCTGAGAAGAGGAATTTGAGGCATGGGGACGTCGATTGCTTTCCTTAGCAGCAAAGCCAGGACTAAATTGACATCGTCTGGACTTTCCGTCCACTGCTTTTCCCACTACAGCAAGCACCCTGCAGGCCAACTCTACCCCGCTCTTCCTAGTACATTTCCTCCAGGAGATGGGACACTGCCTGCTAATAAAATCTATATGCTCTTTTGTCCTTTCTGGAAAGCTCTCACGTGTAATTTATTGGTAGCATCTCTGAAGAACAGAATTAATGTTTTTATTTGGCTGTCGTTCCAGATGGTGGAGGAGCCAGAAGGCTGCGGCAAATGAAGGCATTTGCATGGTCTCAAAATGTCAGCATGGTATGGAAGTTCTCTCCAAGGTGAGTCAGGTCAAACCCTTCGTTTCTTTTTTCAAAAGGTAAAACATAGGTTATTAGTGGATCCCATGAAAACTTCTAAGCCATAAAATTAGCCACAAGTTTGGGAACAGGATCTTTGCTCTTAAAACCACCCTAAATTGCTTCTTTCCGGGTATGTTTACTCAATATCAACATAGGGTTCACGGAGAGATTTGGGGAATCGGGGGGTAGTCCTACGGTGGCACATACACCTCTCGAGAGCAGGACAAAGCAGTCACCCATTCACTCACTCTTCTATTTATTCAGTGAAGATGTACTTAATGATGGCTATCAGTCAGATATAGTGTTAGGGTTGAGTCAGAAACACTTAAAACTGATCATAAAGGTAACCATTTTGTCCCTTGCCAAACCAGGTTGTTGTAAGGAGTCATGGGGACTATTTATTGTCTCTGCAAATCTCAGTGATGGTTCTTTGGAGGCAGCATGTAGCTCATCCATGAATAAAGAATGCTTAATGGGGGCGCCTGGGTGGCTCCGTCGGTTAAGCGTCCGACTTCGGCTCAGGTCATGATCTCACGGTTCGTGAGTTCGAGCCCCGCGTCGGGCTCTGTGCTGATACCTTGGAGCCTGGAGCCTGCTTCAGATTCTGTGACTCCCTCTCTCTCTGCCCCTGCCCCACTCGTACTCTGTCTCTGTGTCTCTCAAAAATAAATAAAACGTTAAAAAGAATTTAAAAAAAAAAAAAGAATGCTAATGCTTTTAAAGGAAAACTTAGAGAAATTGCCCAAATGATGCTTGTTTTTGTTTTTGCTTTACAAAAGCTCCCAGTGCTGGCTAAGTTCCCACCGAAGCGTCTGTGTCAACAGTATTTTTTATCGCAGGTTTTATTGACTGAGCAACAGAGCGGAAATGGGAGCAGGTATCTGAGAGAGGGGCCTGGAGGGAGTGGTCTTCCGGAGCACTACTCACTGGGAGCAGATTGATGACCGAGGCCAAGGCTTCCATCCCGAGTCCTCCTCACCTAGAGTGCTAGGCACTCCCCAAGTGGTCGTGGCATTGAGCAGAATTTAGGGAAGCGAAGATGGTTTCTGCAAGAATTCCTGGATGTTGGTGCTCAGTAGAATTACCTGGGACTGAGCAAGGCAGGGATTGGCATGGAGTCAACCGTCTGGGGGAAAGAAAACTTGCATAGATTTCTCAAAGCGTAGCAGAGATTTCTCTCTACGGAGTTGTAAATTGTAATTGTTTGAAGAGATTTCGCTTCCGCTTTCCACCTTTAAAATTGCTTGTCATTTTCTACTGTCGCCAGAGCAAAGCATGAGAACAAATTAAGGGTCACCGTGTAATATTTCGGCTTCATTGCATGGGTACTGTGACAGAGTCTAGGGACATAATGGAGAGAGAAAGCAAACCCGGTCTCTACCTACTCAGTTCTTACCTCATGGAGTTTGGTGGAAGAAATTCATCTTATTCAGAGAGTCACGTGGTGGAGTACCATAACTGTGTTGCGTTCCGTCAGCTGAGCTCGGGTCGCTTTGGTTTTCTGAAAGATACAAGATGCTGTAGACGATGATGAGGGGTTTGGCTTGGTCATGGGGGTGACAGGTGTTTCCCCTGAGGGCGAGATTCCTGAGTGGAGAAGTAGGAGTTAAGATTGTTTGCAAACATCTCGTGACTGAGTAGGTCCTCTTGAGCATGGAGGAGAGGGTGAAGGGAGACAAAGGCCAGAGTATTATAGGACTTTCGTTTTATTTAAAGAAGTACATGCAAAACGTTGGAGGGTTTTAGCCAAGACTGGAATATTTGAAGTTGACCACTTCCTGAAGAATGGACTGTGGGTTCAGCAGTGGATGGTGATAGATCAGTTACAACCTTTTTGTAGCTCGGGCTTATGGTTGATACATATGGAGACATGTGGGTAAAAAACAGAACTATTTAGGAGTGATTATGATAAGGGCAAGAAATGGTGGGCTATGAAGGGTGTTGGAGAAGGAAAGACCTAAGGTAAATGCTAACTTTCTGGCTTGCATGAGTAAGCGCGTTCGGGCATTGCTCATTGCAGCAGTGCATATTGGCAAATGCCCGGGTTAAGGGCAAAGAGTCTAAGTTTGCTTTGGACATACTGAGTTGCAGTAGCTTTGAGATATCTAAGAAGTGGTGGCAATTAGGTAGTCAGATATTAGGCATTCCAGATATAGATCGGCTCTCTTCCAAAAGTGATAGTTCCATCACATGATACTGATGGCCCCTGATATTTATGTCTTACGTCATTTGTCCTGAGAGGGCAAATAACTTGCCCTAGGGAGGCTAATCTTGCTGGTCCTGGTACCAAGACCCAAAGTCCCAGGGAAGTTCTCTCACAGGTAGCCAACTTAGGCAAAATAGTTGTAGCAGAGAGTAGGTGTAGAGAAGGTCATGGACTATCTGGTAGTTTCTATGAGAGTGATAGGCTTTTGGAAGGAGTAATTACCAAGAGGAGAGAAAGGAAGAGGACAGATCATAACTTACAGCTCTTCTCTAATTGTGCCAGGGTCATTAGATGCATAAAACTAACTTTGTGGTAGATCTATATTTCCAGTATTTTGTGTTTTCTCTGGAGCTCTTGGACCATGGAGGGCTCAAAAACAATGAAGTCAGGCTAGGAAGATGCACAAAGGAAGGCTGTGTTAGGAGTATTAGATTGCACTGTGTTATCATTATATATTTGTGTGCCTGTCTCCTTTAACAGACTACAAAATTCCTGAAGCTTAGGATCATTTCTTGTTTATCCCTGTGTTTCCAGTGACTAGAAAAATATCTGTTCAAACATTTTTGATGAGTTAGTTATTGAATGAACAGCTTAATAAAAGCACGTATAAACAGTTGAGGGTAATATGACTTTGAACTAGCTCCTTAACCTTCCTAGACTTTAGTTGTACATCTGGATAAAGCACTTCTTATTCTGCTCTGCATGTGATAGTTTTACAATTCCATTATGTTAAAACATTTTTTTTTTCTGGATTTTCAAACTTCTGATGATCTGTACAGGGGTTGTGCAAGTAGCTGATTATTTTCAAATTCTGGGTTGTTTTCTACTCTCCAACCTATTGAAACCTGAGGTGGAGGAAAAAAGCACATGAGCTTTGTATCAAATGCATATGAATTCAAATTCTAGCTTCTCTAGTCACTGGCTTTGTCCCTTTGGGTAGTTCATTTAACATTCATTTAGGTTTTTTTTTTTAAATTTCTAAAATAATAATGATAATGTCTGAGTTGCAAGGTAAAAAGAATGGACTTATCGGGGCGTCTGGGTGGCTCAGTCAGTTGAGCATCCGACTTCAGCTCAGGTCATGTTCTCACAGCTCGTGAGTTCGAGCCCCGCGTCCGGCTCTGTGTTGACAGCTCCGAGCCTGGAGCCTGCTTCTGCTTCTGTGTCTCCCTCTCTCTCTGCCCCTACCCCACTCGCATTCTGTCTCTGTCTCTCTCAAAAATAAATAAACTTTAAAAAAATTTATAAAAAAAGAATGGACTTGTAAACATTAAAGCATAGGAGTTCCCAGGACAGGATAGTTATTATTTTTCTCATCTTCGTGGCTTAGTGTGGGTAGGCATTGATTAAGTTTGAGCTGCGGTAATAAAACATTTGTCACTTTTTTTTAGCTGACCACATTTTACCCTCTTATCTGCTTTATGTGGTTTGGGATAGTTTAATTCAATTGGTCTTAAAATTTCTACAGAACATCAGTATTCCACAAGCTAGATTAATAATGCCAAGTTTTACTGATCTTCCCCCATTATCAGGAAAAGAATCAAGATGTATTTTTTTTTTTAATTCCAAGTATGTATTTTAAATTTTTCTTCATTTTTTTTTTTTTTGGCCTTCTGCTTGTTAAAACAACCTATCAAAGTTAACCCAAAATCCTTTTTTCATGAATTTATGACTCCTTCCAAAAGACATTTCTGGGTACGTACAACATAAGAAGCACTGTCTTATGTTACTGTAGATGGAAATTTACATCAGAGTTGGGTCCTTTCCTTCTGGATTTGACAGTTAAGTGTGTGGAGGAGGAGTGGGTGAGAATTTTTTGAAGTGACAGGGACACTTGTGCTGAGTTTGAAATGTGAAATGTAAGTTTGTTGGATGAAGAGGTGGGTGCCAGGAGTGCCACAGAGAGCAGGTGAGGGGAGGGGGACGATTCTCTGGAGTAACTGTGGTAGTTTTGGTTGTAAACATGTAGCCGTTTGTTGACAATAAAATCATGGTATTACCAGATTTCAGGACAGATGAAATAGACAAAGGCATTTAAAGGAGCCCTAGGAGAGCGACCAAGAGAGAAGCGCAGGTTAATCGTAGCATTCCTGGCTGAGTTTCCAAGAATCTCATTTGTGAAGTGTCGAATACTCTGGCATCCTCTTTCAAAGTGGCATTTTTTCGCAGTATCAGAGGGCTTCCAGATGTCATCTTGTTGTATTATCCTTGTCAGTCTGTGTGCCTTTTTTTGTTATGGTGAGCACGCATAAGTTAATACCAAGATGTCTGTGATCACCGCTTTCTTTTAATAATTCAAAAGAAGATAAAACATGTGGAAACCCATCGTAACGGCAGAGTGCCGAAATGGGATGCAAAACACAAAAGGGGAGCTAGATTAGAATGCATTCCAGGAAAGGGTATAAACATGACACTTGCAGTGAAAATATTCATTGATAGTCACTCTGTCAGGCCTTGTATCATTGGTGTCTCACCGTAGCTCCATTGATGAGTACCAGTACTCTGTTCCTTTGACAGATGAGAAGTCGAAGCAGAGAGGTTAAGTGATTTACCCTAGGTAGCACAGCTAGTAAGTGGTGGATTTGAACCCAGGCAGCCAGGCTCCAGAGCCAATGCTCTTAATCCCTACTTCTGTACAGTCTCCTTTTATTTGAGGGTAATACTAATTTCCTCTCTCACAGCATGAGTCTTTATTAACTAATTGATTCACTTGGTCATTGTCTCCACTTTCCCTGAACACTGTTCCTGGGTCAGTCCCTGAGCTATATGCTGGAGTGGCAATCAAGGATGAGATATGCTCTCTGCTCTCAGGAAGCTCGTTCTGGTTGAGGAGTGTTCACAAGACAGTTTTTACCTGTGTTAGGTTACTTGAGCTGCACAGATGGTCAGAAGGGTGGTATCTATTTCCATTTTGCAGGGCAGGAAAAGCTAAAGAGGAGAAAGGCCATGTGGCTTCCTTGGAACAGTCTCGAGCAGGTAGTAAGTGCCAGGGTTTGGTCCAAACCCTGGTTTTCTAACCGGAAACCAATGTGCTTGGGTAACTCCAACAAATAATTGTACTTGGTGTGAATCGTCAGGTGATCCTGAGTAAGTCCCTTGCCCTTTTGGGATCTGTGCTCCCATCTATAAAATGAGAGGCGTAAAAACATGATTTAAGGTCCGTTTCTGTTCTGATATGTTATGAGTACGGTCACAGAACAATTAATTATTTAAATAGGAATACTGACAATTTAATTTTGAAATGTGACATTAGTTGATCCATTCGGTGCCCTTGAGTGAAAATCAATAGGCGTATCTACAGTGAGAGACAAGAAGAGAGAAATGAGTAAGTCTGGTTACGGGGATTAGGGGTTACGAGTCTCATGGGACTAGGAAACGCAAACTAACTATACTTGGGGTGCAGGTTTGAGGCTCTATTTTGAGTATCTCTAGAAACCAAAATCCTAGCAAAGAGCGAGTGAACTGCTAGGTAGGTTAGCCAGGAGGAGGGACCCTCATGTCTTTTAGCGGAAGAAATGTTCTTCCCAAGGAAAATTTTGGCTTGGGGGCCTGGCCTTGGCAATTAGTGTCTAATGAAGTCCTGCTTATCTGTTTTCTCCTAGCCTGTGTCTGAGTCCTAGGGAGGTGGGAGCTGCAAGGAAGAAACTAAAGGAGCATCCTTTTTATCCTTCTGCAAAGAGAACTCTGACATTGAGAAGCAAAGTAACTCTGGTTTAGAAGCGGCGGTCAGAAGGCAACATAAATGGGGGGAGTGTTCTGTGTTGTTCACATCGGCATAGGAGATATTTTAGTAGGGCCTAAGAATGGCATCCAAAGAGATATGTCCAAGTCCCAGTGCCTGGAATCTGTGAATATTACCTTATTTGGAAAAAAAAAAAAAAAGAGTTTTGCAGATGTAACTACGTTAAGGATCTTGAGATGAAGACATCCTCCTGGCTTATCTGGATGAGCCCTAAATCCAATGGAAAGTATCCTTATAAGAAGAGAAGCCACACACTGAGGAGAAGGTGATATGGGCATGAAACAGAGATATAAGGCAAGGAAGCCAAGGAATACCAGCAGCCACCAGAAGCTGGAAGAGGCAGGGAAGGAAGTACGGCCTGCCAACACCTTGACTTTGAACTTACCTTCGACAGCTGTAAGATAATAAATTCCTGTTCTGTTAAGCCACCCACTCCATAGTAGTTCTTCATGGCAACTACAGGAAGCCAATTTATTTAGACACTGAAGCCTTGGGACAATGGGGTGCCCAGCAGACGTGGTAGGACCCAGGAGAAGTGACCCCCATTGGAGGATGCTATGGTCACCAAAATGATGGTGGATTTCACATGGTAACTGAAAATAGGAAACATTCCTTGGAAGCCCAAGCATGACTGAATGACAGAACTTAATTTTGTTTTTATTTTTATTTTTTTAAAGGAGGACTAGCCATGTGACCCTAATTATACACAGCATCTGGTAAAAGCTGAGAAATAAATGGGTGATTTTTCTAGAACACAAAGCAAGGCAAACTCTGAACTGAGATCTAATAGAAGGGCACGGGATCATACAAACGATTGCAGCGAATGACCACCACATACTTAATATGATATCTGATCGCTCACTGGCACAAAATTCTATGATTGGGTTCTATCTACTTCATCTTCTACTATGACGCCTGGTACGTGTTTTCCAGGGTCTCTGAAGCTGGGAAGAGATGTGGAGGAGATACACTGACTCTCAACTTCCTTTAACTGAAAATAATACACATCGCTTTCGATTCTGGTCTATTGGCCAGAACCAGTCCAGTGGGCCCAAACTAACTACAAAGGAAGTTGAGAAATATACACAGTTGGAGAAACCATGTGAAAAAAATTCGGTAGCGTTAATGGTCTTTGCGATGTACAAGAATGAATTGTTAGCCTTGATTAATTTAATTTCCCACTAAAAGATCTGGGCTCTTGGGCACACAATGACCTTAATCGGTGATTGCTTTTTGACTTAACTGATTCAATTATAGACTTTACCTCATAGTAAAGTGGAAGCCATGGTTTCTCTGTGTTTCATAAGATAAAATTCTGATATAAAGCATCTATGTTTCTTAAATTCTATTGTAATTAAGCAAGAAAGATAATCAGGGAAACTTCTGATTCAAAAAATAAAATGAGAACAATTCCAAGAGTCTCAATAAATTTTTAGACATTATAGAGTTTGTAGTTAGGGTATCCCTTTGGCAGTCTTGACCATGTTTCACAGATGAGGCAATTTTAAAAGAAAGCATTATGGAGGCTTTTAAGAACAGCAGTGCTAGAAAAAAAATGTATATATATGGCTTGTTCCTTAATTGCAGCCCATTCCACACAAAGCCTAAGGGTTGGTTCTGTGGAAATCGAGAAATGTAGGTTTTGTGTCTATTATAAAGAAAAAGGAGGAAGAAATTGCCAATCCTGTGTCACCTGTTGTCAGACAGGACTATTGCTAGAGACATGTGTTCTGCTTTTAATTATCTCATTGTGTGATCAAACCAAACCCTCTGAGTGGGGGTCATTCTCTCTAGTTACAGCGAAGAAACTGAGGCACAGAGGTTTTAAATGACCAATGTTGCACAGCTAGCAAGCAGAAGAGTGAGCCATCCAGCTGGGTCTCTCTCTGTCTGATTCTCTCCTTCCTTCCTCCCATAGCACATTATCTCCCTTGTTAGAAAACCAATGCCTTGGGCTTCATTGGCAGTGGGTGCTGTTGAGAGAGCAGGGTTGCTATTGTTCAAGCTCTCCCAACTGCAAAAATGGAACTCAGATCATGAGCTTCAGAAAAATCTATCCCCCTTTGGAGGGTCTTTTACAAATAAGCTATTTGTTTTTGTCAAAGACAGGTTTTGGTTTCATGGGATACGACTTTGTTTTCAACGACTCATTAAAGAAAGCTGACTTACTGCCCTGTTTTCTAAATCTAGTCACAGACCACAATCATTTGCAGGAAATGGAATGTTTACTCGAGTTTATTATACAAGGCTCTGGATATGAGCTGTGGGATTTTTACACCTCATAGCAACGGTATTACAATTTATTTACAACTTCATGTTGGCAGCTGCACAAACTCTTATGAAAAAGGACAATCACACCTTGGGGACCAGTAATTATAGGCAAAGGTATAAATTGGGCAAAGCAGTGTAAGCATTTGGCACTTAAGTTGAAGAGAATAGAAATGGCTCTGGCAATCGGACAGAAAGCCAGTCTCTTGTTCGTTATGAGGCCATGAACTAATTAAACTGAACTTGTCAGAATAGACGGATGAATACATTGAACTGGATTTTGGCACTGACTGGTCCCACGCTCATGAAAACCAAGTTGTTTTAGTGATGTCATCATTTGGAACTTCTAACCATGATATCACTTTTGACAGAATTAATGTGGAATTAATACCATATGTACAAGCATTAATAGGTATTGACTTTGAACGCTCGGTGATCACTTGGGGTTGGTGTCCAAAGGAAAAGTATGAGATAGGTTTTCCTAACATCTCCAGTTATCAAATAGCAAACCCAGTTTAGACAAGGATCTCAACACATTTATCAGAATTCCTCCAAGACAAATCCATATATGTATTTCTAAGAAATATTTGCATAGGGACATGCTTTAAAATATGTTTTATGTGTAATAATATTGAATTAGGGGATGAGTGGATTTAAAATGAAATTCACAGTTAACTTAGAAGAAATTGCACAGAGTTCTTTTTTTCTTTTTAACGAAACTTTGCATTTTAGTTAGAATTAAACCCAAGACATGAGATGTTCCTATTAATGAGACTAGTGATTATGGTTTCTAACTTTCCAGAATAAAGGAACTCTCTTCCTTTTCTCACTCGTGCAAATACTGTCTGGGTGAAACTGATCCTGTTTATGTCCATTGCAACAAGTTCTTCTGAATCTTGGGGGTTAGGTGGGTGTAATAGCTTTTATTCATTAAGCAAATACTTTTTTTTAGTTTATTTATTTATTTTGAGAGAGAGAGAGAGAGAGAGGCAGAGAGACAGAGAGAGAATCACAAGCAGGCTCCATGCTGTCGGTACAGAGCCTGACACGAGGCTTGCTCCCACAGACCCTGAGATCATGACCTGAGCTGCAGTCAAGACTTGGATGTTCAAACAACTGGGCCACCCAGGCACCCCAAGCAAAATGTATTTAATACCTTCTATGTTCTGGGCATTTTTTTTTGTATCTCTGTAGATTCCTTACAATTAATTCCTTGCATTTGCATAGAAATAAAAATCTAGAAAGTGTTATTTCAGCCACGTAACGCAACAATCTGTATGTATATGAGTCAACAGCTAAGTGAAGGACATAAACTCAAGACAGTGCCCTGAATAAATAAGGAAGCTGGGGTTAAGCCAAGTGCTATTTGGAATAGTGTAATACAACTTATATAGTAGAATTCTCTGTGGGATACGTTTTATAGGTTATCTTAACAATCTTCACTATAGTCCACCTTCCAGTTAAAGAGACTGAGGGTCTTGCTCAAGGTAACTGACAATTAAACTCACATGTGTCCTATTCCAAAGGCCATGCTTTTTCTGATACATACTCTGACCACCTAGTACTTTGCCTGGTTACAGTTAAGAAGCAGATACATCAGATGTGGAAGAAGCAGGTTAAGCTTGTGTTCATGGTAGGAAGACAACATGGTACCTATGGCTCCAGGGTTGGCCTGGGCATATGCCCATTTGCCTCCATTTAGCAAATCTCACAGCCTCTTTGTGTATGTTCCCCCTTGGGGATGGCAAGATTCGCTCATAGGGGTTTCTGTGAAAACCTAAGCCAATACCAGTAAGTGCAAAAAGTACTGTTTAAATGTTTGCTATTATTATTTAAGATTGGGATGTTTCTCGAGGGGGTAAGTCAACAGTCTTTCTGGATGTGAGTTATTTTGTAAAACATACTCGATTTCTGAGAAGGTTTAGCTGTCCAGTGCAAATACAACAAGGGACATCTTGTTGTTACGTAAAGATTAGAAAGAAAGTGGATAATGGAGCTCACATAGCCTAGCAGCCTGTCCCACCAACTTTACCAATCACCAGCTGTGATGCCTTGGGCAAGACAATCAAACTTTCTAAGTGTAAGTTTCCGAAAAACCAACAATGCCTCTCTTTGTGGGTTGCTGTGTTGGTTTCCTAAGGCGGCCATAATAAAGTACCGCGAGCTGGTTGGGTTAGACAACAGAAATTTATTGTCTCATGGTTCTGGAAGCTTCAAGTCTAAGATCAAGGTATTGGCTGGGTTGCTTCCTTCTGACAGCTTTAAGGAAAAATCTGTTCCATGCCTCTCTTCTAGCTTCTGGGGGTTTGCTGGCAATCCTTGGTATTCCTTGGCATATAGAAGCATCAGTCTAATCTCTGCCTTCATGTTCACATGATGTTCTGTGTGTGTGTATGTCTCTGTCCAAATTTCCTCTTTTTAAAAGGACATAAGTCATATTGGATTAGGGCCCACCTTAATGACCTCATCTTAGCTAATTATATCTGCAAGGGCCTTATACCCCAATGAAATCACATTCGGAGGAGCTGAGGGTTAGGGCTTCAACATATGAATCTGGGGGGTGGTGGATAATTCAACCCATAACCGTTGTTTTGTGGATAATAAAAAGAGATAATTCACATAAAATACCTAGTACATTTGACTCATGATTGGTACTCTGTGTTAATAGAGCTTCACTCCTGTTGGTTATGCTTTGGAGTTAGGGGCGAGAATTCAAAATGTGGAATTGATCTCTCTATGGCTCTGCACAGGAACTTTATCACAAGGACGAGAAGCTGTGATTGTAGTTATTAATTACTGTTTTCTCACAGTTCTCTTGGACTTTTTCCTTGGTTTGTGGGCTTTTGAGGGAAGTCCAGCTCTGCATACAGACCAGTATGTCCTGCCCAGCCACCTGCTTTGGATTCAAGTCAACTCCCAGGAGTTTTGTAACAGATGTGTAAAATGTTCCAGGCTACCTTGTCATCATTTATATTAACATTAAAAAAAAAAAAAACTTAGATGAAAGTTTGCCCTAATGCATTCTATGCAAAGAGCCCGCTAGTGTCTCATTAGAAAGAGCAGACTAAATTTTACAAAGAAATTAATGAATAGATATAACAGAAGTAACCATTTATCAGAACCTTAATTTCATGTAGGCGTACCAATATATTGAGCTACTTGCACCAGAATGCTGGAAAGGAGATATTATCATTTCTGTTTTGTAGATGAGGAAACTGAAGCTCAGATTTAAAACACCTTTAAAGGTCAAGAGCTGGCAACTACCCGAAGGCAACCTCACGGTCATTTGTGGCTGCTCGGTGTGTTCATTCCACGACCCAGCAGAGCATTGCTGAGTCTCTATGTTCTCACTGAAAAAAGAAAATGGAGACAAAAATATCGTATGCACAGGTGGTTTATAAGGATTCGATGTGAGAATCTCTGATACAGGATTTAGCTCATGCATGAAGCTCAAAACATTTTGCTGAAGAAATAAGACAATGAACAAATGAATGAGTAAGAAAATTCACAGGAAGGCTGATGAGCTTAAAAGCAAGTATCAAGGAGTGTGATGGAGCATACATGCTAGAATTAATTTTCTTTAATATTTGAAGATATTTAAAACAATTATTTTAACGTTTATTTATTGTTGAGCGACAGAGAGAGACAGAGCATGAGCAGGGGAGGGGCAGAGAGAGGAGGAGACACAGAATTCGAATGAGCCCGACACGGGGCTCGAACCCACAAACCGCGAGATCATGACCTGAGCCGAAGTTGGACGCTTAACCGACTGAGCCACCCAGGTGCCCCTATATTTGAAGATATTTAAAAGGCAGAACCTATCACACACACACACACACACACACACACACACACACACACAACCCTATTCTGATTTGGAGGCACTTATTGAGCATTCGCTGTGGGTGAGGCAATGTTGTAAATGTTATTTACTCCTCACAGTGACGCCATGAAGTAGAGGTCATGTCCACCACCATTTACAGATGCGGCACAGAGAGGTTAAGCAATTTGCCTGAGGTTGCCCACGCTTTGTGTACCTCACAAAGCCAGACTTCAAACTCAGACTTCAAAATCTCCACGACGCTGGAGATTTTCCCGTAAATCACTTCTCTCTCTCTCATAGACACATATTTTCATGGCTTCATATAACTTTACTCAACTGATTCTCTTTAAAAAATCGCTCCAAAGACGGCTCCCACACTCACCATGTTCACCGTCTCCCTTGTGGAAGATCCACACCCCTAAGAACAAGAGATCAAGCTTACCCTGTTGGATTTGCTTCTTACCAGTTGGTGTACCATTGAACAAGATGTTTAGACTCCCTGGACCTCAGCTTCTGTTTCTATAAAATGGAGATTATGATCTACCTTACAGGCTGGAGTGAGGATTAAATGAGTTAATTTCTGTTAAGTGCTTAGAACAGTTCCTGGCACACGGTAGGTCCTCCAGAGATGTTATCCACCATATGGTAATTATGAACATTGTTCTGCAGGGGGAAATTAAAGCTACATTGGGACACTAAAGACCCCTAGCCTCATTTTCTGTTATAAGGCTTAGGATCTCTAATAATATCCAAATATTTCAGCACGGGGACCGCCAGCTTGACTCAGTAGCCTGAAAAATAGTTTTTTATAAAGACACAAAGCTGGAGACTTTCCTGTAAATCACTTATCTCTCTCATAGAAACACATTTTCATTGCTTCATATAGTTTCACCTGACTGATTCTCTTTTAAACAAGTTTTAACTGGTTTTATAATCGTAAGCATATATTAACATTTACTGCATTCCAGGCACTGTCCTAAGCACTTTGCGTGTATCATTATCTTACAGGATTCTTTTTTTTTAAATTTTATTTAATTCTTAAAACAAATCTGTGAAATAATATTCTTATATTCTCCATTGAATGGATAAAGAAACTAAGGCACAGAAGGGTTAAATAACTTGCCAAAGCCACTTTGCTGGTAAATGATAGAGCTCAGGTTTGATCCTTAGAGGTCTAACCCAAGGATCCACTAATAGAACCACTGTAATCAAGTACTTCTGTGGTACTAATATTCTTAACTGTCTAAATGAGAATAGCAAATGTATTTCTCTCGTTTAATAAAACCCAAGTTAATTCAAGTTTCTATGCTTGGGTAATTCAAGTTTATAACATCAATGGACTGGACATGATACCCTCAAAGCATCTGATATTAAAAGACCCCACAATTTATGAAGGTCTTATTGGGGAGGGAGAGAGAGAGAGGGATAGAGAGAGAGAGAGAGGAGAATGACAGAGAAGCAGAGAATGAGAGTGAGCATGAGAGCGATTTTGAAGCGACTAGGCTGCTAGCTTTTAACGTTTAGGATGGGGCCATAGCCAAAGAAAGCTAGTTGCCTCAGGAAGTTGGAAAAGGCAAAGAAATAGATTATTTTGTGGACCTTCCGGAAGGTGTGCAGTCCTGTTGACCCATTTTGGATTTCAGTAAAATTTTTGAAAATGGTGTTGTTTTAAGCTCCTAAATTTGTAGTAATTTGTTATAGCAGCAAGAGGAAGCTGGTATACTCTGATATGGTACCATCAGTGGTTTGGGTTCTACCTGTACAGAGTCTCCTTCCACCCCCGCGCCCCCCCCCCCCCCCCACCGCCCAAGGATTCTTCCCCTTGCTCAGAAATCAAGGAAAATTCTAACAGCAGTTCCACTCATAGGCCTAAGGGGAAAAGAAATGAAAACATATGTCCGCCCCAAAACTTGAACACAAATACCTATAACAGCATTATTCATAATAACCAAATTGTGGAAACAACCTAAACGTACATCAGTCGATGAATGAATGAACAAAATATGTTATCTATATATAATGAAACATTATTCGGCAATAAAAGGGAACAAAGTACTGATAAAAGGCTAAAACACGGATGAATCTTGAAAACATGGCACTAAGTGAAAGAAACCAGCCCCAAGAGCCTACAGTCACATGCTTCTATTTATATGAAGTGTTCAGAAGAGGCAAATAAATCTGCGGAGGCAAAAAAGCATTCTAGTGGCTTCCAGGGGCTAGCAGTATGGGGTGAGAGGTGGCAAGTGACCGCTAAGGAGTATGGAGCTTCTTCGTGGGGTGATAAATGTGTCCCAAACTTAGACTCCGGTCATGGACTGCATATACTAAAAGTCATCGGTGTGCACGCTTCAAAAGGGTGAATGTTTTCTAGCCGTGAATACCATCTCAATGAAGATGTGAAGAAGAAAGATAGAGAAGGCAGGTACCCACACCGTAAACAGCAGACGCTCGTTGGATTGTTGTATTACTGAGGGTTCTTCAAGATAAATAGAACCCGCAGGATATATGCGTCTCCTAAATACTGAACGAATGTTTATTCCTTCCCCTTGCACAGAGCAAAGCGATTGAAGCAAGCGATTTCCTGAAACACGTGACCTCAGAGAGCCCAGTGCTGTAGTTAAGAAACGACCATCCATGTTACAGAAACACCATTCCTGGTCGTTCTGACGTCAGTCGTACGATGAAGTGCCAGTTGCGGTGTGGAAAGATGATGCCTTGTTCAAATTAGGATAACCTCCAGCTAGGTCTAGCATCCATGCAATTCATGTAATCCAAGATTTTACTCACCTGAGGGAACAGACTATTTTTGCTGGCCCCAGTTCACTTTCTTTCACACGTTTTACAATGTGTGGTATTTTAATCAATGTCAACCTGCAACTTTCAGAGTCGAGGCTTTGGAAATGCCCGATGTCTTTTTTTTTTTTTTTTCGTCCCTTTTCCCTTGGCATCATTTGACTCTGCACGAAGCTATATGCCCCTTTCTTCACTGTATGCCACACAGTAAATTAAGCATTAATTAAAGAGTCTCTTGAAGATCGAGACCTGCACTTCATGCATGCCCGTCCCAAGAAACAAGGAAGGAAATTCTGACACTTAAAACAAAAAGGCACCATGCAGGGATATGAAATTGACTATGAAAAGAACGGGGAGAATGATATAGTTCAGAGTGGTGTGACATAAGAACAGAGGAAATACGTGGCTGCCAGGGTTCAGTGGAGAGGGAGGGGGCATGGAGGGCACCTGCAACAACAGAACTTATCTGGGAGACCTTGGAGTTCCAGGCTTGTTTCGAGGCTTCTTGTCAGCCAAGTCATTGATGGTTTTGATCTTAGATCACCCCCAGACCCTACTTCTCAAGTTCACCCTTTCTCAGAAGTGAACTTGATCCAGAGCTCTGCCCATCCCCAAGTCTTCTGGGACTCAGATTCGATTAGCAGGAATGCTTCTCCACCCCGTATGTATCCTTCCATGTGGGGAGCACCCTTGAGAGTAACACTTCTGGCCTCCCATGTTGCCTCACTCGGTGGTTCCTGAGGGCTCTTCTGATGACTGAATTACGAAGGAGAAACTAGACACTCATAACCCTGTTCCACTGTCTCCCCTCTCTCTCTTGGAAACCAGATTCCCACAGAGAGACCTTGTTCTTTCTGCTATGAGCAGGACAGTTTTTGTAGAGATTTGCCTCCTTTGTGGTCACCCAGCACAGCTTGTGGTGGCCTGCAGATGGCTGTGTAATTCTGGGGTTTATTGTGAGGAACTCCAAATATCTCCTGGACCTAGTCTTTACCAGTATAAAGTTAATATTTTATTTCCCACTTTCTAGCATCTCTATTTTATGTACAATTGCTTCAGAACTAGAGTAGGAAAGAGACATCTTTCCTGGAGGGAAGAGCGAGAGGACATCATCCCCACTCCCCTCTTGTCTTTGACCTATTCTGGTCTCAGCATATTCATACCTCATAGCGTCCTTTGTCCGCACACCGCTCTGCAAAATAGGATGATGTGCATGCTTTTGAAAGAAACGTCCGATTGGCCTGCGATCATGAAACTTTTGTCCATTTTCATTCATTTGTGTATTTTAAAAATGAAGACTTAATGGGAAGATTTGTTCTTATAAATATTTAAATTTGGGAGATGCGTTCATTAATTCGGTTGGAGATTCTAGGAACATGGATATTTATTACGCACCTGCAACTGCCACAAATTGAGAATGGGTCGTTGTTCTGGTCCTCAAAGACCTGTTGTTCGATGGGGGCTACAGTCACCCAAAGACAGAGATTGTAAGCTCATTGAAAAACATTCTATCAAAAATGGCTTGGTCGAGATGCACAATGAAGTGCTTTTGTTCCAAGCAAAACTATATTTGTCTAAAGATATATGTTATATTCCACCATAAATCAGAGCAGCCTAATTGTTGGGTTGTCAAATATTATCAGTACTGGATGGCTGAAGTTTCTTCAAGGTAAATATTTTGTCTTAATGGTTTTTTTTGAAGCTGATTTATTTATTTTGAGAGAGAGAGAGACAAAGAGACAGAGGTAGAGAGAGAAGGGGGGAGGGTCATAGAGAGAGGGAGAGAGAGAGAATCCAAAACAGGCTTTGTGCTGTCAGCTCAGAGCCCAACGGGGGGCTCAATATAATAACTCTGAAATTAAGAGTCTGATGCTCAGCTGACAGAGCCACACAGGCACCCCTATTTTTTTTTGTATCCCCTCAGCTTAAAGGTATATCTGGCATATAGTGGGTATTCAGTATATATAATATCAATATAATATTATATATTTTTAATATATATTTAATGTTTCATCTGTTCATCTTCCATCCATCCATCTATTCCACAAATATCTGAGCTTACCTTGAGAAGCACTAAGTATATAGCTACAAATAAGTGACAGAGTGTCTTGTCTGGTGGAATTTAGATTCTGTCAATGCTAGAATTCTAGAAACAATTTTATGAAATGCATGCACATTTTAATGCACATCTGCTGAATGCTTGCTGTTATAAATCATATGCAATATGCCCACTGAATGTCCACCTCCCATAAGATATTTACATCCCCCCTTAAGAGCCCTTATTTTTATTTCAAATTTCTTTGACATAGAGTTTCCTATGCAAGGGGAAGAATAAAAGCAGTGTACTGAATGTTTTAGTTTCTAGTCCTGGGCCCTAACCAAGGGAACCCTAAGTTAAAATTTATTTGAAGAAGTTTCTGGAAGCATATTTAACATTTCTAAAAAGTAAATCGCAATAGCATAAATACAAGTAAATACATTTTATTTTATTGTTTCTATTGTTTCAGAGTAAGAGCCAATAGTGATTATCATAAAAAAGCTGACTCCCTTCTACTCATCATGATTCAGTTCATCCAGAGTTGAATCTCTGGATGGTAATTGTCGGTGCAGGAGATTCACATCCCTGGACACTTCGCCACCGTACGTGAGGCTTTTGCCTTCTGTAACAGCTTGGGCTGATGTGTGAGGACATATTTCTGCACGGGCTATGATGATTTCTATGATCCTCCCTCCATACTAAGCCTCACTAAGGAGCTTCCACACTTGTTACCGCCCCGCCCCCTCCACCAGCCCAGCCCTAGATACTGCTTTATAGTCAAAGTCCTCCTACTGAGCCATTCCCAGGGTATAAGCCTTAGACCAACAGAGCTGGTCGAGATTATTTCTAGGATGCTTATCTTTTTGTCCCTCTGAGAATTACCAGGGGATGGGCTCTTTTATTTTTATTTTCATTTTCATTTTCTTATTTATTTATTTAAAGTTTATTTATTTTGAGAGAGAGAGAGCACAAGCAGGAGAGGAACAGAGAGAGAGCAAGAGAGAGAGGGAGAGAGAATCCCAAGCAGGCTCTGCACTGTCAGCACAGAGCCTGATGGAGGGCTCAAACTCATGAATTGTGAGACCATGACCTCAGCCGAAATCAAGGGTCAGACACTTCAATGACTGAGCCCCCCAAGCGCCCTGGACACTTTTCTTTTAAATCCCCCAAACAAAATGGGTGGTGACAACCTATTTCTTCCAAATAATGTTTTCTTCTTAAATTCACCTTCTGAGAAAAGTCATGCTTAGAGACGTCAAGATGCATGAACCATTTTGACAGATGAGGTGATGGATAAAGCAGTGTCAGGGAGGGGACTGGGCCAGAGACAGTAGGGTTAGTGTTGGCTCAGTGTTGGACACACCATTAAGAGAGATGGGAGGAAAGAGAGAAGACAGATGAAAATAGAGAAATTGAGACAGAGAGGTGAGTTAGAGATGACGGTTTTTTTCTGTAGATTAAAGAAATTATGAAGCACTTAGGTTCAGAGTTGTGTCATCTGCTAAAATAACGCCGTGTAACAAATTTCCCCCAAACTCAGTGATATATGACAACAAATATTTATTTCTAGTTTATCAGCAGGGATCAGATCTTTCAGGAAGGGCTTGGTAGGATTTGGCTGGGATTGTTCATGAGGCTACAATTTGGTTGGGCTTGCGTGTGTGGCTGTACGTTAACTCTTCTCTACATCATCTCCTCCTCTTTCTGGGGCCAGTGGGTTCCTGGGCATGTCTTTTGCATGGTTATGGAGGAAGGCAAGAGAAGCAACCCCAATATGCATAAAGTTTTTGAGCCTTCTTGTATCATATGCACCCATATCAGACTGTTCCAAAAAAAAGGCCAAAGCAAAACTATGGTGAGATGTTCTATGAAGTTACATAGTACAGATCTGGGAGTGGGGAGAACTGGGATCATGATACTACTCTACCAAAAGATCGTTTACCCTTACCTACCCTCTGCCGTCGTCTCCAAAACATCCTAGTGATCTGGCGCTTAAAAAATATAACAAGGTAACCAATGATATTAATTCTTAGGATTTCAAAACTCTTGGAACAATCTTTCAGCCACTAGTCACACAGCCCAGCATAGAAACCCCCTTGTTTTTAAAGGGGACCTTAGAGCCTATTTATTTCCATCTGTTTATGTGACAGATGGGGAGACTGAAGACAAGAGGGATGGTCGGTGGGAAAGCTGGTATTAGGACATGAATTCCAGTCCATTAAATGTTCCACTTTATTTTGGGCTCTGTAATAGCAGCAAGAATTAGGACCCCATTATACAGATTGTTAACTAAGGGATGAAGTTACGTCCTCGTGGTCAGATAGCAACTCCGGGCCTTCCCGTTTTATTCGACCATTTGTACATTCCATTCTCCTCCTCCCGTTGGTGGGCACTCAGCTAATTTTGAAGGAGGAAGGAGTGAATGTTCGCTTGGAAGCCGCAGGGCTGTGAGACTGAGGTATGACATAGAACTTGCAAATTAGATATTCACTCGTAATGTGATCTGGCCGCAAGGAAAGCCAGCCCTGCCGGGGGCCGGCCTGTGTGAGGAGTCAAGCTGCAGGAAGGGGAATAATCCCCCTTTATATGGCACTGGTGAGACCGCACCTGGAAAACAGGCCCCTGTTCCAAGGCGTGGTACCCAGGCCATGTGGATGGGGAGGAGGGAACCGTATGATTCATTCGTAGCTGGAGGAAATGACCTAGGGGGGAGAGATTAGAGAGCTTAATGGGCTTGACTTCCTCCCCCAGGCAGGAACCCTGGACAGCTGAGAGGCCCAGTGGCAGGCCCACAGTACTGAGCTCTTTGGGTCCTTGAAATAGGGGGTCTTACGACACCCGGCTCTGTTGTCCCAGCCCCATTGCTCGTCCTCTGCCCCCTCCTCTTTCTTCTCTGGACTCTTAGCTTCTCAGATTTTCCAAAGTCTTTCCTACCTTTGGCCTCTTGTACCTGGACCTCCTTCTGCCTTGCAGCTACTTCCTGCCACCGTGTTTAGAGTACCGTCCACGATGTCATTGTTCCGTGAGCATTCCCTGGACTCCCTGGCATTTTGGGACCTTCCCGTACCTGCTCTCCTAACGCCTGCCGTGTTTCGCTTTGCCTGGCTTTCCCAGTGCGTCTTCGTATGGCTCCAGAAGCTGTGTCTATTTTGTCCCTGGCTTGTTGCGGGGGTCATGAGTGTCCGCCGAGGGCATGAACGGAGAGACCTCAGCAGTTGTGTGAGGAGGCAGTGCATCAGGTGTGTGAGCCTTTGTGCTATACCACCTGCTCCAAGGCTCTGCCTCTTTTCTTGCCCTGGCCAGATGCATCAAGAAAGCCCTGGACCGGGAGGCACTTCTTCCTCTCCTGCTTCTCAGCCGGATGATGGGAGGCAAATCACCGACCCTCTCCAAGACTTGGCATCTTACTTAGTTTGTAAAACAGAGAAAGTAATGCCTTTTCCGCAAGGCTGTGCTGAGGAGTAAATGTGAAATCCCTTCGTAGCCACTGCACGCCCGCACACTCAAGGTCAGCGGCGTCTTTAGTGGGACGTTTGTTCCTTACCTTCATTTCATGATTGCCCTGAACGTTCGGTTCCGCTCTTGGGGATATAGGGTAATCATATGTGTTCCGCGTGCAGAGCCACGGTGGGGTGGGTGTGGGGAGCAAAATGGGGCAGGTGGAACGTGGTGGTGAGGGCACGGGTAGCATAGGCAGGGGGAACCACACCCTTCCCGCATGGCTCTTTGCCACCCCTTCCATCATGGTGGGGAAGAGCTCGGCAGGGGAACTGCCCTCACTGGACTGACACGGCCACTGAGGTGTGGAGACCCCCGTGCGTCCAGGGCCGTGGGAAGAGTAAATGCACCAAATTCAACTTGAATGGAATCCCTTCAGTGGGGCATACGGGGGCTGGGGGGTCTCAGCCTCAGCAGCTTTCATCACTTTTGCAGCTGCCGGTTACTCACATGCCTGGTAACCACCGCCTCCCCCCCGGGTGCCAGCGCCTTGCGCATAGGAACTGCTGTCTGTATTTGGCAAGAAGAAAGAAACAAGTGCCATTTAAAACAAAAACCGATCCTAGCCTCGTTCTGTCCCCTCAGGGAGAGTTCACATTAATTCAAGTTGGGGGATATGGTTGTTTGACTTAGGAAAGCATGCTGACGGGTGGGCCAGGCTGAGAAAGAGACCCGTGCACTGTGCCCTGCATCCGGGAATGTGGCTGGGAGCACAGGTGTTGGGTCGTGTGGCTGCGGACCGAATGCTGGCCCCAGCCCTGAGCCCCTCAGTCTAGAGTCTCCTTGTCTCTGACTTGGGGCTGAGAATTGTACCTACCTCAGTGAGCTCTTGCGAGCACTGCCTGGGGTAAAAACCTAGAGCATAGAACAGTGACTGAATAACAGAGAGCAGCTTTAAAAAAAATACGATTGGTCTTCATTATTCATGGATCCCATATTTGCGAATTGACCTATTGGTCAAATGTATCATAACATCCAAATCCACTCTCGTGGTGCTTTCGTGGTCATTCGTGAACATATGCAGTCACCTGCCGCACACATTTTGCTCCGAGATGAAACGAGGTGACACGCTCTGCCTTCTTATTGCACCTTTTACGGCAAACAGGCATCTTCTTCAGTACCCACTTAGTGCAATGTGTTCTGAATTCTGGCGCTTTTTCTTGGTGTGTTTTAGATGTTTCAATGGCTCCCAAGCCTAGTGCTAAAGTGCTGTCTAGTGCCCCCAAGCGCAAGGCGACTGTGATGCGCCTTACAGAGAATGTGCCAGATTAGCTCTGTCCCGGCATGAGCAACGGTGCCGTTGGCTACGAATTCAATGTTCATGAGTGAACAATGTATATCAAGTGAGACGTCTTTAAACACAGACACATATGAAACAAGGTTACATACTGATTGGTTGCTAAAAATTTTGTGGCCAGAGGTTTGTAAAAACCCAACCCTCCATTTCCCCTAGGAGCAATGGCTCTGTATTCACTAACTCAGTCTTTGTGGTGACTGTATAAAGCATAGCTACTGCAGATAATGAGAACTGACTGCACTTTGCCATGCATCCTCCCAAGGAAAGGATTGAATGGTTGGGGTTTGGAAGAACCAGGAGTATTTAAGACCGATCGCTCTCTCTGTCTCTCGATATGTATATATGTATGTATCCCAAGAACTGACGAGAGCCCATAGAGAAACGTAGACTGTGAAAATTCTCACTGGCTGGGAATGGCCCAGCCTCCAAGGAAAGTATCTTTACCTTGGTGACACAGAGCCTGCTGAATTCTGACCAGCAGTGGTTCCTCCCAAGCTCCACCTGTGGTGTAGAAATCAAACGATTGCTCCTGGAAAGAAAATGTGCCAAGTAGTTTTGTGATTAATGCAGTACTAACATCCTGCTGCTTTTCTGATATCAATGCAGTTTGCTCCACACTCATAGGTTGGGATACAGAAATAGAGGAAAGCAGGTTTCACCTGTGTACTCTTAAACTGGCTTTAGCACCTAAGAGGTGAAGTACATGTATTCATGCTAATAATGCATCGCTTCCAATTGGACGGCCTCAGGAAAACACTGACTTCATGTTTCTGCTAAGTTCCTTCACTTAGACAGAAGAACAGACCTACTCGTTCTTCTTCCCCTTTGTGCCTATCTCAGTCCGTACTGAGAGAGAGAGAGAGAGAGAGAGAGAGAGAAAATGAATGGGGAAGGGGCAGAGAGAAAGAGGGACAGGGGATCCAAAGTGGGCTCCATGCTGACAGCAGAGAGTCCGATGCGGGGTTCGAACCCGCGAACAGCAACGTCATGATCTGAGCTGAAGTTGGATACTTAACTCACTGAGGCACCCAGGCATCCCTGCACTTCATTTATTCCACTGTCAACACAAAGCCCACTTGGGATCCTCTGTTCCCCTTTGCACTGTTTGAGGCCTCAGCCTCCACTGAGCATTTCCTACATAAAAGGTGCTCTGCATCGCTCGTGCTCAGGGGACAAAGTCTTACTTTATGGCGACAATCGTGTTCAGCAAACTTAACTTCTCTTGGGTCTGCTAGAAGTTTTCTCTTCATCTTCGCACATTCTGAGTTCTTCCTCTGCCATCTCACTTAGTAACTATTTGAGATGTGCCTATAATGGGATCAGGGAGAGCAAGATTCGAGAATGAAAGGTCAGCGATGACAATTTTTGCCCTAAAGTGACTCATAGCCTAGGGAGTTCGCATCCATTCCCTCCACCTACACGTTCGTCTCTGTGCTTTATGCTTAAGTCGGCATCTTGGTGTGTCAGGACTGCCTGACTTTGGCCATTATTTGTCATCTCATTTCCCTCTACTCTCTGCCCAAGCACATTCATCTCACATCCATGGCTGGTATTCTCAGCACTTTAATCACCACCAGCTACACCCCTTGCATCCTGACCTCTGTCTCTGCCAAAGTCTGGGCACGTATGTACACCTCTCTGTTGTGCATTTTTCCTTGGGTAAGACCAACAAATGACCACATGCTGCCCATGAGGAAGGGGCTTAGAAAGGAGCCTGTTAACTGAATGACAAACCAAGTTCCTGAGACATGACTTTAAGGTACGGTAGGAAACCTACAAACTCAAAAAACTGGTGTTTTCATAAAATATTTTAGTAATGTAAGCACTCGAGAAGACATTGGAAAACATGAATTAAAATGTGGTCTATATACACAATGGAATACTACTTGGCAATGAGAAAGAATGAAATCTGGCCACTTGTAGCAACGTGGATGGAACTGGAGAGCGTTATGCTAAGTGAAATAAGTCCTACAGAGAAAGACAGATACCATATGTTTTCACTCTTATGTGGATCCTGAGAAACTTAACAGAAGACCATGGGGGAGGGGAAGGAAAAAAAAAAGTTAGAGAGGGAGGGAGACAAACCATAAGAGACTCTTAAAACTGAGAATAAACTGAGGGTTGATGGGGAGTGGGAGGGAGGGAAGGGTGGGTGATGGGCATTGAGGAGGGCACCTGTTGGGATGAGCCCTGGGTGTTGTATGGAAACCAATTTGACAATAAATTTCATATTAAAAAAATAAAAATAAATAAATAAATAAATAAATAAATAAAATAAGATCTTTGCAATGAGCGAACGAGCCATTGCTGGTGTTTTGGTTTTATTCAACGTGATTAAATGTGAAATTCTTCTAAGTCAAAGAAGTGGATGCATTTGAGAACAAACAGAAACCTTGAACACAAAATTCCTCCCCAAATAAAAAATGCGGATTTCAAAGTGAGTACACCAAAGCCCTCCATTGTGTATCGGTGTATTTCTGTAATCCCACTCTCAGAGAGTTTAGCGTAAATGCTTGCGTTTGATCTAAAGATGTGAAAATCAGTAACTCAACAAGTTTGAACTGAAACCCTCATCCACTCCTCCTCCTATCATCCTCATGCACACCTGTTCTGCCTCCTTTTCCCAGGCTTGGTTGACGGCGCCATAAAAGTAATATAGGTACATTCTTTGAAAGGTCGAATGCCAGTAGTAAGTGAGAAATTAATATTATTCCCCATTCCGACCCTCCTTCCAAAGTCTAGCTCGTTAGTAAGATTATTTATGGTTTTATTTCTTCTAATTGTTACCAAAGTAATGTTAACCATTTTGCTATGACATATATTTCTGTTGACCCTTTGTGATGAGAATTAGTCCACTGGGTCACATACACTACTCCCCAGTTTGGTTCAAGGCTGTATTTAAAACTGTGTGTCTTGTTCCATCAAATCTAGAGAGGGTTTTCTGATGCCCACCACTTACAGTGAGAAAATTAGAGCCTCGGCACACCCTTGACCTTCCTGCCTCCTTGAATCTCCCAAGTGATGTCAGTTGTACGATTACTTATGCAATGTCAGAGTTTTAATATGTACATTCTCTTTTATGACTATATTTGTTTTTTTCTCTAAAATTGGTTCTAAAAATTGGAAAGCAGGCAATCAGTCTTTACAGTATTATGACAATGTCAACGTAATAACAGCAACTGCATCATAGAACCAAGTGGTGGGATTGGACTCAGAGTGAAGGAAATGTAATTCTACGTCATTTATGACTGACAGAAAACGCTTCCAAAGTTAAGCTCAAATAGGCCTTTTTTTCCCCCGTATTCTAATTGCTCAATATCATGCTACATCTTAGTTCACTTTATACTTAAACCATAAATATTATAAACGCTTTATTTTTTCTTGGTGTGCTCTTTACCATGTGCACAGAATTTCTTGGCTTTTTAATCATATCCTTTAATAAAGTTTACTTTTTCTTATACATAAAACTCTTGAAGTCCTCTGAATTCTGCTTAGATTTGGACTTAGTGCTTTACAAGCCTGCTGCAGGGCCATTTTTCCAGAATTTCTCCCCCCTCCATTATATTCTTATATTAGTCAGGCTAGCTTTAAGGCTATAATATCTCCAAATTTCAGAAGTTTATTTTCTAAAAGTCTATTCCTCACTCACATCCCAGTCCAAATAGGACGAGAAGACAGCTCTGTGTCTTTCTGGAAATGGACATTGCCCTCCGGTGCCTCACGATCTTATGGGTCTCCATCGCCTCTGCAGTCAGGCAGTGAGTGGTCAGGCAGGTTGGAGATGGGGAAGGCGTGTGTGCTTCTAATCTCTTTGGGCTAGAAGTGGCACATGTGACTTCTAGTCATATTCCACTGACAAAGAGCAAAAAGATGGCCTATGCGGATGGGGGCGTGCCGGGAAATGGATCCACTGTTTGCCTAGGGAGATGTGGAGAACCCAGCCCCTATCAACACTATGAGTTAATTTCACAAGTTTCTCTTTCTTGTATCTTTTTTGGCTTGTTGGAGTACAAGATTAAGTTTGTTTGTTTGTTTGTTTGTTTTTAACCCCAGAAACCTGAAGACAAATGTGCAAATTCCTTTCATGTCTAGAAATTTCTTTATTTTACTCTCACGCTTAGTATTATGACTAGGTATGGAATTCTGAGTTCAAAGTAATATATCCCATTTCTCTGCTATCTTGCAGGATTTTTTTTTAAGTCTTCATATTCTCTTCTCTTTTTCTAGAACTATTTTGGGTGAAGGATGACCTTTCTGTGTTGATACTTTAAGGTCTTACTTTTATCTTACTCTTCTTTGTTTCTATTTTGTGTTCTGGGGTATTTTCCTAGACCATATTATTAAATTTAAAAAACAAAATTCAGCCACCATGTTTTCAATGTCCACGAATACCTTCTTGTCCCCTAATCAATTCTTTCATGTCACGTTATGCTTATCTTATTTATGTGATCTTTTCTCAACTATCTCTGGGAATCCTCATTAGAATAATTTTAAATGTTCTCATATTATGCGGATTATCTCTGTTTATTCTAGAATTTTTTGGTTTGTTCCTTGATTTTTCTATTCTGTGCTCTTCCGCCCCTCCCCCACCACCACATGGTTGGAAATCTTTGGTTGTTTAAAAAAAGTAGCGGAAGGGGGTTTTCTTTATGGTTAGATCTGTTTCTCTGATTTCTCAAGTGTCTTTCTGATAATTCTGTGTATAAGAGAGATATTATTTTAATATTCTGGAAAACTACTAACACACTAGAAGCCCTAAACTTTTCTAGAAATGTCTGTCCATTTTCCCAAAAAGCAAAGCTCATCCTATTTAGTGTGTTCGGTTTGCAAAATAATGGTCCTCCAGAGCTGTGTGTTTACTAATCCCTGGTCCTTGTGAGTATATTATGTTGTATGGGGCACGGGGACATTAAGGTAGCAGATGGAACAGAGGTTGCTAATCTGCTAAGTTTGAGATGGAGAAATTCTCCTGGTGTATCCAGGTGGGCCCAATGTAATCACAAGGATTGTTCTAAGTAGGAGAGGGAACCAGGGAGTGTGGGCGGCACCTGGAAGCTGGGAAAGGCTAGGAAATTGATTCTCCCCTGCAGCCTCCAGAAGGAATGCATTGTTGTTGACACTCTAGTGTAGTTAGAGCCATTTTGGATTTTTGATCTCCAAAACTGTATGATAATAAATTTGTGTTGCTTGAAGGCACCGGGTTGTGGTTATTTGTTATAGCAGCAGTAGAAAACTGATAGAGTTTCATATTAAATTTTGACATAGGCGACTGTTCTCTACTTCTGAAAACATCTTCTCCCTTGGATGCTGGGTTCCCATGCTCTCCTGTTTTCCTATCGCCTCTCTGGTTCTTATTTCTTAGTCTTTTTTGAAGTATCCTTCTCATGACCTCTTTATATTGAAGGACTCCTTGACCTTTCTTTCTATACACTTCCCCTGGATGGTGTCATTCATACCAAAGATTTTAAATATAATCTTTATGCTGGAGACTCCAAAAGGTTTATCACGAGCTGAGAACTCATTGTATATTTACAAAATTGTGCATTCACTTGCTGAACTGATATCATCCCCATTTAGGACTATCACATCCCTCTCAAGTTTGGCATTTCAAAGTTCATAATTTTCTCTTGAATTTCATGGCACTCAGCTACAGCCACAGTAATGCTACATAATAAATTACCCCAAAACTTAGTAGCCATACACACTTATTATGGTATATGAGGGACATAGGTCTGGGGTGGCTGGGGTGGTTCTTATTCAGGCTACAGGCCAATAATCGAATCTACCTGTATTCCAGAGATTTTCCCGAGACAATGCCTTTGCCACTTGCTGTTCAAGCCATAAATCACCTTCTCGGTGGCCTTAACTAAGACTCAGACTTCCAATATTTCCCAGAGTAACTTGTTCAGTAACTTTATAGGGGACTCCCAATTTTCACATACGTGTATGTGCATTTACCTGTTTAATTCAGTCTCTTTCTTCCAACCAGCCCATGTATGAGATCCATGTTTGTTTCATTCACTCTTGTATATTTAGTGCCTAGTACGATGCCTGGCATGAAAAAAAAATGTCTAGGCACTCAAAAGATGTTTTTTAGATTAAATATATTTATAAATGGTGGTATTTCAGACATGGGAGAAGAAGTATAATGGGGGGATGTGAACACTATGGAGCTGGGCCTCAAGTCCCAGCGGTGTCTTCTTGGCATCCATCAAACCACAAAATGCAGGCTTACTGGTAAGCTGAGCCTCATTAGAAGAAATTATTTGGTAATTAGGTAAAAGTAGGGCAGGACAGGGTGAAGGATTTGTATAGGGTGATGCAGGAAAATCACTGTGGAGTTGGGACAGAGCCAGGTCCACAGCACAGGCCTACCCACTGGAGGCCAGGTCTTCACATTCAGTTCCCGATATTGGTCCCACGGGGGCAACTCAACGTTCCAACCACACTGTGACCCACTCACCCAAGAGGGGGCTGGAAAGGGAAAGGCTCCCGCCAAGTTTGAGAGATTCCAGGCCACTTTGCTTATGGTTTGGCTTGGGGTTCCTGCTTCCCTTCACCGTTGCCCCTTGGGCTCCTGACCTTAAATCAAGCTCTCAATCGTTTCTCCTGCTCAGAATGAATTAGTGACTTTTAATTGTATTTTTCCATTCAGGGTCTTTGAAATCGGCATTGCTTTGCTTTTGTGGGTTTAGCTTGACCTTTAATGTTCTCTTGGCAGATTTCTGTTATTGGAGGGGATGAGATTTTTGATTTGTTAGAGAGAATGGAGTCTAAGCTTGGGACTTCAGACCCTTAAGCTTTCCGTTAAAAACAGAGAGATGACTAATAACTATTTAGTGTGTAATGATGGCTTAGCAGTATTTACCACCGATTTAGTCTCTCTGGCTCCATTACCTAGGATATTTTCCTGACTTAAACATTTCTCAGTTCTTCAGCCAACAGCTGTCCACATTTTTTTAAGTCCCCAAACCTCCAGAAATTATGATTTCACATTTCTAATAGGCTCCTTTCACTGTTCAATCAAAAAGGCCTCTTGTACTTTATAGTGTGTGTCCCAAAGAGAATTTAATACATATCACAAGTGGAGAACACAAGCAAAGGATAAAGTCCAAATCTTCCCTAATGGGGTTCACACCCAGCCCCTCTATCCCTCACTGGATCAGAAGCAGGTGTGTAAAGAAGCAAGGGGTAAACACAGATGAACACACACACACACACACACACAAAGAAACAACCCTTGAAAGAACAAAAATGTATGATTCAAACTCCCTCACCATCACTAACTTCTGTGGTCTTCTCTCTGGTGAGGGGAAAGGAGCCCTCGTAAGAATTCAAAGGTAATAATTCCCTTAGGACAATACATTAAATAAATGCCTTAGCATGGTAATCATTCACTAAAGGTGACATTTGAGAAATAGGAATTGATTTGGGGATACAAAGGCAATGGAGACACAGTCTCTCGCCTCAGTGCAATATATATTTCTTAAAGTTTATAGTATAGAGAGATAGGGAGTGGAAAAAGCATAGGTAATGCAGAATCGTGGGTTTATAATAAGACTAATAATCACAAAAATAAGTAACTTGATAATTTATGCCATTCATAGTTTCCATGTGAGAGGCATTATGCTGATTACAATATATGCCGATTTAATTCTTTTTATAAGCAGAAGAGGCAAACAATTGGAGGACCCCTACAATACAGTAAGAAAACTACAACTCAGCAGGACTTTTCTACATGCTTGTGGTCACAAAGCCCCAAATTGGTGCATTCTAACCCTGGTCTTTCTTACTTTCCACCCTACACTTTTAACTATGATATTGGAGGAAGTCTTCAGGGGTGGAGGTTGGAATTTCCAATGATTTTTCTAGCTCCATTACTCTATGAATCTGTTATGTACGCAATTTAGGGGGTATCAGTGGGGACTATGAAAGAGAATGTGCATTATGGGCATAGGCCTGCTGGGCTGCATAGTGGAGAAGTTAGGACTCTGAGTTTGGGGTCAAAATACTGGTACTTTGGTCCTGACTCTGCTTGTTACTGGCTCCAAGACCTTGGTTTCTTCTTTAAAGTGGGGGTTATCAAACCCAGTGTCACTCCTTCTGAGCATGAGATAGTGGGAGGAATAAGCCGGTGGGTAAGAAGATATTTTGTAAACTGTATCGAGCCTCAAATTATAATTATTACCATTGTAATTGTAATTATTACATTCATAGTAGACACCACTAGATGAGGCTTCTGGTTCCATGAACTAATAAAGTCATGACAGCTGTCATCCATTGCCTGCATATTTGTGGTAGGCAATGTATTCAGTGCTCAGTGTTTTAATTTTAATGCTGGAAAGAAATTCTTCAATTCCACATACAATTACTTCCTGTTTTATAGAAACTTACAAGCATATAGAGGCTAAGTGACTAGGTTTTTGGAATGAGACAGTGGATGAGTTGGCACTCAAACTCAGGTCAGCCTGATTTCACAATTGCTGTCCTTTCTACTATCTTGCTTTTCTCAGACAGATTAGTTATATATACAAAAAAAAAAATTACCACCAAATAATAGAGCTGGAAATGTCTTAGAGATCATCGAATCTGTCAAACCATTTATTGAAATTTTTTTAGCAAGCAAATATGAGGTCCAATGTTTGCATTCAATTTTAAGTCATGGATCTTCTGTTCAAGTGGGAAAAAACCAGCTGGCTTAAGCAGAAAAGGGACTCCATTGGCTTGCATAAATGAAAAAGTAGTTTCAGGCATGGCTGAATCAAAGGATTTAGTCAGTATCATCATGACCCGTTTTCTTCCTCTCTGAGTTCTGCTTTCCTATTTTTTTTTTTTGGCTTTTTTTTTTTTTTTATATTCCATGAGATAACTCATGGCAGCTCCGGGGCTGCATCATCCTTACCGTGGGTAGTCTTAGGAGAAGAATTCTCTCTTCAACCTTCGTAAGATTCTTACTGGCCCCAGATAGGTTATGTACCCATCGTTGAGCCAGTTACTGTATTCAGGGTATAGACCATGTGGTTGGTTCAGGCCTGGCTCCCAGGTCCACACCAAAACTGTATGTACTGAGTATAGGGGAGAAATTGGGCTGCGTTTACTGGAGGGAGAGGTATGAATGGTGGGCAGGCAAAAACAATAGATACCGCCCAGGCCTTTGAAGACCCAAATCTATTTGGAGAAGTCATTTGAGTTGCTTCTCTACTTGGGCTCTATCCAAATTTCCCCTTGGCATCTCCGAGGATGCCACCTTAGACTCCATGGATTGTACTTTGGCATAGTGCTACCTGATACCCCCTCTCTGACACACTGTGTGATACCTGGGAATGATGGTGTGCCGAGCCTAAGAGACAGCCCTAGCAGGTATGTCATTGGGAAGGTGCACAGGACAGACATGTAGGATTAGGAGAGAGCACCAGTCCACTCCTAGCCAGCATTGGTAGACAATGGCAATCACACACACAGGTGACTTAGAGATAGAGGGAGCCGGAAGACCCTCTTTCTGTTTCTCTTTTTTCGTTTCTTTTCTTAATGTTTACTTATTTTTGAGAGACAGAGAGAGACAGAGCATGAGCAGGGAAGGGACAGCGAGAGAGGGGGGACACAGAATGTGAAGCAAACTCCAGGCTCTGAGCTGTCAGCACAGAGCCTGATGAGAGACTCGAACCCACAACCATGAGATCATGACCTGAGCCGAAGTTGGCCACTTAACCGACTGGGCCACCCAGATGCCCCAAGATCTTCTTTCTACTTAGCCTACTTCTGTATCTCCCCAGGTAAGAAGCATTGATCCTACTTTCTCTCTTAGAACTCCTCATTCATACGAAACTCTTGAGTTGCAAAGCTGGAAGAGCTTTTTTAGAGGAATCTAGCCCAACCCCCTTTTTGGACTTTTGACCAGGGACTGAGTGAACTAAGCGACTCTCCTAAACATCACACAACTAGTGAGAAGCACAGCTCAGCCCAGAACCACAAACTCTTGACTTCATATACCCCCTAGCCCCTTTCCAAAGGACCGCTAGATAATGTAGGTCTTCTGAAGCACATGCTATAAGAATAAGTAAGAACCTGGCATCCAGCAAGGAGGGCCAGGTCTACTGAGAACCCACATATTCTTTCTTGGCCTTGAATGTTCCCATAAACATTGCGGTGCTAGAGGAATGGTTACAGACCCAGACCTCAATGTTTGTGCTCCTGTTTTGCCTTAGATTAAGTTAAATATTGTTTGTAGATGGTACAGATAAATGGGCTCAACCATGAGCCTGTCTGGATGGTTAAAAGGATGCTGTTTATTTCTCTAAGAGGTTGCTCAGCTGGGTAAGAGGGCTGTTGGACTATTGCCTCATTTCACACACAGCCTTCCTATTTATTTCAGGACTTGACTTCAGAGAATGCACTTAACTGGTTTGCCTGGTTGTCATCTGTCAAACTTCTATTGGACTTAAGTACTCCAAAGGCAGTGAACTTGTAATCTCCCTCCCTCCTGATCTCTAGTCCCCAGTGCCAATCCAATGGAAACTGAATGCAGTGTATGAAAGACTGATTGATTAACTTAAAAATCAGAAGAGGTCACTCAAATAGATGAGTGACAGGGAACATTGGTCCCTGTGTCCATTAGGCAAAGAAAACAATGAAAAGATATTTGTGTAAAACTGTTGGAATGTGGATTAGCCATTGGGAAGGATGACCTGGCAATTATTGTAAAGATTCTTAAAATCTTTGGTTGTAGGAAGGATACTGGATTCAAGAATCTGCTTAGTCATTTATTAGCTGTGCAACATTGGAAATAATCATTAATCATCTTAGCTTCTCCTCTATAGAGTAGGCTGGGGTGTCCGTTGAATTCATGAGATTGTTGGCGGGATAAAAATAGGGAACGTACGGAGACCCCAGCACAAGGTTTACATGTAGTAGTTGCTTTACGTGCTAGCCACCCCCCCCCTTTCACTTTTCTTTTTCCACCTTAATGTTTAATTTTGTCTTCTTATTCACATAAATAAAGTAGGCTTCCAAAATGAGAACATAAGAGATGATGAAGGCTCGAACTAAGGTGGTATAAGTGGAGAGAGGAAAATGAGAAGGATGGAGAAATATAAAGAAAAAGTTGGATGAACAGGATTTGGTGTGTGAATGCATGTGGAAGTTAAGAAAGAAGAGCTAGGATTCCCACAGAGGGACATTGGAGGGAAGGGCGGCGAGTTACAATATCCAGGCAGATAGACATGCTAATAATCATACAATCAAAGAAAGAAAGCGTCTTCTCATGTATGAGCCCAATTCATCTTGAGAGTCACTCCCGCATACTGACGAACCTAAATCAGAAGTGAAAAGGTTTTATTTTCCACAACACCCCCCTCCTCATCCCATAAGGCTCTCGTACCATGATTTCCACACTGGACTTTGCTTCGTAATCACCTAAAGTGCTTCTTCAATATACAGCTTCTTGGGCTTTACCTCCAGAAATTCTGATTCACTGGTTTGGGGTGGGGTCTTGGCATCTATACCTGTAGACAAACTCTAGGAGATGGTAATGACACACAGCCAGGACTGAAGATTAAAAGTCAGGAAGATAGTGTTCACCGCCAGTGTTCTAGCAACCCATGTTGTCAAAGCCTGTCATCTAAGGAACACACTGGGAAACCCTGAGAGAGTGAATTCCACCTATTTTGCCCCTGTCCTTGTGTGTCTTTCGCTTACCTGGTGGCTAGGTCAAATCACTTTTCCATTTTCTTCTAGCCTCCTGGTCTCAGGGTCTGGATCCCCTTGGTTCTTCTGGGTTGGAGCATTCCTGATGGGGAGAATGGGAGGAGCTTGTCCAGCATTGGCTTCTCTAGGGCTGCTATAGAAGTCAAGGGTGTCTTTTGTGGAATCTCTGGACTTGAGAAGAAGCGAATGCCCATAGTCTTTCTTTTATTATAGCACTTTTAAAAAATTTCTTTTTCCCACAAAATAGGTATAATTATGCCTATTTCACAGATGGGAGAACTAAGTCTCGGAACATTTAAAATTTCCTAAGGTGATTCAAAAAGGAAAAGTTAGAGTCCTTATTTATGTCTTAATTCATTTCCTTTTCCATTCCTTTCCTTTCTTTTCTCTTCTCACTATACATCTATCTGCCTCTTGCACTACATTATAAGCTTTTTGAAGAGAGGGCTCATGTATTCAGTTATGCTTTCTTTTTATACCTACCATAGTACTTCATACATGATAGATGCTTTTTTAATGTCTGGAAAATAAAATGAATGGAAAATTTATTATTTTAATAGTCTAATTTTTCTAATTAGAGTAAAAGTCCTAAGAGCATAATAATATTCTTCTATCCTTTTTGTGTTCACCAGTGCATGTACTATGAAAAAATTGTGCAATTAACATCAAATGCTCGTGACATACTTGCAAAATGAATATAGACTAACTATCTGGCACAAAGGAGTTGTTTCTATGCCCCATTAGAGCCATATCTAATGCTCTATTGGATTAATTCAAATAAATGGGGTCTGAGATCCATGATTTACTGTGAGGGGCAATTGCCAGAATCCTCAGGATTTCTTTTTCTGATTAAAGGCTGTCAATGATTGCACTTAAAGAAATCAGTCCCGGAACAAAGGCTGAACCTTTGCACCAAGATAAAAGAGTGCTCTGTTCAGTCTGCTTTGGATTCACAAAGTCATGCTTTCTCCACTGACCTCTGAGGGCTTGCATGGCCCCTACCTCCCAGTGGAATGGTGGATGAAGACAGGAGGTAGCAGCTTGCTCTCTGCCTGGGGCACAGCATGGACCTGATGACCTGTACTTAGCTAAAACCCATGCCAGCCTGGATGACATCTCCCTGAGTGCAGACCTTGAGTTACAACTTTAAGAATTTTATCAATCCCAGCTCATTGTATAAAAGATCCTCAGGAAAAATAATTCAATATTAAACATACAGGCTTCCTCAATTTTACCAATCTCTACAAAGCACCTCCCCCAATAAAATGTGACCCAAATGTGATCTTTAATATACTTATTTAAGTATTGATGCCCTATTGGGGTGGACCTGTCCCTGAGATTGTCTTAGGCAGGTTCCATTCTTCTCACCAGCTCCTGTGGCACACATATGCAAATACTGTTGTCATAATCTACCCAGATTTACCCAGTCCTGTAGTTTACAGTCTACAAACTGTGACTTAAAAACTGTCAAGTGAGCACAACCAAAGTTTTCAAAATGAAAGACTATTATTATTTTGAAAAAACAGTAATGTTGAACATGTATTTTGAGGGCAAATATTGAGTGTGCATTCTTGGCTAATATTCTTTAGGTATAAATTCTCTATCTGACACTTAATCATTTAGGGTTTTCTAACCTCAGCTGCATTGACATTTGGGGCCAAATAATTTTTTGTTGTGTGAGGGAGGTCTATTCTATACATTGTAGGATGTTTAGTGACATTCCTGGCCTGAGATAAGGGATGTGAATATCACTTTCCTAGATATGATGACTAACAATGCTCCCAGAAATCACCAAATTTCTCTTGGTTTGAGAGTGGAGTGGGGACAGAATAGCGGATGACTGCACTAGCTGATGACCTTAGGGGATGTTTGAACCTCTGTGAGATTTGATTCTTCTTAACTGTTAAAAATGTGTATAAATACCCAACTTATACTGTTATGAAAAGATAAAACCCATAAACTCACTTGGTGTCATGTAAGGGAACAACAAATATTAGTTACTAGTATCAATTATTTATCACTGTTTATCAAAGACTTGCAGTATAGTTGGACTGTAGAGGTTATTCTAAAATTGGGGCAAAAAAGTTTAAGTTGTTTTCCATAACTTTTTATACAAATTTTGAATCACAGTTAGATTTAGAAAAATTAGATCTAGACGTTTTAAGGTGTTAATTTGAGTGACATTACCCAGGTCCTACCCTACTAGTCCTTGAGTGAATTTCTGATTTTAATTCTAATGTCCAAACAATCTATTAACATAAAACTTGCATAGAGCCTTAATTTGAATGTAAAACAACAGCCCAAAATTGATTTCTCTTAAAAAGTATTGAATTTCAAACAATTGAATTCTTAATTTTAAGTGTCTGTTTAATATAGAGCCCATTCAGGAATTCCCTGATATTTTCCCTTGGAAAATCAAGCATGACCTAAGAGCATAGTCCAAGGGGATCCCAAGACAAACTTCCCAAGGTATATAAATCTGAAATTACATGAGAAATTTTGAGTGTATGTTCATTTTGGCAGGTTCCATGACATGAATCCAATTCTCAAAGGGCTGCCTCACTCCCCAACAGTAGAGAATCACTCTTTGACTTGTTGAATTTGAATGAGAGATCAGTCTGGTTGTCTGCAGAATCTTCCATGGACCATCAGTGTGATGATCTGTGCTCTCTGGACTTCAGTTTTCCTGTTGGCAGAATAGGGATGGTTTAACTAAATGATCTCTGAAGTCCCATTTCATTCTAACATCCTACCATTTGAAAATTTAGCCCTCAAAAATCCTACACCATTTACAAGACTACATTGTTTTAACCTTATAACCTTAGATTATTATAACCTTCCCAAAGTACTGTCAACCTAAATCTTCACTAAAAACATTTGCTTCTCAAAATTCTCAGATTCATCTTGGTAGTTGTGATAATACTCATCATTTTAGTTTTCATTTTGCTGCGTACAGAGACTATACATTCAAGAACTGGGTTTATGAAGTGTTTTATCAGGTGGCAGATATCATAAGTAGCAAGAAAGTCAAGACAGCATAAAGAGACCCGTCTGGCTTGGTGTAGAACCTTATGGGCTCTTAGGATCCCAGTCTTGATTTTCAGCAGGAAAGAAAGCAATGAAGTGCATGTGCTTTACACTGCAAAAAGTTTCCTTTGCCCCCAAAGGCACCTCTCTGGAAGTACCCAGTGGGAATGAAAGGGTGATGTTGACCATAACCCTGTTGCTTTGATTTGGGGAAAACTCATAAAACATGAATTTCCTGGTTTTGGTGGTCCCTCAGTACCCAATAACAGAGACTGTTCCTTTCCCCAAAGAGTAAGTGGTGTGCTTATATTAAGAAAGAAAGAAAGAAAGAAAGAAAGAAAGAAAGAAAGAAGAAAGAAAGAAAGAAGTTCAATTCTCACAGACAGTAAGCTCAATGGTGAAATCTTAGAAGACAATTATTATTTTTTTCCTCAAGAACATGAAGTGGGAAAATAACTAATTTCCGTTTAAGAATCAATTATTAATTAATAAATTATCTTTATCCATGAAAGATCACAGTAGGTGTATATTTATTTTTATTGTCATTAATTCTATCATAAAACTCAACTTGGAGAACCAGGAAAACAATTTCAAAAGGGTAAAACTATAGGCTTATAGAAGGAATAATGTATTTAGGGGACAGGGATTATTGATAGTGTGACATCAGGCCCTGTCTATCTAGTCCAAAGATTAAAAGCTTAGATCTATGATCGATTGATTTTTTTTTTTTTAAGAGAGAGAGTACCCAAGTAGGGGAAACGTACAGAGGGAGAAAGAGAGAGAATCTTAAGGAGGCTCCAAACTCAGTGTGGACTCTGATGTGGGGCTCAATCCCAATCCCACAAACCTGGGATCATAATGTGAGCTGAAATCAAGACTTGGTCGCTCAACTGACTGGGCTACCCAGGTGCCCCTGATCTACTGGTCTTGCAGTTTATGATAGTGCGGTCTTACTGTAGACTTTGGTAGCTATAGAAAACCAGGGACAATCCAGATATCACCAGGAAACAAATTTTGGTTGCATAATAGAAACTAGTCAGAAGTTATAGCAAGGCAGCTATCATTTCAATTAAAATTGGAAATTAATAGTTTCCACTGTTCAGCAGTAATAGGGTGACCAGCCTTTCCAGATTGGTAAAAACTGAGGGGTTCCCAGGACATGGGACTTTCAGTTATAAAACCATAAAAGTTCTTGGAAATCGGGATGAGCTGGTCACCCTAACAAGAGGTTGAGAAAGTTTTTGAGGTAGTGTGTGCTCCATCATGAGAGGTGATCAAGTAGAGGGGCTGACCTGTTCTTAGTGATGCATCACAGCTTTTCTTTTTGTGAAGGAGAATGAGTCAACAACCTCAGTGGGAACCATCCAAGTCTGAGGCACGGAGAGAATCTAAAAAAAAAAAAAATAGTCTGTAGTAGAGCCGACCTCATTGCTAAATTCCGTATTTAGAATTCAAGTGAGTTGAAGCTCTGAAAATAATCTCTAATCCCCTGGGAGAATTTCTGCAGTCAAGTTACCATCAACAAGATATTTTGTATGGAGGCAGGCATTCAGCATATTTCGAATAAAAAAAGCAAAGATTTTGAAGTAAAAGGATTTATTCTTGAGTTTTAAATCTAGCACTCAGTAGATTTAGATAATTTGTCCAGTATCTGACCATCAATTTTTCTCATGTCTCAGATGAGGGTAACAATATCTACTCTGTCTATTTCATGGGATTGTTGGGAGGCTAGTACCAACTAGTGTGTATCAGAGCATCGTGAACTATATAACACATCCATTTTCACCAAAAAAAAAAAAAAAAAATTAAAACAGAGTTATCTCTATCATCTGGAGATGTCGACAAGGCTGGCATTCTGCTTATAAGCCAAACTGGTGTGGACAGGTTGATTATTTAAAGTAGGCCAAAAAAGATGGCATAATATGTAACAGAACGATCTCAACTGCATATTATTACTGGCTGGTGTTGACTGTTTGTCACGGTAATTCACAGACCCAGGTGCCTTCCAGCTTGTGACTCTGGTTCTCTCTCTGGGCTTCATTGTTGTCTTCGTCCAGCTGGCAGGATAGTGAAGGGAGAACATGAAGATAGCCACTTGATTCTTATAAGTTATGCTCAGAAATGGCATCCGTCAAGTTCACTTACATTCTGTTAGCTTTCCAAATTTCCATGTGGAAATTTTCACATGGAAAAACCGTGCAAGGGAGTCTGGACACTGTAGTCTAGGGTGAGCCCAGCATTGTTGGAAAGGTCACAGAAGGTAGGACGTGTCAGATTATTGTGAGCTGTGATGTTCACGCACGTAGGTTTTAGATTCGTGCATTGTGACTCTTGCTGCCATCCTGGGAAGATGAACATGTATTTTAACTTTAATGAATAATCAACAGTCTCTGTCTCAGATTCCCATGATTGTGCCACGTTTACAACTCATGCTTAATATGCAAACTAGTGTTTGCATTTAGTTCCTGGTGCCAGCCCAGCCTTATCTACTGAAATATGCCATAAGCGACTGGAAAGGCTGAGATTAAACAAAGAATAATGTTAATTACTAGATCCCTAGTCTCTTTCAATTGGTTAATACAGCACTTGTAAATAACCTACCATATGCCAGGCCTGTTGCTGAGTATTGGATACCCAACAATACAGAAAACATGGTGCCTATGCTCAAGGAGATTACACACAGTATTGCTTGATTTTCCTTGTTTTTTTCTCAAAGATTTTTCTTTCTTCCATGTGTCCTAGGTCAGTCCAGTAGGCATAAACATTTAAACTGTTCACTTGGACTCTGTGAAAAAAGTGTGGCTTCACCTTACAAAATCAGCCATGTCCCTCTGCAGTCATATTTCTTGGGCCTTCTCTACTAAGTGAATATCTGCTGCTTCAAGATTCAGTTCAGTGACAGATACCAAACAATGTGTATAAGAAATGACTAAGGGGATTCCAACTGTGGTTGGGTTATAAAGCTGCTTTCTATATTCTGGTATCAGTCGGGATGCTTAGCTTGCAACTAACAGAAGCCCCTGCCTCAACTAACCTAAGCAATGAAAAAAAAAAAAAAGGTAATATTTCCCATAAAGAGAAGCCACAAGGTAGGGAAGTTCAAGGTTGGGTCATTCAGTAGAATGGAAGTGGAATATGGATGATTCGAGCTGTCTTTTTTTTTTTTTTAACGTTTATTCAGTTTTGAGAGACAGAGCATGAGCGGGAGGGGGCAGAGAGAGAGGGAGACACAGAATCTGAAGCAGGCTCCAGGCTCTGAGCTGTCAGCACAGAGCCTGGCGCGGGGCTCGAACTCAGGGACCGAGAGATCATGACCTGAGCCGAAGTCGGCCGCTTAACCGACTGAGCCACCCAGGCGCCCCTGAAATGACTCAAACAGAATCACTTAGAAGATCCCCCTCATTCCTTTTGATCCCAAACTGTACTCGATCTTATCTTCCTCCTTCCAAACTCCTGACTCCACAGGCTCTATCTTTGAAAATTGGACACGTGTTCTGATTCTACCTCTTGGCTTTCCACACAGGATGTCTCTTAATATGCAATTGTCCTCTTTTCTCCCACTAGCTCCAAAAGATGACTGAGGGTACTCTCTTATCTGGAGTGAGAGGCTGTACCTCTGGTTATGTCTTTTTCCAGCCCCTGAGCAAGCTCCTGCATCAGCCCCTTCCTTATCATAGAAGAAGCCTGCACACTGACATAGACTTTCTTTGGACTGAGTCTGGGAGGTCCTTTGACATGGTTCTGAGGTTCCCTTAGATCTGTGTGCCGCTTGTAACAATCCTTGTGTCTATTCCATTTGTGATTCTTCAGGCACCAAGCTCTTTGTTTTCTATGGAGAAAATACCTACTTAAAAAAAAAAAAAAAAGCCAATGCCTTATATTTCGAAGGCTGAATGTAATTATTTTACGGACTGCAATCTCTACTATGACTACAGTTGTCTCTTTAAATATGGTAAATATCTTGCCCACAGAATCCGTGGAATTCTTGTCTCTTGAGACACATGATATTGAACCCGGACCTGGTCCTCAAAAAGATGATTGTTGTGTTGGCAAGGTGTTCCAGGGATGACCTGGAAGGTCTACTCCAGTTCTAATTTTGATGATGTGATTCTAACCAGATGGGGCCAATGGCACATTAGACGTCTATTGATGCTACCTCTGTGCTTTTCATCCTGGGTTTATTCTTCTGGTAACTGTATATTTTCTTTGGCTGGGGCTCTCCATTTGTGATGCACAGCATATGCGTCACAAAAGCCCTTTGTGTCTCATGCGGAGCAGACTGCAAAGGGTTCATGACGGGACTGAGCAAATCAGAGGTCTGCATCTACATTTTCATTTTCTTGTGGAAACCCTGCGATCTTTCACAGATTGCGGCTTTTAGTGTATTTTATTTATTTGAATATGGCCAAAGACATGACTTCTTAATGTTATGGTGTCATGTCTGTGTCTGAAGAAAAATAATAAACGATAGTACAATATCACACCATGTATGGTTTTTCCTTAATAAGAGAGCAGGATAGTTATTAAACAGTAATTTAAAGATCTTTGGACAGCCATTAGATAAATATAACTTGCTTAGAGACCAGATATTTTATGACTTTAGCAATTATATATTATGCATTACATATTACTTGGAAATATGCACTAACTATACTTCTGGAGGCTTCTTTTTCATCTACTCGTTCTACACTCAGAAAAGAGGTGAAGCACAAGATATACCCTATTGGTAATAAGAGCTGAGGGATTTCTTTGTAGCTCCTTTTGGAGTTCATCAACACATGACACTGTATCTGATCATGGACCCTGCAGGGAACTGAATGTGGAGGCTGGCTGTGGGGGCAAAAGCACTTCTACTTAAACCGTGCTGGTTAAACACTGGACATCGGTCATGGTAGGACACATTTGATCTTTCCTATTTCTTTTTCATGCTGAGAAGCCACCCGTGGTACTTGTTGATCCAGCCATCTTCTAGTGCTGAGAGTTGATGACACTCCATTGCATAGCATCAAGATCCCTTAGCCTAACATTTAAAGCTTTTCTTAATCAGACTTCAAGTTATCTTTTCTAACCTCATTACACCTTGATATTTCTCCCCGAATGCTAACCTAAAAAACCTAACAACATTTGTCATTCTCAAATAACACTTTCTGGAATATCTTGAAGCCTTTGGTCTACTCTCCCTTTGTCTATGTTTTCTACCCAACACACGTGCTCCTAGAGATCTCCTATTCATCCTTCAAAACGCAACCTAAATGCCATTATTTTTTACGCAAACCAATTATCAGACCGTCTTCTATATCTTAGACGCTAAGGTTGTTCTTGTCCTCACAGAGCCAGATTAATCAAGAGGGAAAGATAAACTCAATAAGCAATCACAACACAGCATGCACTTAATGATAGGAGTTTTCCAGGGTGTCTGAGATGACATACAGTGTATATAGTTTTTAAAAAATGCTGTTTTGACCCAGTTGGAGGACCCTGGCTACCTACCAGTTAGTTCCCCTTCTGGAACAACTGATGAAGTCCAGTCTGCCACTGCCTCCATTGCTGGGATCTCATACTCCAGACCACTAATTAGTCTGCCTACCCTAAAATCCCCAGAGTCATGGGGCAGACAACCAGGGCCAACCCCTGACCCAGGTGCTGCTCCAGCTGTTCAAAGAATCCAATCGGTTTGCTCACCCTGCCTTGCCCAGTCTTTCTCCCAGAAATCACATAAAGGTGCCATCCACAGTTCCCCTTTCTTCATGAGTGACCTCGGTGCTTCCCCATGTGGCCCTACATCACAGGCTGTGCTCTTTCCAGAGAACCATGGGCGTCAAACATGCAAAACCTTCCCCAGTATCCCTCCCTTGATCTACAGCTGACCTCAGCATAGCTCACCCAAGCAGAGTGGGAGAAAGGCTGCACGAGAGGTCCAGGAGCTGAGAAAATGTCAGTGGAGCCTGTGGAACAGGGAGGAGGGCAGAGGATAGAGAGCCAAGTGGAATCCCATCACAGAGGGAGTTAGTTGTGACTCAGTGAACAACACCACCTGGGTTAATGTCTACAAACACATCCTGCACCGCTCTCTTTCTGTGTTAGCATTTTGTCTCCTTTGCTGGACTTAAATTCTTTGAAGAAGGAAACCATGTCTCATTCATCTTTGTGTCTCCAAAATTTGGCAGATACATTTTTTGGAATGTGAGTTGAAGGCGGCATTGAATTAAATTCAATCAACCAGTCTTGTCGATGATATCACATAAGGGATGCAGAAAAAACAGAACTTGGAATACACTTTCAAAACCTTGGAAAACAGACTGGCCTTAGCCTTACGATGTAAAGTTTTGTTGGGAACTTAGAAGGGTCTAATCCTTACTCAGGTACTTACCAGTATGTGATTTCAGGCACATGGTAGAATCCACTCAGCCTAAGTTTCCTCTGCCATAAAATTGATATAATAACACTTAGCTCCATGTAATTTTTCTTTTGGTGAAATTAGATATTGAATGCAAAACACCCAGCGTAATGACAACTAATAATATTAGGCACTTGAAAGTGTTACCTTCCTTAGCTTTCTTCTTCTTACCCTCCCATGTTCCTAGAATGCTCATTAGAGGTGTTTTAAAGCCATTTGTGTTGGGGCGCCTGGGTGACTCAGGTTGATTGAGCATCCAACTCTTGATTTCGGCTCGTGTCATGATCCCAGGGTCGTGAGATCGAGCCCTGTGAAGGCTCTGTGCTGACTGTGCAGAGCTCGCTTTGCATTCTCTCCCTCTGTCTCTCTCTGCCCCTTCCTCACTCGTGAGCTCTTGCTCTCTCTCTCTCTCTCAAAATAAATCAGTAAATAAAAAAATACTTTAAAGCCATTTGTGCTGACTTGAGTTGAATGTTGGAATGAGCCCTCCCACCAGTGATCTTGCCACTCACAGCTGCAAGGACACTCAAAGAACTCCTTGTCCAAATCCTGTTACGCCTACAGGAGAAGAGTAAAGTCAAGAGAACACAACGTTTTGTCTTACAGTTAGGATCACAGGCCTGAATCCTGGATTTATTTGTTTTGTCTGCTAGATTGCCAGCTCCTCCAGTCAGATATCGATCTTTACTCCCTTTATACCTCCCAGAGCATGGCACACGTAGACGCTCAGTGAATACCAACTGGTGGAAAGGTAATAGGGTAAGTGAATTGGAATAGCATGAGATTACACGGACCTTTATTTTTGGCTCTTCGAAAGTTGCCTCAGGTCCAATTTTGTACCAAGTTGATTTTCTCAATTATATGAAATTTACTATAATGTACTAATCCCCTTTTTCAAGTTGAAATCATTTCCATATAACTAGTAATTACTTCTTACGAATACTGTCCACACGGTATTTCTTTTTCTCCATATCCCGAAAATGGAAAATAATCACTGGGGTAACGAGTTAAGAAGTATTGCGTGCTTTTCTTTTAACTGAGTGAGATCTCTAGCAGATGTTTGAACTATTAACTGTTTTCATCATGGCCATATCAAACCTGGCTATAAGAAGACAAGAAGCTTATCACCTATTTCTTTTCTCTGTCTAGGGGAAGCAGTATGGCCTTATAGTCATTTCCTGTCACTTTGGTTGTATCTACCAACATAATTTGGTGTTCAACACGGGAAGGACACCTCTTGGGAAGTAATGGAACCCATTACTGGACATCTGGAGTAAAATTTGGTTCAGTTCTGTCAGGATATCTTTCATTAGCAGGAAGGTTGAAATAACACTCCTGTAATGTCCTTTTTAGATATAAAACTTAAGTCATTCTTGACACTTTGAGGGAGGATGAACTCTTCTCAAAATTCTATTAGCCAAAAGCCAAGAAATCTCCAATATTGGCATTCTGGAAAATATTTAAATGATTTCCTTCTAGTTATTTTAGCAATAATGGAATTCAGCTCAGGAAGTTTATGTTAAATCCAATCTCACTGGAGTTTCAGAGAGCTTTTCACCTTGACTGATGGGCGATAAAGAGTCTAGGTTTCTGAGCTGAATTGGGCCCTTTTTTATACCACCACCGTTCTGCTAAAGAGCACAGTTCATATAAATGGAGAGGTTTTTTTTTTTTTTTTTTTTTTTTTTTTTTTTTGTGCAGACCCCAATCCAATTTGGATTGCTTGTTATCAGACTGGAAGAAAAAATGTGGTAGTTAATATTTACAAATACTGACTTCAGTATAGCCCTTTGGAACTTGAAAATATAGTCTCTTGATTTTACAGCAATAACACAGAAAGAGATGTTTCAGTCGGGCAGTGCACAGTTCCGTATTTGGAATCTAAAAGCTGGTTTGTGGGGAGGTGTGCAAATGCTAGTCAACTCTTCATTAGGATTTTTGCAAGCAGGGTGAGGTGTTTAAATGACCCCAGATGCAGAAGGGTGGAAGGACTGAGCTGCAATTCTAAGCTTGGCACTCTCGATCTCCTTAAATAGGAATAATAAACTCAGCTCAGCCATGATTGGCCAAATGCGCCTTATGCTTATGAAAATGTCTAAGATATTGCTGGGAGTGGGAGAAATATGGGAGCCTGAAGAGAGACTGGACTATCTATGTAATTCTGGGCAAGTCTTGCCATCTTGCCGCCTCTCATTGCAGCTCCTGCTCTGTGAATTCTATAAAGGTAATTAACAGGAAGATCAAATATGATGGTGCATGGGGAAGCAATATGTAATCTGGAAGACAACTTAGGCACAACTACTCAGTCTGGAGTCGAGGGAGAGAGGACTTGGGAAGCCGGTCTGACCCCAAGGGATACCTCTACTCGACTGACCGGTCAACAGATGGAGTGCCTTTTACTTAACATTCAGCATCAGGGTATGTGTAAACTCAAACCATTGCTAATGGCTTGTCTTTCCCACCTGCTGTTAAGGGTACTACCATCTTGGGTCACATTGTGTCTTGGGAAAATTAGCTGATCTAGTAAACTTATTTAAGCCAAGGTGTTAAAGCATGTTCTGGATGAATACCATGAGTCTTCAGCTGTGCACAAGGATGGTAAAGCCTTTAGATGAGACAAGTATAAAAATATCTACATATATTTACATGGAGATTCAATTTTATCCATGTTAAGAAAATATGCTTGTTGATGAGAGCAAATGGCAATATACCTTAAACATGGAAAGCCCATATTTAAGTCTAAACATTTAAGTTTTATTTCGCTAATTTAAGTTTTATTAAATAATTTTATTTTTACATAAATTACAATTTTATGACATGTATTGAATTTTTAATGAATATGTTTAATATTAAATTATTTTCAATATTGGAAAGCCCAGGCCGTATGAAGTTTTAAGAAAAATAGAAACTTTAAATGAGTCTCATGCTTTTTGTAGGATGCTGTGGTTTCCTTTGCACATGTCCCAGGGGCCCAGGTAACTTTCCTCTGTCATTTGGGGCACTTCAAGGGAAATATTTCACAACAGCTTAAGTGTTGATTCCTACGAAATAAGCTTGTTGTAGAGAAGGTTCTAGAAACCCTGCCTTAATAAATGAGAGCTCATAAGCACATCAGAGCTTAGTGGCAAGGGGCAGGCATTTGCAGATAATCTATACAAGTTTCAGAGACACAGAGGTGCAGAAACATGCAGAGATGGAAGAGCAGAGACAGGAATGAGAGTTAAGAAAGAGAACTTTCAGGTCCCATAAACCACATTCATGTGGACAATCCTTTGACTTCCCCTTTTTTTGCCTAGGCTTTCCAGAGTGACGATGTCCAAACTAAGTGGTCTCCAGAGTGGACTTCAGAAAACTTGTATAGAGGTCTTGGCAGGTCAGTTTTTGGAAAGAGGTGATTTAAGCTGAGTTGACATGACATGAATTTATATATATATATATATTATAATGAAATGGATAGACAAAGGCTGGAAGGGAAGGGAGATAATAGAGATACTTAAAGCCTTTAACTCCTTATCTGTCTTGGGCTATTCTTATACCCTGGGATATTTTGATACTTTGGTATCTCAGGGAGGGTATCATGGTGCAGCAGGGGACTCAAGCCTTGCTAGGTCATATAGACCCCTTGATACAATTGATAAATTTCACATGCTTACCCCCATCTCAGGCTTACTGATGCAAGATTTCCAGATGGAGGCCCGGAAATATATCTTATCAAGTGCTCCACGTGATTCTCTTACTCAGACATACACAGGAAACACTGGCATAGTAGATATAGATAGAATTTTTGAGCCCCAAAGATCTCCTTAAGTATCCCAGACACTTACTAACTGTGTACCTGTGAGCACATCAGGTTCCATATGTTTAGAATGGCAACCATATTGATATCTTTCTTACTGGATTGTACCCAAACCGTGGAAAACCATCCTAGCCATAACACCCGGCACAAAGTAGAGACACAATACGTGTCCCGTTCATTTTCCTCCCACTGATCCCCATCCAGGAACTCAATATTTGCTTTCCATTTTTCTTCATTGGCTAGCTGCTTAGAGCCACTCCATAACTCATGGGAAGCCATGCTCTTTTCCTTCAGTGGACACAGAGGTGTAGGCAGCATCGGCACACCCAATGGGACAAGTGAAGATTCTCTGAGCCTGCTGGAATCTCACCGCAGCCAAACATCTTCGCTTATTTTGTTCTTTCCATCCCATCTTTGGAGGGATTGTTTTGATAAGCAGCAAATATTTCAGGATTCAAATTCTTGAGTAGCCTTCTCAAAATGAAACGAACTACAAAACCCCAAGCCCCTAACCTCCAATTCTTATTTCCTCATTCTTTTGCAAAACTGAAAGAGGAGAAATAGCCCCTGGAAAGAAAGGCAGCAAGGGGGCCGAATGTTTACACAGTATGACAATAAAGTGGATATGGGTATTCCATGGACATGGTAATTTCTTTAAAAAAATTTTTTTTAGCGTTTCTTTATTTTTGAGACAGACAGAGCATGAGCAGGGGAGGGGCAGAGAGAGAGGGAGACACAGAATCTGAGGCAGGCTCCAGGCTCTGAGCTGTCAGCACAGAGCCCGATGCGGGGCTCCACCTCACGAACCGCGAGATCATGACCTGAGCCGAAGTCGGACGCTTCACCGACTGAGCCCCCCAGGCGCCCCTGGACAGGGTAATTTCTTAACTGGAAAGAAGGGTTGTGCATTCAAGTTAACAATCCACATTACTAATCTTCTATGTGAAAGACACAGCACTTCTTAACTGACTTTGCCAATACATTTTATATAGCAGCCTCTGTTATTAACTCACTACTCACTTCCAGTTCTTATGAAGTGCTTGTTCATTAATAGATTGTGATGGTCTTGTGTCTCCCACAGGAAAAAAAAAAGGAGATTAATATGTATTGGACATCGATGGGGTGTCAAGTTCATGACACTAGTTTTCTATACTCAGAGCTACAGTTCCCTGTCTTCTAAGGACTTGGGAACAACAAAAAAAATAAGATTACATTCCAAAATCTAAACTTCAAGGTCAGCACATGGTGGGGGAAGCAGCCTAAAAGAAGCAGCCTAAAATAACAGCGGGGACGGACTCAAGAGGTTATTCTAATCTGGAGGTAGCTAGCAAAGTTTGGGCTACAGGAGCATGATAAGGTTGGGTCATAGAGAATGGTATTAATAAAATGATGAGAGAGAAACGGTGTCAGCTGAAGGTAATCAGAACAGTACATCTGAGGGGCGCCTGGGTGGCTCAGTCGGTTAAGCGTCCGACTTCGGCTCAGGTCACGATCTCGCGGTCCGTGAGTTCGAGCCCCGTGTCGGGCTCTGGGCTGATGGCTCAGAGCCTGGAGCCTGCTTCCGATTCTGTGTCTCCCTCTCTCTCTGACCCTCCCCCGTTCATGCTCTGTCTCTCTCTGTCTCAAAAATAAATAAACTTAAAAAAAAATTTAAAAAAAAAAAAAAAAGAACAGTACATCCGAGAGAAGGAAGCAGATAAAGATGTGGTCAATTGGTTCCACTCCTCCCCAGGGGAGAGGGCTTCTTGGTCAATAAAACTTGGGTAAGAATTAACATTCTTAATTTGCCACGATCACCTTACTTTCTAAAAATCCAGAAATTATCTTAAAAAAGAATGTTCCTCAAGATCATTCCATTCTTATAGTTTGACACTCATCTAAAAAAACCCTTCTGATCAAGACAGATTACTTAATGGCAGAGAGAGCCTACACTCAAAAAGATTTCAAAATAATCTCATTCTTGGGATACAGTCTTTCTCCTCTTTGAAAACATTGCGTCTATTTCTACCCCTTAAGTTCTAGATAAGATCATCTCAATCCCCACAATGTCTTTATAGAAAAGTTCAATATTCTTCCTAATATTTCTGAGAGTTTTCCATGGGGGCGTAAAGGGGGCATGTTCATATTCTTGGGATCACTTTTGGCTCTAATTTGCTATCTTTAAAAAAAAATGTTTATTTATTTTTGAGAGAGAGACAGAAGGGGGGGGTGGTCAGAGAGAGAGGGAGACACAGAATTCGAAACAGGCTGTCAGCACAGAGCCCGACAAAGGGCTCGAACCCACCGCGAGAGCATGACCTGAGCTGAAGTTGGACGCTCAACTGACTGAGCCACCCAGGTGCCCCTCTAATTTGCTATCTTTGCTCATTTTGGGTTTGTGGCTGTTCCTTCATCCATTGATCCAGGAAATTCAACCTTTCCTTCGTAATGACAAAAAAAAAATGTACAATATATACAGGGCCAGAGTAGGCATGGAAACATTCCCCGTACTTTTGAGATAATGGCACTTTAGATCGGTGCAAATAACTTTAAGGTAAACCTTAGACATCCTTGTTTTCTTCTAGCATCCTGGTCATTTGTCTCTTTGCCATCCTTTTCCCTCATTCTCTACTCTTTCTTCTGAGAAGTATCCACCAACCTACCTGGATACACACACACGCACATGCACACACACACACACACACACACACACCCCTTTCCATTTTATTTTGATGAGATCTCAACTTTCCCCAGTGCCTGGCCACAATTCAGTTTAAGTTTTGAAATAAAGACTGACATGGACCTACTTCCATTTTCGAATAAATAGCTATGCAGTTTCCCAATGCAGTTTTATGACGGTTCAAGTTCAGATCCAGTTACAGTAGCATTCTGTGAGTTACCTCCATCTGCTGTGCATTTTGGTTGGTTTCACTGAAGCCGTTCACCTCTGAGGCTGCCGTGACTCGGTGGCTGGGCTTTCAGAGCAGGAACTTAGATCCAGGACTTGAGGTTACCCAGCTTTAGCCAGACTATCTGTCAATCACAGCACAGGCCTTCTTCTCTTTGTTGTAAGTCCTCGTATTTATACCTGCAGCCATCTCTAAGACTCTATTTTCCTAGGAAAGTCGTAACATAGAAAACATCCTTTAATGACTCTGGATCCTCCAGGCGCTACAAATTATTTCCATTCTTTTTAAAAAAAATGTAAGTTTATTTACTTTGAGAGAGAGAGAGAGAGCACAAGTGGGGAAGGAACAGAGAGAGAGGAAGAGAGAGAATCCTAAGCAGCCTCTGCACTCCCAGCAGTGCCCAATGCGGGGCTTGAACCCACGAACCATGAGATCGTGACCTGAGCTGAAATCAAGAGTCAGAAGCCTAGCCGACTGAGCCACCCAAGCTCCCCCAAATTATCACTATTCTAATTTTTACAGCTGAGATAACTGAGGTTTAGTGGAGTTTAAGGTTATTGCTCAAAGTTACCCAGCATGTAGCTGAGCTGGAATTTATCTTGATTTCCAACTCCATCCCTTTGTTCTTCCTGCGATACCAACAAAGCTTATATTTTTACGTAGAGCCCATTTATATGTCTAACTGGTAAGATATTCTTTCAACTAAGATACAAACCCTTTTTCACAAAATTCTTTGCACAGCTCTGATAAGGTATTGCTTGAGTGTGGGATCTTTAAAATCACCGTTGTTCGGGAGTTTGAAGAGTCACCCTTTGTCGAAGGACTAACAAAATTGCCTGCCCTTGTCTATTTCACTTCCAGGACGTGTACTGCAAATACACGGACTGCCATTGTCCCATTTTCCCAGAGCGGGCTTGAGGTCAGGTATGTGTGATTCTTTGGAGTAAATGTGTCATAAACTAGAACATAGTAATTATGTGCACATGTATACAGTTCAGCCCCAAGAGATGCGATGCAGCTGAACTTACGCTTTCAAGAGCAGTTGGAGCAAAGTGAGCTCAAACTAGGAATTAAGATGCACAGAAGGTCTTTGACTGCATTTATGTAGCATGCCTCAAACTGCTCTATTCAGTCACATCTATGGCTCTGATTCAAATTGCAAATTATCTCAATAAATACCTGGCTACACTGGGGAAGCAGGAATAATTGCACACATTTGGGGATGCGGCCAGCATACACTGCACCTTCAGAGGGGCCGCTCTCTCTAAGTCCGTTCGTCAGGGTCTGAGGTCAATAAATGTCTGACGAACGAGACTTCAGTTGGAAACCTGGGGGAAGCTTGCCTCTTGCAGAAAATGAAGGCACTGCATGTCCCATCCTCATTCTATAGAAGTAGAAAGATGCTATAAATAAAGATCCAGTTGCAGTGGATTTCAGTGAAGCCTTCACTCACTGTACCTTCCCTCCGTAACTTATGATGGGCCCTTTCTGAGCTGAATATTAAAGAAGAAGCCTGAGTTGTCACATAGCATGAGCAGAGGAAAGAGAATCATGGAAAGCGGAATATGTAGCAAGATTAGAGACGTGTGGTTATTGGAAGGGAGGTCTCCTCTGAAGAGCAGTTCAGAATTCACTAAGAGGAAGGAAGTATGTCAATGACAGAGCAGCACAGAGAATGAGACCCATGGAGGCCTTGAGTGAAGATTGTGGGCTTATGCTATAAGTAACATCTAGGGGTGAATTAAGCAAAATTCCTCTTCCTTCTATGCAGAGAGGTGGGATAAACAAATAATTGGAACATGTTAGGTAGCGATATAGAAATCAAATCGGTTGAAGCTGAAAAACCCCGGTTGTTGGAGCCAGAAAGACTTCATTCAGACCTCAGGGCTACTGCTTGTCAACAGTGTGAACTTAGACAAAGCCTGAGCTTCTTCTGATTACAGCAACAGGAACAATTCCAGGGTTGCTTTAAGAAACAGACAGTGGAACTCCGTGTCTTTGTCAATCGCTTGTCATGTAGTAGTCGCCCCAAATGGCATCCATGGGACCATCTGGATAGCGAAGCCAAGAATAAGAAGTCCATGGAAGTGGACAAAGCAGTTGCTTTTGCCGGAACACCACCACCAACATCAATAATAATGCTAGCTAGTATACATCGAACACTATTCTAGAAGCACTATACCTTGAATATACATTGAATGTATATTCTATACATTGAACAGAAACTATTCTAGAAGCACTTTACATGCATCTGCAGTCCTATGAAGCACACATTGCTATCGTCCTCCTTTTGCAGACGAGAAGAGTTCAGCACAGAGGGGCTAAGTGCCTTGGCCAGAATCAGTGCACCCAGCAAGAAGCAGAGCCAGGGTTCTAGGTGGGTCTGCCTCCAAACTTTCACTCCTAATCACAGCCTAATGAGGCTTTTACACTGGGTAGTGCATGATAGCTGATCAGCTTCTAGCAAAGCTTGTGACGCAGAGAAATTATTCTGTTAATATTTATTTAATATGTGGACCCAGGATCTCTCTGATAGATACACAACACTTCATTTTATGGTTGGGTGTGCTGAGGGTCAGTGTGGCCAAGTGACTTCCAAAGGCCACAAAGCTAGTGAAGAATGGAATGAGGTCAGGAGACCAGGTCTCCTCAACTTCAATCCAGAGCTGCCCCTTTTGCGTAGGACTGGAGGGCAGCTGACAACTGTATTCTCAGTCAAGGTGGAAGCTTCTTTGCTCCCTGGCCTGTACTGGCTCTAAATCCCATTTTCAGCAACACGCACTTTGGACACTTGAGATTTAAGGTGCTGTCTCCACTTAAGATCACAAAAATGTGGTAAGATAGTATTTTTGATTTGTAACACTACCGGCATTTCTTACATTTGAGTGGCACTACATACTTCACAAAATTGGTTTACAAATATTCTCATGTAGTCCTTACCATTTCCTGTACTGACACTAGACTTTAGCTTTTTTTTTTTTTTTTAAGATTTTATTTTCTTAGGTAATCTCTACACCCAACATGGGGCTCGAACTCGGAACGCTGAGATCAACAGTCACATGTTCCACCAACTGAGCCAGCCAGGCAGCCCTACCCTCCTGCCTTTTTTTTTTTTTTTTTAAGATTTTATTTATCTTTAAATTTTATTCATTTATTTATTTATTTTTGACACAAGACTTCAAAATTGGGTTGATTCTTCTAGAACCTCACCCTTATCAACATCTAATATAAAAGGAAATCCAATGCTACTAAGTAGCTATCGATCAGGTAATCTCACAGGTCTTTCCCCTTCCCACTCTATCACATTATCTTTGGTTTGATTTTACCTCCTTAGCGCTGACTTTGGTTTCCTTCTCTATCTCACCCAAAAATGCCTCTTTCTCTGTGCTCCGCACATAAACCTCTACCCCCCTGCTGGGTTCTTATTTAATCCACACTAGGGTCTTGGAGGCTCACCTATCACAAGAATAAGGTCCCGGATTCGGGTAGCATCTGCCTCGATGCGTCAGGTCTGTGCTTAAGGACCAGCCTGTGAATAAAGGTTTCTGTGTTTCTCAAATGAGGAAATAGGCTCACACAGTCCATGTAACTTGCTTAAGAGTAGAGCAGAGCCTGCTGGTTGTTCCTCAAAACTCATCTCATTAATTTTTGCCAATATGACTTGAGATTTTTAGCTGGCCACGTGGTCTAAAATAAGACTACAGTTCTTATAGTCACCTGACCAAGTTCTAACTACTGGGATGTAAGCAGAAGGCAGAAAAGGCGGCCTGGAGGACATCTGTTAAGTACCTTCTGCTCCCTTTCTTCTTCAACGTCTCTTCCTTTGTGATGGCTGCAACGTGAACTGGATGGACGAAGCCCAAGAAGTTGTCTTAAGGCATGATGTGGAAGCCGCGTGTGAAAGACGGTGGAACAACGAAATATTAGACTTCACCCTACGAGACTGCAAACTTCTGGATTCTGTGATATGACAGGTAAGTAGACCTGAGCTGCTATTATGCTAGTTTTTTGTTTTAATCTCTCGTGGTTTACCTAATCCTTAACCGATAGGAGGTCACAAGGCTAGTTCCCAGCACTTCTGAACTTTAAGCTCAATTGCCTTGACTCCAAAGGCCGTTGTTTTATTTTACCCCACAACAACTGGGGGCCTCCAACGACCTCGCTTTCAGGGCTTCTGTGAGGATGAAATGAGGAAACGGGTAAGAGAGCACTTTGTAAACTCTGAGGCCTTATTTATATGTGAGCAAAAGCAGAATTTTGTATTTGGGGAGAGCCGTGGAAAAGTACTTAATGTCTTAGCTTGCTTGTTGGTTGAGCAGGTAGGGGAAGAAGGAAAAAAAGAAAAAGCAAAAAGCCATGTTGTGCTAGAGTCCTGGATTCCAAGTGAACCGGAAACTCCTTTGGCTAATTCTAGGGCCGAAAGATGCCTTTCAAGTGGGGAAGGATGAGTTGGTCCGAGCGTCCAGGAGCTTTCTGACTAGCTGTGGTTTAAAGCTGCCCAAACTTTTGTGTAAATACACCTACAGCTTAAGTAAAATAGGAAGGATTGGGGATCGGGATTGCCCTAGTTGGGATATTCTCTGTGTCCAACATCTCCTCATGAAGGAAATTGTATTAGTAATAAGTCCGATTCCCAGTGTTGGAATTTGAGTTGCTTCGGGAGTGAGTGGCCAGGTTTTCAGAGGCTTGTTTGCTTTATGAAGAGTAGTGGGGTCAGTCTTTGCTGGCCAGAGGTCTCTAACCAGAGACAGGTTTCACACAGGGCTTTTCATATTTTCTGCCTTGAGCCAGACTCAAATACCAAGAAGTGTCTCAGGGGTATTTTTGCAAGTTTGCTCTTTTTCCTTTAGCAACTGTCAAACGGCAGCGAAAGCCAATGCTTAGAAGGTATGCATATGCTTCGAACACTTTGTTCAGGCTCCTCTGAAAGGTGTTGGGTTGCGTCCCAAAGCAAATATTGTTTTGGAATATTCTGGGGATGTTTTCAGCCCTTATTGCATAACTCAAGACTGATGATGTCCTATTGTGAAAAGATAAGGCAACATAGAGTCATCGCTCAAGAGTTAAGGGCTGCAAGTCAAGGGCTAGGCAGTGTTAGGAGCAGGGTGAGGAAATTGTAATTATAACAAAATGTAACAGTCACCCCACTTGTTTATGCCCCAGGCACTGTGCTGGCCCCTTACATATGTTGTATTACTTGAGCACCCTAACAACTGAGTCAGAATGATAATAGCATCCGTAGGTGAGAACAGATGTTGCTTTAGTGCTGGGTCTGGGTCCTGGAAGTTCCTTGCTGCCCCACGCATTGACACCTTAGTTTCTGGATTGTTACAGGGGGAGGGTTAGAAAGAGTGTTTACCTCTCCAACCATTCCTCACCCCTCCCCTCCCCTCCCTTCCACTCTTCTTTCTCTTTCCTTTCTTCATCTCCCTTTTCCTTCTAATCTAGCGTCCTGGAGAGTCAGAGAGTGATTCTCTCTCACAGGGCTCTACTAGCAGGGGTTAGAGTTATGATTTTGAAATAAAGAACATGAACCTGAATTCAAGCAAGTTGGATTCAAAGAGCAAGGGGATGGGTAAAGAAAGATTGTCAGTGATTGTTTCCATCAGCAGTTCTCAGACTTTATGATCTCAGGATTGCTTTTACTATTGACAATATTGGGAACCCCCAAGGGATGTTAGTTATGTATGTATATTTATTTACTATATGTATCTAAATTGAAAAATTAAAATCTTTATTAATCCGTTTAAAAGTAATAATAAATTACGAAACGCTAACATACATACTTGGGTGAAAAATCACCATATTTGGGTGCGAAGAATGTCATTGTGTTACTTTTTTGTACGCCTTTTCAGCGTTTGGTTTAACTGAGGAGAGCTCCTCTCCTACCTGCTTCTGCATTCGGTCCTTGTGATACGTTGTTTTGGTTGAATTATATGTAGGTAATGCAGCCTCCCCCAGGTGTCTAATTAAACAAGGAAAGAGCACAGTAATTAAGTTTACAAATAATTGTGGATATTCTTCTTGGATACTGCAATAAAATTGCCAGTCGTAGTTTCTAACAGGTCAGTTGCAATGTATAATCTGGAACTGTATTGATAAACTTTTTGGTTTTCTGTTATACTAAAATCTGTTGGTCCGTCTTGACCTATTATGTAACATGGTATTATGGTCATTTGAAAAAGCAGACAAACAAACATTAGGTCATTAAATTATCCAGATCTAAAGTAATACTAAGATTTCCATTTGTTAATATCGCCACCGATCTTATCAGAAAAGCTGTCTATCTCATGGTGGGGGATACAAGATTTCCAAAGTTCTAATTTTCACTTTTAAGCTTGAATTTTGTCATTGGCATCCCAAGCGGCACTCTGTTGTTTTTCTTGACTACACAGCCTCACTTCATTAATGTTCCAGGAAATGTTTGTCTAATAATCGAGTTTGAATAAACATAGTTTGCCAGCCATTCTTTCCCATGAAAATGGTATTTCATGAAAAAACAAAAGCAAAAATAAAAACAAGAAAACGCCAAATAATAGTTCAACTTGGAAGTCAATCAATTGCATCAGTGTTTGTCCTGGAGGTGACCAAAAGACGGAGCTCTGAAGCAGGGGTGCGGTATGGACACGTCCCATTTCGCCCCACGAAATATTAAAACGTGGCTTGTAATCAAGAGCTGCGATGTCATAACATTAATAACTTTTAGTGCTTTTTTAAAGACGTTCTTAAGTAATACTGGCTTTTCTCGTCCACTTAAAAAAATTCCCTGCGAGTCTATAATGGTGAAAAATAGCTTAATTCTGCAGTAGAGATATTAACTCAGTCTTCATATTTGCAGCCACATCTTTCATTTGCCAAGTGACTGTGTCACGGGAAAGTGGCAGTGCTGTGATTTCTGCTGACTTCTTTCAGCAGACATTCGGCAGCAGGTTTTCTTCAGCTCTTAGCTACTGACTGTCCGTCTTCAGCCAATGCACCATAATGAGCCCTGGAAGATGCGTCCGTGGATTTTCCACTTTAGTTTGAAAAGTTGTAACAAACAGTTGTTGGCTTAAAGGGCTTATTGCACCTTGATTTAAAATATTCCATTTCTGTTTCCCCAGCTCTGGATGCTTGATTTTAGAATAACATCTCAATTTAACTGGCACCTTAATACTATTAAAAAATGCTGCATTGCTGGGTCGCCTGGATGGCTCAGTCGGTTGAGCGTCTGACTTCGGCCCAGGTCATAATCGCCCAGTTTGTGGGTTTGAGCCCCGCGTCGGACTCTGTGCTGACAGCTCGGAGCCCGGAGCCCGCTTCGGATTCTGTGTCTCCCTCTCTCTCTGCCCCTCCCCTGCTCATGCTCTGTCTCTCTCTGTCTCAATAAAAATAAAAACATTAAAGAAAATGTTGTATTGCGTGATATGTAATCAAGTAAAATGTTTTTTTCCACAGTCACATTTTTACTTACAGTTCTCTATATACTTTCCTCATATTATAATTTTCAGCATATCTTTTTCAGCATACAGTTCATATATTTAGAGGTAAATGGTGCAGATTTAATGTAAGAACAAATCTTCCAATCTCCCTTTTTAAGCCAATGATCTATGCTAAAATACAAGTGTAAAAATAAATACAGCAAAGTGTACTTATTGCCGGTTGTTTTCATGTTGGCACAAGGTAATTTTGGAATTTCAAACAAATGATTTTTGGACAAAAATAGGTTACAGAGGTTAAAGCAGATATTTCCAAAGTAAAGCTAAAACCACAGCAGAAGTACTAAAGAATAAGCCTGAGTTAATCTCAGAAAATGTACACATTTATTTTCTAAAGCTACAACATTAGAAAATTCTAGAAAAACACGATAATGCACACCGATGCTATTAGTCATCAGAAGGATGGTGTCATCACATATTATAAAGAATCTCGAAAAGTCCACCATGGACTCGTGAAAAAAAAAAGGGTGAAAAAGTCAAATAATTCTGAACATCTGAGGAAAATAGTTTTTACCTTACAGATTCCTTGCGAAGGTCCTGCAGGCTGTAGGACCACCCTTTGAGAACTGCTAGGTACGAGCATTTAAGGCTGAAATACTTTTATAGCCTTGAAGAAGCATGATATATGGATAGATCGGTGTTAGGAGCTGAACTGTTTCCCCTCAATTATATGCTGAAGTTCATTTATTTATTTAACCCATAGTGCCACAGAATGTAACCTTATTTGGAAACGAGGTTGTTGCAGAGGTAAGTCAAGAGGAGATCATCCCAGAGTAGGGTGGCGTCCTTACTAGAAGAGGGGGTAGATGAACAGGGAGAAGATGGCCATGTGAGAGCAGAGGCAGAAATTGAAGTGCTTTGCCTACAAGGTCTGCCTGTCATTACACAAGAAAGGCATGGAACACTGTTGTCCGAGCCACCCACCTCGTGGCACTTTGCTATGGCAGCCCTAGGAAACTGGTACGATGAGCTAGTTCCAAAGACACGTAGGTGGGAGAGTCATTAATTTCTATTGTAAATCCAGGAAAGGTGGTTCACCTATAATTAAACAACTTTCTGCCCCAAAGAAACAAACCGATGAACGAACAAAGCCTGTCCTAGCCCATTGGAATGGATGGCATTTGGGGATCTGGAGCTTTATTCCCATCAGTGAGGAATGCTTGTAATCTTCCACTGTCACGTGTTACTGCTGGCCAGGGCTCTGGGCAAGTCTGTTCACCCTAAGGGGTGCTGGGCTGTTTAAGAGAAGATAACGGGAACCGAACCTACCGCGCTGATGTCCTGAAGCTAGCCTGGGTAATACGAAACGAAGACATTGGGAAGAGGGCAGATTTTGTCTCTAGCTCAGCCTCAAAGTGGACATTCTTCGGGTGAAAGGAGAAAAAAAGTAGCATTAACTTTTATTCACACACTGAGACCTGCATCCTAAACTTAGATGCGTTTGTCTTAGGAGATGTCCTTTCATGTTCTCCGAAGAAACCTTTCATATCCTGTGACATCCAGTTTGACATTTTTGGGTTTGGTTTTCTCCCTCGTGTCCAATTTTCGTTGATTGTATCAAAATGTCATAGATACTACCTATCTGAAGGGAGAAGTGAAGGCAAATTATTCTTAGGAAAAGTGGGCTGCAGATTATCACAAGTTGGCTCTGTTTAATAGATAAGGGAATTCAGATGACAGAGAAAGACAATTACATTGATTAATACTGGGGCACAGAGAGAAAGAAATATTAACCAGAAAGGCTTTGACTTCCAATCCCTACTACTTTAACAGGCACCCATCCCACCCTCCTCTCCTCTCCCCCACCCCAAAAATCCCCTCATTTCTATTGAAGCTGTTTTCAACAGCAGACCTCTCAGTGACTTTAACTTCAGAGGTTTGGAGCTTTTATCCCCTTGTTTAAACTAATTCATGGTCATACATGTGGGTTACTCTGGTTTTACTCTGTCGGTACAGACACAAACTATTTTGCCACAATTAATGTTTTGGTCAACAATGTGCAGACTTAAAGGCCTGAGTTATATGACTAGGCAAATAAAAGCAGACCACAAAATTTGGTCTCCTCTGGTTGGCTGTGATTCACCCATATGGGCAAGCCAGCCGTGGTGCCGCTTTCCCCGAAACCCCAGGAAAATCAGACTGTCGTGTTCTACTTCTTTGTCCCTTTATACAGATGCAGAGTCAGTCTGCCGAAATGGTGGGGCTCAAATATTTAATTTGTGTCATGCAGTGGAACAATTTCAACAGGTAGCGATTAGTCAAGTATCCCAACTGAAAAACATTCACACATCATTCAGAGACGCACGACCTTCTGGCCATTATGGCAGGAAAGGAGCCGCCCGGGAGTCCACGCGATTTTACAGATTCCAAAATATTTGATATAATAGGTCTTTTTTTTTTTTTTTTTTTTTTAACGGAGGGGTTCAGGCTACAAAATAAAAATTACTGATTTTGTGAATAAATATATTTTCTTAAATGATTTAGAAACCTCTGTTTATTCATTTACTGACAGTGTTTAGAATATATAGTAGCCAGTGTGTCTGCAGATATATTTATGTTGGACTGTTTGGCTTGGCTTCACCTCTGTAATAATTTATAACAGTTTCAATGTAAACCCTCCACTGAGCAGGTCATAAAGGTCCTGGATTTTAACCATCCTTGTTGCCGATAAAGCCACAGCACTGGTTCCTACCACCGAGCTTGAGCTCATCCCTATCAGGCCCGTGGAAATTCTTGACTTAGGCAAGTTTAAATGCTAAAGAATTTTAATTCAGTTTCCTGTTTCTCAGCTTTATGTTCCTTTTCAAAAGAGGGACTTATTTATTTACTTTAGTGTCTTTCTATTTTTATTTATTTTTAGGGCGTTAAAGACGTCACTTCCTGAATTATCGTGTAGGAATTAATTAATTAATTATCTTTTCTTTATATTATATTATATTATACATTTAAAAATATACAATATTTTGTACATTATAGTACTTTATAAAATGTATATTTATATATAATACGTTATATATTTATATATGTATATTATATAGTTAAAAACATTATGCAACATTGTGCATAATATAATGGAATTTAGGGAACAGAACAAGCAAGCAAAGAAAAAAAGGGACAAGCAAAAAAAAAAACAGACTTAAATACAGGGAACAAGTGGATTTTATTTATTTTCAAGAAATAAATCTTTAGAAGCCATTGTCAAATAAAATTACATTCTTGTATTTAAAAAAAAACCTGATTAAGATCAACCTTCATATGTGTATTTATTTATGCTCTCACCCTGTAATTGACAGATGCTGGCATAAAATGGGGAAAATAATCCTGATGCTGAGGTATTTCTTTTTTTTTTTTTTTTGATACGAAATTTATTGTCAAATTGGTTTCCGCACAACACCCAGTGCTAATCCCAAGGTATTTCTTAATATGTGTCAATTTCAATTAGCTGATGAGACGCATCAATGTTTGCACTATATCTTCACTTTCAAATTTTCTTAAATTTTCTACTCTATAGAAATATTCCAGGTATTTTATTTGAGATTTGGATATATTTCTAGATATTATATTGACAGATTCTTAATGTCAAAACATCCTTATTGTTAATTAATGTACCCTATTCCAGTTATGAAATTGATAAAATGCTTTCAATACAATTTAATATATTATCTTTAACTACCTATGTAATATATTCCTTATTTTGGGAGGCAGAAGAATTAGTAGTTTTTTTTCCAAAGGAAAAAATAAACACCTTTCAAGAGAATTTATAGGGTGCATTTGGGAAAGAATGAACATTTCTGAGAAAGATCAAAGTGATAAAAAACCACTTAGTGGTGAGTAAAATGTATACAATTCTATAGCTTAAAATGAATAATCCGTGTAAAGAATGTTTTATAATTAGGAACCTGTTAACTCTACGAGTACGTCGACAAAATTGGTCATCATACTCTGGTTTGCTAATGTTTATCATCTCTACATTCATTTATCCATTTTTGCAAGAAGTATTTATTAAGCACCTGCTTTGGTATTTCTCAGGGCATTTTGCAAACTGGGTGTGGTTACCTCACTTTCACAGGTGATAAAGGAAAAGATCTGAGAAATTACTTAAAGGGGCTCAATATCGACACGGAAGACTGAGCGGAGTGGAGATCTGAACAGTTTCCGTTCAGTTTTCAAAACAATGGTGGGCGGTTGTAAAACTAGCTCTGGAATGAAACAGATCAACATATGCATACTGCTGAGGCCTCTTGCTAATAGCGTGACCTTGGTCAAGTTGTTTAACCGCTGGAGGCTTCAGTTTCCTTTTGTTCACCTTGCAATCCTTCCCCCACCCCCTCTAGCTGGTTAAGATCCAAAAAAGCTCTAGTCAGGGGGCACCCGGGTGGCTCAGTCCATTCAGCAGTTACCTCTGACTCTGGGACTATGGATTTCGGCTCAGGTCAAGATCTCATGGTTCATGAGATCCAGCCCCCAGTCCTGCTCTGTGCTGACAGTGCAGAGCCTGCTTGGGATTCTCTCCCTCCCTCTCTCTCTGCCTCTCTCTGACTTGTACCCTCTATCTCAAAATAAATAGGGGTGCCTGGGTGGCTCGGTGGGTTAAGCGTCCAAGGTCACGATCTCACGGTCCGGTCTGTGAGTTCATGACCCGCGTCGGGCTCTGTCCTGACAGCTCAGAGCCTGGAACCTGTTTCAGATTCTGTGTCTCCCTCTCTCTCTGTTCCTCCCTGTTCATGCTCTGTCTCTCTCTGTCTCAAAAATAAATAAACGTTAAAAAAAATTAAAAAAAAATAAAGAAAGATACGTTAAAATTTTTTAAATAAAAAAAAAACTACACACACAAAGAGCTACAGTCAGAAAATGGGGCTGGGCGTTGAGAATCTTGATCCCTGGGCATTCAACTTGGGGCAAAAGGGGGTTCATGGTTACTGACTCATTCGCCAAGGTAAGATACGCCTTAGGTGTCTGAAAATTAAAAACAAATATCATATGGCCTTAACACATAAAATAGATTTATAATACTTTGGAACAATCAATAAGAAACAGAAAAAATATAAAGATGATAATTCTATATGCCACATTCTCCATTAACTACTGCTAATACGTTAACATCTATATACATACATAGGGGTGTGTGTGTGTGTGTGTGTGTGTGTGTAAATTTACACCTGTAGGATCATACTACACTTACAGAAACAGGGCCACACTGCAAATTTTTACCAAAACTGGAATGTGAGCACAACGTTTCCAGGTACATACTTTTAGTGGCTGGATAGTATCGGATATACAGGTATAGCTCTATATACTTGCCTAGTTTCATACTGATAAGCATTTAGCTTCAAGAAGCGTCCTTGTACAATTGCTCACTAATGCACTAGACATCATAGGAATACATTCTAGAAATGAGATTACTAAATCAAATTGTATTTCTCTTTCAACTGTGACATAACACAAATTGCTTTCTCGAACAGCTGTATAAATTTATACTTCCAGAGTGTGAGTACCTATTTTCTAGGCAACACTGAATTTCTCTACCTTTGAAAATCCTTTGCTAGTAGAATGTGTGAAAAAACGGTACCTTTCAGAAGTTATTCATTTCTTAAAATGGGAATCACCACCTTTTTGAAACATGTTTTGTTTTGTTTTGTTTTAAAGAACAGTTTTAGATTTACAGGGAAATTGTGAAGGTAGTAGAGAGCTCCTATATACCCATTTTCTGTATTATTATTATTTTTTTTAAATTTTTTTTAATGTTTATTCATGTTTGAGAGACAGAGAGAGAAGTGTGAGCAGGTGAGGGGCAGAGAGAGAGGGAGACACAGAATCTGAAACAGGCTCCAGGCTCCGAGCTGTCAGCACAGAGCCCGACGCGGGGCTCGAACTCATGAACTGTGAGATCATGACCTGAGAGAAGTCGGACGCTTAACAAACTGAGCCACCCAGGCGACCCCGTATTATTATTTTTTTGTCTATTTATTTTGAGAGACAGAGAGAGTGCAAGCTGGGGAGGGGCAGAGACAGAGGGAGAGGGAGAATCCCAAGCAGGCTCCATGCTCGGTGAAGAATCTGCCACGGGGCTCAATCTCATAATCCGAGCCAATATCAAGAATTGGACGCTTAACCAACTGAGCCACTTTCCCTATTATTAACGTATGACATTAGTATGACATTAGTATGCTACATTTGTTATAATCAATGAAACCCTATTGACACATTATTTTCACTGAAGTCCATGCTTTATTGGAATTTCCTTAGTTTTGACCTGATGTTCTTTTCTTTCCAGAATCCTACCCTGATTACTACGTTACAGCCTCCATGACCTCTTGTTGGCTGTGACCAACAAGTCACATGAGCCAGTATGGCTCATACTTTCCTAGTAAAGCTGATGCTGTGCCACCTTCGTGATTAGTTTATAAAAGATTGGCTTTTGTCTTTGGTGTATTCTCTTCCTCTCTGGTCACTTGTTTTAGGGAAAACTAATTTCCATGTCCTGAGAACATGTCAGGAAACTGAGGGAGAGGCTCATGTGGTGAAAAACCACCTTCACCTCTTCACCTCTTGGCCTCTTGCCCAAGAAAAAACTGAGACATGCTGACCACCAGGTAAGAGAGCTTGGAAGTAGACCCCACCCCCTGCCCCCGCCAAGACTTCACCCAACTATAGTCCCGCTTGACAACTTGAGGGCAAAACTGGGGTAGATCCTGAGACAGTACCAGCTAGCCAAAATACGCCTGAATTCCCACCCCTCTGAAACTCTCTGGGATGATACATGTTGTTCTAAGTGGCTAAGTGATGGCACAATATGTTGCACAGCAATACTTAAATAATACAGGTGGGTATTGACAAAAGTAAATAGAGAGGGGAGAGTAATGCTGATTGGTTCATATGCCTGCTGTCCCCAAATTTGCTGTGAATAAGAGGATTGTAGTTTTAGCAGATGGTTTGAATTCATTGATGGGTCTGAAGTTAGCATAATGGAAAAGAGCAGACCCGGCAACAGAATGGAAATAACGGAAACAAAAAACTGGATAAAGACCTCTGAGAGTCCAACTTATGTTGAGGACCTTCCACCTGAGGTCTCCAACCATCTGATGGTGGGTATTTTTCTCTGCAGGTATGGCAAAAGGCAAGAGATGCAAAGGACAGTTGAGGTTACGGGTGAGCATGAGGAGTTCAGATAATGCACCATGGATGACTTCTTGATTTTGCTGAAGAGCTGTCGACAGCTGGCCATGTGTTTATCATGTCCATGCCCATTTTACTCGGGCATGTTGATCTGGGGTCCTCTGGACACTTATCCCGCCCTGAGGACACCATCTCACTTTGGGGTCTGGCCCCTACCATTCGGGGCTTAACACATTCCTAAACTCTATTCTAGCAGCTTCTAACAACCCTGTGAGGTCTGAAAGTCATGAACTATTTTCCTGAGCTGAGGTCCAGGAAGGCTAAGTGATTAATCTAGAGTCCCACAGCTAGCCAGTGACAGAGCCAGGCCTAGACTTGGAACTCCTGGTTTCCTGTCTGATGCCAATATGCTTTTTTTTTTCCTTTTTTCTTTTTTAGGTTTTCCTCATTATGACTATGGCAGACCAGACTCAACAGGTACATTGGGAGCAGGCCACTGAAGGATGAGCAAATTGAGCTGCATTTAGGATTTGTGCATCCTAACATCTTAAAATGTTTTTCTAACATTTTGGGTTTGGCATAGCGAAATGTGCCAAGATTCCTTTCCTTTCATTTTTAAACCCACATGTATTTTCAGGGAAATTAAGCTCATATGTTTCTGATTCATTTACTGTATAACTCATCAAAATATTGTTTTATAACAGTTCTTGGCAGTCCATGAAACCTTTTAAAATATAGACTTTTCCCCTCTTGCTACCAAGGAAGCCATGTTTTACCAAGAGCACAGTACCAATTAACTCCTAAGGGTTTTCTGAATAAGCTTCACATGAATGCTAAAGACCTCATTGGGTTCTCTGTGATCAACAAGAATGCAAGTCAACAAATGCCCATTGAACATACACTATATATTGGATTTTTTGGAATGTGGAGTCATAAAGGTAAATGGGGAGTGACCTCTAAGAGTTAAAAAGCTACCATGATGGAGACAGATAACTAACTATAGCCAAAATATTTATTTATATATAACTAATATGTATACATATTTATCAATATAATTTATTGTCAAATTGGCTTACATACAACACCCAGTGCTCACCCCAAGAAGTGTCCTCCTTAATGCCCATCATCCATTTTCCCTCTCCCCACCTCCATCTACCCTTAGTTTGTTCTCTGTATTTAAGAGTCTCTTATGGTTTGCCTCCCTCCCTCTCTGTTTGTAACTAGTTTTTTCCCCCCTTCCCTTCCCCCATTGTCTTCTGTTCAGTTTCTCAAGATCCATATATGAGTGAAAACATATGATATCTGTCATTCTCTGACGGACTTATTTCACTCAGCATAATACCTTCCAGTTCCATCCATGTTCCTGCAAATGGCATGATTTCAATTCTTTCTCATTGCCAAGTAGTATTCCATTGTATATATAAACCACATCTTCCTAATCCATTCATCAGTTGATGGGCATTTAGCCTCTTTCCATAATGTAGCCAAAATATTTATTGAGAACTTGAATGTGCCTGCTACTGGGTGAAGCCTTTTATAAATATTATTTGCTATAATATTCTCAATCACTCTATGCATTATTATCCTTATTTTATATATAAGAAAACTGAGACATAGACAGTTTACTATGTCAAGTCATATAGTTGGCAATGGATACAAGACAATCTCTAGCAGTTGGATTGCAGAGATCGGTATTTAAGCTGTTATCGTAGACTTAGAAATTAAGATATGGTGAGACTCAGCTAATGCCCAGCTTTTTGGAGATAGAGATGGAACTTCATTAACGTCATAAATTAACATCTGTTTAAGCTTTAATTTTGACCAGGAGATTATTTCCTCCTGGCCACTTTGCTTGTATTTTGGACATTCTTTGGCAAAGGTCATGATCATACAGCAAAAGATCTTATTAATACCTTTTGGGTAGCTTATCTGAGATGTTGACCACATGAATGAGTGTTGCTTCTCATATAATGGGGCTGTCTCAAAAACTCTGTCCTGTCCACACTGGACACAACAATCTTTATCCTGTGCTTTCTCTGAATTAATTTTTGTGTGATAATACCATTATTGGTATTGATAATATAATAAGAGGAGATACGATATTTTGAAGATACTGAGGCAGAGACCAGGTAAATAATAACCACTAAAGCTCTCTAAGGTAGGTTTTTCCATCATATATATTTCATAATTTATCATATGTATTTAAACTTTATAATTTATCATCCATACTATTGTTAATTGTCATTTGGGATTCCTTCTTTCTTTCTTTCTGATTATTAATATTAAAAATACGTTAAATCTTGTACAAGCCTTCACACAAGAGTATTAAGGGCAAGATTTTCTCTAATTGTTAGGAATTACAAGTGCTAGGTATGTAAATGCCACTTATGTAAGGTGATGTAAATTGTTTTCAATTTTAATTTGTTATTTTAATTTACATTTCCAGTAGAAATATATAAGTGTTTCATAATTCTATAACTATGTCAACTCTTTCTTTTTTCCTGAACATATAGGTGTTTTCTCTCTTTTTTAAAAAAGTTTTTATTTAAATTCCAGTTAGTTAACACACATTGTAATATTATTTTCAGGTGTACAATAGAGTGATTCGACAATGTCATATATCACCCAGTGCTCATCACAACAAGTGTCCTCCTTAATTCCCATCACCTAGTTCACCCATCCCCTCACCCACTTCCCCTCTGGTTCCCCCAGCAACTTGAAGAATTTAAACAGAAGAATATTATTGCAGGGCTTTGGTTATGTAGGTGATGGAGTTGCCAACTTGAACAGGGTTGCCCAGAGACTAACCACATCAAAAAACGCTATTACCCTTGGGCTGGTGGACAAAGGGAAGATATTGGGTTATCAGTCCCAGTAAGCTGGGACCACTCAGTCTACTTGAGAATCTCTGGCTTAATGTGTAGTCTCAGTTCAGCTCTCTCATTTGTCCTAAAGACAGAAAAAAAAAAAAAAAAAAACAACCCTAAGGAATAGTGAGAAAAAAATGGTATCAATCGACTGGAGGTTCTGGCGAGGCTAAACTACTTGTAGGAGGGTCACTAGAGAAAGTGAGCCCCAGAATAGAAGATATGAACCAGAGAATTCTATATTTAAATTTGAGATTTTGTAGGCAGTGCAGGTTTTAGTTGAGGACAATGTGACTATGACGCACGGGAGTGAGAAAGTAAAGTCAAGTTGAAAGAAAAGTCTTCGGAGGTGAGGAAAGTGAGGAATAAAGAGACTAACAGGGCTGCTCTCTTGCACGATACCTGGGGCCCTATCGAGTAGTCATCTGTGACACTGGTTAAGCTGAGGTTTAAATGATTAATCCACGCCGAATTTCATCCCTTGCCCCCCCACACTAGTGTATGAGTAGGAGCTTCTTTCTGTCTTGCTCAAGACTGTATCTCCAGTAACTACAACATGGTCTGTCAAGAGGCACTCAATAAATATTTGTTGGATGAACGAATAAATGGTGATGTCACTAAAAATCAAGAGTAATGCTATGAAAGGTGAATTAACACCTAAAGACTTCAATGAATGAGTAGAAGAGACTTGAAGTTCAGTGGATGACAGCAAAAACTTGGTAAAAATGGAGATAAAACAGAATAGCATGACCCTTTTAAGCTCTAAGGGTTCCTTTGCTTTTGGTGTGTGGCCAGAGAACGATCATGATGGGCCAGTCCCGCTCCTAAGCCACATGAGGCGTGGGATGAAAGATCATCCACTTGCAAAGCTACAGGGAAAGTGAACTTGGAAAGAGTCAGCTAGGTTTCTAGGCAAGATGGAAGAGTGAACATTCTGTGAAGGGGCCAGTGATCAAGAGGATCTTGCTGATTACAGGTGTGGATTTCCAAGGCCTGCTGGATAACGATGGAGGGAGGACACACTGGTTAGAATCCCAACAAAAGTGAATTCCACTCAGATGGTTCGACTTTGGAGACTTTCATAAGGGAACCGTTTATCAAGGTGGAGTCAGGGTTCAGGGGGACTCATCAAGGGCAATTAAGTCATGCGGAGACTGGAAAAAGTTCCCTTCAAAGCCCACTGAGCCCCACACCATAGAGGAATAAATGCCTATGGGAATTGTGGTCCAGGAGGAAGAAGGCCACTACGAGAACTACGTCAGCAAGTCAGGGAAGCAGTGGGGAGGGAGTGGGAGATAAGTGCTCCACCACATTCTACATTTATTCTGTTTTTCTGCTTGGACCTCCCCTCACAACTGCTGCACCCAACTGGATGCAAGAGGAGAGATGACTCTGGAAACTTCCCTCCATTATGCGAGTTTGACTCCAGGGGAAAAGCGGAGCAGAGAAGGGCAAAACATGAGTTTAGGGTGGTGGTGATAGGTGGAGATAGGCTAGCTGGTTGAGAATAAAAAAGGAAGACGTTATCAAAAAAGCGATGCAAAGAGAGATGTGGGAATCAGTTTTGGGTGTTAATGAAAGGTGGAGTTAAAGTTGGATGGCAGATTATATGCTTGAAGTTTATACCAAATGTCCCAGAGAGGCGGTACGCATTCCTTTCCTTGCCTTAATGAAATCTGGCTCACTCCGAAGAGTCTGCATTTTTATTTAGTGCTTTGTGATATGTTTTTTGGGAGTTCATGCTTTCCTGGGTGCTCACTAGAAACACACACTATAGGAGAGGCTTTGTAGCTAGGACATCATCATTTTCTGCCACTCATGCACAAGGGCAAAGATGGACAAACATGGGGCCACACTGGTTAGAGAGAGATGTCTGCCATTGCTCAGTGCAACCCAAAGGCTCTGCAGAAACCCTGTCACTCTCTTACTTGGAAATAACCTGAACCCTTTGGGCCAGCTAAGTGTGATCATATTCTGAAAGCTTTCTCATGTCATAGATTTTGCTGTGGTCTCAATCACGATGTCATTTCCTATGTATGACCACTCTTTAGATATTAAGTAAATATTAACTTAATATTGAATGTTGAATTAGTATTTACCAGATCACCACTTATTTTGTGAAGTCTTCCCTGTTTCGACTCCAAAGCAGAAATGGAACAAAAGTTGGTTTGCCTTTTGCTGCAGCCACTGTGGAAAACAGCATGGAGGTTCCTCAGGAAATGAAAAATACAACTACCCTATGATCCAGTAATATCATCACTCAGTAGCCCCAAAATACAAAAACCCAAATTCAGAGATAAATGCACCCTCATGTTTATTGCAGCATTATTTACAACAACCAAATTCTGAAAGCAGCCCAAGGGTCCAGTGATAGATGAATGGAAAAAGAAGATGTGGTGTATATACACAATGGAATATTACTCAACCATAAAAAGAAGGAAATCTTGCCACTTGCAATGACATGGATGGAGCTAGAGACTATAATGCTAAGTGAAATAAGTCAGAGAAAGACAAATACTGTAAGATCTCATTCATAGGTGGAATTTAAGAAGCAAGACAAGTAAGCAAAGGGAAGAGAGAAGAGAAGAGAAGAGAAGAGAAGAGAAGAGAAGAGAAGAGAGGAGAGAAGAGGAGAAGAGAAGAGAGAAACCAAGATACAGACTCTAAGTAGAGAACAAATTGATGGTTACCAGGGGGGAGGGTACTGGGGGGGAGGTTGGTGATATAGGTGATGGGGATTAAGGAGGGCACTTGTGATGACCACTGGGTGTTGTATACAAATGTTGAATCACTATATTGTACACGTGAAATTAATATAACACTGTATGTTAGCTATACTGGAATAAAAAAAGCAGATTATTCAAGTATGTATCATAAGAAGAACATTCTAGAGAATATAGAAGATCCATGTCCTGCTTTAAGAAACAAATGATCTGCATATGTGTCTACAAAATGATTCTTTAGGTAAAAGATTATCATCTTGGCAAGAAAAGAAATATTATGGCAATTATGACAGTGGTATCATTGGGTTAAGAGAATAACATTGAGCACCATTCAGTGGTAGGTTCCATTCCAAAGCTACAAACTTGAACTCAGAGTTTCTGCTTCTGGAAAAATAAGAATAATAATGCATATAATTATTAGAATCATAGGTCCCCAACCCCCTTCCTCTAAGCAGTGATTCTTAACTGGGAACAGTACTGCCCCCTTAAAGGGCATCTGGAAATGCAGAGGGTGTTTTTGTTTGTCTCAATAACAAGGAATGCTACTGGCATTACGTTTCTGGAAAGAGCAATGGGCACCATCCTGCAATGTGGGGGCAGTTGTGCTTAATAAAAAACCATCTCATCCAAAATGGCTGTGGTACTCCCATTGTGAGATATTAAATGCCACAGCTATTTAAAGAATGATTTTTCTCATTCCTGGTTCTGGATTTTTCCATCTAACAGCTGCTTCTCGAATCTTACGCTCTGCTCTGCCACCCTCAATTCCACTAGGGGCCACCAGTCAGTTTGCTAATAATTATAATCCCTACTGATGGTGTGGGGGACACTGCATGACCTTGGAGTTGTGTCTATTGGAGTAAAATCCCCAATTCTGCCACTCCTTAGCTGTATGTCCCTTAGAAACTTACCTAAGTACTCTGAGATGTAAATCACTCTTTGAGAGAATAAGTTTACTATCATCTTCTTTGTCTTGAATTCTTTTTATATTAAGGCAGGATAGACACATATTTAAAATAACTCCTGCCTCGTAGAATACTTACAAAAATTAATGGAGACAAGACCAACATAGAGCGTCACATAGAGTATGAAACGTGGTAGACGTTTAATAAATGGTGGCTACTATTTTCTTCTGCACAGCGAGTATATTTGATACCGAGTGCAAAAATGAGACACTGGACAATTCAACCTCAGAATATCTAGCAGATTCCAGCAACAGTTTTGCAAACTTTTGGCAGCAAGAGCAGGCGAATAAGTTAAATTTTATAATCTGAATAATGAAATCATTTGAGAGGCGACTGAAGGTTCAGAGGGCGGGTTGGGGAGGAAATGTTATTCTATCTGAATGTGTTCACCTAATCATGCACATTTTAGGATAATACCAAGTTGTATTTTCCTGAATAGAGGATTTCATGCCCAATTTCCACCACTTGCTTTCAAGAGAATGGTCCCCTATGTAACAGCCCACTGTGCTGTCCGACCCTAACCAAGGGCTCTAAGGATGGAGCCTTCAGCCTTTATTTTGAACTTCCTCGATTAGGCAAGCTTGCCAAGCCCCGATGTTGTTGTGGCATATTTGAACGTTGGTTTCAACAAAGTACAACTCCCCTGAAATAATTGACTAGCCCTAAAGTGTTTAATCTCCAAGTTAGACTTTTGTAATTCTGGAAGCAGGAAATGGTTCTCTGCAAATATTTAGAAATGCTGTGGAAACGCTGAGGTTCACATCCATGGCAACCCTTAGGTTGCAGGCTGTAAAAGGCATCATGTCTTCCTTCATAGAATTATTCAATTCTTAAATATTTGTCATCAGGTAAAAGATGGAGGCTGACATAGGAGAGGCAAGCTCCTCAAGTTCATCTTAAGAAGACCCTGGTTGACAGCTGACCCCACAGTCCTATAAACAGCAGCATAAATTCCCTTTCCACTTAAACTGCATCTGCTGGGCAAGGTTTTAATAAAGCAGCAATTCATGGAAAGGTTTCCCCTTATTGCAAGTGTCAAAGTTCTCCTTGTTTAAGTTCACCGTTGGCAAAGCGTGCCTGGCCTCAGCTGTGAACTTTGCCTTGTTGCCTCACCTCTCCTTGACAGAAAAAGATTTCACAACCAATTGTAGGATGTATCAAATTCTGTATTTGCATACCATTTGAAGATGGTATGAAATGGAATGGAATGGAAATAAATGCTGTATCTGTCACTGAAATTAATTTCATCACATAATAGTAAATGTTCTCTGAGAAGTTGTGTTTGCATATATTAACCTGGGTAAAGATATATTACAAAGATAAATACACAAAAATAAATATATGGAAAATCATTTGGCTTCAAATCAAGAAGGCAGGAGCCTTGGGTTTAAATCCCAGCTTTGATTCCTCATTGGTTGGAAAATGGTGGATACCATTATTTAGATCAAGGATAAGTTGTAGGTGGTTTTCACTGTGTCATTGAAGAGATAGATGGCAAAGCAATTTATTATATTGGGGAGCACGGGGTGGGGAGGAGAGCAAGAACACAGAAGAGGAAGAACTCATTCTTCTGAGGAAGGCGATTATCTTAGTTTCGCACTTACTGAGTTTGAGACCCCAGCGGGGTGTTTTTTTTGGTGAAGCTGAATATAGTCATGTGATGCTCAAACAGAAAGTGTAATTTGGGTGCCATTAATTTGTAGATGACAATTGAAGCACAGGCATGGATGCATTCCCTGTAGGCTGGTTCCTACAGTGATAAGAGAAGAAGGCAACGACAAGAATCCAAAGAATGTCAACACTTAGTGGGTAATTAAAGCAGGGAAGACTAGTGAGGAAGGGTGACTAAAAATACATGCCATGGTGCGGTGTGTGTGTGTGTGTGTGTGTGTGTGTGTGTGTACAACTGGGAAAGACGTGTCAAGAGAACTGTTCCAAGGGGGAAGCAATTATGCCTGTCAGAAGCATCTGAGGGGTTCAGTAAGGTAAGAACTAAAATCTGTTCACAGGATTAGTTATTTGTAAGTTTATTGGTGGCCATGTTGAGGGATTTCAGTGAGAGTAAAAACCAGGCTGGAGTAGAGTGAGGAGTGGAGTTAGCCTGGAAAGAAGAATTAGGGTTGTAAGCCTCCTATCTTCAGATATTTGAAGACTTCTTATAGAAAGTAGGAAAACATTCCCATTTATTTTGCCTCCATAGAGCAAAACAACGGATAATGCAACATCACTTTGGGATATATTTTGTAGGCATATCCAGCAATTGCAATTATTTAATTTAATAGTTGCAACATTAGAAAGTTGTAAGATTCCATCACAGGAGTCATTTAGTCGTGGATAAAACACCACCAGGGAAAGAGAACATAGAGATGGTTTACCCGCATCCAGTGGATCTATTCTGAGACCGTCTAGCACAGAGGCTCACTGTCTTTGCAACCTTGGGCAGACAGCAGCTCACACGCTTATCTATCGTTTCCAGGTCATAGGGGCCAGTAAGGCCGGTCATTATCTTTTCCTTTAATGCCCAATGTCAGTGGGACAAAAATCACTCAGAAGTCCTTGCGGTGAGCAGTTGAGTTTTGAGCTGAGTTGAGAAAGCCCAGGGCTGTCTTGAACTTTGCCCAGACTCACCAGGGGATCCTCCGGGCTTCTCTCACCTCGTTCTGCTGGTGCTTTGGGAGAGAGCCCTCAGCATTTCTGTAATGTCTGTGTTGCTTCACTAATTGATTAAAAGAAAAATAAACACCTCTGGGGTGAAGGTCTGCCTCTTACTTAGGACCAGACTGCATCTAGCTTCTGGGCTTCTGAGTGGGTATCGTAGAGCGATCTTGCTGGTGGTAGTTTTTACAGAGATTTTCCAGGCCATGAAAGCTGCTGTTGGTAGGCATTGCAAGAATCCAGATTAGGTCCTTTGATGGCAGAAAGAGCCTAAACACTCTAATTCAGAGGATAAAGGAAGCAGGAGGTGATGAAGGAGGAACATGGCGAGACGACCAGAGAGAGACCTTCAGGGGCCACGAGCATCAAAACACTCACTATGGGACGCCATTCCTTTCCTTCCATGTGTAACTTATAAACAACTCAGAGCCATATGATCATTATGAGGACATCAAATAAAGTTCTTATGTTTCTAATGATAATGATTCCAGTGTTTTTAAAACACTTTCAAAGTCTTTAAATAATGGCATTCGTGCCATATTTTCCTGTACCCAAGGCAGCACATTATTGGATGCTCCTATGTGCACTTAGCACAGGGTTGTGTGTTTCGAGACCAAAAACTATTGGAGCAGTTGTGACAGTAAAGGATGCTGTATTCTCCTCAATTAATTAGTAGACTGACAAATTAACCACTCATTATGTAACAATTAAGCAGTTATTATTTACCAGTACTAGATGAAGGGATGAGAGGCAGACAAGGCAGTCACCATCACTGCCTCAAAAGACCCTAAACCACTTTATGTTTACACGACTTCAGTTCTTTGTGTATACAGCAGACAAGAAAACGATCTCCACTTCTTGCCTCCTTGAGTTACTGTGTCTGATATTCTTCTGGAAGAATGAAAAATGATTGCACGTCAGATACAGGAATGATATTTCTGGTGTGTGTTTCAAATATAGCCAACTCATGGACATGGATGCAAATCTGGCAAATAAAGAGTTTCAGAAACTAGCTTATTTAATATAGCCCTTATACAAAGAGACACAAGAGAGATGATTTCTGTCTTTTCAGCCATGTGACGATACAGAAAGAAAGTGACCGTCTGCAAACCAGAAAGAGAGCTCTCACCACACGCTGAATTTGCTGGCTCCCTCATCTGGGATTTTTCATCCTCTAGAACTGTGATCTATGGTGTTTGTCATAACAGCCCAAGATGACCCAAGACAGTAATTTGTACTGAGAGCGGGGTGCTGCTGTAACGAACACTTCAAATTGTGGAGGGAGCTTTAGAAGTAGGTAAGAGGTAGTGGCTGGAAGGGTTTTGTGGCACATGCTAGGGAAAAGCCAGGGTTGTCATGAATGGACTATGAAAAAGATTCTCGTGGGAACTCAACAAAGAAAAAGGAGAGCTGCAAGAAAGCTACTGTCTCCTGAGAGGATTTGTGAATGTTGATAGAAATACGGATGGTCAAGACTGTTCTGGTAGGATCCTAGATGGGAGTGAGGAGCGTGTTACTGGACAGTGAAAAAAAGGCTATCCTTGTTATAAAGCAGCAAATAACTTGACTGAATTATTTGTGCTCTAGTGTTTTGTGCAAGGTGGATCTTGAGAACAATGAAATTGGATGTTTAACTGAAGAGATTTCTACGCAAAGTTTTGAAGAAGCAGCTAATCCCATTTATGAGGCCTCTACCATGACCTCATCACCCCCCAAGGTCCCATCTCTGAACTCCTTCACACTGGTCATTAGGGTTTCAACTTATGAATTTTGTGGGGGGGGGGGCATAAACATTCAGCCAATAACATTCTGCCTCTGGCCCTCCCAAGTTGATGTCCTTCTTGTAGGTAAGATACAATTCTTCTATCCCAACAGCTTACAAGTCTTAACTCATTCTAGCATCAACTCTAAAGTCCAAAGTCTCACCTAAATTCTAAGTATCATATAAATAAGATACAGGTAAGATTCCAGGTAGGATTTATCCTGAGGTAAAATTCTTCTCCAGCTGTGGACCTGTGAAACCAAGCAAGTTATGTGCTTCCAAAATACAGTGGTGGGACAGGTATATGATAGACATCCTCACGCTCCCTGTGTCACATGAGGGGATAAGGAGAAGCCTCCAGAACCATGAGAAATAAGTTGTTGTTTAAGTCGCCTAGTCTATGGTAATTTATTACAGAAGCTAGAACTGACTAAGACAAGCCCAGGAACACTGTGAGCAAAATCTTAAATGTGATAAAAGTCAGGACATAAGCAGAGGACAGAAATAAATTCAATATGCTGTAACAAAAACAAGTTAAGGTCACCCTTGAATGTTCCCACATCTTCCCTACTGTCACCCTACCGAGTTTTAAGCCATTTTTCTTGGAGTCCATTGGCGTATGAACAAGGAAGCAACATGTGATTTAAGAGATGTTTCTAAACTGCAACTGAAAAAAAAAACCCAACATTTTTTAATATAATACATTTTAATAAAAATTTTCGTCCCTGCCAACACGCACACTGGCCATCATTTCGAAAGTCGTGCCTGACTTTTAGACGACAGGGCAAGGAATAACACAAAGCAACGCAAGATGGCAGAACAGAAAGGGATCCAAGCTGACTGCAGGAACATTGGTCAAATTCAATTTAATAGCCCCATCCTAGGAAATACTTAAGTTCTCGTTTCACTTCCCTTTTCTCAATGTCATGAACACTCAACAGCCTCAGCTGATAGCGTCACAGAGGTGCTGACAGGCCCCCAACTGTGGCGTGATTCACTCAGTGTGCTGCTACAATTAGGCCATCAACGTCGTCGGGGACTAGCGTCTCTCCCAGGGTCACGAGGCGAAACCGAGCTGGCCCGTCACTCCTTGTCTGGCCGAAGTCCAGTGCTGGTGTCGGGGATGTCACAAAGCAGACGGTCACTGTGCCTTGAAGCCATGAGAGCAAACAGGTCTCTGCTGGGGAAACTGAGTGCATGTGAAGCTAAGCTGTCCAGCACTTGACTTGGAGCGAGGCTCCCTTCCCTGTGTACATTCATGTCATTTTGTGGCCGTGGAAAAGCAACTCTGTGGCGCTGGCTGCAGCGGGGAAATCAACAACAACGCTAGACAACCGCCCACAACCCAAGAGCGGCCAAAAACAAACAAACAAAAAAGATCGGGAGAAAAATAGGGAGGCGGAGGCCTCCCTCACCTCAGCAAGCCGTGGCCACGTCAAAAGTGAGACTAATTGATTCTGACAGAGAGGAAAGTAGTAATTGGAATGAAACTTGTTTGAGTAACAGCTTAAATGTTTCTTTCCCTGCTTTCCAGATTACATGCACCGTAAAGCCAGGTTTCTTTCTCCTGGCTAGTTCACAGAGGCCATTCTGTGTCCAAGGGGCTTGGGGAAGAAGAAGAAGAAAAAACCCCAATCTTGTGCGCTTGCTTCCCTCTGCATTCCAGGATAACATAGGCAATTTATCCGTACTTAGTCCCTAGTGTCACCTGCTAGGACGATCCCTTTATAGACCATCGTTAAGCTATTGGGAGATTAGATGTCGTCTGGGTAAGGGTACCTCAACCCACTCGGCTGGCTAACCAAGCCGAAATTAGAATTTTTTCCTAATAATCTTGTTCCTTTTCACTAATTTCCAATTTTATGAGTACAATGGATGGAATGCTTGTATCCCCCTTAAACTCATATGTTGAAATTCTAACCCCTAAGATGATGGCATTAGGATCAGGGCCTTTGGGAGGCAATTCGGTCATGAGAGAAGAGTCTTCATGCATGAGGTCAGTGTCCTTGTAAGAGAGACCCCAGAGAGTTCCCTTACCCCTTCCGCCATGTGAGGACGCAGAGAGAAGACTATCATCTATGAGGAAGTGAGCTCTTACCAGACACCAAATCCCGCGGCTCATTGATCTTGGACTTCTCAGCCTCCAGAACTGTGAAAACACATTTCGTAATTGCTTATAAACTGCTCAGTTGATTGTATTTTGTTATAGCAGCAGGATTGGACTAATACAATGGGCGGGAGTCCTGATTTCATAGTGGAGCATCTTTAGTTCTTCATGATCTGATCTTGCTGTCAGCTTCCCCACTCTATGCCCTGCCATGTCAGATATTCGTAGGTCTCACGTGATCCGGCCACTTCCTGTTTCTTTGATCCTTTACTCACAAGCTCCAGCTGTGTGGACCTTTGACTTTTTCCTTGAAACTTCCAAACCTGCTCTGGTCTCTGAGCATTTTCTCCTGTTACCCCCTTTTCCTGGAGTGTTCTTCCCTCTCGTCCTCACATACCTGAATTGCTCCTAACATTCGAGTGCAACCGTCATGACCAAAAGACACTTTCCTTGACCCCCTCCCCAAATAAAATAGGTCTCCTGGGGCAGTGTCATTAGTCTATTTTATTTTCTAGGTCACTTGTGCTGGTTTCTAATAATATCTTTATCGTTTATTTGTTTATTGCCTGTGTTCCCTCTCCTGTATAACCACGGTGGAATCTTCATAAAAGCAGAGACTTTCTCTATTATGTACTCTTGTGTCCCCATCTAGGGCAGGAGCTCAAAAGACATAAATGAATGGTTCTCAGCACACAATGTGTCCTGCCATGCTTTCTTTCCTTTGGCCATTTAGTCAACTTTCGTTTTATGTTGTCAACTTGCTCAGTGACCCCCTTCTCCTGCTTCAAAGACTCAGCTCATATCTTTGCTCTCTGTGGAGACTTCCTCCACATTTTGGGGCACAGCAAGGATTCCATCTGGCATGTTCATCCTTTATGGTGACAGCCATGTTGTATTCCCGTTGTGTGTTTATGGATATAGCTGGCTTGAAAGTGTAAGATTTTTTTTTACATTTAAACATTTTTTTAATTTAAATTTTAATTAGTTAACATATTAGTTTTGGAAGTAGAATTAAGTGACAAATCACTTACATATAACACCCAAAAGAGATTATGTCTGTATCTATGGATCAACAAGCCTAGTGCAATGAATGCACCTAGTAGGTGCTTTAAAATGTTGAGTAAATTAGTAGTCATCACCTTGGATGATTAGGCTTCAAAAATGTAGTTTCTTTTGAGGTTCTGCTGTTGTTGTTCAGAGACTCCATGTTTATGGCTTTATTCTCACACAAACTCTCTCAGATATACCTCCATCATTAACAGCATTAGGGTCCATCGGAGGACCTTATCCTTGGCCAATTCCGGTAGCTTTCTAACTCATTTTTCTGTCTCTAGCTTCTTCCCTCTAACATGTAAGAGAAGGAAAAGGCTTAACATTTTCCTGTCGCTGATCTCCTTTACTTTCCAGGTAAAGGAAGGGGAATCATTAGTCTGATTGGTCAAATAAGCAAAAATTCTTTTTGGATTCCTCTCATACCTCTCAAATTTCTTTGCCACTCTCTCTTGCTCTGTTTCTCTGTCTCACTTTCTCACTGTCTCTGCTTCTCTGAAACCAAAGAAGTGGATTCTGGTGCTTCCACAAATTCTTCTGTCTTTGCTGTGGGTCAAAGGTAGCAAGATCACAAGGCTTCGATCTCATGGGCCTGGGTGATCAAAGATTTGGCTTTAACCTTCTGCTTCAGGTATAGACACCCAAGGCATCTTCAATCGGGTTCTGTAATGAGTTGTCAGTGTGTCCGTTGCTGGCTTTGCTATTAATAAAGTAGTAACATCCATTTTGCTGTTGGCCCTTGTGTGTATAATAAGTGATTTGGTATGTCTCCTCAATGAATTCTTGAAGGAAGGAACCTCTCTTATATTCACATTTATTTCTAGAAGATTACACCCTAGGCCCTCAACATGTTTATTGAATTTTATTAAGAAAGAAAAGCCAAGTTACTTTTTCCCCTTGTAGGAATACCCTGATGAGCATCTAATAGATGTTTAATGAGCATTTGTTGAGTGAATAGATGAATTATTCAATACCTTCTCAGCTTTCTGAGTTGCTAACTCAACTCCACCTCCATCTCTGCTCTAGGGACAGTCTGTTCTGGAGAACTGTAGTCTCTGCCGATACATGCTTTAGACTCTACAAGATAGTCCACAGGCTTGACTGTGAGTATTAAGAATGCAGTTGGATCTTATCATTTCATTGAGAATCCGTAGTATCTTCACTTGCTCATTTGAAATTAAAGGCATCTGCCTTCACATCTGGTAGCAGAAAATTTGGGCAGAAAGTTTTTGAGCTTATAATGTAATCGACCAAAGCAGCATTTTAAACTTCAGCATGCACAAAGGAGTGGATTTTTATTGGCCAAACATTGGGAGATGCTTGTTACCAGGAAGCTGGATGAGGCAAAATAACTTCTGACATATCCAAGACCTCCCAGCCAGCAGCAGGGATATTTAGAAGAGACGACGATCGATTTCCACACTGACTGACATCACGCTTTGGCATGTCATGGTCATGTCCAGAAGACATCCTTCTTGCCTTTTCAAATACCTTGGTAAGAAATAAAAATGTAGGATGATTGAACTGCTTTTTCTACATATGCAATCTTGCTTGGCCTTTAGAAGTTGGTTCACATTATGTTTTGAGATAGTATCCAATCCAGTCAAAGTGCTTACAGACCTAGCATTTCAGAACTGAAAGGGAAATAAAATCAAGTTTGGTTTGGAGATTTCAACGTTCCCACTATATTCACATTTATTATCTTGCCATGTGTTCATAGCCACATTGCGAGTTCAGTGTGTTAGCTGCATTTTTACCAAAGAGTAAATAAACGCTCAAAGGATCTAAGAGACCCGCCTGACATCACATAGCTAGACAGTGATAAAATCAGGACTTGGATTCAGACAATTTTGCTTCAATGAAGTTCAGTGCTCTTACACCCATAAAGCATTGCCTTAGAGATAATCCTCGTCAATCCTCCCTTTTCAAGATGAAAAATTAAGTCTGGGAATGACAGATGCCTTTCTAATGGCCTCACGGATGGCAGTGAGATCTCTGTAGAAATTTGGGAAGCTAGCTCCAAAGAACATTTCAGTTCCTGTTAACAAAATACTTGTCAGTGGGCTTTAGCACTCCTCTGAAAATGCAGAATTTTAAAAGAAAACAAAAAGAGAGGAGGAGCTTAAAATTGTGACTCACTTGCCTTGGAATGCAGACGCAATATTTCCTGAATCTGTGGAATAGACAATAAAAGGATGTGTATTTATCGCCTGGAACATAAAAGGTAACAAGTGATTCCATACACTGTTGTAAATATTATTATACACTCGCTATATTCTTTTAATAGGGCTGCCATAACAAGGTATCATAGACTAGGTGGCTCAAGCAACAAAAGTTTAATTTCTCACAATTCTGGAGGCTAGAAGTCCAAGATTAAGGTATCGACATCTTTGCTTTCTTCTGAGGGCTATGAGAAAGGATATGTTCCAAGCATCTTTCCTTGGCTTGTTCATGGCTGTCTTCTGTGTCTTTACATCATTTTCTCTCTGAGGTGTCTGTGTCCCTGTTTCCTTTTCTTGTAAGGACATGGGCCATATTGGATTAGGGCCCACTGTAATGACCTCATTTTAATTTAATTAGCTCTTTAAAGACCTTCTCTAAATACGGTTACATTCTGGGGCCCTGGGGGTTAAGATGTGAACATATGAATTTTGAGGAACATAATTCCCTCCATAATACACACACACACACACACACACACACACACACACACACATACAGCAAGCATCAGTAAGGAGATGTATGTAGGAAGTATAAATTTGATTTTCCTGAGCACAATATGTACTTTTTGGTGATCTTCAAGATGTTTTTTTTTCTTTTTTGAGGGTTCTTTTTGTGAGCCAAGACTTTGCAGAAAAAATGTAGAAGTAGAAGGAAAGAAAAAAATGTACCAGAAACCGTAGGCTCTTTTTTATATTTGCTAGGTTGCCAGGAAGAGACCAGGGTATGAAATCCTAAGGCTCTGGCTTGTGTCAGGATCCATCACTTACCAACTAAGATGCTGACCACCTTGTAAGCTTGTCATTTATTTTTTTCATCTGTGAAATAATAATCTGGTCATCTTGTGGTTTTTGTGAAGATTAAATGAGTATAAAAGCACTTTGTACACTCTAGAGAAGAGTTGGAATTTTTTTTTTAATGGACACCTTTCCTTAATGGCAATCATAGAACAGAAATCTTACATTTCAAAGAGGTGAAAATGTTTTGAAAAAAAAGGAGGGGCTCCTGGGTGGCTCCATTAGTTAAGCGTCTGACTTTGGCTCAGGTTACCATCTCATGGTTTGTGGGTTTGAGCCCTGCATTAGGCTCTGTGATGATGGCTTTAGAGCCTGGAGCCTGCTTCAGATTCTGTGTCTCCCTCACTCTCTGCCTCTCCCCCACTCACTCTCTTTCTCTTCCTCTCTCAAAAATAAACATTAATTTTTTTAAATAAAGAAATAAAAGAGGTGAAAACAAACCCCGTTAGCTTGAAAAGACAGTGAGAATTTGGGCCAGGGTGGTGTCGAAATTGTTTACCAAGCCCCATCCTCCACTAGCTCAGTTTCTGCCAATTCTTGGGGCTACTACTGAGAATATATTAAAAATCACTACCTTTAGGGGCACCTGGGTGACTCAGTTGGTTATAAAAGCACTAGGTTGGTTAAGCATCTGACTTCAGCTCAGGTCGTGATCTCATGGTTTGTTAATCTGAGCTCTGCGTCGGGCTCCGTGCTGACAGCTCAGAGCCTGGAGCCTGTTTCAGATCTGTGTCTCCCTCTCTCTCTGCCCCATCCCCGTTCATGCTCTGTCTCTCTCTCAAAAAAAAAAAAAAAAAAAAAAAAAAGAAATCGCTACCCTTAGGACCTATAACTAACAAATGTTAGTTATTACTTTAAGTCTTTTATTGTTTCATCAGCCCTGTGAGCTGGAATGATGTATTGTTTTCAGTTTTTAAAACTGATGAGGCTAAAACCTAGCATGCTTCAGTAATTGCCTGATCTCCGGGAGCTCCACATGTCTCAAATGAGCTGTAGTAAAGGATTTATGTTTAAAATTTTCAATTAATCATGGACTGATGCTTTTGCAAAATAAAATAAAGGTGAATTACAAAAAAAAATACACTTAAAAAAGAAAAGGTTATAAAATGGAAGCTTGATTTTTTTTTTTATTAGCTTCAACAGTTACAAAGTAATTCTGCCAAATTGTGATCAAAGTTTCTATAATCTACTCTCACTGCTTCGGGTTAAAGCATCTGTGGCTCACACTTTGAGTAGAGCTGCTGTAAACAGTGCTGATGGGCCAGTGCTCAAAAATACGTTCTGTGCCCCTAGGGTTAGTGTTCTGTCTCCTTTACATCATTGTTTTTTTAGATATAATATCCCTGATCCCAGTTTCCTTATCTATAAATGCACCTATTAACCCAACGCCCTGTCTACCACAGGATTCTTATGACATCCAGAAGACACCAAGCGGACGTCTGAAAGCTGGAAGGATCAAGCATGAATAATTTTAGCATGGAAATGGTTAAACAGATATAACCAGTTGTACTAAAAAAACACTTAGACTTTACACACTGTACTATCCTGGTGAAGTGTCCCAAGCAAGCTAGTTGCAAAAGTCACCCACAGGGACAGAGATACATTGACCTGCCTGTCTATTGAGTTTTTAGCTGTGTCTAGGGTGACTTATATCCAGTTTGCCTGGGGAAATCCTGGGGTTTGCTCATTATAAATAATGCATCTTTTAAGACACTTAAAAGTGTCTTAAATGATACAGGCAAATTTATTAAGGGAGACGGTGGGTGAAGGCCCTAAGAATTCAAAAGGGTGAGGAGGTGGGATCTCAGAGACCTTGTGGCGAGTGAACTGGCTTCGGTCAGATCAGAAAATTCTACTTAGGTGTTTTTGTGTATTTCCTTCCATTTCATGCATCCCCAGTTTTCGAGTAAATCCCACCTGTCTCAGCTGTGAGCAAACATATTTGAGTCATTTCATGCCACCGGGTTTTGGCATGAACCGTCTCTTGCCTAATGGTGCGATGACTTCCGTGCTACCTTCTGACTTCTATTTTCTCCCTCTGAATCCTTTGCTATAAATTATCAGAGAGATCTCTCTGGTCTTGTCAGTCCCCTGCCATCAATGGCAACCAATTTTTCATAGGATCTATCCAATATATATTTTTAAATGTATTTAAATTCAAGTTAGTTAACATAGAGTGTAGTCTTGACTTTAGGAGTAGAACCCAGGGATTTATATCTTACAAATGACACCAAGTGCTCCTCCTAACAAGTGCCCTCTTCATTCCCATCATCCATTTAGCCCATGCCCCCACCCACTTGCCCTCTAGCAATCCTCAGTTGGTTCTCTGTATTTAAGAGTCTCTTATAGTTTGTCTCCCTCTCTATTTTTATCTTATGTTTCCTTCCTTTCCGCATATTCTCATATTCCGCATATTCTCAAATTCCACATATGAGTAAAATCATATGATATCTGTTGACTTATTTCACTTAGCATAATACTCTCTAGTTTCATCCTCATTGTTGCAAATGGCAAGATTTCATTCTTTTTCATAGCCGAGTAGTATTCCATTGTGTGTGTGTGTGTGTGTGTGTGTGTGTGTGTGTACACATCTTCTTTATCCATTCATCTTCTTGATCCATTCATTAGTCAATCTATCCGATATTTCAACATGCCAAGTCCTCCCTAACTTAGTCATTTCCTTGGTTTCTAACTTTAAGTGCTCTCCCCTTCCTGATTTCCTCTCTATGTTCTATCAAGTTGAACTATATAAAATCTCCATGTAAATAGATAAAGAGCAGTCAAACATCAGCATCCGATACAGTTCAACCTATTGGGGAGATGAAAATGCTTACAGTGTTTCCAAAGGACCACTGCTGTGTCATGTACCCTGCACATGTGTTTCCTTCAGCATTAATTTACCCCACAGAAATGTATTAAGTGCCTAGAATGTGCCAGAGTCCCTTCCAAGGGTTGGGGAGGCAGAGGTGTATAAGTTACACAGAGTCCCTGCCTCTTTGCAACGTAGTGGGTGAGGAGGAGGTCGACGAGTATAAACAGTAATACCAGGTGGGGGATAAGAGAGACAAGCAGGGTGGGGGAAGGGGGATGGTGGAGGAGAGTGCAACTTCTAGTTCTGTGCTTGGAGCTCTCTTCCTTCCCATCTCCATTCCCCAGTTTTGTTAATTCTTACCATTCCGGTAGACTGTCACCTCTTTGAGGTGGTGGCCACTCCTTGCTCCACAACACACCATCCAGATACAATGGGGCTTATTAATCCCACATACGTCATAAGCCTTCCAGAGGCTGATGTCATGATGTCTTCTACCCCCTAAGTGTGGTCCACACGAAAGAACATGGATTCAAATTCAGACCTATGTTGAGTCTAGGTTTTTCCTTTTATAGGAGCCTTGGTTTATAGGAGACGTGAATACTCTTTGCTTCGTGAAGTTTCTGTGAATTTCCAATGAGTGAAGGCACTTTGAGAATTGCAAATTATATTGCTTATTTTATTTTTTAAAACTGATTTCTTTTTTTTTAATGTTTATTTATTTTTGAGAGAGAGAGATGGTGCACGAGGAGGGGAGGGGCAGAGAGAGAGAGAGAGGGAGACACAGAATCCGAAGCAGGCTTCAGGCTCTGAGCTGTCCGCACAGAGCCTGACATGGGGCTCAAACTCATGAAATCCGATATCATGACCTGAGCTGAAGTCAGAAGCTTAACCGACTGAGCCACCCAGACACCTCAAGATTGTTAATTTTAAAGTGAGGTACCCATGTAACTGAGTATTCTTGCCACGTCACTACATGATCAAACCGTTGATACTTTGAAAAGAAGCAAGATCATCCCGATAGTAAAAATAGCTTTTAAATAAACGAGTCAGTCATTCAGAAAGAAGTGATCACACAAATGCTATGTGGCAGGCATTGTTCTAGGTGGGGGCACAAAATCACTTTTCCTTCATAGAAATCCACTTATTTTTTTATTTTGGGGAAAATAATCTGAAAAAAAAAGCAGACTATTACAGTAGGTATTGCAAACACCACGGTATGATAATTTCTAAACTCAATTTAGCTTTCCCTAAGCCTTTCTCTTACATTAGCAATAGTATGTAAGGTTTTCCACCAATTAAATCTATCTGAAATCACCAAGTATTAAATTATATGGCCTCAGGAGATATAAACATAAGTAGTTTAATACAAAAAAAAAAAAAAGCATGGTAAAAAAATAACAAAGAATGATCCCCGGGAGAAGTGTCAACTTTTCCACAAGGTTAATTAATCACTGCAAATGAGTGTAACTGAAACAGGCTACAGATTGATGTTGACTGCGAAGTTACAACTTTGAAAATCCCAAGCAGATAACATGTTTTAGTGCTTATAATCACAACACACTCATAAGCAGCAAATCTTTAAGGGTACATATGAATTGAAAGAAAGGAAAGCAAAATAAACACCTAATTTATGTTGAGACTCTTTGGTGTCTGAACGTATTACTCCATGTTGGATCAAGTTTGTGCAATTAAACAAATTTCATAACATTTTCAACATAGAGATTTTTACTTTCTATTTCGGAGAAGTTACAGGGAAATGTACATCAAATTTTGTGGCCCAAATTCTAGCTTCATTTTTAAATTATGCACAAAGACTTAACTCTGAGAGGTTAGTCCTTTTATATTAAAAAAGGGAGGGAATGAAAATGATCATTGAAATGGAAAGACTGTACATACGGACTATTATTGGTAATATCCCCCAGTACGGACACATTTTTCTTCAGTAGTCCAGTTTAATCAAATGTTAATAAAACTTACCCAGTAACCTCTGTAAGCAACAGGATTTGCCAAGGGATGGGTATTATGTTAGTGTCTCTAAAACCTGTGAAAAATCTATTTAAAAAGTGAATTGGTGGAGTATATGACTATTGATTCCAGTGCAGGTCATGACCTCATGATGGTTCATGGGATCGAGCCCCACGTCTGGCTCTGTGCTGACAGCACAGAGCCTGCTTGGAATTCCCCCTCCCTCCCTCTAGCTCAAAATAAATAAACATTTTTAAAAAGTGGGATATTTCTTTTTAGACTACATGGGAACCAGTCAATGTAGTCAATTCTGCATGGTCTACAGGCAAGAATTAGAGATTTAAAACTGGAAGATGGGCTGAGAGTCCCCAACGTGTCACATTCAGTACCTGCAAAATATAGAGCATGAGAAGATGATTATAGTCATTTATGCTTTTACTACTCAATGAGGATGTTCAATTTGGATAAAGAGAATCGTGGCAGAGTTGGATAAGAGCTAGGCTGGAGGTTCTAAAGAAGCCCTGAAAAATCAGATTTAGGGATGGACGCATCATGGAAGCTTCCATAAAGGAAGTGATCATGCTTCCCCATGGGCTTTAGACTTTCCTCTAAGTACGAGCCAGCCTTCCTGACATCTCCACTTCATTAACTTATGGGCAGTTCAAACTTAACACAAACATGAGACATCTCCCTTCCCACGTCGTCCATTCTTCAGTCTTCTCCATCATAGCAAATAAAACCCACGTGTTTCCAACTACCATAGCTGGAAAAAATTAGGTGTCATTGTTTTTTTCTCTTTCCCTTTGACTTTACGTTCAATTCAATGGCATACAATAGCTCTAAAACATCTTCTGGATTTGATCTCTCCTTGGCGTCTCCAAAGCTCCTGCTACAGAACAGGCCACCCTTCTCTCTCCCAGCAAACTGCAGGGACTGGCCACCAGTCTCCCTACTTCCAGTCTCCACATAACTAACAGACCGCTCTTTATAAAGGATCCATCGGATTACCTCCCTCTCTTGCTTATAACTCTAATGGTTCCTTTTCACTCTAAGCAAAATCAACCACCTATAATCCAAAGTTACCTGTTAAACCCTTTCACAGATCTTCCAGGAAGTCTTCTCTGAACGGCATCCAGAGAACCGGGTTAGGTGCCCCCACCCCAATTCTCTGCTCCCACAATGCTGTATGCCCACCACAGTCGCTGCACTGTCTACACTACACTGCAGTGATCTGTGTGTATTCCTAAGAGGCTGCAAGCTCCTTATGTATCTAATACACTGGGAGATTCACGGCGGTAGAAATAACACCATTCCTTTTATATACCGGGTACCAGCATAATGTATGAAACAAACAATGATTATTATTCCTGCATCTCTATATCTGTGGGAGTTTTAAATGATCTCTAACAGGTCACAGTTTCCTTAAATAAAACTCAATAGCTCCATCGCTCTCCATAAAAACCTGGGATTAAAATTTTCATCTGATAAAGTCTTAAAAAATCTTTTCCACTGGCTGAGTGTTCATTCTTTACTCCTTTTTTTGCTTATCATTTCCACTCTAGAACGAAGCAAATTTCCTGCCTCCCTTGCAGCTAGGAGCAGCTATAATGCATAAATCCAGACAATAAAATGATAACCATATGCTGCCGGCTGTGTCCATGACCTCTGTCCATTCCTATTCTTTGGGAAGATGAGACACAAATATCCACATGAAGTGGAGAGGAATTGGATGGAAACTAATTCTGAATTCAAAATGCTCTCTGTAAATCTCAGAAGGCAAATGCCTCAGTAGATTGAACCATAAAAATAATGATTAAAGGACCAAGATAGCATCTCAGCCATGACAGATATGAGAAGAGAGAAAGATAGAAGTCATTTGGAAGTCTTAAAATTTTTTTTCACATCTGTGAGGAGGATGGAAGTCATATCATAAGGGGCAATGCTTAATTAAAACACCAATATATGTCAATGTATGTTCAAAACTAAAGACTGAGGAAACATGCTTATTCTAAGTATTCATCACAGTGAGTCCTAATATTCAAAGCTGGTCTGTTGAAGCGTCCCTCTAATTCCTGACCTTCTGAGTTTTTGTCTTTTTCAGACACGGCCTTAGTTCTGTTTACTTGCAAGGTAGAACCCGACCCAGGAATGTGTGCAGGTAGTTTATTCGGAAAGTAATCCCAGGGAGCAGGAATGAGGATGGGGAAACTCAGAGCATGAATGAAAGCTGATAGGAGGGGTATTTCTGCTGTAGGCAGAGGGGTTTTGATTTGTGGAGACCTCTGAAGAGTCAATACATCCCAGAATTTCTGCCAGAAGGAAGGGAAGGTGGGGTGACATACCCATTGGCTTCTAACTTGTGTTGGTTGAGGGGTACCTTTCAGGCATTAACAAACCTGCCCTTCTGGGTTATACCTTTGCACTGACTCCCCTAGCTTCAGGAAAGCCTGCCTTCGAAAGCAGAAAGTGGCAAGATTGTCATTAGAAGTAGGCCGTTGTCATAACCTGAGCATGAGCTCATGTGGGACCGTCCGCCACTGTGGGTAGACTCAGGGGTGGGCTGAAGGGGCATGCTGTGAGACACAGAGAACATCTACCACAGACAGAGATTCCTACCCTTCGGATGGTTCCAAACTCATTTTCTCGTTTTGGGCCTCCAGTAGTACTCCCTAACACTTGGGCAGGCCAGAAATGCATTCTGTCTTCCACACATGTGGCCCCATCAAATCTGGACATGCCCTCCTCCCAACACTGATGCTTCCTGCAAGGGAGACATAATCAGTGTTTGAATATCACAGTTTTGGAGACCTAGCCCCATCCTCTTCAAAGGTAGAGGACCCACCACTGAAACAAGTGGGGACTGGAACCTTCCCTCTGCCTCGCTTTCGGCCCCAGAGAGCACCTGTTTTCATCATAAACATCATCTGCCTGGAACTTCCCATGTGCCCGATGCCATGCTAAGTGGTTCATAGACATGACCTTATGTAACCTTTCAGTAGCCTTTACAGGGAGGTCATCATGGTCCCCATTTCATAGCCAAGAAAACTGTGCAAGTCGGTAGGTGGCAGAGTTAGGATCTGAATCCAGTTTATGAAAACTCTAAAAACTGTGGTCTTAGCAACTATACCCTCCTGAGTCTATGTTTATCTCCTCCAATCTCACCCCACTTGACCTTCACACTGGACCCCAGATTGTGTCCACCAATGAAGCTGAGGGCTGGATACACTGAGGTCACTGAGGTCTGTGAGAGTCAGCTCTCAATTTCCCTCTGGAATTCCCTCCCCTGTGACAGATGTGTATCTGTTCTCTGACTTGAATGTCCCCAATTAGAGTGACTTCATGGCTTCTCTTAGCAGTGTGTTCCATTGCCTAACTGCTCCCCATGGTCCAACATTTTCCCTGATATTTAGCTTCGATATTCCTCATTGCAGCTTACAGCTTGTTAATTCTCATTCTGCCCTTGTTGATTAATACGAAGACTGATCCCTGCCCTTCTCACAATATCTTTTTTATGAATGTGTCGGCAGAATGATGGCTCCCTTCAGCGGCTGTTCCTCCAGTCTGAGCTGTTCCAATTCTATTAACCTCCCCACAGAGGTCTCACTCTCCAAGCCTGGGACTATTTGTGTCCCTCTCCTCTCAACTGTGTCAATTAGCCTATGTCCTTGGATAATTTATGGTGTCCAAAAGGGAGTCCAGGCCTGGAGAGGCAGCCAACTCCAGGCAGAGACAGGCATGATGCTGTTGAAATTCACTTACTCCTTTTGCAAAGTGATATCTTAATTATTTTTTCCCTGAGGCAGACAGCCAAGATTTCTCCTTCTCAATGTCCTTTTTATGAACTTGAAATTATAGACTGTGGGAGTTGATTTAGACTCTCTGGATCATCTCCCTTATTTGGAAATGAGCACACTGAGGTGTAGAGGAAATGGAGAGTGCCCAAGGCCGCTCCGAGGCTCAGTGATAGAGTGAGAATGAAGACCAGCTCTGCAGTCTTCTGGTTAATACTCGCTTCAGTGAAACCTTCAGAAGAGGCTTGTGGAAAATGCGATATCCCTGGCTCTACCAAAAGAAATAGGATCTACGTGTGTGGTGTCATTGCCGGCAATGGAGCGAAGAGGCGCATGGAGAAGAGGGGAGCACGGCATCGAATACTGAGAGAAGCAAGGATGGGTCTGTGAGTGGTGGGGGAACCTCATGATGGTGGGAGGAGCTCCTTTGGTGGAGAAATGGGGCCAGGGGCCAATGATGTTGATATGGGAAGATAAGGAGTACCGATGGAAAGTTATGCAGACTTCTGAGAGGGCTTGAGATGGTGATGGTGACTATAATGGTCAAGAAAACAGACTTTGCAGTGGGCAGACCGTGATTTGAATCCATGGTCGGATGTCTACCAGGTATGTGGGTTTAGTCCATTTACCTAACCTCTCTGAGCTTGTTTGTTCTTCTGTAAACTAACAGTAACAAAAAAGTAGACGTATATTTATAATATATTAATTATACGTCATATCACGTATGTCCACATATTATACATTTACTATGTTATACATAGTAGATGATGTTATATGCTGTATTATGTTATGTACTATGAGATAATAATAAAAATTGAAAATAATAAGGGAATCTCCTTCCTAGGCTTTATGTGCTACTTAAATGCGATAGCGACTCCTAAAATTCTTCGTATTATGTCTGGCACATTGTAAATGCGTTACAAATATTAGTTGCCGCCATTGGTGTTTGTTGGTCCTTTTATCATAGTCATCATCACTATTCCAATGAAGCCAATTCAGACCCTGACTTCATTTCTGGAGTTTTCTATGTGGCCGCCCACCTTCTTGCTTTTAGCAGGTAATACTCTCCTCCTTCCAATCTCTTCCATTTTACAGAAAAAAACACAGATCATCAGATGTGAAATAACTCACCCTGCCGTCCTTGTAAGGGACAGATTTTCTAATTCTCCTGCATTCCTCCTAACTTAATTTCATGGGAAGATTTTGGGAGAAGTTTCTGTCGAAGGTTCAATATTCTGACACTGCCTCCGTCTCGGTTTTTTCTTTGTGATGCTGCTTTCCTTCATGGTAGCTTTCATCGTTTGTGTATTGTCCCGCTGCAAGCAATCTTTCTCTCCAGAACATGCTTTCCTAACCGTGGAGATCCTAATTTGCTAGCATCTTTTGCAATACAAACAGACTGACAATGTCTCAAGTCACCAAATCTTCTCTCTGTTTTGCTCACCAGTTTCTTTCTCCCTCAGTTCATTTCTTTTCTCTTGCATTTTCACTGGAAGCAGCAAGAAGAAACCGGGCTTTGCCTTCAGTATGTCACTTAGAAATCTCAGCTAAATATCCAAGTTCGTCAGCTCATCACTTACAAATTCTACTCTCCACGTGGCTGTAGGACACATTCCATGAGGTTTTCTGCTCCATGTAACAAGGAGTACCTTTTATCAGGATTCCAATAACGCATTCCTCTGTTGTCTTCTGAGACCTCATCATTGGTGACTTTCTTCTTCATATTTCTACCAAGAGTGTGTTTAAGGCAATCTATTTTTTTCCTGTTACACATCTCAATACTTTTATAATCTCTACTCATTTCCAATTTCAAAGCCAATTTCACATTTTTGGATATTTGCTCTGATAGCACCGCACATTTTTATATCAAAATCTGTATTAGTTTTGTGGCTGCTGTAACAAACAGTTCTCAAAACAACAGAAATTTATTCTCAGAGCTGTGGAGGTCAACTGTATGAAATCCACAGTGAGCTGAGCAAAAACCAATGAGTCCTTAGGGTTGCACGCCTCCACAGGCCTGAGGGAAGAATCTGGTCCATGACTATCATCTCCTGGTGGCGGCCATCATTCCTTCACGCGTGGCTCCTTCGCTCCGTTTTGTTTCCCTGATCAGATCACCTTATCTTCTTCTCTGTGTGTCAACTCTCTCTGCTCCCTTCTTATAAGGATACTTGTGATTTCATTTAAAGTCCACCCGGATAATCCAGGATAATCTCCCCATCTCAAAGCCCTTAATTTAATCACATCTGCAGACATGCTTTTTCCATATGAGGTAACATCTAAAGTTTCCTGGCTTCATCTTTGCACTGTTGGTGGGAATGCAAACTGGTGCAGCCACTCTGGAAAACAGTGTGGAGGTTCCTCAAAAAATTAAAAATAGATCTACCCTATGAGCAGCAATAGCACTGCTAGGAATTTACCCAAGGGATACAGGAGTGCTGATGCATGGGGGCACTTGTACCCCAATGTTTATAACAGCACTTGAAGTAATAGCCAAATTATGGAAAGAGCCTAAATGTCCACCAACTGATGAATGGATAAAGAGGTTGTGGTTTATATATACAATGGAATACTACTTGACAATGAGAAAGAATGAAACATGGCCTTTTGTAGCAATGTGGATGGAACTGGAGAGTGTTATGCTAAGTGAAATAAGTCCTACAGAGAAAGACAGATACCATATGTTTTTACTCTTATGTGGATCCTGAGAAACTTAACAGAAGACCAGGGGGGAGGGGAAGGGGGAAAAAAAAGTTACAGAGGGGGAAGGAGGCAAACCATAAGAGACTTTTAAATACTGAGAACAACCTGAGGGTTGATGGAGGGGGCGAGAGGGGAAAGTGGGTGATGGGCATTGAAGAGGGCACCTGTTGGGATGAGTACTGGGTGTTGTGTGGAAACCAACTTGACAATAAATTTTGTATTAAAAAAAATAAAGTTTCCTGATATTTTGGGGACAATTATTCATCCTATTATAAAACCATACTCAGCCTCAATGGATACAACTTTTTCTTCCAATTTTTTCCACCTCACATTTTTAAAAGAGAAGATAATTATTAACATGAACTCATAAAACTGATACACGCTGTGGTAGCCATCAGACGTGAATGATTTCATTTGATCCTCAGAATGGCACTTCTAAACTAGTATTTGTATACCCATTTCATGGTTAAAGGCAAAGAATGGTAAATCATGTAACTAATACATGGTGGACCAGTACTGAGACTGGGGTTTGTCAAGTTTTAAAGACTGAGTTTCCCTTGTGTCTAATCTACTGTGTTCCATGAGCTTTGGTATTAGGGCCCTTTGGAGGTTTGAGAGATGTCACCTACGAAGAAAACAAAGAAGGCTTAGAAGTGTAAGCCTTAAGAATGACGAACATTTTTTATTTAGCTTCTTTCAACAATGATGCTGCTGTCATTCATTCTTGGCAGTCTGTTCCATGTGTGTGGCCATGGGCGTACTTTCAGCTGACCACATTGGTCATTGGGCTCTGACCACACGATTCACAGATGGAGTTAGAAGCTCAAAGAAGGCTTCATACATACAGGGGCTTCTCAGAAATATATTCAGTGACCACACCCTATCTATCTTCTTAGGTTTAATGGGCTGAGTTTAGGAAACATCTTGGTCTGGAACTAGCCTTCCATTCCTGCTTAATGATTCACTTTTCCTATCCTAATTGTACTGAAAACAGGACACATGGCTTGGCTTATGTCTGGAATAAAGGTAAAACGTGTTTATATTTAAGTGAAACATGGGTAGAAAGCTTCAAGAGTGGCAAGATAGGTAGAGGTGAAGGGCTAGGATAGGAAAAAGAAATAGATGGGATTTTCATTTCTTTGGGTAGCTTTCAAAAGGAAGTGGTGATGGCGGTTTGTCTCTAAACATGAGTAAGATTTCACTGCTTGAGGATTGCATGATATGAAGAAAAGATGAGACGTTTTTGCTAGGTTGAGGAGCAGGAATGTGTAGTATCTTGGAGAGAACAAGATACAAGGAATACAAGCACAGCTTACTGAGATCACACCCCCCAGGGTGAGTTAGTTTGAACTATTTAGCACATATGATCATTCCATTAAAGATACAAATTGCACAGAATCAGGAGAGGGGCTAGGGGTTTGATTGGCCGCATGCCTACTCTTTGGCCAGGAAGAGGACAAGACAGCTTGGCTGATATGCCCATCAAGACTACATGTAATAGGTAAGAGGTGACTTTTTTTTTAAATGTTTACTTATTTAGTTTTGAGAGAGAGATGAGCAAGGGGAGGAGCAGAGAATTCCAAGCAGGTTCTAAGCTCTCAGCACAGAGCCCAGGATGGGGCTCAGTCCCACGAACCGTGAGATTACGACCTGAGCCAAAATCCAGACTCAGATGCTTAACCAGCTGAGCCATCCAGGCGTCCCAAGAGGTGGTTTCTTAAAAGAAGTTTTGAAGTGTTACTATTAGAAGCAAAGGGAGAAATCTGACTAGTTGAAAAACAAGGATATACACTGCTGAGAGCTAAAACTCATATAGAAAGCTCAGGCTCTGGAATCAGAATGTGTAAAAAGCACTTACGTTCTCACTGTATAGACCATTGAGAACAAATGCACTTAATAGTGACAAGATACTAATTAGCCTCTTGTCCCATTTTTAGGAGAAATGCCTTTATTGGTTTAGGTAGGTTACATTAAGGAAGCATCCTTGTATTCCTAGTTTACTAAAAGTTGTTTTCCGAAATGGTCATGAAATATTGCCCAACATATACTTGAAAATGTTGTATTATTCTTTACCATACTGTGGACTAAATTTGCTGGAATTTTAGAAAGGAATCGGCATCACACTTGTAAGTGATAGTATCTATAGTTTGACTTTTTCATCTTTAATTACAGGCTCATTTTGTTGTGTTTTCATATCAGATTATTCTGGCTCAGCCTGATAAATTTAGCAGTACCCCTCTATATAGTCTCTGAACCAGTTTAAATGTAGAAATAACCTGTAACATTAACTCAAATGCACAGGGACACAAATATGTGAAATGGAAGCTTTTGGACAGTAATTTGTTTTATGCTTTTTTTTCTCTTATTCCATGGTTGTCGGGCACTTTAGGTTTTCCAAATCTTCTTGTGTAAGTTTTGATAATTTACATTTCTTTCAGGGAAAGCATACATTTTACAAGGGTATACCAAACTATTAGCATAGAGTCATCTAGATCTAAAACGGGGAGAATATTTGAGAAGAAACTTGAAAATGTATTAAATTGGGGGTGGGGTGAAATCGGTAGTGTTTGGATGAGACTGGCAAGATCTGGGTTGGGAAAGGCAGGTACAGGAGGGTAACTGAGTTAAGTTAGAAGCTGGCAATAGAATAAAAACGACAGTCAAGGAGAAACACTAAGAGCCAAGAAATAGGAGGCTGAATATCAGCGTTAAATGCAATCAAGGAGATCAGAAGCTAAGAAAGAAGAATGGGGGCCATATGTGATGGTTGATGGGCAGAATAACAGGTGATCAAGAATCGAGATCCTGGATGCTGGGAAATTTCCAGAGGAATATTTCAGCGCCCTATAGTTCAGATGAACATGCAGAAATGTTATATTAGTCATGGTTCTTTTGATTAAAAAAATAAAAAACCCACAAGCCTGCTAAGTTAGCCAAAGAAAATGGATTGGCTCATGTGACTCAAAGGTATTCAAGGGTTAAGACTGGGACAAAATTCTCTTCTCTTTCTTCATCTCTTGTCTCAGCTTTCCATTCTATTGGCTCCCATTTCAGGCAGGCTACCTCTGTGAAGTGTTAAAGATAGCTCTAGAAGTTCCAAGATTTCTTGGAACTTCATGTCAGCGTACTACCAGAGGTTGTAGCTATGCCTTCTCCAGATTGTTGCACAAAATTCTTAAAGAGGCTTCCATCAGCTGTGCTTAGTCATGTTACCATCCTTGCATCAGGGATGTGGCCGGGGAGATGGGTATATTCTGCCTGGCCAGGCCTGGTTCCCATATCTAACACTGAAGCAGGAAAATGACTAACTTTAAGGATAACGAATGGGGGAGGTGGGCCTCCCCAAAAGATAAGTATTTCTCCCCAAATGATTTTAACTGTTTTGATGTATAATTATGCCTTCAAATGTGTATGGGAAAAGAAAATAGATGGACAGATGAAACACCAGGGACCCTCCATAAATTGATTAGTTGAGGGTCTGACAGGGACAAAGTAATTCATAAATAATTCATAACTAGGACATTAAGCTCTATCACAGAATTTCTTGAATTGCCTGGCAAAGGTGTTTGGTATTATTATGCAAGCAATAAAGAACCATGGAAGATATATGAATAGGCACACATATTGTGTAATAGATTGTGTAAAAAGATGGCCAACGAGTCCTCCCTTTCCTGTATATGCACGCTGCTCTCTCTTAAGAAGGTAGAGTCTACTTCCCCACAACCTGAATCCCTCTGACCATGTGATTTGCTCTATTTAATGTGATGGAAATGAAGTTCTGGGTCTTCCAAGCATAGGTCTTTCCAGGACTTCTATTCTTCAGTTTTGCCTGGAGGGGAGACCCACGTGCTATGAAACGTGGGTCAGGATTACCTGCTGGAGAGAGAAACCACGAGAGAGAGAGCTAGACCAGGAGGCGAGGAACCAAGGTATCTATCTGCCAACATCCACCACTAAAATGACAGACAGAAGGGCATCTGTCTTGGGTTTTCCAGCCCCAGTCAAGTTACTCCAGGTGACACCTTGAAAAGAGAGGGACCCAGCTTTCCAAGTCAGTCCCAAGCCATTCATTGCAGCTTAAGCCCCAGCTATCATGGAGCAGAGATGAGCCTGCTGAGCTCTGCTTGAATCCCTGACTCGGGATGATGAATAAACAAAATAGCTATTGTCTTAAGCCACTAGGTTTAGAATTTTTTATGTGGCAATAGATAAATGATACACCATGTGGAAAAAAAAAACCCTCAACTAATTATTTAGAACACAACCTAGTTCATTAATTGGAAAGGAAGAGAATAAAGATAGAGAAACAGGATATTTCATTGTCATAGACCTTTATAGGGTGATGAAGTCTTGAACTGGGACAATACCACGGAAAAGTGAACTGAATGACCTTGGTTCTTCTTTTTTCTCTTGCCCATGAGAATTTAACCAGGCTGTCTTATCCATGTCTGGATTTTTAATAGCACAAGTTGACTGGGAGATAGTAAGTAACTTGTACAATTCAATGAACCAATGAATGAATTTTTTTTTACCTCTCTGTATCCATTTCAGCATCCTCTAATGGCTGAGAGTATAAAAACAAAAGTTAAAAAAATGTACATACACATACACTCACATTTGCTGTGTAAGAGTAGTAATTATTCTTATAAATGTTTTAGTAGGAGTGGATTAAAATTTATAGCAAAAATAAATATAGTAGCCAGATTTGTGGGCTATTAATGTCTAAATTATATCTCACTCCTGGGAAACATGGTGCACTATCGGGGCATCGGTGGAAGGATTTAGACCTGTGTCCATATATCTGCTTTCTCACTGCCTATGTGACTTCAGATAAGTCACTCGAATTCTCTGTTCTTCGTTGGTGTAATGCTGTGTTTTGTGGGACTGTTGAATGCATTAAATGAAGTGCATTGGTAATTGAAACTAGAGATGACTGGCACATTGCTGGCACCTAAAACATATTAGTAGAATGAAATAGGGATTTAACGATGCTATTTTGTGATCTCTAAATTATTATTACAGGTCCCTGTTATAGTAATTACGTTGCCAATATATTCTTCCATTTCACCTTTTTACTTTTCACTTAGCTTTTTTCCTTTATTAGCAAGTAAAAGAACCCATTTTTAATTAATTCTTCTGACTACATTTCCATGGTTACCTTAAGTAGCTGAGTAGAATCTTAGACATACGAAATAATGACCCAATTTAAATTGCTATGTTTTTGTAGAGCACTGGAAAAGAGGAAAGCACTTCAAAGTAATTAACATGAACATGGTCAATTACGTTTCTGTATAGGACGCCAACACTTCTGCCTGGAAATTCTGAAATCAGGAATCTCAGGATCCCCAGATGCTAGCACACAATGGAGTCCTAAGGTATCCCCCTCTTTTCTCTCAGATGGTCTTTTAGAGAATTATGAAGTATTAAAAGGTTACAAACTAAGAAAACAGTAGCAAAGAGGGGTAAAAAAGTTCTCCCATCAGGCCAATGGTGGAAGGGTAGGGTCACTGAATGTAGCCTTATTTCTGCTGGCCATGTTTCTTTCCTACCCAAGCTCCAAAGTAAGCGGACTGTGTAAGCGGGAATGAAATACACAACCCCCTTGTGACTGTGAGAGCAGCAAAGCATTCTCCGTTTGTGGTTTTCTTCAAATGAGGCTGCTTGGAATATGTGTTTGAAAACACTGAGACTCTTTATTAATCAAGCACTTCACTAACCCTGCCAGCATAACGTTTCATTGATGTCAAAACTCCCTTAAAAATGGTTTTGGAGCCACTTCTTGTACACAGACTTCAACAGAAGAAATATTTTTGGAATTGTAAATAGAATAATTGAGGCAAATATTTGCCCATTTGGAAAGCTTCTGTAATGGCTTTAATTTTCAGTTGCATTTTAAATACGTAGATCTGGGAATGTATCAAGAGGCGAGAATGAAGCACACCCCAAGAACTGGGCTTCACTCAGTGAGTTAAGTTGTAAAATGGATAGACAACTGGGTCAGAGGAGAGGTATAAAAATTGTTTTGAAAAGGTAGATTAGATCCCAGGCAGGTCTAAGCAGTGATGAAAGGGGTGAGCCTATCCAAAAAAAGGATAAAGGATTTGACAATCAGAAAGGAGTCTGCCTAGCAGAAAATAAGGAAAAGGAGAGTCACAGAGACAAGCATTGCTGAGATGCACTGAACAGGAGGTGCCCAGGCCCCGAGACACAACCCAGCGGGACCTGGGAGCTGGTCCATCATAATTCTATAGGTGGTCAAGCAGGGTACTATCCTCATATAAGCTGAAATATTTGAATTATATAGGAAATACCCATATTCTCATTCCATATATCTGACAATCCGTTTTCCTATGTAAGCCTTTTTGTAAGGAGGCAATACTCATCCAAACTGTTTGGGAATTCTCATATAAATTAAGGTGGATCATCTCCTTGTAGACGAGTAGACAGATATCTTATGCTTCAACAGTTACTGCGAGCTCCAAAGTGTGCGTCTATCCAAAGAGATGGCTCTACTCTGTGTGTTTGCAGGTTATGAGTCTAGGCCTGTGAGTTGAGGACTAGAGTTTGGGCAGAGCTAAATTCACCCAGGGAGCTGATTATCTGTGAAAGCTTCAGAAATAAAGGAGGTGGGTTTGATTTTCATGGCTTTTGCTCTAGAAGTGTATGTAATGTTGAGCAAGTTAGCTTCTCATTTTCTCAGGCTTATTTTTCTCAGCCTATGAGATAGAGACACTCGCTTCTTAAGGCCATTGTGTTTGAGACATTATTGGTGGCTGATACGCTTCTGAAGCCCATTACATAATGCTCTACATGACCATCTTTGGGAAGCCCACAAGCCTATGATCCTGCTCTGACAACAATCCACTATTCACTCACAGGGGTGATTCCCACGGCTATGTTTGTTTGCATTTTTTGATTCCCTTTTTCTAAAGAGGAGAGCACCTGTTTCCGGAAAAATAACACTGGGTTCATCAGTTGATTTCACTCACAAATGGTGCATGGTTCACAATGGCTGTAACCAACCTCTAAGGAATATCTTAACTGGTGGGATGTTCATGTAAGCCATATATAAAGAGAGATGAATAGATCAAGAAGCAGAGATTTAAAACAACAACAACAACAACAACAACAACAACAAATAAAACAACAGCAACAAACTATATGGTGGCAGAATTGAAGAAGATAGAGAGAGTACGGATCTCCGGATCTCATTCAATCCTGAAAACATTCCCTTTACTGTGCTCAGTGGCTTCTGTGGCCCCGTTACATTTTCTACCCTTATTTTCCATAAGATATTGCTGTTATTGCTCTAGTAATTCCAACAACCTCCCAACTCCCGTGAATCGAAGCTAGTTTGAGTGGGTTTTGTTCCATGGCAACCAACGGATTTCTGTCCTTTGATCTCTGATCCCAGACCACAAGAGACCAGGCACTCTGCGTGGAAAGTCGTAGAGGGAGGACAGGGTTATCAGCTTGTGGAAAAGAGCTGGTAAGTAATCTCCCTTCATCAGAAGGCTGGCAACTTGCCTCCAGACACTGCCCTCTCAGAAATCATCTTTCTTCAAACACATTTCTGAGGAGCTGCTGAAAAACCCAAGTGTTGGGCTATTGGTGCCTTTGAAAAAGGCCAGTGTTGCTCTAACAGGTACAGCTGAAGTTTGCCTCCTCATGGCAGACACATTTGTTATTTTTCTTCCATCAAACACTTCACACCAGTTGGAGAGAGGTGTTCTCCTTCCCCTGATGCTTGTTCAGGTGTGTTTTTGCAGAGGTCGACACTCTGAGCCTGGCTGTGACCTGATGATGTGATGACACCAAGCTCCCTCAACTGTCAGGGTCCTCTGAGAAGGACCCTCAGGCCAAAAGCTCCAAATGGAAGGGGATGAACCTGTGGCAGGTAAATCTTCACCCAGCACTGTCACATCCAGTGCAACAGCAGAGAAAGTCCTCAGTATGAGCGACAAGCTCTGTCTTCCCAGTCTTTTCCCAGCTAACTTGATAAGGGCCCTAAGACCTTCCTTTCAGACATCTCTGTAAGGAGACAACATGGCGCGATGGAATGAGGGCTGGATAGGAGACCTGGGAACAGGACTGAGGTCCATAACTGGCTGACTAATCTAAGAATGGGCAAGCTGGTTAAGACCTTTCAGCTTCAATAATCTCAGCTATGAAACAGGAGCGTTGTGGTGAGGATTAAGTAAGAAAATGGAAAGAAAAGGGTGATATAAGTTAAGGCTATGTAATGCTCTCTAGCTATCCCTTTAATTCCTCTATTTTCTTCTATTAGTAAATAATCCACAACTGGCTTTTTGCTAGAGATTAAGATTGTCTTTTGATGGTGGTCATTGCTCTTTTATAAATATGGTCTCAAAGGGTTTCTGATATCTTTGCTATGATAACCTAGACGTCTGTCCGTATGGTCTTTTGTATGCTTTTTGATGGTTCATCTATTCCCTTAATTCTAAGGTAGTATAGATCCTGGGATGAGATCATAATAATAACGGCTATTATTTATTGAATTTCTATAAGATGCTAGACAATATTGATGCATCGTTAACTAATCCTTCCAGCAGCCCATTGAGATAGGTACTATTGTTATCTGCATTTATTTATTTATTTTTAATTAAAAAGGAAAGGAAAGGAAAAAAAGAAACAAGCCACAGAGCAGGTCAGTAACTTGTCTTGGGTCACACAGGTGCTAAATAAAAGAGATGAGACTTAATCCAGTGGGTGATAGAGAGCGAGAATTGGAGGGAGGAGGTCAAAAGGCACAAACTTCTAGGTATAAAATGAAAAGTACTAGAGGTGGAATGGACAAGATGAAGACTACAGCTACCACCGCTGGATGGTAAGTGGAGACGTGGTTAAAAAGTAGATCCTAAGAGTCATCACAAAGGGAAATTTTTTCTTTTCTCTTTATTGTATAAATATGAGACGATGGGTGTTAGCTAAACCTATTGTGGTGATGCTTTCACAACACATGTAAATCAACACATTGTACTGTACACCTGAAAGGTATACAGGGAGATATGTCAATTATTTCTCAAAAAATCGAGGTGGGCTTGGGGGGTGGTGCTTGACCCAGGACTTCCCAACTCTAAGTAAACAACTCATTTCACTGCTATATCAAATGTGATGGAGATTGTGCCATTATGGGGACATCAGCGACAGGAAAGAATAAGGGAAGCACGATGGTGAAGGGGCAATGGGGGTGAAGGGATGCAGGAAGTAGCAGAACACAGGGTTGTTGAACGGGCTCAGAAATTGGGTGCTTCTGCAGGTGCCCTGTGGTTTGTTTTAAGCACAAGGTCCAAAGCCTGTCCCAAGATCAAAAGTGGGGTAGCGACTGTAAGGGTCTAACCCAACAGATAGATTACGCAGGCAAAATATTCCTGGTTTTCAGTAGTGAGGCAGAGCCATGTCAGGGTACTGAGAGATGCGTCCCAGCAGGACACCGCCTGGCAGGCAGGTACATGGAGACCATAATTTAGTTCCTTGGAAAAGTAAATAGAGCAACAACAAAGATCTGACGGCCATAAAATTCTCCTACAGCAGGGGGGCATTGGGTCCATGGCAGAGTAATCGAACAGATTATAGGGTACTTGGACTTACCTACTGGCTCCATAAAAACTCTACCCTTGGAGGGACCTCTCCCTACCACCATTACATCCCACCAATAGATGATGACCTTGCCACGACTATTCCTTCTGCCCCAGAAAAAGAGGGATTTGGATGGAAACTTCAGTTAAGTACAACAAATATTTATGGAGCGCTCTTCTGTGCCAGGCACCATGCTAGGCACAGGGACACAAAGATGAATAAGACGGTCCTTACCAGGAATGGCAAATACGTGGCACATGGACTGCCACTTCCTTCCCCTTCCCCAAGGCGGTGATCGATCACCACACTCCTTCCTGCTGAGTCTGCACCTGGCCTCCACTGCTCCTCAAACAGGCAGCCACTATCCATCAGTAGGAGATGCCGAGGGGGTTGAAATGAATTGGCATTCGCTCCTGCTCCAAGAAGGTTTAGTACTGGGAAGGGAGAGAGACCAAGATGTTTCCTTACGTATGTTAGTCTGTGTCGTTTGGGTTCAAGGTAATAGAAAAGAAGCTTGAGGAAGCCTGGGGTCTTAAAAAAATGTTCACGTCTTCTCCACATTTTTTAAAGAGGCGGGTTCCTGCTGATAGAGACGTGGCATCTTTAGGGAAGCGTGGTCCTCCATGCGCAGAGTCATTTTTCTCAGATTGGACTTCTTTTAACGTACAGCTTGAGGCAAAATAAAAATCCAGAAACACAGAGAGTATAAACTCCGGCTAGAGCTGCAATCTATCTACCCCAGGGGTCATAAGAATGTGCTAGCCTCTCACTGACAGTTCTTATGCGGCCAAAAAAATCAAGCAGCTAAGAACTCCTCAGGGAAGGCAGGGTGGTGAATGGGGACCTATTATAAAACACACACCTTCAAGGGAACAAGAATTACAGGTAACTTCCCCCTTCTCTAAAGCAAGTGGTGGTAATAGAACTCCTCTCTGTGGACACTAAGAAGGCCTTGCTTGTTCTGTGGCTTTGGCCATTTATACTTAATTTATGTTTTTAATTTTCTGGAAAGAGCACAGAGGCGCCCACTGCCTGATGGAGTGCATGATACAGGTTTGGTAAACATAAAATAAAATAAAATAAAATAAAATAAAATAAAATAAAATAAAATAAAAAATAAAATAAAATAAAAATTCTGTAGTGTCTCTGTCCATATCCACCTTCCCCCCAAAACAAAAGAGAGAGAGAGAGAGACTCTAAATCCTAGGGTAAGAATGATCCTTCAATTCATCTTAAAAGGCAAAGTGTAATGGTAGAAAGGCAGGTAAAGGAAGAAATGGGGAACATTAAAATGACAGGATATAGCATTAGGCATGGCTGCACTAGACTTAAATGTTGGCCCTGCCAACCTTCCTGTAAAGGGAACATTATAGCCGTGCAAAATCTGGATTTTACAGTGAGAAGAAATCAAACATAACACTTCTCACTCTGAATCACTACACCCAAAAGAGGGTTTTGAATTGAAACTTTCATTACCACCAGTAACTGAGTTATCTAAATAATCTCTAACACTTCGGCAAGTGGATAAGGGCACTCGTTGCTGTTTGGCAGATTAAAAAAAGAAGAAGAACAGAAATGATGTCCTAGAGAAACCTCTTCTTCCCTTAAACTGTTTAAAAATTCTCTCCAACTTCAGCCCCTCGTCTCTAGAAGAATCCAGCATGCAAAGAGTAGAATATGGAACCATGGAGATATTGGCTTATCAACATGTACTTTTGCTTGGCATTGCTCATGTGCTTCACGTAGACTTTCATTCTTAGAAAGGATAAGGCGAAAAGCCTAAATGCATTCTAGTTCAGGTTATATCTAGTTCAGGAGACATCGCAAACCCTTGCCGCTATACTCAAGGAGTTGTGTTTAAACAAAGAGAGGGCATGTGGAATCCCAGTTGAACGGCTTCACATTTAGTGAACAACTGCTAAGAGCAAATGCGTGATCTATTGTGAGACTTAATAAGACTGAAAGGAGGGGCTCCTGGGTGGCTCAGTCAGTTGAGCGTCCAACTTCAGCTCAGGTCGTGATCTCCCAGTTTGTGGGTTCAAGCCCTGCGTTGGGCTCTATGCTGCCAGCTCAGAGCCTGGAGCCTGCTTCGGATTCTGTGTCTCCCTCTCTCTCTGCCCCTCCCCTGCCCACGCCTTGTCTCTCTGTCTCTCTCACAAATAAATAAATGTTAAAATCTTTTAATGGATTGAAAGTATTCTTGCAACATCCGAGTCTATGTGTGCCAGCCTTCCACTTGGAATTGTGTGTGGGCTCCCAAATTGATACTTTCACTCTGGTTGTATAATAGGCACACACTGTCAGCAATACTCTTAGACAACTTCTGGGTGCATTTGTGTCTATACGATTCTAATGAATACAATAAAAGCAAATGCTTTAAAATTTCCCACAATGCTTTGGTCTCTCCCCTGGGTACTTTACTTATGTTGACTAAGTTGGTTTCCCATAACAATCTCTCATGGCTATTTTATCAGCTTCCTGATACAAATGATCACCAACTGGTTGGCTTAAAACCAGAGGAATCTCCCTTTCCCCAGTTGTGGGGGCCAGAGGTCTAAAGTCAAGGTGTCAGCAGTGCTGATTCCTTTAAAGTTTCAAAGGAAGTATCCATTCCATGCCTGTCTCCTAGCTTCTGCTGTTTGCCATCAACCCTCACATTCCTTGGCTCATGGCTGCACTCCCATCTCTGCCCCTGTCTTCGCGTGTCCACATTCCACAGATGAAGGGACAGATCTGCTTAAGTAGGTCACAGAGGTTATAGAGCAAGTAGCAGACAAAATCAAACCTCAAGGCCAAGTATCTGAAACCAAAGACATTGATCTTCTGAATCACGCTATCAATCACTCTTTTAGGCTATACCCTCTTCCTCCTCTAGGCGTCGCTGTGGAGGCACAGACCACCCACCGTATACGGTGACCAACCAAATTCTGCGGTTCACCACCATAGGATGTAACGAACCCAACACCCAATGAGGGTATGAAATGAATCTGATGCTGCAAGGGTGGACCGTAATAGATGCTGTTGGTGCCGACCAGGTACCTCTCAGGATCCCTTTAGCCAGTTTGGTTAGAATGCTCATGCTCCACGTGCGGGAGGTATTTCAGCTAATAGCTCACATCTGCAATCTTCCCTGAGAGATTGCCCATCAGTGATGGATTGCCCGGAAGCGTCTGGATGGTGAGCCCTTCTTGCCTACCATCTAAAGAACACTGACTGGCTGGGGCAGGGGGACCAGCCCTATCTTCTTATCTCAAGGCAGGACAGACTATGTGGTGCAATTTATATTCCCGAGCTCCTCTGGGATTGAGGCTGAAGCTAGACTTCATCTAGACCACATTCTTACATCGGTCCACGTCCTTCTTTGTCCTGCTGCTCTCCCTCATTCTCCTAGTTCTTCCAAGAAGAGCTCCATGAGAAAATCACAGTGTACAAAAATCCCAAATCAAGTTATACTGCCAAAATTTGATGGCATTTTCCATGTGTCATCTCATTGAGTCCCCACCGTAACCTCAAAAGTAGCTCTAATGATCTCTGCTTCAGATATCAGGAAACTGAAGCTCAGAGAAGATAAGGGACGTGCCCAGCATTGCTCAGGAGATTTGTGATGAGTTGAGGTTCAAATCTGGGCTTTCTACAACCCCCCACTTTCTAGTCAACCCTTTTGCCTGCTTACCAAAGCCCTCAGGCTCAAGACCAATGTGCCCTTGGGAATGGCTCTGGTCTAATGGAAGATTTTGGAACTTTGGAATCAGCCTTAATTGGGTACTTAATAAACAATTGGGTACTTAAACAGTAGGCATTTTTTTTTTTTGAAAAAAAAATACACATTGGAAACTTCTTGTTGTTTTTTGGATTTTTTCCTATTTTCTTAGCCTGTGAGAGATGTTTGCGATAATGTATATGCAGTGCTTAGCACCACACTCAGCATGTAAAACACACTTGGCAAAGTTAGGTGTTGTTCACGTCGCTCCTGTTTGGTGCTGCAGCCCTACCAGTGCTGGCCCCCAGCCTCCTGAAGGGGCACCTTAAGGTGACACTTCCTCCTTTTAAATCGACCTGGCAGTATGACACAGCCAATTCGCCAGTTATGAACAGAAGTGCCGATCTGAACTCAGAGATGAGGGTAAGGGGGTCTTTAGTGAGAGACTGAACCACACCTGAGAAAGGGGGAGAAGGTCTCTCTCTTTGTGGCTAAGGTCACAGGGTGAATTTCACAGTCTGTGACACCCTGGCTGAAATCCTATCCCACAGGGCCAGCAGGTGAGCAATTAGAGAAAGTGGCCAAAATTGCTTCCATGTTGGTTTTTTCGTCCTTCTAAAAATATCTGTGCTATGACTGTTGGCGTGTGTGTGTGTGTGTGTGTGTGTGTGTGTCTGTGTATATGTGTGCAAATGCATGGATGTATGTGTGAATGTGTGTGTCTGGACGTGTCTGTGTGTGTGCATGTGTCTCTTTGTGTACGTGTATGTGAACGTGCGTGTCTCTACATGCCTGTGTGTGTATATGAACGTGTGCATGTCTGTGTGTGTGCATGCCCACACTTATGCATGCCCACATGCTAAAAAGCTGGTGTCCTCATTCAGACCTCATAATGGTTCTGTTAGATGTGAAACTCTCCACTGCAGCGAGAACATCATTTCTCTGCTTATCCTTTCAAGTCTTTTCGTTTATTTAGACACCTTATTATGAGACACATACTCAAGAACATGTCCTCCTCCTCAATGACCAAGTTGTGACGTCATCTCTTATCTCCTCCCTCCCCACAGAGTTTTCCCAACTCTTCCAGGCAGAGTGAATTAACCCTGTTTTTTTTTTTTTTTTAATCGAGCATCTTGTAGAGGCTTCTATAGAAGCTGCTGTCCCATGCTGCAGAAATGTGTCTACAGGTGCGTCTTTCCCACAGCATACACTGCGGGGTCTTTTGGGACAGGGCTGTGTCATGCATTTCTGGTTTGGCAGGTTTGGTAACGTTACCCGGAACAGTATCGTTTTTAATAGAAGAGAAAATAATAAATGAATGAAGAAACGAAGGATGAAACATGAAACTTCACAGTTGTATCTGCAGAATTCTATCTCTAAAATGGGAATGATACAGGTAGCCAACTATGGTAGATGAATCAATTGACTCCATTTTTTTTTTTACCCTTTCCTTCTGTGCCATTGAAGGCAGAAGTTTGGGCACGTGACTTGCTTTGGCCAATAGGCATGTGGGTGGAAGGGAGGGAAGGGGTGCCTCCTGCGGACTGTTCCTCTTGTCCCTATAATCTGGACTGCAGTGTGGAGACATAGGCAGCAGAACTGCCCCAGCTGATCCCTGGCCTGCTGTGAGAAGGAGAACTGCCCAGAAAAGCTCAGCCTAGAGCAACAGACGCAACCTAGCCAACTGCTGACCTGAGATGATAAATGGTTTTGAGCCACTGAGTTTTGGGGTGATTTGTTACACAGCACTGTGGTGGTAATAGCTGCTACTTTAACCTCATTTGGTTTTTTGATGATTAAATCAAACAATTCATGTCAAGTGCTTAGCACAGACCCCAGAACATGAAAAGCACAGATATTAGGTATCACTATTACTAATGTTCCATATTTACTATTTTTATAAAGCTAAGCTTTTGGCAACGAAAAGTTGGCAGTAAAAGAAAGCAAGAATCTATCAAAGCCAATGAGGCTGCCCCAGCTCAATCTGGCAATTTGATATTTGCTAAAAGCCTTTGGTAGAATATGAAACAGGATGATGTGCTTTGTCTGGAAAGGTCTCAGAGGATTCACACTTAAGCAGAAAAAAGCAGAGTTGGCCCAGTGGCCCTCCGGCATGGAGGCTTACATAACTGTCCCTGTCATCAGGGAGATGATCCACTAGCTTTCCTGTGGCGTTTTCGTTTTGCAAAGCACTTTGTTTGACAACCACTCATGTTAACCATTCCTTGGAGCCAATCTGTACACACAAACAGACAGCTAATTCCTAGAAAGTGCCAAAGAACAGAGTTCGTAAGGCTCAAGCCATTAATTAGTCTTCTCTTTGTTTGTTGATAGGTTCCGTGTTTCCATCGTCAGCCCGACCTCGTGTCTGATGTCCAGAGTAAGACATCTGACTGCTGAAGGACATCCCCACCACGGGCACCCAGATTTGTGTCACGCTTAAGACGTCAAAAATGAAACTCATCATCTTCCATCCATACTACCTCTTCCCTCAATTTTTGTCCAGAATGTGGTTTCAACTGTGCCCTTTCCCCATTGAACCCACCCAGTTTCCTAACACAGAACCTTGTGACATTCATCGTCTGCCTCCCACTCTCCCTTTGCCCAGACATCCAGATACTCATTGTCTCTCAAATCACTCCGCCCCACTCCGTCGTTACTTCCGTCACTTCATCTCTTTCCTGGTTTAGAGTAAAAGTTTCTCCATCTGCCTCGCTGTGGCCTCAGCCTCTCTTCTGTCACTTCTCTTTTCTCCAGGTTGTTCTCTTTTATCTGTATGGATGTGTGTGTGTGTGTGTGTGCGCGTGTGTGTATCTTCTGTATATACCTCATGCCGCCTATCGGACTGTAAGTCTCTTGTCTTTCGAAGTGACGCTTAGAATTTTCTTCATTCTCACCATATGTTTGGGTATCTAATCAGATTAATTAATTAATTAAACCGTTCTGACTAGATTGATCCTTAACCGCAGTCTGAATGAATACATGTCTATGTCTCCACTCCCATCTGTTAAAGCAGAGCTATTTTGAGGAAAGGCAATTAAGCCCGTAACAAATATCAGCCTGCCAGGGATCAGCTGAACCCCAGTTCAGAGTAAAGCTTTTTATGCAGGGAAGACTGTTGCTAGGATTAGTAGGGCTGAAAGGGGCAGCAGAAAAGTATGGTGAAAATGGAGGAGTCTAACCAGATAAATTACCAGAGAAATTACCAGATAGATGCAGATTCCCAAGTGTTTCTCTTCCTATTTTATCCCCATCATGTGACTCATCTTCTGAGGCTGGGAGGTAGGGAGAGGGACCAGCTGGGGTCTCGTTACAAAGATTCAAATCTTATTCCAGCACATGCTGGCTATAGTTTTCAGCTTCTGTATAATTCAATTATATCATGGGTAATACAGAGATGATTCTCTCTGAACACCTTTCTCCATGCCGCTTACCTGTTTCATCTGACTAAACGCTTTCCCTTCTTGAGGGACCAGCAGAAAGAAACATTGCTTCTGTGATTATGTTAGGTCAGTGAGCGGCGCTGCCCCCTGGGCTCCAACTGAGACCCTGATTCCTATCCCTGTCTTTCCAGTCCATGGGATGCCAATAACTCTGTTAGAGGTCAAAACACCCTTTACCCCAAAACGTCACTACAAGAGCTAATATTCTGAGGACAAAGTAATCTTTTCATACATTCTTCCAAGCATCGTTTTTCCTAGAGGATATTAGGGATTATAGCGATAGCGCACACCAGTGGAAAGATCTGGATGCTCCTGGCAAAGAACTGAATCTGCTCTGAGTTTGGAGGAGGAAGTCAAGGATGCTCCCAGACATGTGAGCAGGCTGACTACTCCAAGGAAGAGAACAGTGGGGCCATAATAAATATCCTTCAGGTGTCCAGGGCATTTCTTTGTCCAAGAAAGAGGACATTTTGTTTATGGTGTGGCTTAGGGAGGATTAGCTTGGGCAGGCAAAGCACACACACAAAATCCTCTTAAGGCACATCCCCTCCAAGCCCCCCAGTTTCCCACTTTCTGACAGCACTGGCTTTGACCTCACTCTTATCACCTGTCTGATCTTTCACCCTGGCACAGAAACAAAGATGATGAAATCGAAGGCTCAGCAAAGGAGTCTGGCTTTTCACCTTCCAGGTGTGAGGAAGAAAGCAGGGGGTGGGGGGGGGGCGGGGGGGGGGGAATCACAGGAATGGCCTCACTCTACAGGTCTCTCCAGGGAAGACAACCAGCAATGGCCATGAGGAGTCACAGACGCCGCCCCACATGGCGGGGTTTACGGGTCAGCGAGGGGAAGGGACACTTTAATGAATGCAGCTGGCCGTCATTTTAGCTCTTAGTGGAAGAAGAAAAGCTGCAGACAAAAGAAGCTGTCGGGACTAACCACTAGGTGGATTAGTAATGCCTGAACTTGACGGAGAAACCAGCACTCAGGGTCAAAGGATAAACTGATTGGCGGGACCTTTTTGATGCCTGAATTTTAGTGAAGCTATTAGTGCCAATTAGAACGACACCAGAGAAGAGGCTGGAAAGCTGGGGGCCCCACAGCACGTCGCGAGAAGGGGTTTGACGGCTGAGACGCAAAGAAAGATGGGTGATTAGGAAGCATAATTTAGTCAATTGCTTGCGATTTGGCAGAAGTTGGTTTTTAGGACTGTTTTTGTAACCTGAAAATGGGGGCCTTAGGAGCCTTTGAAATGAGGGCAAGGCATGTAGAGTGAAACAATTTCAACTCAGGGCAGACTTTAAGAACATAAGAACTGCCATGCTGAATTGGGATCACCTTGGGCTCGGGCCACCATTTTGTCTCTGACAGGGGCACTCAAGGGAGGTGTGCATGGACAAGAATGAGCTGGCAAACACAAGAGCTAAAGGAAGTACTTGAAGGTTCGTTGAGCAGTCTGTCATCTAGAAGGGCCCCTGAAACCATCTGAAACTATCAGTATGCTTGTCTTTCCAGTCTTTTGGAGTAAAACGGTTGCGTGCTGACCTCGTCCCTCACTAGCTGTGTGAACTCTGGCAAGGTGCTTCAACTTGTGGAGTTGCACTGGAAAGTTCACCTCATGAAGGGATCTCAGAAGGCTTGGGTTGGTCACATCGGATAATCTGCTGGGGGGATGTTAGACTGGTTTAACTATCCATCTGCACGTCGGGTTCTGTCAGACTCAACTATTGACATTCTGGGCTGGCCGGATTTTGTGGTGGGAGCTGTCCTGTGAATTGCAGGATGTTTAGCAGCATTGCTGATCTCAACCCCATTAGATGCCAGTATCCCCACCAACATTCTCACTTATGACGACCCAAAATATTTTCACGCATTAACAAATGGCTCCTATGAGGGTGAAATACCCTCTGTTAAGAATCATTGATTTGCATTTTTATGAGGAATCAGAAAACTTTTTCTGTCTTTATTTGTTTGAGCGAGACAGACGCGGCGTGAGCGGGGGAGGGGCAGAGAGAGAGGGAGAGAGAATCCGAAGCAAGCTCCACGCTGCCAGCAGAGACGCCGATGCGGGGCTGGAACTCATGGACTGTGAGATCATGACCTGAGGCGAAGTCAAGAGTCAGCTACATCACCGACCGAGCCGCCCAGACGCCCCCCCCCCAACTTTTTCTTCTAAGGGTCATCTAGTAGATGTTTTAGGCTTTGAGTTCCCTGTGGCCTCAGTCACTGTCACCTAGCTTCCATTATCATGCAAAAGCAGGTACAGCCGATATGTAGACAAATAACTGACCGTGACCCAATAAAACTTTATTTACAAACACGGACGGTGGACCGGATTTGGCCCTTGAGCTGGAATGTGCCGACTGCTGATTATGACATTGTATGATATCACTTGATGCTTCGTCTTGAGCGAAGAAGAACACTTCTATTCAAGAATAGGATGCATATCACTGATAGTACCGCCTGGAAATATCTGCTGTCATCTTTTGAGTACATCTACAGATATTCAAATGTACATACAAATTTTTTGTCAAAGACAGATATTTGAAATCTTACTATTAGGTGCAATTTGGTATGCTAATATTTTTCATATGATGTTATTTATAACATAATTATTATCAATAGCTGTGCAATCGTCCATCTTATTAATATATCAAGATTTATTCACTAGTCTCTGTAATTGAATATTTCTATTTTTCCTCACTTTTTTTCCTCTAATATGAACAATGGTGCAATGAATATCTTTATATATGTGTGTGTGTGTGTATATACATATATATATATATATATATATATATATATATATATATATCTTACTTAAAAAGTAAGAATATATTTTTTAAATGTTTATTTATTTGGGGTGAGGAGGGGCAGAGAGAGAGGGTGAGGGAGAAACCCAAGCTCACTCCATGCTCTGTGCAGCGCCCAGTGTGGGCTCGATCCCATGACCTGAGCTGAAATCAAGAGTCTGAAATTTAACCGGCTGAACCGCCCAGGTGCCCCAAGAGTAAGAATATTTTTAAAGGCTCTGGGTCATTTGTACAAATTGGCCTTCAGAAATTTTCTTCCGGTCTTTATTCCTATCAGAGAAGTGTATATTTTGCGTTGGATTGCAGGTTTTCCCACTTTTCTCGGCCCCCGGAGACACTGCCGCATGATGTCTGCCCTCCTGGTTAACTGCCCCCACGTAGACACAGACGCAGAATTCTTAGGCGGGGGCACGTGACACTGGTGACCTTGTGACGAATTTGCCGTGTAACTCCAAATTTTCGGAATGACTCCCTTGTGCAGCCAATGGGAGCGGCTGGTCACACAAAGAATGACCCCACAAGTTTGGGACAAGCGGTAAAGGCAACACTCTCAGCACCCACGTTGCCTAAGTTGACAGTCACAGGTTGAGTGGGTGTAAAAAAATGACATAGGACTCGCATAGTGGAGCTATTGACATGAAAGGAAGACCAGGAGGGGTCCCGTTTCCCTGCACAATTCCAGGGTTTGTGTCCTTTAAATGCGCGGAATATTACCATTAGGAAAATATCATTTATGTGGATCATTGGATTTCCTGTTTTTAATCCCTGCAAGCATTCTGGCAATCTTCAGAGCTAGCAGAAACCACGATCGTGCTGCACAGAAACCCCAGCTTGCACAGGCCACCCAACCCTGAGGGGAAATTTCTTATAACCCGTTCTTTCTCACCCCTCCTCCAGGCCTAGGTGAGACGAGCTAACCAGACTGCAGACCTGGGCTCTGCCGAAGGAATGAGAAGCTGAGCTCTCTCACGTCTTGTGTTTTATCCTCCAGGGCCGAGTCTAACATGGGATGGGATGTCTGAGCCACACACATTTTTCCAGGGCAGAGCTGGAAAGAACTGTTGCTTTGCTTCTGAGCGCTTACTTTCTGTGGCTCATTTCATCGGGACGGATGGACTGTGCTGCCCCCGCCGCCAGAACCCTCCAGGCTCCCGATCTCAGCAAGTTATACGCAGTTGTGTTTGAAAAACCTAAGACTGCAACCACGCAATGGGCTGATTAACCTGCTGTTTTCAACATCCTCACCCTGATCGCCTGCTTCTTCTTTGATTTTTCAAATTGTTTATTGGCTTTATTTAGCTTTGAAAGGCAGAGAGAGACAGAGCACGAGCGGGGGAGAGGCAGAGAGAGAGGGAGACACAGAATCCGAAGCAGGCTCCGGGCTTCCAGCCGTCAGCACAGAGCCTGACGTGGGGCTTGAACTCACAGACCATGAGATGATGACCTGAGCCGAAGTCGGACACTTAACCGACTGAGCCACCCAGGTACCCCACAATTGTCTGCTTTTAAAATGTTTCAGGTACTTTGGGGTGCCTGGGTGGCTCAGTCGGTTAAGTGTCCGACTTCGGCTCAGGTCATGATCTCTCGGTCTGTGAGTTCAAGCCCCACGTCAGGCTCTGTGCTGACTGCTGGGAGCCCGGAGCCTGCTTCGGATTCTGTGTCTCCCTCTCTCTCTGCCTCCCCCCTGCTCGTGCTCTGTCTCTGTCTGTCTTTCTCTCTCAAAAATAAATTAACGTTAAAAAAATTAATGTTTCGGGTACAGATCCTTTGACCATGAAATGAGCATAGCCTTCAAAGATGTTTACCACTATTAGCTCGCAAGGACACTGGCCACTGGATAAGCACAGCAAATAGGTTCTCAAAGGGCGGTGACCGATTCTCCAGGTGACAGTGGGTAAATGTAACGTGGACCTTGTGAAGGGGGTGCACGGTCCTGTGTCCGGCTCTCTAATACGGCTTCAGGCTGTTGGCCGTGTCTTGTGGTGCTCGCTGCTGTCACAACTTATCACTGAGCAGGTGACATCTGAGTAAAGACCTCACTTCCTTCACACGCTTAGATAAATGCCATCTTCCCCATGAGGTACCTCTGGCTGCTCCAGCTGGAATTGCAACCTGTAACCCACACCCGGCACAGTTCACTTTCCTGTCGTTATCCCCTCGGCACTGATCACCGCTCGACCTGCTATAACCTGAGTTGAAATCAAGAGTTGGTCATATTCACTTCTCCTGCGTATGTCCGTCTTCCTCACTGAACTGTAAGCTTTGCAAGGGTAGGTTTAATGTATTTGTGTTGGGCGGGGGTGGGGGGGTCTATTTTTATTTGCTGCTTGGACCTCATTGCCTAAAACAGCCAACACACCTCCGAAGGCCCTACCCATGGCTCAGCTTCCTTTTGGGCTAATCTAGAAGCTTCAGGGCACAGCCGTGCTGTATATGGTGTTCAGCGAGTGCTTCGTATACATTTGGAGATTTGATCGGATACTCACCACTTTGTATCTAGAGGAGAGACTAATAATTAATAGCTGACATTCCTAGGCTTTTGCTAAACAGATCTGTTCTGAAATGGGGAGGGAGTTACACACTCCACTGCCATGCCGAGCACTCAGTACCTGTCAGCCGTGGTTATATTTTTACCATGGTCATGCAAGGTTGGTTTTATTGCTATTTCCATCTTACCAATTAAGAACGGGGATGGAAACTGAGGCTGAGAGTCACTTTAGATGCCCAAAATAGCACGTCACCACCCTGGGATATGGATTCAGAGCTCCCTGAGTGCCAAACTCAAGACCTTTCCACTGTATGAGACTGTTCTATGAGATTCTTCAACATACCTGGGGAAATGTGAGATAGGGGTCACTCTGCTTTTGTGACGAAGTCCCAGAGGTATAAACTTGCCCTCCAAAGACACTTGTTTTTTGTTTCTGACAATTTTTATTGAATCAAAACATGATAACGACCCAAAATTTTTCTGGGAATTTCCTCTCAGAAACCTATAGCACTGAAAACACATTAATTAACTCTCAAAACTCACAAGGTAGGTAGCAAATTATTTTGATAGGAGATGGTCTTATTCTTAGCAACACATAAAAGGGCAGCACACAAAATATCAGAGAGTTGTCTTAGGAAAAACAGAATAACTCCCACATACTTCCTAAGTTCGAGGAGAGGGTATATATTAAAGCAAAGAAGGGTAGGAACAAAATTTGAGACGTTTTAGCATCTCTTGCCACGGGTGAAGGACTTCAGGGTATGGTTTTTGTGCTGTGCTTCGTGAGGTCAACTATTAATCCTCAAAAAACATCGTTGTGTCTCCAGAATTCGTTTTTAATTTTAGAGAGAGAGTTGACATGAGCAGGGGAGAGGGGCAGAGAGATCAAGAGGGAGAGAAAGAATCCCAAGCAGGCTCCATGCTCCGCGCAGGACTAGATCTAGTGACTCTGGGATCATAACCTGAGTTGAAATCAAGAGCTGGTCATTCAGCTGAACCACCCAGGCGCCCCATCCAGAGATATTTTTCCCCCGAATATATATGGCTCAAGAATTATGTACATCTTCCAGTTTAACATTTATTCTACACGAAGTGTATAAAACGCATAGAATGAGATCTGGCTCTTTGTTAAAACATTATTTATTGTCTACTCCTGGGTCAGGCACGGACGTAGAAGATGCAGAGACAAATGCTCCCTTTGCCATGATTCCACTACATCTCGTCTCTTCTGTATTAATAACAATATTCATTAAAAGGTGGATTTCCCTTTCACCTGATGTGAGATGAAGATTTGAGAATAACTCGAAATAGAATCTTGGAGTGCTACACGTTACATCTCGTCTCGTATCAACTGGTCACTGGGCTATGCCCTAAACATTCAAGGATACTAACTCTTAAGGATGGTCTGGTGTGCACGACAGGTGACTTGACTGTGGCAAAATCAAAGCCCGTAAAATAAATGATTATCAAAGTTCCTGCAGCTGAACGCTTGTGGAAGTGGGGTTTGCTCTCTGACCTCTGACCCGAAGCTAGTGATCTTTCTGAGGTATCCACCAGTGGAGCAAATGGCTTTCATTTTGCTTTCTGGCCAAGGAGCTTATCCAACCATCTTCCTGTGTGAATCACAACTTCTGCTTCCTTAAGCATGCTTCTGAGACTTAGCTCTTTCCCCCAAGCCTTTGTCATTCAAAGAACCTCATGGCCTGAGGTTTGGGGCTTATGGTTGTTGGCTCAGACTGGGGTTTTAGACCGCTAGCGATGACATGTCAAAGTACCACAGACTGGGTCACTTGCACAATAGAAATCTATCGTCTCACACTTCTGGAGGCTGGGAGTCTGAGATCAAGGTGTGGGTGGGGTTAGTTTCTTTGGAGACCAGCAGTAGATGGCTATCTTTCCTCTGTGTCTTCAGGTGGTTTTCCTTCCGTGCCTCTGCTCTAACGTCCTCCTCTTCTAAGGACCCCAGCCATAGTGGATTAGAGCCTGCCCTAAGAACCTCATTTTAGCTTCACCTCTTTACAGAGTGGAAGCAGGGGAGAGGGGCAGAGGGAGGGAGAGAGAGAACCTTAAGCAGGCTGCACACTCAGCGCAGAGCCCGAGGCGGGGCCTCATCCCACGACCCTGGGACCATGACCTGGGCCCGAATCAGGAGCCGGACACTCAACCGACTGAGCCACCCAGGCACCCCTTAACTTTATCTCCGCAAAGACTCCATCTCCAAACACAGTCACACTCTGAGGTACTGGGGCTCAAACGTCAACGCATGAATTTTTCTTTGGCGGGGGCGTGGGAGGATACAATTCGGCTCATAACACCGGATGTACAGAAACAGTAAGATCGGTAACCTGGAGGCAAAATGACACCGATGACACCTATAAAATAATAAACGCTTTCATTCAGCTTCTACACATGCCAGGGAATTTACAAGTTTTATTTCACAGCGAAATAACAGCAGAGCAGATTGGCTTGTGAGGCCCGTTGCCTAGGTCGGATGGCTAAGAGAGGTCGGGCAGTTTGCCTAAGGTCACAGAGCTAGTAAGTGGCACGGGCTGAGAGTCATTTTGACTTCCAAAAAAGCTCTGGAGTTTGCTCCCAAACTGGATGCGAGGGCCGGGGCACCCTCCAGGGGGCGCTGTGGCCGCAGCGCATCGCAAAGCTTCTCCTCGGAGCCGGACCACTCTCGACCCACAAGGGTAGAAGCCCCCCGGTGGTGGTGGTGACAAGAAACATCTGAGGCCAGAGGCGCTGTGGGTCCCAACGGGGCATCAGAAGTCTGTCATGAAGGGCCACTTAGCCAGACCCCAGAAGGCTGAAGGACGTTTAAGTACTACGCGTTCTAACATGCAGACAGCGCGGCTCTCCCCACCAGCCAGGCTTGAAATCAAAAAAGCCCAATGCCATTGCCTCTCTGAGGGGCAGGCTGTCTCCCAGGAATGTGGCCATGATAAACGAGAAATATGTATAAAGTGCGAGCCCTTGCCCCAAAGGGTGCTGCATAAATGCCGGGTATTATACCATTGTTTATTTGGGCTACCCAAGTGCATTGGACTGAACAAGAGTATTTCTTTCACTGACAACCGTGGTCATTGTGGTGAAAAGATTTATGTTACGACACATGAATGATGCCTCTGTGTACATGCGTGTGTGTGCGTGTACGTGTGTGTGTTTGTGTGTGTGTGTGTGTGTGTGTGTGTGTGTGTGGTAATATTTGGTGTGCTGCGTTAGGGAGATGGGGGCTGCATTTAGCATTTATCCTGGAAAATGAGCTGGAAATTTCAGGAAAGTTTTGGTTACCCACAATTCCCCTCTGACAGACTTTCCCAAGTTTCCAACTTAATCACGGAATCTTTAATTTGAAGGGGCGCTCAGGGATCGCCCACTCCTAGTCTGTGCCTACTCTCAAATGCTTCCCTGTAACATTCTGGAGATGCGGTTAACCAACTTCTGCTTGGACACTTTTGCTGATGGGGAACTCACCACCTCTGAAGCGACATTTGTTCCCGTTGAAGACAGTGTAAAGGGAAGGCAGGAAATAACATTTATAGGGCATTTTGGATATTTTAGGCACTATGTCCAAAACTTGATAGATGTCATTTTATTTACCCCTCATCATAACTCTTGGAGGTAAGTTCTGCTGCTGTGATTATTACCATCTTCAGGGCTTACTATAGACTAAGCCCTCCTCCGTGTGCTTTAGACATATTAAGCCATTTCAGCTTTCCAAATACCCTATGGGGTGGGTACTCTTATTTCCCCCATTTTATGGATGATGAAACTGAGGCTCAGAGAGGTTAAACAAATCACTCAAGTTCACACAGCTACCAAGTAGATTTGAATGCAAGCCGTAGGGTCCAGAATCCACACTCCTTACTGTTATGTTCTGCTGTCTCTTATCATCCTGAAGTTAAGGACAAAAAATATCAGGTCGCAGAGAGGTTTAGTGACCAGTCGTAGGTCACATGAGAGTGATGTGAACTCAGCTCTGTCTGACTACGAACGCTGCTTGTTTACCTAAGTCCACGTGGCCTTCAATTATATGACAAAGTACTCCCTGGACCGATTGTAACAAAACTGACCGCCATCCAGTTGCATGCATGAAAGCAGGCTCCGCTCTCAGTCCTCCACAGTCCCCTGGAAGGTTTGTAAAGCGACTCATGTTGCCCTCAAATCTAAAATTGCACACTTAGCCTTTGCTCTTTGCGATCTCTGCCTGCTCTATTCTCCTCTAGATTTTTTTTTTGGGGTCCCCTTTCTACTAGAGAAGGAATTTTAAAGTGGGATAGCCATTCCTGAGCTTGGATTATAGAGAGTGGTCTAGATGATCCAAAATGAACAGAGCTGTAATCTTCCCCTTTCATTTATTCAGCTAGTTCGTTGGTTGATACGTACACAAAACATGTGTTCAATTATCTGTCACATATCAATGTTCAGCTACCTGTCATGTGCCCGACTACGCAGAGCCACATATATCTCATACGTACAAGCCTGTTACTGGCCTATGGGATACTCATCTCTTTAGCTAATCACTCGTGCTTCATATTTTCATAGCTATCCCTGTATGAAAATATTGGCATCTGGTTGCCAAGTACCCCTCCGTCTTCATTTTAAAAATACTCTTGGTTGTCTTGGCTGTAACTTTCCCCATTGACTTTAGGATCAGCTTTTAAAGTTTGCTAAAAATTTCTATTGATATTTTTTCATCACAATTGCACTTAAAAATCCTTCCATGTAAGGACAACGGACACCTTCGTGACATTTAATCTTTTAACTTGTGGTCATGTTGTCTCTCTCCATTGAAGTTGTATTTTTTTTTTATTTGTATAAATTTCACAATATTCTCTATAAAGGCCTTAGACACAATTTTGTTAGATTTGTTCTAAGGAGGCTTATGTCTTTGATGTTGTAAGTGTTCTTATAATATTGTTCTTTACCATAACTTTTTACCTTTTTAATAATCTTTCTCTCTTTTTTAAAAAATGTTTTTAGCGTTTATTTATTATTGAGAGAGAGAGACAGAGAGAGAGACAGAGAGAGAGCATGAGCAGGGGAGGGGCTGAGAGAGAGGGAGATACAGAATCTGAAGCAGGATCCAGGCTCTGAGCTACCAGCATAGAGCCCGATGCAGGGCTCGAACTCACAACCGATGAGATCATGACCTGAGCCAAAGTCGGACGCTTAACCGACTGAGCCACCCAGACTCCCCTCTTTCTCTCTCTTTTTAAGTTTATTTATTTTGAGAGAGAGAGAGAGAGAGAGAGAGAATGCAATGCAAACAGAGGAGGGGCAGTGAGAGAGAACTCCAGGCAGGCCCCACACGGTCATCGTGGAACGTGACACGGGGCTCGAACTCACGAACCGTGAGTCATGACCAGAGCCAAAATCAAAAGTTGGATGCTCAACCAACTGAGCCACTCAGGCACTCCAATGTTTTAATGACTTTTTATATTTTAATTAGATATTGAATGTCAGGAATTTTTGCAGTAGGTTTGGTGGAGACTTGGAGTTCTGGAAGGTGCAGCAACCTTCCTGGGGGCCTCGAGGTGAGGTAAACACTAGTGTAGAGGGATCAGGCTTCAGGACCTCTTCCCCTGCACAATGTGGGCTCTGCGATCTGTACTTTATCCCATGAAAAATGGGAACCTTTGGGATATTCTAAGTAGATTGTATTATCTAGCTGCTCAATGGAAATGTGGCAGAAAAGCAAGAATCCACACAGGGAGATCAGTCTGGAGTCTTTTTCAGGAACCTGAACTAGTAAAAATCACTGGACCTCATGGAATACACATGCCACTCCACCTCTAGTGAAGGTGGGCGACAGGATTAATGTAAGACGTGTTTTGTAAAAACCATTGACAGGGTTTACTGATGCATAGATATTGGCAGTAAGTGGAAAAGGATAAGGGATCATGCCTAGGTTTTTGCTTCAATCATCTTGGTGGATGGGGACTTTGATTAAGTCAGAGAAGACTAGAGGGGAAGGAAGTAGGGGTGTGTGTGTGTGTGGCTGTGTGTGTGCATGTGGAGAGACAGAGAGAGAGAGACAGAGAGAGAGAGAGCAAGTGGGGGAGGGGCAGAGAGAGAGAGAGGAAGACAGAATCTGAAGCAGGCTACAGGCTCTGAGCTATCAGCACAGAGCCCGATGAGGGGCTCTAACCCACAAACTGTGAGATCATGACCTGAGCCACCCAGGTGCCCCAGACAAATATTTTTAAAATTTTTGAGTGTTAACAAATGGGTGTAGTGTTTGGATACTGTGTTAGATAGTGGAGAATTTATACCTCTGAAGACAAAGTAGGTACCTGTTTTTAATCATTGTATTGGTTTGCGGATCAGGAGAAACTGTGTTAGGCACTTTTTATTTTAACCTAATAGTTTATTACTTGTATATAAGCATTTTATTGGGTTTTAGAAAATTGGTTGTAGGTTTGAGACTGACACATAACACATTATGATTTTTTTTCTATTTAAAATAATAGGTAATAACTTCCAGTTACCCTTTTTGTTTCCGGTTTTCATGAAAGGACACGCATTGTTCCAATATGTGGGAGGCGCCTCCGGAAGGTATTCACATTTATGTGACTATTACAGTTGCCTTCAAAGGTTGCCTGGACATAGAAGAGAAGGGGGCTTAGGATCTGAGCCCAGAGGCACTCCCACTTTTAAACAAAATGCTAAGGAGAAGGAGAAACCAGCAAGGAATAAATGAAGAAGGTGTGGCTAGTTAGGCGGGGGAAGAACCAGGTCAACGTCATAAGGTGGAAGGAAAGGGAAGAAACTGTCTTCTGTCAAACAGGAGGAGGGAAATAATGGTGAACTCTGATAGCAGAGCACAGAAGTCATTGATCTTCGCAAGAATCATCTCTACGAAGAGGCAGGGATGATACGGAAACAGCAGCCACAGCCAACTGTTTGAAGACTCTTGCTCGGGAGAGCAGACCGATGGAGTCAGGGCTACAGAGGAATATGGCAGTGAGGGAGGGTTAGTTCAAGACACGATGTGATAGATCATGCCCCGCATCTGATGAAACTTACCTGGTAACAAGAGAGGAACATTGTAGAAAGGAAATATTCAAGTACAAATTCTTTGGGCAACTGGGTGCAAGGTGTGGCTTAGAAACGAGAAGATGGTATGTGCAGTGGGAGAAAAAAAATAGGACAGATAGATAAGGATAAGGTGGTCTTGTGGCCTTAGGGGTGAATTCTGTTGAATAAATTACTGAATGTATGTACCCATTATTTACTAGGATTGTGAACGAAAGCATAGGGCATGGTCAGTAATGGTCTTGGTATGTGCAGAAGCAAACGAAAACGACATCAGAGAGGTTGAAAATTTAGGCAGAGAATTTAAATAATAACAGTGATAACAGCATTATTAATAGCGTAAGAGGAAGAGGATGAGTTCCAACAAAGAGGAAGTTGAGGATTTTACATTTATATTCTCTAAGTCACGGAATTTTCAAACACCACTGAGAGGCAAGCCTTATCTATGTGTGCACAAAGTGAGGTGCAGAGAGCTTAGGTAAGTTGCCCAAAGTCACACAGATTCTAAGTGGAGGAGCTATACGATTTGAACCCAACACTGCCTGGCTACAAAGGCTGCATTGTTGAGTACCCTGTAATTCCAGAGTATGGCCACACAGACATGAGGGGGAGAGCTTTTCCAGTTGGGGGAAATACCATCACCACAGGCAAAGAAACACAAGGATGTCCGAACAACATGATTAGCCCAGAGTGACTGGAACATACAATATGTCTGTGTGTTCCCTACAAACAGACTCTGAGATGATAAATTGTGTTTAAGTGAATTTTTTTTTAAAGGAGAAAGAAGACAGGAAGGAAAGAAAGCCAAATAAAGATGAAATCTTGGGCAAAACTCCCACTTAGTGTAGGATGATCCTGATGGGTGATTCTGGAGTGGAGGTTATACCTCAGATTTGCCCCAATATGAGACCAGGAATCTTGGCTGTCCCGTTCTTTAGTCAATTGGTTATTGGTTAGACATGGAAGAGGGAGAAACACAGAAATGGATTCAAAAGATGCAGGGAGATTGGGTTGGAATGGAGTGGTTGGGAAGGAGTGAGAAAAGCTGCGAATCAAGATAAATCTATGGTCAATCTATTCAGGGGGATCCAGTGCCAGGATGGAGAGTTTGAAATTTACTCTCCACTAATCAGTTGCTACTGACAAGCATTATTATTATTTTTAATGAAGGATCTGTGTGGTTGTGGAAAAATAAATGTCAACACAGTATAATAATAGACCACTACAAATAAGGGGTGCTTAACATTCCTCTCCTGGGTTGAGCTAGACAGATTTGAGTTTGGGTCTTGGTTAGAACTGGAAAAACTAGAAAGCTCAGCATACTGTTTCTATCAATCATTTGTATCTTTAGACTAGTGTTTTAAGTAGGATAATTTGTCTGCAAGTAATAGGAAACTGCCCTTCAGCTGGTTTAAATAATATGGAGGCGGAACCCTCTAGCCTAACTCCAGTTTGGTAAAACGAAGCCAGAAAACAGCATTATCAAGATCATCAACTTCCTCTTTTCGATTTTGACCCTCTCAGTATGTTCTTTCCGCCCTGTCATGATTTTAAGACAGCTGTCACATTTGTAAGCGCCATATGCAGAAACAACAAGGTCTAGTGGAGGAAGGGGAGCATTGTTACACCTCAGTTGTCTCTCTTAGTTTTAAAGGAAATATTTTCCCAGAAGTCGCTCAGCTGACTGCCTCTCACATCTTATTGGCCAGAAGTGCACCCTCTTCCCTCCATAATCCATCACTGGCAAAGGGAGGGACCCTCAATGTTTTGCTTCAACCAAATAAAATTTGGGGCTGGTGATACTACTAACCTTCTCCGAAGGGCGTGGCTACACGGGGGAGGATAACATAATCAGAACAAATCTAGGTTTTGTTAGAAAAAGAAGAAGGGAGGCTGATCGATCTTGGGTAAAATTCCCACTTAGTGTAGGATGATCCTGATGGGTGATTCTGGAGTGGAGGTTAGACCTCAGATTTGCCCCAATATGAGACCAGGGATCTTGGCTGTCCCACCCTTTCACCCATTTGTTATTGGTTAGAGATGGAAGAAGGAGAAACAGAAACAGATTCAAAAGATGCAGGGAGACTGGGTTACTATGTCTGCTTTGACCAGGAGATTGTGAGCATTAGTGATGAGCTCAAGGAAGTTCAAGAAAGCTCTTTTTAAAAAGTACATTATGAGTCCCAAGAGAATTTAAGTTTAAGAACTTTTATATGTATGGTCAGTTGTTGGGAGCTGTAAATGGAAAGCAGGAAATAATCTCTCTCTCTCTCTCTCTCTCTCTCTCCTTCTCTTTCTATATCTCCTGTCTTTCTTTATCTCTCCTCTCTTTCTTTATCCCTCCACTCTCTCTTTCTTTCTGTCTCTCTTTCTCTATCTTTCTCTCCATGCACTTTCTCCCAAGCTCCCAAAGCATGCATTCACTATTTTCTACCTATAAACTAAATTTTCTTTTTTTTGTATCAGGTTGGTTGTTGTCACCCTGGTCCCAATTGTTTGTGGCTTTTGGGCTCCAGCTGGCTACATTCTCTTCGTTTTCTAATTCTAAAGTTCCTAAAAGCTTATGACGATTGGCTTAGCTCATATTTTTCTTTCCAGCCATAGGATGTTAGTCAGTCTTTGGGGAAGCTGAAGTGGAGCAAATGCCCACCCTGATCCAATTGTTTCTGACAGCAGAGACTGTGGGTGAGGGCAATTCACCTTTAGCAAAAGTTATGGACAGGAAGTGTGAAGGACAGTCACTTGCAAAACATGTCTAATACAATTATGTTCTTTTAAGCTTGTACCGATTACGTAAGAAAAATATTTATAAAGTGAGCACTCAATACATTTTAATTCCTTTCTTTCCTCCTTAATTCAACAACCATTCATGAAACATTCACTTTCTTCCAGACATTGAAGATTCACAGATGAAAAAGACACAGTCCTTAAAAGAAGTCACAGCTGGTCAGATAGGCATTCTTCAGCAGTCAGTCAAGAATACTCAGGGTATAAACAGAATATGAACATGTAACTCAACCTCAAGCCAACGCTTGATCTGAATCTTAAAGTTAAACAGACAAATGTGGGTGAGGGATTAAGAGCATCAGAAACTGATGACATTGGATGGCCCGTGTGTGTCACTTTCAGCAACCTTATTAACATTTTAGTCTTTGCAGCTCTGGATTTGTGCGTTGCAGCAATGACGTGGAAAACAGCAAGAAGGTTGATTTTATTCTAGTTTGGATAGGAGCTAAACGATTAGGCAAATGCCAGACATAGAAAGACATTTTGGAAGGCCTTCAAGGAAGTATTTTTTTTTAATTGGAATAATGCAAGAGTTTTGAATATGGGTAAGGTAGAGTAAGCCCACTCCACATTTGCTGCCCCGCAGACGGCAGCTATTAAACCTGGACCGAATGCATGAAGAAGCTTTTTTTTTTTTTCAGATTTTAAAAAAAGAAATAGTAGCAGAGGGGTCGAGGAAGAGCAGTGGAATTCAAAGTACCACTGAACTCTCAGTGAGTTTTCCCTTCTTGTTCATTCTAGTATCCCTGACCCTGGATGCAACATAGCCCGGAACCTGAAAGTGGGACTTGTGTGGGTCCCCTCCGTGTTGAGAGAACACGAGGAGAAGCACTCTAGTTCTGGCTCAAGTGATAAGAGCTAATTTCCTAATGGACAGAGAGGAATAAACATCCCGGTAGAGGGAGTAAACATCCCACTCAAAAACAAAAAATCAATTTTCTCATACTGCAGCCCATAGCTTCACAAACATCTAAAATTCTGAGGTGGTAAAGACTTCCTCTCCGATCAGAGAAGCTGTTGTTTCGAGAGGGGTGAGAAAACTCCACGTATATTCTTTCTCTGTGTCCTCCACGGTTTGACCCCACACACGTATGCTGTCACAAGAGAACAACAGGAGAGTAAAACAAATAAAGCCTCAGTTTTCAGGGTCCAGGACTAAAAGGGGGAGTTCTAGAAAATCAAGAAACTATGAGGAGAATTCAGAGAGGGAACTGTTCGAGAAAAGGACCCTAAAACTTGTTTGTGAATGTCTGGACACACTTCAAGCTGTGTACATGCATGGGCACACTGAAAAAATATTAAACAATGTCCATATGATTTAAATGAGCCCTGGAATGTCATAATGCAATACTCAATACATCCGGAATACAATTAAATAATTACTCAAGAGATGAAGAAGCAGAAAAATATCACCTCACAGGGAATCTGACAGTCCACAGACCCTAGAGTGAATATTGGAATCGTCTGACAGACTTAAAAGCAGCAATTTCGAAAATGCTTCCACAAGTTAAGGTGAACACTCTTAAAACAAGGGGGAAGATAGAAAGTCCCAGCGAAGAAGGGCGCCTGGGTGGCTCAGTCGGTTAAGTGTCTGCCTTCGGCTCAGGTCACGATCTCGCGATTTGTGAGTTCGAGCACCACATCGGGCTCATTGCTGCCAGTATGAAGCCCACTTTGGATCTTCTGTCCCCTTCTCTCTCTGCCCCTTCCCCACTTGCACTCTCTCTCGAAAATAAATAAATAAATAAATAAATAAATAAATAAATAAAGGAAGGAAGGAAAGTTTCAGCAAAAAAAATAGAAGGTATAAAGAAGAGCCAGGTTGCTGCCAGTATGAAGCCCACTTTGGATCTTCTGTCCCCTTCTCTCTCTGCCCCTTTCCCACTTGCACTCTCTCTCAAAAATAAATAAATAAATAAATAAATAAATAAAGGAAGGAAGGAAGGAAAGTTTCAGCAAAAAAATAGAAGGTATAAAGAAGAGCCAGGTGTAAACTTAAAACAAAAATGCAACTAACAAAAAGTATAGAATGGTCTCGATAGCAAAATAGAGACGTTAGGAAGAAGAGTCAACACACCTGAAAGGGATCAATAGAAGTTATTCAATCTGAAGCACACACAGAAGAAAGATTGAGAGGAAAAATGAACAGGGATCTGTGGTACAATACAAAAATATTTGGCATTTAAGATATGAAAGTCTCAGAAGGAGATGAGAAATAGTATGAAAAAAAAATATTGAATAATGATGGAAAAACCTCCCAAATTTGGCAAAACCACAAAAGAGGAAATGCACACCAGGACACAATGTAATCAAACCTGTGGAAACTAAAAACAAAGAAAAAATCTTAAGACAGAGGAAAGCGATGCATTATTTAGGGAAACAACTATTTTGATGACGAGAACTTTCTCATTGGAAAGCAAGGAGGCCAGGAGGAGGTGAAACACCTCTAAAAGGCTGGAAGAAAAGAATAGTCAACCCAGAATTCTCTATCAAGTGAAAAGTTCCTGTAGAAATAATGGTGAATAATGTCATCCTCCAATAAAGGGGAACTAAGAATTTGTTGTCAGCAGACCTATTCTAAAATAATCTCTACAGAAAAAAAATCGGACAGAATACAACTATATCCTGTCTATATGAAATTCATTTCAAATATAATATTAAAGTTAAAATAAAAGTGGAAGGATGGGAAAAGATATATATGTGAACATTAAAAGAAAGCTAGAGTTAATATCTAGCTATATGAATACCAGCCAAAGTAGATTTTGGAACAAAGAATGTTACCAGGGATAAAGTACAACATGGAATATTGATAATAAAGTCAGTTCACCAAAAAAAAAAATCATCAAGAAATTAAAAAGTATAAATGAATGTATAAAATAAGTCATCACAATAGAACTTCAAAACATATGAAACAATTTTACAGAACTGAAAGGAGTGGGATACAAATCCACTATCATATTTAGATATATCAACTCTGTTGTCAATAATTCAACTGCTGCTCTGGGTAATCAATAAAGTTAGTGGACATAAGTCCATGAGGATATAGAAGAACTGAATATTAGCATCAATCAACTGGATTTTTTTTTAAATTCATAGAAAACTCCAACCAATAACAAAAGAATGCACATTATTTTCAAGTGGACACAAAATATTCACCAAGATAGAGCATATTCTGGGTTACAAAACAGAGTGAAAAATTCAAGATACTTGAAATAATACAGAATTTATTCTTTTGCCATAATAAATTAAACTAAAATTAATAGCAAAGATTACAGGAGAATCTCCAAACACTTGAAAATCAAATAATGTGCTTCTAAGTAATCCATGGTCAAACAAAAAGTTTCGAGGGAATTAAGAAACTATTTCAAACTAAACAAAAAAGGAAAATAAAATATATCAAAATTTGTGGGATGCAGTTAAAGTAGTTCATTGAGAAAAAATAATGGTATTAAATACTTATGTTAAAAAAGAAAGATCTCGGGGCGCCTGGGTGGCGCAGTCGGTTAAGCGTCCGACTTCAGCCAGGTCACGATCTCGCGGTCCGTGAGTTCGAGCCCTGCGTCAGGCTCTGGGCTGATGGCTCAGAGCCTGGAGCCTGTTTCCGATTCTGTGTCTCCCTCTCTTTCTGCTCCTCCCCCGTTCATGCTCTGTCTCTCTCTGTCCCAAAAATAAATAAAAAACGTTGAAAAAAAATTTAAAAAAAAAATAAAAAAGAAAGATCTCAAAACAATCATCTAAATTCATACCTTAAGAAACTAGAAAAAGAAAAACAAAATGCACCCAAACAAGTAGAAAGAAGAAAAGGATAAAAATAAAGGCAGAAATCAATGAAATTTACACAGAACAGTAGATCAAATCAAACAAAAAGTACATCAAGAAATCAATAGAGTTGATATATTTCTATTAAGACTGAAAAAGGAAAAACAAAAGAAATAAGACAAAATTTACCAACCAGGAATGAAAAATGAGATGTCATTTAATAAGCCTAAATATTAACAGAATAATAAAGGATTCTGTGAATAACTCTGTGAACATAAATTTATAACTTAAGCTGGATGAAATTTACCAATTCCTCAGAAATCATAACTACCAAACCTCACCCAAGATGATACAGATACCTCAAACATAGCCCTAATTATTAATAAATTGAATTTATTCATAAAAAAAACTTTTCAAAAAAGAAATCTTCAGGCCCAGGTAGATACACTGTTGAATTCTACCAAACACATAAGGAAGAACTAATACCAATTCAAATCAATCTCTTCCAGAAAATAGAGGAGAGAACACTTCATTTTATAAGGCAAATACCAAAACCAGAAAAATATAGTACAAAAAGGAAAACAACAAACCAAATCCTTTACCTACATAGACACAAAAATCAATAAAATATTAGCCAATCTATACAATACATGATGATCAAATGGAATCTTTCCAGAGAATGCAAGGCTTATTCAATATTTGGAAATCAGTCAATGTAATCCACTATATTAACAGCCTGAAAAAAAAAGTATGATCATATCAATAGGTACAGAAGAAACATTTGACAAAATACAGCATCATTCATAATAAAAATTCTCAGCAGCGCTTGGGTGGCTCAGTTGGTTGGGCTTCCGACTTTGGCTCAGGTCATTATCTCACGGTCTGTGAGTTTGAGCCCCACGTCAGGCTCTGTGTTGACAGCTCAGAGTCTGGACCTGATTCAGATTCTGTGTCTCCCTCTCTCTCTGCCCCTCCCCTGCACACCCCTCCCTACTCATGCTCTGTCTCTGTCTCTCTCAAAAATAAATAAACATTAAAAAAAATAATTTTCTGCCAACCGAGAATAGAAGGGAACTTCCTTAAGCTTGTAAAGAACATCTAGAAAAAAACCTAGAGCTAATATCATACTTGAAATTTCTAAAATTATTAAAGAAAGGCAAATGAACTAGAATTGTCAAATGGTAGAATAAATTTGGAGTATTCACATTACTTGATTTTAAGACTTACTATAAAGCTACACTGAACATAGCATCATGGCATTGAAGGGATTGGTACATAAATTAATGGAACAGAAGAGAATCTGCAAATAGACCCACACATATGTAGCCAATTGATTTTTGACAAAGATGCAAAGGCAACTCAATAGAGAAAGGATAGCCTTTTCAATAAATTGGTTTGGAAAAAATTGAGTATCTACATGCAAGATATTGAACTTCAACCTAAATCTCACACTTTCTACAAATATTAACCCCAAATGGATCACAGACCTAAATGTAAAATATTAAGCAATAAACTTTTGAAAAGTTGTGTGACCTAAGGTTAAGCAAGAAGTTACTAGACATTGTCCTCAAATCCTAATCCAGGGAATTTTTAAAAAATGATAAATTGGGCTTTATAAAAAAAAAAAATTAAATTACTCTGGTCACAGACCAGGGGGAAATATTTAAAAATCACATATCTGACAAATGACTTGTATGCAGAACATATTTAAAATTCTCAAAACAAGTCAACAATGAGAAAGCAAAAACCCACTTTAAAAAAAAATGGGCAGAACCTCTGCACGGACACTTAAACAAAGAGGGTATACAGAGGACAAATCAGCACGTTACAAGATGCTCAATGTCATAAGCCATTAGGAAACAGTAGAGAACTATTGGAATAACTAAAGGATACTGACAATATGAAGTTCTGGACAAGATGAGGAGCAACTGGAGTGCTTGTACATTACCAGTGGGGATGTGATATGGCAGAGCTACTATAGAGAAAAAACGTGGGCAGTTTGTTATAAAGTTAGAAATACACTTATCATATGACACAGCAATCCCCTTTCTAGACATTGATCCTCGTTTCATGGAACCTTATGTTCACACAAAACACCTACATATGAATGTTTACAGCAGCCCTGTTTATAATTGCTCCCAAACGGAAACTCAAATTTCTTCCAGTGGCTGAATAAGCGGAACAAACAATCAAACAAACAAGCAAACTGTGGGAGATTCATACAATGGGATAGTTTTCAGCAATAAAAAAGAATGAACCAGAGATACATAAAACAATTTGCATTCATTTTAAAAACATTATGTTGAGTAGAAGAGACTAGCCTCAAAGTTTACATGCCCCATGATTGCGTTTATATGATGGTCACAAAAGGGCAAAATTACAGTGATGGGGAATATATCGATGTTTGCCAGGGTTAGGGACAGAAGAGAGTGTAGCCATAAATAAATGTTAGTTTCAGGTGGTTACAGAACTGTTCTATCTCGTGATTGTGGTGGTGGTTACAAGACTCTATACAGAGATTACAAGTCACAGCACCGTGTACTCAAATAAAGTCAATGTTAAGAAAAAAATATGTTGAAGACGGATTAAAGATTGGGGGGTGGCGCGCAAGTCAGGGGCATTTTAACCCTTCCAGAATTGCATTGAATGACTTCAGATCCTTCAGCAGGGAGTTTGAAAATCTGTGCAGAGACGTGCAGTCTTTGGGAGGAAATTTCCCTAGCTGTAAACTGCATTAGGAAGTCCTCCTCCTTGAACATGATTTCCATCTTTGCACAGGAGCCTGTGCCCCCAAGCCCCTTAGCCCCAGCGTTCTGAGCAATGGTGAGGTAAACCAGCTCCAAGTTCTGAGAAAGGCAGAACAAGAACTTGGCTGGGCTCAGAGCAATAAACGACACAGACTCCAGGTGTTTTGTAAAGCAGTGACACGTCAGCTCGTGAAAGATACAATGCAGTGGGCCCAGGAGCCTGCCCATGTACGCGGTGACACGACTGTATTTTATGGACTGAAAAGCAGCATTGCAAACTGTGTGAGGTGGGGGGAGGTCAGGAAGAATTAGACGTTTGGTTGGATCGATTCCACAGTCTTAAGAGAGACCAAGTGCACAATGATGGCTTTTGTTTTCTTAACTGTTTTCTTAAACAGTATGAACTGTAAGATGTGATGTGAGTATGTTTTCTAAAGTAATTAGCATTATATTTATTCACTCTCCTGTCATTTCATGAGCCGGTCCTCTGAGCTAGGTGGCACTGTGAGAGACACTGGGAACGGAAGGACATCAGACACGGAGGCAGCTCTGCCTACAGGGCTGGGATCTTGAAGAATCTCAGTGGCCATCGGGACAAATCATGCCATCTAGGCAAAAAGTGAAGTGGGATCACGTCCCCAGAGAAAAGAGATACTTTGTAGATAGATTCCACGTCTTCCATAGGTAGTCAGGAAACATGGCGGTCATAGTCCTGAACTCCGGAGCTATACGGTCTGGGTTTGAATGCCTGCTCTGGGAGTTATTCCCTGTGTGATTTTGGGTAGGTAACTTAACTTCTCTGTGCCTTAGTTTCCTCATCTGTAGACAGGAGATAATGATTGTTTGTACCTCACAAAACTCAACCAGGACAAAAATAAAGAATGTAAAGTGCAAGCCCAAGGTAGATCACCCATGCCAGGTGCATAGCAACATTCAAGGAGTGTTCTCCTGCTCAAGGATCTTGCACTCAAAAGCCACTTCTACAGAACCACTCTCCCGTTTAATTTCAGATTTGCCCAGTTTAGGCAAATCAGGAAACTGACTTTTGTACTCACTTTCTCCTGTCCTTAGCACTGTTCATCTCTGAGCCTTGATTTCTATAAGCGTAGAAAAAGAGAGGTCAGAGACTTGACCTAGGTGGACACCAAGGTCCCCTCAAACCCCAGTATTTTACACTAGGAAGAGGGGAAAAATGACACAAGCCATGGTTTTATCATTCTTAACCATTGCCTAAAGAAGCAGGTCCTGGTTGGACTGAATGCTTAGTAAAAAGACCAACATTTCCCTCTAGTGGTGAGTTCAGGGCAGTGAGCTCTCTTTCATGAACGATTCTGTTGGGGTGCTTTCAGTGTGGCATGTATATACAGGTGGACAACTCAAGTAAAATGACTCTAGGTGGTAACATAGACGAGCATGTCTCAATTTTAGTATTGCTAATTTAAATTTTTCGTGTCTTGGAAGAAACTGATGAAACAGTGCATCAGACTCGGTGATTACATGGATATTGTTTGTTCTTGGTTAAAGTAGACATGAGGCACTTTAAAGAAGGTAATTAATATATTTCAGTTTTCAGTTAATAGAGCTAAAAGTCTTACAGAGGAAGCTTCAAAAACACTAGTTTTAATTTAATTTTGCTTTTCTCCAAAGTAAATATGTATGGGTTTGAAAAGCATCAAATAGTTATAAAGACTTAAGAAAAATGGCAGTCATGGCCCTACCCTAGACACGACCTTCTTCCTAGAGGCAACTGCTTGGAAATTTTTTTTAGACAAATCCTTGGCATTTATCTCCATGTTTTCCAATGACATGATTATGCTTCTAGATCTTTCTGTTTTGGACGTGACATATTGACTTCCCAATATAGAAGATGGGATTTTGCTTTCTTTTATCTACCCTCCACCACTACCCCATCTTTATCAAATTTACTCTCCTCCATATTTCCCATAGTTCCATCCGCCCATATGCTTAGCTAGCAATTTTGTTTAGTTAATATTCAGTATTACATTATTATGATATGCACGGTCTACTCTTAATCGACCCATACCATGCAATGTGATTGTCTTTGCTTTCCTGCAAAATATGAAGTCAATGAATTTTCCTTGTTTCATTGGCTTATTCTCTATATATGTGTTATTGACTCAACTCTGAACTCTTTCCCAGTTGTGTAAATCTCTTTTGAATACACACAAATACCTCAGGCATGTAAAAATGTCATTTTCTGAGAGTAAGCCCTTCTTGACGGCTCCTCCCTGGCCTGCTGCACAGACCGTCCCCTTATTTGCCTTCACTCCGGGGATCCGTTTTGTCTCTCTCTTGTATCAGGTCACCTTCTTGGTGATCATTCCATTGTTTCCTCTTTCCTGGCTTATGCCCTTTCTCAGAGAAAGCGAAGCCAATCTGCCAGGTGCTTTCTGAGAAAGAATACATGATTAGAAAGTTTAAGACCTCGCCTGCCTCAGAATACCCTTATTATGTCTTCGTATGAAATCAGTGGATTGTGCAGAGGGGTCTTAGGGGGCAAATCATTTCCCCCCATCGTTTTTAATGGTTTTCTCCATTGCTTTCTTGCTTCCTGTGTCGCTGTTGAGACATGCAGTGTTATATTGATTCTTGATCCTGTATGTAAAACTTATTCCCTCCTCTGCAATACCTGGCCGCTTGTCTGGAAGCTTGTGGAATGTTGTTGTTTTTTTCTTCCCTTCCAATGTTCTGAAACTTTCTGATAGTGTGCCTTGTTGTAGTATAGTTTCCATGCCTGTGCTAAGCCCTTTGACACAGAAACTTATGGGTTTCAGACTTGGGAAACTGTTTAGTTATTTCTCTGGTGAATTCTTTACCTCCAAATTTTCTCCTTTTTCTGACAACAATTACTGATGTGTGGATATTAAATCTCTGAGATGAGTCACATTTTTTTTTTGTTTCGTTCATTTTACGTCTCCATTATTCTGCTCTAACTTTCCATGAGATTTACTGATTTTTATTTTGAAAAGCCTCTGTTGGGTTTTCATTTCTTCTCTCATGTTTTTGCATATTTCTCTACATTCATTCTGATTTCTCATAATCCTAGGAGCTCTTTTTGTTGCTCTTTGGGAGTTCCTGATTCATAGCTTTTTGTTCTTGTTTTGTAGATTAGATGTATTCTCTTATCCCTTGGAAGATACCAAAGACTGTATTTTTGCTATGTTCTCTTCTTTCTGTGTGGTTCATCTTTCTTGCAATTTCTCTCTTTCTCTCTGTTTCTCTCTCTCTCTCTCTCTCTCATTTCTGACTTTTCTATGAGATGCTCTTTTTCAATCTCAGGTGACCTTAGCTGGTTGCCAGTTTATAAGGATGGGCACTGATATCTGATTAGAAGTTTCAATTCTGTCAGTTGGTTTTCCCACCGTAGGGAAACTTAACTGGCTGTTTCCATCAGAAATTTCTGAGGCCAGTACATTAAGGTCTCTTCCCTTGGACTAGTCCAACTCTCTAGAGAGGACTCTTCTGATGTCCCGGATGTAAGTGGCTGCCAGCACTCTGAAAGCTGTGTAGGGAGACAGCAGGGAGGTCTCCATGACTCAACAGCGAGTGTATGAACTTGTACTTGTGCTTCCTTTTTTTCACCAAAGCACCCCCCATCTTCATACCCCAACGTGCCTGGCATCTGCCTGTCCAGAGACTTTTTATTTTACCGTTTTTTAGGAATAACCCTCACCTTTTCTGCCAGATGAGTGGAATGCTGTATAGGCAAGGAGAGAGATCTAGTGATCTGATTCTTTTTCAATAGCGTTTCAACCTATTCCTTTTGCATTTTGTCCCACCTTCTCTGTCATCCTCAGGGATAGAAGATGCTTCCAGTTTCTGAGGATTTCAGGAGTTCTGTGGTGTAAATCAAGTTGCTTCTTGGATTCCTTAACGGCCAGCTTAAAAATCGATTTCTGCGCGTCTGCTAAGTGACTTACTACAACTCAGGCATCTGCTTTCCGGCTTCCAAAATTGTTATGCGATTCTCTCCTCTTTGTTCTTACGAATGCACACCTTTAAAAATAACTTACCTGTCCTTTTGGTGATTTTATGTATTTATTTTTTTGAGGGGAGGAGCCGGTTAGGGAGAGAGATAGAAGTAATGTGTATGTATAGTGTGTGTTTGTGGGCGTATGCCTGTGCTGTCTCTGTTTCCTTTAACTGGAAGTCTCATAACAGTTATTTTTTAGAATTCCTTTCTCATTCTCTGGCAAAGCATTTTTAGTAGGAATCCTTCCACAATGTGACTAATAAGAGAGAAGAAAAATATTTGAAACGTAGCAGTTGCATGACATTTCTCTGGGTGTTCTATGAAGAATGTCTGACTGTTGGGGACTGAAGTGTGGTGATCACCGTTCAGGGGAGTCATAGGAGGAGAAAAGGATATTTTAGAATCCCCACCATGTGTCAGGCACCGTATTCTACTCCTTAGCAAATGTTATCATGTTTCATTTTAATGCAGCAGCAATTCGATGAAGTAGATGTTATTATCCTTGTTTTACAAAGAGGGGAACAGAGGGTAACCCAGAAGCTAAAGAAAAACACAGAATTTGAATAAAAAACATCCAGCTAAGGTTTTCTTGAAAGAGAAGCCACTCCAGCAAACTAAATTCATTGTGTGGCTGAAGCGTGCAAGATGACTCAATAGTGCCTGGTTATTTACAATTATCCAAATTCTTTCTTGTCACAAACTCATGCTTGACTTAAAGGAAGGAAAGGGATCACCTAGAGTGTGGTCTCTGATTGAGAACAACGTTAACTCATTCTGTGACCTTGGGCACATTGCTTCACTCTCAGGGCCCCCGATTTCTACATCAGTAAAACAAGGTCATCAGAATAAATGGTCTGTTACATTCTGATGATCTATCTTGCAGATGGTGAACTGGAGGTGCTGAGAGCTTCAAGTCAGATGGGAAGTCCAATGCTCGGCCACCCTCTAACTCTCTGTTTATACTCTTTGCAAGAAACTTCCCAACAGATAGTTGGACGGCCTTCCAAATGCCAATGGGCATGAAATATGGTTTTCTCCCAAGTCCCTCTTTAGAACTGCATCTCTCCATATCCCCTTCAGGGACTGCAGGGTCTCCTCGAAGCTTAAGGTAAATAAATACTCCAAAATGTGGAATGGAAATGGAAGTCAAAGGAGAGATTGGGGAAAGGAGGCAGCGAACCTTGGGCCTTTCACCATATGGCCTCAACACTTTTGATTATTTTATGAATGCATGAGGTGACACGTTGGTTTCTTCAAAGCCATTCTTGTACATGCCTTTCAGGGTTATAATCCATGTGAATTCAGATAATGAGGTAATTGGGTTTAATGACTGAGGCAGTGATTCAGGAAGGAGAAGAACTCAAATTATTTATAATAATAATTGTTACTGATACTTGTATGATATTACTAAAGCAACATTAAAATGGTAATAACTTCCATTTGAGAAAAATGGGAGCAACCATGCATGTGATTTTGTTCAAGCCCCTTGGGTCCAGATGAGGAATCTAAGACCCAGAGACACGATGTAAATCGAAAGAAAACATGTCTGAAGTTATGCTGATTACTAATTCAATGCTTTTCCGTAATACTCCATTGTTCTGTTGCTGGTTAGTATTAGTCCTTCTCCCTCTACAAACGTCATGGTGCCGATTTAGAACTAAGATTGACATCTGTATGATTGGATAGTTATTGGTTTTCTGATTACTTTGATTAATAATGATGTTCTAAGCAAAGTAAGCCTTAGGTCATTGGTAGGGAAAATAGGTCAAAGAAGGCATGGTGATATAATCCTATTTGTAACCTCTAGTGTTGTCTAACCACGATTTTGATGGTATTAGTAAAATGAAGTAAGGCCATTTTATGCTATGGCCTAAATATATTACTTTTTAAAGGTTTTCTTGCATTAAATAATTTCATTCTATCTTTTTTTAGGTGCATTATATGTCAGACATTTTTTGTGTGCTTTGGAAGGATTATCTCATAAGGCATCATAATATTAAATGAAGTAGCTATAACTATTATACCCCTTCCTTTGCACTCAGAGAGGTAGGTGGGTCTCTCAAGGTCTACACATGCTATTTGGCAGAACTTGGATACACACTCAGACCTACTCCAAACTGAGAAATTTTAGATGAAGCACACTGAGGCGAGATATCACACATATTTAAGGCATGCTATATTACTACAGCTTTTCCAACTTCACCACGCTATTCAATCCAAGCCAAATATTTCATTCATTTTGGTGGCCAATTGTCAGAGATATCTTTCTCATATCTCCATCTCGATCTCTACTTTTTACCTTTTTATCCTGTTGGTAGCAGAGTGAGACTTCGTAGGAGAGTCATATGTGAATACGTTAAGAAACAACTCATCCCAAACCAATTTATTCAAAAGACTGGCACATTGTAATATCTTATGGCTATCTTGCTCTCTCATATTATCTTATATCTTAAAAATGGACTTCTCTCATCTTTCAATTCCTTCATGGGAGGGAAAAGGTCAAACCTCTGGTTTTTGAGACTTGTGAAAATAGGTCAATTCTTCAACCTCTTTTATTTCAGTTTAATTTGTCCAAAAATAGATAAAATGAGATCAAATAAAATTATTCATTCTTTGTTCAATAATCACTGATCTTTGGCACAGCTAATTATAGTTAAATGTTCACTGCGGTAATAAATTAATTACTTAGAGTCAGAGAGGTGACGGTTCAAAGGCTGACTTTGCCTCTTTATTAAATGACTGGAGGCATGTTTTCTTATCACAACTTATAAAAAGTAGAACCATTATCAATGCCCCACCCCCAGGGTAGCAGAGTAAAATATTACCTGTGGGGAAAAATAAACCCCAATAAACCCCTGTCACATAATCAAAGGTAAATAATTTTTCCTTATTAATTTATCCAAGCTATTCATCTCCAAGACTACCACCTCTTTCTAGTATCTGGAAAGACTGCTTCTTTCTAGACCTCGTTACTGAGCAAGCATATTGCTTACACAAGGTAAGCAGTTCCAACTGTATTGAAATCGTTTGCCTGAAATGTTTTCTTTCCCATTCAACATTGCTTATTTACATGGTGTTGGATCAAATGGAAGAGAAAAGAACAATGTGATTCATGATCTTCCTCCAAGGAGGCAGCTGCGACATAAAATGATGTCTCAGGAAACAGGATAATCTGTTTGTGTGGCCACAACTCTGTGATCCCTGACCTGTCTTAATCTTCAGGAGTGGATATATGTGTGGCACTTTTGTCCCCAGGTGGAACTGAATGTTGAAAAAAAAACAAAACAAAACACCACTATTCATTTGGATATTTTTCTTCTATCCTTGCAGATAGCTTACAAACTGTTGGTGTAGGTTTTAAATCTTCTCTTTTTTCATTGGGCTCAAGAGTTCGGATCTCCTGTTTTCTAAAAGTAACAAGGATCTTCCTGAAATACCAACTCTCTTGAGGATTTGGGATGCTCTTGAGTATCTGCCACAGTAGGAAAACAAGCTGAAGGAATGTGGAAATGTGAAGCCATCTGGCTGCTGGTCCACTTTCACACCGGCTCTAGGGGTCACTGAGAGCCCCCCCAAGGGCTGTTGAGACCCAGGTCTGACAGGAAACATTTGATCTCATTCCAGCAGTGCCCGGACATGTGTACTCAGATACGTGGCTTGCCTCTAAACACAGTGGTTAGAGGATATTTTAATTGGGGAATTTGAAGGAGGTGTTCGGAAACTGACTTCAGCCCCCTAGTTCTACTATCAACATCCCAAGTCCCAAGCACTTCAACTAATATCACATTTCATTACATGTCAAATGTATTTTTCTCTTGAGTGTGTGCCATTGGAAATCGTGAGGATTCAGTGTGGGAAGGACTTTGCTTAGTGTTAGAGGCATAACAATGAACGAATGGCTTACAGTCTTTGTCTTCCAGAATCCCCGGTGATAGGCAGGCAAACGAACAAGCATTGGCAATATGGAGCAGTGTATTAAGACAGGTTCCAGCAGAGGCTGGTTAAGACAGATTCATTCCTAAAGGGGAAGGTGGGTACCCACTTCACTCAGAGGATCCAAAATGAATAGACCTGCCATTCATTCAGCTAGTCATGAGCACTCCATTCTATGTCATACACTGTGTAATAGTCCCTGGTGAACTGTTTTAAGGTTTATATTAGTTTTTTAGGGCTTTCATATCAAAATTTCATAGACTGAGAGGCTTACACGACAGAAGTTTATTTTTTCCTAGTTCAAGAGGCTGACAAGTCCAAGATCAAGGTACTGGCAAAGTAGGTTTTGTTTTAAGCCTTCTTCTGTTGGCCTGTGGGCCAGCTCACTGTGTGTTCACATGGCCTCTTTGTGTGTGCATAGAGACAAAGGGAAAGAGAGAGTTCTCTGGTGTCTCTTTTTATAAGGACACTAATCCAATCTGATGAGGGCCCCATGCTCCTGACCTCATTTCATCTTAATTACTTCCTTAGAGGCCCCATCTCCAAATACAGCCACGCTGGGTATTGGGGCTTAAAGATATGAGTTTGGGCAGGGACACAAACATTTAGTCAAGAGGTGATGAGGACTTATCTATGTAAAGTGCATGGAAGTGACAAGTGAGAACTCTAGATATAATAACATCTGTATATCATTGAGTAGCATTGTCAAATGAAAGGGCATCCAGTTAAATTTGGATATCAGATTAATAACAAATAACTTTAGCATAAGCGTGTCCCAAATGTGGCATGGGATATACTTATACTAATAAAAACCAATTCATTATTTATCTGTAATTCAAATAGAATTGGGTGTTTTATATTTTGATTTGCTAAATTGAGCAGCTCTCATTTGGAGCACTGTTACATTTAGGGAACTGGTTATAGCATCCTAGCAGAGGATATGGTAAAGTGGACTCATATCTTTCATTTCTGTTGCCTAGATAGTCACAAAGGCCATGGGTGACCCAAAGCAAAGTGGCATACTCATTTTTGTTCAGTCCTACTGTTATGGGCTGACTTGTCACCCCAAAATGTTCATATGCGAAGTCCTAAACCTTAAGTTTCGGAATGAGACTAGACTAGATTTAGACATAGGGTCTTTAAAGAGGTACTTAAATTAAACCGTGGTGATTCGGGTGAGCCCTATTCCAATGTGACTTGTGTCATAGAGGAGGAGGAAATGTGACATAGATCTCAACAGAGGGAAAATGATATAAAGATTGAGAAAAGATAGTTATCAACAAGCCAAGGAGACAGGCCTGGATCACACCTTTCCCTCACAGCCCTCAGAAGGAACCAACACCTTGATCCTGGATTTCTAACCTCCCAAACTATGAGAAAATAGATTTCTGTTGTTGGAACCACTCGGTCTGTGGTGTTTGGTCATGGCAGCTCTAGCAAACCGATATGCCTACTTTTTAAAAAATGTTGTTGTGGTTGTTGTTGCTGTAAGTGAAAAAAAAATTCCTAACAGTTCATTTAGTGTTAGTATAATGTAGTATGCAGACCCACAGAGGGTCTAAGGTATCAGATGCTAGAAGTAAAAGAACTTTTACCACCCCTCTAGACCCACACTCTACCTGGGTTTCCCATTTCATGATGCGAAGGTTGAGGGTTAACGATCAGTCTAAGAGTGTGTCCTTAATTTTAAAGAAAATATGAAGAACTGACATTTATAGATCAGGACTACTGGAATATAAAATTGTTTACTCACAGGTGAGGAGGACAGTCAATTAGACCTCTAAGGACAGGACTGAATTTGCATGTCTAATTGTCTATAGTCAATTAGACCTCTAAGGACAGGACTGAATTTGCATGTCTATAGACAACGATTACTTGATATTGCTATAGATTATCAACAATTTACAGAATTGCAAAGAGCCTGGAGACTAGGATGAGCTAAGACCAGAGCCTGTGAGGGTAGGTGCCGGAAGTAGACAGAGCATCTTTGTTTCCCACTGAAACACATTTTCCCTTCACCAGGGTTCCCGAGCGTCAAACAACATTTGGAAGCGGAAACTCATTACTTTGTGCTTCGGCACAACGTGCATATTCAGGTGTTGGGAAGGCAAACGAGAATCCAAAGAGACCAGGTCATGCATTATTCTAAGGGGACAGTGGAAGGCCAGGAAGGAAGACATGTTCTCCCTGGCCAGTTTGCATTGGAGAATTTACAGACTCGAACAATACGAAGGCTAGTGGAGTCTGCGATATTGTGGGACCTACTTGTGTCATGGATGAGGAAACAGAAGTACCTATTGTTGGGGGGGGGGGGGGATGTCCAGTCACCTGGCATTCGGTTGAGGTGCCTGGCCTGCTAAAACCAATAAGATGCTTCTTCTAGGACATTCTGCTGCTTCAGTGCCTGGTGCCTGTTACACCTTCCCATGCCTCTCCAAAATGGTACACAAAATGGGCTTTAACCTGAAAAGATCAAATGGAAAAAGGCAGCAGTAGTAGAAGTCAAGTGGCTTGGGTTCTGTTCACTGAGCCCGTGAGGCTGTTTCAGAAAGTCTGCTTTCTGTGACTTTTGTACACCCAGCTTTTCCTCATGCCCCTTCTCTCTACCTGGAATGTGTGGGGGGTTTCCACAGTCACAGCCACTCTCCCCCAAACTCTGGGGGATTTTGCCAGTGGCTTTTCTCCTGCCCCAGCTTTCTCTTCCCCCAACCTATTAGACTCCAGAAAATTCCCTGAGAGAGGAATCCATAGCTGATGATTTTTTTTTTTAATTTTTTAAGTCCAAGGAAAATTGCCTATTTATTCAATCTCTTTGAGTGCATCGAGTAATGTGCTTGAGGCACATCTATGCCCTGAGCACTTATATTCTGGGGCCTGGAATACAGTAGGGGCTTGTTAAATACCGTTAGAATGAATGACACGTACGAGCCTTTCATTACATATTTATCTTTAACATTTTAGAAGAGCTTGGGATCCTAGTGGTGGTCTCGAAGGCGGAGGTGGGAGGGAACAGGGAAGCAGTTGGAACATGATGCCATGGAACATGGAACCTGTCTCGCTTCTGACCACCCTCATGTTCCGCCTTAGCGGGGACTCATCTCTACGTTTCAACTTGACGCTGTATTTTAGCTCCTACTTGACCTGCACCCATTTAGTTACACTGAACCAGTACTGCACTTCTCTTAAACCGAATCCATACTACTGTATTTAAGTGTTACTCATACTGAATAATTAAGTGCATACTCTACCTAAAGGAAATCAGTGCTTAACCTAAACGCAGAGCTCTATTTAACCAACCATCAATGCTACAATTCTCATGCACTTAAATTAATCACACAATGTAGGTTTTTTTCCCCCTCTTTTTTTTTTTCCATGGGAAAAATCCAGCCCATAGTTCTTGAACTGATACCAAGAGATGATAGAATTGCCCATGACCCTGAGCGTTTGGTGAAGTGAGGTTGGGTGGAAAACAGTTGTCCTGTGGGCTTTACATATGGTACCTTTAAGATGATATGGTAGTCCGTGAGTCTGGTGCTGCTCTCTGCATTTTAGACGTGTCAGACCAGGCTCAGAGGGTGTGGGTGGCCTGCCCAAGACCAGCCTATGGAGCGTGGGAGACGGGACTTAAAGTCGGGGCTGTCCGACTCATGTCTCTGCTGGTTCTACCTCCCCTCCTGTCTGCCCAGCTCTGAAAGCTTGTCCATCTGTTTGTCCTGTGTGAACAGGCTGTGGGTGAACTAAGTCAGTAAAGGATCCAGAAAAAGAAAAAAAAAATGAAGCAGACGCAGCCCCTGGGCCCTAGAACAATGTCTCTATCCAAACCTTCTCTGAAAATTGCTGCGGAGGTTCAGCAGCTTCTCCAAAGCATCTGCCAAAGCAAAAGGGTAATAGCACCCACTGGTGGGTGGTTTTGATCTCCCCATTTCCACCATACGCTGACAAGACCGGTCAGATGTCATCCTGGTTTAACAAGTGAGGACCCCATATCTCAACCATAACTACAATCCTAGCTACTATTTGTTACCCGTTTACTCTGGGCCAAGCACAGTTATAAACACTTGTATCAACTTCTTTAATCATCTGTGGGGAAAGATACCATCATTAGATGAGGAAGCTGATGCACAGAATGGTCAATTCAATTGTCCAAGCTTCCAGTAACTGGCAAGAAGAAGGGGTGGAGCCAACTCAGATAGTCCAGTTCCAGAACTCATGCATATAACCACCATGTAGAAATGTTGGCCAGCTTGCTTGGGGTGGGGAGATTGGCCCACATGAAGTGGTAGAGATGGCCTGAGTCAAGGCTCTGGTTTACAGAGTCTACGTACTTTTTTACATGCTACCAATCTAGATCACAGAAGAATACAAGTTTGGAGTCAGACTTTGATTTACCACTTGGCCCCTCTGTGGTCCTAGACTAATCTTCTGATCTCTCTCTGCCTGAGTTTACTCATTTGTTAAATAAAAATGATCGTGACCTCCATTTCCTTATGTTCTTTTATGACTAAATGTGTTGCTGTGTGTGAAGGCTCAGTAAATTACCTGTCACATAGAAAACAAGAAATGTTAGCTGCCATCATTTTTTTTAAGCTTCAATTCATGTTGCAACATCCGAGTTTGTTAAATCATAGTTATTTCCATTACAATATGAGGTATCTCCCATATGTTTTCACTCATATGTGGATCTTGAGAAACTTAACAGAATACCATGGGGGAGGAGAAGGGGGAAAAAGTTACAGAGAGAGAGAGAGAGAGAGAGGCAAACCATAAGAGACTCTTAAATACTGAGAACAAACTGAGGGTTGATGAGGGGTAAGGGAGAGGGGAAAGTGGGTGATGGGCATTGAGGAGGGCGCTTGTTGGGATGAGCCCTGGGTGTTGCATGGAAACCAACTTGACAATACATTATGTTAAAAAAATAAAATATGAGGTATCTCAGTGTGTGGAAAGTGTCAAAGGAACTAGCAGTTCTGGGTTAACTCCTGGTTCTGAGAAGCCTATGTGGGAAAGTCTCATTTTTTTTTAATATAAAGAACGAGGAAACTCCAAAGAGCCATGTTTTCAGAGGAAAGTAAAACAAAAGCCAGACCGGTCAACTAAGGCACACGCTACATGGCAGGAGCTAGACAGAGCAGATGCACCAGATGCCGGGGAGGGGTCAGTGCAATTAACCAGTAAGAGTAGACCACTCAGATCAGATGAAAGAGGAACAAAAGCAAACTAGCTTGAACAGAAGAAGAGTTTCTTGAGATTTCCGAGCTTTCCAAGATAAGAAGCTGTAGAGAGATGTGAGCAAGATACGTTGACAGAAATACCTAACAGGCATTGCTTACCAAGTCTCTTATGTGCACATCTTTGAGGCACTAGGAAAGGTACTTTCTATAAGTGGCTGTTTCTGATATGATATTCACTACCGTATTTACTAACACTAAAAGCACAAATTTCCCTGAAGCCAGCTGTGATGGGCCAATTTGCTGAAGCCCAAGTTGCTTCATTTGCGAAGTGGTAACAGTAACTTATTTTGTGGATCGTCAGTTGAGATGAATAGTTTCAGGGATGCAGTACGTGCTCAAAAATGGTAGTACCATTTTTGCTCTAATGATTGTTTCCTAAAAAATAACCATTCCCAGTGTCCACCAAGTGGTTTGTCATGACGAAACCTGCTGCAGCCTGGATAGATGGAAAACCCAATCAACTCTTGTCAACAAGACCTGAGATGATAAATTAAGGTGAAGCCGGCAGGTCTGGCGTGATGGCTTCTTGGGGGCTCATCTTGAAGTGCTTCGGTGAGGTCTGTTTTGTTTTGCTCTGTTTGGGATCATTTCTTTTGCCACTCCAGCTATGTAAAGATAATAATCGCACCAATAGAACTGGTGACCTTTCACCTTCTCTGCCTTTGATAAAGTCTCATTTTCTAGGAAAACTATGACAAACGTCTCTTCCTTCACCTTCAGTAAACTAGCAGATAATCTGTCTGTTATGCTTAATATCCTCTTACCCCACAAGCCATTGGTATTTGGTTTGGGTTCCTCTGAATGGGGTGAACATTATATCTCTAACCTATGAAAAGGCTTTGCTCTTTTGCAATGTTGGTGGAGCTAAATTTGTTTTCACAGCTGGTTGTACTTGGAGAAGGGGTTAGCCGCCGTCTTGAAGGTTCTACCACAGCAGTTCATCACCAAGCCTGCTGTGTGGTGGGGGCTTTGAGCTGTTAACGGGAGGTGTGGAGGGAAGTCTAAATTAATCATTTATGATTTATTTATTCTTTTTCCATCATGGGGTAAAATGAGCAGATGCCAACATTTCTAGGGCCAATACTGTCTAGATGATGTGATGTTTGATAACTGACTCCTAATATTTATCTGCCAACGGGACCAATCTGTGGGACTAATAACAAAACCATATACTTACAGACCACTTCACAATTTACAGCTTGGTTTTCCTATTCTTGGCCTCAATGGATTCCTATAAAAATCCAGTGAGTTATAAGCTGCATTCTTTAACATCACCATTTTACAGGTGATGAAGAAGAAGCTCGGAAGTGCTGATGCAGCTCAACTGAAGTCAAATAGCTTGTCAATAGCAGGTGGGCATCTCGGATTATTACCTCCAAACCCTAAGATCTGCACTATTTCCATGACTACACTGAAGAGGAGACATCATATGAGAGCCTTCTGTACCACTGAGGCATCACTTGGGTTCCCTGCCTCTCTCCAGCAAGGCTAAGGGTCCTCACCATCTTGCCATCCAGTGCCACTTTTGCTGCAAGAGTTTCATTCAGCCTCATGAGCATCTGTGTTGCGTCAGAAGCTTGCTCAGTACTCAAGATGGAGAGATAAATTAAGACAGAGAAACTGTCTCCAATGGAGGAACTTTCTCGCTAGAGCTCTCTATCCGGAATCATGGCCATTAGCCACATGTGGCTACTTAAATGTAAACGAAATAGAATTAGATATTCGCTTTCCCAGTTTCACTAGTCACATTGCAAGTATTCAGGTATTGCCCACCACTGAGAGTTATATCTACCTCCTAAAGCAGCCAGACTTAAAAATGCAACATTAAGTTTATCGAGAAACCTGATAACAGTCCCCAACAGCACCCATGTTGAAGTTTTTTTTCCATGTGCTAGTGAATAAAATAATGTGATTAAGTAATCATTCATTCAGAAAGTATTTGAGTAGCCAGTCTGTGCATGGTTGTGGGCACTGGGAGTATACTGGTAAAAAAGATAGACAAGGTCCTGCCTTATACCAAGGAGAATCAAACAACTGAAGGAAAAATGAACAAAAAAATATTATGTGGTATTGATTAGGGATAAGTAAGAAGTTAAAATATGCTGCTGTCTTAAAGAGTGATTAATTATGACTTGAGAGGAGGTCGCTTGGAAGATGTCTCTGGTAAGATGATATTTAAGCTGAGATATATATAAATGGAAAGAAGGAGCTAGCCATGGCAAGGTTAGGGGAAAGCAACCGAAACAGGAGGAACAGACAGGAAGAACATTTCTGTTGTGTTCAAGGAATTTTAAAAAGGAGAGCTTGTCTGGAGCATAGTTTAAAAGTTGGAAAGTTACCTTAGATGATGAAGAAGTAAACCATGACTAGCCAGAGTTAGGAGTTTGGATTTATTATAAGGCAATAGAAAATTTTTGGGGTGGAAACTTTAGGAATATGGCATAATCTGACTTATAATGTAAGGAATGGCCCTGCCTTAAATAGGGAGAATATATTTTAATGGTGTGAGAGTGAAGACAGGAAAAGTAGTTGGTAGACAATTATAGCTGCTTAGGTGATAAAAAATGGTCACACAGACCAGGGAGCAGCCAGAAAAGATGGAGAGAAGTCAGTTTTGGGATATGATTTAGAAGTAGGATCAGTCAGATACACTGATGGGCTGGATATAAGAGAAAGAATAGATCCTAGATGTTGAGGCTGAGCAGATGGTGGGGCCATCTACTACAAATAGGAAGATTAATGGGCAGGATCCAAGGGGCAATCAAGAGAGAAAGAGAAAATAAAGTCTGAGATGCACATGAGGCAACCAGATAAAGATACTAAGTAGCAGTTGTATACATGAATTTGAGAAATAATTCAGGGCTTGAAGAAACATTTTGGATTTTTTGAAATGCCAATGGTGCTTAAAACTAAAATACTGGGTGAATGAGAGAGCAAATGTTGAGGAGAAGTGAAGTCCCTGGGCTGAACCTAAGGTCCTGCAATATTTAGAGGGCAAAGAGAGGGAAAGGAAACAGCAAAGAAGAGCTCCAGTGAGGTTAAGGAAGAAACCAGAAGCATATGTGTCATTCAAGGCAGGGGAAGAGAGAATTTCAGAAAGGATGGAGGCATCAACTATGTCCAGTAATGCCGAGATCAAAACCAGTGAAAACAGACTCATGACTACACAATTTTGAAATATAAAGGTCATTTTGGAAACAGTGATTCTCAGGTCTTGGTGTATTTCTGCCAAGAAAACTCACTGGGGCTTGTTTAGGAAAGAGTGTAAGGTAAGTAAGTGGAGACAGTGACAACAGGCAATGCTTTTAAGACTTTTTCTTGTAAAGAAGAACAGAGAAAAGGAACAGCAACAGAAACCCATCAAAATATCATCATATGCATCATAACATGCAATGAACTCTAAAAATCAATAAGATAATTTGGAGTGCCTGGGTGGCTCAGTCGCTTAAGCGGCTGACTTTTGATGTTGGCTCAGGTCATGACCTCGCGGATCATGGGCCTGAGCCTCACATCAAGCTCTTTGCTGACAATGTAGAGCCTGATTGGGACTTCTTGACTCATTTTTGAGTCAAGTGTGTTGAGACTGGGTATTTACAGAACGATTGCTATAGGAAAGCGGGTTCAAGTAGCAGTTTCAAACACAGGGCCTGGTGCATAAATGTTTAATAGGCTTTTATCAAAATGTATTGAAGATCCATAAGAAAGAGGAAAACAATCAAAATAGTCTCAAAAAGAAAAAAAACCCAGAAAGATATTAGATCATTCACTTAATGGTCATGTGTATTCATTTTAACTAATGGTGGCATTATTTAGTTATTGAGTAACTCAGTGATTTGGCAAATGTTTATCAAAAACCAGGGTGCTAGCCACTGGGATACGCCCTGATATGGAACGAAATGACAGTTCTTGTCTTCCAAGAGCTCCAACATTGGCTAGAGACTGGCAAACAGACAGTTTCATGGAAGGTAGCATGTTGCCTGGACAAAAGTAGGCGTAACGAGTTATAGCAGCATAAAAAATGATGCAGGTTTTAAATATGGAAGCTTTGATGGGTATTAAGAAGGGCACTTGTTATGATGAGCACTGGGTGTTATATGTAAGTGATGAACCACTAAATTCTGTTTCTGAGGGGCACCTGAGTGGCTCAGTCAGTTAAGGATCCAACTCTTGATTTTGACCCAGGTCAAGATTTCACAGTTTGTGGGTTCGAGCACCGTGTTGGGCTCTGTGCTGACAGTGTGGAGCCTGCTTGGGATTCTCTCTAACTCTCCCTCTCTCTCTGCCCTCCCACGCACTCTCTGTCTCAAAAGAAATAAGTAAACCTTAAAAATAAAATAAAATAAAATAAAATAAAATAAAATAAAATAAAATAAAATAAAATTCTATTTCTGAAACCAATATTACACTATATGTTAACTAACTAGAATTTAAATAAAAATTTGGGAAAAAATAAAATAAATAAATATTGAAAGTTTGGGAAAATGTCTGTGGTATAATGTTGAACCACATTCTATCGGGGAAAGAAATAGTAAGATTTGAGCAACTATTTCGGTTATTCGTGATTGCTTTTAGTTTTCTACTCATTAATTTAAGTGTTCCTCATTGTTCACAGGAGCCTGTGACTGTTCCAACTGAATGGGTCAATCGATTTATTTCTGTGGATTTGTGCCAAAGTAGTTCTAAAACACTGACTATAATATGCCGTGAAAGGTAAACAGGAAGTCTATGGTATAGTCGTCATTGAACCAGACAGAGGTGGTCCTATGGCCAAGAACCAGTCTTGCTCTGACATTGGTTACATGGAGGAGACTTGAACAAATAAATTAACACAAGGATAATGAAGTCGTGTTTCTCACTGTTGGAGAAGGGGAGTTGGAAATTGGATGGGGGGAATGCTAGACCATTCTTAAGTTTAGATTAGAACGGGAAGTTCTGGAGTAAGCCCGTTGTTTTCAATAGATAGATATAGAAACAAATATAAAAGTAAATGCGCACATATAATATATAGGTATATGCATACATATTTCTTAGTTCTTTTTACTAAGAAGACTGAAAGCAATGACATCTAAGTAGTAATGAATACATGTAGACCCCAGATGCTGGTTTACAAATAACATTTACAAATAACATTCTCCATTAAAAGGAATGAGGACTTCTTGTAGAAATGGGTGCTTTGGGGCCTGGGGCTACAAAAATACATGTTGAACATGGAACAATTTATTTTGACAGAAAGGAAAAAAAGTGTTCGAGGAATAATAATAATACCTCACTACAAGGATACAGAGGTCAATTTGGAAGGGCTACCGCTGGCCAAATAGGGGATAATTTTATCATCGAAATAATATCATTGGATATTAATCCATTGAACAAAGAAGGAATCTATAAATCTATATTGATATAAATGAATTAATGGGGAGAAAAGAACATTCTTCCTAATAGTGGCATGTAAACTAATCAATGTAGATGGAGTTATAGAATTATAAAATAACCATCTAATAACCATCATAATACTAACTTATTAGAGTAAGAATCAATGGATATTAAAACCAGTCAGTGAAAGTGTAATGAGAAGTAGGATATTTTCATAGTCTCAGAGTATTTCTTAACAAAGTACAGGAAAACCTTGGATTGAGAGTAACTTGTTTGCAGGTGTTCTGCAGCACAAGCAAACGTTTCTAATAATTATTAACTTGTTAAAGGAACGGTGTCTTGCAATATGAGTAATATTTGATGCCAAACATCACACGATCACAATTCAGCCAATGGTCCTTTTTTCTCTCTCTTGCTGTGGGTCTGTGGGTGGTCATCTCTCATGCTCAGATGCTTGGTCTCAGGTGAGGTGTTTTGCAGAAATCAATGATTTTTCAGAACCGTGGAAGGTGCCCACAGCGGGCACTAGTGTTTTTTTGTCACTGCAAAGCACCTCTGGACGGTCCTCTGCTTTTCCATGTAAGAGGAAGCTTAGGAATGCTTTGCTTCCTTCTAGGTCAGACTGCCTGCAGGTATAGACCCTTTCCTCTGCTGCCTTATTTCCAGTTACATCCAATACAGTATATGACAAGAGTTAATTATTGCTGTACTGTAGTCAACATCGTGCGAGGGTATTCAACGGCCCCCTTGAACAAAAAGTTTGAAAAGAAAGGCAGTAAGAAGGAGGGGGACCTGGGTTACTCGGTTGAGCTGCCTGGCCGACTTTGGCTCAGGTCATGATCTCGTGGTTCATGAGTTCCAGCCCTGCGTCGGGCTCTGTGTGGACAGCTGGGAGCCTGCAACCTGCTTCACGTTCTGTGTTTCCATCTCTCTTTGCCCCTCCCTGCTCACACTCTGTCTCTCTCTCTCTCAAAAAAACAAAAAAACAAAAAAAAGAAAAAAAAGAAAAAGAAAGAAGGAGATGATTACGGTGGAAATTAAGAAGGAAATCATCGAGAAGTACGTACGAACGAGGTATGCAAGTGGCAGAAATTGCAAGATCTTGTAAGAAGCCTACTTCTGTATCTCGTCTGCAGAGGAGGAGGAGAAAAAGACAGAGAAATCCCTCACTTCAGAGGAGATTAGGGACGTGTGCAAAATGTGGGAAACAGTGCAAAATTTTGTAGGAAACACCACCCAAATGAGGCTGTAGCAGTGTGAGCGATGAATCTGTTTAACGACAATGCGATGTCACATTTCTGTGAAATCCTCAAAAGGAGGCCAAAGCAAGTGCCACTGGATAGATTCTTTGTTAAACTTGCATGAAAAGAAAGATTCCACTGAGCCAATAGATAGCAGTGATTCCGTTAGTGAAAGTGAAAGTTGTCCCGCACGATAACCCTCCTCTCTCTTGCCTCCCTCACACCAGCCATGAAGGTTTCCAAAGGTAAGTGCTGGTTGATTTGTTTATTTTTCTTTATATTTTGCATTTTCTTTATTATTTTGTATCATATTACAATATTGTAATCATTTTTATATGAATATTTTGGGGTTGTGGAACGAATCATCTGACTTTCCATGGTTTCTTATGGGGAAATTCGCTTAGATATACAAGTGCTTTGGATTACAGGCATGTTTCTGGAACGAATTATGCTCGTGAACCAGGGTTTTACTATCCTTGTAATTACAAAGGACGACATAGTTACTTTGGAGTGGAGAAGCTAGCAGCTACCAGTTTAACTCTGTAGTCATAGTTTACCTTGCCAATACTGGGACAAATCAGTGTCACATACTTCCTAACAGAACACTGAGAAGATAGCATAATTTCTGTGATATTGCCGCCCCAAATGCATAATCTAAATCTAATTATTAGGAGGAGAGCATCAATGTCAAGTTCCTGATTTTAAAGATATAATGTGGTTATGTAGGAGGGGTTTTTTTTTCTTTGTTTTTAGGACATACATACTTAAAAGTATTTAAACTTATAAGGGATCGTGTCTACAAGTTAATTTCAATTACTTCATAAAAAGATCAATACGTGTACATTTAAGATGGAAGAAAGAGTGAGAATAAAAAAGTAAATGTACTAAAATATTAACTGTTGGAGAATCTAGATAATCCCTTGTATTGGAACCGAAACTATCATTTTGCTTTGAATTCTTTGTTACATATGATATATTTACAAAAAAATAAGCATAAACTAAAAGCCCAAATGGCATAGTCTGGTGTTTGCCTGACTCCAAACTGACTTCAGTTATGGTTTTGTTCAGATGTTGGAAAAAGTGAACTCAACTACTTTCTCTCCTTCTAGTAACATGTGACCCAGTCTGGCGAATGAAATATAAAATACCGGAAATATACTGGAAAGCTTTTGGGGAAATCTCCTCCATGAAAACAAGAACCTTTGTGAAGAAAAATGCACAGTCCCATGATTTGCTTGCCCTTGGACCCCCGTCTCCCACTGCAGTCTTGCCTCTGAATGTACCTGCTTCAAATATGTGATACTTGGGATGGTTGCAGGCCACGGGGCAGTCATGAGATCACACGAATCTTTGAAATGCTAATGCTGAGCGCTAATATCATTGGCCACTAAATCAACACTACTAGCCATTATGTATTTGCAGACTTCCTGTTATTGCAGAACAATAAACAACTGAATGTAGGCTATGTGTGTCCGGATATTGTTAACCTGAAGCTGGAGGCGTTCCTAACGGACCCAAACAGTAGCAACAACCCACATTGACTTCCACAAAGGAGTTGGTGGCACGATGGGAACCATCCCTCCAGAAACGCATAGCTTAGGGTAGCATCACATAAACATTATGTTGGATTTCCTGTAGAAAAGGATCAGTTTGCTTATTAATATGTGGGTTCGTAACCGCAAGGATTGGTTAGAATTTGCACGAAAACAGAAAGGCATTTTGTCTACTTCCATCTCTGCTTTAAAATGTTGTGGGCATTCTGAGCACTTTATAAAAACTGAATCTTAAGAACCCACTGTTTTATGCCTGTACTGTATCTACCCTGTGCAGGGATTTTCAAGAAACACTTCAACATTCCTGTAAAGGACCCCTGGTGCCGGAATATTAGGAATGCACTTCTGTACCAGGATGTGGTCATCTGTTAAGACAAAAATGTTTTTACTGAATTTTTATGAATTCATTTTCCCTCCTCTCATTTTTTGGGTGTATTTCACGTAACCTTAAACCATTCTATGTTTTCAAATACCCAGTTAAAGCATCAGACCTAACATGGTTTATTTTAAGGATTCACATAATCCAGGAGCGCAAGGCAGGCAACTACTGTGTGGCATCTTGGAACCAGCACAGAAAAACAGAGCAAGTGTTTCCAGTAATAAAGCAAATCTACAAGCAAATTTTCAGTTGAGAAGAAAATGTGGTGTGACCCAGTGCAGTCAATTCTTGTAGAAAAGTAGAGATTCATTTCTTAAGCCAAATATTTTCCCTATCGATACACCTATATTTTGTCCAGCACTTTGCAGCCTCCAGAGACCTTGCAAAACCCAGTATGTGATCTGATCTCCACAACAACCTCACGAGATGGGTGGGAAGTAAGTTATTCGTCTTGCGAACAAACAGGTTTACGGAGAGGATGTGATATGGCCTGGATCATAGAGCTGGCATGCAGAAGGGCTGATCCTCAAACCTGTGCTTTATGATGCTGATTCTAGTAAACTTTCCAAATGGAACTAGATTTTGTAATTTATTCACAATGTTTTCGTTTTTAAATAAAAGCAGTTAGTATATATAAAGTAATATGACACTTAATGTTCTATACACACACACACACACACACACATACACACACACACACACACATATATTGATTTAATTCTCACCAAAAATTATAGTTGCTATCATCTAACTTTTATGAATGAAGACACTGAGGCATAAAGAGTTTGAATAATATGAACAAGTTAAAGCAATTACTAAAGGGCACAGCTGAGATTTAAACCCAGGGTGTTGGACTCTGGGGTCCGTGCTCTTAGCAATTTCACCATACAATCTTCTTAACACCTTAATGCCAGTTTCAGGCCTAAAGACATCTTGCTCCCTTTAAAGAATACCCTTCTCTTTCTTCTCTCCGCTCATGCTCTCTTCCTGTTCTAGAATACTAAAGCTACAGGGAGAACTTAATGTGCTGTAATACTCTTAGTTTATATAGTAATCTGCTCCGTCCAAAATAACTCAAATTGGTTACTTCTTAGATTTTGAATCTGCAAATACCTTCCTGCCTCTTTCTTTGAAGACCTGGGATGGACAACGTAGAAATCCTAGGGATATCATTATTCCTCTCCCGGCATTCCAGACTCTAGTTAGACCTCACTAATGTGTAATTCCTTGTTGTTGTTTTTTTGTTTGTTTGTTTCTGTGGTCCTACCTACAGCAGTTCCCTTAAGCTGATGATGCCAGACAGAGCGGCATTGGTCCTCACTCAAGTGAGAAGAATTAGAAGAGAGACTCCAAGAGTAGATGTTGATCACTGTGCCCCTCTCCGTGTCCCCTGTGGAGGGGTGTGCTTGACTAATTTAGACTCTCTGTGAGCTTGGGGAACGGAAGCGGGGATGAAAGAATGTGGCTATTGCTTACTCACTAAGTTTCTACTGCTCCACGAGACCTGGGAGTCCTCCATAACTTTTAGATAATTTCTTCATAAATATGTGCCGGAATTAAACCCAGCTCACCCTTCTTCTCTTCTGGATTGCTCCATTACAAATTTACAATGCAGATTATCCACTCTTCCTAACCCCTACATCCTTGCAAGAGGGCCTGTTGCCACATCCCTTCATTTTCCCTCTCTACCAAAAATCTTGCCCTCTGGCCTCCGAGTTCTTGCTCCCGCAGTATAAGGGCAACCACTGGTTACTGAGTGTCTACTGGGTGCTCGTAAATGAGCATCAGCAAGTTTAATACCTTGTACACAGTTACGCAGTGAGTGACAGAGTCTGGGTAGAGGAGGGTTGCAGGTGCCAGAACCCATTGCTAAGTACAGCTTCTCCACTGTCTTCAACAGTTTTTATGGTTAGCGATTCCGCTGCTTTCCCATTCTCTTCCTAGAATGTTTGTTATACTTACTGCATTTTACTGAATTCAATTATGAAGACGGCTTTTCAGCTACAGCCCCCTACGGATGCTCAGACTTTCTCATGATTTAGAGCTTGGTTTTGTGTCCTTCCTGATTCCCACAGCTGTTCCTCGGCATTATTCCTTGGTCTTCTTTTTAAAATGTCAGCTACTTGGAGGTTTTTGCCATTTAACAGCATGGTGGTTTTCATCTATGAACCTCCTGAGAACTTCCCTCGATTGACTGATACTTTGGCATATGGTCCCATGTTCTTCTCTTCAGGTCCTGCTGCTGTCTCTTTTAAAAACACCCTAGGGGGGAGGTGGGTCAGCACTGTTACCATTGTCCAAAAGGCAGAGAATTTGTGGTATGGTAGTGAAGTAAAGTGCTCACAAGAATCCTCCTGCAAATCCCTTGTGTAGTCTAGACACAGTATTAAAAAAAAAAAGGCACAAAACAACCATTTAAAAGCACTGGAATGTATCCAAAATCAGACAGAAGCCAGAGGAGAGTTTATTCTTAAAAAACCTCCAACAGTAAATGGTAATGACTGCAAGTTTGTGGCTTAGTTGCTGTAGGGCACTCCCCATGAGTTGGCAGCAGAAACTCAAAAACTTATTAGCTCAAGGTGTCAAAAAACAGAATTTTGTTCTGGAAGAGAACTGGGCCCAGTATCTGACCATTCCTATGTGAAAAGCCTTGGCTGATCATGCACGCTGGCGGTTAGACTGAAGGGACTTAATGAAAATGCAAGCAGAGAACTGTGAGAACCTATCCTTAAAAAACAGAATTTCACTATATGAGATCCATGATTGTGCTGTTTTTGTAAGTATTATTGAAGGCATTTTCCAAATACATAACTCACATAGCAAAAAGCTGAGCCTTACTAGCTTGAGACATCAAAGGACAGAGACGGAGGTGAGCAGAGCAATTAGGGCAAGAATTTGCAAAATCAAGAGAACTGAGAGAAGATGAGTCCGAAAATCTGACTGGGAGCAGCGCCCAAATCTTCACTGACGACAAAATTGTAAACATAAAAGGGACACCCCAAGGAGACGGGACTGAAATAGTGGCAGCTTGAAGCTGTATGAAGTATGTAGTGATTTCAGCTGATACGCACCATGGAAGTGGCATTGTGGTTTGGGTTCAAGCTAGTTAACTGCTGACTTATTAGAACAAAGATTAAAATAATCAAAACAATATAACAGAATACAAAGTGGCTGTATCTGCATCTGAACTATTTTTATTTTATTTTATTTTATTTTATTTTTATTTGAGACAGAAAGAGAGAGCGAGAGCAAGTGGGAGAGAGGAGCAGAGGGAGAGAGAGAGAGAATTTTAAGCAGGCTTCATACCCAGCACAGAGCCTGATGCAGAGTTCCATACCACAACTCTGGGATCATGACCTGAGCCCAAATCAAGGGTTGGATGCTCAACTGACTGAGACATCCAGGCACCCTTGAGCTATCTAGTTTTAAATACAAAATTAGAAGACATACATAGAAATCATAAAATATGATCCATACTCAGAAAAAAGACAATCGGTAGAAATGACATTAAGTGTGTCCATTTGTTATATGTGGCAGATAGAGACTTCAAAGTATATATTATGAATACATTCAAAGAACAAGATTAAAAATATGCTCAAAGAATTAAAGGAAAGAATGATCTTAATGAATGAATGAAAGAATCTCAACAGAAAAGCAGAACCTATGTAAATAAATAAATGGAAACTCTTTAGCTAAAAAATACACGAACAGAATGAAAAATTAACTAAAGAGACTCAACAGAAGAAAGTTCCGTTAAAGATAGATCAGTAGAAATTACTCCATCCAAAGAACAGACAGGAAAAAGAAAGGCTAAGAAATCGAGTATACTCAAGGTTCTACCCATGAAAACAATGCCAACTGTTATGTTTGAAAAAAGAGTGACCTTAAAGAAAGGCACCTGAAAATGAGAGAATGAGAGCTTCACTGTTGAGTTTCCCATTTCTGATGGTTGGGAAGGACATAGGCTGCTCTGAGCTGTTGGGACTATCTATACCACTCGTTAAGCCTCAGCCTCATTATATTAGAAACAGTTTGATCAAATACTCTGTGACAACCAATAGATTCAGAAAAAATAAGGCATTTTACGTGCGAAGATTCAAGAAGTAAATTATAGAACTCGTATTATTCAGTGTTGTACAATTGAGTGATTGTAATAGATTGTGTTATTGGCACCAACTTGTCGTTTTTCCCCTTCATTCCTTTAACTCTGCAGTTCATTCATACCAAGGGACATGGTTTGGAGGGATACATTTCTAAGCCTAATCCTGGCATGAGATGTGCTTTCGGCCGAGCAGACGTTTTCAGAAATTAAGCAAGCAAAATTGTGAAAAGTGTTTGCATGTTGGGCTTCTTGCTCTTATGCTGTCACCATCTCTTTGAGAAGGTCATGCTGGGGTTAGCTGGCTAAGTACCAGGAGAAGGATGAGGAACATGAGAACAGAACTGTCTCCTCAGTTAAGTTGCCCCAGTTAGGTGCTCCAGCCAAGTCTAAGCTAGAACAGAGGGTCCCATTCAATCTTCAGATGCATGCATGAGGCCAGCTAGGATCAGCAGAATTGCCCAGCTGAGCCCAAGTCAGTCAATACTTCCATTTCATGGATCAATAAACTGTATTAATAAATGCCTATTGTTTTAAGCCACTGGGTGTTCAAGTAGTTTGAAATAATTTCCTGACAGACTATTCAAAAGCATCAGGCACCGTGCTTGATGCTTTATCTACATTGTCGTGTTCAACCCTCAAAACATCCTGATGAGGTAGGTACGACGATTGTTTTTGAAAATTTCAACAGTGCGTTTTCAGATGAGAAAAAAAAATTGGGTCCCGAATGTTATTTCGCAAGCCAAAGTCACACAGCTATGGAATGAAGCCAGGACTCAAACGTAGGCAGCCCATGTCAGATATTCTATGTACATAAGAATTTGTGTCAAAGGCTTTGTCTGTTAAGGGATTTTTCTATCTCCAAATTGTCAGAATTGCATGCTGACAAAGGGAGTGAAAAATAAACTGTACTGTAGAATTATAGAACATTTCAAAATATGTTATAACAAGAAATTTCTTTTTAATCTTTCTTCCTACACACCACTGACATATACAAACGCCATAATACAAATGCTTAAAGTAACGAAATACCAACTTCTGTGCTTGCTTACATTTGGAGTCAAAGTGTGCCAGGAAAAACATACGCCTGCTGCCATGCATGGTTATTAGTTCCTGGGCCTTCAAGATGCCTCCTACTAATTTATTTTCATCACCGTTGGTTTGAATTGTATCCTTCTTTCCCCCCATCATTCAGCACCACTTAAAAAATGGGAGAAAAAAATTAAAGGTCTCACTCCTAAAATTTCAGACATATGGTGGGGGGTTAAACAGATTCTATGGGATTAAGGAACAGGGGACCAGAGCTCTTGTCTTGTTTCTACCCTGAAGTGTCTACAAGTTGTTAAGCAAGACTCCACATATTTCTTGGAGCCTTAATTTTCTTTTATGTATAATGGAGTCACTACCAGCCCTGGGAGCCTATGAAACCCATTCATGTACTCATTCTATCAATACTTAGTTATTGCAAACTAGCTATGTGACAGGCACAACACAATTCATGTAGACAGAGAAAGTGGACAAAATCCTTGCATGAGTTCCCAGTCTGGGAAATGGTCACAGAAAAATGTATTTAGTGCTCATTGTTTGTTGCTGTTGTTATTACAAAAACAATACAGTTACCAAAAACTTAAAACAATATGTTATTGGAATTTCAATTAAATAATTTGTTTTTAAATACAATCTTTTACATTCTAAGAGAGTAGAACCATATAAGTGTGTGTTTGTGTGTATACACACATGCGTGTGTGTGTGCATAGCATAAATAACCAGGGTAGAATGCTTAGAGAAAGGCCCACAATGGCTTTGGCTCTCAGGTTGAATGGAGAAGGAAAATCTGACTTGGAAAAGTTATTATCTATCTTCATAGCAACACAAGTATGTAAATACTAAACATGTTTTCTCTCTCTCTCTCTCTCTCTCTCTCTCTCTCTCTCTCTCTCTCTTTTTTTCTTTCCCAGTATTGCCTTTGTGGTATCCTTGGAGAAGCTGGATAGACTCTTCAGTTGGTTTAAAAATGCATTTATGAAGACCGACATTATCCTTGCAATTGATGCCTGCATGTTGTTTTAATGAAGGGTTAAGTTTGGGGGTGCCTAGATAGCTCAGTCGATTAAGCGTCCAACTCTTGACTTCAGCTCTGGTCATAATCTCTCAGTTCATGAGACTGAGCCCCACATTGGGCTCTGTGCTGGCTGTGGGAAGACTGTTTGGGATTCTCTCTCTCCATATTTCTCTGCCCCCCCACTCATGCTCTCTCTATCTCTCTCTCTCTCAAAATAAATAAGTAAAAATAAAAAAAATAAGTAAGTTTGGCTGTGATTAGCAGCAAAGAAAACAGAAAGGCAATGTGTTTAATAAGATAGAGGTTTATTCTCTCAAGTGGGCAAGAATGGCTGATCATTTTTAGCATTTGTCGTGTATCAGACACTGTCCTGAGTGCTTCCCATTTGCTGATTCTTTTAATTCTCACAAAACGCTACAGGTCTTATTATCTCCATTTTACAAATGGAGAAGCTGAGACGGAGAAATTAACTGTCCCACGATTGAACACAGGCTATCCAGCTCCAGAGCCCGAGCCCTTCTTGCCCCTACTCAATGCCCCGAGGCAAACCATCATGGGTGAAGATAGAACATCACCGGTTCCTTTTAGAGTAGTTCCTATTTTCATGGTGCGGCGTGGTCTCCACATTCCACACAGCAGTATAGAGCCAGAGGTGAAGAAGAGGGTGTGGCAAGTGATGGGCTTATAAATGACTTCCATTTACCTGGTAACGTCTGCAGACATGGCTCTTTCACATGGCCACATCCAACTGTAGGGTAGCCTGCAAACATGGCCTCCATTCCAAGCCCCTGTGTCCAGGCTAAAACTGCCCCATGTCCATGGAAGGAAGGAATATTGGTGACAACTGACAGTTCCTACTCACAGGTCTCTTTTTATCGTTTTATTTATTTATTCAGAACTATTTCTGTATTTAAATTCAAGTTAGTTAACATATAGTATAGTCTTGGCTTCAGGAGTAGAACCCAGTGATTCATCTCTTACATGAGATGAAACCCGGTGCTCATCCCAACAAGTGCCCTCCTTAAGGCCCATTGCCCATGTAGCCCATCCCCCCACTCACCTCCCCTCCAGCAACCCTCAGTTTGTTCTCTGTGTTTAAGAGTCTCTTATGGTTTGCCTCCCTTCTGTTTTTAACTTATTCTGCCTTCCCTTCCCCTATGTTCATCTGTTGTGTTTCTCAAATTCCACCTATGAGTGAAATCATATGGTATTTGTCTCTGACTTATTTCACTCAGCATAATACACTCTAGTTCTATCCATGTTGTTGTGGATGGCAAGACTTCATTCTCTTTGATCGCTGAGTGGTATTCTGTTGTGTATGTATACCACATCTTCTTTATCCATTCATCAGTCAGTGGACATTTGGAATCTTTCCATAATTTGACTATTGTTGATAGCACTGCTATAAACAGCAGGGTGCATGTGCCCCTTCGAATCAGCATTTTTTTAGCCTTGGCTATATTCCTAGTAGTGCAATTGATGGGTCATAGGGTAGTTCTATTTTTAATTTTTTGAGGATCCTCCATATTGTTGTTTTTTTTTTTATAAAGGTTGTACATATTTATTAAATGACTCCAAATTGTCTTTAGTAAGTCTACTTGGGAAAGACATTATTTCCCTTGTGTTCTAGAGGGGACAACAACCATCGTTCTAAGAACACGAGGACACCAACTGTTCAACTCTAGTTGAATCATCTAATTTATCGTTGTCATTTTCATTTTCGTTAACAGGAAAGCTGAGTTCTAAAAGTCCAAACTCATAGATAATTCTTTCTGTGAACGAAGAACTGAAGTGCTACTGGGAGCCAGTGAGTCGACCTCCCCAGACGTCTGTGAAAACTATCATAAAATAGTCAACATGACAACAAATTATTATGAGACAGCCATCATATGAAAGTTCTATGAAAATGACTCTTTTAAGAGTGTCTGTCAGTATTTTCATGGGAAATTCTGATTATTTTTCCTTCATTCCCAACTGGCTAGCAATTTGCAATAAATATATTTGATGCATGTCTCCAGTAGCCGCTTCCAAAGCCAGTACATTTTTAGGAGATTATAAATTTTAAAAAATGAAATAGTCTTTTTTTGCTTGTTTGTTTGCCTTTTCTGAATTAGTTTCAACTTACACATAAAATAAAATTCCAAGTCACATGACAAATTTAACCTTCATTTATAACATACATGGTGCAAAGGATTATCGAGGAGGAGAAAACAGCATACCATAGAATGACATTGTAGAGCACAAGGAAAAATCACAACAATAAACACTATTGACCTAAATTATCCTGTCAGCAGACCTTAATTTCTAGAATGGATCAACAAATTACATCAAACAATATTTGTTTAGAAAAACACAGATGATCAACGTGATTCTGAAAAATCTAAAATTAATGAACAAAGCTCTATTTTCACTCCAGCTTAAAAGAAAGTGAAAGTAAATGTGCCAATAGGAGAGTCAGACAAATTAGAATTAATTTAACATTATTAGTAAATAGAGTCATTAAATTATAATGAAAGACACTCAATTATGAAGTTTTGACATCATTATATACAAGTTAAATAGCACAACATCTGGATACATGAGCAAACAATGAAGAACCCAAGAAGAAATAGATAAGGGTACAAATTGTAAAAGGACATTTCTGTCTAAACATGACTGAATATGAAAAGCTAATGATACTGAATTGTTTCTATATGCCAGTCTTTTTTCCCTTAGCCCTTTATGATTTAGTGCATATATCTTCCCAATAAACTATGAGATTAATACTAACCACGAACAATGGGAGAAGAAACCATCCTATTAATAATATGGAACTAATACTTTTCAAAGAAACTGTAGCTCATTACGAAGAATCACATTCACTTTTCCAAACTACACAGCTTGGATTATTTGCAAAAGTTGACCACAGCAAAACATCAATGTATTCAAAGTATAGAAGATACGCGTTGTTTTGACTACTGACTAACACGTTTAATTCCCAAACAAAAAACACTTAGAAAAATGATTACTCTTAAAAAATCAGCTGGGCCATGGGGATAACTAAAGACCTGAAAAAATAATTGAAAATTAAAAAAAAAAAATAGGACATTATATTTTGAAATCAATATCAGAGTAACTGAAGACCAGTTCATAAATTTATTTTCAGTGTGAAATAAGGAAACACAAACTTTATAATCTAACTTAGGATATTCAGTTAAAAAAAAGTCACACATGCTTGACGGGGATGTAAAAATGGTGTAACTTTTTTGCTAAACGGTTTGTCAATTCTTTAAAATGTTACTATACGACCCCGCCCATTCCACTCCTAAGTGCATATCCAAGAAAAAAGAAAATCTATCAAATCTATGAGATGCAAAATACACTGGGGTTTGCCCTGAGCTGGGTAGGAGAGAGTAGACAGAGACCGGGGAGTGCCTGCTAACAGGTAAGGGGTTCGTTTGGGTGCTGATGAAAATATTCTAAAATCAGATTGTGCCGATGGTGATACATCTCAGCACATATACTAGAAGGCCCGGAATAGTACACCTTATGCAGGCGAATTCTATAGTGTGTGCATTATATCTCAGTAGAGCTATTATAATAGGGGAGAAACGGGAGAAGTAAAACATAGTTTTGTGTCTGTGATTTCCATTTTTGTTACAGAAAGAAATTGCCAAAGTAATCCTTAGTTCTGATCGAGCTTGCTCTGTGTCCCAGGCCTTACCCAGAGCAGGTGCTTAGTGGGTATGTGTTGTGTTGATGTGTACTTAATTAAAGATAAATTCCTTCACGATGATTTGATGCAAACTTTCACAGTAAAGAACAAGTTTGGTAACCACTTAAAGCCTTGGTGATAGGGTTTTGGGATGGAAACTGGACCAGATTCTGATGGCTTAGAGGTGGTATGTTCCTGAATACATACTTCTTGCTGCTCCAAGAAGTTCAGGGATGATAAAAAGAAAGCAAGGATTCCTGCGGTACAGGACAGGAATCTTTTTGTGAAACCAAAATAAAACTGGTTCTGTGGAAGAGACCGTTTTAAGGTCTTTCTTTGTTTTTTTGTAAACTCTGAAAAGACAGCTCGAAAATGTACTGATAGTATTTTCACGGGAAAGCACAACAGCAGGAACGCAAACAAAACACACGGGGCATTGATGGAGTCCTGGGTTGCTGGCACATTAGAGATCCTTTCAAGTCAACAATTAAAGACTTCTCAACAAATGTCATCTCAGCTAAATTCTACTCATGGGATTCATATGAGAGTCAAATACGGCAACATACGAAAATCTTTGGTGAACTTGTAAAGTGCCCTAAAATACAAGATTCTGCTGGTTGTTTTGTCTTCTTAGATACTCTCTATCTATAGATATAGATATAGATCTATAGATATAGATATTTGTGTATATATTGTATGTATATATATATATCTTTCTATATATAACATTTGTGTATAATGGATCATATACATTTAATCTATATATACATGCACACATGTTATATATGCAGATATACATATCATATATATATATATATATATATACACAAAGTATTTTATATATACAAAAATGTTATATATGTTAAAAAATGCTTTTTTTCACATTTGTTGTGTCTTTAAGATTATGAGTGGAGATGACCAATTGTCAAAATTCACTCTCTCCTCCTGTAATACCAGAATTATAACTAAGCACACATTCTACTTGTATGTCTTTTACTGTGAAATCTCTATTCAAGTACCTTAATATTTATTTTTAAAGACGTCAAACATGTTAAGGCTATAAATAGTAACCTTTTTGTATTTTTGATAGAAACATTTTCCTAAATCTCTTTTATGACTTTTCATTTTACCCTTATTTGCTTGCTATGAATATATTATTTTTTACATAAGCAATCACATCATTCTGTTCCATCCTAATAGCTTCCATTATTTCAAATGTTATAGGATTATGAACAATTCAAAGAGATGGTAACTATCTCATTTTATGATTGTTTATGATTTTGATTGGCGCCTGATAGATTGCATTAGAATTACTTAAGCGACTGTCTACTTGGCTTATGCTTGTGTATTTCCTCACAGCTTGTTAAATAAATGAGATACATTCTTAATTGAATCGAGTTGGATTCGAAGCTCTTTGCATCTATTTTTCATAAGATGCGGAAGATAGCAATCAATGAAAACTTTTCATTATGCTCTGTCGTAAATATACACCACATGGACCTTTCACAGGCAGAGGGAAAATCTTAATGCATCTTACAATATGTCAAGAATTGCGATTGATTTTATACATACATTATTTTAAAGAATCCTCACCACAATCCTTTCAACTAGGACTGTGACCTCATATAATCAGTATTTTAGAGGAAGAAGTTTAAAAAGATACGTGGCTACCCCTAGTCACATAATGTAGCGGCTGGTGGATCAGAGGGTCAAGCACAAATCTTTTGACTACAAATCCTGAGCCACATCAGGGATGAGTTCACGGGCTGGCTGCATGAAAAATGTGGAAATCCCCAGAAGCATATTCCAATAGTGCTGAGCCTACAAGGATTACTCTTGGCTACTGGGTAGTAAAAGACCTTTTGCTTAGGCCTGCAGCCCACAGCCTTTATCATGCTCCTTGTGACAAAACTTCTAGAACCTTTGCCGGGGCATTTTCCCGCTCTTGTGTCCGCTTACTTAGTACTGGGAAAACTGAAGTATTACTGGAAGGAAATGACTAACGTACATGAAGCAGCTGCACGGCCCTTGTTCCAAAGACACTATGCCATCTTAAAATATGGACTTTGAATAAGTTGTTATAAATGAAGATCCAACGCTCAAAAGATGGATTTCATTTTGGTTTTGCTAGACAAAGTAAGGGGTGCAAATTTGTAAGGAACAAATCGCCTTTTGCATCAGAGTGAGAAGAATGTGGTTTTGGAGTTTGATAGACTTTGGCTCTAATCTCAACTTTGATACTTATCAACAAATTACTTCCTTTTTAAATCTTAGCTCATCTAAGATTAGGAATAATGTTTTGGTATTTTGTGAAGGTTAGAGATAACGTGCATAAAATACTTAGAATAGTCAGTTGTATGAAAGTTACCCAACGAAGGTCCCCCTCCCCCTCTCCCAGTACTCAGATACAAACACTTCTGCCATGCTTTGAAGGTGTTAATTAATATCCCTTGATTCTGAGCCAATTGTGACTGGACCCATATACATAGAGTACATTATAATGCATAGTGTTAGCTTTATTACTGGTGAAGCTTGATCAGCAAGTGTGAGAACTTAGAGCAGGAAAGCTCTACTTTCTTCTCTCTATTCTTCAGTCAGGCACCTGGGAGCCACCTGTGGGAAGAACAGACACCTGCCCAGCAGTATCGTACAACAACATGGCGGGTGGAGTTCTCCCTTTCTCCCTTCATGCAGGAGAGAACTAGAGCTCTCTAGACCTGACCCTCCCTCGTGCTCACTAGCCACCTAAACAATATTCACTCTTCTTATGCAGAGGACCAATAGTGGGGAGAGAATAGCATAGAATTCTTGTCCATATTTTCCTGAGAGGGCTGAAATCTTATCAGCTTTTCCCATTGTATGGTTTGATATAAAAAATAAAGAGGAAAAGAAAGAATATCTGTTAGGATGGTTTTGGCAGAAAGTAATAGGAGTTTAAACTCAAATGGATGTGAACATTATGGAAACATGTACGTTCACATGAGAAAGAAATCAGAGGTGAGTGGTCTTCAAGACTGGTCAGTCCAGCAGTTAATAATATCGTCAGGTCAGCCTTTCCTTCTGTCCTAAGGCAAGTTCAGCCACGGTTATGAAACACCTGTCAATAGCTCAGGATGCATTTTTCTCATTCATGACTTGGAGGAGAAAGTAAACCTGACTTATGTTGATAAAAGCCAGAAAGCATCTCTCTCAGGAGCCCCAAGCAAACTTCTCTGCTCATCTACCGGAAATGGCTTAGGCTTGCTTATCCCTAAGTGAATTATGAGTAAGAGGGCTTAGACTAATCAGCTAGAGGGGAACTGATATTGGGGAAACAGCACTTTGCTACAATAGACTTCCTTCTAAAACCTGAAGCCTATTTGCTCGATTCAGGTAGGCATGGCTTCTGCCTGACAGCAGCAATGTTTAGCTCAGGACCCCCAGCAATTTGTGTTGCTGGATTATCTATACCCACCACTGCCGGGTGCTAAACTTGATGTTCTAGAGACAAAAACTAAAAATGGGTACTTCTTTGAGTCTTTGTTTGAAAGGAAAAACTACTTGCAAATATTGCAACAACTGAATATAGACCGCCGCATAGGCTGTATAATATACGATCTTTCTTTTTGTTTATATCAGATAAATTGAAGTGTGCATTTTCTGACAGAGCTTTATTTTTCGGCAACCTACATAATAGTTTTAAATGACTTATTTCACATACCTTCAAATCATTTTTGAATACACTCTTGCACTTTAGATGTTTTTTGTCAACAGAGATGACGATGTGTTTTTTCAAGGTTATAACACACTTGAGCATTGGATCCTGGGGAATTTACCAGATTGGGTTGATTTCAACGGTGATCAATTGGGATATATTTTGATAGGTTTTTTTTGTAAATGAGAAAACTTTCTGGACATAAAACAATACTCATAAAATATGTGCAATACTGAAAAGAAAATGATTCTGAAACACAGGGATTACATTTCCTCGGGAATTCACATGAGTTCAAAATTAAGAGACATATTCTACACAATGTCGTTGGTCAGCTCTCAGTTGTTCCTCATGGAATAAAAAGGTTACATATTTTTAAATACACTGTTTCAAAACCATTTTACCCAACTGCATCAATTTTTCCTTTCTGAATTTTGGCCATTTATGAGATCAAGAATATGGTTGGCAGTAATAGTGTTTGTAGGTTGTTGGGAAGCTCAGTCTTCAAAATATGAGTTAATATTTGAGTCGATTGAAGTGCCATCATACCTAGGAAGATATAGGGAGCTCTCCAAGAATTCTCAAGTACAATTTGAGGACTTGGTATGTCCGATGAATGTACCATTCAAAGGTTCTGTCCTGGTATTGGGGCCTCCCTGTCGGTTGGTCTGTGTGGAGATTGGTTTGCCTTTTGTCTTTTGGACTGAAAGCGACTGTGGGCAGTAGGCTGATCACAGCTGATGGACTGTGTGAATGAACTGAAGATAAGACCTCTGCACGTCTGTATGATCCAAAGTGGCTTCTTGAAATGCTGTGATCTAGGAGTTTGGGTTTAGAGATAACAAGGAATGACATCTTTCCATGGGCGTGATCAAAGAGGAGGAAGTTCCCTTGAGCTCCAACGGTGATTGTTTTCGACAAGGGCGAATGGTTCTCCTTCTCTGGGAGGCATTCCTCTAGGTGTCAGTCTTACTAACACTGAAATCCACATTACGGTTACCAGCGAAGTATCTAAGCACTGAGATAAAAATTGACATTCAGCGGTGGGCTGCTGCTGTCACAAATACCTAAAAATGTGCAGGTGGCTTTGGAACTGGGTCACAAGTAGAGACTGTAAGAGTTTTGGGACGCATGCTAGGAAAGCCTACATTGTTGACACTGCCCCATTAAGGATGATTCTAGTGAATCAGGAAAAGAAGAGGTCTATAGCAAAAGTCTCAAACTTTTCAGAGAATCCCTAACTCATCCTCAACAAACTGTTGTAGAAATATGGACACAAAAGTCATTCTGATGGGCTCTCAGACAGAAATAAGGAAAATGTTGTTACATGACAAGGGAAAGACAGTCTTTGTTATGAAGTGGCAAAGAATATGGATAAATTGTGTTGTCGTCCTGGTGGTTGGTGGGGAGTAAAACTAGAGAGCCCTGAAGTTGGATATTTGGCTGAGGAAATATCTAGACGATGCATTGAAGGAACAGTATGGTTTCTCCTGTTTACAGGAGTGTAAGAAAAGAGAAATGATTTAAACATGGAGTTTTTAATCAATAGGGCAATGAAACTTAAATATTTGAGATAGTCTCAGCTTCTCCATATTGAAAAGAATCAGAAAGCCTGTTCAGGAATGGCCAACTGACCATTTCTTAAGGAGATTAGTCAACAGGTAGATGGTCGTTGAAGATATGGGATAGATGAAATTGGTTAAGAAAAGTATATAGAGTAAAAAGTGTGGAGGACTAATGTCAGAATGTTCCGCCACATGAATAAATGTGGGTAGAGTAGAAGAAATAGAATGCACAAAGGGACTAAGAAGACAGGAGCACAGAAGGAAGTGGGGTGAAAATGGTGGTACGGAAGCCAAAGAAAAGTGCTATTATTTGAATGTTTGTGTCTCCCCACCCCCCAATTCATACTTTGAATCGTAATCTCCAATGGTGATGGTATTAACAGATGGGGACTTGGGGAGGTACTTAGGTCATGGTAGTGGAGCCCTCATGAATGGGATCAGCGCCCTTATCCCACAGAGTATTCTAACTCCTTCCCCCCATGGGAGGACCCCGAGAAAATCTGTGACCTGGAAGAGGATCCTCGCCTGACCATGTTGGTATTCTGACCTCAGACTCCCAGCGTCCAGAAATGTGAGAAATAAATTTCTGTTTTTTTATAAGCCATCCAGGCTGTGCCATTTCATTATAGCAGCCCAAACAGACTAAGACAAAGATACAGATAAGTAGGATTCTACTTAGTGAGGCAAGTAAGGTAAAAGCTAAAAAGAGACTATAGAATTTGGCAATCCAAGGCTTTTGCAGAGTGACTTCAATGTAGAAATGGGAAGAAACCCCAGTTTTATCAGGATGAAGAGTAAACAGGAGTTAAGGACTGGGGATGGCAAGAGCAAGCTCTTAAACTGTGGACTTGAGCCATGAAGGAAAAGAGGGAGCTATTACTTAATCTAGACAGGGATGTAGAGTCCCAAAGGACATTGCGGCTGTTGTTTCAAATATGGGAGATCCTAGCATTTATATTGGCCATAGGAGGGAGCTAGTAGCAAGAGAAATGTGAAGTCAGGTTCCAGTCCTACATCCCAGGGAAGATAGGAAGGATGGAAAGGCTGGCCCAATCAACGGGAAGGGAGAATTCATTTTTGTATTAGGTTCGTACAATTGCCATAAACTGCATTGCTTAAAACAACAGGAAGTTATTCTCTCAGAGTTCTGGAGTCTAGAAGACTGACATCAAGGTATTGGCAAAACCATACTCCTTCTGAAGGTTCTAGAGAATAATCCATCCTTGTCTCTTTCTAGCTTCTGATAGTGCTGGCAATGCTCGTAATTGCTTGGGCTGCATGACTCCAATTTCTGCCACAGACTTCACCTGGCCTTCTTGCCTCTGTGTATGTCTCTGGGTCTCTGTCCTAGTTAGTTCAGGCTGCCATAACAAAATACTGCAGAATGAGTGGCTTAAGCTACAGAAATTCTGTCTCTCAGGTCGGAGTCTGGGAAGTCTAAGATCAAGATGCCAACAAGGGAGGTTTCATGAAGAGGGCTGGGCTGTGTGTTCATATGTCCTGTTCTTTGTGTGATGGGAAGAGAGAAAGAGCAAGCTCTGTGCTACCTCTTCTTATAAGGGTACTAACCTCATCCTTAGAGCCCTATTCTCATGGTCTAATTGTTTTTGAAAGGCCCCATCTCCAAAGACTATCACATTGGAAATTAGAGCTTCATCCTAGGGGGGAGGGGAACAATTCAGTCCACAGCAGTCTCCAAATCTCTCTTTCCATAAAAGGATAACAGTCATGGGACTTAGGGTGCCCTAAGCCAGGATCACCTCATCTCAACTTGACCATATCTGCAAAGACCCCTGATCCAAATACGTCACGTTCGGGAGTTAAGACTGCAGTGTAATTCTCTGGGGACAGTACCTTATACCACAGCAGCAAACACAGTGGGTGCATGTGTAGAGTTGCCACCGAGGAGATTAAGGCAGGATACTCGGGGGTTCATGCCTCACAGTCCCTATTACTTCAGAAAATTGAAATACATTGTCATCTGAGAGGCAGAAAGAAATGCTGCCCTATAAATTCCAATGCCCCTTGAAAAACACTTTACTCTGACGATGGCATGTTGTGAGGGCACTGCATGGGGAGTGGGTGAGTAGGCATAGGCTAGGAGATAAAAAAGCCTTTTGGAGGAGAGGGCATGGGACCTCTATGTAGGATGAGTAGGAAAACGCCCCAGGGCAAGCACGTGTGGTTGGAGAACACTCCAGACAGATAGAAAGAACAACACGGGCAAAGATGTAAGGCTGCAGAGAGGCCAGAGAACTTTGTCAATTACCCTCAGTGTCACGGCCAGCTGTCAGAGGGACTCTACATTGCAGCTCTGTGTTTCTTACTTGAAATCCCCTTTTTCTCCCACTCTGCCACCCTGGAAAAGGAAAGACAGATGTTGTGTCCTTGGTCCGGCAGCGCTTCTGTTCCGATCGTGCATCCTCTTACCTAGTGTCCCGTTATCAATCCCAAAAGGCCTTGGGGCTTAATGAAATGCACCAAGTGGAAGCCGTGATTAATGCAGCCTCGGCCAAGCTGCTGCAGGAGTGGGGATGCCTGCCTCCTCACAGAGATGTCATTGTTCTTCCCTGAGACGGTGTCCCTCCCTCTCACACCCTGACCACCGCTTCCCCAAGCAGAGTGTTTATGTGTTGAGTGCAACACTCCATGGACTTCGGGGCCTAATGGGGTGTGAGAGGGGGCCTGGGGTTTTTCATCTTGTTTTCAGCTGTACAAACACCACACACTTTCCCCATCCACTCAGGGTCTAAGTTCAGGCCTTCTAAGATACCAGCGGCTGCAAGGTGGTGGCAGGGACTCCACAAGTCGAGAGAGAGGGACCCGGCACCTTCCCCCCTCATACCAAACACATTCAAAGTGTTTATTTTCTCAGCCCCAACCTAAGCTCTCAGATAAACAACTCACTGCTGGTTGACACTTTAGGGCTCCCCCAGAAGCTTTTGTTTAAAGGCAGCAGGATGGGCTCTCCATTGTCCGCAGGAAGTAGAATGTGCTTCCCTGAAATGCAAGCAGGACAAATTAATTAAGAGATATTCTCTTCTCCCTATAATCATTTTCCCTCTCCCTCCTTCCCTCCCTCCCTCCTTTCTTCCTTCTTTCCTTCCTTCCTTCTTTCCTCCCTCCCTCTCTTTCCTTCCTCTCTCTTTCTACCTTATTAACATTGACTTAAGACATCTTACCCACCAGCGGAACCTTCAGGAATTCTTCAGACAGCCTGATCACCCTGGAACAGAGACAGACTCGAAGGACAAAAGGTGAAGGGGAAAGACACCAGCATCTGCTGGACTCCTGGCTGTTCAGGTTTTTACACCTTTGTATCAACCCCTCCCCTTGAGAGTGAGCAGGATCTGATTTGTTTATAAATGAATAGAACACAGTGAAGGTGATGGAATGTCAGTTCTGTGATTATTACACTATACAAGACCTTTGTTGTTAGTAGACCTGCTCTTGACACTTTCTCTCTAGGTGACTTTCAAGAAATAAATAGCAAAATCAGGAGTCCTATGTCACAAGAAAATAGGGCTGTTTTACAGCTGACAGCCCACAACAGGCTGGGTCCCTCAGTCGTCTACTTGCACGCAAATGAATTCTGCCAACAATTCTGCCCAAAAGAATGACACGCCTGGGGTGGGGGGTGGGGGCGGTGGTGCCTTGGGTGGCTCAGTCGGTTAAGCGTCCGACTTCAGCTCAGGTCATGATCTCGTGGTTTGTGAGTTCGAGCCCCACATCGGGCTCTGTGCTGACAGCTCGGAGCCTGGAGCTTGCTTCGGATTCTGTGTCTCCCTCTCTCTCTGTCCCTCCCCTGCTCATGCTCTGTCTCTCTCTGTCTCAAAATAAATAAAAACATTTAAAAAAATTAAAAAAAAAAAACAATGACACACCTGGAAGAAGATCCAAAATCTGGATGTGCAGATATTCTCAATGGAGCCCTCTCTCTTTGTTCTGCTTTTATGAGGCATATCTAGCCAGCTTCTACTCCAGAGTGCTATTTTGTTTTTCTTTAGGCTTGATTATGATACCAGTCTCTTTGTCACTCAAGACATATGTTGAATTGTCCAAATGGCTTTCTGAAGTTTTCCTTACTTGATTTAAGTTTTAGGCTGGTCACGTGAGTAGGGGTACACACTCTACCCTTAGAGAAAGGAAAGGAAAAGCATTACACTCCAGGAATAGAACTTTCTTAGAGGTTCCTATTATTAATGGAATCTTTATCTTCCTGTTATTAATGGAATCTTTTTCTTTCTTTCTTTCTTTCTTTCTTTCTTTCTTTCTTTCTTTCTTTCTTTCTTTTTTTTTTCTTCTCCCTTTCCTTCCTTCCTTCCTTCCTTCCTTCCTTCCTTCCTTCCTTCCTTTTCTTCTCTCTCTGTCTCTCTCTCTGTTTCTCTCTCTCTGTCTCTGTCTCTGTCTCTCTCTCTCTCTCTCTCACACACACACACACACACACACACACACTCCTTCTCCTTCTCCTCCACCACCTCCTCCTTCTCCTTTTTTTCCTTCTCCTTGTTCACCATCATCATCTTGAATTCCTCCTCTTTACATTGCCCTAATGTCCTAGAGGTAGGTAATAGACCAACGGCAAGACTTGTTTAGCGGCATTATCTTTGCAGAATCTGCACACATGGATTTCAGTTTGGTGGGGGGCGAGGGGTTAGCTGAAGACCAAAATAGAGCAAATCTATTTTACTGTTTTCTTTATCCAGTATAAATTTTGGATAAGTTGCTTTCCCTATGATCATCAGTGGCGTCATCCATACAATGGGAGTAATAATAATACCAGCCTGTCAGTGTCATTCAAAGAGTTTCTGAGATAATGAACCTTTCAGTGACAAAGTACATCAATAACTCTTTACCCTTTAGGAGTGGTCAGTCTTGCCTTTGGGTTGCTCTAATGAAGTTAAAAGCTTAGATTAAGAGGAGAACTAACCCTGAGTTCAAATCTCAACTCTGCTACTTAACTTACCAGCTTATTAATGTGGTACCATTTACGTTTCCATGTCATGATTTTCTTATATGAAATATGGGGATAATAATAGTATTTCCCAAATAGGGTTGCTGTAATGCATAAATGAGAAAGTGGATGTAAGTGCTTAGCCAAAGCCTACCACATGCAAAATGTTCAGTAATATCAGCTGCTGTTAATATGAGTATAATAAATTTCTGCTACCTCAGTACCAACAAGTTGTATGCTGGTACGTTTTATACAGAATGACCACTCACTTTCTCAATGATAAAAAAAAAAAGGTATGATACAATTTTTGTACAGAAACTATTTGTCTTAGAATACTGTACACAGAGTGGCTTATAAACAACAGTAATGTATTTTCACGGTTCTGGAGGTTGAAGTCCAAGATCAAAGCACTGGCGGTTAGGTGACTGCTTCCTTGTTCATGGGCATCCTTTTGCTCACATGATGGAAGGGGCTAGAGATCTCTCTGAGGGTCTCTGTCCGAAGACTCTTAATTTCATTCACAACTATATCCTGTTGATCTGATAACTTCCCAGAGGCCCCATCTCCTAATACCATCACATTGGAAGTTACGGTTTCAACATATGATTTTTTTTGGAGAAGAAGACAAATATTTAGTCTATAGCATTCTTCCCTGGTCTCCCAAAATGAATGTCTTGTTCCCATGCAAAATACATTCATTCCATCCCAACAACCCTAAAGTCTTAATTTGTTCCAACATCAAAAATGCAGTCTCATCTGATGAACCACCAATCTGGATTTCTAACCCAACTTTTTGGCTGTTCCAAACTATAGACCAACTCAACAAATAGTGAATGTGTATTTTCACGGATAATCCAACCTCAAGATGTCTGCGTTTATTATTATCTTTGTTCTATTGTTACTTATCTTAAAGTCCCAATAGAAAGCAAATGCCATGCACTCAGTCATTCAAGATTCAAGCATAGAGTCACCCCAGGGTCACCCTCTGGCTCCTCTTTCACATGTAATCAGCGACTGAGGACAAGAGTTCCATCCCTTTACTCTTTGTGGCATCTGTTCTCCCGGCTCCGCTTTCACTGCCTTAATTCATGATATCATCATCTTTGTGCTACACAACCAGGATAGCCTCCCCCCTGGCCTGCTCACCTCCTATCTCTCTCAGAAGCCCATCTTTCTTGAGATAGTCACAGTGAGCTCTGTAAAATGAAAATGAGATCATGGCATTTTCCTGCTTTATTCATATTACACTCTCCCCTTAACCAATTACGGAATAACCACTAAGACCTTCTCTTAGTTGCCTCTTCGAGTTTTTCTCCATCACCTCTTTCATCCCTCCTTGCCTCGCACATGGTGATTCAGACGTACACTCGTATTTTTGGTTCCCATCTCTCTACGCCTTGGTTCAAGAATGCCCCTCATCAGCAGCCACATAGTGAAAAGTTCTCGCCTCTCATGACTGAGCAAGCATCGTTCCTTTATGAAGGTTTTCCTTCTCACCCCACGGCCTCATGCAGGACTACCCCATTCTTTGTGTCTTGGGGACCTTTCATAGTTGTTTCTGACCAGAAGTGTTTCACTTTGTTTGCATGCCCATGTTTCCCGTTATACTGTGCAGATGTTCATGACAGGAGCAATGACCCACCCATCCATATATTCCCATTACCCTTCATAAAGTTAGACAGACACACAGTGGGCACGCGCTGAGTTAAAAGAGGAGTAAATGAATAAATAAATCAGTGGACGAGTGGATGGATCTACTAAACAGAAGTAGAAACCCTCATTCTATGTTCCTCAAAGGGTTTATGGGTTGATGACATCAGATGATGGGTAATCGGTTTCAAAAATGCCTGGTAATCAGGTTCCTGGGTGGCTCAGTCGGTTGAGTGTCCGACTTCAGCTCAGGTCATGATCTCACAGTCTGTGAGTTCGAGCCCCACATCAGGCTCTGTGCTGACAGCTCAGCGCCTGGAGCTTGCTTCGGATTCTGTATCTCCTTCTCTCTCTGCCCCTCCACTGCTCATGCTCTGTCTCTCTCTCTGTCTTAAAAATAAATAAAAACATTGAAAAAAATTTTAAAAAATGCCTGGTAAACACCACTACGGAGTAAATAATTGTATGCCTGGCTTGCAACGAACTGCATCATATCGCCATTGTTACCCTAGGGTCTTCACTTTACTATATTCTTTGGGGGAATCTCCCCAACGGGTTCACAGAAGACTCTTCAACTCTTCTCTTTCACGTCTGCAAGGCTGGAGCAGAAACATGATGGGAATGGGAGGCAGGACATCTGAAATCTTGTGGGACCCTCAGCAATTTACTTCCATTTCCTCTGCCTCAGTGAGAAGGTGAGTCTTAGCACTGATCGGAATACCATATATGCCGTTCATTTGATCATTTCACACATGGAGAAATGGAAGCTTGCAGGGGTTCAATAAACTTAAGGTAGAGCCAGGACTGGAACACGTTGCCTCGACGTTGGGCCCGTGCTCTTAACTGTGTGCCACACTGCCTTTCACAGGATGAATGTTTGTTATAAAAGAAATGCTAAGAGAAACAATGAGACAATAATCTAATTTTTTTCACTAAAAATGAAATGATGCAGAAAACCAGCATTTTCAGCCAGGTTATTTTCTTGAAAATGTAATGATCGTGTTCCTCTAGGCCCTGATCTTACCCTGGGTTTTTACACAATGCAGCAGAAGCAAGGTGCGGTCGGGCCACACCTGTCCGCAGCTGACTGCTGGGACAGTGTCCAGTGTAAACAGGTAGGCAAAAGAGGGAAGAGGATGTGAGATGGAACACAGCAGGTACGTGCTGCACTCCTTTTTAACATGTTAAAAATGGAGGCTTCTGGAGTCCAGAGGAAGGTCCCATCTGCCTGTGCTGCCGTGCGCTGCTCCTCAGTAGGGTAGGTGGAAGAGGTAATAGGGAAGCTTGGCCTCCAGTGATGCCAGCAGATTGTGTTTACTTACGTACAACGCCCAGGCTTCTTAGATAATATATGAGGTAAACTGAGGACTTCTGGCAAAGCTGTTTCAGGAGGACTGAATTAGCTAGGAACTGACCTCCGTCCAGTAGATGCTTTCTCCTTTCTGGTGCCTGGAATGCAGACATACCAGATGGAGGTGCAGTGGTCATTCTGCGACCATGAAGCACCCTTGAGAAGGGAGGTCACTTTCTAAGGATGGTGGAGAAGAAACATAGAAGTTGCTTAGGTCTTTAATGCTATCTTGGATGCGCCATCAACACCCGCCTGGTCTGTTGCCAGACTTGCTTTACCTGAGCAGAAAAAAATAAATAAATAAATAACTTTGACTTCCAATACTCTCACATGCAGCCAAACTGAAACTTCAGTGATACAGCTCTGTTCTCAGGGTTTGATACATTCACATCCCCGCAAACAGTGCTGGCTGACTTACTCTTTACTGGAGTTTGTTGAAAACAAAACAAAACAAAGCAAAACCGAAAAAAAAAAAAAAAAGCTCAGCCATTTTCACTTAAATCAGAAGCAAGGCATTACCAAAAATGACATTATGTGCAGAGTCATAAAAGGGATATGACTCATATGAAGAGACAAAAATCTGCTCTGGCCAAGATACTTCCAGAGCTTCCCAACATGGGATCCTTTTTGTCACAAATGTCCAGTTATCCTCACTCTGGCTATGGTTTGTGAACAGCACTAGGTGGGAAATCAAAACTAGCTTTAAGGGGGGGAAGTGGCAGTGACCACATTCTCCTGACCCCAGAGAAGAATCTGGTTTATTTGCTTGGTTCAGTTTCTACAGGACTGTAAACAACTGAAAAGCTCAAGACGACCTTGGATACAGCTCCTTTAATGTCGAGCAAATAAGAAAAGGGTGGAGGTGTTATTCTGTGCCTGGAGTGAAATGGCAAGAGGTTTTGGGATGCCTGTCGGCTGTGCAAAACGATTTGCTATCACAAGAGGACAAGGAGTCATTAAAACTGGCCTTATCTTCCAAGAATTGGAGGGATCAAGAGAGGATCAATAATTTGAGGCTCAGATTATATATGGTTGTGAAACCTTGGGAGAGGTAATTTTTAAAATGGCAAATCGCAAGCTGACTCGTGTGTTTGCATGAAGGTGCTGACATTTGAAAAAAGCTTCATGGAACACTGCCAACATAAAGTGGATTAGGATAGAGAGTTAATTGGGCAAGTTGGAAATGTCTCTTAGTGAAAATATTTTTTAGCTACAATATAAAACCACTGATCTTTTTTTTTATCAACTGAAATAAAGCAAAATTTAAAAAAAAAGCTAATATTTATTACATGCTGATTTTCTGCCCAGCCTTGGCATGGTTTACGTTTATTATTTCGTTATTTAAACTTCTCTCTTATGTGAGATAAGCACTCTAATAATTCCCATTTTACGTGGTAGGGGGGTGAGGAGAGGTCTGGCTAGTTTCCCCAAAAGTCACACAGCTGGATTCTGGAAAGGCTGGTTTTGAACTTGGATGCTAGGGAGTTTGATGAACAGCCTGTGTAGCCTCTGCTGTGAGCACAAGCACAAGGAGAGTGTTTCCACCCTTACAGACTATGCGTTCTTAGGTCCCTGGTGAGGTGTGGCACCTGCATGGTAACTAAAAGGTGGGTGTTGCTTGCTTCTAACACCTTGAGCCTTCTCTGTTCTCACAAAACACAAGTTGTGTCCTACTTGCTACTGATAGACTTCTTTCTGTCCTAATTTATCCTTTACCTTCCTTCCTCCCTCCTTCCTTCCTTCCCTCATTGCCTCCTTTCTTCTATACTTATTGAGCACACACACACACACACACACACACACACACATAGTCAAATATAGTCAATTCTCAATATTCACCGTAGCTATGTTCTATACTCACCATGAACCCTGAATTAGCCAGTACTGAGCCATTGCTCTGTGGGGAAATACAGATTTAGTTTCCTGCAAGCCTCTGGTCATAACATTTTCGCCAACCGACCAATACATAATCTTGTTTTATGTACATTTTCATTTAAAGACATCTTTTTTTTAATATACATTGTGGATACATTAATGTTGAACTCACAGCCAACAGAGCTTTAGCTCCCGCCTGAACGAAGCTGATCTAATACATGCATTTTCTCTGTAAAGCACGTCACAGCCTTCTTGCGCTTAGAAACTTTCCACCACATTTTAGCAGTATATTTGGAGGCCGCTTAAACAGTAAAATTCATCATCAAACATGCAAAATGGGGAAACATGCAGCATGAGTTACAGGTGAAAATGACACTTGCTTACAGAGTGAGAGCTGGAACAGTCCAAGAGCTACAGTATAGGAAGAAGGCAACGGGTCCCCTTGTTTGACCTCAGGGGGAACGTGTGTGTCACGTGCTCAATTTTTTTTTTGCTGCTTTGCGCATGTCCATTACGGACCATGAAAGGGGCGTGGCTATTGATTTAATTTCAGTGAATAGGCAAACTTGCAAATACAGAATCCACAAATAATGAGAATCAACAGGGCTCTGTTCCAAGGGAATCCGGTGTGTCCTAAGCAAGTAGCAGAAACTGTCCCTTCTCCTCACCGATGATACAATATCTAGAAGAGGGAAGTGGTTACAATGAATAGGCACATAAACATAAAGAAAAATTCTTATTAGTACCATATTGTATTGCATTCCTTAATAGATTGATCAGTTGATTTATTCATCTGATTATTAATTTATGTAAAAGGACATCGCTGCATGTTTACTATATATCAAGCACTATGTTAAACGGTCAAATGTATTGTTTGATCTCCTTACCCCCTAAAAATGTCAACCTCTTGAGGACAAGGAGAGCTTCTTACACATTTTTAATGTGTAATAGATACAGATCTCATGAGTAGATAATTGTTTAATGGATTTGAGAGCAGGAGTCCACCAGGTTCTGCTATTTTCTTGGTAAAATAAGGAAGTTTGACTAGACAGTCCCCGTAGACCCATTGAAGTCTGCATCTATATGAATCACTCAATAAATATTTGCTGGATTGATTTATGGGAAATTCTCTCGTGGTGGTTTCAGATTAGAAATACGCCATCAAACTCTGATACCTCAAGTAGAAAGGGCATGTATGAGCAGAGACAGAGTCAAATATTTGGCTCTGAAGACCAAACCTCTACGTTTGGCTGCTGTGGGGCACCATGACTGCAAGTAAATAATAAAAGATGCTATGTAAGCAGAGCAGGCAGTTCTCACAGTGAACATGAAAGCCCGGGAGCCACATTCTAGCACATTATGGGTAGTTTATGGAGCACATCAGTTCATAACGTGAGACAAATTGGCACTGGGGACTCCAATGGCTGCAGTCCAGGTGGACCACCAAGGAAGAAACATGAAGGAAATGCCAGCAAGAGAAGGTCTTAGCGTCCTTCCTCAGTGCTCCTTTAACAAAAGGTTTACACCCTCATCACTACAGAGTTTATGGCTCTTGAAATAAGACATGTGGACATTTGTTCATTCAATCTCTTATTCATTCATCGTTTCACAAACAAGGTTTTGAGCCCTCAAAAAATGCCAGGCAATGTGGCAGGCATGGGAGTTACAAGGGTGAGGGAAATTCTCTATGTCTCTGCACACATGGAGTTTAAAGTCTAGTTGGAAAGATCCACACTGAGAGAGAGCATGGTGTTACGGGAGCACAATCTGGGGGAATTAACCTTCTCCTGTGGAGCTTCCTTCTTGATGGGTGAGAGTCAAAACTGGCATGATAAGCAGATGGTATAAGGGTGGGGAGGACTGGTTGGGGGAAAAAAAAACCCTAGTCACAGAAGGCATCTCTGTGAAGAGAGCACTTGACCCTGTAGAGAATTCAGAAGCAAGACTGGAGGCCAGAGAAGTAGTAGGATTTTGTGATGATGCTGGGGGAAAGAGGTGGAGTCCAAGGCCTCCAAAGTCTCCTAAGCAATGACAATAGAAAATACACATCTTACATTCACATACAGTAGGAAGCAGGGCGGTGGGGGGGATGGGGTGGGAGGGTACATGATCAGATTTACATCCTAAAGTGAGCTCTGCTATTACTGGGTGAATATAGATTGTGGCCAGGTCAAGTCAACGTATAAGTGGGAAAACCAGGCAAGGGCTGTCATCATAATCTGGGCAAAGGGTGTCTCTGCCTGACACTCAGAGGGCTGTTGAAAAGCTGGAGACATGCACTTGGATTCTTTTCAGGAGGTCAAGTTGGTAGGACTTGACAATGATTAGCTATAGGAGCGAGAAAGAGGGGAAAAAAGACAAAACTGCCCCTCAAGAGTCTATGTAGAGCAATTGGGTGATTTTTTTTCAGGAGGGATTATTCCTTACTGAGCTATGGTTCATGGGGTAGAAAAGTCCTTTAGAAGGGACATCAGTGGTTGAGTTTTGAAATAATGGCTCCATTGGGATGGTGAGAAACCCATACAGAAATGCCACTAGAAACTGTTGGTGGGAGAGTTTTGGAGCTCAGGCAAGAGGTGTGGATTGAAGATGGAGATTAGGTAAAAAGGAAGCCTTTGGAAAGCCTGTGATCCTCCAGAGAAGGGGGGTGAAAATCAAAGGAAAGAAGACAAATACAAAAGACTCTCCATTTTCAAGGGTTAGACAGGGAAAAAGACATGTTAAGAAACTGTGGAGAACTTTCCAGGGAGTGTGCTGGAAAACCAGGATCATATCATCTGCTTGCATGGAGACCTGTGACAACAAGAAATATATCTAAGTCTACGTTTTTTGGGACAATGTCATGCAACAGTTTTACCTGCCACATAACCCAGAATTTCTAAATTAAAACTCTCAGCTTTGGTAACTAGAAGTGTTATACTTCTAAGTAAAACCAGATTATTTCTATATTATGGAGAATGGGCATATTATAATGTTCAGGTGCTGCCTTTTTATGGGGATGTGAGGAAGCTCTGAGATATAATTTCAGTTAGCATTTAATTTTTAGGAAGAACTTAAAGAGCTTTGGGAAGGTATTTCTGTCATGGCTGTCTATTGCTTCATTTTTCCATTTAACTCTTTTTTTTTTCTTACTTTCATTTATTTTACACTATTTTTTCTTCTACCAAATACTTTATATTTTTGTAACCCACTTAATACCATTTTTGAAGTGAGGTAGGATATATATTCATTATATGAAAATATTATCATATAATAACAATGTTTTTGACTATCACTGGGTTTATTACTATATTCAGCTGAGAGAAAAAACAAATAAAAAAACCCCATAAAACTGCATTTCATGGAAAAATTTCCTTTGAAATTATTTAGGTTGTCTCATAGAACCCTTTATCATTCTGTCATCATTGTAAAATGGAATCACATGACTAATAAATAACTCATTCTGGCTAGAAACTTGTAATATAATTTTATGATAGGTGCCTATTTATATCAGTATTTATTATTTGCTGCGAAAATGTCATTTGAGCTAGACAAGACTCTAATACAATTGCTATGTGCAAATGGAATATAGTGATTGAAAATTCAAAAGCAAAAAAAATATATAGGTAGCAGAGGGTTGCTTTGAGGGACACTATTCTGTTCCTGGCAAACTATCTGAGGCGAAAGAGTCAAGGGAATTGAAGATGATGTCACAAGGACCACTGGCATAGAGATCTACAGCTAAAGCCCCCACATTTGAACAGGAATCCCTGTACCTTCTTTTTGTCTTATGGTAAAGGGGTAGGAGAGAGGAAGAGAGTAGCCAGGGGAGCACAGCAGTGATTCCAAAACTTTCCTTATTGTAGCTGTTCTTGAAAAACACTCCTATCGCAGCCAATATTCCTCTATCTATTGGGAAGCACTACCCCAGGTTCAATGACAGCAAAGGGTAATTGTTTTGAGAGCTATAGTGAGGGTATAATAGATCTGAAAGATTTCTTGAATCATTCTATATGAAGTTATGTGCTAAACTGTGAGAAACTTGTCAACACAAAGAGGTGAGCCGTGTGTATGGTAGCTCTGGATCAGAGCATGTAGCAGTAAGTCGAACATGATGAGGACACCCAATGAACTTCTGTTCAAACTTCAATACCCAGATATAGTTGCCCTTTCTCTGCAAAGACTTTCCCAACGTTCCCCAACTCCATAGCAATTTGTTCATCCCAGAAGCTAACACATGTGGGAGTTGAAGTGTTGACTAAAGGGTCATTTGTCCTTGGGCTTAAATTTAAACTGTGACATGATCTCCAAATGAATTACTTTGTATTGTCACAGAAATACACCAACAAGATTGAAAAGATACACTAATCACACATTTAGATTTTCACCATATTTCAATTCTAGTCCAAATTGTTTACTATTACCTTTATATTTTGTATTCTTAATATATCCTGAATTTATTTTGTAAATGGTACAATTATGTGACTTTACTTTTTTTTGTGATTTTGATTTAGCTTCTTCAATTTTTGATGTACTGAGAACCCAAAGACTCACACAGATGTGAACTTGGGCTCCTGTAGATTTTTGAAAGATCTTGATTAATTTATCTTTTATAAATTTTATTATCATATTTAATGATGCCGATTCTTAAACACCCCTTCAATACCCTCTGAACTTCAACATAGCAGGGTCTGTGACTTACACTGAGTCTCCAACTTATGATGGTTTGATTTATGATTTTTCAACTTTATGATGGTGTGAAACCATTCATTAGAAAGTATACTTGAAATTTAATATTCTGATCTTTTCCAAAAATAGTAATATACGGTATGATCCTCTGTCGTGATTTCGGGCAACTTCAGAGAGCTGCAGCCCCCAATCAGCCGGCCATGTAATCATAAGGATAAGCAACTGATATGGTTACAACCATTCTGTTTATCACTTACGGCACAGTATTCAATAAATTGCATGAGATATGCAATACTTTATTACAAAATAGGCTTTGTGGTAGATAATTTTGCCCAACTGTTGGCTAATGTAAGAGTTCTGAGCACTTTTAATGTAGCCTAGGCTAAACGATGATTTTTGGTAGGTTGGGTGTATTTAACACATTTCACCTAAGCATATTGTCAACTTTTGATGGGTTTATCAGGATGTAACCTCACCATAACTCAGTGAAAATCTGTATTCATCTTGGCAGGAAAACTACTTGTCAAAGTGAACCGAAGTAACAGTGATTGTGTGGTGGTTCAACTATGATGTGCATAAGAAATACCTTGGAAAACTGTCAAGATCCATTATCCTGAGCCTTATATCCAGAAACTTGGATTCACCAGGATTTTTCTGGGATGGAAGGATTGCAATTTTAGTAAGGTCTCTAGGTTCCACTAACATGGTGATCTATGGGCTGTACTTTCTTAATTTAGACCTGGGTGTTAGATATACTTGACCCCTTATGCCAACGCTGATCAGTGGGTCGTGGTGCTCTCCAGGGAAGCTCTAAGAAGGGCTGCACCCAGGTTTCAGTGGAAAAGAATTCTAAGCAAGGGAAACCGATGGGGGGGTCAGAGTGAATATTTGCTGTGTATTGTCAGCCTTTGTTGAAACCAAGAGGCAAGAAGAGAACACTTATTCCAAGTCTCCTACGAATCAGAACCTGTACTAGATATTCACCTACAAAGTCATTTGTTATCTCATCCCAGTCCAGTGAATCAGGCAAGAACAGAGAAGGTAGTTTGGCTGAGATCTCACAGGCAGGCAGTGGTGTTGGGATTTAACTGCTCCTAGTGATTAGTCCATGCCTTTTCTACTTCATAGAAAAATTGGGAAGCTTTGCAGTGACAAACTGATAACAAATTATTTTTAGACTAAGAACTCTGATATGCAAAATCAGGTTGACTAGGTACAATACTAGGCATTTTATAGCTTTCTTAATGAATTTGTCAAGGACTTGCCCTGTTATTATTCTGGTTGACTGATGAACTACCTGCCTGGGGCTGTATGTCTGAATTGATAGATGGTTTTGCCTGCAGCCTGTGCACTGTTAGGGCTCAAAGCACTTTTATGTTATTCTAAAAGTCAGTTTCAATGTAAAAAAAAAAAAATTAACATCTTTTCAAATATCCTGTGTCAACCTGTATAGTATAACTTTGAAAAATTAGACATTGAATTTGGCTATTTTGTGTTTTAATTCCTATAACAAAAGTATTTCAAAATATTTTTTAGAAAGTAAAGGTAACCTTTATGAGTATCTATGTGAACCCTATGAGCATGCTTAACATCATTTACTTGTGTTGTCTATTTGTTAGGCAAAGAAAATGAACAAAATATATTGAAAAATCAGTTTTATATTTGTTGGATCTACTTAACGGCTCAGGTAAAACTTGAAATAATGCAATAACAATGACAAATGCACATACGGATTCACACAAATAAACAAAATAATCAGACCAGCTTCTAAATATGGCACGGGATAGATTTCAATCAAGGGATAGATTTCAATCAAGGGATAGATTTCAATCAAGGGATAGATTTCAATCATTCTCTGAAAGTCAGATGATAGACTTGCAGAAATATATTAATTCAACTGAATTACTTCATGCTAAGAATTATGCCAGGCATTGTGACTAATCAGTTATGTAAAGCATGATTTTCTGCCTTCACTGAGAGCATTACCTTGTATAGAAAATAAGTAAACTTATGGGTCACACTCTGTACTGGGGAACACAGAGGCTGAGATGCGGAGAATCTAGAGCAGATTTGGGGGTGTGGGAAGTCCCCAGTAGAGGTGATGCTTGGGTTGACAAGGAGAAAGGAAAGAACATTTGAAATAAACTGCCAGCATGTGAGAAAATGCAGAGGCATGAGAAGCAGGTCACATTGGCAAGGTCAAGAATGGAGGTGGTAAGGGTTGGAAAGTAAGGTTTAGGGATCAGTTAGGGACTCCCTGGATCACATAGCTGGGTGAGCACTGACTTCAAGTCCCTGGTCCTCTGTCTCTATGCATTTATAATTACATGGAGATTGAATGAAATGGCCTGATTCTATATTCACTCATTCAACAAATAGATATTGGAAATTTATGTACTAAGCACAGTTCTAAACACTTGGGATCTATCAGTGATTATAATAAGATTTATCAAGTCCTTTTTTTCAATGAGTTGATATTCTGGTGGGGACTTTACATATTAAATACACATAATATAAATCATATAGTATGCAAAAAAAAGTAGTAGGTGCATCATATAAAAGAAAAATAGAGCAAGAGGGAGAATGGTGCAGATCCTAATTTGAAAATGGTGGCCATGAAAAATAAGATGAACCAACCCAGCCTGATTTTAAGACTTACATGGCTACAGTAATCAGGTCAATGTGGTATTGACACAAAGACAGAAAATACATAGTGGAATGGAGTCCAGAAATAAACCCACACATAAATGGACAACTGGTTCTTGACATAGATGCAAAAGCAACTGAATGGAGAAAAGATTGTCTTTTCAACAGTGATGAAACATTCCATTATCTGTGTGCAAGAAAATAAAATCCATATTTGTACCATATTAAGGAAAATAAACTTCAAAATGTATAATATGCTTAAATCTAAAATTTAAAACTAAAAAAAAATTATATAATGAGAGGAAACTATTGTAACTTTGGAGCTACTAAACATTTCTTAGATATGATAACAAAATCATAATCCACAAAAGAAAAAAAATGATATATTAGATTTTATTATTTTTTTTAAACGTATGTTTCAAAAGACACTGCAAAAAGAATGATAAGCCAAGCTATAGACTGGGAGAAAATTTTGCAAATTAAGTACCTAGTGACCAGAACATATAAATAACTCTTAAAACTGAAAAATAAGAAATCAAATAATCCAACTATTTCATCAACGAAGACATGTGGCTACCATATAAGCAAAAATACTCAGCATCATTAGTCGCTGGGAAATGTACGTTGAACCCACAATAACAGTATACACATATTAGAAGGGCTACAATTAAAATGACTAAGGAGACCGAATGCTGTCAAAGATGTAGAGAAGTTGGAACTCATATGCTTCTGGGAATGTTGAAATGTGAAATGGTAAACCACTTCGGAGAACAGTATAGCAGTTTCTTAAAAAGGTAAACATCCATATACCATGTGATTCTGTGATTCCACTCGTAGGTATTTTCCTAAAAGGAGAGTAAGCCTATGTCCACAAGATGACTCACACACAAATGATTATAGCAGTGTTTTGTTTTTTTTTTTTTTTTTCTGTTCTTGTTTTTGTAATACCCAAATTTCGGAAAGAATTCATATGTCTATCGACAGGTTCATGGATAAACAAGGTATGATATATTAACACAGTGGAATACTACACAGCAATATAAAGAAATTGATATACAATAACATGGACGAATCTCAAAATAATTAAGCTTGGTAAAAGCAGTTAGACAAAAAAAAGTAAATAATGTATGTTTCATTTATAGAAAATTCCAGAAAATGCAAATTAATTTATTGTTAAAGCAAAGTAGTGCTTGCCTGTGAGTGGAAAGGAAGATCAGGGAGGAGTGGAGGAGATAAAGATGAGATTAGAAAGGGCCGTGGGCAAACATTGGAGGTGGTAGATATGCTCTCTATTCTGTTTCTGGTGGTGATTTACCAGTTCTATTTGTATGACACGACATCTAATTGTACACTTAAATACATGCAGTTTATTCCATGCCAATTAGATCTTTATGAAAATGTCTGGGAAAAAAAAAACTGGTCATGTGAGATTTCATTGAGAAGATGCCATTTGAGCAAATTCTTGGTGGAATGAAGGAATTCATTACTTGAATATTGGAGGGAAGAGCATTCCAGGCAAAGAGAACAGTAAAAGCAAAACACTAGGTTGGGTACTTGAAGACTAGAAAAGAATCTAAGCAGAGTGAGCAAGGATAGAGAATAGGATGTGGGATCATAAAAGTCATGAGACTTAGACAATCTTTCAGAGAACTTGGGGGGTTGTTCTCATGATGTTGGTTCTTTTTCTGAATAAAATGGGGATTCATTGCACATTGTGAGTAGATTTCTTTCTCCCTTTCTTTCTTCTTTCTTTCTTTCTTTCTTTCTTTCTTTCTTTCTCTTTCTATCTTCTTTCTTTTTTCTTTCTTTCCTTCTTTATTTCTTCTTTCTTTTTTCTTTTCTTCTTTCTTTCTTTCTTTCTTTCTCTTTCTTTTTTCTTTCTTCCTTTCTTTCTATATTCTTTCTTTTTTCTTTCTTTCTTTCTTTCTTTCTTTCCTTCTTTATTTCTAACTTCTTTATTTTTCCTTTTCTTCTTTCTTTCTTTCTTTTTCTCTCTTTCTTGCTTTCTTTCTTCTTTCTTTCTTTCTTTCTTTCTTTCTTTCTTTCAGAAGAAAGCTTACATTATACAAGGACAGATCTAGCTGCTGTTCTGAATATAGAGTGTAGAGGGGCAAGAATTGAAGCTCAGAGACCAGTAAGAAGATACATTTAATAATTTAGAAGAGTGATGATAATGTCTAGCACTCGAGGGTAGTAATAAATATAGGAGGATGTGGCTGGCAAGATTAAATATATATTTTTGATAGACATTATAGATTTCCTGATAGAAATTTGGTTGAAAGATGAAAGAGAAAGCATGGTTGAGAATGACTCCACGGTTGTGTGTTTTTCTGTTTTGTTTTGTGTCGTTTCTGTTTTTGTTTGTTGTTTTACCTGAGCAACTGAAAATAAGGTGTTGCTATCAATTGAGATGTGGAAAGCTATAGGCAGAACAAGTTTGGGAATGGAGTACAGCAGAAAACCCAATCAACCAAGCCTCTGCCTTCATGGGATTTACATTTTTGAGTTGGAAATCAGGTGACAATCATAAATGTGTGCCTATTTCTAGACCTTGGGTTGATGAAAAGAAGAGTGTGAAAGAAGTTGTTTCTGGCATTATTTTCCGTACAATGCAACCTTCTGGAGGACTCTTGGAAGATGACGAACTGAATGCATTTTCACCTTCTCCCCTTGGCAACCTGCCCATATGCCTGTCCTGAGTCAGGTCATCTAGGGGCGACTAAGAATGAGTAATTCTTTGGTTTGCTGACAACATGATGGGGAGAACTGGAGCAAAACGTTTTACACTTAGAGCAGATAAAGCCCAAGGAGCAGTGGAAAGCCTGAGAGCAAGAACCTGGGAAGAGCCTGCTCCACAGAGATCCAAGAAATGTTATGAACAAAATAAACATCTGCCTCATGTTAGTGTACTTTGTCTTTCGTGAGGTGGAGAAGAGGCTCATCTAGGTGGGCTGAGAACTGTTGCTCCTGAGGCTGGGGTTGTTCAAGAATACCAGGGAGCAGGGAGACTTCCTTTTGGGGTCTTAATAGGAGATTTTTTTGCGTACTTGTGCTATCCAATCCAGCCATGGGGATGTTTCATTACTACCGCTCAGAATAAATAGCAAACCCCAATAAACTCTACAAAGGATAGTTCCACCTTTAGGGGAGTCCACCTGTCAGAGAGAGGAACCTTTGCTCCAGCAGTTCAGGAAGAGAGGGAAATAGAATTTCTGCAGACAGTCAGGAACCTGAACAAACCAATAAGAGCATTTCACGATTTTTGTATGGTAAAAGTACTGGTTTTGCACAAAAATCATGAATAGGCAAATAGAAGGAAAGAACAATCGGCATCAAAATCTGAATATGGGACCTAGATAATCAAGTGAAAGAACTCTCTGTAAGAACACAGAAAAATCCCAAAGATATGGAAGTCGTAAAGGAAATTATAAGAGATACAAAGGACTTAAGATGCAAAGAGTAGGATTCCTCGATGACATCAAATAAACACACGGAGACCATGGAATAATCACATGCATTGTTGGAGAAAATTTTCTTGAGCTGGAAACATAACTGAGTCTTCAGAATGAAAGACATATTTAATGAAAAAAGATGCCATACCTAGATATGGTCTAGTAAAACTCATACATTTTAAGAATAAAGATAAGAATGAATATACATCTCCAGGCATAAAATTTAGCTACAAAGGAGAACAAGGCCGTTTGATACATGGATAACTTATGTGAAAGAGTGACAAACAGAAGATGTTAGAATACTGATAAAGAAGAGCTAATACCTGTTAATCATATATCCATACCTCACTGGTAGAGGAAAGATATTTGTCTCTATTAAAAGATTCAGAGATTGCTACCTATTCAAACCATCGAATAAATTACCAAAGGAAGGACTTTGACCAAGCAACAGAGTTGGAACAGAGATCTCAAAGCTGTAGTCAATGAAAAGGAGGGAACAAGGCTAGGCAAGAATGTCTGGAAGAAACTGCTTTCTCAGGCAGGAAGTCTGAATACTTACCAAGTATTGCAAACGTCGTCATTTTGACACACACTGAATTCAGTAAGTGCAGAGTTTATACCAAGTTGCTTCACTGTGCCTTTGGTAGCCTTGACCACTGTTGGTTTCCTTTCTTTATGCTTAATAAACAACTTCATTATCTAATTTAGAATACACATGGTATACATGATATATTAGGCATAGTTCTTAGCCCTTTAAAATCATTAGCCTACTTCTTCCTTACAACACTTCTCAGTTACACATATTATTGTTATCTCAAAGTTACAGATGAAGTGACTGAAGGGCAGAGAGAAATTGTCACACCGATCAAAGTTGTAGCTCTAAGTAAATGGCACAGCCAGAATTCCAGCCCAAACTGTCTGGCTCTGAAGTTCATGCTCATAACCACGCTAACGAAAGTCAGCATGAAGGAATCAAGGAATTTTTAAGGAAGGCTGAAAAATTGTGTTAGAAGTCCTCTTGGTTAAAAGTGGGACCAATTATCATTTTATAAATCTCCATATTGTACATAAGGAGGCTGAGGTTCAAAGACATTTGGCAACTTTCCAAATGCACTGAGCCAGAGCTGCTGGGGGAGAAACTCATGCCAGCATGATTTGACTCAAGATTCAAGCACGTAACTACATTTCATTCATCTTTACTGTGAGATGGCCAGAACTATGCCAGTTAAAGACAGAAAATGTATATTCTGAGTCTGTTGGAAAGTAATACAAAGGAGTCAGGCAGACATTTGCCAAAATATCAATTAGAGACATTTTTAAAAAATGTTTATTTATTTTTGAGAGAGAGACAAAGACAGAGCATGAGCCGGGGAGGGACAGAGAGAGAGGGAAACACGGAATCTGAAGCAGGTGCCAGGCTGAGCTGGCAGCACAGAGCCCGACATGGGGCTGGAACTCACAAACTGTGAGATCATGACCTGAGCCAAAGGAGGGACACTTCACCGACTGAGCCACCATGCACCCCCCAAAATATCTCTTCTATAAATAATAAAGCTCCTCTAAGAGAAAATGGCCTCTCGAGAGGGGCAAAGGAGTCTCCAATTCTGAACTCCAGCTTTAGGCAGTTTCATCCCCCACCAGCAGAAGGGCTGATAGGAACTCATGCTTAGAGGATGGATGGTGGACACAGATCTCCAAAGCAGCGGGTAGGAGGAAAGGAGTGGGCCACATACACCCAGTTTCTTATTCTGAAATCACCAACTAGGTAGTCACCCCCTCTTCTTCGATGTTTAGAGAGAACAAGAGGCTTGTGTTAGATAACCCCTTCCACCTGAAGGGAATACCAGAAGAGGGATAGACTTCATCCAACCCAACACGGGGCGAAGAACAGAGCAAAACAGTCCTCGGTGAAAGTTGGCTTTTGCGGTATTTTAATCATCGTTGTCTGGCAAATTGGATAATCAAGTCTTTTACATTACGTCCTAACTTCTTTGTTCTGAAGTTTATTTATTTTTGAGAGACAGACACAGAGAGAGAGACAGAGAGAGGCGGGGAAGAGCAGAGAGAGAGGGAGACACAGAATCTGAAGCAGGTTCCAGGCTCCGAGTTGACAGCATGGAGTCGGACACGGGGCTTGAGCCACAAACTGCGAGATCGTGACCTGAGCCGAAGTCGGATGTTTAACCGACTACGTCACCCAGGAGCCCCTCCATCCTAACTTCTATTGTGGAGTTTAAATGGTCAATTTAACTGAAACATAAGAAGGAAATGCCAATTTTGGTAATTTGAGTTGTCATGACCTTTCTCCCTGGTTCACTCGGCAAATTACTGTCCATACTTGCAACTCCTGCACAAATATCGTTTCCTCCAAGAGAACCCTGATCACTGTATGCTGTTCACCCTCAGTCGTTCTTGGACCCCATTACACTTCAACTCCCACTGCTCTAAATTACCCCTGAACCAGGTGTGTGCTCTGTAACCTGAATATGCACACAACGCTGCATTCCGAATTCTTCCTTTGATTTTCTGGCTCTGAGACCTCTGATGGCATCGGTAAGAAATAAGAGCTTATTTCTGTCTGTCTGTCAGCCATCTTGCAATGTTGCCAGCATATATTAGACCCCTACATTGGACTTTTGATTAGATGATTGAACTGTAAAGATTGTGTTGAATTCAACGGGGTCTTTAGGTCAGTCCCAGAGGAAACACATAATTGTCTGAGTCTCGCAGACTATAGATGAGAGAATGGTGATAAATTCTAAGGAAACCAAGGAAGCGATTATAAATACCTTCTTCAAAGAGCAGCTGCATTTCTTATTTTGAAGGGGGTGGGGGAAGATCATATCTATGCGATGAAATCTTAGATTTCACACTTCCCCACTGGAGAATTTAGAGGCACCGAATTAAGGGTACCGCGGATACATACAGAATGATCGATCAATTGGTTGGAATGTCTAATGTGCTGAGTTATCTGCGAAATGTCAAGAAATGAATGACATCTCATTGAAAGACTTAAACAGTCTGTGGCTCTTTCCCTCATCTTTTTCCTTCACCCATCTTCACATGAGGGAAAAACTTCTCTCTTTTTCCAGATGGTAGCATAAATTTTCGGGTCAAGTGATATTAAAAATAGATAATAGCCAGGACCCCATGAGTCTCTACAGAAAGACTAAACAGTCACAATGGGAGCTATCACTGTTTTGGTTTTCTTTATGAGCTTTTATGTACTCAGCTGCTTCTCAGGCAGGCTTTTACTGCAGTGGGACCCGCATCATTCTGAATTCCGGTTCCACATCACTTCCCATCCTTTACACTGAGCTCTATGCCACACAAGTCAAGGGGAAAAGCCTTACAGCTGCACTCAGATTCCGAATGTGCTGTCCCCCAAGGAGCTGGCTTAGTTTTGGCTCTGGGAGTCAGAATTCTATACGTCTTGTCTCTCGGTGCCGATGTTTATATGTACTCTGCTGTCTTAAAGAACTTGGACTGATGGAAACAGTGTACAAGGGAGACACAAGTTATTTCAACTCGAGTGAAAAGGTTCAGCTAGTTTTGTTTAAAAATTATGGTGATTATTATTGATTCAGGTTAATAATTATTCTTGGCTAGTATGCTCAATGCTTATCTCAGACCGTACTCCTTGCAGGAAGCATTCTCCAAATCCCCCAACTCCTAAGTGATCTCATTGTTTGCACTTTCTAGAGTTCCATCCCTTCATCTGCATTTGCTCCTAAGTCAAGAAGCGCTTGCGCCATAGAACATTCTGCATCTAATTCTTAGTGTGCTTTTCAGTGGCCAGTCATGAAGAAAAAAGGTACTCAATTTATACCGGCTCAATGTTAAGAAACTGTGATACCTTCAGAATTTTATACTAGATATCTAAAATCATTGAATTATTAATATCAAATAACTACCTTTTTATTATTTTAATTAAAATTGCCTTAAAAATTTATTTCAATGGTTTTTATTTATTTTTGAGACAGAGAGAGACAGAGCATGAGCAGGGGAGGGGGAGAGAGAGAGGGAGACACAGAATCCGAAGCAGGCTCCAGGCCCTGAGCTGTCAGCACAGAGCCCGACTCAGGGCTCAAACTCACGGACTGTGAGATCCTGACCTGAGCTGAAGTCGGACGCTTAACCGACTGAGCCACCCAGGCGCCCCACCTTTTCTTTTATTATCAATATTTATTTGCACGGCTCATACTTGGAATGACAACAGAAATCAAAAGAGGGCAACTTAGATCGGAAATAGATTAAAACCCAACAGTAAGCAAAACATAAGTTTCACAAAAGTTAAAACTCAGAGAGACCCTAAAGATACCACGTAGAATCTTCTTACTTCATAGTTGAGAAACATGAGGCTTGAGTTGCTTGAGTTATGCCAGATCAGATCTCAGTGAATCAGTGATCGACTCTAGGCTAAACAGGTTTTAAGAGAAGCATTACCTAATGCCCTCAGACAGGTGTGGATTTTCCTGAAACTTCATTCCAATTGTGTAACCTGAGCAAATTACTCAAAATCCCAAAGATTAACTGTGATGTTGTGATTTATAATCAGAAATATATATATTTGGTCTTCATTTTCCTTTCTGGCAGAGAGCTCCTAAATCCCTTGGAATTTCCGACTGCGTGAGAGCAATAAAAGTCTCTATTGTTATGTTAATGAGGTCACTTTAGGAAAGTCCCTAAGGATGGGGGCCGGTTCCCAGGGGAGCCAACCCTGTGATTAGAAGATTGGAACTTTCAGTCTCCCCCTAGCCCCTACAACCAGGAAGGGGGGAGGGGCCGGGGGTTGACTTGCTTGCTAATGACCAAGGATTCAATCAATCCTGCCTATGGAATGAAGCCTCCATATAAAACTCCTTAGAGAGCTTCCAGGTTGGGAAACACAAGATGATTTAGGGAGATTCTGTTGAGAAACTCAACAGATGAACATAGGGGAAGGGAAGCAAAAACCATAGGAGACTCTTTTTTTTTCTTTTTAATTTTTTTTTTAATGTTTGTTTATTTTTGAGACAGAGAGAGAGAGAGAGAGAGAGAGAGGGCATGAACAGGGGAGGGGCAGAGAGAGAGGGAGATACAGAATCTGAAACAGGCTCCAGGCTCTGAGCTGTCGGCACAGAGCCCAAAGTGGGGCTCAAACCCACGGACTTCGAGATCATGACCTGAACCGAAGTCGGCCGCTTAACTGACTGAGCCACCCAGGCGCCCCCATAGGAGACTCTTAAATAAAGAGAACAAACTGAGCTTTGCTGGAGGGGAAGTGGGTGGAGGGAGGGGTGTGCCCTTTGTCACTCTGCCCTCAGGCTGTTCCTTGGCTGTATCTTTTGTAATAAACCAGTGATCTAGCAGGTAACACGTTTCTTTTAGGGCTGTGATCTCCAGAAACAAAGTAACTGAACCCAAGGAGGGGTTCAGGTCTGTTAGCAGCACAGGTGACAACCTGAGCCGGCAACTGAATCTGAACCGGCAGGGGAGGTGGTGGCGGTCTTGTGGGATTCAGCCCTTAATCTGTGGGACGTGATGCTATCTCTGGGGGGGGGGGGGAGTATCAGAATTTAGGTGAATGGGAGGACACCCAGCTGGTGTCCGATAATTGCCCTGTGGTGTGGGGAAAACCTCCCCCAGCTCCGTGAATCAGAATTGGTGACCAGACTGTCACCGACTCAGATTTGTAACTTAAGGCGATATTGCCAACTCTGAAACATTTGTATGAGGGAGAAATGGCATGACGTAGAGGAAAACATGTTTCTCCATAGCAAATGCTCGGTAATTATTAACTGCTATTAAAAGGCTAATACCTCACATAATGAAGTGACCTGCCATCTATATGGTTTCTGGTATTCAATACACATTTCCCTCTCTAATCCTTTCTTATGGCTTGATACCTTATGGTTAAACACTAGCATTTTGTCAAGCAAGTATGGCTCTTTGCCTCTTTGCCTGCAGGTGGGTCGATTGTCAACCCTACAGGACGGTTATGATCCTTAGGAGGGACCACCCCGAAATACACATGTAACTTATACTGCTGCTGATTGTATTGTGAGTGACACGAGCCCAACCTGGTCAATGGCATCAGTGGGATTTTCCCTCGACTATTAAGAGCAATGACACTCGGAGAATGAGTTGATGGGAGTGGCTTGCACACAGAAGTCATGTAGAGGGTCCGGTGTTGGCAATAGGTCAAGGTAAAGCCTCAGAGAGGGCTTTGGGAGAAGAGAAGCCGTGGAGGCAACAGAGAGAGCCAGCTGCAGAGAAAGCAGAAGAGCGGAGGACTAGAAGGAAAAATGCAAGAGAAATAATGATGCAGCCCCTGGAAAACTGGCATTGGTTTTGGACCCGTGAGCTGGTTCAGTAGTGTTCTCACAGCAGAGCACGCTTCACCTATGCTAGCCTCAGCACATCCTCCTGCTGGCAGTGAAAACCCCATGCCTAGAAGCGTGTGTGAGTGGCACAGATAATTTTTCAATGGCTAACGGGGAGGAGACATGACTCATTCCAAATACCAGAAATTTACTGGCAGTGTTCACGGTGATTCAGAAACGTTTACTTCAGTCTCTTTCAAATGTGACATCACGTATCTTTTTTTATAGCGTACAGGGTTTTGGCCCGGGAGACTGCTCTCCTGCCCTCCCCTGCCCCAGTGCCGGCCCCTTCTTGTTCCTTCTCTGAATCCTTGAACGGCGACCATGTGAGCTGCCATCCAAATGTGTGGTCTAAGCCCGCCTTTGAAGATTGCCATAATGATCTTTGCTGACTTCTGGTCTGTGCTTTTATTTGGAACCCCTGGTTGGCTGTTTGCTTTCCTAAATGTTAGCAGACTCTGAGCTGATGAGTTTTAAGTGCCTGCAGTGATCAAGGACACCAAGTCCTTCTTGAGTAGTGACTTTCAGTTTTGTATTTATATATTGCAAAATGAAAAATGTCAAGAGAGAGAGCATCCCGTGTCTCTTCCTTCCTTGTTTCCTTCCTCCCTTCGTTTCTTCTTTCTTCTTTTTCTCCTTCCCTTTCATCGTGCCTCTGTTCTACCACCTCTCAGTTTTAAACATAGCTGGGTTTTTCTGCCATCTCTCAGTTTTAAACAGAGCTGTGTGATAATCATAAAAATATTTATCTTTTCACCATGGTTTCAATGTTTTGTTCATTATAGAAAAATTTAAAAATAAAGGGACTATAAAGAAAAATACTAGAATTCTAACACTGGACAATTAAAATGAACTTTTTGGCTTATCTTTTTCTTCTCATTTTTTTTTTCTCAAATACGCAGATAAATTGATAGATGGATAGATGACAGATAGATAGACAACAGAGAGACACAGAGAAGAAACCGGTATAATATTATATATACATTTTGTTTGCTGTGTTTATTGCTTCACATATCATGAGAATATTTTTCAAAGTTAAATATACCTTGTAAATCATTATCTTTAAAAATTTTTGTAATTAATTAATTTTTAAAACGTGTATTTATTTGTTTATTTTGGGGGAGGAAGGGGTAGAGAGAGAGAGGAAAAAAGAGAATCCCAAGGAGGCTATGTGCTCAGTGTGGAGCCTGACACGGGAATTACTTTCACCACTGTGAGATCATGACCCAAGCTGGAAACAAGAGTTGGATGCCCAACCAACTGGGCCACCATACGAGCCCTTAAAGCTTTATGTTAAGGTTTTATTTTAATTCCAGTTAGTCAACATACATTTGCAGAAGTACGGAAATCGTTATCTTTAAAGGCTGAATGTTTTATCGTATAGGTATACCATAATATATTTAATGAATTCTGTCCTTCAACTAATAAGGTTGTTTTATTCTTTCAAATATATAAAAATGTTATCATGAATAGTTTTCATATCTTTGTAAACAAACATTAAGTGCATAATTGATGTTCTGGAAGATAATTTAATATAAGCAGATGTATAAGGTTGGATGATATAAACTTCTTTTTTTCAATTTTTTTTTAATGTTTATTTATTTTTGAGAGGGAGACAGAGCATGAGCAGGGCAGGGGCAGAGAGAGGGAGACACAGAATCCGAAGCAGGCTCCAGGCTCCGAGCTGTCAGCACAGAGCCCGACACAGGGCTCGAACTCACAAACTGTGAGATCAGGACCTGAGTTGAAGTCGGATGCTCAACCAACTGAGCCACCCAGGTGCCCCAATACAAACTTCTTAAGAAATCTTGATATACATTCTGAGACTGTCTTCCCAGAAAGTTTATTCTAAGCTAAATGTAAAGATACCATTAATCAAATATATCTCTAAAATGTAAGATAATTAAGGGTGATTATTAATTATTAATTTGTTCTGATAAATTATTAATGTGAACAAATGAACATGAAAAAAATATCATGCTTCTGTATAACTCAAGTGAAATACACCCCCACAGCATTTGTAAAACAGTAAAGAACCTTCCTAGAGCGAATTTTATTCCTGAAAAAATAGTTCTACCATATACGAGGTGATTAGTGCTGTGGATTTAATGATCTATATCAAATCAAGAAAAACTAAATTTCAAAACAAGTTTGTTCATAAAAGATATGAAACAATAATATTCATGCATTTGGGCGGTAAGAGTGAAGAAGTTCGGGCCTTGAACTTGAAGTCACATGGATAGAGAGATCAGTACTGTTTGAAGGTTGAGAATGTTGCCTTCCAGTTAACAATGGCAGCTTAAGCCTAGGAATTCACTTACAGAAGCTGAGTCTTCAACCTAAATCAGAAAGTACATGGTCACATTCAACACTCCATGTAAAGTAAGAGTTGTAAAAATAACTACATGAATAATCTTTAAACATACTTAGCGTTTTCAGTTCGATAAGAGCAAAGCCTTCTACTTATGGTTGTGCAGCGCACTGTATCCTTTGAACATTTCTCGCCACTGAAAATGAAGCTATATACATATAAAGCTATAGTTTTATATGTATCATTATATACATATTTAAAGGTTTAAATCCCTTGCTGAGCTAGTATGAAAGGAAGAAATCTACAAGGGCCATAAAATAAGCAAAAGCCAGAACTCTGGAGGTAAAAGAGTTGCCTTTCTCCCTGAGGATTTCTACCAGTTTCTACGTGGGTCCTGGGGGTCTTTGGTAATGGCTGCACCAGATATACTGGGTAGAGACAAATGTGGGGACCGTAACAGATCCGTGTGTAAAACTGGGACCCAAAACAACAGTGCATGCGATATAAGGGTACATGCTAACTAATAGACCATATAAAAATGTGAATGAGAAAATCTACCTTACTCAGTACTACGTAAATTGATGACTACAAGACAGAACAATGTTGGGTGGGGGCAGTGAACTCATGCCACCTATGTATTCAAACCTCAGATAGATAATTTAACTTAAAGTGTGATGAAATGATAATGTTCAGAAGTCCCTGGGAGAAGCAAACACAATTTGTGTCTGGAGACATAGAATTTCAATTCAGGGCACAAATTGTACCCTGGATAAAGATCCGAAGAAAACTGGCAACTTCCAAAAAAAGAAAAAGAAATCACAAAACACACAAATAAGCAAGCTGGAGGTGCGTGGGTGACTCAGTCGGTTAAGTGTCAACTTCAGCTCAGGTCACAATCTCACGGTTCGTGGGTTCGAGCCCTGCGTCGGGCTCTGTCCTGACAGCTTGGAGCCTGGAGCCTGCTTTGGATTCTATGTCTCCCTCTCTGTCTGCTCCTCCCCTGCTCGTGCTCTGTTTCTCTCTCTCTCTCTCTCTCTCTCTCTCTCTCTCTCAAAAATGAATAAACAGCAGCGTTATTCACAATAGCTACAAGGTGGAAGCAACCCAGTGTCCATCAACAGAGGGATAGAGAAACAAAATGTCATAAATACATACAATGGAATATTCTTCAGCTTTTAAAAGGAAGGCAATCGTGGCATGTGCTGTAACATGGGGAACCTGCAAACACTAGCTAAGTGAAGTAAGCCGGGCACAGGAAGACAGATGCTGCATGATTCTTCCCGTGTGAGGTACCTAGCCTAGCCAAATTCATAGAGACAGAAAGTAGGATGATGGCTGAGAGAGGAGTGGGGAGATGTTCTTCAACAGGGACCGTGTCAGTTTTGCAGGATGGAAACAGTTCTGGAGATTTGGTTGTGCAACAGTGTGAATGCACCTAACGGCACGCTTAAAAATGGTTGCAACGGTAAGTTTTACGTATATTATACGTACTATACCACAACTAAAAAATGTCTTCAAACAACAGAAAATGCAATAACTAAAGAGAGAAATATTAAAGTGAAGTACGGAGTTAAGAAATTGCCTGCAATATAGCTCAGAGAACCAGAGAAAGGGAGAGATTTGAGAATTGTGAAGAGAAGGTGAGAGACACAGAGGACAATATGAGAAGTTTTAACATGTCCTGATGGGGGTTAGAGAAGGACATCATAAAGTGAATAGGAAAGAGGGAACAATCAAAATGGGACAGGTCAAAACGTTGCAGAATTGTTGGCAAATACCAATCTTCAGATTCCCAAATCACAAACGCCAAGCAGGGAAATCTGCATGAAATCCTTCCCTAGAAACATTTAAACAAGATCTTTAAAACAGCCAGGGGCAAAGAGATCAAACACCCAGAAGGGATGACTGGAAAATAGAGAATGGGCTTGTTAACAGCAGTAATTACAGACAGGACACTAGAATAATTTTTGCCTATTCAGAGAAAAATAATGCTTGTCCAGCTGCAAGTGTTTACATATGTAAATGCTCCTTTATGAATGGGAGTGAAATGAACTTGTTACAGACATAAAAATGACCATTCACCAGCCACTGAAGGAAATCCTGAAAGATGCGGTATTTCAGGCAGGAGGACAATGATCCTGAGTAGACAATCTCAAATACAGAAGGAAATGGAAAGAAAGTATGTCGGTGATTTTGTGGGTGACTTTAAACAATTATTAGCCGTATAAAATAATGATAATATCTAACTTATGAAAACATACAAACTAGAACCAAAATACTGAGCAAAAATATATACGATTTGGAAATGGTTAGTGGATAAAAAAAATATAAGTTTTATCGTTGTTATTGTTACTGTTATTTGGAAGGAAATGAGAATACTGATCAATTTTAAACTTGTTAAGTCAAGGATCCCTGATCAAATAATTCCTCTAACTACTGAAATAGCATGCACAGAGTACATTATTTACAAATAAGTAGAGGGGAGCAATGAAGGGAGAAAAAGAAAAAAAGTGTTAATCAACCCAGAAAAGGGGAATAAAGAATAGTGGTCAGAAAAAACAAACTGAGTTTTTGTTCAAACAAACTGTTTGAAAGAAAGTAACATAATAAAATAGTCTACATAAACTCAGATAAAATAGTGACCATAAAAAATGTGCAGGGACTCAACTATGTAGTTAAGGGCAAAATTGTCAGTGTGCATTAAAATCAAAATCCAGCTTTAGGTTATTTAGAGGAGACATACAAAATACACAGAAATAAAAGGGTTTGAATTCAAAAGATGGAAAAGTATTTGCCACATAAACACTGAACAAAGAAAGTTGATTTACTCATATTAATATCAGGCAAAAGATATTTAGAAACAAAGAATAAGACATTAAGAAGTTTATAAAGTTCAATAACTAGATAAAATATATTTAGGATATGATATATTACATAGGTAGGATATATATATGTATAAAATATATGTACATATACCTTTATCTATTTGTCTATCTATCCATCCATCCATCTATCTCTATATAGTCCCTATATATCTATTCCACAATTTATATATATATATGTATATGTATATATGTACATATGTATACGTATATGCATATGTATATATGTATCCATATATATACATATATATATATGAAGGAAAAATAAGGAAATTATTAGAATCAAATTTAGATTAGACATTGACTCTGGAGACAGCAGTCTGGAGGAATCTAACTGGGGAGGGATGTGAACAGACTTGTAGGGCATCAATTATTTACTTTTTAGACAACAGTGTGTGTGAAATGAGAGTTTATTATTTCTACCCAAAATTTGTGTTTATATTTTATTAATTCTTTTTTTGAGAGAGAGAGAGAGAGAGAGAGAGAGAGAGAGCAGCAATAGTGGGGGAGGGGCAGAGGGAGAGGGAGAGAGATTCAATCTTAAGCAGGCTCCACGCCTAGTGCAAAGCCCCACATGGGGCTCAATTCCATGACCGTGAGATCATGACCTGAGCCAAAACCAAGAGTCAGACAACTGACTGAGGCACCCAGACACCATTTATATTCATTTTAATGTGTGTTTAAACATATAAAAAATAATGTGATAAAGGATAGCATTTTTTTAGAATGCTATGAGGAAGCTACCAATATATATTCGTACATTTGAGAAAGAAGCGAAAAGAAGAAAGAAGAGAAAAATGCGAAATATACATAATGAAATACTAAGAAAATCGGTTGGACAAAACCTGAGAAAAACACAGCTGTGACAGAATTAATGTATCTGACACCAGAACTGAAGACCCAAACGTAATACAGATTCTTAAGAAGACAAAAAATACTGAAGACGCTTCAAGAACGTGCAATATACTTAGACTCTGAGACATCTGCTAGATGGTTTAGAAAGAGAGAAAAGTTTTAAGTCTACACATTAAAAAGCTTTTCCAAGTATGTAAAGAAATAATTTTTAAGAACACGTATTTGAATGCATCATATTTGTAGAACAACAAAAAGAAGGGGAGGGTCTAAACACAATCTAAGAGAATACACTCATAAATTGTCTACAGAGGAGTTGATCCAGATTGACAACAGACTTCCCTTGAACAATGAGAGATGCCCGCAGACATGGGCTAATGTGATCCCAGTAATCAGGGTAAATTACTGCGCTATGATTCTAAACTCCTTCAAGAGTGAGGCGATATAAAATCCTGTTTAGATGCACAAGGGATAACAGAGAATAATTACCCACAGACCTGGGCTGCCTGGGTGGCTGAGTCGGTTAAGCATCCAACTTCAGCTCAGATCATGATCTCACGGTTGACAAGTTCAAGCCCCGTGTCGGATTCTCCACATTCATATAATCGAATACTATATACCAGTGGAAGCAAAACAAATCCCTGCATTTATAATATTGAACAAAGGAAAGCAAATAGTGTATGATTTGGTTTATATTCAGTACAGTCGCAGGTGAACTGATCTCTGAAAGTCGGAGAAGGGGTTATCTTTTAGAAGTAAGAATTAGTTACTGGGTAAAAGAATGAAGGGGCATCTGGGCGACAGTACCGTTTCTTCCTCTGACTGGTGGTAACTCAGGCATATTTGTTTTGTGAAAATTCATCAAGCAGCAACTTTGGGTAATTTTCTGTGTGCTTGATATCATCAAAGCAAAATACTATATTAAAAAATACACACGCATGGTTTAAACAATGAGTACATTTTGTAAGTTTATTTATGTAGGTATGTATACACACACACACACACACACACACACACACACACACATATAATTTATTTTTAACAAAATGACACCCATGGTCTTTCACTTACAGCCTCACCCTTGGAGCTACTTGACTTCTATAAGCTGATGATTTTTTTTAATGCCTTCTTTATTTTTGAGAAACAGAGCATGAGTGGGAGAGGGGCAGAGAGGACAGGTAGAGAGGATCAAAGCGGGCTCTGCACTGAGAGCAGTGAGCCTGATATGCGACTTGAACTCACAAACCTTGAGATCACGACTTGAGCCCAAGTTGGATGCTCAATGACTGAGTCACCCAGGAACCCCTGTAAGCTGATGATTTTGACATTAATGTGTAGGCTTTAAAATAAAATGTTTATTGCTACTACTCATTTTTCAATATTAAGTATTATATTTGCCTCTCAATAAATACTTGTCATTGAGTGAAGTCTAGGCTTTGTTTATTGCTTTTTCTTTGTTGCTTATAATTGAAACATAGATGGAGAGATTTACAAATGTATGAATACAACATGTGTACTGGTCACAGCCCATTAAAAGACTGTGATATCTTGGGATCACCTAGGTGGCTCAGTTGGTTAAGCGTCCGACTTTTGATTCTGGCTCAGATCCTGATCTCCCAGTTTGTGAGTTGGAGCCCCATGTCGGGTTCTGCGCTGGCAGTGGGGAGCCTCCTTGGGATTCTCTCTCACACCCTTTCTTGTGGATTCTCCATCTTGCTCAAAATAAAAAAACTAAACTGAAAAAAAAAGGCTGTTATATCTCGAATTATCAATGTTGCAGATCAACATATACGACCCCATAGTCATATTTTGAGGGTGACTGTCACTCCACACACACACTGCATGGACCCAACTGTGTCAACTATGATTTTGTAGGATTATCTGTATCGGGCGTGCTTAACTGCATTTTCCCAAATATTTCCTGAGTAACCTGCGTGCGCTGTGCCTGAAGATGTACTAAGGGTATGGCAGAGATAAAGACGAAGCCCTGCCCTTGAAAGGATGAGGGAGGAGCAGACAACTTGACAATCGGGGACAACGCAGTGCTACACAGGGTGGTGTTGACAGAGCCTCGGAGAAGGTTCTGAGAGTACAGAAGCAGAGCCTCCTGGTGGGTAGGGTGAGAGCTGGAAGACTTCCTTGGAGGACAGGGAACTCTGACCGGTCCAAGAAAGGTGAAGAATTCAGTAAGGGAGAAGAAAAACAAGGGGTTTCAGACGGATGAACCCAACACAGAAATCCGGGTGTGTGATGCTTTCGGATCTGTTTGGGGAGCAGAGTGCAAAAAGCAGGAGGGGGGCTGTGGGGAAGGAGGTCAGGGACCGTAGCCAAGTTCCAGGCACCAGAAGGGCTCCCCTCTGTCCCTGTCATCAGTCTTGCTGTCCAATGAGGCTGACCTTTCCTTGCAGGGTTGGTGTGGTTCCAGGTCATGCGAAATAGGAAGCGAGGCAGTGAATAGTACCGGCAGGTTCCACCGAGCATGCCAGGGCGAGAAGCTAGCTTTGCTCCGTGAGATTGAAATACCGCTGATCCTGGAACAACGTGAAGTTCGGGGCACAGCTGAAAACCCACATACAACTTTTGACTCCCCCAAAACTTAATTACTAATAACCTACTGGGGACCAGAAGCTTTAGAGATAACCTATGGTAAAACCTTGGTTTGCGAGCATAATTCGTTCCCAAAACATGCTTGTAATCCAAAGCACTTGTACATCGAAGGGCGTTTCCCCATAAGAAATAATGGAAATTCAAATGATTCACTCCACAACCCCAAAATATACATATAAAAATGATCACAATGCAGTAATATAATACAAAATAATAAAGGATACAAAATATAAAGAAAAATAAACAAGTTAACCTGCACTTACCTTTGCAAACCTTCGTGGCTGGTGTGAGTGAGACAACAGAGAGGAGGGTGATCGTGCCAGACGACTTTCACTACCACTAATGGAATCACTGTTATCTATCAGCTCAATGGAATCCTTTTCCTTCGGTGCAACTTTAACAAGGAGTCTATCCAATGACCTAGAATGAAGCAAAGGGTTCTTAAGCTTCCTCTGGTCTGCAAAAGCAAAGGACTGTCCACAGGTGCTTTGAAGTGACCAAAAATCCACCAGTGCCAGTTGTGGGCACCTTCCAACGTTCTGAAAAATCACTGATTTCTGCCAAACGCTGTGGCCTGAGACTGAGTATCCGAACATGGGAGACGATCACCCACAATCCCGCAGAGAGAGAGAAGGATAGAGAGAGAGAGAGAGAAGACCCATTGGCTCAATTATGATCAAGTGCTGTTTTTACTACTCGTATTGGGAGACAATTGCTCGTTTCTCAAGTCACAATTTATTGGAAATGTTTGCTCGTCTTGTGGAACACTCGCAGAACAAGTTACTCACAATCCAACGTTTAACTGTATAGTCGACTAACACCTATTTTGTGTGTTATCTGTATCATATACTGTATTCTTATAATAAAGTAAGCTAGAGGAAAGAAAATGTTACTAACAAATCCTAAGGAAGAGAAAGTACATTTACAATATCGTATTGCCTTTGTTCCCCAAAGTTTATGTATTTATTTTTGAGAGAGACAGAGGCAGCATGAGCGGGGGAGGGGAAGAGAAAAAGGGAAAGAGAGAATCCCAGCATGCTGCCAGCACAGAGCCCAGTGTGGGGCTCGAACCCATGAAACCACGAGATCCCGACCTGAGCCGAAACCAAGAGTCGGACGCATAACCGACTGAACCACCCGGGCACCCCAATAATAATGTATTCTCTTTATCAAAAAACAAAAACAAAAAAACAAAAAACAAACAAACAAAAAAAACACCTTCAGTGGTACCTCATTGGCTCAGTCAGTAGAGCACGCACTCTTGATCTCAGGGTGGTGAGTTTAAGCCCCACCTTGGGCGTAGAGATTACTTAAAAATAAAATCTTAAAAAAGAATCCACGTTTAAATGGACGCACACAGTTGAAACCTGAGCTGTTCAAGGGTCACCTGTACTGAGAACCCAGCTGGAAGGGTGCGCAAGTCAAGAAATACAAAACTAGAAGCTGGAAGGGAAGAAAATGCCCTGGGCCGCATGTCTGCTGCGGGCTACAAACCAGGACAAAGTCTTCTGCATACGTCGTCTCATTTCTTCTTTGCAACAAACAAGCAACGAAGGAAGGGCCACAACTGCGTCCGTTTCACAGAGGAGGGCACGAGGCTAACAAGAGTTGATCAGGGTCACAAACCTGGTTCCCCAGGGTGGCCAGGAACCTCGGGGGCTCCGCGCCGAGGATGCTTTGGCTTAATTGGTTCTGGGGGGGTGACAACCAGTTGCTGTGGGTGGCGCAACAAGATTTAGTACTTTCCTGACGTCTGAAATGGAGTCTGTGCACCAGGGGACGACTAAACATTTAAGGCCTCGCCCGCGATTAAGTCTCTGGGCAAGGAAACACGCGTCTCCATTTATACGGCGAGTCTCGGCTGTCATGCCAGAGCGTGTGTTTCTTTGTGTCCATGGCAGGGGGCCGCACGCCATGCCTAGGTGCACGTTAACATGACATAAATGTTAACGTCCTGTTCTAAAACCAAAGCCTGCGGGAGAGAGGAAATACCACCCCCGCCGTACCCAGGCCCGTGTTTGGATACTGCAGTCTATATTTTGATTCCAGAGTGTGATGACTATGTAACTTTTCACAAGGATTTCATTTTTTCCCCTGTCAAGCCACATTAGTTTAAGGGTGACAATAACTTGGCTGCAAATGAGCTGAAACCATCAAGGTGATAAATGAGTTTCTGGGGGAGGGAGGCACCGGCCCGGCCTATACTTTGAGGGACCACACACCTCTGTCCCTCTTCCACTTTCTTAGCAGAGCAATGTGTCACAGATCTGCCCTTTCCGCATCGTCCGAGGCCCCCTTCCTCCCAGCCTCCTGCTTCTTAAGACAATAGAGAGCTCTGAGCCCTTGGCCTGCGGAAAATAGACCCTATTCCGCACAGTTTGGGAAGTCGAGGGCGGTGGGGGGCAGGGGGGAAGATCTGATATTTTCCTCTGGCTGTTAGCAAGGATCTGCTTTATAAAACTGCCTTTGAGGCAGCTCCTCACCCTGTTTATTTTCTCTGTCAGCCAGGTCTGAAGTGGGGTTGCCCATGGTCAGCTCAGTGGTCAGTCTGAAATGAAACCTAAGAGTTCTGTTCGGAAGGGCCTGGGGAGCTGGATTTCTTGTCAGGAGAGACGACTTCCATTGCTATTTTATTGGATAAATTGGGGGGAAGGGACAGGTTACATGAGCTCTATATACATAATCTCACTTAAATTATTCTCATTTAACTCATTTACCTTACCTAGCTGACGCGATACTAAAGGGTTTCTCCTGAGAGTTTTTAGCTGCCGGGATTTGAACCAAGAGCTGTTGTCCTCTGAAGCCTCTTTGCCTGCCTTTCTCTTAGGTTTGTTTTTTTCTCCTAATTTTTTTAACGTCTTATTTACTTCTGAGAGACACAGAGAGACAGAGCGTGAGTGGGGGAGGGGCAGACAGGGGGACCCAGAATCCGAAGCAGGCTCCAGGCTCCGAGCCGTCAGCACAGAGCCCGACGCGGGGCTCGAACTCACAAGCTGCGAGATCATGACCTGAACAGATGTCACAGGCTTAACTGACTGAGCCACCCGGGCGCCCCTCCCTTCGTTTTGCTATGTTAACACTCACGTCACCAGGAAGTGCTGGAGAAAAATTGGGGTCACTGCCTTGCACATTCAGTGGAGAGAAAAGACGCAGGAGCAAGGCATTGTCCTGGTCAATTCATGTAAAGCACGGCTTAAAAGCTGTATCCTTTTATTAAACAGTTTCTTTCTCTCTTTCTTTAGCAAGAATGAGCACAGGTGGAGGAGCGGCAGAGAGAGAATCCCAAGCAGAGAGAGAATCCGCACTGTCAGTGCAGAACCGGACACGGGGCTTGAACTCACGCACCATAAGATTGTGACCTGAGCCGAAATCACGAGTGGATGTTTAACCAACCGAGCCACCCAGGCACCCCAGAGTTGGACCCTTTCGATCTGACTATGTTATCTTGCTTGTAGCTGTTAGTCACATATGCATTTGCTGTCATATGATGTCCTGAGAGTGGTAAAGACAAAGGGTGTCAGGGAGTGGGTTGAGTTCACATCACCAAGGAAAGGAAGAGGCTTCGGGGTGGTGAAGAACCTTAGCGTCTAATGGGCACACTGAATGCTCCATAGGGCAAAGAGAGGCGTGAACTGCTTAACTGAGATGTGGCAAAGGGACGGCCTTTCTCTAAGGACAATGGGCTATGAAGACAGAGCTCTAATGTCAGGAAGACCAAGAGAAGACATTCCTTTGTCTTTTATTTGTTTTGTTGTTGTTTTTAATGCTGCGTGCATGCTACAGGTTGAAGTTAAAATCCAACTGATCAGAATGTATTGGATGCAATTATTGGTTTTTATCATGTAACACATTCTCCGGGCTTGAAGCCACCGGAGGACATGGGTTTTGTCTTATTCAGTTGTGTTTCCCTAGAGTTTTGGGCACAGGCTCAGTGAGTGTTGAGCCGGGTGTAGTCAGTGATGGGGGGAAGAGAGAAGTCTCCTGTGTCCTCAACACTCAGTTTTCTTCGTCATTATAGAGGTGAAAATGCCGGCCCCAGGGGGCTGCTGTGACCATCCAAAAAGGGCATCCGTGGGCAAGATGTTGTGTGAAGGACAATACTTCTGAGACTATATTTTAAAAGACTTGATATACAATGAAATTCGTTAATAACTGCACTATATACACAGGAAGCTCAAAAATCAGTCTCCACCTCTGTCCAGTCTTCTCCACGCGGTTATTTGATGGCACCCAAAATTTATAAAACAGAGCATTACATCCTACAAAACCCCAGACTCCTCCTTCCGAGGCTTCCAGTGTGAGAAAATGTCACCAATCTTCTCCCAGTTGCTCAGACCAAAACATTTGGAGACTTCTTTAACTGACCTCTGTTTTCATGTCCACAGTATTATCGGCATTTTATTTTTTAGCTTCAAACGTGTCATATTTGCTGATGTTTTATAAGCGCTGGGCTTTTAGTTATACTAAGACATTCCCCACTCTCATTTTTAAAGTTGTTTATTTTCTACCAGTGTTATTTTGATTTGGGGGGGGGTGGGTGTCACATCATCAACCATGTGGAGTTTATTGAGGCAGATGTTGGGGTCGGGGTACAACTGATGTTCGTTCTGGACAGCTAATGGGTTGTGCCAGTGCCATCTATGGAATCCGCTAATGTACAATGTCACATTTGTCATATTCCAAATTCTCGTAAACGTGTGGGTTTCTCTTTGACTCTCTCTTCTCTTGACTCATCTCTACAGACACATGTGCCCTTACTCTTTTCTATGAGTTTTTGTTACGTGAGTTGATACCCTGTGGGAATTTTCCACTTCATCACCACTCCCCCCCCACACACTGTCCCTCGTTCTTTTCAAGTGAGTTTGCTGGATAGACATCTGGACTCTGAAATCAGACTGGGTTCAAACACAGTCTTCGCCAGGTACTCGCTGAGTGGCTTTAGGCAAGTTACTTAACTTCTCTGTTTCTCAAAATTGCCATCTGTAAATGTGGGAATAAAATAATGTTTTTCTGCTCCGAATGTTGAGGAAAACATATCGTCTAACATAGGTATAGTGCTTAAAAAAAGCACCTGGTTCATCTATCATGATTCCTATTTGGTTTTCCACGTGGAAGTGATATTGTCTAGATATTTAAAATTTGATATTTTTTGTAGTGTTACTAAGTTTATAGAGAATTTTTTTATTTAACATAGTTTTTCAATGTTTGTTTATTTTTGAGAGAGAGACAGAGCACGGCTGGGGTAGAGGCAAAGAGAAAGGGAGCTACGGAATCCAAAGCAGGCTCCAGGCTCTGAGCCAGCAGCCCAGAGCCCAAGGCAGGTCTCAAACTCATGAACCATGAGATCATAGTCAGACGCCTGACAGAGCCACCCAGGTACCCCTAGACTAATTTGGAAACAACTACACCTTTATGATACTGGATCTTCCTCTCCAGCCACAAGATATGCCTTTCCACTTATTCCAGCCTCCTGAGTTTCTCTCTAGCTTTTTAGGATTGCCTCCTATAGATCTTGCTAATTTTCAAGACAGATTTCTCTGTAGGTATTATGTCTTTTTTTCTTGTTGCTGTAACGTATTATTTTCTTCATTAGATTTTTAACTGGTGGTTATTTTTATATAGGAAGGTTGCTATTGTATATATTAATTTTGTTTCCAGCTACCAATATTTACTAATTTACTCTACTATGATCTGAATGTTTATGTTGCCCCAGATTTCATACATTGAGTCCTAACCCCCATGGTATCAGCAGGCATAACCTTTGAGAAATGCTTAGGTCATGGGGGACAGAACTCTCGTGAATGGGATTAATGCCCTTTTAGAAGTGGCCCAGACCAGCTCCCTTGCCCCTTCCACCATGTGACACAGAAGAACCCCAGGGTCCCTGAACCAGGAAGTGTGCCCTCACCATGCAGTGAATCTGCTGGCTTCTTGGTCTCAGACTTCCAGCCTTCAGAACCGTGAGGAATACATTTCTGTTGTTTGTAAGTCACCCAGTCCCTAGAAATTCTGGTATAGCAGCCAAAATGGACTAAGACACCTCTAAAAAGTGAATTTGACATAATGATATTTATAGCAATAGGACCTTTGAAATATTTCCTTTATTTTTTCTAAGGAAATGTAAGCCTTCATCTGTAAAATCTTGCATTGAGATAAATGGGGCGAAATCGGCAACTCTCTTATTGTCAGTTATGCTTCCTTAAAATTTTCAGACAAAGGACTTTTAGTTTAACTCAAAAGTTAGATGGAAAGACAAGAGACGCCACTATAAGCTCATCAGAATGGATAAAATCAAAGACACTGACAACGTCAAATTCTGGAGAGAAAAGGGGAGGAACAGGAACTTTTTTTTTTAATGTTTATTTACTTTTTGAGAGAGAGAGAGAAGAACGTGAGCAGGGGAGGGGCAGAGAGAGAGGGAGACACAGAATCCGAGGCAGGCTCCCGGCTCTGAGCTGTCAGCACAGAGCCCGACATGGGGCTCAAACTCACAGACCGCGAGATCATGACCTGAGCCAAAGGCAGACGCCCAACTGACTGAGCCACCCAGGCGCCCCAGGAACTTTTGTTCGTTGTTGGTGGGATGCAAAATGGTACAGCCACCTGGGAATATGGTTTGACCGTTTCTTTCTTTTTTTTTTTTTTAATTGATGCATAGTTGACCTATAATGTTACATTAGTTTCGGTTGTACAACATGGTGATTCCACAACTTAGTACGTTATGCTGTGCTCACCGCAAGTGTAGCTGCTATCTGTCACCACACAACACCACTACAACACCACTATGTTACCCGTGCTGTGCCTTTCATCCCTGTAACTTACTCGTTCTATAACTGGAAGCCTCTGCCTCCCTCTCCCCTTCACCCATCTTGTCCATATCACCCCCTCTCCTTCCCTCTGGCATCAGTGTGTTCTCTATATTCATGGATCTGTTCCTCCTTTTTGTTTGTTTGCTTATTTATCTGTTTTGGCTTTTAGATTCCACACACGTATGAAATCGTACGGCATTTGTCTTTCTCTGACTTATTTCACTTAGCATGGCACTCTCTAGGTCCATCCATTTTGTCAGTTTCTTACAAAGTAAAATGTACTCTTATTTTACGACCCAGTAATAATACACCTGTGCATTTACCTGAAGGAATTGCGAGTTTACGTCCAGAGAAAAATCTGCACAGGGATGTTTTTAGCAGTTTCATTCATAATCGCCAAAACGTGGGAGCACCAAGATGATGTCCTTCAGTAGGTGAATGGGTAAACAAACAAACAAACAAAACTGGTACATCCACCTAATGGAATATTATTTGCATATTAAATGAAATGTCAAATGATCAGAATGTGGAGGAATCTTAAACACAGGTTTCTAAGTGAAAGAAGCTAATCTGACGAAGAGCGTATACTCTATGGTTTCAACTATATGACATTCTGGAAAAGGCAAAATTATAGAGACAATAAAAAAAGATAAGGCGTTTGGCAGGACTTCATGGGGAAAGAGGAATGTATAGGCAGAGCACAGAGGATTCTTAAAGCAGTGAAGCTATAATGGCAGATACATATCATTTGCCCAAACCCATGGAATGCACATCATCAAGCGTGAACCCTAATGTCAGCTGTGGACGTTGGGTGATAATAACATGTCAGTATACATTCTAGGATCGTAACAGAGGTACCACTTGGGTGGGGGATGTTGATAATGGGGGAGCCTGTGCATGTGGAGGGGGCAGGGGGCATATGGGAATTCTCAGTGCTTTCTACTCAATTTTGCTGTGAACTTACAACCGCTGGAAAAAAAATAAAGTCTATTAAGAATTTATGTAGTATTCAAAAGGGATATTTAACATTATCACACGGAGATGATAGACATATACAAATCCATGGGTACACTTCATTAATTCAACAAGCATTCACCAATCCCATCCTGCTCCATTCACAGCTGCACACGCTAGGACCATACAGTCTGAGAGCTGCCAAGATATCAGTGACAAAAGCAGACTGACAAATGAATAGCTGTGACACAGCCTGATGAGGACTATGATAAAAGTGAGCTTTCTCTCTTCATCTGTCTGTTCCTGACTTTCTGTACATTCACACCGTAAAGAAGACAAAGAAGCTGACCTGGGTATTTGTTTTGATTTCTCTTCAATACGGCACCTGTGACCTCAGAGTTCTAGATGACTAACATTGGCCTCTAGAGAAGCTGAACTGACTTGCCCTGACCTTTCATGACCTACCTCCTGGCCAAATCTATGGCCGGAGGAACTGACACTGGTGTGGACAGAGCCCCAGTTCAGCTGTGTTTTTCAAGAGCAGATCAGAGAGGTGTCTTCCTGCAATGCAACCTTCTCTCTGTGCATTTTTACAGCGCTTGGAAGCATGAATGCATTTATTGCCTGAGCTCTAATTCATCCTTTAAAACAGTATATGTCTTAGTGTCTGATGAATGGGATGTGACTCCGTTCAAACAATCACCTTACGGTAGGTGAGAGTGGGCAAGAGAACATAAGCTGTTGCCAGTATTTCCCAGACTCACTCAGTGAGGACAGCAGGGCCAATCAAAGTGGACAAGCTGCTAGTTCTCATCACAGGTATCTGGAAGGGGAAGGAACAGAAGATGCTGAAGTCTCCTTTTGACTCACCTTTCACTCACAGGCCATGGTACACAATGGCTATTGACCTGTCATGGAGCTTAGTATCACCCTGCATAAGTCACTTCCTTTCCCTGATTCTCATTTCCTGAGATGTAAAATGGGAATCTTAGCCTACATCAGAGGCCTTCCATCCTGGTTGCACATTAAAATTTCCTGAGAGTCTTGTAAAAATGATAACCCCTGGACCTTATCTCAGATCAATGGAATTCAAATGTCTGGGGGCTTGGGCATTGGCCCTGGTGTTTTGTTGTTTCTGTTTCTGTTTTGTTTTGTTTTGTTGTACCTGCCCCAGAGGGCTCTAACATGCAGCCCACGTGGAAAACCCCCTGGAAGGAACAATCTCAGAGGCCCTTCTACCTCCTAGAATCTCTGAATCTCCGAAATTTTTCAAAGGTTAACTCCTCTGCAAAGAATGGGATTCCTCTTTAGCGAGTGTAAAGAAATCCATTTATCTGAAACTTTCAAACTTATTTAAACAGGTACAGATTGGGGATGTGCTGTGTGTTAGACTCTCTGGCAGTTATGGTGGGAAATGTGCCAACTTCCTAGCCTCATCACAGTGCTTCTGTGTCAGAATCTTCAATCTGAGGTACAGGAGCAGAACCAACTCTAGAATTCACAGGGCCCCGTGAAAAATGGACATGAAGATCCCTTGTTAAAATTATTAAGAATTTCAAGACGGTCAGCAGAGTACTGAGCCAAATGCAGGGACCTTCTGAGCCTGGGGCCCCGTATGACTGACTACATAGTCTACATGCACACAAAGACAGCTGTGCACAGGAGTTTGCTGTTAAAAAATTCCTCAAGTCATTTTGAGAGGCCCACTTGATTTGGAAACCTCGGTGGTAGGGAATTAAGAAATAAATAACCCATAGTATATATCCTAATGCAGTGGGGAGACCAGGCCAATAAGTTAAGGGGTTAATCAGGTACTTTTGTATATAAAGATCAGAGACTCACTCAAGATTTTATTGAAAATGTTCAAGGGGCGGGGGGGGGGGGCACCTGGGTGGCTCAGTTGTTTAAGTGTCCAACTTTGGCTCAGGTCATGGTCTCATATTCGTGAGTTTGAGCCCCTTGTCGGGCTCTGAGCTGATGGTGCTGAGCCCGCTTGGGATTCTCTCTCTCTCTCTCTCTGACCCTCCCCTGCTTGTGCTCTCTCTCTCTCTCTCTCTCTCTCTCTCTCAAAATTAATAAATAAACTTAAAACAAAAAGAAAATGTCTAAGAGGTACTTGAAAAGAGAGGGATATAGAAGGTATAGTGCAGGAAGTCTGATACTCCCTAAAACTGACCATGGGAAGCTGTTTGGGACACAGCACGCTCTCCAAACTGGTGGCATCCATTAGAACTCTGCTGTTTGTAAGACATAGAAACCCCAATCCACTTACATATAAGGAAAATTGCATTAGCTCACATAACAGAAAAGCTTGTCTGTAGGACTGGTTTCAGACATTCTTGGCACAGGACCCGGTTTTCTCCGTTCTTGACTTGGTTCTTTTATCATTTTATTGGCTTCTTTCTGGGACAGATGTTCTCCATGGTGTTAAAATGCCGTAGCTGACCCTGGAGACTTTCTGTCTGGTGGGGAGGAGGACAACTTCTCTCCCCAAGGACAGACCTGTCTTCTTCTAGTTAAGAGTGACCCAAGTTATTCCCCTTGTTGATTCCTTGTCTAATTAAGGTGGACTGGGAGATGAGATATATTAATTAGGCTAGGCTAGTAAGAGCCCATTGAGAGAAAGCTGTTCTCTCCTTTTCATGGATGAGGAAATTGAAGGAGAGAGTCATAGCTTGCCAAGGTCATAAAGCTAGTAAGAATGAAGCCTGGAATTTAAGCCTACACACCTGACTTCAGGACTCACTTTATTAACCACTTAGCTATCTTAAAATTTTTGATTAAACAGACTTTTTGTTTTTTATGGTTTCTTCTTACTTATAAATTCAGCTGTCTCATAATTTCAGTACAATCGTGGCCCCTCGTGACTTACTTTCTAACCTCTGATAGTTTGGTGGGAATGCCACTGCTGCTAACTCCCTCATTTCCTGTTTTTTTCTGTTTCAGATTTCTGGCTGAGGTAACATGATTGACCTGATTTGACCTTGTTTGAGCAGAGCTTTAAATGCCAGGCCTCTTCGTTGGCCACTGACCACCATATCGTGGTGGGTCAGGGTTGTCCTCTTGGTCTAACACCCTTATCAAGTGAAGCTGGTCATGATGATACGATATACAGGGTGAGCCTCCTTCCTTTTCTCCTTGCCTACCAATCCGTACATCCAGCTGGAGCTTGGAGCATGGCTATTTCCCTTAGAAGTGGTTACTGTGATTGATCTATGACATACACACATGTGCCCTGAAAAGTATATTATGAGGTGGAGTAAATGCATGGTCTAAGGCAGTCCAGACCCAGTGCTGTGAGACCAAAGAAAATCTCAAGGGGTCTCATTTGGCATGGGCTTTGGAGATGGGGCCACAGGGATGGTGAATGAGATAAAGGGGACTGCTGGAATGAGGCTCAGAGTCTGTCACAGACATTGTGATTAGTCACTTCCTCACTCAAGAGATGTATGTTGAACAAGTACTATATTCCCAAAGAGAGTATATATATATATATGACCTCAGAACTCAGACTTCAGACTTCTGGAAGCTGACAGTTTAGTTAGGACAGGAGGGAGAGTTTCCATGTACATACCTCTCACTGCTATGAGCCAGAGGGGCAGCTGCATTAGTTCCTGAGTCCTACCATCAAAGCTCACGTGCCCTCTGTAACAATGTCTTTATGTCTTTGCCTTTCCCCAAGGAAAGCTGGCCAATTCTCCTGTGTGTGCGTTTGGGTCTTCTGAGAGGCAGGTACTGTGATGGAATTCAAGGTGCAAGATGTTTACGGGAGGGAATGTTGATGAGGCACAAGTGGGGAGTGAGCAGGAGAAAGGTGAGGGGGTTCTTCAGACCGTGGGGTAGGTCTAGTACCTGTACAAGGAGAGAGAAGAGTGTGTTGGGGATGGAAGAACTTCAGACCCCAGCGTAGCTCCAAGAATGTGTCAGGCCCAAGGGGGTCTAGAGCGGGGACTACCCACCAGGGGAGTCCTGAATTGTGGCCCCGTCCAGCACAGCCTGAGGATTGTGTGACCTTGCTCTGAACATGGCGGGTCATCAGCCACCCCAAAGATGCAGTCGCTGGAGACTGTCAGCCAGCTTCGCTCCTCACGGCAGCTTAAAAGATCTAAATGGCACACCTCGTTGGCTGTCCCATGCTTCCAAAACAGTAACTCATATTTGATACTCTATGCCAAATTATTTTAATTATTCGCATATTTTGTCTTTTTTGCATGCTGGCATGATAATGGTTTGCATCTCTTGTCCCACTAAATTTAGCATCCGGAGTACAAAGACCATGCATCGTTACACGTTTCTGAAATCCGAACGTCCAGCCGAAAGTAAAGTAGATGTTCAGCAAATAATTATTGAATGGATGAATGACCCAATCAATTAATCAATCAATAAAGGGGTGGCATGAAGACGTACATGGTTGGAGTCAATCTTCTGGGAGAGCATCGTGCCGTTGCCGTAATTGTAGTGGTGTAACCGAAAGACCCTGGATGCTCAAGTCTGATGGTCCTCCGTTTGAATCACATTTCAGACTGCTTATTTGGTTTGTATCTTTGGCCGAAAACCTGGCCTTTTTCCTTAGACCCAGTTTTCTCCTGTTTTTCTCGTTTTCATAAAATGAAAATTGCTTTCACCTTATGGCTTTTGGGAAGGGTTAAAGATACGACACCCGTAAAGGACTGATACAGAGCCTGGAACACAGGGAAACTTCTCTCAAAGTCGTGTGTTTCAGCTCTTCTCCTTCTGAGACTGACTCACCCCATCGCCTGCTGAAGGGCATGAATCTGTTTCCCTACTCTTCCTTATGAGGACAAAGGCAGCCAGGGGCCACCCCAACAGCGACTTCCATAGTCCAATATGGGCAGAGTAACAATCTGATCGGGTACTTACCACGTGCCTTGCATTTCAATCTTCTTCCTAGCCTCTGATTAATTACCGGAACAAAGTGCCCAAGAGTGCCATTCCCATTTACAAAGGGGAAAATGGAAGCTTGAGGTGTTAAATAACTCTTCCCTGGGTTGTACTTCAGTAAGGGGAACCAGTAGGGTTCAAGTTCAAGTCTCTATTGAGTCTGAGCTACCACACATTATACTGGCTTTCTAGGAATGGGCAATCAATTAGGTGACCCCAAAGATTGAACCTGCTTCTGAGGTCTCTAAGGGCATTCCTGAGATCCCAAGAAGCTGCTCTAGGGTACTCTGATCCTGAGTAGTAGGACCCCCAGATAATGCCATCCAGAGAGGGAAGTATCAGGACTATAGGAGATACTCTTTTGTTAGGGTGCTCTGCCCTCTGCTGGTTGCTCTTAATGCTTTTATACACTTGGGTCATTAAAATGCCTTGTATATACCTTCTTTCATTTAGGTCCCCTTGGTGGTAAGCAAATTATTTCAAAGAACAGTACTTCACAATAAGTATAACTACTTAATACATAAGTAAGTACTTGTAAGGATGTGCGTGCACTCACCCACAAGGTTATAGAGCATAGCACAATGCCCATCACACAATAGTTGGTAAAATTACACATAGTAAAATTACACGAATGGATGACTTGGAGTTCACACACAGAAAGAACAGCAATTAAAGACTTGGATTGAGTATAGGATTAGGGCAATAGAAAAAAACAAGCAAACACTGGCATAGCTACAAGGAAGCTTAACAGTTTGTGTAGCACAGTGAAAAATAAACTCTTACTGTCACCATTGTACTATTAAGGGAACAGTGGTACAGGAGGTTAAACGCCTTGATTAAAACCTCACTCAAGTGAGCTCGCAGCAGGTTTTCCAGCTCAAATACCTACGTTCCAGCTGGCTTCTGGGGCAAATCAACCCAGCTCTGCCCTCGGCTGGTAAGGACCTTGACACCAAATCCTGAGATGAAACAGTGAGGTCGCAGGTGGCCGAGAAAGATGAAAGGCAGTGGGAGTTTGTGTTTGCTCAAGAGTAACTGTGCTGGTGTGGATGGGTGTCCGGATACAGGAAAGAGACTTAGGGAGTCATCACGACGGTGAAGAGCTTAATGGAAACTTGTCGTGCTGATGCAAGGTTGGCAAATACCGTTTCAGATAACAGCAGGAAAATTGAGGAGTAGCCTTTTTCTCACGATTTGGGCATAAACAAAATGCAAGGGTCCAGAAGTTGAAACTTTGAGGTGTACCTTTGTCTCAGGCATTGAGAAGTGGCCCCCAGGTGCCAGGCCTGGGGGCCCAGAATGGAAGCATCTGGAAAAGGCAGGTATCACGACAGTTAGATGGTGAGCTTGCTGGATTCTAGGGTCTTGTCTAAGTCAGTGTTTCTCAGAGTCGAACGTGCACACAAAGACCTGAGCACTTTGCTAAAACGCACCCTCGGATTCATTCGTTCTGGAGAAAGGCTTGAAACTGTGCTCTTCTAAGAAACTTGCAGGTGACACTGGTTGTGCTGTCCCATGAGCCACACTTCCGCACCAGGAGCCTGTCTGCATTGCCTCCAAGAAAGCAGCGTGGCATCTGGCAAAAAGCTGGGGCTCCACGCTTCTTCAGTGAACGAATGGATGGAAGAACGAATCCATTTATCCATCGGCCCATCGGCCCGTGCTGACATTTTTGCAATTACAATAGAATCACGCGTCAACCGTGTGTGTCCTCTCTCTGAGCCTAAAATCAGTTTAGTTAGCAAAGTTGCTTTTCCTATTTTGCCCTCTTGATAGCCACACTGAGATCTTTGCAACTTCTGCTTCCTGGTTAATAAAAGTCATCGGCATAGTGAGCGAAAGCATCACTTCCAGGCTGGGTGGGTGGGATATTTTGGAGACAGCACGTTTAAGTAAGAATATCTTGATGTATTCCTGAAAAATCCTGACACTTCAGGGATTTTCTCCCTCATCTCCTTCCTCTCCCCTTTCTTTTTCTTTAGCCAAAAATAAAATAAAATAAAATGAAATGAAATAAAATAAACGTGAAACGCCTGGATTTTTGCGATTTCTATTTCCTCTCGTTTTCCGTCTCTATCTGTGGCAAATTCGAGGACACGATCACTCTGGTGAACGCAGCTGCCAGCAGGGAACATGCCAGGCCTTCTTTCCCCACCTCATCCCACCCAGTCCCCAAATGCAGAGGAATTATTTTAGAAGCGATTCTGGCACTTTCCCCACTGCAGTCTCAACTAACCCAACTATTTCTGGGCCGAGCATGCAAATTCATCACGCAGATCAGCAAAATCAGGAGGCCATGCATGGGTACACGGACTTAATGAGTATTTTATTACCTTCAAAGCAGTGCTACACATCCTGCGCACTTAGCATTTTGCCGAACACTGCTTGGAACTGGTGATATAAGCCCAGACCTCAGCTGATCATTACCAGAGGCTTCGTTCTCCAGTTCCTCCGGGGACAACAGAACAGGGTTGGAGGAAGGGGGATGAGGGCGCGGTCAGAAGTGATGGCAGCTGCTTGTCCGACTTTTCAAATGTGAATCATTCAGATTCTAAGTAAAAGGCATCAGTGAAGCCAGGAAAATGGCTCAAGGCCCCACGGAGGGTGTTTTTCTCTGAATCCAAATTCCAAAATGAAAAACAGGTATATACAGACACATGTGTACATACTTTTATGTATGTATACATATGATTTTTCAAAATAAAAACTTTACCATGATAAGTGTACCCTTTAATACCCACCACCCTTTTTCACCCAGCCCCCCACCCATCTCCCCTGTGGTAAGCATCTGTTTGTTCTTTATAGTTAAGAATCTGTTTATTGGCTTGTTTTTCTCTCTCTTTTCTTTTTTTAATTTGCTCTTTTGGTTTTTTTTTTTTAAATGTTTATTTATTTTTGAGAGAGAGAGACAGAGCATGAGTGGGGGAGGGGCAGAGAGAGAGGGAGACACAGAATCCGAATCAGGCTCCAGGCCCTGAGCTGTCAGCACAGAGCCCCACGCGGGGCTCGAACCCACTAGCTGTGAGATCATCTCCTGAGCCGAAGTCGGACGCTTAACTGACTGAGCCCCCCAGGCGCCCCGCACATGTGTAACATATTGCAATGTCATTTGCTTGTTGTCATTTTCTGCTATTTGCTGTAAGGTTCTTCCTATGCCCTTGATCTTGGAAAGGCAGGGCAGCCTGGGCAGCTACAGAAAGCATTGTTATCGACACCAAAATTCAAAAACAAACAAATAAAAGAATGCTCCTGACTGGTTGGGGTCCAGAAGTATGTTCACTGTAAGGCATGGTGAGCTTTGCTTATGACTTTGGGGGCTGCCCAAGGGGTTACCTTTTCTTGGGACCTCAGAAACTCTCTGCCCTAAAATCCATTTCTCCCCCTCTCTCTCACACTGTCACTTAGACTCACTGATCCTCTATCCCTGGCTTGATGGTTAATTACACCTGGTTTTCTTCTAGATTGAGCCACAGAGGATTTCAGATTTGTGAGTGCTTCGGAGAAAGCGAGATCAATCCAAGCCAGGTGCCTTTCAAAGCACTTACTTGTAAAATTAAGGAATCCGAATTTTCATCCTGCTGATAAATTTGAGGACGTCGTTACGCCCAACCTATCTCTAGGTCTCTCTCTTTGCATCCTTGATATCAGCAAGTACGAGAGGGCAGGAAATAAAATCGATCATGTCACTTTCGTCTAACCACAAACCAAGAGACATACGAAAAGTGTGACATAGAAGGAACACTGTTATAATAAGAAGCACGAAGTGATAAAACATAGTTAAGAAACCATTGATGAAGGCACTCTACAATACTCTCTGATCTCAAAACTCAAAAGTAACAGCCACTGTTATATAGCCACTGTTATAGCCACTTGCTATACATAGAAACCTGATACCCACAACCAGTGTTTCCCAGTAAGACATTATTCCATTTCTTTCTATTGGTTGACTTCCCATATTATTTTTTACAAATGCGGCCAGAGAACCATATGTCTCAAAAACGCCTTCCGCTAAGTTGCACTTGTTTAAAATTTTTTTCTCATTCACACGAATTCTCCGGCCACCTGTCCCTTTGGTTGCTTTCGGACCCCAGAGCAGAGACACTTAAGGTCCCTTCACATCCGTGTGCTGTGATCTTCAGTTCCAGTCTGCCTTGCATGGAGGTTACGTCACGTGGCCAACGTTGGCCAACGGATTGAGAATGGAAGCAGCGGTTAAAGCTGCTTGCCTTTTCCATCCCTATCTGCGCTGGCTGCAGCAACCTTGAGGGTCATGCTCTCCGGGTGGAGATTCAAGACTGAAAGAGGTATCACATTTTTAAAAAGCCAGCAGTTGAATCCTCTCAAACCATGATACGTGTGAAAAATAAGCTCTCATTGTACCAAGCCACCGAGATTTCAGGGCTTCGATGTTGCACAAGTTAGCATTAATTAACTTGACTAATACAGCTCTGCAAAAAAAAAGCAGGTTCAAATGCCCAAAGGGTTTGGGCAGGTGACACATCGACATATCTTGCCCGTGTTTCGCACATCAAATTAGAGAACCGTGGCTGTTGTGGAGATAATTTAAATTCACCACCCAATTATTTTCAAAAGATTGTTTTTATAATGTGAAGTTTGCACAGTGGCCATAATTACTTCTTTGTCTCTCCTTAGGATGTTTTAGGCCTAATGTCACCTTTACTAGACTTTTAGATGCTGAATAACTGACGTTATGTGATTAGTTTCTGGCCCCAACATGACAGAACCTAAGAAGGTGTTCTGACAGCACGTGGCTGATGCCTCATCAATGAATGAATCAGGACACTCATTCTGATATCTACTTCGCTTTCAGAACTGGCAGTTTACCCATTGTTTCCTCGTAAGACAGCCACATAGAGCTTCAGCTATGATCTACAACGGCAAGACCCAGAAGTTCTGAGTCGAAGTATCACCTCCCCAGTACCAGCTACGGACTTTCTGCTTTGCCCGCTAGCTCCCCACTCTCCTGAAAATAGGAAATGGGGGGATATTTCATTGGTTTGTTGTGATACTAAATGGATGAAATTACCAGAAGCATGTGGGATTTCCTCACACAGTCAAATAATTTCTCAATAACCATTAGTTATGCTCTATACCCATTAAATTCTTCAGGGCGGTTGCAGCTTCACCCAAGAAAGGAAAAACAAAACAAAACAAAACAACCTTTAGGTGCAGGCGACTTACGGCATACGACCACAAGGTGGCACCATTGAGTCAACATCAAGGTTTTTCCTGGCAGAAAGGACACCTAGATGTCACTTCTGAATGTCTAAAAATTCATACTTATCCAGTGTGGTCACAACACAGATAGTTGCAAAAAAATGGTGCAGCCCGCGTGTTATAATAGCAAGACCCATGTGCTGTATCTTTCCATTATGATTGCTTTATGATACTTCTGAAAGAATTCACCACTGACAGATTTTATTGTAATTATTTTTGCAGTTTAAATTTTGTTGTTGTTGTTGTTGTCGTTATGCAATGGGAATGAAGAGGTTTTCATTTTCCTAGCCCAGAGACATTTATCAGAGAATGATCAGGCTTTCACAGAGGGAAAAGGAAACTTTTTCAAGTTCCTTTTTGGGAGGACATTTCAATTTTGCCAGTGCAGAAAAAAGGCCCATAAAGATGGGTCCCTGAATGATAGGAAGAAGAATTACGCCCCACTTCTTTGGGCAGCTGAGAAATACAACTTGAGCAGATGTAGCTCCTGGGGAATGGGTCGCCCTCTGTCCCCAATCCCTGGGATTTCCGAGAGGAGTCCTTCTCTTGGTCCTTAGAAACTCTTTCCACTGGGATGCTCTCCTCTCCCAGTGAGAATCCCCTTGTCCTGGACTTTGCTCCACTGCTTGCTGGGACCCTGCCTCCTTCTCCCTGTCCTCTGGTCCAGGTTGGCAGTCACTGAGCTCTTCTGCTGTGTGAGCTCATGACGGCTTCAGATCCCTAGGGGCCCGGCAGGAAATGGGTGGGAGGAGAGCTTGTTTCTTTCTTTCTTTCTTTCTTTCTTTCTTTCTTTCTTTCTTTCTTTCTTTCGAATTTTTTAAAACATTTAGAACAGTATGGAATGCAACAATACCTGTGTATTTACCACCTACATTTTACAAATGTCATAATTTCATCATATTTATTTCAGCTCTTCAAACAAAAAAATGCAGACAGCTGACGTTACCACCCACAATCCTATTTCCTTCTTTCTCTCCCCAGAGAGAAATGTTTCCTGGGAGTGGGTCATATCTTGCAGTGCGCATTTCGATTTTTTGGCTACTTATTTATATAATGGGTATGGAGGGAGTCCTGTGCCTTGCACATACTTTCTCTGCTTTGGAAAGGTAGAGAACGAGGCAGAGGTGGATTGCTTCAGCGTTCACCTGCCCTTCCCCCACCCTGCCCCCAGGACCTACGCAGCTGTCCACCTGACCCCACCTTTCTTTGGCACTCTCATTTCCCAGGGTGCTGGCACAGAAAACAGAATGCTGCTTAAATTCACAGGGAGTAGGTCCTGTCCTAGTACGGCTGTGAATGAGCTAGAAGACCTTGGGCAAATCCCATCATTTCTCTGGGCTCCATCAGGTTATCGATGTAAAAGGTCAGAAATAACACTGTTTGTTTCCATGGGGATCATTAAATTTAATCGGCAATTACATATCGCAGATTTGTATTGCTCTTGAAAATTACATATTTCTCGTGCTTGGATTATAAACACAAACTCAAGTAAGACAGTAACTCCAGAAAAAAAAAAAAAATATATATATATATATCCCCTTCTTTAATGGAAAACAGGTATGTTAAAAACCATGACTGTCGGATGTGATCTGTATTATAACTGAGGTGTTTATTAACTGCAGTGGGTGCCCAGGAGAGGAAGAAGTTAGTTGTGCCCTTGGGCATCAAAGGGAGCGTTCTTGTTGTTTGGTTGGTTTTGCTTTTGATTTTTTAGGGTGACAGAGCCTTGTGATACAAATATGATGGAGGAAAAAAGGAGGGTGAAGTCAACATTTATTTGACCTTTACTGAACACCAGAGGCCAAGCATATCTGCCCTTATTTCCTATCTCAGCTATCCATTCATATTTTTTTTTCTTTTCTTTATCTAAGGCTTATACTGAGCTTGGTATTATGCACGTGATATCTCGTCCCCTGTTTTCTAGATAAGAAAGCTGACAGAGAGGAAAAACAAAGCCTCGAACATGCCAGAGCAAGTAAGGACAGAGGCCAGTTCCCACACGCTCTTGTGGCCCCCTTGGGTCAGGGCTGGGGAGTGGGGATGGGGGCCTCACCTCCACTCAATCCCCGCGGAAGCAAAGTCGTTTGGGGATAACTCTTCCCACTCAAAAGTGGTCTTATTGTGTTGATCTATTTGCAAGCATTTCTGCTTGCCCCCTTGAAGCTCTCAGCTTCCTGGGCTGGACCCCACCTCTCAGCTTTTCCTGTGCCTCCCAGGCACTGTCTCAGCCTCATCAGAGCCCCCCACCCCTTGCCAGAGGCTATGTTTCCTCGCAAGTCTTAGAAGTGATCTACTCAAGGTTTCAGCCCTGAGCGCCCTCCCTGGCTCTCTGGTTCCCGCTGTCTGCTTTTATCTCAGACTGATACCTTGCTACCCTCTTCCTCTAGAACACTGACTCTGAGGCACAACTGGAGAACTCACGTGGTTATGGGTGTAGGGCTTTTCTCCCCTTCCAAACACTGAGTTCCACGAAGACAGACCGTATCTGTTTAGCTGGAAACTGCATACCCATCTCGTCGCCTGACAATTGCACACAGTGAGCACTAAATCAATGTTTCTTGAAAGAAACATGAAAGCCAACAAGCAGATAATCATATTTAGTCTATAGCACATCACCGTTGTGAGCTCTTAGCCCATGTCTCTGACTTGCCACTTTGTGCCTGGCAACCTTCGGCTCACAGGATCCTGCCCACACAAGACAAGACGCTGCTTCGGTCTCTGCTGGTTTTGTCCCTATATCCTCTAAATGGCTAAGTGGCTTTGGGCCCCCATGGTCCCCCTTGGAGAGCCACCAGGCAGGGTTTCTCATTGATCAGAGATTTCTCCTTCTCTCCTTCTTCTCCTCCCTTCAGATAATCAGCCATTCGTGCTGGCCGTCCTACTAAGTATTTTGCAAATCTCTCTTTCCTCTCATCGGATCCATATGCTTATGCATCTGCTTCAGACCCTATCTTCTGCCATCAGCATTGCTTGCAATAGTCTTTATATAAAGCTGCCCTTTTTAATTTGGTCTCCCAAACATCTTAGCTCTGTGGACCCCCTTCAGAATCTCCTTTGGCTATATGATCACATCTCCGTAGCGACCCTACTGTTTTTCATGTTAGGGAAAGTCGACTTTGACCTTCTTTTTAAACTTAGCTCAAGTTTTGCTCAGCCACAGGATCAATGGTTGTCATATACGCATCATAATTGGTCTGCTATGCACTGAACATACAATCATTAACCTGAAAAACATTAATTTAAGTGCCACCTAAAATGTCACCTCATACATCCCCGGTGGAATGCATCACATGTTCTCCAAACACTGACTTGGTTGTTCCCACATGCTGTTCATATTGTAGCCCAATGAACAGTCTACGTGGTTTCTGAGTCATTATAGTAACATCTATGGTGAGTATGATTATCTCTCTTTCACGAAAGCAAGCCCTGGAGGTCAGAGAGCTTCAGTAATCAGCCCAGCTGGAGAGGAAAGGTCTGGGATAAGAAGTAGCAGCTGGGTGACAGACCCCACTTTGGCTTTGGGCTCTGCTGCCCCTCCCCAGGCTCTCTGGTGTTCCCTCCAGTCCTGAATGCTGAAAATCCTTGTTTCACGGCCTTCAATGTTGTGCTAAGCTTACAGGAAGAAGCCCACACACCTTATCACAGTACAGGAGATCCCAACAGACCCGCTGGTGTAGCACCTTCCCCAGTATTGTCCCATCTTTTAAAACATTTTTCAAGTTTATTGATTTACTGAGAGAAAGAGAGAGAGAGAGAGAGAGAGAGAGAGAGAGAGAGAATGCCAAGCAGGCTCAGCACTGTCAGCACAGAGCCCAATGTGGGGCTTGAACTTATAAACTGTGAGATCATGACCAGAGCTGAAGCCAAGAGTCATATGCTTAACTGACTGAGCCACCCAGGCGCCCCTGTTCTGTCCATCTTTCACCGCACTCTGTGCCGCAGAGCTCAGACCAGCTGGCTGGAGCTCATGTCCGTCCGTTGGGTGATTTCTGGCTTCTGGTCTCTGGTCACACTGCTCCCTGGGGCTGGACCACTCTTCTCTCCACTGCTCTGTGTCTCTGGATTTGTCCTCACTCACCTCCTCTCCATTAACACATGCATGGCCTCACCTCCTCTAAGAAGCCCTCCCTGTTCACACCTTCCCCCATCCCAGCTTGCTAGTGTCTCCCACCACCACGTGCGTTTTTCTAGGCCTGACATCACCACATCCTAGCAGAACTACGTGCTGCGTTTCTGTGTCTCTGCAAAGAGGATCTGTATTTTCTTTCCCCTCATGCCTATGTCCAGCATCCTAGCCCAGAACCAGGTCTGATAAATCATTATTAAACATGAACAAATTCTATCTCATAGAAACTTCCATAAGAACAGGAACGCAGATCCATCTTTGTACCATTTCCTGCATAAGACTTAAATGTTGGTTGAAATAAAGTCTTGAAATGTCTATTGCATTGAGGGCATCATCTTGTTATTCTGATCTACTTTAAAAGTAGATTTTTAGGGGGCCTGGGTGGCTCAGCCAGTTAAGTGGCTTCCGTTCAGGTCATGATCTTGTGGTTCGTGAGTTCAAGCCCCACGTCGGGCTCTGTGCTGACAGCTCAGAGCTTGGAACCTGTTTCAGATTCTGTGTCTCCCTCTCTCTCTGCCCCTCCCCTGCTCACGCTGTCTCTCTCTGTCTTTTAAAAATGAATACACATTAAAAAAAATTTTTTAAGTAGATTTTTGGAGGAATTTAGTTGGCTTTCAGAGACAATGTAAATCATGTATTCATCTTGACCTTGAGAGTCAAGTGATCTTTTATGGGGAAAGAGGGAGTTCTTTAGGCCCCTGTGGTTTGCTCCTTCAAGAACCTGACTGTTCAGCCTCCCGAGAACCACACCTCCTGTTTCTGTTGATGAAGACATTGCTGGGGAAGTACCTTCCAGAATTCTGACTGCTCAGCTTTTGGATTCTTGCCCTGTGCTTGCAAACTCTTTTTAATTAGCCCCTTGGTAATCTTCCCTCAGTCCAAAAATACCATTTTGCTGCAGGGAGACAAGGACGATCTCTTGTCCCCAAGAGATGATCCTGGATCTCTACTGCAGGATCAGATAGAAGCTGTGACACATTTCAGAGGCTCCTGTTGTCAAAACGCGTCTGCTAAGCCTGTGCTGCCCACCTCCACATGCCACAAACACGGTGCATTGTCTGGTGACACATGCGGGTCACTTGTTCTTCATTTTGAATCATGCTATTTTCACAATCATTTTGATGATCACTTAATCCTCTCCCTTTTCTTTGCAGTAGATTTGCCTTTTCTTCTGCTGGGTGAAATGTCGCTCCAGCCTAGGGGTCTAGCAAATGTTATTTCCTTTTAGCTTCCACTCCTGCCCATTCAAACGACTTCTGTCAGAACGGCATCCTCCTCCTGCAGTGGGCAAGAGGGCACTGTTCCATGGCTCTTTCAGCAGAAACCATCTAGAACGGAGCTTGGTGTGTAAACATCTCCTCTGCTGAGCAGCACGCTCCCACAAAGGACATGGCTTCCTTGCGTCATATTTTTAGCGCCTACGTGCAGTGGGCTGGTTAAGCGTTTGCTGAGATGAATGGAGACAAAGGGGTTGGTCTCTTTGTTTCCAGGCTTTCCCATCTTTGGCAGAGGAACCTTCCTGCAGCAAAGTTCTGACCCAACTGCCTGGCCTGGCAGGGGGCATCTGCTGGGATATGACGTTGAGTGTGGTGCCATTCTTCTCCCTTTTCGTTCCTTACTTGGCCTCTGACCTCTTGGAGCTCCTTAGAGCTGCTTGAGTCCAATATCCAAGCCCATCCTGCCTCTGTCCCAATGAGGCACTGTGTTTATCATAGTCTAAAACTTGGCCATTTGGCGATAAGATCTTTAAGAGGTGGGACGGACCTAGAGTGCCTTATTTAGGGTCACATTCTGGGTGCCTGGTATAGGATCAACGCAGAGTAGCTGTTGAGCCAGCCAATATTCGTGAAATACATGAGGAGTAAAGGAAGGGACCCATGCTCTTCACTGCAATGCCCTCTCTTGCCTCGCCTTCATCTGCCCACTCCAAGTCGTGCTCTGAGATTCAGTCCAGACACATCTTCTTGTGGCAGCCTTTCCTGATCACTCTCCCAGCCCTTGGATGAAGTCCTCTCCTCTGTGATCCCCAAATTTTCCTTTGCAGATATTTCTTACTATCCTTATGGCAACATATTATAATTCTCTCTTTATTAGTCTCTCTCTCTCTCCCCCCGACAGGACTGTGGGATATATAAAGGTAGAGATTTTAACTGAATCATGTAGTTTTCTTGACGTTTAGGACTCTACCAATAGTAGGCACTGGAGGTAGATTTATTGAATAGATAGATAAGAACATATGTTATGTTTGGTGGCAGTACTTTATCTTTTAAAAGTGGAAAGTGAGGGGCACCTGGGTGGCTCAGTCGGTTGAGCGTCCGACTTCGGCTCAGGTCACGATCTCACTGTCTGTGGGTTCGAGCCCCGCGTCGGGCTCTGTGCTGACTGCTCAGAGCCTGGAGCCTGTTTCAGATTCTGTGTCTCCCTCTCTCTCTGACCCTCCCCCGTTCATGCTCTGTCTCTCTCTGTCTCAAAAATAAATAAACGTTAAAAAAAAAAAAGTTTTTTTAAAGTGGAAAGTGAGTCCAAACAACAAGGATCAACTGAAATACCAATGTCTGTTGGGTGAGGTGCAGCCAGGAAGAGAAGGGACAACATAAGTGAAGGAACAGATCATTGATCTGGTAGTCCTTGGGGTCTAGAAGATGCTTTTGCAAGCCCTCCATTGATTCTCAGAGACCTGCTGGGACTCAGGTGCTAATCAGCAATGTGCAGACAAAGACAACGAGGGAAATGAAGCATCTGTAAGTGTGTTCAAAGCCAAGTGGCCCCAGTAGGGATATCAGCAAGTAATTCCCCAGGAGAGAGGACAGCTACTGATAAAGGGTGCTTGTGCAAGGAAGTTAGCAAAAGGTTATGTTTTGGGAAATCAAGGCTTTGTGATATCTGGCTGTAAACTGCTGTTCCTGAAAACAAAAACAGACATTTGTAATACCTGACTATGAACATTTATAATACCAATGTTTTGAAAAGTGGTCCTTTCTCATTATTTTGTAGACAGGAAAACGAGACTCGTGGGATTTTAATTTGTGCATTTTTGCCTGTTTTGCTCCAGAAACGTGAAATTTGTGGCAGTATGAGGTAGTGGTCGAGAGTATGAGCTCGGCGCCAAGTTAACATCAATGACAATCCATTTTCCATCCACAACTGACTATGTATCTCGGGTTATTTCAACTCTCTACCCCCTTGGTTTTCTTTCTGCAATAGGACAAGTTATGGTATCTATGTCATGGAGTTGGTGGGAGAATGAAATGAAACAATGCAAATAAAGCATAATGCAGTTATTACTATCTTAGGGAGAATGACAGATAATAGCTTTTCAAACATATCTCGGAAGAGCTCATGGGGAATCTTCAAGCCTTCATTGGGTTTTTTGTCCAAACTGCTTGCCGGTGCAAGAGTGGGCATGCCTCGCCATTTCCTTGGCAACCTGATGGTAAATGCTCACGGGTTTTATGCTCCCAAGGTCCTGCCCTCTGCTGGTGGTGTCATCTGACCAAGCCCAATTTATTTCACCATCACATGATTTCAGAGCAAACATATACAGTCAAGGAGTTCAAAGGAAGACTAGGAAGGAAGGAGAGGAAGAATTTATTCTCATTCTTCTCCTTCAAGCACTTTTTCAACATGGCTTGGGAAAAATCCGAATTATCAGTCTTTCCCCCCTAGCTTTGTGCCACTATTTTCATGCCTTCTAGAAACACAGTCCACATGTTGTTAAGCTTAGCACAGTCATCACTGAAATAGAGCCCTGCTTCAGTACCTAACTTGATCAAGGTGACCCGGCTGATAAATGTTGGACTTACTAATATCATTATAAGTCTCAGGCCATCAAATCAATTTATTCATGCGAAATCACCTAAGGGACACCTACCATATGGTAGGTACTTTACAAGGCACTTAGGGACAGGATGTCAGTAGGAACAGTCAGTCCTATCAAAGGAACATTTTTATAATATATTAGGAGCTCAAGGTGGAAACACTTCCTGATGTGGGATCCAAGTGTCTTTGGAATCAAACTGAAACAGGACTTCTATTTTTGTAATATTGCATTATCTTATTTTGAATTTCATCCAGTAGCCATGGTAGAGGCAAATGAATCATATGAAGCTCAAATAGCCAAACTTACAGGTTTACCCTTACTTGAAAACATGGTTAAACTTAAATTTTAAGGTGTTAAAAACAAAGCTCTTACCTCATAAATTCAAAAGTCACCCTCACATATGAATCTACTAAATCCAAGTGTTGGTCGAGTGTTGTTGGCAAGCTTCAGCTCTGCTATGTGGTGGTAGACCGACGAATGTTCACAAGTTGAAAGTTCACAAATTGGAAGATTATAGTGAGCCAATTTACGAATAGAAGAGTTTCTTTACTTGCCTTTAATCTTATAGTTGTAAAAAGTGGTAGGAATCTAATACCCTAGCATCAGATTTCCTGTTTCACAAGGCCCATCCCTACGTGTTCTGGGTCTTTGTGCCCTGAATTAAAAATACATACATACATATATATGTATGTATATATATATAATTTTAAATATGCCATTGTCCATAATGATTGCTGAGCAAAGTAAGTCATAGATTTTCAGAGCCATTGGGTAGTATTGATGATGATGATGATGATGCTTGTGGTGGTGGTAGTGAATCCATTAGGTGATTAATCATAATGAGAGCTAATAATTATTGAGTGTGTGCACAATCAGGACACGAGGCTACAGTATGTATGTATACTATTGCATTTAATTCTTACAAAAAAACTAGATAGCATCCTGGTTTTCAGATGAGGAAGCTAAAGTTTTGGCACTTGCCATCCATCAAAAAATAGCAAGTGGCAGACCTGGGTCTTGATCTCCGGTGTGTTTGGTTCAGAGCCAAGTCCCTAAGACACACACGATTCCTCAGCTTCATTAAGTAAATCTCTTTCATGTCACAATTGTCATAATTGAAAGCTACGAAGTTGCATCTTGTGCCTGAAGTCAGTAAGTCAGTGACAAAAAGTGGTGGGAACATAAGTTCCCTGATCCTAAGGTTATGTGTGTATGTGTGTGTATGTGTGTGTATGTGTGTGATATGATATATATACGTATACATGCATATACATACGTATATATATATTATATACACACACATTATATATGTATAAATAGTTTATCAAACAATTTCAATGCAATTCACAGTCAAGATGGTTTCCTTTTTACTGTCTTTAGTTTTTAAATTCCTCCCATGGCTCATGCTCATTCTTCAAGTCTCAGTTTAAATATCGCTCTATCAGTCATGACAAGCTAGGTCACACTACGGTGAAAATGAACCTTAGTGACTTAAAGCAACAAAGCGTCACTTCTTGATCATACCTGATGCCCAGTTAAGGGCAGTGCAGGGCTCTTCTCCGCGTACCTCACTCCAGGGCCCAGGCTGATGAAGCACCCATGATCTGGAGGGTGTCTTGTCTTTACACAGAAGGCAGGAGAACGCTGAGTATTTTGTTTTTTTGTTTTTTAATTTTTTTTAATGTTTTTTAAATTTATTTTTGAAGGCGGGAGAGACAGAGCATGAGTGGGGGAGGAGCAGACAGAGAGGGAGACATAGAATTTGAAGCAGGCTCCAGGCTCCAAGCTGTCAGCACAGAGCCCGATGCGGGGCTTGAACTCACAAACTGTGAGATCATGACCTGAGCCGAAGTCGGACGCTTAACCACCTGAGCCACCCAGGCGCCCCGAACACTGAGCATTTTGAACCATCACTCAATGCTGTGAGTGGAAGTCCCTCACCTCATGTCTATTTATAACTCTTTAGCTGGAGATAGTGACATGGTCCCCCCCAACCACAAGGGGACCAGGAAGAAGAGTCCTACTATTTGCCTGGAAGATGGAGATCCAGAATATTCTTGAGGACCTTGATAGTTACTTCTTTGGGGAAGACTCTGAGAAACCCCTTCTTCATTCTCAGCAGTAGCTGCATTTTCCCACTTACCACAGCTCTTGTGATTATACTTTTTGTCAGGTTCTGGTAATACTTTTTCCCTGTCTTACAGTTGCTGGTCCTTGAGTGCTTCCTCATCTTGTGCTGGTGTCCTTAACCCTGCCAGCAACCTCATAGAGAGTCCCTTCATCAACCTCTTGATCTTGGCCTGTACAACTTGTTACTAGATACACCCCTAAAGGCAAGGAAAACAAAGGCTAACATGAGCTACTGGGACTTCATCAAGATAACAAGCTTCTGCACAGTGAAGGAAGCAATCAACAAAACTAAAAGTCAGCCTATGGAATGGGAGAAGATATTTGCAAATGACATTCCTGATAAAGGGTTAGTATCTAAAATTGGTAAATAAACTTATCAATCTCAACACCCAAAAAGCAAACAACCCACTTAAGAAATGGGCAGAAGACATGAATAGACACTTTTCCAAAGAAGACATCCAGATGGCTAATAGACACATGAAAATATGTGTAACATCACTCATCATCAGGGAAATACAAATCAAAACCATAATGAGGAGTGCTTGGGGGGCTTAGTCAGTTAAGCATCTGACTTCGGCTCAGGCCATGATGTTATGGCTGGTGGGTTCGAGCCCCATATCAGGCTCTGTGCTGACAGCTCAGAGCCTGGAGCCTGCTTCAGATTCTGTATCTCTCTCTCTCTCTCTCTCTCTCTCTCTCTCATTCTGTCCCTTCCCTACTCACACTCTGTCTTTCCATCTTTTAACAAATAAAAGATAAACATTAAAATATTTTTAAAAATAATGAGATACCATCTCACACTTGTTGGAAGGGCTAAAATTAACAACACAAGAAACAGCAGGTGTTGGCAAGGATGTAGAGAAGGGGGAACCCTCTCACACTGTTGGTGGGGATGCAAACTGGTATAGTTACTCTGCAGAATAGTATGAGGCTCCTCTCTCTCATTTCCACTTCCACTGACACCTGTTTCTTCCTTGACCCTCCATGTTCCCAAGCCAGCACACTCAGGTCTAAGTGTAGATCCATCCTATTATTCCTTCTCAAACGACACTAACATCCACATTGAAGCCTCCACTGTCTCCCCTACATGCTGTCACTAATTTCCTGCCTATTAGGCTCTCTCATGATGGTTCTTCCCAAAGTTACTACTAAGCTCCTTATGACAAAGAAAATGCTCCTCCCTCATTCCACTTACATTTATAGGAGCGGGAGCAGGTCAGCCAACAGCCGCCGAAAAGCAGATGACCAACTAAAGACATAGACGCTAGACTTACCGCAGTCTTTGGACCATTAAGATTAGGGTAGGGGTTGGACCTAACATGGGGAAGAGACTGTAGAGGATACCACACTCACAAAACTCCTACTTACCTTTTTTCTACCCTTGGATATCTTCTTATACAGATAGAGATTCAAGGATGATAACGGAAATGCTGGCTTTTCATTGCCTTCATTGTCTGTCATTCCCCAAAATGTGTCCAGCCATCCTTAGGATTGTATAAGTGTTTTACATGACCGTCTTTGGCTTTGGCTCCCCATCCCTGCTTTGGATCCAATAAGACAGTCTCACTCAATATACTGCTATGCCTTTTGTTTCAATGATCTATCTCTATATAAAAAGTTACTCAAGGGAGCCTGGGTAGCTCAGTTGGTTGGCCATCTAACTCTTGATTTGGGCTTAGGTCATGATCCCAGGGTTGTAAGATCCAGCCCCATGTTGGGCTTTGCATTGAGCGTGAAACCTGCTTAAGATTCTCTCTCTCTCTCTCTCTCTCTCTCTCACTCTCTGCACTTTTCTCCAACTTGCACTCTCTCTCACTCTTTGAAAAATGAGAAATAAATTACTCAAAGCCTGGTCCCTAAAACAACAAACATTATATCGTATCTTATGATTTTCTAGTTTGGGAATTCAAGCAAGGATCAGGTAGGGGATTCTACTATGACATGCTGGAATTGGCTTGCATCAGCTTATGAGAAACAATTTAAAACAAAATTAATGTTTATTTATTTTTGAGAGAGACAGGCAGAACATGAGCAGGGGAGGGCAGAGAGGAGACACAGAATTTTTTTGAAGTAGGCTCCAGGCTCTGAGCTATCCGAATAGAGCTGGACGTGGGGCTCGAACCCACGAACCATGAGATCATGACCTGAGCCGAAGTCAGATGCTCAACCAACTGAGTCACCCAGGTGCCCTTTATAAGAGCCAATTTTTAAATATTCAGAAATTTTGTGGGCTCTTCAATATCTTGAAACTGGCTATGGAGGGGATGTTTATATCATTGGATTTAGCAAACACTAGAATCTTTTAACATTTTTTCCCAGAGTGCCAGTTTACCTACATACCACTGCTTCTGTTAGATGTATCCTTGAACTTGGTCAGTATTTACCTGGTGGTGGGCTGGTCTGGAGGGTCCAAGAAGGTTTCACCCACATGTCTGGAACTTTAGGGGCACAATATACTGGTTTACAACTTAGTGAGTCTTAGAAAGTTCAGCTAAGACGGTCAATCAGAACATGTACACACGACCTCTCCAGCATGGTGGTCTCAGGTTAGTGAAACTTCATGTGTGGCCACCAAAATTTCTTGGAACCAGTGTTGCAGGAGCCCAGGTAGAAGCTGCTGTTCTTTTTATGACTTACCTTTACATACCACGTTAATTTGTCAGTCAAGTTATTACATCCAGCTGATATCCAAAGGAATTAAATTTCATCTCCCAATGGAGAAATTAGTGCAGAGTTAATGATGACATTAGGTCTATTTCCTAGATTATAAACTCACACACATAAATGATTATAGTTGCCTTATTAATATCTTAGCCTCAATGTTTCACATGCATCTCTAACTCATCATGTTCAAAACTGAATTCATATTTTCCCCCATGTATTGGTCAGAATAAATCCTGCTAGCTGTTATAACATGCAAATCCTGAAAATTTAAATGCTTACCTTGTTCAATATGGTCATGGGAGGACCGGTTCTCCATGCAGGCATTCAGAGACCCAGGCTCTTTAGATACTATGGCTCAACTATCTTTCACAGGTGGCTTCAAGGTTTTGTGTTTCCCTCTTCATCCATGTTGGCTGACAGAAAATGGAAAGGAACATGGAGATGACTGGGGTGTTTTCAGGGTCTACCCCATCTCCTCACAAACTGGGGCCAACTTTATCTTCTATCTAAGGGTGACAACTCCAAGCCTTATTTAGAGCTCACATCCATTCCAAAAGCCTGGGTGTATGGGCAATGTGCAGTCTCCATCAGACCACATACTATTCCTTGTGGCTCAGTGTCAGGTGAATGAAAATTCAAGCCCCACTGCCAGCCAATAGGGAACGAAGTAGGGTAACTGCAATATAAAACTGAATTTGGACAAGGGAAAAGGAGAAGACACCTATCACCTCCTGTTCCATAGTCATTCATGTCCAATTCTTGCTGGGTAGAAATTTTGAAATTTTTCTACCGTACAGGAGGGGATATATTCCAACTTGGGCCATCATTCTCTCAGGCAGGAACTCTGCTGTGCAATTGTCCACTGTACTCTAAAGTTACCTTTCTACCTTCTAGGGCTCCTTTGCATCTACAATCTTCCTTGGCCACCTCTGAAGGGTATGGGCAGTATTTCCTTCCTGCACTGCTTTTTCAGCCTCGTTCCTGCTCATGGAAGATTGGTGATTGTAGAGTTGTTTTGAGTCTTGAACGAAGTATTTTTTCCCCTTCTATTATTATTTTTATTCCAGTTTCATATTTTCTTTGGAAAAACACTTTCCTTACAAACTTTGCAAGCTTTCGATTTATTTCTCATTAGTCAGTCTCATGCAGTCATTACCATACCCAATGTTCTTTCCTAAGTCATGATTCTCCAGCCTGATTTATTTCTTTCCTTGTTTGCTGCCAGACTTTTTTCTTCAGCGAAGGGTAAAGCTATCTTGAGGCATTCTGAACCAACAAGGAGGAAGGCCACACCCTTAGTCTGATCTTTGTCATAGGGCTGAGTCCTTTTGTTCAGTTGAAAAGTTGTCCTTGGCTTTTCACATGGAGCTTCTTTAAATTTCATCTTTTACACTTGAGCCTTAGAATAGTTAGCTTTTCCAAACTCATACCACTTTGAATTTCTGGACTTTGGCATTCTTTTTCTTTTCTGCTTTCCGACCAGTCAATTCTTTCCTGAGCTATTCTTTTCCTTTCATTTAATCCTTGCCAAATGCCCCCAATAACAACTAATACACCATAGTAAAATCTGTTCTGCAGCCCAAGAGGAGAAAGATCTGCCTTTCAAGTTATTACAATTTTAGCAAGTCCTTGCTCATGTATAACATGGGTCCTTAGCCATAGAGTGGACACCCTGTCACCTGCAATCAACTGTTTCCTTGTCACTTGCCAGTCAGCCTAGAAAATTACACTTAAGTTAAGTTTATTTTGTTCTGTTTAGTTTCTGTTGTTTGTTCGTTTTTGTTTTTACAACAACCCTCTACTTTAAGGTACCAATTTATGACTGACTCAGAGTAGGGTAACTTCTGTGAGAAATATCACCACAGATATGTTCCTTGAAGAGGACTCTTTGTGTAACATGTGCATGGTGGGTTTCCATTCAGTGGTGATTAACAGTCCCAGGCTGCTTCCATTTTGTGGCTCCAGAATCACCCTGGAGTGCCCCACTAGGCAGCTGGGAGAAGAAAACACAAAGATGGTTCCTGTAGGTGGTTTGAGGGGTTGGGACCAGAAGTGACACACATCATTTATGCTCAGTCACAGTGTGCAATTTGCTTCTTTTCTTCATTTTGTATCTAATTGAATAATTACATCCTTTATGTGGCCATAGAGTTAAAGGTAAAGGCAAAGAAGTAAGGCCGCTCAGCCAATCTCTCACTAAGTCCCATCCCCTTGACTTCCCTTTCCATCCATGTCCTTTTTTCCTACTGTGACAATCACTGTCATAGTTTAGACATTCATTTTTACCCTGTGGGGATGTTTCTGGTCACCACCTACCCGGTCTGACTACTTTCCTTTGAGACTCTGCCAGGCTATGGTTCGCTCTGCTGCTAGACTTGTTTTAATTAAGTGAGAATACGATCCTCTTGCTCTAGGTCTTGGAATCTTCCAGTCACTCCCTGTGTCTTTTAGAGTAGGTGTTAAATTTCTTAGAAACACAAAGGCCCTTAATGATCTGCCCCGTGTGCTCATCCAGTGTTACCTTTGGCCTCACCTCTCCATTCTTTGCTCAAGCCAACGCAACTTCTTAAAATTGTACTTCCTTGTTTTGAGATAATTGTAGGTTTACATAGAGTTGTAAGAAATAATATCCTAACCACTTTTCACTCTGACATCTACCATGCCTCTACCTCCCCTTTAACCTTCCCGAGGGACATATCTATCTATCTCTTACCCACAACTTGTTCCTTGTTTCAGGTTTTACCTTCTCCTCTCACTCCTCAGCGCTGCCCTCCTACATCACTGTGTACATATCGTCAGCTTTGCATGCACCTTGCAAAGTTGGATGAGTGGATAGTCCACTTAGCGTAGGCTGAGGCCGTCTCTTTTTCAATTTCGTAAACCTTAATTATGGGTCAGCTCTTGGCCCATAGAAGGCACTCAGCAAATAACTGTGGATTAGTGCTTGGAGAAGTCCATAAGGGCTACAAGGGTTCAGGCTTTGAATTCCCTCTAATTGGTGTTTAGGTAACAAAGGGTTAACTCAGCATCTGGGGTATTCAAACTCTGCACATTCCAAGGAAAAGAGTGGCCCTTAAGAGGCTTCTTCAAGATAACCTCTAAGCTCTTGAAAAATCCTGCCTGATAAGAATGTCTTTGTGTACTTGGGGACTTGGCCCACTCCATATAGTTTATACTAACAGTGTGATTTATGGTTGGGGGCCCTGTGCCAATTTGTATGAGTCTGATATCAGGAGGGGCTGGAAACAGAGAAACTAAGGTCAGTCAAGTAGGCGTCCGTCTCTACATGACTGACTGACAAGGGAAACTCCAGACACCAAGGCTCAGGTGAGCTTTCCTGTTTGACAATATTCCACATGTGTCGCAACGCCTCGTTGCAGGAAGAATTAAGTGCTAATTGTATTATTCCACTGGAGCGAACAACTGGAAAATTGTTCACCCTATTTGCCTTTGCTGATTTAAATCTCTATCTTTTTGTGGCAGTAAACCATCACTGTGAGTACAATGGCACTGCGAGTCCTTCTAGTAAATTGTTGGCCTAACAGAGATCTTGGGGTCCCAACATGGCACAGAATCTCATTTCCAAACTAATTAGCCACGTGACAATGGACAGAAAACTCAAATCCTACAGTCTCCAGTTACATCATGTATCATGTGAGATAATAATAGTGTTACCTCATTGGGATCTTAGGAAGATTCAGCATTTTATATAAAACACTGAACTTATAATTAGTGACCATAAATATTAGCTTTCATTATCATAATTACTACACCATGAGGATGTCTATATTATTATATATTTTATAAATGCCATCTTGTAAATATCCATTTGTAAATATCATGTTAAATATCTGTATACTGTTCTTTTTTTGTTTTCATTTTTTAGGCTTTTTTTAATGTTTATTTATTTTTAAGAGGCAGAGAGGACAGAGAACGAACGGGGTAGGGGCAGAGAGAGAGATAGACACAGAATCCAAAGCAGGCTGCAGGCTCTGAGCTGTCAGCACAGAGCCCAAAGTGGGGCTCGAACCCATGAACTGTGAGATCGTGATGCGAGCTAAAGTCAGTTAACCAACTGAGCCACCCAGGCACCCCTATATACTCTCCCGTTAAAGGTGACACCATAGTTTATTTAGCTACCCCTTTATTCCCGAATTGCTAAGACTTTTCTAGTTGTTTTTTTTTTTTTTTTTTTTTTTTTTTTTTTTTTTATCACTCTTAATAATATGGTACTGTCTACACATTATGATTTCTCTATTTAGGACGATTTCCTTAAAAGTCATTCCAGAGATGAAATTTCTAGGTCAAAGGATTAAACATTGTAACACTTCCTGATGCATACTGAGTGCTTTTCAAAATGTTTCCATTATTTTGCACTTTTCAAAGTTTTCAAAGTAAAATTTTTAAAAAGTAAAATTTTCTTAGACACGTGAGGGCATAGAAAAAAATAATTTCTTTGGATCAAACATCTCAGAGTAATGGATCATCCTAATGTGGGCATAAATTTCCTGAGAATGAACTAAAAAAAAAAATCATTTTTGCTGTCTCTTGTTCTGAAAATGGAATGTCCTTATTTGCACAGACTGCAATTAAGTATATTCTCTTCACTCATCAGTGCATAAAGTGAGAATCCAACTAATAAATGCATCATAATGTAGAAAAAAATAACTTCTATTAGCAAATATGCATCTATTAAAAAAGATTAAGGGGAAAGGAAAACATTTTTACCTTTAGTGCCACAGAAGGAATTAATTCATTAGGCAGAGTTATGCTAATCATATTCATGCGTAATGTGATAGCCTTGTCATTAATGTTTGCACAAATCTGAGGCAGGAAATGAATATTTTTCCAGAGGTGAATTTTAATTTCAGTTCGCCAAGTGTATCGCTGCCATTATTGTATTTTTTTTTCGCCTTTCCTACACACTTCTTATGACAAAATGGGGGTGACGGGCCAAATAAAACTTAAAGTTTTATCCTTTCTCACTAAACACTAAAGTTTTATCCTTTTATCTGCATATTAGAACTTTCAATGCTTCAGTTTCCTATGCTTACTGGAATGTAGGAATACGATGCGCGGACATCTCGTGAACACCAACAGGTAGAGGAAACCTGACAGTTCTCTGAATGGCTTGAGCTCACAGAGTGGCTTCCCCGCCATCTGAGGATGCTCCTAGAGTGAAGATTTTGCAGGCTCACTTTGCCCTCCTCCTTGACACTTCGCAGCAGACAACAGACAACACCCGCAGTAAGTGTATTGGGGGGTGTCTCTAAGGTGAAGCCTTCTGGGGCTGCTGTACAGAAGATGTGGCTACAAATGGATGCAGAAACTTGGGGGTTCATCCTGTCTACCCTGTCAGACTTACCACCCACCATCCCTTGAAGTCATCCCATTAAATGCTGCCCACGGTCACATTGTCGCCAGTGCCCAGGCTGTCCCCTTCCCCATTTCTGTAGAGCCGAAGTCTAAACATCCCTGCGGTCTCAGCTGTAATGAGTCTACCCACGGTTCCTTCTCTATCTCCCTTCTGGAATGTTCCATTCGCTCAGCACATTCACACTTGCGTCATAGTAATTTCTGTGCATGTCCATTCTCTTCCAGTAACTGGCAAACTCTCCAGGAAGGACATTTTGTCTGATTTACCTTTATGTTTACCACAGAGACTTACACATATAGCAGTTGTTAAAGAAGAGCCTCCTGAATGGATAAACGAGCATGGATTGGAAATTGGAAGATCACAGACTGTTGTGTACATGTGCACCACGGAGGAAAAAAATCTGGTGTTAGGGACATTTGTTCCTTCTTCAATTATACACACACACACACACACACACACACACACACATTTACATGTACACATACATACATGTACATGTACATACGTATGTATATGTATATATATTTGCTGAACACCTATTATGTCCAGGCACAGATCAGATCAAATCCTGGCTCTTTTTCTAATTAGCTGTGTGATTTTAGACCAAGCACCTAACCTCTCTTGAGTCTCAGTTTCCTCATCTGTAAAGTGGAGATAAAGGTCTCCAGTTGGCAGCTGTGGGGAAAGATTCAATGTGACAAATTACACAGAGCTCGTAGCATGGTATTTGCTTAACACTTGATATTTCCTTCTTCCCTGCTCTTCTAACACCAACCAAGAATCCAATCAATCATGAAACACAATCCCTGTTCCAATTAGCACTATGTGGTTTCCGATGCTTCAGATAGAAGAAATCCAGAAGCGAGAAAATTAATTCTCAAAAACACTCAAGTTTTAACTTCTAGGGTGTATAAAGGATATTTCTAAAATTTTTTTTAATGTTTTTTACTTATTTTTGAGACAGGGAGAGACAGAGCATGAGCAGGGGAGGGGCAGAGAAAGAGGGAGACACAGAATCCGAAGCAGGCTCCAGGCTCTGGGCTGTCAGCACAGAGCCCGACACGGGGCTCGAACTCACCGACTGTGAGAGCATGACCTGAGCTGAAGTCAGACGCCTCACCGACTGAGCCACCCAGGCGCCCCAAGGATGTTTCTAACACTAGAATGGGCAACAACATATCCTTAAAGATCTATGACGTGCCATATTCCAACAATCCTGGGAGTTGGAAGGGGCTTAATCCTATTTGTTTCCTGATGGTGGACCTGAGGCCCCCAGAGGAGTTGGCTGGCCTCCTCACGGCTGCACGGGCAGGAAGCACGCAAGTGAGAACAGGTACCCCTTCTCCTGACATGCACACAACCCTCCCCAAACCTCTGAAACCTCTATGTGTAAGAAGAGCTGGGCCTAAACATCCATTTCAGCTGAGGCCTCTCTCCTCAGAAGCCTTCCACCTATTATTTTCCCAGCGGGCTCCGTTTCCAGCAGGCCTCTCCTTCTCGAGCTCCTGGAATCCTGCAAGCAAGGCTTGGTAAATGTGTCATCGAAGCCGCGTGTCATCAATCCATCAGCTTTCCCCCCGCTCTGTCACGATGCTGCTAGAATCCTGCAAGCACAGCCCAGGTAGACGCTGCTGAGCCGTAAGGGGAAAACAAATGAGCCTGCTTTCAATGAGCTGGAACCTTCTGCCTGAGTTAATGTTTCAGTGGATTTGTTTGCTTCCTGCAGCTGGCTCAGCGGTTTTGGTGACTGTGACAACAGTTTCCCCGGATTTGTTTTTACCCCTCATCGGGCTTGACACGTCGCCATTCTGTTCTTCAGTTTCCTTGCTGGAAGTGCTTTTGTGATCGTGGCTCTGGGAATGAGCTGAGGACACTAGAAATAGCTCCAGGAGGGAACTCGACGTACCCCTGACTCTTTTGTGAATCATGGCCGGACCATCCTGTAGGCTGATCCCGTGTATGTTTCTTTCAAGGAGATAACGCATTGAAAGAACTCTGGCTTGGGAGCCTGGGGATGGGGCTTTTGCTCTCCTCCTGATAGGATATCACTAGGCAACCACAGACAATTCACTTAAATTACCAATTTGCCTGACCAGAAGAACCACTTGGGACAACAATTGGTTGTAAAAAGAAAAAAAAAAAAAATACAGAGTCTTGAGCTTTCTTCAGATTATTACATCAGAGCCTCCTAGGGATATTTCGGGGGCCCTGTAGTGTTTTTATCCGGTGTTTCAGAGGGTGCTCGCAATCAGATATTTTTGGAGGGGAATAATGGCCCCTAGGATCTCCATGTCCCCTGGCATCTCATTTTTAATAGTACATGGAAGTCTTCCTGTGTTAGCGGTCTGCCTTCCACCTGCTTCAGGTTACCTGGAGAGGTTGTTAAAAATGCAAATTCCCAAGCTCTAGTGAAGATGGGCTGAGTCAGAATCCCTGGGAATATGAACCCATGCACTTTGAGGACAGGTTCTCCAAGTCACTTTTACCCACACCCAAACTTGGGAACCACTAATAGAATTTCTGTATACAGCTTATTATGTTTGGAGATATTATCCGCATCTTAAGGCGGTCGTGAGGATCGCAGGAGATAAAGTGCTTAGCATAGTTTCTGCCGCGGGTGAGTCCTTGAGAAACATTAGCTACAAACACAATAATGTGGTTTAACACTTTCCTTGGGCGGGGATTGCATCTTCTATGTAGGATTTTTACAGCACAGCAGGAGGGGGCATGGTGGCTGGTCAATATGTTCTAAAAAACTTTTTTTTTTTTAATGTTTTTTGAGTTTTGAGGGAGCGAGACAGAGCACAAGCAGGGGAGGGGCAGAGAGAGAGGGAGACAGAATCTGAAACAGGCTGTCAGCACAGAGCCCGATGCGGGGCTCGAACCCATGAGCCCCGAGATCATGACGTGAGCAGGAGCCAGACGCTCAACCGACTGAGCCACCCAGGTGCCCCAACATTCTTATTAATCTCATCGGCTTTTGTGTTTCAAAAGTTTGTGCCTTAGATTCTCCCCTTGTTCTTCCTCTTCATGTCTATTTTTGTACTGGAACAATCTCAGGGGGATGAGAAGTACGCCTTGGCCAGAGCTATTTTGGTTGCCAGAAAATATTACATTTGGAAGGTTCCTGCAGGGCTGCTCAGGTCATGTCTTCACAGATGACCAGGGTGGATATTATTAGCCTGGTTTCAGGAAGGAAAAGACAGATCCAGAGAGGCAAGGTGACCTTGTTACAAGGTTACTCTGGTGGTTGGTAAGAAACCTGAGACCAGAACTCAGATGGTCCGTCCGTCTTGCATCCAGAGTCTTTTGCCCGTCGCCACACGGTCGCCACACAGCTTCTCGGAGCTGTGATTAGGGGACCCCCACTAACATCAGCTCTGTTTTCTAAAACTTTGCTTCTTCCCTTGTCCTCGTCCTCTGCACTCACCTCTCTCCCTTTCTGTGATCCTGTCTTTCCATATTGGCCCTATCGTCAACTAATATGTGATAAATAAATCAAGGTGCTAGGCCCAAAGGAAATTGGTTCCTTTGGTTGTGTTTGCTTCTGAAAAGAGAGCAATATGCATGGGAGGGGGTGATTGATGCCTGCCTATAACATGATGGTGGGCATTCAAACACCGTGGCATCTGAACAGGTGAAAGACACTCAGGTAGGAAGTTCTTGTGTCCTCTCAAATCATAATTTTGAAGGCAACTTGCTCCTCTGTCCATGTCCCAGGCTGTTACTGACAACCGGATTGTAGCATTATCTTTTTGTGATAAGAGATTTGTTATATTATATGAACTACTCTTTTTATTTTTTTATTTTTTATTATTAAAAAAATTTTTTTAATCTTTATTTTTGAGAGAGAGGGAAACATAGTGTGAGTGGGGAGGGGCACAGAGAGAGGGAGACACAGAATCCGAAGCAGGTGCCAGGCTCTGAGCTGTCAGCACAGAGCCCGACGCGGGGCTCGAACTCACGAACTGTGAGATCATGACCTGAGCTGAAGTCGGACGCCCAACCAAATGCGCCACCCAGGTGCCCCTACTCTTTTAATTTTTTATTTTTTTTGGAGAAATCTTAGGATTTACTCTTTTAGCAATTTTCTATATATCTTACAGCAGTGTTAGCTATAATTATGTTGTACATGCTTATCTTATAATAAGAAGGTTGTAACTTTTGACCATCCCCCTTCAATTCAGGCTTCTCCACCCAACATCTCTGATAATAGTCAGATTTCTGTTTCTTTTTTTTCTTTTCTTTTCTTTTCTTTTCTTTTCTTTTCTTTTCTTTTCTTTTCTTTCTTTTCTTTTCTTTTCTTAAAAATACATTCTACGTATTGTATCATACAATATTTGTCTTCCTCTGTTCGACATAGTTTGCTCAGGGTAATGTCTTCAAGGTCCATCCATGTTGGTATATGTGGTAGGATAGTCTAATTTTATGGTTGAATAATATTCCATTGTGTGTGTGTGTGTGTGTGTGTGTGTGTGTGTGTGTGTGTGTGTATAGCTTCTTTATCCATTCATCCATCAATGGACTTGTTTCCATGTCATGGCTCTTGTAAATAATGCTGCAATGCACAAGGAGGTGCAGATAACTTTTTCTACTACTGCACATTCCTTGAGGGAGTACCCCCACCACTGACTCTCTTATTTTTGTTTCAACACCAAAGAAGACGGAAGCTGCAGATGGCAAGTGGTGCGTCATTTAACCTTCTTAACACCCATCTGTGCATATTTGCACGTACTACGTGCTGTGCTATTGTAGGCACTAATGTTGTTTGTCTCGCACACTATTTGCTCTTTGACACCTCTCCTTCTACATGCAGGCCAAGATGATAGCAGGAAAAAAAAAAGGTACTTTGTTGTTGTTAAAAATTCAAAGTAAGCACTAGTTACGTGAGCCTGACTGCTGCTCTCAAGGTGCAATTAGAATCTTGGAATGTCCTAAACAATATCCTAGAGCCGCCTCTTCATTCTGTGGGAGAGGGCTGCTATGGATTTTAGACACCAGGCTCGGCCAGTGGGGTTTCCACAGGAAGCTTCGTGGGAAGGCAGCCATTTAGGAGATGAGATGCTCCAAGTGTAAAATGGTCAGAGTCTGGAGCCATGATCAATGCCAAAGAGGACACTGATCTATTTTGCCCACAGGAAGGATTCCACTGGTCATTGTGCTGGCTCTGAAACCTATTGGTCATTGAAACATACTAGCTTCATATAGAGCTCTCATCAAAATTTGTGTGAGTCCTTGAAAACATTCCCACGTGTTCTCAAAACATGCATTGAGGGGCGCCTGGGTGGCGCAGTCGGTTAAGCGTCCGACTTCAGCCAGGTCACGATCTCGCGGTCCGTGAGTTCGAGCCCTGCGTCAGGCTCTGGGCTGATGGCTCAGAGCCTGGAGCCTGTTTCTGATTCTGTGTCTCCCTCTCTCTCTGACCCTCCCCCGTTCATGCTCTGTCTCTCTCTGTCCCCAAAATAAATAAAAAACGTTGAAAAAAAAATTTAAAACATGCATTGAACAAGAAAAGGAAAGTGTTACTGTAGTCAGGGTGCAGGACAAATACCATTTCAAAACGACTCTCTACATGAGACAAAAGAATGATTTAAAAGCATCTGCTTTGCCTTCTGAATGAAGGACAAGAGATTTTTTTCTTCCCCCGGGGTCAGTTAACTCTGAAACAAGATTTTATAAAGTTGTAGGGGCGGGGGGAGTACAGTGTATTGAAGAGAAAGGGGGCTGATGAGCAGGCTGAGTTGAAAAGGGAGATGAGTAAGCAAAAGAAAGTCTGACATTGAAAACTAGAGTCAAATTTGAATTGGCATTGGTACCAGCAAGGGTAAGAATATTTTTTGAAGCTTATTTATTTATTTTGAGGAGGGTGGAGAGAGCATAAGTAGGGGAGGGGGAGAGAGAGAAGGGGAGAGAGAATCCCAAGCAGGCTCCACACTGTCAGCATTGAGCCCCCAGTGAGGCCCAAACTCACGAACTGCCAGATCATGATCTGAGCTGAAGGCAAGAGTCAGAGCTTAATTGACTGAGCCACCTAGGCGCCCCGATTTTCTGCATTATTAATTCTTATCCTTTGGACGCCTGGATGGTTCAGTTGGTTGAGCTCTGACTCTTGAAATCAGCTCAGGTCATGGTCTCACTGTTCACGATTTCCAGCCCTGCCTCAGGCTCTGCTGCTGTCAGTGGGGAGCCTGCCTCGGATCCTCTGTCTGCCTCTGTCTCTGCCTCTCCCCATCTCGTGCCCTCTCTCTCAAAAAAAAATAAATGAATAAACATTTATATAAAAAAAAGTCTGCTGAGTATCAGGAGAAAATTAAATAAGCAAACGCCTAAACACCTGTCGAATTTGTCCAATATTTTATTGCAAAAATGTCTAACATGTATACAATTAATCACATTTCCAGTGTGCACCACATGCGCTTCCTGGTACTTTGATTCTATCATTAGAATTTTACTCTATGTATCACACATCAGTGCGTCTATAGTTCTCCCTGTCCATCCATCAACCCATCTTTTTTGGACGCATTTCAAAACGAAGTTTTGACATTTGTGTGCCTACCCCCAAATACTGCAGAATGCACATTAGTAACTACCGTTCAATATTTGCTTCGAGTGTTTTGTCTTTAGATATACGCTTTATTTTCAATGAAATGAAGAAGTGTTATGATACTTTTACTGACTTTGACCAAAGCGTGCACTGGGGGTTTAACCCAGGCCCCTGTCACCGTGTAGAATATTGCCAACGCCTCACGCCCTTCCCCTTCAAGCCCTGTTCTCGCCCTCCCTCCCTGAGCCAACTGCTGTTCTGAGTTTTCAGACCTATATTCGCTTTGCCTGTTCTATAATTTCATACAAAGGGGATCACAGCGTATGACGCTGTTGTCGGAAGCTTCTTTCACTCCCCAAGTATTTTGAGATACCTTCCCTGTTGCTTGTGTCAGTAGTTGGCTCCTTTTGAGAGGCATTCCATCATGCAAGTAAAGAAGTTTGCTTATCCATGCCTCTAGCTCGTTTTGCTCTGTGATGATGGAAGCTGCTATGGACATTTGGGTACAAATTTCCTTGTGTGTTTGTGAGAGCATGCTTACATGTCTCGTAGGTAAATGCTTAGGAGGAAATTCCTAAGTCACAGAGGAGTTGTATACTGGATTTGGTGAAAAACCACCAGAACTTTTCTCAAAGTGGTTAGAAACTTCCACAGTGGGACAGTTCCGGTTACTCCTTGTGTTTGCCAAAAGTTGATGCTGTTATTTTATTATTATTATTATTATTATTATTATTATTATTTTTAATGTAGACGTTTTGGTGCCTACTTACTGGTATTTTACAGTGGATTTCTTTTGAATTTCACTTATGACTAAAGATGTTAAGCAATTGTCATGTGTTTATCAGTATACCCTCTTGGGGCACCTGGGTGGCTCAGTCAGCTAAGTGTCTGACTCTTGACTTTCACTCAGGTCATGACCTCACGGTCCCGGTTCGTGAGATCAAGCCCTGCATTGGGCGCTGTGCTGACAGAGCAGAACCTGCTTGGGATTCTCTCTCTCCCTCTCTCTCTGCCTCACTCCCCTGCTCTCTCTCTCTTTTAAAATAAATAAACATTTAAAAACTATATATATATATGTGTGTGTGTGTGTGTGTGTGTGTGTGTGTGTGTATGTGTGTGTGTGTGTGTGTATCTTCCTTATGGAGGGTTTGTTAAAATATCTAATTATTATTTTTTTACCTTTTTAAATATCTTATCATTTTTAAATTGGATTGTTGGACTTTGTAATACTGAGTTTTGGAGTCCCTTATAAATCCTGGAAACCAGTCTTTTATGAATAAGAGATATAGTTTCAAATATGGTCTTCACATCAGAGGCTTTTTATATATTTTCTTAAAATATTTTTCAGTGAGCAGGTATTTTTAATTTTGATGAGCACATCTATTTTAAACGGATGAAAACTCACTTATATTTCTTTCTTTTATGAATATCATTTTTTGTAATTTGTCCAAGCCTCTACTAAGTCATGGAGAGTGTTTTACCATTCACTGGGTGGCTAGGCTGTGTAGCCAAAGTTAACAGGCAGGTCAGTGCCACCCAGAGAAGAGACCAGTGCAAGATTCGAGGTCACTGAGAACAGACAGCAGGCACATGGACTCAGGTGGTCTAAGCCACTCAGTTACAACAGGTGAGGAAGGAGTACAACACCCTGGTCCTGAAATGCGATGGTCCCCATGCCCAGCAGACACACTCCACGGCTGATGTGGGCAGTACGGATGTGTTGGCCCCATTTCATGTTGCAGTAGAAGGACCCCACTTCTCTCTGGTGGGGTCTGAAACACAGAAAGCTGGGACCTGCCCGAGGACCACTGATGCGTGCACTTAAGCAAAACACAGGTGCACACGTCAAGTCTGGAAGAGGGAAAGATATTCCCTTTCAACGCTACGAGTCCGGCATAGGTTGAGGGGTTCTTTATCTCTGAGTAAGAAAATGTTCCAAGCCCAACACGACTCTCTCACATAGCCGTGCTGAGGGTGAGAAGCTGTGCACTTCTCCCTTCCCCCACTCCACACATATCTGCCAGGCTGCCAAAATAGCAGGTAAAACATTTCAAATCCGGTGAGATCACTGTTCACCCTGAATGTGAAGGCAGAACTGGGAAGCTGGGTGGTTTGTTTGGAGAGACTACCTGCCATTTAGAGACAGGACTTTACCAGGATTGTTAGAAAAACCAAACCCAGGAGGATGATCAGGCCTCCCTAGAGGATGGTGTTCTATCAGGAGTCCCAACTGCCTGAACTAAGTCAACTAAAGAAATTGGCAAATTGAATCTGGGGATGGGGAGTTGTGAACGCACAGCTGATAACCATCCTTCCTGAACGTGGATCTTCCCCAGTTCAGGAAAGCTCCATCTTGTACCACGGGAGCATGCCCATTGCTGCGTGTCAGGGCTGTGAATGGGTTGCCTCGATAAGATTGAAATCTTCAATATGATTGGAATCGACAGTGAGCCACCACTAGAATCTGTGGCTTGGGATGAGTGGTCCAATGTGGTCATTTTTTCACTTATACCCAGTTAAAGTGGCCCAGTTGACCATGCCCCATGGCCTGGGCTCAGTGGCAGAATTCCTGCAATTCTGTTTCCCTCTTCTGGGGTCAATCCCCATGACTTGGCCCATTCTTGTATCCGAAGTGAACTTTTATGTCCTTTTCTGTGGTGGACCCTACTGATGATCATGGCTGAGCTCATGCTACATCAGTTCCATTCATGTTCCCTGACTGATGGTCTTTTCCCCTGGGCACCAATGTGAGTGACAAATAAGTCTTCCCAATTTGTAAGTTCCTTCCATTGTTCCTCTTACTACACAGGGGAGCCCTTAATGGTCCAGTCATTAATCTGTTAGTCACCAGAACATATGGCTAGTCTGCTTTCAATAGGCTATGAGCCTGTAAATACATAGTGGGAGCTGCTTTAGGAGTGGCCTCCACAGGCATCATTACTGTATCGAGTTCAGCCCATTGGGGAGAGCATCTTTATCCAGTTTTGGTCAAAAGGTGACTAGCGTTGGGGCAGATGGCTGCAGCAGCCCAGGGTACCCCATCAGCTCTAATTTTCATGGATCTATCCATGAGTTTAGTCAAACTGTCTACTGGAACATCTTCTATCTGTGCACTCCACTTAGCTAAGGGAAAGGCAGGAGTGGCCCTCCAGGTCATTCTGTCCCCCAACATGACAGCTACGTGTTCACGAGGTGGTGGAGTCAATTGTCCCTCCAAGGCCCTGTGCTCAGCCACGATCCTTCCTACCAAAGATAATCTCCTATATATTTTTTTCCTTTGAAAACTTCACAACTTTAGCTTTTATTTTCTGATGATTGAGCCAACTCAAATTTTGAGTATAAATGAGAGATTCATTTTTTCCACGTGGCTATCCAGTTGTTCCAGAACAATTTGCTAAAGTGTTTTTCTTTTCCCCATGTGATTAATTTAGCACCTTTTTCATAAATCAAAATGATGTAGAGGTGTTGGTCTATTTCTGGGTCCTTTGCAGTGTACCATTGATATACTTGTTAATTTACATGCCATTATGAGACTTTTCTTTATTGTGATGGACTTTACATATAACATCATATTAGTTTCAAGTGTACAACATAATGATTTGATATTTGCATAGGTGGCAAAACGGTTACTACAATAAGTCTAGTTAACATCCATCGTGACATATAGCTATAATTTTTTCTTGTTATGAGAATTTTTAAGATCTACTCTCTTAACAACTTTCTATATACAATACAGTATTATTACCTATAGTCATCATGTTGGTACATTAGATTTCTAGACTCATTCATCCTATGTAACTGCAACTTTGTAACCAACGTTGACCAACGTCTCCGCATTTCCCTGGGTAACCACTGTTTTGCTCTTTGCTTCAATGAGTTTTACATGTTTTGATTCCACACCTAAGCGATCATAGATTCCACATGCAAGTGATTTTACAGTATTTGTCTTTATTTTTCTGGCTTATTTCCCTTAATAGAATGTCTTCCAGTTTCATATATGCTGTCACAGATGGCAAGATTTCTTTTTTCTCATAGCTAAATAATATTCCATTATATACAAGTATTTATATATAAAAAAATTATAATGATACATAATATAAATACACATTATAAAACTATGTAATATATGAATATATGTATAGTATATATAATACAATATATTTTTATATATAAATATATGTAATATATTTTGTATATATCAAGATATATGTAATATATTTTATATATGTCTTCTTTATCCATTCATATGTTAAAGGACATCGTTTTCATACCTTGGCTACGGTGAATAACACTACAGTGAATATGGGAGTGCAAATATCTCTTAGAGATCATGATTTCATTTCCTTTGGATACATACCCAGATGTTGGATTGCTGGATTCTATGGTGGTTCTACTTTCAGTTTTCCAAGAACCTTCGTACTGTTTTCCATAATGGCTGCACCAATTTACATTCCCATCAACAGAACTACTGGAGTTCCCTTTTCCTTCACCTTCTCCCCAACACTTGCTTTTTTTTTTTTCTTTGATATTAACCATTCTGACAGGTGTGAGGTGATATCTCATTGTGGCTTTGATTTGCACTTCTCGGATGGTTGGTGATGTTGAACATCTTTTCGTGTACCTATTGGCCATCTGTTTGTCTTCTTTAGAAAAATGTCTATTCATATCATTTGCCCATTTCTTACTGGGTTATTTGTTTCTTGTCATTGACTTGTTTGAATTCCTTATAGAGTTTGAATATTAACCCCTTACCAGATGAAAGTTTACAAATATTTTCTATAGGTTGTTTCTTCCCTCTGTTGAGTATTTCCTTTGCTGTGCAGAAGCTTTTCAGTTTGATGGAATTACATTTGTCTATTTTTGCTTTTGTTGCCTGTGTTCTGGGGTCATATCCAAAAAAAATCAATGGCCAGATCAGTGTCATGATGCTTTTTTACCTATGCTTTCATCTAATATTCTTGTAGTTTGAGATCTTACATTTAAATCTTTAGTCCATTTCAAGTTGATTTTTGTATATGGAATAAGAGAAGGGTCAATTTCAGTCTTCTGCTTATAGAAAGCCAGTTTTCTCAACACCATTCATTGAAAGGACTGTTCTTTCAATGTGTTCCTGGCTTCTTGGTGAAAAAGCAATTGACTATAAGTGCTTGGACTTATTTCTGGAGTGGAATTCCTGAAAAATAATGAAAATTGCAAATCCAAAAAATAATTTACAGGGGCTAGTGTTATATATTAAAAATGTTTATTGGTGGATTATAAATGTAAATGAAAATTATAGCAGTGTAATATGAAAATAGGATCAACATAAATAGTGAAAATATTAAATTTATTAAATAATGACTAACATCATTTATTCATTCATAATTTAAAATAAAATAAATTAATTTAAAATTATTTTTTAACTCCCTAACTCCATTTATATTAATAATAATTGGTTTGGGTCCTGGTACAATTTCATCTGAATGTTGATACCAGATGAATAACGACTGAAGGACTTTGTGAAAGGACTTCGTGTAAACACACCTACTAGTAGAAATAAAAACTGGTGGGGTGCCTGGATGACTCAGTTGGTTAATCATCCGCGTCTTGATCTTAGATCAGATCTTGATGTCAGGGACATGAGTTCAAGCCTCGTGTTGGGCTCCAGGCTGGGCGTGAAGCTTACTAAAAATAAATAAGTAAATAAAAAATAAATAAAAAGGAAAAACTGGCTATGTACTTTCAAAATCAGTACAACAAGAAGTACAAATAACCAAAGGCAACGGGAAACACAAATTCTATAAAACCCTGAAAAATATATTATAATCCTAAAATGCTGCTGTGGCATGAGGGAGAGTAATCATGCGGGATTCTTTTATCTGTTCATATTTTTCAGATTCTTAGCACTGAGCATATATTGCATTAGTAATTCGGATAAAAATGAAAGATAAATAAAAATGGGATGAAAACAGTTTCCAACTGTTTAAAAACACTTGGAAAAAATCTTTAAAAAGTAATTCATGTTTTGAACTGACCCATTCCCACCTTGGATTCATTTTCCAAGTTAAAAAAGTTTTCTTCCTAGGAAATATTTCACTTCATGCTATGGAAAAATGTTTCCTGTACTTCACCATTGCCCTTGGAGAATGCATGGCAAACCTTTTTGTATTTCTTATGTTTGCTTATGTTGCTGATTTACAGATTGAACATTGTACCTAATGAATACCGAAAGCATAACGGATTTTTAGTTTATCTAAAAATACAAATATTCCACACATTAAAAAAATCTTCAGCTATATACAATTACAACTTGGAGAAATATATATATATAAATTAATATAATATAATTAATTAATAATTAATATAACTAATTATTAACCATATCATGTTATTAATATTATATTAATTATATTAACATAATATAATTAATTAATATAATATAATTAATATATATATTTTTTTCTCCAAGTGTGTGTGTGTGTGTGTGTGTGTGTGTATTCCATTTATATGTACGTATGAATTGCTAATGACCAAATGTTTGTGTCTCGCCAAAATTCATATGCTAAAATCCTAAACCCCAAGGTGGCAGTATTCAAGAGGTGAGTCCCATAGCAGGTGATTATGTCCTGAGGGTAGAGGTCTCACAAGTGGAATTAGTACCCTCATAAAAGGGGCCCCAGAGAGCTCCCTCCTCCTTCTGCTATGTGACAACACAAAGAAAAGACAGCATGTATGAATTGGGAAGGGGGTCCTCACCAGACACTGAATCTGCCCCTACCTTTTTCTTGGACTTTCCAGCCTCCAGAACCATGAGAAATAAGTTTCTGTATATCAACCACCCAGCTTCGGGATTTTGTTATAGCAGCCTGAGTGGGCTAAAACATACATTTAGAATCTTCTCTCTACAGTCTTGGTCTCCATCTTAGTTTCATCTTCAGACAAACTTGGGATGACATTTTTGAATGCACAACTCAGTCACCAGGGAGGCAAGATTTCCATTGATAAAAACCCAAAGTAAGCAATAGTTACATAAGCCCTGACTGTTGCTCTCAAGAGGCAGTTAGAAGCTTTTTTCTAAAGAAGGGCACGGTGCTGTTTCTTCATTCTGTGCTGCTGCAAACCTTGACAAACTTATTGGAGCGAAGCCGTCTTGCTTCTTTGATGATGTAATAAGTGAAAAGAAGGTGAAAGGGCATATACTTACAGGGTGATCTTTGCGGCACACTGAACTGTGACATAGGAAAACTTGGCCTGCGTTGTGAGGTGAACCCCATTATTTAGGGGGAAGAGACTAGACGGCACAGGGTGCCTCTGCATTTGGCATGTGATCAAAAGGCTCCTCAGAGTAATATGGGTAATATGGGTAGCTCAATCTGAAGGGAGCAGAATAGACGCCAATGGGAACATCCTAACTGGCTGAAGAGAACTTGATGGGGAAGAGGCGTCAAGAATTCTTCAATCTTTTAGGATAAAAGTAAATATCAAAAACATGTTTGGGAGGAACCTCTCTCCTCCTTTTGCTCATATATCTACATCATAACATAGAAGAAGGAACGTCTGGCTATCCATCTGCCCTACAACGAAGGGCTGTGGAAGACTTTGCTTCTCTCCACTTCTAAGGCAGGAGGAGCAAATAAACTGGCCTGCACGGGGATACATTTAAAGAGAGAACAGAGATAGTGTAGAAAGGCCATGCTCCTGGCCTCCTTACCTCTCATCTGGCCTGAACTTGAACTCATGGGCCGTCTGCACTTTCTTGCCCTCCTTCTTGACCTTATTTATGATTTTCTGTCTCCATGTGTTACACTGATCAGTCCAGAGTCTCTGTGGCTTTGCAGTTATTTTGCTGGCAGAAAAGTTATATAAGGCCTGCACAATTCACCTAGTGGCTTCTGAGCTGGGAGTGAAAATGCCTTTTTGTTTTCAAGTTGAAAGCTTGTCCTCTGATAAAGTTTATCAGGAACTATGTATTTGAGAGTGATTTGATTCTTTAAAACTTTTTAATGTTTATTTATTTAGTTTTGGTGGGGGGAAAGGCAGAGAGAGAGAGAGGGAGAAAGAGAATCCCAAGCAGGCTCCACACTCAGTGCAAAGCCGAACACAGGGCTTGATCTCATGACCGGAGTCGAAATCACATGCTTAACTGACTAAACCACGTAGGTGCTCTGAGAATGGCTAGATTCTTGTTCAATCATTCATAAACTGAGTCTTTGAACTCTACTTGAGAGTGATTCTTGGTTCTTCTTACTGGTCGAACTTTCAGCGAGGAACAGGGGTAAGCTTAGCTTGTTTCCATCCTAAATCTCCGACAGTGTTGTTGAGATAGAGTGATGATACCCCTTCGTTAATAGAGATAACTGTTAATATGTAATCAACTTAGTTATGATAAATGTACTGGCATCAGAGCAAGGACCATTAATCAGGACATTCATTTAATAAGAACATGAAGTTCTCAAAACATTGCATATATTATATCACCTAGTGCTGAGGCTCAATAATATATTCCAGAGGTGGTAAACACCAACATATTCCAGAAGTGGTAAACACTTACTGGTTTGCCTGTTGCATCTACTTCTTTTGTGAATTGTTTACTTAAGGCATATTTCCAAAAATAGCCTATCTCCCCTCTCTGTCCAGCACGACTGCACCTGACTCCAAATGAGTCACTCAAAACTCTTCCCTAGGATTTTTCACACTGCAGATGCCAGAGAGGAGACATCTTCATTGGTGTGATTGCATGATGCTGATGTGAGTCTGCCTGTGGCCATGCACGGCTTGTTTCATGGAAAAGCCAGCCTGTGGTAGGAGATAAGGAGTGAACCTAGCCCAAAAGTCAGCATGGAGATAATGAAACAGGAGGTTCTGACTGTTTCCAGTCATGTGGTCTCCAGCTTGCTCTAGTTCTTGCTTCTTGGAAGTCTGGTTGGTCAGCTCCTCTGAAAGTTTGCTTATGTATCCTTCTAATAAATTCCCCATTGTATACGCCTGTTTGAGCTGTGTTTCTGTCAATTCAACTAGAAGTCCCAGTTCATAGAGCAGTTGCTTTAATTAATTTCTGCTGTATTTGGGACATCATTACAAAGTAGATATCAATTCCATCTATAGATGGGGAAAGCTAGGCTAAATCACCTGTCTCATTCCAAAGCCGATGCTTTTTCACCCCATCCTCAGTGATTTTTTAAAAATACTTTGATAATAATGCAAATGGTTGATCATTGGCTAAAATGGCTGATTCTCCTGAAGCCCTATTGTGGATGAGATGGAGAAGTTTATCTGTGGAGGAGACTTGTGAATTCTCCAAACTACCCAGTTGTACAGATACTCTTATCTCCTTAATCAAGGGGCTAAATAGCTTGCATTTCTGCACAAGACCATGGAGAAAATAAAACAGCTGTAACAAATCTCAGGTCTTAAGATCTCCAGGTTGTTCCTCTTCTCACTGCCTCATATTAGTCTCTGGAGGTTTCTCGTTTATACAATAAGAATTGGAAGACTATGGTATTCACCCAATAAATAGTGAGATGGAGAAGGTATCTGCAAATTACATATCCAATAAAGGGTTAGTATCCAAAATATATACAGAACTGATACAACTCAACACCCCAAAAAACAATTAAGTCAGTTAAAAAATGGGCAGGAGACATGAACAGACATTTCTCCAAAGAAGACATGCAGATGTCCAACCGACAGATGAAAAGATGCTCAACATCACTCACCATCAGAGGAATACAAATCAAAACTACAATGAGATGTAGGCTCACATCTGTAAGAATGGCTAAAATCAAAAATACAAGAAACAAGAGGGGTTGGTGAAGATGTGGAGAAAGGGCAACCCATCTGCACTGTTGGTGGGAATGCAAACTGGTACAGCCCATTCTGGAAAACAGGATGGAGTTTCCTCAGAAAAAAATAAAAAATAGAACTACCCTACCATACAGTTATGGTGCTACTGGGTATTTACCTCCAAAATACAAAGAACCCTATTTCAAATGGATGCGTGCACCCCTATGTTTATTGCGACATTATTCATAGTAGCTCAACTATGGAAGCAACCCAATTGTCCATAGATGGATAAATGGATAAAGAAGTGTATCTCAGATTGAGATAAGAACATCTGCCGTTCGTGATCCCACACAAATACAAAATCCCTGACTTTTCCAGTGGATTTACAAGATGATGGAAGATATTCTTTTCAAGGCATCTTCCCCCCCCCCCCCCCCCCCCCCCCCCCCCCCGTAGACTCTCTCTTAAGTGCAGCCTTTGGATCTCACAGTGTCAACTCAGCCCCTACATTCATTTCCGCGAAAATAATCCAACAACAAGCGTGTCAACTATCATAAAGAATTGACGGGGACAGTGGGTTACATGGAGGAACTGGGATTTGCACAATACAGCCCCACCTCAAGCAATATAAAATCTGTAATAGAAATGTCGGTTCTTGAGTGAACGTCCTTTTAAAGAGGCTGTTCAGTGGAGGGGCCAAGTGTGTGCTCCAGCTGGTTTTGAATCCAGGCTTCCACACAAAGAGTTGGATAAACTTGAGGAAGTTCTTCAACCTATCAGCACGGTCCTCAGCTGGAAAACTGGCATAAGTAGGAACACCTGTCTCTTAGAGTGTGAAAGCATTAGGGAACACAAACTGTTGGTTGGTAATAGTGCCTGATCTGTGGTAAGTGTTCAAGAGATGTTTGCTCCCAATAGAATTAGAGTCCTCACTGCTGGTATTGACTCCACCGTTAGAGGGTCTCTCTGTCCTTTCTGACCATATCCCTCTTAGATGCCTTCCTTTGTCTTTTCCTTATCAATGTGCCACCCTTCATTGTTCCCCTGACCTTGTCATTTCCCCCACTTCCCAAAGCACCATGCACACACAGTTCACTCTGCTGAGAGAGAGGGGATCAGTGGCGTTCTGTTCTCTAATGCCTTCGCATCAGCACCTTCTAGGCTCGGGATGCTTGCCAGGTTGTTATTATTCCTTACAAAGAGAGGTCCCATTCTGTGAATAATTCTGGTGTTAAACATTAGCAAACTCAGTAAAAGGAGAAATGTCTTCTTGTTTCACATGGGGTGCAAACTTTTCAGAAAGTTTGGAAATAATGGAAATGAACTTTGCAATGTTATCTTTTACTAAATTGTCCAATATGCATGCTGAATGCTAGGACCCTGAATTGCCTCCTTTGAGTATTTTAGGCTGGTGTTGTTTTTGCTCTCCTTCTGATATCCCAAACAGTCCACATCAAATGTGGTGCTCTTTCTGACCTTGGGAACGTAGTCTGACATGCCTGTTGGGAATTTCGAACACCTGAAAAATAGTATCCATTTACCCCCTCTAGATTCAGAGCATAAATTCTAGACTATCCTTCTAGAATTCAAAATCTCAGACAATGATGTGTTGAAGCTGGCTCCTGCCAGGTAGCCAGAGCTGAGTGTACACATCTCACCCCAATGCTAGAGTCAGTGAGGATTGTTTTGGAGGATGCAGTTTGAAATCAACCACGGTAGAAGCATTTTCACCAAAGAAATCTTCAAACGCTACAAATCAGCTTGTTTTTCTGCCACAGGTAAATTGTTAAAACATTTATTGGCACATCAGGGATATAATGGAAGCCACGACTTAAAAAGACATCGGCTCTTTCACTGACGAAAATGATGGGAGAATATTCTATGACACGTTTGGTGTTCTAATGCTATTGCCGGGTTTAGGTAGATTAACCCACTCATTTGTCGAGAGGTCTGGGGAACCAAAGACTTCCTTGGAAGGTCCCAGGCCTTACCAAGAGGATTACCACACAGCCACAAACGAAACAGAGAACACGGTCTCTTTCAGTGACGAAAATAATTCATGCCCCTTCTGAAGCTCTACAATGAGTCACAACTCTTAGAGCAGAGTGAGGAGTGGGATAAGATGCTGGACGTCTTAAAAAAAAAAATAGATGTTCTCTCTTTATTTCACCAAGAGAAGGAAAAGGAAGGAAAAGGAAGGTTCTTGAAGTATAAACTTATTTGCATCTTTTTGCAACTTTGTTTACCTTCCTGTCTCTACTACTAGGCTCTGATACTCTTCATGGCGGAGACCATTGCATTTCCAGACTCAAAGGCAGTTTCAGGAACATGGTAGGTGCTCAGTAATTGTGGAATGGGTTACAAGGTCAAGATCATCTAATGAAAATATTGAACTTTACCGAAGCCCTATAATCCTGGAAAACAGTAATCATTAAAGAAATCTCCTACTCTTGGTGGTCCTTTCCTCCTCTGTGGCAACAATATTTCTGAGTAAGTTCCCTCTTTATGTGTCTGGGTTTTATTTGTATTTTGCACCAAATAAACAGGATTTGGTATCCGGCAATAGGTGTGGCAGATAGGAGACTCTTTTTAATCCTTATAACTAAGATTAGGCGTGTTACAAGATTTTGAGTCCACAGATGTTGGCGATAGCCAGAGAGAGGGCAGGGAACAAGCCAGATGAGCACTACCAATTTAATTTCCAACTGTAATCCTCAGAAATGCTTGGGAGCTTCTATAAATGCCCCATCCCAGATTACTGAATCAGAATCTCAGGATGGGAATCAGGAATCTGCATTATTAAAGAGCTTTCCAAGTGATTTACAATCACAATCAGTTGGAGGAAATTTTAAAACTTTTACTCCTTCATTTGGATCCTCTTTATTGAATCTGCCAGTGTTTCAAATTATGCATTTCAATATTAACAGAATTGAGCTGTGCAATTTAAATTTTTAATCCCTAAACATTTAAAATCAGGCATTAATTTCCAGCTCATGCCCCCCTCCTTTGAACGTGACCTTTATTTTAAGAGTGATGAAATTTATGAAGCATGCTTCATTTCCCTGATTTACTATAACACAGCTAAATTCGTGTTGGAAATAATTAGACTGTGGCTCCATATTAAATCCTTAATATACACATACAAGTGAAATTATTGGTTCTTCTAAGCCACCCAGTTAAAAACATAGATAATGGAAATCAAATTTCCAGTTAAATTCTTCCTTTTATGACTCAACGGAGCTTGTCATTGCCACACAAAATCCAGGAACAGATAGAGGGAAGGCGACAAAGACCGGAAGGCCCTGCCTGCATCGAATCAGGTTAATTGTTAGGCACCTGATGGTAAATGAGCAGCTTGAAGGATTTTTTTCTGACTAGATTGTTTTTTTTGGCACATTATAGATGCAGCCTCAGGCAACCTAAGATGAGTGATGGATTCCAGTATATGCTTTGGCCCCAGATTTATTTTTTCCTTATTCCATATCACTTGCCAACACGGTAGGCAATAAAATGCAGCGGGGAAAACATGAAGCCAATTAACACAACCAAGTACTGCAACACCTCTTACGGTCAATTTTGAATCCATAAAGTGGCTGTTAATATTTTCCAGTGTTCACTCCAAAGAACGTTAGTGATCTCTGTGGCACCTCTGCGTCCCCTCCGGAGTGGACAGGGAAGGACAAGAATGAAAAAGTGATTATGGAGACATATTTCCTTGTAGAAAGATGGAGTCAGCAAGGTGGTCACAAAGAGGCATGCAGAGGACAGGGGGCATTAGAATAACCGAGTAGCCTCTATATGCCAGACATCGCAATCGATTCTTTCATTTAACCCTCACATAAACCTTGAAAAGAAAAAAAAAAAAAAAGGTGTTTGGGTCTCATTTTTCAGATGAGGAAACTGAGGTTTACAGACCCTAAGAAAGTAGGCCGTGAGTACAGATTGAGAAGGTTACAGGGCTCAGGTGCCCAGATAGGAACACAGGACTGCGACGTCCAATAATTACCCATTTCATTCCAATATTCCCTAAAACAAACTGGTGCTCTTTTGTGTGCATTTTCTCCCTTGAACCTGATCACAATCTCGTGGGAACGGCAAGGGTGATTATTATATCCCCTTAACTGAAAGAACAGGGAAGAAATAAAAAAGCTTTCACTTTGTTATGTGTCTAAGAAGGATGCCCTCCTACTAGATTTTTTGTTTAACCCCTCAACCGTGTACCTTCCAGATACCCCCCCCCCCCCCGCCTCATGGGTCTCATCATCCAGACGTCATTGTCACAGCCCCCCCCGCAAAAGGCAAAAGGGAGAGGACTTGGAATGAAAAGATGTGACGGGCGCCCGGGGGGCTCCGTCGGTTAAGCGTCTGACTTGGTTTCAGCTCAGGTCATGATCTCACAGTTCGTGAGTTCGAGCCTGCATCTGGCTCCGGGCTCACAGCACAGAACCTGCTTCGGATCCTCTGTCTCCTTTTCTCTGCCTCTCCCCTTTTTTCTTTCTCTCTCTCTCTCTCTCAAAAAATAAATTAAAAAGATGCCCTTTGTGGGGGGGGGGGGTGGGGGGGAAGATGTGAATCTCTGTTCTGCCTCCTTCTATGGTACTTACTGTGGCTACTTCTCTCTGAGGTGCAGGAGGAGTGTGTTGTTCCCAGCACGTTGTGGGCACCTTCAAAGTACATGCTTTAAACGACATCACAGGGATATTTGTCAGGCTCAAACTTGCTGTGGGCCAGCACTGATGAGAAATGGGGGTGTGGTACTGACTAAATTCTAGGACCAGATGGGGAGCGAGGCATGAAGAACCCTGGGTTAGCCAAGGATGTGGTAAAAGCTGTGTCCTAGAAAAGACTGTTTTTCTTTTCTGAAAAAATTTTTTTTTTTTTTTTCCTGAGGCAATATTTTTCTTTTGACAAGTCTTTGGACCTATCCGTTATAGGTTCTTCACTCCACATGCCGACCCGGTCACTCTGTCCATCACTTCTGTTGACAGAGAGGCACCAGCTTCTTCTGACAGGAAGAGAGACACGGCAACTGAAGCAAGCTCTGAGCTAGCACTACAGAGCCTGACGCAGGGTTCGAACCCACAGACCATGAGATCATGACCCGAGCCGAAGTCAGACACTTAACTGACCGAGCCACCCAGGCACCCCGTCATCTAGCTCATTATCAGCAAGAAGCCCTATCTAGCAATTTATCAGACAAATAATATCTTACAATGTATTTTTTATTCATGCCGTCTTATTACTACATAAATGAAAACAACCGACATGTATTAGAAGCCTACTGTGTGTTAGATACTGGGGACAAGTTCACATTTTTAGTTTCCCTGGGCTACCGGGGCAAAGCATCAAAGCAGGAGGCTTGAATAAGGTTCTGGAGGCTGGAGGCTGGTTCTGGAGGCTGGAGGTCTGAGATCAAGTTGTTGCCAGGGCAGGACTGTTTTTTTCCTGAGGCTTCTCCCCGTGGCTTGTCAATGGCCAGCTTCTCTCCGGGTTGTCACATGGTCCTCCCTCAGTGTGTCTTGTGTGCTAAGAGCCTCTTGTTATAAGGACACTAGTCAGATTGGATTAAGGCCCGCCTTAATGACCTCAGCTTTACTGTCTTACCTCTAGAAAGACCCTATAAATGCACACATATTTAGAGGTCCTGGGGATTAGGAATCCAACATATGAATTTTGAGGGGACACCATTCAGCCCATAATAGGTATTTAGATGGAGTCTTTTCTAGAATGATTGTAAATTTTGTTTAAGCATTCAAATTTTTGAATAAAAACAAAGATGCTGAGTATCATCCCTAATGTCCGAGAGCTGATAAGTGACAAAATTAAGATTTAATACTTCGAGGCTCTAAGAACCAGCCCAGTGCCTTTTCCAGCCTCTGCCATGTCTTCTTCCAGGGGTTCTATCTGCAGATATTAATGCTCATCTCTCCTCAAACATTTGCACATATGGATTCCATGTAGCAGTTGCCACAGACCATTAGTATTTTGCTCAAATGATGTTACACTTTGCCTGAAGAATGGAGGTTTCACTTTAAGCCTTATGTAACACTGTCTTGACTACTTTGATGGAGTTTGATGCAAGTGTATTTTATTCAAGTTCAGAAAACTTTGAGTAGTTTTGTGTGAATTATGCGTTTCCTCTTTAAATGACGTTGTGGATTGGCCAAAGTCTTAGTCACTCCCGGCTGCTATAACAAAATTACCATAGGTTGGGTGTCTTAAACAGATTTTTTTCCCCCCTTATAGTTATGGAAGCTGGGAAGTCCAAGATCAAGGTGCGGGCAGATCTGGTATCTAGTGAGGGATCTCTTCCTGGTTTGCAGATGGCCATATTCTCATTATAGCCTCACATACCCTGGAGAAAGAGAAAGCAAATTCTGTCCTAACTCCTTCTTATAAGGGCACTAAGTCCATCATGAGGGCTCTACCCTCATGACCTAGTTACTTCCCCAAGGCCTCATCTCCAACTATCATCACGCGGGGCATTAGGGTTTCACCATGTGGATTTGGGATGGACACAAACATCCAGTCCATAACATATCATGGAGGACGGATGCTTTTGCCAGATGTGTAGCGTTCACATAGGCTGCCTCATCTGATCTTAGTGCAAATATGTTCAGAGGTAGAAAATACCAGTACCATTATGACTTGGTTCATTTGTACTGTTTCCCCTTCCAAGCTTCTCAAGGCACGGGGCAGAGTATAGGTGGTTATAGGACAAGTCAGGAGGTGGCAGTTCTAGGACTGAAAGAGTAGTAGTCCTGGGCCAGATTAAGGGGGGCAGAGGTGCAAATAGCAGCAGGAAAGAGGGAGAGAGAATTGATTACAAACCTGATGGAAGAAGAGCTTTCAGAAGTGTCTTTTTGGCCACATTTATGGGCACATTTCCCTTGTATGGGATTCTGTTGGCTTTCATTAAAACTGATGGCATAGGCATAGAAATCACAACTTCAGAGGGAACTCTGTCAGGGAAGATAATATAAATGTGCACAAACTTAAATTACAGGTAACAGGGCATTAAATTATGAGGAGTGTTTAAATTGTTTTCTGTGGAGATGTTTTAAATGTTTCCTGCTTCTCTATTATGAGGGGTCAGTTCTATCTAAGATGATCAGTTGTGACAAGATGGCTGAAACTTGCAAGGTATTGAAGGAACTCTCTGATTTGAAAGTGAGCAGGAGAGGAGGGTTATGAGCTAAATGCAAGCTGGAGGGACTGGTGGGCACAATGTGGGTACGAACAAAGCAAGTTGGAGAGAAAAACGGACAAGGTGGTAGTTAGAAAATGATAGGAGAACTGGCTATAGATATGATATAATTTGGCCTCAGTCTATTGTGGAAGACAGGTGGGGCTCCCCGAATAGATTAAGGGATGAAGGCTTTTTTCAGAAGGCAGTGGGTATTGTTTATTTGCCTTCCCCATGCTAAAATACGTCTTTTCTGGAAAATCACAGCAAAACCTCTTTTTTCTGGATTTTGGAATAAAGCCACTGTCATCTGTCTTTGCCTTTTAAATTTTCACATCAGAATTTGGTCCCAAAGCAATTGGCCCAATTTTTTTTTAAAGGAAAAACTTTTTTGATTGCTCTCCAAAAATTAACGTTTGTCTCAACTGCTTAATAAGCACTTCTAGAGAATCAAGCTTTGAAGTGAAAAATCTAAAATGCAGACAAAGATGATCGTGACAGCAATATTATCTATAATAGTGAAAAATCAATAATGACCTTAATTTTTCTGTTTAGGGGAATAGGAAAATAAATCGTGATATACGTATACAATGAACTACAATATAGCCCTTATTTTTGAAAATGTCGCCATTTAAAAGTTTTGATTAAGTATGTAAAATTGGAAAGAAACACAGCTACATTTTAACAATGATCATCTTGATATAATATAGGAAGTTTTTAAAACAAGTTTTTAATCAATTTATTTATTTTCCAAGTTTCCAAAGTTGATCATGTATTTGTTAGATAATCAGAATAAAAATTAAAATGAATCTGAAGTCAATTCCAGACAATGGCTTCCAGTAATGGCAGCACCTTTGGAATAATCTATAACGATTAAGGGTATGACTTTGAAGGAAACATGCTATCAACAAGAATACATTCTAGTCATTGTTATTCTAGTCCTTCAACCTGTGTGTAGTTTATTTTGTCCCCAAACCTTTGGAAAGAAGAGTAGCCTCATCCTCTGGGAGGGTGGCAGGTGCAAGTGCCAGGGGTACTCACGTTCTGGCCTTCTGACTGGGGGCTCATGACCAAATCTGATTCATCTCTAGGCCATCAGAGTCCAGCACTGTGCTTGACATATAAACATCAAGGCATGTTTCTCGATGGTATGCAAAAATCTAATCAACAGATTTTGTTCTTTTCACAAATGGTGTATCATCCATCTGAGAATTTTGCCCAAATTTATTTTGAGGATTTTCCCAAATCACATACTCAATGTATCTATTTGTGTTCTATAGAATGTATGTTGCTGAAGTTTGCTTAATGGGCAGGGGCGAATCCTAGCTCTTCTCCTTACTGGCTTCATGACCGTGGACAAGTGACTCATCTTCCATGATTTTGATTTTATCCAAAGACTGGCATTAGAGTTAAATTAAAATAAATGTGGAAATATGTAGCATCGGAACAACGGAGGTAGCAGATAAATGTTGTTTGCTTGAATGGACTGCTTTTTGATAAACATGATTGACTCAAGGCATTTTGGAGAAATCATGAGCCTTTCAGAAAAGAGATATTCAGCATTCATTATAGCAACAAGCAACGATGATGGGTGGGGATGTGTTAAACAGAAGACCTGACCCCTCTTAATATCAGGAAAAATGTCGTGGCTGGTTGCAAAACTCGCCAACTGCCTCCCAAGAATTCTACAATAGGAAATAACACACTAGGTTTGAGAGTCAAGTGTAATCTCAAATTTGTAGGGACCTTTGCAATGTTGGCTGATTCATGACCATTGAAAAAAGTGCCAAGAATGCACAGAAAAATCTTGGTAAATTTACAAAGTGATTTTCTCAACATACTCTTCAAATATGTCCACATTCACCTAAAGATGCTATGAAGACAAGAGATTGATCAAAGGACATATTCCCCCCATTACATAATAATGTCCCACAGGAAGTGAGCCCAGGCATTGGCGTCCATTAACAGCACCAGTCCACTATTGTAGGTTTTGGGCGGATTATAGAGGCACCGCCATCTAGTGGACAGAACAAGAATTTTTAGAAAAGGAAGATCCCATTCACAGACTTCATTTTTTTTTTCAAGTGTAAAATGTGATTAATCACATTTCTTAAAAGAAGGAAAGAAGATAATCTTTCTCTTAAGTGAATTCTATGTATATGCTTTCTGTAATCGAGTCTTTATATGTAATGTAATCTTTAGAATAGCCCTTCCTTCTCTGATGAAAAAACTGAGGTTTAGGGAGACAAAATCAGTTATCCGATGTCATATGCCTTTCAAGACAGAGTGGGGTCGTTGCCAAGTCCACTTGACATTCAAGCTAGGAGAGACCGGTATTTACTTCACAGCAGCACACACACGTTAAGGTTAAATGTAGGCTGACTGTTCAGAACTGGGATTCCATTTGTGGCTCTGACAGTTATCAACTGTGTGATCTTGCACCATCTATTTAATTTCTGTAATCTTTGAGGTTATCCTTACATAAAAAGGGAATATTAAACAACAACGTGTATTTAAGTATTTTTATATTCTACTCCTGAAACCATTATTACACTATGTGTTAACTGACTAGAATTTCAATAAAATTGGGGGAAAAATGACACCCCCAAAAATAAAAATAACAAGTAAAAAAAATAAGGACTCTATAAATTCTAACAGCTTGGGTTTGTTGTTATAATGGCAAGCATCTCTATTTTAGGTTCGTGTTTTGTATAAACATGGAAAGAAATGCAATAGAGAATAGTATGAGAAGAATATGGGATGAAGTGGGGAGGATGGAAGGAAACTGGATAATTTGACGTTTTTAGTTCTTTGGTTGAAAATTCCCAAAGCCAATAATACTTTTGCCAGAAGTTCAGCCCTGACGTGGGGCTTGAACTCACAGACTGCAAGATCATGACCTTAGCCAAAGTCAGACGCCCAACCGACTGAGCCACTCAGGCGCCCCCAGATTTTATCTCTTAAGATTTTTAGAAATCTTATACTCTTAGGTATTATAGCTTCCAGTTCCTTCTTTTCTTCTCTTTTGGATCATATCCATTCAAAGACATATTACTGACAAAACAAGGATGTCCTCTAATTCAAGACTCTCAGAAAGTACCTCTCTAGACATTCCCTTGGCTGGTAGAAAATAAATAAAAGGAAAACTTCACAAGGATCTGTCTCAACTAGTATTGCAATAAATACTTTTTGCAACAGAGAGATAAAGAAACTAGTTTAGAGTCTAACAGATAGGAACTAAGTACAAATTTCTCATATTTACTACCAAGATTTTCCTTTTACTAGCCTATGTGACCTTGGTCAAGTTATATGGTCTGTCTTCATCCATAAAACTGAGTTAATAATTATACCTGTTTCATAAGTTTGCTGTAAAGTTTTTTTTCTGTAAAGTTTAAATAAATTAATATATGTAAGGTGCTTAGAACAGGGACTGACAATAGGTTGAGTATAGTTCTAGTTATTTCCCCCTTGTACTACTGAAATATCATATGTATGCTGTTTGTCCCCTGTGTTTTGATTTCTCATTATTGTTGCTCTTGGATCCTGTTTTTTCCCACTAAACTGTGACCTTCTAGAACAGAGCTGGCCAACTGTAGCCCATGGTACACTTCAGCCTACAGCCCTATCTCTTACAATCCATGATTTTTCTCTTTTTTAAGTGGTGCCCCACATAAAGAAGAATATATAACAGAGACCATATATAGTTCAAAAAACCTACATTATTTAAAATCTATCTTCTAATTTACTTTCTTTAAATTTATTTATTTACTTTGAGAGAGAGAGAAAGAGACAGAGAAAGTGTGAATGAGGGAGGGGCAGACAAAGAGAGAGAGTAGAGAATCCCAGGTAGGCTCTGCACTATGAGTGTGCAGCCTGATGTGGGGTTTGAACTCATGAACCATGAGATCATGACCTGAGCCTAAGTCAGATGCCTAATCAACTGAGCCACCCAGGCACCCTGCATCTAGCTTCTAATTTAAAACAAATTTGTTATTTCTTGTTTTAAGAGATAGAGGCCATATTAATTTTTATGCTCAATATATTTTTGGTACAGGGAAAAAAGGTAAAGGACCAAAAGGAGGGAAGTATGCCCAAGCAAAATACCATGGACACCTTGAGAGGAGAAGTTAGTTCTGACCGCACACATCATGGGAGTCTTTGTGTAGGATTTGAAAAATGGGGGTTGTCTTAATGAGAGAAGGTTTGATCAACTCAAAATGGATTAAAGATTTAAACTTACCTCTTGAATCTATAAAACCCTTGGAAGAAAACATGGGGGGAGAAGTTCATGACATTGGTCTAGGTAATGATTTCTTGGATATAACACCAAAAGTACAAGCAACAAAAGCAAAAATAAATGCATGGGATTTCATCAAAGGGAAAAGGTTCTGCATGGCAAAGAAAACAATCAACAGTGTAAAAGACAGCCTACAGAATTGGTGAACACAGACCACATGTCTGATAAGAGGTCAATATCTAAAATATAAAATAAACTTGGGGCACCTGGATGGCTCAGTTGTTTAAGCGTCTGACTTTGGCTCAGGTCATGGTCTCAAGGTTCGTGGGTTCAAGCCCCACATTGGGCTCTGTGCTGACAACTCAGAGCCTGGAGTCTGCTTCAGATTCTGTGTCTTCTCTTTCTTCCCCTTCCCTGCTCATGCTCTCTCTCTCTCTCTCTCAAAAATAAATAAACATTAATTTTTTAATAAAATAAAATAAAATAAAATAAAATATATTTATTTTTGAGACAGAGAGAGACAGCATGAGCAGGGGAGGGGCAGAGAGAGAGGGAGACACAGAATATGAAGCAGGCTCCAGACTCTGAACTGTCAGCACAGAGCCCAACGTGGGGCTTGAACTCACGGAGTGTGAGATCATGACCTGAGCCCAAGTCAGACACTCAACTGACTAAGCCACCCAGGAGCCCCTAAAATAAAATAAAATAAAATAAAATAAAATAAAATAAAATAAAATAAAACAAAATAAAATATAAAAGAAACTCAATAGCAAGAAAACAAACAACCCAGTAAAAACATGGACAAAAAACCTGAACAGACATTTCTCCAAAGAAGTTTTACAAGTGGCCAACAGGTATAAGAAAAGATGCTCCACATCATTAATCACCAGGAAAAGGCAAATTAAAAACACAATGACATCTCACCTCACACTTGTTAGGATGGTTATAATAAAAAACAAATCAAAAGGTAAGTTTTGTTGAGGATGCAGAAATTGAGATTTTTCCATATTGTTAGTAAGAATTTTATGGAAAACCTATGGAGGCATTTCAAAAATTATTTTTTTAATGATCCGAGCAATCCCATTTCTTAGTGTATATCTAAAAGAACTGAAGTCAAGATATCAAAGAGATATATAAGCTCCCATATTTATTGCAACATTATTCACTATACTCAAGATATGGAAACAACTTAAATGCCCATTGACAGAAGAATGGATAAAGAAATTACAGTATATACAAATAATGAAATATTATTCAGCCTTCAAGAAGAAAGAAAAAAATTCTGCCTAATGTGATAACATGGATGAAACTGGAGGATATTATGCTACATGAAATTAGTCACAGAAAGATAAACAGTGCATGATTCTACTTTTCTGATGTCTCTAAAATAGTCAAACTTAGAGAAACAGAAGGTACAATGGTGATTGCCGGGGGCAGGGGAGGAGGATAGGGAGTTGCCATTCAATGTCCATGAAGTTTCAGGTAAAACCAATGAAGTTCTAGGCATCTGCTGTACAATTACTAGACAAGGAACATTGCCTATTTTTATTAGTCAGACTAGAAAATTTCATAATTCATGAGAAATTGGGTAGAGCACTCAAGAAAGTCTTACTTCAGTAGTAGGAAATGTAAACCCTAAATTAAGCACTGCTACAGACACACAGCACGTCATGAAGCAAACCCAAAATATCCAAAGTGTCCAGGTAACTTATCTGCATTATAGCACAAAACTCAAGATTGCATATAGGATTACAGTATAGAAACAACACCATTTGGTCTTGGTGTTTTCAAAACTTCCATCTGGCAATCTCTGCCTTTTCGTTGAGGTATTTAAAACATTTACATTTAATGTGAGAATTGATATAGTTAGGTTTAAGTCAATTATCTTTCTATTTGTTTTCCACTTGTCTCATTTGTTCTTTGAACTATTTTTCCCTCTTTTTCTGCCTTCTTCAGATTATTTTTACAATTCTATTTTCCTATTTTCTATATCAAATAGACTACCCACTGTGCCAGAAGCTACAGATAGGTTTCTCATTGGTGACCAGATGGTGAAATCCAGCTCTAAAACCCTACCTTAGTATCTATTTTTATGAGTCACTACTTGAACAAAATGACTCCAGTTGGATTTCTCAGGAAGCAAACTCAGTTGAAATTTAGTATCCAAAATGTTCTCTAAGCAGTGTCTTTAGGATCAATACCTATGGAAGAGAGCTGAAAGAAACATGGAAAGACAAAGATGTTATCATGAGTTATGAGTTAAATGGGACAAGATGATATGCCTCCCACATTAACCAGATATTGGATGAGGGCCACTCCCGTAAGAATTTTGACTTTGCAAAAAGCAGCTTTCTTTAAGTGAAATAATCCCTTAAGAAGCTGACAACTATAGACTGTCTGCCAACAGTATTCTCAGAAGCTGGATCAGCAAGTTATTCTTTAAGGCAAATTTGGGCAGCATATTACAGTGCCTATCACAATATTTTATTAGAATTTCTCAATCGACTCCTCTATATAATTTAATTTTCCTTTCTAGTTTGTTACCTGCTTATTTCTCTATGTTACTTTCTCAGTGAATTTCTCTGTACCACCTCATAAGTGAATACTTCTCTTAGATCAGAGAAGTGTTCCACAAGTGCTAATGACTTTATTTATTTATTTTTTAATTTTTTTTTTACATTTTTTATTTATTTTTGATAGAGGGAGAGACAGAGCACAAGTGGGGGAGGAGCAGAGAGAGAGTGAGACACAGAATCTGAAGCGGGCTCCAGGCTCTGAGCTGTCAGCACAGAGCCCGACGTGGGGCTCGAAATGACAAACCACAAGATCATGACCTGAGCAGAAGTCGGACGCTCAACCGACTGAACCACCCAGGCGCCCCCTAATGACTTTATAAGGCATTGATTTTTAAAAATTTCTAATAGATTCTTGTTCTACTAGAATTTGATTTATATCCCCCTCCTTTGCTTTTAATTTTTTCTATTAATTTTTGTTAGGATGATGTATTTATTTCATATCTTTGACGTTTTGAAGATAACTATTTTTAAGCCCCTTGAAGATTGTGCTATTATTTCTATTTCCTCAGAAGTACGTGCTCTTCCATTTTCTTTGGTTTGTTGGCTTTTGGTGCATAGAAATTTTGAAATTTTACTTCAGATTGAGGGTAAAGGGTTTTTAGTAATGGTTTTAACTTCATGTCTACCTCTTTCTGTAGAGGTTTTGTGATTGCTTTTATCCTGTTCATCGATTTCTCCTGTTGAAAACCTTATCTCCTTTTGGTGGCTTTAGCTTTGTTTCACTGTATTGCACTTAACTATTGATCCTTAATAAACTATCCCAAAAATTAGCAGCTTAAACAATAATCATTTATTGTCTCCTAATTCTGCATTCGGGCTTGACTGTGCCTTGTTTCTTCTCATGTGGTACAGGCTAAATACACTCATTTGCGTTCAGCTGCAAACACAGCAGGCAATTTCTGGCCAGAACAACCAACAAGACCTCACTGTATATCTGGTAATGATACATGCTATTAGCTGGATCACTTTGGTTGTCCTCTTGTTGAACCCACTCCCCAGTAGTTTAGATAAGTTTGCTTACATTATGGAAGAAGGAAGGCAAGGGATTGTTGGCAGTCATCTTTAAAGACCACCTACCACACAAAAGAATGAAATATATTTAGCTACTTTTGCAGTTTTCTGATGGTTGAACTGTTGCTTGACTTCCTCGCAATCCCAGGTAAGAAATCCACTATTGGAATTCTGGACCTGGTGCCAGCAGTCATCCAAATCTGTTCCTGACTGGTTCGGCCCCTAATGCACATGATAATCCTATTTCTGGTCTTTTACCCTGTGGGACTGTTTTGAATCTTTGTTGCTTTTGGGGGGCAGAAGAGAGTTCCTCACATTCCTTTGTATTGTCTAGACATGCAAGAAGAGTCTAATAATTAGAAAAATCATAAACGGGCTATTTTAAGATAATGAATCGTCAGCCATTAATAACATTCAGGCAGAACCAGGTGACTATGTTTTGAGCATTTTTACGTAAAGTAAAAGCTAGGGCTAAACAATGTCTTAGTTTTGTTTGTTTTGTTTTTGTTTTTCATGTTTGTTTTTTTGCCCAACACTCAGATTCTACTTTATTCAGAAAAAAACAACACTGGCTTGAAGAATATGGATTCAAACTAGAATTTAGAGAGACAACTTTTGAAAACTTCCCGATTTTCCCCTTCATGGATGAGAAAATTCTATAGAGACATCTGCTGTGGTCTGTGGTTGTCATGAGTAAAGGAGGTCCCACTCTGAATGAGCTCTGTGTCATGTCTAGCTTGATTTGTGAATGAATGTTCCTGTTAGAAATGTAAAACTCTCAATTTTGACTATAAATAGGACAGGCAAAAGAGCACAAATCATCAAGCTCTTTAGTGTTCATCGACATAAAGCCTCCTGGCAGATCATTTCTCTGCACCTTCGCCATGTCTGGGAAACACGTCAAATGCCCTTTGACATACCTAGGTCCTATTTAGAACCAAGTCTACACTTCCAGCATTTCAATAGTGCTTTTTCCCCACACATGAGCATGTTAAGTAGACTCATAAAATGTTACATGTAGGAAGGATTTTAGAGATCACTTGGTCTAACGCTTTCATCCCACCGATGGCGCTATTTTTCTAGGATCAGAAGTTATCCAGAGCCTTCATGACAATGGCAGACGATAACGATGATGATGATAATGATGACGTTAGCGACTCTATTTCCAAGTACCTGATAGGTGACAGACAACGTGCTCAGTGGTTAACAAAGATTCACCCATCATACTCGTCATCAGTACTCATCACAATCCTCCGCGGAGAGTACCACTAACCCCATTTCACAGATTTTTTTTTCAAATAAAAAACGGAAGCCTGAATAAAATAATTCACCTGAGGTTACAGGTGTCAAGCAGCTCTGGAGCTCAGTGACACTTCACATGTGGAGGCAGAATTGTTCTGCTAGTTGGTACTGAAAAAGCCTGGAGGCTCATACATGAAATGCCTGTTGTAAGATCATGAGAAGACCACTGACGTTGGATCCAGAAAGAGTCAGCATCAACGAATGTGATGGTCATGTTGTCTGGTCTGGAGAAAATTAATCAACCTCTCTGAACTTCAATTTTATGATGGATCACAAGGTGATAGTTGAAGCCCCTTTCTTTCTAAGCTATTGAGATAACTAAAGAAGACGCAGTAAGCATAAAATATTTAGAACTATACTAATATACAATAGGCACTAAAAGCTGATAAAATAGTACATATAATAAGTAAATATAATATTACTATTATCATCATTTGATAATCCAACCCTAAGCAGGTCTTTGCCTAAATGTTCCTAATTAATGAGGCCATCTCCGGATATCGCATTTAGTGTGGCATACCAGCCTCTCCTCCAGAGCTTACTGTTCCCATCCCTACCAGACTTCTCTCCATAGAATTTATCGGCATCCACTATGCCATTTATTTATTTATTATTTGTCTCCCTACACTAGCTTATCTGAACTGACTCTTGAATCTGTCTGTTCACTGCTCAGCTTCTAGAAATGTATTTTTCTCAGTAAATATTTGTTGAATGACTCCTATAACTACTGGTATTTTTGTTCCTTTTGTTATCCAAGAAATTTATCTCCTCTCTTCAAGGACACTGTGCGAGACTGAATTATGTCCTTCCAAACTTCATATATTCAATTTCTGTCCCAGTACTTCATAATGTGACTGTAAGAAGAGAGAATATGACTATTCTTTCAAGAGGCAATTGAGTTCAATTAGGTTGTTAGGGTAACCCCTATTCCAATATGACTCATGTCCTTATAAGAGGAGGAGATTAGGACATAGACACACTCAGAAGGAAGGTCACGTGAAGACACAGTGAGAAAACAGCCGTTGGCAAACCAGGGAGAGAGACCACAGAGAGAACCAGCCCTGCTGACCCCTTGGTCTTGGTCATCTAGCTTCCAGAATTGTGAGGAAATACATTTCTGTATTCTTGAGCCATCTGATCGGTGGCACTTCTAATGGTAGCCCTGTAGACAAACGTAGGAACTTTCCCTAGTGTAGTTTGGAAGTAACTAGGTTTGTCTCCCATCTGCTGCTGAATACTATGCTCAGAAGCTGGTTTTGCCCACTCTGTTTTGCCCAATCTTAGCTCGTCAGCATTCATTTGCACTGTGGTTATGACAACACACCCCAGTTTGTCTGCTCTCAGATGCACCTAGAAATGGTTGAATTGAAACCCTATTTAAACATAACCCTCAGCAAAGGAATGGCAGTTGAACAAGACTTATCCTTTTATTTTAGTGTTTATTTCTTTGCTTCCTTATCCCTTTGTTTCCTATATCACAAACTTGGCTGTACATATAAAGGAGACCTACTGGATGCTGAAGTCAATAGAGGGCATTTATAACACAGCAAAATAAACAAGTTAAAGTGGAATATTAGCCATCCTTCCCCCACCAGAAATTTCTCCTGGGTCACTCTTCTCTCCATAGGTCCATCTTCCTAGATTGCTTTCCTGTCCGAATTTTTTTCCCTTTTTCTATTTCTATTTATGTTTTCTGCCCCTTATCTTCAAATTACCATGACAGTCTTATGCATTTCCACTTAACTCTCTTCTAATGGATGGTTTCCTCCCTAAATCTTGGACTCCTATTTTTTTTTTCCTGCTAAGACAAATTTTAATCTCAGTTAACATAACTCTTACTATTATTATTATTATTATTATTATTTTCTTTATCCTAGTATTTTATTGTTGATGAGCCAATAAGTACCTCCCCCCTCAAGAAAACAGGTTTAAACTCACGTCTTTTTATTATTATTATTATTGTTATTATTATTATTATTTTCTTTATCCTAGTATTTTATTGTTGATGAGCCGATAAGTACCTCCCCCCTCAAGAAAACAGGTTTAAACTCACCTCCTGCCTAGATCCCCTGACTGCTCTTGGATGACTTATTTTCTCCTACTCAAGTTGTGTTTCCAGCAGCAACAAGATCTCCTTGTGATGTACAGAAGAGCAAATCCTCAACTCTATCCAAGCCTATTGAATCAGAATATTTGGAGATAGAGCCCAACGTTCTGTGTTTTAACAAGCCCCCTGGGAGAGCATAGGAAAAATTTCCAAGTTCTACTCGAAGTCATCCATAGTGCTTTTGTGAACCTAATTTTTCCTGGCTGAGCACTGTTGAAGGGTAAAAATGATATTGATATATGATGTTCATATGCAGAGACAGATCAAGGATTAGAGGAGCCTAAAGGTTATAAACATTGGAGGGATACTTTAAGAATCAGTATAAAATTATGAATACAAAATCAGTTGCAAAGTTAAGAATTTAATTAAAAGGCTTAAAAATATCACAGCAAATCTCACATTTTAGCAAGCTGTGATATGCTGATAATTTCGCAAAGTCTAGGAAAATAACATATTACGTTCATTCATTCATTTAAGTCATTAATATAATACTTTTTTCTACATTTTTGGCTGCATACTCATCACCTCTTTATATTACAACAATTTGGTGATATAATTTCCATGGAGGGAATGAAAAGATAAGTCTCTCTCTCTCTCTCTCTCTCTCTCGTTCTCTCCCTCTCTCTTTTTTCCAACCATGTTCTACATTCAGCATCTCTGAATGATAATTTAGTAACATTTCAGCTTAACAACACACTAGAGGTATTGCTGCATAAATATTTAGGATTGCTGTAAAATATAGCAATGCCAAAGTGAGTTTCTTTCATTCTTGAGCTGTTGCAAACATGCTTACATCTTGCAGTTCTCTACGATTGATTCATGCCCTTTAAACGCAGAGATTCGGATAAATTCTATGTCATGTTGTTTCCACAAAAAGATAAAAAATTCCTGGTGTGTTTTTCATTATCTGCGCTACATTATTGAGCATATTCCTTGTCCTAGCAAATCTGTTTTTATTAGGCATCAGTGAAAACTGAATCTTCCATTTACAATCTTATTTGCCTGATGATTGGAAGAGACTTCCGCAGACTCAATTCTGGCTTCGCAAATTTCCTTCCTTTCTCTTACGCCACTCACGCACTACTGGTTCTGGGCATCATAAGACACATTTGTTTCGACGTGAACTTCTGGCCATGAATGGCCATGCCACCGTTTTGAGTGCTTGGCAGTGGTAATCCTGAAAGCTGTGCCTTCACTGATACCACATGATTGACAATGACATAAACAGATCCAATAACTTAAAAATGGATGAATCCTTAGCTAGATTTCTCCATATAGGGAGTCCTAAAATATCTATGGTTACTTATTTTTTAATGTTTGTTTGTTTGGAGAGAGAGAGAGACAGAGACAGAGACAGAGAGAGAGAAAGGAAGCAGGGGACGGGCTCTGTGCTGACAGCTCAGAGCCTGAAGCCTGCTTAAGATTCTGTGCCTCCCTCTCTCTGCCCCTCCCCTGCTTACTCTATGTCTGTGTCTCTGTCTCTTTCTTTCTCTCACAAATAAATAAAACATTAATTTTTTTTCAAAGCAAGCAGGGGAGAGGCAGACAGAGAAGGAGGAATGGAATGGAAAGCAGGCTTCACGCTCTCAGCACAGAGCCTGATGTGGGGCTCGAACCCCCAAATGGTGAATTCATGATCTGAGCTGAAATCAAGAATCAGGAATCTGACACTTAACCAACTGAGCCACCCAGGTTCCCAGCCATCCTCCCAGTAATGGATGGTTACTTACATTCATCCAATATGAAGAAAAATATAACAGAAAGGACCATAAAATAGAAAGAGACACTTAGCTTAACCTATTGCAATTAGAAGTATTTTAAAAAACATCCAGAAGCATAATCATATAAACTCGTATATAAGGCTTCTTCCAGTATGTTTAGAGAAATTCATGCAAATAAGGTGCCTTGAAGCTGATCTCCATCACCTTTTCGGTACATCTTTCTCTATCCACGTGAAACTTTCTCCATTGATAGGGCCCAGTCGGTTATGGGAACAGTGTAAATATTAAACCTCTTTGATTGTTGTGGCCTTTGAGCCAACATGGTAACACAAAAAAAGAGGCTTTGTCCTCTAGCTCACAGACTTAAGATACGATATTGATGTCATGTCTGCCATTTCACATAAGCAAGGCCAGTGGGGAGCGTATTCAATCTACTTTGCACATGTTCACTTAAACTTTCATATAAATCACAAGGAAACCAAACCAAAACAAAACATCCCTTCAGCCTCTGCAAGATTGCATAATCTTTTCCCAGTCCGTGTCACTTTTCCTCCCATGATCACTGGTGGGATATTTGGGGAGGGAACCTGCTTATTATTTCAGGCTTTATCCCTAGTCCAGACATGTTTGTTCTCAGAGGTATCTTTCTTGTGAGTGTTGGCATCTTCGGATCTTCTGCACCTGCTTATGAACATGAGAGATTCTGGGCTCTTCTCGGCGGCTTGGCACTAGAGATAGCACTTAACCTTTCTCTCACTTCCAGAATACATAGATCAGAAAAATTCCAAAATTATATGCACTCTAAATACCAACTAAGAAGAAAAACAAAAAGCGTGACTTTCTAAGACAAACGGAAGTCAGGTTATCACAGCATGTACCTACTTAATAAATAAGAAAATGGAGGGTGACAGAGGGCTCTGCTGTTGCATCAAGCTGGAGACCTAAGGGAGGAATAATTAACCAGAGGGGCTGTGATGTTGCATGCTGATGCTTAAGAGAGGAGGGCAGGAAGTCTCCTTTGATTCTGATGAAAAGGACAGCCAGCAGAATAAAACATACTGGAAAGAGGCCTGAACTGAAAATAAGGAGTTATAGCTTCTGATCTGAATTCTGTGACAGGACAGGTAACATTTAGAGGATCACCACCCACTATTTGCTTCAGGATTCTCATATGTGATATGGGGTTTTGACTGGGTACTGTTCACAGGGATAAGAGATGTGAGGACACGAACTGGAAACACATGCTCTGGTGGCACAGGAGGAGACTGAAGAGTGCAGTGATAGATGAGAAAGCTATCTTAAAAGAGAGTCCCAAGGGTCCTAAAGAGGTTATAGTATCGTACCATACAAAAGCATTTTCTCTAAAATGCATGAAACATTCCAGGCTGGCGTCTTGTACTCCAGGGCTCACAGGGACCCCGAGGAATTCACAGTCAGTCCCGAGTTGTCGTAAGGCGTCAGGTGATCACGAACAAGTTGTGACATCTGTTGGAAACTCCATTTTTCCTATCTGTAAAACGAGGGTCTCAGACTCACTGACCTCGAAATTACTCTGAAGAATTAGCCATAAATGACAATAGACCCAAAAAAGTCTGTATTTCTGCCATTTTCATTTGGACCACAGTTTGTGCTGTCATTCACTGATGCCAGGAAATTAATGTTTGTGACTCCATGGAGAAAGGACAATGGATGCCCTACATTTAGTACTTTTCCTAGACTCTGTCCTATCTGTCTTGACCCTTGGCGGATTTTAATGTGTATCTTTTCTCTATAATAAACTGTGACTGTGAATATAATAATTTTCATTGAGCTCTGTGAATCTTCCTAGGGAATTATAAAAATTGAGGGTAGTTGGACATCCTGGAAATCACACTTGTTTTCAGAAATGAGGGTGGTCTTGTGTTGGACTATACTGTCGCAAGCTCTGCAGTTGGCTAAAACTCTTACAGAGCTTCACAGCTGTGCCTTAGGGGACTAACTTTATTTAGAACATAGCTTGGAGAACACCATGCTTAAGGACATTATTAAAAACAATGGAGAGCTTGGTGGAGAACAATTTTGCTCCATAATCTGAGCAAAGTAGCCCATCAGCCAGAAGTTCAGTAGCGATAACTAAGAACAGAGATAGCTAAGAAGTGTTCTCCGTGGTTCAGAATCAACACTGGGAGGCATGATGTCTGTGCATACATGTTAGGCTATACCTACTGAGGGAGAATCGTTGCAAGATGTGGGGAAGATTTAAAAGCATCCCCATCCAACACACAAACACTCATCAACACAAGGCGGAAGCCATTGTGGCACAAGAGATTAAACACAACCTGTCACCAAACACTGAATGAACAATAATCTGCTCTGACTCATAGAGACCAGGCATAAAAATAAAATCATATGTATCCCTGGGAGTCTGGAAGAATGTGTACATGAAAGGTTTACCCTGTTGGGGATCATTGGTGAAGAAAACCAAGCTCTTAGGCCCTGGCCAATACCCCACATTCAACAATGAATAGAATAACTAGGCAGAAACTAAACAAGAAAATGGAAGACTCGTGTGACACTATAGATCAAATAAACCTATTAAACATCTGTAGAGAACTCCATCCAATGGAGGTTAATGTACAGTCTTCTTAAGCACAGAACATTCTCCAGAATAGACCGTATATTAGGTCCTAAAACCTTATTCAACTTAAAAGCATTAAAAACATTGCATGATTAAAATAAAACAAATATGTTCTTTGACCATATTGGAATGAAAGCAGTAACATAACAGAATTTGAGAAAGTCACAAATATTTTGAAAAAAAAAAATAATGCAATCCTATGTAGCCAATGGCTTAAAAAAGAAATCATAAGAGAAATTAGAAAATACCTTGAGAAAAATGAGAAAACAATACACCAGAACTTATGTGATGCAGTTAAACTAGTGCTCAGAGGGAAATTTATAGCCATAAATGTCTATATTTTAAAAAATCTCAAATCAGTAATTTAGTTTTCTACTTTAGGAAACTAGGAAAGGTGAGCAAGATTGGAAAATTCATACTTCCTAATTTTAAAACCTATTGTCAATCAATCATAACCCGTCGAGTCTGGTAATGGCATAAATGTATGCATATAGATCAATGGAATAAAGTTGAGAATCCAGATTTAAAACCATACATTTATGGTTATTTAACTTACAATAAAGAAGCTGAGATAATTCGATGGAGATAGGATAGTCTTTTATTTTTTATTTTTTAAATTTAAACCCAAGTTAGTCAACATATAGTGTAATAATGATTTCAGGATTATAATTTAATGACTCATCACTATAACACCCCATGCTCATCCCAACAAGTGTCCTCCTTAATGCCCCTTACCCATTTAGCTGAGCCCCCCACCCAACACCCCTCCAGAAACCCTCCGTTTGTTCTCTGTATTTAAGAGTCTCTTATGGTTTATCACCCTCTCTGTTTTTGTATTATTTTTGTTTCCCTTCCCTTATATTCATATGTTTTGTATCTTAAATTCCACGTATGAGTGAAGTCATATGATATTTGTCTTTCTCTGACTGACTTATTTTGCTTAGCAGAATACACTCTAGTTCCATCCACATTTTTGCAAATGGCAAGATTTCATTCTTTTTGATTGCTGAGTAATATTCCATGGTGTGTGTGTGTGTGTGTGTGTGTGTGTGTGTGTATGTATGTATATATATATATATATATATATATATATATATATACATACCACATCTTCCTTACCCATTTGTCAGATTTGTCAGTCAATGGACATTTGGGCTCTTTCCATACTTTAGCTATTGTCGGTAGTGCTGCTATAAATGTTGGGGTGCATGTGACCCTTCAAAACAGCACTCTTGTACCCTTTGGATAAATACCTAGTAGTTCAATTGCTGGGTCATAGGGTAGTTCTATTTTTCATTTTTTGGGGCACCTCCATACTGTTTTCCAGAGTGGCTGAAGGATGAGGTCCCAATAGTTCATTTTTGTTTTTGTTTCCCTTGCCTCCAGAGTCGTGTTGAGTAAGAAGTTGCTGCGGCCGAGGACAAAGAGGTTGTTGCCTATTTTCTTCTCTAGGATTCTGATGGCTTCCCATCTTACATTTAGGTCTTTTACCCATTTTGAGTTTATTTTTGTGTCTGGTGTGAGAAAGTTGTCTAGGCTCATTCTTCTGCATGTTGCTGTCCAGTTTTCCCAACAGCACTTGTTGAAGAGACTGTTTTTTTTTTCTTTCTTCCATTTGACAAAATACAACATCCTTTCTCGATAGAAACCCTCAAGAAATCAGGGATGGAAGGATCATACCTCAAGATCATAAAACCCATATACGAAAGACCCACCATTAATATCATACTCAATGGGGAAAATCAGAACTTTCACCTTAAGGTCAGGAACATGACAAGGATGTCCATTCTCACCACTGCTATTCAACATAGTGTTGGAATCCCAGCCTCAGCAACCAGACAACACAAAGAAATAAAAGGCATCTAAATTTGTGAGGAGGAAGTCAAACTTTTACTTTCTGCAGATGACATAATACTTTATGTGGAAAACCAAAAAGACTCCATCCAAAAGCTGCTAGAACTGATCCATGAATTCAGCAAAGTTGCAGGATATAAAATCAATGTAGAGAAATCGGTTGCATTTCTATACACCAATAACGCAGCAGCAGAAAGAGAAATCAAGGAATTGATCCTATTGACCGTTGAACCCAAAACCATAAAATACTTAGGAATAAAACTAACTAAAGAGATGGGAAGTCTATATACTGAAGCTATAGAAAGCTTATGAAAGAAATTGAAGAAGATACACAAAAAAATAGAAAAACATTCCATGCTTCTGGATAGGAAGAACAAATATTATTAAAATGTCGATACTACCCAAAGCAATCTACATATTCAATTCAATCCTTGTCAAAATAACACCAGCATTCTTCACAGAGCTAGAGCAAACAATCCTAAAATTTGAATGGAACCAGAAAAGACACCTGAATAGCCAAAGCAATCCTGAAAAAGAAAACCAAAGCTGGAGCATCACAATTCTGGACATCAAGCTGTATTACAAAGCTATAACCATCAAGACAGTATAGTATTTGTGCAAAAACAGACATATAGATCAATGGAACCCAGAAATGGACCCACAGATGTATGGCCAACTAATCTTTGACAAAGCAGGAAGGAATATCCAATGGAATAGTCTTTTAAATTAATGGTGCTGGGACAAATGGGTAGCCACCTGCAAAACAACGAGATTGCCTATCTTCTTTATACCACGCACAAAAATTAACTTGAAATGGATCATAGACCAAACTGTAATATCTAAAATTATAAACCTCTTGGAAAACACTTAGGAAACCTTTGTGACCTTGAATTAGGCTATAATTTATTAGATATTACCAAAAGCACAAGTGATTAAAATATAGGTAAATTGGACTATATCAATTTTAAAACTTTGGTTCTGAAAACAGTACTATTGAGAAGGTGAAAGAAAAATAACAAGTGGGAGAAAATATTTGCAAATCATTTGTATGATAAAAGATTTGTACTGAGAATATTTCAGAAAACATTTTATAACTCAATAAAAAGATAAATGAATGAAATGATGGGTGTTATGGACCACGTGTTTGTGTCCTTCTAAAATTTGCATGTTGACACATAACCCCCAGTGTCATGGAGGTGGGGTTTTTGGGAGGTGACTGGGTCATGAGAGGGGACCCTTCATGCACAGGATTAGTGCCTTTATAAAAGAGTCCCCAGGGCACTCTTTGCCCCTTCCACTATGTGAGGACACAGTGAAAAGATGGCTGTCTGTGAACCAGGGAGTGGGCTCTCACCAGACACTGAATCTGTTGCCACCCTGATCTTGGATATCCCAGGTTCCAGAACTTGAAAAATGAATGTTATATAAGCCGCTCGGTCTGTGGTATTCTTATTACGGTAGCCTGAATAGACTAAGACAACTGCAAATTATTTGGGCAGGAATTTCTCTAAACTATATTTACAAATGGCTAATAAGCACACGAAATGATGCTTAACATCAATAATCATTAGGACAATGCAAATAAAAAACAACTTCTCACCCACTAATATGTCAAAAGGCAAACAACTGTTGGCAAAGATGTGGAGAAACTGACACCCCCTCACATTGCTGGTGGGAATGTCAGATGGTGCAGCTACTCTGGAAAATAGTTTGGTAGTTTCTCAAAATGATAAACAGAGTTACCATGAGATCCAGCGATTTCATTAGTAGGTGTAATTTCAAGAGAAATGAAAATATATGCACACACACACACACACACACACACACACACAGCTCGTATGTGAATATTTATAGCAGCATTATTCATAATAGCCCAAAAGTGGAAACAGCCCAAATGGCCATCAAGGAAGAATGGCTCAGCAAAACACGGTACATCCATACAATGGGATATTATTTGACAATAAAGAAGCCAGTCACAAAAGATTATATACTGTATGATTTCATTTATATAAAAGGTATGGCATAAGTAAATCTAAAGAGACCATAGTTTGGTGGTTACCAGGACATGGATGGTAAAGTAATAGAGAGTGATACTTTATTTTCTTATTTTATTTTATTTTATTTTATTTTATTTTATTTTATTTTATTTATTATTATTTTTAATTTAGAGAGAGAGAGAGTGAGTCAGGAAGCAGGGCTCTAGAGGGAGAGAGAATCTTAAGCAGGTTCCACCTTCAGCACGGAGCTCAAGGAGGAGTTTGATCCCACGACACTGGGGGTTTCACCAGAGCTGAAACCGAGAGTCAGACACTCAACCGATTAAGCCACCCAGATGCCCTGATAGAGCATGATTATTAATGCAATCGCTTTTTTGTGGTAGTAAATAATCTAAAATATATAGTGGTAATGGTTGAATCGCCTTGTGATTATACTAAAAATTTGTAAATTGTGTGAGTGAGTTCAATGAGTGAATTATACCATGTGTTAACTTTAAATAAATAAATGTGTATATATATATACATATATGTATTATTCATTTATTTATTTAAAATTTATTTATTTTGAGAGAGAGAGAGAGAGACAGAGAGAGAGAAAGAGAGCACACACGAATGGGGGAAGGGCAGAGAGATAGGGAGAGAGAGAATACCAAGCATGGTGAGCCAAGATCAAGGATTGGATGCTTAACCAACTGAGCTACCCAGGCACTCCTTTGTTAACTATATTTTAATACCTATTTTTAAAGATGCTCTCCAGGAGACAAGAAAAAGGATGTGTTTGTGTCAGGACAAGAGAAACAAAGAGAGTGTCCGTGCTGAATATACAGAGGGTAAAGTTTAACCTTATGTCTAAAGAGAAGTCTTAGGAGGTAACAGAAATAATTAAGGATTTGAAGCACAATTGTTCAGTTGTTTGCTCTGTAGTTAGTGAGAGGAATTTTCTCCTCATCTTCCCTAGTCAATTTTCAGTAAAATCTTCCTCTCTCACTGTCAGATTTTTTTTTCTTTTTGAGGTACTTGTAACATTATTCAGTCTCACTTTAAAGTTGTGTGGCACAAAAATATTATCTATCCACCAAGGAAAGCCAAGCTGTTAAAAAAAAGAGTGAGAGAGGAGAGAAAACACACAGGGTTGTCTGGCAATGAATCTAAGTACTCAGGATGATACTGAACCACTATCAATCAAAAAACTGCAACAAATGTAGATTATATTCATTAGCTGATTTGAATTTCAAAATGACCTCAAGTAGTTTATCTTCTTCACAAGAACGCGAGAAAGGCGATGGTTGCCCCATCTGGGTCCAGAGGTAGCTGAGTTTTAGAAAGTTGGAGACTCACCCTGATCACACAGATGGCAAGCAGTGTCACAGAGATGGAACGTAGGTGCATATATTTTGGCTGCCAGTGCCTCCCTAATTCTCAGACTCCAAAGCATTTTTCTGCAATTACAGCTTTTGTATGACTCGATTATCTCCTGAGTAGAGGGATAGCATTTTATGCGTCTTAGTTATGCCTGGCTTCGTTTACCCATAGTAGGTGAGGCATTCAAGTATTACCTTGAATGAATGATCACAGGAGATTAGAAGTTGGATTTTTTTTTTTTTAGCTTGAGACATGATCGACATAAATTTTGTGTGAATTTAAGGTGTACAACATGTTGTTTTGATACATGTATATATTGCGTTATGGTTACCAGTGTGGGGTTTGTTAGCTAGAGCTTCTATCATGTCAGATAATAATAATAATAATAATAATAGTTATTATTATTATTATTATTATTATTTGTAGTGGGAACAATTGCGATCTAGTCCCTTAGAAACTTGAAGCTTATAATACAGTACTGTCTAAAATCACTAATTCTGTGCCGTAGATCAGCGGGAGTTTTTATCTACTGCTTGCAAATTTGTACTTTTGATGTTATCTCCTCCATTCCCCCCAGAAGTTGGTTTTGGTGGCCTGCAAAGATGATACGAGGTTTGCCTTGGAATCTCTGCTTTAAGAAGTGTTATTTCAATTTGGAGAAATGTTATCTTCTCCGTTTTCCCAAGACTTGTACTTTGTATGGTTCCAGTCATTCCTCATGAGATTGAAATCCTGCTATTTGGTAATCTCTCGAATTTTCTGAATTCAATGAAGAAGGAGGGGAGAAATACCAAAGGCCTTTGGGCTGACAGATAGCTGTAATAAACAGGAAAGGCTTCTAAAATACACTTCAGAAAACAGCCCAGGGATTGGGAATTGCCATGGTTACTACTTGGTTTTGAGACTTTAAACCTAGTTTAGGATAACTCTAGAACACACTCTCACTGCCCAGGTGGTGTGACCACAGAATACCCTGCTGTCGTCTGTTAGTCGGGTTCCTTGGTTGGGGGTAGCTCATTTTATGTTTAGTGCATTGTGTTTATTTTCCTGAGGGATTCAGAGAAATGCCTGTGCCCTGAATTTTGAACTCTGTTTACAAGGAAAACGAGCAGCTCAGAGGCAGGATTCTGTATGTACAACGAGGCCCAGGTGTCGGAAACACTTATACAACCTATAAAACTCCCTGATGAGGTTTCCTTCCCCTGGCTTGGCGGGTAGTTCAGCTCATGTTTACGCAAATGAGAAAACAAATCAGTGGTTAACAGGAGTGCTGCTGGGCTGACACATTAACTTCCACTTTATACCCAGGCGACGTCGATGAGCGCAGGTTACCCCAGTGGGGACGCTGCCCCTCATGGGAGGGTGCAGTGTCCCCCTCCTTTTGGGATGGCAAAAATAGATCTATCACTGTCAACCCAAGTCGACAAAAGATGCAGTGGCTTGTGCATGTGGATGGATGACACATGACACGCACAGATGGTTGGATGCAGACTTATGTGTAAGCAGTGAAGCTCTTGGCTTTGCCCTAGCCATGTGTATTGTTTCCTAGGGTGGCTGTAACAAATAACACAAACTTCAGGGCTTACAACCACAGAAATGTATTTTCTCATAGTACAGGGGCCAGAAGTCCAAAATCAAGATGGTGGCCAGGTTGATCTTCCTGGAGACTGAGAAAGAAGTCATCCCATGCCTCTGTCCTCCTACTTCCCTTCTGGTGGTTTTTTGGCTGTCTTTGGCATTCCTTGGCTTCTGGATCTCTGCCTTCACGTGACTGTCTTCCCTTGGCATCTGTGTCCAAGTTTCCCTCCTCTTACTGACACCAGTCATTGGATTAAGGCTCACCCTAATCCATTATGACCTCATCTTGCATTGATGACACCTACAAAGATTCTATTTACAAATCAGATTACATTCACAGGTACCCAGGGTTAGGGCTTCCACATCTTTTTGAGGGAGACGATTGAACCCATAACATCATGTTTATTTTAGGAAGCCAGGAAAAAGAGGGCTCATGTTCCTTTGCCTTGTGACAAAGCATAAATGTGGAGTAGCCTGGAGGTGTAGTGGTTGAGGCAAGGAGGAAGACACTGGGTGGTGTTAGGGGAAACTTGGGAAAGAAGGTATGTATCTGCAGAAGGCTGGCTCACGATTGGGCTGTTGCTCAACAAATATGATTTTCACCATGGGCCGTATACTATGATGATGTATTGGCGAACAAATGGATGTGAGCCCTGGTCTGGAGTGGGACAGGAGAAGAGAGACTGCTTTTATGTGGAACAAGGAGTCTGTTTTGCAGATTGCCTCTGGGCCACTTTCCCTGTAGGTTCTCGTTGAGACCTAGAAGCAGTGAGCTAAGAGTGAAATGAGCAACAACCGATGCACACCCTCACAGTGTGTGAAATATTCGGGGCAAAGGACAATTGTTTTCTAGGACACAAACGGCCAGGCAAGTATGACACACTTTGGTTTAGACCAACGCATAATTGGAGCAGATTCTGAGACCAGCCTCTATGATGGTGAGACTCTAGTCAAGCAACATTGGTGCCTGCAGGAATCAGCACTGTATTAGTTTCCACGGACAGTAGCTTACATGTGGCAAAGTGAATTTATTATCTTAAAATTTCCATAGTCAGATGTGTGAAATGGATCATATAGGGTTAAAATCAAGGTGTTGGCACAACCTTGTTTCTTTCAGATGCGCTAGGAGAGAATTCATTCCTTGTCTTTTCCAGCTTCTGGGTTTTGCCTGTGTTCCCTGGCTTGAGTCTGCATCACTAGGACTCTGACTCTCTTGCCTCCCTCCTTTTCCCTACCAGGACCCTTATCATTGCATTGGGCCCATCTGCATAATCCAGGAGAGTCTTTCCATCTCAACACTCGTAACTTAATCACATCTACAAAATCCTGCTTTCCGTGTAAGGTAACATATTCATAGGTTTGGCCAATTAGAATGTAGACGTCTTTGGGGAACGATTATTCCACCAACCACAAGCATGCTCAGTCATCATTGTCAGAACCTGGACCTCAGAGGAACCAGCAGGACAAGTGGCCATTGAGCTGGCATTTGGTCAGAGAAGGCTCTGAACATTGGTCCTATATATCTCAGAAGCACCTCTGCATTCAGATAAAGCTTTGTTTCCAAGTAGACATGTGTGCCCGTGTGTAAGTGTCTGGAAGTGAGGAAAGATGATGTTTTTATCCTCTCCCTTCATTAATATTCACTCCAAAGTAAGGGCAGTAGCCATGTTTGTTTTTCTGCATAGAGAAACTATACCCGGCTCAAGTCCAGTTCTGCCAAATTGTTCTGATATGTATATAAAATATAGGAGCACACTGTGCATGTAATATACTTAACAAAGTGTATAAAAATTTTATATTCACATATGCATTATATGTTCATAGTCTCTATTGTTATATGTAATCTGTATCATGGATATATTTTTGATTGCCCTAACGTATAATATGAAAATGATTACATTCATGATAATGTGAATAAACAGACTTAGACTATATTAAGTGGTAATTTATAAACAGACATGAAATGTATTAAATGTGTATATATAAGGTTATAAATATACTTTTTCTATGATCATTTTTTACTTTATGGATAGTCCCTTCCATGGTCAATCAAGTTGGATAGAACAATACATAAAAAACATAACAGACTTTATAGCAGACCACGGAGCAAAAGTACAAGTTCAGGGAAGAGAACCAGCACGCATGGAGAGACTTTTTTCTATTTTACTGCTTAATCCTCTCCTCAACTGCATTAGATGATTAAGTCGTACTTATACCCATTTTAGAGATGAAAAACTTGAGACTAAGACGCCAACGACTTTTCGAAGATTCCACAGCCACCTGTGTCAGAATGGAGCTGAATTCAACATCTTCTGATGAACCCAACTGCATCACTCACAGTCGGTGTGAGCTTGGCACATTTGTGCAGCCGTACGTGGAGGTCACGATTATAACAGCTCATCCGCAGAGAGAGGTAAGGATCAAGGTCATGAAAAGAAGATAAGGCATGCAAGATTCTGTCTCTTTGTTGGAGAGCATGACATTGAGTGAGTGTCATGGCATATGTTAAATTAAGTGGTACTCACTCTTCCCTCTGGAGGAGTTCAGCAAAGGATAATGTCTTAGTATCTCTGAGGAAATTGTTACCAATGTAAAATATTCTACTTTGGTTAATCTAATTTAATTCTTAAACATTTCCGATGAAGTTATTGATTTCATTATATAGTGGTTGAAAAAATAAAGGACATTTTTTTTTTCCCCCAGCAAGGATAAATAGTCTTCTCTTATGGTGCTTGACTTCAAAGTTAGAATGTCTTTGAAAGCCATTTTTTGTTTGTTTGTTTGTTTGTTTGTTTCTGTGTTTCAGAGGCTTTTATGGTTTGCCTCGTTCTCTGTTTGAAACTAATTTTTTCCCCTTCTCTTCCCCATGGTCTTCTGTGAAGTTTCTCAAATTCCACATATGAATGAAAATGTATGATATCTGTCTTTCTCTGACTTATTTCACTTAGCATAATACCCTCCAGTTCTATCCACGTTGTTGCAAATGTCAGGATTTCACTCTTTCTCATTGCCAAGTAGTATTCCCTTGTATATAAAAACCACATCTTCTTTATCCATTCATCAGTTGATGGACATTTAGGCTCTTTCCATAATTTGGCTGTTGTTGAAAGTGCTGCTATAAACGTTGGGGTACAAGTGCCCCTATGCATCAGCACTCCTGTATCCCTTGGGTAGATTCTTAGCAGTGCTATTGCTGGGTCATAGGGTAGATCTATTTTTAATTTTTTGAGGAACCTCCACACTGTTTTCCAGAGTGGCTGCACCAGTTTGCATTCCCACCAACTGTGCCATTTCTCCACATCCTCACCAATATCTATTGTTTCCTGAGTTGTTAATTTTAGCCACTCTGACTGGTGTGAGGGGGTATCTCAATGTGGTTTTGGTCTGTATTTCTCTGATGATGAATGATATTGAGCATCTTTTCATGTATTTGTGGGTCATCTGGATGTCTTCTTTGGAAAAGTGTCTATTCATGTCTTCTGGCCATTTCTTCACTGGATTATTTGGGTTTATTTTTGGGGGGGAGAACAAACTGAGGGTTGATGGTGGGGGGCAGTAGAGAGGGAAAAATGGGTGATGGGGTTTGAGAAGGGCATTTGCTGGGATGAGCACTGGGTGTTGTCTGTAAGCGATGAATCATGGGAATATACCCCCAAAGCCAAGAGCACACTGTATGTAACGTAAGTTAGCTAACTTAACAATAAATTATATTTTAAAAATAAAAATAAAATAAAGAAAGAAATAAATACAAGCGTTTTTATGGACTACTTGCCATTTATTCTCAACAATGTGTATGCCCTCAGTGGTAAAAAGATGTAGGGGTGCTTAGTAACACTTTGGAGTACGCAACTATTATTTAAATAGGACAATGGTGAAAAGGAGACAGACCAGTGTTCAGAAGATTGTAAAATAAACTAATAGTTATTTACATAAATCCTTATCAAATTGACCTCCTTACACTCAGCCATCTATATTTTCTTTCTCCTCTTGCAAGAGCAGTCTGACTTTTCAATATTCTGACAGTAGATGCAAGGAAAGCAGGACGTATTGAAAACAGGAGAAAGTTCTCTCAAGGCCTCAGGGCAAGCTCTGAGTTCTCTAGATGGATTTGGTTTACATTCCTTGCTGACACCTCTGTGCATATCAAAACCTCTTGCAAGACACCATCCCCAGTCCTTTTAGGTGCGTGGTTTAGTGATGAATGTGTACTATCTCTATGCTTCCTTGTGCACACTTAGGACAGACAAACCCAGATATCTGGCCTCTTAAATAGTATATACAACTTGGCAATTTTTGAACACTTTTCAAGTTTTACTTGAGAAAAAAAAAACGTGCATTTTTAATTAATACCTTCCAAGAATCTGCCTACCACAAGCATGCGGGGTATATTTTTTTCTGGTCTGTAATATAGATCCTTTTGTCACTTCTCCATTCAGGTGACTTTGTAACACCTACCCATGCTATCAAAGTTTACTCTGATGTGACATCCCTCAGGAAGACAGCCCAGATTACCTTTTCTCCCAGACTGAGTTGGATATATTTTATTTTTTACAAGGAACTCTGAGCTTAGCTAAAAAAACAAAAAAACAAAAAAACAAAAATAGAGCAAATTGAGAGAAGCAATTTCACATTTAAAAATCTCTCATGCCAATAGAATTGGAGATTTTTGGTGAATCTGAATCTGAATCAAGAAGATGCTTAATTTTTAAAAATAGGTAAATATCAGTAAATAAATGGGGGAGCCAACAGCCTAAATGGAACATTGTCACAAACCACATGAATGTTACACTGGGGAAAGTCCTATAGCTGCCCTCAAACCATTGGGTAACATTCTTTTAGTGTGTATGGCACCAATTCTGCACACTAGTATTTCTGGGTTTCTTCTGGGCACACGGTCAGATTTTAATTCCTCCTCACATTCAAGTTTAGGCATGATCAAGTCATTCATTGAGGTCAATAAAATATGTGTGTCTTCTGCGGTCAGAAGAACTTAGGATCTGGGATACAACTCTCCATATTCACCTTTTCTGTGCTATGGAGCAAGTTGATCTTCCAAATAGTGAGACTCTGTTCAAGCCTGAATTTGGACTAAGTCAGAAATGGAGTAGGATCCCATCCCTGCCAACCCACAATGGCTTGTGAACAGGAAGCAACTATTTTGCTTCTTCAAGCCACCGAAATTTGGAGTTATTTATTAGGGCAGCATAACCTCCTACTTTCTGAATAATATAATACATATATTTTAAGAAAATTGCATTTGACTGTAATTTGGTTTAAACTGATGGCTATTCTTATTCATAATGTATGCTCGAAGGTATTTGGGATAATTTTGCTTCTTGGTCATTTATCAGGATACATTTTCCTCCCTTACCTGTGAACAAATACAAGTGGGGGGCTATCTTGAGGTATGCATACCATAACAACACAAAGGTTCATTTCATCTCCTTGGGAATCTTTATAAGCGATGGAATATCTCTATATCTTATACTGAGATAGTTTTGTTTGTTTTGTGGTTTGTGATATTTCTTTTAAGGACATTAGAAGCCCAAATATCAGTGCTCTAAATAAAGAGGGAGTGACTTTATTTGTTCATCATCATTTGTTATCTTGAGAATAAATCAGGGGGTGGGGAATGGTTAGATTGAGTTAGAAGAAGTGACCAGATGTTGTACATTGTGTTTACCTGTGGATAATGAACCTGTTTCTTGTTTTTGTTTTCATTTAAAACTTCCTGATGTCTGGGGAATAGAAATCCTGCTTAAATCATTAACATTGTCTAAGAGGAAAAAAAAATATCTCACCAACCAGGGTTCTGAGGAAACCATAAAAGCTGATATGTGGGTATCATTTAATGTTATCTAGAGCAAAAATACAAGTATTCTGTAGAGAGTGCTTCTGAAATGCATTGTAGAGTTCTGAGTTTCCACCCAGTGACCCACTGAAAATAATGTAATATATAGTATTTAAGCTTACCTCTCCCAAACAATGGTTTTCCCCTCTGACTTTTCTTCTGCTAAAGGAGGGGCATGAAGGAGGGGTCTTGCAGGGATGGGGGAGAGGAAGATCAGTTAATATTTTCAGCAAAACAATACAATCTACTCCACATACCAATTTAGCGGCCAAACTGCCCCTCAAGCTCGGAGTTGAGACTCCCTCACATAGTGCTTATTTTCCTGCACGCTCACTGACAAGTAACCCATCAGATAATTGACAGGCTTAGAAAACACAGCAATAGCTGCAAAGCTGAGAATATCGCTTTGCCTGTTCTGCATTGAGATTTCTTATTTATTCCCCACTTCCCTATGTAGAAATTGAATTTCAACAAGAAGATCATTATTATCCTTGAACAAATAATACGATGTCAAACATTATGTAGACCCTTAAGTTTATGTCCATCCATTTGTTAGATGTTTGCCATTCTTCCTTTCCCAGATACACCCAGGAGAAGCATTTACCTTAAAATTTCCCTGATTCCCATAGTAATGAATTCACACTAGTTTACTCAAACTGGGTATTATAGTCAATCTCACTTTCCGTCACTTAAACCTGTTCCCTCAGTGGAAACAGAATAACTTTCAGGATGTCTCAGTCATTCCCACTTCTCACCCATGCCAAAAATGTACTATTTACATAAGCCTGCTATTGACTTAGGACTTAGCCTTCTTTATCCAGTTTGGACATGACAAAATCCTTAAGAGAAAACCGAGAGATATTTTCCCAGACTTTGAATCATTATTCTTTTTCTCTATGGGCGACTTGCCAAATCTTAGCTCTGGGTCTGGCCCTAAATATCTGAAGGTATTTTCAGCCTCATCCCCCTGTGATCTCTCTCCTGGATTTACCCCCGCTTTCTAAATGTAACTTGAAAGTTACCAAAAGAGAGAGAGAGAGAGAGAGAAATGAATATTATACATTCTACTCATCCTTGTTTTTTGGGCTCTTCAATATGTGCAACTTACGATCAGTTCTTTTTTTTCTTGTCTCTTGGCCAAGATTTGAAATACCTTTGAAACGCATGACTTTTTAAAATTCCCATTATGAATCAGTCTTTCTACTTACCTGACCTGTTATTTCTGGAGCGGCTTGTTGAGGTCTTTCAATGTACAAAGTTGAACCCATCGTTGCACGTATCACTTTTCCAGGGTCAAAGAGGAAAGGAAACTTTCCTGTGGAAACATGGAATCAGCCTTGGGCAAGAATATAAATACAATGAAGGCTTCTTGGTGCCTGAGCTGAAATTGATGACCCGTTGCATCCTGGAGGTCCTTCTTTGCATTCATTTATGAATCTTTTCTTTGCCCGCTGACTGTGAGGAGGCTATCCACCATAGTAGTTAGGGAATAATCTCTGAATCCAGACGACCTAAGTGTACACTTCTTGCTCTCCCGTTGACTGATTTTGATCAAGTGAGGTAGCCTTTCCCGTCTTGAGTTTTCATTTCTGTATAAAGGGATATCAATACTTACACCATGTGGTTATTATATTGCTACCCAATAAAGCAAGGGATATAAATTGTGCGATGCATTTCTCAACACATAACAATTTATTGCCAAATGTTAGTTACCATTAAGAGCAACTTTGCATAGGAAACTGAGTTTTCTTTTTTTTCTTTGCTTCGGTTTAGCCTTTTGGGCGTTAGAACTTTATAATCGTTATTATTGTCATTATTGTTTTAATTCTCCAATGATTTCATTTGACTACGGTGCCTGGAACCATGGTTAGTACGGTATACATTCTCAACACCTCCATAAAGGAGTAGACAGAATGCTTCTACAGATGTAGAATCTGCACACAGAGAGGTCAGGTTACTTACAAAGATTTGAATGGGATGGTTGTGATTTGTTTCCACATCTATTTTATTTTAAAGTCTTCACACCCTGTCTACACCATACCTCTCAAAAAATATCAACACGCCAGTAACAGTATTTTAATGAGGAACTTCCTTTCCCCATGTTTATCGTTTCCATGTGGAGGGAAACCCATTAGTGTGAACTTCCTGTCCCTCTTCACTTTCCACACCCTTTTCCATGATTGGTGACTTAGGGAAAAAACAGAGAGCAGTTTTAGGTCAGTCCTTTATTCTCCCATCCTTTTAGGAATCCACCCAGTGACAGAGAAGATGTGGCCCGATGTGCCTGAGGTCCGGCAGTAAGTCTAGTCGTCAAGATCTCACACTGGAGCAAGAATCATTGTGATTTCTTGGGAAAGTCAGCCTGGTCCCGTTGAGTGCTGCTTCTATACACAGTTCATCATATCCACCTAAACCGGTTTTAACAGTAAAAGAGAAAAGGTTTCATTTCCCTTGACCTTATTTCCAACTCTCGCTTAAGTCGGCTTCGAATTTAGATGAGAAAATATTTATTTTATCGGGTCCTTTCCTGGATCATTGTCAAGACTGGTTTTTTAAAAGGACACCCAAAGACGGACATGTTTCACTGGCCATATGGAAGACAAAATAATTGTGAGAAGAGATTTCAGAACAAGCCAGAGTCCTAAGGGCCATGTTCAGGTGTTTGAGCCTTTCTTCCCGCCAATTTTTACTGCCAGAATTTTCAAGGGTAGGGCTAGGATCACAAATATCTCCTTTATCGGAGAGTATTAGCAATTAATTTGGGGACATTTCATCCTATCCCCTTCTGATACTCTCCAGGAGAGTGCTTACCAAATTTGGGGGGCCAGGAGACAATGTTAGAATCAACTACAAACAATACATCTTTCTTCTCCCAAGTGAGGGTAAAAAAGTAAAAACAAAATTTTGCATTTCGTTTATATAAGTATCTTTTATTTCCTCATTCATTAATTTGCTCTTCTATCCTTCCAGTGTTTGTTAAACTCTCATTCTATTACCGGGACTTAACTTGTGCTGGTGATATAATGGTGAGCAAGCATGAAGGATTCTTAAGTTCAGGGGACTCAAGCAAGAAGCCTGTTATACTACCAAATATCTGTATTCATTTATGTTACTTTATATTGAGTGATAAAATTTGATCTAAATCCACACTGAATCTCACAGACATTAATCTTAAAAAGAGTAAGTAAATGTACGAAGGTCCTACAATTTATAAGTAATGGTCCTGGAATATTAACTGAATTTTGTCTGACCCGGAACTATGTTCCTTGCTCCAAATGGCCTCTGCATCCTTAACTCCCATCATTTTGGTTGATTTATCTCATAATCTTCCTTTCATTCTTGACTAAAGCTTTTGGCATTTTCTTGGTTTGAGTATTGAGTTCATGATTTTCTAGTTTTCAATTTGGCTGCCCCCATGGGGTACTTTGTACCCGATCACTGATTTTCATTGCTTATTAATTTACTCAATTATCCTACCAATCTTTAATGTGTGACCGTTTTGTGTTATGGATTCAAGTTATAAATAAACACACACACACACACACACACACACCCCTAATTCTTATCCTCCTAGTAACAGAAGGATCTTTATGTGTAGTCAGGGAATTTTACTCAGCAATATAACGTCAGTTTTATTCTAACACTCAGTATATTGAATTAATACCTCCCAGGGAAAATATTCTAATTATTCTCCAAGAAGTAGATCCCTGGTCTCTACACTGAAGGCTGAGATGTGCTGTTTCACAGAACCTGTGGTCTGGGTCTACCTATCCAAGTTGCTTTTCTCTAATGTCCTCAAAGGTAGATTTTAAAAGGGTGGATATAGGAGGACACAAAGAACTCACACTAAATTTTGTTGTTGTTGCTGTTGTTGTTGTTGTTCTTTTTAGAAAACAAACATTTCTTGTCCAACCCATCAATAAACAACCATTACAGTCTTTGGATAATTAGGAATGAAATAAACGAAGGTTCAATGTACCATGGGCTGAGTATGAAGAGTGGAACATAAGAAACGTGATCTTGAAAAATGTTTACTGAAAGTCATCATGCTGCCTGGGGCTTGGTCTTCAAGTTCATTTTCAATGAGAGCTAAGACTGTGAGCTGTGGCTTCTTCATTCCAGTTCAGTTACCAATCTTGGCTAGAAAGAAATGCTCATACCTTGGATTCTTCATGGGCTAAATGGGACCACAGTGACAAGGACCTATTGGAAAGTGTTTTCAGGAAGGGAGGTGGTAGAAATCGTAGCAAGATATTTGGAGACTTCCAATGTAGCTAAAGGCTCAATTTTCATAGGAAATAAAACCTTGGTTCACTGTACTAATAAGATATTTTTTTCTAGCTCTTTCTTTCTAAATGCTCCTGAAGAATGCATAATACCGCATATTTTTGAAAACTTAATGATCTTTCCAAGAGTTATTTATTGTAGTGAGTATTTGAGGGAGGTGGAGTACCATGAGGTAAATTTCCCCTCCATCTAACATGTCTCTGGCTGTGACTTACTCTTCCTAGGCTATGGGGTGCAACTGACATTTGCTTCTTGAATTGGACCCTGTTCTCTTTGGCCACTGTCGTGCCCCAATCTCTGACCACCAGGGCCATACTTCTCAGAGAGTGGCCATTGGAGTAGTTTTCCATTCATCTGCAGGACTCTGCTCCACATAGAGGGCAAGGTGACTTTGAAAGCAGCCAATGAAGGCTGCTTTGCCCATTTGACAAAGCAGATTTGCTCTGGAAGGGGCAGGCCATTGCAGTGGGCCGGTGATGTTTCTGATCAACCCAGGGACTGGTTTATGTTTGGCAAGAACATTTAGATTGCCATGAGCTGGTGCAAGGTGTCATGGTTGTACTTGAAGTAGTGTGCAAAACACTCCTCTCAGGCAGGGTTGTGGGCTATGGAAGGAGAAGGAGACATTAAGTGTGGGTGGCCTTACAGCCTGCTGCTGGGGATCAGCCTTCTCCGACAGGTATGGTGCTCCCCTTGGCACCTGGAGCTGCCAGTGCTGGAACTCTCCCTGGCTGGCCAAGAGCCTGCCTCTGATTGGGATCAATGGCCGAGAACATAGAGGGTGTATCTAAGGAAACAGATGTTCCTAACACTGACCAGTAGGAGCACCCACAGGACAGGGGCGACTCGGGCCCAAGGAAATGTCAGGTGGGAGACTGTGAGAGACGGTGCCTGGAAGCAGGAGGGTGTTTCCTCAAGGCAAAAGAATTGCCATTACCAGCAGCACCAATGAACTTCAGTCTTATCATAAACTTGACCTGACAGAATTGGGTCAGGGCACCTATGTCACAATATCTGCGTGGTCCAGGTAGTTTGTCCACCGGCTTTAATAAAACTGCATTCTTTTGAGAGTCCTCCCTGCATCTCAGTGTGCCATTCTTTTAACTTTGCTGTTATCTGTGGGTTGTGCCGGAATTGGCTGGAATAGAAAATACTCTGGAGAATCTTACATTACACGTTTAGGATTTTGCCGCGTGTAAAGGGCTCTCACCTAATCACAAAGGCACACTTCTGAAATGGAAGATCCCGGAGAACATGGCACACGACCTCCTCTCTGGATAGGAAACAAGTGCTGAGCTCAGTGGAATGCCCAAACAGAAAGGGCGTCAGTATATCCAAGTTCCAGAGAGGTAAACTGAGGCTTGAGGAACTCAAGGAAATTGCTAATTGGTGACGGGGCTGGTATGGCAGCAGTAGGTCTGAAATTCAGCTTTCCTGATAATTGGAGCAGTTTTCTGCTCTTTCCTTTTTTTTCTTCCTTGTGTATTTAATTTATTATTACTATTATTATCATCATCATCATTTTGTTAGTTGCTCATGGGACAGCTTTATCGCCCCAAAGCAATGTGAACAGAATTTTAGATGGTGACATCATTGTAGAGCTCAGATGTGTTCATTGCTAAAAGCGGAAAGCTTCCAGCAGGCTGTGGTTTAATGAGGCAATCTCAAAGCAGCTTAAACCATTGTTTGCCTTTTGCCTTTGTTTGCAAATTCAGCACAACTTCGTGAAATCTGCCAGAAAATGACAAGAGTCTAGCAAAATTACTCATAACTCGAGGGACTGGGTGAAAGCAAACTGTCATCGCCTCTTTCCGTGGCAATTTGAGATGGCCGATGAGACAGGCTCCCGCACGCATTGTTTCAAGGTCAGGACAACAGCAGCCCAGAGTGGACACCTTCCCCAGCAATTCCACCTCTGAGACCCAGGTCCCTGCATTCCACAGTGGTTATTGAAAAAATCCCTGTTGCCCTGCCCCGCCCCCCCCCCCCCACCAAATTGCCTCTAAAAGTCATTTTGTGGAAATGGTCCTTGAAAATAGGATCTCAGTGACAGTAAAGATTATCATTAGGTTTCCAAAGAAAATAAAAACAGCCCCATACAAGGGCAATCATATGACATTTGCATTTATTTTCTGAAAAACAAAACAAATGAACAAGCAAACAAAAAAAGGAGGAATAGACTCATAAATATCGGGAACTAACTGGTGGTTGGCAGAGAGGAAGGGGGTGGGGGGAAGAGTAAAATAGACAAAGAGGTTTGAGGGGTACAGACTTCCAGTGACAAAATAAGTAAGTCACGGAGATGAAAAGCACAGCATAGGGAATATGGTCAATAACATTGCAATAAGGTTGTGCGGTGACAGACGGGGACCTCACGTATCGTGGCGAACACTGAGTTATGTATAGGAGGTGGGATCACGTGCTGTACATCTGAAACTAACATCAAATCACACGTCAGCTATGCTTCAATAATAAAAAATAAAATAAATAAAATAATAAAAACACCAACTTCCATTTTTATGAGATAGATAGCAGGTTACAATAGTGGAGAAGGAGGAGGAAAAGATGGCAGTGAAAAGGAATATTCTGGAAAATAGATGCTGTAAGGATGTGCATAGGGTCCAAGACCTGGTGCCTACACCCTATGGAGATTTTGTCCCTCCCGCCCCGGTGAGATGAAGATACGGTTCATTACCAGGCAAGGGTCCTCAGGTTTTTCCTTCCTTCCTTCCTTCCTTCCTTCCTTCCTTCCTTCCTTCCTCCCTTCCTCTAAGGAGAACCTGACCTTTAAGCACTCTACCCCAAGGGAGAGGCCTGGGCCTGTTTGCTGGGGTCTGTGGTCTGGAAGAGGGTTCGGAGAAGAGCTTGGGTATGCAGGAGAAGCAGGGACTCCAGGCCAGTTCAGGCAGAGCCCCTTCTCTTTCCTGTTCATTGTTATTTTATTGTAGCTCATCTGAATAATGTGGGACATGGGAAAAGAATTCTAGAATTAGCCAGATATGTTACTAATTACATTTGGGAGGAAGATATAAGAAAGAGGGTACGGATGGGGCTGTTGGTGAGGTTAATGGCAAGCATGTGATATAGGAGAATTTGGATTCTGAGAATTCTTTTTTTTTAAATTTTTTTTAATGTTTATTTTTGAGACAGGGAGAGACAGCATGAATGGGGGAGGGTCAGAGAGAGAGGGAGACACAGAATCTGAAACAGGCTCCAGGCTCTGAGCTGTCAGCACAGAGCCTGACGCGGGGCTCGAACTCACGAACTGTGAGATTATGACCTGAGCCAAAGTCAGATGCTTAACCGACTGAGCCACCCAGGCGCCCCTGGATTCTGAGAATTCTTGCTGAGTTGCTTGAGTGACATGGAAGGTCCCTGGAATACCTGAGTTCATTGCTTGGGGCACTTAACTTTTTGTTGTTGTTGTTGTTTTGCTTTGTTTAATATGACTCTGTAGAGAAACTGTCATAAGCCCTAGCCTTTTCTAGGTGTCTTAGTTCCTCTTTTATAAACCCAGTAGAAATAGTCTTCAGCCAAAAATTAAAAAAAAAAAAAAAAGAATATTAAAAAAAAGGGACGCCTGGGTGGCTCAGTCGGTTGAATGTTTGACTTCGGCTCAGGTCATGATCTCACAGCTTGTGAGTTCGAGCCCCGCGTCGGGCTCTGTGCTGACAGCTCGGAGCCTGGAGCCTGCTTCGGAGTCTGTGTCTCCCTCTCTCTCTGCCCCTAACCCACTCTCATTCTGTCTCTGCCTCGCTCAAAAGTACATTTCCAGTACATGGATGAGTAGACTAGGAGATGGCATGCGGGTGCTCTGGGCTGCCCGCTCTGGATCACTGAGCTGTGCCTGGGGCATCAGGGCAAGCAGATAATCCCAGGATTATGGTCATAGGCCTTTCCCAGTGAACCCAAACTTAAAGCTGTTTGCCCACTCATCGAACAATAGCAACAGCAACAACAATAATAATGCTGTCTTCGGAGAGGCAGGTTACTGCCAGTTTTCTTTAAATATAAAGTGTATTTATTTATTTTGAGAGAGAGAACATGAGTGGAGGAGGGGCAGAGAGAGAGGGAGAGAGAGAATCCCAAGCAGGCTCCATGCTAATAGCATGGAGCCAGGATGTGAGGCTTGAACTCACGCACCATGAGATCAAGAGTCAGATGGTTAGCCGACTGAGCCACCCAAGCACTCCAGGTTACTACCACTTTGTAAGAGGATCCTGAGGTAGAAGCAATTGGCCTGCAAGGCAAGGAATCTTCCAATCAATTCCTCGCTGGAGATTAGAGAAGACCTAATTGGTCCTTCCTGGTTCTGACCCCAACGGAGGCTTATGGGAAATGGCAAGGTGTAAAAGCAGGGGTCATGTGGGCTTTCAGACAATTTAAATTGACAGTCCTTACTCCTTCTGGAGTCAAACGCCTGCTGAGATTTGATGATAACTGGGAGTTCTCTCCAGCAAATGGATTAATGCATAAATTTGCAGGAATCATCAGTGGATTCCCGATCCAGATGATCTTATTTAATTGAGCCAAAGGGTTAGAAACCAAAGACAAAGATCCAGGACACAAACAATTTGAGGATGTCTTGGAAATGTCAATTTCCAAGGGGTTGCTCATTATCTCTCAAAGTTGCCACAGAACAAATAATGGTAAGACTGTAAAACCAGGCAGACCCCGGGATCCTTAACCACGGGCCTTAAGGAAGAGTCACATTGAAGAGACAAGAACCAGGGGCAGAAATGCTCCAAGGAAGAAGAACCTCAAGAACCCAAACGTCCATCAACTGATGAAGGGATAAAAAATGTGATATATATATATATATATATATATATATATATATATATACACACACACACACACACACACACACACACACGCACGCACACGCACACACACACACACATACATAGTGGAATACTTTTTGGTGATAAAAAAGGATGAAATCGTGCCATTTGCAACAACATAGACGGAACCAGAGGGTATTATGCTAAGCGAAATAAGTCAGTCAGAGAAAGGCAGATATCATATGTTTTCACTCATATGTGGAATTTGAGAAACCTAACAGAAGACCGTAGGGGAAGGGAAGGAAAAATAAGATACAAACAGAGAGGGACGCAAACCACAGAGACTCTTAAATACAGAGAAAAAACTGAGGGTTGATGGGGGTGGCAGTTAGGGGGGAGGGGGAAAATGGGTGATGGGCATTGAGGAGGGCACTAGTTGGGATGAGCACTGGGTGTTGTATGTAAGTGACAAATCATGGGAATCTACTCCTGAAGCCAGGACGACACTGTATGTTAGCTAACTTGACAATAAATAAATACAAAACAAAAAAAATATCTGAGGGCACCTGGGTGGCTCAGTCAGTTAAGCGTCTGACTTCGGCTCAGATCCTAATCTCACGGTTCGTGGGTTCGAGCCCCACATCGGGCTCTAGGAAGACAGCTCAGAGCCTGGGGCCTGTTTCCAATTCTACGTCTCCCTCTCTCTCTGCCCTCCCCTGCTCCTGCTCTCTCTCTCTCTCAAAAATAAATAAACATTTTAAAAAATTCTTTTGCTTTCAGAATACAGTGCAAACTACTCAGGGCTATAACTGCCTCTCAGGATTTTTTTCCCTTCTTCGTCCCTTCGCCCTCGGCCTGTGTTCCGAGAACGTTGGCTTCTGACACTTCCTGAGCACTAAACCCTTGACCCGTTGCGGAGCTTAGCCATTCAGTTCCTCATGCTGGAAGTGTTGTCTGGATGGGTTCCTCTTCAGCGTCTTACCAGTTCATCAGAGAGGACTTCATTGATCACCGTACCTAAAATTGTCCCCTCATGCCAACCTCAGGACTCTTCATAAATCTCCCTACAGAATGTCACTAGTTTGTTCCTTTAAAAGTAGTGGCTAACACGTATGGAGCCCTTAACTGTGCACCAGATGCTATGTAACATTACTAAATGGGAGCACGTGGGTGGCTCAGCTGGTTGAGCGCCCGACTTGGGCTCAGGTCTGGAGGTTCGCGAGTTTGAGCCCCGCATCTGGCTCTCGCTGGCAGCTCAGAGTCCGTTTCGGATCCTCTGTCCCTCCCTCTCTGCCCCTCCCCTGCTCGCGCTCTCCCCCAGATAAATAAATACTAAAAAAAAAAAAAAAAAAATTACAAAATGTAATCCTTTAAGACGTGGGGCCTGTTCTTATTTCCTCTTAAAGTATGAGAGGGAACTGAGGCACAAAGAGGTGAAGTAACCCGCCCACGGTCGCACAGACAGAGGTGCACCCACGATTCAAACCAGAGCCCCTGTGGCCGGACTGTCTTGCTATTCTGTCCCTGCGGCTTCTGTGTCCCCCACCAGAGGGGAAGATGCCAGGGCCAGAGACTGGCAGTCCCCTCCTGACTTCACCACTGCATCTTAAGTGGTGGGAACAAGGTGTCTCACACACTCTGTGCTCAGCTATTTGTTGAAGAAATGAATAAAGGGAGAAGTGTGGGGGTCCGGAACGTGTCAGAAGACGGGACTTGAGGACTAGGTCTGGGGAGTCACCAGGAGACTCACAGAGCAGATCAAAGGGAGGGAAACTTCATTCTGGATTCAGGGCTCCGTACCTAGTTACCTCGTGGTCTTCTCTAAATCCCTTACCCGACCCAGGCCTTATTTCCTTCAGCGTTGTAAATCTTGCAGTTTCTGTCAAACACTGAGCACACAGCAGGCCCCCAGGATGTGGCTGGGGCTCTGCTGGGAAGGGAGGAGGAGGGAGGAAACAGGGAGGAAGAAAGGAGAAACAGAGATTAGCTTCATCTCATTGAACCTACATAGACATAACAGTATTGTTTTAACCACTATAAATTGCTATATAAATCTTAAATGGGCTATCCCTTAACTCGAGGGTACTGTGGTCTATTTGAAAGAACATGCATTTGGAGTCAATTATTCTTAAACTTTTATTATTGCTTTGTAACCAGGGGGGTGCTGGTACATATTAAACAATCCGCTCTTGGGGGAGGAGTCGGGGCTGATTCGTGGGAATCCCTGATCTACGTGCTCATGAATAGTTCCACTGTGGCTGACTTCAAGCGACCAATACGGCATTTCTGAATGGGGAGTGGGCTCTTACAAGCTGGTATGAGCTGGTTCCAGTGCACCACGGTACCTCCTGAAATGTGACCCTGCAGGAACAGTCTCCCGGAAATTCAATTTCATGCCCATCAAATGGTGTATCTGTCTGTGTCTCCCAGTCTGGGGCTGCCGGGCATATTAAATGTGACAATTCGGGGAAATACTGAGCACAGTGCCTGGCACGCAACAGTGAACGATGAATTTTGGCCCCTTCCTTTGAAAGATCAGTCAAGATTAACAACCCCAAAAGCTTCCTCAAGGTTGTGTTGGTAGAGAGAACCGGGAAGAGAATCCAGGTCTCTTAGGAGAAACAATTTTTACCTTATTTTTCTACTTTCTTTTTCATTCTGTCTATAATGATCTTATCTAAACATTTTTCCTTGGCTCTCATTTCCTCTGACTAGAGCTAGACAGTCAATTGCAGAAAGGATAAAATAAATGAGAAGTAATAACTATGACCTTGGTACCACATTTACTTTATAAATAAGATGAATCTTTCAGAACGTTTGGTCTGATGACATGACATAACTGGGGCCCTAAAGCTGAATTTATAAAATCTTAAATATACGGATTTAAGGTTTTAAGAAAAAGTGGCAACCCCCTGGACTTATTACAGAAGTTGCTAAACAATTGACAAAGATACCCAGAGAGGTACAGGTGTATATATGTGTGTATATATGCATATATGCATATATGCATATATATATATATATATATATACACATATATATTCACATTTTCCATAAATATGTATGTGTTCATGTATTCATTTTTTATTCATAAATTCATAGGTAATTTGGAACAAGAGTACCTAGAAATAATTAGTTTATTGATTTGCCTTCTTATTCATGCATTTTTATTCCCATAATTATTCATGCATCCAATCTTTGTGGAACATTTGCTATGTGCCAGACATTGGGCTTGGCAAGAGGGCATACCAAAATCAGTTCTAGGAGTTTCCTGCACTGTAGGAATTGCACTGAGTTAACTTTCTAGGGGTTTCCTGCACTGAGTTAACCGATTCCTAGGTAGATAGACATAGATAGAGTCAATTACAATGCAAAGAAAGGTCAGAACACTAAGATAAAAATAAAAATGGCGGAGGCACGAAGCTCACATCTTCAATTTTGTCAAGTAATGATTTGGCAGGAAAGGGGGTGGATGGGAGTTTTTCTTTTAGCTAGCTTTAACATTTTGCTTATATACCTATATTGAAGGATGGAAACAAAACGTAGACTCCAAATAATTCAACATAGGGTTGTCTCAGGATTGTCATGGGATTGTGTCTTTGAGATCCCATCATGGGGCAGTCCTGTTATCCAAGACTCCTGCCTTCTCAGGTTCAAGGTCTGCGGGAGCCTATGCTGTAATACACATAGGGGCCTGTAGATGGCAGACTTCACTCATTGTTCCGATGCAATTCACCAACACCTGTTGGATGTGTGGTTAAACTTGACGCCAGGGCAGTCTAAACCTTTCCCCTAGAGCAGCTCCACAAATGTAAAGCTTCGTATTTCTTTACCTGGTCCACCTTAAAACCTCGTGTTGTGACACATTTTTCATGTCAGAGATTTTTAATGTTCCTTGGCGTTTCCATTTCTTTATTTTCTTTCTTTCTTTTTTTTTTTTTTTTTTTTTTTTGGTACAGCTCATAAATGACTGTGTAGGCAGGGCTTCAACTTGAAAGACTTCTGATCTTCAGATCTAAATAAGAAATTATTTAAGAAAAAAGTCAATACAGTGGAAAAATCAGGTAAATTAAAAATACAGGCCACTAACCCTGAATATAAACATGCCTGCTAAGCATAGACTCTCTTTGCAACACCCCACACCTGTTTCTTCTCTGGGATTCTGGCCCTCTGTTAACACCTTGGCCCAAGGGCTAGAATTGTTTCACCAAAGCAAACATTTATGGACTTCCTTCTATTTGCAGAATACTGCATTCGGTGATAAGAAAATATACAGCTGAATAAGCATAAAACTTGGCCTTTGAAGCTCATAATTTTGGGGAGGAAACTAATAATGCTGTAACTAGAACACCACAATTCAAGGAAGGCACTCTAGGTCTAGAAGGGTAGAGGATATTACACCCAATAATGATGGATGGAATATTTGTGGAAAGATGAAATTCGAATTAGCTGTGGGATTATTCACAGAAACTTCACAGGCAACCCTAAGGAGAAGGCATTACAAATATTTGAATCCGTTTGGACAAAACCCTATTTTGCAAGTTGCTTGGAGGCCAGGAATGGTCACATTGAATGGAATTGAATTTTGGATTTCTTTGTCAGCTAATCCAAAGAATCCCCAAATAAACATCTATATTATCTGCCATTTATTCTGTATCTTGAAACAATTGTTATATTTATACCACATTAAAAAATACCTATCTGGCAACTTTATAGTTTTCCGTATATGCTTATTATAAAAAATCTATAAACTTTGGGGGAAAATAATTAGGCAGTCATAAAAATAATCTGTCATCCTACCTCCCTGATAAAACTATTCCTAATATTTCAGTGCTAAATAAAACTTAATGATTAAATAAACATTCTAATAGCATGATGTCTACGTTTATTAAAAGCTACTAGCTTGAGACTGAACTTATTGGCACATAAAACCAGTCATGAGCACAGTGACATTTTCCTGCCTTGTTACAAATTATAAGCGATCGATGAAAATGATTTTCATTTTGAAACTAGAAAAACTAACTAATGTATTTCTTTTTTTCCAGTAAGGTCTCAGCTTTGGGCTTTGTCTATAAAAGATTTAAGTCCAAGCTAAGATGAGTTATTTATTGGATCGTTGCTTCTCTTTCTGAGACTCTATTTCTTTTCCGTCAAGTGATGTCATTATACCTACTCTTGTTTGTGACATTCAAAGGAAGTTGTGTACTAGACCTGGCACGTGTCAGGTGCCATGAAATGTAATTTCCCTCCTACCCTTTATGGAGAGCAGGCTCTTTTCCTCTTACCTGCTGAGGAACTCTGAGAAGGATGTAAACATCCCTGTAGTCTAGAATCTCTCGGCCTTGGTGCTGTTGACATTGGGCCAGGTAAATTTTTGTCGTGGGGACTGTAGGGATCTGCAGGATGCTTATCGGGACCCCTGCCCTCTACTCAAGACACACTAGGGGCAACTCTCTAGTTGTGGCAGCCAAAAAATATCATTAGACATAGCCAAATATCTCTGGAGGGTGCAACTCACCCCTGATTGAGAATCACTGCCCTAGTACCTTACAAGCACCTGCTTCGTTGATATAGATGGATGAGAAATGTCTCTCTCTAATACACCTGTGTTATACACCATGGCCGCACAGCTGCTACCCTGGCTGAGTGCTCTTAAATCCTCCCTTCGCAAGTTTTATGAAGCTACGGTACCTCCAACGACCCTTGACTGCATCACCTAGCTCCTGAGAAGTCCTGGACCCAACAGTTTGCGTTTTAGCATCCTTTTCCTGGATAGCTCCTGAGGTCTCTAACCCATCTATGTTGCCTTGGGTCCATTGTCTGGTTTGTCTTAGGTGGATGCTTCACCCACTGAGTCACAGTCCCCCAACTGCCCAATCTATCCAAATAACCTTCTGCCTCGGGTCACAGGTCTCCATATACTCAGTGACTGACATAGATGCTGTATGTATAAAATTCTTGGGGGAGGGGTTGTGTCATTTGAATAGGATTATGGTGGGTATCGCGATGAAACAATGGCAATGGGTATCTCCATGAAACAATAAATTAAATTAATTTAATTTAATTCAAATTAAATGGTGCTATTCATACTTGTCTTTTAATATTTTTATGTCGATTATTTTTTTCTGCCATCTTATGCTTTTGCAGAATGTACACAATTGACAGGTTTTTTTCATTTGTTTAGGTGACTTCAAGTGTATTGGGCAGTCCTGTCATGACTATAAGGAGCATCACCTGCGTGGAAGGGCATGAGGCTCTGGACAACCCCTAACCACCAATCCTCTCTCCTTCCTGATGGTGCTGTGACTTCCATGCCTAACTATATTGTTAGTTTAAAAAGTATGACCACTGAGAAACACCTCATCTCCCGCTCTTTGAAATTACAGACCCATCCCCTACCAAGAACTCCTTATTTTAGTATTTTAGACCCTATCCATTCTATTGGAGATCCCCAGATACCAAATTTAGTTCAAATAAAACTGAAGTTTTTACCATACTGTGTGTTGAGCTTCTGGACTGACCTCCAGGCAGATGCTCTGCCCTTAGCCATATCAAATTCTTTTCTCCAGGTTTTTCTAGATTTTACCTTTGTCCTTTCTCCCATGAGTTTTAGATACTAGTGTTAGTCAAGCTTTCTCAAAAAGCAGAGTCTCAGGCAAAAGCTTGCATTGCATAGTTTATTTCGGGAAGCAGTCCCAAGGAAAAGGATAGGGCATTAGGAAAATGAAGCAAGCAAGGAAGGAAGGAAAGAATACTTTAGAGTTTGTTGTTGGGATGGTCACAGTATGGATCTCTTAGGCTAAATTCTGTTGGGAAACCTTTGATCCATGTGTCATGATCCCCCAACTTGTCCACCTGGGGGACAGGAAAAGGTTGTATTTAACCATTGGCTTCAATATCCCATTGGTCAGGAATTGGATCCACGGAGTATTAACTCCATTATAATTCCAGGCTCGTCCATGTGTCAAAAATGGCTTATCTAATTGTTACAAGGAATTCATGTGACAGCATGAGATGTTTAGTGCAACAGAGGGAAGTGGTTTAAGAATCTGTTCACTTGCAAACCATGATCATAGCAATGGCTGTGATAAAAATGCGAACGGAGGAGATAGGATACAAAACTACCTAACATGTGTGTTGTGTCCATGTTGCTCAAGGTGATGAGGTCATGGACCCTGGATTAAAATCTGCTCTATATTATCAGTACCAGGACTCTCTTATTCCCAGGCAACAAGAGGGAGGATGCGCTTTCATCTGATAAGCATTAACTAGTGAAAGTGTATTATCCAGATAAAGCCAGCCAGAAGAAAGATAAAATCTCAAGAGAGCTTCAAATGGGCATGTTTTTATACAAGGCTCAAATCGATAATAATAAGCCCCTTGACTCCACGTTGGCCTTTCATTCTTCTCCCAATTTAAGCCTTCTTCCAATTCAGCATGGTCACTAACCCTATCGTATACGGTAGCGTTCTCAAAGAGAAAGGCCTTATCAGTTTGCTACCGTTATCTTCACCCTTTGTCCTGGAAACTTTCATATCATTTCTAATCTTTGTAGAATCTGGACGCTTTGATGGGTCCTGCTGATGCATCCAGATGTAAACCATCATTATATGGATCCCATGTATGAAGTAGGACTGAACATTAATCAATCATTAGGCATCTGTGATTTCAGCACTTCCCCCTTTGAAGTCTCTAATAAACGTCCGCATTTAATATTCACTACCCACTTTGTGTTTAAACCTGTGGAAGAATATTGTCTCAAATGATTTTGTGTTAAAATTCTCCATTGCCAGTGTTTACACATGCGTGTGTGCACGCGCTTGTGTGTCCGTGTGTGTGCGTGTGTGCGCGCGTGCGCGCACGCATGCATGGGCAGGTGATGGAGGGAACGTAGAAGTTACAAGACCTGGGGTGTTATGAATTAAAGGAGGAAGGATCTTCTTAAGTTGGGTCCCTAGTAGCAGGGTGTGAGACAAAGATTTGAATGCAAGTGGTGTATTGGGTGATCCCAATTTGGCGTCCCAATTTGGGTGATCCCAGGAAACACTGGTAGGCAACAGGGAAATAAGACAGAAAAAGCCAAGAAAGCTGTGTTATTCCACATCTCTGAGAAGCAGGCACCAAGGCAGGGTCACACGTATATGGATTTCATTGGGGGAAAGTGTCTATGTTAAGAGAAAATGGGAAGGGACTAGGAGAAGCCTGGAGAATGGTCAGATTTCAGTGGAAGTTGGAAGGAGACGGGGAAGAAGGAACGTCGGGCAGAAGCATCTTAGACCTCTTAGAAAAGTTTGGTAAGGCCTGTGGGGAGCCCTTGAGTCCTGGAAGCTAGCAGAGAAATATCGCACGTGCCTCAGGGTCCCCGTCTCTCAGTCAGTGGCTGAGAGCAGTTCTTGGGAAGCGTGGTCTTGGTGCAAATGCAGTGATGGATGTAAGAACAAAGCCGCTGGGTCTCTCAGTCCGCTGCTTCCCCGTAGTCAGAGATCTGACAGGTGTATTCTCCAAACCATCACAGAAGCCAATTCCAGGTGCAGGTGCTGCGAAAGAGTGTGTCACTGACATAGGCACTGGGGCTCGGTCTTGCTCATGACCTCTGATGCCTGGGGAGAACAGATCCAAAAGTTGGCCTACCTGAGAGACGAGGAAGCTGAGATCCTTAGCCACTTGGTACCATGTGGCATCACTTGAGGGCTGCTCCCAGGATCACCAGCCACCTGGCGCCTCTCACTTGTCCCCCGCTCAGCCAGAGAAAGCCCCCAGGCAGAGAAGCACAGATGCTCGAGCGGGAGGCCATTGGCACACACAGAATGGAAAGTACCAAGGGGCTATGGCGGAACACCAGCAGAATCCGTTACAGTGAGCTGAGGAAAAAAGGAAAGCGGATTCTCCTGAATGCTAATTATTTGTTCTTCAGCCTCTCTAGGTTTCCCCGGCTTTGAGGGTAGTCAAGTAGCATTTTCTTTCTGTTTATGATTTCCCTCTGAGACTATCATTGCTTTAGGCAAATGTATTCATGTGAAGAATCATTTTTCTCCATGTCTGAGCCTGCAATAAATGTCAACCCTTTTTTTGGCAACCGCGGCTAATGCTGCAGACCTACCATTACCGAAATTGAAATTACATATGTTAGGACCCCAGATCAATTTATTTCAAGGGACATCCAAGATCACTCTGGACAGGCAATGAAATCTCTCCACCTCTGTGGCTCTGAGCCTCTCTCTGGGAAATGAAGATGGGATTGTTTTTTTTCTTTTTTCTTTTTTTTTTTTTTTAAACTTGCTTTTCTTTTTCTTCTCCGTTCTGGAATGAAACACAAAATGTGAATAAATTGTTAGCCCCCTTAATTCCCCTCCGATCTGGCATCCTCTCTAAAATACTGAGTAAAAGCAGGCACTCAAGAAGCAAAGTTGAAGGTCTTTAAAGTTTGCTCAGTGAAACCTCTAAGGTGTTTGATACATAACCCTTACATTTACCTATGAATCATAGGCTGTTGGAGAAGAAACTAAGGAAGTATCACGGCCAGGCTTCATTTTACAGGTAAGAAAAATGAGCAACAGAGAAGGAAATGACTTGGCCAAAGATGTACATCAAGGTAGCAGCAGAGCTAAGCCCAGAATGAAGGTTGCCTGAAACCCAGTCTAATATTTTCCAGGAGAACTTAATAATTACACACGTAGTACTGATAAAGTAATAAGAAATGGTACTTATGTTTTAAGTTCTCGTATAAAGAATTTCTGTGCATTGTCTCATATATGGAGAACTTTAATGGTAGAATGGGCCATTGAGGAGGCATGGCTGGTATCTGGTTAAGACGAGGGGGTCTCTGGAATCAGAACACTTGGGTTCAAATTGTAGTTCCAGCGCATCCTACTGCTGAACCCGAGTGATTCCTCAAAGCCATCTTGCTCTTGGTGAGTCAGAGCACCGATCTCAATATCCTTCAAAGGATCGCATGAGCTTACACAACCGCATTCCCAGGTGGTGTCTAGGCCACTCCAAGTACTCATAGCCGTGAGCTATTAAAATGCCACCACGGGGCACCTGGGTGACTCAGTCGGTTCAGCGCCCGACTTCGGCTCCGGTCATGATCTCTTGGTTCGTGAGTTCGAGCCCCGCTTTGGGCTCTGTGCTGACAGCTCAGAGCCTGGAGCCTACTTTGGATTCTGTGTCTCCCCATCTCTCGACCCCTCCCATGCTCATGCTCTGTCTCTCTCTCTCTCTCTCAACAATAAATACACGTTAAAAAAATTTAAAATGCCACCTCGACAATAGCTCTTTAAGGTAGACGTTATCAGTCTCATTATACCAAGAAGGAAACAGAAACTTACCAACGTGCTTCAGCAGCAGGTGGAAGAAAGAGCTCGCTTCGCACTCTGGTGCTGGACCTACAGCCTTAACAACTGAGTTTTACCACCTGCTTCTCTTTTTAATGGCGGATACCCAGGCAATGACGCTATAGTCATGTAACTTCAGATGTGTTTCTCATCCCACTTGGCAAATCACATCCCTCTGCTTGGATGCAATCTCTCTCTCACCCTGGGTCTTAATGATTTTCCTTAAGATTTCCAGTGCTCTTCTCATCCCATCCTCCTGCATTGGATTGCTCATGGTCATAAGCCAAAGACAGTATTACTCATACTTAGAAAAAAAAAGTCATGTGCAATTCCTCAAATTTCAATCTAATGACGTGAATCCTTATCAACCATATTTAAGGCAGATTTTTGGGGGCCTTTTTACATGCTCTATGAAATGGTTGCTACTCGTTTCTCCTTTGCATCTTGATTTGTATAGTATAGTTCACACCTCTGGAGGTCTCTTACTGCCCCTGGATTTTGCTCCTGCCTTTAAAAAGCTCAGAACTTAAGAGAAAAGTATTTATCGGAAGCATATGTACATTATCTATAATGGGGCAAATATCCAGTTGAGTAGGACAAGCTACAGGCTATAAAATGGAGTAACAAAAAACGTAATTTGTAGTGTGAGTTTTAAATATTAGAGCTACAAATTGTAGAATATCACTGCTGTGCCTGAACCAAAATATACAACTGTGCTAAGAACTTGGAACAGAGGAAAGTTAAGCTGTTAAGACATTATACAAAAGATAGAGCAAGGCAGGCAGAATTATCTGAAGGAGAACACAGTTCCTAGGATGGCTAGACATCAGAGCACCGGTTTTGAATAGGTTAATAGCCTTAGAAAATCATGTGTCAATAAGAATGGGGTTGGGCATGCCTGTTAAGAGAAGGAGCTGGGAGTTTATACTAACAGTGTCCAATCATTTGGACACGTTGGTACAATTTTTCTTTCTTTTGGGATTCTTCCTACAGTCCTCACTTGTATGCTTACCGAAGGGCATCAAGGAGATCCTGCGTTGGTGACAAAGACTTTGGTGAGTTTCCCTTCTATTACAAGAATTCCTCATGGCCACCTGGTAACAGTTTCTGGTTGTGATTTGGGGTCCCATGTTTATTGGCTTCAGAGAAAGAGAAGACTTGGGAAAAATCTGAACATCTCTGGCTCACAAGATGACTATATTATTGTTGTGTATGGATAAAATGACACTTTGGGGACACATCAGTTTTGTATTTGTTTACTTAGTGACTCATTTTTTCAGTGACTTGTCATTACTGGGTGCCAGTGAAACAGTGTCTGCTCCCTTAAGTGGAGCCAGACCCAGTGAGTATCTCTCTTAGAATCTACTTCACCATTACCAGGTTCATACCCGTCTTTTAGTGATAGCCACCCTTTAAAGGCCAAACTCATTACTTTACAAATGGTACCAGTGTCTCTTTCAGGGAAGCAACGGATTGTGTTAGGCAAATACCATGACGGTTCCATCGGGGTTGATGTGGGAGGGTTGAGAGCATGGTATAGAGAAAAAGAAATGAACAGAAATTTAAGATGGAGGGAGGTAAAAACAGGTAGGAGACAGAAAGGAGGGACAGAAAACTGAAGGGCCTTCATTAATATGGAAGAAAGCTGATTCCCTGTCATCACACGTGGCCAATGCAATTTTTCCATTCCAGGATACATTAGAAGTTTTGTCAGTTTTCTGGGAAAAAGGAAGCCTCACGTAGATTGATAGCTATGTTATTGCTATTGCTGTTGCTGGACTTAAGAGAAGAGCTACAGGTCAGGTCTATGTTGACATGTGTCTGAATAGAGACATCATCTATGAGGTGGTCCACAAACTGAATTAATTCAGAGGAGACAGCAACCAAGAATCAGAAAAGAAAATGTAGGTTACCTTCACCCCCCTCACCCCGCCCTCCAGGTGCAGAATCGAGAAGGCTGATTTCTCTGTTGATTCTGAATCTGAAAGCATGGGACATTTCTGCTGACATTTGTGTGTCATCGTGAACTAATTGCTTAGTTGTTATCACAGGGATTAATCAAAAGGGGGGATCATTGTATATTGGGGCAATCAGAGATCATTTCATAGATGGTGCAGCAGCCAAGTGGAATTTTGAGGCACAAGCCACATTTTGATAGGCAAATAAGTGTTAAATAGAGGATGTTAACTAGTGGTTAAATCCACTAGTTAAACTAGTGGTTAACTAGGGGAGGTGGGAAGATGAACTGTGTAGAAAGGGGGTTCTGAGCATCTGTGAAAGTAAAAGTCATGTGTCGTAGTTGTTGAGCAGAGCGTCTCGTTGGAGCCTAGGGATGTATGTCACGTTTATAACGCCCTATCCGCTGATATACTAACCACGCAAGCACATAACAACCAGAGGTCCTGGGGCCATGTCATCTTTGAGAAGTCATTCATAAGGCCTTAAATAGAGCCTGTGAGTCACTGGGGGAACTATAAAAGCAGAAGCCAGGTAGTGCATCGAAGTCAGGGACCAGGACAAAGCAACCATGCGTCCCTCTTGGGCTCATTTTGAAGTACCAATGGAAGATGAGCCAATGTTACTGATGCCACGGACCATGGCTCCCAGCCCACCTCTGATCTGAGTGACGTCCTGTTGGACAGTTCCATGTACTTTGACTGCATTGCACCCCAAAGAGACACAGTGACGTTCTACTTTCTGCTGCAGAGATCTCTTCTTACTGAAGGCTATTTAGCTCCTGTACCTGGTGCAGCGCATAAAGGTAGGTGAACGAATGCCTTCCAGGAACCCCCCACTATTGAGGAATGGAAGATTAGAAGTAGATGTCCCTGCTTCCAGCTTTGGACACAATGCTGACACTCTTTCTGATAGGTTGTTAAAGAAAGTGCCCATAAGCACTGAGGCCCATTTGTTCACAACAGTGATCTGCTTTATAATGTACCTTCCTCTGCTTGACCCACTGTCCCCATTCCTTCACTCCTGTTTTCAGGGCTATCTCCCAAAGAAGCCTGCTTCCAAGTTCTTCTCTAAGACTTTGTAGTATGAAATCTTTCCATTGGAAAACCATTTGAGAGGACTATGTGTTCTTGAGATACAAGCAGGAGAAGGCCAGAATATTCTGTATCCTAACCGGGTCACGGTACTTAAGGAAAGGATTCATCCTTGTAGGAGTCAGGGGCAACGGGGGTGTAGGAATAATTGGGAACCAGCAAATATTCTAGATCCCTAGACTAAGAATTTGAACATTTAAACCATGGAGAACTGCTAAAATTTGGGGGGGGGGGCTCAGATGTTCCAGGATAAAATCAAGGTTTTAGAGGGAAGATTATATGCCTAGAGTACAGAGATGAATTTAGAAAGACTCAGGCAAGAGACAGCCAGACCTCGGATGTGTTAATCAAAAACAGATAATACTTTCATTTTTTTCCCCCTGCAGTTTAAATTTTATAAAACTTTTAGGTATTTACATTTGTAGTCTCAGGCCAAATGATAGGTTTTCCATGAACAAAGAGAACTGCCTTTCCCGGGTGTATATATTATACGCGAGTATCCTTGTAATTCTCTTACTGACACCACAAATTTTCAATAAGCCCTTGACTACTGGGCTTCAAGATCTAGTGGCTGATTTGAGGAGAAGGCATTGAAAAACCTGTTCAGATCCTCCTGGCACAGTACAAACCAGCTGCACTAGGTTTTTTGATGAAAAGTGAAGACCAGCCTCTTCTTTGGAGCATTTGCCTCCACAGGCTGAAACACATGAAAATGGGAAATGTTTTATTTTAGAATGACTGAATACAAGATCAATATTTATCATGGAGGTTGCTGATATCCCATTAAGAAAAGTTCAAGTGCAATTTGGAGAGATGCTTTTGGTGGACTTGCAAGGGAAATGGGCTTTCCATTGAATTCAGAAGGCAGTTTGTAATGAAATTCAAAATTGAGTGAAATTGGTCCAATCTAAACACCCAGAAAAGAAATTTAAGTCTCTTTAGAAGACCTCAGTCCAATTTCAAATCAATGGGAGCCGATATATTATCTGAGGCATATAATGAAAGCCAAATTTCCACCCGGCTCCAACATGCCTATGCCATTGGCATTTTTGAGTGTTAGCAGAAAATACAAGCAAAGGCAAAGAAATATCTATAAAGGCAGGAACAAACATCACCAGAATTTGGTTTGGATGATTTTTAATGTTTTTCAACCTCCTCGGCCTGGCATTCAAAGCCCCCCATGTGTTATCTTTAGCGTATGTTTGTAACCTTGGGTAACAGGATTTTAAAACAGGGGTCAAGAGAGAGCGTTTCCTTAAAGAAACTCAGTTCTAGGGAATTTTCCCTCCCCCCCCGCCCCCCGTGGGGACAATGGGAATTATGCTTTTCTCTTACTTCAAGTCAAATGAACAAGGATTTCAAAAGACATTTGGCAAAACTAAAATCTGGGGACTACAGTAGCCTGATGTGTATTTCATACACTTCAGCAATCTATACGTGACAGGTGGTGACTGTGGTCCAAAGAGACACAGCAGGGCATGAGAAAGATCTGGTTGTAGAAAAAGCTAATTATGCTTCCACTCACAGCATGGGGACAAGAAGCATACATTCCCCAAGTGAGTCACCAGGACTCTACTCCTTTCACTTTTGGGTTTCTTGTGGCACATAGGCATCTTATTGGGGACACTGCACCATATATAGGTCTTTGATTCAAAGTGGTGACATATGAAAAGCGGATCTTGTAATCACAGGTCCACACAAAGATGCCTTTGAGGCCTTGCAAAAAGGGAAGGGAACTCATGACCATACCCACAACGCATGTGGATTCACGTATTCATAGGTCTATTCTTGTCAGAATGAATTGCTTATATTTCCAGGTTGGAAGACATTCGATGCGGTCACTTTCCATCAAGTGATCACTTGATCTCCTTAAGTAACGGTGCCCCTTTGGGTCCAAGAGTTGAGCTCTGTCGCCGGCAGGTTGAACTGTGGCGGTGGCAGAGGGGAGGTCGGTTTTGGCTAGTGGGGCCTCACGAATCTCCTCCATCTGTATCAGCACAGCCAGTGCCCTTATTGTAATGCTGTTAGGAGGTGGCCGAGGCATTGTTTCTCCTTGATTGGTGAGCACACCTTTCGTGATAAATGTGCACTAGTGGAAATCAACATAAAATTGACGGACGCCCTTCTTGATCTCCTTGCCTGCCCTCCTCCCCTTAGCCCAGACCTCCTTGTTACTCATCTTCCAGTCTTTCTCCTTTCACATTTCTTCTGGCCGGCCAGGCCATTTCATTTGCCACTGCCCAAGTTTCACATAGAAGCTGACCTCAGGGAACTTCTCGTTCAACACAGAGTGAATAATCCAATCTCTACCCATTGGGAGAGACTTGCCTTGCAATGATCTACCAAGACCATCCACAAGTGGGCTGTAGTTCAGGTGAAATCTGCTACAAGCTTATACTCATATACTGAGCCTTGAGGTATCTGATCATTCAGATTTATACCCACCTCGCTTCACTCGGTCACAAGATGCATGCTGCTTTAGGGAGGACATGACCTTAGATGAGACAGTTCTCTACAGACAGACTCTGATGGAAATAACAGCAGGAGACTGTTTCTTGACCGTAGCCTCCTGACTGGGCAATAAATCCTTCATGAAGGTGGCTCTGAACAGTGAATCTCTATGTCTGCCATTGTTCACCCCTGTGTACTTCCGATGAATTTACCCATATACAGTCAAAACAGTTTCTGCAGGATTCTGGTGGAGCTTTATTTTTTTATTTTTATTTTTATTTTTTACATTTATTTATTTTTGAGAGACAGAGAGAGACAGAGCACGAGCAGGGGAGGGGCAGAGAGAGAAGGAGGCGCAGAATCCGAAGCAGGCTCCAGGCTCTGAGCTGTCAGCACAGAGCCTGAGGGCAGGACTCGAACCCATGAACCGTGAGATCGTGACCTGAGCCGAAGTCAGATGCTTAGCCGACTGAGCCACCCTAGTGCCCCCTGGCGGAACTCTATTCTTGAGGGGAGCTTGTAACATGAAAGACAGAAGGATAAACGATGTTCATCCAGCTGTTGTTGGTCTCAAGGCTGCAACTGGTGTAATCACCTCTCTGCTGCATTGTCCATTCTAGATTCCTCTTCCCCTTGGCTACTCTTGCTGCTGGCCTTGTTAGATAGCTTGCAGACCCAGATCCTCATCTTTGAGGGACCTGACCCTCTGGTCATGATGTCTTTCTCAGTCAGAGGTTGCCCTGCCTATCCTTTTACCATTAAAACTGGGGAAGGGATACCAAAAGGCACCCAGGTGGGTCACCAGGATTCCACATGGGATCCTTCCTCCTTGCACCAGAGCAGGGCCCAGACCAGAAGCTGTATCCTTTACTCATTGCCTGGCACATACTCACAAATATCTGTGCAATGAGTAAAGATCTTCATGGACTTATTAATACTGGTGCCATCACCTGTTATTCACTCCCACTCCCCATCTCCAGTAATTGAACTAATTATTTACGGCTAAATGTACACCTCAGGAGTGTCTTCGCCAACCAGAGTGTAAGAGACAGCATAATATCAACTGGCACTTGGCGGAGTTTTCCGCTGGTTCCCGAAACCTCTGTGTTCTCATCCCCCCTGTATTTTCCAATCAATTTGTGCAAAAACGTTGCTCAGTCAATTGCCTTTACTTGCATGCCATGACTTACTAAGACGAAACTTCTGCTTGTAAAACTATCTGAGACTATTTCATTGAGGACTTTCAGAAAGGCTAGCAGGAGCTACAACTGTGTTCAATTGGCCCATTAAACACTACACAGTCACTCTTTTATTATCTCATTGATTAGATTTTGGGATTAAAGACAATACATACAATATAATCTCTTCTCTCGTGGTGTACGGCTTCTGCAAGAGGCTGCAATAAATGCTCTGCAGACGGTGCGTAAGGTTCGGAGGGGACCCTAAAGGGTTTCTTATAAACTAAGCCCAAGGCAGCTAAGGAGCTCAGCGGTTAAGGAAAGACGCATTCACAGAGGGGGACTGACCTGATCTGGGGATGGAGACCCATTTGAGAAGAAGATCCCAGGCAGAGTGAGGGCACAGAAGCCTTTAGAAGGAGGCAGCACAGGACCACCAGGGGACCCTGGATAGTTTGGTGTTGTGTGTGCAGGAAAACAGCACAGACCATGAAACGCATTCAGTGACACTCTGAACAATTGTGGATTACAGTGTAAGTGGCAATAACCCTTAAAGGCTTTTATTTTTAAAAAAAATTTAACATTTATTTATTTTTGAGAGAGAGAATGAGACAGAGCATGAGTGGGGGAGGGCAGAGAGGGGCGGGGGGGACACAGAATCTGAAGCTGGCTCCAGGCTCTGAGCTGTCAGCCCAGAACCTGAGGCTGGGCTCGAACTCACCGACCCTGAGGTCATGACCTGAGCCAAAGTTGGCTCCTCTAAATGACTGAGCCACCCAGGCAGCCCGAAGGTTTTTTTATTTTAGATATATCATTTTAGTGAAAATACAGAAGGTAAGCTGGAATGGAAGGTGATGGAAGGCAGGAGACACAGAGGGAAAAGACTTAAGTAAGACTGAGCATTCTTCTATTGAACTTCTGTGACTATTTCAGGTACTGACAACAGAAAGAAGGCATACTTTCTTGGTCCTCTACCAAGAAAGAGATGAACCAGTTCTGCCCATGGGAGGTACCAACGTGTATGAAATATCTACCCTGGGAGGCACCATGCCTGATATTACATAGATGGTAACATCTCTAACTCTTTCACCAATGCTTTGAAAAAAAATACCATTAGCCCCATTTTACAGAAGAGGAAGATGAGACTGGATTTGGAAGTCAGTCATATGTGGGTCTGAAACTCGCTTCTGTTATACCGCAAGTGTGCCATTAGAGGGAAAGTACTTGAAGACTGTGATCTTTTTTTTTTTTTAATGTTTTTATTTATTTTTGAAGGACAGAGAGACTGAGCGTGAGCAGGGGAGGAGCAGAGAGAGAGAGGGAGACACAGAATTTGAAGCAGGCTCCAGGCTCCGAGCGGGCACCCGGGCGGCTCAGTCGGTTAAGCATCTGACTTCGGCTTGGGCCACGATCTCACGGGTCATGAGTTCCAGCCCCGCATGGAGCTGTGTGCTGACAGCTCAGAGGCTGGAGCCTGCTCTAGATTCTGTGTCTCTCTTTCTCTCTGCCCCTCCCCCGCTCACTCTCTGTCTCTCTCTCAAAAATAAATGAACATTAAAAAAAATTAAAAAAAAAAAAACAACACAAAGGAGTCTGGAAGCAAGTCCCTCTTGCTTGAGGAATTTCTCCAGCATCATGGGGACTCGTTTGCCTTCCAGCAGGCACGATCTAGAGGAAGTTGAAGTCGTTAATGTACATGGGGACAACCTGCAAACAGTGCGAGGTGGGGGTTGTGCGTATATGTGCCAGCCTTTCCAAGCTCTGGTGGGATCCTTCCAAGGTAGTTCCATATAGCTTGGAGAGCGTCCCCAATGGATGAAATGCCCACACCCCACAATGATGCACTCTCTTCATGAACGTACCATTCCCTGCTTCCTATCCTTTTGTGCTTCTCATAACCCTCCCTCCCCCAAATGATCGGTACCCAACTCCTGGTTTCAGGATTAATTTGGACAGAACCCTAACTAGGTCCAATATTTAAATAAAAATACCTGTTGGTTTACAACTTATACCTAATTATTAGCTCAGTGTTGGATGTGTAAATGGCATGCAGTGAATGATTTCTAAGTGACCAAATCGATGGGTCCAGGGCATCATTTGACACTGAAGATAATAGATTTTAAAATTAAGTTTAAAGGATAGAGTATAAATGACAGTTGAAAGTTTCAGCTTGGGTGGGATTACTATAAAAGAAAATATTGAACACTAAGAAGACGGGGACAAAAAATTTGGACAAATACCAACTTTCTTAGTGTTGTAAAACATATGTAACATTTACCATTTTAACCAATTTTATGTGCATTATTCTGTGACATTCAATACATTCATAATGTTGTGCAATGGTCACCACCATTCATCTCCAAAAATTATGTTCACAAACTGAAATTCTGTTCCCATTAAACAATAACTCCCCATTTCCCTCTCCCCATGGTAATCACCTAAACACCAACTTTTTAAAAGAAATTCTTTAATGTTTATTTTTGAGAGAGAGACCGAATGTGAACAGGGGAGGGGCAGAGAGAGAGGGAGACACAGAATCCGAAGCAGGCTCCAGGCTCTGAGCTGTCAGCACAGAACCCGATGCGGGGGTTGAACTCACAGACCGCAAGATCATGACCTGAGCCAAAGTCAGACCGTTATCTGACTGAGACACCCAGAGGCCCCATCTAAAGACCAGCTTTTAGTAATTAGGTTTAGAGAAAGGCTAACCAACTCAACAGAGAGAGAGGTGTTCACAAAGTAGAAAATGGAAGCAATTCCTTGAAACACAGAGGAGATAGTTTTAAGAAAAGAAAAATGGCTTATGGGATTTAATGTTACATAGAGGTCAAGTTTGGTAAGAGATAAAATACATCTGTTGAATTTGGAGATGAGGTATGCATGGAGTAGTGAACATAGAATCATGGCTACAGTGGACAGAGAAGAAAGTTGAAACAAAGTGGGTCCTAACCCTATGATGGTCTTCCGTTTTATTTTATTTCCTCCAGAAAGAGTTATTGACTCTTCAAGTTGTGTTAGACATTATACTTAAATTGAAGAAATTGTGTAAAATCTTTTAGCATGAGAAGTCAGGTTGCAGAATTCTTTCAGAACATTTTAGCTAACTAAACATAATCCTCTATGATGTGCTATGCTCCATGCTGGGCATTTATTATATGTTAACCCATTTTTAAGTAGGTATTTCTTGTTTTTTTAATGATCATGTGGTATTTTAATTCTCATTCTTTCTTTTTCATATGAAATTTATTTTCAAGTTGGTCTCCATAGAACACCCAATGCACATCCCAACAGGTGCCCTCCTCAATGCCCATCACCCATTTTCCCTCTCCCCCACCCCCCCATCAACCCTCAGTTTGTTCTCAGTGTTTAAGAGTCTCTTATGGTTTGCCTCCCTTCCTCTCTGTACCTTTTTTTCCCCCTTCCCCTCCCCTCTGGTCTTCTGTTGAGTTTCTCAGGGTCCATATATGTGTGAAAACATATGGTATCTGTCTTTCTCTGCCTGACTTCTTTCACTTAGCATAACACTCTCCCATTCCATCCACGTAGCTATAAATTTCTAGCATAATTTTATGGATAAAGAAGAGGGGATCTGTGAAATTAAGAGAAACTGAGAAGTTTTCCTGTGGTATTTTAATACTACTGGTAAATGGTGTGATTAGAGTGGGTTCAAGATCTGATTCTTTGGTTACTATTCTGGTAGGTGCATAGCTTGGGAAGTTATGCTGCCCTGCAAAAATCTGGATATTTAGGGATTAGGAAAGGGAAGATTATGGGCTAAGTGTATGTATGGGCTTATTTATATTTTGGCTGTAAGTGATAAGGTCATACATTTAGGTATGACTCAGTGCCTTCTATCAAGGGCATGAGTGCCCAAAATGCAATTGGTACCAAGCTCAAGTTTAATTTTCTCTCGAGTATTAACAACCGTAATTTGTGTTTAGCTTCAGGAATGTCCTCCATGTGGGCTTCTCTGAAACCCTCTGTCTCCCCTTGGGCAAGGCATCTATCATTGCCCCTTGCACTTGCCTCTAAGAATGAGTTCAAACATTTTCCATTGCAGTTTACAGACACTGAACTCAGACTGACTTAAGCTAAACTTAATTTAATTTCGATTAAAATTGGCTATTTCATTCAAAGTAAAAGTCGAGACTTTGGCAACGTCAAGTCACGATCTGATAAAAACGTTCCAACAGTATCTTCAGAATTTGGTCTCTCTTCTGCTAGCTCAACTCCTCTTTCCCAGACACTGATCTCATTTTTAAGTGGACTCCCCCATGTGGTGCAAAGACGGCCCCCCACAGATCGAAGCTTACATTCCACCAAGCTCAACAACTGAGAGGCAAGGTCTCGCTTTTCTGTAGTCACTGTCCACGTACCAGTACTGACCTTGAAGGCCCTTGTTTTGGTCATATGCACATCCAGGGAATAAGGCATTGGGGTCAGCTCGCCTGGATAAAAGGTGTCAAGAGTAGAGGGATAGGATGGTGTGGGTCTCCAAAATAAGTAAGAGAAAGAGGACTGAATACTTAAAAAACAAAGCCATAGATGTCTTGTCATAGCATTTGTCACAACGTATTTCAGTTTTCTATGCCCTTCACTTAACTCAAACCCAGCATATTAAGTTACATTTTTGTATCTCTTCATCAAGTGTCCATCCAACACTTATTCACTTGGTATTTATTACATTAATAGCAACTATACTAAATTCGTAGTACATGGTAATGAATAAGATAACAAACATCTTTTCTGGACTCAGAGAACGTATAGGTTTCTGTAGAGACAGACATGGAAAGATTGTGATAATTTTCTTTTCATTGACATGGAGAGAGAGGAACAGAGAGAGAGAGAGACAGGGAGAGAATCTCAGGCAGGCTCACGGCAGATCATGGAGCCCCATGGGCTCAATCCCACCACTGTAAGGTCATGACCTGGGCCAAAATCAAGACTCAAATGCTCAACTGACTGAGCCACTCAGGTGTCCCAGGTGTGATAAGTTTTATGAAAGCAAAAAATAAGGTTCTATGGATTTCTAGAAGCCTAGGACAGAGAGCTAAAGCCCTAGTCTAGAACTAGTCTAGGAGGCCAGGAAGGCTCTCTCAAGTAAAGAATAGATAATTATAGATAAATATAGATATATGTAGACCTTAATAGATACTCCCTAAATGAGAAATGGACATTTTAGACACTATTTTAAATGGCTAGAAAAATATCTTATGATGTGAGTAGTTTCATTTTGCAAAAGACCTTCACATTACATATAGAGTTCTCACACACTACGCATATATACGTGCACACACGCACACACACGCATGCACACACATATACACACATACACCACACATTTATCTGCCGTCCCTTACATATTTGTTTTGAGGAAGGGTAAAAGACCAATGAGACAAGCGTATACCCAGCAGGGTGAGACTGGGTCTCGATAAAACTAGAAATGTGAGCAGAGATCAATCGTCTCCGGAAGGATCATGTTGCCACCTAATGGTTTGAGATTCCAGAAGCCCTTGGAAGGCTTAAATTAGGAGACACAAGCTTCACCTGTTGGACAGGTCACTTAGCTACCACGTGGAAGATGTATTGTAGGGGAGTGGATATTAAGAGTGGAAACGAGGAAACTAGTTAGTCTCTCAATAGACTCTCCCGGATGGATGAAGAAATGGCCGCTTTTGGCTGTGTGGATTTTAAATGTTGGGATTATAAATGTCTGGATGTTTGGACTGTAAATGATTTTGGATTATAATTGACTAGAACATTAGTTTACTTGGGGTTTTTATTTTGTAACACACCTTCACATGTGTCTGCCCACTTTCTCTACCTAGGTAATATGAGGAAATAGAGCCTAAGTGGTTTGCTCAAAACCGTAGTGCTTAGGGAACGCCTAGGTCCCTGACTCTCCATCTTGTCTGAGGAGACCCGGGCACTAGACCTGTCACTCACCGTCACCTGTGTGCTGCGGTGTCAGCAGCTTGAGAGAACAGAGCTTGGAGTACCCCTCTGCCACTGATTCACAGGGTAACCTTTGCAGATCGTGTCCCTGAGCTTTTTATGCTCCCACTCCCATATAAAAGGGGGTGTTAATAAAATCATCTGTGCTTTCACTCAGCAGGATAATTGTACTAATCGGATGAGAAACTGCCTGTGCAGTGCCACGCAGGTTTGTTCATTCATTAAAATTTATTAAGTGCCGATTATACACCAGGAACTGAGCCACATATTGGGGTTGTGCGTTCCAAAGAGACGCAATCTCTGCCTTCGGCTAACAACAGAAAGGGATACGATAATTAAGGCACAGTGCATCAGCTGTTACAAAGGTTGAGCAAAAGATACTCTGGTGGGCACCATGAGAGGGGTCCTTAGCCCACTTGGGGTGAGGCGTGATCAGAGAGCACGGAAGGAATAGTCAAAGAAGGAAGGAACACATTCCGAACACATTCTGAACACAGCACCCTTAATGTTTAGTTATTACTTGATATTTCCAGTTATTCTTGTCTGCAATGATATTAAAACATGTACTATTAATTTCCTTGTTATTAAAAACCATGAAGGGACCATAAAAGAGTCTGTTTAGATGATTTTAGCCACAGATACGGTGAGACTTCCTGGGAGTGAGTCTTTCTACTCCTATACAGATGGCTCCCAGCAAGAGGACAAATTTCTTTCCAGTGGGAACCACAGTGCAGCAGCTGGCATTTCTGATACTTCCATAGCTGTCAATTTTTACCCCAAATCTGCTTCCTCTGTGTACATGCTATAAATCACGTAGATTTTTATTAGGAAGGCATTATGCTTCTTAACAAGGTAACACCTTCAGGAGGTGAGACTGTTTGCCTCTGCCACGAGTAAATGACATTTAAAAAAATGAGCGGGTACTGTGGTAGGATCAAATGGATTGAAATATAGGGTGGCAAGCTCTTTCCTTCTTTTATAGACCAAACTATGTTTTTTATGACCCTTCCTCTTGCATCTGAGCGCCAAAAGATTCTAAACTTGAAATCACTGAAGGTATAAGTGACATATTTTACTTTCAAAGAGAAGTTTTAGTATGTTTTCTTGCTTCCTCATCCCCTTCTCCTTTCTTTTCCTTTCCTTTTGTTTCCTTTCGTTTCCTTTCCTTTCCCTTCCCTTCCTTCCCTTTTCTCTTTCTTTCTTTCTTTCTTTCTTTCTTTCTTTTTTATTTTTTTTTCATGTCAGAGTTTATAAACATGTGAGTAACTCTGGGTGGGGGGGGGGACCTTGGATTGAAGCAAACTTTTAGAATATGACTAAATGAATGAAAGAGTACTTTTAGAAATTAATGCACACTGAATTTGAAACTACTGGCCTTACCTAAAATTTCCATCAAAACATTGTTAGAACTAAAAGACAAATGCAGTGAAGTTGCAGGATACCAAATCAATACACAAAAATTGGCTGCATTTCTATACACTGAAAATGAACTATCAGAAAAATAAATTAAGAAGGCAGTTCCACTTATGATTGCAACAAAAGGAGTAAAACCTATGAATAACTATAACCAAGGAGTGAAAGCTCTATACATGGAAAATTATAGGACATTGGTGAAATAAATTGAAAAAGACACGAATAAATTGAAAGATATTCCACTTTCTTGGATTGGAATAATTAATATTGTTTAAATGTCCATACTCTCCAGAGCAATCTACAGATTCAAGTCAATCCCTATTAAAATTCCAATGACATTCTCCACCCTGCCTCCTAAAACAGAATAAGCAACCCTAAAATTTGTAAGGAATCACAAAAGGCCCTAAAGAGCCAAAGAAATCTTGAAAAAGAAGAACAAAGCTGGAGGCATCACATTTTATACTGTAGATTTCAAACTGTATTACATAGCTGTAATAATAAAAACAGCATGGTATTGGCATTAAAAATAGACACATCCACCAATGGAATAGAATAAAAGGCTCAGAAAGAAACCAAAGCATATATGGTCCATTAATTGACAATAAAGGAGTCAAGAATATACAATGAGGAAAGGATAATCTCTTTAATGAAGGGTGTTGGGAAAACTGGACAGTCAACATGCAAAACAATGACACCACATCCTTATCTTACACCAAACACAAAAATTAACTCAAAATGGATTGAACACTGGAATTTAAGATCTGAAACCATAAAACTCTTAAAGGAAAACATAAGGGATAAACTCCTTAGTGTTGGTGTTGGCAATAAGTTTTTTCAATTTAACACCAATATCAAAGGCAACAAAAGCAAAAATTAACAAATGTGACTACATCAAACTAAAAAGTTTCTGTACAGCAAAGAAAACCATCAGCAAAATAAAAAGACAATCTACAGAACGGGATGAGATATTTTCAAATTGCCTGTTGGATAAGGGATTAATATCCAGAATATACAAAGAACTCATACAACCTAATAGCAAAAGTAGCCAAAGAATCTAATTAAAGAATGAGCAAAAGGACTGAAAAGACATCTCCAAAGGACACATTCAAATAGCCAACAGATACATGAAAAGATGCTCAACATCACACATCATCAAAGAAATACAAATCAAAACCAGTGAGATATCACATTACAGTTGCCAGAATAGCGACCATATAAAGAAAAGTGTTCAGTGATGTTGGCAAGGATTCAGAAAACGGGGGAACACTTATGCACTATTGGTGGGAATACAGATTGGTGCAGTCACCATGGAAAACAGTGTTGAGTTCCTCAAAAAAAAAAAATTAAAAATACAATTATCATATGATATAGGAATCCCACTTCTGGGTATATCCAAAGGGAATGAAAGCTGGACACATCTGCACTCCCATGTTCATGTTCATTGCGACATTATTTATAGTAGCCAAGAGAGGGAAATGACCAAAGCATCCATCAATGAATGAATGGATAAAGAATATGTGAGATCAATTACACACACACACACACACACAGAGTGGAATATTATTCAGCTATTAGAAAGAAAGAAATCCTGCCATGTGGCACAACATGGATGGACCTTGAAGGCATCGATCTAAGTGAGGTAAGCTGGACAAAGACAAACACCACACGGTATCACTTATGTGTGGAATCTAAGAAAAGAAAGTTAAACTCAAAGAATCAGAGAAAAGTAGTTGTTGCTAGTGGCTGGCTGCAGTTTGGGGAAAATAGGGAGAAGCTGGTTAAAGGTACACATTTTCAGCTAGAAGATAAACAAGGTCTAGAGATCTAATGTACAACATTGTGACTCTAGTTGATGCTATTGTATTGTATAATTACAATTTGCTAAGAAAGTGGAATCTAAGTGTTCTTACACACATAAAAAAGCAAATCTGTAAGGTGATGGATGTGTTAATTAACTAGATGGCAGGGGGGAATCCCTTCACAATGTATATGTATATAAAATCACCACGATGTACACTTTAAATATCTTACAATTTTATATGTCAATTATACCTCAATGAAGCTGAAATTAAAAAAAAAAAAACATAATAAAGCTAATGGGTTTGGAAATGAGGGAGACCCAGAGATTGCTGTAGATTAATTTGATCTTTTTTTAATGCTAAAATGACAACCATGATAATGATTATGAAAAGAGAGATTAAAACAACTATGATTTTATAGGGTGTTATATATAATAAAGCAGTGATAGAGAAATGGGAGTATGGAGTGTTTCTATTATACCATAGAGCATCTTCAAATGTGTCTTTCCAATCTCATTTCGGTATATGAAAAATTCCACTCACCTCGGTTCTTTAGATAACTCTAAAAAAGGGTGAACTGGTAAGGGCTGAACATTCTGTTATTTATTACTACCTTTAAAAAATATGCTTAGCCAAGTCTAAGGCCATCTTCCTCTCTAAATAAAAAATATGTTAAATATTTAATCTTTTATGAATATGTGCTTCTCAAAAGACATGTGTTTTATAGTTTGAATTCAGTAAAAGCCCTCCTCCCCCAAATACTCATGCTATCGTAACTGTAGAAATTGTTTTAATATTATACACAGTTGTATGCCTTAAATTACAACAAAATTTATAGGATGGACAATAGCAAAATATGGCTTGGGGTAGATATTAGTTAGAGCACAAAGTCACTGTTGAAAATCACGCCCAGAAAGCTGGTGGTCTAAATTAAAATATTAAATCTATAAACTGCAAAACGAGATATGCAGTGAATCCCAGCTATTAGAATTACTAAGAAGGTAGAAAAAATTCTCAAGAGTGTAAAAAAACACGTTTTTTTTTTTTAATCTCAACTATGCAAAAAAGGTAAATGGAAATAACACTGGTTTATGTGCAACTTTAGGGATCAACCTTTGACAAACCAGAAGATGGAATAATGTTTAGAGAACAGAAAATACATGTTATGCATTTTTGCAACGTAGAAGTCAACGTACAGTTTACAGAGGATGGGAGACGGCAGAGGGTAGGTAAAGACGAAGGAAGGGTGTGCTCATATTTTCTTGTAAATAATGGGTAACCACAAAGACAACATAAAATTGATGACTTAGGAAAGAAGTGGAGAGAAGTAACTATCGAAATGGCAAAGGAACAGAGAGAAAAAGAAATGAGCTAAATTCTTACCTTTTCTGCCCAGAGCCAACAAATAATGTCTTTAAATAAAAGTAATAGTGGCCATATAAAGGTGGCTCCCAGAAGAAAAACAACAACAACAACAACAACAACAACAACAACAACAACAACAAATATTTAAAAAGGAAAACCAGAAGAGAAGGGAGAAAACAAGAAGACGAGGGGTTAGGAGAATGGATACAGTGGGGAAACATCTAGAAAAATGGCACGGTTGGCTCTTGGAGGAGGGCAGTGAGTTCGCAATACCTACAGGAGTCATGGGGCCAAGAGAAAATCACAATTTTTCTCCCCTTGTATACAGAGAGCCCAAAGTGCTTTAATTCCTTTATGGAAAGAGCCGGTAGAGGAAGAGATGATAAAGATACTGGAGAGCGAGCACAATCAGAATTGGGGGAAGGCTGTCATGGGTTGACATGTCCTCAAGAGGAGGCGGTGTTAGAAACCCACGCTCAGGACGAGGGTTCACTGTTACCGAGAAGTGAGGCTGGGAGGAGAGAGACAAGGGGGCTGTGCATTCTGGCAATGCCATCACCTGCCTCTCTCTCAGTAGGATTTTTCAATTTAAACCGGAATCTCATGGGCATTTAGCACAGCTGAAGGAAGCTGAATCTTATTTGGATGACGTGACTAAGCCAGGGTCTCTCTCTAAAGAGTCAGATCCAGGCTCCTTTTGCCTGTTTCTTTCATGTGGGTTTCTATGACCGGATGCAAACTCCTATCTGCTTACTTGCTAATGCTAAGTACCTACTCCCCTCTTGGCTCTTTTCCATTGAGGTAATGTCTCCTCAGGGACATATCATCAAACTAATTCACCCGAAGACTTTGAAATCAACCTACCTACATTACTGTGTTAAAAAAAAAAAGAAAGAAAGAAAAAAGAAAAGAAAAGAAAAAAAAAAAAACTGCCAAAAGGAATGCCTTGCCAGGAGACAGTTCTAGAGTAAAGGAAAAGCAGGTCTGGGAGAGCCTCCAGGGAGCCTAGATGTCTGATATAAAAAGAGAACTTCAACTTCCCCCTATCTCTGTGTTTAGGACTCGAGCTTTCATTATTTTCTACCAGTCCAGAAAAGGGGAAAAAATAAAACCGCGTCATTCTGGAAATAAGTGAGCTCGCTTCCATCTTATAAGAAGGGAAAAGCTTGAGGCACCTGGGTGGCTCAGTCCGTCGAGGGATCAGCTCTTGGTTTCTGCTCGGATCAGGATCTCGCAGGTTCATGGGTTCGAGCCCCAAGTCAGGTTCTGTGCTGACAGTGCAGAGCCTGCTTGGGATTCTCTCTCTTCCTCTCTCTCTTCCCCTCCCCAAGTGACTCTGTCTCTGTCTCCCTCAGCCTAAAAAAATACACTTAGCAAAAGAAAAAGAAGAAGGGCAAGGCAAGGTGGCAGTGGAGAACAGGACGATTGTGGCTCAGGATTAAGATTAAGTTAGCGCAATCCTCCTATAGCAGAGGCCGACACGACAAGGTGGGGAAGGGGGATTTGGGCTGTTTGCAAGCACATGGACAGCGCCGGGATGAGAACTGAAGGCGCCACTCAGCTCACAGCATCTGTATCTCATCTAGTCTAACCAGGAGAATCAAAAGTTAGCAAATGGATGCTGGGGGTGTCAAAATCCAAATACAGCAAGAAGCCCCAGGTACTTGACAAGGAGGTGCGCTAAACCAAGGGTCAATCTGTAGCCACAAAAACAACGCGCAAAGACTGGTTTCTCTTCCCCAAGGGAGCAGACACAGAGCCGTGAGAGGAGAGCGCTTCCTGAATTAATAAACAAATGGAAGGATTTTTCTTGAAATCTGATGCGCGGGATTTTCTTTGTTGATGTAGACTGTGTTACTTATGGGTCCACGTGAGAGTGAACTCCTTTGAGCTTATCTCGGGATTGAAGGCAAGATAGAGGGTAAGGTCAGTTCCATGGACTTGAGGCAAATGTCCTCATCTGTAGTGTGGGGTGATAGCATCTTTCTCGTGACAGTGTGAGAGGGTCCAGTGAGCTAAGCCAAGGTCTTGGCCCAGAGGGGGGCATTGGAAAGATGCTTCTTTCCTTTCATAAACCATGACAAAGCATTTAGAGTTTTGCTTTATCCCTGGAAAATTTCTAGGAAGAACAAAGTGAATGTAAGAAAAAGGCAGGGAAAAATAACCTGGGGAGATTAGAAAAACCAATGTAAGTAGTCCTACATTTTTTTCCTTTTTTTTTTTGTCTCTGAGGTTTTGTTTGTTTGTTTGTTTGTTTGTTTTAATACATCAGGGATTCTGGAAGTAGAGGTGAGGTCCTATTCCCCCAAAATGTCAATCTTCATGTTTAGTTGTTCCCAACTTCTAAATTCCCCTAAAGTCATGATCATTTGTTTGACTTTTCCCTTAAGTTCCTGAATACCTTTGAGCTGTTTACTTGCTTGTAACCTTGGGAAGTTCCTCATGGTGATCTTTAGAAAAAGTCCTCATTGGGCACCAGTCAGGCATTGTGCTGCGTGTTTCAGCCCCATTCTTTTTCCTCATTCTCTCAAGAACCCTTCAGGTCCGTAACAATACCCCTGTTTTACAAAAGAGGAAACCTGAATTTAAAAGAACATGACCCTGGGAGTGGACTTTGGAGGTACCTTGCCTGGGTTTGAATCCCAGTCTCCTGTTTACGAAGTGTGTGATTCAAAAAAGTAATATTGTTCATTTGAGACAGAGAGAAACAGAGTGCAAGCAGCAGGGGGACAGAGAGAAAGACACAGAACCTGAAGCAGGCTCCAGGATCTGAGCTGTCTGCACAGAACCTGATGCGGGGCTGGAACTCATGAGACATGAGATCATGACCTGAGCCGCAGTTGGATGCTTAACCGACTGAGCCACCCAGGTGCCCCAATAACTGTGTGGGTTTGAGCAAACGGCTTGATGTCTCTGTACCTCAGATTTCTCATCTGTAAAATGGGACTGATATTTGTGCTCATCCCATATGATTATCATAGAGCTGCAAAGGGAAAATGCATGTTAAGTGCTCACAGTACCTTGCACTAAGGGGGCGTAGCATAAATATTAACCATTGTTACTGGTATTGAACAGTTGAAGTAAGCCACATCTAGTAACCAGAAGCACATCTTGTAAAAGGCAAGCCAGCCTGTCTCCAAAATCAGGAGTTCTTCACTATTAGGGTGTACATGTATCATGTATCGTGACATTTTATGAATTCAATTGAAACAGTCTTTGGAAGAAAATTATTATAGCTGAAAAATGCTCAGAAAATTCATTTGAGAAATTTAAAGGTGGCAGAACATTGTAAATATTTTATTCTTCTTATAATTGAAATTGAAGGATGGATATGTACGGGTGGAAATAAAATAAAATACAAGTGCACATACGGTGATTTAACATGAGTGTCTCAAATAATGAAAATGGCAAAAAATGTGTCTTTCCTTGCAAGGGTGATGAACAATTTACCAGAGAAGTAAATGCAATCTGCAGCTCATTAAAGTCTCAGCAATAAGCTCCCTGTGGCAAAAAGAAACTTATTAGGGCTCCAATGCAGGATAGGTGAGTTGTGATGACAGACTCTAGGAGGAGCTGTGCTGGGGAGAGGGGAGCAGTTAAAGGGATAAAGAAACAGAACAGAAATACGCTGCATGGAAGGTTAAAGAGCCATTTAGGAGCCCAGCCTGGCCAACATCCCCTTTGTAACGGCAGGTGACTCAAGGGTGCCCTACTTCGCACGGGGATTAATTACAGAATGAAACACGCGTGCTTCTCTGATTTTTCTGGAACCAGGCGTTTTCAGACAGTTGAGCATCTCTGCTTCTTGAGATTCTTGAGAATCTCATATGTTCTGCTTATACTTGACACTTCCTTCTTCTATTTCTATTCGCCTCTACTCACCCTTTCTAAGCACTCGGAATCTGAGCTTGATTCCCAAATCTGTGTAATTGTGTGACGTTGGGACAATCACTCCACTTCTATGCGAAGGCAGGTGCAAAATGGGAGCCCAGAGGAAAAGCAATCCTCCCTCTCTCTCCCTCTCTCTCTCTCTTTCTCTCTGGCAATATCGTAAAAAAGGATCATTTCCCTGAAGTTTTTGCCCGCTGTGTAGGAGCTTGTTTAAGAGGAGAAGCCAAAGGGACCACGGTGCTTGGGGATTTGGAGGCTTTCAGATGTTTGAAAGATAATATGGAACACATTTTTTATATTACATGATATGCTCCATTGCTCTGGACAGCGCCACAGAATCAAACCAGTATTTCTGTAATAAAACAGATGCTCATTCTGCAAAGTGGGGTAAAAAAAATACCATAATTAGCTTTTTATCAGTTCAATTGGTTGAATTCAGTCAAGTTTAACTGTTCTCCTGTGAAGACAGTTTTTCTTATAAGCATTGCTACCTCAGGTCATATCCTTTGTGTCGTAATTAAATTTCTCTCTCACCTTTGGGCATTGGCCTGTCCCCAACTCCCTGCACTGCTCTATAATTTTCCTTAAGAACTTGGAGAGCAAATGTCAGACTACGTTGTAGCGAGGAAGAGGTGCATAAGCCCATGCGCCAGAAATTAACATACAGGTTTCCAAAATGTAACCGCTGCATTTTTTTGTAACTGAGACTCTGTGAGTTTGCTTTCCAGCTAACAGTGTCCTTTAAAGTCTAGCATTCAAATAGGATTTCTTTGTCTCTTCTGTGCACCACCCCACCCCCATATACACAAGCCCGGTTTTATTGTAACCATCTCAGTCACGAGCATGGTGGATTCATATAAAGAGAGTTAGAACATTTTTGAGAATTTCACATTGTATCATTTCATGGATTGAAACGAGAGAGGATCCTCTTAGAATTTTTATGCTGAACAATGCGTGGGTCCAGCTTACTAGACCATCACAGTAGTTCTCAAAATCGTATGTGCTTCAGAATCATCCAGAGATCCTCATTTCCAGCGTTTCTGGTGCAGGAGGTCTGGACAGGGGCCCCGGGAATTTGCACGTCTATCAAGTTCTTTGAAGATGCTGCTGGTGCTGAGAATTACCAGGCTGTAGCACACTGCAGGGGCTGGTCAGCTGGTGGGGGGGGGGGGGGTGAAGGAGACCAAGATACATGGCTGCTGGGTCCCCTAAGGGAAAGGATGAGGGATGTATCAGAACACTCAGCAGATAACAGAGATAAGAAGGAGCTGAGCAACTGAGAACATCAGAGATGTGCCTTTGACCTTTCCAAATCACAAGATTGAAAGCAGGTGGCTTCAGGGGTACCTGGGAGGCTCAGTTGGTTAAGCGTTTCTCACAGGTCTTGAGTTCGAGCCCTACATCAGGTTCTTTGCTAACAATGAGAATTCTCTCTCCCTCTCTCTCTGTTCCTGCCTCGTGTGCGCTCTCTCTCTCTCTCTCTCTCTCTCTCTCTCTAAGTAAATAAACTTTAAACAAAAAGCAGATGACTTCAGCAGAAAGGTTTGTCAAGCCTCTTAGAGAGCAGTGCAAGGCAAGAGGCAGAAAAGGGCCATTGAATCACATTTATGAGTTATTAATGATGGCGCTATTGGGAGGCAGAAAGAGGAGGGATGAAGAGATTGAAGTCTAATACCAAACATGCCTTGGTTCAATTCCAGGGTTTCCAATTTCCCCAGGTGGTTCCAGTTTTTGTAAGCGAGTTAATCTCCCTGACGCACAGTTGCCTTATGTGTAAAACAGGGGCAATTGTACTAACCTCATGGAGACCCCGTGGATGGGTCTCACGGAGTCGAAGAATGAATCTCACGGACGACAGAGAGGGAGCAAAGTGATAGAGTTTATTGAGAGAAAGTAGAAAGCTCTCAAGAGCTGAAAAGAGTGAAAGGGGCCCCCACTGGGTCGCTACTGAGGAATTTTGTCGCTGACTTTTTATTGAGACCTTATCAGAAAGTTTGTGAGGCTCCACGCCTGGCACCTAGCCCAGAGGGGTCTGGAATACCCACATCCTTTTTCTTTCCCCAAAGACCACGCTGCTTTAGCCTCCAACTTGCAGCTGCATTCTGCCTCCTTGAAGGTCCCTTATCCCTCCCTGCCCAATGTTAACCCTTTCCCTATTCAATAAGAGGGTATTATAAACTGCAGGGTAGCCCCAATCCCTCACCCTCGGTTACTGGGGATGAAGAGAAATGGTTGAACCAGAGCAAAAACGTGTCACTAGTCATATGACCCAAAAGCCTTGAAGGATGTTTAAGAATGTCCCTCAGGATCAAAGATCTGTTCCCAGACTCTAGAATATGTGATTCCAAAGATAACAAAAACAACAACAACAACAACAACAATAAAAGCAATAAGAAGAATGGGTATTTATGGAATTCCTTCTAAACTTCTATGTACCAGGTTGAGTTCTATGTGTACACATACACACATTTGTGCCCACATATGTGTGCATGTTGCATGCATTTATTAGCCCTCCACAGAATTTTATGATGGGTTTTATCACTGTCCCAGTGCACTTTGGGGGAAACCAAGGTATAAACAAGTCACCGGACATGTGAGAGAAACTCCACAGCCATAAATTTCAACATTCAACATTAAGTAAGTCTAGAATCAGCCCTCGATTCTCCTGTACCTTGTCCTGTGTTTGTTCCTTCATATCTCTTGCTTCATTGTGTCAGCTACTTAGACGCTCCCGTCCTTTTTGTTTAAGAGTCCAGCCGTCTGGTCCACGACCCCTCACCATGTCCCCTGACCTTTCCTTTTTATTCCTGCCATGTTGCTTTTTTCTAAATTCGTTCTCGATAAATGACCTCCCAGGACCAACTCGGCACAACCAAAGGGTTGCTACCCATGTCCTCTCCAGTCGTAGAGTGTGAGCAGCAGTACGATATCATCCATCCTTGTGAAGGGACTCAGGGTGGACTTCCTGGCTAGGAGGACTGACTTTCTGAGCAGGAATTATCTACCAAGTTTCTATCATTAATCCAGGCTGCAAAGAGAACACCAGCCCGGGTCACTCACACGGACTGCCTTGCTTTAAGAGAGAAGAAGGTTGACAACCAAAGTTTCTTGATATTAATCACCTCCTAATTAAAGCTCTAACTTTCCAGCTGACATAGTACCTCATTATTTTTCTAGTTATGTCTCTTTGCCTCTCAACATCCCCCCCCCCACCCCATCCCCATCTCCAGCTTCAGAAGTCACTCTACACTCTGTCCCTGGAATCCCAGTGAGAATGAATAATGCTTCAGTGTAGAAAATGAGCAAACACGAGGATTCAGTAACTAAGACATATTATTCTAAGGAGACCGAGTCAACAGAGTCTGTTTCCTTAAGCTAAAAAGCTTCAAGAGATAATTAGCACCCTAAATTGAAATAGAACACGATTTCTAGAGATTATCATGCTGGTGAGGTTGCTGGAACTTGAAACATACATTCAGCGTAAAATTTACTCTTTTATGACTCATGGCTACTCAGAGATATTGTTGAAAAGACAATGAAATTCCCCAGAGCATTTTTATAAAGATGGAGAAGGAAATTCTCCCCTATTTGGGGTACACGGCTTCCTCTGTTTTCATCGCCTCCGATGCCTCCCGTTATCAATGAGCTCATGCTGTCACCCTGAAATGATCTATTTATAACTGCTTCCCCCACTGGTCTATGAGTTAATAGGACCCCATCTGATTCATCATTGTGTCTTCCGCATCTATCTCAGTTGCTGATATAGAAAACGTGTCTACATAGTGGCTGTCATATTGAACTCAACTGAAGCGGCATGAGGGGTGTTGGGAAAAGAGGTCCTTCTCGGATTAAGAACATTATAAATGCTTGTGGCAATCCCACTGGCTGGGCAGGTGTATACCCACTGCATATCTCTAGGGTTTATGATTACTGACTCTCGTAGTAGCTCATGTAAGTACTCAAATGTCAGTTATCCAGGGTCAGGCGGATGGGTGTGCAAATTCTCGCTGGTTAACATAGAGATGTCCTTCCCATTCAAGAGGGTGGGTGGAGTCATGATTAAGCAACCTCTCATTTCCATTCTCTCTAACTTCCATGCACAGTCCCCCCTACCCTGCATCACCCATCTCCACATGCTACTTTATTTTTTAAGGTTTATTTATTTATTTTGAGAGAGAGAGAAAGAGAGAGAGAGAGAGAGAGAGTGAGAATGAGTGGGAGTGGAGCAGAGAGAGAAAAGGAGAAAAAGAATCTCTGGCTCCATGGCTCTGTGCTGTCAGGGTGGAGCCCGATGCAGGGCTCAATCCCATGAACCATGAGACCATGACCTGAGCCAAAACCAAGAGTCGGACACTTAACCAACTGAGCTGTTCAGAAGCCCACCCCCATGTGCTGCTTCAAATCAAGTAGCTTAAACTGGGTCTGGTGTACAGTATTTAGCAGATAAGGAGCTTGGGTTTTCCAGATAATTAGGATCGTAGAAGGAAGAAGTTGGCATTTTAGCTGATGGGGGTCAGGACGAGGGGAGGCATAGAAGCCTTCATTGACTGGGGTCTCTCCATATGTCTCCTCTTCTCTAAGCTTTGTGAGCATAGAAGACAAGCATGACATCGGGAGGTCCTTAGATGGAAAAGAGGAAGAGAAGAGAATCACACCCACAGTGGGGGAGCGGGGCGAGCTATCAACAATTAGATCAGATTTGGTGCCAGCTCGGTCATCCCTGCGGTACCCCCCGCTGGCATAATTTTGGGTTATTCATGTCCGGTTTCCTTTCATTCCTTTGTTATCTGAGAGTCAACTAACACTTTCAGTATAAACTCAAACTTTCACGAACCTTGATGGTCAAGGCCTATTTCTCACATGCAAATTAGATACCTGGGAGATCCTTTTCTCTTCTACTTTTGAAAAATGTATCTCATCTTTTCTTTTTGTCAAAGACAATAAATTAAGGACAAACTCGAAACTGTCAGCTCTGATCCAAATTTTTTCTTGACCCCCTGATGAGACTAAATTCAAAACCAATTAGCGATTTCATGACTTTCACCGTTGATGGATGGCAGCAGTTGCCTCTCTCCCCCCTGGAGTAAAATAAGAGGCAGAGAGCTGAAAGGGATAAAATAGCTTTTGGATCAGAAATCCTCAGTGTCTACTGTTTTAGTGATTACCTAGGGCAACGTTGTAGCATTCTTCTGGCTGGGGATGGCCTTGGAGAGCCAGCATTCCTAGCACCTCTCATAAAGGATGAGAAAGTAGTTTCAAAGTTAGGTGACAGGCTCCAAGTCGCTGATGCAGTGAGGGAAGAACGATGGATGAACTAGAAATCTTAAGATTCCCCATCCTCCATCACTGAGTTTCCTCTTCCCCAGAAAGCTGCCTCCTTGGTGAATAACACGCAGAACTTCTTTGACACTATGGAAAAGGGTTCCGTTTTGCGTCTTGAATTTGTAGTATTTACCCCGAGCCCACAAGAAGTCTTTCCAAGGCCCCCTGTTGTCTCTTTTGTTTTGGGAGATTCCACTGCCTGCCGTGAACCCTTTCCCCAAAGGTGCTTCTCTCACATTCAGCGGAAGGAGGTCACCGCTGGCAGCATAGTCAATGAGGAAATATTGTGACTCACCACTGTCTCAATATCGCTGTTGGCCTTTGCTCATCCTGGAATTCATGACTTTCACCTTTGATGGCTGACAGCAGACCCATCCACAGGTAATTTCCCTCTGCCTGCCTGGGATTCCCTCGTTCTCTTGTTCTTTAGGGCTCCAACTTTGTCCACTTAAGACTTCCTAGGTGTGTCTGAGTGGCTCAGTTGGTTCAGTGTCCAACTTCGGTTCAGGTCATGATCTCGCAGTTCGTGAGTCTGAGCCCCGCGTCAGGCTCTGTGCTGGCAGCTTAGAACCTGTAGCCTGCTTCAGATTCTGTAGACACAGAATCTCTCACAGGCATCTCTCTCTGCCCCTTCTCTGCTCACACTCTATCTCATAAATAATTAAATAAACATCAAAAAAAAAAAAAAAAACCAACCTTCCTAAATATACCCAACCCCTGGTCCCTGTAACTCCGGTGGTTGTGGTTTATTGACATCTATGGAACACCCCAGTTAGCATGATATCTAGGGAATGATTTTTGCCTGGGGGGGGGACATCAGGCTGAGCAGTGGACAGAGTTACCATATCCAACATCATGTCTCAATTATGCTGATCCAGAAATAATAACAATAGTGACCACTCATCAATCACTTACTTAGTAGAATGTGCTATCTTAGATCCTATGGTGAACACTTGTTAGACATCATTATTTAACATTGCAGCATTCATGAAAATGTGACTTGGGGACCTTCAAAAACAGGGTGCTTACTTGACCAAAGGCCCTACCTACCATGCTCTGAAGTCTATTGTCACATTTGCACTGAGGCCACTCTTTTCGTGGACACACTCTTAGCCAGTGACTGAGATGAGTCCACTTTTGGAGACATAGCTCTCATCTGATGGCTGACCTTGACTGGAGGACTCCTTGACAATGGCCTTGCTGAACATTCCTGAGACTGCCTGTTAGTCAAGGATGGTGCCAACAACTTTCCTTTCCTCTTGCCTCCACTAGGATTAGGGCTGTTCCAGATCAGTCCCCAGTGTTTCCAGCTTCTATTTTTCTAATGGAGTTTCTACCTACTAAATCCTTGGACATTTATTCCAGTTGTGGCATCTGCAACTTGGAGTATCCAGACTAATACAAACCCTTACAATGACTCTGTGAGGCAGGTGCTATTTTCCTCATATTTGGATAAGAAAACAATAAGCCCTGAGAGTCCTGCTTTCATATTGGTTAAAACAAAACAAAACAAAACAAAAGGACTAGTTGTTTTCATAAATACTACACAGGTAAAAGACTCAAAACTTACTGTTGTCGTTGTTTGAAAGTTTAGTAGAAGAACTTTCTAGTTTGTTTCATTTGATTATTATTATTATTATTATTATTTTTAATTAAGTAGGTTCCGTGTCCAACATGGGGCTTGAACTCATGACTCTGAGTTGTATACTCTACTGACTAAGCCAGCCAGATGCTCCTCATTTGATTATTTTTCAAGTTAAATATTCATATTACTGGGGAGCCGGGGTGGCTCAGTCGGTTGGATGTCCAACTCTTGATTTAGGCTCAGGTCATGATCCCAGGGTCATGGGATCCAGCCCTGAATCGGGCTCTGCACTGAATGTCAAGCCTGCTTGAGATTCTCTCTCTGTCTCCCTTTGCCCCTTTCCCACTTACTCGCTCATGCTCTGTCTCTCTCTCCAAAATAAATTTAAAGAATTTATATCACTGACACATTTTTAATTTTTACAAATTGAAATATACGTTACATGTGACAAAATTTACCCTTTTAAAGTGTACAATTCAGTAGTTAAGTGCATTCACACAGTTGTACCACCGTCATCATTAACTAATTCCATAACATTTTCATCAATCCCAAAAGAAACCCATACTTAATAGCATCGCTACCCATCCTCCCCTTCCCCTAACTTTTAGCAACCAATGTACTTTGTTTTCAAGGTTCCTATTGGTAAAACTTTAATTGTAAACTTTCTTTCTATCAATCTTTGTCATAGAAAACTAGGCATGTTTCCAAGTCTAAATACTTTTTTATATTTACCCTGAATTCCAATGTAAGTAAGTAGTGGACCAGTGCACAAATCCAAATTAATGGTGGTTACAGTCATCAGCTTTTAACTCAGAAAACTAATTTCCCCCCTTCAACTTCAATTCGACTTTTATCAACAGTTTGGGGAGGAAAGACGAAAGAAATCACTGATGATAATTACACAGAATGAATATTTCTGTGAAATTAATAGAGCTGGTCATATCTCCCACTTTGCTGTACGTTTCAGGAAGCTCAAATTGCAACTTGAATGTATATTTAGCAATCAATTAAGGCATTGTAATTAATATATTTAAATTATTTATTTTTCTCTGGCTTTGGACACATTAATATATTATCATTATTCTTGTTTTGACAAAATTATCTGGTTTCTGATTTTCACGTATATTTCACTTTTCATTCCATTGTACAGATTTTTGTAAGCTATTTGTTACAGTTTGAATCTTGAGGTAAGGTATAAACACTTTCTAGTAAAAACATCCTAGGGAGAGGTGAATTGGGGCTAGAAAAAATAGTATATTATGGCTAAGTGTGTTGTCGAAAATTATTTCTCTTTAATAATTTTGTTTTTCTTACCTAAAGTACCCTACTGAGGTTTTGGTGAATGTGGCTGATAAGAATTGGAAAGTGTTAGTAAGAGAATGGAAAAAAGCAATTTCTTTAGAATGGTCAGCACATTCCATTCAATGTTTTATCCTCTAGACCTGTTATTATCTCAGACCATGGGATGTGATCGGTCAATATTTGTATAGGATTCGATACCGGTTTCTGTTTTCTTTCTTTTGTTTAAAGCATTTTTATTTATTTTTGAGAGACAGAGAGAGACAGAGTGTGAGCATGGGAGGGGCAGAGAGAGAGGGAGACACAGAATCGGAAGCAGGCTCCAGGCTCCGAGCTGTCAGCACAGAGCCCGATGCGGGGCTCGAACCTATGAACGGTGAGATCATGATCTGAGCCAAAGTGGGACACTCAAGCGACTGAGCCACCCAGGTGCCACTGATACCAGGTTTGATTCCGGGGTCTGGAGTAGACTCCAGAGATTTTGTTTTTTTCTTTTTTCTCTAAACCTGATTGTCATCCTCGCTAACTGTATTTTCTGCCAGCATTAGTTGAGAACCTGTCACTGCTAAGAGTTTCAATGATTCTTAGTGGGGGTCATTTTGCCCTTTGAAGACGTTTTTGGTTGTCACAGCTGGGGGTGGGGGTTATGACTGATGTCTAGTAGGTAGGATGATGTTAAAAACATCACTGGGTGCACAGGAAAAGTCCCCGTAATAAACAATGGTCTGGTTTACATTTTCAATAATGTTGAAGTCAAGAAACTCTAGGCCGAAGACTTATTTTAGACGATTGGTAGGCATAGTCTTGGAAATGATCTGTCATACTTTCTCTTGGATCACTTCCTCTGTGGAAAGCCAGGTCGATGAGAACACTCAAACAGTCCTGTGGAGGGGAGGAACTGGTACCTCCTGTCAACAGCCAGCATGCCCTTAACCGCTAGACATGTGAGTGCACCATTTTGGAAGAGGGTCCTCGAACCCAGTCAAGACTTAAAATGACACGTCTGGTTAATACCTTAACTGTAACCTCATGAGAGACCTTAAGCCAGAGACACGCATTTAAGTCACTCTCAAATGCCCCACCCACAGACTCCCTGTGCCATCATAAATGTATTGTTGTCTCAGGCTTCCGTGTTCTGCAGTAACTTGTTTTGCAGCAATTAGTAGCTAATATTCTGCTCCAATGACATATTTCCAGCTTCCTCACTGTTCCTTCACCATCTCTGGGAGGTGACAATTGTTTAAATTTCCTTCTGAAGTGTGGCACGAAGAATCTAGGCAACATTCTTTCCATAATCAGAAGGAGTTAAAAGAGTTGTGGAAAGAGCGGAGTTTCCTCCCAGGACCGCAAGATGACGTTTTGGAGAAGTGAGCCCATTGTTTTCCTCAAAAGCATCTGGAATTGTGGATGATTGGATTATCAGCTAACTCAATCAACCTGCATCGTGGAGAAAGCCTATTTTAAAGAATAGATCAAACTTTGTTATTCCACCAAAAATTAGCTTTTTATCTTATCCCTTGTGGCTTTGTCTGTTCTGAACAGGATGCCAAACCTTGTAGATATTTCATTACCTCAAAAGGTATGTTACTGCATAGGCATTTTTGTTCTCCTGGAACTTTAGTTGTCTAGAAAAAGGGATTCTACTTTTCCTCCTTATCTCAACCAGTAAGTATTTTCATTCAGATGACTAGTTCTTATTTTAACCACCTTCAAATGAACCCTTCTGGGATACGGCACATTGTTAACATTTGTAGTATAACTTATTACTTAATTAACAACCAACACATTGCTGATAATTGCAATACACTGGGGACAAGATGACAAGACGATAATAGTGATTTGATGAATGCTGTGGTAATAATAAGACGAGAATTGCTTAAAAGTCAGCAGGCCAGTTTAAAAAAAAACATGAAAACATAGACTTATGAGGAAATGATTTCCTTGTATGAGTCATGAAGGACAGCTGTCTGAAAAATATAAGAAAGCGTGTCAACCATAAAACACGACCAAAGGATTTTGACATACAATTTGTTTAGAATTCCCTTAGACAGTCTACAATTAAGATAATGCCATTCAAAACTCCCTGAATTGGAATACCAAAAGCTCTGTAATTGAATTGCTGGGAAGATATGGAGGCTGTCAGATTTCAGTTTCATGTTGGTGACATCAATCTGGGCATGATTTACGTTGATCTGACTCTTTATTCAAGTATTTCTGTCTTCTAGTAAATTGTGGTTTCCTGAATGGTAACAAATAATGCTTTATTCATTATTTTTTTTCCCATATTGCATTGTTGAACAAATAGAAGGCACTCAGCTAATATTAAAGTTAGAAAGAAAGCAGGGAAGAAGGGAAAAAATGGAAAAGAGTGTCATCAAATAAGGCATAAAGTGTCCAACTTCGTAATAGATCTTGAGGGTGTTCTGTCACTAATTTAGTAAACACTGAAAGCTTACAGTTTCAGAATCCAAGTAGCAAAGAGAACTTTTGATAGTTCCAGTCTTGAGTAGTTTACGGTTAGACAGAGGTAATAGAATATCAATCAGTATGAAATCATGGTAGCAATTTATTAATTTCATAATAAAGGCTTAGGAAAACAATTTATGGAAAGACAAAGAAGGTACCAAATACCTTCCTCAGGAAAATAAGATGGAGAAACTTGATTGTGGGGATTTCATAGAAGATGCCAGGTGTCAAAGCACAGGAGGATATTAGAAAGGATATCCTTACGGAAGGAAACAGGTGGTATATGAAAGGCAGGAAGATAAGTAAGAGACGGGTTCTTGTAGAGACAGTAGCATGGATGTGGCAAGTTGTTTTATTTTTATCTTTTCTCTCCTACTGTAAGAGAATCTTCAATGCCGAGTGTTGACATGTGACTTCTGGGGCCACTCGCCAACATCTAGAGATGGCTGCACATCACTGATATCAGGATTGGCCCTATGCCTTGCTGCAGGAAGGAGAAGGAAATAAGCAGTGACCTTATCCTACTCACACAGAAGCTTTCAGATCCTTGTGTGGTTTGGATGTCGTTTTCCTTTCTTTTTATCCTAAGGTTGAGGTAAGGGCGGATTCTTAAGGCTGCGTTGTGGAGTGCAAAGAGGCTCTGAGCAGAGCCACGGCAACCTGCAGCTGCTGACACGTAACACAGGAAAGAACTAAACCTTTGTTATTGGAGGCCGGTGAAATAGCAGATTGCTGTTGATTACCGCAGCATAACCCAACGAAAGCTTACAAAAGCGGTAATCAAAATGATTAAACTTGACATTGCCAATGGCTGTGATCACTCTAAGTATACGATTCTGCACACCGCGGCCTTCATGATCAGTGTGAAAACTCACAAACACGCACACCACCTTTGGAACTGATGTGCAGTGAAAGTACAAGCCAAATTTCTTGAATGCTTCATTCAGATCTCTCTCTGGGATCTCATGCTCACATGCTTTTGCTCTGTGTGGACTGTGCTGGTCCCACATAAGTTGTTTCTGTTATTTATTAAGAAGCATCACGTAGCGGTGCCTGGGGGGCTTAGTCGGTTAAGTGTCTGACTTCGGCTCAGGTCATGATCTCACGGTTCATGGGTTCGAGCCCCGCGCTGGGCTCTGTGCTGACAGCTCAGAGCCTGGAGCCTGCTTCGGACTCTGTGTCTCCTGTCTCTGACTCTCCCCCGCTCTTGCCCTGTCTCTCTGTGTCTCTCCAAAATGAATAAATGTTATAAAAAATTTAAAAAAGAAACATCATATATGGTAGGAAATTCATTGATTTACACATTTTTAATAGAAGCATAGTTAATATACAATATTGGATTTGTTGCAAGTGTATGACATAGTGACTTGACAGTTACATATAATGTAGTTGAGGCCACCATGATAAGTGTGGTTATCATCTGTTACAATACAAAGTTATCACAATATTATTGATTATAGTCCCCATGCTATCCTTTTTATACTGATTTTAAACTTAATTTCTCTTATCCTCAATCACAATATAATTATGGATTAGATCATAACGATATTTATTTTAGATTATTTTAGGCCAATAACTAAACTTGATGACCGTGAACATCATATTAAGAACAACGGTTAGGGTATGCTGTGTCATCAAGGGGGACGAGCCGAGGGTATCCGACTACTGGCTTGTGATGGTCAACCAAGTTCATGGAACATGATAGGGTGGGAGCATAGGAGCAAGTTAGTGCCAACAAGGAAGATGTCACACACTCATGTTTATGGCTTGGGCGATTTGAATTATTTCCAATAAAAATAAACACATTTTCCCTGGACAACTCATTATGTATCTACTAATGTGTATCCAGATGGTGCATTCCATAAGTAAGTGACAACTGCCCTCATGACAGTCTGTTGAGAGGCCAAAGCTGACTGAAGCAAGAGGTGAGACAAGCAAGTTCAGGCATGATGTGACAGGCGGTATCCACGGCATTCCTAGAGTATATGACATGTGGGGCAGATCCTTTTCTTCTCTTTCTCTTTCAATTCCCACAGAGTAATATTCACCCTTTGAAAGTGTAACCATCAGTATAATCTAATTCTAGAAACTTTTCATCGCTCCAAAAAGAAACTACAGAAACGACTACATAGTCATCGGTAGTCACACCCCATTCCCCCCTCTCCCGACTCCTGGAAACAACTAATCTACTTTCTGTCACTAAGGATTTGCCTATTCTGCACATTTTCTGTGAATGGAGTCATACCAGGTGTGACCTTTTATGTCTGACTTCTTTCGCTTTGCATAATGCCTTCATCGTTCATGCACAAAAGCAGGCACCAGGACTTTATCCTTTTCTATAATGGAATAATACTCTATTTTGTGGAGTTTTTTATATGTTGTTTATCTATTACTCCGTTGATAACTATTAAGATTGTTCCACTTATCGGCTATTATAAATGATGCTTCTATGTGTCTGTGTACAAGTTTTGGTGTGGATGTACGTTTTCATGTATTTTGGATATACACCTACAGGTGCAATTGCTTTCAGATAGTACCTCTATGTCTAGTATTTTGAGGAAATGCCAAGCTGTTTTCCAAAGTAGCTGCAGTTTTCATTCCAAAAGTCTTTACAAATTTTATTTCAAATTCTTTACATCCCCTCCAACACTTGTTAGTGTTCATCTTGTCCATTGTAGTCATTCTAGTGTTCATGAAATGGTATCTCATTTTGGTTTTGATTTTCATTTCTGTAGCAAATAATGATGTCAAGCATTCTTTCATGTAGTTCTTGGGCATTTGTGGATTTTCTTTAGAAAAATGTCTATTCAACTCTTTGCCCACTTTCTAATTGGTGATTTGTCTTTTTATTCTTGAGTTTTAAATGTTATTCATATATATTCGGGACACTAGATGCTCATTAAATATATAAGTTGAAAATACATTCTTTAATTTTGTTTGTTATCTTTTTGCCTTCTTGATGTTATCTGTTCAAGCACTTAAGATTTTAGTTTTGTTAGAGCCAATTTATCTAGTATTTTTTTTCCTTTTTGTTTCTGACGCTTTAGTATAATAATTAAAAATTTATTTCATAAAACCCAAAGTCATAATTGCTGTCTAGAACTTCCAGTACAAAGTGGAATAGAAGGGATGGGAGCAGAAATCCTTGTCTTGATCCTTATGGTGGAGAAAGATCTCAATCTTCTACTGTGAAGTCCGATGTTAAGTGTGGATTTTTCATAGATGCCCCTTATCAGGTTAAGGGAGTTTCCTTTTATTCCTAGTTTACTGAGGGGCACCTGCGTGGCCAAGTTGGTTAAGCATCTGACTCTTGGCTCAGGTCATGATCTCATGGTTTGTAGGGTTGAGCCCCATTTGCGGCTCTGCAATGACAGTGTGGAGCCTCTCTCTGTTCTCCCTCTCTCTCTTTCTGCTCTTCCCCTGCTTGTGTTTTCTCTCTCTCTCTCTCTCAAAGTTAATAAATTAATTAAAAAATTTAAAAAATCCTAGCTTACTGAGTATTTTTATCATGTATGAGTATTGGATTTTTCCAAATGCTTATTCTGTGGGTATTTATATGATTGTGAAAGTTTGTCCATCTTTCTCTTAATATGGTGACTTCCATGGATTGATTGACTTTCACATGTTGAACCAAACTTATATTGCTAACATAAATCCCACTTGGTCACGATGTATACTCCTTTACATATGTTGCTCAGTTTGGTTTCCTCCTAAATTTTTGAAAATATTTGCATCTATATTTATAAGGGTTATTGGTCTGTAGTTTTCCCTTATGTGATACGTTTATATATTTCGGTACCACAAAAGAAGTTGGAAAGTTTTACCTTCTCTTCTATATTTTGGAGGACGTAGTGAATGATTGATGTTAATTCTTCTTTAAACGTTAGGTGGATTTTTACCAGTGAAACTGTCTGATCCTAGGCTTTTTTTTTTTTTTTTTTGGTGGAAAGATTTTGATTAATAGCTGACTCTTTTTTGCTTGTTATAGTGTATTTTTATTTTCTGTTTATTCTGGAGTCAGTTTTGGTAGTTGGTGCTTTTCTGGGAATATGTGTGTTTTACTTCAGTGCTAATTTGTTGACGTTCAAATGTGTATAGAATTTGCGTGTTGAGCAAGGGTCGCCTGTTGTCTTCCATAAAGAACATCAGCCCCAGGATAATAACCCAGTGCATGGCTTGCAGGTGTCAGGGTCACCAAGACAGACATGACTCACACAGGCACTTGATGGAACACATAGAGGGGACAGAGAAAGATCAGTGAAAATAACAAAAATTGATCCTCCTGGCCAATGGGTCCCATCTTGCCTCTATGCGGGGAGATAGCACTGCAAGAACCCTTTTTGTGCTGCAGGCAAAGAAGCCCTTTCCTTTCCCCCAAGAATAGATGCCTCAGTGGGGTTGGCCAGGTGCCATATAATACATAGACATTGACTAGAGCAGAGCAGTATACATCAAGTCCAGAACAGGGACTGATAGGCTCAAACGTGGCAATGAGCACAACATAGATGTGAGGGTTCCTGTGTCCATGGACAGAGTTATTCCAGGTCTGAGGTTCACTTCATGCAGCTATACAATGGCCAAACAAGTCTCACATAACTGCTTTTCATAAAACTTTATAATCCTGCCTCTTTCTGTAAGGGTCCTAACAGAGGATCATCTTGTATGCCTGATTTTAGTAATCTCTTGTTGTTGTTGTTGTTGTTGTTGTTGTTGTTGTTTCCCCCTTAGTCAGTGTAACTAGCTTGTCAAATTTTTAATCTTTTCAAGGAACAAATTGGGTTTTTAACCTTCTCAAGGAATAAATTGGGTTTTGTTGATTTCTCTCTACTATTTTTCCATTCTCTATTGTGTTTCCATTCTAATGGTTATCTCCTTCTTTTTGTTTGCTTCGAGCTTAGTTCTTTCTTATTTTCTAGTTTCTTAAAATGAAAGGTTAGGCTATTGATTTGGGTGATTTCATGGGCCAGACATTTCTATGTTAAATCCTATCACTGCCTGCCTCAGATGTGACTGTGTTTGGAGAGATCTTTAGAGAGGTAATTAAGTTAAGATGAGGTCATCAGTGTGGGCCCTGATGTAGTATGACTGATGTCCTTATAAGAAGGACGAATTTGGACACGAGCACGTCCATAAAGAAGACAACGTGAAGACACAGGGAGAAGGTGGCCATCTACCAGCAAGGCGAGAAGCCTCAGAAGGAAACAACCATGTGAACACCTTGAACTTGAAGTTCTAACTTCCAGAGTTGTTGAGAAATAAATTTTTGTTGTTTGAGTCACCCAGGCATGTTCTCATGGAAGCACTAGCAAACCAATCCCGGTATTATTTTTTATCATTTTTAATATAGGCATAAGGACCTATATATTTCCATGTAAGCCCTGTTTTCATTATGGTCCATGAGTTTTATTTTTAATATTTTTATAGCCTATGAGTTTTTATATGTTGCGTTTCCTTCTTCATGCATCTCAATGTATTTTCTAAGTTCCTTTGTCATTTCTCTTTTGACCCATTGGTCATGTAGGAGTGCATTGTTTCATTTACACATATTGGTGAATGTCCTAAATCTCCATCTGTTGTATATTTCTAATTCCATACAATTTTAGTAGGACAATATACTTTGTGGGAATTTAATCCTCTAACAGTTATTGATTTTTTTTCATGGCTAATATATGGTCTATTTGGGAGAACATTCCATGTATTCTTTTCAACACTTTGGATGGCATTACATTGCCTTCTGCCCTGCATATTTTTGTTGTTGTCAAAAAAATCACTTGTTAATCTTACTGAGGAACACTTGTACATGATAAGTGCTTTTCTCTGGCTTTCAAAATTTTCTCTGCCTTTGATTAGACGTAATGTGTCTAAGTATGGATTTCTAAGTTGAATTTCACTGACCACTGTGGGTGTGTAGGTAAGAGTTTTTCATCCAGTTTAAAAAGTGGACTTTATTTCTTCACACATTCCCTTCATTTTCTTTCTCCTTTTCATTTCCTATGAGACTCTGGAAACTCCTTTCTATGAATGTGGTGTGCTTGATAATGTCCCACATGTTTCTGTGTCTCTATATTTTTCTTCATCCTTTTTTTTTCTTTCTGTTCTTCAGACTGGATAATCTCCATATAACATCTTCATGGTTGTGGGTCCTTTCTTTCACTTGCTACAATATGTTGTGGAGCCCCTCTCGTGACTCTTTCATTTCAGTTACTGTATTTTCAACTCCAGAATTTCTGTTTAGTGCTTTTTGTTTTCTAATTCCTATTTTTTTAGTGATTTTTTATTTGGTTAAAACATCATTCTAATACTTTCTTCTAGTAATTTCTTTATTTTTTTAGAGAGGGAGAGGGGCAGAGGAGAAGAGCAAGAGGGAGAGAGAGAGAGAGAGAGAGAGAGAGAGAGAGAAAATCTTAAGTAGGCTCCACACCCAGTGTGGACCCCAATGCAGGACTTGATCCCATGATTCTGGGATCATGACCTGAGCTGAAATCAAGAGTGGGACTCTCAACTGACTGAGCCTCCCAAGCACCCTTAACTAGTTCTTTAGACAAGGTTGCCCTATGTCATGTCTGTCTAGTGAGTCCAATGCCTGGACTTCCTCAGGTACCATTTCCACTAATTGATTTTTCTTTTCTTGTGGATAGGCTATGCTCTGTTGTTTCTTTCATAGCTCATAAATTTTTGTTAAAAAATAAAACAGATGTTTAAAATAATATAAGATGGCAATTCTGCAAATCAGACCCTCCTCTCCCCATGATGTGTTGTTGCTGTTGTTTGTTCTTTGTTTGTTTAATGATTTTTCTGAGCCAATTCTTTAAAAAAAAATTTTTTTTAACGTTTACTTTTGAGACAGAGAGAGACAGAGCATGAACGGGGGAGGGTCAGAGAGAGGGAGACACAGAATCTGAAACAGGCTCCAGGCTCTGAGCTGTCAGCACAGAGCCCGACGCAGGGCTCGAATTCACGGAACGTGAGATCATGACCTGAGCCGAAGTCGGCCGCTTAACCGACTGAGCCACCCAGGCGCCCCACTGAGCCAATTCTTTAAAGTCTGCATTCTTTGTCATGTATGACCACTGAAATTTCTCTTCTATTAACTTAGTAGTCAGCTAGTTATTGTACAGAGATATCCTTAAAGGCCTGTAACCAGTGAGTATCCCAGACTTTGTCAAGAAGCTCTGTATGCATGTTTGTGCATACCTTAAATATTCAGTTAGACACTTGACACTTTTGCCTTATAAATCACTCCCTTACTTCTGCAGAGCCTCAAATGTAGGTAAGATGAGAGTTGGAATCTTTCCAGAAGAACATGTGGAAATTTCCGAACATGAACACAGCCCTACACATGTCATTTCCAGGAATATGTCAAAGCTTTTCAAGGCCCCCTGCCTATCTCATTCACCAGTCTTTCCTTTTAAAGCTTTTTCATTAGTTTTTTGTTTGCCTCAACTGTTACCCACTGCCCTAGGAAACTGTGAAGTTAAATGTAGGAACACTTCCTTAGGAAGTTACACAATTTCCTGTGTATGTTTTTGACAGTCCTCAGGGAAAAGACTTTTTCACACTGAGGAAGCTCTGAGTGCGGTCAAATGAAGGCAGTTCACATAGGGTCTTCTAAGGAAACAGTAGACTAGTCAAATGTCAATACTTTGAGAAGGAGGTTGAAGGAATTCCAACCCAATTCCACTACCACGATAGCAAGCTGTTGATTTTTAAGGTCATCATAGAACTGGACAACAGAAAATAGGACAAGGGCAAGTTAGGACACCATGAGTCTCACAGTTCCTAAAAAGAATGAGCCCTTTTTCTTGAATAAACAATCTGATATTCCTGAAAGCTTTTGGTTACTTTCCAGAGTCCTGAAAAATTTGATTATGACAATTTATGCCAGTTTTGTGTTGCCTTAATGAAGGAGTGAATTTTGGAAATCTGCCATTTCCACTGACATCATCCAGAGATCATTTTCAGCATCGTATATCCTCTCTGCAATTATTTTTTTCCAGGTAGAGGTAATGATCATTAAAAATCATTATTTACTTTTTTTTTCACTGAATAAAAAAAGTTCTTACCAATTTTAAAATCATACACTTCAGTGGAAGAGATAGTTTTCATTCACATTCTGCAAAATAATTTTCTGCATGAACTAAACTGGATTTACCACATAAAAACATTACACGTTGTGTTTCGCTGTTTCCGATACAAACAAATATCCCAAATGTTTACATGGGATGATAGGATTGAAATGAGCCAAGTGGAGTTTCTGCAATTTTATAATCCATGTGCTGTTGTTGTTTATTTTGAATATACCTTTTTGTGCAGAATTATGAAGTACCAAAGACCTTGGAGGCCCAAAGTCTCCCAGGTGAGCTTGAACTCTTCTGCACCCCTATGAACTTTTGTACTTACTCTCAAATAGAATACATTTCCCTAAGTACGCATGGCAAGGGGCTGATGGTACCAACTGGCGTTATCCAAATTAACTTCTATGAGGAATATAATGTTTACTCAAGGATAAGTGTTAACGTACCAACTTGAATCTCACATACAGGCTATTAAAACTCAGTGATAGCCACAGCAATTCTTTGCGCTAACGTTGTTCACAGTTCACAACTTTATTGTCTGAATGTGGGGTGGACAGCTTCCGCCATCTTGCCCTGCCGTGTCGCTATGATACGCATTTTCCTTTCCATCTTTTAGGCATAATATGGGCATGCTGTCTGTCATCTGAGCTCTTCTCCCTACTCTTGTCTCCGCACATTCTCCTCATTATAATATTTGTCTAATTCCTACTAGCCTTTCATGCTTCTGCTACAGTATCATATCCTCAGAGAAGTGTTCTTGATCTCCCTCACCTCCCTCCCAAACCTGTTTAGGCAACTGTGCTTTCGTACCAAGCATCTTGTATATACCTGTATTCTAGCACTTGCCATGCTCTGTTGTCATTGTCTGTATGCTTGTCTCTCTTCTGCAGGCAGGAAGTAAATCTTATTCCATTTTATTACCCACAACCAGTGGCGCTTGTCACATATCAGTAATACAATAATTATTTTTGGAAGGAAGGATGGGAAAATGACCACTGTGTCTCACTGAAACGATTTTATAGCAATACAAAGTGGAGGGACTTGAGTAGTTGATGTAGCCAAGTATTGGTGGCCAGCATACAAAACCAATTTCTACTCTTTCATTATGTATTTATTCCCTAAGGGTGACTTTATCATTCAAAGGCATTTCTCAAAGTGTGGGCAATAACTCCCTTAAGGAAATATTTCTTCATAAAATGTGTAAGATGCATGAAACTTTTATAACTCTGGTGGCAGTAGGCAGACTGCCACACTAGAAATATAAGGAGATTATTCAAAGATGGGGCATTAAGTGGAACACAGTTTGAATTATCTAAGGCTGATGGCATGAATATCTTTGTACACTTAAAATAAAACAATAAGTAATACTTTGAGTATATATTATTGTATTCTTATAATATGGTTACATTAAAATGCTTATAAAATTTTATTCAGATCATCAACATGTGTAAGATACCATTCAGATCATCAACATGTGTAAGATACCAGAAATGTAAATATGAAAAGTTTAAGATACTGATAGCCGTAATATTCACTGTTAAATTTTCCTTTTTTTATTTCAATTTTCCCTCTCTTTGTAACTAGACATTGTATGTATATTTTAATTTAAATTTGTATATATATATATATATATATACACAAATGTATATATATATATATATATATACACAAATGTATATATATACAAATGTGTATATATATGCATTTATAGTTTATTTAAAAATTATATCACATTATATACATTAGTTTGCTCCCCACTACCACATTGTTTGCATTTGTATATATTACTTAATATTCTTTTTATTTACTTATTTTTTTATATTACTTACTCTTCTTGAAAAATATTATTTAACAGTTATCATTAGCTTGGTATAATACAATATGTTCAATATTTCCTCTTTTGCAGGTTATAGATTGTTTCTTTTTTTCTTTACTTTTAATTTTGCTAATACAGGCAAGCAGAAATATTATTTTATGGTATATTTTGTATACATATATGTGTACACATACATATGATTTAATTCTTTTTAATGTTTTAATTTTTTTTTTTTTTTTTTAGATAGAGAGAGATAATCCTGAGCAGGGTCCATGCTCAGCGTGGAGCTCAACACAGGGCTTGATCCCACGACTCTGGGAACATGACCTGTGCTGAAATCAAGAATTGGATGCTCAACTGAGACACCCAGGTGCCCCTCGACTGCACGATTTTATGTGCTGTCTTAACCTTGATGATTCCAAATGTAGATCACAAGTCCTACTTTCTCCCATGAACTTCACACCCATTTGTCTGTCTGTGGCATCTGTCCACTGCCTCATATACACCTCAAGCTTAACATCCCCCAAACCTAATGTTTGTTTTCCACCTGCACTCAAATCTGCTCTTGTCTAAGTTATCCCCATGTCACTAAATGACGAGTCAAAACTGTAGCAGGTGTGTGGGCCCAAAACTTAAAATCATTCCTGAATAATTTCTCTTCCCATGTTTACAGAGAACCAATCACCAAGTAAATATTGTTATAGCTTTAACCTCAGACTTCTCTTCACAGACCCATGTCCGTAACCCTCATTGTCGTCATCTAAGAACAAATACCACCATCTCTCAACATACACACACAATTTCCACACAGTTGCATGACTATGATTTTAAAATAATCACACCTGTTGAAATCTTCCAGTGCTGGCTTTTCTCACTAAGAGAAAAGCTAAAGTTTTTACAATGTTCTGCAAGATTCCACAAGTTGTGCCCCTAACATAATAACATGTTACCACACATACTTCTGCCCTAGGCTTTTTCACTATTTCTGAGAACAATTTTATGGGATCTTCCTGGTTGTGGAAATTGATTTATAAAGAATTGGCATATTGACATTACAATAGTCCCCTCTTATCCATAGGAGATACTTTCCAAGACCCCATTGGATGCCTGAAACCAAGGGTAGTACCATGCCCATATACACTGTGTTGTTTTCCTGTACATTCATATGTATGGTGAGTTTTAATTTATAAATTAGAAATTGTAAGAAGTCAACAATAATTAATTATCCAATAGAATGATTCTAACAATATATTGTAATAAAAGTTATACGAATGCACTCTCTCTCTCTCTCACCTTTATTCTTGTGATAATGTGAAATGATAAAATGCCTATGTTATGAGATGAAGTGAGGTGAATGATGCAGGAACTATGATATAGTGTTAGGATTCTACTGACCTTCTGACATTATTCAGGAGGATCATCATCTCTTTCTGGAGGGCAGTTGACCACGAGTCACTGAAACCGTGGAAAGCAGAGCCACAGATATGAAGGGGCTCCTGTGTTAAGTTTCTCTATCCTAGAATGAGCTATATTTTTTTCCCTCTTTCTTTCTTATACCTACATTTTATAAGAAAATTAATTATACTCTTTTTTTTCCAAAAAGAATTCTGCATATTTGTTTCTATTTTTCTCTAGCTAAACGGCCTTGGTTGTTATTCTTAATGTGTGCGCAATTTTCTCCAATTACATTTTATAATTCATTATTATCTGACTGTAACAGGTTTTTCCAACTTTGGCGCAAGTTGGCATTTTGGGCCAGATAATTGATTGTCTTGTGCATTATAGGTTATCTAACAGCATCCTTGCCTTTATGCATGAGATGCCAACAGCATTCATTCCCCCCCATTTTAAGTTATTAAACTTAAAAAATGCCCCAGACATTGCCAAATGTCTTGGGAGGCACAAAATTGCCCCTGGTTGAGAAGCACTCACCTTTATGAAGGTACAGACTGGTTTTTAAATGCCGCATACAGCCCATTCTTGTTTGGTCCAAATATTCCCCATGCTCCCTTCATCTTAATCAGTTCTTAATTTAAAAACTTATGGTACCTGACACATTGTCTATAAGAAAGAGCCATGGCAAATGATTTCCTCGGAGCCCCACATAGACTGAGTCCACAATTCCAGGTAATCAGAAGTCTACAGGTTAATATGCTTTAGCAAGCACTAAGTTATGGAATGTGTGTAAACGGGGTGGGGGGGGGGACTGATCACCCAGGTGTCTAGCAGGTACATGGCTTTGTGCCCATGGTTTAGCTTCTCCAAGCCCAAGTCTTCTCACATATAAAAGGGATGTGGAAGCAGCTGCTTTGCACAAATGTTATGAAGTTATAAATGAGGCCTGTGCGGCCCAGAGCACAACTTAGACAACTTATAATTGTAGCTATTATTATTTCCCCGAAGTCAAAGAAGTGACAATGAGGAGACTGTCCTAAGACCCGAGGGAGGGGCTGCAGGGGTGGAAAATACATACTCCTCCATCAACACTGCCCTGGACAGTACACCATTGTCGCCTGAAACGTTTATTAAATGCCCTGTCTAGGAATTATGCTAGCACTGAATTTTTGAAAGTGTAATATCCAGACTCTGTCTGTAAGAAGTTCCCTACGTTAGAAAGAAAACATAGTGAAAATGAAGGCCTGTACTATAACAAATGAATGAATTAGACGAGTACAGGGGACAGAATCAGAGGGGCATTTCTGCAATGCCTCAACTCAAGAGAAAGAATTGACGTGGTAAAAATGATTATCCATGTACCATATCTATACGACAATATTAATTTGTTAAGGTAAGAATTCGTTTGCAATGACAAAATTTCCACCAGCAGTCCAAGAGTCTGGAAATTTCCTTTTGGTGTTAGTGACTTGTGTTATGCAATGGGTCCTCTTTACCCAAACTCAAGAAATGCCTTGGAGGGAAACGGACAAGCAGTTTCTCCCTTAGGCTGCTAAATTGCATAAAATAATTAACCAGAGAGCTAAGAGGGATTTGCAGTTGTTTGGCAAAGTTAGGATTAGTAGCAGAAGAAAATAAAATAAGCACTGATTTGCAGAGAGCGACTCCGTCCTCCTGTGGGACCCAGCTTGCTGAATGCTGAATTCTGGTCTCCAGAAAGGGAAAGAGCTATAATTCACAGCAGAAATCTATTTATCCCCCAAGTAATAATGTGTAATCTTTAAAAACGTTTCAAAATGTGTTATACGATAACTTCATCGAGATTGTTCTCAAAAGAAAGTCTCCTTATGTCATATCAGACATGTCACCTGTTCAAGTTCTTTTTTTCCTTAGTTTTGTTAAGCAAATGGAACCCAGAGTAATGAAATGACTTGCTCAAGTTCACACAGATATTTTCTTTTAAAGCAAAAGTTAGAGCACATTTCCTGGTACTGAGCCCAGTGTCTTTCCCCTCTACACTTTATTCCCTCTCCACATACTTCACTTTGTCATCTTTTTCAAATAAATGGTGCTTGGAAAAGTTCCAGAGGCAAATGCACCTTCAGCTCCATTTCGAGAGTTCATCCTGTAATTGTCACACCTGATCTCTGTCCCAGTGCCTGAACCCAATCACTGGGGATAATTTGAATCGACTGAAGCTTCTAGAGTCTGTGCATGTTGCCGTTGACCCTCCTCATTCAGACCACGCCGTTGTGATGGGCAAGGTTGGCCACTGCCACTTTAAATTAGTGGTTTATCTTGAGTCCTGGAGAAAGGAAGTCCTTTCAGGAGGAGAGGATGATGAATCACACGGCAGGGAACAAATGTAACTGTGATTAATGGGACATTACACAACAACAAAAAAATAGAGCCAACTGTGTGCGGAGATAACTGGAACCACAAAGACCAACTTATTGTCTAAGGTGATGTAATTAACTTCAAGCTCCTCCATAGCTTGGATGGCTGATTCCAGTGAGCTTTTCCATTGTGCTAGTAATAATGACAAGTTTGTGCCTTCTTATTTTGAATATTAGCCTATTAAGGACCATTTTTCTCCAATGCATGGCACTGATAAAATGTCAAAGACTAAGATATGGCAATTTGAAGTAGCATGATTTTAAGTAACTGCAGATTCATTCAACTTTCCCTCTTTCCCAAGGAAGACAATGGAAGAAAAGACCAAACATTTGGTTTATGATATATGAGCTTCTTCAAATATTTCCATGCAAGAAGGACTCACTGATTATCTTTTCCATTTTTATTTATTATTATTATTATTATTATTATTGGTTGCTTTGGGTAAAGTGAAAAGAAATTTTCAGAACATGTTATATTATAGTAACTGTGATGAAGAAAGATTTCTTTTTGCTTCTCACCACCTGCTAGGGTACCTTGTCCTGTTCATGCAAGTGCATTTCTCTCATCCATAAGAAATAAGTAATTGCTTTGTCTGTCAGACAGAATGGTTGCCTTGGATTTTTGTGAAAGTATTATGGATTCAAAAATTATTCTCTGCATTTTAAATAAGGGAAGAATCAGTATTGTGGGTATTTTCACCCATTGCAATCTTGTCCACATACTTCAGTTAGCAAAGTTGGAATGAAAGTCTGAATTTAAAAATGCGTGCCAATCCCTTTGCCAAGTTTGGAGGCTTTCCAAATATTTGATACCTGTTTCATTTCATGTTTTCAGAATCATTTGGCTACTCCCACAGCTCACAGAATAGCAAATCTTCCGCTAAAATTCTGAGATATGATATATTTGGAAGGCCAACTCTGTTCCCAACCGTCAGGTGTGTTTTCCTCTTCCTGACTTTGAAGTAATAATAGCATCTTTTATTTTTACAGTGTGTCTATCTTAACAAGTAACATTCACCAGATTGATTCTACCCCGATAGATGTTAAGAGTAGAGATGTGCCGTGGGTGAAGCAGTGTGGACTCTGGTGTCACCCGCCCAGGTGTGGCTTTCAGTTCAGGCAACTATTCACATAGATATTACATAACTTATTTTCTCCCTCTGAATCTCACTTTTCTTGTCCATTAACACAGGGTAATAATACTTCACACAAGTGTGTGAAGGCAGAAAGAGAATATGTATGCACGGTCTTTCCACAACAACTGCCACCCCATTTTTTACTAGAAGAAAGTACAGTTTTCTGCTTTATTTACATTTGTGTTTCCCAAGCAAGGGGAAAGAAAGGAGGTAATATAGACCTTAGTAAAGACCTACCATGGTTCAAGATCTGTCGGAGCTCATTTCAGATACTTCAGAGTATTCAAAAGGTATTCTCTCACTATTTGCAAATAAGGGAAGCAGATGTGGAGGTTATCAAATAAATGGCCTGAGATACTCAAGTGCCCAGGCCAGTGCCTTAAGTTTAACACATAATTTTTGCAGTGAACCATGAAATGCAAGTCTGACTTCTAAGACACTGGGGCGAGCATTCTGGAATGTGTCCCGCTGTCCAGCCGCCATGCCACCCTTCAGCGCAGGCATGAGACCTGGTAGGAGACTCTGGCCACATGTGTGTTGCCCTGACCTTATACACACACTCTCTCCTCTTCCCTCCTTGAATCCGATCCCACTCCATCCTGGCCCCACTGCCATCAATCTTGCTCCTCATCCTTCATTTTCCATACTCACCTGCTCTTTGCTCTTAGCAATGACCCCCAGCTATCACTTTTATTCCTACCCATGATTCTGGTCTTCACCAAACTCTCTGCATCAAGAACTGTTAGAGGCCGGCATCTTTCCAAACTTGAGGGGTTTTGACATGCTTCTTATCTTCACTTCTTCTTTAATTAAGATTCACACCTAATGCATCCTGGTCACGTAAAAAGGAACTGGTGTCGGGGAGGCTTGGGTGGCTCAGTTGTTTAAGCATCAGATGCTTGTTTTCAGCTCAGGTTCATTCTCATGGCTCATGGAATCAAGCCCCATGTCATGCTCTGCACTGACTGGGTAGAGCCTGCTTGGGATTCTCTCTCTCTCTCTCTCTCTCTCTCTCTCTCTGCCCCTCTCTTGCTTGTGTGCTCTCTCTCTCTCTCTTTCTCAAAAGTAAATAAATAAACTTACAAAAAGGAACGAGTGTCAAAGAAAAATTATTCAATGGCACCCGTCAAAGCACCGTTTAGAAGACTGTTCAAGGTAGGGGACCATCATGGTAGGTGTAAGGACAGCTGTGATGGAATTTTGCAGTGAGTTTGCAGCATGTGCAAGAGGGAGTTCATAGTCAAGGGGCAAGGTGAGGGTCAGTGAATAGAAAATTAATAAGAGGAAACTTCAGGGGTAGGGTAGGATTCTGGTGCGAGCCATCTAATAGGATTCTTGCTGAAGATAGGCCTGGGTCATCAGACATCACCTAGAGGATGGTGATGGTGAGGAACCCTATTAGATATCGAGGGTGATCAGATGTCGAGGGTGTGAGTTCTGGCTTAACTGACTCATCAGGATTCTTGCTGAAATTGGGCTATGCAGAGTCCAAACGTCGGGACTAGTTGCAAAAGAATTCAGGGAGCCTGAGTAGACCTTGGCCAGTGAGAGAATGTTTGTCACTAGACAGATGAGGAAGGGGCGTGAAAGAAAAATGGCTTTCAAGTCACACCCTGAGTTATGGGACTAGATCTGTTGTCTCCTGGGGCCTGATCTACTGCTGTTCCCTTTAGACCAATGGTTTTTAGTAAGGGGTGATTTTAACCCCAGACATTTGGCAATAGCTGGAGACATTTTTGGTTGTAAGGCTGTTGGTATCTAGTAGGTAGAGCTCAGAGATGCAGTTAATATCCGACAAGGCACAGAACCCCTCTGCAAACAAAGAATTATCTGGCCCCGAGTGTCTACAGTGCCACAGTTGAGAAACTGTGGATTAAAGTTGTGAATCCTGAGGAAGCAGGATTCAGTCTCCCTCAAGTGATTTCCTGCTTTTTTTTCCACGTGAGAACAACTTTGTGTAGCCATGATTAAAAATGGAAGTCATGAGTCTAGAGGTCTATTTACATATTTACCATTGATTTACTTTGTGGCTTCCCATCCTTCCCTTCACTCCCAGCCACAAACATTTGCTGAGACGCTCATGTGTGTAACTATAAAGAAGGTGTCAGGAAACAGGAGTTTTCCATATCAGCACTGACCACTTGTGCACTGGCAAACACTATTTATTCACTCCAGTGTTCATTTGACCTTTGTAGATACAAGGAAAAGTATAAATTCTCCAATTTCCCTGTTATGTTGTAGCTATAACATCCACAGAAACATGACCTAAGTGCTATATGTGCTGTTGGCCAAGTATTAAATAATGCAGTGTAAATTAATAATGTATTGTAATAAAATGTTCTTTACTACCACTATATTTATATTCCTTTATGAATCTTTCTTTTGCTGGCTTTCTTTATTCTTTTCTTTCTGCCAGCCACCTGGTCACAAATATTACACTGATTCCCTGCCAAATCTCAATTACTCTCCTTCACTTCTTGCTTTTCTCACTTTCTTTTTCTTCTCTTTTCTCAGTTCTAGCTCCCATATATATATATATATATATATTTAACGTTTATTTGTTTTGAGAGAGAGAGTACGTGAGATCACGAGTGGGCACAGGACAGAGAGAGGGAGAGAAAGAATCCTCAGCAGGCTCCACAATGTCAACACAGAGCCAGACACAGGGCTTGATCTCATGAACCATGAGATCATGACCTGCGGCTCCCTTTTATGTTAATCTTAGGTTGCCTTTGTTTGGCGTCTCTTTCGTCATCTCTTCAATTACAGCAGTTCCCCTTACCTGTGGTGGATACATGCCAGGACCCCCAGTGATGGCTGTGGCTGTAGACAATACCAAACCCTCTGTGTACTGTTATTTCTCCCGCCTAGGCGTACGTGTGATTAAGTTTAATTTAGAAATTAAGTACTAGGAGATTAACCGTAGCTGATAATAAAATAGAACAAAATTATGACAACACGATGTAATAAAAGGTACGTGCCTGTGGCCTCTTTCTCCCTCTCAGAATATCTGATTGCCCTGCATTCACCCTGCGTCTTGTGCTGATGTGAGCGCACGAAATGCCTGTGTGATGAGATACAGTGAGGCAAATGAGGCAGGCATTGTGATGTCGTGTTGGGCTACTACTGACCTTCAGAAGGTAGAGCGTCTGCTTCTGGACTGTGGTTGACTGTGAGGAAATGAAACCATGGAGAACACAACTGTGGTTAAGGGAGGGGAGCTACTGCAATCTCCTCTCTCTCCTTTCTTGCTTTGACTCTTCTCCTCTCTTAAAAACATGTCCCCGGAGCAGTTATAAAAGAACAGAGGGAACTGGAAAAAAGAAGATGATTGTCGATCTTAGAGAGCTACTTCCTTTAGCTCTCTTCCGCAAAATTATTGACCTTGTTTGCAAGAACTAGACAATAAGGGCAACGCGGCAGCCCACACCTTCAGGAAGAGGGGCGACTTACAGAAACGATGTGCCCCTCAGGGCACACAGCATAAGGCCATGAGGCTGCTGGGTAAGGGATGCCTTTGAGATTCAATAGAACATTTACTTAGGAGGATGTAAACATGAAAGTTAGTCTTGCCACTGCTGGGCTCCTCACTGCCTTTGGAATAAGGCTATTCAAGATTTGGTTCTTACCTCTTTATTCTGATCCCTTCTATCTTGGACCCAAACGCTCTTCTTACAAGCCAGAGGAGACATGTGACATCCTTGAATGCACCATGATGGTTCTCTGTCTTTCTGTCTTTACTCCCAGTGTTCTTCTCTCTTAGGACCCCCTTCTCCTGGTTCTCTGCCTAGAACCTTTCTGTTCATTCTTAACAATTTAGCTCGAAAGGTCTTCTCCCAATCCATCTTGGCTTAGGCAGGCAGCCTCCACTGCGTTTCCAAGTGCTGGCTACTTATTTCAATTAATTATATGGATGCATTTGTCCGTTTTATCTTCCTTACCACTTAGTGAATTTTTAGTGAGAAATGGGACTGTGGATTTCTCCTTTTATCTCCTGCACTAGTCCCATGGTTTTGCAAACTAGATGGACAATGGATACCTGCTTATTGAATAAGTGGATGACAATAAAATGGGTAAAATAATGTCAAGAAGAAAGAGGCCCCAATGAGATGCACTCTTGGTGTACAAATATTGCAGTCAAGGAAAAATAACAATATTGGTTTCCTACAAGATATCTTCATTTGCATAGGAAAAAATGATACACTAACTAGCTAGAAATTATGGAAATAAACTTCTATCATTTTATTTTTTTAATTGCCAGCTCTCAGACATTTAATAGCTCATAGTTTTTTTGTTTTTGTTGTTGAGTAACATCATTGCTTCCTTTAAGATAATTTCATTATCATTACTAAACATGGGTCTTCTAAAAAGAATTAGAACTTAAACTCTACTTATGTACAAGTAAAATTTATTGTTTGAGCTGGACTTGGTCCTCTATCACTTTATGCTTTCCCACCAATGTCTTTCCAAAGCAATTTACTAGAGTTGCTTTTCTCTAACCTTGGATGAAATTAGAGGAAAAAATAAGTTTTCTGGTTAATTTCAAGTAATAAAAAATAGTATCTTTTTTTCCAATATATTTAAAGGCAATGCCTCTCTACATAGTATCAAGCCTTACATTACTCACCCCATTTCAGAAGTTTCTTACTCTTTAAAGCTTAGGCTTGACTTACACCAGAAAGCATGGAATGGGGAAGGAACTGTGGTCTGCTTCCCTCTTTTCCACTTCTTTTCCTCTCCAATCCCTAAGTGCTGTTTGCGGTTTCCTCTCAGCAGGAAGAAATGAAGGGGAAGAATTAGGAAGAGAAAAATCTCTTACACCATTTAAAGTTTTAATTTGGCCCAAACATTCAAAATACGTGGCTAATTCCTTCTTTATGCTGTATTTTATTGGGGGATATTTGAAGTGCATATCCAATATCCTCAGTCCTACTTTTTTCTTTCTTTTTTTTTTTTTTATCTAGGCCATAACTCAGCTTTCAGCCACTAACAACTAATCCTTCACCCTCTATTAGCCTTCCCATAGTTGGGGACACCTTGCTCCTGGAGGGTGCCCTCTTGGGTGAACTCCTCAGGACCACTCTGTATACCCCCCTTCCACAGGATCCACACCTGGCCCAACTGCAAATGTTTTTTGCTGTCTTATCTCGTACAGGCTGTTTTTCCTCCATGTAACCCGTGCCTCCTCTATGCTGCTGGCAGAAGGGACTTCTCAAAGCAAGGGCCAAATGGCATTTGCTATGTCTCTCATCTTCCTGGCAATACACATTAAACTTTCTAAGTGGTCACTTGGCTTAAGTAACAGGAGTACTCCTTATCTCATCTTCTGTGTTGGTATTGGCCAACAGGCAATGGCGTTCTGGTGATTAATTTCAAAGAAATCCTGTTGTCCTAAGTCACTGACGTTCACCCTTGGATGCAAAAAGATGTTTCCTTATTCTCGGCTCTACCCTTTATAATTCTACCACTGAGATGATCTGACTCTAACGGATCAACTTTTGCTGGTGACCAGTGAGTAACATAGTTTGTGTTCTGAGTGGCGCTAACGTAAGATTTCAACGTGAGCGGGAGCTCACATCTTTGAAGGGCATTGTTCAGTTGGACAGAGCCTTCCATGCTAGTACTGGTCACTAATGTCACAAACAGGAAGATTTTTTATTGGTGCTGAAGAAGACTGGGTATCTGCTAACTGCTGCCACATAACAAACTCCCCTAAAAGTCATGGTTTAACCAAACAACTATTTATTTGGCTTGCGATTGCAGATTGGCAATTTGCACTGGGCTTCGCTGGGCAGTGTTTCTAGTCCATCGGGCTCGCTCATGCAGCTGTGACCAGCTACCAGTTTTGTTGTGGCATCTCAGCGGGAATGGCTCATTCCTGCTCCATGTGACACGGCATCCTCTGGCACTTTCGACTGGACTTCTTCACGCGGTGGGGACAAGAGTCCAAGAGAATGAGCAGAAAGAGAGCGGATGCATGCCACTCCCTGAGAGCCACGGTTCAAAACTGACACGTTGTCTCCTCCATTGCATTCTTTTGCCAAAGCGAGTCACAAAGGTGACCTGGGTTTTAGGGGGAAGAAACAGATGCCCCTTGGTGATAGAGTGTGGATACAGGAAGGGGAATAACCGCAGCTCATCTGTAAGCTGTCTGTTACGGATTGTCACAGATTGTCTATGATATCTCTCTCTAGCCTGTCTTGATATCCGTATACTCCTTTCGTATCAGATATGAAATCGACTGGCCAGAATTATGAATGGGTAAGTCATGTTTTTATATAGGAGATGTAAAACTCAGATTAGCTGAGGGCTCATTGGACAAAATAGGGAGATAAAAGCTCAAATGGGGGGTAAGATCTGACAATCTCTAAACGTTCCGTTGTAATGCTTTCTGTGAGTCCAGCTTTGAAACATTGGATCTTGAATATTGCTTTATGGTTATTATGTGGTTATTTCCATATCTCTCCCTCTAAAATGGAGCAATTTTCTTACAATTCTCAGATTATGGGAATTGGTTTGACTCGTCCTGAGAAAATGTTCAATGTATTGTAACTATCAAATATAAGATATCAACATATCTATGGGGTTTAGCAATTGAAATATGGCTGTAAGTTATCTTTTTTGCTGCTCTTTATAGCTTAGATTTCAAAAATCCCCAAAGATATGATTTTACATCCACATTCCTCTGACTGTTCTTTTGTTTGAGATTTCTGTTTTTTTATTTTTATTTTTTGGTTTATTTATTTTTGAACTAAAGAGAGTATGTGTGTAAGGGAGGGGCAGAGTGGGGGTGGGGAGAAGGAGAATCCCAAGCAGGCTCCGTGATGTCAGCATAAAGCCTGATGTGGGGCTGGAACCCACAAACCGTGAGATCATGGCCTGAGCCAAAATCAAGGGTCCGATCCTTAATTGACTGAGCCACCCAGGTGCCCTGAGAAGATTTGTTTATGCATTTTACATGTACCAAATTGTCCTACAATAATCCATCACCAATAAACCACTTACTGGCAATATTTCTGTGCTGTAGTTATTGCATTATTAATTGATAAAAGATTATAAACATGATTTATGAATTATTTAAAAAGTATCTACTGGGAAGGAAGAAATCTGAATGCAGGTAATGCAAAAGTGTGTATGAGTTCCAGTTTGTACAGGTTACCATTTGGGGAACATCTGTTTGAAGTATACAATGGGTAGCTTGACCTTTTACTAGATAGAGATAGCTGGTACATTCTCGGTATTATGAAAAAGTCCTTAGAATTCGAATCATGGTAGAATATTGACAAGTAATGTAAGTTGGCAAGCACACTGCATATTACTTTTCCTATCAAATTAGTCAAGTGTTTTTTAAAATGTGAGGTTATGGACGAGAGATGCGTTATATTATCAGTGTGTTTGCACTTTGAAAGATGGAAAAATAGATTATTATCATCTGGACATATAGGTAAAACCCTAAGAACACTGTTGATATTTTGTTTTTGTTGAGGGAATCACAAATAAAGGCACCCATCTTCTCTACCAGGATTCTGAACCAACTTAGAAGTAAGACAATGGATTCAACAGATAAGGGACAAGATATTTCTTAGACTGCTCTCAGAGGCTAGGTTGAAGACATAGTTTATATGTCTAGGCAAATAGTCTTCTTCATGCTTGATGATATTGAAGCCCAGAGTTATAGAGCCTTATCAAGCCAGTCACAGGGAAAAAGCCTTTCCCTGTAAGATGGGAGGTGAGGGCAAGAATTTATAGAAACCTAGGGCATTATCCTATCGAAGCTAACTCAAGTTCGGTGTATGGTCAAAGAGTGTGGGACATGCACGCTGAGCTGACTCTAGGAGACCTGCCTTGCAGTAAGCTCTGCGTGGGTGAGATGGTCCTACGGCAGCTGGGAAACAGAAGAGCCGCATGGAGGAAATGTCAGACAATAATGTCTATACCTTGCAAAACTGAATCTAGTGTGAATGCCAGCAAAGCCAGCAGGAATAAGTAGCTGAAGGCAGAGTCAGGGGACAGAGAAACTCTCTGAGAGGCTAAAAATTGTTATTCAGTGGTTCGAACGTGAAATATATGGAACACACTGACATGATCAAATTGCCCTGTGTTTCATACTACATTAGATAATGATTTGTTTTATAGCCTTTCAACATGTAGATGAGTGGCTTAGAGTGGAGAGAGAATAAATAAACAGTTCACATGTATAAAAACAACAAATTTGAAATATGAATTAAACTTTGGGGTGCTACCGTGTTAGGCTTGTGGAAAGAGTACTCCCTTAAAACCAGGAGCCTTGTGTTTAAAATTTAGTTTATCTACCAAATGGTTGTGTGGTCTTGGGCAATAGCTTTAACCATTATATCCCAAAATTTGCTCTTTTTTTTTTTTTAATTAGGGAGTTAGCCTAAATGATCTCTAAGGACTTTATCCTATCCTATAATCCCGGATATTATTTTTAACCTATCTTTAATAATATCATATATCATATATCTATACATCATATATATCTCTCTATATCATATATCTATATCTATATCTCTCTATATATCATATATCATTATATCTCCTTTACAGTGGTATAGTAAAATAGATGACAATTTCTGAATAGGCAACCAACCCATGTTTCTGCAAATTATTTCTTCTTGAGAAGACCTAATTAAAAATTGTCAAAAGGGGCTTGTCAAAATCTAAACCAAAAGAGCCTATTTTTATTCCTCATACAATGGTTTCTACTAAATCACTTATAAACTAACTTGTACACCTGTCCTTCCATCTCCAGAGTCCCATGCACATACACTTAGAAGAATTAAGGCATTGAAAAACCTCCATTTAGGAAATAGTAAATAGAACAGATCAGACAGTTCCAACTATGGGTTTAAAGCTCATTTCCATGTTATTGACTTGTTTAGGTGCCTCTTGTTTAAAACAGTTAGCATTATGGATTATTTATTGTTTTGACTTTAAAAAACTGACCAAAACCACAAACAGTGTCTGACCACTGAAACTTGACCATTGTCTTCATCTATAAGTATTACTTGGATCCTCAAATGTACTGAAAAATCTTAGTATCATCTGTTGCATGATACTGCTGGGATCTAGGCGGCTATCAAGAAATGATGCTTCCATATTCTTCTCTATTTTGATCCAGGTGACAGATACCTGAACATAGAAATCCTTAATAGTTCTTGGAACACAGAAATGCCATTGGTCAGCAGTAACTGGGAGACAGAACACACAAAGGTCTTTCCATATCAAATCCATGGAGAGTCTTGGCATGATTCAGCCAGGGAAGGGGGTGTTTCAACCACATAAACATTTTTACTAGGATGGAAATTTTGGGTCTTTGCTGAGTGCATAAATTCATTTTGCCTTACTTAGGATATCAAAGAATGCATGATTCCATAATTCATGCCTGTAAAAATAAACAAGATTGCAAAACAAATATATTTTAAACAAGAGGTTTTCTAATCAGAAGTGTTCTACTCCATTCTACATTTGGAAAGATTTCAGAAACTCTGGCATTCATTCCTAAAGACCAAAGTTTATATTCCATATGTCTTATTCGACCTTGTGAAAAAGCACAATCATTATACAGTCAGAGGTGTGAGGCTCCATTTGGATTCTTTCCCAGATTACTTCATAATATAATATCGAGGTAGACTTTCTTTCTACACAAAGCATTACTTCTCACTTGTGTAAAATCGCGTGTCTCTTAACCTGTGGTTGCTTTGGGGAATGTGATACCTCAGGAAATGTGGTCGTGCCTCCTTTTGGTAGCCTCCCTAATTCCAATTTTGGAAGATTTGACTTCATCTTGGAGAAATGCAAGTAAACTTAGATACAGTTATGATTATCAGCACTAGAGAGGTCCACAAAATTCTCAGCATCGTGTTAATCCGACAACAACAAACCCCTTTTGAGTCTGCATAGGTATGTTTATCTAAATGTATTAGCTAATTAGGTTGCATTATTTAGATAAGGGAACAATTAATTACAATTGCACATAAGGACATTTACTCTGTTCAAGATGTGTTGAACTATGAGTATAGATAAATTGATAAGACAAGAAATATCCTATTGAGGAGTACACAGATGAATCAAGAGGAAATACTTATATATGTATCTTTAATTCCAGGTGGGCAGGGATAGGGTACCTAGTTAAATAAAACTCTTCTTTACTATATCAGAGAAGCTGCTTGCATTTTTAAAAAATGTTTCTTTATGCTTATTTATCTTGAGAGAGAATGTGTGCCCAAGGGGTAAAGAGAGAGGGAGAGAGAGAATCCCAAGCAGTCTCTTCCCCGTCAGTGCAGAGCCCCATGCAGGGCTTGAACTCATGAACCACGAGATTGTAACCTGAGCCGAAATCAAGAGTTGGTCACTTAACAGACTGATGCACCCGGGCACCCCAAACAGTGTGCACCTCCTTCAAGCTAGAATGCATTTTTGATGTTATATTTTACACCTCCCTCGTTTGCTTTGTCCCATACCTGAGAAAGCTGATATGAAAACCCAGGTGGTCCCTCCTTTGGTGCCCAAGGGAGATTCAAAGTACACAAGCCCCTGCCCACACATGAGGACCCTCCCCCCTGCCTGTGCCCCCTACATGCAATGAGGCACACCCTCGTTTCTTTTCCTGATTATCTCATGCAATTAATGAACCTGCTTAAGAGGACTGCCCTGCCTTTCCCAGAGACCTCAGCTGTGGATGTTACAAACCTCCTCAGACCTCTTCATGCGTGTGTCACATCACCATTCTCAATCTCCGAACTGAACTTTGGGTGGGGACCAACTGTAGCTTTGCAGGGGTGGAGACAAGATCCCCCTATGTTGGAACCAACTGAGATTTAGCCACAGGACTCAGATGTATGGAAACTCAAATATCAGCCTTTGACCTGCTAAAATGATGAATGGAAGATGTGTTTAAATATGGGCAGAGGAAGGAGTTCCTTGTGCTCTACCCCATGCATCAGTCAGGATAGGCTGGCGGTCACACTGGGTAACAAACAGTCCTAAAACCCACGCCTGGCAATTAAACACTCCCATCTAGTTACAGGTAGACTTGAATAACCACAGACCTCTGTCATGGAAGGATCCTCACCTAAGAGCAGAGAACAGACCAAAATAATGAAAAAGGAGCCAGATTGAGGAGGGAGGGCAGGGGTGAGTCTGGGAAAAAAGACTTCCCTCTTCTAAACTGATCAATCAGATAAGACTCCTGCTCCTCCCGGAAGGAGCATAAAACTGGCTGGAAAGAGACTTCCAGGATCACCAACACAGGTGTCAGGAAATCACAGCCCTCAGGCCACAGGAGCCTGCCCCCTGCTTCTGTGAATAAAGCTTTACTCAAGCACAGTCAACCTCATTGATTTACATATTGGTTATCATTGCTTTCATGTGACAATGGTAGAGTTGAGTGGTTGAGGCAGAGAAACAATGGCCCGCAAGGCTAAAATTATTGAATCTTTGGTCTTTTATAGGAGAAGTCTTGTGACACCTGCTTTAGCAATTGTCCAGCCACAAGGATGTTTAAGGATGAAAAATTTAAGTTAAACAATGAGTAATGTCACAAAGCAAAGGGAAAAAAAAGAAAGCAGAAAAATTATTTTTGGTCACTATTATTTAGTACCTTTGTGAAGATCTGGTCAAGCCTCCCAGCCATATTTCTAGTACCGCACACAGAGCTAAATAAAGCTATTAACAGCAAAGGCAGGAAGGCCCGGGTTTTAATTCCATGTCTCCCATTTGTGGCCTTGGGCAAGTTCATCAGCCTCTCTTAGCATTAATGGATATAATAAATATGCAGGGCTGAGTACTGTGTCTGACCTGGCGGCCATTTAATGAGTGTTGCTTCTCTGTCATATGCCTCTGGGTATTTCAGAATCCATTATACAGCCTTCGGTGGAAGCTTCCAGGGATATGGAGACTACTTTTCAGCAAGACAACACTTGTTTTTCTAAGTTTATTTATTTATTTTCAGAGAGAGAGAGAGAGAGAGAGTATGGGAGCATGAGTGGGAAAGGGCAGAGAGAGAGAGAGAATCTGGACGACTGCACACATTCAACAAGGAGCCAGACGTGGGGCTGAAACTCACGAACCATGAGATCATGACCTGAGCTGAAACTAAGCGTCAGGTACTTAACCGACTGAGGCACGCAGGTGTCCCAAGGCAACACTTTTCAAAAATCAGCTCTCCTTTCAAAAAAAAGGCATGAATTATTTTTCTAATTATATTTTTCTTCTTTAGTCAAATTTAGCCTTAATTTACCTCTCTTTCACCTGTTTCTGTGACTGTCCTCTGCACTTATCAACGTGTCCCCAACTGTCATTAAAGTTCTGGCCCAGGTCTATGATAAAGTTGTCACTGATCATTAAGAGAAGTTTAGGTATATTATATAAAGCAAAATGGGCTCAAAATGTGCTCACAAGGACTATCTTTTATTCCAAGGGTATGTAATTCCTATCATTCTCACATTCAAACAACTCTTAATTAGTTACTGAATGCCAAAATGAAAATAGCTGTTAGTCTCTAGCTTTTAATTTATAATACAATGGTTGTACATATGTATGCATGCATATATATATATATAAATCAAGGCAAAAATTGACACTTGTAGCACTTTTCCAAGTCAATCATTTTGCCTCATGCCAATGATTCACAGGTCGTAACATTCAGAGCCCCTGAGATACACAGTTTAAGGACACGTCCTTCCGCAAGTCTGACTTTGAAATTCAATATGAAAACCATGTCATTAGGTCATTCCCCCTTTGTCTTTCTCCAGGGAATACATACCCCATTTTCTCATGAGCAGCTTTGGTATGGAGTTTTCAGTTCTACACCAACCCCACTTGCCATCCGGACTTAATCCCAGACCCACTTCAGCCTCCTGGATTCTCTCCCTTTGCCAGACGGTGTGATATCCCTGATTCCTCCCAGCATCTGCACCTTCTCTCCTACTGGTGTTTCTTTCAGCTGCTTGCTGCTCTGCCCACCATACCCTTCCCCCACTCATCCTGGCCAGTCTTCCTCAGCCTCCATTAATACCAGAAATGTCATTGTTCACGTTAGGACTAGTCACATACTCTTGTGCCAAAAATCGGGTGAGAAAATTCCATACCTGAGAAGTTTCTCTCTCTAATCAACCATTTTTTTTAACTTAAATTCAAGTTAGTTAACATACAATGTGGTCTTGGCTTCAGGAGTAGAACCCAGTGATTCATCACTTACACACAACAGCCAGTGCTCATCCCAACCAGTGCCCTCCTTAATGCCCATCAACCATTTAGTCCATCCCCCCGCCCACCTCCCCTCCACCAACCCTCAGTGTGTTCTGATTTAAGAGTCTCTTATGGTTTGCTTCCCTCGCTGTTTTTATTTTATTTTTCCTTCTCTTCCCCTATGTTCATCTGTTGTGTATCTCAAATTCCACAGATGAATGAAATACGATATTGCTCTTTCTTTGACTGAGTTATTTCACTTAGCATAATACACTCTAGTTCCAACCACGTTGTTGCAAATGGCAAGATTTCATTCGTTTTCATCACCGAGTTGTGTTCCATTGTATATATATATCGCACATCTTCTTTGTCCATTCATCAGTCAATGGACATTTGGGCTCTTTCCATAATTTTGCTATTGTCGATACCACTGCTATAAACATTGGGGTACACGTGCCCCTTCAAGTCAGGATTTTTACATCCTTTGAATAAACAACTATTCCAATCAACCATTATGCTGACGAGTAAAGCAAGACTTGTCAATTGACTACCAAGTGCAAACAGCTGGTGTAGTAGGACAAAGAAGTCCATTTCGATTTTGTGTTGAAGCCTGTGTTCTTTCCTTTGAATCACCCTATGGCCCGGTGTCTACCTGGCAGGTCTGCGGAACAGAAGCAAGTAGTTTAGAGGCAATATTTGAGCCCATCCTGAAGCTGAGCTTCTCTCTGACATCACATGGATCCTTCATTGTCAACTCAATCAGAGTCAGCGGGTGTTTTTTGTTCTCGTGCAAGGAAGGCGGCTATACAGAGCCTCCCACTGCTTCCCTGGGGTGCAAACACCCTCTTCCAAGTGTCTCTGGTAGTCCCTAGAGCTGAAATCAACCATCCTTGTTTTCATAGGCTCTCAACCCTACACTCTTCATGCATGCTCTCCCCAGAGAGAGCCTCAGGTTCCGCAGAACAGACTTTTAGGCCACTTTGCCGATGTCAGCTCCATTCTGCCCTCTTATCAGTTTCATAGGAGTCCCTAGAACCAGAATCTGCCATTCAGACTGCATTTGGTTTCCACTGAGGGCAGAGATTTATTTATTTATTTTTTTTAATTTTTAATTTTTTTTTTAGGTTTGAGAGAGAGAGAGTAAGCTGGGGAGGGGCACAGAAAGAGGGAGACACAGAATCCGAAGCAGGCTCCAGGCTCCGAGCTGTCAGCACAGAGCCTGACAATGGGCTCGGACTCATGAACCGAGAGATCATGACCTGAGCTGAAGTCGGACGCTTAACCGGCTGAGCCACCCAGACACCCCAAGAGGGTAGAGATTTAAAATGAGCAAAGGAGAAATATGATTTCCCAGTTAAAGCAGAAATGTCCAGAAGAAGCATATTGAAGACAGCAAGAATTATCTCCAGTGAATGTGGTGTCCTTACAAATCCTTTCAAATTAAAAAAAAAAAAAAAAAAAAAAAAGCAGATTAAAAAAAACTACTCATACATATTGGAAAATTATTCTTAAAATTAAAAAGAAACAGGTATAATCAGGACTACATTTTTATACATTTTATATATTTATATTGCAGAGTACATATTATATAGTCCTATGTCATGTATGGTTTTGCATGCATTTGTACATACTTGCATCCATCATTTCACAAATTATAACCATGTTTCTCAGGTGGAGTCGGCACTCACCTGTATCAAAGGCACGCGGGAAGCCTGTTTAAAAATGCAGATTCCTTTTCAAATCCAGTGAATCAGAAATTTTAGGACTGCAGACCAGGAATCTGCACTTTGGACAAATTCCTCACTGCACTCAAGTTTAAGAACACATGATGTAAAAATATCCATTTATAAAAATGTATTTTGGAGGATTTCCATCTAAGTGCTTCCATGCGTGTTTCTCACAACTATATCCTGTGTCTGTCACCTAACATGGCAGGAAAAGTTATCACATGACTGACAAGTCACTATAAACACCGTTTTAAGGCTGCATAATATAATATGTGGAGATACTCTAATTTAATCATTTTGAATATTTATTCAACAGCTAGATACTTCCAGGTTTTTGCTCTATAAATAATACTGGTATGAATCTCTCTGAGCATATAATTTTTTCCCCCCACGTCAAACTCTATCTATCAACTCTGGTGATTCTTAGTCTACCTACTGTATGTTAAAACTCTCTTATTGCTCCATACTGGCCGGAGACAAACGCATTATTTTAATCTGTCATCTTTTTTTTTTAAATTTTTTATGTTTATTTTATTTTTGAGACAGAGAGAAACAGAGCATGAGTGGGGAGGGGCAGAGAGAGGGAGACACAGACTCCAAAGCAGGCTCCAGGCTCCGAGCTGTCAGCACAGAGCCCGATTCGGGGCTCGAACTCACTGGACCGCAACATCCTGACCTGAGTCGAAGTTGGCCGCTTAACCGACTGAGCCACCCAGGCGCCCCTAACCTGTCATCTGTAAATGAATATGTAATGCTCAATATTATCAACACTGATATTTCTTATTTTATGAAGTGCGTATGAGCCATACCAAATACCAAACAGTAGTCACTGTTTTTTTTCTTAATATTTGATCTAAAGAGCTATTTATTTATAAGAATAATAAATCTTTAAGTATTTAAAATATGTGGATGCACACTTATTTCCTACTTTCTGTCTTTGAATTTCATTCATTACAGCTTTTGAAAAGCATATTTTCTTTAATTTTTTTGGACTTAGCTTTTCAGAATACTTCTCTGTTTATTTCATTACATTTCACTTGTATTCAGATCCAAATATTTGCTAGATGTTACGTTATCTAATCTCCCGGGTACTTTGTGTGTGATTTTTTTCTTCTCTTTTGTAGAATTCTTTGGGACTTATTTTCAGTTACATTGGAGGGAGGTTATCAGCGGGTGGGTACTATTATGGTGTGGCCCTGTGAAGGGGGAATATAGCATCTGTCAACGTGAAGTACCCCGACCAGACCTACCTCCCGGAACCAGTGCCCTAGCCTCAGGCAAACCCAAAGGCAAGATTGCTGGAGTGTTCGGGTGCACCGGGCATACACATGGGTAACTTAGAGGGTCACTGGGCACCCAAGGAGGAGAAACCTCAGATGGGTCTGGTCCAAACTCAGGGCAGCCATCTTTAGAAGGTCACAGGGCACTGAGTAAATTTCAAGAAAGAAGACCCTTTAGATTGGGGCAGGGAGAAATGGTCAATGCCTTAAGATTGTTCCATTTCACAGTAGAACTATAGAGGTTGGGGATCATGTGCAAGACAGAGCATCGGTGATGAGGTTGTTACCGGTATGCTTTTATCGAGTTTGTTTTAGAAGAGTGTACCCTCCTGAAACAGAGCCCCATGCTTCCCCAGGTCAAACCGCAGCAAGTTACAAATGTTTTATGACAATTTGGAAGAATGTTCTATCAAACAATGTGCATTTGCATACAAAGATAAGGAAGGAACATAGACACGACAGCGTCTACGTTTGGGAGATGAGAATATATGTAATTACCTTTTTTCCTTGTTTTTCAAATATTTTCATCAATTTTTGATGATGTTTCTAAAATTGAAAAAAAACACAAAAATAAACAAAACATGTATATTAATAAAGACATGTTAGTGACATTACCTCTTGTAAAAGTGAATGATTCCCCCCGCCCCCCGCCCTAATAATTTAATGGTATGTGTAGCCAACTGTTCTGGAACTTCTAGTGTTTCTTTTCACCAATTTCCTTAGCCTCCCTCCCATTCTCTTCTGTGCCAGCAAGAGACGGCCTCTTCTTTTGTGTAATAGCTGAAGCATTGTTTCTGGGAAAAGCTGATATAAGAGCTTTTTTCCACTTTAATTTTTCTCTCTATTTTCTCCTTTTAATAGTTTCCTTCCCCACCATTCACGAAGGTTTCTAAGGTAATGTCTGCCGCTGGATTGAAAAATGACCACACTTTGCCAGACTTTGGAAATGGGTCCCGTGCAGGATTTGTAATTGAGGGATGGCTGAGAGGCCCTCCTGAGAAGGAAAGAAAGCAACTCTCAGCATGAAGCTGTGCAATTGGGGAGAAGAAAGAATTGATGTTGCCAGGAGGGGAGTGGGTGAAAATAAGGATTCTCAAAATCCATTCTGTAAGCCCTCTGGACCCATCTGCTAGTTACAAGTTACTGGCCACTCAGACCTTCATCTTCAACTGTAAAATAGCATATGATTTTGCATTTGGTCTACCCCATGTGGCTATGGCAAGGCTCAAAGAAAATAAAGCATTTAGAACAGAGCTGTGATCTCCCAAGGACTTCAAAACATAGGTAGAAAAGTACCCCCAAAAGGCTGGCCGCCGTATTGACATGCATACAGGTTGAAAGTCGATGACTCCTGACTTCTATCTCTGCTCAGTTGACAGGAAATAATGAACAGGAACAGGACTTTGACCAGGAGAGAGATTTTTGGAACCAGTTCTGCGGGGGCAAATGAGCCAGCTGACGGCACTCCTAGATCTAATTAATTATAGTGTTGATTTCTCTATCAACAAATACAAAATGACATCTTGCAGCCCAGGCTTATGTCCCTGAGCAACATGCCTGTTTTATAGTGTGTAAACATCATAGAGTCCTTACTTAGTCTAAACCAAGCTGTGCCAAAATTAACCTTCAAAAAAATGCTCTCGTAACTATTGTTGGCTGAATTATAACTACGTGAACAAAATTGTCTTTTAAAGAGAACTTGTGAGGGCAATTCTTAAAGTCCCAATTTTCTTTACATATAAAGAAAATGTCTAGTAAATACCATTACTTGTCACATGTAGCCATGATTATCGAGTTTCAGTGAAGAAATCAAATACATTGTACTTCTGGTCAGTGTGTTTTGATTAACCGCTCGTTTGAATAATTACATGGCATCAATTGCTATCAGCCTCCGAGAGCTATCGTACAATGATCAGAGCTATTATTCCAGCTAATTCTTTTTATATGCAATTTTTTAAAAAGAAAATGCACCTAGACACATAATTTGAAAATTAAATGGTCAGATGGTCCCAGCACACTTCTGCGGTGCTAACACGGTCTTATGAAACCTGTGTGCCAAAAGCATTCATGTAACATTTATTAGAAACTTTCCTTACATTGGACATTGTGATCTGCTCTGGGATAGTTTATTTTTATGTTTCATTTTCTATTTTATTTTTGAGAAAGAGAGAGAGAGAGCGAGAGAGAGCACATGAGCGAGGGAGACATAGACTCCAAAGCAGGCTCCAGGCTCCAAGCTAACAGAGTCTGACACAGGGCTTGAACGCACGAACCATGAAATCGAGACCTGAGCCGAAGTTGGACACTTAACTGACTGAGCCACCCAGGCGCCTCACGCTCTAGGATATTTGGTAGAGGCGTGTTGTCTCATTACATCTCCAAATGGCGCTATACATCTTGCATTCTGTTGCCATTAACAGCCTTTATTGGACCCTGTTAATTTGTATATTTATCAGAAATAGAGATTTTTGGTCAAGGGAGGGTTTGTGTGGTCAGTTCCTTGAAACAGAGACTGTGGTTTGTTCATCTTAGCAATTCCTGCAGCAAACAGTCAAATCTTTTGCACATGATAGGTGACTATTAGTGATTATTAGCTTAATTAAATTATTAGCTTAATTAAATTAAGCTAATATTATTAGCTTTTATTATTAGTGATTTTTTATTAGTGATTATTAGCTTAAATTAACTGGGAGGGCTGGTAGGGCCCAAGTTTTATACAGTTTCTTTTACTTTCTTCTTTCTCTTTCTTTCTTTTCTCTTTTCTCTCTTTCTCTTTCTTTTCTTTTCTTTTCTTTTCTTTTCTTTTCTTTTCTCTTTTCTTTTTTCTTTTGTTTTCTTTTCTTTTTTCTTTTCCCTCCTCTCCTCTTCCCACACCCTCTCCTCCCTTCTCCTTTACTCTCCTCTCCTCTTTTTCTCTCTCTCTCTCTCTCTTTTTTTTTTTTAAGGAATAGTGTGCTTTCTTAGTCAAATGACAACTGCTTTTTGTCCTCTACCAAAAAGGATGCCTATAGAGAGATAAACCATCCAACTCTGAAAGGCAGGAGAGGTGGAGTGAAACCATGAGGCTGGAGATAAGGGAAAAGGAAGAACAAGGGGTATCTGCTCAGTGCCCTCCTATGGCATAGGCTCTAAACGGTGTTGGGCTTAGCACTGTGCCTCCATCCTTGGCTGACACACCCTTGTTTGGTCACCCTGCCCCGCACTTTGGACACTTTTTGTTTATTTAGCCACATTTAGAAACTCCTATTTTGTACCGGCCTCCATGTCACGTGTTTTTTTGTGACCTGGCCCTTGATGATTTCTCCACCTGCAGTCTATTTTGGCCCCTGGTAAGTTGATTAGCTGCCCAGGTATTCGCCACTCTCTCCACATCGTTGCCCTCGTTGCCTCTTCTTGGAACATAGATGAATAGTAATCTGCAGGATCGTTGCTTTCACATCTTTAGATTTCAGCTAAGGTGTAATTTCATACAGTAGAGGTCTTCCTTTTCTGTTGTAAATAGTAAATACTTCCCTGTTACTCTATGGCAGTCACTGGTTTAACCACTTTGGAAAAACTCACCACGCACAGATATTTCTCTTCTGCCTTGCTTCAATTGGTTTTGACTGGTATTCATTTGCACCACGTCCGCTCCTTAAAATGTAAGCACCATGAGGCCAGGGGGAATAAGAAACTTGGCAGAGGACGTATCTGAGGAATTGTCCCTGTCACAAAATGGAAGTCAATGCATATTTGACTGAGTGAATGCATTCAAGACATTTAAGTCACAGTCCTCGCTATCAGAACCTCCTAATCCATTGCAGACAGAGTTACCAGAAGAGGAGACAATGAGCTAAGTGTCTGAGAGATGTAAACCAGAGATCCATGGATGCCCAGTGGGAAGGGGGGGCCAGAAACCAGACCTGGGAAGTCAGAGGTAAAGGTGCAAAACTGACCGCAAAAGACTCAGCCTGACCTGAATTTCCAAGGAGCACAGGACTCAGGAATAATAACATAGTTCACAATTTAATGTTTGAAGTATTGCTACAGATTGAATTGTGTCCCACCTCCCCAAATTCCTAAGCCAAAGCCCTAACTAATCCCAAAGGCGATTCTATTTGGAATGAAGGCCTTTTGGTGTTATCTCAGGTTAAATGAGGTGACAAAGGTGTGGCCTTAATCTTCTAGAACTGGTGGCCTTATAAGAAAAGGAGTGCACTCTCTCTCTCTCTCTCTCTTTCTCTGCTTGCTCAGAGGAAAGGTCATGTGAGGACAAGTGGCTGTTTGCAAGTCAGGAAGGGAAGTCTCACCAGAAACCAACCCCTCCAGACCTCGATCTGGGATTTCCAGCTTGCAGAACCGTGAGAAATAAATTTCTGTTGCTTAGCTGCCCTGCGGTGCTGTGATGTGGTTGCCTGAGCTGACTAGTACAACTATGAACAGGAGAGATTTCTTAATTAAAGTTTCTCCGGTAAAATTTCTTAATCCGTGCTGAGCGTGAATAAGCTTTTTTCTCCACTTCTTTTCACTTCCTCTCTTACTGCACTCGCTCTGGAGATTTAAATCATCTCTCCTACCTACCGTTAGACTATAACTTGCCTCAAATATCATTTGGAAATGATGAGGTTATTTATAAATAAGTAGATAGTGATAAAGCTTTCCTGGGCTAAATACCAGCAGTCAGCAATTTATATACATATTAGCATTTTTAGTTAAAGGAGAAGAATATTCATTGATTGCTGCCTCTCTGTCTTCAGTTTGCTTCCTGCCCCTGGCAATATTAAACCTGTATCTTTAGACCTGCTCTCATGAGAATTTATTTGAATTGTGTGGGCAGCTGGGTTCTGACTCTCTCCTTTGTTGTGCCTTTCTACACCTTTCTACACCTACCTGGCTACTTAACAGTTAGCACTGGGGCAGCTGGATGGCTCAGTCAGTTAAATGTCTGACTTTGGATTTCGACTCAGGTCATGATCTCACTCTTCATGAGATCAAGTCCCGCGCATTGGGCACTGCACTGGCCGCGTGGAGCCTGCTTGAGATTCTTTCTCTCTCTCTCTCTCTCTGTCTCTCTCTGCCCCTCCCCTGCTCACGCTTGCTCCCTCTTTCTCTCAAAATAAATAAATAAAGTTAAAAAAAAAAGCATTTAGCATTAGTGTTGTTTGGCTTCTAAATCTAAATCACCGTGCACTAATACCCTGAGGTCTGGGACAGTGCCATATTTCCCAAACGACAGTCGCGAAATCTGCATCTCAGTGACACAATCAGGAGGCAAAAGAGTAGGATTCCTCTCTATGGGCTTCAAAAACATAACCGATGAGGAATCTCGTAGTGTAATCCCTTTTATAGAGAAAGCCAAGAATTTACAACATCAGGTCATGTCTTCAGGTCAACTAAGGAGACGGTAACAGACGAAAGGGTAACTTTCCCTAACATTTTTCTATCATTGCTTCAATGTGTTTTGTTGTTTTTTTTTTTTTTTAATTTTTAGGAGCTCGACTTCTATAGGTAATTCGTTCCATAACCGGTGGAAAGAACACAGATTTTCAGGCAGAAGATGTCAATAACCAGTTCTACCTGCATGGGTTATTTAATCATGCTCGGTCTTATTTTCCATAGCTAGAAAGAGAAGATGCTTATCATACCTTCTGGAATGGATGAAGCAATGCATGAGATAATACATGCAGCAAGCACACAGAAAATACTCAAAAATGATCCTATAGCTGGAATGGTGTGACTTCTTAATATAGTATGGTATTGGGATGCTTAATTTTATGTGTCAGCCTGGCGGGGCCACACTGCCCAGACACGTGGTAAAACTTTCTTCTGGATGTTTCAGTGCGGATGTATTTGAATGAGATCGGCATTTTAATCAGTGCCCTTTGAGTAGAGCAGATTGTCCTCCAAAATGGCTGTGGGCCTTATCTAATCAGGTAAAGTCTTGAATAGAACAAAAGCCCCACCTGCCCCAAGGAAAAGGAATTCTACCCACAGACAGCCTGGGAATTTGAACTACAGGTTTTGGATTTGCCAGCCTCTGTAATTATGTGAGCTCATTTCTTAAAAACATCTCTCTCTCTTAATGTATCTACACAGCTCCTCCTGGTTCTATTTCACTGGAGAACACTGATTTATACCTATAGGATTTTATTTATTTAAGCTCCGATGATATATATATCAAATACTTAATGTATACCATGCACAAGTCCAGGCAACAGAGATAGAATGACACATAAAATGGGCCTCATGGAACTTACACACTGGAGTGGGATAGATGCAAATAACACAATGGGTAGGTTCATGTAGTAGCCAAGTGCTGAAAATTAAGAGAAACAGGGAGGGATGATAGCGAATGCCTAGGGATGAAATACCAAAACAGAACATCCTTTATTTGTCCCTACATATTTGCTTATCTCTATGCTACCCTCTATTTGGAAGAAAGCTGACTCCGGGAGGTTACATCATAGGTGCCCTTGGCTTTCTTGACCATTTGGTCTCCTGTAGAGATTGGAGGAGGGAGGAAAGTCAAATCAGAATATTTGTCTCCTCTGCTCCCTCTCTGCAGGGTCACCTTGGGCTGACTCTGTACGAAGGTTAATTTTCCTAGGACTCTACACTCCTCTTCTTCATTCTGGCTTCTGGTCACCACCACTACTAAGGGATCCTGATATATCTCTCCCTTGTGGTTCTCCTATACCTACGTGGTCATAAATAGTCACCTTGACAATAAATCGTCAAATTACCCTGCTCTGAGTGTGCCATCTGTTTTCTGTTGGTATCTGACTGATACAAAGCCATCACAGTCCCCGTGAAGGGGGATACTCAGCTGAGCCCAGCATACTGAGAAGTGGGCTCTGTGAACATTTTCAGAACACTTCGAGCAGGAAGAACCGTGGAAACTTCCCCAGAGACAGGAACAGATATGATATGTGAAGAGCAGGAAGAGGGTCAATGTGGCAGGTGTGTTCAATGATGGAGAGTATGGGAAGAGGTCAGGAAAGGTAGATTGTGGCATATATATCAGCTGGAGATTAAAGCCTTTGAAGTGTTTTAAGTAGAGGAGTAGGATGATATGAGGAGTTCTTTTTATGGTAGAAGACCTCTGCCATGGGCTGAATGGAAGGCTCCCAACATATATGTCCACCTTGATCCCGGACACCTGTGAATGTGAACTTATTTGGACAAAGAGCCTTTGTGGGTATAATGACATGAGGGACCTTAAGATGAGATTATCTTTGATTACTCATGTGGGCCCTGAATCCAATAACAAGTATCTTTAGAAGAGAAAAGGAGGGAGAGACATGAGATACACAGAAGAGAAGACAGGGAAGACGACGTGAACTTGAAAGCAGAGATCAATATGACAGGCCAGGAGTCTCAGAAGCCAAGGATTGCCCAGAGCACCCAAAGTTGGAAGAGGGAAGGAGGGAGGGATTCTTCTTTATGTCTTCAAGTTTATCACATCTTCCCGAAACCTTGATTTCAGACTTTCAGATTTCAGACTCCAAAATGGGGAGGATACGGGAGTCTGAGTAACTCAGTCGGTTAAGCGTCCAACTTTGGCTCAGGTCACGATCTCATGGTTCATGAGTTTGAGCCCCACGTAGGGGTCTGTGCTGATAGCTCAGAGCCTGGAGCCTGCTTCAGTTTCTGTGTCTTGCGCTCTCTCTCTCTCTCTCTCTCTCTCTGCTCTCCCCTGTTTGTCTCAGTCTTTCTTTCTCAAAAATAAATAAACATTATTTTTTTTTTAAACCGGAAGGATAAATTCCTGGTATTTTAAGCAACACCATTTGCGGTGATATGTTTCAACAGCCCCAGGAAGCTAATACTAGAAACTTCATGTCACTCCCTCTGCACTGCTTGTTCTTTGGGTCGGTTTCCCTAGAGCTTCTGTGTTCAGTTCCCCAGAGCTTCTAGAACTCTAGCTAACAAGCTGTTGAACTTTGGTTTTATCTTGCAGAATCCCAGAAAACAAATGAACCAACGAATCAACCAGCTTGGTTATACTAACCAGCAAAGTATAAAACAGCCACAAAGACAAACTCCTGAGTGTCATCGTTTTTCTTAGAAAGTTAACCTATTTTAGAATGACTCATAAAAGGACAGTGGACTAAAAACATATATAAACGCCAAATTGTATAATGATGTGGTGAAATGTATCTGTAAGATACAGAAAGATACTTTAAAGTTTTGATTAAATGCTATGTAAATATTGTCTGAAAAGTGTCTTTACAATCTGATCCATTTTAAGGAAAATTCAACTGGAAATTACAGATGATTCACGGTGGCTGTGCTGTGTCCAGGAAAGAGGTAAAACTCCAGCAGGAATGTGGTCTACAACACAAGACCAGTGAATTCATGTGCATTTATAGTTTCAAGTTAAAATAACATGTATTTGCAAGCTATCTGTGTATCATTTCAGTCATTTTCTCACATTAACAAAAGATTTGGGGGGCACCTGGGTGGCTCAGCCAGTCGGTTAAGCGTCGGACTCTTGATTTGGGCTCAGGTCATGATCTCACAGTCGTTGAGTTCGAGCCCTCTGTTGGGTCCTGCACGGACAGTGCAGGGCCTCCTTGGGATTCTCTCTCTCTCCATCTCTTCTCTGCCTCATCCCCACTCTCACTCTCATGCTCTCTCTCTCAAAATAACTAAGTAAACATTTAAAAAAATAAAAGTTTTTAGGATGCCTGGGTGGTTCAGTCGGTTAAGTGTCCACTCGTGATTTTGTCCCAGGTCAGGATCTCATGGTTTGTGAGTTTGAGCCCCAGTTGGGCTCTGTGCTGACAGCGTGGAGCCTGATTGGGATTCTCTATCTCCCTCTCTATCTGCCTCTCTCTCTCTCTCTCTCTCTCTCTCTCTCTCTTTCAATAAATCAATAAGTAAATAAATATTAGAAAAAATATTTTTCATAAATTGACAAATATTACTTCTTAAAGAAGTCTTGTCCTCCATCAGGTGCTGACAGAATATTGGGTTATGAACACTTAGGGATTTTTTTATCGTGAAATGCACCGCAATTTTTTATTCTTGCCTCTTTTTTCCCCAAATTACCACCCTTAGTTTTCGTCAAGAGGAAAGACACCCATCTGCCTTAACGTTGGTAGAGTCCGGCACCTACCATGCTGCCTGGTGCAAAGTAAGCCCCGGCAAAAGAGTTGTTGCTTTAAATTGATTTGGGTATTAGCCACCCGGTTTGTTCATTCAGTGATTGTCCAGTTGTGACACAGTTGGCTTCAGCAAAGGCTTCCTGATCTTTCTTCAGTCGATTCAAAAAAGGCTCAAGTCAGAGCCAAGGCTAATGAACAAGAAGTGAGATCTGGTTAAGGAAACGCTGATTTTAATTAGGCAGTAAGGAACTCTAAAACAGGAGGGCAACACATCCTGCTTGTGAAAACTGAATGTCATGGTGACTTGAAGTCATCAAAATTTAACCGTGGATGCAAATAGGTATTTGCTCTTCCCCACTAAGTTCCCAGAGAGAAAGAGCTGCCCCTATTTATTTAATAAATAAATAGAAGTCTGTTGAGTACTTACTGCTTGTCAGGTACAGGGAAAGTAAATGCCAAGGGTCATTTTATTTAATCATTTTAAAAAGCCTTGAGCATGTCGAAGAAGCATGGACTATGGGACTGGGAAAGTCAACTGGGGATTTCACCCCCAATCACAGTGAAATGTACTGAGCTCAGAGGGTGTGCTGGTCACTGTCCTAAGCAATTGACTTGGATTTCCATTTCATTCCTCACAACGTCTCCACGAGGGAGAAAATTTCATTGTACCGTGTTCCATGAGAAAACATGGCCAATAGTAACAAATACTTACTTCTTAGATCTAATAAGTGACAGAGTCTTGAACCTGGCCAGGCTCCAGGGCTTGGGTTTGCATGTCTGGTCTTCCTCTGGGGTTTTATTTTCATCCTGTTCCTATGCGGTTTATACTTAGTTTCTCAGTTTCCTCAAATGGAAATTTGAACAAGAAGCAAGAATTTGCAAATTAAAGCACCTTGTGCCTCAGGCCAGTGAGTAAGTGGCAATATTCTGCCAAGTCCATTGTACTGTGATGGTTCAATCTTTGCATTCCTGGGAGAATAGCCCCGTATTGGGAATGTAGTACGTGCTCAGTAAACACTTAGGAGAGCCAACTATTTAAAACTGTTCTGGTTTTCCAATCCAGGAATTTTTATGTCATTTACACTCATATGCATTCATATATTCTGAGGTTTGCTCAAAACTGCTTTGTAGTTTTACTGAATATATGCAAATTTATTAGAAAGACGAGACTTCGAAGTCAATCTTAAGCCACAGCTGACATTTATGTTGTCACAATATTTACCTTATCCTTTTAGGTTACAGTAGGTTTTTCATCCTTTCTGTTTCAAAAACAAAGTGCAATAACATGAAATCAAGATATAATCTCTGTCTAGTTGAAGGCAAGGCCCTACACCTCTAAGGCCTTCTATTTCTGGCCACTCAGCCTCATTTCCAAGCTGTATCACTAAATTTCAGAGTCCTAGACAAAAGATTAAGGACTAAAGGGAAAGCCTTAAAGATACAGAAGAACAGAGAGTATTTTTTAAAATGACAAATTGGATAATTTAGTAGAGAAAAACAAACCTTGAATACAAAGGCAAAGACTGAAATACCAGAGAAATAAAACACACACACAGACACACACACACACACACTTTCAAAAGCACCTATAAAAATCAATGTACAAACCTATGAATTAATAATAACAAGAAATTTTTTATTCATGATCATTTTTAATAGCTAAATTATTCATAACTGTGTTTCCAATGTGGGACTTAGTGAGCTTAAGTAACATTCAAAGCGTACAACTATTCATCATTCATTCTTCCTTCCTTCATCAATAAATATTGAATACCCACCTATACTAGACAGCGTTAACTCAGGCAAAGAGTTTTTGTGTTTGCCATAAACACAAACACACATTTGTGTGTTTGTTGGTGTTATTTGGGTTGTCTGGAGCAAGGGTCTGCAAAATGGGCGTGTTTGCCATAAGTAGTATTTAGCATGCCGATGAGCACGAGAAATCTTGCTTGACATGCCAGACACTCTGATTAGGGACTTGAAGTGGGTTGCATCAATGGCCCTGGTCTTGCACTATACTCTACCCAGGTCCTCCATTGCTTTGGCCTCATACCTCTTGACTCTGGCTTGGCTGCGTGCCTTGCTTTGTCAAACGGGATGTGGGTGTGGGGACAGTGTGCAGGTCTGAGTCTAGGTCTGAAGAGAGCTTGTGAGTTGCCATTCTCTTTCTTGGCGTCACTTCGAGGAGAATGTTCTTTGTCTTTGTTGGGCCTTCAGGCTAGACCCCAGAATAAATGCATAGGGATTGCAATTACCTTAGCCCACACGGGAAGCCTGTGGGTTGAGGCACAGCAACCCAGCACTGCCTCACCTAGAGCATCCAAGTTTATCTGAGTTTCAGATCAGTAACGATCCATGACCGTTCCCTTTAGCCACCGAGTGTGGACATGTGTGGGGACCCATTCTTTCAGGGCCAATGGCCAAGTGGTTACGAGTTAGCCTAATGCTTCTGACCTCTTCCCATCACCTCATTTCTTCTCTTTTACTGAGGGATTACCTGATGGTTGAGTTTAGAAGAAGAAATCAGAGACACATTTCTCCCTCCATTATTCTTGGGTGCATGGAGCTCTCAGGGATACGTGTTCCACTCTACTTTTCTCAGGGATACGTGTTCCACTCTAAGTTTTCACAGAGTGGAATAAACACACACACACACACACACACACACACACACACGCACAAACACACACACACAATATGTAGTGAGATCTGTTCTGGTTTGAGATGATCATGCTGAGTGGGTAAGTTACTTAAATTATTTGAAGTTTTGAGGGCACCTGGGTGGTTCATTCAGTTGAGCGTCTGATTCTTGATTTGGCTCAGGTAAAGCTCTCATTCTTTGTGAGATCCAGCCCTGCCTTGGGCTCTGCTCTGACAGTGCGAAGACTGCTTAGGATCCTCTCTCTCTCCCTTCCTCTCTCCCTCTCTCTTCCCCTCCCCAGCTCTTGCTCGCTGTCCCTGAGTGGAGTTCCTGGGTGGCTCAGTTGGTTAAGCATCCGACTTCAGCTCAGGTCATGATCTTGAGGTTCATAAGTTCGAGCCCCACATCAGGCTCTTTGTTGACAGCTCAGAGCTTAATGCCTGTTTTGGATTCTGTGTCACCTCTCTCTCTGCCCCTCCCCAGCTCATGCTCTCTCTCTCTCTCTCTCTCTTTCTCTCTCTGTCAAAATAAGTAAACATTAAAAAAAATTTAAAAAAATTGAGTTTCTGTACCAGCCAGCTCATAGGAACACAAATATAAGCATAATCATTATTATTAACTTTATTAGTAAAAAAAAATTGGTATTTTAGACTCCTCTTCCTTATCTTTGTCCTCAATTTGTTCAGATGTAAGGAGAGAAAGAGGAATGTGAATCACTGAGCGTTTTCAAATCCTAACGTGGGCCAGATGGACTGGGACAGATGTTCCATGCACTAAGCTTAACGGTCAAGCTTCCATGGTGTTGGTGATGGCAGTGAAGGAGCTGAAGTCTGGAGATTGACTTCATTTCACTGGGTGCATTAGCCCATGGGTTTTGAGAAATAGGCTGTGATAAATTAATTAAGGTATGCATATATGCTTAAACACTTACAGAGCACTTGTGGGCCTCACATATATGAACTCACTTCGTCTTTATAACAACACTATATCATAACATTGTCAGACTGTTACCGTCATTGTAATGATGAGGAATTTGAAGCATAGTGAAGGGGAATAAGTTGCCCAAGGTCACATTCTTAGTAAAGGGCAGAGCAAGGATTCCAACCCTGGGCCTATGTCTCTAATATTAATATTTTTAGCTCTAAGCTTTATCTTTACAACAGATATTTACATTAAAAGAATAATATATGGGAACATGCTTAGGGTTGAGTCTATTGTATGGAGATTGCATTTGAAGCTTCGTTTTTCAGCCGGGCTTATGATGGGATACAAGCTTATTTTTTGTCAGTTGGATTTTAACCACTGTCATCTGAGCACCTACATTAGGCCTTAGAGCCCATGGGACTTTGAACTTAATTGACTTCCGCATTGTCGGGCAATTCTGTGCAAAGGCAAACATCATGTTTTATAGAATCACCACCATATATACAGATTCTGATGTAATAGGTGATTCGATCTTGTTTGTTTCATGCAACCGTGAACCTCAGAAAATATGTAGGTCATGGAGCCCAGTCAAATGACAGCCCCTGGACTCAGTAATGGAATAGATGTTCTTGTTCTTCAACAATAGCACAGACATTAAGGTCTGGTAAGCAAATATTGGCCATATTACCCTCAGAAAAGGTAGAGAGTTCTGTAAAGTTATGGACTCTAGACTCCATGGTGAAAGGCCTGAGGTAGCTGTTAAAATCCTGACCACACGTTACAAAATCTTTGGCCATAGCACAAATGCAGGTTGCTGTGGAAGCCCCAGTCACACACTGTCCTTAATAACGGCCCCAGCGGAGGCTTGCTCTGTGGACCATTGCCACAAATCAGGTCAGGCTACAAATAACCTCAGCAGGAAGGTAGGCCAAATTTCTATGACTTGATCTTAAACTATGACAATGCAGCTTTTCTCGAGAATGATTGGCCAAGGCAAACGTCTCACCATAAGAGAAAGAGCCTTCTTGGACTTTCAGATATTCTCTAGCAAATGGCACATGACTTACTCATGAACTAGACAAAGGTAGCGCAGCTCTGATTTCAAAGTGTTTGTACTGAGAGTAGTTATGTGGTGTTAGATTAGGGGCTCCCAATTCCATTCTGTTAGGAGCGGGGGCTACCCTTGGATTCATGAACACACCTCTCCATAAGTGGCGTTATGGTGAAACCGATAAAGCATAGGCTTTAGGGTCCCCTTTGTGTAGTTTCCCCCCAAAACTCCGTGAGGCTCCCCAGCAAATGTGTTCATAGGTCCTGTGCTTTTTAAAGTTGGCAAAAGTAAGATATTTTAGCCACAGTCAGTTATGACCATTGTCTTTTAGACCCTGACTCCCCCTTCATATCTCTTCCCCAATTGATGGGTGGGATGGGAGTTGCCATGACATTTTTTGGGGGATCCAATTAAAAGGAAGTTAAAGTGGGGGCACATTTATTTTTAGTTGGGTAAGATAGATGTTTGTGGATATAGTCACCTTACTGAAGGGCCATAGTGTTAGCCATCCTGGCATAGGCCGTGATTCCAGGAATATCCCTGCTGTCTCTGTGCCGATGCGCCCCAGGCACTACACACGGGAACAGGACCAGAGGGCATAGTTGGTTTTATCATTGAAATTCCACATTATTTTGTTTGTAAGTGAATATTGTGAGTTGTACAAACTTCAGACCCCACAAAACCTGAATCTGACCCCACAGATTCATCCTTTTCAAATGGTCTCCAAGGGCGCCTGGGTGGCTCAGTCGGTTGAGCATCTGACTTCAGCTCAGGTCATGATCTCACAGTGTGTGAGTTCAAGCCCCGCATCGGGCTCTGTGCTGACAGCTCGGAGCCTGAAGCCCGCTTTGGATTCTGTGTCTCGCTCTCTCTCTGCCTCTCCCCTGCTCATGCTCTGCCTCTCTCTGTCTTAAAAATAAATAAAAACATTAAAAAATTCAAATGGTCTCCAGTCAGCTCTAGATTTAATAATTCCTCATGAGGGTAAAAGCATGGCTAGGACAAACTCCACAGAAAGTGGGAGAAAGTGGCACTGAACCAAAGGACTTAAAATGGTTAATCAAGAAAGAGTGGACATTATATTGCTAGAAGGAATCTGTGCATCAGAAATTGTTTTCAAAGATAAAAGGAGAAATGGAAAATAAGAGGGATAAGTATAGACCCAGTTATAAATACGGATATAGATATATTTTTAAATAGACACAAGATAGTAGACAAAACTACTCAATGTACCTGGTGACTGGAGGTACTATTATTTCATGTTCTTAAACCTTGCAAGAGGATAGTAATAACTCACATGATATTCTCTGAGTCATGATATAACTCACATGATCACTGGTGCTGCGATAGGGTGAATTATATTTAAACTCTTTAAAAAGTCAGATACAGATGAAGCCAAGTGAGAGGGAGAGAGAGGGAGGGATAGAGAGACAGAGACAGGGACAAAGAGAGACAGAAACACAGAGACAGAGAGACAAAGAGTCTGCTGGGTGCTATAAAAGGGATGCTGACCCAACCAGACATCAAGAGTGTCTTGTTGAAACTGAGCCAAATAAGAAGTTGCAAAGGATGAATTTTAGACTTGAATTTTCTTGAACTTTAATTTACAAGGAAGAAGAATTTTACTTTAAGCTTTAATTCCTTTGGACTTTAACTTGCAAAGTTGTTTAATTTTTAATTTTGGGACTTTAATTTCTTCCTGAAATTATGGGACACAGTTTAAATTAAATGTGGGGGCATCTTCATATGGTTGGCATTTTGAGTGTCTTAACGGCATTTAATCTCATTGCAGAGTCACCAGGACGATGTACTGTTCAACGTGGCTGGACTTCATTCAGGATGGAAACTAGGATATGGAATGAATTTTTAATTTCATTTTGTGACCGTGATGAAAAGAAAAAGTGCAGAATTACTGTCCTGCCATGTAAGCTAAAAAGAAATGGCTAAAATATAGGAACATTTTAACATTTTAACCATGTTGGGCAACAGGCAGCAGAAAAAACAAAAACAAAAACGAAAACAAAAATAAAACCCTGATGTCTGAAAACAAAACAAAACAAACAAGGTGAGGCCTGTGATCGTCCCAGCTTTCTGACTAGAGGAAATTACAGAATGAAGTGCAGTCAGGGGAAGCCAAGCAGAGACCAGCAGTTTTACTGAGTAGAAGAGGGAGAGAGAAGGATAAGGAAAACCACAGCAGCTAGAATATGCAGACCTTCTCATGCAGGAGATGTGTAAGAGTCCTAGATGTCTTCACAGGGGTCCTCTTGAGTCTATTTTTTTTTCATGTGTATTAATTTATTTTGAGAGAGAGAGAGAGTGTGAACAGGGGGAGGGACAGGGGGGCAGAGAGAATCCCAAGCAGGCTCTGTGCTGTCAGTACAGAGCTGGACGCAGGGCTCATCACATGAACTGCGAGATCATGACCTGAACCGAGATCAAGAGTTGGGTGCTTAATTGACTGAGCCACCCCAGCATCCCGTTTTCTTGAGTCTTCAGCTGAATACCAACCTGCCCATGAATGGAGTGAAATCCCACAAAGCTGATAATAACCCAAAGGAAAAAACATTCCTTGGGAACTGTCAAATAGTTCTACGATCACACAGAATTGGGCATTATTAGAGATCCCTCTGGGAGATACCTTGTTGAATACACAGAATAATCACTAAAGACAAAGGAGAAAATGTGCAGTGGAGGTAAATACAATGTTTTCCTATAATACATGCTACGTTAATTTCATCCTTTCCGGAAAAACCCTTTAAAAAACAGTCTTCATACTTTTTAAAATCTAATGCTTACTCTGACTTATTATGCTCAACATTTATTTCATCATAGAATCACCCAATCACCCAATGTGGCAGAGCCATAAAGTAATTTTTATTTTCTAGGAATTGAATATATCATATTTAAATATCTGTTTAACAAGACCAGTTTACCAAGCATTAGATCAAATCTCCATTTACGTTCTTCTATGAAGCTTCTTCGGCAAGGACTATGATAAAAATAACTTCAGTAGGATGCAGCAAGCCATTTTTCAGTAAATTACCATTATATCTTACTTTAGAGAATAAATATACTAAATGAAATCTTGATTTAAAAGCACAAGAGAATCAGATAATTTAAAGAAACTTGTAATTTTTTTAAAAACTTGGGAGTCTTTCTATAAAATAAAGAGTAGTCATTTTCTTTTTGCTTTAAAAAATCCTTAAATTATTAAACCAGCACAAAAGTAACTAAACTACCAGCCAGATAAAGCCTAACTCTTTTGGGGCGCTGGGTGGCTCAGTTGGTTAAGCATCTGACTCTTTATTTCAGCTCAGGTCATGGTGGTACAGGTCATGATCTCACAGTTCGTGAGTTCGGGTCCCACACTGGGCTCCATACTGACAGTGCAGAGCCTGCTTGGGATTCTCTTTCTCTCTCTTTCTACCCCCCACCCCCACAATGCTCTCTCTGTCTCTCTCTCAAAATAAATTAAAAAAAAAAAAACAACTAAAAACAAAAGCCTGACACTCTTTAAGGTATTGAAATCTAGCAATCAAGGATGTAGCATTCACAAACTCCAGCATTCAATTAATAAATCCCTAGATTACGAGAAAGCAGGAAAATATGACCCATGGGAAAATTTTTTTTCAGTAGAAACAGATCTTGAAATAATGGAGATCATATAATTAATGGAAAAAAGACATTAAAACAGACACTATAATAAGCTCCAGGTATTTTAATAGGCATTGAAAATATAGTAATGACTTGAAAAATGGAATATATATACATATTATATATTTTATTATATTATATATATAGTACACAATATATTATATTAATTATATTATATCATATTGTATTATATTATATTATATTATATATACAATATATACAATATATTATATATAGAGAGAGTGTGTGTGTGTATATACATATATATATATGTATATACACACACACACACATATATATAAAACAAGAGAACCTATAGAGATTAAAAACATAATGTCTGAAATAAAAAATACCCTGAATAGGGTTAATAATAGTTTAGACACTCATGAAGAAAAGATCAACAAACTTAAAGACACAGCAATAGAAATTATCTAAAATGAAATAGAGAAAATAGATCCTATATGAGTGAATATAAAGTAGCTCATATAGTATAATATATATGTATGCATATGATTGTTAATTTTATTTCTCAGCTTGGGTGGGCTATGGCTGCCTGATATTTGGTCACACGTTACTCTGGCTGTGTCTGTAAGAGTGTTTTGGGATGACTTGATATCTGAGTTGGTAGACTGAGTAAATCAGATTATTGTCTTCCATCCAATCAGTTCAAAGCCTGAACAGAACAAGAAGACTGATCTTCCCTGAACTCCTCCTACCTGACTGGTTGAACTGGAATATCGGTTTCCTCCTATCTTTGTATGCAAAGTGAAACATCAGCTTTTCTTGGGTCGCCTGCTTTCAGAACTCAGACCTTCCACACTCCTGGGTCTCCACTTGCAGGTCTTGGGACTTCTTGGTCTCTATTATCATCTAAGCCGATCCCTTACAGTTAATCTATCTCTCTTTGTCTCTATCCATATATTTGTGTGTGTGTGTGTGTGTGTGTGTGTGTATATCTTCATATATTTATTATATATAAATATCTTATTATATATTATATATTATATCATATATTATACAATATACTATGTGCTATATAAACTATACAATAATATACTATATATATATAATATTATATAATATATATAATATTATATAATATTATATATAAATATATTATATATTTATATATAAATATATAAATATATAATATTTTTATTATTTATATAATTTATATATTTATATTTATATATATTATATATATATAAATGTTTTCTGGAGACCCTGAATAATATACTAATATACTCTGTGTGTGTATATGTATATATATTTATATGTTTATATATAAATATATAATATTTTTATTATTTATATAATTTATATATATATTATATATATATTTATATATATATTATATATATATATATAAATGTTTTCTGGAGACACTGAATAATATACTAATATACTCTGTGTGTGTATATGTATATGTATATAATATATACACATAGATATATATTAGTATATAGTGTATATGCATACATATACATAATACATATAATATGTATACATATTATACATAGATATATATGTACATAGATATATATGTATATATCTACACATACACATATGCATATATGTAGTAAGATATATATGTACATCGGTATATATGTATATCTATGCATAATATGTATATGTATGTATATATGTATACACACAATTGCATATATTCATCTGTATATATACAATCAAATATGTAATTTCATAATTGTACATAATTATATAGACATAATTGTATATAATTACAATTATGTATACATAATTATACATAATTACATACATAATTATATATACATAATTATATAGTATATAATTGTATAATTATATAATTTATATAAATACATATACCTAATTGTGACCTGCAAGACAATATTAAGTGATGCGGTAATACATTCAGTTGGAATACCAGAGAGAGAACAAAAATATTTTTGAAGAAATAATGGTTAACATAAGTGATAAAGAGAAATCTTTTTTTTTTAAGTTTTTAATCTTAATTTCCGGAAGGGGGATAGGGAGAGAGAGAGGAAGACAGAATCTGAAACAGGTTCCAGGCTCTGAGCTGTCAGCACAGAGCCCGACAAAGGGCATGGACTCACAAACTGCAAGATCATGACCTGAGCTGAAGTCGGACGCTTAACCGACTGAGCCACCCAGGCGCCCCCAATGAAGGGAAATCTTAAAACATCCAGAAAAACCAGAGAGACATTTTATGCAGAGAAACAAAGATAAGGAGTAGAGTAGACTTCTTACTTCTTTGGTCCGTTTCTTTTTCTGATTCAGACTGGAAAGGGAGACTCTCTTTATTAAATCTCCTGAAATATGACTAAATTAAATGCCAATGTAATATACAAGACATAGTAGAGAGATAGTAAAAACTAGAGTTTGCATATATCTCTTCTCTTGTTGGCATTCATTCTGCTTACCTTGGCTTCAGGAAGTTTATGCTGGCCCAGCTAAGTGGATTTTCAGTTGGTATGATCTAGTTCATGCAAACTAATTGTCACGTGATGAACAAATGGCTTAGAAATTCCAACAAAGAAGCTGGTAGAACTAATGTTTCTCTTCTTTCCAATACAAGTTCATATTTAGTTACGACACATTTAAAATCATGATATAATTTTCTGTAAAAAGTGAACTAAGAGAATTTCGAGAGTGTCGAACAGACTTGAAAGATGCTTGGGACTGATCTTTCCTAAAAAAGAATTCTGTTCATTATTTAAATCATGGTTATAGTTAACTAATGTCCATGAATCTGTATGCAATTTTTGTGTATGCATAGTATCACATACACGTATCAGGTAGGTGTACAATTAAAAACAGCTGGTGCCCAGTGGCTTCAATTACTCTTGTGAGATCAAACAGCACTGGGTTCAAATCCAGCTTCTGCCACATAATGGTTGAGAGATGTTTTGCAAGTCCCTTAAGTTTTCATGCTTATTTTCTTATCTCTATATAAGGAATAACAAAGGGGCACGTGGGTGGCTCAGTCAGTTAAGCATTTGACTCTGATTTCCTCTCAGCTTATGATCCCAGGATCCTGGGATCCATCCCTGCATTGGGCTCCGCACAGAGCATGGAGCCTGCTTGGGATTCTGTCTGTATCACTCTCTCTCCCTCTGCCCCTCTGTCTCTCTCTCTAAAATAAAATTTTCAAAAAGCAGAACAAAACAAAAAAAAACACCGCTTACAAAGATAGTTTAATTATCAGCTAAGACTAGGTAAATATGTTACTTGTCATACAAGATACAGTCTCTCGTAATGTTCGTTTTCATTAAGAACACGTAGACCATTTTCCAAGTCAATAAATACAATAACAAACCACATCCTCAAATGAATGAAGATGATTTTATTGTTTGGATTCGCCATTAATCAGTTGATTAATTCCCTGTCGTATGATATGTCGACTGTTTTTAAGAGCTTAACATGTATAAATGATGTTTTATAAACATCCACATTCTTACATTCTGATTTTTTTGGCCAGCTGTTTTAGGCAGCTCAGGCTGCGATAACACATTTCCAGAGACCGGGGAGTTTAAACAACAGACATTCATTTCTCACCGCTCTGGGGGCTGGGAAGTCCAACACTGAAGTGTTGGCTGATTCTTGGTGAGAGTTCTCACTGGCTCGTAGATGGCCAGCTACCTTCTCACTGTGTCCTCGTATGGCAGAGAGAGCTGTGAGATCTCTTCCCTTTCTTGTGAGGATGCTAATCTCATCATGAGGGCCTTATGGTCAGGCCCTCATCTAAACCTAATTATCTTCTTTTTTAAAAAAAAAATTTCTTGAATGTTTATTTACTTTTGAGAGAGAGAGAGACAGAGTGTGTGTAGGGGAGGGGCAGAGAGAGAGAGAGAGAAAGAGAGAGAGAGGGAGACACAGAATCTGAAGCAGGCTCCAGGATCCAAGCTATCGGCACAAAGCCGGACATGGGTCTGGAACCCATGAACCATGAGATCATGACCTGAGCCCAAGTCAAACGCTTAACTGACTGAGCCATCCAGGCACCCCATAAACCTAATTATCTTCTAAAACCTCGATATCTAGGGGTGCCTGGGTGGCTCAGTTGATTGAGCCTAGCCTCCAACTCTTTTTTTAAAAATGTTTATTTATTTAGGGGCGCCTGGGTGGCTCAGTCGGTTGAGCGGCCGACTTCAGCTCAGGTCACGATCTCGCGGCCCGTGAGTTCGAGCCCCGCGTCGGGCTCTGTGCTGACAGCTCAGAGCCTGGAGCCTGTTTCAGATTCTGTGTCTCCCTCTCTCTGACCCTCCCCTGTTCATGCTCTGTCTCTCCCTGTCTCAAAAATAAATAAAACGTTTAAAAAAAATGTTTATTTATTTATTTTTGAGAGAGAGAGAGAGAGAGAGAGAGAAGACAAGGGGAGGGGAGGGGCAGAGAGAGGGACACACACAGAGAATCTGAAGCAGGCTTCAGGCTCTGAGCTGTCAGCACAAAGCTTGACTTGGGATTCAAACTCACAAACTGTGAGACCATGACCTGAGCTGGAGTCAGATGCTTAACCGACTGAGCCCCCTGGGTGTCCCATAGACTCCAACTCTTGTCCCTGCACAGGTCATGATCCCAGGGTCATGGTATTGAGCCCCAAGTCCGGATCTGCACTGAGTGTGGAACCTGCTTGATTGTCTCTCTCTTCCTCCCTCTGCCCCTCTCTTCTGCTCTCTCTCTCTCTCTCTTCCAAATAATATTGCTCTTAATCCCGATGTTATAACACTATGTGACTCTAGACAAATAACTTAGCTTCTCTGATTTTTCATCACGTAAGGGGGTGGGGGGTCGCATAACAATATGTATCTTATAAGGACGGTGAAAGATAACAAATGTAAAATGTAAAGCACTGAACACATGGTACCTACTGAAAAATGTCAGTTTTCTCATTAAAAAGCATAAATTAACTCTTTGTAATTGGAAAGAGCATGCTGTTACCCAGTATACCTTCCAATATTTTATAATTTGAAATTTCAATTAGGATGCCTCCTGCTTCTTCCTTCTTCCCTCTACATCTGAAGGGCCTGATGACAAGATAAGAGAGATGTAAAAAAGGAAAAAAAAAAAAAAAAAAGAACGGTTTTTAAAAATCTGAGTGCTGGGAGACCAGTTTCTCCATTTGGTGAAGGGATAGTCTTTCATTAGAGGCAGATAATAGCATTCTTTATAAAGCATTTCACATTAACAACCGGCCCTCAAAAGCAAGCTTTCGGATATGCAGTCCCGTTACCTGAGCCAACACTCAGCCTCCTGCAAGCTGAAAGTTTTACGTACTCCAGGAAGCACCAAGCCTTAGCAGTTTTGACTGCCAGTGGAAAATCAGGCCCCGAGCATTTCCAGGAAACTAAAACAGTAACGTGGAAACGGACAGTGGAACAATTCATGCCCCAAAATCTACAAAGGAGCCCTTGGTTGGGAGGGACGTGAAATGCTGGCTTTCTTTTCACTGCTGCCATTAAAAATGAAATTTATATTTTTACTTTAAAAAAAATCATGGCATTCCAAGCTGAAGTTTTTGACATTTGGCCACACACCTTTAGTTGTACAAATAAACACATTAATCTCATTGGAACTGTAGATTTGCTTTTTTTGTATTAGTGCCAACCTCGGAATGTGCTCTGATTGCCTGGTTTGAAAGAAAACAGGATGTGAAGATTGGGTGAGGTGAGGCTTGCATGTTAATGTAATTCTTTGGAGTTAATGTTAGAAAATTGCTCTTCTATTTAAGGCAGTACCTGATGTGAGTGTTTTTTGTAGTTTTCCATAAGGTTGTTTTACAAGTAAAACTTGACAAGAGACCTTGATATTCTTTGAGGGAACAGTTGCAACTGACACAAGCTTCCAGTTATATGGTGCTGTGGATACTGTATTTTCCTTCGGGTTGGGGGCAGATTTTCTAAGACGGGTAAGTCACTGCCGATGTCAGCTTATTGGGGAGACTGTCATTTCTCATGGTGGAAACCACAACGAACAAGGAGCTCCAGGTAGGGGCGACCTTCTTGGTTCTTGATGAGGAAGGGGGCATGATGACCAGGATGGAGCTGATGATGAAGCTGAACTGCGAGGTTGGGAAGTTGCCCTCAGATACGTGCACCTGTTAGGGTTCCTGACTCTGGTAAGATCCCGGTCAGTGTGTAGAAGAGAGCAAGTGACCTCTGGGGACTTAAAAAGGTTATACTTTGAAATCGTGTTGCTTATCATCAATGAGAAGGACACCAAAGTGGACTACCCAAGCCCACGCAGCTTAGGTGAAAGCTACTGCATCAGCAAATCTTGACTCCTTGGCCCCGCACCATTCCTTCCAGCAAAGATTGCCTTTCTTATTCTTTCCTTTGCCACACCTGGCCCAAGTCCAGCTTCCCAGCATGATTTTTTGTTTCTTTCCAACAAGAAGGAATTTCATCATGGTTGATGAGTATTCCATGAGCCCTTGGTTCCAAGCCCACTCCCTTGTTTTTCAGAACTACACAAGGAAAGATGATAGCATTGACAAATTGAGTTTGACACTAAAATAAGGCTCATCTATCAGGCTTGCAGTGTAGGCAGAACAGCAGAGGTGGGATGAAGAGGCAGAGTCAGCAAACGTTCTTGGGCACTGGAGCAGGGATCGTCCTTGAGAAACAGTAAGCACGTTGCCTACTGAAATTCGGGGCTGGATGGGAGCTAATGGAAACAAGTTGTCTTCTCTAAGCCCAATGGTTCTTCTAGTGAGAAAGGACAGAGAGGGCAAGAAAGGTACCTTTATTTATCACAAAGAAGCAAAAAAGGCAACGTAAGGAAAATGACATTTACATCGAGATCAAATCGACAAGCATTAGAACACTGACCCTTCAACATCCCAGGTAAGTTATGGGTCCTAACTGAGCCCCAGTTTCTTAATCAATAAATTGAGGTTAAGAGTAATACCTTAGATGGGCACCTGTAATACCTTAGATGGGCACCTGGGTGGTTCAGTTGGTTAAGCATCCAACTTCAACTCAGGTCACGATCTCACGGTTCTTGGGTTTGAGCCCTGCCTCAAGCTTGGGGCTGACAGCTCAGAGCCTGGAGCCTGCTTCAGATTCTGTGTCTCCCTCTCTCTCTGCCCCTAACCCACTCGCATTCTGTCTCTGTCTCTCTCAAAAATAAATAAACATTAAAAAAATATTTAAAAAAAAGAATAATACCTTAGAAGTATCATAGCTCTCAAATGAACTCAAACGGAAGTCATACATCCGGTAACCCAATCTCATCACTGCCACCTTCTGTAAATAAAGTTTTATTAGGACACAGCTATGCTCACTTATTTACATATCATCTATGACCGGGTTGGGTAGTTGCAAGGAGACTGACCCTATGGCCTGCAAACCCTGAAATATTTACTATCTGGCTCTTTACAGAAAATATTTGCCAGCACTTGAGCTAGACTATCTTTGCTAAACTTAACTAAGTGAAATGCTTACTCCTTATCCTGGCATATAAGTGGCACTCACTTCTGAGCAACAATTACTAATTTTGCTATTACTATTATTACCTATAGATGGACACTCTGTCCAGGTGAGCAAAGCAATTGTTTTTGTGTCAATTGTTGACTTAAATTCTAAATCCTAAATCTCAGGGAACTTGATTAGCTTGTACCTTTGTGCTCATTGCAAGACCTATTTAAGCATATGGGCAAATAATGTCCTTTATTACTATCTAACATGCAACTCTTTCTATTAGTTTCTATGAGAAGCAGTTTCTACACGACATGCTGTCAGTAAGAATAAAATATTTTGCGTATTATTATTAACAAAAATTCAGTATTAATATTAGTCTCATTAAGAATACCATTTCTTCTTTCAGCACAAGGGCCACATCTGAGTCTGAAAACCCTTTTTCTCTATTTCTTTCCTGGTTCTTTCTTGCCAAAATCTTAGACTGAGTGATGCCTAAGGCATAGCTTCACATCCCTATCTCCTTGCCACATATGAGTTTCGTTTGTTTTTTTTTTTCTTCAAATATTAATAGCTGACTGCATTGGGATAAGAGCGTAGTACGTGAGCACCACAAAGAGGAAGCAATGTTTGAAAAGTTTTCTAATTTCTCTCTCTCCTCTCCCCACTTTTTACCTCATGTACCAAAAATTGTCGATCATTTCCATGAGGACCTCACTGAGTGACCTCAGGGATCCCCCTGTGTCTTTGTCTCATACTTCTCTCCTCCCCAGTGATGGAATTGTAAATGAGGATTTGGAAATCTACCCACCCCAACCACCGCTTAAGTCAGAGATGCGGAAGCTGAGGCCCGTTGAGTCACCAACCTGCCTTAAGCCACACAGTAGAGGATGGGTACAATTTCAAACTGTGTTCTTTATAGATGGTTAGCAACTATATTATTCTAATGTGCTTTATATGAAAATTAATATGCTACATTTGGGATACATGTTTATGAATAAAGGAAGTTCCCATAAAGCCTTAATTTTTTTTTTTTTTTATGCAAGGATGTTTTAGAGAAGAATGCTGTTTTTTTCATTTCATAGGTATTGAGCAATAACCAGAAGGCAGGGACACCCAAATGAACCAAGCAGATAAAAGTATCTGCCTTTTTGGACCTTATATTTGAAACAGAAAAGTTAGGAAATTAGCAAAGAGGTGAATTAAACATGCAGTATCTCTGATCGTGACGAAATTCGATGATAAAAAGTAAAGCTGGGAAGGGGAAGGAGTTTCTGGGTCGAAGACACCATGCAAAATGCAACAGAGTGGTTGGCAAAGGCTGGGAGGTGTTTCAGCAAAGGCCGACCGAGAGGGGATGAGCAGATGATGTGGATTTGAGGGATGGGATTTCCAGGCCAGGGAAACATCAGAGAAAGGACCCTGGGACGGGAAGCTACCTAGTGTTTGAGGAACAGTTATGAAGTCAATGTGGTTGGATTAGAGTGAATGAGAGGGTAACCCCCTAAGAGATGACAGGTTGAAAGGGAGGAGGTATGCGATGTCCTGTAAGCCATTTTGAGCTGGATTTGATTGTGAGTGAAATGGAATTCATTACAGGTCTTGCAAAAGTAAGTTGTCTGACTCCAACTGGCTGCCGTTTGAGAATCAATTTTCAGGCAAACATGTAGACCATGCTGTTCTGCTATAGGAAAAGAGAAAAAAAAAAGTTCTAAACTCCTACCTGGGCTAAAGGACTTTCCACATTCTGGTTCCAGCCATACATTCCATGTGGCCCTTTCCCCACCCAGATCACCTTTGAACTCCCCCAAGAGCACCCTGCCACACTGGTGCTCCCTCTGCCCTGTCTTGTTCGTCTTCTCAGCAAATGCAGTGTCTACACAGCTGTGAAGATTCAGTTCAGTGAATCTTGACTTTTCTGCTAGAAGATCTTTTTCAGCTCTATTAGACTTGGTCACCTTTTTTTAAGATGTTTTATTTATTCTTGAGAGAGAGAGAGAGAGAGAGAGAGACAGACAGCATGAACAGGGGAGGAGCAGAGCAAGAGAGGGAGACACAGAATCTGAGGCAAGCTCCAGGATCTGAGCTGTCAGCACAGAGCCGGACGCGGGGCTCGAACTCACAGACCATGAAATCATGACCTGAACCGAAGTCGGATGCCCAACCGACTGAGATACCCAGGCGCCCCAGGTCACTTTTTTCTAAGGGCTCCCGTGATACTATGGGCATCCCTCAACTCTAGGACTTAGTTCAGTGAATTGTTCTTATTTATTTATATGTCTGCTTCTGCAGCTGGACTTTGAGCATAGAGACAGCCAGTCTCAGGCTTGGGGTCAGCGTTCAGTATTTCTGCAGTAAGTAAATTAATAAATAATTGAAATAATGAATGAATGAATGAATGTGTTCTAAATCTGCTGTACGATATGGTTCTTATAGTTACAAGTATGGTGCTGTGTGCTTCAAACTTTGTTCTGGGGGTAGATCTCATGTTGAGCATTCTTAACACACACACACACACACACACACAAATGGATACAGGGAAACAAAAGTATGGTTATGTCTATCGTTTTGATTCTGTTGATCATATCATGGATGTTTATGTATGTCCAAACTCATCAGTAAATAGTAATCATTAAACATGTGTCATTCTTTGTACATCAATTATACTCCATAAAATCTGTGAAAAATAATATATATATATATATATATATATATATATATATAATGAATGAATGAGGCCAAAGTATGCCATCACATTCACTATCCCCATGACACTGGTATTCTTAAACCTCAGCATGACATGTTCTCCAGGCTCCGTGTTTTTTATAGCATCTACCTCCCTTCCCCACAGCCTTGACTAGGGAGACTCAGTCAATGAGCAAGCATTTTACAGACATTAACATGTTTTCCAGAGGCACCAAAGACATAGATCCCATGTGCAAGAGCTGTTTATGTTACCAATACAGACGGTGTTTCGTCTTGAAGAAGCCTGAGCTTCTTTGATGAGCTCTATGTGCATTTATTTTTGTGTCACCTGAGAGCCTTTTCATTTTTTATTTGACATTAGTTCCTAAGGTACCATACTTACTCCATCAAAGGAAACCTCCCAGAAAAAGGGAGCAGAGAAAGATAAAGAAAAATAAGGACGCATCAAGATGCATCAGTCCATAAAGGTTTGCTGCACTGGGCCATTAATGACAACCAGTTCAATTTGGTGAGTTTGGACATAATACAAACACCCATGACACTGTTATCACCGTAAAGTGACTTGAATAAAACTGTTTAAGAGAAAAAAAATAGATAGAAAGTGACAACCAGTACAAATGTCTCTTTCTCCCTCTGTCTCACCCCAAACTACCCAATACTAATTTTGTGGAATTTTCTAAGTACCATGAGGTCATGAGATCTTAGAAGAGCAAGACTAAAATTCCATGAAGAGTGGAGGGGAAAACAAAGAAATCAAAGGTTATTTTGTTTGTTAAAGGTCAGTCTAGCTGGGCCCCACACATTGATTTTCTTTGCTGCTACAGTTAAACAAGTCTCAAAAATAAATGTATTATAGGCAATGGTATGTTTGCAACCGTCGAGCTGAGCTTTAATTTGAGAATGCAATCAATAAGCCTTTGTGTTTCCATAACAGAACATGAGCAGAAAATCTGTGATGGGGGCATATGTGTTTGTACAGTTGCTGATATATCAGGCCAATGACTGCTTTGACAAATGATACCCTGCTTCCAATCAATAACTCATAAGCCACAATTTACTTTTTCTTTACCTTGAACTATAACCAAAAGGAGGCAAACATCACTATAATTTCCATTTAAAACACGGGCAAGGGTTGGTTGTGTGTGTGTGCATATATGTGTGTGTATGGCCCAAAGGGCAAACCATGGACCACCAAGAGCAGAAAATTCGTCCACTGGACACTGTGTGACGGCTCATAATTGTGGTAGGAAGAAATACCGTGAAAGAAATTTGGCAACATGCATTGGGTTCTCAAGTATGTCTTTCGACTCAGGATTCCATTTTGTCTGAGACTGTCTATTCGATGGAAATAACTCATTGATTACATGAAGGCAGCACATATACAAAGCTGCCTATTGTAGCATTATTTATAGCAGGGAAAAATAAAAGCAATAGTCATGGTGAAGATCTTAAGTTGGGTAGTACACAGCCAGTATCAATGCCACGAGAAAATGCTAAAAGAAAAACATGAGAGGGGAAATTGGATACTTGGTATTATTTCAAATATGCAGAAAATATGCATAGTACAAATGTGGGACATAAATACTCTAAAACATGTCTAGGGATGGTTTTAAGGTTTTGGGAAAACAAAGGAATTTCCTCCCTAACACTAGGTATTTTCCAAATTTATTATAATGGCAAGGATGACTTTTTTTTCTCTTTGCCTCTATGATTTATAGAGATATAATTGACATATAACAATTTATTAGATTCAGGTGTACATCATAACGATTCGATATTTGTATATATTGCAAAATGATCACCAAAAGAAGTCTCATCAACATCCCTCACCGCACATGGTTACAATTTTTTTTCTTGTTGTGAGAGCTTTTAAGCTATACTCTTTTTAGCAACTTTCAAATAGACAATACAGTATAATTAAATAGTCACCATGTTATAAATTCATTCCCTGGACTTATTTATTTTGTAACTGAAAGTTTGTATCTTTAAAAGTGTGCACTATTCTTAAAATGGAAAGTTTTACTAAATACCTTGACTTTTTAAAACACTGACATCAAAGGAAGGAACCGCAAAGGAAAGGTTCATAAAATCACCTTCTAAACATTGACAAGGGTAATTTCCTATGCTTCATTATAAATAGAAGCGAATGTCAAAGGGCAAACTGGAGGTTGGAAAGGGAACATAGATATTAATTTTGTTAATATTTGTTAACATTGAATATATTTTAAATATTAAAAAGTAAATATTCTTTATATATACATACATACATATACATATATATGTATATGTCTACATACATACATATACATATATATATGTATATGTCTGTCTGTATGTATATATACATATTAACATTCTTAATATAAGGGTGCCTGGGTGGCTCAGTCAGTTAAGCATCAGACTCTTGATTTCAGGTCAGGTCATGATCTCCTGGTTTGTGAGATTGAACCCCATGTTGGGCTCTATGCTGTCAACACAGGATTCTGTCTCTCTTCTCTCTCTGCCCTTCTCTCTGCTAGTGCACTCTCTCTTTCTCTCTCAATATAAGTAAATAAAGCTTAAAAAATTTCCTAATATATCAAATCAGTAAAACAGACCAATTAGTACAGGAATTAAACATTAGTTTCCAAAAAAGGAAACACAAATGTTCATATATATATGTATATGTATATATATTATATATAATGTATATGTATATGTATATATGTATATATTATATATATTATATATAACATATATGTATATGTATATATGTATATATTATATATATTATATATTATATATATTATATATATTTTATATATATATACACACACATGTATATATTCAAGATCAATAAAAATTAAAGAAATTCTTACTAAATAAAAATGGCTACTATGATCTGCCTATCAAAGTAGCAAATACATTTTTAATTACAATACTCAGTATTGAAAAGGTAGGCCTGAGACAGTGCCTTGCTGATGTCAGTTGGTCTAGTCACTCTGTCACATGCTCTTCTGTGATCAGGGGTTATGTCTAACAAGGTGTCAGTAGCTGGTTTCCGAATGGTGGATGATTCTCTGAAAAGGTATAGCCTCACCTTAGAACCCTGGAGGTCTCCACTGCGATTCTCCTGTAGGGCTTTGGCAAAAATTCCATACGGCATCTTTTCTAATCACAGTTACCTCCAATAGGACAGGGTCTGCAGGGTCATATGCCTCACGTGGCAAAGCTGCTTGTGTTCTAAACTGGAACTCCTGCAGAGTCTTTCTGTTTTGGGTCCCACACAAAGCTCACAGCCTGCCACATCACAGGGCAAGTGGTTTGGGACAACATTCCCGAGTGTGGACATCCTGCCTCAGGAACCCAAAGAATCTTATCCGGCACTGGGCTTCTCTCCTGGTAGTGGGAGAGAGATTTAACAATTTGTTCGTTGTCCTTACTGAGATGGTAGGACCCTGAGTATTTGTTGGGTTTTCCTCCTACCATCTGGAGAGCATAAAACCTTTTTTTTTTTTTTTAACTTTATTTATATATTTAGAGAGAGAGAGCCTGGGAAGATCAGAGAGAGAGAGAGAGGGAAAGAATCCCAAGCAGGTGCTGGCAGCACAGAGTCAGATGTGGGGCTCAAACTCATGAACATGGGAGATCGTGACCTGAGCCAAAATCAAGAGACAGCTGCCTGACCGACTGAGCCACCCAGGTGCCCCTGGAGTGAATAAATCTTGTCAAAGCTTCTAACACACTTGCCATTTGTTCATCCAATTTAATTACTATGATGTTGTTGATACAATGGAACAATATATTATTTTTCAGAATGTCAGTCTCTCCAGGTCCCTTCAGGCTAGTATAACATAGAGGGACAAGAGCATGCATATGTATTCGTTCCTACAGTCCCTTGTGACTGTGACATACTTGTGATTCTCCTTGTAAGAGATGGGAAAGGAACATATCTGCCTGGTCACCTGAGGCTAATCCTCTCTAGAGGCTGCAGAGAAATTACAAAGAGATCTAACCTACCTTGTGGAATATAACAATGCATTGCAGAAAGACCACTAAAGGATAAAGAGGATTAATAGCTAACTTGGAACAAAATGTGGAAGTAAAGGGACCTCCTTGATGACATATTAATAAATATCAATTTCCTGTAGCCAAAATGTACGTATAGCTACAACTTAATTATTACTTTTTTTAAGTTTATTTATTTATTTTGAGAGAAACAGAGAGAGTGAGCAGGGGACGGGCAGAGGGAGAGGAAGATCGAGAATCCCAGGTTCTGAGCTGTCAACACAGAGCCCATTGCAGGGCTCGAACTCATGAACCATGAGATCATGACCTGAGCCGCAATGGAGAGTCGAACACTTAACCAGCTGAGCCACCCAGGAGCCCCAAGGCTATGAGTTAATTATAAGGGTTGCAACACTCCAGAGATTAAATTGTCAATCCAAGAAATTCCACTACCATGATCAGGGACAGAGGGAGACAAAGTGGGGAACTCTAAGTCAATGCACTCAAGAACTTTAAAACCCAACACTCTCCTGATCCTTCTGGGTCTGCAGAAATGTCCGGATTCTTTCTATTAATGGCTAGCACTCCTTATTCATTTAGAGACAGTGTAGATGCCTCTGCTTTACAGAAAAGCATGTATCTCCCTTAGGACTTACTTCTATCTTCTCACTTGGCCAATAGACCAATAATTCAGATCAAGCCATTACACAACCTGACCTGGAAAATGATGAGCCTGGGATAAAGCAAGGGATTAACTGACTTTTAGAGTTGAAGAAACTGACATATAGGAGCTGACATTCACACTCAGAATGGCTATGACAATTTCACATGGTGAAATAGGAATAGATCTTGGTTTTCATCTTCAGTTTTAAATTGTTGAGCTAATAATACGTCTACCGAGATTTATAAAAGAATAGAAATACCACTCCCAAAGGTAGCAACAGAATAATTTGGAATTTCATGTTCTCTTTTGCTAAGATTCTTGTCATGATCTGTGATGAAATACATTTTTTATTTATGGAGGGTCCATGCCATAAATCACGAACTGTTGAATTTCTAAGGAAATTCAGAACATCAATGTTAAACTTTTAGTAGGTAATTATATTGTGTAAAATATAATTCTGGAATTCAATTATGTATTACTTTCATCTCTAAACACAAAGAGGTTACAGTAAATGCTAAAATAATGTAAAACAGATGGGAAAGGAAATTTAGTCAATATCTGTATGGAATCAATCACATTTATTGCGCCTTGAATTATGGTTTTATTGTATTTGTGATTGTTTCTCTTGCAATGAGGTTTTCCATATGTCCTTCATATTTCTGGCTGGATTCCAGTATCTGGCATCGTACCTTTCACATAGAATGTCAAATTTTTGTTCTTTGGACTGTGTTAGTGACTTGAAGGCCAATCATACGAAGTGCACTGTGAAATACTAGTTCAGATCCATTCACTGTTTATGAAACATGCACTGAGTTTTCACTCAGTGCCAAGAACCCTACCAGGTACTGAGTACACTGGGTTAACTAAAGCATAATCTCTGCTCACAAGGGACTCACATCTTTAGATGCCTTGAAACTGAAAGATGCGACAACCAAAACCTATTTGATAGAAAAGGTCCTCTACGAATGCTGGCTCCAAGTGCTTAATACTAGCTTAGCTTCCCATTTAAAATCATTGTCTGGCTGGGGCGCCTGGGTGGCTCAGTCGGTTAAGCGGCCAACTTCGACTCAGGTCAGGATGTCGCGGTCCAGTGAGTTCGAGCCCCGAATCGGGCTCTGTGCTGACAGCTCAGAGCCTGGAGCCTGCTTCAGATTCTGTGTCTCCCTCTCTCTGACTCTCCCCCGTTCATGCTGTGTCTCTCTCTGTCTCTAAAAAATAAACGTTAAAAAAAAAATAAAATCATTGTCTGGTATTAAAATGAGAATTAGATTTCATCATCCTTATTGTAACAGTTGTCTGCGAAAACCACTAGAAAACTAATATTATACCTCATTGTAATTTATGTTACTCAGATTCAGATTTTACTAAAATTGTTGAAGAATCTGTTACAGTCTATAGTGGGCTCTTTTGCATACAGTTTGAAATATATTCAGTGTCCCCTTTAACTTTATCTTTTGTGAAAATACCTAGTCACACTACTTGTCTTGTTCCAACTCTTAGGACATAGCAATGAGCAAGATAGTTCCTATCCTTGATTTAGAAAATATTACCTTCTTTCAAGACTCACCCCAACTGTCAGTCCTTCTGTGATGCTTCCCATGATTCCTCCTAAAAGTATAAACCACTCATGTTTTATTGCTATGATTCCTTATGTCATACACAAAGAGTGGGGGGAAACAATTAGGAAGAAAATTATCAGAAATATACCAAAGGAGCCTCTCAATTCACAATGTGAGCCACATGTTATTGAGTTCAGTTTTTCTTATTGGAAGAATGTATAATTATTTTTAATAATAATTTTTTTTTTAATTTTAAAGTTGATCTCAAAGTATACTAGAGAAACGTGCTCCATAATTCTAATGATTGCTGGGCTATTTGTATTATGTAGATATCAAATATTTATGAAAATATAAAATGTCCAGTGTGCATTCACCATGATAATGATGTTAAATATTCTTTTTGTTGTTACTGCCATTATTATTGAGAATATTGAGTAAGCACATGCTTATTGGAGTTCCCCAGATTTATACCCAAGTCATGACTCAACTTCTCAGTAGACCAAACTTCAATGATCTCATCTGTAAAATAGTAATAATAGTATTTCACTTCATAAATTTATTGTAGATATTAAATGGCATAAGGCAAGCAAAAGTCTTAAAACAGTTCCCAACATATAGAAAGCACTCAAAAAGTTGATTTTCATTTTATTAGCTAATTATTTTAAAGAAGGTGACCAGCTATCTTCTATATAATGTACTATACAAAGATATTTGCTTTATGGAATTTATGGAGAGATATTTATTCCTTGCCAGACCCGCTGTATGTCTTTTAACTTCATTTTCTGACTTCTATTAAGCTTTTTTTGCTAACTGAAAAAGGCATAAAAATATAAAGGAAGTTGAAATTGTTTATAATGATTGTTATATTGCAGAAGAGATAATGTGGTTAAGGAAAAGTTATGTAATCTCTTAAGTATTTTCATAGAAACTCAAAACTACTCAGCACTATACAAGATAAAATTCACAATCTCTGGCATCTATCCAAAGATTACCAAACATAATAACAAGCAGGAAAATATAAACCATATTGAAGAGAAAAATCAATCAAAAACTGATACAGATATAATACAGATGGAAATCAGATATTAGCAGACAAGAACATGGAAACAATTATTATAAGTGTATTATATATATATATATATATATTTTTTTTTTTTTTTTTGAGGGAGAGAGAGAGAAGAAGTGGGGGAGGAGCAGAGGGAGAGGGAGAGGGAGAGACAGAATCCCAAGCAGCATCCATGCTGTCTGTGCAGAGCCCAACGTGCGGTTTGAACCCACAAACCCATGAGACCATGACCTGAGCCAAAATCAAGAGTCAGATGCTTAACTGAGCCACCAGGCATTCTGGTGTAGTTTATATTTTTAAAGGACAAGTATAGACATAAAAGATGTACAAAAGACCCAGACTTCTAGAGATGAAAATTACCATATTCTTGACAGAAAATATATTGAGTATAATTATTGGCAGAATAGAAATACAGAGAAAAAATTACTAAACTAGAAGTACAACAATACAAACTAAAATTAAATGTATTAAGGAAAGAGAAAAAACAATAAAAAATCAGTTGAGAATTTGTGAACTGTGAGAAAAAATTGTAACTGCCTAAAGTAGTGTAATTTGTCTCCAAAGAGAAAGAAAAAGAAAAAAAATTCTTTAAAAAATGAGGATGGAAAATTTTCTAACTTTGATAAAGTCTATGAACTATTGAGATCCATGAAGCTCAATGTATCCAAGCACATACATGTAAACACAGGCTCACACATGCACGCCCATGCACACACATACACACACACACACACACACACACACACGCACACACACTCACACTACATAAAGAAAACTACAGCATGTGAAACATAATCAAATAACTCAAAATCAGCGATAAAAAAAAATTCTTAAAACAAGGGAGAACAGGCAAAGTACATTCACAGCAACCACAATAAACGTGATGAAATACTTCTTGTTCAAAACAGTGCAAGCCAGAAGAGTAGAGCGATATCTTTTAAATCCTGAAAGGAAAACAAAATCTGTCAGCCTAGAATTCTATACCCTGAGAAGATATTTTTTTTATTAAAAAAAAAATTTTAACGTTTATTCATTTTTGAGAGATGGAGAGAGACCGGGCATGAGCGGGGGAGGGGCACTGAGAGAGGGAGACACAGAATCCTAAACAGGTTCCAGGCTCTGAGCTGTCAGCACAGAGCCCAACGTGGGGCTTGAACCCATAGACCGGGAGATCATGACCTGAGCAGAAGTGACATGAGATCATGACACTTATCTGACTGAGCCACCCAGGCGCCCCCCTGAGAAGATATCTTTATTTTATTTATTTATTTACTTATTTATTTGTTTATTTATTTTTGACAGAGAGAGACAGAGCATGAGCGGGGGAGGGGTGGAGAGAGAAAGGGGGACACAGAATGTGAAGTAGGCTCCGGGCTCTGAGCTGTCAGCACAGAGCGCCACTCAGGGCTCGAACTCACAGACCGCGAGATTATGACCTGAGCTCAACCACCTGAGCCACCCAGGCGCCCCTCTGAGAAGATATCTTCAGAAATAAAAGCAAAGACGTTTTTTAGATAAACAGTGGGTGAAACAATTTCATCACCCGCAGACTCATACTACCAAGAAATTATTAAAGGAAGTTCTTTAGGAGGAAGGGAAATGATACTGCAACATCAAGGAAAAGAGAAAAGAAATTGTAGCTACATCAATAAATACATAATAGTGTTATTTTTGTTTAAATTATTTAAAACCAATTGGCTGTTCAAATAACTATAATCATGCAGTACCATGTTATACCATATGTATAAACATATGGTATAAATGTAGCAGCAATAATGATACGAGTGTTGGGGACGACTCAAGTATCCTATTATGGCTCTTACGCTAGATGTGAAGTAATAAAGTGTCACTTGAAGGTAGAGAGTAATAAATTAAAGATGCAAACCTAAATAAACGAAATAGACAGCGAATAAGCCAACATAGATAAAATTGAATTATAAAAATCATTGAGTTAGGTGTGCCTGGGTGGCTCAGGTGGTTAAGCCTCCAACTCTTGGTTTCGGCTCAGGTCATCATCTCACAGTTCGTGGGTTTGAGTCCCGCGTGGGGCCCCACGCTGATGATGCAGATCCTGCCTGGGATTCTCTCTCTCCCTCTGCCTCTGCCCCTACCCTGCTCTTTCTCTCTTTCAAAAATAAATAAGCTTGAAAAACAATTAAAAAAAAATTATTGAAGGAATAAATAAAGAAAAAGGACAAAATGAACAAAGATGTGATGGAATAAGCAGAAAGCAAATAGCAAGATAAAATATTTAAAGCTAACCAGATCAATAATCGCATTAAATGTAAATAGTCTATTCTGAGTTTTTAATATGGGGGGTGGGGGGAAGGGGGGGTAGGTGATGGGCATTGAAGAGGGCATCTTTTGGCATGAGCACTGGGCGTTGTGTGGAAACCAATTTGACAATAAATTTCATATATTAAAAAAAAGGATAACTAAGAAACAAGTCTAAATTACTGAAGTAATATCAGTGTTAATACAGGGTTTTTATTGTTATATAAAAAATGTAAATAGTCTAAGTAAAATATTTTTTTCAACTTAACCCACTCTATCTACAGTTTTGGTAAAAGAGGGCAGCCCAACTACATGCTGTCTTCAAAAATACACTTTATTTATTTTTTTTTAACGTTTATTTTTGAGACAGAGAGAGACAGAGCATGAACGGGGGAGGGGCAGAGAGAGAGAGGGAGACACAGAATCGGAAGCAGGCTCCAGGCTCTGAGCTGTCAGCCCAGAGCCCGACGCGGGGCTCGAACTCTCAAACCGCGAGATCGTGACCTGAGTTGAAGTCGGCTGCTTAACCGACTGAGCCACCCAGGTGCCCCTACAAAAATACACTTTAAATAAAAAGAAACACACAAGTTATAAGTCAAAGGATAAAAAAATATATATATTCTTTCCTCTGAAGGAGGAATACAGAGTTAAGAATAATGCTGGATTAAAAAAGGTCATTTCATAATGATAACAGGGTCAGTTCATCAGGAGAAACTAACAATCCTAAATGTTTCTGTATCTAATAATAGAACCATAACACGTAAGCTGACAGCAATAAAATTAAAGGAGAAATAGTTAAACCCACAGTTATAGTCAGAGATTTCAACACCTGCTTCTTAATTATTGATGGAACAATTGCACAGCAAATCAGGAAGTATATCAAACATTTGAAGATTATGATCAACCAACCTGACCTAATTAATATTTCTTGAACACTCCACAACAACAACAGGCCATTATTGAGGTAAAGGGAGGAAAACTGAAATAGATGGAAAGATAAATAAATGCAATGCTCGTTGGTCAAAACGTTCAATAAAGCTAAGACATCTCTTCTCCCCAAATTCATGCATAGACTCAATGCAACCATAATCAATCCCAGCAGACTTTCTTTTGTATGTGTACAAATTGATAAGATGATGCTAACATAGATATGGAAATGCAAAAGTCCTCCAACGATCGAAACAACCTTGAGAAAGAAGATAAAAGTTGGAAGTCTAACACTACTCTATTTTAAATTGTATGATAATGTTATAGCAATCAAGATAATGTGCTATGTGTTTAGAGGAATATTAGAGAGTTCAGAAATAGAAGCATACATATACAAGCTACTGAATTTTGATAAAGATGAACATAATTCAGTAGAGAACTTTTGAACCACGATTTTTCAACAGATAGTCTTATAATAGTTACACATTCATGAGTAAAATTTGAACTTTGTGTATGCTTTTTATTACATACCAAAGTCAAATACAATGTATTGTGTACCTAAATGCAAACCTGGAGCTATAGACCTCCTAGGAGAAAACTGTTGTGACTTTGGATTAGGCAAACATTTCTTAGCTACAACATCAAACACATGATCAATAAAAGAACAAATTCATAAAGTAGACTTCACCAAAATTATGAAGTTCTGCACTTCAAAAGTCGTTGTCAAGAGGATGAAAAGGCAAGCGAAAGATGGGGAGAACATATTTGCTAACCGTGTAGTATTCATAATGTATAAATAATTCTCAAAACGCAGTAAGCGTTTCACTAAACAATGCATTAAAAATGGGCAAAGCCTTTTACATATAATTTTTCAATAAAAGTCCAGAAAATAAGCATATAAAAAGATGCCCAATATCATCAGTTCTTAGAAAAAGTAAACTATACTTACAATGAGATGCCAGCACACACATATCAGAATAGTTGAAATTAAAAAGATTGAACTTACCAAGTGAGATTTGGACATAGCAACTTATTCACCATAGCCTCAAGTGGAAACAACCCCAAATGTCTATTAACAGCAGAAGAGGCGAAAAGTATCCCTCAGTACCCACACGTGGGAAAACGATTTAGTAATTAAAAGGAATGACTTATTGATTGCTGCAATGTGGATGAATCTCAAAATAATTCTGAGTAATTGAAACAATGGGGGAAAAAAGATTATGCAGTATGGTTCCATTTATATAATTCCAAGAAAATGTGAGCCAATCTGTAGTTACAGAAAGCAGAGTTGTAGATCTCTGGACACGGGTGGAGGTGTAGTAGGAAGGCGTTGGTCAGAGGAAATTACAAAATACACGAAGGAAACTGGGTTAATTGCATTAGCAATTTTACATCGGAAAAATTAAAAAAAAATTCGGATGGTTGATTAATAAACCCCAAATGTTCAGCCTTAACACTAAAAAAGTTAATGAATATGATGCGTGTTATCACAAGGAATTTCTTTTATTAATCATTTGATTAAGGACTAAAAATAATGATATTCAATGGAACGAAGAAAAGAGGAATGACCACTCACATAACTTTTAATGGAATTATGAATTGGTGCATCCTGTCTGAAGAGCCATTGGTCTCTCTATACATAAGGCCTCCAGATTTTTCAAATCAATGCTTAAAAGCTAATCTGAGATGTAGGCAAGCACTGATGCCAATATCTTGACAACATTATTATAATAACAAAGATTTTATAAAACTAAATATTTGAAATTGGGTATACCATATGCCAAAGTGATTAAAACAAGACTTTTATAGAATATTTAATAATATGAGAAATGCTATGGCTATCTGTTTTCAGTAGAAAAGATTGATTAATGTAAATGGAGTGATTACTTAAAATGGTAAAAATTATATGTTGAAAAAATAAAGGAAAACATAGTAGATTGAATGAAGTTAACAGGGTACACTGATTTGTATATTTGTATATTATCTATTATATAGATACGTACATTCATTAATGCATACAAAGGGGCCTACGAGGATGAACAGCAAAATGAATGATTATCTTAATCAATATTGGGAGAAATGAGGGAGTATGTTTGGAACGTGGGTGTTTCACTATGTATAAATCAGAAAAATTTAGCTATTTAACTATATTAACGTATTTGTGTATAACCTCCATAATAAGCTAATACGTCTGTATATGCTGAAAACTCCCACATTAATATGTCTAATCCTGACTTCTCGCTTAACTCCAAAATTGTATAAGCATCCTGAAGACATGTGGGTAATTGTTATACGATACACGTGTTAAATAATTTACAGGCAAATTGCCATTATAATGCACACATGCATCTGTGTGAGCACACACACACACACACACACACACACACACGAAGAAGAATACTCTAGGGACAGATGCCTTTAATAAAGATTTATTTTGCAAGTAATCTAACATGGTACTTCTTACCTACCGTTCACCACGTCAGTGCTCTCCTCTCCAATTAAACTGTCCCAGGGATCTTCTGGGTGGTTAATGTATGAAGAAAATCGTGCTGAGCACTTTTATTGTGAACAGGAAAATAACAATATTGATGGAATCTCAAGAATTTTTCACTCTGCTTAGAGTGACAGGCGATGAAGAAATGACTTAAAAGCAAGTTTTTCTGTTTTTGTTTTTTTTTGACAATGTTGTTCTGAGAACAAATTGCTTGAGTTTCTGTTGTCGAGGAGACATAGAAGCATTGATAAAAATCAAAATAAAGCCGCTTGGGGTTAATTGGCATGGAATATTTGGCATGGGCACTTTACCTAGTTTAAGACTTAAATGGGTGTCGGGAAAAATCTTTTTATTGCTACTCTTATTAAGCCTCTAATCATTCCATTAACATTTACAGAGTGCCAGTGTTTGAACAGCTGCAATCACACCTGCTCTTAGAAAACTTTATTTTTCAAAGTATTTGCTCTATTTAAAGCACTGCAATTTATAAATAAGCTTTATGCATCAGAAAGAGAACATGCAAAACCCAGATCATCTGCGAGTGGTGTCATTATTGCTACATAATAATGTATAATGTGTTCCATATCGACACCTGTGATTTTTTTTTTCCTTAGCCTTTCTCTACCCTGTGCCCTTGTGGTTTTCCTCTCCCAAAAACTCAATGCCAGAGAATCACATCACCATTCATTTGTTACTCTCGTGCCTGGGGCCTCTGAATGTCAGCAGAGCTTGTCCTAGGCTAGGAGCCCGGTGGGACCTGGTGGTGGGAAAGTGAGAGTTACTAACTTCCAGGTGCCCTAAGGCTCCTTGGGGCCACTTCTACAATGGGGTTTTATGCTTCTTCATCACCAAGAACAGACCAAAGACACCCAGGGCCAGTCCTGTTTCTTAACTAAACCTCGAGTCTACCCATAATAGATATGCCAAAGGACTTGGAAGAAAGTTTCAGATTATCTTCGGAATAAGTCACCTTCTGAAATGTGTGTGCAGGAGAGATGAACTTTGTCAAAGACCACAAGTACCTCCCAGCTGCTAGCTGTGACCTTGGGCAGGGCGCTCAGTCACTCTCAGACTCAATTTCCTCACCTGCCAAAGGAAGCTAATGATGGCTGTCCTACCTTCTTGTCTGATATGCAGCGATGCCCCAACTAATTAGTTTAGCAGATGTGAATCGAGGCTTGGCTTTGTAGATGCCCAATTCAGTAAAAGGAAGCAAGAACACAAACATGAATAAAACATGTCACTATTGTAAGAGTAGCAGCTTGTAGTCCATCAGAAAAGATAAACAAGTGGGTCACTAATGGTCCCAGAGGATGGGGATGCCATGATAAAGCTCCAGGCTATATGTTATGGGAGGCTTAAATGAAGGAATGATTAATTCTGCAGTGAAAGGGAGGAGTATGAGAGAAGGCTCTACAGAAAGGATGACTTTTTAGCATCATCTTGAGAAATGAGTAGGAGTTTGCCAGGCAAAGAAGAGTTGAAGGACATTGTGCAGAGTGGAGAGTAATCAGTCAAGAAGTTGCACCGAGGGGAGGTACGTGGGGAGAAGGGTGCATTTCATGACACGTATGTAAGCACTCTGCCATCGGCAGTGGTTTCCGTGTATAAGGTGGCATTATTGTCAAAACCATGTTGAAGTTATTTGAGGGAACTCAGCTCTGGTCCTTCCTAAGCAAATGGCATAGTTACTGGTCTTCATGACTTCTCTTCCTGTGTTATTTTGCTACACTGCACTCTTTTTTTCTTTTTTTTTTTTTAATTTTTTTCAAGATTTATTCATTTTTGAGAGACACAGACAGAGTGTGAATGGGGGAAGGGCAGAGAGAGAGAGGGACACACAGAATCCGAAGCAGGATGCGGGCTCTGAGCTGTCAGCACAGAGCCCGACATGGGGCTTGAACCCACGAACCAGGAGATCATGAACTGAGCTGATGTTGGATCCCCAACTGACTGAGCCACCCAGGCGCCCCTGCACTCTTTTTTTCTATTCAAAAATTTCTTAATGTTTATTTTATTTATTTTGAGAGAGAAAGAGGTAGAATGTGGTCAGGAGAGGGGCCGAGATAGAGAGAGAGAATCCCAAGTAGGCTCCACCCCATCAGAGCAAAGCCTGATGCTGGGCTCAAATTCATGATCCATGAGATCATGACCTGAGCCGAAATCAGGAGTCAGATACTTACCTGACTGAGCCACCCAGGCCCCCAAGTTGCATTATTATCAAAGTTAATTTAATTTTAAAAAGTCAAGTAGCGGTAAAGTCTTAAAACACCCCCCTCCTGACTCCATTCCTCAAAGACAACTCCTTCCCCTTGAGATAGCTCTTCCTCTGGTATTTCTAAGTAATATATCTAGACTGTATTTGTTTCTTTCGCTTTGAGGCATTATCTATTGATTTGTTATGAAAGGTACAACTTTAGCTCTCTTTGCCCATTAGTCCCATTTACATTTTGCCACCCTATGTACAGAAAACGGTTATTTAACAATTATCTATTAAGTAATTTCTCAGCATATATAAATTATGACTACATAAACATTCAAAGCTAAGCCTTGCTTTTTTATATTATGATAAATCATTCCCTACATTGTATATTATTTATTTAGTCATATTACAAATTACCTTGATATGGGGGGTTTGGTTTTCTATGTACTCATCTTTAATTATCCTCCCTACAAATAGGTAACAGAAATGTGAAACTTTTAAAAACAGGGACAAACACATAAGGTGAGACCTTTCTTCTTTTTTCTCTCTCTCTTTTTTATTTTATTTATTTTTTTTAAATTTTTTTTAACGTTTATTTATTTTTGAGACAGAGAGAGACAGAGCATGAACGGGGGACTGATGTTCAAAGTGATTATTGATATAGTTGGAGTAATATCTACCATATTTGTTATTTTTCTTTTTTTAATGTTTATTTATTTTTGAGAGAGAGAGAGAGAGAGACAGAGCATGAGTGGGGGAGGGGCAGAGAGAGAGGGAGACACAGAATCTGAAACAGGCTCCAGGCTCTGAGCTGTCAGCCCAGAGCCCGACGCGGTGCTCGAACTCACGGACCGTGAGATCATGGCCTGAGCCGAAGTCGGCCGCTTAACCGACTGAGCCACCCAGGCGCCCCTCTCTCTCTCTTTTTTAGAGAGATCAGCTTCTTTTCCAGTTTGCGCTAATTTCTCTTCAGACCCAGTGTACATCTGTTTAAACAGGAATTTCTTTCAGTATCTTTTTAACGTCAAATACCTGTTTCCTAAATCACAAGAATTCCCCTTCTTGGTTCACACCCTTGCTTAGGGGATCTTATTCTCAGATTACCTTCTAAGAGTGTAGAGGAAATTACCATTTAAAAAAAAAAAGATATCAAGGATTTGAGAATTTCTTTATTTTTATACTCATTCTTGATTGACAGTTTGACAGAATAGAATTCTGGTTTGTAACCACCTTTCTGACAGAATTATTAAATAATTTCTCCATTGTATTCAAACTTCTTTTTTTTTAATTTTTTAAATGTTTTATTTATTTTTTAGTGAGAGAGAACGTGAGCAAGGGAGGGGCAGAGAGAGAGGGAGACACAGAATATGAAACAGACTCCAGACTTTGAGATGCCAGATGCGGTGAGCCTGACACAGGGCTTGAACCTGAATCCCTAGACCAAGACCTGACTCAAGTCTTAACCGACTGAGCCACCCAGGTGACCTTCAACGTTCTGAGATGTGGTGACCCCAGAGACGTACAGCTCTGATCTTCCTAAAAGAAGGAACTTGAAAAATCCCTGGGATCGTGGGGAGTGCGATCGCTGTGATGTGGGGTGGGGACACTCTTTTCCTGGGGAAATCCAGCCAGTCAGCGAGCATCACGAAATGTTAGGGCTTGTGTCTTTTGCCCCGGAGTGGGAGTCTTCCATTGGGCCGTGTTTTGGAAAGAGTCCAATTTGGGGTTGGCTGATACTTTGTCTGATTTGCGTTGTTCGGAAGGGTTGAAGCTCTTCCTACCCAACCATACTTTCTCCCCTCTCCCTTTCACAGGTGTCAAATTGGCACGATGGTCTTATCATCTATTGTAAAAGCTGTTTACAGCCTTTATTTTTAGCTTCTTGCCTTACTCTATCCTCCATGTTGCCTGTCAGTGGGCAGTTAGGACTCAGCATTGTGGCTTCTGCTCTTCTATCTGTCAGCTTTCCTTCTTATGAAATATCCTCCTTGACTCTTGTCTGCTGAATCATTATAGTGGGACATCACAGACGCTCTTTTCCCCTGATTTCCAGGAGTTGAGTGTCATTCAGACAACTCACAGGTGAGCTTTTCTCCAGGAGTTGCCCTCAGCCTATGGGAGCTCCTCACCAAGTTCACTCCTGTCCCTGGTGGCAGCCTGCATCCAGTCACAGGTTAATACGTGGTTGCAAAGACCCCATGCCCATGCCTCCCTTAGGGACGTTTTATAGGGCCTTCTTAGCTCCAGAGGTTTCACTGAGGTTGCAATTAAAACCACAGGTCATGGGTGCCTGGGTGGCTCGGTCGGTTGACGACTTCAGCTCAACTATAATCTCACAGTTCCTGAGTTCGAGTCCCACATTGGGACTTCGCACTGACGGTGCAGAGCCTGCTTGGGATTCTCTCCCTCTGCCCCTTCCCGCATGCGCTCACCCCTTCTGTCTCTGTCTCTCTCAAAATAAATAAATGAACTTCACACACACACACACACACACACACACACACACACACACACATGCATTCACACGTCAATCTATCCTTATTCCAAACTTACCTCTCTCAGGTCTGGAATCCAAAGACTACTTTATAAACTCTGACACATAAATCTCCATCTTAGAGTCTTTTTTTCCAAGGACCATGAACTTAGGCACACGTCCATTCTCAATTTGCCATTTTGGCTGTGCCTCTTAAAAGTCTTTTTATGGCATTTTAGTGGGGTTTTAGATGAGGGCTGAGATCATCCACATGTGTAATCTGCCCTAGGTAGGTTTCCTTATAGGGATGGGGAGCAGGATTTGCAGTAGAAGGAGAAATAAAGGAAATGAAAATCTTCTTCATGGTTCATGGTTTCTCTCTTTAGGCTAAGAGTCTAAATCTGACCAGGCACTTACCATGATCTTATAAGTTTTCTAAGGGACATAAGGTTGGGGAAATGGAAAAATATATATATATATACACATGTATATATATACATATATGTATATATATATATATATTTATTTTTATTTTTATGTTTTTATTTTTTTATTTTTATATATACACACACATATACATATACATATGTGTACATATGTACATACACACACATATACATATATATACACATACACATATACATATATGTATATATACACACACATACATAGATGTGTATATATATACATATACATATATATACATATGCATACATATACATATACATATACATATATACATATATATATATATATATATGTATTGAGCTCAAACTTGAGCCTAGATCTCTATGTGGTCTTTTCCTTGGACATCTGGTAGAATAATGCTCTTTAGGAGTGAGACTTTTACTGTCTTTAGTGTCTGCTTATTGACCCTGCTGGGAATAGTTGCCCCGTGTCTTCCTTCCAGTGACCCTTACCTAACCCTACTTGCCAGATCCTGCTGACTCCACTGCCATCTGTGAGACTGACTTCAAACAGGGCAAAGCTCTGGGCGTCTCTGCTCATCATAAAACAATGAAGTGAAAGAGAGGAGTTACAGAGAAACTCTTCTCTCCTGGGGTATAAGTATGTCCCCTTCTCTCCTTTCCCTAAAATAAGCCATCTAGAAAATTATCTAGCTGCAGGATGTTAAGAAGTTCATGTTTCCCTTTTCACAAGATGCCGTTTATCTGAACGGACTATGGAAAGGTTCTTGATTTTTCCTTTAGGCCAGAATGCAAACAAATGCACAGTTGATATATGCTTGGCCCTTTGCTGTCTTGGGAAAGCCAGATGTCATCAACATGGATTTTGCATTCATCTGAAGCATTTTCTCTAGAATGGGACAGCAGCTTGTTCCAGAAGAGAAGGGAATCAAAGTAGTTGACAAAGCAGCGATACCTTCTGAACATGGGTGGGCACTGTTCACACCAAAATAGTCAGGCTGGGAAGACGGCCGCGAGCTATTTCAGCTTCTGACAACTGCTGCCCAAGGAATGGGTGGCTTACACAGCAGGAAAGGAGTAAATCACTTCAGCCCTTGTTGGGTAAGACAGTACTTCTATGACATTTTATAAGTGCATTAAATGGATCTAATCCTCTGCAAAAGGAAGCTCTGTCAGGTGTCAGATCCACATAAAGTGGGGTTTTGGTTTCCTCTTTACCATTTCTGAGTTTCATGTAATCTTTTGTGCCATAATGAAAGGGAAGGTGTGTTTTGAAAGCTTTTCCATGGCACGAAGTGAGGGAGCTGTATTATCATTTGTTATGTCCTTACTACATGCCATGCACAGTTATAATTACCTTATCTTGTTTAATTCTTTTTACCACCTTACGGTTATGACAAAGCCACCTGCCTAGAGATGAAAAAAATTATGGCACAGAGAGGTTAAGTAACTCATCAAATACCACACAGCTGATAAGTAGCAGAACCCAGAATGGAAACACACATCTATAGGACACCAAAGTCCATGAGCTTTTGCCCAGGTATAAGTTGACTCTTTTTTCCTTCCTTCTAGCATATTTTAATAGTTAAGTTTTAATGTTTTTTTTTTAATTTTATAAACAAAACAATGCTGGAGATAGTGGAAGATGAGAATTGGACAGCTGTTCCTAATAATTTGTTTTTTTCCTTACTGTCCGATTCTTTCACGATTTGTCTCAAGAAATCTAGCTTCCATCCCGGCCCAGTGAAAAGTAAGATAGAGAGTTCATCTAAAGAAGAGAAGGAACACAGGCACAAGACAATTTTTCTTGGTGATCATAACCATGACCATTATCCATGGCAAAAGCAGTTTAAATTCTGTTCATGACGCCTCCAGGCCTGTCATACATAAGCTCTGGGATGCATCTGGAGTGTCCCTGGGGCACAGATGAGGTTATTACTCAGTGTTAGTAAAGGGCTCACAGTAATTCATTCATAAGGAACAGATGGAAGGACCTATCGTAAAAAGCAAGTTATGGAAAGAACAGCCTTATTGTAGAGCAAGTAACATTAATAACCACTAATTCTTTGAGAAATTACGACGGGATCGGGTTCTTCTAAGTTCCTGTTATCGCAACGTTGGACAGATGTCGTCAAAGGTAGATCTTTTCCCGTAGAAGGAGGAGACAATGACATAGTGAAATAATATTGTTTTGGAATCAGAACTTCCAAGGGTTAATTCTAGTTTATATGCTTATGCCATGAGATGGAATCACATCCTGTTACCTCACTCAGCCTCAGATAGAACATCCGACCAGTCTGAGTCCTGGATGTGTTTGCAGATGCTCATGGAAATTGGACTGTTGCTTTCTTTATCCAGGCTCATGTTAAACGCTCAGGAAAGTGTTACCTGAAAGTGGTCTTCAGAGATCATAAAGCCGACATTTCCCAAACTGTAAGGGAAGGTAGGAGAGTATTAGAAGTTCTTAGGAATAACCTCAAAACCAGATGTCAATTCCTGTAGTAAGATCCTACTCCCTTCTTTTACGGGCAGTGTTTCCTCTGTGTTGTCTCCAGATTTTCCATTAACGTTTGACTTTAAAGAATAAAACAATCTGGGACTCTTGAAAATCTTCTTCAATCAGGTTGTGTGTTTATCATGTCAAGCATGCGGATCCTGAGTTAACTTCCCTAAAAAGGATGCATGAATTATTATGTCTTACATCACAAGATGCATGTTAGGTTTATATTATCACCCAGGTAAACATACTTTTTTAAGCATGGAAGTTTTTTTTTTTTTTTTTAAGTCTACTTTCTCAAGTGATTGAATAAATAGTTCACCTCTTAAGTGTATTAGAAAAACAACAGTAAGGGAATGTTCTGGGTGGAATATATCATATTGCACAGATATTCCCTTTATAAAATCCAGTTCTAACAGACTCTTTTATTCAAAGGTATCCACTATTATCTTCTGAGCTTTTTGCCAAGTATGGTTATCTCTGTAAGTGTCTGGAGGAAAAAAAACAACAAAAATAACAAGTATAAAAATCAATAGAAAAACAATAAACCTAAACTTTTTGTCTTCTATGGCATACGTTTTTTTTTCTAAAGACTTGTAAGTCTACTCGTTGTTCAAACAAAAGAGTAAAACATTTTGAAACTATATTTCCTTTGGTTAACATGACCTGTTCCTTAAATGGAAATGTTTATGATTTATGTATAATGAGCATATATTTCTAAACTCAAATCTAAATGCATGATCCGACCAGTTTTTTTTTTTTCCTTTCTGCTTTATAAGTTTATGTGAGAAGAGCTCATAATTATTCAACAAGTTATTCATTTAAAAACTGGGGAAAGGATGGGGGTGCCTGGGTGGCTCAGTCTGTTAAGCCCCCGATTCTTATTACCTAGCTCAGGTCGTGATCTCGCAGTTGTGGGAATGAGCCCTGCGTCAGGCTCTGTGCTGTGTGTAGAGCCTGCTTGGGATTCTCTCTTCCTCTCACTCCGCCCCTCCCTGCTCATTCTCTGTCTCTGTCTCTGTCTGTCTCTCTCAAAATAAATAAATAAATAAATAAATAAATAAATAAATAAATAATTTTTTTTTAAATGGGGGAAGGATAGAAAAACACATTTACTTACAACATGCGAAAAATAAAGAACTTGTCTTTCTCATAATTTTCCCCAACCAGATGTTTGCTGAAAGGCAGCAGGCTTAAGTTTAAGGAGACGTGTTTTTTTTAATGTTTTTATTTTATTTTTTGAGAGAGAGAGAGACAGAGACAGAGAGACAGAGAACGAGCAAGGGATGGACAGAGAGAGGGAGACACAGAATCTGAAGCAGGCTCCAGGCTCTGAGCTGTCAGCACAGAGCCCGTTGCTGCAGGGCTTAACTCACGGACCGAGAGATTATGACCTGAGCCGAAGTTGGATGTTCGACCCACTGAGCCGCCCAGACACCGCAAAGAGACATGAGTTTTGAAAGTTACAAGATCTGAGCTCTCAGCCTCACCGCTTCCTAGCTGTTTAATCTCTTCTAAATTATTAGTCATATAAGGAAATAGTCTTACTTTACCTCTCTTACGCCCACCTCATATTCCAGTCATGACTTTAGCATAGTAGTGGCCCTCTCCATGCAGACAAGACTCTTACTGATTCACTAAGGGGTGAGCATGTGACAAAGACATGCCAGTTAGAATTCCTTTCCATTCCAGGGATTTTATTTATTTATTTATTTGTTTGTTTATTTATTTATAAAGTTTATTTATTTACTTGGAGAGAGAGAAAGTGCTAGCAGGGTCAGGGCAGAGAGAGAAAGAGAGGGAATTCGTTCTAGTGAGTTTAGCTTCAAGCCTAGCTATATGCCTGATCCTTACGTTATTTCCTTCCTCACCCTCCTAGGCCGTCTATGTTTTGTTTAATTACATAAGCCAGGGAATTATATTTTTTACTCAAATTATTTGAGTTTTGTTTCTGACATTTGGTAAAGAAGGCTTGCTGGCATTTAAGATCTCTGTCTATAATACATTTTGCCAAGTGTGATGGCAGTAATAAAATTATCATGATGAATGAATGCATGCATTGACAAGGTACCTTACATGAAGCAGAGTATCATACCCAAGGCTCACCAGTTTCGATAAGTTCCTCTGACCATTCTCTACTTAAATATATTATATGAGATAGTCACATCAAATTAAACACCTGCATTATCAATTTGAAAGTAAAAGTGTTGAGTCATGACCGAAACTACAGGTACAGAATTTTGATCTAGCACAAATTAAGAGATTTTAGAGAAATGACCTTTAAACTTATGTCCGTTACTTTCTAAATGTGCGATTTTGAGCAATGTGCTTCACAATTCAACATCTAAATTCCCTCATGTATAAAAAAAGAATGCTAGTTCCCATTTCACATTACCGATCTGAGATAGAATGAAGCGGCAAATGTAGTAAATACTCAACTGATCTTACTTTTCTTTTCTCCCTGGAAATGTCTATTCATTTGTAGTCCAAATCCAGCTGTGATCTGAAGGTTATGAGCGTCATTTCACAGAGAGACTTATGAGGTCCAACAGCAAGTCTATATAGTGAACATTCAAATGAACCAGCGACTGGTCATCAAGAAGAATGAGTCCAACATTGAAAATATGATCCATCTTTTTAAAATTTTAATGGTAGAAAAAAAGCAATCCAACCCTTCGTTTGGGGTGATGGTGGAGGTCCTACCTGAAAAGAATCAACACGTTATTGTGTGTTCCCTTTCGTTTTCAATTTCCTCCTCAAATTATGAATCCAATTGATTAAAGATATAAATGTACGGGAATAAGCAGGAGATTTAGACCAGAAAGAGATCAATCCTAGCTTCTTTTGCCTTGAACAACTAGAGAGTGATGTCTTTTACTCACATGAGTAAATGAAAGGAGAAGTTTACTTGCTTAAGGCAGAAACTGAGGGAAATGAGCGTTTCTGTTTTGGAGAATGTATTTAGTTCGAGTCAACTGTGAAAAGCTCACGGATATTGAGCGTAGGGCAGGACTGGAATGAGACACGGGTTTGGGCTGAAGACACTTAGGTGGTAATAGGGGAGGCTCCTCGGGAAGAACACACAAGGTGTGGGAAGGCTTAGGGCAGACCGCGGAGACATGGATTTAAGAAGAAAGCTTTTCAATGAGTCTGACAAATAACAAAGAGGAAAACAAACAAGTAAAGCTAGAGATAATCTGAAGATAACATATACACTAGAGGATTAACAGACCTATCCAAAAGAGAACTGGTGATATTAGCATCAGATCAACTCTTTTTTTAGCGGGGGTGGGGGGGGGGTGGGGGGGGGTGGGGAGAGCAACGGGCGAGTGGACATCACAACAGGTGTATAGGTTTGTTGGCATCTAAAATTAACATGTATAAAACTGTACCACTTATATCTTTCAAACCAGCACCTCTACTCCGCATCCCAGTCAAGGGAAACTCCATTCTTCCAATTTGTAAGGCCAAACGTTTTGGTGTTATCTCTGACCCGTTTTCACCCCCACATTCAGCCACTCCACGCCGTCCGCGGGCTCTATCAGTCACATCTATCCAGAATTAAATGACTTTTCACCCTTCCGCTGCCCCTTTTGATCTCGACCGGTTTCCTTTCTTGCCTGAGTTGTTATGACTTTCTCCTTAGGAAATAGTACCTAAGAAAATAATCTAATATGTGGAAAAGCTTCATCCAGAAATAACAATTATGCTTCAAAGTGTATAAACATACCTCTCTGAATTTCATATATGCATTTAGCTAGTTCCTCTCTAAAATAGAATTGCCGATCTGTAAGGCTAACTGCCAGTGTTATAATGCATTTTATAATGATAAAGAAAAGGTAAGTGTTTAAATTTATATTTATGTGATTACCAGGACCTCAAGGCTTCCTAAAATGGGACGGTCCTGTATCCCTGGCCCCACCTGTTATTACTTCTCTCTTCATCAGTCTTCTGTATACACATTGCCTTCCACTAAGCTTCCATAGGGAAGGTCATAATATCAGTTCCTGGAATCTAAATATGGGTGTCATAAGCAAATTTGGAAAAGGACCAAGATTTACGTAGGACTTAGGGATAGATTTGAGCATCAGACACAAAACTGCTGCAAGATAACCTCACTTTCTCTCTACACAGTGTCTTTATTTTCTTTTACTACAGACCAATTACCCTCACATTTCCCAGCCGTCACCACCAAGCACAGCTTCCAAACATCACACCTAAGCTTTTCCCTAAATTGCTGCAGAATAATTTGTGGATGGAAAGGACATTAAAACACAAGTAGAATTGGATATTGGTAGGATTCAGAAATAATTTGGTTATGGCTATGTCATAGACACATTAAATAAAAGAAAAGGGAAGAAAAAAAATCAAGTTTCCAAAAATAATAATATACGTATGTTTTGGTCTTCAAGTTTTTATACTTACCATTATAATAATTTTATGGGCTATTACTTAGTTTCTAAAATCATAACTTCAAATTAAGCGTATAATATTTAATCTAGTGTATATATTGTTTTTCACAGAATAATTACGCTATTATTGGACATTTGGTTTGTAGTAATGCAGCCAATATAAATTATCTTGCTATAACCATCTTTACGAGTATTGGATTACCACTAAGGTTTATTAAGCATTCGGTGGATGACGTAAAATGTAGTAAAAAATAATTGTTTCAAAGGCTTTTCAATGTTGTGATTTTTGTTTAACAAGCATTTGGAATTATCGGAAAACGATGTTCTTAGGTGCTGAGACAATGTTTGTTTCCTCTCCATGCAGCCAGTTTTGACTTTAAAGGTGATAGATTTCATGCAGGGAACAGATTATGGAAACATAAAGGAATTTTGACACATAGCTGACGAATCCTGTTTTTCCCTAGGTTAGACAAAATGATTTATAGTGTCAGAAGACATCAGTAAGCAGATGGATTTGAAAGCTGCCGAAATGGATAAATAATTTGACTGTGTATGACATTTTATGGCTGTATCTAAACACACCGAAAAATGGAGGGTCTAAGAAACCAATGCTGGAAACTTCAGAACCAATAGTCTAAGATTTCTCCTGTTGTTTGTGATGGCAGTGAGGGTCATTTGGTCAAAGGACAGTGTGAGGGGTGCTGAGAACTCTGCTTCCAAAACCGACCGCAAGCTTTATCTAATGATCTGTAGTATCTCATTCCATGGGATTGGGTTGAATTCTGTGTCTGATACCTACAAACGGCAGACTATGAGCATATACTTTATCTTTCTGAAGTTGGATTTTCTTGTTTGTAAATTGGGGAAGTACCTTTTTCCAGGGTTGATACTCAAAGTATTCATGGGTGGTACAACAGAGGCACTGATCCCCGAGAAGGATGCTGGTTATGGCACAGTGCAGGTAATGGGACCCCCGGCTGGGGCAATTCGTCCCTCTCATTTGCTGGATTTGGGGGAGGTCTGACGGGTGCTGACAGGATGGCTGGGCAGGGAAGGACAGGACACCAGGGAAGTAGCCGCTTCCCGCTTGTAACGGAAGCATTTCAATATTTTAACGATGAGGCGGTAGGTTTTACTGGGTATGGCTGACCATCAACCCTATTTCATAATGTTTTGGGGAGACTGAATGAGCGAATGCATTTGAAGCATTTTACATAGTGTTTGCACCATGGCAAGAAGTTGATAAATAATAAGAGTAGCACTGGTAAGTTTACTAAATCCTGTTGTCATAATTCACATTAAAGAGACTATATGATGAAATAAAAGCTTTGAAGTATAGGGAGAGATAGACAAGGGGATGATGGAGAAGGAGTTTTAGAAAGAACTTTTTTTTTTTTTGCTTTTTCCACAACAAATTCTTGAGGAAGTGCTGTCCAGCCACAAACATTTGGTTTCGGGTAGGACTACCAGTGATGTGGCCTGGCCTGCTTTGCCCCAGAGATGGCACGGGATCTAAACGAGGCCAAACACACACACTTGCAGCAACTGAACCCTTCAAGGAAGTGACACAGGATGTTGAAACACTCAATTTTACAAAGATGTCATTCTCCATCTATCATTGATACATTTGAAATGAGTTCCAATAAGTTTCGATATGCTTTGACATCTAATTTATCAAGTGGAGTTTAGAGTTTACATTGAAAACTAAGGTTTAAATTAGCTTTGATAACTCTCAAGGAAAGGAGAAAATACAGAAATAATAAACTCGCATTTTCAAACACAAAGATCTTTGAAGCTCCGAGGCACCGTGGTGTTTGCAGAGTGATAGATATACATGGACAGACGCAGCACATTTATGGTCATTTGAAATCTGCTAGAAATACCCATGGGAAAGACATACTGTCATTTATTTAATATGTAATAATGGATAAATATGCTTTCCCCTATGCTATAACAAGATTATTAACTTATACTACATCCCAAGATAAATTCTACATGGATTAAACACATAAGCCCTCATTTATACACATATTTCAAAATTTATAGAACATCATTAAGATATCAGAAAAGAGAAGGACTTCTTAAGACAGAGGGGGGACATCGTCTAGTGTAGCAGGCCTGGAGCACCCAGGGTCCCTTGTTCGGAGGGTCACATAAAATGATCACCTGCCCAGGGTGGGGCCGTGAAGGTGGTGAGCAACTGGGTGTTCTGGACACGTTCTCACACCCCCACTGGTGACCAGCCACGAAGTCACCAGAATCGGGAAGTCGGGCCTCTTCCTCCTGAAATGTCCCTCTATCGGCCTCTACTGGGGAAGCACGGCATTGTTCCTTACATTTCTCACTGCGGAAAGTCCTCTCTAGAGAGCTTTCCCTGTGAAGGATAAATACTGGAAAGAATTGTGAATTGTTTTCGAGGGGTAAATTTGGAACTGAGAAACAAGAAACGTATAACTGGGATGTGATGGTGTTTATTTAGCCCCCATGTCTGAGTGTTAGTGTTTTAGACTGGGCTCAGCATTTTTTTTTTTTTTTTTTTCCTTGTCTGATGTGAACTTGCTTTCTTATTTGTGGTTTGGCTACTTTGGAGATGATCTCAGATGGTCTTGAGTGCGATGTGTCTGGTTGTTTCTATGTGACTCATTTTCCAGCCGGTTCAGTAATGTCTATTCTCATGGCGATCATAGAGAGTAAGGAAAAAAAGGTGATCGTAGAGCACAGCTTTGAAACTGGCACACCATCACTTTCTAATGCATTCCGCTAGCCAAAGCAAAACCACAGAATCAGCCCAGATTCAAGGGGCAGGGAACTAGACCGCTGTTTAAGATGGGAACTGGAGAGCAGCACAAACAAACAAACAAAACATGGAAATAGCAGGTGGGGAATAATTTGGCCCAATGATGCAATCAATCGACCACACCATTAAGGCTTCACTACGCATATCTATAAATTCTAGTGTCTGAAGTCTGCACGTTTTGTTGCTCGTGCTATTATTTTGTTCTTTTTCATGCACCTGGCTACCATTGCTCTTACAAAAATATTTTTGGAGTTTTCATGAAGCCTGGGGTAAACTGGCCCTCCCCCAGCCAAATGCCTCTGCTGTGTTTGCTTCTGCTAGATCCCTGGGAACAACACCATTCGGAGACCAGGACAAACTGAGGTCATAACTCAATGTTTCCGGACCCACCCAGCTGACGCACATGAGATACTCATGCAATACACACGACGGCTGGTGGGCAGACTCAATTTCCCAGGGACAATAACTCTTCTTTTCATTTTTCTCTTTCTTCTCTTGCTTTGAGCAGCATTACAGCAACCTTATCTGCAGCAGTCTGGAAAGAATGGCATTGTTTCATTCAGGTTTGCCTTCATCCTGAGGGGGAAGCCTTTTGGAATCCCAGTAAGGCTGTTTCCTGTGGTTTTTGCATGTTTCATACGGCACAGTTTCAGGGGCACAGTTTACCCTGCAGTGCGCTGGGATGTTCCTTCCCCATCTTGAAGTTTTGCCATGTACAGTCTGTGCAGTTACAACTGATAGACTTGTTCTCGGCTTAATATGGGAAGAGTGGCTTTGAGATGGTCCCGTTGAACAGGCCCTTTACCTGGAACTCCGTTCTCATTGCCCCGGGAAAACATGCAATTCTCAGTTCAAGCATGTGACATTTGTAAGCCCCTTTGATCTATCTTTGATGTTCTGAGAGTCTGGGTACCTCCCTGGGTTCTCCAAAATTCAGCCTGGCAGTTTTTGTATTTTCTCTTCAGCTCCCAAGACTTTATGGTGATTAACAAATGTTTTATCTCTATGTTTAATTGTATTTAGTGGGAGAGTCAATTCATGTAATCTTGCCTAGAGCTCTTTGGTCAAAGTTTTTATTTTATTTTATTAAAAAATACTAATGTTTATTTATATTTGGGAGAGACAGAGATAGAGTCAGGCGGGGCAGGGGTAGAGAGGGGAGACACAGAATCTGAAGCAGGCTCTGGGCTCTTAGCTGTCAGCACTGACCCTGATGTGGGGCTCAAACTCATGAACCGTGAGATCGTGACCTGAGCCGAAGTCGGACGCTTAACCGACTGAGCCACCCAGGCGCCCCTACTTTATTTTGTTTTATTTATTTATTTACTTATTTATTTAACAAGTAGGGTTAATTTTATTTTATTTATTTTTAACTTTATTTATTTTGGGAGGGAGAGAGGTGGAGAGAGGCAGAGAGAGAGACAGAGAGAGAATCCCAAGCAGGCACCCCACCGTCAGTGCAAAGCCCATTTGTGGCGCTTGAACCCATGAACCATGAGATCATGACTTGAGCCGGATGCTTAACCACCTGGGCCACACAGGTGCCCCTGGCCTATGTTTTTAAAAGATCATTCTTTTTAAAGAATGTTTTTAAAAGACCAAGGATGAACACAGGGAGAAAAGTAGAGCCTTTGATGATAATTTAAGCAATGGCTTGAACCAAAGTAGCCAGAGTTCGGGGCAAGAAGTGATTTCACCCTGAGGCAAGTTCAGTAAAAGGCTTCTGTGACTTCTCATGTCCTAGAGAGTATCCGAAAGATACCTTTTGTACCTTCAAGGTTACAGACCAGGACTGCAGTCAGATCCATACCACTGGATGAAAGATAAATTTTTTTGTGGTGTACTCAGGCATATCTAAATACAAATTGCCTTCAATATCAAGTGTGATTAACGTTGTGTCTATATGTTTTAGAGTGTTATTTACAGGGAGAGAAATGATGGATGAAATAATGCATTTTATTCCATCATGTTAAATCATCAGAGTGGTAATGTAATCAGTCTAATTTGATTGGCAAAGATGTAAAGTTACAAGTAAATCAATCCAGTGGGTTTGGTTTTCCTTTTTTTTTCTTCCTAAAACTTCTGCACTGAAATAATATGCCCTTCCTTCACTCTAAATATTAATAATCACAGCTCATCTTTATTATTTGCTTTACACATTTATTAATATATGTTTGTCCTACCCTCAGATAGGGATCTCTGATTATTGCTTCTGCCAGTTTCCAAGCAATACCCTTGCTTACCTGGCATGCCAACTCTAGTTCCAGAAGCTAGCCGAAATTGATTGATATATACCGTTAACCCATTATGCAAATAGTTTCATTGGCAGGGGACACAGATAGTTTTGCACAGTTGGAATTAAAGCGTAGAAATATTTTGCTTTTTACCATTTGTTATATCAAATCATTTGAATTATTCTATCATAAGCATGTTTTGAGGGTATTATGTCATCTCTATCAAATTAAGTAACAGAAAACCATTGCACAGAGTTAATGCACCAATTGCTCCTAATTTGGGTAACAAGAAATGTAGTCTCTGAGTAACGGGAAATGATTTCATAGCTAATTAAGGCCAGACTGGACCCGTCTCCTAATTTCCTATAGGTAGCCTTGCTCTTGGGACAAACCACAGGGAACTTGGGTCAAAGCAGATCTAGGCACCTCCATAGAAGTGTTGTGTGCCCATCTCAGCCTTTTGATAACTGATGTGGGAAACAAAGGCAGAAGGAGATGAGGGATAAAACTGAATTTCGTCATAAACAGCAGCCCATTGGCAAACCCTTGAGGCCAGTAAAACATTTCTCCGGGAACTCCCCCACTGTCTTGCTTTGCTAGAGGGAAAAACAACCTTAGCCTGAGGATAGGTAGGCCTTGAGGATTCAGTGAGTCTTCTTTAGCATCTGAAAATCCCTTTGGAAACTTCCCCTTGCCTTTACCTCCCCCAGCCTCCCTGTAAATAATCAGTCTCTCCTTAAGGTCCAAGGCAGCTCTTACTGCCCCTGGGTCCTATCCCCAGGCTTTAATAAAGTCGCCTTGTTGCACCAAAGATGTCTCAAGAATTCTTTCTTGGCCATTGGCTCAGGATCCCCACCACTCCAAAAACCCCATCAAGAACCAGTGATGTGGCTAGACCACCTTCATGGTTCTTATGATTGCAAGACGTCCTCAGCAATTGCCATTAGGAAACTAAAAAAAAAGACAAGGTTTCTTACTTACAGGTCTGGAAATTACATGGCATGCACGGGGCCACCCAGCACGGTAGCTGGAAGGGAGGGAGACAGAGGAAGCCAGCTTGGAGTTCGGATTTTACTGGGGTCAAGGGTGGGAGCCAAGGGTTTTGTGGGCTCAGTCTTTATTTGCGGATTTAAAACTGTTAGAAAAGAAACAACAAGCCCTGGGTAGAGTCACTTGCCCCTCAGGGCAGCGCACCAAGACTTAATTACCGTTTCAACCTCTTTCAGTCTGAAATGCTGTGCTCAGCACTGGTGACATAATCTGCATGATAAAAAAAAAATTAATAATAAAAAACAAACAAAAAGCCTACCCTGCTGCTCCCTTCCCCCTCCAAAAGAAGATTTCTTCAACTGTAACAATCCTTTTCTTTGACTAATAATCTCTTGCCCTACTGGTGCTGCCGGTGAAAAGCTTCCTTGGAACATCTCTTTCCTTGCTGGATGGGATGCTGGCCAGTTCATGAATTGTGAATAAAGCCAATCACATCTTCAGATGTAGTCTGTCGAATTTTGCTTTTTTAACAAAATAGGAGAGCAGGAGTTTAAAGTGGGAGAAGAGGCCTATTGTTGAAATCAACCAAGACCTCTAAGAGGTTGGAGACTGGTGGGAGGGGTGGCCTGGCTTTTTTTCTAGTCTTATGGACGCGATTTAGTTATTCCAGGTCACCGTCTAGGAAGTGGCTGCCTCTTTGAGGTGGATGCCTTGGCCATCAAAGCGTAAATCGAGCACTTGTATTACAAACAAAACAAAACAAACAAACAAACAAAAATGAGTTTGCACTATGCGAAAATATTTTAAAAACAAAATCTCATTGAAGACAGGTTATAAACCAAAGAGGCTTGCTTAACAGACTTTTAAAGGTTTATGTCACCAATTTAGAAATATTCTATCTTTTATTTTTCTTCGTAGTTTTTAAACAGGCAAATATATCCTAACGTGTTGAAGTCTACTTGAGAATCATTCACTATTTTGAACTGCATAATAAGAGTTATGAGGTAATGTATAAATACTACATTCCACCCTCCCCCCCCCCCTCCATTGTGTGTGGGAATTTAGATATAATCTCCAAGGGCTAACAAGGTTATGTGTTCCAGAACCCTTGACCTAGCCTGTGATCTGGTCCAGCTTTTTCTGATGGCTCTGTTGGGCCACACAGCAGATGGCCAGGTTTCCCTGGTGACTGGCCCATCTGTTTGAGTGAGCGAAATTCCCAGCTGAGAGCAATTAGCAGTCATATTAATACCCTGGCAGGGACCGTTAAGCCTGGCTGGGTGGTCTGATGGCTGGATGTGAACAATCTCCACATCAGTTAGGCTCACAAGCCAGACATCCCCAAACAAGCCAGAGGCATTCCGGAAATTACGGCAAGAAAATGGTGTTGAAAAGTGTTTGTTTTCACTTAAAAAAGTGAACTTGGGTTGAATAGGGAGGGCTTTCCTAGAAACAGCAGGGGATGTCGCTCATTCACTTTCCCCTTTTCTTATTCCATTTCCTCTGCAACTCCATCGCAGGTTTTTATGGAAAATATGAGCTTTTCTTCCAGGAGCTGATTGTATTGACAGGTTGATGGGTGGTAGAGAGGAAGTTGCAAGCATCTAACTCCATAAACCTTTGGTGGGGTATTACGTGGGCCTCAAAATCATATTCATTTATTTCGAATAATATGGTCTTTCAAGAAACCTGGGATATCAACAGTGATTTGGTTTGATTATTCAGAAGATTTCAGGGAAATTCGGTTTGCTGCCTCACATGTACATTGGCTTGTACGTTTCAAAACACTCACCTTACAATGCCTCATGTCAGTTTTACAAAGATTATTTTCTTCTTCTTTTCCTTGAAGGATAAATGGAAATCGAGATGATGGGGATCAGAGAATGTGGAGGAATGTCAGCATGGCTAAAATGTTTATTGTTTTTAGTTCATCAGGGGCTCCGGACCTAGCTCCCTAGTTTTTTGAAAAGAGTTGCTGGATCCATAAAAATCATACTGCGCATATATGAGAGTCACTCACATCCGGGGGTGGTGGTCCCCCCCCAAAAACTCATTCGGCGACAACTTTTCCAAACAATTCTTTCATGGTCTCTTACAGCATCCAAACCAGACACTGTCTCAGAAGCGTCTGCAGATGTCTCTTCTCCAGACCTTTGGGGGTCCATCGTGCATATCCTGCATGAACCATATCACAAAATGTGCCCATTCGAACAGGATGACCCCTGCTCGGCCAAAATGCAGTTGAAGACAGACTCATTACAAGGTCATTTTGCAAACTGGCTCTTATCTCTCATGCCAGTATCAGCCCTGTCTCCGTTTACTTGTACGAAAATTTAAAACTAACTTACCTCATTAAATCTAGGGGTATGTGATGACTCCTCGGTCTTTTGTGTTGTATTGTAGGCTACACTAAAAATAACAACATTGCATGCACATGGGTGTAATGTCCAACAATATACAGAAAGTAACAGTGAAAAACAAGACCCTCTCCTCCAAACCACCACATTCAAAGTGCGCATCTCAAAATAACAGGCACATGCTTTTCAAATTATTAACGTGTGATGTTTTCTATTAACTTTTCATCATAATGGGTGAATATTTCTCTTATATATGTCATCTTACTTTCTCGTATCCCTTCCTCCTCTTCCTAATATCTCACTGTATGCACTTCCTCTCTGATTAAATCTGCAAATTCAAATAACAAGCTTGTACTGGACAGTTGGATCCCGACAACAGTCTACGATATCCCCAGAATTTAAACATTCCGGATGAGGACATCAGCTCAACCACATCTCTTTGAATGTCTCAACCTTAGGGTTTATTTTCCATCATCAGCATGCATATTTCCGTTCTATTTTGTAATCACAGATTAGTCTTTCACAGTTTATTTATCTGTTGGTTCTGAAAGTGGACAATGAATACAACGCACAGCTTGAAAATGGAAATTAGTAATTTTTTGTAGGGGGGAGGCTGCAAAGCCAGACCTTACAGAACATTTGTAGGTTGCTGCTACACAGAAAATAAATAGGATTTTACCTCCAGAACCATCATCATTACCACACAATAGAATGAAAAATGTGTAATGTGTGCAGAGAATTCACAAAATGAAAATCCAAGGGGCCAATAAACGTATTAAAACACCATACCTAAAGAATAAAAGGGGCATTCAACTTAAAACAACTAAATACCATTGATATACTGGTGCTGTGGCTTCAGACTGGCAACAGTTAAAAAATAATATCATCCAATGACAACATATAGGGGAATAGAAATTCATTCATGGTGGGTGGAAGTCTAATTAGAACTGCTTTGGGGAAGGATTTGGCCCTAGATGGAAACACGCATTCCTTATATCCTGGTGATTTCTCGTTTTTATAGTTAACCAAGAGAAGCTATCACATACTTGCTCAAGAAAACCTATAAAATGATGCTCATGGCAACATTGTTTCTAACATAATTTTTTAAACTGAAAACTCCTAAATATAATGTATTTATGTGAGAGAATAGTACATGTACCTTAAAAAGAAAGCATTAATTATTTTATTCCCTTAATATTAACGTTGAAAGGATTCTACAACTGAAGTTGAATTTAAAAAAGAAAATCATGGGCCCCGATGGCTCAGTCGGTTAAGCATATGACTCTTGGTTTAGGCTTAGGTCATGATCTCATGGTTCCTGAGTTCGAACCCCGCATCGGGCTCTGTGCTGACAGCTTGGATCCTGCTTGGGATTCTTTCTCTCCCTCTCTCTCTGCCCCTCCCCTGATAGCTCTAAAAAAGAACAAAAGAAAGAGAAAGAAAGAAAGAAAGAAAGAAGGAAAGAAAGAGAAAGAAAGAAAGGAAGAAAGAAAGAAAGAAAGAAAAGATACGAAGGGAAATACAAATTATTGAATAATATGTTTAAAAGGGAACTGACATTTATTAGGCACTTAATATATGCCAGGCACTCTTCACAGGGTCTCATATGTTCCCAACTCTTATGATGTCCTTTGATCACTTGAGTTGGAAGTATGGTTGCCCCACTTCACAGGTGAGAAAAACAAGTTCAAAGGATAAGAAATATTTCCACGCTCCCACAGCTGGGATAAAAATGAGTCCTGATATCTACTTTTCTAGTATTCTGCAAACAACACCAAGTTGGTCCTGAGAGTATGTGTGTACATATGGGTGTGCAGAGGAACATGCAAATTACAAACTTTTTAATGAATGGGTAAGGAAGAGGAAAATAGGACTGGAGCTGGTCATCTAGAAGGAGTGTAATGCAAACTGTAATATTGTGGTTGATCTTTTAAAAAAAATAAAAGAAAAAGAAAATATTGTGGGATATGAACACTAGATGACAAACATAGTGACAAACACAATATGACAAACATAATTTAAGAAATGCATTCAATGTACCTCCTTAAATAATTAGCACAATTTGTACTCTTACACACAAGCTGCAAATAAAGGCATAAAATAAAATGCGTATCAGCTTTTTCTTTGCTATAGGTGAATGACGCCAATTCCCAAACAGTAGCTAATTAACATTCTAGATTTTATAAGTGTTTATATCCAAGAGCTGGCATTGACCTTTAATTTCCTTGGGCTGGCTTAATGATAAATGCAGACTTGAAAAACATCAACATATTGCCAGTTGAGCTAAACAAAAGGCATTTGTTTCTCTCGCATGGATATAAACAAGAGGAACTCTTAATTTTTCTGTATGCAAATGCATGCATTACGAAAAATAAAATACCCCCCCGTGCACACAGCTAGCACATCGTGAGACTCACTCACACATCTGTTACGGTGGTCTAAATCAAGCCACTGCAATATTCCTGTTGTTTTTTAATATGCTGTGAGCAGTTTTCTCAGTAAGATCAAGTTAGAGCAGCTGGTTATATCTGAGGAATTCAACCTATCCAATTTAACATTTACTGAGCGCTGTCCTCCCTGTGGTTGGAAAATCAATGATAAATAAGGCATGACCCTTATATTTTTGGAGCTCAGAATCAATTAGAGGACTCTTCTAAGCACATACATAATTATAAGTTAGCCTATTGTGGCAACAAAAGTGTTATTAAATTGCTCTGGGACTGCCGAAGAGAAAGCAAATTCTTCCAACTAGGAAGACTGAAGAAGGACCACAGATGTTCCATTGGAAGTACTTCCTCTTTGAAGGACACATAATATCGGAGTGATAGAGAAAGAACTTTCCAGACAGAACGAATCTCTAGACGAATGTTTTTATTGCAATGCAATCCACGTTATGATTAGTAATTAGTAAGAGCGGTTTAGGAACCACCTCGCGTCGCATATTTTGCAAACGTTACTTCTCAGCGGGCTTGCAGTTACTGGATGGCATTTTCTGAGTGATTGCTAAATGCCGTTAACTGGGCTAAGACTTTTATATGTCTTAGTTTATTTAATCTCCAAATGAACACTACCAGGTATAGGTTACTACATCTATTTAGTGAAAGAGGAAATTATGGCTCAAAAATAGGAAATGGCAGCTAAAAGTGATCGGTCTGGTTTTCGGAACCCAGGTCTGCTGATTTGAAGACTGTGCTCTCCTAAAACCAGCTCTACTGTTCGGTTCCATAGAATTTGCTCTTTGCCACTGGTAGCAGGACCTCATCACTTTAGTGAACACATGCAGTTTTTACCAGCAGGAGCACAAGTCCCTAAAGCAGGAAAATATTCTCATAAAAATAAATGTCAAAATTCCTGACCTACTTAATAAATAAGTAAAGAGTGCCCACCCACTCTGGGAATTTCCACACGAATGTCCTGCTGACCTCTCAACATTTATTCTTCCTAAACTTGACTCGCTGAATTCTTTTTCTTTTGCTTTAAGTGTTGATTGCCTTCTTTTTGAGAGAGAGAGACAGATAGAGAGTGAGCAGAGGAAGAGCAGAGAGAGAAAGAGAGAGGGAGATAGAGAATCCCCAGCAGGCTCCACGCTGTGAGCACAGAGCCCGAGGTGGGACTCAAACTCAGGATCTGTGAGTTCCTGACACTCACAAACCATGAGATCATGACCTGAGCCGAAGTCAAGAGCAGAGCGTCTAACCTACTGAGTCACCCAGGTGCCCTGCTGAATTCTTCTTCATGAGGCGTAAAGGCTGCCGTCACTCATGATGCCACACGTGCCAGAACCTGGAAGCCATTCTTGACTTCTCTTTCGTCATTACCCACATCCATTTGATGCCCAGATGGTTCTGATTTTGTTTTCCACAATTGCCTTGAATCAGCTCCCTCTGTTCCATTTCCACCAACGAGTCTGGTCAAGCCTGTATCATTGCCTGTCTCTGACCTCCTTATAATAAGACTTCCTCCACTCGGCATTTCTTCCCGTGTCTATCACATACACCTCTGCCAGAGGTATCTTGCTAAAAGCGACCCGGTTCTCACTTTTGTGGCTAAATCCTTAAATCCTTATTACAGCATGAAAAACCCCGCACTGCCAGTTCTGGGGCTACGTTATAGCTCGAGGACTTAGTGTCCAGATTCTAGAATCAAGCCCCAAGTGTTTCAATCCCGTCTCTGACACTTGAGGCTGTGTGACCTTGAGTCATATATTTGGCCTCCTAATTTCTGTTTCCTCACCTCTGAAATGGCAATAATGGTATACACCTAACAGCACTGTTGCATTGACTAAATGAGTTAATACATGCAGAATGTTTAGGTCAGTGTCAGCCGTTAGTGCTAAGTGTTTGCTGTCGTTATTAGTTCATCCCACGCGCACATCCGCGTGCCTGGGATACGTTACACTTCTGGCTGCTGGGCCTATGCATAGAGCACTCTCACCCTGGCGTGAGGCTTCTTTTTCCCTCTGGCCAACTTTTCTCACTCTTAAGTGACCCCGTTCCGATATCCTTTCAGCCATGGTGGCCTCCTTGTCTCCCCTCTCCAAAAGGGGCTGCTCCATGGCCGTGTGTTGAGGCTGTGGTTGCAGCATTTATAACACTGCCTTGCAAACCTCCATTCCCGTGTCAGCCAACCACCCCGAGCCCTCCCCAGAGCTGAACTTGGGCTTTACTCTGCTGTTTCCCAGCAGCAAACACAAGGTTGAGGAATGAGTGGCATAATCGTAAGTGAGAGAAGAGAACCCCGGCAGGAGGAGAAATGCGTGACTAGATGGGGACAAGCCAGGGCAGGATACCTGGTCAGGAGGTTAGTCACAGTCCCAACGATGGATATCAAAGACGATGGCAGTGAAAGTGTATCTAAGAGGCTTTGGAAGTTGAACAGAAAATACATAATACCTGGTGAGGGGGCGATAGTGTAATGCTATGTCAAATATAATGCTGGCGCTTGGGCATAAAGAGGGATAGCTCGTATTTTGGGCGGTTGCTCATCTTCTCTCTTCTTTGGCCATCCCCCTGCATCTTGTCTTCCTCCTTAAGCTCCTCCTCTTTCTTCTTCCTCCTTGGTTCATGGGTCCACATACGCTGAGCTGTATATATGCGAAGTATTTAGAGCATATGTGAATGGCAAAATTGCAATGAGGACTCTGAAAGGGTAAATCAATGTATACAATACAGCGTAGGACATCGAAAAGATGGGGAGGCCGAATCCCCAGAGTGCTTCCCCCGAGGAACCATCCCCAAGGTCAAGCAGTGCTTATTACCTCTGTGACTCTTTGGTCTCCTAACCACCATACGAGGTTGTGGGATTGCTATCACATGATGCAAATGAGGATCATGTACAAATCTGTTCCAAAAATTATCAGGGGCTCTACAAAGGGGAGGTATGACTTTTCTTCTTACCAGAGTGTTGTAACAGGTTTCTACCTAACGAGCTCAATTTTTGTCTTGCCACTGGGAGATGTGGTTCTTACAAGTAGACTGCATTTATTTAATCTGGCCGACGTCTCCAGGATATGAGTCAAAGCTCACCGGTACTTCCCCGAATCCGGTCACGTGAGTTGTCGCAAGGTTCTTTTTCTCGCGCAGACGTGTGGTGCGTATTAGTGTTTGAAGGACGTAGGCTTCCGTGTCACCTTTCAAAATTTCAGTAAAAAGATGAAACAGCCAGAGTCCTTCTTTAAGTTAGTTTTGGCTATCTTCTAAGAGACCAAAAATGTCAATAGCCTTGTCAAATCAAGTTAAACCTTGGCCTGCACCCAACCTTTGCTCCATTGGGTGGAGGGCATATGATATTCTTTAAATAGTGTCTGAAGATCTAAGGGCAGAGATGACTGGCAATGAAATGTTTTGATGTTATTTTTTGACACATTGTTAAAAATATGCTTCCTTCCCATCCTGTGTACGAAACGTTTTGTCACCTCTCCCAATCTAAAATAACATGTGGTGACCTTATATTAAATGCCACTTGGTGATTAATTAAGGCAAGACACCAGGACTGCAGTAGCCTGTGACAGAATAATTGCAAAATGACTTTAAGAGCATCTTCTGCAAAGCTAACATATACAGATTTCTTTTAAGGCAACACACCTGGCAATTACTTGATGATGTTTCAAACAAACTCCTAACGTACAAAACCCCTTTTGAAATCTATGTACCAACATCTAAAGACAATTGCAGCAACAGTGTAATTATTACTATGGTTCTGGGAGTGTCAGGGACTGCAAAGCCTCTGAGTTAGCCAGCCACCATTTCTCGATGCCAGTAGAGGACAGGATTCTCCTTTATCAAAGGTGAGGGATGATTTATTCTTCGCAGCAACAGCGGTGGCCAGAACATCAGCTTTTTCGTATCTGTTCCCTGAGACCCAGTTCCTATAAGGTGATGTGAAGAGGCCGGGTGACATCTGCACATACAGTGCGTGGCATTACAACAGACGGGTCCTCAGCGTAGGGAAAATAATTTTTTCTGATGGATAGAAGGCATACCTGCTCTTTAAACTGCAGGCAAATGCCCTTTGCTCTGGAGGAAAATAGTATTTTTAACTTCCAAGGATGCTCACTTTACTCACACCTCTGAAAAGAAAGTCTGGGGGAAAAAAGGACTTTTGATTCCTCATGTGTGAGACATGTAGAAAGACCGTGGACCTCTGGATAACTGTTGAACTATAATGTCCCAACACAGAGACAGCATCCCTGGAGCTTCGGGACCGATCTTGCCAGGAATTGAACATGGTCCCTACTCATTAGTTACTTTGCATCCCAGGCATTTTATGTCACCTAGCTGTCTGCTTTCTCATCTGCAAATGGGAGTAATAACAGCCCCTTAAAGTCAAGACTTATTTTGAAGAATAAATGGGTCGACACGGTAAACACTTGAGAAGTACAGAATTCTCTGCTTTCCAAAAGTTTGCCCTGTAACAGCTTTTCTCCTAGAAGCTGAAATCCTTTTCAGATTTCCTTCAGTTAGTGAAAATGGGCACTAAAGTAGGTCTCTCATCAGAGTGAAGTGATGTAACTGGAACTTTCTGAAAGTAGGAGACAGTCTTGGCTTGACACAGGGTTAGCTGATGGAAGGTTTTATAGGAGTGCTCTACTTTTGGATAATGGGGGAATCCTGTATTACTTATTACGGATAAATTACATTATAAATATAATATGGATTCGTCTTTCTTAGTTTGAGCTATAACTTAAGTATTGCAAATATATAGAAAAAGACTATCATAAATTATTTTCTGGAGCTAACATACTAATGTTTATTTATCATTCAATCTTCTAACATCTGACAGTGAATATTACGCGTTTTATCTCTTCAATTTATTTATAACCTATTGAGCTTTCCATGTTTTGTACTAACTTCGTTAGATACATCTGTATTTCTGGCTGTAGCCCAGCTCTATGTGTGCCCTTAACTTACACGCCTTTTCCCATTAGATATAAGATATTCTGCGGGAGGATATATCGTAACCCTTGAATCTATCACAGGACCTTGTACAATGCTATGTGATAGTAACAATTTCATACTTATCTAGTTCCTATTTATCTATTTATAAGCACTGCCATCCATTATCTCTTTGTATAAATCCTCCCGCTTTCATATTGAATAAGCTAGTCTCAGAGGTAGTTCAGTGCCTGGCACAGTATCACAGGACTTGAAAATTGAAGAGGTGGGCTTCAACCCACGTGTTCTACATTACACCTCCCCCCAGCAGAATGTCCACTCCTGCTGTGCTGCTCCCTCCTCCTACCTAATCATGAGGACATAATGCCACTGCCTAACACTTTGGAACAGCTTCCCTGCCCTCGGCGGTAAGGCCTCCGGTGTAAGGAGATGGCGAAGCAATTCGACAAGATTGCTACTGGTAATCCTAGTATAGATTATCCAGTTTTGAGTCTCCCCAATAACGAGACTGCCCTCGTTTGGATAAACTCTGCCATCAGACTTACTTGCTCCTGCAAGACATTGTGGGATAAAAGAGCAAGAGGACAGCTTAGTTGAACAAAAGGTCCTGGAAAACTATCTTTCTTCAAGATGGACTTGTGAATCCTTCACCTGTGCTACGGTAGTGTCCACATGGGCACCTTGAATCTTATATGTGAGCTCAGTAGCAAGAATCCAGAGATAGGTACAAGGAACAAGACTTGGTTTTACTATTAGGGACCCTACGTTGCTTCAATCTGGTGCTAAATGGCTGCCAATTGTCACTCAGCAAAACAAAACAAAAGAAAACAAAAGACATAAAAGCGATGCTGTTTTTGGTTGGGTTTGTGGCATATATTTACATCAGCTGGGTTGCGTTAAATCAAACTGGCTAAGGAAACATCTCGGGATTCTATACAAGTCCAGATGTCGGTGGCTTGGATAAAGGGTAGCCGGATCTAATCTGACAGAAGAAGAGAATAAGACACATATAAGATGCCAGCAGTCTGAGCAGTAAGAATGTGATTTTGCAGAAGGGACTCTTGTTCCAATAGGTAAAGTGTTAGACTTGGAAACTGAAGATGACTCCAGTGATGATCTTGATCTTACCCAATTCAGACTAGGGACTAGGTACAGTTCAACGGGTACACAGGTGATCAGATTTCTTTGACTGCAAGAATCATTCTAGATGTCATTCATTATTAGCCCCAAGTAGAAATAGGTAACAGTGTTCCCCCCAAGGGCATTCTCAGGGTAGTAGATCTTGAGATTGTGCCAACATGGAAAGTCTCAAGAGATCCCAATAATCAGTAATCAAAAAACAAACTTGAATGTTGGTCTACAGAAAGCCAATATCTTAGCTAGAAAGTGAATATTAATCTTCCAAACCCAAAGAGAAAGCAATAAGCAAAACAAATGGAAGAGAAATGAGCCCAGAGAATGGAAGAATTAACAGGTATGTGGAGTAAAGGGCTAGAACTACCAATGTCAGTAGCGAGAAAGAGTTGAAGTTTTCCCTTTATGTGGTATATGGAATGGCAGTGAGGGTCAATAGGTCTGAATGACTTTTGGATACATGAGTTGTTATGTCTACGGTAGCAAAATGTATTCCAGATCCTTCCAACTGAAGGATGAAGCTAATGATATGTTCTCTACTCTGAAAAGCCTGGCTCATAAAATTGAAAGACTAAGCTTGCTTCTCGGCGGACATCCAAATGGATTCCAGACAGGTACAGAAATCTAGAGACGAAGCAATTTTCCAGACAGTAGAAGAAGAAGAAATAAAGATGACACATAATGAAGTCCTGAAGTTCCAGCTATGATGTAATTCGTACCCAGCTCATTAAAGCCAAGCAAGGAAGATTTTTATATTCACCTGAGTGATTGTTAAGGAAGTCTAGAGCAACCATGATCAATGTTTCACCTGTCAGAGTTGTGGGACATATTTGAACTTTGCTGCTAGACAGAGGTATGGAAGACATGCTTTAATTATGATTTTTCCTAACACACACATGATTAGAGAAATTTATTTTTACCCATGGGTGTCGTTCATTTGTCCCAGATACTTACTTAGGGCAGAAGCACCCCAGCGTTCTTAGATTAGATAAAAAACACCCACGGTGTTCTCAGCCATACGGGGACCCCAAAGGTTTCGTATAATGAAATAGTGCCAAATCCATCCCATACAGAACATAGAAGTCTGTCTTGCTTTTATTACCTATTTAGTTCTTGTGAACACTAGGCCTGTCCCAGCTGGTCCCAAAGGCAGTGAGGAGATTGTAGAAGGTGTGACAGAGTGTAGTGGCTGCATGGCTGTGGTGCTGGACACACAGTCAAACAGCTGCACTCTGGTCGGATGAGACACCTGCAGGTCCTAATACTTCTCTCTTCTCTTTCCAAGACACCACCTGGGTACCATGCACCCCTTCTGCATTTCATAGTCTCAGTTAGATGCCTCCTATCCGCCCCCTCCAGATCCGTTCTCCTACTGCGTCCGATGCTCAACATTGTTTATATTCCTTCAGCTACTTTACACTGGGACGTTAGACAATCTGATCTTCTCTGTTGGGAAATCGCAATTAGCCTCACTGTTCTTCAACCCTAGGAGTTCCTGCTAGTTCCCTGTTCTCAGGTGCCAGCCTAAAGAAAACTTGTAAGATCCTGAAAATTCAGCCCCACTCTGTTTCATGATAATTGCCCACCAGAACAGAAATTATAGTCGATTCTCCCAGACTTTAAGGAAGAGGTATCTGGAAATATTCTTGCCATTTGGAACCCAGAATCTGATATGTTTGGAATAATCTTTATTATGTACCTCCCAACTTACAGGGTCTCTCCCACCCTCACTGCACCTTGCCCATGCAACAGATTCATAGCTTTACCTCACTGTCAGTCTGGGCCAGAAGCCTGCCCCGACTGAAACTGAGTCTGATTCCTAGGCTCCTCTCACTCGCTTGGCCTTTGCTAGACCTCCAATTTCTCAAACGCTTGAACTCTGATCAGAATTTCTAAGGATTGGCTGAGTGGAGTTTCAGTGGAAAATTTTCAAAACTCCCCCATCCGAGTACATGTGTTGTTACCACAGGCATATGCCCATTGCCTCGTCCCAAACTCCGAGAGTCAGAGCTCTGAGATATAAATGCCAAACCAGAGAATGTGTGAGCTCTCCATGATCCTTTGGGTACTATACTTTGAGTTGCTTTCCTTTCCTGTAATGAAGGCAGGTGTTCCAAACATATTCAACATAACTATGTGGTGAGGCCCCCGAGGGAGGACAATTTCTAATGTTATTAAGGAGAACCTAGCAACAGTGTAATGCCTCTTTAATAGGAGAGTTCTTTCTTAGCTCACTCAACTGGAGCCCCAGGGAGTCATGAACGGAGGCCAGCAGCAGAGCAAAGGGGTCAGCTCTTCAGCTTCCCTTGTTCCCATTAGCAAACCACCTGCTGAGCTTCAAGAATGACTTCTCACAGAGCTGTTTAACATGTGTTTTCTCAAAGTGGCCCCAGGTGTGGGTCATGCTATCCAGGAACACACAAGCACTTTAAAATTTTGCAAGCAACCGGAACTTCAAGATCAAATGGGCACGATGTTTGGTAAGAGCCAACATGACCACCTCGATTTTTAGAGGACAAAATTAAAATTAGAAAAAGAGAAAGAACCAGTAGCTTTAGATGTCATGAATTCTAACATGAGTAATTTACGTGCCAAAAGAGAGTATTGGCCCTTTGAAATGAGGCAAAAAAATTAAGAGCAGGGTGTATCTGTATTTATATAAAATAAGTTAAAGTTAATTGTGATTTATTTATGACTTTCAAGTTCTGATTTGCATGCCACAAGACAGATTTATGTGTAAAGGCATTGATCTTTTTTTTTGAGGCAGAGAAACAAGACCAATTATTTGTCATTTCTGGTTACCTGGAATAACTATAATTTTCAATAACAGCAAAGGAGAGGCTTTTGGTCTTCCCGGCTTCTATCCTTGAGTCTTGATTAAATTATTACTATGGTTATATCAATACAAGCTTAACTACCCCGATCCTTTGAAACAATATGAACAATGGTTGAGTTGTTTTTGTGTTTCAGGTGTTATGATCACCAATTTTCAGTACTTGTAAGTCTCTCCCACAGAGAAACATTGACGTACCTGTGTTCAAAGGATTCAACGATAACAGTCACTGAGAACATTCAGGAACTTCAGCCAGTGATAACAAACTTCCGTGCCAGGAAAGGACATCTACAAGGCTTTTCTGTAAACACTCATGACATGTTTTTTCATGCTGACAGTCAGGAGACCCTCACTTTTATTATTCTTAATGTCACAAAGAGATTTGTTTACAGGTATTTGGTCTTCTTTATCATACCAATATAGTCATGGTTGAGGTTTGAGAGTGTGAGAAGAGAGTGAAGGGGTGAGAGCATCTCATAATTTATCACGGGGTGACTACATGCCATCACAGTAAAAACTAATACAATTCTTCACTGAATAGAACAGTGCATAAACGTTTTTATGGATATAGCGTAATAAAAACATTTCACACCCCCGATGTCCCCAAATGACTAAGATGCAAAGTGAACATTGAAAGCTGAATAAACTATATCTCTGCCATGCTGTATAGTAAGAGTAAATAATTTGTAATCAAACAATATGACTGTGAGTTTTAACAAACAAGTGATTTCAATAATTCCCATCAGTATTGGATACAAGCATCACTTATCTTCTTTGGATCATTTAATTGCATTTATTATAACCTATTCATGGTTTGGAAAGAGTTTGTATCCCACAGTTTATTGGTGTTAATTTTGTAGTCCCCTGAAAGTCCTCAGGTGTGTGCATATGTCCTGTTCTTTTGTATTCTGGAACCCATAGATGTGCACAGAACTCTTTGAACCTAATGCAGAACTTTTTCCTGAATCGTACTGGTTTTTCTGTCAGTGGACCAGGACTACCAAGTGGTTCTCCTTTTTATTTCTATTTTCTATTTTCTATTACTTTCTATTACTTTGTCATTTAAAATTTTTGGTCAGTCCCAAATTTGACCTCATGCCTTCTCTGGTTTCTCCAAAGGCATCAGAAAAATAATGGAATGAAATAGATAAACTTCTAAAAAAAAATCTATGCAATGAACCTCTAGGGACTTCCTGTCTATTGACCTTTATCCATTCACTCATTTGCCATTGACTGATAAACTGCTATGTCTGAGACTTTTTGCTAGCTGCTGTTATAGAGAAATGATGAAGACATAACCTCCACCTCAGAGAGCTCATAAGTTATTCGGGGAGAAACATATTTAAGTCAACAAGAACATAGAGGGTCACTACAGATGCTATGATTATAGTATACACCAGAAAAGCAAGAAAACAAAAGTATGAGAGGTCAGTTCTAGCTATAGGTATCAGTGGTCAGAAGTAAATAGGACATTCTCGAGCTGAGTTTTGAGGGATGAACATAGGAATTAGGGGGGCATGAGACAGGTTGGGGTGGATGATGAGGAAGATTTTACAAGCAAAGGGATCTAAGTGTGCAAAGTGAGAAAGCATGAACACTATGGAATTTTCAGGCAGTGGAAGAGGTCTGGTATGGCTGTTGCTATCCAAAAGGGTACGGGGCCATTAGAAGTGGAACTGAAAATAGAAGGTGGGAGTCAAGCTAATGAGAGTCTGGTGGGCCATGTCACGTTTTTGGATTTAAATCTTCGAGCACCAAAGAAGTCTCAAAGTGTTTCAAGGAGGAGAGCATCACATAATGGAATCTTGGAGAATGAGTCATCGTTCATCAGATATATAGATCTAAGAAACATAGATCCAATATTCAGGATCAAACAGTGCGGCTAAAAGGCTACAAAACCATTCTTGACATCATTCCCCAATGCATATTTTCTCAGCTCTCCTGTAAGGCCAGGAGCAGTTCTGTCAAAAACATCTTGAAAATTAAGTTTGCTACGTCTATGGCATTCTCTTGGCCCACCTTTTTTTTTTTTTTTTTTTTTTTTTTTTTTTAATGCCAGTCAAAATGGAATGAGATTCAACTGAAATGTTGTGTTTGCCAAATTCCCAAGACGACTTCTATTGATCACATTTTATTTATTTGTTTTGTAACACAAGAACAATGATAATAATCCCCGCTGCCTATTGAGTGCCCACTAAAGACCAAGCAGCTTACAGTCATTTTTTTTTGTTTCAGTTATACCACAAGCTTATGAAGAAAAATACAATATTGTGGAATATTAATTTAATACTAGTTCTTGCACAGTTATGAAAATGAACTGTGACTACATGAAAAATATGGATGGCTCACAAACATAACGTGGAATGAAAGAAAGCAAACACACAAGAGTATCTGCTGTATGACTCCCTTTATATAAATAACACAGAGGGAAGCTTATCAATGGTGACAGGAAGGTAGGATAGCAAGCGTCTGGGGAGGTAGATTCACTGGGTGCTGGTAGAGGAATATGTTTAGTTTTTGAAGATTCATTGAGCTGCACCCTTTTGGTATAAGGACTTTGCTGGTTTCACATTACACTTCATTAGAACGCTTTTGAAAATCACTCTCACTAATTTGTGGAGAATGGATTATTGCAGGGCAAGAGTGGAAGGAAGGCCATTTAGTAAGCCCCTGCAGTCAAGGGGGAAAGATAGAGTAATTGCAGAAGCTGGGACACAGAAGTGAAGATTGAGAGAAATGGAGATAATTTGATGCTAAAGCCAATAAGACTTAATTATGATTTAGATACTGGAGGCTGATGGAAAGAGAAAAATCAAGAATGGGTAATATGTTTTTGCCTTAAAAATCTAAGTAAATGACGGAACCATTTATTGATTAGGGAAAATTGTAAAGAGATGACTTTGGTAGTACCTGGGAGGATTTGATTAGAAAAGTTTGATTTGGGGTAGGTTGAATGTGAGATTTTCAGAAGCGCAGATGTCAAGATGGGAGTTGAATATAGAAAAGAGAAGATGTGAGGGGAAAATTGAGGATTATTTGCTTAAAGAATAAATTAAGACACAAGGAGTTCAACTAGTAAAGACATGTGGAGACATAAGACAAGAGAACTCAGGATAAGTTTTCTTTTTTGTGTAAGTATGTCCGACATTCACGAGACATAATTTTTTCAAATTTTTTAAGATGTTTATTTATTTTTGAGAGTGAGACAGAGTACGAGTGGGGGGCGGGCAGAGAGAAAGGGAGACACAAAATCAAAAGCAGGCTCCAGGCTCCAAGCTGTCAGCACAGAGCCTGACACAGGGCTCGAACCCATGAACCGCGAGATCATGACCTAAACCGAGGTCAGATGCTCAACCGACTGAGCCACCCAGGCACTCCACTAGATATACTTTTTTTTTTTAAGGGTGTGTGCAGGTGCGTGTGTGCATGTGTGTTTAATCTATAATTCAAATTTATTTACTTTTTAAATTTTTTTTAACGATTTATTTATTTTTGAGAAGGGGGAGGGACAGAGAGAAGGAGGCAAGGATCTGAAGCTGTGAGCACAGAGCCCGATGCTGGGCTGGAACCCACAAACCATGAGACCATGACCTGAGCCAAAATTAAGAGTCAGTTGCTTAACTGACCGAGCTACCCAGCCACTCCTGTGACTCAAATTTAAACATGCATCCTGTATTTGTATTTGCTAAATCCAGGAATCGCGACCCAGCAATCAGGTCCTGGAGGGCACTGACACGTAGGGATGGAACAGAGCAAGATTAGGAAGCAAAGGAAACAAAAGGATCCCTCAGTGAAATAGGTGAAAACCAGCCAGTTGTGACATTGTAAAGGCCAAGAGAAAGAAAATAACAAATAAATAACACCAAACACAACAACAAAAGGACGTCGTTCCAAAGCACCACTGATTTTTGACAGTCCGAGATCAGGACCAAGTTGATTTTTTGCTCGGTTCATCTAGGTAATGTGGACATTTCTTACGAAACGTCTTTATGCCATCACTCTCTCTTTGCCATCTTGGCTACCCTCGACTTGATAGAAAAAAAAAAAATTAGATTTGTTTGGTAAGAAGAAAATGAGGAATGTTTGCATTCACACCAAAGGGAAAACTCTCCGTCTTTTTCCAATACAAACAGTTAACAGACCAGGCACAGAGGCTAGAAGGTCTCGTTCAATGCACAGGCACATAACGTTCCAGGTATTTGACTTTGGCCAGGCTATCCACCTCTCTGAAGCTCAGTGTATTTTTCTACGCAAATATAATATTAATGTGTGTGTGTGTGTTTGCATATGCAGAGATTATTTCTATAAAAGGCTTAGCTATTTTTATTAATGTAACACATCCAAAGTGTCTTCCTAGCCTTGTGAATTTTTGGGCATATGTTCATTTCAGCACCACAACACTCACTAAAGTTTCAGTATGTGCCTCGTATGGGGGCGGCTGTACCTGGACACAAAGAACTGTTGAGCATCTTCCAGTGACCTTGGTTTTGCACTGGGGCAGAACACATGGGCAGTGAGCACGACGGGGTCTGCCCGCTTTTGGATTCACGTCTCTCTCGGCCGCAAGTGCTCCGGGTTGCCCAGGGGAGCCGGCTCTGACTCTCACATGCTGCCTACAGGCTGACGGGATCATCATTTTTTAAAGCAGTGCACTTCCTGCTGCGGTGAACGGGCATTTGAAGAAATCCTGTACCTTTTAATCTCCAGTCCTATCGCGGATAACCAGTAATATCACAAGTGAGTTCCCGGCCCCCTTCTCCAGAAGCAAGCCTGCTGGCCTTTTGCAGGCGTTGATCAAGCCAGTGGTGGTGATAAGCTAAATGGCTAAGGCAAGGTAAACATTTTTCTTTTTTTTTTTTTTTCTAATTCCTAAAAAAATATTTATTTATTTTTGAGAGAAAGAGAGACAGAGCAAGAGTAGAGGGGCAGGGGGGGCGGGGCAGAGAGAGAGAGGGAGGCAGGATCCGAAGCAGGCTCCAGGCTCCAAGCTGTCAGCACAGAGCCCGACGCGGGACTCGAACTCACGAACCAAGAGATCATGACCTGAGTCCAAGTCGGTTGCTTAACCTACTGAACCACGCAGGCGCCCCATACATTTTTCAATTTCTGTGCTTAACTCGCTAAGGACCCGTACTGGTCTGTGAGCCACAATGTTAGTAACTTTGTAATAAAGTCAAGCCTTCCTTACTTGCTTAGAAATGTGCATTTCCTCCCTTTTCCTAATAGATTTAAATATCTTTAAATAGGCTTAAAGGTATTTTAAAATTCTCAGCATGGTAGTGACCCATAGCATTTTATTTAATTCACCATTATAGCCCCTGTCCTATTTATATCGGTACTTTCTGTTTCCATGCCTGTTTGCTGGGTAAAGTTTAAGCTTCTGGAGGGCAGCCCCAAGGTCATAAGCATATGTGTATCCCCAGAAACTAGAACTGTGTTTGGTAAATAAAAAGACCTCAAAAATCTCATCTGGACACTTACCATATATTTATTAAGAATTAATGATGAGACAAACCCCATTCCAGGCACTAGAATGTAATAAAACTCCATACCAGAAACGTATGAACAAAAATCTCTCCCTTCATGGAATTTTAATTTTGTGGGAGCAGACAGATAAAAAGTGAGACTTTGTTTTAAAGTAAAATATGTATTTTGTTAGTTGGGGATAATTACAACGACGAAAATAAGCAGGAACAGAAAGTTTCTGAAGTCGTGTAAATGTCTTCTGCATGATTAAAGGTAGAGGTAGGTGAAAACTCCTTCATCATCTGGATAAAATGGTATGTTTCTGGTCTCATCTCTTACCTCTATGACCACACACAGAAAACGCTCACGGAAGGTGAGTACTTTCTTGAATCTATTATTTCTCTCTGGAAGGCTTCCTCCCCTTTCTACCCAGGAAATGCCAACTTACCATTTAAGACCCGGGTCAAATTTTATCTCTAAGAAACCATCCCTGACTCCACAGGAGGGTGATAGTCCGCTATCCTCAAGGTGTTCTCAGCGTAACCGTAGTGTGTGCGTGATCACTTTGCTGAGTATTTGCTTGTGGCAAGCTGTCTGCCAGAATCTGCCAGGGCTGGTAAGCAAAGGCCTTGTGGTTTTTTTGTTTTGTTTTTTGTTTTTTGTTTTTTCCTTCTGCATTCCCAGAGGCCAGTGTGGAGCCTGGCATATTAGGGAAGCTCGATGAACATCTGTTGAAATAGATTCAAAGTAAAATGAATTGAGAAAAACTAAGGGATACAGGGACCTCCTGTTTTTCAGTTTTGTGATCTTTGCCCTTGTTAGCATATAACACAGTTGCACTATAGTAAATGCCTACACTGTAAATAAAATATCACATTTTTGGAATATATGAGGTCAAAATAAGAAATACCATGTAAAAAACTATTTCTATGTCCTTGATATATCTACCTCCCCAAATTCTTTCTTTCTTTCTTCCTTCCTTCCTTCCTTCCTTCCTTTCTTCTTTCTTTCTTTCTTTCTTTCTTTCTCCTTTCTTTCCTTTTTCTTTCTTTTTTTCTTTCTTTCTTTCTCTTTCTTTCTTGCTCTTTCTTTCTTTCTTTCTTTCTCCTTTCTTTTTTCTTTCTTTCTTTCTTTCTTTCTTTCTTTCTTTCTTTCTTTCTCCTTTCTTTCTTTCTCCTTTTGTTCTTTCTTTATTTCTATCTTTCATTAAATGTTTGTTTATTTTTGAGAGAGAGAGAGAGACAGTGCAAGCAGGGGAGGAGCAGAGAGCAAAGGAGACACAGAATCCAAAGCAGGCTCTGAGCTGTCAGCATAGATCCTGACGTAGGGGCCCAAACTCACAAACTGCAAGATCATGACCTGAGTCGAAGTCAGACGCTTAACCAACTGAGCCACCCAGGCACCAAAGATTCAAGTGATGCCATTCTTCAGAAGCTCGTATATATACATCCTCATTATATATACAAACCGAATGGATACTCACACTCCTGCTTCCGTAAATGTCAATATGCCATTTGTTGTGCTACGTGAACTCTTTGAATTTCTCACATAGACTTCATTTTTGAATGAAGCATGAAGAACTATCATTTCTTGAACTATCATTTCTAAATGTTGGTCACCCTGCCGAACTCCTCTGATGCATTATCTCACTTGATTCTTCTGTGGCCTAATTGAACACTGAGCAGTTGTGGATCAGGGAGTGGACGTGGTCATTGCTCCAGAACACACATTCTGGACTTGAAACCAGACCCAAGCAGCCTTACTTCCAGAGCCTTCCTACGTAGCCACTACCCCGTGGGCACTCATACTCAGGACCCACGGGTGAAGCTACGTTTGGAAATCAGGTTATTCGACCTGGATGCCAAGCTCTGTGAGGCAAGCCACAAAGTATTATTTCTGGTTCTTGTGGGCAGCCTGAGCTATCCGCAGACTGGCCCGTTCCTAAGCACAGATTTGTAAATGTCAACGTGAATAATCGACCAACGTTAATTGATGCCTGTCTTATTGTTGAAAACATATTCTTGACATATGACATCCATATTTAAAAAAATAACTATATACTCAATAACTATACAACCTGATATGTTTTCCCAAATTAAACAATCTTCGGTTGAAACACACACACACACACACACACACACACACACACACAACACTGCCAGGACCCCAGCAGCTTCCTTGGTTTTCCAGTTACCCTTCCCCACCCACCACCAAAGGCCACCCACATTCTTATTGTGAACAGAATAGATGCATTTTGCCTGCTTTTCTATTTTATAAAGGAATCATTTTGTCATACTAATCTTACTCATACCAAGGAATCATCATATAACTGACCCCTTTTGAGCATGCCTGCCTACCCAGAAAGAAAATCTGGGACATAGCAAAGCACAGTTGAAGGAACACCAGACAAAAGACCAGCATGGTGCTGGACTGTCTGTTGCCAGTCTGATATCACAGAAGGAGGCTGTAGGCTCCATGCCCCTTCTTCCAAGTTTCTGTGATTCTCAGTGACTTATGGGGGGGGCCTGTGAGAAATCCCTAGCCCCCAAGCAGAGCAAGCTGAGATTGCTAATAGTGGATCCCCTGACTTGTGCCCCTGCAGCCCTAACGGCCATATGTGAACCTCTAAATTCTAGTAGTTTTTAAAAATATTTATTTTTGAGAGAGAGAGAGAGAGAGAGGGAGAGAGAGGGAGTGCACGTGGTGGGGGGGGGGGCGGGTAAAGAGAAGGAGATACAGAATCTGAAGCAGGCTCCAGGCCCTGAGCTGTCAGCCCAGAGCCCGATACGGGACTCAAACTCACCAACTGCAAGACGGTGACCTGAGACGAAGATGCTCGATGGACTGAGCCACCCAGGAGCTCCTAAATTCTAGTCTTTTTTTAAAGTTTATTTATCTATTTATTTTGAGAGACAGAGAGAGACCACAAGCCGGGGAGGGGCAGAGAGAGAGGGAGAGAGAGAATCTCAAGCAGGCTCTGCACTGTCAGCACCCGGCCTGACGCGGGGCTCGAGCCCACGAACCATGAGATCATGACCTGACCCGAAAATGAAGGGTCGGATGCTTAACCGACTGAGCCACCCAGGCACCTCTCAATTCCTGTATTAATTGCACTTCACAGGTGGAATACATAGACTGGCAACAGTTTCTCTGACCGAAATCTCATAGTTTAATTGTGTTATCTGAATTTTGTTTTTCATTAAGCGCACGATCACGTTTCACTTCTGTTCCCTTGAGTTTCCTAGCCTCTAAATTGAGAGCGTTGAATATGATAGTCTCTAATGTCAATCCTAATTCTACTATTATTATATTGGTGACAATGCACTAAGCTGTATTGAGTGGGAAGCCGCATAGCATAGAAGCAACAAACAGTTGGGACGGATCTTGGCCTAAGACCCCCTGTGTTGATTCTCCTGCTCCCTCCCTGATTCGTTGTGCAAACTTAAAACAAGTTCATCTTTGTCATGGAGGCCCACGTATCCATCTGTAAAAGGGTCATAAGTATTTGTTACTTAGGTCAATGGTGAATAAGTTCAAGGGCAGAAATTTAGCAGATATTTAATCACTGTATAAAGCTTTCTGTTCTTTTCACTCTATTTCAGGAGTATTTGAATCTATTCAGGATTCAAATAGATTTCTTGTATTGATTAATGTAATATGCTGAGACAGGAAACTAAGTTTGATCATCTTGAACTTGTGTTGTAGGGAACCTTAAGAAGGCAAAATTGGAGGCAGCCCTGAAGTAGTTTTAGGACCCCCAACCCGTGTGCAATTCCACTACGTTATTATCACCTTACAGCCAAAACCCATGTGGCACTCTTCCACCTCCTTCCAAAGATGGCAGAGTTAATAAGGTCATAGAAGTATTTACACGCTGACTGCAGAGACGAAAATTCAGTGGTAACACAAGGATTTCCATGCTGTTCAAATCGCTTCCCCACCTCCAGCCAAATGTAACACAAAACATTTAGAAAACAGTACACATGATGATAGTACCGTATGAAAATTCACGTTATTTTGGTACCTGATATTTTTTTTTTCCAGTTTTCACATTTTGTTCCACGTAGTAGTAGAAGAGGAAAGGTTAATTCAAATGATTCTAGCTTGGAGTTTGTGAGTAAGCCACATCTGCAAGCGTTAGAAAATAGTTGTTAAACTAGGGGGAAATAATACATTCTGTATCAGTCAGAAAAGACCCGTCATGATGTAGTAACAAATGATCCCGAAGTCTTAGTGGCTTACAACGCGAGATGTGTATCTCTTGTTCACGCTGCATGTCCGTGGTGGGACATGTAATGATGGAGCCGATCACTGTGGTGTCTCAGAGTGCCGCTGATAAAGCAGCTACTGTCCTGAATGTTACCAGAAGGAAAGGAGAATGTAGAGAAGCAACCTTCTTGGTTCACGGGCCAAAAATACTCATAGGATCTCACCAAACTTCAAGCTGACAATGAAATGCAACACTGCCTTGTGTCCAGAAGGAAAGTAAGAGCCAGACTCCCCTTGAGCAGCCCTCATGACTGTCACCCTGACCTGCCAGCCTGACAGGGTATGATGAGGATTAAAGGAGGTAACTATATAAAGAGAGTTTGTAAATTGTAAAGAACACCAGTAATACAAGAGACAGTCGTGTTGTAATAGATATAACTATTGAAAAATTGGAAAGCAGCATAGGGAACTCCAGATTAAAGGTCATTTGCTGAGGACTTGAAATATTTTATGGGCCGAAAAAATGTTAAGAGCAGCATACCTTCCTCATTTGCGGTCCTATATATTTATCTTGAGACAGCTAAACTCTCCTTCCCACCTCGTGCCCTTAATAGTAACTCGTGTTCATATTCCCATCCCTCAGATTAATTAGGGCCTACAACTGTGATAACATTTCCCTATCAGTGACTCCATCACCAGAGCCGCGTAATGTTGATGATAACAGCTGGCATTTTATCATTTGTTTCCCTCTGCAATTTTTACTTTCTAATTGTGTACATTTTTGCCACATATGTTAATAGGAAGCTCACATTAAGAATGAGAACGGATAATAAACAAAGGTAAAGGATCTATAATAGTTGATTTTCCTGAGGTTAAAATGATACAAGACGCTGAGCCAGTTTAAAAGTCATTTGAATTTCGCTTCTTCAGATGCGTGTCAGAAAAGTGTGCTGTTATGACACAGATATGTTGCTCCCACTCCAAAAAAAGTCCAAATTATGGTGTTGATTATCCCAAAGTCTAAGAATTAGAAAGTAATTTAGAAATCTCTCCTAATCTTCTGTAATCTGCTATATTTTCTATGGAAATGAGAGGGGAGGGGGAGAAGACAGAGAGAGAGAGAGAAAGAAAAAGAGCACATTCTTTGAGATTCTCTAGCTATAATCTATGTTCTTTTGGCTCCTGCCCATGTTTCATTATTCGGAAGTCTGCTGTTCCTTTTAAACACTTTTCCACTTTTTTGGGTTAGCCTGTGTAGGTTTCTTTACTTTTCATTTTTGGTTTCTTTTTTCAAATGATGAACATTTTTAGGCAGCCCCTCTAACTTTTGCTCTGCTTGCCCTCTTACAGATTTGTGACATGTCCCTCCTTTTGATTCCCAACTGCCTTGTAAAAGTACACGACCGGCCACATCTCATACTGGACATTATGTGAACTCGGTCAACACATGTGTGTTGGACAGCCCCTAATTTAGGCATACGCTGGCCAGTCCATGAGAAGAGTATAAAAGAACACTGTCATCCTTTGGTCTTTGGATAACTCAAGTGTATAATTATGGGATTAATTATAATAGTAAAGGGATGGGTCACTTTCAGGCACCTACTACGTATTCTAAATGATTTTAAGTAATTTTGCTCTCTGTGTTTCAGTTAACACAATGTCTGCTGATAAGAGTATGATTATCCTTTCTATGTTTTTTTAATAAATATCCCATGTTTGGATTGCTTAAGAAAGTTGACCCAGCATACTTATTGTTACGTGACAGAGCATGGAGTCGGTCTGACTCCAGATTCTAAGCAAAGCTCAAAGCCTAGGGCCTGATATCCCTCACCTAGAGATAAGCACCTAGAGATAAGGCATTCATACATTAAGGTTAAACAATGAAGTAGTAAAGAATAGTTTAATTCAACAATACAGGAGGCATTACAATCCATCTTGTGACTGACAAACATGTACTGAAAATACAGAGACTGGGGGGATCACAATGATCAGGAATTTGCTGTAAAGACTTTATTTATGAGTGTTTTGTTTATCTTACCATAAATGGTCCCATCAGACCAGAAGTCAGACAAGTATCCTGAGATGAGATTCAGGAAACCTTGGTTTTCATTGTTCTTATTTTTTTTTTTTTTCACATTTATCCACTGTTCATCCTTGTGCACAATATTTATGTTGTCTGAACTTGTGCTTCCTTTTCTGTAAACTACAAGTAATACAGCTGATCCTACCTATTACCCAGAATCACGAGATAATGGATGTAAAAACTTGACAACAATAAAACTGATATGGGAAGTCTTTGTAACAATTTGATCTAATGGCAAGGATTCATAGGGGATAGGGCTAGGTGGGTTCTATGTTGCGGTATGATGATTTTAAAACCTAGGAGAGACCTTGCCCCCTCTGAGCTGTTTCTTCCATGCTGGAAGGAACACAGCCATTTTTCACTTCTTGTGTTCAGAGGACAAGCTTTAAATACAAGAATGATTAGCAGAACTCTAGAGTGTGGATGATCAATTGTACTCCAGCTTCCAGAACTGGCATATTCTTGATTTTTTTTTAAAACCACAGTGAGTTAGCATCTCACACTTGTCAGAATGTTGGTGGGGATACAGAAAAAGGGGAACCCTTTTGCACTGTTGGTGGGAAAGCAAAGTGGTACAGCCACTCTGGAAAACAGTATGGAGTTTCCTCAAAAAATTAAAAATGGAACTACCCTAGCAATTTCACTACTAGGTATTTATTCAAAGGATACAAAAATGCTGATTCGAAGGGACACACATGCACCCCAATGTTTATAGCAGAACTATCAGCAATAGCCAAATTATAGAAAGATCCCAAATGTCCTTGGACTGACAAATAGATAAAGAAGATGTGAGATATATATATATAAAACTGATATGGGAAGTCTTTGTAACAATTTGATCTAATGGCAAGGATTCATAGGGGATAGGGCTAGGTGGGTTCTGTGTTGCGGTATGATGATTTTAAAACCTAGGGGAGACCTTGCCCATATATATATATATATATATATATATATATATACACATACACACACACACACATATATATATATATATATATATATATATATATATATATATATCTCACACACAAAGGAATACTACTCAGCAATGAAAATAATTAAATCCTGCCATTTGCAACAACATGGATGGAACTAGAGGGTATTATGCTAAGCAAAAGAAGTGAGTCAGAGAAAGATATGATGTGATTTCACTCATATGTGGAATTTGAGAAATTCAACAGATGAACATAGGGGAAGGGAAGGAAAAATAAGATGAACACATAAGAGACTCTTAAGTACAGAGAACTAACAGGGAGCTGCTGGAGGGGAGGTGGGTGGGGGATGGGCTAAATGGGTAATGAGCATTAAGGAGAGCACTTGTTGGGATGAGCACTGGGTGTCATATGAAGAGATGAATCACTGGTTCTGCTTCTGAACCCAAAACCACACTGTCTATTAACTAACTTGAATTAAAAAAAAAAAACGTTTAAAAAAGAAAACTATTTTTGAACGAGTTGTAGGTATGTGCAAGTAACTAGGAAGATGGAGAGATGGTTGGCTAGCTGGCCGGATGGCATGGAAAGATGGTTGAGTTGATGATACGAGGAGCGGCTCAAGCACCATAGCTAAGTCCTTGGCCCCTTCTTTCCTCCCTCCCTTCCTTACCCCCTCCCTTCCCTCCCTCCTGAAAAACTGCCAGTTGCTCAGCCCAGGAAAACCATCACGACAGATAGAATGACATATGTGAAACGGTTCTTTCTTCAAAAAATTTAAGTTCTAGCACAGAAAAATTTACAGTCTGAGGTATAAAGACAGAAGAGTCTTGAGAGATCTGTGGATAAATACGAATAAAAGTTCAACACGTTGTAAATTTTGTGAGGGGATAAATCAAGGAAAGCTTGGTGAAGCAGTTATACTATGAGAAGGAACAAATGCAAAGTGGAGGGTTTGGTGGGAAAGGGAGAGCAATATTACCGTGGTGCAGATTCACGTGTGCTGACTGAGATATTTGATGGTGTATGACAGTTACTTGCCCAATGGGATCCTCGTTGCCCTCTTATTAATTAACTCACGGAGCGATCTCCTACCTCACGACAACAAGGTACAGTGGTAAGAGGACTTGCATCTGGGTCCCGTGTAAAATCTTTCACTGATGACAGAATGTCCAATCCGCAAACTATTTAATCTCCCTGAGCCTCACCAGACTTATCTGTAAAATTAGAATTACAATGTTTACTTTGTAGAAGCCCAGTGCCAGGCTTACCTTTCAAGCTGGAGGTATATTTGTCTAATCAATGAATGGATATCATAAATGGAATTCAAGAAATCGTGGGCGTGTGTGTGTGCACAAGGGCATTAGATAAACCCTGAAGTCTTGTTCAGCTCCTTTTTTTTTTTTTTCTGATTAACGGTGCCTTTTTAAATTTTGTTGTATCATATGGGGCTGTTTTGACATTTAGGAGAGAGGTGCAGAAGAGATAAGTAGAAAAGTAAGTCATACAAATGGGCAATATTAAGTTACTTTTACGTAGTACCTGAAAATTTACCTAAGTGCCTCGTCAAACTCATTATCTTATGTCAACCTCACACTATCCTTTGTCAGGGAGCCCTATATATTAGAAACAGTGCAGAAACTTCACTGATGAGATGAAGGTTCCATACTGGGATTTTCTGTCCAAGTACACATTTTTCAGAACGATCATGCTTTAATATATTTAGCAATTGCATGGATGGTCTACTATCCCTGAACTAAAATTACTCCCTCTATAAATAATCTGCAATTTGGCAGGATTTTGTGCAGATGCCTCAGTGCCCTCCTCATTATGTGTGTGTGTGTGCGTGTGCGTGTACATTTATTTTTTAACATTTGCATTTTTTATTGACTTGTCACAATTTTGGCAAGGCGAAGGGCTTGCGGTGGTGAGTCACATGTGTTCGTATTGCAGTTGGTTTGAATGCAACGCCTTAGCCTACAAGCAACTCACGCTGTCTAGTTTCTGAGCTTCCACTCTCCAATGGATTGTCGTTACAAAGCACGCTTGGCTAGTCGTGAAAATTATTTGAACTGCGTTGGAGGCTTCAGTCAATGGTCCAGTAATCGCACTGCGACTTTCATTCTAAATAATCTATCTCAAATAACTTGGAGTTCTTTTCTCTTATGTGATTTCTTCTAATAAGACAAGGTACCCGCTGAGAATCATCAGTATATTATAACTGCTGCTCACAAACCCCTTCACTGCACTGTGACCCCCTCTTCCCTTATGAAGTTGGTTTAGGCTCTAGCTAAGGGGCCTTACTTAGAGTTCTCCTGTGACAGTTCATCTCAGGATCAACTAGAAATAACCTCATATTTTTGACATCCTTACTGTCTCTTTGAGACAAAGAGTTAAATAGAAAATTGTAAGGAGCCTTGGCATGCAAATAGTTCAATGACTCCAAATAAAAAACTGGATCCCACCATAGAAGTCTATGGTTTTTTAATTGGCTGGATGAAATAATCTCTAAGTATGTTTTGAAAAATAACATTACCTTGAGATGGAAATATTTTAATCATTATGTAGCATTTCAATGTATCCCCCATATGTATGTTAACATTGTAAGTTTTATCCACATACATGTGGGTAGACGTGTATGCTTTTATGTATGTATGTAGGCATAAAGTTCTTAGAATAAAATTTGTCTGACTCCTAACTTGAAAGTTTGGCTTGTTAGTTTACTGGGCCTGCATTTTCATCTAATATCATCCCCAACTTTAGACAGAATATAGAAGTATAAAGGAGGAAGGAAATGAATGTCTGCATGGCTAAACTCAAAAAAATTCTTAGTGTATAAGAATTACACGAAAAAAAACCATATAAAGCAATATACTATACTGTTATACATATATATATGTGTTTTATATATATATATATATATATATATATGTATTACACATATATATGTGTTATACACACACACATACACATACAATGTATGTTAAAATATATTTGAGAATAGTTTCTTGCTTTACCCCTAGGGAGGCTTTATTTTTGAGAATAGTTTCTTACTTTACCCCTAGGGAGATCTATATTTACATACTGTACTAAATGCTCTAAGGTATCCTGCAATAAAGAATTCCTTTTAGTGTTATTTAGTGTCATTTAATCTGGAGCAGGAGTTACTCAAAATTATTTGACCCGGAGCTAGAAGGGATGTTCTACTGTTCTTACTTTTGGAAATGTTGAATTATACATTTTATATAAATGTTTCTCATTTACTCTGCAACGTCTCCACAAGTTATTGTAGAGAGTATCTGTGATTTTATTTTGCTAAGCACAACCTTTTCTTTCTTTCTTTTTTTTTTTCTAGCAAAACAATACTTTGATGTTCCTTTGGGGAAAAAAAAAATATCACTCTTCTCTACCCCCAACATTGTTTTAAAGGCAGGCCCTATTTGAATGAATGAACATCTCATTTATATATTCATTCATTTGTTTGTTCATTGAATAAAACAGATACAGCTTTAACTGATACGGCAGTTGCTTATACAGATACTTGAAACATAGCTACAAAAAAAAACAGACAAAAAAACATTGCAATGATAGAATGTAGAGATAAATAAATACATAAGTGAAATAGAAAGAAGATAAGATGGTAAAAAATGCTCTGGAGGAAAAAAAAAAAAAAAAAAGCAGGGTGGGATGCATTGAATGCCGGGGTGGGACGTGATTGCTTCATTGCCCATATTAACTTAGGTAGAGGACAGAAAGATGGTCTGAGTCCTGAGCTTCTTGAAGGGACTGAAATAAACAGGGTTAAATGATAAGATTGGTTCTTCAGTATTTGTCTGGTGAATGCTTATTAAGTAGCTACCATATGCGAGGCACAGTTTCGATACTGCAGATACGGTCATTGAAACCAAGACCTCTGACCTCACGGGTAATGCTCTGTGTTGGAAACTGTTTAAGAATTGTTTCTTCAAAGAAAATGAGAGGGTCCTAATTTGGAGCATTTAAAATTTTTTGTGATCTGAATAACCTGCGATGATCCATTGCAAACTACCACTTGAACACACAGTTGAACGCAGATATATGCACAATCAGTTCCTGGATGACAGCAAGGGCAGGCTCAAGTGCACCGCTGCATGCATATTATAGTCTATCATGTAAATAGCAATGTACTAAATGGTAAAGTAACAAATGCATTAGAAGGCGGTCAATGTCTGTAAATAAAAGAAGGTAAAAGGGGATCAGAATTCAAAAGGTAGTGGGAGTGGGGTTTAGTATTAAATAGGTAGGCTGAGAAATTACCTCACTTAGCAGGAATATCTCAGCCAAAGATTTTAAGAAGGTGTGAGGCATAGACAATCAGATGCAATGGGCAAATGTCTTCCAGGCATGAGGACATCTGGAATAAAAGTTCTAAAACGTGAACATGCTTAGCTTGTGTTGAAGGATAGCCTGGAGGCCAGTCGGTCTGGAGCACAATGAGTGATGGGGAGACTGGTAGATGAGAAAGAGACTCAATCACATGTGGTCTTACAGACTACTGAGAGGGCCTTCAGACTTTAAAATTTTGAGCACAAGACTGACATGATCTGACATTTTATTTTATTTTATTTTATTTTATTTTATTTTATTTTAATTTAATTTTTTTCAAAACTTAATTTAAATTCCAGTTAGTTAACATACAGAGTGATATTAGTTTCAGGAGTAGAGTTTAGTGATTCATTACTTATATATAACACCCAGTGCTCATCACAACAAGTGCCCTCCTTTTTTTTAATGTTAATTTATTTATTTGAGAGAGAGGAGAGAGAGAGAGAGACAGAGACAGAGAGAGACAGAGGGAGAGGGAGACAGAGAATCCCCAGCAGTCTGCTTGCCATCAGCACAGAGTCCAAAACGAGGCTTGAACCCACGTCCCCTGAGATACGACCTGAGTGGAGATCAAGATTTGGACACTTAACCGACTGAGTCACCCAGGGGCCCCAACAAGTGCCCTACTTAATACTCATCACCCATGTAACCCATCCCCCACCCACTTCACTCCATAAACCCTCAGTTTATTCTCTCTAGTTAAGAGTCCGTTTTATGGTTTGCCTCTCTCTCTCTCCCCGTGACCTGTGTTCATGTGTATTGTTTCTTAAATTCCACATATGAGTGAAAACCTATGGCATCTGGCTTTCTCTGACTGACTCATTTCATTTAGCATAATATGCTCTCCATCCACGTCGTTGCAGATGGAAAGATTTCATTCTTTTTATGGCTGAGTAATATTCCATTATATATACATACCTATAGATACGTATAAATATCTATAGATACCACATCGTCTTTATCCATTCATCAGTGGATGGACATTTGGGCTCCCTCCATAATTTGGCTACTGTTAATAATGCTGCTGTAAACTTTGGGGTGCATGTGTCCCTTCAAATCAATATGTCGGTATCCTTTGGGTAAATACCTTGTAGTGCAATTGCTGGACCATAGGGTAGTTCTATTTTTAACTTTTTGAGGAACCCCCACACTGTTTTGCAGCCACTTCCAGTTGCTAGGCTGAGAATAAAGTACAGGCAAGGAAACCAGTTACTATTAATTCCAGTGGGTCAGAACAGTGTGGCAACAGTGTTGGTGGTAATACTATTTGGATTCAGAATACATGGAGAGGGGCGAGTCAACAGGATTTCCTGATCGTCCGTAGATATCTTTTGAAGGAAAAGGAGAGAGTAAGGATGATTCCAAGACTTCAACCTGAGCAAAGGGAAGGATGCAGTTATTATCAAATGAGATTGAGAAGGCTTTGTATGGTGATGGAGGTAATGGTGTGAGATCAGGGCATCAGTTTTAAACATGTGGCGTTTGGAGATATTTTTAGCACCCAAGAGTGGATATTGAGTAAAAAGCGGGATATACGAGTGTGGAATTCAGGAGAGAGATCCGGGCTAAAAATAAATATTTTGTGTCTTTTCCCTGTAGATCATTTTAAAACCATGTGTCTGGAGAGGATTGCCAAATGAGGAAATAGGTAGAAAAGCAAACAAGGAAATGTCCCTTAAGGCATTGCAACACTGACAAGTGAGACAAAGCAGAGGAATCTGCATAAGAGAATGAAAAACGATGATCAGTGAGGTAGGATAAAACCCAGGAGAGTGTGATGTCCCGGAAGTCAAGGAAAGAAAGCCTGCCACGAGGAGGAGGGACCAATTATCTCAAATGGAGCTCAGAGGTCAGGTAGCATCAGATCTTAGAACTGACCAGTGGCTCTAGCAATATGGCGGTTCTCTTGCTAATACTTGGAGCCAACCTACCAGGAGCCCTGGAGACACGTGGTTAAGCTAATGAATGTGTTTTAGTGATCCAGTCCAGTGATTAGGTAGCCAAGCGATGAGAGTTCTACTCCCATTTTTGGCTTACCTGCCTGAGGAGAAATACCCTTTTATTGTTGGACTTGAGTCTCATGGGCGGGCGTGACATCTAGTTGGTACGGTATCTTACGCTCACCCGAGTAGAACCTGGAGCTAACTGAGGCCCACAGGTGGATCCACCAGAGAGTCAACAGATGTAGACAGGCTCAGCCTTCTTGTTATCATTAAGTCCTGAATCCAGCCATGCTTTACGTTTCCCTAGCTCTCACCATTTCATCTGACCATGCTAATAAATCCCCTTTTTGACTTAAGCCAGTTCAAGTCAGATTTTCTGTCAAGGCTCCTAATGGAATCAGGTAAGTATTATTACCACATTGCTACAGATTGGGCTCATCGGTGCAGATGAGAACGCTGAAGCTTATTTGTCAGTGGACAATTAAATGACAAAGTTCGCACAACTAATGAATGAAACCAGGTGTATCTTAGGTTCACACACTTGTCATGTTGTACTGAGGGGGAAAAAATGTCTATGAGTTAGAGGGGAAAATAGCTAAAGAAAGGAAATGGAAAGCTAGCTTCCTAAGGGTCTACAATGAGAAGGAAATTTCACAATTATTTTTCTGCTGTCCTTATGAGGAACGGCACATTAGAGACAGGAATAACACGCCCAGGGTCGGAGGGAGATGGCTTAACCAGCAAAGAAGAAATTGTTCCTGGTCTCTGCTTCCACACTCAAGTTTCAAACTTCTTTCAACTCCACATGATACTGTTAACAAATCAATGCAAATAAACGACAACCAGAGAGTTAGACATCAGAGGTGATGGAAGCGAATATGACTTGAGGGGTGCCTGGGTGGCTCAGGCAGTTACGTGTCGGACTGCAGATCAGGTCATGATCTCACAGTTTGTGAGTTCGAGCCCTCCTTCAATCCTGCTTAGGATTCTGTGTCTTCCTCTCTTTCTGCCCCTCCCCCACTCATACTCTGTCTCTCAGAAATAAATAAACATTAACAAAATTAGGGGCGCCTGTGTGACTCAGTCAGTTGAGTGCCCAACTTCAGCTTGGGTCATGATCTCACGGATCAGGAGTTCAAGCCCCGTGTCAGTCTCTGTGCTGACAGCTCAGAGCCTGGAACCTGCTTTGAATTCTATGTGTCCCTCTCTCTCTGCCCCTCCCCCACTCATGCTCTGTCTCTCTCTCTCTCAAAATAAATAAACATTTTTTTAAATAAAAAAATAAAAATTAAAAAAAAGAATGCTACTTGAATAGCATTTAAAAAGAAACTCTAAAAATTTCATTCAGGCAAAAGGCCAATTAAGGTGGAATTCTTATCTCCTCTACATGACTGCTAAGAAGGTAGAGGAAATTACAAATGTTTAGGTAAATAGCATAGGCTCGTGTGTGTGCCATGGGAATTTAGGGTTTGATTAGGAAAGCCAGTGAGGGGTACATTTAACCTAACGGTTCTTCCTAAAGAAGAACTGATAGAAAAGGGAACTAACTAGGGGGAGGGGCCTGTGGATCACGCTTAGCCTTTCCTAATAAGTTCATGGTCGCTTTGAGTGGGAGCAATGGGAACAGTAGGCAGGTCAGATACATGAAGGGAAAAGTGAAAGGTTAGTTAATAAAAGCATAGTTTTGAATATCTGTTAGGATTTTGCGGGACGTCTATAACTTACAAAGAATGATTGTCTAGACCACTCCTCAGAAAATGAATGCACAAAGCAACAAAGAAGAGAAAGGCATTGTCATCTACTATGGAGATATACAACAAGGCTTGTTGATAACTTACTTTACTTAGCAGTTGCTACATAGGATAACATTGAAAGTGTAAGATAGGAGGGTCTGCACTAGTTGGAAGAGAGTTAGTGATCAACGGTTCTGTCCTGGAGACCTCAGGGTGGTGTGGATATATCTTGTCTGCATGTGGTCTCGAAGTCCGGTGTCCTTGACCAATAAGTAGTTCGCACAAATTATACCATTTGGTCCTCATAACGCTCCTGCTCTGGCCAGTTATTATTTCTTCTGGGCAAGCCCCCCTTCACCTCAGAAGGGTGTTTCTTACTGTAGGTGAATTCCTGTAGCCCTATTTCAGTCTCTCCCACTAGGCTGCCTGTGGAGAGTGGGGAAATAACACAAGTTGGGGCAAAGACCTCCCCTAGATTTTTGAGGGACGGCTCATGGAGGAGTGCCTGTCCCTTCTTGGTGGGTAGAGTGGGAGATGTGAAGCCTGAAGCCACTGAGTACTTGCCCCAACTCCCAACTCCTCAAGTGTCAAAGAGACTTGTGTGAGATAAGAGATATAGACCACCATTCACAGAGAAGCAACAGTGAAAGCCAGACAATCCTGAAGGCTTTCTTTCTTCTTTTTTTAATGTTTTAATGTTTATTTATTTTTGAGAGAGAGAGAGACAAAATGCAAACAGAGGAGGTGCAGAGAGAGAGGGAGATACAGAATCCGAAGCAGGCTCCAGGCTCCGAGCTGTCAGCACAGAGCCCAATGTGGGGCTTGAACTCACAGACCATGAGATCATGACCTGAGCCAAAGTCGGATGCTTAACGGACTGAGCCACCCAGGCACCCCACTTCTGAAGGCTTTCTGACCCCTAACTTGGCTTGTCTAACAAGGCTTGTTTATTCCAGCGCCCCGAGACATTAATACGCAAACTTGCAAAACCTGTCGTCGCTCTCAAGTGGTTTTGGCTTGTGTCATTTATCACCAAGAAAGTCCTGACTGATGCAGACACCGGAGTAGATTGGCCTTTTCTCTGCTGTGGCTGTGGGAATGAAGCCCCAGGGAGGCCAGTTAACCAGCCCAAAGTCCTTCATTTTTCCTTTTTTTATGTATTTATAGACACCACATGATCAACCCCTTGCCTTTATTGAGAAATCTGCTGGAATGTCACCTCTTCTGAGTGGATATCACTGATCATCCTATTTATAAAGCACTCCATTCCTCATTTCTGTACCTCTTGTCATTCACCTTTGGTAACGATCTTCCAAACCCTTACCCGGCCTGAAATGAAATAATGTCATCGGTCTTTTCTTTTTCTTTAAAATCACCTGTCATTCTGCCCACCATCGAATGTGAACTCAGAACTCAGTTTGTCTTATTTACGTTACATCCCTAGAACCTAGAATGAGTGTAGATGAATAAATATTTTTGAATAACTGCATGAATAAACATATTAACTATTTAAATGGTAGAATATTTTGTCCTTACATACTACTTGTGCATTTTCACTTAATCATAAATGCAGACTTCTCATTATTAGCATTTTTAAAAAACTATTAGAGAAAGAGAGTGTAAGTGGGGGAGAAGGGCCGAGGGAGAGAGAGAAAAATCTTAAGCAGGCTCCACTCTGAGAGTAGAGCTGGACACAGGCCTCGAGCCCAAGACCCTGGGATCATGACCCGAGCCAAAATCAAGAGCTGGACCCTTGGACTGAGCCACCCAGGCGCCCCTCATTATTAGCTTTGATAGTAATTTCTCATTTATTGTAATGAAGAGTACCCCATTATAGGAAGGCAGTGTAATGTATTTGACTACTTCCCCTTAGATAGATCTTCAAATCTTTGGTTGTGAGGGGAAAAACTTGCAAGGAATCTCATTTTTAAACATTGTGTAATCGTGAGTCTCATTGTAAAATAAATTGCTAAAAAAATTGAATTTCTGGGTCAGAAAGTATGGCCATTTGATATCGTTGTCATTTTGCCCTCCAGTAGAGATGCGACAGTTTATACGATAACCAGCAATAAAGGAAAGTATACGCTCCTTGCCATTCTGCCGTTACCACAATGTTTTTGCTCTTTATCAGTCTGATAGGTGAAAAATGAGGTATCATTGGAGCTTTATTTTTGGATTTCTCTTATAAGTGAGATCCAGTTTTGTTTTTGTTTTTGTTTTTGTTTCTTTTTATGCTGTATGGCTGGCTGTGTTTGCTCCTCCCTGAGATTCTGTTTTGCTGGTTATTTTAATGGGCTGGCGTTTTCTTAGTATATTTCATTAACTCTACACTCCGGCTTTCATCATTATTAAAACTATCTTTTCTATAAAGGTTTATAGGGAAAAATCTTCCCAAGTTCTCACCTCTTTTGTGTCATTTAAATTCTAAACTCTGGATATTTTTCCTTTTTAACATCTATAGAACATCATATGCCTTCAACGGTCCACCATAAGCTTAAGAAAAGAAGGCAGGGTCTATGTTTTCAAGAAGTAGAATTCAGTGACATCAAAATAATGCAATAAGATGTTTAATTTTATGTGTTCCTCCTCCCATGCTTCTACATCAAGCACCGAGGAAAATTAATAAGTAATATGCTTTTATTTATTTTCCTACAGTTTTTCTATGTTAACAATGACAATATATTCTGAACCAAGTAAATATTTAAAACTTTGTGATCTCCATTAGAATGTAAAAACTTCATCCATAAATTGGTCTTTTTCAGGTTTTTTTTTAACTCATCCTTGAGTAATATTAAAATTTTAGCCCATCTCTTCACCTACATTTTCTCACTTATAAGATTGCCCAGCCTTCCATTTTTCAATCTTTTTAAGTCAACTTATAGTCACATCCTTTGCCTTTGAAATCCAATATGATATTCTTTGTATTTAAGTCAGTAATTTTCTCTTCATTTCTTCATATGAAATATATATTTGGTCTTAATTGTGTCTCAGAGTTTAGATGATGCTTTCTGCTTTTACTGCCCCTTTTTAAAATCTTCTGCTGTGTGAAGTATATTTCTTTGCTATTTGTGTGTGCGTCCCTTGATAATTTAGAATTATGTTCCATTAATTGCTCTTCTCAATGTTACTTTTATAACCACAACTTTGTATAAATTCTTGCTATTCCGTTGATTTACACAGCAACTGAATCCCCACAATGAGCAATTACCGGATTATGAGACTACAGTCTTTGATCAGGTTCTCCCAGAAGTAGATCTTGAGAAAAAGATCCAAGATCTTTTATTTATTTATTTGGTAGGTGATGGGCAGAAAATGGAGAGTGGAAGAAAGACAGTGGGGTGACTTTATCAAGCCAGCCCCCATCAGGGGTGACGGGGGTGAAATCTTGCCAGGGAACTCTTAGGACCCATGTAAAACACTCCACTGAGAATCATCTCATCGGAAGTTAATGATGCTGGGTGATTGTACACAAATCCACCAGTAATTTGCCGGGGACCGCTCCTGGGGGTGTTAATTTCTCTGCACTTCTAGCTTTTCTCAGAGTCACAGGAAGTAACATCATTAGTTGAGAAAGTGTAGGACAAAGACATTCAGGTACTAGAAGTATAATTTAAACTGTTGTGCTCTCAAATAGAAAGGGCACACAAACATGAGCAGGGCACTCACAGCATCTGCTAGAACCTTGCCCCTACACCACTCAGATCCACTCATGTCCACTATCAAGTACCAGTCGGCAGTTATTTGAGATATCCAAATTTCCAAATATATCCAAATTTCTAAAAAGACTTTAGAAAGACTTTAGAAGACTTTAAAAAGGGGGGGGTGTTTCTGGGACCATCTCTAGTCCCCACTGCTAATGCTGGTTCCAGAGTCTTAACGGATATACCTAACCTCCTATCTCTACCACCTGTTCTAGATTTCTCCATCAGCATTTAGGCTTGTCCCGTGGTTACAATGCCTCTGTTAAGCTGAAGTTGCTGCAATTGTCCCTTTAAATGGACAGAGCATGGGGGCATCAAAAGGTGTCACAGAAACCCCTTGAATCCCATACCTACTGCTCCCTATCATCGCTATCTAAAAGCAACATTCTCTTATTGAACTCAGTCACTCATTATAATAACTATTCTCTTTGCCAGCTAGTGTAAGTAGCATAAAGAGACATACGGTGGGAGACAGAGTAGAATTCTTATTGTATCTCTGGAGAAAGCCTTGCTCTGCTTCACCTGGCAAGAGCATCCTACTGCCCCTGAAGCTAGATCATAGTCTAGCAAAACCTAAGCATGCAGGCATAGGACGGGCACATTCCCCAAGAAGGTCACTGAGTGGTGATGATTGAGGTCACTCCTACTTTTCCTCCTTGGGTTCTGGACCTTATTTACCTACTGTAGAACCAACATCATATGATGGCTATTGGTTAAAATATAAAACAAGTATTGAAAGGCATCGTTTCAGACCCACAGGGTGACATATCTAAGCTGGCATCTTAGCCTGGTGTTGGAGGATCCATCCCATGGTTCCAGATGGATGGAAGCATGCAGGTGATGAAGTACATGGAAGGACCAGTGGATCCTTTGCTCATATGCCAAGTGTCACACCTTCTTGCTGCTTTAAGTCTATTGGTCTGAGATGCTATTATGCAAAATCCCATGACAATAACTTAATACCCTGTGGATCCTGGCACTGACCAGAATATGCAATACAAATCCATACCCAAAATACTTGTCAATCTCAGTAATTATGAAAGGGACTCCAGCTAGGCAAAAATGGCGTACCAAAATCAACTTGTTGCCAAGTGATTTGCCTTCTTGCAAAGTTGATACCATATCATAGGCTCGGCATCTGTCAGGTTGACCATCCAGTAGCAACAGGAACAATATGAGCAGTGATGACAAGGGAGTCCGTGCTGTGGCCTAGATACCCAGGTTCACCCATGCCCCCATAGCTTCTCTGTGAAGGGGTAGCTGAGGACAGAGGCTGACTGAAATCCACTGGATGAGGCCAACTATCCCCTTGATTATTCAGTACCTCCACTGCCATGACTGCTTTCGGGTTGGAGGGCCCAAGACTTGCACACTTTGCATTTGCCCTTGAAGGACCATCCATATACCTCTTGCTCTAACATCCTTTCCTTTGATCTTCTAATCTTGCTCTTTTCAGGACCCTGACCAACCACACAAGCCATCGGTCACTGTCTATGAGTCCTCGTACATTCCTTACTTCTCTCTATGCACCAACTTGGTGACTAGAGATTTAATGCTTATCGCTCTGCCCAGTAAGGGTTTGCCTCATCAGTCTCTCTCAAGGCCACTTCTGCACAAGCCTGTAGTGTAACATAAGTACACTTTAAACTCACAACTACAAATCAAAATGTCCCATCAATACACTAACCCCAGGTTTTCTTCTTTGGCCACCCCACAAGGCCATAGGAGCAAGCTGAGCGAAAGAGGTAATTACAACAAAAATAGGTGACATGGAAGTCTATTTGTACAAATGACCTGTACCTTCTGGACATGTGTGGGTTTCAGTGGTTGATGCTCTGCCCATCTGACTTTTTGACTTAGTGAGTTTGGCAATGTTCACTGTGGACAATTTTGTTTGCGTGATTACTTGGTGTGTTGTGTTAGTACACTCAGTTTTAATAGGGCCCAACGGTATGCCTGGCATTGCTTTAAAAATAGTAAAGTTCTTTTAGGGCACCTGGGTGGCTCAGTCAGTTAAGCTCCTAACTCTTGATTTCGGCTCAGGTTATGATCTCATGGTTCGTGAGATTGGGCCCTCCATTGGGCTCTGAGCTGACAGTGTAGAGCCTGCTTGGGATTTCCTCTCTCTCTCTCTCTCTCTCTCTCTCTCTCTCCTTATCTCTCTGCCCTTTCCTGCTCTCCCTCTGTCTCTCTAAAAAAAAAAAAAAGAAACAAAAAAAACCAAAAAACAAAAAACAGTAAAGTTATTTGCTACAAAAACTATGCCTGTGTTCCAGAATCTTAGAGATTTGTGCTCCAACTCTGTTAAGGTTTGCCAGAGACTTCACACACTATTTATAATCTATCACATACATTTGTAGTAATATAGTATCTGCCAGGTAATACAGGCCACTTGGGAAGATTTTGAGGCCTGATAGTCTTCTGAGTCACCCAAACAAAATATGGACCCAATTAGGATTCCTAAGTGTGGTATATCCTGTCTCTAAAATCTGAAGAGCCAATCGAGTACAATGCTTCCTTTTTTATGGTAGGAGATATAACCACTTGTCCTTTTTTTTCTTGAAAATGATGCTCTGGCATTTTCCAGATCATTGGACCCCTAAGAACTTTACCAACGTGGCTGGTGTAGAAATCATTTATTGTAGGATTTATCACATCCCCTCTAGCATGGATATATCCTGCTAGAGAATCCAGTATAATTGCCACTTCTTGCTCCCCAGGCCTATTTACCATGACTTCAAAAATACAATGAACCAGCACAATGTTCTGTAATATCCAAAGACAGTCTCACTCTGCAGACTATATTATAACTAAAAAAATAAAAGTTCTGGGACAAGACCATGGCTATATGCTCTATCCAACCCAAGGGAATACAAACTGCTTCTTAATTTTTTTTTTTTTTTGATAGGAAATGAAAAGAAAATGAATTTGTCAGGTCAATAACGATAGACTAAGCACCAGGTACTGTGTTGATGTGCATGTTAGTTTGATTCAAATAAAGCAACCCGATTTGTAGGTGGCAATGATCTGATATAGGTCATCCTACATGGTTTAACCCATAATAACATCTACCACATCAGATACAACCAGTGTTATTAAGTTTACAGTACACATCATTACCCATTACGATCCAGTTGGGTTTGCTGCAAAGACAAAATTGGCAAACCAAATAGATAAACAATGTGTGCCATCACCCTGCATCCTTTAAGCCTTTGAGGATGACACTAAATCACTGTCATGATACCCAGAACATTGCATCATTTCTGATTTATTGTTTTGGCCAATGAAGAAAGAGATGGTTTCAGGAACTTTTGCATAGTCTTTCCTCTATCTATATGATGGCTTTTCTACCACAGTTCAGGGAAAAACAGTGGGATAGTTCAGTTGAGTGTTAAGTATATTAGGCATCTTTATTAAGCTTTTGATAAGCAATGAAATACACATGGGGCAGGGCCACAGACCATTCCATCCACTCTTAGATGAATCAGGCCAGGATTTCATTTTATACTCTGGTGTCAATATGCCCCCTTCTCTGGTAATGAGGTTGGTGTCAGTGCAGACCCTTTATCTGACATCCCTCCATACACACACCTGTTTCTTTTCCCCCAGTGTATTCATATAAATGACCATAGGTCCCTTTAGGGGAAAAATTGCAGAAATGATACAATATATATTAGTAGAAATATAGGATCCTCCTCAAGTCAATGGTCTCTCTGACCTTAGAAAACTCAGTCCTTGAGGCCCCTGGGTGGCTCAGTTGGTTGAGCGTCCGACTTTGGCTCAGGTCATGATCTCGCGGTCCGTGAGTTCGAGCCCCGGCATCAGGCTCTGTGCTGACAGCTCGGAGCCTGGAGCCTGCTTTGGATTCTGTGTCTCCCTCTCTCTCTGCCCCTACCCCGCTCAAGCTCTCTCTGTCAAAAATAAATAAACATTAAAAAAAAATTACAAAAAAAAAGAAAGCTCTGTCCTAGAGCTGAAATATAACTAGGCTACATATGGTACATACGGGTGACACCAGGCTTTGACTCACCCTTTTTAAAACTTATTTTATGTGTGATTCAAAAAACACCTGTTTGGCTACATATCTATCTTGTCCCTAGAAACATCAGTTTGCCATTCCGTTTCTCCTGTCCTTTGTGGTAATTATGTCCACCTTGCTTCTGATGAGTAAGTGCTTCCTTCTGGTTTCTCCTATTCTAGAAATCCATCATCCCCATTGAAACTAGGGAGCTAGTTTCGTAGCATCCTCATATCCTTACCAATATTTGTTTTTAAAAAAATGTATCACTGGGTTTTCCAGCAATGTTGATCTCATGAACATATCTCTCATTATTTTGGTGAAAGGAATGTCCTGTAGTTCCTCTTGGAGAATATAGCCAACTATTTCTTTCTCTGTTCTAACGTATTAAATCAATACTAGAATACCTAACCACTTTAGTTTTTAGATTATTTCCTCAATACTCTGACGAGACAGTTTTGGCAACTCCAACTGATCGTTTGATTCTAGCTTCAAGGGGTCATCCCTGCAATGAATTTCGATTTGGCCACAAGTACCCCTGACTGAATGTTAAATCTTGAGTCATAAGGGAAAGGGCTTGTATCAAGAAACCCTTTTATCCATATTCTCCCTCTGTACTTGTTCATCAGCTTCAAGGTCTATTCCCAATCATGTGTTCCTGGTTCTTACTGATAAATATTAGTCCAATCTTCTTACCTTTTCAAAGATAATCCTACCATCCTGAAATGAAGGCGGGATTCTCTTAGGCCATCTTAGTCTCCCAGTTATAAAGGGAGTTGGGGACAAATCTCAAGGATAACAATGATCATCTTCTGATGTACTTACCTCAATGAAAACTGCAGCTCTGCATGGTGCCTAAGTAAAGGGAATTTGCTAGCAGAGGGAAGCTAGCGATGAGTGTGGGTTGGGAGGATGAGACACTTTTGCAGAGCTAGAAAGTTCTGGAGGGTCTTAGACTCCCACTGGCCTATTAGGCCTTGCTTTAACATGGGTCATTTTTTCAGGGCTGTGCATTTATCCTTAATTATAATTCAGCTTCTCTAAATCACATCTCGAGTCTGATTTTCAGCCAAGTCTTCCCTTCAGCTGCAAAATATGAGAGACTCCTTAAGTACTGTTATAAAAGCCTTTTGGATTTTCCATCACGCCTTCATTTGGTAATCAGCTAATGTGAACTTTCCTTTCTTCTTTTAGTGTTTCAGTTGCACTTAACAATAATCAAATCTCCATCCTTTTAGTAAACATTGGCTTCTTATCTACTGAATGCTGGAGACATTGAATTAGTTGACCATCCCCCTCTGTTTGTGTCACATCAAATTCACCACAAGTTAAGTGCAATGGTAAGATCGATGCTAGCTAAAGCATGCCGGGTGTTAGGACAAAAATCAGTATTGTTGTTGTCTTCTGGTTAGTGAGTGGCACAATCTCATAATCTCATAATGAGTATGTGCTTCCTAGAACCACTTCTCATACCAGCTGTCTGAGTTTTCCATCAGAATCAGACTCCAGATTCAGGAATTCTAAACCATGAATTTTCAGAGAAGGAAGGCAGGGGTCTGGGGAAGAAGAGTGCCTGATACCACTGGGAGTAGCTGCAGAAACTTGGACAGCCAATGTAGTACACAGGTTTGTGTTTCCTTGTTATCCGACCTGAAGGGGAGAGTCTTCAGTTGGAGGCTGATCCAAAGGGATGTTAATTTTCTGGCACTTCTTTTTTTTTTTTAAGTTTACTTATTTACTTTGAGAGAAGGAGAAAAATGCAGGTGGGGGAGGGTCAGAGAGAGGGAGAGAGAGGGAGAGAAACCCAAGCAGACTCTGTGCTATCAGTACAGCCCGATGTGGGACTCAAACTCACGAACTGTGAGCTCATGACCTGAGCCAAAGTTGGAGACGTAACCAACTGAGTCACACAGACGCCCTAATTTTCTGGCACTTCTAGGCTGCCATTTGGGTTGGACAAAATGCTTTCTTTGCAATAGAAAGCCAAGTCCTCATTTAAAAAAATCAGATGCTGGCAGTTGTAATGTGTGGGGACACATGCTGGGGTAGTAAGAGTGAGGAGAAGGGGGTAGGGCACCGACAGTGTCTGCTGTGATAGATTATTGTTTCTTAATAAGGTAATTGCTTTTTAAAAATAGTCTAGTATATAAGTTTATAAATTTTAATATGCTTGCATCCTTACAACTCGATTTGTCCACTTTCTATAACTTTGAGAGCTTGGTCACAAAGATGAGCAAATGAGCCTTCCTAAATTGTCTCCCACACTTTCTTCCCCTGCCTTCCTTCTTTCTCTTGCCTATTAACCATTTCTACATTTTTAAGTTCCTAACATTTTCATTCTATTCGGTTGATGTTTCATATTCCAGTTGTGTTAAGTTTATCCCTATAGATGTATAGATTCAAAGCTCACACTGGTTGCCTTTCCCCCAAATTTTCTATTCATCTTAAATTTGCTAAAAATTTGCCTTCTAGGACTTTTTCAAAAGCACTCATACAGGGGCGTCAGGATGGCTCAGTGGGTTAAGAGTCCAACTCTTGATTTTGGCTCAGGTCATGATGTCACAATTCATGAGTTTGAGCCCCGCATCAAACTCTGCACTGTCAGTGCTTGGGAATCCATGCTTGGGATTCTCTCTCTCTCCCCCTCTATTTGCCCCTCCCACACTTCTCTCTCAAAATAAATGAATCAACATGAAGAAAATTAAAAATGGCTGATACAAATTATGTGATTATTTGCATGTTCCAAAACTGTTTCATTATATATCCAGCCACCTAATCAGCTTCCCTGTTCGAACTTCCAGTGGGTACTCTAAATAGTACAATTTCCCAAGTGGGTTTCTGATCTTCTTTCTACCAAACCTCAAATCTGTTTCTCCCACAATTTCCACTGTAAATGGTCAATTCCATTATTATTCAATGGCTTGGAGCTAAAAACACGTGGAATCACCTTTGACTGGTCTCTTTTTATCTATTTTTTAGTAGACTATTTTTAGAGCAGTGTAAGATACCCATCAAAATTGAAGAGAAGGTTCATAGATTTCCCATAGAGCCTATCCCTACTCATGCATATCCTTCTCCACTATTAACATATCCCACCAAAGTGGTACGTTTGTTACGATCTATGAACCTACACTGACCCATCATTATCACTCGGTTTGTAATATCCATTAGGGTTCAGTCTTGGCATTGTCACTCTGTGAGTCTGCACAAATACAATGACACCTATCCACAATCATAGCATCATAAATTATAGTTTCACTGCTCTAAAAGTTTTCTGTGTTCTGTGTGTTCATCTCTTTCTCTCTCCTCTAACTCCTAAAAATTGATGATCTTTTTACTGATCCATAGTTTTTTGTTTGTTTTTTTTCCCCCAGAATGTCCTATGGTTGGAAACACGCAATATGTAGCTTTTTCAGGTTGGCTTCTTTCACTTAGTTATATGCATTTAAGTTTCCTCCGTGTCTTTTCATGGCTTGAAAGCTCATTTCTTTTTAGTGCTAAACAATATTCCATTGTTTGGATATACCACAGTTTGTTTACCCATTCACTGTAAGATTTTTTGATTGCTTCCAAGTTTTGGCAATTATAAATAAAGGTGCTGTAAACATCCCTGGGCAGGTTTTTGTGTGCACACAAGGTTTCAATTCTTTTTGATAAATATCAAAGAGCAGGATTGATGGATCGTCTGGAAAGAGTATAGTTAGTTTTGTAAAAAAACAAACAAACAAACAAACACCAAACTGTCTTTCAAAGTGGCTGTGGCATTTTGTATTCCCATCAGCAATGGATAAGAGCTTTTCTCTTAATTTTGAATCTTACACCCAGCTTATAGCACGTCTTTTTGTGTCTTACTGCTTATAGTGCTACTATCCAGGTTCGAGTCACCATCGGCTTTCACTTGTACTATTTAATATCCTCTTCCATAAACTGCCCAGGTTCTCCTTCAGCCTTTTTCCCGCCACTGAATTAAGAAGAAATAACAAGGGAAATACAACGTGTAAGACATCATGCGATCTTCTTAAGACACTCCAAAGACTTCCCATCTCGATCATAGTAAAATCTCAAATACTTATACTAGTCAACACGATGCATCCCTCTCCATGCTGTCTGCCTGACTTCATCTCCTGGTTGCTTCATGCTCACTCTGGTCCAGCCATACTCACCTCCTGGTTCTCTGAATGCTCCAGACACATTCATGCATCAGGACCTTGGCATTAACCATTCTCTTTGCTTGGGATGTTCTTTCCTTGGACATACGCAAAACTTGCTACTTTACTCATGTGTTGGAAATCCTGGAACTGGTGAGTTGAGTTAAGAGTCTGCAGATTTTGACCTGCAGACTGCGGAGGCTCAAGCCACCCACACGGAGTTGGAAGGTAGCTCCCTCGTATCTGAGCTCCTACCTTGGGGAGCTGAAAAACCCAGGGCCATTTTGATTGAAGGCACAGTTTTGATTGCACTCACACAAAGGAAGTAAAGCACAAGGTTTATTAGGTACAGATCCCAGAAGAGGGGCACAATTAGCCAAGGGAAGGTCAATCCTCTGTCTAGGTCACGGACAAAGGAGAGAAAGAACAAGGAAACAAGCAACTATTACTGATAAGTGGTTGCAGTGAAGCCCACTAACTTTTCACGGGCTTAACTCTAAGTAGTTATTTTGAAAGATTTTCCCTGGGAAAAGCAAAGTGGGAGCTTGTAGTGGAAATCCAAAGCTCAGTTCTTTAAATTTTTTTTTTTAACGTTTATTTATTTTTGAGACAGAGAGAGACAGAGCATGAATGGGGGAGGGTCAGAGAGAGAGGGAAACACAGAATCCACAAATGGCTCCAGGCTCTGAGCGGTCAGCACAGAGCCCGACGCAGGGCTCGAACTCATGGACCGCGAGATCATGACCTGAGCCGAAGTCGGACCCTTAACCGACTGAGCCACCCAGGCACCCCAAAAGCTCAGTTCTTTAAATGTCCAGACTGTGGGTATGAGCAGACTGTCATATTGTAAAAGGTCTGGGAAGACCTCAAAATGGTTATTTTTCTCATCGTAACTTATTCACGTTTTTGTTTTCTGTTTTTTACCATGTTTCCCCTCATTAAAGCCTTATGTGGTCATCCTTTCTAAAATGGCAATGCTTTTGACAATCTCTATGTACTTTCTTTTTTTTTTTTCTTTTTTTTTTTAAGTGTATTTATTTATTTTGAGAAAAAGAGAGAGGACATGCACACACAAAGGGAAGGGGATAGAGAGAGAAGGAAAGACAGAGAGAATCCCAAGCGAGCTCCGCACTGTCAGTGCAGAGCCTGACACGGGGCTTAATCCCACCAACTGTGAGATCATGATCTGAGCCGAAGTAAAGAGTTGGATGCTTAACTGACTGAGCCACCCAGGCACCCCTTATTCTTTATTTTAAAAGACCAGTAACTTTAATCGTCCAGCATTCTTCTTTCAAAAATCTTGAGTCTTAGCGTACTACTCTTCTAGCATATATAATTAGGTTTTCTTTTATACCTGAAAATATTTACTAAATTGTATCTTCAAAAACAGAGGTATTCCATTTTTGGACCTACCTATAATAGGTGTATGCATGTGTGTGTGTGTGTGTGTGTGTGTGTGTGTGTGTGTGAAGTCTTGTTTCCTTTCCTGTGGTCTGCAGCTGCTATGTGCAATCTTTTAGAACTCTTTGCTCATCTTCCTTTTATTTTTCTCCCTCTCTAATCTTTCATGGCCTTACTATGTTGTGAGCAGCTTCTATTTTCCTTCCTGCTGCTTCCAAAACAGGCATGATTTTGTAGCATGATGTTTTCCTTTTGTCTTTCCACTTATTTCCCACATTCTGCTGGTGCATGTTTCATCTCTTTTGGAAAACTTGACATAGCTGACTCGTGTACTTTCTTAAAAGTATTCTTAAAATCTTACTTATGGCTGCTTGCTCAAAATCTTGCTTATGGCACCTCGTTTGTTCTGTGGCAATATTTTCTTTTTCTTTTTCTTTTTTTTTCTGGTGGAGCTTACTCATCTTACATATTGTGCTGTTCCCTTTTTTTCTTATTTTTTGTAGTATTTTTGTCTGGATCCTGTGCTGCCTCCTTTTTAATTATTTCTCATCTTTGAACAGGGTGGGTTCTTGGAGGAGAGCTATTTTCAGGAGGTTTGGGTTATGCCTGTGCCCGAACTGGTCTCTTCATCAACAGAAATTTCTTCCCATAGTGGGGTGTAGCTTATCTGGCAGGGTTATATGACTGTGGATCGTTGGAGTCTTTGCTTCTTTCCAGAAAGCAGTGATCAAATGCAGATGGCTTCCAACTCAAGGTCTCTCCTTTCTAAAAAAAAAAAAAAAACTGTTTCCAGATTTTCTGAACCCCCTGGCTTTGCCCAAAGCCTAGGGGTGTGGGATGGGTGCCAGGGATGTCCCTCTGGCTAGCTTGCATTACGCCATTCTGGTCGTTCCAAGAAACAAGCATTGAGTTTGCCCTCTATCTATCACACTTCCTTTTGGAAGAGATTTTTGCTAACTTTGTTTTGTAGGGTTGCCACTACAAACATCTTTTCCAACAAGTGTCTTTGACCTTCGTTGCTTTTCTCAGCTCTTTCTCTTCTATTATTCAAGGTTGTAGGTATTTTGAAAGATACATTTAAATCCTGTGGATTCTATCCCATTGCTTCTCGGAGCTTTTTTTAGGCAGAAATTTGTGCAGGAAAAAGAGAGAGGTAGACATGAATACTTGAAAGCAATACTTAATGTAGATAGAAAAGACTTTAAAGAGAAAGAATGGGCAGGAGACTTGCAGGGTGTAGCTGTGTAGAGGATTCCGGATGTCTATTGGGTGGACACTGGTAGTCATCTACTGAGAGGCAGAATTGACTAGAGGAAGATTTAGGAAAGAAGACAGTAAACTGTGATTGGCATGTCTTGTTTAAGGCATTTGCCTGCTATTCTGGTAGCATTGCTCCAGCCCTCGCTGAATATTGAACAAAGGTGGTGAAGAGAATGAGTTTGAGATGGGAATTTGAAAGTTACTACTGCACATGGTAATTAGAACAAAAACAATTATAGATGAAATCATTGAGATCAAGTGTGTATTATCTGAAAAGCCAAGAGTAGCGTGTCAGATTTTGTATCCTGCGGTCTGAGGGAGAGGGGGTCCCCCGTGGAAGCAAGAGAGAAAGGATAAGAGAGAGACAGGAAGAATGTCGCTCGTCTGCAAGGACTGTTGAGCTGGATTATTTTAACAATGGCATTTTAATAGTGTTTCAAAATTTTTGTTGTTCCCTCACTAAATTCTTTGTGTCGTGTATTGATTCATAGAACACATTTGTGTTAAGGCTCTTGTATGTGCCATATCAGGCCCTGAGGGAAGAGAGGTGGGTAAGTCAAAGCCCTAGTTGATTATTGACTTAGTCAGCTCAAGGTGCAATGACTGCAATGACAAAAATACAGTAGATTGGGCAGCTTACAAACAACAGACATTTAGTTCTCCTACTGTGGGGGCTGCAAAGTCTAAGATCAAGGTGCTGGCCGATTCAGGGTCTTATGAGGGCCTGCTCCCTGGTTTTTGCTGTGTCCTCACATGGCAAAGGAGGGTTAGGGAGTTCTGTGGGGTCCTTTTATAAGGACACTAATCTCACTAATGAGGGCTTGACCCTCATGATTGAACAATCTCCCAAAGGCCTCACCTCCTAACATTGGGGGTTAGGATTTCAACATATGAATTTTGGAGGGGACACATTCAGTCCATTGCAATTATCTTTGTGGAAAGAATAAGAAGCAATTCATTACATTCTTTTTTCTTTTGGGACAGAATAGTTGAGAATCGAGTTCCTCATTTCAACAAGTACTTACTAAGAATCTATTATGTATCAGATACTTATCCAGGCACTAGGAATAAATGAGTGACTAACAGACAAAAATCTCTATTCTCATGGAGTTTCACCCAAAATCGGGGGTTCTTTCTCTGAAATATTGTGCTCTCTTTCTATATAGATATAGATACAGATGATATAGATATAGATATAGATATAGATATAGATATAGATATAGATATAGTTATAGATACACATATATAATATACATAATATAATACATATATAATATACAAAACATATATATATATATACATACATATTATTTGATGATTCATACATATTTGTTTTGTTTTTTTTTTTAATTTTAAAATTTACTTGTTTATTTGAGAGAGACAGAGACAGCACAAGTGGGAAGGGGCAGAGACAGAGGGAGAGAGAATCCCAAGTAGGCTCTGCTTAAACTCACAAAACCATGAAATCATGACCTGAGCTGAAACCAAGAGTTGGACCCTTAACAGACTGAACCACCCAGGTGCCCTCAAATATATTTGGTTTTTATCCAGGGCTCCTGGCTCACAGCTTCCAAAACCATTGGGATTTCCTAGTTGATGAGAGCTTAGAAGTGTCTCCTGTGTTAAACTAATAAGGTGACTTTTGGAAAGCATCTAAAGATGGCGGCTGGTTGCCAGTGGAGCCAACCACACGAATGGAGGCTGGAAACTTTCAGCCCCACCCACTCCCCCAACCTCTGGGAAGGAGAGAGAAGTAAGACAATGGTCAATGAGTTAATTAACCATGCCTATGTAAATGAAGCCTCCAAAAAAAATTAAAGTGTGCTGTTCAAAGAGATTCTAGGTTGGTTACACATGGAGATTTGGGGAGAGTAATGCACCTGGAGAGGGCATGGAATCTCTGTGCCCTTTCCCCGTACCTTGTCCTATGTTATCTCTTCCATTTGGTCATTCCTGAGTTATATCCTCTTACGATGAGCTGGTTAGGAAGCAAAAGTGTCTGAGTCCTGTGAGCTGCTCTGTTAAATTAATCAAACCTGAGGAGGAGTTTAGGGGAATCTCGTATCGAAGCCAGTGGGTCATGACAGACAGGTGAAGCCAAAGAAGGGGGTCATTGGACTGCCAGTTGGCCAGAAGCCCAGGTGACAACCTGGTCTCATACTTGGCATATGAAGCGGGGGTGGGAGGATATCTGTAGGGCTGAGCCCTTACCCTGTGGTCTCTGATGCTGTCTCTGGGTGGATAGTGTCTGAATTGAGTTGAATTGTAAAACACTCGGCTGGTGTCAGAAAATTGTTTGTTGATATGGGGAAGTGCCCCTACCGCAACACATATGTTGGAATTGAGTCCAGGAACCCACAATACTCTCCAAGGGGGTAAAATAAAACCACTTATAAACATAAGATGAAACCTTTAGAATAAAGCTGTAAGAGGGTGCCTGGGTGGCTCAGTCTGTTAATAAGCTTCTGACTTCAGCTCAGGTCATGATCTCATGGTTTGTGGGTTTGAGCCCAGCGTCGGGCTCTCTGCTGTCAGTGCAGGGCTCACTTCAGATCCTCTCTCCCCTACTCTCTCTGTCCCTCCCCTGCTCACTCTCTCTCTCTCTCTCTCTCTCTGTGTGTCTCAAAAATAAATAAACATTTAAAACAACTGTAAGAGATGGCAAACCACATGAAACCTGTCATAAAGGTTAAGAACCACTGGTTTAGGCTTGTGTATAAAGACTAAACAAATTGTTCTGCAGACGGTAATTAAAGGAAAGATAAAAGCCTACAATGATTTTTTGGTACCAGAAAGACTACAGCGATCCTTCTCCATTACGAAAAACATCAGTGAGGTGTTAATCGCCCTCCTCTTACACCGAAGGCATCCAAATGCCAGGGCTTCACGTGCTCTGCCCCACGTCACACAGGTGCTCGGTGGAGGGACCCAGGCTTCTGTGACTTATTCCACCTCGCCCCATTACCCACTAAATTATTGCCCGCCCAGATTCCAGGAGCACGGTTTTCACCTGAATAAATAAAGCCACTCTGTTATTCTGTTTCTCTTCTCCAGCTCCAGCTGTTATTGCCTACGGTGAGGACAGCAGCAGGGCTCCCTTTTCCCCTTCTTCGGCTCACATGCCTCAGTGTAAGTGCTAATAAATAAAGGTGTTTAGTTTTCCAAACATCTGAGAGGCATAAAACAAAAAAAAATGGAGACTTGGAACGGCAGCCATTTTTGTTTTCTAGCCAGTGGTCTGAAAAGTTTTAGAGGCGATCGTAGGTGCCGGAGGAAGTGAATAAATGCAATTTGTGGCAAAACATGTCAGGACTGAACAACCATGAAGAGTTTCTCCATTGAGTAAATGGTGCAAAACAACAGCTAAAACGAGCCATCGAAGGCCGTCTCTTTGCACATAAAAGAAATATTCATTTGGCTAAATGTTCCAAGATCTTGTTATGTAAACATAACTCAAGTACCCTAAATGGCAGACCATATATATATATATATATATACATATATATATATATATATATATATGGCAGATAAAGCTGTCCACAGCTAAATATATTAAAGCCAGAAAGTAAGGAGCATATTTTCTCTGGATTTTATAGTCTTTGTTCAAAGCAAAAGCAGACACACTTTCCAATGTTCCTTCAGAAACTTGTCTTCAGTCTTGCATCAGGTGTTAAGCATGTGGGTACTTTGCCCGTATTTGTGTGAGCTGATGTGCAGATTTAGCTGTGACAGCGCACATAGCCGGCTGAGTACTCCTGTCTCAGAAATCCTGTCTTCGTGTACCCCGTCTGCATATCCTTGTGAGTGCTGGGTGTGTAGGCACATGTATGAGCCTGGGGGCACTCAGAGGGGTACATGAGATCCTCTGTGTGAGCATGTGTGTGTTTGCAGATGTGTGTCTGTGCGTGCATTTGTGAGGGTTGCATGTGTGGGCATATTTAAGTGTGTAAGCGTATGTGCATGTGTGAGCACGTGCATGGGGAGGGACACAAACCCCTCTATGTGCAAGCTCCTTGACCTACGTCCGTGCGTAAGCCTGCCTGTGCAAGCCCAGGTGTATAATTGTGTGTGCCTGTGGGTTGTGTCAGTGTGGCACAAGGTAAGGGGTCTGTCAGCAGTGTCGAGGAATGACAAAGTGTTACTGGAGGGGCTGTTTCTCCACCGTCATGCTTCACTGTCAGCGTGGAAGCTGTTTCCAGAAATGGCTGCTGCCGATTTGTCCTGCTGTTAATTGATGTCAAAGCTGTGTCTGTTGGGTCTGGCACTCAAGCGATAAAATGAAATTTCTAAACAAGTCCAGACCCCCTGAAGCTGTGCTGAGTTTACAAGGTGATTGAAAATAGACATTTTTAGGGGAATAAAAAAACATGACATTTTTGGTGGTACTTCATCTAGAGGGCCAGCTTGGCAGGTGTATGTGTAACCCATTTGGGGGAAGTTGGGGGCGGGGTTGCTGAGGACAGGAATGGAGGCAGGAATGGAGGAAGAGGGCAGCCAGCCAAGCACCAGCTGAGATGCTCTCTCATTGCATTTTCCCAGACTCTGAATAGTTGTTAACCACTTCAGGGTTCTTCTTGCCAAAGAGCAGGATCCTAGAAGCAGTTGAGACACGATCCAGGGGACCCCTGTGTTCAAATTTTAGGAAACATGCTCAGAGTAAGAAGACAGCTTCCCTGGGGAGCCTGGGTGGCTCAGTCAGTTGGGTGTCTGACTTTGGCTCAGGTCATGATCTCACAGTTCCTGAGTTGGAACCCCATGACAGCTCAGAGTCTGGAGCCTGTTTCAGATTCTATGTCTCCCTCTGCCTCCCAAAAATAAATAAATGTTAAAAAAATACATGAATAAAAAAAGAAGACAGTTTCCCTGATATAGGAAGAGGCAGACGTCAGATAATAACCCAATTGAACCAAATGTGAGAACTATAGAATTCAGGATTTTATTTCCTTCTCATAGTCCTCTATTATTATTTTTTTGCTATCAATCAATATTTATTTTTTAAAAATTTCAGACAAATCAGGGGTGAGACAACAGTTGGTTAGTTAGGGAAGTAAGGGAAGAAGGTCTATAGGGCTACTCATGGTCCGTCATTTTCTCCCCTCGATTCCTGTTCACATTGTTCATTTGAAATCCAGACACACAAGTATTCTGTCTTTCTCTCAAAATAGGTAATTGGAAACATTGCCGTAGCACATAAAGTACCTCTTGCCAGAAGACATTTCTAATTCCCTTTTCCCCTATTACATAGATTTTACCTGAACATCATTTTTTTCTCAATTGATGCTGTAAGTAAATACCTTAATAAGACTGGATATGCTTGTATATATGCCATTCACAATAAGGTTGTAAATGCAAATTTACAACATACATGATAATTAAGGTAATCTACATCTATTAGTTTGCAAAAAATACTTGTGTCTTATACACCAATTACTAACTCACTGTACATATAAACAAATAGACTTAGGGCCAGTGGTACAGTTAGGGTGAATAAGAGTGATTTTAAGTACGCATGGAAAGTGTCTCTTGGGCCACCTTGGTGGCTCATTTGGTTAAGTCTCCAACTCTTGATTTCGGCCCAGGTCATGAGCTCCTGGTTTTTGAGATCAAACCCCATGTTGGGATCTGTGCTGACAGTGCAGAGCTTTCCCGGGATTCTCTTTCTCCCTCTCTTTCTGCCCCTCCCCATCTCTCTCTCTCTCTCTCTCTCTCTCTCAAAACAAACTTAAAAAAATGCAAGTGCCTCTTGAAGTTGAAACTGTTTATCTCCAAAATAAAATAAAGGTATGGCATTGAATGAGACCCTACTTAGAAGAGGTATATAACTACATAATCAAGTGTTGATGGTGTATTTAACTTGTACGAGAAGATGGAAACACCCTCCCCACTCCTAAGGACATCATTGTTCCAAGTCCTCAGTGAATAAAGTTTTATTAGCAAAACATTAAATATTCTTTGGACCTCTTTTGGTGCCTGTGTGTGGATTTTTTTTCCTCCTTTAATTGCCTTTCTTGGCCTTTTAGGGATTCCCCAGCATTTCCATTGTGCCCCCATGGAACTGGTAGACTAAATTAGGCCCCAAGTTCTTTTTTCTACGTGACAAAGCTCCCTGATGGGAAGACCAAGTCAAGGGAGGCTATGTAGGCTGTACACTGAGTAAAGAGCATTCTCCTTCTCTCTGCCTTCAGCCATCTACAAACCATGGTCAGAATGAGGGACTAAAGAAAAGGCCAAGAAGGCTGCAACACCTGTATTAAGATATGTGAGTTAGATCTGTGGCCAAACAGGTTTTAAAATAGTTTATTCACAGAGTCTTAGGGTCCATGGCTCTCAACTGTGATTTCATATGAGGACCATCTAGGAGAGTTTCCTTAAAACCCCAATGTCCAGGCACCCCCAAGGGTTCTAATGTAGTTGGTCAGGAGTTGGTCGAGGTCTTAGGTTTGCATGTGGATATTTTGCCTGGAGTGACACCTCCACATATCTCCCTTTGGGACTTGCAGTACTAAATGTTAGCCTTGGGATTCAGAGATCAAGGATGTCGTCTTGCCATCAAAGACAAGGTCGACATCAGACAGTTTATGAGCTAGGTAAAGAGGAGACGTTCTTATCACCTCCCCGCACTCATCCTGGGGTCACTCTTCTTGAGAGCATTGACAGTTTCATTTCTGTACTTCCCTCAGCTTTTTATTTGTCTGTCCCGAAGTAGTGACTTACAGAATCAGTTCAGTGGGGAGAAAGAGCTGCCGCTCTGGAGCTCCAGCCTCTCTAGCCTCTCATGGATCTTTCTGCTCAGAGAAGAGAGTCATTAAGTTCTGCCTCGAGTTCCACATCAAAAGCATACGGGCATCAGGGCTGAGTTCCAGCTGAGAAAGGTGTGGAGAAAGCTGTATCTTCCCTGAAACCTCCCTTAGGAGGTAGCAAATTCCCCTGCAGTAGCTGCCCAGGATACGGTCTATAGTCATTCTCTCGCTAAGGCAGAGCATCTTGGTGGTTTCCACCCTGCCACTCTGTTTCATCTCAGGACCAGCGATTTCAACATCCCTTGGGAGCTTGTCGAAAATGCAGGTGCTCTGACCCCACCCCGGACCACGGAATCAGAATCTGTGTTTATACAAGGTCCTCGGGTGATACACATGCACATGGAACTTTGGAGAAACACTGGTTTGAGCCAACACTCCTTTCTCCATCCTGGCCCTATAATGAAATCATATGGGGGAGCTTTTAAGACGCCAACTAAAATGGTGCCTGGGTGGCCCAGTAGGATAAGCATCTGACTCTCGATTTCGGCTCAGGTCATGACCTCACGGTTCCTGGGCTCCAAACCCTGCGTCGGGCTCCTCACTGTTGGCGCAGGATTTTCTCTCTCCCTCTCTCTCTCTGCCCCTCCTTCACTCATGAGCTCTCTCTCTCTCTCTCTCTCTCAAATTAAATTAAAAAAAAAAAAACTTTTAAAAAAAAGGAAGTAAACTGGAGCCCAGGCCTCATCAATTGTATCTGAATCTGTTGGGTGGGACCTGGGCATCATCATTTTTGGAAGTTCCTCATATGAATATGAAGCCAGGACTGAGCTGGAACCACGTTACAGTCCAGGAATAAATTATTCTTAAGTCTATTTTGGACACAGACCTGAGTTACAAACTCAAATTTGTACATGTTAGCAATAAAACCAATATTTTGATTTTTATTCAAATGATTTTACTCTCTATATCTTAATTGGTCTGAACACACAGGGATAAAATCCAGTTTGTTTGTTTTTTTTTACTTTGCCCCTTTTATTTGATCTTATTTATTAAAATTTTAAAAATATTTATTTGTTAAATATTAATGAATATTAATATTTATGTGCCTGTCTCTCTGAGAGAGAGACAGAGCATGAGCAGGGGAGGGGCAGAGAGAAGGGGAGACACAGAATCTGAAGTAGGCTCCAGGCTCTGAACTGTCAGCACAGAGCCTGATGTGGGGCTCTAACTCACAAACCATGAGATCATGACCTGAGCCAAAATCAGACGCTTCACCGACTGAGCCCCCCAGGTGGACTTCGCCCATCTTCAATGCCAACAAACTATTAGATCTTGTATAGAATCCCATGTGTTACTGGAAAAAAAAAAAAAACAAAAACAAATTGAAAGCCTAGGCTCAGACAACAGGTGGACACACACTAAATAAAAATATTCCATAGCTCTCCTACCCTACATGATGCCAAGTGTTTCTTAGAGACATAAATGAGAAGAAGTTAGCATTCCATTATCATTTATCCAATGCTTCTGAGAGTGTAAGTACTTGCTGACCCCTTGTTTATACCCTGAGCATGGTGTCCGAGAGTAGACATTTATACTTAATGACCCTCCAACATTTTTTTGTATGTGCAGGGGTTGGGTGGAGGGGTACATCCCAAATCGATAGGTATTTCGGCACGTTTGGAATTTCTGGCTTGAGTAAGGAGTATGGGGTCAGACTCATCTGTAAACAAGAGTGTGTAAGCAGGTTGTGAAACTCTCAACCACCTCTAGAGTCGCATTCGACAACAGTCACCCATTCTTACCGCATGAAACAAAGGCCACAATCTGGAGCTGGTGGGGGAAAATCTGGCCCACGTATACATTTTAAACATTGGTTTTGTATTAGCTGTTGAAAGTTAGAAATTGAGAGACATCACATAAATTTTGGACTTCTTACTTTTTATAGAAATGGAAAGGACTGGCAATCTATATTCCTAATTCAAAACCCTAGTAGTTAGAAAACACTAAGCAAGTCACATATCTATTGGGAACCTCAATTTCCTTGTCTGTAAAATATAATTACAAATATTTACTTACCTCATAGGGCCACAGTGAAAATTGAATAGGAAATATATGTAACTGTCCCTAAACATTGTCTGAATTATAGTAGAATCTCAATAAATTAAGTTTTGTGTCATAATGATGATGATAATGGTAGACATTACCAAGACTATACAGGCATAAAATACAACGATTTTGACGCTGAATACTAAGATTATCTCACTGTTAATTAATAATAGTTACATAATAGTTCTTCAAATGTTGTCTACTCTTTGGATCGGGTCTGAGTTTTCTGATGCATATGTGCTCTGAACAAAATACCTTCTGAAGTGGTGGATATGGGAAACGCAGACTTTTCTGGTTTTAGAAAAGCTGAGTACTTCTGGAAGACCCTCCACGTCACCTGAACGAACGTCACTAGCTCCAATTGACTCACTGAATACAGGCTGCATTTCCTAAAGACCTCCTTTTTACAAAAACTTTCTGACTTAAATGGACAAGTTTGTAACTGTTTGAAGCCTGTAGCATGTGGGACAGAGGACATCGATAGTTATGGCTAGTCCTAATATATTGTTTAGAAGGCATGCCAAGAACGGTTTAGCATCTTAGAAATAAAAGTACATCTATGACTATCATGTGTCTGATCTTGAACTAGGCAATAAAGTACGGGCACCAAAGAAAGTCTTAAAAGTAGTAATTTTAGTGCCTGAAAATTCCATCCCAGCTGTGTTTCTCTGGTGTGAGATCTTGAGTTTTCTGCCAAATTAAAGTTGAAACAGAAATGTAATATATTCAGTTGGTAAAAGTCCTTGTAGAAATAAATAATAAGTCAGTCCTGATGCACAGGCTTGTTTAGAACTACCAGTGATTTCATTGAAACACAGCTGCAGGATTAAAGACACAATAATGTTTAGCCTTTTCCAAAATTTCCACATCTTTTATCCAATAAAATCCTTAAATCAACTCCCTAAGACTGTTAATAAAGTTAATTAGTTAACATAGGCTCGGTTCTGCTTTGCTAATCCACAAGCTCTAAAAGTCGGTGACTTAACAAAATAAGTTAATTGCATGACTTTTTACCCATTGAAATTTTAGGTGACTCACTGAACCAGACTCGTCTTGTATTTTACCTCTAGCACCTAAACATGTGGACTCTACCCTGGCCATAAGGAAGAGTTAGAACAGCACCCTCCATTAGACATGGAGAGCCATCGCATGAATATCCTCCTTCGTAGGGAGCAAGGTGGATCAGAGCTCCACCTGGAACGTTATATAACAAAACGTTATATAACAAAAGCAAAAAACGAGAAATAAATTATTCTTGTTAAGGGGTCAAGAAATCTCCTATGAAGTTAAGGTTGTGGTGATGGTCAATTTTATATGTCAACGTGGCTAGGGGTGATTCACATACACCGCTTCAGTTCCCTGCCTGTGGGAAAGAGGCGTCTACAGGGGAAATTCTGAGTTGGTCCAGTGAACTGGACCCCAGAAATCAGAGGCTCCTCGCTCTTCCCCTGTCTTTGGAATGTGGGTTTTGCTTGCCTTCCCTATTCCCAGAAGTTGCCCAAGGACACGGTGGTGCTGGGACCACACGCACGGTATATGTGACTGATCCCAATTAAGGCCTCTATAGGAAGTTTTAACATTGGTGGGCAGGTGCAAAGATCTCCTCCTCTTGAGGCTGCCCAAGACAAGCCCCATGGATAAGCCCTTGCTTATTACACCTGCCACCTACAAAGCTCCAGTAGCTGCCTTTTCCTTCCATATCTCCCTGTGCTGCATGTGCAGGGGCTGGTTTCAGATCACGCCCAGGAAGCTCTGAGGGAGTTTGAACCAACATGCCCAAGAATATCTTTAATTTATATGGTGGAAATTCAGGGGGCAGATGAGGATAGGGGAAGGGGGGACAAGGTGTGCGTCAGATCTTTGGGAAATAATACCTGCTTCTATCCAAACTGGTATTCACTTGCTTGTATAATACTCTGCACACAGGAAGACTCTCCATTCTCTCTGCCCTTGGAAGGCTGAAACCTTTCAAGAAACCAAGATGAGGAGCACTTTGTCATGAAAGCTTTTATGACTTTATTCCCATTGTTTTCTTTTTCTTCAGACTCCGGAGTCTCATACATTCTGCACTATTTTTTTATCTTTTTTTTTTAATGTTTATTTATTTTTAAGAGAGAAAGAGAGCATGAGCAGGGGAGGGGCAGAGAAAGAATGAGACACAGAATCAGCAGCAGGCTCCAAGCTCTGAGCTGTCAGCACAGAGCCCGACGTAGGGCCCAAACTCACGAACTGTGAGATCATGACCTGAGCCGAAGTCGGACGCTTAAACCTACTGAGCCAACCAGGCACCCCTGCACATGTTTTTAATGTGGCCACTGCCAAATGACCCATTTGAGTATGGAAGGATCTCAGTAAATATGAGCAAACTGAATGAAGGTTTGGATTTTTAGCTTATTCCCTAAAGTTGGTATTAGTCTAGTCATGACTCTGACACTATTTATGTAACTGCACAATATACTAGCTCGTAAATTTTCATCTGTCAACTCTGCCGTTTAGATGGCTTTTAAGTCACTTTCCATGTTGAATATCACTCATTATTTCAAGAAGTATCTTTTTTGGACCAGGAGGTCAACTGAGCCCATGGAGGTAATGGCCAATAATAATGATGCGGAGTGTAAGATATAATAGGGAAGACAATAACAGAAATAATATATGCAATATTATCTCTCTCTCTCTCTCTCTCTCTCTCTATATATATATATATATATATATATATGTACATCTGTATCTTTACCTATATCTATACTAACTTAGTATATTGCCTTATGTGGTAGGGTTCAATGAAAACATTTCCTTTCTTTCTCCCTCTTTCTCATTCTATGGACCACTCCGCAGTCACTATCTGTAAATTTGATCCTGGCATATCAGCCGTTGCCCTAAATCCAGAGATGACGTGTCCCCTGTCTAAAAGGCAACAGATGAGACTCAATGCCGAGCCCCTGCTCTCTATATCACTGTTCCATCCTTCACCATCTCCTAGAGACAGATTCACAGTCCTCAATGGTGTCACAGACAGAAAGCATTGTTATTATTTACACTTAGTTTCTTCCCACCTGCTTCTAAAAAAAATGGTTTGTAGTCAAACAGAAGGAAAACAAAAACTTTGCACGATCTATCAATCTTCCTGTCTCCTGAGATGATGAGATTTATAAAGGAAGAAGGCAGTCGTGAAAGGAACTCTAGACAGGGAGAGAGGAGATTGGTTTCTAGGTTAAAGCAAATGATTTAAGAACAAGCATTCTGGGACTGGAAAGTGCTATCTACACACCAGTCAGCCTGATTATTATGGGTGGATTCTTTGTTTGTTTGTGTGTGTGTTCGTTTGTTTTGGTCATGACAAATGTATATGCTTGAGAATGCCATTTCACTCCTCAGCTTACTCTCCTATAGATTAATAGGTTTTAAGCGAATATCACCAATCTAATATCCAATAAACGTATCTATTTGTTTAAAGATGCGTTACCTCTTAAATCTGGACAACCCATTGTATCCAGTACTGATAGCAATGCCTGTGTGTTATCTATTGGCCTAAAAGAGAAGGGAAAGGAAGTAGCTTTGCTAAATAAGGTATTTAAAAGGCTTATTTGTTATTGTTGTTGTTGTGGTTGTTGTTGTTGTTGTTATTATTCCAAGATTGAACTTCATGTTTAGATATCAAAACTCATTCCTTTAACTGTCTTTAATCCTTGTAGTGTTGCTTATTCTGCCAGGCAGAATGAATCCATGGTCCCAAGCTATCTCTCATGGCCTCAGTCATGATATCTGAAAGCAAAAATTGGACAGCATAGCCCCAACCCCAGCCCCTCAAATGGCTCATTTTTTTTTTTTCTCAAGAGGGAAGGTCTTTCCCGGAAACACCCTCAGCACACTTTCTCTTTGATTTGTCACAGCCACATGATCACTGGTCATTGGCTCTGGTGGGAAAGTCTCAATCTAAGTTGTGTTGCGAAAAACAGAGAAACTATGCTCATTTGTTTTCTATTAGCTTTGTTAGCTCTTGTAGCCGGGTAAATTTTCTGCTTGCTTCTCATTGCAACTTCTAAACTCTTTCTTCCACTGGCTCTCTCTCTCTCTCTCTATGTTTCTAAGTATGTGTCATTAAATTTTATTACCCTCTTCTTTATTGCTGTCATCAACTACTCACCAGCCAGTAGCCTTATATCCACTGATGTCCTTAGCATCTGGATTACAGTTTACCACTAACTCCTGTTACCGTTATTGGTGGTCTTTACCACACCCGTGATGATAGTATCCAATAGCCTGGTCTGTCATTTTTTTGACATTCCAACTCGAATGACTGTGTGCCTCTCCAATCCCATAGTCTCACCCTAGACTTTGTCCCATCTATGATTAACCATTCACTAAGACATCAATTTTAAATGCCCCATTCTCCTTTTTTTTTTTTCTTTTGAGAGAGAGAGAGAGAGAGCGAGAGCAAGCATGGAAGGGGCAGAGGGAGGAAGAGAGAGAGTCCTTTTTTTTGTTTGTTTCTTGTAAGTTTATTTATTTACTGAGAGAGAGAGCATGCATGAATCGGGGAAGGGGCAGAGGGGGAGAGAGAGACAGAGAGAGGGAGAGAAAGAGGAGAGAGAGAGAGTTCCAAGCGGGTTGTCAGCACAAAGCCCAACGCAGAGCTCGATCCCACGAACTGTGAGATTATGACCTGAGCTGAAATCAAGAGTTGGACACTTAACTGATTGCGCTGCCCAGGAACCCTAACAACCATCTTATTCTAAGTTAAGAAAGTACACTTTCTAGATAAGTGTATTTTCTCCTCTCAGAAAACTATTCCACATATGTGTCTCCCTCCTAAAAATCTCAGAATTCCCCCTGCCCGCACCCAAGGGGGACCAGTGACCATGGCTGATCTTGTATGAAGCCAGCTGTTTAAGCTTGACTTTATCCCCCTGCCGCTAAGATCCTGGCTTGACTATATCTGTCCTCCTATTCTCATCCTTCCAGCCTACTAACACGTTCGAACTTACTCTTCTCCGACGCCAGCCTTTCTACCTCCCTTACTCAATTTGTTCGCAGGTAAAATTATTCATTATGTTCTCTCTGTCCTGTAGTATTTTCTATAATTTCCTTTAAAATAAATCTTCAAATCCCTCCACTGCTCGTTTATAGAGTTGTCTCCCTCGCTCAGCACTTCAGCTGGCCTGGGTTGCTTGTTAGGTGGAGTGACCCTGACCCTCCTCCCTGAGTCCCTGAGTCTTTGGTTGCTGTTTTGATAGGCTATATTCGTTGCAATTGCCTATTCACTATTACATCTAAGCATGGAAGCATCTGGTATGCCATAGGTCCCGTGAGTGGGCTAGACTAGGTGAACCCAAATCGCCCTTCTTGCACGTACATTCTTCAGAACACCCCGACTAATTTCTGCTTCTTCTATAAATCTTCCCCTCTACTGAGGGTTCACTGATGGTTCAGCGCGTGGCTTATTATGCCACATACTTAATTCTCTATCTTATTTGGTCATTCATTGTTGCTTTATAGGTGTGACTCCTGCGTCTTTCTCTAGATGGTAAGGGATTTTGTATTTTTAAGCCTTAGACATCATCGTCGTCAACCAAATACAAACACTTGCGTATGACTTTCATTTATAAAGTGAATTTTCAAGTGAATATGTTATTAGTCTCCTGTTAGGCCAACTGTCTTTGTCAGCAACACTTGGATAAGTGGCTCCAGCTGCATTGTTCATTTTCTCTGTCATCTGTAACTGGTGATTTTTTTAGAATCTGTTTTTTGTCCCCAGAGCACTTAGAGAGTCTCGATAGAACTCTCCTCCAGCTGGTATCACCCATCTAGTGGTGTCTTGAAACACCTAATGACTTCTAGGGAGGCAGCAAAATTCTCGCATCTAAGATGTTCACCCCCATGGTTTGCCACAATGCCTCGTATTCTCATTATTAGATACTTTTATGCTTTCAGTTAAAAACCAACCCTAGGTCTTTTCCACTCAGCAGGAATCCTGGGAGGGAGTCTCTTTGAAACCAGCATGATAACAACAAGGGGAAGTCGCAAGCCACATTTTCTATTTTCTGAAGCTTATTTCTATTTTCTGATGCTCACTTCTGAAGGTTATATTTTCACGTGTTTGCCGTATATGCAGGTGGTGCTTTTGGGATGCCACACGCTCATGGACCCTAAGTTCTGGCAGAACTGAGCCCAATTCTGGCTCCTTGGCTTACTGGTATGACAGGATACCCAGCCTCTCTGAGCATTACTTTTTAAATCTGTTAAAAATGAGAAGAATAACAGCATAATTTCGTAAAATTGCACATGAGTACAGTCAGGCAACGTGTGTGAAGTGCTCAGTGCAGACTGAGAATAAAAACCCAGTGAATGCCATTTTTGTTATGGCTGTCCTCATCTAGAAAACCTATAGGAAAGAAATTTTTCTATACCTAATAAAAACGTTGACGCCCAAACCTTATTTTATCACGGTGATTTATAAAATTAAATGGTAAATGAAAATTCACATGGGCAACATTAGGGTGAAGAATATATATATAGGAAGAGATACTTTGTATGAAAATTATGCTTATAATTATTTTGGATCACTTATATGTGTAATTTTGCTTTGAAGTGAAGTGATTGAAATAAGATAAAATTGAATAGGTCGTATCATGTTAGTGACATACGAACAAATCCCCCACACATTTAGAATGGCTGACACGGCTAATAATGGTGAGGGTGAAGCCATATCGCCTGGAGGTTCTGTTAACAGTGCTTGCAGAAGAGAAGCAGCACGGTGTGTCTTACCTGGGCGTTTGCATATCAGCAGGATGCTTCAGCACGAGAAGAAAGGAGGGAGGTAATGGAACCTTAGATGGTGGCCTCCGCCATGGAACCATGGAACCATGGATTCCACTCCCTGAACTCACTAAAGCATCTAGGGCAAGCCACTTTCCTTCAGCAGAGCTATTTCTACATCTGTAGAGAAAAGTCCCAGTAGATTAGGGCAAACAAATGAAAATGGTAACCACCATTTTCTGAGGGGCTAGGAAGGGCCAGGCAAGTTTCGTATTTTGCCTCTTATACTCACAGCCCTGCAGGCTAGCTATGATTATCCCTTTTTTAGAGGGAAAGAAACAGGCTCGGGGGAGGGGTGGGGAAAGAAGGAATGTTCCTAGGTTTGCACCACTAGTATCTTGTAGAGTGGAGACTTGCCCATGGTTTCATCGGTCGTAAAATCATGTCCCTTCTTTTGTCCCTGTGACTGAGTATAAGACTATGGGGGAACAGGATAGAGGAGGCTGTATTGCTCACTAAAGTACGTAGGAAAGGAGAACCAGGACTTAGCCAAGGCGGCAGTCAAGGACACCAGGATTTCTCACCTTTCTTTCTTTCCTGGTTTTTCTTTGCGTCTGTTCCTGCTGCATTAAAACCTGCACTTTGGGCCTGAGTGAACTTCTTCAAGCGAAGGTCTGAGCTTGCTGCCTCGCTCTACAACTTGTCCACTTCTTAAGAGGATAGTGAAGGTTCCTTAGAGCGGCATTCAGTATCCCCCAAGCCTGTGTCTCATTCCCATCTCAGAAGTCTCTCTGGCGACGCCAACACCAATGCCTACTCTATTCTGACTCGTCCTCCATGTTGTCCATTTGAGCTCTGTGCCTCGTGACTCTTCTCTCTTCCACCAGACTTTTGCTTGTGACACCCTTGGAACGCGTGCCCTTCTTCTGCAAGCTTTGAGGCAAAACATCCTTTTTCTTCTCTGTCGAAAAAGGGCCACGGTCACTTAAAGACTCGTGTGGCCGTAGCTGGGGGAGATAGAGAATCTTTGATTTAAAAAGGCTGTAGGTTTGAATGCCAGAAAGGCTGCTGGAAATGTCACAGAAATGCAGCAGGATAAAAAATGAGTAGATGGATTTTATGCTGTTCTTGAATACCTCAAAATGCAGTTGTTAGTTACAGTGTATTGCTTATAACGGTGATATATGACAATATGTAATTGCTTTTAATTAATTTCATAAATCTATTAATTCGTACGTAGGTTTTTACTGTATAAACTATATTAGAGCATTTGTGTTTATATAGTTTTATGGCTTATAGACATGAATAATACATGATTTCAATTTTAACTTTATTTTAGTAGGATGAAAACTCCTTTTTCTCTAGGGAATATAATATAATAAGAGCTAGTCTTTATATTTGAAGAGATGTTTATACTTTAAAAATATCTTTAGGTCATTATCTTTTTTGATATTTGAAGCACTGCTTAAAAATACTCACAAAATGGGGGTCAGAGAGGTTAAGTAATTTTTCTCAAGCTACACAGCATCCAAGAAGACTCCAGATTAGAATATATGACTGTTTCATTACCTTCTCCATAGGTCATGGTATGTTTTTTTTCAAAAAACAAGTAGATGATTTAAAGTTTAAAGATTTGGATATTTTTTTCAGTCTGTTCCTGGAAGGTCAGAGGTAGGGGATGAAGCACCCCTTCTTGTGGATTGGTTTTTTAAAAATGTTTTTATTTATTTTTGAGAGAGAGAGGAGGAGGGGGGTGACAATGGATCTGAATCAGGCTCTGGGCAGCCAGCAAAGAGTTCGAGGTGGGGCTCGAACTCATGAACCTTGAGATCATGACCTAAGCCAAAGTCGGATGCTTAACTGGCTCAGCCACCCAGGCACCCGTGGATTTTGAATTTGTTTTCTTTATTCAAAATTATATAAAAAGAGAAATTTCTCGTGGATTGCCTTTATTCTTGGTGAAAGTCCATTCTGTGTTTAGCAGATACGTTTTTGATAACCATGCCATTGGATTTGATATTCCTTTTAGTTATATTTATACTCCTAAAAGCCAAACTCATCAGCAACTGCAAATAAAGTCACCATCATCATCGCTCACAATATCATTTCCACCACGTGCAAAATATAAACGATGGCATGGCTGAAACATATTGATCGTATTTCTTTGGAAAATCATGAAACTTCCTCTGAGATATACTATTTGTCATAACTGTATTTTTAGCCAAGAATAATGAATAACTGATAAAATGAAATATGGTAGGACATAATTGGCAAATGGAGAGCATTTTGCAGAAATCACTCAAAGTATTTTGAATTTCATTTCTAGTCATGGTTTATTTAACACTAGCTGAGCACTCAGAGTTGTGCAAAAAAGATTGATGATCTTTTAGAGCAATTCCTAAGTGTAATATTATGTCTTAAAGAATTATGCCACTCTCTTTAAGGGTGCTGAGAAAGATGTTAGCAGGCATCTATAACAATTCAAGTATTACCAACCATCTGCATTTTGTAAATCAAGTAGACAGAGGGTTTCCCCATACATCCCCTAAAGGAATTGCATGATCCCAAAAGACATTTACTAAAGTATTTGTATAACAGCAGAGTTTGTTCCTGAAAGGTAATAGATTTGTGGACAACTCTCGATGTCTTAAGAAGAAGAATAAAATGAAAATAATACAAGAATCTACACAGGGGAGAATTCCGATGTAACTTTGGTGTTGACATCAATGTTTCCGTTGGCATTTCCTGAAGATTCATTTTTGCTCCCAATGGGGGAAGTCATTAATGTTCTGTCTAGTGAGTGTTGTGCTAAATAGTTCTCCTGTGTCCTAAAGATTTTTACGAGGTTCTCTCAGTACATGTGTTACCTCCAGGAAATAATTTAGTCATTGAGAACCTTCAGATCTTAGAAACTTGAGAAAAAGTTGATGTTTGTAATAAACACTTTCCACATAGGTTTCTCATTTCTGTCTTGCTTGTTTGCTTTCTGTGCTTTATTTTCTCTTCAGGCAGTGGGCTATCACAAAATTAGTGTAGGTTTAAAATCAGAAAACTTGATTGGAGTTGCAGATCTGGTGTTTATTAGCTTTGAAGCTATAGACAAGTTACTCATTTCCCTGGGCCTCATTTTTTCATCTATAAAATGGAGATAATAATGGTATCTAGGAGCAATGCTCAGACAAAATGATAGAGAATAGATCTTCATTTAAAGTAAACTATGAAGCCTCTTAACCCTTCTGATTCAGAGATCTCTCTTTTAAAACCTGGGAAAATAATACATAAATCTGAGCTCACCTGATAGTCATTGCATCTAATAAAAAAAGTGAAAAGGGTGTGAAATGTTCTCATAAAATAGTTTGTCTTATATTTTTCTTTAAATTTTTTAAATATTTATTTATTTTTGAGACAGAGAGAGAGCATAAGCAGGGGAGGTGCAGAGAGAGAGGGAGACACAGAATCCGAAGCAGGCTCCAGGCTCTGAGCTGTCAGAACCCGACGCAGGGTTCGAACCCAACAAACCGTGAAATCATGACCTGAGCCGAAGTTGGACACTTAACCAACTGAGCCACCCAGGCTCCCCAAGTTTGTCTTATATCTTTAGAAGAGACAGCTTAAGTGTCTCAGCATCAGAGGATTTGGGTTTGAGTCCCAGTGAAAAACTGGTTCCACCTGTCAACAAACCACTTGGCCCATGTAAGAAGCCATTTCTATCTCGGAAAAGTATAAGAAAAAAACAAAAAAACAGTCGTTTACCTAGGTCACTGTGAGTCTCCAAATGGGGTCGCGGATGCAACTGTAGAGCTCTTATGAATGGAAAAGGATACTGTTAACCTTAGCTGTTAATATCACAACTACTAAGAACCAAATGGATTGCCATGCTTTCCCTTTTACCTGTTTCTAGAGAAGAAATAGAGACAGCATGCTTTCTTCCCTAGGCACTGAATTCAGAAGGTCGCCTCTCCCTAATGAATTGCATTTAAAGCCTCCATTCTGTTGTCGAGTGCAACCCAAGTCATCTCTCAGAAGTCACAAATTCTTTGTCAATCTATCTGTTAGCTGCTGTGGAGGATGCAGAGTGTTGCCTCACCTGGATTCTTCCTTGAGGAGTAAAGAGTCTTTTGGGATAAGTGGGTCCAAACACATACACACAAGCACACGCACAGGTATGAAATGAGGTAGAACACTGAATGTACTAATTAAAGGAAAGTCATAGCCGGGTGTCAGAAGTGCTCAGAAGAGGAGTAGACGCCAATATATGGCGTTTGGACAGTATGGTGTCCAACTCAACAACCAGGTTGAGTTCTGTGGAAAATGCAAGAGAGACAAGCAGCATCCTTGGCAAACTAAGATGGGAGTGTCAGAAGGAGGCGATGGGGTATATACGGCATAAAGAGAAACTCTCTTTTGACTGGAACTTCCTATATTGTTGGGGAATTGAACGGGACTGCAAACCGGCCACCCTGGAAGCTGGCTTTATCCAGAAGATATGGGAGAGTTGACACAGATTATAAAGCCAGGGTGAGACAGTGGCAGAACTATTTTTATCCACATTCTGGCATAACCTTGGCTGCTGTTGCTCCTGTATGAATCTACCACACATGGATCTCTTCCCTCACCCTCATGGGGCAGTCCCAGGACCCTCCCTCCTTACCTTCCCCAGCCTTCATCTGCACACAAGAGTCCTCTCCTGCCCCCCTTCCCAGAAACCGTCCCTACCCGTTCTTTCGCTTCTTTCTATTTCATCCCCAAGATATCCTTAGCCAGCTCACGACCTTGACAGATCAGCTCAAGGCTCTGTAATGCCTTTTGGATCCTCTAGAGAGACTCTGCTGCTCACTCGTTGTGCTTGCCCGATGCTGCCCGCGGCTTTGCAGTTAACAGGTGCCATGTGGCAGGTACCATATTGGTTTGTTTGCCTGCCCGTTTCCCCAAATAAACTGTACGAGCCTTTTGATGAAATGGTCCGTGATTTACTCCTTTTTCGTAAGTGCACTTCACTGCCCTCTATCATAACAGGCAAAATCTTAGCGTTATGAGATGTGATGTTGCTGGCATTGGGCCCCAGAAAATCTAATTTGAAATTAGTTCTAAGGTCCTCTATCCCCTTAGGATGTAATGTATTCATACTATGATCTCCTTTACATCCGCGCAGCCTTTGTTGCTCTGATTTTAATGTGATATTCAACCACCAAGTGCATATTTAGAGACAGGAAGTTAGATTTTGTGAAAAAAAAAAAAATCCTGAGTTGAATATCAATAGGCCTAAGTTCTGGTCTGAGTTCTTCCTCCAAGTAGCTCTATGACTTTAGACAATCATTTAAAATTTGTAGACGTTGAGAAAAATAATGAAATAAAATAAAATAACAAAATAAAATATGAAATAAAATAAAGATGAAATAAAATAAAATAAAAATAAAATAAAATAAAAAATAAATAGAATAAAATAAAATAAAAATAAAATAAAATAAATAAAATAAAATATGAAATAAAATAAAAATTAAATAAAATAAAAATAAAATAAAATAAATAAAATAAAATAAAATAAAATGAAAATGAAATAAAATAAAAATAAAATAAAAAATAAAATAAAATAAATAAAATAAAATATGAAATAAAATAAAATAAATAAAATAAAATATGAAATAAAATAAAATAAAATAAAATAAAATAAAATAAAATAAAATTTGTAGACGTGAGTTTCCTGACTATGAATTGAGAGATAGGTTTCATGCTTCCCAGGATTCCTTTCCTGCTGCCACGTGTATCATGCCAAACATAGGAAAGCATTCTTATGGCTATCATAATATAAAAACTATTGCATTCCAAAGGAATCTAATAATTCTCCCTCTCTGCCTACCAAATTACAGAGCAACTGACACACAGGAGCTGGGTAGACATTAACACACACAATTCACCTTACATCTTAGAGTTATCAGTTGGAAAATGCAGCCTGGACATGAAGTCAGAATACTGGTTCTTATCACCTCTGCCATGGACTCAGCCTGTTATAGATGGACATTCCAGAAGACTGCAGGAAGCTTAGTGCACTACAGCAGGAGTAAATGAGGAAATGCTCTCAGCGTGTGGGTAGGTCCTTCTAGAGGAAGACACCACTACCTTTAACTTTGATCAGTAGTGTAGACAACAGACACCCAGTGCCTCCTTCCATGCTTCATGGAATAGTAAGTGATGGGGTAGTGAGAATATAGGAAAATCTACCCCTACGTTTCCCAGAGAGGTGGAAGGATTGAGGAGAATTTCTATCTCTCAGCAAAAGGAAAATAAGGTGAAAACCAGCAGCACCGGCACCCAGCCTCCCGCCTCCACACACACACACACACACACACACCACATAATCTGTTCTACAACATGCATGCAGTAAGGTTGGTTTTCACAGAAATGATAAAAAATGTGTTATTCTTTAGAATCTGGAATCAAAAGACGCTATTGAGATGGAGGAGTTGCATATAGGCGGCCGCCTCAAGGAGCATTTCTCTTTCTGGTCTCATTCCCAATTTATGAAATTTTTATTATCCAAAAAAAACTACAGCAGGTTCAAAAGCATATTTATTGGTTCAGTTTTGAATCTCATATATCTTCTGGTAGAAGTGTTGAGTGAACATGATTCAAAGGCAAAAATTAGGTATTGCAATAATAAATCCTTCAGTGTCCCCTCTCTGTCTCCAAACAAATACGCAAATGCAAAGAACAATGGGTATGGTCTCTCTTTACTCTTCTAGACAATGTCTCATGCATTTTTTCACATGCTCCCTCTTTGCAGATAATGTTCTTCCTTATCTTGCCTCAGAGCTAAAAGAACCTTCTCCACCTTCTCACTCATTGATACAAAGCTCTCACAGCCTCACTGGGATATCTTCCTTGACCTTCGAACTAAGTATCGTCTCTCTCTCTCTCCCCCTCTCTCTCCCCCTCCCTCTCTCCCTCTCTCTCTCTTCCTCTCTCTCCATTGATGTGGCCCCCTGTGATACTCTAGGCCTATAAGAGGACCGACTTCTAATTTTAGTTCATTTATCTCTCAAGTCACTAGTCTGTGTATAGCTCAAGATCAGAGACATATTATATACACAAGAGGTTCCCGATAAATCTTTGTCCAATAAATGAATAATTGATGCTTTTTTTTGCCCAGTGAATGAATAATAGATGTTTTAAAAGAAATTTTATAGATGCAATTAAATAGTTCGGTTTTACGGCCGATCTTCTAAATCCAAATGTAGTAAAGTTGAAAGTTTCGAGAAGCAGAAACCGAGACAAGGAGTTGAATACAAGTAGTTTATTTGTGACGTGATTCTAGAAATCATGGGAAGGAATCAGAGAAGTGAGTAGGGGAGGGAAGAAAGTCAGTCAAAGTTGTGCTAGTTACACGGTTACCACTGTGGGTTGCTGGGACTCCATTTTGCAAAGAGCAAACCTCAAGATTCTCCCCCTACAAGAGCAAACGCAAAGAGCAAACCTCAAGATTCTCCCCCTACGAGAAGCAAGGAAGCTGAAATTTTTAAGCACCAAACTCGTGTTAATGATCAGTTGAATGCTGCTTCTACACTGCTAATTTTTCGGTACTTCCAGTATGTCCCAAAGTAGGGGGGCCCCGGTACGCGCCAAGTAGGTAGCTCCTGCGACCAGATAAAGCCCTTGGGCAGAAGTTCCCAGGAGCTTGTAGCAGGAAGTCACCAAGTCCGTAATACACAGGAACACTGGGGACAAAGAGAATTATCCAATGTCTCACAACACCTTGAAGAGTGACAAGTCCATATCTAGGAAATAAGATAGGACAAGTTTCTGACCCTGTGCAAGTGATAGGGTTCTTAAGTAATTTGTCCTTAAGTGGCTAAATCTTCTCATTATATTTTATCAGAGCAAGAGCTCAATTTGTAGCTTTGCTAATGGCGGGCTTGACGTTGCTACCACAATATTCATAGCAGCATTCAGAAAGGAAGCCTGTATTGTTGGACCCATGAACAGCCTCCACTCTTACCACCATGGGAATTTACTGTATGAGCACACCGAGTAGGCACTGGGGTGGACAAGAAGGGAAGCTGGTGCCCTCCACTGGGTGAGTTTGTCCTGCTTATCTGAGTGTTCAGGGTTCTAGTTGAGATGGATGCCTTTTCTAGTGGACAACGTCCTGAGACAAGATGGTCTGCACATTTTGGGTGATTTCCTAAGTCCATTCCCATGCATCTTCCTGAAAATTTTCTTATTTTATTATCCTCAACTTCCAGTCTTTTCCAGGCTAAGCCATTTGTCACTGCTCTGGTATCTCTATGTGTATTGTTACCCGTGACCATTGAAGTTGGTGAACAGCCACACTGCTGAAGGTCTGCTCACTAGGGAAGAATGACCGTCACCTCTGAGTCTGATGGATATGACGGATTGGGATTGTACAAAGAAGCTGCCTATTTTCTGTTCACACTGACATATGAAGTTGACTCACTTATGAACCAGTCTCATGTTGTCCTTCCAGTGTCAGCTGGTCATAGAGAACTTCTAACAGAGCCATAGGTATTAACTGAAGAAAGATACTGGTCAGAAGAGCCCTATGATGTAAGGGTCTGGATTCCCAAAGTACCGTTTTCATGTGATCGATTGATGTTGTGCTCTTCGGACAATATTTGGCTCATAATGGACTCATCGTATGGTATAACGGATCCCGTATATGAGCTCACATATGAGTATATTTATTGCATACTCACCAGAGGTCTCATGTTCTATCACAGGGTTTCTACTAAAGTCCAGTGGCCTGTCGAAAATCTCTGTTCAAAAGTGAATAGTAATCTGGCGTGAATGACACAGCCTGGCTTCAGAGGTTTGCCAGAGAATCAACATGTTGTAGAACACCGTGGGCAGCACGTAAATACCTTTACCTCCTTTGAATGCGCCCGTGTCAACAGCTTCCTGAACTTACTGCAGAAGGCTGTAATATTCTACCCTCCCTCAAAACTGACAGCCTAATGAGTCATGTAATAAATGAGTCAGAGCCATATTGCTACAAGGGGGACTTGTAGCAAAATGGTCATCCAAGCACTGTTCCAGTTTCTTACGGATAGGAAGCATCAAGTGAAATATTCTGAAATTTATTTTGGAAGAAATGTCTCAGTATTACCCAAACTCTCAGACCTCTAAAAATTTGACAGATATGGCAGGCCCCCAAAACGTTATCGGGTTTAATATCCTGCCCTCGGATGTATAAGTGCCTTTCCAGAATTTACAGAGTGCTTGCCATTTCATTGTCATCAGGTCAAATAACATGATGTTATCAGTATAGGGCAGAGGTGTAAAAACTATAGTACCAAGGCCAAATGTAGCCTGTCACCTGTTTTCATACATAAACAAAAAAAAATGTTATCAGTTATTTATTTATTTATTTATTTATTTATTTGAGAGAGCGAGAGCATGGGGGAGGGACAGAGAGAGAGGGAGGGAGAGAGAGAGAGAGAGAGAGAGAGAGCGAGAATCCTAAGCAGACTCCACACTGCCAGTGCAGAGCCTTATGCAGGGCCTGCACTCAAGAACCGTTAGATCACGACCTCAACCTAAATCAAGAGTCACGCACTTGGGGGGCCTGGGTGGCTCAGTGGCTTAAGCGTCCGACTTCAGTTCAGGTCATGATTTTGCGGTTCATGAGTTCGAGCCCCGCGTCGGGTTCCGTGCTGACGGCTCAGAGCCTGCAGCCTGCTTCAGATTCTGTGTCTCCCTCTCTCTCTGTTCCTCCCCTGCTCATGCTGTTTCTCTCTCTCTCTCAAAAATACATAAAGATTAAAATATTTTTTTTTAAAGAGTCACACGATTAACCAACTGAGCCACGCAGGTGTCTTCCTCATACATAAAGTTTTACTGAGACACAGTCACATCCATTATTACCTTTTTGTTTGTTTGCGTATAATTGACACACAATGTTACATTCATTTCAGGTGTACAACATATGTTTCAACAACTCTGTACATCACGCTGTGCTCACCACAAGGGGAGCTACCATTTGTCACCATGCAACACTGTTACAATACCACTGACTCATATTCCCAATGTTGTACATTTTAACCCCATGACTTATTTATTCCATAACTGGAAACCTGTAACGCCCAATCCCCTTCTCCCCACCCATCTCCCCTCTGACAACCCCCAAGGTGTTCTCTGTATTTATAGGTCTGATTCTGCTTTTTGTTTCTTCGTTCATTCATTTTTTTTCAGATTGTGCATATAAGTGAAATCACGTGGAATTTGTCTCTGTGAATTATTTCACTTAACCTAGTATCCTCTAGGTCCATGGATGTGGTTACAAATGGCAAAAATCACATCCTTTTCCATGACCAAGTAATATTCCTCTCCCTCTCACTCTGTGTGTGTGTGTGTGTGTGTGTGTGTGTGTGCATGTTTGTGTGTATATTGCATTTTCTCTATCCAGTTATCTATGAATGGACACTGGATACTTGGGTTGTTTCCTCTCTTGATTATTGCAATTAATGCTGCAATAAACAGAGGGGTTCATATAACTTTTCAAAGTAGTGTTTTTGTTTCCTGTGGGTAAATACCCAGTGTTGGAATTACTGGATCATTTGGTATTTCTATTTTTAATTTTTTTGAGCAATTTCCATATTGTTTTCTACAGTAGCTGTATCAATTTACATTCCCACCAATAAGGCATGAAGGTTCCTTTTTCTCCATATCCTTTGCCCACGCTTGTAATTACTTATCTTTTTTTATTCTGGCCAATCTGATAGGTGTAAGATACTATCTCATTGTGGTTTTGATTTACATTTACCTGATGTCTGATGATGTTGAACATCTTTTCATGTGTCTGTTGGCCATCTGTATATCTTTGGGGAAATGTCCACTGGGGCGCTTTGCCCATTTTTAATTGAGTTATAATTTGAAAATATATTCTCCCACTCAGTAGGTTGCCTTTTTGTTTTGTTGGTGGTTTCTTTTGCTGTGCAAAAGCTTTTTATTTTGAGATAGTCCTAATAGTTAAATTTTTGCTTTTGCTTTCTTGCCTAAGGAGACATATCTAGAAAATGTTGTTATGTCCTATGTCAAAGACTTTAATGCCTATGTCTTCTAGGAGTTTTATGTTATGGTCTATGTCAAAGAATTTAATGCCTATGTTTTTTTCTAAGAGTTTTATGATTTCAAGTCTCACTTTTAGGTCTTTAATCCCTTTTGAGTTTACTTTTGTGTATTATGTAAGAAAGTGGCTCAGTTTCATTCTTTTTCATGTAGCTGTCCAGTTTTCCCTGACCATTTATTGAAGGGATTGTCTTTTCCTCATTGTATGTTTTTATTCCTTTTTCATAGATTTATGGGCCATTTAAGTGTGGGTTTATTTCTGGGATCTCTACTCTGTTCCAATGATTTTTATGTCTATTTTTATACCAGTACCTTACTGTTTTGATTTCTACAGCTTTGTAGTATATCTTGAAATCTAGGTGATACCCACACACGTTATTTTACTTAATGTCCATGACTGTTCAATGGCAGAGTTTATAAGTTATGGCACAGACTATATGGTCTGCAAGGTCTAAAATACTTCCTACTTGACCTTTCACAATAAAAGTTTGTGAACTCTGGTACAGCAAAATAGTGCAAGCATGTCCAGATAATTAAGGTCCTTTCAATCTACATCGAGACAGAGAAGGAGATTAATATAGTTTTGAATCGAGACTGTGAAAGTATACTTCTGTGTTTCCAAGTGAATGCTAATGATATCTGATCCTCCCTCTAGACAGGCATTGGAAAACGTAGTTCCCCAGATCTATAGCTATATGTAAAGAACAAGAAGAATGGTGATTTCTTCCAGAAAAGACATAACCCCAACATGAAAATTAAGACTGAGGCTACCAGTTTGCTAGATTTATGGAAGGTTATCATCATTTATCAAGATTTCTATTTTCTTTCCTTTTTTTACATACCACAGCAGTGAACTAAGCAGAAATGTAATAAGACTAACCATTGCTATGTCTTTTAAGTTTTTGATGGTGGCATTTATCATTGCTACTTCATTCAGGATGCACAACTACTTCTGAGTTACTGTAAAAGGAGGATGTGGACAGTGTTTTAGGCTTACACCTGGCCCATTGTAGCATAAGGCTCTTTTTTCACATGTGAAGGAACAGGATGATGGCTCTGCAATTTGCTAATTATATTCATATGACTTTTGCTTTCTATAGCTGGGTAAATGACCAAGTATTTATGCACTCAGAAACTGAGATGGGACCATTTGGGTCAGGAGTCTAATTATTATTGTGTGCCCTCTGATCATCCACACTTTAAAAGGAGAGTCTACTCATTCCTTTATTATCAGTGGTATTTTGGATTCTGTATCCTATAGACCCCTCAACATCTACATTTTCTTTTCCTGAATGAAGAGCTACTTTTACAAACAACTGCACGTTGCTTTAGGAAGACACAGCTATTGTATACTATTACTATAGCATTAAAGTTTCTTCCTTAAACACATATGATCTTCCTTTCCATCATAGATTCTGGAGTCCAACAACTGGCTTAGATCTGGAAACCGGGTAAATGAGAGTAATTTTTCCAATGGGTCAGTTGACTCTTGTCTCTTCCTAATCTTTAAAAGTACACACACACACACACACACACACACACACACACACATATGCACACAAATAAAACATTGTTCTCATTGGCTGTTCATCTACTTTGCCACTTGAAACACCATCACCAAGGTCCTGGACTTGCTGTCTGTCAACTTTATCTCTAAAAAATATGTGTGCCACTTTACCTCAGCTATTTTGAAATTCTTTCATCCCTATCTATTAAGGTCATGCTGGAATCTCTCATTTTTTCATAGATCATTATTACTTCTAAGCCTCAAGGACCAATTCCAAAAGTATACTAAAATTGACTTAGGCCATTGTTACAGGAGTATTAAATTTTAAACCACTGTGGAGTGCCTCTTGTTTAATAAACTCTCCCCTATCCAATTATATACGTTTATTGGACCCTCCAGATCTATCCCCAGGCATGTTTCAAATTATCCCTGATGGTGTGTACTATCTACTTCTTTTCAGAATACACTCTATCATCTTTGGGCCATGCAGTCACTAAATATTGGTTTAGAACAATAAAAAAGGAACATATTTTGAGAGGGACAAGTATCACACTGGTTGACATTTGCTCTGGGCAAAAACCTTGTATAGTCTTCATACTACGAGATATTATTCTCTTTATAAGCGTAGAAGACCACTCTGAATCATAGAAGGGTTAGGGAAATCTGAGGATTCAAGATTCTCAATGCATCTACTGAATTTTCCCATGCCAGATTTTAAGAGTTCTAACCTTCTCCTCCTCCCCCTCTCCCCTCCTCCTTCTTCTTCTTCTTCTTCTTCTTCTTCTTCTTCTTCTTCTTCTTCTTCATAGACCTAATTTTATGGTAGAAGTCTTACTAGAGCTGAGAATTAAGCCTTCTTCCTAACTTGGAAACCCTTACAGTAAGATCTTGAGCCTGATATTCAACAAAATCTGTCTTCTTTTAAAACATTTCCATTGACGCTTACTTCCTTTTAGTATTCCTGGGGTTAACAGGTGATTAAACAGAGACTAGTATGTTCTTCTTTCAGAGCTCTGTGGCAGTTGTTAGCAGCAAGAATCCTTAGATCTCCAATTGTCCCATCACCACGTACATCCTTCCACACCTATGTGTATTCTATTACCCTTCAGTCATGGTTGGCAGTCTCATTAACCTAACTTATCATCCACCACAGTGCCAAGCTGCTACTTGGCCATTAGCAATCTAATGTCAGAACTCTGTTCCTATGGTTCATAATCCTACTTTTGGTTCCAATTATCATTGTTTGTGTTTCCCTTGAACAGATTTTGATACAAGCCTTTGATTGCAATTGTTTATTTTGAGAGGGGTCACAGGTTGCACTGGTAGATAATAGGAATGTAAATCAGGTAAGAGAAGACTCTCAATACAGTGTGTGCTGATGAACACTCATAAGGCCACCTGGGGCTTGGTCCCACAGGAGACCCCTGAGAAACCACATGAAATGCTTCTTTGTTAGACACAAGCCTTGTGACAAAAATCGAGCTGAATGTAAATAAAACGAGAAATAAAATGCCCATTCCTTTAGGGCAATCTGGGACTTCAAGTATAGTAAGGATAAGTGAAATATGGGTCCATGAATAAAGAAGTAAAATACTCACAAATGTTATCCCAGAGGTAAGATCTAGTGAGAAAATACATTAAGAAAACTATATATATATAGTTAGTTAGTTATATAGTTTCATATATTATATATAATATATATATATTATAATATAATATGTATATATAATATACATATATAATATATAAATTATACTATATATATTATAGTATATATTATAGTATAATATATATAGTATAATAGTATTATAGTATAATATATTATATTATATTATATATTATATTATATATATTATATATATTATATATAATATATATATTATACTATATATATTATAGTATATATATATAGTTTCATATATATATATATATATATATATATATATATATGAAAAGTATGCTCCCTACTCTACACTTCACCATCACTCGTCTTACTATTAGGATCATCTGCTATTAACAATGCATGTATTTAGTTCTTATGGGAGTTATTACACATATGTGCATTGCCTTTACAAATATTGCTTTAGTGAGAGCTATATGTGTTCCATCACCCATTCTTCTTAATAGTAAAATTATTGCTTACTTCATATATTCAATTGTCTTTGCATTTTAAAAGTATATGCAGGTATGTAGATAGACTTAGATACATATACATATACAGATATCCGTTAACTTTGCATACATTGTAGACAGCATCTCTTGGGGTAAAGACGATAGTGCCCGAATCCTTCACCCAGTGAAAGGAAGTTTGATTTGAGCCTTTCAGTGACATTATTTGACTTTCAGAGTCAAGCCAGTATTTCATTCTATGTAATACCAAGTGCATTGACGAAAAACTAAAACAAAACAACAGCAACAAAAACAAATTGAACAAGCAGCAACAAAAAAGCAAAGATAGAAAATGAATCCATACCTAGCAAATACTCTCAGGCAGTTGTGAGGAGTTTCATCCTTTCCTTGGCTTTATGCCTTCTGCTCAATTATTTAGATATTTTTAATGTGTATCCGGAGATACTCTTTTCTTTGGCTATTCATTCTGGATATTAACTACACAGGGAGTTATTCTAACCCATTATGTAAAATTCCTAACTTCAGAGCTTGAATGTCAAGTTACAGTAACAATAATGAACATATTTGAGACACATGTCCAAAAGCTTAAAACCAAGCTATCAAAACAAGAGAAATGAAAAAAAAAAAAAACTTAGAAAAATGGGAATATCTCTGGATTAGGAATCTGGATGCTTCTGTTACTTCACTGATCAAAATTAATCTTAAAATAAAATGAGCATCTTGTTTCTGCTAGCTCTCTGCTAAGTACTGAGACTAGAGTAGTGAGTAAGTCACAGATTTTATGGTATTAAAAGAGAACTGAATAAATACCATGTGTAATACAGTAAGGAGGTAAAGAGACAAAATGGCCAAGGGAAATCAGAGGTGAAGGGCTCATGCCAGTTTTGATGGACTAGGCTTTCTGGAGGCAGAGGTATTTTGATTTGAAGTGTAAAGGAGAAGTGGAGTTTTTGAGGATTGTAGTTGCTTATGGGGGAAAATTAGGTCCATGTAGAGCGGGGTCATTAGGTATTTTCTATAGGGGGTGAGAAAGTAAAGCTTTGCAAGCCATCAGTCTCTGTTGCAACTACTGGAGTTACAGCAGGAAGACAGGCATAGAAAATATGTAGACAAATCGACAGGGCTAAAGCCCTAATTCAACTTCATTTACAAAAATAGTTGATGGGTCCTAGCTTGAAAACCCTTGATCTAAACTATAAGGGACAAAGGGGTTTTGAGAAATTTAGGACGGCTGTAGCAAGCAGGGGACAGACTGTGAATGATCTTGAATGGGGATGTTTTAGGTTCTCCTTTGTCATTAACGAGTGGTCACTGGAGGCAACAAGCAAGGTAAGGAGACCATCCGATCTGTTATGGGACCTTCCTCTTTCACTCGAAAGTCATGAGTAGATTAAGGAGGCAAAATAGGGACAGATAATCCAATTAGGAAGGCATTACAATAACCAGACCAAGAATGAGCTGAACCCTAAGCACCTCTGCGCCCTCTCTCTCTCCACCCGTGACCTTGCTGTGTGACCCCAGGTGTGCTATGTGTTTCCAGGTTCTGTAAGTTACAACACTTTGTTTTTTCAAAGTTTCCTGATGGCTATTGCTTCAGGGCATCTTGCGATAATAAGAAACACAGTTGTTGGCCCAACCACAACATTGCTTATTGATGGGTTAAGACGGGCACAAAACGATGTACAAAATATTTTATGGAACAAGCTTATACTAAACAATTATTTACTTTTAGCTGCAGTTCCACCTAGAATGAGCGTCCTGGATTATTATTTGCTAAATCTGGCATACTTACAAGTATATAGTTAATGTTGTTTGTAACTCGGAAGGAGAGACATGGCTATGAAATATAAACTGATAATCATCTACATATAGCTGGTGAGGGAAGCTCTGAACTCACCAGCTTTCTGACCCTGGCCAAGATACCCTCACCTCACATTTGTGTTAAATGGAGACTGCATTCACTGATTTTCTTCAGCCTTTTCTGTTTTAAGATAATATATAACTACCAGTACACTTTCTTGAATACATTTACTTGTTATTGTTGTGCGATTGGCTACTATGAACAAAATTTACTGTAATTTTACAGAGTACACTATATTGAATTTTTAGAGAAGAGCAAATTATCATTTGCATGCAAAAGTATCTCTGGATCTACTTTTTTTTTTCCCAACCCTTTCACAGAAATTAATGCTCAGCCATTCTGATATAGAAATGTTTATTTCTCTAAAACCACTTTCTCTTATTCATTCACTTTGGTCACAGTAGGCCATATTTGGATCATAAATTTTGATTTATACTCAAGTCACACTGAGGGGATATTGATTCACTTGAACATATTTGATGCATTACATTTCTGAATGTTACAGTTGCCTACAAAAGAGCAAAATTACTTCTCTCTATTCTTATCCTCAAGGGAGGTTCATATTTGAGAAACAGTCACATTTGATCCCCATATGGGTTTAAGGCCCTGTTGTAAATAGCTGGTCAGAAGGCAAGAAGCTCCTCAATATGGCAGAATAATAATGTCAGGGTCCCCAACCCCCATGATAAGAATGATCATCAAATAAATTCAATGATGTTTTGATAATTTAAGAATACTGACAGCCATGATCAACAAGATTGTGAAGCATTCATATTGTTATCACAATCACTATAGGTAGGAAACTGAAGCCCAGGAAGGCCAAGTGATTTACCAGAGTAGGTTCCCCCTGTGAATAAAGGAACTAACTCGAATATAGGGATTACAGACTTAAATCTTATTATCTCTCCATTGTACCATGTTGCCCTTATCAGCTTCATAGGTTTCCCTCACAAATAACTGCAGTTATTTTTAAGGAAATTATATGAGGGAGTGATAACAAAGAATGTTAGAGAACTATAGAGCAGACTTAAAAAAAAAAAAAAAAAAAAAAGAAAGGTCAAGTCTACAGTCTGCTTTACCAGTGGTAGTATAGAAAGATGCACTTCAAATTGATTTTAGAGGGTAAATCTCGTGTTAACTGTTCCTACCACAAACCCAAACACATAAACAAACAAATGAAACAACAAAAAGGACACACTGAGAGGTGTTGGCTATGTCTGTCACCTTGATTAGGGTGATGGTACCCTGGCGTATACATACATGAAAACTCACCAAATTGTACCCATGAAATATGTATAGTTCTTTGCATATCGATACCTCAATAGCTATCACAAAATAAAATAAAGAGAAAGGGAAAATTCTTATCTCTTAAGGAATTAGAAGAGGCAATCTGAAGACTTAGAAGTTCAGGAATGGTTGGATACAAAAGATACTTGATAGTATATATAATTAAATATCACCTACAGCACTGTGTCCTGTTATGCTCTTAATAAATCAGTCTGAAGCTAGATGCAGGCTATCAGAATCTTGAGAGGTCTAGAAGCTAGCTATGGAAGCAACACTTAAAAGATTTTTAGACATTTAAGTTGGCGAAGAGGATATGGGTGAGGCTGAATGTCATGTAGAAAGAGGAGACTCATTCTTTGTGACCCCAAAGGCTAGTGCCTTACATTAATGAAAAGGAGAAGAATGAGAAAGCAGGGAGATGGAAGGGGAAGAACAGAAAGCAAACTATTATCTAGTAAGCACTTCTTGTATACCAAGGAGTTTGAACATGTGGTTAATCTTTATGCTTCTAGTAATTTACTTAGAAGTCCTGAGTTGAGAATTTGATAGACGGATGCACTTACTTTGTAATTACTTTTGCATTAAAAATGTGGACAAATACTGTAACTGTCCCAAAGACTCATAGACCCCATTATGGATATGAAGCTCCCAAATATAATTTTTGTTTCTCCATCTTACTAAAACATTTGATCTTATGATATCCAAAGATGAGGGTTGGGGTGAACATTTGTCAGGTTTCACTGTCCAGCTTCTGTTTCCTTTACTTCTGGTACCAGCCTCTCCAATTTCCCTTAGCAATCCTTCTTTCCTTCAGTTCTATCCTACATGGGTTAGATGGTTTAGATTCTTTACTGTTCTATGGGTGGCCATAATTTTAAATGGTGAATTTCACTTGTGCATCCTTATGGCTATGTCACCACATAGGTCACAAGAATGGGTTTGCTATCCAATTTAAGGCAATAAATGATAAACTTAAGGAATCCTTCCGTCTCCCTTCCCCCATCCCTTAATTTTTACTTTTCTTTCTTTCTTTCTTTCTTTTTTTTTTTTTTTTAAATAGTTGGGTACAGTGAAGCCTTGTTTACTGGTTTCCGTGTTATGAGGACATAAGCCTGGAGCAGATAGAGACCTCATGGAGGAAATTTATGGAATGAATTATGGGATTATCCTAAAAATATCATAAAAGAAAGCCGAGCTTAAGGAGAGAAAGATAGAGGGGCACCTGGGTGGCTCAGTCGGTTGGGTGGCTGACTATGGCTCAGGTCATGATCTCGCGATCTGTGAGTTCAAGCCCTGCATCGGGGTCTGTGCTGACAGCTCAGAGCCTGGAGCCTCCTTCCGATTCTGCACCTCCCTGTCTCTCTGCCCCTTTCCTGCTTGGTCTCTGTCTCTTTCTCAAAAATAATAAACATATTTTTTTTTTAAAGAGAGAAAAATAGAATGTCAATAACTCAGCCTTCTTTGAGCTCTTAGATATAGCAGAGAGGGACCACCTTTGAATTTTGTAGAGAGCCGGAAGCTTATTTTAAATGAGGCTCATTTAGGAATGTTTTTCATCATTGATTAACTGGGGGGAAGGTCCTCTGCTTGGGAACTCTTCAGCCATGTCATTCCTGTGTCATCTCTTTTGTTTCCCAAACTCTAGGACTCATCAACTCTAACATGCAAGTTATTACAGCTCTCTGCCATACATACATCTGCATTTTCAGCTTCTTTAGATTCTGCATATAAGTGATGTCGTATAGTATTATCTTTCTCTGTCTGACTTATCTTATTGGCATAATGTCTTCAAGGTCCATCCATCCATGTTGTCACAAATGGATTTCCTTCCTTCTCACGGCTGAATAATAATATATTAATTATATTATATTATATTATATTATATTATATTATATTATGTTATGTTACATTATGTTACATTATATTATATGCAATATATGTGTTACATCTTCTTTATTCATCCATTGACAGATATATAGATTGTTTTCATATCTTCACTGCTGTAGATAAAATGTAATAAGCATGGGAACGGAGCTATCTCTTTGAAGTCCTTGTTTCATTCCCTTTGGATTTATACCCAGCAGTGGAATTGCTGGATCATATGGTAGTTCTAAAAACAGAGAGTAGATTGGTAGTCACCAGGGGCAGGTCAGATGGGGGAAGTGGAGAGATGTCATTTAAGGAGAAAAACTTGCACATAGTAGATAAACACATCCTGGATATCTAACACATAGCATAGTGATTATATAAAACAGCACTTTAGTATGAACATCAAACATGCTAATAATTATTAATTATTCCCACCACAGAGAAGAAATGAGAATTACGTGACATGATAGAAGTGTTATCTAAGCTACACGGCAATCACATTGCAATATATAAATGTAGCAAACCAACATGTTGTATACCTTAAACTTACACAAAGTTATATGTTAAATATATTTCATAAAATAAAAAAAAGTAATGATTGTGAGAGAGAAAAAAAGAAAGAAAGAAAGAAAGAAAGAAAGAAAGAAAAAGAAAGAAAGGGAGGAAGGAAGGAAGGAAGGAAGAAATGGAAGGGAAAGGGGTGAAGAGGGGAGAGGTTGGGAGAGAAGGGAAGGAGAGGAGAGGAGAGGAGAGGAGAGGAGAGGAGAGGAGAGAAGAGGAGAGGAGAGGAGAGGCGATGCAAGGGAGGGCAAGGCAAGGCAAGAAAATAAAGGAAAGGAAAGGAATCTGATCACCTTTAACCCATGATGGCAAAGGTGACATGAATGCTGAAGTGACATTGGACCTGCAGGGCCAGCAGTTAGATGCTCAGGGACAAGGGAATTTTATGCCCGCTCCAAGGCAGGCTAGGCAAAATTAGACAAGGTTGGCAAAATTCAAATCTCCCCAAAGCTTAATGTTGAGGATTCTCTGACAGTGATTTGCTTCTGTAGCAAAATTATTAGGCTAAGATACAGGGAGAGAGAGTTTCAGCAAATGAAAAAGATCTAAGTCAGGAGAGAGCATAATGCTTGGGAACAACAGAGAGGTGGTCAATGAGGCTGAAATGCAGATAAAAAGGAAATCAGTCATAAGAACATTGACCAAAGATGAAAACAAGGGTTAGGCTTTTTCATCATGGAACAGAATTTGTTCATTATTCTAAAAGACATGGCAAGTTATATGGGCTGAATCGTGTCCCCTCAAAATTTATATGGTGAAGTCCCAATGCCTAAACCTCAGAATGTCACTACATTTGCAGGTAAGGTCTGTAAAAAAGGGATTGAGCTAAACAAGGGCATTGGGGTAAAGCTCTAACCCATTATCATCAGTGCCCCTTATAGGAAGAGGAAGAGACACCAAGGATACTTGTGGACAGGACGATGACCATGCAAAGACAAAAGCAAGAGCTCTCTCTCTCTCTCAAAATAAATAAATACACTTAAAAAAATAATTTTGGGGGGCACCTGGCTCACTTGGTTAAATGTCTGACTCAATTTTGACTCAAGACATGATCTCATGGTTCGTGAGATCGCACATCATGGAGCCTGCTTGGGATTCTCTATCTCCCTCTCTCTCTCTGCCCCTCCCCTGTGCTCTTTCTCCCTCTCTCTCTTTCTGTCTCCAAATAAACAAATAAATAATTGTAAAAAAATATTAAAAAGGTTTTTTTTAAAAAATAATAATTTACTTTTAGACTTTGACCAATAGAGGCCCCTAAAAAGGCTCATTTGTTTTTATAAGATGCTGTTGTAATCCCATAGAGATCACACTGGAGGAAGAATTGGAACACTTATTTCTGAAACCCCTCTTTCCCATACCAGTTTTTAGTTCCCTAGGTCACTTAGTTTCTTGAAAATTAAGCTTGCTTATTGCTAAAGTGGAATTAATAATATTTACTTTGTGATATTTTTATATTGCATTTGGGTGGATGTAATTGGGACGGGTTGTTGGACAGCCTAGTGCCATGGCTAGAACATACTATATGACAAAAATGATTAAATTCATTTCCTTGAATGTAGCCTTCAATATAACAGAAATGTCTTCTCTGTCTTTCACCACGGACTCCCCAGTATTTGACACAACTGCTGGCATATAAAATCTATTTAACCATCACTCCTTGGATTAGTTAATATCTTGACATTTAACTTCTTTACGCTATCTTTTAAATTTTTTGTTTTAGTTTTTTGTTTTATTTTATATATTTTGAGAGAGAGAGAGAGAGAGAGAGAGAGAGAGGCAGAGAAAGAGAAGGCAAGAGAGAATCCCAAGCAAGGGGGTCTCAAACTCACGAACAGCGAGACTATGACCTGAGCTGAGATCAAGAGTGTGATGCTTAACCAACAACTCCACCCAGGTGCCCCTCATGTACGCTATCTTCTAATTATTATATTAATTTTCACTGATAATAACATGTAGGGAGACTTGATCCCACTCCACTTTCAAATGGCTGAGAAGTACACCAGTGAAGTGATCAGTCAAGAACGGAAAAGTTGTTTGGGGCTAGAGCATGGGAAATAGTCTCAGCAATCTGCTAGTTCATCTTCCGGGTTACTAAATAGTCTACTTTGCCCAGATGAGTTCAGATATAAACTTATTGTCCAGAGGTAATTGTAAGCGAACCCCCTTTTACTTGCAAGGGTGTCTGACTTTGGATCATAAATCACATGAGAACTCTAGTGCTATTGTCTGTTGTGGAAGCTAACAGCCCTTCTCTAGCACTGCCAGGTGATTGGGGACTCAGGAAGTCACGACATGGTCTGATTTGTTGTCGACCAGCTCAAATCCCGGAGGGCGTATATCTATATTTCTCCTTTACCCACCTTTATTCCCCAGGCCCACAAAATTCCATTTTTCCATTCTTCTTTCCTCCAAAAGAACTTCTGTGACTATTTGAGGATCGCTCTGTGTTCCTATTAGGTGGTCTCATTTTTGAACAAGACGTTACTAGTTACTTTAATTTTTTTTTTCATAATTTATCATTTTCCAGGTTTCTCATTACACTGGTCACACCTCCCCAGATGAGCTCAAAGTCACCAGTTAGAACTCAGAACCACAGGGCTTCTTTCTTCTCCTTCATTTGTCCTTTCACATCTTTTTTTCCCTCCTCTGTTTCTTTCTCTCTCTCTCTCTCTTTCTGTCGTTCTGCCTCTCCTGTCCCTGAACAAGAGACAACCAACTCTGTTCCTGCTCGTTCAGTGTGTTAGGTTCTTGAACGTTGTCACTGCTATCGATTTATTTCTAGTTCTCTTGTCCTACATCTCTGTCCCTTCCTCTGCTTTCACCTTCAACCTCTGTTTCTGTTTTACAATTATTTTCTCTTCTGTCCGTCTTGTTCCACTCTCCTTTCCTCTCTGAGCCAAGTGTATCACTCAGCATAGGCCTGTTATTCAGATAGTGCCACCCTTGTCCGTTGTCCCCGAGTAACTGGCAGTTGTGAGCGATACGAGTTGCAAGGTCAGGCTGCGGAAAACTGGGATCTGAAGCGTCACGTGGAAGGGTAGCAGGACCTGTTTTTATCCATTTTCTGTTTCTATTTTCCTGCAGGTCACATTGTGTTTCAAGGTTCTGTGAAATAATATTACAGATTTTCCTGTTATCATCACACCTAGCGTTCAGCAGAGACGATCCCTGGGAAAAAAAAAATGAATAATGAGGTTTTGGTAAGATTCTAAGTGTGAAATTAACCCAAATAGAAAAGGTTTGCATTCTGAAGAAGGCTGGAGAAATAAGAAGCATTAAATTGAAAAGTCAGATTGACCTGCCGCGCAGACAGACATTGTTTGGATGTCTATCTGAGAGGACAAATGTCGATTTGAGGGTGTCAAAAGGCAGTCATTTTTGCACGTCAAGAGTCCCTCCTTTCATTTGCGCTTAAACGAATAGACCTGCTGCAGTTCTCGTTGAAACCTGGGATGAGACATGTATGTGAACCTCCACCGAGATCTGCTCAGTAGGTTTTAAAAAGAACTATTATATATTCAGCGCTCAGTATGTTACTGGCATTGAGCCGGGCATTTTCACGCATGTGTAAAGCTTTTAATTCTGCGGCCCCTGGGTGGCTCAGTCGGTTAAGCATTTGACCTTGGCCCTGGGTCACGATCTCCTGGTTCCTGAGTTTGAGCCCCGCATTGGGCTCTGTGCTGATTCTGCTTCGGATTCTGTGTCTCCTTCTGTCTCTACCCCTCCCCCATTCACGCTCTGTCTCTCTCTCTCAAAAATAAAATTAAAAAAAAAAAACAACCTTTTAATTTTCAGATGATTTCCGTCTTGTGAGAGAGTTTTAAAAACAGTACAAAGGATTCCCATGTACCAGGATTTTTGAGCGGGAGGTGATTTCACGTCCTCTCCCCCAGGGATATTTATTTGGCAATATGTGGATATTTTGAGGGTCACAATGGGGTGGGGGGCATGCACATTCTCCTCGTATCTTGTGGGTAGAAGCCAAGGATGCTGCTCCAAATGGTCCAATGAAGAGGACAGACTCTACAACCAAGATGAACCTGGCCCATGTTATTAGTTCTGAGGGTGACAATCTCTGCCACATGTCCTTAATTCAAATCCCAAATGTTAACTTCTTACATAGTCATAGTACAATGATGAAACATGGGAAAAATGGGAAACTAACACTGAAACATTACTGTCATCTAATCTATAGACCATATTCACATTTTTCTACCTATCACACTAGTATCTTATACACACACACACACACACACACAAATTTCAACCCAGGATCTTGCATTTACTTCACATGCCTCCTTAGTCTCCTTTAAAGTTTCACGCCCTTGATACTTTTGAAGACTATTGCCCGGACATGGGGTAACGTCTCGTTTGATTTTGTACAATATGTTTTTTTTAAATTTTATGGTTCAGGTTATGTATTTTTGATAGGAATATGCAGAAATGATGTGTCCATCTTAGTGAATCATAGCAAGAAGCAGATGACATTGATTTTTTGCATTAGTGATGATGTTAACTTTGATCACTTGATTAAGGTGGCATCTTCCATTGGGGCGCCTGGGTGGCTCAGTCGGTTGAGCGTCCGACTTCGTCTCAGGTCATGATCTCGCGATTTGTGAGCTCGGGCCCCGCGTCGGGCTCTGTGCTGACAGCTCAGAGCCTGCAGCCTGCTTCGAATTCTGTGTCTCCTCTCTCTCTGCCCCTCCCCTGCTCATACTCTGCCTCTCTCTGTCTCTCAAAATTAAATAAATGTTAAAAAAAAATTAAAGGAAAAGGTGGCATCTTCCAGGTTATTTTTCTGTAATGGTATTGTTTCCCCCTTTGTAATTAATAAGCATCCCATCACAGTCATTTATAAATTATGTAAATATCCCATTTTTTTATCATATATCCATCCATTAATTTTAGTACTCTTTAATTATTCTTGCCTGAAAAAAAAAAGTTGTTATTTTAGAATTTGAGCAGTAGTGTTTTCCTTTTTCCACATTTTTAAAAAATTTACTCATTGGTTGGAATTCTCTTGTAAAGACCTTTCCTTTGTCCTCCATGTATTAGTTTATTCAATTACTCATTGACTTCAGCCTAGACCCAAATGGTTCTACTTTTTCTTAGGGTTATATCCCATTACTATCATCATCATTTGTCTCCTTATTATGGTTACTACTCTTATTTTGCTCTATTATTTTGTTGTTGCTGTTGTCGTTGTTGTTATTGTCATATTTGGCCCTTGAGATCCCCCTCCAAAGTTGCCTTTTATGCATTTTTGAAATGTTGTCCAGTTTGGGGAACTTCCGTCCTTTCTGATACAACCAGAGACTCCAGGCTCATCTTGTACTTTCTCTGCCCTGGTTCTGGAATCAGCCATTACTCCAAGGAGCCCTCGCACTTTTTACTTGAGAGTGACACTTGGAAATCAAGCTGTGGCAGTGAGTGAGCCCCCTAGTCCTGGGGTATCACTGCTTTCAGTTCCTCTCGGTACACAGAGGTGGGAAATATACATATGCATACACACATCTAAATTTCTGTATCTATCCGTGTGTATGTCTAAAAACATATATTTAATACATATACCTCCAATTTCAACACAACACCAAGCTTCTATCCTTTCCTCTTTTTCAAATATTTATAGCTTTTTTCCCTGATGGTGAGAAATCTGGCTGTCACTTGCAAAATTTATCGATTAGCCCCTTCATAAAATACGAGTAAAGTGTTGTTAGCAATGTTAACACATATCGATGCGAACACACACCTGTTACCTTACAAAAAGTATTTTGTGTACAATTTTTCGGTCTTTGGTTCTGGATTACACAATAAAACTACTTTGTTCTGAAGTTACCTTTATTGCTTTCTCTTCTCATTATTGTTATGCTATTTATTTGAAATACAATTATTACATCCATTTGCTTCTATTGGCATTCCCTTTCGGTTTCCCTTTTTATTATTGCCAATATTAGAGATTAAAAGAGATTGTAAAAAATATTAAAAGTTAGAATTTATCAGGGCTCTTTGATGGCTCAGTCAGTTGGGCATCTGTCTCTTGAATTTGGCTCAGCTTATGATCTCCCGGTTCCTGAGCTAGAGCACCCAATCGGGCTCTGTGTTGTCAGCTTGGGATTCTGTCTCTCTCTCTCTCTCTCTCTCTCTGACCTTCCCCCACTCATTCTCCCTCTCTCTCTCTCAAAATAAATAATAAAATAAACTTTAAAAATATTTGGAATTTATCAAAAAACAGTATTCAGAGAAGTACCACTCTTTTTTTGTTTTTTAGTGTTTCCTTATTTTTGACACACAGAATCTGAAACAGGCTCCGGGCTCTGAGCTGGCAGCACAGAGCCCGACGCCGGGCTCAAACTCACGGACAGCGAGATCATGACCTGAGCTGAAGTCAGATGCTCAACCGACTGGAGCCACCCAGATGCCCCAGAAGTACCACTCTTTACACCCAGCCCTCTACCCCCATCCCACTCACCCATCCTTCCTACTGTTTCCATTCACTTCTGGAGATAAACAATCTTACTGATTTCTGCCTTATCCTTCCTGTGTTTCTTTTCACACAAATGGACAGATACATGTATATTTTCCTAAGTCCCCTTATTTTTTACATGAAAGACACCATGATACAGTATCCTTTTTCCCTAAACATAATATTTTACTTAATTCTTGAAAAAGTCCTTTGAAATATTTGAAATAAAGTTATTTCAGAAGCCCTAAAATCATTTACCAAGAGATTCTTATAATTTTCCTTGGTTGGTCTCTTAGACGTGACAGGTTCACAATCTCTGTTGAATTATAGTTAATGGTAAAAGTTCTATTTTTTCAAAATTACCACTGAAATTACTTACCTACTTTCCTAAAAATCTTTATTGACCCTCTGGCACACAAGATAAAATACAAATTCATTAGTCGGACGTAAAAAGCTCTTTATGTTCTGACTAATTATCTGGCCTCATTACTTGCCAATATCCTTCCCAATCTCAACCTTTGAATATTCCTTGCACGCACGCTAAGCTAAAGTCACACTGAACCACAGTATAAAACAGTATTCCAAACACATCGATTTCTTTCATGCCTCGGGACTTTTCACAGGCTGATTCTTCACTGATGAGTGAGGGATCCATTTGGAAAAATTTTCTAGACGTTTAAGCCAGGTAAGTGCACCACCTAGGTAACAAATGTACTCACTCCCAAGAACAAATGAGGTTTATTTTTCTTGGTCCCACAACCACAGCCTCTACGTATTTTTTGTTTGTTTCTTTGTCACTGTGTATTTTAATTTTCTGTCACTCTCCCCTGAAAGTAACCTCTTTGCAAGCAGAGTTCAAGTCAGAGTCCTTTGATGAATATCTAGGAGATTAAATAATACCTGGCATCTTTTAGGTGACTAGTTAATTATTTATTCAGTTTAATACTAATAAAAATTAATGCTTCTAGGGGCACCTGGGTGGCTTGGTCGGTTGGGCGTCTGACTTCAGCTCAGGTCATGATCTCGCAGTTCCTGAGTTCAAGCCCCATGTGGGCTCTGTGCTGACAGCTCAGAGCCTGCAGCCTGCTTTAAATTCTGTGTCTCCCTCTCTCTCTGCCGCTCCCCCACTTGTGCTCTCTCTCTCTCTCTCTCTCTCTCTCTCAAAAATAAATAAAAACATTAATTTTTTTTAAATGGGCACTCCTACTGATGAAAAAGTCATTAACAGAATTCTAAAATCTAGATCTAGATTTTAGATCTAAGGTCTAGATCTAGATAGCTTTTGATAAAGTCTTGTTTCTTTATTTAATTTTCTAAATAAAAGGTTGTTTATAAACTCATTCCTACTATACAACCCTTTCTATGTTTTAGATAGAAAGGAAATGTAAAGACCATATTTGTTTTCCAGCACAAGAGTATTTTGCAGTGTTAATTTAATTATATTTTTGCTTTTAAGACTTTAAGATTCTATTTTCTTTTCTTTTCTTTTTTTAATGTTTATTTATTTTTGAGAGAGGGAGAGACAGAGTGCAAGCTGGGGAGGGGCAGAGAGAGAGGGGGAGACACAGAATGTGAAGCAGGCTCCAGGCTCCGAGCTGTCTGCACAGAGCCCGACGTGGAGCTTGAACTCACGAAACGTGAAATCATGACCTGAGCTGAAGTCGGACGCTCAACCGACTGAGCCACCCAGGCGCCCCCAAGATTCTATTTTCAAATGATCTAGTGGCAATTGGTTTGTACTCTTTTTGTTGTTGTTGTTGTTATTAATTAGTTTTTCCTCTTAAGCCGCATACATTCAGCCCCTCTTCAGTTGCGACCCCAAATATTCACTGGATAAGTACCCTTCCTCCTCATATTCTTTTGCTTTTTATGGGATGGATACCACCTCATGTCCAGGGGTGTACATGTAACCCCGGGCCTGTTCATTAAGGACATGGCATGTCCCTTCTTACCGTAATTCGTTCAAGTATAAGCATGTGACCCAATTCGTGCCAATAAGAATCAACCTAATGTAGTGCTTTTGTTGAAATGCTAAGAAAATAAAATTCGCTCACATGGTGATGAGGATGCTGTGAGAACTGAATATAAACCTGGAGCTCCTGGCAGGTATCTTGTTCCAATAGAAATGGCAACTTCGTGGAGGAAAGCAAAGTCAGAAATGCAAGAAGCAAGACAAAACCCTGAGGTCATTAAGCGAGCACTTGAAACTCAGCTCAACTCCTGGACTTGGCCGTCATGAAAACCTCTTTGAGGTGGAACCTTTGGAGCAGGTTGTTGGTAAAGACAGAGAGAGAAACCCAAGCAGCAAACTGTCTAAAGCAAAGGTTGGCAAACTCTTTTTTTCTGTAAAGAATCAGGCAGTACATATTTGAGGCTTTGTGAGTGGTAAGATCTGTGTGATGGCTACTCAACTCTGCTGTTGTAATGCGAAAACAGCCACAGACAATACGCAACCGTGTATAGCTACGCTCCAATAAAATTTTATTCATGGACATTGAAATTTGAATTTCATATAATTGTCATGTGTCTGTAAATATTACTCTTGCTCTGATCCTTTCTAACCCCTTTCAAGTGAAAACAAATGTATTATACATATAATATGTGTGTATATACAATATATAAATAAAACATTAATTAAACTTTTAAAAATAAAAATTACATTTGTAAAAATGTGTATTTATTTATTTTTGAGAGACAGAGTGAGAGAGAGAGGCAGAGAGAGGAGGCAGAGAATCTGAAACAGATTTTATACTGTCAGCTCAGAGCCCGACACGGGGCTCGAACCCACGAACTGTGAGATCGTATCCTGAGCCGAAATCAAAAGTCCACCAGTTAACCGACTGAGCCACCTAGGCACCCATAAAAATTATATTTTTAATTAAATTAAGAAATTAAATATATATGTGCATTATGTATACATACATCGGTGTTATTGTATATACGCATATAACCATATGTGTATATAAAATTATTATTATTAGCTCATGTATATAGTATATGTACATATATATGAATTGTATATTATATATGAATTGTATATATATACAATTCATACATATTCATATTCAATTCAATTCATATACAATTCATACAATTCATATATATACATATACATTAATACATACATATTCATATATATACATTCATATATATATATATATGTATATAATTAGCTCATACGTCACACAGTTATAGGCAGCAAGAAGTGTTTGCTCCATGGGCCACAGTTTTCCAAGTCCTGTTCCAGAGTGTCATGAAACCTTACCTGGGATCTAGGAGACAGAATCTCTCTCTTTTTTTCTAGACCGTGTTTCCTATTTATGGATTTCTTTTCAAACAAGGATACTGGACAAATAGAACAGGTACGATAACATGGATATATAATATTAAGCATGATAGGCGTGTGGACATGCTGAAGGGAAACGTACTATAGCCAAAGGAAAATATATTACTATAGGTCAGTCACAATGAGTTAAAGGGTTAAATTAAGAGAACATTTTACAAGTACATTCGTCCCATGGTAGATTGAGCTCATGAGTAGCTTAACTTCTTGCCTTTTTTCTATAATCACGGTCTTCGCCATATGACTTTACCAACAGGCAACGAATTCTCAGACAGGTGAGCAAGCTGAACCGAGATCAGAGACATCTGACCGTCCAGATGCTGGAGCACTAAGAGCTTATTTCTCGTTCTGCTACAGATTTTTTGTGGCTATTTCTCATGCAACACTATTGCTGCAAAAATCAATTGATATAAAGCCTTATGGAGTGGCAAGCAAAATGGGGCTGAAAAAGAAATACAGCTTCACGGTTGTGAAACACTGTCCTGTCCTGTGGCCACTAAAGCAAGATGAGCCAAGAATATTGTGGCTCGTCTAATATATCACTAAGTAGAGCAAAGGTTTAGGTACAGGCTGAACACAAATGCACACGTACCTCAGGCACTGCTCAAAGGACGCAGCACGAGAACTCCCCCTCACAGTAAAGAAAGATCTCATTAAGCCAAGAGCCACATGGACATGAAGATAAATAGTAGAGAAGTAACAGCAAGTGATATCAAGAGATCCACATAATAGGGGCACACGAAGAGAGAAGTATGTGTTACAGAAAAAAATAAGGTGTTGAGAGGAATGTGAGTTTAGAATAACGTGGTGAAATTGAGTTGAAATATCCAAGAGCTTTTGGGCATAGCATGGAGGGCTTATGTCTTCCACTGTCTTTGTTTTAAAGTCATGGCTATATTAAGTCATGCAACTGACATGCATTTGGTGTCACCTGTGCCATTTGAAGGCAAAGAAATCTGGAAATAGCCTGGGACTGAATCACCATAAAGGTGCATTTTCTGAGTTATCTATGTTAAGAGATCCGAGGAACTAGAAGCTACTTGCTTAGATGTTTCTCCTGACTCAGGATATTAAGGTTTCTGGGAGAAGGGGGAGCTTATGGGGGTAGAGTAACAGTAATAACAGCAGTAATAATAATAACACCCACATTTATTGAGTTTTTTATTTTCCAGGCGCTATGATTATTAAGAAATTTACTTGTATTGTATCAGTAAACTGTGCAAACACTAAGTATTGTTATTGTTCTCATTCATTCATGGATAATGAAAGTAAACTTCAAGGAGGTCAAATCCTTTACCTAAGATCACACAGCTAATAAATGAGAGGGAAGAGCCTTTAATAAATTTTGAGTCTGAGCTTTAGTATCGGCAGAGCAGGGGAAATGATCAATGATTTTTAGTGGTCACAGAATTCGTTAAACAAAGACGCTTGTTCTGGGTTTTTATGAATGCACGGAAGAGTGCCAGGTATCAGCAGGTCTATCAGGGAAAAGAAGACAGCCATTCCTGGAAGAGAAAACATTTTCCGAGACACCAAGGCACATGCTTCTGAAGTGTAAGAAGTTGAGGTGACTGGAAAAAAAAAAGGTATATAAGGTGATGGCGGCAGTGGGTTGTATTGGAGAACAGGCAAGAGAAAGTAGTGGAAATCCTTCTCTGCCATATTCTAAAGTGTAGGTTTCATTTTACAGGCCCTAGGTGGCCCTGGAATGATTTTAGGCTGGAACGTGATATGGTCAGTTTCAGAGTTTAGAACGTGTACTTGCTCTGACCGTGTAGAGAATAGCCTGGAAATGAGGGAGACCCGTTTCATTTTCATACATTAGGAATACAATCCATTCAATGTAGGCAAAGTATAAGTATATTCAACAGAATTCTATTAATACAGTGCCTTCTGAAGGATGCTAGACTGAGTACCAATAAAGCGAATTATAAGACATGTATTGGCTTCAAAGACTAGCATAGGGGAGCGTATGGTGTTAGACTTCAGATCTATGAGAAGAGAAAGCTCCACCATTTCACCTCTGCACTCCAATTCGCTTCAGAGATATCGCCTTTCCTTTCTAAAATTTCAGAAACAACTGTCATGGAACTTCTAATGGAAAAATGCAATTATCTCGGGTGAATTCTGGACTATGTTAATGCTTCCAACTTCAAGAATCTTCACTTTCCCATTTCATAACCATTATAAAAATCAAATAGCTTCTTCTTTTTTTTTATTTCTAATAATTAATCTTCTCAACATTCTTCTTCCCCGAGGAGCCCTTAAAGGCATCTAGGTTCCCCTTAGAAATTAAAAGCGCTAAAATCTAGTTTCAAATATGAAATTAGGACCATTTTACAAATCTTGTTTGTGTAAGAAAAATGAGATGAGTCTACACACACACACACACACACACACGCACACACACATTTCATTGGAATACGATCAAAATACATCAGTAGGACCCCAGATTCTCAGACGTTGATACAGCTAATTGTGTAACATCAGTGCTTGCTAGATTCTTGGGACTGATAATATATATTTTAAGGACTTAGAAGAGATCCCTTAGCTGTGCTAAGTCGCAGCTTCCTTATCTAAGACAGGAGATAATCCCATCTCCTAGAGGGCTCCCTGCTGAGGCAGGAGGTAAGCTGCAACGTGAAGACTGAGAAGTCTGTTGCGCGTGGAGTTGGTAGAACAGATGACCTGACATCAGGTGTCAAGCCGAAAGGCATCAGGACAATGGATAGGTTAGCCTGGCCAGGGTCCAATGAATGAGGGGCGGGCTGGAGAAGGAATGCAACCCATACCCCTAAGGCCAGGCCTGACAGGGGGCCGTGCACCAAGTAGAAGAGATCAAACTGAGTGTTAAGCACACTGGGAATCTATTGAAGAGCCAAGTGCGGTGTGAAATTCCCTGCTTTGTGTTTGGAAGACGTTTTGGAACTAGGTGGCCGTGCTGGTCCTCCAGTGTTGCGGATGCGACCCATGAGGCTGAATTGTACACTTAAAAATGGTTAAAGTGGCAAATTTTATGTGATCTGTGTTTTACCCAAATTCTAAAAAGCTGAGAGGAAAAGACATCTGTGCTGGGAATGTGGGGAACAAATTTAAAAGAGGAGGAAGGGAACCAAGGAACGCAGTTAAAATGTAGAAAGCTCTCCACTCAGTCCTCGCAAAGACCACGGCGTGTTAGGAATTGTTGCCACGCATAGAAACCAAGAACCAGCGACGTTCTGAACCACAGCAGGGAGAGAAGCTTTCTTCTTAGCACTAAATTAAGAAATGCATTTGTTACCAAATGCATGCCCCTTTACCTCTTCATTGCTCAATTTTGATGTTTAAATAAGCTCTGCTTTTCATTTCGAAGTCTCTGATATAGAGGTTTTTCCCAACTATGCATGAAAATTCGCATCGACAGAAATATTAATAATTCCTTTATTATAACAGAGCAATTATGCCATATATAGCAATGATTACAGTACATGCATTAAAATAGACTTCATATTGTCTGAAATTTCTGGCAGCAAAGACAATTAAGATATTTTCCCACTTCAGTTGTAGTTATTCCACTATTTGTCACACTGCCTATTAAGCAGATACATTTTGATTTTTTCGATTACATAACACTAAAGAGAATGAATTTTAAGAAGGTATTCCAAAAAAAATCTGTAAATTAGAAAAAGGTCTATTTCATGGGATTCGTGTCAGCCTCATTATTCTTTCGGCAAACTCTTATAGTAAGTAAAAAGAAATCTTTGATACTTAAAGTCTCATAATGGAAGATCTGTAATGATAAGTATAATCAGAGGAAAACTGTGAGAATTGAAGTACCTTTGACAATGCTCTAATCACATTGGGCAATTGAACACATTTGTCCGGGGAGAATGAATTCCAATGACTGAGATTTAGGCATTTTGGTATCATGAAAGGAGTCCCAAAACTCCCTGAGCAATTCAAATGGAATTGTCTTCAATTTGCAATAATAATTTCCGTAATTGGACCACGAAAGTAGAAGCAGGGAAGGGCAGTATTAGAATAATTTTGATAGGATCTTGGGATATCTCCATGGTGCAAAAATACATTTGATATTTATCTCTGAATGCCGAGAAGTTTTAGCACTTGCACAGATCAGAATAATGATTAATCTCATGAAATGACTTTATATCATATATATATGTATATATGTATACACACACACACACACACACACACACACACACACACACACATACACCTCCGCAACTTTAATTCTGAAATGTTTCTTTCAACAACATCGATCTGTTATGGTCAACTAATGTGCAATTCCCTCCACAAACATTTATTAGGAGTTTCGTCTGTGGTATGCATTGTGCTTCAGAAAGATGAAATGTTAACATGGGGAGCAAAGGGAATAATAATAGTTTTAGAGCACTAAAGTCTTTGTTGTACCACTTATTAATTTTTTTTTTTTTGAGAGAGAGAGAGAAAAGAGAGAGTCCACATACGAGAGAGCAAGCAAGTGGGGAAGGGGCAGAGGGATAGAGAGGGAGCTTTTCAAGCAGGCTCCACGTGGAGCCCAATGGGGGGCTCGATGCAGGGCTCTGAGCCAAAATCAAGAGTCAGATGCTTAACTGACTGAGCCCCCCAGGCCCCCCAACCATTTACTAATTCTACGACCTTATGAAAGTCCTACAACTTTACTTAATTCGAATTTCTTTATCTGTAAAGATGTACATATAATTTATCTCACATGACTGTCATGAAAATTACTGAGGGTAGTCTATATAAAGTGCTTGGCACAGATCCCGGAGCTTAATACATGCCCTTTAGAATAACCCACTTGCTCTGTCTTGGCTTCAACAAGTTCAAAGTGGTGGTAACAATTGAAAATTTTCAAATCGGTACGCTTACTGAAGATACACACTTCATGCATACCTATCCATTGCTTATTTACCAACTATCCAATAAATATTTATTGAACCTCTTCTATGTGTTAGACCAGGGTCCAGATGCCGGAAAAATAGCACTAAACCAGAAAATGTCCCCAATTTCATCGAGTGTTCAAGACAAGAAGCTGGAGTTTGATTATTAACTGCATGCATTTTTATGGCACTTACCATGTCCCAGGGATGGATCTAGACATTTAATGCTCACTAACCCACTTACTGCTGAAAACAACCCTCTGCAGCAAACACCATTATTTTTATTCCCATTTTACATTTGAGGAAATTGAGGCAAGGAAATAGCCCATAAGTTACCCACATTAGTATGTGGCAGAGTCGGGATTCAAATCTTGTCAGATGATTTTTCCAGCACTGTCTTTTACTGCTGTTACTTTGAACATGCAAGGAATGTAGGCTGGGTGTTTAGCTGAGCAGAGACGTAGGAAGCTTGACAGGTGCCTATCACTCATGGTAAACAATTAGATGCTATTCAGAGTGTAATGGGAAGCTCTTAGAAGGTTTTAGGCAAAAGGGTGATGAAAACATCCTTACATTTTATAAACTCAATCTAACCATAATGGAGGGTTGTTCAGGGATAGCTGGTGAGGAATGACGAAAACAGTCCGGATTTTATTTTAGAAGTCCTGGTGGCAATGATGAGCGCACCAACATATTGGTGATGTTGGAGACGGGGAGCATTTGTTGATTTGGGATCCATTTGGATGTCTGGCATGCAGAACTTGATGGTGGCTTGGATGTGAAAGGAAGAGAGGGATCAAAGCTGACCCCATGGTTTTGTTTTGAGCAGCTTCATGGAAGGTGGTGCTGTGACCGGCAGTGGGAACAAGACTGGGTTCATAGAGAAAACGAGAGTTTTGTTTTGGGACTGGAGAGTTTGACATGGGTATCAGGAATCTACTAGAACACACGAATTGGGAGCGTAGTGACAAGTTAATGGCTAGTGAAACAACTTTGAATGAAGTGTCACACAGCCATCTTTAGAAATATGACACCAGGTGAGCTCTCCTAGTGAGAAAATACAAAGGAAAAAGAAGAAATTTGGAGTCAAACTCTGAAGGTGTGGACGAACTTATGGTTTGAATCAAAGAGAGGGAAGCCAGCAAAGGGGGCTGGAGAAAGAATGGCTAGCGAGGCCGGGGAAAACCCAAGGAAGCAGAAAGAACAGCAGCCAGAAGGAGAGAGGTGCCATTTAACTGCCCTAACACTCATCCTGGCAAGTATTATTATCACTCACACTATTATAGATAAAGAAAGGGAGGTTCCACGTGGCAAACAGCTTGCTCAGGGTCACATGTAGTGGGGATATGACCTACCTTTTGGACATGCTTTTATCTTCTACTTATGAAACATATAATATATGAATATATAGGAAAGCTAGATGCATAAATATATAACACCATTTTTACACAGTATAACACACTATTAATATAGTATATTTAGTGACTAAGGATGTTAATATATTTATACGTATATGTATATGTATATTTATATGTATATTATATGTATATTCACATATATGTGTCTATACTTCCTGTTGATGCTAATAACAGTACTCTAAACAAGGTATACACAAAGCATTTACGGATGCTAATGAGGAAATTCATATAAATTGCTTTCCTTAAAATAACACAAAAAAGTTAATATTTTCCTTGGAACTGGACGAATTGTTAGGAATTCCTCAGAGTGACAGAAGAGGCAGGAAGAAGTGGTGAGCAGTCTAGACAGAGAACCAGCAGAGGTATAAACAACAAAGCCGCCACGGAGGAAGTACACTGTAGTAAGGTTCTGCGTGTCTGTACTTTGTGTTTTTTTTCTTTTTTTTTTACTTTTATTTATTTATTTTTCCCTGAAGCATGTGCAGTATAGGAATAGGAAGACAGTGGCCGCAGAAAAGACTTAAAAGAAAAATGGCACCAGGTTTATTTGAGGTCAAACGAGTTGGCACTTTCATCCGGAGACACAACGGGGAAAACTTCTGGGTGACAAACCAGAGTAGCATGTTGGCCTTACCCAGGAGAAAAAGAAAGTTGACTTCAGGAGTAAATAAGTTACTTTTGTTGGCTCAGCCCTCTTTCTTCTAGGAAAAGCCTGGCTCCACTCTTAATTGGTTCTGATGGTCATATCATCCCTTCCCTTACTTTGTCCAAAGAATGGGTAACTTGGCTCAGACAGAGACATTTACAGTGCACTGACCCACTGGGCCCAGTGGTCAAGCGATGGGCCATCCACATCCTTCTCCTGTGTAGACACAGCAGCGGGGAAAATGAAGCTTTCCTCACCAGAACCACAAAGATGGACCCCAAGAAGCTAGAACTTCCAGTGGTTGGATCCCAAGTTGTCTGAAGTCAGCAGAGGCAGAGGCCTGTGCCCTCATCCTGGTTCTAACCATTCCTGGTACACTTTTCTTACTTAGAGTACACAAATACATGGGTACTTTCCTTTTATCCTCAAATACATTTGGGTCCCATCCACTAGACTGTAGTGGAAAAACCTGGGAGCATACATTGCCTGGTACTTATATCACTAACCCTGGTAGGAAAAGAGGAGGTTAAACTTTGGAAATAAAAACATAATGCCAAAGGGACAGATTGGAGACATTTTTAAATATAATTTATTGTCAAGTTAGCTAACATACAGAGTATGCAGTGTGCTCTTGGCTTCTGGATTAGATTCTCGTGATTCATTGTTTATATACAATACCCGGTGCTTCTCCCAACAAGTGTCCTCCTCAATGCCCATCATCCATTTTCCCCTCTCCCCCCATCAACCCTCAGTTTGTTCTCTGTATTCGAGAGTCTCTTATGGTTTGCCTCTCTCTCTGAAACTGTTTTCTTCCCCTTTCCTTCCCTTATGGTCTTCTGTTAAGTTTCTCAAATTCCACATATGAATGAAAACAGATGATATCTGTCTTTCTCTGATTGACTTATTTCACTTTTTTTTCAAGATGATATCCTAAGTGATAATGTTTATTTTGTTAATGTGAAATTTATTGTCAAATTGGTTTCCATACAACACCCAGAGCTCATCCCAACAGGTGCCCTCTTCAATGCCCATCACCCACTTTCCCCTCCCTCCCACCCCCCAACAACCCTCAGTTTATTCTCAGTTTTTAAGAGTCTCTTATGGTTTGGCTCTCTCCCTCTTTTTTTTTTCCTTCCCCTCCCCCACGGTCTTCTGTTAAGTTTCTCAAGATCCACATAAGAGTAAAGACATATGGTATCTGTCTTTCTCTGTATGACTTATTTCATTTAGCATAACACCCTCCAGTTCCATCCATGTTGCTACAAATGGCCAGATTTCATTCTTTCTCATTGCCAAGTAGTATTCCATTGTATATATAAACCACATCTTCTTTATCCATTCATCAGTTGATGGACATTTAGGCTTTGTCCATAATTTGGCTATTGTTGATAGCACTGCTAAAAACACTGGGGTACATGTGCCCCTATGAATCTGCACTCCTGTATCCTTTGGATAAATTCCTAGTAGTGCTATTGCTGGGTCGTAGGGTAATTCTATTTTTAATTTTGTAAGGAAACTCCACACTGTTTTCCAGAGTGGCTACATCAGTTTGCACTCCCACCAGCAGAGCAAGAGGGTTCCCATTTCTCCACAACCTTGCCAACATATGTTGTTTCCTGAGTTGTTAATTTTAGCCACTCAGACCAGTGTGAGGTGGTCAACAAAACTCAAAAGCAACTGATGGAATGGGAGAAGATATTTGTAAATGACATACCAAATAAAGAGTTAGTATTCAAAATGTATAAAGAACTTACCAAACTCAACACCCAAAAACAGAAATAATCCAGGGAAGCAATGGGCAGGAGAGATGAATAGACACTTTTCCAAAGAAGACATCCAGATGGCCAACAGACACAGGAAAAGATGCTCAACGTCATTCACCATCAGGGAAATACAGATTTGAGACCTTTTGGTGGGGACACATGTTCAACTTAATTTAACACGAAGAATATGGGGGCATTTAGAATCCCTGCCTTGGTTGAAAATGAAACGGTTGCTGATATGACCATCCACAGGTTATCACGCCATACCTCTTGTATGACAGAGGTGGAGAAGAGATATGGCGAAATGGTTTATTTAAAGGTTTAAAAGTGAGTATCGTCTGGTGCTCATAGAATCTGAGAGAAAGTGTAGGTCTAACCAGTACCAAGGCAGAAACAATGGTCTTGCAGTCCAAAGCAGCGTCTGAGCTAGAGTTCAGATTTAGGAATTGTTAGCAACTGATCTGTGAGCCACGGAGTTTGGCTGATAAATGTTTTTAGAGAAAGGAAGGACAACGCAGGGGAAGAGTCAGAGAGCACTATCACATGCTCTTTGAAACAGGGCTCAGTTCTGCCCATTGGTGCGTGTGCCAACACTGGCACAGTGTGGTTTTTGAACAAGTGGGTAATTGCGTTAGGCATGGAGCCAAGCACGTTGTTGGTAGTACCCGGTAAGCCTTCCCAAATGCTTTGAGGTGGGTTTCCATTTCTATTTCCGTTTCACAAGTAAGGGGAGTGATAAGATCACTTGCAGTTTTTAAAATCAATAAAACTCTAGAGTTTGAGGATTCTGTATCCAGTTCCGTGCATGCATGTTTAATAAGAAAAACGAATCCAAAAAATACCTAACCTAAAACTCTTCGATGTGTCTATATATCTACACTTTAAAACTATATGATTGTCTTGAGGTCATCTTTTATATACACAACCAATGCTGTAAAGTCCTATGGAGGCCGTTTGGTTGTCCCACTATCAAGTGGGAATCAGACAGGCAACGATCAGCATTAAATCTTTACTGCATTGCTATTGTGATTTCCCAGGAGCGTTGTTTCTTATTCGGTGCTTTTAGAAAAGACGCCACGCCACTTTCTCAGAACCTATTCAAAGCATTAGCCAACATGATTTTTGCCGAAAGTATGAAGATTGATTATATGTTCAGAAATAATTAGTTTTCATTATTTTTGGAGTGCCTGGGTGGCTCAGTTGGCTAAGTGTCTGACGCTTGATCTCCGCTCAAGTTGTAATCTCACAGTTTGTGAGTTCCAGCCCCATGTGGGGCTCTGTGCTGACGGTGAGGAGCCTGCTTGGAATTCTCTCTCCCTCTCTCTTTGCCCCTACCTCACTTATGCTTTCTAAATAAAATAAATAAATAAATAAATAAATAAATAAATAATTTAAAAGATTTAAAAATAAAGTAGTTATTTAAAAAAAATATTTTCTGTGACTATAGTTATTTCAGTTACTGTGAAAGAAATGGATGCAATGAAAACCTGCATTTGGCATTAGATAAATGAATTCATACTTGATGGGCTCATTGCTCTTCTAGGCTTCTGTTTAAATGCATTTATGTGTTCTAGAGAATATAACCATCCATGTTTAAAAATAAATCAATAAGTAAATACCAGCTTCATCTAATTTGGTCTGAAAATATTACTTTCATGTATTCTGTATAGGGTGTAAGCTTAACAAATATCTTTCTTTTCACTTATTTTTCTAGTCCTGGAACATCTCACCGTAGAAACAATGAATCATGTTAAGTGATACAGTGTAACAGAATAAATGCACTAGAGGTTGTAAATAACCAAGTTGATAATCATTAACTATTTAATAATGGTTAAGTGTTTTAAAAATACACGCTGCAATATAAAATTTAACTAAGAACAATATGTTAAGACAGACAGGAAAATAAATGTTTGCCTTTTTCCCTGTTGGATATATCACATGCCATTAGAAAAGCGGCCGTTAACTCATTTATCCCTCTAAGACTCTTCTCAGAAGCCTTCTTATATTTCACTCCTTAATTGATATCAGTGGAGGTTAAATGTACTATGGGCTTAAGTCTGACTCAGGAGAGAAAAGGCCTAATGTATTATTGAGGATTGGTCTCCCACTAGCTCTGTTACCTTGACCCATTCATTGCACTTTTATAGCCTTCCATTTCTTCAAGTGTACATTTGGAATATTGATCATTTCCTTATTTGCCTCATGCATTTGATCTGGAATCAAAGGAGATAAAGGTGACCATCATTCATACATTTGCAAAACCTCCACATTTTTAGTTTTTGTGTGTTTAGAGAAAACGACACAGACATTTCTAGGACGGCATCTGTCTAGCCCCCTAGGGTGAGGTTCAGCACATGACCATTTCTTGGAGTAAATGTTACATTCTAAAGTCTGCTCTTCTGCTGTGCACCTGTAGGAATTTGTGACTTTGGCCCTGTGTATTCAGTCGGGAGCGACTTCTATTCAGGAGACTGAGGAATAAGCCAATGGGAGAAAACTTGAATTTATAATAAATGTTAGCCTTTTATTTTTTTTTTTTTTTATTTTTTTATTTTATTTTTTTTTTTTCAACGTTTATTCATTTTTGGGACAGAGAGAGACAGAGCATGAACGGGGGAGGGACAGAGAGAGAGGGAGACACAGAATCGGAAACAGGCTCCAGGCTCTGAGCCATCAGCCCAGAGCCTGACGCGGGGCTCGAACTCACGGACCGTGAGATCGTGACCTGGCTGAAGTCGGACGCTTAACCGACTGCGCCACCCAGGCGCCCCAAATGTTAGCCTTTTAAAGAGAGTCATTATCAGGCTTCCCCACTTTGAAATATCTTGGAAGCCACATAAATCATCAGCTGGTTACTTATCGGTTACAGACTTAGTGCAAAGCTATGGTCTCAAGGGACATTTCATCCTGATGAACTGTCGCGACCACACCCCTTTCAGGGTGCTGGGAGGTTTGGGTCCTGCAGATTCCATTTCAGGCAAAGTACTGAAGACATACACACACATTCCAGTCCTCTGCCTCTTCCTTTACAGAAGCTTCAAGCAGTAGAACTTCCCTCTTTCCTTAAGATCATCTTCTTAGAAAATGCCTGTTACCACTTTCAATCATCCTAATTGAAACAAAGTTTTCTCCAAACTCACCCCTGCTTCAGCAGTCTACATAGAGGATTCACCTTATCGTTAATTTAGAAAATGTAACAAAAACTGTTTCTATTTCAACTTACACAGAGACATAGCAGTTTAAAACAAATAAGCATTCTGAACTAAAATGCTCTTGCTACATTTATTATTCTATTTATTTACTCTACTTCTTTCTGTTTTAGGGATTTTATAAAATTTTCTTATTTTGCTTTTAGAGATTTCAAGAAGAGAAGGCTGAGGTTTAGAGAAGTTGATTTATTTTGTTCAAGGTTAGATAGCTAGTAAGCCAGGACATTTTCAGAGGTGATATTTGCATCTAAGTTAAGCACAGAATTCAACTTTTTAGCTCTTAAATTATTTAATAAAATTTCAGTGTCATTTGATTGTATACCTGAGTTTTTTTTTTTTTTAAATTATGGGTTGGAATACAAACTAGTCATCATATCTTCATGATAAAAATAATACCATATCATCTGGATTGATTTGATATCATTTCCATGGTATCTTACTTGCTCCAAATGCTTATATCAAAGGGTATGCTTGATCCTCTTGTATCTTTGTTTAAATTGCTTATTGACTACTGCCTTCTTGGAGGGGTAGTATAGTCAGTGGGCCCAGCAGAGTTTTGGAGTAAGATAAACTTGTCTCATGGCTGACTTACTTGCTGAGTGAGCTCTATGCCATCGTGTGACCCTTTAGTTTCAACATTGGCAAAATGGAAAGTTTACTATTCATTCATATACGTTCACTGTTAAACACTTGAGTCCAAAGAAGATAAAAAATAAAAATAAAATAAAACACAGGTCATAGCTCTCATGGAGAGAATAACTGCACCAGAACGATGTAATCATGGAAGAAAATTATATTGTTACAATGAACAAGAAAAAAAGCAGTGCTGTGTTCTTGAGAGCCTCAATAATGACTCTCTGGACAGAAAAATAAATCCCAGTTTCTAATGTTTGCTGATTCCTGTGGCACAAACACTCCCACCAAGGCCAATTTCAAGCTACTAACCAGCTCACAGAATCCCTGAGTGTTTTATAACCTGCCGCTGTGATCCTACTGAGTGTTCAATAGGGAGGGTTTCCCTAGCTAGAAACTTCCATGAACATCAAGAGGACCAACTGACTTAGCACATGTAAATTGCCTAACAGAATTTGATTTTTCCAGAACAGATTTCTGTAAACACCAGTGCTTTTTCATTCCATGTGTCTACTTAAGATGCTTGTTGACTCCATTTAACAGATTTAAGATCTTTACAAGGGCTAAAGCCTAGAATGTTTTTTCTACCTGTATCAGGAGTCTTTTACAGAACCATGGTGTCAATTACCCCCAAAGCATTGCATTTATGCTTCAGGAGTCAGAATATAGACTTTTAAAAGTCCCAGCAGTGGGGCTCCTGGTTGGCTCAGTCGGTTATGCGTCTGACTTCAGCTCAGGTCATGATCCCACGGTTCGTGAGTTCAAGCCCTGCATCAGCCTCTGTGCTGACAGCTCAGAGCCTGGGGCCTGTTTCGGATTCTATGTCTCCCTCTCTCTCTGCCTCTCCCTTGCTCATGCTCTCTCTCTCTCTCCCCCCGTCCATCAAAAATAAACATTAAAAAATGTTTACAAAATAATAAAAGTCCAGGAACAAAGATTAATATGTATGCTGTGATGGATAGATGGGTAGGGTAAAATGGTTATCTGCAGGGCATTAATTTTCTCCTCGTACGCAGAGTCCTCTCTTGAGAGTAAAAAAAAAAAAAAAAAAAAAAAAATCAGCATTTCTCCAGACCTTGGCATTGAAACTTTTATCTATCCTTTGCCATCTTAACTTTTTTTTTTTCATTTCTATTTTTCAATATCCTTTTCAAATTCATTATAGTGGCATTCTTACTTTATTTTCTCCTTGGACTTCCATCAAACTCTTGGTTTACATTTTTTTTTTAATCTTAAGTCATTGCTTTTTCCCATTTTTCTTCTTCTGTTAATTTGTGTTTAGCACCATGCCATTTTTTAGCTTCTGCTTTACCTTAGTTTGGAGGCAATAACTTGAATACACTTGACATATAAGAAATTGCATAGATCTTACACAGTCTGATGAATACTGGCAAATGTAGATATGTTTTTGAGATCATTTATTGTGTTGTTTTTTATCAATGAAGGGCTCTTTGTTTTTAATTTTTTTTAAATATTTAACTCATTTTTCAGAGAGAGAGAAAGAGAGCCAGAACATGAGCGAGGGAGGGTCAAAGAGAGAGAGAAAAACACAGAATCTGAAGCAGGCTTCAGGCCCTGAGCGGTCAGCACAGAGCCCAACGTGAGGCTTGAACTCACAGACCGCAAGATCATGACCCGAGCTGAAGTCAGACGCTCAACGGACTGAGCCACCCAGGCGCCCCAATGATGGACTCTTCATAATTGCTGAATATCATAACTTGTTAGATATTCTCTTACTGATGTACAATTGTGTGGTTTTCAGTTTGGGTTAATTATGAATAATGCCTCCGCAAACATCTTCATTCAAATCTTATCTGGGATATATGTTTGTACATTTTTTTGGTGAGGGCATAAATACCTCGTGGCGAAATTGATGGGTTAGAGGCTAGCTGTATAGATAATGTTATAAGAAATTGCCAAACTATTTTCATAAGTGGCTATGACATTTTAATTCTTACCAGCAATGTCTGAAAGTTCCAGTTACTCCACATCCTCACCACATTTGGTGATTTCTGTTTTCCAGCTTTTGAACTGTAGCCATTCCAGTGGGTATGCAGTGTGATATCTCATTGAGGGTTTCAAACTGCAATTACTTTTTGAAGGCTGATGAGGTTAAGCCTGGGTTCATGTACTTATTTGCCTTCCTATATCTTCTTATGTCAAGTTTTCTTTTTCTTATTTTTTTGTTGTTGATTTGTAGAAACTCTTTATATATTCTGTGTACAGGTTCAGTATCAGATATACGTATTGGTGAATATATGTATTGTGACTATTCTTTACCAGTCTTTCACCTGCCTTCTCATTCCTCCACAAAGTCCTTGGAGAGGTCTGGATAGATAGATGGTTCTCTGTGTCCTGGTAAATTTATACCTACAGAGATATTACCTGTCAGTTGGAACCTCTGTGGGGGAGAGAATAGAATGGAATTAGAATGGAAACGGTTATTGAAGATTGACCTCTCTTGTAGAAAAGGGACAGAAGCAGGATTAGGCAGAGGGTGCATTCAAACTGAGGTGCAGAGCTGAAAATCGGCCAGTTCAACAGGGAACTCTAGACAAAGATTGCCAGTTAGAGTCTCCCCGTGTTGGGCAGGTAGTGGTAGACTTTGCAGTCTTGCTCTCACTGCCTGGGACTGCACTGAGTACCTGGGACCACTCTGAGTAGAGTCATCCTGAAGGATGACACCCAGGAAATACAAGCCATACAGATACAGGCTACACCAAGCCCACTCCTTACGCTACATGGATCCCTTGCTCCATAAAATTTGGAGAGAAGCCTCTTCAGTATCCCCGCAGGTCTTGCTTCCTGTGAGGATGCTTTGAATCGGACATCCCTGCACAGTGTCTGCAGATGACTTTGGGCTACAGGTGATACTCATCCACCTCTTCTTCCACTGCCATTATAAATTTCCCTCGCCCCGAGCCCTCACTTTTGCGGGTCTCAGTGTTTCCTTGACCATGTGTGACACAAAATCTCCTTCTGGGAAAGGTGGCTGAGTCCTTGGTTATGATACCCATCTCGAGAGAGGCTTTCTGCACACGTCCATTTATGGATGGAGACCCTTCTTCTTACCCTTTAGACTCTGGACCCCAGGAATCCAAAGGTACCATTCGAAGCTGTAGCTTCTCGTCGAATAAGACTCTTGTCATGTTCTCTCTCCACTATTTCTAAAGTCCAATCCCAGACAGGAAAGTAGTAGAGTACTGTCCATTCCAGGCCCCTAGTTGATGAACTGAGCCGTGTACAAAGGAATCTTAGACTTCTTCTCCTCTATTAGTTCTCATGCAGGAACCCCATGCAGCTGTGAGGAACAAAAAGGGTGTTGATACACCCATGTTGTATAATAGCAGGGCCAAGCCCCTGAAGCAGGGCATGCCCAGGAAGCTTGCTTGCGTCCTCTGGCCATGATTACACTCATTTCTTAGGCACTGTTTCCGCCCTGTTATCGATGGCTGCTGGACACACAGAGCATTTGATGTAACAGGTCTCTCAGCAGATCTCTAAAGCGGTTACACCATTTTGACTCTAAACCAGCCACGTATGAACATACTAGCTGCCCTGCCTCCCGAACATTTACTATTATTGATCTTTTTTAAATTTCAGCCGTTCAGGTGCATGTGTAGAGTTCTCTTGTGGTTTCACATTTACATTCCCCCTGTTAATTCAAATGTTTATAACCGTTACGTGTGATTCTTTTGAGAAGTGCCCGTTTCAGATATACTGTTTATCTCCATGAGATTTTTGCAGTCATACTGTGTCACAGAGGATGGACCCCCAAGTAACAAACTTGGTCTGGGTTTCCTGACCCATGGCACATACATGCGTTAGAAGAGGGTGAGAAGATTTATGGCACGTGAGTCTTTCGAGGAACGACCAAGCAGGATCCAAAATGGTTTGAGAGAGCTAGGTAAGGAGGCTGGTTTGGGGTTTCATGGTGGTTAGAGGGTAGGCCTGGAGTGACGATTTCTTTACAGTTTGAACCACCCGCGAGTACCAAGAAAGGGAACATCTGGGCTTCTCATCAATGTCCCCAGGAGCGAGGCAGCAGCAGAGAAAGCGGCGGGTTGAGGCTGGCAAATTTTGAGCAGTCACGTATCAAACACGGAGTCAGACTCTTTGTTACTCTTTGTATTTTTGGTGATGACTGAAAAAATATTTATATATTACGGATAACCGTGTTTTGTCTCATCTATCCACTGTGAGTGAACATTTTCCAAGTCTGTGCTTTGTCTATTCATTTTAAAACTTGAAATACAGAAAATCTTTCATTTTCAAGAAGCTAATACATCTTTTTTTTTTTTTTTCTATTACGCACAGCGATCTTTGTGATCCGCCCCCAAATCCTTGCCCTTTGCAACATCGGGAAGATATTTTCCTATGCTTTCTTCGAGAAGTTTTTTGACTCGAGGCCAATAATCCATTTCAAATGATTATTTCCTGAATCAAGGTATGTGAGATTTGAAGTTTTTGTTGTTCTTCCATGCACATATCCTCTTATTCCAGAATCATTTGCTTAAGCAAATATTTCTTTCTTCCCATTGAAATAACTTGATAGATTGGCCAAAAATCAGTTGACTGCTTATGTGTGGGTTGATCAGAACTCCCGATGCTGCTTCACTGATCAATTAGTTACCCTTAAGATGATACCGTACTGTCTTGGCTACTGAGGTTTTAGACCAAGTGTCAAAGTCAGGAAGTGAAAGCCCTCCAACATTTTTCTTCTTTTTCAAGATTGTTGCGGCTGTGGTCAGCCCTTCGCATTTTCATATACATTTGACATTTAGCTGTCTCTTCCTTCAAAGGGGCTGATTTCGTTTTGATAGGGATTTTATTGAATCTATGAATCCACTTTGTGAAAACACATCATAAATATTGTGTTTCCAACTCATGAATATAGTGTAAGCAGGCCTTTCTTAGCCTGCCACTGATAGGTGCAGATTTCAGTTACCATGGTTTTGAAGTTCTAGATCAAAAGGAAAAGGTGAACTGAGCTATTTGCCCCCACCCCCCATATAAAAATATAGTTTCTCTCTTCTGTAGAAATCTCATCTTTTAGTCTGTTGTGCTAGAGTCTATCTTATCTTTAACCTTACCACGTTTGTCTTCTGGGATAGCACGGGGTGAAGGATGGGAGGGCAATGGAATAAAGCACTGAGGTCCCCCTATGGTTAGGGAAGCAGCCGTCTTTTTCTTCCACCTTGTTCCTAGTACCAAACCAGTTGCCCACTTCACTTTATCACAGTGACTAAAGTAATGGGACTTCCCTGGTTCTAATTAGACACATATTTTCCCTTTTAATATTGGAGTCTTGTTTCTAAGCACCATTCTGTGGCTTGGTAGCTGCCACACCTACCTTGTGTTGACTACCTGTTTGCTGAGATATCTCCAGAACTAAATGCTGCAGAGATCTCTTCCCTGTTGGGGCCGCCACACGGCACATGTGTACTTCTGCTCGGACTGGTGCTCACCTGGTTCAGATTTTTTTTCAAACAGACAAGGAACCAAGGAAATATACTTTCCCTGATAATATTAATGCATATGTGTTGAACATCATTTTCAAAGCCCTAGAGTACACAATGAAGAAAATAGTTGAAATCACTCATAATCTCCCAACTCAGAGAGAGAACTATTGTTATTGCAAAGGTTTATACTTTTTATAAAGTCATACTAATATACACACATGTAACTCTACATGTGCTGATTTTGCAAGTTTTATTGTGTCTACTTACTGTTTAAACCAGGTGATAACACTGGTCTTTTAAAAATATGAATGAATACGAATGACAAAGCTAAATTTTCTATTTAGCGTTGCCTTGGCTGAGGTCGTGCACTTCCCGGGGCTGCCCATATCCAATAACTGAGTGAGACGGGTTATAAAGGTCTTAGGCATTTGGCCCAAAGCAGAACAATTCAAGGGTGCAGACCTCAGTGCAGAACTCTTTTAAGGGTTGGGTGAAGCTCCCTATATACTTTTGGGGCCAAACTCTCAGTATCTGCTTCCAAAGAACCCAACCTGCCGCAGTCACTTTGACCTTGTCCGTCACAGACACATTGATGCACACACAAAATAGGGTCCCTAGTCTCAGAGATAACTACTCTTACCAATTGCTGTACATCGCCACTGAAGACAGACAGACACAGACACTCACACGCACACAATATGGTATTTGCTATGGGCTAAATGTTTATGTCCTATCTCCAAGGTTCATATATAGAAATCCTCATTCTCCAATGTAATAACATTAGGAGGTGGGGCTTTTAGGAAGTGATTAGGTCATGGTAGTAGAATCCGCATGAAAGGGAAGGGATTAGTGTCTTAGAAAAGGGAACCCAGAGAACGTTTTGCTCTTTCTGCCCTGTAAGGACACAGTGAGAATATGGCCATCTGTGAACCAGGAAGAGGGCTCTCACCAGATACCAAATTTACTGGCACCTTGATCTTGAACTTGAAGCCTCCAGAACCGTGAGAAATAAATGTCTCTTGTTTAGGCCCCCCAGTCTATGATAATTTGGTACAGCAGCCAGAATTGACTAGGACAGTATTGTTTTCTTTGTAATTTTTACATGGACTATACCGTATATATTTCTCACTGGGCAACTTTATTATTTTTTTTATTTTCTTCTCAAAAGTTTGTTTACAGATGATTCACATGTGTTGACCTACCTCATCATTTGAAGTGTTGCTTCATTTCATACTTACATACTCTTGACTTAAGGCAGTTTATTTAGCCCTTTCTCTCTTGATGGACTCATAGGTTATTTCCAGTTTTTGTGTATTTACCAACAATATCAAAAACAATACCTTTGCATATAACTCCTTCTGAAAAGGCGGGACCGTATGTCTAGGTAGGTACTAAAAAGTGAATTTACTGGGTCAAAGTAAGAGTCCTATTATTATCACATGCTCCCCAGCAATGAACATGACTAACACATTCCCTATATCCTCTTTCTTACACTTGATGTGTTCAACTGCCATTTTTATCCTGTAAATTTACTGCTAATGTCTTCTTTAAAATGTTTATTGAGATGCATTTATCTCTCAGTATTTTCTTTTCTCTTTTATTTTATTGCCATTATCTAAACTTTACAACTTACATTATGCCTCCACATCTATAATCTCATGTTCCCAACAGTTCTAGAAAGTAGGCAGAGCAACAATTTGTGCTAATGAAGTTTGGAAGAGAAGATTTCAATACAAATGTTCGCCTCTAATATAATAACATGTAAATACGTTTAAAAGTAAAGTTCCGCAGTATTTCCATATATTTAATATTGTAACATTTCGTTTTGCTATTTCCTGAAAAAAATAAAACACTTATTTCTAAACATTGCTGTGTCTACTATTCAGTTGAAAAATATCTTAATTCAAGGGCAATTGTGACAGTTTATTCATTTTAAATATTAGGCAGCTTTCCCTCTGAGAAAATTGTCTTTTTTTTATTATGGTATTAATTATCTTCACAGTTCCCTAAATTCCGAATCCAAGACCATTTGCCTAGTTATTGCTTAAAACAGTATAATATCATCTGTCTAAAAGTTATCCAACAACTTCAGAGACTTTAATTAAATTTTCATTCTTTTCTTGCTGCAACAGAAATGGAATTTTTCTTAGATAAAATATACATATAAACTTGACCCTGAAATTAGCAGCTCAAGGAGTGTAACACAAATTTTAATGAGCTATTATTGGAAACCAATAGACGGGATGTGACAATGGATTGCAAAATATAATTTATGGCACTCTCCTTAATTTTCAAACTAATTTAACTTCTGAAAAGTTTGGCACTGTCTTAAATAAAGAGTAACTAAATACCTGATAGAATATACAAATACGGTCACCTCAAGTTCCCTCTTTTCAGGAATATTTTTGCCAAGAATCTTGGCCACCTGCGCTACTCTCTCTCTCTCTCATTATATATATAATCTCTTCTTTTGCCCAATTATGTATCTTAGTACTCATTTCTTAGTCAATCCCTTCTTCCTATCTTTGTTTTACTAAGATTTTCAAAGCTGAGTTCACTTACTCTATGCCATCCCACTGGCAGCCTGACAATGAAAAGCCTCTGCTCCACCATTAGAATAACCTTGGGATATATTGTGCTGCCCGTACCAAGGTTAGTAACCAGCCAGATGAGAGAGGCTCTCACTGCCTTCAAGCCCTGCTATTAGTCAGGGTTCTCCAGAGAACAGAACCAATGGGATATATAGATAGAGATTTGGAGAGAGAAAGAGATAGAGAGATAGAGACAGAGACAGAGAGAGAGAGAGAGAGAACTGATTGTAAGGCATCAGCCCATGTAATTGTCAGGATGTACAAGTCCCAAATTTATAAGGCAGGCTGACAAGATGAAAATTTAGGTAATATGTTTCAGTCTCCTTGAGGCTAAATTCCTTCTTCAGGGACCCTCAATCTTTAAGGCCTTCAACTGGTCTGAAAAGGCCTACCCACATTACAAAGGGTTATTTGCTTTATTGAAAGTCTACTGATTTCAATGTTCATCATAGCTAAAAAATACATCCATACCAATACCTAGACTGGTGTTGGACCAAATACCTAGCTATCATGGCATAGCCAATTTGACGCTTAAACTCAACCGTAACACTCAGAAATAAGACTCAATCCTTAATATTCCAAGGCAAAAGGAAAGGAATGAGAAACAAAGCAAAATAAAACGAAGGAAAAATGCAATGCAGAGACACAGCCACACAAGCACAGACAGCTAATACTTATCACCTTCGTTGGTGCTTCTTCACTTAAGCTTTTTTTTTAAGGCTCATTTTTTTTAATAATATTTTTAACGTTTCTTTATATTTGAGAGAGACAGAGATAGAATGCGAGTGGGTTGGGGCAGAGAGAGAAGGAGGCACAGACTCCGAAGCAGGCTCCAGGCTCCAAGGTGTCATCACAGAGCCCAACGCAGGGCTCAAACTCACGAGCTGTGAGATCATGACCTGAGCTGAAGTTGGACACTCAAGGGACTGAGCCACCCAGGTGCTCTAATGTTCATTTATTTTTGAGAGAAACACAGAGCGTGGGCAGGGGAGGGGCAGAGAGAGAGGGAGACACAGAATCTGAAGCAGGTTCCAGACTCTGAGCTGTCAGCACAGAGCCTGATGTGGGACTTGAACCCATGAACTATGAGATCATGACCTGACCCACAGTGGGACACTCAACCAACTGAGTCACCCAGACGCCCCTCTACTTAAAGTTTAAATCAGGAATTAATGTGTATATTTGCATGCCATTTCTTTCTTAGTTTATTTCTTTACTTTTTAGATAAGTAATACAAAATAATATGATTCCCAGTGTTTTACTGCAAGGCACTAAAGTTGTTGACATGTAGTGCCCATGTAGTTGACAAAAGGCCTTAAAATTGTACCTATCACATGAAGATAGTCAAAAGAACAGTGGAGGTTTGATCAGACAAGCAATTTGGGCTCAGGATATTGGACCCCTTTAAGTTATGAAAGGAGAATAGAAAAAAGAAACAAGATATTTGTATGAAGTTAGTAGGAATGAATTGCATGCTCGTACAGGGGAAGCGAAAATAAGAGAGACTGACCCACAGTTAAAAAAAAAAAAAAGATTGGGGTTGATGAACTTGAAGAATCGCCATGATAGGCACTCTGAAACCGTGACCTGCAAAGGTAGAATGGGGACTGTGGAATCCTGGCGTGAGAGCAGTGCCCTCACTAAAGATGTAAGATCCGGATGAAGAGGCATGAAGAAAAGGTTTTTGGAAGAGGTGAAGGAATTGAGAGGCCCAGTGGTTTATAAATTACCTATTTGTATATGGATACACCTGCAAGTTCCAATAGGAAGAGCAGTGGGAGGAGAGGAAACCAGCAGCCAAGGTCTTCAACAAATGGAGGAAGTTGACTGCAGGCTTCACGCATCACTTCATCTAGAGAGTGCAGCTAGGGTCATAATTCTGTGGTACAGCCTTCAAAGGAAATGGAGGTGGAGACTGGGCAAGGATGTCAGGGGGATATTTAGGGAGTAACGATGGTCCAGAGGCACTGAGTAAAGGGTTGGAAGAAGGAACAGTAATTCTGCCACCAAGCGCAGTGTGCTAGTCGTGAGATGAAGCCAAAGATTCGTGAGGCCAAAAATGTCCAGAGCCAAAACAACTGCAGGCAACAGTTGGTGTCGCGAGGAGGGAAAATCCAAGAGTTTGGAGCCTTTGCCTTGCAGGATTGGGATGTCCATCTTTCTATCGGGTGATCATTTCGTGATGCCTGGTGAGATTCGACGGGAACAGGAAAGCTATGTGACATCAGGGTTCTCCCTACCTGATCTTATGTTATGCCTACTATGTGGTGGGGTTATGTGTAGTTATAACATTTTCCACATTGCTGATTTGGGGAGCAAAGAACTGAAATCAATGGAACTTTGAAGGGAAAATGTTACCCAAGTAACGCGCATCAAGGGGTCACCCTTCTCCTCTTCCAATTTCACAAAATACACTACTTTTCCCTAAATGACATGACAGTAATGCCATTCGCTGCCAACTCACTGTCATTTTGGTGCCAAAAATCATCACACTCTTGTGTCACAGATATTAGAGAACCACATGAAAAAAAATGTGTTGACATTTTTCACTCACAATAATATAGGATTGATTGTTTCCATCTTTAATTTATCCGAAAATATATGTGAAAAAAAATGCAGTGACTGAATCACAAATGACAGTAACTGAAGAGTAGATAATAAGACTTGAGGAAAAAAAAAAAAAAGCTAACGACCAGAATTTTAATTCTTATATTAGTAGAAAAATAACCTTATTGGACGGTTAAGAAGCAAACATGAGGAGATTCAGTGATCCTTCTGGATTATGCTTTGTGTTAAATATGATCTGTAGCAAACCGATACAAAGGGTGTTTTAATATGGCATCCGGCCGCATAAATAATCTGCTTTTTTCTGTACATCTTAAAGCAACTTCCAGTTCTTGATTATTTTATTAGTATAGAGAATTCTAGCACTGGTAAGATTCTTATAGATGATATAATCCAGTTTACCATTTCACTGATGAGAAAATGGAGGCAGAGCTAGTTTGGCAACCGCTAAAATTCAGCAGTCATGCTTTACTGTAAGCTAGGCATTATTCAGTTCTTTTTAATCAAATTTAAATGTGGAATTTCAGGCCATGATGAAGCCTGGAAGCTTGTTTCCCACACAGCACAATGTGAAGCGAAACTCGGACACTCCCACAATGGGTTCAGCACTCTGCTTATGAGACACATTATTTTCCCATTGAACCAAGGATAGAGGAGCATTGCATTACTCATATTAACTTGCTTCTTATAGTAAATTCACCCTTGGGATTCTGATTGGTCTTCTTTCCTGGGAAACATATAAGAAGAGGGTTGGTAAGAATATCTACGACTCTTGATGTTGCAGTTACGCTCAAGGCTGTAACTGAGTCTCACCGTCCATCTCTTCTGTCACACGTTCTACAACTCAATGAGCACCTCTGCGACTCTAAGTGATTTGTTTCGTGGGGCAACCCAGATCTCATCCCTGAAGGGTCTGAACTCTTGTTTTTCATGCCTATCTCATGTCTGCTGATATGTTTGTCCATTGAACAATAACATTGGTTATCAGAACACCAAGAGACAGTCCATTTCTTTTTTTTTTTTTTACAATTCACTCAAAAAATTTATATATTTTTTTTTATTTTATTTTATTTTTAAATATAATTTATTGTCAAGTTGGCTTTCGTACAACACTCAGTGCTCATCCCAGCAAGTGCCCTCCTCAATGCCCATCACCCACTTTCCCCTTTCCCCTACCCCCCCATCAACCCTTAGTTTGTTCTCTGTATTTAAGAATCTCTTATGGCTTGCCTCCCTCCCTCTCTGTTTGTAACTTTTCCACCCCTTCCCCTCCCCCATGGTCCTCTGTTAAGTTTCTCAAGATCCACATATGAGTGAACACATATGGTATCTGTCTTTCTCTGATTGACTTATTTCACTTAGCATAACACCCTCCAGTTCCATCCACGTTGCTGCAAAAGGCCAGATTTCATTCTTTCTCATTGTCAAGTAGTATTCCATTGTATATATAAACCACATCTTCTTTACCCATTCATCAGTTGATGGACATTTAGGCTCTTTCCATAATTTGACTATTGTTGAAAGTGTTGTTATAAACATCGGGGTACATGTGCCCCTGTGCATCAGCACTCCTGTATCCCTTGGGTAAATTTCTAGAAGTGCTATTACTGGGTCATGGGGTAGTTCTATTTTTAACTTTTTGAGGAACGTCCACACTGTTTTCCAGAGAGACAGCCCATTTAGTCACTTGAGCGCCGAACATATTCTTCCTTTCTCCATGATGAGGGAGAGAAAGCCAACCTCTTCATAATTGGGGTCATTAGACCTGCCAGTATGATGGTATCTTTCCTTGTGTATTAGTCTCTTAGCATGAGGAGACTGAATGCTCAAGAGACACCCACGGCTTGGAGTTCAGTGGGGCTTCTACAGTGTTACCAGGTGAAAACATTCCCTCTACAAGAACCAAGACCTCCCAATTCACAGAGCTTAAATATGGGATTATAGGGAATACATATTCTCTGACTAGGTGGCTGGTGAGGGGGGGGCACTCCACATTGTACTTTTAGTTATTGAGCAGATGCATCTACTTAGAGAAGAACCACATAAGAGTCATTACTTTAGGATACATGTTCTGTCTTCACGAATGGTACCCCATCTCCGACCAGGAACCTCAATGACATATTTAAGAGGTCAATCCACCACTGTATTATCCCAAGATCTTTGAGGTGGTGTAATATATGGTAGGAGAAGTCAGGGATGCATCTGTGAGTTACCCGCAGTCTATATCTCCAGGAGCTGAGGGATAGATGTGTCCGCCCTGGAGAAGAAACACATGAGGCACGGAGCACTTCAGTGGTTTTGATGCAGGCTCCTTGATCTTGAGTACAGTGTGATTAAAGGGTAATCCTGTGTACGGTCATTATTTTATGGACCAATATTTTACGAAGAACCTACTATGTGAGCTATAAGAGTTCGCCATCAAGCGAGAGGCTAGAGAAAAATGTTCTGAAGGTGGTGCTAAGAAAGATGTCAGAAAGGATCAACATAGGCTGTTGTGAACATTGAATAAGACATCACCTATGAATTTGCCCAAAATGGTACTTTTTAAAACCATTTATTTCGTCTTGTTGAATCTTAAAGTTTAGGATTACAGTTTTATTAGGGATGGGCAATTATCCCAATAATTTTGATAAATGGATGATTTCTCTGAATTTGGAGATCAACCTGTTTGTTTGAGTGCCCAGCTTATAAAAAGGGCAGAATTGGGAAAAAAAGGGGTTACCTATCTGCCAGTCAATATAAATTAATTAAACCTGGGGTCAGTGAAGAGGTCTTTGCAGCACCTGGCTCACCTTCAAGGCTAATTTTGTCTGTGTAGAGAAACTGTCTCCTTCTGCAAAGTAGAGAGCAGAGTAATCTCCTGATGGTGGGTAGGTAGAGAGAGTGAGGTAGAGACCCCAAAGAGTGTAATGAGATTTCATACTGGTCCCTGAGGTGATGATAAAGGGAGATGATCAAGGATATGAAATGAATTCAGAGGAGTAGTTTGGTGACTTGGATAAGAGAAATGATGAGCAACCTGAAGGATGTCGGGTAGCTTAGTTGAGGCAGGAAACTTGGTGCATTTCAGATCCTTTTTTTAATTTATTTTTATATTTTATTTTATTTTATTTTATTTTATTTTATTTTATTTTATTTTTTTAAATTTACATCCAAATTAGTTAGCATATAGTGAAACAATGATTCCAGGAGTAGATTCCTTAATGCCCCTTACCCATTTAGCCATCCCCCCTCCCAAACCCCTCTAGCAACCCTCAGTTTGTTCTCCATATTTATGAGTCTCTTTTGTTTTGTTCCCCTCGCCGTGTTTATATTATTTTTGTTTCCCTGCCCTTATGTTCATCTGTTTTGTCTCTTTTTTTTTCAAATATGCAATGTATTGTCAAATTGGTTTCCATACAACACCCAGGGCTCATCCCAACAGGTGCCCTCCTCAATACCCATCACCCGCCCTCTCCTCCCTTCTACCCCCCGACAACCCTCAGTTTGTTCTGCTTTTAGGAGTCTCTTAAAGTCCTCATATGAGTGAAGTCATACGATTTTTACTCGGCAATCAAAAAGAATGAAACCTTGCCATTTACAACTGGGTGGATAGAACTGGAGGGTATTATGCTAAGTGAAATTAGTCAGTCAGATCCTATTTGATGAAAGTAATTCCCAATCCATTAGGCGGGATACAGCAGCAGACAACTGCATCCTGTATGTCGTGCTCAACTCAGATGAATACAGCAGTGTGGCTTCATGTGGGCTCTGTGTATGGAAGCCAGAAACAAGGCAATCTCCTGAAAGAGGGGCTAACGAATCAAATGTTCACAGGGACCGAGGAGACAGGGCAAATGAGTGACTCACGGCAGTTGCAGCCAAGGACAAGTGGCAAGGACAATGATCTCACGAATAGCATGTGCAAAGCCTGTGTGAATGGCTCTGCTAGAAGTCAGCCTCAGCTGAGGGCTTCTGTGAGAAGCAGAAGAGCTTCTGTTGTAAGAGCTCAAACATTTTGCAATGCAGTATGTAATATTTATGTAAATCTATGTGAATTTCTGGTATCTAAATGTTGGAACTAAACACATTTTTAAAATCTGGCTGGGCCAAAGTCTATGAAAATCAGAGGTTACCTATAGGCTTCTACACTGAAACTCTGAAATAAAAATTTGTCAGAATCTTAATGTAGAGGGTAAAGCTTCAGAGAAGGACTTTGATGGCATCTGGGAGTCCAGGTATAAATCAGAAAACTGAGGAGCCATGTCAGTAATTAGGGTTGGGGTATCTACAAGGGTGAGAAAAAACCTAGAGTTCTGTCGGCAAGCTAGCACCCTAGTATGTACCATGTAAGCCTGAAAGTTTGGTTTCCAATCTCTTCACGAACTTCCAGGACAGAGGGACAGATCTGAGGACAGAAGGCAAGGGAGATATTGAGGAAAGTGACAGACCACTCGAGGTTAGTAGCTGGCAGGTGTAATAACCAAGGGAACTTATACACAAGGCAACAATTAGAGTTGATCTTCTCATCCTTCTACCAAATCTTAAAAGGTGGTATAGAGGTCTTCACTGGGTCAGTCCCATGTACTGTCCAGAAGGCCACAGCACCACATCACTCTGTCAAGGCTGTGTCCCTGGGACAGCCTCTGGGAGAAGGGAGGGCAAGCAGAATCCACATTCCAGAAATAGGGGAGGAAGGAGGAGCCTCTGAGTGCTGGGGTCCAGCTCACAGGTCAATCAGTGGTTACATCCCTTCGATGCCCTCCCCCAACACTCCACCTCTCATCATGACCAGCTTGTACAACCTCACACGTCCCCTTATTCTGCAATGTGATCTGAGTATTAAGCAGGGGGTCTCACCAGAATGAGGGTGGCTTCTTTGTGGGTATCTGGAGGCATTGGAGGCAGATTCCACAGCAAAAATACAAGCACATGCAAGAGGAAACACGATTAAGACAATGATTTCCAAATTCTGTGATGACTTATTCCACCAAGAGCCTCCTGATCTCAACCATTGATTTTTTTTGAAGTTTCTTTATTTTAGAGAGACAGAAAGAGGGTAAGAGAGGGAGGTGCAGGCAGAGAGGAAAAGAGGGAATCCCAAGCAGGCTCCCTGTTGTCAGCACAGAGCCCAACGTAGGGCTTGATCTCAGCCTGATGCAGGACTCAGTCTCACAACTGTGATATCATGGCCTGAGCCGAAACCAAGAGTTGGACCCTTAACAGACGGAGCCTTATTAAGTCTCCTGGACTTGGGGTTGTCTCACTTAGGACATTCACTTGTGTTCTCATGTGATTAAATAAAGATAATACATTGGGACACTCATCAGGTATGAACACACAACATTCTGTTTGAATAAGGGTATGGATGCCTCCTTGTGAGGTAGTAAGCCTTTGGAGGATAGCCTTTTCTCATTAAAGGCATTTCGGTGTTCACTAAGGACAGGCTTTGTTGGCTATCATTTAACATTTTCTGGGTGACTTTAGTAAAGCCTTCCATGTGTGCTACAATGTCCTCTAAGCCAAAGAAAGAAACAAAGACAGTGACCAAATGATTGTACCAGAGTGTGCCCACCTGGTCCGAAGGAGAGGGAGATTGGTAGCTTTAGGAACGTGGGCTGGTTGTACATACCCTATATGGTGGCTGAGATGGGCAACACTTTCAAGCATGAGGACAGACTGGGAACAGGATATGCTGGGCAAAAACCCTTACCTTCTCTCTTTTGATGGTGTGTATTACATTCGAGGTATAGTGTATTTCAATAGGTCCAGCTTGCAGCAGGACAATGGGATTCCAGTGGAGACTGAGTAGTTCTTACCCAAAGCGCAAAATAACTCACCCCTCCAGAGGATGTCCTATTGAGAATTCCAGTAGTTAACTTCTTCCCCAGGCACGATGGTGTGTGGTGTTTCAGTAGCACAACACGTTGATTCATGGGGAGGGTTGGGGCAATGGCTGTTTCCAAAGGCTTTCACACCTTTATGGTATTGGGTGCCTTGGTAGGGGTCCCCAATCTAGCATATGGGTTAACGGACTATAGGCTGATAATTCAGGTATATTAAAGTCTGGGACGGCCACAGGTCGATTCGCTCGTTAGTAACTTAATCTGCTGCTTTGGCATTTCATGTTTTTCTTTCTACCAATGCTGCTGTTTGCAATTATAAGAGAATGAAACCTCCATTCAATGTCACGTTCTTTTTCCCGGTCTTCATACTGTTGGAATGTGACGCCCCTCATCATTGTCCAGTCAATGAAGGTATCCACACATGACACAGCTTCTCTAGTCCCCTACAGGTGGCAACCTAGTTTGCATGGTGACAGGCAATTTTGAATCAGACCAGACACAATGTCCGCACAAGCAAAGGGACACTTAGAACTCACACTCAGGTGGGAGGAGGTCAATATGATCAATTTGCCAATCCCTTACCAGTTGGGGACTCCCGTGGTTGGTCCCAGACTCCTTTGGCAGTTGTATTGGGCACTGTTTAGAATTCTCAGTACCTGCTGTTACTGCGCTAACCAAGTCACTGTATGTCAGGAGCAAGCCCGGATCCTTGGCAATATGTCCTCTATATGGGTACAATGGGGGCAGCTCCTTCCCTGCACCCAATCTTCTGTGTTTACCAAAGGATCAGTTGTCAGAGTTCAGACCTGAGCTAAGGCATCAGCTTCTTCTTTGCCAGGAGTGTCAGTGTCTTATAAGCTGGGATGTGGAAGAGAGCGTGTACCTCCTCGTGCTCTTGCGGGTTGATTCAAATATCTTTTCACACATCCTGACCCCACAAGGGCTTATTTGTGATTGCTTACCCCTCAGCTTCCTGTTATCTGAGTCATAGGGTTCATCTCCTTAAAACAGCCCAGCTGTCAGTGCACAGAGTTACTAGCCAGGGCTCATGGGTGATCGCCAGTCAAGCCACTCTGAGTTCAGCTAACTGGCTGAACCATACAGCTGTGTGAGAGGTTCCACCCTAGCCCAGCTAGGACCTGGTGACCTATGGGGGATATATCAGGTTTCTTCCCCCTACCAGACTCTGGGATCAAAATCCTAGGGGTTCTCTCCCCTTCTGTTGTCTCTGCCACAGTGCTTGACCCACACCTTAAAAAGTTATGGATACATCTAAGTTAAATGGTAGCCTTGATTGGAAGATACTAGAGGGTTGATCTGCTTCGCTAATACTTTTTGTCTTCCCAAAGGTAGCTTGTTGCTCTGACCTCCACTCCTACATTTGTTCTTCCCTTTGAGGTAGCATAAGAGATGGAGGCAATGTGCCAGGTGAGGAACAAAAGTCCTTCAAACTCCCAAATCCCTGCAAAGGCAGGCACCGCTTTCTCATTCTTAGGGATTACATAGGTCTGCACCTGATCGCAGCTTATGGGATAACACATGTTTACCTAGCCAGACAGCTCCCCAAAATGCCATGGCATTGCCTAGGCCTTGAATTTTCTGTGGGTTCACCACCCACCCTCTCCCTGGTAGATGTCCGAACCGAGTCTGCAGAGTGTCCTGAAGCAGAATCAAGTCTTCACATGATAACCTCATTCTTTCAACGTAATGGGTCCAGGTTACTGATGTGGAGAAGGAGAACAGGGACAGGTTTCAGGTTACCATCCCATGAGGCATGGTGGGGCTGTACAGGTAATCGTGTGGAAGCACTTGAAGAGCCCACTGTTGCCCCTCGTAGTGAACTCAAATTGATGTTCTGATTCAGCGGCCAGGGATGTACTGCAAGTGGAAATTTTCTAGGTCCAGTGGAGCATGGCACCTCCTAGAACGTGGCCAAGGTATCTAAGATGGTGGCCATGTTGGGCACGTCTGCATGGATGGGGACTCCGTCTTGTGCTCTCAGTTTTCAACAATCCCTTGCCATGAACAATCTGGCTTTTTTTTTTACCTGCCGTACAGGACTGCTGAGGACACTATGGGCAGGGTATAACAGCACTCACTCGGTTCTTGAACAGGCTCTCCTACCTCCTTATGCGCCCAGGAAATTTATATTGCTTGATCGTCACCACTTTTGGTGCGAGTGGCAGGCTTATTGGTTCCCTGTTGGTGTTTCCCCTTAGCAATAGTTTGATTACTCTAACCCAGAGGCAAACTTCAACAACAGAGGTTTGCCAAGTTTGACATTACAGGATATTAATGCCCAGTATGTTCTCTGGTGTTGGGGAGATAAAGGCTGCATATTCTCAGGGTGAGGGAAGAGGCCAAATTTTCAGTGTCAAAGGACTTTACCGGCCATATCTGTTTGCCTTCTATAACCATCAATGGTGTTGAGGAGGCAAGAAAATTTCTGAGGGTTACCATGTCTCAGAGGACATTTGGCTCAGTATCCACCAGAACCATCGCCCTTTGTTTATTTCTGTAGGACAAGTAAACAGTGAGCTCAGTATAAGGGTTCTGATTGATCGCCTCCAATGATCCTCCCATCTTGGCCTGCATCCTATGCCCAGGTGTCCTTGAAGATTCTGCTGGAGTAGGCAGGGAATCTGGGATGGAAGGGGCTGATGTGGCAGGTCTGAATTATTATTCAGGCTTTAAGGTTTTTCCACAGGCCGACCAACACAAGGTTAGATTGTTGGCCTATCTGTTTAGAGGAGGTCCCCACATCAGTGAACTCAAACCACATTTGTTTTCAGATTATTTTTAGGAAACCCTTTCCAGCGGATTGGAATACTCTTTTGGCTTTCTCAGCTCCCTTTCTGTCTTGGGTCGTTCTTATAATCCACACCCATTACCGGGATTTGTGTTTCCCCAGATCAGTAATGTATTGCCCAACATTATCAATACCTTGTCCCCTGACTGAGCTTAGCATGGATAGCACCATGCCATAATCAGGTTCTGGTGGTGAACTGGAGAACTTTAGCTTCATTCCTACAGTGAATGTGGTCCAATCATGGCCTTTAAAGATAGGGACGCAGGATCCAACTCCCTAACATTTTGTTGTATGTCTTCTACAGATTTCCAGGGTCTCACTTGCCCAAGAAGATGCCCCTCGTTGAGTCAAACCTTTCTGCAGGCTAGAAGAATACAATCTGTCAACGAGCTAATACCTTGAAGCCCCTGAGTGCCCTATAGGCACTTCCGGAGGACCAAGTGTATGATGATGTTGCTCATTTCTTTCGCCTCCCACCCTGTCAGAGAAAAGCCTAGTTATTTCCCCTGGCCTTTTGCTGCGACTTGACAGCCATATCAATAAGCTCTAGTGGAGCATATTGTCTCATTAGGAATATTTCCTGAAATGGGAGCTTCCCTAGGGCTGGTGTTGCTGATGCTATACTTTGCTTTCCTGTATATTAGGGGTGAGAGGGCAAGGGTGTTTTGTCTGCTTCACTGTCACTCACCACAACATCCTCACCTTTTGCAGAGATTCCCTGTGCCACAGTGTGCTCTGTATAGTTTCCCAAACAAGCACATTAAGGCAGCCAGCATTTTGGGGGTTCCCAGATACTCACATGGCGGTCCACAAGCACCGACATAAGGATCATCCCTCCCCATATAAAGGTCTAGGGCCAACTCAGGATTTCCTCGTGGATGCCTCTTTTCCAAGACCCATCTCTTAGGTCTCCTGGATGTCTGCCAATTCCAAACATCTTCTAGAGTGTCCTGGGTGTGATCTGTAACTACCCTGTTTGGGGGGCGTGGAGAGATGGAAGAAAGAGGCTGGCCACTCCAGATGGGTAGGTGGCAGATATAATAAACAAGAGAACATACGTATGAGGCTTTTCTTGTACATAATAGACGAGTAGATCTCCACACTAGCTGGCCACTCTTAAACATTTATATAGAGGCATTAACTGGGTCCAGTCATGTATTCAGTCCAGGTGAACTGGATAGGACCTTTCTCTCCCCAAGGTGCATCCTTGGAATGGCTCTGCTTATGCAAATGGTGGGCCACGCCCACATTCCAGGACATGGGAAGGGAGTGAGGAACCTTCAGTTGTCTGAGTCCAGCTCATGGGTCAGGCGGAGGTCATGTCCTTTCCATGAGCTCCCCCAACAAGTGGGTGTGCTGTTTAATCTTTCTTAGACTCACTACAAGCATCTGTAATTATGGGCGATGGCACGGCTGACTTCACATAGTTCTCTAGAGGCTTAAATAAGGACCACGTCTTTAAGTGGTAGAGAGTTGACTGGCACATCACATGGCCCATGCACTCTAGCATTCCCTTTTCTCTCTGCCCTGACCCCTGCATGTCAAAGAAGAGGATGGAGAATGTCGAGTGGAATTCCTGGCATTCATTTCTCTTCCAGCAATATTTTTGGTAAACATATAAACACATTTTTTCTTTGTAAAAGATACCTCTGATGCCTGTAAATTGTGCTCAATAATTTTCATATACCATCTATTACACAATTTGCAACCCGTCCCTTCTCTCTTACAAAATGGAATAAACGAAAAGGCGAATGCAGAACAACTTTGGTAAAAGCTAGGAAAGGCTATAGAAATGACATATTAGATAGGGGTATGACCCAGGGACTTTCTTAAAATAATTTAGCATCCAGAACTTTGTCATGATGAGTACAATAAAACCCCTGAAACTACCATCTTGAATTTAGGGAAGGCCAGAGGATAAAAAGAGACAGCATTCACATTTATTTTTAGAAGCTCTCACCTTGACTGTTTTTCCTTTGAAAATGAGCTCAGGCTTGATTTAGAAAAGAACTATAAAGTCACGTTAACTCTTCTTAATATTATTCTGAATGCTGTGCTATAGATTGTTCTCAAAAGCTATAGGACTTTTCTTAGCAAAGAACTTTTAGGTACATAACTAGAACAAGATGAGCCTTGGTGCAAATGTAATGCTTTCCCCTCCTTGACAGACATGTTTTTATGCACTGTAGACAATTTCCTACTTTACTCTTTAAGAAAGGAAACAACAGAATGAAAATTTGTGTAAAGGAACGCTAACCCTCAACCCATATGGACATGTGGTCTTGATCCAAAAGGTTGGTTGCTTTGTCCAAAGGGAACCCTGTATGATGATCTTCTAGGAGTGGACGTTTCCACACACATAGGCCATAGGTTAATGCAGATTAAATTCTTTTTATTTATTGAGTAGCAATTTCATTGCAGGAGTCTTTCTAATAGCTACTTCTTAGGGGTAAATACTATAATCTGAATTTTACATGCAGAAACAAACCCATAGAGGATAAATAACCTAACATACTTCTGGCTTTCGTGTGCCTTATGTGACTTTGTGTTTATTCCTCTATTTGTAGTTGTGTATGTGTGATATCTTACCAACTTTTGAGGCTAGTTTGTAGTTGTGTGTGTGTGATATCTTTACTAACTTATGAGGCTAGTTTGTAGTTGTGCGTGTGTAATAATAGCTTTACTAACTTTTGATATCAGGGTTATACTGATTTTGAAAAATGAATTTTAAAATGGCTTTCTGTGTTGTAAAAAAAAATTATATAGCTGGAACATTATATATTTCTAGAAAATGTATAAAGGCTAATCTGTTCAACCACCTGTACTCAGAGGCTTTTTGAGAATAACTTCTGGAAAACTGATAAGCTGATTATCTTTTCCCAAACTTTTTGTCTTTTCAGAATTTCTACTACATTTTCACTTAACTAATTTATATTTCCACCAGAAAATTATCAGTATATCATTGATACATTTTTAACGTATTAGCAGAAAGTGTGATGCTCTCATTGTCTTGGTGATTTTACAAATATTTTAATAAGGAATGTTGGAAGGTAAATTGACTTTTGATGTTTAGATTTTTTTGTTTTTAGTAATTTGTTATCTTTTTGTGAGCTTGATATAATGATAAGGGTAATGACCCCCCCAAATATTTTATTAGCAAGAGACAAAAGGATAATTATTTTGTCATTTTATTTATTTATTTTTTTTTTAAATGTTTTTTTAACGTTTATTTATTTTTGAGACAGAGACAGACAGAGCATGAACAGGGGAGGGGCAGAGAGAGAGAGGGAGACACAGAATCAGAAGCAGGCTCCAGGCTCTGAGCCATCAGCCCAGAGCCCGACGCGGGGCTCGAACTCACGGACCGTGAGATCATGACCTGAGCCGAAGTCGGCCGCTTAACCCACTGAGCCACCCAGGCGCCCCTTATTTTGTCATTTTATATTGACATGAAAATCAAAGCCAAAACACTCAGATGAATTTAACACTTGGAAAATTTATTCCACAACTTCAGAAGGAAAAATGTAAATTCCATTCTTAATATGGATGTTTAAGGAAACTACAATTTCAAAACGAGGTAAGTAAGAGAGGGGATAGGGTAGATCGTCATGGAGGTATTTGTGTTGTCCAACAGTCATGAAGAATCACCTTGACTTGTGTTTATAATGCCTCAGAAAGTTGAAAACAGGAATTTTTAACTTACATCCAATCAAAATTGTATAATGACCCGACTATCCATCTAGTTTTGTTACAAAAAAAAAAAAATGGAAAAGCCAAATGTACCTGCGGCTCTTTACCATATTCCTCATGTGTGCTCATTAATTTCTTTATTCCATTCACATAGTAATGAAGCATCTGGCCAGATTCAGGCACTGAGACAAAGTCATGAATAGGGCAGACAAGTCCCTTAATGGAGCTTGCCCTCTACCAGGGAAGACAAAAATAAACAAGCAAACTGACAAATGACATGATCCCAAATGTTAGCAGCACTATGAAGGACATGGTCAGGGTGATGTGATAGAGAAACAAGGTGGGTCCTCCTTCCGAAGGCTCAAGGGATGGTTTTTCCGAGAAGGTGAAAGGGACATGAGAAAAAAAAAGATGAATCCAGCTATGTGAGGTCCGAGAGGAAGAGCACGTCAAGGACGTGGAAGAACAAACACGAGGGTCTTTAGATGAGAGATTGGCACATCCTAGGACTCTTCCCATGTGTTCCAAGCTTTGGGAGTGGTAGAGGATTCAAGATGGGATGAAGGTGGTATGAGGGACAGAGTCATGACTACAAGAGCCTTATGTAGCAAACAAAGGGATTTATGTTTTAGCTCTAGTGCAACCGAGAGATCACAGGTGGTAAGGAAAGAGCGAGTGGACAGGAGAGATTAGCATCATTACTATTTGTGACTGTGGTTCTTCATGGTTCTACACTGGGAGGAAGAGGACTTCCAGTTGCAGCCCTTGCTTTTGAAATCGACTCTGTGCCATAAAGTAGAAACCACGCGCTCACTCTCCATTTTGAAGGGAGCCGACTTTGCCCTTAGCTCTTCAATGCATTCTTGTTTAGGACTTGTACTTAGCACGATGACAGAATTTGACCTGGGTTTTGTACAAGAGACTCACGGATGGATTTGGTTTGGAGAGTAAGATGACAACTTATCCTTTTTTAGCGGTGTTCAGAAATAATCGCCTGTGTATGTGAGTTTCGCAATGCTGGGAAAGTTGAAATTGAAGTCATCCTGTAATTCTTAAATTAAAGAGGTAGAAATGCACCTGTGTTGAGACATAGAGTTGGAAGCTCTAGTGAAGAAAAAAGATAGAACTTTCTCATAATTGCTGTCTATCATCATGTTCCCAATATTAGAATATTTTCTTTGCCTTGAAAGAAAATGAGAAGGGATGGTAGATGCAAACTGTTTCCATTTTCAGTGGCCTTTGTAAGAAGAGGATTGTTGAGCCATGTCTTTAAGCAGCCTAGTAGGGGGCTTTTAAATATCATCGGTAGGAAAAGAGATGCTTTTAGCAATGGTTCTGAGAAATAATTTTAGCTCCAACCCTGTTGCATTATGATGTGGATTTGCCTACTTGGAAAGAGCATTACAGTTAGCTGACATCTTCCAGCTCTGCATTGGTTTTCTATTGCTGCTGTAACCAATTACCACACACCTAGGGGCTTCAAACAACACCAATGTATTCTTTGATGGTTTGCAAGGGAGAAGTCTGAACTCATTTGTGTGTGTGTAAAGTCAGTATGTTACCATGGCCGGTTCTTTCTGGAGGCTCTGAGCGGGGTGATCTGTTTACCTTCAAATGACTTCAGGTGTTCCTTGGCCGATTGCCATTTCCTCCACCTTCCAAGAGCAACCTTCGTCTTTGCTTCCATCATCGTCCCGCCTTCTCTTCTGATGCTGACTCCTCCTGGGTGTCTCCAATGAAGACATCTGTGATTGCATCAGGCCAACCCAGATCACCCAAGATAATTACTCCACTTCCAGATCCTTAGCTTAAACACATCTACAAAGTCCCTGTAGCCACATAAGGCAACATCCCCAGGTTCCAATGACTAGGCCATGGGTATACTTGAGGGGGCTGGGGAGCACTATCCAGCCCATCATACTCTGTAAGCCAAATTCATCCACAGTTTTCTACTCCAGTTCACATACCCAGTCCTCTAAGAGCCTCCCCCGACCCTTGCCTATTTTCTGGATTTTTTGTGCTCTTTCCTTCAGACGAACCTTAAAACACCAAAATTCTAGTACTAATCACAACATGATTTTCTTTCCCCCTGAAATATTTGGGATCGCCTTGTTCTTATTAGGGCACTTACCCCAATTCCAGAAAAATAGCAAATAATAAAAATATGTTGAATGGCTGAGTTAAATAGGTAACGTGTTCCTTAGTCTTCCGTTTGTGCTTTACTTCCAAAGACCTATGTTCCTAGAGGGTGCAGAGAATATAAGCAGAGACTCTTGAAAATCATTAAAATTATAAGATGTATCTCTGACGGTCTTTTTATTATTATTACCAAAAGCAGGCCACACACCAGAATGACCTAAACTTCCTCAAGAAGTTTGAAACAGCCCATGACAACTTAAGAAAGGGTCAGCTACAAGCTGGAAGCTGGATCAAAGACTGACGTGGTACCACAGTGTGGATTGTGTTTGATATGAATAGTGAGCCCATGAGAGGGGAAATGCACATGTATTTGACCTCTTCTTTTATCTCTGACACTTTGTAAATCTTTGTCACTCACAGTTGGTGACCTTGAGATTTCGAGCAAGCAAAAGTGTATTTTATCATTTTCATCTATTGACTGGCACTTACCATCGCTTCCATAAAATCACAGTGTAGGCGTCTCTCCTTTTTTTCTCAATAGATTCACTGCTTAGTGGGATCTCATGTATCAGAGGGCTCACTGGGGAAGGACAGGCTGATTTCATGTTGAGTCAAGCTGGGACAGTGAGCAGGGCCAGGAGTAGGAAGAGGTGGGGTTCTGCAAGGAAACATAGGTGGCTAAAGGGAGACACCCTTGAATTCCTCAACACAGTTTTAGGCAGACAAATAGGGAAAGAAACTCACTTTTTTTTTAAGCTAAAGTAAGAAAGTCTACCGGGAACATGGACAGGAGTTCCGGGTTATTACATGGTCATGATCATTTCTGTTTTTGACTGTGCGAGGTGTCCTGTGACTTTTTTCTCATGTAATGACCATCTCCATCAATAAGCCTGAGACCACTGGGTTTGTAGTCAGAGCCACCAAGGCTCAATGGTTTTTGAGTAATTTGCCGGAGGGCACACAGCTAGTAGGTTGCAGAGTTGAGATTCAACACCACCGATTTAGCAAATCTGGTTCATGTTGTATCTGGAGCCACAGAACTGCGGAGATATGAACACCGCTCTATCTCCCTCTCATAGTGTACCACCCAGAAGCTGCACCAGCAACAATGGGGCCATGGTAACTCTATCTAATGACAGAAGCTAGGTCGCCTTCGTAAGGATTAAAATAATCAAGAAAGATACATTATGTTTGGGGATGAGTGTGTGTGTGTGTGTGTGTGTGTGTGTGTGGTGGAAAAACATTGAGTAGCAATTGCGATTCAGAGACACATGGGTTCTGATCTCAGCTCTGCAAGCTACAACCGTGGGACCTTTTGAAAGATACTTAATCTTTCCAAACCTAAGTCTCCTCATCCATAAAACGGGGAGGATAATAGAATTATAATAAAAGTTAACTTCGTTCCCTCTAATTAGCACTCATTTTCTTAAGCTCAGATTACAGGCTCAGAATAAGTGCTCAGTAAATGTCACTGTTTTTATTATTGTCATCGCCATCATCATCATCATCATTACTACTATATATCACTTTTTCAAACTGCAAACCAGAGCTCCTTAAAGTCCTTCAATGACACATGTCCTCTCTACTTGCTGTTGTCGCTTTTGCAGCATAGGGTCGGTAATCTTGGCTATGAATTTTGTATCCTAAAGGCAAACATTTATGGTCTACAATGGAGCACTTGGCAAAAAAAAAAAAAAAAAAAAAAAAAAAAATTAAAGTCCTCTGACATGAGAACTGAACTTTTACAATACGGGCGGAAGCAGACGAAAGAGATCTAAATCATCGCAAAGTTGTGTGAGGAATAGTTGAGAACTGAAGATACTTAGCCTGGAGAAGAAAAACTGGCTTAGAATCCTGTCGACACCCAAAGAGTCATCCTAACAGAAGTCTGACTTTTTAAACAGCCTCTACAGACATCTATGAGTGATGGGTGATGGTTACAGGGAGACAGTTTGAATTTCGCTATTGGAATGGACTGTCCTGTAGGGTAATGAGCTCCCCATTACTAGATTTCTGTAAGGCGACAGGAATACTGAGAGCAAGGACACAATGGGGGCAACCTTGTCGAAGTTTATATTTCCTTTTGATCCCGCCTCTTTTCTTTCCTATGTGCTACAAACACTTGCTTAAGAGTTCTCCTTGTTTGTGTTAGCCACGTGAGATACAAGGGATCAGGAGTTTTGCGGAAATATTGGTGCCAGTTCATCGTCACTTTCCAGGCCCAGTCACCTGGCTGGTGGCCCCAACTGGAATTTGAGCCTAAGATCTCTCCTCTTAAGAGGGTCCGTTTGCTTGGAGTATCAATTCTCTACCTTTGCAAACTAAGAAAGATGACAGCAGGAGGTGGACAGGGCTTCAAATTAATTTTTCTGGAGGAATTAACCCAAACTCTTAAGGCTAGCTTACCCTTACTGCCTTCTGCATCTCTTAGCGTCTCCAGTTCTATCCAGTATTTTAAATTGAGAATTTGTCATAATGTGTAGAGTGAATAAGTACATCTTTCTATTGACAATCCTGTTCTCAAGATATCTTTGAATAATACGAAGCCTACCCTTAGTTCCTACTGTCTTAGGAGTACATCTTATTCCTTTGCTCAGCTCTCTGAAGAGAAGGCCAGCGTCCTTCAACATGTAGGTCACTCTCAGCACATAAAACCGTCTGAGATAGGTGACGCTGTAAGCCAAGAGCTTATATGTATCTTTTATGAAACGAGAGACTCATATGTAGATTCCTTTTCTCTGTCCAGTTTGGTAGAGATCCAAACTCAGCCTTTCCTGAAAATGCGTACTTCAAGTGCAGAAGCTTCGTGTGAATAATAGATTTTTATCTATGTAGGACTCACACCTGATGATCTGTAACTACTGAACTTTGCCACTCATAAAATACGCATCTCAATTAGGGAGGTAGCAGCCCATCAAGTTAATGCCAAAGATATGAAACCTTGAGAACATTCATTGCAACTAATGAAAATATGTTTAGAAATCGCTTCTCCAAATGACTCACTCGCAAGAAATTGGCTTGTTATTATAGACCGTATTTGGTCCTGAAAAATCAATCTTCCCTTCAGCTCTGTCATGGAGCAGCTCATCAGATATTTAAAGCATCAAATGAGCTGTCTGCCTTTAACCATTCTTAGAAATTGGGGCATTTTCACAGTTGATCAAGTGACATTAGGGCCATTATTACACAGATTGAAAACACAGTTACAGCAAAATAAATGGATAAGCTCTATGCTTCTTTAAGTGTAATCGTTCTGCTCACTTTAGTCATCTTTGCCTAAAAAAATCGCTGCCTTTCTTGGAAGGGTACAGATTCCAGGGGAGACATGGGTAAAAATATTAAGCATCGTATATTATTTCAAACATCTGTAAGTGTTTGTATTGCACATTATGAAAAGCCTGGATATAAAATGCCACAATTGAACGGGAAAATATTAGAAATGTCAGCACTATTATATCATTTCTGAAGACCAATTTGCCTTTTTTTTTTTTTGTAAGGTTATAATGAGCCTGGTTCATTTTGCTTCCTATCATTTCTCTTTTCAGTAGTAATGGAAAATTTCCCCCTTAGGCACAGTATGCTATTCTTGTCTTAGACGATTAGGCAGAAATGAAGAAGTTCATAAAGGTGAACGATTTTTCCACAAACAGTATGATGTTCAGTACAGTAGCTTGCACAATTCAGACTGAAGCATTCCAAACGAAGTCAAGGATGATGGTTCTGTGATGTGGCAGGGCCCACAGAAAACAAATAACAAAGCTTCCCTTTCTCACCGCGCTGGGAGGTGTGTGGGAAGGCGAGGTTTAGCCTTTGCCTCCGCCTTTCTTTGAATGCTCAATAAGCTGTCAAACAATATAATTTAACTGGAGAATGAATGTAAAGTGCTGATCTCAAATGCATGGAGGCTAGCCTAACAAGAATGGAATAATTGTAGGGCTATTACATTTAAGCTGATAGAAACATTTTTTTCAGTAATCATTTTTTGTTGTCAAGGATTAGCATTTGTGTATCAGATGTGTCTGAAACAAAGAAGGTTCGTTGCCTATTATGCCTCCAGAAGCAAAGGTGTTAATTGTGCTTTTGAGAAAGAACATGGAAAGAACGTGTGTTTTGGAACAGCCGAAACTGAAAGCGATTTCTGCCTCTGCCTCTCTTTGCTAATGGAAATGTACAGGAGCCATTTAAATCCACTCGTCATATTTCCTTACCTGCAAATGGACTCGTCTATTCATTTGAACCACACGAAGCTGTTATTTGACCATGTTTTATGAACCAAAATGGCAAAAAGTTCACAGGATTGCTGAGAGAACCAGTGAAAAAACCAACAAACAACCTCCCTGAGAACATGTGACATCGTAAGATCAATGACCTTTCCTCTTAGGTAATGAACGCTCAGAACCTTCCAGATGCTGCCACTGGCACCTGTACCTTGCTGAGAATAAGGAAGCATCTCATGATCCTGAGTATGACTGCACCTGTCAATCAATAACTATGCATAGAACTTTGCATGTTGTATCTCATTTAATTAATCCTTACAGTAGGAGCAGGTCTTATAATTATTTCCATAACATTGATTTGCAACCTGAGATTACATAGTAAAAACTGGACTCAGGAAGGATAAGTGGAGAACCATATAATATCTTCTGAGAGCTCAGGGATGCATTTTAAATGTTATAAATAGAAATTTCTTGCTTGAGCCTCCTTAGAAGCCCTAAACATTTAATAATGATACATAGTCATATGATGCTGAAAATGTATGAGGTATACAGATTCTCTGATTAGGCTTCCAGAATTCAAGTCCCAGCTCTTTGACGTTTCATTTTGGACAAGTCACAGTTTTTTTTATTTTTATTTTTAAATCATTTTTAACTCATATATATTGATCCCATAGGTAACAGCCACTGTACTAGGCATTGACTCACGTTACCCCCCTTTAATACACATAATAGTCCTGATAGATGACAGATTTCCATTCTGCAGAGGCGGAAACTTGGACACAGAGAGACAATATAACTTACTCAGGTTCAAATAACCAGAGAGCAGAGCCAGGATCTGTACCCAGTAGCCTGGCTCTAGGTCTTACACTCTCAACCATGATGCTAGATTAATCCCTAATTAACCCCTAATTAATCTAATCTAGATTAACCTCTAACCTCTAATCTCTAGCTAGATTAACTGCTAGATTATGTTTATCATCCTCCCCCTAACTAGTTTCTGAATCTGAATTACATGTTTCTCTGTTTTGTATAATATCTGGAAACCTTTCACAAAGTTATAGTTTGCCTTGGGACAAGTTCAAGGAATACAAAGCTGGTTCAAACTCTGACCCAGTTTAGGATCTTTCTGTATATCTGAAGATGATTCTCTACAATGGAAAAGATTTACTACATTTGTATTTCATTCGATTTTTGCTTTTCATTTAAAATATTTGGGTTAAACTCTTGCATACAGGTAGAGGGCCCCAGAATGAATAGAAAGACAGTCATCATACATCATATCTCCCCTGTGTTCTAGGAGAGAATAGCCTTGGTTGAAGGAAATTTAATGAATAAGGTCCAGGCTGGCCCTCCAGCCTTGTCATGAACATCTCCAAGGAATAAAGAGCATGCCTTTCATAAGGAAGAGGATTTCACTGCTAGATTGTTCTAATTATTATAAATTATCTTCATTATAATTTCTACGCACTGATCCCAGATTAGCCCTCTGGAGCAACATAAAAACTTAGCTTTTTTAAAAAAATATTATTGGTACTATTTTTAATAATGTGCCATCCTTCACGTATTTGAAGACAACCAATTTACTCTACTCAAGACTTCTGGTCTCTGGACCCTATATTAAATGAATTCATGTCCCTTTATTGGCATATTTTGCAGAATCTTTTTAAAATATTTTCCTTACAGAGACATATGCTAATTTACCACTAGCATTCACATTTCCCATTTTTAGCTACTCCTAGAGACCATATTTCTATAACATTCACATCCAGCTGTTGGGCAGTCACTCAAAGGTGCACCAAAATGGAACAGAACGCTGTTTCAGAAGAATGAGAGACTTCTTTTGCATTTCCTCCTAAATCAAATCAAAGAGTAGATGAGGAAATAGATAGGACTCCCGTTTTTAGTTTTAACTATGATTAAAAGCCCTCCTATGCTGTGAGAGTTGCATTCTCTCGTGATTTCCACACTGGCTGGCATTTGTGTCATTCAAGAAATGGGAGCCAGAGAATTGGGGATTACTAAATCACATTAGGTCCACCCTGGGAAATGAAAAGTCAACACCTATTTTGTTTCGCTTTCCCAACTTACAGAATTACCATAGTTCTTGCCAATATTTGACATTTTAAACTTAAACAAATTACCCATAGGCACAAAGCCACTTCACACAGATTTTCTTATTTAAACAAAATGTCATCAGGAGGAAATCACACTACTGAAAATCACTGCTTTCCCAATGACTGAACATGGTTGAGGTCCTGTTTGATAATCGAAGCATCGAATATGACTTATCATTGAATATAAGTGAACTCTACCAAATCATATTTTCTACAAGTATCAAAATAGAGCAATAAGAAGCCAATCATAGAATAATTGAAAGGTATTAGACTAATTCACAAAGCACGATAATGAGAGTCTGTTAATCATATTATCAATGTTCTTTTGAAATCAGTGTTTATTTCCTTTTTCCTAAAGAGGGAGTTAAATATACGTTGTGGCATGCAAATCTAACTTGTCGTCTTATGCCTAATCGAGTTCATGACCACTCTACTTGCTGACTGCATGTGGGACAGCGTTCTTTGACTCCTTTTCATTTTATTTGGGATAGAAAAGGGATATGAGACAGAAAATGAAAGGTTGCTTTCATGATTATCTCTCTCCTGGAAGAGTTGAGTAGCAGCTCGTCCAAACTGGTGTCATCATTTTGACCCTATCTGTTGTCTGGTTAGTTGGAGGTAAGGGGAAAATGAGTAAATCTATCTCTTCCTTCAGTATAAACATTATGTTTGGTGGGGAGCTCAGCCTGGTTGAATTTGTTAGCTCTCTTGGCTTTTTCATAAATGCATCTGAAACCTCAGGAATCTCAAGAACTTATTCAGACCCCCCAAAAGTTGAAAATCATAGTCGAATAAGACACGAGAGTCCTGGCAGTTAGACGACTGGAAGATACAAGCCGTAAAATCTATGAGGTAATTTAGGCTGCTTCTTTTCATAGGAAAATCAAATATTAAACAATTAAAGACATAAATATATAATAAGGTAAATATTGGAAAGGAAAAGGGAAGTCATAATTTATAAAGGTTTTATAGCCTTGTAGCTTTTAAAATGAAATTTCTAGAGAAGGAAGAGAAACCCATTATCCAATAATGCATTTGGAAGCATCCAACATTTATGCCATTGAAAATATAAATAATTATAATATATATATTTCTAAGAGGAAAAGGTACTTATGATATATAATAGTGATTTCTTTGGCCTCTTTGACAGTCTTGGAGTAAAACCATCAAAGCATTAGAAAACTTGGCTTTGATTCGTTTTATTTATTCTGAGTTTTACTTCCGCCATATGCTAAGAATCTAGCAACAACAAAAATGAACAGAAAACTTAGCAAACTCACACCCGAATGAAATCAAACCAAGCGAACAACAACAACAACAGAACACAAAACTTTACAATACCCTCCCTCATTATTGCACAGTTTGTGTCCAGCAAGCTAATTAACAAAAGCCACATTTTACATCTCAACAATTTGACACCTATGTGAAGAGCCCGTGGTGAGTTATCATTGTTTCAAACATTTTACATGTATTTCCTCATTTATTCCTTAGAATTACCTCAGAATCCAGATGATATTATTATGCCCATTTTCTGAAAGAAATGGATGCACAGAGAAGTTAAGTATCTGACTTAGGGTCACAGAGCTGGTAGTGGAGAAGCTGGTCTTGACCTTAGCTGTCAGACTCTGGGGCCCTTCTCTTTCACACTTTTGTGTTAAGCGGAGTCTCATAAAATGTTACTCAAGTATTGGAGATCATTCCTCTATTTCTCCTCTTACCACTTGTTAGAAAAACTAATCTAATTTAAGTCAATTCTCTCTTTCTATATATACTTTTATCCAGAACCTGGTACATAGTAGTAGTCAATAAATGGGAAGTGTCATTTTTGTTTCTTATTTTTTCTTTTATAATTTTAACTCTGTCCCCAAATGTACCCAGGAAAACCTACTCTCTCACATATTAAATGAGTTCGCTTAACTGGTAAATAGTTAATAGTCCCAATAAATATTATGAAACAAACTTTATAACCTGAATATTTTTAAAATTATTTTTAATGTTTATTTATTTTTGAGACAGAGAGAGACAGAGCATGAACGGGGGAGGGTCAGAGAGAGAGAGAGAGACACAGAATCCGAGGCAGGCTCCAGGCTCTGAGCTGTCAGCACAGAGCCTGACGTGGGGCTCGAACTCACAGACCGCGAGATCGTGACCTGAGCTGAAGTCAGATGCTTAACCAGCTGAGCCGCCCAGGCGCCCCATAACCTGAATATTTTAAAGACCAGCACCTGCGGTAGAATATAGAAAATGTGTGAGCCTGATTTGGGCAGGTGCGACATCAGTTTGGATTTGTGCTTAGTCCCACTAATCCCTATGTCTCCAGAGGTCTTGTCTTGGAAAGAGAGAATTATGGAACACACACTGGGAGAGACTATATACACTGGTCAGCAATAACGCAAACAATACAAGATCCTAGCTCGTCGACAGTCCACTCAAAACATTGTCGGATCTAAAGTATTACCCTCTGAGGCATGGAAACTATAGGCCAGAGGCTGCCTCGCCAGAAGACAGCAGGTATAAGAAGCGAAAAATATTAGCAGAGAACAGTACAAGAGACAAGAAAGATAAAGAATCTTGAATATCCACCCAAGAGAGGCTCTAAATGGATTGGGAGGTTTGTACCATATGCTATGCTCAACACTGAGTATGCTAAACACTGAGTACCACATGCTAAACACTGAGTTTAGAAGTGACCTTCTAAAACTATACGTGTTTTGGGGCGCCTGGGTGGCTCAGTCGGTTAAGCGGCGGACTTCGGCTCAGGTCACGATCTCGCGGTCCGTGAGCCCAAGCCCCGCGTCGGGCTCTGTGCTGACAGCTCAGAGCCTGGAGCCTGTTTCGGATTCTGTGTCTCCCTCTCTCTGACCCTCCCCCGTTCATGCTCTGTCTCTCTCTGTCTCAAAAATAAATAAACGTTAAAAAAAATTAAAAAAAAATAAAACTATACGTGTTTTATGAATGACTGAGGATGCTCACGAGGGTAAGCTATCCTCTGGCTCCTGTTTGTCCCTTTCCATAGATCTAGAATAAAGGTGATTCGAAAGCCCTGGTCTCCTTGGAAGCACCTGGAAGCACCACATTTTTAGTCTTCTCACTTGTTGCCCTGACCTGAGGATTAGTTGTCGATGGTAGATTCAATTTTAATGTGGTGGGTTTCCATTTGCAGTGAAGACCATTAAGTAAACCTCATAAGGCTATAGTTGCAATGTTAACAGATAATTGCCCGTGTAATTATTCCAAGCCATTGTATTATCACCAGGGGAGGATAAAAGTCAGCTTTTATCCTCATAACGTTAAGTTAACATTATTAACTTAACGTTGAGGCCTATGTTTTATAACAACCTGGGAGTTTTCATTTTGTACAGATACAAAGGGAATACTGATCCCAGGTGTAGGAAGCATTTTAGAAGGTGGGAATGTTGTCCCTGGTGCTTATCATTCACCAAGGTTTTTGCCATCTCATTCTCAATAATAGCTCCTAAAAACATTGGCCTTTGCCCCGGGATACCTCCTGCCTTCAGCATACGGGTGAGAGCAAATTGTTCCCTATACCCAATGAGGGGTAGAAGTGATGAAGTCTTCAGTCTATTGTGTTTGGTTCTTGTGTCTCTTCTGAGTCATGGGGCAACTCTCTGGATGCTCCTGGGACCTCCCATGAGCTACCTTCCACTACTCTGACACTTAGCTGTTCTCTGTGGATACCTTATTGATTGATTAGTCATTTCACAATTTTCTATACTGGTGTTATTTAACATTATTTTAACCTAAAATCTTAATTTAACTTAAATTTAATTGACTAATCTCAGTGAGACTGATTTTGTGATTATCACCCAACGGGTTAACAATGTTATCATTACCTTGTTAAAAAGTAACTGAAAATGCATTTTTTTTAAAAATGGGGAACTGATCTTGTACTTCAGCAAATAACCACTTTCGACATCACCTTCTTAGGATTTGATTTAGTCCTGATGGCACCCCAATCTTACCCCAGATCCTTCCTTTAAAATCTTCAGAATCTTCTGGAGATTTCTTTTTTCCCCCTCCTGTTAACTTATTTAATAAGCCTTTTTTCTAGGTTTGCTATTCCAGCGATTGTTTGAAAAATAGAGATTACATGTAAAAAGTCATGGTTTTCCAATTTAGTGCCCAAAGGGTTGCATTCATAACAGGGGTCAGTAAAATTCAGTTTCAAAAATGTAAGTATACTTTTCTTGCTTTATTATGTCATAGACATGTAATATAATATAAATTTAATATTTATATATTATATTATATTATATTATATTTATATTATTTTATATTTTATATTTATAATATAATGTAAATATAAAATTTAGGTTACTGAAGAAAATTCAACACCGGGAAAATCCAAGTTGAAAAATAGAAATATTTAGTCAGTATTTTTTTTCTTCCAGAATGTATCCATCCTTTGATTTGGAACTAAATCAAGTTTTCTTTTGCTTCAAGATGTCAGTGTCAGTTCTTGTGTTTGCTGTTTGCTGTTGTTGGTTGAGATAGTCAGTACAGAATTCAGCATTGAATTATTTATCTGGGAATGACATGTGTCTATTCAATGTATAATGAAAAACTACTATCCGCATATAACATGAGTGTTTCTTAATGTAGACACACTGTATAAATGATATTTGATCAATGGTTTATTTAATAGATGAAATAAAAAATCCACATTTTGTAGTCCAAGGGGCCATATTTATCGCGTCTGACCATCTTACACTGAAGTTAAATAATTTATTTTAGAACTCCTCATTCTTTGATCACGGTTAACTGGCAAAGGCAAAAGGTAATATTTGTTCTGTTTCATAAAACTGAAGGTAAAAAAAGGCATTTTTGAAAATGAATTTTTAATTTCACAATTTGGAGTATATTACGTGGGCTACTAATTCGATGTTTAGAAGAAATGACAGTGCGCCATATTGCTCTCTCTAGTGAATGTCTGAACCACTCAGTTTCACTAGAAAAGAGTGAAAAATGTACTTTTTTTATTATTTCTGAATTCCCTTAAAGATAAATATGTATTTAAAGAGCTTGTATAGCTGTAATGTCAAACAAAAATGCCTAATTATTGATATGACTTTTATTGGTGCGCTAAAGTTAGGGCTTTTCCTGACTTGACATGAACAAGCACATTTCTTTCAACAGACCAAAAATTGCCCCAGCATTTTCATTACTCAGCCATCCAGCTATAAAGTATATGACAGATGAAATGTATATCCAATTCATCAAGAAAAGCTTTAACTGTCTGCGGATAAAACCATGGGAACAATGCCAGCGCACAGCATTTATTGGCGTGTCCCTATCAGGAACCAGATGAACTCTTCCGCACAGGAAATGATCGGTAAATATGCAAGTAAGGGTCTTAAATGTGGGGTCTTTTCGAAATTGCCAAACTTGATTGGTTTGTTTGTTTAGTAGGATATCATCACCCATCAGATTCCAAATCAATTCGGATTCGTCCATCTTCACATTTTCAACGCTGAAGAAGAAGCATTTTAGGACATGTGCTTATCATGTGCGCGATATAGAGGGGTCTCGTGGTCACGTATAAATTGCCCTTAATAAACATAGCTAACATCCTGTGAGTTTTCCTCCAACATGTTGGACGATTGCATTTCCGAATGGATTTATATTTACAAATGTTTGTTTCAGTTTAGGGACTGTAATTTCTGTAGTGCTCAGAAGAAACTTTCACCCACTTACCTGTGGTAAGTGATTTTGATACTCATGGTTTATTTCCTCATTTTTTTTTCCACCTACATTTTTCATCAGCATTTCTGAAACCATTGTCATTCAAAAGGAAACCTGGATAAAATTTTAGTGTTTTTTCCTTTGGGTTATTAAGTTGTTCTTAATGCAATTACTGCATGTATCAGTCACAGTACCTGAGTACGTTTTATTTATCCATGACAACTTGATTTGTATGTGTTGACATAAACATATTTTGTCTGCATATTAAGCACGTAGATATTTTCATTTCCAGAGGAGGAATACATTTTTTCTGCATTTCAATAAAACTGACACACCTTTAGCTAGAATTCTTTAAAAAAAAAATTTTAACATTTGATCATTTTTTGAGAGACAGAGAGAGAGCACAAGCAGGGGAGGGGCAGAGAGAGGGGGAGACACAGAATCTGGAGCAGGTTCCAGGCTCTGAGCTGTCCGCACAGAGCCCGATGCGGGGCTTGAGCTCATGAAACACAGGATCATGACCTGAGCCAAAGTCAGATGCTTAACCGACTAAGCCACCCAGGCGCCCGTAGCTAGAAATCTTTAGACCAAAATTTTTAAAAAGGATGAAAAAGGGGACGTTCTTGCCAATCTTAAAATTAAAAAAAAAAGAAGAATTATTAGAGACTACTATGAACAATTATATGCCAACAAATTAGCTAACTTACATGAAAATGACAAATTTTTAAAAGATACAAACTACCAAAACTGTCTCAAAAAGAAATTGAAAATATGAATGAACTTATAACAAGACATTGAATTAGTAAACACACACTTTGTGGTATAGAAAACCCTAGGACCAGATGGTTTTATTGGTGAATAAAAACATTAATCAAACATTAAGCATGTGAATACCAACCCTTCACAGCTCTTCCAAAAACAGAATAGAAAAGAATACTTCCTAACTTTATTCTATGAGGCCACTTTTCCCCTTGTGCCCAAACCAGCTAAAGACATCATAAGAAAATATTACTACAGAATGTTAATATTCTTTATTAGTATAAGTTTAAAAAATCCTGAACAGACTACTGGCTAACCAAGTACAGAAACATACACTCAGTGGGTCAAAGTAGGACCAAGTGGGATTCATGACAGTATATAGGTATGTTTAACATACAAAAATAAATAATATTATATACCATAATAATAAAATAATGAGGAAAAAACACATGACAATACCATAGACACAGAAAAGCATTTGATAAAATCCAACATCACACTATCATATCAATGCCCAACAAACTAGGGAGAGGAGAGGATTACCTGAACCTGATAAAGTGTGTTTATAAAAAACACACAGCTAACATCAGACTCAATGGTGGGAAAGTAAAAGTATTCCCTCTAAGATGATGAACAAGACAAAGTTGTCCATTCTTACCACTTCTGTTCAATACGATATTGGAAGATATCGCTTTGGCATTTACACGCTAAAAATAAATAAAAGACATCCAGATTGCAAGAGAAAAAGTCACTGTTACCTACATAAAGGTAAAAATACCGATCAATGGAATGGAATGAAGAGTCCATAAATAAACCCATGTATCTAGGGTTAAGTGATTTGTGCCTGGGGTGCCAAGACAATAAAACACAGATTTTTTTTTTTTCAGTAAATGGTGCCAGGACTGTTAAATATACACGTGCAAAAGAATATAATTCTACTCTTACCTCACATCATATACAAAAGCCAGCTCAAATGGATCAAAATCTAAATGTAAGACTTAAGACTAAAAATTTGTTAAAAGAAAACACAGAAGTACATCACGTAACTTCGGCATTAGGCAATGATCTTTTACATGTGACACCAAGAACAAAAGTTAAAAAAGAAAAATATATATATAAATTAAGCTTTATCAAAATAGAAAACTTTTGTTCTGAAAATACAACCAACAGAATGGGGGAAAATAATTGGAAATAATATACCTGAAAAAGAGTTTACATATACAATATATTAACAAAATTATTACACTTTGATACTAAATTATTAAACTAAATGATGGGAAGAATTTGGATAGACATTTCCCCAAAGAGGATATATGTATATATGTCCAATAAGTACATGAAAATATGCTTGACATCATTCGTCATTAAGCAATGCAAATCAAAACCACAATAAGACACCGTTTCATACCCACAAAGATGCTTATAATCAAAAAAGTCAGACGATAACAAGTCTTGGTGAAAATGGGGAGAAATTGGAATGCTTATACACTGTGGGTTTGAGTGTGAAATAGTGTGACAACTTTGGGAAGCAGTTATACAATTTTTCAAAATGTAAAATATTGAATTACCATTTGATTCACTATTTTCCCTCCCAGGTGTGTACTCAAGGGGAATGAAAACATAGATCCACACACAAAGACACGTTAAAGTCCACATCAGCATTATTCATTATGGAACTCCAGTTAGTTGATGGGTTCCAAATGCCCATTAGCTTATAAATGATAAGCAATATACATCATATATAAACAATGAGCTATTATTATTTAGCAGTCAGAAGGAACTAAGTGCTGATTCATATTACAACATCAGTGAACTTCGAAAACATTAAGTTAAAGGAGCCCAATGCATGAGCCCATATGCTTTGATTCCAATTACACGAAATACCCAGAATTGATGAATGCATAGATTAGTGGCCAACGACAGGGTGTGTGGAGAGAGGAGTATGGTTTGACTGCTAATGGTTGTGAGGTGTCCTCATGAGGACATGTATAGAATTCCATGAAAATGTTCTAGAATTATATAGTGATGTTGGTTGCACAACTTGGTGAATATAATAAAAAAATCACTGAACTGTATGCTCAGAAAAGATGAATATTATGGCTTTAAAAGAGTGAGGTGTATGTGAATTAAAAACAAAACAAAACAAAACTGGGACGCCTGGGTGGGTTAGTCCGTTGAGCATCCAACTTCGGCTCAGGTCATGATCTCACAGCTCGTGAGTTCGAGCCCCGCATCGGGCACTGTGCTGACAGCTCAGAGCCTGGAGCCTGCTTCGGATTCCATGTTTCCTTCTTTCTCTGTTCCTCCCCCACTCACTCTCGGTCTCTCTCTGTCAAAAATAAACATTAAAAAAAAAACTACTTGGAGTTTACAACGCTGAATAATTAATCTCTCAAACTTAACTTTCCTGGAAGCAAGCACACAAAATATACAAAGATGCAAACCTAGCATCCAAGGTAAAAATGCTGACATTGGGCTGAGGGTGGTGTTAGCGGGGATTTGATTTTCATGGTGATCACTATTGGACACTATGTTCTAGAATGTTTCTTTTTTTGTAAGTTTATTTATTTTGAAAGAGAGAGAGAGCGTGCAACCATGGGACGGGCAGAGAGAGAGAGGGAGACAGAATCCTAAGGAGGCTCTGTGCCGTCAGCACAGAGTCCAAAGCAGGGCTCGAACTCACGAAACCATGCGATCATGACCTGAGCCGAAACCAAGAGTCGAACACTCAACCAACTGAGCCATCCAGGCACCCAGTTCCAGAATGTTCCTTAAATGTTTTGCTTGCAAGATTTCATTTGAATCTGCATAAAAGTCTGTGAGGATTTATAAAATCTCTGATTTTACTAATGAAAAAAAACAAAGCCTTAGTGATAAGAAAATAGTACAAAATCCCTCTGTTAGTGTGTGGCCAGATTTGAACAGAGATTTGTCTGACTCCAAAGTCATAATATTCCACTGAAGTATAACCTTTCATTAATTAATTGACTGACTAATTCGTATAATTGATAAATTATATCATCCATTCAATAAGTATCTTTTTTTCTTTTGCTTTTCTTTTTTTTTTTTTTTTTTTTTTTTGTTTCTACCATGGGTCACTTTTAAAAGCAGACAATACAATGGTAAGATGTCAAGAAAAATCAATACTCTCCCGGGGATAGCAGTCTCATGGGCATGAGTAAACAACCAGGAAGCAAATTAATTTTGCTGAGAACTCTGAGAATATGAAACATAAGGACATGACAAAGAGAGATGGAGTGATCAGCCGAGTCTTTGCAAAGAAGGTGATCTCTAAGCTAAGACCTGAATGATGAAACCAACCAACTCTACAAAAACCTGGAGGGAGAGAATCTGAGACCTTGAGAACGGTGCAAAAACCCTGGGGCATGAACGTGTTTGGGCAGAAAGAAGGCAGATAGCGCTAGAATGTGATGATGGAGGTGGAGGGTCAGGGTGTGAGGCCGGAGAGCCAGGCAGGGGCTAAATTATAGACTTTATAGCCCTGAGTAGTGCGTTGGGAGAGGAAGAGAATGGCAGTCATGATGATTTGGATGATGGCGATGATGATGTTTACAAATCTATCAGAAACAAAATCAATGTGTATACGTGAGATATGCTTGCACTTTGCTAAGTGGTTTATATATATCGTTCTTGCTTGTGATCCTCAAAAAAGTTTGGTAAGAGGAGAGTCATCTTAATTTTCCATAAAAGGAACCGAAGTTCAAAGATGGCAGCTACCTATCCCAAGATCACACAGCTAACTCAATGCGTGCTGGAGAAGGGGTTCACCTCCGTGGACTTCCTCAACCACAATTTCTAGCCCCCGCTGCCTTCCAAGGAAAAACTCTGTGGCAGAAGGCTAAGTACCTTTTTCATTCAACAACATTTTTAGCTGAATAAATTAGAAGCTTATTTTGCCCACCAAATGTTTCTCGTGTGTGTTCTCCTCTCGCTGTGGTTGGTAATAATTCTTCAAGATCCGATGCTCATTATTTATATCACTGGAACTCTAAGAATACCAACATCGTGATTTCACAAAGAACCCCCATGTCTTGAGTTGTCATACTGGGTCACCACCTTTAAGGATATTTTCGGTGTGCACCTTATGTTCTAGGGACAAAATATCCCAATCTCACTGCAAAAGCCAGCTCGTGCAACTCAAAGGCTACGGCAGGTTTAGATTGTCACTTATTAGGCAGGTCGTTCTAAATAAGCAGGCGAGATCTTGTTATTTTGACGTGCAGTTACAGAAAAGAGCTGGCAGTCCCAGGAGCATAAAATGAAATGTCAAAGAGTCCAGGGATATGTCATTGTCCGCGAAAAGCCATCAGCAACTGCCTGGAAAAACATCAGATTTACATTTATTCCACAAAGTAGTAAACACTATTGACAAGTGAAATGTTTCTTGTGTTCTGTCCCCTGGGAGGATTTGAAGAAAGACAAATGATGCCTTTTTTGTGGCTGTTTTTTAAGAGGTTCAAGTATGGGTCAGAGTGGTGGAGGAAAAACCACGGGGCTGCCATGAAATAAGACTCTGCCCTTTCACAGCAACACATCCCATCTCAATGGGATCAGAAGGAAGCGAGAACAGCAGAAATTCTTATTTTCCCTGCCCGCATATAAAGCTGCAGCTCTGCTCATTATTGATGAGAAACTGAGGCTCAGTAGCAGGGAGCATGCCCAAGACGTCCTTGTTAACTCACAGCAGAACCAGGGTTTTAACCCAGGCAGGCTGCTCCTGGAGCATGCGAACATACTCACCGTGCGAGGAAGGACCCAGATCATACGTACCCCTTTCTGGGAAAGAGAGTGATTCTTCATGCTAGATGGCCTGGTTGAATACGGCATCCGGTGAAATACCTTCCTCCTGAGATCCTTCATTAAAAAGAAAAAAAAAGAAAAAAAAAAAAAAAAACCTCGACCTAGAGTGTTTTGAAATATTTTAACGTGCGTCATATTGTATAACAATTATAAGAATGAATATTTACCTGCCTGTTGCACCCCCTTCCTTTACTAGAACACTACCTCAGTAGATGCCGTGCTTTTTGTTTTATTTATTTTTTTAATTTCTTAAATGTTTATTTTATTTTTTTTAATGTTTATTTATTTTAGAGAGGGAGAGGGAGACAGAGAACGAGTGGGGGAGGGGCAGAGAGAGGAAGACACAGAACTTGCAGGCGCCAGGGTCCACCCGTCAGCACAGAGCCGGACGCGGGCCTCGAACTCACAAACTGCGGAGATCCTGACCTGAGCTGAAGTCAGATGATCAACCGACTGAGCCACCCAGGCTCCCCGGATGTATATTTATTTTTGAAGGAGAGAGAGACAGAGCGCAAGCAGGGGAGGGGCAGAGAGAGAGGGAGACAGAGAATCGGAAGCAAGCTCCAGGCTCCGAGCTGTCGGCACAGAGCCCGACGCGGGGCCGAAACTCCCCAACCACGAGTTCATGACCTGAGCTGAGTTGGACGCTTAACCGACTGAGCCCCCAGGTGCCCTGACATCTATTTTATGTCCTCCAGTTCTAGCTAAGAGACTGCAAAGTAGTAAATAAGTAAGTGATTAAATAAATTAATAACTCAGGCTAGAAATAATCTAGCAAATGATACCTTGGAAGCTTTTGCCAACCTTCACATAGAGTTATGGCTTGGGTGCTCTTTTCAATTCCTTGAGCTAAAATTGTGCCACCTTTCACTTGCCCTAGAGGAAAAGGCAAATCTGTCATCATCCATCTTCCAGGTGAGTTCAGAAGTATGTTTCAGGTATTATGATTTATGGTAAAGTTTTCAGCATAATCTGGGAGAGATAGCTACCTCTTCCCCCGATTTTCTAAATAGCTTATTCTAGGGTTGAGGAACGTAAGCGGATAGCATGAAGTCCTATCTGTCCTCCACGGAACAGGTTTACATATTAATTATTTTCCCGGGAGCCTCTGCAGTTTATCTCTGGAGGTGTCCCCATATCTGCAAAGCAACCAGGCGAGGATTTTCAGGAGGATCTTGGCCAGAGGCTGCGGATATGGTGATGGATTAACTTTTCATCTCTTGCCTGATGGGCCAGGGTGTGTGGGAGGGTCACCCTAGACGGGCAGTGCAAGCAAGCCTCAGTCTTGAAATAAAATCGTTTTGTGCCTGAAGAAAGGATTACGATGGGGGGTATCTCTCTTCTGTTAACATCAGCTCTAGCTCCATCATCGTTGCTTGGTGGCCTCAAGCGTCCCAGGGACGTCTGCTCAATCGACCTCCTGCAGTCTTACTGAGGTCCTCATGGGCTGTTGACTGGAAGGTTAGCAGAGCAGAGTTGGAATGAACATCAGGTACACATATGAAGCCAGGACCTATACCTTCCAATCATATATTCTGACTTTTACTCAGAGCTCCTAAAATTCAGATCCAGTTGACATATAATGAGTACTGACTCTGTTCCAGGCACCAGCTTAGGCTGTTTAGAGAATTTACTTAACCTTTACCTAAAAGGCAAATAGCATTTTTTTTTGGCAGTGCAGAAATTCGGACTTAGAGTGCAGAAATTCGGACTTAGAGATATTAAGCGGTAAAAACAGAGTAGCATTCAGTTTTATAGACATGTATTCTATTGGTCTTTCTATTAGGCTAGAGACGATTAGTACCAGTTGATAGCAATGATCTTTGTCCTGCTAATCATGACATTTTTAATTCTATTACAGTCTGAAGTTGAAGGTGAACTTTTGTCCATGGATCAGTGGATAAGCAGCATACACCTGTATGTGAAAAAGCAGTATGAATATGGTGTTCAATTATGATACTGGCTATGATATTCACAATAGCCTTCAAATCCTTACAGACCACCTTTTTACATATTTCCATCTGGACTGGATTTCCATCACTCTGGTTCAAGCTACGGTCAGTTCTTGATAAGACTACCTCGCTGGGCTTCTAACTAGGCTCTGCTTTTCTCATCATTCTAATACACTTTCTCTTCTATAGCTGGAGGCGACGTTTCGAAAATGGCATTCCAATCATTTCATTGCCTTTAAAATAAAATGACAAAGATTTCACATGCCCCCCAAATCTTTTCTTAACTCTTTAACCTCACCTGAAGCCATTCCCCCTGTGCCAATATTTTATTGGATATATAAAAGGGATCTCAAAGGAAAAAAAAAACTGTTCAAAACAGAATGTTTGACAACTGTTTCAGTTATGTATTGCTTCGTAATGCACCATCCCCAAAGTCAGTTTAAAAAAAAATCACATTTATTTTGCCCACAAATATGTACTCTGGACAGGGTTGGGTAGGCACAGCATCTCTCCGCTCCACTGGGTGTCAGCTAAGCAGGTTCAAAGTCATCTGAAGTTTACTCACTTACATGTAGAGTGGCTGATGGGGACTACGGACTGCGACATTAGCTGGGGCTATCAGGCAGAACACCTACTAGTGAGCTCCCCATGAGGTCCAAACCTCTCACAACATAGTAGCTGGGTTTGAAGGGTGAGCATCTCAAGAAACAGAATGCCAGGTGGAAACTGTACTCCCGTTTATGTCCTAGCCTTTGAACTCAGAAATTTTCTTTGTTGAAGCAACCATAAAGCCCTATATAATTTCAAAACGAGGAGAAGAAGACTCCATTTTTTTTTTTTTAATGAGAGAATGGCGGCATTTTAGGACAGCATGTAGGACTGGAAACATTTGTGTAGGCTTTTTAGTGGACAGAGTTAAGATACATTTGTGTTTCTCTCTCCCTCGATAGATAGACGATAGATAGATAGATAGATAGATAGATAGATAGTTGATAGATATTTGAGCATGTGTGTGTATATGATAGATGCCTATTTAGATCTATGAGATGCCTGCAATCATACACACAGAGCTATCTGGAAATTAATAAATGCAAGAGTTGACACCAATATTTCTCATCTAATGATTGCTCTCTAACAACCTAGGGCTTAGTCTACTTTTTTTCTTTCCATATTTGTAAACTGTTTCTCTGATAGTGAAGCTCTTCCTTTCCTTAATATACATATTTGTCTAGTCAATTTCCATCTAGACCACCAATCTCACATTGCCATTGCTACTGCCTTGCCTGCGTGGACACTTTATTTAACCTGCTCAGCACTTCTGCTTTGCCCAAGGCCGCTCATGTGTAGACAGCCTCCTCACCTCATCGGTCTGCACGCTGTGTGGGTACGTCCTTACCTTCCTCAGGCTCTGAATTCCCACACCTGCTATGCCAGCTAGCACTCTGTTCTCACCCTGCTTGGGCTCTGTGTTCCTGAGCTGGTATGCCCATCCACATGGATGCCCTCCTCACTCCCCTTGACTCTGGTCCCCCTACACAGGACTTCTCACTCTCCACTACCTCACTCAGCATGGACCCTTCCCTTATCCTACTTGTGCTCCAACACAAGGACATTCGTTCAAGCGGATGCTCTCATTACCCTGCTTGGGTTCTGAAATCCTAAGCTGAGCCATCTGCAGACATGGATGCTCTCCCCACCAGCTGACCAATTCTTCATGATAGCCCATCATGCACATGCCTTCCTCAACATCCTTCGCAAGGCGCCTTTCTAGGTGCATGACTACCTTTCTTGGCCTTCCTGAGAGCTTTAAGTTTAAACTGTTCAGGAAGTTGAAGAAAAAGTTCTGCAAGTTGGGTTCTTTGGAAAGCTAATGCTGAAATGGATTTAGGAGCACAAAAGATTCACCGGGGAGGAGCACCTGAGAGGAAATGCGCCTACCTTGCAGGGATGCCCACGTGATGCCAACTTTAGGATGGGAGGTAGACGCAGGTGTCCCACGTCCCAGAAGTTCACGCCATGTGTCTTCTCTTTTACAGAAGCCCTGCATTTGTACCCATTTCTGGGTATAAAAATCTTAAAGAAGATTTTTGTTTTTCCAAAAAAAAAAATTGAAAAGAAAACTTTGTGTCCTGCACTGTTTTTGCAGGGAGATGAGCCCTCGTAGAGATGCTGCCTGCATCCCAGAAGCCAGAGTGATGTTGCCCAGCTCCTTCCCCAGGACCAACACTCAGCATCTCAGTATCCAGCTGCCAGAGCTTGGTGGGGGTTTTGCTTCTTCACTTTATGCCATTTCTGCTGAGGGAAGGTTTCAAAGGAGCACTCTGCTTTCGGATAATGGGGAAAACCTGCATCTTGACGTCTTTGCCAGTGCAGTGGAGAGGTCTGGAGCAAAGACTGCTCTTCAGATGAGTGCTGGGTTTGTCCCGGCCCTTGTGTGACAAGCTTGCTCAGTCGAGGAAAATGTGACCGGAGCTCGGACTCTAAGGCAGAACTGAAGGAGTTACAGTTGGCAGGTACCAGTGAGGCAGCATCCACACAGCCTGTCAACAAGTTTTTTCTTGAAGAGCGATACGAGAGGTACATCTCCGCATCTGTCACAGACAGGGGATGGGGAAAGAAAGGGAAGGGATTTCTGTCAACTTTTGATATGTGCTAAAGACACACAGACACCAAGTAACTGAATCCCGCGGCCCACAAGAATTCAAAATTGAGATTGTTGGCTCTCAGTCCTCATTGTCTGTCAATATCATTCAGGGCGATTGGCAAAAATATGTCTCTATGTAATAAATTTAGATTTGGAAGCCCTCAGAATGGGTCAAATGGCTTCACAAGTGGCTCAAGGCATTCAAAACATTTTTAACTCTGTCTTCTGATCCCTCATCTACTCAATGAATATTTCTTGTAAGTCTTTTTTTTTTATCACCATGGTAGGTTGACTGATCTGGCACTTCAGTCCAGCCCATAACTCTAGAAATGGTAGCTATTGGTTTGCTGAGTGCAACATCTTGTCCTTTTACTGTAAATCTATTTTGCTCTGGGGCACACTTTTATAAGTCAAGATCCCTGCTGTGTTATTGAAAAATGTAGGTTGTGCCGTAAAGAGCAATTGCTTCCTGCAAAGTCACAAAGTTGGGCCTAGCACGATGGATATTCTTGGCATATGCATGCCATAATGTACCTTGAACATGAACATTATCTGGGTAAGTTTTTTTGTCTAAATCTGACCTGCCTTGCCATCATGAAGCATTAGGCGTGAGAAACATGTACGAGAGGTACTGTAGGCAAAAGCCAACAGTGTCTGATATTTACTCTGGTGACATTGCAACGAGCCGATTTCATTAACATTCTTCCATGTCGCCTGGTTTTCTTTGACTTACCGACCCCTTGGTTCTGAACCCTGATTGTGTTTTCTTGTAAGTTTTTCCTTACTTTGGAACATACATCCTCGTCTTTGATCCCAACACTATATTTTTCACCTGACTTAGGTAATTCTCCCTGTCTTACACATAAATACACGAAATTGTTAAATGGTGCCCCCTCTGTCTCCCAGAGCACCACAGGCAATTATTGTAACAGGAAAGCCTTCCTTTCTAAAGTGAGTTGGCAGATGTTTTAGTCTTTTTTCGTAAAATCTTTTCTGCAAATTTTTATCGCTATATAAAGAAACGTCCAAAATGTAGTGGCTTAAAATAATTATAATCGCTTATTTTTCTCATGTGTTTGCAGTTTGGGCAGGGCTTAAAAAGAACAGTCCATCTTTGCTCCTTCACAGTTAGCCTGGGCAGTTCAAGGTGAAAGATTCCTCTATGGCTGGAGGGCACACACTCCTGTGTCTGGTGGTTGATGCTGTTGAACTAGAGCTGTTGGCCAGAGCACCTCTGTATGTGGTTTCCTCTCAGCATGACAGCTGTGTTCTAAGAGTGGGTGCTCCAAAAGCAGGAAGTGGAAACTGACCATTTCCTAAGGCCTGGACCCAAAACTGGCCATTTCCATCACTGATGATCTATTGGTCAGGTCAGAGAGTCCAGGTTCCAGGGAAGGGGACAGCGAACTCACATCTCAAAGGGAAGAATGTTAAATGTGAAATATTGTCACACCAAACACATGATAATTAAAATCTTCACTTGTGAGAGTACTAACCCTACACGTAAGATTAATCATCTTCAACAAAGGTGATTCCAAAAAACAAAAGTTCTAGTTTTAGTAGTAACAAATGGGTTGCACTCAAAGCAATATGGACCTCCATGAGGCAAAGGAAAGAACAGAGAAAGTGTACCTGATTGATTTCAACCATGTTGTTATACTAGAAATAAGATCTAGCAGAGGGAGGATTTCCTTCAGGTGTTTCTGTGGCAATGGAAGAGGAAGACAATTACCCATTTTGGTGTGTTAGACATTTCAAAGTACTCACGTGAACGATGCCCCATATATTTCTAACAATACCCACCAAAGAAATTAGTACTGCCCCACTGTTTACATTAAAGCAAGGGTAAACTTTGTAATATTAGTGGATAAGTTCAGTATTGCATATCCAGCAAAGAGAGACTGAAATTAAAGCCAATGTTCCCTCAAATCCCATGCCAAGGCAAATGTTGTTAATACACAAAATTTTAAAATTCCAAATTTTTGAAAGATCGGAACTCCAGTTGGCAAAATGAAGAAGGTATGTTGTGAAGCACAAAGAACCTTAGTGGTTCTACTTAACTTAAAGTTATAGGACACCTATGGTAACAAGAAAGGAGCTGGGAAATGTGATCCCATTGTGGGGGTTGATCCTGACAATGGGAGGAGGTTCTTCAATTCCAAGTATCCAAAGACTTGTTAAGGTCACAGTTAATTTGCTTAGAAAGACTGTTAGGGGGCACCTTGGTGGTTCAGTCACTTAAACGTCGGACTTCAGCGCAGGTTAGGATCTCATGGTTTGTGAGTTCGAGCCTTGGATCATGCTCTGTGCTGACAGTGAGGAGCCTGGTTGGGATTCTCTCTCTCTCTCTCTCTCTCTCTCTCTCTCTTTCTCCCCGTCCCTCCCCACTCACACTTTTTCTCTTTCAAAGTAAATAAATACACTTAATAGAAAAAAGAAAGACTGCTAGAAGTATGGTTCATTCTATCTGGTAGGGTGTGGTAGCAGGGTTACTCTAGTTGACAAGTTATGTTCTAAAACAGGCATGCATTAGCACAGAAATACCAAGACATGTGTCTGCCTATGAAAGGACAACACCTCTTGGAGCTATGGAATCAAGGAATCAAGTTTTAATCCTCTTAGCACACTTCAGCAGCATAGAGAGTCTAGTTCAAGGTAATTAAACTTCACAGTATGTATCTGGTTCTCAAGAAGAATTTTATAGAAAGCAGATACAAGAGGGAAGTTATGAGTATTGCCACTTAAGGAACATCGACATTATGCTAGGTGTTTCCCACTCTCTTAGGTGGCCACATGATTTCTCCCAAATTCCTTCCTTCCTATCTTCTGCCATTCCATTCATGGGGAGAATGTATGGGATGTATCTGATACAGGTCAAGGATAGAGATAAGTCAATACAGTAGGCTAATCTTCCGGATCAGTGTAGGGGAAGGAGAGAATAGTCCAAAGTTCTGTTCCTCTTCTGAGGTTGTCCTGTCTAACTCAAATTTCTGTGGGAGTTCTGCAGGGCCTGGGAGGTAACTCTGTCTTTGGTAGGTTTCATAGAGTCAGGGTAGAGTCAAAAGAAGGGAAATGTGGGATGGACAACATAGACTGAGTTTCATTTAAGATTTTTTGAAAAAGATCTTAAAAAGCCCTTAAGGTTTGTTGATGACATCTCTTAGTTCTCAAGGGTAGACAATTGAGAAAGAACTTTATGGAAGAAGATAGTGATAAAGAGAATTTATTTATCTTTAGTTTCGTTTATGTCTAGATCTCTGAGAAGGAGACAGCTAGACTGAAATGTGAGGATTTAGTTTATCATCACTGGCACCCATCCCCTGCTTGGAATTTACTTATAGGAGATCATTTTACCCCACTAACAATCCTGCAAAGCCATAGAATTAGTTTCTTACGGTTGCTGTAACAAATTGTCATAAACTTGGTGGCTTAAAACAATAACACTTCCTCTCTTCCAGTTTTAGAGGTCAGAAGTTCAAAATTAGTTTCGCTGAGTTGAAATGAAGACGTTAGTAGGGCCATGCTCCCTCCTAAGCCTGTAAGGGATAATGTGTATCTTTGTCTTTTCTAGATTCCAGACTGTATTCTTTGAACTTGTTGACTCTTGGCCCTTTCCTCCATCTTTGGAGCCAGAAGTGTAAACATCTTGCTTCAGAGATCTCATTGCCTCGTTCCCCTTGTTCTCTTGTAGTAAAATTTATTTCCCTCTTATGTGGATAATTGCAATTAGAATCAAAGACTTCATGGATAATTCATGACAACCTCCCCTCCTTAAGATTCTTCATCACATCTACAAATTTTATGTTGCCATACAAGATAACATCCACTGGTTCCTGGAATTGGGACCCAGAAATGTTTGGAGGCCATCGTTCAGCTCGCCAAAACCATATTTCCCTGCATTTTCGATAAAGTGACATGAATCTAGATCTTGGGTTAAAACATCAGATCTTTCTTTAGCTCATTTTTTTCTCCCTTACTCACAACTGCTCTATTGCCTTCATCGTAGGACATGCACGCACATTCCCACATGCAGGGAATCCTACCGTTACCAGGATTCCAGAATGCACAGAGCTCATCAAGGGATGCAAAATACCAGGCTAGAATGTAGCGAATTTAATGACCAGGCCCTTCAAGGCAGGTTCTGAAATGCATCCCCATCATCAATTATACATACAGTGAGAGACAAATTTTAACTCCTCTGAGACTCACCTTCCTCATCTTCTAAATGGGAAAAAATATATGTGCCTGATAACTTCCCAAGGTTACTGGAAAGACCAGAGGTGGAAGAAAGAAGAAACACTACTTAAATTTGTGAGCATGATGGCCAGCTGCAGTTTTGGGGGGGTTTATGAATCTCTATCCAAACAGTAGTGAGGACAGTGAAATTTTCATTTTTCTGATACAGACACATCACCCCTTGATTCTTCATCTTCTGGGGATTACACGGAATACTTGACTTAAATTTTAACTTTTATCTGAAACTGCAGGCATTATCCACAAACCTTATTACCAGACAGCAAGAAATAAATTTTGGCCTTCTGAACAATATATCAAAAACATTTTTGCCTTATAAATATTGAAAAAAAATCGAATTAAAAGTCCTTTAGAGAGAACACTGATTTTTTTTTTTTTTTAATGGAACAGCTGGACTATTCCGTTGACCACTTTCCAATCTGATTTTATTATCCCGTTTTTTTTTGGCTCATCTGTGCTCACGTATTGCTTCTTGTATAAGCATAACATAATCCCGCGGACCACAGGAAAATTTCAGTGGCTAAGTGCATCCTGAATAATTGCTAGTCAACTGACATAAATCCGTTTGCAACTCTAGAATCAGAAAGCAATAGGATGGGAACTGAACCGGGAATTGCCAAGGGGATGTGTGGTAAAATGGAAAGATCACTGAACGGGGCACCTGGAAAAAACCATTTTCTAATCCACCTGACAGTCCTGCTCTTTTTCGTTTCTGCTCTGTTGCTGTCACCTCCTTACACATTTTCATTCCCAACATGACCCCTGCAAGTAGGTTCTTAATTATTTCTCCTTTGGACATTGGTCATGAGATCTTAGTTAACTGTCAACGATAGAATCTAGCCATGTGCTTCTGAACGCTTTACTTTGTTAAGACTCATTACTAAACAGGGGCGCCTGGGTGGCTCAGTCGGTTAAGTGCCCCACTTCGGCTCAGGTCACGATCTCGCGGTCCGTGAGTTCGAGCCCCGCGTCGGGCTCTGGGCTGCTGGCTCAGAGCCTGGAGCCTGCTTCCGATTCTGTGTCTCCCTCTCTCTGTGATCCTCCCCCATTCATGCTCTGTCTCTCTCTGTCTCCAAAATAAATAAACATTAAAAAAAATTAAAAAAGACTCATTACTAAACAAACAAACAAACAAAAAAAGATAGTATCTGTCCATGGGGTTGTTACAGAGCTTAAATAGCTCGTACAAGGTTCTATCACAGTGACTGGAACAGAGTTGGCACCTAAGAAACACTATGCAGATATGGAAGTTATTTGCTTCTTTCTGTCTCAGTCTCAGTTCATATAAAATAGGCCTATCAAATTAATTAAAAAAAATACAGCTCTGATCATGTAACTCCCCTATTCAAAATGCTTCACTGTTTCCTCATTAGCTATCATTTGACTCAACCCATTTCTGATTTCTTATCAGCCTTCCCCAACTCCTCACTCCAACAGCCTGTCATTTTACTTATACTATAATCCTTGTTAGTCTCTAACACCCAATTTGTTGACCATTTTCCCTTATCTGTATTTTTGCCCCACATCATGTCTGTCCAAATGTTAGCAGCCAATAGAATATGGAACAAAATTGATATGTTATTTCCGGGCCGAGGAAATTAGTTAAGTGTGCATATTTTTATTCCCTCTTTCTCTTCAGTCTGCTTGAAACAGAACTTCTTCAGTCTAATATAAAGTATCCGCAAAAAACAAAAACAGGGAGCTCCTGGGTGGCTCAGTCAGTTGAGCGTCCAACTTCAGCTCAGGTCATGATCTCATGGCTTATGGCTTCGAACCCCGCATCAGGCTCTGTGCTGATAGGTCAGAGCCTGGAGCCTGCTTCAGATTCTGTGTCTCCCCCTCTCTCTGCCCCTTCCCTGCTCATGCTCTGTCTCTCTCTCTGTCTCAAAAATAAACATTAAAAAAATAAAAACAAAAACAATAAGCAAGCAAAAATACCGTAGCCAATTTCATAATTATGGGTGAAATTGCTTTGTTATATGGCCAGTTCTACTGGCCGAGCATATGTCATGCTCTTTTACTCATCAATTCTATTCCCAGGTAGATATCCACTGGGATAATGCTCTTACATTTACGGCTATTAGTAATATTGAAGTTCAGTAAATAATAGTAGCTCTGGAAACAACTTAAATACACACCAAAAGTAGAATGTGTAAATAATTGTGGTGTATTCAGGTATTGGAGAACTACAGAGCCACAAAAATGAAACAAACGAACGAACAGCCAAACCCAAACTCCAATTGAACCTGAGGACTTCGATGAATCTAACCTGAATCTAGCCTGAACATTGACCAAAATCAATGAGACTTTTATACTCCCTTTACGTGAACTTAAAAAACAGTCAAAGCTAATCAATGGAGAAGAAGTCAGGAGAATAGTTAATGTTGGGGTGACTGAAAGAGAACGTGAAAGGGACTTCTGTGATGCTGGTAATAACTTTTCCTTTTTTTTAAAGCTAGTTATATGGTTGTTTTTCCTTGTGAGAAAATAACCTCCAAATTAATAAGTTCTATACTTTGTCAAATATGTAATTCAAAACTCTGTTAGCTTGGGTGCCATAACAAAATACCATAGAATGGTGGCTTAAGCACCAGAAATAAATTTCTTACAGGTCTAGAGACTGGGAAGTCCAAGATCAAGGTGCCAAGATGGGAAGATTCTGGAAGGCTATTCTTTTTTCTTGTAGGTGGCTGCCATCTTGCTGTGTGCCCCATGACCTGTTCTTGTGTTTTTGTGGGGTGGAGGGTAGCAAGAGACAGAGGAAGCAAGTTCTCTGGTGTCTCTCTTATAAGGACACTAAACCCATCATGGCAGGCCCACCTTCATAGAAGCCTCACCCTAATGGCTGTGTATAAATCTAATATCTCCCAAAGGCCTATTATACAAATACCATCACACTGGGGGTTAGGGCTTCTACATGTGAATTTTAGAGGGACATACTTCAGTCCATAGTAAATACCATATTATAAAAATAGCTATAAAACTTTAGCCTCTCGATATCTTCCACTCATACCACCCTAAAAGTAGCGAGTGATTGAATTCTTAGAACGCAACAAAAAAATGAAGGTTTTTGCAATTCCTCAATACTGTTCCTTCTCATACAGCATTTGCAAGCCTTTGGTATTGACAGTCAATCTCTGCTAATGCCCTGTGGCACTGGAGATTGGACACACACTCAACTCTGTACTAGCTTCTGAAACCCACCCATGCTACTCTGTGAGCTTACTAACCCACTTTGCCCACTTCACTGACCAATCCTATCTCACATTTTTGTTGGCAAGCAAGGTCCCTTCTGGAACTGGAATTCTACCCTGAGTTTCTGACAACTTGAGGACATAACTTCCTTCCATGTGAGTTTTACCAATTCTCCAATCCAAGACCACACCTTTGTACCCTCCAGCCAGAGACCAGAGCCCCATTCCAAACGAAAGCTTGGGAAGCACTGCACAATCAAATCCACATCAAGTCTAGGTAAACAGGAAGTTTGCCCTCCCACCTCCTAGACCTCACAGTTTACCTTTTGGGTGATCTTCAAAGTTCAGTCTCTATTCGAGTCTGTTTTCCCAGGCCTTATATTTATTTTGCCAACTCCCTTTTGGCCAGTAGTATTCAGGATCAAGCATGCCAGGAATTCAAGGTCACGTGAATTTTGACACATATTGATATTTCCCACGGTTTCTCCTTTTCTGTTTCTTCTCAACTATCTTCTCATTCATTTCTTGTAGCACTTCAAAAGGTAGTTAGAACTTTCACACTCAGATTTGGACAGGTTATTCTGCTTACCCAGGTTTATAAACTGGAACAGGAAATGATGAAGGTCATAAGCAGATCATTTATGGGAGTTCTCCTGAGTCTTTGAGTCTCTGAATCCAGATGGAAAGGAGGACAGGTACAAATCTCTTGTTTCTTCAGAAGAGAAGAGTTGTAGTAGCTAGACTTGGATGTGCATGGCTTTGGAGCTTGTAACATTAATGGCATTCATCTTCAGATTAATCAGCCTGCTTTTATCAAAATAAGTGTTGGGGCGCCTGGGTGGCTGAATCGATTAAGAGTGGGACTCTTGATTTTGGCTCACGTCACGATCTCGTACTTTGTGAGTTCCAGCCCTACATCCAGCTCTTGATGGCAGCTGAGAGATCCCAGTGATCCCAAGAATCCCAGCAATGCTTGGGATTCTCTCTCTCTGCCCCTCCTTTCTCTCTCTCTCTCTCTCTCTCTCTCTCTAATAAATAAATAAACTTGAAAAAATAATTGTTAGGTAATAGTTTAGATACTTGGAGAATGAAAGGTGTTATGTAAAAATGAAATTGCTTCCTAGGGGGCCTGGGTGGCTCAGTCAGTTAAGCCTCTGACTTCTGCTCACGTCATGATGTCATAGTTCATGAGTTCCAGCCCGGAGTCCCAGCCCTGAGTGTGAGCCCTGTGTCGAGCTCTGTGCTGACAGCTCGGGGACTGAACCCTGCTTCAGATTCTGTGTCTTCCTCTCTCTCTGTCCCTCCCTTGGTCGTGTTCTCTCTCATTCTCAAAGAATAAATAAGCACTAAAATGTATTTTAATAAGAAATGAAGTAAAAATAAAAAAATAAAAATGAAATTGCATTCTTAAGTTTTATTTAGTGGCATCTTACAGACCAAAGTTATCCTTAAAGAATTCCTTGTATTCCATAGAGAGGTTAATGGATTGCACTATGCAAAGTTTCTAAATGTCATGGTTGTAATAAAATACATTAAAGGGATTATTTAATGACAATTATTTCCTGATAAAAATAATAGGTAAAAGGTAAACTTGTCCCAATGCTTACGAATAATCAATACTCAGTAAGATGGAAGAAAGATAACACAAGACACCTCCTTATTTTATGTATTCTTCTCCTTTTCTCCTACTTTTCCTCTTTCTTTTCCTCCTACTTTGCCTCTCTCATAAATCAGACCCATTTTACTACTGATAAAATAAACCAAACACTGATAAATAAAATAAATATGCTATGGTTAGAGTCTTACAGTTTGGTGCTAACAATCTTACATTTAGTTGTAAAATCAGGAAATAATCAGTAAAATTAGTAAATAATCAGTAAAAGAATCGTTAAACCATCATCATTAACATCATCATCGTAACCCTCTTCATCATCATTTTTAATGAGGCAAGGGTGATGTAAAATAAACTGTGGGAGGGAAAATTGGTACGACATTTATGAAAAGCCTTTTAGAGATATGTATTGATAAAGTAATAAAAGCTTATTAAATTTAGACCCAGCAATTACATTTCTGAAATTCTATCTGAAAGAAATAATCTTAAATATGGAAATACCATTACATTCAAAAACATTTAGCATAGTTATTTATAATAGTAACAAATTTGAAACAACTCCAATGACCAACAAAATTGGAATAATTAAACAATTATAGTATATATACTCAATGGAGTATTGCATAGGATTTCAACTGAATTTCTGTGAAAAGGATGTCATAAATTATAAGCATCTCCCATATTAAGGGAAACTGCAGGATAACTACTATTTATAAAGTATGAATTATAATCATGTAAAAATTGTTCAGAAAAATGAATCTAAATAAATATGTTACCACTGTAGAATTTATACTGCGGGAGAGTTCTCCCCAGCCAACTCATATATTGCTGTTTTACAAATTTTATTTGATGACTCTGAATTGATTTTTACAGTAAAAAAATAAACACATTTTTGGATGAAGTTATCTTGGAAAGTTTGAAAGCCACTGTTTTTGTTTTTGTTTTTTTTTTTAGTTAACCTACATTTACAGATCATGCTGTGAACAAACAACTCACATGCCAGGCCCTCTGCTATGCACATAGAGAAAACAGAAATGTTGGGGACAATATCCCGCTTCTCAATGACTCAACTCAACACGAGGAGGGGGGTGCAGATGCGAACCCAACTAAATATAAAGTGATGTCAATTCTGAAGGCGTCCACAAGGTAAATGCATATAAACGAAGTTCTTTGAGGGGGACAGAGAAGGAAAATGTTAGGTGTAAGATTAGTGGACACAAGAATGGACAGGACGCAGGAATGGTAGTGAAATCTGAGATAGCGTTTTTATGAGGGGTACCATTTCCACCGACATGATTTGGGAAAAATCAGTTCCGGAGGAAGGTGTTTCACATTCAAAGCCCAAGCAAGATGTGGGGGTGACCCTCAGGGACAACAGGGTGGGTTGTTTGGGTGGGAAGCATTCTCAGGAAGGATCAGTCTCAGAAACAGCCGGATATTTTGTGCACATGCATATACAACACACACACACACTCACCACCACCACCCCGCCCCCCACATCCTGAGGCAGGAGAAGTGTTGATGTGGGTTAACGACACAAAGAGGTTACTTTAAGGGGAAATGGAACATATAATTTCCATTATATGAAAGAAAGAAAAGGAGTAAAAAAAAAACCCGTTCCTTTGTAATATACACTACACATGCTTTGCTCTAAGGTATGCACCTGCACCCTTTAGCTACTTAGAATTTCTCCCCGCTGGAAAGCCTGAGAGATTCAGCGGGAGGAATGGGACACAGCAGCCCTGGAGGGGATTCAGTCCTGGCCAATGAGACATATGCAAATATATCGTGTGGAATTTGCATTAAAGCCATATTTTAGGAAACTGATTTACCTGAGAAGAGGCCCCTTTTGTCTTCTCCCTGACCTCTGTCTTGCTACATGGAATGTGGGCTCTAACATGCACTTGGGACTGTGAAATAATCTTGAGCATGGAAACCTGCCCGAGGATAAATAAAGAAAAGAATCAAAGTGACCACACCAGCCTTAGACTGCCCATCCCTCAGAGTTCTTTCATAGAAAAGAAAACATGCCTTTCGGATGCCACTGTTATTTCAGCCTTCCATTTCTTATTTTAAAGTTTATTTATTTTATTTTGAGAGGGAGCATGTGAGCAGAGGAAGAGCGTAGAGGGGCAGAGAGAATCCTGAGCACACCATGTGCTGTCAGCCTAGAGCCTGACGCGAGGCTTGAACCCACAAACTCATGAGATTGTGACCTGAGCTGAAACCGAGAGTCAGATGCTTAACTGAAGGTGCCCCGCCTTCCATTTTGTTAGATGTAGATAAGATTAATTCTAACTATCGAAACCTTATTTTAGGGGCGCCTGGGTGGCTCAGCTGGTTAAGCATCCAACTGCGGCTCAGGCCATGATCTCACAGTTCCTGAGTTCGAGCCCCGTGTCGGACTCTGTGCTCACAGCTCAGAGCCTGGAGCCTGCTTCAGATTCTGTGTCTCCCTTTCTCTCTGCCCCATCCCTGCTCATGCTCTGTCTCTCTCTGTCTTAAAAGTAAATAAAACATTAAAAACAAAACAAAACAAAAAAACACCTTATTTTACTGAGCTATTTTTTTTCGTTTTGGCACAGTTATATATGTGTATGTGTGTGTGTATATATACACACACACACACACACACACATATACACACATATTTATATATGTATATATGTATACATATATAATGTGTATATATGTGTCTGTGTGTGTGTGTGTATATATATATATATTCTGCCCTTTCCTAGAGCAGTAAATAGAGGTTAGAAAGCCTAAATAATGTATTCAAGCTCAAATAGTACATAAGTAATGTGAACAAAAAGCAAACCCTCATCTTAGGGTTGCCTAAGCTATGGTCTTTATGCAACATATATGCTGTTTCTAACTTGCACACATGCTATGCATTCTCAATTTTGTATTTCAGATATTTCCAATAATTACCCTTATTTTAAGGCTCAAGCCACTTTTCTTTCCCCTTTGTAATTAGCTTTTAAGTTTATTTTAATTAAATGATGATAATAATAAAGGAATAAAATATGCTACGTTCTAGTGATGCGCTTCTGCTCCCATTTGGTGAAAGCAGGTCTTATGGCTACAGAAGAAGAAGCAGGAAAGAACAAGTCTTCAGAAGAAGCAGGAAAGAACAAGTCTTCGGTGTCTGGGAAGAGAGAAGGGAGTGAAGTATTTACCATCAGCCCTAACAACTAGGCAAGACTTTTGATATAGTAGCAAATCGGCTTCACAAATGGTTGTATCCATTTGTACCCCAAACGTTAATTTTAGTGAGCATCTTTCCATATATAATATGCAATATATTGAATAGCATAACGTATATTATGAAATATGTTAAATATGCTTATAATTTTGAATTTTATATTTTGAAATTTACATTTTTGTGCGTATTTTTATTTCATATGTATAAATTTTTTCATCTTAATTATATGTATATATTTTCTCCTTTTAATTAAAATGTTTTCTTAAAGGCTTATTTATTTATTTTTAGAGGCGGGGAGGGGCAGAGAGGTAAGAGAGAGAGAATCCCAACCAGGCTCTGTGCTGTCAGTGCGGAACCCGATGGCATGGGGCTTGATCTCACAAACTGCAAGATCAGGACCTGAGCTGAAATCAAGAGTCGGACGCTTAACCGACTGAGGCACCCAAGTGCCCCTCTCCTTTTAATTATGTATATTTAATTATACATTCAGGGATGTCTATTTATACAACTATCCTCATATGACAGTGATTTCTTTTACCATTTCATTCACAGAAGTACTGAACAGCTTTTTTAAAGTTTGACTCTATGTTAATATGATTATGACATTTTGATGGATTTTTTTCGTATTTTGTTTTTTAATTGTTTTTAAATGTTTATTTATTTTGTGAGAGAGACAGAGCGTGAGCAGGGGAGGGGCAGAGAGAGAAAGGGAGACACAGAATCCGAAGCAGGCTCCAGGCTCTGAGCTGTCAGCACAGAGCCCGACCCGGGGCTCAAACTCACGGACCGTGAGATCATGACCTGAGCCAAAGTCGGACGCTCAACCGACTGAGCCACCCAGGCGCCCCATGTTTTTTAATTTTTATTGTGAGCACGTAATAAAGCAAATCTTTATGTACCATTCTATTTTTACCTGAATATCTTAACGAATACTGATGACTCTTCATTTTTTAAAGTTAATTATCTTTGCTTTCTTAGATAGGCATCATAGCATCTCTAAGATATTTAATTATAACCTTCCTCCTCATTGACACCACTTTGCCTTACTTATTTTTCCCCGATACTATTCCAAGAATAATATGGGCATTCCCAGTGGCATTTTAAATCTTCCATAACCTGGCCTTATTTTGTCAAATCCTTCTATTTCTCTTTAGTTTCTCTGGCTCTTATCCTTTGTATCTATTTGTGTGCCTCTTAACGTGCCGTCGTGTTAACTCATAAATTAATGCACTCTTTGACTGCCTGAAGAACACTAAGTACATTTTTTTCCAGCGTTACATCTGTTTTCTAAACTCAAACTGAAATCAATTTATTTGAATCTAATTGAAGATAGAAGCAGGAAGAAGAAGAATCTCTCTCCTCTGCTGGTCTCCCCGCCACCACCTGCTGTAGAGAAGTCGGAAATGGTGCTTCTGGCTCTTCAGTTATAACCCCTGCTCTACCATCCATGTTTCCACTAAGAAGAATCAGGGGTAATACCAAAGTTTGGCTTGCCCAGGGGTCAGGAAGGCAATTCAGTCCCCCCTATACTCTAGGGAAAACAAATCAATGCGGAACATGCCTTTCTTCACTTCCATGTGGTAAGTGACCTCGGAAGACTGCATCCCCCTTTTAAGACCTACGTTCCCACTGAAGCCTCACCTTCGCTCACTACCTTGGGGTCACCAAGGCTTATCACTTGTCCTTTTCTCAGACCATGTCAGTATTTGCAAGAAGCTCAAGGTACCCGGACATCCCCTTGTCCCTGGAATCTGGACTATATACGGCTCACTGGGGTAGGTCACCTTGTCAACACTCACTTTCCTCACTCCCAATTATTTCCCTTCTCATCACTCACCACCCATTGGGAAGTCATATATTTGACCTATTTGTCTCTCTCCAGTAGACTACGAGCCCCTTTAGGAGAGAGATATTTGTCTATGTGGGTCGTCTCTTTATACCCGTGGCCTAGAAAAGTATCGGGCGCGTACTAGATGGTCAACAAATATTGCCAGTTGTTGAATCAAGCCATTAATGAATTTGTTTCCTGTTTATCCCTTTTTACTTTTCGTATGGTTCTTGATGTGGTCTAGTTGGTATTTTATTTTCATTTGTATTTTGATAACATCAGGTTTAATTTGAACTGTTATTAAAATACACTGTGAGTATTTTTCTTTGGGTTTGTTTCATGTTTATCTGAATGGCCTATGAATCCTGTGTTAGATCTAAGGGGATCTGCACTGTGTATCTTGTATTAGTTATACTTTCCATGGTCTTGCTGGCCAGGAGAGGGAAATTGCACAATGGTCAGATCCACAAGGTGTCTTATTTCGCTCAGTAGAGTCTACTTTCATTTACCATTATTGTTGATGTAAATAAAATGGCAACACTAGAGATCTCGAGTCTAACTTCTGGATTTTTGTCCATATTAGTCTTTTTATAGGGACATGTTCTCTGTGTTCTGCATTGTTCCCGGTATACTGAGTGCATAGACGTGTCTAACTCATTGGGAGTTTCTTATCCAATTCAGTATCACTGTAAATGAGAAACTGCGTAAAAGAAGTTCTACTACCTTAGATTTTCTCTTTGGGGTCTCCATGAATGAATGTCCAGACCAAAAAAAGAGGGATGCAATTTCCTAATTTCATAAATGAAGGTGGAGGGTTCTGCTTTTCTGGTCACTTTCAGTCCAGAGTTTTCAATGCATATACCTACTCGCTCTTTTTTTGACAGGCTTTTAACTTGAGTCTCTGGTTCCCACTGGCCCAGTCCTGGGTAACACAGCAACATGGGTGAAAACAAACCCCAACAACCTCATAACCTTTGCAGAATGCCAATTAGCCTCTGCAGTGATGTTATTTTGTGTAAGTTAGTCTTTTTAAGCTGATAAAAAAATAAATCAAAAGGCAAAGCTTTTAAAATTCATTCTCTTTTGTTTAACTTTCTCTCTAAGCAGAAGTGTGCAATGAGTTAGCTTGCTATAGGAAGAATTCTTAATTCCACAGGAGAATGCCAACTCTACAAATACATTTTTTACATTTTCTTTTCTTTTATGTTGCCTAAAAACACAATAAGGACCAGTTCTCTCCCTCTACCCCGTGTGTGTGTGTGTGTGTGTGTGTGTGTGTGTGTGTTGTGTGTTTGTATGTATTATCTCCCCATTTGATGTGACAGATTCTGGTCCCCGACTTTTGGAAGGTGCTAAAAGAAACCATGCACCAGACCACTGCTGATAATCACATTCCTTCAAGTTACCTTGGTGATTTGACTTTTTCAAGTGTATTGTTGAAACAATATGCATGCACTGATTTGCATGACAAATAAATTACCAGTTTGAAGTATTGAATGCCCAATGAAATTTAATCACAATGTTTCAGATAAATTATAGTTACCATGTACTTTCTGTTTAAAAAGTAACTCATAATTTCTATTCAATACAACAGATTTGCTTAGTATTTGCCCTGTGCCCAACATTTTGCCTTCTGTGGGACACAAAGAGGAAGAAGAGACACCTCTTTGCCCTAAAAATCCCATGGTTTGGGTAAATTCCCAAGGGATACAAGTGCATAGGGGCACTTGTACCCCAATGTTTATAACAGTACTTTCAACCATAGCCAAACTATGGAAAGAGCCTAAACGTCCATCAAGTGATGAATGGGTAAAGAAATTGTGGTTTATATACACAATGGAATACTACTTGGCAATGAGAAAGAATGAAATCTTGCCTTTTGTAGCAACGTGGATGGAACTGGAGAGTGTTGTGCCAAGTGAAATAAGTCCTACAGAGAAAGACAGATACCATATGTTTTCACTCTTATGTGGATCCTGAGAAACTTAACAGAAGACCATGGGGAGGGGAAGGGAAAAAAAAAGTTAGAGGGAGGGAGCCAAACCATAAGAGACTCCTAAAAGCTGAGAATAAACTGAGGGTTGATGGGGAGTGGGAGGGAAGGGAGGGTGAGTGATGGGCATTGAGGAGGACACCTGTTGGGATGATCACTGCGTATTATATGGAAACCAATTTGACAATAAATTTCATTAAAAAAATCCCATGGTTTGGTGTATTCAGATGAGCAAGTGATATTAATGGTGTCTTCTTCACTAAAGTGTGTGTCTCAAGCGTCAGAGGAAAGATTCTACAATAAGCATCTTCAGATTATGAGGTTTCTGCTGACCTAGACTTCTATCTCCTGATTTGAAGTTTCTTATTCTTACTGGATTTCCCAAGTTTTAGTCTGTCCACCTCATACATCATCAGCCCTACTGTTTGTCCAACCAGTATATATATTGTGTATATATTTCTGGGCACTGTGGTCGACACTGGAGGTTAATGGTGAGCAACACAAACATGATCAGCCTTTCTGCAATTAGAGTCTCATTATGGAACATCACGGCTAGAATATGTGATTTCTTGACCCAGACTGATGTGGTGGTGGCAGCTCATTTTACTGGCAGTTAGGTGCTAAAACTAGACTTAGGAAAAAGAGAAATTAAGCTGTTTAATCCATAAAGAGTTAAATTCTGGACTAGAGCCTTGGGCACGGACAGTGTAAATGCAGAAACTCCAAAGGTAATATCAGCATAATTTCATGACTGATGGGGTGTGGGGAAGAAGAGAGAGGAAGGAACAGATGCTTTCTTAAGGGTTTTTGTCTTAATTTCCTTGGTAAATTTGGATTCTCTTAACAAAAGTAGGAAATAAGGAAAAGGTGTGGAAATGGGGTATGATTTAGGGAGAGTATATGCCATTTTAAGCATGTCAAATTTGAGTTTTGAGAGGGTTATTTAAGTGACTATATTAAAGAGAAAATTACATTTAGAAAAGACTAAATTAACAGGAAATCAGACCTAGAGACGACTAAGTAGACTTCATCTGTATTCGGTTACCAGTTATGTCAAAGAGTGGTTTGAGAGAGTGTGCGGAGTGTTAACCATTATCATCAGTCCTATTTTTTTCAAATGGGAACTAGCCAATGGACTGAATGTTTGTGTCTCTCCAAAATTCATGTTGAAGCCTCATCCCCAATGTGACGGCATGTGGTGGCATAGCATTTGGGAGCTCATTAGCTCATGAAGGTGGAGCCCCTGCAAAGAGCTCCTTCATCCTTTCTGCCGTGTGAGGACACAGCAAGAAGATGGCTTCCTATGAACCATGAAGTAGGTCTTCATCAGACACTGAATCTGCTGACACCTTGATCTTGGGCTTTCCAGCCTCGAGAACTGTGAAAAATAACTGTTTAATGTTTAACCCACCCAGTCTATGGTATTTTTGTTATAGCAGTCCAAGAAGATTGAGGCAAAAGTCTTATGACCCAAATAATTAAGTGACTTGAACGTAGTCATGTAGCAAATAAGTACTAGAGTGCAGACCCAGTATTGTTATTTTTGCTATATTCCTGCTAATTCTGCAAGGGGACCTGAAAGAGAATCATCACGGTGACGATGATGATGATGAAGATGATGGCGATGAGAATGAGAATGATGGTGATAGATTGGTCACATTCGTTGAACAATTGCTATGTGATAGTACGATAATAAAAGTTTTATATGCATTGCTTTATTTTTTATTCACAACAATGTTAGGTGTAAGTCCATTTATTACATACATTTTATGGAAAAAAACATTGAAATCTAGAGCAGCTCAGGAATGGATTAGCCAGGATGCTGACTTCAATTTCTCTAACAGTAAAATTATTATTCTAACCCTCACACCATAGTCTTTTACTTTCATCGGTCTATCCATTTCTCCATCTAATCTATCTACTAATCATCCAAACTTAATGTTGTCAAGTTCATTCTCTCTGTTGGCAATGGTCTCCAAAGAACTGACAAGTGTAGTGTTGAAAACTGAAAAAACAAAAAAAAAGTGAAATTCTTTTGTAGTTGGATAATAAACTATTTCCAAGCACTGATTTGAATGCCCAGGATGGAATGCTTTGCCTGGGAAACATTACTACCATTATTGTTATCAGCAGTGAAATATCCCTTTTGCAATGAATCATCACGTAAATATGTTAAACAAAAAGGTAAATAGAAACTTATTCTTTACATCATCAGTGATTTTCTTCCATTAGCAGTTTGTTTAACAAGACTTGATACAATGGGCAGATCCTTATGGAAAGGAGGTTTTAAGGAAAGAGTTAATGGTTAAATAGTTGCTTTATTTTGATTTATTTTTGTGTAAAATGAAATAAATATTCACCCTTCTGCTATAGTTACTGTGATTTTCTTACTCAGTGAGATGGCTTACCATTAGCCATGGGTTCTCTGATGCTGAATGTATCCATCTTTCATAGGGGGACTTCTACTACAAGGTTATGATAATCATTATTTTTCTAAGCGTTCTGATGTCCCATCCCTTTCTAGATACTTTCTTCTTGGAAGTATTTCCAGTCTTAAGTGGTGAAACCCAAAGTTAGACACTGACTGCTGCTAAAGATCATGGGGCGATAAGGTTAAGACCCAAACTGTCATATTTCTTTTCAGATATTCTAACACCATGTGTAGAAACTTGTACTACAATAGGAAACATGGTCTCCAAACCATTACTCCCAAAGGAATAGAAGAGAAGCCAATGTTAAGAGATGACCAAAATCCTCCAGTGAGAAAAGGTTTGGTGAGTTTCCAGGGGCTATTAGCTTCAGGTTTGGAGTCTGGCCAGAGTTCAATTCAAGATGGAAGGCAAACAGAGAGCAGAAGCCCATAGGGAAGGGCTGCAAGAGAGAACCAGGAAGAACAAAGCCTAGCTCCAGGGAAAGTTGATCCTATATTATTATGCTACAGCTCAACCTCTTTTGAAAGATTTAGATACCTATTCTCCAGTGAATTCTTTGCTTGATTTTAACGACACAATGTTCTAAACCAGCTACCTGAATGCGAGTTATTCGTTTCTGTGTCTAGGGTATGATTCTTTTGTGTAGATTTTGACTCAGTAATCAAGACGCTAGAATATATTCATCAAAATAAAATGTGCTTTGCTAAGACATCCCCTAGGAGGCAGAGAGAATGCCTGGTTATGTGTGTATTGATTTGTACTATTTATTGAGCACTTACTGTGTCCCAGGTACTTTCTATATATAATTTTATGTGGTCATCACTACAAAATCTGGATAGTAGGTATTATTTGAGTCACTTTACCTTGAAGTCAAGACTTAAAGGTATTTTAAGCAACTCGCAATGGTCCAAAAATAACAAATGGTGAAGCCAAAATTCAAAGTAGGTCTTGCTTTTTACCACCACTATACATCAGAAAACTATTTCCTAGGTCCAAATGCATTTTACAATGCTTTTAGTAAAGCCATATGAGAGACAGTGCTGGCCCCTAAAATAACAAAATCATGCAAGTAAACTAAAAAAATACATTAACTTTCTGGATGTACTAGAAGTCATATTTCCTTCCTTGAAATCATATTTCCTTTTTTGGTCACTCACCTTATTTATAACATTTGGACAGAGATAACTTCTCATGAAGACTTGAAATTAAAATACAAATGGAATAAGTCCTCCAAATTAGTAATTTTTCATTGTAAGAAGCGTATCAAAGTATGCTATAGGCCCTAAGAGGATACTCCAAAGTTTTGAGTAATGATAGCATACTTAACCTTGTGCTATTAACACTGTTGATAATAATAACTAACGTCTATTATTAATTTACAGTTTTAAAAGTTTTTCTTTTTTATGGCTTCATAAAATCAAGTAAATTATCAAGGGTCTACTTTGAAGATGACTCACTTGAACATCTAAATTAGAATAATACATCATCGCAAATGAATTGGGTACATAAATATAAAAATAAATAAGTATGATCTCATATTAAGGAAAATGATGAATCTTAAAGGCTTTTGCAAACTCTGAAGTTCTGCATCAGTGCAGGAATCATTATTAATCCCATAATAAGTCAAATCCTTTCCTAGGGAAAAGACTCATTTAACAATTTCTGGATGGGTAGTATCTTGGCCTCTAGTGATGGGCAGTCTCCACACCTGATGAAGCAACTCCTTCCTTCTCTCCCAAATAGAGAAAAAAAAATTTCTTTACATTAGGTCAAAATCTATTTTGGTATGTGTTTTGGGAAGCCAATCAATATCACCCTTTCTTTCTGGAGTTTGGAACCCAGTAAGAAATAGAAAAAAAAAAAATGGAAATAATGCTATTAGTTCTGTGACTGACAAGTAGAATTAGAAAATGCTGCTTGACCCATGGCCACAACTAAATCCCCTAACATGTCCCCCCTTTTAAATAGACCCTGGCCCATGAACTACAATTTCTCAAGCATATGTACCCCACAGATGAGTTGAGAATGTGTCACTTGAGAATGACTCACTCAAAAAGAAAGCAAAAAGGGACAGAACTACAAATGCTGCTCTAACACTGTGGCCAACCATACCAAGGAGATAAATCACTTACAAGGGAAGTGGCAAGAGAAGCCTGAAAGAGAAGAAACAAAAGCCTGGTAGACCTCCTGAAGAGCAGACAATTCCTTTGTTCTATGAAAATAGGAGGAAGGAGAGGCAAGTGCTCCTTTATAACTTCTTAATTTCTCAGGTTTTGCTCTGTAAATGGTTGGCCCCACCCATGAATTCTATGGCTGACCAGACATGTGTCTGTCTCCCCAAGAGAACAGAACAACAGTTTTTAGGGTAGTCTTTGGTCTACACTTGGAATTTTCTCCCAATTAAAAGTATTGTTTCTTTGTTTTTTCCCTCTGGAACTACTGATAGACAATTTATCTCTTACTCCCTCCGCCAAAGGTACCCATGTAATACAGTATTCTCAACATAAAATACCCCAGATTAGCACGTAAACACCTTTTCACTATCAAATCCTCAGAGAAGATGCAATGCTTGAACATCTCATGCTCTTTTTGTTTTAGGTTACACTAATAACCATTCGGTTCCAGTCTTAGTTTGATCCAGCCTGGGTATAGCTGCATCCCAGGGTCCAAAGATGAATTAATTCAACAACTACTCCCTCTTGACCCTCACTTTTAAGAGTTTAGATGTTATTAGGGCATTGTAGATTTCTTCATGGCCAGCCCCATATATTCTGCATTGACCAAACACAATCTAAAACAGAATAATATCCATTCCTAACTCTATTTCATATATTCATTCACTCAGTTCACAAATAGTTATTGAGTGCTTATAATGTGGCAAGCACTATGCCAGAAGTTAGGGACACAGCACTAAAGAAAACAGACAGAAATTCCTTACATATGGAACTTATATTCAATTGGGAGAAGAAAAAAAATACATAAGCAAAATATATGTGGGTTTGATGTTGACCTATGCTAAGAAAAGGAAACCCACAAAGGCAAGAAAAAAATCAGAACATATGTTAAGGGTAGGGTGTAGAATGATATTTTAAAGTATTTTTTAATGTTTATTTCTTTTGAGAGAGAGAGAACGAGAGAGAGAGAGAGAGAGAGAGAGAGAGAGCAGGGGAGGGGCAGAGAGGGAGACGCAGAATCTGAAGCGGGGTCCGGGCTCTGAGCTGTCAACACAGGGCCCAGTGTGGGGCTCGAACCCACGAACTGTGAGATCATGATCTGAGCTGAAGTCGGAAGCTTAGCCGACTGAGTCACCCAGGGGCCCCTAGAATGATATTTTAAATAAAGTAGCCACTGGGGCTCTTGGGTGGCTAAGTCAGTTAAGCAACCGACTTCAACTCAGATCATGATCTCATGGTTCGTGAGTTAGAGCCCCGCATTGGGCTCTGCACTATCAGAGTTTGGGATTCTCTCTCTGTCTCTCTCTCTCTCTTTCTGTATCCCTTCCCCAGCTCTCTCTCTCTCTCTCTCTCTCTCTCTCTCTCAAAATAAGTAGGTAAACTTAAAAAAATAAAAGAATACAATTAAAAAAAAATAAAGTAGCTGGGGCAAGTCTCCCTACTTCATATTTAAAGGAAAGACCAATGTATCACTGGAGGTAGATACTAAATGCATTTTAGTATGCCTGGGGGAGGAGAGAAATAAGAGTGGAGGGCTGGAGCTAAAGAGGAAAGTTAATAGAAATAAAGTAAAAGCAAGAGTCTTTCCTGGTACCTACAAAGATAGTGTGACAGAAGATAAAAATTATGAATAACTAAACTGTGCGTCTACTATAAAAAAAAAGGACAAATTCTTGGACCCTACGAGAAGTTCTTTCTTTCTTTTTTTTTTTTTAATGCTTATTTATTTTTGAGAGAGAGAGAGACAGAGTGCAAGTGGGAGAGGGGCAGAAAGAGGGAGACAGAGAGAAAGAGAGACACAGAGAGAGAGAGAGAGACAGAGAGAGAGAGAGAGAGAATCCCAAGCAGGCTCCACACTGTCAGCACAGAGCCTGACACGGAGCTCAAACTCACAAAAACTTCGAGCTCATGACCTGAGCGAAAGTCGGACACTTCGCTGACTGAGCCACCCAGGCATCCCTGTGCGCAGTCGTCTTAAGTAAAAATCTCAAAATCCAGCGCTTGGGGCAATATAGAGCCACATTACTGATACCACTCAGAAGCCCCCTGGAAACTCAGTATTCAAGAGACGGTGAAAACAGAAGAAAATCTTACTTTCTCTCCCACGAAGACACCAGTCCGTGCGAAGCACTTAGACAATCGAGCCTAGGGACTCACGCTCTGCGGAGGGAAACCACTCTCGGGAGGAGGGTAAATTGCAACCGATACCTCCTCGCATAGGGTGACAACAGGGATATTCCCTGTGTCCTCGCCAAGGTTGTTGGCACCCCCAACCACCACATTTTCTCACTTCCCCTTCACACTTAAACTTTCTGAAGTTAATTTCCCTGCAAACTCTGGAGTTCTGGTGACATAGCTTTGCCCTGAGTGCAGGCTTCTTAATGGCCCACCCTTGACCTCATGGGCTGCCACTGTTAGCCTCATCTTCTGGTGCCTCCTGCCATGACCTTTGGCCGTGAAGTCTCCCGGGGCTGAGAGAAACTGTCTTCTAGCAACGATGTCCTCCTTGTCGCCGTATTTATTTCTGTTGGAGAAACACTCTCTGTGGGGATGATTCTGATGCCTGCACCCACAGGCACCTACGTACCTAAGTGCCATGTTAATTTCAGTAATTTTTCAGCCTCCCACAGTGACAGTCCACACCTTTGCAGTAAACTCCTCAACACCTGTCTTCCTTCAGTTTTTGAGCATTCCCGGCTTCAAGTTGTGTTTCTGCTACATCTTTTTTTTTTTTTTTTTTTTCCAGCAGAATAAGATAAGAGCCTGATGTCCTATTTCCATGTAGTATTCTTTTCCCCCATGCTTCTTTAAGGAGACTTCAGTAGTTTAATCCGGTTTCACCCTTTGTGTTGGTTACCTTCCTTCTCTGGCAAGCTGACATGATTTACTGGATCGGAGCACCTTTCAAAAGAAAGAGAAATGAAAGAAAAGATGGCAGCTGGCCCCCTAGCATCCTCTGTAAGTTTTCGTCATAAAGAGGTACAAAGTAAATGATGTGTGGATGTGGGGGAAAAAAGCATCCATTGTCTACAACAATCTGGTCCTCTTTTACCTCCTAAGTAGGATGAATCCACCCTGGTGGCATTCTCCTTTCAGATAAAAATTGAAACCAGGCCTCGTCTTGCTCTATCATTGTTCTGCTTGGCTCCCTTGGAGTGACATTTGTTTCCTGTGCCTTCCTTACAGTCTCTCAAGCCCCACCAGGCTCACGTATGGCAATGGGGTAGGTGCATCCCTAACTGCAACTAAGCTGCTTATAATACACCCTAAATTGGCTTTCAGTAGCCGGTGTCCTTCTTTTTGATCTTTTCTTCTCGAATCAGTGCTAATTGTGTGCCACATCTTTACACAGCTGTTCTGATCTTTTATGGAAGTTTTCCCTTTTATTATGACATAGCTCTTAAAGGCTTTAGATATGTCTTGTATCCGGCTTCCCTTGGGGGTCTCTCCACTCTTCTCTCTGGAATAAAGCCTTCTTCTTATGTATGACTGGGGGTGGAGACGTCACCCTCTCTGATCTACAAAGACAGCTGCCTGTTTCTTAAACTCCTTTCAAGGACATTCAGCCCAAGTGGATCCCCTTTTCCCCGTCATGTCTGTCCACTCTGGCCTCCACCATCCAACTCTGCCTTAGGAAACGACGCCCTCTTCTTCCACAGACACATTGACTTCTCTAAAGTGTTTGCCATTCTCCACTGTTTCTGTTGGGATGGAAAGGCAGAAACATACGTTTTAAATCAATTCAACTTGAGAAAACTCAATTCCTAGGGATGGATTTCACGCTACAGGCACAGGCCTTTTTATGTTTTTTTTTTTTTCCCCTAATATTTGAGTTACGAATTGTTTCATCGAGTTCCTCTGTTTCTCAACCCAAGAATGTGACATAGCCCCTGTAGAGTAAATAACTTATTCCTTCTTATTTATTCATTAGTAAAATCCACTACCCTTTTATCCACGAGGCTGCATATTTGTAATCTAAGTCACTATTATTAGGGTATATGTCCTGGATCTCTATGAATGCAAAAGCTAGACATTATGCTCTGTAGCTTATGCTGAACCTAACTGCAATCGCAGTGGTAAGTTAATGCCTGGAGTTTTTGAAAAAAAAAAAAACACCCAGATGGGAGCAAAAATCATCTCATCTACTAATGCCTAAAGCATCTCTTCACTGAAGAATCCTAATTGGCCCCAATTCTTTTCCCTATTACCTGCTCCCTGACTTAGCCCCGCTATGTAAGTCAGGTCAAGGTTAGCTGCCATGGCCTGCCTGCTAGGGCCCCTGGGATGTGCTTAATAAGAACCAAGGGGGCATCACTCAGGCCTCACCTTTTGTAAAAATAGTTCCATGTCTGTAACTAACAGCAACTAAGGGCAGCTCTGATCCACATTCAAAAAGACTTTAGCAATCTGAGCTTACTAAAGCTTAGATCCTAAAGCATTTCATCCTGGCTCAGCCCCAAACCTCAATCTGTCTGAATTTTATGTGCATAATTTTGGTCCCTAATTCTTAAGATTCTGAGCCCAGGTCCCATTTATAATAGCATCCTGCATTGTTCTGTTCAAATTAGGATCCAGTTGTGAGGAATCAGAAAAAAGATAAAAATAAATATAGATTACCTTTATTACGAACAAAGCTGATGGAAACACAGTCTTAGGCCTGCTACCAATAGGTCTTCAATACACCCTCTACCTGTCACTTAAGCTTACCCACCCAGTTCCTAGAAGTGCTAGAAAAATCAGAACCTTACATGCTTGAGATCCTGCCTTTAGAAAGAGAGGATGAAGGGTGTGATTGTTAATTTTATGTGTCTACCTGGCTGGGCCCAGATATTTTGGTCAAATGTTACTCTGGGTGGTTCTGTGAGGGTGTGTTTGGAGGAGACATAATAAAATTGATAGATTTTGAGCAAAACAGATTGTCCTATACAACGTGGATGGACCTCATCCAATCAGTTGAAGGCTTTAATAGAACGAAAAGATTGACTGTGCTAAGCGAGAAGGAATAATTCTGCTAGAAGCTGGCCTTGGACTTTATCTACAACAGGGGCTCTTCCTGGTTAACCAGCACACTGTGCCTTTGGACTTGAACTGCATTCCTTCCTGAGTCTCCAGGCTGAGCCTCCACCATCAGATTTTGGGCTCATCAAGCATCCAAGGTCATGTGAGCCAACTCCTTAAGATAAATCTTTTTTTTTTTTAATTTTTATTTTTTTATGTACTCCCATCCTGTTGGTTGTGTTTCTCTGGAGAACCCTAACACAGGGACCCCAGCAGGAATTGTTACTGCACATTCTTATTCCCTTTCCAAACTCACCATCTCATCAGCCTGATGAGTCCTTCGTCCTGTGTCAGCAACCAGAGGACAAAGTGGGGAGATGACACCAGTCAGTGGTAGTTTTCCCATGATTTCCTTCTGGAAGCGTGAGGAGTGAGGAATGAGGAGAGAGGAACTTCTATCAATTGGGCCTAGATCTTCCTTCCAGAGTGACATAGACCTCGTTTAATCTTCCGTACACACAATAGCCTCATGCTTATTTTTGCCAGTTTTGATCTTGATGGAGGTTTACCCACTTTCAGACTAAATGGAGAACTTTCAACATTTTGTTTCTTTTGCGAAAGCTGATTCACTTTGCATCTGAGTTATAGCCCAGGCGCCAGATGTAAGGCAGCAAATACAGACTTCAATTTAAACAAACCTGATTTCAAACCACAGGTGCTCCCGTTGATAAGGTCTTTGGCATTAAGTTGCAGAATCTCTTGACTCACATTTTCCTCTGTTGTATATTTCAAATAATAACACTCTACCTAACAGAATTTTCATACGAATTAAATTAAGTAATAAAGGTGAACATATTTTGCATGGTATCTAGGGCACACTTTTCAGTTACTACTGCATTTTTGAGGTTATCAAGAGGCTCCTGGGAAAACAGGATCCAATATTCCCCCAATTCTGCTTCATCAACATGGCCAATGTTCTTCTCTATCAGTTTCCAAGGGAGATGATGACAAAATCCCTTGCCTGACCCAACTTCAGTCAAGCCCTTGAAACTTCTCCAAGGTCCATCTGTGCACCTCCTTGAAAAATCCAGTTTTAGTAAGAACCCAAAGTCAGTTTAGCAAGAATCTCCCACTCTTAGTATCTGATGGTCATGGCCTGACTTCAACAGGAATCCTGTTAGGTTTGTTTTGCAAGAAAAATTGCAGACCCCAAACACTCATGTCTCCTCACAGTAATTTTCCATGTACTTGTCCCTCCCTGCTTCTTGGCTACAAATTCTCCCTGTCCTTGTTGTATTCAGAATGAAGCCCAGTTCTGTAACAGGGTCTGTTTTTTCCCATGACAATAGTCCTAAATAAAATTTGCCTTCACCATTTTAACTTCCATCCAGCTCTCTTTTGACAACATTCAGAAAGGGAGAAGAGGAAAACAAAAGCAAATTATACCTTGTATTTAGCAAAGCCTTTGCCTAAAACCCCATTGCAGAGTTCTCTGATGACTTGGGCCAAAGGAAGTGCTTAGGTTGCAGACCTCCAGGTATCTCCCTTTCCCTCTCTCTGTCTCTCTGCCTTCCTCTCTCTCTCCTTATGCCTACAAATCATAGCATTAGCCTAATTAGTTATAAAACAGTGTGATGGAAGGTATGAAAGCATGAGTGGAGGATAGAAGAAAGAGGGAGAGAGCTCAAGACAGCTGGCATAGATATGCTGCTATCCAGCCTACATGGGACCTTGTCTTAGTAGGTCCCAGTTCTAGGCACAGAGAGGGAGAAAAGTATCCATTTGTTGGTGTGTGTGTGTGTGTGTGTGTGTGTGTGTGTGTGTGTTCCATAACCATACTCGCTTGAAAGCATGTCCTAGTCAAACGGTTCCGAGCCACTAACTCTTGAAGAATGGAGAGGGAGGAGGTGATGTGATGTCCACCTAAGAAAAGACTGAAAATCTTATATATCTTGTTTATCTTCTCCTTGGAATAGCCACATGGGAGAGGTGCATCAGATCACTATTCTTTTCACTCCTGAAAAGAATATTCCTTACCGAGGTACGCTCAATTCAGCATTTCACTTAGTGAGGACACAAATCCAGAGCATGGGCATTGTACTAGGTTTTGACTTTAAATAAGAAAATTAGAATGCCAGTTCAGGAAATTGTAAAACTCCAGGGATTGCGTGGCTTCAGGCACAACCAAATGCAGCTGTCTGCAATGCCATCACACCCTGGTCTTTTATAATATCTCTTAGCTGGGGGTGCCTGGGTGGCTCAGTCGGTTAAACATTTGACTCTTGATCTCAGCTCAGGTCTTGACCTCAAGTTCTTGAGTTCAAGCCCATGTTGAGCTCCATGCTGGGCATGAGGCGTACTTAAAAAATAAAAGATGTTTTAGCTCCATTTCCTCTACATGAGCTCCATCTTGCAGTACTCTTGTCACACGTCAAATTGATGTAAGTCAGCAGGGCAAGGCTGTGTATGGTGTTTATGATTCCTTATCTAAGAGAGTGATTCATCATCTTTCAACATCGATACCACTTCCCCAAGTTTCATTGACCCAATCCGAACCATCTGCGATGACTTGCATCTCTTGTTAGGTCCAGGGGGATGGGACCCTATCCCTGTCATTGGCTAGGGTGGTGAGTGATTGCCGTGTTTTATGGATAACATAATTCTTTGAGGATTCTTCCTCTGTCTCTAAGAATTTCCCAGGTAATGAATCCAGCCCCTGCAAGATATTACCGTGAAATCCCCTTTTCCAGCAACCCCCCTTGCATCCAGAGAATATGCATGAGTACTACACTCACCCCATCAGACTCAACCATGGGAGATTCATTCAGAATAGAGCAATGGGACACCGCAGGTGTCATTTGGATGTATCCATGGCAAGGGCAGCTGTTGACATACACATCGCAGATTTGTGTAGATGCCATCTTCAGGCTTTATTTCTGGCCATTTATCCTCATGCATGAACAACTCTGACATGTTCAGAGATTCTTTTGCCACCTAATAACAAGAGATTCTTCCCCCACCCCACCCAGCAACAAAATTAGAAAGGGTTGAATCAATTGTTTGCAATTCCTTACTCTGACTATTATAGCTGCCCACCCTGTTGATGGAAAGTAGAGGTCCTACTTTGACAGCATGGCATATTGATGTGGTTTGGGAAAGAGTCAATTCTCCAACAAAAGCAGTGTTGGATGATCAAAAAGCCCCAGACACTCAGCCAGATCTGTAACAATGTACCAGAAATATTCAGTTAGGCAGTGATCCACTGATTTGTTAATTAATGAAAAACTCTCTGGAACACCTTCTGGTGAAAGAGGTGTTTCCTTACTTTCATCTGCCTGGCTAGCCCTTTAGGTGCAATCAACCAGCACAAACACTGTGCTGGGGCAGGCACCTGAAGCTGCCATGATGCCCAGGACCACACCCCTCACCTTCCTTATCTCCCTTCACATTGTAACCCTGAATCCCTGAATACTGGTTCCTTCCATCAATATTTAATTGCTTGCCTTTATTCTCTTCCACTTTGAGGCTAATATACTTCTTTCTTTGGCTTTTTGGGGCGCCTTTTTACTCTGTTTGCAATTCAGCATACTTCCAGGGTGTGTACCTTTCTCACAGAGGTTCAATAGGCATTCGGCCATCTTGGCCTCGTTAGACTTGATTGGCCAAGGCAATCCTCACTCTCCACCTCATAAGGGAAAGATGGCTCAGACATATGCTAGTGTCATTATATCCACTCTATCTACACTTTAGTTGAGGCGGGGGGACATCCAGGTCCACTCCCTCTCCATTCTCCAAATCCCACCATTGAGCAATATATGTCTACTGTTTACGTTTATGGGGGACCGTCTGAAGGAAAATGTCCAGCTGGGATCTTAATAAAATAGACTTTTGAGTTATTACTGAGACCTCACTTTTTAAGATCAATTTTCTATGAAATTTCATCTGGCTTTATGACAGTTTTCAACTCAGCCTCTATAAGCCCAGTTGATGATGTCGCAACTTCCCCTGGGCGCTTATTGGTCCCAGGTGCTCTTGGGTGGCAGCTGTCACAAAGCATCTGGATGATGCTGGTCTTTGCATAGACAATATAAATCATATATATGAAATAAAATAAGTGTGTTTTATAACAAAGCAAAACTAAATTGCTTGTGAATCAGTGTAGCTCTTTACAATAGGATAATGGGATGCACTGTGATAAAGGAAGCTGCAAAGGAACGGCAGTTGAGAGACCTGAGTTATAGTTCCAGCCTGCCTCCACAACCGTGTGACCTTGAGTAGGTCCTGTCATCCATCAGGAGGGCAGACTTTTCATCTGCCAAATGGGAGGTGTAGACTAAATCGAGTGCCAGCAAACATTTATTTTATTTTACGGAGGTATAGTTGGCACACAATGTTACACTAAATTCAGGCATACAGTATGGTGACTGGACAACTCTGTATGCCATGCTGTGCTCACCACGAGTGTAGCTATTACCTGTCACCATAAAACGTTGATACAACACTGTTGACCATATTCCCTACACTGCACCTTCCATCCTGTGCCTTCTTCGTTCAATAACTGGGGGCCCAGTTCCATCCGTGATGTGGCAAATATTTTCGGCTTTGCGGGCCACATATTCCTCTGGCAACTGCACAGTTCTACCATTTTAGCGTGAAAGTAGCCACAGACACTATGTACGTGAATGGACAGCGCTGTGTTCCAATAAAACTTTATTTATAAAAACAAGCAGTGGGCCCATTTGACCTACGGGACATAGTTTGCGGACCCGTCGACTCAATGATCTCTAAAAGGCCACACGCGTCTGTTCTAATATCGCCTGATCCCACATACACGTAAGATATCTGGAATAGCAAAACTGCCAAAATAACTTCTATAGATTGTAGTAATCATATTTGATTTACATTAAAGTTATGTTTTATAATATTTTCCATGATACCTAGTTCCTCAATACCACCCCCCTTCAGTTTTCATGGACACACACACACACACACACACAACACATACACGCACTTGCACACCCATGAACATCTTCCTCTCAAGTTCAAACTGACAGACTCTCAAACTGTGGCCACCTGAAAATCAGTGTTCCTAATATGCTCATTACTTATAGGCAATTTTAACAACTTCTGAAGTAGAGGTTGACCCAGAAAGGTTCTGATTATTTCATCAACTCAGTAAGTATTTATGAAACACTTATACACTTGTCATTGTGCCTGGAGCAAGGGATAAAATATTGGACAAACCAAGGATGGTTCATATCTTCAAGTTCTAAATAGTCAAGCATAATTGACTTAACATTTTAAATCACCTCTGTTTAATAAGTCTTAGTAATTTAGTACTACAAATATATAAGTGTGAGTCAAAATACCTATGTTCGTGTCTTAATTTACTACCTGAATGGCTTTGATCCGGTTAAGTTTTGTGAGCTTTACTCTTCTTGACTGTAAAAAACTGATAGTTAAATACCTACCTTAAAGTGTATTTGAGGGGCAGGAAAGGGCTCAGTGATGTGAAGTTGTTATTTATAAACGACAAGTTTTTTACACGTAATGCATTGTTGAGTGAAGGCTTTTTATAACCTAATGTTCATTTAGAGTTGTCAGATCTCTGTTCCCAATGACATTTTTCCTTCGGATCTACTTCAGATTTTTTTTTTTTAATTTTAGAGAGAGAGAGAGAGCAGGGGAGAGGAGCAGAGAGAGAGAGAACCTCAAGCAGGCACCACGTGCAGAATGGAGCTGACACAGCTCAATCCCACGACCCTGGGATTATGACCTGAACCCAAATCAGGAGTTGGACACAACAGACTGAGCCATCCACATGCCCCGAATTCAGAATTTTTTGTTTAGCCACTGGATAATCTACCTGGATAATGTTATCTTTATTTATTAAATGTGTGTGTGTGTGTGTGTGTGTGTGTGTGTGTGTGTGCGCGCGCATGTGTAGTGAAAGAGAGAACTGAATTTCTTTATAAGTGTATGACCTTTATATTAAAATTGGTGGACTCACCGAATCATCCACACTGTGGTCATCATGGGAAAGTGGATTTCTTGCGGTTCCAATACGCACTGAAGTTTCCATCACACTCACCCCCCTTCCTGGACTTCCCACCCCCAGATGGAGGTAAATCTTAAACCAGCACTGGTAACGCCAGTGTGTGTAACTTCAAGAACAGGACGTTAAGTTAATTAATTTGGCTGCACAACAAAAATAGCATTGTATTAAATGTTCTTGGCTGACACAGCCACCTTCCTGGGTACCTAACATGTATGACTGCATCTTTTATTTCACAAATACCTTATTTGATATTTCCTCCATTTTAAAACCTGTTCACAGTTAACTAGCAGATGGACCAGGATTCAATCCCAAATTAGTATGACTTTAAAACACCTGCTCATTTCTCAAATTATACAGTGTTCTTTCTTTTTTCTTCCCCGGCTTCAATCTAAATTTAGCTGCCGGAGAGTCTAAAACCATCCTGAAGAGCCATTGAGATAACTTGGTTTTTATTCATATGAAAAGAGTAAACCCTTCGTGACTAAGAACTTATCCTAAGGAAGAGACCAGATGCTGGAATACAGTTAAAATATGACAAACCAGAGGCAGAGGGATGGGATGAACTTGAGAGCATTCCTTTGCTCCTGCATCTTATCTTAGGGGATAGGGCGGGCATAGTGGGAGAGGCAGTTCAAGAAGATAAAATAACTCTATCAGAGCAAAAACATGATGAATTCAACACATCAACATCAGATGTGTCCAACCTTCTAGGTCACCAGGGGCACTTTGCCAAAGTCCTGTTCAAGGCACACTAATATTATGTCCTGGGAACAACAGAGCAAGCTCCCTTTGACCTTCACCTCAATGGCATAATTTACACTCCTAAGCCTAGCAACACTTGCGGAAAATGGCAGGTACACTTTCTATGGGTGCTGCTTCAACTCTGATGCTTCCTATTTTCTTAGAAAGGTTGAAGGATTCCAGTTAGCTGAGAGAATAAAGAAGAAATGGATCCAGAAATTTCCAGCAGAAATTTGCTACGGACTTAGATTTCCACAGGACAATTGGTGGTAGAATTCTACACACACACACAGACACGTAGGTATGTTACCATGTACATGTATCCACATATATGTACACACATAATTGCTTCCTGTTTTTACAGTCATAAGTTCTAGAATCCACCTGTAGTCATCATTTTATTTCCTAAGACAATCTTTATTGTATAAGAAGAGAAATGACTGTATAGAAGTTCCTGATCATTTCATATTCTTTCACCATCAGGCTCTTTACAATTTCTGTAAAAGAATGTAGATTAAAAGTTACCCAGATTACCTGGGTAGACTGCATTCCCATTACCAGCATCCCTGTCGTTTGCTGTGGAACCTTCTAGTCCTTTTGGAAGTTAAGCTCACAGAGTCCCTGCTGCCATGCTCCGGGGACAAGGTGGACTAACTATCAGGAAGGGAAATCACAGTCCTCCTTTCTCCTCTTTCTTATGCCTGGAGCCAACCCTGAACATCCAACCTCACGTTCTTCCTCTCAGAAAATGACTCATGTCTCTCGAGGTCCCTGGATCTAAGAGTCGCCTTCTGCAAATGAAAGGGAATGAGAGAGAACAGACAGAACACTTTATTTTTTCAAATTTTTTTATTTATTTTTGGGAATGAGAGAGAGAGAGAGTGTGTGAAAAGGGCAGAGAGACAGGGGGATGGAGGATCTGAAGAGAGCCCAATGAGGGGCAGGAACTCACCTTGAGACCATGATCTGAGCCAAAATCTGACCCCTCACCCAACTGAGCCACCGAGGTGCCCCCAGACAGAACTCTTCAAAGGAATCCACAAAGCCTTTAACCCTTCCCTGCCAACCTAAATGTGTACCCCGTGCCCTTCTCTATCCAACCTCCTGCTTTAAGCTCAGCTCTTTCAGGAGATGCTCTGAGGAGGGACGGAGTAGTAGACTCGAAGGGAAGAGAAGGGACTTTGGGAAAACCACCATTTAATGGAATTCCATGTCCAGCATCTTTCAGGGACAAGACTTTGGAGAAGTTGCTTACACTCTCTGACCACGCATTTCTCTTCTCCGAAAGAGGGTTAATAACCCCTACACCTCACGGCTCCACGAGGACAGGGCTTTGTACTGTTGGCCACCCGGAACCTGCCTGGCAAGGAAAAAGGAAATACTTAATAAAGGAAAAAGGAAGCAAGAAGGAGGGCAAAAACTTTCTGGAAAGTGACTGTGTCTTCATAAGCCCTTCCATTAATGCTATTTCCTGTTCTTTTTCTCTCCCTTCCCATCCCATCCCATGGGGATGTGGCCCCATCTGTCTTCCAACTTCACCCCAGCTTTGCACATCCTTGGTCTTGGATGTCCAACAATAGCATTGTTGTAATAAACAGATCGATGTTTGTGTCCCTTTCTCTTCACATCTCACAGGTGACTGTGACTCATCACGTAATGATGGCCACCCATCCGTGTCTATAGTTATGCTGAGTGATGGGGAGTGAGGAGAGCACTTGTGAGGAGCACCTGGGGTTGTATGGAAGTGATGAATGACTGTGGTGTAGACCTAAAACGAATGTCACACTGTATGTTAGCTAACTGGAATTTAAATAAAAGCTGAAAAATAAAAATAAAATGTTTGAAATAAAACCACCTGTCTTACCATCCTCTGTCTCTCCCTTCCTTTTTTCCCACCTTCCTCCCTCCTTCCTCCCTCTCTCCCTCCTTCCTCCCTCTCTCCCTCCTTCCTCCCTCTCTCCCTCCTTCTCCCCCCTTTCCACCTTCCCTGACTTCCTTCACTTTTCCCTCTAAGAAAACAATTATTCTCTGGACTTCTCTTCTTCACTGGCCGACAGTCTTGTGGTTCTGTTTACGGAATGCATTACATCAAGGGCTGAACGGTACGCCCTACCAAAAATCCGTATGTTAACGTTTGAACCCCGGTACCTCAGAATGTGGCCCAATTCGGAAATAGCGTTGTGGCAAAGGTAATTCATTAAGATGAGAACATACTGGAGTGGGGCGGGCCCATCTAACATGACTCGTGTCCTCATCAAAAGGGGAAATTTGAACAGAGACACACACACAAGAGACAACATAAAGGCGGAGGTCAGGCCGCTGCCTCCACAAGCCCCAGAACGCACGCATTGCCAGCCAGAAGCCAGGGAAGAGCCTGGAACAGATTCTTTCCTAGCACCTCTGAGACAGCACAGCTTTCCTATTGCCTTGATGTCAAACTTTTGGCCTCTGAACTAGGAGACTATAAATATCTGTTGTTGAAGCCACACAGTTTGAGGTACCGTGTTGCAGCAGCCCTAGGAAACCACCACGTGTTAGAAGCGTATCTTTCCAGATTATTCTTTACAGCCAGTTTACTCTTATTGATTCATTTCCTTCTTTAAGCATTTATCTTTATAAGATCCCAAGTGAGCTTTAAAGTATTAAATATAATCATCCTTCCTTCAAGCATGTCTTTAAAATACCCTGATGGCTCCCTGTCACCCACTGGAACGAGGCTCATAGGACCCTGTGTGTCCCTCCCTGTCCCATGTCACACCCTTATCTAAGCTGCAACAACACAGGGGGCCTCTCAGATCCTCTGACCCCTTTTCTGGTTCCCACTGCAGATGTGAGTCTGCCGTTCTTTGAACTAGACCTGAACGGCACAGAGAGGTCAGCCCTGTTTCCCTAATCATCTGTTCTCTGATTGTCATGCAGGGCACAGCCGATATATTTTTCTACGATTTTAGGATTTTTTTCCGGCTGAAAAGATAGTTATTTGTATATGTTAAATTCTGCTTGAATCCCCTTAGGCCTCGTATCATAAGCTTCAGCAATAAATCAAGCAAACACATCAAAGAAATAAAACTTTACTGAGCTTCATTCCTGAAATCACTGCAAAAGTGTCCTTTGGCATCCTGGCAAAAAGCTGCTTTTAGCCTGATGATTTTTCCATTGCATTAATTCCTGATTTGAAAGGCATTAGGTAGAGGGGAAGGTGATAGCTCTTCAGGGTCTCCAAAAATGGGAGGAAATGAGAACACTTAAAATCTCCATTATGCTTGACTGTTCCCTTCCACTTAACTGCGAGCTTGAGGTTTTTTCATTATCTTCTTACTAGTAATTAACTTACCTGAGCATAATCAACAAATAAGAAAATGCTGTGGCAGAAGAAGAACTTAGGCTGCAAGCATTCCCTAGAATTATTGAGAAAATCACAGAAGCAAACAAGGCACTCAAGATGTAGCCATCTTTCTGGAAAACCACACCTTCCCCTATTTCCGATTGGAGCGATTTTCCCAGAGTTCCATTTCTGGGCTCTTATGAAACTCTTTTCTACACACGGACTTGCCTATGCAATAGGTCTACAGAAACAAAATGCTCTGTTCCACTCTAGGAAGAAGGGACAGGAAATTGTTTGGAATATGAAATGGGTGAGAAGGCTTGAGAGTTTCCCGAAAAGTAATTTCTCCTTGAATCAGACGCTGTTAGGATCGAAGCCCTGAATGCTGAATCTCTGCTTTGAGGCCTTTCTCTAAGATTTATGGATCCTTTTGATTCAGGGCCAAAAAAAAAAAAAAAAAAAAAAAAAGTGATGGGATTTTCAGTGTTTCCCATTTACTCCTGTGTTGAATGTGAAAGAAAGACCAAAAAAGAAAAGACGTTATCTTTGATACTCCGAACTAGGTAGGGGTTTGATTACAGGGAAAGTGATTTGGGTTTTAGAAGACGTGGGCTGAAATCGAACCATTCCGGCATCTTAATTCCACAGCCAATTCCACTCTGTGCTGATTAACATGGCGCAGTGTAGCTGACTGAAAGATTAAGGCACTTTCCTGGAAGAACTTCACAAAGTCTAATTTTACGAAGCCTAAAGATGATATAATGGAGTGTGGGGCTGCGGATTTCGCTGGATTCTCGCAGGCAGTTTGCTCTGGGAGGTGGAAGCCCGAGAGGGAATTGAGGAAGCATGCAGGGTGGTTGTTAGGCCCGTATGAAGGATGCTCCTCCCTTGCCCTGCGTGGCTCACGCTTTCACCCCTCAGTGCCCCGGATAGAGTAGGCGTGGCGGGTGGAGTTGAACCCTGAAAGCTCTGCTGCGGGACCTAGACTGCCACTTAGTGGCGTTGAGCAAACTGAGTAGCCTCCTTGACCTTCTGCTCCCTCATTCAAAAAATTGAAATCATAATACCCTCTTGAGAGCTGATGCGATGTATGTGAAATATTTTGAAATAATGGTAAGCATATTCCAGTAGTGCTTATCATATGCCAGTCTTGTATAAGTACTTTAAAGGTGTTTTAGCAAATAATAAACTTATAACTGCGTATTGTTATTATCCCTATTATGGGGATGAAAAATAGGCACCAAAATGTTCAGTTTCAAAAATTATACACTCACACAGTGTGCATCTCTTCTTCTTATTACTATCATTACCATTCTTTTCATCTATAATCTCATTGCTTTTCAACAGCATTAAGTGCGAAAACAGGATGGAACGAAGGGGAAATATTCAAAGGTACACAACGTTAAGTGTGCAACATTTTGGTACTTTCCCTTTTGTTTGACTACTTTGCTTGTTCTTGTATCATTGCGGGCATATTGCAGATCAACAGTTCAGGATTGTATCAGGAAGCGGAACTGGATTTGGGTTTTTCCAGTCCCGTCCATCTCTGTCGTCACTGACCAAGCCACCATCTCGTCCAACCTGTATTAAAGAAACAGGCTGCTCACTGAGCTTCTTGACTAGAGTCTCACTCCCCTCCTGTCTCATCACCACATTCCATGCGATCTTTCTCAACTGCAATTGTGCTATACTTCATGGTTAAAGTTGACCCCAGAGTGAAGTCTAAACCATTCATATTGGCTTACATGGAGGCCTTTGACTTCTCAGTTCCCCACCCCATCTACCTCTTCATATTGGGCCACTCCCCATCCATGCCCCGCACCACTCTATGCACTGAAATCCCCTGGACCTCCTTCTATTACCGTCAGTTCTACCAGAATGTGGCGTGTGCGTTCCTAAAAACCACATGCTATACAAAATTGCGCAATATAAGCCACGAGGCTGATCGCATCAAGGGCACAGCCGACTCTCAACTTGCATTTGTAACATACACAGGAAGAAGATAGAGACCTAGTACAAATGGGAACACGGTTTTGTTCAATGGTTAAGACACTCAGAAACATTACAAGAAAACCAGACCTTGACCTTCAAAAAGACCAAGTGTGTGTTCATGGAAGTAAGAATCAGAAGGGGCCAGATCGCAAGCAATTGCATAGTGGTAGCAGGAAGGCTGCCTTGAATTGGAGGGAAAGCTGTCCCAGGGATGTGGAACGCTGGGCGGGGCTCGTGGCAAACAGGGCATGAGCAAAGCGCTCCTGGATGTTTGAGGTGCTTCAGGTCTCACCGTGTGTGTTCCTAGCTCGGTTCAGCTAGCTGTGATTTTCCGCATCCATCAGTGTCTGTAAGAGTCACAGATAAGCAAACACAAAATTCACCCGTGCTCAAATCATCCCTTAACATATCCATTAAACTCGAATAAACTTACCTTTTCAAAATGAGTGCTACAGCTGACCGTGTTTTGATGTGCAGTGGTTTATTCTGCTCCTGGACCTGTCCTGCTCTGGGATTTTACACAGAACCCTTCCTTGCCCCCCTTCACTTTCGTAACTGCCACTTACCCTTTAGATCTAAGCTTCAACATGATTTCTTCCAAGATGGCTTCTTTTAGAACTTCAACATGTGCCAAGTAAGATTTTCCTCAATGAACCCCATCTATTGTCCCCAAAACTGTTCCTAAAGCTAGAGCCATTGACTCCAAACACTGTGAGAACATTCGTTTCTTTATCTCTCCCCTCCCTCAACAAACTCACCCCTCCCTCAGTCTTTCCCATCTCAGTTAATGGCAACTTCACTCTTCTGTAATCAAAACGTCAGCATCCTCCTTAGCTCCTCTCTTTTATACTCATGTTCAATCTGTCAAGAAAGTTTATTGGTTCTGCCTTCACCATGTATTTAAAATCCAACCACTTCTCGCCAACTCGCTGTTGTCCTTGTTCAAGCCACTGCCACCATTTGCCTGGGTGACACTGGTGTTTTCACTCATCTCCTTCCTGCCAATTTGCCCCATGTGGTCTATTTTTAACACAGAAGCAGAGTCATCCTTTCAACACTAAATCATGTAACTTCTCTGCCCAAAATGGTATCCGAGGTCCTAAAAATCAACTTAAAAGTACTTAAAGGATCTCAGATCACTCCCTGTCCAACTCTAGCTCATCTCTCTTATTCTCCCTTTCCTCCACCTTCCAACTACCCGACTCCCTGATATTTCTGGAGCACACCAAGCACATGACTTCAGGGCTTAAGACTTGAGGTGTCCTTGATCTGAAATGCTCTGGGCTCAGGTATCAACATAGCTTGATTTCTTACTCTTCAGTCTCCCCAAATATCCCTTTCGTGGTGGGGTTCTCCTGGACCACTGTAATTAAAGTAGCAAAACCAATGTCCCATCATCATTGGCATGCTTGTCCTTATTTACCTACCCTGGTTCACGTTTATCCACAACATTCTGCATTTTTCTTCTTCATTTTGTGATTGTCTAACTCTTTCAGCTAGACCATGAGGACATCAGCTCTTTGTTTATAGCTATATCCTCAGCAGGTAGAACATTGCATGGAGCAAACTTTCGAAAAGTATCTATTGAGTAAATATTTTGGATACGAGATCATGGTATAAGCTAGAAATTGTTTACAAAAATTACTACAGGAGGGACGCCTGGGTGGCTCAGTCGGTTAAGCGTCCGACTTCGGCTCAGGTCATGATCTCACAGTTCGTGGTTCAAGCCCCACGTCGGGCTCAGAGCCTGGAGCCTGCTTCAGATTCTGTGTCTCCCTCTCTCTCTCCCCCTCCCCTGCTCATTCTCTGTCTCTCTCTGTCTCAAAAATAAATAAAAAAACATTTTAAAAATTAAAAAAAATTACTACAGGGGTGTAATTTTTGTTTCTAAAATTTGTCATGTTTTCAGAAAGCCACACAGTATCAGCATGATTTGTTTTTATTGGTGTTCTTGGTGAAAGCGGTTCCATTTGACCTATTCATTTTGGAAGTGGTTCAGTTAGGGGTCTAGTGCCTAAGAAAAGCAGATCTACTAGTCTAAGGGAACAGATGTACGAGTTTAGAAACAACAAACACTATGACACTATTGGTGATGGAGTGTGCATTTCCCAAGAGTGGACATCAAACAGGAAAGTTACTATAATTGTGGCATTTATTACTTGGAAACTTGGACTTCTGGTCTCCCTTTGTTCTTCACTCTGCCTAATCATCGTCTTTCGGAATCGACCAAATAGCCACAATGGTTGAGGTGATATTTAAGATTCAAGGGCTTCCCGGTTAACTTTAGCTGGCTAACTGGGTTATTTTACTGCTCTACTTAGGTATTTATTTGTTCAATTTGTTTTCTTGTTTAAAATTTCTGAGATGGCCAAATATGGGTCAAGCCACATACTGCACACCCAACGTTTAGAATGCAAGCTCCAGAGAGGTGGCACGGGCTTGATGTCGGAACTGAGCTTCAGTCTTGGTCTCACCTCTGGTACTCTGTGTGACCTTGTAAAAATCACCTAAGAGCATACTTCTGAGGGTCTACTCAGAAAGGGCTAGCCACATCAATTAGTGTGCTAATTGGATTTTTCTAAGAGAAGCTGCTCCCCGGCAGTGAAATTCAGTCTCACATGAAATTCTGTGTGTAAATTTCAGCTGGTTGGCTTGGTTCTTGTGTGATATTTGTGACTGATGAGTTTTTGTATTTCTGTGACAATGTTTCTCTGGGAGAAGGGACCAGCACTGGGGCCAGATTGCTAACAATATCATTATGATTTTATTATTGTCCTGGTTCTGGAGATCCATAACTTGGTTTTCTATTAGCACATTACTCAAGTAAGGCAGTGGGAAAGCAATCACTTCTGGTGTGGAACAGCACAAGCCACCTGGCTTTTGGAAATGCCTATTTGGATGCACTAGAAATGAGAAAACTAAGTGAAGTGACCGGCATAAAAAGAGGCTTTCTTTCATTGTACATCTGTATCCAGTGTGTGAGATGATAACGTCCCTGGAAAGGGAGATACATAAGACCCATTAACATTTGGAGGATAGATGCGCACTCACCAAGAGGTAAATTTGCCCATTAGGGTAAGAAATTTCATCAGCAATCTTCTACAGGAAAACAGGAGCGTTATTAGCCTCGGAAGATCCTAGTGGGACCTGAAATTGATAAGTTTTAACTTAAGAAATATTATAAGAATATAAATAAAAGCCATTGTTGTGATCTTAACAAAATTAAGAAAACTTGGCATGCAAATGTGAACAAAATGCCTATAGCTTTTCTCATCATGGGATCCCAAGGCTGAACACTCAGGAAGATGTAATGAAGAAAACTCACCTTCCACATGACCTATGTGCCATTATCTATTTAGATCTAAGTTAGAGTAAATCATAACCTCGTTATATTAGTTTGCTAGAGCTCTCTAAGTAAGTACCACAGACTGGGCACCTTAAGCAATAGAAATCTGTAATCTCACAGTCTGAAGCGTAGAAGTCTAAGATTGGCAGGCTTGCCTTCCTCTACAGACTCTCTCCTTGGTTTCAGATGGCTGTCTTCTCCCTATGTCCTCACGTGGTTGTCTCTCTGTGTGTGTCTGTGTCCTGATCTCTTCTTACAAGGACACCAGTCAGATTGGATCAGAGCCACCATATTACCTCATTTAACCTTACCTCTTAAAAGGTCCTGTCTTCAAATACAGTTACATCTGTAGGTAATGGGATGTTAGTAATCAACATAGGAGTTTTTGTGTGTGTGGAGGGAGGGGGGAAATTTTCAGCCCGTAATAGTCATCCATGAAAAATTTGAATGGTAGGTCTTCTCAGCCCATCTTCTGGAAGACAAAAATGGAATTTATGAAAGGTCAAAAGCGATCTCATTGTAACAGCTAAACAAAGGGAAAGAGATTTAATGAGGAAGCTCTGTCGTTCTTCTCTCCCTCCGAAGTGCCCTTTGCTTCACTTTAGGGAGAATGGACCAGAAAAGGGAAGGAAAAAAAATAATAACCTAAGACCATAATGTTGTTCCTCTAATTTCTGGGAATGCAGAGAAAGCAGCAATGATCACGAAAGCATTGATTTAATTTCTCAAGAAATTGAGAACTGTACTCAGCAACTGAACTTAAAAATCACTGAACATATATTTGGATAAAGTTTTTGGATAATTTATGTATCAGTGATTATCTCCCCCATGCATAGCTTAATATAAGAACATTAAGATATTTGAGGAATGGTATAAAAATAAATATATCTTGTTTAAAATATTCACTTAAGTAATCTTGTTTTCCATTTTAGAAGATTGGAGTCTTTTCAATGCAACTTGATTCTTTATGGGATCTTAAGAAAATGTCCTTATTTTAATATGGGATTCAGGCTACTGTAAGTTGGAAGGAATTAATGTTGATATATATTTACCTTGACATTCTATATGCAGTTTCTTCAAGGGAAATATATTAATATTGCTTTGTCCAAATTGCCATACGACACAGTCAAAATTTTATCAGAGTCTGTTCGGTGGTTTCATGAGAAGTCATCATTTCTCAATCATTCAGAGTGGCAGAAAGGGGAAACAGGAAGAAAACTAGGCTAGAATTGAGGATACTTGCATTTTATTCCCTCCTCAGCTCCCATCGTATCTAGTGATATTGGACGAGTTACATAACCCATCCAGGCTTGTTTGCTCCTCTGCGAAAAGAGAGTATCAATCCTTAGCATGTAAGTAGCCAATGAGATAACATGTGTGTAATGTACAAGGATGCATGAATGTAAAAGATTACTGTTTTATTCCATGAGGAGGAGAATCACCTTGTTGTGTTCCAGGCACTTTGTAAGCACTTTGAAATCAATGAGAAATAAACACAATCCAGTCTTCAGGAATCTGACAACAGAGTGAAGGAGAGAGAGAGCACTATTTATGATCACAAATTCCAAAGGATGCATGCTATAGGATAGACCAGTATGGTATGCTGTGGGAGTAAATTAAAGGAGCACAAAACCCTGCCAGGAGTACACAGGCGATGGGTAGGGAGCCAGCAAAAGGTTCCTAGAGATGACGCTGGAACTGATTTGACTATGAGCAGGATGCAGCCTGCTCATCAATAGAATAGAATACATTTTTGTACACAATTCTTTCTATGAGCTTTTATACTACAACCAATTAAACCCTTCGCACAGAAGACAAAAGATTTGGCTGTGCTTTGATATAATTGGTGATTTTTAAAATAAATAAAAGGTTGACTTCCACAGGGATTTTTATGGATTTTCTGAAACCCTTCCATCTTTTGTGGATCAGTACCAACACTCCTATGATAATTGTGACAAGGTGTATCTTCCAAAGATGGTCCCAGTGACACTCTCCATCCTGAAGACTCTTCTGCAATGTGACTCTGCCCCTCCTTTCATTCAGGGATGGGGTCTTTGGCCCTTTCTTTAAATTAGGGGGAGCTTTCGAGTCCTTCAATATGCAGAGAATGCCAGAAATGATGCTTTGTCATTTTGCAGATAGGTCATGAAAGATGATCCGGCTTTGCCTTGTTCACTGGAGTTATTGTATGTAGAGTGGAAGCGACTCACTTCCCGGAGTCACGATGCTTTGAGGAGGTCGAACCACGTTGAGGGCAAGTGTAGATGCTCAGATAGCAATGTTGGCCTTTGGTGTTCCTGGGCCAGGCACCAGGCAGGTGAGTGAACAAACCTTCAGATGACACTCTCTGGCTGTGAGTCACCCACCTTCAGCCTTTGAGTCCTTCAGCTCTGGCCCCCAACATCACATACTTTTTAGTGTGGTGAGACCACCACCCTGTATGATATCTGAATCCCTGACTCCCCAAAATCCACGTACGCAAATTAGGTAAGCTGCTAAGTTTGGGGTCAGATTTTTACGGAGCAAAGAATCAGAATAGAATTTGGTGCTCAAAGTGAAATGCTGCCACAACAAAAGCCCAAGACCCATGGCATGGCTATCAACCAGAGAGTGAGCATTGTCTGAAAGGGCCTTGAGGACACTCGGGGAAGCTGGCGTTCAGGGAGCGAATCCTCACGGAAGGCTGGAAGAAAGGCAATTCTTGTGTGGTCGCATGAAGTTTGGTGACACTGTTCACTGTAGTGATGTGGGAGACGCGAATGTTCTTAACCAGCTGGCAGGTTTGCTGGAGATAACTTCCAGGAAGTTGTCTGGTGATTAATCAGTTGTCAGCTGACATATTTGATGCACATTGGCTAAATTTTAGATAGAAATGGGCTAACAAAAAGCTGCTCAGTTTTCAAGCAAAATGTATGGAATTCTGAGGCAACAGGATTTGTTGAGTTCTAAAAAACACAAACATGCAAAGCAAAACAAAACAAAACAAAATGAACCCAACAAAAATACTAAGCCAAGTGATAAAGGACCCTGGGCAAAAATAAAATAAACAATACTCTCAGGCTGAATAGGAAGCCAAGGTTGTTATGGCAACAAATCTTTTGTAGGACTTCAGAAGTACCTCGGTTGGAGATTCGTAGCTCCTTTCAAATAATCAAAAGCCTTCTAAATATCTGAAGTGCACTTGCAGATGATCTGTATTTAACTATAAGGCTTCTAGAAGCTTAAAGAAGTCCCAGCAATCTCACAAGGAACCCAAGGAAAGAAGCCCAACCCCCCAGGGATTTGTGGATATGTTTTGTCCCCTAAAATAATTAATTATAAATGGATACACAGGAAACCCAAAACGTTTTTAAGAGAAAAGCACTAAAAGAGCCAGATTGTATCTAAAGACAAAGAGTTCTTTGAAAACCAACATTTTATAGGCAGGAAGCAGGCTGACACATCCGCTGCATTACAAACATGACTCATATCTTATAAAGGTGGAAAATTGATCCGGAAAGCTGGACCGAAACCCAAGAAAGCAGGGCTAACAGCCAAAGACGACAATCAACAAAGAACAGCACAGACCCTGATCAAGAATGGGAGACTTGTGTTTCCCTGGATTTTAGAATTTTTTTTATTGTCTAATAGTTTCTATTTTGAGCCCTTTTTAATGAAAATGGCTACAGTGATTGTCTTGTGCCTGCCCCACCACTGAATTATGTAAATTTGTGTGTGTGTGTGTTTGTGTTTGTGGCAGGGATGGGGGGAGACTATATCCTGTCTCTGTAGATAATTTTGTTTAGCATTTCAGAAGTTTTATTTATTTATTGTTACAGCTCTAATAAAGTATAATTAATAAACAAAAACTGCACATATTTAATATATGCAATTTGATGACTCTGGACATGTACACATACACATACAATCACCACAATATAGGTAATAAGTATATCTATCACTTCCAAAGGCTCCTTTGGGTCCCTTTGCTGTGTGTGTGTGTGTGTGTAAGAACATCTAACGTGAAACCTACCATCATAACAAAATTTTAAACTCACAACACCATATTGTAAACTATAGGCTCTATGTTTTACAGCAGATCTCTAAACTCAGTCATCTTCTATAACTGAAACTTTATCCCACTGATTAGTAGATCCTCATTTCTCCCTTTGCCCAGCCTCGGTAAATCACCATTCTATTTTCTGCCTCTGTGAGTGAATCTATTTTCAATACCTCCTGTAAGTGGAATTATGCAGTATTTGTCCTTCTGTGACTATCTCATCTCCCTTAGCGTAATGTCTTCACATTCAAAGATGCAGGTGGCAGAATTTCTTTCTTATTCTTTTAAGGCTGAATAATATTCCATCGTACATATATGCACTTTCTTTATTCACCTGTTGATGGCCATTTGAGTTGTTGCCATACCTTGGCTGTCGTAAGAAGAGTTTCGATAAACATGGGAGTCCATGCATCTCTTGTAGATCCTTATGTTCATTCTTTTGGACATATATGCAGAATGGGACTGCCAGATCATATCATGGACTTATTTTTAATTTTTGAGGGATATCCATATTATTTTCTATGGTACCTGCACTATTTTGTATTCCCACCAACAGTGCCCAAGTTCCAGTTTCCCACCAATGCTTGTTATCTCTTGGTTTGATAAATAATAGACACCCTAACAGGCATAAGGTGATATCTCTTTGCAGTTTTAGATTTGCATTTCCCTGATGATCAGTGATGTGAAGCACCCTTCTCACACACCTGTTGGCCATTTGCATGTCTTCTTTGGAAAAATGGCATTCAAGTCCATTTTTTAAATTGGGATTCTTTTTTGCTACTGAGTTATAGGGGTTCCTTATATGCTTTGGAATTGAACATCTCATCAGATACATGGTTTGCAAACATTTCCTTCCATTCTGTGGATTGCCTTTTCCCTCTGTTGTTTCCTTTGCTGTCTAATTTACAGATTTTAAATGGATGGAAACAGTATGAGAACAGTCACACAGAAGGAGATTCATGTGGGCGCTCCTGGGTGCTTAGTTGATTGGTCGTCTGGCTCTCGACTTCAGCTCAGATCATGATCTCATGGTTAATGAGATCGAGATCCATCTCGTGCTCTGTGCTGGTAGTGCAGAGCCTGCTTGGGATTCTCTCTCTCCTTCTCCCTCTGCCCCTCCCTCCGTTATTCTCTCTCTCTCTCTCTCAAAACTAAATAAACCGAATAGAAAAGAGAAGGAGATTCATATGGATATGGGCCTGATTTTGATAATGGGAATCTGAGACTTACATCTGATGCCATACTGGGACAAAATTTTGGGAATCTTAGTGAAAGTCGTAAGTATATTTTCTCTGCTGGAGCGATGTACATTTTTGTGACCAGCAGGCAGGATGCGGCAAGTTGTATCTACAGAAATGGCCATGACAACATCACACTTGTTCTTTCGCAGTGTAATTCAAGATGTGGGAAGGGTGGCAGGATTTTATGGCTGCTTTGAATACGGCAGAAGTGACACACTGCAATTTTTAAAGCTTAATCCTAAAAGGTGATGGAGTTTTCGCTTTATCCATTGGAACAGTCTTGCTTAAAACCCCAGCTGTTCTTGAGATAGACCAACTGCCCTGAGGCTGCCATTCTGCGGGAGAGCCAAGTGACATGTGAGGTGACATGTACGCGGAAAAGTCAGCCCACCTAGTCCTCAATCTAACTCAACCCAGGCACCAGACATGTGAAATAATTCCAGGCCCCAGCCACCAAGATATCTTTAATTCATTCAGGCGAAAGCCCCGGACATCATGGAGAAGGAACAAGCCATTTCTGCTGTCCAAGTTGCTGACCTTAAAATTTGGGAACATAATACGAAATGTTGCTTTAAGCCAATAAACTGTGATTAAGTTCGTTATGGACAAAAATAATCAGAACCATACATTTTAGAGGAAAATGTATTAAAGGATACTTCAAACCCACATTTCTATCGTGGAATAATCCAAGAAATATCTAAGACTATAAAGACAAAATTTATTTTTAAATGCAAATCAAAGCCTTATTTATTTATTTGTCTATTTATTCATTCATTCATTCATTCACTTATTTGTTTATTTTTGAGACAGAGAGAGACAGAGCATGAGCTGGGGAGGAGCAGAAGAGAGAAGGAGACACAGAATCTGAAGCAGGTTCCAGGCTCTGAACTGTCAGCACAGAGCCCGATGCAGCTCGAACCCACAAGCCATGAGATCATGACCTAAGCTGAAGTCGGATGCTTAACTGACTGAGCCACCCAAGCATCCCTATAAAGACAAAAATTTCAAAGTCCCTTCACACATCCCCTCAAACCACTCCTCTTAATGTAAGTATCTTCTATATTAAGCTAGATATGCATTGTCCCAGATGTTTTCTGTATTTATATATCTAGCATATAAACTATATTGTCTTTTAAAGAATTTGCAGAATACCATTCATATTGTTTAAGACATTCTTATTGAACTTAACAAGTTACCTTGGAAATCCTAACACTGCAACATATGTAAATATTTATCATTGCTTTTAACAAATGAATGCAGAGCTTAAGTATGACTTTCAAGGGCTTTCTCAAATTTTGCCTTTCTGTGCCCCTATACATGAAAATAACAACAACAGCAACAATAATAATAATAATTAATAATAATACAATATATTTTGTGACTGTGTTGCTATAAAATGAATATAATCCAATCTGGAATACCTATTATATAATTATTATTACATTTGGTTTTTAAGGATTTTCAAAGAAATTAGAATTAAAATATGGGTATGGATGCTCGACACTGTGCCTACTGGTCTGAATGTAGAATTTGGCTCTGGCTAACTAGAGTCTGATACCATGGACATTCACAATTGCTTTAACCATTTTTCTTTTTAAAAAAATTTTTTTAACGTTTATTTATTTTTGAGACAGAGAGAGACAAAGCATGAATGGGGGAGGGTCAGAGAGAGGGAGACACAGAATCCGAAACAGGCTCCAGGCTCTGAGCTGTCAGCACAGAGCCCGACGCGGGGCTCGAACCCACGGACCGCGAGATCATGACCTGAGCCGAAGTCGGCCGCTTAACCGACTGAGCCACCCAGGCGCCCCACTTTAACCTTTTTCAATGGAATAATTTTTAAGATGCTTCCACTATGAAAACATTTTTCACTACTGAAATGATGCTACGATTGAGCTGGCTGCACTTTTTCTCCTTTTCAGACCCATACATAAGTATTTTTCTTGAGCACATACCTAGAGTTACAATTTTTAGAGTTATAATATCTATGTTTATGGATATATGCATTTTTTAAAGAAATTGATAAATACTCCCCAAATTGCCTTCTCAAACGATGGTAGCAATTGGTAATCCTTTCAACAGTGGAGGGCTGTTTCCCTTACATAATAGACTGTATTTATAGTATCAGCAATTTATACATAATGTAATATTTTTTGCAAAACTGGTAACAAAAAGCCTCGGCTGAGCGTGTACATTTGTGTCTTTGTCCCTGATTATATGAGCATAAGAACTGATACATATTGATACTTACGAACTGCTAATGTTGGTTACCTGGATAAAATGGTGGAAAGAGAGCAAGGATAGAAAAACAAACAAACAAATAAATAAAACTTATAAAATTACTTTTAAAATGAATGGTTTAGAACAGAAAGTATAATACACAACCTTACAAACAATTCTGTAAACCCTTTTCTCTTTATGATATATACCCAGACCTCTAGTGAGGGCAACATGCTTCTTCTGCTCTTTAATCAAGTGGTGACTACTGGGTAGGTCAAAATTGGACACCTGACCTCAAAGCATCCAATCCTTAAGCTGTCCAGAAACCCATGAGATTTGAACTCATGGCTGAGAAGAACTAGCATAGAAGACGTGTAATCTTCGGCCACAGAAAAAAAACACCAGTAGCCAGTCCTTGGAGTCTTTAACATGGTCTAGCTGTGCATTCGTAAGTGTTAAGTAAAAGCAAACAAACAAAAAGCTTCAAGTCAGGAAGAGCATGATTACATTTCTATTAACAATAAAGTATATGTGTCTCATTTGGTTTTTGTCCATTAATTATCTGCTTCTTTCGATTTTAATGTGTTTTTTATTTTCATTTTCATTTTACCTTTTGTACTTTTTTTTTTTTGTCAAGTGTCTGGTGGGTGATTCATATTTCTTTCCTTAGGGAATGGCGCATGTGTTTCTTGTGTTTAGATCTGGAGGGTGCACTCAAGTTGGCGATTACTGACTGTGCGCCTCTCAAAGATGGCACTTAGGGCAAGAATCCCTTCTGGAAAGTAATTAGGAAGCGGAGTGGAGTATAGGAACCTGACCTTCCTACTGATTCACACACCTGGAAAGAATGTCCAGGTGTGTTACACATTGGGCAATTGGTATAATTGTCTTTTTTTTTTTTTAACGGACATTGTGTAAACTGATGTATATCCACAAAAGGGAAATAACCAAGAATCAGTATTTGTGTGTGTGGTAAATATATAAAACAGGTACAATCAAATTACATTAACTATTATATGATGGAGTTTTTAGTTGAGAAGTCCCTTGTGCAAACAGTCCCTCTAATTTTACCATTTATCTGTGAATCCCCTCATGGACATAAGCCCACATGCCACTTTTAAGCCTAGAACTCTCATTTCCTTCCCCCACCTCTCTGTACCTCCTTCCCCTTCCATCCTCCTTCTCCCAATGAGAAGGGAACAGAATGTCATCTGATAAGTGAGCATAAGCAGTTATAGCTAATGGAGGCACGGTTGGTATACAACTAGGGCTTGCGGTCTTGAGGTAGTTAGTTTGAAGCAAATAGTGCACTTTGTCATCTGAGATGATTAAACCAAACACAGTTAACCAATTAGGGAGTCAGGGTAACCCTTTTTATAAAAGATCTTCAGCATATTACTATTTGAGGTCATGTAAACATCTATGTCTAGAAAATGACCACCAGGGATGGAAAATCTGAAACTTAAGTGAAACATCTATTATCATGGAAGAGTGTCCATGAACTCCAGACCTGCTAAGGATAACAACTGCACAAACTTAGGTGGCTCTTAGTAGTAATAATAACAATTAAGAATATCGTTAACTAGCATTAAACTAGTAGCCGTGGTAGTGAGAAAATCCAGAAGTGACATTGAATGCTTACATTTTGGCTGTACTACATCACTGAGTAGTGATGTAAGGAAGCAGGCTCAGTCTGCCATATTGCGTTTATCATCCCACTAATGATAATCCCTTGCATGTGTTTTGATGGTATTATTTGCTAATTGTGCTTATGGGGGCTTCACAATTCTTTCAACAGTAATAATAAATCTACAACTAAGATGAGTTCCAATCTGCACTTATCACAACCCACATTCATGAACTTTCAAGCATATTGTTTTTTTGCCCATTGAACATCTCCTATTGGTCTCAAGATCATCTGTAATCAAGAAACACGTATTAAATATTGGTGAAGTTTTTACTGTAAGCCAAGTAATTCCATAGTAATAATGTTCAAATATTAGCTTAATTTTTTTGTTTTTACGTATTACATCCTTCCCTCTCTTTGGCTTGTTTCTTTCTTTCTTTTGCTTTCTATATCAAAGAAGATATTTGATCTCGTCTTATATTTATTTTATTTAGTTACTTATTTTTTGTTTATTTTTAAAGTTTATTTACTTATTTTTGAGAGAAAGAGAGCACATGAGAGTGAGTGGGGGAGGGGCAAAGAGAGAGAGAGAGGGAGAGAGAGAGAACCCCAAGCAGGATCCACACTGTCAGTGTGGAGACTGACGCAGGGCTTGAACCCACAAACCGTGAGATCATGACTTGAGTCAAAGTCAAGAGTCAGACGCATAACTGACTAAGCCATCCAAGCACCCAATCATATCTTATTTTTTAAAAGGGACTATAAACATGGGTAAGGGTTATGTGATATCTCATAATTAAAACATTTATCTCTATATTTAGATAAATAGATGATAGCTGATAGATAGATATCTTGCCTACAAATTTTTTACTGAATAAATATTCGGACTAGAAATAAAAGTTGGGGCAAACTTTATATATTTCATCCAATTCCCCATTTTACATGTGAAAAAAACTAAGACACAAAGTGGCAAAATTACTTACCCAAGATCCTATGGTAAACAGAGAAGCCAGTTAAAGCACTTAGGTCTTCTACCCTGTGGAAACTTTTCAATACAGCATGGATTTTTCCCATTTATATTCCAAAATTATACACCTTGTTTTGTGTGTGTGTGTGTGTGTGTGTGTGTGTGCTCATGGTTGTATGTCAGCTAAAAGTCAGCTGCTAAATACTCATTGCACCAATTCCAAAATGGCAGTGATGATAATGGTTATGTGCCTGGACATATAAATGTGATGGACGTGTGACCTTCAGACCTTTTTGTTTTGTGTGCCTACGGAGACTGACCTCAGAATGATTATGGCTTTCTAGGTCCTTCCCGCTGAAAAACTCGTCTGTTTTCCTTATAGGAAGCTTTGTCTTTTCTTGCTCTAGTAGAGCCACATTGCTTGAGATTGACAAGTAGCCTTCTTGCAAATGTCACTTCCTAAGAATCAACAGCTCTGCCACATTGCTTCCAATTATGTTTGACAGTGTCCTTATAAAAATCTGTGGACAACCTATTTCAGCTTGTCACATGTGAATTATACTTTCCTCTCCTGGTCCTCCCACCCTAGCAACACGTATTAGGCCCAAACAAACCACATGGCCATGATGGTAAATTAGTGACTTAAGAGGACTCTCTCCTGTGAGTGATACAAAATCCCTCTGGGATGAAACAAAGTTATCCTGGAGATACTGCTGAATAAATTCATTGGAAACCATTAGTTGGGAGTGCCATTGGGTGTGAAGGCTCTGAATGCCATAGTTATAAGAAGTCTGTACTCATACATTAATTTATACAGCGGAGTCAGGAGTCAGATCTCTGGATGCTGAAGGAACCTGCCAATGTGATATCTGAGCAGCAGTCATTTCACTGAGAAATCCTAGAGGGAGGGAGAAATGCCAGGAACCATAAAGGTGAGGAGCTGTCCCATTTTTTTTTTAAAGAAAGAACATAATTTATATCAGAAATTACAGATCTGGGGCACTATATGGAATAAGCAATGAAATACATGTTGTGTTTGAATGTTAGAATATGCAGTGTCTCTAATACAGCTCCTGGAGGAATCTTTGGTAACTGAATTGACTCAGATTGAATGGAAGTAACAATTACTGCAAGACCGAATGGACCATTGGAGACCAATTCCTGCCAAAATCCTCCAGTGCTTTTTTTTTGTTGTAAGAGCAAACAAATATTTTTAATGGATTTAACATGGTGAAATGAGGATGGAATATTATTTTTATTTTATTTAAATCTGGCTCAAGAATAAATAAGAATTATCTAGAGGAATGAGTCAGTGGTCATCCTTAGCTTGGTTCCCTTGAGAATGATATGATTTGGGGATGACATCATAACAGAACTGTTTAGTGACTCAGAACAAATTTAAGATCTGCACTGATCAGAATGTAAACAGCATGAAGTCAGGGAGCTCTGCTGTCTGAGTCGCTGATTTCCGATATGTGTTTGCCTAACACACATGCTCAGTATAATTTTGTCAATAAATGCATGAAGTCAGAGAACAGGAAATATGCAGAAAGGATGTTTCACCAGTGCTGCAGAAACTCTGCCCCTCCTTAGGTGTCTCTCACTTGGTCTTAGAGTTTCTAATGAGTTCGTTCAGGTTAATCTGATTCTTGACTGCCCAGTTGTAGCCATGATTTGCCTTCTTTCCTATTCTGTTGAAGTGTGACTGTCTCTGATCCGTACAAATGCCGATCAAAAACACCACTGCCTTGGGGCACCGGGGTGGCTCCGTCCGTTAAGCATCCTACTCTGGACTTGGATCAGGTCAAGATTTCAAGGTTTGGTGAATTCAAGTCCAGCATCCAGCTCTGCACTGTCAGTGCAGAACCTGCTTGGGATGCTCTCTCTCCCTCTCTCTTCGTCCCTCTCTCCCTCGTGCGGTCTCTGTTTTTCTCAAAATAAAGAAACAAACAAATTTAAAAAAACACTCCACTGCCTCTGCTCTGGTACCCACATACCATATCTAGTGATGATTTCTGAGTTGAAGCCGTCAGTCTCAGAGGCCAAGCAGAAAATGAAAAGGGTAAGGAAGATTCTATGCCCCTTTTACTGCCAACCCTCCATGAAGAGACTGTATATGAGGTTTAAAAATGCTCAAGCATAAGAGCACTGATGTTTGGTCTCAGGGCTAGTTCCCCGATGTACAAATTACACCCTGACAGTGGAATTACACAGCTCTCCAGTGCAGAGCTGGAATGGAATGACTTAGGCTGATTTTTTTTTTCAGAAAAAAACTCCTGAGTCTGCCCATCATATAGAACATATATGATGTGCATACCCACCAGCCCTCCAAAAACCTGAGACATGTCAAAAACATAGGGAAAAATGAGTCTAAGTTGTATCAAGGGCGGAGGGAGCTCTATTATAAATGCATATACCATGCGTCCCTTATCACCACTTCTGTTGCAAACTCAGCTGTTACATGCAATGGCACCTTCGCTGTCAGTGTTTGATTCTTCATTGCAATTCAGAACAGACGTAACTCAGCATACCTGAGGTTGCTATCCTTAGAAAGACCTTCCTACAAGATTGGCTCTTGATTGGTGTCTGGGAGCTTAGATTTTCTAGCATGCGCAGAGCCGAGAACTAAAACTCAACAGGCCTAAGTTGTTTGCACAGAAACTATGTTTTATGTTGAAAGCCTATTTTCCTTTTGGGGCTCCGTGAGGCAGAGGGCGTGTGCATGGCCAGTCATAGGTAAAAACATTGGTGATGAGTCCGTAATGTATTTTCCTGGTAGACAGCATTTCACAGGTGTTGTCATCGCTCAGCGCTTAAGGAATTGCGAATTGCGTGTCCTATGAGACTCCACTGTGAGAAGACTCTTGGAAAATTGGAAGACTGTACCTGCTTCCCTTTGGGCTTTATTCCGTGCACCTTTTCCCCTTGCTAATTTTGCCTTGTATCCTTTTTGCTGTAAGAAATTATAGTCATGAGTATAATTATACACCGATTTCTGTAAGTTCTCCTGGCAAATCACTGAGCATGGGGGTGTCCTTGGGGACTCTTGATATGATACAGTTGTCCAGGAAGGGACCATATTAACCACTACAAAGTCTGTCTGACCCTCAAGGTCCCTGGACATTCTCATAATTCAACTCTATTTAAACTTTTTTTTTTTTTTTTTTTGCTCATTTGAGTTGAAAATCAAGTATGATCCCCTAAGACAAAATGAATAAAATACTAATAAAATGCTAATAAAATAGTAGCCCACAATTTATGGAGCCAATTTACATATTTATTTTTCATTTTAGTGGGGCACTATGATTAGTACTTGGCATGCATTTTCTCATTTAATCTTTACAACATTTCCATGAGGCATGCGACTATAAAATCATAAATTTACAGATAGAGAAACAGACACAGGAGGTCAAATACCTTGTCAAAAGTTCTACAGTTGAAAAAATAGTGGAGTTTTGCAAAACCGGTCTTGTACTCCACACTATGTGAGCTCAATTTTTCCTGTCTTTAGATTTACCTTCCGCTTAGACCCTTACTTGCCCCAAACCAATCATTATGCTCTTTGCAGATCTCTGTTTTAGGGTGACTTTTTTGTCAGAAAAAAACTCCTGAGTATGCCCAGAATATAGAACATATATGATGTGCATACCCACCAGCAGCCCTCCAAAAACCCGAGACATGCCAAAAACATAGGGAAAAATGAGTCTGGGTTGTATTAAGGACAAAACCGTCTTCATAAAAGCATCTGAAGCTGTCATCAACTCGCTGTTGCCAAATCCTTGAGAGCAGGAATTCAATTTTAAAATATGCTTGAATCCTTAACAACATGCACTTTTTCTGGCACATACGAGGTACTCAATTTTTTAAAAAATGTGGTTAGTGGATAAATAGATGAGTGTTGAGCAACAGAACTTGTTTGGGGATTTGGTTGTTGTAACATTGTCTAGATATTTAGTGTTGGGGACCCCATTTGGACTGGAGGTTGGACCTAATTAATAGAAGTATATTCACATTATATTTACAGCTAAATGATGTTATAAATTCATAAAATAACCATGACTCAAAACCACACCAAGGAAAGTTACAATAATAGGAAAGTGGCTGAGTGCATCCATAGGATTGATCCATTAAAATGAATTTGGTACAACTTTTCTATGATGTGTTAAATGAAAGATGCAAGTTTCTGTCCTGGAAGTATGGAGGGATTACCATTTCATTAAAATACATAAACACATTTATGTATATGTATATAAAGATGTGTATATGCACGCAGATGAATGTGTTTTTAATGGATACATATCACATTTTATGTTACTTATATATAAAATACATTTTTAAATGTTTATTTATTTGAGATCACAAACGGGAGAGGGGTAGAGAGGGAGAGTGATAGAAAATTCCAAGCAGGCTCCACACACAGTGAAGAACCCAATGCAGGGCTCAATCTCACAACCATGAAATCATGACCTGACCTGATCAAGAGTCACTTAACTGACTGAGACCTCCAGGTGCCCCAGAAAATACATTCTTTTTTAAAGCAGGGATGATCATGTCACATCATCAACATAGGTTTACTTCAGGGAGTGGGATGGAATAGGTTTGGGGGAAATTTCAGCTTCTATCATGAATATAAATATTATATACATATTTTTTAAATTTTTAAACGTTTATTTATTTTTGAGAGACAGAGTACGAGGGGGGGAGGGGCAGAGAGAGGGAGAGACGCAGAATCTGAAGCAGGCTCCAGGCTCTGAGCTGTCAGCAGAGTCTGACGCGGGCTTGGACCCATGAGCTGTGAGATCATGACCTGAGCCCAAGTTGGACATTTAGCCAACTGAGCCACCCAGGTGCCTCTAAATATTACATCTCTAACCATGGTGAGATTATAATGTTTTTACTGTTTTTAAGCTTGTTTTCATCAATATGCATGTAAGTAAATATGAGGATTTTGATTGATAAGTCTTGATGTTGGGTCAAGTGAAGAAATGTAGAATGATAAAAACCTAGTTTCTTTGCTAAGACTCTGCATGTGTGTGCATGTGCATTTGTATGAGTGTGCGTGTGCGTGTACGTTATGTGCATACATGTATGTATGTATTTATTTGGAGGGTGTACTAAACTGCGGCTCTCTGAGGAGTTGATTTATGGAGGGCTTTTATTTTCTTATTTTGGTTACTTTATATTTTCTATTTGTTTGCAATGAATTGGATTATTTTATAAAATAAAGAAAAACACACCAGAAAGACAGTATCAGGGCTGGCAAAATGGAACCAATAATTCTGCTTGGATGACTGCTGGGAAGTGAAAACTGTCCTTTTATTTATGGAAGCAAAGGTCTTCTCTAGGTCTTAAGGGATGAAGTGAAATTCAAACTTCTAAGTCTGGCATTCAAAAGGCCCCGCAGTCTGGCCTCAATATAGCATTTTGACCTTAAATCCTATACCTCTCATAAATTCCATTCTATAAAACTGTTTTGCTCATATCCTTAGAATGCACTTTGCAGTGTCCTGCTCCCACAAATATCCTCACATCAAATTTTATTACCTGGAATGACTTTCCATTTCCTCCATACATTTTGTAGACCTCTATTCTATTGTTGGTTGAATTCCTCCTTCTCTTTAAAAGCTATGGCTTTCCTGAGAACTGGTATTGAGTTCCAATCCAAGTTTTTGAAGCTAAAGAGATTTTATTCAGCCACAATGTTGACAAGCATCATAGAAATAGATGATGGGATGTTTTAAGCCAAACTCTAAGAATGAAATTGTTTCCAAAGTTTACATATCATGCCCCATTTCAATGTCCCACATAACTGAGTACAAACGAGCAAACAAAAAAAACATGACTGTAACATCAACACACTGCAATAACTATTTAAGAACATTACAGGGGCGCCTGGGTGGTTCAGTCAGTTAGGTGTCCAACTCTTGGTTTCGGCTCAGGTGGTGATCTCACGGTTCATGAGTTCAAGCTCCGCATTGGGCTTTGCACTGACAGTGTGGAGCCTGACTGGGATTGTCTCTCTCCTCTCTCTCTCTCTCTCTCTCTCTCTCTCTCTCTCTTTTGGCCTCAACTTTCCATTCCCAAAGATATATTTCCTAGAATTATGTCCCAATTAAGTCCTTGTCTCTGGGTCTGCTTCTAGAGGAACCCAAACTAAAAAAAACCCACAGGGTATGTGTTATGAATGGAATGTTTGCATGCCCCCAAAATTCATATATTGAAATCTTAACCCTGCCCCCCGATATGATGGTATTTGGAGCTGAGGGTGATTTTGGGGGTGATTAGGTCATGAAGGTGGATGCCTCACCAATGGGATTAGTGCCCACATAAGAGGGGCCCCAGAGAGCTCTCTCACCCTTTTCCCACTATGTGAGGATGCCCAAGAGAAGGTGATTGGTTGTGAATCAGACAGGGGCTTTCACCAGACTCAAAATCTGCCAGCACCTTGATGTTGGACTTCCCAGAACTTTGAGAAATAAATTTCTGTTGTTTTAGCCACCCAGGCTGGGGTCATTTGTTAGAGCATCCTGAATTGACTGAGACAGTATGTCATATAATAAGTATGTAACAAATACGGTATTAGGTTGTCTGATTACTGTTTCTACACTATTTTTACTAATAATTCATCGTGTATTTTTCACTGTGAGTCAGCATCCATACCTCAAAATGAAGTGAGGCTGGAAGTTTAATAAATGTTACATAGAAAATGAGAAAAAGTGGGGGCATCCAACTGGCTCTATGGGTTAAGTGTCCGACTCTTGATTTCAGCTTGGGTCTTGATCTCACGGTTCATGAGTTCGAGCCCTGCCATCAGGCTCTTCACTGACAATGCAAAGACTGCTTGGGATTCTCTCTCTCTCTCTTTCTCTTTCTCTCTCCCTCTCTTTAATAATAAATCAACTTTAAAAAAAGAAAATGGGAAAAAAAAAGCTTACATTTGTAATAACTATGACATAGTCATCAATGAGGCACCGAAACTTCCCTGAGGGAATGTGGAACAGCCCTGGAAAGTTACCTGAAGAAAAGAAATGCCCAGGGCACATGGTACACAACATACCAGTATACTTTCATAAGCATTTTCAGTGATTCGCAGCTCATTGCCACTTGTGCGTCCTCCATTGGGAGCCAACCCCCAAAATCACCGACTGCATGTCTCTGTTCTGGAATGACATCACGTTGCTTTCTCTCTCATTGCCATATATTTGGTATTTATCATGTAATGACTTAATACTGGTTTGCTACTCATTCACAGACACATTAAATCGATCAAACAGTACTTGATGGTCTCTGTAGTGAGTTATAATCATTTTTAAATATCAGACTTACTAGGTTTTTTGACATCCATTTTCCCATTACATTCTCCCAACGATGTTAAAAAGAAGTATGAGTTTTGTATTACTAGCCTCATAAAGCTGATGAAGAACCTATGATTTAGAGAAAATAAATTATTTACTCAAAGTCACAGCCACAAAGTACCAGTTAAGAGTTGATGGACTTGATGCAGGGCTCTTTAAATTATCTTAGGGGCGCCTTGGTGGCTCAGTTGGTTGAGCGTCCGACTTTGGCTCAGGTCACGATCTCACAGCTCGTGAGTTCGAGCCCGGCGTCATGCTCTGTGCTGACAGCTCGGAGCCTGGAGCCTGCTTCAGATTCTGTGCCTCCCTCTCTCTCTGCCCCAACCCACTCGCATTCTATCTCTGTGCCTCTCAAAAATAAATAAACATTTAAAAAAATTTAAATTATCTTAAATTATCTTTTTTTATTTTAAAACATTAAAAAAGTTTTAGAAGAATTACTTAAAAGTTCTGGGTAGCTAATCAATACTGAATAATGACTATAAAGGTATCTGAACGCTTTTATACACAAAAAGATTCAGTTAACTTTCACTCCCATGACCTTGATCCCCAATTTAGGTTAGTTACACCTCCCATCCTGTTCCATTACGCACAAGTCCACTATCTGAGATTCTATCAAGCTATTTTCTTCTTGTCTGCCACCTTGTGATTATCTACTTCTAGGGGCCATGTACAGTAAAGGCAGGAACTGTGGTTAGTTTATACACAGGGGCACCTCAGTTTTCTGGAACGGTGCCTGGTACTGGGGTAGGGACTTTCTAAACATCTGTTGAATGTAGCATAGATTAACCATTCTGGACATGTGCTGTTTTCATGTTTCAATGCATTGATTTATGAATGTGTTTTCCCCCAAACAATGCTCACCTTTCTGGCAGGTATCTACTGGAAAGCCTGCTGCCATTGGAAGGCAAATGAGGTTAAGTTTCAGGGAATCGTTTTCTGGGAAGAAACATGATTCCTGGTATTTGTGAGGTCAATGGGACTGCGTAATGTTGTTTTAAAAAAAAAAGACTCTGTGGCCAGGATACCAGTATAAATGTCCACTTTGCATTTCTACACCGCGAAACGTTGATAAAGTTGCAAAAGGTTATGTAATTCAGTTGGGTCTTCTGCACAATGGAAGATACGTTAATTTCTGTGATGGTTGGGATTAGACAGGCATGCATATGAAATGATTTCACAGCAAAAGCATTCAAGAAGTGGGGAGGCCATTCTCTTATCTTGGTGTTTACCTTGCTTATTTGATTTTACTCCATAACAGTTAGGGGATGACACCCTTATCTATTAATGTTTGCATTGCCTGTCCTCTCCCAGCCAGAATGGAAACTCTATGAGAGCACGGTTGCTGTATGTATTGCTATGTTCCCACTTAGACTGGTATTGGAAGAGGGTAGATGGTCAGTCACCGTATGTCGAAGGAATGAATATCACTACTTTTTAAGTTGATGGCTCTTTCTGGTGCTCACTTTGCACCAGGATGCATGTCTATAATTTCGAGATGCCATTATGTTTTATCCAGCCACGGTCAGACCATGTGTCATGAAAATTCAGAGGATCTCAGGTTTCTGGCGGAGGGATCAAGATTAATCGCAAAGTGCAAGGATCGTTAACAACAGGCCTTGGTTCAAAACCGGGTCCCTTGATTTAAACGTATGTTCCTCCTACTCTGCCAAGCAAATAACGGTGTATTTAAAAAATACTGGGTGCATCAACCACTAGCATTTCGTGTACTTGGGGATCAGCTTGGATATGACTCTCAGGGTAACTCCTCCTTTCCCACTTTCCCTGTTTTCTCTCCTTTGCTTGGATCGGTATTTGGCGTGTTTATTTTTATCCCTTTGCACATCCTCTAACTTTTTCAGGGCTATCTTAAGTGACAAGTTCTCATTTTTATGAACAATCTTCTCTTCAGCTGAACAGAATATTCTTGATAAACACCCACTCAGCAAAACTAGTAGTTTAGTATAGCATGAAATGGATATTCAAAATCATGCATATCCCATGTGCAAACAAAAATTAAGTTATTTATGATCATGTTTACATGGCTCAGGCATAGACAGGAAAAAGAAGGAACTATAATTTCTCTCTATGACCATGGCCAACACATGGAGACACATCTTTGTGATTTGAAAATTGGAATTTTTATTTCTAGAACAGATATCTGAAAAGTGTGTTCTCCTCTAATAAAAGTATTTCCATTCTAAAAGCACCATCCACTTATAAATATTCTACATTTCCTTCTTTAAAGTTACCAGACATTTTTTTACAACATGAAAATCTCATTTCCATGAGAAAAAGGCAGCTGTGTTCTTAATATAGAACAGAAACATAACTGCTTTAAAAGTGGGTCCTGACACGTTAATTCACATTTTTTTTTTTTCATCTTCAGTTGTTAGACATCCGGTGAAAAGGCTGTGATGGGCTATAGAAGATGTAAGGAGAACTAAAATTATATTTTTCACCTATACTATTTTCTTAAAAACTAAAAACAAAAAAGCCAAAACAGTGAGACAATTGTCTTCTTATTTTTCCCCTCATCTTTCTTCTAATTTGTATTCCTGCAAAAGCATCTTCACACCCGTTGAGATTTTTATCCTTTTTCATAGCCTTGAATAGGGCCATCTGAACCAAGAACACTTGACAAATTGAATTTCCAAGGTTAAATTTATTATAGACTGAAACCGGACATCCTAATTAAAATGAGGACTTTTCAAAGGGATCATCAATATTTCTCAGGTGATCCATTTCTCGCTGCCCTTATTTCTCTACATTTCTGCTACATATTTTATGGATGCTTTAAAGCAGTAGCTCAGATGAATACATCTCTGCACCCATGCTTGGTGGGGCTAATCATTCTTTAACTGTAAATAATTTGGGAATGTTAGAAATGAAAGGGACAACTTTGAATAAAGTTCATTAATTTTACAAGAGGGGAAACTGAGGCCCAGAAGGGATAAAAAAATTTTCATGTGGCACCTCCAACTTTGGAAATTTTAGAGATCTGATGACATTGAGTGTGATGTTGATGATGATGGTAATCAATGAAGAGTACCCAAGCGAATTACTTTATTGATTGGTATACATATCCATCTAGGATCTGTTTAACGGGTAATGCATATGGAGAAAATAATGTGGGAGATAAATTATTTTCTTGCTTTTGTTCATAGTTATTCAAGGATCATTATTAGAAACCAAGATATTTCTAAGTTGTTTTGCAGAATAAATTCTTGGACTGAAAACATATCCATCAAGAAAGTCATGAGTTCAGGGACACCTGCATGTCTCAGTCGGTTAAACATCAGACTCTTAACTTTGGCTCAGGTCATGATCTCACAGTTTGTGGGTTCAGGCCCCGTATCGGACTCTTTAATGGCTTGGGATTCCCTCCCTCTCTCTCTCTCTCTCTCTCTCTCTCTGCCCCCCCCCCAAATCACATGCTCTGTCTCTCTCAAAGTAAATAAACTTAAAAAAAGAAAGCCATGAGTTCAAATAATGAAAACGATTTTCCCAAAGGTGTGAAGTAAGTATATAGCAGATTTAAGAGTCTCCAAATCTCCTAATACTGTAAGAACAGTGCTAGATTGACTGCTTGATCTCTTTGGAGAGTCAAAAGCTATTTCCTTTTGTCCCTATAGTATTTTAAAAACATAACACTGAAATATAGACTTTTTTTTCTGATTTCAACAGTTTTTCCATTAATGCCCTTTTTTTCTGTTTGATGATTTCATACCGGATCTCGATGGGATTTAGCTACCTATCTCCCGAGCTTTCTCTACCTGTGACAATTCCTCAGTTTTTCATGACCTTGAGATGTTTTGAAGAGTGCTGGTCAGTTATTTTGTAGAATGTCCCTCGACATGGGTTTGCCTGAAGTTTTCTTATGATCAAGTTGAGGATACACTTTATTGGTCATGTTACCACAGAAAAGATGTCTTTCTCAGAAACGAGTGTTCAAACATCAAATAGTGATACCTGTAGATAAGATCATTAGCAATTTTATCACCGAGTCATTTCTTGCAACTGCCATTTAAAGATTTTTTTTAAATCATTCTTTGCTTCTCTGAGTGCCTCACATGTTACCTCTTTCAGGTGCTTGAAGAGATTCATCTCAATTACATACAAGGAAATTGAAGCCCAAGAAGATGCTATGATGTAGAATCAGGCCACTAATTAGCAGAAGACGCATGCCTTAAATTTTTGTCCTCGGAGGCTTAGCTCACAGATTTCCCAACAAAGTTCACCGTGAAAAGTCAGGAGCCTCATGACCTCAGGGTGTCTTAAAAAGATTCATGTGAACTCTACCTTTCGCTTCACTTCCAGTCATAAGGCGCTAATGAGACATGTCACTTCAGTTTCATATGTAAGTTTCATGAAGGATGTTTCCCCGGAAATTCATCATCAGGGCACTGGACTCCCATCTTCTTTTTTCCTCTATTCCTGGAGTAATTCCATCTCTGCATGGCCATGAGGGAAATAAGCTCTTCGTACTTCTCCTAATTGGAGTGAGATATGCCACCGCTCAGAGTTGAGGATTCTTGGTGTGCCTTCGAAATCAATCTGACTCCTGAATAATGATTTGGCTCTGCAGAAACCATTGCCTTGGAACCCTGCTGAGGTGCTGTCATCAAAACAGAAAAAAAAAATCAAATTTTACTCTGAATGGAGTCTTAATAACAGTTGGAAGCTTCAGCCTCCTGCCTATAATTTATTTACAAAGAATCTTTTTGAAGGGAACTATCCTGGAGAATTCTGCGTGGCTTTGATGTTTGCGAAAGTAACCCTGTAAAGATAGAAAGATGATAGAAAAAAAAAGATAGATAGACCTACAGATAGAAAATAAGATGGATTAAAACAAGAAATCTTGTGTCCAGTACTTCCTATGTGAGATTTGGATTTTTATATTTTTCCAAAGACCAGAATTTCTCCTTGAACCTAGTAATGGCTTTAATCATTTTTGACCAGTGTCTTAACTTAGTTCTTCCATAAACATCCTTAGAGAAGGTTTTTAGTGAAAGGTGATTTTTTTTTTTTTGGTGGTGGGGGGGTGGTCTTGGAGGTCAGGATGTGATACAGGGAAGGGAAAACAGTTCTTAATGGGTGAGTTATGGACTGAATAGAGTACCCCCAAATTCATAGGGCAAAGCCCTACTCCTGACATGACTATATTTGAAGATAGGGCCTTTAAAGATGTAATTAAGGTTAAATGAAGTTATAAGGGTAGGGCCCTAATCTGATAGGACTGGTGTCTTACAAGAGGAGGAAGAGACACCAGAGATAGATCTCTCTCTCTCTCTCTCTCTCTCTCTTTCTTTCCCTCTCTCTCAATTTGTGCATGCATAGAGGAAGAGCCATGTAAGGACACAGCAAGAAGGTGGCTGTCTGCAAGCCGGGGGGAGAAATCTCATCAGAAACCTACCCCACTGGCATCTTGATCTTGGACTTCTTGCCTCCAAAATTGGGAAAAAAAACAAATGACTGTTGTTTAAGTCAGTACATCTGTGATATCTTCTTATGTGAGCCTAAGGTGACTAATAAAAGATGTATCACGAATCCAGTCATCACAGTGGGCCAGTGAAGTGTCATTTTGCTGGGAAACTCTAAAAATTGGTGCACCTAAGAATTATTTCTTCTCAAGGGATGAAGAAGCTGCATTATGTGCCCATTAACTCATTGCTGGCACTGGCTAATGACTGCTCCGACGGGTTATTAATTTCTCCAAACACTCATCTAGATGCAGACTGGCTTCCTTCAATTTAGGGAAAACATGGAGGTCTAACGAAGGCAGGTAATACCATCAGTTGTAAGTGAGCAAGATTAGAGTGAAAGGGACAGCGAATACAAGTAGGGCACTAACAACGTCTACCACGTCTGAAAAACATGCCCAGTTCATTCCAGAAGAGGTCTTGCTTCTTAGTTTTCCTTACAAGGACACTGTTGCCAGAATCTGTAATGTGTTTGTGCACGTAGGTATATGTGATGGGATGGGATGGGATGGGATGGGTGTCCATTTTCACTGTTACTAGGCCTGATCAGCTAGCTACCAGACCCACCTGTGTAAATGATCTCCAGTCCCAGCAACCTCCCTTCTCGGTACATCCATGGACTGGGTCACAAATGTTCACCACAGTGTTCTGTCAGTATTACAAGGAATCAATCATGTTTTTCTTTTCCAGACTTGGTCCCATTAGTGTCGGAGTTCGACTGAAGTCTGATGCCTTTGAAATTGTGTATAATATACGTACAACAAAGTAAAACAAAACAAAACAAAACAAAAAAACAAAAAACAAAAAACAAAACTGGTCAGTTTCAGGGTAATTTGATCTTTTCAGATTAACATCCACTTCTTCACCTGTATCTTGCTTCCTTCTCTTGACCCTTTTACCTAAGCACAGTCGTCTCTCGCTAGGGCGTGTGTTCCTTAACCAAATCACACCAAAACTGTAACAGGACATTACTTTGAAAATCAAAGTTAAAAAAAAGGCCTCTTTTCTTTTTGTTAAGTTTTAAGCTTACTTTTTACATCTTAGTGGTAGAGAGCAAACAAAAAATCAATATAGGGGCGACTGAGTGGCTCAGTAGGTTAAGTGACTTCAGCTCAGGTCGTGATCTTGCAGTCAGGGAGTTCGAGCCCCACATCATGCTCTGTGCTGACGGCTCAGAGCCTGGAGCCCACTGCAGATTCTGTGTCTCCCTCTCCGTCTGTCCCTCCCCCGCTCACGCTCTCTCTCTCTCTCTCTCTCAAAAATAAATAAAGATCTAAAAAAATCAATACAATATGATATAGTACATAAGGAAGCCTGATATTATAATAAATATAATATATGAATATTAAAAAAGATGGTAATAATAATAGTAACAAAGAGATGGGTACCGTCTAGGTAAAGAAATATTGAAGTGTCTCTTAAGGACACGAAAAATGTTTCAGCAGAATAAAAAGGCACACTGTTTTTGAGTATAAAAACACAGCATCCTAAAGATATCAGTTCTCATGAAAAAATTCTGTATTTTTGTGCCCTGATAGGAATACTATCAAGATGTTCACGGAATGAAATAAATCTATCTCTAAGTCCAAATGGCAAAATTAAACAACTATGAATCGTCAGGAAAAAATGTTCAAGAAGTCGTAAGGGAGGGGGGCCTGGGTGGCTCAGTCGGTTTAGCGTCCAACTTCGGCTCAGGTCACAATCTCGCGGTCCGTGGGTTCGAGCCCCGCGACGGGCTCTGTGCTGACAGCTCAGAACCTGGAGCCTGCTTTGGATTCTGCGTCTCCCTCTCTCTCTCTGCCCCTCCCCTGCTCGGACTCTGTCTCTCTTTCTCAAAAAATAAACAAACATTTAAAAAATATTTAAAAAGAAAAAGAAGTAACGAAGCAGTATCTAGTAATTACAACTTATCATAAAGCTACAGAAATAATAGTGGATTCCTGACAGATGAATAGACACAGATCAATAGAGTGGTAGAAAAAGTCCAGGCACAGATCTGACGCTTACGCAAAGCGTAATATAAGCTAATATTACGCAAAGCGTGTATAAGAAGAGTGTCGTTTGGACTGAGTGTTGAAAGGGTAGAGTATTCAAAACTTGTTGTCGAGAGAACTGGGTAATCAGGTGAGAAGCTATTAAAATGCATTCGTTACCTCACGCCTCACCAAGCAAGGTTTAAATTAGATAAAAAAAGAAGCCATAAATGTTCTACAAGGTATTTGATTTAAAAGGTGTATGAAGTGGAAACCATTTCTAACATAAATCCTAAAAGTTGTAAGAGAAAAAAAACAACTATAACTTAAACTAAACAGAAACTAAAACAGAAAAGTACGCATTTCACACACAAAAAGACATAAAATATTGAAACTCAAACGACAAACTGAGAAAAGAAAGAACACACCGTCGCTCCTACATAGTTGAGTTTAATTACAGACCAATTTCTTCATTTTTTAAAGATTTTTTTTTTGCCCAGAAAGAAACAAGTGGTTTCTAAACATGTAAAAACATTTTCACCCTCACTCATAAGGAGAACACTGCAGATGTAATTTTCACAATCAGGTTGGTAACCTTGAAATATTTGTCATTAATGGTGGTGAGAGTGTTTAGGGACACTGTCATTGTTGAAGGCACTATAAATTATGAAAATTATTCTAGAAAACTAACCAAAATCCCTTTTCTTGGAACAATTATATTACAGGAATGTATGCTGTAGATACCTACACTCTTGCAACAAGATGGATAGAGAAACAAACAACTTCAATTGGGAACTAAATGAAATATGACACACATATATGATGTAATGTAATGCAGTTTGAAAATAAGGTGGCAACTTTTTTTAAAGTTTAGTTAAGAAAAATCTCTATAATTCTTTCTCAGGTAAGGAAAAGCAAACACCAAACTGAGTAAGAATGCTCCCATTTATGCAAATAATATATTTACCATGTATTTGCCTGTGGGTCTCTGGAAAATAGGAATGAGCAAGAGATATACTTTTCAATACATAAATTTGATATGTACCTTTTACCTGTATTACCAGTTCTAATATTTAAAAAGTAACAGTTTGGGCCACGTTGATCTCTATTATATTTTTGTTTGGCATTTAATTACTTTCTGTCGGTTTTCATTTTGTACCTCTTTATATTTTCACTTTATTTTTATGCCCTTTATTTTTACTTTGTTATACCTTTTTATTTTTAGCTTCTTGAATTTCCCAATTTATGTGGTTACCCTTCCTTTTAAAATTGAGTGGGTTTTTTGTTTTTTGTTTTTGTTTTTTGTTTTTTGTTATTTTTTTCCCTCTCGGATTCAGTTGCCTTTTCCTTTAGGCACGTTCTCTAGAAGTTACCTCAGGGAGAATCTGAGAAGTTAATGGCTTCTAGCATTTTGCTATTTTTTTTATATTCATAGCTCCTACTTAGAGTGCTTGTTTAATATATATTTGTTTTAACTGGAAGGTGAGTTGGGCACGTGCCCTAGTTTTCTTTTATTTTTTTTTCATGATTTTATCATGGTGTACTATTCAAAAGATCAACGTGAAAAGTTTAAGGGTAGACAAAAATAAAATATCAGTGTAATAAATTCCACCCCTCGCATTGTCCAGATTCGATCCTTATCAAAGTTTTGAAATATTTTCCTAATTTATTCTTTTCTTCTCTTCTTGTATTTGAAAAGCTAAAATTCAAATCTTGTGTTTTATCCTCTGTACTGAGAATGTATCTTTAAACTGCATGGCCTTTTCTCACATAACCAGAGCGTCGTGAATCACATCTAATCAAACTAGTTCTCAAAATTCTCTGATATATGTGTATGTATACATATATCTTTTTTTTTCCTGATTGCCTGAAAAATACTTTATAAAGTCATTTCGTGATCTAGCAAGGTACATGCACTGCATTCGATTCACGTTCCCTATATTCCTTTGGAATGTGTTGTTCTTGTAGGTACACATGGGGGCCAATAGGATTAAGCTATTTGCTTTTCATCAGAGCACTTAATTCGTTGATTTTAGTGTCTGTAAGACGTATTTGAGTTAAAACTGCCTCTGTCTGTGTTCTAGTTGCCCTGCAAGCTTGTATTGCTTTACTTAAAGTGTACCCATTTTAGACTCAATGATTTTGTTATTCCTTTTCTTTCCTAAATGTATTGGTGTGCTGTCCGTTTCCCTTTAGTGATTACCTGAAAAATTACTACCCGCATCTTCGACTTACTAACGTTTAGTAAAGGTACCACTTTGCAAAAAAGACGAAAAGCTAGAGTACTTGAACTACTTCATAAACCCCCTGAATCATATGTGCTATCAGCTTTTAATTCTAGTGATTTGGAAGATCACAGTTGCTATTATTATCATCATTAATTTACTGCGAAGTCCCTATTCATTTACATGTGCACATGTGTCCTCTTTCTCTGTATCCTGTATCTCCCTGCCTCTCTTTCCCCTTAAGGCATTTCGACTCTGGATCCTTTGGCTTTTTTTTTTTTTTTTTTTTTTTTCAGTTGAAGCCTGATGGCAACAAATTCTTTCAGTGCCTCTTTGCCTGAAAATATTTTCATTTCATCTTTATCTATTTTTTAATATATTTTCCCTGGAGATAGACTTGAAGTTAGTGGTTATTTATTACCAGCCCCTTATATATAACATGTCATTATTCTCTGCTTTCTTTGTCTCTGAAGAGTGGTTGCCATGCTTATTTTTGTTCCTTTCAAGGTACTATGTCTTTTTAAAGCAGTTTTGTTTTAATTTTTTAATGTTTATTTATTATCGAGAGAGACAGAGAGACAGAGACAGAGACAGAACGTGAGTGGGGAGGGGCAGGGAGAGGGAGAGACAGAATCTGAAGCAGGTTCCAGGCTCTGAGCTGTCAGCACAGAGCCCCATGTGGGGCTTGAACCCACCAACCACAAGATCATGACCTGAGCCAAATCTGGTCGCTTAACCGACTGACCCACCATTTTTAAGCAATTTTGCTATGATACGGTTAAGTGGAGATTTCTTGTTCTTGTGGTATTGACTTTATTTCAGTATTCTGCTGAGATATTTTGCTACTGCCTCATGAATCTGAGATATTTGATGTCTTTCATCAATTTTAGAAAATTCGGAGGAGAAATTCCTTAATATTGCTTCTTCTCATTCTGTCTCACTCCTCCTTCTGGAAGATTGTATCATATAAGTTAGAAACCACATTCCCCCTTCCGATGTATCTTTTATGATCTTTCCTGTATTTCTTTTCATCTCTGCGATTTAGCCTAGATAATTGTCTTCCGACTTGTATTCCACCCACTGCTATATATTTAACTTCCAACTATGATTCTTTGTGTCTAATCCTTGCCTAATCTGTTAGGAAACTAATTCTTTGCGTTTGTGATTTAGTTTATCAGACTATCGTGTAGGTATGTATGGTCTTTTGACTTTCTTGTTTTTCCGTGCTTTTTTCCCCCTTGTCTCCTCATTCTACTATTATTATCTTTTTAATGTTTATTTCTTTTTGCAAGGGAGAGAGAGAGTGTGAGTGGGGAGAGGCAGAAGAGAAGGAGACACAGAATTCAGGCTCTGAGATGCCAGCAGATGCCAGGAGCCCGACACCCAGGCTCTGACTCACTGACTATGAGATAATGACCTGAACCGAAGTCAGATTCTCAACCAACTGAGAGCTGCTGTGTGCGTCACTGTTAGTCCTGGGTTGTGGCCTCTCTGGGTCTAAAACCACAGCTCTGAGTATCTCAGCCTCTGTCTGCCTCCTCTGCAGCCATATAGGGCTATCCAAATTTTTGCCTGGCTTCTCAGTGTTTCAGCTGCTTTTCCTGGAGTTCGCCTGTTGCCATTAGGGAAAGAGGCTATAAAAGCCAGTTTCAGGTTTCGGTTTGCTCCTCCTCATAAATATTCACCCCTGGTTTTCCTTCAGATGTTGTCAAGCAGACTTTCAGAAATATCTAATCTTTCTTGGTTGTTCATAATTGGTTGCTCCCAATTTCTTATGACCCAGCTATAGGAAGTTGATGCCTTTCGTGTACTCACAAAATTGATGATGGTAAGTATTAAAACCTGCATAATTTTTATTTGTTTTGATACAAGTGACATAATTATTGTAACATATAGGTATTTATTGTTTATCAGAATTGTAATTCTTTGCACAAAACGAGAACATTTAGAATACCACTTGAATTACCAAATATATATGCCTTAATGGGAATTTTAATCTGGCTTTGAATTAAGGGAACGCTCATTATATCATCGATACTTCTGTTTTCATTTGAAAGGGAAGGGGTAAATCAGAAGGTTCAAGAACATCCAAATGTCAAATCCAGTGTAAAAAGAAAACCAGACAAATACTTGAAGAAATACTAACATCCCATTTTTTTGTTTGTTTGTTTGTTTGTTTAGTTTTGAATGAGCTTCATAGTGTTGGAAATACTGAGTGGGTTATATGTGAAAGAATCTGCAAGTCAAGAGTTTATATGTGGTTATCTGGTTATGTTTTGTTGTAGATGTTCTTGTTTTCCAACAAGGAAAACATTTTTTTTTTTTTTTAAGAAAGAAGACTGGAATTATAGTACAGAATACACAGAAGAAAAAAGATACTTCACATTTAAAACAAGTTGGAAAGTTGCCACGGAAGTGGAAACAAGAGGTGATTTGATTAATATGTTGTATATACGATTTTTCCCCTTACTGGGTTTTAGCAGTCTACTATATAGAACTGGCTGGTGTGTGATCTAAGATATATTTCAAAATGTGTGAATCTCTATTCATGAATCATGACCTATTTATCTGGTAAAAATTAGCACTTTGTTTACTCACATGTTACATATTTCACCAGAAACACCTTGAAATAGGGAAATAGATGGAAGTTTTAATTCAGTATATTACCATTGCAACTATATGTTCACCACTTATTTTTAAAATAAATTCCCTCTACTATCGTAAAATGCATGTTGATTGTATAAGGGTCTGCATGGGGCCTTGCAATTTGCTACTGTCTACAATAAAATTAGTAAGGAACATTTAATGGTGAGTGCTTTTAACTTAAACAGTATATTGAATCTATAATGTGCTCACACAGGAATAGAGAGAAAATAAGTTTCTCTCCGTGCCGTAACTGGAAGCATTTTCAGGAATAAATAAAGTTGGCAAAGGGCTGATGGACATGGCCTGGAAAAAGTTCAAATCAAAAAATTTCCTAAAATGCTCATAATTTAGAAAATGCAATAAGACAATTGGGGAAATTAGCCTTAGGGCAACATAAATATCAGCTCTTGCTATTTTTATGAACAGGACTTTCTCTAAAGCCAGTTTTGCAAGGTATAAAATTATGCCTCCACTTCAAAGTAACCTGAACAGAAAGCTTCAAGACAGAGAAAATTTTATCTGGACAGGCCTTGAATGATCAGCCCATTCTGTTTCTATTATGTCCAATGACTGCAAAGGAGATTTGCTTTTATATTTTAATATCTCAAATCAAATGTTATAGGAGAGGGGCACCTGGGTGTCTCAGTAGGTTAAGCGTCCAAATCTTGATTTCAGCTCAGGTCATGATCTCACGGTTTGTAAGACTGAGCCTTGTATCGGGCTCTGTGCTGACAGAGCAGAATCTTCTTGGGGTTCTCTCTCTCTCAATCTCTCTTTCTGCCCCTGCCCTGATCTCTCTCTTGCTCTGAAAAAAATAATAAACATTATATATATATATATATATATATAATGTTTATTATATATGTGTATATATATATACAGTTTATTATATATGTGTATATATATATATATACAGTTCAATATTGAGATATTCTTACAAATAAAACCCACCATTAGCCCTACCCTTAAGTTCAGCCCTACCTCATACAGTTCAGATGTATGGGAAAGGAAAGACAATGATGGGGACATTCAGGGATAAAAACCAAACAAAAAATAATAATCCTTCCATATTTTGACATGATGGTTCTGACATAAATATAAAATAAATGCACATTGAGACTATCCCATAAAAAATGCTTCCTTCAATTTTTAATGTATCATTAACCACCATAACTAACAGGTAGCAGCCAGTTACTGTGTTAGGGTGGTATATAATACTGTACATTCATTATCTCGTTTAATCTGCATAACGACCTGCATTTCAGATGAGGAAAATGGAACATGAGAAACAAATTCACCAATGTCACACTCATGGAATTGAAACCAAACCTTCCACAGTGATCAGGGTTTGAGAGTGCATCAGCCTTTGTGCTGTACTTCCTGTGGCTGACCTGCTCCAATATGGCCCCCACAAATGCTAGGCCGTACACGTGCTCTTATGAAATACCCATTTCAATGTGAACTAGATTTCATTGCTTCCTTCTAATCAACAGGAGAGAGCAAAGGTGATGGGATTCACTTTGGTGATTATATTACCTAAGATTGCAACTCCCTCCATGCTAGCAGACTGTCTCTAATGCCTTCTTGGCTTGCGTGCTTGGATGAAGCAAGCTGCCATGTTGGAGAGGCCAGCGAAGGAAGGAACTAGGGTAATCTCCAGCAAATAGTTAATGAAGAATTTGATTTTTCAGTCCATCAGCTCATGAGAAACTTGCTTCAGTCTTACAGTCCAGGAGGAAGTGAATGCTCCCATAAGTCATGTGACTTCTCAAGCAGATTCTCCCTCATTCATGACTTTCTGTGAAAGCCCAGCCCTGAGCAATATGCTAATTATAGCCTTCTGAAAGACCCTGAAGCAGAAGACCCAGCGAAGCCATGTCCATTTTCCTGACCTATAGAGATAGTGAGATAATAAACGTGTTGTTTCGAGCCACTGTGTGAAATTGTTGCACGGCAGGTGATTGCTTATACGCTATGTGGGACAATTTTATTTTCTGTGGGTAGTTTCTTCCCTGGATATAATGCTTAGAGTACAGAGTGACATAAATTGGTCCTTCCTTCCTCTTGCCTGTGCTTTCTCAAGGTAAGAAAGAAAAGCCAAGATAGAAGGCTAATGCTGACAAGCTTTTGAGATGAGGACTTTTTGCCTCTATTTCTGGATCTCTGAATATTCAGTTCAGATTTGCCGAACTCTGCCACTTAAGGCTAATCCTAATTCAAAGACAGTTTGTTATAGTGAAAAGTGTGTGGACTCTGGTGCCAGTTGTGTCCATTTCAGCCCTCTCTCTACCATTTACTTGCCGAGTCTCCATTTCCTTATCTGACAAATAACTATAGCAATACCGGTTTTTATGTGAATTAAAAATAATGTGTGTGTGTGTGTGTGTGTGTGTGATCATATAATAACATGTTTTGCACTTTCCATAGAGTGGATTCAATTAGTATTAGCTATTATTCATTTTGTACTTATTGTTGCATTAAGGCTACATTCCAATTGATCTTCTGTCCCCACTCCCTTCAAATATCTCATTTCTACTTCTCTGGATGAGATTTCAGCCAGAGATTACATGTGGGTAATTAATTCACCACTCTTTTGAGCCTTCACATATGTCAAGACTTTTCTTCCTTCCTTTTTAAACATCATTAAAAGCCTAGGACACCACAGATCATTTTTATTGTTAATAACTTCATTTCTTAGAAGAGGAACTTAGGAACTTACATTGTCAATAGCACGGTAAGGATTAGAATCCACATCCCAACTCAGAGTAAAATGTTCTTTGGACTAGTCCACACCTGCATCTATTCACCATTTTGGGGGGAACTTTCAGAAGTATATACCAAAAAATACATTGTGGCAGGCAGGCTTATAAAGGACCTCCAAAATTTCTTCCTCTGGTACATAGTTTTGAATATTCTCTTGAGAGGGGAAACAGCTAGGAATATTATTAGTGTCCCTCCCGTGATTGGTTACTTTATATGGCAAAGATAAGATGCTCTGCAGATGTGGTTAAGCCTGCTAAACAGTTAATTTTAACAGTTAATTAAATTTTAACAGTTAATTTTTAACCAAAAGGTCTGATATCTTGGGTGAACCTGACCTAATAAGATGAGCCCTGTAAAGGAAGATCAAGTAGTCAGAGGGGTGAAAATTCAGATTTGGAGCAATGTAGATCTTCCCTTGTTGGTTTTGAAGATGAAAAACCAGGGGTGCCTGGGTGGCTCAGTCAGTTAAGCATCTGACTTCGGATCAGGTCATGATCTGGCGGCTCATGAGTTCGAGCCCCATGTCGGACTCTGTGTTGACAGTTCAGAGCCTGGAGCCTGCTTCCGATTCTGTCTCCTTCTCGTTCTGTTCCTTCCCTGTTCCCACTCTCTCTCTCTCTTTCAAAAATAAATAAACATTAAAAATTAAAAAAAAATAAAGATTAAAAAAAACATCCTTCATATTGTGGTGAGGACTATATAGCAGGGAATAGCAATCAGCTGCTGAAAGCTGAGGGCCTCAGTCATGCAGTCAAAAGGAACCGAATTTTGCCAAAAATCCTTGAGCCTGTTAGATCTCCATCCAATACTCTGATTTCAGCCTGGTGGAACACTGAGCGGGGGACGTGCTCTGGGTGCGTACTAGCCTGGCATCTTGACTATGGAAACCACTGAAATCATATATTCGTGGGTTTTTTAATTAAAAAAATAGTTTGTTGTTTACTGAGAGAGTACGAGTGAGGGATGGGCAGAGAGAGAGGGACAGCGGATCCAATGTGGGCTCCGTGCTGACAGCAGAGATCTGGACGCAGGGCTTAAACTAAGGAACCCTGAGATCATGACCTGAAGCAGAGTCAACAGCCAGATGCTTAACCTACTGAGCCACCCAGGTGCCCCTATATCCGTGTTGTTTTAAGCTGCAAAGTTTGTGGTAAGTTTTATGGAGCAAGAGAAAACTAATGTACACATAGAAAAATATTTAATTTTCTGAGAAAAATGCTTTATGTTATAAATGCTTCTTTCTTTAACAACTTGAGTCATTAAACTTATGTCACTAGCCAGCCCAAAATGTCTCTTGTCACCTAACCCCAATTCTGCGGACTCTACCCGAACCAAACCAAGTAACAAGCATTTGTTCCATCCAGTTCAATTTATGTCCTTATTTGGGGCTGACCCAGTTAAAAACTGGTCAGCAATTAACGGGTAATTTGCCTGAGTCATCATTCTTGAGTGTTCATTTCTGAAAGGAGGCTTTGTCAAAACGTCAATCTTTGTGTTCTGCTGTGCCTATAATCTGGTGGCTTTCCAGTTCTTGCTGAATAAGGAGCTAAATATGCATTTCTATTTTTGCTGCTAATTAAATGTGCATGACATAGTAGAGTTGAGAAGAGGAGAACTTAGCGGTGCTCTTGTTTCCTTTGTGGCTTGTGCTGTAAACCAGAAGTGGACCGAGACCAGCTTCATTCTAAATCCTAACAATATATCCTGGGAATCAAGGAGGGCAACGTGGATTTTCTCTCACACGTGATCTTCACGGGCAAAACAGAAGCTCCCGACACCGTGGGGAAAGGACCCTGTAGCGTCAAGGATAAGGAAGCTTAAGGGGAGTAAGTCATAATTCTTCTAAGACATTTGACCTTGGAAAAGTCATTTAACCCGTCTGATCTTTAAACTCCTCCTCTGTACTTTAGAAATCCCTTTGCTTTTTCTATTCGTATCAGAATCCACCTGAATAAATTGTGTCTCTGTTATTCCGTGCGAGATCTCTCTCTCCAATCCATTCACTTTTTCTCCACTTCTTTCTAACTTCTTCTGGCCAAAAGAATTTCATTGGGAGTCTTCAAACAGTCTCACTCTCTCCCCTCTTTTATCTTTCCAACGTATCCTTCTCACTGAAGCCAGAAATCTCTCTCCCACATATACTTACGTAGGTGCTGAATCTCCCTTCCTCAAGACCTCCCGTGGTTCTCTGGTTTCCTCGTTTTCTAAAGGATTATCTGGTACAATCCTTTAGCATCCCACACAAGGGGAATGAGTGATGGTGTAGTGTCTGTGCCAGCCCTAATTCCAATGCATCCTACATTCAAGCTACAGGAGACTACTTATAATTTCAAACGAGTTCCTCTTTCCATGCCTGCTTTCATTCTGTCTTCCTTTTCCTCTGTCTACTGGAATCCAGTCATCCCTCTAAGATCTACTTGGAATGAATTTCCTGAGGCAAGCCTTCTTCCTCATACGGCAGATGAAATAAATGCTTCATGGCACTTGACCTATACAAATACCATGGGACACTGTGATTGGTTTTATACACAGCTGCCTCCCATGCTGAACTGGGAGCTCCATGGAAGCCAATAGTTTATTTTACCACTCTTTTCTGTTTTCACTGAACTCAGGAAAGTACATAAATGAAGAATAGTTGGGTGAATGAATGGATGCACTACTACTAATAATTAAAAATAATAATAATCTTTTCAGATATTTACTACCTGTTGCTGTACTCAGAGCTTTATATGGATTAGGTCATTTGATTCTTATGACAGCCCTTCATATGGCAGATATTATTATGTTCTCTGTATTTAGATAGGTAAATCTAAGTACGTTGAAGTAAGTATTTCCTCTAAGGTCAAACAGCTAGTAAAAAGAATGGGTTAAGTGAGTATCCTTGGGTTTGCTACATGATCTAAAATGCCTTTATTTTCTTTCATCACCAGAAGGCAAGTATTGCAAGCATTGTAATATTTGTGTGTTTTAGTACCCTGCAATTTTAAAGGAGGCCATCCTAAATAGTAATTCTCATTGCAGAGCTTTTTAAATGCCAAAAAGTTAGGATATTTGGGGTAAATCAGTAGTTATCGGAAGATGTTTTGAAATAAACGCAGTCTGAATGCAAGACACAGATTCATTTCCTTATATTTTAAGATGTGACAGCCCCATAATAGGGGCTTCTAAAATTATAGAGTCTTTTGGGCTTTCATTATAACTTACTACATTTATTATAAATTCTTTCAACATAAAACACAGTAATATTTAACGAATTCATGCACATTACTTTCTTGCAAGACTTACTGATTTAGGAGAGTTGAAAGACAGGTATAAATTTTACCATCTAGTGTTTCAGATCAGGTAACACCTTTGTAAAATTGCCCCAAACTTAAAGATTTCAAGTTCGACTAATTGTGTGTGCAGTCATTGAAGATGCTGGATGTCCTGAACCACTTTGTGTCGTCCTGTATATCTGATAGGATGAAGTTTCTTGACATCTGTCAATGAGCCTGGCACATGAGGATGGCTCTTGTGACTCAGTGAGCCACAAGAGCCTGTCACCTCTTTCCCTTTTGGATGCTTCACGCTCAAAAGATAACTAAGAGTGTAGGCCACTGAAATGGAAGGAAGGGACCAGATGGATGTGTGCATGAGCCACACTGACTCTCTTGCCTCCAAGGTACCATATTTTTAACCAGATGAGCTAACTTGTCATGGTTGTTCCTCATTCACAGCCGTCCCTGAAAAATTTGGCATCTGAATTTGCTTCCCTAGGAGTAACTATTTTAGAAATTATGTTCTTCCCATTTCTTTTTTTTTTTTGTTTCCTTGAAAGAAAAGAAGAAACAGAGGAAACTAAAAAATAAAAAATGGGGGAGGGAGGTGAAGTTGGTGGTAGAGAAATTTCTGATGCAGTGGAATCTGAAAGGTAATAACAAAATTGTGTTGGGGTTTTTTGGACAATTTTTAATGTTTATTTATTTTTGAGAGAGAGAGAAAGGCAGGAGGACCAGGATAGGGGCAGAGAGAGAGAGGGGGGACAGAGGATCCAAAGAGGGCTCTGTGTTAACAGCAGAGAGCCCAACGTGGGCTAGAGCTCACGAATCCAGAGATCATGACCTGAGCTGAAGTTGGACACTTAAGCAACTGAGCCACCCAGTCACCACTCGAAACTCTTAAAAAAAAAAAAATATATATATATATATATATATATATAGACATACATATACATATATACAAATACATTATCTCTCTCTATATATATATATTATTTATATTTTATTTATTTATTTATATAAATATATATATTTATATATTTATTTATTATATATATTTATATATTATAATATATATATTAATATATATTATATATATATATATATATATATATATGTATATATCCCTTCCTTTAAGAGGGAAAAATGTGAGATTGAGGGAAGATGCTATTAAAATGACATTCTTTCCTTATGTTCTGGAATAGCGCCAGAATGGGCACAGCTACCGACGATTATCTCTTAAAAACTGAAACTGCTCGCACGGTGTCTAACCCTGTGTGGAGAGCAGTGAGCTGGCGAGAGAAGTCTTGGCATGTATGATGATTTTCTCAAAAATTCATTACCAGCCACTTTTTGTTCATGGATCATTCAAGCGTCCCTGGGATCCTGGAGCCCCTCAGATGGTTAAGCATCTGGCTTCAGCTCAGGTCATGATCTCACGGTTCGTGAGTTTGAGCTCCCCATTAGGCTTTGTGCTGACAGCTCAGAGCCTGCTTGGGATTCTCTCTCTCTCCTTCTCTCTCTCTCTCTCCCTCTGCCCCTCCCCGCTACCCCCCCTCTTAAATAAATAAGCATTTTAAAAATCTTTTTAAAAAGAAACATAATGATGAAGCTTCTAAGTCAATCAGAAAAACAGAATGAGAAGGTATTGGCAGCTGAGGGAGCAGTGTGGACTCCCCATGTGAGGTGGGAACATAGCAGTGGTGTTTCAGAAGAGAATACTGCTAGGGTAATATTGCTGGGAAGACATAAGGGCCAGTTCATGGAAGCCCGGGAAGACCGAGCTCTTCATAAACGCTGATGTGGCAGCCCGAGTAACACGCTAAAATTCATTTGATGCCCACCATGCATCTCACGGGATGATTTACAAACGTGGTCGTATAACGAAAGGAAAAGATGACACTTTCTTTACTTAACCTTGACATGAATAAACAGCCATTCCCTCCTTGAAGGTAGAATCCATCACAAGCACACACAGGGTAGAATTCAACATGCTATCTTTGAACGACCCAAGCTACCTCCTTTTAGAACCTAGACAAAGCTTCTGCCCCGGAATGTGTGATGACTTTTAAGGCTCTTAACTTTGGCGGAGAAGTAGAATGATCCACTCAGCTAACACAAACACTTGATTTTGCCCAGTGTTTACCTAAGAAGCACAAAGTGTAAATATAGCGTGCTAACACAGCTCAGTGGAACCGAATGACACATTAAGGGCAAATAATAACAGTGATTTTTTTTTTTCAATCGGATTCTAAAAGAGTAAACTCAAAGAGATCGGTTTACCCAACATAAAAAAAAAAAAAAAAAAGATAGTGAAATGGCACTAACTCCCCCCGCCAAAGACATTGGCTTGAATGCTCTAGTTAGAGTAAGTTACACTTTCTCTAGTCCAGCCTTCACATTGTTGTGCGAAATGCAACTGTGAGAAAATGTACCGGAACGGAGCAAAGTTACTGTTTTTCCCACAACTCTATCCAGCATTTCTATCCCTGGAACAAACAGAGTTTCTTTCCCACACAACAGCTATCCCTATACACTAGGAGTGGTTTATACTCACCACCACTCGACAGACTCATCGGACAGCTGAACATCACTCCCTCCGGAATTTGTACTTATCGGTGCCCACCGCGTGCTGAATGCTCCCGGGCAATCTGCCCATGCGCTTCTCCTGCCAGGACGTGAGCTGTAACCCTACCAAGAGCCAAGAGCTTTTATTTCCAAACTTGTTGACATTAAGTGTGCATGTTGGTGCAATTATGTAATTTAATTATTAAGCAGTGTGCAACATCATGCAAAAATAGTGTGGAATTATTTGGAAAGCCTCATAAAAGATAAGCTACTATGAATAAACAGTAGATTCTCTGTGGGGTGAAAGAGCTTTACAATAGAGGAACTTCTCGAAGCTCTTGCTCCTCTTAGAGAAAACAAACTGGTGACCACGTGGAGACGTGGCTGGATACAAGACACGGAACGAAGCCCCTGGGCTCTCCACACACGATGGCACTGGCCATCTCCGGGGGCACTAGACAAGCTCCCCAGTGTGGCATTTGCACTTCCTGGAGGAAAGCCTGCTGCTTCCAGAGCCCTGTTTGCCCACCAGGCTGGGAGGCCAGAAATTCCTTAGGATGAACATCCTCTGGGTACAGTCATCTACAGACGGTAGATGAAATAGACGCATAAATACCTCAGTCCATAGCCCCATGGGCGGAACATCTCTCAAGAACGTGTTCCATACTGGCTTCTAGATTTCCCCAGGGGGCTCCAGTTCTCCTCACCCGCATTAGGGCTGTGCCTTATCACTAACATTTTTCTGGCTACCTTGCATTCCCCGTCTACTTTCCTACTGATGTTTCCTTCCCAATAAACCACATATATTCAGACTCTGGTTTCTGCGTCTACTTCCCGTGGTGTCCGAGCTCAGGCTGCCGTACACAAACCACCCACTGGGTGACTTAAGCGACAGACATTTATTTCCTCAGAGCTCCAGAAGCTGGAAGTTGTGAGATCAGGACGCCGTCATGTTTTGGGTTTGTTTGCTCGTTTGTTTGTTGTGTTTTCTTGGTGAAGGGTCTCCTTGTGTCCTTCGAAGGGCCACTTTCTGCCTGTGTCTTCATGTGGTAGAGAGCTAGAGGTCTGATTTCTTTTCTTCTTATTATAAGGCCACAAACCTAATTCCTTCCTAAAGGCTCCATCTCCAAATACCATCACGTCAGGAGTTGGGGCTTCAACACGTGAATTTGGGGGAGACACAATTCAGTTTTCAGCAGGGGAGAACCAAAACTAAGACAAAACGTTATATAGAACTACAGTCAGGAGATATGTATGCAAAAGAAAGGCCATGGTAGTGACGAAAATGTCTGGTAAATAAGGGAGCCTGGGTAGCTCACTGGGTTAAGCGTCTGACTCTTGGTTTAGGCTCAGGTCAGGATCTAGAGGTTCATGGGGTCAAGCCTTGCATAGGCCTCTGTGCTGACAGTGCAGAGCCTGCTTGGGATTCTCTCTCTCTGCCCCTCCCTTGCTTGCTCTCTCTCTCTCTCTCTCTCTCAAAAATAAATAAATAAAATTTTAAAAAATGTAAAAGAAAAAGATTGATAAATAACTGAACCTACAAAACTTGTAAGTTAAAATAAATATTAGGATATGCACATAATCTAAATAACATTTTTAATGTTTATTTAGTTTTGAGAGAGATAGTGTGAGCAGGGGAGGGACAGAGAGAGAGGGAGACAGATGATCTGGTGCAGGTTCTGCCCCAACAGCACAGAGGCCAATGTGGGTCTCGAACTCACAAACCATGAGATCATGACCTGAGCTGAAGTCGGACATCCAACCAACTTAGCCACCCAGGCACCCCTCTGAATAACTCCTTAAGTTATCTGGCCAACTGTAATCTCCGTTGTGACTTGAAAACAGTCATTGGACGGTGACCCAAGTTTCTGATTCCTTAATGAAAAATAGAGATTTTTTTCTCTAATTTTAGATAGTTTTTTTTTATTTGACCACTTTTTGAATGCCATTTGATCACTCTGCACTATGACTCGATTTTTCAGAAGTGAAACATCTCAAGCACATAAAAAATATTGAGGTAATACCATGGGAAGAGGCACACCAATAAGGTAAAGCGATTTTGTATTTACTTCGATATTATTTTTTAATGAATTAAATATTGCGAATCTACCTAAAGCCTGGCCTCTCATCCTTCTCTTTCCTGCGATTCTCCTGCCATAGGAAAGTCCACGTACAACATTGCCACGCATGTGTCTGTAGTACTTTTGTCGCACAGATGCAAATGGCAGCCAAGTAGATAATTTGGTGCTCCATTCCGGGCCCAGGCCCCCTTCCCTCGGCCGCTGACATCAGTGCTGCTGGCTCAGAGCTGTGCACCAGGCTGGGCACTGCTTCCAGCTACGAAGCAGAGTCTTTCCCTGAAGTGGCCATAGGCTGGATGATGCAAATACGTATTCGGTCCCCTTGCACCTATGTGGAATGACTCTGAAGGACCAACCTAGCTCTGGAACTCCCCGTAGGATGGGCCGAGACCATGGGTTGCAACCATATGGTGACCTGGCTTCTCGCTCTGCCCTGATTCTGCCTCTCTGGCTTCCTGACGCCTCCCCGGGGCAATGTTCTCTAAATCTGCTGCACACAATTCGACATCTCTGAATGGGTTTCCAGGGAACCCAATCGAAGAAAAACCATAAATATATGTGTTGTTGTTTTGTGTGCTTTAAAATTTACATAAATGGGATCATACTGCTTTATTCACTCTTTATAACTTTGAGATATACCCATATTGATACATTTGAATATAAGTCATCTTAACTGCTGTAGAATATGGTTATATGAATAAACCATGATTTATTAATTTCTTCCCCTACTGAAAAACAGCTTACCGCCCTTTGGCTATTACAATCACTGCTTCAATGAAACGTTCTTTTCTTTTGCATGTATGTGAGCGTTTCTCCATAATAGACATCAGGATCCGTACCCCTCATTGAAAGACAGTATGATGCTACAAGTTGCCAGACGTTTTCTGAAAGCTGCCTAAAGTGGTTGTAACCGTTTTCATTTCCACCCGTAAAATGAGTTCCCATTTCTCTGTAACCTGGCCAAAACACCTTATTAAAAATATTAACATGTTAAATTTTGCAAATCTTCAAGAGTGAGAAATGAAATATAGTTTATTTAAAATTGGAATTTTTCTGATTGCTAGTGAGAATGAGCATCTTTGCATGGTTTTCTTCTTTTTTGTTTACCATTAAGATTTTCTGCTCTGTAAGTTGCCTATCCTTGTTATTTTTCTGTTAGGATGTTTTTCTTTCGTATGTTTATACATATGTGTGCATAGATAGATAAATAGATAGAAAACATATATTCTTTATATATATTAGATTCCAGCCTTTGTTGGTTACTTGCCAAATATAGGGTGTGATTTTCCATTGTTTTTATGGTGCCTTTTATTGGGTAATATTTTTAAAATGTAATGTAACCAAATGTATTCATTCTTCCAATTATGCATTTTACTTTACATGTTCTGTTTAAGAAATTATCTCCTATGCCAAGGTTATAAAAATATGTTTTGTGCTAAACGTTTTATAGTTTTCTTTCCACATGTAAGGTTTTAATAAAACTGTGATTGATTCGTGTAAGGAATTAGCAGGCATCTAATTATATATATTTTTTTTCATTAGGGAAAATCTGTTATTCTAGCGCTACTTTTATGGTGGTATATGTTTCCTTGATGATTTGTTTTGTCCTTTCTGTCATAGATATGGCTCCTTTTATCTTTTTTTTTTTTTTTTTTTTTTTTTTTTTCCTTAATCTGATTCTGGACACATGTAAACGTAGCAGAATTTGCATGAAGACATCAATGCAATATTTACATGTAATAAGGCAAGTCTTTCTAAACTCGTTTTATTTCCAAAATTTTATTTTTTTTAATGTTTTATTTTTATTTTTGATAGAGAGAGAGACAGAACATGAGTGAGGGAGGGGTAGAGAGAGAAAGGGAGACACAGAATCCAAAGCAGGCTCCAGGGTCTGAGCTGTCAGCACAGAGCCTGATGTAGGGCTTGAACTCACCAACCACGAGATCATGACCTGAGCCAAAGTTGGACATTTAACCAATTGAGCCACCCAGGCGCCCCTAAACTTGCATTTTTATTTGATTTTGTGTTGATGGGTTAATGATTTATTTATTTACTGATGTTAGCTTATAAATGCATACTAGTCTAGTCTGTTTGAGTGTTCTATTTATTCTTGAGTCAGGTTTGACGAGACGTTTTTCTAGGTTATTGTCCCTTTGATCTGAATATTCCAAAGCATTGTATCATTACTCATAATGCAATCTTGTCCTTATATTTGTTATAGATTTTTTGGGTTTTTTTTGTTTGTTTGTTTGTTTGTTTGTTTTGCTGATCAAAACAAACAACTGAAATATTGAATTTTCAAAGAATAGGTCATTAACTTATTGAATCATTTTATTACTTTTTAAATTCTCCATTCATTTTTGCTCATGCTTATTATTTTTTCCTCATACTATCTATATTTGTTTTACTTCTTCTGCTATCTATGGTTTAAGTTGAGCTCTTAGATCATTAGTCTTCAATATTTTCTCTCTTCTAAAATTTGCATCATGACTACAAATTTCCCTGTAATACTTTACTTCTTATTAGTTACATATAAACTGCTTTCACTATTATTTAATGCTGAATATTCTATTTTTTATAACAGTATGTAGTCTTTCACCCATTATTATTTTAAGTTTGTGATGTTTTATTTCAAATTTCCGTACTTGACAAATTATGAATTTATTTTGAGTGAATTCAGTGTCTTTGTTGAGATTACTCTCAGAGGAGTGAATATATTCTTTAAGTTTGCTTGGGTTTTGCACAGTGTAGAGTAACATTACCACCATTATCATTTCCTTTTATCTACACGTCACAAAGTCTTTTCAGATGATCGATTGATCGATCAATATAATGTACTCCTATTTTGCTTCTAACGTATGGGCTAGGTTTTTAGATTTTAGTGCAGTTAGTCTTTCTTTGCTGAGCACTTTCTGTAAGGTATGCAAAATTCTATTTTCCTTTCTTTTTACCTTTGCCATGATTATTTTAAAACTCCTACCTGCCCTCACTCTTTAACTTTTTACCAATGAATTAGAATTCATATTTAGTTTTAAAATAACTGTAATATTTGGTTGAAGAGCATTTACAGGGGCTACAATAATCAGCTTAGGTTTATTAGAGAAAAAAAATGAATGGAAAAATCAAATAGTCCTTTAAAATTCAGCTATTTTTAAATGCATCTACCTTGTTGCCTCAGTTAAAACACTAACACATTTGCACACATGGTGTGATCCTTGATAGATACCCCATGAAAACCCTTTTTGGACACACACATGTTTTCACGTTTTGCCTTTTCAATCAAAAATAAAATGGAATGATCTAGTTAGCTGCCTGGTGAAGACAATAAGTGGAATTAGGGCTCATTCTAAAATATGTTCAATTGATGTTTGTAATATGTCTGTTCTTAATCCAGGTGTTGTAATTACCAAAATACAAAGATATATTAAACATGGTTCCTTTACCTCATTCAACAGCTCGTGGTAGTGGGGAAAAAGAAAAAAAAAATAAGAAAATAATGTTTCCAGTTCCGGGGTGCTATAAAAATGCAGAAGAGGACAAGTTAGACAGTTTCACAACCCAAGAATGTCTGTCTCAAGGACCTGGAAGCTCTCCCTTTGAAATATGATTAGTGTGGAGGTTCCTTAAAAAAATAAAAGTAGAATTACCCTAAGACCTAGCAATGGCATTGCTAGAGATTTATTCAAAGGATATTCAAAGGATTTAAAGGGCACATGCAACCCTAATGTTATGGAAAGAGCCCAAAGTCCACCGTCTGATGAATGCATTAGATGATGTGGTATAAATATATGCAGTGGAATACTACTCGGTGATGAAAAAGAATGAAATCTTGTTATTTGCAACAACGTGATGGAACCGGAAGGTATTATGCTAAGCGAAATAAGTTAGTCAGAGAAAGACAGATCTTGTCTGATTTCACTCATATGTGGAATTTGAGAAACGTAACAGATGATCATACCGGAAGGGAAGGAAAAATAAGATAAAGACAGAGAGGGAGACACTATAAGAGACTCTTAAATACAGAGAACAAACTGAAGGTGGATGGAGGTGGGGAAAATGGGGGGTGGGCATTAAGGTGGGCACTTGTTGGGATGAGCCCTGGGTGTTGTGTGTAAGTGATGAATCGCCGGGTTCTACTCCTAAAGCCAAGACCACATTGTGTGGTAACTAACTTGAAAATAATTCTTTTAAAAATCCTAATCATAAAGAGATACAGAACCCATATCTCCCCATCATCACTGTAAGAGGGTAGGAACCTAACATCAGTAAGGGACAATTAGCTAATGCGGATGGCCCAGTGACGCTGATCCCTGTAACATTCTCTAATACTTTTCCACTCCCTCACCCAGTGCTTAAAAACATTCTCACCTTTTGTTTCAGTAGACTTGAGTTCAGTTTCTCTCCCCTGTTTGCAAGTCTGGACGCCTACGGCACTAGTTGTGAATAAAGGCTTCCTTGCCTATTTAACTTGTTCAGTGCCATTCCTCTTTGATGCCCACCATTGTGGACGAACTAGTCTGAGGGGAGAAGCCCAGCCACAAGCAGAGCTGTTCTCTCCTGCAATGGACAACTCCCAGGGAAGGACTCAGCTGAGATCTGTCAGTGGTCCACACTCACAGCAGTGGGAAATGTATTCCTTTCTCCTGAAGTGTGAGGTCTGGGCAGCAGAGCCTGGCCTCCACTGTGAAAGCATCCTGAGATTTTTAAACTGAAGTCCATTGCCCTAGATTTTACAGAGTGTGCACATTGAAAGAAAGACCCTCAGGAATGCCCTCCTGTAAAATACTTCATATTTTAAAAATCAGTAAGACCTGTGTTGTCTTCTAGGGCATTTCCGAGTGTCCACCAAAAGGTGAATGCTCATCTGTGCAATTTATTTCACCTTGAATGTATTCTACGACTGTGCTTCGGAGGCTGTATTCTTCCTATGTCACCTCAAAAGTAATTTGCTGCTCCAACCAAATTCTAAGTCAAACTGCTTATTAGCTGTCCAATTAAAATTAAAACTCAAACCCAAATACGTGCAGTCAATATTCTTCTTGAGGACAAAGTGCGTTTACAGAAGTGCTATTCCAATATTTAACATTGGTTAAATCCTACATCTTACGGTGAAATCTCAGATCCAACGTAAGATTGCTATTTTGCTGATTCTCCCTCGACTTCAGACTCCATGGACAAGGATTTGGTTGGGGTTAAGCTGTATGAGTTTAATGTAAATCCCTAGCATATTGATGTTTGTACGAACGAGAACCTTAATCCCACCTTGAGAGTCAAGGTCTGCATGATGAGTTTTCAGGTAGCCTGGAAAATAATGGCAAACTAATAAAATAGGAATGTGTAATGGGTGGTTTTCTTCCTTTTGTTAATTTGAATATTTAAGTTTTGAAGCCTTTTGAAATAACTCTTATTGAGAAATAACATGCATTGAGAAACATCCACAAATCAGAGCTCCATAAAGTACCAAAAAAAATGAACATATCCATTTGACGTCATACAAGTCAATAAATAGAATAGTACTAACATGTCCAGAAACTGCCTTCTGCCTTGTTCCAATCATTAACTTTATTCTATTCCCGAAATGTCACCACTATTCTGATTTTTCACCCCATTGATTGTTTTATCCATTTCCGAATTTGTATAAATAGAATTAGGCAGTAGGATATCTATTGTGCCTGACTTCTTTTGCTCAAAATTATGTGTATAATCCATCCATATTGTTGTAATTATTAGGAATTCAGTTATTTTCATAGATGTGTATTAACCTTTCATATGAGTCATCATTAATTTACTTATCCATCCGATTGTTGTATTCTGTGGTTGTTTCCAGAATTTAGTTACCACAAATTTTTATGGGTCACGTTGCATTTTTTTGGCATATCTGTGTCAATATCCCAGCTGGGTACACACCTCTGAAAATGACTACTGTATTTCATACAACTGGTGTATTGTAAGTGTTGTATTATCTGCTGGTATGTAGGATTAACTTCAATACATTCTGCCAGACAGTATGCAAAAGTAGTTATAACAATACCCTCTTGCAGTGTATGAGAATCCCACTCGATCCATATCCTTGCCAATAGTTACCACTCACAGTCTTTTGAATGTTGGCACTTCAGGTACAGTGTAGTGATGCTGATATTTCATTATAGATCTCTAGTTTTGACTTGCATTTTCCTTATGATCAAACATTTTTCAAATGTTTTATTTGGACGACCTTTTTTGTGAAGTGCCGGCTCAGCATTTTGCCCATATTTCTACCGTTGTTTGCCTTTTACAAGTCATTTGTAGAAATCCTTACATATTCTCCAAACAAGAACTGTATCAGTTGTTTTTGCTGGAAATCCGTTTTCCCCTTGGTGGCATGTTTTCTGCTCTCCTTATAGCATATTTTGAAAACTAAAAGTTCGTAATTACAAGCTGCTAAGTTCCCTTCAATTTTCCTTCTACAGTTAATGGTGCTCTTGATTTTTCGGAATATTTATTGCTGGTCGATAGGAAAACAATTAAGTCCAGTGTTCTGACTTTAATATTTAGCAATTTTTTTATTGTTTACAATAAATACAATTACAGTTGGCTCGATTTATAGTAGTTCCTTTGGTAGATTAATCTTCGCTTTAAAAAATCATGCCTGAAAACGGATTTCTTGTTCTCAATATCATCAGTGGTCTCTATCAGTTTTTGTTTACGTCTTTTCTTTTTGTGTGCTTGGTTATCTTGATAATTTCTGTGTGATGACCTGTCCTTCTAGAAAGATTTCAGCTTCTGAAAGTAGAGTAGGAAAAAGCATAAGAAACATCAGGTCACACTAATCAGATTAGGAATTGAGATCATTCAGATCTGTGCTTTAATCTCGGTGAAGTGAGGCTCAACCTAGTCATAGATGTCAACCTAGGTCTCAGCATAGACATGAGCCTTTACCAGGGCTCTCCTTGGTGAACCCCAAATTCTATTTTTTCTTGCAATTTTGTGGGACTCCCAAAGACCCTGCTAAGTTCTCCTCAGGAATCAGTAATAACTCCATGGGAAAAGCAGACATAAATGTATTCGCTTTTTGCTCAGACTGGCCCCGCAAATTCTCACTGTGGCGGTGACACCCCACATCCCTAAAACCAACTTTAATACAAATTACATGAAACGTTTCTTGTCCTTACGCTTATTTTGTATCTGAGACCAGAAAAAAAAAATCACAGTTTTGTTTGTTGATCTCCAGACTTTCTCTCCCCTTCTCCCCCAAAGTAGTTCTTTAAGAACTAAGAACTTCAAGAACTTCAAGACTTTAAGACTTTAAGGTGAATTGCATGTGTACAAGTACTTAACACAGATAAGGTTTTTCCTCCCCTAAAGAATATCAGTAGCACATGAAAGCTCGTCTACTGCTATCAGAACATGCATTTTTCATGTCAAAGACACCCTTTTATTGTTCTAAATGAGGACCAGAGTCAACAGACTTGTTCTCAAAACGTATTCACGACGCATAGCTGATGATGGTCCACTCCCATACAAATCACAATTTGTGGCATATTCCCTTCAACCTCAACACTTGGTCAACTCATCCGTTTCCTCTCAGCACGTTTTGCAACCAGATTCTTCTTTTAGGATGACCAGAATATTCTTGCCATGTCTCGTTTGTTTGTTGACTATGCCGCCGGTCTTATTTCAAACTTTTTTGCCGATTCCTCCTTCCAATATTTGTGCCTGCCTCGGAGTTGACCCAGAACTGATCCCTGAGTGAAATTCTGGACCTGCTCACCTCATGCTGACCCTCAGGAAAATGTGTGGTAACTATTTTTCTCGCACGACATTTTTGTTCATCAGTTTTTATGAGTATGCCGTTCCTTCCCTTCACCCAGTTGATTGCCAAAGCATATGGTTCTATATTACAACGATAAAATAGAAGAATATTCAGACTCTGTGTTCTTGACAGGCAATATCACCTTGAACTCTTTGCTGCCCTTGCACATCAAAACCTTGGTCGTGGGAAATAATAATCATAAAAACAGATACGCCAGTCATTTATCTGACTGAACAGTTGCCTTATATTTTTGGAGCAAGTAATGCCATGAGTAAGACTACAAAATAGCAGATAAGAATGTGGACTCTGGAGCTGTGACACATGGGTGAAACTGTGGTGAGGCTGCTCACACACTCGGGGAGAGGGCTACTTAATTTCTCTGTACGTGTGTTCCATCTTTTTAAAATCACAACAGAGTTGTTTTAAGGAGTAAATGAACTCGTACATATACAACGTTTCAAATGACTTCTGGCAGTTTCATAAATTTGGTGGCTCTTACTTTGATTTGTACACTTAAATTCTTAACTAGTCTTGGAACTCTCGTATCGATTGTAACATCCGTCCGTGCAAACCCTTATCTGTTTAACGTCATCTCCTTTAACACCCTTCATATAATACATTTTCCATAAATGTGTTGAATAGATGAACTTTATTTTGCATGGACACCTGATTTTGCCTTCTTTGCGTGATACAAGCACGTTATAAAAAGGCGGTATGACATTTATTTGAGTCAGTATATCAAGACAAATGTTTGTAAAATTACGCTGTAACCACTTTATGAGAGCGCATGGGACAAATCCTTAATAGATCTCAATAATAGGAAGATACTACCCTTCTTCCCGAGGAGAGCACGAATTAGCTACTGGAGACCCAGAAATGCAGAACTAAACCACACAATTTCTAGCCTGAAGGAGTTCCCAGTATTGTGATTATTGAAGAAATCTATTCAAGGATGGAAAATATATTCCAAATCCGGATATGGAAAGAGAACTGTAAATTTGAGACACTAGTACTGACTGATGGGAGAGCACTATAAGGAGACAAAAAGAAAAGTTAAATTTAACACGCAAACACACACACACACACACACACACACACATCCTCCTGCTTGTGATTCTAATTACATTCTAATTCGTCACTCAGAAAAAAATGAGAAGTTTCATAACTGCCTTTTGCAGTACGACTAGATTATACTTGCTATAAAATCTAGCATCTGCCAAATTCAAATCTGTGATTAATGTTAATGCCAATTGCACATTGTCGGCATACAGTGCACCTGCACACACATTTCCAGTGACAAGCACCATATATTACCTCCAAATCAGCACGGGTTGTTTCCAAACTCGGAACCGATTTAACATATATTAACTCCCAGTGTACGTATGTGCCGCAAGCTAATGCCAAAACATCTTGAAAGGCCACATTTTAAAAACAATACAGGAAACAAATTGCACTTTAACCAAAAAAGTACACAGTCTGTTGCTTGAAGCGTTCAGTGAGATGCGTTGGGTTCTACGATCATGAGGTCCCTGGGATGGGCTATATATTGCTTTTTCCCGTAACCAGTGACTTTTTGATTCTCAGCACTCGAGAGGCCGGAGGGGAAAAAAAAAAGAGACACATTTAGGAAATTATTAAAGATAGGATCTCTGACTTGCTGAAATATTGATATAAAGAGTGAAAATATTATATCTTAGTTAATATGGATGCAGTCCCTGCATTTTCTAAAAATGCGTCTTACAAAGCTTAACTCATCTTGTACAACATGAAAGTTGTTGTTCTGTCCCCCTTCTTACTGGAAAGTAAACAGAAGGTTTACATAGCTAACGAATATTAACTGGGTAATTTGAGCCTGCTCATCTGTCTTCATCGTGCCCCGTATTTCACAGAGTGAGTGGTCTCCTAAGAATACTGCGGATTATATTTTCACTAGAAGATTACAGATTGTTTTTTCTCTGACTGCATGAGTCACCGTATGCATGGCTCACAGTGAGCATCTCTTGGTCATTTGTGGTTTTTGAACTCTTATCAGTGGTGGTGGTGTGGATATCATCACTGTTCTGTGACAAGAGGGCATGTTTCAAGGTCAGAAGTCTTCCTGTCCCCCAATATCAACAAAGAAACCAAATAAAAATAAACAAACAGGCATTGAAGCAGGAGGGCCACCATAGCAGAATTGGAGAACATCTGGTCACCTAAGACTGACACAATTTTTCTCGGTTAACAATAAGTCCAACGTGTACAAAATCTGACCAAGCTGCCTATTTCATAAAAGGCGATTATGCGAAGTGAACTCATCGCTGAGCTCTGCTTTCACACAGCAAATCGATGAAATAAGATTGCTCCAATCAGTTATTTAACTGGTTTATGTCTATGAATCTCCTCCTCGTTTACGGGGCATTGCACGCGCAGTAACCCTGTCGGATGTAGGAAAACTAGAATTCTTTTTAGGATCCCATCTTACTGCAGGGGTCAACATACTACAGCCGATGGGCCAAAGTCAGCCTGCTGTGGGCCAAATAAGGATACACGTGTTTGTCTTCAAACTGTCCAAGGTTGCTTCTGCTCCAGAACGGCAGTATTAGGTTGTTAGAATAGAGACCACGTGGCCCGCAAAAACAAAGAGAGGTGCTATTTGATTGTTTGCAGAAAAAGTTTGTCGACTCAAGAATTAGGTACTCACTCACATCATGCACGCGTGCATACATACATACAGAAATATTTATTCATTTATTTATAAAAACAGGGGCATCTCAATAACCTGTAATCCAACTCTCAGGACCAGCCTAGTGGGACCTTAACTCTAAACATCTGAATATTCATTCTTGTAATTAACACTGTTCAGGGGAGTGCTCTGTAAATCTCTAGCCCCTGGGATTTGCATATGGTAGCCACGAACAGCAGCTAAGGAATATTCTGCAATCCTAAATATTTCATATTCCTCTTACATTTATATATTTGGTGTCTCAGTTTTTTAAGCGACCTACTCTTGATTTCATCTCAGGTTACGATCTTACAGTTCTGGAGATTGAGCCCCGCATTGGACTCTGGGCTGACAGCATGGAGACTGTTTCAGATTCTCTCTCTCTCTTTATGTCTCTATCCCTCTCCCCTCCTCACACTTTCTCTCTCTCTCTCTCTCAAAATAAATAAATAAACATTAAAAAAAAAGAAATAAGATATATAAAGGATAATATTAATTGTTTGTTTTGGCAACAAAATGCACAATGAATGCTAGAATTTAAAAGTTCTGTTTAGGGGCGCCTGGGTGACTCAGTCGGTTAAGCGTCAGAATTCGGCTCAGGTCATGATCTCGCAGTCCGTGAGTTCGAGCCCCGCGTCAGGCTCTGTGCTGACAGCTCAGAGCCTGGAGCCTGTTTCGGATTCTGTGTCTCCCTCTCTCTCTGACCCTCCCCCATTCATGCTGTCTCTCCCTGTCTCAAAAATAAATAAACATTAAAAAAAAAATTTTTTTTAAAGTTCTGTTTAAAAAAACTTCACTACCAATGATTTTAAAATTAAAGCAATACTAACTTTATTAGAAGGATTTTGATATAAAAATAACCTAAATTATCTCATTGTGCATTTAAGCTTTTAGTTTTGTGGGTCAGCTGGAATATTTTCAAAGAAAAGTATTGTTTAATAATAGATAGGGGCACCTGGATGGCTCAGTTGGCTGACCGTCTGATTTCAGCTCAGATCATGATCTCACAGCTCGTGAGTTCAAGCCCCATGTCGGGCTCTGTGCTGACAGCTCAAAGCCTGGAGCCTGCTTCGGATTCTGTGTCTCCCTGTCTCTCTGTCCCTACCCCACTCATGCCATGTCTCAGTCTCTCAAAAATAAATAAACATTAAAAAAAGTTAATAAAAGATATAAAGTAATTGTAATGTTTATATTTTATGCATTTTAAAATTCACATTTCAGATGAAAATTTGATAACATTTACTAACCTTTGAATGAATTTACATTTTATTTTTAGTCAGCTAGAAAATTCCAGGCAAAATGAAAAACATGTAAAACTTGTGATTATACAACATGGTAATATTACTGAAATAAAGATAATTTAAGTAAATATGAAATAAATGTATAATAATGTATTAGTTATGTTTGTCTTTATGTCATCAGATCATCCGAATATGATCTTTCCATCCATACAATACTGAGACACGAACAATAACAAATACATTTGGTCTTCTTTGATACTGGTGTCCAATTATAAAGACTTCTATTGGTGTCCAATTAGAAAGAAACTATACATACGGTTTTTTTAAAGGTATATCTGTCAGTATAGGAGCATATAACATAAGTGTTTATTAGCTTTATGTATGATGTTCAACCCTTTAAATACATAGTGTGTAGTCAAAGGCATGTTCACGTGCAAGCAACGAGACCCAGGTGAGAATATCTAGCAGCAGCTCTGTGCGCCCCTGGCTGTTTGGGCTCAGATGATTAATCTATCTTTTCTGTACCCTATTTCCTTATCTGTGCGGTTGAGCACCATCAGCCACATCATAAAGTTTCTGTGGTTATTAGATGAGTCAATATATGGAAGTGTCCAGCACGATGTTTGGCTTATGCTAGTTTCTTCCTCTAAACATACTGTATTGCATGAGCCTCAAAATACTGAAGCTGGTTTTATAATTCAACCTATATTTCTCTTCATAGATGATGAATCTGAGCTTCAGAAAACTTAGTATCTAATGGATGTCACAAAGTTAGTGAATGGAGGATAAGGGGTCATCATGAGTGACATTACAGAATAATGAAATAAAAAAAAAATGTGTGGTCTTTGCGATCAGAGGTCCAATTTGTTTTTAATTTCAATATTTATTTATTTTTGAGAGACAGAGAGAGATAAAGCATGAGTGGATGAGGAATAGAGAGAGAGAGAGAGAGAGAGAGAGAGAGAGACAGAATCTGGAGCAGTCTCTAGGCTCTGAGCTGTCATCACAGAGACCGACACAGGGCTCGACTCACAAACCATAAGATCGTGACCTGAACTGAAGTTGGCTGCTCAACCGACTGAGCCACCCAGGCAACCCCAGAGATCCAATTTTAAATCGCATCCTGACACCTGGTTATGTGACCTTGAACAACAGCTGACTGGGGTTGGGCGTAGTTAACTGTATTTATTTATAGGATTAATTAAAGCAAGCAGCATAAATTATCCCAGAGATGTGTGTGATTTATATGGCTTCCTACCTTACGTCTCTAACTTTGCTTTTCTTGCATTCAAAACACGCTTTTTAGCAGTGGGAATATTTCTTCTGAATGAAATTCCTTGTGGAACCCAATATTTTTAATACTTAATACTTGAGGCACAGATTTGGATGCCATAGAGCATAGGGCCCCTGTGTTTAGGAATGTGACCTCCTCCCTTTATTTTTCATGGCCACACCAGCTCCTGTGGCACTTCCTTTGAACTTCTGGGCTCTGGGAAACGAGGTGGGAAATAAATACCGTGAAATCATTCTACTTCTTGCATCACTGCATATATCTGCATAAAAATCATCTGCAGCAGTAGCTGCTCTCATGAGGCAGTTCTGACAGCCCAAGTGGAGAAGTAGTTTCCATCCGCCTCTGTTGGCTGATGTTGCCACTTCCGAACATCACGGAAGCATCTCCCCAAGATGCCTCCCGCTTGTACTTCCTCTGTCCGTCTTGTTCCAAGCCTGGGCCGACAGAGCTTCAGTCATCACCACGACCTTGACTTGCGTCGACTCAATCTTGAAAGCATTCTGAGACTCTTCCCACGTCAGACTGATAGCCCCAGAAGTGTACCACCAGTCTAAATGCCAGCTGGAGTGACTTGAGTTTGCAAACCCTAGGGTCGCCTTTCACACACCTGCGGTTTCCTTTTAGCTTTTCAGATAAGACTACATTTTGCCAGCACTGGCGTTTTTCAGGAACTGTGTACTTCTCTGACAGTCCCATTGAAAGCAAGTGGAGCTTAACACCTTTCAATTCTGATATTGCCTTTGGCTCTCACACAGATGTCTGTCCTTGTGGCTTCTATTTTGAGGGTTCAGGAAAGCACAGGCCTTAGAAGACTCTGCAATGCCAGTTATCAGCGTAAAGTAGATCATGTCATTCTGCTGCTTAGTACCCCACCCCCCATGGGAATACCAAGACTACCCAATTGGAATAAGACTCAACACTCTTCATCCTGCCTTAAGAAACCTACTCAAGTTGATCCCTCCTTAGTCCCATGGTATCTAACAACACGGTTCTCCTCTGTCACTCTGCCCCACCCACAATGACCCACTCTCTGTTCTGTTGCCACCCAGAGCCCATTTCTGCAGCAAAGACTTTGGGCTAACCTTTTCTGTCTAGAGTGTTTCTCCTCCCGACTTCATGAGGTCGTGCCTTCATGTCGTTCAGATTTCGGTGTAAATATCGCCTCCTCAGAGAAAACATTTGCTGATTTCTTAATCCATAAGTTCGCTACTGAGAAACTCTCTGCCACACAAAGTTATGATGATTCTCTGCAAGCATCTAATAAAACCCCTTCAACTTAAAAAAAAAAAGTTATTACATTAGAGGGTTTTCTGTGTGTTTGTCTCCCATTTTGCAATGAAGATTCCGTGACTTCAGTGAACGCCTCTGCTTTGTTCACTGCTGAATATCCAGCGTAGAAAGCAGAGATCCGATAATGTTTTATTTAATTATTGTTCAATTCGCCGCTTTGCCTCCCAAATCTCCGATGACCCTATCCCCGTAAAGTCAGATCTTGTAATTTAATATTACATTGGACAGGGGAGACGCAATGCTATGTGGGTCTGCTCAGTCTCTTTTGATGTTCTTTCCAACTGGCCACACAAAGAAACGACCGATCAGCCCTTTGTAGGTAGGTAGAGTGCTGTGGCTTGTTCTGGCTAATACAGTGGGGACGGAAAGTGACTGGCATTAATGTGGGTGGAGGCAGAGGTTCCTCACCGTCCTTTCTTTGCTCTGGGCCTTCACTGGCCCCCGTGTGCCAAGATGGCAGACATGCATCCCAGAAGTACCCTGTATCTGTGAGTCATCACGTGGAGCACTGCCGCGGAGTTCTGCTCTATCCACAGTGGACATCGCATGAGTGAAAAAGGAGCTTTTCTGTGTTAAGTTGGCTATTCTAGCACAAGCTTAGCTGACCCTGAGTACTGAGTCAGTGTAGAGTAGAAAGGGCGTAGACTCAAGAGCTACCCAAAATGAAAGCCAGTTTATGTCGCTTGATCTCTGAGACTCTCTACAAAATAGAGATAAAATGCCCAATTCACATGAGTGCTATTAGCTTATAGATAATACACATAAGCACGTGAGACACGTAATCTTAGTTTAGGATTACGTTTTCTAGAAACAGATATTTGCCTATTCTCCAAGCATGCAACACAATGCCTTGCGTCCTAGCGTGGGCAGGATTAAGATGCCCACCCCAACGACGTTCATCACCCGTCTAATTTAGAGATAGTAATGACCATACTTTTAGGTATTAAGAATTGTTTTAGGAGTAAAATTGTGAACAAAACACCTTTTCCCTCCAGAATAACTCCTACTTCAATAATGATGATGGACATAGATAATTTTCATGAGTTATGAAAAAATAATAAATGTTATGACAAAGGCTCCTTCCAAATGGAAGAGGTAAAATTTAAGGTGGATCTAGAAGTGTAAGGAGCAATCTGTGAGAGATTTTGCTGTCTTTGCCTCTCTAATCCAAGTTAACTGGATGATAAGCCCCACTGGAGACCATCACAGTCATCCACAGGCAGCACTCCAGCGCCAGGATCTCAACTCACTCAAGCTGACGAGGCTGCCCTGAGAATCTGTGCACTAGCTTTTCCAAGCCTCATTCTCAAGGCCCATGGACTGTGACAAGTCCTTCCTTCTTGATTAAAAACCAAGCTCAAAACCAATCCCTTTACACCCACTCAATGGCCTGGCCACTCAATTCCCAGACAATAACCTGCTTAGTGTAAATTCCCTCACATTCGCTGTCCCAGTGATACACTCAGAACTTCTCACTCTGGCTGGAAAGACCTATGTGACCTAACTCCTTCTCACCAGCTGTATCCACATTCAGTGACTCCGATCTTCCAACATAAGTTCTTAGAGAGGATTTGGGCTTTGGAATCAGGTGTACCAGGATCTGATGACGTACATTTGGGTATCATCACAACAAAAATATGCAAAGCAAAACATGTAGGGTAAGAACATTTCCCAAATAAGACTATAGCATGAGAAATGGGTCTCGTAGAAACGCTAAGGAAATTCCTCATCTAATATGGAATGAAAGAGAATGAACCAGGAAAGAAGACTGAAGAGCGATTGGTAAATATAGGGAAGAAATCATGTGATTTTAAAGCTAGAGAAAGAGAGTTCACGAAAGACTCTCTTCCATAGGCTTAAAATCACTGAGATCCCACATTAAGTGGGAAGCAATGAGGGTCCTTTGATCAGCAGCATGGGGATTATTACAGTCTTTGACATTGGAGGTGGAGTAGAGAAGGTAGAAGTCAAGTTTGACTGAAATAAGTAAAAGGGACACCTAGACACAGAAACAGGAGGGTGTGGACAACTCTTAGATGTTCAAAGGCAAAGCAAGAGTTGAGGAAAAAAAAGGACCCATGACAGAAATGGCCCAACCATGCCATGACTTGATTTACACCCATTTGACTCTAAAAGAGCATGAGCTTTTTCTTGGTTAGAATTTAATTTCAAAACTCTCTTGCCATTTACCTGAGCAACTTTTTGGAAGTAAAGATAAGTGAATCATAGAGGTCAGTGTAGAACATTTTATCTCCTTCACGTCCAACTTATCCCTTCCTCTCCACTTCCCCCTCCCCCACCCCCCAGGACAGAGTTCTCTTGTGTTCTTAAAGGTTTCATTTTATTCTTAATCTATTTTGGAACAATTGTTCCTGCTAAGGCCATTGTGGAGTGCAAGAATTTGTGACTAATGAGCATTTCAGAATTCAGCACATTGATAAAAAATATTTTATTTCATTCCTTAAAAAAAAAAAAAAGGCATGTTTCCGCAAGTTGTCGTGATCAGATATCAACTCTGACCCCCTAGAGCAAGCTTCTGAGTAAAAATTAGCGAATAAAATCTTTCTACCAAAATACCAATAAGTGTTCATTGGGTAGTTATAGACCCCTGAATTTAATATTCCTTATTTTTAGATCTGATTCTGCCACTTTCTTATGGAGAGATTTTGGACAAATCACTCGGTCCTGGGGTCTCATTATCTTTATCTGTAAAGAAAGGGAAGTTAGCCTAAATTACTTTTTTTCAACTGTAACATTTTACGATGTATTACTGTATACTTCACGGTTCCATAGAAGAGATTCAAAGGCTTTATTGTATGTATCCAATCATGCTGCTTAATAAAATTGAGTTGTCAGGCTGAAGAGGGCCACAGGTTTGAGTTACGTGCATTTCCCGAGGAAACTATGAGAGTGCAACAGAGATGCTTGTGACACTAATGAAGTAGCAATGTGGTTTGCTCTGATTCTGAAATGGAAGGAAGCCACGAGTATCCAAAAAAGAAGAGGAGGAAAAAAAACCTCCCTTCTGAAGGCAGCTATTCTGGGAACCTGGTGAGTTGCACACCAGGCATCTTCCTGACCCGCCAATCAGGAGCTGATTTCAAAGAAGGTAGGTCAGCTACCACCCACCTGACTGCAGTCTCTCCGGAAGTTAGGAGCTGACTCGAGGAGAATGTACTCATGAATGTAATCTGACTCCACTTTGCAGGAGCCTGAAATGATCACTTCCTGGGAGTGAAGATTACAGAAGAATAGAGCCGCATTGACTAGACACGGAGAGAGACAGCTTTTCCAACTCGCCTTGGGACTTGGTGATACTAACAAATAATAGTACACATTAATGAAACACATTAGTCCGGTATTGACTCCTGATTTTTAACAACAACGACAAATGGCACTGCTTCACTGTTCTGGTTTGATTCGTCGCCGCAATACAAAGAACAGGGCAGAACAGAGCCACAGAGGAAAGAGGATGGGTCTATCACAGAGAGTCAGAGGAAGGCCATCATGGGTTCAAAGGCAGCCTCCATATCCAGGGGAGTGGAAAACTGAGGCATTTACCGGTCTCTTGGCACGTTTCCTCTTCTACGGAAGGGACTGTGATAGTAACTGATTTACCAATTATTGTACTCTGCATTTGGAATATCTGCCAAAGTCTGCATTCACTTCTGAAATGTGCATTTCGTTTTTTTTTTAATTTTTTTAATGTTTATTTATTTTTGAGAGAGAAAGAGAGACAGAGTGAGAGTAAGGGAGGGGCAGAGAGAAAGGGAGAGAGAATCAGAAGTAGGCTCCAGGCTCTGAGCTGTCAGCATGGAGCCCGATGAGGGGCTTGAACTCACGAACTGTGAGATCATGACCTGAGCAGAAGTCAGACGCTCAACCGACTGAGCCACCCAGGCGCCCCATGAAATGTGCATTTCTAAAAGGCTGTATGATTTGGAAACAATAAGGGTGTGTTAACGGCTCTATAACATACACCAGCCCTCCAGGCTGAAAGGTGATATTGCCATAACAATAGAGTACTATCGAAGGGGGAGCCACTGAGACAAATATTCCTATTTGTTTTCAACACTGTCTAGCAGAATATCGCATTCTATGACCATAAATAATCCTATGGCAGCAAGTCTGTCCATGTGGCAGAAATAGGCACAGTAATCTACGACACCTCAATCACATCCCATTTTTATTAACTGGCTCTGCTCTGGCTCAATGCTCATTAAGAAAAAAAAATTTAATTATAATTTTATTTCTGATATGAACTTTCCAACAGAAGACAAATGCAGCGGCCAGTAAATAGTATTTCATACCCACTTGATACATTACATTTCTCAATATGAATCGGCACATTGGTATTCTGGTTTATATACAAGCTTCTCGTGTACGAAGTTAAAAATGAGTTATTCTTCTGAGGCCCACCTGTTGCCAGCTGTACTGCTGACTTTTTTACCCTATGATGTGGACACTTCGCTAGGTATCAATGACATTTCCAGATCACCAGCATCGCTGACAGATCATTCTCATGACTAGCCGTAGTTCTCCAGGCAATATCCTTCTGTAAGAGTCCTTTCAAACTGGAAACAAAAAAGTCTCCAAACATAATGTGTATCAAATAAAAGCTAATGCAGGCAATTGGAGACCCCAATAAAGCTCGCTCTAAGGGTTGTGAATATAGTTATTCTTGAAAGCAAATGTTATAACTGAACTGAATTCATTCCTTTATACCCTTTCTCCTTCTTCACTCTTCTGAGAGCTTTTCCTTTCTCTGGCTCTAGTAGAGTTGGGTTTCCATGCGGGGAAACAGACACACAGAACCATGGATGGCTTGAGCTAGAAGGGACCAGAATAATGAGGCCAGATCCCAGCTGTCCTACGCTGATCCTTTTCCTCTTGGGCTTGAATGGGCATAATCAGTGTCAGGATGGACCATGCCTACAGGTCTGGCTTCCCTCCATCTTCCATCCTTTGTTAGTTTTAAGGAGATTTCACTCTGCTGTGAATTCCCCAGTTGAAAAACATCGGGACAAAGAGCAGCTTCCAAATGAAATTACATGGCATCAAGCATATTCTAAACTACTCTTTGGGATTCTGAAGGAGCATATGTACTTGTTTGTGTAGTTTGTGTCTGTGTGGGTGCTAGTGTGGAGGGTGTATGTATGAGTTTGGGAGGGTCTGATTAACCATTTCTCTTCTACTAGAATGCATATTATTCCTTTCACAACTATTTTAATCCTATCCTTCTCTGTATCTTCATTTACTCGTTTATAACACAGTGATGCCAACAGGAATGTCTGTTTAGGTTTGTTGGGACAATTAAGTGAGGTAATACATCTGAACTGCTTAATGCACTGCTTGGCATCTACGAGCATGACCCGAATGCCAGTTTAGCAGGTGTATGTCATAGCATTTAGGTGCCATGTGTAATTTATTTTCATTATGACATGGTGTTTGATGCATATGTTCCCTCCTTGTCCTTCCCTACTCTCTTTTGCACCATCTACATTTTTCTTGATAGCATTGATTACCCTCTAAAGTGCTTTGTAAGTCACATTTTCATTTCTACTTTCCTACCCACTAGGTTACAGGACCCACTAAGGTAGAACCCTTGGTCTTCTTTGTCAGTGCTGCTCCCAATGCCTAAACCAGTGTCTGACTCATCACGTGACCGCAAAATGTCATATGAGTGAATGACAAAAGGGCTTCTCTGCAAGGTAGTGGAGCAGGGTGTATTCTTTCCATTTTGCAGCCCAGAAAGGTGAATCCTTAAGCATTTTTGTCATTTACCCAAAACCACACAGCTCGAAATTCCCAAAGCCACTGTGAGAAACCCGGTGATGTATTGGAGCAAAGACACTGAAAGGAGGGAATCATCCTCGGGTCACCAGGCAGATTCTAAAGGTTGTCAGAATCCAGACTGAAACTGGCAAGGGAGACAGAGAGAGAGAAACAATTTAGTGGGAGAAAATGTACTTGAAAGACGGACATCAGGGCAGGTTTTGGAGAATCTTGTATTTCAGGCTGGAAGGCTTGCCATGTATCGAAGAGGTAGTGGGAGCCATTAAGTGTTTCAAGATATTTAATACCATCATCAGGTCAGGCTTTATGATTTCTATATTAAAATTATTTTATTCTTCCTCTGCCAGTACACTTATAACTTAATATGCTTTGGAGGAAAATGTTTTCGGGTTCTCCAAACACATATTATGTAATGCATACTACTTCCCATCTCTGACCCTCCTCTGCCACAGGATGTACTACAAAGGAAGTGTACTTGGGGCTCCTGGGGGCTCAGGTGGTTAAGTGTCTGATTTCGGCTCAGGTCATCATCTCATGGTCTGTGAGTCAGAGACCCTCATAGGACTCCCTGATGTCAGCGCAGCATTTGCTTCAGATCCTCTGTCTCCCTCTCTCTCTGCCCCTCCCCTGCTCACCCTCTCTCTCTCTCTCTCTGGCTCAAAAGTAAGTAAACATTAAAAAAAAATGTGTACCTGACATGTGACCTTGGCACAGTAAGCAAGTCCTAGACCCTTCTAGTAGCTGACCATGAGACCACAGAGCAATTTGAAAACTCCAAACTCCCTACCAATGAATGTAAACTACTTAGGATTTGTCTGTTTCCTCCTTCTGCAGGCTCGTCTATTACTACAAGTGCTTTACTCACATGAACATGTGTCCCCATGCCTGTCAGGGTGAATTAATGACATTTCCTGAGATTCCTAGGCGAACACCCCCTTGCCTTCTTCATGCTTCAATGGATCCAAGAACACACAATGTATTTAGCATAGTGGTTATCATACACTTATATTATAGACTATCATTTTGACATTATATAAATATTCCTCATTATTATTCCTATCATTCTATTCAACAGTTCCCCTTGGAAAATATATGTACATTTTCAGAAGTCTCTTTTTTTTATTGACTGATTTCATGCCTTCATCATCACTGGGCCAGACTCCATCTTGCATAGATTTCAACTACATTACCAGAGATATTTTATTATTTGTTTTCTATGTCTGTGCTTGTCTCCTGCAATGTTTTCTTGCTGAGGACTGGGCTGTATCTTTACCTCTGTTTGTCCAGTCTCTGCCAGCACTCAGCACAGTTAGAATTACACACTGTAGGAATAAGTCTATCCCCCGCTCTAGGTAGGTAAAGGCAAGGCCATGAGGACATTTGAAAATGTTCAGACATTTTCTCTGCCATGCTTTCAAACCATGGGGTTTTCTTTACTTTTGTTTTTTTTTAATGAATTTTATTATAATTCATTCAAGGGGCCTATTAAAATCTACCCATGAAATATTCCTACTTTTTGAAAAAGCAGAATCAGTTCTGACTCTAAAAATTCTGCCCAGAGATGGCAGTCAGAAGTCTTCATCCTTCTGGCCTTGTGGCCAACAGGTAACTTTTTGCCTCTTTCAGAGTTTGGATGGATGCATTCACCACCTGTGGAGGATGCATACTCATCAGACACATTAAAAATGACTCCTTGAATTGTCCCTGAGATTTGTGAATTGTCCTTGAGAAGACGGCTTCTTCTGTGTCGCTCATAAAATCACACGTCCTGAAATTGCTTCCTCAATGTTCACCAGAAACCACTGTATGGATAGCGTCAACTGCATTGTACCTCAGGAGCTCAGCCATTCTTCTGAGCTGCCTCATTCCTTTGAGGTACCTTTCAACTTCCAGAGTCAGTGTGAACTCAGAGCCTCTGAGAAAAAGCAGCGTTCATCAGCCCCTCTCCAGTGAACTCTCAGAGCATGTAATATAAAGGTATGAGATGTCATTAAACTGCCTGGCCACACACACACACACACACACACACACACACACACAGAAACACGCTTTGTCATTCTTTACTGGAAACCATGTTGAAACACGTACTTGCTTCTTGGCTCTTCCTCCTCCTTTCACTCCTTCCATGTGACCTTTCGGTACAACATGTCTCCTTTAGAGTATACTTAATCCTGTCCTAGTGGAAACTAGAAGACAGATTTTGGCTGTTCATGAATCACACCATTTTGATAACTATAGCTCTAGTTGGCCAAAGATGGGAAGTCAAGTCGAAAGTAAGTCTTTTACAGTCACCTCAACTTTCTACTCCACTACAGGTATAATTCAATTGTCCTCTGCTCATTTTTTTTGCTATTTCCCTCATTCAGTTGGACCTCCTCCTTCAGCTACTGAAGGAGGGGTGAGAATAAACCGGGATGTCTTCAGCAGCAGCTAATTTCCAGTTAGGTGCTGGCTGTATGTATGCGAAGAAGCAAACACAGGGTCATTTAATTATAAAGAAACTTTCTGAATTAGTATTGTTATAATATCCACGTTTCATATGGGGGGAAATGAGGCTCAGAGAAAGAGATTTCCCTGAGCCTAGGACTGATAGTTAGTAACTGGTAGAACTAAATTTACAAGCCCTGAGCTGTATGACTCAGTAGCCTGTGTTCTCGCTATACACTTTCCTCCATCCCACCCACGACCCATTTATGCTTATAGCTTCCTCAGTGACCAGCACATGGTGTGCTCTCATTAAATATTCATTTACTGAATTAAATGATACTAAAGATAACTAGCATAAGGGTGACAAACTAAACACCGTTGTTCCAATTTTCTGGAGACTGAGTGTTTTCCTGGACTTGGGACTTGCAGTGCCCAAAGCAGGAAAATCCCGGGGATAGTTTGGTTACCTTAATAGCACTGATACAAGTAGAACATGATATGCACTCAAAACAGGTTTGTATCCATTATAGTTCCATCTATGTCCTATTTGACAATGGGTGTGAGGAAAGTACTGAAACATGATAGGTTAGTGGATAACAGGTGTTTGCTTTAAAAGTAAGAAGTTCTCGGGGTGCCTGGGTGGCTCAGCGGGTTGAGCATCTGACTTCGGCTCAGGTCATGATCTCACAGCTCGTGAGTTCGAGCCCCGCGTCGGGCTCTGTGCTGACAGCTCAGAGCCTGGAGCCTGCTTCGGATTCTGCGTCTCCCTCTCTCTCTGCCCTTAACCCACTCGCATTCTGTCTCTGTCTCTCTCAAAAATAAATAAGTATTAAAATAAAATAAAACAAAACTAAGAAGTTCTAGTGCGGCAATAACAAATTAGAAAATTGTCCCTCTTTCTATAAATCGGTTTTAAAATACAGTATTTGGAATTTAGTTTAAAATACCAATTTGGTTTTAAAATACAGTAAACAGAGGGTGGGTGAAATAGGTGATGGAGATTAAGGAGTACACTTATGATGAGCACCAGGTGTTCTATGAAGTGTTGAATCACTAAATTGTACACCTGAAACTAATATTATACTGTATGCTGACTAACTGGAATTTCTATATAAACTTCAAAAAATTAAAAACATATAATAAACGCATCTATCTACCTATCTAGGCATACCTAAAATAGAAGTACATATTTATTTTTAAACTCTGTTCTTTATCATAATCTATGGTAAGAGGAAATAATCTATACTTCCAGAAGCAAAAAAAAAAAAAAATAGTTACAAGCTTCGCAAAAGTGATGTGCAATTTCAGACACAAATTACCAACTCTGAGCTGCCACACCAACAATCTCTGACATCAGCTGGTCCCACAACATTGCCTAGAAATTATTTTGTGTTTCCCTCATTTTCTCCAAAGTATCTAAATCAACAATTATTTTTTCACTTTGCTGAAGCTTCTGGTCCTAGCAATAATACCCTCATTTTCAGATGACCTAACTTAAAAATCCACAAAACTAGGACAAAATATTGGATGATACCTCTATTGACCTCTTGCCAAGGATCTGGAACAATTGATTCTTCTTTTGGAGGCAGTCCTCTAGTTTTCATTCTATGTCCTCCTTTAAGGGCAGCTGATTCCTTACTATCTCTTTCAGTTCTTTATTTTCTCTCTCCTGGTGCCTTACCTTCTATAATTAACTCATTCAAAATGTTTCAATTTTTTAAATGGCCAAAAGGAACAAACCAACAACATCAGCTATAACAAGTACAATCCATTCTTCCTCTAGGAATCCACTTTGGGGATTTATTGCACAGTTGTGCAAAATGATTCATGAACAAGGTTAGTCGCTGTACCCCTTTGGCAATATAAGAAAATGGTGGGGATTTGAGGGGTCCTTCAACAGAGCATTGGTTAAATAATGGATGGTATGATGAAATAACATCAATGAGGCTGTGTAAAAAACCAGGAAACTCTTTATGATCTGACATTGGAAAGATTCGCAAGATATATTGTGAAGTAAAAAAAGCAAGGAACATAAATGTATAGATAATAACTTCTGTTTAGAGAAGGGTAAAAAGATCAGAACTTATATTGTGATTTGCTTAGATTTGTGTAAGGAAATTTGTGAGGACATTAAAAAAAAACAGTGAACATCAAGGTGGGGTTCAGTTGGGAATTAGGCAGGAGTCCAAGGGGCTGTGGACAGAGACTTCTCTCTACAGCAGCTTATGTACTTTTTGGTTTATGAACCATATGGATGCCCTACCTATTTTTAAATTCAATTAAAACACCTTGTTTCCACATCTTATTCCAGTTACCAAATTCTCCCTACTTTTTCTTTCATATCCAAGCTTCTTGAAATCTCCCCACATTGTTGCATGTAGTCTTTGCCTTCCTTTTACTCATTCCTCTATTGTTTTCCAATTTCTGCCCCCATCATGACAATGAAACTGATCTCACCAGCCTTTTATTTGTTAAATCCTACATCCACCTCTCAGTAGATCTAAATTCAACTGTGTGTAGTTAGTTTCAACATCTTTGCCTCTTTAAGATGCTGCCTTTCTTGACTGCATGATGCGATGCTTTCTGGATCCCCTCTTCCTCTCTAGAATGCCTTCTCAGTCTGCTTGGGAGCTTTGAGACAGAATTAGCAGCATCTCAAAGGAGCCAGGAGTTCTGATTATGTCGAGGTTGGCGTAAGTGCCTAATGCCTGAGAGATCACACTCAAGATCTTGTCTCTCTTTTGTGTCAGTTCAGACACTCAGTGATTTCCGTGTCCTGTCATTAGATGCGAGCTTTACGCCAATGACTCATAAATTGATATTGTCAGCTCTAGTCTGTCTCCTGGGATCTAAATTCTTCCATCCAATAGCCCATTTGAGATGTCACTAAGAGCTTCTCAATCTTACCATGTCTCAAAATAAACACTTGATTTCCCCTCCTCATCCACTCTCACTTCATAGTCTCCCTTTCTGGAACATCAGCCCTCCCTCTTTTCTTCCACCTGTCCCAACCAATAACCTTGGGGAGACACTTACATCCTTCTTTTCTTCTTCTTTCTTTGAATGGCCCACATCAAAAAATCAGCAGTTCCAATCGTCTCTTAAACTCTAAAATAATCCAACAACATCTGTCTTTCACCAATAGCACCCTAATCAAAGCCACCCCCATCCTCCCCCAGACTACTGTGATACCCCCCCAACCACTTCCTCAGTTGTCCTGCATGTCTGCAGTCCATTCCATTCCCTTCCAAGTAGCTTGTACTATCTTCTAAAATCAAGGCATGGTTGGCCACATCCCTATGCAAAGCACTTCCCTTCTGTGATTACCTTCTGTATTTGTTTTCTTTTGAGCCTAAACAACTACCACAAACACCATGCACGTATTAACTTATTAACTCATAGTTCTGTAACGTACACATCTGGGAACACCTTAGCTGGGATCTCTAGGTTGGAAGGCTCAGGGGCCTCAATGAAATCTTGGCCAGAGCTGTGGTTCCATCTGAGGCTCAGGGTTCTCTTCTGAGCATATCCAAGTCTTTGGCCAAATTTACCTCCTTATATCTTTAAACACCACCATAGCTTCTGTTCTCCTGGAGGCCAGCAGGGCTATTTTTCTCACTTCAAATCTCAGGTCAGACCCACAGGGGATAATCCCCTTCTCTAAAATCTTCTGTGCTGTATACTGTTACCTATTCATGGTAGTGACTCCCCATCATATTCAGGCCTCACGTTCACATTTGAGGGAGGGTCATTGGGGCATCTGTAGCAGAGGGTGGGTATCCTGTTATCCCAGGCATCTTCACAAATATCTAACTACCACACTTTCTCACTTAGAGTAAAATCCAAATCCTCACTCTGGCCTTACAAGACATGCCCTTTCCTCCAGGTCCATTTGCCACCTCTCTCCCCATTATTAACCAGCTACCCTGGTTTCTTTGTTGCTCCTCAAACATGCCAAGCCTCTCTTATCAAGAGCCTTAGCATTTTCTGTCCTTTCAACCTGTAACATTTGGTTATATAGCCTCATAGCTAATTCCTTTGCTCAAATGGCATCTCACAAAGTGATCACCCCATATCAAAGAGCGCCCAAATGCAATACCTGTCTCTTATCCAGATTTTCCTTGTCTTCAGAGCACATCAGCACCCTCCATTCTGCATATATACTTGTTCAGCATGTGTGTGTGTGCACGCATGTGTGTATATGTGTGTGTGTGTGTGTGTGTGTGTGTTCCAAACAAAAATGTAAATTCCATATGGGCCAGACTTTTGTTCTACATAGACAGGACTTCCCAGTATTTAGAGGGGTGCCTGGCACATAGTTGGCATCAGAAAATACAGATTAAATTAGTAAATGAAACTGTTGACTAAGGAAATGGATCAATGAACAAAGGAATCGTGTCATTGATTTCAGTGTTTGGTTCTGCATCTTTGGTCTGCTTAAGAATCCATAGGTGAGATGCTAAGATCCCATTCCTAGATACCTTGCATTTGTTCATCTAGAGTAGAATGCCCTAAACATTTCTCTTGTTGTTCCGATGCTGAAATCCACAGGCCAATATCCATGGTGCCGTTGACATTTTGATTGAAGTCTTAAACACTAGCCCTAGCCACCTACCAAGTCAGGTTTGGATCGATGCCTAGAACCAAGGTCCATGGCTTTCCATCCAGCAACCTTTATTCATTAATTTGATGACACACGATAAACCAAATGGTGATCTTGGCATCAGGTGACAGCTGGGAAAAAGTGAGAGGAAGCCCTTGCCCTCACAGAGCTTATGTCAGTGTGGGAGAGACAGACAGTGGACAAGTGATGAACAGTCATCCTATAATTCCGATTCAGGCCATCTTCAGCTGGCTTCCTCAGCTTCTATTTTGTGACGGTTGCAAACTACCTGAAAAATTGTGCCGGGGAATTTATTTCAGACATCGATTTCCATTCACTCCGTGATTTTATGTATCCTGTTCTCTGAACAGCCATCTCTCTGGAGAAGGCCTGGATCACCGGTATCTTCCTTCTAGTAAATAATTAAAGGCACTCAGCATGGGACAATTATCAGGCTGCCTTTCCTGGGTCTGGCCTCCTGCCCTCCACAGAACACATGGGCTTCCTTTGACAAATGTCATTGGTCCCCAAAGCATGCTTATTCCTGGTAGCAAGTTTAATGATGTGAGTTTTGCAGATCATGTCCCCTTGTAATGTTAAGCATTTATAGAAACTACCTCCCACATCCTGCAATTAAAGCGCCGTCTGTAAAATAATTAGTCACTAAGAGAGAATGTCAGGCACTTTTAGGGGTTAGCCAGATGACATTAATTTAATCAGTAGTTGTTCAGGAAGGCCAGGATCTTTTCAAAAAGCTACTCAAAGAAATAATTTCTATTCTACCAAATTTCGCATGCACATGTTTCATTGTTTCAAAACAGTTAAAGGTAAGTGGTGAGGTGAGTGATATCAAGTAGGTATGCTCAGTAAGAGAAATATGAGAGATAATGCTGTTTTTAAGAAGTAGTCTAGTATAGGGGCGCCTGAGTGGCTCAGTCGGTTAAGCATCTGACCGGCTCAGGTCATGATCTCACAGTTCGTGAGTTTGAGCCCCACGTTGGGCTCTGTGCTGACGGCTCGGAGCTTGGAGCCTACTTCGGATTCTGTCTCCCTCTCTCTCTCTGCCCCACCCCTGCTTGCTCTCTGTCTCTCAAAACTGAATAAACATTAAAAAAAAATTAAAAAAAAAAAAAGAAGTAGTCTAGTAGAGAGAAGAAATTATCTGCTGAGGTGTCTCTTACAGCTAGTTAAAAGTGTTCCTTTTGCAGCTTACCTAGTGTGACCTTGACCAGGTAATGTAACCATGCCTACTCATCTGTCTGCACTAAAGGAGGGAGTAACACTGACCCCTAGGGTTATTGTTATTAAAAGAGAAGGATGTAAATCCATAGCAGCAACAATGAAGGTGTTAAAAAGCAAGTAATCACAGAACATAAGACCTGGGGCAGATCTTAGATACTGGGCAGAAATCCCTTATTTTAGAGATAAAAGACTGAATGTGGTGTTGTCTCAATGTCTTTGGGCCTTGCCCAGCAAATCTTGCTGGAAAAACTTTGAAAGTCCCACATGGGGCTCGAACCCACAAACCGCAAGATCATGACCTGAGCCGAAGTCGGACGCCCAAAAGACTGAGCCACCCAGCCACCCCTATCCCTACGTGTTTTTAAAGCACATCTCAAAAGGTTTGTAATTTATTTCATAGGTATTTCCATTTAGGTTGTATATCATTATGAATCAGCGGGATTTAAAATCAGGCAAAGAATCATTGAACCTCAATTAATAAAGACAATATGTCAATGATAACTTCATTGTAAATGTGCATCTAGAAATAAATATATTATAACCTGAGATCAAAGTGGTGAAATTCAGAATCTTCTAAATTTTCCCAGTGCTGCACACTAATAAAAGCCAGGTACATATAGTGGAAGCAATTTTTAGGGGAATTATGCTCAGAATTTTAGTGGCTTTATGCCTATCTTGGATTTTGTTCCTCATAACGGGAGAAGGCTATGTTCCCTCCCCTCGTTTGCTCATCCAAAGTGAAGTCTGTTTGGAAATGGTTAATAAATGCAGCACAATTCCCCCTCCCCCAACCCCTCCCTGCCTTCGGAATGGGCCAATTTGGGATAATCAGATTTCCATCCTTTAAGAGGCCAATTTTCCTTTTCTTCTTCATTTGCTTTCCTGCAATATACCTGCCTTACAGTAGTCAGCACAGGGGGGATTTGAATAATAACACTACTTTACAAGTAAATGGAGCATTTCATCCAAGTATCTCAAAGATCTCTGTAAACATTATCCAGCTGAATACAGATTATGAACACCACTTTGAAGCTAAGAAAATGGGTACCATATGGGTAAGTGACTTGCCTAAGGTCACACATGAAGACTGGAGTATTGCCCAAAAGAGGCTCCTGGTCATTTGAGAATTTAATCACTCTGATTTGCCCAGGTAAGGGAATCCATCTGCCTTACAACTCAGAGCTCTTGTATATTCCCACCTGAGCATCATTTACTGTATCTACACAACCCACAATTACAGCCCCTCCATTCCATCAGACATTTCAACCCACAATCCATCTTATGACTTTCTGTCAATGTTGACAACCCATGCCATGTCACATATCACTATAACTCTCCAGGTTGAAGACACTGTGTATGACTTTCCCTTGTTGAATTTTAACTGCCACGCTTTAAAACCTGGCTCATTGAACATAATGCAGTGTGTGAAAGGCATAGTTTAGAATGAAGACAGAATCCACAATCCTTACTCGCAAATCTAATCTGCAGGATGAATGAAATGTAAAGGTTGATAGTAATGGGACACTGAGGTTGCCAAGACGAAGATTTTAAAACCTGAGAATGGAAAAGGTATTTCTACCCAGTGGTAGGATACCTGTGGTGTTTATCCTGTCTGACTTAGAGGGGTATGAAGCGAGGCTATCTTTGCTGTAGTATATACAATGGTGAGTAACCAGTTTTAAGAGAAAAATCGCAACTCCTCCATTTCTAAGATGGCAGTTTGTCATTAAAGCATGGACAAAATGCTAAAAAATGTGAACATAAAAAAGGCATCCAGCATACTGTGGAAGCGCCATGGGTACTTCCCCCTTCTTTGCTCACTCAGGAGCAGGGCTAATACTCCTCCCCAGTCCAAAGTAAGGAACATTCCAGCGCCATCTTGCCTAATGTGCCTTCAGCGTGAAAACGGGAGGTATGTCCTTTGGTTCCCTTATTGCTGTCAATTCCCTGGGTGGCCTCGGTAGGTCACTCATCTTCTTTTGAATACAATTCCTGAAACAAAAACAGAAAGTCTTAAATCAGACAACCTCTCAAGTTCCTCCCAGATCTAAAATTTTATGAGTGTTTTATGATCTGGCCATATCGTGATTGACTGTGGGAGTTCTAAACCATGAGACAAACTCTATAATATTAACTGTGTTGTTCCAAATAGCCCTCATTTCCCTCAATGTCTGCCTTTATTACTCTCTATCTCCGCAGTCCAGTAGTGTGTCTGGTCCAACTTGAGAGGTGCTACGGGTATAAAATCCACACCATATTTTAGAGACTTGTTTTAAAAACCATCTAAAATTTCATTGTACTTTTTTTTATTTTAATTGCAGATTGAAAAGGTATGTTTTAATAAAATAGTTTATTAAATTAACTTTTTTTTCTGTTTAATTTTTCATATGGCTTCTAAAAAATTTAAATTAGGATTTTTATTTCTCCTTCTAAATACAGTGCTACCCCAGATAACACGAAACATATCCATGTATGCTGGTTATGTGCACTAATGAGTATGGGACATGTATAACCAAATTGCAGATTTTCATCTCAATAATTCCTGAATTTGACCCCATTCCCTGGAGGGCCCCCCAGTCACATACTACACATTCCTATTTTATGGATAAGGTTCCAATTAACCAGTGCAATGGCCCCACGTCAGAGATCCAGCAAAAGGGGTAGAGTGCCCACAACTCAGGTCTTCTCCTAGGGTATATTTTTTTAAAAGTACAAATTGACTTTAAAAAAAAAAACACTACACATCGTAGCTTCTTCCATTTTTACTCATTTTGGTAAAGTGATATCTTATGCTTAATTTCTTTCTGTCAATTTTAAAAATTATCCATTGCCTCTCACATTGTTTAATTTGGTTTTGGAAGTTAGTGCCACCTGAAAAATAATGTTGAGATGTGAGGCTGTGCTGTAAATGGCATTACCCTTTATTCTCCAAATTCTGAGCAATTAAGAAATAAGCCAAAGGAATGGCAAAGAGGGGAGAAGGGAAAAATACGCCCTTTATCACCAAGAAGGCCTTAGTTGCTGGACTACTGGACACGGGTTTTTACCAGGGGGCAATTAAACAGAAGAATGGCGGTCACTGCTTCTTGGCGGCCATCTTTCCAGAATCCCTACTCTGTAGTTTACATTTTGTCCCCAACAGGCTCTCAAATATGTCAGGCAGGACATTGATTATAGGAATCCCACTGCCACTTTACATTCCTTCTTCCTTATTCATCCCCTAAATTATTTCCCACCCCAACTTACATCCATCCACATTTTCCAAAACAGTAAATCAACAGTTTTGCCTGGAATGAAATAAAAGTGCTAAGATTCTACAATAAAAAGACATAATGAAACTAAGATGATAAAATGGCAAAAAAAGGGTATTTCACAAATCTGAATATAAACTGCCTCTAATTATAACATTCCCAAGGAGAAATTAAAGTTCAGAGATTATTTCCCATTGCACTTTGCGTCCAAAGATGTTAATGTCTGCAGGTACTAAAGTCCAAAATCAAATTGTCTTGTCCTTATGAGTTAAAATTAAAAGAAGTTCAAGTCTGAAGTGAATTATCTCCAACTTTGTATTCTTCTCCGTCCCACCTAGAAGGATTGTCAATGCCCAGTAGATTGGGGTTCCTTCAGAAACTACTACCTGGACTTTTTCTCCCTAGAATGACATTCCCAGAGGTTACACTAACCTAATACCAAGCTCTCAGGATCCTTACTTTTAACATGCCGTCAGAATGAAATGAGCACCATGAGTATCAAAGAACTGGCCCCACATTTACTGAATTTAGAGGCTAATACCTAATTCTTAAAACAGCTATCCAAAGAAAATCGTGTACCTAGAATGTCTATTTGGCACTGACAAAGACCGAAGATTAAAACAGCAAGACCTAGGGGCGCCTGGATGGCTTAGTCGGTTCCAACTCTCAGTGGTGGTTCAGGTCATGATCTTATGATTTGCAAGTTCAAGCTCTTCATTGGGCCCTGGGCTGCCAATGCAGATCCTGCTTGGGATTCTCTCTCTCTCTCCCCCTCTTTCTCTGCCCCTAACCCACTTGCATTCTCCCTCTCTCTCTCTCTCTCTCACTCACAACAGATAAACAAACAAACTTTAAAACAGCAAGATCTGTATTTAAAATGGTTCTTGCCCTTATGGTTGAACCCACTGTCAATCATAACAGACACTCATGGTGTCTATATAAAGGCAGATAGATGAGAAAATAAAATTAAAAATAAAATATGTCCTCTTTTGTCCTTACTGGGATATGGTCAGTCTATATGTGTTGTCTAGAGTCCTCAACAAATACATTTGAAATTAGTTCAGATAAACCCTCAGTCAGTGGTTAGTTTTGACTCTACCCATTTACTGTTTCTCAGGGAAGGAGATGGGTTGGGGAGGGGTCCATATATTCACAACATTTTTAATTCCATTTTCTCTTTTGAGCTTCCTGTTTCTGACACGTCAGCACATAAATGAGCACAAAATCTTTGTAATTATGTAATGTGCCACTCAAATGAGCCCAGACATTTTCAATTAAATGGAATTGTCCATTTAAATGGAATTGTCATTTTCTGCCTACCTAATCTGGGCCTAACACTTGAAGCTATACCTTGATCGGCTCATTGTCGTAGGCCTGAATGTGGCAGCATTGAAATTTAAAACCGCAAGGCCTTTATTTAAAAAGATTCTTATCTCTATGGTCAAATAATTGCCCTTTCCGTGTTGCTTAGGAAAAATTCTTTCTGTGTAGTATGCCTTAACCCTATAAGACCTCATGGGGTCCCTTCCAATCTTGCTGACCTCTTAAGTTTGTTGAAAACCCCACTGCCTGTCCATATAAGCTAAATGTAGCTCATAGCCACAGTAGGGTGAACACTTCCATCATCCTTTCTGAGACATTGACATCTTTGCCGAGGCTAGAGTGCCAATACTTATTATCTGGGATGGCTGTGTCTGCTGGGGCCAATTACGAAGCCTGTGGAATGTTATTGAGACCCAAGCATCCCCATATCCAGCCCTAGCCCTAAAGAAATAGCCATTTCCTTCGGACAAAACCACCTAAAGCGGCAGCCATCCCAGAAAAGGTATGTTCTCCCTTTTTCATTTCATGACTTTCCTGGCCCATCTACCCAAATCAGGGGTCTTTAGGTACAATTTGTAATACCTGATTTCTCTGCACAGGTGATGAAAAAAAAATTTTTTTTAAGGAACCAGGGCACCTAGGTGCCTCAGTTGGTTAAGCTTCTGACTCTTGATATAGGCTCAGGTCATGATCTCATGGTTTGTGAAGTTGGGTTGTGTTCTGTTAACACAGAACCTCCTCAGGATTCTCTTTCTCTATCTCTCCCCTGCTCGCTCTCTCTCTCTCTCTCTCTCTCAAAATAAATAAACATTTAATTTTTTTAATTAAAAAATAAAATATAAGAAAGAAATGGGAGATAGAGGCAACAATATCATTTTCACTATTGATAAAGGCTAGACAGAAAACGTGATTTATGGTGGACATATCTGTAAACTAATCACTCTATACTCGGTAGAGCCTAGAAGTAGCTGGACTCATTCTTCTAGTCAAAGGCAACGATGGATGAGACACACCTCATTAGGTAGGATGCCAGCTCACATAAAAGTGGAGGATGGACATTTTTTTTTTTTTTTTTGTTAGGGTCGTCTTGTGGGGAATAAGCTTAGGAATTCACTGAGCTTGCACCAATGGGTTAACAAAGCATAAAGAATTAGAAAAGCCATAAGAGTGTACACACTCAAGTTTGGGTAAACAAGATTGGGTAAATAAAATGAGTTAAACAGGGCAATACAGTCCCCCAATATAGGACAAAGGTATAGGAATAGGAAATATCAAGATGAAAACATCCAAGATGAGGTAAACAAGATTAGGTGTTCAGGGAAGAAATGTCTCCCAACTTAGTACGATAGCAGAAAGCTGCTTTCACTGGAAGGAAGGACCAAAATAGGTAAGTAGGAAAACAGGACTTTAGACCAAGTGGAGTTAATTAGCAAAAGAAGGGTGCCTTGTTGACCCTGAGGTAGCATTTAGCCTCTTTCATATTTCAATCCTGCATCCCCCTCTCTTTCAGGACAAGAGACAACTCCAGACCCAGAGTCTATGACACTGTCTCACTTCCCAAAAGAAGAGAAGAGGTATAGTAGCACCCCCTTATCCATGGAGGATACTTTCCAAGACCCCCTAGTGGATGTGTGAGATGAGGGATAATGCTGAACCGTACATATACTATGATTTTTCCTCAACATACACACTGATGATAAAGTTTCATTTACAAATTAAACACAATTAAGATATCCACAACAATTACTACTAGAAAATAGAACAATTGTAACGATATACTGTGATAAAAGTCACGTGAATGTCATCTCCCTCTCTCTCTCACAAACTAACTGCATTGTCCTCACCCTTTTCGTGATGATAAAGATGATAAAATGCCTACATGTGAGATGAAGGGAGGTGAATGATATAGGCATGTGATGTGGTGTTGCCCTACTATTGACCTTCTAACTCTACATCAGAAGGGGGATCATCTTCTTCACCTCCATGGTTGGCTGCAAATGGAAAACTGTGGATAAGGGGGACTACTGAACTTGGTGGAGTATAGTCAGTTATTCTCAAACTACCGATCACATGAGTCACTCCGTCTCCCTTTCGAAGGAGTTCAGACGCAGAGAGAGGCTGAGAGAGTTGTAATAATGGAATTCTGTACAACATGAAGAAGTATGTACCCTGAAAATCTCAGGGTACAAAAGAAGCATCACTCCCAACCCTAATTTTCACAAAATTATAATCATACATTCATCCAAATGTTATCTTTCAGCCCCACATTCTTACCTTGTATGACTGTATCTAAATTGATACCTTTGAACACAGGTCAAATTGCTTGGCTTCGTCTTCTCAGCTCTTCACATATATGGAAAAACAAACTTTTTCCCAAGCTCCTACCACAATCCACATAGTATCCTAGATTTCACTTCTATTGATCCACCAAAATTTTTCTTAACATACTCTGTACTGTGAGACCTGCCTGCTCATATTCACATTGCCCCATCAGTCAGAAATATCAGTTTTCCATCTCTGTCTACTTGAATCATACCGACTTTACAATGCTCAGCTAAAATCCTACTTATTTTAGTAAACATTTTTAGGGGTAACTGGGTGCCTCAGTCGATTAAGTGTCTCACTTCAGCTCAGGTCATGATCTCGCAGCTCCTGGGTTTGAGCCCCACATTGGGCTCTGTGCTGACAGCTTTGAGCCTGGAGCCTGCTTCAGATTCTGTGTCTCCCTCTCTCTCTTTGCCTCCCCCACTTGCACTCGATCTCTCTCACTGTCTCAAAAAAATGAATGAACGTTAAAAAAATTAAACATGGAAACATTTTAAAAAATATGGAATATCCAATAGAAAGCCTTATCCTATCTGGTTCATGGCATTTTGAATTACTACTATAGAACTTACTGTACTCTGCCTTATATTATTGATGTTTGTCTCCATATTTGTCTGTCTTCTGGAAACTAGTTTTCAGGTTTCTAAACAGCAGGGGTCATGCTATCCATCACCTCTGAATCTTCATAGTGCCTCTGTGACTCATCATTCTGCATTGTTTGACTGTAATAATGCATTTTGGGTTAAATTAATTGCCTCAAACATTGAAGGTTATAGAAAAAAAAAGATGGCGGAGTGCCCAGGAAATGAGCTTAGCAATTGTTACTAACCAGATACTTCAGGTCCACAGGAAGGGACTCAGCTCAAATTGGTTTAAGCAAAAGAGGAATGTTGACTTATAAAAGTTGGAAGCTTTGGGTTAAAGACAGTTTCAAATACAACTGCATTCGTCTTTTCAATTGTTAACATGAAGCAGCCATCTTTCTTTCCTTTTCTTGACTCCACTTGTTTTTGCCTTCTTTTCAGATAGCTGTTTTTATTGCGAACTTGACAAGAGAGCCTTACTCAGCCCCAAGCCCACCTTGAGCTTATAGCTCTTAATTCCAGAGAAAATGCAGGCATTTTCCCCTGATGATCCAGCAGAGGACTCCGATTCACTGGGTTTCCTTCACGTGCTTCACCTTGAGCCAGACACTATGACCAGGACGCTGAAACATTTCTTCCAGAGCAGAGAGGTCAGAATGAGCTCCATCTGGGCTTTTCTGAACCAATGTTGTCCCTAACAATGGAGCAGAAAATGTTTGCTCGAAGGAGGGCATGCTGTGTACACAAAATAGCACAAGCCCATTAAAGAATTAGACAGAACTAAGCTCAATCTTTGTACTGCTGCGTACTAGCTATTTGAACTCACACTGGGTATTAATCCTCTTTTAAACTGTGACATTATTTTTTGAGGATTAAATGAGACACTAAATAAAACACCTAAGATACATAACACATTCAGCAAATGTTAATACCCTGAAGACACTTCCTGTACATATTTCTTAATGTCATACATATTTGAAATAAAATGGTACCTGAGAAAAAAATGAATAGAAAATAGATGAAGCAGGAAAAGGTGATGGATGGATGTAGAAAAGCCTACTGAAACACAGTATAAACCTGTTGTACAATTCCAACTGTCTTTATGATAACAGTTTCCAGGCTACTTTTTCTGATTCCTATTACTAATCGAGCTGATTATTAAATTTGCGGAAACTTCACAGCCTCTTATTAAACACAACCTCCGTTAAATACTAAATTATACACAATTACAATTAAATCAATTAAATTAAAAACACAATTAGTATTTTTATAAAACTCATAAGTTCTTAATTATTTTAATTTGTGGATGGCACTGTACCAAGATCCGGAGATGGAAGAGGAATAATACACAGTCTCTGCTCTGAAAATGTCCACTGTCTAGAGACTAGACATGTTTATCAAGCCATGGTTTGGTGGCCACACTAAAATGCCACGTAGTAATAAATGACAAAGCAGGAATGGATTCTATGGTCAAGTAGATTTGGGGATCCCTGAATTATCCAAAAGTAAAAAACATTTTGTCACTGTAGGACTTTTCTGGAAATTTATATGCTAATGTGCTTTCAACAGCTAAAAAGGAAGTGAAATAATCAGTATTTTCAGAAGGACTCAAGTAAAGGAACAATTTTTAGAAGGGTATATTTTCCAAAACTAAAGTTCCACAGGGCATGAGTTTGAGAAACAGTGCTCTAATGGAATAACACTCATATTCTCTTTGAGGACCCAACTTTACTTTCCAATTTCATGCTCTATAACATCTGCTGAGAGACCAAGATACTCCTGCCCATCCTTCCCACCCCTCCTCTTGGTCAAGCTAGCTCCCTGCTAATAGAAGAAAATTGTGCAGTTTCCAAAATGGCATGCATGAGTCAACCCACCAGCAGAGCAAAGACCTCCAGAAGTAGAGAAATGTTTAAAATATGCTCTTGTAAAGTAACCGTCCAACACTTAATTGTGAGGCAACTATCCATTCTCCTAAGTTATTTCTTGTAGCAATGCATGTCTGCCCAGAATTTAACATTGTTTAAAAGGACAGGGTGAGTCATGAAAAAGAGTAATTCCATATAAATCAACTCGGGACCAAATTAGGGTGATGGGCTTAGCAGAACAAGTGGCTGGCAAGTTGTAAATCCCGAGTCGTCTCTTGTGCTATGAGCTTCTGTTGAGACTTGCCCTGAAAAACATACTGCCGACCATCACCGTTATCTGTGGATGTCTGAGGCACACTTTGTCACTCGAGGAGACACTTAAAAGCTTGGAAGGAAATTCAGTGGGCAGCTTTACATATCAGGCTTTTGGTAAAATCGTGTTTCAGCTTCTGGGGGAAACCAGTTCAGATATAATACAAACCACTGATATCATACAATGTTACTTATTACACTGAATGCTAGGTTCTTTCTAGTGTCACACACACACACACACACACACACACACGAATGCACCAGGATTTATCTGTGTGACAGAACCGAATTTCAATCTTTTACGAAGGAAACTTGATAAAATTAACAAATTTCCTTCTTCTTCTTCGATACATTCTCTTGCGGAGAACTAACATAAGTTTTGCAGAATTCATCATTTTGTTAATGTAATTGTTAGAAAAAAAAGTCTTTCTGTTGTTGTTGGTGGTGGTGGTTTTGGGTGTTTTGTTGTGTTGTGTTTTGTTTTGTTTGTTTGATTTTTGGTTCTTGGGTGTGTGTTTTATTCCCCATCCCTCAGCCTTCTCCTAAGTTCTTGGACTGCATATCCAGCTCCCCCTGGGTAATTCGTCAGTAACTCAAACACAACGTGCCTCAAATGAGACTCATTCATCTTCTTTTTTTTTTCTAAAATAATCCTATTTTTGTGTTTAACATTTACTAAGAAGACATAATTTTTCATTCTTCTTCCACCCAGCCATTCCAACACACACAGAAAAAAAGCCTTTTTTTCTTTGCTTTTCGTATTTCTTAGACTGTTAGATGCTATGTTCATGATCCCTGTGGGCAAGGATGCGGAGAAAGGGGAAGACTGTTGCACCTGTTGCTGGGAATGCAAACTGGTGCAGCCACTCTGGAAAACAGTATGGAGGTTCTTCAAAAAATTAAAAATAGAATTGTTTGAGGGAATGATGCTAAGCGAAGTAAGTCAGAGAAAGACGGATATCATATGATTTCACTCATGTAGAATTTGAGAAACTCAACAAACGAATATAGGGGAAGAGAAGGAAAAGTAGGATAAAAACAGGGAGGGAGGCAAACCATAAGAGACTCTTAAATACAGAGAACACACTGAGGGAGGCTGGAGGGGTGGTGGGTGGGGGATGGGCTAAGTGGGCAATGGGCATCAAGGAGGGCACTTGTCGGGATGAGCCCAGGGTGTCATATGGGAATGATGAATCACTGGGTTCTACTCCTGAAACCAATATTACACTTTTTTTTTAACTAACTTGAATTTAAATAAATAAATGAAAACAACAATAACAGCAAAAAAAAAAAAAAAAAAAACTCATGAACCAACATAAATTTGATGTAAGAAAACAAAGATTTGAATCTTTATTTTGACACAGGCGTATCATCTAATGAACATTTTTCGAGTACGACTGTGAGCCATGCAAACTAGCTGCCTGACGATGGGAAAGTCATACAACTTTTCTGTACTTCACTTTCATGAGGGAAAAAAAAAATCAAACCTCAAAAAGTCTATTTGGAGGACGCAAGGAAATAATGTACAGGTGCTTGCTTTGCAAATCGTAAAGCCATTAAAAAAAAGCAAACAATTCAGCCATTTCTGTTCTATAACTTCACGAATACCACCGTCGTTCAAAGCCTGATGATCTCCTTCCTTCTAAATGAGCATTCAAGGTTTAACAAGTTTTCCGACCGAGCTCTGGTGGATACAGATCGATCCAAAACATTCATTTATTCTTTCTCTCACTCACTCACTCACTCATTCACTTAACTAGCATGTGATAAAGACTACAAAGAACTCAACATAGCCTTGAAATACAGATATAACCTGAGACTTATCATCGGAAAAAACAGTGATTACACTTGTTAGAGAGTTAACACGAGTTAATGGGTGAGTCTCCCGGCACAGTGCCTTGACATCGTGTAGTAGGTGTTTGCTAACTGTTGGCTACTGTCCTTTTATTAGTGTTAATGGTTGAGGCCCACATTTCCTGGCTCCCTGCCCAGTTTTCTCTAGCTATAAAACACGGTCTTCCTTATACAAACACTTTTTTTTTTCTCCCTAAACAGCTAAATCTCCATGATACATGCTCATAGGTAGAAATGTATATTGTGTCCCCATGGATTTCAACATTGAATGAATAAACATTTAATGAATAAAACTTCCTCAATATTATATTGATGTGAAAATAAATCCTTTTAAAGCTATTTAAAAGCCCTTAAGGCAGTAGGCTATCAGGATACAAAGAGGCACCTGGCATTCATATCAACACCCATAAAATAGAATAATGGTCCTTCCACCTTTTTTCTTTCCCCGGCACTTAAATTTTTCCAGCCACTCATTTGCATTTCCTTTGAATCCTCAAGCGGTTTTCAAAAATAGCTCTTTTATAGAAAGTAAATTAATCAACAGACATGCAGTTCTCACTGGAAGCAACATTACAAGGAACTCTGGCGCTCATGAGCTCAGCAATGCAGTAACCTCAGTTTCTCTCTCTCCCTCTCTCTCTTTCTCCCGTTCTCTCCCTCCGCCCTCCCTCCCTCTTGTCTCTCTGTCTCTCTGTCTCTTTCCCTCTCCTTTCCTCCTTCCTTCCTTCTGTCACTCTATCTCTCTGTCTCTCTGTCTCTCTGTCTCTCTGTCTCTCTCTCTCTCTCACACACACACACACACACACACACACACACACACACACTGGTTTTTTATGTCCCCCTATCTATGTATCTACCAAAACTGACTGTAGGGAGTCACTTTGCAACTGCAATACAAAGTTACTACTTGGTTCAAGGATTCTTGCTCCCTTCTCCTTTGATTAACTCAAACCCACTTCTGCGGTTCCCCATAGGTGTTTCTAGAAATATGTGCCAGGATAACAGTAATACTAGTCATAATTTACAATAATCTGCTCCATGAACCCCAGTAGGTACCTCATGCATAAGAATGCAACATTTGAACTTGCTGATAGCCTTTTTTGATGTAGAAAAACAGCAGTTTCTATCACCTAAAAGAGCACATTCCTTGACCTTAACCCTGTTTTCCCACCACTAGACTGAATGCCCTTTTAGAGTAGAGCTTTGTCTTAATTTGTTTGTTTTGTTTTGGATGCAAGGCTCTTGTCATGATGCTTGGCACCCAATAGGTGCTCACAAGTATTTGTAGATAGAAAATAACTCTCTTTTAGAGAGTAATCGTGTGCAATATTGCTGGATGTTGGACACGACGCTTTTCAGCGTAGACTGGGCAGGGGCTATTAACAAGGAGAACTGAGTTGCTGAAGAGACACATCTTGGCTCAGCAGACCAGCTTTAAAATCCAGGCCTTGCTCATAGTCAGTTCTAAGGTCTAAGCAACTTCATCTACTCTCATCATCAAATCACACCAGCTTAATGAGTAAGAGGTTAGAGTTCATTCTGGAAATTTTACAGGAGCAAGCTGGAGTCCAAGGCCATCTAGATAATAAATAGTGGAACTGGGTTTTAGTGGTGCTTACTCAGTTTCAAAATCAGACGTCCCACCGCTTCATCGCGATTTTCTTCCCAAGACCCACCTGGCAAAATAGAGATGAGACTCCAGTAAAATGAAAAATGCTCAAATACTTTAAGACATGACAACAGTAACCATTTGTTATACCCCTACGTCCATGCTCTGTATTAACCATTTTATATATTTTGTCTTACTCATTCTTTAAAAAGGATTTTGAAACTGGCCTTATTTTTTACTCTTTAATGAATAAAGTGAGGTTCAGAAAGAAATAACTGCCCATCATCACCAGCTGGTACACAACTGTCTTAAGATCTCAGATAAATCTCAATAACTTAAATGCAAATAGAATAGTTAAAGTTAAAAACAATAAAAAAAAGTTGAACTGAAACCTTAATATCATCTTTATCTAAAGAATGTGGAATATGGAAGCCCGCAGATATGTATTCAAAGTGTGACCCTACTATCACAGACAGATGGCTTTACTTGTTTAGTCCTCAAATATTTCCACCTATAAAGTGGAAATAATAATAGCTCTGTAATTGTGAGAATAAGATATTGCATTTGAGAAGCTTTATATATCATGTATACGATATTCAGGAGAAGCTATTTTCTGACCCTCCCCATGATTCTCTTTGTTAGGGTTTCCCATCAGCTAGGAGACATATTGGCAGAGCTTCCTTAGTTGGAAGAGTATGTATTTAGATAAGTCCTCTTGGGAAACAAACATCTTTAGATAACACTGGGGGTGAGGGAAAGACCATGTGTTTACCAGTGATATTGGGCCCAGGACCCAGTTTTACTTGGTTACAGAATGAAACTCCAAGCTGAATTTATTGAAGAGTATTTGAAACATATGGAGTTGGAAGATTGAACTCAACTGTCTGCTTGGGAATTTGTGAATTTGGAAGTACCTGCCCTGAATTTCATTACTAAAGATATAAGGAGAGTATGGGTAACAATGCGCACTTTGGGGGCACCAATACTGCATACAGGGGTACAAATGCAAGGCACCAAAGCATTGTCATCAGTCCTTTCTCTGGCCGTATGTTAAGGGGACTTTATTGCATCCTAGGCTTCATAACTTAATCTCTGTGCTGTCTTGATGAATTATGGGTTTACGCTCTGTCTCTGTGCCCTTCATTCTCGTTTGTTGGAAGGAACCTCTTGTCCAAATGTTCTCTCTTGGGTCACTTTCTTACCTTTTCTATCTGGGAAACTTTGTACATCCAAGTGTTTGGATAAAACAATCCTCCCTAGTTGGACAAGACTTTATGTTGTAGATCATGCAGAGAACTTCTCCTGGCAGCTGCTTACTACTGTTGACAGCTCCTGCTGTTCTTTGTGGAAGGTCCCCGGTCTTCCCTGGTCCTCCTATATTCACTTACCTCTCCTATGGGCCCTACATATGCTTCCACTGATGCCCTACTCCCCCCATATGTTCCAATAATCTGGATTTGTTCTCTAATTTCCCCACTTTCTATGTATACCAGATGGGTGGTCACAAATCTGCCTTCTCTACTATTTTGTCTTTAGATCCTAGCAAAGGAGGACTGAAACTCACCAGATTCCAATAAATAAATACAGCAAAACCTTGGTTTGCCAGCATAATTCGTTCCAGGAACATGCTTGCAATCCAAAGCACTTGTATATCAAAAAGAATCTCCCCATAAGAAATCATGGAAACTCAGATGATTTGTTCCACAACCCCAAAATATTCAGATAAAAATGATTACAATACTGTAATATCATAAAAATAATAAAGGAAATACAAAATAGAAAGAAAAACGAGCAAATTAACCTGCACTTACCTTTGAAAACCTTTGTGGCTGGTGTGAGAGAGACAAGAGAGAGAGGAGAGTTATTCTGTAGGACAACTTTCACTATCACTAACAGAATCACTGCTATCTATTGGCTCAATGGAATCTTTTTCTGCCTGGGGACCATTGTATGCACTTGCATGGATGTTGACTACAGTCCAGTATTAATAAACTTTTGTCATATACTGTACTAAATGTAACTGGCAAGGAGGCAGCGGAGGAAAGGGTCTATATCTTCAGGCAGCCTGACCAAGAATGAAGCAAAGCATTCCTAAGCTTACTCTTGTATGGAAAAGCAAAGGACTGTCCATAGGTGCTTTGAAGTGACAAAAAATACATTATTGCCAGTTGTGGGCACCTTCAAATGTTCTGAAAAATCACTGATTTCTGCCAAACACCGCGGCCTGAGACTGAGCATCTGAGCATGGGAGACAATCATTCACAATCCCAGAGAGAGAGAGAGAGAGAGAGAGAGAAACCATTGTCTCAGTTGTGATCATGTGACGTTCGGCATCATGTGCTTCTCGTATTGCAAGACATCACCAAGGCAAAATTTATTAGAAATGTTTGCTTGTCTTTCAGAACACTCACAGAACAAGGTACTCAGCATCCAAGGTTTTACTGTAGTCAATTTTGTGAATAAATTAGCTCACGAATAAAATAAGTTGTTGACATATTTCTCACCCCCAGAAGAAGTTACCTTCCGTAGATAGTGCTCAGTACATGTGGATTTAGCAGTCCTACTTTTAGGGGAGGAATTAGACTCATCAAGGTCAAACACTTTCCCAAGGTCATGGACACACAATTATTGAAAGGAAAGGGGGAAACCAAAACCTGAGCTTTCTGACTTGAATCCAGGGCTCTGGCTGCTATTCTGCAGTTAGGCATGTTCATTACAGCCACTTTTATATTTAACCTCCCTTCTAATTTAGGCTCATGTTTTCAGTATTGTACCTAACAATTTAGGTTGTATTCACTGCAGATATATATTTCTAAATATATGCAGTAAATTTAAATGAATAAGATGCCTTGCTGAGTGGAAAATCTGGATTATTATGTCCTGAAAGCAGATCAGCACAACCATTATATGCACATAAAAATAACCTTAGGGTTGTTAATATGAATAATACGTTTTACCGCCATTAAAGCAAGATTTAGACATTTAGCCTTTTCTCCCATAACAGGCTGTTCATTTTAGTACAGGAAGACTCTTAATAAAAAAGATTAATGAGGTAAATAGCTTTCTTTTTATATACACAGTTTTTTCCTCTTTCTGGAATTAAGTCTCTTCTGGAAACTTAATGGCTCTCTTTGCTATAAATTAAAGGCTACTCTTTGTTCCAAAGGAAAAGGCAAACCAGGTGCATACAACAAGAGATGATCTTAAATATTGATACGGTCAAAGACTTTTAGTGGAAAAAGTTTCCTGACAAATTAACCCTTCATGAGGTTGCTCTGCCTCTAAATAGTTTTTCAGCTAGTGAACATATCTATCTATCTATATCTATATCTATATCTATATCTATATCTATATATGAATTGGGTTCGGCCAAAGAAATGAAACAGTAAAAATGAAAGGAGGTTAAAAAGTGTCCCTTTTTTATTTAAAATTCAAATAGAACAGGTTTGATCTGAATTGATACTCCCTGTGACAGTCCAGATTCTGTGTTGAATGTAAGGCAGAATTCTTGATCGCTAGGAATTCCCTCCAATCTAGCTTCTCTTTAAACATTGATGCCTGAGTCCTTTTTTGATTTAAGACTCCTCGCTTCCTACTAATAGACAGATGATCTTGGGGAAGAAGCAATTAGTCCTAGACAAAATGACAGGTATTTCTTCTCAGGCCACTCAGGGGTATCTGCATCATGCATATTGGTAGCTGATCTTCAACTAGTCCCCCACTTGAAGATGCCTGCTAGTAATTCCTTCACCCATCATTGGATAGAGCTGGATAACCAACACATTATTGTGGACGTGAGGGAGCATGAATTCTGAAGCCAGAGCATAAAAAAACATGGTGTTTTTTACCTTTCTCCTTTAGATCATTCTTACCAGGGAGAAAGCCAGTCTCTGTGCCATGAGGAAACTTAAACAGCACCATGGCTCCTGAGGCCTCCTGCCAATCGTCACGTGAGTTGGCCATCTCGAGTAAGGGATCTTCCAGCCCCAGGAAAACCGCAGATAGCTGGAGACCTGGCCAACATCTTGACCGCAACCACATGAGAGACTCTGAATCAGAAATACTCAGTTAACCTTCTCTTGGATTTCTGACCACCAGAAAATGTGAAGTAATAATGTTTACCATTGAAGCTGCCGAAGTTGGGATAAGTACATGGCACTAGCTAAACTGATTGAAGCACCAATAAAACCACGTACATAGCACATTTGCACAACGAAATGCATGTTACAGCACGCTCCCTGTTAAAAAGGTATATCATCACTGTTATTACCCATCGTCAACAAATCAGGAAATAAGCCAGAGACGATCACTGAGTGAACTAGTGTCCCAGGGCTCAGAAATGGTAGAGTGGACATTCAAAACCAAGTCTAAAAAAAGTTCTAATTTTCTCCACCACCCATGTTCAGAGGTTCCATGTTCAAAGATCCGTTCAAACAGTGAACACACAGACAAATAAGGCATCCTTCCCAACCTTCCCAACCTTCCAGGTCCAATTCCTGTGTTCTTCCTGGTATCCTGTAGCAAATAGACATCACGACTCATTCTCCCAAGTGCTATGAGCCCAACATGGGGGCAGACCAATGAGTTGTCAACCTGAGGGAAGGGACAAGGTGTACAAAGCCAGAGCCTCTCTACCTCCATGGAAGACTATTCTGTAGGTCCAGACCAGTTCCAGAACCCTCTCCAGGCTGAGCTAAGGTCTTTGCTGTAACATTACTGCACTTCAACTTCTTGTTTTCCTGATCCTCTTACTTTCATTTCTTCAGTGTTGATGCTGGTGAGACCACCCTTCAACAAGCTTCCTGATGGGGCGCCTAAGTGGCTCAGTCAGTTGAGCATCCGACTTCGGCTCAGGTCATGATCTAGTGGTCTGTGAGTTCGAGCCCCGCGTCCGGCTCTGTGCTGACAGCTCAGAGCCTGAGCCTGCTTCAGATTCTGTGTTTCCCTCTCTCTGCCCCTCCCCCACTCATGCTCTGTCTCTCTCTGCCAAAAATAAACAAACATTAAAAAAAAAAAACAAAAACAAGCTTCCTGCATACAAATTCCTATTTTAGAGTCTGTTTTCTAGGTAACAAATTCGTCTGACTTTTAAAACCATTTCCTTGTTTTAGAAGTGGCTGAGCTGGCCTAGGTATTTCTAAGATAATGATTCTCACGGTGTACTCCTTCAACCAGCAGCTGAAGCAACCAGAAATACATATTCCCTGTTTCCACACCAGTCCTACTGAGCCAGCATCTTGAGAGGCAGAGACCCAGAATGTGTGTTTTGCGGGCCCTCCAGGAGAATCCACTGTACCAGGAAGTTTGATAACCATTGGTGTAAGATTTATTCCAGCTCTCAAGCATCTTGGCTTCAGGTTGCTGTCCTATCATTATCTTCCAACAGGCCGATCCTGAGTCTTCATTAGATCACATTTAACTCATGCTTCAAACAATGTACAATCAGATTACAGTTCAGTAGTTGTTATACGTGGGTACTGGATGCCAGGCTCTAAATTGATGCAGTGTGGCAATAAGGAGTTTATTCTAGTCAGGCTGGTGGGTCCAAAGGGGTATAAACTTTGCAGTAAGGAGAAGCTTTCTTCTGACACCATCTTCTCCATGGTCATGACGTATAGCCTTTCAGAAGTCACTGCAACTCTCCAAACGGCAGTCTCCTCCTCTGTGTGTTGGGTTTGTATGTTCATGAACTTCCTACTTTATAGAACTGCAGCAAAAATGGAATGACGTAAGGTGAGAAATAAAAAGGGCTAACATTCATATGTCTTTCTTACGGGATCTGGAAACTTGCACACCCTATGAGCAGAGAATACTGTATGCATACATGACTACAAGAATAATGCTTACATGTACTGAGTACTTACTATGGTCTAAGCATGTCATAGTATATAACACATACGTCTCGTTTGATTTCTTATAAGGCGGCTAAGTTTTACAAGGCGGGAAATCAATTACAAAACTCGTTCTTGTCAGGTCTGCTGATTCAACATAAACAATTCATTTGTGTGTTGAGTCACTATTCTCTAGTGCCTTTTTTCTTCAAGACTAAAGACTTGAAGACTAAAATCAGGAATGGTGACTAAAATCTTTGAGAATTTATTGATAACAATGAGAATACTAATAGCTACCATTTTCATAGCATTTACTATATCTATCTATCTATATATATATTATGCTGTTTTCTATGTATTTATTTAGCATATATGACTATTTACTGTAAAATCTTTGATAATTTGTTGATAATAATGAGAATACTAATATCTACCATTTTCATAGCATTCGCTATATAAATATGTATGTGTGTATATATATACACATATATACGTATACACACACACACACACACACATATATATATATATACACATTACGCTGTTTCAGGTATGTGCCTATATATGGAACAACATAATATATATGATTATAATTATTTATGATTATAATAAGATCTTATAACTATAATTTTATGATTACAGTGATAATAGTAAATATATATTATATGTAGTATATTATATTAGACATTATATTATTAGGTATTACTGTTAGCATAAATATACAGATTAAAAAAGGAAAACACTAGACCACAGAGGGTTTAAGTAACTTACCAAAGGTTGCACAGCCATGTAAGAAGCAGCACTGGGATTCAGAAACTTGTTTTAGAAACTCTTGAGCATCACCACTGTGAAATGCTGCCTCTCAAAATGACACATTGCTGAGATTATATTAAATAAATGAACATATTTTAGCACCGTACCTGTCATCACTTTGGTGTAGGTTACACCGAACGTTTGAGCCTGATGTGACAGGTTGAATCACGATGAGTATGACTGGCTTTCCAGGTTTGTCTGAGATCAAGATATAAGGCGCCACGACTAGCAGGGCCAGAAGATTCATAGTCCACTTGGTCTGAAGCCTGCATACTAAGTAAGCTTGAAGATGGATACGGAGATATCTTTCAAAATCTTCATCATATTTTGCTGATCTTTCACAGTAAGAAGTAAAAAGTCCTGTCAACCAAAACAACCCCAACGACAACAACCACGAGGTTTCTCCAGGTTTCTCGGATTCCTTTGCTGTGAGGGCACCAGAATGTGACCTCCGTTTGGCCAGTCACACAACTCGTGCAAGATGTTGGTGAGGAAGAGAGTAGCATGAACTGGGAAGATTGCTCTTTTGGGCAGAGTGCCAGAAGGGGGCCGTGGTGATTAGAGTTGTCCATATCTTGTGTAGAGTGTGGTCAGTGGCAAAGAGCAGGTGGTGATGATAGAGATGTTTGTGCTTCCAGCATGATGGGCTTCCTTCCTGGTTGTGTTGTTCCTGGCTTTGTTTCCTTACCTTTGTTTCCTAACGCTGTCCATCCTGGGGTCTTATGAACTGGGGGTTCATGAACTTCCTAGTGCCTTTAATGAATCCTCTTGGCTTAAACGAGCTAGGGTCATGTGTGACTTATCTATTGCTACATATTAAACCACCCCCAAATGTGGTGGCTTAAAACAACAACTATGTCTCATGGGCTAAATGGATGATGGGCATTAAGGAGAGCATTTGTTGGGATAAGATGAGCACTGGGTGTTCTATGTAAGTGATGAATCGCTGAGTTCTACTCCAGAAACAAATACTATACTGTAAGTTAACAAATTTACATAAATAAATTGAAAAACAACGACAACAACGATGTCACTCTTTTTCACAGTTCTGTGGTTCAGTAGTTCAGGCTGGGCTCAGATGGGCAGCCCTTCTCCTGGACTTTCCTCCGGTTACTCTTGCGGCTGTCGTCCTAGAACGTGACCCCAAGTGGACGATCCAAGGTAGTCTCGTGCACGTCCAGCAGCTACTTAGCTGGGGCTCTTGGCTGGAGCATCCAGGCCAGATCTCAGAAGTCACATACCACTGGCTTCCCCACTTCTGTTGTGAGAAGTTGATGAGATACGAAGTCAGATCTTGAGTCTCATATGGTCTGAGTAGGGAAAACATACTTTTAAAAGTAATTATAGAACAGTGAGACTGAATATGACATAAGTAAATGTTGATGACAATGAGAGCATAATAAGTAGAGGAGAGGATACACCAAAGACAAGGCAACCCGGACTGAATGATGTGTCTGTGTGTGGAAACACTTGGATGGAGGTAATTACTGACACTGGGCTTTGCTGGAGTGGAAGTGACAATGTGGGAGCCTGCAGGAGATACAGCTAGAGGGAAAAAAATCAGAAGCAAGCTCAGGAAAGTCCTTCGGTGTCAGGCAAAGGAGTTGGGCTCTATCTGAGAGATAGTGGGAGGACGATGAGAAATTTTAATCAGTGGTGAAATCTGGTGACATTTCTGCTTTAGGAAGATCACTCTGGAAACCATGAGAAATGTAGATCTGAAAACAGCAAGGCCTTGCCTACCCTGAGGATAGCCCAAAGGCATCTTGGAGCCTCTGACAATGTCTGTCTCTGGTTTCCCTTATATCAAGTTTTCACCCTGAAATACTGTCCACTAGAATATCATTAAGCTGCTCTCCTGCTCAGTTTAAACAACTCACAGTTTGAAATGCCTAGATAGTTTAAGGGTGTGGGTTATTTGATTTGCTTTTTTCTAGCCTACAATAAAATAAAAAAAATAAGTGGGTCCTAACCTATGCCTCTAGCACTCCCTCTGCACAAACCAATCTCAATTTAGGCTATTAGACCAAGCTGGCTTTTACTCGAAAGCTAATTTTGGATGGAAAGGAATTTAACATTCCTGATAACACAGAAAAAAAATTTCTTCGTAGGTCTAAATCTGTCACCCAGAGTCCCACGTATCCTATCATTCTTACTGCCCTTTTCCTTTGCAGTCTTTATCGTTATCAGTAACTATAGGTTTATTAGAATATTTATCTATGACTTTTGTCACAACTAAACTGGCAACAACCATGTCTCTCCTATTTGTTGTGTTCATGATGCTCAAGACAATGTGTGTCACACAAAAATCAATGGATATGTGAACATGGTGAGAAAGGGAAATGATCTCATTTTGTACCAGTTTCCCAAGGAAAGCTTCATGGCTGCTGCTCAAATCTGTCTTATGAAATCTAAACTGATGAGGTACCGTATGTGGCGATAAGAGCAAGGTCTTTGGAGTCCAGTAGACTAGGACCAAACCTTGCATTTACACAGAGAGCTGTATAACTTCTGAGAATGTGGATTAGTTTCCTTTGGACGCCATAACAAATTACCAGAAACTGAACGGCTTCAAACAACAGAAATGTGTTCTCTCATAGTTCCGGAGATCAGAAGTCCGAAATCAAGGAGCCTGACCAGCATGACCAACCACTCCCTTCCAAGGTTCTAAAAGATCATACTATCTTGACTCTTTCAGATTTCGGTTACTCCTGGCATTCCTTGGTTTGTAGCAACATAAATTCAAACTCTACCTCCCTGTTCACATGGAATCCATGTGTCTCTGTGCATTAGGCTGAGTTTTCCAGAGAAACAGAACCAGTAAGATATAGATAGATACATAGATAGGTAATAGATATCATTTATATATGTATATATTATATATTATCTGACATATATATGTATATATACATATGTACATGTATATGTGTATATATGTATATATAATATCATATGAGATAAAGATAGATATAGATATAGATATAGATATAGATATAGATATAGATATAGATATATAATTAGCTCATGTGCTCATGTGCTTATAGAAGCTAAGAAATCTCAAGATTTGTAGCTGGCAAGCCAGAGACCCTGGAAAGCCCACAGTATTGTTCCAATTCAAATCTGAAGGCCTGAGAACCAGGAGAGCTGATAGTTCTGATCTGAGTCCAAGTCCAAAGGCAAAAGAAAATCAATATCCCAGGCTGATGACAGTCATGAAGAAAAGGAATTCTTTATTACCCAGATTTTTATTCTGTTCGAGTCTTTTGATGTATTTGATGTGTCCTACCCACGCTGGGAAGGGCAATCTGCTTTACCCAGTCTGTAGAATCAGATGTTAGTCTTATCAAGAAATACCATTATAGGCACGCCCAAAATAACGCTTCACCAAATATCTGGGCACCCCTGTGACCCAGTCAAGTTAAGATATAAAATTAATCATCATGCTGTGTCTTTCTTTCTGTGTCGCATAAGGACCCTCTCATTGGACTTAGGGCTCACTCAAATTTTGTACCATTGCTTCTCAATCCTCACATTAATTAGGTCTGCAAAGACCCTATTTCTATATAAGACCATATTTACCCATATAGGAGTTATGGACACATCTTTTTTGAGAGCACAATTGAATTCACTACTATATTAGTTTTCTAGGGCTTCCATAATAAAATCCATAGACTGGATGGCTTGAACACCAGAGATTCATTTTCTCATAGTTCTGAAGGCTGGCAGTCGCTTAAGGAGGTGACTTCACCTGCTAGAGTCTCACCTGCTAGAGGAGGAGATAACCCCAATTTTGGGGTCATTCTTTCATTTTTTGGAAGGATGACACATTTTTTTTTTTGCAGCTAGATCACTCTGTTGGCTTGCTCTGTACAATCATGGAAGTCTGACAGCCTTCCTACATGTTGTTCCATTTCTGTCCCCGGCAGTCCAACCTGGCAGCGTTTCTGTTGGTATAACTCCGTCTCTATTCCTGGCTTCTGCTGAGATGCCTGGTTAGATCCATGAGTCACACCCATAATCTCTTCAGCAAATGATTTTCTCCAGCCACATTCTGGATGTGCTCTCCAGAACACATCATCTCATGTTTTTGTGATGTGGATAGATTGAGAAGTTTCCAAATCTTTAAGTTTTGGTTTATTTTCGCTTAACAATTCCTTCGATCTCTCTCCTCTCATATTTTCCTAGAGACAGTAAGAAGAAACCAGGTGAGGCCTCAATATTTTGCTTAGAAATAAACTCACAAGTAGGTCACTTGCAAAATTTCCACTTTCCTCAAAACATAGAACACAATTTGGCCAACTTATTTGCCACTTTATAACAAGGACGATTTTTCCTCCGGTTTCCAGTAAAATGATCCGAATTTCTGTCTGAGAATTCACCAGAATCCCCTTTCATGTCCATATTCCTAGCATCAATCTCTTCTGGGTGTTTTTGAGCAAGCACCTCAAAATATTTCTAGTGTCTGCCCATTAGCTGGTTACAGAGACACCTTCACATTGTTAGGTATTTGTTAAAGCAGCACCCAGGTTCTCAGTACTGAAATCCGTATTAGCTTGCTCAGGCTTTCATAACAAAATGCTGCAAACAGGGTGGCTTAAGAAAGAGGAATTGGATGTTCACCATTCTAGAGGCTTGAAGTCCAAGATCATGGTGCCGGCAGACTTGGTTTCCTCTGAGGCCTCTCTCCTTGACTGGCAGATGACCACCCTGTTTCTGCCTCTTCAAATGGTCATCTCTCTGTGCACACACCCTCCCCCTCCTCCTCCCACCCCCTCCCCCCCCCCCCCCCCCCCGCCGTGTGTCTTTGTGTTTCCAAATTTTATCTTCTCAAAAGGACACTAATCAGATTGGATTAATGCCTACTCATATAACCTTGTTTATCCATAATCACCTCTTTAAAGGCTCTATCTCTAAATACATTCTGAGGTACTAGAGGTTAGGACTTAAGCATATGAATTTTGGAGGAGACACAATTCATTCCATAATATTTACAAAATGCATATACATGCTCAGAGGTAAATTTAAATATAGGTGTTGAAGAGCTTTTCCTCCACAAGCTGGACTAGGTTACTGAATGGTACTTACAATGATCCTCTCCAATCATGATCATCAACTCAATTATTCTATGTGAGAAATCTCAATATTTGGGTTCAAACCTTAAGTCTTTTGAGTTATAAAGCCTTGAACTTTGGTCTGTTTGTCATGGTCTTCGGGGAGAACCACCATTAGCATTGTGGATTCATATAACCAACCTTACATGTCTGATATGTAGGAGATAGCCTCCTTTTATGCAAAAAGGAGGTAGGATAACATTTAACAAGCTCAAATTCATTCTCTCTCTCTCTCTCTCTCTCTCTCTCTTCCGTATCTGTTTAGTGAATGCCAGCAATAAATCAGGTCTTATATTAGGATGTAGGAGATATATCTAGCTCCTAGTAGGTTGAACAAGACAATTAGTTACCTGTCCTGAGGTAGCTTAAATTACAAAGAATAAGAAAAATAAATACTAATAGATAAATAGATAAAGTGGGTGTGCGATAAGAGTTGTGAATGCTAAACAATGATGGTATAGAGAATATATTGAGTGGGAGTGGAGAAAAAAGAAGTTACTTCAGACTGGGTGGAGAGAAAACCTGCCCACAAAAGGGATATAAATTGATAACTGAATAATGGAAATTAATAACCTCAAGGGAAAAGTGATAGAAAACATTTTGTACAAAAAGAAAAATAAGTTCAAAGACACTGAGATTGGAAAGGAATGCCATCTTCAAGGTTTAAAAAAATAATAGTAATAAAAAAAGCTGAGTAGGATGATTGCAGTGTGGTGGTCGAGGGAAAGAGTCACAGTCTAGAATGACATATTTTAAAAAGATAATGATATATCCCCTATGAAAAAAAAAATGGTTGAAGCATTTTAAGCCAAGGAATAAAAATATATAAAATATAGTTTTCAAAGGATACTGTCAGTTATGTGAAAAATTATAACTTCTAGCCCAGGCCAAGGAGTAAAAAAATCACGACAACTAATCTCTCCCGCTGATTACACTAAAACTCTATATAAATAAAACTATCAACTATTTGAAAACTCTGAAAAGTAAGTAAAGCAGAGAGAGTGTAGAGAAGAGTCAAAATCTAGAGAGCACACAATACAGGGGTGAATTTACTTCATTTTTCTTACTCTTGTGGCTTTGCTCCAAGAGCCATCCCAAACCACAGTGCTGTAAATCCATATCCTTGAAATCCCAGGAGGAGAGAGTAGGGTGCAGAAAAAGTTTTGAGTAAATAATGACCCAAAACATCCATGGTATCATGAAAGATAAAAATTTGCAGGTTCAAGGAGCTCAGCCAACACTAAACATATAAACTAAACAAAACATTCTAATCTGTCTTTGAAAACTAAAGAAGACAAAAAATTCTTTAAGGAACTAGAGAAATATCACATACCATGTAGAGGAGCAATGGATCAAAAACTATGAATTTCTCATCAGAAATTATGGAAGACAAAAGAGAGGGAAACAACTTTTAAAATACTGAAAGAAAAGCATTTTCCACCGGAATTCCATATCCAGTGGGAATATTTCATAGAAGTATCACAAAATAAATTTAAGATGAAGGACAACTCAGAGATTTCATGTTCAGAAATTCTGATGTAAAAAAATATAAAATATTGTCTTTATAGTAAAGGAAAAGAGGGGCTTTTGGGTGGCTCAGTTGGTTAAGCATCTGACTTCGATTCAGGTCATGATCTCACAGTCCATGAGTTCCAGCCCTGCATCGAGCTCTGTGCTGACAACTCAGAGCCTGGAGCCTGCTTTGGATTCTGAGTCTCCCTCTCTCTTTGCCTCTCCCCTGCTCATGCTCTCTCTGTCTCTCTCTCTTAAAAATAAATAAACATTTAAAAAATAATAAATAAATTTAAAAGAAAATAATACAGTTGAGAAACATGAGGCTTCAGAAATAAAGGTAAAAGTAACAGAAATTATAAATACATGGGTTAATATACAGATATATTCTATCCTCTTAAATCCTCTAAAATATGCATGGGTCTTGACAGTAAAAATGATTATATTGTTTAGCAGTTCATTCAACGTAAATGTAATGCATATGACACCATGGCATAAATGTCAGAGGGGAAAGATAAAGATACTGGCATGGTTGTAAGACTTCTCTTTTTTGAACTAGTAAAATAATAAGTTGGTATAAATAGTAAAAACATAATCCCTAGAGCAATCACTTAAATAAATATGTAAACTAAACTCAACAGTATATAGGAAAAATCCAATGGATAAAAATTCAAATAAAGCAAGTGAAAGCAGGAAAGAGAGAACAGAGAAACAAAACTTAGAAAGGACAAACATAATACCAATGATAAATGGCAAACCTAAATCCAAACATATCAATATCACAATAATTGTAAATGGCCTAAACACAGTGATTGAAATCCTTAAACTTTCAGGTAGAAAAAATAAAGCAAGGTATATATATATATATATATATATATGTATATATATATATATATATATATACATATATATATATATATATATATATCTCATATGTATTATATCATATGTATGTATATATATGTATGTGCATATATATATGATATATATGTGTATACACACACACACACACACATATATATACACACATACGTATAACCAAAAACTCTATTTTTTAATGTTTATTTATTTAGAGAGAGAGAGAGCATGCATGGCAAGGGAAGAGAGAGGGAGAGAGAAAATCCCAAGCAGGCTCTGCTCTGCCAGTGTAGAGCCCAATGCAGGGCTTGATGCAGGGCTCTAACTCACAAATCATGAGATCATAACCTGAGCTGAGACCAAGGGTCAAACACTTCACTACTGAGCTACCCAGAAGCCCCCCAAAACTCTACTTTAAATATTAAGATACGCATAGGTAAATTTTTTTTGAAAAGATGCAAAGTGTGATATTACAAAAAAAAATCACTAATCTAAAGAAAACTTGGGTGACAATAGTAGTAATTAAATACACATCTAAAAAAAACCATGAGTCAAGAGAAATTCAGAAGTGAAATTGGAAAAAAAAAATTTTATTTTGGAGAGAGAGAGGTCATGAGAAGGGGAAAGAGGCAGAGGAAGAGAGAAAGAGTGAAAGAGAGAGAATCTTAAGCAGACTCCATGCTCACCACAGTGCCCAATGCAGGCTTGATCCCACCACCCTGGGATTATGATCTGAGCCAAAATCAAGAGTCAGATGCTCAACCAACTGAGCCACTCAGGCACCCCCAAACTGGAAAATATTTTGACTTAATAATTTTAAAACTATGTGTCAAACAAAGTGGGGTGATGTTAAAGCATTGCTTAGGAAAAAAAAATTATAACATTCCGTATTTCTATTATAATAAAACCAAAAGTTTTAAATTAACACTTTCACTAAACTTAAAAAAAAACCTAGATACATAAGATCAAATTAAACCCAAAGTGAACAAAATACAATAAATAATAAAGACAATATCAGAAATAATATCAATATTACACAAATCCTTCCAGAAAATAAAATATGTGCACACACTTTGAATTCATTTTATAAATCCAGAATGATCCAAAACAGAGTCAAACACTGAAATGACACTATATATCAATAGTCTTTATGAATTTGGATGTGAAAGTAATGAGCAGAAAACTAACAAGTCAAACACATATTAAAAAATAAATGCATTATAATCTGGTAATGTTTATCCTGAGAATTCAGGGCAGATTCACCATTTGAAAATCAAGTAATATAATTCACCATATCGGCAAACTAAATAAAAGAGAACATCTCAGTAGATGCAGAGAAACTATTTGACAAAATTCATCATTCATTCACCCTGAAAACTCTTAGCAACAAGAAATAGAAGGGATCATTAATAACTTTATATTTAATGGTGAACAACTAAATTCTACTTTCTTAAGATTAAGATCAAGAAAGGATGTTTTCTTTTGACACTCTAATTCAATATCCAATAGGGGGTCTGAGACAATGCATAAAAGCTTGAAATGCATAGATAGATGATAGATAGATAGATGACAGAAAGAAAGAAAGAAAGAAAGAAAGAAAGAAAGAAAGAAAGAAAGAAAATGAATTGGTAAAGAAAAATAGAATTGTCTCTATCTTCAGCATAAAAAACTCAAAGTGTCAACAAAAAATTTTCAAAATGAATATACTTAACATATTTGTAGTATAGAACATCAATATAAAAATCAATTTTACGTTTATCTACTACCAATGAAAACCTGGAAATTGAAATTTGAAAAACATCCGAAACCATGATATACTTACGTAAAACTAACCAAACTTGTGCAATGAAAACTATAATACACTGATAAAATGAGTCAATGTAGACTCAAAAAGAGGGATATACTGTGTTCATGGATTAGAAGACATGGCATGAAGATATCAGTTCACCCCAAACTGATCTGTAGATTTAATGAAAGCTCAATTAAAATCACAGTAGGATTTTTTTTGTAATTATCAATAAGTTTATTATAAAGTTTATATGAAGAGTCAGGTTTGAAATAATCAAAATGATTTTGAAAATAAAAAAGAAAGTTGAAGGACTCATAATCTCTGATTTCAAGACTTACTATAAATCTATAATAATCTAGATAGTGTGGCATTAATGACAGAATGTATATACAGATCAATGACATGGAACAAAGAATACAGAAATAAGCCCCATATATACAACCAGGGTTTTTTTTGTTGTTTTGTTTTTGTTTTTGTTTTTGTTTTTATTTATTTATTTATTTATTTATTGTCAAAAGTGAAAAGGGAATTCTTTTTTTTTTTTTTTTCAATATATGAAATTTATTGTCAAATTGGTTTCCGGAAAAGGGAATTCAATGGATGGGGGGAGGGTTTCTAACATGTAGTGCTTAAAGAATTGAAAAAAAACACATGTTTCCCATCTTCAAAAAAAGAAGAAAATAAAAGAAAAGAAAGAAGAGAAGAGAAAAGAAAAGAAAAAAGAAAAGAAAAGAAAAGAAAGGAAAAGAAAAAAATACCTTAAACCACACCATATATCATTTACCAAAAATGTGCCTCTAAATGTATAATGGATTTGACTATGAAACCCTAAAACTATAAAACTTTAAAACTTTGTGATCTCGGGTTAAGTGAAGATATATTTTAACTATGACATGAAAATCGTGATCTAGAGAAAAAAAAGTGAAGATAAATTAAACTTAATCAAATTTTAAAACTCATTCCCTGTGAAAGACCCTGCGAAGAGAATAAAAGACTAGACATAGTCTGGGATAAAATATTTGCAAAACTCATACTGACAAAGAGTATATAACAAATTTTCACCAAAAAATATATACAGATGGCAAATAAGCACGTGAAAAGATGTTCAACATTACATATTATATATAGTATTATAATATATGATACTATATATACAAAAATACTATCTCTATATGTACAGATATAGAAACGTAAAATGAAAAGATGTGCAATTATATGTAGACTATATATATAGTCTCTGAGTGCTTGAGTCTGGCAGACATAAACAGCCACTGGAGCTTTCTCGTACATTTCTCATGAACATGAAAAGTTGTAAAGCCACTTTGGAAAACAATTTGGCAGTTTCTTATAAAGGCAAATGTCTACATGCTATATGATGCAGAAATCCCACTCCTAGGAAACTAATGAAGAGAAGTACAAAATTACGTTTACAAAAAAGTACCTACGTGTGAATGTGTATAGTGACTTTATTCATAATCATCCCAAACTGAGAACAATCCGAATGACCTGCAAATTCCTGAACAGATAAACAAATCATAATATATGTCTACAATGGAATACGACTCAGCAAGAAAAACGAACAAATTACTGATACACACAACATGGATGAATTTCAAACGCACTTTCCTAAGTGAGAGGAGCCAAACTTAAAAGGTTACAGAACATACGATGTCATTTACATGATATCCTAGAAAAGACAAAATTGCAGGAATGGAAAGCAGATCGGTGATTTTCAGGGATTGGGAATGGAAGGATGGGGTTGCTGGAAAGGAATAGTAAGCAGGAATCTTGAGAAGTAATGAAACTGTTTTGTAAGCGTTTGTCAAAACGTACGGGACCATAAAAGAGTGATTTTACTGACATAAATGCATTTAAAAAGGGGTGAGAGGCGCCTGGGTGGCTTGGTCGGTTAAGCGTCAGACTTCGGCTCAGGTCATGATCTCACGGTCCGTGAGTTCGAGCCCCGCGTGGGGCTCTGTGCTGACAGCTCAGAGCCTGGAGCCTGTTTCAGATTCTGTGTCTCCCTCTCTCTCTGCTCCTCCCCTGTTCATGCTCTGTCTCTCTCTGTCTCAAAAATAAATAAACGTTAAAAAAATTTTTTTTTTTTAAAAAGGGGTGAGAGATTTAAAAATCTCTTAATTTTTAAATGGGTGGCTCATTCAGTTGAGCGACCGGCTTCGGCTCAGGTCATGATCTCGCGGTCTCTGAGTTCAAGCCCTGCGTGGGGCTCTGCGCTGACAGCTCAGAGCCTAGAGTCTGCTTCTGATTCTGTCTCCCTCTCTCTCTCCCCCTCCCCTGCTCATACTCTGTCTCTCTCTCTCTCTGTCAAAAATAAATAAACATTTAAAAAATTAAAAAAAAAAATAGAGTGAAAGATTAGATTATAGGGAGTGGAAATTAATCATGGTGCTAATTAACAGGGAATTGTGATAGTCAAGGTAAGAAATGGGGCCATGGGCTGGGGTTGTGGAGATGGAGAGCAGTAGACAGGGTGTGTTTTCAAAGTTTAACTGACAGGCTTCGTAATGATTGCAAGTATTGGCTCGAAGCAGAGCAATCATGCAAAAATTAAGTCCCCGTTTTTGGCAAGATCAGTGAGTGAATTTTAAGGACATTTACTGAGTCTAAAGGAGGGAATGTTTTGGAAGACAGGCTGATGAAGGAGTTCAGGAGCTGTAGTTTGGAAACACTATGAAATGTCTGCCTGACATCAAAATGTGGATTTCACCACCCCAAATGAACCCATTAACAGAGATTTTCCCAGTTCTTAATGTGCTGCATACATATAAATCTCTAATCAATCCTTTATCTGAATTTCCTTTTTCATTTTCCTCACAGATTGTACAGACGACATTCTACGTATTACATTGGTGACTTTCTGTCCGTCCCTGATCCCTTTCTGACAAGCATCCCAAGCTGTAATCGCAATGGTGGGTTTTCAATGTTACAAAAACTTCTGTCTTAGACGTTCTGTGTGAACCTCATCCAATCCCCGAATTCACAGGCATTTGCAAGAGCCTTCAATCTGCCCAGAACCACGGTCCTCTGCTAACTGCTGAGACAAGACGCCTATTCCAAAAGATCTCCTTGTGATTGGAAAGACAACACACACACACACACACACACACACACACACACACACACCACCAGTCCAGGTCAACAGGAGGTTCTGAGATTTAAGATGTAAGCTTCTGAGATTTCAACATTGTTCACTGAGCTCCTAACAGCAGAACAAGCCTCATGCGGTAGGTATGCCCTGTGTTGATCCTGGAAGAATAAGAATGTTCTGTCCACACTGAATCTAGGAGTATGTCAGACTCTTCTTTCTGTTGCTAAAATCTGGGTTTATTTATGCTGAAGGGAAAACAACTGAACCCATGTGCGTACAATGCTTTATGAAGGGTAATGTGCCATATAATTATCAGTTCTACCATTACTATTATTAATGTGTGCATTATTATCCCCTCAATCGGTGCACCCTGGCTGCTAAACCTGGGTTTTAAAACCGCTGTGTGTAACAGAATAGTGTTTGCTGAGACTGAAATAAAAAGCCATGATGATGCAAATCTGACACATTTTTAGCGTTATAGTGTGTCTGATTGTTATTGTCCACTTGGGGAATCAGAAGCAGGACAAGAGGATGGGAAAAGAGAACTGGCCGGGGACTAGGCAGGTCTGCGTTCTGGATTTGTCCCTTGCGTCAATTACCTCTGTGACCCCAGGCGGGGCTCCTTCTGTCTTTGGGGGTCCTCCCATTCACCCCCTGCGAAGCTAAGGGGCAAGAGAAAACGTGCTCCTGGGTTCTTTCTGCACATAGCCCTGCATGTAATTTCAGGAGCAGCACTGGTGAATGCATTTCAGCCAGAGCTTTCTAACTACATTGTATAAGGACATAACCGAGCCAGTGGCGAAAGTCAACAGGGGCAGTTCTCATGGACCTGAGTGAGGTCTGTTATGAAAGGCACCCAGTCCAGCTGGCCCCGGGCCAGGAGGCTGCACGATGCGGGCGAGGTGCTGTGTTAACATCTGGCCCCTGACAACGTCAAGTTGCCGAAGAAGAAAATGTTACATCAATTGGCTGGAGTCAAGCTGTTACATTTGATGGTTATGAATCCCAAGGCCTCCCACTGAGCGAGAGAGTTTCCACAGGGGAGTAAATTATATGGATGATGATAATAATAATAAAAATAATAATAATAACAATAATGTAAATAGTATCACCGTTATCATAACAATAGCTAAGTTTATTGTGTGTTCATGCTGTTCAGTAGTCAGACACTATTGCAAGCAGTTTGTGTGTAAACTCGTATAATCTTCACAACTCTGTAAAATAAATACTATTATTACCTCACCTTTACAGGTAAGGAAACAGACACGGCAAAGTTAAGTTAATGTTTTACGGTCACATATTAGTAAGCGGTGGGGCTAGAATTCAAACAATCTCCCTTCATAGTTGAGGCCTGTTTTCCTTGTGATGTTACAGACACACACACACACGGACACCTTTGCACAGCCACAGGTATTAATGATCAAACATAGAATATACCCACCAGGAAAATTGGAGGACTATTTACTGTCTAGCCAGATTCAAGCCTTGTTTCTTTTCCACTTCTCCTTCGAGCTTGTGCTGAAGGCCAAGCCCCCGTGAGGAGTTACAGCCCCCCTGAACCACGCGAGCCCATCCTCCGTGCCTTCCACACCCATTTGAGTTCACTGCTGGCACTCTATCTCCAGTCAGGTCCGTTTCATTGGCTGTTTATGCCAGCCTTGTGAATCCAGTCTATGCCTCAGGCTCGGGGATGGTGTTTTATATGCTTTTGTATGCCTAGTCTCTTCTGCTGTTTCCGGAATAAAGTGTTTAGAAAATGTTTGATGAACAAATGCATGCTTGAATGAGTGAATGGGTAGCAAAATGCATTGTCTCAGTCGAACTTCTGGATGGCCCTGTGATCTAAGCAGGGAACCATACCTGGTCTCCATTTCCCAGAAAACAAAATGGGGCTCAGAGAGGTACAATGTGTTCTCCAAGATATCCCTGTGGCTGAACTAACGTGAGTTTGCTCCTTGGTGAGTTATGGACAGAGACTACACCGGGTAGAGTTGTTGCACAAAGGAAACTTTATCTGTGACCAATAAGATGCTGGGGAATCCCTTCTAAAGCCGTGACTCTCCACTTGGGGGTAGTGGGTTTCTTTCATGTAGTGTGAGGATGAGTATTCAGGAAGGGGAGCTTTGTCATCATATGCAGAGGTGGGCGTGAGGTTTTGCAGGTGGACTTAGAAAACATGCCTATACAGGCATCCTGTGTTGTCAGTGAAACTTGTGCTCTTCCTAGACTAGAGTCTGGAAGGAAGGAAGGAAGGAAGGAAGGAAGGAAGGAAGGAGAGAAAGGGAGGGAGGAAAGGGAGAAAGGAAGGAAAGAAGGAGAGAATGGGAGGGAGGAAAGGAAGGAAGGAAGGAAGGAAGGAAGGAAGGAAGGAAGGAAAGAAGGAAGGAAGGAAGGAAGGAAGGAAGGAAGGAAAGAAGGAAGGGAGGGAGGGAGGGAGGGAGGGAGGGAGGGAGGAGAGAAACGGAGGGAGGAAAGGGAGGGAGGGAGGAAGGAAAGAAAGGGAGGGAGGAAAGGGAGGAAAGAAAGAAAGAAAGAAAGAATGAAAGAAAGAAAGAAAGGGAGGGAGGAAAGGAAGGAAGGGAGGAAGGAAGGAAGGAAGGAAGGAAGGAAGGAAGGAAGGAAAGAAGGAAGGAAGGAGAGAAAAGGAGGGAGGGAAGGAAGGAAGGAAGGAAGGAAGGAAGGAAGGAGAGAAAGGGAAGGAGGAAAGGGAGAAAGGAAGGAAGGAAGGAGAGAATGGGAGGGAGGAAAGGGAAAAAGGAAGGAAGGAAGGAAGGAAAGAAAGGGAGGGAGGAAAGGGAAGAAAGAAAGAAAGAAAGAAAGGGAGGGAGGAAAGGGAGGGAGGGAGGAAAGGGAGGAAGGAAGGAAGGAAGGAAGGAAGGAAGTTGTTAAGGAATCAGAGGGAACTGTTGGAAAAAAGGAAGGGAGTATGAGCATGCTCTGAGGGCCCAGTGTAAACTGGATGGGGTCTTGGGCTCCGTGTCTACAGTAAGGAATGCAGGATCTTGCCTACTTCTGCAACAGCACTGAGAGTGTTAGCATGGCTAATGTCTCTGATAGGATTAGACTATTTCCTGGCATGGTGTTTGCATGCCCTTGGCTCCCTTAAAATCGTTTTTGCATTTACTTGTCATTTTTTTTATTTAAAAATGTTTAATGTTTATTTATTTTGAGAGAGCGAGTGTGAGAGGAAGAAGGGCAGAGAGATGGCGGCAGAGGGTCTGAAGCAGGCTCTGTGCTGACAGCGGAGAGTCTGACGTGGGGCTCGAACTCATGAACCGTGAGGTCATGACCTGAGCTGAAGTCGAATGCTTAACCGACGGAGCCACCCAAGTGCTCCACATTTCCTTGAAATTGTGATGTTTCCTTGGAAGTTCTGCAGGAAGTGTGTTAGGGCGAGAAGAGCTGGTAAGGCATAGAGGACAGAAACTAGCGGGGGATCTACATGACTTCTCTTTCTTTTTCTGGGGACCTCTAGCTCTTTCTCCTTATACCTTCAGGGTATACCCACTGGGAACAATGTGAGGACTCGAGACTTGGGGATGCCCACGGGTGGGAACAGTGACTGCAAACTGCCACTCAGAGAGGTGTCCCTTTGCCCTGAGTCCTAGCACACCAAAGGGCGAGGGGCATAGATAGTGACTGTAATTCCAGCGTCGAGTTTCTGCCATCCACTCACGCATTCACTTATTCACTCATTCATTCAATAACACAATTTTTTGAGTGTCAACTGACTAAATTTTAAGTACTCTTCTGCGTATTTAAGCTGTACCAGTGGGGAAAACAGACAAAGCCATCGCTCTCACCGAGCTCAGGTCTTTGTAGGGAAAATAGAAAATGCGCGTATATGTATGACGGATATTTTGTTATCTTCCTAGTTTTGCCCTTCTGAGCTTTTCTGGAGCTACAAGGCCTTGAGTTCTCAAAACTACGTTTCCCAGACACCCCTGCGGCAGGGCCGGAGTGACCCCTAAGAGGCACTTTCACAGATCTGGAGAGGAAGAGAAGGAAAAACCAACCGTAGTCACCTATGGCGGCTGGGGCGGACAGCTGAGCGGACGCCATGGTGGCCTGGCGAGTGGCCATGGACGAATGGCTACTAGGCCGACTCCTGTGCAGCCACATTCTTGAGGTTTTGCTGGCAGCCAAGCCCCTGTTGCAGCTTCCTTGCAGTTCCTATTCTCTCTATTTCTCTCACATCATCTGAGATGTTTTGTCTGGTCTTAGATCTTCCAGATCTGCCAATGAATGAGTTTATCTACAAACTTCTCCTCTATTGACATTTTCCCTCTTAAAATCCCTCGAGTGTTTTCTGCTTTCCAAATTGAATTATAATGTCAGGTAGCATAAAGTTGCGGTGGCACATGCAGAGAGTAAGTGGGCAGAGGGTGGGTGAGTGGAGCATTCTTCCGGAAGTCAGGGAAGGCTTCTCTGAGGAGCAGATGTTCACAGAGAGAAGAGGTCATGCCGACACTGGAAGGAAACGCATTCCAGCCCTAGGGAATGACAAGGACGAGGGACAAGTGGCAGATACATTGTTGCTGTCTTCACAGAAAAACCTCAAGGTCCATATGGCCGGGGGATGTGCAAAAGGGTATAATGGGTAGGAAATGAGGTCAACAAGGGAGGCGGGGCTCAGTCCAGGGAGAAACCTGGGGGTGGGGGTGGGGGGGCAGAGAGTTTGGATTGTCTCATCAGAGTCTTGAGAAGAAGAGTAACGTGAGGGAACACGGTTGGGTACCACCCCATGTCAGCAGAGCCCATGTCAATTTATCAACTGGGCTCCGATGTTAATAATTATTATGTGTGCAAAATGACAGCGTTCACAGAGAGATTTCATAGCATTGCCCCATCAGGTCTCCACATCGTCCTTGAGATGTTATTACCATATTACAGACTGGAACCTGAAGTTTGGGGAATCTGAATAGGAAAGACACCAAGACACCTGAGATCACTACACAGGTAGTGTCCATGGCTGTTGAATGGATAAAGAAGATGTGATGTGTATATGTGTATATATACACACATATATATGTATACATACACTATATTATATCTATACACACTATATATAGTATATATATAGTATATATATACATTATATATAATGTATATATAGTATATATATATACATTAATATTATGTATGATATATTATAAATACACTATATATTATAATGCATAATATATATCATATATTGCATTGTATATTACATATACACTGTATATTAATATATATTAATATAATACAATTAACATTATTCGACCATAAAAAAGAATGAACCCTTGCCATTTGTAACGACATGGACGGACATAGAGAGTATTATGCCAAAAGAAATAAATCAGAGAATGACAAATACCATATGATTTCACTCATATGTGGAATTTAAGAAACAAAACCAATGGACAAAGGGGGAAAAAAGAGGCAAGCCAAGAAACAGATTCTTAACTATAGACAGCAAACTGATGGTCACCAGAGGGGCAGTGGGGGGGGGGGGATTGGTGATGGGGACTAAGGAATGCACCTGTTGTGATGAGCACCTGGTGTTTTGTGGGGGTGTGGAATCACTCTACTGTACACAATATTACACTGTATGTTAACTAACCGGAATTTCAATAAAAACAAAGCCAAACAAGCAGGTAGGAAGTGGCAAAGCCAAGAATCAAATCCAGGTCTCCCAGTCTAAAGTCAAAGGTGCCTTTGTTACACCCTAGGTGGCTTTGTGACATAAGTATTGAAGTGTCCGCCCCTGGCCCTGCCTAAGAATAAGAGTTAATATTTATAGACCATTTACACTGTATAAGGCACTGCACAGTGTTGGACCCAGGATGTGGCTTGGGCTGGATGAATCCAGAGTCCCAGGGGTTAAGGTCCTCTTTCTTGAGAAGCTTGTCAAATGTTGGGTATTCAGAACAATGGGGCTCCAGTCAAAGTGCTGATTTCCATTCAATAGGGCTGGAATGTCTGAATTCTGCTTTTGTACCTAGCTCTTGGCTGTCACGTGGGGCCAAGGCTACTGACCCAGAGGCAACACTTTGAGTAGCCAGACTTTTTTTTTTTTTTTTTAGAGTATCCAGACTCGATAGCCCTTTACCCAGTTAATTTTTCAGCCAAAAAGTTTCAAGAGGTGCCTGGGTGCCTCAGTTGGTTAAGCATCCAACTCTTGATTTTGGCTCAGGTCATGATCTTAACAGTTTGTGAGTTCGAGCCCCACATTAAGCTCTGCACTGACAGCATGGAGCCTGTTTGGGATTCTCTGTCTCCATCTCTCTCTGCCTTTCTCTCTCTCTCTTTCTCTCAAATATAAATAAACATTAAGAGCAACGACAACAACAAATTTGAGTCTACATTCCATGGCTGGGTCTGGGAGAATAGGCATATAGTAACTCTTAAGGCCAACATACACACTGAAAATCTTCAAAAGACAACTGATTGCTATCCATTAACATAAACCAGTTATAAACCAGTTTCAAAGACTGTTACTTTTACTGTCAAAATATCTAGCTCTGGACTCTATTCAACATTTTTATAAACAATGCCTCTGAGTTAAAACTCTAAATGTATTTGCTTGGACTTAAACACTTTACTACACTGAGGATTGAGAGTTTGCTATCTGAATATAGTCCATAAGAGATTTAAATATTTTTATTTATTTAATTAATTGGGGGGATTTTTTGGAAGAAGAAATCAATTACTTTCGAAGAATTTAAATACATATATACATGCTTCATTATTACTGAAGAATGATCTTAGATTAGGGGCTATATAATATCACTTTAATGGCTTTCACATGTAAAATATGGTCATTTTACTGAATTATTGAATACATTTAATTGCAGGTTGTATACTGTGAACTATTGATCCAATAATTATTCATGTGGACTATTAAAAAGAAATGATTCATTTTTTTTTATTTTACCATGTGAAGCAATGCTTATATATTATTTACAGTTTGAGAGCTAAGGAATAAAAGACTTTTTAGTACAATACAATATTTCTAATGTAGGGCAAGCCTTTGTGGGAGTCCAAGGTAACATTACACAATCAAAAATTAAATAACTTTAAATTTCAGTAGGGGAAAAGGGATACCCTTCCCTCAGTTGAATATTTTAATTGCAGGACTGTTCACCAGGACTCATAAACCTGCCCAATGTAACTGAAATATTTAATATGAAATGTAAAATATTTTAAGTGCTCTGCAGAGTTTTTCAAAAAGAATTGAAGGCGTGTTCTTTCTTTTCTCTTGTTTTGTTTTTTCTTCTTCTTTTTTTTTTTCTTTTTTTTCTTTTTTGGCTCCTACAAAAGGATTTCCTCCTTAGTGCATTTTTCCTTTTATATTAAGAACAAAGGAATTGGGTCAGCCAAGAGTTTCAGCAAGGGGTGTTTTGAGCTCATCACTTAACGAATGGTTAAAAGACAGTTTTGTAGGCGTGTTTCCCTCCTTTGGTTTTTTGCACCCTCCTTGAAGTGACAGTGCCTCAAGCACATCTCCGTGTTTAAGTGTTTACCGTATACCTTGTACTCTGCCAGATGACTGGTATACTATCACCAAGTTAAGTACATACTATGTGCAAGTCAGCTGCCGGCCAGTGTTTTACGTGCACCGTCTATTTAAATGGCTCTGTCATTAACCCCATTGTATAGATTAGTAAAAAGAAAGGCCAAGAAGGTCCATTGGATTTCCAAGCATTTAAATTCAGGGAAGGACAGAGCTCAAAGTCGCAAAGCTGATTTCCCAGGAAAGGAGATCCAGCAAAGGACAGAGCTCAGAGTCGCTCTGATTTTGGCTAACTACTCTCTTTCTACCCTACCATCATTGTCCTTCCACCATTGTCTGGCTACATTTCTCAGACGGGGTGCGGCAGCTCACAGCTCTTTGGCAATGGTGGGAGACTGTTCCCTGGGGAAGGAGTGGCTTATGAAGAGTTTCACCGTACAGAAGGTTGTGTTCATGGAATTATAGGAAGGGGGGAGAGGTCGCAGAAGTTGAACCTACATCGCAGAGAAAGGAGTTTAAATGGGAACACGGGAAGAATATGAGATATTTCCACCAAGTTAATCTTATGATCACAGTTATGGTTGCCTACGCACATTAGAAAGTAACGTGAGGGGCAAGTTGGAGGTGGTAAGGAATAAACGGCAAAGAAACTAATAACTAGTCCAGATGGCAGATGACTAGGACGTTCATTCAAGCTCTGCTCACACTTTATTGTTCGTATGAATCCCCCGGGGATGTTGTTAAAATGCCAAATATGATTCAGTACGTCTGGGATGGGGACCCAAAGTTTGCATTTCTAACAAGCATCCGGGTGATGTCCGTGGAACGTGTTCAAATAGCATCAAGTAGAAAGAAGTGAGAACATTGGCTCTCGGGGTTTAATTCCTGGACCGACGGCATCACCATCACCTGAGAATCGGGGCCACGGGTTCTCTGGCCCAACCCTTTCCAATTAGTCAAAATGTCTGTGGGTGGACTCAGGCATCAGTATTAAGGGTAAACGTCCAGGAGGATTTCAATGTGCGGTCTGAGAGTCGACCAGTGACGGAGAGCGGAAGAAGGGGAGATGAAGAAAAATTGACACTTGAAACACGTATTTAGGAAGTAGAGCCAACAGGGGTCAGTGAAAGAGTGGAGCTTATTAGATCCTGCTTATGTTAAAAGGGTTTAGGATGACTTAAATTTATCTTCAAGCCCCTGCTTTTTTTCCTCAAGTACGAAAGGTTTTATAATCTTTCTACTGAAAGCATAGGTCATGCTTGGAAAAACCTAACATCTTCTGTCAGGCAATTAAGCAATTTGGATACTTAATTAATTAAAATTAATGAACAATTGGACCTAAATAAAAGCCCATTGCATAAAAGAGCTTTTTAACGAAACACGTGAATTTGCTGGAAAAATTCAGGGTGGTGATAGGGATTAAGAATGATGGGGATGACGATTTCAACAAATAGACAACATTACTCCCGACATTTCTTGTAAACCACCCATGAAATATCTGGCAATCTAAACAGAGAGGGAATGTTCGTGCTGCTTTATAGAACACAGTATTTCATGTTAGAGAATGAACTTTAATTAGAACATCACTGGTGTCAAATTAGTAATAAATGTTTAAGACAAACTGAGATAACGAAACTACGGGAACACTGCCACGAATGTAAAGTCTGCTGTAAATTGCAAGGAATGTACATTTTCCATTAGCACACAGTCATAAGCATAAAAATGATAAAAGGTTACATATAGTTTTGGATGTTCCTTAACATGGTTAAAATTATTGCAAAGGAATGGTGTCTGCAGCACCTAAGATTCCCGGAGCTTAAATATGCCCGGGTTCCCGTCCCTGCGTCTTTCCTTTGGAGCTGTGTCATGCTGAGGAAACTGTCGACCTTCAGCCTGGCTTGTCTCCTTTGTGAAATGAGAATGAGGATTCCTGATCCGGCACCACGTGGATCACGTGTGGCCTGTGGGATGGCCAGGTGACTTCACGGAAAGACCGTGGACTTTGATATCAAAGAACTTCAACTCCAGGGCTCTGTGGGCCCTGGTGCAGCAAAACTGGGGCCTGCTACGTATCATGTTTCTCACTTGCAAGATGAAGATAAGATGCCGCTCTCAAAACGGTTGTCGTGAGAATCGTGTGAAATAACGCAACTAAAAAAATGGCATGCGGAAGGTATCTGATAATAACAATTAACACCGGTACCCATGAGCATGAAGATATCAGGTATACTCTGCAGACAATAGGGGCCAATTTAATTTATTATTTTTGTCCTGTTAGTGTCCTGCGGGCCCTTCGTCTGACAATGTAGACACAGCCGTGAAAAAAAAAAAAAAGCCTAATACTCTCTCTTCCTATATAAGCTCATATGGAAGGCTTAAGAGAGGTAAGTAATGTCTATATAAGTCTGCATTGGTAAAGTAAACATGGTCACACGTTATTTGACACTCTTTTTACCAAAAGATAGGATCTAATCCCCTCCCCTGGAATCTGTACTGGCCTGTGAATGTTTTGACCAATAGAGCCCAGGAAAAGTGAAACGCTTTAGGTTCCAGGTTCCATGCCTAGCTTTTAAGAGGCCTGGAAGCTTCTGGGGTGCATGGGTGGCTCAGTCGGTTAAGTGTCCCGACTTGATTTCAGTTCCGGTCATTCTGGAGTTCGAGCCTCGAATCCGGCTCTGCTCTGGCAGTGTGGAGCCTGCTTGGGGTTCTCTCTCTCCCTCTCTCTCTGCCCCTCCCTTGCTCATGCTGTCTGTCTGTCTGTCTCTCCCTCCCTCTCAAAATAAATAAAAAAGAAACAAAGAATTTGAAAAAAATAAAAACAAAAAGAGAACTGGAAGCTTCTGCCTTGGTTTTGGGGAGCCCCGAGTCCCCCTTGCTGGGGAGAGCACATGGAAGGTTGTTCCGTGGAAAGGGAGACGGGCACAGAGAAGCCAGCCCTTCTAGCTGCCCCTTCTAAGGCAAAGGCACAAGAGCGAGGCATCACTTAAAAATCACAGAATGACATGACTGATGCCCCATAGAGCAGAATCGCCCAGCCGAACCCTCTCTGAGTTCTTGATCGGCAAAAGCATGCCATGTAAGAAAATGGTTGTTCTTTCAGGTCACAAAACTTTGGGTCATTTGCTATGCAGCGATAGCCAACAGAAAACACCTGTCTCGTCAGGTCCACGCATGTGCAGGAGTTCTGCACGTCCCCTGTGTGCCAGGATAACCTGTCGAGTCCAATGTTTGGCTAACGTATCTTCCCAGGTCCTATAGCAGGAACCATTCATATGGACGTCTTGGTCGTGTTAGGGATCTTGGCCTGAGGAAATCAAAATGTTGACAAGTACATGAATCTTTGACTGCCATGCCGAAGATTTGAAATATTAACTTGTTAACACGGCTGACCATCTTCTTGCCTTTCGGCCTAGAATTTTCCAGATGGCTTATTACAATTCTCTCTTCTATTTTCACAGCCCAAGATGCTATTTTCACAGCCCAAGAAATGACATTTTTTTTCCCCCTCCCTCATAGCTGTTAAAGAACAAAACTTCAACTTAGTAAATTTGAAGATCTAATCGGCTTTCCTGGATGAATCCTGAATCAGGCAGTTCCCCTTCTAATAGGCGTTTGGAGGTGTTTTACAAAAGGGAAAGTTCTCACAGGCAGAAGGAGGGTGGGGCAAGGACGCTATTAGCAAAAGAAAAGAAAGGACTGTTTTTGGTCCAGGACACTTCTCTCTGCAGGGGACCGGAACAGGAAGCTTCAGGTTTTCATCCCACACATATGTCGTCAGTGCTGATCACGAAATTTCAGCCAGGGAGAGGCGGAAACTGTAATTAAGTCCTGGTTTGCCGTCTTGGTGGCGGTGGGGGTATAATAACTCCATGTGGGGCTTGTTCCTTTTTTAACACTCCCCATCCAGAACATTAGCTCTCTAGGGATGAGCGAAACTAGGAGAATCCCAGGTCTAGGGATGAGCAAAACTAGGAGAACCGCAGGATAAAGGGAGAGCTGTAAAATTTCTCAACCTAAACCCTTGCACTAAGAGACTTGATCTAACTCTGGCATGGCTTCTAGAACCTTAAAGCTGTGTCCCTAGGATGCTCCCCCCCGCCCCCCGACCAAATCCCTTAAAATGCCCAGGTAAGAAGATCAGTGGTGCCAGGAGAATTTACTATTTGTTCCAGCCCAATCCTGATGATAGGACTCAAGGCCCCTGACCCTCCTCAGAAAGCAGTTACTTCAGAAAGTTTGTGGTGATAATCCTTTACCTGTCCCTTTGAGACACAAGTCTTCTGTCACCCAGAACTACCTCCCCAGGACCCGGGAGAAGACCCTTTGAAATGCAGACACTCCAGCAGGTGGCTAAGACCTCCCAGTTCTTTGGGGCTGAGGGCCCAGCTGGGAGCCACACTGCAAATTGCACACCACCTCCCTTCAGTGGGAAGTTTGCGTCCCCTCCCGCAGCAAACCTGCATGGCCTCCCAGGGCCAAAACTGCCCCCACCACACTTCTGGCGCCTTTCAGAGCCTTCCCTTAAGCAACTCCTGGGGACGCCTGGGCGGTCAGTCTATTGGACTTCCAACTCTAGATTTAGGCTCAGGTCATGATCTCACAGTGTGTGAGTTCGAGCCCCACATCGAGCTCTGTGCTGAAAGCATGGAGCCTGCTTGAGATTCTCTCTCCCTTTCTCTCTCTGGCCTTCCCTGCCTCCTCTCTCTCAAAATAACTAAATAAACATTTAAAAAAAACACACACGCAGCATTAAAAAAGTCTCTTGCCTTTGTTTTGGCAAAGTCAAGCTCAATTCGTACTGGACTTTCCTCCTCGTTGCAGTATTTATCTCTGAACAAAATCCTCCTTCACCACCTTTAACTAGAGTCTGGCTTTGTTCTCTTTGACAGGAGCCTTAGAACAGTTCAGAAGGGTGGAGGCGGGCGGGGGGGGGGGGGGGGGGGGGGAAGGGGAGGGGAAGGAATGGAGATACAGTCTATAAATGGAAGAGGTCCTTTGTGATAAGAGGAGGAGCCCCAGAACTCAGAAAGATAACTTTCATCTCTTGTCTGCTTGTCTCCCCCACTCTTCCGATATGCTGATTCATTACTACTTTTCTTCTACATCAGTAAATTCTCTCACATTTTTCTCAGAATGTATTTCCCACCATAAACCTTTCATATGACATATTCAAGCCTATACTCGTGTCAAAAGTTGTCTGTATACTCGCCTACAGTCAAGATTTCTTCAAGCTAACCTCATCCTGGTCAGCTGCTGCAGAATTGATGTCATCCATTTTTGAAGGAGAGGAATCTCTTGATCTAACACCAACGTTAAAACAACAACAAAACAAAAAACAAAACCAAAACAAACAAACAAAAAACTAAGACAAAACACACATAATGTTAGACAGAAACCAGCAGAGGACATCTGGAAATCTTACTCATGGTAACTTGGAAAGATTTTCGTAGATAATCTGAGAGTTCTTATGATTCCATTCTAAAAACTCTCAGTATTCTTTCATTAGCTCATTCATTCAGCAAGTAATGTCTGAGTCCTGCGTGTTTCCAGTCAATGAGCTAGGAAATCAATCCTGAATAGGGTACAGTTTCGTTCCTAAAGGACACCATAAATTAGAGACAGACTGACACGCGAACAGACCATTTTAATGCAACTAACTATGTGGTCCATTTAAGTCGTACTAAAGCTTGTCTGATCATAAAATGGATTGCAGAGCTTATAAAAGCTAACGTTTATGGGCACCTCTATCGGAAGCTCTGGTTTGATTGACTTGGGTCTGGTCCAGAAATTTGTTTTTCACAAGGTTCCTGAGTGTGTGTGTGTGTGTGTGTGTGTGTGTGTGTGTGTGTTTTAAGAGTTTGGAGATACTGAGCCGAAGGTTACTTCCTGGTGCTGCAGGAATGATGAGGAGAGGTAACCACCACAGCCTGGGTAAAGGGAATGGCACAAAGGGAGGAACCATGTGAATAGGGCTTCTCAGCATGTGTAGGAGTTCACCAAGCAGACTGGGGGAAGAGTTTATTCCAAGCACAGTGCACATTCTGTTCCAGATTACAGAGGCATGATCATAGACAGCTACTGCATTTCGTGAAGTCACTGGGCATTTATGGAAGTAATCTGAGAATGCAGACGAGTCCAAGACTGGGGCAGAAAAACAGAAGAGGACTTTTAGCAAAGGGCCTTTTAAGGAATCACCTGGAATTTTGAAACTATTGAATGAATTGAAGCAGAGTGTTGACATGTAGCAACGTGGAACCCAAACTAAAGCTTCTGCACACTTAAAAAGCTCTTGAAGTCGTCCTGAGAGCTCTGACGAGGGTATATTTTACACGTATTCTAGGAAGACGCTGGGGTTTTAAATCAAGCAAGTCTGGGTCCTTTTCTGCTCCTGACCCTCCGTGCTCATAATTAACCATGATGACTCCCTTTCCTCATCACTAAAACAGCCATAATCATAACTTTCAAGCTTCTGTAAGAGTTAATCAATAAAAAAAACAGAGATAAGCCACGTGGAAATCGGAAGTGACACGCCTCAGGACAAGGAGACACAGGGGCATTCAGACGGCCTGGCGTGTACGTTATGTGACATTACATGACACAATTTCCACTTAAATCATTTCGAGATGCTGATATTGTTATATTTGTCGCAGGAATGAAAAGCTGGGGCTCCGAGAGTTATTCTATTTTGTTCAACAACACGAACTAAGCCGGAGAGCTCACCCAGAGGCAAACCCAGGTTTGCACCTTCCAGGGGCAGCTCCTTGCCCTACGCTTCGCCCCCTGAACTTGCCCCCAGAACAACTTTCCTGAGTCTAGAAGGGACTGAATACATCCTCTCCTGGAAGGGACTCATCATTGCCTCACGCTTGCCACGGCCAGATCCAGGCAGACAACTCCTTTGGTTTTATTCTGAACCTCTAGGTCTCCACTTTCACCGATGTTCTTTATGGTTGATGTGATGCTACTGAAATATCGAGCTCCAATTCCCTTCAGTGAGCTTTTTCTAGCACATAGGGTGTTAGACACATACTCGGTGGTAGATAGTTCCAAACCATGGCGCCTGATGTTGGAGGAACAAAAACAAATATGGCTGATTCCCGCTTTGAGTGCAAAGGCACACTATTCAGAGGGGTAAAGAGAACTGTCTCTGGAGTCAGAAGGTTGGGGTTCAGAATGCCATGTCTGCCACTGGCCAATGACACGAAAGTACCTGACACCCAGCGGGTCTCAGTTGCCCAGTCTATGAAATGGAAATAATAGCATTACCCGTACATGTTGAATACTTAGTGCCTAAAGGATCATACAATAGATTTTTGTGGCCGTCATCATCATCATCATCACCATTACCATTTTATTATTATTACTGCTATTATTAGAGGTAACAGAGGTATGTTTATGGTACTGGACTTGGAAATGACTAACTGCTACCAGGAGGAGTGGCGTTGTATAAGAGATGTTCTGAGAGAGGTACAATTTTGACTGACGGAAGAAGAAGGAAGCTTGAGAGAATACTTTCTGCTGGGGTGAAAAGCGGCCTGCGTGAAGAATGAGACGAGTGGATCTGAGTCTTGGGTCCATCTGACCAATTGGCTTGGCTAAGTCCTTTCAACTCTTGAGCTTGATTTTTCCTTAGTTTTAAAAAGGACATAATATCCCCCCACACACTCCAATTTCTCCGGTGTTGTGAGGGTCTCCTGGGAGCATTTATGGAATGGCCAAGCTACCTGTTCACTACCTGGGTCCTTCTGAGGTAGACCCCCAAAAACCTGCTTTCGGCACCTCTGATCTTCCCAGATTCTCTACAGGCACACAGCATCTGTGCCTACTTTCATTTTGCAGAATTTCCTCTTGGACCATCTCGCGTGTCCCCAAAGAGCTCAATGAGCCTCTTAAGAACTTTCAGGGCCTCTGGTTTGCTCAGTTGTTTAAGCATCTACTTCAGATCAGGTCAGGATCTCACAGTTTGGTTCAGGAATTCAAGCCCCGCATCGCGCTCTCCCGTCAGCACAGAGCCCACTTAGGATTCTCTGTCCCCCTCTTTCGCTGCTCCTCCCCCATTCATTCTCTCTCTCCCTCCCCCCTCCTCTGTCTCAAAAAATAAATAAACAACAACAAAAAACAAGAACTTTCTTTCATGCTAGATTCACCTGGCCAGGGGTGCACATGAGGGTCATATCTAGTTTGACCGGCCTTTACTGAGTCATGTTGCAGTATAACTAAATGTTGGCTTTGGTCACATGGTCTCACCGTCAAAAGCCTCACCTCTATGTTCACCGGGATCCTGCTGTTTCCTGCTTCTCTATCGTTTGATCTGGCACTGCACCCTCAGGTGTAAAACATGGTCTTGTTTTTTCCTGCTCTTGTCCCACCTTTGTGCTCAGTTTGCATCAGTCCTATAGTATTCTGTTTCTGGATGCTCAAGTCGGTTTTCCTGTAGGATCTTTCTCAGGTTCCAAGGTTCTCTTTGGAGAACCTCTTTGGCATTTCCAGCATCCGTTTCCATGCTTCAGAAGGCTCTGTCAGGCAATAAATGGACCGTCTCAGAGAGCAAAGAATCTCTCATTCTAGTCAATAAAAATGCAGCGCTGGTGTCATCAAAAATAAGCATAATAGCAAATATCCCTCGTCATCGAAATTTCTGATTACCTGGCTTGAACACCGGGGTTTATTTACTGATTCTTGGGAACCAGAGGAAAATACCTACACATCAGTCAGTGCATGGGAAATAGTGCAAAAACAAAATATCCAAACTTAGGTTCAGTGGCAAGTCCTTTCACCACGATGTTTTCTGGTTTCCTTTGGCAGATCGGAAATAACCCTCATAAATTAGCATGCATATGCACATACAGTGCCAGAAACATTGTGGGTTCTTAGTAAAGAATTTAGGATAATGATGAGGAAGAGGATGACGATGATGATGGTCACCATTATCATAGCATAGACATTGTCCCTCCAGCTCCCTAAACAGCCGTATCTAGTATGAAATGACTTTACTGGATCACGTTTCAATATAATCCTTTGCTTTTATGGAAATTTCCAGCAAGCTCCATGAGCAGCTAAAAATTGAAGAGTTATCCAAGGCAGAGCAGGCCCCATAATCAAGCACACTTAGGCCAGGAATAAGATTCACTTGGTACAGGTATGTAGTTCTGTAAATCTGAGTCTGTCGCATGCAACTGGCTACTCAATTCGATCATCGATTAGGGCTTATTTTGAAAGGCACATTTTCTCTCTTGGCTCGTCAATCTCTTCAAAACTACCTCCATTCAGCCGTGATGACGCTTATTTGCAAATGTCTTTTTACACATCCGATCTCTTTCGTGAGACTGCCAGCTCTTCAAGGGCGGGACCCTCACTCAGACTTGTTCATCTCGGCAGGTACCATCTAATGGCATAGCCAATGGATACCAGTGGTTCAAAGAGACAGAAGAGAGGAAGGAAAGACTGAGTTTTGCAGGAGATATAAATTCAAGGAAGATACACAGAGCTGAATGATATAGACTGTGAGACCCTGAGTGAAGTGACTCAGACCTCTATCATGGATATTCATAAAATCATATTTTGTACAGAGCCTTAATGGCCCAGGCTTGGCTGGGAGCTCTGCCTTCACAGGAAAACCTGGATCATGACTCACTCCATGGCCTCAAGCAAATCACACCATCTCTTTTAGTTAATATCTGTTGATAAATTAATTTCTTCACTAACGTTTCATTCTATAGAGGGAGGTTGCCGATTAATTAATTAACATACATAAAGTGCTTCGATTAAGGTAATTGCCATTAGCTGCAAATAGTCTCATAAGTCCCTGTTTGGAAATAATCCAAAACCACTATTTCTCAAGGGATTTCTGATAATTATCCAATGTTCTCCAGAAAGTCCTACATTACAGCACCCATTTCCGAAGTAATTAATTTTTCCTTTCTAAAAGTTTGACTCTAGCCATTAAGATGCCTATAGTTCATTTCAGTCATCCCTTAGATGAACCTACACGACATTAGAGCTGATGGTATTTGGAGATAATCTATCCCTTCTCTACCTTAAATATATATATATATATATATATGTATATATGTATATATATATATAATATTTATTATATTTAATATATTAGCAGCAGATATGTTCTTTACAAATTATGATGGAAGATAGGAAGTTTAGCTAAGGAATAAAACTTTAGATCCAATGATATTTAGAACACACACAGTGCTTTCCAGAATATTGTCACTTACAGCATCATATCTAATTTCTAGAACTTTCCTGAAAGTTAACCACTGTCATTACTGCTTCACATGACGTGGTTTAGTTGAGTATGGTGGTGAAGCGTAGCTCTGTATACCTGTATGGTAGAATATTATTCAGGTATAAGAAAAGAATGGACCCCTAATACATGCTACACCATGGATTAGCCTTGAAAAGCTTATGCTAAGTGAAATAGGGCAGATGTAAAAGGACAGATACTCCATGATAACACTTACAAGAAATGCCTGGAATGGGCAAATTCATAGGGGTAGAAAATAGATTAGAGGCTACCATGTTCCGGAAAAAGAGAATGGTTGCACTGCTTAATGGGTACAGATTTCCTGTGTGGGTGATGAGGGCTTTTTAGAAATAAGTGATGGTGATGGCTGCACAATATTTTGAACGTAGTTAATGCCACTGGACCGTAGAGTCAAAAAGGATCAGAGTGGCACATTTTGTGTTTGACATTGCACCACAAATGTAAAACGACAATGACAACGAAAAATAACAGAGAGTAGCTCTGCAGCAGGGCCATTTGGGTTTGGAATCCAATCCACCACTTCCTGGCTATGCGGCACTTTTTACCGTTTTCTCATTTGTAAGATGGACTAAAAGAGACAATCGTATGCAGACATGTTATTATTGAGTTGGGGAAAATTATGTAACATCTCCGCAAATTTGTGTCAGATATTCCTGGCAAAGTCTAAACCTAGTCCCAGGTCCTTTGACCCTCAAAGTCTGCACTCTTCCCATGTTTTGACCACTTTGTTGGTCAATGTGAGATTGAGCAAAAGAAGCCTTCTATATATTATGTAAATTGAGTAATGCTCTCTGTCTGTTCTCCAAATATTCATAATTACTTTGATATTAATATATTTTATGAGATGAAGTTTAATCTCTAGGAGGTATATCTATAGAAATAAGATGGGAAATGATGTCTCATGGAACAGAAATTCAGTAGACTTGATATCTAATAGTTCTGTCTAACCCTAGGTGAGCCACGTTTGTCTTCAATTTCAACACTTCACGGTTCTCTTCTTTAAAATACGTGAATTGGGGGTACCTAGGTGGCTCGGTCAGTTGAGCATCCGACTTCAGCTCAGGTCATGATCTCATGGTCTGTGAGTTCGAGCCCCGCTTCAGGCTCTGTGCTGACAGCTCAGAGCCTGGAGCCTGCTTCCGATTCTGTGTCTCCCTCTCTCTCTGACCCTCCCCCATTCATGCTCTGTCTCTCTCTGTCTCAAAAATAAATAAACATTAAAAATTTTTTTTTTAATATGTGAATTGGATGCTCGGGGAAGAAGGCAGAGTAGGAGGACCCTGCACTCACCCCATCCCATGTTTTCAATTAGATCTCATCCACATCCAAGTCAATGAACTGGAGAGCGATCAGAAGACTGATGGAACAAACTCCACAACTAAATATGGAGAAGAAGCTGCAGCTGAAAGGTTAGGAAGGTCAGAAAGGAGGAGGAAGCTTCCCACAGCTGGGAGACAGCTGCGTGCACAGAAAGGTCAGAGAAATGGACCAGGGGGCTCACTGGGGAGCACTAATCCCCATGACTTTTGGCTTTAAAAACCAGAGGGGTTGAATTCTGTGAGTCTGTAAACCAAGAGGGACTTTGAAACCTGGGCCTTTGAAAGCCAGCTGTCTCAGCATTGGGTGAGCCAGGAGGGCAAGAGATAGCTGGGTAGCCCCACGTAAAGGAACGACAGCCTGTCCAGAGCAGAAACACAAAAATGGCAGCTTACACAATGCCATGGGGCAAACGGGAGGCGGATATGTTCACACTGACTTCACCATGTGTTGGGAAGACTTCTCCAAAATGGAGGCAGAGGGCAGGCACCATTTTTCTCCCTCATCCCCCAGAATAAGACACAAAGACACCTGTGGGAGGAAGGGCTGCACAGACACTTGCTACCCAACCCACTAGCAGTGCGCCATGACCACGAGTTCTCCTGAGGACACGTCCGCTTCACACTTGCTAGCCTCGGCCCAGGGCAAATTTCGTTATGCAGCACATGCCCCCTCATCCAGTCACTGGGTGCATAGCTGCCGCCATTCACCTTGGAAGATCCACCATGATGCACCCAGCCTGAGCCCCAGCCATCACTGTGTCAGCCCAGCTCTGTGTGCCCAGCTGCCAGATGTGTAGCTGTCACCACACGTGTCCAACTGCCTCCATCAGGTGCTGGGCCCAGCTGTCCCAGGCTTGTCACGCACCATGCCCAGGCTTGTATCCCTAGCCGCCCTGGCGCACAGCCTCTCCCCTACCCCCTCCCCCCAGCTGCCATAGTTCTTCAAGACTGTCATAGGACTAATGGCCCAGCACCAATTTCGCTAACACTGCTTCCCTGCTCCTAATTTACCTGCTGGGCATGCCCCCTCACCGCTCACCTGCCCAGGTCCCACTAACACCAGAGAGCAAGCACAGCCCACGACAGGCAAAGAGTCAGTGCAGACAACTGCAGCGAAAGGAAAAGTGACTCAGACACAACTGCAGGGTGAAAGAAACGCACATGGGATCTGCTCCTGAAGTGCCAAGTGCACTAAACAGGGGACACTGCACTGCAGAGCACAGCATGACCTCTTCTTCATAAAGTCACTACGTTCGAGAGCAGAAGACACGGCTGACTTTCTTAACACCCAGAAATAGACACAGGGAGGCAGACAAAATGAGGAGACAGAAATTTGTCCCAAATGAAAGAACAGGACAAGGCCACAGCCAGGGATCTAAGTGAAACTGATATAGTAACATGCCTGCTAGAGAATTTAAAATAATGATCATAAGGATACGCACTGGACTTGAGAAAAGACTCAAAGACATGAGTGAGACCCTTAACACAGAGAGAAGAATAACAGAAGAGATAAAGAGTATAATAAATGACATGAGAAACACACTTGGTAGAATGAACAGTAGGCTGGAAGAAGCAGAAGAGTGAACTTGTGACCTAGAAGACAGAGTAATAGAAAGTAATTAAGCTGAACAACAACAACAACAACAACAACAACAACAAAACAAAAAGAAAAAAAAGAAAAGAAAAAGAAAAATAGAATTATGCAAAATAAGGTGAGACTTAGGGAACTCAGTGACTCCATCAAACACAATAAGATTCGTATTATAAGAGTCCCTGAAGAGGAAGAGAGATAAAAGGGGACAGAAAATTTATTTGAAGAAGTAATAGCTTAAAACCTCCATAATCTGGGGAAGAAAACAGATATCTGGATCCAACCGGCACAAAGAACCCCCAACAGAATCAACAAAAGCAACCCGACAACAAGATATATTATAATTAAATTTGCAAAATATAGTAATAAAGAAAAAAATTAAACAGCAAGACAAAAGAAATCATTGATTTATGAGGGAAAAGCCATAAGACTAGCAGGAGATTTCTCAACAGAAACTTGACAAACCAGAAGGGAGGGGTAGGATGTATTCAAAGTGTTGAAAGGAAAAAGTCTGAAGCCAAGAATACTCTATCCACCAAGGCTATCATTCAGAATAGAAGGAGAGATAGTTTTCCAGATGAACAACAGCTAAAGGAGTTTGTGACCACTAAACAAGCTCTGCAAGAAAGGTTAAAAGTAACTCTTCAAAGGGAAAGGAGAGACTGGAAGTTACAGTAGAGAGGTAGGAAACACAAAAGCGGTAAAAGTGAAATTTTCTGTAAAAAGCCAGTTAAGGAACTCACAAAAAAGGATATAAAATATAATAACAAATACCTAAAATGTGGGGAGGAAAGGAGAAAAGAATGAGTCCAAACTTAAACCACCATCAACTTAATATCAAATGCTATATGCAGAAGAGAGTTACATATGAATCAAACCGTAACCATATACATACCACTAGTAAATATGCAAAGAATTAAGAGAAAGAAATCCAAATATATCACTAAAGAAAATCAGCAAAATATGAAAGAGAGAAAGACAAAAAAGGACAAGAGAAAATCTTCAGAAACAACCAGAAAACAAATAATAATATGACAGTAAATCTGTATCTATCAAAAATTACATTGAATATAAATGGACTAAATGTTCCAATCAAAAGGCATAGGGTGACGGGATGGGTAAGAAGCAAACAAACAGATAAACAAACAAAGACCTATCTATATGTTCCCAGAAAAGATTCACTTTAGACCTAAAGACATGTGAAGATTCAAACTGAGGGTATGGAGGAACATCTATCATGCAAATGGATGTAAAAGAAAAGCCAGAGCAGCGATACTTACATCAGACAAAATCGACTTCAAAACAAAATCTGTAATAAGAGAAAAAGGACCCTGTATGATAATAAAGGGGACAGTCTAACACGAAGACGTAAATATTTTAAATATTTATTCACCCATATACATAAACATCATACAATTATTGTATTATTATTGATGAGTTTACTTTATGTTTTGATTAACTGTTTTATGTACTTGGCCGTCCCAATGTATATGCAAAAATAAACTATCGGGGCTTCATCAAAATAAGAAGCTTCTGCACAGAAAAGGAAACAATCAATAAAATTCAAAGTCAACCTATGGATTGGGAGAAGATATTTGCAAATTATGTATACAATAGAGGGTTAATATCCAAAATATATAAAGAACTTATTCAACACCCAAAAAACAAATAATCCAATTAAAAATGGTCAGAAGACATTAACAGGTATTTTGCCAAAGAAAATATCCAGGTGGCCAACAGACACATGGAAAGATGTTCATCATCACTTACCATGGTCTGTGACTTCGGATCAGTGTCAGGCTCTGTGCTGACAGCTCAGACCTTGGAGCCTTCTTCAGATTCTGTGTCTCCCTCTCTCTCTTCCCCTCCCTTATTCATGCTCTGTCTCTCAAAAATGAATAAACATCAAAAAAATAAATAAAAAAAGAAACAAAATAAAGGAGCAAAAGGAAAGAATTAAGAGAGAGAGGGACAAACCAAGAAACAGACTCTTAACTATAGAGAAGGAATTGATGGTTAACATAGGGGAGAGGGTGGGCGGATGGATGAAATACGTCATGGGGATTAGGGAGTATACTTGTTGAGATGAGCACAAGGTATTGTCTGGAAGTGTTGAATCACTATATTGTACACCCGAAACTAATATAACACTGTATGTTAACAAACGAATTAAAATAAACACTTAAATAAAGTATGTGAGTCAGAAGTTCAGATGATCTCTTTATCACAATATAGTTAAAATTTTGTGATTTTTTTTAAACTACGCATTGCTTGTGGGTGTGGATGTGTCTTAGGTGGAGAACAAGTAAAAGAGAGAGTAAGTTGGTGTTAGGTCATGGCAGGTATTAAGTGGTAGAGTTCTGATGGAACCCAAGCGATCTGATCAAGCCCAGGTTTGTGTTATAAGCCATCAAACTGTACTGCCTCATAGAAAGCATACAAACAGAATATAGATTATAAAATGGATGGGGATCCAGATGAATTTGACCCATTAATCCTGCCATGATGTGATAGAGGAAGGAGATTCGGCATCGGTCAGACTGGAGTTTAAATCCTGAATTAGTATCTATATGACCTCTGGGCTTACTTTCGTTACCTGCCTGGTTTTATATTTTATTGTGTTATGTATGTTATCAAGTAAGATCGGGTTTTCATTTTTAATCTCTAATTTAGTATTGCATTGATTGCATTTCTTATCAATGAGCCTTAGACCTAAGTGGGAATTAAGAAAAGAATTCTGTTTACAATAGTATAATAAAGAATAAAATACTCAGGAATAAACTTAAGTAACAAGACAAAAAGAGATCTTGTACACTGAAAACTATGAAATATTGATGACAGAAATTAAATAATACATAAATAAATGGAAAGGCATCCTATGTTCATGGATTGGAATGGATTGGAAGACTTAATATCGTTAAAATGTCCATACTATTCAAACAGATCTACAGAGTCAGTGCTTCCTCCTGAAAATATCAATAATATTTTTACAGGAAAAATAATCCTAAAATTCATATGGAATCACAAAAGACTCAGAGCAGCCAAAGGGATCTTGAGAAAGAAGAACACATCTGGAGTCATCCCACTTCTGGTTTCAAAATATGTTACAAATCTATAGTAATTAAAACAATATGGCACTGGAATAAAGGTTGACAGGTAGACCAATGGGACAAAATGGAGAGCCTGAAATTAGACCCATTGATATACAGTCAATTGATCCCGCCAAAGTGCTAAGAGTGCACAATGAGGAAAAGATATCTAGTCTGTAAAGGGTTTAGTTCCCCTCACAATAGCTGAGTTTTAAGAGAATTGTCAATGCCTTAAGTCAGGAGAAAAGAAATCTGCATTTTGATATTGAGAAATGTTAGAGGTAGTTCGAGAAGGAGAAACTTTCTGGATATTCTTTCATTCTTCCTAATCTGTGAACTACCAAGCTGATTTTCCTCTATGCACCTATAACTGGCATTGTTACTAAAAATTGCATGCATAAGAGACTCTTAAAAACTGAGAATAAACTGAGGGTTGATGGGGGGTGGGAGGGAGGGGAAAGTGGGTGACGGGCATTGAGGAGGGCACCTGTTGGGATGAACACTGGGTGTTGTATGGAAACCAATTCAACAATAAATTTTGTATTAAAAAAATTGCATGCGTAGGCAATGAGGGTTTCTATGAAAAGAATGACTGTTTTTCTACCTATGTGTTGAATGAAGAGATGCAATGATGCATGCAGAACACCAGGACTAGGCAGAGACCGCATACATCCAACATTTAACCTTGGATTTGACCCTTGGAGCCATCACACTCAAGCATTAAGGCATCCCCCACATGGGTAGACGAAGATCCAAATCCATCAGTAAAGGCCTCAGCTGCCTTTACGTGCAGGCAGACTAACTTATTTTAGTCCAGAATGTTATTATCTTTCCAGGTAAGAAATTACCCCCCAGAAATACCTTAGAAGCTCCCCGTGGATTAAAATTTGGAAATGGTGTCATGTTCAAATGGGTGGCTTTGGGCCAACTTGTGTGTTTCTGTATTCATCTCAATGTGCATCATATCCTTAAATATTTCTCTCAGTATTTTTCATCAGCAAATCCAAAAGGGAACACGAAGGGTTCCGAATCAGGTAAATTCTATCTACACTTTTGTCCTGGTGGTGATGAAACATTTATCTTTTGTGGAGCTATCGCTACAACCATCCAGGAGGTGCCGCTTACGTCAAACCATGTTCACTCCAGATAAAACCAACCAGGAAGAAAGTGCCTCCTCTTAAACTTTTTCTATCACTGTGTTTGCCTTCCTTCTCTCCTTACAGTAAATTTTCCTCACATTGATGACAACGATAATATGTAGCAACCTTTCTTCAGGTGTACACGGTGTGGCTGGGTTTCTTCCAGTGCTTTGCTATGGTGTTAATGTTCCTCTGTATTTATTTGCTCATTCGAATGAAAATCCTGACAATAGAATTCAAGTCTAGTTGTTTACTGACGCGTTAGGGAAATAGAATCTGCGTCCGTAGGCCCAAATATTAGTCATAAGCCTAATGATTGGGAAATTAATGATGGCGATAACATTTAAGCAGCAATATTTATACAGCAATTTACACTTTTGTATATATTACTGCATTTGATTTCTGTTAAAGTAGGAAGAACAGATGGTAGTTTATAAGATATAAGATTTGATGTTTTATAAATGAAGTGTTTTAATTATATGCAAAGATATGGGACTGAAAGCATTAAGTTCTATGCTTGAGATTACATAGAGCAGACATTGCCAAACCTCCCCTCGTGTCTTTGTGATTTTAGATTATGTAATCTTTTCACTGTGTTTTGTTGTTTCACCTCTGTATCAAGAGGTCTCTTTATTTCCTTTTCATTTTTGAACGTTTATTGATTTATTTTGAGAGAAAGAGAGTGAGCACGAGTGGGGGGAGGAGGGCAGAAAGAGAAGGAGAGAGAGAGAATCCCAAGCAGGTTCCACGCTCAGCACGGAGTTCACCGTGGGACTCCCAACTCACAATGGTGCGATCATGGCCTGAGCTGAAATCAAGAGTCAGGCACTCAACCTCCTGCGTCATCCAGGTGCTCCCAAGAGGTCTAAGTTTAAAAGAAGGGGTAAGACAGTGTTGCCTTCTTCCTTTATCACAACTCTTTCCTTACCTCTGGTTTATAACTGTTTCCTGCTATTTGTTGTGTGCACACCTGAAACTGAGGTACAAGTGACCTTTGGTATGTTGCCTAAACATATTTATTCATGTTGTTTCTGTGAGTAGGGTCTAATTTACGGAACTGTATCCCAAAGCCCACCTTGGGGAAAGTGAGTTTCCAGACACTTGGGACACTGACTGGTCCATACAACTATCATAAAAGAAAATGAAGTGATGCCTAGGCACTGAGAGGATTTTTATTCATTCCTAAATCTTCCGTAAGCATGATCTATGACTTTACGATGCAAGGCATTCCAAAAACAAATGCTAATTTACATGTCTCTTTTATTATTTATTGGATTTCTTCTTTGACTTTATTTGATCTTTGCACTTTGTTCTGCTCATTATAAGAACTGAAATCCTCTGTATTTTTCCTTCTGAGTAAATACCATAAATAATTCAAAACCTCTCAAAGCCAGTAAGGCATATTGGGGAAAAATAATGTGGTGTCCCTTTCTATTTTGTTTGTTTCTTCAGGTCACATAAGGTGGGTGGTCCAGGAGGGAAGAGTTAGGTTTTAAATTACTAAGATTTTATCCAAGTCATTTTATTTAAGTCAATACTTTTTTTTCCATTTACATGGTGAATATAAAATCATAAGAACAACAACAACAAAAATAGGTCATATAAGAAAGTTATAGGAAGTCATAGTATTGAATTAATTGAATAACACTACATTCAAGAATTAAACATGATGGGAACTAACTCTATTTACATCAAATCGACATTTTTCAAAGTCAAGGGTAAAAAATGGAAGTGTCCCAAAAATACACTGTGAATCCAACACTGCATTATTTTTCAGACCTTTCATTCAATCATTCATTCATTCATTCATTCGCCTAAATATTTACAGAATGTGAATCTATGCCAACTAATGAGTTAACATTAGGAATTCAGAATAATAGAACATGACTCCTGCCCTTAAGGATTTTGTTGTTAATGATTGGAATAAATTTGTGTGCAAATAACAGAACTGAGTAATGGTTGTAAGTAAATGACTCGGAAATAAGAAACGAGGGAAAGCACATCTGATTAAAGCCATCTGGAAAGGTTTGCTGGAGAAGAGAGCATTGCAGTGCTGTGTAGAAGGATGAAGAGATGTGTACCAAGGAGACCAACAAGTTTCTGATTCCCCAGTAGAGCATCATTGGCCTGGTATGCGAATGCCAACGCTATAAGCTGTACTTGATGAGTGAATGCATTTACCAAGGTAGAAAGTGTTGGAGAAATTAGCTGTAATACATGCAAATCATGCCAGCTTAGCTGGAAAACCAACACTATCATCAGATCTAAGACACATGCTCACAACTAGACTTTAGAGCAAGACGAAAAGTGTATCGTGGCAATACTTAGATCAAGAATCTAAGAGTAAGGACATTTTGTCGTAAACATAGCTGAGATACCAAAAGCTTATGCTCATTGTTTGCTGGCCATGAAATGGTGGGGAGATGGGCCTTCTTTAAGAACATATTGACTTCAGGGAGTTAATGCTTTTGAAATGAAGGACATTTTCATTAATTTCCAGTAATGTACCTAGTACTATGGGGAACGTGTATTCACTACATCTTATTATGTGCAAGAAGTTTACAGTTTTATTCCCTGTTGACATGTATGTTCTCCAACAGTGAGATTCTTGAAAGTGCCATAAGCCCTCAGCCTTCAGGTGGTCTTCTGCAACAATGACTTCAAAACAGCTTTCTGCATCTCTGCTCAAAATGCAACAACAGAAAAAAAGGAGGAAAAGGAGAAGAAAACTAGTTGGAATTTGAGCACTATAGTTCTTGCCCTCGAACGTTTCCCCATCTGTCATGAAAATGGTAGAAATTAAGTTAAAACAAATACTTATTGAGTGTGCGCGTGTGTGTGTATGTATTTATGAGATGGTGAAATTAGATGTCCTTGTCCTCTAGAAGACCATCACAGCCAGGGAGGGTTTGAAACCTAATAAAAAGAAGACAAGAAAGTAGGTGCAGGCATGGATGAGACGAAAAGAAGTGTATGTAGGTGAGATAGAATCTGAAGTTCACCCCAGGTTTCAGAATTAATAAGTGACAAACATACCAGCTTCCAAAGTTGGAACTGAAATGCCAGAACATGTATAGCCTGAAATCATTTTTATTTATCATCGATTTGTTTGTTTATTCATTTATTTATTTGTGCATTTATTAGAGAGAGAGAGAGAGCAGGAGCAAGGGAGAGGGTTAGAGGGAGAGAGAGAGAACCTTAAGCAGGCTCCATGCTCTATGTGGAGCCCAACTCAAGGCTCCACCACAAAACTCTGGGACCATGACCTGAGTCCAAATCAAGAGTCAGCTGCTCAACCGACTGAGCCACCCAGGTGCTCCTGATTGCTAAACCATTTAAAGACTCGGGAATGCACTCTGGAATGTATGGAAACCTTTGTATATATAAATGGGCCCTCTTGTTTTCTTCATATAGTTATTTGTCACTTACTATTGAAGCACATGTTTATCAAAAACCAACCATAAGCCCCCGTAGGTTCCATGTATGTGTGGGCATATTGACACGTGGTAGACATAGGTTCTACTCCATGTATATACGATTATGGGGAAGACAGTGAAAAAGAGGTAGAAGGAGGATGAGCCTTATGAAATGGAGGTGCAGTAGAGTCAGGCGTAGCATTTTAGATGGACACGATCTAGGCTGACACCAGACACCTCACGATTTTCCTTAACTCTACCAAAATAATGATATACACTGCAGACAATCTTCACTTCTTGGCTCTGTAGAGAAAGGGCTCCAAGTACCTCATTAGTTTAAAACTATCCACATTTTGCTACATTTCCAGTCCCACATTTTGCTTCTTAATTACCACTATTTAAATGGCCTTTCAAGATCGGCTGTAAATTAAAATTGATCCACTGTCAGCAAATCTCCAACAGTTGGAAGCAGACTATTGATACAGATGAGATTCCAGTTGCACAGTGTCTTTCCGAGAAGACAAAAATGTAATCAAATGAGCCGACTCGGCAGCTTGGCACAAAAGGCAAAATGTGATTTGTCTCCAGCGGGAGAACTTCAATATAAATAACTCGCCACGTTTGGAAAATGCAAATAAACGTGTATGAATAGAGAACCAGAGCTTATATCTTTCTGCCCTCACGAATGCCTGTGTCATCTTGTTCTTTCACCGAAAAAAAGAAACAATCTGCCTTTTCGAATAGCCTTAAGTGTGTGTTGACAAGAACGTCTACTGTGGAGTTTTGATCTGAACTGAAATCTTGCTTTGGCTTTTACAAGTTGTGTGATTCAGAGAAAAAAAAACAAAACAAAACACAAAAAACAAGCACGTCGCACCTCAGTTTATTCACTTATGAGATATCAATGAACAACTGCCCTATAATTATGAAAATCAAACGAGAATATAGAGGACATATCAAGAGAATATCTAATATAGTGCGTGTCACAAGGCAAAGGAATATCATGGGAAAGGACGGCATCCTACCTGAAGGGTGTGGTCGAAGGCCTTAGATTATTTCTAGGAAGCAAAATCCATATATATTCACTCTGAGATGCTCTCCCGCAGCCTCAGACTTTGCTGACAGCAAGAGCTGAACCATCCAAATGGTGCCCGAGGCACCACATCTCACACACATATGCCCATATATGCACACAAACAACCTTTTTAGGTTAGTCAGATCTTTGGCCTCTGCTCTTGGGGCCAGTTCATAGTAGATGGGTCCCCTAGGTCCTTTCTGGAATTTTCCACAACAGCTATAATCATACCTAAGTAAGTCCTGAGCTAGGAATCAGAATTCTGAAACATAATCCTTAAGCTACCCCCTCCCACCTCTCCTTCTGAAGACGTGGTTGGTATTCTACGAATTATACCCAGCCATGAAGAGGTGTCATATATCCCTCCTAGGACTGCCCAGAATGTGGCAGAAGCCTGGATGGGAGAGCCCCCTCTGGCCTTCCTGGAGAAAGGTTATGTTAAAAGTTATATATATATATATATATATATATATATATATATATATATATATATTCTGCTTTTCTTAAAAGCCACCTCCATCTGAATTCTCTGGCCGCAAAAGCTCCCTCTTTGAAAAACAAAAATTCAGATGGTACCCATTCTCCAGTCCCTACATGTACATGCAATGCACTTGCCCTGTTTGGGGATGGTGGGTTTCTCTTAAGCATTCAGATATCTACTCACATGCCATCTTTCAGATGAACTTCCTTCGTTACAGTATCTAAAATAACGCTCTCTCTTAGGTCTCTTATTATTTTATTACCCTGTTATATTTTCTTCCTTTCACTTGCTACTAACTTAAATCATATTATTCATTTATTAGATTATTGACTCTTTCCTTTTTTATTAGAGTGTATGGTCTCTGAGTGTAGGTCCTGGTCTCTCTCTCATGGCTAGATTCCATCACATAGCATAATGCCTGGCACATGATCAGCCTTCAATAAATATCAGCCCACCAAATTTGACAATTATGGGAGGATATAGCCTATCTACCCAGAGACCCCTGGACAAATGAGTCAGTGAGGTCCATGTTCAGCTGGGAGCTTCACTCTTCAGAACCAAGTGACCATTTGTACGAATGTCACTATTGCCATCAGCTTTCAAATTAGTTTGCTGGGTCTGGGCTAGCCCAAGAATGGGTGAAAAAAATAGATACTGTCCCAATCTTAAGTATATGTTATTTCTGTTGGGCACCCTCCAAGGACTGGAAGTCTTATGGATCTTATTTTTTTTTTATATCCCGTGACCAGGGGCAGCACAACTATGGGAAAAGATCCAAAGAGGTCATCCAGAAAGGCATGCTGCATAATAAAGGAAGAAGGAGGCTAAAAGTCAGAAATGGAGAATTCAGGTGCTGCTGAAGTCCTATAAATCACCATAATAAAGAAGAAACAGATTAGTAGCAGGTAGCAGGAATAAGACTGTGTGCTGTTTGGAATCAGTGCTCTGGTGTTTTTAAATGTAATCATTAAGATTAGGAGAATGTTGCTTTTGTTTCACTCTTCCACTTTTTCTGATAAAAATATAATAGAAAGGCTGTTGAATGCTAGGCATCAATTGGAGAAAGTTTTTAGCATATTGGAGCACATTCAGGTATCTGAAAGGAATGAGGACCAGATAAGTCAGGGATCTGGTTGTAAGAGAAAAAAATCAACTCAAGTCATCTTAAACAAGGAGAGGACTTACTGGAAGGATATTGTGAGCTCACAGAACCGATGGGAGGTTGAAGAACAAGACATGGGGCGTGAACAATGTGTGAACAAATGATCAAGGGATCCCCATTTTGGAGCAGGAGAACCACAGCCCAGAACATACCATGGGCACAGTTTTGGCCATACCAATACTGCCATAGGCATTGCATTGAGTGTCACTTCCCCATAACTGCCCCATTCTCTTAATACTTTTTTCAAGATTCACAATCCAAAGAATGAACTCTGATGATGGATGGGTAGAGGAAGGACCGAATTCCTTCACTTCCGCAATGAGAGGCATTAATGGAGAGGTGGTGTCAGTAATTGATTTCTATCAACTCTATGTAGACAGACTTCTCCCAAAGGGAATAGGAACTCAAAAGACAAACCAACCAAGCAAACAAAAAAACTATGAATTGGCAAAACTGAGTCACTATAATGGACAGAATGTTTATGCCCTCCCAAAATTCATATGTTAAAACTCAACCCGCCTATTTATGGTTATGGAGACGGAACCTTAGGCAAACGATTAGGTTTGGTTGAGGTGATGAGGGTAGGGTCCCCATGATGGGATTAGTGCCCTTACAAGAAGAAGAGAGACAGGTGTGTGTATGTGTGTGTGTGTGTGTGTGTGTGTGTGTTTCTACTACTTGAGGACACAATGAGAAGGTGGTTTTCTCCAAATCAGGAAGGTGGTCTTCACCCAGCAACAAATCTGCTAATGCATTAATCTTAGACTTTCCAGCTTCCAGAACTGTGAGAAATAAATGTCTGTTGTTTAAGCCCCTCCAGTCTATGGTATTTTGTTATAGCAGTCTGTATGAAGACAGTTGTGTAGAAGGTCAGTCCCCAGGGAAGATTTATATTATCTTTACACAGAGACAATCTCATTCATAACACAGAACAATATTCCAAGCTCTATTTGCTGTATCCAACTAGTCACCAAGTTTTATCATTTCTGCCTCCTGCATTCTCTGTTCTGTCTCCACTGCCATCACCTTGATTAGACTTATATCTTCTGAAATAGCCAATCTTCATTACTTCCTTCTTTGTATGTGCTATTGTCTGTACCGCCAACTTATCTACAACTTTAAGATCAAAATAAATTTATCCTTTATCCACACACTTTATACTCACCCTTATAAGAGGCAAACACAATTCAATACAACCCAAAGCACTGCAGAGCCTTTCTATTACTGACTAGATCTCACTCACTGTCCACATCATCACCTCTTTGCTTACACTCCGATGATCCTGAACTACCCACAGTCCCTCACTGATGCACTGTTTTCATACACTTGTCATTTTGGCAGGTGATTTTCCACCCTGGCTCGGATATCTGACCCTGTCTCAAAACCTACAAATTTCCTACTCCTTCTTTACTCTTACTTAGGCATCACTTCTTGTGTAGAGCTTGTCCTAACATCCCTTTCTTTCGGTAGGCTAAAGCATGCTTTCTTCTTTCGCCATCTCTGTAACATCGTTTGTCTTACCATATAATTGCTTATGTATGCCACTGAGTCACTTTATGATTTCTCTAAGCTTTTGGAGAATATCGTTTCATCTTTGTAGCCAGAGTGCATAGCTTAGGACCTGGTGAATAGTATGATCCCTAAATATCTGTGGATACATGAGTAAATGCATAAATAATAAACCGCCCTATGGTACCTCCTCATTATCTGTCTCATTGCCTTCCTGTTTGTTTTAGATTGACTGTATATCTCGAGGGTAAAACTATGTATTGTTTATACTCTGTCATGTAAAGACGTTATTTTTTCCCGTTTTTCATAACACCTCTTCCAAATATCAATGAGTGTACTTAAATACTGACACCACATCTAAGAAAGTGGTGAAGGGAAGAAAATCTGATTAGTCTAAAAGACTCCAAATACAAAGAAAATGGTCCCAGAAATGATAATGAAACAACTTCTATCATTATAAGGGCCTCATGGAAAAAATACTTTCATAATCACTATCACCTTCTACATTCGCAGTAAATATCTATTAAGTGCCTCCTCTGTGCTAGACATTGTTGTTGGTAACAGAGGATAAAATTATGTGGGGGAAATATACGCTGCCTGTCTACATGGAAACGTCTCTTCATTTTGGAAATCACCAGTAAGATAATCATGCCAAAAAGAGGGACTTTAAAGAGGGCTGTACAGGGACCTATCGGCATAAAGTGGTTTTTTTTTAATCAAAAATGTAATTAATTTTAAATAGCATTGCTAATCAAATTAAGAACTGAAATTTGCTCAGTGCCTATCTCCAACAGATAGTGCGTGTTGTAAAAATTTACCAATATGTGTGGACTCATTTAATCCTCATAACACTTTGAGGTGCATATGATTAGTGCCCACATTTTGCACAGGGGCAAACCAGAGTCGGAGGGAACAAAGGTTATGTAGAGCGTCTCGTCACTCTCAGAGTGTCAGCGATGGAACCAGGCACAGAATCAGAGCTGCCTGAATGTAGCTGTAGCTCTTTTCTATGAATGAGAAAGGAGAGCACCTGCATCCGTGGCACACACACACCGAACAAAGCATCTGAGAGTCTGGGTTGTCTCACTTCATCTCCTGTGCTGGTCCTGTGGCCCCAACCCCACACTCGGCTCTCATTAGCTTTAGAAAATTTCACGGGGTGTCTACTGATGGGACACACTTACATTTACAGGCGTAATTAATGAACTATTTGCTGAATGAATGAATGGGTGAATGAATGAATGAATGAATGAAGCAAATTATTATTGAGTAGCAATTACTTTCCAGATATTGTTCTAGTGTTAGGGATACTGCAGTGGACTAAGCAGACCAAACGCCCTGCCCTCATGGAACTCACCACTGATGGCGGAAAGAGAGTTGTAACCATTAAGAATAGGCAGTGTGCTGACTCAGGACCATGCTGGTTCTCACCATGAATTTAGTACATTGGTCATGGAATACTCAGCCAACGGTACTTAGAATTAATATTTCAACATTGCTGGTCTTGACACCCAGACTCCTTTCACACGTATTCCATTCCCTTGTAGACTTTGTTTAGCATAACAGCGAGGCCATGTCTTTGGTTTCCTGCTACGCCCCCTAATTTCCCTACTGGTCAGAAAATGGCATACGTGGTCTGTTCCATAAGAACTCTGGCATTTTTCTTACGTACAAACCACCCTGAAGAAGCCTGGCTTCCTGCACCTCTGTCCATCAGTGGCATGGACAGATCCTCAGATTGCAAAATGCTTGCTGCCTGAGGACCATGCCAGCTGGGTTTGGTGAGTCCACCCTTCGAGGCGATAGCTATTTCTTGATCCTTGACCCCACACTGTAGTGTCTTCCAGCATTTCTTAGGACAGTGGCTGCCTCAATCTACGTGACAATTTTCATGGAGCTCATAGAAAATCCAGAAGCAGTTCAAAGTCCTAAACATCTTCCTCAAACGGGTTTTCATCCTTGGTGAACACATTGATTAATTTATTGTTTAGCTCTTTTTGGTTTCAATTTTCTGGACTATCAGCAGTAAGCGTCTACTCTTACAGTAAGAAAACTTAATTAAATTGGTATATTAGGGTCATGGGATTGTGGGTGATTTATTTCTACCTACCCACTGTCCTATTTTTTGATAAGTAAAATACAGAAATGAAAGCATGGAAAAAGAAAACATGATTGCAAAAATCACCCCATTCTTCCATTGCTTGTTTATGTGCATATCAGAATGATTTCCATATCTCTTAGCTAATTAAGATAAAAGGATGATGTATTATTTATGGGGTGCTGACCCAATGCCTCCTGCCTTATAACAGCAACATAACCAATCACCCACCCTCGGCTGCTGCAACCCTCCCCAGAGTTCTGCTCCTCTCCTGACATCTAGGCAGTCAGGACTAATTGCCACTCTTAATCGTCTGCAGTTCTTTCCTGCAAGACCTATAAATACAAGCCCAAAGTGCTTTACAGACAGGCAAGGCCCAGCAATCCTAGGACATCATTCAGCTGGAAGTGGCAATTAGACATTTTTAACAAGTTCTTTTCATACAAAATGGAGTAATTAAAACTTGCACATCATAGGGGAAAACACTTTTGAGATTATGTTCATTTTATTAAGCTATTTCAAATACTAAAGTTTATTGTAATGCATAGTTCTTTTTTTTGTTCCTTTCCTTTAATTGAATTGGTGGCGCTAACAACTCAGTGGAATGAATGTCTGACCCATTGAGAAAGAAATTAAGCTACGTGGGGTGTTTACTTTTAATTGGTATTGACCACAAACCCATACATTTCCACTAAAAATGGATGGAAATGGAAGATTCCACTCTTGGATCTAAATATTGTGGTTCAGAAACTAAATTATCCCAGCTAGGGCTTAACCTATTCTAGCTGTACTTTTAGACTAATACCTCACTTTTGTTTGGGGAATGCGTAGTTCCGTGCATGATTTGCTAATGCCGTAACCAGGCATTGGCTGATAATAGGATTAGTCACTGTGACTCCACAGCATTAACTACAAACTTTATTGACTGCAGACATAGAATAAGGTGTATTTCATTTGATCCAGTGAGTATCTGTTAAGTTACTGCAGTAAGACAGCACAGAATAATGAAATCAACTTAAGTTCTACGGGGCCCAATACTGTCCCATATGCTGTTCTGAGTCAGCATCCCTAAGTGTTTGTAATATATGCAAAAAGAAAGAACAGACATGCCAACTTTCTCTATACCAATGGACTTCATTCTTGATCTTAGCACAGAGACTCTTCTTCTGTTATTCCCCTAGATTGAATTCCTTTTGCAGCCTGATCCTTAGTCTTAAGGATAGCTTAATGTGTATCTTAAGAAATACACACTCCTTAAGAAAATCCATTGTGTATCTTAATGTGTGTCTTAGCTCAGTCTGTGTATCTCTTCCCTCTAGGCTCCTACCACCATCCAGCTTCCCAGCTCGCATTCCTGGATGCTCCTTCTGTCCATCCGGTGATTTCCTTGAAGCTCAACTCATTTCTGGCATCCTATCTCCTGTTACTGAATTGCCCTCAGAGAGAATAGTGGGCTCCTAACTTCCATGACTTCCATGACTTCCAACTACTCGTAGAGTCAGTTGCTAGTCCTAGTAGAGTCAACTTTGCATATCCATAGTTCTGAGCTCCATCTCACTTCCTCCTGGCATCGTTTCCAAAACAATCTATCCTGGAGCAAAGAACCTCCAATGGGTCACGCAGCCCCTTGCCAGCTCCTCATCCCTCAGGGTCTGACAAGCCAGACTGGAAAAAGAGAAAACACAGTAAACCTTTAAGGCTGGTAATAACGTATGACAAGATGAGCACAGAATAACCGTGATGGGGTAATCGTAGCGCAAGATCATCTGCCACGTAAGTGGTCCCAACAGCACAGGAGCAGGAATAGAGTGAAAGGGCTGAACGGAAGACATTGATTCCCTGTTGCTGCTGTAGGAAAGTAACATAAACTCGATGGTTTAAACAACGCAGATTTATTATCTTAAATTTCCAGGGGTCAGAAAATCAAAATCAGCCTCACTGGACCAAAGTTAATGTGTCACCAAACGGGTTCTTTCTAGAGACTTTTGGAGAGAGTTCATTCCCTGGCCTTCCTTAGCTTCTAGAGGACACCTGTTTAACCCGTGGCCTGCACCCACTTCTTCTATCTTCATAGCATCTTCAAACATCCGTCTTATTTACTGACCCCTGCTTCCATTCTGGCTCTTTTGTCTCCCTCTTATTAGAAGCCTTGTGAGTATAGTGAACCCACAAGGATAATCTCTGCATCTCAAAATGCATCACTTAATCACACCTGCAAAGTCCCTTTTGCCTTTTAAGGCAATATATTTACACCTTCCAGGGAACATCATGTGGATCTCTTTGGGCTTTGTGATTCAACTTACCACAAACAGGAGCTCATGAGCTTAAGGAATGAATATAAGAAATATCCAAATAGGGAAGATATCTTAAGTACATATGTTTGGGCAGATGGTTAATCAAAACACTCTGATCGTGGAAACCTAGTCAATGTTCTCTTAAAGTTGTAAGGAGAGAAAATAGGGCTGTTTGATATGAAGAAAGGATACAATTGCTCTATGGTACTGTCATTGACAAATTGTCAAAGACACCTATTGGTGGAACATTCCCCAGGGCCCATGCATTCCTATCTGTGCAAATCTTCTTGGTCACCCTTCTGGCCGTAGTCTGTTTATTCCACAGTTCCATCTCTGGGCCCATGTCTTCCATGTTCTTGAACTTGAAACTCATAACCAGAGCATCCATGTGCCAAGGGATAAAGACATGATCCTGGTGACCTAGCTTTCCCAGTTCTTACCAGAACTTGTCCTGTATTTTTATTCTAGAGCTCACAGATGAGGAGGAAGAAATAGTCCAGAGTCAAACATCATATTTACCCAAGTTTACACAAGTGGCAGGAGTCACTATTTTGGGGAAAGCAGTAAATTGAATTTATTCCTGAACAACACTATATTCTATGGCAGGAGTGAGATATCAACTAGCAATATCCTGTGGCCCTAAAATTTGGATGATACAAACTCACTCGAAATCCTCCATTCTTGGCCTTTATCTTAAGATTCAGTATAGCTTAACTTCCCACTACACTTATAATAAAACACTCTTCCCTCTGCCTGCAGCCTTTTGTCCCTAGAATTTCGAAAAGTGATCACTTCTCATCACTGAGGTCTTAACTCAAGTTTCTCCTCCTTAAAGACCCTGTGACCATGACTGATAGTTTTCCACTCTTCACCCCCACATTCTTCATCCCCAGTGAGTCTCTAGCATTATTATCCTGTTTTATTTTCTTTGAGATTTTATTTTTATATTCTTTTCTTTTCTTTGAAATCCCATTTCATTTTTAAATTTTATTCATTTTACTTTGAGAAAGAGTGTGTGTGTGAGTGAGGGAGGAGCAGAGAGAAAAGGACAGAGAGAATCCCAAGCAGGCTCCACACTGTCAGCACAGAGCCAGACATGGGGCTTGATCTCACAAACTGTGTCACCAAAATCAAGAGTCAGACGCTTAACCAACTGGACCCCTCAGACACCCCAAAATCCCATTTTGGTGAGATTATAGAGACCTAGAAAAGAAGTGCAAATTGACGACCCTGTGCCATGAATGGGAGACCTGGCATCTGGAAACCATTAGCAGAAGAAACATCCTAAAGGGTGCCAGGTGAAAGCAAAGATGCCCAGTCTAAAATTTATTTCCACGTACAAATTGGGTTAGACACTGAAAAAGAGCCAATACCAAAAGGAAATGGGGACCAAAAAAAAATCCCGAAAGAGGTAGCTAAAAATGGACATCAGAGAAGAAAGAGTATTTCCCAAGTATCTCCCAAGGGCAGAAGGTTAAAGTGCTTTTCTTTCTTTTTTATTAAACACATTTCTCAACGTGATTGTTTCAGTTATACTATGACTATTCAAAAAATATAAAACAGAGTGACTGATGAGTTAGGCATTATCCGAGTAATTTGGGGATATAAATATTTATCAAACAGTGGCCTCCCCTCTCAGAGCTTGTTGTCTGCTAATGTTCCTGAAAGTCTCTAAAGGAAGCACATCTCTAAGAATCTTGCAGGACTATATTTTTTTAAATAAGTTCTTGTCAATCAAATAAAAATAGGTTTCCAGGATTCTACTAGGTTTACAATAGTGATTTTAATAAATGATGCAGTGATTCTAAATATCTTAGTGAACCATGGTTAGATGCTAGTGATATTTGTTACTTTGGAAATCATCACCAAATAATTACACACATGGCCAGAAAGATGTTCAGTGGATATCAAATCCACCCTCCTCGTTTTGCAGATGGGAGAACTAATGGATGGAACAACTCTCTCAAGGTCCCACCAGCAGCTCGTGGCAATTCCAGGATGAAGGCCAATGTCCAGTGCCCTTTTCGTGTAACCACACTGCCTAATTTGCTGGAACAATTATTGTTTGAAGATTGACTCTGTCATAGTCCAGATGCTTAATGCATACAAATGCAATCCTGAGACTAATGCTTTTGCATCTGCAGTCATTGTGATTATTCTTCCTTAACAAAGCAGATCTGTTAAGGATCAAGCATATGGAGTCAAAACAGAACCTTTCCCAAATGCAATTCTTTTTCATTCATGAAGCCAACATTTAATCTTCTTTTCAAGGTGCCCCTGCTCTAGAGGAATATGTTAACATTAAGGTAACTAAGGAGATTATTGCTACCTAATGAACTGGGACTAAAATCTACTAGGTCACACTCACATGAAAATATTTTCATTCAGTTCTTTAAGTAATAGAGGACCTGGCCGGGGAAGGAGGAGTCTATGATTGCCAAACCCATTTTAAGAAAAATGGCTGCCTTATTTCAGTTTTCAAGCTTTATAGCTGCGATGATTTCCACCATGCTGGAGACTCTCAGAAACAATCCAGTCTTCACTAAGTTATAGACCAAAGATGGCAGAACGAGGATGGTTGGTTGCTTCAAGCATAAATGAGATTGTTTCCTCATCTATAAAAGGAAATGATGATGACTATTTCACAGTGTTGGTGAGCAAATTAAATAAGATAATACACACAAAGCACCTGTGGCATAGTAGCTTTCCAATAAATGTTAGTACAATAACATAGCAGAGTAAAAATAGTTTGAAGGGCTAATCCTTATTCACACCACAACAAAGATTATGGGACTTCTATGTTCAAACTTTTCAGTTCTGATAAATTTTTTTTTTTTAACGTTTATTTTTGAGAGACAGGGAGAGACAGAGCACAAGCAGGGGAGGGGCAGAGAGAGGGAGACACAGAATCCGAAGCAGGCTCCAGACTATGAGCTGTCAGCACAGAGCCTCTGCGGGGCTCGAACCCATGAACTGTGAGATTATGACCTGAGCTGAAGTCGGAGGATTAACTGATTGAACCACCCAGAGGCCTCCTGATTCACTTTAGTAATACGCAAAGTTAAAATCTTTTCAGTTGCTACCAACTGCCTTTGGAGTTAAAGGTAACATAGATAGACAGGTAGATAGGTAGGTAGATAGATGATAGATAGATAGATAGATAGATAGATAGATAGATACAAAAATGATAGAGATATAGATAGATAGATATAGATATATCCATCAAGATCTAGCCTTTGCCTTCATCACGTAGATTCTTAAAGAGGCTCATACCACACAAATTCACAAGCTACTGGTTAATTCCAATTGACACACACACCCTACTACTGGAAAATTAAGCTAATTAGAAAATGGAGTCTATTTTATAGATTTGAATTCACCCTTTGGGAGATAGGTAAATAAAGGATATCCAACGGCCAATCAGATATTTTTGGACTGTACACAATGAGGATAAAGAAAATGTCCCCAGTTACCAAAAATGGAAAACCAAGAGATGTTTTTTAAATAACATATGAATTCTCCATATCATAGTAGTCAGAGCATTTTTCTATGATCAGACCTCCTGCATGTAAATATCTGCAACAAGCGTACCCTTGGTCCAAAGCATGAATCCTTTGAAGTCTGTTTCCTTATCTGCTAATTATGTAAAGAATAATACATTCATAAGATTGCTAACAAAATTAATGTCGTGTACCTAAGGCACTTAATAGAATGTCTCATATACCATTAACACTAAATTAATATTAGCCACAACTAAAGTATTATGATATTTTACATAAAGTAATACATTGAGGGCATCTCGGATTCAACTCATTCGCTAATTTGGGTCTCTGGGAGGGGCTACCAAGAGACAGTGTAGACCAGAATTTTTATGATATTTTTGATTTGGGGCAAAAGAATTGGAGTGAAAATTAGCAAATATCACAGAGAAACACACACGGACGAATAATATTATATTTGGCCTTTCTCGTTGGGGAAGTGTCCCAAATCGGTATGCAAATATGTCCCAGACACCTCGCGTATGTGACACCATATAACAGGGAGGCAGGTATCTGGGCCACCATTGCACGGATGGGAAAACAGAAGTGGCGTATGACGAAGCCAAGTTATAAAGACAGGTCTGTGTTCCTTTTAACACCACCAACTTCCTCTTCACACATGGAAAAAGTGGCAAGCGGTGCTTAGAAAAGGGGTACAAAAGCTTAATGGAGGAAGTAATTCTTTCCAGATGGAGTGGTTAATGAAAGATCTCTATAAAAGACCTAGAATTTGACTGATGCCTTAAAGACAGAATTTGAGCATTTGACATATATATACATATATATATACATATATATATATGTATATATATATAATACACACACACACACACACACATATATATACACATATATACACACATATAATGAGAAAAATCTCTTGAGACTCTGAAGCATCAGATATGTCCAGTATCATATCATTGGTCTCTGGATACATAGGTTGAAATAATTGGAGAAGAAGATTGAAGGCAGATCATGACAGGACACACACAGAATAAAACAGTGATAATGATCATAGTGACAAACACAATAGCATTTGTTGAGCACATTAACATGTTGCCTACTGGATTAGGAATTTCAGATAATTAATTCTTCATAGCCTGTTGTATCTTTGTATATTTATAGCAGCAATCCTGTGAAATGGATTAAGAAATGCTTATCTCAGTTTTATAGATGCATAAGGAAGGGTATACTTAAGGAGTTTCCTTTAAGGCTTTATGAATCGAGTGCCTATCCTTCTATGGCCTAGAGTTCCTTTTGTTTGAGAAACCAGACAGGCAATCAGAAATGAGACTATCTTTTCTACATGCCGAGGAAAATGGAACCCATTTCTAATAATCCAACTGTATTTTGCCTTCTATGACCTTGTACCAAATAATTTACAGTTTAACCCATTAAAGAGATAACATTTTATTTTCATTAAGTTAAAGTTAAGTTGTATCTTGCCTACATTGATTGAAATTAATCTCCTTATTTTAATTTGTTAAGCCCTTTCATTCAAGTTAGTATGTATTTTTTGATTATTATAGTTACTTCTCGTAACTTATTTAGTTTTATTTATCATGGATTGATTTTGATTTCTTAGGGTGACTTCCCCCCCCTTGAGCTCATGTTCATTTTTGAGAGCTGCTAAACCCAATGCCTACATAATTACAGTAGCATATGTTATTTTTACAATAAAAATCTATCTATAGAAAATTGACCCTGTGATAAGGAATATGTCTGCAAAATGTTTTAATTCTTCATGTGTTATATTGTATGAACTTGTAAGAGTAGAGGTATTTAAACTAATGTTAATAATGCCTTACATCATACAGTCGTCCCATTAATAGAGAGCTTTCACAGGTTCTACCACCTTGACCTCAGAGCTGCTCTGCTGTAGGGAGTAGAGAGATTATCATTTGCTATTCTATATTATCAGTAAACTTAGGAAGAAAGGAATCCATACTGTTGAATATATATCATATACAACTTTCATTTGGAGATAACCTAATGACTTCTACTATTAAGCTTATGGATTAGAAAAAAAAATAGCTCTACTAATCTTACTCTTTCTTTTTTCCGTTAATTTTACTTTTTAAGGATCTTATTTTTTTCATACCTTCCTAAAGCATAGCTATCTTATGTCAGTCTACTGCATTTCCACCATTGAAGGAATTAACCCTCAAGGTATTCACGTGATATGCAAGGCCCTCCATGATGAGATCCCAACAAAAACCTACCTATTCACTATGGTTGTTTCTCATTAACACTGGTTTTAATTAGTAAGCAAATATTGTTTGACCTTCTATATAATGTAAGATTTTTGTTGATTTTGCATTGTATGGTTAGAGAATGAATTGGTTTTTTTTAATTTTAAATGTTTATTCATCTTTGAGAGACAGAGAGAGACAGAGCATGAGTGGGGAAGGGGTAGAGAGAGGGAGACACAGAATCTGAAGCAGGCTCCAGGCTCTGAGCTGTCAGCACAGAGCCCAACGTGGGGGTGGACCTCACAAACTGAGAGACCGTGACCTGAGCCGAGGTCGGACACTGAACCGACTGAGCCACCCAGGCGCCGCAGAGAATGAAAATTAAAAATTCTCCCTTCTCCACCAAGAAAGACAGACTTGGATACAAAGAGCTATACTAAAATTAGGAACTGGATGATCACATGTGATGAATACACAGGAGTTAGAGAAAAGTAAAGCCAGCTGTAAGTAGGTTACCCAAGTAGGTTATTTATATTGTGCTCTGGGTGTTCCCAGGTATCTCAGGAGGTGTCTCAGGAGGCATGTGAAGGGTGCAGAGTAGGCGGGGAGGCATTTAAGGGACAAGAGTCTGATCCTGTCTTCTCTGCTATAACCAATCCGACTCTCCTACCTGTTCCAGCCTAACGCCCCCTGGATCAGCACTATTTCATGCAAAGAATGAAAACCAATGCTTACAAAATTGAAAACAAAACAAAACAAAACAGAAAGATTCAAAATAACATCGCCAGGTGATCAGGAAGATTTGTAGGAACAGTTCACCCTTGAGAGGGCCTTTATTTATAGGTAGAAACTGGAAAAGTAGACAGGACAGAAAATGTTGATATTTTTATGTGATTAACCTTTCTATTTGCCATACATTCTACCTTGTGAGTGAAAGTGATTTTCATATCATTGCTCTTTGCTTTAATCCATTTGTTTTATTTTTTATCTCTTTTGCATCGCTCTGGGCAAAGGCATGATTTGTTCAGAATGTCAGTAAGACACGCGCAGGAAGACAGAATTCGCCCATACAATCGAGACTTTTCAAAAATATTTAGCTTTTGTTTACTTATTTTGTTACTTATTCATATGTTTATTGCAATGGAGGTGCCTAAGTGTCATTACAACAAACGATGGCTGGGGCGCCTGGGTGGCTCAGTCGGTTAAGCGTCCGGCTCTTGGTCATGGTATCCGGTTTTTGCGATCGAGGCCCTTGTTGGGCTCTGTGCTGACAGTGCAAAGCCTGCTTGGGATTCTCTCTCTCCCTTTCTCTCTCTGCCCCTCCCCTGCTCTCTCTCTCTCTCTCTCTCTCTCAAATAATTAAATAAACCTTACAAATAAAACAGTTTGAAAGCGGAGCGAGTTGGCTATTTGAATTTCATTTGGCTGTTTTAGAAGCAACTTGCTTCACCTACATTCACTTTAATCTCAATTTGTGGTACCTTAGTAACTCATGGAAATAACTGGGATAGCAACAAGTTCACAGCAAGCTTGCATACATCCTATGGTATTCGACACCAATTTATAATTTTAAGTGAATGTACGTGAGTATATATGTTTATGGATGCATATATTGTGTATACATATATATTCAAGTCAACACACTCACTTGCTGAATCGGTGGGGGGGTTATATTTTCGGTTTGAGGAAGAACACAGCATACTATATATTAAAAATAGAAGTGGATGATGAACTGGAGAGGCGTGAATGAGCCAGATCTTCTTTAAATAACTCCAAAAAAATCCTCTACTATTTTCCAGGGTGGAATTTACCCAGCAAAGCTTCTATTTTCTCATTGAGGGAAATATTTGAGAAAAATGATAGACCCAATTCACCGCTTGACTAGGAAAATGACCCCCTGTCCTCAGTAAAATTTTTGTTCAGAGCTTTCTTAAGCTTCATTTGTAGTCCAAACAAGCTGTCAAATATTTGTCCTAGAAAAGACAATTTTTTTTCCTTTATGAGAAGGTCAGAGATTGCATGTTTCAAGGAAATATTAATACCTTTAAAGAATAGAGTACTTTTTTTCACAGGGGAAGGAGGGATATAAAGGGAAACAGAGTGAACTTTTTAGTAGAAAGTCACCTGCAAAACTTGAACCTACTAGGTCTTTTGACTGATGTTCCCAAACTCATCTTTATTAGCACTCAAGTGCTCCTGGGAAAAATGGCTCATGGGGTAGCTGTTATTGACATGTTTCCACTCTTTGTGGTTTTTTAGCTGTGGAAATACCAAATTTTCTTCACGTTCGCAGTTGCTCATTCATTCATTCATAAAATATACATCAACATCCTATTTGGGATAGGCATTATGCTAGGCCAACAAGATGTGCCACAGGTGTGATGGGGCCACAGCCCTCAGAGGGGTTTCCAGAGGCTAAGAGGAAAGGCTGATGTGTGAATAAAGTGCATGCTTCGCTTCTGGTAATTTTAGTGCACCTTCTAATCATCGGGCAGATGAAGTACATTAAGCGACATGCTAAGAACTAGGAGTCTAATCAGCGACTGAGAAGATTTCTTTTCCTGCTCCTTGTGGAACTTAGCCTATTGGGGCATAAAGATAAAACATATTATTTCAGGGAAAAAATGTGTTATAATAAGGGACGGAGGTCATGCTGAGCAGAAGGAAGAGAATCAACAAAAAACATTGGGTAGCAAATTTAATGTGTTCATATCGGGTGACCAAATTTTGCTTGACTCGCGTGGTTGAGGACAACGGACTTTATGATGGATGCTACTTACTGCATAAAGTATCCTTTAGCTCCAAGTTCATCCCATGGTTTAAAAATAAACGGCTTCCTACAGCACGAGAGAAGGGGGTTCCAAAAGTCAACTCTCCCCCTAAGGGGTTATGGCTCTGGGTCATGGAGTGAAGAAAATATTACGGGATCAGGCTGCTGCTGCTGCTTCTCTCTGAGTCTGAGAGAGGAAAAGGGGAGGCCTAGCAGAAGGTCATCTGCTAGATAGCTGGGTTGGCTAAAATGCTTGAGTGTCTTGGGAAAGATAACGAAAGACGATCCTACAGACAGACGGGATCCTCATCGACAAGCTGGTCTTCCCACATGAGCATCAGTGGGATATTTATTTATTTATTTATTTATTGAGAAAGAGAGAGACAGAGAGATAGAGAGAGAGAGAAAACCAGTGGGGGAGGAGCAGAGAGAGAAGGGTACAGAGGATCCGAAGTAGGCTCTGCACTGACAGCTGAGAGACCGATATGGGGCTCGAACTCATGAGTCATGAGATCATGGCCTTGGGCTGAAGTCTGATGCTTAACTGACTGACCCACCCAGGTACCCCGAACATCGGGCAGTCTTTTTTTCTTCAAGTTTATATATTTATTTTTGAGGTGGGGCGAAGGACAGAGTGAGAAGGAGAGAGAGAGAATCCCAAGCAGGCTCCACACTGTCAGCGCTGAGCCAGATGTGGGGCTGGAAGCCACAAAACGGGACATCATGACCTGAACTGAAACCAAGAGTCGGATGCTTAACTGACTTAGCCACCCATGCACCCGTGGGGCATCATGCGGTCTTAAGGGTGCTGTTGCGAGATGGTGTCATGAGATGATCTACAATTTATGTCCTCAAAATTAGAACACCCCACTCTTCCCAGACCCTTTCTGGGTCATAGATGGCAAATGTTGGAATATCTCTGGCTGAAAGCTTCTTGGTTTCAAGTGAAAGGGTAGCTGGTCCTCGGTGTGGACAGCTAGAATGTAAGCTACCTGCCAAGGAGGCATTCTGGCTTATAGGAGAACCGCAAAACTTGAACCTACTAGGTCTTCTGACTGATGTTCCCAAACTCATCTTTATTAGAACTCAAGTGCTCCTGGGAAAAATGGCCCATGGGGTAGCTGTTATTGACATGCTTCCACTCTTTGTGGCAAAACTGGGCCAGTTTTCCCTCTAAAGTGAATCTCACTCGCTCTCTGTTCAGTTGCTTGGGTATCTATTTAAATCAAACGTCTAGTAAACCCAAATAGTTTGTGTCTGCTTTGTGAGTTACTTTTAATCCCAGAACCAATAAATTCACCCTGCCTTATAACACAAATACTTGTTTGCTCAAGTATTTGAGGAAGAAAGAAGGAATGGAGGTGGAGAAAAAGGGGTATTAAGAGAGAAGTAAGCTTTCAGAACAGACCTCATATTTGCTTTCCTATTAAACACCTAAATTAATTCTATTTCATAATCAAATAACTAGTTGGGAAGAATTATATCTAAATTCATAATAAGTGTAAAGTTTGTTATAAAAGATATTTCATCTGTTTTTTAAGCATGCACTTTTTTTTTTTCACAAAAAGTCTCTATTGCAAAACACACGCTTACTATAGCCAGTTAATCATAGTCGAGCCTGAAAAAAGTGGGTGAGAGTGATCTTGTAACCTTCACTGTGAACAGTTCATGAGCTGGTGCCCAACTGCTAGGTAAGGGAAGAATCAAGGCCAGGCCCAGGTGTTTGCATTTCAAGTTCTCTGTTCCCAACTCGTGAGAGAATTCGCATGTTGCAAAGCTAACATACGTTTGGATGCCGAACATTAATCCCAATATTCTTTCTTCCCAAATTCCTTCCAGTTTTGTCACCGGGGAGCCAAGGGTCACACTGGAACACAGACAAGATTAGAAACTGGAAAAGGAGCATGGACAACATTCTACGCCAGGACCCAGGGCAGCTCAGGTGCAGTGGAGAATAGATACAGGGCAAGGGGTTCCCAGTCGAGGCTAGTGCAAGAGAATCTCACTTTCAATAAGTCTGCTCTGTGAGGCTGGAGAGGGTTAGAATGTAGAAGGACTCCCAAGGCTGTACATGAGCTTTCAAGCCCACAGTCTGGATGTATCAGTGCACGAGTGGGAAAGAAGGTGTGGACATTTGGTGCATCGATTTGAATCAACACCTGTAAATGCATAAGCCTATGGCTCTGCAATCTGCATCATCCTAGGAGATAAGGAGGAATCAAGTGTTTACTTCTGGTCATTTCTTGGAGGCTATTCATCTCCCTGAAAGTTGGGAGATTTGAGCCAGACTTCTGGATTCCATGGAACATGTTTAATGGAGACCACTGATGATTCACATCTTTTCAAAGTGTGAAGGCTCACGTGGTTTTCGTGAAGCGCACGATGGAATTAGATCTGCAGTTATTACGTGGTCCACTGTCCGCAACAAAGCACACTATAATCAAGATTCCACTCATATTTATGGTCAACCAGGTAAGGTGTCTTCATGAATGTCCTCTCATTTAGTTATCAGAGCAACCTCTGACTTAGACGTTACTATTGTCCTTGTACCAGATGGGAGAACAGAAACTCAAATGTTGAGCACGGCAAATTGACCCAGTGAGGGGCTCCTGGGTGGCTCCGTTGGTTAAGGGTCCAACTTCGGCCCAGGTCATGACCTTGGGGTTCATGAGGTCCAGCCCCGCTTTGGGGTCTCTGCTGTCAGTGCAGAGCCTGCTTCAGATCCTCTGTCGCCCTCTGTCTCTGCCCCCATCTTGCTTGTGTGGGTGAGCCCCCCCAAAAAAAAGAAATAACCATTAAAAAACTTTTTTTTGACCCCATGGATATATCAGAGTCGGAAATCATGCCCAGGTGTTTAGACTTCCAATTCTGTGCTTATTTAAAGAATATTATTGAGACCAAACACCCTATGACTGAAAACAATAAAAACAACAATATTTATATTGTTATATTGTTATCTTATATCTATATGAGGTTAGAATTCGATTTGCCAAAACCATACACTCGATTTGAGAATCTGTGGGCGGAAGAGAGAAGATTGGGGGAATGTCACGTTGAAGAGCGTGAATGGGGGGGAGGGGAGAGGAGATTGAAAATCATTGAGGGCAAAACAGGTGAGACATTTTGCAGAGAACTTTGCATCCTTCCAAAAATGGCATTTGATTTATTAGCGGATCCAAATGTTTGTGGCCAAATATTTAACAGTGGCTCTGAGTGAAAACATAAAATTGAGCAGAGCAGGCAAGTGATTTCAGGGAAAAAGAGCACACAAATAACGATAGACAAAACCCCCACATTCTCTTGACCGCCGCCACAAAAAGAAAGTCAGCAAACACAAATGTCTTGATCGCCTGCTATTTGTCATGCACTGAGCCACGGAATTTATTTTGCATTGTCCATTTTTCCTCACGCTGATGCTCTGAGGGAGAAATTATAAGTCCACACTTCAAATGAAGAAACGAGGGCTGCAATAAACTTTAAAATGTAGCCAAGGACACATAGTTAGTGAGCGCCAGAGCAAACCCCAGTTGCTCTGGTTCCCAAACTCAATTTCCATCTGCACCCCGTTGAGTTAGTCTATGCCAGACACAGTATATGTGTTGCAAGTCTAATAATAAATGCAGCCTTGCATTTGTATAATATGTGATATTTTCAAGCTCTCTGTCTTCTTGTAACCTTGCCCTTGAGTCTGGCATGATTGAAACAGTTGTGATTTAGGAGGGATATTAACCTCAAAGTTTCAATGGCTAGGATTTTAGCCATACTTTTATTATTATTTTTTAATGTTTATTTTTGGAGAGAGACAGACAGAGCGTGAGTGGGGGAAGGGGCAGAGAGAGAGGGAGACACAGAATCCGAAGCAGGCTCCAGGCTCTGAGCTGTCAGCACAGAGACCCACGCGGGGCTTGAACCCATGAACTGTGAGATCGTGACCTGGGCCGAAGTCGCTTAACCGACTGAGCCACCCAGGCGCTCCTAGCCATACTTTTAATACTTACTTGGTGGTTCATTTTTCCAAAATTAATTTACTATGCACTTGCTATGTCCTAGACACTCTTCTAGAATAGGAATTAGCACCTTCACCGTTCTCCCACTGCATTTCTAGAAATTAATTGCACACTGGGAAAGAGAAACAGGTGAAACACGTATATCATAATGCAGAAGATGACAGTTTCTAAAAGGGTGAATCCATGGTGCCATAGGAGCAGAAAGTCCATCCCAAATGGTGCTGGGGGTGGGGGGGTGGTGGTCAGTCAAAGCTTTCCAAAGATGAATAGGTTCAAGCTAAGCGTGAGTTAAGTGAGTGCAATTAAGTGGGCTAAAATTAGATATAGAAGGTAGTAAATGTTGAAGTGCCTCTTACGATGAAGGATAAAGTATATGGCTGCTGAAGAAAGTACAGAAAGGATAATCAAGAGCCTTAAGAAATATATAGTCTAGGGACACCTGGTTAAGTGTCTGACTTTGGTTCAGGTCATGATCTTGCATGAGGTCACAGCTCAGAGCCTGGAGCCTGCTTCAGATTCTGTCTCCCTCTCTCCCTGTCCCTCCCGTGCTCTCTCTCTCTCTCCCTCTCTCAAAAATAAGCATTAAAAATTAAAAAAAAAAAAGAAGTTTACATTTTTTTTTAATGAGGGCAGCAGGAACCCCTTGAAAGATATTCAGTAGCAGAGTGGTAAGACTTGACCTATAATTCACAAACAAACAAAAAACACTGGTTCCAGTGTATAGAAGAGGTGAGGCTTAATCAACAATCTAGGTCATGTGTATCAGTTAGATTTGCTGTATAACAAATCACCCCAAGCTTAGTGGCTTAAAACGATAATACATTTCTCTTTAATGTAGCTTGAGGTCTATTGGAAAACAGCTGATCTAGGCTGGGCTCAGCAGGAGTTCCTCTGCTCCATGGGTCTCTAATTCTTTTTAGACCATCAGAAAAGCTGAGTATGTGCATGTCATTGAGATAACAGAAATGCTAGAGAGCAAAGAGAACTTCTTGAGATTTCCCAAGGCTGCATGGTCCAACTGGGGAGCCACACACTACATGTGGCCAGTTAAACTGTTTTAAAGAATTAGAATGATATAAGATCATGGGGCACCTGAGTGGCTCCATCGGTTAGATGTCCAACTTCAGCTCAGGTCACGATCTCGTGGTCCATGAGTACAAACCTCGCACTGGGTTCTTTACTGTCAGCACAGAGCCCCCTTCAGATCCTCTCTCTCTGCCCTTCTCCTGCTTGCTCATGCACCTGTGTATGTTCTCTCTCAAAAATAAATAAACAGACATTTAAAAATATTTTTAAAATGAATGATATACAATTTAAAATACATAATTCTTTATCTATTTTAGGAAACACATTTCATGTGTTCAATGTTCATATGCTGCTAAAACTATATTTGACAACACAGATAATGAATATTTCCATCATCACAGAAAGTTATATTGGACAGTGGTCTCTTTTTCTTTAATGTTTTTATTTATTTATTTTTGAGGGAGAGAGGGCACCAGTGGGGGGCGAGGGGAGAGAGAGAGAGAGAGAGAGAGAGAGAGAGAGAGAATCTGAAGCAGGCTCCAGGCTCCAAGCTGGACGAACAGCTTAATGACACACCCTATCGTATTTCATGAGTGAATGCAAGTTCCACGGACAAAAACAATGTCAAGGAGGGAAGAAAGACATTCAGCTCACCGTGAGGCCACGGTAAAGGTATGGACATGAGGAGAGGCAAATCATTGAGACCACATAAACCAGAAATCAGTTATTATGGTATTGTGAAGGTTAGTAGAAGCCATAACTAAGACAGTGACAACGAAGATGCAGACAATTTTATTAACTGGAAAAGATTTTTTAAAAATTTTTTAACGTTTATTTATTACTGAGAGAGCATGAGCATGGGAGGTGCGGAGAGAGACAGAGACACAGAGCCCAAAGCAGGCTCCAGGCTCCGAGCTGTCAGCCCAGAGCCCGTCGTGGGGCTCGAACCCACATACCATGAGATCATGACCTGAGCGGAAGTTGGCCGCTTAACCGTCTGAGCCCCCCGGGGGGGCCCCCGGAAAATTATTTTTTTTAGTCATTTTTTAAAATTTATTTTGAGAAAGAGAGAGCACAGGTGGGGGAAAAGGCAGAGAGAGAGGGAGAGAGAGAATCCCAGGAAGGCTCCAGCTGCCAGCACAGATCTCACGTTTGTGAGATCATGTCCTGAGCCAAGATCAAGAGTTGGAGGCTCACCTGACAGAGCCACCCAGGCGCCCCAACTGGAAATACACTTAAGAGCGACTTTTAGTAGGACTTGACGATTAATGCTTTGGGATCAGTGAAAGGCGGGGGCAAGATTGATGCCCAGGGTTTGTGCCGGGTCGACTAAGTGGATAGCAATGCCAAACACTGAGCCAGAAAGACAACAGATGACGGCTTAACGAGATCAAGCACGCCAACGTCTATCATAGTTCTGAGTGCAGGACAAGCACAGTACCCGCTCCAAATTACAGTATTTATTAATTTGATTTTGGTATTTTCATTATTTCTTATGTACTCATCGCTTTCTGCTGCATCCTTCAAGCCTACCCCTCAGAATGTTCTAGCCTTGGTTTCTTCTGAAATATATCCGACATATAACACTGTCAGTTTAAGGTAATCAGCATGTAGATTCGCTACATTTGTATATTGTAAGATGATCGCCAGCCGGTAATAGGAGAGCACCTTTATCATACCCCATAATCATCATGTTTTCAGTCGTTGGAATATTTCTGGTCTCTTCCCTCAGCAAGTTTGATGATTATAGTACAATATTGTCGCTATATTCACTCCACTGTGCGTTCGATCGCTAGGATTTACGACTTGTGGCTAGTTTATACCCTTAAACATCATCTGTTCCCCCGTGTCCCAGCCCCTGGTAGCCATTTTGCTCCCTGATTCTATGAGTTTGACTTTTTTGAGATTTCACATATAAGTCACATCATACAGTATTTGTGTAATATTGTCACCGCCCACTCAGGCTCCTAAAGACGTAGCAGATTTTCAATACATGTTGGTTGTTTATTGAAAGCACATAGCAAATCGATAAATATATAATTTGTTCTTCTAAAAGCAGAGCAGAGAGCCCTCAAAGTATGAGTTTAAATTCCATTTGAATGTTTTCACGTTAAAATGTGCTCTAGTCATCAAGAATGTGTTCTCTTTCATACAGTTTTGGTGTCATCTCCAAAAAGTCAGCTCGTAGGATTTGAGCTCTCCTTCTCTCTCTCTCTCTTTTTTTCCTTCCCTCAGAGCATGCTTCTTTACTAATCCAAAGCTTACAGGATACTTTAACAGTCCACGCACAATCTTTTTAGCAAAATCCATGCGCTTTATATAGGGTTTGAGAAAAATGAAGCATTGGATCTCTTAGGCATGTGTGTAACCTCTTTGTTTATGTGTTTATGGATTGCTTTGTTTCAAGGTTAGAGAGTTGCAGAGTGAAAGATAACTCAGGAAGAGTTATCCCTCCTCTGGGGAATGCACCAAGGGGCTTTTCATACAGTCCTACTTGATCCCTGTGCCTGCTCTCAGCCTTTATCATTATTTTTCTTTATGTTAGAGAACTTCAAACATGGTGTGGCTTTACATGGGTTTATGAAGATTCACAGTCATCGATAGACACAAAGTGAGGACTCTCCAGGATTTTTGAACCTGGTCACTGTGGAACCGGTGAATCAGTAGATGTTCTAATTCAAACTAAAAATAGATGAAAGGTGCCAAATTTTCATTTAAAGCATATTAAAAGTAATAAGTGGTATTATGTATTATAATCCATGTGCTTCTAATGTGTCAAGCACAATCTGCCTTTCTGCAAACCCTAGAATTCAAGAGTTACTATTAACTCTGTTTTCTAGATGACAAAATGGGGGTTGGATGAGTCGTAGAATGAGGCCAAGACCATGTAGGTATTACCTCATGAAACCGAGGTTTGAACTCAATCCTGACTCCTGGGCCCATGTGCTTCATCAACTTGATAGACTATAGGGCATCGATCTAATATGATAGCATGTCCCGGTTTAAAGAGACAGTGTTCATTTACATAGTTTATGACAACGATTAAAAGTATGGTTTCTCGAATGTCTTCGTGGCTTTGTATACATAGTTCTATCTTATGGTTCACAAGAATTGGGTCACAGGTGCCCATTCTCCCAAGATCACAGAATCACACGGCTGTAGAGACTTCTCTGAAATGCAGTTTCCCAAGATGTAGTTAATGCACCCCGCAGATGTTCTTTTCAATCATGGTTTTGAATTTAGGGAAATGGAAGGAGGTATCCTGGCTCCAAAGAGCCAGAACATTAAAAGGAGCGGGAAGGGTGTCTGATTCTCTCTTGGAAGCAAGTGGTGTTCCCAGTGATGTTCTCAGTGACTGGGGGGAAGTTCCTACTCTTGTGACAACACCCTTCCCTGCTTCTGTCCCTGTCCCTTACAGACTGGTGTCAAGGATTGTTTTTCTTGCGGGGGCAGAGGGGCTGTCTTTCATTATCTCAGTGAGACTGAACCCTCATAGTATTGCATGCTATTAGTAGCCATATGAACACTGGGAAACTGATGCTTTTTAAACATCAGTTTCTACATTTTTCACCAAAAAACCTACCTCGTAATGTTGCTTGGACCAGAAAATGAGATACACTCTGTGAGTTGACTTAGGTTCACACTGAGACATAAGGACAAATAACAGATTTTTCCTAAGGTTAGATTTTTATATCAGAAAAGAGAACACTAGGTTATTAATAATAATAATACAAATTTAAGACAAACGTGTAGTTTTTTCCTTCTCTTTCTCCCCCTGTCTCATCCTGTCCCCCCTTCTCCTTTCCCCTGCCTTCTTTTTTTCTGGTGATTTCGGTTCAATTAGATATGGCCAAGCAAGTGGGCAGCGTGGCAGTGGAAGGGGAGGGAATTAAGGCCAGGGCTACCTGTCAGGTATCCACAGAGTGGTGACGATGGCCCAGCAAGGGGTGTTAGAGACCAAGGAGAATGAACTTGCCCACTGTGGTGGATGGGGAGAAGCTAGCACGCGGAATTAGGTTTTTAGGGCCAAGTGGCGTAAATAGCATGTCCTTGCAAGGTGGAGATGCCATCATGATCATGGCATGACCAGAACAGAATGGGAAAATCCCAGAAAGACGAAGAGGGTGTCGGCACATTGGGAGGGCGGGTGCCTTAGGGTGTTGGAACCCCAGATGAGACGATGAGGAAGGCATCATATAAGGGATTTCCCTCTGTGAGGTGTTGAGGACGATTCTGCGTGAAGCGAGGGCTTGAAAGGGGTATTTGTAGGTGACAGAGGTTTGGGGAGATTAATTAAATAAGCAAGCGTAATTAAAAACAACAACAACAACAACAGGAGTCAGGCTTCTCGCCATTAGAGAAAAGTGTTACCTACGGAGAAGGTACATGGGTATGGATTCTAAGGTGATGCAATGAAATCAGAGGTATTGGCATTACGTTTTAAGATGAATAGATTCTAAGTGGATGAATAGATGAATAAATACAAATTTAAATATACGTAGACGTATACATGCACACATATCTCCTAGATATACACGTATACATGTGCACATATCTCCAGAACTTCGCTCCCAGACACAACTCTCCTCTCAAGGGAATCAAGGCTTCTCAGCAAAACGGCTGATTATAGGACTGAGGCAGGGATAACATAAGAAGAGTCAGAACGTCTAGTTGTGCCGAAACAAGAATTCACTTGAATAATTGATAAGGGCCCATGTCAAAAGGACACGGAACACAGTTTAAAGAAACTCCCACTGGCCAAATCTGGGAAAGTCTGAACACCATCCATTAGTACACATGACAATTCCCTAAATATGGTAGGATCTAGTCCCTTGTCCCTCATGTTATAAAGAAATGAGTAAATCGAGGATGTAATATTTAAGTTGTCCCTTCGTTGCCTCCACACAAGACACTTACCAACTCAAAGGAAATAAAAAAGTAACTTTCCAGCAGGCCAGTAGGGCGGGGACCACGTTAATCAAATTGTCAAAGTTAAGGCCACCATTAATGGGTCAAATCGAAATTATGTGTCAACTAAGATTGCAGCGAAGCATGGCATAGCATTCACAATACACCGATTCTGAGCCTGAGGAAACCTCAGACAAACCCCAATGAGGGTTGCTCTAAAAAGCAAACAATAACAGGAAAACCTCACAAAACTGACCTGTAGTCTTCAGAAGTATCCAAGCCATGAGCGTCAAGAAAAGCTGAGAAATTGCTTCACGTCGAAAGAAACTAAATAAAAATTACCACCGAACACAATGGGTGAACCTAGACGGCCTTCTTCTGCCAGAAAGGGTGGGCTCACTGACAAATCTTGAAAGGGGGTCTGGGGACGAGGTGATGATAATGCGCCCATGCTAATTTCCTGATCTTTCTTGCCATATCAGATTACCCAGGAGAATTTTTTGTTAGCTTGTAAGAAGCACACAACAAAATGAGGACAATGGGGGGCATATCAGCAGCAAGTTTACAAATGGCTGAGAAGACAAAGGCTTTTGCTATGTTCTTGCAAATTTCATAGGTTGGCAAGTTTGTTTCAAAATAAAAAAGAAGGAAAACAGCCACAGTGAGAATGTATTAAATGCCTTGCTTCCTTCAAATTACGCTACCTATATGAATTTAATTCTTGAAGCAAACCATTCAGGTGGGTACTATTATGATGAATAGTATACGGAGAAGATATCTGGGGCAGAAAGAATTAAATGCTCAGCTCTATATTTCTAAGGAGAAAGAGCAAAGGACTGAGAACATGGAGACAAGGTGTCCACAGGAAATATCCCTGCTGGAAGGATCATGAAATTCTGTTTGAGGAGGCAGGTTTGGATCCTGAGAAAGTTGAACTTCAGTCCTTGCCCCAAAAGTCTACAATTTCGGGTCAATTACTTGAAGATTCGCGCACATTTTCCTCACCTGTGTACTGAGAACATTCTATGTGGATCTGTAAGAAAGAGATGAGCTAAAAGATATGAAAATGGTGAGCATGGCACCTGGCACAGGATACACACTCGCTTTATGTTAGCAATTACCGTGAATTCTAATAAGTGTCTTCCCCTCACTCTAAACGGTGACCAAGACACTTTAAGGAGCAACGTGATATTTTCACAAAGAGGATTATTGTCAAAACTTCTCTCCTATTCAGAAATCCAGGTTCCCAAACAGCCCATAGGATTTTCCAGGTCGCTTTAACTCTGGAAGCAGTGTTAACTGTGAAAACATTGTTGTGCCAATTTCAAGTGGGATTGAGGTTTTTAAGTACTAGGTGTTTATCTTTACTAAAATAAAATTTTAGGGGCGCCTGGGTGGCTCAGTCTGTTAAGCGGCCGACTTCGGCTCAGGTCATGATCTCGCAGTCCGTGAGTTCCAGCCCCGCGTCGGGCTCTGTGCTGACAGCTCAGAGCCTGGAGCCTGTTTCAGATTCTGTGTCTCCCTCTCTCTCTGACCCTCCCCCGTTCATGCTCTGTCTTTCTCTGTCTCAAAAATAAATAAACGTTAAAAAAAATGTAAAATAAAATTTTAACTCACTTAATGGGGGAGAAAGAAACCAGTAGTACCCGAATCGCAGTTCCTGCTTTACTATTTATTAGTACAGGATAGATTTTGCTGAATAAACAAAAGTGTTTGTATCCCAGTAAATTATAATTCTCCAAGTCTGCAAAGCTCTTTCATATCCATCATATCATTTGATTTTCTGACCTACCTTTCAAGTTGGGCAAAGCAATCATTGCTATTCATAAAAAATGTATGCTTTGAGAATCTAAAGCAAATAATACAGTTAATATTTACTGAATGTTTGCTATATTCTAGGCACCATTTAAAAACTTTAATGGGTTGATTTAACTGTCCTACAACCCCGTGACGGAGCTACTATTGTTATTCCCATTTTACACATGAGAATCTGGAAAGTGTATGAAGTCAGGATTTGAACACTAGTATTCTAGTTCCCAAGGGCGTGTCTTTACCAATATACCACCAACCTCCACTCCTTTTTGCCAGAAGTTGCCTGATTTCCCAAGGTTTCACAGCCTGTATGTGACAGAGGTGCTTTCTGCTTCCAACTGTTTATAATCCCACAGCTCTAAAGGGATGTCGTGCTTTCCCAGAGACTATAGTCTCAACTGGAGAATTGAATGTGGTCACATTTTAACCTAGTCTTTATTGCTTTATATCTTCTCCAGACTCTCTCTCTCTCTCTCCAGCCCTCCAACCCTTTCCCTTACTCTCTCCCCCATTGTATCCTTGGCTGTCACAGCTGTCTTTCCAAGGGGATCCAGCAGGAGGAGCTATGACTCAACTTTGCTAGACTCTCAATGGCCTCGCTGCACCTGTTTTTCCATTCGCCCAAGCTGAGCAGCTTTTTAATAGAGTCCCAATAACAACCTGATGGGTTTTGGATTATGAAGGAAATAACTTTTTTTTTTTTTTGAGAGAGAGAGAGAGAAAGAGACATGGGGTGGGGACTGTGGACAGGCAGAAGGAGAGAGAATCTCAAGTAGGCTCCATTTTCAGCACATAACCTGATGTAGGGCTCCATCTAAAAGCCGTGAGATCATGACCTGAACCAAAATCAAGAGTTGAACATTCAACCAAATGAGCCACCCAGGTGTCCTGAAGGAAATAAATTATCAAATTAAATACTCTTAAAAATATAGAAAGGAGGAGCTTTGGGTCTTAGCATCTAAAGAACAAACAAACAAAAACAAAACCTTGCCCCACCTGTGATGCATCATCACAGAAGTCAAGTATCTTGACTGCCTCCAAGGGGAACTGAATATACACCTTTGGCCACTTTGAGTATCCATTTCGCAAAGAGTCATGGATGTTCTGTGGTGCCATCATCCCCAAATTATGTTCTGCTGTGTCTTCCAAGGACTCTGGCAATTCCACGTGAAGACAGGACTACGGCAGCTGCCTTTGCTATCTCAGACTTTTTTCATATATATATATATATATATATATATATATATATATATAGAGAGAGAGAGAGAGAGAGAGAGAGAGGGTGTGCAAGCAGGGAAGGGGCAGAGAGAGAAGAGGGCAGAGTATCTGAGGCAAGCTGTGGGCTGAAAGCAGAGAACCGGATACAGGGCTCGAACTCGTGAACTGTGAGGTCATAACTTGAGCAGAAGTAGGACACTTAACCGACTGAGCCACCCAAGCACCCCTGATATCTCAGACTTCTTAAGGGAGCATTCAGAATACTTCCTCATCTCTTAGCTCCTCCCTTGTCCCAACCCCCAGGTCGTCTTTCTGTCACCATAATTTGTAGCAGAGATAATGTTAGAAGGGTTAGAAAAGATCTCCTTTATTATCATAATACTTCAGGGTAAAAGCTTAAAATCAGTTCCTGGTCCTCAGGAGATTTGGCACCTGTCTATTAGTCTACACTGTCACTTTAAAGAAAAGTATTGATTTAAATACACTTTTCTATTAAATGTGCACAATTACCTTACCTTGGCGTGTCATTTGTTTCTGTTAAGGTGTAAAGCAAGAAAGGGTCATACTCAAATAATTCAATAGGCCACGACTTGGAACTGCCTACCTTAAGCCCCTGACCCACATTAGAACTACATACAACCTGGTCTCATGACACCACGTGGTTTCCCATGAGTCGTTTCCTCTCCGATTTGAGCAGAGAGTCAGAGAATTGCATCCATTCTTGTATTCAGTTAATGAGTGCCTAGGACTGACCTTGTGAGTTGGCAAAGTCTTGTTTCCACCAGTTTATTATTTATCCTCATTTGTGCCTGCAAAGTAAGAAACCATCCATTTATTAATTTTTAAATGCATGCCAATGCAATTTACAGCCCAGCTCTATCCTCTAACAACTTAGCTGGATATTTTACTTACTTAATACTTCATGTGTGATCATTCTCTATTTTAAATCTGTCTATTCTAATGGCTGAAGTCCCAAGGAAACTAACTCTGTTGCTTATTATTTTACTCTCTCTCATTCAGGATTAAAAGCTGACTCCTAACGTGAACCTTGATGATCTTTCCCTGTAAACTCATATTTACTTAGATTTAATCTATGGAAATCTTCTGCTGAAATCCAGAATGCTTTTCTTTAGTGTGTTGGTTTTTGTCGGTGACAAGAGGCTCAACCGATCTGTGTTTGTTTTGCTGTGAAAATCTGGTTCTCATCCTTTGTCCACACCCATGGAAAGTTACTCTGCCTTCTCTTTTCCACTCTCACCACCTTTATTTAACACAGGGAACAGTCTGGGTGCTGATCTTCACCAGCTTAAGAAAAGAGTCCGCGCCTCAGCTCACCTGTCTCGCGGCTGGCTCAGAAGTGATTCTGCTGCAATACCGTTGGACATGAAGGGAGATCCCTTGATCTTCTTCTTTTATTCTGCTTCCAACTTGTTTGTTTGTTTGTTTGGGAAGGCTTTATTTCTCTTTGTTTTTTAAATGATAATTTCATTGGATACAGATGGTTGGTGTTTTCTTTCTCTCTGAACATTTTTTTTAAGAAGAAAACTCTTCAATCTGATGAATTATTAGTATTTAAAAAATAATTTATTGTCAAGTTGGCTAACATACCGTGTATACAAGTGTGCTCTTGGTTTTGGGGGTAGATTCCCGTGATTCATCGCTTACATACAACACGCCTGCTCATCCCAACAAGTGCCCTCTTCAATGCCCATCACCCATTTTCTCCCTTCCTCCCCCGCCGCCATCAACCTTTAGTTTGGTCTCTGTATAAGAGTCTTTTATGGGTTTGCCTCCCTCCCTCTATGTTTCAAACAATTTTTTGCCTTTCCTTCTCCCATCGTCCTCTGCTAAGTTTCTCAAGTTCCACATATGAGTGAAAACATGTTTTTGTTCTTTGTTGTCATAGTTTCTTTTATTTAACTGGGGGTCCTTTTGAGATGGTCTTTACTTTCTTTGAACTTAGCAATGCATTGCAATATATATTTGATCCAAGCCTGAGTTGATTTGCGATGGGATGATCCAAGAGGGTATATAACCAGCCCATCATACAAACAATTTTAAAAATTTTTTAAATGTTTATTTATTTTTTACAGGAAGAGAGACAGACAGACTTGCTCTGTAGCAAGTGCGGGGAAGGGGCAGAGAGAGAAGGAGACACAGAATCTGAAGCAGGCTCCAGGTTCTGAGCTGTCAGCACAGAACCTGATGCGGGGCTCAAACTCATGAACTGTGAGATCTTGACCTGAGCCAAAGTCAGTTGCTTAACCTACTGAGCCACCCAGGCGCCCCTGACTAACAATTTTTGAGGAAGGTAATGGTTTTTTAAACAAAATACATGAAGCACAAGTACTGGAAACTATTGATGAATTAAACCACATGAAATAAAGAATTGCTGTTTATAGTATCTAGCAATACTATTTAAAAAAGAAATAAACTACTATTATTTCTATTTCTATTAAAACAACAATAAAATCAAAGAGGAAAAATGAACAAAACACTTACAATGATATCATGAGAAGGGAAACTAAAAGTGTAATAAATACTTGGAACATTCTTTAGCCCCTTACTAATCAGTAAAATACCAATTAAAATGCCCCCTCAGGAAAGGTGTTACTTTCTGACAGTTTAATGTCAGGTTTCACCAAGTGATTAACTTTGACCAACAGAATATAAAAAGAATGCCCAAGTGTCATTCCCAAATAGAAACTTTAGGTCCCATCATGTGGATTTTTCTTTTCTGTGGTAAGAGAGTAGGGATGATTTTCAACAGGTGCTACTCTATCAGCCTGGGTCCTGGAATAAACGTGATTTGGAACAGAGCCACGGCCAGTCTGGGATGAACATATAGTGTTAGAACTAAAGGGAAAAGTGAAAGACTTTTTGATATAAGCTGTTCAGATTTGGGTGGTATTTCTTATTGCAGCATAACCTAGCATTCACTGACTGTTTTAATACACTAGTTACATATTTAGATATAAATACAATAAAGCATTTATTACGCACTAATTAGTGAAATACTTATGAGATATTTCTAGCAAGACAGTTAATAATGGCACAAAAGCAATTGACGAATAAAATAGAAACAACCTACTGTCCTATCAACAGAAAAACACATTGTGGTACATTCATTCGAGGTAATTTTCTGGGCAAATAAAAACAATACAATCAACAATGACATTGATGAATCCCAAGAGCACAATGTTCAGCAAGGAAGCCGGAAACAATAGAATACAGAATGTGTAATCTCATGTATATAAAATTCAAAAACATGAAACAATAAATTCATTGTTTGAGAATATGAATGTATATAATAAAACAATAAAAGCAGAGGACTACAAGACAAAATAGTAAGAGTAATGATTGGATCAGACGCTGTTGTGTGCCCCTAAAAATCTCCCTGCTGGCAGTGTTGACCACGGCTAATAAAGAATCCAACAAACCCTAAGACAAAGAATCAAATGCTTTTAATTAAATGGTAAAGAGAACCCTAGTAGGAGAGTGGGAAAGTGAACTGAAGGAGGAAAAGGGACCGCCAAAATGGGCAACTGGAGCTCCCCCAACTTCTCCAACTTTGGAAGCCAGTGTAGAGTGCACAACTCTGAGTTACTGCCCCCTGTGCCTGAGAGGTGTGAAGGAGCTGGGGTATTTGGACACCAATTACTCTCAGTTATTGGTTTACAGCTGCTCTCAAAAGATGATCTTTCTTGGGCGCCTGGGTGACTCAGGTCATGATCTCATGATTCGTGAGTTTGAGTCCCGCATTGGACTCTGTGCTGATGGTATGGCACCTGTTTGGGACTCTCTCTCTCCCTCTCTGTCACTGCCCTTGACTCTCTCTCTCTGTCTGTCTCAAAAAAAAAAACAAAAAAAAAAAAACAAAACAAAAAAACAAAAAACAAAAAAAAAAAACCCCAAAAAACCAAAAAAACACAAAAAAACACAAAACATTAAAAAAAAAAACCTTTACAAATTATTATTCTTTAGTATTTCTGGCTGACAAATAGCAAATGGTAGCAAAACAGGCTCCAGAAGCCAGAGAAAATCATTAGCTAAAGAAATGAGTATCTAGTATATGTCAGTTGGGCCAGTATCTGGTTGAGCGCTTCCTTGAGGAACACATAAAGTAAGCCAACTAAGATAGTAAGTTGTAAGTATGCAATATTAGAAAGGAAAAGAGAGATATAAACAAAGCTACAGAAGAAATGATATGACTAGTTTAGCAAAATCTATGCAAATTAAGGAGAAAACATGAGTAAAGGGATAGTTTTCTGAAAAAAAATGTAAATTATAAATGTCAAGATTCATAAAAGGAAAAAGAAAATCTGAGGGGACCTACTAACTTTGAATAAATTGGAAAATTAAAAAAAAAGATTCTAAAAAAGGATTAAACCCAAGTAGCACAATAAATTAATCTATCAAACTTCTGAAAAAATAGCGTCAATATAATTGAAGGTGTTAAAGAAAAAAAAATTAGTCAGAGTGTAGTTCTTTCCCAGAGTGAAACATCATACAGTGAAAATGGAACAACTCAATGGGAAAAAAAAGAGCCCAAATATATACTCATAAAATCTGCATATTTATTGTAAGACAAAAGTAGAATTGTCAATAAATGGGGAAAAGACATAATATTCGATAAATCAGTTAGTTGAGTTCCCATTTAAAATACTAGTAACAGAAGAAAACAGGGAAGCCTATTGGAAGCTTAGATACCAGTCATAAAATTCAGAAATCAGAAAGCAATCGTTTTAATATGTTAAAAATACCTAAATGAATTTCTTTATAGCAAAAGAATTGAATTACAGAACTAAAGTCAAAGGACAAAGAACAATTTGAAAATTCATTTTTGCCACGTGTAGACCATGCACTGAGAAGATTTCCTTAACAAATAAAGAACTTATGTGTCAATAAAATGCTGATGACCCAGTAGAAAGATACATAAAATAAAGGTCCAGGCAATAAGAAAACACAGTATACATACATATTTTTTTCCAATCCCTTCATTAAATAAACATGAAACAAAAGTAAGGCAAATTAAAATAGTAATGATATACACAGACTTACAGATAACAATTTAAATAACATACAAGGTGTCAATGATGTAAGGAACTAGGAATTTTTTTTTTAATTTTTTTTAATGTTTATTTATTTTTGAGACAGAGAGAGACAGAACATGAACGGGGGAGGGTCAGAGAGAGGGAGACACAGAATCTGAAACAGGCTCCAGGCTCCGAGCTGTCAGCACAGAGCCTGACACGGGGCTCGAACTCACGGACCGCAAGATCATGACCTGAGCCGAAGTCGGCTGCTTAACCGACTAAGCCACCCAGGCGCCCGAGGAACTAGGAATTTTTGTACGTTTTTTTGGCAAGTCTGTCTACTGGGGTCATCCTACATTTTGCTATCATCTATCAAAAGTCACCAAAAGTTTTTTGTTTTCAAAAACTTTATCAAAATTTAGAATTATAATTTTTCCTCCACAAAGTGAGATTTGTAGAATTTTCCCCTTGTTTTCTTTTTTCCTTGAAGTTTATTTATCTTGAGAGAGAGAGAGCATGTGCATACATGCATGCGAGCAAGGGAGGGACAGAGAGAGAGGTAGAGGGAATCCCAAGCAGGGGCCATCAGCACTGAGCCCCATGTGGGGCTCGATCCCACCAAACATGGGATCATGCAAGACCCGACCCGAAATCAAGAGTCGGACGCCTAACTGACTGAGCCACCCAGGCTCCCCAGAATTTTCCCCTAGTTTTATCCCCACATGCATTGCAAAAGATAGCATTGTTGTAGTAACTACCTACTAGAAAGATCCAAAATAGTCGTCAGTAACAGGCCAAATAACAGAATGTGCATCCATGAAATAGAATATAACTCAGCTATAGAAAAGAGTAAGTGAAATCCATATGTGGCGATATGGAGTTATGTCCAAAATATATTGTTATTAGAAAGAAGCGATGAGTAGAATAATGAGTAAGTTTCCTACTAAAAAAATAATAATAAAAGTTTGCAAGTGTGCAGATAAATATTTATTGGATAATCTACGTCAGCTGCCCACTCTTGTGATGCTGTGTCAGGACAGAACACTGACACCACCATCAAAACACATGATAAGGAAATTCATAATTGGAAGGGATGCTGGAAAATCCAAAGCCAAAGAAGCAAATATCCATTGGATATACACACTAACAATGGTTGTCCTTGGCTTACTGGGAAACCGGTAAGTCAACCACAGGAGGACAAGGTACTAAATTGAATTGTTCTCATTTACCCTTTCATCCAGCGTGAATTTTGTGCCGTGGATACTCTTCATATCACTGGTAACTTGAGGGTGGGAGCCAAGGAAATGAAATCTGATATCCTTAATATAAACTATGAATTAATTGACTCAAAGCTGGAAGGACGGTCCTGAAGGCGGATAGGAGTGAAAATCAGCTCCAGAAAGACAAGAAGTAGGAAACCCAACAACTCATGTGTAGCCAAAAAGTTCTAGCCAGAATCACACTTTAGCTGTGAACATTTCTGCAGTGGGTAGGCACCAAAACAGGACAAGGTCAGTGAAAAATTCTCTAATCACCCTCTATGAATCTCACATCTCTGTACCACGAGCTAGGGGAACAAAGCCCCAGACAGGGACAGCAATTGAATAAAGCCAGGGCACCTGTCCTGCCTGACTGTTAAGGGCTTTAGATGAAAAGGATAATGCCCCTTCTGTTTTCATACCCGGAGGCTGAGCTCTGCCTACCCTTAACATCACGCACAGTTGGCGATCCCTCTAAAATAAAGTTGGCATGTTATGCGAAGAGACATAAAACTCAATCACTACGATTATTTTTTTCTCAAGTGCAAAATAAAACTCTGTTAAAAATAGCTTCAGCAATTAATGAAACACCACTCTGTTTTCTGCAAAATGGCCCGGCATGATAGCTTCATGGACATCTATATCTCTGAGTTATTTCTACATAAGAATCTATCCTATAGACAACAGGGATCACAGTCAGAGAATTCATTTTACTCAGTGCTCTTCACAATGTTAATTTCTCTGTCCCACAGAGATAATGTTTCAGAATAATGTCTGGTGTGATTTTTACTCTTTTTAGTTTCATGCTGTTCTGAATGTTTAAAAAAATCTTTTGAAGCAATGGAGGCTGCCATACTCCCTTCATCTTTGTGGCAGCGTGTGCTTTCCCTGTTTTAGAGAATTATCTTCCCTCTCCGTGTGTGTTTGCGAAGTTTGTATGTGTTACGTTAATTCGCCAAATCCTCGTTTCCCGTAGATCGAGTTTCCTTCCCGGGGCCTTTCAGCCTCCTTCCTGGCTGATCTCCTGGGGTACTTGCATTTCCAGAGAAACGTCTGCCTTTGCGCCTGAAATAGGGCCCACTTTCCCTTTGAGCCTTAAACACTTTGCCACCTCAGGGTGGTATCTTCGACTCAAATGTTTCTCTCGTTCTCTGCCCCCAGGCGGGAGTCTCAGATCTGCATTTTGTTTCTCTGTTGGTTTTTTTCTCAGGGCCAAAGTGATGTGGAGGCAGGACCTGACACAGGACGAGCTGACCCTGCCTTCAAGCCCCTCCCCCTCAGGGTCCCTAGAGTCAGAAACTTGAAAGTGTTGTTCGGACTCCCCAGCCTCAGAGGACACATCTGTTCATCAGATTGCTGTGAGGAGGAAATGAGGCTGAGACAGGAAAAAGAAAGAAAATGACAACGTTTGGCTCATGGTGAGTGTCCAGTAAATGTTCAATATTACTGTTATTGTTTCAGGTACTACTATTAGAGCAGGGCGTCGGCCAAGGTAGCCACAGGACATTTGTGTAGCACAGGGGAGGAAGTAAAATCAGCTTGGGCAGAGTGGAGAGGAATGATGGGGAGTCTAGCCATCAAGAGGAAGGAAGGGCACATGGGACCCCCATACCACTCACCCAGCCAACTCCAAGCTAGAGTTGGCCTGATTTTAAGGATGAAATTTGCCAGTGATATTTTCCATCTCATGATAAAAATAAAAATAAAAATAAAGATTTTGACTTCAACAACAACCATGAAAGTTTAGAAACCCAAGTTGGGTGTGGAAGCAGTGCAGAAACTTCCAGAAAGGGCACTGCCCTATGGTCACCCCAAGATGTCCTCTTCCAGTCTTCACCGCCCCCCTATGGATGAAAAGGGCATTACTTGGGGCATGGTAACTTTGGGCAGGTACACTTTGATTTGAAGACAAAATTTATCTGTAGTCTTTTCTATTGTGTGTTTCCTCCCACCACGTGGTGAGCAGGAATGCTAGAGGATTGCATGTTGGACAGGCAAACCCACCACGTCTTTCTTCTTTCTCTCTCATTGTTTTTTTTTCCCATTCTATTCTTTTTCTTAATGGTGGGGGAGGGGTTCGGCTGGGTGGCTCAGTCAGTTGAGCTGCTGATTGTTGATTTCAGCTCAGGTTATGATCTCAGGCTTCCTGGGATCCAGCCCCATAGCAGGCTCTGGGCTGACAGCACAGAGTCTGCTTGGCATTCTCCTCTGACATAGGTGAATGAAATTCATCAGTACCTAGGGTGATAAATAACATCTCTCAACCTAAGCCATTTGCCCCAGACGATCTGCTTATAGAACTCTGCTCGAAAATATCCAGTGCTTGTAATGATAGGAAACATTCATCCTTTGAGCCTAAATCTCTGATTGTTTCTTAACATGAAATTTATCAGAAAGGAGGAGTTAGGAGTCATTATCAAGTAGGACATGATCATTACTGAGCTCTTGCTAGCACACTATTTAAAAGTCCCTAAGGGGCACCTTGTGTGGCTCAGCCTATTAAGTGTCCAACTCTGGATCTCAGCTCAGGTCTTGATTTTAGTGTCTTTAGTTTAAGCCCTGCATTGGGCTCCACACTGAGCATAAAGCTTAAAATAAATAAATAAATAACTAAATAAATAAATAAATAAATACACAGAGAGACAAACAAACATTCCCAAAACATTAGGCACAATTTTGAAAAACTTTGTCAACATATGTATATATCTTATTTCCTATATGCCAAGATATATATATAGATAGATAGATAGATAGATATACACACACACACATACATATATAGATAGATATATATACATACATATATATAGATATATATATACATACACATATATATAGATACATATATACATACATATATATAGATATATAGAATAGATATAATGATATAGATATAGATACATAGATATAGATATAGAGAGATAATAGATAGATATAGATATATAGACATAGATATAGATATAGATATAGATATAGATATAGACATAGATATAGATTATATATAGAGATATCTAGATTTATATATTTATATAGATATATAGATATCTATATAAATATATATAGATATAGATATATCTATAACTATATATAGATATCTAGATATCTATATAAACATATATATATAATCAAATAATACTCCTTGTGTTATGCTTAAAGCTCATCGGTATCTTCTCAGCTCTGAGACATTTCCCTTTGAATACCCATCATTTTTCAGACCTACTTGACCCTGAAATCCTTTTCTTGTGAGATAGCAGTTAAAAAAATTTCCAGACCTTGTTGTATGCCCTTTGAGGAACAAAATTAGCCCTAGTTGAGAACCACTGGCATAGATAGCCATGTTTCATTTGGCAGTCACGATTGGAAGGTTTGTATGGTTTTCTAAGAGGAAGCTGGTATTATTTGCAGGGACAGAATAAAGCAGGTCCCTGTATCTTTAAAGGTGGTGTTTCTCCCTCTGCGGGAGACTATCTACAGTGGAATTAAAACATTGTGAGTGTTTGGTACCTGCCAAGCCTTTTCACAGAGACCCTAGCATATAGGGGGAAAAAGAGGCTTGTGGCAAACCAGGATATCTTTTCCTGGGGTAGGGAACATCAATAGTAGAACTGTATAGATAACAAGCTGGGGCAGAAGTGGGGTCAGTGTGAGGGTAAGTCAAAGGAACAACACACAGAGAAGATCATAACAGAAGGCACTGTAACCAAAAGTGGGTCATTGGGGGTGCAAAGGTGCACAGAAGGAAGAGGCCAATTACAAAGGCTAGGTACAGCTCTCCAGGCAGGGTTGAGTTCCCAGGTAGCAGTGCTGTTCATTTGTATTAGGACAACTGTGCATCCATTAAAACTATCATATGGGAGAATACATACATATTCAGGAAAATATAATTGACATGGATAAGTGAAAAAAGTCATTTATCAAAAAATATTCTCCCTGAGATTTTATTTTGGGAAAAAAATATGCATAGAACGCAATTGCTACACGGAAATATACAACAATGTAAAAAGTGGTCGATTTCTGAATATGTGCTCCTTTCAAATTTTATTTCTGAGGGTTTCCTGTAGTTCCCCAATACTTCTACACCTAGCTATTTATTTTAATTAAGAACATAATTTCAGGGATTTAAAAAACAAATCTTAGCAAGGATTGAGTTGTAGGCTGAAACAGCGTCACAGGCTGATAAAGACATGTCACAGGATAATCAGGAATGATGTGTGCTTGTGTGACAATCAGGGACTTTCACAGCGGGCACAAGTCCAGAGACCCTTGATCCTTGCTCACTTTCTCTGTTGGGAAGATTCTCTGCCCTTTGAGTCGTGCGTAGTTGCTGAATAGGAACTAAATGCAAAGAGATGATCAAATTAATAAAAAATTGGCTATATTTGTCTTGGTTTTTCATGTATAGAATAGTTTCTTAAAAAAACAAAAAACAAACAAAAACAAAATCCAACCAACCAACCAAACAAAAACTAACCATGCCTCATGAGAAAAAAAGAAAAAGATGCACCAAATGTCTAGAAATAAATAAACCTAAGTATGAGCATGTACGGAATGACATCTGGGTGATTGAACAAACACTATGAAGCTATAGAAATGGTGTTTCTTCTTTAATCCTCATGACCTTGGAATGGGTTCTTGTATCCCCTTTTGCAAAGTAGGAGATCAGTTGCAATAGTTTAAATAACTCATTTAATTTTTTTTAATATTTTTATTTTTATTTATTTTTGAAGGAGAGGGAGACAGAGCATGAGCAGGGGAGGGGCAGGGAGAGAGGGAGACACAGAATCCGCAGCAGGCTCCAGGCTGTGAGCTGTCAGCACAGATCCCAATGTGGGACTCGAACCCACAAACTGTGAGATCATGACCTGAGCCGAAGCCCATGCTCAACCGACTGAGCCACCCAGGCGCCCCTAAATAACTGATTTTAGTTATACTCCTAGTAAGTGCCACAGTCAGGATTTGAACTGGAAATCTTGATCTTTGTCCACTGTGTCATGCTGCTTCCTAAGTGGAAATTGTGTCTTGAACGCATTTACTCATTTGCAACAACTTCTAGGGAGGATGAAAAAAATCTTTATTTAAAGCACAAAGACCCGCTTCCTACTTCGTTCCTTTTTCCTCCAGCCCCTTAAAGAGCCAACTGAAGTGAGTCTAAGATCCAGCCTTAGCATTGTCCCCGATCTCCCTCATTGGATCTGCAAACCCCATCACTGAGGAGTGAAAGTCGTCAAATTTCATTTCGTACAACATCAGTTTAGAAACATGTTTTCCCCTCTTACCAGCTAAATTGTCTTTTACTTTGTAAACTGTTTCTGTTTTTCAACAATTACATTACAATGTGTTCCATTTTAACCGCCCTGCTGCTCCATCCTTTATAAACCCAAATAAAGAAATAGTTATATAACCAAGAAACATCAAAAAGTGAATAAAAAGAAGATATTGCTTCAGATGACTCTCCATTTGCTGAGGACAAAAAAGCAATTTCACATTTTATTTTTTTTTATATTTATTATTGCATTATTCTTTTGTTTACCTTGTAACAAGTGGGAGCCCGATAGCATCTGTCGCCCTCCCACAATTTAATTACATATTCCATATCTTTATTCTCACTTGGCAGTGTCTTCGCATGCCCAGATCTACCTTATCCGCCACTTCTAAGCTCACAACGCATGATTTTTGTAATTAAGTGAGCGGCAAGTTCGCTACCTCCATCCGTAAATTGAACATTTCATACTTTTAAAGCACTTCTAATAAACTTCCCTGAGTCTGAATCCCCATTACGTCCGCCATCTTCCCCTGATGACTCAATTATCTCCTCAGGGGAGAATCTGTTCAATACCAAGAATTACCTTTTCTCCACAGAGGGGGGACTTGAAACAATGACTCTAAACCCCTCTTTCTTTCACTCTGTGTCTTCAATGAATAATTTATACTTGTGCCAATCTGTTTTCTGTCTTTCCTGACTCTTAGTCTTGAAAACCACAGAAAGGACATATTCACCCCATCTCCTTACTTACCACACAGAATACAGAAAGCTGTCTGTAGTCCCCTCTGCCTGTTGGATTAATCTTCATTCAACATAAAAAAGTAGGAACTCCGGTTCCTCCCTATTGTTTTAATGTTTTTCTTTCCCTATTCAAATATTAGTTATTCATCAAAACCTACAGAAGTTTTCCCAAAAAATCACCGAGCATTTTTTGCGGCGGTCGCATTCACTCTTCCTAATGTGAAAGTATAGAATGACAATCTATAAAGAAATTAGAAAATGCAGAAAAGAACAAATACAAGCTGCTCTTAACTCCATCATTATTAGATGACTCATGGAATATACAGTCATATGAACGAAGGAGAATTATGGAGACACTAAGAAGATCAGTGGTTGCCAAAGGTTAGGGAAGATGGATGAAGAAGAGAACAAGGGATTTTTAGAGCAGGCGGGGGGGGGGGGTGCTCTGTATGGTAATATAATCATGCATACAAACCATCATACACATGTTCAAACCCATGGAAGGTACAACAGCAACAGTGAACTCTGTGGTAAACTACGGACTTTGGGTCACTAGGCATCAATGTAGCTTCATTGACAGCAACAAATGTACAATATGCTGAAGGTTAGGTATTTTTGTGCAGGGGCTTGTTTCGTGTGGGTATCAATCTATCAGTGGCCAGTGTGGCTGGACCAGACCTTGTGGTCCTTACTTGTGGTTCTTCCTACGATTGCAAGATGCACTTCAGCAGCAACCATCAGGCAACTTTAAAAACATAAACGTTTATGACTAGAAGCGTTGGGAATTACACAGGACGCCTGGGACACAGGGCAAGGTGGGGGAGTAGAGAGAGACTGATGATATGTGGGCCTGGGGCTCTGCTTCTGTTGGGGTTGAGGGTGGGCGGGCTAATGTTTCGGGGGCTAACTCTTTATTGATGGGTTGAAAATAGAAGAGTGGGAATTTAAAGTGATGGAAGAGAAAAAGCAATGGTCCAAATGATCAGTAACTGAAATTAACCAAGATCTCGAAAACAAAGGAGCCTCAGTTGGGAGAGGAAGCCTGGTTCTTTACCGGTCCTGTGGCTGGCAATGGGTTTATTGGAGATAAGGGTCTTTGAAGTGGATAACTAGGCAATCAGTGCTTCAGTCAGGCACTTGGTTTACCAAAACAAACATGCTGGAGCATGCGTGCACGCGCGCAAACACACACACACACACACACACCCAACAGCTGTCAGCACTTGCACTAAGTAAATGCAAAATCTCTGTACCTTTCCCTCTGTTTTTCTGTAAACCTAAAACTGCTTTAAAAAGAAAAAAAAAGTCTTTAAAAAATCCACGATAGAACATACCTGCAGCACTGTTCAAAATCCACGATAGAACATACCTGCAGCACCAAAGCGATGAAAAGGTGAAATAAAATCGCATTCAAAAGAAATATAGACAAAAAATTCATATAAACACCCAACAAATCTGAAGTCCTCTCTGTTGTATGCCAAATGGAGTATTGCGTTTTTACCCATTTTATTACATACTTGAAAAATTTTAGATGCCCTATCTATCTATCTATCATTGTCCAAGCTCTTAATTTACTCTACACACAGGTGGGTTGCTCAGAGATCCCTCTGATTTGGGGGCTTCAAATAGCTTTTGAAGAGCAGAACTGTGGTGACAGATGTTCAATATTTAATGAGCACATAGCAGATGCCAAAGACTGGGTTAGCACAGGGGCTACAAAGACTTACATGACGTGCTTCCTGCTCTAACTGAGGCGAGGCAGTAAGACAATACATATGGTATAAGGAAATAGGTCTTATAATAGCACATGCAAAATATGTCGTAGATACAAAAAGAGCTTTGGTTGAAACCTCTTTTTCTCATGCAAGTATCGTTGGCTTATGTCTGTGTGGATTCAGAGAGTTGAAAATGATCACATTTCCTTATTTTATCATTTAAAGAAAAGTATTTATTAGAATAAACCTATCGTTTATCTAGAATGAACCCTGCATTTGGCGTCCCATTTATGCACGCCAAACTTTATTTGATATTAGACAGGGAAATACCCAGCCTCCCAACCCTCGGTCCCCCTCCGATGGCTTTTTACATCCAACAGAGACTGCTGTTTTTTGATATTATTTGATATTTGATTTGATTATTTGATATTTGATTTGATTGTTTGATTGATATTTGATTTGATTATATTCATTATTTGATATTATTTGATATTAAACAGGAAAATACCCAGCCTTCCAACCCTCTGTCCCCCTCCGATGACTTTTTACATCCATCAGAGACTGTTGTTTTTGATATTATTTGATATTTGATTTGATTATTTGATTATTTGATATTTGACTTGTTTATATTGATTATTTGATATTATTTGATATTAAACAGGAAAATACCCAGCCTCCCAAGCCTCTGTCCTCCTCCGATGGCTTTTCACATCCATCAGAGACTGCTGTTTTTTTATCTTACTTGACATTTGATTTGATTATTTGATTACTTGATATTTGATTTGATTATATTGATTATTTGATATTGTTTGGTATTAAACAGGAAAATTGGGTATTTTTTCTTGGGATCCTTGATGATCATTGCATCTTTCTCAAAAACTTCCACAGGCTCCCTATTGCTAACAAAATGCACACGTGTCCTAGGCAGGCATTCAGTTCATCTGAAATTCAGGCCCATTCTTACTTTTTCAAACGTACTTTTTACACCTGCTTTCCAAGCCTGGTTGAGTCGGGTTTGGTTGTGTCCTCTTCATGTTTTTTTTTTTTTTTTTTTTTTTTTTTTTTATTTTTTTTTTTTATTTTTTTTTTAAATTTTTTTTTTCAACGTTTTTTATTTATTTTTGGGACAGAGAGAGACAGAGCATGAATGGGGGAGGGGCAGAGAGAGAGGGAGACACAGAATCGGAAACAGGCTCCAGGCTCCGAGCCATCAGCCCAGAGCCTGACGCGGGGCTCGAACTCACGGACCGCGAGATCGTGACCTGGCTGAAGTCGGACGCCCAACCGACTGCGCCACCCAGGCGCCCCAATGTCCTCTTCATGTTTAATTCTCTGCTTGTCTTTTCCATCCTGACCCCTCTGTCTAGAACAGATCACCCTATGTCTATATGTCCATGTGGCTCCCACCCTTAGCTTGACCAAACCAAGTGCTTAGTCTTCTTGGCTGGAAATCATTGCTTCTTTTGAAGTCTCATGGCATTTGAATGGTGGCCCTGTTGCTTGCACTACACCTATCTTGGACGTGTACTTTACTCCCCATAATAGACGGAGAGGGTCTTGGGAGGAGAGCCTGACATATCTCTTCCTCACTGCCACACATACAAGTGGGATATATGTGCTGAATGAGTGAATGAATTAATTTCATTTCCCTTTGAAAACATTGGACTACTATAGTGATTTTTATTGGGCTTTCCAATAGAAAGTCACATGGGCTATGAAGCAGACTGAAACAAGAATTAAAACTCAGAACATAAAGAAGAAAAAGTGTGGCATAAACTTATGCTAATCGCAAAACAGGCCACAAAATAATCCTTTTAATTTTTAAATGGGAAACACAGAAACGGGAGGGGTGTACAAGATGAGGACAAAGTTTCAATATTGTAACATGTTGAAGAAAAAAAGAGCTACTCACTCATCTCCGACCCAGTGAGTGATCTGTTACTGGAAAAACGGAAACAATATCACTCAAGTGGTTTTAGGGGTAAGGTTCTGAGGTAATGTAGTGAGGACAGCACTAGAGTTTAACAGAGACTCACATCACACACAACACTCCGACATACCCTCTGGAGACCTTGTACAATTCGCCTGACCTGTGCGTGTTGATCTCCTAAAATAATATAGCAATAGTTTCAAGTGTTCATGGAGAGGATCAATTGGCGAATGTCCCTAGTAAGTTAAAAACCCCAATGCAAGAGTAATGATTACTGAAGCAAGCATTGCATTAAAATCATTTACAGGTTGGAAATAATTTTTAACAGAATTCAAAATATATCTGGATTAAAAGCATCTAGAGAGCTAATAATGGACAGCTTAATGGCTGTAGTTAATAATACTATATTAATTCTATACTAGAACATTTGCTGAATGTAGATTTCAGGTGCACTTACCACGCGAGCGCGCACACACACACACACACACACACACACACACAAATGGTAACTAAGTGAGCAGACAGATATGTTAATGAGCTTAACTGTAGTGAGATATATATATATATATATATATATATATATATATATGTACACATGCCTATCAAAATGTCATTTTGGATAAATACCTAGTAGAGCAATTGCTGGATGGTATTTTTAACTATTAACTTTTTGGGAAACAAACTGAAGGGTACTGGAGGGGAGGGAGGTAAGGGGATGGGTTAAATGGATGATGTATATTAAGGAGGGCACTTGTGATGAGCACTGGGTGTTGTATGTAAGTGTTGAGTCACTAAATTCTACTCCTGAAACTAATATTATACTGTAGGTTAACTATCTTGACTCTAAATAAAAGTTTGGAAAAAAAGTCATGCTGTATACCTTAAATGTATACATTTTTTTATTTAAAAAAACTGAAAGAAAGAAGAAATGGGCTGTAGTAGCTACAGCTTGAGGTAGAGGGACATCAAAATAGCAAGAACAATAGGTTACAGCAGTAATAATTATAACAACAAAAGTAATGGGTACAGACGCAGGCCACTTTTTATCTTTATTTCAAAATCTTTAAAGCAGGATTTTATTCTTTTATTTAAAACAACAAATTCCAGATTTGCAGAGATCTGCTAGAACTTTAAGAAACATAGCACTAAGGGGGCACCTGGGTGGCTCAGTAGGTTAAGCGTCTGAGTTCAGCCCAGGTCATGATCTCAAGGTTTGTGGGTTTGAGCCCCGTGTCGGGCTCTGTGCTGACAGACCAGAATCTGGAGCCTGCTTCGGATTCTGTGACTCTGTCTCTCTCTGCCCCTCCCCTGCTTGGGATTCTGTGTCTCCCTCTCTCTGCCCTGTCCCTGCTCTCTGTCACTCTTTGTCTCTCAAAAATAAATGTTAAAAACTGTAAATAAAAGAAAGAAAGAAAGAAAGAAAGAAAGAGAGAGAAAGAAGGAAAGAAAGGAAGGAAGGAAAGAAAGTAGAAACATAGCACTAAGAGGAGCATCTGGGTGGCTCAGTGGGTTAAGCTCCGACTTTGGCTCAGGTCATGATCCCACAGTTCGTGGGTTTGGGTCCCGCATCAGGCTCTGTGCTGATGGCTCAGAGCCTGGAGTTTGCTTTGGATTCTGTCTCTCCCTTCCTCTGCCCCTCCCCCACTCACACTCTGTCTCTCCCTCAAAAATAAACATTTAAAAAAATTTTTAAAAAAAGAAGCGTAGCACTAAGAGAAATCACAAATATGAAAGTCAACACCTCACAGACTTTAAAATATTAACGTTGTGTTAAATGTATACAGTTTAGTGGGAAAGTAAATGGCCACCCGACTTGGTTCTTGTTTTATTTTTGTTTAATTTTTAAATATTTACTTATTTTTGAGACAGGGAGAGACACAGAGAGCAAGCAGGGGAGGGACACAGAGAGAGAGAGAGTCACAGAATCCGAAGCAGGCTCTAGGCTTCCAGCTATCAGCACGGAACGGGCCATGGGGCTTGAACTCATGAACTGCGAGATCATGACCTGACCCGAAATCAGATCCTTAACTGCCTGAGCCACCCAGGCACCCCCAGACCTGTTTTAAATACAGATCTTGTATCCCAGATTGAGAGTTGTCAGACGTGATTTGGGGACTGTCTTTTCCTGTATTAATTTAAAAGCATGACAAAGTTGATGTCATAACAAAAACAAAAACAAAAACAAAAACAAAAACAAAAACAAAAACAAATCTGGGAACTAAAATGATATATTTCTCTCACACAAGAAGGGGAACATCAAAATATTCGGAGACTGATCTTTGCATCAAATGTTGTCATTCAGCTGTAGCCCTGATTGGCCGGCAGGCACCCTGTTCCTGCTGTTTGAACCCGAGCGTCAGTTTGTGTTTGCCCATGATTATGTGTGTTCGTTTTGATTACCGTTATTTCTCCGGAACAATTCTGACTTCACAGCGATGGTCCTGCCGCAGCTGAAGGCTGCAGCTTTCTGTGGGAGGATTCTCTGCTCTGCCCTTCACTTCCTACCCCTGCAATAACCCTCGTTATGTCGATTTTTTCTTTTACTCAAACCCTCATACGAATACCAGAGCCTTTCACCTTTCGAAAGAGGTAAGAAGAGTCTTCCCATCATTGAACAACTGGTTTGTAAGTTGTAGCATCCTGTGTATATCAGAAGTGGCAGGGGATTGAGGGGAAATTGCACAGAGCAAAGGCTATGAAACAGGGAGACATAACCTCCCATCTTAGTGTCACCTCATTGACCTTGAAAGAGTCACCCCTACGGCGTTCAATTTCAATTTCTTATATCTGCAGTACGGAAATGGATGAGAGGAATGAGGACTTCAACACGTTGTTGTCAATATCTTAAAGTCTGTGAGACGTTAAGTTTCATGTTTGTGATTTCTCGTGGTACTCTGTTTCTTAAGGGTCTAGAAGATCTCTGCAGATCAGGAATTCTGTTGGATTTAAAAGAAGAATAAAATCCTGTTTGGAATAAATAGGTAAATATTATTCCCAACACCTGACTCGTAGCACCTATTTCCACATCTGGGAAATGACCTACGTGTTACATCCCAGGCAGCTGCGTTGAAGAGTGTTAGGGAAGAAAAATTGTTCTCTACCTTTCAAAGCTTTTTGGCCGGGTGGGGGGGGGGGGTCTAGAGAACTAAATTGGCATGGGACAGATTAATAGGAGAAAACCAAATTTATTTACATACCTCCTGGGCATCTACATAAATGTGACAGATTCCAAAGACAGGCAATATGAAGTATTTATATCATGTTGAACTAAGACATCTTGGTGTCTAGGGCACCAAAGGGAAGGAAAGCAATTCACAGGAGGATGAAAAATAGCAAATGTTTGGGTAAATGGATGCTTGCCGGGTCATCCGGAAACATGGGTCACAGAGACGAAGTCATCAAGAAAACTTTGCAATGTTCCTCCCTGCCTACCCCCCTCATTGGACATTACAGGGTGGTTATCTGTGGTGATGGCGCTTCTCCTGGGGTAGGTCCTCTTTCTGCATTTTCAGGCATTTAGTGGGGGTCGGGGGAGACAGACAACAGCAACTTTTTAAATCTTCTGTTTCCTAAAAATAACCAGCCTGCAATAACCTTTATGCCAAAGAGATGCATTTTGCTCCCCTGTAAGAACATGCCTTGGATTTACTTGGGTCTAGAAGTCACAAGTTGAGCTCCGCCCTGACGCTCGCTAGTTTGTGAATTTGGCCAAGTGGGTCCACCTTCTCCAAGCTCCCTTTCCTCGTTTGCAAAAGTCAAAATAAAGGGTTACCACGAAGGATTGAAATAACGATGAAGTGTGGTAACACAGGTAAACGCACAGAATGCTGGTATGAAAACACACGTTGAAACAAGAGCTAGTCCCTTCAAAAGAGGCTGCCACTTCTAAAACCCTGTGGGATGTCGCATCTGGCATTTCAAAATTCACAGTGCTGCGTGGAGTTTTCCGTAGTTGCTTTGGAAATGTGTCTGATCATCTCCAGCGCTGGCTTGTTGGTAAACGCTCTCTTCACTCTAAACCGCCGTGGTTAAAAACAAATGCCTGCGTGCCGGTAGGTGACAAGCCCAGACACAAGTTACTTAAGGTCGAGGCAGATTGATCGCTAGACTTTTGGAAACAGAATCAAAGCAAAAACGACTTCTTTTTCACTAAACCCGGAGGGAGGGAGGTTTGGAGAATTCTAGCATTTGAATTTATATAGGGCTTGTTTCCAAATTGTAAAGATCCCGTTGCAGTAATTCTGTTTTCGGCTCATGAATCTACATGTTCGGCAAGCTCCCTGAAAGAGACTGATGCTGGTGGTCCACGATCCATGGGCTACATTTGGGGACAGATGCTTTATGGCATTTGTCCTTGGGAATGATAGCTGTGCCCTTTGACATCGAAATGGCGCATGAAGCCGGCCCGACTCAGATTGAAGTTATCTATACAGGGCAGTGGAATCAAAAAGATATGAAAATGGTACAATCTGTTGAGGCATCTGGGATTGCTCATCTCATCATCTTGTGCTTTTTTGAGGTCCTGAAAGAATAGAAACAAAGTTTGATGATGAAACCGCTTTTAAAGCACAACCAAACCCTGGCATTTTATCCCAGCTGGTGAAATACGACCTTCAATGCATTTTAAAATTCTTACGCGTTATCATCATGCCCTCCAAACTGTACAACAAAATGGATTGCAAATGGAGTAAAGAGCTAATATGCGAAAAACAAAATAAAAGAGTTTCAAAGTTGAAAAGAAAAAAAGTATATATGGTGAAGAAACCATATCCCTGAGTCTACTAGGTCAAGTGTTTCCACTCAATAAAAATTTCATAAATAAGCTAAATGACAAATCATAAAGTTGGAAGAGATCTATTATGTACGGAAGGTTAGGTGTAGATACACAGATACATCTAAGATATGGTTTTGTAGGGGCGCCTGGGTGGCTCAGTCGGTTGAGCTTCCGACTTCGGCTCAGGTCATGATCTCACGGTCTGTGGGTTCGAGCCCCGCATCGGGCTCTGTGCTGACAGCTCAGAGCCTGGAGCCTGCTTCAGAGTCTGCGTCTCCCTCTCTCTCTGACCCTCCCCCATTCATGCTCTGTCTCTCTCTGTCTCAAAAATAAATAAACATTAAAAAAATAAATTTTAAGATATGGTTTCGTAGAAATTAGTGTGCGCTGCAAAAGGAAAAAAAAAATGGGCACCTTATAACGAGAGAAATGCTGTTCGGCATAAGGAAAATGTTCCGTCTCATTGTTAGTAGCAACTGATCTTCTGGAGAGTGCTGCAGAAACACAAAAAATCCATACTGGCGTCTTCAATATTCTCCTCTTCTCTGCTACACGTGGCACAATTTGGAAGCCGAGAAGCCAGCCGGCTTTCGGAAGGTGATAGCACCTTACGTGCATCTTGAGGATCGATAGAAGTCAGTGAGATGACGCTCTCCAGGCCAAAGCAAATGTACCATAGAATGAAAGTCGGTGGAACGAGCGTCTAAATGCAAATGGTTGAGGGTTGCTGGAGTGTGAAGTGCAAGGTAGAACTGCTTGAAGACGAAGCTGAGACGTTAGTCAGGTTTTTAGAGTCCCGGATGGCATCCTAAGGGTTCGGACTTACAGTGTAAGGTGGGGAGACATTAAAACGAAAAGGAAAGGAAAAAAGAACAAACAGACACGCACAGAGAACAAAACAAAAGCAAGAGACTGGGGAGACCAGGCCCGTCTATGAATATTTCTTTACTTCTTTTTATGCCTGCGTCTATGTGTGTAATAGAAATTCATTCAGCTTTGCACATGTGGCCCATGATTTCATTTTCCATTAGTCAAATGATGTCATTCCCCTGTTCCATATCCTGCATTGCTGATTTCCCTACCTGCCTCAGGAATAGTCATCACTGTTGGAAGAGCCCTCCACCCACCCCCTCCACCCCCACCCCCCGACACAAGGCTACTCAAACTTATATAGAAAAGGAATCAGATATAATGGATTTGGGGATAAATGGAAGATAAGAGGTTATGGATAGAACTTTTGTTTTGTTTTCCTCTTGGAAGCTGGATCACCACTATGAATGAAAGGAATCACCCCACCCACAAAGCTTCCATTGGACCAAACAGCTCCTTCCTCCTTCTCTTTCAGATTTCTGTCTTAGGGATTTTTGTCATCCAGGAAGCATTTGGTAATGAACTCACTGCTTTTAAGGACCATGGGAAAAGTTGGTTAAGAATATGGTGGCCTACTAAGACTGCCCGGGCATTTTGTAGTGGAAAATTCCATTTCCAGAATGAAGAGTGATAGTAATGCCTCCTGGGTTACCCACAGCTTATAGGAAACTGCATGCCAAATGGAAATTGTTGAGGAATATAATTCCCGCCACCGGTAAGGGACACTGTGCGGTTAAGCTAAACACGTAGAGTGTGGAGTCAGTTCTGCATGGAAGGCTGCACTGAGAAGGACCTCAGCCCCTAAAAGAGCTACACTTGTGGGTATTTAGTTGAGACATTCTGCAGCAGCCAGAAGCTACCCAAAAACAAAACAGGAAGTGTGGGTGATTCAACACTGGTGTGTTAATTTCCTAGGGCAGCCATAACAAATTTGCATAAACAGGAGTTTATTGTCCCATAGTTTTGGATGTCGAAGTCCAACACTAGGATGTTGGAAGGTCCGTGTTCTTCCTCAAGACTGCAAAGGAGAATCTAACAAATTTCTTTTATCTTCAGGTGGTTCCTGGAAATAGTTGAGGTTCGTTGGTTGGTACACTTTATATCTGCAATCTCTACCTTCATCATATCACAACACATAGCATTCTCCCTGTGTGTCTCAGCCCCATGTCTCTTCTCTTTATATGGGGACATCAGCTATATTGGATCAAAAGCCCATCCTACACCAGTAGGAACTCATTCTAACTTGATTATATCTGTAGAGACTCTCTCTCTGAATAAGGTCAAGTTCATAGGCACCAGTGTTAGGACTTCAACATGTTTTGGGGGGAGGGGATACAATTCAACCCAGGACATCACAATTGTCTCATTTTCTGGATGAAAGTCAATATGCTCTTCTTTTGATATGTGTTTCCTTCATGGGTTCATTGGTAATCCCTGGGAGGGGGGATTTCTGAGGGAGGGAGGTTTAGACACACGGCAATATGGCAGGCAGGGGCCTAGGCCAAATCTAATGCCACTAGAGAAAGAAAAGAGATCACAGTTTTACAGTGTATGTTATGAAGAAGTCTTAGCAATGACAATGGAAGGCAAAGTGAGGGGGTTACCCTCCACCATTGTCGCTGATACGCTCTGTCCTGTCAATGTGAATTATTGACTCCATGACTCCTGGAGAATGATGTAATGCTATGGCCACTAATGGGCTCCACATCTTGAGTTGTTTCTCAGATCCAAACAAGTATTCGGAAGACCTGGATTCTAGTTCCTGTCCTGCCACTTACTAGGTGTGCTACCTTAGAGCAGCTGCTGGATTTTTCCATTTCCTCAGCTGAACTCTGGGTCTAAAAATGCTTATTCCCTATAACCATTGAATCACTGTGAGGCTCAGTAGAGATAATTCTTGCCAAATTCAGTATGAGGCTTGAAGCACCGAGACTGCTTAGAAATTATTCACACAGATTCCCGCCCTCCCCCCCCCCCACATCTTGCCTTGTTCCAAAAATAACTGGAGACCGCTGTAAGAATTTTTTCTCATATAGCCATATGACTCGTTTTGAAATTATTTTGCCATTCCAGCTAAATTATCATGAAGTCATTAAGCCTAAATGCTGCTCCTTAGCTCTTGACCCAGGATAATGGTCAGAAAACCTGTGGCACCATAATAGCAAATTTTAAAATATAATGAATAATGATAACAATAATAACAATAAATGCAGGTGAGACACAAATCCATGCCCTTGAGTTCATCAGTGTAATTCAGTATAATACCATAAATACCTTTTGGCAAGGTTAAACATTTTACTTTTTTTAATTTGTTAAAGATGTTATTGTATTTAATTTTGAAAGAGGGAGTGCAAGTGGGGGAGGGCAGACAGAGAGGGAGAGGGAGACACGGAACTCGAAGCAGGCTCCAGGCTCTGAGATGTCGACACAGAGAGCGATGCAGGGGCTCGAACTAACGAACTGTGATCGTGACCTGAGATGGAAGTCCGATGCTGAGCCTGGGCCAAACTCGGACACTCAACCAACTGGGCCATCCAGGGGCCCTCACAAGGTTAAACATTTGAAGACACAAATACCTAGTTTATTTAAGCATAGTCACAAATCTCCTTCAGTGCCAGGAAAGAGATAAGGCTGCCTTTGGTCTCCTCGAGGGTTAGTGAGAGCCAAACACATGAAGATAACAGTGCCAGAGGCAGGTTTTATACCATATGTCTGATTCCCAATCCCATGCATTGATATTCAAGCTTTAAAATTCTGAAGTCCTAGAATTTTTCTTTTCTTCTGACTTCGCTGCACATAGAAACCTTGCTCTCAACCCATGTTTTAGCGCCCACCTTTTAAAATTATGGATCATTGTGGGCTAGGGAGCAGATGCGTAATATTACAAAGCACCATTTAAGAACCTTTGTAAATAATTATTTGACTTTTTTGTTTCTCATTTGACCAAGTGAGGTGATATATTAAGTCATGAATCCCAAAGGTTGAACATCTTTTTATATCTGGGATGTCCTACTAAGCTGGGGCATGGAACTTTAGTCTTAAAATGTCCTACCAATTGCCTTTTCCTAGTTTTTACTTAAATTGTATCCATTCAAAGTCATAAGTAGGAATAGAGTGAAGTTTCCTTATGTGGCCTTTGTCAGTTCAGCGACAATGATTGAGCGCATCTCCAACATGTACTTGTAAGCTTTCCTTTCACCCCATTTTTCATATGATTGGAAACATTTTGTGTGGCATGTAAATAATTTGTTACTTGAATGTTTGAAAGCACTTGCCTATAAAACACTGCCTAAAGCAGACAGATTTTGAGGTAATTTTTGACGGTCTAAAATTGTCTCCTTTTCATTGATCTATTCAATTTTTCTACGTCCTTGAGTCAATTTACATAATTAATATCTTGTTGAAAATTATTCATTTTCTTGAGATTTTCAAATATATTAGCATAGATTTGAATCCACTTATATTTTAAACACCTTCTGTGTCTATTGTTGTAATCATTTTTTCTCTTCTAATGTTTGAGTACTCTTTTCGTTATTCTTGATTAAATTTACTATAATCTGTATGCTGGCTCAGCTTCGTGTTTTTGTCTTTTCTTAATTTTTATTTTTCCATTCTTTTCCTGGAATTCGGAGAGAATGTCCCATGTTTTGCCTTTACTCCTTCACTATTCTTAACTGTTCAATCTGTTCCACTATAGCAATTACCGTTTTTCATGAGTTTAAAATCATTTTGACAAATATGGTTTCCTTTTTATGTCACATTTCCTAATTTCACACCATGCCTTCATTATAACTATTTCTTTTAGTTTCACAGATGAGTACAATAAAGACATAGATTTTTCTTCATGTTATAACACAAATGAGTATAGGAAATGTAGTTTCTTTAAAGCATCTGAATGTCTTCATGACCCTTCAAGGGCTGTTAACAAAGGACATAAAATCTTTAAATTTAATCTAATCTGAGAAAATAGAGTAGGGCTTATAAATACGGAGCCCTTCAGTAAAATGACTAATCTTTTAGTTTCTAACCATCTTCTCTTCGGTTCTCCAAGGTGGAAAATGAATTATGAGTTTATGTGTTCAGAACAGTGAACATGGTACCCACACGTTACCTCCAGTTTCCTCTAATCTCTGCAGGAAGGATTTGTTTTCTGCTCAGGTAAGCTCTGAGCTACAACCTGCCGAGTTCCTGCAGTTAGGTTCCAGAAGATTGTGCCTGGATTAGCACAACCAAGGGTCCTACTCTCTGTGCAATGGTGGTCGTTCACACTAAGACAATCTGACCTGAAAATTACTTCCGAAAATAGTAGATATTGACATCTGGCTGAATGAGAAGTTGTCTGTAGTATTTTTTCTTATGTATTTTTTTTTTCAAAACGTGTATTTTGCAAGAATATCATCATCGTTATAATCCTATCTTCAATATATTTGTACATGGTTTTTAGAAAGGAAGTTAAATCGTGGAGGCAGGGTGAGTGGGAAGACAGACCTTCAGCTCTTGGTTTACATGTTTTGTCTCCTTGGTGGAACAGACAAGAATTGGTATGCCTCTACCTTTGGCCTGGTATGACTGCTCTCACAAAGGGGCCAGCAAAGAAAATGCTTTTGCTGGAGGCCAGGTAAGAACAAGGCTGCTGACGTCAATGAGAACTGGTAAGAAGTCTCAGTGCAAACTCATTATCAGTATGGTTTCAGCATGAAGACAGCTTCTCAGTACAGTTAGTGACATCAAAATACACACCCCACTGTTGGCCGTGTCCTTAACCCTCCCTCTGGGTTATTTCCAGAGAGTGGGGCTCTACCTAATGCCAGTACACTGGGCTTTTTATAGCCAGATGTTTACTGGCCAACTCGTTATTCATTCATGCTCTTTCTTCGTTATACTTTTAAAAGTTTGAGTTTTGGGCCACCTGGGTGGCTCAGCTGGTTAAGTGTCTGACTTCGGCTCAGGTCATGATCTCGTGGCTCGTGACTTTGAGCCCCATGTCAGCACATGTCTGTGCTGACAGCTCAGAGCCTGGAGTCTGCTTCAGATTCTGCGTCTCCCTCTCTCTGCCCCTCACCTATTCACGCTCTGTCTGTCTCTCTATTTCTCAAAGATGAATAAACTTAAAAAAAATTAAAAATAAAATAAAAATTTCAGTTTCAAGAATATGGAGAGACTTCTTTACAGGTTCACAATACTGATACAGATTTCTATTTTTATGTTCCATAATTCATTTCAATGAGCAATTGGGAGAAAAAGATGAGACTAAATCAATTGTACCCACTTCTTTGCTTTGCTTGGGAGTTCCCTAGAGCATTTTTAAGAAGAAAAGCTTGGAAAGCATTACAGCTCCTTTCATAATTATTTGTCTATTCAGCTTTTCTACTTGTTATTGAGATGATTTCAACAATTTATACCTTCTGGGAGAAAAAAAAAAGGATCTTTCTAATTACGTTTTGCAAATTTAACATTACAGGGTTATACATTTTATTTGCCAATGATTTTCAAATCTCTACACTCTCTGCTGGGATAGATCAATTAATCTATCTTATTTCTCATTTTCTGAAAGTCTCTTGTTTCACTTTTCTGGATCCAAGTGGTCAACACTGTATCCAATTCATTAAGTTTGCCTAAAAAAACAGGTCTTGAATTTATTTTTGACTTACATAAGTTGCAAATTACGTTTCTATTTCCCTTGCTTAACTTTACTTTGTTTATTTTTAATTTTCTAAGTCTGAAATTCAGTTCCAAACCCCTCCATTTTTAGTCATTGTTTAATCATGTCTTTTAGAGTCAGCTTCTTTTTGGCTAGTGTCAACTTGAATCCAATCGACTCAACTGAGCAGCGGATACGTGATCACCTACATCGTGCCAACCACTCTGCTAGATGTTGAAACTACAACGACAATAGAATAAAATAGAATGGAATAAAATCAAATAATGTTAAAATAAAATAAAATAAAATAAAATAAAATAAAATAAAATAAAATAAAAAAGAATGGCCTCTTTTTATCATGGTGCTTCAGTTTATGCGAAAGACAGAGATAAAATGATAAAGGACTAGTTACGTGCACATTGTTAGAAATGTGAAGGGAGTAAAGAGCACTATGGTCGGAAAAGAGAGCCGGTTCCGACCTATATAGAATCGTCTTCACATTATGTCAGGCACAGGACAAGTGTTGGCCAAAGACTTGCCATGGATAGGACTTCCACAACAGAGGACTTCAGATCGGTCTACCTGGAGACGACGGGAAAGAGTGAGTGTGCATGAGGTGAGGTTGGTAACATCACGCGATCCACCTGGACCTTCTGCTCCTCCATGAAAACCCCCCACTCTCTTCTTCCTCATCTTTGATTTTCAACTCCAACATAGTATCTCCCATAATCGTCAAAAGAGGAACATCACCTCTCATTCTCAGAGAAATAGAGATACCAGACAGGACTTCTGCAGTTTCCAATGAGCTCACCTGCAAAACAGATGACTCTGTCTTGTTCTTTCTTTCACAAAGGAGGAAATAGAGTCTTGTGTGCAGTGCTCTTTCCACGTTTGCACACCCACCTGCTAGGGACTCATTTATTTTAGGTTCATTTTCTCTCTCTTTCAGTAGTCCGTCTCTACGTGCCCTTTCCCTTTCCAGTTAAGTACAGTAAAGTCTTTCTCATAAAAATCAAATGATTCTTCAAGTTCTCTTGTCTCTCTACTGCCTTACCTCTCTCCTCTCCTTCAGAGCTAAGCTTTATTTAAAAAATATTGTGAGTACTTTATTAAAACTCTTTTACATATTTCCAATAGCCCCCTTGTTTCTAAAATGATTGGAAAATTTCCAGACCTGAACAAGTACTTGCTATGCCCACAGCATTTGGCCAAAAACTTTCTCCAAACTCACCTTGTGCTCAACATCTAGAATGCTGAGGATTTTCTGCCCATCGTCTCATGTCTTTTAGTCTATTTTTATAGTAATTTCTTCTTTGTTCACCTGGCCCCTTACATGTTTGTGTTAGTCATGGCTCTGTCATAGATTTGGTTCTCTTCATTCTATCAACTAGTCTTTCCTGCACATCCTCCTAGCCACTGGACAATCTTTCTCCTCCACTGGCTCCCATTTCCATCCTTCTATCAGCACGTCCCACCATCTACTCCTCGGCTGCTCTTTCCATGCCTCTCTTGCCATTGAGATTCACATAAAAACCTACCTGTATACATTGAACGGGGTGCCTCCTAGGCACGTCTCTCTGTGTGTCTCTAATTTTGTTAGAATCACCGTCTTTCCATGGTTATCTGCCTATGCTCTGGCATCCTGTCCCTCAGTCAATGCCACCTTCATCTAAGCTGTTCATTGAACTAGAACCCTGGATGTTATCTATACACCCTTAGCCCATACAGTGTATATTATAAAGGCTCACTGGTTCTATTCCCCAATCACTTTGCTTCACCCCATTCTGATACCATTCTGTGTATCCTTTTCACCTTTTCCATTTATTGATTCTGAAATATTTGTTGAGAGACAATTATGTTCTTAACATGCTTCAAGGTGCAAGGGATATATGAAAAAAAAAAAAAGAGATGCTCTCTCTGCCCTTGTGGATTCACACTCTAGTGGGGAGAAGGGAGAGTAAACAGTAGGTGTAATATGTTATTGAGCAGCACCATAGCACCTGCCAAGTGTTCTAGAAAAATGAAAAGCAAGGGGGTCAGAGTAGACCTCCTGTGTAGCGGACCTCTGAATAAAAACTTGAAGAGGGCGATAGATGTAACTAGGGAAATAGTGCTGTGGGCAGAGAAGAGCCAGCTAAGGTCCTGGGGTAGAATGTGATTGTTCCACCAAGCCCCAAGTAGAGGTGCTGGGAGCGGAAAGGGAATTGGGGACAGTAGAAGGAGATGAGGTTGAGAAGTCACATCTGTAAGAATAACAGTATTTACAGGCATCATGAGAGTGGTGACTTTTACCTTGTGAATGATGGGGACATTTCAGGGTTTGAGCCGAAGAGTGAGACGATTGTACTTATGTTTTTTTGTTTTGTTTTGTTTGCTTGTTTTTATTTATTTATTTTTATTTTTTTACACTAACTATAATTTATTATCGACTTGGTTTCCATATAACACCCAGTGCTCGTCCCAACAGGTGCCCACCTCACTTTTATGGATCCAAGTGGCCAATGCTATATCTAAGTCATTAAGTTTTGCTAAAAACCAGATCTTGAGTTCGTTTTTGATTTACATAAGTTTGCCAATTACATTTATGTTTCCCTTGTTTTAAAATAATCATGCTGTTGCCATGCTGAAGATAGATGCAGGCTAGGCAGGGATGGAGTCAGGGAACCCAGCTGGGAAGCTGCTGCCACAACTCAGGCACGGGTAGATGGGCAGTAGCATGGAGGTGGTGAGATGTCATCATATCTGAACGTTCTAGGTGGAACAGGTTCAAGGGAAGTTTGAAGAGCTTGGCTGTAGGTTTCTTAGGTTTGAGGTGTCCCTTAGACATCTAGGTAGACAGGGCAAGTAAGTGCCTGATACATGAGTCTGGTGTCGGTAGAAGCAAGGCAGGATGAGAGAAATACATTTTGGCATCTTTATTGTACCCAAGGATTTATCTTCCGCGCCTACATCTTCCATGCCCTCCTCTGGCTCTTAGCACCAAGACTAAGCTTCTTTAGTGTGTGAGCCAAGGAGGTGCTATCTACATTCTCTTCAGCCTCTTCTATCACTGCTTCCATTCCAAACCCTAAACCTCAGACATTCTAAGTCATTTTGGCTCTTGGGGTCCTCTCTCTTTCTCACCTTTAGTTTTGTGCATTATTTTTCTCTTCTGCCTAGAAGGTTCTTCTCCTAAACCAAATCCCTGTTTTCTACCTGCGTGCAAACTCCCTCATTTCCCCCTCTCCCCTCAGGTCTCGGCTTCCGACTCTCCCCACCCTGACTCCTGACAGCCTTTTCTGTGCTCTCCTACCAGTATGTCCCTGCTCATTGTTGTTCACGCGTATGATGAACTGAATTTCCAAGCCAGGACAATCTCTACAAGAGAGTGCAGAGGTCTGTTTGTAAGAGCAAGATGGTTGCAATGATGGAATGAAGAATCTCACAGAAACAGATAAAAAGATACTTCCTAGCTGAATTTTTTAAGTGGAAATTAAAACCCTAAACCCCCAGCAGCAAATCCCCTTAGAGAATCATTTTTAGAAATTAATTATATCTTAATGCAAATGATATTTAAAGCACATGTAAGTTCTTAGAGCATTTCATCTTTAAAATGGCAGACGCAATCGCTTTAAAATGACTAAAATGACAAGTAACACAAGGCTATTTTGTTAAAGAATCCTGAAGGGAAGGGTTGAGTGTTAAGGATGCAAAAAATGACAAAAAGGAGGTATTTATTTCAGAGAATACTACCAGCATTCAAAATGGTGTGTTCTTCCAGAAGCCTAAGAGTTCAGCTATACACACACACACACACACACACACACACATACTCCTATAAAATCTCATTATCTGTGTCCAGGTTGAAACCCAGGATGGAATTAGAATCCTTAGGAAGTTACCTTAAGCATCAGTAATTTTTTTTTAATTCCTCAGTGAATCTGATGTTAAGGTTGAGAATTACAGTGTAAGAGTTCTCAACCGCGGGGTCACAGACTCCAAAAATAGTTGTGACTTTGATGACAAAAATCTTTGTATTCACTAACTTCTGATGAAAATGTAGCTTCCCCTCCTATTACCGACTGAGACAACTAACCACAGTAGTATCCATAGTGCTTTGCTGCCAGTAGAATCTAAAGACAGATTCTGATTACATTACACAAAGTTTGCAGGAATCTTAAGGTTTTTATACTCATGGATGACTACCCTGTTCTTCTCTTATTTATGAGAATTACATACTATTATGTAATACATTCATAAAGAGTTGCACATTTTAATCTCTATATGGTAAATTGGTTTCTCATTCTTTTCAGTTGTACCTTTAGTTACCTTGTTGTCTTAAGGATTTAAACAGTTCTAACATTATTTTGAGATTAGAAGGGGTCCACGCTCTTTGCCAGATTGTTCTGTCGCTCTCCAGAGACACAATACATGAAGAGCCACTGGCTTAAAATCCTCTTTTTTCCAGGCGGTCCTCGTTCACAGACAGACTTGACATGGTCACATCATCTCCATCAGCAAGGTCACCTCCAATCACATGGTGGTTAGCACCCTTGTGCACCCAGGAATCGATATCATGGGTTCATCGAAAGTGCTAATCTCAACTTTACACCTAAATCTTTTTGTTAAGACGTATTGCCTTAAATCTTCAGTTGTTTCTGCTCCTTTTTTACTGGATACCAATGGTGAGACATGGCCAGGAGACAACATGTATATTTTAGAAGTCAGACCATCAATTGTAATGGCCTGAGTTGGTTTCATTTTCAACTTAGTTTAGAAGTTCCAAGCAAATGTATTTTCAGAAGTGCTTACGTGGTATTACATTACTAAGATTATATTCCACAGGGCCTCACTACTCCAAAGATGCAAATAGAAAACCAATAAAATTTGAAACCCACTTTGAACTAAAAGGCAATGTACTTCCACGGCCCGCTAGTAATACTGCTTTAACAATGTTTTCCTGTACGTGCAGTATACCAGGCAAAATATATGTTTGCAATTTTAATTCCGTAAGGAAAGTCTTACCTTCAGTCCCAATGCAGAACATGCCAGCGTGAAATTTTTCAGATGCTAAGTTAGGCAAGGCTTCCTTCCTTCAAAACGAATTGTCCTCACTGTCATTTCTCTGGGCCATCTACAAACTTCCAATATTCCTGCATTTGATTTAATCTTAAAATTCCTCATAAATATGCGCTCACCTTGGCCCTGCTCAGATGTGAAGTTTCTTCTTTTGGTCCCGGAATTTATAGCAACCTGTCCTCAACTTCTGTTTTTAAAAGTAACAATGTTTAATTTAACAATTCTAATGAATTAGTAGTGCCTTAGAGAGTAATAGTTAACATATGTTAAATGGGATTGAAAACATCCAAACCGAATTCCTAAAATGGTCCTTATAGCTTACCATGAAAAATTACTGAAAGAAATTCTTGATTCACTAGCTTCTTTTTTTTTTTTACCTTCATCCTTTCATAATTCCTCAATATTTTAGATTCTCTGCAAAAACTGAATTCTTTTTCTCAGTTAATTAATTAAACTTTTCCCCTAAACTGAACTCTTATCAGATGCTGGAAAAATGGAAAGGAGAGATGAAATGACCTAAGAGAAGCATCCTAAATTTATCTTTAATATTTTTACTTTGTGTGATGGTTAATTTTATGTCCTGAGATCGTAGTCCAGATAGTTCCTCAAAGTTCATTCTAGATGTTTCTGAGGAGGTATTTTTTTCTTCAAATAGGCTTATCATTTAAAAATTGCTTAATGTTTATTTTTGAGAGAGAGAAAGAGAGAGAGAGAGAGAGCCGGGAAGGGGCAGAGAGAGAGGGAGACACAGAATCCAAAGCAGGTTCCAGGCTCTGAGCTATCAGCACAGAGCCCAACATGGGGCTTGAACCTACGAACCATGCATTCAAAATGGAGTGTTCTTCCAGAAGGATAAGAGTTCAGCTACACACACACACACACACACACACACACACACTCGTATAAAAGCTCATTATCTGTGTCCCGGCTGAAACCCAGGATGGAATTAGAATCCTTGGGAGGGTAACTTAAGCATCAATATTTTTTTTAATTTCCTAGTGATTCTGATGTTAAGGTTGAGAATTACAGTGTAAGAGTTCTCAACCTGGATGTCACAGACTCCCAAAGTAGTTGTGACTTTGATAACAAAAATCTCTGTATTCACTAACTTCTGATGGAAATGTAGCTTCCCCTTCTATTACCGACTGAGACAACTAACCACAGTAGTATCCATAGTGCTTTGCTGCCAGTAGAATCTAAAGACAGATTCTGATGACATTACACAAAGTTTGCAGGAAGCTTAAGGTTATACTCATGGATGACTACCCTGTTCTTCTCTTATTTATGATGCCTGCCACCACATATTATTATGTAATACATTCATAAAGAGTTGCACATTTTTATCTCTCTATGGTAAATTGGTTTATAGTTCTGCTTAGATGTACCTTTAATAACCTTGACCTAAGCCAAAGTCGGACACTAAACTGACCGATCCACCCAGGCGCCCCTCAAATGGGCTTAACATTTAAAGAGTGGACTTTGAGTAAAGCAGATCAACTTCCATACTGTGGAAGAATAATACATTGTTTGAATTCACCAAAGAGATGAAGAAGTTCCCTTTGTCTTTGGATACAATTATTTTTTACTAGAACTGAGTCCAAGTTGTAAAAGATTCTATAGTCCTTGAACAAAGGGCACTGGACAACAGAGTGAATGCTATCTTGACTGCATTTTTACAAAACATCATCATGCAGTGTAAGTGATTGAATCTTAGAGAAAATATCTCTGGAGACAGAAAGAATTACCAAGAAATTGTAATGGAGTAAAAGCAGTTATATGTTGGCAACCCAGACATTTTTCTATTTTTCTCCAATAATGTGACCCAGATATTTTGCTGAAACACTGTTTAATACACTGAAAGCCTAACTTAATACAGAGTTAAAAATAGATGCAGTTACCTATCAAAAAGAGAAATAGTTTTCTCCCCAAGCTTTCAACCAAGACTAAGAAAGATATTAAATAACTAAAGTACCCTTTCTATAAATACCTTCCTTATTCAGGGATATATATTTGAATACTGAGATCCATATTGAGCTGACCAAGCATCTGCAATATTCATTCATTTTATGAGATAATGCTATTAACAATTATGCACTTACATAGTAGATAGCCTAGATGTAATAGAGAAATTCCTAGAAACACACAAATTATCAAAACTGACTCAAGAAGAAATAGAAAATCTAAAAGAGATATTACAACTCAAGCAATCTGAGTAATCAAAACCTCTCAACAAAGATAAGTCCAGGATCATACAGCTTCATGGTGGATTTTACCAAACATTTGAAAAAGAATTCTGAGCAAACCTTCCTAAACTCTTCCACAAAATAGTAAAAGAGGTCATACTTCTAACTCATTCTGTAAAGCAAAAATTACTCTAACAAGACCAGACAAAGACAATACAAGAAAACTAGGGACAGATATCCTATATGAATATAGAAGACAAAAATCCTCAGCAAAATATTAGCAAGCCAAATCTAACAGTTTATTGAAAGGATTATATGCCATGACTGCAAGGATTTATCCCAGGGATGTAACGGTGGTTCAACCTAAGAAAATAAATCATTGTAATATAGCAATAAATAGATCAAAGGGAGAAAACCACATGATTCTTTCAAATTACACAGAAATAGCATTAACAAAACTCAAAACCTTTCCTAGATAAATGCATTCAGAAACTAAGAATAGAAAAATATTCCTTCCAAACAATAAGGCCACATCCAGTGCTATCATCACACTTACCAGTGAAATACTGAAAGATTTTCTTCCTAAGATAGAAATCATACAAAGTATGCTCTTGTCATTGTCATTTAACCTTGTACCAGAGGTTCTAGTCTAGCCAAAGCAATTTATGGAAGAAAGGAAGAAAGGAAGGAAGGAAGGAAGGAAGGAAGGAAGGAAGGAAGGAAGGAGAAAGAAAGAAAGAAAGAAAGAACAAAGAAAGAAAGAAGAAAGGAGAGAAGAAGGAAGAAAGGCAGAAAAGAAGGAATGAAGGAAGGAAGGAAAGGCATCCAAATTGAAAAGGAAGAAGTCAAAATATCTATTGACATATGACATGATCCTCTACATGGAAAATAATAACCCACAAAAATCTAATTGAGTTATTAAATTTAGTACAATTGCAGGGTACAAGACTGACATAAAAATCAGTTTTGTTTCTGTACACCAGCAACAAACAATCCAAAAGAAATTATTTTTGTTTTATTTTATTTTTTAAGTTACTTATTTATTTATTTATTTATTTATTTATTTATTTATTTTGAGAGAGACAGAGACTGTGCGAGTGGGGGAAGGGCAGACAGAGAGGGAGAGAAAGGATCTCAAGCAGGCTGAGTGCTGTGAACACAGAGCCCGATGTAGGGCTCGAACTCATGAAACCGTGAGACCATGACCTGAGCTGAAGCCAGGAGTTGGATACTTAACTGACTGAGCCACCCAGGTGTCCTCCAAAAGAGATTTTTAAAAAAAATATCCATTTTATTTGCAATAGCATCCCGAAGCATTAAATACCTGTGAATAAATTTACAAAGGAGGTGAAAGATATTTACACTGAAAATGATTAAACATTACTGAAATAAATTAAAGAATAAATGTAAAGACATTCTCTGTTTTGAATTGAAAGACATAATATTGTCAAGATGACCATATTTTTCTAAACATTCCACTGATTAAATGCAATTCTATTAACAGGCTTTTTTTGAAGAAATGGAAATGCAAGCCCTCAAATTAATATGGAATTAAAAAACAATAGTCAAAACAAAATTTTAAAAGAAAAACAAAGCTAGACGTCTACTCAGTGATTTCAACATTTACTCAGTATTCATATTCAACATTATTCAAAGCTACAGTAATCAAAACAGTATGGTACTGGCATAGGTTAGACAGATGGAATGGAAATAAATCCATACATCCATGGATAATTGATTTTTTTAATGTTTATTTTTGAAGGAGACAGACAGAGAGCAAGTGGGGAAGGGGCAGAAAGAGAGGAAGACACAGAATCTGAAGCAGACTCCAGGCTCTGAGCTCACAGCCCAGAGACTAATGCGGGGCTCGAACTCCCAAACCTTGAGATCATGACCTGGGCTGAAGTCAGAGGCTTAGCCACCTGAGCCACCCAGGCACCCGGTGACTGACTTTTTGACAAAGGTGTCAAGGTCATTTATTTGGGAAAAAAGCAGTCTTTTCATCAGATAGTAATGGAAAAACTGGACATCCACATGCAAAAAAAAAAAAAAAAAAAAAAGTAGACATCTACCTTATACCATAAACAAAAAATTTGCTCAAAATGGATCGAAAACCTACACAAAAGAGATAAAACTGTAAAATTCTAAGATGAAAACATAGAAGTACACCTTTATGTCCTTGGATTTGACAAAGGATTCTTAGATAAGACACTAAAAACATGAGCAAAAACAAATAGATAATTATATTTCACTCAAATTAGAAACTATTTTGGACATCAAATGACAATATGAAGAAATTGAAGGACAACCTACTGAGTGGGGGAAAGTGTTTGCAAGTTATATCCCTAATAAGGGTCTACAATCCAGATTATATAAAGAACTCTTACAACTCAATCATAAAAATACAAAGGATCCAATTAAACACACACACACACACACACACAGAAATGACTTAAATAGACACCCAAAGAAGATATGCAAATGGCCAATAAGCATATACAAAGATGCGGGACATCACTAATCATTAGCAAAATCATATCAAAATCACAAGATACCATTTCGCACCCACTTGGATGGCTAAAATAAATAACGATAATAATTTCTGAAGTTGCAAGTGGTATCGAGTATATGGAGAAACTTGGGCCCTCATATATTGCTGGTGGAAATCTAAACAGTTTAATCCTCTGTGAAGCACTATGCTGTGGTTCCTTAAGAAGTGAAACATACAATTTTCCTATGACCCCGGCGTTGGACTCCTAGGAATATAGCCTAAAGAATTGAAAATAAATATTTAAGTAAAAGTATGTACATAAGTGTTCATGGAAACACTATTCACAATAGCCAAAGGGTAGAAATAATATAATATTCATCAATCAACGAATGGATGAACCAATTATTATACACACACACACACACACACACACACACACACACACACTGAAACATTATTCACCAACAAAAAGAAACCTAATACTGAAAATGGGCCACAACACAGATGCTGGAAGAGAACGTTATGTTAAGTGTAAGAACCCAGACACAAAAGGTCATGTAACGTATAATTTTTTTATGCCCTTAACAAGCAAATCCATAGAGACAGAGAGCAGATTGATGGCCCCGAGAAGCCGTGTGGAATGGGAACAGGATCACCAGTTTACGGATATGAGTATCACTTCGGGGTTGACGAAAACTCAAAACTGGATCGAAACGATGTTCACACAACCTTGTGAATGTACTGAATCCTCCTGAATTGTCTACTTCAAAAAGACTAATGCTGTGTCATGTGAATTTTACCTCCACATTTTTTTTTTTAATGGGCAAAGGATGGTGTGTCTGGGTGGCTCAGTTAAACGTCGGACTCTTGATTTGGACTCAGGTCATTATCTCTCGGTTCGTGAGTTTGAGCTCCACATCAGGTTTTCTGCTGTCAGCACAGAGCCCACTTTAGATCCTCTGTACCCCCTCTCTCTCCGCCCCTCCCCAGCTCTCTCTCTCTCAAAAATAAATAAACATTAAAAATAAATAAATGGGCAAAGGATCTGAGTAGGTATTTCTCCAAGGATGATATACAATATGCAAATAAGTGCATGAAATGTAATTTATCTGGAAAAAGCCAATCAAAAACCACAATGAGGTGTCACTTCATACCCAGTATTACAGTTGTAATAGAGAGAATTATACATCTTGATAAGTATGTAGAGAATTTAGAGCCCTCATACTTTGTGATGGTAATGTAAAGGTCTATAGTTTCATCGAAAAAGTTTGTCGTGTGCTCAAACAGATAAACCCTGAGATACCCCGAGACCCAGAAAATCCACCCCAAGTATAAACAAACTCAGGAGATCTGAAAACATAAAACTTACACACAGAAGAGGCATCCACATGAAACCCTCTACACAAATGTTCACAGCAGCATTGTTCATGATAGCAAACAAGTGGAAACAATTCAAATGTCAATCAACTGAATAAATAAACACAAAGTGTATATTCATTGAAAGAAATATTACACAGCTGTGGATGAACTTTGAAAAAATATAATACAAAGTGAAAGAAAAAAGCCAGAGACAAAAGGAAATATATTTCTTGATTCTATCTAGAGTAAATGTCCAAAGTAAGCAAATCCATAGCGACAGAATATAGAGGAATGATTTCTAAGGCCTGGGTTGGAGGGCAGGATGTAGAATGCCGGCTAACGGGTGTGAGGTTTTTTTTGGGGGGAGGTGATCTAATGTTTTCTTGTTAGATAGTGGTGATGGCCACTTTCCATGATGAAATTAAAGACCACTGATTTGCACACTCTCTGAGGGTAAATATTCTGGAATGTGAATTCTATCTCCACAAAAATTCTCAAAGAAAATATAAGACTAAGTCTCCTTCACTGATGGGGCACCTGGGTGACTCAGTCGGTTAAGTGCCAGACTTCAGCTCAAGTCACGATCTCGCAGTTCATGGGTTCGAGCCCCGCGTCAGGCTCTGTGATGACGGCCGGGAGCCTGCTTCAGATTCTGTGTCTCCCTCTCTCTCTGCCCCTTCTCAGCTTACACTATCTCTCTCTCTCAAAAATAAATAAACGTTAAAAATAAATTAAAAAAAAAACAACTTCACCAGCCACTTGAACCCTGGTGAGATTCTCATACACCCCAAGTAAGTTGGTGCAGTTGAATTCAAATATCCTCCTTATTCTGACTTTGATAAACAGCGGAACTCAATAGCTGTGTCTCAATGCACAGCAGTTAAGTGTACAGAAATTTACCTACGTCCATAGAATAATAACAATTCATTGAAAACAATAATGAGCGATATGGGAAGAAATCCCTTGCTTCTTTTTTTTTTTAAAGCTTGTTTAGTTTGAGAGACAGAGAGACAGCTAGTGCATGAAGGGGAGGGGCAGGGAGAGAGGGAGAGAGGGAATCTCAAGCAGGCTCCACACTGATCTCATGAACTGTGAGACCACGACCTGAGCCAAAATCAAGAGTCAGATGCTTAACCAACTGAACCACCCAGATGCCCCAGAAATCCCTTGCTTCTTTCCAATGGTTCACATGGTTCCTTGTCGACCTGTCCTCCCTTCCCCTTGTTCTCTAGTCTCTTGCCTGGGGCTATGGGTTCCTGACTACCCTTACTTATTCCCAGGATCTGAGTCCCTTTTACTCCTATTCAGGTTCCTCAACAGGTAACTGTATTGAATAGTGAGTCTTAGATTAAAACACACACACACACACACACACACACACACACACACACACACACACACTGGAAGGAAGTCATACAGAACTGTCCTGAAATCCCAGCTCAGTTCTCTGCCAGCTGGGTGAGCTCTGTGCAATTCTATAAACCTCTCTGACATTCAGTGAAAATACCCACCTTAGAGATGTGTGATAAAACCAAATGAAATATGTGTTTGGCCACTCTCACCATCTCTGGCGTACAGATACACATTTCTCATGCCCGAGCTCTACCTGGCTGAGTTCTGTGTGACACTCCCAAATCTATGATGTGGCCAAGTCCAAAAGTCTGCCTTATGCCTAATGCTGGGGTGGAGAACCATTCTAGATTTTAAGACCATAACAAAACCAAGGACTGTCCCCACCCTCCGCCCTGACCAGGCTGTACCAGGACTGTGGCCAAATAAAGCTTCCTCATTCATGCTGAGGGCACCTCGGGACAATACAGCAGAGACGAGCCAATGGAAAGGGAGGCTGCCTGGTCCCCAGCCAATTGTGCAGGAGCAGTTAATTACCAGAGCTGCAGGGATTGAGGGAGGGAAGGTATCGATTTAGCCTTGGGAGCGCTGCCAAAGAGAAGGTAGAAAAGCGAAGTGAGCTGAGGCTTTAATCTGACGAAAGATTTCCATCAGATTAAGTTTCCATCTTCCAAATTTAGGACAAAAAGCAGCATGCTATTTCTCTGAGTGGGCCTTAAAACAGTATGAGTAAAATAAAATTTGCTTCACATCCCTGCCAGCATTCTAGTAGGTGTGAAATAGTACCCCATTTTGGTTTTCATTTGCATTTTCCTTTCGGCTAATTATGTTGGGCACTTTTTTATGTGCTCATTGGGCATTCCTATATCCTTTTTGGCGAAGCACACTTTGAAGATGTTTGGCCATTTTTATTGTATTTTCTTTTTCTTTTTATTGACATCCATTTTCTCTATAATTCAAAGGAAGCCGGTAGAATTGCTTTGAAATAAACATTCTGTTAATAGCTTAGTGTGTAGTTTCCTTTTTTTTCTGCTTTATTTTTTCTTAATTATGGCAAAGTACATGTAACATAAAATTAACCATCTTTACAATTTTTTTAAGTTTATTTATTTATTTATTTTGAGGAGGGGGGAAGCAGAGAGAGAGAGGGAGAGAGAATCCCAAGCAGGCTCTACGCTGTCAGCACAGAGCCCGACATGGGGCTTGATCCCACATCATGACCTGAGCTGGAATCAAGAGTCAGACACTTAGCCAGTTGGGCCACCCAGGCATCCCAGCTATCTTTACCATTTTTAAGTAGGCAATCCGATATTAAATATATTTACATGGTTGTGTGATCAATCTCCAGAACTTGTTCATTACACAAATCTGAAACTCTATACCCATTAAACTCCCTATTTCCCCCTCCCCCAACCCCTGACACCTGCCATTCTACTTTGTCTTTATGGATTTGACTACTCTAGATACCCCGTATAAGTGGAAACATACAGTATTTGTCTTCTTGTGACTGGTTTATTTCATGAAATACAATGTTCTCAAGGTTCCTCTATGTCGTAGCATGTGTCATAATTTCTTTCCTTTCCAAGGCTGAATAGTATTGTATTATATGGATATAGTCCATTTGGTGTATCTATTCATTCACCAATGGACACTTGAGTTCTTCTCCCTCTTGGCTACCATGAATAATGCTATTCAAAAACAGGAGTGTTGGGGCGCCTGGGTGGCTCAGTCAGTTGGGCATCTGACTTCAGTTCAGGTCACAATCTCACAGTCTGTGAGTTCGAGCCCCACATCGGGCTCTGGGCTGATGGCTCAGAGCCTGGAGCCTGCTTCCGATTCTGTGTCTCCCTCTCTCTCTGCCCCTCCCCTGTTCATGCTCTGTCTCTCTCTGTCTCAAAGGTGAATAAATGTTAAAAAAAAAAAAAAAACAAAACACAGGAGTGTACAAATATCTGTTTGAGTCCCTGCTTTCAGTTCTTTTGGATATATACCCAGAGGTAAGCTTGTTAGATTATATGGTAATTTTATTGTGAAATTTTTGAGGAATTACCATACTGTTGTCCATAGCGATGCACCATTTTTTTTATTTTCAGCAACAGTGAACAAAGTTTCAATATATTCCCATTATTATCCACACTCGTTATTTTGTTTCCTTTTATTTGGTAGTAGCCATCATGATGGGTGTGAAGTGACCTCATTATGGTTTTGAGTTGCATTTCCTTAATGACTAGCAATATTGAACATCTTTTTATATGTTTATTAGCCATTTTATATCTTTTTTGAGAAATGTGCATTCAACTCCTTGGCTTATTTTATTTTATTAAGTTTATTTTATTTTATTTTGTTTTTTATTTTGTTTTGTTTTATTTTATTATTTTGTTATTTTCTTTCTTTCTTTCTTTCTTTCTTTCTTTCCTTCCTTCTTTTTTCTTTCTTTTTCTTTCTTTCCTTCCTTCTTTTTCTTTCTTTCTTCTCCATCTTATTCTTTTTCTTTTTCTTTTTCTTTTTCTTTTCCTTTTCCTTTTCCTTTTCTTTCTGTTTGGTGTGGAATCCTTAGTGTTTTCTACATATAAAAACCATGTCATCTGCAAGCAGAGATAAATGTCTGTCTCTTTTCTAATTTAGGTAACTTTTTCTTGCCTAATTACTCTGGCCAGGACTTCCAGTGCTATTTTAAACAGAAGTGGTAAAAGTGAGTATTCTTACCTTATTCTTGATCTTAGAGAAAAAGCTTTTGCTCTTTCACCATTGAGTATAGTGTTAACTATGGGAATTATTCTTTTTCGCTTTTTTAATGGATTTTATTACTTAGAACAGTTTTAGGTCACAGTAATGTTGAGCTGAAGGTACAGAAATTTCCCATGTGTCCCCTGCCCCATACATGCATACCCCCCCCCCCATCAGCATACCCTGCTATAGTGTGACATTTGCTAAAGTTGATGAACTTACAATGATACAACATTATTATCCAAAGTCCTCAGTTTACACTTGGGTTCACTCTTAGTGTTGTACATTCTATGAATTTGGATAAATGTATAATGACACGTATTGACGTTCATGGTATCACATAGAGTCGTTTGTGCAAAAAATCCTCTGTGCTTCATGTATTCATCCTTCCTCTTCCCTAACCTTTGGCAACCTCTGATCATTTTGTTGACTCTATAGTTTTGCCTTTTTCAGAGTGGCATATAATTGGAACCATATAACATATAACTCTTTCAGATTGGCTTCCTTCACTTAGTAATATACATTTAAGATTCCTCCATGTTTTTTCATGGCTTAACAGCTCATTTCTTTTTAGCACTGAATAATATTCCATTACTTCGATGTCTCAAGTTTTGACATCATTTTCACTTTTAAACATTTTTTTTTATTTTAGCAGAATTGTAAAATTTTATGAATTCTAACTTACACATATTAGATAAATTCGTATATGTATGCATATATGTATGTATATTGATCATGCATATTACATAGTATGTACATTATAAAGAGATAGATATGTAGGTAGATAGTTTTTTTTGTGTCATATCTAAAGAATCTTTATTTATCCCAAAGGTTGTGACTGTTACCTTCTGTTTTCTTCTAGAAACTTTATGGTTTGAGGCTTTATTTAAGACTTTGATTCATTGCAAATTAAATTTTATGTCTGGAGTAAACTAGGACTCAAAGTTCATTTTCTTCCCTATAGATACCCATTTTTCCCCTAGATCCTTTTGTTTTAAAAAATGAAAATAAAGACATTCCTTTCTCTATTAAGTTGAATCAGAGTCTTGGTTGAAGGTCAATGGACCATATGTAGGTGAGTCTATTTCTTTACTCTTTTTTTAAACTTTTTTAAAGTTTATTTATTTATTTTGAGATGAGATTTATTTTGAGAAAGAGAGAGGGAGAGAGAAATCCCAAGCAGGCTCTATACTGTCAGCACAGAGCCCAACATGGGGCTGAATCCCACGACTATTGAGATCATGGCCTGAGTGGAAACCAAGAGTCAGATGCTTAACCAACTGAGCCACCAAGATGCTCCTACTCTCTCTTCTGTCTCACTGATCTAGAGGCCCATCATTCTGTCATTGATACACTACTTGCATATACTTACTCCTCAGCACATTACCTTTATATATCGTTTACTTTTCCATAACACAGGTTATAAAATTATATTTAACTTTGCAGTTATTAATGCGGTAATATTGTGCAAGTTTTCCAATGTTTCTATTTTTCTTAAAATTATTTTGACTATTCTAGATAATTTTCTATCCCATAGAAATTTAAATGCCAATTTTAATGGCAACTTCTTAAAAAGCCTACTTTCAGTTGGGGTCAATCTGATGATAATGAACAATTTAACAATATTGTTCAATTTGTTAACATGGTATATGTCTCCCGATGTTTAGTAATTTATTGTTTTCAGTGTACAGGCGTTAAAGAGCTTTGGCTGACATTTTTCTCAATATGTGAGGTTATTGTAAGTGGAAATGCATTAATTAATTTTGTTTTCCAAACTGTGACTGCTAGTGTGTCAAAATTGAACTGGCACTTCTTATATCAATTCTGTATCTTGCAAATTTTACTTATTATTTTAGAAGCCTTTTTTTTTTTAACTTAAACTTTTCATTTGGAAACCATTCTTTTTTTTTTTTTTTTTTTGAATGTTTATTTTTGAGAAAGCGTGAACGGGGGAGGGGCAGAGAGAGAGGGAGACACAGATCCGAAGCAGGCTGCAGGCTCTGAGCTGTCAGCGCAGAGCCCGATTTGGGGCTCCAACCCACAAACCACGAGATCATGACCTGAGCCGAAGTCGACCGTTTAACCGACGGAGCCACCCAGGGGCCCCTGAAACAGCTTGTGATTCACACGGAGTTGTATGAAAAATAGCGTTCTCATTTACTCTTTACCAGTTCCCCCAATAATATCTTGTCAAACTGCGAAGTGAGATCGTAAACCAATATATTGGGGCATTGATACAATCCCCTGATCTCATTCATGTTTTCTGTTTTACCTGTTTGCATGTATACGTGCATATACAATACGCGTATACATATTTGTGTGCATGTTTGCACATTTGCTTCTCTGCCGTTGTCTCACATGTGGGGTTCGTGTCTCAGCATTCAGAATGGCCCCAGAGCCACCAGAACCCCTGGCCTTGCTTCTTTATGATCATACTTACCACCTCTCAGCCAACCCAATCCCATCCCTAAACCCTGGCAACCGCTCACCCTTCTCATTTCTTGGCTACATCAAAGGTGTTGTGTATATCAAGAGTCCATTCCCTTTTCTTGGCAGTGTGTGCATGTTTCTGCTTCCTCGTGTAGCTGCTGCTGTTTATTGAGCATGGGGCACTGCGGTGATACATGCTGGACTCTTAATTCTGTTATATTTCTCTGGAGTGTTAATATGTGTTTAAAAAAAAAAACAGGGGCACCTGGGTGGCTCAGTCGGTTAAGCCGCCGACTTCAGCTCAGGTCATGATCTCACGGTCTGTGAGTTCGAGCCCCGCGTCGGGCTCTGTGCTAACGGCTCAGAGCCTGGAGCCTGTTTCAGATTCTGTGTCTCCCTCTCGCTGACCCTCCCCTGTTCATGCTCTGTCTCTCTCTGTCTCAAAAATAAATAAAACGTTAAAAAAAAATTTAAAATAAAAAAAAACAGTGAAATTACCAGCCGATCACCTTGAACTTGGGGAAATCTGAATTTATGTTTTGTTAGGGCCACCCTGTGGAAAGACGGCGGTGTGTGCCCCACCCCTTCTGGCTGGAAGGGATACACATTTCAAACTGTCACCACTTCAGTGGGCAGTAACTGAACCTCTCCTCGGGTTGCTCTGCCTTTCAGCCTTTTTATTCCACTGAATCTATCCCATGCTTGTGGAGCTCAGTGCAGGGCCAAGGACTTAGGAGATTTTTCTTTCACATTTCTGGATGACCTTTTTGGGGCTCCTTCTTGCCCCCACTCCAATTTTCATCCCGCCATCTCTTCTCTCCCTCTTGATAACTCAGGACAAGGGCACCGTGTCCAAGTGCTTTGCTCTCTTGTCACCCTTCCCCATGGGAGGGAGCTTGGAAGTGCCCGGAGCAAAACTGTATGAACATGGGTCTCAATGAGCGGGCTTCCCTTCTGCCAAGAAGTGACTTTATTCCTGTTTCTATCTACCTTTGTGCCTTCTATAGGGCTTTAAAGTAGTTTTTAAAATATTTGTCTAGAATTTAGAGTTGCTGTGTGGGCGATTTATTTTGATAAAAGCTACTCTGCTATTTTCAGAATTGGAACTCTAAAAAAAAAAGAGCATACTTTAAGTTTTGCAAACAATTCATCATTGTCATTAAAAGTTTAAGAGCTTTATACAATAAGGAAAAAAAATTACTCTAATTGTGCTTCCTAAAGACATTGTATAAATGATACGCCAATTATATAAAGCAATTAGATATAATATACATTTACACATATATCAAAACAATTTTAGGACTGAAAAGACTTCAGAGATGTTCTTTTTTTTCTTTTTAAATGTTTTTAAATTTATTTTTGAAAGATGGGGGGGGGGTGGTGCAGAGAGAGACAGGGAGACACAGAATCTCCAGGCTCCAAGCTGTCAGCCCAAAGCCCCATGGGGGGCTCAAACACAAGAACTGTGAGATCATGACCTGAGTCGAAGTTGAAGGGTTAACTGACTGAGCCACCAAGATGCCCCATTTTCAGAGATTTTCTAAATGAAATCTCTAATTCTTTGCAAGATTGAATATAGAATGAAGTCCTGGAAATATGGGAAAACTTGTCAAAGCTCACAGATAAGTGGAAGAAGAGAGACTTAACTACAAAAAAAAAATTTTAATGTTTATTTACTTTTGAGCGAGAGAGAGAGACAGGGTGTGAGCAGGGGAGGGACAAAGAGAGAGGGAGACACAAAATCCGAAGCCGGCTCCAGGCTCTGAGAGTCAGCAGAGAACCCGACGTGGGGCTCGAACTCATGGACTGTGAGATCATGACCTGAGCTGAAGTCGGACGCTTAACTGACTGAGCCACCCAGGCGCCCCTTAACTACCAATTTTTAAACCATCAACTCAGTGCTCATTGTCTTGTTCTGGAATTTGTTAATGGTCTAATGTCTTCTATCATGCAAATGAGGTATCATATACCATCTTGTGGAATCCTGTATATTCAGTCTTGCTCAGACTCACATATACTTATGGTTAGGATGATGGGACATGCTAAAGTCATTTCAAATAATTTTCCATGACAGTCCCCAGAAAAGGGTGGCAATAGTTATGACTGATGTTTATCAGTTGAGGGAAGGAGGGAAGGTCTGAGGGAAAAGAAAACAAGGGAGGTCACAAAAGTGATTCCCTGTTTTCTCCTCATTCTCTGGCCACATAAGGCCTTTTTTATCCAAGTATGTGGACAATGTCACTGGTATTTCACGACTATAGTACGGAGGTATAGAGATTAGCCTAGAAAAGCAGAGTATTTGGTGAGGATGTATGAAAAAGTTCATTACAACTTAACAAAAATGAAAAAGACGTAAAAAGAGGACAAAGATTGAAATAATTATGCCAGCTCTGACAGAGGCTGGCATAAGGGACCAGAGACACAATATCTTTGGTCTTCCCCCCCCCCCCCTTTTCATTAATAAGTATTTAAGATTTTTAAAATCTTCATTTTCTTTCTATAATTTGAGCTATCGAGTGCTTTCTAATGTTGTAATCAAATAATACTTTTCTTTTATGTATTATTTTTAAGCTTACTCAGTTGCCTGGCTGCCTGCTTTTGATATATTTTGTTTTGCCTGTCTTTCTACCTTCACGGAATCAATGTAAACAGCATTTTAAGCAAATTTGGGGGTAGCTAATTTTCATTAACAGAAGAATGACTGAAAATAATAATAAACATTATAATAATAGCAGCTAGCCTTTATAGAGCTATGTGGTGGGCTTTCTCTAAATATTAAATCAGTAAATAATTTCCAGAATCTGATATGGTAGGCAATATTAATATTCTGATTTTACAAATGGGGTAATCAAAGCCCTGTGGAGTTTAGATCTTGCCTAATCTGCTGGTTAGTGAAAAAGTTGGGACCCAAATCCTGGTCATCCTGACGTCAAGTCAATGAATTTAACATATGCTGGCATTTGTTATGTGTATCCTTAAGACAAAACTTCCATAAACTTTGAATATGCCGATATATTGTCGTGGCAGATACACATCTTTCTCTGGTGATGACTGAGAATCTCCAAACTCTTGGATGATGTCAACTGGTGTCTCCGTATGGTCTTCAGTGAAGGGCTGGAGTCAGTCAAACGTTCATGTCTCCTGACAGACACCGTGATCAGTATTCTCTGCCGAGAGCTTCTCAGAGGTAGTCAGCCATGCTGGATTGATGCTCCTTCGGTAGAAGCATTTGTTGAGTGATTTGACCAGGTCATTTTTGTTTCTCCATGTAGTCTTGAGATTCTATGATATTTTTAATTGCAATGCATTGGATGCAAAGAACAATTAGCTGCCCTAATTTAATATTTCCAAGCAAATTGATTCAGACACATTAGCCCCAATTGGATTCATACATGGACAACACCAGGGTCAATATGATGCAAAGGGTTTGTTCATATATCATTGGTACAAACTATGAAAAAAAAATGCAAATATGTAGGTTTGATTACATCACCATGTGCCAGGTACCTGCTTGCTGAGATTTGTGTCTAACCTTGCTCTGCTGTTGATGACCAAGTTGACTTCAACAGGTGGCTTCTCACAGGCTCCCTTGGACACTGAAATCCCCCTGGGCCACCAGTGGAAGAAAAGGCCATAGATTGGAGGATGGTAGGAAAGGAGAAGTCAGAGTATTTTCCCCTTTTCTTTTGTCCCCTTGTGCCATTTCTTTCAGGACCTCTGTCCTCTGTAATTTCAGCACCTACTTGGTAGGCAAAGCCACGAATCCTGAGCTCTGGTCACATTGCCTTCTCACCTGTGCCGCTGTCTTGAGAGGTGGCAGCATCTTTCTTAACTTCTAGGTTGCTTCACCCCTCCCTGTGTACCTTCAGCGATTACATCATCCAGGTATCCAATGCCCTGTATTACACTCCCTCTGTGTGAAACTAGTACAGATCTTGATTTCCTAACTGGGATTCATTTGGAAAATATTGCAATTGATGTGAAGCTCTTACATTTGGAAGATACCCTCTGTTTAACTGCCTGAAAAGTAGAATGTATGGCGCCCAACTGGCCAGAAGAGAGACTGCCTGGGAAATGGATGGGGCACCTGGAAAGCTGAGCAAGAATGACTGGGCTTTTTCCAGGCGGGCTTCTTTTACATGCATTTTTCTGCTGAGATCATCAAGTATTGGTTTTACTCTTGTAGGTGTCCTGGTTTGAACAACACATCATATCACACGGTCACCACACTGACACTCAGTGAAGTCCATGGTGTCCATTAGGAGACTGAGAATGCACAACCATAGTGGTGGCGGCAATGCCTGCCTGGGGGCGGTTGGTGCCCAATGGTGAAAGGTGACGAAAAGGGGTGGGAATGGTGGGTCCAACAGTGACGCCAAAGAAAGAATTCAGCAGAACAAGAGAAAGTGAGGACTGACTGGTTGTGTGAGCGAAACAGCCTCATTCGAAGGCAGAGATGCTGGTGCAGAGATAACAGATGATGGCAACTTTGCTGACGTAACAAGTAGAGAAAGTTGAACTGGAGACACCATTGGGCCCCCTGGGGAGGAAGGACCTGGTAATGACCCTTTGAGTAGTCCAGACTTATGGCTGCTCAGAAAGCCTCTAAGGATGGATCAGCATGGGAGGGTTGCTGAAACTGGGGGAAAGGTGGGAATTCAAACAGAAGACACGTTGCATTTCAAAGGCCAGGTCCACTCTCCTGGGCTTTTGTTCTGCAGCCTCTGCCCTGAATAAGAATGGATTTTCCAGTTCAGTTGCCAATCAGTTGAATATTTATTCCATCTTCCCACCAAATAATATTTTTTAAAGCACTGAACTATGCCAGGAGAAGAGAGCTTTTAAAATAGATGATTAAGCCCTAGAATTTTAGGAAGGTTGGGAAGTCATTTAAAACTTTCTCCAGAATTATTCATTCATCCCTTTAAAATATTGATCAGGCTAGAACTTCCTTTGCCAACTGCTGTTCTGTTTCAACCAAGGCACAATTGTATGCGGAGTGCATTAATAATCCACAAATTCCCTCTTCCAGTCCGTAATATCCACATCCCTCCTTCCCTCCCTCCCTGCCTCCCTCTCTCTCTCTCTCTTCCCATCCCCTTACCCTCCATCCACGATTTAGCACCTGCAATATATCTCACCTGTCAGGTGACAAGTAGGATGAGAATAAATTAAATGATGATCTATTAGCTCACGATGTCCACAATCTAAGGACATGTTAAAAAGTTGGGTTGGGGCGCCTGGGTGGCTCAGTCGGTTAAGCGGCCGACTTCGGCTCAGGTCATGATCTCGCGGTCCGTGGGTTCGAGCCCCGCATCGGGCTCTGTGCTGACAGCTCAGAGTCTGGAGCCTGTTTCGGATTCTGTGTCTCCCTCTCTCTGACCCTCCCCAGTTCATGCTCTGTCTCTCTCTGTCTCAAAAATAAATAAATGTTAAAAAAAAAAGTTGGGTTAACTAATTAGAGCATTGGAAAAGGGATGCAGGAATGTGGACACATAGGAAAACATTATAAAGTTACCAGAAAAACAGAGGGGGAGCCATAAGTTCACATATCTTTATCTGCTCTGGTTCTGTACAAAGGCCATGTTTTATTGTTATTTTGGACATAATCTTTTTATCTTCACAGCCTTAAAAGAGAGGTCGTATTTTTCCTATTTTGTAGCTAGAAAACCAAAGATCATGGAGGCTCATTTTTCATGACTGAATAGAAATAAATGGCAGAACCAGAGCATGATCCCAGGCTGTCTTTTCCACAGGTAACATGTGTGGGCAACAGAAATGGATTTAGAGGAGAGGCAAAGTGCTAGCTGGGCGTGGATTATTATCAAGTGGCCAGAAAGGAAGAGCATCTTGGGCAGAAGGAACAGCACCAGCAAAATGATGGTTCAAAATAGAATGCATTTAGGATAAAAGAATAGAAAAAAGTATGCAGCCGGCAAGCAAACATTAATTCTTACTACACTGTAATATGGAGTGGAGTGGGGTTATTTGTGCTTTATTGAGCTGATGATTTAATGTGTAATATGATACCGGAGTAAACTGTTGCCATAAAGAGACAAATGACTTCTACATTTTTATGGTTTCCAGTCACTGTATTGTCGACAGAACACTCCAGGAAAGCACGGTCTTTCACTCTCTTGGAGCATTTCATAAACCCTCCTCTAAATGCATCTTGTCTACCAGGGCCCAGAGCAAAATTGAAAGAAAGTAATTTATTTGCTGAAGCTCGATGGCTATTTAGAGGGAGCTTAATGCAAAACATCAGAATGAATCTCTAAACAAAGTGCTCTCTCATTGTGTTTGTCTATCGCTCCAAAGTTAAAAGTTCCATTCAGAATTACAACACGCAGTCACAATCGCCATGGGGAGTACCTGGAAGCATCTTTGCTGTAAAGTGATTGTTTAATCTCGGGTGCCCAACTGCAGTGATTATAGCCTCAATTGAGTACCACTTTAAGATTAAAGCCTACTGAAATAAAGATGTAATAACATTTAAAAATGATAGTGCTCATGAATAGAACAAGAATGAGTTATGGTGTTTAGGAGAAAGAAGAAGAAGAAGAAGAAGAAGAAGAAGAAGAAGAAGAAGAAAAAGAAGAAGAAGGCTGGGAAGGAATTTTAGCACTCTGCTGTTCTAGCACCAAAGCCTGTTTTGACACTATATAAATAATTGAGTGCGGCTGTTTCAACATTTCAATAAAACTTTATTTATAACAACAGGCCATAGATTGCTGGCGCTTACCCCAGGGTACTTATTTCCAAGCCCATCTGATGCATGCATCCAATTTATGGCACTGCGGTGGGTTGTCCCTTCTATGACTCCTAAGGAAGCATGCCTCTGCCTCCCTACTCTCTTACATGCTCCCATCCTACACCAATTCTAGGTTTGACCACCTCACATAGCAAGCATTTAGCAAGTATGACATTAACAGAGACTTAACAACTGCCTGTGCACTGGGACTTTTCCTTCTGGGACCTGTCAACTATTAATAATAATATTAATAATATTCAGTTAGGGCACCCCATAATGAGAGATGGTGTGGATAGAGATGTCCACCCGAAGCCTACATCAAGACCACACAAATGACGAGACCGTCTTAGTCCCTGTGGCCTCAGTTGAACCTCCACATGATGACAGCTGCATGGGCGAACCCAGAAAAGGCCAGCAGAAGAACTGTGCTTCTGACATCAGCCAACACACAGACCTGGGAGAAATAAACCACTCCATTTTGGGGTGGCTGGCTAGACAGTAATAGACAACTGGTGACTAACCAGTTATTATCATCACGTTTCATGATAATCTTGAGATCAGGTATGCAGCATGAAAGTTGAAATTACTGGATCTAGGTTTGAATGTGGGGGCTGAACATCACCAGTGGTTTGACCCAGAGTGAGGCTGCTACCTCTCTGCCTCTCAGAAATAATCCTGAGAGATAAGATGTGATTTGTAGTTTCATACAGTTAAAATTATTGGTTCATGATATATAGGTATAGATGTAGCTATAGACATAGGTAGATATATTCTTTCTATTATCTACTGACCTATCATCTACCTATCCATCTGTTTCAGATATTGTCAAATATTGCCATATGCCCTTCCAAAGTGACCATACTAATTTCTACGGCAGCCAGCAATGTAAGGTTCTTCAAACACTCTCCTTTCGGGGGCGCCTGGGTGGGTCGGGTGGTTGAGCGTCTGACTTCGACTCAGGTCATGATCTCGTGGTTTCTGAGCCTGAGCCCTACGTGGGGCTCTGTGCTGACAGCCTGAAGCCTGCTTCATATTCTGTGTCTCCTCCTCTTTCTGCCCCTCCCATGCTCATGCTCTGTCTCTCTCTCTCTCTCTCTCAATAATAAGTAAACATTAAAAAAAATTAAAAAAACAAAAACACTCCCCTTTCCTCTATGCTATAAACTGTTTGGAAATAGATTGTGCTGATAAGAGAAACACAGTACACTGAAGTTTTAATTTGCATTTCTTTACATGCATTAACATTCTTTAACACATTTATATGACATTTTCATTCATTTTCCACTGAATTCGCTTTTGAGATCCTCAACACATTTTGTCTAGGGCAACTGAGTTGTGTTCCTTCATAATTCACATGTTGAAACCCTAATGCCCCATGTGATACTTTTGGAGATGAAGCCTTTGGGAGGTAACTTCATTGTGATGAGGACATGAGGGTACGCCCCTCGTGATGGAATTAGGGTCTTTATAAGAAGAAACACCAGAGCTATCTCTAAGAGCATGTGCTGGGGAAAGACCATGTGAGGACAGAGCGAGAAGGTGGCTCTCTGTGAAGCAGGGAGAGTCTCACCAGGAACTGAGTCACCTGGCAGTTTGATCCTGGACTTCTCAGCCTCCAGAACTTTCTGTCGCTAAAGCTTCCCTAGACTACGGTATTTTTTTAGGGTAGCAGGAGCCAACAAACACAGTCATGTATGTGGTACATAACTTCCCCCATTTGATGTTTGTGTTTGACTTGATATTTTGTTTGGACATGCAGAATATCTTATATTTTTTGCTATCAATATTAGCAACATGTTCTTTATTGCATTCTTTGGCCTTTGTGGTCACCAAGGCCTTTCCCCATCAGTATTTTCTGTTACTATTCCCTGTTTTATTTTAGATCTTTTATTATTTCGTTCTTTAATTTTTAAGCATTAGATTCACCTGAATATTTTTCATGTAAGAAATAAAGGAAGAAAAAGAGATATGGGGATTCTGATGTTTCCTTGGTTTAGCTTGGGACGTTTTGAACCATCCTCCCACCCAGATAGCGACTCCTTGTTTCAGGGTTATTCTTTCTTTTCTTCATTTCTTAGACTTACTCAGAAAAGTTTTAGAACTTGATATTCTATCCTAATGATCTATCTCTCTATGCCTGAAATGCCAAATTCTTCTAATTGCTGGAGTTTTATCATGCTTTTGAAAATTAATAGGCTTATGGTGTCTCACCGTTTCCCTCCAAGCTTTAAAACGCTAATGTCACGTATAGATTTTTCCATATGAGTTTTACAATCAAAGCACCTATTTCCCGAAAAGGAAAGAGAATTATTTTCCTTTTTTATTGCATAGCATTATGTTCACTGATTAGCTTAGAAAGAAATATCATTTTAACAATGTCAATTCTTTGCATCCAATACCAAAATATGCCTTTCCCTTCGTTCTTGTCTCTTTTAATGTTCCTCAGCAGAGTCCTAAATTTTATTCATGTATTTTCTGAATCCCCAAAGTTCTGAAGGTATTTAATTATTTGTTCCTGTTGTTCTTGAAATGGGAACTTTGTATTCTATTTCTGAACTGGCTTTTGTTTTTTTTTTTTTTTCAGTTTTAGACAGAGAGAGAGATTGCTAGTGGGGGGAAGGGACAGAGGGAGAGAAACTGAGACACAGAGAGAGAGAGAGAGAGAGAGAGACTCTCAAGCAGCCTCCATACTCAGCATGAAGTCCACCAGGGAGCTGGATCCCATGACCTTGGGTCATGACCTGAGCCGAAATCAAGAGTCGGTCACTCAATCAACTGAGCCACCCAGGTGCCCCGAACTGGTTACTATTTTATATAGGGGCTCCGATGAGTTCGTATATTCACTATCTGCTGGCCACTTTGCTCGGTAGATTTTATAATTACTAATATTCTCCCTGAATTTCAAACAGGCAGCTTGAAAATAATTAAAACTTGATGCTCCTATTCCCTGTCAACACAGGGATCCTGCCACCTCCGATTCAGCAGTGAACCCTTGAAATCTGGAATTACCTGGCCTGCACTCACAATCCTGTCTTTCCAGCATGAGTTTCTTAACTTCTCTATGGTCAATTTTTTCATCTGTCAAAAAGAAGATAGCAACAGTACCTGCCTCATAGGATTGCTGGACGATTGAATGAGTTAATGCTGCTAAAATGTTTAGACCAATGCCTTTTTTTTTTGACCAATGCTTTACGTATAATAAAGACTCAGTGAGTGTTCTCTGTCTTTGTTGCCTCACGTACGGAATCCATAAATCGTACAGCAATAGCTATGCATGCTTTGGCTTGTCTGGAAGGGCAATCGAAAGGCTGTATGATGTGATAAAAACGTAAGTGCCTTGCAAATTTATGCTATTATTAGAACACAAAGGAATTGTAAACAGGCAGGTCACACATACATCCATTCATTCAAGGAGCAGTTGCTATATGGTGGTAGAAGTAGAAAGGTCTAAAACCCACTCTCAAATTGTACCTCATTTCACTCAGGAGAGTGTTTTTCATTGTAGTAAAGTCTTTGTTAGGATTAATCCAGACGAGAGATTCAAATTGCTCGTTGGAATTCTCTCTCCAGAGAGCGCCAGAGAAACATACTGATGACCATTCTTTTTGTGAACGTATCAACTGGCCCTTTAACGCAGTGTGGTTGTGGACATAGAGATGAAAAGAAATACGTTGTTAATATTATCTAAGAGAGAGTGGATGCACATCATATGACAGATAGTCTACTATTTTATATTCACTAAATGAACTACATCCACAAAATTTGGTAAGTAGGCAATAATAGCATCTTTACTTTATAGACAAGAAAATCTTCTCAAAAGTTGAAGTGAATTATCTCCCAGCCTCATATCGTTAGATGGCAGGGGCCAGGGCACCCACCTTCTGATCCCTGGGTCTGTACTCTTCAACAATTCTCTAGACTATGGCAGGCTATGTATAGCTTTTCTACCTCCTTTCCCCAGCCACGTCTCTATCTCCCTGCAGGCACGTTATACCTATGTTGTCTATTCTGAATGTAGGTATTTGGTGAACAGGAATAATCTGGCATTGATTATTGATATGTGAATATCAATTGCAAAATGACAGCTCTTTCCAGGATGAAAGGACTGGAAAAAGGAACCAACAAATAAGGAACTATTGGCCTCCCTCTCTCTCTCTCTCTCTCTCTCTCTCTGCATCTCCCCATGCATTCTCTCTCCCTCAAAGATAAACATTAGAAGAGACGAAAGGAGTTCTTTAAGTTCATTGTCACAAATAAAGAAACTAAGACTCACAGCTAATGTTACTTGTTCAACGTCATGAAGTTCTTGAGCTCTGCGACAATGACTTAGATTTAAGTCACTGAGACTGAATTTTCTATGATATATTGAAAGTGGTGTTTCCTGTGAGACATTCCAGGCTTTGTCTGTGAAAGCCCCGGGGGAGAATTTAGACAGTAGCCATTTCCCCTTGGCCTCTGAGAACACAACAGAGTAAAGCCAGTTTGCATGAAGTGGTCGGTTCTACTTGATTCCTAGACAGAGTCACGGGCTGTCCTGCTGTATTTTTCAAAACCCGACCCTTCCTAACTTGGCCGTCAAGAGGCATGTGCCCCATTGACCTCTTATTTGTGAGGAAAAGCGAGACCTGGGAAAAATACTGGCTGTAAGTTGGGGAAAGTGCATTCACGACAAAATATACCTCAGCTGGCCCTTAAATCTGTGAGAAGTCACACACCATTAAAGAAACCTTGGGAGTCGGAAGGGCTGTGGGAAAACAAAGCGAAACAAGATGGAAGCTAAGTGCATCAGAGTCGCAACCATTGGTGCAATGGATCATCCCTACTAGCATTATCTAATTAAAATCGTATCAGTCATCATCGTAAACAAGGGGCTCTGCCATAATCATCACGATAACATATACAGAGGGCTTACCTCATGTGAGGCGTTACTGTCAACATTTCATTTAAATTCAGTTGCAAATACTCCCAGTGACAATGAAGTGAACACTATTATGATTCTTCCTCATTTGCAGGTAAAGACACTGAAGCTCAGAGAGGTTGAGTAACTGGTCCAATGACACACAGTCCGTAAGGTAGGATTTGTATTCCATCTGGTTTTACAACCAAACGCTGCACCATATCCTTTCTCTTTTATTTTGTGATTTTTCAAGGTTTATTTATTTTTGAGAGAGAGAGAGAGAGAGAGAGAGAGAGCATGGGCAGGGGAGGGGCAGAGAGAGAGGGAGACAGAATCCTAAGTAGGCTCTAGGCTCCGAGCTGTCAGCACAGAGCTGGGGGGGGTGGGGGGTGGGGATGGTGGTTTGAACCTAGGAACCACAAGGTCATGACCTCAGTTGAAGTCCGATCCTTAACCCCACTGAGACACCCAGGCGCCCCCATAAACTTTCTCTTTTTAAGTGGCTTTCATCAATTGTCCTATTGTGTTCTTGATGGTGATAAGGATCCTTTGAGCATTAGCACTTTTCGTGAACTTTTCAGGGGGTCCTTGAAGAGAAACCACTTAGCTCAATTACATGTAAGTTTCAGATGATTTATTTTGGGTCCTCTCAATTTGGTGCGTTCAGTCATTCACTGCGTCGGATAAAATAAATTCTCCTACTGACGTATTAGACGTGTAATTTTTTTCTTGTATTTCCTGTAGTGTTCTGCAACGTATATTGTAACGTATGAAGATAATTCTGCCTAAATGTCCGTTAAATTCACCACTTCGTGTGATACCCCGTCTTGTATTTGATAGTGTCTTTTGTCTTAAAGTCTTTTTGATCTGAATTTATCATCGTTAATATCTCATAGTCCTTGGATTCTAGGTATTTGCCTTATATGTAGCCGCCAATTACCTTATGGAAACTTCTTCAGATCTCGGTGCGTATTTTTTTATACAGATTGTACTAACACTTTGCATTTTTGAGGCAAGAGTGATCACTTTCTTTCCTTTTTAAAATTTTTTTAATGTGTATGTATTTTGGAGAGAGAGATAGACAGACGGTGTGAGTGGGGGAGGGGCAGAGAGAGACAGAGAGACAGAGAGAGAGAGCGGGGGAGGTGCAGAGAGAGAGGGAGACACAGAATCTGAAGCCCGACTGTGAGTTCATGACCTGAGCTGAAGTCTGACACTTAACAGACTCAGCCACACAGGCGCCCGGTCCTTTCTTTTTTTTAGATTGAGGAGTAACTTAAACACAGTGTAACACACTTCTGTTAAGTATACACCCTGATGGGGCTCCCGGGAGGCTCGGTCAGTTAAGCTTCTGACTTAAGCTCGGGTCAAGATCTCGCAGTTTGTGAGTTCAAGCCCCTCCTGGGCTCTTGGAGGCTGGAGCCGGCTTCAGATACTCTGTCCCCCTCTCTCCCTGCCCCTCCCCCACTCTTTCTCTCTCTCTCTCTCTCTCTCTCTCTCTCTCTCTCTGTCTCAAAAATAAATAAACATTTAAAAAGGTGTACACATTGATGAGTCGAGTATACCCTTGTGGAACCAAAGTACATCAAATTACACATTTCTATCGGCCCAGGAAGTACCTTGGTACCTCGTCTGGTTCCATCAGAGCTCCTTAAGGCAACTACTATTTTCGTTTCTATTCCCACACATTCGTTTTGCATGTTCCTGGGCTTCTTATTAAATAGCATCTTGCTTGCGTTCGTTTTTGCATCTGGTTTCTTTTTTGCTCACCACACTGTGTCTTGAGTTCATGTAGCTCTGCAGGTCAACAGTCTGTAGTTTCGTCTTAAGTTGTTTTTCTTTTTCTTAATAAAACTCCATTGCGTGATTATGCCCTCATGTTTTGTTTTTAAGTCATTCATCTGTTGATAGACATCTGAATTCCCTGCCAGTTCTTGGCAATCATGATTATTACTACCCTGGGCATTCTTAGAGAGGTCCTGTTGTGATTCTACGCTTTTCTTTCCATTGAGAAATTACCTAAGAGTGGAATTCTTCGCACGTAGGTAAGTGCATATTTAACCTTAGAAGAAATTGCCAAGCAATTCTGAAAAGTGGCTGTATTTTTTACCTCTTTACCATCGATGTGTGCAAGTCGAGTTTCTTTATTCCTTCTGAACATTTGGCATTGTCAGATTTTCGTGGTAGTTGTGGCTTTCTGCCATTCTATGGATATGAGAGAGTTCCTTGCAATGTTTTTAATGTCCATTTTTCTGATGCCTCAGCAGGTTACCTTCTCACAGACTTACTGGACAGAAGTGTATCTTCTCACTGATGGTCCATTCAGGGCTTTGGTCCATTTTTTTCCCCCCAGTCTGGGCTGTATGTTGTGGCAGGCCTGAAAGATAGGCCATTTGATCCCTCTTTAAGTGAGGACGTCAGCTAGTTTCAATGTTTGCTTCAGCCGCAGAGAGCCACCTGGCATAGGAACCCATCCTTCCCAGGGGCAACCTACCTCCAGTGACTAATAGAGGCAGAGGTTTAAAGGCCCGTCCATGTGGGCTCAATGAAGCCAACTCCGAGGCACCATATACGCTTTTCAGAATTGCTTGGCAATTCCTTCTAAGGTTAAATATGCATTTACCTAGGTGCAAAGAATTCCCCGTAGGACTAGTGAGACTTATGAGGCCCGCATCACGGTTTGGCTACTCTCTCTGTCCAATCCTCGTTTTTCCTTCCTTCTTTCCACAGGTGTCGGTTACTAATACATAGCCGTATGCTAAAATCTCTGTCTCAGCATCTGCATGAAGAAAACCCCATCGGTGGTCCCTGAGACCAGGAATGGCTTGAGAATTGAGTGTGAAGACTGGATTTGAAGCAGAATTATTTGTCACCTAGCTGCCCACAAAGACCCACCATTGGTAGGTATGGCAAGAAAACAGCTAGTGGCACTAAATAATGTCAAATTGGGACCAGGTCCCTGGGATTGAATACCCAGAGTAGGTGAGCTCTGTGGAAAGCTAAACTTGGAACCAGTGCAGGCCTGGTGTGCCAAAATTGGGATTCTGGTTGGAAAATAATGACATTCTGACACCGGGTTGGGGACAATGGGTAGCTGTCCTCTCATGCTTTGAAAATTCAAACTCCTCTGAGCCCGGAGAAGTGGCCCACGCATCCCCATTAAGATCTCACACATAGGAATGAAATCGTATGGTATTTGTCTTTCTCCGGCTGACTTAATTCACTTAACTTGACTAACTAGAATTTAAATTTTTTTAATGTTTATTTATTTTTGATAGAGAGAGGGAGAGCGCGAGAGGAGGAGGGCAGAGAGAGAGGGAGACACAGAATCTGAAACAGGCTCCAGGCTCTGAGCTGTCAGCACAGAGCCCGACGTGGGGCTCGAGCCCACGAACTGTGAAATTGTGACCTGAGCTGAAGTCGGATGCTTAACTGACTGAGCCACCCAGGCGCCCCTAACTAGAATTTAAATAAAAACAAAAAACAAACAGACAAAAAAAGATCTAACACACCATTGGGTATAAGAAAGAAAATGAAGAGACACAATCTGTACAACCCCCTCAGGATCTACCCTCACACCCTTCCTGGTGACTGTGTAAGCCACCACTGACAGTAGGAAAAAACTTTTTTTTTAATGTTTATTTATTTTGAAAGACAGAGACAGAGAGCAAGAACAGGGGAGGGGCAGAGAGAGAGGGAGAGAGAGAAAATGCCATGCAGTTTCCATGTTGTCAACACAGAGCCCGAAGCAGGGCTCGATCTCATGAACCATGAGATCATGACCTGAGCCAAAATCAAGAGTCAGATGCTTAACCAACTGAGCCACCCAGGCGCCCCAGTAGAATAGGCCTCTGTAAAACTAGGTTCGCTGATAGCAATGGGGCCATTAGGATCCCAGAACAATAGAGGTCATATGATGGCACTTAACTTCCAGAAACCAGGTAGATAAAATTATCATGAATGGAAGGTTAGAGTGTCATCTAAGAGGCCTGACGTACACAGACTCATGGGAATGCTTAACAAAATGCATCCCTAGTGGCAAAACAGATGGGTAGACTCAACTTTTACCATTACAAAAAAATAAGAAGTCATGTCCAGAAGGATAAGGACAGTTTTTCCAATTGAAAAAAAAGTCATGATCCATTGCCAAATTTCTGTACATGCAGCGGTTTTAAAATCTGGAACACAATGCCTAAAGGGGAATCAGAGCCCCTGGAGGAAGGATCCTGCCACTCTAAGGCAGGGAGATGTAAGGATTCTGCCGTTCGTTCCCCCAAGGCACCTGCAGCCATTTATTCAGGTAACTGCTCTCTGGGGGAAAGGGGAAGGGGAAACTTTTCAGTGGTCTGAGATGATATTGGCAACTGGAAACCTGAAGCGTTCTCTGTTACATCCTTCTGTTAGAAAGGGACATTTGAGGACTGGGTCAATAGCACGGAGTCCTGGCCAGAGTCAGTGTGAAGAATGTGTTACTGCGTCTATGACCCCACTCAGTGCTCACTTCTCCAGTCCCTCAGTAGATAATTGCGATCAACATACTGGGTGTTCACTGCAGGCCCCACAAAGGTCCCTTGGCTGATGTGGTTAAGGGTCATCACAGAAGAGAAGACCTACCAGAATCTTCTGAAACTCTACCTTCCCCCTCCCAGCAGAGAGAGTGAATCAAACACGTCACGCTCTGACTCAGATGGCTAAAATTAGTGCCACCCTTAAGGATGTAAGAGATTCAGAAGTGGTAGACCCCGCCGTATATCCGGGTACTTTGTAAATCTGGCCCTCCCATCAAGCATCCTGGAGGATGACTCGGAAACCTTGAACCTACCTTGCATGGCAAATGAGACGCCGTCCATGTGATTAGGTGAATGGTGTTGATATAGGAGATTATCCAGGGTGATACTGGCCCAAATGTGATCACGGTGACCCTTCTGAGAGGGAAAGAGGAAGAGTTGGAGAAGGAGATACAGAGGCAGAAACGTAGAGTGTGGTGATGGCTCTGAACGTGGAGCAGGTGGCTGTGCCCCATGGAGTGAGTACAGGCAGCCACAAAATTCTGCAAAAGACAAGGAAGTGGATTCCCCTCCCGGAGCCTCCAGAAGGAACCAGCCCTACCAACACTGAGACCTTAGCCCAGGGAAACTGAGTTCAGACTTTAACCCTCTAGAAGTGTCAAAGAATACATTGGTGTTGTTTTGAGCCATTAATTTGGCAGATTTCGTTGCTGTGGCCACAGGAAAATAGCACAAGAGGATTTTTGTTGATCACTTTTAAGAATTCTATCCCCTGGTTGCCTAGACTCCCTTTGATGAAAAGTCAGCCATCGTTCGTTTCCTTACGCACTGTATGAAATACATTTTTTTTTCCCCTTTAGCTGCTTGTAAGATATCTCTTTATTTTGGTTCTCAGCAGTTTAACTATGAAATGCTTTGGCATGTATTTTCTCTCTATCGATCCTGCTTGGCCTTCATTCATCTAGAGGTTAGTGGTTTTAATGGAATTGGAAATATTGGATCGAATGTGCTTCTGGAAATATATCATCTCACCCATTCTCTCTCTCTTCCGATGAAACTCCAGTTCCACGGGTGTGACACTGTTAGCTACTACCCTGTAACTCCCCAAAGTTTTGCTCATTTTCCAATCATTGCCCTCACTTTGAACTACTTTGATTATGTTGGCTTCCTATCTGTAATCTTTTCTTGCACACCGTCCAATTTTGTTGACGCCATCCTCTTTTTTTTTTTAATTTTTTAAAAATGTTTATTTATAGGGCACCTGGGTGGCTCTGTCTGTTAAGCGTCTGACTTCAGCTCAGGTCATGATCTCACGGTTGGTGAGTTCCAGCCCCACATTGGGCTGGGTGCTGACAGCTCGGAGCCTGAAGCCTGCTCCGGATTCTGTGTCTCCCTATCTCTCTGCCCCTCCTCCCCTCCGCTCATGCTCCCCCTCTCTCTCAAGGATGAATAAATGTTAAAAAAAAATTAAAAAAAAGAATGTCTATGTCACTCAGAACTCTCCCATCTTTTCCTGCAAATGCTTGACCGTCCCTTCCTGCAAATACTTTAAAATATGTATCGTAGTTGGTATAAAGCCCTTGTCTTTGAGTTTCAACATTTGGGTTACGTTTAGGTCTGTCTTTATTGACTAATTTTCCCTGGACTCTGCATCATATTTTTCTGCTTTTCTGCATGCCTGGTAGTGTTTTATTCTGTGGTGGTATATTGTGAAGCATATATACTGTCCGAGATTTGGAGTTCTTGTAGCCTCACTTGTAGAGAGATTGATTAAATTATTGATGGATCATCTCGGTCCTGTGGCAACATGGGTTTAGGCTTTTTGAGCTCTATTTAAAGTGCCCCTTAATCCTAGGGTGTAACGCTTAGTTCTGTGATGCCCTCACTCCGGAAGCAGGGCCTGTAATGGGTTTCCGACGGAAAGTGTGAGGGTTTTAACAAGACCTTCTCCCAAGCACAGGGGTGTTGGCGTTCATTCTGCTCAACTCTTGAGCCTCCCTGTTAGGGCTTTTAGCTGGGTTCCTGGTGTTCATCTGCACACACGTATTTCTGGAGTCTGATAAAAACTGAGATGAATTTATATGCAGACGTTGGGGGTCACCTCCTGAAACCCCTTCCTTTCTGGGATACTTTCCCCCAAGTTTCCAGCAGCTCTGAGAGTCCCCAAACCCAACCTCTCATTGCTCGTCCCTGTAACACTGCTACTTTCTGCTTGAGCTCTATTTTCCTTGAACTATCTTGACTAGGGCATGCCCTCAGAGGGGAAGCCAGCTGAAGATAAAACACACGTCTTTATTAAGTATATTCACCCTAGTTAAGAACAATTTCTGAATTCTCACTAATGCACAATTAACATGGCCTCAGCTTTGCGCCTAAGAGCGTCATCTCGGAGCACATTTTATCAGCAAAGTCACTCCGCTTCCCTTTCTCGTTGTTCTGCATCATCCTCCCAGTAGCATATCATAAGGGAAGTTGTGAATCATCTTCCGTTTCTTTGATCCTCCCCCAGAAGGAGCAGTAGAGAACCCCATGTCACCCCACCTCGTACATCCCCTTTATGAACCGCACCACGATAGGCACCGTATCATATTTCTGATTATGTCAGGAAGGTCTGACTCATAATATGCATCTGATCAAACAATTTTTTTTCTTTTATGGAGAAACGTTATGCTCTCCTAAAACTAGAGTTTCACATAGAAAACCGCGTTTGGGTAGAGAATGAGGAAAACATTTAGAAACCTGTACTTTGGTTTTTGTTGGTTTGTTTGTTTCTGTCTGATGCCGGCGATCCGTTGGTAGAGGTGATCTGTTCTTTAACAGGCATAATAAATCATAATAGTGACAAGTGATTCATATAAATAAAAATAGTGACACAAGGTTCAGATCTAGCCTCTTAAACGTAATACTCCTAATAATAGCAATAATGCGAAGAGTGAACGTGTTCTGGGTGCTTAGTGTTCTGAATGCTCTATTGAGCTTAATCCTCTTATTAAACCCATGAGGTAGCAGGATTTCTAAAAACATTAAGGCACTGTTTATCCCATTTCTTAAAATATAAAGCAACAGCGTGAAATACTAGTTTCATACGCCTTGCGGTCCATCCATCTAATAGGTGTCTGTTGAATGTTCTGATCTCTGGGTGCACAAGGAATCAGAAAAGATTCTTGATGGCCTCTATAACGAGACATTGTTACATAAACAAATACGTGGTTACAGTAGAGCACAACAGGTGCCATTGAATGCCCATGGAAGAATCTCACGGACAAAAAAATAAATAAATAAATAAATAAAAATGGTACAAAGATTTTGACTTTACGGAGAGGAAGAATTAGAAGAGTCAGCGAATGCTTTCTGGAGTAGTTAAGTTTCCAAGATGAGATAATACTTCAAACTACATTCACTTTCTCCCCTATTCTTGACCTCCATAATGGATGGAGTGTATATACTTCCTGGCCTCCTGATTTGGGGTCTGGCTAAGATCATTTGCTTTGGCTGGTGGTTATTAGCAGAGATGATCCACAAGGTAAATAGGTTTGCTTCCTCGAGCTCCTGACTTTCATCATGAGAAGAACGTGCCTCAGCTAACCCCTGATCTGAACAGGATGACATACATGTGGCATAGAACCAAGCCCCACCTGCATCGTGGAGGCAAGCCCATTTAGTGGAGCCTGAATCAACCAAACCCCAGTGGCCTGGTAAATGTGCAAGGGACTCATGATACATATCCATGGTATATGCCTGATAAGGACTGAACGTCTGTGTCCCTCCCCCTCCCACACCCTAAACTCATAATCCAATGTGATGCCGATGTTTGGAGGTGGGGCCTTTGGGAGGCGATCAGGGTTAGTTAGGTCTTGAAGGTAGGGACTTCACGGGATTAATACCCTTAGAAAAAATCGAAACAGACACAAAATCTCTTTCAGTGTAGATGCACCAAGGAAAGACCACTGAAGGACATACAAAGATGGCCTTTTGCAAACCTGTAGACAGGCCCCCACCAGACTCCGATATGCTGGCACCTTTATTTTGGACTTCCCGGCCAGAACTGTGGGAAATTTATGTCTGTTGTGTAAGCCACCCAGCCCATTGTATTATTTTTCGATAGCCACACAAACTGATTAAGGCAATGCCACTGGCATTTTGTGGTTGTCTGTTTCACGGCAAAACCCGACTGACTGGGATAACCGGTAGATTAATCTTCTTCATCATAATACATGTTTAATTCGATACACCTGTCATTGTGCAAAGGTATCAGCCACACCCTTATAATGCTTTTAATTCCACCCCTATTATTGCTGGTGGATTCGGATCATCCTCCTACAACGTAAATGACTTACCTCTGTGAACTTTCAGTCCCTTCCTTCTTAGGGTGAAGAGAGATACCAAAAAAATGTTTGCCCAGATGTAGGGTTGCATATGTTTCCATCGATAATGAGCATGGGGAAGAAAAATATAAGAGAAAGTATGTAAGGATACATACTCAAACCTCTTCTTTGAGTCAAATTTAGCTTCCACAGAAAAGCTTGGCAATTGGCTCTTATATAAGATATCTGATCACTATGCATGCATTCAAGCCATCACCTCTGCCTAGTACAGAAAATACTTGAGGAAAAAGGGGCGTGGGGGGCGGAAAGCAACATTTTGCTAATGCAACTTATGCTTTTAGTGTGAACACATGTTATCTTAAAATTCTTCATTTCAACAGATTTTTATTTTTCAAAAGGCAACGGAGAGTGCCAAGGGAGATAATAAATGAATTTTCCTCCCTCCAACTCTCTTTTCCTGACCTTTATCAAAGTCCACTTTATTCTCCTTTGGGGAAGAAAAAGTGATTCGGATCGTCTTCCTCAACCACAAAAAAAAGTCTGAGGAAAGAACAAATAAAAGAACTTCTCATCTGGTCATAAAACAATAATTAATTGCACCATTAAGTAACCTGTACAAATCTGGTGGGGGGGGGGACGGAATGAGAGAGAAAGAGAAACCTCCCTGAGAAATATTCCCAGGGGACTGATGTTAATCGAAGTCTGTGTGTGATTCAAAGAAAGAAGAAAGGAAGCCTTAAGAAAATGAGACCCATAAGGAGGTCTTGAGTGTAGTACCCTAAGGAGGGTGAAGGAAAACACTTTTCAGGGATAGAATCTTTTGTCTGGTGAGCCTGGTTGATCAGGTCACACGGATGCTTTGTGAATTAACATCAAAGTAAAGTTAGCTTGCAGCTAAGACTTATTTATTTATGCTTTCATGAAAGATTTGCTTCAGGGTAGATAAATAGATGTTCTGCAGGGAATGCGTGATTTAGCAGCATGCAAATCCACTGTCCCTCTTCTTCATGGTACCTATTCTTAGGTCAGTTGTTCTGGTTTCTAGCCCAAGATTTGAGCAATTTGACCATATCAGGACCTCTTGGTTTGGCTTGCTTGTCAGAAGTATCCCAAGCATTTGAACAGTGACCGGTGCTTACATGATGTTCAACGTGTACTGGTTAAAGAGAAGGTTGCACAGGTACTGTTAAAGTTGATGACTTGACCTTCTCCATGATTCTTTTAGTAACAAACTAAGTAGAAATTAAGGAAGCAGTGAGACAAGTTAGAGAGAAACTCTGGAAATAAATCCAAGATAATCTAAGATACTCCTGCAAGGCTGGTCAAGGGCACAAACACTGAGGATGAAAAGGAACCAAGAACAGGACCTTCTAGAAACAGACATGTTATTGTCTTGGAATGTTTTTCCCGACATCCAGTTTCCTTTCTTCCCCTGATAAAGCATAAGGAAGGTTTACTTGTTCATTGATCTGTCTATTCAACCAGAATTTATTGTCTTAGTCTGTGTCCTCTCTAAATGTAACCCTGAGATAAAAATTGTATTTGTTAAGTGAAAAAAAAGAAAAAAAAAACCAGTAAGGGATTGGAGAAGGAAGTCAGAGAAGGGAAGATCGTCATTGTGCATTATCAAGCTGCAACCACAGTGGGTGACTGGGGTTTCCACCCACTGGGATATCAAATAATTTTCAAGACTATTTCTTACCCCAAAAATGAACATTTTATTGCTATCCTGCTGCCCATTTCAAAATGTGTCCAGCCACCTGTTCAATATCAGTTTTTCGTGATTCTTCAATTAAATCAAATGACAATATTTTATCTCAATGACCCCGATGTAGAGATGCTCCAATTTTTAATATGAACCCATGTTCATTATGAAATCCCATGAACCACATTAAAATCCAAAGATTAAATCCTCTTGTAAGTTAAAGCCCAAAGATTTCAAAACGCTAAAAAAACTAAAGCTCCAAATTAAATGTCGCCCTTTTCAGCTCAAGTTACAAGGCAGTCAAAGTCTTCTCCAGTTTCTTGCTTTGAATACATTCAGCCAGAGGGTGGAGCTCTTGATGGTTGGGCTGCCTCTTCCTGGAATGGCTATAGTTCCTTCATAGCAGCAGAACTGGTTTTTATTCAATGCCAAGTCTTACTTTTAAAGTCAAATGAGGTTTTAGCACATACAAAATTATTATGGTACTGAAACCCTGATAACAAGATGTAAAAATAAGATGATCTCCAGATCCTAGAGCTAAGACAGCACCCAGTATTTGGTATTGCTAAAGAAATCTTCTCGACGAATTAGTAGCATTTGTGGGAAGGGCGGTAGAGGGAATTTTGGTTTTGTTTCTTGGTTTTGTTTTGCCCTGTTCAGGATGTTAGCCACTCTACGTCAGCTTCCCAAAATCTATGAACTATGCCCTTTAATTCAGTCTCAGAACTATCCCAAAAGAGGTTAATTTGGACAGAATGCAGTCACCGTATGGAAGAGTAGGAAGCAACCTCTTCATATTGTATTCTCTTAGACTAAGTGTTGAGAAACTATGGCCCTGCAGGAAAACCACCTGTTTTTATAAAGTTTTATGGGAATACTATCACATCCATTTATTTACATAAATTTACATTATTTTCTGAGCCACAAAAAATGGTTAAATACTATATACAGAGACCTCATGTTGTGCTAAGCCTGAAATGTTTATCATCTGGCCCTTCACAGAAAAAAGGGTGAAAAAGGTGTTCTGTCTTAACAATACTAAAAACCTTTTTTTCTTTTTTTTTGCTAAATTTAGAAAATTGCAATATTGGGGACCCAGGTCACTGGGTCAGAGCCCAGATCAGATATTTTTATCTCACATCAATATCATTTAAAATTGATCAGTTTCCATTTACTTCCAGGCAGTATGTTGTTAATTTCTCATTTCCTCATTGTGCATCAACTTGGGTTAATGGCATCATCTCTACCATATGTGATGAGCAGTCTTAGGCCACCAGAGCAACTGTTAGTAAGTCTGAGTGTGGAATAGTATAGATTCATGAACTTCCCTCACCCAAAGTGGATTGCAGCCAGAGAATCTTGTTCAGTAGGTCCCTATAGTTATGCTTCTGAAGCATGTGCCTTGAGGGACGTAGCAAGTGATGGCCCTGCCCAATGCTCTTCAAGATGCTATCTTCCCTCTGTTTTTGGCGGTTCCAGACCTGAAGGAGCGTTGCTTCCGGCTGTTTCTTGGTTTTTCCCTTCATCAGGGAACGTACCTCTCACGTTCTCTCTCTCCCGGCTTCTACCCCTTTCAAATGGGTGTTTAATGTGATTCTTCCCTTCTAACACACGTAGGTCTAGTACTGTTTGTCATAGCAGAATCTCTCCTTTCTATTTCCCCTTTGTGTACTGCCGAGGACACGTTTATCTTTACTATGTTCTTCAGTTAATGAGTTCTGAGTCTTATAAATGCATCTGCTGTTCAAATAGATCTTGTCTGCCAAGCTGGGTGAAATAATCCCACTCGGAGACTTTTCTCCCATTAGGTAAACAACTAACCCGGGCCAGGACCATCCAGCACAGCTTCCCATTAATCACCTTCATCTCCGCTTCTGGTTCTAATGTCATAAATCTCATGGGCCTCTGGATATATGTCCTATCTGAATGCACACCTATAATACCAGAGCATCACCTTGCAGGCACCCAATAATTGTATGAGGATTTCTGATCCTAATCCACAATTAGTCCTTAAACATCCCTACCTTAGACATCCCCACCTTGCCCTAAATGAGGAATGGAATCATGGGAAGCCAACCTAGTACCACTTGCCAAAGCCTGGGGATAATCATTTAAAACAAGACCCTCATGATTATTCTTGTACAGAAGCAAGACTTAGGCTCCTGTATCTTCTTTATTTTTTATTATTTTTTTGTTGTTGAGAGAGAGAGAGAGAGAGAGAGAGAGAGAGCACATGAGTGGGGGAGGATCGAGAGAGAGGGAGAGAGAGAATGCCAAGCAGGCTCCATGCCGTCAGTGCAGAGCCCAATGGAGGGCTTGACCCCACAACCCTGGGATCATCACCTGTGCTGAAATCAAGAGCCAGACACTTAACCGACTGAGCCAGCCGGGTGCCCCTACCTTCAAAGACTGCAAGGCAACCTTTGCATGAAGGCAGGTTTCTGCAAAGTTCAAGATCATCCTGTGGCAGCCACTCTAAAGCCCTTACAATATAGTGAAAGCAAAGCTAGTTTTGCCTTATAGCAAAAATGACCACCTGCTTTATCAAACTAAGCTATTTGTCAAGTGGAAAGGCAAACTACTATTATTTATGCAGGAGCATTAGGTATAAAGCAGGCTGAGCTGGAAAACACGATGACTGGTTCCTCTACTTGCAGCGGATGCCTTACAAATCAAGACCTTTGCTGGGTCCTCAACACCTGTTAAGACCCGCATGGCATAATATAAAGCCCAGTGATTGTAGTACTATTTCTACAGAAGTAGCCTGTTCGAAGTATAAGAAATAACTTTCGCACTGCCACCAACACAGACACATCATGTGGAAAGGGGGTGGGCCACATCCTAGCTGCAGGCTTCCCCCCACCCGTGTGTCATCTTTGATGTGCAACCAAGAGCTGGATAGGTGATTAGAAGTGGTTCTTTTGAAGCGATGCACTCACGTGCTCATTCCTTGGAGATCAGACTTGGGAGGAAGAGACTGAGGTGAAGCTTGGGAGATAAGCATCAGCCACGTCAGTCCTGCATCTTAACACTGGAGGGACAAGGACCACACTGAACCATTTCTCAGCATGCAGGGGACACGATCTGATCAGACACAATCTCGTTGGCTCTCGCGTGGAAAATAAATCGTGCTGGGAAAATGGAGGCAGGAAAAGTAGTTGGAAAGCTTCCATGGCTAGGAAGCTACTGCAGGTGTAGGGTCAAGGATAACGTAAGCTTGAATTAATGCAGCTGCAGGAGACAGAAAACCGGGCACACTCGTATATCGGAGATTAGGGGTAGGATTACAAAGAAAGGATAGGAATTTTGTTAGATTTCGGGCTTAGTGTCACCCACTGAGAAAAAATATAGGATGAAAATTGGGTTTTAGCAGGGGCTGTGAGCTGGGGAATGGAGAATAATTATAGAAAGGAACAGACAGAGGAACACAGAAGAAATGCCTCTTACACTTCATGGTTTTGCTAGCTTCTGCCCTACTTAACCTCGAGTGTATAAATTTATTAGGTTTTACTACGCGATTCCACTGTCCAAAGTGAAACAAGGCAATTTCTTTTTCCGAGTAGTCCTTCTCTGAAGTGATTCACGCAGATGGGTCAGCATATGTTTTGAGAGCTGGGTTAAGATTAAGAAAACAACTGGGTTTGACCCTTGTTTGACATGGGACGCATACTCCACCTGCTGTCTTGAGTTAATGGAATAATCATACCTCCTTCCACGGCATTATCAAAAGATAAACAAGTGTATATTATATGTGAGATATACAGCATTACGCTTGGGGAAAGGTAAGAAGTTTCTAAATGGTGATTGTTGTCTAGAACGTTTGGTTATTTATTTCCTGAAATACAAAACCAGAAGGATAGACACCAGAAAGAAGGAATATTCTTTGAGCATTTATTTTTCTTCCCACTGAAATATTAAAATAATATAAACTAACATGAGGGACATATCCTTCTGGCCTGGATAGAGTTACTGGTGCTAGATTTCCCTTCTTCGCGTAAGTAGCTAGAAACCTGGGCAAGATATATGAAACCATTGTTTTTGGACAATAGAAAGCAGATATTGCTGGATTGTTAATCCTGATTAAAACAAAATAAAACAAAACAAACAAAACAAACAAGCGAAACCAAGGTGAATCACCCTGGATTTCTGCGGTACAGGGAACAGGGGACCTCGTTGGATCCAAGATAACACATCGATGTTCCAGGCGGCTGAATCAGCTAGAATTTGTGGGCAGAGTACCATAAGAGAGACCTACATACACAGACACAGATACACACACACACAACCTCTAAAAATCTGCAAAGAAGTTCTGTACTCCCGTGAAATGTAATTTGAAAAGACTGGGAAAGGAACTATCAGAGGACTATCAAGTGAAGAATCCCCAGGGAGTAGAAAGGACTGCTTCGAGAAGCCTGAGTGGAGAGGTCTCCTTGAATAAGGGAGGCGCTCATTAGAGCCTTGAGAAGGGTGACACTTGATTGTATGGCTAAACAGGCCCAGAGGAAAAGCTGCTTAGAGCTGTCGTAACAGAGCTCGAAATCAAGACTCAAATGATTAAGCTCTCTCGGTGCAGTGTAAGTGCCTACCAAAACACAGATTAGTGCTCTGCGAAGAGAGGTCAGTTCCTGATATTCAGAAACGTGTCATTTACAAATGTGTCACACTCGATCAGAAGTCATTTCATGCAAATGACCATAAAAAAAGAACCTATATCCAGTCAATAGAAACAAATTCACAACTGGCAAAGCTAACGGAAATAGTGTGCAAGGACTTCGAAGCAAGCGTTATGGGCATAAATGAAAACCTACACATATGGGGGAAGGAAATGGGAGTTTATGAAAACGAACCAAACGGAAATTATAGAAATCGATGCCTACAGACATTGAGAGTATTGTAAGAGAACACTGTGACAAGAATTCGAGCAAATTAAGATGTTTAAGGTTCTTGAACACACCAATTAACAAAATTGACAATAGAAGATCTGTTAAAAGTCATAATAGCCCTGTATCTATTTAAAAAATTGAATTCATAATTGAAAACTATCTCACAAGGAAAATCCAGACTCAGAAGGCTTCATTGGTGGGTTATTTCAAACACTTGAATTAGGAATAATATATAACTTAGAAATAGAAGAACTTCCCTCATTTATTATTTTTTTAATATTTTAAAATTTTTCTTTGTTTTTGGGAGAGAGAGAGAGAGAGTGCAAATGGAGATGGACAGAGCATGGGGGGGGTGGGGGGGGGTGGTGACTCACAGAATCTGAAGCAGGCTCCAGGCTCTGAGCTGTCAGCACAGAGCCCTCTGCGGGGCTTGAACCCCCTGGACCAAGAGATCACGACTTGAGACAAAGTCAGATGCTCAACCGTCTGAGCCATCCAGGCACCCCAGAACTTCCTTCATTTAATGTGGCCTACATTATTCTTACACCAAAACTAGAAAAAATACAAGAATATTGTGAACCGATATTTTTAATAAACATGGGTGCAAAAATCTTCATCAAACTACTAACAAATCTTACCTAGTGATACAATAGAAAGGATAATACACTCTGCCTAAAAGGGCATTGTGCCAAGCATTTAGGTCATGTGCTTATCACATTCAAAAATGAGTCAATATAATATAACAATTTAATAGAATGAAGAGGGAAATTACATGATAATTTCAATAGATACAGGAAAGTCTTATAATAAGTTCAATATCTATTCATGAATAAAATATACAGCAATCTAGTAATAGAAGGAAACTTTCTAAAAGTGATGAAGAGAATTTTTGAAACACATACAGCCAACATGATACTTAACGGTGAAAGAATGCTTTCCTCCAAAGATTGTGAACAAGAAAAAAAGGCTCCGTTTTCATCTGTTTTATCCCACATTTCATTGGAGTTGCTAGTGTGATAATTCAAATAGTAAAGACAACAACAACAACATTAATATATAACAACAACAACAGGCATTCAGGTTGAAAAGAAACAGGTAAAACTGTCTTTTTGGTGTTTTGTCATCAATGTCATGATCCTAGATGAAGGAAATTCTATGAACTTTATTTTTAAAAGGTATTAAGGTTTTACAGAAATTAGCAGGGTTGTAGGATACAAGATCAATATACATAATCAATTCTGTTTCTATATGCTAATAAAAATCCGTCAGAAATTGAAATAAAATAAACAATACCATTTGTCATAGCATCAAAAAAATGAAATATTCATGGATACATCTGACAATCTATAGACTGAAACATGGGTGAGAGAAATTTAAAAGGGTACAATAAATTGAAAGAATTAATCAATATTTTAAAATACCGGTTCTCCATAAATTATTCTATAGCTTCAATATAACCTTCATCAAAATTCCAGCAGGGCTTTTTGTAGAAATTAAGAAGCTGATTCCAAAATTCATATGAAAATGCCAAGAACTTAGAATATCTAAAACAGCTCTGGTATAAAAAGGACAAAGTTTGAGAACTTCTACTACCTGATTTCAAGGCTTATGAAACTCTGAATATCAGGGCAGTATGCCCTGGGTAAAAATATGAGTAAATCAATGAAACAGAATAGAGAAGCAGAAATAGACCCATAAATCAATAATTGTTTTTTGACAAAGTTGTAAAGTCACTTCAATTCAGAACATAATCTTTTAAATGGATGGTACAGGCAAATTTGAATATTCCTATGGAAAAAAAAATAAGCTTGGGTTTTCACTTTTCACCACACACTGAAATTAACATAACTGGGTTACGAACCTAAATGTAAAACCCAAAGTCATAAAACTTCTGGAAAAAAAAAAAACCTTAGCATCAGTATATATGACAATGAGCTAGGCGAAGGCTTTTAGATGTAACATCAAAAACATGATCCACGTGAGAAAAAAAAAGATAAATTGAACTTTATCAAAATTAAAAATTCTACTCTTTTTTTTTTTTTTTGCTTGAGAGAGAGAGAGAGAGAGATAGTGAACAGGGAGAGGCGCAGAGGTAGAGAGAGAGAATCTTAAGCAGGCTCCACACTCAGCATGGCACTCAACATGGGGCTCGATGCAGGGCTCGATCCCACGACCCTAGGATCATGACCTGAGCCAAAATCGAGAGTTGGATGCTTAGCCAACTGAGCCACCCAGGCACCCCCAAAATTCTACTCTTTGAAAGGCATTGCTGAAATGAAAAGGCAAATTGCATACCAGCCAAAATAATAAGAAAATCACATTGGTGGGAATGGACTTGAATTCAGATTATATAAAGAAATCTCAATAACCAATAATAAGCAAAGAGGCCAATAAGTGAGTGGACAAATGGTTTGAATAAACACTTCACCGAAGTACATATACATATATCAAATACACAAGTGAACAAATACTCAACATCATTACTTATGAAGGAAACACAGATTATAATCACACTGAGATAATAGTATATACCTATTAGTACATCGGAAATGGAAAAGTCTGATCACGCCCAGTGTTGGTGAGGACAAGAAACAGAGGAGCCCCCCACGAATTCCTGAAAGGACTATACAATGACCCACTCTTGCACAAACAGTGGCAGTTTCGCTAAAAGCTAAACAAACACCTATCGTGTGAACCAGATATACCAATTTATGGAATGAGTATCCAGCCACAGCCTTGGAATTCTCTCCAGAACACACTTTCTCATCATGTGCAGTATGGATACGTTGAGAATTTTCCAAATCCTCAAGATGGGGCTCCTTCCTGCCACATCATCTTTTCTGTGCTTCTCGCTCTTCTCGAATTTTCCTAAAGCAGCAAGGAGAAATCAGGTTGCTTCTTTAACACTTTGCTTAGAATTCTCCTCAGCTAAACATCCAAGTTCCTCACATGCAACTTCTACTTTCCACAAAACAGAACACAATTTGACCAAGTTTTTTGCCACCTTATACCAAAGGTCATGTTTCCTTCAGTTTCCAAGAACATGTTTCTCATTTCCACCTGATAACTCATCAGAATCCCCTTCGGTGTCCATATTCCTGGCAACAATCTCTTCAAGGAAATCTAGGCTATTTTTAATGTGAATCTTGAAATCTTTCCAGCCTCTACCCATTACCCTGTTCCAGAATCACTTCCACATTTTTAAGTGTTTGTACCAGCAGCACCCTATTTCACTGTGCCCAAATCTTTATTAGCCTGGATTCTCCAGAAACCAACAGGGTATATGTTAAAATATATGGAAAGGGAGACAAACGGACAAAGACAGAGACACAGAGAGAGAGAGAGTTGGAAAGAAAGAGATGGAAAGACAGGGAAAGATTTTATGGATTTGGCTCACGTGATCGGAAAGCCTTTAGTGAGTCCAAAGTATGATGCTGTGCATATTTCCTTAGTTAACTTGATTTGGCAATAACAAAATATAACTTACCTTGCACAATTGTTTCTGACACACAATAATTGTTCACTTAATGCTAGTTTTTTTAAAAAAACCTATTCTCTGGGTTTCGTAAGTAAACCTGGCTCCTTTTTAACTCATATTTTCTCCTTATGCCTTTATATTCTTAAAGGAAACTCAGTCTTTTTTTTCTCAGAGCTCATGAGGTCAATCAACTCAAATTATGAGTGCCAAAATTGCATGGACTCTCAGCATATTTATAGAGAAGATGAAAATTTTGTACTCTTGAATGCATTACATCAAGCCAAGGGTCTGATATTGTAAGTATTTGGGATTTCTTCTCTCAGATGGATTATTATTTTTTTATCAAAAAATTGATTGGTTCAAACCCATCTCAGACTTAACAGTTAAAACCAGATGTACTTACGAAAGAGTACCGTTGGAACAGGCTCCCCTCCCCAACCAAACCAAAGGAAGAGAAATCATAAATGCCCGATAAATATTTGTTGAATATGCTTTTCAAGAGCCAATCTTTGTTTTACTTTGAGCAGCACAGCACCATCTCCCTTACATTTGGTACAATATAATTTTATCTGAGTCCGTTGGAACATGTTTCTGTATCAGAAATGGCTCTCCTTTCAAAAAGTTTACAGTCTCGGTGGGACAAAGACAACCCATGCTCATTTTCAGAATAGCAATAAACTACAGAAAGCTTTATGTTATTAAGTAACAAAATAAGTACTAGGAAAACAATCCAAAGGTGTTGAGCAACAAGAGATCTCATCGTGGGCTATTGTAGTCAGAATGTTTTTATAGTGAAGGGGACGCAAATATCACAAAAACCATGGTCAGATAATCAACTGAAGTATCTTAGAGATGCCCTGAATGCAATAAATATTTTAAAAACAATAGAACTCATTGGCTTAGTTGTGCTTACAGGAAACCTGTAATTCCTTTTCTAATATTAGGTGCCTTTGGGAAAGAATGGTCTTTGCAATTGCAAAAAGTTTTAGTTAGAATAATTAGATATCGCTCTGGTGGCTTATTACAAATAAAGTTTGTATTTTCATTATATTACATGCCCATTGCTCGCCTATACTGATGGGGAAGGGAGAGGTTCTGCTCCATTCACTGGAGAACAAGCTGATACACGCTCTCCCTGTGATACACTCTGTCTGTCAGCTGGAATTTGAGAACATCCGGGTCTCCGTGACAGAGGAAGAGACAGCTATATGATCGTGCACCAGGCTCTTATATGCTTGGGTAAGAAGTGCTCTCATTTCTGTCCACAGCTGGTTCACAATATGCAGTCAGTGTCCAGCCTAAGTGAAGAGAAGTTGGAAAGTGTGGGTGAGCAGACAGAATGTGTGTTTTGGATTACCGTTCTGGCACCGTTTATTCTTCGGGTCAAACATTCCTTCTCCTCCCATACATAGAGCATGGCCATCCTTTTCCAGGGGAGACAACTGAAGTTCCAGGTTTGAACCAACAAGCTCATCGTGGACAAAGTCTGGAATCCCTAAATACTGCAAAATCGTTCTTGCATAAGGTCAAGATATTCTCTTGGTCAGAAGAACCATGAACAAAAAGCCTAGTTTTCATTCCCCAGGCACCTGAAAGAACAGAGAGAGGCAACTATTCCCATCAGGAAAGGTGAAAATAAGAGATGGGCAATAGTCAGTCACCCTGAAAAATTCTTCAATGCCATTGGTTCAGACACTGTGAGTTCCCTCTACCCTCAGTATGGACTTATTTTTTGATTAGGTTATGATCGTGACAGTCAGAAAGATCTTCTTTGTCCATGCTTCTCTTTGGCCCTTAGCTCTATCTTCTTGTTGAGCTTTTGTTTTCCATTATCCATTTCCATTGATATGCACTGGTTTTTTTCTGTTCCCATTCTGCTCAATGCATTCTCGAGTCGTAAGAATCACTTTTTTTTTTTTTAAGTTTATGTCTTTATTTTGAGAGAGAGAATGAGAGCAGTGGGTAGAGAGACAGAGAGAAACCCAAGCAGGCTCTGCACAGAGCCTGATGTGGGGCTCGAACCCATGAACCATGAGATCTTGACCTGAACTGAAGTCAGACGCTTAACGCACTGAGCCACCCAGGCACCCCAAATATCATTTTTGTGAGAATTTTTAGTCTAGGTTTGTTGGGTCTGGCCAGTACAGATTTCTTTAAGTGAAGTAGCAAACCTGTTATGTATTTGATTCTAGCCAGTTCCATGTTCCGGTAACCACCACCAGATTGTCCTTTTGAAGGAAAAGTTCTAGGCTCTGCTCTATTTTACTGATCTCCCACCAACTCTTTCTTCCTACATCTTGCTTCTCTCCCTCCCTTTCCTCTCCCCCTGCTTTCTCCCTCTCCCCTCCCTCTCTCCATTGACACTATAGTTTTTGTAAAATAACTATATTTTTCATCTGATCCCAATTATTGCCCTAAGTAATTTTTATCTAATAGAAAAAATACAGTGGGTCAGAGTATCCTTAATCTAATTTTTGCTGTATGCACTTAGCCAGTTGAGAGGTTTGAGGTGTTATGTAACCTTATTCTAACTTTGCCTCAGAGTTGAGGCAGAGTTACTTTTTACATTTTTACATATAATTATACACAATAAAATTCGGAGGGTATAGTGTACAGTTGTCTGAGTTTTGACGAGCATACGTGGGCATGTAAGCATCATTACAATCAAGCTGTGGAACGTTTACCATTCCCACCGCCTGCCTCCCATACACATTCTTATTCCTTTTTCCCCCAATTCCCAGCTCCTAGAAATGACTGATTCAGTCTCTGAATCTGTTGTGCTGTTTCCAAAATGTCCTATGAAACAAATTACACAGCATATAGCCCTTTGAGACTGGCTCCTTTCATCCAGCATAGTGCATTCGATATTTATCTGTTGTTTTTTTTTTTTTTTTTTTGCCTATATATATCAGGACTTGTTTTTTTTTTATTCTATTGCATGGGTATGCCACAGGTTTTTCTTTTTCTTTTTTCCCCAATTAATTCACCATGCCAGTTGAGTGACATTTGGTTTGTTTCCAGTTTGAAATGATTATGAATAAATGGTCAATAAATATTTGAGTGCACATTTTAATATGAACAGAAGTGTTTTTTTTTTTTTTTTCCATTTAGATTCTACCTAGGAGTAGCATTGCCAGTTGTGTGACAAGTGTATGTTCAGCTTTAGGAAAAAAATGCCACATGGGATTCTAAAGTGGCTGACCCACATTGCAATGTGTCAGCAATGTGTGAGAATTCTATTTGATCCACAGCCTTGCCACCATTGGGTGTTATCAGGTTTTTAGTTCTGTTTTGTTCTGTTTTGCCATTCTAATACGTTTTAGTAGTAGTTTGCAGTGGTTTTAATTTGCATTTTCCTAATGACTAACTACACTGAACATATTTCCATAGGCTTATTTGCCTTCTATATGCTTTCTTTGTTGAAGTGTCTGTTCCCAACATTTACCCATTTCTTACTGTGTTGTCTGTTTATTGAATTTTGAATCCTGAGTTAGTTGATATTCCCTCTTTCTTTGTTTCCTGATAAAAGAGTCGAGTAAAACTTGTTTTTTTTTTTTTCAATCTGTTACTTTTAACTGGAAATTGTTCTAATTGTATGTTGGAAGCTTTGCACAATCTCTACTGTCCCTTTCTGCCTTAGAGATAGAGCACACATATTCAGCTGTGCACATGAGAATCCACACGATTAGATCAGATTTTTCCCTCTTCCTTCAGCTAGATAGGACTCATGAGACGAAGTTCTGCCCAACAGGATGTATGTAGATGCGGTGAATACACCTTGTGGAATGCAGTTAACCCTTGACCAATGCAGAGATTAGGGCTGTCAACCCCTGCACAATCGAAAATCCTTGTATTAACATTTGAGTCCCCCAAAACCAAACCGATTGCCTACTGTTGACCCGAAGACTTACTGACAATAGAAAGTCAGTTAACACACATTTTGCATGCAATCTGTGTTCTTAGAATACAGAAAACTAGAGAAAAGAAAGTGTCAAGAAAATCATAAGGAAAGGAAAATACATTGACAGTCCTCAACTGGTTTTATTAAAAAAATTCAGGTGTAAGTGGACCCGTGCTGTTCAAACTCATGTTGTTCAAAGGTAAATGGTGTATCCTTAAAGAAACAGCTTGCCCTCTGTTCTTTTCACCTTCATGTTGGCTAAGATGTAGTCTTTTTTTAAAAAAAAAGTTTTATTGGGGTGCCTGGGTGGCTCAGTCGGTTAAGCGTCCGACTTCGGCTCAGGTCATGATCTCACGACTCGTGAGTTCGAGCCCCACGTCGGGCTCTGTGCTGACAGCTCAGAGCCTGGAACCTGTTTCAGATTCTGTGTCTCCCTCTCTCTCTCTGACCCTCCCCCGTTCATGCTCTGTCTCTCTCTGTCTCAAAAGTAAATAAACGTTAAAAAAAAGTTAAAGAAAAAAAGTTTTATTTATTTACTTTGAGGGAGAAAGTGAGCATGAGCAGGGAGGGAGCAGAGAGCAGAGGGAGAGAGAGGATCCCAAGCAGGCTCCGTGCTGTCTGTATGGAGACCGAAATAGGCTCGAACTCACAAACTGCAAGATCATGACCTGAGCCCAAATCAAGAGGCCAATGCTTAACCCCCTGAGCCATCCATGTGCCCCTAAAATGTAGTCTTAATGGATGCAACTTCAGCATTAATGCTGGACCCTGAAGCTACCTTAAAAATGGCAGAATCTACTGGTAGAACCAGATGATAGAAAGAAGGAAACCACCATACTCGTTTTGAATATTTATTTTCAGGCTTTAATAAGAGATACATATTAACTTGTTTGAACTTGGTTTTTTGCTTTTTGTTTTTGGTTTTTGTTTTGTTTTGTTTTGTTTTTGTGGCTTTTCTGTCCCTTTTCACTGAACCTAATCCAAACTGGTGAATGACCTCAAGGAACCTAAATTTTACATTTCAAGGAAATCTAGGATCTCCTCAAAGATAAAATAATCATTATAGAACAGAAAGATATAGAAGTAATAGAACCATTTTAAAGAATAATCATTCATCAAATACTGAGATTTTTGAGGTTATCCATTTTGGAGGAGATAATGTCAGAGCCTTGTTCTGAACACAAAGGATGAAAAATTAGTGGGGGTGTTGTGTAGAGAAGCGAAGATAAAGCATAAAAGTTTTTTTTTCCTGCCTGCATTATTTAGTTCAGTTATACTTGAACACTTGGCCTTCACAGAGATAATATTAGGTTTCTGAAATCTTAATAGTTATTAACAGGTTCAAGTGGAGGGAAGGGGTCATCTCCTAACACAGCAAAGGGCTACACAGTGCACTGTTTTGGACAAAAATGTGGAAGCAGCCATCAGCCTCAGAAATTCAGAGCTTCCATAATGTTTACAATGCACATTACTTTACCTCTATTCCCTTCTCTCAGAGCCCCCATTAAAATGTTTCTTTGTTGACTCTCTTTGAATCTTTCTTTCAGTATTTTGACATTCTGTATTCCCGGGGCTTGGTGGGGTCAAAGACAACTTGAAACAGTATTTTCTCAGCGAATGGAAATATTTATGACTCCCCTGTGGCAGCCAGACCTGGCTCTAATCTTGGTATCTGTGTAATATCTGTCCATTCTCTGTATGTATCCCTACCTCAGATGAGGTGGAACGCACCCCCGAGATTGGCCTGAACACCCACAACAGAGTTCTGCCCAACCTGCTCGGTCATCTTTACTCCATCAGAGATCAAGAGAACAAAGGAGAGTCTGACATAGGGCACCCAAGTGCTAGACATCGTGCAGTCAAAGGGTTCACACAAATGTTCTAGCCATTGAGGATTTTACCTGCTATCCTGAGAGACAAAGACAGAAGCACATAACCACAGTGGAAAAAAGGAATCTTGCTGTGACAATGAGAAGAACAAGCAGAATGTACATAAGTCATGGAGAGAAGATTAATTTGGAGTGGGAATGAGATCAGGAAAAGTGACAGTAAGAAGTTTCCTCTTAAGTAGATCATTCAAAAGGCAGATACTGGGGCAAACTATGTTCCAGGAAGGTGGACTGAACCAATCAGAGACGAATAAAGGGCGGAAAATTGTGCTGTCTACCTTTTCTTTAGTTATTGTGCCGTGTCAGCCATGTTTGTTCAAATGGTACATGCCCATCCAGGAAGAGCCTGCCCATCGGCAGGAGCCCCGGATACCCCTTTCTGGTCACCAGTCACATCTTTCTCCTTCTTTCCTTCTCTTCTCGACTCTGAGCTCTTAGGTATAATCCTACTGTTAGGATTTTGCATCATATGTTTTCCCAGCACCTGATTATTTTCGTTATAAAAACATTTTGGAGCGAACTCATTCTCTGGATTTTTTTTTTTTTTTTTTTTTTGTGCCCTGTCCATAATCTGATACTCTTGCCACTTCAGAAAAAAAAAAAACAAAAACAAAAACAAAACTCTTACCTGGCTTTCAAATGCCAGCTCTTGCATTCTTGCTTGAGAGTTCTTCAGGCTTCTGAAGCCTCTGATTGGTTCATCCATCTGCCCTCATAAAGCACTCGGCACCCATACACTGATGGGACTTGGCGCATAGATGTTACAGGTCCATTGGCCCTCAGGTAGGATAACTGTGAGGTGTGTGCTCTCCCCCAGCTTCCAGAGTTTACCCAGTAGGATTAAAATCCAGTTCGTTTCCCTCAGTGAAACTAGTTTGATAGGGCACCCTTTGAAAGCCTGACTTCCTTTCCATTTTTCACATCCTCGTTTACCTAACAGGGGGTTCTTAAATTCCCACCTCTATAAATTGCTCTTAAAACTTTGCCCTAGAATGTGCTTCTAGGGGAAGTCAAAATAAGATACTCAAACATTTATTCCTTTCCAGAAAGTATTAGATATTAACTCAACTCAAGCTGCTACTTATGTCTGGCCAGACCAGGTATTTGGTTTATTCCAATAAATATAGATATAGATAGATATATAAATCACATAGAAAATATAAAAGTATATGAAATATATATGTATCTGTGCATATATATTATATATGTAAGTCTAGATTCAGCTTATTCATGAAACTGTAAGTAGTTCAAAGTAGAATCTTATTATTGCTTCTAAGCATCTATCCTTTTGATCTTGTGCAAATTAAGTGAACTTGCTTTTCACTCATCCATGTGTCTAAATCGATTGAACAAAAGTATAATCAAATTAGCATGCAATGCCAAAAGGATCAGACCTAGGTATACACATGAAATTAGAATTCTCACTGTGTTGGAACAAGTAACTTTTGCAGTCTTTGGTTTTATTCTTGGAAATTGCCCTCAGAGCATTCGCTTCTGTACCGCTGTGTCTGATCAGCATTTTTTTTTCATTAGGAATTCAAGTCTAAGTGAAATCGTTTTCAGTATCTTTCTGGGTTGTCCTACTGTGTGTATTACGTAGAAGGCAGAAAAGCCAGAGAAGTTATGTGAATGGAACAAGGAAGTTTAAGTGTAAAAATCTACATAGATTATGAGAGTATGACTGAATGAAAAACTGAAAATAATGGAAAAGCTCAGCAGGTGGTTTGCTTCTGAAATCTAAATAATGTTCTAAAGGGATTCAATTAATTAATTTGCATGTGCTAACTCCTACATCTTCTTGCTCCTAGACATTCATGGCATAGGAAGTAAGCATAGCGGGATATATCACTGGATTTTGATTTCACGGTGCATTTGGGAAAGACTTGTTCTTGTAAATATGAGGATCACTCTCTGAGCTATCCCCAAATGAACGGCAATAAAGGTGATGTGACATAATGCTACAGTTACCACTTTACTTCAGTGACTCCAGGAAAGTTGTTCCTCCCAGTGGGAAGAAGCCTGTGTGCTACCAAGAGGTAACTTTTGGGAAATCAATGCCTCTGGGATCAGTGGTCTTGTCTTTCAATTTCTTCGTGATGCTTTCTAACAACTCCATTCAGTTTTTCTTCTCAAGGCTCAATACCCACATTTTCTCCACTTACTATGATCTGTTCCATCAGATCATCAAAATCTGGTCACTTTTCTATGTATGTCTGCCACTCCAAAAAGAATGCTGATTTCTGGGGATAGTCTGATGGCAGAGTCATAGCAGAGCGGGGTTTGCATTTATACCATCGGGGTCCCCTTCTGGCACTCAGAGAAATTGTGGGGCTCCCCATACAGCACTAAGCAAAACTGCAAATTCTGTCAGTAATTTTTGAGGAATCTTGGGTCACAAACAGGTTTCACAGCAGAAAGATCTCAACAGGAAAATATAAATATTGTTATAATGAAATGATGCATTACCCCATGGAGGTAGAATTCTCAGACGTTCCCTAAGATTCTCAGCCTCTCACGTATCCATAATTTCTGCCAGTTGTTCAACCAAACACTAATCTAGGTGCTGCTCTGATGGGATTTTGCAGATGAAACTGAGTTCCCAAATCATTTGCCTTTACGATAAGATTATATTTGGTGGGCCCAACATAATCAGGTAAGACTTTCAAGGGGACTGGAATCCTTCAGGAAAAGATATTTGAAAGGTGACAAAGGTCTGACAACAGGAAGAGTCTCCACTATTGGTTTTGAAGATAGAGGGGATCATGTGGTAAGGAACGGCACGTGGTCTCCAGGACATGACCGTGACCCCCGTCCAACTGCCAGCAAGACTTGGATCCCAGTTTTACATTTATAAGAAAATGGACTCTGCCAACAGCTGTTGGGTTTGGAAGTAGATTCTTCCCCAAAGTCTTCAGATGAGAATTCAACTTGGTCAATAGCTTGAGTATGAGACCTTGAGCAGAGAACCTAGTTAAGACTTGCCTCAAATTCTGACCTACACAACTGCGAGGTAGTAGGTGGTGTTGTTTAAGCTGCTGCATTTGCGGAAGTTGTGACAGAACAATAGAATCTACTCCGCACATCCCTGACAGTCGCGCCCTCTCCTGGACCAGCAAAGATTGTTGGTTCTCCTGAGGTGGTTTGCCTGGATGCTGATTATCCTCGCTGAATCCTGAGGGATCCTGCTCATATGAAGTGCACAATCGGTACGAAGGGCCAGGTCCTAGCATCAGACACTTTGAGTTCGAATCCTGACTCTGCCACCTTCTATCTGTAGAAACTTGTATAAATTGCTGAACCCCTGTGACCCACAGTTGGCTTATTTTCTAACGCTGGTAAAATGGTAGTAATCACAACCAGAAGACTTTTCCTGACGCACATTCAATGCTCAGCATGCATCCTTGCACAAGTTAGGCAACTGTCTGAGACCTCATATAAAAATAAACCATAAATATAAATGAATGCACAACTTAATAGAGTCCAAATTTCAAATCAGTGAACCTTTTATAAACCCTTTCTCTCTGCCAGGCTGTGGGAATAAACATAAGATGGCAAAATGTCACAGCCTTTACTTTTGAAACCTCTCCAAATAAGTGAGAGAAACTGACATAGGAGCAAAGGTATCACTGATACCTTTTAACATGGCCAGTAAAAAAGAGACGATAAGACAGAGGTAGTGCTACAGAAGGAATTATTAACTCTAAGCTCCGAAGGAGGGCAGGAAGGGAAGGAAAGAGACTACCTCATGCATGTTGACATTTGATTTGGGTTTTGAAGAATGGACAGAAGTTGATCAAATAGTCAAAGACTACAAAAGCACTTCAAGCAGGGCAAGGAGATTGTACAATATCCCTGAGATAATGAATATTATAGGATCTATTAGGCCTCATAGGGGTTCGAATGGCAGAAAGAAAGCTTAGCTAGATTAAGCTCAGAAGATATTATGTTGAATCACATTCAAGGACATCTGAGGGAGAATCTTCCTTTAGGCATGATGAAATCCAGAAGCTCATAAAATGTTGGCAAGGATTCTATCATCTATCTATCTATCTATCTATCTATCTATCATCATTATCTACTATCTATCTATCATGTATCTATCTATCTATCTATCTATCTATCTCCTTCTCTCTCTTTCTTGGCTCTTCTCTTACTATTTTGGCTTTATTCTCTAGTAAATAAGATCACTTCAAATGACTAAAAAATGTGGTTTTTATTTCGAAGTCTAAATTCTAATGGTTGTCAGGCTAGAAGCAGAAAGACTCCGTTTCACAAAAACCATGTATCGGTTTTCAATGATGACCTCGGCCCATGCACCCACTTTGAACCAAGCCCCGTGGCCTGCCAAGGTCATACGCTTGTCTTGGCAAGACATTGAGATAGAAAATCCCCAAGAAACCACATTAAATGTGTGCTTCCTTTTCCCAAAAGAATAGAGGTGGTTTTGCCAGAAGAAACCAGGACTGCTGGCTATAGTAAAACAAACAGAAAATATAAGACCCTTGGTATCATGGGAGCATAAAACGAGAGGGGTAAAATCCTGATACATCTTTTTTTGTACACTAAGGAGTTTCAACCCTATCCTGCAAGTGATAAGGAGTTTGTGAAGGACTTTAGTCAGTGGAGATGGGTGCTTGAATTTCGTGCTTTCACACTATTCCATTGATTCATGATGGCAACTGTGCACCTGTGAAGAACATGGTGGACGGACTTCAGGGTCTCTAGAAGCCATGGAATACAGATGACTATCGCTTAGCGCACAAAGCGATGGAAACCCAGACACAAGCCCAGTAGGAACTGCTCAGGGCCTCTCTGGCCTTTCCACTTAACATACGTAATCTTCGGATGCACGACTGCCGGCAGCCATGTCTTCCAACGCAAAGGTCACCATGAAAGATCATCTGAAGTAGCACGTCAAAATGACATTTCGTGATTTGGCATAATCGCTTGCTTAAGTGCTTGTATATTACATCATCTTGCCTTCACAAGGCCGATGATGCTGCTAATTCTCCTTTTCTCCAATTCCTTTCTAAAATTTTGCTACGTTCTAATAGCTGAGGATTCCTCGTATGCTTTTTTCGTCATTATTTTCGTGTTTTGATTTCAGTGTCTGTGCATAATTTTATGCCTCAAAGAATATCATTCAGGGTAAAAAAACAAAAACAAAAACAAAATGCTTCATGAGTTAGAACCCTAAATTCATTTGTCCATTAGTTTGTTAATACAGTCAGTCACCAATCTGTTCACTATGAACCCCCTGGGTACAAGGCACTGAGAAAAGCAGAGTGATACCAGAGGTGGAAATGGTCGCATCCCTATCCGTTGTGAGTGCAGAGAATAGGGCAAGCGTGGTGAGGTGTTCTCCACCAGCTGCTGTGAAGGGAAAAAGAATCAGGATCAAACCACACAAAAAGAAAAGTATAATATACATAAGTTATTTCAAGAAAACCGTTTTTTCTATGATGAGGCAAACATTATAGATTTTAAAAAGAGCTTGTCAGACCCATCTGGCCAGCAGACCAGGTTCAAGTGTTGGTCGCCATCGGAGATTACAATGGACACATCAGTCTGGGTGTTAAATGGTCCAGGGAGGTAGCAGCTGCCATCCATGGGGTCTTCACCATGGCCAAGCTATCCACTGTCCCGTGCAGCAAAGCCACTGGGGGAAAAAGATCAGCAAGCCCCGAAGTGTCCAGCGCAAGGTGACCAGATGCTGTGCTTCTGGGCAGGTGCACCTCATCCCCGCCCCCAGAGGCGATGCCATGGTCTCACCCATGACCTCTGGAAAGAGACTGTGTTGACCATGTCTCCCTATTGGGAATTCACCGAGCATCTCGTAAAAACCCGCACCAGAGTCTCCGTGCAGAAGACCCAGGCTCTAGCTTTGGCCACCACACAGTTCAATACAAGGAAAAGAAAGCGAGTTAAAACCTGTTTAAAAAAAAGAGCTTGTGCCTCAGAGTTGTTTCACGAGGCACCGTGTAGACACTCCGACTCACAATGGCTCACTGAGTTTTCTAACAGCCTTTTGTAAGTGGTGTTCTCCCGGAAGCTGACTCTGAGACGGAGCGTTGAGTCCAGGATGGCTGTCTTCTTGGAGTCACTACCTACGGAAGGTACAGGAATGAAGAAGACTTGAGGAGGGAAGGGCTGAGCTGTGATGCCCTCTCAGCGGAGGACTTGGCCTTGCCAGGACCTCTGCAGGAGGGACAACAGGGAAGAGAAATTCTGTGCGGGGTGGAATGGTCCGGTCTTCATGTACCGGTTTCGATCAGCCACCAGATGCTGGCTGGCCCAGAGAGGGTGTGACCTTGGGCCAGCTGCTCTCTTCCGGTGAGGCAGTTCCCGGGGACAGCTGACAGCTGACGGTTGTCTGCCGGAAGCCCCCCATCCCCAGCAGTTGGATGTGAAGCTTTGTCTCCAAATGAGGGTCTGTGCATTCTATTACAGCGTCTGCTGTATCACCAGTGTCTACAAGACTATGTTAAGTGGGAATCTTACCTCTTATAGACACTGGGATCAATTTTCCCTGAGCGTTGAGTTGGGCTAGACCCCTAGGTGGGATATGCAGAGGAAAGATGCCCTTGATCAGAAACATCTGCACTGTTTGACGGGCAGGATTTAATCTCTCGTTATGCTCAGCTACAGAAGTTAGGATTTCCTATGGGCAGCCGGCTTTATCCTGATGCACACTTCACTTCTTCCTATCCATCAACTGTGGTTTCATTCAAAACCCAATTGTGAGCCTCAACTCTAAGCCAAAATGATACTATTCCTGCTTCAACTTCTACTCCTCCTTCTACTACTACTGTCTTACTACTGACTAAATGACATTCGTTAAGCATTCTCTTTGTGTCCTGAACTATTCTGAGCGATTTACATGTAAAAATACCTTTCATCCTTCCAGTAAATCTACGTGGTACGTATTACCATCATCTCCATTTTGGAAACGAGGAAACCAAGGCAGAGAGAGGATAAGTAACTCACCCAAAGTTGGACAGCTCTTGGGCAGGGGCTCTTGAATTTGTACCCAGGTAGTTTGGCTCCAGAGTTTGTCCCTGAATACACTCTGCACCTCTGATGATTTGATCATTAGGGGAGTCTTGCCGTTGACTGATTGCATTAACTATTCACCTCTATCTGCATTCATGCCCTTTGCCATATGATGTTGCAGTGCTCTGCCATTCCCAGGAGGGCGGGCTACTCTACCCTTAAGTCCGGATTCAGCCACGTCCCTAGCATTGGACATGTCTTTGGAAATGTGATGCAAGGAGAGAGGTGAAAAGTGCACACCTTGTTGGGTTTGTTCTGTCTTATTCTTCTGCCATGGGTGGGGCACTGTGTCTGAGATTGCTTATGTTGGAAGGTGAACCCCGTAGGGTGGAGCTGAGTTGTCCCAGTTATCAGGGAAGAAGTCGTTCTAGATCAGTCGACAGGTGGTCACCCTCAGCCAGGACCAGCACAGCCTCCTGGTCTACCTCAAGCTGACCGCAGATGCACGCGTGAGCTCGGGGAAGTTCTGATGAACCCTGAGGATTGGGAGCTAAGCAAACATTTATTATTGCATGCCACTGAGTATTAAGGTTGTTATGCAACAGTTGTGTGGCAATGTAAATAGCTAAGTTGCAGGTGGAAATTAAATTAGATATAAATGCAATGATAAGGACAAGCTCAGTGTTCAATGGGAACAGAAGAGCAGTGGCTAGGGGGATGTGGCAGACAGCTTCTTCCAGACTTTACACCTTTTTTTTTTTTTTTTTTTTTTTTTTTTTTATTTTTGGGACAGAGAGAGACAGAGCATGAACGGGGGAGGGACAGAGAAAGAGGGAGACACAGAATCGGAAACAGGCTCCAGGCTCTGAGCCATCAGCCCAGAGCCCGACGCGGGGCTCGAACTCACGGACCGTGAGATCGTGACCTGGCTGAAGTCGGCCGCTCAACCGACTGCGCCACCCAGGCGCCCCAACACCTTTTTTAAAAATATTTATTTATTTTTGACAGAGAGACAGATCATGAGCGGGGGAGGGGCAGAGAGAGGAGACCCAGAATCCGAAGCAGGCTCCAGGCTCTGAGCTGTCAGCACAGAGCCCGATGTGGAGCCCGAACCCACCAGCAGTGAGATCATGATCTGAGCCGAAGTGGGACGTTCAATCAACGGAGCAACCCAGGCTCCCCATGACGTTTTTGTGTGGTTGGTTGGTTTTGTTTTTTAATGGAAAGGAAAAAAAATCTGGAAAGTGAGTAATTTCCAAAAATATCTGGTGCATGTTGACTCCAAGTAGATAGATGCACCTGCAGAAGACATAAATATGTGTCATTTAAAATTTTGAAACAGGACAAGTCACTTCTGCTAAATGCTCATTCACACATGTCTATATTTTGAGTGTTAGTTTCATACGTGTCTGATAGAAATATTAATTATAACTATAGTATTCAAAATATTATTCCACTTCTGCATGATTTCTTTACCTTAAAACAAATCTTTATTTTTTCCAGAAAATATTTCCCTGGGAAAAATGCCCAAAACCTCCCTTCAGGTTTGGAGAGTTTCCCAAAAGCCTGAATTCTTCACCAACTGTCCAAGAGGCGGACTTTGGAGACGAAAGCAATCACATGTAATCAAAAGATGTCTGTAAAATATTTCTTTATTATTATTAAACAATTCTTTGTGGTGGCTGGCTCTTTATCTTATTTTACCAGTACTGGACGTCCGCCCTACTAAATTCTTTCTTGTCATCAGTCAAGAAAGGCGTGTTTCTTAATAATCCTTGAATAAATAGGGATTAATTGATTTACTCTGTCTAATCTTGCAGCGTGGATTCATTCAGGGAGCAAACACGGCCCTGTGATGTGGGCTCTGTGTTAGGCTCTGTGGATGCAGATATGAAGGCAGAACGGTCTTTGCCCTCGAGAAGCTCATGGCCTGTTCCGGGAGAGAGATGAGTAAGAGGAGATGACAATAAAATGCAAATACCGGTGGTCGTTGAACAGCTCTTTGAGACAAGGAAGAGAAGGTGACAATTATTTCTGAAGTAGAGACCAGGAAAATATTTACAAAGGGTATTTATCTTCTCGCTGTACGTTCCTAGGCTCTCTGTTTACGCCTCATCTACATCAGCGCTTGGTCAACTTTTCTGTAAAGGGTCACAGAGTAACTATTTTAGGCTTTGTGAGCTACACGGTCTCTGTGGTAACTACCCAGTTCTTCCCTTGTGGGGCAAGTGCGGCCACAGACAATATGTCAAAACATGAGTGTTGCTGGGGATCAAGACAATTTTATTTCCCAAACCAGGTGGGGGTCTGGATTCATCCCGCGGGTTGTAGTGGCTCTTCCCCTGTTCCCCATGAGTTTGAAATGTTGATGGTTCTCCCCAGTCCTTGGTAGGGGGAGATAAGTCAGTCAGAGAAAGACAAACGGCACACGACTTCACTTGTATGTGGACTTTAAGAAACAACACACACACAGTAAAAGGAAAAAGAGACAGACAGGCAAGGAAACAGACGCCGAAATACAGAGAACAGACTGGCAGTGGGAAGAAGGCAGGTGAGTTAAATAAATAAATAAATAAATAAATAGTAAGTAAATGTGTCAACGTCGATGCTTTCAATCTCAGATTCTCTTCTCACTCTCTGTTCTTTTCTTTTTTTTTTTTTTAAGTTTATTTATCTATTTTGAGAGAGAGAGAGAGAGAGAGAGAGACAGAGAGCAGGGGAGAGGCAGAGAGAGAGGGAGAGAAAAAGAATCCCAAGCAGGTTCCCCACCAGCAGTGCAGAGCCTGATGTGGGGCTTGAACTCACTAACTGTGAGATCACGACCTGAGCCAAACCAAGAGTCAGATGCTGAACGGAACGAGCCACCCACGCACCCCTCGTTCTGTATTCTTTTCATAGGTGTTACTGTCCATTCTCATGACCTTAAATGTCTCATGACCTGTTTGCCGAACGTATGTCTCCACACTTGATTGCTGTTCTAAAGTCGAGACCCACCTACCAGGTGCCTGTTGAACATGTTTCTCTGGGCTATTTCTCACCTCTACCAAAATTGACAGAGCTCATCTCAGTGATCTCCCCTAACCCTCTAGGCCAGGTCTGGTCCTGAGTAGCACCCTGTCTTTCCACAGTCATTTCATTCACCTGTTTGCACAAGGCAGAGAACCGGAAGTCAGAAGCAACACTTCCTTCTCTACTACACCACTCGCGCATTCCCTAAGTTCCTTCCCATAACAGCTCTGAGGGTGCCCACCTCTGTGTGTCACCAAGGTCACACCTTGGTCTTGTCAACATCACTTCTGTGTGGACCATTCCAATGCTTTTGTAAATGGTCACCTGGCATCCACTCGTGTGCTCTTTTTCTCTACCCAGTTTCCAACCACCCATCGGAGGGGTCCTTGGAATAAGATCTCCTATCATGTCCTCCCTGCCTGCGACCTAGTGAAGGGTCCCTTGGGATGTGCAGAGAGCCACAGCTCCCACCCATGCCTGTGAGATTCCTACTGCTAATGTAAGACATTAGGAAAAAAAAAAAAAACAAAAACAAGAACATGGAGACTCAAAACAACCCAAATGTATTACCTGATAGTTCTAGAGGTCTGAACTTCGCAATGAGTCTCAGGAAGCTCAAATCAAGAGATTGGTGGGTCTGCGTTCTTCCTGGAGGCTCTAGGAGATAATCTATTTCCATGCATTTTCCAGTCTCCAGAGGCTGCCCACATTCTTGGCTGGTGGCCCTGTGCCAGAAATCACACCATTCTGACCTCTGCTCGCCACCCCTGCCCCCCTGTCTCCTTATCTGACTCTGCTTCTCCTGCCTCCCTCTTAGAAGGACCCCGTAATTCTCTTGGGCCCACTTGGATAATCGGGGGACATCGCCCATCCCAAGATCCTGAACTTAATCTATAAAGTTCTTTTTGCCGTGAGCATGGGCATCTTGGGGCAGGGGGGCATTATTCTACAAGCCACACCAGGCCTCCTTATTTATTACGCTCCTGATACATTGGCCTTGGGTCTGCATCCGCCCAAAGCAACGACCTCTTCCTCCTCCAAATCCTCTGTGCCCAGTATTCCCTTCCTCTAGGATTCTCTCTCTTCAACTCTGTCTTGAGCCAAATCTTGATCTCTCCTTTTTAAAAACTGGTTTAAACGTTTATCTATTTTCGAGTGAGAGAGACAGAGTGTGAGCGGAGGAGGGGCAGAAAGAGAGGGAGACACAGAATCCGAAGCAGGCTCCAAGCTCCGAGCTGTCTGCCCAGAGCCCGACGCGGGGCTCGAACCTACGAGCGGGGAGATCATGACCTGAGCTGAAGTCGGATGCTTAACCGGCTGAGACACCCAGTCGCCCCCTGATCTCTCTTAACGTATAAGCCTGAGTGCCTTTCTTCAGAGACGCTTTTTTTGACACCTCCCTTCAATACCTTTTATATTAAGTTAACCCTGATTTTTTCTCTTATATCCTATACGGGTTCTGTTTTAACACTTTTCACCGTTGAACTTAAATCAACCCATGACATAGTTATTCCTTTGAAGTCTGGGTGCTCCGCCAGAATGTGAGCTTGCTGAGGACAGTCACTGTATTTGTGCTGTTAATGTTTCCTCTTAGCGTCTTACGAAGTGATGGGACCATCGTGCATGCTGACCAAATGTGTGTCGAATGAGTGAACGGGTTGGTGAATAAATAAATGCACCGCTAAAATGTGACTCTTAGATAACAATTTTACAAGAGGACGCGACAGGTAACTTGATCAAAGAGATCAAGCTACGTGTTAGGGGAGTCATGACTGTCATTGACTGACGGAGCTCCCCTCCCTGGGCCTGGGCACATCGCCGAAGTAAGGGGACCGTCGTCGGCAGCGATGGCAGGACTCGTTTCGTATGAACAACCGGCTGTGTCGGCTCCGGGGTCCGAGTCAATTGGTAAGGCAGTTTTCTTTTATTCTGCAGATAATGTGGGGGGTGGCGGAGGCTTTGAGCAAAGGAATGATGTGATTAATTTGGAAATGTTTATGAAGATCTCTGCCCTGGTTTTATGTGAAATGGCAGATTCGAGGAAGGGGTATCAGATATGAGGCTAAACCATTAGCTGTGCCACAGAATGATGTAGCCGTGTGAACCTCACACGCATCAGAGGTACTTAGAGACACGTACGAGAATTAAATATGCCTCTTTGCTTATCATGGTGGTTGAGATTTCAGACTGTGCAGTTCCAGTCTTTGGTGCTCTATCCTGGCTTTGTTATAAAATGTCTGTGTCACCTTGAGTAAATTACTTTATCTCCCAGGCCTTAGTTTCCTTTATCTGTAAACACGTAGATAATAAAAAAACCATGTGATTGAGTCTCGGCCTTGAATGAGGTCATTCAGGTCAAGTGCTTGGCAAAGAAAAGAAACACAGCGTACGTCGAATAAATGTTAGATGCTATTATCAATTTGGCTGTGGCTGTGAGTTTTTTTGCTCTTATGGATATGGCTGATGGGGTGCGGTGTGGAAGGAGAAGGGGTCCCTGAATCTCCTCCACACATCACCACGACATCTCCAGTGAGGACGATCCCTCTCCTGAGACCAAACCCTCAGTGTCAACACTGACTCCCACCCCACAGCCAATTCTCCAGGAACTCCTCGTGGCGCCACTCTAAGTGAGGGCTGCATGGCCCAACTCCCACCACTGCTCCCTCCTGCTTAGCTGAGCTTGGCCTGAGCTGCCCTGGCTTTCCTCTCCTGGCTCCTGGCAAAACCGCCCTGCTCCCTCCCCCTTCCCCTCTCACCCGGCAATGTGCTCTCACACAGCTCCCAGAGGCATCAAACATTACTTCAGGTTGGGTCCTATCTTTGTTCAAACAAACCCTGCAACGGCTTCCATTTTACTGAAGATATTAGCCCCCGTGGTTTTATTCGGTGGGGACCGTTACCCTCACTTGCATACCGTCTGCTTGGCTCACTGGGTTCCAGACACCTGGGTTCTCTCTTTTCTCCCAACCCCTGCTGAGAGCTTTGGTCCTGGTCAATCCCCCTTGCTTAGGTTACTCTCTCCACAGGAATCCAAATGCCTAATCCTTTGACCTGTGTCAAGAGGATGCTCAAATCCTACCCACTCCCTGAGGTTGACCTCAACTACCCTAGGTACACTTTCAAAGTACGCCAACCTGGCATCCAAGATGGCCCTTACCTATTTTCTTTCTTTGCTTGTTTCTTTTGTCTATAGTCCTTTTTTACATCCTAACATACAATTTGCTTATTTATTATAATTATTGCTCATTCCTTCTCTAGAATATTTGCCACGCAAGGGCAGGCATCTCTATATGTTTTGTTCAATGACATATGAAGCCCTCCAAACAATGCCTGGCAATAAATATTTGTTTAAAAATATATATAAAATTAGGGACACCTGGGGGGCTCAGTTGGTTGAGCGTCCGACTTTGGCTCAGGTCACGATCTCACAGCTCGTGGGTTCGAGCCCCGCGTTGGGCTCTGTGCTGACAGCTCAGAGCCTGGAGCCTGCTTCAGATTCCGTGTCTCCCTCTTTCTCTGCTCCTAACCCACTAGCGTTCTGTCTCTGTCCCTCTCAAAAATAAATAAACATTAAAAAAATTAAAAAATATAGATATATAAAATTATGGAATATGCATTACATACGCCAGGCTTTGCATGACTGCATACATGTCTATTATACTTTTTCTTTATCTTTTAAAAGCTAACAGCTATTCAATGCTTATTCTGTACCAGGCACAGTTCTGTTTGCTATACGCGTCTCATCTCATTGAATCCTTCCAAGAACTTGGAGGTCTGCATCCTTCTGTAGCAGTATATCACAGCAGCCAAAGACGGTGGTTAGTCAACAGAGAAAATCTTAGGATCTCAAACCATCAATAAAGGCTTTGAATCTCAACTCCGCCACTTACTAGGTGTGATGCCTTAGACAAGTGACAAACCCCCCCCACCCTTTGCCTCAGTACCCAGGTTTTCCCGGTTGTGAAACGGAGGCATGATTATAGTTCTGATTCATAAGATTGTTGTAACTATCAAGGAGTTAACACATGTAAAGGATTAGGATGATATCTGAAACAGAGTATCCATGAAATAAGTGCTAGCTATTATCATTACAATAAATATTTTATCAATTTTATGCATTGTAAACCTGAGGTTCAGAGAAGCCAATTAACTTGGCCAAGGTCAAATAGATAATAAGTGGCATTCAGGTCTCTGGTTCCCAAACTGTGTTTTTAACCACCGTGCAACTAGGAACACAAAAGGAGGAGCCCTTTGGGGGAAAATATAATGAGTTGAATTGTGGATTTCTGTATCTTCACCCCGGGATATTTTCTACCTAAATTTAGACTTCCTAGAGAATATTGAATCTCTGGCTATATATTTAATTTTCTCTCCAAGCTGGCATGAAGCAGACTTGATCTTTGGAAGACAGCGGGGTTCATGTGATTATTTTCCCGGCCTTTGCCAAAAGTCAGTCATTTAAAAGTCTTTGTGGCACAGGACCAACTGCTTTACACATCAGCTGCTCTGTGAAAAAGTTGAAAATGTGATAGATTTGCTGACAAGCGTATTTTATGTTTGATGTGCATAAATTTTTGCAACGATAAAAATAGAAGCAGTTAAGAGTTACTGAGTGGCTTGTTTTTCCTTCTGTCTCTTGAATATTTTGATCTTGAGATAGAGCAGGTGTCTTGCTTGTTTTCACCTGTATTTTCCAGTTTTAACTTCCTCAGTATGCATTCCTTCCTTTATAAGAAAGCATTCACACCTACTATGTGCAAAGTTATGTGTCAGGGCCCTTGGCAACAGATAGAGTAACAAATATTGCATTACCATCTGATAGAAGAAATGGAAAACCATGTACTTCTCAAATCTAGGATTAAAACCTTAGGAAAAGCCATAGTCATCCCTCTGAAACATTGCAACAGCCTGTGCATGCTCTCTCAGATTATCTAAGTCATTCGACACCCAGTAACCAAGGTCACTTTATCACACTGCAAATCTAACGATCTCTCTCTCCCACAGAAATCCCTTTAATGGCTTCCCATTGGAGTAAAGCCCAAAGTCACCCCCGTGACCAGGAATGCCATGTATGATCCCACCTCCTGCTGTCTGTTGTCGCCGAACCTCCATTGACCTCCAACTTTCTCACCCCATTCCTCCACTCTAGACCTTTTTCCACCTCTCAAATACCCCAAGCTAGGTCTTGAATCCGAGCATTTGCATCTGCTGTCTCTTGTGTTCATTGTATGTTCTCACAGATTTCTTTATATCTAAATGGTCCTCTTTATTTGTGTTAGCTATAGTTTCTTCTTTTTGAGGCCTTCCCATAGTACACATTGCAAATTATAGGGAGGGATTTTGCCCCCTTATTCTCTGCAGAATCCTCATTTTTCCAAACTATCAAGCACATAGTAGGTGCTCCATAAATTATGATTGCTGACGGATTGACTGAATAATTTACTGACATGAATATATCTGCAATACTAGTGAGAAATTCTCAGTGTCAAAAAAGAATCACAAAGAAAGTTCTATGGGATGCCATAAGAGGGAATGATCATACTTGAGTGGTTACATACCCTGGTTCATAGTGAAAGAGTTGGTTCTGGAATAAGGATTATTTAATCATTAGTATTGTTATAGATACCTATATAGTGTTTACTATGTGTGAAACAATAACCCAAGTCTGTTCTATAAGTAGTCTTATTTCGGTCGTAAAAACCCAGTGAGTAGATATTCATTTTACAAGTGAGTGGACATGTCTTAGTCCCTTTGGGTGACTGTAACAAAATAGCAAAGACCGGGTAGCTTATAAATGACAAACACTTATTTCCAGTTCTGGGGCAGTGGTGTAGAAGTCTGAGATCGGGGTAACAATATGGTCATGTGAATCTTTTCCATGTCATAGATTTTTTGCAATCTCACATGATGAAAGGGGAAAGGTTAGCTCTGTAGGATCTCTCTCTCTCTCTCTTTAAGTTTATTTATTTTGAGAGGGAGAGAGAAAGAGAGAGGAAGTGGGGAGGGGCAGAGAGAGAGAGGGAGAGAGAGAATCCAAAGCAGGTTCTGCGCTGTCAGCGCAGAGCCTGGGGTGGGGGTGGGGGCTCCATCTCACGAACCATGAGATCATGACGTAAGCTTAAACCAAGAGCCACACGCTTAACTGACTGAGCCATCCAGGCTCCCCAGATCTCTTTTATAATTCCATTTCTGAGGGTGCCACCTGATGATCAAATCATCTCCCAAAGGCTCCACCTCCTACACCATCACAAATGGCATTAGAATTGCAACATACAAGTTTTGGGGAGACACAAATATCAGACCACAGTAGAACAGAAGTTCAAAGAGGGCATATACAAGATCACATCACTAGCGAGCAGCAGAGCAAGAATTTGAACCTGACAGACACCAGAATCCATGTATTCAATGGCAACACTGTATTTGATTTGGATAAGTGAGGAGCAAAGAGAAAGTCAGTCTAGTTGGAGGGAAAAAAAAAAATGCAAACAAAGGCAAGGAAGAGGGAATGTACAAAGAATATATTGGGACTCATGTGAGGTTAGAATCCAGTGAATGAGCAAAAGGAATAAGCATGAAGTTGAAAAGCATGTCGAAATCAGGCCATGATTTGCAGGCAGGGGATGTTACAGTGATTGTATTTAAAACATGGAAGGTCTTTGGGGAAGGAATTGGCATGACTTGATCTGAACTTTGTGAGGACGAAGAGAGCAATTAGGAATGGAATTGAATTAAGTTCAAACAAGAAATAATTGACGTTTATTATACTATGAATATTTACCCAAAGTATTTTGACCCAAAAATATCTCATTCGATTATAAGCAATCCCTGTGTTGTCATAGTCAGTATTATTAACTGTGTTTTACAGGCAAGAATAATTAGATTTAAAATTATGCTGCTTCAAAGGAGCAAGTGATTTAAAATATCCAAGATCAGGGATGCCTGGGTGGCTCCGTTGGTTAAGTATCCGACTCTTAATTTCAGCTCAGGTCATGGTCTCATAGTTTGGGAGATTAAGACCAGCATCTGGCTGTGTGCTAACAGCATGGAGACTGCTTAAGGTTCTCTCTCTCTCTCTCTCTCTCTCTCTGCTCCTCCCCCTATTCATGCCTGGTCTCTCGCTTTCAAAATAAACAAACCTTTAAAAATAAATAAATAAAATGTCCTGTATCAAATGGCAAAGATGACCAAATCTAGAGATCTTCCAAAAGTGTTGGCAAAGTCTAGGATGTTCACCCATAGAGAAAAGTTGCTACATCTGTTGTCTCTTACAATGTGCTCCTTCGAGGGGCACCTGGGTGGCCCAGTCAGTTAAGCGTCCGACTTCGGCTCAGTCACGATCTCACTGTTCGTGAGTTCGAGCCCCTCGTCGGGCTCTGTGCTTACTACTCAGAGCCTGGAGCCTGTTTCAGATTCTGTGTCTCCCTCTCTCTCTGACCCTCCCCGTTCATACTCTGTCTCTCCCTGTCTCAAAAATAAATAAAACGTTAAAAAAAATTAAAAAAAAAAAAAACAAAACAATGTGCTCCTTCGTGAGGACCCTTCACACGTGTTACCTCCATTTACAAAGAGGAAGCATTGCTAAGAAATGAATAGCAGCCAAAACCTCAGATCAAACTTCTGGTTTTGAATATCAACTCGGGCTTGCTAGCTATTTGTCTCTGAAGAATTTATTTAACTTTGCTTTGCCTCAGCTGTCGAGGGTTGTTCTAATGTGCTTAGACAAATGCCTGGTATTAGCAAACTCTCTTAAGCATTTGTCATGTGTGACCCCTGTAATAATCGCACAGGCATTACGTTTCCTTTTCATCCGTGAAGAGATTGAAGAGTACACTATACCCCCAGAAGTGTGAACGTGAGGGAACAGGAAAGGGCCGGTAGAGAAAAACAAATGCACGATCACCGTTTCCTTTGATGTGTGCGTTACCACAGATACACAAAATTGGCAACAATTAAGTCCTCATGCATAAAAAAAGTGACAAAACCACATTCCCCTTTCACTGAAAAGGAGGGAAGATGATGAATGATGGAGGCCAGTATCTCTGCAACCATGACTTCACTGAGGACTCAGTGGTTGAGTCCCGCTTAAATCCTGCTCATCGGCAAAGATTCCCCATTCTGCAATCTTCCCACCAACCTCACCTGATCTCCTGCTCCTTTCATTGCCCCTTTGATCTGATTTGAGCAGAGGTCAAAGGTACCTCTGGACACCAGATCCAAATTACAGTGTTTCTTTGCAAGCTCATGCTCTCTGCACCTGCGTTTCCTCTCATAGAACATGAGCATAGTGATTCTTAACTTTGAAGAATCTCCGAATTAACAATTTACCATATACATGCATGGTGTGTGGTCAATATTTATTCATTTTTTAACGTTTATTCGTTTTTTGATAGAGAGACAGAGTGTGAGTGGGGGAGGGGCAGAGAGAGAGGGAGACACAGAATCAGAAGTAGTCTCTAGGCTCTGAGTTGTCAGCACAGAGCCCAATGCGGGGCTCAAACCCACCAACCACAAGATCATGACCTGAGCCAAATCTGGTCGCTTAACCAACTGAGCCACCCAGGCAGTCAATATCTAATGATAATTACAGAAATACTAGTACTATTTGTTGGTACATATGGGTACTCCAAAAGCTTTTCTGAAAAGAGGTATCATTATTTTTGGTGAAGGAGTGGGGTATTTTGAAACACTGTTAATATGGTGATGCTGTGTTTTCCCTTTACAATGTTCATTGGTTTTCTATTATTTTATAAAATCCTGTCCTTAGTATTTCTCCCCGGTTGCTCTGTAACCATCCCAAAAGGTGTTGTCAAAGTTCAGTAAGATCGAGCAGACTTTCAAGATGGCGTACTGCACGAAACAGTCATTGACCAGTAGTTCTGACTTCTTTCAGACGGGTCACGTCAACTTGCTGAACTTTAATATCCTAATCTGGAACCTGAAGACAGTATATTTCCTGCAAGTGATGTAGTAAAGTTTGAAAATCCGTGGACAGAAAACTGCCTGACACATTGCGTGAATTGTTAGTTTTCCCTCCCTTCTCCTTGTTCTCATGGCTCCGGATTATCGGGAGATACTATCGCTCATTAGCCGTCCCCACAGATATTTCCGAATATTTGGGGGACTCAATCCACAAGCTGGGGAGGCATCAGCAAATCCATGGGCCAATGGGTGAGGTAAGTCAGGCTCCTTGAGCTTCTCTAAAACCTTCAGGAGTCTTTTGGGGATGGGCACCAAGCTCGTGCTTCCTCATTCACGTGCACGATTCGCGAATTTGATGCCTTCTGTTCTCATTCAAAGGAAAAGTGGTGGCAGGGCCCATCTGCCCTATGACTTATTTCACATAAGCCTTTGTCTGTTACCTCGCCTCATCTGCTAACCCGGCAGGCCCATGAGGCCAGGGTCTTGGTCACCTGGGGTTGACTGTGTCTGCTTTATCGTGGCTGCTCCATATGTGGCATCTATGTCGAACCTACTGAATCAATGGACAGAAGCACTCAAAACTGCCCACTGACAACCACTTTGTGGGGTGGCGACACCATGCCAAGCAGAGCCACAGCCCCCGGCAGGCTCCCTGGAGTTGAAGACAGTGATATTAAATAAAACAATTGCTAAAAATAAACATTATAACAACCTTTGCTCCTCCTGGGCCTCTGTCCCCCAAATCTGGACGAGGACCTTCTCCCGGTCTGCTGTATGTTGGAAGGTGCCGGGTCCCGCACATCTTGAGCTGAGTTTGGCTGATGGGAGGCAGTGGCGGGAGTGCAGGGGGGCTGGGGAAGGGAGAAGCAGGGGTGACTTTCCCTCTGGCCCTCTGGTGGTGGCTGTGTCTCCTCTTAAAGTGAAACCACCTCTTTTCCTTGTTTCTCCAATGTAGAGTTCCCAGAAACTCCTTCCCGGTGATGTGTGCAATGCCTCACCTTTCCACGGACTCGATTCCCAGTTCCTCCAACACCAGTGCGACTGATGATCTTTACCATGATATTCTCTCCTTTGAAACCGGAGGGTCTCCTTTGAAACCCTCCTTTGAAACCCTCCTTTGAAACCGGAGGGTTGTTTAGCGTTTTCCTTTTCGCTTAGACTCTGGATGGTACACCGTCCTCCTGAGAGCCCGTGCTGGAAAACACAGAGCCTGTGATGACACGTGTTGCCGCCAGGCTCCAGGGAAATTTCCAGAGAGAGGCTTTTCCAAAGCAAGGACATGTTGCTCTTTGAGAAGGGACTCGACATGGAAAGCAAGGGCGGTGAGCTTTTCAGACAAGGCAAATGGCACATATCAAGGTCCTGTCCCAGGAGGGAGTTGGGACTTCCAAACAACAGAAGGAATGGTGCCAGGGCTGGAGCACAAAGAAGGACCCGATGTGGCAGGAATCATTGGTCTGCCATTCTGGGTCTTCTTGGCCATGTTTAGGTGTTCATCCTACAATTCATGGGCTCTACTAAACAGGGAAGGTCAAGGTAGCGGCCTCATGTGATTTGTGTCTTCTAAAGGTGACTTATTACAATGAAAGCAGCAATCCGGGCAGCTAGGAGCCCAAGAGGGAGGCCTCTGCGGTCTAGCATGGGGTTATGGTGGTTTGGACCAGGATGATGACCAAGACAGGAATAGACAGAAAGTGAAGAGCCAGGGAACAGCCAGGTCCCAGGACCCGCTTTTGACTCTCTCTTCTCCTCCCCAGGCTGCCGACATGCTCTGTTTTTCCCTGTGGTCAGGGGTACCACCAACTCCATCAGCTTTATTTTTAGGCTGGTGCCTGAAAGACTCACCCCAGAGTCTTTGACATGGTCTGAAGACAATGAGAAAGGCAGCCAGGCGAACAAACGCGTGTCTTCACCGTCTCCTCCGCACAGACTAGGTTCAAAATAACACGAAGCTGTTAGAAAAAAATTGCCAAACCGCTCCCCTTTCTCACGTCGTGACAAACTGCTTCAGAACGGGCCACACTTGATTGTTCTAATTCTGGGCCTGCGCCATTTTCTCCACATGCCAACTTGGGTCCTCAGCCTTCTGTGCCTCAGGGTATTTCTGGGGCCGCCATGACTGTTCCAGGGCCTGCGACAAGGACTTCAGGAATGACCCCTGTTGTTTCTGGCAGTGTTTCCTGTGATGCAAGAGCAGTTCTGTGCCAAGGCAGAAAAGTCGGCCCGAATGACACCAGCGAATAAATAAGGCAAACTCCTGCCTGGTGAAAAAGCGGTAAGCTTGAAGCCAGAAGGTTCTTTGTTGAGGGCATGCTCTTCCTCTGTGGCCCTGGGAAGTTCGTGGAGAAGCACAGAAGACTGGCTTAGGGGTGTCACGGTTACTGGCACATATTGAACATTAGTGATGGCACCGGCATCATATACATTGTCTCACTTAATCCTCTCAAATGAGCCTTAGGAGGTTTGCTGTTGTGGTGCTTCCATTTTTGCAGGTGAGGAAATCAGCTGGGAGAGATTAAGGAAGTGGGGTGAAATCACACAACTCGAACCAAGGCCATGCCCTCTGAAGTCTTTGCCCTATCACCCTCACAACCAGAGCTAGCACCAGGAACCGAAGGTTTGGAGCCCCTGCTGGGATCTCCATCTGATGACTGTTTTCATTGTGTTGCCTCCTGTGTGATGTCAGGCACGTAGCTTGGCTTTCTGTGCTTTCATATTCCTTATCTGTGAAATATTACGACTAGGGACCTCTCCCTTGCAGTGTGGGCCTCTACAGGATGCAGGGGACTGGGGAGGCTGTTATGAGACTCCGGATAGAACCAATACAGCATGGTCCTCTCCTCTTATACAGTAAAACCTTGGCGTTCAAGCACAAGTCGTTCCGGAAACACACATGTAATCCAAAGCACTTTTAAAACGACGCGGATTCCCAGAGCTGTGGGCCCGGTTGTGATCACGTGACATTCGGCTTCACATTCGACTCGTATTGTAAGACATCGCATGTTTATCAAGTTCAAGTTTATTAGCAACATTCCCTCGTCTTGCGGGACGCCCGCAGAACAAGTCACTTGCAATCCAAGGTTTTACTGGTACTTCCCACCTTCCACATCAGCTGACCCCAACCTTGCCTCTCAATGAGCTGCACTACTCGAAATGAGTCATCTAAACGCTCTGAGTCTTACGTGCACAAAGCAACGCCTAGACTTACCTAGAAGTGTCATAAGGAGGACTGGAGAGGAAAAATGTACTACAGGGCAACCCACACATCATAAGTGATTATTTTCCTCTCTGTAGGTAGACTTCACATTGTTTCTGCTTAAAACACTTAAGTACTAACTGCTCTGTCTACCTCATTGTGTCAGATGAGATTATCCCTATGATATAATTAATACGCTGGGGGAAATAAAAAACATAAAAATACTCTGTAGTGCTAAGAATTACTATCATTACTCCATTAGTTTAATTCTTTGGATAATTATAAAGAATGAGTAATTAATGTCATGTACGAAAAGCGTCTAGTGCTTTTCAACTTTATTTATTCGTGAATTCAGGGCCTTTAATTTTATGATCCGTTAATTGTTTTTACATATAAGAGAACTGGGCCCTGCTTGTCTAGTCTGTTTCTAAGAGTTGTTGATCCTAGCAGAGTGAAGGCAATTTTTTTTTTTTTAAATGAGCTATAACTACTGGATGTGAACACATATTCAAAAACCCTAATATTTGCGCAGCCTCTTTTCTGCATCTTATCACAATTATTATTCCATGTACTGATGATCGAGCCCTCCCCTTCCAGGTGATTGCCCTATTAATGGCACAGACATGAGAACGGGATTAAATATTTGCCGTAGGAGCTACGCTTAATTGAGTTCCTTCTCTGCCTATTACCAGCTTTGGGTTTTGAAATTAAAGCCAACACAAATGATGCCATTTAGAAATATAGCTAAAATTAGAAATCTTTTAAATATGATAACAAGTCTCTAGAGACTTGGACTTCGCGTGTCACGTTCAGACATGCGGTGTAATTTTAGAAACAAAGCACAATCCATTTCTAATATGTTTTTGAAAAAAAATGTATCCAGATTATATTTAGCAGTCACGTTGTCTCAGAAACTTTGTCAAACAGTGAGGAGGGAAAAGACGATGTAGATCTTAAAATAGTTTAATATGGGGGAGCCTGGGTGGCTCAGTCCGTTGAGCATCCGACCTCGGCTCAGGTCATGATCTTGCAGTTTATGAGTTGGAGCCCCCCCCCATCGGGCTCTGTGCTGACAGCTCAGAGCCTGGATCCTGCTTCAGATTCTGTGTCCCCCTCTCTCACCGCCCCACCCCTGCTTGTGCTCTGTCTCTCTCTGTCTTTCAAAAATGAATAAACATAAAAAAATTAAAATAGTTTAATATGCGACATCATCTCACTTAACTGACAATGTATCTTGGGGAAGGCATTACTCTCCTCCTTACTGACAGAGACAAAAACTGAAACTTATACATTCACTTAAGTCAAATACTTACTTGGGATCTACTGGGATATGAGATATCAGGATCTGCTGTTTGGAAGACACTATTCTTGGTGCTTGGGATGGATCTGCCCACAGAAGATGCATGGCCTCTCTTCTCAATCTCCCATTTTTCTGGTGGTGCAAACACATTCTAAAGCATTGACTGTGTAAGTAGGCAGATGGCCGAATTGTGTTAAGCACTGAAGGCTGAATGTAAGCCAGCAGTGGGGAGACTCTGTGGAAGAACATTCCAGAGGGAGGAGCAGGAGCAGAGATCAAGGCACAGGAGGGGAGAAATAGCATCATGGAACGAGCTGAAGCCAGTGAACGGGGGAGCGGGACAAGGAGTGAGACAAATAGTGGGTAGGGGCCAGATCGTGCAAAACGTGGTAGATGGCAGCCCAAACCTTCTATTTCTTTCTAAGCACGTGGGGAGACATTGAAAGGTGTGAAGCACAGTGATTACTTAATTCCTTTTAAAATTTCCTTTGGCTATTATGCTCTAGAAAATGGACAATAGTGGGCAAGAGTAAAGCCTCCTAAGCTGGCCCAAGAAAGAGATGATGTCAACTTGGACTAAAATAGTGGAATCAGAGATGATTCTGGTAGGTTCCAGAAACAGGATGGGTATTAGATTGGATTGGGGAGAATGAGGAAAAGGGATACATCATGGATTTTCTCATTAAACAATTGTGAGACTTTCATTAGCTGATATAGAAAAACTGTGGACATAACAATTTTTTTGTTTGTTTGCTTTTTGAAAAAAATATATGGCACAGGAGATTTAAATTGTCCCATGTGAGCATATTGTTTTGAAATATAAAACCGAAGACGTTCAGTAGACAGCTGGGTATATATGTTGGAAACTCAAGATGTTTGTTTGGCAGATACAGTTTGGGTTTTCATCTTATTAACACTACCTAAAACCTTGGACCGGGGTGAAGTCACCTTAAGACGAGTTTATATGGAGAAAAGTGGGAACATGTAGACCTAAGTCCCGGTGGCTGAGAAGCTTAGACTTCCCTAAGTCTAAGTGATTAGACTAAATCTAAGTGATCTGCTCCACATTTCCTGGCTAGTAAGTGGCAAACGTAAACTCTCTCTGACTTCAAAACCCGTGATTTTATTTTTATTGCCTATGAGATGATATTTTGAGTGAGCTTTTAAAAATAAATAGACATTTGGATGAATAGACTTTTGTCCAGAAATACTGAGCAGGGCAATACAGGCTAAGGACAAGATAGTATTTATGGCACAAAAGCTAAGGAGTTCGAAGACTGCACAGAGAATGGCAATTTAAGCCTAAGGAGATATATACGCATTTAAATATATATATATATATATTTATTTATTTAATGTCACAACTTTTTTATCCACCCATTGATGGGCACTCAGGTTGTTTTTGTGTCTTGGCTATTGTAAATAATGCTGCTACGGGGGCGCCTGGGTGGCTCAGTGGTTAAGCGGCCGACTTCGGCTCAGGTCATGGTCTCGCGGTCCGTGAGTTCAAGTCCCGCGTCAGGCTCTGTGCTGACCGCTCAGAGCCTAGAGCCTGTTTCGGATTCTGTGTCTCCCTCTCTCTGACCCTCCCCCCCAATCATGCTCAGTCTCTCTCTGTCTCAAAAATAAATAAACGTTAAAAAAAATTTTTTTAAATAAAAAAAAATAATGCTGCTATGACTACGAAGGCACAGATATGTTTTTGAGTCAATATTTTCCTTACTTTTGGATATATTCCCAGTAGTGGAATTGCTGGATCATAGGGTAATTCTATTTTTATTTATTTATTTATTTATTTATTTATTTATTTATTTATTTAGAGTATCCTTCATAATGTTTTCCATAGTGGCTGTACCAGTTTGCAATTCTGCCAACAGTGCAAAAGGGTTCCCTTTTCTCACCTCCATGCCGGAATTTGCCATCCTTTGTCTTTTTGATGATGGTCACAGGTATGAGGTGTTATCTCAGCAGGGCTTTGATTGGCATTTCCTTCGTGATTAGTGATGTTGAGATCTTTTTGTGTGCCTATTGGCCTTTCATATATCTTTTTGAGAAATGTCTGTTCAGGTCCTTTGCCCATTTTTTAATTGGGCTGTTTCTTATTTTAATTTACGTATTTTTTTTTTTTTTTTTTTTGCCATTGAGTTGTAGGAATTCTTTAGATGTTTTCAGTATCAACCTTTAATGAGATATCGGGTTTGCAAATCGCTTTTTCCTTCCCATAGATTGTCTTTTCACTTGGTTGATGGTTTCTTTTGCTGTGAAAAAGCTTTTTTTGGTTTCATGTAGTTCCAGTTATTTGTTTTTTATTGTGTTGCTTGCCCTTGAGGGGTCATATCCAAAAAAAACATCATTAAGACCCTTGTCAAGGAGATTTCATCCTATTTTTTCTTGTATCAGTTTCATGTTTTCAGGTCTTATATGTATTTACTTTTTAATTAATTAATTTGTTTTGAGAGAGAGAGAGAGAGAGAGAGAGAGAAAACAAGGACACTGACAGTGCAGAGCCCGATGCAGGGCCTAAACTCACAAACCATGAGATTATGACCTGAGTCGAAATCAAGACTCGGCCTGACACACCCAGGCGCCCCTCAGGTCTTACATTTAAATTTTAAATTCATTTAGAGTTATTTTTTGTGAGTAGCATAAAATATAGGTCCAATTTCATTCTTACATGTGTGAATACTGAATTATCCCAGCACCGTTTATTAAAGAGACTGTCTTTTCTCCATCGAGCAGTCTTGGTAACTTTGTCAAATATTACTTGACCGTACATGCTTGGTTTTATTTCTGGGCTCTCGGTTCTGTCCCATTTGCCCATTTTTCTGTTTTTATGCCAATACTATGTTATTTGATGACTGTAGCTTTATAGTTTAGCTTGAAGTCAGGAAGTGTAATGCCTTCTGCCTTGTTCTTCTTTCTCAGGACTTCTTTGGCTATTCAGGGCTGGGGTCTTTTTTTAAGGGTATTAATCTCATGCATAAGGGCTCTATACTCATGACCTGATCAACCCTCCAAGCCCCACCTTTCAGTACCATCATCTTAACTGCTAAAATTTCAACATATGGATTTGCGGGAGGGACACATACATCCAGCCCATAAAGACCAAACCAGCTTTAATCCGAAATGTTCATATTGTTTCTTCCTGCACGAGTTCTTTTTGGAAGCCTTCGTTTTCCTTCATTCCTTACTGAGCTCTACATTGATACCAATTTCTGACATACATGAATATAATAAAATAAAGGGGCATAAGGATGCTCTCTGGGCACCTGGTGGCCCTACCTACCTCAGGAACTATAGACCACAGCAGGGAAATGAACAATGAAAATGTACTATCAGAATAGACAGCACTGAACCTCTCCTTGTATACATTATGGAGTTTGAGTGTTGTGTCACGATGCAAAGAAAACAATAGGCTAAAAGGGAACAGTGTTCTAACTCAGGAGAAGTCAGCCTCATTTTCCTTCTCAAAATGTGTCCGCCTTTCTTAGATTGAGCTGCTACAACAAAATACCATTAACTGGATGCCTTAAGTATCAGATATTGACAGCTGACCTTTGAAGAATGCAAGTTTTAGGGGTGTCAGAGCCCTGCACAGTCAAAAATCCACATGTAACTTCTGAGTCTACAAAAACTCAACTACTAATAGCTTACTCTTGGCCAGACGCTTTACCGATAGCACAAACAATTAACACATATTTTGCTTCTGTGTTATATACTGCATTCTTAGGATAAAGTAAGCTTGAGAAAAGAAAATGTTATTAAGGAAATCATAAGGAAGAGAACACACGTTTACAGTACTCTACTGTAAAACAATCCACATATACGTGAACCCGCGTATAAGTGGACGGATGCAGTTCAAAACTGTGTTGTTCAACGATCGGTTGCGTTTCTCACAGTTCCGGGTGGGGTGCTGGTAATTTGAGAGAAAGATGGCAGCAAGGTTTGGGTGAGAGCCTCTTTCCGTGTGCTTACATGGCCATTCCTCAGTGCACGTGCATGGAGAGAAATATCCCTTTTTCCCCTTCATGTTCTTGTAAAAGCACTAATCCCATTATAAGGGTCCCACTCTCAAGACCTACTCTAAGTCTAATTACCTCCCAAAGGCCTCACCCTACATTATTATGGGTTAAGGCTTCAACATGTTAATCATTTTGCTGGGGCATGAATACTCAGCCCATAACACCTGACATGACTTAGATGGTCATTGGACACTTGAAGTAGCATGGGACCAAGATTGCAGCATAAACTTCTGAATAATCCCAAGGGACGTAAATATTCTAAAATTCTAAGACCCTGATGCCTGGCTTTGACAAGCAACATTGGATCTTTGCCAACTTTCATTGCTACCCTGGTCTGCATTTTTTTTGTTCATTTTCTGCACAGTCCATTCTCACAGAGATGTATGAAAATTTAAAGTATGTGACAAACTTCAGCATATAAATGTAAGAATAAAATGGTATTTTGTCTTCAAATCATTGAATTTTGAACTCACAAGGACTTAGATGGGTTATAATAGAAGAATCATACTTTATAGATTTAAAAAAATCGAAGGTAAATGATTTTGTTAATTTTTACTTTTCTGAATACCTAAAGTGTGCTTCTTGGGAAATTGGAATCAGAATCAGATCCTTGGACAAGATCACAGCCATTCATTATTTCAACAGTTACATGTATAGAAAGCCCACCATATGCAAAGTATTGCTCAGTTCTAAAAGAGCCACTGTCACTAAGAAAATACGGCAGCAGATATTCCAGGACCAAGATGGGAAGAGAGTGATGGTAGCCAAGTAGTGATGGAAGGCAACTGGAAAGTTGAGCCTGAGGTACCTCCCTGCTGTCTCATGACCTGAAATTTCCCACATGTCCCTGAGAGGATGAGACCGGCAAAGACTTCGGGTCAGGATTAAAATTAAATACTATATGTTCATACTTCATGACTGAGGAGGAATAGAAAGTTCTGGAAGTACATCGGTGATATGACTAGTAAGTGATTTGACTCTAGGAAGAAAGAGTTGTACTAAAATATTAATGCAGGTGGAGGCAATATTCTAGACATGAGAATATAAGGTTTCAAATTTGGGGTTTGTTTTTTTAAAAATGCAGATAGAAATATATCATCCATGAATACATAACAGTTTCTGAACTTCCTCACAGAGAGCAGTACCCACTTCCTTCTTCTTCACAGACACCATCCCATGATTTCATCTTTCTTTCAGGCTCTGGGACCCCATCACTGGGTCAAGGGGGATTTAAGGAGTAGTTTAGTCACTAAGGAGATTTCGTGTCTGTTCTGGTCTCTGGCATAAGCTCCAGCCATTTGACTTACTCATTCCTATGACCAAATCTCCTTTTCATGTACCTAGTCCAGTGCCTGAGGATTTATCTGGGCTCTTACCACTGACAAATATATTATCAAAATTGTAAAGGGAAATATGAAGGGAGGAAAGTTAAGATCCCCACGACAGCAGTGATTATATCTGGATGCCCTAGTGCACAGCAAGCAACAACTAATGTGTTAAGTGTTGACCAAATGCTAGAGAATGTTTTAAGTTGGAACAAGCAACGGCTTTTAAGCTAAATCCAACCCATCGCTTATCTTTTTTTTTAATGTTTTCTTTGTTTTGAGAGAGAGACACAGACAGAGAGAGAGAATCCCAAGCAGACTCCGTACTTTCCGTACAGAGCCAGATGTGGGGCTCAATCTCACAAACCGTGAGGTCATGACTTGAGTCTAAACCAAAAGTCAGACACTCAACCGACTGAGCCACCCAGGTGCCCCAACCATAGCCTATCTTTTTCAGCAAAGTTTTATTGAAATACACCATGGCCCGTTAATGCACATACTTCCTATATCTGCTTTTGTTATGCAGCAGCAAAGTTGGGTAGTTGTGACAAAGCCCACATTGACCATGAAGCCTACAGTATTTACTTTCTGACCCTACACAGAAAATGTCTGTTGACCTAAATGCTTTACCACAAATTACTATCTATGTGACCCTCAAAAACTGCTTCATGATGTAACATTTTTACATAAGAGATAAATGAGAAGTGCCTAAAAAGAGACGAAATCTGTCAGGAGGGCCTGGGTGGCTCAGTCAGTTAAGTGTCCAACTCTTGGTTTCAACTCGCGACATGATCTCACCATTCATGAGATCAAGCCCAGCGTTGAACTCTGTGCTAGGGGTGGAGCCTACTTAAGATTGTCTCTCTCCTCTGCCCCTCCCCTGCTTGCATGTGCGTGCTCTCTCTCTTAAAAAAATGCTGTGTCAAAGCTGAAGATTATATAGCCAGCTAGGAGTCCACAGACTGAGGATTCAAATTTAGCCCATCTTCTCTTGAGTCTATGCACTTAAAAAAAAAAAATGATTGCTGTAAATAAATATTTTTATGTGCATGTGAATGTATAAATGGCTTTATTCACAAAAAAACTCACATACCGTACAATTTACCCACTTAAAATATACCATTCTTTGGTGTTTAGAATATTCACAAAGTTGTGCAAGTATTACAACAATCAATTTTAGCACATTTTCATTATCCCCAAGATAAGCCTCAAGCTCATTAGTAGGATCTATATATTCTCCACTTCCTCTCCAACCCTTGCTTTGTCTCATTTTTTAAAAACATTGCCATCCTAGTAGGATGTACGATGCTATCATCTTTTTAATTTATTTTCCCTACTTATTACTGATTTTGAGCATCTTTTCATGTGTCTATTGGACATTTGTATTTCCTCTTTGAATAAATGTTTATTCAGAGTGTTTGCTTATTCTTAATTGTTTTTTACTTATTATCAACTTTTAGGAATTCTTTATATATCCTAGATACAAGTTTTTTTGTGTTTTGTTTTTGTTTTTGTTTTTGTTTTTGTTTTTATCAGATACAGAATTTGCCACTATTTTTCCCCATCCTGTGGTGATCTATTTTCTTTCTTGGGCACCAATGTAAATGGCATTATGTTTTTCATTTCAAATTCCACTTGCTTATTGCTAGTATATGAAAGCAATTGATTTTCGTGTATTAACTTTACATTCTACAACCTTGCCGTAATCACTTACTAGTTCCAGGAGTTTTTCTTTTTGTTGATTCTTTCAGATTTCTACATAGATGATTGTGTCATATGCAAACAAAAATAATTTTATGTCTTCCTTTTATTTATTTTTCTTGCCTTATTGCATTAGCAAGGACTTCCAGTATGATGGTGAAAAGAAATGGCAAGAGAGCACATCATTGCCTTGTACCCTCTAGAAGTGAGAGCTTCACATGTCTCATTAAGTATGTTATTTGTAAGTTGTTTTTTTTTGTAGATAGTCTATCAAGTTGAGAAAATAATTCTCTATTCCCAGTTTGCTGAGATTCTTTTTATCATGAATAGGTGTGAGATTTTATCACATAATTTTTCTGCATCTATTGGTATGATCATGTGATTTTTCTATTTTCGTCAATTGATATGATGGATTACATTAATTGATTTTCAAATGCTGAACCAGCCTTATAATCCAGAGATGAATTCCACTTGGTTGTGGTATACAATTCCTTTTTATACTTTTTAAGATTTGATTTGCTAATATTTCACTGAGGATTTTGCATGTACTTTCATGAGAGATATTGTTCTGTTGTTGTCTTGTAATGATTTTTTTTTTTTTTTGGTTTTGATACTATGGTAATGCTAGCCTCATAGAATGAGTTAGGAAGTATTTTCCTTGCTTCCTTCTTTTGAAAAAGATTATGAACAATGATATAAATTTTTCTTTAAATGTTTGGTAAAATTCATGAGAGAACTTATCTGGGTCTGGTGCTTTCTTTCCTGGAAAGTGACTAATTATTGATTCAATTTCTTTAATAGACATGTTCCTATTTAGATTGTTTATTTCTTCCTATGTGAGGTTTGGCACATTGTGTTTTTCAAGGACTTGGCCCATTTCATTTAGATTATCAAATTTTTTGGCAAAGAGTTGTACATGGTATTTCTTCACCATCCTTTTAATTTCCATGGGATCTGTAATAATATCCCTTCTTTCATTTCGGATACTGGAAATTTGTGGCCTCTCTCTCTTCTTCTTTTTTTTTTTTTAATTCGCCTGGCTAGAGCTTATTGATTTTATTGATCTTTTAGAAGAACCGGCTTTTGGTTTTATTGATTTTTTGCTTTCAATTTCATTGATTTCTGCTCTAATTGTTGTTATTTATTTTCTTCTACATACTGGGGATTGAATTTGATATTCTTTTTATAGTTTCCCCATTTGCAGATGTAGATAATTGACTTTAGATCCCTCATTTTCTAGTACATGCATTCAGTGCTATAAATTTTCCTCTAAGTGCTGCTTCTGCTTATAGTGCAAATGCTGGATATTAAGCTTTTCGATTATAATGTAAGTGCCTGACATTAAGCTTTTGATTGCTGAGGCATTCATTTCAAAGACATCTATCCTGAATAAATATATTTCAAGCTCTTTGGCACAATCACTAGCAAAACAACCAGATAAGGAACCAGGCAGCCCCCACCCATAAAGTTCCCTGGGTAACCTAGGTAACTGACCACTTGAGTGACTCTGATTCTCCCTTCCCACACCTTAATTCCTGCTCTCAAGATTTAAGTTTGCCGATAAGAAGCGAACTCATGAAACCCTAGGTACCCTACCCTTGAACACTAATAAAGGCAGGGCCTCAGGTCTGTGTTTCCTCTCTCTCTCTCTCTCTCCCCATGTCCTTGCTGTAGGTAATAAATCTTGTTCTTCAAAGTTCCTGATGGCTTCTTACTAAAGTTTTGTCCTGGAATGGTAATAAGTACCACATGGGCCAGTCCAACTACAACATGGGTTCCAGTCTGGGAAAGGTTGATGGGAGCTTACCAAGTAATATGGGCCCATGCTAACTGCCTCAGGCATTCCTAGCCAACAGCATCACTAACAATAGGCTGAAACAGCCACAGCATTGCTACATCCCACAATATTTGACGTCATATTTTCCTTTAAGATCTTGTCACACATGAATTATTTCATTTCTGATCATCCAATTTTGATGCTTTTAATTTTTGATTTTAATTCTTTGTGTGTGCAGGTGTCCTGCCTACGATCTCAAGTATGATTTTAAATAGAGTGAGAATAGACGTTCTTAATAGTCCCGGATCTTATGATGGAAGCATTCTGTGGGTTTTTTATAAATTTCCTTTCTCAGGATGAGAAAGTTCCCTCCTATTTCTAGTTTCTTGGCGTTTTTATTAGGAAAGTATGTTGGATTTTATCAAGAGGTTTTTTTTTAATTTTTTAATGTTTTCTTTACTTTTAAGACAGAGACAGAGCACAAGCATGGGTGGGGCAGAGAGAGAGAGAAACACAGAATCCAAAGCAGGCTCCAGGCTCTGAGCTGTCAGCACAGAGCCCGACGTGGGGCTTAAACTTACGAACTGTGAGATCATGACCTGAGCCGAAGTTGGACGCTTAACCAACTGAGCCACCCAGGCGCCCCCAAAAGAATTTTTTTTTAATCAAGGGAGATGATCATGTGCTTTTTGTTATTCTATTAATAAAGTGTATTATATGAATTGATTTTCAGATCTTAAACCAACTTTGAATTACTGGAATAAATCCTACTTGGTCATGGTGAATGATGTTTCTAATATGCTACTAGAATAAGCATGCTAGTGTTTTGTTAAAGCTTTTTTTAAGTTTATTCATTTAATTGGGGGGGGGAGGGGCATAAAAAGAGAATCCCAAGCAGGCTCCACACTGTCAGTGAGGAGCCAGATGCGGGGCTCCAACTCACAAACCACGAGATCATGTCCTGAGCAAAAACCAACAGTTGGGCACTTAACCCAACAAGCTAACCGGGAACCCCAAGATTTTTGTGTTTATATTCTTAAGATGTATTGCTCTGATGTTTCCTTTTTGTGAGTCTTTTCTCTTGCTCTTCTTGATAATTGGTATATTTTATTGAATAATTGTTTGTTTTTTTTTAATTTTCTGTATCATCTTACAATTTCCAGAAGCTTTAAATAGCTGGGTTTTTTTCCCCAATAATTTTCACCAGTCATGTTTATTTTATTGGTGAGCCCCTTGTGTCAGCACTCCAAGGGAATAATGTCCTGGAGCCTTCCTCTTAAACCAATATCCAATATGGCCTGATTTGCTCTGGGTGCATGATCAGTGACTTGAGATATAAATGAATAAATGCTATGAGGAGTGGCAGACCTATGATGCACATTGAAAGAATTTTCAGCCATGATGGCAATGGGGACTTGAAACACCGTCTACTATGGAGCTCATTGACCTCAACGGTTTTCAAGGTGCTATGTGGCCCAGGTGACAATCAGAGCTGAATGCCTGTTGCAAATTTAGACACGTCCAAGCATATCTAGAGTAGAACCATTATACATGAAGGAACAAAGAAGCTTAGGTGAACAAATTGTTATTAAAGGAAAAGAGGGTAATTAGCAGTTATTACTGGGGTCATTTACATGGACCATGACCTCATGATCTATTGTACTCAGCAGGACAATTTTAAGAATGAAAGAGAGTGCTAATTATGAAAGAGAGCACTGATAATACCATATAATATGCACAAATGATGACTATTCTTGGCAAACATGAATGTGTGTTTATCCTGCTTATATAGCGGGTCTTGTACTATGCATTGCCCAGAGAAGAGTGAGATGCCATCAGGGCAAGTTCACCGACATCTTACAGCAGAATGGAGGAGAATATGTTAATAAAGCACGTATATGAAACTATATAATTATAAACTCTGATTTGGACTGAGGGAAATGGACTGGGAACAGTAGGAACGTTTTCCAGGGAAATCAAATGTAGGCTGAGGAATCAGGGGAGTTTGTCCTTAGGAGGCCGGAACTCATAGCAGAAATATGAATAGGCATTAATTAAATGAAGAGGGAGGATGAAAAGGGCTCCAAGCAACAAAGGCAGCAGTTGCAAAGCCCCCAAGCAGAAGGGAAGCTGACAGGTGCAAGAAGAGGTAACATGGTTTCAGCTGAGGACAAAGAGAGAGGCAAAGATCAGATTTTAATTTCTCGTCTACGCCACGTGAGAGCTTTGGCAAACTACAAAAGTGTTTTATTTATGACTGTGCTTGTGTGTGTGCGAGTATGTGTGCATGTAGAAAAATCAAGATCTTGAAGCAGAGCTCTGAACTTGTAGCAGAACACCATGAAGTGTTTAAAGTGTAAGTCACCATCACCTGTTTTAGATACAATTGCATAGACCACAAAACATGGCGGCCATAAACTCAAAATGCCTTCCAGAGATCTAATAATAGGGTCCCCACGTTTGGTCACGGCCTCCATGCACCTGGACAGAGCAGGGACTGGAGGGTAATGTGACCCCCTTTTACTCTTCATCTGACCATTGTCATTGAACAACATGTGCTCTTGCTCGTGACATTGGCGTTGATATAAATTATTTTCTAGGAACCTAGCTCATCCCAGTGCCTCACCATGCAGGTCCATGGACATATCTGGACATGTGTGAATTGACCAAGAATTAACTGCAGAGTTATTCCTTAGAAGCTGTCATCTCACTCAGTTTTATGCAACTATACCTCGTTTTACCCGAAACTACTCTGGCTGTGCTGGCTTGGAAAAGAAATGAAGGATGGCTGGAAAAAGGAATAAAGCGAGAAGTATAGGAGATGTCCCTTTTCATTTTCATCTAAGAAAGACTGTATTAGTCAGGCATGCGACAATAATACTGCATAACAATAGATCCTAATTCAGCAGCTTTCAATGGCAAGCTGTTGTTCTAGCCAGCTGATCTAGGCTGAGTGATTTCTCTTTAGACCGTGGGTCACCTGGGCTTGATTCCTTTCCAAGAGTTGTGTTCAGGTCCACTCCACATGACTCCTTATCTCCTTTTGATCAGCTTGAAAAACAAGGAACAATGATCTCCTGGACAATTACCTGAGCCTGAGATTCCTACCTCAACAGGTAGAAAAGATTGCTCTTTCCACAGTGGGAGAGGAATAGAAATAAATGTTTGCTGAACAATAACCCAAAAGATCATCTAATTCCATATGAGGCCCTTTCAACCGCAAAGCAATCAGATGCCAATCACATCATGATCATTTCCTCTCAGGTAATGCACCCTAGTGTGTGTGCTAACCTGGACCCAAGTTCCCTAAATTTGAATTCGAAAGGAAGCTTGCAAAATTCACCTTTGGAAATTCAAAATGCAAGACCAGAAAGGATTGGACTGTATTTAAGATCTATTAATCTCATCCTTCACATCCTGAATTTCTCATGGGTACTCAAAATTCCCAAGTTGTTTTATAATCCTTGTCTTACTTACAATGTGCCTTTCGCCTGGAACACAGTCCCTGCCCACCCCTTTGTCACTCTGACAAATACATTCTCATCTTTCAAGACTCAGATCATGGGACTCTTTTCTTGGACCGTCTCCAGTGTTTGGCAGTTAGCAAGTGGCTAACAGTTTTTTTGTCATTGTTACTGAATAAATAATCATCCTTCTACATTGAATTAAACTAAGTCGCAGGAAGTAAAAGTGACTTATTCCAAATCACACAGCATGCAGTCCCCTTAAAAAAATTATCCAGCAGCAGTGACAGGGGCAAACTGCAGGTTGCCAGTCCTTGGCAATATGAATCTGTCTGAGTCATTTTAGCGGCCAGCTCACAAAGGCTCAGATTAGCTCTTAGAAAATCAATTGACTTGCAGGTCTTGATTTTAATATCATTTCTTTAATAATGTGGGACTGTGGTACTTTTAGACTCACCTCCCCTCCTTTTTAAATCATTAACTTAGAGTGGGTTTTCTTCTTCTTGGTCTTTATTTCTACCAAAAAGCATTCCACAGAAGCACACATCTGAAACAAGCTAAAGACAAGAAGTGGGGCAGAGGCTGCTGTCAGAGAAAGTTTATGACCTGTCATGGGGTATTTGGGACATTTGACTGGAAACGGCCAACAGCAGGGCAAAACAAACATGACATCATAGATATCTGTTGTTCTTGCCTCTTTGGGACATAGTCATTCTTATTCTGCCTTCATCACTCTGTATTTCCCTGTGTAGACTTCTCTTGGACCAAGTAGTTCAAATGGACTTACTCCCCAGATGACTAAGCTTCAGGAGGGGCACAGGAGTCTGACCTGGGCAATAAACCTATCTATCCCTCGGCCAAGAAAGAAATAATTCTTGACGCAAACCAATCCAAAAAGTTCCATTCCATAGCTTTTCCTAGAACTCTTGGGATAGAGAATCATCATTGCTGTTGATCTTGATTAGAGAATAATACACTTTTAGCCATGCAAGTGGTCTCTCTTCTGCCGCCATATTGGACCACCCGAATGGACATTTAGAGAAGAACTGAATCTTTTAAAGCCATTGGATATGGTAAAGTCTGAAGCCAGACCACTGATAGCAATTCTCATGTATGTGAGCTAAAATTGAATTGGCTTTCTGACACTTTCAAGTATGAGTGAGGTGTCTTCCTGGATGGGAGCTCTGCAAAGATGTCTCAAGAGCTTATGAGAGGAGAGTCAGTTCAGGCAGGTGGATTATGGGCCATGCCTGGCAGCAGGCATGTGGTAGGGATCCAGAGGGTGTGATGGATAAGGGAGAGCTTTGGCAGGAGGATCCAACAGGGAAATATCGTGTCAATTCTGCCCCACCCCCCCCCCCCGCCAAACTTTTGCATAACACCTTAGTGTTTATGGTACATTCTTACCTAAAATGCATGTGAGATCATATCTAGCAGTGAGGTAGGTAGCAACAGCCAGTCTCTACAGTCAATACCCAGAGAGATTATGATTTTCTTTACGTTGTATGACCAAAAAAATGGTAAACCCAGAAGTCTAGCCCACGTCTTTTTGCTTCTAACTGATGTCATGTTCTTTACAACCTGACACACAGGAGGTGAAAGATGAAAGGAGGCAGAGCGCAGTGAGCCTGGAGGCAGACAGTAACACTTCACCCCGGGTGTGAACAGAAGGAAAACATGAGTGGCCCAGTGGTTGACTTCGACTGAGGGACAAAGGCAGAAGCTGAGTTATGGAAACTGAGAAACGAAGTCAGAAACTGGGCACAGAAGTATAGCAAGAAGTTACATTTTTAAAAACTGTTGGATTGCTAGAGACTCGGAGCCTTTTTTGTTTTGTTTTGTTTTGTTTTTAGAACTCAAATGTTCAAGATAAGGTAAAGTACGTGTACAGAACGGGGGCACTCAATACATGCTAATTCTTTTTCCTGTAGAGAGAAACAAGATAAGTTAAAGGATTACCACATGGAAAGCTTCAGCAATCGAGCGTAATAGGACATGTTTAGGGAATGACAAGTAGTTTGGGTGCAGTTAAGGTAAAGCACATAAAAAATGTGAGCAATGAAAAAGAGACGCCAGTCGGGGCCACTGGGTTAGGGCACATGGAAGCCTTGTTACCAGGGATGCGCTGTGTTCTTGAGGAAAAGAAAAGACATCAGCATAAAGACAAAGACATTACGTGTGTTTGTCGGCTTGTTTTCTCAGCCCTCTCCCGATGAAACTCAGTGTTTATCCAAATGAATTGCAAGCAGTGACACCTCAGCTCAAAACTCTCACTTTTTACCTGGTGGGGAATAGATTCCGGTCCTCGAATCTCCTGAGAAGCTTTTCTTTTCATTGTTTACTTAATATAATGTATTTCAGTCATTCATCAAAGGGAAACGTGGAGACCATCTTCTAACTTGGAGTCTAGCTGAGACCTGCCAGGGAAAATGTTGAGCTTGCCGAGGGTTGGGCGGGGCGGGGGGGGGGGTGGATTTTGAAGCTAGTTTTCCTACAGAGGCCACTGACAGCCTGCGTGATCTCGGGACAATCATTTTCTCTTTCTGGGCTTGGGTCTCATTACATCTAAAATAAAGGGCCTGGATTGAAACACAGCTTGCAATAAATGGTCCATTTGATGCCCAGGCCTCCAAGTGCCATTACCATTAGGAGTAAATGGAGCCTTCACTCTTGAGACGCAAGCCTTTTGGTGGTGGTGTGGCCACACCCTCCAGGCTCCCTGGCTTTATAAGTTAAAATGACAGCCCCCTCTCTGCTGAGCAGGTGACGCCACGACCGTGTGCCCTAAAACCGACTCAGGATGACCCAAGGCCACGGACTTCACTTAGAGTTGATTCCTAGCAAGGACGCCTCTTTAATTTGTGTTCAGTTGACTGTTTCTCTGACTAACCAGTTATGCTGTTCATGTAAATGGACATAGATTCCGTAGAACCAGGTCACCCGACCGGTTTCTCGTGTTTCTTGGATTCACCTGTGCTGCCTTCCGCGTTTGAAGGGGGGAGTCCCACAGCTGGGGTACAACTACTGTGGTTTATTTACAAAGAAATTGGCTTCTTAATAGGATGGATATTTAAATAGGTCTTCCAGCCCAGTGTTGAGGACTAATGATCACTGTTTATTTACTGCCTCTTTAGGGGGTAGAACCCCCTCACCGAATTACTGGCTTTGGCACAAAACCAGGATGTCTGAGCCACTCCGCTGGAAAGGCATTTGTAATACCTGAGGCGTGAAACGAGATTAGGCTAATCTAGCCTCAGCAGATGACCTGAAACTTTCTGATACTTAATATTGATTCCTACCACTTAGTGTATCTGGTTGATTTTGAACACTTTCTTTCAGAGTTTTAGACAAGCTGGTACAGCTTTAGATGGAAGACAAATATGTAAGAGCATTTCTTTACATACGTTTTAGGGTTTACCTAAAGATAGTGTAGGGTATTTACGGATTGATTTAGGGATTTTTCCATCCACGCCTTGTGTCAATGGTACACTGTCAACCTTTTTCTTTGCTTTTACGGGCTAAATACCATCCTCTTAAAACTGTAACCCCCGGGACCTCAGAATGTGACTGTGTTTAGATAGAGGACCTTTGAAGAGATAAGTAAAGTAAAATGAGGTCATATGGAGGGACCCGAATCCATCATGAGTGGTGTCCTTATAAGAAGAGGGAGGGGCGCCTGGGTGGCTCAGTCAGTTAAGTTTTCGACTTTGGCTCAGGTCATGATCTCACGGTCCGTGGGTTCAGACCCTGCGTCGGGGTCCGTGCTGACAGCACGGAGCCTGGAGCCTGCTTCGGATTCTGTGTCTCTCTCTCTCTCTGCCCCTCCGCCACTCGCACTCTGTCTCTCTCTGTCTCTCAAAGGTGAATAAATTTTAAAAAATAAAAAATATATAAAGAAGAAGAGGGACAACCATGTGAGGGCACACAGGGAAGGCAGCCGTCTGCAAACTGAGGAGAGAGGCCTCTGAAGAAATCACACCTGTTGATCTTGGATCAACACCTTGACCCAACCTTGATCAACACCTTGGTCAACATCTTGATCATGGACTTTCAACCTCTAGAACAGAGTCAACTTTCTCTAGAAGCTAGGAGAGTATCATGGAACTAATTCTCCCTTAGAATGAAGCAACCTATTCCACATGTGAATTTTGGATTTGTAGCCTCCAGAATACGAAAAAACAATTTTCTACTGGAAATTTTACTGGAAATTTTCTACTGGAAAGGTTATGGTAGTTTTTTATAGCAGCCTTGGGATACTAACACACAGTCTATCAAGAAAGTATAGTCTAGGGGTGCCTGGGTGGCTCAGTCGGTTAAGCATCTGACTTTTGGTTTCTGCTCAGGTCGTGATCTCATGGTTTGTGATTTTGAGCCCCATGTTTGGCTCTGTGCTGTCAGTACTTGGGGTCTCTCTCTCCCTCTCTCTCTGCCCCTCCCATGGGCTCTCTGTGTCTCTCTCAAAATAAATAAAATAAGCTTAAAAAAAAAAAAAAAGAAAGCATAGTCTAATGCACCCTGAGAACCTATACAAGCTTCTGATCTCTTATAAATAACCGAATTTTACGTAAATGGTAGTGATATGGACCAAATGTGTGTGTCCCTCCACAATTCAAAATTGAATTAAAAAATGAAATCCTAATTCCCAAGATGAAGGGGCTAATAGCAGGCACTTTTGGGAGGTGATTAGGTATAAAAGAGGCCCCCAAAGATTCCTGGTCTCTTCAGCCTTGTGAGGATCCAGGGAAAAGATGACCACTCATGAACCAAAAAGTTCTTACCAGACCCGGACTCTGCTGGTTCCCTGATCTTGGACCTCCAGCCTCCAGAGCTATGAGAAATAAAGTTTTGTTGCTCATAGCTATCTAGTTTATAGTATTTTGTTATTGTTCTGCTGTAGCAGTCTGAACAGGCTAAGACAGGTAGCTACTCTACTAAATCATTTATTTTTCCCTTAACTCTCCCCTCAAAGCCCAGTCAATGTTCTTATGCACGCCACTTTGTGCCTTGAACTGTGTTTGTCTGTATGTTTCTTTCCCATGAGTTCTATGTCTTTGCATGTAAAAACCTGTATCACTTCTTTTGCAAGATTTCTTCCTTCCTCCAGATCTCGGGTAGTGTTTGGTAGCGGTGTAATTATCACAGTTTACACACCTCCCTCTGTACATGCGAACACCTCTGTTGGATTGGATGCAATTGCTATGTCTTGAGGCATCTGAATGTTTTATGTGCAAAGAAAATGCAAAATCGTTTCCAAAATAGATTAGCAGCCTACATTCCCACCAGCAATGAATAGTGAGTTAGAATAATGTTGCAAACTTTACATGACATTTACATGTCTCCTCTACGAATTTTCTGTGCATAACCCTTGTTCCCTTTTCTATTGGTTCTTGAGATTTTTCTTGTCATTTTGATATTGATATATATATATATATATATATATATATATATATATATATCCTTTTATATATCATCCTTTTATATGATTTATTTCCTCCAAGTCTGTCTTTGCCCTTCTAAATTACCTTTCATTGTGACGTAGAGGAGTTTTTTCTTTTCATTTTAAGGAGTCAGGTATAGGGGTGGGTGAATGGCTCCGTCGGTTAAGCCTTGAACTCTTGATTTCGGCTCAGGTCGTGATCCCAAGGTTCCTGAGATCAAGCCTCAAGATAGAACCCCCTTCGCTTTATCAGCACAGAGCCTCCTTGAGATTCTCTCTCTCTTCCCTCTGCCTCTCCCCCACTCACATGAGTGTACTCTCTCTCAAAAGAAATAAATGAACATCTAAAAAAAAAAAAAAGTCAGGTATACCGATATTTTCTAACATGATTAATTCACTTGATGATCACTTGGAAAATTTGTCTCCATTCACAAACTGGATCATTAGTTGCTTATATTTTTTTCTTAAATTTTCATAACTTATTATTTATCTATTTTCGCCATCTGGGATGTAGTTTGGTGTGTGGTGTGGGAGAAAGACCTAACTTTAATGTTTTCCTCAAATAGCTGTATAAGCATCCGAATTTACTTAGAAATAGGGGTCTCATTCCCCATGTTTTTAAAATTTCTTTTTATATATTGCTTTTTTTTTGAGCCAGGTTTTTTTTAACCCATTTTGCTATATCGACCTGCATATCTATCCCTCTATTATAAATGAACTTATTTAAATAACCATTGCTTTATACGATGGCTTAATAGCAATGACTGCCATCTACCTCTTCTTCATCTATTTTCCTTACTGCCATGAGTCTAAGCGGGTCACCTTTAAGATGATTATGTTGAGATTTAAAGTCAATTGTGTATCATAGTATTTATAATTATAAGTAAACCTATAGAGTAGAGGTGGTTTTGTGTGAGAATGTGCCTCAGAATATGGCGAGTCAGTGTATTGTGTGTGTAGCCACACTTTATTTCCCCTTCCGGAAAATAAAGCATCTTCTCTCATAAGTGGGGGAGAAATTTCCCCATCTTTCCTTACATTACTAAGTCTGTATTGTTCAGTGTGGGTTTGGCTTTAATATGCATTTTCCATGTGTTGTAGCTATAACATGTTGGATGGATGCCTTTGCCATTTTTACTTTATATGATGACATAATTTTTCTTCGTAACCTTTATTTCACTTGTTGTTATTTTATCCTTACACCTGATTATCGCCTGACTCACCTTTTTTTTTTTTCCCCTGAGGATAAATATGGAGGTTTGTTGGTTGGTTTTAATGTTTATTTATTTTTGAGAGAGAGAGAGAGAGAGAGCACAAGGGAGGGGCAAAGAGAGAGGGAGACAGAGAATCCCAAGTAGGCTTCTCACTGTCAGCACAGAGCCCAATGTGGGGCTCGAACTCACCAACTGTGAGATCATGACCTGAGCTGAAACCAGACCCTTAATGGACTGAGCCACCCAGGAGCCCCATGGTTGTTTTTAATAGGCAACTTGCCTTAATGCATTTTATTAATGACCACAAGGGCACAGCAGAGTTTTTAAAAAAAAAATTTTATCAGTTTCCTGTGATGAACTGTTCTTTTTCTATTTACCTGATATTCCACTAAATCTTCTTTTGATTTGTTTGTTTCTGTTTCACAGTGCCCGTTCTATTTTTGGTTTTGTTTGATTTTCTCTTACTCTCCTGTGTATCCTGGGCCCATGTTTGCAAACATGCCGGGACCAACAGCTTGATTGCTTGTAATCCCGGAGACCGCAAATCCTGTTCCGCCTACCCCGACCAATTTATTACTGTTTCATGGGGTCCTGCCCGGTTAGACCTTGCCAGAGATTTAAAAAAAAAAATATTTTATTTTTGAGAGAGACAGAGACAGAGCACAAGCAGGGGAGGGGCAGAAAGAGAGGGACACACAGAATCCAAAGCAGGCTCCAGGCTCTGAGCTGTCAGCACAGAGCCTGATATGGGGCTCGAACTAACGAACTGCAAGATTATGACCTCAGACAAAGTTGGACGCTTAACTGAGTCACCCAGGCGTGCCCAGAGATTTTTTTGTTTTTAGTTTTAAATGAAGGATTGATATTACTATTTGCATGAAATAAACTCCACTTGGTTTCATGAACGTCTCCTTTGTACGTTTAGCTTCTGCCATGATCTCCTCTCTATGTGTGTGAGCCAAGTGTGGAATGAAAACAGTTCTCACTCGGTTAAATTAATACTGTGTTCCTCTCTTCTCAGCCTTTCCAGATCAAGCAGATGAACATCTCTCTCTCTTTCAAGGACAGTTTGCAGGGCACTTGGTGACACAGCTAGGGACAATTCTCACTCCTTGCTTAAGGGGGTGAAAGAAAGGTTCAAGGTGGGTGCTCCCATAACCTCCCGATGCGGAGGAAATACGGATTCTTTTACCCCTCACTGTGCCCCAGAGAAGCAGAGGCCGCAGTCCCATGGATCCTGTAGCAAATGGGTAAAGCTATAGGTTTCCTGTTTGTGAAATACATATAGAAAATAAAGGCTGAGAATTCCTGCCTTAGAGTATATGAGTATCTAGAGCATGATCTGAATGTTCTTGCCACACTGGTTTTATTCCTTTATTATAGGATAGAAACCTAAAAATAGTAATCAATTAATGAATTAATTGGCAGTGAGTTTATATGTCAAGAAATTGCTCTGGCAGCACCGACTGGAAAACTTGAAATTACAAAGTCCGTGTTTAATTTAAAAAATTAATTTCTTAATTTCCATTTATCAAAAAGCTGCCAATGACCCAATAACCTGCCCAAAATGCTTATCAAATATGACCACCATGTGTACCCCTGCTCATAGGAAGGCTGGAAGATGTGTGAACGCCTACTTCAAAGAGCAGTTTTTCTGTTACAAAACCTGCATCCCAAGATTTCAAATAGAAATTCAGTTAATTCCAGCTGAATGGGTTGCATCCGTCTCACGGAATCAAGAAAAGCTTCTGAAACGATTTTTTAAGAACAAAACATTTGACAATCTTGTGAAGGCCACTGTAAGTGCAGCTAAAACGCAAAGGTAAAAATGACATTATGTTTTCATAGTGGTAATATTAATATACCTTTTTGTAGGCCACTTACTTCATGATAGAACACACTTGTTACTTTCTTCGGACATCTACAAAACAGAAATGTAGTTAGAATTGTTGGTGGTACATCTATAAATTATAAGTGCGTCCAAAGGAAGCATTTTACCCATTGGAATAAAAGCTATGCTCATCCGAAGGGAAAGCAATTTTACGTAAAAAATATTTAGAGGAATTGTACTACAAAATTTTGTTATAAAACTCTTGTGGAGTAAAATAAATAGATGCTTAACACAGTATATGTGGTTTCTCTGCTGCTCTTCTTCAATCTGACTTTAGAAATGTTAGAATCCAGGGGCGCCTGGGTGGCTCAGTCGGTTAAGCATCCAACTTCAGCTCAGGTCATGATCTCACGGTTCGTGAGTTTGAGCCCCACTTCGGGCTCTGTGCTGATGGTTCAGAACCTGGAATCTGCTTTAGATCCTGTGTCTCCCTCTCTCTCTCTCTCTCTCTCTCTGCCACTCCCCTGCTCACACTCTGTCTCTCTCTCTCTCTCTCAAAACGAAATAAACATTAAAAAAAATTAAGAAATGTTAGAATCCATTTTACAACTTACGTCAAGCATCCTAAGGTAAAAATGAAAACATTTAAAAGAAATTAATTAAACTCCTTTTCATGTGTTTCGAAAGCAATTAGAAATTTTTACCACAGTATTTAATATCTGGAACTTAAAAATAAAAACTTCAGATTATGAAGCCTTCAGCCAACTGTTACCTTGCAAACAAACAAACAAAAAAACCCTTGAATTTATGTTTAAAACAGCCAGGGAAGGATTTGACAAAACTAATGATGAGTTAGAGATCTAATTTTGATATTAAATAATTGCACCTTGGGTATTTCAACTCAGGAAGGAATATTTAGAAGGAACCCCTATATTTTATTGGATGAATTGATCCTCTGTATCGAATGGAATGAATTCGAGAAGGATTATGATTTTGCTGCAGCTAAATTTGATGAAACAAATGACATAGGGCCGACTTAGTTGACTAGTTTCTTATAAAAAATATTTGTCATATATACGAGTTTTTACTGAGGAGGAAAAAGACAGGGCCTTTGAATAAGAACATTATATCGGCTAAATACTTAAATATAAAAAGTTAGAAATGAGAATATAGTCGATTCAATAAAGTTATTCTCAATTTACTATTTTAGTGGTTTACTTAATTCAAAACAATCTGTCCTACAGAGAAGGATTAATTGGCAGTGTCAACAATTTCAAATTTATTAACCATACAATACAACTCGGAACGTAGCTTTATGTGATTTTTTGAAAGATGTTAAAGTGAGGTTATTCTTTAAACCTTAAAGACACATATTTTTAAGAAAAAAATAATAGTAACATGGAGTTAGAGATAGATACGGACAAGAAACTGATTCAAATAATAGATGTGTACCAAGAATGACCACTTTGGTTACATTCTTTTTAACCAGATAGTAAATCTAAAAATAATTTTTACTGTGCTATAGTGTATATGAATATTATAAATGGATGTTATTTTCTTTTTGGAAAGGATTTTACCTTTGAAAGCAATTTTTGAAAATAACCGTTTTTATAACTCACCAATATAATAAAACCTGTTAGTCAAACCATCAGTAAACGTATAAAAAATGCGTTTTTCATTCACCGTCTCAAAGCAGCTCATTCTGAACATAAATCACGCAGTTGGTCACCATACACTTAACTCTTCCTCATCTATTCACGGATCGGTAAATGGTTTTGTATTGACGAAAAACTGGAGAACGGGATGGTGACTCTCTCCTGCCCATCATGCATTCATGCTGCTTCTCTTTGCTGTATTGACATAAGATTTATCTTCTGCTAAATTAGTGTTTTGTAACGTATCACTCACATAAACACCTTCTGTCCAACATTTGAATTATGTGAGAAGTATTGTGATTCCAGATTCGGAGGCAAGGCTCCAGATATACAGAATCAGAATCGGGGTGGAGAGTGAAGAATTAACATTTTCAACAGTCATGGACGCCTCTGTCCCAAGAAGCCACGCTGTTTGGGGCCAGAATGATGTATAGACATTGTCCCGAGTTATATTTCATCAGCCAACTTCAGTCTACTTGTAATTGGTAGAAATCTCCCCGGGTCCTTGGTGACAACTGGTAGAACTTTTGTACAGATATTAGTAGTTAAAAAATTTTTTTTACTGTTTAGTTATTTTTGAAAGAAAGAGACAGAGCACGAGTGGGGGAGGGCCACAGAGAGAGGGAGATAAAATCCGAAGCAAACTCCAGGCTCTGAGCTCTCAGCACAGAGCCCAACGTGGGGCTCAAACTCATAAAGCACGAGATCATGACCTGAGCCGAAGTCAGATGCTTAACCAACTGAGGCACGCAGGCACCCCCAGATATTCATAGTTTAAATACATCTTTCCTTGGGCCTTAGACTTAGATGTTTATTAGTCAGCAGATTTAGTAAATGATGTTACCATGCTATCTTTTTTCATAACATTTTGTGAGCAGGTTTCCATAGTTGAGAGAGCATAAAGGGGAAAAAAGGAGAAAAGAAGCAGAGATGATGTCATTAAATACATATATTTGACTGAGAAAATATTAGTGTTAGTAAGTCATGTATGAATGGCAACGACGTGAGTTTTCATTTTATTTTATGCACAAAGCTATTAGACCATTTGATTTTTGTAAGATGTTGAGGTTGATATGCTCCTGAAGTAGTTGATGGTAGATAATGTGATTTTAAAAAAAAATCCAGGGGTGCCTGGGTGGCTCAGTCGGTTGAGCGTCCGACTTTGGCTCAGGTCATGATCTCACAGCTCATGAGTTCGAGCCCCGCGTCGGGCTCTGTGCTGACAGCTCAGAGCCTGGTGCCTGCTTCTGCTTCTGTGTCTCCCTCTCTCTTGCTGCCCCTAACCCACTCGCATTCTGTCCCTGTCTCTGTCTCTGTCAAAAATAAATAAACATTAAAAAAAAATCCAAAGATAGAGAAAATAATCGTCATTTTGAGGACACGGTTAAAGTCATGTGATCAGATGTGTTCTTTTTCATAATTTGCAAATGTAACCATGATAAGAATAAGCACCGTGCATCATTTCACATTTGCAGTAATTAACAAGGGAACAGTGGACTCTCTTTGAGAAAACAAAACAGGATAATAAAAAGTAGGAACGTGGCAAAGACAGGAAAAGACACTGACATTAAGGCTAGTGGAGAGCAAGATACAAGCAGCCAAAACTTGATGCTTTCAAGGAGAGAGATTACTGTTACAATGCCATGCTCTGTGGTTGCTTAGGCGTTATCGGTGAGTCTTTTTAAATTTTTTTTTTATTTTTAAAATTTATATTATCATTTTGAGAGAGACAAGTGGGGGAGGGGCAGAGAGAGAGGAAGAGAGAGAGAATCCCAAGCAGGCTCTGCACTGTCAGCACAGAGCTGGCACGGAGTTCAAACCCAGGAACCCTGAGATGTGACCTGAGCCGAAATCAAGAGTCGGACGCTCAACCCACTGAACCACCCAGGTGCCCCCACCAGTCTTTTTTGACCCACTCTACATTAAATTCTCAGGAAAATGCTCAGATTGCCAGATATTAAAAAGCTTCTGCTGTTTCCCAAGATACAAATTCCCGTGTTCCCTGCAGTTTTCCCATGAGAACACGGGGGATGCTTTTTCTTCCTTGAAATTGACCACCCAGTTCCCATGGAGCCTCCAGGAGCTGGAATCACAAACGTGACCAGATGGTCCTCTGTTCCTTATTGTTGGGCAGAACTGAGAGCACACCTATGGCGGAGAAAGTCTAGAACCTCAAACTGCAGAGTGCTTTGAGGAGGGGAGGAAAAATCCTGGAATGCCTGTTACTTTATATTATTCTTTAAGGATGTCTTCACGTTTCTGCGTAAGGGGGGAAAAATAGATCCTTTGCTGTAAGCGTTTCACTGGGCAGTTTTTCAAATTAATGCAGTTTAACTATTACATTAACTTAATGGCTATTTTCCCCTACTTTAACCATGTTAAATGTGCCGGCAATAATGAGCTTCATGCCGTCTCTTCTCAGTCTCAGAGGCATATTTAGAACCGCTGCTTATCTCCTGGATCATAAAGCTGCATAATTTAGTATTCAAACAATTCATTTAAAACTGAAGCCCTCAGAATTACCGTAAAATTAATCAGAACAAAGTCATCTCAACCCATCAGTTTGGTTTATCTCTAGTTAGCAAATTTGCAAGAGAAATTGAGACAAATAAAAACGTTGACCGAGCTCCGGTTTTCTTCTGCATAGCATAACCCCATGGGGTAGCTACTCCCGTAAACCCTTTGGAAATCAAGAGACTGAGGCACAGACAGAGTGACTGACTAGCGTCCCAAAGCCGCCCCGCCAACAAATCACAGAGCCCGAACATCCAGAACCGGGAGGTCGGCCTCCAAGACAGCTCTCCCAACCACCCCCTACACTTCTTCTCCTTCGGAGGAAAATTTAGCATCTTCCTTCAGAAAATACTTTTGGAGGATTTGCTAAGATATTCTGGCTCTTCCAGATGAGATCATTTTGTTCCTCGGAGGCAGCGTTGTGGAGTATAGGGGACCCAGGCTTTGAGGTCAGATAAATCCTGATTGAATCTGACTCCACCCCTCCCTGCCTAAGTGACCTTGCCCCACTTGGCCCTTCAAAGCTTCCATTTCTGCAGCCAAAAAAAAACAAAAAACAAAAAACAAAAAAAACAAACTTCAAAAATAAAACTGAAGATAATTATATCTATCTCATACATCTATTTCAGGAATAAAGGATTAGTTATAAAATCACAGTGCCAGGTACTGAAGGGGTGTCACAATTGTTCTTTTCTCTCCACCTCTCTCCTCGCTATTATTCAGGGGTCTCAAGTGGACCCATGCAAGCCAAGAACTGTTATTCAGGGATAGCCCTTGAGAAAAAAAAAAAAAAAAAAAAAGTGGGCGGTCTGCCTCTCATACAACTTCCCCTGTTTCTTGCACGGCATCCTTCTTTCTTCCCGAGCAGTTCAGTGTTCCGCTGACTTTTTTTTCTCAGAGAATAGTAAAATTTTCTCGCACGTGATTAGTACTGGACTTGCACATCCCTTTTGTAAGGCCATGTCAGCCTCTCAGAAATCCTGGGAAGGAAAACACTGCCACCCGTGTGTAAATAAGAAAGTTGACCCTACTAAACAAGTTACTTATGGAACCAACCCCTACCGAGAGGTGGGCCCAGAGCTTCGGTCTTCTCATCCAATTTTGCATAGCATCCGTCGTACCAAGATGGCGCCAGGATTGCATTCGCCTACTTGATATTAGAACTCTGCTGGGTATTCTGGTGGACACAGAGCTGGGCAGGCAGTTTTCCTTTCTTAAGTTTAAGAAGCTTCTCTTTTCAATAATACGAGATTCCCCATTCCTCCCTAACAAGGTTCCTCAGGTAGACTTTGGTCTCTGAGCCCATTTTTTTTCTTTTAATGTTTATTAATTTATTTTGAAAGGGGGAGCCTGAGAGCATGAGTGGGGGAGAGGCAGAGAGCTGGAAAGAGAGAGAATCCCAAGCACAGTCTTGAGAACATGACCTGAGCCAAAATCTAGAGCCAGACACTTGGGGTGCCTGGGTGGCTCAGTCAGTTGAGCATCCGACTCTTGATTTCAGCTCAGGTCGGCATCTCACAGTTCACGAGTTCGAGCCCCACATCAGGCTCCATGTTGACAGTGAGGAGCCTACTTTGTATTCTCTCTCTCTCCCTCTCTCTGCCCCTTCTGCTTATGCATGCTCTCTCTTTCTCTCTCTGTGAAAACAAACTTAAAAATAAAAGTCAGACACTTAACCATCTGAGCTCTGTTTTAAACTGCGGAGAACAAAGAGAAAAATAAAGACGCAAGCTTTCACGTACATCCAAGTAGAAAAACAATGACAATGCACATACAAACACAAGATAAAGACAAAATAACAACAACAACAACAAAAAATGGCAACTTTTCTCTCTTGCGGCCCTCTTCGAAAGCATATCGGCATTTGTTCATTTCTCTGACCTTCAATGCCTTTCTGGTGGAATGAGAAAGAGTAGTGCCTTTTCCTACTCACAGGGGGAGAAATGGAGGCTGTGCCTTTACCCAAGGCCTCCTACATTCTAGATGGTAGAACTGAGACTAGAAACAGGCTCCTTCATCATCCATTCTACCTTCCTTCAGGTTGGACAGGCTGGAACAGCACGAACTCCAGCGGCCCTGCCCTGGCGATGCTCTTGGAGGCAGTAGCTCCCCTAGGGGACGCGTTTGGTATTGCCCAACTTTCTCTCCAAATTTGCTTCCTCCCGCTTTCCAGCCTTGGTAGCCCCTACTTCTCTGTGTTGAATCCCTTCCTGGTAAATGCTTTCGCGGTTTCTCTTTCCGGCACTGAAATGGTACACACTGTCAGGTAAGAGATCGACATTTCTGCCAGGACTTCTGGAGGCAGTGCTTTCATGCATTTCAGACAAAAGGAAAGCTAATACCTAAGTCCCCGGAGAAGCAACAGTGTACTTCGCATTAAAAACAAAAAAAATCAATTCTGTTCCTATTTAACTTCCCTGGACAACTACAGGGCTTCTTAGAAATATAACATGACAAGGGTTAGAAAATAAAGAAAAACATGCAGGGTATTTCTCTTCGCCCTTGGGTTAAGTACACTCCTAATGACCCCTTGGATTTATATATCGTATTATGTTTTATGAAGCATTTATAATATCTCACTCAGTTCATGTGACAGACCGCTGAGGCAAGCACGGGAGCATCACAGAGGTTAGAACACACTCTTCCCACTGGAAAAGAAGGACCTTTAGGAAGCTGGGGCCACACTATTATGTTCCCTCCCTGGGGCCATAGATTTAACACCTGCTGATGTCTAGAACAGAAGATGCTCGTAACACAAGCTTCACGAATTAAGGAATCTGTGAATTAAATTCTGGGTGGCTGGGTATCTTACTACGGTCCCAAAGTGAGTAAGTGTTAGAACCAAGATTTCAGAATCCAAAACCCATGCTCATGCAATGATATCAGAGAAAATGCATTAATTACATTCATATGATTCCTCAAAAGCCTACATAATGCCTGTGGAACAGAAGAGAACTGCCATAGGGCCAGGTTCAACGATCCCATAAAAATTCTAGCGTTAGATTCACGTCCTGGCTCTGCCGCTTATTAGCTTATGACAATTTCACCGAGCCTCAGTTTCTACACGTATAAAATGAGAATGTTAATCGCTTCTTTATACTCAGTAACTAAGAGACCACGCATGGGTGTGTCCATTGTTAGCCACAGACAAATCTGATAATCCTTATCGTTTACATTTTTAAAAAGCAGAGGTACAGAGCGTGGAATCTAATGGGCTGAGTGCTGATTCGGATACATTGGCATCCTTCCAAAGTCCTCATTTACTGTTTATAATTTATATAGAGCACATAACACCCACAGCATTTTTAAGCTTATGCAAATGTAGTTTAAATGTATCCAGTATATGGAGGAGGTTGTTATCTCCCACATGTCTGTCTTACTGTAGCAGGAAAAATCACTCTTCCCTGCCAAGATCCCGAGTTGCAGCCTTCTCTGGATGCCATCCACCTTGTAGGGGTAAGTGAGCCACAGATCAAATGACGGGGGCATTTGAGTCAGTCCCTGAAAGAGGTCTGTTTGGTATTCTCCAGTAGTTCAAACGCCTCGTTCGATTGAGATTTCATTCTTTACAAAATGGAGAATTTGGAGTTCATCTCTAAGTTCATGTACTTCTCTGACAGTCTTAGATTTCAGATGTGCGCGTGTGTGTGTGCGTGTGTGTGTGCGTGCATACTATTTTCTTTGTTTCTGGGTTTTTTAGGTGTATTTTCTAGTCATCTTCATACCAAATTTCCATGTGTCCTCTTTTTCAGGTCAGAGACTTACTTCAAGGAAAGCTCAGTGCTGGATATTCTTCCTTCCCTGTTGCACTCAAGACCGTGTCTAAATTTTCCAAGTAGATGAGAGGGAGGACTTAAGTTAGCATTTATACTAAACCCCAAGTAGTATCATGGCATCGAGGGGGAGCATGCCTCTGGTGGGTGGCTGTCATATTGCCTCACCTGGCACCTGCTGGCATGAGCAGCGCTGTCTGCTGCTCTCTATCCTTCAGCTACTCCTGCAGGCATCACCTGGGACGACTGCGTTCCCATCTGTTTTCTCGTCTCAGGATGCACGTTGACATCCTCAGTGGGATCACCTTGTCCTAATCACAAAGTTCCTGAAAGGCCACAGACTCCCTCTCTCAGCTAAGTGTTGCACTTCCCCCGAAGACCTAGAAAAGCCAACTGTGGGTTTGCACTGGCTAGAAATGCAGGCTACAGAGTATAGCTACCTCCTTGCCTCGTCCCGGTGTGCTCAGAGGCTGTGTTGGAAAGGGGACCTCTCGAAGAACTTCAGGTCACAAGATGGCATTGGGGTCCAACTTGCAGATTCCCACCTCTTCTGGGGATCCCATTACCCTCTCTCACCCTTGGAGCTGTGCTCTGGGGGTAGGAATAAGATACGGAGGAGACCCATCAGCGCACTGCCCATGAAAATCTGACCCTGTAGTTTCCCAATCCGACTGTAGCCCTGCTCCTTTTTCTGGAAACGCTTTCTTTCTTCTTGAGCAAGAGAAGAAAAGCTGGCTCAGGAAATATTCCAAATCTTTTGCATGAGCCAGAATATCTGCTTTAGAAAGGCAAAAGCCGGTAATTGAACTATTTTGTTCCATGAAGAACAAATTCCCCTGAGACAATGGATATAGCAAAAAGAAATAAAGGGTAACCAAAGGATGGTTACTACTTGTCAGTGGTATTCCCACTATGCAGCTAACTGGACAATATCTCTTCTTTTCTTCTGATGTTCGGGCAAAATGCACTTACAGTGATAGGGATGAAAAGGGTGGTCATAAAGGTTCGCTCGCCCCCCTGAAATAGTCTGGGGAGATCATCTGAAAAAGAAAAAAAAACACTGAGTAGAACATTCGAAGTGGGTGAATTCTAAAAGCTGTCAGAGAAAGAGAAAGAGGGAAGGAGGGAGAGAGGGAGGCAGGGAGGGACAGAGACTGAGAGAGAGAAAGAGAAAAAGAGAGAGAGAGAGAGAGAGAGAGAGAGATTTTCTCATTTATTTCATGTGAAAGAGCGAGTAGTTCCATGGGAACTTGAAAATCTGGAGGTCTCAGATTCTACAGACATGGGTGGATGGGTGAGTGAAAGGCATTAAGCCACATCTCTGAGAAGCCAAGATGTATTGCATATTATTCATAAGCACAGATAGTAAAATATAAGTAAGAAACTTAACATTTAATCATTTGTTTAATCAATATTGAATATTACTATAATTAAACAATAATTATATGTCTAATATAATTTAGTGTTTATATTAAATAGTATACGAATAATTATTTAATCTAGTAATGGATTAATAATAGAAACTAAATCTTCATTATTGCCAAACCATCATTAAGTATATGAATCATATCTCTTAAATCTCATAACTACCCTTTGAAATAGTACTATTATTTGTATTTTAAATTAAGTACGAAAATACAGATAAAAATACAAGTGCAGAAAGTTTAAATGTCTTAGCCCAAATCACACAAGGGTTAAGAAATGGACAAACCGGATGTGGTCGTTAGATCTGTGTGACCCCACAGCCAGTTTTTGTTTGTTTGTTTGTTTGTTATTTGTCCCCTCAGATGCTGCCTCTGGGCTTGGAAGAGAGACGCGTCCCCAATTTATAATCCTGAAAAAGTTTGCTCAGCAATACCACTGCTTTTCCATTTCAAAAGCAGACCACAACATTTAGCTTGAACCATGCTTGGCTGGTGAGATTTTTAAGCATATTTAAAAATCTGGATAGTCATATCCCACTAATGGTGGTAAAGTGTTCTCAGGAACTAGTATGGATTTGGGAATACCTTTGGGAAGATGCTTTCAGGGTTGACTCCTCTACCTAAGTTCTGTGTCCACTGGGGCATTTGAAGAACAATTCGGTGAACAGTGGGGGAGCCGTTCCCCCACTGGCCTTGAAAATGTTCCCAAGGTTTTGTTTCAGCGAAGTCGAGCTCAGTTCCTGCTGGACCCTCTCCCCTCTGCAGTAGTTATTGTGAATAAAAGATATCCTTATCGGGTCCGGTTCTATTTATCTTTTACACTGACCAAAAGAAAGGTGGAGATGATGTTGTCTCCCATCTCTTAGATATGACAATTTTCACAACTACCCCATTGTGTAGGTATCATGGTGCATGATTTACCTAAGAGGAAACAGGCACAGAAAAGCTAAATAATCTGCCAGAGATTACATACTAATCAGTGGCAGCCCGGGCTTGAACCCACACAGTCGGATCCCAATTTGTATATTTTCCACCAATCTGTCCTAGTGCTTTAATCCAAACACTGCCTGAGAGCAACACCGTCATGTGAGAACTCTGAATGCGGTGTTCAATTCTCTACCTTGAAGACCGCTGGCTCCCACAAAGAGCTGTCTCAGTAGAGGAACGTGGACAAAAACTATGCTTTTAAAAGGTTTAAAAAGGGAAAGAGAGAAATTTATCCCAATAATAGCTTTGGGATATGCCACATGCCAGGCCAGAGGAAGGCTATTTTATTTACTGACATTTAAGAAGGGATAGATTTCCTTTGGAATAAAAGACCATTCAATTCCAATGTATATATGTGACAAAATGGAGGGGCGTAGTTGGGATAGGCGGGCGTGGGATGAGTTGCTGGGAAAGATTATGGAGACATCCAGTGAGATCACATTCTGATTTACAGGGATTTGAGGAACAAGTGTTGGGAAGGAAAAATTGTTCTCTACCCTTCAAAATTCTTCCAACTGGTGTAAGAATTAAATTGACATGAGACAGATTAACAGGAGAAAATTAAATTTGAATACATTATTACCAGGGTTCCATAGGAATGTGAGGTCCCCAAGCAGGAAGGCCACTGAGGTTTATAGCCTTTCTGAGCTAAGAAAGGCAGGGTTAGAGTCTCGGGGACTTCAAAAGGAAGGAAGACAATTCACAGGAAGATGACAAGGGTAAATATTTTGTAAACGAATATTTGCTGGGCCATCCAGAAACATGGGTCAAAGAGAGGAATTTAACAAGCAGACTTTGCTACCTGCCTCCCTACCCCCCTTAGTTCACATTATAATGTAGTTATCTATGGTGATAGCTTCCATTCTAAAGCATGTCCTCTAAATTATTTTAGGCATTTGGGGGAAAGGCAAAACGAAAAACTTCTTGAATCTTCTGTTTCTTAAAAATAATCAGCTTGAAATAATCCCCATGCAAAGAGACACAATTTGGTGTGGCAAATTTTGCTCCTCTACAGAAGGAGTCAGTAAATTAATAAAGAATCAAGCTAGTAAGGAGATTTAGGCAAAATTAAATCACTAAAGAAAGGAATTTGAAGTTAAGATTTGAGAGCTTCAGGCATCTTCCATGTAATGTTTCAAGATTCTCAGCTACATTTTAAATGGAATCTTATTACTCGTCCGTCCCTTCCTTCCTTCCTTCCTTCCTTCCTTCCTTCCTTCCTTCCTTCCCTCCATCCTTCCCTCCCTCCCTCCCTCCTTTCTTTCTTTCTTTCTTTCTTTCTTTCTTTCTTTCTTTCTTTCTTCTCTCTCTCTCTCCTGTATGTTTTTTTGTCCTTTTTTTTTGTATGTCAACAGTCATATATGAGCAATATTTTGTGTCATTAAAAATTCTATTTTATAAAAAATAACCCTAGTATTTTAACTTCCAATGAATTCTTCCTCACAAATCTATGGTATAAAATACATAAAAAGGAAGATGGGTGACCGTGAATTCTAGGACCCAGAGCCATTTGTGCTCTGTCATACTCCTAAGGCATCATGGTGCCATTTTGGTGGATCTAGCCTGAAAGACTCTTGCAATGGGCACTAGGAGCCAGGAGCCCAGGGATGAGGAACTCTCGGTCTTAGAACTCTGTGTTCCTCTCAGTGACTAAATCATCTGGAAAATTTCCATAATCTGAGTCTCCATTTCTTGTGTGTAAAATGAAAAACATTGGTCAGTTGACTTCTAGGATAATTTTCAGCTTCAGAATGTTGTGATCTTTAGAGCAAGCCCCCAAAATTGAAGGAATATGGTATCCTGGACGTGAATATCCTTTATTGTTGACTAGATTACTTTTGTATACTTCTTCTTATCCTGATTTGAAGGATTGCAAATTGGCAAGAATATCAAATTGCTGAAGAGACTAATTTCAAACCCAGGTACTTGAACTTGAGGCTCTCCACTTGAGCCTGGAGACTGTCCTGGCATTAGTGATTTCATCCTTTAAAATTGGGGAAAATGCTAAGAGGAAGCATAGTTATATATTTCTTTAAGTTCTATGATTTCACCACAATATATTCCTTTTCCTCATTTATCCCCAAACCCTTATACTTTGAAGCAGAGTTACTGTACCATTCAAGTGCTTTTTAATGCTCATGGAATAAAAGGTGATCCATTTTTTTTAACTGGTTCATGAAAATCCTTAACATCAATTATTGAAATGCTGTTCTGTAAAAAGTAAAAGAAAAAACCCTGTCTGTTGTAACTTTTCACACTGCATTTGGCAAGTAAAAACGTGTTTTAAAGAGGGAAAACTTCATGTTACTGATTTCAAATTCAATGTGGACCAAGTTAAAGCTATTTTTTTTCTCTCTCTCTCCTAGCCAGATTTGGGGATGTGGAGGGAAATTTTTAATGAATAATATGTACCTGAGACCCATTTTCAACCCTAGGCTAGTAAACACTCATTTGTACACATGCATATTTTTCCATACAGAGAAAGCGTATTATAAGGGCTGTTCTGCTCTATCGGTTATAGCAAATGTATGTTCTGAAAAATCCCCTAAATACCTAATTTTCTGGCAACAGGGACTATCTTATTAAAAAGTCATTTTAGTTTACTGTGTATTGCTAGGGAAACACACACACACACACACACACACACACACACACACACATACACACACACACATTAAATAAGCAGCTTACTGCTCAGTAGAGAATCCCTTTCAAAAGCACGATTAATAGAATGGGAGAGCTGGGAAGTGTCCGGGGATCCCACAGTCCCACGGGCACGCACTGTGGTCCTTGGAATGTCAGCATCATAAAAGGCTGTACATTCAGTAAATCAGACAGACCTCGGCTGGATCTTGGCAGGTGACATCAGACAATTTAGGCCACCTTCCATGCGTGGTTTTCTCGTGTTCTTTGAGAGTATTGCTATTATTAAACAAAAAAAAAAATTAGAGTCTATATTATTTAATTTTATTTTCTAGGTAATATATTAATGTTTCAAAAGCCAAATTACAAATAAATAAGTAAATAACATAAAAATATAATAAATATATATTACCCCACTATAGACATTTCCCTGCACCTTACAGTTTCCTCACCTAGAGATCTTTCCATTAAGTACCTAAGAGTTTATTTTTCTTTGTATTGTATGGATATGCCCTGACTTATTAAATTAAACCTTCCCTATACACCTTCAGGTGGTTTCCAGTCTTTTTCTTTCCTTTTTTAATTAATGCTGCAATAAATAACCATGTACATATAGCAGTTCACAAACATGGCACATAGAGCTGCAGAATTAATTTTTAGAAATAAAATTATTGGGTTAAAATGCTTGCTCCCTTGTTGTCTTGATATGATTTTCAAAATGCTCTCCGTAGCAGTTTTACCAATTTTCTTTGCCACCAGCACTGACAAAGAATGCTTACTAATCCCCAGGCGAATTTTGTTAGTATGTTGAAAATCTATTCGTGGTTTTTAATTAATGAACAGTCCAGCCAGATGTTTGCATTTGGGGAGGTGGTTGTTACTCTTAGTCTTATCAGTGTGTTGGATCTTTTATTTATTTTTTTTTAATTTTTTTTAACGTTTTATTTATTTTTGAGACAGAGAGAGACAGAGCACGAGCAGGAGAGGGGCAGAGAGAGAGGGAGACACAGAATCGGAAGCAGGCTCCAGGCCCTGAGCCATCAGCCCAGAGCCCGACACGGGGCTCGAACTCACGGACCGCGAGATCGTGACCTGAGCTGAAGTCGGATGCTTTAACCGACTGAGTCACCCAGGCGCCCCATGATCTTTTATTTATTAAGAAAATTAGCTTTTTGTCTGTCGTATGAATTACAAATGTGAATTATGTCAAAACTGTCATTATATATATATATATATATATCCATATATATATATATATATCCATATATATATATATATATATATATATATATATATATAATGACAGTTATATATATATATATATATATAAATATTATTTTTTTTTTTAATTTGAGGCAGTTTTAGAAGTTAAATGCTTTATGGAGCTTGATTTACAAAGTGAGAAAAGCCTCCCATTTCAGAACTATACAGGAATTATATTGTTTCTCCTATTAATACTTAGATGAATTTTGTATATTTCCTCTTTGTTTTCTATTTGGAAATTTTGTTGGTTATTGTTTTAAGTAGAGGCATATTCAGTTTTTATTTATTTTCACGTCTCTACACAGTCATGCCAAGACGTTTTTTTGAAGAGCCAACGTATCTTCCAATTATTTTAGACTTTACTTTTCTTATAACTACATTCCTGTATGGACATGGGCCTATTTGTAGGATATTTATTGTAATTATTTAATGCCTTAAATGTCTATAGCACATCAACAATGTTTTAATGATAGTTCCTTATAGTAATTTTAATATCTGGTGAGGTTATCTCTATTTATTACTATTTTATTCATATTTTTTCATGCTCTTCTTGATTAATTTGTTTTAGACTAAAAAATGGAAAGAATAATCTTGTTTAATTGAAATAAAAAGAGAAAAAAAATCCAAAAATGGTATTTTTCTGAGTATAATATTAAATATATAGTTTCACATGGAAAGATTTGACTTATTTACAATATTTATTGTTCCCATCCAAAATTACAAGGTGCCTTCCATTTTACTCAAGCTTTCTCTTATAGTCCTTCAAAAAACACTTAAAGTCTTAAAGTTTATTTCTGAGTATTTTATCTATGGTATTTCAGATCTTAAAAGGATTTCCTTTATCCCAGGTAATTTCTTTTTTCTTTTTTTTTAATACTTATTTATATTTGAGAGAGCCATCAGCACAGAGCCCCATGCAGGGCTCGAACTCACCAGTAGAGCCGTGAAATCATAACCTGAGCCGAAGTTGGACACTTAACCACACTTAACCGACTGAGCCACCTAGATGCCCCTGTGTCATGTAATTGCTAATTGCCCACTGTTTCTACTCATTTATATGAATTTACTTTGCATTCCACTCCTTTACTGGATTTCGTCATTGTTTCCAATGGTTTTTCAGTTGATTATTTGTCATTTTCCAGATAAACACTCATTTTACCTGCCTGTTGTGATAGTTTTAATTCTTACTTTACTATTTTTATACTTATAAAATACTATGTATTTATATTTGCTCACATTCAGAAATATGACAATTAACACTCAAGCATCCTTGTTCTTGACTTTAGTAACAATGCTTTCCTAGTTTCCTTTTGTGTCTGTTGCCTTTGAGGCTGAAATGAATATATATATATGTATATATATATATATATATATACATATATATATACACATATATATATTCATTTATATATAATATATATAAACTCATTATATATATAAATTCATTATATATATATTATATATATAATATATATGTATATATATATACGTATATATATGTATACGTATATATACATATATATACGTGTATATATATATATATATACGTATATATATATTTACAAAGTCTTATGTTCCCATTTTATTTTTTTCCTAAACGTAATGATAGTTGTTTAATTTTTTAAAGTTTACTTTAATGTCTATAGATGTCACATTTCTTCTGAACTATAATAATATGATTGATTTTATTAATACTAAAACATATTTTAATTTTTAAATTAATTTAAATAATATAAAAAATTTAAAAAAATTTTTGTTTTCCTTAATATTATGTAATGATGGTTCACTAATGTTTTCATATGCTGCTAAAAGCTGCTTATGGAAACTAGGGTTATGATTTTTGCATCAAATTATTTATTAATTCTTGTTATTTATTCCCCTTCCTCCCTATTACAGTAAATGGACAGATTTTATCTCTTGTTTTCTGCCAAATGCCTAGCACCTAAAACTGTGTCAGGCACACTGTAATTTCTGAAAGAATAATCTAATATTCATTCACGTCATAAATTGAGATTTTTCTGTTTTGCCTCTTTTGTTCAATTTCGGTGTCACCACACATGCGCTTGATAAAAAGCTTGAAACCCGTTTAAATAGTATTGGAATTGTCTCTGCTTTAAAGTTATAATTAGTGTAAATCTGCTGGAAAGCTTACCTTGGAAATCTAAATGTAGTTATGCGGCACTTAGAAACCTTCGTGTGGTAGCTTAAAAAACCTTTAGTTACCTTTAACATTAAAAAGAGATTTCTATCTAAACTCAGGTTATTAGCTAGTTTTATATGTAGTTTTTTTTACTGCTGTGTAATGGTGAGCCATATTTGTTTACCTATCTATCTATCATCTATCTATCTATCTACTACCTATCTACTATCTATCTATCATCTATCATCTATGTTAACCATCTGCTAATTTAAGAACAACAGTAGAAATCATACTTCCGTCTCACTAAATAATATAGCATTTTGTCTTGGTTTTGCAATCTGTGGAAATGAAATCATACCGTGTGTGGTAATGTATGGTATTTTAGTTCCCTAATATTTTAATAAACTCAATTTACTCTTGTTGTGGACTGCTGTAATTCATTGATTTTCACTGTAGTGCAATATTCCACATACTGACTTGTTAGCAGTTTCCTGCTGACAGGAGATGTACTACTTTTTTTTTTTAATATATGAAATTTATTGTCAAATTGGTTTCCATACAACACCCAGTGCTCCTCCCAAAAGGTGCCCTCCTCAATACCCATCACCCACCCTCCCCTCCCTCCCACCCCCCATCAACCCTCAGTTTGTTCTCAGTTTTTAACAGTCTCTTATGTTTTGGCTCTCTCCCACTCTAACCTCTTTTTTTTTTTTTTTTCCTTCCCTTCCCCCATGGGTTTCTGTTAAGTTTCTTAGGATCCACATAAGAGTGAAACCATATGGTATCTATCTTTCTCTGTATGGCTTATTTCACTTAGCATCACACTCTCCAGTTCCATCCACGTTGCTACAAAAGGCCATATTTCATTCTTTCTCATTGCCACATAGTATTCCATTGTGTATATAAACCACAATTTCTTTATCCATTCATCAGTTGATGGACATTTAGGCTCTTTCCATAATTTGGCTATTGTTGAGAGCGCTGCTATAAACATTGGGGTACAAGTGCCCCTATGCATCAGTACTCCTGTATCCCTTGGGTAAATTCCTAGCAGTGCTACTGCTGGGTCATAGGGTAGGTCTATTTTTAATTTTCTGAGGAACCTCCACACTGCTTTCCAGAGCAGCTGCACCAATTTGCATTCCCACCAACAGTGCAAGAGGGTTCCCGTTTCTCCACATCCTCTCCAGCATCTATAGTCTCCTGATTTGTTCATTTTGGCCACTCTGACTGGCGTGAGGTAATATCTGAGTGTGGTTTTGATTTGCATTTCCCTGATAAGGAGCGATGTTGAACATCTTTTCATGTGCCTATTGGCCATCTGGATGTCTTCTTTAGAGAAGTGTCTTTTCATGTTTTCTGCCCATTTCTTCACTGGGTTATTTGTTTTTCGGGTGTGGAGTTTGGTGAGCTCTTTATAGATTTTGGATACTAGCCCTTTGTCCGATATGTCATTTGCAAATATCTTTTCCCATTCCCTTGGTTGCCTTTTAGTTTTGTTGGTTGTTTCCTTTGCTGTGCAGAAGCTTTTTATCTTCATAAGGTCCCAGTAATTCACTTTTGCTTTTAATTCCCTTGCTTTTGGGGATGTGTCGAGTAAGAGATTGCTACGGCTGAGGTCAGAGAGGTCTTTTCCTGCTTTATCCTCTAGGGTTTTGATGGTTTCCTGTCTCACATTCAGGTCCTTTATCCGTTTTGAGTTTATTTTTGTGAATGGTGTGAGAAAGTGGTCTAGTTTCAACCTTCTGCATGTTGCTGTCCAGTTCTCCCAGCACCATTTGTTAAAGAGACTGTCTTTTTTCCATTGGATGTTCTTTCCTGCTTTGTCAAAGATGAGTTGGCCATACGTTTGTGGGTCTAGTTCTGGGGTTTCTATTCTATTCCATTGGTCTATGTGTCTGTTTTTGTGCAAATACCATGCTGTCTTGATGATGACAGCTTTGTAGTAGAGGCTAAAGTCTGGGATTGTGATACCTCCTGCTTTGGTCTTCTTCAAAATTACTTTGGCTATTCGGGGCCTTTTGTGGTTCCATATGAATTTTAGGAGAAGCATTCGAGAAGAATGCTGGTGCAATTTTGATTGGGATTGCACTGAATGTGTAGATAGCTTTGGGTAGTATTGACATTTTGACAATATTTATTCTTCCAATCCATGAGCAGGGAATGTCTTTTCATTTCTTTATATCTTCTTCAATTTCCTTCATAAGCTTTCTATAGTTTTCAGCATACAGATCTTTTACATCTTTGGTTAGATTTCTTCCTAGGTATTTTATGCTTCTTGGTGCAATTGTGAATGGGATCAGTTTCTTTATTTGTCTTTCTGTTGCTTCATTGTTAGTGTATAAGAATGCAACTGATTTCTGTACATTGATTTTGTATCCTGCAACTTTGCTGAATTCATGTATCAGTTCTAGCAGACTTTTGGTGGAGTCTATCGGATTTTCCATGTATAATATCATGTCATCTGGAAAAAGCGAAAGCTTGACTTCATCTTTACCAATTTTGATGCCTTTGATTTCCTTTTGTTGTCTGATTGCTGATGCTAGAACTTCCAGCACTATATTAAACAACAGCGGTGACAGTGGGCATCCCTGTCGTGTTCCTGATCTCAGGGAAAAAGCTCTCAGTTTTTCCCCGTTGAGGATGATGTTAGCTGTGGGCTTTTCATAAATGGCTTTTATGATCTTTAAGTATGTTCCTTCTATCCCGACTTTCTCAAGGGTTTTTATTAAGAAAGGGTGCTGGATTTTGTCAAAGGTCTTTTCTGCATCGATTGACAGGATCATATGGTTCTTCTCTTTTTTTTTGTTAATGTGATGTATGTATCACATTGATTGATTTGTTGAACCAGCCCTGCATGCCAGGAATGAATCCCACTTGATCATGGTGATTAATTCTTTTTATATGCTTTTGAATTCGATTTGCTAGTATCTTATTGAGAATTTTTGCATCCATATTCATCAGGGATATTGGCCTGTAGTTCTCTTTTTTTGCTGGGTCTCTGTCTGGTTTAGGAATCAAAGTAATACTGGCTTCATAGAATGAGTCTGGAAGTTTTCCTTCCCTTTCTATTTCTTGAAATAGCTTGAGAAGGATAGGTATTATCTCTGCTTTAAATGTCTGGTAGAACTCCCCTGGGAAGCCATCTGGTCCTGGACTCTTATTTGTTGGGAGATTTTTGATAACCGATTCAATTTCTTCGCTGGTTATGGGTCTGTTCAAGCTTTCTATTTCCTCCTGATTGAGTTTTGGAAGAGTGTGGGTGTTTAGGAATTTGTCCATTTCTTCCAGGTTGTCCAATTTGTTGGCATATAATTTTTCATAGTATTCCCTGATAATTGTTTGTATCTCTGAGGGATTGGTTGTAATCATTCCATTTTCATTCATGATTTTATCTATTTGGGTCATCTCCCTTTTCTTTTTGAGAAGCCTGGCTAGAGGTTTGTCAATTTTGTTTATTTTTTCAAAAAACCAACTCTTGGTTTCGTTGATCTGCTCTACCGTTTTTTTAGATTCTATATTGTTTATTTCTGCTCTGATCTTTATTATTTCTCTTCTTCTGCTGGGTTTAGGCTGCCTTTGCTGTTCTGCTTCTATTTCCTTTAGGTGTGCTGTTAGATTTTGTATTTGGGATTTTTCTTGTTTCTTGAGATAGGCCTGGATTGCAATGTATTTTCCTCTCAGGACTGCCTTCACTGCGTCCCAAAGCATTTGGATTGTTGTATTTTCGTTTTCGTTTGTTTCCATATATTTTTTAATTTCTTCTCTAATTGCCTGGTTGACCAACTCATTCGTTAATAGGGTGTTCTTTAACCTCCATGCTTTTGGAGGTTTTCCAGACTTTTTCCTGTGGTTGATTTCAAGCTTCATAGCATTGTGGTCTGAAAGTATGCATGGTATGATCTCAATTCTTTTATACTTATTAAGGGCTGGTTTGTGACCCAGTATATGATCTATCTTGGAGAATGTTCCATGTGCACTCGAGAAGAAAGTATATTCTGTTGCTTTGGGATGCAGACTTCTAAATATATCTGTCAAGTCCATCTGATCCAATGTATCATTCAGGGCCCTTGTTTCTTTATTGACCGTGTGTCTAGATGATCTGTCCATTTCTGTAAGTGGAGTGTTAAAGTCCCCTACAATTACCACATTCTTATCAATAAGGTTGCTTATGTTTATGAGTAATTGTTTTATATATTTGGGGGCTCCGGTATTCAGCGCATAGACATTTATAATTGTTAGCTCTTCCTGATGGATAGACCCTGTAATTATTATATAATGCCCTTGTTCATCTCTTGTTACAGCCTTTAATTTAAAGTCTAGTTTGTCTGATATAAGTATGGCTACTCCAGCTTTCTTTTGGCTTCCAGTAGCATGATAAATAGTTCTCCATCCCCTCACTCTCAATCGAAAGGTGTCCTCAGGTCTAAAATGAGTCTCTTGTAGACAGCAAATAGATGGGTCTTTTTTTTTTTTATCCATTCTGATACCCTATGTCTTTTGGTTGGCGCATTTAATCCATTTACATTCATTGTTATTATAGAAAGATACGGGTTTAGAGTCATTGTGATGTCTGTATGTTTTATGCTTGTAGTGATGTCTCTGGTACTTTGTCTCACAGGATCCCCCTTAGGATCTCTTGTAGGGCTGGTTTAGTGGTGACAAATTCCTTCAGTTTTTGTTTGTTTGGGAAGACCTTTATCTCTCCTTCTATTCTAAATGACAGACTTGCTGGATAAAGGATTCTCGGCTGCATATTTTTTCTGTTTAGCACACTGAAGATCTCGTGCCAATCCTTTCTGGCCTGCCAAGTTTCAAAAGAGAGATCAGTCACGAGTCTTATAGGTCTCCCTTTATATGTGAGGGCACGTTTATCCCTTGCTGCTTTCAGAATTTTCTCTTTATCCTTGTATTTTGCCAGTCTCACTATGATATGTCGTGCAGAAGATCGATTCAAGTTACGTCTGAAGGGAGTTCTCTGTGCCTCTTGGATTTCAATGCCTTTTTCCTTCCCCAGTTCAGGGAAGTTCTCAGCTATAATTTCTTCAAGTACCCCTTCAGCACCTTTCCCTGTCTCTTCCTCCTCTGGGATACCAATTATGCGTATATTATTTCTTTTTAGTGTATCACTTAGTTCTCTAATTTTCCCCTCATACTCCTGGATTTTTTTATCTCTCTTTCTCTCAGCTTCCTCTTTTTCCATAACTTTATCTTCTAGTTCACCTATTCTCTCCTCAGCCTCTTCAATCCGAGCTGTCGTCGTTTCCATTTTGTTTTGCATTTCGTTTAAAGTGCTTTTCAGCTCCTCGTGACTGTTCCTTAGGCCCTTGATCTCTGTGGCAAGAGATTCTCTGCTGTCCTGTATACTGTTTTCAAGCCCAGCGATTAATTTTATGACTATTATTCTAAATTCACTTTCTGTTATATTATTTAAATCCTTTTTGATCAGTTCATTAGCTGTTGTTATTTCCTGGAGATTCTTCTGAGGGGAATTCTTCCGTTTGGTGATTTTGGATAGTCCCTGGAGTGGTGAGGACCTGCAGGGCACTTCCCCTGTGCTGTGGTGTATAACTGGAGTTGGTGGGCGGGGCCGCAGTCCGACCTGATGTCTGCCCCCAGCCCACCGCTGGGGCCACAGTCAGACTGGTGTGTGCCTTCTCTTCCCCTCTCCTAGGGGCGGGATTCCCTGTGGGGTGGCGTGGCCCGTCTGGGCTACTTGCACACTGCCAGGCTTGTGGTGCTGGGGATCCGGTGTACTAGCTGGGGTGGGTAGGCGAGGTGCACGGGGGCAGGAGGGGCAGGCTTAGCTCACTTCTCCTTAGGTGATCCACTTCAGGAGGGGCCCTGTGGCAGCGGGAGGGAGTCAGATCCGCTGCCGGAGGTTGGGCTCCACAGAAGCACAGAGTTGGGTGTTTCCGCCGAGCGAGCAAGTTCCCTGGCAGGAACCGGTTCCCTTTGGGATTTTGGCTGGGGGATGGGCGGGGGACATGGCGCTGGCGAGCACCTTTGTTCCCTGCCAAGCTGAGCTCTGCCGTCTGGGGGCTCAGCAGCTCTCCCTCCCTTTGTCCTCCAGCCTTCCCGCTTTCTGAGCAGAGCTGTTAACTTCTGACCTCCCAGACGCTAAGTCACGCTTGCTGTCGGAACACAGTCCTTCCGGCCCCTCCGCTTTTGCCAGCCAGACTCGGGGGCTCTGCTTGGCCGGCGAGCCGCCCCTCCACCCCGGCTCCCTCCCGCCGGTCCGTGGAGCGCGCACCGCCTCGCCGCCCTTCCTCCCCTCTTCTGTGGGCCTCTCGTCGGCACTTGGCTCCAGAGACTCCGTTCTGCTAATCCTCTGGCGGTTTTCTGGGTTCTTTAGGCAGGTGTAGGTGGAATCTAAGTGATCGGCAGGACGCGCGGTGAGCCCAGCGTCCTCCTACGCCGCCATCTTCTCTGAATTCGAGATGTACTACTTTAAATATATTTGCCTCCATCCCCTGGTACTCAAGAGTTTATAAGCTACTTTCCATATATATATATATATATATATGTGTGTGTGTGTGTGTATGTATATACATATGAGTGTGTGTGTGTATATATATATATATAAAATATATATATATATATATATATAATATATATATATATATATATATTTTTTTTTTTTTTTTTTTTTTTTTTTGTTGGGGGAGAGAGGGAGAGCATGTGCCCAAGTGGAGAATGGCAGAGAGAAAGACTGTCAGTGCAGAGTCCCATGCGGGGCTCGATCTCATGAACCGTGAGATCAGGATCTGAGCTGAAACCAAAAGTCAGGCTCTTAACAGACTGAGCCACCCTGGCGACCCTAAGCTAGTTTCATGACTGGGACTGCTGGTGGGTATTATGCATCTGTTCAAATCCGTAACTCCCAGTTGTTTGTCAAAATGCTTGTATTAATTTACAATCCCACCAGCAGTGTGCCAAGGTTCAAGTTAATGAATATTCACAGCTAATATTTGATATTATCAGACATCAATTTTTTTGCCAATCTCATGGTGTAAAATGATTCTTACTGTGGTCTTAATTTACTTTTCCCTGCTTGCTAATGAAGTGGAGTGTATTTCACATGCCGCTGTTGACCACTTATGTTTATTGGCCATTCCTCCTTCCTTTTCTGTGCAAGTTCAGTTTAGTTAACTACTAATTTGACTTTTGTAATGGTTACTTCTTTAAGGGTTTAATGTTTTTCAGTATTTCTATGTTTTTCTTGTGTCAGTTTTAGTAATTTATAATTTCTAGAATTCCTTCTGAGTTTTAAACATATTGACATACGGTAATTCATAAATTTTTTTTGGATTTTTGTTTTTCTTGTTTTAATTTGTCGGCTATCTACTTACGGTTTCCTTTTTATGCCTAATATTGTGTATTTAAGCCTGATGTTTTTACTGATTCTTACCAAAGGATGATTTATATATTTCATCTTTATTGTTCTTTTATTCAAAGGTTCGAGTTGCTTCTGTTGGGTCTCATGCTGACTTTAGCTTTATCCTTCTTGAGGGTCCCCAGCTTAGTTGAAGAATCTCAAGTTCATCTTCCACCTTTACCCAGGCCAAGTCAGATGCTCATAGCAGTATTGGCATTCACGAAACTCTTGTCTTAGTTTTGCTTATCTTCCCCCCTCCCTTGTTTTTCACCCTGGGTTGCTATTGTTATTGTTGTTTCATTTATGTTTAAAATTTTACCCTTAAAGATTTTCTTTAATTTCTAATGAGCCAACGAGTACCTTAGAAATTACAAATTTGTAATTTCTGCGTGTGTAATGGGTCTGGGTATATTTTAACAGGAAAGTTCTTCAGAGAATCCAGCCTAATATATATTCTTAGAAATCAAAGATTCCATGCATCTACATTCAAACATCTATAAATATTTAATTTATGTGTATCTGTTATAATCATCATAAAGTTGAGTTTTGCTTCATTATAAAATATGAATTTTTCTTAAAATCGAGTTTAGTTCATTTATATTTATGGATATACATATGTGCTAAGGTTTATTTTGTGAGTTTATTATATATTCTGTTTGTATACTCTTTAAAAAGTGTTTCATCAAGAAATCTTTCCTCTTTAAAAAAAAATGTGTTTACCTGGTATTTTGGAAGGTCTCTGTTGGTTACCTTAATAAATATAATTTTTAGCTGATATCCTTAAATTTCTATCCATAATTATACCTTAAATTCTTATATCTTAAGACATTTGTATTTTTTTTACTGATTATCTTCAACAAACTATGAGCTCACAATTAAAATTTGCCAAATACATAAATGAATTGATCATAATGAGTGATAATAAGCAAAAATAATAGATTGTATTTAATTTTCCCTGAGAAATTCAGATAGTGAGTTTATGAAATACAAAATATAGGGGCACCTGGGTGGCTCAATCAGTTAAGCCTCTGACTCCTGACTTCAGCTCAGGTCATGATCTCATGGTTCATGGGATCGAGCCCCATATGGGGCTCTACAGTGATAGTACAGAGCCTGCTTAGGACTCTCACTCTCCCTCTCTTTCTGTCCCTCCACTTCTCACATCCCCTCTTTCTCTCTCTCTCTCTCTCTTTCTCAAAATAAATAAATAATTTTTTTAAAAAATGTAGTACAAACTATGAATAGTTGTTATGTTAAAGGTTGAATAAATAAATTGGAAGTAAAAAATTGACTAACGAATATAAAAATAAAAATGCACGGCAAATATTAAAAATATCCAAATGGAATGATGCCTGGGTGGCTCAGTCGGTTAAGCATCCAACTTTGGCTCAGGTCATGATCTCACAGTTTGTGGGTTCAAGCCCCACATCAGGCTCTGTGTTGACAGCTCAGAGCTGGAGACTTCTTCCAATTTTTTGTCTCCCTTTCTCTCTGGCCCTCCCCCACTTGGAGTCTGCCTCTCTCTCTCTCTCTTTCTCTCTCTCTCTCTCAAAAATAAACAAACATTTAAACATTAAAAAAATCCAAATATCTAATAAAAAAATTGTCGAAAGAACAAATTCAATGTATGTGTAGCAGTAGGTGAGACATCGTTAAGTAAAAAAGATCATGTTTGTTTGTTTTTAAACTCAGAGTACAGCACAGAGAAAGAAGTATGAGGATAATACGCACGAAAGATTAAGAATAGAGAGGATACACAGAGGTGTGGGACGCCTGTATATAAAGTTTCAGAAGGAAGAAACTGAGACAAAGTACTTGTGGAGATAATAACCGAGAATTACACACGTATGATTAAAGATGTGATCTTACATACACAGAATGACAAATATAAAAACAGTCTGTATCGTGGTGCCTTGAAATAAAACCTGAGAAAACCAAGGGCCGTGAAAAGATATTAAAAGCATCTCTGAAGGTCAAAAGTTATCACATACCTAAGAATGACAATTAGCTGGCCAACAGGCGTGTATCAAGCAGCAGCAAAGGGGAGCCAGGCATACACCTGCTATTGTCAGAGCTCTGAAAGAAAACAATATTCACTTGGGATACCCAATAAATGAAGACGGATTCGTTGAATTATTAGGTTATTGTTAACATACTGAGGTCTTTGTGAAATCATTTTCAAATGTAGGTCTTGTTTGTATAGACAATACACCCTTGTATAGTAATACAACACAATATATATAACATAAGACAAATATAACACAGATGTAATATAGAAAACAAGTTAAATAGAGCAATGATCTTTTTTGTAGTAGGCTTTGAAATGGCTCCCAATGATCTCTGCCTCTTAATATTTACACATTGTGCTATCCCCTCCCTTGTTATATCAGGCTGATGGGCCATAGGACGTAGCAGGATCGATGATATTGTAGGTTTTGTTTCTCGCTTCTGGGCCACTTATCCTCGGGGATAAGTAAACTGTCCTGCGAGGAGATGCTTATCTGGTGAGCATCGGAGGCCTTCAGCCCACAGCCAGCAGAGAGTGAAGGGTTCTGGCAAATAGACACACAATTGACATTAGAAATTGATCTGTTAGCCTCAGTCGAAGCTTGACATGACTGCCCATCAGTTGACATATAGATTTCAACCTGAGCCAGAACCACCCAGGTAAACTGCTTCTGAATCCCTGAACCACACACACACACATAAAACAAAACAAAAATCTGTGAGATGAAAGGTTTTGTTCAAGCCATTAAGTTTGAAGCAATTTGCTGTATGGCAATAAACAACTAATGCATTACTTAACATGTGTCTTAGCTCAGGCTGCCACCCAATACCGTAGACTGGGAAGTTCTAGCAATAAGAATTATTTCTTTCAATTCCAAGGGATAAGTCCAAGATGAAGGTGTCAGCCTGTTGGATGCCCAGTGAGGGCTTTCTTCTTGGATTACAGATGGTCATCATCTCCCTGTGACCTCAGATGACAGAGAGAAAGGAAGCAAGCATGCCTCTACCATCATGGGTGCACCACCTTCATGACCTCATTTCAACCTGATTACCTCCCATGGACTCAGTCTCCCAATGCCATCGCATTGAGGGCTAGGGTTTCAACATGTAAATTTGGGGGAGGAGTCAGTCTCCCAATGCCATCACATTGGGACTTAGGGCTTCAACATGTAAATTTGGGGGAGGAGTCAGTCTCCCAATGCCATCACATTGGGGGCTAGGGTTTCAACATGTAAATTTGGGGGAGGAGTCAGTCTCCCAATGCCATCACATTGGGACTTAGGGCTTCAACATGTAAATTTGGGGGAGGAGTCAGTCTCCCAATGCCATCACATTGGGGGCTAGGGTTTCAACATGTAAATTTGGGGGAGGAGTCAGTCGCCCAATGCCATCACATTGGGGGCTAGGGCTTCAACATGTAAATTTGGGGGAGGAGTCAGTCTCCCAATGCCATCACATTGGGGGCTAGGGCTTCAACATGTAAATTTGGGGGAGGAGTCAGTCTCCCAATGCCATCACATTGGGGGCTAGGGTTTCAACATATAAATTTGGGGGAGGAGTCAGCACAACTCAGTCCGTAACAATGTAAGAAAAACATTAATATTTTGGTGGCTACATTCCCAGTAACAATTAATTACAGAAGTTCTTTCAGAGTCACAAAATCATAGATGACATGATTCAAGATACCTGGGACATCAAACAGCGTGTTCCAGAATCTGCTTGATTTCCCTTTCTGGAACAGTCTCTTATTCGTACTTCCCTTCCCCCCACCCGTTACATGCACTGTTAATTTTATATAAAGAAGATTATCCCATTGCTTTTTCACTCAAAAATGTGTTATGGGGTTCTTTCCAACTCAGTGTAAAATATATATATATATATGTGTGCATCAAATTTTGTACAGGCTGCAAAGTACTCCATTACTTGAATAACCATCATTTATATAACCTATCCAATATTGATGTGCATTTCGCTTGTTTCCATTGCTTTGATTAACAAAACTGAGACGAATATCCTTGCACGTTCATCTTTGTACTACTGCTAAATCACTGCCTTAGGAAAAGTTTCTAAAAGTGCAGCAGCTTTGCAGAACCAATGGGTAGCACATTTCAAATGGTTTATTTTCCTTTTCTGTTTGAAAGTATATGTTCATCTTTTTCTGAAGTGATATGATTGTCTCCTGCCAAAAAGGGGAACCAAACTAAACTCCTTCCTACTTCACCCCAAATGTATCATTCCGGGGTTTTCTAATTTACTATCATTAGTTATTTAGACAAAGGAGGAGTCGTATTTCAATTTTTTTCATGTCACACCTTTTAAAATCAGTGTTAATTTAATATAATATGACGTTGATATTTGAGCACTATCTTGCTTGCTTCAACTTTATCAAATTTACTTTGAATTGCAAAAGTAATGTATCCTCTCTATAATAAGGTTAACTATCGAAGTAAAAATTTACTTAAATTTGGCCATACGCACTGAAAGGCAAAGCTGCCCTAAGTGGCCAGTGGGGGTGCCTTTTCTCCAGCCATGGCCTGGACTCACCAACAAAGAAGGAGAAAACTTTTTCTTTTTTTAATGTGTATTTATTTTTGATAGAGAAAGAGTGCAAGCGGGGGAGGGGCAGAGAGAGAGGGAGACACAGAATCTAAAGCAGGCTCCAGACTCTGAGCTGTCAGCACAAAGCCGATGCGGGGCTTGCACTCATGAACTGCAAGATCATGACCTGAGCCAAAGTCGGACGCTTAACGGACTGAGCCACCCAGGCACCCCAACCCTGTTTTAACTTAGCCCAGCCCCTCATTCTTCTTATTTCCCTTGTTTCAGAGTCACATTTTGCATGTTGGTGGGGTAGCAGAGCTTTCGATAGCATTAGACTGTGTTGTCGCAGAACAGAAGAGATACATGCTGTTTAAAAAGTAGACTGGCAGGGACTCCTGGGTGGCTCAGTTGGTTAAGCATCGGACTTCAGCTCAGGTCAAGATCTCACAGTTCGTGGGTTCAAGCCCGGCATTGGGCTCTGTGCTGACAGTTCAGAGCCTGAAGCCTGCTTCATATTCTGTATCTCCCTCTCTCTCTGCTCCTCCCCCATTTGTGCTCTGCCTCTCTCACTCTCAAAAATGAATAAATGTTTGGGGCGCCTGGGTGGCTCAGTTGGTTAAGCGTCCGACTTCGGCTCAGGTCATGATCTCACGGTCTGTGAGTTCGAGCCCCGCATCGGGCTCTGTGCTGACTGCTCAGAGCGTGGAGCCTGTTTCAAATTCTGTGTCTCCCTCTCTCTCTCTCTGACCCTCCCCCGTTCATGCTCTGTTTCTCTCTGTCTCAAAAATAAATAAATGTTAAAAAAAAATTTAAAAATGAATAAATGTTAAAAAAATTTTTAAAAAAAGGTACACTGGCGGGAAACTTAAAAAAAAAAAAAAAAAGGTAAACTGGCAGGACGCCTGGGTGGCTCAGTCAGTTAAGCAACTAACTTCGGCTCAGGTCATGATCTCATGGCTCATGGGTTTGAGCCCTGCATCAGGCTCTGTGCTGACAGCTCAGAGCCTGGAGTCTGCTTCAGATTCTGTGTCTCCCTCTCTCTCTGTTCCTCTCCTGCTCATTCTCTGTCTTTCTCTGCCTCTCAAAATAAATAAATGTTAAAAAAAATTAAAAAAAAAGTAGATTGGCTTGGGATGCTTGGGTGGCTCAGTTATTAAGCATCTGACTCTTGATCTTAGCGCAGGTTTTGATCTCATAGTTCTGAGTTCAAGCCCTGAATTGGACTCCAATGCTGGGCATGGAGCCTACTTAAAAAAAGAGAAAAAGAAGAAAAAGTAGACTTGCTCAAATATAGGTATATCTGGGAAATTTCTGAAGAATGCCAATAAACTAACTGGAATCAAACAGCCTAGATCCAGATTAAGCTGACAGAAGCACATGGATGATTCTGAATCCTGAACCCAGCGCTGAGGCCATGAGAACCCAAGCTTAGGGAAGAGGATTTGGAGATACCAAGCACTAAGGGATGTACTTTCACAGTATAAGAAATGGTCCTTCCTCATTTTGTGGAGTTTAGGGATGGGAGGAAGCCCTTAAAATAACTGATTATGGACTTCTTCTCATCCTTGGGTCATGAGGACACCAGGACATTTAAATTTTATTATGTTTTCATTTTTAAAAATGTGACATTTATTGCACTATGATTATCATGGAATAACCAATGACAGTAAAACTCAGATTGTTTCATTCATTCATTCATTCATAAATTCGTTCATTCATTCATTCATTCTTCCAGATACCTATTGTTAGCCTACTGAAGAATGTAAGTATAATAATGGATAGACATGTTACTGTTCTCACACAACTTCCAGTTGAATATGGAAGGTAGACTTTAAAATATCACAGAAACAGGGGCACCTGGGTGGCTCAGTCGATTAGGAGTCTGACTTTGGCTCAGGTCACGATCTCACGATTTGTGGGTTCGAGCCCCACGTCAGGCTCTGTGCTGACAGCTCGGTGCCTAGTGCCTGCTTTGGCTTCTGTGTCTGTCTCTCTGCCCCTTCCCCCCTTGTGCTCTGTCTCTCTCTCTCTCTCTCTCTCTCTCTCTCACTCTCTCTCTCTCTCTCTCAAAAATAAATAAAATGTAAAAAATTAAAAAAAATATCACCGAAACACATATATGATTATAAATTATTATATCTTCCAGATTAAGAAGATGACTTCATCAATCAAACTCATTACCAACTTTAGCCAGGATTTCCCTGCTCAGAATACTAGTTCTAAACCAGTTCCTAAAGACAGAAAAAGAAATAGCATCTTTGATGATGGTGGGGCAGGAAAGAACTTCACAAATTCCCATATGAAAAAGTGCCCCTTGACTTTTTTTTTTCTTTTTTGCACCTGTCAATATCCATGTGTGACTTAAATGCATATGCCCTTTTGTATATTGTCTTTATTTATAGGGAAGATATCAAATCCCTGAAGGTAGAGACTTTATTCACTGTATTTGTACTGCCCAGAAAAGTTCCAAAGGCATAGTACATACTTGGCAAAAGTTTGCTAAATAAGCAAATAAATCTGAGTCATGGCTGCTTAGGATGTCAATATCCAAGCTGCCATATGAAACAATGCGAAAATCTTGAACAACTATAACATTTATTTCTACAAAGGCCAGATGTCGTGAACTGTGAGATTGTGAGATATATAACACATACGATATTTGACTTCTCAGTTCCTTCTCTTCAAACCCAGAAACATTGACTTTCCTTCTCTTCAGCCGGTCCCCAAAAGCCTTGGAAGACCGCAGACTTGTAACACTGTGTGCCAGCCTTCTTCGTCCCTCGTCTCTGAACCCAATGCATTCACTCATCCCTTCTTTCCTTTTAGATATAAACACTGCAAATCTTACTTCTTAAAAGTGCAGTGAAGCATTGTTATACTGTCAATGTTCCCATTAAGGCACAGAGAAAACATCCCAGTTTGCATCATAAATATGCCTCTGCCCTTATTCATTAAGAAACCGTTTTCCCCTCTTTCCAACTTTTGTGCTTAGGAGGAAACCCGCCCTTCATTGTTTTTCCACAGCTTTGCTCTCTGCGTCCTCACGCATTCTCTAATGTTTTGCTGAAATACAGGGATATCTCGATGTCTTGCTCTCATCCCCAAAACACTTGCTCAATACAATTGCCTGCTACCCAAGGTCTTCTTTCCTATAAGCTACTATACAAGGTGATTCCTCCTTTTCATGGAAGATGTCACCTAAACGGGATTCCCCCCACCCCCTCACTTCTACCCAACCTACCAACATTTGTGTTACAACCTTCAGTGGCTCACTGACACTTCAGCAACAGGAATTAAAGCTGTATGCTTCTCCCTTGCTGAGGCCTTGGTGTTGAACTTTTTCATTCCCTCTAGACAGGTATGGCTGTTGTATACCATCATACCATACGGTATACATCACATACCATATCATGGTGTATAACACCACGTTATCATACCATCATATATTTGCCAAACAGGGGTGGAATGAGAGAACTTAGCTTTGATTCTGAATCACTTTAATGCTGCTCTTTTCCCTTTTAATACTCTCTCCTTTCTTTTTCCAGTAGATGTAGCCAACCTACAGCATCCCTACCTCAGCCGATAGGGGTTGGACATGGAGGTCAGTTGTACACTCTGATAGGTCTGGATAGAACGATGCATACCCTTTTTTTCCTTTTTGATCTAATTACGATGTTTTCTCAAGGATGTTAGCCACGCTTTCTGATAGTAATAAAAATGATAAAATAAAAAACATGAATACAGAGCGGCAGTGTATTGATGGTGGGTCACATTTCAATGAACCTTTACAACGCGGAGTTACGCATAACAGAGCCTTCACAGGAAAACAGGGAAGGGGTACCTATCCCAGGCTTCAGGATTCAAATGTTCACTTCATCTCTTGAGTTCTTTCAGACTTTGAAGGCAGTGCGTTTCTCTTATGGAAACAGCCAGACTCTGGGAATTGTAACGGTGTTTCTGGTTGTAGAATGAGTACATGTAGAATGTGTCATGAGTACAGAGGATTTGTCTTTCAGCTTTACTCTAGGATGAGCAAGGTAGAGAAATCCACAGTTGGCGACTTTGCCTCTTGACCCTCTCAAGAATTATGTCCCCAAATCTCCAAGAATTCCATACTATTGGTGGATCTCCGGAGGACAGCACCAGAGATACTGAAAATAAAACCATTCAAAGGGATGGCAATTATAAATAACTCCTTTTCCTTTCCCTTGACTTTACACATAGTCACTCTACATTATTCAGGCATCGACTATCCATGCTGTGAATAATTCAGTCTTCCCCTGCCTCCTTTTCCTCTTGATGTCTGATTTTTGCCCTCTTTTGAGTCATGAGAAATTTCACTGAGGTGGAAAAAGAAAGGGAACCAACATTAAAGAGATGGGTAATCTATGTCCCTTAATAGCAGATCTGTTAAAAAAATGCTATTATTTTGGATAGCAACAACACAATTTTTAAATATATGTATACAGATAAAACAATATGGTGACACTAAAAAGATAGATAGGAACAGTGCTTAAGATTTCCATTCAGCATTTATTATGAGTTATGTGCCAAGCATTAAAATAGGTGCTCTTGATATAGTTTTGAGTAAAAATCATAGCAAAAACTGCAACAACAACAACAACAATAATCATAAATGGTAACTCACCCTTTAGAATCGTGCCTTCTAGTTGGGCAAAACAAATGAAAAATAAATAAATAAATAAATAAATAAATAAATAAATAAACAAATATGAAAATTTTAGACAATTATAAATGTTCAAACAGACCAGTGGGATAAGGAGAGAGACGATGAGGGAATTTCTCCAATACTGGGATTAATGTTACATTCTACGTTGAGGTGCAAAAAGCTCAATGGGATGATTAAAGAGTGAGTGTGGCCCAATTCAGCAACAGGTCATAAAAAAACCAGTGAAACACAGAATCACCAAGTAGCCTAGCAATCCCATGCCTGGATACATACTCAAAACAATTGAAAACATTTGTTCATTCAAAAACACGCACACGAATGTTTGGAACCCCGGAACTCATAGCCAAAGAGTGGAAACAAGTCAAATTTCCATCAACTGATGGACAGATAATAGCGACAGTATGATATACCTACACAAGGAAATATGTGGATATACTAAAAGCCACTGAATTGTACACTTCAAAAGGGTAAATTTTAAGATACATGAACCATATCTCAATAAAAGAGAACTTGGTAACTTACACGTCTACCTGCTACAGAAAGTAATATCTTCAAAACCAAATTCTGATTATGTCACTCACAAGTTTAAGTTAACAGGTCCCCTGGACCTCTAGGATAAAATTCAAGTATGTGGAGTCAACACACATGTTCTTTATTATCTGGTCTCTGCCTGAGTCCCCAGCCTCTTCTGTAGCCATTCGTCTCCACCACTCTCTTGAGTCGCAAAAAATGCTTGCCTTTGCCTTCCCACTCCATGAGCTTTCCCGCACATTATATTTCCTCAACTCCTGCTTCTTGGAATAGTTCACCTTGCTCTGTCTTCAACCAGTTGATTGCACCTGTTCTCCAAAAGTGAATGCAAAATATTAGCATATTCGCAGTGACCTCCTTTCAGAGCCCTCAGCCCAGTTTAGAGACACTTGCCCTGTGGTCCCGTGGAAACTTCTGCACTTCATAGACCTTTTTCACATGGTATTATCAGTTTCTGTTTATACGTTCATCTCCTCCTTTGCGTGGTATGCTTTGTGAGAGCAGGGATCGTTCATGTTTTCTTCATTGTGTCTTCGACCCTTGTCCGTGCAAGTGCTGTGACTTGAATGCAAACGTGTGAGTTTTCAGACCAAAGAAGTGAATGAGCTCATAAATGAAGAGAATTTTTAAACATGTGGTGTGAACCTTGGTAAAAGCTTCTATTTATACAAAAGGGGGGGGGGTGTAGGACACCAGAGTAAGGAAATAAGGTTTGTCAGAAAGAATAAGAGCTCCCTAACTTATTACATGTAGATCCACTTTTTGTGGGATGTCCATAAAATGTATTACGCATATTCAACCATTAATGAGAGTAATGTAGGGTGCTGTTTGATATACTTATTCTAGGCCAACAGGTGTAAACCAACATGGGCAACCAAGATGGTGTCCATATCAAGGATTATTTGCCCATTCTATTGTTGTTGGGTATTGGAGTGATTTACAGATTTTTGCTATTATAAATGTTTTTCCCCCCGATATCTCATGACTTACCTCCTCATTTCATTCAGTCTCTGCTCAAGTGTCATCTGTTTGGAAAAGTCTCCTCTGATACCTAAAAGAACTACCTTTATGTGGTCATCTGTGATCATATATTATCGCTTATTGTTGTCAGACTCTCTAGCTACAATACAAGGTCTAAAAAAGAATGGATGTTTGTCTCCAAATCCTAGAATGGTATCCAGCTCATAGTACGTGCTCAACAAATACTTGCTGAATTAGTTAAAGAGTAATGCTGTGAGCCTAAATATTGTCTTTATCTTTTTAAAGGGTTACTTAGTAGAAATCAGATTATAAAAATCAATATATATTGTTTTCGAGAACCATTTCACATTGCCATTTTTTGACCAAAGCTGCACCAATTTTCCAGTTAAACAAATTTTCCAGGAATAAAATTTAATTTGCATCTCACCCACATAATAGCCAGTATCTAGTATATGAAATATAATAAGACATTTGTACACTGTGGTCAATTTGTTAAGCATAAATAACAATAAACCAATAAAAATGCCCTTTCTAATACCCTGAGCTCACACTATGTTGATCACAGATATAAAATTTTAATGCTTTTCAATGTGAAACTAATTTCATATACATTAACCTTTGAAATCCATACTTGCGTATGAAATAACCAGTTCAGGCATTTACATAATTTTAAGATAAATGCGAATGACTCTCCATGGTGACAGTTGAGAGGCTAAGGAAACATTAAAGCAAACTTTAGCAAGTAGAAATAAAAAGAATTAAGTTAGTTTATTCAGAAGAATTGTACTGTTTTGCCAGAACATAGGCACACAGAAAGAATAAGGTTTATCATCAGTATGCCTGAGACAAATAAAAAGAAACAGCAGAGTTAAGTGACTTTATCAAAACTGCATAGGCCAGTTTCCCTAGCAATAAGAGCCCCATCTGTCCGTACTTACATTATTTTTAATTATGCAAAAATGGGGTAAATCGTAAATAAATGATAAAGCATTGTGGAAAAAGTGGAAGAAGGGTTTGGGTGGGTGTGAAAAAAAAGTGAAATTTCATGCAGGAGAAGATCTTGAGGTGTGTATACACAAAAGTTATCTTGAACTTGTACATATGGAGAGCTTACATCAAGGTATGTCTTGACCCCTCAATGGGTTGGTAAGAGTTCACAGTATACGTGCTACCCTCTGTGTTCCTTTGTTGCCCCAAGTTCTACCCTCACCTCCAGCTGAGGATCACCAGATAGAATGCAGATGGCTTTCATGGGCTTGCTCGGCCCCATTCAGTCCCTGAAGCCACCAAAATGAGACCTTCAAGAACTGAGGAGCCCCATTCTTATTAGTGAATGGCCTGAGAAGACTGTGAAGTTGTCCCCACCCGTGTCCCCGAAAACAGACGCAGAAAGTTCTAGACACCAAGTGTCCACTGAGCTGTCAGTCCCTGTGACCCACCCCTGGCCTGGCCCTGCTCTCTACATCCCATGGTGGCTTCCCACTGGTACTGGAGTGTGCTTTGTCAACTCATTCCATAACACTCCCTCTTCCTGGCCACAGAGCTAGTATCTGCTACCAATTCTATTGTTCAGTACACTACGCAAACTTTCATTATCGATGGCTTGCTTGAGTGTCACGGTTTATAAGTCTCAATTTGGAAGCGGCTCAGGTTGTGACAGTAAACACATACACACACACACACACACACACACGCTGACAATCACACACGTTGTAATAACAGTAAATACTGGCACGCTGAGTTAATTTCATAGACACACTTAGCTAATTTGCTTATGTGTCTGTGATGTGCTGTGTGTGTGTGTGTGTGTGTGCGTGTGCGCGCCTGCGTTTTTTGTGGACAATTTTGGAATGTAAAGTTTTCTCTCACAAACTGAAGTCACTTCCCTCAAAAAGACAGTAAACAAATGCAAACAGTAAAAGCTCTGACCTTCGGTCCTTCCTTAGTTCTAGAATAAAACTGGAACTTCATAGCTCAGCACAAATTACCCTCCATGATCTTGCTCTCCCCTACCTGTCCGGCTTATCTATTACTGTGCGTAGTCTCCCCTCCTCTTTCTTGGTCAGGAATTCTAACTGCCTCTAACTTCTCTGCTCCACGCACCTGAAAAGTAATAATCTGAGATGTTTCCACCATCGGGTCTTAACTCATACTGTTCTCTCAACCTCTCTGTCCCTCAAGATCAGCCCAGATAATATCACTTTGTAGCCCATTTCCAACTTCCTGAATCGCATTAATCACACATACCCAGGCTTTGAACATTGTCCTGCCCCACTACCCCTTAGAACTCCATTCATTCGATCTTCAAGCACGTTTGCCTTTGTGCCTCCCCCAGAGGCTGAGAGATCTGTCAAGTGAGAGCCAGCGCCGCATCCGCACCAGGTGTTATGCACATGGGAAGCTCTCAAAAACACTGCTATTCTTAGAGTTAAGCAAATAGAATATGAAGCTCATTTCATAATAAAAAAAATCTAATGTTTACCAAGCAAATATATGTGTTGGGCATTGTAAAAATATTACTTACTTCTCTTCAGGAATTTGTCTTCCTCATGTATATCTGGGAAATATTTATAAATGATTCTTTTGGCATTTGAGTTGACTAAGGTTCATGTTCATCCGTTTTTCTTCAAGTCCCTCCTCCCAGTTTTTTCACCATGAATATTGTCCTGACCAGCTCTGGTGGAGAGAGCAGTGCGATCTCACACCACTGTTAAAAAGGTCCCTTAAAATCATTTACCTCTCTGGTGTGTGGGCTTTCTGGGGCTTTCCGCAGACAGCACTGCCTTCCTGAAGCGTCCATTACTTTGTTACCAGTGACTCATTCTGCCACAAACTATTTCACTGCCAACAAGAGAGTGAAGGGTCAAGTCTTCAGGATGTGACAGGGTTTTAGGTGCTGGCTCAAGTCTATCATGATCATCTAAGCCAACACTTGAAGCAAGAAGCCGATTCACCCAGGGCAGGGGTTTGATGGAAACCACCGGAAGTCCTGTCATTGCCATCCGAACCCGCCCTTGTGAGGGAAACACAAATGAGTCCGCGACCCTCCTGGGGGAAAGTCTGCACGTAGCCCAGAAGGCAGACCCGCAGGAAGTCTGCCTTTTCCTGGAGCAGCACTAACTTGGAGTTACACGGGGTCTTTCCAGGATCTGGCCTCCTTTCGACAAGAATATCTGCCAGGGTTTCAAATCAGACATGCTTTTTGTAATAGTGGAACACATTTACCTAAAATAATGGTTGATCTAGCAGATGCTGATGTTTCTACAGAAACAGGATAGATCAAATACATACCCCACGAAGACATGTGAGATTTTGTATCCGTTTATATGACGCGGAGTGCCAGGTGTAGGTTAATGGATGATTCCATGAAAAAAAAAAAAAAAAAACAGGAAAAAGGGAAGGCAACAGTTTCACCGCCTGCTGGTACAAAATCATAACACATTTTCTGTTTTATGATGGAGGGGTCATGTGGCATTAGTACTAAGTGTCCCTGCCAAAAGCGTCAATCCAGATGGGAACGTTAATTTATTTGACCAGCTGTGTGACAATGTCACTCTGAAAGGTGGTTCCAGTATGCTCAACTGGCATATATCATCACAGAAATTGCACTGCTAATAGAATAGATCGAATTAGTGGCTCTCCAGTGAGACCTCAATCATTCTGAACCATAAAGAATGTAGGATTTTTGTGTTAAAAAAAAGGCTTTAGATCCCAGGTAGTGCGAAAGTCTCATTAGACACAAGAGGAAGCAAATGCGCAGAGAAGTGAGTTGTATTGCATGAACTTCTTAACCTGTGTATGGCAACGCTGAGAATTGTTTCGAGACCCCAGGACCACCTAACCAGACTTCTTTGCTCTATGACATTAATATGGCACATTTTCACATTCTGTTTTCCACCCAACAGTTAAGCATGATAGGCACTGTATCAGGCATTGGGCAAACAGTGGTGGAAAGACAAGGAAGATCCCTGCTTTTGAGGGTGCTACCTTTTGGTGGCCAGCATCAGACATGAATGAAATATGTGTGACCAAAGACAAGTGCAAGGAAGAAAATGCAGCAGGACAGTAGAGTAGGGGCTTGGGAGAGGATATGCCAATCCCGTTCGTATTCATAACTACCAACAGGAGCCAAGCCACTGATGTGGCTGCAGCACAGTGAACAATGGAAGAGTAGAAGGTGGCCAGTTCACACAAGACCCCGTAGTGCATTTTATTCAAAGTGCGAGGGGGAACCATCGGAAGGATTTACACAGAGGAGCAATAGACTCCGATTGTTAAGCACCTAATTGCACACAGTCTATCCCAGGACGTGTAATTTTTCAGGCTACAGAGCACTCTAGTAGCAGACATTATAGAACTCATACCCGATCTTGTATTCAATTAAAATATCACTCAGGTTCCTATGTCAATTAATGGTAAGGTTGCGAAAGCCATCGAACAAATTTCAGTTAAACAAGTCAACTCAGTTTTTTCTTTTAATTGACAAGACTATTGTTTGGAGCAGTTTTAGTTTGACAGAATTGAAGAGGGAGTGCAGAGTCCTCATATACCCTCCTTCCCCTCACATCCCCCCTGTTATCAAATACATCTTGTATTAGAGTGGTGTATGTTTGTTGGAATGGATGAAGCAATATTGACTCGTTGACTAAAGTCCATAGCTTACATCAGTGCGCATACATTGTTCTGTGCTATGGGTTTTGACAAATGCACTGCCATTTATCCACCATTATGGTAGCATACAGGATAGTTCACCACCCTAAAACCCTGTGCGCTACATATTCACCCCATCTCCCCCTACCCCCAAATCCCTGGTGACCGTTAACCTTGCTACTGTCCCTACAGTTTTGCCTGTTATAGACTGTCATATAATTGGAATCATATATAGTGTGTGGACTTCTCACACTGGCTTCTCAGAGTAATGTGCCCCTGTATGTCTTTTCATGGCTCGATAGCTGATTTCTTTCTTTTCACTGAAAAAGCGATAGCTCATTTCCTTCTCATCACTGAAAAAGTATTCCAGTGTATGGATGTACCACAATGTGTTTATCCATCCATCTTTTGAAGCACGTCTCGGTCACTTACAGTTTTTTGGCCATTATGAATAAAAGTGCTATAAATATTCATGTGCAGTGCTTATGTGGGCATAAATTTTCAACACATTTGTATAAATACCAAGGCGCAAGATTCCCAGATTGTATGGTAAGAGTATGCTTAGCTGTGGAAGAGATTGCCACACTGTCTTACACAGTGGCTGTACCATTTTGTACGCCCATCTGCAATGAGGGAGAGCTCCTGCTGCTCCCCGTTCTCATCAACATGTGGTATTTTCAGGGTTTTTTTTTTTTTTGTATCTTAACCTTTCCAGTAGATGTGTAGTGGTACCTCATTGTTTTAATGTGCAACTCCCTAATGATATATGATGTTAAGTATATTTTGATTCCTTTGTTTTTAAAGAGTAATGTATAAATTTCTCATTCCTATGATAGACCATAGATACACATATATGTGTGTATAGAAATATACATATATACGTCTAGTGTGTGTGTGTGTGTCTGTAACCATGGTGATGCTCCATTCTTTCAGTGAACCCAGCATATATTTTGTACCTATTGTGTTCTAGTGTCTAGACCAGGCACTAAGGAAACAAGTGATTCCAACAGCATCTTCTCTCCTTCTATGACCGTATGGTCTAACACAGAAGGCAAGTGAGCTGAGCGGTGGTAAAGGGAATATGGTGGCCATGAGAGCCCTGTAGTATGAAACTCTTCTTCCTTAATGGAATCAGAGAACTTTCTGAAGTAAGGAATCCTAGAACTGAGTTAAAATAGAGCAGAAGAGTTTACCAGCTGATGATAGTAGGGTGCCTTCCTGGCTCATTCAGCCTAGAATCTTCTGGAGAGAAGTAAAGCTTGGTGGTGTTGCCATGACCAAAATGTGGGAGGGATAATGATGGTGGGGGGGTCAGCATAGGCCAGTATTAAGAAGACTTGATGGGGGTGCCTCAGTGGCTCAGTCAGTTAAACATCAGACTTTGGCTCAGGTCATGATCTCACAGTTCATGGGTTCCAGCCCCGCATGGGGCTCTGTTCTGACAGCTGAGAGCCCAGCTCAGATCTTCTGTTCACCTCTCTCTCTGCCCCTCCCCCACTCGTTCTCTCTCTCTCTCTCTCTCAAAAATAAATAAATATATTTTTTTAAATATAAAGAAAAGAAGACCTGAGTGATAAAAAGAACACCGATGGTTATTTGGCAATGAAGTCAAGAACCCTATCTAAGTTGGTTTCCCAATGTCAGCTCATTGACTTATTAGGCCCAGTCATTATAAAAATTCTTAATCCCTATAAAATACAAAGAGTTTTGATGGCAATGCCATATGGTGTTAGTAATACAATACCGTCATATTAAATGCAACTTCTATCTTTACTTGACCACTTTTAAAATAAGTTTAAAAATTTCTATTACATGATGCAAGCATAACAAAAAAAATATATATATATGTATTATATATGTATGTATATATGTATATATGTATTATAATTAGTAATAATCTCAGTCATGAATTATGGTAATTAATATTCTGGCTTATAATATTTCATGGTTTCAATATGTACGTATAGACATTTGCATTAAGAACATCGATCACTAAATGCTATTTCACTTCATTAAATGGAGGTTTGCAACGTCGTTTTTAATGACTTCTGAGTAATCAATCTATGAAATGAACAAAGCATGATTCATTTACCAATTCTCCTTTGAAGGTTAGTTCAGGCACTTCCACTTTACCATATTATAAATAGATCTGAGATGAAATTATGGTATTAAATCTTTGGGACCCAGTTCAACCACTTAACGATGATAATTCTTTCGGAGGTGAAATTTCCGGCTCAACCTGTGGGCACCTATAGAGTAGGGCTTGGATAAATCATGCTAAAGAATTAAATAAAAACCAGACGACAATGCGTGTGTGTGAGCATGTAAATATATACCCGTACGTATGTATATATAAATATATAGCTATATAAATGTCCATTTTCACACTCCCTGCGTTATTTACTCTAACGTTTATCAATATCAAGGACAGAAAATATGTCAGTGTTGTTTGATTTCATCACCATCATCTCTTGCCTCGTCTACAGTTCTATCTCCTGACTCTGTCTCGCTTCAGTTCTGTTCACTGGCAAATACCGAGCAGCTAAGGAGTCGCTTCATACAGTGATTCCATGCTATCACCTTCCTCACTCAAAATTCTTCAGTAAGGTCCGTTTTCTCCTTTCTTCCCTCAGGACCCTCACCCTAGAATAAATTAGAATTAGCATAAAACCTAATTGGTCCTGTTAGATAGAGCCTTTTCCTAACCGCCTGATCTAATTTCATACTCTGCCTATGAACTCCTCTCTATGACTCTCCCCCACGTCCCCATGCCCTACTGTCACACTCTTAAGCTTTATTGAAGCTGCTTTTCTGTTCCTTAAGGTATTGCCCTGCTTCCCTCCGCCTGGAACACTTCCTGAAATTGCTGTACTGGGGCCTTTTCCTGATTCAGGACTCAGCTCACATATCACCACCTCAGAGAGCTCGTCCCTGAGGACGCTAACCAAGGAAGCCTCTCTTCCAATCTGACCCTGTAAGATGACTCTGTTCTGTTGCATTAACAGCACCAACTATTATCTAAAAGTGTCTCGTATTTTTATGTTTCCTTTTTGTAAACAGCTACCTAGGATCTTCTCTGTGTTCTCCATTCTGTGTTGTACCCAACACCTTGATTGTTCCTGCCACGTCATAGGAAATTAGTGGGTACGTGTTGAATGATTGAATGAGTTGAACGTTCTATTTTTGTTCCTTCTGTAATAGATTGTCTATTCATTACTGTAGCCCATTTTTCTATTGGATGTTCATCTTTCCCCCCTTATGAGAATTCTCTGGAATACGGGCAATGCTAACTCTTCTTCTGACATTTCTTTTAAATATTCCCTAAGCAATCATTCGTTTTATAACTCTTGAACGATTTCTATGATACAATATTTCCAAAATTTTTTTCTTCTCAAATGTATCAGCAATTTTTTTTTTTCATTTCTGACTTTGGTTCTCACTTGTGAAGCTCTTCCCTACAAATTAATAGGCATACATGTCTCTATGTTCTTCCAGAATCATTACATTTACATTTTTCATTGACATATTAATACACGTGTAAGTTATTTTGGTGTAGATGATGAGATACTGAACAAATATTCTTTTTTCAGAGGAATCTTATTGTTCTACTCTGTATTTTAAAAAAATCCATTCTTCCCCAATCATTTGAATGGTGACCTTTACCACATTCTAAATTTGGAAGCATGGTTCAATCTCTGAGTTTGCTTTCCTATTGAATTATTTTGCTTAATTTCTGGATTGTTATCATAACATTTTAATTATTTTAGTTTCATAAGCTTTAATAATACTAAGACAAGGCATCCTATAATATTTCTTTGCATTTCTGCTATATTCAATCTTCCAGAGAAGCCTGAAGATATTTTTGTCAAATTTGTCCAAAATTCCCATTGAAGTTTAAATAAAGATTCTGTTTTACAAAAATGTATTATTAATTTGGATACATTTAAAACATTTGTCATTTAATCCTTCTCACATATGTCCATAATCTAAGTTCTACCTCTATCTATTAATGTACCTTGAATATACTTTAATGCCTCTTTATATTTAAAAAAAATATATGCTCATATAGTCCCTGAAGATTCCTTGGTCAATGTATTTTTAGTGATTTACATTTGTTTCCATGTGTCTAGGGTCTTAAATTTTATAATAAATGAAACGTTTTAATTTCTTGCCTTGAAAATTAACTATTATTATTTGTTAGCTCAAATGTTTTTTTTTAAGTTGAATTTATTGGATTTCCCCACTAAGCATTCAATTATTTCCAAATGGCAAAAATGCCCTTTCTCTTCACCTTCAATAATTATGCCGTATAACCTGTTTCTGCCTACTTTGCCTAAAATGTCTAGGAAAAAAAAAATGTTGAATAGCATGAATAATATAGGTGGTAGATGGCTTCCTTTGTTTTGCTATTTTAGTCTTACATTGTCTCCTTTTAAGAAAATGGTTTCTGATGAGAATTAGGCAGAAACACTTTATCATTGGTTCAAGTTCCTGGTTACAAACACGATTTGTTAAAATCTGCAACTTTTGATTATAGTAGTGCTCTTTTCTCTCGCACTACCTGTCTCCAAGTTTGTAAGTTTCCGAAGTTTGTAGGTTTTATCTCCCCTCTCTTCTTTCACAACACGTTACACTTTCATCCATCTCCTATCATCTGTCATAGTCCTACTGTGATTTCGTCATGCTGTTTCTAAACCCTTTCAAACACCTCTCCAGGTAAAGATGGTTCCCCTTTCATATAGAATCAAATGCACGAACCATTGAAAGGCATTTAATGCTTATGTGAATTTTATAAATAAACTCCATCTGCTACTGTGCTGTTGGTGGCTGTCTTTCTCAGGTGTATCCGTCAGACAAAATGGAGGATCCATGTAGATCTGGTTGAGAAACTTTGCTTTAAAGGCAGCAAGGTACCAAGATTCATCCAGTACTATAACAACCTTGCCCCACATCTGATCTGCCAGAAGAAAGAACTATTTATTCTGCCTGTTCTGTTTTCTGTTAATATACTTAATAGTTTACCCAAAATAAACTTGCATTTACAGCTTACCAATTAGAGCGTGCGAGAAAGAGAAGTTTATAAAGAATGAACAAATCAGTGAAGGAATGGATGAACTGATGAACAAATGAAGAAAGAAAGGGGAGTGAGAGGGAAAGAGGGAAAGAAGAAAGAAGAAAGGAAGGAAGAAAACAGAGAGAAAAATCGCATTTTCATTTGATGCAGAAAATAAGGCCAGTGAGACTTTACTGAATCACCCCGATGACATTATCCTGAATAATTTTGAATTCATACAATTAAATCAAGGAAATCATACAAGGTGTTATATATCTCTGAAACACACACACATACACACACACACACAGAACAACCATTGGAATTTAAAACTGTATTCTTATGGAAGGAGTTCTCTGGCTCCCCCACCAACATAATTTATCAAAAATACTCATATCAGCATCTCTGTTAACCTTCTCTCAGTGGAAGATTTTTTTAAAGCTTACAAAAGGGATCAATGCTAAATATGACGACTATTGCAACTCTGTACTTCTCTTTGAGATCTAACAAAATGGGTCTCTAAACAATGAATATACAGTAGAAACAATGCCAACAGATTTAAACAGCCATCTGGAGTAATTATTCATGCTCCCAAAAATAGGCTGTTTGAGAACGTACAAAGTTCCTTCCCGATAGAATTCAGTGGTCTTTCCAACAGCACATGAGCTGGCTGGCAAGTGAGAGTGAAGATACTTTAGGGGGAAAGTCTAGCTGTTTCATTTCTGTTGTCCTGTCAGGAAGTGCTCAACACTTAGATCTCAAAGTCATGGTGTGCGTTCCTATCTCCCATGATGCAAGTTTCTCTACTGGGGCTCCCCTTTCCCTTGCCGTCACTTCCGCTGGTGGGGGTGCCTATTTCCTCCAATTACAGGAGCAGACAGATCCCTGACCCACCTCTGACTTCATCACCTACCTCTTCAAGCCTCTAAGCCAGCAACTTACACTGAGACTGTACTCATAATGCCCTTCTCTTTTCAATAATAATATCCCTTCTTTTATAATTGAGGCAATTTAAACATTACACCATGATTTAGTCCCAGTTTCTTAATCAAACAATGACTGAGCTCCAAAAAGAGTGCAGCTCTCCTGGCGGTTATTTCTAAAGTCGCTCCTTCAATGATTTCCATCTGCAACTCTATAGCCAACAGCATCAAAATCACAGTCCTTAAACCAGACAGGCGGGGTCCTGTGAACTGGTTTCAATCTGGCTTTCTAATGTCCTATTAATCCACTTTTATTGTGTACTTTTGCCATCTTCTCTTTCCTATTTTAATTACTTTAATGGAAGAGACTGAAGTCTGTAATAGAAATATAGGCAGCTCTATTTTCTCAGTCAAGGCTACTAATCTCCTTTCCAGCACAGGCTTCACTTGAACTTCCTACAGCCTGGAATATAGATTGAGGCATGATCCACTCTTTGAGTATCAGCTCCCCTTTCTCTATGCTTGCTCCAATTTTGAAAAGGAGAAAGAAGTCAATCAAATGGTGATGCTCAGTCACATGGTGGATGTGACGAGGTATCTGCCTCCTCTACGATGATGTCTAGCATTTATGGCTTAGTGCCTATTGGTTCACCATAGAAGGGTGGGAGTCCTGTTGGTAAGAGACTTAAACACAGTCTTTTCTTTAGGTATCGATCCTGCTAAAGATCTTTGTGACACTCGTTAAAGAACGGCAAGGCAGCCTTTATCCAACAGGGGCCATCACAATAGCTGCAGGGACCACTGACATGGGATTTCACAACGAGGCGGTGGTTGGGTTCAACACCAACATAATAAGGAAAAGTGAATATTTATAGCCAAGGAGCAGGGAGGGTGGGAGTTGGTGGATGGGATTCTGATTAAAATGACCTAACAGGATTCTTCTTGAAGGCAGGCCAAGATGATCAGACAGAACCTGGACCCAAGGGATGATCAAGAGTGAGGAATCTAATTCCATATCAAGGGTGATCAAACACAAGGGTATGAGGAATTCTCACTGATCTGACTTAGTAGGGTTCTTGCTAACATTGGATGGTACAGAGATGAACACAGAAGCCCAAAAGTTAAGGCCCACTTGAACAAGCTTAGAAGAGCCAGAGAAAAGTTGGGCCATTGAGAGTATTTTTGCCAGGGGCGCCCTGTGAGATTGGTCTTCATGCTTCTCCCTCACTTGCAGTGGTCTCAAAACATACCTGCAACCCGGGGTCCATCCATTCACCTGAGCAAGCACATCTGTTATGCCTGGGAGCTAGCAAAGCACACTTTCTCCTCATCCCTGAAAGCACAAAGGGTCAGGCCATCATACCACCTCGGCCTTCTCATTTTCTCCATCTCCTTCAGTTATAGAGCAGGTGAGCAAACCCCATGGCTCTCCAATCTCAACTTAGTATTTTTTTCCTGCCTTTAAACTTATTCCTTTCTCAAAAAAACAAAACAAAACTCCAGAAAGGACTGTGGATTTGCTAACATCTCCACCTCAATTTCCACCTGGTCAGACCTGCTATGTCAGACTTCTGACTTGCCGAATTATAAGATAATAAATCCAAGTTGATTTTAGTTGCTAAATGTGTGGCAATTTGCTATCACAGCAATAGAAAACTAATATATTCTTCTAGTGTGACCCCTTCCATATAGAGGGATATTGTAGTCCCACTGGCTCTACCAAAATGGCACTTTTGGGGTAGTCGTATGTGACTTAGATTTACAGCAGGCACTTCTCTAACCTTACAACATGGGTTTCTTGGTGCCTTTATTCTGAGAAGTGATTTCAAGTTTCCAGTTCCAGGAAAGGTGTATTCTTTTTGTTGTTGTTGTTCCTGTTGTTGTTTCTTATTTATGTATTCATTCATTCATTCATTCATTCATTCATTTTCAAATTTATATCCCAGTTAGTTAGAATATAGTGCAACAATGATTTCAGGGGTAGAAACCAGTGATTCATCCCCTATGTACAACACCCAGTGCTCATCCCAACAAGTGTCTTCCTTAATATCCCTTACCCATTTAACCCTTCCCCCACCCACAACCCCTCCACCAACCCCCATTTAGGTCTTTGTATTTAAGAGTTTCTTATGTTTTGTCCCCCTCCTTGTTTTTATATTATTTCTGCTTCCTTTCCCTTATGTTCGTTTTTTTTTATCTTAGGTTCCTCATATGAGTGGAGTCCTATGATATTTGTCTTTCTCTGACTGAAGAATTTTGCTTACTATAATACCCTCTAGCTCCATCCACATAGTTGCAAATGGCAAGATTTCATTATGTTTTATTACTGAGTAAGACTCGATTGCATATATATACCACTTCTTTATCCATTCATCTGTCGATGGACCTTTGGGCTCTTTCCATACATTGGCTATTGTCGATGGCCCTGCTATAAACATTAGGAGGCATGTGCCCCTTTGAAACAGTATACCTGTATCTCTTGGATAAATACTTAGTGGTGCAATTGCTGGGTCATAGGGTAGTTCTATTTTTAATTTTTTGAGGAACATCCATACTATTTTCCAGAGTGGCTGAACCAGTTTTTGGTCCTACCAACAGTGATGTGGAGAAAGTTTTATTCTTTTTTGTACAAAGTGTCCTCAATATTATTATATTCTAATGACAAAATCTTACCCGCTTATGATGGCTAATTGCATGCGTCAAGTCGACTGGGTCATGCAACGCCTGCATAGCTGGTTAAACATTATTTCTGAATGTGTCTGTGAGCATATTTCTCAAAGAGATTAGCATTTGAGTTGTTAGACTGAGAAAAGCAGATGGTTTTCTCCAGTGTGAGTGGGCCTCTACCAATCCACTGAGAACATGAATAGAACTAAAAAGCATAAGAAAGTTGGATTAATTCTGCCCGACTGTTGAGCCCGGTGATTGATCAACAGCCCTTGGCACCTCTGGTCCTCAGGCCTTCAGCCCTGGGCTGGAATCTATACCATTAGTTTTCCTGACTTTCCAGTTTGCAGACAGTGGACTGTGGGACTTCTCAGCCTCCACATCATGTGAGCCTGTCCCTTATAATAAAGCTTCTGTTTTCTCTTCTCTGAAGCACTCTGACTAACATACTATCCTTGATCAGCAGAGCATTCTTAAAACTTTACCTTGCGTGTCTCATACAGATTCTAGTATCTAGATATATGTGTTTAAGGAAAAGGTTCATGTCTAAAACACCCAAAAGTGTCCCATGTGTTAAATAGGTCTCCCCGTGATTCATTACAAGTATGCAACATTTATTTGTTGAATGAGTGAATGAATGAATGAACAGTGTTAAGCAAATCCTGTCTTTTTTATACCACCCCTCCTCTTCTTAGTTTACACCTTCATAATAGATTTCTACCTCCTTCTCCACCCCTTCCCTCATGGACTTTAATTTTGGTGTCTCACCTGTGTTATTTCCAATAACTTCTGTTTCCTTCTCCTTGTCTCATTGACCAGCTCTACTTATAGCTCTGGATTTTAAAGATTTATTTATATTACTAAGTTTATATAGCGACAGAAAGTCATACCCATAAAAATCCAGTCCATCTTGTCTCTAAAAAATGCCTGTATTGAATGAAAGAAAGAAAGAAGTTCAGGAAAGGGCAGGAGGGCGGGGAGGAGGATACAAAGAAAAGAAAACAAAGGGAAAACAATGGAAGGAAGGATTCAGGCCTCCCACCTTTAATTTTCACGTGTACCTAATGAACACAGAAAATGTATAATGCTTTTCTGAAACTCAAGAAATTCGGCGTTTACAAAGTGCTTAGTTAAGGCACTGCTAGTAATTTTCTCTCCCTTTCAGTGTGTGTGTGCGTGTGTGTGTGTGTGTGTGTGTGTGTGTGTGTGTGTTTCTTGCCCTACAGAAAGGCAAGATAGATACCCTTAATTGCTCTGGTGACGAAAACAGTCACTGGTAGTGGTCTACTGGTTAACTGGCCTTCCAGGGAAAACAAAGCAAAACAAAACAAAACAAAACCCCCTGATTTGTAGTGTTTGCTGACTTCTGTGCTTTCTTCCTTGGCTACTTTTAATCTAGTAATATTTGATAACTCACTCCTAAAATTCCTGAGTGGTTAGCAATGAACTCTCATGACCAACAACAAGCAGGCCTCAGTAGAACACTGGAACTTTGGGGGGATATTTTACATGCTACACATACGTATGTTACACAAAATACACATTTAGCACATATAGTAAGTATATATCATTTATTTAACCACGTTTATTAAACAAAACACCTTAGCCAATAGGGAGGGCAGAAATTGCTGTTCCTTATACAAACAGGAGTGGTGAGAATTTTTTCCAAGCTATCAATTGAAATAGGTTTTATTTATTTGGCATCAGACAGAGGAGCCATTGTAAACATACAGCTGCTTAGAATCAATAATTTGGTGTTTTAAATTAGATACAAAACTAGGTTATGGAAGCTGGATGGGCACTAAGAAATCAAGTCAACCCTTTTCTTTTAGAGAAAGGGCATGCTGGGTACCAGATCGATGAATGCTTTTGCTTGGAATGAAATGGCAAGTTTACACCATAGTCAAGGCTATCATTTCTGGATATCTGGGTGGCTCCTTGTTTACTGTCTCAGTAGCTCCAGTGACTAGAATTAACCAAGCAACGTTAGAAAAATAACAGTTTCATTAACGCCATTGAATTTTTTATTCTTCAGATAAATTTTCATGATCCATCTTCAACCAAAGGCATTCATTTACCTGCTGTGCATGTAGTCAACACATACAGAATGTACCTGCTGTGGGCTGGACTATACTTCAGGGCACAGAGCATATACGGGAAGACAAAAGATGAGTCCTTTTCAACCCTAGTTCTTACATCTTAGTTTAAACAGGGGGGAAAAAGGACAGAAAACTAGAAAACAAAGTGCTGTGTTATAAATCTTCAGGAGGGCAAGAGGGAAAGTGGAGAGATAAGTAAGAAGGCTGTGCTAGCCCAGGGATAAAATAATGCAACCCTGGAAATGGTAAGAAATGGTTAAACATGGTCTACGTTAGGAAGGTGTAGCTCATGGGATACGGTGAGGTGTCTCATAAAGATTTTGAAGGGAAGGGGGAATTTGAAGATGACCATCGTATCTTTGACCCAGGCAGCTGATTGGATGCATTGTCATTTACTGAGCTAGAAAAGACGCTGTGTGCAGGGTTTTAACTGGTAGCTCTCTTTTGGACACATTAATTGTGAGGAATTAACTTCTTGGGTGTGGGGCTCGGGTGAAAGAAGATAGACTAAGATTGAGTTTGTGGATGTCCAACGTGCAGTTGCTTTGGAAAGCCATGAAACTCAGTGAGGTCATCCAGGCAGTGAGGCAGGAGAGAAAACTGTTTCAAAACATGAGCTCCACACTATTACAAAAATGCTCAGTGGAGTGCCTTGAAATTAACTGAATCACACTGAAAGACAAAGAAAACAAAAGAAAAGCCGCACACACACACACACACACACACACACACACACAGGGAGGTAGAGAGAATTAACAGTGTCATACATTTATTACATAGTTTAGGGACATCACTTTATTTAATTTTCAGGAAAGCAAATTTTCTACAAAAGCTAGGAAACCCAACAAAGATGACTGAGAAAGGTCAGCTGGAAAACTATGAGGAAAATCAGGAGAAATTAAACAAAATAAAACATGCTAGATAAGGGAGGGTTCGGATCTCCCAACACCGTTAACAGGGCAACAACGTGAGAACTTGAATGGACCATGGTTAGCCTTGTTAGAGTCACCATCAACCTTGACGAAGGCAGTCCCAGTGATAAGGGGGAAGGAAAGAGCATATGGGAGCGAGTTCGGGAATGAAGGGTCAGCGTGGATACAAGGCCGGGTTTTCTTAACGTCTGCCCTGAGTGAGCTAGAGAAGGAGGGAGGTAGCCATAGTGCCGGGACGGAGGGAGCTCTTATAGAATGTTTTGCACAATTCACCAGGGGATATTAGAGGTGATTCAGCGAAGAAATCTTGATGCTGCAGGAGGGAAAGGGATAATCATGGAAGTGAAATACCTGAGTGAGTCATTGCTTATAGGATTTGCTGCCTAAATCCAGAATTTGTCCTTCGCGGGAGGGAGGAGGTTAACGTATGGCAGTAGGAAAGGGGGTTAGAATAGGCGGGAAAGGGGACACTCAGGTGCAGATATAGAAGGATGGGTGGATGTGGGCGTGTGCAGAAACAGAGGGCTCTCTTCTGGCTTGTTGGGGAGAGACGATGCTTTCCCAGGTCATCTTGGAAGAATGTAAAGAATTTGGGAGAAGCTGAATCTGAGGAGGAGTCCTACACAGCCCGAGAGGAAGGGCTGCATGAAGAGAGGACATTAGGAGACCAGGAAGTAAACAAAGATACAAGTTGGATGGGGCTTCTCTGAACCCTCTGCCGGAGAAGGCCTATCGTCAATCTTAATCCCAGCTCCCTTGGGGGTAAGGTGTCTCAGCCAAGGCTTCCAGATCGGGGAGGGATGGGGATGGGGCACACGCCTGATAAGAGTCAGAGGCGCCTTCTGCATCCCCCACCCAATCTGCTGGAGAAGCAGAAAAAGCTGTCCCTGAAATCCAGCTCTGCGAGGTAACAAAACTAACTGGGAAAGATGGCCTAACCTGAAGCCACTGGAGCTCAAAATTACACCCCTAAAATTAAAACTACGTGAGTTTTCTAACCTATGGAAAAGACTCACTGATAACCTAACAAAGGGATTCCATTCACCGGACCTCATTCATTTGTGCCGGCCTTTCCTACTCTTCTTTCCTCCAAGGAAGCCTTTTCCCCCAGAGAGCTCAGGACTAACCCCTTCCCCACTGGCTCCGTTGCCACCTTCTCAGGCAGAGCCTCCATCGGACCCTCCCCACTTACCCCTGCACCTGCTAATCCTTTTAACCCCTGCATCTATCACCCTCGGTCCTACCTTATATTTAACATATTCTCTTCTCTTTGCCTGCCCCCCTGCCCCCCAAAGTATATAAATCCCATTCTAAGAAAGCAGGGATTTCCATCGGCATTCAGTCCCAGCACCCTTCAGGGAGTCCTGGGCACATGGAAGGTTCTCAAAAATAAATGAAGGGATCCGTGAATTTGCAGCCCCGGATCTAAGCAACCTCCTCACCTGAGCCAACTGCTTTTGAAAACAACGTCTGCTTGTGGAGTTCGGTTTGATCCAGTTTGCAATCATCTGAGGGAAAGGGGTTCCTTTTGGAAGCAATTGTATAAGCCATCAGCTCCCTGGAGGGCGCTTTTATCAACTCTGAAAGCAAGTTTTGCCCTTCATCAGCTGTTTGCAGGAGGGCTGAGCCAACCTCTCTGTGTTCAGTGTTGGATCCCCTCCGGCCTCCTCCTGAGAGATAGGCCTTTCCAGTAGGATCTCTGGCCTGCTGCGGAGCGCCCTGCTAGCCCCCTGCCCCTGCGGCAGGGAAGGTTACATTCAGTCACTTGTGATTCCAATGTGCATCCGCTGGGCCTATTTCTCTCCCTCGCTCTTTTTCTTCCCTTGACCTGAATTAAGCCTCTCATTATCTGCCTCCCACTTGGATCAAATCCCCCTCCAACTTTTGTCTGCATCCTGGCCCCGCCGTTGGCCAGTCTCCCTGGGGACTTTGCAAAAGCCGGTGTTGAAAGCCCACTTTTTCAGACCCAGGCCCAACCGGCAGCCACAGAACAAAGAAGAGCGAGCTGCTTTCCACGAAACGGCCCCACCGAGTGTCCCCCTTCTAAGAATGCCGTCTCCTGTCCCCAGACACCGAAGCCTAAGGATTAAATAAGAGAAGGATACAGGCAAGAGCTAATATTTGTGGAAAGCTGCTTTGTGCCAGGAGTGAGGAGGGGTCCATTTTCATGGTTTATCTCACATAATGGGCCGCATGCAACCTAAAAATTAAGTAGCAATCGTCTCCGAGTCAAATGTCACATTTTACTTTTTTGTTTAATGTTTACTGATTTTTGAGAGATAGCGGGTGAGTGGGGGAAGGGGAGAGAGAGGGCAGAGGATGCAAAACGGTCTCTGCGGAGAGCCAGGAGAGCCCTATGGGGAGCTTGAACTCATGTACCATGAGATCACGACCTGAGCTGAAGTCGGATGTTTCACAGACTGAGCCACCCAGGTGTCCCTAAAATGTCACATTTTAAGCAGGAAATAAGATCATGACACTCCTTTGTTCAAAGCGCTTAGGTGACCTCCCATGATGCAGAGACTAAAACCCCAAGGCCTGTCCACGGCCACTGGAGCCCCATGCCTGCCTGACCTATGCCCTACCTCTCCCACCCCCAGCCCTCACCCCCACCCCGCTTTCTAGTGATGGGACCTTATGCGTTTTTGCACACATTGTAGTATCTACTATTTACCTTTTGTTCTGAATTGCCTGTTCTCCCCTCTCCCTCCATATAATCACATGGGTCACAGTCTCTGTCTACTCAAAGCTTTTCCAACTGTCATCTTTCCAGAAAGATCTTAGCTGGCCACTCTACAAGGTGGCCTCCAAGTCTGGAAATGAAAGAAACGCATTATCCATGGTTTATTGACATTGACTTCAATGTCAATGTCAATTATTTTACATGGTAAAATATTAGTATTCGGATTACCTGTGTGGATGGCCACCTTGTTTTTAAGCTACGTCTCCTCACTCATTGCCTGCCTCGCTTGATTTTTTTTATATATTCTTTTCATTTTCAATGTATATTTTTATCATTTATGTGTCCCACGAGAATGCCTATTCCCTGAGGTTAGGCCCTAGTTGTTTACCGCTGGCTCTCTGGGGTCTGGGAAGATGCTGGGACAGAACTGGCATCAGATAAATATGGTTGAAAAAAATGAATGGAGCCAGTGGCAGCCGAGAAAATGTAAACGACTCGTTCAGGGTGGCAAAGCTACCGAGCAAGATTAGACAGGATTTGAAGCACATCTTGATTCCAAAGCTTATACTTTGACTGCTTCAAATTGAACTTTTTTCTCATGTGGTCATTTAAATTGTAAAGGCAGCAAGGGGTGGAAAGGGGTAGGCAGCCCCAAACCTACGCCCATACCATTGGCAAGATAACAAAGGCAGCCCTGATAGATTTGGCAGGGGCTTCTGTCGGGCAGGGGCTTCATCTGGGGATGTCCCGGGGAGCCGTGTGTCACTGGCTCTTCCACATCCCTGCTGTCTTGAACTTGGCAATTTTGTTGCGCTTCAGTGTCCTCAGCCACACAATGAAATTAAGAGTAATCAGTAAAATGATCCTAATCTACTCTGAGATTCAGACAGCCTGGCCTTGAATACTTATACCCCGATACCAACCCTGACCTTGGCCAAGTCATTTAAATTTACTAGCCTGGTGCCTTCCTTGCTACACCTCAGTGTAAATTAGAGAGGAAAGCAGTATCTTCATTGGAAGATAGCTATAAGTTTACCCTCGTAAATTCCTTAATGCAGTGCTTAGTGTATGCCAAAGGTTGCTTGCTATTGCCGATTTGTTCTTTTCTTTCTCTCCTCCTCTTTCTCCTTATTGGTATTATTCATATTACTGTTATAGTTAATAGCAGTAAAAATTGCTTGCGAAGTAGAGGTAAAGTCATGGCCCTTTCTGACCATAATGTCGATGTTTCTTGAAGACAGAAATGGCATTGTGTGGATACTCTGTGTCTAACTCTATTAGGAGACTTTAAGGTTATAAATATATAATATCCGTACAAACATTTGTGTCTTCATTGATGGGAAACAAGTAAATAATAAAGTCAATGTAGCTTTTTTTTTTTTTAAGTTTATTTATGTATTTTGAAAGAGAGAGTTCGGGACTGGGAGAGGGGGCAGAGAGAGGGAGGGAATCCAAAGCAGACTCCACACCAGAAGCACGGAGCCTGGCATGCGGCTGTAACTTATGAATCTTGAGATTATGACCTGAGCTGAAGCCAAGAGTCAGACGCTTCATCGACTGAGACACTCAGGCACCCCTCAATGTAGCTTTTTAACATGGCTTAATATCACTTCTTGTCTGTGGATAGACCAGGAAATTTTAGCTGGGAAGCTCTGGTTATTTTCAATGCTCAAAATTAAGAAATGACACTGACTTTTAAGTTTAGGGATCACTGCTTTTCTTATTCTTTCACTTATCTTCATCTGTGTGGTACGCAGATGGGTGATGATTGTTTTGTTTGGTTCCCATGGAAGTCTTTCTGTTCATTATCTATGGCTTCTACCATGGTCTTCCTTATTTCATAAAGCTCTGTGTACTTCCTTTCTGTATCTGCTATGTTTTATAGTCAAGACATATTTATATTCAGTAAAACATTTACTGAGCATTTCTTAAGTGCCCAGCATGGGGAGGGTAGAGATGAATTAGCACTGAGTCTGAAGCAGGAGGGCTTGAATAAATGGGGAGACAGATACACAAACAACATAACTCAAGATTTCCTAGGTTGTCCCTGCCTGTGAGTACAGTTGGATCAGTACAACAGTAAGAGCAGAAAACTCTCCCTAACTCCAACTGCATCTGTAGATCCACTGGATATGTGGCCCGAGAGATTCTTAGTCCAGAGAAGTCAGGATTACAGGTGCGCATGTGTGCCTGGACAACGTGTTTTTGCAAAAGATTGGACAAGGCGTGGATTGGGGCACCTCATGACAATCCTTGAGGTTCATGAAAAAGGGAAGTTCCTGGAAGCAGCCTGTGAGTAAAGTGCAAGGTTGCTGATTAGAAATAAGTTCATCTTTTGGTTTCATCTCAGGTCATATCTCAGAGTTCATGAGTTTAAGCCCCCTTTCAGGCTCTGTGCTGGCAGCATGGGGCCTGCATGGGATAAGGGGGTGGGGGTGTCTGGGTGGCTCTGTGGGGAATAATCTTAGGAATTCCCTGGCCTTATGCCAATAGGGTAACAAGGCAAAAAGAAGTACAGAGGCATAAGATGGTCACACCCGAGTTTGGGTAAACAAGATTAGCACCCCAGGAATAGTGAGGTACAAGGACACCCCAGAATAGAGGAGGTGCAGAGCCCCCAGAATAGAGAGGGAGGGGCAAAGGCCCCATAATAGAGAGGGGCACAAAGGCACCCAATGCAAAGGCATATGAAGTAAGCAAGATTTGGCATTCAGGACAGAAGGGCCCCCCAATTTAGTACTATAGCAGAAAGCTGCCTTCACAGGAGGGAAGGACCAAGTTAGGTAAACAGGTAAATTGTGTTATAGACCACTGCGCTGCAGGTGAAGCAGCCCAGAGTGGAGATGGTTAACAGAAGAAAAGGTGCCTTATTAACCCTGAGGCTATTTCCCCTATCTGTCTCATCCCCTAGGCTAGCTAAGTTAAACAGACACGGCGCCTCCTGTCTGCTCTTAACAACCTTCTGCCCATCTGCCCGGCACCAAGCTTTTGTTTTATACTGACCCAAACCCCAAACATCGCATATCTTCAAAACCCCCTTTTCCCTCATGAGCCCAAGTTAATGTTCCCAGTTTCTTTGTCTCCTTGTACATGCCCATCACATTTGTAAGCTTTCTTTTCTTAATTAATACAGGGCAAGGACACTTATTCGGAGCTCTTGTCTTTTCCTGGACATTAGCCACCTCTTGCTTTTCATCCTGTATCCTGCTCTCTTGCTAGAAAAGAGAGAACTTTAGACCCAGAGCCTAAGACATGGCTCAGTTGATAAAGCGTCAACTTGACTTTAGCTCAGGCCATGATGTCATGGTTTGTGAGTTCAAGCCCCATTTCAGTCTCTGTGCTGACAGCAGAGACTGCTTGGGATTCTCTCTCTCTCTCTCTCTCTTTCTCTCTTTCTCTCTCTCTCTCTGCCCCTCCCCCACTGGTGCGTGCATGTGTGTGCTCTCTCTCTCTCTCTCTCAAAATAAATAAGTAAATTTAAAAATAAATAAAAATTGGTTCATCGAACCAAAGAGAAGTAAGAATATAGGAATACGGAGGGATTCCAAGCTCAGTGCTTTCAATGTTAGGGAAAGTTAGAAGCAGAGATACTTAAAGCCTATTGCTAAATCCATTTCATTGCTACATAAAAACATTGCTATGTTTCTAGCACATTTACACACTACCCCAGCATATCTTCACTTAGATGAACACATGTCTTTGTAGACTTAGAGCTTGTAAACATTCCCTTAACAGAAATAATTAGATTTCCAGGTCTCCTGGGATAGCGGTAAAAGTTCTGAGTTTGAAAAGCATAGTAAAAACTCAGTTTTTCCAAATCTTTAAGGATGATTCTTCCACTGGGAATCCATTCTCACATATGTTTTCTTTTTCTTTTACTTTTTTGGTGTTTTTTTTTTTTGTTTTTTTTTTGCACATATGTTTTCAATACACTTGCCTTCAAACATTGGAAATATATGGGGCACCAGAGTGGCTCAGTCACTTAGATGTCCGACGTTGGTTCAGGTCATGATCTTGAAAGGTTTTTGAGTTTGAGCCCCACATCAGGCTCTGTGCTGTGGTCTTGGATCCTGCTTGGGATTCTCTCCCTCTCTCTGTGCCCCTTCCCCACTCACTCTATCTCTTTCTCTCAAAAATAAATCAATAAACATTAAAGAAAAAAAAAAGGGAAGTACCATGGTGGCTCAGTTGGTTAAGTGGGTGGCTCAGTTGGTTAAGCATCCAACTCTCGACTTGGGCTTATGTCATGATTTCATGGTTTTTGATTCTCGAACTGTGCTATCAGCACAGAGCCCACTTAGGATCCCCTGTCTTTCTCTTTCTCTGCTCCTTCCCCCCTTTTCTCTCTCTGTCTCGAAAAATAAACTTAAAAAAATTTTGGAAATTTATTTGTATGCATGAATATATGGTATGTCTTCCCATGAATCAGTGACCCATCTGAAGTGCCTCAGCAGCTACATGAGGTGGAGATTGAGGGTAACCACCGAGACAGGATAAAGGGAAATGATAAGGAATAAAGCCTCTTAAGGCTTATATATATAATTCAGCAGCCAGTGTCAGATGGCCAGGGCCACTTTTTTCCTCCTTCTCCTGAGGTCCTGGTGTGTACATATCGAAAATATTAACCCCTGATAAACAGAGACCTCTCTTCTGTTTTGTGATTGCCTATTACAACCCTCTGGCATCACTTTATGGCTTCTTCCATGACAACCTTGACACATTTGTGTAATCATCTCCACTTGAGTGTGGGCTGGAGTTAGTGAGTCATTTCTCATGAATAGAATGAGGCACAAGTGATGGATTCCCACTTCAAACACTAGATTTTCAAAGATGGTGGATTTCATATTGGATGTTCTTTCTTGTTTTCTCCTAGGTCACTTGCTCTGGGGGAAGCCAGCTGTCTGGCAATAAAGGGGTTCTGTAGAGAGACCCACGTGAGTGAACCAGGAAGGTCTTTTGAGGTTTGCTGTTAGCTGAGTAAAGTGGAAGGGTTTTCCAAGGCCTGATACTGGCCAGAGAAACAGAATCTCTTCCAGTCAAGGTTTGAGTTGACCATCAATAGCTGATATCTTGACTGCAGACTCCTTAGACATCTTGAGCCAGAATCACCCAGCTGAGCTACTCTCAAATTCACAATCCATAGAAACCTTGAAATAATAAATATTTATCATCCTCAGTGGCTGAGTTTAGGGGTGATTTGTAACAGCCAGAGGCAACTAACACAACATTCAACATCACTCAAGAAACCAACCTAGTATTTTTGGTAGGACTGCAGTGGAATTAATAATATGTGTCATTTTCAAAGAACTTCATTATTATAACATATATAAAATCGCTGTGAAGGAAGCACTTACAACCAGTTTATAGACAAAATGAATTAACATTTACAAAATACAGCAATGGATGGTGTGATCTATGTAAACTATGACATGTTTCAGCACTGATTTTTAATTTCTAAGTAAAGATTATTTACCTATCGTGATGGTTAATTTTACGTCTCTTCTTTTCTGAGCAAAGTGATGCCCAGATAGCTGGTAAAGCCTCATTTCTGAGTGTATCTATGAGGATGCTTTGAGAAGACATTAACATTTGACTTGGTAGACTGAGTATAGATTGATGCTTTCACCAATATGGGCACCTAAATGGAACTGGTTTTCCAGTCTTCAGACTCAAACTGAAATATACCACAAGCTTTCTTGTTTTTCCAGTTTGCATACAACAGATTGGCAGATTGTGGGGCTTCTCAGGCTCCATTATCCTGTGAACCAATTCCTATAGTATATAGGTTACATCCTATATATATATATATATATTATATATATTACATATTACATATTACATATTATATATTATATATGTATAGGATATTATATATCCTGGATCCTATATAGGATCCTATATATAATATATATATAGGATATATATATATATATATATAGGATATATATATATATATATATATATATAGGATATATATATATATATATATATATATATATATACATATAGACAAAATCTTCTACTGATTCTGTTCCTCTGACAAGTCCTAATATGCCTTCCATGATGATAATGGAATTTTAACAAAAAAAGAAATGGATGACAGATTCATTTAGAAAATCTTTTAAAATACAGACCTTAGAAGAATTGATTTGATAGGGAGGTGGAAAGAGTAGTCAATAAAAAGAAGCCTGAAGAAGGTGTTCAAATTTTGATCGTAAGTGCCTGGAAGAAATGGATTTCAAACGCAATTCCCATCTAATTATGGCAAAACTAACACAAATCAGATGTAGACATCAGTAGGGTGGGACCCATTTCTCTTTCAGTTCCCAAGTTATGTCTGACTTGTACAGTTTCTCCCCTATCTTGCTATCTCTTAAAACACCTGGATTTTCAGAGCGCCTGGAGGGCTCAGCTGGTTAAGCATCCGACTTCAGCTCAGGTCATGATGTCAGAGTCTGTGAATTAGAGCCCGGTGCTGGGCTGTAGTCTGTCGGTACATAGCCCTCTTCAGTTCCTCTGTCTCCCTCTCTCTCTGCCCCTCCTCAGCGCGTTCTTTCTCTCTCTCTCTCTTTCTAAATAAATAAATAAACTTAAAAAAAAGAAAAAAAAACTGGATTTTAAGTATCATTTTATGGACTTGTCCTTTCCAAGAACTTAGTTTCCAAGTTTCCACGAACTTAGTCATTTCCAATATGCATCTTAATCCCTGTGAGGAAGGTGACTATCTCCACTTTACGGATATTAAGAGTCTGCACAGTGGGAAGAAGTAATAATTGATGAGATATGATTTATATGGATAAAGACAAGGTGAGCAGTGACTTTTTAATTTCCAATTAAAGATTGTTTATCTCTTATGCATATTTATTTAGCATGTGGAATGAATAGTTTATTAATTTACTTCAAACTAGGGATTTGAGGGCCTCCCAAATTATGTTATAGTTTGCTTCTTTCTTGGAAACCACTGCTTCTTTTCCAAGCTTTAAGTCAAGTTCTGAAGTCTTCAACTAAATTACAATTGAATTGCTGTCTCCTGGCTTCTGTGCAACATTCTCCTCACCAGGCAAATTTAGTCAACCAAGGGCCAACCCCCTGAAACGGCCTCCATGGTAATGATTTTAAAGTAAGGAGACCCCTGGCTGGGACAACGTCTAGACATGGTTACCCAACCGGACTTGGCTACGTCAGTGATTTCGGCCATCTTGACAGTTGCCTTAATCAAATCGATTGTGTGACGATCTACTTTAGTTGGCAAAGAAATTTATATTCTCAGCATACCCAGACAGGAGGATAACAGCATTATTTTTAATAGTAGACGTGTTTACTGAAGTTTAAATTTTTTTAATGTTTATTTTTGAGAGAGAGAGGGAGAGAGAAAGAGGAGAGAGAGAGAGAGAGAGAGAATGAGTCGGGGAGGGGCAGAGAGAGAGGGTGACACACCACCCGAAGCAGGCTCCAGGCTCTGAGCTGTCAGCACAGAGCCCAGTGAAGCTTAAATTCACTTAACAACACTGACCATTTTAAAGTTCGCAACTGGTCAGCATTCGGTATATTAATGATGTTACGGAACTGCCACCTACATCAAATTGTAGAACATCTTCTTCGCTTGAAAAAAAAAAGTCACCTATTCACTAGGCATTGTGTCTCCATTCCTCACTCCCATCTCCAGCCCCGGGGCAGCCACCCATCATCTGTCTCTAAAAATATACCTACTGGAAGTTTCATATAAATGACTCCATACAGCACGTGGTCTCTTGTGCCTGGCTTCTTCCACGTACAAAGTTGTGAAACTTCATCGCATCATATTCCAGAAGAACAGCGTTCATTGTACGGATAGACATTTTGTTTCTCTCTCTGTCGATGGACATCTGAGTCCTCTCTACCTTGGAGTGTGTCAAGTCCAAGTACTATGAACATTTGGGTATAAGGATTGGTTTGAGTATCTGTTTTCAAGTCAGCGAAATGTTCCACAGGATTAACATAAGATGGTGGGGAATTGAGGAAGAAGTAACTAGAAGGTTTGGGCTCAATATACTTTCATGTGCTCCCTATTTTACTTGTATTTTTATTTAACTTTTTCAACACTGCATTGTCTGAGTCTAGAGGGATCCCTGGCACATGGCAGGCGTTCTGAAAATAGTCTCGGAATAAATATTACACCCTTCATTTTGCTCCCTGGTGCTGCGAATAACACAGCCAATAAATATTTCCCAAATAATTATTTTTAATTTAAAAGGAAAGGAGATGAGTACATCTAGAAAAAAGAAATTCTAGGATTTACTTAAAATATTCATATTTTCTCTCTCTCCCTTTTAAGAGCCCGCACACTTTATTAGATCACCCACCACCTACTACTTGATGATTTGAAGCTTGTTTTCTTCAAAAGTCTTTGGCATTACCTCCAAGGGAGCCTCTTAATACTAAGTCAAGAAGTGCCTTGACAGGCTTGAGAGAGAGAATTCCATATTTCCTGTTGTTGTTAGTGATTCCCCCTGTTATGAGCCTGTTTTATGTCTCTCTGTCAATTATGTGTCATGTGTTCTGAATTATACAAGCAGGATTTCACAGCAGCACATATAACAATAGGAGAGTTACAACACGCTGCTCTTACTGTGCAACTGATTTGTTATTTAAACTGAGCCCAGTGGGCAAAAACATCATTTGTATTTTTCCTCTTAGTTTTATATTTTCCTTGCATTCTTACAGCACCAAAAGATTTCTCTGGAATGGAAGGCTATTACTAAAGAAGAAAGATAGCCATAATGTTTACGTTCTTACAAAAATACTTCATTTCACAGTTGTCTTGCAATAAACAAAATTTTTCATAATGGCTGAAACCGTGCTTGGTAATTCACTTGAGACATAGAAAAAATAATTAATAATCCTTCTGCACCTTGGGTCTTAGGGTCTATTTGTCAATTTTTCTCTTCTGGTTTGAACGCGAAGCTTAAAATTTAGAAGGGAATGGGACTGAATTTTATGATTTAACGATTCAAGACTCAGCGAACAGGTGTTCATCAAGCTGAAATTTTAAGAAAAAAAAAATCATTAAAAGGTAAAATAAAGCTTTTCTTAGCACCTGTAGAAAAGCCAAGATTCACATTTCAGACATCTGACAAGAACGATGGATTATGTCTGAAAATACTCGGTTCATTTTTTGGAAGGTAAAAATAGAGAAAAGGATGGGAGAGTGTTTTCGATCTGTCTTTTTCCAAGGTCCCACTGCTGCAGCTGGGAAGGGGTAAACATTTTAACTATGGATGAATAATGATTTGCATACTTCAATGGCCTTGCCAAGTAGAATCTCCATAGACTTTGGGGACGAGTATTTAATTAGCAGAATGAATATGCTCAGATGGTAAGTCTTCTGGCCCAAGACCATTCCTGTTTTCTCTGCTTCCCATGACAAGTTCAATGAGTGTTTTATGAAGAAACAATTTGTCTCAACACCACTAAGGACGTGAAACTAAACTTCCATCTGTCAGCTTCTCTCTTCATAGTGATATGCACAGTGGCTGTGGTGGAACTTCACCTATAGCTGTGGGGTCCCTCCAGGCCCTACACCAACCCCCATTCAACACTTGAAGAGCACTGTGGAGAGAGAGCATCCCATACCCAACCTTTGGGTCCTGGAAGTTCTTTGGCTTCTTGACATTCCTTACACCCTCCTGCTTTGGAGAAGAATGCTAATTTCCTTTTAGATCCCTCTGAAGGGTGGCAGATACAGCTAGTGGAACTTTCTAGACCTGATAAAAGGGACAACGATTTCAGCTTTAAACAGGCTGTGCGTGTCCTCAGGCTCTGTTTCCCAGAGTATGAAATGATCTATCACCTTTGCAACATATCACCTGAAAATTTTCTTAACATTTGTTGGAAGGCTAAGTTCGTTACAATCCCCTAGTGGTTCCAGGTAGGTATGTGGGGTTATGCTACCCTCCCCTGGAGGGTCCGTGTGTCACCCGTCGCTAATCACCTTAACCACTACTCTGTCCATTCCCAATTCATTCAGTTCTTGATATGCTTTCTTGTCAATGCCCCGGCTGTTTCTCAACCCGTATCATTAGATTTAAGGCAGCTGACTCCAGGTTTCTGGAGTCCTATTTGGTAAATGCCCCTGCAGGGCTAGGCGAGCTAGCTTGGGATTGTCACAGACCCTGACCCGTGATCTGTTGAGAATATTCACTCTTTTCTAGCTTCCCCAGCTTCCATCTTGGTTTTAGGTGTGGCTTTTTCTATGACAGTTTCTCTTGCCCAGTTATTTTGATGGTCAGCCCTGCTTGACTTGTTTCCCAGTTGTTCCCTCTTATATCAATCCCTCCACTGGGGCTTCCCATTAAGAAAGTGTCTCCCAGCCTTCAGCCCAAAGTGAGGATCAAAGCAGCCCTCTTGGCTTGGTTTTTGGTCCTGCAGAAATCACATCTAAGAAGATGGGCCAGTCCCAGTGCAACTGCCTTCCTTTGCTTTTAATTTTCTCTCCCTCACTCTCTTGCTGCCTTTTCATCTCCGTCTATCCCTTAGATGTATATTGAGAGACTGCTATGCGCCAAGGACGCTAAAAAGCACTGGATAAATAAAAGCAAACAAACAAATAAGTGAAAGCACAATTCCTATCATTGTGTCTGTCTTGGGGAATCTAATTAACAAGCACTTAGGCCACAAATGCAACACCAGTATGTGGAAAGCACGCCAGGTGCTAGACATCATTCTTGTGAGAAAAGAAGGTTGAGGCTATGGAATAGTTCCAACCCACTCTGTCATTGAATTGTCCCCTCGTGGGGAGAATAGAGACAATGTATGATGGCTTCCAGCAAGGGTGTAGAGCTACAACAGGTCTTGGGTAAGATCTTCATATACTGGGCTAAATGAGAAATGTATCCTGAACAGGCCGATATGTAAGCTTAGCATGGAAGAATAAGTTGAATTCCATTCACTGGAGCGATAGAATATTCCAGGCTTGTGATTTCATATAACTGGTTGTATGATTTCATATAATAGGTTGTAAGATCGACTTACCTTTTAAGGCGTTTTAAATTTAATAACTCATTTGAAAAAAGCAGATTATCCAATTGAATGGAATGAAGACACACTTTTTTAAAAATGTTACGGATCAAAAACGATCCGTTATCACACTGATCACACCCAAAACGCAAAAAAAAAAAACGAAGGATGGCAGGGACACCTTGAGAAAATGAGCATGATTTCTCAGAAATTAAGAGAATTGAGTTGATGAGGTTTTCGTAAGAAGAGCGGGGACAGATTTTTATTGGCCAGAGAAGATACACCAGCGCTACATAAGTTCTAAGTGATCGGCTCTTTGACAACAAACTTAAGGGGAAAATATTCTCATGTCCGGTTCACAGATGAGAAAAGCAAACCAAAAGAAGGTAATTCATTTGCTGAAGGTCATCAAACTAGTCTAGGGCAGAAGTTAAATTAGAACAAGCTCATTCACACAGCAGTTCAATTATTCTTAAACATAAGCAATTGCTGGGAAGTTTCTTTAGGTTTCTTTTTAGAGGCTAGGGTGCTCCTCTATTTCACTCACACTTACTGTTATGTGCTTGTGCTATATCCTTCTGTGTTCATTTTCCTCAAGGGTTTTGTATTCTATTGCATCCATCTGTCTCCACAGGACCACATCTGACTTTTCCTATTCACTATATAAATTAATCCTGACAACAGTCATGTGAAGTGGGAAAGTAGTTATTATCCCTGAGATGAGGAAAGAAATGCTTGAAAATATTCAATAGCTTTTCCAAGGTCATCAGGCTTAAGGAACAGAAAGGGAAAAAAGAAGTTACATTTTTTTAACTGCAAAATTCAGGATCCTTTCAGGGCTTCATTCGTAGCACTAAGCCATGACTATGTCTCAGGACCGTCAGATGAGTTTATGTTTAGACCAGCTTTAAATTTACAGAAAAATTGGGGCTCCTGGGTGCCTCGGTTGGTTGGGCGACTAATTTGAGCTCAGGTCATGATCTCACAGTATGTGGGTTCAAGCCCCACATCGGGCTCTTGTGCTGAAAGCTCAGAGCCTGGAACCTGCTGCGGATTCTCTTTTTCTCTCTCTCTCTCTCTTTTTCTCTCTCTGTATCTCTCTATCTCTAACTCTCATGCACTCTCTCTCTCTCTCTCTCAAAAATGAATAAACATTCAAAAAAATTTTAATTACAGAAAAATTGGGAAGATAATACAAAGGTTCCTATGTATCCCCTAACATCGTTTCCCCTATGATTAACTTCTCACATCAGGATGGAAAGTTGTTAGAATCGATGGACTAATGGTGACATGTTATAATTAACTAGAGTCCATATTTTATTCAGATTTCCTTACCTCTTACTTAATGCCATTTTTCTGTTCCAAGATGCCACATTATATTTAGTCTCTTAAGGGTTCCCTTGGCTATGATACCTTCTTAGGCTTCAATATGATCTGTCACTGTTGATGTTGACCTCCATCATTTGCCTGAGGCAGCATTTGCAGATATCTCTACTGTAGAGTTATTTCTACCCACTTTCTACATTGTACTCTTCAGAAGGAAGAGAGCAGCCCACACTTGAACTAGGAGTGTATCTTGCACCTTAGAAGCATGGAATATCTGCATAAGTTACTTGGAATTCTGCTTGGGAAATCTGTCTTCTCTATATATTTCTTCAGGCATTTACTTAAATCAGTGCGGACACACAGATGTTTATTGTATACTTTTGGGCTATAATTCAATATTGCTTTATTTTGCTGCTCAAATTGTTCCAGTTTGAGGCATTGGTGTTGGTTTCTCTTAAAGTCAAGTTCAGGGGTGCCTGGGTGGTTCAGCCGGTCAGGCGTTTGACTTGGGCTCAGGTCATGATCTCACAGTTCATGGGTTTGAGCCCATGTCAGGCTCTGTGCTGACAGCTCAGAGCCTGGAGGCTGCTTCAGATTCTGTGGTTCCCTCTCTCTCTGCCCCTCCCTGACTCATGCTCACTCGCTTTCTCTCTCTCTCTCTCTCTCAAAAATAAATAACCTTAAAGTCAAGCTCAAATTTAATTTAATTTAAAAATCCTTCTTTCCTAACATATAAGCAATCGGTAGTATTGTTTATATGAACCTTTGATCCTGCAATGTTACTATCTTCACCTATCAGTTCCAGGAGCATTTTTGTCCAGCTTTTTAAATTTCTTATACAGACAACCATGTATGCGAATAAACATTTTATTTGTTCCTGCCCTTTAAATCTGTATATTGTATCTTATATTCTAATCATAGTGTAATACCTGGGGCTTCCGGCTAAATGTCTAGTAGAAATGCTGAGAGAAGATATCCTTGCCTTGTGTCCAATCATAGAAAGCATCTAGTTTCTCGTCCTTAAATAAGATGTTATCTGTCGACTTTTTGTAGATGTTCTTTGTCAAGTTGAGAATGTTCACCTCTATTAGTTTGCTGAGAGAATTTTTCTTTCTTTTAATAATGAATAGGTGTTTAATTTTTGGTCAAATGCTTTTGATGCATCAATTGATAGGAGCATCTTATTTCTTATCTGTAGCCTCTTGATGTGATTAATTACATTAGTTGATTTCCAGATGTCATGTTTCTAGAATGAAGCTTGCTTGGTCATAATGTGGAGTCATTGTTATACATTCTTTATTATGTTCAAGTAGCTAATATTTGGGGTTGGTTTTTGTATCTATGTTCATGAGACATATTGGTCTGCAGTTTTCCTTTCTTATAATGTCTTTCTGTGGTTTTGATATTAATGTAATACTGGACTCATTGAAAAAGTTGGGAAATGAATGTATCTGGGGTCTGGTGCCCTTTCTCTCTCGCTCTCACTCTCTCTTTCTTTTGGAAGGTTATTAATTATTGATTCATCTCCATTAAGATATTTAATCCCATACAAATGATCTCTATCTCATTGTGTGAATCTTGGTAGTTTGTGTCTTCTATGGAATCCATTCATCTCATGTGTCATCACGTTTGTGGGTTTAAAGTTGTTCACAGCATTTTGTTTTTGTTTTCGTTTTGATGTTGATGAGATCAATAGCAATGATCCTTTCTTTCACTTCTGATGTTGGTAATTAAAGCCTTCTCTCTCTCCTTTTTCCACCTTGGTTAGCCTTGCTAGAGGTTTATAAATGTTATTGATCTTTTGGAAGAAACAGCTTTTGATTTTGTTGATTGTCCCTATTGTTTTCCTGCTTTCAATTTCATTGATTTTTGCTCTTTTATTTATTTTCTTAGTTTCTTTAGGCTTAAATTGATCTTTTTTCTTTATTTTTTTAAAAGTTTGTTTACTTTGAGAGAGAGAGAGAGTGAGCAGGAGGAGGGGAAGAGAGAGGGAGAGAGAGAGAGAATCCTAAGCAGGCTCCATGTTGTTAGTGCATAGCCAGAGACAGGGCTGGAACTCACGAACCGTGAGATCACAATCTGAACCAAAATCTGAAGTCGGACGCTAAGCCGACTGAGCTACCCAGGTGCCTCTGCCTTTTTCTTTTCATTTCAATCGCAAAAATAATTAGATGTGGCATCCCCAAACTCCATTAGACTGCAAGTCGATGCTCAGTGTTCAACTACATTATCTTGTCCTTTAATCAATGAAGATCACAACCCCAGTGACCAAAGCCTCTTCTAAATTTCTAGAGATTGTGTTATCTATTCTTTCTTGGACACGGACCACATGTCAAATCTGACTGAAGATGTCTATAAATGAGACAGTTCTATAGAACTGTCCACTCTATAAGCATGACTGTTTCTTGACTATAAGAAATACTGAACCAAAGTTTACTGCTTCAACCACACCCAATGTTGTATCTGGAATATAGAAGATACTCAGTGAATATTTATTCAATGATTCTGAGTTTGTGGTGACCCCAATATATAGTAAGTCAGACAATGCTCTCTCCCAACTAAAAGTACCGTGTCTGGTCAGCTTTTTCTAGAGAGGAAGAAAAATAATAACTGGGAAAGTTTAATGTTGACAGGAGATTTAGTAGAGAATGCTTCCTCCTCTAATCATAGGAAACCTGTAATAAGATGATAAAGCCACCGCACCTTTACCCTAGTCAGATAGTAATAAATATTTTTACACAACCAAGAGTTTGTTATGTTTCTTTCACTGTGGTAAGTAAGGCCCACCCTTGGTTATCTGGGGTGAATGTGGATCCAAAGTCCACATCCGTTTCCTTTGAGAATAAAAGAGAAAACTGTGAAAGGACAAAGATCAGGCCATGCAAAAAAAAAAAAAAAAAAGATAGAAAGAAAAAAGAAAAAATCAGAGGCATTGGAGGAAAACTTAACTCGGTTTTCTATTTTAAATTAACACTGTCCTGAACAGGAAAACAACACTTGGTACTAATCTGTATAATAACACGTACCTGATTACATAAGGGCTGCAACAAGACACAAGTTCTTTCACAGTAGAGATTCCTATTGAGTCATATTTGAAATTTTACTATTCTGTCACATCACTGAAATTCGCCTCTTTTTTCTCTGGTCTCTCGATGCGAGAAATATTTACCAAATACGCCCGAGGAGACACTCAATCCATCTAACATTCCTGGAACGTAGCAGGAAACCTCAAGTTCCTAGTCGATGTAAATATAGTCAACATCAACCTCCTGTGTCAATGTAATCGTCAAGAAAGATGCTGCCCCTGGGCCACCTGGGCGGCTCAGTGGCGGAGCATCCAACTCTTGATCTTGGCTCAGGTCATGAGCTCACGGCGCGTGGGGTCAAGCCCTGCATCAGGCTCTGTGCTGACAACATGGAGCCTGCCGGGGATTCTCTCTCTCCCTCTCACGCTGCCCCTCCCCTGCTTGCACGCTGTCTCTCTCACCAAATAATTAACTTTAAAATAAAAAAATAAATAGATAAATAAATAATAAAAAAAGAAAGATGGTGCTACTATTTCCCAGTGTTTGTGGGAGGGTAGGAGCTTAACTTCATAAGCAAGATTAGCAAACATAGGTGATCTGATCACATGGACTAACCCCCTTCCGCAACGTCCCTCAGGACTTTTCCGTTAGCACACCCCAGCCTATAGAAGGCCTGATTTTGTTTCAGCAGAATTGACCTCCGTTTATACTGAAGTGGTCTCTCTTTTCCGCAGTAGTCTGAGTAAAATCTGGCCTGCTATTTTTAACGTGTCACAGTCCAAAATTTTTCTTTTATACCAGCCATCTATATGGTACTTCTGCCTCTCTGATTTGAACAGTTACTAGCATAAGCAGGAAGATCCACCAATATTTGTTGTATAATTTTATAAATCAATTTTTATGGTATTACTTAACCCTGCTTCTAGTTAAGTAGAAGCAAAATTGGAAACTTGGCTTTTTCTTCAAATTGGGTTTCTCTTGATAACTAAAACTTGGTTTTGCAAATCATTATGCTGCCTCGGGTTTCTCTCGTTTGGTAGCAGTAATAACCTTCAGCAGTCCTTACCCTGGGAAGAGGCAGGCCCTGCCTCCTGCAGAGGGGACTTCCCGCACTTTGGAAGATCAAACAAAACGATTTCTGCATTAGTCACTGCAATCGTGCGCATGTCTCTTGATGTTGGAAGTAATTCCATTAATAGGACACGAGGTGGTATATGAAAATAGGGAATTGAGTTGAGATGGAAGGGGTTACCTTTAGCGAAAACGCACAATGATTGCTTTCTCGTTCGGCTTCATGTTGACGTTGTCCTGAAACCCGGGAGTATCTAGGCATGGAAACCAGGTGGCTTAGTCTTGGCATGCACACATGTCGTGAACCATGGGGATAAGTCAACACTTCAAAGCCATCACTCATCATGCCTCCCCTGAACCATCTAGCAAACATCACTTGCCAAGGACTCAAATGGACATTAGGGATATAGATGAAAGACACAACCCCTGCCCTCAAGGAAATTGTGGGTCGATGAGAAACAGGTACATTAGAGACTGATAAGGACTATGAAAGAAACAGAAGCAAAGAAGATGAACAGTCATGTGCCTGAGGGCCTCTGACCCCCTTAACAATTGCTGAATACAATCAAATCAACAAGAATGCAGCTGGAAATTCCTTGAAGTGAAAACGCAATTACTTCCAACCATCAACTCAGAATGGAAAAAAAGGATGTTACTTCTTGTTAAAGGGTAAGGTAGAACAGGACACATATGTGTGTGTATATATATATATCTCCACATACATGGAGATATATATATATATATATATATGGGTATATATATGTGTGTGTGTGTGTGTGTATGTGTGTGTGTGTATATATATATATATGTGTGTGTGTGTGTGTGTGTGTATATATATATATATATATATATATATTAGTGTAACTGTTTATTTGTTCATTCTGACTTTAGCCCCATATCAAAGAAGATCAGGGCCTTCTTTCCATTTGCTCTCTGTTAAAAGCTTTCAAAAGTGACCTGCTGAAAGGTGGGGTTGCCAAGTGGAAAGGATCAGTTCTTTAGAATTTATAAATGCACTAAAATGCAAGCTTTTGTTGTGTCAAACTATAGATGTAGAAACCTAGACTTGTAAATAATAGAAATGCGGAGCTCTGAGGGTCCTCTGAAATTGTGAGGCAATTTTTACAAATTATTGTAAAGTCGTGGAAACTACCCTTCTAAAAGCATTGATGGTGTGCCCCAAAACCACTAAGGAACAAAAGTGGCCAAGATCCAGCACTGGGTGAACCAGAGGGGTGGAAGGAGACTTCCCCACCTGTGATATGGTCCATTATCATAAATCTCCATCCCGTCTTTGACCCCCTCACCTGCCCCCTTGGGAGACGGATTGCATATCTGATTGCTGCTTGTAAAAGCAAGAACAGGACATATGTAGCCAAGACGCTCAGGTTCTTTTTCTTTGGAACAGGCTGACCTGTGTAGAGTATGAGTTTCAACAGTGAGCTCGTGAGAGGTCCCAGCCACCATGAGGAGGGACTCAGTGCTCCAGTACTCCTAATTAGCAGTGGGAAGTCTACAGAAAAAGTTAAGCATTCGAAAGTGCATTTCACCAATACTGTCTGCATTAGTAATAACAGCAATATTTCGGTCTTATCACCAGAGGCCAAACACTTAACAATCCTGGTAACTGTTCCACAACCAACCCTCCAAAGAAAACAAACAAACGAACAGACCTGAAGCTTCTGGAGAAAGAGTCTATTTACGAGGCTCTCAGAAACACCAATATTCAGGTTTCCTGCCTTCCACTTAAATGTGATTCACACGACATCACAGTGTCACTTCGAAACTAGGGTTCCACTATGTATTATATAACTGAATACGTAAACAAAATGAACATATTTTATGTATATGTATGTGTATATATATATACACACAGTATTTTTAATTTATATCTAAATAATGATGTGTGTGTGTGTGTGTGTGTGTGTATAAAATGTGTACTTGTATGTGTGTCAAGACCATATTTAAATTTATGTAGTGTGTCTGTTGTGGTAGTGGTCACACAGATTTATACACCCATCAAACCTTATGGGATACTTAAAAGGACGGAGGGGCGCCTGGGTGGCTCAGTCGGCTGAGTGTCCAACTCTTGGTTTCAACTCAGGTCACGATCTCATGAGTTCGAGCCACACATCGGGCTCTGTACTGACGGGACGGAGCCTGGGTCATCTTCTCTCTTCCCCTCTCTCTCTGCCCCTACCCCACTTGTACTCCTGCTCTCTCCCTCTCAAAATAAATAAACTTTTAAAAAAATTTAAATACATAAAAATACGTGAGTGAATTAGATGTACGCAAATTTTACCTTAATGAAGTTATTTTTTAAGCATCAGCTTGTTCAGTTGAAATGACTATAATCTAGATGCTAGTTCAAATCGGGCCCAAAGAATCCATGAGGTGATAGTGGTTAATTGTTTTACTGCCTCCAGATCGTCGCCCTTGTTAATTCCACACATTTGCTGTGTGACTTGTGTTCCTTCCTTGATACGGAGTACCTATCTCCAGTTACTTACGTATTTATGTATGCATGTATTTATGTTTATTTGTTTATTTAGAGAGTGCAACCGGAGAGAGAGGCAGAGGGAGAGAGAGTGAAAATCTTAAGCAGGTTCCACGCTCAAGGCAGAGTCCACCATGGGGCTCGATCCCACGCCCCTGGGATCATGCCCCGAGCAGAAATCAAGAGTCAGACGCTTAACTGACGGAACCACCCAGGTGCCCCCCAGTCGCAGTAATTTAGAATAAAGAAATGAAAGGACAGCCAGAGTATACTACCAGTGAAATTGCTATCTAAGAACAGAAACCAGAGAGCCAAATTTTGTCCTGCCTGTAGCCGATTGTCTTCTTTAAGCTAATAACACACCTCGGGTTCTCGAACTGGTATGGTGTAACGGGACATAATTATATACTGCTTGTCCTTGGCAGCAAGTATCAAACAGGTGAAAGATGCATCAGGTTTATAATTAAAATATTACTTTGACATTGAAATCTCTTAGTAGACTGGGTGTCAATGAGCTCCTTGAACTTCTGGCATGTTAACCGATCATCTTACTTTTCTTTTTTAAACAGAAGTTCCTAAATATTTTTCCCTCAGAAGCTGCTATTTGTCTCCTGCCCCTGAGCTACAGTGCTAAGTTAACAAATATGTGCTATAATGTATCTCCATCACTGCAATTATGTGAATTATAGCCATTTGGCTTCTAGGTAGACGCACACACGCACACATACACACACACACACACACACATCTCAGGTTTCAGCCTCACACATGGTAAATCACAAGACACTTTTATAGTCTCTGAAACCCCTGCATTTACCTATCACTGGATATGATAACCTGATATTTCAATGATATTTCTAATGATATAAAAGTAATTTCCAGAAATAAACGTACATAGGCACACTTATCCATACATAGGCAGGTATGATTTAAGAAAGCAATATATGTGATATTTTTAGCATCTGCATGAGAATGAGGGCCATCCATTTCTTTTTCTTAAATTTTTAAAAATATTTATTAATTTTTTGAGAGAGAGAGAGAGAGAGAGAGAGCGCAAACAGGGGAGGGGCAGAGAGAGAGGGAGACACAGAATCTGAAGCAGGCTCAGGGCTCTGAGCCGTCAGCACAGAGCCCGACGCGGGGCTGGAACCCACGAACCGTGAGACCATGATCTGAGCCGAAGTCTGGCACTTAACCTATTGAGCCACCCAGGCACCCTGAGGGCCATCCCTTTTTTAACTATCCCTATAGGGGGCTGTGCATACCTATGAACAGGACTGTCATTGCTGAAAATATTTCTGAAACTGTTCTTTTTGAAACTGCCTTTGGTGCTAACTCTTCCCTATACTAACTAGTGACAACTCTTGGCAAAATCTTGGTCCTTTGAGAGTCGACTGAACATCTCAAAACTGCCAAAAGCATTTGGAACCAAGACTAATGAAGATGGCTTGCAGAGAAGCTGGGACACTGCTTGGAATCAATGACTCAGTGTGACTATAACATAATGAGGCTTTATTGTTCTCTGTGGCTTCTAACCTGTGTCTCATGTCAGGGCCAAATGCAGGGTTCATAACGTGCTTAGAGCAAATGCATATAAAATCTCTTCTTAATTATATAATTTGGCTACACCAAATAATAGATAAATATTGCCAGCATGTTCGCCCTTCTTTCTTATTTTTATTCCTCTCCTCGAAGGTCCTTATTTGACACCAATGGGACACAATAATTCCTCATCTTTGTAAAATATGGTTTAAGATCCCTATACCACTCCCATGGGACTGTGAGTTTCAGACTTTATTTACCTTATCTGTGAAGTGGGCACATAACTCCCACATCATGAGGTTTTTGTAAAAATTAAATGTTCAAGCGTGTAAAGTGCTTAGTACAGTATCTGGACAAAATGCAGTATAACGCATGTTAATTCTCTTTCCCTTCCCTTCTGTCCTCTTCTTTACTAATAAATGTTTAGAATATTCTAACTTATGAAATGGTTTGTTAATTCGACAAATGGTAAAGACTCTAAAATCACAAAAGAAACAAACAAAAACACTGCGGCCCATTTCCATCTTCAAGCAGAAATGCCAAGAGTTTCAGGGACAGTCATATTCCACACGTCATTCTTTCGTTCCAATACAGAAACCTCCTTAGCCTTGTCTGATAAATTCCAACAAAACATCTCAACTTGAAGTAAAGCATCTGTGTTACACTTTTAAATTTTTACACTGTGGGGCGCCTGGGGGGCTCAGTCGGTTGAGCGACCGACTTCGGCTCAGGTCAGGATCTCGCGGTTTGTGAGTTCGAGCCCCATGTCGGGCTCTGTGCTGACAGCTCCGAGCCTGGAGCCTGCTTCGGATTCTGTGTCTCCCTCTCTCTGCCCCTCCCCCACTCACACTCTGTCTCTCTCTCCTTCAAAAATAAATAAGCATTAAAATTTTTTTAAATAAAAAATAAATAAAATTTTACGTTGTTGTAGGTGATGATAAAATACCAAAGAGGGGAGAGGCGTTTGAGGCATGTGTCCATTTACTCAGATATGTTGTGGATTGACTGGTTGAAAGAAGATCTCATTTGTAGTCCTTGTCTCTTGTCTTCTCCTCCTCCTCTTCCTCCCCCTTCCTCCTCCTCCTCCCCCCTCCTCCTCCCCCCTCCTCCCTTCCCCCTCCCCCTCCTCCAACTCCTTCTTCTTCTTCTTCTTCTTCTTCTTCTTCTTCTTCTTCTTCTTCTTCTTCTTCTTCCTTCTAATTTTAAGAGAAACAAAGAAGACTAGTAACTCAAAATGTATGCAAGGATTTGCAAACAATATTTATTTTTGACTCCTAGCAAACTCAACTGCAAAGAGAAGGTGATGAAATGCTAATGATGTACATTTGAACTGAGCATGTGCCTGAGCAGAGGTTACAGCCCCAAGGAGCTCCTTGGTCCCAGGATCCTCCATTTGGAGGCAATGAGGACTCACTCCACAGTATTAAGTGGCTACACACTGTGAACACAAAAGCAGAATGTGAGCATTTGGATGAACCTGCCAGTCTAAATCCTATCATCTCACACAGGGTCCATAATAGCCAAGGAAAAAATTTTCAACCGGACTATTCTGCAGATAACAGATAACAACTCTCCTCTGCAGATGCAACTCTCTTGAATGATTCATTAAATTATAAAATATCCCTTTTTTTAAGTGGGAGGTGTGGTTTTGAGATGTCTTAGAGAAAATAGACCAGAGTGTGTAATTAAATAGAAAGCAATCAGAGAATTCTTAGCAAATGCTGTGCTGACAGCTCAGAGCCCAATGCGGGGCTTGAACCCACAAGCCATGAGACCATGACCTGAGCTGAAGTTGAATGCTTAACCAGGGGCTCCTAAATTCCAAAATTCTAAGCATGCTATTTGGGACTGTCGGTCCACCTACTTCCTACCCACATTTCATGTTTATTTACCCTGTGAGATTTTTCAGTAGAACTATTTGAAAAAAAACTAAAACTAAAACTAAAACTAAGAATTGTCTTGATAAATACCAAGAAGCACAATGGGATCTTATGTAAAGAATATGTTTCATTTTGGGGGCGCCTGGGTGGCTCAGTCGGTTAAGCTTCCAACCCTTCATTTCATCTCAGGTCATGATCTCACCGTGCTTGACATCCTTTCCAGATACATTGCCTGGGATAGCAGAACAACTAACTCCTAACACAGAAAGTTTTGTTTGTAAGAGAATGACCCCGTTGTGTCGTTATTGTAATGTTTAGGTTTGGAAAGATCGTACATTTGATGGCAAAGAACTTCCCCTTTCTCAAATATTTATATGTGTATAATTATATCAAAACTACATTTAACCAGCATCCTGCAATGTATTTTTGTGTTCCTACAGCTTGTTTGAGGCTGGAAATCTCACTTGTACTTGATTCCATTTCAAGTTTGTGATAAAGAACTCCAAAATGTAAAATAAATAATTAATTAACAAAAAAATAAAGAAGTAAAAATACAAAGTAAAAAACAAAAATAAGAATTGTCCCAAACTGGATCAGGAACGGAAACAGCCTACAGAAGCTGGTCGTGACACCATTTCTCTAGAAGAGGAAGGAGCGTCATTCCTGGTGAAGAGAAATAACATTTTTGAGCCGTGTTGTTCACAGAAACTTCCTCCTCGGGAGAAATTAGTATTCCTGACAAATGCTAAGTGATTTTCCCTTGAACTTTAACAGGATTAAGTCTTATTCTGGGAACTTTACCTACCCAGTTGACTGTCAGCTAATTGTCAGTCAAGAATCCAATGACCTTTAAGGAGATTTTCTTTTCTTTCTGTATCTAACATGATTGTCTGTATTTAATAGATAATCCAACAAGGCTACCCATTCTTTCTCTTGCCCTGTAAGATACCTACTAAGAGTAACCCCTGAGTTGGCCCATTAAGGGGTCTTTTTTAAACTTTTATTTATTCTGAGAGAGAGAGAGACAGAGAGAGAGACACACAGAGAGAGAATGAAAAAGAATGAGAGATCATGGAGACTGTTGTGTCCACATGCACAGGGGAGGGGAAAAGAGAGAGAAACCCAAGCAGGGTCCAAGCTGTCATCACAGAGCCCAGTGCAGTACTGGATCTCAGGAATAAGAGATCATGACCTGAGCTACAGATTTTTCTCTCCAGGTGCGGGTGCCCATGTGACTCACTCGGTTAAGTGTCCAACGTGAGCTCAGGCCATGATCTCACAGTCTGTGAGTTGGACTCCTGCATGGGGCTTTTCGCTGGCAGAACAGAGCCCTCTTCGGATCCTCTGTCCCCCTCTCTCTCTGCCCCTCCCTGAGTCACATGCGCCCATGCATATTTTCACTCTCTCAAAAATAAATAAAACATTCAAAAAAATCTCTCATGCAAAAAATTCTAATCAAAGTTTGATCTATGTTTCGAACCAGACTGTCTGAGAACTGTTCTTTAATACACACAGGAGAATATTCGGGTTTCCTGAAAGCAAGAAGCACGCATGTAGCTTGCATTTGTGATACCTGTCGTATTTACGTTGGACGGTGCTATCAGAGACAATGGGAGATGTTTTTTTTTTACTTAGGTGTTCTTGTTTTGCTTATTTTGTTCACTTGTGTTTTTCTGATCATTTCTAAGAGGGTTTGCTGCAAAAATCATGAAAAGCGTTTTGATCAAATTGTGTGGGATGGTAGGAAATGAAGACCTCCACCTGACGAATGACTAACAAAGTAGACAGTTTCTGGCTGAAACCACAGCAACAATTCTGTGATTCCATCAGTGTAACAAATATTTACTAAATTTAGCAAATATCGCTAAACTTCTATATGTACTAAGCCAAGTACTATGTCCTGGAGACACAGTGATGAACAAGCACGTGTTTTTCTCCCCCATGTGCAGAGTAAGTAGGTAGCAGGCATCACGCTTCTAACTCTAAGTGTGTGTGTGGGGGCGGGTATCATATGGGATTTTAAATGATGGTGCTGGTCAATAAACCATAACCGTTGATAAATAGAGGATATAACCTAGGCTGGAGGGTTTTGAAATGGGCTTTCTGATTTAGTAGTTTTTAACCTGATATCTGAAAGATCAGTTTATATTAGAGGAGTGAAGAAGGCTCTCCCAAGAGGACCCTCTTCAGTTCAAAACCATTCCCAGAGAGGGATTCTTCTGAAAGCCATCAGGTGCTGGGGGGTGAGTGTCTTGATCCTGAAGGGGTCATCTGGGCAGGACAACAGAGCATCTGCCACAGAATTTAAGTTTGATGTACTCTGCGATATCCAACTGTGGCTGCTTATTGGGCGCAGAGGTAGATTAACTGTTGAACTAAGGAATCTCAAGCTTCAGGAGTGTTCCTTGGAACAGATCCCTACTAAGGCTCTGGGAAGGATGCTAGCAAAGAGCTCCTAAGCTCGTATATTTTGGTAAACTTGCAAAAGTAAGATATTTCAACCACAAGTTCCTTCCTCTATAGCTGTAACTGCCCTGGTGTTGAATTGCATTGTTGTGGTCACAGGTATTTTGGGATACAACAATGGGTATATAAAGTAAGGATTTGTTGCATTTGATCTTAGCAGATTATATTTATGAAATGCATAGTGGTTTCCAGGTGGAATTTTTATCAACTACTTCGATAGAGGAAGGTCTTTCAAGAATAAGTCTGGTGTGCATTATGACTCACAAAGGAAGCACCAGGAGTCATACAGTGACATAAACACGTCCTTCGAAGCCTAGCGCCAGACGCATGTGGATAGTGGAGGAGAAATAAAGCTGGAAACGTCAGGAAATGTATCTGATCTCTAGATCACAGAATCTAGAATCATGGCATCAGTTTTCATCAGCACCTGTTCAAAACAGAAAGTCTGCCCTGTCAGGGAGATACTTGAGTTAGAAACGATATCAAAGAGAGGACTGTTCCAAGGAACATCATTGGTAGTCTCTATGCCCATTAATGACCTCAAACAAAGGACGTGGTGGTTATGAGGAAAACTCTCAGAGGGTTTGACAAAGGCTTTCTGGATTTAGCAGAAGATAGACTGCTGCTTGGTTCTGGCTAAGAAATGTCTAAATGTGACAGAAAGCCCAGAAGCTTCCCCTATCCGAGGTCAGGGCAAAAAGGAGAATTGCAACCAAGATACACTTCCTCCATACAAAAATACTGATTTGGAGGGCCACATGCACCCCCATGTTTATAGCAGTGCTCTTAACAGTAGCCAAATTATGGAAAGAACCCAATGTCCATCTACTGGACAAATTCATAAAGAAGATGTGGTATATACACACAACGGAATATTCCTCGTCCATGGCAAAGAATGAAATCTTGCCATTTGCAACGATGTGGATGAAACTCCAGGGGATTATGCTAAGTGAAATAAGTCAGTAGGAGAAAGACAAATGTCATATGATTTCACTCATATGCAAAGGTTAAGCAACAAACCAGATGAACATAGGAGAAGGGAAGGAAAAATAAAATAAGACAAAAAGAGAGAGAGAGGAAACTCCGACGACACTTTTAACTACAGGGAACAAACAGAGGGTTGATGGAAGGAGGTGGGGGGTGGGCTAAATGGGTGATGGGGATTAAAGAAGGCACTTGTGATGAGCACTGGATGTTGTATGTCAGTGATGAATCATTAAATTCTACCCTGAAACCAATGCTGCACGATATGTTGACTAAATTGAATTTAAATAAAATCCTGGAGGGGGAAAAAAAAAGATACATTTCCTTCATGCACTGTTGGAATAAGGAGCTCATGAGAAGAAAAGTATTGCCCGGATCCCAGAAACTACACTTGAGGTCCCAGGCAGAGGATCCCTGAGAGACCTACAAAAGTACTCAATGAGCAAAGGAGCCATCCAAAGGACATTTGACACCTCACGGGCAGTGATGCTGGCTGATGCCCCTGCCAGCCATTTACTGCAAATTATCTCTCCCTCTGAAATTATCGTGCACAGGAACACCTGGATGGCTCAGTTGGTTGAGCAGCTACCTCTTGATTTAGGCTCAGGTCATGATCTCACGGTTGGTGGGTTCAAGCCCTGCATCAGGCTCTGTGCTGAGAGTGTAGAGCCTGCTCAGGACTCTCTCTCTCCTTCTCTCTCTGCCCCTCCCCCACTTGCTTGTTCTCTCTCTCTCAAATAAAGAAAGAATTTTTTTTTAAAAAAGGAAATTATCAGGCACAGCAGTTGAATGGTATGAGGTGGACGAGAAAAAGAGGAGAAGCCAGCTTTGACCCACTGCCCACTAAGATATCCAAGGCTGAATCAGACTCAGGGCTCTCCAATGGCTAAGAGCTCTGAACGTTTAATATTGCATTAGCCTAAACTGGGGTTATTTAATTACTAAACCAGAGTGGATTTTGAATGCCAAAAAGGGTGGAAAGACGGGATGCTATCGAAGAGCGTTTAGCAAAGCTGTGGAATCTTCCTAAACTTTCAAACAGAAATAGAGAAAGCATCGTCCCAGAGAGTGGGTTCGAAGGAACAGTGAAGAAAGAATGAAGCTAGTATTTTGGATGCCTTCTCAAGCAGGACCATAAACGGGCTTCGCATGCTTGGTCGCATATATGCTTCTCACATTTGGACTGATTCAGATCTTAATTTTTCATCTTTGCGTTTGAAAAAAATTCAGCGAAATAAGTCAGTCAGAGGAAGACCGATAGCATATGCTTTCACTCATATGTAGAATTTGAAAAACTTAACAGATGAACATAGGGGAAGGGAAGGAAAAGTAAGATAAAAACAGAGAGTGAGGCAAACCATAAGAAACTCTTAAATACAGAGAACAAACTGAGGGTTGCTGGAGGGGAGGTGGGTGGGGGGGATGGGCTAAATGGGTGAGGGGAGTAAGGAGGACACTTTTTCCGGATAAGGACTGGGTTTCGTATGTAAGAGATGAATCATTGGGTTCTACTTCTGAAGCCAAAACTACCCTGTATGTTAGCTAACTTGAGAACAAAAATAATAATAATAATAATAATAATAATAATAATAAAAGGAAAACAATGAGTTCAATGTTGGATACATCTTAGCCGCACAATACATTTGTAATAAATGAACCAATACTTATGTGTGTGTATATCTATGTATGGGTCATACAGCGTTTGGGGGACAGAGGTGCTAAAAAATGCCCTCTCTGAGTCTGGGGAAGGTACCAGTGGGGCGGTTGCAAAGGTAATTTCTCATAGTTACTCAGCCCCAGTGACTTGCTAACCCCACGTGGAGGGCAGAGGTCCAAGAGGGTGAAGTGTCCCAACACTTTATCAACGCTCCTGAGTGGGCATTTAACAACCAAGCTCATCACAAAGGGCTTACATCATCGGAACTAATGAGGAATTAAGACACTGGAGTGAATCAAGGGACATTTTTCAAAGTTGTCTGTCATAGGCTATTGATCCCACAGCAGTTCATTAAACACCTGTGCCGGTAGGGCAGCGGCGGCTGCGCGGGAGATTTACAGCTGGAGCGGAGATCTCATCCATCACGCATCCTCTCTGTCTCTCCCGGCCCACCCTTACTCTCCTCCCGGACCTCCTGCCCTACTCGTCCATTGTTTGTTTCTTAGTTCCTTCCATCTCCTCGGAAGGACTCCTAGTGATTGATGACATCGGATAAATACGTTGTTCAATACAGAGGTGTAGAAATCCCCTAACTCGATGGCCCCTTTTCCTAAAGCTGCATTTGATCAGGGACCAGACTGTGCTTTCCATAAACCAGATTTTTATTCTTTTTCTAGTTTACCTCCCTGCACCCCCCACGCCCCTAACTTTGCCACGGTAGACCATGGCTCGCTGGAAAATCATTCACAAAAGGAAGAGGGAAGTGACACTTAAGCAAGAATAGAAGCTGACTGTCATCTTGAAAGTTGGTGGGAAAAAAAAAATCATTTTCCAGGTATAGAACAACTGATTGATATCAAATCTCCTAATTAAATAATGGTGGTTAAGTAGTACATGGAAGACAGATCAATTTATACTGAAATTAACTTTCTTCTTTTCCCCTGGATTGTTCAGCAGTTCACCATGTATTATTAGTCACCTACACTGTCAGGAAGTGTGCTTCATAACCGAGGCCACGATTAGAGAAATCGCTGTCTTTGGATGACAAGTGAATAGAGAGTCACAACACGGGTAACGGGTAAACTGAACCCTGATGATGCCAGCTCTTTTTGCTTGCCAGGCGTCAGAGCAGAAGGGACTTGACTAGCATTGGAGAGCGTTATGGGCTGAATCCATATGTTGAAATCCTCACGCCCTACACCTCAGAAGGTGACTGTATTTGAAACCAGCGTCTTTAAGGAAGTAATTGCATTAAAATGAGGTCGTGAAGGTGGAGCCCTAACCCAGTGTGACAGATGTCACTAAGGAAGAGGGTGTTTCAACACAGACATACACAAAGAAAAGAACACATGAAGACACAGAAGGCCATGTACAAGCCAAGAAGAGAGGCTTCAGAAGAGGCCAACGCCGCTGGCACCTTAATTTTGGACCTCAAGCCTCCAGGAGTGTGAGACAATAAAGTTCTGTTACTGAAGCTGCCCAGTCTGTGGCACTTTGTTGCAGCATCCGTAGCAAACCAACCCAGAGGGGAAGTGACCGTAAAGGTTTGCCTACAGATCCGAGACTATCAAGGTAGGCACATTAGGAGAAGAACGGTGTTCCAAGTAGACTGAATAATACGTGAAAAAATTCAGAGCATAAGAGAGAGGTCATGAGACATTCCAAAATCTCTCTCTCTCTCTCTCTGTCTGGGGGACACAGAATGGGAGCAGGAGTGTCTGGACGAATCTGGAGCTCTACGCCAAGAATCAGATATTAAAGGGTAGCCAGTGACTGGTGAAGAGGAACCACTCACCTCCCGGCAAGAGAAGAAAGAGTTCTACACTGTTTGACCCACTGGCCAAGTTGTTTCATCATTCTCTGCTTTGTGACGCGTCACTAGTCTCACCTGTAATGAGGAAAGCTGCATGGCAGAACCCAGGGCTGAAGCCACCTTTGCAAAAGGACATGAATTTATTGGCAGAGATTCTGGGGGCGTTAGAACGGGTTGATCACAACAGATGGAGACAAGTCGCTCTAGGAAGTGAACAGCTGCATTGGTCTACGTTTCTTTTCCATGATTTCAAATTTATAACAAAGTTAGTGCAACTTATCACCAGAGATAGATGGCATTTCAAATGCAATGAGCAATCACATGGGTGAAACATTTTACTATATATACATTCTATCTATCCATCTATCTATCTATCTATCTACCCACCTATCTAGATATCTAGGTACACAGATGGATGGATAGATAGATAGATCTATAGATAGACAGAATAGATAGATAGATAGATAGATAGATAGATAGACAAATAGTATATGTATTATATATATAAATGGATAGAATATATAGTAAATATATATAATATATGGTATACCATATATTACATATATACATATACATATGCATATATATATATACATACACATACAGAAAGATAGTCATTAGTTAAAATAAGAAATCTTATTAAAACTATGGGATAGATGACTGGAAAAACAGTAAGACTCAGCCTTTACAACATTATTTGATACTATAATTGAGATCGTCGTATTTTGTAAAACAAGAAAGACGAAGTCATATCGTATAGAAAAAGGCAGCATTAACTAGTGATTGAACACACAGATTACAAAGCCATAATTCCTTGGTTCAAATCCTACCTCTACTATTGATTAACTGCTTAATCTTGGAAAAGTCACACAGCCCTCTGTGCCTCAGTTTTCTTATGTTAATACCATTTTAAGAATAATGATAGTAAGCATTACGGCTTGTTCCAGCCACTATAACAAGTGCTTTACATATATTACCTTACTTAATCCTCAGAACAATTATATAAGTATCATCATTAACCCCATTTTACAGATCAGGAAACTGAGACAGAAATTGGTCAGGTAACTAGTATAAGATTATAGCACTAGTAACTGCAAAGCAGAGAAGTGAACCCAGGCAATCTCTCTCCAGAGTCTATGCCATCATTACAATCTATTAGCTCCATAAAATTATAAGCAACATTATTATTGTTATTATTATTACTATTTTTATAAATTCTTATGATAGGCACACACTATCTCCTCAACTAACATACTCAACATCCAGGTCTTTTTTGCACATGTCTGATCTCACCCTATCTTGAGCCTTGAGCAGGTTATCTCTTGAACTAGACCTTGGTGTTTATCTTCCTATCCAGGATTGAACCTAGCACTTTTCTCCCTTGGTGTCTCGGTTTTCTCCAGAATTGGATCCAAATGGATGCTTACTTGTCCCTGAGGTTTGGTGTCTGATCAACGTTTCCCCTCTCAGTTCTTGGGTCCTGGTTCAGGGACCTCTCTGACTTGAATCAGTCCATTCCCTTAAAGCTCCTTCACATGGGACCCAGCTCAATTTCAACTCTGCAACTGCTTCTTGCCCAGGTGACCCCTCCTATTGCAAATGTCTTTCTTCCCCCACCACCCTTGATGTAAAGCTTTTTGCTTTCAGCCATGGTAAGGGAACCCAGAATTTATAAACAAAGGTGAAGAGCGGTGGTTGAGAGTCTAGGCTTTGGAGAGGGAAGCCTTCAGTTTGAACCTTAACCCTACCAGTTTTTTTTTTTTAATGTTATTTATTTTTGAGAGAGAGAGACAGACAGACAGACAGAAAGGGAGACAGAATCTGAAGCGGACTCTGCATTGCCATTGTCGAGCCCAAAGGAGGGCTCGAGCTCACAAAACACAAGATCATGACCTGAATGGGAATCAAGAGTCAGACGCTCAAAGGACTGAGTCACCCAGGCGCCTGTCCCTACCATTTGTTAACTATGCAAACTCAGAGATCCTTGACTTCTCAGGGACCTCGGTAACTCCTGTGTGTTATGTGAATGACACTAGCCTCTCTGTCATAGAGTTGCTTAAGAAATTAAAAGAGACACCAAAGGGGCACCTGGATGGCTCATTTGGTTAAGCCGCTGACTCTTGATTTTGGCTCAGGTCATGATATCACAGTTTGTGGGTTCGAGCCCTGCGTTGCACTCTGTGCTGACAGTGTGGAGCTTGCTTGGGATTCTCTCTCTCTCCCCCTCTCTTTGTCCCTCCCCCACTTGTGCTCTCTCTCTCTCTCTCTCTCTCTCAAAATAAACTTTAAAAAAATATATAAAACATAAATGAGACAGCACATGCAAAGTCCTGGGAACAGGTCACAGGACTTAGTAAGTACTCAATAAAGTGTTATCTTTATTTTAATTTTAATTTTGCTTCAGGCATTACAATTTATATTGTCAGAAATAGTGAACACACAAGCAAAAAACAACAAAGCACGTACTATCATGAATTTTGCCTGCTTAAAACCTGTAAGACTCTTAATTACCTTCTTTTTTTTAAATTTTTTTAAATATTTATTTAGTGTTTAGAAAGAGACAGAGTGTGAGCAGGAGAGGGGCGGAGAGAGAGGGAGGCACAGAATCCGAAGCAGGCTCCAGGCTCTGAGCTGTCAGCACAGGTCCGATGTGGGGCTTGAACTCACGAACCGTGAGATCATGATCTGAGCCAAAGTTGGACGCTTAACCAACTGAGCCACCTAGGCACCCGAAGACTCCTAATTATCTTCTACATGGAGGGCATCATAAGTTAATATCTCCTTATCACTATAGCTTCATAGTCTTCCACTTCTCCCTTCATAGTTTATTCTCCAATAACAAATTACTTATTCTTACGTGTTTTACCTTTACATAGTGTGTTCCTCAATCCTAGAATCCCACACCCATTCATCTTCCCACCTGGAAAGGACCTACTAAAGCTGGTGAATCCAACTCACATGAAGATCTCCCTTCCCGGCCTTCTCTGAGAGGCCAGCCCTATAACCCCCCATCAAAGCAGAATAAATGCTCTTCTGTGTGCAAATCACGTGTCTTGAAAATGCATCTATGGGCTCACCTGTCCTGATGAATTCATAAATTATGGTGTAGCTTCATCCTTCTAGGGCTTAGCTAGATTCTGAGCACTTTATCTCATTCGCTGGTGGACCTAATACAGACTACTGATGCTTAACCAGGAGATCAGGGATGCAAATAGATAAATGGACAAGTGGAAATTAATATATATATATACACACACACATATATAATTTATATATATATAAATTAATATATAATTATATATGTATGTAAATATATATATATATAGAAATTATGTATATATATGTATAATTGTCCCAGTTTTAACAAGATGTAATTGACATAGAGCACTGTATAAGCTTAAGGTATATTGCATAATTATTTGACTTACATATATGGTGAAATGAGTATCACAGTAAGTTTAGTGAGAACTTCCATGAATACTGGTAAGTAAGAACCTTTCCTTTCGGCGCTGTCTGCTAAGCTCTGCTAAGCTCTGCTAGCTGCTACCAGGGATCACAGATGGAGGTCCGTCTTTCTACACTTTCATGTACTCAATATAAAGTTTTCTGTATCATATAGTGCGCAAGTCTGATATTACATGCGAAGCGCATATACGATCTTCATGTAATTGGCCTCAAGTTCCCCTCCATAAAGTGACAATCGGTTGAACAACATCCTGGATTTCCTTCCCTGGCATTCTACAACCGTGTGAAGGCAGCACTGTGGAGTAGAAGGGCTAGGTGCTGTGGGTCCCCCCTGCTTGCCAGCTGGATGGACTCAAGCCTACTTCTTTTCTCTGAGGCAGTTTTTCTTTATCTTTAAAGCGGTCTAATAAAAAACAAAGCTGGGCAAGGCTTTGTTTAAAATGATAAGTTACAATATTATACATTAATGTGCCAGATAAAATTAGAACTGAGTAAAGAGAAAATGGTACTGCTCTTAAGGTAATTATTGATTACCTTAAGCTTTATTGGTATGTTGATTTCACTATCTATCTATCTATATCAAATATATCTATATCAAATATATCTATATATCAAATATATCTATATATCAAATATATATATATATATATATTATATATATATATATATATATATATATATATATAATATATATATATGGTGCTTAAAGTTCCAGAAAGGCAGAGACCAGGGGGAAAGTTATTACTGGCAAATGAAATGTGCCCACGATATTTGTTAGATATAGAATCAGTGAACAAACTTCAGAAAAACATAGATCAACAGAAATGCATAAGAAGCAGATAAAAAGGAGCGGGGTTTGCATACTGTTGAATTTCCTCCATGACAAGAGTAAGGTACAAATAACATTATTGAAGCACCATCAAATAGTCCAATTAAGTTGTTTCGGCTAAAGGTCACTGTCCCCATAATAATAAGAACGTAATAAAAATAATGAGTCACAAATAAATTAGGAAATAAACTAAGTAGAAGTGAATCCTGGAGCCAGTCTACTTTCATCTTGACGGAAACCTGGGAAGGAGGAAAGGTAGGATTTTATAATAAACCAGGCGTGAGACTTTTGTAATCAGGAATTATTTAGGTACCTCTTGTTGGCAAGAAACATTTCTTTCCTACCGCTGATGTTTCCTTCCTTTTTGAGGTAGCTCAAGTAACATGACACCCTGGCCTCTTTCTGCCTCCTTACCAGTGCACCGAGTGCGGTTGTCTGCTTTGTCCACTGTACAAATCTAGGGACACCAGTCATAACGTATTTGATTTCAATATGCCCACTGGAATAACGCAGTATACAACGTGTGCAGATGCACTCCGATGCCTGCCTTCAGTTCACTTTATGCTTGAGCTGGGGAAATATTTTCTCTTGCTAAAACACTGGGTAAGAATAAACTCTTGAGGAGGAGCTATCTCAAACAGTCTTTCTTATTCCTTCATGCGGTAACATTTACAGGGTTTGCTGGGATGTAGAGTGATTTATGGTTGGATCAGGAAGTATGGCTGATTCAAAGCCGAGTGTGAATAAGTCCAATTGTCCACATCTGCAAGCCTTGTCCTCCCATCTACTCTTTGTTATTAATAAAGGTAATATGTTGGTTCCCATTTGTATTCATTTCTCAGTCCATGACCCAGGTCATAGCAAAGAGGAGTCTTATTTATTTAGCTTTTTTCATGTAAGTCTGATAGGCGAGCTGTGGACCTTGAGAAATGAGCTAGGTGTAAAATTTTGTAGAACAAATCATGTGTGGAATGATTTAGGCTTTTGGCATGGCTTGAACAGATGGCTATAGGCTTTGGTAGTGAATTCCTAAGCATAGACCACGCTGCCTTTAATTTTTTTTTTTTTTTCATATCTTAGTGATTTGTAGCAGCATTGCACAATGCACTTGATTTTTCAGCTGTAGAGTTGGCTTCATGAACGTGTGGCTTGGGCCGGACACTTTGAACCTTAGGACATTTGCAGTATTTTGACCTTAGCAGGCTACCACAGCTTAGAGCAGGTGGCAGTGAGTAGGGTTCTGTGACAGGTTTTTAGAAGGACGCCCCAGCAAATGTGCAGGGGTCTTCCCAAACCCCAACAAATTTGTATACTGTCTCAGGATGCAAGTTCCAACACCTCACTTAGTTTCTGTGTGGGGAGAACAGGGACCATGGTGAATGCAGGCTGCCCTCAGAGGCTCCCATGAAAGGGGGAAGCTGAGGCCAAAATGTGGTTGGAGACAACTGATTATCACAACAGAGCTTTGAGGCATCGGTGGCTGAGGAATATAGGTAACATGTGTTCTGCAAGGGAGTGAATTTTCAGTATATTATAGAGCACAAGGGAAGTTCTAGCTTTTAGCTGTTAGCACCAGCCCTTTGGAGGAAGCTAGATTGGGTACCCCCAATTTCACTAAGAATTCACGGCCACAGAGGGAAATGTCAAGGCTAGAACCAGCGCTGGCGTATCCATGATATCAAGTATCAAGACACTCACCCTCCCAGTTCCCGACACTATCTGGTGTCAGGCTGGTTCTGTAGTGCCGTAAAAAGTAAGATTTTCTAGGTCTTAAAAATTCCAAATCTAAGTGAAGGAGAAAGAGCCTTGGTATGGCAGGACTGAAAACACCTTCTCCAGAGAGAGTGCAGTGCATTCCGCGTTACTTTGTAGAGCCCACATTCATTTAAGCCCTTTTGCTTGAATCACGTGACTCAATGCAGACATAAGAAATCAAGGGGAATACGATCCTGAACTTCTAGGTAGTATCCATAAGTAGATTTGATTGATACAGTAAATAGCACCAAAATTAACCTCTTCCTGAGTGAGTTTCCCAACTGAGCTTAAATTCCAAATCTCAGCTATCAGAAAATGGGCATAACCTGTCTGGTCTCCCAGCAAGGCACCCACCAAAATAGCCATTTTCCTGCAGGGTAGTAATAAGTTTCTGCCATTGCCTTTGGCAACACAAAGGATTGGCTTGGAAATAGTTTTGTCTGAGATACGTCTTTTAGGAGCAGGAACTGCTTTGCTTTCCAATCCTGGGGATATGACGCCAGTTCTGTGAGAAGCTCATGTTTCATAATAACTCTTAGGAATCTTTCAAATAGTGAGAAACATCAGAGGCTCCGCATTGAACAAATACAATTCTGAAGCCACATAGGAGGAAACACATTCCTTCCAATGAGAAAGATCCAACCTCCAAAAGCTGAAAGAACACTGTCTCTACCAATGTGTTGAGAATCCTCCCGACTGAGATTGAATGGACGAAAAACAAAATTGGGAAGTATTTTATAATCTTTGGAATTTTACCCCACAAGCATAAGGAAAATTAGTGTGGGCTCCTAATTCGCTGGAAATTTCATATATTTCAACTTTAATTTGCAAAAGAATTCAACCTCCTTATTTTAATATTTCCCTGGTAACGTTATAGTAGCAGAGTGTTTATATTCAAAATTGGGCCGTCTCTTTATTGACATTTTGTTATTGGAGAATAATTACGCTATTAATCAAGCTCAAAACACATCTCATAACAGGCTGTGCTGGGCCATGTTAGAAAAAAATGTGGACTGGACAATCAATTAAAGATTACATTTTCAGCCTTGGAGTTATTTTAACCAATGTGTTCTTCTAACCCATTTTAGAATCTTTCGGGTTTGGGTGTTGGGGGAAGTCAGAGCTGTTCACGGGCACCCATGAAGGGTATTCCAAAGGGCAGTGTCAGCATGAGAGAGGGGAGAACTGGATAGTTAAATTGCTCTCCCCTCCCCCACCCCCGGGGGCAGGGAAAATACAAAGCTAAGAGGGGAAAATATGGGTGAAGGCAGAAGGGAAATGCTTCCCCCCCTGTTCTCATGAGTCCTTCCTTGTGGGGTGAAATCAATTAGTGAAATCCTCCCAGCTTCTCTCTGTTCCATTACTAACTACATCATGGAGAGGTTCATAACTAATCTTGGAGTAACTTGGGAAATAAGGAACTCTACATTCTTGGCATGATGGTTTTTCCTTTCAGAAGAGACCAAATTTTCTTCTGTTCCATGATGTCATGCCTTTCAGGGTTTTCTTTCCCTGGAGTAGGGCTTATAGGGGTCTAGGGATACCTGTAGATGGAAATAAGAATTGGGTGGGATGGGATCATTCTGAAAGCTCTTTCCATCTGGAAATAGCTCTGAGTCAGCATCAATTGTCCCTATGTGTCGGGCTCAGTCGGAACAATTTTAGGAATGGGGCTGAATTAATTTAATTTCTACGTGTGACATCACTTTAGGCTGCCTTTGAGTGAGAAATGAGTCCTGAGTCCGTGTCACCATCAATCCCTATCCTTGTGTGCGTTTTACCATTTCCCTAGAGGAGGTACCACCAGCCCCACTAAGACAGTTCATGGTAAGACATCTTTGTGACTGCACAACCTCACACACCATGCTTAGTAAAAGAACATGAAAATACCTGGGCCATCCTCACCAAGCAATGCCTTTCTGCCCAGGTTTGAACTCATTTAGAGAAACGACAATCTATTTCTACCTTTAAACACATTAACTGCAGGCCCTGGCTGGTGTATTTGAAAATCAGCCATAAGCAAAATGGAACCCTTGCACCTCTCTGCTGGACTCTAGTCTATGCTCTGATACATACTACTTCTCTTCCAGTGAATTTCATAATGTCTGTAAGCCTTTATTTTTTTCATATATAAGAAGAATCGCTTTGGCCTCATATTTGTAATTGCAAATGGTTAAGGCTATAGATTCCAAGGCCAGCCTACCTGGGCTCAAAACCTGCCTCTGCCTTTTATTAGCTCTGAGTCCTTAGACAAGTTAAGTAACCTTACCATTCCTCAGTTTCCTCATCATTAAAATGAAGATAACAGATATCATAAAGTTATATGATAAAGTTGTTCCAATAATTAATAACAGCGAATATATGTAAAGTTGTCAGAATAGTGCTTAGCTTGTGATTATTGACAAAATAATTGTTATCAGTAATGGCAAGATCAAGTTCAAACTCCTTTGTCTGTCAATGAAGATGTTTCACAATAATTGATAAATCTGCCTCTCAATGTCTACTACATGTGTATCCCAAGGGACAGCACCTTCACTGAACATCATGAGAGCAGGATCATGTATAATTCCTTGTTGTGGTTCCAGTATCTAATCATGGAATCCATATGGATACATACTGAGTTAGTGAATTAATTCATATCACATCCCAATCCACCTTGTTCTCAATCCTTGTCAGAGACATCATGATTCTATGTTTTACATTCCTGAATAGCACTCTCTGTTTGGTCCTCTCCATTGTTTACCAAGATAAAACTGACCTGTTCTTCAAGGTCTAATTTAAAGGTCATATGTTTAATGAAACCGATAAGGTAACAAAATGGTATAGTTGGAAAAGGCATCATTATTCTGAAGTGAGAAAGAAGTGAGGATCAGAAATGTTGCAACTCTTTCCAGAAGTTTTTGATGGGAATTGATCCCAGAAATTTGGGGGAGCAAATACAGAGGGTGGGGAGATATGGGGCTTATGGTGGTCCTAAGGAAGATTTGGGGGCTTTAACCATGTCCCTCAAATTTCCTTTAGTCCATCAAGAAACTTCCCTTGGTGAATTTATACTTTGATGGGAGGAAAAGATAATGCATTAATTATGAGCAGAGCTCACAGAAAAATGATTAGAATATTTTGCTATTTGTTTTATCTGTAAGTCACACGCTAAGTTACAACAATGTGCTTGATATGCAGATAGAGCTTCAGGATAAGTTCCCTAAATCTTGATCCAACCGTATGTCTCCTCTTTGCACCTCCTATAAGGAATTTTGAAAATACCCTCGTTTGAGCGTGAGGAACAATTTTAGCATGGGAGACCAGGCCCTGTGTTATATATGCATTAAAACAGAAGAAAATGTATGTTGTTATTATATCAACTCTTTGACTTATGTCGGAAACGTATTAAACCCTTATTGTACGAATGACAGATGGAGGCACAGAGGTTCAACAAAAAGAAAAACTAAAATTTGACAAATTGAGTGCAAGGCAAAAATTTGGAGCTCGTTATAATTATTACAAACTTGGTCTCTTATTTACTGTATTTTAATGTGATGGAAAGTAATTGGTGTATTTTAATTTTATGTCCAAGAAAATTTAGATGAACATGTTGCAAGTGCTTATTATTAATAATTCACTCATGAATATTATGACAAGGATCAGTATGCTGGCCTGTAGTTACAGTTGTGTTTCCACATCCAATTTGGCCTTTAAATTCTTAAACCCTCTTTTGGCTGGGAGGAAAAATATTAGAAAAAGTACAGTAGGAAAAAAATGTTTAATAATTACGGTATTAACCCGTAAGAAAGCTTGGCGCAATTAATCTGAAATTGGGCTTTTTGCCCACGTTCCCACAATAAATATACCTTTTATGTACAGATGAAAGTACAAGGAACTGATGTCTGGAAAAGTCAATGGTTCCTAAAGATTCTCCAAAGGAGGGAGGAGCCAAAGTTTGCACCTACTGGGAACTATTAGAGGAGACTGAAATGGGAACCCTTTCGCACTGTTTAAGCTCGAGATAGTGTCAGTGGGATAATGTCCCTTTTGAATTAATTTATATACTGAATATCATGTGCCAACTATTTTAAATACAGAGTGTAGATCCTCCAACAGCTATGTATTTTTTTGTATGGTCCAAACCCCGCCGCACATACCCGAAAGATCGCTTAGGGATTTTCAGAGTGGAACCAAGGACAGAGAGGCAAGCCCTTTACCGTAGCGACAGCTACGTGGCAAGTGGCTTGGGACTTAGCAACGGTCATCCATTTCAGCGTGTCTGGAAAAGGTGAGCATGAGGCAGATATACGAAGTCATCCAAGGCAAGAGATGCGTAGACAGACCTCTAGAATTCTGGAGTTCCTGGGATCCTTTCGATATAATTTCCTTTTTAAATAACATACTTACATCTGCCATTTTCCATCAAGACATCCCTTATTTATTCAAAAGTCCGGTAGGGTCAGTGAAGAAAATGTACTATGTGGTGGGGTAGGTTCAATACGGAGAGAATCCCAGGGTGCTGTGGGAGCTTGGACGAGAATCTCCTGTCCCGGCATCGAGGGAAACTCTGATGCAACGCTGACCACACAGCCCAAGTTATTGCTTGAGGGAGCGTCATGAGTCCCAGCTCAGGTCAGTTCAAGTCCACCCTGGCGCTTTTCTAGCCACAGTTCTTAAAACCTCTTCTGTTGGGCATCAGGCAGATGTGAAGCTCGAAGGCATTTGTCCTCATTCTCTACCACGTGGGGAATATCAACCTGCAACAGGTGAGGAAGAGCCCAGCATGGAGGAAAGGGCGGAGCTATGAGAAAACCGACCATCACACCGCCTCCCTTAGAATTTCCGTATCTACCTTTGCCCGAGGCGGGATCTTCCGCATCCTTCTCAGTGATGTAAGCTAATAAAATTCCATTCTTGTGTTTGTCCAGTTGAATTGGATTTTTGTCACTGTCAACTGAAAGAACATCCATGGGTTACTGAAGAGTGCACCGATGGGTTTCTTGTGTTGTAGGTACGTGTCTTCGCTTTGCAAATCATGCTATAAAATGAGTTTAAAAACTAGGCAAGAACATAGAATACCGTGTGGGCCTTCTGTCATTGTTTTACAGACGAGAAAATTGAAGAGTCAACAGGCATGTGGCTTTCGCCCCGAATCAAAAGGTGAGTTGCTGAAGGACCAACCGCTTGGTTAGCCGTTGGGAGGCTCGTCTATTTCAAAAGTGTATCCATGCTGTCATTAATTGGGTATGACGGCATAGACACACACATCAAATTAAATAGTTAGTATTATCTATTGATGACAGTTCCACCTGACTTTGGCCTGACCTCATACCAGAGCAGAGAGGGACTTCATTTAAGAGTGGAAGACCCAAACGTATGCCTCCTGCCTTTTTTATCTACTGTTTTTTACAATGACTTCAGGTCTTTTTTTTTCTTCCTTTTTTCTTTTTTTTCCTTCAAGATAACTCATCCAGTTCCCAGTGATTGCTTACACTCATTATCTAGGACATCCCATCACTGCTGGGCAGAACATTTCTTAGAGAAGCGTCATTACCATATCCTTTTCCTTTAAATAATAGACATGGTTCAAATTTGGAAACATCGGGGTTTCCCTCCCCCTTCATTGAAGCTGCTTATGATTAGGCGGGCTGACAAGAGTTTAGCATTAAGAAGCCTCTGGCAGTGAGGACAGAACTTCTTAACGCTCAGCAGTTAACAGCACAAACGTCAGCATTTAACAATGGGATCCAACTTTCCTTTGACACCAAGAGGTTATGATGACAACCTAATTGTTCTTCCTCCCCTGAAGATTTAAGGGGCTACTGCTCTGGCCCAGCTGCATGAGGAGGACACAAAGGACTTCAGACTCTTTATTATGTTCCATGCGCTCATTAAGAAGCGTTTTTAAAAAGGAAGCTCAAATAACATTTTAAAATCTCAAAATCAAATTTAAAGAACTTCGAAAAGTTGAATTTTCTACGTTATGGAGATTTTGCTACAGTGGAAAGAGGAGTAATTTTAAAATGAAAGAGTCCTAGAATAAAAAATAAAATGAAATAAAACCTCAGCTTGACATTTTTTCCCCCTAATTTCTGGACTGTGACATGATTTCCCGGGCATTGTTCTCATCTGTCTTAGATTAGAATACTCTGAAATCAAACTCTGAGGCCAAAGCTTATAACAATTATTTCAGTGAGGCATGAAGTATCAGGGACACAGATGTGAATTAAAGACAAAGCAAGGTAAGGAAAGATGTTTTACTTGGTGTTAAACTCAACTGATTGCTTGTATATGCGGCCATCTTCCAACAGGTGTAATGAAATGCCACTTCTTAGAATAGTCCATCTGAAGAGAGATAGAAGACATTATCCATAGAAGAAGAAATTATCCATAGACTCTAATTTCCTCTTGGTCAAGTTAACTCCACAGGGTGTTAATTCGGGTGAACTTCTGGATTGCCCATGTGTGAGTACAGAGAGAGGCTTGTTACACCTTGATGACAACATAGAAGAGGCATATAGCAACAGCAATGGGTCCATGGAAAGTGTTCATAGAGTTTGATGTGGGTCCATGGAAAGTGTTCGTAGAGTTTGATGCTTAAATAGTGACCGGGATGGAACAAGCAGTCACATGGCCAAAATATTTGAGGTGGTCCAAGAGAGTATATAACTGGTCTTAAAGAGTTATTCTGAGAATTAAGTAGAATAAATTATGCAAAAGATTCAATATATAATAGGTATTTTATTCATGTCATGTTACCAAAATGTTCTGCTTCATCAAAATAAGATGAATTCTTACAAATCTTAATTTAAAGGAAGTCTTCCCTCCATATTCCAACTCAAACAACCTGGACATCTGAGGAGAAGGGACTCTTCTCACCCACTCCTATGTTTCCTTCCATGTGCCATCAGACATAGTGAAAAAGGTCTTTTCTACCCTGAGGTAATGCTGAAAGAATGCAAAGCACAAGCCAGGGGCAACACCAAATATCGTTTTGAAGCAAGACTGGGATAAAGGGAGGAAGTGTGCTTTGGAAGCTTCCTGAATGTTCTTTGATGTCATAAAGCAGTAGGGAATAAAGGGCTAACTGAGAATATAAGATGAATAAGGAAATGCACATCTTCGTATTTTTAGAATTTAAATGAAGTTGGAGAATAACCTGCAAGTTGTAAGAAGCCCTGGAGAATGACTAATGTTATCAGCTTAAAGAAATCAAGATCCAGAGAGGGAGGTAAACCATAAGAGACTCTTAATTATAGAGAACAAACTGAGGGGTGCTGGAGGTGGGGGGGATGGGCTGGGCATTAAGGAGGGCACTTGTTGGGGTGAGTACTGGGTGTTCCATGTAAGTGATGAGCCACTGAAATCTACTCCTAAAACCACTATTAAACTATATGTTATCTAACTTGAATCTAAATCAACTCTTGGAAAGGAAAAAAAAAAAAAAAGAAAAAAAGGAAATGAAGACCCTTTCACATTCTTAAAACCCTGTACCTTAAAGAAATTCCCTGGAATAGTTCTTCTCCTATGAGATGAGAAATCTTCCCTGTTCCTCCCTGTCAACACTCACTCAAATAAGCAGTCCAGAAAGAACAAAACTCAACCCAAGAAAATATAACAAAAAACGAACAAGCATAATACAGGTACACAACTATTAAAAAGGAAAAAAAGAGGATAAAAAAAGAGCAGGAATAAAATTAGGTACAAAAACAAAGAAAGAAAAAAAAAGAAACTTTCATTTACATAGGTATGGCATACTAGATATCTGATTGGCCATCCAACACACAAAACTGAAATGTCAAAATAATGTAAAAATATCTTAAGGTATATCACTTAAAGGGCATGGATGTAATACATCCACAGATGCAAAAGAAGAAGAGGGAAAGAGAAGGAAGAGAGGAAGAAGAGAAAAAGATTCTAAAATAAATAGAAAGAAAAAAGTGATCCTCCAAAATAAAAATCAATAGATAGATAGATAATAGATAGATAGATAGATAGATAGATAGATAGATAAGGAGGTGGGGAAGCATTAAGACTGGTGGAAGAAACAATAGATGGTGAGTAATTATATTCAATTGGGAGATAAAGTAACTTTCACATTAAAATTCTATAATAGTGAAACTAACTTTCTAAAAGAGGCAGGTAGAAAATCTAACAATTGGAGAAGATGCCTGTTATATACTAGCCAGAGGAATGATGGAATAGCCATATTAGTAAGAGTAAAAATATTTAGAAAAATAAAAAAAACTACCAAATACATTAAGTTTTGTATAATTATAATATATATATTAAATATGGGTTAAAATAATACAAATGATCTTTCTACAAAAAGAAATTGATAATTATACAATAATAGTGGGAAATTTTAATACAATTTTCAGTAATTGAAAGATAAAACAAATAAACAACAAAAAATCAACAAATTTACCTTAACTGAGATATTAAAATCAAGACCAATAAGAATGGAGCCAACTAACATCATGTGCCTCCTGACATGATTCAATAAGAAATTTAAAATATCACCTATGAATTAGTCCCACAAAAGTGTTTAACTTGAATGTAATCAAAAAGAAACAATCATAGACATTCAGACTGTGGAATAGTCTATAAGGCGATTGTCCTTAAGTCTTTAAAAAAGTCATTATAAAAAAAGCAATAGAAAATATCTAAATTGAATTCTAGAATTAATTTATATATTAAAAGAACCTCAAAGACATGACAATCAGATGTTATATGTGAACCTTAGTTAGATCCAGAAATTAGAAAGATAAAAACATCTGTAAGAGATATTGTGAGCTGTGGCAACCTGAATACAGAGGGTATGATAGGGTTCCTTGATTTAGAAAATTAAACTACAGGACATCTAGTTAAACTTGAATTTCATAAAACAATGAACAGTATTTTAGTATAAGGATGTACCACTCAATATTTGGGACATAGTAATATCAAATAGTTATTTGTTGTTTATCTGAAATTCAATTTAGTTTGGGTATTATGTATTTTATCTGGCAACCCTACTGTATATTCAGTGATATTGTACAATTGCTATTTTTTAGCTCATTTAACGAGATTCAGTGGTGAAATATCATAGCGCCTACAATTTTCAAATTATTCTGAAAAAAACATTTTGATACTAAAACTTTATCAATTGAGGTGAAGGATATACTGTTGAAATCATTATTCTCTAATGTCTTCTGAAATTTTTTTAAAATATAAAATTGGCGAAAAGTCCATCAACTCCTGACTTCTATATGAGCCATTTCTCTTAAAATTAATATGTAATATTGAGTTTTTTAAATGGTTCTTTTCTGCCATGTGGTGAATTAAACTATCTTTCAGACCATTTCGAAAGGCAGGGATCACTCTAGGAGAAATTTATTTCATTTGGGAAAAAATCTTTTAAAAAAGTAAAATAGAAGATTTTAACAAAATACTTAATAACTTTGATCTAATTGTCAAATGTAGAACATTGTGCATGAGAGTTGGTGCAACTGAGGAATGGTATGTACCTGATGGATATACATTATTTTAATCATCCATAAAACAATAACAAAATGTGATTAGACGTATTTTTCAGAAAGCAACTATCAACAAATTCCAAAATCTATCTTATGGATTATGATCTCTGATAACCAATAATAACAATACCACATTCTTCTAAATAGCTGAGGTGCCATTTAAAAAAGAAACTTAGAAAATGTTTATAATGGAAAACTAAAGGAAATACGTTAGAATAAAATTTGTGAAACACAGCCAAAGCAGTATTTTGAGGGAGACTTATAGCCATAATGGTGTCCATTAAAAGAGAAGAAAAGTTCAAAACTAGTGAATTAAATATCAAATTATGTTCTTTTTGGACTCAATATAACCTTGAAAACAAAGATGTTCCCCTTGTTATATTGTATTCCTGAGAGTGCTATCCATTCACTAAAGCAGTAAGTTAATCTTACAGGTTGAATTTGTGTTCCCCCCACAATTCATTGTTGAAGTCCTAACTTCCAGTTCTTCAGCATGTGCCCTTATTTGGAAATTGGGTCATTGAAATTGTAGCTAATTAAGATGAAGATTTAACCCAATATGAGCCATGGTTGGGCTCTTAATCCAATGTGACTGGGGTCCTTATTAGAGGGGATATTTGGAGACAGAGACACACACATAGGGAAAACACCATGTGAAGACAAAGACAGAGGTCAGAGTGATACTTCTGTATACCAAAGATTACCAGAAAAGCACCAGAAACTACAAGAGAGGCATGTAGATTGTTCTTCAGAGATCTCATAAGGAACCAGCCTTGTCAACATCTTAATCTTGGACTTCCAGCCCCAAGAACTGTGAGACAATGAATTTCCATGGTTTAAGTCACTCACTGTGTAACACTTTGTCACAGCAGTTCTAGCCAACTCATGCAGTTACCTTATTGACTATGTGGGCCATTCGTTGGAAAGCCCTTTGTTTTCTCTGAACTCAATACATTATTCACTATTGTATTTTGAAGCTTCTAACCCCATCATCTTTTTGTAGACCTTGCCAACGCGTGAAATTCCTGACAAGCAATTCCAGAATCCGTTACTTGAAAACATACATCCTAGGTTTAAAACCTCTCCCAAATATAGGATAAGAAAAGGAATCTTATAGGTAAATAATTTATCTGTCTGGCCTAAGCAACCAATATATGCTGAATAAACTGTATCTGTAAACTAGCATGTTAAAGCACCAGAATATGTTGATTTTGTTTGCACAGACATTTATGGTGGCTTTTTGGAGAGTGGCTATCAAGCTGAATGCAGGCCATATGTTATCAAAAGCATAAAACATACACATACAAAAAAAGTGTTATTTGGATGACAAGAGAATTTTAGGGCAAAAAATACACATAAGAAAAACATTGCTACTTTATAATATATACATGTTGAAAGATGACAATTATGTGTTATGCTTCTTTTTAAATTGTACAGTAATTTGAGTTGCAATTACAATTTTAAATGAACAATTGGGAAGGATAATTATATCTCATTATGTCAACTGGGCTTCTCTAACGAGCTCTCTTACTAGATACTAGTGAAAGTAAGATAGACTCCAAAATATGATTTAGGTAGCAAAATGCTATCTTCGTCTTTTGTTTTTGAGTTGTTTCTCTAGCAAATCACGTTTGGTAGTGACCCGTTAAGTTTGGGAGACATACGTCATTTGAAAGACGTGGAGACTTTATTTTGCAGCCAGTTTCTAAAAATTATTATCAGGAAGAATAAAGAATTTTAAGTAAAAGTGTCAAATTAAAAAGCAGCAAATACAGTTAAGGAAAAGAAGGGTGGGCATATCTATTTGAATATTTGGGGGTGGATATGAAACCATGAGAAATAAAGTCGTTAAGTGACTCTGAGTACAATGTACTTAACTTTTTGGCTTCAGTTTTCTCATCTCTAAGTGTGAATAATACATTTTTCCTCTCAATTTTGGTTTGATGGTTAAAGGAATTTATAGTTGTAATGTAGTCAGCTGTAGGGTAGCAATCAGACATTGTTAGCCTCCTTTCTGTCAATTATGAAAGGGAAAGGTGGTTCTGACATTTTTATGCAACTTTTGAGAACACAAAATCATTCATGTTTCACTTTTTTGGTGAATTCCCCCCAATCTGATTAAATAAAATTAGATTACTTGGGGGAGTGAGTTTATAGTTGTGGCTTCGTTATAATGTGGGCGACAAGAGGGTCTCCAAGGAAATCCTCCTTGAAACACTTGTCCTCACTGGGAAGGTCTTTAGGAGGCTCTCCTCTGGGGCCTCTTGTGCTTTTCTCTGACAACATTTTGCAAATATTTAAAAACAGAAACCACTGGGGTGCCTGGGTGGCGTCAGCTGAGCGTCTGCCTCTTGATTTCGGCTCAGATTCTCATGGTCTGTGAGTTCAAGTCCCACATCTGTACTCTCAGTGCGGAGCCTGCTTCAGACTCTCTGTCTCCCTTTCTCTCTGCTTCTCTTCCATTCTCTCTCTCTCTGTCTCTTAAAAGTAAATAAATATTTAAAAAAGAGAGGTCATTTCTTTTCAGGGCAGTCATTATTCCATAAAGTTACTTCTTTAAATCCTACTGGCTTTCTGAAGATAATGTCTTTTATAAAACTACCAATTTGGAAAAGGGTCAAAATACAGACTGGGTACCCACAGATTTGGATTTATTCCTGACTCAAAAGGTGGTATTGGGCAAAATTTGACTCCTTCATATTTTATCTTCCTACTAGAAACATGAGAGGTCAAAATACATGCCATCAAGCAATCTTGCTAGAGAAATATCAATTCTTAATCTAATCTGATTGCTCTTGATCTTAAAGAAAAAGCAAGAAGACCCTTCTGTAAAATTCACCTAGTTCTCTCAGGCACATGGCCTTTCAGTAAGCAAAAGGAATGTTTGATGTGTTAAATAGTCTAATTCAGAAATTCCGATTTGAAGGTAAGACTCACTCTTTATATAGGGTTGTGTTTGATATTTCAGAGGAGGATGGGTAAAGGAACGAAATCAAATTTTATCCTGGGGAGTCGATGGTAACATTTTTAAATCACTCCACTTCTGACAATTCATCTCAAAAACATTAAAGAAACATGTGCAATGACAGTTTTAAAAATAAAAGTTTAGAAAAAGATAAAGGTGGTGACACATTGTAACTACATCCACTGGGCTACAATTTGGCATTTAAGAGTGTATAAGGAGATAGTTCTTTAAAAAAAATGTTTATTTTTGAGAGACAGAGACAGAGATAGAGACAGACTGTGAGCAGGGGAGGGGCGGAGAGAAAGGGAGACACAGAATCGGAAGCAGGCTCCAGGCTCCAAGCTGTCAGCACAGAGTCGGACGTGGGGCTTGAACTCATGAATGGTGAGATCATGACCTGAGCTGAGTCAGACGCTTAACCAACGGATCCACCCAGGCACCCAGATACTTCTGAGTTTAGAAGACAATATCTGGATCTCCATTTATATATTTATTTTCTCACCCTTATTATTTCAATTTTGTTTTGCTTTTATTTTATATCATACATACCGTATGGGTATAATAGTACATGTATATAACTTTTAAACAAGTAAAGAAAATATGTAATACAAATAGTTTGGGATAAATGATCTACCTGTGATCACTGGGTATGATCGATAAAACTTTGGAGACCACTGAGTTAAATTCAAAACATTGCTGTAGGAAAATAGATATTAACACTTATTGATTTTTGCTGTAAGAGAGTTCGTTGCCAAGATCCTACTTCAAGGCTCCCATGTTCTCTGTTCCAGCTGCCTAAATGTTCTTTCTCCCCAAATCGATCTAGTTCCTTCCCAACATCTTCCAGGTCTCTTAAAATATTGTTTTTCTCCTAAGTCATCCTTGTATATATCTTATCTAAAATTTAATACCCCTGCCCCAATGTTTCATATACCTTACTACTCTCTCTATTTTTCTTCTGAGCACTTATCACTCCTTACTCATCTATTGCCTATTTTATTAATGTTTTAGACTACACTATAACTTCCTGTATTGAACGAGAGAGTAAACTTTCATTCATTCATTCATTCCTCATGATTGAGCTTAAATACATCACCATTCTCTATATGGTTTTCTTTTTACATTTGGAATTATTTTCTGATCAGAAGAGGAAAAAAAAATCTCCTTTATGAGCTTCAGAAAACAGAAAATTTTTCTTAACTCACTCCTGTTAAATCTTTTTCTCTCTGGTCATGAAGTATGTGATCAGGCAGGTTGGCATGGTTTTATTGGTCAGTTAATATAACACTAACAGTTACAGTACGTATTCTGTGGCTTCACTTTACCTACAGAACTTATTTAATCTGTACCACAAATACAACATGTTGTTGGATTTCCATTTGATAAGACTGGAAACTGAGGCAAAGGGTATTAAGTAACTTGACCAGAAATTATACAACTAATGTCTATACTTAGCACTGGAGTAGGAGTTTCTGGAAATCAAAAGTTATATAGCAGATGCATCTTCTGTTCTTAAAAAAAATGAATACTCTAGGGGTGCCTAGGTGACTCCATCGTTTAAGTGTCAGACTTCGGCTCAGGTAATGATCTCACATTTGGTGAGTTCGAACCCTGCGCTGGGCTCTGTGCTGACAGCTCGGAGCCTGAAGCCTGCTTCGAATTCTGTGTCTCCCTCCCTCTCCGCTCCTCCCCCATTGCGCTCTCTCTCTCTCTCTCTCTCTCTCTCTCTCTCTCTCAAAAATAAATAAAAATTTAAAAAATCAAAAAATTAAAACTCTGGAATATCTGACTCATAGATGAATTAATTAGTGAGTGAATGAGTGAATCAATCAACTGAGTCACTTATAAAAGAGCTAAAGAACAATACATACTACATGATCAAACACTGTCTCTGTGGTTACTGAAATGAAGTGCTTTGAGATCTGCAGAGGAAAAAAAAACAGTCAATACAATCGGTATCGGAGGGAAGTGAGGTAATCTCCAACTGTAGGAAGGAAAAAGCAATTCAGTTAATTCAACACGCATATAATATCCACACAATGCTTGCAAGCCATTGGGCTAGATCCTAGGGATACAGAAACAAAAGTGATATGTTTGCTGTCCTAAATATCTTTCTAGTGGAAGAGAAAGATTGATACAGAAATAACTGCGAAAGGGTTGGTTTAAGCACTAATTAAATAAAAATAAGATGTAGAAGTGTTATAGAAGAGAAGGCAGCAAGGCTGAGTGCTTTTCTAAATGTTTACAGAAAAGCCTTATAGATATTATTTGTAATTAAATTCAAATTTCCTTTCAGGGCAAAGAGCCTTTGTGACAGTGTCCTCGTGCTTTACATTTGTTTGAATTCTTTTCTTAAACTTCAGTGAACAGTGGAACTGAATTCTGTATATTACATCCCGTAAATAGGAAATGGACCTTAGCTCATTTTTTTGTGTGTTTTTTTCTGTGAAGCCAAATGATGTCTATGTCATTAGAGTAAATTAGTGCTCTAGGATTATTTCTTTAACTAGAAAAATATGTAGATGCCAAATTTTCACGCGGACGTTACCAACAAAAACTGCTGATCGCTTTTGACAATGGGGATTCATTTCAGAGAATCCACATCGACTGCAGAAACAGGGTCTCTGCTCTAAACCAGGCATTTTTGTAACCGTCGCATTTCCCCTTGCAAAGCTGCTCATATATATATTTGAATATTTTTCATCCTTTAAGAGGATGGGAGATTATTTGCAATTTAACGTATTAAGTTGAGATGTGCCTAAAGGACCCAGAACAAACGTTAAGTGTAACATAAGTCTAGCAGGACAATTACTTGCTTAATGACTCAGAATTTGTGCCCAGCAACGCATGCCATGATAGATGGAAGAGTTAAGCATTTACAATGTAGTTTTCAGACGATACCATTATGCCAAAAAGTATTCACACAGATCCAGAAATCAAAAGATATTTGCAAAGTCATCAAAAATTGAAACGAATACTGCTGAAGTGAGGATTCAAAGGGTCCAGGAATTAAAATTAAGAACTCCAAAGACTCTCAGGCAATGCAGCGGTCAGGGACGGTCCCAGAATGCTATAGAAAAGAATGATCCTGACGACCTATTCTGTCAAGTGCTGTGCTAGTCTTTCTTTTCTGTTATTAAACCAATCTGGTCTTCCTCTGAATCCATGATGCTCATCGGGAAATCAACTATGTCACATTTAGGAAAGGTAAAAATACAGAAGGAGAATGCCAGTTTTGAGCTATTGCTAAAGACCAGACAAAATTCTTGGGGCACCTGTGTAACTCAGTTGGTTCAGCGTCCCACTTCGGCTCAGGTCATGATCTCATGGTTCGTGAGATCAAGCACGGAGTCTGCTTGGAATTCTCTCTTTCCCTCTCTCTGTCCCTTCCCTGCTTGCTCGTTCTCTCTCAAAATAAATAAATATCAAAAAAAAAAATGTAAGTGCCCTTCTTTGAGATAAGCGTTCAGAACACCCGCCTGTCGAGGTGATTCCTAATTCACTGGTGGCCAGAGCCCGTGTCTGGTGGTTCCCTCTGTTGTTCTGTGCAATCTAATTCCAAAGCCCTTACGACCCACCAACTAGTAGAGAGAAGGCCCCCAGTGTCCACGGGAGAGCTTGTCCAAGAACCTTAAACAATGACAGGGAGGTGACAGTGTATAAAAGTATGGGATTCCAACCAGGCCTTAGCTTATGGGTTCTGGATCCCCTTCTGAATGTGCCCTAGTTTATTTCTGGCTGAACTATGGTCTTGGGAAAAGGGTTGACCCTCAACCCAGCAACCACCCAAACTTAGTTCATTTTCTCTGTGGACTCTCCCCATGTTCTTCTACCCTCCACTGTTCTGAGTATCTTTTTTGTCTTTATAAACATTTTTATGTACTTATACCTCAATGGTATGAAAAAAAAGGAGGGTGGGCAAAACGCTATCCCTTCTCCAGTTTTTCAAAGCTAAAAAATGTGCTGAATTAAACCTTTAAGAAATACAATAGGACTACTGGACTGACAAAACCTGTCTTTAAATGTATATATATATATATCTTCTGGGTGAGGGCAGAGGGAGAGGGAGAGAGAATCCCAAGCAGGCTCCATAATGTCAGTGCCCAGCAAAGCTCCACACAGGACTCAAACCTACAAACTATGAGATCATGATCTGGGCCAAAATGAAGAGTCAGAGGCTTAACTGACTGAGCCACCCAGGCGCCCCTGACCAAAACCTTTCTTTTGTCATGTTTCTTTAAATATCCAGACCTTTGTCTTGAAAATGAGGAGGTGGTCTGTCTGGAGACTCAGAGGACCATTATAGGATGATGTTTATAATGTGCCTTCACTTCACGGAAAAAGAAGGACTTGGGGTGACCGGGCCAAGCAAAAGGATGTGTTATCAAACTCTGTATTTTTATAAAGTACAACAGGAATTCAAAGGACAAAGTTTCCTCATTCCCTGGGGTGTTTTCCACTGTAACTCAGTACCCTGGCCCCTTCTACAAAACAGTAAGTGCAACTCTTTAAGCAACTGAAGAGTCAGAAAGGCACATTGCTAATAAGAACATCTTAAAAGCTAATGTATATTCATTTACTTCCTGTCAATTTCAGTTGTCTTCTATGTTTCACTTCACCTCCTAGATTCTTTATGAGTATCTCTACAAAGAGTCAAGTGAAGACTGCAGAAAAATATCCACACTCTTAAAAGAAAATGAAAAACACTTTGCTTGATTATCCGTGTATATTTGCTCATGGACATGTTTAAGGGATGCATTATCAAAATAATGTATATATGCATATTTTCACTTACATATTTATGCTTTTTGAGAGAAGCATTAAGATATGTTAAAGTTCATTGGAAGATCAGAAAGTCATATTTAAACACTAACCCTGATGAGAGCCACACGCTTTTGAGAAAGTCAGTTAATGCCTCCGAACATTACATCCAATAACCTCACTCCTAACTCCTACCTTCCTGGAACTCTCAGCAGTGTGCCCAGAAATAAGGTCAGTTTGCCCCTTGGAACATTAGGAAGCTGCCTCCACTACTGATCACCAAACATAAAATGTGACCCCTATGACTTGCATCCTTTCCTACTTTCCACTGTGTCTGTGGAAGGACTATTCTCCCATACCTAGGAGGAGCTCTGAGTCCTATCTCTTTCTCTCCCCCTACCCCTTCTCTCTTCTCTCTCCTCCTGCCCCTCCTCTTCTTTCTTTCCCTGCTGCTCCTCTTCTTCTCCCCCTCCTCCTCCTCCCCCTCCCCCTCCTACTGTTCCTCCTCATTCTTCTCTTCCTCCCCCTCCTTCTTCTCCTCCCCTCTCCCTCCTCCTCTACCACCTTCTTCGTCTCCTCCTTCTTCTCCTTCTTCTCCTCCTCCTCCTTCTCCTCCTCCTCATTCTTCTTCTTCTTCTTCTTCTTCTTCTTCTTCTTCTTCTTCTTCTTCTTCTCCTCCTTCTCCTCCTCCTCCTCCTCCTCCTCCTCCTCCTCCTTCTTCTTCTTCCTCTTCCTCTTCTCCTTCTTCTTCTTCTTCTTCTTCTTCTTCTTCTTCTTCTTCTTCTTCTTCCTCTTCTTCTTCTCCTTCTTCTTTTTCCTCTCCTTCTTCCTCTTCCTCTTCCTCTCCTCCTCCTCCTCCTCCTCCTCCTCCTCCTCCTCCTTCTTCTTCTTCTTCTTCTTCTTCTTCTTCTTCTTCTTCTTCTTCTTCTTCTTCCTCTTCTTCTTCTGTACATTTAAACACCCACACTTGTTCTTTGATACCATTTTAACTGCAGATTTGCTATGCTGTCTTCATTGTGATTCTAATCAACATTGTTTGCAATTTCTTTTGTAATTTTGCCTTTATCTTGTTAGATTTGTACATAATATATATTAGTTTTCTTTTCATTCCTAATTCAATTTTCATTGTGCTTATTGGACATGATCCATGGAATTTTTATTTTTAGAAAATAAAAGAGGCTTACTTTATAGTTTAGTCTTCAAATAATTTATAAATATCCCCAAAGGACAAAAATTCTTTATTCTTTGTGTGAAAGGCTTTATCTCTCTCTCCTCCTCTGTATTTCTCTGTTAATATTAGCTCTAGCCCTTGGATTTTATTTTCCCATATTTTTACTTATTTTTTTTTTTTTGCTTGTTATAACTATTTTGGATAAGGTTGTTTGTAGAAACTGTGGTCTGGATCGTGTCATGGTGATCTTTGAAAATACCTCTTTGTAAATTATCTGTGTATGCTGAGTTAATTTTTTTAGAATGAAGTGTGACCAAAAAAGAGAAAACTGTCCTTCGGGGCCTGATTTTTAGATGTAAACTTTAAAATGTGTGAGGCAAACACAGAAATCCTAGGTCTTCTCTGGTCTGAGAAAGGAGATGTAAACTTTTGTGTTCACTTCAAGTTCCATTTTGGTTACGAGGAAGAACTTTGGGGTCCAATATTCCAGTTTCCACCCTAGCTCACTCATTTACTATGAGATTTGGGCATATTACCTCATCTCTAGACTTCTTAATTTTTTTTCCATCTGTAATATGGAAAGAAATATAATTACCTCACACAATGTTATGAAGATTAATGATTAATCAGCTAATCTATGAACAACGCTTGTATACTTTCTAGCTCACAGTAAGTGTTATTTAAATCACAACCATTATTGTGACGTTATTAATGGTTATAATGCAGAACAAAGTTACCAGCAATTTCACGGTATCTTGTTTTCATAGCTGCTGTGCACTTATTCACACAAGAAAGCTAGAAAAGTGGGAAGAATAACAGTTCCTATCCTGACTCACAGATGAAAAGCCCAAGACTTACCCTGTGAAAGGGGTCTGTTCAATGTCATTTAAACAATCAGCAATACAGTCGGACCTTGAACTGGGGACATTTGACTGCAAACTTACCGTGCTTTTATTCCAATTTACTGTATTTTTAGTGCATTTAAAGTAATTTGTCTTTTGCATTAATACCCTACAGGTACTTGGAAAAAAAAAAACAGGCACACAAAAATGAGATATGCAGGAGTATTTAAAAAGTAATTGAAAAACGGGGGTCAAGAGGAGAATCTTTAAAGAAAAATACACCAATTCAGAGAAACGAAGGGGCAGGTCTAGTGACTGCTTTTGAGGCCGGCGAGGAAGGACATGAAATGCAGGCACAAGAGGTCAAGCTTAAAATAATAGATGCTTACGAGGCTGATTCTTCATTATTATTGTTATTCAAACAAAGACCCACAGCTGTTACCTGGACCTTTGGCCCAAACCACACGCTTCTTTATATATGTATTGTGAATTTCACTGAAAGGGCTGTTCTTAAGTAACATTTTTAAAGGAATAAATGTGTGGGAAAATGACACTGAATGGAGCTCAAATTTGTACATAAGTTTCTTGGATCAGTGACTCAATATCTTCAACCCCCTACCCTTTTCTCACAAATAATATTAAAATTAAACAAAAAGACTTGCTGCAGATAGGAAGTGCCAGCCAATCCCCACCCCTTCCCTACCATGCTCATGGAAAGAGAATTGGTGTGAGTTAGAAGAGAAGAAGAAATAAATTTTTAGTATCAGACCTTCCATCAAGCACTTCACACATCCTCAAATGCAATTCTCAGAACAACCTTGTGAAGCAGATCATACTTTGCCCTGAAAATGGTGGACAACTGATGGCCACATCGACCAAATCCAGCCTGCCGCCTGTTTTTTTAAAAGTTTTACTAGAACACAGCCACCTTCATGTCACTTAATCTGACCTATGGTTATTTTTCAGCTACAAGGGCCTAGTTGAGTGGTTACAAAAGAGAAAATGTGGACAGCAAAACCGAAACACTGTAAGATTGTCAAGCCCTGATAAGGAAACTGAGACTCAATGAAAATGAATATTATGTTTAATGTCAAATAGCTCTCGGCCTTTCGAAGGAAGAGATTGGTCTTGGATTTTCCCAGTTCAACATGAGATGAAATCCAGAGACTTCTTTGGGGCAACCAAGACGGATGTCTCTCTAAATGTGCCATTAAGGAACATAGTTTCATCTGGGAGAACATGGGTGTTCACATAGAGAAGGTCTGCAGTTCAGAATCTGAAGAACTGATGAGAGCACCAGATTCCCTCTGACTTGTCAGTGACCCTGTTGGACAGTGTACAAGGTAAATGAGGGAACGTTAGCCATTATGCTGCACAAACTGGGCAAGAAACACAGATACGTGTTTGTAAGGTCGTTCAGTGCCAACTCAAAGTTTTGTTTCTTTGCTAGACAATTCGTTCCCTGTCATAGGATTTCCTTTTAACTTTGACACCTCTTTGAATTTTTTTTTTTAATTTCCTATTGCCCTAAGACAGTTTGCTGACTTCAGCCTTTCGGCCGATAAGAAGGAAGAGGGCAGGGTAAGCAAAAGGAAACATCTGGGCACAGACATGTGATTTGTGAATTAAGGGCAGGCCTCTTAGATGTTCCTGTTAGTATTTGCCTTGCATTGCCAGGTAATCTCCCATTGGTTTGGGTTTTTTTTTTTTCCCCATCAATCATAAAGTCAAAAAGTTATGAGATTATCAAGTTAGGAAAACAATGTGATATAGTTGGAAAAACTCACTTAGACATACACTCAGAAAACTCAAGCCCTGCTTTTATACCAAAGATCCAATGCAATGATCAGCTGTTGAAATGCCATATAAGCCCACTTTTATTGGAAAATGGGGGCAAATTCTGCCACCATCTCACCACAAGGTTGTTGTAAGGATCAAGGTAGATGATGCCAGTGAACACGCTCTTAAGCTAATAGAGACCATGTAAGGTACCCAGGATCATTAAAATGATAATGATGATGATGATAATGATAATGGCAAAGATGACCAACTCAGGACATTTGTGAAAGAGAAAGAAGGTGGGTGTTAATAATTACATTGGGACAACTCTTTAAGCCAGGATGGCTCTACACAGAATGGACATACAACCATGGCCATCCTTCTGAAGCATTCTATTTCACGTGTTTAATTTCCAAGCACCATACCTCAGTCTAGGGTGGGAGAGGGAGAATTTATTACCCTTTCCAGGAACGTGGCTGATTGGAGAAAATCCTGACTTGGAAAGAGAGCAGAAGGGGAGTGCAGGGGAGAGAGGGATCCTAACACTTCTGACCGGCACCCTCCAGGGGAGACACCCTTCTGCTCACATAGTTCTCACCTCCTCTGTCCCTCAAGTGCCTCCGGTCAAGAATCTCAAACCAGCTTTGCTTTGCCACAAACTCCCCTTTACGATACTTCCTTCCTTCTTATGAACATTGTACTAAAGTGCATGTTTCCATTAATTGCCCATAGTTTATCTGACAGAAAGTATGTTGTGTTATCATCTAAAACTGATTCAGTTTCTTTTTTTAAATTTTTTTTTTAACGTTTATTTATTTTTGAGACAGAGAGAGACAGAGCATGAACGGGGGAGGGGCAGAGAGAGAGGGAGACACAGAATCGGAAGCAGGCTCCAGGCTCTGAGCCATCAGCCCAGAGCCCGACGCGGGGCTCGAACTCACGGACCGCGAGATCGTGACCTGAGCTGAAGTCGGACGCTCAACCGACTGAGCCACCCAGGCGCCCCTAAAACTGATTCAGTTTCAAACCCACTTTCAAACTTTTCAAACCCACCACCACTGATTCTATCAAGACACTTAACGTATCTCACCTTCACTATTACAAGAGTCTCTATCTGGCTTCTCGGCTTCCAGTCCCCACACTTTCACCCACCCTGACTCTTCAGTCTCCTCCTCTTCCCTTGGAGCTTTGAGCTGACGAATACACGCACAGGATGGAGTACAGGGTGCTCGTGTCGCAGCGCCTGTGAGAGGACGTGTGCCACACAGGCACACGACCCAGGACCACAGACGCTGCTAGGGATCCGTGCTGTGCTTTGCACCTTGTGTGGCACAGAACACAGACTCCGTAACTCACTCTGGAGCAGCAGGTGGAGTGTTACCACCTTCTCATAAGCGTTCACCATATGCCCAGAAACGTAGATGCTTTGGAGTTCCGCTGTTTGCAAAAAAAGTACAGGCATGTTTCAGGAGCCACTTCTCGGCTCCTGAGGTTTGTCATGCTGAATATATTCCGTGCATCTTTATTCTTCGACGCTTTCAATTTATGCACAGGGGGATTATCATATCTGACTGATTTGCTAGGCCAGTCCTGATTTCAGAAAGCACATTGCATACTATAAACCATTACCGCCACGGGAGACCTTTCATATCTAGTTCAGTGCATCAGGAACTCATTTATGAGATAACGCTCCTGGAAGTCAAGGTCTCTTTATAGAACTCTGTGATGTAATGATTTTATAACACATCTAAATTCATCACCTAAAATAGGAAAGTGTTGACTATCAGAAAATGTGATTATGATACATGAATGCAATATGAAAGTCATGCCATTATAATGGGATCGAGGGACAAGTTAGTTAGGGGGATGATTTTACTCTTTTTGTTTCTGCAGTTGTTGATGTCTGCTTACGTTACTCTATATGCATTCAGTTAGCCTTTGTTGAGACTTAACAGGAGATAACTTATTAGAAAGAAATGAGGGGAGGGGCACCTCGGTGGTTGAGTTGGTTGAGCGCCTGACTTAGGGCTCAGGTCATGATCCCATGGTTAGTGAGTTTGAGCCCCACATTGGGTTCTCGCTGTCAACACAGAGCCTGCTTTGGATCCTCTCTCTCCCTCTCTCGGTCCCCCCTCCCCTGCTCATTCTCCCTCTCTCAAAAATTAAAAAAAAATTTTTTTTAAAGAAATTAGGGGAGAAGATCCTACATTTGAGAAAATTCTGAAATCGACTTAGCCCTCTCTTTGTAGTTTTAAGATATTTATATACCTAATCCCTTTCTCCAATATTCCCCAGGAATGATATTTATGATTTGTTTGGACCCAAACCTATAGGAGGGGGTGGCAGGGAGGGGCTCTGCATTTCCGGAAGCAGTGTATTTAGGATGCAAAGGAAAACTGACAAGAAAGGTTGCAGATGGGTTACCTTGTATTGTGACCAAATCCTGATATGTTGAAAATAGGCAACACCAATAATTCTGCAAATCTCGGATATGGAGTCAAAGAGGTGGGGTTGAAGCCCAGCTTTCCTCCTTACAAGCTGAGTTATATTAGGCAGACAATTAACTGCCACTAGGCTCAATGATATGCTTAAGTGAGAGTAATAATAATAATAATAATAATAAATTATATATATGTGTGTATATATATATATAACATAAGGAATGAAGGAACTAATGTATAACTGCTATTATATATATACATATATATGTACACACATATGTGTATATATATGTAATATTATATATATATGTATATATAATATTATAGTATAGTATGGTATGGTATGGTATAGTATAGTATAGTATATGTATAAATAATATTATGTATAAAATTGCCTCAATGATTATTTTAGGATCAAAGGCATAAAAATTGCTTGGTATCTAAAGAATGTTGACACAAATAAACATAAGCACTAAACAGTGATGAATCACATATAGCTGACCTTTTTTTTTTAATACTAATGTTTTACACATAGAAACTCTGTAGAGAAGGCCACCATTTAAACATATAATAAACCCATTGAGAATGTCAACCATTGGTGATGCAAACTAGACCAGATCTAAGCATTAAGAGATTCCACGCCTAGGTGGCTCAGTCGGTTAAGCGTCTGACTTCGGCTCAGGTCATGATCTCACGGTTTGTGAGTTCAAGCCCCACATTGGGCTCTGAGCGAACAGCTCAGAGCCTGGAGCCTGCTTTGGATTCTGTCTCTTGTCTCTCCGTCCCTCCCCTCCTCACTCTCTGTCTCTCTCTCAAATATAAAAAATAAGAAACACACAAAAAAATTTTAATAAAAAATTAAAAAAAAATAAAAACAAAGAGATTCCAGATATGCCCCTTAGATCGGGAAAAGCCACAACTCGTGTGTTGCCTTCATCAGAACAATATTTAATTTTATGCCCATCATCTACTGCAGCCTTTCTTGAAGGATTCTGAAAATCCCTTTATTGGAAGTTAGGTCAACATAGCTATTGTGTTTTCTTCCAGCCTGTTCTTCCTAAGTGCTGTTCAAGTCACCAGCACCTCAGAAAACCATCGAACATCGGAGAATGGCCACTGCACACATTAATGCGTCCACTGCTGCCCTTTGACCATTTTTGTACCTATTCATGCTGTTTCAGGTTCAATGTTGTCATCTCACACTGGACTCCTGTTCTCCAACAAGTGACTGTGTAAACGGGGAGGAGAGAAATCGCAAGGTTTCTAACGTAACTACGTGGGGCTTTTATTGTGTTTTCTCTTCCAGTTTAGAGATAGTCAATGGATAAAAAGTAAATATTCCCGAGGGCTCTTTTTCTGAACTGCAGTGGCATTATTAGTAATGCCTACTTCATTGGTGTGTAAGATTTGAAAATGTTCCATAAAGCATCAAGCACAATGCAAACATTCGTTATTATTGTTATGACTTTTTTATTACATCTAGAGGGAAAAGAGTGCTGAAAGTTATAACTACGAATTCTAGTTACTTTACAGTCCCATAAACAATATCATGAAAAGCCTTAAATGCTAAGAATAAGGATCATACATATTCAAGAGAGTTTATATTTATGTTTAATACACACACACACTCATATATATATATATATATATATATATATATATATATATATAAAGATATATATATATATTAAGATATATATATACATATATCTATGTATATTGTTTGGAGCCAATAATACGGTCATTAAAATTGGCCACAATTGTAAACACGATGACTATTACTGTTATACAGCATATATCAGCCCAGCATGCAAAGGAACTGTATGAAATAAAATCTTCCTAGCTACATAATACCTAGAGAGTATTGTGTTAACACACTCACAGGAAATATCATTAAAAAGAACAGAAAATGCAGTCGCTTACGAGTTCAGCTAAGGGTAAGACTTCCCCCAACACAGGGGGATGGGTCAGACACTGGGGAGCCTCAGGCCTTCTTCTAGACTGAGGCCTAGTCTACCCTCTAAGGGCCCCTTTAATTCAGGAGAAATTTAACTGCAATAGACAAGATTCCAGGTCCACATTTGTCTCTGTAGTGGGAATATTTTCAATCTCTTCTCCCTTCGTCTTGTCTGGTGCAGATAAAGTGTGTCCCTGATATCCCCCAAGGGCCCGGTTGGCCTGGCTCTGGGCCCCCTTGTTGAGTGTGGCACCAGCTGCACTGACAGATGCCCCCTCATGGATGGTGAGGTCCAACAATTCCTCAAGGCAGGATGGGCATAAAGTATGACAATTTTTTCCACATGTTTGTTCCGTGCACTGAGGGTCCTTTCACTTAGCTTTCTCCTGCTGTCAAATTCTAGTAAGTTCTCACGATGGATTGAAACAAGTCTTCACACATTTCCAAATGCTTCCTGCAGAGGAATTACCATCCATCTCAAGAACCTGTGGGCTTTGAGCCTGTTGCTGCTGAGGCCAGATGCTAAAGAGGAATCTGAGAACGTCTTTCTCTTCTCCAAACTACACCCTTAGACCTAGAAGAAAAAGAAAGTCTCAGCGGTCAAAAGATGAAGGGCTATGTAGTAGACATCTGGTATTTTGTTGGTTGCCCAGCATCTAAACCCTTTACTTAGGTTTGCATAATTCCTGCCTGTCAGCTCAGGTTAATAGGGGTCCAGATTCAAGTTTCCAAGCTCCTGGGTAAATGAAGGTGAAGTTCTGCAAATTTATCCAACAGCCCAGATGTGCATATCTAAGTTCTGTGATGGGAGTGAAGAATTTATTTCCGATGGGCAGCGGGCTGAGAAAGAACACCAAATTGCGATTTGCTAATATTTTGTTTAAGATGTGTATATCTCCATTCATAAGTGAAATTGCCACATAATTTCTATTTATCATCTGTCTGTGCCTGATTGATGCCAGGAGTATCTCAGTCTCACGAAATAAATTAGGGGGATGACCCGTTTACCCGTTCTCTGGGACAGTTCATGTTAGCTTGAAATCAACTCTGGATATTTTGCTGAAACTTGCCTGTAAAATCTGAGCAGGGTGCCTTCTTTTTTTCTTTTTTGTGTCTAGTTATAGCCATTCCTTTACTGATAATCACTATATCCTTGCTGTAATAGTGAAGCATTTAAATTTAAAAATGCATTAATGAGACCCTTCTTTATTCTATACCCCTCCACACATACCTTCTGTCTCTATTCATTAGAATTACTCTCTTGACAGTCCTTCCTCTTGTGTCTTTTAGGTATTATCTTTTTTATATTACTGTCCAATCTGATTCTGTCCCAATTTGCTTTCCAAAAGAAATTTCTGGGACCTTAGAGAATGGAGCATATACGAATTCAGGAAATAGTCCTTCAGTAGTCACAGGACGCTGAATGCTCCTGTCTTATTAAAACGTCCACTGTCTAATTCCTGAGTCCCTAGTGGGTGGGGGGGGGGGATGTATGGTCTCTCCTATAAAATCATTTGTGAGCATTCACAGAACACTCACTATGTACTGGGCTCAGAGCCAGGACCTAGGTTGAGTAAAACATGTTCCATACCTTCCACCCTCCCCAACAAGGTTTCACAGTCTTTTTAGGAGATGGACAATTTTCAAGGAAACACTTTCATAAGCAATTAGAGGAATGAGATAAATGTGGAGGTAAGAACCAGGAAACCCAGAAGAGGCTATGTTTAAATGAGAGGTTGTCCCTGTGGAGTCAACTTATTCCTCTAGATCTTAGATGAGCTACCATTTGCCCAGGAGCATCCCATTTTTTAGCACCGAGACTCTCAAAACCTGGGAAACACCTCAGTCCCTGGCAGACTGGGTCACCCGGTCACTCCATCTCGCCTCCAGAACATAGTGCTACACCTGGACAGCAAAAATCAAAAGGGCGTATTTGATTAGTTGACATAAAATCTGAATAACCACAAACAGAAGATTTTCACCACGCATAGGACATAGGGATGGTAGGGAAGTCAGGAGGAACAGTAAATGCAGAGGCCAAAGAGAACATGGCCGTGGCTTGGAATTACAAGTTGTTCCATGTGACAGAAGGTCCGGTGCATACAGGGAAAAGGTAGGGGATGAGATTGTTGGAATGGGCAAAGGTTAGAGAGCACATCTTGAGGAGAGTCAGCTTGATTTTACCAGGAGGTGACGGCATTAGGAGAGTTGGCTCTGAAATAACCTGTGCACGATAGCGTGGAATCCTACTTCAGACCCTTGTAAATTCAGCGTTTTCACTACCATTTGGCAGAATTATCTGCAGCTTTCTTACCGAGACCCAGTAGCCTGCAGAAGAGAACGCCTCCAATTTCCTGCCCTCTCATTGGCACGGCCTACACCCTCACTGTGTGACCTCAGGCAAGTATCTAAAATTCTCTCAGCCTCGGTATCTTCCTCCCCGAAACAGAAACAGTAATACTAATTCTATTACTTTTGTAGGGAACCAGGGGAAAAAAAAATATGTGTGGGTGAGCTCTAGAAAATGCCGGGCAACCAGCAGATCTAGCTTTGGGATTTGTAGTTGGAACAGTTGGAAGGCTAATAGTGTGAGCGAAAACTGACTGAAAAGAAAAGAAGGAACTGAACTCATCAGCTATTGAAGTCGGCCCCTAAGTTGTCTGTGCCCCTTCAGCAAGGCTATATAATAGGCCCTCAACTTGAGATAACTCGGCAAAAGCAGAGCTCAGCCCAGTGAAAGTCCACTGTATATCATTTACATGTGAAATGGATCAGTCTGGGACCTCAGTGCAAAGGAGGGCTGTATTTATCCAGACACAGAAGTGAGGCTAACTTATGAAAGAGTTAACAAGCATGAGGTTGTGACAGCACTTGTAATTAAATGGCACCTATCGGTGTCTTTCTCACTTAATTCCAACAAGGGCTGCACATTTCCCTCTGTGGACTTTCATCTCCCTGGCTCCCGGCACGGCCAACACTCCATTGTTTCCATTTGCTTCGACGTATCAACGTATTGACCCACGTGGGCACCAGGTGAAATTCTCACCTTCGTATCCCCAAATCTTGTCCGTTTCTGAGCTGTCTGCACCCAGCACTGTAAGTGGGGCTGTGATCGTGTCTGGTTTGTAGAGGAACTTTGGGTCGCCTTGGTTTATCTAATTGACCATTTTGTTAAGATGAGGTTAGAAATGACACCGTGTCCGTAGATAGAGGTTGCTAAGAATCACATGAACTCCTGACCCATAGATCTCGTACCAACTTAAGAGTCTGGTGTCTCGGTTTCCAGCCCCGGGTCTGTTGCTAACTGTTGGTGTAACCCTGGGTGAATCTCTTGAACAGTCCAAGCCTGAGCCCCAGTTTTCTGTCTGCGAAGTGGAGGATGGTAATTTTACTTGTTTGGCCCAGCTGTTGGGCTGCAAATAAGGAAATAACGATACATGCACTTTCGTAAACTACAGCTGTTGCCAGGGATGTGAGTCTTAAAAACAAGAATGATAAAAATCAGCCAGATTTTGACTGAGAAGTAAAAATTCTATTTTCCACTTACAGCTTGGGTGATAGTGGATGAGACAGCATCAGTATCTTGGAGTAAGTAAGAGTTCGGCTCTGGGTCCAAAGTGCCGAGGTTCAAACCCTAAGGCCACAAATCGCCAGGTGTGTGTGGCCCCTGTGTGGGTCACTCAAATACCCAATGGTTCAATTTCCTCAACTCTTTAATGCTGATGATATTAATTGATGGTAATATTGATGAAATAATATTAATAGGTACTAAAAGAGTTTACACTATGTAATTGATGTCAGGATTAACCAAGTTAAAAATCTATAAAGCACTTTGATCAGAGGCGGTCGCGCTGAAATTCCTCAATCCCTGTCAGTCATATTTACCTCGGTTACATTTTCGAAAAAGGATGAAGATGTGGCAGCATAAAATAATAGATTTTACAAGACATTGCCAACTTCAAAAGACCCCTCAGATATCACTGGTGTGTGTCCGTAGATATTGGTGAAGTGTGATTTTGGTCCACAAGGTGAAATTCCTGGGTCTGGGATCTCTCTCCCTCACACACATAGGTACACTCCCACATACCCTTCTCAGGCACAAACACACACAGCTGCACGCACATACACAATCACACACATGTCCAAACACTCTAGAAAAATTCTAATCCTTCCCAGTGCAGAAATTGCTCTCTTTTGTCAATGTTGAACCCAAAAGAATAAAAGCCAGGACCTTCCAGGCAATCAACAACTTATTTTGTTTCCAGGAAGTCTCTATCCCCTGAAGATCATTGATTTGCTGGTCATGGGTCGTTAATTTTGAACAAGACCAGACTTTCTTCCTTTCGGGTAATTGGTTACCTCCGCTCTAAGAGGAACTTGGGTTACGGTACCTGAGTCACTTCATGAATATTTGTTGGCTGACCCAATGAATGATCATAAAGTAAAAGTATAAGAAACCAGCATGCCACGATGTGCATCTGTTATGACAAAATTGTTTGGAGTGTACATTTTTTTAGAACAAACTCTGTTATGTAAATATTTATACTGCCTAGGTCAGCCCAGTCTCCATTTGCTTTTCTCCTGTAGATCAGTAGATTTCTCAGTAGATCACTGAGTCGTTTAGGAAACTCAACACTTAGAGTTAAATGTGTATAAAAAACAACACTGGAACACTTGTCCATGAGAATCCACGTCTTCTCTTATGGGCAACCCTGCCTCTCATCCACTCACCGATCCATTTGTGAGCAAACTTTCGCTGAGAACTACCTCCGTAACAAACATCATGCTAATGGACAATGGTAGGAAAGTGAAAGTGATGGGTTACTGACTTTAAGGAGACTACCGTGAGATGAGAGAGTAGAGGAAGTGTGGCAAAGACTTTCTGGAGGAGGTGATATTTGAGCTGCTATGAAGAACGAGTAGGGGTACATTAGGGTTTCAGGATCTTCCGCCAGTTGGCTGTAGGCTGGCCACAGTTCTGCTCAGCTCTTCTCCATATATCTGTTCCACCCGTCCCCCAGATCACAGGAACATTCCCTACCTGGACTGTGGACAGAAAAGCAAAGAGGACTGAACCAAAGAATGAAGATGGCACCTAAAATGCTTACTCTGACATGGAGAACATCAAGTCCACTCACATCCCATTGGTCAAAGCAGGTCACGTGGACAAGCCCATGTCAGAAAGCCATGGACGTATAGTCCTGCCACGGGGAAGTCATGTGACAGTCAGTGGGACATACAATCCCATTTCAGGAAGAGAGTGGAGACTTGAGAATAAAAATCCGCCATAGTATTTTAATCAAGCGCACACAATTTGCTAGGGCTAGGTTCTCTGAATTAAGGGAGATGAAAATGAAGCCTAGCCAGTGGCAATCCTCCTGGTAAGTCCAGTTGATGCAGTTGTAAACCTTGGAGTCCTTTGACTCTTTATTTTCTCTCTTCCCCAAGGCAAAACGTTTACTAAGTCGGGTCACTTCCATCTATAACACTAGTAATACAGTACTTAGCAAAGTACTGGTTTATAGTTGGCATTCATTATATATTTGATGAATGAATGAACGTATGATTGAATAACTGAATGACTGGAATGCCAGCCTTTCTTGGCAAAGGCCATTTTAGGTTGGATGCCTCGCTGAGAATGTCTAAGCACCCAGGCTTATCCGTTACTGTTACACCTGATAATAACTGTCAATTCGTCCTCCTCACACTATACTGTATTCACTGTGAGGTCAAGGGTGTGTCGTCTCTGTCTCCCAAGAGCCTGGGACAGTATCTGATATATGATCAGTTATATGCTCTGATTCCTAGTTGTCATTATCAGCATGATGTCATGATGCCTTTGCGTATGATAAGAAAGGCTTTGTTTATGATATGAACATGTTGTTTGTGATGAGCAGCTCGGACAGGCAGATTAACCACAGCCTAGTTGTTTCACACAATGAGTTAAGTGACAACACCAGACTTTACCAGGTCGGTCTGTCTCCAAACTCATGCGGGTTACACTAAACCATTCTGACCCCTTAAGATCAGCTACAAGTTGAGAGAAGCTATGTTTGGTATGAGCAACAAAAAATATACCAGGTACCTGTACGAGTTAATAAGAAAAGCCCAACAGCCCAACAGAAATATGGGCCATTTAAAGAGGTTTGTAACAAAATAGCAAACTCATATGTTTATAGAATTCAAGGAGATATTCAATCCCATTAGTTCAAGACCAGAATATGCTATTATTTTATGCTCATTTGATTAGCAAGTGTTAAAAACTCTGACAACGTCAGTTGTTGGAAAGTAAAAACAAACAAACAAACAAAAAACAAGATCTCTTATACAGTGCCGATGGGTGTACAAATTGGTTCAATCACTTAAAAATAGTTGGAAATTATGTTAAATTTGTACATTTAAATACCATGCAAAATAACAGTTTTAGTTCTCCATGCAGAATCAAGGGAACATTTTAAACATGTCTGATATTATTCACAATAGCATCTTTGAAATTAACAAAAACTGGAAACAACCCAGTGCCCATAGACAGGGTAACAGACGAATAAATTGTTGTATATTTAGTTAATGGCGCCATATCCCTAAAAATAAATGTAGTATAGCAACAAAAACAATATAGAGGAACTATAGCCATACATCTAAATGAGAAACTAGTTGCACAATCTTGTGTATAACATAAATAAATTCTTTATTAGAACGTTGAAAATAATTAAAAGTAAGTAATCTCTTGAATATATAAAAAATAAAATGGGCAAGTAAAGAAATGATACGTAAGAGACTTTGGATGGTGGTTACGCTGTATGGGGTGAAGTAAGAAAAGAATTCAAGAAGATTCCTTAAAGTTATTGTGAAGGTCTTGCATTGACTTATGGATTCATAGATGCTTACAACACTATTTCAAGGTAACTAACTACTTTTTTTAAAACTTTTAGAAGAGGGTCGCCTGTGTAGCTTAGTTGGTTAAGCGTCTGACTCTTGGTTTCGGCTCAGGTCATGCTCTTCCAGTTTTGTGAGTTCAAGCCCCTCAGCAGGCTCTGCACTGACAATACAGAGGATGCTTGGGATTCTCTCTCTCCCTCTCTCTCTGCCCCTCCCCTACTCACGCTGTCTCTGTTTCTTTCAAGATAAATAAATAAACTTAATTATTATTATAATTTTTTTTAGATTTAGAGAGTAATCCATGGGTCAATGACAAAGTCCGTGGCCAAGGATTGTAAATAATACAATTGCACTTGAGGCCCGTTAAAAACTAAAAAGAAACAGAAGACATAAGTGTAACCCAAGGACTTACACTCAGAGTTAAATGGAATATTGGTTTTGAGAAGAAATCCTCCAATCTGTTATACAGTCCTCTCCAGTTAGTTCAAGTGCAGTTGTCACAGGAAGATCATCGAAAGGAGCAGAAGAGGGCCCCCAGGATTGGGGCACACCCACTATGGGTCAGAGACTGGTGAGACAGACAAGGGAGAGCCGTTTAACAACCAGGAGGCTGGCGGTCACCAGAACGTCCATGGGAAAGAAGTCAGATGGACCTCCTGCTGGGTAAACATTCAGGATCTGAAGATTCACAGAAAATAAAGACGCCGGAGAGCAGTTAATAACAGAAGCTGTGCAATGACCTGGATCTCTGGCTAAATTCCAGCCTCTTCCTAGGATGTCTTCCTCCTTTACGGCAGCTTTTGTGCGGCTCACATACATGTAAGGATATGCGTATTTGGAAATTACAAAATGCCTAATAAAGGTGAGAAGTTATTATTATTTTGATTATTTTGCTCATTAAAGATACTGAAGATGGGCGTCACCGTGAAAAATGCCAGGGAGCCCTTGACCTGTATAAGCACCCATCACCTGTCTGCCTCCCTCTGCTGGATTATAAATTCTTGAAGGACGGAGATATTAACACATTCTCTGATATACCTTCCGTATCTATCTCATTAGCTGGTCCCTGTATTCTGTGAAGTATTAATGGAATAATTGCAAACAACTCTAGAGTTGGCCTCCTTATAACCCAACTGCACAATGACAATGATTTCATAGCTAGATCTTTTTCAACCTACCCTCCACATAGGTGACACCCCAGCCTTTCCGAGAGACAAACCTCGTTACAGGATTCTGCTTAAAATTCCATTGAGCTCCCTGAAGTCTAAAGGAAAAATGAAACAAGACAAAACAAAAACAAAAAGCTCAAATTCCTTAGCGTGATATTCAACACTGATAACATAGAGTGTCTTCTGCCTAGCTTTCCTCGTCTTCCCTTCTCTTGTCTGCCAGTGAGGCTTCCTGATCTGCTGAGTTCTAGAACATGGGCCGTGCTCTTTCCAAACCTTGCAGTATTTCACGTTCTTCCCCAGACCTGGAATTCTCTTACCATTCTTCAGCCTATCCCCACCAAGCAAACCACAGTTTACAGGAACAGTAGGAAGTCACACATACCTTCTCCTTGTCAGGCCGAGGCAGAGTCCCACACACCTCATGACATGATCTGTTCACGTGGAGGATTGTCATGGCACAGAACATACTCATTATCCCCTCCACCACCCACCATAATGCTTAGAAACAGAAGGTAGGCTCTAGATATGTTTAGTGCGAGAATAGAAGAAAGGATCTTGCCTGTCCTGTGGAAGCACAGGACCTATTCACGGTAGGAGGCCTGGGAAGGCATTTCTCATGGACCTCTACACAATGATCCCGATGAAGGAAAAAAAAAAAAAATAAGCACTAATATTTTGGACTTCACTAATTTGCCCAGCCCTCAAGAGCCGATGTCCTGTGCACCTTTGACTCTAAAGAATTGAGTTCAATTTTATCAAATAGTAATTTTTCACATGTGTAGTACGTGGAGGTATGTGATGGATGTGGAATTTGAAAAATCACTCTAACTTGTCAGAAGGACAAATGGATTAGCGCGAATTATTATTTATACTGGTGAAGGTGGCTTTGCATTAACCCAGCCAAATCAAAGCCTTATTTAAAGGGAAGTTACCTCATACCTGACTCCTTCCCCAACTAAATATTACTGCTGGTACGGCCAGTGTAGTGACATAACTCAATTGTGTTGAATTTCAGGCATTAAATCTGCTTCGTTTGATTGATACTTCAGATAGTAATTTTTTACACATTTATAAAAACGTGACCCTGAATATTATAAAGTCTTTATATCCCTAGAAATACAAATTCCCAAAGAATATAAATGTATCTTTTCCCAATCTTATGGTTTAGTTGCTTTTTAAGTCATAAGCCACTGTTGTGGACTGAATTGTGACAACTGTCCCAAATTCATACGTGAAAGCCTTTATCTCCAATGTGACTACATTTGGAGATAAGTCCTTTAAGGAAGTCATTAAGGTTAAATGAGGTCATAAGAATGGGGTCCTAATCGAATAGCACTGGTCTCCTTCAGAGGAAAGAAAGAGATGCCAGAGCTCTGTCTCTACACGTTCAGAGAGCAAAGGCCATGTGAGGACACATGGAGAAGGCAGCTGTCTACAAACAGGGAGAGGTTTCACCGGAAATCAACTCTGGAGACACCTTAATCTTGGACTTCTAGCCTCCAGAAATGTGACAAATAAAACAAACAAACAAACAAACAAAAACAACTTTTATGTTGATTAAGCCACATAGTCTGTGGTATTCTGTTATGGCAGCCTGAGCTAACTAATACAATGACATACAATGACATACGGAAGCTTAAAGGGACATTGCAATATTTCTTAACATATGCATATGCATGTAACCCCTGCCTAATCAGGACAGAGCACATATGAAACAACCTAGAAAATTCTCAGCTACCGCTTCCTGAGAAAATCTAACCTGAACCCCACTCTGAGGCAACCACTGGTCTGATTTCCATCAGTATAGAGTAAGTTGTGCCTATAATAGACTGGGATCTTACAATATGTACTCCTTTTTGTCTGAATTCGTTAGCTCAACATAATGTTGTTAAGATTCATCCATGTTATCTCATGTATCAGTAGTTTGTCAATCATATATATATATATATATATATATATATATATATATATATATGTATATACACACACAGTGAAATCACTCAGAAATACATATGTATATACATATTTATATCTGAATCGTATCTCTCTGTAAAAATGTATCACAATTTATCCATTGTTCTTTTCTTTTTTTTTAAGTCTATTTATTTATTTTGAGATAAAGAGCAAGCAGGGGAGGTGCAGAGAGAGAGGGAAAGAAAGAAAGAGAGAGAGAGAGAAAATCAAGAGTCAGATGCTTAATCGACAGAGCCACCCAGGTACCCCACCCATTGTTCTTTTAATGGCATATTCTATATTTGCTGACAGTTTGTATCAATTTTTTTGGCATTTATCGAGATGATTATTTAGTTCTGTTCTTTCTCCTGTTCTATTTGTCAGTAATGGTGAAGCATATTGATTTATGCTGTAATGTTAAATCGGTCCTGCGTGGTTTTGATAAATCTGACTTGATCAGGTTGTATTATAATTTTTATATATTATCAGAAATTATTTGTGAATAATTATTTTGTTAGAGGTTTTTATGTCCATGCAGTAGAGAGATCAGTCTTGAGCTTTTATTTCTTGCAAGGTATGTTCGGTTGGGATGTCCCAGTTAACCATGCCTCAGAAAATGGGTCAGGAAGTGCTTCTTTCTTTATTTCCTGAAAGAATTTGTACGATACTTTCAGGATTCGCTAGTGCTCACTAATGAAGCCATTTATACATGGAATTTCCTTTGTGGAAATACACTTAAAGCCAATTAACCTTCTCTCGCAGAGATAGGGCTATTCAGATCTACTCTTGAGATAGTTCTGGCAAGATGTGTCTTCAATGAATCCTACTTTATTTGAATAGTAATATTTACTGGCATAAAGGGCTTTATAATCATCTCTTAAGTCTAGTTTCTTATCGTTTGGATTCTTAGTGAGGCCCAATCCTTCATTCCTGAAACTGGAACTTTCTGTTTCACTTCTTGTCTTTCTTGCTCAGTCTAGCTAATGGGCCGTTAATCTTACTGCCCCTTTCAAATAATCACTTTTTATTTTTGTTCACTTTGTTATTTGTTCCTTTTTCATGTATTTCAACTCTTATCTGTATTATTTCCTTCCTTCTAGCTCATTTGCATTTGATTTACTCTTACTTTTCTAGCTTCTTGGTGGTTAAGCTTAGATCATTAATTTTAGACCAATGTTCTTTTATAATAGAATTATTGGAAGCTCCAGATTTTCCTTTAACCAATGCTTAGCTGCGTCCCCCACACATTGTGTCTTAATGTTATAAACATTCATTGTGCAATATACATTATGCCGTATTTATTATTTTAAAATTATTTTTATCATGTATTGTTTTCAGTATTACTTAATAGTAAATAGTACTAAACATTAAAAGGTATTTCTTTGATCTCATAGGTTATTTTAAAGACTTTTCATCTACTTATCAAATGTGTGGGGAGTTGTTTTAGGGTCCATCATATAAACTAACTTGGTGAATTTTTATAACAGTTGAAAACACCATACATAGTATACTTTTGGTTATTCCATAAATATCAATTAGATGAAGTTAGCCAATAATATTTCTCAGTTCTTCTATATCTTTACTGATATTTTGTCTGCTCTCAATTTCTGAGATAGATGTTAAAAATTCAAACTGTAATTGTTGATTTTTTCTTTAATTTATTTTTTTTTAATTTTTTTAACCTTTATTTATTATTATTGAGAGACAGAGAGAGACAGAGCATGAGCATGGGAGGGGCAGACAGAGGAGGAGACACAGAATCCCCAGCAGGCTCCAGGCTCTGAGCTGTCAGCACAGAGCCCGATGTGGGGCTCGAACAAACAAACCTTGAGATCATGACCTGAGCCGAAGTCGGCCCCTTAACTGACTGAGCCACCGGGGCGCCCCAATTTTTTCTTTAATTTCTGACTTTAGTTCTAGCAGCTTTTAATCCAGAATTTAATTTTTTTAATGTTTATTTATTTTTGTGGGGGAGAGAGAGAGAGAAAGAGAGACAGAGTGTCAGCGGGGGAGGGGCAGAGAGCGGGAGACCCAGAATCCGAAGCAGGCTCCAAACTCTGAGCTGTCAGCACAGAGCCTGACAACAGGCTTGAACCCATGAACCGTGAGATCATGATCTGAGCTGAAGTCCGGCTCCTAACCGACTGTCACCCAGGCATCCCTAATCCAGAATTTTAAAGCTCTACGATTAGATGCATTTTAGGCTTCTTCTATCTCTCTGAAAAACTGACACTTTTATTAGCATAAAATCCTCTGCTTTATCTCTGGTAGCATTCCTTGTTTTGAAGTCTCCATTGTCCGATATTACTATATCACTCAGTTTTCTGATGATTAATTTTTACAAAGTATATCTTTTCCCATCATTTCACTTTCTACCTATTTGTATCTTTCTATTTAAAGTAGGTTTCACATGACAGCACAATATTAGGTCTTGTTTCTTTATCCGGTCGGCTAATTTACTGCCTTTTACTGGAATGTGTAATCCATTTACATAAAATGTAAATATTAATACCATTGGATTTAAGTCTTTCACATTGCTATTTGTTCATTATCTGTTTCATCTGTTTTTGCGTCTTTGTTGTGCTTTGCTTCACTTAGGGACCACTGCCTGGGATCTCTGTTGCCAAGTCCTAAAAACATTTTCATATATTTTATCCAGTTTTTTGTCATTGTTGTTGCTTTTACAAACAAAGAATAACTTAGATATCCATTATCCATCATAACCCAAATGGAAGCACTTTCCTATTTGTTTTGAAATTTAATAGTAAATCATCAACATTTCCAATGACAAAGTACCCCATAATCTTTGGGCTTTTATCCCAGGAAGAGATGTGCTTTACATTCTGAATTATCAGCTGTTAGGAGTCCATGTGGAAAAGAAACTTGGATTATGGACCTGCTCTGAAAGAAGGGGCCCTGAGGGAACCCGGGTCAAAGGTCAGAACAAGCAACGCATCTGGAATCCCAATTCCAGGCAAGCTTTCAACCTCAAATCAACCGGTCACATGTTTTTGCGCTATCTGACTTAGATATCCAGTGCCGGGAACAAGAAATTTAATTGATACTGAAAAAAAAAACCCATGTAAAAAGGCCAATTCAAGGAATCTTATCAGGAGAGGAGGGAGTGAGCCTGGCATGGAAGTCCAAGCTGGCTGAGACTGGGGTTCCCGAACCACACGCTTCCAAGGCAGAAGTCCTGTCAAGTGTGTTTGGAGTTATATTCTTTATCCATTGCTTTGTAACAAATTATGTAAAAAACAAACAAACAAAAAAAAGTACCAGCTTTTAACAACACACACTTATTACCCCGCTTTGCTTCTGAGGGTCAGAAATCCAGGAATGGTTCAGCTGGGTGGTTTCTGGCTCGGGGTCTCTCATGAGACTGCCGTCAGGCAGTTGGCCAGTCATCTGGTTGTTGACACGCCTCAGGCCCTCTCTGGCTGTTGGTGGGAGACTTCAGCTCCTCACCCCCTCGGCCTCTCTCTAGGCTACTAAGTGTTTTCATGGCAGGACAGCTGGCCTCCCACAGAGTGAGTGGTACTGAGATAGAAGGCAATCCCATACCGCTTTTGACGACCCGGTCTCATCCCTTTCGTCTCATTCTATTCTCCTCCCCACGTCCAGCCCACACTCAGTGGAACAGGATTACGCAAGGACATTCCCACCAAGAAGGAAGGGGCCATGGGGATCATCTTTGAGGCCGGCAGTCACAGGAACTGTGGTGTTAGTGCTTAGAGTGTCCTGTTTGCTTCCTGGTTGGGGGCAGGGGTGGCTATAAAAACTGGGACTGCAAGAAGGCTCAGTCCTGATAGAGGAAAGAGCTGTAGGTCTGTGTAGGTTTAATTAATTACCTATTTTATGTCAACACTTCTTTGCATCATCTACATACCAGTCATTCCAGCTTCTGAGACTATAATCTAAGAGATATCTCTTTAATAAGTTCCTACAAAGCACATATTTTGTTTTTATTGAGAGGGGAAATACTGCTTAAAAAAAATGGAAAGGAGATAAAAGCTCTCAGAAACCACTCCACCCGGAGAAAACCACTATTAATTTTTTGATGAGCATCTCAGACATTTCTATATCCACATAAACACCTAAACTATATGTTATATGATTTTACAAGAATATTGCACCTGTTTCTCAGTAACTGTATTGTTCAGCTGATAATAGGCTACGAGCAATTTTCCGTGCCAATAAATATAGCTCCATACCATCATTTTTGGGGACTGCAGCGTGTCCCATTGTATGGATGCTCTATAATTTACTCCACTAGTCACTCACTATTAAAATTTTAAGGTCGTTTCATATCTGTGTTTTTAGAAGAACTGAATGCGCAGCTGTGGGGAAGTCCAGCTTAACACAAACGTAAAATACAGGGCCTTCATCATCCTGTTTTTATTCCGTGTTCCAAGCCATTCCAGATTTTAGTGGAAATGTCCCTATTTCCCAATTAGTTGTGAACGATGTAAGTTTTTTTTTAAAAAGATTCCAAGAGGCCACAGTTTACACAGAAATACGTGATTCAGGAGGGCTTTCTTATTTCCTGGGTAGAGCTTACTTTATTAATTTTCTGAGAAGACAGCCCACACTCTCTCCATTCATTCCTAATGTGACGCAATGAAGACAGAAAGAAACACTCATCAGAGTCATTTGTGAGACATTATCCCCAAAGGGACAGTTTCAGTGTAAAAAAAAACACTAAGCAAGAACCCAGCACCTAAGTCATCACTATACTGCCTTTCCCCCAGGCTCATGTTATTCTCCCCATAAAGGTAAAGGAACATTACCCTTAGATCATGGACTAAGGGTGACTGTGTAATTTATAACCCAAATGGGGCACTTTAGGAAGTGAAATAAGATGCTATTAACAATTACCTAGGACAACTGACATAAATCAAAACAGTCCCAGGCCAACTGGGGTATACAGTCAACGCAGCTATATCAGTTAAGGAAAATAAGGTGTAGATTGTTGAAACGACTTATCAGCATCCATGACTAGTAAATTAGCTGGGATTCAACTCAGACTTCTCCCGTGTCAGATCCTTTACTTTTGTGTGAATTGCTAAGGTCCCAGAATATCTGTGGAAGTTTGTTTTTTAGTTGGTGAAATCTCATTGATAGCCTGTTTTATTCATTGGAATTACTTGGAGAATATATTTCTATAGTGTTAAAGTGTTTATTCTTACCCAGATTCAACAATTACCTACTTGTTTAGGTCCTCGGTATCTTCATGCGCATGATCTTACTGGTGTTCTTACAATTTAGAAAATGGTAGAGGGGTAGTTCATAGGTCCACCACTAGAGAGAGTGCTGGCCAAGACTTTGGGTCTATAGCCTGCAAGTTTAAGTGCTTTGTGAAGAACGAAGGGAAATTTGTTTCCTTATGTGTCTAGGTGAATGGGATGCTTTTTTATGCAGCCATAAAATGCTAACTCCCCACCTCTGCATCCAATTTTTACTAATTCTTTGTTTTGCTTTCTAGTTTTTGATTTAGTTTTAACATCTATCAGGAACTTCTCCTCCTACAACTGTGTTTTTCCCCAGTATCTCCCACTCTCTGTTCCTTGTTTCCTATAAGTTAGTTCCATATTTACCTCTCTCATTTAACTCATCATATGATGTTATAATTACTTATTAATGTCTTTGGGTGCCCATCCTTATCAATTATAATCTTCTGAAAGACAAGAACTACCTTATTAATTTCACTCTTTTCAACACAAATTTGGTACTTGGTTACTGTTAGATGAATTAGTGAAAAGATAAACAGAAAAATGAACAAAATGAAAGTATATAATATGATCCCAGAGGAAATTGAAATTTTAGGATGGCGATCTTGAGGCGAGATGCTTCAGACTGGGATATTAAAGTTGGATATTAACATTTCGAAGAAGGAAGGTGAAGCCAGAGAAAATAAATAGCTGACTTCTCAAACTTATTTCCACCATCGAATCAAAAGAAAAAGGGGACTATCCCATGCTCCTTCAAAAGAAACATCATCCATGTAAGCCAAATAATTTTAAGACACTGTCAGAATCTTGGAGAACATTGATTCAATCACTCAGGATAGTTAACACTTCCTATTACATGTTATCTACAAATATCCAAGTACCTGTATTCAGATCAGTGTTCAACTAAAATGTTGAATATAACAGGGTTAAAAACAAAATCCTCAGAGGTGTCAGTAGAAACTTTTGTGGAGCTTGACATTGATTCATTAATTGTTTCTTTAGGCTTTCTGCAATCACCTATGAATTAAATAATTGTACTGTCATACAACCTGTGTTTCTATACGTTGGACACAATGGGACCGTGAGATTTTGGTAAATCCAGGTAAAAGAAATACGTATCTATTTCTGAGTGTAACAATCCTGTCAAAAATGGTAAAGTTTGTTTGCCTGGACTCATTTTCCATGAACCAGTGCTGTTTGCTGTTTTTGGTTTTGGTTTTTGTTTCAACTGATCCTTGCCTTTTAGCTAGCAACCAATTCATTTAATCATTCAACATATATATATATTTTTTTTTCTGATGAATTCTCTGTGATAAACATTATGCTAAATTCCAGTGTCAAGTAACTAGCTTTTACATATCTTGTGTCTTTTCTTGGTCTTCTTTTTTATAAATTAAACAATATTAGCCTGACCCCCGTCTTCAAGGATCTATTGGTTCCCATGTAATTCCAAGCTAATCACTGACAATGTTTCTCTGGTACCAATTTCAGGACTTTTTTGTTTTTTTTCGTCAATATCAGATTTGTAATTTTTCTGGCACAGTCTAACGACTGAACTCAAGATCATCTAAAGCAGGTCTCTGTTTTTAATTCTTTTCTGATGAGTTTATCTTCCTTGGGACCTTTTTTTTCCCATGTTCTCTCCACGGAGGTCCTTCCCCTGGTTCTTTGAGCCCTTGTATGACCTACCTACCTTCCTTCTGTCACAGGTCCTCAGTTCTACGTTCGAAGGTGCTTCGTTTACGCTATAACCCATGCTCAACATTTAGTATTCTTGGAAATGAAAGAAGAGAAGAAAACCTTAGCCCTTTGGTATGGTCATATTTCTATTTTCCCCACTGTCAGTAACACTGTGCCTCTCTCTGTGACTTTTTATGGGAGAAAGCACTTTTGTTTGTTACATTTTGTGGACACTGTATTTCTATCAAGCCACAGATCTCATTTCTGCATCTCAACCCTTACGTCTTACTCCCAGCTATGTTGTCTCAGCTACCTGTGGCATCTCACTATTTCAGATCTGTTGTGGTTCACATAGATGGTCCTGCTGGGGTAGATTACGGCATCACAAAAATGTTTAGGCATGAGATTATCTATATGAATCTTCAAAATCATTGGATCGTTCAATCTTGAGTAAGTCTAAATAATGGCCAGAAATCGTATGTATTTTCATAATGCCAGGCCCCATGGTTTGAAGTTCTTTCTGTATCATTTTGGCCAATGTTCCTTGGTAAAATTGTCTATTTTGCTCCCCAATCCTGCCTTTGGTTACACGACAGTGGCTTCTTTTTTAAAATAAATAATTTGCAAAATTACTATGCAAAAATGCTTGGAGCCAAATGCTCTGCAGTGAATATTGATTGAGTGCCTACATTGTAAAAAGCTGTGTCTTTTCCCAGAAAACTTACGATGAGAAAACAGAAATAAAAACAACAACAATTAAGATATAAAGCAGAGCCAAGAATGAGGACATAGCTCAAAGCCCTAAGGTGATTTTATCTCATGTTATTTTCTCCATTCCTTTCATTTTTCTTTTCATATTTCCTCCTAGGAACCTTGTCTCCCCAGGAGAGAAAGTCCTCATTGCTGCAAGTTCCCTGAAAGATTTGTGGAAGAATCGGGCTCTTTTGTTTCTGCCCTTCATTCATCTTCCTTCCCTTTGCCAAAACAAACACACTTGCATTCTGAAATCAACAGCATCAGCCAACTGTGTTTGCCATGGCCTAACCCCTGCACAACCTGTGTTTGAACCCTTTGGAGGCTTTGATGCTGAGACTGAAAAATCCAAGTGATGTTCATTTATCCCACTTGGAATCGCTTGATCAGTTGTGTTGCTGGAGTTATCACTTGCCAGTTAGTCTCTTTGGGTTTATTGGCTTTGTGTCAACTTCATCCATCGCTGAATTGGCCAAGTGGTGCACATCCTGCGTGGCTTTTGGATAGAAAGCTTCTCTTAACTTGCTTCGTGCTCGTTTGGAGCTTCCACTGGAAATACTGCCTTCCTGGTCCGGCAATACTCCTGTGATCCGGGCAGGGAAGGTGTTTGCATTTTTCAGACACTGAAACCGGTATTTAATTGGGATCGGCAATTCATTCACATTACAAGGCACCTGGCAAAACCAAGACTTGAACTTAGGTCTCATGACTGAAAATTCAGTGAACTTACCCCATTATTCCCTTAGCATCCAGTTTAGTGTTAAATAAAGGGATATGTCTCATGGTCATCTCTTATCCTACAATGTCTCTTCTGGCTCCGCTTCCCCTCAAGCTACCCCTTCATTTCCATCCTTCTGTTTATGATAATATTTTCAAAACGTGTGGCAGCAGAGAGTACTGGGGAAATACAGTAGCGGGAACAATGCAGTTTTTGAATCTCCCAGAATCCAACTCTCACCACTCCTAAATAAAACAAAGAGAGAAACCGGGGTGCCTCCATGAAAAGCAATGGACGGGTTCTATCATAAAAGCAGGTGATTAGGTATGTCCACAAACCTCAAATATGTAAGCAGGGAGGGACAAACCACCAACAGCTGTGAGTCCTCTGTGACCCCCTGGCATCGGTGAGGTGGGAAGCAGCAGGAAGAGAAATGGAGCATCTGGAAACCTTAAGAGCAGAAAAAGCTACAAAATCACCCTAATACTGTAGTTCATATTCACCAGGAAGTAGACAAGGAGAGGGGTGTTTGCCCGATAGACATTTGCTGGGGAGTGTTCTGTGCAGAGGGAGAAGTTCAGCTGTGATACAGCTCTAGAGATAGCTTCAGCCCCTCTCCTGGGAAGTTCTGGGGCTCAAAGGGACCTTCAGCTTTGTCCCAAGATTGGGCTGCCTGGACAATATTTTTTTTTAAGTTCATTTATTTATTTTAAGAGAGAGAGAAAGAGAGAGGGCATGCAGGGGAGGGGCAGAGAGAGAGAGGGAGAGAAAATCCCAAGCAGGCTCCACGTTGTTAGTGCAGCACCCGTGGGGGGGGCCTCAGACTCACGAACCTGAGATCACGACCTGAACCAAAATCAAGAGTCTGAAGTTTTAACCAACTGAGCCACCCAGGTGCCCCTGCCTGGACACTGTCACACGTCCACATTGATCAGTTATTGACTGGGTGAATCGCACAAGGTAGTATGATCTTTAGCGAAACAGGTTTTTTCCAGCTGTGGCAATGCCTACAGAAGGCTGAGAGTTAAGGGTCCTCTCTGGCAATACTCCTAGCAGGTGCGAGAAGCAGCCTTCTATTCCTGAAAGGGAACGCGGTCAGTACCTCATTGAGTCCACCAAAGGTATTCACTGGAAAGTGTGTGAGTAGCAAACTGGGAGTGGTTCTATACCCTCCAGCTTACCCGTGAAAGCCAGGGAACGGCGGTGACCTTCTGGAACCTCTGAGCCCTGAGAAGTGCCTCAGGGAGCCAGGCAAACGTCCGTTCTAGGACAAGGCCCCACACGGAAGGCTACCTGTTGTAAGGGATGATGAATTGAGCCAAACAGGCAAAACAGAAACAAAGAAAAGAGAATCTCAAAAAAAAAATTTCTTTTTGAGTGTGGTTATCAGAAAGTTTGAAGCCATATGTTTTCAGATACTGAAACAAAAACAACGGTAACAACACAAAATTCTAGAGCAGTGAGCCTTAAAAAAACTGTCTTTCACCACCATCCTTCTAAACGCACAGGAAAACTCATATCATGTAAAAACAAGGAACAGAAGAGAGTTATATATGATGTTATTATGATAAAAAAGAATATAAGGAGCAGAATAAAGTTGGTACAGATAATGAAATCCTGCCAGAATGCATGTCTAGGAAGCAGATAAAAACTCTGTAAACTAATATTTCTAGAAACCTTAAAGATTTTGAGAAAGAGATAGAAGTTATAATGGAAACCATGCATCAAAAGTAGATAAATTTCATCAATTATGTAAGTCGTGGAAAGAAAGATTTGGAAAAATTTGGAAAAATTCACAAAATAATTTTAAAAATTTAAAAATCATTTAAAAATGAAGACTTACCTAGAAGAAATGCAAAACTACATTAAATACAGGTAATATCTTGCAATATAGAAGACAGAAATGACAAAAAAATTTAAAGCCCCCCCCCCAAAAAAAAATTATAGATAAATAAGGCTCGAGGAGAACATGACAATTGTGGGAAATAAACAAAGAAAACCTAGCAAACATTTAAAAGGGGGTTGGTTTGGAAGAAAATTAGAAACACATACACACACACACACAGAGAAATTCTGTGCCTATAATTTAAAGAGATTTCTTGAAATAAAATAAAAATCGACTTAGAACTACAAAAATATGCACACCATACACATAATGAGTTTAACCCTGTGTCGTCTTAACTAAAGACATATGCAAAGACTATATAAAATTAAGAAAACCCTTTCAGCATCCAAGTAAAAAGACCTCATCATTTTATACAAGAAAGAATACTAGGTATGAATCAAAGTTTTTGACACTAACGTTTTATCCAAAAGACAATGGAGGAAGATATTTACGAGGTTTTATCTTCTGTCTTCTTCTGAGACCTCTCTTTTAAGGTTTTGTGAGGAGTTTCTAAAAACATATGATATGTATCTAAAATTGAACATGTCTGAAGTTAACTGCAGTATTTTTACCCTAAATCTTTCTACCTCTATATAACTCTTATTACAGTGAAAATCGTGAGCATAAAATTAAGTTCTTAATGCTATTTATTTTAACCCATTTTATATTGCAAGATAGCCAGCTGAATTGCATACAGGAGTTGAGATCTGCCCAAAGTTGCCCACCCAGTTAGTGGTAAGGTTCAAGAAATTAATTTGTCTCATCACTGACCCAGTATTTTCCTGCCCAAACACCCTTTTGGTAAATATCCCATTTTAACTCTGTAGATGTACTATTTGAAACTTATTGTCAGTTCAGATAAATTATGAAAAAACATTTTCAACATCTCATGGAATTAGATAAACTGAGCTTCCTTGTCATAGACTTTCTGTAAAAATGGTTCTGTGTGTGGATGTTAGAAAGGGAAAAAAAAGAAAATTTATAACCAAGATGAAAGTATTTGCACAAAACTACATATCTCCTACAAAGAATAATAAAGCTCACAAAGAAAGAGTTGCATATTAACAAGAAAGTTCAAAGTTTAATATAATTTTTTTAGTTTACTTATTTTGAGATAAAGGGAGAGAGTGTGAGCATGGGCGGGAGAGGGACAGAGAGAGGGGGAGAGAGAGAGAATCCCAAGCAGGTTTAGTGCTGTCAGCACAGAGCCCAATGTGGGGCTCAAACTCACAAACCATGAGATCATGACCTGAGCCGAAATCAAGAGTCGGATGCTTAACTGACTTGAGCCCCCCAGGACCCTTGAAAATTCCAAGCTTAAATGCCACATTCCTATAGAATTTTTCTCCAAAATTTAATCACCAAAAGTGACAAGAAGGAAACAAAAAATGTCAAAAGTGATTTCAGGAAAGGAAAAGCAGAATTAAAAATCACACAGTAAAAGAGAATCGCCAATATGTGTAGACTTTAAAAACATATCTATGAGTTCACTCATATGTGGAATCCAGGGGGAAAAAAACCTATGAATAAATAAAAAGCAGAATCAGACCTGTAAACAGAACAAACTGGTCATTGCCAGAGGGGGTGGGGGCGGGCTAAATGGGTAAAAGGGAGAGGGAGATCGAGATCGAGGCTTCCGGTTATGGAATGAATAAGTCATGGGAATAAAAGGCACAGCATAGGGAATAGAGTCAATGATACTGTAATACTGTTGTATGGTGACAGATGGGAGCTACAGTTGTGTTGAGCACAGCATAATGTACGGACTAATCAAGTCACTTTGATGTACATATGAAACTGATATGTGTCAGTTATACTCAAATTTAAAAAGTCCACTGAAACTTAAAAGAAAAAGAAAACAAGATAAGATGAAGTGAAATATAAAATGAAATAAAGCCGTGTTACTCATTTCAAAATGCCTTGGGTGATATTATTATTTTATTACTACTGCTGCTATTATTGGTTGGTGTCGTTGTTTTATTAAAGTTTATTTATTTTAAGAGAGAGAGAGAGAAGGAGAGGGAGACAGCATGCACATGAGCAGGGGAAGGGCAGAGAGAGAGAGAGAGAGAGAGAGAGAGAGAGAATCCCAAGCAGGTTCTTCACTGTCAGCACGGAGCCTGACATGGGGCTTGAACTCATGAACCCTGAGATCATAACCTCAGCCCAAAGCAAGAGTTGGACGCTTAACCAACTGAGCCATCCAGGTGCCCCATCAAAATGCCTTGGATAGTATTGCAGAGGAAAGAGTTGGCTTAAGAGCTTCAATGCAATGAACACAAAATAATGCTAGACAAATGGATTAAAACAGAATTTGGGGTATATAGGGGAGGGTCAAAATATTCCCTCCCTAATACAATGTCCATACATTTGCTTTTTTTTTTCCTTCCCCAGAGAAAATTGAAACACTTAGAGATTAATTAGTATGCCATTCAAAGACCACTCCAATTTAGCATCAACATATTTTTTTCTCCTAATAAATTGGCTCTTCTATAAAGCTCCCAACCCCAGCCAAATTGGTTTATTTATCACTTCCAAACATATGTTCATTTATTCACTTTATTATTCTTTATGCTGTTGATACTTATTTTAGTATCTGCAAGGTGTCAGGCATTTTGGAAAGTACAGGAAATTTTGGTCAACTTTTCAATATATGTTGAATGCCCTACTCTCTTCCCCTGTTTGCTCCTACTTCCAGAGTTTACATCTACTCCCAGACCCAGATCGAATCTCATTTCCAGCATCATCCTCTGTCCACCTTGCTCTAGAATGGCCCCATCTCTGGTCTCTGAATATACACAAAAGTTCTTTTTTTTTTTTAAATATGATTTATTGTCAAGTTGGCTAACATACAGTGGATGGGGGTTTTGGGGGTAGATTCCTGTGTTTCATCACTTACATATAACACCCATTGCTCATCCCAACAAGTGCCCTCCTCAATGCCCATCACCCATTTTCCCCTCTCCTCTGCCCCCCACCTTAAACCCTCAGTTTGTTCTCTGTATTAAAGAGTCTCTTATGTCCCTCCCTCTCAGTTTGTAACTATTTTTCCACTTCCCCTCCCCCATGGTCTTCTGTTAAGTTTCTCAAGTTCCACATATGAGTGAAAACATATAATATTTGTCTTTCTCTGACTGACTTATTTCATTTAGCATGACACCCTCCAGTTCCATCTATGGTGCTGCAAACGGCAGGATTTCATTCTTTCTCATCGCCAAGTAGTATTCCATTGTACATATAAACCACATCTTCTTTATCCATTCATCCCAAACCCCCAAAAAACAAATTACCCAGTGAAGAAATGGGTATCCACAAAAGTTCTTGATCAGACAATTCCTTTACTGAGTAATCTTACGTTGACTTGGGATATCTTTGAATCACAGAAGCATAGAAATGATGGTTGGTGATGGAATCTGGTTGAAACGAAAATATGCTTTTCCCTGATTTGATCTTCTATCTCTCTGAAGGCAATCATCACTCTCTTGCAGCAATGCAGTTAAGGACGAAGAGCTCACCACTTTTTAAAGATACATTTTCTTCTATCACCGGGGCATTCTGATAGCTATAAAGTTCTTCCTAAACATAGAAGAATAGCCTCCATGTCTCCTTGTGACTTCCACACATTGGTACCCAGTTCTGCAGATTTGGCAACAAATAAGGCTAGTCATTTACAGAACCTTCTGTTTGTGCCACTCAGCATCCACTCACCCTTCGTCTGGGAACTGTGCCCCATTTCCCATCAAAGGAAATTTCTTTTCCCAGTCTTAGTCTTTTAAATAAGATTGGCTCCGTTACAGAGAGGACATGTTTCCTGTGCCTAAGCCAATCAGTGTATTCACCTGCACATGGCAGTAATTTCTGGATTGGGCAAAAAGCCTAGATGAAGCCAATCACGGTGGAAATTTTCAATTTTGATGTTAGTTTTATTTGAGCTGGATGGCAAGTAGACTCACACGCACTGCACTGTCTCTCTCTCCTTTTCTTTCCCCCCTCATTTCCATCTTCCAGGAGACTTCACTGGAAAATCTACCAAACATTTAAGGAATGAATAGTACCAGTCCTATACAAATTCTTCTACAAAACAAAAGAGTAAACAATTCTCAACTTGATCAATGAGGTCAGAATTACCCTCTAAACAGAACCAAATATTTTTTTTAATCACACACCATTAAAAAAATCATAAAAAAGCAAAAATTACACACATTATCCCTATTACATAGATGGAAAAATCCACAAAGAATTGCTATCAGGTAAAAATCCAACAATATGTAAAAAGAATAATATATGATGACCTAGTTGATTTTACCCCAGAAATCTAAGTTTGGTTCAATATTTGACAATCAATTAATGCAATTGATCATATTAACATATTAAATAAGAAAAAATGTGACTATCACTAAAGATGAAGGCAAATCATTTAATAATTTTCAACATCCATCTTGTTAAAGACTTTAAACAAACTAGAAGTTGAAGTAAACTTTATCACTCTGATAAAGGTCACCAACAAAATCTACAGCTAACATCATTTTTAATGGTGAAAGACTGAACGCTTTCCTCTTAAGATTGAAACATGGCAAGGATGTCTGCTCTCTCAATTCCTGTTAAACATCTTACTCGTGTTCCTACCAGATGCAATAAATTTAAAAACTAATAAATGAAAGTCATACTAAGTGGAAAAGAATAAAGAAGCTTATATTCGTTGCATACAATATGATCATCCACATTGAATACACCACAAATCTATAAAAACCTACTTGAACCAATAAATCATTTAAGTAAGGTTATAAGACACTAGATAAATATAGAAAAAACAATTTTATTTCTCTATAGTAAGAATGAACAAATGGAATTTTAAATTCACCAACCAATACCACTTAAATAACATCACAGCATAAGAAATTATTACATAAAAACTTATTAAAAAGTGTGCAAGACTTATATATGCTGAGAACTAAAAACATTGGTCAGAGTAACCAAAGTAGATCTAGGAACATAAAGAAATATACTATGGTCATAGGTTGGAAAACTCAATGCTGTTAAGAATTTGGACTTGATTCTACCCAAATGGATCTAGAGATTCAACATAACCTCAATCAAAATACCATCAGGCATTCAACACATTCAACAAACTAATTTTAAAATTCATGTGGAAAACAGAAGGAACTAGAATAGTCAAAACAATTCTGAAAAAGAAGAACAAAGTTGGAGGACTCACCCTACCTAATTTCTTTTTTTTCTTTTTTTTTTTTAATTTTTTTTAACGTTTATTTATTTTTGAGACAGAGACAGAGCATGAACGGGGGAGGGTCAGAGAGAGAGGGAGACACAGAATCTGAAACAGGCTCCAGGCTCTGAGAGGTCAGCACAGAGCCCGACGCGGGGCTCGAACTCACGGACCACGAGATCGTGACCTGAGCCGAAGTCGGACGCTTAACCGACTGAGCCACCCAGGCCCCCCCACCCTACCTAATTTCAAGTTTACTGTGAGGCTACAGTAGTCAAGAGAATGTGATATCAGCTAAAGCAATGGTTGGCCAAGTATCTCTTTAAAGAGCTAGAAAGTGAATATTTTAGGCTGTTAGGTCAGAGTTTCTCTCATGCAGCTACTCAACTCTGCCATTAGAGTGTGAAAACAGCTACAAATAACATATAAACAACTGAACAATGGACTACATTCCTATAAGACTTTATGGAAATTAAAACTTGAATTTCATGTAATTTTCAGGTGTCAGAAAATATTATTCTTTATTTTTTGACCACTTAAGAGTGTAGACATTATTCTTAATTTATGGATCATATAAAAAGGGGCAATGGGCCAGATTTTGTCAAGCCCTGGGTTAATGAATACACATACAGTCAATAAAATTGAAATAGATCTACATATTTAGGGCCAATTCATTTTCAACAAATATCAGGTGACTCAGTGAGGAAGTTAGTCCTTTCAATAAATGGTGACAGAACAATAGTACAGTGACAGGAAAAAAAAGAAAATCTCCCCAAGGCTCACACCATATATAAAACAATCAAAACTAATCAGAGATATACAACTTGAAACTACAAAACTTTTTGAAGAAAGCATAGGAGAAAATCTTCGTAACCTTAGGTTGCCACCACACCTCAACTAGAATATGAAATACATTGGCAATGCCAAGTGCTGGCAAAAATATAGAGCAACTTGAACCACCATTCACGGCTTACGGGAATGAAAAATGGTACAGCAACTGTAGAAAACAGCCTACAATTTCCTTAGAAAGCTAAATGTACTCTTACCACATGATACAGTAATCCCTCTTACAGTTGTTATACCCAGGATAAAGGAAAATATATGTTCAGACAAAGATCTTCGGGAGGATGCTTATTCATAATTGCTCCAAAATGGAAAGGATCCAAATGTGTGGCATCTGGTGAACAGATAAACTGTGGTAAATCCATATAATCCAATACAACTGAGCCATAGTATGCAACAAGATGAACGCATCTCAAATACCACAACGCTAATAGAAGAAGCTAGACTTAGAAGGCTGCATATTGTATGATTCTGTTTATATGATGTCATGGAGAAGAAAAAGACATAGATAAAAAATATATACATATATATATATATACATATACATATACCGCTACATATACATATATATATATCGCTACATATACATATATATATACATATACATGTATATGTGTGTATATATATATATATATATATATATATATATATATATTGCTATCTCTATCTCTAGATATCTCTATCTGTCTACGTCTCAGTTCCCACTATGGGCTTGAGAAGATGAAAAGAACTGCGTACCAAAAGGCACTAGGGAACTTTCTACGTGATGGAAATGTGCTGTTACTTAATTGCGGTGGTGGTTACATGGATGTATGTGTACGTCAAATTTCACAGAACTGAACACCAAGAAAGGGGGAGTTTTCCTGGGTGCAGATGATCTCACAGTAAATCTGACTTGGGGGGAGGCAGAGAGACAGACACGGTAAGTCCAACTTTCTGCGTGTTCAGAGACTGAGGGATGAAAAAGAGGGAACAGAGGAGAGAGAGGAGGGACAGTGAATGAGGTCAGAAGGGAAGGGAGGATGGAATCTTGAAATTCTTGTAAAAATAAGAGTCTACGGTGAAGCGGATCACGGTATTAAGCTGCCACAGGACACGTGGATAGACAACTGAATGTCGCTGGTAGACTGAGCAATAGAGAGGTCATTGGGTAGGGACAAGAATATTTTCGTGTTGTGGTGGGATAATCGTAGGTTCAAGAAAAAAGAGAGAGAGAAAGAAAGAGATGAGTGGATAATCAGGACAACACCTTTAAAGAGTTTTGTTGTAAACAAACAGGGTGAAATGGGAAAGTAGCCAGAAGTCACACGGGATCAGAGCTTTCTTTTGTCTTGCTTTAGGGTAGTGACTGCATGCCCACGTTTTGTTGTCAATGATGTAACGAGAGAAAAAACAGCAATAACGCAAGGAAAGAAAACATTTCTGAAGCTCCGTGCTTGACTATGTGAGAGGAGAAGGGGTCCGGTGCAGAGTCAGAGTCTCCAATCAAAATGGGCCTTGAGAGTCTGGCTACCAAAATAAGGCTCCTTTCTAATCAAAGTGGCATGTCTAATTTGGATGATGGCTCCTTATCTAAGGGGATGCCAGGGTTACAAGAAGGCGCATAGAGCCCCGGCGAAAGGGGGGTAATGAGTCCTGGATTGGAGATGTGGGTCACGGCCAAGTTTTTATTCAGGCAAAACTTGAAAGGTAAATCAAAACTATCGTGAACTACCAAAAACAGAACGACCATACGATCCAGCAAATCCACTTCTGCTATTTACCTGAAGGAAACGAAATCACCCTCTTGAAGAAATGGCTGTATCCCCACATTTCACTGCAGCATTACTTAGCGTGGCCAAGATACGGAGACAATCTAGGGGTCCATCAGCGGATGAATGGATAAAGCAGATGTGACATACGTACTCAATGGGATATTATTCCACCATAAAAAAAGGGGGAAATCCCACCATTTTCAACAATATGGGTGGAACTTGATGGCACTAGTCGAGGTGAAATAAGTCAGAGAAAGACGAATGCTGCATGATCTCACTTTTAGGTGGAATTTAAAAAGAAGCAAACTCATATAGAAACCATGAACAGACTGCTAGTTGCCAGACGTGGACGGTGGGTATTGAGGAAACAGGTAAAGGGAGTGAAAAGGTATAATCTTCCAGTTAAAAAGTTCTGAGGATGTAACGTTCCTATGGTGATAGTTAAAAATACTATGTTGTGTACTTGAAAGTTGATAAGAGAGTAGATCTTAGACGTTCTCATCACCGGAAAAATATTTATCATCATGTGAGGTGCTGAATGTTAACTAAACCCGTTATGGTAATCACTTCACAGCATATACATCTATCAAATCATTTGGATGTGTACCTTAAACTAAAACAAGGTTGTCTGGGGGCGCCCTGGTGGCTCAGTCGTTTAAGCATCTGGCTTCTACTCAAGTCATGATCTTGCAGGTTGTGAGTTCGAGCCCCGTGTCGGGCTCTGTGCTGACAGCTCAGAGCCTGGAGCCTGCTTCAAATTCTGTGTCTCCGTCTCTCTGTGCCTCCCCTGCTCATTGTCTCTCTCTCTCTCTCTCCCTCAAAAATAAACATTAAAAAACATAAAGAAGATAAACAACGTTATCTGCAAATTATATTGCAATAAACTGAAGGGAACAAAAGAAAGCTAAATCAGGAAACCCAAAAGACAGGGAAACTTCATTTAGAGGGGGTGGGGAGATGTGGTCAGAGAGTTAGGATAGGTCTCTGGGCATTTGGAGCTGTAATCATGAAAACTAACACCACACCACATCTCTAGATTTAGGACCGATAATTCCAAACCTCACGTAGCCATGGCTCCTACTATGACCCCAGGCTTTGCCAAGATTGACTCAGAAATCAGGAAACCCTGGACTTGACGCTTGAAGGTTAAACGCGGTCAGCAGCATCATTAAGAAAAAATACTCGTTGACTTGGCTGTATTTGTTTTGATGGATATTTAAAATATGTGCAAAGTGCAAATGGATTGAGTTTAAATGTGATACATTATTTTGCTGAAGTGTTAGGCGAGAGAAGCATGCATATAAACTATGGGCCATACCAAATAAATCTTCTTTGAATCCAGAATCAAGCCATTCTTAAATAGTATTTTTAGTCCATATTTAAGCCAGGATTTTGTTTTTCTCTTTTGGAACACTCCCCTGAAATGGCAGAGCTTACTGGGGGGTTGTGGGGGGGGGTGCGAAATGCGATCCAGTAAAGCAAAAGTTTACACCAAGTGCGATTTCTCAGGAATACTAATAAGCACCGTTTGTACTTTATTACAAGTTGTAAAATGTTTTTGGAAATGTGATCTCATGGGATCCTTGCAACTGAATGATTTTTGTCCTCCTTCTACAAACGCACACAGACACAAGACCCAGAAAGATTAACCGGCTCGCTTAAGAACATACAGCAAATGGCAGAGTCCAAGCAAAATCCAGGCTTTCTGACCTCCGGTCTATTCCGTGACATCAGTGTATCACAGTGTTAGCCAATCATCACAATCTCTTGTGTGTGCACAGAAGACTCCCATTCCCGGGCCTCTCCCCTACCAATTCTGATTTGCTGGAGGAGGGCCGAGGAGTCTATTTTAACCTCCCTAGCTGCCCTGGAGATGCCACACTCATTACAGGGTTTATTCACTCTGCACCTTGCCACACCTCAGTCCCTCGCCAGCCTCGGTCAGAGAGCGCCTTTATGCAGAACTGGGTATACCCATGTAGCTCCCAAGAAAACACCACCGGCCTTAAAACAAAGAAGCGTGGATCGTGATGTCTGTTCTGCCACTCTCCTGCTAAGTGGCCTTCAGCAAAAGAAGTCACTTCCGTGAGCTCCGTTTTCTAATTTCTGTAAAACTGAGCTAACCTATAAAATTGCAGCAAAGAGTAGAACAAGGCATGCTCAGTCAACACTGTCTCTTACACCCACAAATAAAGCTTTAGAAATCAGGGGTGGCTTGGGTGGCTCAGCTGGCTGAGAGATTGACTCTACATTTTTGCTCAGGTCATGATCCCAGGGCCGTGGGGGCCCCGTGATGGGTGTGGAGCCAGCTTGGGATTCTTTCTCTCTTTCTCTCTGCCCCTCTTCCCTGCCCTCTCCCTCTCTCTCTCTCTCTCTGTCTCTCTCTCAAATAAAATTAAAAAAAAAATCAAAGTATATAGGATCAGAAATAACAATCAGAAAGCCATCAGCAGAAGGAATGGAGAAAAGCAAACGAGATCAGTCCTTCGTCTGTAAGTTGCTTTGGTTTAAAGTTCCATTTTAATTCTGGCACAAAATTAGCAACCCATTGAAAATCATCTGAAATAACTCATAGTCGGAGTTATTAAAGGAGCCTGAGTTTCTCTCTTTCTCTCACTCACACACACGCACACACGCGCGCGCGCACACACACACACACGCACACACACACCTGCAGATTGTGCTTTTTATCAGACCTAAATGTAAACTTCTGGAACCCACAATAAACTCCCAAGTTGGTAACATGCAAAATTAGCTCCAGTTTGTAACCGTCTGCGAAAGAGAACGGAGAAGTCTGTTGCGAAGAGAACGATAATGACTCCAGTCCGGCGTGGAAGCGAGGCCTTCTGCGGAGACAGAAGCTGGCGGGGAGGACGGGGTGCTGTCCTGACAACGGAGAGCCCGGATGTCACTCCAGGCGGAGCTCATTAATTCCCTCTGCCCCAAAGCCTGTGCCTGATGCGCTTGTCCCTCGCGCGCCAGCTTTCCCGGAGGCGCCGGGCCGCTCCGCTCCGGTGTGTGCTTCCTCGCTCGAGACACTTGTGTTTTGCGACTTGTGATGAGGACACCTGCTGATGAATGATGCAAGACACACGGGTGGCCCAGGGCCCGGCCTGGCAGGCAGATTCCTGGAACGGCGCCCCCCGCGAGGATCGGATCTGCAGAGAGAGCGCCCGGGCAGCCAGATTCTTGTTTGTCAATTATGCGTAATGGCTGTCAGTCAAGTGCTCCTGCTGGTGTCCTCATGGAAGCCGTGGAGCGGAATACACAAGGTTGTTCTCAGCTTAAGGGCGGCATGCTTTGGTGGGAACCCCAGCAACAGTGCAGGACCGGTAGCCTGCTCCTTGTGTGCAAAGAACAAACTCTCTAGTAAGGCTACATACAGGACGCCCTCCGTGATTCCCCCCTGCCTGGCTCCGAACACGTTTCCTATCACCCGACCACACGCATGGCACGCCTCAACGATGCACAGAGACTGTTAGGGGTTGAACTGCATCCGCACCCAATCCATACGGTGAGGTCCTAACCCCCGAACCGCAGAACGTGAGTGTGTTTGGAAATATGGCCGTGACAGGTGTAATCAGTTAGGACGAGGTCATACTGGATAAGATGGGCTCCTAATCCAATATGACTGGTATTCTTAAAAAGTTGGGGGGGGGGGAGGAAATTTGGACACAGAGGCTCACACCCAGGGAGAAAGCCATGTGAAGACAAAGGCAAAAATCAGGGCGATGCACCTACAAGCCATGGAATGCCCAAGATTGCAGCAAACCTCCAGAAGCTAGGGGAGCAGCATGGCTCCATTTTCTCCATAGGTCTCTGAAGGAGCCAACCCTGCTGATGCCTTGATCTCAGACTTCCAGCCTCCAGAACTGTAAGACAATAACATTTCTGTTGTGGAAGCCACCAGTTTATGGTGGTTTTTTTTATGACAGCCCTGGCAGAAGAATGGAATAGGGTCCAAAAATATCGTTCTTAAATTTGGGCATTTGCACGTCTATTTCCAGAACCGCAGAGGAATTAAGGGCACAAGGTTCGGAACCAGACAGAACTAGGTGCTGCCGTTTCCGGCTTAACCACTTTCTGTGTGCTTCTAAACAAGACACGATTGGAGCCTCCCCTTGGAAGCTCTGAATCATCATGGTTAATAACATGGCCCGAACATCAGGTAGAGTTGATTGCCAATCCCGGTCATTCACCAGCTGAGTGATCCCGTGAAGTTACTTTACCTGAATGTACCTCTGTTCCGTGGCTTATGAGCAGTGGATATAATACTCCTTCCTCTGGAGCCTGTGCGAATTCAGTGCCACAGTACACAGGAAACCCCTACCTGCTGCTGAGCCATGGTCCCTATGGAGGACCTAAGGAGGCATCATGGATTTGCTCCCGAGGGAATAATTTCCCTTGTGCTATCCGGACTATTCTGTTTTTCCTGCAGATTCCATAAAAGGGTGGGCTTCTTAGAAAAGCCTTGCCAGTTGGGTTAGTTGTGTCCTATGGTCTCATCAAAGCCTCTTCTCAAGAAGCACCCACCCACACAAAAACACATGTATTAGAGTGTTCTGAAGTAGCTTATTTCCAGATTCTCCTTACTAGCCTTCATCTTTTGAGGGAGAAACCTTGTTTTTTCAATTCTGTATCTCTAAGTTCTTCACAGAATAGGTTTTCATTAAATATATGATGGATGAATGAATGAATGACCAGTATCTAAGTCAGGATAAGAAAGCTCTAGAAGGGAGTTTTGTCCTTCCCCCTTGGTGGCTGTGGGGGCATACATGTGGCTTCTGGATGCCAGGACATGGAAGTCTGAGAAGGGGAAGTGGGGAAAGAGTCCCCTTCTGGGGTGAGAAAAACTCTGGCCAGACGAGACAGAGGACCTGCTGTACGGCTGGCCCCTTACACATGTCTAAATCTTGCCCTTTTCGGCACTTCAACCACACAGTAGGCTCGTGCGTGCTCTCTCACTTAGATATCATAGCAATTTGTGAGACAGGCCAGGGAGACTTTAGCTCCCTATGTACCAAGGAGGAAACCGAAACAGATACATTTCCCCGGGTCACATAAGCTAATGAGAGACAGACTTGGGATAAGACCACAGTTAGATGGCCTGGTGCTCAGCTCTTCTTACCACAAGAGTCTTGCCACTTCTTGACTTCTTGACTTCTTGGAATTGGTTTCTGAAATAAGGGCTTAGGCTTCTGGCTGAGAACAATTCAATAGACATTTCGTGAAGAGTCAGCATGCATGACTTTATAGACCGGTTTTCCTGGGAACAGCATGCCTTTGGAAGACAGTAACCTGAGCATAACCCATGCAAGTTGAGCATGAAATCTCCAAGAGCAAGAAGGAAAATTTTAGAGCAGCGTCTTCAGACGGGAGGTGAAAAATGCCTCCATGAAATTTTAGTCATGGGCCTGGTTACTAATTGGCTGGTAGCTAATTCCCCGAGTCTCATTATTCTCATCTGCATAATGAAAATAATAATTCTACCTCACGACAATCCATCGTAATACTGACATGAAGCCTACCCCAAAGATTTGCCATGGACATACAGAAGGCCATTCATCTGGTCTTAATCACAGTCGGTTCTGAAGTCCAGGCTTAATATTAAAATTAAGTGCAAATCATCCTCCACAATCCTTCAGTAAGGTGTTACGTTGAAGGACTAAGAATTTCTCATTCAATGAGCACATCCTGCTTTTTCTCCAGTATATGGACAGGACAGATTGCTTTTCTTCCTTCCTTGAGCACCGAACACATGGCTGACTTGCTTCTACAGAACGTGTGGTAAGAAAAATATGAATATTAAATGTAAGATTCAGACTCCAACAGCACATCCCTACCTCCAACGTCACACGCAATCATGGAAATATTCGGGGGAGCAGAGAAATGGGGGTGGAATCACCTGTTCCCTGTTTATTGTGATTCCATCTCCCTCTTTTATTTTTTTTATCCCCCTCCTTCTTTCGTTTTCATTATTACCAACATCATTGTTATTGTAACACCATTATTTGCCAGGGCGCATAGCCTGAAACATGTAAGTCAAATATATGTATTATGTAAGACCACGGTGTTTAGAAGTCGGAGTTTTGAAAGCCGTTGCTTGTGACTGAATTTGCACACTTTGGGCTGAACCTTCCAGTCATTATTCAGAATCCTGTGACTCAGCACTTGCCACCTTTGGATCACACACACCCCAACCCCATCTCTGAGCCAAATTCCAGCTCTGTAAATGCCATCCGCGTTTCAGCTTCCCTGAGAAACTTGACTCAGTTCCTGCCCTGCCCTTGTCCCATTCTGTTGCAGACTCCCAGTGACAATTAGGGGAAAGTTGATGCAGGATCCCAGAAGGGTAGAGTTGAATCTAGGAATTGCCAAGAGAAGTCAGAGCCAAACTTGGCTCCAACCATCTTGCCAGCAGTTTCCATAATTAACTTACAACGTAAGTTAATGAAAGGGCTTGAGTGTTGAGATGGAAGGTGTGTGTGTGTTTCCCTTACAGATGGTGTCTTACTAGCGAACTGAAGATAAAGAGTCAGCAAACATCTGAACTGAGTTCCTCTGGCCGTGTGAAGAGTCAGGTGATTTTCCTTTTCATTCTATCAAAGGTAGGTATGATCAGGTTGACTCCTTCCATGTTCTTCCCCACCTTGGGCTGTTTAGAGCTTGGGTGGGTGGAGTGGGAGTGGGGGGCATACTAATCAGAGCCCGGACCTAGAGAGGCACCAGGCTCTGCTCAGAAGCCACCGCTAAGAGGAGGTCTCTCCAGAACCTGATCTCCCTCCATGCCCTCTCCGCAGGATCCCTATCCCCTGCTTCACTTATTCTGGTTCTTAGAGACAGTAGCAGCAGGTTCTGAAATCTTCTTGCTTACAGTCTCAGCATACTCCAATTCATCCCCCCACACTGCAGCCAGAGGTAGCTTTTAAATTGTAAATTTGACAAAGTAATTTACTGCCTAAACCTGTCAGCATCTACCAGTTACCCTTCAAGTTGGCATTCACAGTCCATAAGAAGGCATTCAAATCGCTTGGCAAGGCAGCCCAAACAAACTCTCCCGCTTTATCTCTCACCACACCTTCGCAGAGTGCTGCCGGATTAAATTAGGGACAGAGGGGAGGAAAAATGGCACACAGAATATCTACAAAACAATGTTCTTCACATTCTCTGACTCTGTGGAAGTAGTGTATAATCTGTTTAAGTCGTTGCCCCTCCAACCCAGTCCCATGAAATAAGAAAACCTTCAATGTTTGATTTCGCACTGGGTCATCTACCTGAGGAAAGACAGTAAGGGGATTTTCTCCCCATCTTGTGAAGCTCAGCCTCTGCTCAGTCTTTAGAAATCCAGCTTTTTAGAACAACTGATTTACAGATGACCCTGAAACTCCCCCTTGTCACTGTTCTTCTGTGTCCTTCAGAAAAGACTTGTTAGGTTCAGGGAGCATGTAATGAATGTTGGGGCTTTCGTGCCTCCATACTAGTGGTGCTGAAATGAATTCTAAGTAAGATCCTGATCTGCCTTGGCCAGAAAGAGTTTTTGAAAGCATTACATGATGCCACGACAGCTCAGTTTCTCTGCAAAAGGCAATCTACTTTCACCTTCAACTCGATTTGGCAAGCGTGCGACCAGTAAAAGAAAGAGCGGCCCTTGAACCTCATTCCCAACCCCAAAGAGAATCAATGCCCAGGAAGTGAGAACCCCTCAGGATTGATCACTACTACGTATTGACCAGGTGGCAAAGACCACATCGGTGAGCTTCTTCTGCAGACACGCGCTCACAAATCACACTCTTGTCAGGTGAACTATAACCACGAAATAAGCGGAATGGGACATTTTCTGTAAACAGTATAATCAAGGGCTCTGGAATAAGCAGGCGACTGTCTCGAGGGTAGAGAAGGCTGAGGTGTGTGTATTGTGTGAATGCAATTCCCGAAGCCCCAGTGAGCCGAGGAAGAATATGCGAGGGAATATTGGGTTTCTAGAAGATACTATGCAATTTGTGCTCTGCATGACTACACTCAAGGTAAAGGCACAGTGTATAGTTCTCACTAAATAGTTCACGCAATCTCAATCTCTGTAAATGCCTTCATAAAATCGTACATATTTTAATTACTGTCTGTACTTTGCTGAATGATATAGAAGTAATATTTCTGGTCCAGATTCTGAACACAATAGTGGTCACACCAGACAGACAGCAGCACAGTTGCCTTCCCACCTAAAGTGAATTAATATTGTGCCTTTCATTCATTCAATCTGCCCAATGTGTACGAAATTCAGACTATTTGATGAGCGCATTCCTAAATGTTGAGGAGATACTGCTAAACAAATCAGAAAATAAACAAATTGATGTCATAAAGGGGCTGACAGATAATTATGAGGGAATGATATAAGGGAACAAGATAATTTTAGATTGTGGTAAGTACTGTAATGAAGATGAAGCAGAGTCTATGGAAGAAAGTGGTGACAGCTCATTTAGATAGTAGGATCGGGAAGGAACAGTATTTGGAAATAGCACAGCATGAGTCACCGAGTGAAGCTGATGGTGTGGACACCAAGGCCAAGAGGGCCTGAGACAGCCCCAACCAACTCTCTCCAGCCCCAATGAAAAACAGTCACTGGTATTTCCCCAGGAAGGTACAAAAGATAGTTAAGAGCATAGAGCCGGGTGTCTTAGGGAAAATACGGTAATGGGAACTAACATCTCTATAGCACAAGAGGGATTCCAAAGGAAGTCTACAGGTATTTTCTTTAGCTTTGCTTCCTACCAGTAATGTCAGTGAATGAAGAGTGAATGAATGTCAGTGCTAGAACACCCAAACATGGCCTTGCTATGTGTCCTGGGCTTCCTCACAAGATGGTACCTACATTCCAAGAGCAGCCATCCCAAAAGCAGGGAGTGGAAGTGGCCAATTTCTTACAGCCTGGACCTAAAACTGGCAAAGTGTCCCTGTTCCTGTAATCTATCAGAAGGGCAGTCACAGAGCCTAGTGCAAGAGAAAGAGTCAATGGGAGAAGCATCAAAGAATGGCAAGGTCTTTTTAAAACACCTATGCATTCTGACACCCAGCCTCAATTGTGGAAATCACTCTTAAATTTAAAATACTTTTGCTCGCTCCCGAGATCCCGCAAAAATCTTATCACGTCATGGAACTAGGCTCAGCCTCAAGGCCCACATCTATCTTTCCAATTCAGTAGGCTCCTTGAGAGTGGCACCTTAAATACAGATCCTCGGTTTCTGGATTCGTTCAGTCTAAATACTTTTTTTTTTTAACCTATCGAGCCACCCAGGCACCCAAGGTCACATTACTTTTATGAATTACAGAATTTCCCCCCCAAACTTTATTGAGGAATAATTGACAAATATAATTAATTGTATACATTTAGAGTTTACAATATGATGACTTATATATGTGTGTGTGTGTGTGTGTGTGTGTGTGTGTGTGTGTGTATATATGTGTGTGTGTATGATGATGTGTATATATATATATGATATATATAAGATGTATATATATCATATATATATAAGATGTGTATATGGAATGTATATATATATGTATGATGATACATATGTGTATATATATATGTATGATGATATATATGTATTATGATGATTTATATATATACACATATATGTATATATATGTTTATATATATTGTATATACATATACATATATTGTTTTTATATATACATATATATGTACATATATACATATATAATACATATATATACATGTATATATACATATATACATATATTATATATATAGTATATACATATACATATATGTTTATATATTGTATATACATATATGTACATATATACATATATAATACATACATATACATGTATATATACATATATGCATATATTATATATAGTATATACATATACATATATGTTTATATATTGTATATACATATACATATATTGTATATACATATACATATATGTTTATATATATTGTATATACATATACATATATCGTCTATACATATATATGTGTATATATATGTATATATGTTTATATATATTTATATATGTATATATAAATCATCATAACTATGTATATATATAAATCATCATAATACAGATATGTATATGTATATGTATATGTATATGTATATGTATATAACATATATATATACACAGCCATTGAGAGTGGTTATGAAGACCAAGATAATTAACACACCATCACCTCACACAGATAAGCAATTTTTTTTTTCTGGTGAGAATGCTTAAGGCCTACTCTCAGCAACTTTCAAGTATATAACATTATTAACTACATTATTGTAGATGACATATGATCTATTAACTGCAATGTTATTAACTATGGTCATCATGTTGTACACTATAGATTATATTTTATAAGAAATGTTTTTAATTCCACTGAAAGTGTGGAAACAAAATACGTTTAAGTTTTACAATCTAAAGACTTTTAAACGAAAGAGACAACTTATCTGACCCACGCCCACTCTCACACACAATGGCGAAGCCATTCCAGAATAACATCTACTCATGCTCCTTTAGAACAAGAAGGAAGACAGAGTACACGTGGACGTCACCCGTCCATAGCAACTCTGAAATCCAGTTAGGCACATACTCCCAGATTCTTGTTCCTAGACCCTGTGTTCCCTCCAATGGCTTCTCCATGTCTTAGACTGGGTGAGTCTCCAGCCTCTGGTAAAGGACATCAGCTTCTCTAGGTGTCCTATATTGCTGAGGTTGGAGTGATAGATGTGGGTCCCAGTTTGTCCTCATTGTCCTCAATTTTACTTCTAGCTTTTTTCCTGACTGCAGGCCTAGCTAACCTTCAGTGACGTTTGGTCTATTGCCAGATGCTGAGGTCAGAGCCTTCCTTAGACTTCTTCACCAGCTCCCGCAGTTACCTATGGCTTATCTCTATAAGAAATTCTTTTAGTTATCTTCCATATTACTCATAGTGGGCCTGCATTCTTGATAAAAGCCAAATGAATAAGCTCATTATCATACTTAAAATACATAATAATATGCATTACCATGTCAAGATGTGTAAAAGACTAACTAGGGCACATGTAAAGTTTTTACAGAAGTGACATTTTTCCTGGGTCTTTTACTTAATAGAGATTTTTTTTTTTTTTTCACAACGCAGAACAGATGGCAATGACACTGAAGGTTGAACAAATAGTGTTGATTCCACTGATTTTGAAGTGACCAGTTTTGAACAAATCACTCCTATTGACAGTAGCTGGTACCTTCTTAAATCACATGCATTGACAACCACTAGGCTTCCTCTGTTTACCTTGTTCATGAACTTCCCATCTGGTTGAGAAGGCTTTGGAATTCATGACACCTCACAGCCTCTCCTTCTGATTTTTTTCAGCGGTCTCTAAGAAAAGCTGCTGTTTATTCCCGGCCATGGCAAGGTCAGGATGGAGAATCTTAATAAATTCTTTGTTACTCCTGAGTTGGCTCATTGTGGCGCTACTTGATTATTCTATTTGTAGTGCATTCCCAGAACTTCAGGCACGCCCATGAACAAATGTGTGTATCTTTAAAAAGCATTTTCTCAAAGGGAACATCAATCATTTCTCAAGCCAAATATAGTCTTGCTGTTATGGGAAGAGTTATATCTGAAATTGCAGTCCCTGAGTTTTAGATTCCATTATGTCACAACTAAACTGTCGGACTCTGAGCGTCTCATACAATTTCCATGAGACTCAATTTCTACAACCATAAAACAGGTACGGATATCCCCCTTTACCCATGGGAGATAGATACATTCCAGGACCCCAGTGGACACCTGAAACCCTGGATAATACCAAACCTTATATATATGGTGAGTTTTTTTTCCTATATATGAATACCTATGATAAAGTTTAATTTATAAATTACACACAGTAAGAGATTACCAATAATGATGACTAGTAAAATAGAAGAATTATAACAATACACTATAATAAAAGCTCTATAAATATGGTCTCTCTCTCTCTCAAAATACCTTATTATACTATCCTCACTCTTCTTATGATTACGATGTGAGATGATAAGATGCCTACGTGTGAGATGAAAGGAGGTTAGTGATGAAGGCATTGTCACATAGCATTAGGCTACTATTGACCTTCTCATGGCATTTCAGAAGGAGTATTATCTTCTTCCAGACCACAGTTGACCAGGGGTAACCGAAACCATGGAAGGTGAAATCACGAATAAAGAAGGACTACTGTAATGCGATCTTTAAGATGTGTTGTTAGGGTTGTCGGTGGTGTCGGTTGAATGATCAACCCGACTTATCATTTGGTTTTGTGCCAGCCTTGGTTTATACCCATTAATGTTAGGAAGTAAGAAGAGAACATTCTAGAGATCTAGAATGTCATTCTTTGATCTCAGATTTTATTTTTGTGCAGTGTTTTCGAGGGTTAGAAAGAATGTATCTAACACAGTTCAAGTAGTGTGTGGTATGTGATAGGTGCACCTTCTTGAAGATCCCATCGATGGATGTAAGGTTAGGAGATGCTGTTAAGACGGTGGAGGTAGTTAGCCCAGGGGATCCGGGGATACTGATATCCTGCCTTGGTCAGCCACTTCTCTCTGCAGGCCATCAGGGAGAATAAGAGGGCAAATAAAAGGCAGGGTCACACTTTACTAGTATCTGGGTCTTTGTCTCAAGCAACAGGTAGATTCAAGGGAGCTTAGATAAACCATGTAGAGACTCAGTCTTGTCTAGTTTAAGACAAGGGTAACTTCAGAGCACCTGGGTGGCTCAGTTAGTTGGGCAGTGGGCTTTGGCGCAGGTCATGATCTTGACTCTTGTGAGTACGAGCCCCATGTTGGTCTCTGTGCTGACAGCTCAGAGCCTGGAGCCAGTTTTGGATTCCGTGTCTCCCTCTCTCTCTGCCGCTGCCCCCTTCACGCTTCATCTCTCTCTCTCTCTCTCTCTCTCTCTCAAAAAAAAAAAAAAAAAAAGACTAGAGTAGCTTCCTCCCCACTAAGCTCAATCTTACATCTTTGAACTCACCCTTCACACAATGGTAAAATGCTTCACTGACCAGAGATGTGAAGAAAAAAATAAAACACACAAAAAAACAAAAAACAATGAATATAGGGGAGCCTGGGTGGCTCAGTCGGTTAAGCGTCCGACTTCAGCTCAGGTCACGATCTGGCAGTTCACGAGTTCGGGCCCAGCGTCGGGCTCTGTGCTGACTGACAGCTCAGAGCCTGGAGCCTGCTTCGGGTTCTGTGTCTGCCTCTCTCTCTGCCCCTCCCCTTCTGGTGCTTTGTCTCTCTCTCTCTCCCTCAAAAGTAAATAAAAACATTAAAAAAATTAAAAGAGAAAAAAGAAAAAAATGAATGTAGAGAGGGAGATGGCATGAGAGAGGATATTTGTGACTGTGTTGAGGTCCAGACTGGTCTATATGTCTTCCATAATCTAAGCAGAAACCCGAGTCTAGTATTTACTTAGAAGAACAGAGAATGTCTATACAGAAAGAAATACCCAACATGGTTGGAACGATTACTTCTCTGTCCACATGGAAACGAAATTTCAAAGAAACACCCTACTTAGATGTGCTTAACTTACACCTACTTTAAAGTTATATACTTAGGAAAATGATGCAGATTCAGAGGTTTGAATTTTAAGAAACCTCCCCTCACTGGGACAAAGAATTTACACATTTACCCATGACTTATCAATGATATCTTAGGAGTAGTTATATTCGGTCAGTTTCATTGATTGATTGATTGATTGATTGATTGATGAAACTGACTAGGGCACTTTGCTGTTGATCTCAGTTCTGATATTAGGTAACCATGTGACCTTGAACATTGCTTCTCTCTGGTACTCAATTTCCACATCCTTAAGTAGAGGAGGTGAACCAGATCATTTCCTAAGTCCTTCTTAGCTCTGACATTCTAGTAGATGACCTGGTTATCTACATTTTCTTAAACTACTTAAGGAAAAATTAAAAGTGCAAGCTTTTACTCTTCGGGAAATGATTTTGCATCCCACTTGTAAGTCAAAAAATCTCTGCCACATGAATTTATTTTAACAGACATAAAATCTTCGTGATTTAGCTAAAGCTAAAAATAGTGTCTTTGCAAAAAAAAAAAAAAAGAGTCACGTTGTATATAAATAGCAAGCCTTCAACTCTGGGGCTTGTTCGGTCAGAAAGAGCAGCTTAAACTAAAAATGCAGAGTCAAAATAAATCTATTTAACTGCTTTGGCAAGAGTCCAGCTGCACGATTTAGCTCTTGAGTCAGCTCAGAGAATGGAACTGAGACAAAGAATTAAGAACCACCCGACGTGAAGAGGATGATGTGTCTGCTTTAATAACCACCCATTTTACAGAAGAGAAGATGAAGTCTCAGAGGAGTCAGCTCGCCAGCCTGCTGTCACAGAGAGGGGGCAGTGGCTGGGATCAGACTTGACTTGACTCATTCTTTCTATTTCATTGCTTCCACTTGTGGCCATTTGGGGTCACACAGCTTTCCGCTTATCCAACCGCTTCCATTTTACTCACTTGATCCTAGGCACACACGTGGGACTACAAGGAGGCAGATGAAGTGAGCATAGACGCTTGCCCTGATGAGTAACGAAGGAATTGACTAAAATAACAGGTTCCGTCAGGGACGTCACGCAGGGTCCTATGAAATGGATGTTAGGAGAAACACAGTCCTTGGTTTCAGGATTCCCCCACTCCAGTAAGACAAGATCAGAACCAATCAAATGTCACAAACGAATAGCGGACAAAGAAATACATAATATTCATTTCTTAAATATTTACCAAACTTAATGGTACTTATGTCAGGGTAGTGGTATTTTATACGAATTTTCATTGCTTTTTTGCTTTCCTAAACATGGAAGACTTTTACAAACGATATGAAATATACAATGTAAATTTTTCAAGAATGTGTATGACTAATTCATTCAAATGTCAGTCCATGAAGCCATGCTCGATTGGTTTGTTTAAGAAATTTATTTTGGTGAATATGGTAGTTGCTTTTTATTTTTTTATAGAATTTTCTCGAGGCAGTTTTACATTTACAGAAAAATTGAACAGAAGGTGCAGAGAGTTCTTATATACCCCTCACCAAGGATACCTTCGGTTTTTCCTATTTATCAGCATTTTGCAAAATATATTTGTTATAGTTGATGAGACGATCACTTTTTGTGATGTACATTGTATGGATTTTGATAAATATATAATTACATACATCTATGATTTCAGTAGCACATATAATAGTTTCACTACTTTAAGAATTCCCTGTGTTCCACCTATCCCTCGCATTCTCCCCCCAACCCATTTGTTCAAAAGACAATCCTTTGTCTATAAAATTGCCTTTGCTCCCTTGTCAATAATCAGTTGACTATACTTGCCTGAGTCTATTTTCTCTCTATCCTATCCTGTTTCATTGATCTATAAGCCAATAACACATTGTTTTGATCACTGTAGCTTTATAGAAGTCTTGACGTTGGGTAGTGTGTCTTCTGACTTTGTCTTTCTCCTTCAGTATAAGATTGGCTCTTCTGGGTCTCTTGTCCCTTCATATAAACATTAGAAGCAGTTTGTTGATATCCACAAAATAAGTTGACCTGTAGATCAAATTGGGAAAACCAGACATCCTGACCATATTGACTGTTCCTATCCAGGTACACGGAAAATCTCTCCATTTATTTAGATCTTCTTTGACGTGATTCATTTTCAGTTCTAAAGATGATCGTTGCCTCCATGGATTGCATTTTATATTTTCAGTACATATACACGTGATTCCAGTGATTATTAAAAAGCAAAAGTAAAAACACAACAAGGAAATAAATGCTACTAACAAAGGTGTATGTAAAAAGCCACAGGGGTATCACGTCAGACAAGATTAATTCTATGAGGAGTTGATGGAGGGGACACTAGCTTCACCAAGATGACAATGGATGAGAAATCCATCAACTAGAGACGTAATGGACCGCCTTTCTCCCCCAGGCATGTGCATGTGTGTGTTCAGGATAGGAGGCTGGTTAAAGGCATTGTGGAGACACGAAACTACTTGGGGTGGAGGTTGGGGGTTATAGGACAGAGATATCACTTCTGTTGAAAGGATTTGGATAATCTAAAGAGAGGAAAGTCTCCAGCAGTGGGAATACAAGGTGTGCCGGCAGAGTTAATGAAGTGTCGGATTTGTTTAAGGACCGATAAGAAGATCCATTTGCTGTGGTCTAAGAGGACAATAGTGGGTAAGGTGAAAAAGTCTGAGAGAACACCTGCTGCTTTTGCAAGTAGTAGCTGTGTTCCTGGCACATTCTTGCATTGTTGTCTTTCCAAAAATATCTCAAGAGGGCAAACTCTAAGAGGGTTCAATCATTTATTTATCCATCCAACAACCATGTGAACTACATTCTACTCTAGGTGCTATTCTACATGCTGAGACATTACAGGGATGAACCAGGCAGTAGGAGCCCCTCCGCCAAGGGGCATTGTTCTGCTCCCCCTTGTCAGCCTTCTGCCTCGAGTCACCTGATCACACGCTGTAAACACGTGTGTCCTATTATTGGTCTCAATGAGAAGTTCAGATTTCCTACTTTAAGAAAAAAAAAAGTTAACATTTATTCATTTTTGAGAGACAGAGTGTGAGTGGGGGAGGGGCAGAGAGAGAAGGAGACACAGAATCGGAAGCAGGCTCCGGGCTCTGAGCGGTCAGCACCGAGCCCGATGCGGGGCTTGAACTTGTGAACCGGGAGGTCATGACCTGAGCTGAAGTCGGAGCTTAACCAACTGAGCCACCCGGCACCTCCAGATTTCCTTCTCTTGTTTACTGACCTAAACATTTCTTTAGCCCATCACCCATCCCTGTCCACTCTTTAGCCACTCAGCTCTTAATTCAATCTCCTGGTTCAAGAACTTCTGAAACAGTCTTTTCCATCACTTGTGCCATGAAATGCAAAGCTTTGAGGTTCCTGATATTCTGCCAGAGTGGGGAATCTGAGTCAGCATGTGACATCTGTGTCGCACAAATGCCACTGAGGTATTCACCTGTGGCTTTCTGCTGGTGTTGAAGGTTAAAAATACTTCCTTTTTAGAAGAGGATGGGATAAGGTGTCTGTCTGGACAAGAGTGGGGCTATTCTGCAATTGATCGCCTGGGGGAAAGGAGTGTTTTTCGGATTGGAAATAGAAACTGCTGGAGAGGCCTACTCAATGTCTGGAACAAGTGCTTTACGACCCTCACCATCACACAGAAGGAATAATCACCTAAAGATATAACTATTGTTATCCCTCACAGAGGCTCAAAGGCGTCAACTAATTGTCCCAGGGTTACAGAGTTCTTTATTGAAGAGCTGAGTTTCAAACTTAGGTCTGTCCTCTATGGTGGCAAGCTTTTTGTCTATCTGTCTTCCCAAACTGACAGGATATCCAGAACAGAGGTTTTAGTTGAGTTTGTAAAACAACAATTATAACAGATCTTATTGGTGTCCTGCCCACCTCCTCCTGGAACTTATCATTCCAGAACCTGCCAACAGCCTCCTGCTACAGACGTCTAGAACTCTCTGCCTGTGGGATTTTTATGGACCTCTGCTGTAGATCAACAGTACTGAGAGGTATGTCCCTAACAGTGGCTCTCCACCATTGACCTGTGGAAACGGAAGCATGAGAAGTCCAACCTCCTCTACCCTGGGCAGGATGACTCAGGGGCACGTTCTACACTGTGTTCCAAGGTTCCTGACAAGACTGAGTGCTTGTCCACAGGTGTAACCTGCTGGAGAATATACCTTTCATTTATTTCCTTCCCTGCCTTGTCTCAGTCGGTTAAGCGGCAGACTTCAGCTCAGGGCATGATCTCACAGCCCGTGAGTTCGAGCCCCGCGTCGGGCTCTGTGCTGACAGCTCAGAGCCTGGAGCCTGTTTCGGATTCTGTGTCTCCCTCTCTCTGACCCTCCCCCGTTCATGCTCTGTCTCAAAAATAAATAAACGTTAAAAAATAAATAAATAAATAAATAAATAAATAAATAAATAAATAACAAGATCCCTGTGTCCAGGTTGGGGGTTAAAGGTAGGGACTTAACTTTCAAGGGCAGCAACTTGAACACAGGCCCTGAATCTAGTCAGCCTCATGGAGGCGAGTGGTGATAATATTAGAATTTGTATTAGAACTTGTCCCCATGAAAGAGTGATCAAAGAAACATAAGTACTTCCCATCTCAGACAGGATTAATTCAATAATTGTGGGGCAAGTGGGCCAGGAGATGGAGAGAATCCAAGGGATGATTAACGAGCAGCAGTGGAGTGAGTTGAGGTGGGTCGGAAAATACAGAGGCACTGGTGTTAATTGTCTCTGATAATTCACAGTATCTATTCTAGAAGACAACCCATTTGAAGCCACTGAGCATGGGTGTCAAACCTCAGGAAGGAATTTTAATCCTGATTGTGAGCAATCAGAAGATATTTCTTAACCACCCTTCACCTGAATTTCCAGGCTATAAAATGCGGATCTTAGTATGTGACCTATCTGTTGTAGTGATTAAAATGAGATATTGGTCATCCTGACTAAACATGGGCCAAAAGAGTGCCTGGGTGGCTCAGTCAGTTAAGCCTCTGACTGTTGGTTTTGGCTCAGGTCACGATCTCATGGTTTGTGAGTTAGAGCACCACGATGGGGTCTGCACTGACAGCATAGAGCCTGATTGGGATTTCTTTCTCCCTTTCTCTCTGCCCCTCCCCAGCTTGCCCCTCCCCGGCTTGCTCTTTCTCTCTCTCTTGAAAAATAAATTAATAAACACTAAAAAATTTTTAAATGGACCAAAGACCATACCAGACACCAAAGGGGGAAAAAATGTGTACGGGTGTGTGCACGTGCGTGCGTGTGTGTGTATGTGTGTCAATATATATATATATATATATATATATATATATATAATGTATAGATATAGAGATATAGATATAGGTATATATCTGAGATATATATATATATATCTCAAATAAGCATGTAAAAAGAAAAAGATGTTCCACATTCTCTATCATCAGAAAAATGCAAGTGAAAACAACAGGGAGGTACCATTCACCACACATCTATTAGAATGCCCCAAATCTAGAGCACTGACAACACCAAATGCTGTTGAGAATTGGAGCAACAGGAATTCTCATACACTGCTGGTGGGGATGCAAAAGGGTACAGCCATTCTGGAAGATACTTTGGTAGTTGCCTACAACACTAAACAGTATGTTTGGCTTTACAGGAAACTGCCAAACAATCAGTTGTGCTCCCTGGTGCATACTCAAAGGAGCTGAAAACTCATGTTACACAAAAACCTGCACACAGATGTTTATAGAAGCTTTATTCATCGTTACCCAAACTTGGAAGCAACCACGATGTCCTTCAGTGGGCGAATGGGTAAACTGTGGTCCATCCAGACAATGGACTGTTATTCAGAAATAAAGAGAAATGAGCTGTAAAGTAATGAAAAGACGTGGAGGAACCTTAAGTGCACATTACTAAGTGAAAGAAGCCAATCTGAGAAGGTTCTGTAGTGTATAATTCCATCTCTATGGTGGTTTGGAACAGGCAAAACTATGGAGACAAAAAAAGATCACTGGATGCCAACGGTGGGAGTAGAGAGATGAATAGGCAGAGCACAGAAGATTTGTAAGGCAGGGAAAATCCTCTGCACGATGTTATAATGAGGAATGCATGTCATTAGACATTTGTCAAAAAACAAAACCCATCGAATGTAACGCCACCAAGAGTGGACCCCGATGGAAACTATGGACGCTGGGTGATGATCGTCAATGTTGGCCCATCCTTGGCAATGAACGTGCCACTCTGGTGAGAGATGCTGATAAAGGCAGAGGCTCTGGGCATGCAGGGACACAGCATATACGAGAAATCTCTACACCTTCCTCTCAATGCATTGCCAACCTAAAACTGCTCTTAAAAATGAAGTTAAAAAAATCCCCCCCAAATAAGATGTCTATCAAATTCATGGAACAATGTAGATAATAAACAGCAGTTCCCTCGTCATCATACACAGTAACCATTCCACTAGAAGAAAATAAAAGACTTTTTAAGAAGTCGATTAAAAGACTCAATTTTCTGGCTTATACAGAGAATGTCCTAAGTAAATGCTTTCAAAAATCCTGGAATGTGAAGGCAGTCATTGTTTCGCTCAGAATTTATTAATGCATACGGTTAACTACGTTAGACAAAACATTCTGCTCCCATCGTGCTCATCATTGTAGACAGGGTTTATTCTGGCATAAAAGCAGAAGGCTCAGTTCAGGGAAATATGTCTCATTCAAAAAAAAATTTTTTGTTTGAATAATTTGAGGAAGTGCAATGTAGCGGTGGGTGGGCACAGGGACCCAGTTTGCCTGTAGAGCCGCAGATTTACAAGAAGGAAGTTGCAAGAGGAAGAAGCCTGCCATTTGCAGATGATGGCAGTGGAGATGCTTGAGCGGGTGCACGATGTCCTCGTCGAACACGTCTGTGCTGGGGGCATCGCTTCATCCCTCTGCACACTTGGCCTGGCCTTGCCGCCACATTTCTCCAACGAAGGCATCAGTGACATGCTTTTTTTTTTTCCCTAGCCACTTCTTTTGAGTCTTGTGTCAACACCAGGTAGCTGGCAAAATCCTTCATTATGTTCCCTGATTTCAATAAGAATGAATCCAGTCCCATTCCTTAGAGCATCTACATTCATCGCATTCTGGGAGAAATTAGGAGAAGTCAATCTTTCTATAGTTATTGCTCTGAAAATGAAGCATGAAGCTGGAAGCACTTTTTTTTTCCGGCAGAAAATAATTTTATGAATACAACTCACAACCTAAATTACTGAAAGCATGAGGATCTATAATGAGTTTTCCAATGCAATTGTTGTTACTGAAAATATAGCCCCCCCCCCTCAAAAAAAAAGTAATTACAAAACTAATTGTATTGAGAAATGAACTTGCTTCTTGCAGGTAAGGTGGTTCCTCTTTACTGAATGCCAATCACTTGATTTGCTCTTTTGCTTGAAAGAGTCAAAAAAAAAAAAAAAAGGTAAAAGAAAAGCTGTTCTATGGTACTTACTGTGCATGGTTCCTTTAGGAAAAGGCCTTCAGGAAGGCTCTCAATTGAAGTTCATTGAAAGTTTAATTGACGTCATTACATGACTGCTTTTGGCAAAAGAAAGAGCTGTAGTGAGTACAGGCAATTTTTTTTTTCTCTGCCTGTTCCTAGTTTTACCATCTTTGCTCCCTCACTCTTCATAAAAGAGTATAGAGATGTTACTTTGATAATATGGAGTAGAGTTTTGTTTGTTGCTTGCTTTAATGAAAGGTAAGAAGAGAATATTAACTGACCAAAGTTCTTAAACTTCATAAAAGTATGTATATGAGTATGAAATACACGCACATATATATGTATACACACACACACATATATATACACACATATATGTGTGTACATATATATACACACATATGTGTATATATATGTATATATAAACATATATATGTGTTTATATGTGTTTATATATACATATATGTGTGTGTGTGATATATATATATATATATATATATATATATATATATATCTATATCAGCTACTATGGGAAATAGCACATTTTATATTCTTCAAACCACAAATCATTCTTCTAGACGGTAAATATGTTTTAACTTTGATTCCTGAACTACCAGAGTATATTCCACGATCAGGCCATGCTAAGCATTCACAGTTACTAAGTTCCTGAACATCTATTTGTGTATGAATGATGCAATGTACCTTTGGAGAAATGTTCATGAATGGTTAATGAACAAGAAAAATATCTGTGCTAGGTAAATATATCTGTGCTGAAAGATGGGATCTGGGATCGTCTGTACACGTACAGGCTGGCATCCAGTGATAAATCAGAAATCCGTGTAAAGGAAGGGGGATGGTCCACCCGTGAGGCCATCCTCTCTGCTCACTCTCCTCAGTTGGCGTGGTACACGTGACTAAAAATTAACACCTGTGTGTTTCCTTGCCCAAGCCATGACCCATTACCAAGTCTCTGGATGGAAATGCTGCTTTAAAGGAATTATTGCAGGGACAATTTGAAAGAAAGTACTCTGGTCCAAGGACAGAACATTAGGTGTTTAATTTCTTGGAAGAAGTCACATTTTTTTAAGTCCCATTAATCCCAAGTTCAATTTCTGTCTGGCGGACTGTAGGTGCCTAAAATGTTTACACAGCTGAACTTGGAGTTAAAAATTAGAGACACATGCCTTGTTCCCTCCTTTCCCCTCCCTCCTCTATCACTCCAATTAGAAAGTAGGTAAGCTGATTATAAACCCAGGTCTCTGTAGGTTTCCACCAAACTACACCGACTCTCAGGATTCGAAATGTTCTTACTCTTCGTTTTGCAAAGCTTTCTCACGTCCATAATCTAATTTCATATTTACAGTAACATGTTGATCTTTATATGAACAAAGTTATTTTACAGATTAAATATGTGCCCAGGTAACAAACCTACCTGAGCTTCACATATGTAATTGGTAAAGCTGATTTCAAATTGATTACGTAACTGCTCAGATGTGCTTTTCTTCTGAGTAATTGGTAAAACAAGGGTGAAATGTATTATGGATAAATTGCCTGGTGTTTAGAAGATATATATATATATATATGTATATATATATATATATATACATATATATATATATATATATATATAGGAGGTGTTTTTGTTCGTTTTGTTTTCTGGGTTGTTTTTGCTTTTGTTTTCTTGTGGCAACACAATATGAAGTTTTGGTGAATTAAAAGTTACATATGCTAGAATTCCAGAACAATCTAGAAAGCGTATTCTTTAAAAATATAAACCCTGTTAAATAGGTGATGGGGATAAAGGAGGGCACTTATGATGAGCACTAGGTGATGTACGGAAATGTTGAATCACTGTATTGTACACCTGAAACTAGTATAATACTATATGTTAACTAACTGGAATTAAAATAAAAACTAAAAAAAAAAAAAAGAAAAGAAAAGGCAATGTAAAAATGTATAAAACCTGTTTAGAGGCTATTATGACTATTATCAGAAAATCGGTGAAGACACTAACTCCAACTCGAAGCCTAAGCCCACCTACGTGAGTGGAAGTCGGTAAAACCACAGAATCACAGTGAGACGCCATCAGATAGACTTTGACCCCAACTTTCATATGCAGCAGGGGATAGGATCAGTTTCTGCACAGTCGAAGTGATGCAGGAAACAAATGGTTTATGGGTAATGAGGGAGAGAGTTCCCATCAGCACTAAGCCCTGAGAGTATTCTTTTTGTAACTGAAACCAGAGGGATTGATGATTCTTCTGTAACACCCCCACAGAAGATGTTTTGAAGAAAGCAATCTCCAAACTTTGGCAGAAAGCATGTTCGCGTGGAGCGATCGTCACAGCTTTATTATTTCCAGGACGTGTGAAATCGTGAATAAAACAAAAATAGCAACTCGCGATTGTGATCGATGGCGGAACTGGCCACAAAATCCCCACTGTGCCTGGACGCTCTCTGCTTTGCTTTGTGACAGAATGGAGTGGATTTTGCCACCTCTTGAAATTGAGTTGTCCGCGTGGCCTGCTTTGGTCAACGGGGCAGAAGCACAGTGCATCCAAGCAGAAGCTTGAAAGCACTTGTGTTTTGGGATTTGCCCACTAAGCTGGTCTTGGAATCCTGAAATTGCCGGATGAAAGAGCCCAAGCTACCCTGTTGGGTCAGGCGGGACCGTGTGGCGAGAACCAAGGCATCTCTGCCGCCAGCCAACCAGCTGCCAGGGATCTGAGTGAGACCATCTTAGCTCCAGACAGCAGCTCATCTCCCAGCCAACCCCCGATGCATTAGAGAGCCCAGCAGCAATCAGACCCGAAGGAACATCTCTCCAGCCCACCGTGCTGTAAGGTCAATCAAACATGGTTTTACACCTCTGGTTTTGGGGTGCTTGTAATGCAGCATCAACGGACTGACACACACTGAAAGTGCAATCCGTGAAGACTGACCCAGCAAAACACGACTGCCTAGTCCTTAAAAAAAAAAAAAATCTCAGACAAATTTCAGGCAGAATGATTGAGAAAATATTGTGTTTGAATAGAATACTCAGAAGCCATTGGTTCCGGATATCTGCTCCCGTGCAATTTTGTGTAAAATGTCAGAAAGCGAGGAATACAAACCCGCACTTGTAGTATGGACCGGATTGTCTAACTTTGCTGAGTTTCAGGGGGGTTTTTTTTAACCAAGAAAACAGAGTTCAAAACCTTTTTCCTTATAACATCAATTACTCGGTACGTCATCTGACCTATTGTAGGTGTTCAATAAGATGATAGCTGTCTCAGTGCTGGTGATCATAGTAACGCAGGCAGGAATCCTGCACCCATATCCAGAACCTTGTCCCATGAGCTGTTTGGGTCGAAGGTCACAATAAGGATACATGCCACACATTTGATTATCTGCTCTGATGGAGTTTCACAAGGACCAGCTGGGAACCGCATAGGGGCATGAAGTAAGAAATTGGGAATCATGAAGAAGCAAAACAAGGAAACAAGACTGATAATTTAATGAGGGTGAGGTGCTCATGATTAACACCAGCAATGCAGGAAAACAATGTTTTTTTGCAATGTGTAAGATTTCCTCTATGTAGGTGTATAGATCTAAGAGGAGAGACGCTGAAAATTGGTTTATTCGAATGCGTTTGTTTACATATTTTCAAAGGACTCTTGTTTTCCATTAAAATTTTCCACTAAGATTTCACACATTTGGGGGATTAATTTAATATAATAAATATTCATCAGGGTAAGAAGTGAACCACACTCATGAGTGGATAGATCCTAAAAGCTGATTTTTATTTCTACTTTTTTTAAGTTATTTTTAAATATTTATTTTTGAAAGAGAGAGAGAGAGAGAGAGAGAGAGAATGAGCAAGGGAAGGGCATAGAGAGAGGGAGACACAGAATCAGAAGCAGGCTCCAGTCTATGAGACATCAGCACAGAGCCCAACGTGGGGCTCGAATTCGCAAACTGTGAGATCATGACCTGAGCTGAAGTCAAACGCTTCACCAACTGAGCGACCCAGCCACCCCTAAAACTTATTTTTAACGAAAAAGCATTCTTTAAAAGTTATGTAAGCAAGTGAATAAATGAACCATGTATTTTCTACCACACATATATTTAAAGGTTAAAAAAAAAAAACAGTCATGGGACGTTTGTTTCTGGTAAAATGGTGATCTAGAGATCTTTTAAAAGAAACAAAAGGTATAGTTTTCTAAGAAACAAACTTATATGGGGTGCCTGGGTGGCTCAGCCGGGTAAGTGGTCGACTTCAGCTCAGGTCATGATCTTGCGGTCTGCGAGTTCAAGCCCCGCATCGGGCTCTGTGCTGGCAGCTCAGAGCCTGGAGCCTGCTTCCGATTCTGTATCTCCCTCTGTCTCTGCCCCTTCCCTGCTTGCTCTCTGGCTCTCACTCTCTCAAAAATAATAAACGTTAAAAAAAAATTTAAAAAAAAAGAAACAAACTTATAGGAAATTTTTTTTTTAAATATCTGTTTAAATGAAGAATCAAGATTGCCAGAAAATACTAGAAATCCTCTTGTATCTGAACCAGGGTGAGTCCACTGCTTGGTGAGTCAGATAGACTATGTAGGGCTGTCGCACAAAGGAAACTTTATCTGCAGGAAATAAGGAGATCATGGGAGGAGTGACTTCCAAAGCCATGACTCCCAGAGCAAGGGTGTGAGTGGGTTCCTTCTATTTACAGTTGGGATGAATATTTAGGTGAACGTAAGACCTTGCAAGTGCCTTCGCCTTAAGGAAAGATGCCTGTACATACATCGGACGTTATGTGAATGAGGCTGTGTTCCTCCTTGGCCAGAGACTTTAGTATCATAATGCAGTAAAGGTGGCTATTGATCATTCGAGACGTCACTCCATGATCTATCTGTATATGCACGAGGCAGGGGTTTAGCTCAAACTGGTCTGCCGGTGGTCTTTTCCTCAGGCAGTCATTATTGCTGGAGGGGTCGTTTCAGTTTCCATAACGGGATGTGAGGCCTGTAGCCTGAGTTACGAGATAAGCTGGAAAGAAGAACACAAGGAAAATGTATGACAAAGGTCAATGGGTACCAGCAGGTGAATGGTAAAGGCAGGTCTTGGGATCTAGCTGGTGACAATCCGGCCTGGACATAGAGCAGGATCTCGAATCTTGAGTGATGAATTGTCAAGAAAGCCCGTAGCCACCCGGAAGTAATCGTCCAATCTCTGGTTATTGTGAGCTTCCTATTGAATATGACGTCCACAGGGACAGAGCAAGATGTTGGGCCTGCCATAATGAACAGCTAAGACAGAATGGGTACGGAAGCCCAGGACTTGAGGGGGCCGCATTCTCAGTGAACATATAGACAAGAAAAATTCCAACCCCAATGTCAGTATGACTTACCTTGCAGCTGAGCAGAAGGAAAGGAAGACGATGCTTCCTGGACCTCGTGAACGGAAACTTTTGAAACTTTTGGAAGAAGATATATGATATCATTATGCCAGTAAGATCTCATAAATAAGGACTCTACTTAGTGTTTCTGAACATGACAAGTAAGAAAAAGACTGATAAATTCAGTTACAGGAAATATAAAAACTTTATTTACTTTATTAAAATAAACCATTAACAAAAATAGTAGAGTAGAAAAAAAAAAAAAAGACTTGGAACAGTTATTGACCACACATATAACCTTTATAAAGAATTTCTGGAACCAGTGAGAAAAACAAAACAAGTTGTCTAATAGAAAAACGGCCAAAAACATGAAGAGCTATTTTGCTAACAATTGAACACATCAGCCAAAAAAAAAAAAAAAAAAAAAAAAAAAAAAGAGAAAAGATGATCAACCTCATTAGTAACATGAGAAAAACAAGCTAAAAATCTCAACAAGATACCATTTTACACCTCCAAAACTGGCAAGCAATTAAAAGTCTGACAACTGGAAGGTTTGATCGAGATGTGAAGCCACGTGAAACCATGAACATGAATGGTACAGGTATAAATCGGTGCATTTGATTTGGAGTGTGATGCAGCTTTACCTGTAAAAGTGGAAGATGCAAATACACAACGACCCAGCAAATTTTGCTCCCAGATAAACGTTGCTTGCTGTGTCAGAACAGATATGCGTGAGAATGCCCCGTCTGCATTGTTTGTAATAAACTCAAACGTAGCAATTTGACTACGAGAAAAAGTGTTAGGACAGAAAAGGGAATACTATATAGCAGTGAAAATGATTCATTACACCTCTATACATCGATGGGAATTAATCTCACAGACAAAAATGACGAGTGAAAAAGGCAAGCTCTTATAGAAGACATTTCAGGAGAGTATTTAAATAATATTCAAACCAATGTAAACGGCAAAGATACACTACATCAACCATGGGCAGAGAGTAACAGCTCACAATGAGCTTAGGGGTTATGCTTTCCTGGGAAAGAAAGTTTTATTTCTTAACATATATCTTGGATACACTTGTGGTATTCTCCTTCATAAAGATTCCATATTTGTGAAATATCGCGATACCAATTTTATTAAAATGATCTTGAAAGGTGCCCACTGGTTGTACCAAATTCATACTAGTCATTACCCTTGGGGAGGGGGAAGGAGACTGGTTTTGCAGGGAACAGGGAAAGCATTTCTCCATGTCCTTTAAATGTAAAGACTCACTCTTCAGCTCTGCCTCCTCTCATCCACACACCTTCTCTAGGTGGGTTTTGTTTGTTTGTTTGTTTTTAAATATTTGTTTGTTTGTTTGTTTAGTGAGAGAGAGAGAGAAAGAGAATCCCAAGCAGGCTATATCCCCACCTGTATCCCCTGTCTAGTGCATCCTTGGATTTGCAGCCTTTATGTCCAACTGCTTATCTTTTCATCATTTTCCCTTGGGTTTCTTCTTTCTTTTTTTAATCTTTTTAAAAATATTTATTAATTTTTGAGAGAGAGAAACATATTGCGAGTGGGTGAGGAGCAGACAGAAAGGGAGACGCAGAATCCAAAGTAGGCTTCAGGCTCTAAGTTGCCAGCACAGAGCCCACGCGGGCCTTACGCAGAGCTTGAACCCACAAACCACGAGATCATGACCTGAGCCAAAGTCGGACACTTAAGCGACAGGGCCACCCAGGCACCCCAGGGATTTTTTTCTTTTAAGACTTTATTTTTAAGTAGTCTCTTCACCCATCATGGAGCTTGAACTCACAACCCTAAGATCAAGAGGCTCGCGCTTCACCAACTAAGCCGGCCAAGCACCCCTCTCCTTAGATTTCTCATTGGCATCTCAATTTAAAAAAAAAAATATTTGTAATGTTTATTTATTTTTGAGAGAGAGACAGAGCCTGAGAAGGAGAGGGGCATAGAGAGAGGGAGACACAGAATCTGAAGCAGGCTCCAGCTGTCAGCACAGAGCCCAGCTCGGGGCTCAAACCCACGAACTGTGAGATCATGACCTGAGCCAGAGTTGGACATTTACCTGACTGAGACCCCCAGGCGCCCCTCAGTTTTAAGACGCCCATAGGAGACATGACTGTCTCCCCAGAAAGGACCTGGTAGCCAGTCTTCCCCATTTCATGGCAGGCACTGCCATCTGGTCAGTTGCTGTTCCCATGTTCCAGGAGTTATATACATTTTACAGTCTGTCTCCCTCTCTGTGCTCTTACCTGGCCCATTCTGCGTTCTAAGCATACCCTAAATCCGTCCACTTCTCAGTCTCCACTCTTACCCCTGTAAATAAACAAAGTCGCCACCCTTTCCCACCTGGATAAGTACAGCAGCCCCTGCTTACTGTTGTGCCTCCAATATTGCCCGCCTGCAGGCCATTCTTCTGAAGGTAACCCAAGGGACTCTTTTAAAGATAAATCATATGATGTCACGTCGTGATGAAAATCCTGCGTTGACATTGAAATGTGGCAGACCATGTCACCCCCCCCCCCCCCCAATATGCCACTTGGACATAAGGTTCATTTGGAGCTAAAGGCTCTTGAACAACAACAGGTATTAAAAGGATGCTCCAACACTCCCTTCTTCTTCCTAAAAGCAGGGGATAATCCCCCCCCGTGAAAGAGGTCTTCTGGGAACCTGGGTGGCTCAGTCAGTTGAACATCTGACACTTGATTTCAGCTCAGATCTTGATCCCAGGATCGAGTACTGAGTTGGGCTCCAAGCTGAAGTGGAGCATGTTTTAGATTCTCTCTCTCTCCCTGCCCCTCTGCCCTCTGCCCCTCTGCCCGTCTTCCCCATTCTCTCTCTCCCTCTCTCAAATTAAAAGAAAAAAGGGGGTCACCTGAGTGGCTCAGTCAGTTGAGCATCTGACTCAGATCTCAGCTCATCATGATCAGGTAATGATCGGATTTGTGAGATCGAGCCCCACATTGGGCTCTGTGCTGACGGCTTGGAAACTGCTTAGGATTCTCTCTCCCTCTCTCTCTGCCCCACCCCTGCTCTAGCTCTGTCTTTGACACACACACACTCAGACACACACACACACACACACACACACTTTCTCTTTTTCTCTCTCTTCCTTTCTCTCAAATTAAATAAACGTTAAAAATTTTAATGAAGAAGAAGAAGGAGGAGGAGGAGGAGGAGGAGGAGGGGCAGGAGAAAGTGGTCTTTCCACTACCAGGGGAAAGTAAAATCCTTATCACCAAGAGCTGGCAACTGGGAGAAATCTGTACAAACTAACCCTCTTAGCCACTTTTCCACCCACTAACTACACTTGTCTCAGCAACTTTGCCTTGATACATTTCCACAGTTTATTATTCTTTGTCCAGTTCGGAATATAACCATTCAACTCTAAGTGCTTCTTTGTGCCTTTATGTCTTTATAAGGGCTGCCATGACATGTAAAACTTACATTACATAAATTTGCATTTTTCTGCTGCTAATCTATTTCATGTCAATATACTTCCCAAACCCAGCCCCAAACCCTAAGAGCTATGAGTGTAGGGGCCAAATTAAGCCTCTGCTACAGGATCACATGGCCCTTAGCATCATATCCAAATTCTGGTTCATCAAGCTCTGTAGGACCTGGCCCCTGGCCACCTCTCCACACACCTCAACCCCACAGACAGTCTCTCTCTCTCTCTCTGTTGTCACACGTGAAACATACTTACCCCTTAAGTACCCCTTACCCCTGTAAGGACTAGATTTTCTTTCTCATGAGATCCATGATTATCCCATCACAGCCTTCAAGCACCCAAATCTTCTCTGGGAAATCGCTGCACTTGGGCTATCCCAGAGCACCGATTTGAGCAAATACTTAATTCTCTCCCTCTCCCTCCAGAAGGTAAAATCACACATAGCCCTCACCACGTACCTGGCTCTGTTCAAGAACTCAACGTGTGTTTACTCGCTAATTACTCGGCACAACTCTTAAAGGTAGGTGCTGCGATTTTCCCCATTTTACAGATGAGGAAGCCGAGGCATAAAGAGATGGAGTTACCCGCAGGAGAGCATACAGTTAGGAAGCACCACCCCGATGACTTGAGCATGGACAGGCTGGCTCCAGGATGCACGTGATTTACCCCCACACCCCACGGACACCGTCAGGCTCAAAAAAAGCCATGCTCCCTCTTGCCGTTTTGTCTGTATCCTCACCATTTAGAACAGTGCTTTGCACGCGGTGGCTACTTTTAAAAATGTTGAGTAAATGCATGAATCCGTATATTTTAAAGAAAATCCACGTTCATATGGTTTGTGGTCTATACGCACACAATGTAAAAAGCAAAATACTGTGTGATCTTGAGCAATATAAATTTAACTTCTCTGTGCTTCATTTGTAAAATGGGAATGACCATAGAACGTATAACGTAGAATAGTAAGGGTTAAATAAATTAATATACTGACAATATTTAGAATAGAACCTGTGTGTGTGCACATGCGCATGTGTATATATATGTGTGTGTGTGTGTGTGTACAAACACACACACGTACACATGTGTGTGTATATACACGCACACATATATGTATATATAATGTTATTTTATATGCCAATTATTATATATTATATATTATATATAATTAATAAATGTTAGGTATATTGATAAAGATAAACCTAGATGATTGGAGAATAGACTTTTTTCTTTGTACTTTTCCTCGTGTACCAAATTTCCAAGTGCATAAATACATTATATCAATATAGATATCTGTACATCTATATCTGTGTCTAACTCCTGCGGGCTTTTCTGAGGAGAAGCCTGAACGGACTGGCCCCTCTCATCCCATCACCTTGCTGGCCCCACCACTGCCTACAGCGTATCTGTGTCTACTCGGCAAAATATATCTCATTCGAGAGCTGTCATGCCGGAGCCCGCAATGTGCCTGCATCCATCCAGTGGCAGGGACCAAGGTGAAAGCCTGACCGTGCAGAGGCTCATATGCTGCTTGGGCAAGGAGAAAAGACGGCCAACGAACCAGTATGATGGAGTGCCTGAGTCCTAAGACAGAGGGGATACTGATGGGGGAGGAAGGGAGCCACCAAGACGGAGGGTGGCCCAGTGCTCCCAGTGTGGTGGGGCAGCCTGGTTCAGAATTGAAACCCTGGGTTGAAAGGCTGATCCAGCAGTCCCCTGCTCTCCTCTCAAATACCAACAGAACCCTAATAAGAACCGTCTGCACTAAGAGTGGGTCTCTACCTTGCCATGTGGGTCTGTTGCTGTTTCCTCACAACAAACCTACCACACAGGGAGTAGGACATCCATCGGACGACTGAAAGACGGAGAGGTTTAAGAACTTTCCTGGGATCACACAGCTGGTAAAGAGAGCAGCTCCAGAATCCGTGCCAAAGGCCATAGTGGAAGACATTTCATCGATTGTTAGCAGACGTCTTCAGGCAAGTATTTGCTTCTCAGTTTGCCGATCAAAAATGTTGGCCTTATAAACATTACTTGCATTATTCCTATGGGGACTACATGAGATGGTTCCCATAATAGTGTTTTTATAAACCACACAGAGCCTTGAAATCGGAAGGATTAGGCAGAGTAAACAGTTGTTAATTACTGTTACTTTAATAACGGAATGATTGCAGAGTTATCATAAGCAGTTATCATAGAATTATTATTACATCTTATCTAGGATGAGGGTGATAACCAGTCTAAGGAATGAGAGCAGGTGAAAAGTAAGTTATTTTTTAGCACTTAGATTCAGTGCTCTGTTCCTGCCAAAATGCCAACCCCCAGAAGGGGACTTGTGCTCCAAGACATTTGGGGAGAAAGAATTCCTGGTCTACCATGTTACCGTCATGATAACATCATCTCCAAGAATAGGGGTGGGTCTCAACCAGTGGAAGATCAAAAGTGAATCATGTAGTTAAGCCTTTCTTGCGATGTGCTCATTGACATTGAGGTACTTGTTTGTAAACAGCATTTTCAGGAATCCAGACTACATTTCCTACTGTCTATAAGGCTTTCCACCCCGGTGTACCATGAGTCAGTCAAGCTCTTTGTCCCCAGAAACAACTTTTAATCTCCCCTGGTCCGTCCCTACACTTTTTTCCTCCTCTGATTCCCTTCCCTGGTTAATGACACACAAGCATTGACCCAGTCAACCCAATTCTTATTGTGTGTTCATCATCCTAAGCAGGCACCAAATCTCGATCACCTACCCTTTAAACATCTCTCATACCTACCCCTTCTGGATCCGTCCTCACTAACACCATTTTAGATGAGTCACTGATCAATACTCAGAGGCATTTTCAATAGCTTCTTAAGAGGAATCACAGCCTCAGACTCAATCCCGCAAATTGTCCATCACACTTCTGCCAGAGGGAATGTTTCAAGTGCAAATGTGCTCATGATAGATGCCCATTCTTTGTTCTTTGTGCTCCTATGGAACTTTATATGTGCATCTCTGATACTGATTTTTCAGTGAGGTTAAGATGCCTACCACTGGTTTAGGTGACAAGATTTTGGCTAACACATGGATGGATCCTATCCCACTACTTACGTATATTTATTTTACTGTAATAGAAATAACATAAGTTATCCAAAGAATGATAGAATGTATTATTCACAAACATCTTATGATTCACTTGATGTAAAATTTTTACGAGCATGCCAATAATAATAAGGTAGGTGAACATGCACAAAAAACAAAAACAAAAACAAACAAACAGAAAACCTCTCCAGGATGGAATATTGGCTACTTCATTTTGCAGAGTGCTCATATTATAGCCACATTCAGAGTTGTATCGCCGGCCAGCTAGACAATGAGCCCCAAGGCACACGGACTCCCCTGTTTCTCTCTATCCCAAGCATATCCACAGTCCCTTACATAGTGATCTCTGTATTGCATGAAGTTCAACTCTGGAAGGAGGAAAATACTCAACTGCTAGCCAAGTTCCCATCCCTGGTATTTCTCTCGGTGAGTCAAGATTCTTTTGGTTTTAAGTGACGGGGCAGAAACACAGCTCAAATTGGTTTAGGCTCAAAGGAAATTTTTGCCTCATATAATTGAAAAACTTGGCGGTACCTATAGCTCAGGGGTGGCTGAATCCAGATGCTTAAATAAGGCGGATGGGAGCAGTGACATCTCTCTACGGACTCGGGCTTTTAAAAAACTTTTTTCTTTGTTTGTTTCAGCTTTGTTCTCATGCAGCTTCTGATAGTTTCTACATGATAATTCTGTAGCTCCAGGCCTAGGTTATTGTTATCATAAACAATCGGGAAAGAAAACACCTACTTCCGTTGCTTCGGGCACTGAAGGGGGGCAGGAACTTTTAAATGGATGGTCCATTTGAAATTGGATCCAGATATCGCCAAGTTGAATACTTACTGAATATTTACTGCATATTCATTGAATATTTATTCCGTTGTTTCTGCACTCAGAACACATTTACTGAGCCCCTATTATGTATCAGGCACTCTGTGACAAAGGCTCAAGTCTATCCTGGGATACAGATAAGTATATAAGAGCATCATATTATAGTGTTGGAAATACCATAGAAGGAGGAACACGAGCATGCTACAGATGCATGAAAATGAGCATCTTACGCAGTCTTAGGAGGCAGGAAGAGATGAAGGAAAGGTCAGAGTCATCTAATAAAAGAACTTTAGGATTTGAGCAGTGTTGGGGCACCTGGGTGGCTCAGTCAGTTAAGCATCCGACTTTGGCTCAGGTCATGATCTCAAGGCTCATGGGTTCGAGTCCCGCGTTGGGCAGCTCAGAGCCTGGAGCCTGCTTCCGATTCTGTCTCTCTCTCTCTCTCTCTCTCTCTCTGTCCCTCCCCCACTCACCTTCTGTCTCTCTCTGCTTCAAAAATAAACATTAGAAAGAAAGGAAGGAGGGAAGGAAGGAAGGAAGTATTTGAACAGTCTGTGTCATCTTGTGACGGTGGTGTTTACACTCAGTGATGCCACTGTTGGTTTTATTAGACTCTGGGGGAGGCTTTACTGACATCTCTTTCGAAAAGACATAGATCTGCCTAGAAGGCCTGTGTGTCATTTCCCCCATGTAAAACAGTATTTGGAACTTAAAAAATATTATATTCCAAATGTATGTGAATTTTTTTATGCTCTATTCATTATTTATCTTCTATTAATGAATAGTTTGATTATTTCCCTGGGTGAGCAGAATTTTTCAGCAGTTGGTGATCTGAATAATGCAGAGATAACTAATTATGTTATTTTTTTTTTCAGCATGCCCATTTCTGATGCAGAAAGATTCTTACCGAGGGAACATAAAAACCAAACATTTTAAATTGCCATTGTCTAGAAAATGTGATGGGAAAACGATCTCTATTAGTTTGAAAATTAATGACTAGGCTGAAGGGGGAAACAAAAAGGCATGATCTCTCTGTTAAACGGGCAGCAAATTGTGACAAGTCAGCAGATTGGGCTTCTGGTATTTGTTACCCCACTATTTCGTGGATTAACGGGGAACATGAGCCCTTTGTTTCCCTGACCCATCCCTTCATTTTTAAATAAGGCCCTTTCAGTACTGATAATCAAGAAATCTATGAATCCATGAAATCAATTTCAAAATAAGAATAGACGACTTGATTCTCATTAGACTAAATCATTTGTGTGATTTTTGATCTCTAATCCCAAGGCATGTGATCAAATCAACCAAGGAACACCACCTTCCAACCCCAAAAGCCATGCAGAAAATTCATTTATGCAATATTATGACAGAACAAAAATGAGGATTAAAAGAAAGGAAAACTGATAATATCAATTCTTGGAATTCTGCATGATTTTTTTTTTTTTACACTTAGATAAATGATTCCACATTTTATGATTTCCTATTTGGACAAAGTATTTATATCCAAGACTATGCCCAGTGGCCATGATGGCTGGCCATACCAACGTCTGTTCCACTCAGACACAATTTGTGCCATCCTAGTGGTTAAATATTTTTAATGTCACCTCTGCTGATATTCATTGGGAAATCTACACGGCCTCCTTCTTAACCTGAATAATTAAGGATAGACAGATATTTTATACGTTATCTGCCAATTATTATGGAAATTGCCCAGCTTTCAGATTGGACAGGCCTGGAAGCTAGCTGGAACAATTCCTACATTCTTTGTCACATCCAACAATTGCTGCCTACCCCTTGAAATAGATTGTTGTCGCTTTGCTTAAATGAACAAAGCATAAGTATAAATTATCTACTTTTTGAAAAAATTTCTTCCTGAAAAATAGAATGTCCTCCTTAGATAGGCTGTGGGCAGATGAAGAAGGGGCCCCAACAAGGTAGATTAAAGCCAGCCGGTAACAGGTTCTGTGGTTAGGTCATGATAGAAATAGGAATATCCAATGACTGAATAGAAGCTCAATGCCCAGGTGTCACAGGGTAGATTTCTGTAGAAATTGGGGAGGGGGGGCATGGAATTACCTTTCCTCAAGCCCGAGGACCCAGCAAGAGCAAAACGGTAGGAATCCTGATGGGGCAAAACCAAAGAGAAAGATGTTGGTATAAAGATATAAAAAGAACAACACCGAGATAGCAGTTCTCAAATCCATTTGTAGTCAGACTCTCCAGGAAGGCTTGACAAATATAGATTCTCAAGTCACATCCCCAAATAGAGAATCAGAACCTCCAGGGGTTGGGATTCTATCTCTGTATTCTGTAATTCACCTAGATCATGCATTTGTAGTCAGCCATCAGTTTGTCTGATGGTGTTTAGAGTACATCCAGAACAGCATCTATGCATGCTCTTCTGTATGGAATTTCAGCTGTACGATTTAAAAACAAAACAATACAAAACAAAAAAACCAACTATGATGGACAAAGTTTAAAATGCAGAAAACAATAAATTTGGTTGTTGAAATGGAAGAATATAACGGATGGGTCTAAGAACTTGTATATGTTGACCTTGTTCACACAGCTCTTAAAAGGACAGACTTGGAGAGACTTAGGTTTGGAATCTCTAACTTCAGGAGCTGTATGAACATGGGAATCACCAAAACTCTCTACAATAGAATGTCTTATCTGTAAAATCAAAAGTAGCATTGCAGGGCTCTTAGAGTTATTATGAGGATTAAATACAATGTCAGCACATTTCTCCATAGAATTTCTCATATATATGGGGGGGGGGTGGTTGAGAAACAGTAATTACAAACAGAATCCTCACATATTATATGATCGTTTCAAAAAATGTTGCCTTCAGTTCCTGAGGTGCTGATACCTTTATCTTTAGCTCTCTGGCTACCCCTCCTTTTCCCTTCCTTTAAATGCATGCTTTTGGCTATAGACAAATTCATTAAACAGTTTAAATTGTTTGTAGGTTATAGACAAATTCATTAAGTAGCAAAGAATCACTACACATATCCGATCTTCCAGTTTCCTGACCACATACCTATCATCAAATCCAAGGCCGTGTGTCTATTTCACATAAAATCATGCATTCAAGCATGTGTTGAAGCTTCTACTTGGCAACCCTCATGCCCAATACAGCTGATTATGGTCATTCTTAGAAAGCTCCAAAGAAAAAGACGCTAGAGACAGTTCTAGACTGGTAACTGACTCCCCTGTAGGACTGGCACTTTCAGGGTAAATCTTAGGAAATGATCCAAATTGCTAGATTTACAGGGACGTGAGGATTGGCCTCCTATCTGCTGGGTGTGTCATTTTAGAAGGATTTTTCCTCTATGTTAATAATCACAAGCAGGTCTTATTTTGGGATTCCGTATCACCTTCTAGGCTTGGAGGGAAAGTTGGTGAAAATGGGCAAAGACTGTGGGGACCTTAAATGTGGATATAGGTTCAGGACCACCCAGGTAGGCTTGAAGTACTGCTCGAAAGGGAAGGTTTTAATTCTTTCTCTCCCACTTGCTAGCTAGTTGTCTTTGGGCAATTAGATAACCTCTCGACGTCTTAGTTTCCTCATTCATTAAACGGGAATCATTATATCCCCCTAATAGCATCACTGCCAAAATTACAGGAAAGTTTATGTGGATATCAGCCAAAAAGATTTAAAACCACTGTAGGAAAACATGAAATCAATGTTTGCTCAGCTGAACAAAATAATTCCAAATATGACTGACCTAGAGCAGCTAATACTATTTAATACCTCTTTTTCCCTGGTCTCCATTTCTTAACTCCTATTGTATCTATTAATCCATTACAGGGTCATATATGAAACATGTAGAAAAAAATACCAAAAAATAATGATGCGTTGTGATCAGTAATCATAAAGCAAACTCCCATGTAACCATGTACCCATTATCTAGTAGACTGTGGCCAAAAACCCCAGATTCCCTTCTTCCCCATCATCTTCTTCTCCCCAGAAGTGGATACATTCTAATGTCCATGATCATCACTTTCTGCTTGTCTTTATAGTTTCCTACCTATATGCATCCCTAAAAATATAGCTTAGTGTTGTGTGTTTTCTAACTTTAAAGAAGTGAAATAGCACCGTATATATTCTTTTTTTTTCTTTGCCTTGCCTTTATTTTTTCAAAATTATGTCTGTGAGATTCGTGTTGTTTGGAACATTCCTTTTTATTTGCTACATGGCATTGCATGAAATGAGCCAACACCGGGCTACATATGCATTCCCCTGTTGATAGACATTCATTTTGTTTCCAGGTTCGATCTGCAGTAAGCCATGTTGATATCGACATCCTTGTACATGTTTCCCGGTGCTCAGGTGTCTTTGGGTTCCCACTAAAGCAGAGGCCAAGATAAGGATGTGGTATGGGGACTTTCTTTGGGAAGGCCACGTTTTTCAGGAAGGGGAAGTAAGGGATCGGGCAGGGTGAGCAAGCGAAGGAGGATACAGCCCACATCACACAGACCATGGAATTGGATGCTCTCACTGCTCAGAGATCGCCCAAGTGTCAGAGCAGAATGGTTTCAATGCTCTCTTTGCTCACCGGGGTCCCATGTTTCCTCGAGTGGGTCCCAGTAACTCATTGATACCTTGTAAGCTTTTAGATAGATTTAAGAATTTGTTTTCAGTGTGTATTTATTTTTGAGAGAGAAGCGTGAGTGGAAGAGAGAGAGAGAGGCAGAGACAGAGAGAAGTGTGGAGGAAGGGCAGAGAGATGGGGCAGGGGATCTGAAGGGGGCTCTGCACCGACAGCAGTGAGCCTGATGCCGGGCTGGAACTCACAAACCGAGAGATCATGTCCTGAGCCGAAGTCGGACGCTCAACCCACTAAGCCACCCAGGCACCCCGGATGGCTTTAAGAAGTTTATGAAATAATAGGGCACCTGGGCGACTCAGTCGGTTAAGCCTCCAACTTTGGCTCAGGTCAGGATCTCACGACTTGTGAGTTCAGGCCCCGCGTCGGGCTCTGTGCTTACAGCTCGGAGCCTGGAGCCTGCTTCGGATTCTGTGTCTCCCTCTCTCTCTGCCCCTCCCCTGCTCATGCTCTGTCTCTCTCACTCTCAAAAATAAATAAACATTTAAAAAATTAAAAAAAAAGAAGCTTATATAATATTTTATTCAGTTGTGTTAGTGGTGGGTGTGGTAGGTCATTTAAGGAACAAGAAACCCCGTTCTTGTATTTTAACTTGCTTCGTAACGGCACCCGCCCCCTGACCCCTCGTTGTGCTTTTGTTGGGAACAGGTGCAGGTGCTGTCACAACAGAGGGGGATATAAAAATCAGTTGAAACTATTTTAAAAACTCACACATAGATGTGTGCATATATATCTTTTGAATAATGAAATCGTTGTGGTGGTGGTGGCGTTCCATTATTTTTCTTTCTTTCCATAAAGTAGAATCATCTCCACGTGTGCGTTACTGGAGCATGAAGTCCTGAAGGTCATCTTGCAACCCCGGATGAGGCCAGTGTGACCATTCATCTGTGGGTGTATGCGTTTGTCACCAAACATACAGTAAGGTAAGAGTCTTAAAATGGAAATGTTATCACGTATTTCTGATTTCTTGGCTACTTCAGTACAGCCATGGCAAATAGAAACAGTATTTTTTAAAAGAGAAAATCCTCAATAAAATTACAACATAACGTTTAAAATCGTACGTTTTCAGGGCGCTAGTAGGTGCACCAAATGAACACACTAGTCTACATAAAAGATCAGGACTTTGCAAGCTCTAGCGAATCTGTCTTTTGCCACGTTCAGAGTATTGACAATTGCTTGCTGATAATTATCAGTCTCGGCAAACAGCTACTTGGACTCCCTGGGATTTTGACGATGCTTCCCCAGGCGGCACTGCTATGTGTTCTCCCCACGCCAAGTTTTTGATGTTCTAGGACATCTGAATGCAAAAATGATACCTCAGAAGAAGTCAGCAAATTGCCTAGTAAGTTGGTGATAGGATCTCACCAAACTCCACTAGCTTTTCTGTATTCTGTATTATCGTTTGTAGAGACACAGAGAACCAGAACTTTGGAACTTTACCATTTCTCTTCTTCTAAATCGAGGACTCTTACTCCCTGACCATCTTCTCTCTTCCATAATTGAAAACACTGTGCTGTGGTTCCGAGAAGAAACGTGGCAGACAGAATGCACGTACCACACGTGAATTCACCTGCTCTGATCACAAACCCTTAGAGCCACTCGCTATTGGCCTTGGGAGGGATCACTGAGCAGAATTAAAGTTGAGGGGTTTGTAGAGAACTCGCCTACCAACCACACTTTGACAGCTTGTCTCAGCCTCCCAGACGGCAGCCCGTGACGTGTCGCATCGCAGTAGGAGGAAAGGGAACCGCGAGATCATGAAAGGAGCTCTGTGGGGCACCCAGGCTGGGCTCAAGTTTGAGTGAGGTTTCACCCTAGATGAGTGACCTTGACAACGTGTTCCAGTTTATCTATAGAAAACGCGATATCATCCGTCCAGTTGGTTCAGTCCGTCTACTGGAGCGACGTCACGGCAAACTGTCAACACGTGGAAATAAATCCAGATACTGGGGACTCGTTTCTTGCTGCTTTCTAGCAGTGTGCTTCTCCTCCTCTCCTTCTTCTCCTTCACGCAGCCTGGAGGGAGACAGTGGTGTCACTTCACAGCCACTTTTCACCATTCGCAGAGCAGCTCAGTAAAATAATACTGTCCGGGCTGTCATCACCTCCCTCACCTGGACCACAGCGCAGCCTTCTGCCTGGGCTCCCCGGGCCGCACTTGTTTCCAATGGTGCATTCTCCGTGGAGCCATCACGGTGATTTTTGAAAATGTTTGAAAATGAGGTCATGTTACTCCCTTGCTGCAAAACCTCACCGCCACTGGCCTTTCTAACCTGACTTCCTGCCCCTCCCTCCACCTCCTAGTTCCGGCCGTGCGCTACCTTCTTTCAGTTTCTCACACACACCAGGCTCTTTCCTAACCCACCTCATGGCCCTTGCATATGCTATTCCCCCTTCTAGGCATGCCCTTCCCTCAGTTCTTCACATGGACGGCTCCTCTGGTTTCAAGGCCCCTCTCTAGAAAAATTGCCCTCGCTTGCCCTCTGTCCTCTTTCCCTAGCATCTATCACGTTCTTGTCATTGTCCTAGTTACTCCCCAGCAAACTAATGACAGTCTCAAAGTATCTCCAAAGCTCAGGCCTACCCTTTGCTTTCAGTCTCCTCTCATCTCGATCGTAGCCCCAAAAGAAACCTCATCTGCCACAGTCAGTGCTGGATCCCGGATTTCTTAAAGGGTGCCTGTCCATCAATAAACATTTGGGAATGCAAGGGCCTTTGTGACCCAACTCAGGATACCTTTTCTTTATTTTTTTAACGTTTATTTATTTATTTGTGTGAGAAAGAGAGAGAGAGAGAAGCAGACAGGCAGAGAACGCCAAGCAGTCTCCACGCCATCAACCCAGAGCCTAGTGCGGGGCTCGAACTCACCAGCTGCGAGACCATGACCTGAGCGGAAACCAAGAGTTGGATGATTAACCGACTGAGCCGCCCAGGCACCCCCAGGAGACCTTTTCTTTATCACAAACCACCTCCCCCTCTACATTCCAACACTCTACCTTTGTTTCTTCTCAAGGAAAAAAAAAAAATGCTTCTGTATCGCCTAATCTCGCAAACTCATCTTTGGAGATAAGCTCCACCAGCACCTTCTCTGAGAAACTTCTGTGAATTTGCTTAAGTTGCATTTAATTAACCTCCTTAAAGGCTGCTTCTGTGTGACTGAGTTGCCCAAAGCTTACCCTTACAATTTGCTCACCAAGTGCCTTTAACATATTTGTGTTTGGCTTGGGTCATGCCTCCGCCTTTCCATTCTCTGCCAAAAGCCAGAGATAAACTTTTCATCCACCTACTTACAATGTCTACTCCCATGATTAACACACAGTAGGTGTTAACAGAAAATGTGAAAATGTGTGGTGAATGATAGATCTGAATGAATGAATAGCTAATCAGTCGCATGAAACAGCTTGAAATAAATCAAACAATTAAACAGGTGAAAGAGGCAGAAGAAAATACAAGGAAAACATCTCTTCCAGCATTTCTCTGGGCATCCACCCTCCTGAGTTGTTTTGTGTGAGGGCCTGTGTTCTTCTAGGGACAAGAGACGAGGAGGAATATAATGTTCACAATGTTCTATTCATGGTACATCCTTTCCTTCGTTTGTTCCCTTAGGGAAACCCAATGAGTTAGAGTTAGAGGTAAGTTATAGATGAGTTTAGATGACGTAAACAAGCCAGAGTCCACTGTCCAAGATCAACCATTCGTGGAAATGACAAAACAGGAATTATACCCAAGATTTTGGGTATAAACCATAGACGTGCATGGCTATTGGGCCCTTCATCAGTCTGGAAGGGAAATCATGGTGTATTTAATACACATGTTCTGTGTTGAGTCATTAAACCTTTTACCTGTTGGATTGGTGGCCAAAAGGACATTTATTTATATGAATTAAAAAACAAACAAACAAACAAAAACTCCAAAGAGTCTAACATTAGTATCGTTATCTCTGCCAAAGTTAGAGAAGATACAACACAATTTTCAAATGATAAAAATAGAAATGCCTAATGAAAACCAAAAGAGTTTACTTAAGGCAAAACGAAAATTACTCAAATCACAGTTGATGCTTGAGGGGACTTCACAGATTAGACCTCCTTGAGTCTTTATTCATGGTCAGGCACCAGAACATCTGGGATTTAAGATGTTGTCTTTGGAACACTATCCAACATGAAACTTAAAATAACTACATGTCAAGCACATGTAGACAAGTAGTCACATATGCCAATTGCTTAAGAAGACATTTGTGTGTGTGAGTGAGTGTGTGTGTGTGTGTGTGTGTGTCTTTCGCTAGAGAAAATGTATGTCCTTTATTTTGCCCATAAATGATGAATCTTTCCCTAGAGCCCTCTCTCAAATATCAGCTGCTCCAGGTAGGGGGGTGTCATCTAAGTCAAGGACGATCGAGCCATCTTTCACCAAAGCAATAATGTAAGTGTCCTTGTAGGTAAGACTCAGTCTTTGATTTCCTGCCCCCGCCCCATCTCCCACCCTATCCTCTCCTTTCCAAGATGCCCTAGGGGTGTACAGAGGAACTTATTGGTGTCCTCACAGAAACTGCGTGTTGGGAGAAGTTCTCAGGTCCACCCGACATGTCCTCTGGATCCTTGGAGATTCATGCCAGCAATGTCTGTATCGCTGTCTCCTGTGAATTAGTGTCCCTGGAGGTGCACTGTCCCTGACCACTTTGAGAGCACCTACGCAAGTCGATGATCCTACAGACCCCATACTTAGGACCCCATTAGGCTTGATTCTTTGCTCTCAAGAACATCAGGTTTCCTTCCAGGCATGTGGAGTACCAAGGTCTCCTGTAGACCATCGGGATACAGGGACGTGGCTACCTGCTCACACTGTCTCGCATTGATGCTGTGCCATCACCCTACGTCAGCTGGCACGTCTGTAAGCAGATCTTCTAGAAACTTATGGCCTGCCAGCCCCTTTGTTGTCTGGCTTCCCCAGATGGGTATGGGGCAGAGAGAGGGGGAGACACAGAATCCAAAGCAGGTTCCAGGCTCTGAGCTGTCAGCACAGAGCCCGACGTGGGGCTCGAACCAACCCACGAACCGTGAGATCATGACCTGAGCTGAAGTCGGCCACTTAACCGACTGAGCCACCAGGCACCCCTAGCAATTTACTCTTTAAGGCAAATAAATGGTAGATAGTGTGATGGAAAAAAATGGGAATAAAAAGAGGATTACGTGACAGAAGTCCTGAGTTCAAGTGTTTATTATGTGATTAACTGGTTATAAGACTGTGTCAATTAACCTCCTTTTTTTATATTTTCTCCCCAATAAATAAGATTTAAATCATAAGCAATCAGAACAAATTACAAAATATGTTCTACGTTACTGGCATGTGTTTTTAAACTGATTGCTCCTTACCACAACACTATCATGCAGATACTCTTATTTTTCCCATTTTAGAAATGATCAAGGCCGCATTTTTAGATCTATGAGGAATGCTGGGAAGGAATGCTGTTTCATGGACTGCCCCCACTTCTGAGACATTTGATTGTGGTTATCCACCTTGCCTGTTCAATGGAATCACCTGAAAACCTTTTCTGATTGCTAAAGCATGACCACCACCCAGATAAATTCGGTGGAGCTCTCAGGGAGTTGGGCGGTCCCAGTTTCCAGATCTCCTCGAAGTGTTCTAGTGTGCAGCCTTAATGAAGAATCCCTGATCTCAGTCTGTTCAGCTAGTTCCCCAGGTGGTTCTGAGCCATGTTGAAAATCTTTGCTCGTGACCCGAAGGTGAGAGAGGAACAGGGAGGGTACGTGGTGGGGGTGGAGGTGATAATGGCTGATTAGTCTAGAGGAAACACCCCGAGAGCACTACCGGGCTCCGGGTTTGGCCTTGAAAGCAGTTGAACAGATGACACAGTTTTAGAGAATTTAAGTGAGGAATGTGGGCCAGCCTTGCAAGTTCAGGAGGTAATTCTCTTCCCATTCACAAGTGAAATGCAAGCCATCGGAATCCGGACTTTGCTAAGAAGTTTAACAAGAGCCTTGATCAAAACTGGAAGCTCCATCACATTTAGCTACAGGCACGGTGCTTGGAGGGGAGGAGGAGAAAGAAACAGAGTGCTGCGTGATAAAGCAACATGAGGTCAGCCAGCTCTGGGTTGGACCATCATTCACAATTTTTATTAAAACTCACAGAGAAGGGTGGCGCCTGGGTGGCTCAGTTGGTAGAGCATCCAACTTCGGCTCAGGTCACGATCTCAGTCTGTGAGTTCAAGCCCCGCGTCGGGCTCTGTGCCGACAGCTCGGAGCCTGGAGCCTGCTTTGGATTCTGTGTCTCCCTCTCTCTCTGCCCCTCCGCTGCTCATGCGCTGTCTCTCTCACTCTCAAAAATAAATAAAAACATTATTTTTTTTTTTTTTTAAATCGCAGAGAAGAGATTAAACAGGAATGAAAACAGAGGGACAAACACGTGCTGTTGACACTTAATTGTAAGATGCTAAGCACGCAGGTTAGGAAAGCAGAAATAATGCAAATATGACCAAAAATGCCAGGATGTAAGAAATGGCATGATGAGTCATTCTACCCAACAGGAAACATCAAAGGGGTCCTGTGTCTGTAGAATGAATGGCCTTACAAATAAAGAAAAATTGGTATTTTCCCTGGAAATCCAACATCCAAGATTAGCACCTTAGTTCACATCTCCGATTTAACCTTAATTTCCTCCTGCCTTGCTTTGGGCTACTTTGACCCTGACACTGGAAGGACCAGATGTATATCTGGGTTTTAAAGAAACATGCAGGCCACCGGTTGACACAGGTTCTCTTGTTTATCGTCCACAGTACCCTTGATAAGGCATTATTTCACCCTTCGACAGATGAGACACAAGCTCAAAGCCTCCAACATGGCACTTCCCAAGATCATACAGAAAGCGGAAAGGTGAGATTTGGGCATAAGCAGGTTCCAACGCCTGAGCCTGTTCCACTCCAGCAATCCAAGTACTTTGGAACTCAGCCGGAAGCAGAGCCCCTGTACCTTCCCGCCATGTCCCAGGGGCTTTGCCACACCTACTACCGCACACACCATTTGTGTGAGCCTCAGTTTCCTCAGGAAGGAAATGAGGAAGACAATAAGTAACTCCCGAGATTGCAGAGGTAATTGCATGGGGTCAAGTCTGGGAAGTCACTGTTGTCTAACATTTTGTTAGGAGGTTTTCGAACATATAGCAAAGCTGAAAGAACTTTATGGTAAATACGCATATAGCTGTATAATAGCGAAAGTCTATGACGAGCGTGTTGCTACATTTACTTTATTGCATACCCGTCCCTCTATCCATCACTCTGTTCACCAATCCATCTTCTTTTGGGATGCATTTTCAAGTAATCTGCAGACATCGGCACACTTCTTTATGTATCTGAAGTTGGTTTTCAATTGCCAAAGTCTTTATAAAAGCATGGATCATCATCATTAAAATAATGCTTCTTACTATAATATGTCCCTCCCGTTACCTCTATTGAATGGTTATTGAATAGTAACCCAGACCAACTTCCTGTTTCCAGTTGTGATAATATTTGGCTATTCTGCTTTGTTTTGGGACAGCACTTCCTAATAGTTAAAAAAAATAGCTATAATTCATTCTGCTTCCTCTTCTTGGCCTGCTCAAGGACTCTCTCTTTCTGAAGGACATGTGTACTTTTTGTTCTCAGCCACAACCCCAATCCAGTCTGCATCCTTCGCTCCTTACTTTTTCCAGATCTAACCATTTCCCCAAAGTTGGTGAGAGTAATATGTGTTCCACGTGGGGAATTTATTCAAACATTCTTATAAAGGGTGGGGTAGACAAGGAAGAGAATCAAGCATTTTCCATGTACTTTTCTTGCTATATTTTTATTCTATAATATATAAGTAAAAATATATTTTATACCTTCTACATAATGTGCAACGTCATATTCATAATTATTGTGTGTATATTATAAAATATATAATTATATACATTTATATATCTGTATTATATAATATACATATCATACATCATAGTTGTATACTACAAAATACACATAACAATTACATAGATAATAAATATTAAGCGAATTCTCTCTTTACCATTAATTTATATGTAAATAATTTCTTTAGGTGATAGTCAATAAATCCCAAGATTACCTTTATTTTGGGGAAATGTTGAAAAATATAAAAACTAAAGAAAAAAAGAAGGGAAAAAGAGAACTGCCAAATCTTGCACTCAGCGGAACAGAATAGACTAACGCCTCTGGATTCATTGGGATAACGTAAACTACTTCCATGGGGAAGGCCGCAGAAACTGCTGGACTTTAAGGACTTCATTGTCATGATGTGAGAGTTTCACTGCAGTTACAAGAGAAAGCAATCATTGACTGCCATCATCATCCACAGGCTACATGATATTATCATCCAAATGAGGACGAGAAAGCAGACGTCATTCTTTCCCAACATAGATATTTTAGCTTCTATGGCGTTGCTAAAGCATAAAGTGAACAGTCACGAATTCTAGAGAAATGCTCTGATTCACACATTGACATCTGGCCCGGTTCCATGCAGTTTTCACAAAATGTACAGCAAACTCCCCAAAAGCTTTCTTACTGTTGGCAGCAGCACCAGGAACCAAGCACGGAGCAAAATATTAACACTTCACACAGCGAGCGGGTCACACCATGTGAGTTTCAGGAACAAAGTGCCTCTGTTTCCCCAGAGTGTATGCCGATGACAGACCCTCTCGCACAGCTCATTACCAATGCTCTGATGGCTTCTCCCAGAAGGACGTGTTGACTTTTGTTGGCATTGAAAAGATGCTCAAAAGATCAAAATAATAAAATCAGCTGACAACGGTCTCTGTAGGAATAGAAGGCTTCTGCTCAATAGTGCCTGAGATAGTTGCAATCAGAAAGAGGAGTTTCCCATGGAGAACACCATGTGAGGGTTGCCTTTTGATGGGGGTGTCACAGCATCTGAGACAGAGGAGGTGTTGGTGCCACATATGCCGTATTCAGGGATGGCTCCATTATTCCAAACAGAAGCTGGTGGTGCAGGAAAGCTCAGAGGCTCCCTCTCGAGGATACTGGCGCCACCGCTGTGAGCATCAACTCTCTTCGGCTCTTCCATCACCAAATACCTCCTCCCAGGAGAGAGGACAAATGAAAGTCTTTGGCACCCTTTGAGATCCCCGATCCGCCAGAAAAATCAGATTTCTTTCTCTACAATGATTAATTCGAGATGAAGGGCCAGAATGGGCACTTGTTAGCGATACAGAATCCCAGGCATATTTTGGGTACTAGAAGTCTGCCTGTTGGTTTATATCTACATCATCTCTAGTCTTCTTCCAGAATCCTGCAAGTTAAATACTATTATCTCCTTGTACAGATTAGGAGACTGGGGTTGTCACAAGGTAAATCATCTTGTTTGAGGTCCTGTCGTAGTGCCATGACCTCATGACACTACTAAATAGTGGACGTGTGATGAAAAATCAGATCTGTCAAACTCTAAAGCTTAGGCTTCTACCAATATTACCTGCCATTGGTTGCATAGAATGTTTATTTATTACTCTACACACACGCACACACACACACGAAATGTTCTAGTAATGTGAGTTACAGAGGAGATGCATTTTACATTCATACCAATCACCTGGGGAACTTGTTAAATGCAAACTCTGATTCAGGAGGTCTAGGGTGGAGCCTCCCTGGACTTCTGTGTTTCTAGCAAGTGCCCTTGTAGATGGTGCTCATCAGAGAAACACTCTTGAAGTGTCAACATTTAGAGTATGTAATCTAAACAAGTAACACCTTAAGCCCTTTTAACACAACCCTTGTGAATATTTGCAAAAAGTGGCTCTCACTAGGTGGGGGTTCTTCTCAGGATCAGTGATCCTGGGGTCAACATTAATGGTAGTTTCTATATGTATTTTCACATCTGGCACCTTTAATTTCCCTTTATTCAAGGCATCAACAAAGATTCACTGGCCGTCTACAAAAACACTCCGAGCTAACATTTGTCAGGTGCTTTACAGCTTAAAAAATGTCTTTGTGCATGTGACCTTTTTCAAATCTCATGGAAAGTAAAGAAAACAAAGTAAGCGTTGTTACTAATATAACGTTAAATTGATTAGGTTAAGATTCATAGCAATGAGGGGTCATGTAGCTGACTTGTGTCATAGATTTTATTAGAATATTCGTTTTTAAAAATTTTTAATTTTTTTTTTGAGAGATAGAGAGACAGAGACAGAGTATGAGTGGGGGTGGGGCAGAGAGAGACGGAGACACAGAATCTGAAGCAAGCTCCAGGCTCCCAGCTGTCAGCACAGAGCCTGAGGTGAGGCTCAAACTCAAGAACCGAGAGACCATGACCTGAGCCGAAGTTGGAGGCTTAACTGACTGAACCACCCAGGCGCCTCTAGAATTTTTTTTTTTTTTTTCCTGATCCCAATGCCACAGGAAGACATAATTTGCAGGACCCTGATGGTGTGTGTATTAGTTGGCTTAGGGCTGCAGCCACCGACTGTGTGGTTTAAACAATAGAAATTTATGTTATATATGTCTCTCTGTTCTGGGGGCTAGAAATCTGAGATCAAAGTGCTGGCAGGATTGATTCTTTCTGAAGACTGTCAGGAAGAAATTGTTCTATTCCTCTCCCCTAACTTCTGGTGGTTGCTGTCGATCCTTAGTATTGCTTGGCTTATGGACTCATCACCTTGATCTCTGTCTTCATTTTCAGATCTTCTTGGACAGGTGTCTGTGTTCATATTCCCCCCTTTTTATAAGGACATCAATCACTCTGGGCTAGGGACTCACCCTACTCCAGCATGACCTCATCTTAATTTAGCTAAATACATCTCCAATGGCCCAATTTCCAAATAAAGGCACATTGTGAGGAACTGGAGGTTAGGACTTCAACATAAGAATGTGGGGGTGGGGTGGAGGACAGAATTTAACCCATAATAGTAGGTATTGCCTGGTCCCTGTTTGAAAGTTGCTTATGAACTACTTGAACAGACAACTATGCACATATCCAAGTCATTACACATAAAAGACAGGAAAAGACAGATTTCCAGTGATCGTTGAATACTCCTGAGGTAAAGAAGATAGTATGCTCCTGGGTGGACCAAGACAGCTTTTGTAAATTGGCAACCCAGTTTATCCTTGGGGTATGAATAAAAAGACATAAAAAGAGATGTGGAGAGCATTCTAGGCATCAAGGACAGTGTTTCCCAAAGAGAGAAAGAAACTCAATCCCCAAAGATGTTCTGAGAAACAGAAAGTAGAGACATTTCTTCTAGGCTCTAAATGAACAAAATAAGATTAGAATTAAGTACTATTGGGGTGCCTGGGTGGCTCAGTCGGTTGAGCGTCCGACTTCAGCTCAGGTCACGATCTCATGGCTCGTGAGTTCCAGCCCCCCGTCGGGCTCTGTGCTGACAGCTCAGAGCCTGGAGTCTGCTTTGGATTCTGTGTCTCCCTCTCTCTCTGTGCCTCTCCCTCACTCATGCTCTGTCTCTCTTTCTCTCAAGAATAAATAAAAAAAATTTTTTTTTAATTAAAAAATAAAAGAATTAAGTAGTATTGTTTTTATATTTATTTCTGGAGATTAAAACAACTCCAAGGTTTGGTCTGAGTCTGTGAATTGGGAATGCTGACTCCAATATCACTGGGGTTAGGTTTTTCATTCTTTGTTTCTTTACACATGAAAACAATGTATATGGAAGCATGTAGGCTAATATCTCAACAGATGTCTGTGGTGTGCTGATAAAAATTAAAAAGAAGCTACTGTCTGAAGCAAAGGAGAACAATTATCATTATGGCACTCTAGAATCGAGGTGACTTTTCACTGCAAAAGAATAGCTAATCTTCTGTTGGATTACAACAAAGCCAGTCCTTGTATACAGGCTTGTCGATTTAAGAGAGCAGGTCGTCATTTTAATTGACAGAAGATTCTGAGACTGTGTGAGGAGGATTTATTTAAACTCTTCTGGACAGCCTCAGAACTCACAGTCCTGTGTGTGAAAACAATTCTTTCTCAGTTCATAGAATGACATCTTTGGGGAGTTGTCTTTGAAAGGATGTAGTCACCAACGTTCACAAAGAAAGAAATGTTCACACCCTGAACAGAGATTATCTCACAAGATAAATTGCTGTGCCTTGATTCAGACAAAAATGCATTTTGACAAGGTCAGAGACACTCTTCTCATTCCTCAGGCCTCAGTTCCCTGGGACACACGAGGTTCCTTGTCTGAGCCGAAGAGCCGAGGGACCGGTGGAGAGAGAACTCATTAATACTGTCAATACCCATCCCTCCCCTCTCAGCTTTTATAGACTGTCTTAAGTAAAAGACGAGATTCTCTTCAGCTCCTTATTCCATTCACAGGGTGATTTAAGAATGGACCTTTCTATTTTCAGCTAATATCATCTTCTTTATCTAAGATTTACAGGCCCCATAAATCTGCCCATTCCTCACTCCTCCCAGTGTAGAATCAATTGCTCCCTAGCCCGGAGTCCCTCCATAATCAAATGGGTTGTAGATCTCTCAACATTTCAGATGCGTTACGTTTGCCTGAATTTTCACAGTTGGGTTTCAGTTCTCCTCCATGGAAAGCTCTCTGTTACTCCTCTCCCCCTCCCTCTCCCTTTACACACACCTCACGCTAATTTAGAACGGCCAGTGTCTTACACTCTTCTCCACCCCTGCTTGTGCCAGACCACTGGCAGGTGTTACCAAAGGATCACAGCATTCTCTCCTGCCTCACCTTGGATGAGTGGCCGCAAGATTTCTGTGTTTCGTTGACACAGTTCTCCAGCTTTGCCCCGACTACCCAGCCCCCTCACCTCCCCCCGTCCCCCAGCAAAACAGGAAAATTTTGAGTTGACAAATACCAGTGAAGAGACGGTGAGGTTGAGTGTCAGGGTAGGGGATTGAATGTGGATACAACGTTGTAGAACATGTGAGAGATATCACAGCCGAGTGAGCATATATGTCAGATTCGTGAGAAGTACATGAAGGTTAAGTTGAAGGACAGGGCTCACACACTGAAAATCCAGAAGCCCTATTCACTAGCATTTTTGGCTACTCATTACAGACCAGATGGTGTACTAGGAATGCCACGTATGTGCTCTCACTTACCCCCCCCCCCCAGCAATTGGATAGGCTGCTGTTGCCCCCTTTGGCAGATGAAGAGCCTATTCCCACAGAATTTAATGACCTCGCCCCAACATTAAGAAGTGGATAGGGGCGCCTGGGTGGCTCAGTCGGTTGAGCGTCCAACTTCGGCTCAGGTCATGATCTCGCGGTCCGTGAGTTCAAGCCCCGCGTCGGGCTCTGGGCTGATGGCTCAGAGCCTGGAGCCTGCTTCCGATTCTGTGTCTCCCTCGCTCTCTGCCCCTCCCCCATTCATGCTCTGTCTCTCTCTGTCTCAAAAATAAATAAACGTTAAAAAAAATTAAAAAAAAAAAAGAAGTGGATAAAATTCTGTGTTGTTCCCACTCTGCCACTGTGGGAAGGTAGAGACTCTCAGCAGTTCATACTCATTGGCCTAGCTTCCCACAGCCGCTTGCTAACATTTTGAGACCTTTATTTTGCTCGTGTTCTGCTACATCGTTTAAAGAAATCTTTAGTCAAACTGAATAAGATAAAGTGCTTGGAAGAAGGGGGGGAAGAAGAGTGACATTTTATGATAGAATTCTATTAATGTGAACTTGAAATTTTCTACACTAGACAAACTATTTTACTGCCGGTTAAATCTCAGGGTGGGAAAGGCACCATTTGTACAAAGTAGAATCTCCTGATCATTTATAGGCATGACTACACGTAAGTCCTGTCTGATTAATCACCCACGATTTAATTTCAGCTCCTTCCAATAGGGTTTTGAGAATTGCAGGCATTCATTATTTTACCCAATATACCAGAGAAGTTCACCATAAAATTCTATCACATGTCTTTTACTCATCTCGAGCACCAGTTTCCACGAGAAGACTCACCAACTTCAAAGAAGAAACGGAAGTCATCATTTAGCTCACTGAGAAGGAGGGGCCCCAGAATTCTAGATGCGTCATTCAATCGCTGAGCACATATTTATTGTCTGCCTGTTGTATGCCAGGCATTATCCTATGTTCTGGGACCACAACAGTTAGCATCCTCACAGGCTGGGGTGTAGTGGTTTCAATCTATCAGGGAGACATCTGGGTTTAGGAATGGATGTTGAGGGGAATTCAGCTGAGATAACAGTGAACAGACTTGCCTGACTGGGCAGAGTGAGTTAGTAATACACAGCAATTTATAAAAGGATAAGGAAGCGCGATCCAGTGGTGAAAAATAAGCTGTGGTCGAGAAAATAGTCAAAGGTCAAAGCTGGAAAGGCAATGCCAAGTATCAGGCCTAAAGTGCCAACTGGTTTTAAAGAGTAACAAGTGACTGGAGATTAGAAGCCGGAAGAATCACGGGCAGGTCATGAATTAAAATTCATGATGAGCCAGAGTTCAAGGAGTCTGATTTTGTCTGAAATTGTTGGACAGGCAAAGGCGAGGTGATGAGGTTAACTGGTGGTAAAAGTAACCCAAGATGCCTTAGACAGCTGCCTGCCTTTCATCTGTCTACAGTAGCAGTATGAGAGGGACCAAGCGATGGATGAAAGTTGGCATGTCCAAAGGATCCAAGGTCAGGAACGGGTATGTCTGACAGGGTCATGTCCTGAGCAAATGACACAGAGTTAGGCATAAGTCTGAAGCTTGATTTGGTTTCCCCTAGGAAAGTCACCCTGTTTAAAGGTGTATGGTGCTCCAAACTGGAGTTGGATACCAAAGAGAGAGAGAGAGAGAGAGAGAGAGACTTCAGTAGAGAGGACAAGACCATGCAAAGGCAGGGGCTTGTACTAGGCACAGAATTGAGGTGAGTGGAGAAAGAAGGGTGACTGAGAGAGAGAAGCACACAGATAAACAGGGCAGGATCCTCAAGAAGCTTGGCAGCACGAGATTTAGAAGATAAAACGAGTGGCAAAGAACACCTGAGAAGTAGGTAGTTTTGACATTTTCACAGGTGGGTCCTCAAAGTTGTAAATCCCGTCACCTTGGTCAGGTTGATTTTTTTTTTTAATCCTGTATTTCCTCATCTCCTTTCGAACCATGTTAGTTACTTGCCATAGCAGCAACTTCCTGATTCAGCAGTTTCTTGGTTTAGGCAAGTGCAGCTCTTTCCTTGGTGGGCCAGCTCTGCACAGAGGCTCTGGGAAGATCCCTTAATAATTCAGCGAGCTACGCATTACCATTCATAGACAGCCTGCTGTCTAAACAAACTGGAGTGAATTCTGGTTTTTGCAGCTAAGAACTCTGACCAACACAGTGGTCATAAAACCTCCGAAAGGAGACAACTGGGCTAGGCAACGTTACTACAATTGTCTTTCATCTGTGCTCGGTCCCTAGGCAGCAGCCCTTGTTACATTAATTAAGGTAGTTGAGTCGTATGATTTAGGACCAAGTCAGGACAGAGGTATCTCCCAGGAATAAAATACTTCCCACCGTAAACCTGTTTATTCAAAGGGATGCGTTGTCGCCAGAGAGAAAGTACTATGGAAATAAAAGTTGTGTGCGTATTGAACAACTGTCTCCTCGTCACGTAATTCCAAATCACAGATATTCTTCCAAACGTATCGCAGATTTCTGGATCATTGTTGTTGTACCCAGGTGAGAGCACTCATTGCCTGACTCAACTGTGAAAACATTAGAATAAGGATAAGAATACAAAGCAGGACAGTGAGACAAGTGAAATAGTGTCTTCTTGTGGGGAGGAAACAGTTCCATTTTTGGCCCTTGACCTATCTTTGTTGGTAACAGTGTCCCATTTCATTCTCAAAGGGTTTTCATCCGGGGGATAAATAAGGTGTCCCCTCAGATCAGAGATGCCCCACAGGGAAGGAGGAATCATGACGACTTTGCTGGTGCACGAGATCTTGGAAAGAGTGATCGTGGTCCTTGCATCCACGACCGCCATACTAGCTTCTTGTATCGGAGAAGGAAATACAGGGATTTGATGTCCTCTGGGTTACACTAGACAAGTGGGGAGGGTTACCATGTTGTCTGGCATGTCAGTAAGCATGTTTTTTCCTATATCCGAAGGCGGAGGAAGGAAGGCTCCGCCCTCTCGGGGCCAGCACGGCAGCCTCTTGACCTCTTTGTCCGCTCGGTACCAGTTCAGGAAGGACCTCCCACTCCCACTCGGTAAATACACCTCCACAGGGTCCGGCTAGCGCGGACGTCCAAATGAAAACACTGAGAGGGAAGTGGGACACCGTTCTTAATAAAGCTGGGGCCTCCCAGATAAAGGACTGGCCACTGTGACCATCTCAGAGTTCCAGATTTTCTCCGAGTTCACAATATCAGTATAGCTATTCACACCGCAGACCTGGGCAACTCTTTCTTTTCAGGTACCTGAGTGTACGGGTGCAAAAGTTGTCCATTTGCGCGGGACTAAAAGCAACATTTTGACCTCAGTAACGAACCGTGGTTTTTAAACGAGGTAAAAACCTAATCCTTACCACAGGTTGTCCAAAGGAGTGCAAATTTCTAGCTGCCGCCCTTATTAAAATGGATTCTTTGCTCCCACTGACTCGCACTAAGATAAACAAACATGAATTTTATGAAGTCAATTTTACTAGGAAAATATCAGTTCGCCTTATTTTATTCATTGGGGTTCCACTTACTTCTCACTAAAAAAGAAAAGAGGTTTGGCCCCTCTGCCCCGAACATTACTAGCACAACCTCCTAATCTTAAGTGTTAAAAAGTAGAAAACCCCAAGAGTTGAAGCGACTCTTACGGTGTCACACAAGACGTATTTTCGGTTGGTTCCCAGAGGAAGTTGTTTTTGTTTCCCTCCCTCTTTCTTTCCTTTCTTAAAAAAAAAAAAAAAAAAAAAAAAAAAAAAAAATCATTGCTTATTTATACTTCATGGGAAAAGCATCATTAGCATTTTGTATTTTTTGGTAGGCTTTTCTTCTTCCCTGGGGATTATTCTACATCTGAAAAGACATTATTCGTTAATGAATAATGAGGAGGGTTTCAGGAAAGCTTTTCTCTTGAGCCAGGCTTCCAACCCACCCACTTTTCCCCAACTGCATATGCATGGAGTATGTGATGAAGTCCAAGGAGTCTCCCCAGGCCTTGTGGCCATGCTCCTCCTGGGCCAAAGTCACATGCACCCCAGCAAGGAATGCCACCCCTACCCATCATGGCTGCAAAAAAAAAGATGGCTGTTGTCATTGACTCCGAAAACTAACGCAGCCACTTGTATTAAAGAGTGCTCTTCAAATGGATGTAATTGAACACCCAAATTGGATTTACACACTCAGATTTGGGGAACAGTGACTATAAACACAGAGTAGGACTTGGCATTCACAAAATCATTCTGGACTGTACATACAAATCAGCTTGCATTCAATCTTTGAAAATGAGATCACATTTCCTCCGGATTTACCACACACTCCACGCGGGATAACTAGAGCAAATTGTTATCACCAAGCTCAGCTGAGAAAATATGAAAGGGCCCCGATGGTTATTTCTCCTCCCTCCTCACAAGGGGCTTTGCAGGTAATGTATTTACAGAACGTTTAAAATGTGATACAAACCAAGTCCCTAAATTTTCCTCCCATTGGTGGTGTAGTCTGGATAAATCACACCCTTTGGCATTCGCATTGATGCAACAAGAACGTACCATGCAGCACAAATAACCTCATTTCCATAAAACGGCCTTTTAAAATTAGAAAATGTATAATTCATTTGGGGTAGTTATTACCGCTTTTGGACGGGAGGGATTTAGACTTGTATTTAAATGCAAATAACTGTATTTTTTCCCAGTTACACATAGCAAGCCACAAAACTTAGAAACTCTGAGATACACCCTTATCCTTAGCTATAAATTCAGGATTACGATGCTGATAACAGAAGATGTTTTTGTGACCTGTCACTGCTGACAGCAAGCATTCGCGTCTCAGATGTGGCCCTCTGCACTCCAGGAGAGGGATTTCTCACTTTACATATGAGGAAACTGAGGCCCGGAGAAGTGACCTCTTAGAATCACACACCCAGGAAAGCAGTACATCCAGCGCTTGGCCCCCCCATAGGAAGCAGCATGGACAAGCATGGACACCCAGAGTCATCGAAGAGTGGAAACGAGGCAGCCAGAAGAGGGTGGAAATGAGAGAGAGCAGAGGAAGCAGGACATTTTTGTTAAAGGACAGAAAATGCCCAGATTGAGAATGGGGCCAGGCAAAATGTGGGAAGGGGATGTACCACGTCACGTGCCTGTCACCTCTGACCTTATCCAACTCCCAGGTATTTAAAGACCCAAGGGAAGCACACCCCGCTGGTAATTCACAGCCAGAGTTGGGTCAGAACCCTAGAGCCCCAGCTTTTCTATTCAGCCCTGACGCTTGTATCTTCTTTATGAATTCTGCGGTCCACAAACTGGGAAAGGCAATGTATCTGGCCCCCAGTAAGGCATAAATAAATGACAGCTACCATAATTACCATTGCTAACATTAAGTCACGATTATACGTTTGAACATCCAGGACCCCGACCTCGACTTCATCTCTTTGCCCTTTGCACGTCAGTTTCGTGGCAAAATGTGCCCCCACGCCATCCACATCACCAGTGACGCCACTATGATCAGCCCTGTCCCCCAGCCACCCATTTATTCCTTCAGCCTCGATGTCAGTTCCAACACTAACACTCTACGATAAACCAACTTCACTGAAGTATCTGGGTTTCAGCAATGCCTGAGTTATCACCCTTCTCCCAGAGCCTGAATTTAATCCACTGAGTTATCCTTGCCCTTGCGTTTCGTGTTCTCATTGGCTAAATGAGGAGGTTGGATCAAGTTTCTTTCCAATTCCAACTTCTGATTCTCAAAGAGAAATTGGGTTTGACCGAAGGAATCAGCGATTCAAAGTGCTTACTAGTACTTGAGGTAGCAGTGAAATCAAAAAGCTTTCTGGTCCAAGAATTAAGAACAAGAGGAAATACATGCTTGGACTGGCACAAGACACTTTCCTTTTCTGAATTTTCTTTCCTTACCTGAAAAGTAAGGGTCAGAGAGTGCACGATACCCACGTGGGTGTGTTACTGAGCCCCAGGGGTCATGGAGAAGGTGGGGAGGCTTTCATATTGTCTCCATGACACTAGGTGGGTGAGGTTAGGGATATTAAACACCCTGCAATGTAAAGAACACTCCCGGAGAATGAAAACCATCCTTCCCAAATTGTCAGGAGTGGCCCAACTGAGGCCACCTTAGCAACGTTCCGACGATCTCCATAGGGTAGGCTAGTTTTAACACTTTGCGAGAGGATCCTTGAAATAATAGCGGCTCAATAATTTTGTGTACAGAGGTTTTCTGTTGTGTTTTATTTTGCAGTGCCTTGATCTTTATGACATAACATATAATTATAATTCACATTGGATTCCGTCCTTGACTTACGTCGAACAGCATCACCATTCTCTTCTTTCAGTACATGGTCTCCAGAAAATGTGCACTCTCACTTCCTGCAATCTTTCCCTCACTTGCCTACGTCAGAGCACATCTCGGAGCTCCAACTTTTAGAATCGGGAGCAGCGTCTATTCAGGACTCATTCGGCGTTTTCATTCTATCTTTAGGCTGTTTCTCGCCTGAGTTCTAGGAAGTAAAACTGAAAAGTGGATCACGTCCGCCTCTGGAATTGCTGATTTTTATATGTATACTACTGTCTTTAAAAAATATGTAGATTAAGGGGCGCCTGGGTGGCTCGGCTCAGGTCATGATCTCGCGGTCTGTGAGTTCGAGCCCCGCGTCAGTCAGTCTCTATGCTGACAGTTCTGAGCCTGGGGCCTGCTTTGGATTCTGTGTCTCCCTCTCTCTCTGTCCTTCCCTCACTTGTGCTCTGTCCCTCTCTCTCAAAAGTGAATTAATGTAAAAAAAAAAAATTAAAAAAGAAAAAAAAGAAGAAGTTCTCTCATTCTGAAAAATCACCTCCTGTCTGGGGATGCGGAAACAAAAGAAAAACAACTTCCTAAAAGTGAGAGAAATTCAGCTTTCACATCAATACAAGAAACAACTTTTTGACAGTAAGAGTTGGTGTTGCAGAGTTTAAACGCTTGATTAATGGAAATCCATTGTCTACTGTGTACTAGCTTTATGATCCCTGGCAAATCCCGTAAGATTTGAGGCAATATTTTCTCATCTATAAATTGATTCATAATACTCATTTCAAACCATAGTGTATCTAAAGAAGGCATGGAAAAGGCATTGAATGCCTCGGTCACTTCCATGGGATGCTTCTAGTCTCCCTGCTCTTGAAGGGTTGACTGGTCCCAGAATTCTGCCCCCTCGCCTCGTTTTCTTTTCATGTGTTCCCACTGAGCAACCCCATTCCTTTGAGAATTTGACAATTGTGTATCCAACTGCCAACTAGACCTTCCCACTTGCTTACCATAAAGGACCTCAAACCTGAAATGTCAATCTGTGAACAAACCATATCCACTCTTTCTTTGTCTACCCCCTACCTCAATCTCATGAATGGCAGAACCAGCAGCCAAATCTTAATTCTAGAATCACAGGGTCATTTTCTATTCTCAATGTTTACTCCTTCTGGACATAGACTCCTACAACAAGGTATCCAGGCTAGGCAAGCCTGAAACCCTCCAACAAGAGATAACACAAACAGTACAGTGCAAGTGATAGGGACAAAGGCATTTGGAAAATAACACCTGGAGTTCTGGAAAATTCTAGTTGTTCAGTGAGCTGATAAAATGATCTCAATAAATAACAATCCCCTAATGGTTTTCAAAAATAGTGCTTTCGTTAACACTAGAGTATTCAACCATTGGCTGGGCAGCCATAATTATCTTCTGTAGAATAATAAATCCCGTCATGAACAGACTTGAATTTTCATAAGATGATAAAAGTTAGAAATATATTTGTAAATTATAATCTTTTGTCACAGAAGAATCCTAACTGGTAAAGAGGATTTTAAAATTTAGCCAAATTTGTAAATCTATATCCTTAGGACTTGGTACACGGTAAACACTTAATAAATTTTTGTTGAATTAATCAGTTGATTAATGATGTGATTTTCAGGAAAAGTAGTGATAATCTAACTTCAGGACCAAACTCTCCATCCTATCACTTTCTCACCAATATCATTTCCTAATCTGTGCTTGCCTTTTCACACCTCTGAACCTGTTTCCTTTCTTCTTCCCCTGGGGAGCACATACATCCTCAAGACCTCTTTTTAATCAATTAATTGGTAAGAGCAGAGCACCCTATGGCTTTTCACTGCCTTCAGCAGGACTTGAGGATTTGGAGAGGAGTTTCCATACCACATTCGGACATACAACTACCAATGTGGCAACTTTTCCTAATGTCTCATAAGCATCTCTCTCTAACATACTCCAAACAGATCTCTAGAACGTTCCCTCTAAAACCTGATCATCGCACCTCCTCCCATATTCCATAACTAGTTCAGTTAAGGGCAACACCATTTTTAACAAATGTACTTGGGCCAAAGTTTGGAGTCATCTTTGACCCATGCCTCTCTCACACCATATCCTATCCATCACAAAGATTGTCCATTCTTACCTCAAAGTAGATCCTAAATGTGTTTATTGCTGACCATCTCCATTCTGAACGACATGCAACCATATCCCCCATGGACTTCCACAGTCATTTCCTGACTAAACTGTCTCCTAAGTGACTAAGTCTCCTGGCCAACACAGCAGGATTCCTGGTCCCCTCAACACAGACTGGAACAGAGGACCACTGTCATAGTCAGCTCAGGCTGCTATAACAAAATATCATAGACTGGAGGGCTTATACAACAAAAGCTTATTTTCTCTCAGTTCTGGAGGCTGGAGAGTTCAAGATGAAGGCACCATTGTGATTGGGCTTTTGGTGAGTATCCTCATCCTGGTTTGTGGGCAGATGCCTTCTCAGTGTGTCCTCGCATGGTAGAGAGAAAGAGGGAGCACTGGTCTCCTTTCTTCTTCTTATAAGAACACTGATGCCATCACAACCCCCCCCCCCATGACCTCACTGACACCTAAGAACCTCCCAGAGGCCCCACCTCCCAAAGCTGTCACACTGGGAGGTCAGGTCTTCACTATTTGAATTCCAGCGAGCACCAAGAGTAAGTGACAAAGAAGTTTCTCAAAGTGAGAACAAAGGTCCAAGATTGTCTGATCACCGTTGAAACCACTGATCTCAAAAAGCTTAAAGACAGTTGGAATCCAAGGAAAACATACAAATTAGGGAGGGTCAGAGAAAGAGATGCCATTAAGGCCTGAAAGAATTTGGGGAAGAGAAAATGGTGCTTGCTACATAGCTCAGATAAACCCCTGTAGCATTGGGAGTGGATGAAATGAACACTCCTTGATCTATTTCCCATCTTGATGAGGTGGTAATACCCGATATATGTGTAACAATAAGCTGGGAACAATAAGGGAACAGGGGAAAGCCCTGATTAGTAGCATTTGCTAACTTCCTGGTGTAAAGCTTTCCATCCTGGCTACCTGTCTCCACCCATTGGTCTGTGTCCCCACTCCTGAAGACATTAGTTTTCTAGGAGAGCCTTGATGCAGAGTATGAGCCACAATGGTAAAATGTAGATTCAGTTTGATGGGGAGAAAAGCAGGGTCCTCGTTTTTACTCTACACAATAATAATTGTATTTATTTGTAATAATAAACACTCTTATTAAAAAACATAATCATAATTCTCATTTATTAAGCATTCAGAACAGATTCCACACCATGGAAAAGACTTTCTAGGCATCATGCGATTGAACCTTCACGGCAATTCTGTTGGGTAAGTATCATCATGAGCTCATTTCACAGAAGGGAAGAGAAGTCTTACGAAGGTTTAAGAATGGCCATGGCTTTTCGGTTGGTGGTAGAGCTAGGGCAGAAATTCATTTTCATCTGGGTCTGGAGTCCTGCTCCCCTCACCATACTTGGTGTCAGCCAACCCCAAAGGCCGGGTTGGAACACCTCCCATGAATTTGGCTGCCTGTAAGTTGCTCCATTGGTAGGAATGCTGTCTCTGTTTCCTGCATTTTGTCCTTCCCACAGCTCCCTCAGCCAGTGAGCTTCTCAGGCACGTCTGGTCTCATGCAGTCACCCCCACCTCCAAGGTTTTCGAGGTGGGAGAATTTTGAGTTGCCGATGCTGCTTTGTTGTTAACGCTGCTTGGGCAAGAAATTCTAGCTCTGTCTGTTTTCACAATAGCGTGTGTCGTGAGCTAAAGCGTGTGCCCTCCTCCATTCATATTTCAAAGTCTAAGCAGCTGTATCTCAGAATGTGACTGTACTTGGAGATAAGGTCATTAAGCAGGCAATAACATTAACATGAAGTTATATGGGTGGGATCATATCCAATCAGACTGGTGTCCTTATGAGAAGAGGAAATCGGGACACGTAGACACACACAGAGGCAAGACCACGTGAAGACAGGGGAGAAGGCGGCCGGCCATATACAAGGCAAGGAGAAACCAACCTGCCAACGCTTTGATCTTAAACTTCTAGCCTCCAGAACCGTGAGAATAAATTTCTGCTGTGTGAGTCACCCAATCTGTGGGTGTTTTGTTACCGCAGTCCACGTAAACGAATGCAGCCTGGATTATCCATACTTACATCAAATTCTTTCCAACACCAGAGTTAGTCTGTTCCAGATGTGAAACTTCTAGTCGCATGTCGTACTCAGTTAAACTAAAACACATATAACGCTCCCAGACTGGGATAGTATCAAGGGGACACACAAAAGTGTAGTGAGGTGCCTGGCATGGGAGTGGACCAAAGGGCACAAGGCAGATGGGGTCAGGATGAGGGTAAAAGGAATCACCTTTGTGCAAGTCACAACTGCCCTATTTGTGCCAAGTGTTATCCTGAGCCCTCAGAATGCATTATCTCATCCAGCTTTTACTTTAAAGGAAGGGAAACTGAGGCCCTTGATAGGGCAAGTGACTTATGTCCTTAGTGTAGGATGTGACATACGCTTAGTAACATCCCAGGTCCATCCAGAAACCCGATTTTGGCCATGACTCCAGGCTTCCCCGAGCCACACGATGGAGGCAGAGTTTTGCCCGTGTGACCACAGCACAGTAGAGGGGGAAGCAGGAGGGGAAGTTCATTGTGTCTACGGGATGGATAGGACCCAGGCTAGTTCTGCCTGTGAGATCTGAGGACTCAAGATGAATGTGACTTGGGAGTTGGGACTTACGGTAGAAGTCACTTTGACGTGTATAGAAAGAGAAAGGGCGTTGTTTTGAGCCAAAGCAGAGATGGCCCCATGCAGGGGTCTTCAGGGAATGTTTAGCATCCAGAGGGGCTGGCTTAGACAGTGGGGTGGGAAAGGGTCAAAGGAGTGACACGGCTAAACATGTGAAGATTCTCTTCCCTCGTCTTCTCTGCCTGAACACCTGCCTTTACCACCTGTCTTGTGAACAAGCAGAGCTGGATTTAGACCCAATATTACTTTTCACTGCCAAGTGACTTTACTTCTTGCCTTTATCTGGGGACATTTGCCCTGTGACTTGCCTTCAGGCCTCCCTAGTGAGTGCCTTTCTTCCTGTCAAGGTCTTCACCTACTCCAAATGTTCCAACCTACAGGTCTGTAGTGAGGCCATTCCTCCTCGCAGAGCAGGACATTTGTCCTACCATCATTTTGACAAGGCTGTGCAAGGGGCGATTTGGTGTGGTCTATATAATGTCACCCTGGTGAGGCTCACAGATGGGATGAAAGATGGAGGGAATTGAGGAGAGCCGCCAGAGCTGAGTCCGGGGTCAAACGCGGGTTGGGGATGGGGTGGCTATGAGGATGTGTATTGGGTATAGCAGTATTATCTTTGAAATTCAAAATGTTTCACGGTTTGTGCTTAGGCTACATCACAATGTTCCTCCTGCATGATAGCATTAGTAAATCCTACGCAGTCCCATTACCTCTGTTTGGGAATCCTGTGACCATTAGCTTATTTTTCACTTGTACTCTGGTTACAACCCGATCCGATTTAACTACCCATTTACCACATCTTGAAAATCACACTTTAAAGTCTGGTTTTCAACAGATACCTGATCTCAAAACTGTTCTCATAAGTGGTGACTTATAAGTCTTGAGTTCCTTTCTCACACACACCCTTGGGCAGGAAGGTGGCTCATCGGTGCCAGGGTGTTGTCTTTGAACTGAAGGAGGAGGGCAGTGACTAATTAACCAGACACTTCCCTGTAATGAAGCCACTTCCTGGTTCATTCCAGCTCTTACAGTCATGCAGAAAATGCCACATCCACCAATGAGAAGTGGTGAGCCGCTCGCCTTGAAGATTTTCCGAATAAGCATAATCCTGTAAAGCAGAATTAACTCCGTCTCATTTACTCCATAACCACAGTGTGTATCTCTTCGGCCTCACCCGTATTTGTACTGTAGTCATTCAGTTGGGGAGCCTTCTGGGGCAATGACAAAAGCTAGGATTTTAGATAGACCTGGGATGTTATCAGGTTGAGGTTGACTTTCTGCTATAGGATTTGGGCTCATCCCATAGGCTTGCTGAGTTTTAGTTTCCTCTTTTGTCAAATTACATTAACTGTACATTCTCCACAGGGTAGTTGAGAGGGTTAGATGAGATATCACGGGCCAAGCCCTTAGGTGATGTTGTCTAAACATAAGACGATGGGTCCGAGATGAGTACAAGAGCTTTTAGCTTCAAATGACTACCAAGAGAATAAATGTAACATGTGGCCTCATTAAGGCAAATGGGGTGACCAGGGCAAACGCAGTGAGAGTTATGCTTAACGCAAGCTGGCCAGATCAAACTGGGATCCCAATGTCTCCTCCAAGAATCATACATCGTAAAATGATTTTGCAGGCAGAAACAAGGTCAGAGGAGAATGACCAAAACGGTGGAGGGTCTCAAAATGAAAATACATATAGGATATTTGAAAACAAAAAACAAAAAACTCATATGGTTAGCCTGTGGCACACAAAACTTAGGAGCACCTGAAAGGTGTCAGTGGTCACAGGAAGTGCCACCATGAGGACTCTGAAGGAAGAATCGGGCCCAACAGGTAACCAGTGCAGATGAACAGATTACCACTCGAAGTGTAAGAGCAGTTTCCAATTTGATGATCCTTGTCAACCCGGAACAAAGCCCTCTGGCCCAAGAGTTTCCCCCATGCTACTGAGTCACGCACCTGTATATTTTCCTTGTATCCTCCCAGGCAAACGAAAGTATACATCCCTTTACTCAGCAAAAGTATTCTTGAAGAGCCGTGTGTACATCACAAGTGGAGATGAATCATCTTTTACCATTGACCTACATTAATCTAATGAGAAGCCTCAAATAATTCTATCTGTTTTTCCTGGGATCAGATTCAATAAGCCAGGTGCTCTACTGTCCAATGTTCATATCTCCTCATTTTGCCTTCCATGAATTTAACGAGCAATTGTTCTCTTTCTTTCATGCATCGTTAATTTCCCCTTTTTTTCTGGATCAGTCTGATTAAAATTATATATGAAATATTTTTCCGTTAAAAAAATGAAATCCTCCCTTGAGGTTCCACCTTCAACTCCACTTATCACCCCATTTCTTTGTCCCATGGACGGTTAAATGTTCAATGAGTAGTTGACATTCATTCTCTCCAAATCTTTACCTTTTGTTCTCTCTTGAACTCGAGGCATCATTTTGGTCTCCCCAGTGGTCCCAGACACTGCTCCCCATTCATTCTCCAAGGCCCTCCACAATGCTAATTAAATGCTCAATTCAGTCAATCTGCCTTAACTCAACAGCACTTAATGCATGTTCTCCCTCTGCTTGGTCATACTTTCTTCTCTGACTTCCAAGACCCACCCTCCCTTGTTTCCTTCTGAGCAACCACTTCAAAGTTGACTTGGCGTGTTCGTCCTCACTCTCAAGAAGACATCGAAGCAGCCCTCCGAAACTGCACTTTGTCTAATCTGGGCTTGTTTCCTAGGAAAAAACATCCAGATGTATGACTTTATAGACCATCCCTGCTCTGGTGAACCTCAAATGTGCATCCCTAGCCAAGACCTTTCCTTTGAATCCTGACTTATAGTCCAACTGCCTACTTGACATCTCCACTTGGAGGCTAAAAAGACATTTCTTTTAATTTTTTAAATGTTTATTTATTATTGAGAGACAGAGAGAGACAGAGTGTGAACAGGGGAGGGGCAGAGAGAGAGGGAGACACAGAATCCCAAGCAGGCTCCAGGCTCTGAGCTGTCAGCACAGAGCCCGACGCGGGGCTCGAACTCATGGACCGTGAGATCATGACCTGAGCCGAAGTCAGAAGCTCAACCGACCGAGCCACCCGGGCGCCCCAAAAGACATTTCTAATCTGACATATCTAAAACTTACCTCCTGCTATTTCCCACTTGCCACCCCATCTGTGCCTACGAACACCTCTTCGTTTCAATTAATGGCGACAGCAGTTTTCTAGTTGGCTAGGTCAAAAACGTCAGAGCCATTCTTAACTCTAATCTCTCAACCTTCAGATACTTTCTGCATGACCACTTTTTAACTCGGGCCATCGGTCTCCTCCTACAATCAGACCGGGACTCGCATCATCTGCTTTTCTTGATGTCTGGCATTTGGACTCGGATGGGAACTTCCACCATTGGTTCTCTTGATTCTCAGGACTTCAGACTAAGATTAAACTGTATCACTGGCTCTCCTGGTCTTGCAACCTGCAGAAGGCAGATCTTGGGACTTCTCAGAGTCCGTAATCACATGAACCAATTCCTCGTAATAAATCTCCAGAGATATATATAAACAGACGGATCCTACTGGTCTGTTCCTCTGGAGAATCCTGACAAAGATAGAAAATCCTCTTAAGTCTTCATTCTTTGTAAATCTAGATTTTGACTTTTTTTTAACTGCTTCTACTCCTTGACCCAAGCTATCATGGTTTCTCTCTGGATTGTTGCAATAACTCCTAATTGCTCTCTCTCTCTCTCTCTCTCTCTCTCTTTCTCTCTCTCTAACACATGAACCAAGAATGCTCTGTAGGTAAAAGCAAAACTAACTATTTAAAAAAGACAAATCAGTTCACATCATTCCTCAGAACAAATTGTCCAAGAAGTACTCATCATTCAAAATACAGTCTGCCTCATGGACATACCAAGAATACTCATGTTTGTGGTTTTATAGACACTTTCCCTTCTACCAGGACTATTGTTCTCTCTGTACCTTCATAGCTGCTTCTTAATCTCCTTCAAGTCTTTACTCAAATGTCATTCATGTTTTCCTCAAACACTTTTTGAAATTGGTGCACCCTCCCTTGTTCCAGTGCTCATTAGCTCTCTCCCCTGCTTTGCTTTTGTTCCTAGAACTGGTCACGATCTGCCATATGTTTTTATTTTTTCTTCGTTTACCTTATCTTTCCCATTATATTATAAAGCTAGTAGAGGGAATTTTTCCCCCTCTTTTGTTTTGTAGTTCACTTCTTGCACCAAGAATCACCCTTGATTAGAATAGGTATTTCAGGCCACTCCTATGGAGAAGAGGAGAGAGCAGTTATGGGAACCCTGTGGAAGCCGAAGGTCCGAGAAAATTTCCCACAGGAGCTGCTATGTTCCAAAGAGGAACATGGTCATTGTCAAGCTTCTGCTGGGAAGAAAGAGAACCACAGGAAGAAAGACCTCTTGCCTTTCTTTCCTTTTACATCCGTTTTCTTGCTGGTGCATCCCATTGACCAAATTCAATGAGAAGCCAGAGGATAGGACCATAAAGTCCACACAAGATAGTATCCCAGGGTACCTACCAGAATGGACAAGGGTGGAAAGTGAATCCAGAGGTGTAAATGGGATATAGGGAACAGACAATGCACAGTGAAACAGAAAGAGAAGCAATACCTTAATATTCATTAGAGAACTCATTCATTACTCATTGGGTTTTCTTCACCTGAATGAATTCCAGGTGCTTCTGTGATGATGAAAGAACTTGGCAGGGATACATTGACCCAGGGTGTTTATTTTCCTGCTTTCATTTTCTTTTCATTAGTGTCTTTCCAACTAGAATGATGTTGGAGAACATGAATTTGACTTGGAACACCTGTTCCAAAAGGGATTTTTGATGGTTTGGCTAAATGCACACAGTGCAGTGAGCAGAAACATACAGAGGCATTGGAGATGTATGTTGCACTTACATGGAGAAATGTGGGGAAAGGAAGATTCTCTGTTGAACTTCTGGGCATTTTTGAAGTGCGAAGATTGGGTAATATCGGGTTTTGGCTTTCCTGTCTTTCTAAACCGCATCAACCTCCCTGAGCAAGAGTCTTACCACACCTCAGCATTTTAACTGAGCTTATAATCTCCTGGGACCTCACAGCCCACACCCTGGTCCCTAACTGAGGCTATGGTTTGGGGTCATAGATGAACCTTCCATGGCCCTGCCTTATTTGTAGCTCAGACTCACTCAGCCCTACCCGATGATTATCTGATGTCCTAAACCACATCCTAAACTTAAGTTAAATATTTCAAATAAATGAAGACCCAACATTTCTTCACTTCCACACCCCCCCCTTACTAGTTTTTAAGAATGTCGTTGCTGATAGTCATTTACTCAAGTTCATATTTTTCAAAAGTGGTAGAAATTTCTAAATGCTATTCTAAGATGAGTATTCATGGAGTCCTGCTCAGTTTGCCACCAAACGCAGTGAGCATGAAAACAAGGTCAGAGGAGAGAAGAATGACTGAAATGTTTTGGGACTCAGCCCCACCACTTTCTCATTGGTAAACCTGGGAAAGTTATAAACTTGTCTGGACCTCATTTCTGATGTGTAAAATGGGAATGATAATAGCTCTTAGTTTATTGTTCTGTTACATGAGGATTAAATAAGTTCACATTTTTGAAGCAGCCTAGAATAGCACCTAACACAGAGTAAGCACAATACAAGTGTTTGTTGACTAGAATAAACAGCCATCTTTTCAACTTCCCCTTTATACCTTGTTCCCACTTATTCTGCTAAAAAAAGTTAAAAGTAACCTCGGCTTTTAGGAATAATACGGTGTCCTACCCGAGAGTGTATTGTATCATATAAGATGGTATTGCTTTTAGAGAATCAATTTTTAACCTAAATCATAAAAATAAATAAACTTGGAGGTATTTTCGACAGAATGATGTCCCCCTGTCCCCCAAAGATAACCATGCCCTAATTCCCAGAACCTGTGAATATGCTTATTACGTGGCAGAAGGACTCAGGAGATGTGAATCAATTAGGATCTTGCCATAGAAAGAGTATCCTAGATTACCCAGGTGATGCAAATCTAACCCTTAAGAAAGAAGAACCTTTCCCAACTGTTGTCAGAGGGAGACATGATTATAGAAAAATGGCCAGAGAGATGTAACATTGCTGTCTGAGAGATGGAAAAGAGGACCAGAAGCCTAGGAGTGTAGGTGGCCTCTTGATGCTGGATACGGCAAGGAAACAGATTCTCCCTAGAATCTTTAGACATCTAGAACTTTAGCTCAGTAAGCTGTGTGTCAAATTCCTGACCCATAGTGGCAAGGTAATAAATTTGCATTGTTTACCCCACTAAGTTTGTGATGATTTGTTACAGCAGCCAATGGAAAGCTAGCACAGAAGGTGGGTCTTGACTTACCAAGGGATTCTCACTTTATGTAATGTTTCCAGCAGTATTTGTATATCTGTATTCATTGACTATTTGGGGAGGTATTTACCAAATGCTGTTTCTGATAGTCATTTACTCAAGTTCATATTTTTCAAAGGTGGTAGAAATCTCTAAATGCTATTTCAATTTCACTGATCCTTCAAAACTGAGAAAGAGAAACACCGCAGCGTAGTTAGAAGGCAACGGGCTTTAGTGTTAGAGACACCGACTGATCTTAGAGTTTCCAGATTTGCCAAGTACCTTTTAAGTGTATGCCCGATGCAATAATTGCAACAAATGGCAGGGGGGGGAGGGGGAGAAACAGTATTCACTTTTTATCTGAAATTCAAATTTAACTGTATTTGTCTGGCCAACTTACTTGTGTTGGAACAATAACGTCACAAATATAAGTGGGTTTCCAGCCTGGCCGAATATCGGAATATCGCGGGGAGTCTTTATAAATCCCAATCCTCAGCCCCAATGATCTAATGATAATTTAATCATTACATCAGGGTTAGGCCATAGGCATGAGTGTGTTCTAGGTTTCCAGGTGGTTCCCAATGTGCCAGTAATAACTAAACTTCTGGCTCTCTAACTATATTGTGTATGAGAATCACCCAGAGAACTTACCAAGATGCAAATTGCTGGTTTCATCCTAAGAGATTCTGAGTCAGTAGGACAGGAGGGCGATTCAAGATTTTCTGTTAACAAGCATACGAGGTGATTGTGATGAAAGATCTGTGACTCACACTGTAAGAAACCTTGACTTTGCCTCTCGAAACCTGTAGCGACAACATTAAATACAGCGAAACTCACTGCACAAGTTTTATTAGGATTATATGATTTATGTATACATGCTGACGAAATTAACCTAAATCGTTGAAAACATAGTCATCGGATTCATTCTCATCTCCCTAAGTTCCACCATGGCCCTGAAGTTTTTCTGGATTTCTTCAGTTGTTCTGAGCCCCACCTTTCCCTTCTACTCCCTATAGGACAAGGGGTTTATGTCACATAGCTTAGTCCAAATTAAACACCATTTTATGCTGATCTTTCTAATTTCAGGGGTGCTGATCTTGTCTTCCCAATGGGTGCTGAGTTTGCTGTTCGTGAGTAGAGGTAACAAGGATCACCACTGTTTTTTGAATTACTCATCCGATGATCCTGAAACCTTGGTATTTTTATCTCCATTGTCCAAGGCAAGGCCATGTCTTCTGGTCAGTCCCATTGGGAATTCACAGCTCAGAGAGCGTTTTCGTGGCACACAAAACTCTGCCTTTTCGACTCCAGGCCAGATATGTCTTCATGACCCACCCCCCTCTCCTGAAAGCAGATCCTGTCTCTCCAAGTCCTTGGTGCACTTCCCCCACCCAGCCCCACTCTCAGGACATAAGCCCCGCCAGCAGCATGTTCCCACCAATTGAATGGCCGACGTGTTATGGAAAACACACTGCACACGGAAGGAGGACTTTTTCCTCCTCTTCCTTGACTCTTGGCGCCTGCACTTCCACAATGCCTTCTTGGAAGGACATGAATCCAAGCAGTCAGGCATCCGTCTTCTAACCCAGGGCCACCTGGGGCTTGCCTGAATGGCCCAGGCCCACTCAGTTTGAGAGTCAGGAAATTACTGGCTGCAGGGTCAACTAGGACCTGCTTAGAAAAATAGCTCGCATTGTTCTGACCACAGGGAATAATATCCACACATCTCCTAACGCCACCCTGAGGAACAATGCCAGCACTTACCGGCTCTGTCCCCCACTCCACCAAACAGATAGGCTTCCCACGGGGTAGGCAACTAACAAAAGTTTTTCAGTTGATGTAAGGAATATTTAATGAGTGACACAGACTGGATTCTATGTGTGGTTTTCATTTCCCCAAAGTTCTCAAGTTCGTGTGCATTGTGTATGGGCAAAGCAGAGATTTTGGAGTCGTTAGAAAGGTCTGGGTTCCTACCCCAGCTCTGCCACTCTTAATAGATATAGGACTGTGGACAAGTGTCTTAAACTGTCTGAGTTTCTATAATCAGGATGCACCCTAGAGGACCCGGTCCTTTGTCGTTAGTCCTGAGAAGTATATTTCTGTTGGTCACCATGAAGATGCTCCAGGGGTCACCCCGGGACTCTGACAGACAGAGGCCTCACACCTGACCAAAGGTCACAGACTGGGATACTCAAGGCCGCCTGTAATGCCACCCCTGGCAAGCTGAGGCTTGTTGGCATAGGCATAAGCCCTCCTGACACACGTAACCTGCATGAGCCACCAGTGAAGTCATCTTGGGATACCCAGAGAATGTGGCAGTCCTGCTTCCTCTACCTCTGAGGTCCCCTCCATGTCACCAGGACACAGCCCCAAAATAAGAAGGGTATAAAATATGCTGAATGTAGTGACCAGCACCTGGAAAGCTGCCTACTGAAAGCGGATGCGTCTGAAGCCACAGGAGGCAGGCCTGGGGCCACAGAAAGTCAAGGGTGATGGCAAACCTTAATCTAAAGCCAAGGCTCGGGTCTGGCTGATCCCTGGGGCAACTCCTTTATCTTCTCTGCATCTCTCCATTTTATTATCTTAAGGAAAGAAAGAATAGTTGCCTGGTCAGATGATTGTTATAAAAGGGAACAGGATATTTTCCTATAATCGTTAAAGTCTTGCCTGAGTCTTTCTGCTCCAGGAAAATCATGGGCTGATTATGAATAGAAGCAGAATTACCTGCCAAGACATGGATGGGGTTGGTAATATCAGCTACTCTCACTTTCTTTATTTCTCAACTGGTAATAAAATCACAGTATTCACAGTAAATATTAAATGAGATTGGTTGTGGGAAACTGCCTTGTCAGCATTAAGGACATAAGAATATTCACTTTTTTGGGGTTTGTTTTGTTTTATTATATCTATCTATCTATTTATCTATCTATATCTGTAAATGGGGCACACTCGTGCCTCACTTGGGGCCACCAGCTCTCTGAGCTGCCTCTGCTCACTGGGAGAGAACCTGGGAAGGGTCCCCAGTGTGCCCACAGCATGGAAAGAGAGCATCTGAACTGACCACTGGCTCAGGTCAGGCACCAGGCAAGCCAGGCAGCAGACCTCATCAGCAGAGTGAGTGAGTCAGTCACAAGGCTCCTCGAGGTGCCCGGACAGAGCCGGTAACGCAAGGTTGGCCAGAAGTGGCTCCAAAGGGCTTGCCTGTGTCAACAGCACCAGGTGGAAGAAGTCACCCATCATACCATTCCCCTTTCCTCTGACCAGGGTGTCACTTCTTGAGTAAGACGGCTTACCCCACATATCAGCTAACATGGATTAAAGTCCTTAGTACAATGCCTGACATACTGCCCTCGAGTAATGATGATTAACTATTACCATTATATGAGAGTTATATGAAAGAACACCTTAGAAATTTCAGAAGTAATATGAAAATATAAGGGCTCAGTGCAAAGAAATTCACTAGTTCAACTAATATCTGAGTGTCTACTGTAGGCGAGGTCCATTTCTAGGCCCTGGCAAAATAGCTGTGCACACAGTTATACAAGGGTCATGAAAACGGAAAGAATATTAATAAATACTCCACCTAATTTCAGATGGCGGTAGATGCTATTAAGAAAAATAAGCCAGAGTGTAAAATGAAATGGAGCCACATTGAGGGAATCCGTCTTGTAAATGGTTGTCAAAGGATGTGAAATCTCTGAACGGGGCAAGCATGTGAGTTCTACAGAGTCAGCAGAGTGAGAATTCACAGAACCAAAGGAAAATGAAAAGATCTCAGACTGCAGTAACCTTGACACGTCGGAGGGATTGAATGTTAACCAAAGAGGTGGTGGAAGGCAGTCGGGTTGAACCAACAAAACTTTGCAAGTAGGTGGATAGCATCACGTGAGGAGAAAACAAACTGAGTGAGTAATGTTGGTATTCACCCAGAGGAGGGGGTAACTAGAGGAGGAGAGATTGTGAAATAAAGTAGCCAGGAGCTTTATTTTGCACATGGTAAGTTTGACAAGCTTACTAGAGGTCGAGAGGAGATATTGAACGTGCAGTCCAAGGAAGAGGTCAGAGTTGGGGTCCCTGGCACATAGTAGGTCTGTAAAGCTATGGGCTCGGATAGGATCTCCAGGGAGAAGGATCAGGTAGAAGAAAGGGCTGGTCACACAGCCCTGTAGACTCTATGTCATGGGAACTGAGCAGAGCGGTTAGAGAAAATGGCCACTGAGGAGGAGGAGGGGCAAGGGAGTGTGGGATCCCGAAGGCAAGTGAAGAATATTCTAGTAAAGACTAGTTAAGTGTGTCGCACGCTGCTGAGAGGCTGACGGCACGGAGAGCTGGAGAACTGACCTTTGGATTTGGCAAGACGGGGATTGTTAATGACCTTTATGAGAGCCTCATCAGATACCAGTGGCGGCAAGATAGGGAGAGAACAGGAAGTGAGAAAATTAATTCAGCGAATAAATTTCTTGAAGACCTTTGCTATAAGACAAAGCAGACAAACGGGGTAGTGCCTGGAGGAAGTTGTGAGAGGCCAAGATTGTTTAGGGAGTGTTTTCTTTTTAAGACGGGAGATATAGGGCATGTTAATAATTAAGTCAATGAGGATAAATCATGGGCTGGAATAGCGTAAGCAAATGGAGCCCAGTGTACAAGTCAGAGGCTTGGCCTTAGGATCAAGGGCACCCCATGTCCTGATGAAGGCACAGGGTGGGAAAATGGGGCTGACTTCACGGGAGCTGAGTCTTACTCTAGTCCCTGGACCCAAGTGGACACCTGCGTACGTCAGTTTCTTCTCACTGTCCAGATGTGTAACTCTGTCCACAGAATTCCCTATTATATTAGCAAGGACTCTAACAAGATTATAAACTTGTTCTGGGAGTGTCTGGGTGGCTCAGTCGGTTAAGTGTCTGACTCTTGATTTTGACTCAGGTCATGATCTCACTGTTTGTAATTCAAGCCCCACATGAGGCTCAGAGCACGGGGTCTGCTTGGGTTCTCTCTCTCTCTCAAAATAAACAAATAAATAAATAAACTTGAACAAAAAAAGAAACTTGTTCTGTAACACAAGTGTTAGTACTTGGAAAGTCATTGACCTTGCTTTGCTCTACAAAGGAGTTTTCCATAAGTTCTTTTTCTTTGCCAAGCACGATCCATTTTAGTAAGTTTCCGGGCAGGCTTGAGTACTCATTGAAAAACATTATGGAAGCTTATCAATCCTGCCTCTCATTTTGGCTCCATCAAGGAAGCACAGTGAAATGATGGTCTGGGACTAAGTGAGGAATTCTAAAAATCCCCTGAGTGAAGAGAGGAACAAGGAGAGAAGCGTGAGGAACCAGTTCTTGTGACTGCCCTTCCTTGAAACCAGGTTTGGGGAAGTTAGCTTGGTAATTACTAAGTATCTTCTTCTGCAAAGAGCTTATGTTTTGGAGGGAAAGTGCGGGGCTTGGACACCAGATCCTCTCCTATGACCTGCACATCCGTGATTTAACCCCTCTGAGATTCCATCTCTCGGCTGGTAAGATTCTACTGACAAGCATCTCTTGGGAAGCTATCATCGGTTTAAAATGTCCATAAGTAGAAGTCGGGACCTACAGCAGGTGCTCAGTTGGGTCTATTTCCCTTGAATTCACCGTTTGATTTTTAAGCTAATTAAGTGTATTGGAAAAATTGATGGAATAAATGGAACGTCGGGCATTTATTGAATTTCAGACAGTTTCAAGGTACTATGTATAATACAGAAATCACAATAATATCCCTGCCCCCCAAGGCATGTATATATAAATATGTCATATAACCTATATATATATATATATATATATATATCATACACTAATATAATATAATATAATATAATATAATATAATATAACATCACATAATTAATGCCATAATCACCACTAGCATTTACCTGCAGAGTAGATGGTTGAGACTGTGATATTTGTGGCAATAAGTTAAAGAACACTATAGTCAGATAACTGTGCAGATAATTTTGCAGTCGGATAACTTGCATGAAGAGATTTTGTGTGAAAGGTCCTGTAAGGTGCTATGGTGACATGTATGAGATGCAGTCCCCCTCCCCTTGCAGCATCAGAAACATAATTAGGAGCCTCAATCGCACATAATTTATTACATCACTCAACACTCTTCTTTTTTTTTATTTGAGAGAGAGTGTCCACATGCAAGAGAGAGTTGGGGAGGGGTAGAGGGGGCGAGAAGGAGAGAGAGGATCTTAAGCAGGCTCCATCCTCAGCGCAGATCCCAGTGTGGGGCTCAATCCATGACCTTGGGATCATGACGTGAGCTGAAATCAACAGTCTGACACTCAACTGACTGAGCCACCCAGGCACCCCTCTTCTACACTCTCCTGGCAGTTTATCAGGGAAGCAAGGCTATTCCCTTACGGACATTATATGCTAATGGAAAGACGAATAATATAAACAACTAAATATATCCAATTACTGTGCTTAAATACATACCATAAGACAAACTAGAATTTAAAAAAAGGGGGAGGGGGCACCCGGGTGGCTCAGGCGTTCGGGCATCCGACTTCGGCTCAGGTCATGATCTCACGGTCCGTGAGTCCGAGCCCCGTGTCGGGCTCTGTGCTGACAGCTCAGGGCCCGCAGCCTGCTTCGGATTCTGTGTCTCCCTCTCTCTGTGCTCCGCCCCTGCTCACACTCTGTCTCTCTCTCAAAAATAAATGAAGATTAAAAAAAAAATTTTTTTTAATGTGTTTATGGCAAAGAATTCCAAAGTCCACGGGCTTTCTGTCACACCAGGGGTTGGGAAACTATTGCTAGCAGGGCATATCCAGGCCAGGTCTTCATTTTGTAAATAACGTTTATCAGAATACAGCCATGGCTACCTTCCTGCATGTTATCTATGGTTGCTTTCCAGCTACAACAGCAGAACTTAGATGCAAGAGAGACCATACGATCCACAAAGACAAAAGTGTTTACCATGTGGCCATTTACAGAAGAAGTTTCCTGACCGCTGTGTTACACTCTACTGGGCACAGTACAAACAGAGATTTATAGTCAACTACATCAGTGAGGCCAGTTTGGGCTGTAAGCAACAGGGAAATTATATACGCTCACATACCAAGAAATTGGCAGTGTGGGAGCCACAGGATGGGTAAGTTAGCAGTCAGATGTCGTCACCAAGAGCACAGATTCTTTCCTTCCTTCTGCCCTGCTATGTCCAGTGTAAGCATTCTTCTTTGTCTCGTTCACCACTGTAGCACCAGTGTTGGGACAGTGCTTAGAATGTAGTAGGTACTCAATAAATATCTACTAGATTAATTATTGTTTAAACATCTGAGTGTGTTTTGCAGAGTTGGGTAAGGGACCCAAAGCCTGAATGAAAGGCCATTAAACAATAAAAAGCAGTCGTGGCAATGTCACATTGCCATATGCTGGGTCTGAATGATCTCAGCTCTCTATATAAGAGCTAATGAGAAAAGCCAGCATCAGGCGAAGATAAGTTCTGGGGATGAGAATGATAATCTAGCTACTCACTTTGTATACTGGCCACCACCTTGGAAAAGCACAAGAGATGCCCAGGCAAAGAAATAGTTGCAAAGTAGACCATTTTCGACAAGTATCCCTGATGGCCAGCTCTACGTTTGCTTATGGAGGTTCATACAGAATTAAATAATGCAATGACTTGAGAACTTTGACTGGACCTGCTCACTGTGTCGGAATTTTGGATAAAGGAGCAAACAAAAAACGACAAGGCATCTGCCTTCAGGAACCACATAAAGCAGAATGAAGGAAAGATGCATAAGGGCAGGATTTTTTGGAGCAGGCTATACCTCAGCTGAGACCTGCAGAATGATTGGGAAGTTTTCCAAGTTACAAAGGGCAGAGGAGTGAGTCATGCAGAAGAAGCCACCCGCTCGGGCTCAGAGATGAGAATGTGCCAAGCTGAGTTGTCACACATGCCCTTGAGACGTTCAGTATCCGGACTAGGAGTCAGGAGACTCAGGGATGAATCCCAGCTCTGAGTGAGACCAACTCACTTCATTCATTCATTTACAGTCTCTGGGCAATTGAGAGATGCTCAAAGCACCTTAATTTTCTGACACTCCTCATGCCTTAAAAATGAAACAAAGAAATCCTTAAAAACATTTCCATGTAATATTGACTCGCTTTACCAGAGAAAATATCACCATAACAATTATCTTAAGATCAGGTTTGATAAAAATAATTTATTAGGTCACTGTAGCAGGAGGGGCCAGGAAATGGGACACAACTTTAAATTTCCATGAAATTTTTTTTTTCCTCCAGATCCTGTAAGTTTCAATGCTATTGCATGTGTAATTTCATTTGGAGGCAATAACAAAGGTCTAAATTCGAGGACATTGCTTATTGTAAGACTCTGGTCCACATTACAATGCCCAGTCCAATTTAATGACTATTTACTATTTATTAGTACCTTCTAGGACCATCCTAGGGCTAGGCATGGAGACATTGGTCACGAAACAAGTATGGCACTGCCCATGGTCCTGACAGCCCCCTGGAGATAGACGAATATTAAAGAAACGTCAATAATTTGATTACTCCACATCATACTAAGTGCTTTGAAGACTAAATAATTTCTCTCTAGGTTTCAGTTTCTACATTTATAGAAAAAGAGGGTAAAAAAATTGCATCTCTTAGTTTATCCTGGTATTAGGAGTTCTACCAGTTAATCTGTCCATGGAGACAAACCTGCTCAGAACAAGTCAAATAAAAGGCATAATGTGATGATAATCAAAGGGACAGATGGACTGCTCAGGAAACACACAGGCAGAACTAGAAGCTTCCATTCAAGTCCTAAGATTAGATGAAGTCAGAGTTGGAAAAGAATAAAGAAATAGAGGAGTAATGACAGAAGTATCCTCCATGGGCATCATGTCCAGGGAGTTTTAAAAGCCAAAGGGCTCTTTGGGAGTATCCATTTGTATCCCATAAGTTCACGGATGAGAAAATTCAGCTTAGGAGAGGCTAACAGACCCACCCAGCGCACACAGTGAGCCAGTAGTGCCGAAATTTTAAGAATAGCATTTGATGGCATCTGGTAGACTTGTTGATTTTCCAGAAACACAGGTTAGCTGAGTCAGAAAGGTCATTCCTCCGGGCCAAGCAATGCCCTCACGTATGTAAATATTTCTCATCTAAGAAGAACAGAAACAGGAGAAGACTCAGCCTTGATCTTTAGAGGTCATGAATCTAAACCCCAGGAATATTGGTATATTGGGCTAATGAATAATATTAGCGATAAACAAGAACTGGGAAGGGGTTGAGGTCATGGAGAAGGAATGAGGAGGAAAGCACTTAACATTCAAGAAGCACCATCCTCGGAATGGATCACAGAATTTATGATCTTAAGAAGGCAAGTTCTCTACTGGTTTCTTGACTGGATCTATTGCCCACCGAGGGTGGGGTATCCTGCGTTTCTTTCCCTCCTTGGCCTCTGAACCAGATCTCAGGTCTGCAAACTTCTCAGAACTGGATCCTGAGAGAAGAGAGCCAAGATGAAAGGAGGGCTCCCCTCCCAACAGGTTTTCCTGATATCTAAGCTAAAGAACACTCATCTGCACTTTGAGGAAAATGCAGACAACATGACTCCTTTTTAAATCCCTCCACCAGTTTAAAAGGAAGGGGTGTCGTTTCTCTTTGATACTTCAACAGAAACTTCCCTGAGAAAGCATGAGGCTTGACAACGAGACAGATCTCAGCAAGCAGATTTGTTCCTTAGGACACAAAGTGCATTTCAATTTCTGTCATAAATTGTCACCTTCCTCTTCACTCTTTTCAAATATTTCTGGTTAGATACTCATCCAATACATATATTTTGACTACACACTGTCGATTTCTTGTGTCTTACAGTTCCACCATCCCAATTTGCAACAACTACATCTAGATAAATTCTGTACTAGCTAACATTTTCCAAATTCCTTGTTTGAGAAAAGGCATGATCCTGTCATTACATTTTTCTACAAGTCATGAATGTGATTAGCACGGTGCCCCAGAATATATCTACGCTCTTTTGAAATAAATATGTGAAGCACGTATTAAAATGTGGAGCTTTTTTTTTTAATTATTCTTAGCAATTTAGAGTTCACGAATTACATTTAGATCCGTTATTTCACTTGTGCACTCAATAGCATCAGACTCCAACAAGTGGTACACAACTTATTTAGGAGGAAATTAAGGGCCAAAGTTTCTAACTGACTTCAGAAACTGAGGCCCAAAGCACCTCCGCTCTTTGTGCCAGACCATGCACCTCCTAAGTGTGAGGACAGGTAGGCTGTCCCTCAGGATTTAGGACTGTGAATGACACTGCAGCTTATTAGGAAACAATAAGCAAATCAGGAAATGAACAAATGGGTAAATAAAAATGGATTCAAGAACTACCATTTGTATACTCTCCTTGATTACAAAGGATAATCACGCATCTCGTGTCAACCTGACAAAACCCCAATCAACTTACAAAAAGAGGGACACAACACTTAATCTCAAAAGAATTCAAAATCAGCAGCGTAAGCTGAATGTTTAAGATTATAAGTAGTATTATTTATTATTTATCTTTCTCTTTATTGAAGCCGTGCATATCTTGAAGTAAAGGAGTGTTCTGTTAACTTCTTTACCCCAGAATCAATAAGTTGAATAAATCAGAGGATTAATTGAAAATGAGGAAAGAGTTCAGTATTTTGAAGCTATCATAAAGACTGGCTAAGACCTCATTCTTTCCTAATATCTGATTAAGAATCAGTTCTGACATCATGTCAGAGAGCAAAGCAGAAGCTTTGGAGTCCAGAAAGATCTGGAGTGGAATTCCAGCTCAGCAATTTATTAAATGGCTATAGAGTTTTCTTAACATTAATTAGTACCTCGCCTCCATATCTTCATTTTTTTTTAATGAAGATAATAATTCCTCCCTGGTGGACAATACACTTATATAGAGATGACATAAACAACTTATCTACTTGGCAGATACTTACACACCCTGTCCCTAATATGAAACTGGAGGCTTAATCTCATTGTCAAATTCTTTTCCACAATGGAAATCCACTGGATCATTCTGTAACAGGGTAACCTGATTTCCGCCTCAGCCATTGTTGTGAGATCTTAGAGAAGTCACCAAGATCTTCTGGACGTTAGGTCCCCTTGCTAAATAAGAAGCAAAAAGGTGGAAAGAAGGAATTTTATGACCTCAACCGCTTCTCTCACTCTTGACACTCAATTTTCCATAGTTTTGGTGATCTGTTTTCCTATGTGAAACGTATTGGGCAAAAAAAAGTTTTCCTAGTTATTCATACTGTGTTTTGTGGGAGTCTGGACTGCATTTCATATCATCACATATGATTTCTGTTCAATTGATCTCTAGAGGCTGACAGAGATAGTGTTGATAGACTGCAAAGATAAGGCATCACAACGTTGAGGAATAAAATAGGGGAAGACAGAATCAGGAACAGACTTGGGTGAAATCACACATGTTAGTTAAAAGAGGAAATATGAGAAATGGGTGAGGAAATCTGAGTAACTATGCTGATGGAAATTAACAAGGATAACAAGTAAATAGAAGTTGACATTAAAAATGATCCAGGAGTTGAAACGTAACATAACGTGTCCCACGGGATGTGGACTTTTTTTCAGATTATTTTCCCCACTGGAATGTAATTACCTCAATCTTTGGTGGGCTTCTCTCAGCAGAAAACTTTTGATGCAAAGGGGATGAGTTGGAAATATATGCATGGAATTTTAATTCTGTCACTCCGTGTGTTCTTCGCAACTTTGAGTCATCAAATGAAATTTTCACTGTGTCCACTTTGTACAGGATATGACCTGAGAGTCATTGTCGGTGATATTAGTTAAGGTAGCCCACTAAACTTTGTAACCTGTACAAAATACAAGGACTCCACGGAATAATATCAGTCAAGGGCCATTCTAGGTCACAGACAGTTGTGAGGGTGTAAGAGGCGGGGTACAAGTTTGCTCCATCGCGTGATCCGGGGACCCTAGCTGATGGGAATTCTGACATCTCCAACAGGAAGTTTGCTTGAATTGTCACAGAACATTAACGGGCATCCAGGGCAGCTTTTCACGGACTCAGCCGGGATACAGCCCGCAAAGTTTCCCCTACATTCCATTGGAGTGAAGTCTTCCTTACGGACACACCTAAGTGCAAGGAAGGTGGGAAGATTCCACTGCCTCTGCAAACAGGAAGAAGATAACGAGTGTGGTCAGCTGGCAGACTGCATCATGGGCAGAAGGAGACCTAAAGGAAATTCAGCACTGTTGTAGACACGCAAATTTCTTTCACACATGACCAACCAGAGAGACCTATAGACAGAGAAGACTGAGAACATGAAGTGAAGGATAACTGCTTTGCAACCAAGAGTGATCAAGGAAATGCTTTACAGAGTAAGTAGAAATGAAATGGACGTAATAGATGTGGTCAGTATAGGAAGTGTTACTGGACAGTCCATGGGTCATTCTCATAAAACACATCTAAAATGAACATAAAGTCTCTCCTATTCCACTGCAAACAGACTCTGTTATTAGGTGTTCAAGAGAGTCAGAAGTGAAAAGTAAGTGACCCACTCATCAGGGACTGACTGTCATCGTCTACTTGCTTCTAGAAGCATCCCTGTCCCTCCATCCCCTAGCCTGGACTTGGTTCAGTCACAGATTGCTTGATGGTTGTCTTTCTTCCTTCCACAACCACCACGGGGCAGGAAATTTTTCTGACCTGTTTAGCGCTCCAGCTCCAACATCTAGAACAACGCGCAGCACAGCGTTCAATGAATATTCATGGAACGGGGTGTACAGACTGAAGGTCTAGCTGACTGACCAAGGGAAATCATTCTACGTGAAGCCGAATCACAAAGATGAGTAAAATGGCAAAGCGAAAGGGACATTAAGAATAACTGAGTCCAAACCTTCTGTACAGTATTGAGGACACAGAGGCTCTGGAGAGGGAACAGATTTTTCCCAGATGACATAACAAATGTCAAAACATGTTTTCAAATACAACGTGGTGACTTCCCAATACACTATTGCCAAACTGGGCTATCATTTAACTGGAAACAGATTGTTCGAGTGTGTTTCTGTTGTTGCTGTTGCTTGTACTTACCCTTATTTAATTTTTATTTAACACTGTTATTTCCGATTCTTGGCAAAAACCCACGTGTTGCCAGTCATCCTACAGCATTGTATGACCATATTTCCTTTTGCAACACTGCACATCCAACATGGGAGACAAATGTGAAAACTCTATGACATAAAAATATTAAGGTCCTTAAAATATAAAGATAAAATATAAAGAATTATCAAATTTCACTAAAAGAGATAAACGTCTCCCCTCCCTGACCCCCTAGGTAGGGAAATGGGAAAAGGACAGGAGCACAAGGAAAGAAAGGCCATGGCCCCAGAGAGAATGCAATTTCCTTGTGAATCAAAAGAATACAAAAGTGAGAATTTTTTTCATAGCAAATTATATTGATTAAAAAAAATGATATAATCCAATATTCGCAAAGGTTCAGAGGACCAGGTATTCTAATAACTGTGGCGATATGTATCAAAAACTCATTTTGTTTTCTTTTTACCTTTCTTTTTGATTTAACATTTTCTTTTGTAGCAATTTGTCTTAAGAAAAGTCATGGCTGAAGGGCATGTAACTTCAAAGCTATTGATTGAATATGTGTGTGTTTTATATATATGTAAGTATAACATATGTGATAAAATGTATAAAATGATCCCGTGTATAAACACATGCAAGGGTATCCATGGTATATTATGACTGGTCCATGAGAAAAATACTGAAAAGAAGCTTCTAAAGCTCATACGATAAAAGCGGGAAGATAGACGACTATGTCCCTTAGTAGAAATAGTGCCTTGGTTTTAGTCCTATCTCATTTTTCAAATTTTATTAGCTATCTTTTATGTATTTTTAACTTCTAAATTTTCTTTAAATCCAAGTTATTTAACATATAGTGTAATAATGATTTCAGGAGTAGAATTTAGTGATTCATCACTTACGTCCAACACCCAGCTCTCATCCCAACAGGTGCCCCCTTAACACCCATCACCCATTTAGTCCATCCCCCCAGCCACCTCCCCTCCAGCAACTCTCAGTCTGTTCTCTGTGTTTAAGAGTCTCTTATGGTTTGCCTCCCTCTCTCTTCCTATTTCAGACATCTACTTGACAAAGTCCTTGAGGACTCAGACAACTCTAGGCTTTGTGAGACAAAGACAACCCTTTGTCCACCCCCTGCCCTGCTGAGAAGAACAAGGAGAAGGACAGAGCTTTTAAAGAAGCATTTGCAATACAAATGCTAAGAATAAAAATGTGTGAAATTACAGAATAGGGAATTATAAGAGGTGAAAGAATGAGCTAAATTCTCACCCTCAGTTTCCTCATCTAAAGTATAATCATGCCTGTCATTTTCCACTGATATTTGATCGCAGGAACATTTTAAAATTACACTCCATTCATAGAACCCAAAAAATATTTCATGCAAAGTAATGTATACTTTTGATTGAAATTGTCTTTTAGAGCAATCATGAAGGGACACATTTTCTTAGTATTAAAGTTTAATCTGCAATCAACATTGAATAACATAAATGTAGAGTGAAAATCTATAAATCAGATGTCCAACTTAAACCAGACTCTTGCCTAGATTGAATATACTGTGGTTGGTGACAGATGCAGTGTTAATCCTTTGTGCTCATGCATCAGGAGACCCCATGTGTTCTTTTAGATTTCTTAAATATGACCCAATTTTTGTTAAAGACAGATTGCCACATGTAGTAAGAATTACTCTCTTAATACGCTTAATTTATTTTCTTACATGTATTTGAAAGATGTATATATATATATATATATATATATATATATATATATATATATATATCACAGAGAGAGTGGGAGTAGGGACAGGGGCAGAGAGAGAGAGAAAGAAAGAGAGAGAGGGAGAGAGAGAGAGAGACAGTCTTAAGCAGGATCCACACTCAGCATGGAGCTCGATGGGGGGCTCGATCCCACGACCCTGGGATCATGAACTGAGCCGAAATCAAGAGTTGGATGCTCAACTGACCGAGCCACCCAGGCTCCACTTGAAAGATATATTTTATAAGAAAAAAATACGAACACTAATTTCCCCCCTGACACTAACGCTGATTTTTCCCCCTAGGATCTATGCATGTCTCTTAGAATTCAGGGGATCCATATGAGGTTGGTCATCAAAATCTCTCATTTCTTCTTTATGCCAGTGTAGAAGGTGACAGGGTCCAGAAAATATTTTGTAGATGTTACAGTCAAAAATGTAAAACTCCATTCATTGGTAGGAAGGATTCAGCTATTGAAACATGTACTGTCGACACCTCTTACCATTCACCCATTAACTCAGTCAGAAAACAAATATTTATTGAGTCTGTACAAAGTCCAAACCCTACATTATATTCAGGGCTATACAGTATAACAAGAGAATCTTTGTTCTTACGGTGCACCCATTCTAGTGAGTATAAAGAATTTAACCAAATGATTACACAAATATATAGTTACAAATTGGTCATCAGTACTCTGAGGGGAGAAGAAAAGGCTCTACAGAAATATATAACCAGGAAACCTGATCTCAGCTGGAGAATTCAGGGAAATGTGGTTTGTTTGAGGTGAGGTAAGAAGACCGGGGTGATTAGGAGGTAATTTGACCTCAGTCTTAAGGGCCTCCTTCCTGTTCCTCTCATGCAAGAGGAATATCCCTGCCTTAGGGAATTTCCGCCACCCCAAACCGCCCCCTCACCGCCCCCCACCACTCTGGGATCCCCTTCCCAGACATCTACAAGGCTGACTTCCTCATCTGCTGCAAGTTTTGCTTAATGGTACCTTCCAAATTCAACCTGCCTTGCTGTCTCTTTTAAAGGACAATCTGGGGGCACCTGGGGGCTCAGATGATTGAGCACCTGACTCTTGATTTCCACTCAGGTCATGATCCCAGGCTCTGGTCATGATCCCAGGCTCAGGTCATGATCCCAGGGTCGTACGATTGAACCCCATGTCGAGCTCCATGCCCAGCATGGAAACTGCTTGGGATTTTCTCTCTCTCCCTCTGCTGCTCTTCCTCACTTTCTCTCTCTCTCTCTCTGTCTCTCTCTCTCTCTCTCTCTCCTTCCCCCAAATGCATAAAAATAAAATTAAAAAGTATTAAAAAAAAATAAAAGGACAATCGGTAGCCCCATTCCAGCCCCCAAAACTCTTATATTCCCCTTTCACCCCACTACTGGATCCCACAGTACCTTCTAGCTTACCAGATTTTTTTTTTTTAATTTTGTTTTGTTTTGTTTTGGGTTTTTGGGTTTTTTTTGTTTGTTTGTTTGTTGTCAATTCTCTGAAGTAACTTATTAAGCGTAATTACCATTAGGAAAAATGTTTTCTCTGCTTTATTCACTGATGTATTTCAAGGGTTTGGGAAAGTGGTTGGATATAGTTAGTTATCTTAAAAAGCTAATTAATTAACTGATTGTTTAATTACCTAATTAATTGTACTGAATCACAGCAAATACACGACATAACAAAATGCTTGAGAGGCAGCTAAATTCGGTACCGAGAAGAAACGTTCTATTTTTTTTAAAAATGTTTTTAATGTTCATTTATTTTTGAGAGAGAGAGACAGAGACAGAGACAGAGAGACAGAGTGTGAGCACAGGAGTGCCAGAGAGAGCCAGAGACACAGAATTGGAAGCAGGCTCCAGGCTCTGAGCTGTCAGAGCATAGAGCCCAATGCAGGGCCTCAACTCACAAACCTTGAGATCATGACCAGAGCCGAAGTTGGACGCTCAACCAACTGAGCCATCCAGGTGCCCCGAAAAGTCATACTTTTAAATGAATGTATTGGATGGAAAAAAAAAAAAAAAAAGAGTTACAATCACTTATCCTACTTTCCATATGCCAAAGTTGAAAAAGAAGAGTAAAAACAAACTAAAGTATGTAGAACAAAGTAAACAACTAAGATATGAGAAGAAATAAATTTAGAAACAGATTTGGAAAATCAGCAAAAGTAAAATTTGGTTTTGAAAAGATCAATAGAATTGCTAAACCCGTAGTTAAACTGCGGTGGGAATGGGGGTTGGGGGAAGAAAGAGAGAGGAACAAAACTCACAAATACCAATATCAGGAACAAAAGCATGGGCATGGTGGGAGATTTTACAGATACTAAAATAGAATAAGAGAGTATGATGACCAACTTAAAATCAAGAAATTCAACAACTCAGGTGAAATAGACCCATTTCTTAAAGGACCCAAACACCTAAAATGACTAGAAAAAGAAATTAAAAAAAAAAAAAATCTAAGTACTTGTAAATAGGTTAACAAAACTGAAGTACAAAATCCATACCCAACAGTTTTCACTTGAGAATTCCATTAAACATCCGTGGAAGAAAACACACCAATGTTTGTAAGGAACGGTTTCCAATTCATTTTTAGAAGACAGTCTAACTTGATGAGCCATTGTAGCAAGCAGGAAAATACCCCATTCTAAGAAGTCCACCTTTAAAGTGTCAGAACTTGTGAATATGTTCCTGTATGTGGCAAAGGATTTTGCAAATGTGATAAAGTTTAGGGCCCTGAGATGAGGAGATATCCTGGATTGCCTGGATGGGCCCAGCCTAAAGACAAGCGTTCTTGTAAGTGAAAGCTGGGAGAAGGGACAGGACAGTCAGGGTCAGAGATGGAGATGTGACAGTAACAATGGAAACAGAGGTCAGAGTCTTTTGCAGTGTGAGCTCCTTCTGGAATCTTGACAAAGCAAGGGAACATTCTTCCTCTAATCTCTGGACAGGATACCGCCCTGACCACTCCTTAATTTTAGCCAGGTGAGACCCATGTTGAGCCTCGGGCATCCAGAGCTGTAAAGTAGTTAAGTTCCTGTTGTTTGAAGGCACTGAATTTGCGGCGACTTTGTTACAGCAGTGATTTGTTACAGCAGCAACGAGAGACCTGTACAGCCGCATCCGCAGGGCAAACCCAGGCATTGCTGCAGACCTAGTTTAGAACCCAGCAAGTCGGGAATCACCGATTCCGCTCACAAAATCCCTCTTTGCTCACAGTGCCTTCTCTTTCTTGCCGGGAAGCCTGATTGATTCAGAAGTGCACTGGTCAGAGTCATGAAAGCTGGTTTCTAAGTTCAAATCTATTGCTCCTCTGCTCTGTGCCCTTGAGTGAGCCATGTGATTCCTTTGGCTCGACATCGTTAATCTTCAAAACCAGGGTATCATGTTATCTCCATATTTTTGAAATGACAATACAGAAGATTAATTTAAGTGGATATGAGTCATTTTTATATGTATGCCTACATTTTTTTTTTAATTTTATTTTCCAAGTACAGCAAGTGAAGCTGGTTTCCTAGGTATTGTAGTATCTCAAAATTTCCTTTAAATAAGTAGTCTGGGCTTGTTTAAAAGAGAATAATTTAAATAAAAGTATTATGTAAATACAGGAGTAGTTTGAAATGACTAACAAATGAGGGTGGTATGAGAAAAACTGAAACGTAGAGAACAGTAGGCTAGGAAAAAAAAAAAAAAAAACCCTTGCTTTTTACTCCTCCTATCCAATCAGTAATGAATGTATTCATTTATTTATTCATTAAATATATACATATTCATGAGCGTCTTTTAAGAACAACGTTCCAAGTAAGAGCGCACCGGGTTGGCAATAATGAATGTGAAACAGTCCCTGACCTGGAAGGCTTCAGAGTCTGAGAGAGGAGAAAAATACACGCTTAAAATGGTAATGCACCAGGCTCAGAACTTGAATGGGGATACGTGCCTGGTCCTGCCAGTTTGTACCTTTGAGACGGTCAGTGTCTCCTCAAATTCCTCCTCCTCACAAGGTTCCAAAATGATCCCCTTAAAACACAGCTCTAACCATGGCTCTCTTTGTGTCTAAGCCAGTGCTGCACCAGCTATGGTCCCAAGACAAACGGCATCCACGGTGGCTTTTGGTAAAGAAAGTTTCGGTGATGGTTTTACTGAAACACGGCCACGCCCGCTTATTCAGGGATGTCCGTGGTTGCTTCCATGCTTTCATAAGTAGTTATGGCAGACACAGCAAGAAAACCTAAAATGTTTACTATATAGTCCTTTATTAACACTAAAACCGTCACCCTATTTTCTTTTTTTTTTTTTAATATGAAATTTATTGTCAAATTGGTTTCCATACAACACCCAGTGCTCATCCCAACAGGTGCCCTCCTCAGTACCCATCACCCACCCACCCCTCCCTCCCACCACCCATAAACCCCCAGTTTGTTCTCAGTTTTTAGGAGTCTCTTATGTTTTGGCTCCCTCCTTCTCTAACCATTTTTTTTTCCTTCTCCTCCCCCGTGGTCTTCTGTTAAGTTTCTCAAGATCCACCCTATTTTCAAAGCCTTCCTTTGGGGTCCTCATGTTGATCGGCTGAAACGCAAACTCCACAATACAGCATATGCAAAATTTATGATGTCATCCCCCGGCCTCTTCCTGAATATACCTAACAGGTCATCCATACCCTAAAAAGCATGTCTTTTCAAGATTTTTGGCCTAAGAAATTGATATTCTTTAGCCAGAGTTTCTCTCCTTCCTTCTCTATGTAGACAGTTCCTACCCAGCCCTTAAAATCCAAATTACTTTCCTCACTGAAGCCTTCCCTAACTGTCCAAGGAAAACTACGATTTCCTTATTTCTACTCTTTCAACACTCGAGACCCCAAATATACCTCTTAGAATGTTCTAAGTATTCCTAAATAACTTCACTGCTCTTGTTACAATGTTTTATTCCTTCTAATAAGATATTCAAGCAAATATAGAATGAATGAAACCCCAAATCATCCCAAATAACACAAATATAATAATCTCAAAAATAATTTCTATCAGCAATTAGTAAATATCATGTTAGCCGTCTCTCTATGCATATTTATAGAAACAAGGGTAAATAGAAATGATTTTATCAAAAATGCACATTTATGACCCAAACATATTCTAATAAGAAGTTTAACTTTAACCTTGCCTATATTTAGTAGAATACAAATAAATTCATGAAACTGAATAAATGTTAAATTTCATAAAGGTTTTTTTTGTGTGTGTGATAAACATTTATATTCTTTTGTTTTTTCCTTTGTTTTATTGTTTGAGACAGAGAGAGAGTGCTTGGAGGGAAGGGGAGCAGAGGAAAAAGAGAGAGAGAGAGAGAGAGAGAGAGAATCCCAAGCAGGCTCCACGCTCAGTCCAGAGCTGATGTGGGCCTCAATCCCATGTCAATCCTCAATCTCAACCTTGAGATCATGACCTGAGCCGAAATCAAGAGTCAGACTCTCAACCGACTGAGCCATCCAGGTGTCCCATGCATTTAAAATTCTTAAAAGATCACATTCTTGTTTAGAAAGATGATAGATAGATAGATAGATAGATAGATAGATAGATAGATGATAGACAAATAGATGATAGATAGATAGATAGATAAATTCATATTTTGAAACCTTACCCCACAGTACCTCAGAATGTGACTGTATTTGGAGATAGGCCTTTAAGGAGGTAATTAAGGTAAAATGAGACGTTTAGAGTAGAGTCTAATCCGAGCTGACTGGTGTCCTTATAGGAAGCAGATATTTGAACCCACAAAGACATACCAGGAGGATGGGGGCATAGAGGAAAGGCCATGTGAAGACAAGGGAGGAGACAGCCATCCGCAGGCCAAGGGTAGAGGCCTCAGAAGTGATCTCTCCTGCTGATACCTTGATCTTGAAGTTCCAGCCTCCAGAACCATGAGAAAATACATTTCTACTGGTTAAGCCACTCAGGGTGTAGGGTTTTGCTAGGGAAGCCCTAGCAAACTAATATGGTATTTTTATTGCATTAACTTCAAATTTCTCCCACCTCTTAGAACAAGAAATTCTCCTGAATTCGGTTCGTTATGTTATTTTTACCCTGTTGAAGTCTAAACTCCTTACGGGCTTATGTGTCCTCCTGTATCCCAAATTCTCACTTTGTTTACATAGAGATTCAGGTTTGGATTCAGAGTAATTTGATTTTACCATCAGACATGTGACGACACAGTCTTCTTTTGAGAATTCTTCATGGTGATACGTCTCTTGCTTGACCAGCTTTGTCATCAAGTATTTTTCAGAGAGATGGAACAGACACTAGAGTCCCTAAATTTGTTAGGATTGAAATTGTTGGTTGCCCCAAAAATTATAGAGCTGCAAAAAAAAAAAATTACAGAGTTAAATAATTTCTTTCCTTTAGTTTGTATACCTAGTCTACTAGCTTCTAGAATTAAATTGCTAAGGCATTTAAGGTCAGCTGGATGATGTGACCATGTAGGTTACTTGATCATTCTGTAACCCACTCTGTCCTCAGGGATATAGGGATCCCTTTCTATGAGGAGCACATCATCTTTAATTTGGGATTTTTTTTTTCTATTCTACAGTTGGATATTTGTTGTCATTCTAAGCAGTATCATGGTGATAAGCCTGAGGAGGTTAATATCGGTTAACAGTGTGTTTCCATATTGTTTCCACAAGTTTCCATATTGGCCACACATTCTTCATAAGTTTTAGTTTGGTGTGGTGTTCATTTCCTTTTATTGAGGTGAGAGTTTTCAATTTTTATTTAGTTGATCGTCACTTTTGACAGAGGCAAAAGAAGTAAATATCCCTTCAGACAGCCACCTTAAACAGGAGAAGCATGGCCACTTTCCACGTCTACATCTCATGCGAGGTCATATGTTTCTTGAGTGTAGAAAACATAAGGCCTGGCACGCAAATGTTCAGTAAACTTTGGCTGAGTGAAATAACGTGCAGATCCTCATCATCTCACAAATGCAGGAGCTGAGTGAAATATGTATATTTGGAGTCTATTCCAGAAAATACTGGTTGCTCACTTGGCCTTTTATATTTCAGGGAGCTATTGAATGAAACTGGCCCCTTGCATACATATCCTCCAGTGGAATCCCCTCCTGCCATCCACCCCAAAAGATTTGTTTCCTTCCTCCACTGCTAGGCTTTGGATGTCCAGGAGCAGATCAAGTGGAAGAAAAGAAATAGGGCCTCCAAGAGGCACATGAAGACTTTAGAGAGACCAGTATGTGGTTTGCAGTTTTCAAACCGGATCGTGGGGCCTCAGGAACTTGTAGGTGGTGTGGCCCTGCTGATGAAAGTCCCACCGTGTGGGGATGTGGGCAAACTGGTTTCTGATTCTGCTTCAAAACTTTTGATGCTCTGTCTCTCAAAAGTAATAGTCCACCGAGCTTCAGGTTTTAATTGGAAAATTATCTGGAACCTGTAAAATAAAGAAGTATTTAAAACTAGAGGCCATCAGTTGAGGCTTAATTGGTTATTTTTAGCATGTTACACAAATTTCAAGTTAATACCAGGATGGGGGGGGGGGGGGAGAGGAAGACCACTATATCAAGACAAGAAATTACTCTTTCAGACTGAAAAAAAAATGGCAGAAACCATCTCTTACAGACAAAAGGTATCAAACTGTTGAGTAATTGCTGTTTCCTCTCTGGCTCTGTCTGTCTGTATCTCTATCTCTGACTCTTCTCTGTGTGTGTGTGTGTGTGTGTGTGTGTGTGCGCGCGCGCGCGCGCCTCAGCCCATCAAACATATTGTATTCACCACTGTCAGCTCAACACTTAGCCCATTACCTGACTTGCGTTTTTATTTTGTTTAGAATACTAAAAAAAATATTGGGAAAAGTCATAAATGAATGAATGCATACCTATCAGAGAGGGGAAAGCATCAACAGCCCAGAGGGAGGAATTTGCAAGGACAAATAGAGAGCTTCCCTAAGTTGCTTAGTAGTGGATGTAGATAGAATGTTCACATTAGAGAAACATGTCTGTGAGGACCGTTACCATCCCTTACGTATTCCCTGAGCCTGTGAATCCAAAGCAGTGCCATTTTAAAAGACTAACCGGTGTCATGTGCGTGGTTGAGAGAAATGTCAAATAGACGTGTTGCTGCAAACTGTCCATTTAATGATGGTCCTGTTTTGTTTTTTTTTTTTATAAATATTGCTAATTATTTTTTTTAATTTCCTAAATACTGGCAGCCACCTGCCACTCAGAAAGAGGCAGGAGAGGGGCACCTGGGTAGCTCAGCTGGTTAAGTGTCTGACTCTTGATTTTGGCTCAGGTCAGGATCTCACTCTTCATGGGTTTGAACCCCACATCAGGCTCTGTGCAGACAGTATGGAGACTGCTTGGGATTCTCTCTCTCTCTCTCTCTCTCTCTCTCTCAAATAAAAATAAAAACTTAAAAAAATGAAAAAAAAAAAAGAAAAAGCAAGAGGCGGGAGATACACAGCCCTTTCCTAACAACCTGATGATAGTTCAGTGCATTACAATAGAAACCCACTTCAGGCCAAAGTCTTCCAAACGCTCACTGATAGTCACTTTGAAAAGAAGGGGAAAAAAGCACCCCAAAACAAAAACAAAAGACAAAAAATGGGGGCCTCCAAGATTAATACACCAGTGATCTGAAAGAGGATTAACCTGTCTCCCTGTCTCTAGGGCCAGATCAAGCAATGAAGGCCTTCGATAGGCAGAATGGCGGAGCTCTCCATACAGATGTTTTTAGGATAACGGGCCATGAAGGTGGTGGTTTGCCCAGATTTTTATCCCTCACGTTTGCAAAGGTGCTCCAGTCTGATGGTTTTCTAGTCAGCCTTCTACGTTGATCACGACTCATTTCACCGATGAAAAAGTATTTCTTACGTGTCTTATGCTAATTAATGGATCCTCATATAAATTTTGATAATGATATCTGAAGCACTTTAAATAGCTACTTGGGCTGTTGGTTTCTGATCCAGTGCTTCTAAAGCAATTTAAGTGCCACCAAATATAGATTAAAGTTAATTTGCGTGTAGGTATATATGTTACATTGTTTATAGTAAAGTGTTGTAAAGCAAATTGTCACACAAGTGATATAATGTTTACAATTTCGGGGAGGCTGAAAACAGCTCAAAGTGAAAGAAAACCCGGAATGAGATTTTGATGTGATCTAGTCATCATTCACTCACTCATTCATTCATTCATTCATTCATCCATCCAATAAACATTAATTACATGCCAAGACAAAACCCAATAAATTCATTGTAGTCACTCTTTAGCTCTCTGAATGCAATGTGTTGAGGGCACTGTCTTAAATGGATGCTTCAGCGTTTTAATAAACACATTTTTATATGAAAAATAAAAAGAGGAAATGCATATTGATTTTTAATTCAAATAGCTATGTCTCACGGGCCCTGGGATGACTCTTCTGGTCCCCAAGCACAATTTAGTCAGCATTACCTACTAGCTGCATGATACATATCTGAAGAACATAAACATGCCTATTAGACATCTAAAATTACACTTATTGTACAACAGAAACATCATAGTGAAGAAAGACCTAACGTGTTAGTTGACAACCTACCCTGGGTTTCTCGCAAAATTCTGAACATCTTCTGAGAAAAAGCAGAAATAGCATTTTTGTTCCAGACTACCATTTCAAGGACATTTGTATAAAAAAAAAAAATACTTGGAAGAAAGATAGTGTCTCCATCTGGAGCAGATTTGTGTACTGGCCAGGGTAATAAAGATAATGTCTTTTCCCATGGCAAGGAGTGAACACGTTTTCTAGCACCCTCCTTAAAATAAAACCGGGGTTTCCTATTCCCAGGCTTTCCTTTCTAGAACACACCGTACTGCATAACCAGGCAGTGTCTTCTTCTCATTGCAACACTGCTTGAGGAGCAGGGCCCAGGAAGCCAGGGCACAAACATTCTTCTAACTACTGCTATCTCTGTGAGCAATGGACCATTCGTCTTTGATCCAGGAGTATTGTGTTTTCCCTGAGTTACCATGAGATTTTGACAGGCCAACTTGTGCGTGTGCAAGAATTGTAAAACCTCAGACCTTTAAGAGTTCTTACAATAAACTTTATATTAAAAGAAAATTCTTAGCATAATCTTCACCTCCAATTATCCCAAATGTAGACAAGAGTAGAGATCATCCACATTTCTATTTCCTAGTTTCCAAAGACAATTGCTGTAAAACTGACCCAAAATGAAAAGTATAAAATGACTTCCAAGTCCACTGTAAGCTCAGCATCCCTTTCGCTGCATCCCCAGTCTCCATGGAACAATGTGAAGACCACAACAGAACTGAGAATACAATAGCCATGACTTCTAATTTGGATTTTGACACTCACTGGTCAGTCATCATTGGTTAAATCATTGGCCTCTTGAGGGTCTAATTTGTTCATCTCTGAAATGGAGAAATATTACATCTATTTCATAAGACTCCTGGGAAAATAAATCATAACATGTGTGTAAATGTGTCACATAAAGCCTAGCACATACTTGGTAATTATTAATACCCTTTAATACTGACGACTTCCAAAATTCTTGACAACTTGCCTTTAAAACCCTCTTATTGTGACAAGGCAAATTATACTTTTCTCCATATATAAATACATAGTTAGATGATACAGTAAACTCTGATTATCTATTCAGCGTCCATTCTCCTTTTCTTCTTCTTTCAACAAAGCGCTGTTTTATTCAAAGATTCACAAATTGGTAGTTCCAGAGATGGATTCCAATTAGTCTAAACCAATATATGTACCATGTTCCTCAGTGAACACTACTGATCCAAAGTGGACATATAACCTAAGATAATGCCATTGAACTGAAGGGAAGAATTTCTGTGGTTGTTCTATGGCTGAGGAAAATGTTATGGGTTGAATCTTGTCCTCTCCCACCCAACCATGACGATCTGTTGAGGCCTAAATCCATTACTTCAGAACATGACTTTATTTGTCAATATGGTTCCTGTGGACGTAATCAGTGAAGATGTCATCCTACTGTAGCAGGTTAGCCCCATCCAATATGACCAGTGTCCTTGTGAGAAGACGGCCGTATGAAGACAGAGAGATACACAGGGGGAACATCACGTGACCATGAAGGCAGAGACTGGAGTTATGTAGCTGCAAGGCAGGTAACACCAAAGATTGCTGTCAACCTCTAGAAGAAAGAAGTATACAAGGAAAGGTTTCCTCACAGAGTTTGGAGGGAGCATGATCCTGTCGACACTGTTATTTGAGACTTCTAGCTTCCCGAATTCTGAGACAATAAGTTTCTCTTTTTTCAAGCCACCTAGCTTGTGGGACTTTGTCATGGCATCCCTAAGACACATACAGAAAGGTTCTCTCTCTCTCCCTCTCTCTCTCAGATAAGTGGCAGCTGTCTGGTATCCATGAAGACAGCAAACCTGAGGACCAAGCAGGTGTAAGAGACAGGAGAAAATCAAAAGAATTATAATAGATTTGTGACCTTTCAAACCTGGAATCTCCTCAAAATCTAGGCTTCTTGTGTGAAATTATACACTTCATCAATGTACAAGCCAGTTTGAATATTTTTCTGATACTTTCCATGGAAAACACACATATATACACACATACATATTCACATGGTGATTACACACACACACACACACACAAAGTCCTGGCCCTTGACTTATTAATTATTTACGATTCCATGCACACAAGTTGTGTTGTTCTCTGTTTTATAGAAGAAAGAAGAAAGCTTGTTGTTTTCCAGCTAAGCTTGAATTCCTTGAGGATCAGTGCTAGGTTTTGTAATATGGAATGAGTGGAGCTCTAAATAAGGTTGGTGCTCTATAAACACTTATTCTGTTTTAGCACCTACCACTATGCTTTGTAATTATTCAATAAGTTATGGTATCCCTCTGTCTGCTCTTGAAGCCAGCAATATGTCTTGCTGTTGTATTGGTAATACTCAGCTCACAGCATTTAAGAAAGCCGTGCAGGGGTGCCTGGGTGGCTCCGTCGGTTAAGGGTCGACTCAGGCTCAGGTCATGATCTTGTGGTTTGTGAGTTCAAGCCCAGTGTCAGGCTCTGTGCTGACAGCTCAGAGCCTGGAGCCCGCTTTGGATTCTGTGTCTCCCTCTCTCTCTCTGTTCCTCCCCCACTCACACTCTGTCTCACTGTCTCTCTCTCAAAAATAAAGAAAGATGGAACAAATAAAGAATATTTGCAGTTCTTTTAGGAACCCTTGAAATATTATTATTAACCAGCTCTCCTCTCACTTTTTTTTTTTGGGAGGGGGGAGTATAGTCTTCTTCCTTCAGTCTGTTATTCATGGAATAGTTTTGGAAGAGTTTTGGAAATGGAAGAGTTTTGGAGTCAGGGGGGTGTGGATGGAAACTCCAGATCAATCATGCATTACTCTATGGAAACTGGTTCTACATATTTTACCTCTCTGAGCCCTGGTCCCATCATAAGAAAAAGGTTGGGAAGGAAGTGGTGATAAGAGTAATATCACTGACTTGCGGTGGGAATGAGACCAGATCGTCAGCTCGTCAACAGTCGACGATCATGCAACAGTCTTGCATGAGAGGCTGAGCTGGGTTAATTACGGCAAACCCAGGCTGCTATAACAAACACACCATAGGTTGGATGGCTTAAGCCACAGAACATTTATTTCTCACAGTTCTAGAAGCTAGGAAGTCCAAAATCAAGGTGCCATCTAATTTGATTCCTCATGAGAACCCTCTTCCGGGTTTGCAGAAGCCCACTTTCTTGCTGTCTGCTCACATTGTAGGAAGAATAATCATCTGTCTTCTTATAAGGGCACTAATTCCCTTCATGGGGGCTCCACTGTCATGATCTCATCACTCAACAAAGCCCCTACTCCGAAATGTCGTCGCACTGAGAAACAAGACTCCAACATGAGTTTGCAGGGGGACACAAACATTCAGCCTATAGCACTCGGTATCTGTTACATAATAGGTACCCAATACCTGTTTGGATAATTAACATGATATATGCAAAATGCCTCAAGCATAAATGTTCTGTAAGTGGCAGTTATTGTTAACGTTGTCATTATCGCCGTTAAAGTGAACGCAAAGTACATGTCACAAGTCCCCCTAGTGTATAAGCTGCTGTGATCAGGTTTAGGAGAAATGAGCCTGGGGAAAATCAGCTATATTCTGATGATAAGGTGGAAGTCTTGCACTCCTAAGGATAAGGCAAAACACAATTATGTTAACTCCCAATTAGAGCATGGAATCCATGAGTAGGGTATTCAATGAGGCAAAGATGAATGAATGGAAAAAACAACCAAGTAAAAATACGAAATCTGGAGCCAGTACCACGAAATGAACACATTGAAAAGTTAGAAGGGTCACAAGTGCTGAGTCCCCATTCTATTCTAGTATTTGCTGAGTGGCTTTCGAGGAGGTACCTCCCCCCCCCCCACAGCCTCAGTTGCCTTATTTTTAAAACTGGGGTACTTGTTCTCACTTCCTAATTTTTTTACTGGTTTAATCGTAGCCACATTTTTCAGAAATTAAATTTCCCAGCTATAGAAGTTCTTCCCCTGCTATTGCTAATGCTGTTTAACATGGCCAAGTGTGTGCTCCTTAGAAAAGCAGTGTGCGTAAGTCAAATCCATGACTTGTAATGCTTGCCTAGCAAGACAAAATAAAAAGAAACCTCAAACTACAGCTAGGAAAACTAAGCCTTTTTAGTTTTTAGTTTTTTTTTTTTTTTTAATATCTTCTCTGGAAGAAATATAAAATAAAGTAAAATAAAATAAAATAAAATAAAATAAAATAAAATAAAATAAAATAAATAATAAATCCTTCCTTGCTATTGAATGAACATCCTGTTGCTAAGGACAAACCAATTTTCTTTTCTTTTCCACAGGGAGTCACAGAGAGGATTACTGAGTTAACATGACTCTGAGTTCCCTGAATTTACCCTCAGTAGCCCAATCGTGTTGGGGTAGGAATAGTATAGAAATAATTACAGAAGGAGAAGGTCAGTGTAAACCACCAAGCTGTCCAATTATGAGATAAGAGATGGGAATGATTACCATTCTTTGGGAAATCCTGCCTCTCCTATGGTTACTGGTTCTGCTCTTGCTGTATTGTTAGCCAAAATTTCTCAGGGATAAAAAGCAAAACCAAAAATCTACCTCAATGAAAAGGGATGAAAAAGAAAACCTGGGTAATAGATAATATCCCTGAGTTCTCCAAGGAACAAAGGTTCTTTCTATTCAGCCTCCTTTTGGGCACTGAACACTCATTCCACAGATATTTATTTTTTTCTTTTTTCTTTTTATTATTATTTATTTTTGAGAGAGACAGTGACACAGAGTGTGGGGGGAGGATGGGGCAGAGAGAGAGGGAGAAACAGAATCTGATGTGGGCTCCAGGCTCTGAGCTGTCAGCACAGAGCTTGACGTGGGGCTTGAACTCCTGAACCACGAGATCATGACCTGAGCCGAAGTCGGACACTTAACCGACTGAGCCACCCAGGTGGCCACCCACAGTTATTTATTGAGCATCATCCACACCCAGAGCCGAGCACTGTGATACAATGGACAACAACATCAAGTATGAGTTTTGTCTTCACAGAGCTTAGGTAGTGAGGTTGCTCCTCATCAGATAATCATCAGAACAATTGCGACAGAGCATATGGGGCAAAGGCTACCTAGAAAAATACAGTTGTTTCAGGTGGGTTCTTACCCAGCCCAAGAGTCCATACAAGGTTTCCAGGCAAAGAGCGGTTTGGGTTGAGGCCCTAAACATGAGCAGGAATGAGAGGGGACAATGCAGAGGGGACAGAGGAGGTTTCCTGTCCAAAGGAATAGCACTTAGGAAGGACTCAGGAGGTAGAGAAGGAGAGCACAGGGACCTGGGACAATGGCACATGGCTGCAGTTAGGAATAAGTTGTGAAGCAAGGCTGGCAGGGTGGGAAGTCATCAGAGTAAGAACAAGAGACCTGAAGACTATCGGCCGATGAACAGATAAAGAAGATGTGGTATAGATAAACAACGGAATATTACTCAGCGATCAAAAAGAATGGAATCTTGCCACTTGCGACAATGTGGATGGAACTAGAATGTATTACGTCAAGTGAAATAAGTCAGTCAGAGAAAGAAAATATGTGATTTCACTCATGTGGAATTCGAGACACAAAACAGATGAACATAGGGGAAGGGAAGGCAAAATAAAATAAGATGAAAACAGAGGATGGCCAACTATGAGAGACTCTTAAATACACAGAACAAACTGAGGATTGACAGAGGGGAGGTGAGTGGGCAATGGGCTAAGTGGGTGATGGGCATTAAGGAGGACACTTGTTGGGATGGAGTTGCACCTAAGTGATGAATCACTGAATTCTACTCCTGAAACCAATATTACACTACATGGTAATTAATTTGAATCTAAGTTTTAAAAATAATAAAAGAACCCTGAGGATGATCTCAAGGAGCTTTGGATCTTACCCTCCAACCCTGGAAAGACAGCAAAGGGTTTTAGGCAGAGGGTGCCATGTCATTAGATTTACACTGTAGAAGTCTACTCAGGCATTGAATTGATTCAATACCCAGGTATTGAATTGATTAGCAAAGGACCCAGGTATATGACAGTCCACCAGTTAAGGTTAGTTGCCAGAGTTGGTTAGAATGGAGAAAGGATGGGAGAAATGGGGAAGAGTGGATGGAGCTGAGAGAAATTTCAGAAACGTTATTGGCGTGAATTTTGACAGACGCATGCCTTGCAAGACTACGTAGAGTTATAAGGCTAGGCTGGCATCCCACTACGTACAACAAAGACGCAGTCAGTATCGGAGGTCAGATCACATCACATCCCCACATGTGTAGGTCAAAGGAATGGTAGAATCTTGACCATTTCATTGGGTTCCCTTCATCTTGATAGGCATGCTTTGCTCAACACCCGTGGTGATTTAATCCATGTGGAAGTAGGTGGGTGCACGTTCTCTTCCTCTTTCAATACTTACAGCAGGATTTCTCTTGCCATAGAAGCACGGGTCTCTGGGGTGCCCAGGTGGCCCAGTCGGTTAAGCATTTGACTCTTGATTTCGGCTCAGGTCACGATCTCCCAGTTTGCGCGTTCGAGCCTCATGCAGGGCTCCGCAGCTGGCAGCATGGAGCCTGCTTGGGATTCTCTCTTTCCCGCTCTCTCTCTCTGCCCCTCCCCCACCTCTCAAAAATAAATAGATAAACTTAAAAAAAAAACAGGGGCAGGCCTCCAGAAACGCCACGGGCCGTCAGAAAACCTGGTTTGACACTTATCGTCCATGGGTTATCAACTCTCAGAAATGTTAAGAGACCCAAAAACTAAATAAAATAAAATAATGTGGTGTGACATACAATATGAAATAAAACAAAACAGATGTCCCTTGTCAGTAGCTAACACTAAACTCAGGCATACTAGAGAAAGTTTCAGTACAAAGCAATCAAGAAGCACACACTGCTGCCTATGGAGGAGTGCTTGGCTGGCCTTAGAGTGGTCAGGACAACATTTAATGTCTTTCCCAATCACCAGAAGTGGAGGACCGTGAAGCCTCGTGATGTCCCCAGACCCGCAGTGGATGTGGTGGTGCCTAGCGGGTGTTTTTAGGCTTTGTCAGTTCGTTCATATTTCTGTGACAGAGCATGTGGCATAACACTTTTATTTCAGAGCACTGTGGCCACACATCCATTCAAATAAATTAACGCTCCATCTCTACTGACCCATTTGTCAGAAATGCCAAAACGCGAGCTGACCCATATGACTCTTCCACTGAAAAGTACATATGAAGAGTGTCATTAAGCCTCACACTGACAAGCCCGGAGTAACGGTTATCTTTTCTTTTTCTTTTCCCTATTTGTCATAATAACACCGATTGAACCACACCTGCCATTCTGAAACATAGACTTCTTTCTGAGTAGGACACTCGGAACGTGAATTTCCCACTCTTCAAGCAATCGTTATTAAGACAAGACCCTGGAGAGAGAGGAGAAATGAAATTTATTGGGCACTTATTTTGCACTACATTTGGAACAGGAGTGATTTCATGTGACACCTGTAACCTCTTTTAAGTGACTGAAACTCGAAGCAATTAACATGCCCAGTCTCACTGGGTGGAAAGAGTCAAGACACCCACCCGGGTCCATCAAGCTCAGGGAATAGACACTTTTCCTTCTACCTTGTTGCCAGAAGGAATCTAGCTAGCATCCTTCCCTGAAGATCAGTTATTTGGCTCTGGGAATTCACTCTTTTTATAATCCTTGAGACTTAGCCACAATACATCTAACAGTTGTGGAAACTTTGGTTAGGTTTCTTGGAGGACACTGGAAAAAAAAAAAAAAAAGCAGGGGGGTGGGGGGGTGGGGAAGAAGGCATCATTCGACTTAAATAATTAACCGGAAGCTAAAAATTCTGTCGTAACAAAGCATGCCTTTTTGGTATCAGGCCAACACTATCCCTACGGAGCTGGTTGCAATGAACTTGTAAACACAACAAAGAAAGAGAATCGACACAAGTCCTCTGCTAAATTGTCCCATATTGACACTAGAACATCCAGGCTATGAAATATGCAGGAGATGCAAGGTTGAATCAAAGTGCACTCCTTAATTTGCACCAAACCAACTGAACAGTAAAATGTGATTTAATTTACTATATAATTTGCTTGTTCAACAAAGCTGAAAGATAACTCACTTAGTGCCACTTTGCTTATAAGTAAGCCGGTAACTGGCGGTGTTCTTTCAGCGAATGGCTTTGTGGTTGATGCCAGAGAAAGCCGTTTGAGTGGAAAACACACAAAATTAAGGGTCTGCTGCTGTAGTATTTGCAATGAACTCCTTTTGTCCTCATCAAGTTTATTTCCGCACAGAGGCAATAATGGCCCTTTGTTTTTCAAACTCGATGAAGTCACTGTGTCTTGCTCTGTGGCACACGGCTAGGGAACACTGCATGCGGCCAAATTTAGAAACATTTGGAACTCACGACTTGTGAATTTTGAACCAAACTTGAATCTTTTAAAAGCTCATCTGTTCCACAGAGCGTGCCAGCTCGGCTAACAGCCTTGCAGCAGGGGCTGTGTCCTCCAAGGGCTGAGCTGGGGTCCCTCGGCCCCTGGCGCATCTCCCAGTGTGAGACTGGGGGGCTCCATGACATAGGAGTTTTGATGCGATGAGATGGACACAGGGCAGAGCCCTGAAACCTGTGCTCCAAGCAAGAAAAATGTCCCAAACGTGAAATAAGGGGAGGCTTGTGTGTGTTGCCGACTTTTCAAATATCGTCTTCTTGGCTCTTGAATCTATGCGGTCTTTTGTCCATTAATGCCACACCAGGGTCGACCTGTATCAACCCATATCCACCACAGCCTGGAAACCGGCCTCACCCCACTGGTCTCTCCCACCCACGGTTCGTGACACACGCTGCAATCAGATTCAACTCCTGGAATCTCTTCTTGCACCGCCCACACGCTGCCCAAGGCCCTCTCGTTTATTATGTCAACCCCGTGCGTCAGGCGCCAGGCTGCTCCCTGGAGGGCATGGCCCCGACTGGACAGAGGAACAAGGACCAGATTTGGCTTCATGCAGGTAAGGTGTGAATTTGAGAGCTCAATGATGGGGCTCGTGGGTGTCTCGGTCCGTTAAGTGACGACCCTTGGCTTCAGTTCAGGTCATGATCTCACGGTTCGTGAGCTCGAGCCCTACGTCGGGCTCTGCGGCTGGCAGTGTGGAGCCTGCTTGGGATTCTCTCTCTCCTTCTCCTTCTGCCCTTCCCCTGCTCTCTCTCTCTCTCTCTCTCTATCTCTCTCAAAATGAGTAAATACATTAAGAAAAAAAACCTCCATAATTATCGCAGCGTGCCATTTGCTCTGGGAAGGGAGCTTCATGGCAGTGTTAGGGGCCCGGGCAGGTGATGAAGGACACCCAGGGTGTGAATCACAGAGCAGGGTGGTTCTCAGGGAGATCACGGAGCACAAGGCAGACAGGGGCGGGATACCTGGGCAACAAGAATGGGAGAGCACACCAGCAGCTCCAGGAACTACATTTGAGTCGCAGACTTGTCACCGACTGGATGAGGAAGTGTCACCAAGAGAGAGAGTGGTATGGAAAGGTCGTGTGTGGAAGAAAGTGAAGCTAAGTGGAAAGCAGGCGCCAGTTCCTGAAGGATTCACAGCAACCTGCTAATGAGTCTGACCACTTGTCCTGAAGACAAGTAGCCGGTTTTACCCAATGACTTATCCTCTTCCATAAAGCACAGCCCAGACACCTTTGCCCAGTATTCAGTGCTCTCCATCATTTGTTTCCAGCCTCCCCAGAAAAGCTGATCTCTCACTGTTTCCCCCAGCAAGCTTCTTTTCTTGCCCAACAAACACGTATTAAACATGTCACAGCCCCGCCTTCTGGAGTCTACATATTAAAAAAAAAAAAAAAAATTAAGTTTATTTATTATTTTGAGAGAGAGAGAAAGTACAAACGGGGGAGGGCCAGAGAAAGAGGGAAAGAGAATCCCAAGCAGGCTCCACACTGACAGCGAGAAGCCAGATATGTGGCTCCAACTCGGAAACCGTGAGATCATGACCTGAGCTGAGATCAGGAGCGGGACGCTTAACCCACTGAGCCCCCCGGGTGCCCCTGGAGTCTACATATTTGATCATGCCCCCGGTCTCCACCTGGAGCCAACATCAGGGATGCACACCTTCTCCATGTTTCCAGTATTCATTCATTAAATAAATACTGTGCATTTAGCCAGGCATAAGGCTAGGGGTTAAGAATTCATTTATTCACTTGATAAATGTTTACCAAGATTTACAGGACAGAAACTGTCCTAGGTGCTGAAGTGGTATTGATGAATAAGATGGGCGGGACCACTCCCCTCATTATGCAAGCATGATCCGTTTCGGAGACAAACACATGTATGAGCAATTTGAACACAGCCCAGCACATAGTAATATGATGGGAGAGGTCCAGGGAGCTATGATAATGCCTGGGAAAGAAACCCCATTTGTACTTGAGCAGTCAAGAAAGGCTTCCCAGGGGAAATGTTTGTGAAGGTGAAACCTACAAGAATTAGCAGAATAGGCAGGACAAAAGGGGAAAGAAAAGGCATCCTAAGCTGAGGGAAGACGCCACACAAGAATCCAGGGCTAGAGAGATCGTGGGACGCTTATGTGATATAGACAATCCCGTATGGCTAAGTACAGAGGGGACAGAGAGGCTCATGATGTGCACAGGAAGTCAGTTTCCTTGGAATAATGCATCCAGATGGTGCCAGGTGCTAAACATTCAATTACAGTTTCCTGAGTTTAAAACTGTGTTTGGGTTTATGGCGTGTGATCTGAGAGGCAGTGATATCAGAAGGAAGGCCCGCGCGGCTAGTGGTGATGCAGCTCAAGTCAGCCTTACGTGCAGAGTCTGCAAACGTCCTCGCCTCACTGTGTGTCCGGCGAAAGAGGCCGACTGAGTTGGGACGATGGGCGGCTGGCATAGAGAAAGAACTTTGTTCATCTCTTCTCTTGTAGGTGGGGAGCGAAAGCTCACTGAAGACTGAAAGGCAGACGCTGTCGTGTTCAGTTTCCATGGGGGTAGCAAAGACTGTTTCTATCCCCCCGCCCCGTGTCCCTTAGCCCACGTGAGCTCACCTGCAGGTACAGGACAACTTTTTTTTCTTCATGGGGACAGCTTCCCACCCCAAGGATCTGCATCTCCATGGTTTTTAGCCTGTGGCTTTTAGCCTGAGAGCTTTTTCTTTAACCAAGTTGACTATCTTTAAAGCACATGGGGCAACCAAGATGTAGAGGAGGAGGAAGGTGGTCACATCTCCAGGGGAATTTCTTTTTTATTTTTTTAAGTTTATTTATTTAATTTGAGAGAGAGCACATGTGAGGGAGGGGCAGAGAGAGAGAGAGAGAGAGAGACAGAGAATCTCAAGCAGGCTCAGCACTGACAGTGCCCCTGATGCAGGGCTCCAGCCCACAAACAGTGAGATCATGACCTGAGCTCAAATCAAGAGGCAGAGGCTCAACCAACCAAACCCCCCGGGTGCGCCCCCCACACAGGGCATTTCTTAACCCACATAAGATGGGATTCGGTGGAATAGCGTTCTGGTGCCATCAAAGTTCAGGCTCCGGATTCCAGGTTCTGTGTGTTGGCAACATTTGCTCATGGCAGTAGTCGACTTATTGATGCATCCATGTGGCTTCCTCCCTTCCCTCTCTGACTTTCCCATTTCCTCACTTTTGACTCCTGGGATCACTTTCTAAACAAGTCGCTGGCACCCAAATTCTCATCTAAGGATCTGTTTTTGCGGAAACTCAGACCAAGATACACAGCCCTGGATCCTGTCACAGAACCTACCACAGCCATCTTTGTGGAATTCACTTCCTTTTGCTTTTATCAACTGGTAGAAAAATCTTCACCGTCTGTAAGGATGATAAGACTAGCCCTGAGTACCATGCTGTGAAACTTTTCTTCCTCTCTCTCTCTCTCTCTCTCTCCCTCTGTGTGTGTGTGTGTGTGTGTGTGTGTGTGTGTGTGTGTGTAGGGTTGTGACGTAAAGTCCCTTTTTAAACTGCAGGTCATGGTCAAAAGCGTTTATTATAAAACTGCTACAGTGGATGACCACAGACATAAAGAACAACTGGAGACAGTGACAATTGCCTAAGAGGAGACATTAGAGGCCTGAACAATAACAGTGACAATGATGACAGAAAGGCAGCGATGGATTAGAGAAATAATTAGAACTTGGTTACCCCTTATCATGATGGCTTGAAGCCCCACCTCCCCCTCCAAAACAATATGATTGGCATGATGAGAATAATAATAATACAGTAAAAGTCATGCCAACGGCCTAATGAACCTGCTCGTTGTGCCTAGGAAATCAATTTCCTTGGAATAACTCATGCAAAGCAAAATATACAAAGAGTGCTAAGTGCCAAACATGCAATTACAGTTTCCTGAGTTTAAAATTGTGTTTGGGTATGTGGTGCACAATCTCTAAAATATAATTACTGAGGAACATAGTTTAATTTGTATCAGTCACAATTTACGGCTTGTCTATGTTTATAGAAATGATTACGGTTTGAAGCTTCTTGTGCCTTCCTTGATGCATAAAAAATGATTATCAAGCCTTTCAGAGGCAGCCGCCTTCCCTGAGAACTGGCGGCAACGGGCCCTTTAATCAGGAACAAGATCCTACAGAGCCAATGCATGCAAATATGCAGTCTCAGAACAACGGTTAACTTTTCATAATGAGTGTGTTGGAAAGAACTCACAGCGAGCCACGGCAGAAAGGGCCCACCGAACAGAATGCCTGTGATCAATGCTGACCGAGCACGGAATGCTGTATTCACTCTTGCATCGTGCTGCTACATCAAAACACAAGCCAGTTTCTGCCACCAAACTTATCATTTTAGCACTGTCAGTGTTTCAAACAGGCTCTCCTTGGATCCGACGCCAGCCTTTTTTCAAACAACCTGGTAGGACAAAAACTTAAAAGGCTTTCAGGTCGTAGAGACAGTCGGTGATTAGCCATCAACACTGCCATTAACTCATCGTAGGACCTTAGGCAAATCGTTTAACCGCGGGGCTTCAGGTTGGCTCATCTCTGTAATAAGGGGATCGAATAAAATGTCTTCAAAACACCCCACCAGCTCCCAAAGATGATGACTCCGTATGTAGAGAAGTATGATAAGTCTTTGAAAAGCTGTTCAGCTTAGGTGCGCACAAACGCACACGCTCACACACACCATTTTGGGGCTGTGAACTCTCTTAGGATATGTAGTTTCCTTTATGCATAAGAAAGGAAGAAGAAAAAGGACTGTAGACAATAAGTCTGCATGGCTTTGCATTTGATTTATCGTTCAGAAACAGTTTGGTTGTGGAAAATTGTCAGAAACTTTACCGGATGAAATCTGGTAGAAAAGAATGTGAATCTTGGATGGTCTGCATAGCATAGAGAGGGCCCCCTAAAAGCAATCTGTCTGGTCGACCAGCAGGCTCCACACCCTGTTCTTTGGTGGATAGTTAATGTTTTATTTTTCATAAGAATAAAGCAACTGGAGAGAGGCAGAGAGGAGAGTAACTGCTCTTAAAAGGATGCCCAGCTCCGAACATCATTATTATGAGACATTTAGATAGCACTTCACAGGTACAAAGTGCTCCCCAATCATCTCATTACTTTTGTATGAGCTACACGCTGTTGAATTTGTCATCCTATATCCCAAAGTGGGTCTGAAGGCAGCAAACACTTTCTTGCAGAATCATCATACAAGAAGCCACTTCTCTGTAAGCCCCTGAATGGGCAGTGATTATTCAGCCTGCCGGAGGAGTCTTGACATCAGAAGGGTGGTTTGGGGTGATAGGGTGGGAAATGTACTTTTAAACAGGTGACGCAGGAAGGTTGCTAGAAGGTGGCGTTTGAGCAAAGACTTGAGGGGAGAAGAATGAGGATACCTGGGGCCGTGCAGTCCAAGCAGCGGGAAGCCCTAAAGCAAAACCCCGAGATGGATAACTGCCTGGTGAGTTTGAGAAACAGGTCAATGAGGCTGGAGCAGAGCGAGAGAAAAGAGTAGGAAGGTAAGGTCAGAAAGGTGACAGGAAAGTCAGATTGCATAGTCTTGGGCATTCTAGAGGCTTTGACTTTTACTCCATGTAAGAAGGGGAGCCCTTGGAGGGTTTTAAACAGTGAGCGATGTTGGGGCACCTGGGTGGCTCAGTCGGTTAAGCGTCTGACTCCCGTTCAGGTCACGATCTCATGGCTCCCACGAGTTCGAGCCCCACGTCGGGCTCTGTGCTGACAGCTCAGAGCCTGGAGCCTCCTTCAGATGCTGTGTCTTCCTCTCTCTCTGCCCCTCACCCACCTAATGGTCTCTCTCTCTCTCTCTCTCTCTATCTCTCTCACTCTCTTAAAAAAAAAAAAAAAGAACAAATGTTAAAAAAAAATTTAAACACTGAGTGATATGACCTTCAAAGAGCATGACGCTGGCAGTGCGGTATTGACAATATTCATAGGAAAACAGGCAGGAAAATAGGGAGGCAAGTCAAGACGCAGTGATAGCAGTCCTGGAACAGGATGTAGAGGCTCAGAACGGACAAAGCAGTGGGGGAGGTGATGACTAGCTTCGGATATACATTCTGACGATAGAATCCAAAGGATCCCTAATGGTTGGAACATGGGATGTGAGAGAAAGAATCTAAGTGATCCCAGGATTACCAGTCTGAGCACCAGAAGAGTGGAATTGTGGCCAGCTGAGGTGGGGAAGAGTGTAAATCACAGAGGAGATCAGGGGTCAGGTGTGGAATTGGTGAGTTTGAATCGGCCACTGGATACACAAGCAACAGTTTCAAGTAGACAGTTGGGTGTACGAGTCTCGAATGTGGGGCTAGACTTAAGTTTTTTATCACCGTAAGCAATCCAGGTGGCATTTAAAGGGAATAAGCGTGGAAGGAAAAGAACCAAGCGCAAGACGGGAACCCTGAGGAAAGTCAAGAGACTGGGGAGGAGACCCTGGCAAAGGACCCTCGGGAAGAGCAGCCCCTGGAGGCAGAAGGAAAGGCAGGAGAGGGCCGCCTCAGAGACCACGTGAGGTAAGGATCTGGAAGGAGAGGAAGAGACAGAGTAGGTCAGATGCAGCTCAGAGGTCAAAGAACGCGCACTGAGAATTGATCACTGAACCGGATGTAGTGAGTACATCAGAGGAGAGCAACAATGGGGCAAAAGTGCTCCTAAGAGAGAAAGAGGAGAGGATTCAGACACATGGAGGAAGGAGTCTTTTCAAGTTATTTTACTGCAAAGGGAACAGCGTTGACAGCTGTTAGGGAGACGGGGTCAGGTAAATGTTTTGTTTAGACTTTTGTTGTTGTTGTTGTTGTTGTTTTTAAGATAAGATAAATAGCAGCATGTTTGTGTGCTAATGGGAATGATGAAGACACAAGGAGATTTTAAGTCTGCACAGAAGAGAAGGGAGCATGACTGGAAAAACATCCTGGTCTCGGTGACAGGTGATGGGACAGTGGATGCACATGGAGGGCTTGGCTGTTGGTTCCATGCATGGCAACACCAGGAAGTCAGGGTTTCTGGAAACAAAGTCTTCTGGGCAAGCAGATGTGGAGACTACCTCTGACAGATGTTCTTTTTTTTTTTTTTTAATTTTTGTTTAATGTTTATTTATTTTTGAGAGAGAGACAGGATGCGAGTGGTTAGGGGCAGAGAGAGAGGGAGACACAGAATCCGAAACAGGCTCCAGGCTCTGAGCCCGACACGGGGTTCGAACCCATGAGCTGTAAGATCATGACCTGAGCCGAAGTCCGACACTCAACCGACTGAGGCACACAGGTGCCCCAGATGTTCTTTATCATATCAGCCATTCACACTTCACTCAGTTTCATACCCTTTGTCTGTTGTCCTTCCGCTGATTCGTCAAGGTACCTCCCATAGGCTACTTTATTCGAGCCTGGAGTGTCCAATTATGTTTTGCGGTGGTTAGAAAAACACTAAAATCTGACTGGACTTTTCTATCCATTCCAGTTGGACATAGAGACAAAGCAGGCATAAGATCCATGAACACTGGTTATCTTTCCGTCTGTTCACATCTTCTCCAATGGACCTCGAGGGCATTATGCAAAGTGAGATAAATCAGACACAGAAAGACAAGTACTCCATGGTATCACTTACATGGGGAATCCAAGAAAGCCAAACTCACAGAAGCAGGGAGTAGAGTGGTGGTTACCAGGGGCTGGGGGTGGGGAACTGAGACATAGCCTTTTAAGGGTGCAGATTTGTTTCTAGAAGATGAGTAAGTTCTGGAGACCTAACCAACATAAGGATCGTAGACAACATAACTGTATTATGAACTTCAAAGTTACTGGGAGACTAGACCTTAATTGTTCTGCCCACACACACACACAAAAAAAAACGATAATTATGTGACATATTAGCAGTGTTAGCCAAGGCATGGGAGTAATTATATTGCAATATATAAGTGTATCAAATCAATGTTGTACACCTTATGCTTACAAGATGTTTTATGTCAATTATATCACAAGAAAAATAGATGATAGATAGATGATAGATAGATAGGTAGATAGATAGACTCTAGAATTGTGCAGACAGGAAATTTATTTAAAAAAAAAAACAATTTTAGGGGCACCTGGGTGTTTCAGTCGGTTAAGCGTCCGACTTCAGCTCAGGTCATGATCTTGCAGTTCGTGAATTCGAGCCCCACATCGGGCTCTGTGCTGACAGCTCAGAGCCTGGAGCCTGCTTCGGATTCTGTGCCTCCCTCTCTCTCTGCTGCCCTGCCCCCACTCCCACCCCACTCACATTCTGTCTCCTCTCTCTCCCTCAAAAATAAATAAACATTAACAAAAAAAAAAAAATGTAAGAAGAGAGTCACCATAGATATTTAGTGCAGAGAAACTCTGGAAGGTTTGGTGTTCTCCTGCGGGTTCCTTCCCCAGGGTAGCAGCCTCAAGACAGCACAGGGAAAGCCACACTTTTGTAACAGGGGGCAGAAGTAACCCGCAGTGCAAATTCGAATTTTGTCAGAGGAGAGAAGCTCCAAGCCATAGCTCCTGTCTTAGGAAGAAGGGAGAGCGCTGGAACCGGGAGCATCAGCAGGTCAGGAGGTCGGGGAGCTTCTCACCTTCTCCGCCTCCTACTGGAAACTTCCAATAACAGTCTGTGACTCTGGATAAAATTCTATCCGCTCCTCAGAGGTGCAAGATTCCTCAGCTGGCTTCCTTCTTAGGCTCCCCCCCCCCACCTCATTATCTTTGAATCCTGCGTTCATTTTGCGGGTTCTGTTTGCTCACATCAAGCTCTGAACACACGTTTTCTTTACTCGAGCCTACTTTAGCTTTCTTTTCTCTAACTAACTTACTTTACTCTGGCTTCCTTACTAGAGTAAGAATAGAGTGTATAATGTATACAACATACAAAATATGGGTTCATGTTATCAGTAAGGCTTACTATTAATAGTTGAGTTGGGTGGGGGGTGTTAAAAGTTATGAGTGGATTTTCAATGGCACGGGGTGGGGTGGGGAGGTCAGTGCCATTACACCCCACATTATTCAAGGGTCAACTGTACTTTTTTTTTTTTTTGAATTTTTTAATGTTTACTTACTTTTGAGAGAAAGAGAGAGAGAGAGACAAAGGCATGAGCAGAGGACGGGCAGAGAGAGGGAGACACAGAATCCAAAGCAGGCTCCAGGCTCTGAGCCGTCAGCGCAGAGCCTGACGCGGGGCTCGAACTCACAACTGTGAGATCATGACGTGAGCTGAAGTCAGACGCTTAATCAACTGAGCCACCCAGGCGCCCCAAGGGTCAACTGTACCTTAGAATCTTCTAACTTCACAATATTCCTAGGAAGCAAGTACCACTGTTATCTTCCTTTCATACGAGAATAATGGGACACGAGCATGTTAAATAAATTGCCGAAGGTCATAGCTAGGAAGCGTAGAGCGTGGATTTTAATTCAGCAAATATCTCTGCTTCTGGGTCCTAACTCTAAACTACTGTGTTACAAGGTATAAGGGAATGTTCTGGGAACACAGACAAAACAAGACCGGCTCTATTAGGAGCATCACAGACGTCACAGACGAGCCACCATTTGAGCCGGGGATTGGTAGAATTACAATCATACGAGCCAAAAAGGTTATGCACACAGTCAGCATCTGGAACCAGCAGTGTCTTCCCAGGGCTTCTCCCTCGTCAGAGCAATCGCACATCGACTCTCAGCCAGCATGCACCTTGCCCACTTATCTTTCTTTGCAAGCACTGATTAAGTTCCACTTTATCTACAAAGATGTTCCTGAGACTCTCTAATAAGAAACTCGTGACACATCTTGCCTGAATGATTCAGCCTTCTGGCGTCTCCTCCATCGTGTTATTATCTCTTGGATACTTTGGTTCGTCAGCCTTTATCAAATCCCTTTGGGTCAGGCACTACTTGTGGCTTGATGGAAAGAACGTTTGCTGTGAAGATCGATGTCCCGAGTTTGAATCTCAGCTCAGCCACTTGTCAGCTGCGTGTCCCTAAGGAACATATCCCGTCTACCCAAGCCCCAGCTTCTTTCCCTATATAACAGAGATGCTGATATTCAACTTATTAAACAAGAAAATCCTTAGGGTGCCTCATCCAGTATAGAACACAAAGTATTTAGTACATGTCATTTCCTTTCTCTTCAACAGCACTCAGAAAGTGCAGCAAATTTCTCCCAAAATGAGGAAAGATTTCTCAGACATTTATCACAATGATGCAGATGAGCTCAGCGTTGAGAGAAATGAATGACAAAATAAACTGCCAGAGGAGGGAAAAGGCAGGGAGAAGCCAGTGTCTGCAATAATCTTTTCAGGTCCTCATTGTGAAGCATCACCTAGACACCGAAGCTTCTAGCCGCCGACTTCTCCCACCTCTGCTCATGTGCTCACAGCACACCCCGAGGTGTTTACCAACAGGGAAAGAGAGCTACGGGTGGCTCAAAAAAATTTAAGAAACTGAGTTGATCTGGAGAGGAAACAGGTATTGCCAACACTTCTAAAAATTAGTGTGACCCAACAGAAGGAATGGTAAAGGCCAATCTAACCATTGGCAGAAAGGTTACTCTTGGCACTGATTTATTATTATATATTATATATTGTATATTAATCACTACATAGTATATATTATTTTTATACTTATTATTAATATATTTTAGCTTTAGTTTTACTTTTAGTTATATATTGTAAACATTTAAGAGAATTTTTAAAACAGATTTTGAGTCTTACCAGCTATTTAACCTTGGGCAAATTAATTCATTGTCCAGCCCCAGTTTTCTCATCTGTAAAAGTGAGGAAAATCCAGGGGTGTCTGGGTGGCTCAGTCGGCTAAGCGTCCGACTTCGGCTCAGGTCATGATCTCACGGTGCACGAGTTCGAGCCCCACGTTGAGCTCTGTGCTGACAACTCAGAGCCTGGAGCCTCCTTCTAATTCTGTGTGTGTGTCTCTCTCTCTGCCCCTCCCCCACTCACACTCTGTCTCTCTCTCTCTCTCAAAAGTAAACATTAAAAACATGTTTGTTTCTTTGTTTGTTTGTTTGTTTTAAATGAGGAAAATCCAGCAGATGCCATCAATGAGCGCCCACCATCACCACTTCTCAGACTCTGCTTTTCACAAAGACCTAGAGACCATCCCCGGAGGTCCTGTCGGGGTGTTTTTCCTGGGCGAAGAGGTGCCAGGGCTCAAGGGCAGAGCAAGCCCTGAGCACCGCAGAATGGCTGGCCCAGAAAGCCTCCTGGCCCAGCAATGCCTGGAGGGTAGTAGCTAAACCCATTCGCAATCATCCCTTGGTTGAGATAACTCTGAAGCAATTTACGCTGTGTCCCAGAATTCTCCAACGGCTAGTTGCCCACAAGGTTAACTTGCTTGACGATATACGTTTATTTACTGCCTTCCTTTCTTTGTCTTACTTCCCCTCTCCCCTACTCGCACTTCCCGGGATTACCTTTTGAATATACCATTCATCTTGGTTTAGGGTCAGCTTCTGGAGGAAATACAAACATGGCAGAGAATAGTAGTGTGTAATCCCTGTGTGATTGCTTATCAAATGCTTGGTACACTTCCTCCCCTATTTTATCCATCAGGGTTCAATCAGAGAATCAGAAACAGTAGGGGAAATGTACACTAAGATGTTTAGTGCAAAGAATGGCTTATGTGATTGTGGAGGATGGCTAGGCAAGTCCAAAATCAGAAATGACCACCGGGAAGGGAAGAATGAGACTCTGGGGCAGGAGATAAAGATACTCAACACAGATGGAATTTCTTCTTCCTCAGGGAAACCTCAGCTCTGCTCTTAAGACATTCCGTCTGATGAGATGGGCCCACCCACCCAGACTCTCTAGGGAAAACCTCTCTTACTTCAAGTTAACTGATTCTGGACTTGAATCACATCTACCTTCATAACATCTGGATTAGTGTTCAATTGGGTAAGTGGGGATTAAAAACTACTTGACATGTTAAAAAAAAAAAAAAAACACCCTGTGACACCCTGATAAGAGCTCAAAAATGGCAGACTAGGAGTTATTAATTTATATCTAATGATGTAGATAAGACTGAATCATTGCATACCCTTTGAAAAAGAAAAATGATACAAGGAACAATACTCGTTCATGAGTCCTCCGTGAGAAGACCATCGTTGGCCATGCTTTATTAAATGTGCAAATATGCCTCTGGTTTACTCCATCAAACTACAAGCATCCTTCCCTTGACGCTATACCCTGAGCAATTTCTTATCTCCTGTAATATTTTCAGATTTTATTTTCATTGCTCTAAAGTATTTTGTCATCTATAGGTATCACATTTTAAATTTTTTTTTTTTAACGTTTATTTATTTTTGAGACAGAGAGAGACACAGCATGAACAGGGGAGGGGCAGAGAGAGAGGGAAACACAGAATCGGAAGCAGGCTCCAGGCTCCGAGCCATCAGCCCAGAGCCCGACGTGGGGCTCGAACCCACAGACCGCGAGATCGTGACCTGAGCCGAAGTCGGACGCTTAACCGACTGAGCCACCCAGGCACCCCAGTATCACATTTTATTAGTAGCATGTCCTTCTGGTGGACGTGTGGGTTCTTCCCACTTTTTCATTATTTCATGGAACTCCTTATATAAAAATTTGTGTAACATTGTTTTAGGGTATGTTCTTATTTAATAATGAATCTGTCCGTTTCTTACAATTGGTTATTTGGAAGAAATAAGATCTGACACCCTAAAACATCCCACATGCAGTGAATTAACCTGTTCCCTACGCACATAAAAGGATGTCAGTTGTGGAGTGGCTTTGGGAGAAAGTGAGGAGGAAGATTCCCAGTTGACAAAGGCTTGTTAGAAGAATTCCAGAATAAAATTAATTCTTGTAAAAGTCTATTGATGCTGGATTGCCTAGATCGTGCCCTTTCTTCCCAGAGTTTTGTTAATATAAATTTTAGAAGTAATTTTTGTTTTTAAATCTAAACTTTTAATTCTAAAAAAACAAAGAAAATGGATCCATGGTTACTGGGCGTTAGAGATGGGGGAGAGTGTGGTTAAATAAAGGTCACACAAGGGAGTTTTTCAGATGATGGAACTATTCTGAATCCTGACTTTGGTGGTGGTTAAACAAATCTATAAATGTGTTAAAATCCATAGAACTGTACATCCAAATAAGCCAACTTTGCTGTACGAAGTTTTTTTTTTTTTTTAAAAAAAGGGAAAATAGGATTTGTGGAATGATAAACGAAAGGAGAATAAAGCCGTGGAAGGGGTTTTATACAGAAAGATAAACGCACATGTTTTTCTGAAAGTTTAATGTTATAATTTGGAAGATGATGCATTTCATGTCTTCTATCTGACTCCTTAGATTTAAGGCCAATGGTGGTTTGTATCATCATTTATAACCAAATAGAAATTATGATCACTTTTTATAAAAGGGTTCTCTAAGCGAACAAACTGTCTCAGTAAAAAGATCAATCTTTTTTGCCTTGATTATTTTCAACTGAGGATTTATTTACATTTTCCATATTCATTTGCTAAACTTTTTCCATATTTATACTTAGATTAAATCTTTTAGCTAAATATTAAATCATACAGATATAGTCATCAAGAATCGCATAAGGAATTTCAGCATCACGGTAAAAGAAATGTAAAAACTCAGTAGAAATTGTAACGTTACTGTAATGCAACATATGATCTCTGCATTTTATTTCATTTTGTAAGTATGGTCATCACAGAAAGAAAGACCAACGGGCCTTGCTTTGGACCCAGGAGATCTAATCCCTTCACTGGCCCCAACCTTCCTCTTGGGGGAACCCCAAGCGAGGCTCCACAAAACCACTGAGTCAATGTCAATGATCTTGAATAACTTTCTGAGAGCCACATTCACACAGTAGAATGTGGTCCTCACTTGTTAGCAAATAGTAGCTGCTAAGCCAATGGTTCTCTGTCCCATTCCCTGTATGCTTATCTCTCCATCATGAGCAAAAAAAAAAAAAAAAAATCTTTGACATTGTTTCCAACCTCTGAGGGTTTTGGAATCTGTAAGATACTACAAGTAATGCTTATGGCTTTTAAGATTTACAATAAGTAGATAGCAGGGTCCCCTTCAAGCCACTCCATTTTAAGGTGCATGTCTCTGGTCTCTGTTCCCCCTCTCCACCTGGCACTAACTTCGAATTTTTACTTCATTTTACTTCATTTTACTTCATTTACTTGATTTTACTTCAACCCTTCAGGAACACGTTCTATGCAGATTTGTTTTGATGGGAGAAGAAAGACGAACACAAGAGCAAGATTTGCAGCTAGCTTTAAGGTGACCCTTTAAGTGGTAGAAGGACCCTCATGTCACTTGTCTCTGTCTCTGCCAGGGTCTTAGGCCCCGCCATCTTGAATTTGACCTAATAGGTCTCTCCCAACTCCCCTGCCGCGTAGATATAACTTCTCCAGGAGGGCTGTTTATCGCTGGTGCAATTCCTGTGGCCCAAGGCAAACCCAAGGCAGAAAACTAGCTCTGAGGGTTTCTACTGGGTTAGACCTAGAGGTGGGGACTCCATGGAATCCTAAGTACGTTCCAGCTGGTAGAATTAAGGACATGCCTGGCATAAAAGAGGCCAGCAAGACGGTAGCCCAAGACCCCAAGCAGAAGGAAAGTTGGTATTTTTAAAAACCCAGACCTTAAATACAATGAGACTCGATTTGCTCCTCTTTGGTGCTCCCTGATGAGATCATCAAGGTCCAGTGGAGACTTGGGAAGCTCACCAATAACTTCCCTCTTTCCCTCCCGAGTTTGAGAACGAGCATAAGAAAGACCCAAGAATCAGTCAGATGAAGATCCAAATAATCAGTTCTATTGCTTTTTAAATCAGGGTCGAAGAACATGGACTCGGATCTAACACTGTCCCCGAATCGCACAAACGCAGGCACAAACAGCCACCTGCGCAGATGGGCCCTCCGGGCCTTCCTGTACGGTGTTACCGGGAGTTGACCAGAACACGTGGCCCAAAATGCAGAGGAGAGGGGCCCCTGGCTGGCTCGGTCACTAGAGCATGCAACTCTTGATCCCGGGGTTGTAAGTTCAAGGCCCACCCTGGGTGCAGCGGTTGAATAAAAATAAACTCTAAATAAATAAGCAAATCAACCAAATGCAGAGGAGCTTGCCAGTGATGCTTAGCTCCTGCCACCAAACTCAGCGATCAGAGAGGCAGGGTCTCCCATGGGGAGGAACGGGGGAGGGAGGGAAGGAAGCCTGGAGAGCAGCCTGAGCGGACATCCCCACTATGGCTCCCACGGGGTGAACGAAATTCACATGCATCCTCCTCTTGCTTAACCAATCGGCTGAGCCAAGGCCTTTGCAGGCAAAAGGCACGCAGAAGATGACGCTTGGTCCGAAAGAGAGCATCATCACCTCCGAGGGCAGCCTCGTGGTGCCAAGGGAGATGGAAAAGCCCTCGAGGAGAATATGGGAATGTTGAGAATTTAAGTGCCAGTATTGGAGATTCTGGGTCTTACTGTGACATTACGGTAAAAATGTGAGCGTGTGAAAAGCAGAAAGGTAGAAATCAACTCTTTATCCCACCACACCCCCCAGGAAGAAGGCTTTTGGTCCCTGCTGGCTTGATTAGCTCTGGTAGCGCGGGGGTAGCCCCAGGACCCCCCTGCGGTGCCTGCCACGATGGGGCCTATATTAGTAACGATGATGATAGCTCCCTTCTAGCAGTCCTGGGCAAACTTTTCTACCGAGGCATAAACGAGAACCAGCTGGTGGGGTATGAGTAAAGGTGTCAGAGGCTGAGAACTTAGCCTGAAAAAGTCTGCAGCGAGGGCGGCATTCTTTTGAAGTCCCCTATTTGTTGCGTCTTAAAAATTCATGGGATTTTAAGTCTCTCCCACCATACTCCCAATTTTTTCTTTGATATAAAAATGGGTGTAAATTACCTGCCATTAAATACAATGTATGCTTTCTGGAAGATATGGTATGTTTTACCCCCTGTTCCTGAATATACTGATCAGATTGCAGAGTAACCCCCGCACTTTATCCCATTGTGCCCTCCAGGGTTTGAGAAGCACCGTTTATATGCATATGCATTCGTCTATCCATCCAAAAAATATTTACTAAACACCATAATTATTTGTAAGACCTTCTCTGTCATAAGACACAGCCCAAGTCTTAAAGAATTATGACTTCTAATAGAAGAGTTTATAATTTCCATTTATAATAAAATAATAAATGTCAAGTGCTTGTTTCAGTAATTGGTATTTAGTAGGCATTTTTTAAAAAGTTATGCCCAGTAGTGGAATTACTGGATCAGGTGGTTGTTCTATTTTTAATTTTTTGAGGAACCATCTTGACATTTGCAACGGCATGGATGGAGTTAGAGTGTATTATGCTAAGTGAAATTAAGTCAGAGAAAGACAATTACCAAATGATTTTGCTCATCTGTGGAATTTGAGAAACACAATGAACAAACAAACAAAAAAAAAGATAAATGAAACACCAGACTCTTAAATATAGAGAACAAACTGGTGGTTGCCAGAGGGGAAGTAGGAGGTGGTGAAATGGGTGAAGGGGGTTAAAAGTACACTCACTGTGGTGAGCCCTGCCTAATGTGGAGAATCGTGGAATCACTATATTGTACACCCGAACTAATATAACCCTGTATGTTAACCATAGTGAATTTTTTTAAAAAGTATTTTATATCATTACAATTGTTTTTATGACCCTAAGAGTATACTGGAAAAAAAGGCAAATAATAATGGCTGTCCGCTTAGAAAGGAAGGGAAATCTAGGGGCACCTGGGTGACTTAGTTGGATAAGTGTCCAACTTGGGCTCAGGTGGTGATCTCACGTTTCATGGGTTGGAATCCTGTGTCCAGCTCTGTGCTGACAGCTCAGAGCCTGGAGCCTGCTTCGGATTCTGTGTCTCCCTCTCTCTCTGCCCCCACCCTCCTCTGCTGGTGCTCTGTCTCTCTCTGTCTCTCAAAAATAAATAAAAATGTTTAAAAAAATTAAAAAAAAAAACAATGCAAGACAAACAACAACAAAAACATCGCTTGACCTCAAATAATAGTACATGTAGCTTGGTGTGTGGCCATGCATGGCCACAATAAGTTTTTGATATGTTAAATATCTTGAGAGCAGTAAGATCGTAAGCTCCTTAAAGCAGCTGACCAGACCAGACCAGCACCATCCAACAGAAACATAATGCAAGCCACCCATGTACTTTTAATTTTCTAGTAGCCACATTAAACAGAAATACCAAGAAACAGGTGAATTTTTAAATTCTAGTACATTCAAAATATTGCCATTGTAACATATGAGAAGTGTAAAAATTATAAGTGAAATATTTTACATTCTTGGTCCTAAGTTTTCAACATCCAACATATACTGATACTCATAACACATCTCAGTCTGAGCTAGCTACATGCCAAGTACTCAATAGCCACATGTAGTTAGTGGCTGCCATATTGGATAACACAGGGCTACTAGACTCAAGAACTTCAGGCAAAGGTCCAAGAATAGCTTTTATGGGGAGCTCATCAGCACAAACGTGTGAGTGAGTGAGTGCGTGTGTGTGTGTGTGTGCGTGTGTGTGTTTTCATCACGGGCATTGATAATAAAAAACATACTCGGTGGCATTCTTTCTGAACTTGTTGACCACTTCTTAAACAGCAGAAATTAAACACAATGTAGATTTTAGACAAAACCTGTGTTGTATTGACATAGTCTATTGTTTGCTTATTTTGGTGCTCCGTATTTAAAAATACTAAGACCGTGGTCTGACAACCCATGCAAAATATCAATGCCATAAAAAGAAAGTCATCTGACTAATAGTGACTTAATTATGTCCCAAGCATTAATTACTTCTGAACACAGAGAAGACCCGAGGATATTTAGAAAGCTTGTTTTTCGAAAGAAAATACTCATGGAGGTATTTTGCAACCCCCAGCCCCCGAGAGTTTTAACCTATCATTTGTGCCGTCACGTTAATGATGCTGTCACATTGCAAAGGAAATTCCAAGGAGTATAGTAGGTTTTGCATTGCACACTGCTCAGAACGCAAGTTAGGGTAAAGCCGCATGCCTGCCTCAAGGGGAGAGGAACACACCCCGGGGAACAATAACCATATCGTAGTAGCTTATGAAAATATGACTTGACTTGTTCATGATTCTTCTGTAACATGTTAATCGCTCAGTGTATTCCACGTGCGGTGCTAAATACATGATAGTCATTCTGTCACCGGATACTAACACTACGCTTCCCAGGAGCACACATCTATTTCACAGACTCAGGAAACACCGAGACAGAGATGCTTCTGCAGTCGTGCAAAGACACACTTTCTCGGACTCCAGAACCAAGCTGTAAACAATGGCGAGACGCTACCTTGTTTGGTCAAATCTCGTCTTCTAGAGAAGCAAACCGAGACCGGAAAAAGAAGGCAATGGAGAGGGTCACAAAGCTAATTAGCGTCACAGCCAGACCCAGAACCATCTTCTAACTCCAGGGCCATGTTGATTCAAGAAGGATGGTCTGAATTTACCTCCCCTCCCTCATCAAAGAAATGTTTTTTGGGGGGGGAGCCCCTGGAGGGGCTCAGTTGGTTAAGCATCCACTCTTGGTTTCACCTCGGGTCATCATCTCACAGTTCATGAGTTGGAGCCCCATTCAAGCATGCTTGGGATTCTCTCTCCCTCTCTCTCTGCCCCTCGCCCCCACTGTCTCTGTCTCTCTGTCACAAAATAAATAAGCAAACTTAAAAAAATTTTTTATAAAGAAATTGTTTTTTTGTTTGTTTGTTTGTTTCTGTTTTTTTTTTCTTTTTTAATACATATAAGTTGTTCCGCAGCAATGAAGAAAATATTCTTGGAATCATCATTCACACTAAACCCCAATCTTCCAGTTACCTGGACAGAGTCTATGGTCTCTAAGAAACGGGCCCCAACAGAACGTTCTGAAGCCTTCATCCTGGCTGATTTCCCGCCCTCGCGCTCGTGGACCATCTGTTCCACTGCACATCCTTCAAAAGGCTGTTTTTATCCATCTCCTGGCCTACTCTCCGGTTGTCTTATCCCTCAACCAACCACTGCAGCAGCCCAGCCCCACCTCGTCCTCAGTGCATCTGGAGTCAGAGCCCCGGCCTTTAATTCCATTTCTATCCTCTCTCTTTGCACCTTAGGGGCTACGGGCAACTTCCGGGAACATCCGTTTCCTCACCGGTACGTGGAGATCAGAGCCCCAGCTTCCAGGGTTTGTCGTGCTGGATCATGGTGTGGGTGCTCGACACGGATTTATTACCCTGACGAATGAATGAAGGTATGTATATTTGCCAATGTGTGAACTATGTACCACTTCATGCTAACCGTCGGCATATGTCTCCGTTTATTCCCTTTTGTGCCCCAACCTGAGTAATGCCCTTTACCCTCACTCACCAATCAAAAGGTCATCCATCCCTTAAGACTCAGGCGCTGTGGTCTGAATGTTTTGTGTTCCCCTGCCAATACTTCATGTGTTGAAATCCTCACCTCGAAAGGTGACTACAAGTGGGGATTTGAGAAGTGATTGGGTCATGGGCGTGGAGCCTCATAATGGAATTAGTGTCCTTATAAAAGAGACTCCCCAGAGTGCGCTAGTCCCTTCCCCATATGAGAAGTCCCAGAAGCAGGTTCTCACCAGACCCCCACCCATGCCGGCACCCTGATCTCAGACCTCCGGCCTCAAGAACGTGAGAAGTAAATATCTGTTGTTTACAAGGCGCCCAGTCTGCGTGATCTTGTTATGGCGACTCAAAGGGGACTACGGCATTAGGTAACTTTGTCCACTTTTCCAGCCAGTACGAAACAGCCTTCTTCATCCTCCTATTACGCATTCTGAAGTGGTCGCTTGGATAGGTAGCAGCCCTGTGAACGTGAACCAAGTTCATCCGTCTCCGATGCCAGCTCGGGCGCTCAGCCCGCCCTGATGATTCCAGCCTGGTGAAGGCTGGCCTCCTACTGACAGACGGCTAAATAGGTGTGCAGTCTTGGGCAGGTTCTGAGGCCCAGATCCCCAACCATAGAGAGAGGTAATTCCTAGGTGTTGGAGTGTTCCAGGCCAGCTGAAGAAAAGGCAAACAGGAAACGGTTCGCTCCTCAACCCTTTGTCATCCGTTCCCCGATACACAGCCTATTAATGCCCTATCACCTTCTTGAGGGCAAAGATCAGGTCTTACAACTCAGGGCACAATTGTATGCAAATACATTCAGATTGGCTGCCAATTTGTGGGGTTGGACGAATTTGCAGAATAGCACGTCCAGAAGGAGCATTTGGTTCTAACCTAGGCATGCTTTCAGCCCCCACGTGACAGTCATTTATTTTACATCCATTATGTCTGGACACTTTGTCATGAAAACATGAAGAAACGGAGTCCTTGATCTCAGAACATCCTGTGAAGCAGTGGAAAGCACGATGTGTACGTTCTTTTGCTCGCAAGGGCCCAGCATCTTTACGAACGTGGACGTCACCGTGTGAACGTGGATAAATCCCTCCCTCCCTGAACCTTGGTCACCTAATCCGTAAAATGGATGAATAGTGCCTTCTTCACACAGTGGCTGAGAAGCTCAGGTAAACCGAGAGCAAGAGAGTATGGGTCATCTGCAAACATTGTATCACAGGTCAGCAAACTACAGCCCACAGGACAAATCTGACCAGCCACCTGTCTTCATAAAGGAAATGTACGGGAACACAGCCAGGCCCGCCCTTCGCATTTTATCTATGGCTGCTTTAACACCCCCCCAGGTCAGCACCACCACGGGTGACCGTGAGAGAGCCCGTATGGCTGGCAAAGTCTAAAATGCTTGCCATCTGGCCCTCTACGGAAAAAGATCGCCAACCCCTACTTTACGTAAAGGTACTATTATAATTATGAAGATTGTTGTCATGACTGCTTCCAGAGGGACACTGCGATACAGCAACAAAAGCTCAGGGTTTGTAGACAACAGTCTTAGATTCCAATGCTGTCTCTACCACTTTAGGAGGTATATGGCTTCAGACATGGCTTACCCCTATCACAGTATACATCTTTGGTTCATTTCTATAGACTTGGCATCTGATTCTCACAATAACCCATGGCGAAGACACACGTGTTTGGAGAACGCTGGTTTCTTTGCAGAACTTGGCAGAGTCTTCAGCGTCCAAGGAAACGCTGTGAATGTCTAAATGTGGGGCGAGGTGTATTCTGTCTCTGATCTAGTTGACTTTGGAATCGTTTTCAGTGAAGCCCCACGGAACGGGTGTAGGACAGGCTAATCTCGTGTAAAGGCTTTTCATTTACTGAGTTCTTGAGAGGGGGAGTGCGGTCCTGATATTGTTCCCACGCTCGCTAGTAAAAGACCAAAGACTAGAATCCAGACCTCTTGGTTCCTCGTTTTGTCTTATAATGCCTCTGATATGGATCCATTCCAGCAATGGTTAAGACCTGTCTCTCGAGTTGGAAGTGCTGACTTCAAAGTCCAGTCCACACTTTACTACTTTAATCGCTTTGGGTGAGACACGTGATCTCTCTGTGTATGTTTCTTCCCCAGGACATGAGAAGGTTAGCAGCACCTACCATATGCTCAGTGCCAGAAGTAACTTTGTCAGTGTTTGCATGTAACCCAGGGCCCAGGATATAGTAGGTGCTTGATTGACATTGGCTGGGTTTCTTCATTGATTGACTCATTTACATAAAAAATATTCATTTAGGGGGCACCTGGGTGGCTCAGTCAGTTGAGCCTCCGACTTCGGCTCAGGTCATGGTCTCATAGCTCGTGAGTCGAGCCCCGCGTCGGGCTCTGTGCTGAGAGCTCGGAGCCTGGAGCCTGCTTCGGATTCTGTGTCTCCCTCGCTCTCTGCCCTAGCCCACTCGTTTTCTGTCTCTGTCTCTCGCTCAAAAAAAAATAAATAAATAAATATTAAAAAATATTTATTTACTGTCTAGTCTGTATCAGTAAGAGTAATAAAAAAATAATACTTTATAGTTACAAAGTTCCTTAAAGTGTGTCCCCAGGCTTCTCGTCTACCTGAACATCCTCATCTGTATTCCATGCCTCAGTTGTGTTTGATCTTGATTATCTGCACAGATTAAAATGCAGATTCTCCTAGATACTGTCTGCTGTCTCTCAGACCTGAGTTTATTTGTACGCTTTTCTTTGCATGAAGTGGCCCTCCCTGGCCATCAGCCAGAGAAGCCTCTACGCATGCGTCAATGTTCAAGTATCACCTCTTCCATGAAGCATTCCTTGGTTGTCCCTGCCTTATGGATTCCTTTTTCTGTTGTCCTGAGCTTCCCCTGAAGCTTCTCAAAAGGAATAGCTTTCTCTTCTCCCACGGCCCACGTACTAACACAGGGCACACACGCAGGGTGCAGGTTCCCTTTTCCTCTTGCTGTTTCAAGAGACCATTCCTCCCGTCTGTCAACATCTCCGTCAGAGCCCCATCAAAATGCATGCCCTCAGATGCTATTACCCCCATCCCTCTTTGTGGCAGTCGTCAACCACGACCCAGTCACTTCTCTTCACTCCTGGAAGAAGTTGACACGTGGTCACCAGCTCTCTCTCCATCATCTCTCCTGATCACCGTTTTTGTTGATTTCAATACAACTGATGGCAGAATCAATGACCCGAGCCATGAGGATATTCGTCTGTTTTCACTCCCCCCCTGCCTCACCGTCTGTTCTGTGTTGAACCCACTGCAGTGAGGATGTTATTCCCACCACTACGATGAAACTGCCATTGTCAGAGCGACTGGCAAACCCCCAGCCCGGCAGAACCAATGATCCCAACACAATCCTTACCGTAGAGTCTCAGGATAAAGTGACAGGATTGATCACTCCATCCCTCCGGAAACATTTTCTTATTTGGTGCTTGGGAAATCGCCACCTCTTGGCTTTCTCCCATCTCCTGAGGAAGAACTCTGTTCTCATCAGATTCCCTTGCTGCCCACTCCTTCTCCACCACCCATAAATATTGGTATATTCTGGGCTTGGCCTTTTCACTCTTCCCCTTTTTAACCACGCACTCTTCCTACGTAAGCAGCCTCATGATTTTCGATACCGTATACGTGCCCGTAACTCTCACATTTATATCTTTAACCAGGACGGCTTCCAAGTTCCAGACTCATGCATCCAACTGCCCACCTGACAGCTAGTTGATCAGGTCAAAAACACTGATTGCTTTTTCTTATCCTTCGTGCCCCATCAATCAGTAAGTCTCTCCAGTTACTTCCAACATATCTTGTGCATCCGACCACTTCTCAACCACTCCAATCACTGCACGTCAGTTCAAGCCACCACCGTCCCTTCCAGATACCGCGGCAGCCTCCATTCTAGCTCTTCTCCTGTTTTCGTTTGAACATATAAGTCAAATCATGACACTCCCCCTTGACAATTCCAATAAAGGCACTCAATCATGCTGCAAGCAAAATTTAGCCTCTCTTAATATGGACAGTGTCCTCCATGTTGGGGAACCTGCCGGTACCTGATTTCATCTCCTATCACATGGTCCACCCAGTCCATCCCGATGGCTTGAATTATTGCTGTTCCTGTAATTCAGAAACACATCTGCCTCAGGACCTTTGCACTCACTGTGTCCTCGGCCTCCCTACTCACTCCTTAGAAGTCTCTGATCCTTCGTTTCATCCGACATTCTCAAAGGTTTCCTCCTCAGAGGGACCTTCTTTCCTTAAGACAAATGCACTGGCCCTCCTCGCTCTTATTAGGGCCTGTCCCCGTACCCTGCTTTCTTTTCCTTCAAAGCATTTCTCTCCAAGTACGATTACATTATTTATCTACTTGATTATTTATTGCCTCTTCACTGTACTTAAATAAGTTCTATGAAAATCAGAGACTGTTTCATTTGAACTATGTTAACACCAACAACTAAATTAGCTCTTAGTGGGTGCTCAATATATATTTGTCAAGAAAAAAAATAATACTAGCCAACTGTGCACCAGCAACATTTACAGTGCAGATTGATAGCCATTACAACACTGTACTGGGCATGGCCATTTTTTTTTAATTTTACTATTATTATTATTTTGTATTTCGAGAGAGACTGAGTGCGAGTGGGGGAGGGGTAGAGAGAGAGAGGGAGACACAGAATCCGAAGCAGGCTCCAGGCTCTGAGCTATCAGCACAGAGCCAGATGTGGGGCTCGAACTCACGAGCTGTGAGATCATGATCTGAGCCAAAGTTGGACACTTAACTGAATGAGCCATCCAGGCATTTTTAATGGTCATGGTCACTTTTAATGTGTGTGTTCCTCATTTTAGGGCAAGCATGGGACTGTGACCTATTCATCCCCCATGCCTTTGGTAGGTTATGGAAGGAGTTAGGTAATCAGTACATATGCGATAAACGAAGTTACGTTTACTGATTGCTATGTTTTGTATGATTTTAGTCTCAGCAATCCAATAGGAGATTCGGGGACATTATTATTATTTCCAGTTTGCAAGAGAAGAAAACTACCAAGGAAAGAGAAATGTGCCACTCGAAGCCATATAAAAGAGAGGGAATGGGACAGCATGGAAAGTGCCAGATAAAGCTGCAGATATAGGTTCCAGCCGGATGGGGAAGCACTTTGAATACCATGCTTGGAAATTTGGATTTTATGGTGTAATATATTGCAAAACAGTTGCACATATTACCAGCATAATAATCATACTCGGTTTCTCAGACTCTGTAACAATTCTCGGTCCAAACTCTCCATTTATGACATCGCAACAATCCACTCAGCTGAACGACTGGCACATCCCTCACCTCCGCGGTACTGGGGGGCTAGCCAAGTACTCCCCTCACTGAATTCCCACGAAACTCTCAGGGGCGTCCATCTGTGTGAGGTCTGAAAAATTAAATCCACCCAGAATATCCTCTTTCATGAACTTCTACTCAGCATTTACTGATTAATCCATCCAGCCATCCGTACCTCCACTCATCTGGTTATTCAGGTTTATTGGGCACCTATCCTCAGCCGGGGACTGTGCTAGAGGTTGTTTCCAAAATGGCTTTACCTAGGAAAATATATTAATAAACACTTGACTATTTCAGAGACATGGAAGTCTTTATTCGAGTCAGAGCCATCTCCTCTATGGCATTGTATAATTTATAAAGATGTTTTAAATATAACTCACTCACTATGTGCAACTTCTGAAGTGCTCGCTATGAGCTCAGCACCGGATATAGAAAAATGCATTCAGGGGCTCCGGGGTGGCTCAGTCGGTTAAGCGGCAGACTTCAGCTCAGGTCATGATCTCACAGTCCGTGGGTTCGAGCCCCGCGTCGGGCTCTGTGCTGAGAGCTCAGAGCCTGAAGCCTGCTTCAGATTCTCTGTCTCCCTCTCTCTCTGCCCCTCCCCCGCTCATGCTCTGTCTCTCTCTCAAAAATGAATAAATGTTTATAAAAAAAAAAAGTGAGCATCCCAAATCCACCAGGAGGAAGTTCTATTGCTTTTTATGACCTGACTGGAAGATACTTGTCATCAGTTCCTCCATAGTCACAGACTCATCAATATAAAAAACAAACAAACAAATAAACAAAACAAACCTGGATCCCACCTCTCATTGGGAGAGGAATCAGCAACACATTGTAAGGCTAGCACGTGGGCGCAAGAGCTTTATGAAGCTATGTTGGAAAGCGCAAGCTGTCACAGATACCATAGAAGAACACAGCATCAATTTTCAGATATTCCTGCTAAAAATGTGTAATATGAAATCATGAGGCCATTGTAGGCAAATCAAACTTGAGGCACGTTGTAAAAAGCTGGCCCGCAGTATTCAAATACGTCAAGAGCATGACCTTCAGGAACCGATGAAGAATTATTCCAGCATGGAATAGGTTAAAGAGATATCATGACTAAAGGCAATGGGTGATTCTGAATTACACCTTTTCACCATAAAGGACCTTATTGGGACATTTGAAAAACTTTAATGGAATTTGAAGATTAGATGGTAACATTGTATTAGTTACTTTCCTGATTTTGATAAGATTGTTTTGGTTATGTGGAAGAATGTTCTTGTTTAGAGGAAATACATACTAGATGTCAAGATTGCTGAATAAAATAATCTCTTCTGTTTTTGATTAACCAAAGCAACAGCTAGATGCCCAAGGCCATTTCCCCTCAAACCATCAAGGCAATTAAGTCTATCTTTCTTCACACCAAATGGAACTGTGTACAAAATCTCCACTTTCCTTTGGACATGCAACAATCAAGGAGCAGGGGAAAATTAAATCAAAACCTTAGTGCATACGCTTTCTATCAGATTCTTTTGTTTTGTTTTGTTTTGTTTTGTTTTTTACTTGAAAGAAAACTAGTGGCTACCTCGTGTTCTTGTAAGAAAGAACAAAGCCTTTCTCCTAAATAATTCACACTTCGTATTGACTAAGATCACAGCAGGTCCTTTAGAGTAATCAATCCGTAATGTGTCATAATAAGGATTTGCTGAAGGATACACACAGAGTCAGGAATTTTAAGCAATCTATTTGTGTGATTTTCTATTTAGAACTTCTGCTATTCAAGTCAAGATTCTCTTTAGACTTTTTCAACTCTTGAAAATCACCGTGTTATGATGGATAAATCTGGTTCTTAATTGTTCATTAAATTACTTGTTCTCATAAAGCCATAAAATCTAACAATCTTTAAAAAAGAAGAAAATATTATCAAGTATTAAAAACTGCTTAAAAAATAGTAATAATAATTTTTAAAGTCTCCATTCCAACATATTCATATATATATATATATATATATACATATATATATATATATATATATGTATATATATATATATTTTCCAGGTGTTGCCTGCATAAAACATCCTCTAAACGTGAAGTTTTCTAATATCCACATCATTCATTTAGATTGTTTTTTACTTACTGCTTCATCCATTCATCTCATCGCCCTCCTGCAGACTGTTTTGCTCAGACTTCTCTCTCAACACAAACCTTACCCCTGATTCAAACATGTCCTTCCCAAACTACCCCCACTCCCTTACAGTGATCTCTTCTTCCTCTAAACATTTGTGACATTGAATGTGTCTCTCCCCGCTGACGCTTGTCAGGTATTATCAGTGCGGGGAGTCCTTTTCTCTCCATCTAGGGTTCTGCATATGGCTATATACATGAAAATTAAACCAAATTTAATTAAATTCAGCGGTCTGTCCCTCAATTACACTCACCACATTTCCCCCACTCAAGAGCCTGCGAGACTATAGTGCCTACTTTCTTGGACGGTGCACGCCAAGAATACTTCTGTCCTTGCAAAAATTTCTAATGGACGGCGCTGTTCCAGATTATGGACACCTCAAAGTCCTAGTTAAGATGTCTGTCTTGCAATTCCAGGTAGAGGTAAAGGTGTAAAGAAAGGACATTTTCATTCAGAGGACAAATTGGCACTTTTGAGAATCATCTGGTAATATTCAGTACACGTGAGAATATACATTCTTTGCCAATTCCACTTTTCCATTTCCATGTGTAGAGTCTAGAAAAAAACTCACGCTCATATGCATTAAGTGACACGCACCAAAAGTTCACAGCAACATTGCTTATATGAGCAGTAAGTTAGGAAATAAAATCTAAATGCCCATCAATGAGCAAACAAAATGAGGGATAATCATAGGAGAGACTACCACGCAGCACTTAGAATAAATGAAATGATTTCTATTTGTATCGAGCTAGAAGATGCAAAAATATATAATAATCAGTAAAAAATAAAATGTTATTGAAGTGTAAACCCTTATAGTTGTTTTGTTTTTTTTCTTTTTCTTTTTCTTTTTTGCAATGTAAGGGCCTGATTAAGCTTTGATTGTTTAGGCATCCACTTCAAGGACCCCTGTCTCCAATACATCCACTGCCAGCCACAGAACCAGATAAAGGGCCAGGCCTCCTTCTGCTCATTGAGGATACTTTGTTTTAGAGATCGTGGTTGACTGAGATAATGTAGACAACTGACCATTAATTTCAAATTAACCGATAAAGAATAAGTCCATGAAGCCCTAGGCTCCACCCTCAACCCCAATAAAAGCAGAACCCCGGGCCTACATGCTCTCTGTCTTGGGGTCAACCTGGCCCAATCATGTCTGGGAACAAATTAGATGGCAAGACTCCTTTCTTGGGGTGGATGTGTGTGGAGCTCAGAGGGCATGTGCTGGGAGCTTCCCTTCCTCCCACAGAAACTCTTTCTTCCAAGGAACTGAATGTGGATGTTCAATATGTAAACAATGCAGAAAGAGACTCAAGTAAGGACAGAGATGATGTCACTGCACATCTTAATTGGTCTGCAATGACAATGCCAGATTTTATTGAGGCCGTTGATCCTGGAAGACAATGAAATATAAGATATCACCCTCTCCTTTTGTATTTCAAGAGAAGGCTAACTGTAAACACACACACACACACACACACACACACACACTTTATTCTTTATTATTTAGACAAGACTCACATCTGCATCCTTTATTTACCAAAGACAAGGCCAGACACAGACTCTCTATATTTCCATTTTGCCTCATAAATGAAAAGCTAAGTCTAGTACAAGGCAAAGTTGAGATCCAAGATGGTGTACAAATTCACACGCTTTTCCTTCTGTAAACCTTCATTAAAGTGGGATGTTAGATATCTTAAAGGATTCTTAATCTAATGTTCCTAAAATCTGAGAAGACTAAAGAATTATCCTGTGTTTTTATGAAAATTTATTATCTTTGTGATCATGACTTTCTCTGGGAAAAGATACAGAGCTTGCATCAGATTTTCAGAAATGTTTATGGATCTTTGTAGAAGCTGGGGGACTTCCGGAATGGCAAATCAAGGAGCTTCCTTCCACCCCTTCCCCAGCAAAACAACAATTTCGCTGGTGAGAATTATTTTAAAAAAACATTTAAGAGAAGAATCTGGGGAAGGGCGCCTGGGTGGCTCAACCAGTTAAGCATCTGACGTCAGCTCAGGTCATGATCTCGTGGTTTGATTTTAAGCCCCACTTTGGGCTCTGTGCTGACAGCTCCGAGCCTGGAGCCTGCTTCGGATTCTGTGTCTCCTTCTCTCTCTGCCCCTCCCACTCTCACGCTCTGTCTCTCTCTCTTCTCTTAAAAATAACTAAACATTAAAAATAATTTTTAAAAAAGAGAGAGAGAAGACTGGGGAGATGGCAGAGTAGGAAGCACCAGGAGTCTCCTTTCCCACCTCGACAGCAATGGCATCAGATAGAATCTGTCTGATGTAACTATTTTGGAACACTAAAGTCTACTAAAGGCCTGCAACCTTCAGGGGAAGGCTTGGATAGTAAATTGCACTTGATTTTGGTCAATTTCAGCTCTTAGCACCCCAGTGGCTACCCATATCCCACCCCAGCCCAGGGGCAGGCAGCCACAAATGCATTGCAGGAACAGCTGGCACACAACTTGTGATAGCCAGAGTGGGCAGTAAGGACTCTGTCCTCCAAATATTAGTCTCCTGATCACTCATTGCAGCCACTGACACTGAGAACAGAAGAACAGGTGGTGGCTGTGGTTATGGCATCACCCTCATTGTTGCAACCCCTTTCCTCTCTGGCTTAAGTGACTTCCAAGGGACTGGGAAGACTTCTGTTGTTTTTATTTCCTCCTCTCATTTTTCTCTTTTTCATGCTTTGGGAGCCAGACATTAAGGACTAGGAAATTCAAAAGCACCTGCATACAGGGGGAGAATTTAGAAAGCCATCATGCATGCCTGGGGAAAGGCTGAGGCTCATAGAAGACCCGAGAAGACCTTAAATTTATACCTCAGGCTGACCCTCTACACAAAGACAACATGCAACAATGAAAACTTAATTGGTTGATTGATTAATACCAAAACAAAACAAACAAAAGTAACTCCAGCAAACCCTGGGGAAGGGGAAGAATTTCATTTCCAGAGTCACATTATTTCATTCAAATATCTGGTTTTCAACAACAACAAAATCACAAGGCATATGGAAAAGCGGGAAAGTTTAGTCCATTCGAAGAAAAAAGAAAATCAATAGAAACTACCCCTAAAGAAAGATCCGATGGTGCATTTATTAGACGAAGACTTTAAAACAGCTTACGTAAAGATGCTCAAAGAACTAAAAGAGAATGTAGAGAAGATGTCAGGAGGCAACAGGGTCAGCAAATGTGAAGACAGGACAATGGAAATTATTCCATCTGAGGAACAGAAAGAAAAAAGACTGAAGGAAAGGGAACGGACTAGCGGACTTGTGTGGTGTTTTCAAGTGGACCAAAGTCTGGATCAGACTTTGAATTTTAGAATTCCCAGGAGAAAAGAGAGAAAAGGGAAAAGGAGGGCGTTTGAAGAAATAATGGTTGAGAAGTTCCCAAATTCAATGAAAGATATGAATATAAATATCCAAGAAGCCCCCCCCCAACTCCAAATGAGATAAAGACACCCACCGTGAAACACGTAATCAAACGTTTGAAAGCTAAGACAAAAAAATATTTCTGAAAGAGCAACAGAGAAGATTCTTAACAGCACTGATCACTAGGGAAATGCAAATCCAAACTACAATGAGATACCGCTTTGCATGCATTACGATGGCTACCATCAAAGACAAAGCCCAGAGCAAAAATTACATTCGGCAAGAATGTGAAGAAAATGGAAGCCATGCGAGCCATTGGTGGGAATGTAAAAGGGTGGAAAACAGTGCAGCAATTCCTCCAAAAATTAAAAATAGAATTACCATATTACCCAACAGTTTCACTCCTGGATGTATATCAAATAGAACTGAAAGTAAGGTATTGAAGAGATATTTTGTACACCCACATCCATAGCAGAATTATTTATAACAACTAAAATGGAAGTAATCCATGTGTCCGTCAGCAGATGAATGAATAAGGAGAATGTGGCATGTACATACAATGGGATACTTTCCAGCTTTAAATAGGAAGGAAGTTCTGATATATGCTATAACAGGATGAACCTGGAGGGCATTATGCTAAGTGAAATAAACCAATCACAAAATACTGTACGATTTCACGTACATGAGATAGTTAGAGTAGTCAAAATCATAGAGATAGAAAGTAGAAGGGTGGTCTCTAGGAAGTGAGGGATGAAGAATGGGAAGATACTGTTTTATGGGTATAGAGATTCAGTTTTACCAGTAAGAGGAGCTCTGCATATGGATGGTAGGGATGCTAGAACAACTTTAAGAATAGGGGTGCCTGGGTGGCTCAGTCACTTGAACGTCTGCCTTTGGCTCAGGTCATGATCTCATGGTTCGTGGGTTCAAGCCCCGTGTCAGGCTTTGTGTTGACAGCTTAGAGCCTGGAGCCTGCTTCTGCTCCTGTGTCTCCCTCTCTCTGCCCCTCCCCTGTTCTCTCTCTCTCTCTCTCAAAAATAAATAAACATTTTAACAAATTTAAGAATGTATGCAGTACTCCTGATGTATACACTTAAAGATGATCAAAATGGCAAAATTTATGTGTATTTTACCATATTAAAAAAATTGGGGAAAAATCATTTAAAATCTCTGCAATTCTTCCTAAGGGCATACAACAAATGGGGGAGATATCCACCCAAGAAAATGTACTAAATCTTGTAAGAAAAGCAAGAGTCTCTGGCATTAGACAAATAAATAAAATCAGGAATAAAAGTGTGACGTTGCTAGTGATCTTAAAGAAATAAAACAGATCATAAGGTACTATAAAAATAGAGAGTGTCAACAAAATAGGTGACTTAGATGAAATAGAAAAGTCCTAGAAAGATAAAAATTACTGAAACTTACTCACGAAGAAACAGAAAATCTGAATGGACCATAAAAATAAAGAGGTTGAATTCTTAATTTTATAAACTTTCTATTAAAGGAAAGCCCAGGCCTAGATGGAGTTACTTCATTTAACTTGTACCAAACATTCAAATAAGACATAAAAATCATCTCTTCACAAACTCTTCCATAAAATAAAAGGGAACACTTATCAACTCATTCTATGAGGGTAATATACTCTGATACCAAAGCAAACAAAGAAATATAACAAAGAAGACCAAATATATTATGTATGTAAACACAAAGATTGTTAACAAAATACTAAGAGACCAAATCCAGCAACATATGTATATAAATATAATGAATGTGTGTATATATATGTGTGTGTATATATATATATATATACATATATATATATATATATACACACACATCATGAGCAAGTTGGATTTTTTCCCAGGAGTACAACTTGGGTTCAACATCTGCAAATCAATTAATCTAATCCACCATATTAATAGAATAAAAGGCAAAAACTTACAATCATTTTAATAGGTGCAGAAATAACATTTGAGAAAACCCAATATTCGTTCATGGTATTGGGTATTTCAACAAACTAGAAATGGAAGGACTTTCCTCAATCCACTAAATGGTATCTAAGAAAAACCGCCAGGTAACATCATATGTAATAGTGACAGACTGAATATATTCCTCCTAAGGTCTGGAACAAGACGAGAACAAATGTCTGCTTTCATCAGTTCTATTCAGCTTTGTACTGGAGCTTATAGCCAGGGTAATTAGTCAGGAAGAATGTAATGTAAGGCAACCAAATTGGAAAAGAAAAACTGTATATATTTGCAGATGACATAATCTTGTATGAGGAAAACCCTATGAAATCCACTAAAAACACCATTAGAGTTAATAAAGGAGGTCAGCAAACCTGAGGAATATAAGATCAATGAATATATTTCATATAAGTATATGTATATGTTTATATGTATGTATATATGTATATATAGATATAGATATATATATGTTTATTTATTTATTTTGAGAGAGAGAGAAAGATTGAGCATGAGTGGGGGAGGGGCAGGGTGAGAGGGAGAGAGAGAGAACCCCAAGCAGGCTCTGTGCCGTCAGCACAGAGCAGGATGTAGGGCTTGATCTCAGAAACCGTGAAATGACCTGAGCCAAAATCAACAGTTGGATGCTCAACTAACTGAGCCACCCAGGCGCCCCTGTATTATATTTATACACATTAACAACAAACATCCCAAAAATAAAATTAAGAAAACTGAACTCACAATAACATCCATACGAATCATTTGGTACAAATTTAACATTAGATGTAAGATTTATGTGCTGAAAAACTATAGAACATCATTGAAACAAATTTTAAAAACCTCGCATCAATGGAAAGCCACCCTATTATCACGGAATGGAGGACCCAATATTGTTAAAATGGCAATATTGTCACATTGGTCTACATATTCAGTGAAATCCCCATCCAAAACCCAGCTGCCTTTTCTTTTTTGCAGAAATTGAGTAGTCTATCCCAAAATTTACATGAAATTGCAAGCTACCAAGAATAGCCAAAACAAACTTAAAGAGCAAAGTGGGAGGATTAACAACACTTTCTGATTTAAAAACTTAATACAAATCTGGGGCACCAGGGTGGCTCAGTAGGTTGAGCGACTGGCTCTTGATTTTGGCTCAGGTCATGATCCCAGGCCTAGGATTGTGGGATGGGGCCCTGAGTCAGGCTATGTGCTGAGTGTGGAGGCTGCTTAAGATTTTCTCCCTTTCTCTCTCTCTCTCTCTCTCTCCCCCTGGCCTCACTTGTGTACTCTCTCTAAAATAAATAAATAAATACATTTTAAAAATTAGAAATAAAAAAATAATACAAATCTGATGTAATTCAGACAGTGTAGTGCAGGCAAAGGATAGACATAGAGGTCACAGAGTGGAATTGAGAGTCCAGAGAGAAATCTTTCCATTTTTACTCAATCGATTTTCAACAAGAGTGCAGAGAAAATTCAGTAGAGAATGTCTTTCAATAGATTGTTCCAGGGCATGTGCAAAAGAATTATCATTTAGAACTCCTACCTCGCCACATACACAAAAATTAACCCAAAATTTATTATAGGCCTAATTGGAAGAGCAACAATTATAAAGTTATGAGAATAAAACAGAAGTGTAAATCTTCATGACCTTGAGTCAAGCTGTGGTTTCTTAGGTACTACACCAAAATCAAGAGCAACAAATGAACGAAAAGATAAATTGCATATCATCAAAAGTAAAAACTTTTGTGATGCAAAGAACACCATCAAGATGTGAAAAGATGACCCACAGAGTGGAAGAAAATACTTACAACCATGTGTCTGATAATGAACTTTGAAGTAAGCTATGTGAAGAGCTCTTACAACTCAATGATCAAAACACAAGTAAAATAAAAAAAACTTTTAATGGAATAGATTTGAATAATTACTTTTCCAAAGAATATATGTGTGTTCAACGACTACAGGAAAGTATTTTTATATCTTAAATTATTAAAGATGAAAGTCAAAACAAGAAAGCGATCCAAGTTCATACCAACAGGCTGACTACAGTCAAAAAGACATGTGGTATCTGTGTACCCCACTCTTCATAGCAGAGTTATTGATAATAGTCAAAAAGTAGAAATAACCCAATGTCCATCAATGGATGGATAAATAAAAGATGACCCATTCTTTCAGTGACATATTCTTTGAAAATGAAAAGAGATAATGTACTAATGCATGCTACAACATGGATGAACCTTGAAAACATTATGCCGAGTGAAAGCATTCACAAAAGACCACTTATGGTATGATTCAGTTTCTGTGAAATGTCCAAATCGATAAAGACAGAGAGTAGATGAGTGGTGCCCCTGGGGCTGGGGAGGAAGAAGGGGGAAATGACCGCCATCAGGTGTGGGATCTGTTTGAGGTGGGACAAAGCCGTCCTAAAGTTACCTTCTGGTAATGTTTGCACAGCCCCGTGACTACACTAAAACACTTTGAATAACATACTCCGGGTGAATTGTGTGCCATGTAAATTATATTCTAATAAAGCTGTTTTTAAAAAATTGTAGTGAGTGGCTGAGAAAGATCATAGATCGTAATGAAAAATGACAGATAAGCAGTCCACCTTCATTAAAAATAGATTAGTACAGTTTCATCATTAAGACTAAATTAACCAAACGCAACAGTTGGGAAATTTCTAACACCTTGACACTCCTTCATCCCTCAAGCTTGGTTTAACTCAAATGCCACTCCTTCCATGAAATCTTCAGTGGCTTGTCCCTGAAGAAATATGTTCTTTTCCTCCTACATTGCCTCAGGCCCATCTTTTACAGGCTCAAAGCATGGCACCACAAGGCAGAGCTGTCTACCTGCCCAACTAGGTGAAATCAATCAGGCCATACGTAGTTCTCTCTCACTTACGTCCACAAAGAACATAGTTTCTCAGGAAATGGTTGTGCAAAAGCAGGCAGCCAGTGGTCGAAATTTGTGTCCAATCAGCTACATCTCTACAGAAGACATGCTTTGCATCATGTATGCAAATGTTTAGGAAGAAACATGCCAGGGGTGCCTGGGTGGCTCAGTTGGTGAAGCATCCGACTTGGGCTCAGGTCGTGATCTCACAGTGGGTGGGTTCGAGCCCCACATCGGGCTCTGTGCTGACAGCGCAGGGCCTGCTTCGGATTCTGTGTCTCCCTCTCTCTCTGCCCCTCCCCCACTCATGCTCTGCTTCTCTCTGTCTCAAAAATAAATAAACATGACACAATTTTAAAAACACATGCCAATATTGAAATATTGGGCATTCCCAGATAAAAATCCAGATTTCTAGACTCTTGAAAATTTGCAGAATATTGGGACCCTACTGCAGCATGGTAACCGTCAACTGAATAGTCACTGTTATCTCCATCTGTCATGATGGACCACCACTCCGCTCTACACATCCAGTCATTTAAACGTATTTGCATTTTCTGTTTGGTCTATGCATGCATGCATTTGATTATGTGGCTTCTGTGTTAACCTGTCAAGCAATATTCAGCTCTCGATGGAGAAGAGATCTTGTTTTATTTTATTAAATTGGCTCAGAACTAAGCCAGGCATTAGGATGACCCCAGAGTTCCAAGAAGGCCTATGATTAGGATAAGTGGATGAGTCATTAGAACATCCATACCTCCTATTATGTCCATATCAACGCTGTAAGGTGTACCTTCCACCAAAAGATTCGGTAAATAATTTATCTTATTTTTTCACGTTAGGAAAACTCTCCTGAAGTGTTTCTTTTGTTTGCTTGTTTTAAAGCTTTCAGGGTTCTGCTGGGAAGTCCAGAAAATTTCCCCTCAGAGGATGCTGCCTCTGAGGCCATTCTCCATGATAAATTACTGTCATTGAAGCTGACTCATTCCCTTTCTGCCACTGCACATGTGACTTCTCTACCTTGAATGAAGACAAGTCGAAAAAGTGATTGCATTCAGTCCTAAGGCTTTAAGTGCTATGTGACAGCTCCCATCACTGATGACTTCTGTCTGCGCATCTCCCACCTGGACCTCTGCCCCAAACTTTGGCCGTCCACTGGACATCTCACACCTGAGGTCTTGATAAGCCACCGCCACCCCCACAAACCCCTCGCCTAGCCTTTCCCATTTCAGCAATGGCAACTCCATTCTTCTCGCTGCTCAGGCAAGACCCCTGGGGCCACCTTGACTCCTCCCTTCACTCTTACTCCGCACATTTTGTTCATCAGCAAATCCATTGGCTTTACCTTCAAAATATATCCAGATCTACTTTATCTCCCACCTCCACTCCACCTCCTGGTCCAAGCCAGGAAGTGAAACACAAGAAGGGCCTCCCCAGTGGCTTCCCTGCTTCTCTCCCCACCCCTGCCCTCCATGTTCCTTTCAGTTCATTCCCCAAATAGCAACTGTTTGAAATATGTCGCATCTCACTCTTCCCTCCAACCGCAGGCCAACGACCTTAAAGTGGCCAAACTCTGTCCCCTCTCTGGTCTCTCCCCTGTGATATCCCCACCCTCCACTCTAGCCGCTGGCCTCTTTTCATGCCACAAAAACCATGGAATGCTCTTCACGGCTAGGAGGGTGTTCTGTGAAAGGGAAGACATATGCACGATGACCTCCCGAGGCCGAACGAGCCAGAAGACCAAAAGAAAAGGCTGACAAGTGTGGCTTGACAAGAAATAGTTTATTAAGGGAACCTTAAAACAGAAGCATGTCCTGGCTCCTCAAGACAAGATCTCCCCGACTCTACCTCCTGTCAGACCTGCTCTTACAGCCAGAGAGCCCGGGAGTATAGGCCGGGGGAGTCCAAGAGGAGAGCGTTTGAAAATGAATGTTCCATAGTCATTATCTCTAGAGCGGGACACTATGCCCCCACAGGGATACTTAAGGTGTGGCTAAACAAAAGGCAAGAATAGGGGTAAGGGTGCTTTGCTTCAGGTCACGGAGAGATCATCACAGAGGATTTGTCCAAGATGGCGTCAGTCGGCTTCACACAGATTCCCCTCTTCCTTCCCTTCTTGACTCAAGTTTCACTTTCCTGCTGAGACCTCCATGGGGGTCCTTTTTCAAACTGCTCTTCCAGTACTTCTGATCCTCCTTACTTAATTAACTTTGTGGTTTAGCAGGTGTGACTATGTTCATATTTTGCAGTACATATGCACACAACATATATATGTATACATATATGTACATATATATATCATTTTTCTTATATTTCGGAAATTATATACAAATATGTGTGTTTGACTTATATTTAACACATCATATGAGTTATAAATGAGTGTATTTTATGTATGTTACTTATTCATGCATTTTAGTAGACGCTTTCTTTGTTCCTCAGGCCCACTGTCTGTCCCGCCCTCCCAGAACATATAAGCACCGTGAAAGCAGAAACTTAACGTTGATTGTGTTTCCTGCTGAATCCCCAAGGCTGAGAACAGGAACACCTGAGAAGGTGCTTAAGAAATCGAAAGAGGCACTTCCGTCCATGCTCCATTGAGCAGAACCCAGTCACAGGGGCCCCAACCTCACCACAGGGAACTCTGGGAAATACAGAGGGGAGAAAGTGAGGTACCACAGTCTGACCACCCTTGCCACAGCCAGGAGGTGAGTATAAGCAGAGCTGGTCCGGCTTCTCACTCTGGCCCATGAGCCCATGGGGCACATTACACAGGCAAGACTATGCTGCAATGCCCTGTCTTGCGTTCTAGGTCATTCCTTCCAGTAACACCCATTTGTCTCCCTCCCGTGTTCAGTTATCCGGGAGGCTGTCCAAGGCCTGCGTTTGTCACCTCCGTTCCTCACCCGAGCTACCCTCCAGTCAGAGGGGCAGCACTGGTAACCACGGCCAGAGCAGACAGCCTTTCCTTCCTCTTCTGTGAGGGAAAAAGTACATTTCCTTTTGTCAATAAAGGGACATTCATTTCTTATTAGACACCTGGCGGCTCCCCAAAGCCTCCCACACAAGAACCCCCTCTGCCTCGCTCTCTGTCCTCTGACCTCAGGACTTCCTCAAGCTTGCAGCTACCTGTGTCAACTTCCTGGCTGTAAGGTGACCAACTTGCCTGAGGCACCCTGAACGGGGAATTCACCTGTGGGGTGGAGTACAGGCGTGGAGAGACCCAAGTCACTGAAAACTCTAAGGCCTTCCCATATGAAGAGATGAAAGGGAAAGGGAACACTCGCATGTTCTCCGGACACGTTCATTACCTTGTCGTCTGTCTACAGATGAAGGAGCTGAGATCCCAGGAAGCAACGCGCCAGAGAAGGCAGAGGACGAGACCCCAGGCTGGTGTGACTGTAGAGCCTGTGCCTTTCCTCTGACACCTGTCAACCTTGTTGGCTTTCTGACCAAAGGGAAAATGGCTAGCATTGACCCGGTACTCACTGTCCAGAACACCAAGCTCTTGGCCTGGAAGAACTGCATGGCATCCTCGCAAACTCCCCGGGGTGGTTCCTATCGTTTTACCAAGGGTGGCGGTGAGCCTCACCTTGCTGAACTTGCTGAAGTCACTTAACAAACATCATGCAGCTTGAAAAGTGCAGAGCAGGAATTCAAAACGCAGGCAGGCTGATCCCAGCGCCCAGCCCCGCTCCCTCGGAATCCTTTGTGTGCAGTGCCACTAGCACAACCCCCTTCTGAGTGAATAGACCAGTTCACCGTCAAAGGCATCATCTTAGACATCAAAGGAGCCATTTGTCTGGAGGAAAAAAAAAAACGAAAAGAAAAAAACCAATTATATCCTAAAATATGTATGTGCGCCCACATCTGTTTTTGCATTTAAGACTGCCAAATGAAATACAGCTCTCAATAAATGCACTGTGAGGGGCGTCTGGGTGGCTCAGTAGGTGAAGCATCCAACTCTTGATTTTGGCTCAGGTCATGATCTCACGGTTTGTGAGTTCAAGCCTCGCATCTGGCCACTTGGGATTCTCCCTCTCTTCCTCTCTGTTCTTCCCCCACTTGTTCTCTCTCTCTCTCTCTCTCTCTCTCTCTCTCAAAATAAATAAACTTAAAACAAAGATAACAATAAAAGTAAATGTGCTGTGAAAACAAGGGTCTGCTCGGGGGAAAGAATAAAAGTCAGAACAGCTGTGCATTGAGAAAGATTTCATCAGTTGTCACTAAGCCTTCCTTTGCCTCTGTCAATAGGCTCTGTCCATATGAATTCTTGGCTTTGGCAATTCAAGACTTCGTCTAGAATATCCTTTGTCATCTAGACAATGCATAGACTATGTGCTCTGCTATACAGTCAGCTCTGTGAATAATGTCCCTATTCTTAAATTCTTGTTGATATTTAATCGAATTATGGAGGTTCTGCTTTTACCCATAATGATGATTCCCTTTCGTGGCCACCGAGAAGAGATTATCGGGGACCGTCCTAGGGAATACGCAGAGACAGACGCCTCCAAGGACGGTATCCTCCGTGGCCACATCTCTGGGCTGGCCAGAGGGAGGGGAAGTGCGTCTCTTCAAGTAAGTCTTGTCCGGAAGGCCCAAGACAAAATCCGGATAAAGAGAGAGACACACATAATGAGACAAATGAGAACAAAATAAGAATAAGTTTAAAAAACAATAATAAAAATTTCAAATTAAAACAATGAATGTGAATTTGAAGGTTTACAAAAATTTAAACGTTTTCATAGAACCAATTTTTGAGTACTGAACATCCCCCTTTGGCCCGGGGGGATGTGGGCCAAAGGTACCAATGGGAAATCAAGGAAAAGGTAAAAGGACAGGGAGAAGCTGGATGACTCAAACCAGGCTGTTAAGGACAGAAGCACCTTTGGGAACTACAGAAGAGGGGGAAGCATTCAGCACGGGAAGCCGAAGGGCTGGAAGGCACAGAGGGTACGTGAGGGGTCTACACAGTTTGTTTTGGGGGACGGACTGCCTGACACCTGGGAAAACTCAGCTGGCGCCATTTAGAGCAGAAGCCATCTTAGACGCCATCTTGTCTTCAGAGTGACAGAGCTTAGCGTGATCCTGGAGATCAGAGATGGGAAAGCCAGAGGGAAGCACCCAGCACTGAGAAGGGAATGTGAGGGAGACAGGTATGATCTGACCCTGTTCTCTTGGAATCTAAAACCCTGGCTATTGAGCCCTGGACGGAGCAAAGCCCTTGACGACCTTGGCCTCTGAGGAGCCCCACCAGCCTCAGTTTGCGGAGACCAGCTTTCTCCCACCTTCCCTGCCCCTGCCACCTGAGAATCTGTTCCACGTGCAGCCAAGCTCCCTCCCCCTCCTGGCCTGAGACGGAAGAAGAACTTGTCTTCCTTCCCAAGGAGGATTCACAAGCCTCGTAGATAAGGGCTGGTATTAATCAGGTCTCCGGCTTGAACGAGCCTCTTTTCAACTTACGATTCCTAAGTTAATAATTACTGAAAAATGCAATGCCCTCTCCAACTTTATGATTAAGACGTGGCTCTGCTGATAAGAAACATTATGGATTTAAAAAATTTTAAAATACGGCTTACCTTACTGACTTAAGAGTGCTTAGTGGTTGCAAACACTCCCCTGCAGGAAGATATCAGACTCTAAATTCCCATTGAGCCACGCACCTGCCAGGCGACCCCGGCAAAGTAACTTCCTTTGTGATCCCAAGTTTTCTCCTCTGTAAAACCAGGAAATCATATCTGTATCACAGACATGTGTCGCAAAGTAAAATCTATGATAAGCCATATAGGCAAAGTACTTAGCACGGTGTCGGCCATATTAAGCTTTGAATAAATAAAAAGTCTCCATATCCCAAGACCAGCTTTCAATATATCACGAAAAGGCACTTTGTTATCATTATTGTTGTGAATGATAATGATGCTTGGTTTATGTGTTTTCTTTATTCCATTAGTGGAATAAAACCATATCCCAGGACAGGAAAAAAAATGATGACACGATCGTACACAGTGCTTAGTACCAGTCAGAGAGAGCCCACAGTGATGTCACAGCCTAAAGACCCAAACCCACGAAAGAAACATTAGCATCTTCCTCAAAAATGGGAAGTCATTTAAATAAAACCATTTCTGAAGATGCGCATTTGTTTCTTGGAAGTGTGGAAGGTTCATTTACATAGCACTCTATATAAAGCACGATGTTTCCAAAGAGAATACAGTGCTAACTACTTTTGCTGTCACCTTTCATTTTTTTTTTTTTTTGGAAGTTTTATTTATTTACTTTGAGAGGGAGAGGGAGAGAGCATGCGTGGGGGAGGAACAGAAAGAGAGAGGGAGAGAGAGAATCCCAAGCAGGCTCTGCACTGTCAACGCAGAGCCTGACATGGGGCTCGAACTCACGAACTGCGAGATCATGACCTGAGCCAAAATCAAGAGTCGAATGCTTAACCGACTCAGCTGCCCCGGCGCCCCTCTGTCCGATTTGCACAATAATTATATGGTCACACATCTTATGGCCTGTTCTTACAAATGAGTTGAGTCAGTGTGGATTATGTTCTAAAAGCGAAATGAAGCCCACGTTAACCTTCGGCCCCAACAGGAAGTCTTCAACTGCCACAGTGATCCAGCAGCAAATTTGGTTCTGAGCTTCCATGTGGTCAGGGAAAAAAAAATATTACATGATCAGTTGTGTGATACTTAATTCTAGAAAGGAAAGTGATAGTGAGTCTTTTAGAAAAGCAGTTTTGTACGTGGGAATTCCTATAGCAGACAGGGAACAATTAAATGATAATGAATTAGAGTAGCAGTTCTGAGGCATTATTAGTGAATTTGGGTATTCCGCTCCCCTCTGCTGCTGATTTTTGGCATGTATGAAAATATTTGGCCAAAAATGAACAAATCAGGAGACTATAGATGCTGGAGAGGATGTGGAGAAACGGGAACCCTCTTGCACTGTTGGTGGGAATGCAAATTAGTGCAGCCGCTCTGGAAAGCAGTGTGGAGGTTCCTCAGAAAATTAAAAATAGACCTACCCTATGACCCAGCAATAGCACTGCTAGGAATTTACCCAAGGGATACAGGAGTGCTGATGCAAAGGGGCACTCGTACTCCAATGTTTATAGCAGCACTCTCAACAATAGCCAAATTGTGGAAAGAGCCTAAATGTCCATCAACTGATGAATGGATAAAGAAATTATGGTTTATATACACAATGGAATACTACATGGCAATGAGAAAGAATGAAATCTGGCCATTTGTAGCAACGTGGATGGAACTGGAGAGCGTTATACTAAGTGAAATGAGCCATACAGAGAAAGACAGCTACCATATGTTTTCACTCTTATGTGGATCCTGAGAAACTTAACAGAAACCCATGGGGGAGGGGAAGGAAAAAAAAAGAAAAAAAAAGAGGTTAGAGTGGGAGAGAGAACCAAAGCATAAGAGACTCTTAAAAACTGAGAACAGGGGCACCTGGGTAGCTCAGTCGGTTGAGCGTCCGACTTCAGCCCAGGTCATGATCTCGCGGTCCGTGGGTTCAAGCCCCGCATCGGGCTCTGTGCTGACAGCTCGGAGTCCGGAGCCTGTTTCGGATTCTGTGTCTCCCTCTCTCTCTGACCCTCCCCTGTTCATGCTCTGTCTCTCTCTGTCTCAAAAATAAATAAACATTAAAAATAAATAAATAAATAAATAAATAAATAAAACTGAGAACAAACTGAGGGTTGATGGGGGGTGGGAGGGGAGGGTAGGTGATGGGCATTGAAGAGGGCATCTTTTGAGATGAGCACTGGGTGTTGTATGGAAACTAATTTGACAATAAATTTCATATAATAAAAAAAAATTAAAATGGTGCCTAATATTAGGCACCTTTATCCTGTAATTAACCTACTCTCATTAAAAAAAAAAAAGAAAAGAAAAAAGAAAAAGAAAAAAAGAAAATATTTGGCCAATTGAAGGGACAAACCACGGAAATCTGCTTCTATGATGCTCCCTGGGGTTCAAACATATGTGGAAATATCAGGAGACTTGTTCCACGGCCTTATAAAGATAATATACAACACTATGTGTAAAATGAAGACGCAGCCTTAAAAATGTATATAGTACATACATTTTATGCACAAAATAAAGACACAGCCTAAAAACAAATGTATGTGGTACATACATGGTAAATACGACTTGATTCAAAGCGGGGAGGGGGGAGGGGAAGGGAGCCCCAACAACAACAAACAAACAAACAAACAAACAATAACAACAACAACAACCCAAAACCCAGTCTTCATCCCCAAGAGAACTGTGGAGGTCTCAGTACCACATGCTGGGTATCTATCCCTTATTCTTAATCTATGCAGTCTCTGTCCAGTACATAATACCTGGATCCTTGGAAGACAGATATTATTATAGGTAAAATATAAAAAAAAAAAAAAAAAGAATGGGACGCCTGGGTGGCTCAGTCAGCTGAGCGTCCAACTTCGGCTCAGGTCATGATCTCGCGGTCTGTGAGTTCGAGCCCCGCGTCGGGCTCTGTGCTGACAGCTCGGAGCCTGGAGCCTGCTTCGGATTCTGGGTCTCCCTCTCTCTCTGCCCCTCCCCTGCTCACGCTCTGTCTCTCCCTCTCTCTCAAAAATAAATAAACATAAAACAAAAAATTAAAGAAAAAAAAGAACAACAACGAAAACAACTTTAACATCCATCAGTGGAATACAATGCAGCAATGAAAACAAGGGAACTAGGTTTATATGTACCAACACAGACCTCCAAACAACATCAGGTTGGAAACAAAAATCTAAGCGAATTACACAAAGATAAACATTGTATGATAATACTTGTAAAAATTTTTCAGACTTCGGCGTATGGTTTATGGGTACAAGGTATAAATATTTGCCTGGTAAATTATGTGGCAAATTCATACTAATAGCTGTCTCTTGGGAAGGAGGGGCTGATGTGGAATGAGGCTAAGCAGTTGATTTCAACTTTATGGTAGTATTATTTTATTTACAACAATGTGTGAAGGCAAGATTATAAAATGTTAATACCTGTTAATTACGGGTGGCAGGTGCCCAGAGGGTTGTCCAATTATTCTCTTTTTTCTTTTGCTTTTCCTTTTTGCTTTTCCAAAGAACAGAAGCAGAACTGTTTGATAAGTTCACACTGGGAACCCAGCCCAAGTCCTCTGGGACCCTCGTTAGTCCACACACCCCCGCTCAGTGAGGCACTCCTCCACCCGCCACAGACAGCACAACTTTGACCATCCTCACTCAGGTTTGGAGCAGTCCCAGAGGGGGGTCTTCACTGCCCAGAGGAGCTCGAGGCACCCTGTGGAAGTAGGGCTCTTCTGAGCCTTTGCCTGACTTGCCACTGAGAAACCCAGAAATATTTCAGGGGAGTTTCGGAGTAGCCCGGATGCCTGTTGGACTGCATCGTGGATCAAGAATTTTTCTGGAAGCTTCCTTTTGTAGGATACTGGGTAAGGATTGGCCCCACCCATGGGTGGGACCCTCGGCAAGTACTCAGTGAATTCTCTGAAGTGGTAATTATTAACGATATCTAGATTGCCCTGTTTCTGAACTCAAACCACCATGTGAAGGGACATATACGTGTTGACAAACTCAAATCATTAGGCTGTGATTCACTTTTCTGATGGAAACGGAGGCGTGCAGTGGGGGGTTCCCATTCTGGACACGTAGGTGTGCCATCTTCTCCCTGGAAAGTACTTCTGTCGCCATATTGTCAAATCTGTTAACCTGATCAACTTCTTCTCACTCTTCAAAGCTTATGTCACCTCGAGGGAGTGCCACACTCTTCTATCCAGTCCCCAGGTTTTGTCAGAGGATGGATTACACCCAGTGAATGTCTCCTTCTTAGTATTTCTCTAAGATGCTTTTGTTCTCTTGGCAGTAAATATGTGAGGGAAAAGAAATGTTTTTCTTTATTTTTTGAAGAACAATGCATTTTTCCAAAATTATTTGACAGTCATACATGCCTCTACTGGCTTTATTGTATTAGCTTTGAATTTCATGTAGAGTTGAAGGAAACCACATCCCCCAATCTCTTGAGTGGATGTAGCTACAGAAAGCCTGGCCTGCTGACACTCTTATCTAAGGGAACAACCCATCACCTCTATTGTCCGGTGGCCATGACTGATGTGCCAAGGGTGGGCTCATAACAAAAAGACAATCCATCCTTAGGTTGGCCTCTGGTCTATGGCCAGATCTGACACTCATAGTACCTGATGTTTCTTTATGTCTCAATATGTACAACGGGTTAAGCTAAGTAAGCACTTGCCGTACATCCTGTGACGTATTCCTCACGACAATGGAAAGGGGGTAAGAACCATAATTACCCCTGTGTGACTATGAGAAAATGGAGATTCTGAGAATTTGGAAACTTGCTTAAGGCCACAGGGTTAATAAATGTTCAAGCTAGATTTTTATCTGAGGTCCAAGTGGCTTCAGAGCTGAATTTGTAGGGCCTGGTGTGAAAAAGATGAGTCTTGACGTGAAATTCTCTCACCAGTGTGGACTTTGACAACATGGAGAGGCCATAACCATTGGAATGGGGTCAGAAGCTGACCAAATGCCTTTAGGTAAAGCCATGTCCAGTGAGGCCACAGAAAATCAGAAGAGAGTAGTAAATATGAAAAAGCAAAGCAACTTTAGTGTTAGAAAGTTGAGAACCAGGAATGTGCAGGGACAGGAACTGAGCTGACAAGAAATGAGCCTTAAGAATATCCATGGGTTTCTCCAGCTGAGGATCCTGGTGTCATTTTGGACGAGGTCTCTCCCTGCACCAGCCGGCGTGAGGATGTATCTCTGACTTTATCTGAGATTTCTGTGGCTCTTACTATCCACATATATGCGCCATTAAAAAAAAAATCACCTTAGGGGCGCCTGGGTGGCCCAGTCGGTTAAGCGTCCGACTTCAGCTCAGGTCACGATCTCGCAGTCCGTGAGTTCGAGCCCTGCGTCGGGCTCTGGGCTGATGGCTCAGAGCCTGGAGCCTGCTTCCGATTCTGTGTCTCCCTCTCTCTCTGCCCCTCCCCCGTTCATACTCTGTCTCTCTCTGTCTCCAAAATAAATAAACGTTAGAAAAAATTTTTTAAAAAATCACCTTCAAATGAAACCAAAAGGGGATAGAAGGAGCTCATATACCTGCTTTCATGCCCATGAGGAGTCTTCACTATCCCCCTTTTATTTTTTTAAATTATTTTTTTAAATGTTTTTTATTTATTTTTGAGAAAGAGAGACAGAGTACAAGTGGGGGAGAGGCAGAGAGAGAGAGGGAGACACAGAATCCGAAGCAGGTTCCAGGCTCTGAGCTGTCAGCACAGAGACTGACCCAGGGCTCGAACCCGTGAACCGCAAGATCGTGACATGAGCCGAAGTCGGACGCTTAACTGACTGAGCCACCCAAGCACCCCTCACTATCCTCCTTTTAAATCAAGGAAACTGAGTCTCAGAAAGAACAAGTCACTAGCACAAGTTCATAATTCAAATCTGATCACCACTGACCTTGAAACCTGTTTTTGTGGCTCTTGAAAATGCTTTCTAAGGAAAATGTAAACAGTTGGATTTGGGGGCATCCGTGGCTGAGATAAATATGAGAGAGGATGTGAGATAGGTTATCAGAATACGTTCATCCCTTACTGATAAAGCAGCCTGGAAACCTATCCTGGAGAGACTCGGGGTCTCTATGGTGGATGGAAATTGGGTCCATCAAGAGTGAGCAGAGCGGGACGGCTGGACGGCTCAGTCGGGTAAGCCTCCAACTTCAACTCAGGCCATGATCTCACGGTTCGTGGGTTCGAGCCCCCCATCGGGCTCTGCGCTGACAGCTCAGAGCCTAGAGCCTGCTTCTTATTCTGTGTCTCCCTCTCTCTCTGCCCCTCCCATGCTAGTGCTCTCTCTCTCTTCCCATAATAAATAAATAAATATTTTTAAACAAGAAAGAAAAAGCGCACAGAGCACGTGTGTGCACACCAATGTGTGTGTGTCTCTGTGGAAAAGCGAATACCTGGATGGGTCTGGATGTTTCCATGGCTGAATGCATGTGTGACATATGTATGCACAGATGTGAGGGATGCGAGGTTTTTAAATCGATGAAAGAAACTTTGTGATGCGCAGAAAGAAAATGTATCGGGGAAAAAAAAAAGTTCCCCGTCAGTTAGAGATCCGGGCTAAACCCATATCCCTAAGGTTCTGTTTTTATGGAATACATCAGCTCTGCATTTGCCAAGATTTCAGCCTCGATTAGATGCAAGAATTGCTTATTTCACTGACCTTGAGCTTTCTAGGGCTTTTAATCTTCATGCTGAGATGTTCAGTTGTGAAGAACTAGAAAAATTTCCAGGGACCCTTGGTGAACATCTAACAACATGAAATACAGCAGCGTCACTCTCACTCACCAGGGCTCTGTGGCTCACAGAGTACTTTTATGTGTGTCATTTTATTTGACCCACGTAACAAATCTGTGAAGGAGGCACTTTAAAATGTAGAAACTGAGACTTAGGGACATTACACAATATAGCCAAGGAGATACATTGACAGATATGGGGTAGAAACAGAAATCTCAACCAGGCCTTCTTTCTCCCAGGCCCACACTCTTGAAAAAGGACCCCCCAAATGGTCTTTCCTTTTGCTTATTCCTTTCAAGTAAACCACCCTCTCCTCGTTATTTTTAATTAGTTTCTGCCCAAGTTTTATGTGTCTTTTGGTAACGTGCAATTCTCCGTTCTTCATGGTAAGGAAGTGTCTCTTACCTCTACTTTGACATCGTGGCCTGCACAGAATCTCCTTCTGGAGGCTTCTCGAGAGCTTTGCCTGGTTTCCGTAAGCCAGAGCATTGTTGCTCAAACCTCAGGAACGTGCAGACTCCACCTGCAAGAAAAACATTCTCATGGACCCCCTAGAGCAGTCTGGATAATTTTGTTTTAATGTAACTTAAACACGCACACATATAAACTCATTATAGCTGCCTTATGCTTATAGTTGTTATATTAGTATAAACCCCCAAAATATGTGGTCCCAACAAGACTATGGAATCATTATCACCCAAGTGATCAGCATCAGATCCACATGTAGCAGATATCATTTGGTTGAAACTAAGAGTGCCTTTGAAATGTGACTGTAGCAATGCCTGCTTTGGCTAAGTGTGTGTGTGTGTGTGTGTGTGTGTGTGTGTGTGCTGTCTTTCTCAATTTGGTGTCACTTCATAATTCGATTTCTCCAACATTTGTTTCTATTCAACTCATTATGAGTTATGATGCCATTCAGTTTTTATTTGAAATAAATTCATCGCCTTCGTGTTAAATTCTGCTTTGGTTCCTTTCCCACGATTTACGTAATACTAACTGATGACATGAGAGAAAATAAATGAATAAACCACAACCATAAGGAAGGAAATTGCTTGGACTGTGTAGAGCTGTGTTAATCTTATGAGTGATCTCGAGGGGACTGAAATTAATTTTGAAAATTATCTTCAAACTCATCACAAAAGTATTGGAGGTCAGGTACAGCCATCTACCGGGAGAGTAGGCAAAGAAGGGCTTCCCGGGAACTCTTAGACCTCCCAGTTAGGCCAGAGACCGGACACTGGTAAGGGTTTTGTTGTGTATTGTTTTGCTTTTTGTTTTGTTTTGTTTTGTTGTTTTCCAAAGAAAAGAGCTAATGCAACCACCCTCCCAGGCCTCCATGATCTTCCAGAGGCCACTGAGGTCCAGGCATGGCCGGGGAAGGCAGCTTAGCCCCCTGGGCCCTGGTCTCAGCAGAAGGAAGCAATGTTGAAGGGGGAAGATCCAGAGGAAGGAGTATGACCCGGGTAGGATTGCTGGACAGAGGGGCTGGGACGTGGGCCCCTCAGATCTGCCGAGAGGAAAATACAGTCTTTGAAGGGGCACGGCTTGAGTCCCATTCTAATTGGCCCCGCTCTCCAGAGGAGCAATCCAGATAAACAAGGGCTCAGCTTCCAGAAAGATAGAGAGGAGCCTCGGGAACATCCACTCCTTTACAAAGCAGTGAGAACACTGGCAAAAAGTGCCGAAAGCTACCACCTTTTCAGAACGTGGGCTTTTAACAATCGAAGGGGGTTTTATTCAGGAGAAATGGTTGAACCTAGTAAGAACGGGGAGCCTGGGGCACTTTGAGTTGCCCTCATACTATCACCCTCTCCCCAGTTCTGCAAGTCAGCAGCCTTGCAACACAGTAGCTGTGAAAACTGGCAGCCTATGAGGCGGGGGTGGGGGGGGGGGGAGAGCATGCTTGGACGCCCCAAAGGCTCCTCCCTGGAGAATTAGCACAATTCGATGTGTCTGGAAACTCACAGAAAAGCCTGATTCTCAGAGCTCGTCTTTATTTGACCTGACTCGAAGCTTGCTCTGTGCCGGCAGCCCTGCCCACGAGGAATTTGGCAAAAACCATCCGCCACAGTCACCAGACATCACAGCTGCCCCCAGTGGCATTAGCAGTTGGTGCTAATAAGAGTCTGATCAAACTACTTAAAATCTCATGGCTTAAAGCAAATGCACATTTATGGTCTTGTGGTTCTGGAGGCTGAAAGTCTGACCCCAGTCTCCTGGCCCCAAATCCAGGTGTGGCATTCCTTCTGGGGGCTCCAAGGGAGAATCTTTTTCTTGCTTTTTCCTGTTTCTCAAGGACCACCCTGCTTGACTTGTGGCTCCTTCCTTCCAGTGCCGCATCCCTGAATCTCCGTGACCATTTTCCCATAGTCATATCTCCCTGAGACACTCTGCCTTGCCTCCCTCTTCCACATATAAGGACCCTTACAATTTCGTTGGTCCCTCCTCAATAATTCAGAATAATCTTCCTGTCTTAAACTCAGTTAGTTAGCAAACTTAATTTCCATTTGCCGTATAACATAACTTATCTCTGGTTCCAAGAACTAGGATGCGGACCTCTTTGTGGGGACATTATTCATATCACCACACCATGTGATCCCACAATTCCACTCCTAGCTATATCTAAGATCATTGGAAACATATGTCTATAAAAAGTATGTGTATAGGAATGTTCATAGAGGTCTTACTCATAGTGAAACAGTAGAAATCACTCAAAGGTCCACTGACTAATGAATAGATCAATAAAGGCAGTATCTGCATACTGTAGAATATTATTGAGCTCAAAAAAGGAATAAAGCTTTCTTTTTTTTTTTTTTTTGTATTGAATTAGAAATACCCTACGGTGTTATATTAGTTTCACGCGTGCAACACAATGGTTCCAGAATTCTATCCATTACTCAAGGCTCACCATGATAAATGTAGTCACCAAACGTTATTACAATATTATTGTTACTATTTTATGTTTAGACAGAGAGGGCAGAAGTGTGGGAGAGGAGTGGAGAGAGAGAATGAGAATGTTAAGCAGACTCCATGCTCGGCACAGAAACCAACATGGCGCTCAGCCCCACGTGAGATCACGACCTGAGCTGTAATCAAGAGTCAGTGGCTCAACCAACTGAGCCACCCAGGCACCCTGTTATCACAGTATTACTGACTCTATTCCCTGTGCTGTTCCCTTGATCCCTCTGACTCATTTATTTTATAACTGAGAGTTTGTACCTCTCACCCCCCTCACTTACTTGCCCATCCTTTCCACCACCGTCCCCTCTGGCAACTACTAGTTTGCTCTCTGTATTTAAGAGTCTGTTCCTTTGTCTGTTGGCTCATGTTTTGTTGTTTAGATTCCACAGGAAGAAAAAAGAAAGGGAATGAAGTATAATACGTGGTATAAACTAGATGAACCTTGAAAACATTATGCCAATAAAAGAAGCCTGATGCCAAAGGCCACTTGACTCCATTTACACGGAGTATCAGAAAAGGCAAATTCATAGAGACTGAAAGGAGATGAGTGGTTGCCAGGGAATGAGGGGAAGGAGGAAATAAGTGACTTCCCCAGGAGTGTGGGGTTCTGATAAAGGATGATTCAAATATTATGGAATCAGTAATGATCAGTGCACAACTTTAAGAATATATTAAAAGTCAGGTAACTGTATCCTCTAAAAAGGTATGCCTCATGGTATGTGATTTACATCTCAACAAAAACGTAACAACAATTAAGATAAAAAAAAATCCAGACGCCGATTTGGAACCAAAGCCCAAATTAGTAGTGAAGAGAGTGACTTTCTGTGTGGACTTGAGAATTGGGTTTTCTCAAAGCATTTCTCCCTCAGGAGTCTATTCTAGAAACTCAGTATGGGAAAGGTGGTCACATGGACCCTCCCTCCTGGGCATCATCTGATCTCTCCGCCAAACTGAGCACTGTGACCCTTACTTTGCAGGAAGAATGGTCAGGCATTTTCCCCATAGTTACGCGACCAGCCAGCAGTGACAGGGGTTCGAGCCCGGACTTGTCTGGCTCCAAAGACTTACCCCACCTTGTAAGTGGACTTGGGGAGATTGTCAGTGGACTTACAAGTGGGGAGACTTGTAAGTGGGGAGACTCCACCTTGTAAGCGGACTTGTCTTACTCCACCAGAGTAAGCGACTTCTGAGTGTGTGCAAGCATCACGTCTCACCAGGATCCCCCACCAAAACAACAACAGCAACAACATGAGACGCTCGAGTCACTAAAAGACCACCCCTATCAGCCACAAGTCGCTGGCGATATGACCGTAATACACATTAGTGAAAAATGAAGATTAATCACGAGAAACTCCACTCGGAGTTTAGTCTACAATCTTGCATTTGCTTCATGCTTCCATAATTATTATTCTAACTGAAGAGGGTTTCTGAGGGCTCTCAGAGGCCAAGTCAGCACGACACAATGCTCTTGATAACTTTTTCAACATTTCCCTTTATTATCAATTAATATTTATGAGTGTCTAGAAGTTCACATCCCGGTATTTGAGAAATGCTTTATGAAGTGGCTTGCGTAGAAGGCACTGAACGTGTGCGCATGCATACAACTCTTACATCTGAGGTTAATTTCTGAATTTATTTCATTCACATTTCATTAACCCACTGGCAGAATGTTATACAGGTGTGACCTCGGTCCTCAAACCCAAGCGTTGAGATATTAATATTCATTTATTATGTGAGTAGGTCACCTAGGCGAAAGATTCTGTGTCGTTAGGCTGTAGGAGTGACAGGCAATAAGTGAATAAAATGCAGTCTTCCAAGAAAATCCAGAAAAGCTTAAAGTCTTTCCCACCACCAGTAAGAGTGACTAACCCATCATAGGCAAACACAGGTTATCAAACCTTTTGACACGCTTTTGGAACATGGACATTCTATAACGATCCTACTCCAAAAGTCAACTCCCATGGTGCGACAGATCATTAACACTGCCCTTGATTGTGTGCTCACCATTCTCAACAATATGGTCAAAGCGAATCAGCCCCCTTAATCTAATAGCCAGAGTCTAGGCCTCCAATGGACTTTTGAGATGATTTGTTCCAAGCATTAGGGACCATCGCTATCATGCAAATCTAACATCCTAATGGAGTAGCTGAGGTCCAGAAAGATTTGCCCGTGTGTCTGAAGCCTTGTGGCTCAGTAAAGTGTAGAGATGGTTTAGAATCTGTCTGTAAATGTATTTCCCAAACATTATTGAACATCAGCTGTATGCTAGAAGCTGGGATGGTTGACCGGGTTCCAAGATCCTTACAGTAACCTGGGGAGACAGCAGGTGAATCAATATCCACGGATCAACACTACACAGACACTGTATCAAACTGCCTGTGTGCAAATCTCCCCAAGTCCACTTACCAGATATGGTACCTGAGTTCCGCGGTCCAAAAAAACGGGGACGGATATTGCACCTACAGCTTAAAATTGTCGAATTAATTGACATAATGGCTGTGAAATTTTTAGAGTCATTCCCAGGAGAGTGTAAGCAACTGACATATCTCAGCTAGCATCAATATCAATACCATCATCATCCTCGTCGTCATCATGTACCACGATAAAGTTAAAGACAAGGTTCTACACCAGTATTCACATAAGAAATCCATCATGCAGCCTGGGAAGCAGAGCTAGAGTTGGAGGAACAGAACGAGGAAGATATAGCAGGCCAAATAATATATCAGGTCCTCATCCCTGGAATCTGTAAGTGTTGCTTTATGGAGAAAGCAAGACTTTGCAGATATGATTGACTTAGGAACTTTAGATGGAGAATTTATTCTATATTATCCAGGTATGCCTTAAATGTGATCACAAGTATCTGTATAAGAGAGGGGCAGAGGGAGATTTGACAGAGAAACACACAGAGGAGAAGGCAGTGTATCAGGGGGTGGGGATAGAATGATATTTGAAGATGTTGGCCTTTGAATTGCTTTTTAATGTTTTATTTATTTTTAAGAGACCATGAGCGGGGGGTTTGGGGTACAGACAGAGGGGAACAGAGAATCCTAAGCGGGCTCTGTGCTGACAACAGCAAGTCCAACGCCAGGCTTGAACTCACGAACCAGGAGATGATGACTTGAGCTGAAATTGAATGCTCGACTGACTGAGCCACCCAGGCTCCCGGAAGATGTTGGCTTTCAAAAGTAGGGTGATGTGTCAAAAGGCAAGGAATGTTGGAAGTCACCAGAAGCTGGAAGAGACAAAGAACAGATTCTCCTCTAAAGCCTCTAGAGGGAGTGGTCCTCTGGACACCCTGACAGCCTCAGTGACGCTGATGTCACACATCTGGCCTCCAGAGCTGTATTAGAATAAAAGATTCAAGCCACCAAATTTGTGATATTTGTTACAACAGTCACAGGAAACTAACACAGGAGACTTCCTGGAAGAGGGGATTTTTGAGGTCCCCACCACAGGAGGGTAAAAATTAGCTGGGCAAATGGGGGAGGAAAGGTTTGGAGCATAAAAGAAAATCTCTGAGGACACTCAGCTCATAACTTTATAAGCTGGAGTGAGGATTATCTCTAGAAGAGTTGCTGAAGATTTGAGGCTTGATGGGAAGTAGAAGAAAGATTATCAAAACTCCAAAGGGGCACCTGGGTGTTTCATTCGGTTAAGTGTCCGACTCTTGATCTTGGCTCAGATCATGATCTCATGGTTCGTGAGTTTGAACCCCACGTCGGGCTCTGTGCTGACAGTGTGGAGCCTCCTTGAGATTCTCTCTCTCTCCCAAAATAAATAAATAAACTTTAAAAGTACCCTCAAGAGCTTACCATGAATTTAGTTTATTCTAAAAATACGGTGTTTGAATGTGCTCATTTAACAAAGGATAAGGGATTCCAAGCCCAGTCCTTTCTGGAGAAGTAAGAAGAACCCAGTGTTTCTCCTTAAAAATGGAGGAAAGAGCCCCTGGCCTCACCATGGAGTGTGGGGAGGGATGGACAGAACTACCACAGGTAATTGTGTGCCTCACCCAAGTTCCCTTCATAGGAAATGAGAACTATTGGAAACTCAGCAATAACAACTATAGAAATAACACAATATCCTAGAAATAGCTTCCTTCAGAGTCAAGTCCAAGAACAACATCTATCTTGGTGATGCCAAGTTAATAAGAAAAGCTTTTTGGTGCCCCGGTGAAAGGGGAGGAAGCCCATCAGTCAAGCACAACCAAAATCTCTCTTATTATTTAGGGGAAATGGATTGATACTTGCCCCAGGGGTCTATTTTAAACTCCAAATGAAACATTATACGTGCCCTTTCTGAGTTCTTTTTATTTACTTATTTATTTTTTAATTCCAGTTTGATTAAAAAGAATGATATTAATAACATTAGAAAAAGTCCAAGGGATATCGTTTATGCTGTTTATAATTTTACAGTGCTATACCACAGAATTGAAAACCTGTGTGTGTGTGTGTGTGTGTGTGTGTGTGTGCGTGCATGTGTTGAAATCTATTCCAAAAACAGCACCAAATTTCCAGAGGTTGTCATCTCATTTAATTTGATAGGAACCAGGGTGCCTTCGTGGCTCGGCCAGTTACACATCCAACTTTGGCTCAGGTCATGATCTCATGGATCATGAGTTCAAGCCCTACACCAGGCTCTCTGCTGTCAACGCAGAGCTGACTTTGGATCCTCTGTATCCCTCTGTCTATCTGCTCCTTCCCTGCACTCTCTCTCTCTCTCTCTCTCTCTAAAATAAATAAACATTAAAAAATCTTTCATTTGATAGGAACTAGCTTGGTTCCCCCAATGGACTTTCCTGGACTAGAACATGTATTGTCAAAAGCAGGGATGAATACATGTTTCCAATACACATCACATGGTTAGTAATCAACAGGCTGTCACCTGTCCTGTGGTTGGTTGCATTTGTCAATATGTGGTGTGACTCAAAAGAATGTAAGTCTTGGTACTGACTCTGCTTGAAGTGAAGTAAGGAGAGACCACCTGACATACCCCAGGCCCCGCAGGAGTATTTCGGGCACATTGCCTTCGGTACTTTCGCAACCCTGTACGAGGCTCATTTTATATCGTTCTATATTGTAGGAATCCTAAGCTTAAGGAGGAAATCGAAGGGGAAATGTTGTGACAGAAAGAAGGGGAAAACCATCATGGAGTGATGTCCTCACAGAGGCACACCAAGTTGGGATCTGGTGCTCAAGGGGAAGAGTTAGCCATAGATAGGAAGGTGGACAATTTATCTCTGGAAATTAGCAGGAGTGAAAAATAGAGTTTATGAGTATGCATGGCAGCTGGATAGAAAAGTTGAGCCATTTTGTTCAAAAGTTCACACACTCTGAGAACTTCTATTTTCTCGATAAACTCGGATGTGACATCATCAGCTGAATGTAAGGAAAAGGATAGAGGTACTGGATGTATGAGGAGACAAGAATCGGTATGAATGAATGTCAGTTGTATCCTTCACTGTCCTTCGTGTTGTTATGCTCCAATAAACAGTGGGCCGGCGAATAAGTTGGTGCACATCTAATATAAAATGTCTCCATTGGTCAGTCTATTGCAAATGGACCTCATAAGTGATCAGTATCGACAACATTAAGCATACTCGCGGTCACCTGAGGCCAGAAACTGCCCCACAACATAATCACTTATAACCATGGTGGCAGGATTACATGGCACAGAGCTTGAGAAGCCATGGACTGTCTACTTCTAACCCAGAACCTGCTCTCTTTCTCCTGGAACTTCCTACCTCTCTCTTCAGTCTCCTTATAGCTTCTGTTTCCAGACCTTTCATCGTAACGAAAGTCAATGTGGGCTGTTCCAAATGAAGCATTCGGCTTCAGTGACAATTACTCATTGATCCATGGCCTCATGTCTGTGGTGTCAGTGACACGTAGTGTCTGGGCAGGTGGTTGAGTCTTGCTGGCCTCTGAGTTCATGTGGGCTGGCTAATTAGGAAAAATGTTTAATGTACTAAGAATCTCGGGTGGAGACGTATCGAGTTCAAGCAGTTCTTATTTGGCCTACAGGTTGGATGATGGACTCCTAGGGTCTAGACTGCGAATGCCTATGGATTCCAGATCATCGGCTTTCCTTTTGTTCCATTTATTTTTGCAAAAGGGAAAAACAAACTGCACACCTTCGATAATAAATAGCACCAACCTATGACCCTGGTTATGAAAATTCCATCAATAATAGTTTCCAGAACGTGTGTTTTGCCTGTTAAATGAAGAGCTTTCCAAAGATGTTTTCGGAGATATGGTAACGTGCTGGATATTTCAGAAGAAAACTACGTCATGGGTGGAATGGGGACCTGGGAGATGTGATGGCCTCGTCAAAGGAGGTTGAGGGCTGGAAGATCTGGAGTGTGGTTTCATGTAATGAGTAAATGACCTTAGTCAGGCCATCCTCACATTTGCAGTGAGGACAATACCACCTGCAGATGAGGAGAAGAGCATGAACACTCCTGCGGGAACTCCTCAGAGGCCGTCGAGATCATGCACGCAATAAAATCTTTGACATCATGCAGCTTCTCATAAATAAATTTGCTCTAGCGCCCCCTATCTAAATTATAATCCTTTTCCTATGATATCTTTTAAGAAGAAAGAATGGTAGGGAAGGAGGGAAAAAGGGAGGAAGGAAGACAATACATGTGTTGCTACAAACCACTAAATCTGTGATAATTTGTGACAGCCGCAATAGGAAACTCATACGGCAACCGAAGATGTCAAGCACAGAAATCCACCCCAGGATCTCTGCAGTGCCACAGCTGGAGAAACAAACGGAGCCCCAAGGCAGGAGCCCCTGGTTTCCCAGTGCGAGCAAGAACGCCTCATCTCAGATTCCCACTCACGTCTTTGGCACCACTTGCATATCTCCTCGTTCTCACTCTTGACGTGTCTTCCAGCCCTGCCCTGAGTTCCACTTCAGGACCCTCTGCTGCCTGATACTGCGCATAACCTTCAGAAAGCTAATTAAGCCCCACATCTCAATTTCCTTGATTGGCTTAAATAGCGGTTAATTGATCAGAGGTTTCTGGAGATTAAAGAAAACTACCCATTAGTCACAAGGAAAAGGCTCTGTGATTAGTCTGATGACAGGAGGCTTTCTAAATGTGAGGCACGACTGAAGTGCCTGACAGCCTTTCTGTCAGACGCCAGCCAGCCCGTCTTGCCTTGGCAGGCCATCTCAGTTCTGATCCACACTGACGGCCCCAAGCAGGAAGCAGGTTGAATGAGGAGGCATCCCTTGCATGTCACTTAAAACACAGGCGTCTATCTTCACTGGAACGTGTCCCAAGGGAAATCTGTCTTTTCCTTCCTGCCCTGATTTTTTTTTAAGAGTCCCTCGCTTGCATCATTCCAGAACTTACCATATTTGTGGAGTGTTGTGGAACACACCAACTATGTCAAGTCATGGGTTATTCTCCACTGAAAGTCTCCAGATCTTCTAATTCCAAAGGGCTGTGACAACAGTCAGGAGAGGCTGCAAGATGAGACGCAGAGTTTCTCAAAAATGCAACACAAAACAAAGCGAACACACACACACACACACACACACACACACAAACGGAATTAGCAAAAATGTCGACCAGGCCAGGGCTAAGAACTCAGCATCACAGAAAACCCCATAGTTTTAAACTGAATAATCTGTGTCTGCTTATGTTTCCCCATTTATTCGATGAAGGAGGATAAACATTGAACAAGAACCTGCCCCACGCCAGGTCTTGGGCCAGAGATTTCATTGCTATATTTTATTTATGCTTCCTTAGTTCTCCCAACGAGCTCTCAGTGAGCCTCTCAGAGAGTCGGTGATGTCAGGGTTACTATCTTTGTTTTGCATTGGTGAGACTGTGGTTGGGAAAAGTTGTCACATTGCTGACAAGAAGCAGGTTTTGACATTATATCTAAGTGTGCTTGAACTCTAGCCCTTTCCATAACATCAGGTGGCCTCGGAGATAAGATGTAAGTCTGATATCAGAGTTTTCTGGGGCTTCAGAAAAGAGGGTGCTTCCTTCCCCAGGGCAGGCACCAAGGGGAAAATCTCAATCATTTCTTAAAGATCTCAAGCAATTCTCAGAAAAAAAGCCCAAGATGACAGAGATCTCACTCCCTAAATTGTATACAGAAGAAGGGGGAAGCTCAGGGAAGTTGGGTCATTTGCAGGCACAGGTGGTAAGAGCTAATGTTGGGTGTTGGCCATACCAAACAGCCAAGATACCCACCTAGATTTGGCCCTATTCCTTCGGCCCTTAGGATGAAATAATCCAGCATACCAGATATCCATTCCTGGCACTGGTCCGACCTTCCTTGCGTCCAGCTACATCATCGCGATATTGCAAAAGGGTAAAACATGATGTCCCGACTCCTGTGACATCATCACTGGGTCCAGGCAGCTCAACATCCAGACTTTATCCTAAATCAAGGAAGCCTCGTGGATTTTCTTTTCTCCATACCCCTGAGCATAAAATCCATCTACAAACCCTAGTCACTTTACCTTCACAATGCATCCTGATGCCGTCACTTCCAACCATGCTCATCCATGGCCCACCTTCCAAGTCTCCAGACTTCCTTCTTCAGAAATTTCCTGCCTGATCTCCCTGTTTGTTTGTTTGTTTGTTTTTTGTTTTTGTCTTTTCCCCTCTGGAATTCAATGCCAGTCACCCAACCAAGCTCCATCTCTCTTCACTTCTTCCCTACCACCACAACCTTAATTTTGTTTGAAGCGGTCATGTGTCCGTAAGAAGAGAAAAATCCGCAATGTCAACCCCCAGCCTTCCAAGCTCCTAAAGGCAAACATTTGATCTGTTGTGATCAGGGAGACAAAAACTGTGGTCTCCTGCTGATTTCCAGGATACCCGCCCCCCCCACCCCCGATGCCGCCCCCTCCCGAACCAAAGGAACTTCCTTTCCTTCCTTCTGCCTGGAGGATGACATCAATGTCTAGGGAAGAAGAGCCATCTACAACTCCAAGGAAGAGAATGATGTGCCATACATGATGGACAGGAAAGCTAGAAGGGCCTGGGTCCTTCATGACTTCATGGAGCATTGCACAAACTCTGGGCTGCTTAGAAAACTTGAGTTTGAGCTGCCTTCAGGATAGAAGAAGGGAGAATAAATACAACATAAATTCCATGGCCACATGGCCCCCACATTAAAGTGCTAGAAGCCTCCACACTCTAAAATTTCCGTCTTTTAATTCTAATTTACTGCCAGGATGATCACTTAAATTGTAGATGAGGAAGATTTTAAATTGGCTTTGCATATTACTAAATTAACGAAAATTATTGAATCTGTCACCGGGATGACTTTGTCATCTGTCAACTCTGCTAAGCTGAAGTACCTTTCCCAGGATTCCCTTTCCTATGTGTTTCCAAGGGTCAGTCACAGAAAAGATTCCTGAGATATCTGGGAGGGCAGAAGAGAAGCAGCCACCAATTTGTTGCTTAGGACCGACCACGTGACTTCCTCACTGGCACGAAGCAGCAGCCGAGTCTGCAATTTCCCTACCTTCCCTTGGATCCCCCTTTCAGCTTCTCCGAGTTCTAGGTCAAGTGTGGATTTTGTTCTGAATGAATGGCCTTGGTTTCTACAGAACACCCTTGTTGCAACCCAGGTCAGAGGCAACAAGAATGGACCAGGTTTTCGGTCCATCTCTGCGGACTTCCATGTCGTGTTTATCGGTCCAGATCAGATATGCGGAGACAACCTTGCAGACACTGCTTAACTAGCTACACAATTGCATACAAGCCCCCCCGGCCCCAATACATACTGGCAAGTGGCAAGGCTAGATTCAAGCCTTAGAAGATGGGTGCTCCAGACCACATTTTACCACCTGAAATCAATCTCATATGAGGTTAACTGACCGAATCCATCGTTTCACCGAGCGCCACGTCTTGGAACCTTTTCTCAAAAGAACAGTAGGTTTCATAAGTGAAACAGGATATATACAAGACAGAAAACAAAATGCACTATTCATCAAGCGCCCCGTGTGTCCTAAGAACTTTGCTAATTTGTGTGGCAGATACACAATAATTATAACACATTCCCCTGTCTCAGGAGTTCATAGCCTGGTGGAGAAAGCTGATCTGGCACCTGCTAAGATGCTGTGTTTTGAATCTGGCCAGCCCCCAAATAATGGAGCTCCAATCCTCTAGCACTGTGTGCACAAGGACACAAATGCCTTTGCCTTGCATCCTCTTCCATTCATGTCTCCTGCTTTGTTCCTGTGTTTACCTGGCTCCTGATATTCTGCTTCAATTTTTATCTCTGGCTCCAGGAACCTGACAGTGGGTTTGGCAAATATGTCGTGACCCTCGACAATCTCCCTTGGGACTAGTTTTGCTCCTAATCTCCAGATCCATTTGCCCCTGGCCGGTCTGTATAGTCAATTAGTGTGCTCCAGACTTTCACTCTTGTGACCCAGTGAAGGAGAACTGCTCCCTCATTTTCCACCCTGAGGAGAAGCTTTGGATTCGTGAGTGACGCCAGGGAGCAAAGCAAGGAAGAGGCAGATCATATAGGTAATGTGCAACATTCAGACTGGCTTCAGTGAGGCCACCTCTGGGTTCCATTTTTGAACACGCTGTCTTGAGCCAATCACAAAGTAAGACTGTGGGCCGGGAACAAAACCAAGAACAGATGCTCATGACGGGAGTAACCGCATAAAACTAAGGTACAGTTTCAATGGTTGGGGATAGAGTCAAGAAGAGATAAGTCAAATGACATGCCAGGTACACAGGTATGTCATATAGTATATGCACACATGTAAAATAAAAACCCCAGGTTAGATTAGAGAAGACGAAGGGGGCGGGGGGCGGGGGGAGGCAAAGAAGAAGAAGGAAAAAACAAAGGCAAAACAAAACAAAACAAAAAAGAAGGGCTCAACGTAGAGCATGGCAAAGTCCAGCCTCATTCTGACAGACCGTCTTGTTGCCTCTGGGCCATTTTTAAAGGATGAGACACACACCTCCAGTATAGGGGAAGTGTCCTCTTAAACTCTCCATAATGTGTCCAATATTTTGCGTGCACTGCCTCCTTTAAACTATGTTGCAGTGGTCAGTAGAATGGGGAAGGGTCACCCCTCTCCATGTGTCAGTGGGCAGGTGCAAGAAGCGGGCTCACTTACAAGTCCGGCCACAAGGACACCGTGGTAGAGAACTGAACACCCACTTGAATTCATGGGGACAGTGCAGTAGAGTTTTGTTATTACCGGTCCTTTAGAAACCTTTATATCCTGCCCCCCCCCAAGTTTGTAAGGTTGTGGATTCCATCTCTTTGTTCAGCATTCTGTTTCCTTGAGAAAGAATGCCTGTCACTGGAGAGGGTAGTGTAGAGAGGGAGGGAGCGGGTGGGCCAGGAGTTGGGGGCATGGACTCCACTTGCTTCTTTATCTTTCACCCCTGATTCCTGGTATGACCTTGAGCCAACCACTGACATTATCTGTGCTTCCTTTTTTTTTGTTTTTGTTTTTCCTTTGCAAGGCAGAGAAACCTTAGCCTGTGTTATGAGCAGCGTGAAGGAGAGGGAGATGAGGCTGTGAGAACTTCAGGTGTACCGAGGAGAAAAATACCGCAGGAAAAAATTACCATGCACACGCACAAAACGTAATTTATGGTTAAGCTTGAGAAAGCCAGGTGAAGTCCCCCGGATCTTACACACAAAGGTACAAACCAGAGGATTCTTGACCCAGTTCGGGACCTCTTTCATTTCTAGGTTTAAGTTTTAGCCAAAATGTGATTGAAGTGAGTTTCCCCTCAGCCTTGTGTAATAACCCAATCACAAAAACAAAAGAGCTGAAATCTCGCCTGCCTTACTTGGGAGTTATGAAATGTAGAGGACAGACTACACCGTTATATCTGAGTCTCCCTAAGCAGGAGGGGAGATCACCTATTGTACGATCTCCCCATATTCGTTCTGTCAATATGCATTTGCAGGACTCACATAGCATGGCAAGCGGGCCATGAGAGGGAGTATGGTATAGACGCTTAGAGGCTGGCTACCCCGAGCGTGGTCCACGGACCAACAGCCTCAGCCTCCTCTGGGAGGTGGTGGCAAGACTCGTGGCCCCTGTCTTAGACCTGATGAATCAGAATGTGTATGCTTAACAAGATCCCAAGGTTTGTTTGGTTCTAAGACTGTATGTTAAGCCAATGTTTAAGTCACCTGGAAGCTTGGAGTCAAACGAATCTCAATGTGCTCTTTGGCATTGACACGCTCTATGATCTTGGGAATGTCTTCAACTTTACAAGCCTGCTTATTCATCTGAAAACCAGATATCATAAGAACCCTTGCCTCTAAAGTTTGTTCTGAGGATGAAACGTAGCTGTTCACTGTACAGTAACTGGCATAGACGCAACCTCGATTAATATTCACTGTTTTATCATGCTTATTGTGACTGTTATTATTTTTAAAACATAGGCTCCCACCCATGAGACACTAACAGTCTAAGAGAGAGGCACATATGGACAATGAAGTACACCCGTCTATTACAGATACCATAAGACATTTTGGTCCAGATCTTTCCGCCAGAGATCCGTGGCCTTTCACCTATGAGATATCATTTCAGACTCCAGGCATCAGACTCAGAGAAGACCCCCAAAATTAAAACTATAATCTCTCTTTGCCCCAAGTCAACACAGAAACTCCTAATGGATGGGGGAAAAAAATGAATGACTATAGCCAGAGAAGTTTCCATATTTGTGGTCAGTGTATTCTTGTTGTTGTTGTTATTGTTTCTTCCCATCTTATGTTTGAGAGCCTGTGGTTCTGGCTCTAGTTATGCACCCACAAGTACTTTAAGGTCACAGATATCCAAAGTGAGCATCTAAGAAGTAGATTCCGTGACAGAGCAGGGCCCAGAAATCTGTAAGAGTATCATCAAGGTGGAAACAGGCCACCACTAGAAACCCTGAGCTTGCTGACTTGAAATAACTGAGTGTGAAGCCAGGATGACAAGAGATGTCAAGCAGGCTACCCAGGAGACAAATAGGAATACAAGGCTTTCACCAGGATTCGTAGGGGAAGAAACGTAGGAACTAATATGTCGCTTACACTGTTTCGCTCCTAAGCCACCCCTCACTTTGGCTTTTGATGTTGTCTCCTTCCCCTCTACCGAAATTTTTGAGCGTCTAGGGTTCCATTCCCAAACCTCTTACCTTCTGTAGCTCTGCTCTTTGTTTTAGGTGGTTTTCTGCCGCCTCCTGTCTCCAGATACAGGAAGGCTCTCAAACATGCATTTCTAGCCTTGATGATTCTGAGTCCCAGGCTTCCTGCGCCTACCTGCCTCCGCGGCATTTCTAGCGGGCAATCGAATGAGATCTAAAATTTGGGTCGGCTCAGAACAGAGCACATTTTCCCCACGTCACCCCTGCCCCTACCAAAATCCCCTCTCCCCTACGCCTCCCTGTCTCAGCACTAACAGTTACTGAAGCCCCAAACTAGCAGACATTCTTGATTTTTTTTTCCCTTTCCTCTTCCCCCAATCCGATCCATCAGCAAGCGCTATGAGCTCTTCCTCCAAACACCCCCCAACCCCTGTCTATCCTTACCATCTGAAACCTGAATCCAGGCCAGGGCTTTCTAGTGTCGCCATGCTCCCCGAAGTCCCCGCCTCACGGATGTGCCTTACAGGCTGCTGTCCACACAGAAGCCAGAGAGAGCTTTGTAATCAGCCGGCGTGATCTTCTCTGCATGAAGGCACCCTCCAAGCCCTTCACTGAGCCCTACAAGATCTTCCACGATGTGGTCTTTGTCTCTTTTATGGACTTCACCCCCTCGGCCACTTTCTCCCTCACCTCTAAGCTTCAATCACACGTCCTGCTTACTCTCCCTGGAACAGTACAACACGTGCATTCATCTCAGAGCCTTTGCACGGGCTGTTCTTTCCACCTGGAATACTCTGTCCCCAACCGTCTTCTCAGGGCTCAGCTTCCAGCACAAGAACCATCTCAGGACCTTCCACCTCCAGCTGAGCCAACACCCTCAGTCGCTCTTTAACACGCCGATCAATGTTCTTTGGTCCGTGACACTTATCAGGACCTCACGTTATCCTCATGATTTATTTTTGGTTACATGTTTTCTCTTTTGGCTCTAGAACGTAAGCTCTTTAATGGCAAAGGTTGGGTCTCTCTTGTTTGAATCGATTTCTAGACTATCGTCTTGCAGATAGTAGGTACTTTCTATACATCTGTTGCCCAGTTGATTTCTTTTTGAATGTGCTGGCTCGGCCTATTATATTTATGCTCTCTTATATCTTAAAGCAGATGCCTTATGCGGTTGGCTCAGGAGATATCACTTGATGGTAATTAGGGAGCACTTTGGCTTCTTTAACAAGAGCTAAATGTTTTTATGAACCACTTGATATATGAAGACAAAGCTTCTTGTTTATACGCCTTAGCTGTTCTTTTCTGTAAAGCATTATACATGAAATTTATTTGCACAAAAAAAAAGGTTGTATCCAAAAATAGATTGAAAAAACATTGTTATGTATTCATCAAAAGAAAGAAACCATGTGTTTCATCTCGCTGGGTGTTTAAGAATTATCTCCGCTCGGCAACACTGGTAAGGCCAGAGAATTGGAGTGAAAATTGTTCTTGGAATAAGAGCGGCGAACTGAAAAATACTGAATCCAGCAATCTTGTTTTCTATTTCCCTGAGTCAGTGTGGAGAAAGCAGCGTATGAAACAATATACATCGTGTTAATGTGGGAATGGAGTGTAAGCTTCTTGCAGCCAAGGACACCTGCCCCTTGCTCACCACCGTTGCATCCCGCGGCTACCGCTGAGGGCTTGGGAAATAGTAACCGTCCAGGAAATAGTTGCTGAATGAATGAATGAATGAACGGAACCCAATTACAAAGGGTACGATAGGGGCTGCTAGCATAGAATCATCCGTTTCCCAGGACCTGCTAAATAGCGGCTTGTGATGAAGAAATAACGGCATTTCGTGATAGACAGAAAGCCTGAGGGACTCGTTAGACCGCAGGCCTTTTATGAGTTGTGCCTCTGTGTGACCTTGGGCCTAGGTGCCTTCATATACACGAGGAGAGTGCAGGGCGAGGAAACGATAGTGGCCGCGTGTACTTGGCACAAGCTCTGAGCCTGACTCTTGTTCTCTACATGTGCGATTGATTTAATGCAATGTTATCTGTGTACAGAATATATGTTATGTCCTCATTCATATAGCCTCGGGGAGGTTATGATAGTTGATATTATGATACAAGGTATTGATAACTTGATATTATGAAATCAAGCTCAAGGACTAATACAAATAGTAAGAGCAACAACCCTGAAAACAACAATCAACCCAACAGTCAAAAGATTAAATGTGGTTTCCGAACCTGGATGATGCAACCCATGCTTCACTAAAGAAGCCCTTACAGAGCATTTACGGTCAGAGAAACAGAGGCACTTTTATGTACATTCCTTCTACCTGAAAATCCTAATCTCTGAACCTCTTTGTTCTCTCTTATCTGTCAAATGGGAATAATACCCCCCCACCTGATCCAGCAAAGCAATTGTTATCCAGAGAAAATGCATCAAAGGGACGAGCCTCTCACTCACCGCCCCATCCCTTTATTCCAAGTTTCAGGACACGGCTATTGACAAAGGCCAGTGTGTTCATGCACCTTTCAGTCAACAAATATTGATAACATACACACTGCATGTCAAGTACTTTCCTAGGCCCTGTGGACATAGGGCAAAACAAAACAAAGAAACTCCTTCCCATCATGTTACTCATACCCTAGTGGGACAAATCAGGCAAAAGATACGGTTAATGTATAATGTGGCAATACAGACTGGGAAGACAAATAGAACAGACTGAGAACATGGGAAGTAACGGAGGGGGTTCTACTACCTTAAACTGGGGGGCTGGGGGAAGGCTTCTGTAACGGGACGACATCTGAGCAAAGACGTGAAGCTGGTAGAAGTAGAAGCCATGACGTGGAGGCAGGGGTTCCAGCAAGAAGAGATGTGCAAATGAGCTGAGGTCAGAGGAGGTTTGGGAGGGCGGGGCTGGAGCCCCAGGAAGGCCTGTTGTTTTCTAGAGCTGCGTGGAAAAGGAGAAGGGAGATGACAGGACAAGGTGAAGCACGTCCTCAGGACTGCCACACGTGGGGCCAATGGGCCACGGCAAGGATCCTGGAGTTATTTGTCCATTATTCTGAGTGTACTGGAAACCAGTTAAGTGTTGCTCTGAAGGTCGGTTCACAGATGAGAGCGTGAACTCAGTGCCAAAAACTACTTCCTGGAAAAAAAAAAAAAAAAAACAATCACGACGGACCAGAACGAGGGGCGGCACCTGGGTGGCTCAGTCGGTTAAGCATCTGACTTCAGCTCGGGTCACGATCTCATGGTTCCTGAGCTCGAGCCCCACATCAGGCTCCGGGCCGACAGCTCAGAGCCTGGAGCCTGCCAAGGATTCTGTGTCTCCCTCTCTCTCTGCCCTTCCCCCACTCGTGCTCCGCCTCTCCCTGTCTCAAAAAGAAATAAAACATTAAAAGAAGAAAAACAAAACGACAACACCAACAACCAGAATGAGAAAGCTGGACAGCACACTGGGAGAGTCCAAATTCGTGGGGTACATCGGAAGCTATGATTTCTTGGGGAGATACGAAGCCCCAGTCTGCACACCCATCCAGAATGGAGGACTAGGGACACGTGATGTGGTACAGTCAGTCCCGCTGAAGGCTTCAGGGGTTCCTGTCCAGGCAGGTATCCAGTGACAAGGAAGCCAAATTCTCCCCAAAGCCTACGAGCCAGGCATTGGTCTAGTGTTTCACAGACACGCATTCGTTTAAAACCTCACAACAGCCCCGTGGGGTGGAGGTTCCCATCCACACGTCACAGGTGAGGATCCTGAAGTGGGGGGAGGGCACACAATTTGCCCAAGGTCAAAGGAAAATCTTGGCTCCCCGACACGAAAGCCCCGCTTCTTCCTACACAGCCCCTCCGTGCTTGTGAGCCGAACACGCCTCCTCCTGGCCTCTTCCATCCTTCGGGGGTGAAACGTGCTGAAGAGGGATGTAATAACTCCTATAATAACCACCCCCTAACGACAGAGGCCTTGGCAGTTTACCCAGCTTTCATTCATTACCCTGCGCTTCCCATGAACAAGTTCGCACCCTGGCTGCTTTCATTTCACAGGCATGGCAAGTACAGGATGTGATAAATACCCTGAACGAGGAAGCATTTAGCCTCAGCTAACTATTATCGGCAGCATCGATGACGAATGACTTCATATAACCCTCAAAAGCTCAATGTGATGACTAATTTGTGGTTAAAGGTAGTTGGAAATTTACTTGTTAAAAAATTACGTGCAAGTAACCCGATTAACTTTGAAAGAGAGACGGGGGGGAAGGAAAGCCAACAAAAATACACACATAATGATTTACTCCTCCTTGCAGGGGTAGCAATAAAGATAAGAATTACAACCACAAGAGCTTTCAGAGCAAGAATGAACATGTTTCACTTTGCATACTGGATGTGGGAAATGTACCAGCACAGACAGTGTAAATGGAAAGGTCTGGGCTCCGGAAACCCCTGCAAACCCTACCTTCAGCTGTCGCGTCTAAGCTCCTCAGTTAACGGGTGAGGAAACTGAGGCATTTAGAGATGTGTCTGATGTGGCGTCTGCTGAGTCGGGATCTTTTTGGCAGGGGAGGGAAATACAGCTTGGCACCAACAAGGGCACACTCACCCTGTCAGACTCGGGTCCTTTGTATCAAGACGTGGATAATAATGCCAACTTCCTGCGGGGTATGAAAGGCAGGTGATTTACTGTATATAAAATACCCAGCACAAAGCCTGGAACTCAGTAAGTTGACCAAAAATCTTCATTTCTCTCTTCCTCTGCCTAGTTACTGTCATCCCCTAGGGAAAGCCACATCAGGTCTTTCATTTTTTTTTTTTTTTAAGTTTGTTTATTTATCTTGAGAGAGACAGAGACAGCGTGAGTTGGGAGAGGGGCAGAGAGAGAGGGAGAAAAGAGAATCTCAAGCAGGCTCCACGCTGTCAGCACAGAGCCCGATGCGGGGCTCGAACCCACACAGCACGAGATCGTGACCTGAGCCAAAACCGAGTCAGACGCTTCATCAACTGAGTCGTCCAGGCACGCTCTCAAATGCCACTCTATTCCTCACCAAAGAAAACCATGGGGTTGGCAGTGACCCCATGCGAGATGCGTAGAACCATATAATCAGTGTGCCTACGATTATTACTAGAGAAGTCCCAGGATTCTATTCTGAATGTTCCAGAAAACGTGTTAAATGTCCATTCTCGTGCTCTTCTCATTAGGCCACCTGGTTGCATTTGGCTCCACTCGCATTCAGAGCAGTTCGGCCGTGACCCGGTGCCCAGGCGGTGTTGAAGGATCAGTGCCGGAGGGTCTCTGGCAGGTGGAAATCCCAGCCAGTCACAAACGCATCTGGGAAGAGAAAACCGCCCTTTCCCTGCGGGTCCCGCTAGCTCTGCAAAGGCGGATTCCGCATCGTAAGGACTTGCCGGTGGCTCACCCTGAGACTTTTTTTTCCTCCTTCCTCCCTCTTCCAGCACCAAGCCCTGCACCCTTAACAACACAGTGCAAACCTGCACCACGGCCTGCAAGCGCCCGACCCCCGGCTGCAGCCCCCTCACCAGCTCTGGCCCCGCTCCCCTTCTGCTCCCCTAAACGCATCCTGCCCTCCTCCACTCAGGGCATCTGGGCACGCTGCCACCCCTTCCTTAAATGTGCCCCCTCCAACTACTACGATCACACTGCCAGAGTCTGCTCGAATGCCACCTGCTTAGAGGAATCTTCTCTGAATATCTCATGCTGTGTGTGCCTCCCTCCCACCTCTGCCTTTATCACGTCGGTTTGGGGAGGTCTTTGAGAGGACATGACCTCTGGTTGAGCCGCGAGCTGGCTCCCATCCTCCTCTGTCCTTGGAATGTGTATTTCACCTGCTTTCCCGGCTCCCAGAAGCTACCCCAAGGACACGCCCTTAAGATACTAATGTGGTGTCGAGACTATTTGTACTGTGTACATGTCTGAACACCATTAAGTCTTCTCTAGATACTTTTAAGATTTGGTAGGTGGGTGTGGAGATCTATTCCTCTTGGGGCGGCTGAAGACAAGGCTCGGGTGTGAAGTTTCCTTGCTTGTGACACCGGCCGCCTCCCAGCCCTGCAGTGGCCTGTCTCTTTCTTCCGACTCTCCCTGCCCCCTGCATACAGGTGTCTGGTTTCAGATCACATCTGGGAGGGTCCGGAGGAGGTTGGGAATCAACCACATCCCCCCGGTTAGCTCTTACATATGCCTGTAAAAGATCTGGACATCTGTTGCTATATTTACTTGCTCGTTTGTTACATCCATTATTAAAATGTACCTTGAGAGGTTATGTTCGTTTCCCAGGGGCTGCTGTAACATGCCCCGCAAACTAGGTGGCTTAGAACAACAGAAATGGATTGACTCACATTTCTGGAGGCTAAAAGTCTGACATCATGGTGTTAATAGCATTGGTTCCTTATGGAGGCTCTAAGGGGGAATCTGTTCCATGCTAGTCCCCAGCTTCTAGTGGCTGTGGGCAGTCCTTGGTGTTCTTGGCTTGTAGGTACAGCCCTCCAGTGTCTGTCCCCATCCTCCCAGAGCCCCCTCCTCTGTGTCTGTGTGCCTTTGTGTCAAATATCCCTCTCCTTTCTCTTCTAAAGACACCAGCCAATGGATTTAGAGCCCACCCTAAATCCAGGATGACCTCATGCCAAGATTTTTAATTTAATTTACAAAGACTCTATTTCTAAATAAGTTCACCTCCACAATTCCAGGGGTTAGGGCGTGGACATACTTTTTTTGAAGGAGAGGCATAATACAACCCACTATGGAGAGCAAACACCCTTCACTCTACCGGGGACCCTCTGAGTCCCCAAGCCCAACAAACACAACGCTTATTCCCTCCCGGGCATTCATCAAATGTATGTTGGGTGAACATGCACTGTCACTTTAAGACTTTCCCTCTCTGACCCCAGATCCTTGCCCGGTGGCCCTTCTGCCCCCGAGGGCTGCAGCCTCCAGACTTCAGGAGCATCCCACTTTCTTCCACTGGATCATGAGGAAGCCAGTGCCCTGAGCGGGGCAGCCCAGTAGGACTCCGTCACAGCTGTCCCCACGCAAGCTGCACGGCATGATGCTGTGTGTGCTGTTCACAAGGACAGAGCAGGGTCCCTTTCTGCTGGGCTCCAGGGTGACAAACATCGAGGTTCTTCCTGCCTGCTCAGATGACCTTCCTTCTCGCAGGGCCGTTGGATGTGGTGGGTTCATGATTACAAATGCTCCCTCTCTTCACCCTGACCTCACCTATTAGTTTTCCCCCTGTCCCTATGGTTCCTCCCCATCACGTGACTCCATCAGCCCAATCATCACATTCGTCCTCCTCCTAAAAACGCCTCCCTTAGTAACAACCGCCTGAGCTATAGGCCAATATACTTCCCTGCCTGATTACGTACTGTCACCAAGTTCCTATTTCTCCTTCTAAGGACTTAACGCCGCAAGAAACAATTATTAGTGTAGCTCCTTGGATAACATCTGACTCGTCCAAGCTCCACGAGAGCAGATGTCTGTGTGCCTCGTGTAAGGAGAATGCAGCCCCAGGCCCTGCCACCTAGAAGGTGCTGGGCCCGCAAAACTGAGCCCTCGAATGTATGCACCACACTCCTTATCGTAACGTCTGCTCCTCTCTACTCCTCAGCTTCCCGACCTCCCGCATCCTGGACTCAGCCGGCCACTCACTGTAAACTGTCATCACGATCCGTATTACCGCGTATGACACCCTTTGTTTCCCAGTATCCAGTTCACCACCATCGAGTCCTATTCATGTTCCCGGTCAAATATCCGTGGATTTCCCCCACATTTCTACGCCTTCATCATTTCACTCTGGTGGGTGGCTCCTACTTCCGTCAGTCTGCTTGGGCTGCCTCAAGAAAGTATCAGAGGCCAGGTGGCTTAAACAACAGAAATGTATTTTCTCACCATTTTGGAGACCAAAAGTCTGAGATCAAGGTGTTGGCTTGGTTAGTTTCCTCCGCAGCGTCTCTCCTCGGATCATTCGTGCCCAACTTCTCTGTGCGTGTCTGTGCCCTAAACTCTTATTAGAAGGACATGAGTTGTGTCGGATTAGGACCCACCCCAATGACCTCATTTTAACTTAATTACCTCTTTAAAGACACCGTCTCCAAATGCAATCACATTCTGAAGTACTGAGAGTTAGCACTTCCCCATATGAATTGAGGGGGAGGGATACATTCAGCCCATAATAGTACCCATCCTTCCTATTCCACTTCAAATATCAATTTCCTTGGAGAAGTTTTCATTGATATTCCAGACAAGGTAAGACTTCCCCAATACAATCTATGACAGCATCCTACGCTATGTGTTCACTGGATTTACCATGGCAATAATATATATATATATATATATATATATATATATATATATATATATGGTGTGTGTGTGTGTGTGTGTGTGTGTGTGTGTGTGTGTGTAATTTTCAGTTCATGTCCATCCCTCCCTCAGACTGTAAACTCCATGAGGACAATGGATGGGTCTAGTTTTGCCCACCATTAACATCTCCAGTGCCCAGCACTTGACATTCTCAACCATTTATTCTTTCTTATTTCCTTCCTCTTGGTTTCTGGGATAACCCCTGCCTTTCCATGTCTTCTTACATTTCAGACTCCTTCAGAGTTCTTCTCTCTCTTCTTGCTTTTGACTCGCCTCTTAAATATTGTTTCCTTAAGGTTCTATCTCAGCCACTTTCTCTTCTCACTCAACGAGCTGTAGCTGGCAAATCGTTAACCCTTTAGAGACTTTAGTGAGTACCTGATTCTGCCACTGACTTCTGCATTTCTATCACTATTGTGGTTCTCCCTCCGTTGTTCCATTTCTGTATTCCTTACTTCCTACCAGTGACTTCTAGCTTTACCAAGTCTTCCAAAACATGTTCAACACAGAAGCTATCTTTACCTTTGAATCTACCTCATCTCTGTTCTTAGCTGAGTAGATGCCATTAACATACACTCAGTTGTGCCTACACAGTAAAATATATCACGGGAGCCCAATATAAATATAAAACACAAAGATAATCCTCAAGTCCAGCTTCTCCCCGACATCTCACACCCAACCCTGTTGACTCTTTTCTAAGTATCCCTTGATTCACTTTGTTTCCTCTCCACTCCTTATGCTTTAAACCATGTACCCACTATAGGGCACTTGGGTGGCTCGGTTGGTTGGGCACCCTACTCTTGGTTTCGGCTTAGGTCATGATCTCACAGTTGTGGGATCGAGCCCTGCCTCATGCCCCGCACTGAGCAAGGGGCCTGCTTGGGATTCTCTTTATCTCTCCCTCTGCCCCTCCTCCACTCACACCCTCTCTTTCTCTCAAAATAAATAAATAGACGTTTTAAAAAATCAGGTACCCATTCTATCTCCACTGCCACAAGAACATTTAACTCATAAAAATCCAAGTAACTCCGCTGCTTAAAACCCTCCAATGGTGCCCAACGACCATAGAATGCATATCTGTCTGGTTAGCCTGCCACACAGGCATCTCCATGAACTAAGATCCTGTCTTTTCTCTGGGAAGATTTCTTACTAATCTTCTCTAATTCTCTGCATATCCTTACCTACACTGAATTTCTCACTTATCTTTGAATAGGCCAGACTTCTCCATGCTTCTGGTGCATCCACCAGTCCCTACTCCAGAAGTGTGTTTTGATAGAAGCTCTTCGTGATGCTCGTTCACTGGGAATAGTCTCAGGTCCAGAAAACCTGAGGAGGTCACACCTTCCACCGGACGGCCTGCGTCCACGGCTGATCAACACAAGGGCATGAAGTCCTACCTCCCGTGCCTCAACTGGAAACATCTCCCATGAGCCATCCCAGCTCCAGAACTCTCCTGGGGGGCTCCTGAAGACTTTATGGGGACTGGATCACACCTTAAATTCTCCCTCTTCAACTACCTGCTTCTTCTCTCTCCCTTACACAGCTAGAGGTCCCAAGGGCACTCCTCCAAAAAAACAAACAAAAAAAACCCAGAAACAAACGAACAAAAACCTCCCCCAGGCTAATCCCCATCTCCAAGTGGGCCTCCCAAAGAGGCCATCTGATAGCGGCTATTCACAGATGCTGTGCCCTCTGCCCGGATGGCATTTCCTTTCAATCTTTGCCTGCCAAACTCCTACACATTCCTCACGTCCCAAGTCGAATGTCATCTAGATGCCCCAAAGTGAGCCTCAGTATTCTCTGAACTGTTATAGCACATTTTGGCTTTCCTCGATGACAACATATATCCCACTATCTTATCATAACTATTCAAATATTTTCCTTTCCTACCAAACTAACTCTGTGCTCTGCAAGGATGTTGGAGTAGTTATCTTCCGCTGTGCAACAAATTACCAAAACCTCAGGGGCTTGAAACAGCGCCTGTTTATTATCTTACAGTTTTGTAGATCTGAAGTCCAGGCGAGCTCAACTAAGTTCTTCTCTGCTTAGGATCGCCTAAGACTGAAATCAGGACGTCAACCAGCCTAGCTCTTCACTGGAGGCCTTGGGGAGAATCTACTTCAAACTCATTTGACTTGGCAGAATCTAGTTCCTTGTGGTGGTAGGACTGGGTTTCCTATTTCCTCACTGGCTGTCAGTTGAGTATCATTCTCTGCTCCTAGAAGCTGCCCACACGTTTCCCCACAGGCTGTCTCCATCCTCAAAGCCAACTACAATGCATTGATTCTTATGCTTTGAAACTCTCTTTCAGCTCTGTCTTCGGCCACCAGCCAGAGAAAGGTCTTTGCTTAAGGGGTCTTACGATTGTATCAGGTATACTGAGATATTACCCCCTTTTTAAAATCAACTTTGCCATATGGCACAGTCACAGGTGCGGTGTCTCACGTTCACAGATTCCAAGGATTAAAGCATGGGCTCTTGGTGGCCGTACCTAGAAATTCTGCCCACTGCAGATGGAAAGTGAACCTTATTCGCTGAGCCTCAATAGGCTTCTCAGTGCCTAGCGGAGCGTCTGATATAAAAAATAACCAGTGCTTGTACTCATTATTAGGTAGGACTGACTTCAGTCTCAATGATGATGATGCTTGAAACTCTGTTTTAGTTGTGTGCCTGGTGAAAGAAATATCAGGTTGCAGCTTAAACGATAGCATAATAATAAAGCAATGAATTGCGGTACTTTCATGGACATTGATCCAGAGGAGAAGAGATTGAAAATGGAAGAGAAGTGTCACAAAATGGAAAGAAAGGAAAGCCTCCTGAAAAATGAAAAGGGCAGTCTTGCCGTTTTGCACACTTCATGGTCGAGTCCATCAACTTTCAACCTCAGTAATTACATGAGCGTTGTAAGTTACCAAAGTTGCTTTGCTACGGAAATGCAGTCATTAGATTAACGACAGCAGGCTTCCTCCCCCTGAATCTGTGCTCCAACTCCAAATGGACATCTGGCTTGGCGCTGGGGAAAGCGATGCCACCAGCCTACCCCTAGAGTGCGCTGCGACGAATTCGCGGCTTTGACTCGGAAGGGAGGTGATTTTCGTGCACGCATTTGTGTGTTTCTTTATAGAAGTCACGGCAGTGCTTCCAGGGTCGCTGTCTCTCCACGCATCAGACAAGACCCGAATACCTGTTTGTGATGGTGGCCTCCTTCCCTTCTGCTGATGGCAGCCTTCGCTTCATTTTGTGCTTAGGCATACAAAGTGATGACAAAAGGTGGACAATTGTTTCTGGCCGCAGCTCACCCGGATAAAACTCTTTCAATTGATTCAGAGCGCTGATGTCAGCCAAGACCCTATACTTCCTGACACTGAATAATAAGTCACTGTGTTTCCACCAACAGCCTCTCTCTCTCTCTCTCTCTCTCTCTCTTTGCCTTCCTCTTTTCTCCCACCATTAACAATGCAAGTTTAGCTCACCACCTGTCACTTGGCATGCTTCTGCAAATGCTTTCACCCACATAGAGGTGGATGTGGTTTCATTGAAGTTGGGAACACCCCTGTGTTTCCCTGGGTCTGCAACTCACCAGCTGCAGTCCTTTCAAAAGTATTCTTGGCTGTTAATATACATCACAAGTTGCTATGTCCCGGTGTGGATGTTTTAAACATTTCTCTCATTCGAATTTTGAATGACAGGTCATTGAAATATGCTCCAGAACAATAAATACAAGCAGTTAAACGCTTGATAATTTTTTTTTAAAAAGGACTAATGTTAGCTAATTAACGCGTCTATGATTCATATGCCCTAGCTCCTTTAAATCTTTAAACAAATCCAATGAGGCGAAATTTTGCATTAACTCATTAAATAGGTGGGGCACCTGAGTGGCTCAGTCGGTTAAACACCCGACTCCGTTTTAGCTCAGATCACGATCTCACCATTAGTGAGATCGAGCCCTGCACCCAGCTCCATGCTGACAAGCACAGAGCCTGCTTGGGATTTGGACCCTCCCTCTCTCTTCCCTCTGCCCCTCCCAGCTCACACTCTCTCTCAAAATAAATAAATAAACTTTTAAAAAAAAGTCAACCAATCAACCATTATATAGGTAAGAAAGACTCAGGAAAAGCAACTCACCCAGACCTTTCACCCACCAAGTGAAAAATTCTGGACTCCAAATAAGGAGGGTTTGATCACAAAGCCCTTGTAATTTTCCCTTAATGTGCCGCATTTCCTGCTTGATTATGCTACTGCCTTTCACCTACTCACCCAGTGTTCAAGGAATCTCTACTATGACCCAAACGCTGAGCTAGCAGCAAAAGGATTTCTACAGGCAAACCCACAGTCCTATCCCACAGATGCCGCTAGACAAGCAGAAGGAAAGCCAATGTCAGTGAATTATAATGAAAAACACATTCTTAAGCACAGTAACAGAAGGAAGTCTCAAGGCAGGTCCCTTTCGAGCTGCTCTTCTGTTCACGTGTGGTTAGTTAACTAATCGAAAGTGTTTGGTAAGTGAAATTAAGACTTCAGTCACCCACTTGCACTGGTCACGTTTCAAGGACTTGACAGTCACGTGTGGCCAGCATCCACTGAGGTGAACAGCGCAGCTTACAGGACATTCCCATTATTGTACACTGATCAATGGGACAGTGCCCGTCCGGAGGATCAGACAGTCTTCCCTGAATGTTGTTCTTGAGCTCAGACTTGGAGATTAAATAGCAATTTCCAGACAAACCAGCAGAGGCGGGAGATTCTAGACAGAGGAAACTAAATGGGCCAAGGCAGGGACAAGCCACGATAAAACACAGGTTGTCCGCTGAGCTGCATGCGAATTAGAATAATTCTGTCTTTAAAGGGTTTCCTGAGACGAGGTGGATAAGACGAATTGACTGAAGGTCAGGGCTCTTTTCACAGATAGGTTTCTGGGTGATCGTATGACGTACGTGCTCAGAATCCTTGTAGGGGAAGCAGATGCGAACAGGAAAGCTCTGCTTGAGACACGGGTGGAGGGCACACCTGGACCCCTGAGCCACCCTCACTGAGCCCCGGAGCTCTGCACAGGTAGTGGAGCCACGAGCGAGCCACCAGAGAAGCTGGAACACGAGCTGAACGATTTGAAACTAGGTACTGGGAAATCACTGCCCCCCGTGTGCAGGACGGGTACATGGAGGCAACGCGGAAGCAAGGATAGAGGACTAGAAACGCATGGAAATAAATGAAGAGAAAGATGGTAGGTGCCATTTTTAACTAGAAGAGAAAAAAAAATGACCTCAGGATCTGAAGGAACGTGGGTTACAGGAGGAGAAGAAAGAGACCCTCTTTCATTTTTGTGTTGGTTTTTAACTTCTTCCCCTGGGCCAATTGGGTGGCTGGTGACATCATTTCTCACGATGTGGAATTCTAGAAGGACATTCTACTTATTGGATGATTGGTTGAAATTCCCAGTTCTTCAAAAAATAGCAGGATGGGGAGAGTCGTGGCTTACATTTAGACCTTGAGTTACTGCTCTGTCATTCTGACAAAGCCAGAGGGAATATCGCAAAATCCTTCTATTCACTTCAATGAATAATGTATGTCTTATTTCCTTATTCTTCCCCATAGCAAATACCAATCAGAAGCATCTGAAACAAACAGACCACAGAAACTAGAGTCAAAACCAGCGTTTTGTCAACTGATTAGATAGCAGTTAGTTTAATGCTAACATTAATCAAGGTCTGATTGCTCCATTGTGAGGAACAAGAACTGTGTGCTGAGTTAATATGCAAGATCTGGTTCAGAATGTTTCTGCGGAAACCCCCACGCAGTAATTAAGAAGAACACCAAATGAAGGTTATTGATCCGTTGTGTTATTGAGAAACAACATAATTGATATTTCGGATCTTAATTGTTGGTTCCAAAGTAAAAGAGACAGTTTGTACAGATCATTAGTAACCGAGTTTTTTGTTCTTGCCATTTAAGCCAAAATACTGAGTTCAAATGTTACCCTGCTTCACATAAACATTGATTTAATTATCAAGAAATCTTTATTTGTAAGTGTTTGAAATTATTTTGCTTCGAACAAATCTGAGGCGACATACTGTAATCTCTGGAGTCAGACACTTTTCCCTCACGAGCTGGGTGGAATGAAGTTTGTCATTCAACCTGTCTGGGCCTCAAAGTTCCCTCTGGAAAAGTGACATCGATAATGCCTACCTCACACATTGGTTGGAAGGGTTCAGGGAGGAAGTCAGTGGCAGAAAGTCTGCAGAGCATATAGCGTATCGTTTAGGAGAAAAGACACAGGATCCAGACTGCTGTGTTTCAAACACAGCTTTGCCACTCATTAGTTGTGCAAACCTAGATACATTAGTTAACCATTCTGTTCTTCAATTTTTTTTTCATTTTTAAAGAGGGATACTAATAGCATTTTAAAGAGGGATAATAGCAATGTGTGCTTGCTTTTGCTTCATATGTAACATGTGTACCCATTGGCACACAGAACTTCCAGAAAACATCCATGTGCCTAATTGCTAAATATGATTAGACAATACAGAAACACCTGAAGTTTGAGGAAACTGTGATGGAGAAAGACCAAGAATAACTGATTGGAAAATAAAGACCCTAGGAGATATAGATAGTTCTAACCAGGAAGCAGAATCTAATTAATATCCTGACAGAAATCTAAGGACACATTTCTTTCAAAAAAGAAAAACTGGCTGCCATGAAAAAGAAGCCCTTAGAGAAAAAGAAAGTGTTCTGTGCCATTTTCAAAAATGGCAAATAAATTTAAGGGAAAAAATATACATGCGTAGCTTGAGGATAAAGTCAAAGAAATGGCACAGAACCTAGAGCCAAAAAGATAGAGAATATGAGAGACAATCCACTGGGTCCAGCATCAGATGAAAAGGAATTCTAGAAAGGAGTATCAGTGATGAAAGACTGGGAGGATGTTGCCAGAGAAATAATACAAGAAAAGTTTCCTGACCTGAAGGGAATGTGAATCCTCAAAAGGAAGGGTCCAAATCACAAGACACAGCTACACATACAATAGAATAATTAACATTAAGGGAAAAAAATATATATACACACACACACACATATATATAATATATAATATATATAATATGTGTAATATATGTAATATATAATATATATATAATATAAATAATACACATAAAAATGGAAAACTGCTAGGGAGGTTGCAGATCAACTGGTACTCTCAGACACTGCTAGCAAAGAAACAAAACGGTGTTTCCACTTTGGAAAACAAGTTGGCACCATCATATAAAGCTGAATATGTGATTACCATAGGACCCAAGAATATTACTCCTAGTTACCTGTCCTAGAGAAGTAAAAGCATACAGTCACAGAAAAATCTGTAAGTAAATGTTCACAGCAGCTTTATTTATATGAAATCTAAAAGCAACCCAAATGAGGAGCGCCTGGGTGGCTCAGTCGGTTGAGCGTCCAACTTCGACTCAAGTCATGATCTCACGGTTCATGGGTTCGAGCACCGCGTCAGGCTCTGTGCTAACAGCTCAGAGCCTGCTTCGGATCCTTTGTCTCTCTCTCTGTCTCTCTGCACCTCCCTCACTTGTACTCTGTGTGTGTCTCTCTCTCAAAAATAAATAATAGAAAGAATAATATAAGTCAAAGAAACCCAAATGACCATCAGTTCATCAACAGGTGATTGGATAAACAAGTTGCGGTACGTCCAAACAATAGGGAATTACAGCAACTCAGAGGAACACATTTCTGATACATTCAACAACATGGATATATCTGGGAAACCTTATGCTAAGTTAAAGAAATGAGTCATAAAAGCCTATGTACTGTCTGACTCCATTTGTATGACATTCTGAAAAACTCGAAACCATGGTAACAGAAGTAAAACCAGTGTTTGCCAGGAACTGGAGGGGAGGGAGTGGGGATTAAGAAAGGGCATGAAGGGGAGCACCTGGGTGACTCAGTCAGTTGAGCATCCAACTTTGGCTCAGGTCATGATCTCATGGTTCCTGAGTTTGAGTCCCACATCAGGCTCGCTGCTGTCAGTGCAGAGCCCTCTTCAGATCCTCTACCCCTTCTCTCTCTGCTCCTCCCCTGCACACTCTCTCTCTCTTTCTCTCTCTCTCTCTCTCAAAAATAAATAAACATTAAAAAAGAAAGGAAGAGTATGAAGTGCTACAAATATCCCATATTTTGACATCGGTGGTCAATTTATAATGTTACATGCCTATGAGAACTTATGAAAATATACTTCAAAAGACTGGATAAATTTGTGAATTTCTCTTCAATAAATCCATAATTCGATATAAAGGAAAAGGCCTACTGAGTGACAAGCCGAAGAATTTTTTAAAATCCCCACATTAGATATGTCTTTAAGAAATGCCAGAAGCGATGTCAACAAAATGGTAGTGTAGGAGGGCTTGGGATCTTCTTCCTCCTACACTCAATCTAATCCAGCAACAATTCATGGAAAAATCCCCCCTGGGAAGTCAAAAAGTAGCCGAAAGCCTCCTGCGCCTTGGGAGAAGTGACACTGGACTCACAGAAACCAGTGGGGAGATTGAGGACAGCCTCTCAACAGAGGCCCTGCCCCTGGCGGAGCACTATATGATCAGAAACTTGCTCCAGGATAGGTAACATGTTAGGTCGCAAAACAAATCTTAGCAAATGTAAGACGATTGAATGTACATCACATCAAGTGTTTTCTGGTTTTTTGTTTTTTTCTGATCACAATGGATTAAAAGTAAAAATTAATGACAGAAGGAAAACTGAAAAATGCACAGGTACTGTGGAAATTAAACAGCACACTCTTGAACACACAATGAATCAGAGAAGACATGAAAAGGGAATAGAAAATACTTTAGGAGCAAGGAAACCGAAAACGCAAAATAGCAAAATGTAGGGGATGCGGCAAAAAGAGTATTAAGAGGGAAGTTCGTAGCAATAAATGCCTCCATTAAAAAAAGAAGACCGATCTCAAATAAACTACCTAAATTGACATCTAAACAAGCTAGAAAAAGAACCAACAAAACCCAAAGTTAGCTGAAGGAAATAAATGACAAAGGTTAGAACAGAAATAAATGAAATAGAAAACTTAAGAAAACTAAAGAAAAAAATCAGCAAAACTGAAGTCGGTTCTCTGAAAATATAGGAAGCATTTGACAAAGTCTTAGCTGGACTAAGAAAAAAGGGGAGAAAACTCAAATTTAAAAAATCAGAAACTAAAAACAGACGTTACCATTGATGGCACAGAAATAAAAAGAATCACAAGAGAGTACTATGAACAATTACAAGAAATATACATTCTGCTACAACTAAATCATGAAGAAATAGAAAGTCTGAACAGGCATCACTAGTATGGAGACCAAATCCATAATCAAAAACTCCTAACACAGTAAACCTGAGGACGTGACAGCGTCTCAGATGAATCCTGCCAAACATTTAAAGAACTCATTGAATCCCTCTCAAACTCTTCCAAAAACCTGAAGTGGATGAATCACTTCTAAAATCATTTTATGGGGCCAGCAGTAGCCTGATACCAAAGCCTGATGGACACACTACAAGAAAAGGAAACTACAGGCCAGTATCTCTGATAAGCAGAGATACAAAACCCCTCAATAAAATACTAGCACATAGAATCCAACAGCACATTGAAGAAATTATACCGCATGGCCAAGTGAAATTTATCACTGGGATGCAAGAATGGTTCAGCAGACAAAAAGTAATTAATGCAATACACCACAGGAAATTGAACAAAAGATAAAAATCACACTATTGTCCCAACAGGTATGGAAAAAGCATTTGACAAAATTCATTGACCTTTCGTGATAAAAACCCTCAATAAACTAGAAATGGAAATGAATGATCTCAACATAATGAAGACTATACATGACAAGTCCACAACCAACATCATACTCAACAGCAATAAACTGAAAGCTTTTCTTCTAAGACCGGGAACAAAGCAAGGATGCCCATCTCCACCATGTCCAGTCAGTATTCTTCTGAAACCTTAGCTAGAGTAATTAGACAAGAAAAAGAAATAAAGGCATATAGACCAGAAAGAAAGAAGTGAAACTGTCCGTGTTGGCAGATGACCTGATCTTATGTAAAAACCTAGACTCTGCTTAAAATGAAAACAAAACTGGGGCGCCTGGGTGGCTCAGTCGGTTAAGCGTCCGACTTCGGCTCAGGTCACGATCTCGCGGTATGTGAGTTTGTCGGGCTCTGTGCTGACTGCTCAGAGCCTGGAGCCTGTTTCAGATTCTGTGTCTCCCTCTCTCTCTGACCCTCCCCCGTTCATGCTCTGTCTCTCTCTGTCTCAAAAATAAATAAACGTTAAAAAAAAAATTAAAAAACAAAACAAAACTGTTAGAACTAATGAATTCAGTGAAGTTGCAGGACACAAAATCAACATCGCAAACATCAGTTACACATCTACATACTAACAACTTACCTGGAAAGAAAAATAGGAAAACAATCCCATTTACATTAGCACAAAAAAGGATAAAATATTTAGGAATAAACTTATTAAGGAAGTGAAAGGCTTAAATAGAAAACTAGAAAAGATCGACAAAGAAAATTGTTTCATTTCCTTGTTTAAGACACAAATGGAAAAAGATCCTATGTCCACAAGTTGGAAGGCAATATTTTTTAAATGTCCATAAGACCCAGGGTGATTTCCCAATTTAGTTCAATGCCTATCAAAATCCCAATGGTATTTCTTACAGAAATAGAGAAAACAATTCTAAAGTTCTTAAGAAACCACAAAAGATCATGAATAAACTAAAATGATTCTGAAAAACGAAGAACAAAGTTGGAGGCATCACACTTCCTGAATTAAAAATGTATTACAAAGCTACAGCAATCAAAACAGCACGGTTCTAGAATAAAAACAGACATATAGAACAGTGGAACAGAGTAGACAGGCCAAAATAGATCCATGCATCTATGGCCAACTAATCTTTTACAAGAGTGCCAAGAATACACAGTGGGGGAAAGTAAGTCTCCCCAGCAAATGATACATATAAAAAAAAATGCAATCAGACCCTTATCTCACACCATACACAAAAATTAACTGATAGCGGATTAAAGAATTAAACATAAGACCTGAAGGAACCCCTGTATGGCTCAGCTGGTTGAGCATCTGACTTCAGCTCAGGCCATGATCTCACAGTTTGTGGGTTCAAGCCCTGTATCAGGCTCACTGTTGTCAGCGCAGTGAGCACGATCCTCTGTCCCCTTCTCTCTCTGCCCCTCCCCTGCTCACAATCTCTCAAAAATAACTAAACATCTGAAAAATAATAAAAATAATATAAGTAAAAAGACCTGAGATAGTAAAATTCCTAAGAGAAATCTTCATAATACTGGTCTTGACAATGATTTCTTGGATATGACACCAAAAGCACAGACCACAAAAACAAAAATAAGCAATTGGGATTAAGTCAAACTAAAATTTGTGCAACAAAGGAAACACTTATCAAAGTAAAAACATAAACTATGGGATGAGAGAAAATATTTGCAAACCACATGTCTTAGTCTGTTGAGGATGTTATAACAAAATACCACAGACTGAGTAACTTACAAAAAACAGAAATTTATTTCTCATACTTTTTAAGGCTGGAAATCGGCGATCAGGGTGCAAGACTGGTCAGATGAGGCCCCTCTGCTAGTTGCAAATTTCTTGTTTTATCTTTACTTGGTGGAAGGGGCTGGGAACCTCTGTGGCCTCTCTCTTATAAAAGCATTAATCTCATTAATGAGAGGTCCACCTTCATAATCTAAGCACCTTCCAAGCATTGGGATTTCAACATATGAATTTTGGACATCAAACCATAACACAGACATCTGATGAGAAGTTAACGTCCAAAATATATAAGCACTACTTACAACTCACTAGTAAAATAATAAACAAAAACAAATTGAAAAAAAAAACCCTAATAACTTGATCTTTAAGAAAAATGGGTTAAGACTTAAATAGACATTTCTCCAAGGAATACATGGAAATGGCCAACAGGAAGCAAAATAAACACACACCAACACACACACACACACACACACACACACACACAGTTCAATGTCACTAATCATCAGGGCAATGTAAATCAAAACTACAATGAGGTATCATCTCATACCTGTCAGAAAGGTTGTCAAAAAAACAAGTGTTGGTGAAGATGTGGCAAAATGGGAAACTTGCACATCACTGATGGTAATGCAAAATGTTGTAGTCTTTATGGAAAATAGTATGAAGGTTCCTCAAAAAAATCAAAAATAGAACTATCATCTTGTCCAGCAATCACATTTTGGGTATTTATTCAAAAGTATGACAATCAGGATATTATAGAGATATTAGCACTCCTATGTTCACTGCATGACTATTCACGATGGACAAGATCTAGAAATGACCTAAATGCATGTTTATAGATATATGGATAAAGAAAATATAGTATATGCATCCAACAGAATACGATTCATCCTTCAAAGAAAGAAATGTTGCCATATGTGATAGAGTGGATAACCATGAGGACATAATGTCTAAGTGAAAAAACGCCAGGCACAGAAAGACAAAAATTATAGGACATATGTAAAATATACAAGTTCATAGAATCCGAGAGTGAAATGGTGGTTGTTAGGGGCCGGGGGGAGGGGGAGATGGGGAGTTACTAGCCAACAGGAATAAAGTTTCAGCTGGACAAGTCTAGTAAGTTCTAGAGACTCACTGTAACTCTAGTCAACAACAACGTATTCTACACTTAAAGCTTTGTTAACAAGGCAGATCTCATGTTAAATATTCTCACCACAGTAAAATAAAATTTTGAGAAAGAAGAGATTTCAGAACACTAATAACTAAACTAAACAATGGGTCTAAAATCTTATAGAGAGAACATTAGGTTCTCTATAAAGGAATAAAGGCCAGAGCATGTTCAGATACATCAGAAACACTGGAGGCAAAAAATAAAATAATAAAATAAAATAAAATAAAATAAAATAAAATAAAATAAAATAAAATAAAATAAAATAAAATAGAGAAAGGATTTCAAGGTTATGAAGGAAATGATACTTTTCCGATTCAGAAGTTTATATGCAGCCAAACTGTCTGGATAGATCACAATGAATGAAATTTATAACCCTTGCACCCACCCTTAGGAAGTTATTTGAGGATATATACCAGTGAAAATGAAGATAGAAACCAAGAGGAAGAGTAGCTTCCAGAAAGTGGTGAATTTAACCCAAGACAGCAGTAAATGGAAGCCCACAAAGTAGGTGCTAGGAAGCCATTTTAGGGAACCAAGTGTCCAGATTCAATCAGGATAATGGAAAGAAGGGTCTTGGGGGTGGAGAGGATGAATTGGCGTGAGAAAAATGCTTGAAGACATCGAGTGGGGTGTGGTATCTCCAAGGTGACGACGTCAGTAGCTGCTGACTTCACTCCACCTCACAAGAACAGCTAACAACTGTTCACGGACAAAGCACCATCAAGAAAATTCTAGAACTTGGAGGTGAGGGTGAAGAAACTCCCTGCACCACAGGAACTGAGAAAGATTGGTCATAAGATGAGCATAATTTTCAGGAAATCTTTTTTTAAAGAGCCACTGGAAACTTTCAGGAAAAAAAATGACACATGAATCAGTAATCATAATCCATATTTATTTGAAGCAACTCTGTAATATTGGACCAGAAACTCAGTAGGCTTCAAGAAGAACATTTAAGGGGGCCCCAAACACGCCTCTCACATATATCCATCCACAACGTGGAAGAACAAGGCAAGACTGAGGATGTTTCAATTCAAAGACGTAAATAAAGCACGATGTTGAAATCACATAAAACAAATGCCCAAACTTACTCAGAAAATTCACTGAGGAGGGAAATGAAACTTACCAGAATTACGTGTTTGTAAAACAAAAGTCAAATCGGAGCGATTGCTGTAGGAAATTGATCTGATGTGTAGGAGTTAATGATTTTGTTTTATTATCGAAATGGAAACAAGGCACATAAGAAAAATTCAACAAGAAATGGCATAGAATTAAAATAAGGATTTGGTGGATATAACATAAACTTTGGAAAGCACAGACGTTACATGTTTTCCCCACTTCCCGCATCATTCAACTTAAATTGTTACACAGGAAGAGGTGCCGAATTTTATCCCTGAGCCTCGTATGTCCCGTTTCCCAGCCCTGTCTACCTCAACACACAGCACTGTACCCTTTGGTATAACAGAGTTTCAGACACTCGTCTTAACATGATCTCCATTTACTGACTTTACTCGTTGCCAGCTGGCATGGATTCTTTGAGTACATATGCTCTTTTTTTCAAAAATCTCTAGCTGAATCTCAAGGTATCATCTTGGCCCGCCAGAATGAAGATTATTTTAAGACTAGAGGAGGCTCTTTTTCTTTATAAAAGTCTTTAAGAGAGATCCATCCTATTGGAATATCAAAATGTTATTGAGCTCAGTAACCGTGCTGGTCTAGGGTACTTTTCACATGAGTCTAGATCACGCGTATTATGTTCCTCAATCCACGTGGATGGTATGTCTATCAACAGTCACCTCAGATGAGGACCAGGAAGGTGAAATTTGCCCGAAATGCCAAAGTTTGCTTATTCAGCCATTCGTCAGTCATGCCTCGATTAGTTATCGAGTATCTAACAGGTGCCAGGCATGGTGCTGCATAATGGGGGTGCAATAGTGAGTGGCTTGCTGTATGGTCGTATTTCTGTTTGGAAAAACTCGCAATTGGCTGCAGAGTGAGTGGATCAGAGGGTAAAACAGCATGCCATAGAAAGAGATTGGATGCCTAACTGGCAGACAACGGAAATGCGTAAAACCCATAGGACTTGAATTGGGGGAGAGAAAGAAGGAGATATCAAGGACACCTCCGGGATGTCAAACTTCTTACCTGCATGATGCGCTAAAGAGAGCTTCTAACAACCATGCCGGGGGTAGTGACGAGAATCCTTTGTAAGAAAATCCCTGAAAAGCCTCTCATTAGGATGGGGTATTGCCACGGGCACTTGGCTTATCTCAAGAGTTTTCATGCTCACAAATACATTCAACTTCAAGACTCACTAATTACACTCTCATATTTTAAGCCTATTATGGACGAAATTCAAACCACATGGGTATTTGTCTACAAGCCAAAATGTGCTCAAGATAAGCCAGTAGTAATAACTTAACTTCAGGCCCGGTGGTTCTTGAACGTATTTAAGCCTTGTGAGGGAACAGGGGGAAGGTGGTTAATAAACATCTCAGAGGTCTTGCCCGATGGAAAACAAAGACTTCCTTTCTCAGATTTCCCCTTAAACGTGTCATTATTTGGCAGAAATAGTCAAAATAAATGCACCATGCTTCAAAGGAGCCAGCACGTAAGAGACCAGACAGCAGCAAGATGAATCCACTTGTCTTGCAGACGTATGCTCTGAACACAGATGTTCAGGAAGAGAAGGGCAGGCACTTGTGATAATGTATTGCATCATTTCTTTGACCTCAAGATAAAAGCAAACAAGAGAAGCAAAATGTGCCACTCACCAGGCTATAAAAATGGAACCTGCCACACAGTTCTGATCTATGGCATGAATTCTGTCTTTGCCAGAAAGATGGAGTATTTGCGTTCAGCATGCCAGCTCTTCCTTGTCTTGTGCGCGATTCTTTGTGAAAGAGGGATGAAATCAGGGAACAGAAAAGAAGGTTTTAAAATCGAATTTAATTTAGCGAATACATCAGGCCATGGGCCCTGAACTATTCTGAAAGGATAAAAAAAAAAAAAAAAAAAAAAAGCAAGCACTCACCCAGCTTCCGATGTGACAAAATTTGGATGCATTTCTGACTGTTCACAGCAACCTTCCAAGGAAGCCCTTAAGGGCATGGCTCACTTTATTGTGCTTCACAGATACCGTGTTTTACAAATTGAAAGTTTGTGGCAACTCTGTATTGAGCAAGTCTGTTGATGCCTTTTTCCCACTATCATTTCTTAAATTCATGTCTCTGTGTCACATTTTGGTAATTCTCACAGTATTTCAAGCTCTTTCACGATCTTTGTATTTGTTATGGTGATCTGTGGTCAGGGGTCTTTGATATTACTATTGTAATTATTATTATTATTATTTTAGAAAGAGAGAGCATGAGTGGGGGTAGGGGCAAAGGGAGGGAAAGAGAGAGAGTGTGTGTGTGTAGGGGAGAGAGACAGAGGAAGAAAGACAGACAGACAGACAGACAGACAGAATCTTAAGCAGGCTCCATGCCCGGCATGGACTTCAATGTAGGGCTTGATCCCACAATACTGAGATCGTGACCTGAGCAAAAATCAAGAGTTGGATGCTCAACCAACTGAGCCACCCAGGTGTCCCTACTGTAATTTTTTGAAGGTGCCACAAATCATACTCCTATAAGACAGGGAACTTAATTGATAAATGTGTGTTCTTACAGCCTCACCGACCAGACTCTCTGGGTCTCTCCCCATCTCCTCAGGCATCCCTGTTCCCTGAGACACAACAATTTAGGCCAGTCAATAGCTTCCAAATGGGCAGTAAGTGTTTGAGTGAAGGGAAGAGTCCCATGTCTCTCACTTTAAATCAAAAGCTAGAGACAACTAAGCTTAGGGAGAAGACATGTCTGAAGTCAAGAGAGGCCAAAAGCTAGGGCTCTTGCATCAAATAGCTAGCGAAGGTGTGCATCCAAAGGAAACGTTCTGGAAGGAAATTAAAGTGCTGCTCCCACGAACACACAAGTAAGAAGGCAAGACAGTCTAATTGCCGATTGGGAGAAAGTTTGAATGGTCTCTCTAGAAGATTAAACCAGCCGCAACATTCCCTTAAGCCAAAGCATAATCCAGAGGAAGGCCCTGAGTCTCTTCGAGTCTATGAAGGCTAAGAGAGGCGAGGAAGCTGCAGAAGAAAAGTCGGAAGCCGGCAGCAGTCTGTTCATGAGGTTTAAGGAAGCAAATGGTCTCCATAACACCAAAGGGCAAGGGGAAGCGGCAAAGGCTGATGTAGAAGCTGCAGCAAATTATCCAGAAGATCCAGCTCAGATCAGTCATGAAGGTGGCTCCATTAAACAACAGGGATGCTAAGTGTAGACAAAGCGGCCTTCTATTGGAAGAAGACGCCATCTAGGACTTCCATAGCGAGAGAGGACAAGTCAATGTTTGGCTTCAAAGGGCAGGCTGATTTCCCTATTAGAGGCTAACACAGCCGGCGACTTGGAGTTGAAACCAATGCTCACTTACCATTCTGAAGATCCTGGGGCCCTGAAGAATGATGCTTCATCTATTCCTCCTGTGCTCGGCAAATGGAACAACAAAGCCTGAGCGACGGCACAGTTGTTTACAACGTGGTTTGCTGAATATTCTAAGACCACTTGAACCCAATGGCTCAGAAAAGAAAGAGATTCCTTTTAAAATATTATTGTTCACTAACCGCGTACCTGGTGAACCAATTTTCTCAGATGCGGGTATACAATGAGATTAATGTTTCCATGCCAACTCAGAATCCATTCTGCCTCCCATGGATCAAAGAGCAATTCTGACTTTCAAGTGTTACTATTTAAGAAATACATTTTGTAAGGCTATGGCTGCCATAGATAGTGATTCCTCCAATGGATCTGGGCAAGGTGAGTGGCCAACCTTCTGGAAAGGATTCACCACTCTCGATTCTGTTAAGGACATCCATTATTTGAGAAAAGGTCAGATTTTAACATGAGGAAGAGTTTGGAAGAAGTGGATCTTAACCCTAAAGAATGACTCTGAAGGGCTCCAGACTTCTGTGAAGGAATTCACTGCAGATGTGGTAGAAATAGCAAGAGAGCTAGAATCCGAAGTGGAGCCTGCATCCACTTAGCTCATGATAAAACTTAAATAGATCAGGAGTTGCTTCTTATGGATGAGAAAAAAAAAAAAAAAAAGTGGTTGGTTTCTTGAGATGGAATCTACTCCTGGTGGTTGAATCTACTGAATCTACTCTCAATGCTATGAAGATTATTAAAATGACAACAAAGGGTTTAGAATATCACATAAACTTAGTTGATAAAACAATGGCAGGGTTTGGGAGGATTGACTCCAATTTTTAAAGAAGCTCGCCTGTGGGTAAAATGCTGTCAAACAGCATCGCATGCTCCAGAGAAAGCATTTGTGAAAGGAAGGGTCAACTGATGAGGCCAACCGCATTGTTGCCTTATTTTCAGAAATTGTCACAGCCCCTCCACCTCTAACAACGCCCACCCTGATCGGTCAGCTGCCATCAACATGGAGGCCAGACCCTTCGCCAGCAAGATGATTATGCCTCACTGAAAGCTTGGATGACTGTTAGCACTTTTTAACAGGAAAGTATTTTCTTTTATTTTGAGAGAGAGAGATAGCAAACTGGGGAGCGGCAGAGAGAGAAAGGAAGAGAGGGAGAATCCCAAGCGGTTTCCATGCTGCCACAGAGCTCGATCTCACAAACCATGAGATCCTGACCTGAGACGAAATCAAGAGTCAGCGCTTAACCTACTGAGCTACTCAGGCACCCCAAGAAAATATTTTCTTTTAATTAGGGTCTGTACGTTGTTTTTTAATGCATGATATTATTGCATACTTAATAGACTACAGTGTAGTGTAAACATAACTTTAACATGATCGGGGAAACTAAAGAGTTCATTTTACTTCCTTTATTGCGATTTTGGTTTTATTGCCATGGTCTGGAACTGACCCTGCAATATCTCTGAAGGTTACCTGTATTTTCTCCTTTTTTTTTTTTTTTTAATTTTCTAAATTATTTATTTATTTATTTATTTATTTATTTATTTATTTATAGTAATCTCTACACCCAACATGGGGCTCAAACTCACAACCCTGTGATCAAGAGTCACATGCTCTCCTGACAAAGCTGGCCAGGTACCCCTGTACCTGTATGTTCTCCATTTTCAAATAAGCAAACAGACTTTGGCCAGGTTCCATAACTTGCCCAGTGTCACATAGCTAGGGTTTAGTAGGGCCAGGACTTAACCTCAGATCTAATTCTGAAGTTCACATGGACCCTTAATTCTTACTTCCTCTCGGTATGAGGTGCTGTATAAATACAAAGCTGTATGGTCATAAAAACATAAATGAAACAATAAGGATGATGCAAGACAGCTTACGTTTGAATGACTCCTAAGCCCTGGGATGCTTAGTGTAAAACTGAAGGATTTCAGAACTATAGACCAAGGAACATAGAGTCAAGGGCACCTGTTCTTTGGACGTAAGACCGACCCATTCTGGGTCTCAGCCCTCACCCTCACTTGGTATGTGAGCTTGAGCAAATTGCGAAACCTCCCGGCTGCAGGTTCCTCATCTAAAAAATAAAGTTTTCTCCAACTCATAGAGTTTTCTAAATGAGGTGATGTGATCACCATGGGTGATGCACACATGTGTACGTCCAGCCCGAGTCCCAGAAGAATGAGTTGTAACGCAGTGATTAGCAGCATGAGATCATAAGCTTCCACTCTTACCGGCCATTCTTTCTTCACAAAACTGACACTTAAACACCGTTCTGCAGGGGAAGAGGTCACCTCTGCTTAAATAAAAACAATGTTAAAAAACCAACAAGCTTCCAATTAAAAGATGATACATTCTAATTATAAAAAAAAGTGTAAATAGAATTAAATAGAATTAATAGAATTAAATAGAATAGAATTTAAATAGAATTAAAAAAAGAAAAAGAGTGCTAGTGCTCCCAATAAATATCTCCTCTTCTTGTTATGGTTGTTTTACAGAGTTGGTTTACATTGGGGTGTTTTTAATAATGTTATTGTATTGTAATTTTATGTATCTGCCATTTATACCCAGCCTTTTCCTTCAATGTCTCAAAGTAATTTTTAGCGCCGTAGCTAAATCCCTGAAAGCAGACTGTAATATCTGAGTCCTTGAGCTGGGTCCTCAACTTCTTTAAGCCTCAACCCTTTGCATATAAATCACCACCATGTTATAGGGCTGTGTGAAGACAGAGAATGATCCATGTCAAACTCTTAGCAGAGTACCAGGTAGAAAGTAAGAATTCAGTGAAAATTATTATTGTTTTTAATAATTAGGAGGACTTTCTTTTTCATTGTAAATGACAAAAAAAAAAAAAAAACTCAACTGACTTTAACAAATGGAAACACATTTACTTTCAAAATGGAAAGTCCAGAGGTAGACCCAGCCAGTGTCTCCATGAGTGTGGTGCCTCTGGCTCAGGAATCAGTTCTTCCCCAGAAGTAGCACGATAGTTGCCACGGACCAGGTGTGAGCCCAACCCGCCCAATTCCAAGGCCAGCAGAGAGAGCCTCCTCGGCTAGCACCTGTACTTGTCCCAGGATTCTCACTGACTGGACCAACCTGGGTCCCTTTGCTCACCCAAAACAATGACTGCCGCTGGGAGAATATGATGTTTTGATGGGCTGGTTGTGGTAGGCTAATCGATAGCCCTCCAAAGATGCCCACACCCTAATCTCAGGAAGCTGCGACTATGATAGCTTATATGGCAAGAGAGACTTTTCAGATGTGATTAAACTAAGGGACTTGAGATAAAAAGATTATCCTGGATTATGTGGGTGGGCCCAATGTAATCCCATAGATCCTTATAAGAAGGAGGCAGGAGAGTCAGAGGTCAGGCGATTGTGTCCATGGATTCAGAGATTAAAGTCAAGGAATTCGGGCATGCTGTCCAAGCTGGAATTGATAAGAAACACACTCTCCTCCTAGGGCTTCCAAAAGGAATTAGCCCTGCCTTCTGACACCCTGATTTTAGCCTCCCAAGAACCATTTTGGACTTCGGACTTCCTGAAATGTAAACCACTAAGTTTGTGATAATTTGTCACAGCTCTACCCGGACAACTACTAGACCAACCTTCACTCACAGTTTTCCCCTCCAGAGTGTTAGCATCATGTGGATGGGAATGGAGGAGGAGTAATTCTCCAGAAGGATAACAAGTCCTCATCCTGGACTTGCGTGAGGTTGGGATAACAATAAGGTGGAGGTGACTTATTTTTCTATTAGTATGGATTGCAACACAAGAAAGTATCGGATACCAGCAGTGAACAGGGTCACAGACGCAGAACAGTGAGGTCAACCTAAGTGCTGGGCCTTCTTGCAGGAGCACCCTTGTTCATCTTGCAGACGGTGTCTTCCTTTGCGTCTTGATTTCGTAGTTTCCAGGGTATCAGGAGTTGAATGGATAAAGTGAGCTCAGAACCATCTTCTAGAATCACTCTATAGTGGTGGCCTTGATTGTAAAGGACTTGCAGCAACAACTTTGGGGCACAGGGAGAAGGCAGACAGGTCGGTTGAAGGGTTCCGAGTTTGGGATGTTGGGACAATACGAGAAACAAATCTGATTAAAAGACCAGAAGCACTAAATTCCAGGATTAACTTCACCATCACCCAGTTTCTCATCTATGTAATGTAACAACCGCATAATTGAATCCCGGGGAAGCACGGAGGAGGAGGCCTTTAGCGAGAAAATGGGCTGAGGAAAAGGATCATCTTCATGAGGGTGGTAGTGATCGAGGAGGTATGTTAAAGTAATCCTGAGGATTTTTTTTTTTTTCAACGTTTTTTATTTATTTTTGGGACAGAGAGAGACAGAGCATGAACGGGGGGAGGGGCAGAGAGAGAGGGAGACACAGAATCGGAAACAGGCTCCAGGCTCCGAGCCATCAGCCCAGAGCCTGACGCGGGGCTCGAACTCACGGACCGCGAGATCGTGACCTGGCTGAAGTCGGACGCTTAACCGACGGCGCCACCCAGGCGCCCCAATCCTGAGGATTTTTAAAAATTCCAAGGAGAATAATCTCAGAGTTGTCCCTCCTCCTCCATGCCCGCCCTCCCCAGGCAATCCAAATTCATTCTGATGTCCCTCTGTAGAGGGCCTTGGATAATGTGACAGTAGCCTTGCAGGGGATTTTGATCATCCCCATTCCCCAACGCCTCCTCAGCCCTGCCTCTGCCCGTTGAGAACCAGGATCTAGATCATGTTTCATTCCTTTGCAGTTTTCTCACTACTTTCCATCGTATGCTCTGCTTTACCCCGTGTAGGAATGAGGCGGACACTGGAGAGAGTGTGGAATTGCCATCATTCCCCTGTGTTCCACCCACTGCCTTTCTCAGGGCCAGAGCACAGAGAGGATTCGATGCCGCCAGGCGTATCCAGAATTCAGGGCACTCTCCCAGCCCTGAGGCAGCCTCAGTCTGGCACACTTGGGCAACAGAGGCTGCCCCAGGCCTCAAAAGTAAAGCCCCGAGTCCCAGACAAATACGCTGAAGTGAGAAGCCAAATCCGGCAGCTATAATCTGCTGTCTCCCATCGTGACATTCTGGCCACTACAAAATACGGCAGGTTCGGAAACTCAATTTTCCCTGACAATCGAGCATCAGGCCCTGACAAGACAAGCTGCTTCATTATCTGTCTGGGAGGAAGGGACAGACAGTTTTGTTGAGTCGGTAACGGTAGACCGTAGGAGATGCTCTCTCCAGGGAAATGTTTGTCATCTAGTGCCATGGTGGACCATTAACAAGTCATTTCTAGGACTGCTCTAAAAATGAAATCATCTTTATTTGCTGTGGCGTCATCAGCACTCTTGATTGCCCAAACCAAACATTCGAGTCATTGGGAGATTGAGCAAATCAGCAAATGAGAAGACACTAGAAAGCTAACTGAAAAGAACAATTGGGACATGGGAAATCTCTGCTTTACCAAATCCGTTATTTTTTTTTTTCTAACTGAAGAAGTATTTTTAAGAAAGAAGAATTAACACACAGTGTTTTATTAACTTCAATGCATAATGAATTCAACGAATTGAATTCAATTCATTCAATGCATAATGAATTCAATGAATTGAATTCAATTCATTCAATAATCCTGTGCCTTATTCAGTGTTCAACAAGAAGTGTACCTTTGATCCCCTTTATGTATTTCACCCTCCCCCCACCAGGTCCAAGTGTCCATCCAGAGATGAATGGATAAAGAAGAGGTAAACATATACAATGGAAGCTTACTCAGACATAAATAACAGTGAGATCTTGTCATTTTCAGCAACATGAATGGAACTAGAGTGTATTACGCTAAGAGAAACAAATCAGTCACAGAAAGACAAATACCATGCGATTTCACTCACATGAGGAATTTAAGAAACAAAACAAATGAGAAAAAAAAAAGATATTAACTTTGGGGCGCCTGGATGGCTCAGCCTGTGAAGCGTCCAACTCTCAGTTTCAGATCAGGTCACGATCTCCTGGTTTCGTGGGTTCAAGCCCCACATCGAGCTGTGAGCTAACAATGCAGACCCTGCTTGCGATTCTCTCTCTCTCCCTCTCTCTCTGCCCCTGTCTTGCTCACGCTATCTCTGCCTCTCTCAAAACTAACTAACTAACTACATAAATAAATAAATAAATAAATAAATAAATAAATAACGATATTAGCTTTTCAAAAGAAGGATAATTTTAAAATTAGAAGACTAGGCCACGGTATTTATAGGATAAAGAGGGGTCAAAAGAGGTGTATTGATGGATTACCTCATGTCAAAAACTGAGCTACATCCTTCACACTCATTGATTTAAGCTTCACTACAAAACTTAAGACTGTGTTGACTTTATAAGATGAAAATCTTGAGAGCCCAAATGCCAGAACCCATGAAGTAAAACGATTTCCCCAAGCGCTCCCGGAGTATGCATGGGAAGGAAAAACAGCCTTCCCACCCTTCCTGGCACAACCTTGATTTTCCCTGGGTTTAATCCACAGGGTGGTCGCGCTCCCACGCCAGTCATTCTGTGGCCTCTTCCTGATAGCGCTGAGGTAATGGTGTGTCTAGAACAGAGCTTCGTTTGCCACCACGAGTCACGGCGCATCTGACCGCGCGCTGTTCTGGGACTCTTTGACAAGTCATATGGGCGATTCGGGACCTTTGTTTCCCAGGGACAGAAACCTATGTCAAAGGGGCAAACGTGAAAGAGGAAGTTGGTGGACACCCAAATGTTGGGGCATTTGAACAGAGGCCTGAGTAACCCAATGGGAGGAAAGTCGCATCTGCTGGTCTTTATGAAAACTGGAACCAGGGGTTCAAGAATGATGCCAGGAGACACACACCCTCTCTTGGTCTACCTCTCCTTGTTTCCAAGTCCTCTCCATCATCCTTACCCTTGCTCTCCGGAGGCTGGAAGACATGTTTCTTGGCAGGGACACGTGTCTCCCAATCTCTGGAGAGGGATGGACTACTGCGCCTTCTGGTCCCAGGTTTAGAAATCAGCTTGCCCTGTGTTGGGTGCCCACCCTCAGGCCATCACCTAAGGCCAGAGAAGTACTTCTATAAGATCACGGTAGCTCCTATGCCAACAGAACAAATGAAGTGGAAAAAAAAAAGTATTTTTTTGAACAAGGAGGCCACTGACCTGACAACAGCATTGACATCCGGGACACAATGGAGATGCACGGTCAACAGGCAAGAGAGAAGCTTCTGGAAAGTCTAAGGTAAACATTTCAAGTCCCGAGAACTCTGTTATGTTTTCAAACTGAAAATAGGTGGTTGTCCAGACTTCAGAGCATGCACACGCTCACTTATTCATTCCTCAGACATTTACTGGTGCTAAAATAGAAGAAAAAAAGAAGAATAAGATATGATCCCTACCCTCAGAGTTTACTGCCTGCCAGGGACAACAGACAAGTATACTAATGATGTCAGTATTGTGAGCAGAGTGTATTAATGAAGATCCATAGAGGGCAGTGTTTTTCATGCTGTATGCTGAGACCCATTGGCAAGTCATTAAATCAATTTAGTGGGCTGCAGACAGCATTTAAAAAAAAAAAAGAAAGAAAAAGAAAAGAAAGAGGGAAAATAAACCAGAATATATCAGTGTGCATTGCACAGCAGTAAAGATGTAAGAATCCGGTGCAACGATTGTGCTTCAGTTGTGTGGGAGGCTGTGTATGTGCAGGTCCGGGTACCAAGTCGTGCTGTAAACTCCATTTCCTACTCTAGGTCATTGTCAGACATGTTTGGAAGATGCCAACGTGATGCGAGTTGGAACTCAGGGAAGAGGCGTGTAGATAAGACGAGTAGGAGGCAGAAACGGAAAAGGTTTCTGAAGAAGGAATTTCTTAATCTGAGTCTTGGAGAAAAGGCAGCAACAATTCCAAGAGAAGGAGTGGCTGGCGACAAAGGCAGAGAGGACTGAGAACCGCGTCTAGACCCCCAAGTCCTGTGGCCTGTGCTTGTGTTACCTCCCCTTGGGATTCAAGCTACCGTCCCAGGACTGAGAGCTGATGAGGTAGAGAGGGGAAGCAGGGCGCAGATGTTTAACAGAAAATAGAAAGTCCTGGGTGACAACGAGGATGAAGTCTTCTAGAAACTTCGAGGTGTCAAAGGTTGTTTCTGCTTCAAGAACTGGAGAAAGCTTCGTGAGGGAGGGAGCACGTTTGAGTTATCTCTGACTACGTCATGAGTCTGGCCTGGGGCTCAACAGTGTGGGGCTTGGGTGGTTGAGTGTGCTGAGCTGGGCGAGGAAGAAAGAGGAGAAGGTGACCTCGCCAAAGACCAGGAGGAGCCTTTAAAGGCCACAGACAAAGGAGGAGCCTTTAAAGGCCACACCCCCCGCCCAATGAGGCTCCCTCAAACCAACTGTGGTAGTCCTTTCAGTGAGTTCTAGGTGAGATGCCAAATAAAATCTCATTCGCTGTTTGACACTTTCAAATATGTGCATTGGAGGGTGGCCGTCTCACATCGTGGTTAAGCACTAAGATTCGCAGTCAGACTGCCAGGGCTCAAGCCCACCTGCTTGCTGTGTGACGTTGGTCTAGTTGCCTCATCTTTCTGTGCTTCAGAGTGCTCATGGACAAAACCGATATGTATGGGAGTCGCGAAAGTGCGCTGCTCAGACCTTCTTCAAGCAAGAACTTGGTCTTCAGCGGGAAGTAGTGTCCTTCGCGATCGGTCTTTAGCTGCAGTGCCCCTGGAGTCCCCTGCAGAATTCAAGCTCAGGCCACACTCCTCCCAGAAGCCCCTCCTCAATGACAGGCCGCAGTGGAAAGACTGAGCCCCGGCCATATTTGTCCGAAGTGGGCGTCTGCTCAAAAGGCAAGCTCTGCTTTGCGTCTCCGGTTGGGTTTGCCAAGGCTTTGCCAAAGCAACATGGTCGGAGGCTCACTCACCCACCCTGCTTCCTCCAGACTCTGCCTTTCCTGGGGTGTCAGATCTGCTTTGTGGCCCAAAGATGTTTTTTTGCCCAGTCCTGCTTCCTTCCTTTTTCTCATTCACAGGCAAATGCCTAAGAAGCCTCCTGCACTGTGTAAGCATCTATCTGTTTCCCCAAGTGGATGCAGTATCTTCTTACTGGGCTGCCCCGGGCCTTGGCCCTTGAATTGCTATTCTTCCTATACTCAGTCCCTGGATAAGCCCTCTGTGTTTCTTGGGGTTTGACACCATCTCTGCGTTGAAGACTCAAATGTGTGACTCCCAGATCTTCTGAACTCCAGATAACGTACATGCAATTCTTATTTAACATCTCTGCTGGCTATCCAATAGGAGCCTAAGACTTAATGCGTCCACGTCCAAACCCTTGATCTTTTCTCTTAAATCTGTCCCTTCTTCAATCTTTCCTGTCTTGGTAAATAGAAATTCTGTATTTATAGTTGCTGAGGGCAAACACTTTGATGTCATTCCTGATTTTTCTCATTCTGTCAGAGGCCCCATCCCATCCATCAGCAAATCCTGTGGGTTCCACCTAAAAACACACGCCAAACAAGGCCAGTTCTCATCACCTGCTTGAGGACAACACTGCTGTGAGCTGCCATGCCTGCTTCTCTGGATTATTGCCATACCTTCTGTTTGGTCTTCCGATTTTTACCCTTGACTCATCCAGTCCATTCTGGACACAGCGGCCAGAGCACCCCTTTAAAGTGTAAACCAGATCATGTCATTTTCATCTCCAAGCCTTCCAACGTCTCCAGAATAAATCCTGGATGCTCAAAATAACCTGTCAGGTGCCATATTGCCTGGCCCCTCCTCCACAGTCTCCCTCTTGCCTACTTCGTTTTATTTTAACCACATCAACGTCATCACCGCTCCCCGAACTTCAACATACTCCTAGCTCGGGATTTTGTACATGTGATGCCCTTTGCCCCTTGCCTGGAATATTCTTCCCCCACTCCCAGTATTTGAATGGCTCTCTCTCTCTTACCTCTTTCACAATTTCTGCTTCCCTGCACCTTATGGGTGATACCCTCCCAGGATTCTGTATGGAAAACCTCATATGCCAACATACCCTTTTCCCTTCCCTGTTGTACTTATGTACAACACTCTTACTATCTAACATAACTGATTTTTGTCTTATCTCTTATCTCTTCTCTTTGGTCAAATCTCAATTTTTGTCTTTATCTCTTCTCCTCCAATAGGACATAAGTCCCAGGATGGCAAAATTTTACATGTTTTCCCCCTGCTGTATCCTTGATGCCTATTTCAATGTCTCATGTGTATCAGGAACCCAGTTAAATGTCTGGTATACAAGTGAATGAATTAGGATTATAATAGTGTTGACCTCATTGAGGGGAGGGCTGTCATCTTCAATAATTGATGTAAATAACCTTTCACAGTGCCTGGACCACAGTAAGTACTCAACAACTATGAGTTTGCGTTCATAATATTGGCAATTTCTTAGTCATGGCTGCCTTATGTAAGGTGAACTTACTTAAATGGTAGTCTTCATTCTGGGGACAAAGTTTGACAACAATAATCAGGTGAGGGCCACAGATCTTACTCCAGGAAACTATTTGTTCAGATTCCTTAACAGGAAATTTTAGGATAATATACCCCACAGAGGTGAAAATGACTATAATCTGACCACAAAAATAAGAACTCTAACATAGCTTACTATAGCCCCAATATATATTATGTATTACAAATACTGCACAGTAAATTTCTAATGTTAATGTCAATCTCTTCCTCAATAATGTGAACAATTTGAGCCAGGTGTAACCGATGTACGAGACTGTGATTTGAGTTGCCTGCTTTTCACTTCTTCCACCGCCTAAGTTTTGGGGCTGTGTCCAAATTATTCAACAAGTATGTTTGGAATGCCTGCTATGTCAACGCACTGTGCCAGGCAAGGGGGATTCGGCTGCTAACAAGATAGCCTTGGCCCTTGACTTCGTACAACTGACACTCTGTCGGGGAAGAGGGATAATCAAATAAGAACTTACAGCAGGAATAGCATAATGGAAGTACAGGATGCATGTGATAGAAACAAGTAACTCAGTTTGGGGGATGGGAAAGGACAATGGGAGAAGACTATGCTTTGCTCCTCACAAGAGGCAATATTTCAGAAGATGCGTGAAGTTATCCTCATAAAGACTAATGAAGCAAGCAAACAAACAAAATTCCTAGCAAATAACTTATCCTGTTAAAGGGAAGAATGGCTCCAGGCAGCTGGCAAATATATAAAATGGCTTGGACACTGAAGAGTATGTGAGACTGAACAGTCTTGAATGTTCTGAAAGGCATCCTTGAAGCCAAAACAGGAATGGCTTGTCCCCAATGACTACAGTCTCTTGGACTCTCTTAGTAATTGCAAAAAAAAAAAAAAAAAAAAAAAAATCCTTAATCTTTCTTTAATACATGGCAGAGTTAACTTTAAATATTAAGAAGAAGATTTTATTTTTTGACACACTTTTAACCCCCAGCGAGGATTCTCTTTCTGCAATCCTAGCCCTGCATGACCCTACCTCACTCAATTCCAAGAACCCACGGCTGGACTTGGACTTTTGATGCTGATCTTGTTGCTGGACTGAAGGACATGTTTACCCCCTGCCCACCTCTTCTTCAGGAAAAGAGTAAGCTCCTATGGGAGGCAGAGCTGAGCATAGATCTTGAATGTAGGCAGGACATGGGGGTACTTGAAACTTTGTTCCACTACTGGCCCCAAACAAGGAGCTGGGTAAGACTCCTTAATCTCTGGAAATTTACAGTAAGACAGAAAGCATAGAAACATAAAAAATAAAAAAAAAAAAAAAGACAAATCACAATGCAATACAAATGCAAACTTTGTGAAATGATGGTTGGGTAACCTAAAGACCATAATAGGCCATCAGTCAAGGAAGAGATGATGGCCATCCAGAAAGACTACTGACAGTTACACAGTTTGAACCAGACTGTAAAGATTGAGTAGGTTTCTGACAGATGGGTAACCTGCTGGGTCATCCAACACAGAGAGAGGGAAGGCAGTGGGGTAGGGGGGCTGAGGCAGAGAAGCAGGGGAGACAACATAAGAAAAGGTTGTAGAAAACTTCCGTTAGTGTTCCAGGCTTTGGGAGAGACTGCTAAACCCAGCGATCTCTCAACTTGCGTCCGTGGACTCATTCATTCATTTAAATGGGGATTTGGTTGTTAAACACTTAAGATTCTGCTTAAGCTTAAGATTGTATTTTAAATCACACCAAAGAAACAAAAACAATACAAAACAAAACAACAATGTTTAAAGAGTATAGGCATAAATGAGTCAGCTATTTTGCAGTTACAGCAATTTAAGTTTGAAGCTCAAGAAATTACACGTTTAAGTGCCTAAGTAGTCTTCAGTTGACTTTTAATTAACCTTTTTTTGTCATTTCCAACCTGGGAAAATTGAAAAATATTTTTGTAGTCCAACAAAAACTCATTTTATGAAAGAATCACATACATTTCAAAGTTGCTCATAATCATCTTTGAAAACATGTGATATCTGCAGCTGAATCAAGCCAGGTTGTATTTATTCCTTATCAATCCTGCCTATCTTGGCATTGCGCTCTTATTAATAAGATTCAGATAAATCCTAGCCTTCTGGTGCAAAAGTGAAAACCCACAGTGATTTAAAAATTATTTTCTCTGATCAGGCTGCATCTCATTAGTTGTGATTCCTTTCTTTTAGATTCTGATGTTTGCAGAAGATTTTTGTGGGAACGTTATTTAAAACATGCCCTCCCGAGTCTGCACCGGCCTCTTCCCGCCGATTATTCTTCCTCAATCTTTCTGAGTTGAAGGAGATTTGTTTATTCAACTTAACCTAAATCTCAATTAAGAAATTTTTCTTCTCATCCTTCCCTTTTCAAAAGAACACGACAAGCTAGATTTGCCTAAAAACAGTTATAGAGGCCCTGGTGTTCCACATTCATGTTGACGGTGGGAAATGGATCGCCTCGCTTCCTTGGCGCCCCAAATAATGAGGTTCTTGGACTTCCCATGATAACTGGTCACCAAAAAGGATTCACTATCGTATTAGTTAGGGTAGGCTAGGTCACGCTGTGGTAACAAACACACTTTACAGTCACAGACATTTGGCAGAATGGAACTTAATTTCTTCCGTTCACAGTCTAATATGGTTTCTCCAGGATGCTCCTCCAGCTGGGGACTCAGGGATCCAAGCTCTCTTCATATTACAATACAGCTGCCTTCACATGTCAATTTTTTTTTATTTCAAGTTTTTATTTAAATTCCAGTTAGTTAGCCTGTAGTGTAATATTAGTTTCAGGAGTAGAACTCAGTGACTCATCTCTTACATACAACACCCAGGGCTCATCCCAACAAGTGCCCTCCTGAATGGCCCTCACCCATTTAGCCCATCCCACCTCCCCCCCAGAAACCCTCAGTTTGTTCTCTGTATTGAAGAGTCTCTTACAGTTTGCCTCCCTCTCTGTTTTTATCTGACTTTGCCTTCCCTTCCCCTATGTTCATCCGTTGTGCTTCTTAAATTCCACATATAAGTGAAATCATACGGTATTTGTCTTTCTCTGTTGACTTATTTCGCTTAGCATAATACACTCTAGAACCATCCACGTTGTTGCAAATGGCAAGATTTTGTTCTTTTTGATGACCAAGTAATATTCTGTTGTACACACACACACACACACACACACACACATATATAAAGAAGATGTGGTATATACATATATATATATATATATATATATATATGTATATACCACATCTTTTTTATCCATTCATCAGTCAATGGACATTTGGGCTCTTTCCATAGTTTGGCTATTGTTGAAAGCGCTGCTATAAACATTGGGGTACATGTTCCCCTATGAATCAGCACTCCTGTACCCTTTGGGTAAATTCATAGCTGTGATATTGCTGGGTCATAGGGTACTTCTATTTTTAACTTTTTGAGGAATCTCCCTACTGTTTTCCAGAGCGGCTGCACATGTCATTTCCAAGGTCACTTCAGCATGGTGAGAGAGGAAGGGAGCACACTGCCTTGTCACTGCCTCAGCCTGGGAGTTACGTGTGTCCTTTTGCTTCTGATTCTTTGGCCGAGAGGACTCGTGTGGCTTCCACTTGACCGGAGACAGTATACGTACTGCCTGGCTTTGACCATTCTCACAGACATTTTGAGCCTCAGCGTCTTCATCTGTAAAATGGGGAAAATACCTACACAGCCAGGAAACTGGGAGTATCAGAAGTCATGATTGTGAAAGCATCTGGAAAAGTCCAAATACTATGTATATAGTTTTAAAAGTAGAAATTATCATTGTATTTTAGTGATAATAATAAAATGACAATATTATCATCATGCAAAATAATTAATTAGTTATGTTTAAGTTACCAAAAATAATGAAAACAGTTTTGGAATGAAAGCATCCCTGAGACTCCCTAGTTGAGTTCACAATCAGCTTTGACCCTGCATTTAATTTACTTTTAGCAGAAAATGTAGTATATGATTACCTTTAGAATGTTTCATTTCAGATGAAAAAAATCAAGCTTTTAGGGTAATTGCAAAATTTTTAAAGGGACCTCAGTGAGAGCAGAGAAGGAAGTTTCCATGGCAATAACTGAGCAACACAAAGGGAAGGGAAGAGAGAAGGGGGAGCATTTAATGAGCACTTACATGATGGGAAGCGGTACGCTTGGCACTTTGTACCCTATGTCTGTCTAAAACAAGGGGAAAAGCAATGAGATCAGTGTGATGGGCACAGTTTTCTAAAAGAGCAAACAGACCCAAAGGTAGAGAGACTTTCTTCAGCCAACCATTTAGAATGTGGCCCAAGTGGCTCAGGTCATGATCCCAGGGTCATGAGATGGAGCCCCTCATCCAGCCCCACACTGAGCATGGAGTCTGCTTAAGATTCTCTCTCCTTCTGCCCCTCTCCCCATTCACGTGCTCTCTTTCTCTCTCTCTCTCTCCAATTATATATATATATATATATATATATATATATATATATATATATATATCCCTGAGTGGGATATGAACCCACTTTTGCCTGCAGCTAGGGCTCAGGCTCTCCCTGCACCATTGAGTCTCCCACAATTGAATCTTCTTTCCACTTCCTGTGCTGAGCATACCATTTCTGTGGTCTTACTCCTCTGTTTCCAGCCTTTCTCGGGGCTTCTCTTCTCTAGCCTGACCTCCCACCAGCGCACCCGATGCCTATTTCCCTCTGACAATGTATTCCTTTAGGTCCATTGCCTTGCCTACCCAGAGTTCCTCCTTGTAGGAGAAAGCCTATGATGCAAGTGGACAGAGTGTGGCGGTCGGGGGGGGGGGGGAGGGGAGGGTAGCAGAGTTGCCATTGGCAACCATGCTAGCCAGGATCACCTGGGCAAGCCCAAGCCTGGGGAAGTTGTGATGAGGGGCAAAACACTTCTCTGGTCTCCCAGGGTCTCCCCACAGATTGCTTGTTCGTTGAAAGGGGAAAGACAGCAACCGTACGGTAGAGAAAATAGATGATAGTTTGTGTGATGAAAATTAATGTTCGCGCTGAGGAGCAGATCGCTTTCACATGCCTCTGGATGTGATGTGCTGAGAAGGAAACACCATCTCATAGGAGTATTGCTGTCGGGATGCGTAACCCGCCTCGAATCAGAGGGAAACAGCAGACAAACGCACCCTGAGGACTAGTCTACAGCTGGCCAGGATTCTTTAAGGATGCCCATTTGTGAAAGGGAGAAGGACTGAGGAATCTTCCAGATCGAAGGAGACAAAGTGGAGGCGGCCGCTAGACGGACCAGATCCGGTACCGGAAAGGGAAGGGCTTTAAGGACGTTACTGGGACAATTGACAAATACGGGATATTGCAAGTTAGATTAAATGAAAGTCTCACAGCAATGTTACATTTTCTAAATGTAACGGTATTGTGGCTCAGAGAGTATTTCTTGCTCTTAGGAATTACACACTGAAATATTTGGAAGAAAGGGTGGGATGCATATAACCTACTTTCAAATGGCTCAGAAAAACAAATAATCATTTTGGACTTTATCGTTTACACACACAGCGTGTATGTACATGCAGATGTGTACACATGTGTGGGGATATACGGGGGGGGGGGGGGGAAGAGGGACAGAGAGAGGGGAGGGAGAAAGATGACACAACAAATGTGGCAAAATGTGAAAAATTGCCGAACCTGCACAAAGTATCCTGAGAGAAAGAGACTGTCTTTCCAGCAAGTCAACGAGCTTCAGAAGCGTAAACAAACTGAAGTTTCCATGAGTAGCGAGCGATTGCTACGTGCCCCTCTTTTGCCATGGATTGTTCCAGGAGGGTCGTGCTTAGACATGAGGAGATTGAAACAGGTTGCTTACTCACTCCAAGGTGTGCCAGGGTCCTGGGTTTGAATTCAGATCGCGTTCATTTCTCTTCACCACAAGAAAGGACAGTTCACGTCACGTCTGGCAGGAAGAGGTGAGGCTCCAGTCTCCAGCTCACAGCCCCCCGGGAGGGTAGAGAAGAAAGATAGACAAGTCACTAGAGACCAGAGTGTGCCGAGCTATGTATTGCTGAATTCTTCCAGCCAGGATCGTGCCACACCCGCTGTGCTCCAGACGTCCCGCCAAGCTCTCCGGGACCAGAGCTGTGGACGGCAGAGATCCGGGCTCCACGCTCCCAGAATTTCCATCGCAGTGGACAGACGTGGCTGACGCTGGTGACCACAAGCACCAGAAGGGCACCTGTTCCAGACCGGGAGGTTAAGGCAGGCTTCCCAGCAGCAGGTATCTGACTGCTCTCTTAACAGATTTTCCGAGATGGAAGGACTTGGGCAATCTTGCTCACTCCGGTGGTCTAAAAACCTGGCACACGGGGAATCTGCTACTGGTGAATCTGGAAAAAAGATATACAAGTGTTTTTTCTCTTGGGTGTAGTCAGCGGTAGTCCCGATGGGATGAATGAATGAATCAGTGAATCAATCAACCAGTCGATCAATTCCCACGTGTGACTGCAAGAGCCCAGGGGGGTCGGCTCTCCTAGGAGGTCAAGCTCCCTGCCACCTTTCCAGGTAACCGAACGAACGAGCGAGCGAGTTGGAGCAAGCCCTCCCTTCCCCCATCCAGCAGCGAGTGGCAATGGCAGTGATGGCGGCTGGTGACTAACCACAGCCCTGGGGGTTCCTGTTCTCCCCAGCTTCCTTCTGCGTTCTGCTTCCAGACGAGAGGAAATGCTTTATTAAGAGAAGCCATTCAGATCTCTCTCTTTCTCTCCTTTTTTTTCTTCCCTGAGTTGCTCAACACTGGTTTAGGCTCTTATGTTTACAGAAGAGAACAAAGCCGCCTTCCCGAGGCTGTACCTTGGGTTTCGTTCTTACCAATGCCCAGGCGAAGCCAGCAGCCCGTGGGCCTTTGTGGGCCAGAAACAAGGACGCTTGCAGCCCCCTCTGAAAAATCAGAATCATCTCAATAACGAGACAACGTGCTTGCGGTTTTGGCTCAGTGCTTTCCCCGGCATGATCTCATCTCATTAACACAGTAAACTTAGAAAATGTTAGAGACGCTGGTAGATAAAACGGTTGAGGATTTTTCCGGCTCCTTTTGGTGAAGCCCCAGGAAACTGGGGAGGAGCCTGGGGCTGCCCCGGAGGGAGAGGAGGCCTCCTGGGGGAGGAATCCCAGCCGGCTCGTTTCTCGGTCCTTTGCTCAGCCATCCAGGCCAACTGGCTTGGTTACTCTTGCTCCCTACACCGGAGTTCCAGGAAACATTCCACGGGAGAAACAGAGCTCACGTATGGGGGCGGGGTGGGGAGGGGGGAAGGTTTGGAGACTATTGCTCTGTGTGAATACCTTCACGAACAGATTCAGGCCGAGAAAGGGACTCTTTGGCCTAAAATCACTAAACTGATTAGTGATAGAGCAGGAACGAAACCCTCATCCTGGGCATCATTCTGTCTTCTCCTCTAGGGCATGAAATTGGCAAGACCAATCACAGTGAACGGAAAGACCCAATGATTTGGCCCAAGGAGGGGGGGGGGAGAAGAAAAATGAGAATAATTTAAAAATCCCCGAAAGCTGAAGTTTCTGGCCCCTCCCCCGCTCCCCCTTGCCCCCTACCACGTGCCTGTGCCATGTGAGTTCCCTGACTCTGGGAGGTCGTCGACGGTCTGGTGCAGGCATCTTTCCCTCCAGGAGAGAAGGAGTGATATAAGTAACATCCTTTTCCCCTCCAGAAACTTCTCTGGGCGTAGCGGATCACCACCATCTCCTCTGGCTGCTGAATGTTCTTGCAGTTAGATAATGCCTAGCAACGTTTACCCCTGTCCCCACTAACTAAATTGAATCTGAGGTGTCACTGAAGCCACGGAGAGGAGCACTTTCTTCCTAATATGAAGTGACAAGGGTTCGTAATTTCCGAGCTGTTCCAAGCTGCCTGGCTGGGGGCACAGAAAGACAACCAGCTTCCAGGTGAGGGAATCGAGCCTCCCCCGCAACTTTCAAAAACCACAGAGGAGGGCAAGTCCCCAAGCTGTGCAAAGTTCCTTTGAGAAGACAGACGTGGGTCTATTTTAGCTCCTTCCGGAGAGGGAACAGTGGGCCGGGAGAGGCTGCCTGAGGGCACGGCCACCGGCATGTCACTCTGTGCCATCTAGAGGCGCTGGGCCAGGAGGGGGAGGCCAGGGTGATGGCTGTGCTGAGTCAGCGGCTCCAGGATGGAGAAGGGACATTATTCCCAAGCATTAGGCGAACCCAACACATGTAAACACACGTCCTCACCCTGTAGAGAAGATACTGTTTACAGCTTCCTTACTTGTAACTTCTTGGAGTGGTTTTCATACTGTCTGTTCTTTCCTTCCTTCCCAGTGATCTCTCTCCCTCTCCCTCTTCCTCCCTCCCTCTGTCTGTCCCTCTCCCTGCCTCCTTCCCTCTCTCTCTCTCTCTCTCTGTCCCTCTCCCTGCCTCCTTCCCCCTCTCTCTCTCTCTCTCTGTCGCTGTCCCTCTTCCCCTCTCTCTCTCACCAAAACAATACCATTTTTCCACTGTTCAATCCCTGCAGAGAGCACCGATTTTATTTATCTTTAAAACAATAACAACAGTGAAATTACCCAGAACCATAAGAAGCCGTTAAGAACTGAAATCTTGAAGTGTGGAGGCTCCGTGAAATTATCCTGATTTGATGGATTCCGGACTTGGGCACTGCCTTCCTCCGTCGTGGGAATCAAATGTTATCTTTTCGTTTTGAAAGAAGGGATTATATTGGTGTTTGGTGACGTCTATGGGTTGTTTCCTTTCTGTGAAGACAGAACGTTCATTTTTGCAGTCACAGAGGAAATTAAGGAATGTGTACTCAACGTTGCAGCTCAGGGTATGTATTAATATTCCTAGTTTCTTTTCTGCCCTGACTGCCCAGTGGAGCAGAAAATAAACAAATCTTGTTGGTTGGTATACCGCAAGATGATAATATTGACCAAACAAACAAAATGGAATGACCCGTCCACCTTTCCACATGACCCAGCGAGTAGAGTTGACCCACATGTCTTACTTTTTTTTTTTTTTTTTTTTTTCCCAAATCACCCGTTTTGGAATTCACCTGGGTTTGACTCTCCTCTCTTACACCTGCTGAATCTATAAACGTAAGCGTGTTGCCTTATACCTCTGAGCCTCACTTTCTGAACATGTAAAATGGAGCTAATCCTAGTACTCCCTAGGGTACCGGACTGAACAAGACGCTACTTGTTATCATACTTTAGTATGATACCTTGCGATACAAGCCTTACGTGATCCCTTACGAGCCCCCGATACATGTCATTCCTTTTAATTTCTCAGAGCTACTGCTAAGGTTCACCGTATGGGGGGCAGATTTGCTGCTCCTGCGCCACAGCGTGGGTCCCTGACCTCGGACAAGTACAAAGAGCTCATCAAGATCGCGTAAATGGTAGGCACCGGGCATAAAGTGCTGGCTCGCAATCAGGGCTAATTTTGCCTCCAGGGGACCTTTGGCAATGTGGGGCGATTGGGGGCAGTCACCACGGGGGAATTACACAATTGGCATCCAGTGGGCAGGAGGTAGGGATGCCGCTGAACATCGTACAATGCACAGAACAGCCCCTACCGGAGAGGGTTCTGTGGACTAAAATGTTAACAGTGCCAAGATTGAGCAACCCTGGGTTAAATCTTTGTATTCTGACACCAAATCAAGAGTTATTTTCAATTCACCTTACGTGTCCCAGAGTACCTCAAAGCACCTTGTAAAACGAAAGCACTATTTTTGTTATTTGAAAGGCAGAGTAATATAATAGAAAACTTTAAGGCTTGACATATCTGGGTCTATTCTCAGCTCTATACCACTTATTAACATTTAATCGGAGTGACCTCAGGCAAAAATTAACTCCTCTGAGCCCTGGTGTCTCTGTTTGTGAAATGTAACAGGATGTTCAAAAATTGGAAATAATATAAGTCCACGGCTGAGAGTGGTACCAGTCCACAGAGGGGGTGCCTTCGTGGCAACCATGACAAAATTATCGTTATCGTTGACCTACCATTTACGGATGAGAGTACAGATACGTGGGATAAGTTTCATTTTTGTCAGCAAATATTTGAGCACCTACTATGTGATAAGCACCAGAGGTGCAAAAATGAACCAAATGGGAAGTTTCCTGCCATGGTGGCATTTACATTACAGATGAGGGGAAATGGAGGAGACAGAAGGATAACGGAAGAAATCTAAGATAATTCTAGATGGTGGTCTAGATGGAGGTTTTCTGGGAGGAGGAGAGATCAGAAGGGTGAGGAGGCACAAGACTGAAGGGGAAGGAAGGGCACCCTACAGGGCAGGAATAACAAATGCAAATGCATCAGCCAAGTGTCCTTTGGGGTAAGAAAGTAAGGATGTGGGGGCATGAAGGAGCCAGAGGAAGACAGTAGAACGGGGGTCTCTTCACCCTGTAGAGGACCATGGGGAGGAGTGTAAGAGCGATAATGAATTATCGCTTAGCCCCCAGTAACACCCCCTTGTAGGTTTCTACCTCCAAGAATGAACTGTGAGGTGTATCACCCCAGAATCCTGCCTTGAACAGAAACCATCAACTGACTTGAGTTCTAATGCCAACTCTCTAGTGTGGGGCTGTGTTACAAAGAAACATAATGTTCTGAGTTCCTGTAGGTCTGGTGGAGAGTGAGAGCCAAGAGGGATCTGCTTTCCATGCGACTGAGGTAAAAAGAAGTCAGGACGCGATACAGTGAAGGTTGAAATGTGCCTCTCCTGACCCCAGCAAAGTTTGGGGAACTGGTCACTGGCAGAAGTAGACTGAGAAACTAAGCCGGTGTGGTCCTCGTTTGTCCTCAGCTTGAGGTTTGGCCAGGGCAAAAGCGGGGGCCTGAAACACATCCAGAAAGATCTGGGGGAAGCCGATGGCGTGGTTCTCCAGCCACCAGGAGAAACGCTCCACGTGGCCACACTCCGCACGGGCAGGGGTGGAGGGAGAAGCCTAGACAGTTGGCCCCAAGGAGCCAGTGACAGTGTCCAGAAGTTCCCCATTGACACGAGAAAGGGATGGAACATCGCCGAGAGTCCGGATGGTGCCGCAGATGCTGGGGGTCATTCCCTGAAAGAGTCTGCAGTGTGACAGGATGCTTGTCCCGCAGTGGAAAAGCCAGGGTCTGGAACTCCAATCGTGAGGTTCGCATTGCTGACCCCCGGGCAGTCCTCAGATCCATCCAGTGCTTGGATCTATGAGCCCCTCCTCCTGTGCCCTGACACCATCTTGGTGAAAAACAGGGGTCTGGGGACAATAATCGGAAAGACTGTTTCACACTGAAAACACGACACTAAGGAAATGTGTTCTTCCAAAAAGATCACTTCAACTATTGGATAGGACTTTGTTTTCCAGATTGGACTAAATTTAGACTCTCGTCCGCGACCCAGTGGACTAGAAAGACTAAATAAGAAATAGAAATAGCAAAGTAAATTTTTTTTGCATATTTTAGTGTACTATGAATACGTGTGACCCCACAGCAGATAAAAATAAGTCGTTGAGTTGATATCCAACGAGAAGGTTCCCAAATTTGAGTTGAGCACAAAAGCAAATTGTCTGTTTTTCTAAACAAAAGGAGAAAATCAAGTCAACATCAGATTACAAAAAGAGACTATCCTTTTGCAAGAGGACCACCTTCTCGATGTACCTTGGGGAGGTTTAATCTTGCCCTTTGCGCCCGTCTATTCCTTTTCTTTGTCTTTGAGGCTGATGCCCCCGGTGGTAGGTTTACTTCTGAAGGGGTTTCAGTGTATGTGGAAAATCAAATATATTACTTGCATTTTCTTTATTGTTCAAAGGTAATTACACTTATAAATATATTAAGTGAAATTTCTCTAAACACTTAAACTTACCCAACTAATAGGTCAAAATGTAAACTGTACTAATCCTCTTACACACTTATTTTTTTAATTTTTTATTAAAAAAATTTTTTTTAACATTTATTTCTGAGAGAGAGAGAGAGAGAGACAGAAAGACAGACAGACAGAGCATGAGCAGGGGAAGGGCTGAGAGAGAGGGAGACAAAGAATCTGAAGCAGGCTCCAGGTTCTGAGCTGTCAGCACAGAGCCCGACGCGGGGCTTGAACCCACGAACCGCGAGATCATGACCTGAGCCGAAGTCTGACACAACCGACCGAGCCACCCAGGCGCCCCTGCTCTTACACATTTAAAAGTTAATTACAAACCTTAGTCAAATTCCTGTCTCAATAAAAGTCTAAGCCTAATGTGTCACGCTCCCTTAAGTGCTTCAAATACCATAAAATAGGCATGATATTCACAAAAATTATCACAACCACTGTAAAATGTGTTCATATTTATATTCTTCCTTTGAAGAAATTAGTGATTCTATAGATTTGGCTAACTCCTCCCTTAGTTATGTACTTTAATATATATTTAATGCATCTTTCCAAGCTAACAGTTGCTTACCACACAAAAAGATTACACCAGACCTGCTGAGACTGCTGAGTTATCCCTGAATTGATGATTGATCAGGGATACAGTTCAGACTTCCAAAGTGACTCCAACCCAAGCGGCTGTTTCTTTGCCTGGGTTCCTTCCAGAATCGTGATTGACTTCTTGTGTCAATAAGAATGTCTCCAGATGTGTCCTTTCCTCCAATCTGATGTGTCTGTACTCTTCCTCCATTACATCTGACATACGGGATATGTTAGAGGCTGAATTGGATCCTTCTCCAAATTCATAAATGCAAGTTCTAACCCCCAACTACCTCACCACATAACTGTGTTTGGAGATAGGATCTTTAAAGAGACAATGAAGTTAAAGTGAGGTCATTAAGGTGGACCCTAATCCAAATGACTGGTGTTCTTATAAGAGCAGGAAACTGATCTCGATGGGGCTCAGGGCAGGCTGCCCCAAAATATCTCAGAGTGGCATATTGACTATTTTGAATCAAAGTCACTTGAGAAATAACCAGTGCAAGAAGGACACTATCGCTCTCCACTCTGTCCTCATAAAAGCAGGAAATAAATCTGCCATGTAAAAGGTACCTTCCCTGCACCAGGAGGTAGAGAGACATCCTTATCACTGCAAACAGGGAATTCAGGACCCAGATGCTGTGTAAATAAACTCAGCTTAGTCTCTTCACTAATGAGTACTAATTAGTACCCAAGCCCAAGTGCCTTTGTCTTATCAGTTCTACAAATTTATTGTTTCTTTGTCTAAAAGATATAAAAACTGCCTGCTTTGGTCACTTCCTTGAGTCTTCTATTTCTATGACCTCCGGTAAGTATGAATTAAATTTTTTCTTAATCCTGTTAATCTGTCTCATCAATTTAATTGTTACACCAGCCAAAAAAAGAACCAAAAAAGGTAAGGAAAAATTTTCCTCTCCCTGTTGGTCTCCGAGGAGTCTCGGTTCTCTTTAGCTCACGAACTACCTAGGACTGGGGCACCTGGGTGGCTCAGTCGGTTGAGCAATCAACTTCAGCTCAGGTCATGATCTCTCGGTTTAGGAGTTCGGGGCCCACATCAGGCTTGCTGCTGGCAGCCTATCAGTGCGTAGCCCACTTCAGATCCTCTGTCCCCTTCTCTCTGCCCCTCCACTTCTCGTGCTCTTGCAAAAAGAAATAAACATTTAGGAAAAAAAAAAAGAAAAAGAAGAAGAAGACGATGAAGAAGAAGGAGAAGAAGAACTACCTAGGACTGCAGAATGAGATGTAGCTTCTCAGTGTCCTTGCTAGTTCTTTCCACATGAGTTCCCGGGCACAGGAAGCCACCACTGCTGGACCACTCTGGGGACAGAAGGGAAATAAACGATTTCTAGTCTGGGTCGCAAAGTCGCAATTATACCTCTAATTTAGCTTTAGGGTTAATAAGATCATTTATTTCTAGGTCAATATGCCTAACTTAGATTTTAACCCGCCACCCCAACTGAAATTGTGTCTCTTTTTATTTTTATTTTCTTGTTATGTTTCAGGGACCACCGTTTGTAATCACTCCATTGACTTTAAAGAATTCAAAGCACCTAGTGAATTTCCTCTATCCATCCTTTCTGAACTGTCAGTAGAGATACAAAGTAATTCAGCCTTTTATACAGATGTTATGAACACCATTGACACAGTATTCTGTATTGGGTCCCACAGAGTGGTATTTCACCCAAGTCTATGGCTTAATTTTCTTTTTTTTTTTATTAAAAAATGTTTAATGGTTATTCATTTTTGATGGGGGGAGGGGCAAAGAGATAGGGGGACACAGAGCAGGCTCCAGGCTCTGAGCGGTCAGCACAGAGCCCGACGTGGGGCTCAAACCCACAAGCCATGAGATCGTGACCTGAGCCGAAGTCAGATGCTTAACCGACTGAGCCATCCAGGTGCCCCTGGCCTAATTTTCTAAGGATGCAATTTACAGGCTGAATGAACTTTATCCACTCTCTTCCCTCTCTGAACCTCACTTAACTCATCTATAATGTATTTTTTTAATGAGAAAAAAAAAAAAAAGAAAGAAAGAAAAGAGGAGAAAAGGCCAGATATCAAGTTCTGTGATTCGGGCATGAATTAAGTCTGGAATCAAATCTGCTTCATTAACTAAAAGATCTTGACAGAGCAAACGTGGAGCTGCGACACCCCCAGTCCTCTAAAACCAAATACGAACGTCACTCAGCCATTCTTTCCCCCTCTGAACCTGAAGATTAAAAGGCTTAAACCGTGTGAAGGCGCTTTATAAACTTAAACCATGTGTAAATTGTCTGCATTTTTATTACGAATTACCAATCATTGAGTTATTTCAGGCATTAAGGTGTTAGGGTGCTCACCTAAGTATCAGCAGCAGGGTCCTCACAAAGTCGGCGTATCCTGGGTTTCCAATTCAGCGCTCTATCCGCCCCCAGATTATGCAGCATTTCAGATAGGAAAATGAATTCCATGGATGAACAGCAATCATTCGCCCGTGGGCCAGGCTCTCATCTCTCCCTGCACACCTGTCAGCAAGAGACCCAACCAGAAAGGCCCCACTCACCTGAGATAAAGGCCAGTCCACTAAGGACTGTGACGGCAGGTCCTCTGCCTTTAAGTCGTGCAGCACAGAGCCGCATTAAGGTTGGAAGGCACGCAGACCTTCCTGGCCTATTTGATTCACGCCAGTTCCCAGGGATGACACTCCAGACTCTGCATCAGAGGCACACCTTTGTTTCCATTCCAGTGTCGCCAAAGAAAGAAAGCTCGTGATACGGCGGTTTAATTAGGGCATGCAAATCACTGTGCTCCCGTGTCCTCCTGGTGCGTTCCAGGTCTTGCCTTATTTACAAGAGGAAAACACAGCTCGGCAAAGGGGGAGCATGAAAACAAACAAAGCAAGCAGCCTGCATCCCACGGCGGTGTGGTGGAGGGCGGTGAGGGACGAAGGGCCCCCGGCCTTGCTGCGACGGGTGCCCTCACGTGACATCATTCAACCTGTTTGGCTTGTGAGATGTCCCCTCGGCCTGGCTGAAAAGCAAAGAGCATGCACTGTGAACAATGCATGCCTTTAAACCTATTTTTAACGAGCACACGTTAAAGTATACTCTTCCACGTAGAGTTTCATGAGCCCTGACATAGGCCAGTATAGACACCACCGCCATCAGGATACACAACAGCTCCGTTAACGCACAGCGTCCGCTTTGTAGGCAAACCCTTTGTATCCCAATACTCCGCCTACCCTGTAACCCTGATGACCACCGTCCATTCTTTCTCCCTCTAGCTTCACCTTTTACTCAATGTCATATAAATGGAAATCTGGCTTTGTCCATTTGCATACTGTAATAATGTATTTTATATTCGACCCTGTCGTTGAGTGTACCGGAAAGTTGTTCTTGTTTGTGGCCCCGGGACGTTCTATTGTATGGATAGAGCAGTGTGTGCATATACGGTCATCAGTTGAAGGACATTTGGGTCGTTTCCAGGCGTTGGTGATAACCAGTGAAACGTCTATAAACGTCTCCACGCTTGTTTCTGTGCGACCTAGGTTTTTACGTCCTTGGGTACACACGTGGGGGTAGAGTTGCTGCATCGCGGGATGAGTGTGTGTTCAACTTTGTAAGAAATTGCCCAACTGTTTTCCAAAGTGACTGTGCCATTTTGCATCCCCATCTGCAATGGAGCCGAGTACTAGTCTACAACCTTACCAACGCTTCGTACTGTCAGGTCTGATTATCGTCGTTGTTGTTTGCTACAGCAATGCTGGTGAGTGCATAGTGGCATTCTTTACTGGTTTTAATCTGCAGTCTCCTTATGACTAATGATGTTGTGCGTCTTTTCACGCGCTGACTTACCATCATACATTTCCTTCAGTGAAATGGATGTTCAAACCTTTTGCCCAATTGTAAATGAGTTGTTCCCTTATTCCCAAGTTCCATAGATAATTTCTAAGCTTACCTTTCTTTATTGACTAATCTTGTTGTTAAGGAAGAGCTGAAGGGCCAGGAATATTATACCCAGAATTGAAATCAGTGATGGCAAAAGAAAGCTAGATTTTAAGAAGCCCACATATTTAGAGTGCTGGAACAACGCTTCTGAACGTGTAGTGTGCACGTGAATCACCTGGGGATCTTGTCAAACACGAAGATTCGGACTCAGGGGGTCAGGGGTGGAGCCTGAGAATCAGGTGACACTGAGGCCACCGATGCTGGCATCACATTTTAACTAACAAGCCTCTAACTGATCTTGGTTCAAATCCCTTTTCATACCCCCCCAAAGACCGACACTCATCATGTAATTAAATCTTCCTTTACTTTTGTGATGAGGGAGTAAAAGGCAGGCTGGGGGCCATGTACAAGCCTCCCAGGTGGGATGTGTGTGATATTCCTCAGGCTCTTCTGGATATCCGAGAACAAAGGAAAGGAAAGAAAAAAAAGAAAAAAAAAGATTGAGTGATAGAGATCACCTTAGTGCAGGATAAGAGTCTCCTTCCGTTTAAGGATATCTTAGTAAACTACAAGAAAAGGGCAATCTTATCAATAGCTTAAGCTTCAGAAACTTCTAGACTCCATTTCCTGGGGCCTGCATATCCTGCCCTCCTGTTCTGTAGGGAACAGAGGCAAGAAGGAAATGGCAGGTAAAATCAAACTTCCTTATAACCTGCAGCCCTTTGACAAAGACTTGAGGCAAATACAGAGTGTATCACTTCTCCAGGAACCCCTTGCCATCCTAATGTCATGCCTTACTAGAGGGAAAGCAACCTCAGTTTGACAATCGCAAGGTCCCTGGTGTCTTCCGAGCCCACTTTATCATATTGAAAGTCCTTCTGGAGGCCTCTCTTTTGCTTTCACCTCCCCCAACTCCATAGTATCTAACCAGTCGCTCTTGATAACCCCGGTGCAGCTCTTTCTGCCCAGGAGTCCCGTCCCCAGTGCTTCAATAAAATCACCTTTTTTTTGCACCAAAGATGTCTTTAAAAACCCTGTCTTGGCCATTAGCTCCGAACTCCCACCACTCACTCTAAAACCTCATCATTTGGAAGAAAAAGGAACATGAAATTAATAAACCCATGAAGATAATTACATCTCTAGACATACTGCTAGAACTTGAATAGGTAGGTCACAGACTTCCAAAATCATGATATCGTGTTGGATGATTTTGCTCTTAAATAATAGAGGGATTTTCTCACTGAAGTCACTCCAATAAAGAAATAGCGATATATATTCCTTATTAGGATCAATTATTTTTTTACCCCCCAAATACCTTGATGTCGTCACTGGTTAAAGTCAAAAGTTCCTGTATTTTTCTCCCCATGATGTGGAAGTGAGTGAGCTGTGTCCCACCTAAGACCTGATTTTATTGCCCAAGTCGGTATGAGGCCTGGAATTTGTCTCATTTTCTAATTTGGAAAGAATCGTAATCCTACTAGGCCAAAGAAGAAAATCATTGATAATTTGGGGAAATGCAAACACTTTTTGTGAGAGGGATTATCTATACTTTAGTGGAGAGCCAAGATGAGCCATTAAAATTCAGTAAGAAAATATTAAAACTTCTATTTCACTTATTTTTAAATTAAAAACATAGGAAGATCACATTTCACTAATGTCGAGGGTATCGATTGACACATGAGTCTTCATTCTGTCTCTCTGACATAATGTGAAAGATAAGGAATTCCATTTTGGAAACAGGTTTTAAATATCTGCGGGATATTTTAATGGAGATGTTAAGTAAAAGGAATGGCAGTCACAAAAGAAGGAGGGCTGGACCCATAAGCCAACAAGGTGCCATAACAGAGAGGGGGTGGATAGGATTGCTTCAGTAACAAAAGAAGGCATTCATGGGAGGGAATCTAATATTTAGACTTTCAGTAGAGGAGAAAGAACAATGGAGGGAAACTGAGGAAGAGGCAAAGGAGTCAAGAATGGCAAGGGAAAGCAATCACATTCCCTGGAGAAAATAGTATTTCAGAAAATAGTAGGCAGAGGGTCAAGAAAGACTGATTAACCACTTGAGTTATTGCTGGAGGGCTTAGTCAAATGAAGACAGAACATGCCTATTGGATTCGGTTATATGTTCTGATGCCATTGGTGACCTCAGCCAGACGGGATCTATCTCTAAAGATCCCACATGCAAAATGCAAGCACATTTATTACTGTTGTTAACAAAAGTTTGTTTTATTTGGGTGTAAGTTGATATACACATGCTCCAAGTATAATGTTTGGGAATTAAAGAAAGACAAAAGGTGACAAAAATGTGTTTTAAATTGATTACCAATAACCCTATCATCTAAAGGTAATTTCTATCATAATGTTGTGTGTCTAACTCCTATGTCTTCTTACTTGGCAGGGTTTTTTTTTTTTTTTTTTAATCTCTTCCGTATAATTGTGATTATATTTTATGCACTGATTTTTCACTTGCTTTTTTTTTTTTTTTTTTTTTTTTTTTTATTTTATTTTTGGGACAGAGAGAGACAGAGCATGAACGGGGGAGGGGCAGAGAGAGAGGGAGTCACAGAATCGGAAACAGGCTCCAGGCTCCGAGCCATCAGCCCAGAGCCCGACGCGGGGCTCGAACTCACAGACCGCGAGATCGTGACCTGGCTGAAGTCGGACGCTTAACCGACTGCGCCACCCAGGCGCCCCTTCACTTGCTTTTTAACACATTTTAAATGCTTTGTAAACATAGCGTACCAGAAAGCATACCATATAGATATTCATCCCATTTAGCTTGTTTCCAATTTGAAGGCTGTTATAAATAAAGCTGAATGAGCATTTTTCTGTAGAAACCTTCCCCCCAGTTATTTCGGATTGTTTTCTCACAGAGGAATAGCCATCAGGTAATTTCTAAATTATATGTTATGAGTACCTTCAAATTCTGAGGAAGGACCTATCTTATTTTTATTTTTTATTTTTATTTTTTTTAGAGAAAGAGCACAAGTGGGAAAGGGGCAGAGGGAGAAGGAGAGAGAATCTTAAATATGCTCCACACACGGGGCTCAATCTCGAGACCTTGCGATCATGACCTGAGCCGAAATCAAGAGTCAGATGCTTAACCAGCTGGGCCACCCAGGCTGCCCAGAATGTTCTACTTTAAATGAACACTGGTGTGCTGTGGGTGAAGAGGAGGATCCCAAGTTGACCCCAAGACAAGATAAACTTTTGGCAGTTTTAATTCAGCAACTTCCATGAACAAAACTTCTAATTTCCTTGTTTATGATTTGGAATATTACTTTTCCATCTCTTCCTCCAAAGGTCTAGAACTTCCCTAATAGCTGAGCAATAGAACATTGCTTCCAGTGTAAGGAAAAGGGTGAGAGAGAAAGAAAAATGGGAAGGGAAGGGAGGAGAGAAGAGGAGAAGAGAAGAGAAGAGAAGAGAAGAGAAGAGAAGAGAAGAGAAGGCAAGGCAAGACAAAAGGCAAGAGAAGAGGAGAGAAGAGAAGGCCATTTGCTGCCATTAATTTCAAGAAAGTCTTTGAGTGTTGTGTAACTTAACTTTTTCTCCATATATTTGCATTGTCAAAAGCTGGACCATTGGCATAGTGGACACATTATCAATCATAGCTTCTCTGATAACCGACCACCCCTGCCTGCTATCTGCAGGCTCCCATTTGGAAAACCTCTATGTGCTAGAGTCCTGGGGAGTAGCTCTGGCCCTTCACTAGAAAAGGAAAAGCAACCACAGCTTTTCTAGTCCTGGCTTGGGTCAACAGGAGGCCGGCAGGTGGATTGGACTTAACAAGTTGACATTTAATGCTAAGGTTTGGATCTTGAGAGAGCAATGCAATCGTATGGGAGCACAGATCATTGTCATTGCCGTGGTGGTCTGAGCAGGCCAGCCCATGCCTGTTTTTGATCTCTGCTGCAGTCCTCGAAGGTCAGCTCTTCCTGGTGATTACCCATCTCCCCGTCTTGTCCTCCCGCCTGTCGTTGTTCAGTGATCCCTTGAAAACCCTTCAATAATCCCTCACCGATGTTAGTACGAGTCAGTCTTCGTTGCTTGTAAGGAAGTCTCTGTTTGAGCCCAACATCGCCAGACCACATGTAGGATTTTGGACTCTGTCTTTAGGACAATAGGAAATCACAAAGTGCCTGGGTGGCTCAGTCAGGTAAGCGTCAACTTCCGCTCAGGTCATGATCTCACGCTTTGTGAGTTCGAGCCCTGTGTCAGGCTCTGTGCTGACAACTCAGAGCCACATGCATCTCGACGCAGTTACAAGGACAGATGAGGACACCAGGGGATCCATTCTCTGCAGCTCCTGTGTAGACTCACACAGCTGTGGCTTGTCCCCTTCACGGGGCCAAAGGTAACGAGTAATTTGATAATAATGTGTCCTTCTGCAGCTCTCAAGTCCTCAATGCCCGTGTCTGACGTGCTACATAGAAAGAAGCCACCCCAGCACAGAGCCACTCTCCCACCTTCCAGAAGACTTTCCGAAGCTTCGCTGATAAGACTCAGCTGCAGGGTGTCCGGATGGCTCCGTCAGTTAAGCATCCGACTTCAGATCGGGTCATGATCTCATGGTTCGTGAGTTCAAGCCCCGTGTCGGGCTCTGACAGCTCGGAGTCTCGAGGCTGCTTCAGATTCTGTGTCCCCCTCTCTCTTGGTTCCTCCTCCCCTCACACTCTGTCTCTCTCTCTCTCTCTCTCTCTCTCTCTAAAAAACAAATAAACATTTATATTTTTTTAATTTTAAAAGATTCAGCTGCAACTCTGGGTAAAAATTAGCCCCGCATCAGGCTCTGCAATGACAGTGTAGATCCTGCTTGGGATTCTCTCTCTCTCCCTCTCTCTCTGCCCCTAATCTGCTCACGCACACGCGCACTCTCTCTCTCCATAAAGAAACTTGAAAAGACAATTAACTTTCCAGGCTCATCCTTCAGAAGTTCTGATTGAGGGGGATGGGGCGGGGGCGGGAACCTGAGAATGATTTTTAACAAGTTCTGTCACGTGATCCTGTCATCACAGAAGTTTGAGAAACATCGCTGTGAATGAAGTCTTTTGCCTGATGTAGGTAGGGAATAGACACCTAGCAGGGATTTTCCCGGTCATCTGCAGTTTCATCCACCAAAGGGGTGGTTTGAAGGCCCAGAGTGGGTGTTATTGATTTTGCACCTGCCAGTGTCTCCCGGAGGTTTTGTGAAGATACACATTGCCGGTTCCACCCCCAGAGTTTCTTTTCCTTGTTTTTTTTTTTTAATGTTTGTTTATTTTTGAGAGAGAGAGAGAAACAGAGGCAAAGACAGAGAGAGTGAGCAGGGGAGGGGCAGAGAGAGGAGGTCAGGAGATCCGAAGCAGGCTCCAGGCTCTGTGTTGACAGCAGAGAGTCCGATGTGGGGCTCGAACTCACCAACCGTGAGATCGTGACCTGAGTCGAAGTTGGACGCTTAACCAACTGAGCCATCCAGGTACTCCCGGAGATTCTTATTCAAAAGGTCTTGGCTGGGATCTGAGAATTTGTACTTCTGAAGAATTCTCGGGGGCTTCTGAGGCTGCTGGTCCTGGACCGCATTTTGAGAACCACTGACATAGAAGGAACACAATGTCCCCAGGTACTCCACATGTCACCAATTCCCCCAAAGCAAACCCCCCTTCCAATCAACGACCCCTCAGAACAGCATAGGGGATCCTCTGTACGGAATTACAAACCCTGAAGCACGAGACCACCTCCCCCACAACATATCAGAAAATCAAATCTGGAATTCTCAGTGTGGTCCTCAAGGAGACCCAGAGATGCAGTCCCAATCCTAACCCTTTTTGGAGTAAAAGCAAAGTGGGAGATGGAAAGGGAGGTGGTTACCTGTATAGAAGTGATGCTTCTAGAGTTCTTCTAGATGCTTCTAGAATCCCAGCCTTGGGACACCCATGGCACAGTTGCAGCAAGGAAACAGAGCCAGGCTGGAGCTTCTAGTGCCACTCTGCCACGTGTCATTCGCTGGTGGGACACAGAGAGTCATGCACCGAGTTAGGACCACAGGACCCGAAGGATGGACCTTCAGGAGGGCTTTGGGTAAATGCCAGCCAATGCGATGTTCTGAGTATTTTTCATGAAATAATTCTCTTAATACACTAACCCAACAAGGAGATACAATGAACCTCACCTTCTACAGATTACGAAGCAGGGGCACAGAAAAGCCAAGTATCCTGGTGGAAGTCACAAGGTGGGCACTCAATGGGGTCGCATTTCAAATCTAGGTCGTTTGACTTCAGAGACCACAGGCTTAAACATATCTCTGTTTCTTCCGAACAGAATACTTATTTCTTCATCGTCAGCAAACTTCAAGTCATTATTTTAGCCACTGGGGTGTGTGTGGCGGGGGGGGGAAGTGAAGAGGAAGGTGACATAAAATAAATAGATACTGAGGCGCCTGGGTGGCTCATAGATTGGGCGTCTGACTTCGGCTCAGGTCATGATCTCGCGGTCCGTGAGTTTGAGCCCCGCGTCAGTCTCTGTGCTGACAGCTCGGAGCCTGGAGCCTGCTTCAGATTCTGTGTCTCCCTCTCTCTCGGCCCTTCCCCTGCTTATGTTCGGTCTCCCTCTCTCTCAAAAATAAATAAACAGAAAAAAAAACTAAGTAGATACTTCCCTCGCCTTGAGAAAGAGTCAAATCTGGTAGGATGGACAGACCCACGCACAGCTAAGTCTGAGACAAGACAGATTAAAAGTGTAGGCATCTACGTTCCATCGATGTTCCATTATGCGCCATGGGGCCGCACGGAGAGAGCTGTGAGGGTGGATGGTAAGTCTAGAGACCCGGTGATCCTTTCATCTAGGTCCTAAGTGGATTGTAAGCAAAAAATAATAATAATAACAACAACAATAATAATAATATTAATAATAAAGTAAAAACCAATCCCTCCCATGTTGACGCCTGCAAGAGGGTACCTTGGAGGAAGAAACAGCTGATTCTGAGGTGCTGACCTCATTTTGCAGATTCTCCTTTGCTTTGCATCCCTCTCTGGTTCCCGCTGTCACCATCCTGCTGGCTTCAGAGGGCAGTAATCTTTTTCAAACACTCTGGCCCAGACCAAAAAAGACCTTTCTATTAACTCCCCACGGTACGGCCGAGGCCAGGCTGGAATTAATAATAATGAAAATCAATAAGCCCTTCACTAAATGCTCAGGCACAGAAACAAGAAAATAAACTGTCCTATAATATCAAAACCCTGTCTAAGAGGGCTGCTCTGTCCACGCAGAAACCCTGGGGGAAGGACATCATGCCTGTGACGCCTGCCCTTCTTAGACCCTGGTTTCCTTGGCTTTGCAAATGCTATTTTCATCCCTGTCTGTTGTCTGGACTCCTCAAAGTCTAGACAAGGAGGTGGAGAATGATCTTCCCTGGATCTGGTGCCCGCCCTCTTAGGTCCAGCCTTCTATGTTCTAACTCATCTTTTCTCCAAGTAATTGGAAGTAATTGACTCTCTCCTTTGGGCTTTTCTTTACGGCCTTTCAAAGAACACCATGGCTACCTTGTCTGAAATCAAGCTCGGATGCTGCTGTTAATTAACTGCATAAATCTGGTCCGGGTACCTAATCTTCCTGGGTGCCTATTTTTCTGTTAGTAAACCTAGGGATGTGAATTAGTGGTTAGCTCAGTCCGATTTCTGATATCCGTGGGCTTGACACAGAGCCCGATGCAGGGCTCGTCTTATATGTTTTGCCTCAGCAGTAATACAGTAAGGAAAATGGCCTGAACCTGAAAAGTCAAGTCTATGAGGAGCGCCCATGTCCCTAAACTCAAAGATCCATTGCTTTCAAAGAACTCGACTGAGTTGAGTAGGACCCGGGCTCCTGGATTCTCTATACCTGCATAGATAGTATGAAAGGTACATTAGGACTAAGGGAATCCAGGGGCCCTTTCAGCCTCTGGCAAGATCAGCCCCAGGTAAAAATAGTGTGGCCAGTACAAAGAAAGGCTGAGTCATCAGCTTCTCCCTCAGGTCTCAGGGTCCCGTCTGTGAACCATCAGAAATGACAAGCACGATTGGACAAGCGCTTTCCCAGGATCTACAAAACAATGCCCTGGGTTATTCGCCAAAGGGCCATTAGCTCATGAAGGGAAGCGATAAAATTTGAGTATAATGATGATGTTGATGATGATGATAAGGCTCAGGCTCAAAGAGGAAAAAGCCCCAGTGGAAAAACAAAACGGCTTGATGTGACCTTATCGACATCACCTCTATTCTGTATTGAGGGCCACACTCTTGGCTAGAGGCTTGTCACCAATAAGGGGCCTGGACCATTGCATGCTTCTACTTTGGCAGAAGGTCTGGGAGATCCAGATCTGGAAGATACAATGGAACCAAGATGGAAATGGCGCCCAAGATTAAAGTCAGGATCAAGACTGGAACCGCTGCTCCAATAGTGAGTTAAAGTTAGGAGATCAGGAAGGCAGGGAGCAAATAGTCAAACCTGGGTATAGGACCAAAGGACGCGAAAGATAGAAGAGGGGAGCTGGGACCATTGAATGAGATGGATGAGCCGAAGGTCATTCTGGGCAAATACTATTAAAAAACTAATCTCTATTTCTGAGTTTGGATGTTAGGTGGCTCTTTACATCCCGGTGGAATAGGACACGGGAATCATGAAAGTCTCTATAAGTCTATCCGACTCACCAAAAAGAGACAATGGGCATGTGTTTTCTGATGCATGGGCTCCCAACTGATTTTGGTTTCTACTACCTAATTGCATGATATACTAGTTACATGTTACTGAGTTACAACTACAAAAAACTTAAACCACGCACATTTATTATAGCTCAGTTTCTGTGGATCGGGAATCCAGTCTCAGCTTTTCTTGGTTCTCTGCTTCAGAGTCTTATCTGAAAGCTGTAATCAGGGTGTTGGCCAGGGTTGCAGCCTCACCCCAAGGTTCAACTGGAGACAAATCCTCTTCTAGGCCCACGCGATCGTTGGAGGCATACTGTTTCTTGCAGGCTATAAGAGAGAGAGGCTCAGTTTCTCGCTATCAGTTAGAAGCTTCCTGGCCATGTCTTTCCCCGCAGGACAGTTCACAATCAGCATGGCTTCCTCATAGCCAGCAAGGGTCTCCTAGCAAGACAACGTTATCTCCTCATGTAATGGAATTGTGTGGATGCAATCACATATATTCCATCACCTTTGCCGTATTCTGCTGGCTTGAAGCAACTTAGAGGACACATCACCCTGAGGCAGAAGGAATTATGCAAAGGCATGCGTACAAGGAAGTGGAGATTATGGGAGCCATCTTGGCATCTGTCGCGCATAAATAGAGCTGCTGGTTTGTGCCGGGTCTCAATGCTACTCTACTGTTCTCCTTGAAAAACTAAACAAAGACACCATAGCGTATGCTGTGGTAGTTAAGGACAGGCTCCTGAACCAGACAGCAGGGCTCACTAGGCATGGCAGAGGTGATGCCCCAACGTGGTTTCTCCTTCCTGTCGGCCAGTAGCTGAATTTCTATCCCTAGGAATAAAGCCTTCCGTTCCCCAAACAGACAGGAACCATGGACCAAATGAAATGAGGCAGAGAACCGAACAAAGAAAGGTGTTAGGATCTATACTGGGGTCCCCAAAACCTACTGCACAAGTCGAGGCCAAGTTTGGCAATAAAGGCGTGTGAATAAAGCTCCAGGGATTTGGTCGACTCAGTGTGAGTCAGCAGTGTGATGCGGCTGCCAAGAACAGCAAAGGCTGTGTTAGACTCAGTGTAATTAGTCCAGATGAAGGATTAGTCCAGAGGAGATGACCCTTCCTCCCTTTGCGCTCCCGTAGCCACACACGGAGTCTGGTGCTAATTCCAGATCCCACATTCTAGGAGGGACCTGGGGAAACTAGTGTCCCTGCAAAGGAGAGTCCCCAGAACGTTAAGGAAGCTGAAACCACTGAAGATAACAACAGGGCTGAGGACTGGGGATATCATCTGCAAAGGCCACCCCTGAAGGGGATAGGAGCGTTGTTTCAAAAGACATGACAAGGTATTAGGGGGTTTTCTATGAGCCCAAGGGATAGAACCAACGTCCATGGTGGACATCCTGGAGGATCAGACGTCTGCTCGGAATTAGAAACATCACCCAATAGGGCACAGCTGCCATAGCATTGGACGGATGCTTATCATTGGAGGTCTCCATTGGGTCATCCGGTTACTCCACAATCACTTATTACTTCCTAGTGACTGCCAAGGACCAAACTATGCAGATGCCCCACAAAGAAAATGCATTCCCTGTCTTCAAGGACTATACCTTGAAGACCAGTAAACAAATAATAATTTCAGTGAAGTAATTTCAATGCAAGACTGAAAGTAACCAACAACTCCCGAGTCTCAGACATTTATTTCTTGGTCATGTCATACGTAGGAGACCACAGCTCACTTCCCGTGGCTCCGTGTGCCTTCTCATTCGGGGACCTGGGACAGAAGAACAAAAGTGCTAGTGGAAACTTGCGATGGCCTTGGAAGCTCCCCCTCAAGCGAGACTCATCGGCGCGCATTGCACCGGCGGCAGCATGTCATTGCTAAGTCTTGCCACAAGGGGCGCTGTGAGTCACAGCAACAGGCAGGTGTGTATTAGGTCCTAGAAGAAAAGGGGAGCGAATAATCAGCAAAAACAGCCTAGTCTCTGGCAGTGTCCCCTGCGTCACCCTGTGGGCGTTGCGAGGACAAGATGTTGTGGAAGACGCAACTCTTTAGAAGGGGGCTTCAAGGAAGAGGGGGATCACTGTTGGCCGCGTGGGACCAACCCCTCTGTCTTTCTAAAATCTCTCCTATGCTCACACTTTTCTATATGGCAAAATCCACCTTAGCGTGAATGTTCATAAATTACTCAGCTCTGGTCTGAGTGAGATGGCTTTCTTGCCCGGGGAGAGAAGTGAAAAAATAAACAAACTTTCCACTCGGGGAGCAACATCTACAGAAATTTAAATGAGGTAAATGAAATTTAACAGTTGAGAAATTACAACGATGGAGAACTAGGTTAATCCAGGGACGAAAGGGAGTGAATCGAGAAAAAAAAAATATTAAGAAGCTGAATTTAATTAAGGGACCTAGAAGGGAGATATTAGTAGCCATTCTCCGTGAGGAATAATAATAAATGAAAGATTGCATGTCTTTTGGGGTTGTAAAGGCCTAAATTATGGTCCTCCTCCCACTTGCCTCCTGAAAAAAAGAATTTATTTAATCTATCTGTGAAAATTTCACAGATGGAGGGAGCAAAGCGGGCCGGTTACCGTGTGTGTATCTGTTTGTGTGTAAGAAATCCCTGCCGCCTTGACCACTGGGAGCAAACAATTCCCAGCGGGGTGGAAGAGAAAAATTGTCCCTTTTTTCCGAAGTGTGTTTGGCGAACCGAGGAAAGGTGGATGAGGCGGGGCCCCGGGCACTTGGCCTAAAATACTTCAGTGCTCACATTGCGTCCTTTAATTTTTAATACATTGTATTTCTGTGTTCGGAGACGTTTTAGTTTTTTTTTTTTTAAACTTCTGGTGCAAAATCATTCCGTTAAAACTTTGGGAATTAACATGTCAAATACCAATTGCAACGTGCAGGGGCTGTGAGATGCTTCTTCGGCAATTTTCAGTTTGAGAACTACCTTGTTCTCCTCAGAGGAAACGCACAATTTTAATGTTTTGAGGTTTGTTTTTGTTTTTTTTTTTAAGTGTGGTGATGGTAATATAATGACAGCAGAATCTCCCTCTAAAGCTACTCTTGGGGCCCTGGGTGGGCACAGCGAAGGGTGAAGGTGGTGAGTTCCAGTCTTTCTGGACACACAAGACAAAGACGATAAATAAAAGTGTCCACCTTGGAAAGAGGCAGATCTGAAACAAAACAAAAGCATTTAGCTGGGGTCTCAGAATTGCAATTTGGGGAGCGGGGATTTCGGTAGCAAGCCAATTTGTGTCCTGCCAGGGAACAAAAGTCAAGGGTTTTTAAAGGCAAAGAGGAACGCCTGTATACATGGTTGACAAAGAATTTTGATTGATGTTGGTGGCAGAAAACTAATCTTGGCTCCATGTAATTGGCCGTTAAGGCTCTCACTCACTAAGTAAAAGGCTATTATTGTGGCAACTTGCAGGGTTTTGTGAAAAGTTCTTGGAATTGCATTTAGGCCCAGTTCAAAAGTTCATGGTTCTACCCAGTGAGAACATGTATAAGGCCCACACTCTGAATGACTTCCCGGCTCCATTTTAAACCCCTTGACATATGTAGCTCTATTTTATTTCAACTTTCACAGAAGGAGGAAGGCCTCTTTGGAGTTCTGTGTTCACAAGCTTCTAGTAGGGAGCTTGGCTAATAACAACAGTACACATTGATTCACTTGTCGTGTGCCACTTATGGCTCTAAAAACTTTCATATGTCTTAACTCATATAATCCTTATAACGCTATCATGGGAGGTAGGTATGATTATCCTTCCCATTTTATAGATAAGAAAATTGAGGTCCAATAACTTGCCCCAAATATATAAAGCTCTTTTGTAAGTCGATAACATAAAGACAAACAACCCAACAGAAAAATGGGCAAAACACATGAACAGGCGCTTCATGAAAGGGGATATCCAAACAGTCATTAAACACAGGAAAATGTGATCGACCTCATTTACCCTCAGAAAAATCCAGATTAAAACCAGAATGACACATTACTACATACTCGATTGAGTGCCTAAAATTAAATAGACTGATGGTACAAAGTCCTGGAGAAGAAGCAGAGCAATGGAAACTCACTTACTCCTTTCTGGTGGAGAAGGAGCCCACTCAGCCTCTTTGGAAAACAGTTTGACCTTCACCACTCAAGTCGGTCATTTGCAAGCCCTGTGATACAGCAATTCTTTGCCCAAGCAGAGCAAATGTAAATATTTGCACCTGTGTGCCAAAACACACGCACCAGAGTGTTCATAGAAGCATGATCTGGGAAAGTCCTAAATTCAAAACAATCCAAATACCATCAATAGTAGGATGACTACGAACATTCAGTATACACATACAACATAATACTATTCAGCGGTAACAATGAACTTCAGCTCCATGAAACGGCATGGGTGAATCTCATAAACAACACTGACCAAAGGACTGAAGCACAGAGGAACGTTGGGTGATTGCATTTAAATAAAGTTCCAAAGACTGCAAAATTAATCTCTAGTTTTAAAAGTCAAGAGAGTGGTGGCCTTGGGGAAGGACAGAGGGAGGGATGATAAGGGAGAGGCACGGGGGTCTTTTGGAGTGACCTCAGTGTTCCTTGCCTTGACCTGAGTGGCAAAGGAAGACCCATCCATATGTTTTAAAGAACCACATCTTTACTTCTGGTTCAAGAATTGGCTTAAAGTGTCACTTGCCCGTCTTCATAATTCATGCACAATCAGATGAGAAGGGTTTTTTTGTTGTTGTTTTTTTTTCCTTTAACAGGTAAATACTAACGTATTACACGCTAATTGATTTTTTTAAAATGAAAGACCTTGCCCCTGCTTGCACCTGTTTCGAAGGAACTGGAAATCCCAATGTACGAGAAATGCTATGCTTAATGTAGTTAAGCATAGAAACTCTAAGTAGGACAAACAGGCCATTTCAACTTCATGTTTTATTTCTCATTATTTACTCAGTGTTAATGCAGGAATTGCCTTTGGGTGGCTGGTGGAATTATTTCTTTGTTTTTGTTTTTTTTCCCTTCTTTTTAGTTTTCTGCAATTTTCCAAATTAGCTTTCATGAACAAGTATGACTTTTCATAAAATAAATACAAAAGTGTCCTTTAAAATATAGCTTACTTGGGGTACTTGGGTGGTTCAGTCGATTAAGCGTCTCACTCGTGACTTTGGCTCCTGTTGTGATATCACGATTGGTTCGTGGGTTTGAGCCCTGTGTTGGGCACCATGCTGACAGTGCAGAACCTGCTTGGAATTCCCTCTCTCTCCCTCTCTCTCTCTCTCTCTCTCGCTTTCCTAAAATAAATAAACAAACAAACACACAAACAAACTTAAAATCAATACGATGTAGCTGACTTAACTCCTGGGTCCTGAGAGGTGGAGGTTTAAAGTGACACAGTCTTCTGTCATGTATCACCCTGTCCCTGCAGCTGTTTCTCTCACCTCCCTTTTGCAGTAAATCCAGTAGAGAACGTTGCCATTTCAAACTCCTCTCTTGAAACCAACCTCATGATCCTGGAACTCCGGCCCAGATCCCACCTCTTTGTGGGGTTTTCCTTCCCTGATCAGCCAGTTGGAAGCAGACAGACCCTTAACGGTCAAGTTACAATGATTTTCTTCCTCTGAGTCCATCATACATTTTGATGGTTGGGATGCATCCCTAGGACCCAGCGGTGTCCGCCCCTTGACTGATGGATTGACTTACTAATCGATAAGTGCCTCGAAACTCAGTTCTGTATTTTGTACTTTCATGATTCTCTATTATAACATGTGATTCGAAAGGTCATGTGAAAGTTCTAGGGGGAAAAGAAATGTTATAAAAAACCACTTAAAGGTGATGTTCCCAAGACCTTAAGATGTAACACATTGCATTGCATTGACTTTAAGATTTTTTTTTTTCCTTTTACATTTTATATTTATGAAATTGGGATTATCTCGTGATTGATGGCATCTTCCTGTTATTGTTGGTTGTGCTGTGGTCATGACCTTGATGTCCCTGCCTGCTCGTTGATGGACCGGCCTCCATGCTTCCAAACTGGCCTCCATGACCTCTGCCTCCTGGAGTCCATGCTTTCCCACGACCTTGACCCCTGGAGTGTGGGCTGGACCTACTGACCTGCATCGGCAAACAGAATGTGACACACGTGGCAGGATGTCGCTTCTGAGGTTAGGTGCCAGAAAGATAATGCCCTCCGTTCCGAGGGCCTTCTTGTGCTCTCTCGCTTTTTCAGAATGAGGAGACCGACTGTCATGTTACAAGCATCCTGGTGGAGGGGTCACGTGGCCAGGAGCTGAGGGAGGTCTCTGGAATAGCCAGTGAGGGCTGGCCCTCAGTCCACCCCCGCCTACAAGGAACCGAGTCCTGCCGACAGCTGAGTAAGTGAGCAGTCCTCCCTCGGGGAGCCTCCACATGGACTCGAGCCCTGACATACACCTCGACTAGAGCCTGAGCTACTCTGAGTGAGGGACAAGACCCAGCTGAGCCACGCCTGGATCCCTGATCCACAGACACCAAGAGATAATACGCGTGTGTTGTTTTAAGGCATTAACGTTGGGGGTAATTTGTAACGTAGCGATATATAATTAATACACCCACTACTTGTGTGACCCTCAGGAAGTTACTCACCATCCCTATATTCATAGGAAAAACAGGGATAGAAAGACTGCATTCAAATCGCTTAGCCCAAAGCTAATGAACAAACGCCATGAGTTTTATTTACCTCTACGTATCTCTTCCTCCATTACCCTGTTTGATCGATTTTCCTCCTTTCGTGCCAGTTAGTCAATGCTACGTTACTTTACAACACACCCTGTTACAAATGTATTGAGATACACTCGCCACCAGACCTGGGCACACTTACCCAGGGCAGAAGAGACAACCCCAGACCAGAGCAGGCCTCTCCCCCACAGGGAGGACCCCAGAACAGCAGCGGAGCCTCAGAGGTCGGGTGCTCCCTCCAAACAGCTTGCTCCCAAGACGAGGAAGGGCGGAGCCCATGAAGCATCTACCCTTATCCTTCCCAAGTTTGCCAGTAAATGGGTCCATCTGTCTCCGGAGGCAGGCAGTGTTCCTGCCAAACAGAGCCGCTTCCAGAAAGAGGTGAATCCATAAAGGCAGGCCGAGTGAACCCGAGGCACCAGAGCTGGGAAGGGCATTCTTAACATCTACCAGGGGATAGCCCGACGCCTTTCTGATTTTCCGCTGCACGAAGACCGTGTCCTGCCCCCTTCTCATGTCCTGTGCTGGCAGAGAGTCAGAGCTATAGAACTTGGTGGTGCTGGAATGATCGCCCGCGGACAGGAGAGCCGAGGTCTGAAGCACCACCAGGAATCGAGGGCCCCAAGGTGAGGAGCTGCAACTCCACACCGGCTCTTATTTTTAAGGGCTGATCTTACGTGGGAGGAGAAAACCAATTACGCTGAGAACTGAGCTTAAAGCTTGGCATTTTATTTTGTCAATTAGTTTACTACATGCAATTATAACAATATCATGAATATTGGATTTAAATACCTTATGGCTGGTTAAATTCCTAGAATGTAAGTACATTCGGAAGGCATGAAGAAGAACCCTGGTCTCTGCTCCTTCACTGGGAGATAAAATATGAAATACACGGGAGTCCTGTTCCTAGTTCTATGAAGTGCACACATGCAGTGAAAAGAGGAAGGGGAGAATTAGACCATGAGACGGAGAGAGAGCATAGAAGGACTTGACTGTGAACCAGTTCTAAACCTACCATTGCTACTTGTGTGACCCTTGGGAAGTTATATAACATCCCTATATTCATACGAGAAACAGGGATAGAAAGAATGCGTTCAAATCGCTTAGCCCAAAGCTAATGAACAAATGCCATCAGTTTTCTTTACCGCTACGTAGCTCTTCCTCCATTATCCTGTTTGATGGATTTTCCTCATTTCGTACAAGTTAACCAAGTTTACATTAACGTGTTGTTACAAATATATGGAGATCTGCTGCCTTGATCATTGAAAATGTGAAGGGCTGTTTTGTTTTGTTTACTTAAGAGTTACGTTGTCTGAGCTTCAAAGCATGCAGTGAAATACTTACCACTACCATCAAGGAGACAAAAAAAATATATTATAAATTTTATTATTATATATAATATTAATATATATGATATATAATATAATATTTTTATTATATATATATATATACATACACATATATATGGCTAGGTCTTGTGTATTATATATTATACATATGTATATATATACATATATATGGCTAGGTCTTGTGAGTCCGTGGTCAACCTTTTCGTAAGAACAGTGTGCCAAAAATCTGGGGAAAGGAACTCTAGGATCTTTCAAGCGACGCTTATCTTTGCCTCTGTTTTAAATCTGGAATCGAAACAAGGCTTAGGGAAGAGAAGGCAACAGGGTCAGTTTTCAGGGACGATAGGGGCCACACTGGAGAGCGTCAGAGGGTGTTCCCAGAGGACAGAGCTGCTAGAAATACGGGCTGCTTCAAGCAGACTCCGTAAGGATGTGAGAGGAAGATAGTCACAGTCCAAATTCTCCTTGGAGCTTTCCGGTGTGCGGAGCACCAGGAGCTCATGAGAATGATCCGACCGAATTGTTATTTTTCTGCTCACGCGTGTCTGTGCGCACCTTCGGGTAAGGGATTCGATTTTATTCTTCTCCACAAACATCCCTACCCCAGGGCTGCGATATGGGATGTACCCAGTACTCAGTAGTTGTTTCAACTCAACCGATGGGGCGGGAGAGAAAGGGAAAGAGCTTTATTTATTTATTTTTTTCCAAGAGTTGAACTCTCCAGTATCCTGGAACAAGGCCTAAAAAGGGAAAACCAGCAAAGACCTGCTCATCAAAGCATCGGTCAGCTTTGGTCCCAGCAAACCTAAAATCCAAGGGAGCGCCACAATTTCCCGCTGCCCCGAAGGCATCCCGGCGCTCAGCAGGGTCTGACAATCTGAACAAGGGGACCCCTCCGGGCCTGCAATATTGTAATTTCTGCAGCACTGATGTGTGTGATTCGGGGCAAAGTTGGACACAGGATCAGAAATAAACGCAGTATGTTGTCTGGAGTTGTTTATCCAACAGGAGTCATAGGAGCCCCAGGTACTTCCAGGGCCTCTCAAAAATGTTGTGTTTTTAAATTTTATTTTTAATGTTTATTTATTTTTGAGCCAGAGGAGACACAGCGTGAGCCGGGGAGGGGCAGAGAGAGAGGGAGACAAAGAATCCGAAGCAGCCTCCAGGCTCCGAGCCGTCAGCTTCGGTGTCGTCAGCTGCAAAATGAGAGGGTCTTGATAGGTGATCTGTAAGCTGCCAATATCCTAAGATACAAGAGGCTTTGTTGAGCACCTAGTATGTGTTCAACACCATGCCAGGTGCTCAGCAAGAAGTAGAGAGTCAAGACCCCACCTCTGTCCTAAGGGAGCAGAAAATCTTATCTCCAGGAGACACAGGACTGACCCCCGACTTCACCGAAACTCACTGGCATCAGTTAAGTTGTAAACTATGTTCTGCAGAAGCGAAGGAAGATAAATCACGTTCTGCAGAAGACAAAGGGAGGAAAATGGAGACAGAAGCAAACGCGCCACGGGTTCAACCAACAATCAGTAATAACACCGGCTGGGATTTTTTTCAAGGCTTTGGGCCAGGTACCGTGCAACACGAATGACAGGACGTATACATTTTGTCCTTGTACCAACCGTCTTAAAAACTGTGATTTCCTCCTACGACAAAAGCAAAGGGACACGGATTTACAGCCATGACATGAGTGGGAGTAATTAGGGCCCCAGAGGTAGAGGTGATTTCTCTGAGGCAGCTACCCTTCCAGTAAGAACTAGACTCCTCGCCCAGTGCTCTCTGTAATTAAATGGTTTGGTTATGTTTGCTTTTGTTAATTCTGTTTGTTTTCATGTGTCATGGAAAAGGGCGGTTGGGAGAAGGGGAGAAGAGGAGAGAGAAAAAGAGAGAGCTTGCTTCTCCTGAAGACGTTCAGGATCCATAGTCCCTCCACCTGCCTGGGTTCAATGTGATTTTATCTATAACTCCAGCCTGTGGGGCTACGTACCCTGTATAGTCTTTCCTCCCATAATGACAGCTTGAATCTTTCAGGTTAATAGCATGAATATTAAGGAGTCCAATGGGATTCTTTATAAGCAGAGGAAATTGGGATCAGGTTAAAAATCCAATTTTAATAAACTTTCCAAGTCCTGATTTAGATGGTGCACTAATGGCTCTTACTGCTGAATCACCCGAAAAGTCAGATGTATTTTTAAAAGGTCCTTGTTGTATGGGAAGCTTGATGGATACTGTCTAATTGTACCTTGTGCGTTCTTGCCTTTATAGAAAAGATCGTGTGTAAAACTGATGAGAACAGATAGGCAAATGCACCATCCAGAAAGCTGGGCAGAGGGGAGGGCATTGGGTGTGAAAGATGATTTTCGCTCATTTGACCGAAACAAAGAGAACATGATTACACTGTGTGAAAATGGTATCCTCAAATAACTCCGCTAATTTGATTGTGCTCAGGTCTAGGATTGTTTCCATTTCTTTTGATTTGCTAATTAGCTGGCATGGTTGGCTCTAGAGAGAGAAAATGAGGGTCATATCCAGAAAACATGTAGGATGGCAATTCCTCCCAACTCACCCCACCCATCACGTACCTCCCCCAACCAGCGTCCAACTCCCAACTTGACGGGCGTCCCTACAAACAATCGACGCATCCATGATTAATGGATTATTTTATGCTTTTCTGAAAGCCAGACTTTTATCCCCTTATGACACCAAATTTATTCTTGGCATGTGTGGTTACAGGGTTGAATTATAACTTTGACCTTTGTGGGACCTAGCCTTCTAAATTAATTAACGAACAATTAAAAGTTAAATTTCATGGGGCGCCTGGGTGGCTCAGTCGGTTAAGCATCCCACTCTTGATTTCGGCTCAGGTCATGATCTCCGGGTTGGGGAGATCGTGCTCAGCCTCAGGCTCCAGGCTGACAGCACGGAACCTGCTTGGGATTCTCTCTCTCTCCCTCTCTCTCTGCCTGGCTCAGGCAAGGTTCTGGGGACAGAACACAGAGTTCTCTGTGGTTCCCATAATGGTCCCCACAACTCAAAGCATTTCTAGTCTAGTGGGGAAGACAAATCTCTACGCAGATATTTTCAATACAATATTTATGTTCTTAAAGCTGAGCTGAGTCCTGGTGATACATAAATGCCTGAATAGGAAACCTAACTCATGCCCAGAAGAGGTCAGACGAGGCTGTTTAAGAGAAATGACAAATGTCTTGGCAGAGACCTAAAGCTAACAAAGAACAAAAAGGCCAATAACACTTTCTTATTTATCTAAACATAAGAACGTGGATCATTTTTAATTCACATTGACTGATTTTTTGTTTAAATGAGAGAAGCTGAAAATTCAGTCTTCAAATTCTTTTTTTTTTTTTTACTGTTTTATTTATTTACGAGAGAGAGAGACAGAGTGCAAGTGGGGGAGGGGCAGAGAGAGAGGGAGACACAGAATCGGAAGCGGGCTCCAGGCTCCGAGCTGTCAGCCCAGAGCCGGGCGCGGGACTCGAGCCCACTTACCACGAGATCATGACCTGAGCCGAAGTCAGAGACACTTAATCCTCAGTCCTCAAATTCTTGTCACTTGCCAGATCTACTTGGAGTTGCTTCCTCCAAGAAGTGAAGCTTCTAGAAGAGACTCGGGGCTGGGGCCTAAAATTCTTGTTCCTTTTTAGGACTTGTAGTGGGGAACTAAGGGGATCAGTGAACCTGCCCTCTGGCTCCCAGGGTGCTAAATGGAATCAGTGGCAGCCTCCCTGGGCATCTTGCAAATGAGAGGTGAGATTCCCAACTATGCACGCAAGCAATTTGAACTCTCAAGGAAAAGAAGTAATCATACCAACACAGAACATCAAAGCTGCCCCCTGTTTTGAAAGAACCCCTGATCTGCGCTTGGCTTTAGCTGCTGGTAGGAGCTAAAGGATGTTGGCAAGAGTTTATCTCAGATGACCGTTTGACCTGTACCAACTCATATATTATTTCACACAGCTTCATAGAATGGCAGGCGGGGGGGGGGGGGGGGGGGGGGGGGGCGGAAGCAGTTCTTTTAAAGCTAATGTAAATTTAAATGCTGAGGCTTTTCAAAGTAGGGCTTTAAAATGACTTAAAAATTCATCTATACATGCGTATATTACCCAAAATACCTATATCAGCATTAGTCTGGCTCAGAGAAATAGCCAGGGTCACAAAAACCCCTAAAAGCTTGTTTTCCAAAACAAGTCTCGGGTCTTGGCTCCCAGATGTTACTGGCTTTATCAGATAGAAAATGCTGGTGGTCATCGCCTCGCTTTCTAAGGGGGCAAATAGGTAACCTTCCTCGAGTAAAGGGGTCCATTTCCCCCGGCAACCGTTCCTTCAATGGGCAAGTATTTCTAAACTAAGTAAAATTAAGGAAAGATTGTTTTTTCAAACTTAAATGACAAAGTCGAATTCTGCCACATCTTTATCTTCCAATATTTACGGGACGGAAGATGTGCTGAAATCTCACTGAGAATTAATTACCTGGAGGTGCATTTGGCGTGTTTCTTTGCGCCTCCCTTCCTGCTTCCCAGCACGTTTGTCTGCCGACCTGTCTCTGAGGGCAGCTTACTTTGGCTCAGGTAAGCGGGGCAGGGAGGCGATCCAGCCTCCGCAAGGGGACCCCAGCCCCACACCCCTCGAAACCGGAACTCCGAAGTTGAACTACTGAGATGCTGGTGGAATTCTCACCCCAAACCTCCAGCTACCGGATCTGGGGAGGGGACAGAGAATCCCTGCTTGATTTCCGAGCAGACGTGTGCAACCCTGGGGTGGCAGCAAAAGCAGAGGTGAATTCTCCGCGCTCTCCCGGGAAATCCGCATCCACTCCCGGACGCGCAACCGAGCCGGCTCCGGGCGCGGATTCCCGCTCCGGCTGGGGCTCCCGGGTCGCCGGCGTCCCGGCCGGGAGGCGGTGCGAGCTCCCGGGGAGGGCCCCCTCCGCCTCCAGGGCGGCGCAAGAAGCGCGGGCGCCTAAGGTGGGTCACCTGCCAGGGAGGAAACTGGGGGTGCAGACGCACCTGGGGGGGGGGCGCCTACCCCGGGGCCGTGCGGAGCTGGAGGGTGCAGAAAAAGGGGGGAGGGAGGCTGGAGTTCGGACCTAGCCTTTCGCAGCGGGGGAGAGGGCGTGGACGGGACGTCCCAGGTTTGCGGCGCAGGCAGCGTCACCCAATCCACAGCCGACCCCACCCTCCGGGCCGCGCGGGTCCCCTCCCTCTGGACTGAAACCCGAGGAGCCGCCGCGCCGCGGGGCCCGATGCACTTGTCCGCTACCGGTCGGCGGGAGGCGAGAACCCGGCGCGGCCGCTCGGAGCGAGCCCGACTCGGGGCAGCACCGGAGCGGGCCGGGCAGCAGTGGGCGCTCGCGATCCTCCTCTGCCCAACGCGCTCTCCCTCAGGGCCCGGCCTCCTCCGTCCCCTCCTCCTGCTCCTGCTCCTCCTCCCGCTCCTCCCCTCCGCGGGACTGATCGCCGAGCCTCCCGCCTGCAAAGTCCCCGGCGCGCCGGCAGCTACCAGCCGCCGTCTCTGCTGGATCTCCGTGGGTGCCTGCGCCCCAGCCGCGTCCGCCTGCCCCGAGGCGCCCCCCTCCCTCCCGGCTCGCTCCGCCGGCCGCCGGTGCTCCGCGGCGCTGCCCATGGCCCAGCCCGAGAGCCGACTTCGGGCGCCGGACCGGCTGGACCGCGGCGCAGCTCAGGTGAGTGCCGCGCGCCTGTGGCGGGGGCCTCCCAGGCTGGGGAGTGGCAAGACGTGGGGCCGTCGGGGTGCCCTCACCGGCGTCCCGGATTAAGGGCGAGAGCAGAGCCCAAGGTGAGTCGAGGCTGGAGCAAGTGGAGTGGATTTGGGGGAACAGGGAAGGAGAGATCCGGGGTTTTCTCATCCTTCTCACCTCCTGCCTTGCCCTCTCAGCTCTGCAAATCCCGAGGGACTTTTTTTTTTTTTTTTTTCCTCTTATGGACAGGTTTTCGGCTTTTTGACTTTGTGGATTGGATCCTCCCCCAGCAGAGCCAGGGGGCTAGTTCCTGCCCAGCGCATCTCCCCGGGACGGCTCGGGGCGGCCGGAGCGCAGCGCGCAGCAAAGCCCGGGTACCACTCTGGCCGGGAACTGGGGCAGGGATCCAGTCAGCAAAAGTCAGTCGGTGGAGAGAGCACCCCGGGTGGGGAAACCTAGGTCTGCCTTGCCTTTGCATTTGGATGGAGTGGAGGAGACACGGGACATCTCCCAAGGGGCGGGGATGTTCCGGCGGAGAGAGATTAAGGCGATGGACCATAGGTAATCTCTTTCCCGAATGCCAGTTCTACACCGTCCTGCTTTTTCATAGTACTTTTCACCGATTTTTTTCTGCTTCTGTTTCTATTTCGAGCACCACCTTGGGTGGTGGCGGCAGATGAGGGTGGGGGGAGGCGGGGCGCCCACCCGCGATGGGAGCGCACAAGACCCCCTCTCGGAACCGGGGGCACAACTAGGCGAGCCTGACATCTCCAGGTGCGCTCTCTGAGCCAGCCGGCGGACTGCGCGCTGCTCCCCCTTCTGGCCCCAGCCTGTCCCGGGAGCCGGAGGGCCGGCTTCCGGAGCCGGGCATAGGATGGAGAAGCGGGCTGGAGCGGGGTTGCAAGGCTCGGGGTGGGGGGTGCGCTTGGCTGCGCGGTTGTTTGCCGGCGCTGTGCGTCTTCCATTTCACCCCCTTCGCTGGCGGGCGTCCCCGCTTCTTCGTGCACCCTGGCCCCTCTCTCGGGAGCTGGGTTGCATCTCTCCTCCGCCCTCCACTGTGCAGGACAAGACGTAGCCTTGCCTCGCTTCGCCTTGCCTTGCGCGCGTCTCGCTCCTCCCCCAGCGTTATCCGCCGGCTATTTTTAGCCACTACTTGCAGGAAGGTGCTTTTGGGGGGATTCTGGGGAGGCGACTCCAAATCCATTCTCTTCGCACTGCGCTCCCAGAAGCGGTACCCTGCTGGCAGGGAGCAGCCGCGAGGAACAGCCAAGTGAGGATGGAGAGTATCCGCTCCTCCTCCCGCAGCCAGAGCTCTCGGAACCCGGGCACCACCGGCTCGGCTGCGCCGCCCGCCGCCCGCCGCCCGCCACCCGCCACGGGAGCCGGTCCCGGGAGGAGTCCCTTGCGTCCGGGCGCCGTCGTTTGGCTGGCTTTCGTGGCTGCAGCCCGGGCGCACGCAGGATCCTTTGGGTCCTAACTCTTGCGTTCTCGCTTTGCAGCCACATCTCACCTAATTTCATTGAAAGGCAATTACCAACTTCCACTCAAGGGTTAATTCCAGGAATTCCGTCTTAAAAAGGGGTGGGGGAGGAAGGGACATAACCTAACTTCTGTCTCCCTGTGTTTAGAAAGCCCATCCTTTGGCGTTTGGAAATACTCTTGTTTTCAGCAAGATTGGGTGCAGCTAGAAAAGCCTGACCTCGTGAAATTCCGGGAGATGGACGCTTCAACTGCAAATCCTCGCGTTATTCTTTGCATTTCCAGGGCTTACATCCTTTTACTTCCATAAGATTGCAGAAGTAACATGTTCAAATGGACCATTGTGTTACATAAGGTTTTCCCCAGAACTAGAAGAGAAGGATCAGCTTCTCAAGGAGCCTTTCTGGGCTCCAGTGGGTCCCTCTAACTCTCAGCCCGTGTTGATGGGGATCTGGGATTCACAACTTCGTGACTAAGCATTCCTAAGTCCTCGCAGTTAATTAGGACAGCAGCATTGAGTGAGGATTGGCCCAAGCTGCCTGGTGTATGGTGCACTGTAGCTTTAAAATGGGAGGTTTGGTTTTTTTTGTTTGGTTTTGTTTTTTTTTTGCTTGGGAAGCTGGTGAGAAAGTGGTACCTTGAACTTGCAAATGGGATTGGGAAAATCCCAGGGCTCGTAGCTCTGTTGTTGGTACCCCTAGTATAAAGCCACAAGTCCTCCAGTCCAAAGCAGTGCTTTGCTCTGTGTAGATGCTTAGGAACCCTTTGCTTGGACTCCCCAATACAGTTGAGGCTTGTGCTTTCGTTGTCAAAAGAAGAAAGTTCCTTACTGGAAAAGCCCCGAGAGAGCTCTTTGAAGGGAAAAGCAATGTGGAAGCTTTTCTTACCTTGAATTACCATCTGATAGTGACCGGAAGGGGCTGGAAGTACGGACGGGCTGATGTAGAATTGCTTGATCCGTGCACACTGCCTTTCCCCTGCCAGGGCATCTACCCAGGGTAACACACACCCACCTTGAGTACTGAGTCGTGAGTCGTGTTCTCTCTGTTGAGCCTAGAGACTGGAGAGAAGAACACTACAATGTATTGATATCCTGTAGGTGATATCCTGTAGGTGAGCCTGTCCCAGGGTCAGGGCTCAGACAGCAGGCTCCGGGGCATGTCTCTAAGCCAGGATCCCTGTTCTGAGAGACAGTCTTGGAGGGGTGAAGACAAAGCTGGAGAGTTGTAATGCTCTAGCTGCTATGTAGCAAATGCAGTAACTTTTCAGTGGGCGTTGGAATAGACCAAGTTGTCCTCCGTGATTTTGGTGTATCTTCTTTGGACTCCACCAATGAACCAGTGCTTCCTACCGAAGCTGCCCTTTTCTAAGTGGGGAGAGTGGTGAGTGTGCTAGTGGGATTTGCAGGCCGCCTCTTGCCCCAGGCCCTAAGCAAATTAGCTTTCCCTCGGAGCCTTGAATTCTTCCTCTGAAAAATAAGAGGCTGAAAGATTTTTTATGAGAAAGTGAGAAAACGTATGTGCAGAGCATTTGGCAATTGTGAAACAAGGGTGAAAAATGTTCAGGGCTACTTACCATGTATTTCCTGCAAATTTCATTTGGTCTGTTTTAATGTTAATTACAGATTGCTGATGTCTGTGTCAATTACATATGCTAAAGGTTAAATGGAGGAGAAATGGGCTGGTATCTCCTTGTGATCACCTAAAATTCGTCAGCACCAGGCCTCCCTGCTCCTCAGAACCGTTGGTCTCTTGTTTTCAGGATCAGAATTAAATTTTTGAGAGTATTTTTTAAGAGTTAACTTAATGGATTTTGTATCTTAACATATGTATGTATGTATGTATATTTCGAGGAAGGGAGCTGAAATTGATTAATCAGAAAAGGAGAAGAGTTGCAGATGAGTGCATCAGTTGGGGCAGAGTAATACATGATCAATTTCAGGACCGGGGCTGGGTCTCCCTTGTCTAAATCTGTCATCAGCATAAAAGCACTGGGTCTCTGTTGCATTGTGGGTGTTCCAGATTTGGCCCCAGGACCTAGCTAAGTGCCTGGTCACTTAATAAATGGCTCAACAAGTAGTTTTGAATGAACGATTGGACGGAATCTCCACAGCAACCCTGTGTTGTGCACAGACAGATGGCATGATTTCTATTTTAGAGATTTGGAATGTGTAGATCAGAAGAAAAGTTAACTGGTTTTCTTGAAGGTACAGAAGATTCCAGATTGGAGTTCGGGTCTGTCTGTTCTCATTCTGTGCCGCTGCACTGATCATATTGCCCCATCCCTCCCATCACCACCTAGGATCCTCCTACCCCACAGTGGACTTTTGCATTTTGGAAGGTGTCCCTGGAGGGACTTTTCAGTGGGAGGTGGGGCGCTCTTTCTCCTTGTCCATCTCTCTGAGCCCTGAACGGAGGCTCGATTGGAGGATCCCACCTGGGACCTGGCATCTTGAGGGACTTGCTAAGGGACGTCAGGACAGCTAAGTGTTCATTTACCACCGTGAGTCATGAATCAAGTGGCGTCAGCAGCAGCGGGAGATTTCAGGATTTCCCAGAGGTGCTGTTCCCATGGCATGACCCTGACATGTTCCCTGGCACCCAGGTTTCCTTCCTTCTCTTTTTCCAAGCCTGGCTTTTTAGCTTCTTAGCTTCTCATCAATTCCTGGAGGTAACCCTTAGTCTTCAAGGAAGCTCCTTTTTCTGAGTTAGCCGGAATTGTAACCAGCTCTTGTGCAGCCTCTCACGATCCGTCTTCAGGCCTGCCTCCGGCATGAAGCTTTCTCAGCTTCCTCTCCCCACAGGGAATTAAGCTCATAGCTTTTTCAGGCCGTTAGAATAATATTTACTGGGCCATAGTTTGTCAATGGTTATGTGGTACCACCAGAGTTCTGGAAAAATGAATACATTATTCTTCCGAAGAATAGCTTGAACATAATGGAAATAGATCCCAGTTGGCATCTTTTCTTTTTTTTTTTTTTTTTTTTTCCTCCATGTTGCCTGCTTTTTGGTAGCTTTCCAGCAGGGGTCGTACATTCAAATGCCTTCCGAGGCCAGGCCAGTACCAGCCTGAGTGAAACAGGCCTTAGCTGGTGCCTGGTTGAGAAGTGTGGGGTTTGGGCACTGGAGCTCAGCCCCACCATCAGGGTGGCCAGGACCTCTGGCCCTGTCCAGCCACATCTGATTTTTTTTTTCCAAGAGCTGTAAGCTCACCATTTTGCAAAGAATCTACTGAGTTTTAAGTACCAGCAGTTGAGTCGATTTTTTAAAAAATAATACCATGTGGGCCAAACAGAGCACTTCTGTAAGTAGACTTTATATCTGTCGCACAGGCCTCCAGTGTATGGCCTCTGGTTTCTGGGGAGAGAGAAGAAATCGGTTGGAATATGAGACTATGTAAAATCAGTTACCCAGAATGTTGAAGCAAAGGTGTTATCGGGCGTGCTGTGTAGACAGCATTCCAGTGAGTTACCCTTCATGTTCAAGGAGCGTTTGCTTGGCGGTTCCTGTTCCCTGTCCTAAGAGGCAGTTACAACGATCACATTTAGACCTTTAACACATGTGTACTGACTTCCAGCCATGGACCGAGGATTGCACTACTCACTGGTGGCACAGGAGGGAATAACACAGGTGGAAATTCTTGACCTTGTACTTACCTTCCAGGGGACAGGACAGATTAAAGCAAGATGGATGATAATCTGTCCTCCTTTGGATAGTGATATGCTAAGGAGAAATCAGGAGAAGGCCATATGAAAAGCCAGAGTGCTAGGCTAATACCTTAGGCCAGGAACCAGGGATCTCAAAGTTCAGTCTCTTGACTCAGTGTAATCAAAGTGAAATGTCATAATCTGACATAAAAGATTGTTGGTGTGGGAGTTTAGACCCTTGATCATATTCTAGGAGTTGCTGTTGCAGGTAAACCCCTGAAAACAGACTGTACTCTTTAAAAAATAATAATAATAATGTTTATTTTTGAGAGAGAGAGAGAGAGAGAGAGAGAGAGCAGGGGAGGGGCAGATAGAGATTGGGAGACACAGAATCCGAAGCAGGCTCCAGGGTCTGAGCTGTCAGCACAGAGCCTGACTTGGGGCCGGAATTTAAGATCGTGACCTGAGCAGAAGTCAGACGCTTAACCAACTGAGCCACCCAGGCGCCCCAGACTATACTGTTAATTTTAATGAAATTGACTATTGAGTCCATTTGTTGCGTGTCTATCGGGTGCCAGACACTGGAGTAAGTGCGGGAATCCATTAATGAACAAAACCCATCAAGGACTAGTCCTCAAGGAAATTGGAGACCAGCGTGGAAGACATTAATAAATGATCACAGAAGAGTAGGTAACTAAAGTGAGCAAGCATTGTGGGACGTCCGCCTTAACTATTGAGGTTTGGCACTTGGAACTCTGGCATTCAGTACCTTTGTAATCAAGCATCTGATCTGTGCTAGCAACCCTTTCTGTCTCTGCTTCTCTGCCTGGTTGAAGCCAGGACCCCACCATCAGTGAAGATTTTTTTGAACCTTTAATTTCTTTACCTAGCAATGACATTTTGTATCCTTCTGAAAGTTCATTTTGTATCACAAAAACGAAGTATGTTAATTTTGTTTAATGTTTATTTTTGAGCGAGAGAGCATGGGCAAGGGAGGGGCAGAGAGAGAAGGGAACAGAGGATGCAGAGAGAGAGCATGAGCCGGGAAGGGAGAGAGAGAAGGGAACAGAAGAAAAGAGGCAGGCTCTGCGCGCTGAACTGAGCCACTCAGGTGCCCCCCAAATGAGGTATTCTAAAAATTGTTTCTATGTGTGAAAGGTACTTGTGCCCTTTGAAACTCTGATACGCACTCTGCCAAATTTACCCTGGGCTTTGATGTTGACTGTAGTGTAGAAGATTAAAAAATAGATCTTACTCTTAAGGAACTTAGAGTGAGTATGGCAGTCAGATCAATTAGCATGTTTTTACACAGGAGGGGTAAATGCATAGTGCTTGGGGCTTTGCCTGGGTCCTTGACACACCTTTCCTGGAGAATACCTCCTTCCAATCAATGTGTTGATTTCTTTCATTGCAGTCCTTTTCTCTCATAGCATGATTTTGTAGCAATAATGTTTATCTGGAGTCATCGTGTTAACTTCTCAGGCTCTCTTGCTTTATTCTGTGACTCCCCATCAGAACATGTGCCCCAGGGGGGCAGACATCTGGCATGCAGGCATGTTTCTCCCACCAGCTCCTAGAACAGTGTTACTGGTTCCAAGTGGTTGCTCAGAAAAGAAACAAGAGGCAACATTTCTTTCCGGGGGAACTAGGGAAGGCTTCTTGGGGAAGAAATATTTAAGGAAAGAGAGAGAGGCATGGGGAGAAAAGCCAAAGAAGGATGATAAAACGGAGTCACCCTTTGTATAGACCCCCAAGCCCTCGTTGAGTCATTTGTCCAAGTTAGGGATTCCTAATGTGGTCAGCCCAGGTGAATAGCGGGTTAACAGGAACCCTTTGCTGAACAGATCTGGGCTGTTCCAAAGCATTCTGGCATGCAAAGAATGAAAAAAAGATTTAAAAAGAATTTAAAAATGGGGAAAAAAAAGAAAATCATGACACTGATAATTCCTTACTTCTATGTAGAGTGATAATACCCATATTCTCCTTTGTTTTTTGTTTTTTGGTTGTTGTTGTTTTTCCTGCACCCAGCCCTTCAAGGGAGCCGGAGAGCCGGAGAGCTCTTAGCATCTTCATTTTTTTTTTTTTTTTTTTTTTTTATTTAAGGAAACTGAGGTCTGGAATTGAGGCAACTTTTCTTAGATCCCCAGAACGAGGGAGGCAGATCCCAGATTTGCAGCCATGATTCCCCACCTGCAGTGAGCAGATGGCCCAAGGTGGAGACTCCTTAAATCCCTGGAGGACCGAGGAGCCCGCATTTTCTTTAAAGGAAGAAATATATTTAGATTTAAAACATTCGCATCTCCTTTTATTTGTCAAGAACTTCCATTTCAGCACTTTCCGAAATGCATTTTGTGTCTTGTTGAATTTCCCCTAGAATTCCTGCCGATTAGGTACACACGCAGTAAGCTGTTTCATGTAAATGTCTCCACTCCTTAGTTTAGGAGAGTCAATCAGAGTCCTGTATCAGCAGTTAAATACAGCGGGAGAAAGGTGATTGCGGATGCAGCTGAAATGAAAAGCATGCTTGCCTTGCTGTGCTCAGAAAAATAAATACTTGAGTGGCGAGGAGTGAGCACGGACTGGGCGTCTCCTTCGGAAAACTTGCTGGCACTTTATTTAAATTATGTCTTACACCAGGTATTTTTTCCCCAGCGTCCAGGATCGGAAGGAGGGAGAAGGTGACAGTGACAGATTTCTGGGGTTCGATTTTGGAGTTACTGTTGTGGTGGAGAGCACGTGGCTTTTGAAGTCACATCTGTTTGAATGGCTGATGTCCCCTCACCGACCGTCATCCTGAGAAATACAGTTTTCTGGGCCTCTGTTTTGTTAACGTTCTAATGAGAATTACAGGAGATTGCCATTAGAAAATGCCTAGCAAAATCTCCAGAAAACATATATTCTTCTTGTGTAGAGTTGCCAGATCTTACAAGTAAAAATATAGGACATCCAGTTAAATTTCAATTTGAGCAACCTGTCATGTTTTGGTACAGGTGTATCCCAGATACTAAGTATTAAAAAAGTATCCATTGTTTTATGAAATATAAATTTGACTGGGAGAACTGTATTTTATTAAGTGTTCCTATTCTCGTGGGGACTGTTCTGAGAGATTATTTTGGTGAAAGTCCTAGAATCCTAAGAAGTTAGAGAGGGGAGAACAGTAATATTGAAGGTGATGTAATCTTGACCTTGGACCGGGGTGTGGTCCAAGGAGAAAAGGAGGGGTTATTTTCTCTGGTGAGCTAAGCAGCGGCTCAATCCAAGGCAAGCTTGTTTGCTCACAGAAGCAAAAGAATTGTGGCTCTAACCAGATCTCTCAGTGCATTTAATAAGTGAGACAGATTCTCTCCCAAGTGGTGACAGCGTGTACCAGATTATTCCCAACAACTTCTGGAAGACGGGGTTTGAACCCCGTGAGGCCACCAGGATACAGTCAAATATTGCACCGAGCACATTCCCGTAGGGCTGGGGTTGCAAAGACAAGGTCCAAACAAGGGCTCCGCTGAGGCCACTGAAGGAAACTTCGGGCTTTGAAAACCCGCACCTGCCACTGCTCCCCCTTCTGCTGAACCCAAAGCTAATAAAACTGTTCCAGGGTCTTCCAGACTCGCTCCTCCCAGCAGATGACCTCAGGTGATAAATTGAGTCAGAAAGCTCCCTGAAGACTGCTGGAGTAGGTTGCTCTGAGGATGGCAGTGAAAATGCTGTGTTTCCATTTTAGGTAATAACCTGGTGGGGAGCGAAATTAACAAGGCTTCCGTTGCACATGGACGTTCCAAAGCAGTTTTATGATTTCCTCAGTAGTGAGATACTGCCCATGGCCAGGTCATTAGTTTCTGTTTCATAGAACATTACTAAGTCTTCATTTAACCTGAGCTGCTCACTAGCAGTGTTTATTTACCTGCAGCGTGCGCCAGAAAATAGGCGAAACAGCACAACAGTTAGCACCCAGGCTTACCCAGCCAGGGATCTAGTTAGAATCCACTTTTCTGCTTCTCAGCCACAAAGCAACAGGTGCTTCTTCGCCGCAGAACAGCAGGAGAGGCCAGTTCCTTCTCATCGCTAAGCCTCCGTCTCCGCATCTGCAAAATGGGCATAATTACAATTGCAGCACAGGATCGCTTAGTGCACATTAAACCAAACAAGCAAGGCAAGCATCCCACAGTGCCTGACTCACAGTTAACGTTACCAAAAAAGATACCATTATTAAGGCGACAGAAGGAAGCGATACAGGCTCTATCTAGAAATGTCAGGGACCAGGACTGATCTCATGCGTCGTTTTCTGGGGAGACTGTCTGAGTCTCTTGCTCTTTGTTTCTCGAGTGTTCATTTATAGAATTTAAACCAACCTTATTATTTCATTTTCCGGGCCAAGGGATTAGAAGCAGCAATGCAGAGAAGGTAAGGAAGGAGATGTGAGGGCAGGAACCGAGTAGAGGAAGGGAACCTGGGTAAGAGGGAGGGGGACAGAAAGGAACTAGAGAAGCAGCCTGGACGGAGAAACCATTAAAAGCAGACAGCAGAGTTTGAAGAACGTGGAAGGCCATGACCTGTTGTAACGGGGGCAGTCTTCGGAAGCCCCGGACTAAATCCCAGTGCTGTCATTTCAGTCAATGCCACCTCCACTCCCTTCCCCGAAGCTTCTCAGGACCCCAACTGAATGTCCATGGCCTTGAGGGAAAGACACACAGCTGTAATGGTGGTCCTGGAAAGAACGGAGAATGGGATATAAAAGGTGAAGCTGGGGCCTCTCTCCAGTTCAGTGACAGCACGAAATCACAGGTACAGACTGAAGACAGGGGGACCCAGTGCTGTCTGGTGGAGGGACCGGCCACGGTCCCCTCGTCGTCTTCCTCTGGCTGCAAGGGAGTTTGTTACTCTTGAGTTGGCTTTAAATCTCCTTTCATTAAATATCAGCCCTTAGTAAAGAGGGTTTCAGGGGGCATCTCTTCTGCCTGATTATTCCCTGTGAAATGGTTACACCTTCCTGGTCTCTAAGCCCCATCTACACACATCATAGGAACCCACCATTTCCATGGGGGATGGACCCATCCTCCTCAGTCTTTCTCAAGGGGAGAGCATCCTTGGGGCCAGGCCAGTCTAGAGTTCATAATGACTCTGGGCACAAAAGGGTACCCTTTGCCCCAGAAAGGAGTATATTATTTGACTTGGGGGAAATGATTTTGTTTTTCCAAACCTTATATATAGTTGCCTTACCTGTTCACTGGGTTTATGCTTCTCATGGACTTTTGAGGTGAGAGTCGCGTTATATGATGCATGTAAAACACCTATTTGAGAGCCTGGTACAGACCAAATGTCTATAATGCAGTACTGAGTGGCCCCGGTTAGCTTTTCTTGTATGGTAAGGCTGATTTTGTTTGAAAAGCAGATCAGGAATGTCCGTAAGGATAGTATTTCACCTTCCAGTCTGCCTCCTCCTTCCAGCTGAACCCCCCCCCCCCCCCAGCTGGTGAGAGGGCCATGATGTTGTCCCCGGGGTGGCCTCTCTCAGTGTTCTGCTCTTACAAAAAGAACAAGGTGGGGGGACTCTCTTCTTTTCATTGGAGAAGGAAATCTTTCTCAAAAGCCTGTGCAGGATTCCCCTATAGGTCCCATTCGCCAAAAACTTGGTCACATGCCACGGGCCAGAATCACAGAAGAGGAAACGGAGGCACACAGACATTTGAAACAGTGGGAGGGTGTCCCACTGGGGCCGGAGCCCATCAACTACGTAACCCTGAATTGGTCCCTGTTGCCTTTGAGCAACTCTTACGCTCATGTTTGTACATTGTAGCCGGGAATTGATCCTGTTCCGCGTCCTGTCTCTTTTATTGCTGTCTTCAGCTGAAACACACATCTTGTATTCTTCTGGTTTCACTTTTATTTGCCTCCCCAGCTCCGTCACTTTTACAGCTATTTGCAATCTGCAGTATTTCTCTATGTTAAGCTCTCCCCCGGACCCAAGCAGACTTCGCAAAAACATAATCGGGTCCCTGCCCTGTCCCCCGATGCAGAACATCCCAAGGAGCCCCATTATTTACAGTATCAGCGTTTCAGTGCAGGACTCTGAAACACAGGGGGAGGTCCGTGCCCGGCCGCCTCGCTTCACGGCGGCATCCCCCTGGGCAAGGTAGTCTCTCCAGAAGTCACATATTGTTCGTGATTTTCAATTATGCGTGTTTATACACTTATTTACTTAATGTTTCATCTGTTTCAGTAGGTGAAACTGTAGGAGGACGGAGGTGTTGTCTAGAGCCCCCAAACCTGGAACCAGCCTGAACCAGTGCCCGGCAGGCAGGTGGCACCTAAGAAATAATGCAGGACCCCAGTACCCTCTGTTTCAGGGTTGTCGGGATTAAATGTGGTGATTCGTACAGGAGGTTTCACGTGCATAGTGGGTGATCAGAGGCTAGCTTTCCCGTTTTGTTTTTTTTATATAGTAAAAGGAATGAAATTCAAGTCCCCGCAGCATGGCGTCCACGTTCCCGTCTTTCAAGCCTCACGCTCGCTGTTTGCTGTTCCTTCCGATGCCTCGTATTCAGACCATAGCACCACCACCCTGCGTTCCCCCAGATAAATCAGGAATGTGGACAAGAATTCTGCCTGTGCAGTCTTGTGCCCAGCTGCCCTCTCCCCATCCTCCCCAGTTATGGGCCATGTCACAGGCTTGTCCTGGATGCCCTCGCCGTCCGCTGCCCCCCCTGCGTGATGAATAAATGTGCGTGTGGTAGCCCCGTGGACACACACGAGGGTTGCACTTTTCCTATTGGGAGGTGGGCGTGGCCGTGTGACTTGCTGTGCACAAGGACAGTGAGGCCAAGTGACGCGTGTCACATCTGGCCCAGAGCTTTGAGAACCGCCCATGCATTGTGCATTTTCTCTTCCCCTCTCGCTTGTGATGTGCACCGTTTGAGACAGCAGGTGTTCTGTCGTTCTAGGTCTCTGGGAGACTTTCGTGAACTGAGGCCTGCCACCAGCCCACTTGGGACGAGCAGCCAAGGGAGGAGGGGCTGCCTGGGGAGGGGGTGTTCGTCTCCCTTACCCTCTCGTGGCCCTGCCTGTGCAGTTGTCCTGGAGTGTGCCTTCCCACACAGGTGACATTAGTGTCATCACTTGCTGTTTCGGCCGCATCCCTCAGGAAACAGCTTCCCTGGAGAGCGGGGCAAACCACCGCTTCTAGAGCTGTGCACCCCCCGCGCCTGGTCCAGGAGATCAATGCAGGATTGCTGAAGAACGTGGGGACCTGCATGGTGAGAAGGGGTGTGGGAGGGTTTCCAGTGGAGTTGAGAAGTGAAAGTGTCATTATTATAAACATATATTTTTTTTAAGCTCACTTATTTTTGAGAGAGAGCGTGAGCGGGAGAGGGGCAGAGAGAAAGGCGGCCAGAGGATCAGAAGCGGGCTCTGCGATGACAGCACAGAGCCCCACGCGGGGCTCCAGCTCACGAACCGTGAAATCATGACCTGAGCTGCAGTCGGACGCTTAAGCGACAGAGCCACCCAGGTGCCCCGAAAGTGCCATTATTATCAATAGAGATATTTCTGTTTCTTGGAGAGGAGGCTGATGTTTGCGTTCAGATTTCTCGAGCTTAGATGGGCAGCTCTCCTTTGTCCCAAGAAGATGTTCCCTGGGTAGAGTCACCTCCACCCAGTGGCCTGTCCTTTGTAGAGCTCCGGTAACAGCTGTGTGCCCACGAGCCTCCCCAGCCTCGCCCAGCCTTGGTCCGGGGACCTCTTTACACTTTCAGTCTTGAGGGGTGGGGCCTGCCTTGCTGGCTGCTGATCCCCGGCGACCCCTTCTCCGAGGCTGATCCCCAGCTACTCCTTCTCCGTTGCTGATCCCCAGCTACCCCTCCTTCACCGTCAATTTCAGCAAAAGTGGCAGAAGGGCTGTAGGTTGGCAGGGAGCCATTCGTGAGGATCCTGGTGACACAGGCCACCGGGCCCCTCTGATTTCCACGACCCCATGTGTTGAGAATTGGCTTCACCTGCTGCCTTTTCTTACTTGAATGGTGCTTTATGGTCCTTCCCTAAAGATGGCACAAAGGCTAATTATCTCATAATGGCTGTCCTTTAAAAACATTAGATTAAGAGCCACTTTAGGCTTTTAATTCTGCTTTTTTCTTGTCATCTGTATCTCTCTGCCTGGCTATCAACACAGCAGAATTTCCTGTTTGCACCCAAGAGTGCTTTTTTCTTATTGCCAACTTTGGGAAGGGTGTGGTTCTCTCATTACTAGTGACAGTTATGTAAGCAGACCTGTTGTTATAAAACCGAAATTGTTGTGATTATCGTTCCTTCGTGCTTCTCTTCAGGCCGATGTCATCAAGCACCGTTGACTGAGCAAATATGATTGTGTAGGAAGGATCCACCTGTCCTGTACAGGTGGGCCAGGGTTGCTGCTGTTGTTGTTGTTGTCCCCTGCAATACCTCATTTAATTCTTCCAAAAAAAATTTTTTTTTGTTGTTCATGTTTATTGGTTTTCGAGAGAGTGAGAGAGACAGAGTGCAAGCAGGGGAGGGGTAGAGAGAGAAGGAGACACAGAATCGGAAGTAGGCTCCAGGCTCCGAGCTGTCAGCACAGAGCCCGACGCGGGGCTGGAACCCATGAGCCACGAGATCATGACCTGATCCAGAGTCGGACCCTTAACCTCCTGAGCCATCCAGGCGCCCCTCTCATTTAATTCTTGTAGCCACTCAAGATGATAAGAAAAGATTTCTGTCTTTGGGTGGGGAAACTGAGGCCCAGAGAGGAAAGTGACTTTTCCACGGGCAAATACCTAAGGCAGGGTCTAAATCCTGGTAGATCTGAACTCCCTTGCTTTGATATTCCCTTTGATCTTCCCTCACCCCTGCATTCATTTCTCTATTTCCTTGTTATTGCTTTACACTGAACCTCAGTTAAAAGCATTGAACTTGAGGGTGTCTGGGTGGCTCAGTCGGTTAAGCATCTGACTCTTGAGTCTGGCTCGGGTCTTGGTCCCAGGGTGGTGAGATCAGGAGATCAAGACCTGTCTCACACTCCGTACTCAGCATGAAACCTGCTTGAGATTCTCTCTCCCTCTCCTCCCTCTGCCCCTCCCCTGTTTGCACTCTCTCTCCCTCTCAAGAAAAAAAAAAAATAAAAGCATTGAACTTGGTTTTTGTCCTCACCAGCCCTCGGAATATTTCTCAGGGGTTTTCCATGAAGCATGTCCCAAACTACCCTCTTCTTGGATGGTTTTTAAGTTGCTAAAATAGTGTCCCTCCCATAGCCTCCCACATCTCATCGGGCTGGAAGTGCTTGTCTCCCTGTCTTGCCCCCTACACAGTGAGCCCCCTTGGGGCTGAGAGGACACATCTTCCCGTGTCCCTGGGCAATGCCAGCGAGAGGACCAGCACGCAGGAGGCCTGGCATCTGTGTCCTGAGTGGATGACCTAGGCTCCTGGGTTGTGTCTGAGGGAAGAAGGAAGATAGTCATGGTAAGAGGCAATCCTCTTGGAATCCGGTTTAGTGACTCAACATTATTCAATGTCTTAGTCTTTATGACTCTCAGCATTTGAAGACAAATGATGGAAAGCCAAACCAGAAATCTCAGCACGATCTTCAAGCCTCATTTAATTTGAACTATTGTTCCTTGTCAAACCTATTCCTTCTCCGGGGTACACTGGATGCTAATGAGCCTGCTGGTTTAAGTTGGGTGCCAGTCTGGAGTCCACAGCCCGGTCTGCATGTTCAGACCAGTTGGTGGGGGAAGTGAAGGTGGTTGTCAAAGTCGAAAGGCAGCGTGGGGTCCGTCAGTTTTGTTGTTTCGATGCCTATCGAGACTCCTGTCGCGGAAGCATCCTATGGGCTAGCAGGTTGCAGGGCCTCAAGGTGTGGGTTGCCTTCATTAATGCGTTAATGGCCTTGAAGGCATGTGAGAGTAGCAGGAAGTCTTGAAAACTCAGTTCCTCATTGGAGCTGTCACACAGGTGCGCACACACACGAACACACAAGCTACACTTCATGTAGTAACGTGCCCTTTCGTCCTCATGGCAATCTGCAGAGTGGGCGCTCTCACCACCCCAACATTTCAGGGGAGGACATGAGGCACACACAGCCACATCACTCGCTGTTGGTCACCCAGTGGGAGTCAGGGATGAGCCAGGACTCAAACCCGCTCTCTGAACCACCAGCCTCCCCCGTCACGATGATCTCTGAATGTCCTCCCCTGATGCCCGGTTGTTTCAAATACTGTAAGACCTAACAAGTAAATACTATATTAAGAGTATAAAATAGAAATCATTTTGGCATCAACGTTCAGAGAGAATCATCCGGGTGGTGATAGATTTAACTTAACGTGTAGTAGGATGTTTCATCTGAAGGTACTGAAACGAGATAACAAGAGATCACAGAGACGGTTGGGTCAAGGGCAGGGTCTAGGTGTTCTGGCTACATTCAGGGGCACTCCGGGAGAGAGAAAATAAGACAGGAACTCCCAGTTTAAGTAAACTCCTTATACAGAACGTAATGCTTCCGTCAGAGGCAGATGAAATACTGGCTCGTTTCGTAGAACCCAAAGCTTCAGAGTAGAGGATTAGTCAACTTGAATAGTGTTTTTCAAGTTGTTTCAAGCGAGGGGTAGAAGGAAATCACGGTCACGTGTGGGAATGTGTGTGGTGGGGGAAAACACTACAAGCTGTTGCTTTAGTCGGTGCCATCACGTGAAGAGCAACACTTTAATTCAGGACAGGAGGAAATACGGCCGGTATAAAATCCAAACCAGCCATGGCCCCCCCCCGCTTTAATGGTCCACATGCCTGCTTCCCCTCAGCTCCTCTCAGGCAGGACCGGCTTCCTCATTGACCCGCTGGTGAGTTTCACGGTGCCTGTCAATGCCAAGTGCTCACTTCAATGTCTGTTTTTAAACGATCGTGTGAAACCAAGAACAGGCACGTTCAAAAGGAAAGATGGACTCTTGGGCCAAACGTGCACGGTAGTTTCCAAGATTTTCCGTTAACCCGCCCCCACCTGGAGCGTGTGAATGGTGCTGCTGGGATTCAGGCTCAGGACCTGATGCTGCCTTCCATTGCCGAGGCTCTTTTCCCCCTCCCCGTCTTTCTAAATCCCTGAGCCTGCCGCCTCTCCGGACCCCACGCCTGCCGGCTGGGGCAGCCTTACCACCGTGTCCCACAGGCTGCACCTCCGAAGCAGCCCCAGTGCAGAAACGGACCCCAGGTCTCCTCCCAGATGGTGCCTGGACATTGGCTGCCTTTTCCGAGGGCTCCTACCGGGCCGTCCCTGCCCTCGTTCCAGGTCAGCGTTGCCTCTGGGCTGTCGTGTAACTGTGGCTGCATCTACGCTCACACTGAATGTGGTGATCACTTCCCTTCCATGCTTGTCTTCTCCTCTGCAGGGTGCTTTGAGGACAGCGGCTAGATTCTTTCTATATCCCCAGTAACTCAGGACAATTTTAGAAACACTGTGGGTGCCTTGCCCAAGTGATCACCTCTGGGCAGAGTCTGGACCTCAGGCATCAGTCTCCGTAGCCTCGCCCATCAGCCTCCCCACCTCCCGACCTTCACCACACTTGACAACTAATATCTGTTTGTGACGTTCATGAAAATCAGGAGACTTCACGGAAATATTCACAGTTGAATCTTGGAAACCTCAAAGATCAGGTCACACGGGTCCTTCCTCTCCAGCATCCAGGGATTTGGCAGCTGCTGCCTCTTTAAGACAGATCACATCCACGGGTGCTGGCTGCAGTCCCCACTGTCCAGCCAGCTTTGCCCCTTGATGTCACCTGTTACCCCAGGAAATACACAGCGGTCCCAGGAAGCCCACTTGTCTTTGCTTTTACCGGTAAGGGCTGTGTGTCAGTGGGCTCGGGCAGCTGTAACTAAGTGCCATACGCGACCCGCTAAAACACCAACAAACGTTTCCACAGTTCTGGCATCTGCCAAGTTCAAGACCATGATGTCCCCAGGCTCAGCCCCTGCGGAGAGCTCTCTTCCTGGCTTGAAGGCTGCGTCCTCACTTGGCAGAGAGACCCCTCCGGTCTCCCTTCTTATCCCGTCACTATCCCCATCTTGGGTCCTTTTCCTTATGACCTCATCGAAACCGCATTCTCTCCCAGAATCCCCACCTCCAAATGCCATCCCATCGTGGCTGAAGGCTTCAACGTGGGGATTTTGAGGGGAGACAGAGACGCCGTCTGTCTACAGGCTGGCTCAAGAAATGAGATAAATCCTCCCTCCGCCTTGCTCGTCTAGGGGAAGGATGTCCTTTGCTGTGCTCATGTGTATTTCAGCAGCAAATTATTCTAACGTTCGCTGCCCCAGCACGAGACAAGCCTCGATTTCCATGTCTCTGGGATCCAGTGGGGTAGGAGTCCGGAGACCTGGATTTCCAATTCAGTTTAGCCCCCTGCGTGCTTGACCTTGGGGTCTGCATGCTCCCCCTACCCTACCAACCCCTTCTGCCGGGATAAGGGTGGGACAGGATGATGGCAGATGGCCCTTTGGCCGCGGACGCCCTGTGTGTCTTTTCTGGGGACATGTTAGGGATTCATGGCTGTCCCCACCTATGGGGCCCAGCCATGCTCGCACCCCCCCCCCCCAATCAGATGGCCCCTGTCGGGAGGTTGGGTCCCCCCTGGCCTGACGCTGCGCACACCCAGGTACACCGAGGAGGCCCGTCTCCCGTCTTCTGTCTGCTAGCACGGCCCCTTTTCCACTCAGCTGCACCGAGTAATAAGAGAGGCCCCGTCCGCCCTCCTGTCACAGAGCTCTGCCGAGCACTGCCTGTGCCAGTGTGTTTCTGCCTCTAATGAAGGATTTATTTAGGTCACTGCTGCCTTCTGTGCACAGCCACGCAGATTAAACATGTTGAGTGTCTCTTCCTCCCTCTTCCCTCCCCGGGGCCTCACCGCTGCACTCACCTGGCTGTTCGGGATCTACCAAGGGGGGCATTTACACCGCACACCCCTTCAGTCACAGAGAGCTGGAGCCTTTCTACCTGCCATTGTCCTTTCTTCCTTGAGCCCCTGCCTGGTTGAGTCACCGCAGTACTTTGGATCATGAACAAATGTGTTTGACTAATTATCATCTCCAGATCCCATTTATACCACACAGCCGCCTTTTTTTTTTTTTTTTTTTTTTTTTTTTTTTTTTTATTTTTAGGGACCAGAATAGCTACCATGATTTGAGGGCTTGCCATGGGCCAGGCAATATGGGAACATTCTCAGCATCCACATAGGGTGTTTGATTTAATCCTTGCAATTACTATATGGAGCCAGTGCCTTCTATCTGAGGCTCCCAAGTTTCAGGGCTGTCTTGGGGGTTTGGAATCACAGAGCAGAGATGTGAGCCGGGGTTTTTGGCTCTGAATCCTCTGTTCATTCCAGCGTGGCCCCTCCACCCTGCTCTACAGATAATTCTACCTCTGTGGCCGGACCGATCCCTCTCTAGTTCGTCTGCCACAGTTGTTAAAATCCCGGTATTAAAAACAAACTGCCCCAACAATAGTAAGAAACAAACACCAGAGGAAAATTGCCCCCCCCCCCCCCAAAGCCAGAGCAATCAGGATCCGAACCTGAATGGGCATGAGCATTTGGAGCTCACAGAGTCCTTGCCATTCTAAGGGCTGAGGGTGGGCAGGCCGGTTTCCCTGGGAGCTGGTTAGAAACACAGACTCTTGGGCCTCTCTTCAGACCCCTTCCATTCGAGTCTGCATTTTGAACTAGATCTCCGGGGGACCGGTGGGCACGTCTGCCTTTGGAAAGCCCTGTGCTAGGCAATTGCAGTGGGGCACCCAGGGCTCCTGGGAAGGATGCTCTACTCACCCCACACCGGCCGCTCCTCACGAAGGTCCTTCCACCCTGATATCTCATCTCGTTTGGAGAAGAACGTTGTGTGGGTTGGCTTCAGACTTCCTACGGGACAGGTTGCATTTGTCAGCCTCATGATACCGTGGAGTTCTCAGAGGCCTAGAAACAACACTATCGTTGAAATCCTCTGGCCCCAAACCCCTTGCCCTCCCTGGCTTGCCCAGATAGCTTCTTCCTTGACTCCTGCAGAATTTTGTGCATTATCCTGGTAGCCTTTTGTAAATATGGAAACTCCCAGCGCTGCTGTGGATGCTAGGAGGCATAGAAAGGCCGGAGGAGGCAGTGTCCGAAAAGTCCTCTTGTGTTTTGGGGGGAGAATGGGGCCAGTGACCCTTCCTTTCCCCAGGTAAATGTGACCCACGGAAACTTATTTACATTATGTGGACTGACCTTGGGTCCTTTCTGCCTTGAACCCTTTCCACCCCACGTGAGGTAGGCCTCTCAGCAATTACCATAAGTAAATCTGAACAAAAGTGAGTGTCAACATTTGTTGAAGAGTGTCATGCTCAGGCAATTTCAAGAAAATAAATATTTATGGAAGTCTTGAGATATCACTGTCCTTTCATAGACTGACAGGCGCAAGCCGAATCTCCTTCCTCTTTCTTGCTTTCCAAGATGATCTGCCAAGGATGGAAATTCGACACCATCGCGACGTGCCCTTAAGGAGTTGGCTTAAAGGTGAAAGTGAAGACGTTGTTGACTCCTAAAGATGAACGAAAAACCTTCGCTGTTGATTGCCCGGAACTTTGGTTGAATGCGGAAATGACAGTTCTGTTGTTCAAACTGTCTTACTGAGGCTTCAGTACATTCCAGAAGATTTTTTTAAAATTTTTAATGTTTTTATTTATTTTTGAGACAGAGAGAGACACAGAGCATGAGCAGGGGAGGGGCAGAGAGAGAGGGAGACACAGAATGGGAAGGAGTCTCCAGGCTCTGAGCTGTCAGCACAGAGCCCAACGCGGGGCTCGAACTCACATACCGTGAGATCATGACCCGAGCTGAAGTCGGACGCTTAACCGACTGAGCCACCCAGGCACCCCAACATTCCAGAAGATTAAATCACTCAGCACTCTCGGATGCTTGTTCTTGTCTGGTAGTAGCATAGATCCCATCCTGTCTACTCTTCTTATGCTCTCCTGTAAGCTCTCCCCTCTGCCCCGAATGCACTCCCCGCTGCCCACGGGGAGACCTCCCAAGTCAAAGGAAAAGAAGCACAACCGGCTTTAGAGACGGCCCACGGAGTGTTAGTTCTCACACCCCCGGCGTCTGTGACCTTGAGAAGGTCTTCTAACCTGAATAGCGTGTTTCCATACGTGTCCTAGGGAGAAAGGCAGGCCACTTGCATTTGTTGAACGCCTCCCCTGTGCTGTATATTTGGCCCGGGTGATTTGATTTCATCATATGGAAGTAGATTGCACCCATTTTGCAGAATGGCATTTTGAGTCCCAGACAGGTAAAGACACTTGAGTTCAGAGAGCTGTAGGCAAACCAGCCCGGATCTGCCCCATTGCAACAGCTCCTTTGCTTTCCCAGTACTGCACGTTACCTTTTCGTTGCTTCAGAGAAGTCAGATAAAATTAGCATAACCACTGCTCAGTTTTGCTGCGAGTATCGGAAGAGATGATTTATACACTGGTGCTCACCACCTGGCACCCAGTGGGCACCAAGTAAGAAATGTCTTCCTTTCCAACCCTTTTGCTAAATCCCGGAAAACACTCGTGGTTGACTGTTCTGAGAATCCCTGTTATCCTAGAGAAGCTTCTGGTCTGTGCCAGATGCACGACTAGTTTCTGTTGAGGGGCTGGGAAGATACAGGGCAGACAGAGGGCTTGCGGGCAGCACTATTTCCGACGCGTTAAACTTACCTCTCGTGGAATATTCTCGTTATTCCACTTTATCCACAGATACGTGGCAGTGGTGGGAGTCGGGGAATATACTGTAGTTAATTACATTTGAAATCTAGGTCATGATGTGAATTATGTAATGAGAAGACTTAAGGAGAAAAATTAAAATATTTCCAAGGGTTATTTCGCTGCATCCTCCCCCCCCCCTTTTTTAATTAAAATATTTTCTAGATTCTCAGGTGATCTCGTCCAGTCGCCATGAGAAATCTTGAGTCCCCCTTTCAATACCTGGCTCCTGCCTGACTCTCTCAGGTTGAAAACCTCACTACCGTTTGACACAGTCTTTTTCACGGACAAACTGTTCAGTCTGTCTTTCTAGCGAATTAAAAGCCTTTCTCAGTACCTTGGGCCATTCGCTTAACCTTGCACTGCCGTCGATATGTTCATTTAGCAAATAAGGTCTGTGCACAGAAATCGTGCCAGGCCCTGGGGGGATGGCAGCAGAGAGAAAGCATCAGGACACCGATGGGGGGGCTCTGAAATTGGTATTCTCGGGTGGAGGGGCAGACCAGACCATAAACAAGCATATCCAGGTTGGGCTAGTACATGAGGAATACGAAACCGGGTGATAGGAGAGAATATGGTTACAAGAGAGCAGGCGGGCCCGTGTTGCAGGGAAAGCCAGTGTTTGAAATAAAAGCTAATCGGCAGGAAAGAACCAGCCCCAGAAAGCCTTGGGACCCAGCATCCTGGAAAGAGGGAGCGGCAAATGCCAGCGCCCAGAGCTGGCGGGAGCTCAGAGTGTTCACAGGAACCGAAAGGTCAGCAAGGTGGGAGTGTGGCCTGAAAGAGCAGATTGAGGCCAGAGGGACAGACCGGCAGCTCCCATCCTGGGGGAATCCCCAGGCCTGGAGAGGAATTTGGATTTAATTTCAGGTACCAGGAGGCCTCCATCTGAGAAATCCCGTGGGCTCTCCGCGTGCCTCCCGTCCCTGGCAGGTGGTCAGCACCTTCACGGGGGGCCCAAGGAAGCTTCGTGTTGCTGATGGGAAGGACTCGTCTTTTGAATTTCCGTAGCTCAGGGCTTGACTGATCACTGTGTCCTTGATAAAGGGGAGTGAACAGAGAGGGGGCTGGATCTCTCTTTGGGAACTTCTAACCCATCTACGAAAGGAAAGAGAGGGTTTGTTTTGTTCATCCTTCCATGAAATCCTGTCCCTCATCAAAGGGTCGTTACCTGGCACGAATGTTCAACAGGACCAGGGAAGCATTCCGTCAGGGCCAGGAACTACGCGTACCCTCACTCCAGGCATCGCCGGGGAGTGACAGGGACAGTGACATCCCTGGCTTTGCCTGCTCAGACTGAGTTTGGATCCGCATTCAGCCTCGACCGTTCTGGACAAACCACTGAACTTCTCTGATCTCTTTCTTGTAGTGAGATCAGTTCTGGTGAAGATTTGCAGTGAACATCGCGGGGGGCCCAGTGTGGGACGATGCCAGCCCAGGGTCTGTTCAGTAGCAGGTACTGCAAATGGGAGCTGCCGTCATTGCTTTTGGCAAGGCAGGTGGCCTGGGTTCCAGGTGCCGTGGAGCATTCTTGTCCCTGCCCATGCCAGCTCAGGGCTCCGAATTTCTAGAAGGTTCCATTTGCTCAATATTCGTTAGTTCACTTCTGGAGGGAGGATGATCAGTTCATCTCTGTGCTGCCTAAAAGTTCCAACTTGCCCTCCTCCTACTTCGTGAGTGGGGCATTGCGGGGGTGGGGGAGGGAATCTGACTTTCAGAGAGCACTTTCTTCGCTTAAATTGCAGTCCTACTCAGCGCTGTGAACTTCTGAGCGGCCACCTCGGCTGCTACCAGTCACGTGTCGCCTTGCGACGTGCTGTAGGAGTAAATAAATGGACACACACTAGATTCTGAAGACTTCATACAAAAGAGGTGGAAAGTATCCCCTTAATATTATGTAGGAATTAGTGTTGAAGTGATAGCGTTTTAGAGAACATAAAAATATTTCTGTTTTTGAATGTGGCTCCTGAAAGTTTAAAATTTTAGTGTGGCTCCTGGGTCATTTGAACACTTACAATAAAAGCTCTAATAATAGATGCTTTGTCCTAGGGCAAGATGTGACTGTCAGGGATGTCTAAATAAATGGTCCCTGTCACCTTTAGGAGGGGTGACTGTTACCTTCATGAGCGCCGCTTGATTGCCTATAAATAATGGAATTTTTCTGGAAATGTAATAAACCTGTGTGTTCTACGTTTATTTCTATCATCTATATCCTGCACAGCTACTAGGGGGAGGTGCTGTTTGGCATTACGGAGGGGAGAAGGTATTGGTAAAAACGGAAAGTTACTCTCGTAACTTCACTAAAATATCAGATAGGTAGCATACGTTCAATAAATTTAGATATTTGTTTGATAAATGAACGAGGGCATACGTGGCTCACGTTCATATTTCTAATGGACGGGGCTTGTTGATACAGATCACCTCATTTCAGTCTCAAGGAAATCATTTCAGGTGGGTACAGTTATTACCATTTTACATATGGGGAAACTGAGGCTAAGACAGGTTAAGTCACTTTGAATAAATCCAACCTAGAGACAAGGTTCCTGACCCTACAGTCTGGCTGATTCCTTTCGACTCCTCTACTGAAGGGAACACATGAGTTTGACCTCATGCTGTTCTGTTCCTACCCTGTGTGTCAGCTGATTCTGGAGGAGGTGGCCTGGGACTTTGTCACTGTTGACTAGATTTTTGAGGGCCTTTCCTCTTTAGGATGCCCAAGACTTTACCATTATTACCTGTTAAGGCCACATGCTAGGGAGACAGCAACAATAGCGGAAAGAGAACAGGACTGGAATGCTGGAACCATGAGGTCTAGGCCTGATTTTCTCTGTGACCTTAGACAAGCCATCTTGGGCCTCCTCGCTGTGGCCCTCATGTGCTCTGATGTGCACAATCCCGTTGGCAGGATCAGTGTGGCTCCAATGTCCTCGCTTACAGGTTCACCTGACCTGGAAGGTCTTCTCTTTTCCAAGAGTGTTACTTAAAGGCCCAGAAATTCTGGCTGTGCCTCTGAGTTCAAATTACCAAACTACTACACGAGAAAGTTGTCTCACAATGACCACTGTGTGTAATATATTATATATGTATTTAGATGTCCATATATATGTGTGTGTGTGTGTGTGTGTATCTACACACTTAGCTAAAGTTCCATACATATACATGCTATACATATGTATATAGCTCATACATATACATGCTTTTCTCCCTCTCTATATATATAGCATACGTGTATGAGACTTTAGCTAATTTTTTTTCCTATCTATCTCAAATATTTTTGGAATGTACAAGACTTTAGACATAAGTAAATACATTTTTAGAAAGTATTAAAGTAGAAGTGAGGAGTTTTTAGACTACTAACTGCCCAGGTTATATATATATATATATATATATATATATATATATATATACACACACACACACACACACACACACACACACAGACATATATTTAGCTTCTCCTCTGCTGTTGGTAATTCCCCCTTTAGGAAAAAAAAAAAAACTCAGATGTACACTGTACTAAGCAGGATGCCTCATAATAGCGAAAGAAAAGCGTGAATACTTAGAAAATCTGAATTTCAGATCTGGCCCCTGATTCTGTCCCTTAGGTGTGGAAGGACTGGGGTGTGTGGTTGCTTCCTGAGTCCGAATCCAGAGGTATGGGATGGGGTCAGCAGCACTCATCACTAAGAGCGGAATGATCTAGTGTGGAGTAGTTACTCTCTCCTGCGTTTCACCTACCTCACCCCGTGCACATGGGCTCCCACGGGCTCCCACGCATGTGAGCGCATGCATATATGTACAGACATATACAAGTATGCATATGCGTGGGCATACACGTATACCCCAGACACGTGAAAGGCAAGCACAGCGGGATCCATCCATATATGGGTCAGTCCCACATTGAGAAGGAAATGAAATTTGACTGAAATGTACTAAAGCATTTGCTCGGTAAGCAAAATTTCCACTCACTTGACCTCATTCAATCAGTAGAACATTCTGCACCAACATCTTGCCTGGTCATCTCTCCTTAAACGTTTTTTTGTCTCTCTCTTTTTCCCCCCCTAAATAATTAGGTCAACTGATCTTGAAGGTCCCCTCAAGTGCTCTGTGATTCTCTAGACATTTCCAGTTTTTAATGTTGGTTTATTTTTGAGAGAGGGAGAGGCAGACAGAGCATGAGAGGGGAAGAGAGAGAGGGAGACACAGAATCTGAAACAGGCTTCTGGCTCTGAGCTGTTACACAGAGCCTGATGCGGGGCTCGAGACCCGCAGAGATCTTGACTTGAGCCGAAGTCAGACGCTTAACCGACTGAGCCACCAGGCGCCCCTACACGTTTCCAGTTTTTAATTGCTTTTTTAAGTTAATACATTTTAATACACATTTTTCAAAGCAGTTAATAGAGTTGATCTCTGAGGCAGGGAATTCGATAGGTTTGATTATAAAAATAGAAGACCATAGAAATTCTTCATTTATCCATTCTGGACACAGTGTTAAACTATTAAAGTGGATTTTAAACCTGGCATAAAGAAGATGACGGACCCTTCCGGTGGAGAACACGTTTACTGGCTCTATAATCCCCATAGTCCCCAAGGCAGGCCTGTCACTAACCCTTCCTTAACTGTGTTCAGACAAGAGCTTCCAATGCCCTTTTTCTGGAAGATGGTCAAACGCCTCTTGATGATTGTTGTTTGTCAGCTCCCTGAAACATGGACATGAGTCCTCTTGTTTTGGGGAACCCCTTGCCATTTCGCCCAGCAGTGGCTGTGTCCTTGTGGGACTTCAGTGCCTAAGTGTCATAAATCTCAGGTGAAGAGAAGGCAGGCAGTTTGTGCAAAGAGAGCCCTGCGTTCAGAGTTTTGAACGGGGGCTATGAATTTTGCAGCGGACTAAATTCTTGTGTCCTTGGGTAAGACTCCTCTCGGTACCTGCCGTTCCTTCCCACCTTGTAACTGTCGGGTCAAGGTGCCAATCAACTGAGCAGAGCGTAAAACCACTTGATGAGCAGAACGGCCTTGCACACAGGAAGGAGTTTTGCTCTTTCCAGCCGGCCTACCTGTCTGTCCCTCTGGGCTCGCTTCAAACACTTCCTCTCCCGGGAAGCCGTCCCCAGTCGTTTCAGGCAAAATGAGCGGACCTGTGTCCACACGCTGCCCTGCGCAAACTATAATCGGAGCACATCCAGCACTGACGCCTGCAGCCAGGTCATGCCAATTAGCCTTTGCCAAATTTATGCTGCGGTGCCAACCACCCCACAAGTCAGTGGCTTACGGCCACAGTGATGCATTGTCACTCGAGCCAGGATGGCTGTGCCGTGCACGGTGGACTGGTGTGGGGGCTCTGCTACACGTGTCTCCCATCATCCTCTGGGGCCCAGCGGCTGGCCGGCGGGCATTCTTCTCGTGGTCATGGCCGAAGTAGCAAGAGGGCAAGTGCCAACACGAAAAGCTTCTCAAGGCCTAGGCTGGCCACCGGCACGTTGTCATTTCCGCTCACGGGCCGCTGGCCAGACCCAAATCAAATCGTCGGGGAGCACACCCCACCACACGGTGAGGCCGTAGCAAGAGCTGGATGCAGAGAGAGGAGGCGTAAAAGAATCGGGACTAGTCGGGGCACCCGGGTGGCTCAGTCGGTTGAGCGTCCGGCTCAGGTCGTGATATTGGAGTTTGGGAGTTCGAGCTCTGTACCAGGCCTACGGCTGTCCGCACAGAGCCTGGTTGGGATTCTCTCCCTCTCTCGTTCTGCCCTTGCCCTGCCCTCTCTCTCTCTCTTTCTCAAAAATAAACCTTAAAAAAAAAAAATAGATCTGATCATTCAGTCTACCATACAGGTTCACCTGCCCTATTAGATCAGGAGCCCCTGGGGGGTGGCAAGGGTCAGGAACAGCGTCTGCTTTTTATGTCACCAGCTCCACTGCCTGGGGCTGGCAGGTAGGAGGTATTTCACTGATGTTTGCTGAGGTCCAAAAGACCTTTCCGGCCCTTTCCTTTACAGCAGAGGCTGGGCAAGCTCTGACCGCAGGGCCAGATCTGTCCCCGTGTCTGTGCAGAGAGCTGAGCATACAGATTGTGGAAAACAGTTGTTGAGAAACTCAAAAGTGATGCATGAAAATGATAACGACATTCAGATTCCAGCATCCTGAATAAAGTTTCATTGGAGCACAGCCACGCCCATTCCTCTGCAAATTGTCTGTGGCCTCTGGAGCCAAACGGGCATACCTGGGGCCGTCGTCCAGCCTGTGTCCCGCAAAGCCCAAAACCTTTCCCATCCGGCCCCTCAGACAGGAAGTGTTTGCCACCGGCCCTGCCTTACGGGGTAAAGAAACGGGGGGAGCCCCAGGGAGGTAGGGAGGTGACCGCCTTGCCCGGGATCACACGCCATTGGCAGCTCCACGAAGGCCTGCGTGCGTTTGGGGTTAACATCTCCCCCCTTTGTTTCCTAGTAACTGGCGGCCCGCGACACCCATGTGCCACTGATCGGGAGGCTCTCCCCGCGGCAGCGCTTCATGACCCAGCGGCGCCCGGCCCAGTGAAGCCACCATGGTGTCCAGCACAGCGGCGCTGCTCCTGGGCGCCGTGCTCCTGGTGGCCCAGCTGCAGCCCGTGCCTTCCCGCCCCGCCGCCGCCGCCGCGCCCGGGGCCGAGCCGGGCCAGCCGGAGCTGTCGCGCAGAGCGGCCACCGTCCAGGGCGACGGCCGGGACGGCGCGCCCCCCAACGGCTCGGCGCAGCAGCTGCCGCAGACCATCATCATCGGCGTGCGCAAGGGCGGCACGCGCGCGCTGCTGGAGATGCTCAGCCTGCACCCCGACGTGGCGGCCGCCGAGAACGAGGTCCACTTCTTCGACTGGGAGGAGCACTACAGCCAAGGCCTGGGCTGGTACCGGGGCCAGATGCCCTTCTCGTCCCCGCAGCAGCTCACGGTGGAGAAGACCCCCGCGTACTTCACGTCGCCCAAAGTGCCTGAGCGCGTCCACAGCATGAACCCGGGCATCCGGCTGCTGCTCATCCTGCGCGACCCGTCCGAGCGCGTGCTGTCCGACTACACCCAAGTGTTCTACAACCACGTGCAGAAGCGCAAGCCCTACCCGTCCATCGAGGAGTTCCTGGTGCGTGACGGCCGGCTCAACGTGGGCTACAAGGCGCTCAACCGCAGCCTCTACCACGTGCACCTGCACAACTGGCTGCGCTTCTTCCCGCTGCGCCGCATCCACATCGTCGACGGCGACCGCCTCATCAGGGACCCCTTCCCCGAGATCCAGAAGGTCGAGCGGTTCCTGAAGCTGTCGCCGCAGATCAACGCCTCGAACTTCTACTTTAACAAAACCAAGGGCTTTTACTGCCTGCGGGACAGCGGCCGGGACCGCTGCTTGCACGAGTCCAAAGGCCGGGCGCACCCCCGAGTGGACCCCAGACTCCTCAGTAAACTGCACGAATACTTTCACGAGCCAAATAAGAAATTCTTCGAGCTTGTCGGCCGGACATTTGACTGGCACTGATTAGCAATAAAGTGAGGCTCGGAACCTTTCCCGTTGTAAGTTCCGGTGTACATCTGGGGGAGAGAGAGAAAAAGGAGAATTTTAAAAGGGCATTTAAGCTATAATTTATTTGTAAAGTCCATAAATTACTTCTGTACAGTATTAGATTCACAATTGCCATATATACTAGTTATATTTTTCTACTTGGTAAATTGAGGGCATTTTGTATTGTTTTTCATGGTTGTTAACATTGTGTAATATGTCTCTATATGAAGGAACTAAACTATTTCACTGCAAAAAAAAAAAAAAAAAAAAAACAACAAAAAAAAAACCACACAGAAATCTGGAGACCCTGTCTTTTTTGAACATGATTAACTTGCCCCGACTCAAAATAGCTGTCTGTGTTATATTCGTTGCAAGATCTATATATTCCTTTGTTACTTTAAAAAGAAATGTTTTTCATGGCAATTATGCTTCTCTCTTGCCCTCTCTTTTCTTCATTGTTCTTTTTAATTTTTAATGTCTCGCTGTGGCCATCAGATTTATTTTTTACTTGCACTGTGAGATCTGTCTTCACTGAGATATCCCCTGTTATTTTCTGGAGGTTTCAGGTTCGCCCATTCTTGACAGCAGGTTCCGGAGTGTGGATCTTTTTTTTTTTAACCCCCGTAGACTCCGCGTGGACAAAGCAATATTAAGACTGGAGGAGTCGTTAATACCCGCAAGAGGCTCCCCGTTACACATCTCTGCCTCAAAGAGTGCTTGCATCCGTTTCTGAGCTCAGCAATGGGCAAAACGACACAATAAAGGGGATTAAACCGTTGGCCTTCAGCATGGTCTTGGGGCTGTGTGCTTGGCCCCACGTGCCAAGGGGTCTCCGGAAACTCAGAAAAGAGAAGTTGCAAAGTGTGCGTGTTCCCATCTTGTAGGTGCTGTGAAAAAGCCACCGAATGGTGTAGACGTTTGCTTAGGTTGAAAGCTTCATCTATTTCCTGAATGATCAATATCCATTTATAGATGTTTATTCCGTACGCACAGAGACAGAAATACGTGTGTGTTTTAAAACTCAACTCTGAGTGTGTAATCCTTAAACGGAAGGGAGATTTAAACCCCGAGTGTCCCGACTGCAAAAAGAAACGCCCGATGCGGTGGCGATGTGTAAGGAAGAAGTCCTTGTACCTGTCCCTACAGGAGAGAGGCCTGATTTCACTTTCACTTCTGCTTCTGAACAGCTGGCCTGTTGGATGTGATCACACAAGCTCCACCCCCCCCTCCCGGTTTTCTCATGCGCTCTTTATTCGGTCAGCCTTTTACAGGATTAAAATACGTGGGTTGTTTTTTCTTACTAGGAAAAGAAAACATAATCATTATGTAAAACAAAAACTACAAAGAAGCAAAATACACCCGTTTCCTGACAAAGTTTATATTTAAGGCAGCAGAGTGAAATGGACGTTCTATATCAGCGCTCCTTGAAAGTTCTCCCCCAAACAGCCCCAGGAAGTAGGAATTATTATGGCGAGGAGTTCAAGGCGGAAGAAATAGGCCCAGGGAAGATAAGGAACTTGCCAAGGTCACTTTGACTCCAAGCCAAGGCTTGGAGTCCACTGAGAGCCAAAGCACAGATTTCGGGCGTTTTGGTTTTTTCCTACTCTAGTCTTTCTGAACTGCAAAGGAAAGGCCCAGACTCAGAGACCGCTCTTCCTGACTTGACCTGACACATTCCTTCCCTGGTGCCAAACGTCTTCCGCCTCAAGAGGTGTGCCTGAGCCAAAGGAAAGGGACAAGAGGTAGCCTGCACTTTTCTCAGCCGCGTTATCAGGGAAGTGAGTCACCTTATTAGCTGTGGCAGCTGCAGCCTGGCCCGACCTTAGTGTGGCCCTTGCCCCACCCCTGGCCCTGCAGGGACAGTGGAGAGACCGCCTTCCTCTTCAGAACCCATTCAGATTGCCATTAAACAACCAACTCCCAGAGGGGGTAGCCAAAATATTCATAGCCGACTTCACTTTGACAGGGTACTTTGCAAGGAGAGAGGGCTTCCTTCTGTAACACATTGCTGGATCTTGCTGTTTTCACACCTATTAAAAACAAGAGTACACAGGCGCCTGGGTGGCTCAGTCGGTTGAGCATCCGACTTCAGCTTAGGCCATGATCTTGCGGTTCGTGAGTTCGAGCCCCACATCAGGCTCTGTGCGGGTGGCCTGGAGTCTGCTTCAGATTCTGTGTCTCCCTCTTTGCCCCTCCCCGACTTACACTCTCTCTGTCTCTCTCTCTCTCTCAGACATAAAGACTTTTTTTTTTAATTTTATTTTAAATAAAGAACTAAAGAGTAGAGACATCCAGAGACGTCGTGAGTTTTCAAGATTGCCCAGGAATTTGATGTGGAGACTCCAGTGTGAGTTTTGTTTTGTTTTGTTTTGTTTTTTTCTTGCAAAATAGCTATGGAAGCCTGTACCCTAATGGGGATGGTATGCTTGAAGCCATGCAGTGTTGGGGCCAGAGGTGATGGGTAGAAGGGAGGGACTGAGTGTTGGTGACATGATCTAGGGGCTCAGGCCAGCACAGTTCCTGGTAGGGGGTGGATATGTGGGTACAAATTCAGTAGTTGTTGATTTGGGTGCGGGGTCTTGACTGAGCATGGAGGTCTACCATGGGCAAGGGGCCAGGGGTCCTGGTGGTTTTCTGCCATTTATGGCAGAACCCCAGCCAGTTGTTTGGAAAGTACAAGGAGGAAGGAACCATCACTCCAGTAGCCTGGGCTCTTCCATCTCACCTGAGCATTCCCAGAGTCAGAGGAGGCCCCACCCTGGACCTGGGCCCGCCTTCCTAGGGGCGCAAATGCAATGGTCCAGGAGCCAGATGAGCCCCTGATCCCGGGAAGCCTCTAGGTGGGGCCGTCCAGAGGCAGCTGGGAACAGCTGAGCAGGGCCCCAGCTATTGTATTTGGAAAATTCGCTGCACTTGAGTCAGGACAGCCCCTGCCCCCTCCCTTCCTCCAGGAATCAGATAGCGCCAGAATCCCGTGGACAGTATTTAGCTACCAGCTCACAGCCTAAAAATGCGCTAATCTAGCAAAAATGATCATGTGCCTCTGAATACAGGGTGGCTTGCCCTTTGAATCCTGGGAGACTAGTACTCACCTAAAGGGAGATGTCGCAGAGTCCATAGCTGCGGGTGACTGCCCTATAGAGGCGTGGGATCCAAGATCACCACCAAGAATTCAGGTGTTCGCTAAAATTCGATTTTTCTTTTGAGACCTACTGTGTGCCTCGCATGGGGTTAAGCCTCAGGAGCGTAACAGACAGTGCAACAGGAACTAATTGTCATTAACTGTTGTGGGTTTAAATAAAAAGCACGGAGGGGCTAGGAAGGAAGGAGAAGGACACCTAGCTGTGTGGGGACTGGCCAGTGCAGTATGTTCCGCCCTTTTTGCTATCATTCGGGAACATCCCTGGGAGAAGTCAGCAGGCCCTGTTATGGAGAGAAGGAAACAGGTGTAAGAAACGGACCTGCCCTCGTTCGCTCTCCCTGGGGGTATCGTGGTCACGGAGATGGGAAACGTGGCGTTGACGGTCCTCAACAGAAGGCGAGAGACAGATGGCAGAGGCGTGTCTCCAAATGCCACTACTGGGGAGGAGGAAGAGAAAAAGGAGCATCCCCAAAGGGCATAATCACTTAACTCCTGGGCCACAGGACCCTGGTCTTTGCGAGGAAAAGCTTCTGTGAAGGATTGTTACAGAGCCGGAGCATGGAAGGCAACGGATGTAACCAAAGCAAGGCATTTTGGACAAGGGCAGCTTGAGGAATCCAGGCAGCAGTGATGGGGAGGGGAAAAGAGGAAGGGGAGGTGAGCAACAGACTTTAAACACATTGACAGCTCACTATGCATCACGCACTTATGGCCTCGACATCTGCTTTCCGAGCGGCAGAAGCTTTCTCTGCAGCCACCCGTGTAGCTCAGTCTCCTGCACGGGTGTATCTGTCCCAGAAAAATAACTCTCATTTATTGCACACCCACTCTGTGCTTGGTATTTTCTTTATTTTTAAAATTTTTTAAAAATGTTTCTTTTTGAGACAATGCAAGAGACAGAGTGCAAGCAGCAGAGGGGCAGAGAGGGAGACACAGAATCCGAAGCAGGCTCCAGGCTCCAAGCTGTCAGCCCAGAGCCCGACGCTCTGGTTTGGGGCTCAAACTCACGAACCGTGAGATCGTGACCTGAGCCGAAGTCGGACGCTCAACCGACTGAGCCACTCAGGCGTCCCCGTGCTTGGTATTTTAAATGTGTTGCTTCTAATCCACAGAACAGTTCCAAGAAGTAGGAAATACCATTGTGCTATTTTTACAGAGGAGGAAAACTCAAATTCAGACCTTGAAGGGCTTGCCCAGGATGTCAGAGCCTGAAACTGATTGTTACATCTGGAACTTAGTCTCCGATGACCTCGCTGTACTACTTTGTGGCCCGTGAAATCTTGGGCGAAGGGAGGAAGAAGTAAGGCACAAACATCCGTCTATTACGCAGAGCAGAGCATGTAAGAGAAATCACGGGCCCTCAGGATGTGACGATGCACAGATAGGGTGATACCGGGAGGTCCTCAAACAAAAGAGTGGCTGGCTGGGGCCCCTGGGTGGCTCTGTCGGTTAAGCGTCTGACTCTCGATTTCGGCTCAGGTCAGGATCCCATGGTTCGTCAGTTTGCGCATCAGGCTCCCCGTCTCTCTCTGCCGCACCCCAGGTCCCTTGCTCTGGTGCTCTCTCTCTCAAAATAAATAAAATTTAAAAAAATAAAAAAGAGTGGCTGGGGAGTTGATACAAGGGGCCCATGCTAAAGCAGGCTCCTTCCCGCTAACACAGAGCAACCCCAGCAGAGCTCTCCAAATGGCAAACAAGGAGTGAGAACCACAGGTACAAACGCTCACCGGAACTTTGAGTTGCTTGGCTGAAATATTTAGATGTAGGAAATGGCCTCGGTCCTTCCGTTCGTGCTCATATCGAGATCTTCACTCCTTTTTCTCCAAGTCCCCGTTAGGTCACCCGAGAGAAAAAGCATTTAGAGCCAGGAGCGCTGTGCCCGTGGGTGTCCCGACCTCGCCGAGTATTGGACATGTGATGTGGCCTTGGGTTCAAATTCTCAGAACCTCAACTTCCTTCTCGATATAAGTGGGCTGATATTTCCTTGATTCTGTTTTTGGGGTGGGGGGGGGTATTCAATGGGCTAAAGTAGGTAAAAACTATAAACTCTGTAGGGATGTGGCTCAGTGGTAGAAAGCATTTAGGATTTTAGGAGAGACACCAAAACAGGTTTTGAGCCGGTCCGCAGACACCCACTGCCGCTGTCTCCCTGTCCACTTCTGGCTGTGGGACTGTTTCCACTGCTGCTCGTACCCCATTCAGATCCCACTAGGGGGGGAAGTATCCCCACCTCCACCTACCAAAAGGATTGGCTGCTCAGGACTCACCCTGTACCACTTTCTGGAGGCTTCCCCTGCGTTGAAGGGGCTGCCTTACCTGGAGGTGCCTGGGGAGTTGAGCTCAGCCAGCTTCCCTGCTTTCTTGGTGGTTGCTTATGACTAACGACTGATGGATGTGGGGAGGGGGTGGGGTTGGGGGATGGCAGCCCAGCCTCCTACCTTCGGGGCAGGACAACCCGTGTGGTACGACGCAAGTTCCAGAACTCCTTGTGGTATCAGGCCCAGGCCAGGCTTCTCCTGACTCTACACTTTGTTTTTGTAAATATTTATTTATTGGGAGAGCGCAAGCAGAGGAGGGCAGAGAGAGGGGGGACAGAGGATCCGAAGCAGGCTCTGTGCCGACAGCAGTGAGCCAGATGCGGGGCTCGAACTCATGAACCGTGAGATCATGACCTGAGCCGAAGTCGGACACTCAACCAACTGAGCCACCCGGGTGCCCCTGAAACCACACTTTTGCGGAAGCTTCTTTCCCTCCCTTGTCCTGTGCCCTTCATTGCCTTACCCATTTCTTCCATAATCCTCTTCTCAACAGGTGACTCGCCCAAGGATACAGGAATCCCCATCCTAAGGCTTTGCTTCTACGGCGCCCGACCTAAGACAGTCAATTTGCAGAAATGTTTTATTCTCTCCGTACTTCGTGCGCATAATATGACCAACCCACAGGCTTATTATAGTTCTTCCAATTAAACAACAGACAAGAGGGAATGAGTCCATTTTCTTGGCTGATACATAAAAATGCTGAATTTAATAGTAGATATAACTGTTACCAAGTGATAGTCTCTTTTTTTTTTTTTTTTTTGGCTTCTCCGACTATGAAAATCGTGTTAATGCATCAATATCAAACTTAAGCAGCACCTTCCTGAAAACCTCCTTGTTCTCACAAATATGAAGGCATCACTCCATCTTCTAGGGCATCGTATTTCTCTCGTTTGTCAAATATTTCATTGGGAGCTGGTGCATGAATGTCTCTTCCTCTTGACTGTGACACCCTCGTGCCAAGCACAGTGCCTGGCGCAGGGTAGATAGGAAGGACTTGTTTGGGGATTTGAATTGCAACTCGAGTCCAGGAGTCAGTTGGATGGGAAAACCCCCTCCACCACGTCCCAGATTTGGGGTCTGACTTGCCTCCCCGGAACACCATTTCACAAGATACCATCTCATTTAATCCTTACAAACCTCTGGGCAAATAATCCAAGCTCCGTGCTTTTTGCTGACCATCATATCCCCAGCAAATAAGACCCATGCTCGACACAGGAGTTACAGATAGGTACTCACTGAATGGCTCACTGTAGTGCCCAGGCTCTTTCCACTATGCCGTACTTGTGTTGCACTAACGGAGAATCTAGTGTGTTCCGAGGCACCCCAGGACATCTCCAACCCGGCTCTTAAAATGCACGCTTCCTCTACCTAAACCTCTACTCCCTAGATTCTTCCCGTGGATGTGAACTCTGCTACCGGGTGTCAGGAAGAACAAGTCTCATCCCACTTTCTCATGTCGGTAACACTGGAAAGAACGCCAGCCTTGGATGCTGAAGACCTGAACTTACGGGTTTGGCTCAGCCTTTTCCATAGCTGTGTGTGTGTGTGTGATGCTGGGCGATTTCCTTAACTTCTCTTCATGTGTGGTGCCTGTCTGTAAAACAGGATAAGCGATGCCTGCTTTACAGAGATTCTTGGAGTATTACCTGGTTAGCGGGCGAGGTGCAAATAAAAGAGATCATAATTCTGTAAGCACTCTTCTGATATTAAAAAAGCAACTCAACTCTCATGATCGGTGTCATCCGCTGTAGAGGTTAACGCGAGAATAGCTGAGTGTTTACTCAAAAGCTAGGTAGGTATTATCTCATTTAATCTTCACATCAGCCTATGAGATGGGTACTACTATTAACCTTTTATTGATGGGGAACCCAAGGCACAGAAATGTTGAATGTCGCATGGCCGGTAAATGGTAGAGCCAGATTTGTCCCCTGGATGGTCCGTCTTCAGGGCTACAATCCTAACCCTCCAGGCTGCATTCTCTTTCAATGCAAAATAGACTTTCTTCTCCAACTTATCTGCCTATGGAAACAGCTAGAACCCAGAAGGCAAAAACAGAGATCAGGAACTTAAGACGAATCTCAGCAATAAGACTATATTCACGAAGGGCAGAATTCATGAATGGCTCCCCAATGCTCCCAGCCCTTGCTGGACACATCCTGTATAGTCCTCTCCCTTTGAAAGTTTGTAGGACTTGAGATAAGATGAGATATTTACTCTCTTAATTGGGTTACTTTATTTAAAAAAAAATTTTTTTTTAACGTTTATTTTACTTTTGGGACAGAGAGAGACAGAGCATGAACAGGGGAAGGTCAGACAGAGGGAGACACAGAATCCGAAACAGGCTCCAGGCCCTGAGCTGTCAGCACAGAGCCCGACGTGGGGCTCGAACTCACGGACCGCGAGATCGTGACCTGAGCCGAAGTCGGCCGCTTAACCGACTGAGCCACCCAGGCGCCCCTTAATTGGGTTACTTTAGATGGCAAAGATGATGACATTGGACTATATATGGTATACGAGACTAACTCAGTGGACTGGCGAGAGAGTCTCCCACTGGCTTTGGAAATGTCACCTACCATGTTGTGAGAGGCCTAGGAGGGGGCAGCGTAGCAAGGGACGGTGGTGGCCAGTAATCCCGAGAGGGGTCCACCCCACCGCCCATGCCCTCCACCCCTGCCAGCCAACATCCAGCAAGAAAACAAAGCCCTCAGCTCCACCTCTGTAAAGAACTGGGTTTTCCAACAGACTGTGAGCTTGGAGGAGGGCCCCAAGCTCCACATGACAAAGCAGCCTGGCTGAAGCATTGAGCGTTGCCTGTGAGACCGAAGCGACGTCAGGGCTTGTTCAAACTCTGCCCCATGGAAACCGAGGCGCTACATGTAGGTTGGTTTAAGCTGCTGAGTTTGTAGTCATCTGTTACGTGTGGATAACTAAGGCAAAGACAAGTCTATGTTCTTGCCATTCATCTTGGCTCACGCTCACTTTTTTATAATCTCTCTCGAAAACAAACACAATGCAGGGCTTTTTTTTTGTCACCCGAGGGATACGTGTCTGTTGTATGACAACCAGATCCTTCAAGTGAGGCTATTCCGGGATGACCATTGCCAACATTTTTGGTTCGCATGGTTCCAGATTTTTCCAGCTCACGAATGTGTTTGCATCTGTGCATATATATTAAAATTAAATTACATCTTTTTGATAACTTACCCCAAACTGGAGTTAAAAAAAGAAAAAAACAACGGTTGATATCTGTCGATACAGTTCGAAGGGATCTTAGAGGTCATTTGAGCCAATCTTCCTGTTTTATGGACGAAGAAGGTGAGGGTGTGGAGAGGTAGTCGCTGGTCACGCTCACGTAGTTAATAGCAGAAACCAGACGAGAACTCGGAACGACTTCCTGGTGCCTTCCACACTGTATACGTGGTGTCCAATCACCCATCGAACTCCCCACCTACACAGTTTGCTCCCCAGGCGGACCATAGTGCCTCCCACAGTCATTTGCGTAACACAGATATCTAGTTGATAGTGGTCCATGGAAGTTACCCACCTCACATAGTCATGTTTCTGGTGCAGTGGGACAAGCAATCAAAGCTAAACAGACCAAGTGTTCCAGTTCCCCGTGGCCATGTAAGAAACCACCCCAAAATGTGGTGGTTTAATGCCACCATCTGTTCTCTCCCCTAGCTCTGTGGGTGGTCTGGGAACAGCTGTGCAGGTCCCGCTTGGACGCTCACCTGTGGTCAGGTGGTGGCTAGGACTGACATCGTCTGAAGGCTGGACTGGGTTGGATGTCCAAGGGATTTCTTTCGCTGCACGTTCGATGTCTCAGTTGGGATAACCACATCCCCTGGGGCTGCCGAGGCACCATTCTCGCTCCGTGTGGCCAGCTTGGGCTCCCTTGCAGGGTGGCAGACTTAGGGTCGTGGGTGGGACTTCTTACACGGCAGCTGGCTGTCCCGAAGAGTGCGTGCTCCAGAAGACCAAAGCCCAAGTTGCAAGGGTTAGGTTCCAAACTACTACCACATCCCATTGTTTCGATAGGGCCAGCCCAGATTTGGTGTGGGCAAGGACTACAAAAGGAGCTAAATAATAAAGGGTGTGGTCCTCGGGGGTGGGTCCTCTTTGGAGGCCCATTACCATACTTGGTTGCTCCTTGACAATAAAATGGACAGAACACCCACCTAATGGATCTTTGGTCATACTTAAAAGGGAGATTAATATAGGTGTAAGCTTTCATGAACCTTAGAGTCCATTATACTAATGTAAGCTATCATTACTGTAAGTCCTTGGGCCTGCTATATAATTTCAGCTATTTTGACCTAAGGCATTTGACTATTTTCAGTTCAATCTTTTGATCGTGGGTGATGGTGATGAAGTGATTGTGCATGAATCATTTGTTCCAGAAGTAGGGTGCCGGCATGCACACTGAGCTTCTTTCTCTCTATTTTGATAAAGCCCAGCCAAACCATCCGAGAAAAAAAAAAATATGCTTAGAGCAAACTGTGGACTGGGATCAACGTGGAAAACTTTGTCTTATGTAGGTCAGAACCCTGGCACACCTACAAGACCTCTTAGATCATCTGTCCAGCGCAAGAGGATGCTGCTGGGACCTTGAACTCGGCATGTAAAAAGCTTTATACAGAATTTAAAAAAGAATGCATGGCAAACTCCATTTCCACTTGCCTTAATTTGGAAGTTCTATCTTTAGTAGCAATTTACATTTTCCACACAATTAAAGACTGTACCTAGTTCTGATTTGCACTTCAAGTATCCAATTCAGCTGTGATTTACATTTTTTCCCCCTCTATTTATCTGCTTATCTGCCTCCCAGTAAGAACACTGGGTTTCTAAATCTTGACATAATCACTTAAAATGTGGCTAACTCTGGGCAAATTTGATTAACCGTCTCGGAGGGTCAGTTTGCTCACGTATTAAATGGGAATAAGATTTTGTTTCCTGAATTATTGTGCATCTTAGAAGCTGTGATCCCATCCAGGGACCGAGTAAGCATTCAGTACATGTACATTCATTGCTCCTTTTTTCCCCTCGAGTTTATTTATTTTGAGAGAGAGAGAGAGAGAGAAGAAACACGCGTGCGCGCCCACAAGTGGGGGCCGGGCAGAGAGAGAGGGGAAGACAGAATCCCAAGCAGGGCCCACATGTCAGCACAGAGCCTGACACAGGGCTAGAACTCAAAAACTGCGAGATTATGACCTGAGTGGAAAAGAGTCAGAGGCTTAACCAACAGAGTCACCCAGGCGCCCCCAATGTTGTTTTCATACACCCTTAGTGGACTCATCCAAAGGGTCTGTGAATAAGAACCCACTGTTGGTAATAGAATAGAGCTTCAGCATTACCTTTCATCATGAACCTCAAAACCGACACATCCAAAGTCAGCGAGTTTGTCTGTGCCTCTCAACATAAACGTGCAGATAAATCCAAGCCATAGACAAACAAACACAATCTTTGAGACAGTTACCCCGATCATAAAGCTCTTTTTATTTTCCTGAAATATTCAAATAATGAAGAAGAAAATGGTCTCTTTGTTTCTTTGTTCTCTATACGTGACAGATGCAGATTCAAGGGAATTTAAAAAATAAAATAGTTTGGAAATGTACCTGTTTTGGTAGAGAAGGCTCCTGTTTTCCAAGGATCCAAAATAACTAGTTTTCAATGAGCTTCCATTTCTCTCATTTTTACCAAAATTTCTCCTTTAAAATTTGGTTTTTCCCACTTCCCAATGTACAATGTCCTATTTATTTTTAGTATTAGTATTTTTTTACCTTGCTGGGGAGGAGGTTATGGTAACTTTGGAAAAGAAACGTGAAGAGTTTTAAGGTTCAGGGGATAGTTTAGCCATGCCAATCTATGTATTAAACTCCAATCTTACAATCACCAAAAGGCAGAAGCAACTCAAGTGTTCATCAGAAGATGACTGGATAAAGAAACGTGGTCTCACCACACAGTGAAACACTATTCAGCCAGGAAAAGGAGGGAAGTTCTGACCCGTGCTACCACGTGGACAAACTTGGAAAACGTTATGCTAATTGGAATAAACCAGACCCAAAACGCCACATACTGTATGGTTCCACTTACATGGAATATCTTGAATGGGCAAATTCATAGAAACAAGAAGTAAAGTAGAGGTTCTCAGGAGCTGGAGAGAGAAGAAGGAGTGAAGAGCCATTGCTTAATAAGTGCCAAGTCCCTGCCAAGGTAATGACAAAGTTTTGGAAATAGACAGGGGCGACGGGTATATATTTTGAATGTGATTAATGATCTCCAATTGTACACTTAAAAAAAGTTAACATGTCAAATTTTATGCTGTATTTTTATCATACACACACACACACACGTAAATACATACACCCAAATAAGAAGACAAAAATGCACTCTTAGGCTCTATACTACCTGTATTTAATTGCAACCAGCCCAACCACATTCTTGGTTTATTTGCAATATATACAGAAGGACTTCCAGGAAAGTGCGAACTCTGTGCCTAATCATTGACTGACAGTTGCACTTTCCAATCGCTACATTATTTATCAGTTTATAGATGGGAAATACACATGATACTTGACGTGAAGCAGACCTAATTACACCCACTTTCTGTGTCCCTAACTGACGGCTGGCTTAGCTTCAAACCAAATAAATCATTCATCCTTATCATTTCGGCGACCGTACAGAGTTTTCACCTTCTCTCCATCCTGCAAAGGACGTTATTGCCTCTCCAGATGAGGCTGTTCCCAATCTATGTGGGAAGTGGTCAGCGTCACAACGGCAGGGTATGCGCATCATCAGTCTGATCTTTCCAGGGTGAAAATGAACCCCTGGCCTTGTCAGTTCTGTTTGACAAAAATTTACCATCGCGGGTTGAGCTTAGCTCACCACACTATTTGAAATAGACGCTAAAAAGATGAGGTCAGTAGCAAGCAAAAACAAATGATGTGCTTAATTAATGTCTGTTAAAAGGAACTGAAAAAAATAAAGTAACTGAAAGAACAAATTAATAGTGGGGGGGACACATTAACATGCCAGGTTTTTGTTTGTTTGTTTTTGCTTTTTATCCATCATTCATATAGGTGCAGTGATTGAGTACGTATCATTATGTCTCATAAACCAACTTCTTAGATATTGAGTGGGAAAAAGCTGTAGAACTAGAAATGAGACTGCTCTGTGTTTAACTTCATAGAGAGTTAATTGTGCAAATACACACAGTCTTGTAAGGAGAGAATTTGACACCTTAGAGTTTATACTTTGATTTCTATAACAGTTCAGTAGTTTGGGGGGGGGGTGGGCAGGCAGGGGACAGGGGGCATTTCTCCTAAGAGAGGCTTCTAGGTATAAAGGGTGAGAGGGGTTTGGGGCTGATCAAGGGAAAATAGTATTTACTGAGTGGAACTTGGACAGGGTAGCACCGGAGGGGAGTCCACACAGCGTAGGCAAGGGGGTCACCATCCAGAGGGGGAGGAGGGCAGGGGAGTCTTGAGGGAGAGGGGTATCTCAATGGGGCTTACAAATCTAGGGGATGTCACTCAGCCAATGGGGCTTACAAATCTGGAGGATGTTGCTCAGCAGCAAGGCCAGCAGTCTCTGAGTCAGAGAACTCTGGAGGGCGGGAGCTGCCTGGGGACTTGTAACTACAGGGCGGTCTCTTATCAAGGGCTAACAGTTGCTGGGTGAGGTTTTCCCCGAGAACACAAAGCAGCCAGTGTCCCCAGGGCTGAAAATCTGCTTGTTTGGCTGTGAGAAAGAACTGGAAATGTAAAAATTTGTGTCAGGGGCCAGTGGGCTTTTGAACTCAGGGGTCTCAGCCTGCCATGAGGAAGTAAACAAACTAGGTGCCAATGCACACAGGCCAGCTTTGGGTCATTTTTTCTTCTTTTTTTTATAACAATGAAGTCCCAGAATGCCTGCCTTGTATAGGAATGGGATCTTCTCCTACCAGTGGGATTCTGTTCACCCGAAAGATCTAGCAGGGCACTTGTATTCATTTTCTATGGACACAAACATATGACCATAAACTTAACTGATGGCGTGAGACAATGCACGTTTATGATCTTACATTTCGTGATCTTGGAAGTCCAAAGTCACAATCAGTGAGCTAAAGTCAAAGTGTGGGGAGGTTCTGGGGGAACTGTCTTTATTTTGCTTCTAGACGCTGTTTTCATTCCTTGGCCAGTGGTCCCACATCACCTCAGTCTTCTTCAGACCTCTGGGTTCCTTTTAAAAGCGTCCTTGTGATTACATTGGGTGACCCTGGTAACCCAGGTAACCTCCCTGTCTCAAAATTCTTACCTTCAGCACATCAGCAAAGTCCCTTTGCCAGGTAAGGTGACATATTCACAGGGATTGGGGGGATCAAGGTGTGGACATCTTGAGACCGTTATGGGGCCTCCCACAGGGTTTGGGCAGATCTCTGATGTGCCCCAAGGTGCAGACTCTTGATCTTTGAAGGGCCTCAGGTTTAGAACACAAGATAAAAGGAGGGTCACACCCAGCCACACCCGGGGACCTCTGGAAGGGGGTGCAGTTGTTTTGCAAATGGAGGTGGCTGGGAGAGAATTCTTGGTTTTAAGGAGTTCTTCTGCTTGGGGCTTCTTTCTGAGTCTCAGCCCTGGGGCACTTTGAGAGATGGGAGCAGGTAAAGGTAAAGTCAGGCCAGTCTTTGCTCATCTTCTTCCTTTCCCAGGCCATCCTGTCCCATCTCCCCTTTTCAGTTTGTGTCTTTAAGTCTGCACCCTGAAACCCTACTGTATGTCCTTCTGGGCATTCTTCTGACACATCGCGTGAGGCTTCTGATATACATCAAAATGGGGACCAATGGCTCAGACAGTTCCTGTTCTGGAGGAGGCCATGGCCCAGAGGAGGAGACAGAAAGGAGAGGAAGACTGCAGTTGGATCTTCAAGCCCTGACAGAGTGGTGGACAGAGACAGAGGGTCCATAGGGGGCATGGTGGTCACCTGGATTGGGGAAGGTATCACAGGACCGGGGACATTTGACCCAAGACTTGATGGATGGTCTTACGTTTGCCTCCCTCCTACCACTGGCCACAGCCCCCATTCTTCAGTAGATTCCTGAAGGTTTTCTTAAATCCCCTCTCCTCTCCTCCTTCTGTGTTCTAATGATGCCTTATACGTACAAGGTACCAAGGAGCACATGTACTCCGATGTTTACAGCGGCTCTAACAACAATAGCCAAAATACAGCAAGAGCCCAAATGTCTATTGACTGACGAATGGATGAAGATGTGCTACACACACACACACACACACACACACACACACAATGGAATACTATTCGACGACCAAAAAGAATGAAATCTTGCCATCTGCAACAACATGGATGGAACTAGAGTGCATTATGCAAAGCGAAATCAGTCGGTCAGAGAAAGACAAATACCGTATGATCTCACGCATATGCAGAATTTGAGAAACACAAGAGAGGAACACAGGGGAAAGGAAGGAAAAAATAAGATAAAAACAGAGAGGGTGGCAAACCGTAAAAGACTCATTTAAATACAGAGAACAAACTGAGGGTTGCTGGAGGGGAGGTGGGTGGGTGGGGGTAGGTTAAATGGGTGACGGGCATTAAGAAGGGCACTTGTTGGGTTGAGCGCTGGGTGTTATATGTAAGTGGTGAATCGGTGGTTCTGCCTCTGAACCCAAGACTACGCTGTAGGTTAACTAACTTGAATTAAAAAGAAGTGCTTAACTAAGTAGACTCCACTTCCGACAGATGCTGAGTTACAGGAATGGGGCTGGGCTTAGGGAATCTGATTTTTTCTTTTTTTTCTTTAAGAGCCACGGGTTCTTCTGAAACACACAGAGTAATCAAACACTTGCTCTCTAGTTGGGATCTCAGGAGGGGAACTGGAGAGTGTACCCCTACCTGATGGAATTGAGGGGGCGCCTCCTAGTGGCTGAATCACAGCCCGAGTTCGAGTGTCTGTGTTGGGCATTTTGTGTTTTGTGTTCATTCCTGAAGCCTCGGGACCTACAACAGTGCCTGGTTTATGCTGCCGATACTTGATGAACGGACAAATGGCTCTTCTTTTTTTATCAGGCGCATAGATACTGACACCAGAGAGGACAGGAAGGCCAACTTTGAAGATCACTAAGAGACAAAGAACTTGAGTGACTGGATGCATCTCCTACATCACCCTCAGGATTCCCTGCGGTCTGTGCTTTGTCCCTGCGGTCAGCTCTGGAAAGGGAGGCGCAGAGACGGCAAGTAGCTTCCTCGAGGACACACAGCCAGATGCGGACAGGGTCGGAACTCAGAATGGCGCAAACTTACTGCTGAGTGACCGGAGGGCATCGCGAAGGATTGGCAAAGACCTCAGTCACACACCGCTTGTCTGTGTGTGACACTCCAGGGAAAGCAGATAGATGCTGGCATCTCTAGACAGCTAGGGCTTGAACACCTGAAGAGATAAATCACTTTGGGGGGTGGGAAAGAAAGAGGAAGAGGAGGAAGAAGAAGAAAGCTGGGCGGGGCGGGGGGAGGGGGCAAGGGGAGGAGGAAGGGGAGGAAGGACGGGCGAAGAAGAGGAGGGAAGGAGGAAGAAAAAAGAAAGTAACAAAGTAAGACATTGAACCCACTTTGTGTTCACGTCAGTATTTCATCCTCGGCCGGCACCTATACACTTGGACTTGTTTACTCTCTTGGAGGGGTTTCTTAATAGTTTCCTGTGCAGGATTCCTCTGCACTCCTCGGTGGGGAGCCAAGACTCCTCCCAGCCAGGAGGCTCCCTCCCGTTCCTGCGGTCCCCTTGAACCCTTTCCAGGGCCCTGCCTCTCTGGCTGGTGGCCAGGGGCTCAGACAAGCACTTCTCTCTCAGCACAGAAACCAAGTACCTCTGTACAGACGGGAGGCTGGAATTTTTGGTGCCAGCCTGGAAGCGATACTCACCCCAGCTGGTGTTTCTCTAGACAACAGCAGGGCACCGAGTCTTGGTCCAGCTCTTCACCAGCTCTGTGATTTGAGACCAATACCTTCGCCTCTGCAAGGCTCAGATTTCCTTCTCCGGTAAAGGTCACAGAACTAGACCTCCTTAAGGTCCTGGCAAGTTCCAGAATGTTGTGACTTCTAGGTGAGAAAAAGAGGGGAGCTTTGTCTGTTCTTCTTCCTATCTGCCCTTCTCTCCCTCCCTTCCTTCCTCTGTGCTCCTCTCTTTTTCCCTTTTGTCTTTCTTTCTTCTTTTTCTTTTTGTCACGTGCCAAGATTTTAACTCGCAGGCTGCTCTGGCTGAAATTAGTACCTTAGTTTTATTTTTTTTTGTTTTTGTTTTTGTTTTTGTTTTTGTTTTTTTTTTTTACATCTTCCTGGATAGGAGCCAGAAAAATGATCTCTGAAGAGCTGTGACCATTTTGGGATGCTCTTCGATGAGGAAACTGGAGGATCTCTTCGCAGCCGTGGCTCCCTCTGTCCTGAGACACATCTACTTGCAAATCTTGTTCTAGAAAAGTCACCCCTGCCGTGCAGAGGGTTTCAGTGGAGGCGGTTAGCAATGGTTTGGGAGGGCAAGCCATTTTGATTTCATATGGGACATCAGTCAGTCATTGCAGTGGGAGAGGCTAAGTCAGCGCTGCCCTGGTCCCCAGTGGGGCCTGGCAGGGACCGGCAGAGGGCAATGGATGTAGGATGTGCTCTAAACTGTACCTTACCGCTGGGGAAACGGAGATGGTCCTTGAAAGTCCTTTTTCAGACCTGCGTGCAGGAGAGGAGGCATGGAGAGTAGCAGAAGGATCTGGTGTCATGAGATCTTTTGGTGGGGCTGTGGGCGGAACAGGGCTTCTTTGCGGTCCAAAGAAATGGTAGCTCCGTGTACACATCCCAGCCCCTTTCCTCCCCAGCCGCACGGGCAGCAGGGACAAGTTGCAAGGGGAAACTGTGCCGAAGTCCCTGGATGCTCTGCAGATTTGTGGGAGCTAGAAACAAAGGTTGGATACCAAGCCTTTGAGATTCAGCGACGTTGCCATTGTAGATGCCTTGGGTTGTATGATACAACCTGAGCTTAAGCAGACAAATCACTGGGCAGTGATGACAGCGGTTCACTGTGAGCATGTGACATGCTCCTGTTGGGGATGGAGGAAAGAACTGGAAGACATGGATGAGAGGAACCGGGACCCTGCCATCAAGCCAGGGGCGTCAATGGCACTATCGTTTTGAACTAAATGTATATGTGGCCTTGCTTGGACGCAGAGCGGACGTCTTCGGTGTATTCTGTCTCCCTGAACCTTGACATTGATTGCCTCCTTGGAGGAGAGGAAATTGAAGCTGGGGTTTGAGCCCAGGAAGGTCTCTCTCTCTCCGGCAAATTCTCCCCATCACAGGACACTGAATCTGTCCTCCGTTTCTCTCTGCTCTGCTCCCTTTGCTTGCACGTGCGTCATTTTAACACAGTAAAACCTTGGATCGTAACTGGTTTGTAACTTGGATTGTAACTCGCCGTAACTGGTTTCTGCGAGTGTTCTGCAGGACGAGCAAACATTCCTAGTCAATTTTAATTCGATAAATGAGCGATGTCTTGCAGTATGAGTAGTACGTGACACCGAACGTCACATGGTCACAACTGAGCCAATGGTTCTTGGAAGTCGCTTCGATATATGAGTGCTTTGCATTACAAGCGTGTTTCCAGGACGAATTATGCTCTCAAAGCAAGGTTTTACATTTGCATTTGATGTGTGCGTAATCATAGCACGTTACAATGGACCTTTCCTGCCCAAGACCCTGTCATATTCATGGCATACGAGGCAACAATCAATGTTGGGAACACCTCAAGCTTGGGTCCTCAACCTGTAAGAAGCACTTGGAGTTTAAAAACCCTTACGCTCTTGCTGCGAAGCCATGGGAGCTGGTAGAACTGAGAGGGGTTTGAATGTGGAGGAATTTGTTTTTCTTTGGAAATCTCATCCTTTAATTTTTTTTTTTTAACGTTTATTTATTTTTGAGACAGAGAGAGACAGAGCATGAATGGGGGAGGGTCAGAGAGAGAGAGGGAGACACAGAATCTGAAACAGGCTCCAGGCTCTGAGCTGTCAGCACAGAGCCCGACGCGGGGCTCGAACTCATGGACCGCGAGATCGTGACCCGAGCCGAAGTCGGACGCTTAACCGACTGAGCCACCCAGGCGCCTGGAAATCTCATCCTTTAAACAACCTCCAGTTTTTAAACGCCACACTCCTGTGATGTACTCTAGACTCTTATTAATAAACACGAACGGGTATTTGAGGTGTAGATACACGGCAGTCAATAAGGGATAGGAACACAGATGCAGAAGGCAGGTGGATGGCGTTGGGGCTCCACTTCCGCGGCTGGCCACCATTTACACGGGGTTCTGCTTCACAGGAGATCCCTCCCCACTTACGTACCTTGCTGGCTGACCATTGAGGGAAGGCAAATTTGCTTTTTGTTTTTTGCTTTTTGAATGCAGCATTCAAGGCCTTTTGCAAGCTTGGCCTGACGGTACCCTCCTGTCCCGTTTCTCTGCTCCTGCATGTACTTAGCGGCATGTCAAGCCACGAGAGTGGCAGATACACCAGCCGGGATTCCCAGACAGACCATAATTTTTCACACCTCTAGGCCTTTTTGGCTCGAAACATTTTCCTCTTCTTGGTGCAGTGGCCTGTGTGACTTTCAGAGCCCAGCTGATACGCACCTTTTGGATTTAACCCCGTAGGTAGAAAACACCTTCACAACGTCTCTGAAGCACTTTTTAAGCGTGTCCAGACCTTATCATTCAGTGTCCCGGTCATTCTTGGCTGGAGTCCCCAACCAGGCACAAGGCCTGTGTCTCCTTGTCTCTCTCTTTTACCTCACGCAGCCCTGGCCTCATAGCGGGTGACCAACAAATGTTTGCTGCGAGAATATTTCAAGAGCCAATAGAGAGTAGACAAATACTCGTGTCCTCCAAGGGGGAGGATATTTCTTTCTCTCCATCTAGAAGAAGACATGCTTCTGAATCCTGTGGCACCAAGGGCAGGGCAGGGGGAACAGTCTGCCCTGGATGTGGGCACTGATGGGCACATTGTCCATCCAGAGTTTAAAACCAATAGCGAAAGGAAGTAAAAGTAGGTCTACTTTTTATTACTCCCATGCACTGGTGATGCTAACCCACATGAGTGATAAAATATTCTTCCATACAGACCACTCTTGCCCCTCTCCTCCACTTTATAGGTCACCGTCTGGATCGCTCATGATCTCCTCCCTTCTGCAGACTACTTCCGTCCTGCACCTTGTTTCTGTCGGGCTTTCTCCTGAAGCCCATCCGTTTATTCACTTGACACGTATCCATGCAGCTATAGTACATGGCAGGTATCGGTACACGATGATGAACAGGAAAGAGGCATTCCAGATCTCGTGGAGCTTGAATTCTAGTTGGGGGCCCAGGAAACAAGATGAGCGTACACGCGCTCGCAATTTTAGGGGTGATCACTGCTCCTCGGACAGCATCCCGGGATGATGTGGTCATGGTGGAGGAGGGGTATAGGGTCGTCAGTGCCAGCGACGGCATCTGGGGTGGAGTGAGATGCGGGCTGAGCTCCGAGGGGTGAGAAGGAGCCAGACACGTGAAGTGCAAAGCCTTGAGACGGGAAAAAGTGCTGCAGGACAACCCAGTGAAGCACCTGCTATGGGTTTGATGCGTCTGCTGTCTTTGAAACCCCCCTACTCCGGCTCGGCTCTTCGACTCAGCTGTGCCCCGCACACACTCCTGACTTGTTATCTGGGCGCCGAGCAGAGCCCGGCGGAGAAATAACGTATGTTCTGTCTCCGCGCCATTTCTCCGTGGTAAGTTGCGGTGGGTGCTAGAGCGGGCACAGGAGCCCAGATGGAGGGCTCAGCCTGTCCCCGCTCAAGCATCATTCTCTTCCTCTCCATGATAAGGCCTAAATGAACGAAGGGTGCGGGTCCGACAGCTCCCCATCACATCTAGGACTGTGGTTCATAGATTTTGACACCACTCAATCACGGAGCTCTCTGAAATGAGCTCACGTAGCATCTTAATTCAGTAGATAAAACAGGTAAAGCCCAGAGAGGTTGAGTTGCCTACTTGAAGTCACACAGCTCTACAGGGGCAGTGCTCGAGTCAGCGTAGTATACATGATCCTTCCTTAAGCAGCGATCAGACGCTGGACCGTGTGAACAGCGCTTCACATGGACTGTCGTTCCTCAAGCGTCCTAGACGTCCGAGAAAAGAAAACGAGGTGAGGGAACTTACTTAGGTGGCTTTTGAGAGAGATGTTAAGAGGAGAATCTCTCTTCTTTCTGTATCTCACATTCTCAAGATGCATACGCTTTTCAAAAGCCACAGGCCAACGTTTCATAGGCACTTTGAGAGGACCTTACTGACGTAAGTTAGATTTTTTTTTAAGGTTATTTATTTATTTTGAGAGAGAGAGAGAGAGAGAGAGAGAGAGAGCAAGTCAGGAGAGGGGCAGAGGGAGGGGGAGAGAGAATCTCAAGCATGCCCTGAACTGACAACGCAGAGCCCGACGCAGGACTCCATTTCGTGAACCGCGTGAGATCGTGAGCTGAGTGGAAGTCGGACGCTCAACCGACAAGAGCCACTCAGGCGCCCTGATGTAGGTTAGATTTTGATTTAATATTTTGCAAGTATCAGATCCATTTCTGTCCTTTTTTTCCTTTTCTCTGCTTTCTCCTTTTCCCCACATCCCCCTCCCTACCATTTTTTACTGGTTGTTTAAGATGAAAAATCGAATAACATTGAAGATGTATAATTCATCTTCAGAGGAAGCTTGAGCACAGTCAGTTGAGGACAAATTAAAGCCTATCGTGCTTCATACGACACACTCAGAGAGCATGTAGCCTCACAAAGCTACGCACACAGGAGTGTGTTTTCTTAAGGAGTGGCAAGGACTGAAAATACAAGTACGTTGTTAAAAGCCTCAGATAAGTTTTTGAATGGAAGGTATACAAGAGATGTTGAGCTCAGCGCAGCATACATAGGGAAAACGCTCCATTCAAATTTGATTTTTCACAAAATGCCTCTCAAAATATTTGTCACAAAAGCTTCAACTTGAAAGTGGCCGTGTCCAGATTTTTAGGACTCTGTTGGGGTCTTAGTCCTTGCGGGCTTGAAGGGATACGGTTTGGGCAGATGCGTGAGACCCCTTCTGTCTGACTGCAAGGCATGGGACAAGGGGGGGTTCCATCACCTGGATAACGGAGAACTTTCTATAAGTTAGGGACCATCTATGGCAGAGTACCAGTAGGAAATAGATTACAAAGGTTCAGGGGTTTGTGGGCAAAGTATGAAGAACAGTGTGATCATTTGGATTAATAAAAAGGACAGGATAAGACGGTTACAAGCACCCACTGTTTTGAGAGGAGCAGTGACTTCAGTCAGGGACCTACCTGTCCTATACTACCCTTAGGGCAGGAACCAAGGAAGCCGGTAGCCTGACTTCTCTCCTCCCACCCACCAGTATCCTGCTGGATGTTGCCTAAATCTATTGGCTCAATCCAACTAGAAGCAAGAATACATTCCACAGAGACCAGCCTCATGGAGAGAAGCATGGGGTGGAGAAGAGTGAAGAGACCATCTAGAGCCAGACAGAGGGTAGGCTGACTACAGTCCAAGAAAGAAGGAGCCGACCTTGCGAAACACTCTGTTTTTCATCACTGCTGTTTGTAAAGAGAGGCCGAAGGACCATTTCTTTGGGAAACCTCAGCAGAGGTGGTGTTTGGACCAGATGGCTTAGAATGTTCCATTTAATTCAGAGACTTTGTAACGCTAGGGTACCTCAACCAAACTAGAAGCCCACAAATAACCATTACAAGTGCAATTGCATATTACAGTCACTAGCCTCAAGTCCAGGAAAATTGAGTTCTTCTTCCCTTTTATAGAGCAATAACCTTTTCTGGCATCCGTGTTGATGTTCCTCTGAAGATTTTTTACAAAGCAATAAAATCAATGGTATATTTAATTGAGGTGCGAAGGGACGTTGATGGTCAACAAGCCCAACCTGGGATGAATATGTAATGGGAGCTCTTTAAGTTTCACCCAAAGACCAGGGTGCATGATAAGTACATTTTAATAGGAGCTAATATATATTAAGTGCTCACCGCGTGCCAGGCACCAAGCCATGAGCTTTGTATTAACTCATTTAATCCTGCGAAGAGTTTTTTGAGCTAGGCACTATTATCGGTTTCTCCTTCTCATCTATGCCTTGAGCACCCATGGAAAGGTACTGTTCGGATCTCTCACGGTAGAAAGCACAATTTGCTGAGAGTCCCAGCTGCTGTCCCCACGAATGCACTACCATGTCTGAAAGAGCACACTTTCCCTGGGCGCCTTCCAACCCAATGGCCAAGTAGGGCAGAACACTCCACATCTGTTCCAGTGAGTTGCAAGACTCCTTCAGTAGGAGACTGGCCCAAGTATACCTATTAGCTCAGCCAAATCTTCCCTGAAGCTGTGCTGCAGAGATCCTTCCTCCTCATCAAGTCTTCTTCTCTTCTCATCTTTCACAGACATCAGACCCCATAGAATTCTGTATGTTCTCCCAACTTCCTCCTGCTCCCTCCTCACTATGGATTGAATCGGGACCCCCTCCACCATTGAGATGTTGAAGCTCTACCTGCCCTGCCCCCCCACCTCCAATGTGACTGTGTCTAGAAATAAGGCTCGTTAGGAGGTAATAAAGATTTAATGATGTCACAAGGGTGGGTCCCGAATCCAATAGAACTGTGTCCTTGTAAGAAGAGGAGGAGAGAGATCACACTCTGTCTCTCTCTGTCATGTAAACACACAACAGGAAGGTGGCCAACTGAGAGCCAGGAAGTGGGTTCTCACCAGAAACCTGATTGCCTAGCACATCCAATCTTGGACTTGACCGTCTCTGGAAACTATGAGAAAATAGATTTCTGTTGCCTAAGCCATCCAGTCTGTGGTATTTTATTTCAGCATCACGGGCTGACGCTAATACATTCCTTCATCAAATGTCTTAACGTGTCTAACGCCATATTGGCATTGGGGGCTCAGGGGACCCGAAGAAACACATGTACCGCCAGGAATTTCAGGTCTTTGCCTAAGTTCATACACCAGGGCTAGGCAAAGCTGGGGCTCAAGGCAGTGGGACTCAGGCTGTACCTGCCTACTCACTGAACTACCCTGCCTTGAGTCAGTAAGTGACTTGACTTGCCTCGGGGCACTTCAGAGGGAACAACTTCTATCCCCACTTAACCAAAGCGTTTCTGTTGTTATCTATCTTGTAGAAGATAGATGGCTTGAAGTCAGACCCCCGTCGTATCCTACTGAGACTTCTTCACTCCAGCAAACTCCTCTGGTACTTTCTTTCATTGTTTGTGATGACGCAGGGCTCAGATGCCCCCTCCGTCTGCCTCCTGCTCTCCAGAGGAAAGTAAGACAGACGTGAGCGTAAATGGGCTCCAACATTTCCCAGCTGTGAAAGCTCAGACACACTGACTGCCATGAAGCTTTGTTTAATTATATGGGGAAGAAAATGAGAATATCCGTTCCTAACTCGTGGGTCACTTGGAGTGCTAAGTGAGTTAACATTTAAGGACCTAGGAGTCAGCTAATACATACAGCCATTTATAAATAATATATCCTACCCCGATCTGGATGTATCTTTTGATTTATTCAAACCAGTGACTCATAAATCTCTTGCCCCAAAATGCATAAAATATTTTCACTTGTGATGGTGGCCTTTTCTACTCCTCCCTTGTGGTGAGATTTCCAATAGAGAGACTCAGGACAGTCCATTCAGAAGCTCTGCCTAGAATTGACATTTTCCCATATGTTCCTGTGAACCAAAAAGAAGCATTCTTGTTTCCTAGCTGGTCATCTCATTCCCAGAATGTCTCACGGACTCGGTCCTGACTAGCACCTGAGTTGCTGTCACCGGCCTGTGTCAGAAGTTGCTGTTTCCGGGGCGGGGTGGGGAAGAGTTACGGAAGCCATTCTTCGTCACCACGATCCGATCTTCAATGAAGCATAGTCTGCTTTCAGCTACCTCTAATTGTTCTTTATCTGAACCCATGTTGAAAAGTTAAAGACAAACAGACAATTGTTGGGGCGCCTGGCTGGCTAGGTCGGTTAAGTGTCCAACTCTTGATTTCGGCTCAGGTCATGATCTCACTCTTCATGGGTTCAAGCCCCACATCGGGCTCTGCATTCGCTGTGAGGGGCCTGCTTGGGATTCTCTGTCTCCCTCTCTCTCTGCTCCTCCCCCACTCGATCTCTATTTCTCTCTCTCTCAAACTAAATAAACATAAAAAAAATTGTTTAAGCGATCCTTAAAATTGAAAATGAGATGTAGTGTCCCGTCCTGGGAATAGAATGACCTTCAGAGCCCTAGGTGAGAACTTGGTCTGACGCTAATGAGCTGAGTTACCTTCGGCGATTTCCTTAACTTCTCTGTGTTTATTTTCTGCAACTCTTCCCCCTCCTGAGACCTTCGGTGGGGATGGAATGGGATTGGGCACCCGAAGGCCTCTGTGTCAACATGCAGAAGCCCCCACAATGGTCATTGGAACTGTGCGTGCACGAGCCTGCTATTTGCGTGACACCCACACCATCTCTTCTCATTCCAAACTGTAACGTGTTCAAAACTCTTCCGGGTTTCTGAGAACTTCTAGGGGAGGATTTCCACTGTTTTATTCCCAAGAAAGTCGAGGATGGCCTGTTAGAACTTGGAAGTTCCACTTGTGATTACTATCATTAGAAGACACCATGAACAGGCTTTTTGTTCTTTTGTTTGTTTTCAGTAAAACGAATTGTTAATTCTTGCCATTCAATGTGGGTTTTGTTGAGAAATCAAAGTTTAGGTGTCGGGTAATACTCCTTTGGCTGTGTTTATTTCCTTGCTTAACTGATCTTTATGCTGATCCTTTGGAATATACGAGAATACCTGGAAAGTCCCACTGGGTTGTCCCTTGGTTATTACCTGCATTGCCAAATACCTGCGGCAGGTACTGTTTCCTGTTACTGTAAGTTCTGAAAGAAGGCCACTATTCTCTGAAGAACAATACACCTTATCCAATCATTTCTTAAAAGCAATCTTGTTGAATACGTCCATATGTCTAAAAAGTTCATTTTAATGTTTGTTCTCTAGCTCATTTCTTCACGTGTGTCTCCAAGCGACAAGCTCTTATGTTGACAAGCGTTATGTCTGTGCTCGTGAGACACAGTGACTCCTTCCTAACACCAAGCTTCTGAAGCATTTTGGCCCCTGAGAAGGTGACCACAGCATGGTCAGATGCACCCATGGCCGGGGTGCGAGGACTCTGTGACATGTTATAATGGGTGGCTTTCATGAACCATAAGTTGGCACCAATGGCTTTTCTCCGTATTGTGCTATGACAATTAAGACTTCTTTTCCACAAGTTTCATCCACTGAAAAATAAACTATTGGGTAAATAAAATATTGATTTTAGGCCCTTGAGAAGAATTTGTAAGCGTCAACCCCTGCCGTTGCCCTTCTGTCACCCCAGCTCCTGAGTGGACTGGAGACATCTTTCTAGAACACGACACATCCCTGTGTCTGCAGTATTTCTGCTCAAGGCAGGACAGGTGTCAGCAGCCTCAGCCCCTTCTCCAGTGGGAGTCTAGTAGAGGGGTAGTAATCCTAGAATTGTGCCTCTGTCACTCGTTAGCTCTTTGAACTTGGGCAAGTTCACTCATCATCTGTAAAATAAGAATATTCCCTCTTTCGATGGTTTACTCTGAGGACTAACTGGGGCATTACATGTAAAGTGTCTGACCCATGGTAAGCCCTTAATGAATGTAACTTATCATCATCATTATTTTTCCTCTCCCTCCAGGAGGCCATGTTACTGAGTCAAGACCCATCTACTCTGTTCCAAGCCTGCCCCCATTCTTGTATAAAGCATTATGACTGACACACAGGGTCACGGGGCCAGGCTGAACCTCCTCACTTCTTGGTGACTTTGGAAATTTATCTCATCGGCAACTTCCTTTCTCATGCGTGTAAGAGGTGTCATATCTCCATTAGTGGTGCGGTAAAGAGTGCATGAGCTAATTTATGTGAAGTGTTCAATAAGAATTCCAGGCAGCATTGGTACTCAATACTATTTTTTTTTTTTAATGAAAATAAGTGTAGGGGCGCCTGGGTGGCTCAGTCGGTTCAGCGTCTGACTTCAGCTCAGGTCATGATCTCACAGTTAGTGAGTTCAAGCCCTGCGTCGGGCTCTGCGCTGGCAGCTGAGATCCTGGGGCCTGCTTTGGATTCTGTGTCTGGCCCTCCACCTCTTGCGCTCTATCTCTCTCTTTCTCAAAAACAAATAAACACTAAAAAGAATTAAAAAGAAAAATAAATTGAAAAAAAGAAAATAAACGCAAAACTGAGTATGTATTGGTAAGTTTCGAACCAACAGTATATTGGGTCTGGTCTTTTAAGAATCCCCGCCTTGTGTCCACATGCTAGGGATCACTCTTGCTTTCCGGACAGCATGATCAGGTAACTAATTCAGCCTCTAGCACTGTGTTTGTTTTCAGTTTTGTTTTTGCTTTTTCCTGGCCACTGTTCTGAGAAACAGAGCGCTCACTTGTCTTTCGGAGGCTGGAGGCACAGGGCAGGCACCATCACCTCTGCCCTTACTGCTTTCCATAGAACATCACAATTCACACAGGGGCACTAAATACATTAAAATGAGGAAAAGTGAAACTCTGCTAAGTAAATATTCATAAAGCACAATTTGCCAAATGAAATTCTGTACTAAGTGAACATGCTTAAAATAAGACCTCATTGCACAGGTACAGAATTTAACCAAGTTATAAAATTCATTAACCAATGAGTACACTCATCCATTAACAAATTAATTGGCTTTCCCTACTTTAAAAATGAATTCATAACGGAATGGCTTATTATACTGATCTTTCCTCATTGAAGGCTATTCATACAGGAACATCAAATGTGGAGGGAAGAAGGTACAGCTCGCATTTTTTTCCCCTCTCCTTTTCCATTGGTCTACTGATAAACTCGGTCTTAAGTCAAGACCCTTATGTCTTCACAGTCAGGAAAAGACACAGCATGTTTTGGGTTTGCTTTTTTTTGTTTGTTTTTGACATTTACTAAATATCAATGAACATAGTTCATTTTCAGAGTAATCCTGGTGGGGGTAGAAATCATTAACCATCTTGATTGGCCTAAACAAGGTCATATGCCATGAGTCCCTCTCAGAGCAGGGACTTGGCCAAGGGCTGTCTGACTCGAAGCCTGGTCTCCCTCTACCTCAGACCCCGCCAAGCCCCAGTCTTAACCAGGAACAGCCCTAACTGATGGATGTTAGATAGACTCTTAGGACAAATCCGTCCTGCAGGTGTTTGCCAAAGTTCAAGGACTTGCTGCCCAAACCTGCAGTTTTGGGATGGTGTTCTTGGCGATGTTGCTACCCCCATCTCAGGGCGCTGATTTGAACATGGCTTCCTTACACTGGAACCTCTCTAGGTTCAAGTTAAGGGGAGCCCTGGGGTCCTCTTCCTTAACACAAGCTAGAATCAATCGGATTCACCTTCTTGAAGAGAAACAGTGCAAGCATGTGAGGAATGTCAAGGTGATTGTGGGTCATAGGAATTCAGAGCTTGGTATCTACCCCACGTTCACCCCCCTCATCCGCTCATAAATGAGGAAACTGAAGCTGTCTCTTTTATCGGCCAATTTGAGCAGCTTGGGAGAAGGAGTGCTTCAACAGTGTTTCAAGCTAAAACCAAAGCTGTTATGGGATGAAGCGTGACTCCTAAAATTCATGTGTTGAAGTCTTAACGCCCAAGACCTCAGGATGTGACCTTATTTGGAGACAGGGTCCTTACAGAGGTAATCAGGTTAAGGTGAGGTCATTAGGCGGCCCTAATCCAATGGGACTGGTGTCCTTATAAAAGGGGATTTTTTTAAATGTTTATTTATTATTTATTTTGAAAGAGAGAGAGAGAGAGCATGCACAAGCCAGGGGAGGGGCAGAGAAAGAGGAGCGAGAGACAGAACCCTACGCAGGTTTGGCACCTTCAGCGCAGAGCCCCAAGCAGGACTCAAACTCACCCAAAGGGGGGGGGCTGGAGCTCACCCAACGTGGGGCTTGAACTCATGAACCATGAGATACGACCTGAGCCAAAGTCGGACACTCCACCAACTGAGCCACCCGGGTGTCCCTGGAGACGGGATCTTTAAAGAGGAAATGAAATTAGGAAAACATCACTGGGGGAGCCTCATCCAGTAAGACTGGGGTCCTTATGAAGCGGGAACATTTGGACTCGGAAAAGCCTAGAGGCAAGAGCACGTGAGGAGACGTAGGTAAGAGATGGCCATCCAGGAGCCATGGAGAAAAGCCTGAGACGCATCCATTCCTACAGCCTCAGATGGAGCCAACCTTGCCGGACCTTCAGTGTGGAGTCTAGACTCCAAAAACCGGGAGAGAAACTATTTCTGTTGTTTAAGCCACTCAGGTCGCGGTGCTTTGTTACAACGGCCCTACAAACTGATACAGCGGGTCTCGAGGATCTCGTCCTGCTCTGCCCCTCCCCCCAGGCCCTGTGCCAGTCTCCTTTTCCTCTATCCGCAAAGCTCCAGGTGTATCCCCTGTCAACACCGTCCTCTACCTCTGACTGCCAGCCACTCCCGGCACAGGGCTCGCCCTGGAGCAGGTGCTTCATAAATATCGATGGACTGGATTTCACTTGCAAAGAGTGCAGATCAGAGCAAGGAGTCTTAAGGAACTCAAGGAAAGTTCCACTGGTCCTGCCTGGGTCACACCCCAGAAGGATGTGTTGCTACATAAGGGCACCGAGTAAGGTCGTTCTGCATCCCAAACACAGTATCCAGAAAGAGCTCTAGGGGCGCCTGGGTGGCTCAGTCGGTTAAGCGGTCGACTCTCGATTTCGGCTCAGGTCATGATCTCGAGGTTCGGGGGTTCGAGCTCTGCATCAGGCTCCTTCCTGACAGTGCAGAGCCTGCTGGGGATTCTCTCTGTCCCTCCCTCTCTCTGCCCCTCCTCCACGCATGGGCACGTGCGTGCGCGCTCTCTCTTTCTTAAAATAAATAAATAAACTTAAAAAGAAGTAAATTGTTTAAAAAAGAAAAAAGAAACAGCTCTAGGAAAAGTGATTAACCTGGAGTTTGCTGGTTTGTTCTGCGTTTGCTGTCGGTTCCTGATCACCCTTCCGATGGGAAACGTTTGTAAGAGATGATCACAGGGATTATGTTCTATTTCCGGATACCACAGTGGACTGGCGTAGATGTCCTTTCTGGCATCTTGGAGGACGTGGGGCCTGAAACTTTCCTGGGGAATCTTCTTTCAGTCAGCATAACGTGTGCTGTCTTACCCTGTTCCCCAGGTGGCTATGCCCAAGTAATAGCGTAGGTAGAGTACGTTTGTGCAATGCTTACTTCCCTGCATCTCAGGAAATTGCATTGCCTAGAATGACCACATTTTTTTTTTCTGGAATTGGTAAAACTTGGCTCATTTAAGCTTTTCCATTTAGAATGATAATATTCTTGATGGAGCCTTCCACCGCAGTAGAGCACATTGTCCCACGTGTGAAGGTAGGATCATTCTTTTCTGAAAAATTGTTTTCATATTCGTACCTTGGGGGATCATCAAATGTACCACAAGTAAGACCTTACCTTTGGTGGCCTTGGGCTACTATCCTTCTGGAACTCTGGTTTCCTCTCGGAGGCAGCTCATGTTAGTGGAGAGATGGTACCTGTCGGAATAAACAATTGAAGTCAGAGGAGTTTGGTGAGACAGGAAGGGTCGATCGTCGCCGTAAGGCACACACACAGTGCCGGAACACGTCCTTGACTCTCAGGCTAGGTGGGTGCTGAGCACAGTGCTTCAAGAGGAACCTGGGACTGAATCCTGCTGTTTTAGGGGGCTAGGGCCGCCATGCCAAAGGACTAGAAATTGAGGGGCTTAAGCCACAGAAATTTATTGTCTTGCTCTTCTGGGAGCCAGAAGTCCAAGATCAAGCTGTCAGCAGCCCCTGGCGACTGGGAGGAAGGATCCGTTCCACATCCGGCTCCCGAGGTCTGGTGCTTTATTGACAATCTCTGGAGTTTCTTGGCCAATGGAAGCCTCGCCCTGATCTCTGCCTTCACCTTCACGTGGTGCTCTCCCTATGTGCGTACCTGTCTCTGGACTTCCTCTCCTGATGAGGACACCGGTTATAGCCAGAACCCACGCTAATGGCCTCTTTTTCATCTAATGACCTCAGTAAAGACCCTGTCTCCAAATACAGTCACATGTGAGGTACTGGGCATTAGGATGTCAACTTTTTTTTTTTTATGTTTGTTTATTTTGAGGCGGGGGCGGGGGGCATGCAGAGAGACAGAGAGGCAGAGAGAGAATCCCAAGCAGGGCTCCATGCTGCTTAACCCACTGAGCCATCCAGGGGCCCACACACTTCAACTTTTAACGTCTGGCAAAACAGTGACCAGGTCTGTTGGGGAGACAGTCACTTGACCTCTCCTGTCGCCTCACATGTGATAGGAAGCAAGGACCACACGCCTCCCAGGGGGGTACGTGAGAATTCCTAATGAAGTATGGAAAAGTGTCTTCGAACCGTCTAAGTGCTACCTGTGGTTCTAGGGCCAGGACAGTGCCACTGTGTCACAGAAGAGCGTGCATGTTAGAACGTGAGGGAGTTGTCACGGGAGCCATATGTCAAATCCTAATCAGGGAAGTGAACCTCTTTTGATAAGCACCTACTATGTGCCAGTACGGTGCTGGTTGATACTTCTGGGGAACTCCAGGTTTATCTGGCTCTGTCTGAAGAGGGCTTGGTTGATTGGACTATAAGCACCTACCTGCTCACCCCGGACATATTCCCGTTCTTGGCTGAAATAGGAGGGGTAAGGAAGCACATTGGGGGATTCATAGCGACAGCCATCGTTCCTACCTATGGGCCAAACTTAGAAATGAAAGGAGCCCTTGTCTGGAAGCATACTAGGTCCTGAAGTCTGCACCTACCCCCCACCGGCGTACCTGAGGGTTTACAGGTTGGAGGTTCCCTGGAAGGTGTCTCTCTAGCAGGGCAGTGTTAACTTGTAAGGACAGCAAGGGTGGGTGCCGGGGAGCACCCACCGGGAGACGCGTGCATGACGTCAGTCATCAGCTCACGTATGAGCACCTTATAAGGGAGGCGGATCAGAAACTTCCCAGAAGGGGCTCCTGGGTGGCTCAGTCGGTGACCCAGGTCATGATCTCACGGTTCGTGAGTTCGAACTCCATGTCGGGCTCTGGGTTGACAGCTCGGAGCCCGGAGCCCGCTTCGGATTCTGTGTCTCCCTCTCTCTCTGCCCCTCCCCTGCTCATGCTCTGTCTTTCTCTCTCGCGCGCTCTCAAAAATAAACATTGAAAAACAAATGCAAACATAAAAAATAAAAATGCACCTCAAAATAAATACGTAATTATTAAAACTTAAACCCGTTGCCCGGCAATCCCACTCCTAGGTATATACCTAAGAGAAGGAGAATACACATCCACACGGAACCTTGTATATGAGTGTTCAGGGCGACATTATTCACAATGGCCCCGAAATGGAAACAACTCAAATGGCCATCAGTGCATAAGTGAGTCAATAAAAGGCAGCGTATGTATAAAAGCAAATCTTTATTCATCCGCAAAAAGATTACTGATTCTACAGTGGGGGTGGGCCTCCAGACCTCCGGCTCCGTCAAAGGTCGCATAGTGTTATGGGTCCTTTTCTATGAATTATCCAGAATAGGCAACTCAATGGAGACAGAACGCAGATTAGAATCCACCAGGGGTCAGGAGGAACAAAGAATGATTTGATGGGTACGGGGGATTTTTGTGGGATGAGGAAAAAGTTTTGAACCTAGACAGAGATCGTAGCTGCACCAGATTAGGAAGGTACCAACGACGCTGAATTGTTTGCCGTAGCATGGTTAGCTCTGTGTTACGTGAATTTGGGCGCAGTTAAAGAGTCACCGTTCGGGTGTCATGAAATTGCCACGTGAATCCACAGAGGCATGAAGCAGGCACTTGGGGCAACACAGGCCTCGGGGCCCTCGCCCTCAAAGCGGGGCGACCGCGATTCAGCCTTGTTATTTTTGGCTCAAAGCCCTGCCCCGCTTTGCCTGCGGTGACCACAGTGTCTGCAACGGAACGCCCGGCTTTTGCTGTGGCAAAAACGTTCCTGGGCCGCAAGCTCTGCGATGGCACAGGCAGGGAGATGTCAGGTCCGAGAAGGAAACAAGGAAAGCCTTGGAGCCAAATGGGGAAACCTCGCCCGCAGCCAGAGCCACACCCGCACCCCCTCAGTGATTGTCACCTCGGCCCAACACCCTCAGTTTCAGATGCAGATCGATCGTTGTCGGCAGATTGGAGGCACGAAGGACAGGCCGTGGACCCGTCCTACCTAGCCAGTCACACAGCCAGACTGAAATCACTCCAGGCACACCGACAATCCTTGTCGTTCCGAGGGCTGCTGGGGGTTTAACAAAAGACCCCATAACCTTGTGCCCCTACCTACCACGCTTCTTCGCTTTTCAGTACAACTCTTCCAAAGGGTTTCCGAGCCCATCTTCCTCTACCTCTCCCTGTCTCCCCCATTCCTCCATCCAAAGGTACCTGGGTGCTATCCCAGCCCTGCAAATGCTGTCTGCATTTTGGCATCGACCTTGCAGGAGGTCCCCTGGCGGAGGACCCCCTACAGAAGACCTTCCCCCCACACCCTCCTGTTTGGGATGCTCCCTTTCTTAGCGCCCTCGATACCTGTCTCCTGGGGCTCGTCTCTTCTGCCCCCTCCATTGGACTCTAAGCAAAGCGAGGCAGGGGAGACACTGGCTTCATTCTGTATCCAAGCACCGGGCAGTGCCTGTGTCTTTTCCTTGTGGGAGGGAACGAATGAATACTTCCATTCTTCCCGGTGAAAGACTGGGATTCCATTCTCTAAGATGAAAAAAACAAAACACAAAACACGCAACAAACGAGCAAACAAACAAACAAAACCCAGGAGCCGTGGCCTGTGTCGTGCTGTAAATTTCCCTGGATGACATCCAAGCTCTGAACGTTCTTGTTGGAAATCTTCAAATGCTCTGTGGAAAGCCGGCCCTGACTCCGTGACTCTCCTGCGTCCTAAGGGAGTAGGTGTCTTCCGTTCTGGAAGCACCACAATGGAGAGTCACATGAGCATCAAGCTGAGCAGGGTTTCATTTCAGCTCTGTCACAGAGTAGATAGGTGACCTGGAGTGACCGAGCCCTGCCTCCCACATCTGTAAACTGGGGAAAATAACATCCACAAAGTAAATACTGACATAATACCCACCTGCCGTTATTAAGCTAAATTAAATGAGATGGTATACAGCCAATTTTGCTGCAATGTTCATTACACTATGTACCATCATGCAATAAAAAACCCAGGGCTCAAGGGAAAAGACGCAATTGTTGGCACGGCACTCCAAAATCTCATCACTGACACATTTTCACCAAACGGATAGGAACTTAATAGAAATGGTAGCACAGCTTTACAAGTAGTAAGTGGATAAAAAATAAAATGCCTCAATAAATATGGCCCTTGCCCTTGAAAAAGACTCAGCGTTTGGAGCTCGTGAGTGATTGGAAAGTGGATAAAACTGGGTGGACCGCTGGACAGTTTTTATTATTATTGTTTTAAGTTTATTTATTTATTTTGAGATAGAGAGGCCAGGAGGAACAGAGAGAGAGGGCGAGAGAGAGAGGGAATCCCAAGCAGACTCCGCATTCTCAGCGCAGAGCCCGACTTGGGGCTCGAACTCATGAACCGTGAGATCGTGACCTGAGCCAAAACGGAGAATCGGGTGCTGAGTCCAGTGACTCACCTGGGCTCCCCAAATTGGGTGGCAGGTTGTAGCACAGGATGTGGACAGGAGGATACGACTCGTGTCCCACGCGAGGGACCTGGGGGCTAGTAGGTGTCACGGATGTTTGACGTGTGCGTTTCACGTATTCCCACGTGGCTCTGTTCCTGCGGATGCAGTTTTCTTTATTTATCTAATGTTTCTTGTGGACAAAATTCCACGAAGCCAACGCAAAATGTGTGTTGTCCTCAAATTGCTCCCTGATACATCAGTTGGGCTGGAAAACATTTGTGTTATAAAAATAAGCCTTGAATCAGAGCCGGCTGTAAGTAAAGTACGCTTAGCGTCCCTGGCCTGCGATAAACATTCAATAAATGTTTTCTGCTTTTCCTTTCTATTTCCACCCCTCTTCCCCATAAACTCTGATCTTCTTGAGGGCAGGCACTATGTTTTGCCCACATTTGTGCCCCCAGGGACTGGCATCCATTAGTCCATCGATAAGTACTGTTAGATGGTAAGGGCAGGATGGGCTGCAGCCTTTGGGGAAAAGGCTGCTGTGTTTGACAGAGGCTCGATCGCAAGGCGTGACTCAGTGGCCCTAATGCCTGAGGGCCTGCGGGTTAGTGCAGCCCCAGACCCGGCTGGCCCAGTGCCGGATCCTGCGCACTGACCTCCCCGGGAGCCTCCCCGGCAGGTGGACAGGCAGGTGTCTGTCACAGCGGGAAGTGGAGTGCTCCAGAAGTAAGAACGAGCCATTCTACAGCTCCTGAAGGAGTCTCAGGGAGGTGACAGTGTCGCGAGTTTGGTAAGTGACAGAGTCGGGAGCACGAGGGTGTGGAGAGCTGGCCGTGTTCTCCTGCGGAGCAAGGCGGGGATGGAACGGGCCGCCTGTCCTGCAGGGCAGGGGTGGGTGGATGAGGGACGGATGATGGATACCAAGTGCTGTCTGCTCTTGGCGGAGGGCACTCACTGCATCGGCACCGGACATCATTCTGCTCTGGCCCTAATAGAAGCATAACTATGGCCTTTCTCTGCCATGAGCAATTTCCTCGGCTCTGCTGACACAATGGGAAATATCCTCGGCGAGAGAATTAACTATTGGTGTCACAGGACTATTAGAGAAACAAACGGCTCGGCGCACTTCCTCTTCCTGCTGCAACCCCATCTCTCAGGCTGGCACGGAGCCCTTGCACAGGGGCCCGCTGTCCCGGCTTCCGAAGCGGAGATTGTTTTGAGGTGTCTGGAACTTGGTTTCGTAAGGTGATTCATTCATTCACTGTTTTGACACGTTCATTCACGGTCTGCATCCGCGTAAGGTTTTACCTGCGATTCACATGCGTGAGCTCCAGTCCGGGCTCTGCCTCTGAGCAGCTGTAAACTTGGGCAAACTCTCTCCGAGCGCCAGGTTCCTCTGGACCCATGTCCTCACCTGTAACATGGGGATCGTCATCATCAGTATAAGCATCATCACGGAAATACCTCCTCCTGCACTGGGTTGTTTGGAGAATTAGCTATGTTCACATCTCAAGTCTAGAAAACACTGTGCATACAGTAGGCAGGCCCTCAGGAATGTGACTTTCTTTTTTTATGTTGACTTACGTATTTTGAGAGGGAGCGAGAGCAGGGCAGGGGCAGGGGGAGACAGAAAGAGAATCCCAAGCAGGCTCCGCTGTCACCAAGGTGCCCGATGCGAGGCTCCATCCCAGGAATCTCAAGATCATGACCTGAGTTAAGATCAAGAGTCAGACGCTCAACCACCTGAGCCACCCGGCCGCCCCAGGAATGTGATTTTCTTTTCTTTCCAAGGGGGCCCCAGGGCCTGTGCTCAGCAGTGTGGGGAACACGGACAAGTGCCAAGGAGAGCCCTGTCTTCACGGAGTTCACGGTCTGGCCCACAGGGACCCATGGGCCTGTCTCCCAGCCTGCAGAATTATGCCCCAAATCCAATCCTGGAGAGACACCGGCCTCCCTTTCTCTTGAAAAACAACAACAGCAACAACCACAACAACAACCCACAGTGACCGACAAGTTTTGTGGTGAGGAGATGAGACCCCAAGTGCGAGGAAGTGTCCAAAGCTGTGCAACGGCCCTCAGTGAGCAGGCAACAAACCCAGCGTCTCAATAACACGTGCAGAGTGCTTTCAGGACATTTCGGAACAGGAGTCCGAGCTGCTCCCCAAGTAGATCCCTGTGCATCGGTCCCGCACACGGGAAGGAAAGAACCATAGAAACTGATGCACTTCGGGAAGATCACCCAAAATTAGCCAGCCATCTCTAAACGAAGTGTGACGTACGCTTCCTTGTTGGGGGGCGGCGTGCAGGGGGGTCATGGCAGCGACACATTCAACACTACGTGCATTAACTGTTGCTCCTGCTTTGGCTCCAAATGCCCATATTTGGCCACGTCTAACATCTAAAGGCCCGTTGAAGCAGAAATCAGAGAGCTTCTGAGGGTAGGAGTAAAAAACTCACCTGGAAATAATTGTTGAGTTGTTACTCTTGCCTGACCCTCAAATGCTTGTAGGGGCACAAAAAGAAGTCTCCGATGTGGTTTCTGGGAAAGATGGTGGTAAGGATTCGATGTTCCAGGTGTGGGCTCATGCCATGCATCAAAAGATCCCTTGCAAACGTTAAATCTTACATGTCGAAGGCATCGCTGTCACTCTAAGTCGTAGCGTGAGCTAAAATCGTTTTCCATTTGGGTACAAGAATGGCTTCCTAACCGGTCCTAATTGGTCTCATTACCTTCATCTCACGTCCCCCCTGCCCCCAACCCCATTGCCATCATCCACCATCTATGCAGCTGAAGTATCTCATCAGATCACTGATGAGATCACTCATCAGATCAAGAGTGATACTCCTCTGCTGGCCTGGCCACAAAGCCCTCCCTAATCGGGGTCCCCCTTCCTCTCTGACTTCAGCTTGGACCTCCGCCTTCCTTGCTCACTGGCTGTCCTCCTGTGCCTCAAACATCCCAACCTTAGGCATTCTTCTCATCATTTAGATTTTAGCTTCAAAGTCCCTTCCGCTCAAAGGCCTATTTTCTGAAAACAAATGCCCACATGGGTCATCTTTTGGTCACGTGCCTTGTTTTGTTTTTTGTTTTTTTTTTTATTGTCGTCCTGGCAACTGTTTCTATCTGAACTTACTCTGTTTATTTGTTTGCTAATTTATATATTGCCTGTGAATACCCTACCACAAAGCAGACTCTGTGAGAACCAGGGCCTCATCTGTCTTGTTTATACCATGTCCCCAGTGCCTGGAACGTGGAGGGCGTGCAATTAACTTTTATTGAATGAATGAGGGAATGAGTGAATGGGTAAAATAACTTGGTAGAGCCACAAGGCTTTGGAATGGTCTGGGGAAATCTGCGAAGCCTTTACAAAGAACAGAAGCCAGAGCGTCAGTGGAGACATGAATGGTTAACTAAGATGTGTCCCCGCAACTGAGTCATTTACCATTTGCTTCCCCACGTGGTTTGCCACAGCTGCTGCCGGAGGTACGTAAGTCATGCACAACATCGGTATGTCCACTCCAGATCAGATCCTTAAAATCCCAAGATGATCAGCCTAAGTCAACAACATGAGGCTGAGAGAAAAGTGCTGGGAGGGGGAAATGCAGCCATTCTTCATAATGAGTTGGCTCCCAGGGGTTCACCGTAGGCTTCCATACCCAGGTCGGTCTCTGCAGCAGCTTCAAGGGGTGGTAACTCCCCCTGGCAGTCAGGGGGACATCGCACAGAGGCAAACACAGAGGGTCTGGAGCTGGAGCAGGGTGCTTAGGTCACATTCCAGCTACTTGGGCTATGACTTTGGGAATGTCATTAAACGACTTTGTCCCTGGGCCGCCTCTTATGTAAATGAAAAGGTACATAATCTCCTCAAATGAAGGCGGAGATTAAGTGAATCAACTCACGTAAGGTGATTAGCGAGGTGGCTTGCACACAGGAAGTGCACAGTTCAAATTTACTACATTATTATTATGATTTTTGTACTAAACCAAGACTCAGAGAATGACGAGACTTCCTGAAGGTCGTGTAGTGAGCAAATGGCAGAACCAGGAGTCAAACTCAGATCTGGAACACCGTAAACCTGAGACACCTTCCTGCCCTCCTCCTAGGGACTCAGTCACTAACAGTCAATTCCATATAATTTATATACTTGGACCATTCTTTGACATTCATTTTCCTCAGAGGAGCAGTAGGCATCTAGAAAGCAGATTACCTGTGTGTAAAGCAGGATGTTTGGTGCTCAGACACATCTTGTCGATTCATGAACTTTGACGTAAAGCATCCATTTACAGAAACCATCCATTCTTCTTATCGCCTGATGATTCCAAAGGTGAATTTCCCTCTAAGCCAACATCGTTGGTGTCCCTGTGGCGTATGTTGCCTGATTTTAGTCTTTCTGGTTTTTTGTTTCAATACGAAAGAGCTCAGTCAATCGGTAAAGTCCCCAATGTGGTCTCTGCCATGAGCTAAAAGCATAACTACCATTTGATTGTCTAAAAAAGTAGCTTGGAGAGAAACACAGATCAGCCCCTGCCTTGAGAGTGCTTATCCTAATGAACTTCATCTGAACATGTGATTGTGCACCCAACAGTAAAAGGCACTTAGGTTACAGGGATGACTCCACCCTCCAAACCTAGAATCCCATGAGGGAATCAGTTATCTGTGAAATAATCACAAGATGGCGGGATAAATCCCGCAATAAAGGGAAGAGTAGGAAGGACCCACAGTTAGTGATGCTAAGAGCAGGCCCCTGGCCAGGCTAGGGGAAGAGGGAATTGGCCAGGTAGGGTCTCGGGGGTGGGCTGTCTGAAGAAGCTAATACCCGAATTGAATTTTGTACCATTTGTAGAATGACACCATCTAATGAGGGTGGACAGACTCTTCTGTAGCTAGAGGTGGGCAGTATTTTGAACAAAAACAGGGAGGCCTGATACATGAGAAATGAGGCAGCATGGGACATAACCAGCTTTGAATGGCTGGGCTGTGAAGGGTCAGGATGAATCTCTGAGCACTCTTCAGGTCCTGTTAGGGGTCTCGGACACTTCCCTGCAGGTAGAGCAGGAGTCCCTGAACAACAGTAAGGCAAGGCAGAACCACAGCAACAGTGGCATTTATTCATACTTTCTTATGAGCCAACACACAAATTTATGACCTTAGAGTTCTGGAGGTCAGAAGTCTCAAATGGATTGACAGAGCTGGTTCTTTCTGGAGACTCTAGGTGAGAGGCCATTTCCCGGTCTTTCCCGCTTGTAGGGACTGCTTGCCCTCCTTGTCTCAAGACCATACATCACCCCAGCCTCTGCTTGCAAGGTCACTTCTATTTATTTTTAACTTTTTATTCATTTTGAGAGAGAGTGAGAGAGTGATGGGAGGGCAGAGAGAGAGAGAGAGAGAGAATTCTAAGCAGACTCCGTGCTGTCACTGCAGATCCCGCCATGGGGCTTGAACTCACCAACCTTGAGATCATGACCTGAGCTGACATCCAGTCTTGGATCCTTAACCGGTTCAGCCACCCAGGTGTACCCACTCCTCGTTTTCTAACTCAGACCCTTCTGCCCTTGTCTTACAAGAACACTAGTGATGTCTTGGGCCCACCTGGATAATCCAAAAAATATTCCCATCTCAAGATCTTTAAAGATCTGTGTTGTTTTAAGCCACTAAGTTTGTGATAATTTGTTACAGCGGCAATAGGAAGCTAATACATGGAACCAGATCTTAAAAAATTATCTTTATTTTACTGACGAAGAAACTAACTCTCAGAGGGGGTAATTTGTCCAAGGGCACCCTGCTCACAAAAGGTAGAACTGGTGTAACAATTAAACAGGGCAAATCCATTCTCCAAGGACAGCTTATTCTGTGCGAACCCACAGTTCTCTCGACTGAATTGAATGGAGATCCTTTCTTGTCAGTTTCTTCCTCTCGCTGTTCTTTATGAAGCACCCTTTATGCAGTCCTTATGCCCACCAACGTGCCATTCTTCACAGAATAAATGAGAACGGAGAGATCTTTTACTCCTGCCAAAAAACCTAAAAGCGAGGAGGAAAAACACGGGTTATTAACATCTCAATGAGATTAGAGAATCTGAGTTTAAAAATTAGATTGGGTGATAAAAAGCACATTCTTCATAAATATTTAACCTCCGTCAGCATGACGGTAATTAGAGAGCTGAGGGGAGCTCACTGCTGGTGACGGGCTGCCCCTATCTCTGAAAGGGAAGGTCTCTGTGGCAGCTTTATCATTCCTCTTTAAGAAATAAATTATTGGAGTCCACGAAAATGAAATACTGCACCGGCACCAACATTTTATTTGAAATGTCCCCCAAATGAGGCTTCTTCAATTGTTGAACTCCAGCAAATCTGCCTCCTATTTTAAGGCTATAACGGACCTGAAAGCTATATGTGGTCATCTCAAACAGTTCTCCCATTTCATTCTTCTTTATTCTTTTGGTATGCCTCTTGCAGTGGATTGATTTCAGTAATAGCCCCAACTTGTTCAAGCCTCCCTCAATGCACACCCCACGGTAGTGCCCTGTGACACTGACTCTGACTCCGGGCTTGGCCATCGGCTTGCTTTGGTCAAGAAGTGGTAGCGAACAGGAGGCAAGACTTGAAAAGTCCTTGCCCAATAACGCTTACCCTCTTATCCTGCTCTTCCAATCCTGAATGGGACAAGCTTCGACATGCCTATTAGACGATACAAGCCATGTGGTCCAGTTGCCTTGTCACCCCACATGGGAACCAGCCAACTGGCACACATGAAATTTGGACACCTTACACTATCCAGCCCCAGAAAACCACCAGCTGTCTGCTGACCACTGACAGATAAGCGAAACCAGCTCGGCCTTGGACAGTCGTGTGGCTGAGCCCAGCCTAAAGTGCCAATCTGCAGAACCAGAAGTTAAAACAAAACATTGTTTTAAGTCACTAACTTTTAGATTGGCTTGTTATGCAGAAAGCTGAAACTAATATACTCATCTGCATTCAAGTATACTCTTGGCGTCTTCGCTGCTAAAATATGCACAATACAATAATACCAGGAAAAAGAAATATATCATAACCCATTCATTCTTGCAAGGCAGCTACTTTGCAAAAACTAATGTGCATCATTGAAGGGAACAACACCTTCAGCGGTCACTAGCTTTCTCTATCATCCTCCCTACCTACTCTCAGCCCAGATCCACTTTTTTTTCATGTTTATTTATTTTTGAGAGGGAGGGGCAGGGTGAGGCGCAGACAGAGAGGGAGACACAGAATCCGAAGCAGGCTCCAGGCTCCGAGTGGTCAGCGCAGAGCCTGATGGAGGGCTTGAACTCCCGAACCACGAGATCATGGCCTGAGTTTAAGTCCGATGCTTAACTGACGGAGCGACCCAGGCACCCCAAGCCCAGCTCCACTTTTCTAGCGATTTCTCACAAAGGTTGCCAACTGATGCTGTTCTACTTTTCTAATTCCCACTCTCGATTCACTTCAGTATGAATTCCACCCGAGCTGCTTCACTGAAACTGTTTTTACGAGGTATTTGTCAGGACTCTACCATTTAATGACAAGCAACAGAAACCCAAATTGAACAAATGCACAAGGCCAAAAGGAAAGTTGTAACAAGGATCCGCGGTACCTCACAGAACCCAACGATGGAATCCAACAAACACCTCGGCCACCAATGGAGCCACCCCTTGTTATCTGTGTACCTCACCTTTGGGTCTCTTCGCATGTTTGGTTCTCTCTTCTCTGTTGCTGCAAACAGGCGGTCTCTATTTCTGAGTCTGTAAGACAGAAGAAATGGTGGCAGCTAATAGTGTTTGGGTTGCATCACTTCAGGTCAAGACAACAGCCAGGCCCATCATCCCTCGGATGGATTCCACATTCCCTGAGGACCTTTTCAATTGATCCAACTTGAGTGAGGCACCAATTTCTTCACTAACCAATAGTGGCCAAGGTTTGGTGCCATACTGTGTAATCACACAGACTCTCTCATGGTGACCTTGTAGATGGGATGCGTGGAGGGAAGGACAGATCTCAGAAAAGATCCAGAAATGTGGTGGATATGAGACAAACAAAGCTAGGAGCATCCACTATGATTCACCTCTTGGTTTCCGATCACATAGTCTTTCATATGCACAATTTCAAAACTTTCCCACTCTAAATGAATAAAAACCTTCCCACCATGAGTTTTGATAACAACTCTCGGAGTTGCAGCTTTATTATTTTTTATAGACTTGTATAATTAATGTTTGTCTGCCCCGCTCATTTATATATGCATGAAGGCAGGGACCAACTTGTTGCTTAGCTCAGAGTCTGGCCCATGTTAGGAGCCCAAAACAATGTTTGCAAATGACTGAAGGAACACCAAGTAATTTTTAGGTTTGGCATCTAGAAATAATGATGTGGATAACTGAATTCTGGGTCCACAGTATATCTCTGTGTGTGTATGTGTGTGTGTATGTGTGTGTGTGTGTGTGTGTGTGATGAACAAAATGAGACAACACCTAAATTCATACAGCTAATATATGGTAAAACCTGAGCTTTGATACTTATATTTTTTATTTCAGAATACTTTTTAACTATTTTGTTCTATAGATTTTTCCAAACATACTGATATACAATGGTGAAGGAGACGCAGGAAAAACAAGGAGGAAAGTTGATGTAGCTTATGCTGAACATTGATCCAGAGCATAAACCACATTCTGTTGGACAATTACAGTGAGATCAATGACAGGATGAATGGAGCCCATGGAGATGAACTTCATGAATCACTTCTTTTGATCAAGGAATGAGACTCAAGGTCAACTATATGGCTGCACCCAATTCTGTTCACTGGGAGATTTCTTTTGTACATAAACTTTCAGGGTTTGATGCTGGAAGTCTGTATTATCTACTGTAGAATATTGGCCCTGCTTTGACCCACATTCTGCCTGATTAGGAAAGAAGATTTCAAAACTTTGGTCCCCAAAATGAGGGACACTGTGGAAGTTTTTCTGGAGAGAAATGCTGGTTCTGATAGCCTTAAGTTATCTGACTCCTCCCAGATATCACTAATCTACATCTCTATTATCATACACAATTGCCTGGGGTCTCTAATTAGGAGTAGAAAGTCCTTTCCTTAGTAAAGATATTTTCCTGTCCTAATATTCTTTTTTTTTTTTGCTTTAATTTACAATATCTTAAATTGGATAATACTCCTCTTATTGTATCTTCCAGAAGGCCATACATAACTGCACACACATATTCATGATGACCTGACGAAATACTTCTAAGCTTTAGTTTCAATACATACATCCAAGACCCCAGATGAACAGACAATAGTTTTTAATATTAGTTCCGTACAACACAACAGACATGGCAAGTTTCCTGGTCCGGGAGAAATACTTTGTCATTCCTCCCACTATCCATGACCCTACCAGTTCTGAGCACCTGCTGCTTCTAAGACTACTTGTGGTAAATGCATAGTATAGTGGCTTAGAGCATGAAATGTGGATCCAGAGTACCTCTGTTAAGACGTAGCTCTGCTCCTCACTGGCTTCATGACAGTAGGCAAGTTATTTGACCTTTATGTGCCTCAGTTTCTCTGCCTACGATATGGGTTTAATAATAGGGCCAGTGTACACGTTCAAGATGAAATAGTTTGTAACTTTTTCATAATATATGTTAGCTACCGTAGCATAAATTCGTTTATTTGTCAAAATATTCATCTTATAAACAAAATAAATCAACCTTGAATTAGCTGAGGCATAAAGAAGGATTTATTGTAATGATACAGGTTTATGAAAACTAAGATTAGAATGAATCTAGAACAATGGAGAAGTTGGACACACAAACTCATATACCAGTATGCATTTTTCTTGCTGTAGACAAGCTTTCTCTTTTTCATGGTTTGAATGAAGCAAAATGGCCACAGTCAACTTTCTTGATGTATTTCCACTCAACGCAAGATAGCAGACGAACTTGGCTTGAATATTGATTTCATTCCCAATTGCTAGCTACATATTCTTATGGGTATGGTTTGGGCCAGGTGCTTACCCTTGACTCAAGCAACTGTGGCTGGGAGTCAAGATGAAGTTATACCAGTGGACATTTCCCAGAGTAACAGTATAGACTGAAGAGGGAGGGAAGGTGCTTTTTCACAAAGGAGCAGAGGTGTAGAGCACAGTGCCCAATAAAGAAGAAAAGAACAATAGTTTTCTACCCCAGACTCAGATAATCACTTTGTGGTGGAATCTAAAAAATAGTTTTCAGTCTTCTTTTTACTTGATTTCTCAAAGGCGAGGCAATTAATCAAATTCTCTTGAAATACTGTGTTTATTTGAAGGCTGTATTTCTTTCTTTCTTATTTTTTTAACTCTTTCAATGTCATTTCTATGCCTATATTCTATGCATCTTCCTCCACCATTCCATATTTGAATGTTGATATTTTTCAAGATTTTCTCTTTATAAGTACCTTTGTCTTTGTGTATTTTCTTCCAGGCGATCTCATTCACCACCAGTTTCAAAGGGCTTCTGTATGCTGATAACTCCAGATTTCTATCAAGAGTTCCAGACTGTCCACTCAATTTCTGCACTGCAAGTTTCTCAGCATGTCAGATCAAACAAATCCAAGCAGAACTCCAGGCTTCCCTTTTGAACTTGCTCCTGATCCATTACTCTACCACGTGACATTCTATGTACATTCTCTCCAGAAACAGACATAACAGAGCATAACCGACCGCACTGGGGCATCTATTTTATTGAAAGCCCCATTTATAGCAATTCTAGAAAGATCAAGGAAATTCCTGAATTCAGAGATAGAGTTTAATGGAAAAGATTCCATCAAATGTCAAAGAGGTAGTTCTTTTAAGGTCATTAACGTGCCTTTGTTTCTCCAAAGCTGAGATGTTGCCTGATAGCATAAGTAAATATAGGAGATGTGAAGTCTAGTCATTTATATATTGTCTGTAACTTTTCATGGGAATCCTTTGAGAAATGAGTTCTCATGGGAATCCTTACGTAAATGAAGATTGATCTATGACATTCAGGGATGCTAGGAGACATAAATGACACAGTTAAGAAAGTGGTAGAACTGGGATTTGAAGCCATCTAGCTCCAAGGGAGATGTGCAAAAATAAATGAATAAATAAATAAATAATAAAAATGAGGAAGTTGGGAGTTTCAGAGTCAGGATATTCACAGGAATGTCTAAGTCATAATCAGAAAATTTCTCCAGCCCCTGCACCGAGGAAAGGGTGTGGTCCTTAGTAGTAACGATGTACTTGTGTATTGACTGCATAGGGAGCCACTACATCGTTAAAGTCCCTGAAATTCATCATGGCAGCCCAAGGGTGCCAATGAGGCTGGAAAAGGAGGGTCCTGCAGACAGCTTTCAGACAGGCACTTGAGGTGGAAAAGAGGCAAATTACCACTCTTCTAGGGAACATCTCTTTCTGTGACTGAATTTTTAATTTATGGAGAGCATAAAGGAAAATATTTTTGTATAGGAAACCCCAGCACGTTTTCTAAAGATGTGTACTTTTCTTATAGAAAAAGGGATATGCGACTTAGTGGGGCAAAAATGAATTTTTATTAGGGAAAATGTATTTTAGCATTTAAATGACACCATTTGAATCCTGGGATGACACATTTGGAAGGTAGCCTAGAAATAATCCAACTCAATCCCCTCATCTTACATTTGTGGATACAGTCAAGGGACGTGAGGCATGGGACAAGTTTGTGTGCAGGGAGAATTGTCGTACCACCACAGACCCCAGGAATTAACATGCAGACTTCCCCTTCTATCAGCTTGTTAGAGCAAGTGATATCATTAATCTCCTCTAACAAAGGAATCCATCTTAAAAGTAATCACATGTCCCTTAATTTTGATTATTTTCCCATGATACTAAATAATGAATAATTAATTCACATTCACAAATACACATTAGAAAATGTAAAAATATAAGGTGATATTGAAGACGATGATGGTGGGATGGTGATAATAATGGTAAATAATAATAATACCTCTGCAGTTCCTTTTTTGTTTGGTAGGTAGTTCATGATTCCGAAATTCCCGCGTTACGTGTGTTAAGTTATGAAAATGATATTTTTGAGAAAACCCTTAAAAAATAAAGACTCACTCCCAGTGCTATCACACATAGATAGTCATTATTATTATTTGCGTGCAGATTGTTTCTGTTTGTTTCGTCTAGAGATGTAAGGTCAAAAGCAGAGGTTAAGAACGCTGGCTTTCCCTTGGGAGAGACAAATTTCAAATCTCAGCCTCATGCCTGGAAGCTGTTGACTTGGATGCGTATTCCGACGCCTCAGTCGTGGTTTCCTCCGCTGTGAGGCCAAGGTACTAACTAGCAGGTTCTGAGGATTTAATTGTGAAGCATCCGTCCATTCCAGGGACAAAGCACGTAGAGCTCTTAGCTATTGTTATTTTAATATATGTTTACAATCTACTCTTGAAAAATATAGCATATATTGATATCCATAATGTATCTTAATATATACATGTCTAACCTCTCGAGGAAATTGCACATTCTACTTTATTTAAGGTGCCATTTATGTTAAGAAGTTTTCATGATATAACATTCACATTTAAATGTCATTTTTACAGCTAAAAATAAAAAGATACGAGTAATCAACCCTCTTTGTTGACATTTAAGGTCTTTCAAAAGTTTGCAACTATGAATAATGCTGTGATGAATGTGTTTATATATACTGACTTTGTAAGGATACATTTCAGAAGTGGAACTACCATGTCAAATATGATGGATATTTATAAAGCTTAGGAGGCACATTGTTGGATCGCTGTCCCAAGGGGTTACAACAATTTACACAAAAATTAGCAATGCCTGACAATTTTCTCGTCTTTTAGTACACTTGAAAGAATTCCATACCAATATTAAAAAAAAACAACAACAACAAAAACGACTTGGAGAATTTGATATTGAAGCAAAGAGATTTCATTGTGATGATTTCAATTTCGTATGACTTTGACGACTGGTGTGTTTGAACATCTTTGCATTGCTTTTTAAACCAACGCATTTCTGCCATGGAGGAGATACTATTTTTTTTATTTATCTATAGACATCCAAGCATGTTTCTTATTGATTTGTTTGAGCTATCTGTTCAATGTTGATAACAACCTCCTCCATGTTCGCTACACATATGATTTCCCAGTAATAGATTTACATCACCTCTTTCCATACCCTGAGTTTCTTTGTTTATTACTTTGTTTTAATTTATATTTGCTCTGATCTGAACATTCCGATGAGTTTATGTGCTAAATGCAAAAATGTTAAAATTTAGGAATTATATTTCTGGTATGCACGTTTTGTTCCTTTCATCTGTTTGTTTAGGCCTAGGTCAAAATCACACCCTTTTTCTCGTTGTACCTTTATCGCATTTTAATATCTGATAAGATTAGTTCTCCCACGATGGACTTCTGTTTGGAAACAATTCTCTGCTATTTTTACATTGTTTTTCTTTTTAACAAGATAAATTTGGATTAATCTCTCCTAGTTCAGGGGACAATCTGTTGTGATTTTCATAGAAATTACCTTCTACTTTAAAACAATTTGAAAATAAATAAGAGTTTAGAGTCTTTAGTCTTCTCATCCAGAAATATGCTCTATAGGCCGATGACTCAAGTATTATTTTATACTTTCCAATAGTATTTTGTACTTTGACACAAATAGCCTTACATATTTCTTACTGAAATTACCTCTGAGGATTTCATTCCTCTGGCTATGGTTAATGGGATGTTTTCTGATTATGTATTTTTAAATCTAGTTTCTGCTGCCTATATGTCTGCGGTACTGTCCTTGACCTCCACAGTTCTTTGGGTGACTCCTTCAGGTAAAAAGTGCCCGCATTAGTTATCTTTGGCTGCACAGCAAATTTCCCCTAAACCGAACGGCTTTAGATGACACCATGTATTATCTCACGTTCTCTGTGGGCCAGGCATCTGCACGTAGCGTAGCTGGGTCTTCTGGCTCAGGATCCCTCAGAGGCTGTAATCAAGACAGGATGACCTGTGTCCTCTTAAGGCGTGGCAGCAAGATTAAACTCTTGGAAGCTCAATCACTTGGCTTTTGGCAAGATTGAGTTCTTTGTGGGTAGTCGGGCTGCAGGCCTCAGTTACCTGTCAGCTGTTGACTACTGGCCCTCCTCAGTTTTGCGGCAATCTGGATGTCCATGGACAACTTGCTTCCTAAGAGTGAGAAGAGCCAGGGAGACAGAGGAGGAGGGGCTTGGGGAGGGAAGGGAAGGCAGCAAAATGAAAGTCACAATTTTCCTAACCTCTTCTAGACAGTGACATCCCATCACTCTTGCCGCGTATTCTGTTGGTTAGAAGTCAGTCACTGGGTCAGTTCCCGTCCATGCTAAAGGGGAGGGAGGTACACCTGCAGTGAAAACCAGGAGGGTGGGGACCCCTGAGGGTCAATGAAGAAGCTGCCTCCTGCATTGCCTTTTGAATGATTTAACAAAGGCGGAAGCCCAACTATAATTTTCAGTCCAAGGAATCTACTGCATTTACTGCTAGGTAATCCAAACAGCAGTTCACTCTCTTAGCAAAACTCATAAAGATTGGGCCTCTCCAGATAGGAGGTCCACAGCTGGCTGTCAAAACCTCTGGGGGTTGTTGCAGAACTTTTAGCCGAGCTGACCACGATGCCCACCCCCCCCCCCGGGATCACGCCCAACCCAGAGGATGGCTAGCTCTCAAGTGATCACAGTGGGCCAGGCGCTACTCCACGTTCCTGTTTTCTCAGACATTCTCAAACAGGGAGGAGGGAGTTTAGGGGACACAGCTGAAGAATCCTGTATCAACTTGCAGTGTATATGAAATGGAGATGGTGTCCCCCAACTCCTCCCCCCGCCTCCAAACCAGAGCTGGATTGTACTTTGTTAGTGAAGAATTAAGTTGCTGTCTCTTTCATTTCTTTTGAAATAGAGAATCGAAAGTTCAAGGGGTCTCTCCGGTGTTCGGAAGTTTGCCATCCAGGACTCTATAAGCACTACACGGAATGATACTAATCGCTTAAGGGAGTTCTTTGAAACTGAGAGCTTTCTTCCATCTTCAAGGAGACAGAAATGGAGTCAATGATTCTTTCTTGCAACAATAGATACTTTCTCCTGCACCCAGTTGAGAGGAGAAAATGAAAGAAGCGTGAAGTGAGAATTAACCGGGCCCACGCTGGACTGCCCAAGTAGGGTGATAACGAGCTACAGAGCTTTAAACATGTCTCTCCTTATTATCATACTCATGCCGTCATGATACCTATTTCCTGAACCAAATGCAGAATGAGTATTGCTCAGAATACTGAGCAAGTATTGCTATGAATGAATTCATAGCAATTCTTTGCTATGTTATGTTATCAGCCCTAGCAAATGAATATAGAAAGTTTCAGCCAAAGAACCAGAAGTGGGGTAAGCGATGACCAGGCCTTCCGCTAAGAAGGAACAGGCTCAGTTATGGCAGCTCTAAGAGACTAAGACAGGGCCAAACACGTGCCCCTACTTCAGATCAGAGAAGTCCAACATGGTTTTTGCTAGAGGTTTGCTCAGAATTCATTCATCCAACCATCCATCCCACACACATTTGCTGAGAACCTGTTACGTGCTAGGTATTGTTCTTTAGCCTAGAGATTTGGCAACAAACAACCCAATGTCTTCGTTAAGAGATACAAGCAAACAGACGCATACATGGGTTCAGTAGTGATATGTGATAGGTTAATGTATGCGATGATACAGGTGATTAGGCAAAGCTTCTCTGAAGAACATAATGCGCGTAAAACAATAAACATGGCGCTTAGCACGTACTAGGTGCTCAAAATGGCAAATTCCAGTGTGGCCCTAGAACCATCATGCTAAGCGGCTAAAGTTCGACATACGAGAAGCACTAGATATCCTGTCCATGTTATTTTATATTTTGTGAAACCCCGAAAATCTTAAAAGCAGCCTTAGGGTATCCGCGTCGCTTATACTTTATCAATGGGGAAACTGAGGCCAGGAGAGGGGAAGTGACTGAGCTGAGGTAACAGAATTTGGTTTTAGTCCAAAATACTCCAACCCCCGAGTGAAGTGGGTTCTGTATTGATGCATCAGCGTCTGCCTGGGCGGCTGGAGATATTAAAGCTCTGGCATCTGTGAGATCAGCTTTTCCTAGTTTTGGAACCAAAGAAACCCTGGCCCGGAGTCTACTGACTCCTGGCTGACAACTCTCACATCTTGCCTAGCCCCTGCCCCATGCATGGGGAGGGGCAGCCATAGGGGTGATTACGGTGGAGAAATAAGCCGGGGACGGGGGAGAGAGGCATGAGGAATCCTTCCAACACAGTCTCGTTCCCTCTCTCCCACGCTGTCCATCCAAGTCAAAGCTCAGACCTGGCCCCGTTGCTCCCCTGCCTGCCTGGTGGCTCCTCTTTGCCATCAGGACAAAGCCACATTCCTTCTGTGAAGAGGTGACTCATGATCTGGCTCCTGCTCCCTCTCCACTTCTCCTGGCACAGTTTGGGAAACCAAGCTGGCAGTCATTCCAGAAGTCTACTGTGCTCCTTCATGCCTTTTGTACTTCTTCTACTCTATGACTGCAATATCCCCTTTTGCTTCTGATTCCCCTAAAAAATGACTGTTCATCCTTTGCCCCTTGGCTGTGACATTGCCACCTTTGGCCAGGGCCTGCCAGGAGCTTAGCCCTGTGCTGAGTCCTTCTCTTTCCCTCACAGTCCTATCACAGTGCCTGACACCTTGCACCCCAACACCACCTTTGGTCTCTTTCCTGGTTTGTCTCTCCCACTAGACCATTATGAGGTCACATAGGCAGAGACTGTGTTTGGTTCACTATGGACCTCAAGGGCCTATAGCTTGTGCTTGGCATAGAGTGAGGCATCGAAGAAATATTTGTTGAATCAACCACGGGATGGATGATTGGATGGTAACCACGGCCACGAGGTCTGATCACTAAGTTAAGATTTGGAGGAGTCAGGGCACAGCATGATTATGAAACAGTTTTGGGGGTGTGTATGAGTTTTCTCCAGGCCTGGATCTTGATCCGTGGACCTCTAGCAAAAACCATGTTGGACTTTTCTGATCTGAAGTAGGGGCACGTGTTTGGCCCTGTCTTAGTCTCTTAGAGCTGCCATAACTGAGCCTGTTCCTTCTTAGCGGAAGGCCTGGTCATCACTTACCCCATTTCTGGTTCTTTGGCTGAAACTTTCTATATTCATTTGCTAGGACTGATAACATAACATAGCAAAGTACCACAAACTGGGTGACTTAATGAAAGGTGCTTTATTGTCTTACAGTTCTGGAGGCCAAGAGTCCAAAATCAAGGTGTTGGAAAGTTCGATTCCTTCTGAGGGTTATGAGGGAAAGATCTGTTCTAGGATTGTCTGCCCTCTGTACTTGTCTGTGTCCACGTTTGCCCTTTGTAAAAAGACACCATATTGGATTAGGGGCCCACCCTATCCCAATATTACATCTGCAATGATTCCATTCCCAAAACACATCACAATCTGTGGTTGTGGGGGTTAGGATCCGAACATCTGAATTCTGGAGGGGATAAACTATATAACAGGGTCTATAGGGGGCTAAATAATGTTCCTCCAAAGTTCACGTCTACCCCAAATCTCAGAATCTGGACTTCGGTGGAAATGGTGTTTTTACAGATATCATTCATTAAGTGCTTAATTGATGACAGTAACTTTCTGTTCTTTAGGTCCTCATTGTGCGATGCTTTGTTCCAGCAGCTAACAAGGGCCTGCATTTGAGATGAGAGAAGTCCAACACAGTTTTTGTCAGAGGTCCAGGGAGCAAGATCTAGTCCTAGAGAAAGGGGACATGGGAACCAGATTCCACAGTCAGGGTTCACGGATTGAGTATCAGACCCAAGAGGAGAACAGAGTGACTAATGGTTAACCGTGTGGCTTTGGCCATTAGAGTTCTGGGTTCATATCCCAACTCTATTACAAAGCAGGTGAACCTGAGAAAATGATTGAAGCCTTCAGGGAGTTTGATTCCATGTCAGGTGAGGATAACAGCCTCTGCCTCCTACGACCAAAGTGAGGAATCAGAGATAATGTGTTAAAAGTGCTTCGCAAGCACGTGATCAAAGTAACTGGGAGAGACATGGAAATAGGAAGCTTCCTAAGGTAGACTGGCCATGGTGGAGGTGTTTATGTAGGGCTTGCAGAGTGATGCCCACATGGGCCTACTAGGCTGGGTCACTCCTGCACCACAGGCAGAAGGACCCTGGGCTCCCTCCAGGTCTCAGTAGGGTGGGGAAGGAGCTCTTTACACCAACAAGGGCATTAGGCTCTTCTAGCTGTGTGGGGTGTCTGGCTGTGGGCCAAATCTTCAGGAGGCTGCCATATTTTCTGCTTCTGGGGAGGGCAGGAGAGGTGCCAATGTTCTCCCTCCTGAGCGCTCCACCCTCGCCCAAGCAACAAAAGGGTAAACAATCCTAACCCTCGCAAAACCTAAAACGATCCTTTTGCCAAGTTAATAGTCCCTATTCTCTTTGTTTGTCTGCATTCTAAACTCCCGGGACACTGTTTCCAGGCACATTGTTTAACAGACAGACGCAGCCTCCATAGCAATGACTGGCCAGGGGTTGAGGCCCTTTGTCAGAGAGCACTCTGTCTTGGGCGGGAAGGGGTCTGATTTCATCATCTCTCCTGAGCCCTGGGATAGTCCTCTGATTTCCTAGGAAGTTTCTTTTAATAGGAAAGGTGCTAATGCCTCTATTTTACTTCATTACGCCTTACCGCCTGCCCTTTTTGGCTTCTCATTTCCCTGAAATTTTCTGGAACACTACTGCCCTCCCACCCCACTAAGACTTCAGGAAATATAGGAAATTAGTGGAGAAGGTAAGAAGGTTGGCACCAAATTTTACCATGGGAGAAATTCAGCTAACCACGAATTCCCCCACCCAGTGCGTGACAAACAACTTTAAATTCCTCCCACGCCCAACAGCCTTGGCCGCCACCACGGACAAGCTCTTCAAGGCAAGATGGCAAGAGGTGTCATGAGGCTACTCACTCACTCCTGGAAAAAATGATTCCGAACGAGACACTCCTCCCAGGGAAGTCAAGCGGCTCTCTCAAGGGCCCTGAAGTCAGAGTCAAAACGGCTTCACCCCGATGCGCTGTGTGCCTGTAGGCCTGCCATTCTAAACCAGGGGCACTGACAGAAAATGAAAAGAATTAGCATTCCAGGTTGGCAGCTTAGGCAGAAGTGAGTCTCTGCCTTTCCAGCAGAACAATAAAGCCCAGGTGCTGGATGCACCTGAGACCCACCGGTTTCAATCTAGGGCGACGGGGGTCGGTAACTTGTCCGTGATAGTCATAATAATCGTGACAACAATGCTAAACTTTGCGCGTCTGCTTATCGAAGACCTACGGCAGGTCGGAGACCGTGCAAACCATCCTGCATATGCGTTCTGCAGGCTGGTTTGGAGATAGGGGACTGAACCTTTCCGAGGTCACACAGCTGTGTTGACCAGGAGCCCGTCCCGGGCCCCTCTGATTTGTAAACCTATGATCCGCCAGCTCCTGCCGCATCAGAAGGCAGTGGGGGAGCGTGGTTATGCTTTCATCGGGGCCCGGTGGCGGCGGCCTTTGGATGCCCACCCCTCCGGTCACTTGCCTGTGACGCTGGCCAGCCATCAATCACGTTTCTCAGTGTCCTCGGCTATGAAATGGGAGTCCATTTGTCCCTCCCTCTTACACACATTTGGTGAGTGCCTATTCTCTGCCAGGTGCTGGAGATCTAGGAAAAAGCCGGAGAGACTCCAGCTCCTGAATCCTGCCTTCTGAGAGCTAGCTGGAGGAAGGGGGAAATGAACAAACCCTTAAGTGAACCCTGCCGCACAGTACTTGGCTGTTAGTGGGGAAAGGAAGGCAGGGAAGGGGGATCAGAGGTGCAGGGCGGGAAGAAGGCGGTGGGGCAGTCCTGTAGCAGGTGTCCAGGGAAGTCCTCCCTGAGAGGGGGGCATCCGAGCAAGGACTGAGGAGGTATGGAAGTAAAAGCCCAGATCCATGTGGGAACAGCATTCCATGCAGAGGAAACGCCCAGGAGCGTACCTGGCAGAGTTGAGGAGAGCCGGGGGAGGCCGGCGTGGCCGCGGAGAGAGGCTGGACTGAATCCAGAGGGGAGTGAGGTGGCCGGGGCCCCCACAGGGCTGAGTTGCTGCGGCTGGATTTCACTCTACGTTGAGGAACCACCGGAGGCTTTGAAAAGGTACCTGATGGGATGTGACCTGTATTTTCAAAGTGTCGTTCTGGCTCCTAGGTGGAGAAAGGACTATGGGGTAACAAGTTCAGGGACAGGGAGGCTGCAGCCACGAGCCGGGCCAGAGGGGATGGTAGCTCGCATGCAGATGGGGTGATGGCTTGGGAGGGGTGTGTGGTGGTCAAATTCTGGATATGGTACGATATTAATCGAACGCACCTCCCAGGACTGTGGTTGCCAAGAGTAATTGAGTTGACATAGACAAAGCGTTTCCAGTAACGTCCTAAATAAGGGTTAATTGTGTTTCTCCCCTTGTTGGTAGAACCAGCTGGAGACACCTAGGAAATTGTCGTATTATAAAGTCTGTGCTTCTTCCATCCCTCTCCTCCTCCTCTTCCTCATGTTTTCATTCACGTGTCCCTTCACGGCCCGATATGTATAATGGTTAACTACGTGGAGTTGCATTTCAGGCCTGGTTATGCCATCTGACAGCTGTGTCACCTTGAGTACGACCAAGAGTCTCAAGTCCTCTGAGCCTTAGTCCTTCTCCCTAAAGTGGGCAGAGCAATGGTACCTACTGCGGGGGATCGATTTGAAGACTGAACTGATTTGTGTGACACCCTTAGTCTAGTGCCTAAAGTTGGAATCCTCAGTAAGAGCCGGTTATTATTATGTGTTGTATTACTGAATTTGTGTTAGCAGTTCGTAAGGGTCGTGCTGTATCTAGAAGATGCAACAACGTCGGGGCGCCTGGGCGGCTAAGTCGGTTGGACTCTTGATATCGGCGCAGGTCGTGGGATTGAGCCCCGCGTCGGGCTCTACGCTGAGTGTGGGGCTTGCTTGGGAATTCTCTCTTTCTCCTTCCCACTCTCTGTCCCTCCCCCTTCAAAATAAATAAATGAAAACTTAAAGAATGTCCTTTAAGAAGATGCGATACCCCTAGTCCTCTGACAGCTCATATCCAGGGGAAGCAGCCCACAGAAGAAGACCAGAGTACGCACAGAGAAGTCATACAGAACAGCATAACGGAAGAAAATATGGTGTGTGGCCAGGGTGTTGCCCTGTGGTACAAAATCTAGCCTATGAGTTCAAGGAAGGCTTCCTGGAGGAAGTGATGTTTAAACGCAACCCTGAGGCATCCGTCGAAGGCAGTCAGGAAAGCTGGGAGTTGGGTGAGGTTTCCCAACAACGTTTGGGCCAAGGAAACAACATGAGCACAGACCCTGAGGAGGCAGACGGCATGATCCAGTCAGACACGGAAAGCTGTCTGGGGGACTGGCAGAGAATCCCCGTCAATCAGGTGTTTATCAGAGCCGCGCAATGAATGAGATGTGCGTAAGCTGTGACGCTGTGGCCCCTCCTTCGCAATTCCTCTGTTTAGTAGAACGGGGTTTCAGAAGGACTTCCTGACTGTAGCACCTGTCTTAGTGATGTCAATTGGGGGGAAAGAGAGAAGGTTCACCACCCTCCTCCCAAGATGGCTTCTCCTCCCGTGTCCCACGACCACCCCCTAACTGCCATTTTGCTAATGGCTTCGGTAGCGCCCTGCAAGGCCAGCAGGTCTATTTGCCAGCTTTTTCTTCTGTAGCCCTCTGCCCATCGCATGCACACACACACACACACACACACACACACACACAGAGGCCCTCATTCAACCAGACACAGAACTGTGTCCCTCCACCTCCAAAAAGCCTCCTACCTTCTCCCTGTCTTTCTAATCCCACTACCATGACCCATGACTGTGACGTCACTCATCCAGAGGCTTACAAATGCCCAACTCCTCCTTTGGGCCCGTCTGTGCCTCGGACAGGCCAGTGGCTACCACACCTTTGCTGTCAGATTCATCTTCAAAGCAGGGGTCAGCAAATTTTCTCTGTAGAGGGTCAGATGGTAAATATCTTACGTTGTATGGGCTACAGGATCAGTGTCTCCACGAGTCCGCTCTGCCATCCCAGTGCAAAGCAGCCAGAGAAAGGAATGGGCGTGGCTGTGTCAGTTGCACTTTATTCACCGAGTCAGGCAGAGGCCAGAATTGACCCTGTTCGAAAGCGAAACTTAGCATCACCCAGCAACCGCTTCCCGTGCCTTCCAGAGTCGTGGCGTCAGCCTGAAGTTAAACACACTTACTACCTCTTCTCATCTGCTTCAACCTCTTTTTTCTCTGGAAAGGCCCTGCCTCCACCACCACTATTCCCCACCTGCCATCTCCTCTCCCCATAGGCCTCTACCTTCCTCACCAGCAAATATGCTCTATCTACTGAACATACTCACTGTCCTGTCTAATTGGCTTGTTAAAATCTTGCTGATCTTTCAGGGCCATCTCTAACCTTGGTTCCATTTCCCAGGGGTCTGGATCACAGCGAGAGTTTATCCCAGAGGGTCAGGAATAAACTGTTGGGTGTTGATGTTCCTCCTGGTCGGCCTCTGTGGGGAAGGAGGATGTGTCACCTTACACGAGATGCTAAGACCCCCTACTCTTGCCTGAAAATTCTTTGACACTCCTCCCATTGAGAATTGGGGTCCTTGCCCCTGCCTCTACTGGAGATGCCAGATATTGGCACTCAGGGTCAACAGTATTAGCTGAACTCAGTCATATCTACCACGGCACCAGATATGTGAGTAAAGTCATCTTGGACCCCCTCCGCTAGCCCATCCACCAGCCAAATAGGACCTTCATCAATATCGCATGAATTATCTAACCAAACCCTGCCCAAATTCCTTACCCACAAAACCATGAGATGAAAGAAAATGGCTCTTTGTTTTAAGCCATTAGGTTTTGGGTTCGTTGGTAACATAGCAATCAATAAGCAGAACATAAGCTTCTAGATTAGCCACACTACTCAACTCTTTTCCAAGCCAGGGGACTTTTCACATTCCCATTTGTTTTGAAGTGGTTCTTCCACCTGTCTGGAATTCCCTTCTATTGTTATAATTTCCTTATATTCTTTCCTTTTTTTCCTACTAGAATTTTTATTTTATTTTTTTGTGCATCCATGTAGAACATTACTTTCCCTGTGATTGTTTTATGATTCTTCTAGCAGTTATTCACCAATTCTTTGACACTCTTCCAATAAATGGTTTTAAATTCATCACGGTGGTGATCACCATGTTGTCTGAATTTTCTTTCAACGTGGTTGCCTTTGCCAGTGGGCTGTGATCTCCTCAGAGGTAGAAACCGTGCCTTATTCGTGTACGTGGTGTGGTTTTTTGGTGTGGTTGTTGATAATTAGTAGCCGTTTAATAAACATTTAGTGAATGAATGAATGACTGTAAGAGCTGGGATTTGCATGCATGCCGGTAGTTGACATGTGGGACGAAAAGATTAAAGAAATCTTCTCATTTACTGAAAAATCCAATTGGAACTCTTCCATTCCTCATCCCAGAGGAAAAGATAAATAAGTTTAGCTTATTTTTAACATAGGACATATGTCAGGAATGAAGATTGAGCCTAGGGTTTGCTGTGATAACAAGTAAACCCTAAATCTCAATGGTTTAAGATGGCAAAGGTTCATTCATCGCTCACATCACTGTCCAGTGTAGATTAGGCAGCCTTCCTGACTTAGATATTTAGGCTCCTATTTTATATTCTGCCAACATTGGAGTTCTTTCCTTCTAGGCAAGCAGGTAGGAGAAACAGACTCTTGAGAGCATGTTCCACTTTTAATTGCTTGAGACAGATTGACACAAAACTTTTGCTCACGTGCCAGTTGGCAGGCACTTGGCTAAATGGACCTCACCCTAACCCAAAGAGGAGTGGAAACTAGTCTTTCTCTGCAATCCAGGAAGAGGAACTATTGTCTCTTTTACAGAGACCATATTAGTTGGCTTTTGGCAGTCAACAAACAAGCACAAAACCTAACAACTCAAAGCAATCAGAAACAATCATTTATTTTGTGTGAGTCAGCTGAGTGCTCCTTCAGGTCTCGGATATATCAGCTGGGACTTGAGGGTCTAGAATAGTAGTTCTTACCCGGGGATGACTTACACCCATCACCGCCACCACCACCAGAGAATACTTGGAAATGTCCGGATACATTTTTAGTTGTCATAACTGAGGGCTTTTGTTGGCATTTAGTGGGTAAAGGCCAGAGATGCTGCTAAATATCCTTTAATATATAAGACATTCTGCCATAAAGAATCGTCTGGCCCAAAATGTGCATAGCGGGGAGGTTGAGAAACCTTCATCTAGGGTAAACTAACTCAGGGGTCATGGGCTGTTCAAAGTAAGTACTCAGCTGGGATGGCTTAACTCTTCTCCACGTGACCTTCCAGCTCCCAGTAAGGTGGCAAAACACGACAGTGTCAGGATTCTACACAGCAGAAGAAAGCAAGTTCCGATACGCGAGCACTTTTCAGCTTCCGCCTGGTCTGTTTGTTAATGTCTCATTGGCCAAAGTGCTGTGTCTCTCTAGGGTAAGAGCTAAAAATGTGGCCATTTTGGCAGCTCAAAACAAAGCTCTTGCATGAAATTTGCATTGCGTGTCCAGTGCCTGCCCTCAAACTCTCTTTAACACATATCTGTGATAATTCAATGCATTACAACAGTGTGTATTTATGAGTTCCTCTTTCCTGCGTTCCTCAGAATATTTGTAGTGACTTGTGAGGGTTCAGAGTATGGGCCCTGGTGTCAGACTCCCTGGACCCCAATCCCAGCTCCATGACTTCCTACTGAATACAGTGCAAGGAGCATAATCTCTCCGTACTTCTGTTTCCTCATCTATAAACCAGGAATAATAACAATAATAACTCCTGATAGTGTTTTTGAAAAGATACAATGAAATGATACATGTAACATGACTGTGAACGCTCCAGAATATGGTAAGAGCTCAATAAATAGCACTTCATTATCGGTAGCGTTATTTTTCTCGCTTGGGGAAGAGATACACATGGCTTCTTGTTAAGGTAACAAGACTTTGTGTTTTCTTTTCTCCTGCTCTTTTTCAGATCACAGATGAAGAGGGGTCAATGACAACTCATCACGGCTAGCTTCTGGTAATCCAAGTGCCGGACCAGTGCAATGATTCTTATTTAAGTCCTTGGTGATTTGGAGAAGCAAAGACTAAAAGGCACCTCTAGGCACCTGAAAGCCAGCCAAGGGGAGGGGGGCGGTTCGATGTGTGCATGGTCACTTTGGAGGACAGAAGAGGTCTTTGCGTTGGATGGAAGGCACAGGGAGTCGGAGTTGTGCCAAATGCAAGGAAAAACAATGTACTGAGTGTAAGAGGAAGCAAACAGGGTGTCAAACAACGGGTGTGTTGCTCCTGTTGTCTCAAGTCGGTTACCCAGAGGCCGATCCTGGTATGATATTGGGTGTGACAGTAAAACAGAGATGTGGGAAATAGGATCGGAAGGAAAGAAGGCCAAGGAAGCACATGGTATCAGGTTTGGGATATCAACCCTTAGAGGGTGACTTTGGCTCAATTTCACAGGGGAGTCAGACACGGTGAAGGTTACCTCTAAGGGTTCCTGAATCGGGGCCAGGAAGCTGGAGTGTTTGGTTATGCCCTGGGATATAGCATCCATTCCTAGACACTTCTGGGTCTTTGCACTTTGGTGCCTATAGGCAATGAGGGAGCTGGTGTCCGAGGGCAGCCTCCAATAGTTGCTGTTGGGGGCAAAGGCACACTGGAAACCATTGAACACAACCATGGTAAAAGGGATCTGAGGGAACATAGGCAGAGCACTGACATCATCTGCTAAGTTTTGTCTTTTGGGATCTCCCATTTCTGAGAAGGTCCAAGAAGAGCGGAAAACTAAAGACATGGCCTCTTCACACCTATTTTGAGTCTGGGATCTATGTAGCAAAGGCTCTCTTTAGAATAAACCATTACTATTGCTTGGATTTATTTGGCTACCTCTAAAAACAAAGTGCCCAGGGGTGCCTAGGTGGCTCAGTCGGTTGAGCATCTGGCTCTTGATTTTAGCTCAGGTCACGGTCTCACGGTTCATGGGTTCAAGCCCTACATTGGGTTCTGTGCTGACAGCACGGAGCCTGCTTGGGATTCTCTCTCTCCCTCTCACTCTGCCCCTCCCCTGTGGTCACACATTCTCTCTCTCAAAACAAATAAATTAAAAAAAAATTTAAAAGGAAAAAAATAAAAACAAAGTGCCTGGAGGAAACTTTCCCCCCAATACCTGAGCCTGGTCTCCAGTTGTCCTATGTAAACTGGACCTTCTCTGTGGTTATTCAGTGGACTCTGACTTCAGACAGATGTGGTTTCTTATCCCTGTTCTACCCTCTTTTGGCTGAAGAACCTTGGGCGAATCACCCAACATCCTTGCTCTTTGGTTACTTCTCCCGTAAAATGGAGACAATAATACTTACCTCTTAGGTCTAAGACAAGATTTCTATACCGGGTTCACAGTAAGTATTCGCATAAATACTGCATGTTTTTATACCCAGTTTGTCACAGCAGAAATTAAGGCAGGGGCTCCTGGGTGACTCAGTCGGTTGAGCATCCGACTTCACCTCAGGTCATGATTTCACAGTATGAGCCCCGTATCGGGCTCTGTGCTGACTCCTCAGAGCCCGGAGCCAGCTTTGGATTCAATGTCTCCCTCTCCCTCTCCCTCTTTCCCTCCCCCCGCTCTCAAAAATAAAGAAACATTACAAAAAAGGACTTAAGGCAGAAAGATGAAGTTCTATCTCAAATCACTTGGGGAGAGCGTAGGTTTTTCTCGTTCTCCTGAGTCTTTCTCTAGCCTGATCGTTAAGATATCCCTTTATATGGGAAACGAGATAATGCCAGATAGAGTGGTAGGGCCACAGGTCAAAACCTCTTGTATTCGATCACAACCTGTCGCATTCACTGTCGCTATCATCCGTGGCTTCTATTTCTTAACTCCAGTACCTTGAAAAATCATTTATGCTCTCATTGCTTCAGTCAGCTCTCTCTGCTACATAACATAAGCTTAGGTGACATAGACATAAGGTCCCTCTGGTTCTAGCTGTCTATGATTCAAGGAGGCAGAGATGGGAAGACAGCACGTGGGGACTGAAAGTCTGAGCGTAGTGATATCCACGGAGTTGTGCTTACTCCAGAGGTAGAGAGCCTTTGTTACTCACAGGTGGAAGCGATAAATCGTAGCCCGCCTATCGCAGAACTGACCTTATCGGACGGATGGCTGGATTTAGAATGTATTCGCTTGCTTCCCTTTAAGAGTCTGGCCCATCTTGAGGAGTGGAAATTTGGAAACGATGAACAATATCATAATGCTAATGAGGGTTACCTGAGAGGTACCGAGTATGTGAGGGAGGAAAATCAACCATAAGTCAAGTAGAACACTGTGCAGCGAGCCGATCTTCTCACCGGCGCTGGGACATCACGGTGCCACAACTGAGTAGCTCCTTGAAACACTTTGCTAAATTACTCTGCTGGGTACCCCTTATTACGCAATCCGCCTCAGAAAGTCCTGTAATTCCCCCCCCCCCCCCCGCCCCCCGTGGCTGGCAAAGGCTCATGATTTCATTATGCTGGGGGGCTTGGTACTGTCTCTTTTGAGAGATTTGCCTGCCTGGCGAGTGGCCCGAATTACCTTCCTTGTTGGGCCTTGATAAGTGTCTCCGAACGAAGGGAAAACAATTTGTACAACTCTTCCCGTCAATTGGAAGCTGAACTGTGGGACTGAATAAAGCTTTGCTCCATCCCACAGTGCCAATTTACCCTTATCAAGTGCAACAGAGAAAATGTGGCCGTGCGTTACTGTGGGAATAGGAAAGAACTCCCAACAAAATGAGAAAACAGTTATTGGACCAGTTTTATCAAGCCAGAGCTAGCTCTGCAGCAATTTTCATACAATTACGCCATGTTAGAATCGCCTCACCATATGGCTGGGCATTGATCATTTTGCTGTGATGTTAATTTAATATGGAGTGCGGATGTTCGCTTGTTTTGTTAATGAAATTTTTACTTTGGTATTCTGATTCTATCATAGAATATGTGAGCATTGACAGGGTCTCTAAACAAAATGTTGATATTTGTAAAATAAAAATCTCTGTCACAAACCCCACACTATTTGAACTTTCTGGAGAGGTTCGGGCAGGCAATGGTTGAGTCTCATAGACAGAAAGACTGACTGAGTCAAGAAGTTCTTAATTTGCGTTACGGTCAAGCTAGTGGTAACTCTCACGTCAGGATTCAGTCCAAATTTTTGCAGTGAGATATCCTTTCCATGCTGGGGCGCTGACCTGCCTTTAATACAATTACTTACAGGGATCTCATTGTGACATATCCAATAGCTCTCACAGTCTACTGGGGAAAGTAGGTGTAATCGATGAGTAGGCATCCCCTGCCCGTGATGTGAGATCTGAGTGCAAATCATGTACCCTGGAGGCCAGAGGCCAGCTCAGACAGACAAGAGAAAGTTACCAGTGAATCATAAAAGGGTCATAGAAAAGGTTGGAGAGGACCTTTGAGGTGCTCCAGTTTTACAGCTGTGTTTCCCAGAACTACTAAGATACTGTGCAGGCGTCTCAGAGCCCAGTGAGGAGCTTGTGGGGGTTCTACCCTCTGATTCAGTCACAGCTGTCCCATTGTCCCTTGGTTTTAAATATAGGATTTCACAAACATTCCCCTTTGATAGGAATGTCCACCATGGGACACAATGTTTGAAACAATTGATCTAAGCCAATGCCCTCTCTTTCTGCAGGTGGGAAAACCCAGCCCTAGAGGGGTTTAGGGGTCTGGGAGGAATCTGTGTCCTATAGGAGTCATAGCAACAGCCCATCTCCCGACTCTCTGTTCTTGGCCATTGTTGGCAAGGCCAGTTAAAACAAAGACCCAGTATCTTACTAACGTTAATGCTTAGGCTTACACTAACCCCATGCTGTAGACCACATTGGTAGACTGAGGACGTAGGATTGTTGAGAAATATGTAATTTATAGACAAGCGAGACATTTGAGTGGTAGGGAGAAATGTTTAAGGGCCTATGAACTCTCAAAAGACTTTTTCTTTACTAAGATTTCATTATTTATTTATTTGTTTACTTATTGATTTTTAGAGGCAGAGAGCGGGGGAGAGGGGCAGAGAGAGAGAGAGAGGGAGAGAGAGAATCTCATGCGTTCCATGCGTTCCATGAGGTTCCATGCTCAGCACAGAGCCTGATGCAGGACTTGATCCTTCAATCCTGGGATCATGACCTGAGCTGAAATCAAGAGTCAGATCCTTGACTGACTGAGCCACTCAGGCGCCCATATTATTAAGTCATTTAAAATTATTATTCATACTTCATTTCTATGCCTTCTGTCCATTCCTGCCATCCAGCATCACCTCGTAAGCAGTCTCTTTGTCTGCTCTTTTGCCTACATCAAATTCATCTTATACACGATCACAAAAAAATACCTTTCTAGCATGCAAATCTGACCATGTTACTTTCCTGTTTGGAACCTGTGTTTTCTTTGACACGATGATGTCTTGACATCTTAGTGGTACTACAGAATGGCTTTCCCTCCCCCTGTACCCATTATTACTTCTCTGGCTTCATCTCCCATCGCTACTACCCTTGTTCTCCATGTTCCAACCGGAGCCATTTATTTTCTCCTCCCCCCACTCATCACTGCTTCCCACCTGGACCCCCAGACGCGTGCAATTGCTGCTGTCTGAAATAGCCTAATGGCACTTCTTTACCTGGAAACCTTAAGCTTTAATATTTATCCTGAGAATTGCTTATATCGGGGAAGCTGTATTGTTTTGTTCTGCCTGTAACTATCATATGTGAGATAGATGTTCTCTAGCATGCCTTTATTTAGCAACTGTCAAATTCCAGTAAAACCTATACCTGCGACCATCTCCCATTTGTGGACATTTCAGGACAATACGTCCTCAAATCTTGTAACACGTAACATAGGGCTTGGCACAGAAAAGGTGCTCAGTAAACATCTGAATGATCTTAAATGTCTCTCTTTCTTTTATTTTTTTCAATAATATTTTTAAATGTTTATTTTTGAGAGGGAGAAAATGAGCAGAGGAGGGGCAGAGAGAGAAGGAGACAGAAGATCTGAAGCAGGCTCTTCATGGGCAGAGCCTGATTCAGGGCTCGAACTCATGAACCATGAGATCATGACCTCAGCCAACGTCAGATGTTTAACAGACTGAGTCACCCAGGCACTCCCAGTATCTCTATTTCTGATCCCACATATTTGTCAGTCTCTTTGTTTGAAAGAGATAAAACACAGCTCAAACAAACTCAGGCCAGAAGAGGGATCCAGGGGAAGTTTACAAGGGTATTTAGTTATATCCTCAGGGCTTCATGGAGATTGGAATGCTAGGGGATTTAAGTCCCATTCTGCATCTCTCTGGGGCCCCAGTCTCTCTCATTTCTTTAAAAAAATTTTTAATGTTTATTTATTTTTGAGAGAGAAAGAGACAGAGCATGAGTCGGGGTGGGGGCAGAGAAAGAGGGAGATACAGAATCCAAAGCCCCAGGGTCTGAGGGGTCAGCACAGAGCCCGATGCAGGGCTCAAACTCACGAACCATAAGATCATGACCTGAGCTGAAGTCAAACGCTTAACCGACTGAGTCACCCAGGTGTCCTCCTCTCATTTCTGTTTTCTTCTGAGGGTCTGATGAATTCCTTCTTCCTTTCTTTCTTGGGATCACTTTTTTATGCTTCTGACTACATACGGAGGGAAATGATCACTGTGACCCTGGTTCAGTGTCCCATCTGAGCTGAGCCTAAAGCTCCTGAATGCTGATCTGGAAGAGGAAGAATCTGATTCCTTCTACTTCTCTAACCAGGCATCATCTGAGGGACAGGCATGGCTGTGAAACCAACATGGAGGCCACACTCACCCATTTGGTTGGGTCTGATCCAAGCAAAGAGGCTACGGACTGTACAGATATTTCTAGTGGATCTGTTCTAAACATACAATGTGTATCAAGACTAGGTACTCTAGAGTGAGACTGGCATTTCCCATAGTGTTTTCCAACAAATACCAGTTCCACAGGCTGATGACAATTATACGAGAAAAACAGAGTGTTGTGACCCAATAAGTTCTAGGAAGATTCTCAGTTAAACAAACTTAAACAGGTCTCTTTATTGCAAGACTGCTCAAAGACGTAACATCCATACGTGATTTGCGAAATGGGGAAAAAAAGGATATCATTTGCTGTATTCCCTAAACTTACTCGCCGAGGGACACGTTTCTTTCTTCCCCCCAAGAAGTGTCTTTTAGCATTAAGGGTCTGTAGAATATACTTGGAAGATACTAGAGTAGCCCAGGGCTAATTATCTCACCCTGTTGGTAGAAATACATACTAATCAATATGTGATATTCTACCAATTTATAGTAATGACATTTCCTGGACTGTATTTAGGAGTCTTTGAGGGGCAATAAATTCCTCTTCTTCTCTTCCCTCCTCCCAGTGAGTGTGAACCATGATTTCCCCAGTGACCATCCCTCAGGTGGAATTTCTCTCTCTCTGCTCAGCTTTGGGCCTAATTAGATGTCTGCCAGGGTTTTAACAGATTCCACCTAGGACATGAGCCCTAGTTCTTTTTGAGAAGAGTTGTTTCAGCAAATAGAAATGAGCTGGGAGAACAGAAGCAATAGTTGTATACAGGGGCACAACACAGTGCCTTTCCATGATGTTTTCATGTGCATGATGGGTTCGGATCCATTCATCATGTGCTTATCGAGTGCTCGCTCGATTTTAGATTCCAGGCTAGGCTTTGCTGAAACCGAGATAAACAAGAGCAGACCTTAACATAGGGCAGCTCAAGTTTTGGTGAAAGAGACAGATGTGTCAGCAGATAATTTCTGAATGTGAAAAACACCTTGGTAGAAAAAAAGCAAATGACAAAGAGCTAGCCCAGAGACAGGGATGATTTACTCTGGGGGAGGTTGTAGAAAACACTGTTCAGAGCAAGTGACCCCTGTTCTCTGTTTTGATGAAAAGGTATGTGTTCTCAACAAAGGAAACGAAAACTTTTTTTTATGTATGAGGTAGAAGAAAAAGGGTCAAGGACAAAATCGTGGGTTAGACTAACAATTAAATGGCTGGTAAAGGAAGTGAATCCAAGCCAGGGGACGGAGAAGGAATATCTAGAAAGTTGGGAGAAAAATTAGGGAGAGAGATATCTTGGTAGACAAGGTAGAAGAAAGTTCCAAGAAAAAAAGAGGGTCAAAAGCATCAATTGCTGCTGGAGAAAATCCAATAAGATGCTAAAATAATTGGTTTAGCGTTAATATTCTTAATCTTGAGCTTGAGTACATTGGAGCTTCCAAAGACAACACGACAACGATTTGGACGTCCGTCAACTTTTTCCATTATAAGCACCACTCCGTGAAAACCTGAAATGCACCTATGATAACACAGCATAGACTATTGTTACTGAGTAAAAGCAAATTTTAGTTAACAAACGTATTTTAAAACCTGAAAACAAAGGTGAGGGAGGGATGAAAGTTTAAAAAAATCCTTGGTGGGTACTGAGAATATGGAGACCTGACATTTACACTGGATTCTACCATTAAGCAACAATATGGACTTAAGGAAATCATTTCATTTCTCTGGATCCGAGTTACCTGTACAGGGAGCAGGTTTAACTAGAAGATCCCTAGCGTTCTTCCAGAGAATCCTAAGTCCTTGCCATATTTATGCGGGCTGACAGAGACCCATACCTCCATGCCATACCACAACGGTCATCACATATTAAAGAGGAAGTAGAATTTCAGACAGGTTGGAGATCCTTGGACAAAGCTGAACCTATTTGGACCTAGCTAGTCAGTAACCGGAGAAGGCAGAGGAAGCAGGAGATTTTTTTTTTCTCCCTCAGTGACACAGAGGGAGAATCCTAGCTCTGGCATAATTCGCTGTGTAATCTATGACGAGTTTTTTCAATTCTGTGTGTCAGTTGTCTATTGTTGCATAACAGATTTTCGCCCTAAAACACCGCGACTTAAAACACAGATGAGCGTTTCTGCAGGATAGGAATTCAGGATCAGCTTGGTGGGTAGTTCTGCCTCAGGTTTCTCCTAAGGTTGTCAGATGTCGGCCAGGGCTGCAGATGGCTTGACTGGGGTAGGGATTCGCTTCCAAGGTGACTTCCCCACGTGGCTGTGGCTGTTGAAGGGAGGCTTTAGACTTTTCCCACATGGGCCTTCCGACAGAGCTGATTCAATACGTCCTTCGTACAGAGTACCGGGCTTTCCCCAGAATGAGCAATTCAAAAGACTCTGGAAGAGTGGGATTCACGTTTAGAAACTGGCCCCAGAAGTCAAGTCATGTGCCGTTATTTCCACTATATCCCACCGGTCATTCAGGTCAGTGCCGATTCAGTGTGGGAGGGGGCCACACGGGGCAGGAGCATAAGAAGGAAGCATCAGAGGTCACCCTGGAGACTGGCTACGGCAGTCTGTCAATATCACCTTCTCATGGCACTGTGGAGGTGCCACTCAGTTCTTCTCATACACATGACGCAGGCTATGCCAACTGAGGAGATGTTAGCGCTTTCTTCTTGCTGTTCTCTCTTTCAAAGCGGAATCGAATAAATGAGATTGTGAGGAACCAAAGAAACTGTCCTGAGAACACGGAGAAGGAATTCCTTTCTGGCTGGGGAATACCTTCAAGGAGAAGGTGGCATTTGAACTGAGCCTTTGGGGGCGTGGAGAGTTTTAACAGTCAGGAAAGGTGAGGATGGGATGGGGTAGGGTGGTGGGGAAAGTCATTCTACCCAGAGGGCCTGGCACGACCAGAGACTCGACTGGTTGCAGAAGTAGAACTGTCCTGGAACGGAGGGGGTGTGAGTGTCTTTACAGGATATGCCACACCAGGCCGAAGGAGAGACCAGAGGGTGAGGCTAGAGATACAAGTTGAAGAACCTACTATGCAGTCAGGTTCCCAGACACCAGAGGTGGGATTGATGGCAAAACTTGTCTTCTGAGTTGACATTCCTCTTTGGACGTGGTATGTTTAGTAACTGGTTTCCCGTTGGTCACTTGCAAGAAGCTTCTATAACTTCTCTCATACGTGCAGGTGTGGCAGACAGCCTGCAAGGTGTCCCCTGCTCACCCTCATCTCACGGGGACCCTCTCCTTCATGCACAGGGGCTGGACCTAATGAGTAGCCTCGAGAGAAGAGGATGTGCCATGAGTGGCCCTGTGGAGAAGTCCATGTGGAGAGGAACCGAAGCCTTCAGCCAACCAACGGCGAAAACCTGAGCTGCGCAAACAGACGTTGTGGGGACTGGATGGGACTGGGAGCTAAGCCTGGCCCAGAGGAGCCTCGAGGAGATAGCAGTCCCTTCCCGTGGACACCCTGATCCCGGGCCTGTGAGTCACTCTGAACGAAGGCATCTGTTATGCCACACCTGGACTCCTGACCCACAGAAACTGTGGGATAATGGATGCTTATTGTCGGAAGCTGCTACATTTGGGGATCAGTTGTGACCCAGTCACAGATAGCTAATACACACGTGTTGCCTGTACAATGACCTGTTACAAATATGTCTTCAAATCAACTTACCTTTCTGAATAGATAGACTTATTTAGGAGGCAAAAATGCGCGTTAGAAGTACAAGAGTTCGTATCAGCTTCCGCAAATAGAAGGTTGACAAAATCATCCCGTTTTCTATATACTTTGAGGAAGACTAGCTGATCGAAAGACGGGGGTTTTCCAGGCCCTGATTTGAATTCCCTGTTCACTTCCTGTTAGCTGTGTGTTGTTAGGAATATTGCCTTTTGCTCTAAGACTTAGTTTCTTCATCTGTCCAAGGGGAAATTTATCTCTGTCTTAAAAATTTTTTTTTGAGGATGAAAGAGACCATTCTCACGAGAGCACCCAATGACGACGATGTTGATGACGATATGATCACAACTACCACATTTTAAAAATCCCTAAACACACACCAAACACTGTGCTAAAAGGATTTCGTATTGCCCCCAAACCTTCGGATGTCACCATAGACATTTTGCCACCCAGTAAACTCATCTGGAGAGGTTGAATAATTCCATTGAGAGCATATAGCTAGTGCAATGGCAGAATCAGACTTAAACACAAATCATGTTCATTGCTAAGTCCCTACTCTTCACCATGATGGATTACAGACTACACAAAGCAAACAATCAAGCAGACCAACAACAACAACAAATGTTGCAACCAATGTTGGTTCCTTCATCGTGCTTAAGAATGAAGCTTCACGACCGACTTCGGCTCAGGTCATGATCTCGCAATTTGTGAGCGTTCAAGGCCCACATGGGGTTCCGTGGTGACAGCTAGGAGCCTGGAGCCTGATTCAGATTCTCTCTCTCTCTCTCTGTCCCTCCACTACTACAACTCTGTCTCTCTCTCTCAAAAATAAATAAACATTAAAAAATTTAAAAGAAAAAAGAATAAAGCTTCAGTTTTCCGCGTCCTACTTACAGCCACATTGGGTGCTTGTTTTTCTCAGCCAGGTTCAGCTCTCTCTCTCTCAGATCACCCACTGTTTTCTCACAGAGCTGTGGTCAGGACCCCATTTGTCGAGGTTCACAGGAGCTCGTCAAACATCACCCAGGGTCATTTGGAGCTGCCTGTAGTAATGACAAAATCCATGCCTTCAATTTCTTAATTAACCAAATACAATGAAGTCTGCAAATTGATCAGAGTTGGATCTCATATGGAATTAATTGGAAAATTGTGGAGAGGACTTGGTGATTCATTCCCACTTTATAAATCTTACTGGGGATTTTACGACTGACCCAAATGAAACCCAGTTGCGTTAAAAAAAAAAAAAAATTGGTTTAGAATGTGATCACCACTTCAGCCTTTTGGTTTTGGTTTTGGTTTTGGTTTTGCTTGGGAGCATGTGGCATTCCAGCCTCAGTGTCCTGTGTAAAGAGGGCTCTCTGGCATTCTGGGGTAACAGAGTTGTGAGAAATGCCCGGTGGCAGTATTGTGAGTGGGCTTCTAGGGAGCTTTTTTATAAATTCTATTAGCACCCATTCTGGCCAGATGCCTCCAAACATTACTATTGATACTATCATTTCATGTAAGCAGCGCTATTTCCCCCCTATCTTATAGGAAATGTAAATAAAAGCATTCTTGGAAGCCTTTGACATGTTTTTGACCTACTTTAAACCAATATGCAGAATCAGAATGCTTAATACGGCGCTAAGAAAAGTTCCACAGCTTTTCCGCCCCTCAGCCCATCTATACGGAAATTCTGAGACAGCCACTCCACTTGAGCCACGCGTGCATTGGTTCCACTGGCTCAGAAGTGATCTGATAATCTGAGACCGTCAATGCTCTGTCTGATCCAGAGCCCTGAAACCTGGTCCTGGTGAAAGAACAGTGGGTAGGGCACCTGCCTTTGCCTTCAAGGAGCACACAGGTGAGCGGAGAATGTGGACGTACAGGGGCAGGTTCCGAAAACGAGTTTGACGTTCGTGTGCGGAACGGCAGCAGCATATCCACAAGGGTGATTGTTTCTACCCAGGTGGCTTTCTGCCCAGACTCTTCTTGAGGTGCTAACTCTGGAGCTGAGCAATGAAAGAGAAGACACGGTCATCAGGCAAACTTGAGGGAGCAGCAAAAACCTGGAGGACACATCCAGGGCATGAAGGGGGCTGTCAGTGGCCCGGGATGGCTGGGACACTTTAGTTTTCCGGGTCCTGACATGTTGGAGGTGATAATCGTCCCATAATAGCACTTCTGTTGCACTGGCTCAGCCGGAATCTTAGTGATAGTGGCTTAAGAGTGCGATTAATACCAAAAGAAATGCGATTCGCTATTTTACATTGTGTTCATACATGCAAATTAGAGAGGAGACTTGATATAATTATGTAGAAACCTGAGGTTAATAAATACCAGTTTGTAATTATCTGTACCTTCCTGGAGAAGGGTGGGTTGGAGTCTACATTAATGGAGTAAGTGGGCGAAAGCCCTGTGCGTCGGCTCCTGAGCTGTGTGCTTTCCACCCAGTTTATACCTGACTCCTCTGACCATCATGCCGAGAAAGCCCTCTTATCCCTAGTTTACAGTCGAGAAGTCAAAACCCGGAAGGGGAAGTCATGTGTTGAAACTGGCATGGCCAGCGCCTGACCAGCCTGGATGGCACCTGACTTGGTCTGACTGAAGTTCACGCTCCTTCCCTTCCCCCTGCCTTTATTCTATTATTACTTGAGGTTTTCATGATTTCGGGGGCTATCAAGCTGGATTCAAATACTAAAAGCTGAAAATTTATTGATTTTTGTTGTTGTTTCAATATACTTCAATAAAGTAACTGTCAAGTCATGAAGTCAGAGTATGTACAACTTATGAGAATATTTGATTTTAACAACCCTAGATTTTTTTTTTTTAGAAAGAAGCAATTAATTTCAGGCGTGAAACTAAGCCCACTCATATTTACCCTTCAAAATCAGAAACCACCAAAATTTACAATAGGGAAAGTTGATAAATTATGCTATGTTACTATCATGGAGTATTAAGCAGCAAATGAAAATATTGTGTTCAAGGACTATAAAATATACACAGAAAATAATGAAACAATTTTCTCGGAATGCATTCTAAAATCTTTTATAACGGACAAGTATTGTAATAGAAAATTCTACTTTAACATTACTTTTAATCGAGCAGACAGAATATAAAGATTCTGTGTAGATTTTACATTCCCCCATCATCAAAATCGGGTCGTTTTGCTTTAAGAACAAAGTACAATAAATATCTCTAAATAATAATATCAGTGCATGATTAATTGGCCATCTGATTTATACAGGCAAGGCGAATCAGTTCCAGGATATTTGTAGTAAGAACAATCAAGCAGACGTCGGAATGGGTCCCAAAGCCAGCAATTACTCCAAGACACCTCTTATTTTCAGCCACAGTTCCCGCATTTACTTTTGTCTCTTTTTCTTTGCCCTTTTTGGTTCGTCTTTTTTTTGCACAGACTTGTGCTGTGCCCCATCTGCTATGATTCACCCTGTTCTAATTATGCAGCAGGCATCCTGTCTCTGTGAACCAGAATCTTATCAGTTTTTTTTTTTTTTTAATATATATAATTAATCAGGGACTCCCAGGTGAAAGAGGCAAATGCAACATTTTTAAAAGAGATGTTGTTGCTGGAAGTAACTTGCACAGGCCTGGACGCACCTGGAACTCTTGTTGATTTGGGGCAGACTTGCATGTGTTAAATATCTTCGTTTCCTGGAAGGCTGTTGGGTTCAGGGCCAGAACGGGAGCAGAACTCCTGACATCGTGCCGCGGTGGGCCTTTTGCTAACCGTGACTCTTGGGCATGTCCCTTAACCCCTTGGCTCACCTTTCACGTCTCCTACGGTGACAGATAATTTCTGATCTTCCTTCCAGGTCTGATCCTTCTTCCAGACCCGACTCCTCCTTCTTAAGCGAATCACTTTTCCCTTAGATTCAATGGAGCCATGTATCTATTCAACGGATATTATTGGAGCACCTATTTATAGGTGACCCAAGTTTTGGAGACGGGGAATCGAACTATAGTTCTGCTACTGAACAACTAGGTCAGGCCTGACAATTCCTTTCTATGTTCCTACTTTCTTACTTAGCGAACGTTTACGTCACTCGACTAGGTGCCAGGCACCGTGTGTAACACTTTAGAAACATTAACTTACATTTTCCATTTTACAGATAAGGAGACTGTGACACAGGAAGTTTCAGTAACTGGATGCTATGGACTGAATTGTGCCCCCCCCCCCCGGCAAATCCTTATACTGACGCCCTAACCCTCAGAGCCTCAGAATGTGACTATACTCCGAAGACAGAACCTTTACCATAGGGATGAAGTTTAAAAGATCTTAGTGTGAGCTCTAATCCAGTCTGACTGCTACCTTTATAAGAAAAGGAGGTCCGGATGCCCAAGGAGATGCCACCAATGTGTGCAAGCAGGGAAAAGACCACACGGGGACAAAGTAGCCATGTGCAAGCCCAGGAGAGAAGTCTCAGAAGAAACCAAGCTTGCCCACACCTTGATCTTGGACTTCCAGTCTCAAGAACTGTGAGACAACACTCTTCTGTTGTTTAAGCTGCCGGGCAGCGGTGTTTTGTCACAACGGCCCTAACAGACTCATGCCACCCCCCCGCCCCCAAGCCCGCAAAGTCACAGAGCTGGAAGTAAGTGCTGGAGATTGGATCTAGCGTCTGTGCATTTAACCACAACACTCTGCTGTCTCTTGGAGATAACAAATACACCTTCCCTTATAGCCAAATATGAGACGGTAGAAAGAGCCTACTGTTCAGAATGGAGTATATCCTGCCCGGACCATCATTCACCGTGTGACCCTAGGCAAAGAATGGAAACTCTCTGATCTTCAGTTTTCTCATCTATAACATCGAGGCGAAAATACTCACCTCACTGGGTTGTTAGTTGGGTTGGAGTACGCAGCACCTGTGTAAAGTGACTCCTAAGGTACATGGTACACAGAGAGGATTTAAATGTCACCCTCCCTCTTCCCACGAGTTAATGGATACGGAGTAGTCGAGAGGTCAGAACCTCGCGGCAAGGGAAGGGCCGCAAAAGGCCCTGATGATAACACCTGCCTTGTGTGGCATGTCTTCCACCTGCCAGGCGGCTTTCGTATCCCATCTCCGCGTCCTGTGAGGTGGCCCAAGGAGATTTGTGCAATTCCTCATTTTAAAGATCAAGTAAGAGAAGCTCAGAACGTTTCAATAACTCACCAAGGTCATAGAAGGTGCCCGGCCGAGGAAGGATTTGCCCATGGTGGTTCTTAGGCCAAAGCCTGAATTCTGCTGCCTTTCTATTTCCTGTCAGACTCCTTGTTAATTAGTTCCTAGCAAAGCCGTGAGCCTCTAGAGGCCAGGAATTACATTTTGTGTGGCTCCCACAATCCATAGACTCTGGCCTATGCACAGAGTACATTCATATTTAAATGAGTGAATAAGCACATAAAGATGATGGGTGTACTCACCTCTGATCCCGCCAAGCTCCTCAGGTGGGTGAGCACAGGGCTCTAGGCTGACCTTGGGCCTCTGGGGCGCCCTTCCGGAATGGGCGTGGCTCGCAGGCCAAGTGTAAGAATACACACGGGCTCTGATGCAGCAGGCTGCTCCCGCAGCCAACAGGCGCCCCTTCTGAGGCTCCAAACAACCCCATCACATTCTCATTCACACTGTTCCTGAGCTCCTCTGCCTGCTAGGTCCTCTAGTGGACGATAAAATAAGGAACTTCCTGACTCTTCTTGCCCTAACACCTTAACACTTCCTTTTTAGCATTCAGGGCCTCTGGCCTGGGACCAGATCAATATAGCCTGATCTCTCACAGAAAATCACTTCAAAATGATGCGCCCTGGGCAAGGCAAGCAGCTGGTCAGATTTTCTGCAGATCAATGGCCGCGCCCTCAGGAGACTAGGGTGTGCTGTTTCCTTAGTGCAATTTGAGGCTTGCACTTAACCTTACAACAAGGGTGCCCTTGAATGCTTAAGTAGGTGGCTTTTGATCCGGGTCTTGAAAAGTAAGTAAGAACTTTGCAAGAAGGGACAGGAAGGCTGGGAATTGAAGAAAGAGAGGCCACTGCGTGCAAAAACGAACAGGCGGATTGCCCAACCAACAAAAACAAAACTGGTGATTTACTGAGCACCTATTTTATGCTTGGCACTCTATAGGGCGTCTAACTCCTCACAGAAAACACTATGAAGTAGCTACTTTTATCTTCCATTTTATAGAAAGAAAACGTGAGCTTCAGGGAGTTCACGGGACCTTCGCGAAATGACATAGCTGTTCACTGATGGGGAGTTTAAGTGTCGAATTGGCCGAGCCTAAGCCCGCTCTTCCTAGAAAGACAAACAAAATATAGAGGATGTCCTATTTAGCCCCCAGACTCCAGTCTCAGGTACTTGTTTAAGGGAAAGGAGGCTTATCGGTTTGTTTTCCAAGTGATGGTTTTAGAACTTGATGAGTGGCATGGCCAGGGCCACAAGGTGGGACTTTATCTCATGGGGAGCTGTGGCAACTCTGTCCCCTGTTTGTGGTACTTGGAGAAGCTGACCACTTTTACGAGGATCAGAGGGCAGAATTCCAGACATTGAGATGGAATCTTGGGAAGAGACGTCACATGATATATCTGTACCCGAGGGTCATCTGGATCCCCACCCAGCTGGCATGTTTTCTTTCACTTATTTATTCTTTACTCGCCAAATATGTAATGTGCCACTTCCCGGGCACCAAGCACGTGCTAGTCGCCGGGGCACGGAGTTCACACATTGTCTTCCCGCTCTGCCAGAGTCAGGCGACTCACTCTTACGTGTGGGGTGGGCAGGGCAGGCAGCAAATGAGTCCCCAAGGCGACAAGCCTGAGACGGCCAGAAGAAAGTGACGATGTCTTAAGAGGGGCTGTTGTGGGGAGAAGTCCCACAACATGATGTTCCCGAAGGCTCCTGGAAGGAGAGACGGGCTGCTTGCCATCTGGCTTCGGAGCCGGGACAAGATCCAGACAGCAGCCCGAGGACCTGGGAATAGGGGAGAGGCGAGCAAAGGTGGGGCCAGCCCGAGTACTTGCAAAACCAAAGGCCACCCAGGCTGTCTGTTCCTGTCTCATGTTCCACCTGGGGCTTTCTGTCTCTGAAGACGTTGGCTTCTCACGTCCTCCCTTCTTTCAACCTTGCCAGACTCGTAATCCATCTGGTAAGGTGTGGGTTCAGGGTGGATTTCAAGGACTCAAATAGATTCCATGCCACGTGGCCGCTCAGCATTACCTCCCGCTCAGTTCAAAGCAATTTTTTTTGAACTTTCACTAGAGCAGCCAGGCATGGGCAAAGGTCCTCATACACAGGAGGCCCTTTGGAAACGTATATTCCATAGATGTGCGTTTGCACACTCCTCCAAGTTACCGCCTCGGCTTCTCCGACCCCCTTTTCTTCTGGTGATCTCCTCCCTCACTGTCTTTGTTTCTCCCTGTGCTGATCTCTCCCTGTGTCTCTCCCCCTGTCTCTCCCTGCCCCCATACACTGTCACACACACGTCCACCCGGTTCCCATTCCTCCTTTGTTCCTACCTCTCTCCTCTCTCCTCCTTGCTAACCTTCTTTTTCATTATGCGTAAGTGCGGAGTGGCACTACCCTGGAACCAATTTCCTGTGTCCGTAAAGCTCCCTGTGCCAGGCAGGGATCAGTCTGTCCCAGATCATGACAAGTTAGGAAGCATCTTTTACATGTACACAGGGCTTTACAGTTTTATGAGGGGGATTCTGAGTTTTGCCTCAATTTTCTCCATTAATTCTTGCCACAGCCCTGGAAGGGAGGGATTCAATGACCCGCCTGTGTTTACTGAGGACCCACCAGGCATGATATAAGAAGTGAGTTAGAATAGCTTAAAAGCCAGTTGGGAACCTGTTAAAATTCCAATTCCCAGGGTTCCCCCACAGAGATTCCGATTTAGGAGAGACTGAGACTCTGCATTCAACAAACTCTTCAGGTGATTCTGATGACACTGGCCTGTATTTAGAGAGAAGTGGTCTGGGTGCTTCTCCAACCTTGAGGTACACAGAGGTCACCTGGGAAACTTGATAGAATGCACTTTCCGATTCAGTAGGTTGGAGGCAGGGCCTGAGATTCTGCATTTCTTTTTTCTTTTTTCTAAATTTATTTTTGAGACAGAGAGAGAGAGAGCGTGGGGGAGAGGCAGAGGGAGAGGAAGACACAGATCTGAAACAGGCTTCAGGCCCTGAGCTGTCAGCACAGAGCCCGACGTGGGGCTCGAACTCCCGGACCACGAGATCATGACCTGAGCCATAGTCGGCCACTCAACCAACTGAGCCACGCAGGCACCCCAAGATCCTGCATTTCTCACAAACCCCCAAGTGATGCTGATGCCCAGGATGACCCTTGGGTGAACACTGGGTGCTACACTGGGCATAGCAAGAGTCTAATAGTTTTCATTCTTCTTCCTTCACAGATCTGGAAGTAACAGAGGTCAAGGCCGCCTCCCCAGATTGGTAGAACTCAGTAGGTAGTAGATCTGGCCTCCCAGCCATGATCCTGTGGCTTTAATATTTTGCATAGGGATTCCACGTGGGAGGACAAGCAAATGGTGAGATCACGTGAGAGACACAGTTTGGAGGCCCGATATCAGGTTTGCAGTCTTTGGACAGTCCTGCTCATGCTTCCGACTGGACCAGCCAGCCTTGCTGCTGCCTGGGCTCCCACCACTGCCCTGCATTGCCCGGGGCTGGTCGCTCCCTGGGGAGCCCAGGGCCCTAGAAAGATCATTGCTGGTGGAATCCCATAGGCCTGAGTTAAAATGTTGGCCCTGCCAGTTCGAAGCATATGGATATGGTATCGAGGTTACTCACTAATGAGGACGTTTCAGTTCATCTCCCTGAGCCTCATTAAGTTTCTTCTTCGTAAAGCCAAGGTCATCTTCTGCCTCCCAGAAGACCATCAACATAATACAGGATCCTGACAGCGTGGGGTGAGTGTCAGGGAACTCTGAGCTCTTACTGATGTGGGCAAGGTGATCGCAGGGGTTGATGCCCAAGGTGGTGGCAGAGCCAGGACACTGGCTCAAGACCCTCTCGCTCAAATCTTCGGCTCTTCACTGTTGTGTCCAGTCCCTGTTACTGGTGAGCCCTGAAAGGACAGCGACTGTGGGGGGGTTAAACATCATAAAAGCGCTTCAAAAGGTGGCTGGTCCGTGGAAGTGATCAGTAAGGGTAGCATCAGCAGCAGCACCATTGCTGTGGCACCTGCATTTGGCACACGGTGCCTGGTACATAACAGAAGCTTGACGCTGGGGGATACGTGGCAGCCATAGAACCAGATGGAGAACCACCGAGTGGCTTCAGGGTTTACTTCCACTTAATTTCCGGGCACCGGGTGAATCGTCCTTGGGGACACATATTACTGTTTGGACACCTGACTGTTACAATCTTGAGTGTCCTCTTACCTGGAACACATCTCTTTAGACATGGGGTATAAAGGAAGCCAGACAGGGACTTCCTGTTCATTCTCCTGTGATCTGATTCCTTCCGGTTGTGCAGTATCATTCTAGTCCCCTGGATCCCGGCAGGGGTCTCCACTGCAAAATACAAACGATCACACCCGTCCCGTAGAATACTAATGATGGTCAAACTGTAAGGAACATAACAGTTGTCATCTCTAGATAATCAGGCACTGTGTTCTGCTGTATGGAGAGTCTCTTCTTGAAGCCCAGGAGCCAGGTCCTATGAATATGCTCATTACAGATGGGAAACTAAGGCATTAGAAGTTAAAACGTCTCCAAGATCACAGAAGTGCCTCATGACTTTTACTTGTAAAAAAAAAAAAAAAAAAAAGTAGTCCAGTCCAGCAGTTACCTTTACTTGTATTTCTCAGGCAATCATTTTCATTGCTCTTGGAACAGACCCAAAATCCCAGGGGTGCCTGGGTGGCTCAGTCGGTTGAGAGCCCGACTTTGGCTCAGGTCACGATCTCACGGTCCGTCAGTTCAAGCCCCACATCGGGCTCTGTGCTGACAGCTCGGAGCCTGGAGCCTGCTTCCGATTCTGTGTCTCCCTCTCTCTGCCCCTTCCCTGCTCATGCTCTGTCTTTCTCTGTGTCTCAAAGATGGATAAACATTAAATTTTTTTTAAAAAAAAACAAAAACAAAATCCCAGCTCCTTGGTGCAGCTGGGTGCATACAAGGTCCTACATGACGCAGCCTATGCTCATCTGTCCACCTTTCACTCTTCATATATCTCCTCGGTGCTTGGGCCATCATGTCCCCCATGGAACACCAGTTGACTGTTCCCCTTCCTGGCCTAGTGACATCCTTTCTGAGGGACTGTAGCAGCCTCATTGAACCTTTCCTGGGAAGTCTTCTGTACGGTGCCATCCAGGGAATCCCCCCTCCACAGATGGAGTGCTCCTGACCATGGCTTGTCGCTCATTTTCTTGTCTGCCTCCCACACTGGATAGTGAACTTCCTGAAGCCTACTTTGTTTCTCATTTTACCCCTAGTGCCCAGCAAGGCACTTGACCTTAATAGTCATTTCCTAAATAGTTGAGTGAATAAGTCCACTATTGCTTCCAACTTTGACCTTGGCACTAGAGTCTGAGCTTAGACCTCCCTGGAGCCACGTGATACGCTGATGCCATTCACGTTACGTTTACATGTGTTACTTTTCTGGACCCCAGAAACCCCATTCATCGTATTCGTTTCTTCCCACGATGTCACAAAACTGGTGTTCAGTGAATAGACGCTTTTAATCGAGTCAGAGGATATTAGACTTGAAAGAATCATTCATGATCGTCGAGTATAAATACCTCTGTTCGCAGATACGGGACATGAGTATATGGAGTTGATTAATTTGCTTATAAAGGCTGAGGGGGGAGAGAGCACGAGCTAACAGTGTCACAGGCTATGGTGTTACACTTACCTGGGTTGGAATTCTGAGGCTGGCACTCATTGAGTTTTATAGTCTTGTCTCATTTCTTCAACTTCACTGAATCTCAGCGTTCTCATCCTGATCACGTATCGAAAACGTCAGTTGAGAGGCTGTTTCTGAAAGTCCCTAAAACTGGCAGTGCGGTGAAACAGGCCTGTTCTTATCAGCCCAGACAGGTTCCGATCCCTGTTCTGCCTCTGATAGGGTGACCCTGAACAACTTACTTAACCTCTCTATGCCTCAGCTTTCTCATCTGTAAAATGGGGATTATGCCAATTATACCTCCTTCATTTGATTATTATGAAAGAAAAGTTCTAGTTATTAAAAGCACCCTCCCCACCCAGACAAAATAACCTGGATCTGCTGTATTGGAACACTCAGCAGGGGCTGGCTGCAAGGACAGGGGCTACCGGACAGTTTTAGACAGAAAGCTGACCATGTGGGCTCTTTGATCGCTGAGCATGGAACTTACCAGGAATGGCGTGGCCGCCTCAGCGACTAGCCTATCCCAGGAGAAGTCACATCATTTTTCTACCTGACACTCTGTGTACGGGGCTAGGCGACAAGATGGGACAGATGTGTTCTCTCTGAGAGACCAGCCCTGAAGGAGTCACAGTGCACGGCCAGCAGTGAGAAGATGGTTTGCTATTTTGTTTGCGATCGTTATTGCCATTTCTGTTTCTAACTCAGTGTGAGGGGAGATGTGCACAGAGGAACCTTGCAGATCTTGAGAGATTGGCCATGTGGAGTCAGTGATGTGGGCCAGGGCGTAATAGAACCTTTGAAACTGCTTCCTCCAAGTCGCTCAGTCAGATGCCTCCATCAGGACCAGATGCACAGGGACCCCAGGGGGTCCTAAGTGCCCATCAACTTTCCCAGCCATTCTTCGTCTTCTCGAGAGCCTTCTTTGTGTATCCACATAGTCACGTTTTGATTCATTCAGGAGACACTTATTGGTAAGTGCGACAAAGCCACGCACTGGGCCACCATAGCAGCAAACAGCAAGAACCATCACCCTCTGGGAACTCACACCCTACAGGAGAGAAAACTACAGAACAGTATGGGAAGGGCCATTGTCATTGCAGAGGGAGCCAGGGGAACGTGGGTGAACATGGAATCCGCCTGGGCAATCATCTGGGAAAAGCTTCCCAGAGAAAGTGGAATAAGATGGGATTTGTTACCACTACCCACTCAAGAAAAGCGTCATGGCAGAAGGCTTGGACGTTACCTGCCTCAGCTCCCCCACTGAATGGATGGAGACGCAAAAGGTGACAGGGGAGGGACCCGCTGCATGGCTGTGGTGTAGAGGGCTCTGAGTACTTGGGTTATCCAAAAGTCACCATCTGAACTACGAGCAGATGACCGCAAATGTCAGCGACACCTACATATATGTCACTTTGCTCTGATGTAAATATGGTTCATGCATGAAGAGTGGTTATTAAGCAGAAGTAAGGCACTTTTGAGGGTAATTATGAGGAGACAACAGGCAACAAACAGGCCTATCTTTAAAGGAAGGCATGTGACCTTGTGTTTAGCGGCTAACAGTGTGGAGACAGGATTCGGGCAAACTTGAGTCAAGACCACATTTCCACCTACTGTATGTGACCTTGGAGGCTTAGATTGTGTGGCTCTCAGGGGAATGTAATACTTAAAAGCATGTGCCCTCTTGTCATCAGATGTCCTGGGTTTAAGGTTCCCAGATTTAGTGAAGAAAAATACAGGGCATTCCAAAATATGCGAAGATCTCTTACAGCTCAGCCATCAGAAAACAACCCCGGTAAAAAATGGATCAAAGGGTTGACCAGACACCTTGCTGAAGAAGATATACAGCTGACAAATAGCATATGAAAAGGTGGTCCACATCATACATTGTCAGGGAAGTCCAAGTTGAAACAACAAAGAGATGTCACTGTGCACTTCGTAAAATGGCTAAAATCTGGAATATTGACCACATCAAATGTTGGCAAGTGTATTGAACAGCAAGAGTTTTCATTCATTGCTGATAAGAACGCCAAGTAGTAGCCACCTTGGAAGACAGTTTGGCAGCTTGTTATAAAACTGAGCATTCCCTGGGGCACCTGGGTGGCTCAGTCGGTTAAGCCACCGACTTCGGCTCAGGCCATGATCTCAGGGTTCATGGGTTCGAGCCTCGTGTAGGGCTCTGTGCTGACAGCTCAGGGCCCGGCGCCTGCTTCAGATTCTGTGTCTCCCTCTCTCTTTCTGCCCCTCCCCTGCTGTGCGCGCGCTCTCTCTCAAAAATAAATAAAACACTTTAAAAAAAAATAAAACTAAGCATTCCCTTACGAATGTGACCCAACAGTCATGCTCTCTGGTATTTACCCAAAGGAGTTGAAAACTTATGTCCGCATAAAACTCTACATGTCGATGTTTATAGCAGCTTTAGTCACAATTGCCCAAACTTGAAAACAGCCAAGATGGCCTTCAGTACGTGAATGGACAAACGGTGGTCCATCCAGACCATAGGATGTTATTCAGCGCTAAAAAGAGGTAGGCTATCAAGTCATGAAAGATGTGGAGGAAACTTGAATGCATATCACTAAGTGAAGTAAGTCAATCTGAGAAGACTACTTCCTGTAGGATTCCAATTGTATTATATTCTGGAAAAGGAAAAACTGTGGGGACGGTAAAAAGATTGCTGGTTGCCAGGGGTTAAGGGAGAAGGGATAGGTAGGTAGAACATGGAAGATTTTTAGAGCCGTGGAAATACTCTGTTTGATACCGTGATGATGGATAAATGTCATTATATATTTGTGCAAACCCATAGAATGTACAACTAAGTGAATCATGATGTAAACACTTTGGGGGATGATGTGCCAGCGTAGGCTCGTCAGTTATAACCAAGGTATCCCTCTGCTGGGGGAGCTGATGGTGGGGGAATCTGTGCCTCCGGGAGGGCAGGAGTATATGCACAGTCTATGTACCTTCCCTACGTTTTGCTGTGAATCTAAAATTCTCTAAAAATAGTCTGAATGTTGAAAAGTTCAAAAAGGAAAAAAAAAAAAAACCCTGGGTATTCAGTTAACTTTGAATTTCAGATGAATAATAAATAATCATTATGTGACATTCACATTTAACTGGACAGTCTATGTTTTATCTGAAAACCCTCCCTGGATTCAGATCCTCCTTTCTCTGTTTCTCCATTGTATGACCTTAAACGGGTATCAGTCCCTCATCTGCGATCTTGAACTTGCCATGAGCTGATAGATACAAAACTTTTCGTAGAGTCCCTGGCACATTCAAGAGAAGTTAGGCACGGGGAGCCTGGGTGGCTCGGTCGGTTCAGAGTCCGACTCTTGGTTTCGGCTCAAGTCATGATCTCACGGTTCATGAGTGGGAGCCCCGTGTCAGCTTCTGCACTCACAGAGTGGAGCCTGCTTGGGATTCCCTGTGTCTCTCTCTCTCTCTTTGCTCCTCTCACCTGGGCTCTCTCTTTCGTTCTCTCTCTCAAAATAAATAAATAAACTTAAAAAATCAAGGCACTATTATAATTATTCATTTGACACGTATTTTTGAGTGCCTACTGTGAGCCTCACCTCTCAAATGGAGATGTATGGTTTCCTTGGGGAATTATCATAGGGATTAAATGCATCGTGTGTAATGTGCCTGGTGCCATGGCTGTTAGATTTATCGGGGTGTGAGCCCAGCCGCCACTCTCTGCTTTCCTTAGTTCTACTGGACCCAGCTTTGCTCTCTCTCAACTCACATGCATATATCCCAGGACAATAGTGAGGCACGCAAGGCGAGCAAAACTTAAAGGGTAGCAAAAACTCAGTTTTAAGACAAGGAGTGTCTTTCTGTTATTTTAATATACTTACTGAAAATTTTAAAAATCAAAACTAAGGCAAACAATTCCTGCTGAAGAAACCACCTCAGACTCTACATTGGCAGGAGCAAGCCTCATTTCACCAACCTCGTTCCTGGACCTGTTAACCCGTCACTTCAATGATGTGACTGAAACTTTTCTTCCTGAAAAATGATCAAGAAAAGAAGGATCTCCTTCTTCTATTGCTGGTGGTAGAGATAGAGTAAGAGAGAAGAAGTCTGAAAGAGCGATGGCTCTTTGGTAGAACAGAGGATTCCACCAAATGTAGAATTTTTTAATACTGCTGAGACAAACACATATTTCAGTTACTTTTACAGAAGTTTATGAGATAATGTATATATTTGCCGTAGTGAGATTATCAACCTGGGGACATTTCTGGAAGTCTCGGAGCTCATTGTTGAGAACTGCAAGCAGTACCAGTAGCTTTATTTTTGTGCTTCTCTCTCTATATTTAATTTGAGGGAGTAGAAAGCATGTGTATAGGTGCCCCCCCCCCCATGGTTATGAGCTTCTAAAGGGTCACCCGGAGACCAGCACCCACCCTGGCATGGTTAAACAGTCAAGAAATGTGAGGTGACTCCAAGTGTCACAGAAAGTGAACGACCCAAAGTTAATGGCAGATTGTAAACTTGGAAATGTAGTTCTTTATTCTCTCACTCTGATCTTTTTTCTTCAATAGTTTATGATGGCCTATTAGAACTTGAAACATGGAGTTACCTATGCTACTACTCTCTTTTTGTTCGTTACTATTTCGGGAGGGCCTAATTTAGGAATGAGTCACTGTTCCACACGCTCAGAGGCGTTGGGCAAGGTAGCCTCATCCCCAAGCCTATGTAATTGGTACCATTCATCCCATTTTGCAGATGAGGACATAGGTTCAAGGAGATCAAAGTCACAAAGCTGCCATGTGGCAGAGCTAGGTACCAAATGCAATCTAGCCTGACTCGATACTTCACCATGACATCACATCCCAGCACCTTGAGTCCAGAGGTAAATGGGAATTGTCTTAAAATAAATCAACAGTGTGAGGGATGTTGCTCCTGTCTGCGTCATGCTTCATGGCCCAGCCCAAATACCAACTCTTCTTGGAAGTACCCTGCCTTCATGAGGCGTTCTAGACCACCATCTGCCTAGAATGACACTGGCCTTCAGAATTCACTGACAGCCTGCAATTATGGATTTGATTGGAGTTACTATCTATATTGGAACTCATTTTTTCCTAGTTAGTTTTATATTACCAACAAGATCTTTAGTATCTCAAGGACCAACCCCCTGTCACAACCCTCAACCATAGCTTCCTCTATCCCAATCCCAAATCATAAATTTGGGCCATAGGGTAGAGATTTCATATATCAGGGGAACTCCTTGTCTAATGTCTTCAATTTATAAATGTGGATGCTGAGACCCAGAGAGATTAAGGAATTCAAGCAGGCACACAACTAGCTCATCCATTCAGAGACGTTATTTATTCAGGATGTATTATATGCCAAGTACAATGGGAGGGAAATAGACAAAATGAGAATGAATGAGTGAATAAACACGGTAATTTCCAAGAGTGACAAACACTATTGGAGAACAAAGCACAACAGAGAGTTGTGACAGAGAGTGGGAGGTACTGAATTATGCAGGGTGGTCAGAGATGCCATAATAAAAGGAGAAACAGTAGCACACAATGAGCAGAAAGAAATGACGATGTGGAATTCTGGGGGGAAAACATTTCACGCAGCAGATGCAAAGATCTGCAGGGGGAATAAAGCCACCGTGTTCAAGGAGTAGAAGGAAGGCATTGAGTCTGGAGCGTAAAGAACTTAGAATCCGATGACATCATAAGGAGAAAGCAGAGGGTTTTAAGCAGAGGAGCCAAAAGGTTCTAATTTCCATTTACAACATTTACAACAGACCTCTGGCTGCCATGTGAAAAATGGGTTGGAGAAAAGCAAGAATGAAACAGATCAATTGGGAAAGCATTTCATTACTCTTTTTTAACAGCTTTATTGAGGTATAATCAATATACAAAAAATGCACATATTTAACGGACACAATTTGATCACGTTGGACGTATGCATACATCAGCAAAATCATCATGGCAATATCAAGGTAATAGACATATCCATCACCTCCCAAAGCTTTCTTGTGTTCTTTGTGTGTGTGTGTGTGTGTGTGTGTGTGTGTGTGCGCGCGCGCGTGTGTGCATGTGTCTGTGGGTGGGGGGAAGAAAACTTAACATGAGATCTACCCACTTAACAAAGTTTTAAGTGCACTACTGGTAACAGCAGACGCTATGCTGGGCAGTAGATCCGTAGAACGTATGCATCTTGCATAATTGAAATTTTACACCAATTGAACAGCTTCCCATTATCTCAGCCCCTCACCCCTGGTAATCACCATTCTATTCTCTGCTTCTGTGAACTTCACTCTCAGATACCTTATGTAAGTGGATTCAGGCAGTATTTGTTCTTCGGTGACTGGCTGATTTTACTTAGTATATGGTCCTCCAAGTTCATCCATGTTACCACAAATAACAGCACCTCCTTCCTTGTTAAGAAGAAAGTTTTATGTTATTGAGGTCAATGTCTTCTATCTTCTATATCTACTTAGTTAGGAGGGTTTTTTTTTTTTTTTTTTTTTTTTTTTGGTCACAAACGTTTCTTGAATTGGGTCAAATGCTTTTTCTGCATGTATTGAGATTATCATGTGGTTTTTATCTTTTATGTTGTTAATGTGGTGCTTGACGTGAATTGGTTTTCACATGAAACCGTCCTTTTATCCCAGGGATATTTCCACTTGGTCACGGCATATGATCCTTTCAATGTGCTTTCCTAGTATTTTGTTGAAGATTTTTGCATCTATGTTCATCAGGGATGTTGGCCTGTAGTTCCCTTTTCTTGTAATGTCTTTGTCCGTCTTTAGTATTGGGGTAGTGGTGACCTCATCAAATATGTTTGAAGGGTTCCCTTCAATTTTTTTTTTTTTTTTTTTTTTTTGCAAGAGTTTAGGAAGGATTGGTCTCCTTATTCATTACGGATCTGTTCAAGTCTTTGGCGTCCTCATGGTTCACTCCTGTAGGTTGTATGTTTCTAGGAACGTATCCATTTCTTCTAGGTTGTCCAATTTATTGGCATATAATTATTCTTAGCAGTCTCTGGTGACCCTTTGGATTTCTATAGCATCAGTAGTAATGTCTCCTCTTTCGTGTCGGATTTTCTTTATTTGAGTTAAAAGAACCAGGGTTAAAACGTCATCCTTTGGATGCCTCGACACTCCCTGTCGACTTTCCCGTGTTTCTTTCTGCAACTTTCCCATGTTTCTTTCTGCGACTTTCCCGTGTTTCTTTCTGCTATCTGCCCTAGTTTGCCTTTTATCCTAAAATACCGATCTATGGAGTTTCTTCACCAGGGATATTACATTTTACTGCAGAGTTGACCCGGGGGGAGTAAGACCATGAGATGACCCTCTGAAAGCCTCTTCCCTGAATTGAATTGAGGATGCATTTCTGAACGAAAGTTACCCCGCGAGGTGTTATGGTGCAGGATGTGCATTCCTGGCAAACCACTGTACCTGAGGCACATGGGCCACATCCTCGTATGTCACCTTTCCAAAACAAACCAAAACAAAGCAAAATAAAGAAACAGGGGAGATCCAGGAGGTTCCTGCAGGGCACATTTCTCCAGGCTCCTACCCCTCAGTGTCCTTCTGGCTCAGTGTTTAGATATCATCCAGAAAACGAAGTAGGTTGAAGAATAACCACAGTGTTCCTATGCATATTAGCCATTGATATAGCTCGTCTGCTTTCCAAACACAGGTGAATTAATTATTCCCATATTTTTCTGGGCATCTTCCAGGAATAAGCGTGTCTGCATCGGGAGAGGCCCCACCTGCCAACAGACACCCATGCTCCAGGCAGAGACTTTAGCGACTCCAAGGAGGGAATATCAGCTAAGATTACCACGTTACCAGGAAACGTGTTTTTATAGCCTCCTGATCTGCATACTTTTGCTTTACCTCAATGTTCATTTTGATTTTACTGAACTCACAGCTGAGCACAGGGGGGGCAGGGATTCTGATATTTGGGGCCAAGGAAATGATGATCGTGGAGAGGGATGGGGTCTCTGCTTTCTTGGCACTGGAGATCCTGGAATCAGGAAGAGGCGTCCAAAAAACACAAAGGAAGTTTCCAGACAGAATGGTTTATCAGATAGAAGAAACAAGCTGGGGGGGGGGAGGGGAGGAAGAAAGTGAAAAACCCAGATAATGAAATGAGAAGAACACGGGAAGGCGGGTGTCCAAAGCATCCTACTTAATCCACACACTGGCTTGGTGAGGATACATGCCCTGTCCTGGCCCACAGAAGAGTCAGGGGGAAGTTCTGAGATATGAAATTGTCTGGTCAATTAATGCAAACAGCAAGACACAAGGGCACACTCTGAACTCAGGTGTTCCCCTGACGTGACGTAGGAAGGGATTACGATGAAAAAAGGAATGTGAAGGAATATAAAGTATTGGGCCTCCTATCTGGGATCCACGGGTAGGGGAGCCTCTCCCTGGAACCCCGCCTTTGAGAATAGACAGGCAGATTGCTCAGTGGATGAAGGACGCTGAAGCCTTTGGTTTCTCCTGCCTGTGCAAGTAGCTGAGGTTTAGCGAGGTTTTCCGGGATACCTGGGGATCTTGAACTTCTAGGTGTCTAGATACTTCCGGGTGGCTGATTGATCAATTTCTATTTCTCCAAACTCTTGGACTTCTGATAGGCATACTTTCCCAATCCTTCCTGATAGGAGCTGGATTAAGCAAGGCTCCACTGGTTGCAAGTTCAGGAAGCTCTTCTGAAACAAAAACTGGGGATTTTATTTGCTCGTAAAATAGAAAAGTCCAGGAGGCTGACCTGGCTTCATGCACAGCTGGACCCAGGTGCGCAGCGTCATCGTTTGGATGCACATTTTTTGTGTGTTTTTTTTGTTTTTTTTTGTTTTTTTACTCCCTAGGTGCTCCTAGGACACAAGATTCCTTCTCAGGCGAACCATTTTAAAGAATGCATGGCTTCGCTTCTCCAGGTTTCCCTTCTCGGTGAGCCTAGCAAAAAGAGAATGCCGTTCCTCAGTAAACGCTGGCAAGTCTCCACTTGGCATGGCCTCTGTGGTATGCTCCTTGTAGACATCGCCATCCCGAGCAGAGGGATAGGGGGCTAGGACATAGCGATTGGCCAGGAGCCTACGAGGCAGGGGGAGGGACCGGACATGCCTCACGCCCTTGGACTGACAGTTGTGGAGGTGGAGGAGAGAACGGCCTGATGGAAATCAGGTGCCAGTGTCAGAATGTGGAGGAGGGGATTCTGGAAAGAAATACAAAAGAAAAAAAAAAAAAAAAAAGGAAAAAGAATAGGTGTAATTGATGCCCTTGCAAGGACCATGTAATTCCAACCTGCACTGAGCCTTCTCTGAGGCTCTGCTATTCAAAGAGGGGTGTCTGAATCAGCAGCGTCCACATCACCTGGGAATTTGGTAGAAACGCAGAATCTCACGCCTCAGCCCCGGAAGATCCCTCTGAGAGCTGCCTACGCGTTCAAGTTTGAGGAGCACTAATCTAAACTTTGTTCCTCATTATGTTCTCAATAAGCGAGTAAGTATTCCTCAGGTGGAAGAAAAAAAGCACAGCGTGGCGATCAGGAGAAGGTGATAGTGAATTCCAGCCTCTGCAGCTAAGTCCAGGAATTCTGGGCTGGTTAGTTATGCTTTTTTTTTTTTTTTCTTCTTCTTTTTTTTTTCATCTGGAAAGTTAGGGACTCTTGGACTAGCAAACCTCCAAGATTTCTGCCAGTTTCTGACCTTTCAAAATTCTAGGTTTGCTAAATCTCAAAAGGGCAGGGAATCTGGAGGTTGTAAAAACCGTAATGAAGGGCTTTCCGCAGCTGGCAGAGAAAAAAAGATACTTCGGAGGTCATCTTTGGAACACACGGTGTAGATTTCCCGGTTTAGAAGCCAAGCAAGCTCTACATTGGTGGCTTTTAACTAGGAGTCCAGAGAACCATAGAATTCCAAGAAGGAGGCCGTGCCAAACATTGAAAATTCTGGATTAGACCACTGCGGTTCCAGGAGAGAAGGTTCACAGAAACTCACAGAAGAAAGAGCAGTCGGCATGTAGTACAAGAATCCAGGCATCCATCCTGGAGGAGGGAAGGTACAAATTACGCCTTGAAAAGGAGGTAGGATCAGGTTCTGGGAAGCCCGGAGAAAGCGTTTAAAACTTCAAGCCTACCTCTCCTCACTGCATTAATTGCTTTTCAGAATATAAAAGAAATTAAATAACAACAGCCCCAATTAAATAATGGCAGCCTCCACTTCCTGTGGCAATTAGGGAGAGAAATCGCATGTAATTAATCTAAAGCCCACCCCCCAAGCTACTTTCACCCTTTGGAAATCAGCTCTCAGCTGTTGGCTTTTCAAGGCAACACCGAGGATTTCCAGTAGTTGCCTTTTATGTTCAGTGCGCTGTGAATACCCCAAATTCCTCTATGCAAACATTCATCGCCTGCCTGGCAGCTCACACCTGAATCTGAATATTTGGTCTGTTGAAACCAAATCCATCATCACGCTTTGCCGGGTCACTTTGCTGGGTAAGTGACTTCGCCTCGCCGTTGGAGCTTTTAACGGAATCCTTGAGGCGCTCTGCTCTTGGGAGACGGAGTATTTGTCCATGCAACACGGCCCTCCAGAAGAAAAATACAGCCGAGGCCAGAAAGCAGACGGGAACGGGGGCTCCATCCTCCTTGTGGGTGCTGCTTGTTGGCGAGTGAGCATCCTGGGGAGCAAATTAAAGAGATAATGACTTTGGAAGAGCTCGACTTGACATGGCAATGTGGAAGAGGAACGCCACTAATAGCCTTGCGCTGCGTTTGTTAGAGGAGATGAGGGCAAGACGGGAAGAGGGAATCTGCCAGCGTGCTCCTTTCGTGGCTGGATAAAGAGCCCTGAGCTCTGAAAAGTGGCTCTTCAGCATTAGGGGCAACTTCCCCGGCGTGAGCTAACCTTGAACTCCAGCTTTCCCCCTCACCCTAACACTCTGCCTCTCTAGCTGAGTGCTGGCTTCCCAGTTCACTCTCCTATCACTCAAGGGACTGGCGGCCAAGATATAGCACGTGCCGATCAAAGAAATTAAAATCTAGGTAATTTAAGCATGTTTTTAATAAAAGGACCCCGTGCAGGTGTAGGCAGGGTTAAGGAAAGCCAAGAAAGGACAAAATGCAGAAAAGGCAGGGTCCTGGAGCTGGAGATAAGGGGAACGCTCACATGTGTTCTAGATATATCTAGATCTAGATCTAGATATATCGATATATCTAGATCTAGATCTAGATATATCGATATATCTACATGTAGATATAGATATATAGATATATCGATATATCTACATGTAGATCTAGATATATCGATATCTCTATATATAGATAGATATAGATATAGATATAGATATAGATATAGATGATATAGAGAGAATCCCAAGCAGGCTCTGCACTGTCAGCACAGAGCCAGACTTGGTGCTCGTTCTCCCCAGCCGTGAGATTATGATCTGAGCAGAAATCAAGAATCAGACGCTTAACAGACTGGAGTCACCCAGGCGCCCCTCAAATGGAATATATTTAATGCAGCAAGCTAGTGAGTATTCAAACTTACCAAGCCCCAAACTGAACTCTCGAGGGCCCTATCCTGCCCCAAGCTTTCACCTACTGTCTTCCCCACCCTAGGAAGGACGTAGGATGTCACCCGGTGAGCCCAGACCTCAAATCCAGGAGCTGCTCTCGACTCCTCCCATTTCCCTCAGCCCCGACTGGCATTCTCCCTGCAAGGACTGTAGATGGACTTGCAAAACAGACCCGTCCTCTTGTCCCCATGTCCACTGCTTCCATTCTGGACCAGTCACTTACATCTCTCGTGAGTTACTGCAGCCGGTCTCCTGGTTGGTTTTCCTGCTTCTGCGTCCCCTCTAGAATCTACTAGCGGTGCCTAGAATAGAGTCCACGCTCCCTGTCTGTATTTCCGTTACTTCCACTCACTGCCTTCGCCCCCCTCTTCCAGCTGTACCGGCCTTGCCCTGCCGTTCACGTAGGTGCAATTTATTCCTGCATTAGGATTTTTGTGCAGCTATTCCTTTGCTTGCCAAGTTCTTTCTGGAAACACACGCGACTCTCCTTTTGGTTTTTGAATATCGAGTTAAATGTCACTTTCTCAGACGTACTGTTCAGACCATCTAATCTAGAGTCATCACTGGGTCACTCTCTGCCATGTCACCCTGTTTCCGTTTCTTTCTCGTTCCTTTGTTTACTTACATGTTGTTGTTGTTAATTTTGTCTGACTCTCGTGATAATGCATGGTCCAGGAAGTCAGTGATCTTTTCTCTTTTGTTTGTCTAGGAGAATCATAGGGGCTCAGAAAGATATTTCTGATTGACTGTTTGGGAGCAGTTAACATCAACATATTTTCCAAAGATAACTGGAATACGAGCGAAAGAGAGAAAAAAAGAAGCATTTTGACTTCTGGATACCGATGATCTGATTATAACTCTGGGCTTTAGCCCTCAGAAGCTCTGAGAAACTGTGGGGGAAATAGCTATGTTTTTCTCACTCAGCCTTTTCAATTGTTAAATGGGGATCAGCCCTCAAACCTAAGGGCTAAACTATTACATATTTCATAGGGTTTTGAGAGGATTAAATTGGAGAATTCATGTAAAGTGCCCAGCAAATTGCATAACAAAGAGGTTATACCCTATCAATATTAGCTGTAATTTTATTTGAAACAAAAATTATTAGTGTTATTGGGGTAGAGAACCAACAAATTGACAAAAAGAAACGGTATATTTCAATTGACTTGACAAGTAAACATTATTCAGGATATGTCTGTTTTATTTATCATTATAGAACCAGAGTATCACATAAAAGATACTCACTTGTTGCAAATGGATGAATGAATGAATGAATGAGTGAATGGAAAGGTGAATAGCATAATAATATGATAATGTAACAGAATGAAAAATTTATAATCCAAACTAAATTAATGTGTTGATTCAAAAAATGTTTTCTGGCGGGGGGGTGCCTGGGTGGCTCAGTGGGTTAAGTGTCTGACTCTTGATTTCAGCTCAGGTCACAATCTCACGGTTTGTGAGTTCAAGCCCCGACTGGGCTCTACACTGACCTTGCGAACCCTGCTTGGGATTCTCAGTCTCCCTCTCCCTCTCTTTCCCACCCCTGCTTTCTCTCTCTGTCTCCATCAAAATAAATAAATAAGCATTTTAAAAAATTTAAGAAAAATGTTTATCCAGCCTTATGTGCTAATCACTGTTCTAGATAATGGGAGGATAGCGAAGAACAAAACAAATGCTTTCATGAAGATTATATTGAGAAAACACAATTCAGGGAAAGAAGATTGGGTGTGCTGGAGGGTTGACATTTTATTTATTTGTTGGCTTGTTTGTTTATTTTTTGGACTGTTGTAATTTTAAATAGGGCTGTCACACACGGCACCTCGGTGTCTTAGTCAGTTGAGTGACTCTGTTTCGGCTCAGGTCACGATCTCGTGGTCTGTGGGTTCAAACTCCCCATCAGGCTCCATGCCGACAATGTGGAGCCTGCTTGGAATTCTCTCTGTCTCTCTCCCTTTCTCTGTCTGTCTCTCTCTTTCTCCCTCTGCCCTTCCCCTGCTCGTGCTCTCTCTCTCTCTCTTTCTCAAAATAAATAAATAAACTTAACAAAATAAATAAATAAGTGAGCAAATAAAGGCTATGATAGGAGGTATCATTGAGGGAAGAGCTGTGGGAAATGAGGGAGCTAGCTGGACAGGCATCCGGGGAGAAGTTCTCCTGCTAGAAATGAAGTACATGTGCAAAGGCCTGAGGTCACAGTGGGCAGATAGGAGCCTGCTTAGCTGGGGTCACGGGGGCTGGGGGGGGTGGGCAGATAAGACTGTGGTAGAAAACGAAGGCAGAGAGGTAGATGTGGGCAGAGAGCAGAACACTTCCAGGGCCATCATAAGGAACTCTGGCTTCTACTGTGGCCAATAAGTGAATCCATGGGGTGGGGGACTGAGGGGAACCCTGGAATCGGACCGCCATTAGCAGGAGCACTCTGGTGGCCCTGGTGAAGATCAACTGAGGGGGTGACAGGGTGGGGACAGAGATATGAGTTAGGAAGATCTGGACCAGGACGGGAGCAAGGGAAGTAGCAAGAAGTGCTCAGATTCGGAATTTGCCAGCAGATGGGATGTGGTTACGAGGGGTAAATCTGAGAAGACGTGAGAGTGAAAATGTACTTTGATTTTGTATCCTTCTTAATGGGCTCTCGTCTGGTGGTGAGCCCACATTCACTTTTCCTCTCAAAGACGTGATCTTTGGGTTTTGGTTGCTATAACATTTTGTATTCTCCAACAGAGAGTCGAAAGGACGGTTACACGACTCTGAGTGATCTTAGTCTGGCGTGCCTGGACAGGATGGCAGTATTTCTCAAAGTTTATTCCTTGTAACAGCTTCCTTAGGAAATTTTAATAAACGTTATACGAAAAAAATCAAATAAATTGAGTAAAGACCAAGCGAAATAATACCTTTGCTACCAGATTGATCAGAGCCTCTAATACATCACTGTGCATTGTGAGTCTTCAAGGTCATAGTATTATCTGAGTGTCACTGGCTGAATTGTGTGTTCCCTCCCCTTCCCCCCAAATCCAGATGTTGACGTCTTAATCTCCAGTTCCTCAGAACGTTACTATATTTGGAGGCAGCCTCTTTAAAGAGGTCGTTAAACTAAAACGAGGTCATATGGATGAGTCCTAATCCAATCTGACCGATGTCCTTATAAGAAAAGTCGATTAGGACACAGAGGAACAGAGGGAAGACCATGGGAGGACACAGGGAGAAGATGGCCACCAATAAGCCAAGGAGAGGTTACAGAAGAAACCAACCGTGCCAGCACCTTGACCTCAGACTTCGAACCTCCAGAACTGAGAGAACATCCATGTCTCTTGTTCAAACCACCCAGTGTGTAGTATTTTGTTATGGTAGCTTTAGCAAACTAACACCCAGAATATCTGTCCCTTTTACCGATTTCCCCTAAGGTAGTGCAAGGCTCTATGCTTTGGCCATAACAGATCTCGGGACCACTCCGGAAGTATCTAGGGCAACAGGCAAGTGACTGATGAAGAAGAAAGTCATTGAAAACCATCAGAAGTGACTCTCCAATCAGCTAAGATAAACAAACAAACAAACAAAAAACATTAAGAAGCAGAAAATGAAAGCATATTAAGGCAGGGGCATTTCACATTAAAGATGCACACAATGCATCTTGTTAACTTACTTCGGGGACAAGATATATGATGAGGATTTCAAACTAAGGTAAGGAGCGTCCCAGCTAAGGAAGCATGGCGAATCCTAATACCCAGAGAAGATGTTCCACCAGAATCCAATTTGTGGCTTTCACTCACGATTTCGCTGCTGAGATTAGGAAGAAGGGCTGAATGGAATTTGGAAGAAATAGAGAATTACAAAATGCGTTTTCATTTGGAAACCTAGCACTCAATGTCCTTGTGATACGCCCTGCCCTTTTAATTGCATTTTATTTTGATAGTCTCTTGAGATAGGACGGCTAGCAAAAGTCTGAAAAAGTGTGCATCCAGGTATGCGTATAGGGGGTAATGAGTAGCATACCATCAGAAGCTATGTCCCATAAAAATATTGATGGGAGAATTTGCAGAAGGGAGCACCGATATGGGTTACTTGGAAAAAAATTATGGATAAATGAATTGTCTGCCATTTCCACCCTCCAGCTCAGTTGATTCATTTCTCTTTGAAGGTTTCTCATAATTTACCAAGAGAAGGAATTAAATACTCTTCCCAAAGTGCTTTCAAAAAGTGGCATGGGCTTCAGAGATAATTAATCTCTTCCCTGTAGACTTGTCCTCAACACCTGATGAGGCGTTACAAAAAGACATGTCATGTCTCATCCCAGAACTTGCAGATAGCATCATTGACCATCAGACTAATCACAGAATGGATGGCAAGATGGAAACGGAGACAGAACTACTAGCAGTTTCTAGGAAGGATCGGACAGTTCGCATTGCGTGTACTGAATTCCTTTAAAGCAAACTTGAACATGGAGAGATGGTAGCTGAAAGAACACAGCTCACTAGTTAGCTAATTTTAATATGTTGTTCATGTGGGGGACACTTGTCTCTGAGCATAGGTTGGCGAGGTATATGTAGATATTGCTGTTAAGAAATCTTGACCCGATGCCCCTTACATTACATGCGTATGATACAAGTCTCGCTGCTCTTTCTCATTCCTAGTCTGGAAGCTTCCACAGGTAGTGTTAATCTCTCCCCTGCTCTGTCATGTTTAAGACTCACATTCGATATATTCTATAGCATATGGGCAGTGTTCTGCAATATTCATTGTGGCCTTATGATAATAAATGAAGCAGCATTGGAACTTCAAGGAGCTTCAAAGATAATCCTCTTCTATAAAAGAGGGATGTTAGAACCTTCCATGAAGTGGTCTTATAAAGTTGGAAAACATGTATTAAAAATCATGATAGTATCAAAAATGCCTCCTATTTTTGGTAGTGATAAAGCCATCATCAAGACTTATTATAATCCCAGTATAATCTAATTATAATTCATGCTTCTCATTTTACAGGTGAGTAAACAGAGGTTTAGAAACATCTCATTGTAGGGGCCCCTAGGTGGCTCAGTTGGTTAAGCATCTCACTCTTGGTTTTGGCTTAGGTTCTGATTTCATGGTTCCTGAGTTCAAGTCCCATGTCAGGCTCTGCTGACAGCATGGAACCTGCTTGGGATTCTCTTTCTCGCGCTCTCTCTCTCTCTCTCTTTCCCCTGCTATCTCTCTTTCTGTCTTTCTCAAAATAAGTTAATATACTTTAAAAAAACAAACAAACAAACAAACAAAACTCTCCTTGTAGTATAGTGGAGTCGGATAGACCAAAGTTGGATAATGCCACCTACCTGCCCTGCGGATATTGCGAAACATATTTTACCTCTCTGCCTGCTTTAGCAGAAACCTCAGTTTTTTCATTTCTATTCTATGAACTACTTTTGAAGATTAAACAATGTAACAAATGTACAATAATGTATGTGGTGCTGGGCGTATTTTAGACATAAATGCTAAAAAATAAAATAAAATCCCGTAAGATAAAATAAATCAAATATTTAAAGAGTATGAAAAATATCTCTATGGCATCACGGTGCTATCAAGAAGCGGGAGAAGAGAGTGAGGCAGTTTACTCTAAAATTCTGACCTTTCACGACAGCAGGACAGATCTGAAATCTTCCCGTGTGTGGAGAAAGGACTTAGCAACTGGGAGAGAAGGCCATGTTTCTCTGGGGAGGAGATTGAAGCAAAGCGTGCAACTTTCCCCTAACCACCCTGGATGGTCACCAGGAGTATATTTTCATGATAACTCTGGTGAGGAATATAATAATTGATACTCATTTATTTATTTTTATTTTATCTTATTTTTTAAATGTTCATTTATTTATTTTGAGAGAGAGAGAGAGAGAGAGAGAGCATGAGACAGGGAGGGACAGAGAAAGAGGGAGCGAGAGAATCCCAAGCAGGCTCCACGCTGCCAGTGCCGAGCCCGATGAGGGACTCGAACTCACGAAACCGTGAGATCGTGACCTGAGCCGAAACCGAAAGCCGGATGCGTAACTGACTGAGCCACCCAGGCAACCCAACATTTACTTATTTTTAAAAATCAGTCTCCGTGATGTAAAGCGGAACTTTCTTGCGCTTACTCTAGAGTTTAATGATTTGTTATTCCTTTCACGTGAGAAACAGGAACACTTCATGTTACAGTGCTTAGGATATCCCAAGGCAAGAACCTGGTCCTGAGGAGACGGATGTTCGCCCAGGAGCCACCTCACCGGGGCCACGTTAATGCCTTGGGAAATCCTAAGCACGGCAGCATGAAGTATGTTTCTCACGTGAAAGAAACACAAATCTTATGAAACCATTGAGTAAGTGCAAGAACGTTCTGCTTTAAGATAAACATAATGAACCGCCTTGCTCTCATGCTGGGTCCCCAGCTAGAGCTAGCAAGAACAAACAGGACTATTAAAATTGGCCCCAGTCCGGTTTTGTCCCATGTTCCTCAGCAGAAGGAAACCGGGAGATGGAAGGAAGAGTCACATTCTTGATTGTGGACTCTACTAAGAGCTATTAACCTGTGGGGGGGGGGGGGTAGGGGCTGCTGCTGACAACACAAGTTATGCATTGCACAACTTCTGGGAGCACTGATCACACTGTTGTCACCGTGGATGTGTAGAGCTATAATGACGATTTTAAGCAGCTCGGAATAACGTGACTTGAGGAATAAATTCTTTTGTCTAATTGGCGTGAAGTTGCCATATTGGCTACGATGAAGGCTGGGTGGGGAGACAACTTTTGCCAAAGTCAGAGGAAGGGGCAGAAAATAGAAAGGAGTGACCAAGGACATATGCAGCCAGTAAAGTAAACCAAATATTTTACCAACAGAAATTTGATGGAGAGGGAAAATGGTTCCAAAATGTCAAGTCGGATGGATGAGTGCCAAATGGAACATTTATTGTTGGTACCAGGGGGGTTGGAAGCAAGATGGAATGTGGGGTGGGGGAAGTTAATTCATACCTTATGTAAAAAATGGCAAGCTTGTCTGACGCCTTCCCTTTCATAGGACCTGAGACATGTCTTTCCACTTAAAGAAGGAAAAGCAGGTCCCCTTATGTACTAAGAGGTGGTAGGGAGTCTGGCGTTATTAGAGGCATGGAATCCTCACAAGATTTTGTGTAGGAACCCAAAGACAGATGTTGTAACTGTTGGGTAGGTGCTCTTTCTGCCCCGGTGTTAGGTAACTAAGACTTACTGTAAGTTTCATCTCTCGTTATCGCATCCTCTCACCGGACATCACACGCCACTGTCATTTGCCGTTTGTCATTTGGCCCTTAATGTAAGAGTTTCCTTCCACGATCAGTTTCTCCCTTGCTGCCTTCCTCACGCTTGAGGAATTCTACAATGCAACCAAATTCTAGAAGCTGTAGTAAATGACGGCAGAGAAACATACACCTCACGTTCTGTGAGAATACAACACGAGGGAGCAAACAGCTGTGTGACGCAGGCACAACGTTGGCTGGAATCGTGGCAGCCGACACGGCAGAGCGGAGAAAATGGAGCCCTAACACCATGCAACTGAGGTGAGGGGGGAGGCAAGGAGACACCCAAGAAGAAACAAGCTGAAGCGGAACAATTTTCACGAACCGGAGGCACTAAGCATCCTTCATGCTGGGGTTTGGGGTGGGAACACGTTAGAGACCGCTCGCGAGACTGTATAGGGAGCACTTAGCTTCTTGTGTTCACCCTTCTCACAAGCACAGCCAGGCAACTGTCGTGAGAAGAGAGAGTTCTCTTTGGAGATGGTAACATCAGGCCCAGCCCGAGGCAGGAGAGAGGTACCTTAGGGGAACAAGGGTATTATGGGAAAATCAGCACAAAAAGAAACAGGTGCTCAGCCTCTGCCTTGCTCATCTGAGACAACAATGGCAGGCAGGCTTCTATCAACCTGCCAGGAGCGGAGAGGATGCTTGGTTGAAGAAATAGCCCAACAGAAGACAGAATTCCTATAGAAGCTGTCGCCTGGAGGTCCAGTAATGAAATGGCTGTGGTCCGCTTGATCCATTGGCGGTAGAGCAGTCCCAGCAACAATAGCCACAGACACGCAGAGCTTTCCATCCGCTTTTTAGTCTCAACCGGAAACATGACCAAAGGCCAGCAGACATTTGAGGGCAGGCTGTCACATAAAAGGATGCTACCACGGTTTTTTAAAAATACACTTTTCAAAAGAGGAATGTGATCAAAGAAGAAACATGCAAGAAGCAGAAAAACATCTATAATTTAGACCCTTCGATATATAAAATAAGATGTTGCATACAGAACAAGATCAGGAACCTAAAAAAGATATGAACATGCAGAGGAAAAATTCTGCAAGAGACCGAAATATTATGGCAGCAATAAAAAAGAAGAAACAACGCGATGGTTAGAACAGACATAATTAGATAGCAAACTTTAAAGGAAATATTAGAAATTTAGAGGATCACAGGAGGTTCAAAAGTTGATCAAGTTTTAGAAAGAGGCAGGAGACAAAAAAGAAAGGAGGAGATTTTTTAAGCAGAAAATGCTTAATTTATTAAAATTAAAAGGTGTGTGTTCTAATACTAGAAAGAGCTTACTATTGTTAAAATATATTTCTATGCTCAAGGTGGAGCCTCTCCTGTATGGGATGCCATGTCAGTATCCTGAAATTCAGGTAATTTTTGTGTCCCGTAAGTGCTCCACATGACCAGAAAGTAGGACATGTGGTCAGCCAATCTCCGGACACCAGAGAAACTCTGGGCTTCTCACCCAAAAGAAGGTTGACTGTATGACCCCAGCCAATCAGATATTTTCTACTTTTTTCTCTTCCTTGTTCTTTATTCTTTATCTAATAAAAAGGTTTCTGTCTCTGCCCCATTTTCCAGTTCTCCAAATAGAGACTATCCACTTCATGAAGTGTTAAGGGAAATTTGTATCACCTAAATTGTCTTCTTCAATCATTTTTTTAACACCAGTACCCAAAACAATGAGAAAAAAATTCTACCATAAGTCACCTCCTTGTGAAATTTCAGAAGACGGGAATTTACAAAATATCCTGAAAGTTTTCATAAAGAATATTGGAGCCACACAAGGAGGATTAGGAATCAAAAGGACATTAGACCTCTCCAAAGTAATATAAGAAACAATAGCCTAATGCCCTGAAAGTTCTAAAACAAATTGAATTCTATCTCCGGATGATCTATCATTCAGTGTGACGGTAGAATAAAGATATGTTCAAGTATTCAAGGTCTCAAACAATTAACCTCTCATGTTTTTTTTTTCTTATGAATACACTGGAGAGAGTAAACTCAAAAAGAAGTCAAGAGTTCCAAGAAATAAGATAGACACACAGAACAAAGGTAAAGAGAATTCCCAGAACGGGGGGTTGGGTAGAAACCCAAGAACATGACCGTGTAGCACAAAAATCCTAAATCACAGGTGGGAGAGCCTCTGGGCTGGTGAGCACGTGGAGGTCCTGGAGGCTGGCGCATCCAGGGGGGACATAGAAGCCATGTGCTCTCTTCCACATATCTCGCTCCGCGCCTCTCTTTCATCCTATGCTTCCTGAGTTGTTTCCCTTTAGGACAAACCTGTAATTGATACGTAAACTATTTCTCTGAGTTCCGTGAACCACTGTAGGAAATTATTGAACCTGAGGGAGGGGTCATGAAAACCTCTGATTTATAGTCAAGTCAGGTCTGAAGCACCGGGGACCATCTGAACTTGGACGTGTTGTCTGAAGTCGGAGAGGGGGCATTCTTGTGGGATCGTGCCCTTGACCTATGAGGTCTGATGAGCCGATGCTGACGCCACGTAGATAGCCGCAGAACGGAGTTAAGTTGTAGGACATCCAGATGGCGTGTGGAGAGCTGGATTGCTGCTTAGCGTCAAATACTTACACCTCTGGTGTCAGAAGTCAAGTGCCGTGAACAGCAGGGCGGAAACAGAGTGTGTTTCCCCTTTTCACATAATGTTGGGTGTTTCATTCGTAGTTCAGACGGAAGCAACAGCAACACAAGAAAATAGAGAAACGAAGCAGTTTTTAAGCCATGGAAAAGTAAGCTATATGCAAGAGGAAATGTAACAAAAGCACTACATAGAACAATTGTGGCTCAAATTTACAAAGGCAAAAACACTCTAAATGCGGTAAACTGAAATTCAGGTAATTTTTGTGTCCCTGTAAATGTTCCACATGGCCAGAAAGTAGGACATGTGGTCAGCCAATCTCCAGACACCAGGCCGACTTATCCAAAGGCAAAATACTATAAATGCTGGACACTGGCTTATTCAAAATAGCTGCTAGAATTATATATTGGGTAGATGAAGGTGATGGGTGTAGTGGACATATAAGTTTGGAGCTGAGATGGCCATAACATTCTATCTCTCATGGTAGGATATCACTAGATAATAGCAAAGGCCCGAAATGAAATCATAGACAGTCTTTTCTGCTAAAACACATGTCTCTTAAGGGAATTGGTTTATACATATTTGCTGTGCATAGATATGGAGATCTTGTTGGTCCATGGGTGATTTCTTTTGGTAGCTATTTTGAAGCTGTCAAAGGCAAGCTTTCTCAAAATTTAAGAGGGGAATGTTAGCCTCGTACGAGAACTTTAAGCAATATAAAGCTGGAAAGTCTTACAGAAATACCTTCCTTTGGAGCAAAGAGTGACATTTTAGTGGCTTTAGGAATCATTACAGTTTCTATTAACTTAAGGTATATGGGGACACGGAGGGGGTATAGAGCAAGAGGTGTCAAAGGCATCCTTCTGTGTTAGGAAAAGAAAACATTGAGTATGAAATCTACACCTTGGGAAAGATTTTTAATTTTGATGAAACTGGTCTCTTTTAGAAGCAGATGCCCTTGAGCATTGACATTTTGGAGGGAAGTGAGTGAGCCCCGGGGTATGAGGCTGCAAAGGATCTGGGCATCCATGCTGGGTGAAAATGTCACTAGAGATTTCGCCGTGTGACTCTTTTTATTAGGCTTGGTATTGTTTTAGGTGATGCCGTGCATTTCAACATCCATAGCTTTTGAGTGGTCTGGCCTTAATCCTAGTTTTCTCATAAATCTGCTATTTTTAGGCTTTTTGGTAATACATTTGACATTATAGCAGGAATGGCTGTGCTTAGAAATATGGAGATAAATGCCAGAAGAAACAGCTAAAACAGATGAAATTATTGCCTTCCGAGAGCCGTGGTTGAGGGGAGGGAAGTATGTGGACGCGGGCATTCTCTTCTCTTTATAAGCCTGCTCTGTAGAACATTGATAAAAATAACCTTTAAGCACATGAAGAATTTTTTATCAAAAGACCAAAGCAGTTATATGTCTGAGCAATATATACTAGATGAGTTACATGTTAAGCAAGTCATATGTCTAGTAATATAACAGACGAGATACACTTGTATCCTTTTATTGCACACCTAAGAAGCTGTCTTTGAACACCTAGGTGGGTGCTTAAGAAAGTAAGCCAGGGACTAACATAGATAAGGAATTAAACACCAGGGTGGCAGGAGTGAGCTTTAGGAGTGGGGAGGGGGTATGAGTTGAAGAGTTGACTAGGGGGTTTCAATAAGTGAAGACACTGAAATTGAGAGCTACATATAAAGCCAAGACACCCAACTGCTAACGGGTTCCCTCCACAAATAAATGATATATAGACACACATATATATAGTCCGCCCTCACACAGGAGGTTGATAAAAACAAAAACAAAAAACAACCAAGCAACCGACCCAACAAACAAACTTGTTTGTCTTTGCCTGGACACTATGTGGGAAAATATAAACTCTCCCGTGTTTTGTTGCCACAGCTTTTATGTAGGTTTGCAAGTTACATTCATACTATCCCCTTAAGCTAATAAATCAAACTAAAACGATCTAGTAACATCCTGAGTTGCTTGGCGAAAGCCAACACAAAGCACCGCCTTAACTGGGCCACTCAAGAGATTCGCATATACCATTCAGCTGCACATGAGCTCGCAGACGAAAATTACAAAATCCACGAAGCAGGCAATCCAATATTTAGTCATTTGACACGCATTTATCAAGTGGTGTGCCAGGCATTGATCTGGGCCCTGGGAAAACAGCAAAGAAGAAAGACACCTGTTCCCGAAGGAACTTACATTCAAGTGCAAAAGACAAGTGCAAAGCCACCAAAAGCCCTGGCAGAATTAGATGTCCCCACACTTCCAACAGTCGAGGACTTGAATGGGCTCTACAGCACAAACGTAAAATGACACAAACTAAGAGAACACGAGCGTGATAGAATAAAATAAGTAAACAGAGGGGCGCCTGGGTGGCTCAGACAGTTGAGCATCTGCCTCTTGATTTCGGCTCAGGTCATGATCTAAGCATTCGTAAAGTTGAGCCTCATGACAGGCTCTGTGCTGACAGCACAGTGCCTGCTTGGGTTTCTCTCTCTCTCTCTCTCTCTCTCTCTCTCTCTTCTTCTCCCTCTGCCCCTACCCCATTCATGCGTATGCACGTGCTCCCCCCACCTCCCAAGGTAAATACATAAACATTTCGAAAATAAAAAGTAACTAAATAGAAACCAAAAGGAAAGAATAGTCACTGAAATAGAAAACCCCAACCCATGGCTTAAACAACACACTTGACAAGAGTTGAAGAATGAATGTCTTGACACACAAATTTGAAACAAAATGGTACTCAGAATGCAAGAAAGATAAAAAGGTGAGGGAAATATGAAAGGTTGAAATGTGGAGAAGAGAGTGAAACGTCCAAGGAATGAGACAGAGACAGTATTCAAGAAATAATGGGGTGTTGATCATTTTTTCAGAATCTATGAGACTTTCTGTTACAAATAAATTCTGACATTCTCTCTCTGACTTGATAGACCTGCAGTGTTCTGTGCCTTCTAATTACCATATTACAACTCATGTTCTATTATGATTTTCTGTTTATAATCACTTCCTTCTTTCTCTCCTTCCTTCCTTCCTTCTTTCCTTCTTTCCTTCCTTCTTCCCTTCCTTCCCTACTTCCCTCCCTTCTTTTCTTCTTTCTTTCCTTCCTTCCTTCCTTCCTTCCTTCCCTCCCTTCTTTTCTTCCTTCCTTCCTTCCTTCCTTCTTTCCTTCCTTCCTTCCTTCCCTCCCTCCCTTCTTTGCTTCCTTCCTTCCTTCCTTCCTTCCTTCCCTCCTTCCTTCCTTCCCTACCTCCCTCCCTTCTTTTCTTCCTCCCTTCTTCTTTTCTTCCTTCTTTCCTTCCTTCCCTACCTCCCTCCCTTCTTTTCTTCCTTCCTTCCTTCCTTCCTTCTTTTTTTCCTTCTTTCCTTCTTTTCTTCCTTCCTTCCTTCCGTACCTCCCTCCCCTCTTTTCTTCCTTCCTTCCTTCCTTCCTTCCTTCCTTCCTTCCCTCCTTCCTTCCTTCCTTCCCTACCTCCCTCCCTTCTTTTCTTCCTTCTTTTCTTCCTTCCTTCCTTCTTTTTTTCCTTCCTTCCTTCCTTCCTTCCTTCCTTCCCTACCTCCCTCCCTTCTTTTCTTCCTTCCTTCTTTTCTTCCTTCCTTCCTTCTTTTCTTCCTTCCTTCCTTCTTTTTTTCCTTCCTTCCTTCCTTCCTTCCATACCTCCCTCCCTTCTTTCCTTCCTTCCTTCCTTCCTTCCTTCCTTCCTTCCTTCCTTCTTACCACCATTGCTTGACTACCTGTCACTCTTCAGCACTGTGGAAAACACAGTGCTGAACTCTGAAGGATTATATGTTCCTTTGGGGAAGAGCTGTCATGTACTTGAGTAGGTTCTGGAGGGGAAAGCTGAGGAAAGGATTGGTCCTTGGAGACATGAAGATCTAAGTTCAAATCCTAATGCCAGCTGGGACTCTGTGGTTTGGGGTCTGTGCACTTGCACTGTCTTATCATAAAATTAGGAATAATAAAGTCTGTCAGTGTCAGTCAGGGTTCAGGCAAGAGACAAACACCACACTAGCGAATTTCACAGAGAGAAGTTAATATATAGAATTATTAACTAGGCATCAAACAAGTGAAACACAGAAAAGAAAAGATTAAGTTAAGGAGGTGGAGGAAGGAAGGGAGATGGTCAGTTATTTAATGTGGAAGCTTGTGGTAAGGCTGTTGTAGGACGGAAGTCCCTCAGTCCCTCAGGAAGGAGTACATTTCTGGGCTGGTGTCTTTGGAGCTCAGGGGGAGGCCTGCACATCTAAGACATGGGCCTGTTTCTTGGTGGGGGGAGGAGCATGAGGAGGATGCTATGATTCTGCTTTTACTCCTGTCTGGAACACTACAAACTAGGAAAACAGAACCAACTGTTATTACTAGAACAAACTACCATCCCCAAAGGGAAGACATTTTGTTGGGTCATCCTGGCGGGAGCAGGAAATCCCATAACGGAGCAGATCTGTCCTCTTTCCTCTTCCCATTTGCCTTAGCACCTCCCACTGGAAGAGCCCAACGGGCTGCAGCTGGAAAAATAGAAATATGGTTTGCAGAGTCCCAGTGCCATTGGCTGCATGAAGTCCCAGGACAGAAGGATAGGCTTGAAGTTGAAAGATAATAGCTTAATCATCGGTCCATCCTGGCCCTTGGCTAACTCGGCACCCATAGACACATGCACAGTACGTGCACTTATACTTCATATGACAGCAGAAACAATGTTACGATTCTGTCAACCAGACACTATTTTTTTTTTTGTACAAATAAAGCCATTCCTACCTTCTGTCTAAAATGAAGAGACTACTGTTGGTTGGGCGACCAACTTCGGCTCAGGTCATGATCTCGCAGTTTGTGAGTTCGAGCCCCGCGTCGGGCTCTGGGCTGACAGCTCGGAGGCTGGAGCCTGCTTCGGATTCTGTGTCTCCCCCTCTCTCTACCCCTCCCCTGCTCACGCTCCATGTCTCTCTGTCTCTCAATAATAAATAAACGTTAAAAAAAAATTTAAATGAGGAGACCAGAAGTCCTAACAGCTGTTGTAATCATACCTAGGGGACGGTCACAGCTCTCCATTTCTGGACTGTGTTCATTATCTCACAAATTTAGTCAGGGTCTCATCTGAATATTTTGTTACCTGAAGAGTCCATTGTGTTAGTCTCCAACAAGGCTGGTTAAGTTATTAAAACAATAAATGTAACCTCCAATAAAATGTTTATATAAAATGATAAGGCAAAAGAGAAGAGAGAAGAAACAATTAGGTTATGTGTGGGTATATGTGTGTGTATAGATAGATATGCGTTAATGCATACACTTAAATTTGTATACACACTCTTGTACACACACACACACACACACACACACACACACACACCAGCAAATAACAAAATATGCTTACTTTCTAAAACCGTTGTTTCTGTAACTGGGCACAAAGTCATGGTTAATATTTATAATATTTTTCTTCCATTACCCATTCTGAATTTTTCTTGACCTCAGCCAGGACCTTAGCTGATCAGCAGGGTTTTTTTTTATGTTTATTTGTTTTTGAGGAGTGGGGAGGGACAGAGAGAGAGAGTGGGGATAGAGGATCCCAAGCGGGTTCTGTGCTGACAGCAGAGAGCCCCATGTGGGGCTTGAACTCACGAACCCCGAGATCATGACCTGAGCCGAAGTCAGGCACTTAACCTACTGAGCCACCCAGGCACCCCGGCAGTTTTTATCTTGCAGAGTGATCCAAACCTTCACTCCTGAAGGGTCTGAATTCCCATAGGCCCTGCATCATTTGGGCTGCTGTGACTTCCTGTTAACTTTGACTGGGCATAGAAGTAGGAAGAGGAGCCCCTGGGATTGACCCCAAGGTTCCAGACATAGCCCTCTCTACTCCCACGTCTCAATCCCCACCAGTGGGCTAATCCCTGGGTTTTCCTCACTTACCTCATTAGGCCATGGTCAAGACGAGTGGAAACAATGTAGGCGAACCAGGTGTCAGGCAGGTCGCAAGGTCTCTGCAAACGGAAGTCCCTCCCCTTGAGTTCTCCTTCAGATGCTGCCCATTTGTTTTACTGAAGGTGGCCGTTGAGGGCCTTTCTGAAGAGTCCTCGATAAATGATAACTAACCCTCTTCCTTGCCGGAGTGCTGAACAGTTTGAGAAATGCTTTGTTTTGTTTTGTTTTGTTTTGTTAATGGAGACTTTAATTATTGCCCTTATTAATGACTGAAGCCAGACTAAAGGATGTTACTCTAAGGATGAGTCAATCCTCTGACTTGCTCCAGGATCCAATGGCTTATTTACCCTTCTAGTCCCTGCAGCTCTGGAGGGCAGCAGGGCCAGATAAGACTTGCAGTGAGAGGGGCAGAAGGGATCCTGTGCTCCTGCGAGCAGCTGGCTCCTAAGAGGAAAGCCGAGGTCAAAGCCAGACAGGACAGCCGGATTCTTCGTAAATTCACCAGTTAGGGTAATTCAATCCACCACTGCCACGGACACCGGGGAGAGGAAAGGCTGGAGTCAGACATGGCATTGGTTTAGGGGAAAGAAATACTTTACAGGGACACTGGGAGGGGTGGCTTTCCACCCCAGCGATTATCAATAAATATGTAGGATGAACCAGATCTGTTCACCCCTCCTGAGTTACAGGACTGAGTGCACCATATCCAACCTGTCAGGGTGCCTTCCTGAGAGGAGAGCTGCAAGGAACCCCAAAGAAGGGTGGAGATGCCAAGCCTGGGGCACTCCAGAGTCTGGAATCCTACTGAAAGGGAATGTTAGCGCCTTTCAACACTGTTTTCATCCAAGGTCAGATGAATTGTCTGTTCAATACTGTTTTCGGAAAACTTCATACATTATGCACACAGCATTCTGTTGGGATAAAGTCCAACGCTGGGGAGGATTAAACTAAAACATAGATTCAATTATATTTTTAGTCGTTTGATAGGGAAAAAAAATGTATATCATTTTATGTGTCAATACCCAGAAAGAGTTTGGATACTTCATATGTTAGGAAGAAAACAAACACAAATTATTCTGATGTTCTTTCTTTTAATCCCCAAATCCCTGTGTTTCTGCCAGGTGTCACAGTACTTTATTTCAGCAATGAATACACAATGGCACCACTCCTTTGAAATCCTAGCCCAAAGACAGAGTTATCTACCTAGTTCTCCACTTCTACAAACCATTTCTCATTCTCAAATTTCCCTTCCCTTCCCCTCACCTCTGTGTGGCTCGTCCTGTCTTCCCAGGGTGCCACGGTTGGAGAACCACTCTCTTTTCACACAGTCTGAGGGCCTGTCTTTAGTGACAATTGTGCTGTGTCTTCTGAAGAAGGCCATCTGTTCACCTTGGCGGATGTGAGTGTCTCATTACCTGTCAGGATTTCTAAGTTGGCTCCTGTTGTTGGATTAGAATCCACACCTTTTGATCCTTCAGCTCGGGTAGCCTTGGTGTCAGAATCTTCCCTGGAGCTGGGGAGGTGTTTTCACTGGCCCCTCAGGAGATCGTTGATCAGGGCCCTGATTGCTTGGACATCGTTGGTCTTCTGTCCCTGCCAGCAGTCATCTCATTTCTCCCCAGCCCCATGTGGTGAATGCGCTGTAAATCACAGATCGTTGGCATTATTTCCCAATTCGTCACTGTTTTCCAAAGAAGGCGGGGAGGGAGGGGGTGGAACTAATGAAAGAAACAAGGTGAGTCAAATTACCAAAGACTCTGCTAAATAAGCTCATTATTTGCAACCCAAATTAACTTTGCCATAGACCACTAATGCCAGGTTAGCAACATAGAGATTCACCGAGCTGGCCTCTACTCTACTCAGTTATCCTGATTCAATAGACACAGGAGAAAAGAAGTAGAATAAATAAGAAACAGAAAGCAATCGCAAACCATCCATGTCCTTATTTACCATTATGAACCCAACCATGGGCTTTTTTTCCCCCAACTGAGAAAGCATGTTCTGAAGGAACTCAATCACCTTTCGTATCTCCAGAGCAAGCCAACCCAAGGCCAGTTTGCCGAGGAATAGCATAACTGGGGAAGGATCAAGGTGAGGGGCCAGAGTTTATTGGCAACCCATCACATATCAGTCATTTTTAGGTGGCTTGTTTCGGTTATCTCTTTTAATCTTCATAGCTGCCTAGTGAGGCAGAGGTTAGAAGCTGCACTTTATGGATGAGGAAGGGGGTGCTTGGAGAAGCTAACCAACAAGTCCCAGGTTTCCCAGCCTGCAAATTTGCTGAGAGAGTGGATCTCAGGTGCACTCATGACACACATACACACATGTTAAGTATTCGAGGAGATGGGTGTGTTAATTACCTTAACTAGTAACCACTTCACTGTGATATCAAACTATGGAGTTGTACATCTTAAATATATGCAATTTTAATTTAATAAATAATACAATAATTTCAAAAATTGAGTTAGAAATCAAGCTTTGCTTGGCCTGAAGTACACAGTCATTCCATTCGAACATGCTCGGTTATCCTGATTCAACACACACACACACACACACACACACACACACACACACAGAGGTATTGTGGTCTAATTCATTCAACACATATTAAGTTCCTACCATATGCCAAGTACTCTACAAGCCCCAAGGAGAGAGCTCTGACAAATATCTGCTTTCATGAAACCTCTATTCCGGTGGTGGAGGCCAATGTTGACCCAATAATCATAGAAATATGATGAAAGGCTCTGAGTTTCTGGTCTGACATGGAAAGAAATTCGAAGTTTAACTCTTGTCCTCACAATGACAAAAAAAAAGGCAAACCACCTGAAAATCTGCAACTATTCTTAGATCCATCGGATGATCAAGAGAGAAGGGCAAACCACTACCCCAGACACGGGAGAGGCAGGTACCAACAGAGAATCCCAGTTTGTTGGGGACAGAAGTTGCTGCATAGGCTGGAAGGAGCACCTGAAACTGTAACGGACAAGCTGTAGGAGACTGAGCAAGTGCCACCTTGAAGGATGACATCCTGGGGGCGCCCCACACTTCTGTGAGTTTTACCTCCAGTAAAACGGAGATACTCAGCTCTAGACCCCTCTAGTCTTTCTATTTCACTGATGGAGAAGAGGCAAATTGAGAAGTGAAAGCAAAAGCCCAAGGACACAGGCTCAGTGTGGGCTGAAACCTAATCATAGGACTACAGAACATTTCCACCTTCTCCACACTTACCACCCTGTCAACAGAGTTCCTGTATAATTGCAGGAGGTTACTACTGACATATAATGAAAATCACATGAAATCACATAAGAAGTATCTCTGAAGTACATCCCCAATTCAGCCACCCTTCCTTTTGTCTCCTCTCCTCTCCTCTCCTCTCCTCTCCTCTCCTCTCCTCCCCTCCCCTTTCTTTCCCTTCCCTTCCCTTCCCCTCCCCTCCCCTCCCCTCCCCTCCCCTCCCCTCCCCTCCTCTCCTGTCCTTTCCTTTCCTTTCCTTTCCTTTCCCATAGCTATGACTTTAGTGTAGATTCTTATCTCTTCTGTGAACTAGTGAGACACCAGACCAGCAGGTCTTCCTTGTAGAGGACCCCCAGTCTGTTCGCTACATCAGTTCCATAGAAATCCCTCTGAGTAGTAGACCTGGTCACCGTGTGTGGTTCACACCATGTCTGGCAAGAGGGGGATAAGGAGGCAGTGTAGCCAAATGGCTGAGCACAGGACTTTGTGACTCAAATGCCCTGGTTCAGACCTTGGCCCAGTCTCTCACCAGCCATGTGTCAGCCCCAGGGAATGGTGGCTCATTTGTGTAGGCGAGATTCGCCACCACCGTAATGGAGACATGATGGCTCCATCGTTACACTACCATTTTTGCTCGTTTACTGATTGCCTCCTGCATGTCAGGCACTGTGTCGGGGACTGGAGATGAGACAACGGGTCTTTAAGACAACCGAACCATCTTGAATATGGTAGGAAAATATAGAGGGAGTGAACTTGTCACTCACAGGAGAGATAAGGAGACACGATCCACCACAGGAGGCAGGAGAGTGAGAGCCTGGTGCATCCACACGTTACAGCACAGCTTCTGCTGTATCTTCACACCAATCCCTGTGAGGTCAGGTCCTCCAGAAGCCATCTGGTCCCCAAATGTTACGTGCAGAAAGGGCTACAGAGAAAAATGAGTCCTTGCAGCTCAGTGACTGTGCGGGGTCAGACTGTCCTGAATCAGGACCAAAGGCTGCGGATTACAGACTGTGGAGGTGGGCAAGTCACTTAAAACCTCATGAACCTTGTTTTCTCGTGTCTAAGATGCATAAAGCAATGGCATTAGCTATATGTGATGCTCGTGAGAATTCAATGTGCACAAGGGCGAATAAGGGCTCAGCATATGGATTATAGTTATCAGAGCTCAGAGCCAGCAGAAGCTACTGGATGGAACAGAGAAATCTTGGGAAGATCCATCTGCATGGTGGACAGTAGTTGATGCCGGTAGAGGCTGGCTCAGGTCCCTTTGGCACTCGCTTTTCCTGACAGGCAAGAGTTCATGGACAAATACTCCAGCTCAGCCATCTTCTAGGGCAACACTGAGGAATGTTCCATGCCGTTGCTCAGAGGGTCCCAGTGGGATTGAGCCCATTTGCCAATGATCACCTGATCATTAATGCACCTGGACTGGTTTCCTTCTTTCCCCATCTCAGCTCTCCCACCTGTGTTTTCTGATCGATTCCCAAAAGAACTACTTAAACTCAAATCTTTGTTTCAGGATACTCTCCAGAGGGACCCCAACCAACCCCAAACATGTTCAGTGACGAACGTGATTCTAAAAATCACGGGAAGGGCGTTCTAGTTGGGGTGGGGAAAAATTTGAGGCTGAGAAATATAAAAGGGACTGGTTGGGGTGATGTATTATTTGGCTACTAATTTGTGTTTTGTTCTCCTGTTTTGGATTCAATGTTTGTGTTTCTCTAAACTTCATATGTTGAGATTCTACCCTCCCATATGATGGTAATAAGAGAGAGGTCCTTTGGGAGGTGGTTAGTTCATGAGGGGGGAGTCCTTGTGAATGGATTACTATCTTTATGGAAGAGAACCCAGACGTCCCTCATTTCTTCCAGCTTGTGCAGATACAGGATGGGCATCTATTAAACAGAAAGTGGGTTCTCACCAGGCATTGAATCAGCTAGAGCCTTGATCTTGGACTTTCCAGCCTCCAGAACTGTGAAAAATGAATGATCTTTGTTTTACCCACCTGGCTTATGGTTCCTTCATGATAGTAGCCTGACTGAGTTAAGATATCTCCCTGTTCAGTAAAACCTGGGTTTGTGAGCATAATTCGTTCCAGAGACATGCCCGTAATCCAAAGCATCTGCATATCAAAGTGAATGTCCCCGTACGAAATAATGGAAACTCAAATGATTCATTCCACAACCCAAAAATATTCACGCAAAAATGATTACAAAGAATATAATACAAAATAATAAGGAAAATGCAAAATATAAAGAAAAATAAACAAATTAACCTGTGCTTACCTTTGAAAACATTCGCAGCTGGTACGAGGGGGACAAGAGAGAAGAGGGTTATTGTGTAGAATGACTTTCATTATCACTAATGGAATCATTGCTATCTATTGGCTCAGTGGAATCTTTTTCTGCATGGGGACTATTTTATATGCTCACACGGACGTTGACTACCGTGTAGCATTAATAAACTCTTGCCATATGCTGCATTTAATGTAAGTGGCAATAAGGCAGCAGAGGAAAGGGTCTCTATCTGCAGGCAGCCTGGCCTAGAATGAAGCAAAGCCTTCCTAAGCTTTCTCTTGTATGGAGAAGCAAAGGACTGTCCACAGGTGCTTTGAAGTGACAAAAAATACACTAGTACCAGTTGTAGGCAACTTCCAGCATTCTGAAAAATCACTGATTTTCTGCCAAACACCACAGCCTAAGACTGAGCATCTGAGCCTAGGAGATGATCACCCACAATCTCTCGGTGAGAGAGAGAAAGAGAGAGAGAGGAGAACTATTGGCTCGGTTGTGATCATGTGACATTCAGCATCGCGTACTACTCATCTTGCAAGACGTCCTTCGTTTATCAGGCTAAAATCTATTAGAAATGTTGGCTTGTCTTGCACAACACTCACAGAACAAGTTACTCGCCATTACTGTATTTGTCTTCTCTGGCATTCTGAGCAGGTGGCCAGGTATCGTCCCCCTTTAACTTAGAAAAGGAGGTGTAGCAGGACATAGGCAGGAATTGATTGCAAACAACCCACCTCTGCCCTTATTTTCCAGAGTACCAGCTAAGTTCTTGAAGGAAAGACAGAGGAAGAGAAGGGGCAAGGTTGACTAAGATTTGCCTCAAGGCTGAGAAAGTGGCAGTTGTAGGCAAATGGTAGCTATGCAGACTATGAAGTCACAGGGATTCAGGAATCAGCAAAACTTTGAGCAGAAAGTGTCTGTGAGATACACCGAGGAAGTCTGAACCTGAAACGCAAGGATTTCTGTGCCCTTTTTGCTTCAAAGATTTTTTAAGCTGGTATATCTGGGATATCTGCAGCAATCATAATTAGAGATTTTTAAGGGCACCAAGTAAACCTCTAGAATTCTTTTGAAACTTTAACAAAAAAGAATGGAGTACTAGATATTTTTCCACCCATCTGGTGAATGAAAAGAGGTTTGGAGCCAAAAATTAACAGGGAAAAATAAATACTTGTGATATTATTGTAGACCTGAGTTGGTTTAATAAGAGGCTCATGAGCCACTTGTGGAAATTCTGGGTCAGAGCAATGCCTAGGTTCTTCTGGTTGAAGCAGAAGGTGCCAAGCAAGATGGAGAAAGGAAGGGAATAGACATGAGTCAACAGATAGATTGGAACACGGGTGTGCCAAGGTCCGTTCCCACATCCGAACAGCCCTGGGGAGATCAGCCCCACATTAGAGCTCTTCTCTTGGCTCTATCCTCAGACTTGTGGTCCACAATCTGGACTTGACATTCGATGTTTGGTCCAACCTGGAGGGGACATGGATGAAGCCATTCTGAAGACAGGATGGTCCATCTGGATCAAATCCAGTTCTCATGGATGGGGACCATTCTCCTTCTGAAGACTTGTGTAAGGTTTCTGGACTCTCAAGGAGCAAGTTTGAGTTCGCAGAGGGGAAGGAAGCCACCCCCCTTTGGACATGAGAACCCCCATGTGCAGACCATGCATGATGAATTATTTGGCAACAGCCTTTGACTTTGATGATCACCAAATGTGGTGACTGAATCAGCTCACCATAGGGAGCTGCCCGCTTTGGAAGCACTCCCGTAACCCTCGAGTCCAGCGTGTGTCTGTCCGATGGCGGATGCGATATTTCTGCCATTTACTCAAGAGCCCTGTCAGATGTAGGATGGGATTAGTGGTGGGAAAGAGCTCAGAAGCTACAGGCAAAACCTGGAGGCCAAGTCCTGCTCTAGTCTCTTAGTTCCCTTAGTAGTTAATAATATGCATACCTGCTAACACGTTTATGAGAACTGAATGAAATATGGCAGGTGCCGACAATTTGTCAACTGTCAAGGATAGATTTTGGAGGATGTTATACCTTTTATAAATGGCGTTGTTGGTGATCGCTTAACTTCTTCAAACAATGTCAATAATACCAACATGCACACAGAGCTTACTACAGCCAGTATATATATTATATTCTAAAACTTTTACATATTTTAAGTCATCGTATCCCCATATGGACCCTACATGATAGGCGTTCTTTTGTCCCAGTTTTCAGAAGAGGAAGCTGAGGTACAAAGGAGTTAAGTGACTCATCCAGAGTCACACAGCTTGTACACAGGGGAGGTAGAATTTATTTTATTTATTTATTTATTTATTTATTTATTTATTTATTTATTTTAAAAAATTTTAATGTTTATTTATTTTTGAGATAGAGGGAGACAGAGCACGAGTAGGGGAGGGGCAGAGAGAGAGGAAGACACAGAATCAGAAGCAGGCTCCCAGGCTCTGAGCTGTCAGCATAGAGGCCGACGCGGGGCTCGAACCCACGAAGTGTGAGATCCTGACCCGAGCCGAAGTCGGACGCTTAACCGACTGAGCCACCCAGGTGCCCCTAGAGGACATAGAATTTAAATCAGAGAGTCTGGTCCTGGAGTTCTTTGTTTTACCAGTTGGCTATGCTGTTTTTCTGAATTCTTGTCCCTAAGTGTTCTCCCATATTACTGCACTTCTAATTCCTTCTTGATGTGTTCATTTCATTTGTCTAGTCCCTCTCCCCAAGTCTCATGGGTGCACAGCATAAGCCTAGGCCCAGGATGCCCAGTATAAGTGATAACGAGATACACATACTTCCTCTAACGTTTTCCAAGCCCCTCAGAGGTGGAAAAGGATTCAGTCTCAGCAAACACAATTTTACATATGTGTGATGCTTAACTTTATGCATCAACTTGCCTAGGCCTCGGTGCCCAGATGTTTGGTCAGACATTATTCTAGACGTATCTATTTATGGATTCAGACGAAATTAATATTGAAATCTGTGGACTTTGAGGAAAGCATGATACCTTCCATGAGGTATTAATGGGCCTCATCCAACCAGCTGAAGACCTTAATAGAACAAAAGACTGACCTTCCCTGAGCAAGAAAGAATTCTGCCAGGAGATACTCTGTGGATTCAAACCACAACTCTTCCATGGGTCTCCATCCTGCTGGTCTGCTCTGCACGTCTTGGACTTACCAAGCCTCTACGATTATGTGAACCTTAAAACCTCTCAATAGATAGATGGATAGGGGCGCCTGGGTGGCTTGGTCGGTTAAGCGTCCGACTTCGGCTCAGGTCACGATGTCACGGTCCATGAGTTCGAGCCCCGCGTCGGGCTCTGTGCTGACAGCTCAGAGCCTGGAGCCTGTTTCGGATTCTGTGTCTCCCTCTCTCTCTGCCCCTCCCCTGTTCACGTTCTGTCTCTCTCTGTCTCAAAAATAAATAAACGTTAAAAAAAATTAAAAAAAATAGATGGATGGATAGATAGATAGTTGGATGGATACATGGATAGACAGACACATAGATACAAAGATAATAACTAGACAAATAGATACATGGATATAGATGATAGATAGATAGATAGATAGATAGATAGATACTGAAGAGATAAACAGAGATATTCAGTGGTTCCCTATCTCAACAACAGTTACAAATTGAGGACTCACATTGAGTAGCCTTCTTACCTGCTGTTGCCGTGCAGAGAATGGAAGAAAAATGATGAGGCTTGTGGGGTAGAATTAACTTGACTTGAAGGAGATCCCAGACTTTCAACACCGAGACTGTCAGTGACAGTGAAAGCAGTGACCCTTCCTCCTGCCAACATCAGCACCCTAAAGATGCCTAGAAGCTCACTTTTCCACACCTGCCAACTGGCTCCTGTTGGACTTCTGGCATGAAAAGACAGGGGCCATGTGAGGGCCACGCCAGCCAAGCATGTCCCGATAGGGAAGCGGACCATTCCTAGTGAGCAAAGAAACGTTTACTGAACCCCACTCCCCTCTTGATGGTGCTCCTGGGGGGTTGCTCGGCCCTGGAGTTCGTCCTGGACATGCTGCAAATGACGAAGAGACATGGGGAGGTGGTGTCAGGGCAACAGCTTCACAAGGACCAGGGGGTGGTAAGCACGTGCCACCTGCAGCAGAGAATTGGGAAGCTCTCCCCAAATTTGGCAATGGGCGACCTTAAAAGAGGCAGAGCCTGTTACCTGGAGCACAGCCGTGATTGCAGGAGCTTGAAAAAGAAACAGGAGGTGAGAAAGTGCAGAAATAAAAGGAACGAGTGGTAAGAAAATGAAGAAAATATGGATTAGTCTTTCCACAAGCTTAGCATAAGAGAGATGTAGCGTTAAGAGTCTCTGATTCACTCTCTTTTCCCTTTCTCTTCCTCCCTCCCTCCCTCCTTCCCTTTCTTCTTTCCTTCTTCCTTCCTTCCTCCCTCCCTCCCTCTCTTCTTTCCTTCCTACCTTCCTTTCTCCCTTCCTTTTTCCCTTCCCTTCCCTTCCCTTTAGTTTTGGACATGGAGGGGTTCCTTGAGCATTTTTATGTCTGATAAAAGGGCAACAGAGACGAGGAAGTTGACTTAGAAGGATAATTGATGGACAGTCCTTAAGGAGGTTGGAGGTGATGGCTTTCCAGCAGAGATGGGACAGCTGTGTGCCAAGGCTTGCACTGGGGGTTTTAACCAACTGCATGGCACCCAACACCTCTTAATCAGCCAGTTGTCAAATGTCAGAAAAGACACAAAGCAAATTCAGGTCCCCTTGAATTCCTGGTACATTTCTGTATTTGTTGTTTGTTAATCAGTTTGTTTGCTTATTTATTTCACGTGCCAGCAAGGTTTCTCAAGTTTTCTTTGGCTTCTCACACAGGTAGCTAGGGCTTTTCTTGGGGGAAGTGCTCTCAGGCTACCTGCAGGCACAGGTAACAGGAGGCACCTGGGACATATTCCTCCCAGGTAGCCTTTGACCGTGGACAGACAGATGTAGGAGTGCAGGTAAGCCAAATTCTCTGCTTTGGTAGCAACAACTCACGGGCGCGTTTCCCAATTACGAATTTCCTTCCGGGAAAGGTGGAAGCCAGTCCCCTGGGATACTTTGCCTGAGTTCTTGGACCTGTTTGCCTCCCTTCTCTTTTCCTTCCCTGCCTTCTCCACTTCCTACGGGTCTCTGCCTTGAGACTGTCTTTAATAAACCACTTGCAAGTAAATCCTCACTTCAGAATGGACTTCCAGAGACCCCCACTTAAAACAGAGGGTTACCTAACCCAATAAGAGGAATTGAGAAAGGAGATTCTAGGCAAGGCCATTAGCAGGATCAGGGGCCAGGGATGGGAAAACGGGGCCAAGAGACCACCGCAGCCAGGCCTGGGGGTGGAGACGGGGTGAACTCCTTGAGAAGCCTCCATCCTTTTGGAGAAGACAGATAGGACCGTGGGCAAATCAAAGTTCCAAAGTTGTCCTTGTCTTTTCCTTTTGAGATTAGAGTGTGGAAAGCAGGATTGGATTTGGGTAGGTAAGCTGGCAGAATTTCTTCTGGTTTATCTCTCTGTACTCGAGGACCACGGGGCAAGCCTGGCTGTCGTCACGGATCTGTTAGCTGGACACCTGCTCAGAGCCCACGGTGGGCCATGGTCGATCTCCAGAGAGAAGGTTTGCTCATGTCCCCCAGGAACTAACACACTAGAGGAGAGTAAGTGGCAGGGCTGTGGGTTTCAGAGGAGGGAGAGCCACTCGCCTAAGGGCTTAAAGAAATTGCTCTCCCCACCCTGCTGAGCAGGGGGCATGTGTGCTGACTGTGTCTCCGGTAGGCGTTTCAGATGAGATGCAGAGGAAAGGGGTCGGGAAGGGCAGGCAGGATGGCATCTGAAATACAGCAGACAGTCCAAGATTCGGCAAGAGCATGTCTGTTCAGAGAAGGGTAGGTGAGTCCAGAATGACTCAAGACGTTCTGAGTGTGGGCAGGCGACGGTCAAAGAGACCGAGAGTTGTGCCTTTATTTATCCATACTAATGTGTTTAGACGTTAATCCGTAGGACGTGGTGAGCCAGTGGATCTTAACAACTAACGGGCATGTTAGGAGAAGTTCTTCACCTTAAGCGGGTGACGGCCAACATGGGGACCAAGGAGGTAATGGCTGGCTCGCCACCGGCAGCACAGGTGAGCTTCCTCCTTGGATTCCATCACCTGGGCTGGGAATCCACAGCAGGTACCTCCTTCTGATAAAAGGAATTCTGTATTTCTGTATGCCTGCATTTCTAGGCAAGCACGCCAGCTATGTGCCCTGAAGGCATTCATGTACAGTTTGTTTTCACATCTTTTAATTTGGTAAATTGCCCTGTGAAACTGACATGTATACTCAAGCAGTGTCTTTCTTTTGTGGTGTTACTTTGCTATTTCTTTTGAGTAAAGGTCTTGCACAACTAATAATTAGCATACAATTAAGTACAAAAGTCATCAACCCGGGAAGATGCCTCCTATAATTTGCTGCAATCTCGTCTGGGCCCTGCATCCCTTTTACTGTTTGATAACTCAAGCCTGAGTAGCAAAACATTCAATTAGGAGCAGTCCCGGTATGGAAGGAGTACCTGGCAAAAAATGCAAAATCAAACAGATCAGGGCTGTCTTGGGTCCTTTGCGGCCTACAGAGATGAGGCCTCAGCAGGTGGCAAAGTACACACCTTGACCCTAGGTCCCCTGGAGTGGCTAACAAGGACAATGTGGCCCAGGAACTTGGGAAATAAGAGAGGGAAGCTTTTGGTCACAGCTTTCTTTGCTTAGCTGTCAAAACATTTGCTTAGGAGAGAAATGGTGTATTTCCAGACCAGGTTAGTGCACTGAATATAGTTTCAAGGGCAACGCTAATCGTTTGGTAATAGAGGCAGCCAGGAGCCATTTGTTGAAATTTGTTCCATGCCAAGCACTTTATGAATAGTGTTGCTAATTTTCACAAGAATCCTGCCAATGGGTCTATTATCCTCATTTTACATTTGAAAAACAAAGACTCAGGAAGCTTAGTAGCAACTTATCACGGTGAATGGGTCAAGAAGAAAAGGGGTACTTTAGGCTTTCTAGGGAAGTACATATGGAGGAGGGAAAGACAGGTTCATGATTACAGCATGATAGGCTATTCTGAAAAAACAAAAATTTCCATCATGCAAACAGAAGCAAGCAAACCTGGGCCTAATCTGCCCGTCCTGCAGAGCTAGAAGAAGATAGGTCTTATATTCCTTGGGTCACAGTTTACTGAGGTGCAGAAGGTACCTGTGTATGACTCCAGTCCCAGGAGGGGTTTAAGCAGAATCTGTTGGGGTCCCCATGATGTTCAAGTTTATCAAAACAAGGCATGGCTTAAAAAAGGATGCGAAACACTTCACCGAACCACACATCTTCACACAAGGTAACAACTGCGGGGATATAGTCACCAATGCACATAACGATCGTCCGTTAAATATAGGTCAATTTACTCTTTTTTGCACGACTACTACGTGCTCGCCATTGGACTCAAAGCTGAGGTATAATGGCGCCCCCAAATGGTCCTGCCCCAATCACATTCTACTGGGGAACAGAGAATAAGTAATAAATGACAACGACAGGAAATAAATGCTCTAAAGGAAAGCGGAAAGCAGGGAAGGGTTACAAAAATGAGAGGAGGAACAAAAGCAGGGCGTTCCACAGGGTGGATGGGTGGATTGACGTAGGAAGGACATGGGGGGACATGCTTCCAGAAGGAAGAGGTGAGCCAAGACCCAAGTGAAACCACAGAGAAGCTCTGCAGAGAAGGGCTCGGGGAGAGACACGCTGGTGTGGCCCAGAAGGAGCAGGGATGCCAGTGTGGCTGCTGGGCACTGAGGGAGACACCAGGCACGAGGTGATGCAGGCTCCCTCAGACCATGATGAGGACTCTGAAAATAAAGCTGGTGGACAGAGAAGGGAGGATGTGAAGGGAGGGAGTGGGGCTCCCCTGCCCGTCTTGTCCTTTCTGTTACCGCCATGCTGCTATTTTTTATTTTTTTTATTTTACTTTATTTTACTTTTTACATTAACAGAACAGGATCCCAGGAAAGCGAGTGATGGAGGATCTACTTTGCGCTGCAGGGTCGAAGTCTTTCTGTGTGTACTTTGTCCATCTGCGTGCCCTTCAGGCTGCTAAGAGATTCATTTACTAATTACTGCGCTGGTGCAGATCAATAACGGCATCTTACAGAAGTGCAGTGTTTAAAGCTTAGGCTACTGAGTCATAGCAATGCCACGAGCCCCTAGTGGAGGCGGTTGGGGATCAATTGCGAGGCCGACCCAGTTTCCCAGCAGGCCTTGGTACTGATCCCGGTGCGGCCCAATCACCATTGTGAGAAATATTGGCACAGCATCGGAACGCATACCCTTGCCAACTGCTTCCTCTGTGGGCCGGGACAAAATAAGCAGAGGCGGACACAGTCGTGGACAAAAAGCTCGCTCAGAAAGGTCGCCTTAAGGGGACTCGAGTTTCCGTCCTGCTTCTGCCACCAACTTGCCATCGTTCCAGAGAGAAGGTAGGTTTCAGCTTTCTCCCCCAGCGGACAGAGATAAGACCTCCCTCGGAGGACTTGGGGAAGGAATAAAGGACACTCAATGGTGTGACCATCACCCCTGTGACTGGCCCAGGGCTGCAAGGTGACTTTCTCACCATTTTAAGGGACCGACCCATGAGTAGGGACTGCTTCTGCGGGCCTGGAATTGAGACGTTTTGTTTATGATAGAACGGGCCACAGGCCAATTGTTGGAGAAGTTATAGGTTCCCAGTCAGAAATCCTGAGTGCAAGCATCAACCCAAAATGGCACGGACAAGACCGCAACCGGGGAGGGAAGCGGATGGGAGCATGAAGGAGGGTGTACGTGGCTGAGGTAACCCGGGCTGTCTGGATGCATCCGTGCCTCTGTGGGTGAGAAATGGTCACTCCTCCATTCACGTCTGCTTTTCTCACTTTCTCTTATCTTTGAGTCAACAAGAGTTGTTGAGGGTCTAGCATGTGCCAGTGTTGTTCCAGCTACTACGGTAGAGCAAAGAACATGACAGACCTGGTCCCTACTGTCATCAACGTCACGTGATCCCAAAGGACTAATGATAGGCCCACGAATAAGGAAATAAAAAAATATATTGCATGATAAGTACCCTGAAAATAAAATGGGACAATTGTTCAGTGACTGGCCGAGAGTGCCTTTGGTAGTGTGGTCATGGAAGGCCTCTCTTCGCCCCAGGTTCTGTTTTGAAAATTTCAAAGTTGCAGGGGGACTGACAGAGCAGAAGTGTAAGCTCTCATGCAGGTTCTCAAACTGTCCAGATTTGCATCATGCTTGTTTTTCCTTTGCTGAGCCATTTAAAATTAAATTGTAGACATCATGACACTTTATCGGTAAATACTTGAGCATCTGGCATTAAGACCAAAGTGCTTCCATACATGCCAATATCAATATCACAACCAAGAAATTTACCATTGATTCAATAACATCGGATGGTAATAGAGGCTTTATACATCTTGTGTTTTGTGGGTCAAGAGTGTGCAACTGAGGATATTACTAGGAGCTTATATAATAAAAGGAAAAACAAATTTCCCAGAAGTTTATATTGATGAAGTTCAAAATATAGTAACAATTGAGTACAGTTTTTTTTCTTTTGTTTTTTTTTGTACCAAAGATCTACTAATGAGAATAATGGAATTTTTTAGGGGATAGTAGTAACATTTCACTTAATTGGGATTCAGTTTGTGTTCCCTCTAATCAAATCAATTGTAAATCTTCATCTGTTAATGCCGATCTGTGATATCCTTTTATAAATTCTATGAGCATATGATTGAGTGCTCATGATGATTGAGCACTCAGTGATGATTGAGGCCATAGTTTGGAGGGCCTTATAGAATTTTATTAGATTTGTTTCTACCTTTGCCTTTTAAAATGCATTACATTACAGATTAATCACTTTCTGTGGAAGGTTAGGTGAAACTCCCCAATTTAAATAGGGATTGATCGATTGACTGATTGATTTTTTTTAGAGAGAGAGCACATGCTCAAGTGGAGGAGAGGGGCAGAGAAAAGGAAAGAGAAAATCTTTTTTTCTTTTCCAAATCAGTTAATTTATTTTGAGAGAGAGAGTGCGCACAAGCGGGGAGGGGCGAGAAAGAGGGAGAAGGAGAGAATCCCAAGTAGGCTCTGCACCATGAGCTCAGAGCCCTAGGCAGGTCTTGAACTCACAAACTATAAGTTCATGACCTGAGCCAAAGTCAGATGCTTAACTGATTGAGCCACCCAGGCGCCCCAGGAAAGAGAAAATCTTAACTAAGCTTCATGCTCAGCCCAGGGGCCTTTGTAGAGCTCGATCCCACAACCCTGGGATCGTGACCTGAGCCGAAATCAGGAGTCAGACACTCAACTGACTGAGCCATGCAGACACCCCTAAATAGGATTTTAAATATAGAAATTTCCTTTACACTTGCATCAAGTTCTGAAAAACACTGCTGAAACTATAGTAAGAGCCCAGAAAATCTATCCATTGCACATTTACGCCCTGCGTGGGAATGGAGATCCTGAATCTTGTTTTAATTTTTTTTTTTTAATTTTTATTTTTTTTATTTTTTAATATATGAAATTTACTGTCAAATTGGTTTCCATACAACACCCAGTGCTCATCCCAAAAGGTGCCCTCCTCAATACCCATCACCCACCCTGCCCTCCCTCCCACCCCCCATCAACCCTCAGTTTGTTCTCAGTTTTTAACAGTCTCTTATGCTTTGGCTCTCTCCCACTCTAACCTCTTTTTTTTTTTTTTTTTTCCCTTCCCCTCCCCCATGGGTTTCTGTTATGTTTCTCAGGATCCACATAAGAGTGAAACCATATGGTATCTGTCTTTCTCTGTATGGCTTATTTCACTTAGCATCACACTCTCTAGTTCCATCCATGTTGCTACAAAAGGCCATATTTCATTTTTTCTCATTGCCACGTAGTATTCCATTGTGTATATAAACCACAATTTCTTTATCCATTCATCAGTTGATGGACATTTAGGCTCTTTCCATAATTTGGCTATTGTTGAGAGTGCCGCTATAAACATTGGGGTACAGGTGCCCCTATGCATCAGTACTCCTGTATCCCTTGGATAAATTCCTAGCAGTGCTATTGCTGGGTCATAGGGTAGGTCTATTTTTAATTTTCTGAGGAACCTCCACACTGCTTTCCAGAGCGGCTGCACCAATTTGCATTCCCAGAATCTTGTTTTAATTTTGATAGCAGGGCTGTTAGAAGGCAGGTTAACATGACTTGTGATTTATACATTAGTTGCCATTGAAATGACTTTACCACAGTCTATGTTCTGCATACTCTCTTGCCTAGTGATTTTATGTGGAAGTCCTTACCCCAAATTAGCAAGGCCGAAGCGGAATTTAATTTCTAAATCCACTCAGTGTTAGGTAATGTTAGGTAATAGTGGTCGAGGATGGAATTTCTTGTCCAGGGAAGTTTCCCAGTCTTAACTTGACTTTCATAATGTTGACCTTTTTGAAGGTTACAGATGAGCTATTTTGTAGAATGTCCTTGGTTTAGTTTGAAGCTTATTAATTACTTGGATCATGCATTTTGGGGGCAAGAATATCATGAATCGATAGCATGTTCTTCTCATCGCATCCTATTAGGTGACACACAGCTTGAATTTTTCCCATTATGAATTATGTAATATTGATTTGTAATTAGATCAGCCTCTGACATGCATCTCTACTGTAAAACCATTTTTTTCCCTTTTGAAATGAACAAGTAATATTGTGGTGAGTTATTTGGAAACTATTCCATTTCTATCAAAATTTTATTTTTATTTACATATCATGTATATATCCCTATCAGTATGCACTCACGGTTTCATAGTTTACTCATAATTCTTTCCTATCATTATTGTCTTGATGCTCAAGATCCTTTGCCCAATGGGATCCCCATCAAGCTGCCTTCTATGTCCTTCAACATGACCTTATCATTCTCCAAACACTTTCTTATTTTATCATATAACTAGGTGTTTCATCTTATACTTTCTTTGGCCTAGTCATGGAATCAGATATTTTCCAACAACCATTGTCTCTTTTCTTTGGAAAATGGTATGTAGAAGCCAAGATCTGGGTGCTAGGTGTGCAGGTCCGCCCAGGGAGAGAGTTAAGGATCCCAGCTTCATGTAGTGGATGAAACTAAGGAATATGTATCATGTACATTCATACACACATTGACTTAGATCTTTTTCTGTTTCTCTATATGTCTATCTTCGAAGCCATGAGTTCAATACAGAAACTCCAATTAAATACCACAGGGTTTGAATTTAGCTTTCTCTGTTCCCTTGTTTACAGTTCTCTTCTTCAGTAGGGAGGAACTTGCCTCCCATTTTCCTTAATATATGTACTCATTTGATCGGAATTCCTGTATGTGGCCAATGTTGTGGCCACTATCCTCACCTGGCACAGGGCCCGTCCCATTGTCAAAACTTCATTGAGTACCTTTTGCATTCCATTCAAAGTGCTATGTGTTTAGGGGTGCCTGGGTGGCTCAGTCGGTAAAGTGTTCAACTTCGGTTCAGGTCATGATCTCACGGTTCGTGGGTTTGAGCCCCGTGTTGGGCTCTGTGCTGACGGCTGGGAGCCTGGAGCCTGCTTTGGATTCTGTGTCTCCCTCTCTCTCTGCCCACTCATGCTGTGTCTCTCTCTGTCTCTCAAAAAATAAATAAATAAATAAATAAATATTTTTTAAAAAGTGCTACATGTTTGGGAAGCAATGGATAAAGAAGCAGCATATGCTACTAGGAGAGACTGGGAAAAATAATCAAACAATAATATGTAGTTGAAACTGGAAAATGTACCGAGGAGGTGTGAGGCTTGTGGTTCCATCCCACCTCCAAGCCTTCAAAAATGTTACCTGACCTGGGCTCTGAGGCCAAGTATCCTGAGAAGTGGGGTTTCTAGTGAGAGTTGAAGAAAGTCTGGCTGAATTTTGGAGAACAGGGGGTAGTTGGACTAAGAAGTCAATGCGTTTTTGGTCAGAATGGGGATTGGTAGGCAGGTGTCGGAGGGTGGGGCCATGATCATATTTGCATTTCCAAAAGATCCCCCTTGGTTATAAGCCAGGAGTAGGCTCTGTATGAAAGGAAACCAGTTAGGGAGAAATTGCAATAACCCGCATAAAAGATGACGGTAGCTTGAATTATGGGACAAGTGTAACACTCTAAATAAAGATTTGTTGCGTGCCTGGTGAGTAGACTCGTAATTTCCTCCCTGATCACATTAGTTTCCTTCTAGCAAATGTTGACACATTTTTCATGACAGAGAACAGTAGCAGTCTCTGAAGATCACCTTTTTAATTTGGCATTCAGCGATGCACTGATGTTAGTGATGGGGAAGCAGACCATGGAGATATGGAGGCTACCAGGCTGGTTCATAATTTATATATATATATATATATATATATATATATATATATATATATATGTGTATCTATATATACACACACACACATATATATATATACACACATATGTATATGCATACACACACACATATATAGATACACACATACCTATATCTATCTATCTACCTACATATATATATATAATATGTGTATATATATACATACATGTACATATATATACACATACATATATGTGTATATATGTATATACACATCTGGATATATACATATATATATGTATATATATATATCACTGTTTATATGGATAATCACACTAGGTATAGATAAAGGATTGTTCATATACTACCATTTTGCCAATGTTGAGGATTGAGGGATGAACTAAACAACACAAATATGTTTAGGGGCACTTGGGTGGTTCAGTTGGTTGAGCGTCTCTTTTTTTTTCTTTTAATGTTTATTTACTTTTGAGAGAGAGGCAGAGAGACAGAGAGACAGAGCATGAGCAGAGGAGGGGTAGAGTAAGAGAGGGAAACACAGAACCTGAAGCCAGCTCCAGGCTCTGAGCTGTCAGCACAGAGCCCGACTTGGGGCTCGAACTCACAAACCGTGAGATCACGACCTGAGCCCAAGTCGGGAGCTTAACAGACTGAGCCACCCAGTCTCCCCAGTTGAGTGTCTGACTCTTGATTTCAGCTCAGGCCATGCTCTCACAGTCATGGGATTGAGCCCTGCATCGGGCTCTGCACTGAGTGTGGAGTCTGCTTGGGATTCTCTCCATCTTCCTCCGCCCCTCCCCTGCTTGTACATGCGTGCACACTCTCTCTCAAAAAATCAACTAAATTAATTTTTTTTTTTTTAGAAAGCAAATGGGTTTACAATCCACACCTCGATTTCTGATACTGGAATCCAGCACCCCTGAAACTGGCTTGGTGAAGAATTATGGGAAGTTATCAATATGAGACGAACACACCCATCACAGACAGGCACTGTCATACTGATGGATACAATAATTAAGCGGAAAACCAAAACGAAACAAGAAGCACACACAAACTGAAGTGCATCTGGTGCTCACGTCAGGAATGGACAGGGTGGCTGGGGAACCTGCCAGACACTCAGGCTGGCCCCAACCATAGCGGACGACGTGGTGGTTGGTTGTTCGTGTTCTCGTATCTTCACTGTCACGATGCAGCTTGAGGATATGGAATGATCCCAGGTTTGTTACCGTCGAGGTATATCCAGGTCTCCCGTGAGAGACGAGGAAAAAGCTCGGTGGGGTGAGGGGGGTTTTAAAGGCCACCGGTTGCTAATTGCAGGCGTCAGGGAATCTGAGCGGGGAAGTCCCGACGGGAGAGAAGGAGCAGGAGGAAACGAAGAGGGCCATTTCCCTCCCCATGGCCAGCAGATTTCTGAAAGCCACCCGTGTGCACCTGTCACGTAAAGCGGTTTTCAAACCCAGAGGCATGGTTTGCTCTGGAGAGGCCGCGTCCTGGGAACCTTTGTGCGCAAAGTAAAATGGCTTGTGCCTGAGGAAGCACCCTTTCCTTCGAATGTGCCAGTTTTCTGAGGAGATGGGAGACACTGGCACGCACGTGCACCCAGATGCGGAGTCAAGGAAGCAAACTCCAGAAGGGGAAGGAGGGGGGGAAAGACACCACATTCATAAGCAGCCCCTATGGTTTAAGGGTCTACATTATTTCACTGAAACCTCTCAACGGCCTCGTCAGTTGAGCGCCGTATCTCCTCCTCCAAACAAAGACCCAAGATTTAGAGAATTAAAGGAATTGCCCCAGTCACCCACCGGGAAGGCAAAATCAACTGCGATCTCTCTGACCCCAAGGCCCATAGTTGTTTCACAACATATGCTATTTGCGCAGAGACGTGGCAAAGGCAAGCCTGCCTTCTCTTCTTACAGAGACCTCCAAGGTCAGTACCCGAATGCTAATTCTCACTTAACTCAGGTTCACGAACCAGCTTTCATTCCCGGGCAGGGCCTTGGGGACTAAGGTTTAATTCAGAACGCATTAGAAGTAAAAGACCTGAACCTGTGCGGAGCCAAGAAGCAGAGATTGAAGGGGGGTGGGGGTGTGGGTATTCCAGCCACAGGGCAGAAAAATCATTCAAAAAAGGACGTTGAACGGCAAGGGTGCGTCTCGAAGGATTCCCAGCCTCGTCCGCCTTCCCTTCTCTTTCGCAGGTAACGGCTGTGTCCCTTGGTTACGGAACTGGACTGGATGACCTCAGAATTCCTCCCGAGGGTGTACACACAGAAACCAGAACTTTCCTAGGAGATGTACGGAGATCATTTCCTGGTAGAGAAAATTCCTTGCCAGCCTTTCCACTAAGGCTGGCCACACCCCCATATCTGTGTGGACCTGTGTATATACCAGACCTCGGGGTGAAGTGGCTTATTATTATTTTTTTTTAATTTTTTAATGTTTTATTTATTTTTGAGACAGAGAGAGAGCATGAGCAGGGGAGGGGCAGAGAGCGAGGGAGACACAGAATCGGAAGCAGGCTCCAGGCTCTGAGCTGTCAGCACAGAGCCCGACGCGGGGCTCGAACCCACAGACCGCGAGAGCATGACCTGAGCCGAAGTTGGACGCTTAACCGACTGAGCCACCCAGGCGCCCCTGAAGTGGCTTCTTATTGAGAGGAAGTCAACGAAGCAGGGAACTTCATTTTTATGGCAGTGGCATGATATTATTTATATTGATTGAAGATCAAGGGACTGGTTGTCAGGTGCTTGTCTACACCCCCTCCCCTGAGGACGCAGGTTCGATGTTGGCTGCAGGCCGAGAGGTGAGATGTTACCTTGGACAGCCTCCTTTACCCCAATGCGCTGTGATGTTTTTAGACAAAGGGACTTTGATTTGCATTAAGTGCCACATATTTATTCTGAAATCTGTCTCTCCTTATTAGGGAACTGGAAGGAAATTGGGGAATTAGGGAATCTGAGGGAAATTCATTTGCGCAGCCCTAAAAGTTTCAAAGTTCCCGAAGTGGAAAAGTATGAGCCAGGAGGATGTGGAAAGGATTGTATAACCCAATTTTGTTGGATGGGAAGGCATAGGGATATGTCTATTGATATACACGAATAGAAAGCATTCATAAATACAGAGGCTGGAAGTTCCAAGTAGTAAAGATTTGCAGTTGCTGGAAATCCAGATAAGACAGTTTAAAGTCGTCCTGAAGGTTGGCTAGACTATCATTTTGAGGAAAAAGCGATCACTACTCAATCCTTCTGAGCGTAGGTATAAGCTTTTGACCCATAACATGACATGCATAACACAGTTAAAATTATTTTGCGTGTGTGTGCTGACGAAACATGGATTCGGTCATCCGTTAACTCATTCAACATGTCTTGGGCATGCATTGAGTGAAAGACTCTGTCCCAGACTCTGAGATGCAGAGCTCTGCAAGCCATGGTCCCTCCCTCCAAGGCTTTCATAGGGAATGGACGATGAGGCAATAAACAATCAGGATTCCAGTCTTGCAGTTAGACCATCCCTATGTGGCAGGGTACCTATCCTGGGAGATGCACACTTCTGGCCTGGATGGAAATCGGGTATCACGAAATGAAGAGACGAGATCAGATTCCTGGACCGGTCTAAGCCCATCCACGTCAGAAACCAGAAAAAGCTTGATTCTGCTACCTTCCTGGGTTACAGAGGGCAGTTTGAGAGACGCGGCTTCCTAATATTTGGGGGCCCCGTAGTTCTTATTCCTCTTCACGCAACAGTTGGAATAATTCCGTCTGGGCTCTCAGGGGCACAGGGTGTCTGGAGCAGAGGTGGAAATGAAAACCAGGACTTCTGAGCAACACGATGCCTGATTCTTACAGGGATGCCACTAACGTCTTCCATCAGTAAATGGGAGAATCCTGGCAGATGTGGCCAGGTGAACGTGTAGGGTGTGGGCAGGCCAGATGGGATGCCCAGGTCAAAGACTGGTGATAGAGAGTCCCAGCCAGGGACCTGCGAGAACCTCCCCCACAGAGAGAAGATTGGCTTTTCGATCACTTCCCACATTGGCCGTGAGGCTTGGTGATTTCCCTAAGTGCAAGATACATGGTGTTCCCAGTCACTGTGGTCTGCTGAACAGCTCAACATGGGCCATTCCTTTCGAATTTCCCTTGAAGGCAAATACCAATCAGTCAGGTCTTAGGCCAGACAGTTTTAAAGCAGATTAAAGGCTTGCTGCTTATCAGAGAGACAGGTGGGCTGGTGGTGTTCAGAGGACCAGCATGGCAGTCTCTAATCTGCCTTCAGCCAGTGATCTTTAAGAGGTGGCTGGGGCCAAGGCACCATAAACGTTGCTGAAAGCAGCCATAGAACGTTGCTATGGAGATCCTGGTAGCTTCCGGGTACTTGAAAGCCAACCAACGTGCTGAAGCGTGATGCAGATGGCTTCTGTCGCATACGACTGTCCGTAGGGTCTTGGACTCTTGTTCTCACAACAGGGATTCCAGGCAGAATCTCCCATTTCATGACTTCATCAGAAGAGACCTCCAAGGGATATGGCACTTCTGATCTTCTACAGGGTGACAAGGACTTGTGTGTCTCCGTTGGTCCCTCCCGATGTCCCGACGTGAACCCCTGGTGCCATAACTTGAACCATCCTAGTCTGTGGATCTCGCTTTCGGAGTCTTTAGACCCAGCTAGCTCAAGAGTCAGCTCTGCTCTGCACTGATGCTGAAATCTTGGGAAAGTAGCTTCGTTTCTCTGAGCCTCTGTTTCTCTGTTGTCAAAACTTTAATGATCATAAAACCCATCCGTAAGGGCCGTCGTGAGGAGTAAAAGAGATCACTCTGCAGATATTCCTACTGGGAGGACATAAGTCACCCCCAGACCTTTACTCCCTCACCTTCTAGTTCCAACAGGCTCACGCCTATGAAGAATACGAGAACGAGTTTCTAGAATATGATTCTCATCTCATTAATACGTCTTCATTCTTCAAGAGCCGGGTCAAAAGTCACTTTGTATCAGGGGGTTTTTCCTGCCTTTCCCCAGGGAAATGAATCACAGCCTCTTCTGTGCTTTGATGATACTTGGTTTGTATCTCTGTCATATGAAACTATACACTTTTGGATAATCACTCGTCTATACTCTCATTTATTCCACAAAGACTTATATCCGCATCTCTTACATCCCAGGGCCTGGGACATTGCTAGGTGTTAGGAATACTGTGAGAATAGCTTTCCTTGCTCCTATGCTCATGGTGCTAACCACCTGCTTCTCCCGCCAGCCTTGACCAAGAACCACGCATCTGTATTGCAATTGTACAAAAATAAATACACATTAAAAAAAAAAAAAAGAAAATCAAGCCTATCTAAATTTAATAACTGGGTCTATGACACAAACTGACAACAGCGATATTAACAGGAGAAAAGGCATACAAATTTATTCGTTTATGATATTACATGCACTCTGTGTCTGTCTCTGTACCGGGTAGGATCCAGGAAGGATCCAGTGAGGAGACTGCCATCTGCAAACCAGAGAACAGGCTTTCATCAGCTGCTGGATCCTCAGGTGCCTTGATTTTGGACTTCCCGGCCTCCAGAACTGCGAAATTCTTGTCGCTTAAGCCACGCAGACTACGGTATCCTGTTTACAGCAGTTCAGATTGACCAAGAATCCAGCTTCACCACTTATAGCTGGGTGACCCAGGATGCATTATTTAACTTCCCTGGACCTCCTTCCCCATCTCTGATCCCAGACTCACAATATCACGTCCCTCAAAAGGAGGTATGTTACTTCAAGCAATGCCTAGCACAGAGCAAGCGCTCAAAAATATTGCTACTGTTAAAGCCTGCCATTTTGTCTTTGGTATAGAAAGGAAACGACTCATTACCAAGCCTAGGTAGTCTGTCTCGCCCTCCCCCTGGCCCCCCAAAGTAGTCGCAGGCGATATTTTGTTTTTCTCTGAATATGGGCATGTTCCCTAAAGAGCAGGCTCTCTGTGACCCGCCGGGGACCACCACACGGTGACTCAGAAGCAGGCACCGGAGTCTGGCCGAAACGCGAGGCAGGAGATCTACTAACTTACTGTGCGAAGTTGTGCACCTAACGCTGCCTCTTGAGGCCTTCGCGTGTGCAGATGTCAAGTCGGGAACTTGGGCAAGTGTGGCAAGATACAAAGGGCCACGAGCCCTCGGCATTTCTTCCCACTGGGAAGCGATTTGATTCCTCCTGCCCTTCAAGCTTGGCCGTCCCAAGCAACTTGCTGGGCCCCCCGAGTGCAGTGAAAGTGACTGTCCGGGACTTCCCGGTCTCCATCGGGAAGGGCCTTGCAGCTTTGGCCTGGGCCTTTTGGAACTCAGCCATCCTGCTGGTGGGAAGTCCGGGTGGTGCATGAAGAAGCCCTCGTGAAGGGGAACGAAGGCCCCAGCCGGCTCCGAGCCAAGGCGGTGAGCCGTCCTAGAAGTGGGTCCTTCTGTGCAGGGGAACCTCCCCGGCCGACGTCGTGTGGAGTAGAGATGACCGTTCCCACCGCACCCCTGCGCTGCCCAAAAGGCATGGCCAGGATATTATTGTTTAAGCCACTGCATTTGGTGGCAGTCTGTTCCCCAGGAGCAGTGGAGCGGACGGCAAGATGATTGACAGCCCCCCCCCCCCGCCCCCCACCCTCCACGTCCTCGTCTTTGTCTTTTGCTCATCGCCGAAATTTCCGTAATCTGGGTTTACGATCCAAACATTCAAATAGGTCATGAAGGATTGCCTCATAGTCAGATCTTGGGCCTTTTCCCCAGCTCTCATCCTTTTTTTTTTTTTTTTTTTTAAGTTTATTTATTTATTTCGAGAGAGAGAGAGAGAGAGAGAGAGAGAAGGAGAGAGAGAGACGGGGAGAAGCAGAGAGAGAGAATCCCAAGCGGGCTCCGCCCTGTCAGCAAAGGGCCCGGCTCACAAACCGTGAGATCATGACCGGAGTCGAAACCGGGAATCAGAGGCCTAATCAACTGAGCCCGTCCCCCAGCTGTCATCCTTTCAAAAGATGCTGCATCTCCTGACATTGCCAGCAGCTCCCTCACTCACACAGCCCGTCAACGAAGACGCTTTGGGCGCCCACCATGTGCCAAACACAATGGCATATTCCTGGGGCTTAGAACACAGAGGCAGCAAACTGTGGCCTCAGAGGACCCTGAGCTCAGTAAGAGGGATGGAGAAGCACACACACGCAATAGAGAGAGCTGAGCGCGGTTTGACATGGACCCTGGAGGCTGGGGGCACGGAGAAAGAACGCTTGGCTCAATGGAGGGAAAGAGGGAGCAGGCAGCCCCCTACTGTGCAGCTAGAGCTGAGCGGTGAGCCCAGAGCAGCGGTGAGCCCCAGTGAGATGGGGAGGGGAGTGGGGGCTTGGAAGAAGGGCTCTTCGAACTTCAGAGGCACAGAGAGCTGCAAACAGACCTCCCCCAGCTTCCTCTACACCGGCCCCTCTGGTCTTTCATCTGACCCCTTGACTGTCTTCCGCCCCTTGCCAGCTTGTCCACGGTCCCATCTTTGAGTCCATCTGATTGGCCTTCTCCCCTTCAGATGATGCCGGAGCGGCTGGCTTCCCGAGCCATGTCTCCAGCATCAACCTCTCCCTGACTGGCAGCCATCAATGCCAGTTTCTTGGGCATTTAGAGCAAGACTTCTATGATCCCTTAAGACAAACCAATGACACATCTTTCTTCTGGCTCGGCAACTTTTCCTTTCCTATTTTGTTTATGGAGCTCTCGTATCAGTCATGCAGACATGCGGCCACAATTCTCTAATGCCACCGTGCCCACGCTGCTGCTGCGACCCTCCCCCCACAGGCTGCCTCTCCTGCTCCAAAGTCAGCAAGTCTCGTGGTCTCCTCCTCTGCTGTGCTGCCCATAGTCTGCATTGAGGCTTGCCACAGCAGTCCTTCTCGATCTTTCTCTGTTCAGGAACACTGCAGTTACCTCTGAATGCCATCTCCTACGTCTGGCATTTCCAATCCACTATTGCCCAACTTCCCTGAACCCGCAGCGTCTCCCTGATGCCTGCTGTGCGTGGCATTCAAGGCCCTCTACAGCCTGCTTTTTGTTCTCCTGTCTTTCTCTCCTTCAGTAAGTTTTCCCATCACAGTTCTTCTGTAATGGAATCAGTGTGGATCCTAGAAGAGAAGATTGGTGCACCGGAATTATTACACACTGAGAGGAAAGACCTTAATTTTCGGATTGGCTCCAACAGTAATTACTCTGTGACCATAGGCAAGTTACTGAAACTCACTGCGCCAGGTGTGGTTTTTTTTTTTTTTGTTTGTTTTGTTTTGTTTTTTTATCTAAAGCAGAAGTCAACAAACTATGGCCCATGGGCCAAATCCAGCCCACTTCCTAGTTCTGGAAACAGTTTTGTTGGAGTATAGCCAAGCCCACTCATTTACATGTTGTCCATGGCTGTTTTGGACTGAAATCAGCAGAGCTGAGTACTTGTGACGCAGACTGTCTGTCTCACAAAACCTAAAATATTTACTATCTGCTCCTTGTAGAACAACTTTCTCAACCCCTGATCTGTAGAATGATCAGATGCTTATGTGAGCTCTAACAATTGATGAGTTTAAGTAACTAACCGTATTTGTAATGGGTGTGTGTGTGTTTGTGGGGTTTTAATTCACGTGTATATAAACACCAGTAAAAAATTAAGCTGTTTAGTCCTTTGGATATTGTCATTTCCATGCTAAAGGAGATCGGACAGATCACTACATCTCTTTGAGTTTTTCCTTGAGACCCTTTGAGTCTTTTCTCGTGCTTTATTACTTTTGCTATTTTTTCATTTTTTTTTTTGTTATTGTGCTTATTTATTTTGAGAGAGAGTGAGACAGAATGTCTCTGCTTTTTGGACTTCAGTCAGCAGAGAGGGAGACAGAATCCGAAGCAGGCTCCAGGCTTGAGCTATCAGTGCAGAGCCCAATGCAGGGCTCGAACCCACGAGTGTGAGATCATGACCTGAGCCGAAGTCGGACACTCAACTGACTGAGCCACCCAGATGACCCCTATTTTTTTCTTTTTTTATATTAACATGTCATGGTTATTGTTTTTATTGTTATTATTATTTTTTCTCATGTTTTAAATGATACACCTACCCCTAGGGTTGTTGGGGGATTTGAAGGTAAAAATACTTGTGGAAACAGCCGGCCTCATTCCTGCCACATGGTACATATTCAATGCGTCTTACTTTTCCTTCCCCCAAATTTCTCAGTCATTATGGCAGAATGCATAAGTAGAGAAGAGACAGAATGTCTTTCTTATTTAACAGATCTTGTGATGAACTCCTGCCTCACCTCAACATCAATATTCCATGGCCAAACTTGGCTTTCACATCTCCATAAATACATTTAATTCCTTTGCATCCGCCCTGCCCCCTTCTCCTCCCATTATCGTGTCTTTCCATGCATGAAGCAGGCAAATGCAATCTGCTTGCATAATTAAAAACCCTGCGAAGGGTCAGGTCACTTGGGGCAGGTGCTGGTCTGGAGTGTGTGGGATGCTAATCATCTTGAGATGCATCCGGAACCCCGGGGCGGGGGGTGGGGAATAGTAGCTTAGCTTATCCCTAGCTTATCTGATCGTCTTTATTTTTACTTCCAGTGAAATTCTGAAGAGAGGATTTCCCCACCACGTTTTAGGAGTCAGTGGTAAATTTCAGAAAAAGCGGTCATTCCAGTGAATAGATGAGGCATCCGTGAAACTGTGCTGCTCATGTCTTTCACATGAATGATGGCTTCCCCCGGTGAAGCTCTGACCCAGCACGTGTGTGCTGAGGTCATGCTTCCCCAGGGCTGCTCACAGCCAATGACTGTGCCCCGTGGGGCCATTCATGCTGCTCATGAGATGTGGGAGGCCTCCGGTGGGCAACATTGGCTGGAAGATGCCCCCCTGGCTCTGGTGAAACTTTCATAGATGGCACCACTGTCTGAGACCCCTCCTGCCCAATCCCCTCCTAACTCCCTCTCTTCGTAAGTATCACCCCACATCAAGTCAGAAGGCTCTCCCTCCCCACACCTTCTTCCTCTCCTTTCCCCTTTTCCGTGTCTCCCTCAACAAATCTCTTGGTCCCGTTTTGGTGTCTGCTTCTCAGAGGACCTGACCAAACACAAATAGACCAAGGACGGTGTGAGGAAGCAGGTGACAAGATGGCAACCCGTGACTGCCCAAGGCGCTGTCTGGCTGGCGAAAGGCATGCTCTCCTTAGTGGTACATGGGCACAAATGGTGCCCTGTGTAATGTGGCAAGCCAGCTGCTGAATATTTCACTGGTAGTGACCTGGAACAATAACATGGGGAGGGGACCTCCTTGCAAATGGGGTGTCTCAGGTATTGGAAAGATAAATACAAGATATTGACAATGATATTTACAAGATGACGGGTACAAGATATTTACGTGATATTTACAAGAATGGTGGAACGGCTTGTTGTGGGTAAGTCCTATTGATGCCCTACAGCGGGATAATGACAAACTATCACTATTAACAAACAGGTAAAAGCTACATGTAGAGCCAGAGAAGTTCTTAGATAGCTTATAAAGAGGCTACTATTTCCTGCACTGAAAGGCAGAGAGCTGAGAAGATTCAACACTTGATAGTCACAGAGCAACATTGACAGTCTAAATCCTGGCATAAATCAGCTGGGGATGTACTCAGTCTGTTATAGAAAGAAGATTATATGCCAAGGGAGACACAAGAATTAGCCAGTGTGGACCAGCAGGAACCAGCTGGATACCACTGGGATTGGATTTGGAGCATGCTTCCTCATGGGAGCAGCATGTAAGGATTGATAGGTACAGAGTTTTGAATTGGGGAGCACTTTTTTCAGAAATTGGAATTTAACGTCTTGGCCAAGACTCCAGAGGAATAAGGCAAATTCACTACTCAAGTTGCCCCAAGTGACAGAGTGGAAATGCCTGAGTTGCCCTGGCAGATGGTAGAGGAAGAAATAAAAGGGTTAGAGGAAGTGTCATGCTGAATCAATACAGTATCTGAGGCCACAAGAGCCACCAAAGTGTTACATTCCATAGAGGGGATTGCAGGGCACGCCAAGGCCAACAGGGATGCTCTGCTGACAGCGACACTGTGACGTGCACTGGTGGCTTTCCTCTATCAGCCAGGGCTGAGAGTGGGACAGGCGATCTCGAAGCTGGGACTGTGAATATTGTGGGAGAAACAAGGCTGCAGAGAAGGACAGGCAGGTGGGGCATTTACCTGCACGAGCAAAAAAAATGCCGTCACCATGAAAACTGTGGAGGCCAAAGTGGTTACCGTGGGGGCTTAATCTATGGCCACGGGGATTAACAGAACACAGAACCCACTGGGAGGGGGATGGATGGGAGCTAACAAAGGTGCCGTTAACATCTATAAGCAAATGACATCGACAAGTAAGAACCGAGGGGCAAATGGAGGCAGTCACTCCCATAAAAAGCTAGGATCCCTGCTCAGATCCAAGTCCTGAGCCCAGTTTCTGGCCCAGAGCCCGTGCAGTGAGGAGGTGGCTGAGTCCCCAGCAGGGAAACCTTGGTGACCCTCTAGCAAGTGTATCCTGTAAGAGTTTCTCCAGTCCTTCGCCCAAGGCACCTACGGCTATTTATAGGGCAACTGTGCTCTAGGGAAAGGGGAATGACCAGACATCCAAGGACCACAGGGCACAGGTCCACACTGTCCCTTGTTACAGCAGGGGCTTGTGAGCCTGCATGGGGAAAGTGGGTCTGTGTGCCCCCAGCGATGTGCTTTGGTGGCCATAGACTCCCTCTGCTCAGCTTTCCCTCCAGGAGCGTCACTGTGGGGTGCACCGTTGGCCACCATGCCACACCCCCCTGCAGCCACAGGAATGCCGAGACCATGCTGGCCTCAGGCTGCCCCCAGCCAATGACTGAACGTGACAAAGACACTGTTTCTGGCCCATTTCTCCTAATGCGGGACTCCTCTAACAGGTGCCATTGGCTCAGGGATTCCGACCCCATTCCTGTGTCCTGAGACTCTTCTGACTCTGCTCCTCCTTCCCTCCCCTTTCACGGGTACAAGGCCACCACTGCGGTCTGACCACTGTCCCTGCCTACTCTCGACACCTTACCTTTATCACTCATAATTTTCCTCAGGAGATCCTTTGCACGTGCAAGGATGTCTTGGCATTTGTCTCTCCATGGACTTAAATGCACACACAGAAAAATCAGAAAAATGGATTGGAGCCTTCATTGGAACCAGCTAGCCTTCATTCGGCCATTGATTCATTCAACAAGTAATCAGTAACCCTGTTTACTTGGTGGGGGGTGGGTGGGCATTCTGCTGATGGTAACAAATTAAATAAACTAGTGTCTCTTTCCTTTCAGGACAAATGACTACATACACGTTCTCTGATGCAGTCTGAGTGAGGGCTACACAGTCACAGTGGCAGGGGTTCAGGGCAGAATAGATTCCACCCTTGCAGAAGGGAGATAACGCATGGAGACGTATGAGAAAGGGCTGGCCGCTTCTCAAGGGGACGCTTTAGAAGGCAAGTCACAAAATTAGGAGCTTGGCAATACTCAAAATGTGAAAACTCACATTAAATATAACCACATTAAGAAACGTGTTAGAATTAAGGAGGTTCGGTTGAGTAAATTGCCTCAGGTCTCTTTAAAAATTTTCCTTGTGATGAGCAAGGATTTCAGTTCTGGAAAAATCTGTTCAGCAAGACTCTTCAAGATTTGCATCCAACACCTGAATAAACAAAAATAAATGGGGAGACATCAAGCTAAGGTGTGAAGAGAGGAGGGGCCTGTGGAAAATTTGCCAGGGAGTAAATTACTGAAAATTCCGAGAGTGTCCAAATCCCTTATCCAGCAAAGCGAACCCATGGATGTATTGAATCCATTATATGCCTTATGGAAATAAGTCCATTTTGCGATACTAACATGGGCATTTGTAGTGCATAGGACCATAATGTAAATCTCTTGGGGAGGGATGTCAATGAAGTCCACATTTGGGAAGGAGGTTATCTGCTTCATTGCTAGATTTGAATGCAAATACCACCAGCAAATAGTTGCCTAGGGTAATCATAGTAAAGAGTTCACGCAAGGGACTAATATGCTTTTAAGCACCTCATATCGGTTCCTTGGTTTGGGTCTCAAGACTACCTCGCAAGAAATGTTACACAGATACCATCCCTTATTTGTATGGTTAGGAATCCTGGAGTCAGAAAAAACTTGGAGGTGGAAGATATAGGTCCCAGGTATTCTGATGCCTGGTGTCACCACCGTATTCTCTGTGTCACTGTTTCTGCCATGTGTGTACATGTACGTACTGTTCCCTTGGGAAATGCCTCCCTAATTTGTATCTCATGATCACTATCATGATGAATTCAGACACCATTCTCTATGAAGATCGGGAGAAAGAAAGGGTTTTTTCTCTGTTTTCTCAATATGAGTGCATAAATCCTTGTTCACGATGTGGTTAACTTCCACTTAGAAACGTCCATCGTGCACGTTGATTCTTCTTACTTAATCAGCATTCTCAAACTTCTAGAAGTAGAATTCTTATTAGGAGATTACCCCAGCAAGATCTACAGAAATCTGACCAAAGCCCTTGCAGTTCCGAAGCATTGTCCTCAAGACTTCACACGGCAGCCGGCAGCCAGCACGCAGGCAGGAGGAGCCTCAGGAAGCTGGGGAACTCTGGCTCTCCTCCCCGCAGGCAGGACACAGGTTTCCACTCTGAATTCTGTCTGGATGGCTGCAGATCTCAGGTTTCCATCACTTGTCCTCTAAGGCTCTTCCCGAGTGATTCGCAGGCATTGTTCCGAAACCCTGGAAGTTGGCAGGGGCTACTCAGCCCATCTGCGGGGGTGGGGGTGGGGGTGAGAGAGCCTGCGCTTTGGGAATGTGAAAAGGAACCCATCTGTCTTCCCAGGGCGACACTATGTAGCTCTGCTGGCTTCCTGCTCCTGTGGTTTTTCCCACCCCCTGGTGGGGAACAACACAGAGAACAGAATGGGAATCAGCAAACCACTTTGTTTCACCAGGGTAATCTCATGGAAATGGGAGCCCAAAGCCCTTCTCCGTTCTCCCGAATCTCAGAGGCTGGTGACGTCTGCTCTTTATTTTCCAAAGGGAGGCCACACCATGGCTCCCGTACCTCGGGAAAACAAGGAGCTCCAAGGTGAACCCAGAGGAACGATCTTTAACAAGCGCAATTTGTAACTGTTAAGAACGCGTGCCCCACCTTGGAGCAGTGTGGGTGTGGAAGCAGGGAAGCTCATGGCTGACAGCAGTGACCATAGCAACCACAACAGGCACAAGGATAGAAGCGAATTCATTGAGCACGTAGGTTTGTTAGGCACTGTTCCGGGGACTTAGGCAACTGACCCAACCTGACCATTGGGCCTTCCCGATCGCACTACCAGGTGGGAACTAAGAGTGCCTCCTCCACTGGACAGAGTGGGAGCTGGGCCACAGAGAGGGTAAGCCGAACGAGGTCACACCACCAGACGGCATCGAGGTCACTGGTCTCCATAACCCCTTTCCGGATCACCACCGGACAGTGCAAAAGACCAGGACACCAGGAAGCGACCACCCGATGATCTAATTCTATCCTCTCAGCCAGATGGCCTTGTCCTCTTCCCCATCACCCTTTCATACAGGCAGAATCTTCAGAAGTAAAAGCATGTCGGTTCTTGCCCCCTTTCGCAGCTGAGAAAACTGAGGCTTACAGAGTTTCTCCGTACTTTTCCAGAGTTCTAGAGATACGTGACAGAGCAGGAAACCGAAGCCCGGCTCGAGGATCTCCCTGTTTCTCCTCTGCCATGTATCCTCTCAAGACCAGTTAACTTTTTGCTCGGTGAGGTCCTGTCTATAACATAGAGTTTTTCTAAACTAACCTAATTTTCCACGGAGGTCTATGAAATTCCAAGATGCAGGACAACGAGGAAATGGCAGCACTGTCACTGGCATTGCCGTAGCAGCCGAGGATTTATGTGACATTTAATTTTTGTCTTTGTCCTTCCAAGAAAATAAGTCACACTCTATGGATCCCACAGCATGGTTTAAATTTCTAAAGGTCCAAAATCTCTCATGTTACAGGGTCTTTCTTTGGAAGAATTCTTTCCCGGATCAATTGACTATACTTTTCTTAAAAAAAAAATTTAATGTTTGTTTATTTTTGAGAGAGAGAGAGAGAGAGAGAGAGAGAGAGAGTGAGCAGGGGAGGGACAGAGAGAGAGGGAGACACAGAATCGGAAGCAGCTCCAGGCTCCGAGCTGTCAGCACAGAGCCCTACGCAGGGCTCGAACTCACAAACTGCAAGATCATGGCCTTAGCTGAAGTCAGACGCTTAACAGACTGAGCTACCCAGGTGCCCCAGATTAGACTCCTTCTGATTACAGCCCCGGTCATTTTGAATTGAGAGATTTACATGCTCCATACATGTGAATACAAAGAAACAATGATAAAACATAAGTCAAGTTCTCCTTTCTACCATCGGCCAGAAAAAAATAAATAAATAAAGTTCCAAGTGTCAATAATTTGCCTATCAAGTTACTTCTAAATAGGGCTGGGCTGGTGGAAGCTGCAAACATTCTTTTCACTCAGAGGATAAGCCTTGGTACCTCAATTTTGAAAAACGAATTACAATGGGAAACACCAACATTTATTGAGAATTTTCTGTGTACCAGCCAGTGATCTGAGCAATTTGCATATCAAAATTCTTTGAATGCTCACACTGATGCTATCAGATGAATGTTATAATTGTACAGGTCATGGCCATGGTCCTCAACAAGGGGTAACTTTGTCCCAGTGAGGACATTTGCAATCCCTAGCCACATTTTTGGTTGTCACGACCAGGGATAGGGATGACATCTAGCAGAGAAAGCCCAGGGATGCCACTCAGCATCCTATAAAGCACAGGACAGGACCCAACAACAGAAAGTTATCCAACCCGAAACATCAGCAGTGCTAAGGTTAAGAACCCGTTCGATAAGCTGAAGAAGAGATAGAAAATATGAGGAATCTAACTGAAATTCTACCAACTGAGTCTGTAACCAAAATCTTCCCACATAGAAAAGACAATAAGGTGCTACAGACTACTTTTAGGAGAAATCTCTAAGGCACTCTGTTGGGCCAGGACAATCTTGATCCCTAAATCACACAAGGACACCTCCCAAAAGAATATTATAAACTGATATGCATAGGTCATTATGATGTAAAAAACTTAAAGAAATCACGACGTATCAAATCCACCAAGTAGAAATGAATCCAATCTGAAAATGTAGAGTTTGTCTCAGAAATTCAAGGATGGCTCAACATCAGGAAATCAGTTCTTGCAATATATCACATCAACAGATTACAGGAGAAAAAATATAATCTAAAGAGATGCAGAGAAATATTTGAAAAAAACTTCAGTCTTCCTATTTGAACAATAAAATTTTAAAAATGTTAAGAATACAGGAGTTTAAAAGTTGACCTAAAAATTTTAGCAAAGATTGTGTACATGATGACCTTGAGAAGCATTTAAATTAATGGAAAAAGAATGCTGAGTCATCAGTTATATTTAGTGCTGGAACTCTTATCTAAAGTAGAAAAAAAGAAAATGAGTGATAAAAATTGGCAACGATACGATGATGTACAAAGAAAATGCAAGCAAAGCCATAAACTATGAAAACTAATTAGGTGGTGCATTAAGGTTATCGTAATCAAGATTAGCATATGAAAAGAAGTGGCATTTATGATCCTCATAATAATGAAAGACTGCAATGAAAGAACCCATTCACTATAACAACAAATTATAAAATCCTCAGCACTGAATGTAACAAAAATGCACAATACCTTTCTGGAGAAAAGTGCAAAACCTTATTGAATGATATTAAAGAATATATTCATAAGTGGAAAGATATAAAATGTTCATAGATATAAGATTCAATAATCACAAATATGTCAGTTCTCCCAGATTAATTATTAATTATTAATCCGATTTTAGCAGAGTTTTAAATGGAACTTGCCAAGCCATAACATATACATATATATATATATATATATATATATATATGCACGTACATAGGGCCAAAAAAAGTCTAAAATAAGTTTGAAGCAAAGAACAAGACAGGAAGAATGCCCAAGAGCTATGTCTTCTGAAGTCATAGTATTTATTTATTTTAAAAATTTTATAAATATAATTTATTGGCAAGTTGGCTTACATACGATACCCAGTGCTCATCCCAACAAGTGCCCTCCTCAATGCCCATCACCCATTTTCCCTCTCCCCTGCCCCCCATCCACCCTTAGTTTGTTCTCTGTATTTAATAATCTCTTGTGGTTTGCCTCCCTCCCTCTCTGTAACTATTTTTTCCCCTTCCCTTCCCCCATGGTCTTCTGTTCAGTTTCTCAAGATCCACGTATGAGTGAAAACATATGATATCTGTCTTCTGTCTGACTTATTTCACTCAACATAATACCTCCCGTTCCATCCACATTGCTACAAATGGCATGATTTTATTCTTTCTCATTGGCAAGTAGTATCCTGTTGTATATATAAACCACATCTTCTTTCCTCATTTATCAGTTGATGGATATTTAGGCTCTTTCCATAATTTGGCTATTGTTGAAAGTGCTGCTATAAACATTGGGGTACGAGTGCCCCTGTGAATCAGCACTCCTGTATCCCTTGGATAAACACCTAGTACTGTTATTTCTGGGTCATAGGGTAGTTCTATTTTTAATTTTCTGAGGAACCTCCACACTGTTTTCCAGAGCGGCTGCACCAGTTTGCATTTCCACCAACAGTGCAAGAGGGTTCCCATTTCTCCACATCCTCACCAACATCTATAGTCTCCTGATTTGTTCATTGTATCCACTCTGACCGGCGTGAGGTGGTATCTCACTGTGGCTTTGATTTGTATTCCCCTGATGAGGAGTGATGTTGAGCATCTTTTCATGTGTCTGTTGGCCATCTGGATGTCTTCTTTGGAGAAATGTCTATTCATGTCTTCTGTCCACTTCTTCACTGGATTATTCGTTTTTCAAGTGCTGAGTTTGGTAAGTTCTTTATAGAGTTTTGATACTATCCCTTTATCCAATATGTCATTTGCAAATATCTTTTCCCATTCGGTCGGTTGCCTTTTAGTTTTAATGATTGTTTCCTTTGCAGGGCAGAAGGTTTTTATCTTGATGAGGTCCCAATAGTTCATCTTTGCCATTAATTCCCTTGCTTTTAGACGTGTGTTGAGTAAGAAATTGCTGTGGCTGAGGTCAAAGATGCTGTTACCATACTGTCTTGAGGATTACAGCTTTGTAGTAGAGACTAAAGTCTGGGATTGTGATGCCTCCCGCTTTGGTTTTCTTCTTCAATATTACTTTGGCAATTTGGGATCTTTTGTGGTTCCATACAAATTTTAGGATCTTTTGTTCTAGCTTTGAGAAAAATGCCAGTACAATTTTGATTGGGATTACATTGAATGTGTAGATTGCTTTGGGTAGTATTGACATTTTGACAATATTTATTCTTCCAATCCATGAACACGGAATGTTTTTCCATTTCTTTGTGTCTTCTTCAATTTCCTTCATAAGCTTTCTACAGTTTTCAGCGTACAGGTCTTTTACGTCTTTGGTCAGGTTTATTCGTAGGTATTTGATGGTTCTCGGTGCAATTGTAGATGGGATAAGTTTCTTTATTTCTCTCTCTGTTGCTTTATTATTAGCGTATAAAAATGCAACCAGTTTCTGTACATTGATTTTGTACCCTGAAACTTTACTGAACTCATGTATCAGTTCTAGGAGTAAAGTCATAGTATTTAAAACAAAGTGGTATTTTTAGACAATTGAATGGAAAGAAATGAATGCAGGTCCCCGAAAGAGTCCTATTCTTATATGAGAATCATAGATGATGTAGATGGTGGAGTTAGTGGAATGTGCTGGCAATGGGAGGAATATAATTGAACTCCTCCCTTACGCCATCCGCAAAAATCAACACCAGGCACATTTTGAAAAGTGCAGCATTTTAATACTTTTAGAAAAATATATAAAAGAAAATATTTAAGATTTTGTGGTGAGAAAAGATTTAGTTATAAAAAAAAACAAACCCAAATGCAAATGATGGTAGAATTTGCTACTTTAAAAATCAAGACTATCAGTTTAATTACAAGGCTGAGAGAAGGAATTGACAATACATGTAACTATCAACTGATAAGTTTCCTGCACTTAAGAAAAATTCATACAAATCCATTAAAAATTATTCATTTTTTTTTAGTGTTTATTTATTTTTGACAGAGAGAGACAGAGCATGAGTGGGGGAGGGGCAGAGAGAGAGGGAGACCCAGAATTCGAAGCAGGCTCCAGGCTCTGAGCTGTCAGCACAGAGCCCGACGAGGGGCTCGAACTCACAGACCGCGAGGTCATGACCTGAGCCGAAGTCGGACGCTCAACCGACTGAGCCACCCAGACGACCCAAAAACATTATTTGAAAAATTAATGAAAAATGGGCACAGGATAAACAGACAATAGGTAGAAAAGACACTTGAGTGATCATTAATGAAACACGGAAAAGATGTTTAACTTTCCACTAATTGGAAAAATCAAAGTCAACACTCCAGCGAGGAACCACTTCACATACATACTAGGTTAGCAGAAATTGACAAAATTCTGAGAATCCCCCACTGTTGTAAGAATTCAAAGGGGGTAGGAAGCCAATCATGCACTGCTTGGAGAACGGTGGATGCGTGCAGCTGGCTTTGAAAGCATTGTGCTAACATCGAATGACATTGGACATACGGTTACAATTGGCCCAACAAGTGCCTGCCTCAGTGTGAGTCCGACACAATGTTTGGAATCTGTGCACAAGGTGACATCAAGTCCACGCCAAGTACTTGAGGCCGAAAAGGCTGATTCTGTAGGTGAGCTTTACAAGCCAGGAAGTGAACACAGCTCCACAGTCCATGAGGAGCATGACCTTCGGGGAAACGGGGACTTCAGAGGGCACCAGGGACCATCCTTCCAAGGAGACTGGGCCCTACGCAGTAGGTTTCCAGCCTCAGGAAAGATCTCATGTGCCCAGGCTTCACACAGAAGCAGCAGAGACATAACTTTGAAAAGATCAGGCATTGGACAACGAGCATCATGAGAGTGACCCGTGTAGATCAAAGACCGGAAGGTACGTCATCTCCTTCCCTGTAGAACTAGTGGGACCTCCCCTGCTCCCCAGTGAGGGGCTGACCAGAGTGACTACCATTCATTGCCTTTTCCACTACCCTAGCTGGGATGTGATTAGTACCAGATTTCATCTGATTTGGGGGGGGGGGGGGGGGAGGGGTAAGCCGTGAGTCACTTTTTTCAAACCAGAGTTTGGGAGTGGTATTCATACCAACACCAGACATGCCCACCATTTCACGCTCATTCCTGGAACTCCTGGTTAATTTTTAGCCTGGAATCTTGGGCTGGAAATTCAGGCCTTGGGCACTTTTCCCTCTGTAGTCCCTCTGTTCGAGCAATTATCACATTATGCAGAATTATGAACATAATCTTATTTCCTCAGTCCTAGGATCTAGCACGTCTGGCCTGTAATAGCCACTCTGGAAATCTTAGCACCTTTCCTTCTCGTGGTTCGGAAGTTCTGAAGCCTCCTCACTCGCCACAGACAAGACGAGAGCTCGTGCAGGACAATAATATTCAGGGTGACTTTCTTGAGTGTTGCCCTCCCTGCTATGCCCCAAACATCTTTCACTCAATCCTGCTACATACTGAAATCGGTTGCTGCTCTGTCATCGTCTTTCCTGGGCCGAGGGCTAAATACTGTCCCAATCGAGACAAAGTAGAATCCCCCTCCCACCTTCAGGGGCCTAGTTTTGAAATTAAAATCCCAGGGATTCCGTCAGAGCATTTAGCACCGGACCTTTTTCTCCCGCTGCCCCTCACAGGCGATTACGCTAATAAGCTTTATTATCTGTGCTATCACCACCGGTAGTTACACAGCCCAGTGGCCATCGGCGAAGAGAAACATAATGATAGGAGAACAAGGGAAACTTAATAAAGCATCTTTTGTTCTGCCGGTATATGTAGGATAATGGGCGATTTCGTCTTGTTTATGGACCACCTAAAGAGCTTCATGTGACCCCCGTTCTCTTGGAGGCAGCGGACTCATTGCAAGAAGTCACTTCCAGCTGAGAGGCAGGTGGCAGTGGGGAGGCAGAGACTGGACAAAGCAGGTGTTTTCACATACACGCTCTCCCTGCCAGCAGCTCTCCCCACACCCCTGTGAGGGCAGGTGGTGCTACCTCTCTAGGATGAGGAGTCTCAGAAGTGTACAAGTGACTCGCCCAAGGTCGTTGGAAGGGCCAAGGCTGACCATCAAAGAGAGCTGTCTGATGCGTATTCAGCATCTCTTAAATGTCAAAAGTCATGGCCCTCCCTATCTTTATTCCAAATCCTTCTCAGCTTTCAACAAAGCTGTGCCTGTTCTAACAGCCCAGCATGATTTCAATGGGCACCAGATAGGTTGACTGTGAAAGCCAATGTTCCTGGACTCAACCTGTCCTTCTCAGAGAAACACTTGTCCTTAGTTCTTCTGGCTTGAAATAAATCTTGCTCCTCGGGGAGACCCACGGTGCTTCTCACACAACTCTGCAAAGGCCGTTTTGTTTGGCGTGGAATTTTGACGACACACAGATTTGACCTTCTTCCCTATGAGAACACCACCCACGTCATTTTGGTTTAGAACAGGGATTCTGTGTATTTTTCAACCACATCGTACATAAGCAAAACAAAAGACCCGAGGGGACTACCACCCGATTGGCTATCAGTTTCCAAAGAGAAAAGAATTCCTAGTAACAATAAAGTATCATGCTTGGGGGTGGGAGGGTCACATAAACATTTGTTTTGGTCATGAGGTATTGATCCTTTTTATTTTTTATTTTATTTTATTTTTTTTAACGTTTATTTATTTTTGAGACAGAGAGAGAGACAGAGCATGAACGGGGGAGAGGCAGAGAGAGAGGGAGACACAGAACAGGAAGCAGGCTCCAGGCTCTGAGCCATCAGCCCAGGGCCCCCCGCGGGGCTCGAACTCACGGACAGCGAGATCGTGACCTGAGCTGAAGTCGGACGCTTAACCAACTGAGCCACCCAGGCGCCCTGATCCTTTTTATTTTTTAATGTTTGTTTGTTTCTTTCTTTATTGAGAGAGAGCACCAGTGGGGAAGGGGTAGAGAAAGAGGGAGACACAAAATCTGAAGCAGGCTCCAGGCTCTGAGCTGTCAGCATAGAGCCTGACACTGGGCTTGAACCCACGAACTGCAAGATCATGACCTGAGCTGAAAGCAAGAGTTGGGCGCTCAACCGACTGAGTCACCCAGGCAACCCAAGGTATTGATGCTTTTTATTTAAATTGTAAAATATATTTATTTAACAAAAAGTTATGGAAGGCCTGCTCTGAGCCAGTCTTGTCCGAAGACCTTTGTAAGTATTCAATCATTAAATCTTTCTACGATTCCAGTGAAGTTATCCCCTTTTTACAGTTGAGAAAACGGAAGCACAGAGAGATTAGGCAGCTTGCACAAGGTCACACAGTATCATTTACCCACGTGTTGGAATTAAGATCAAACTCAGGACATCTAGCTCTTATTTTTTTTGTTTATTTACTTTTGAGAGAGAGAGTGAGAGAGAGAGAGAGAGAGAGCTTGGGAGGGGCGGAGAGAGAGGGAGACAGAGTTCTAAGTAGACTCTAGACTCTGAGCTGTCAGCACAGACCCTTACCCGGGGCTGGAACACACAGACTGCGAGATCATACCCCGAGCTGAAGTCAGACGCTTAACGGACTGAGCCACCCAGGTGCCCCAGGCCATCTGATTCTTAACCAACATGATTAAATTACGAGTCGCGGATATTGTCGGGGGAAATGTGCCTCCCTGTAGGGTTAAGGAAGTGACCCACCATAAACCCAAATTGATAATTGTGCTGAACCCACAGAATTGCCAATAGAAAAGAAAGGAAGAAATAAATATTTCTTGAATATCTACTTTATACCTAGAAGTTTTGACACCCACAAAAAAGAAAATATTGTCTTCATATTACAGATACAGGAACAAAGTTGCAGAGATAAAAAGACATACGAGGGGCCTCCCAATAAGCGAGCCCCAGAACTGTGACTTGAACCGGTGACTGAGTTAAGGGCTTTGTGTCTACCATCGCCGCGAGAAGTGCACTCTATTGCACACCCTGGAAATGATTCCAGAGGGTTCATTATTTCCCTGCAGAACAGTCAGTGTAGTAATTGGTGCCTTGCTTCTAGTCGCTGTCGTTACGAAAGTCACCAAGTCAATGTGAAAGAATATTTTTGGCCCAGAATGTTTTTTCCACTTTTAGTACAATTCACCAGTTTAGTGCAGTTCATATTATTCACCAGTTAGTGAATTCACCAGTTTAGTGCAGTTCATATTATTGTGTGGTGCCTTGCAGTACTCTGTAGGCAATTTTTAACCCCCTGTTAAGTTTCTCGGTCTCTCCTACTTATCGTTTTGCCGGGAGTCAACCTGAATTTGCATCCAAAGCACTCCGTGATTTTTTTCCTTCCCAAGTTACTGAAAAGCGCACATTCATGACATCCTCTGTCTCCTCCTTTGTGATCAGTCCTTCTGCCCTGCTCTGTTAATAATTAGAAAGATAGCGCCCCTCTCTTGCCTTTGCTTAGAATAATCAGAGAAACATCTCTTCATCTTTTTCCCATTTCCCTTCCTTGCCAGACAAGTGTTCTGAGCTGATCAAAGGTAGTTTATTCAAGTGTCAAAAGTGTTTCCAGGAGTGCTAAACTGCAGAAAATTCAATGTCGCACCAGTACAATATATGTGTAAGTTATAGATAAACAGGATGAGGTTGGCAGGTGCTCTTGACAAACACTGACAGTTGTAAATGCTCCCAGTTCAGGTATCCATGGGTTTCTTCAAAGGCCAGTTTCTAGTGACCAGGCGCTGGAAAAGAGTGTCATTGCTTTTCCTTCTAATTCTGACATAAAATCACAGCAATGGCAACGTTGGATTAAATGAACAACAACAACAACAACAACAACAACAATAACGACATAGAAAAGTTTCTGTAAAATACAGTCTCGTTGACTCGGAAGTTCATTTTCTTCTCCTTATGTTTTTCAAAAGCGATTTGTCTGCACCTGTCATCTCTCCGCTCTTTATATAAAATGCTCAACATGAGAAACTTCCAGAGGGATAGTCCTACGCCATAAATGAGCGTAAAGGAAATGCATTTCAACCCGGTGCATCCTTTAGTCCAAGTAAAACCACTTAGAAGGTTTTTGAAAATTATATTCCACGTTGAGAGCAGAAGCGTGAAGAGGCTCCTACCCCCACACGTACACAGTTGCATCTAGACACAACTGAATAGCTTGTTAAAGTCTGAGCTCTCTAGAGCAAAATATATAGCGATTGTATAGCGAATTGTATTGTATAGTGAATTAAATGAGTTTAGTCCTTAGCAGGAATAGTGAATTCTTAGAAATGACCGAAGACTTAAGCGTTTAGCCCACTAGGAAGAATTCCATAAAATGAGTGCAGTTAAATCTCTATTAGATGTTCGAATCCCTCCTATTACTTACCCATCATATAGTCATTCTACATCCCATAGAATGTAGAATGGTCAACTCTAAAAGACATGCTCTGTTTTTAAGGCTGCCCTGTTAGAGACGGGCATGCATCCAAACAAGCTTACTCCTCTGGGACCCTGAAAAATAGGTCAGACCTCACCGGGGCATCAAAGGCCTTTTCACAATGGGGACTAATGTAGGCTGAGTCTTTACTTTTTCAGCGTAGATAGTTCTAGTTCCTTCAATTACTGTCATATTTTCTTTCAAGATTTGGATCCACAGCCTTCCCTGAGCCCTCCAGGCAGAGCTAATCCTTTCTCCGAGTTCCAGAGGATGTGACCATGCCTCTAGCATCGTCCTAGATATTATTTTAATATTTGTTAGCCACTGTCTGCATCATAAGGAATGCTTCCAGCTGCAAGTAACAGGACGTTCAAAGAATATTGTTTTCAACCTACAGCTCTTCATTTACTTAAACAAACAAGGGGCTCTGGCTCAGTTGGTTAAATGTCTGACTTCAGCTCAGGTTACGATCTTGCCGTTTGTGAGTTCGAGCCCCGCGTCAGGGTCTGTGCTGACAGCTCGGAGCCTGCAGCCTGCTTCGGATTCTGTGTCTCCCTCTCTCCCTGCCCCTCCCCCACTCAAGTGCTGTCTCTTTCTCTCTCTCTCTCAAAATAATAAACATTAAAAAAATGTAAACAAACAAAAACTATGGAGGTAGGTAGGCTCAGAGTTAGTCTGGCAACATAACCACACCATCAAGAACCAAACGTGCTTCTAGCTTTCTTCTCTGCATTTCGTGACTTGTGAATTTTGTCTTACTTCTCTTCACTTTATTTTTGCAAGATATTTCGGGATATCTTATCCACAGTGAAGACAAAAAGGAGAAGAAAAGAGTGAAACCAGATTGTTACCTCTTTATTTCATCCCTTTTGAAAGGACTCAAAGCCCACACCCAAATTTAGCAAATTGAAATTAAATTAAAAATAGACAAGAAGGATAATCCATGATGAGCAAGTGTCATTTATCCCAGGAATGAAAGGTTGGCTTAACATTTGAAAATCAATTCATGTAACTCAACATATTGACAGACAAAAATAAATATGATCATCTCAATAAATTTAGAAAGATCATCTGGCAAAATCCAACATCCACTAATGATAACAATTCTTGGTTAAATTGGAATGAAAAGAATTTTCTCCATCTTCTATGAGCAGCCATAAAAACACCTGCAGCTAATGAATACTTCATGGTGAGAGATTAAATGTTTCCTCCCACTAAGATGAGGGACTTAGCAAGAGTGTGTTCTCTCCTCACTTTTGTTCATTGGAGTGGAGGGTTCAGCTGGAGATTTAAGACGAGAAAAATAAATGAAAGGCATCCAGATTAAGTGGATATGTGTAAAATTGTCTTTTTTAATTTTTTTTTTTTTGCTTTAGTATTTTTTTTTACTTGAATTCCAGGGTGGTTAACATTCAGTGTTATATTGGATTCAGGTGTACAATACAGTGAGTGATTCAACAGTTTTGTACATCACCCAGTGCTCATCATGACAGGTACACTCCTTAACCTCCATCATCTATTTTCCCCATCTCCCCACCAACCTCCCCTCGGGTAACCACCAGTTTGTTCTCCATAGTTAAGTACAATTGTCTTTATTAGCAGATCACCTATGTGGAAAGCACAATGAATCCTGCACCAAAGCTACTAGGCATAGCTAATTTAGCAACATTATAGGATGAAAAAAGAAAATAAAAGCCCACCTGAAGACTTCCTGATTGTCCCATGGCCACTCCTAGCTGAAAATAAAGAAGAAAAGGTTATTATCTGGCTTAGACTTGGGACATGGTTGACCAAGAAAACTAGTGAGGAAGGAAGAAGGACGGGGGGAGGGATTAGCTGGTGAGTAGGCAACAGATGGTTTGCCGTATACTGGGTTGTAAATATTTTGTGAGTAGGAACAATCTTACTCATTTTTATATTTTCCAGTTCATAGAAAGGACTCAATACTTGACGAGTGAATGACTAGAGAAAGACACTTGAATGAATAAGTATGTGAATGACTGAACCTATCTTGGTTCCAGCCCCTTGTCCATCCATACTCACCTTGTCCGTCTATAATCACCTTGTCCAGACCTCTTTTGGAAAGGGGCACCAGATAAAGAATAAGCTCTGTGGATGTGGCCTTACAAGTACAGAACAAAGTGTGTTGGTCTGATTGGTCCTGCTTGGTCCCGATGCCATTCTTCTATGAGTACAACTAAAAAATGTGTGATTTTTGGTCAACTGACTTCATGTTTAAGTCATTATGTGCTTACTTACAGAATAAATGACTATTTCTATGTATGTATGTATGTATATCTATCTATCTATCTATCATCTATTCATCCATCCATCCATCCATCCATCCATCCACTTATCCATTCCTCTGTCTATCTAGTTAGCTAGCTAGTAGCTAGCTAGCTGCCTATCTTTGCCAAGTCCCATCCTACTGTTGGCTTCTCTTGACTCAGTTTCATCTTATCAGTTTCACCCAGCTTCACCACATTCCCAAAGAGAAATAGCATGCCTTCTGTGTCTTCACATTCAACTCATTCACAGCGATGTGAATGGGGAAAGAACTTGAAAGCCCGTGGACCCTCTGTATTGGTTTCCTAAGGCTCCCCTAACAAACTACCATAGACCCTATGGCTAGGATAACAGATACTTATCCTCTTACAATTCTGGAGGCCAGAATTGAGACCAATGTGTCAGCAAGGCTCGTCCCTTCTGAGGCTGGGAGACTCAATCTGCACCACGCCTCTCTCCCACCTTTGGTGCTTGGGGAAGTCTTTGGCATTCTTTGGCTTTGAGGCTTTGAGACACATCACCTTGATCTCTCCCTTCATCTTCACGTCTTCTTGTATATGTGTTCCCCTTGTAAGTATGTTAGTCTCCAAAGTTGCCCTTTTTAATAAGGACACCAGTCATATTAGATTGAGGCTCACCCTAACAGCCTCACTTTTACTTCATTCCTCCGTAAGGACTGTGTCTCCAAATAACGCCACAGTCTGAGGTACTGGGGGTTACAGATTCAACATTTGAATTTTAGGGAACATAATTCAGCCCATAGCACCTCCCCGTACCATGGTCCATTAGGCAGCACACATTTCGCCTCATTCCCGGCCTCTGCCATGCACGCGCAGAGGTATGCATGCACACACGCCCACACTTCTTTTGTCAACAGAGTCTTTATTTTCTGTTTTCAGTATCTTAAGACCGTCCCCCCTTCTCCGTGTTCTTACATAACATCACCGTGGGCTCAACCACCTCACGTTCAAAGTTAAGTCTGTTCACAAAGGAAGAAAACCAGCGATTCATGAGCATACACTAGACATTGGACACTTGAGAAGAAATGTTTTTCTGACGTTGTGGCTTTCTGAAGGTGACGCAGCCAGTACGTGGCAGAAATAGAATTTGACCCCCCAGCTGATTTTAAAACACTCACGGTATTTTCCCACTATTCTACAGAATCTGCATGAAATGATAAATGTGGTTCAGACCTACTATATTCAAGCAATTGTAGCAGATGGTTTCCTTATATCTTGGATCATATTTCCCTTGTGTTTGAAAAGCTCCCAGGTGTTCTAAGTATGTGCGAATGGTGAGGTGAGGTTGAGTTTCCGATGACGGCCTTGACCTCAGGGTAAAACCGATTCAACCCGGGAGCGGCAAGACCTATACAATTTACAAAGAATTTATTCTTGGGATTCGAGAATATTTTTTGGCCAGCGTTAATCTTAATCTGATGTTTGTTCAGGTGGAGAAACGAAAGTTAAACACACACACACACACACACACACACACACACACACACATTAGGCAGATTCTCGAAGCTTCCTGATTCAGACAACATGAAGTCACAGCTGACTGCCCAGCCCACGCATTGCAGGGATTACAGGGTGTGACGGCAAAGTGGCTTTTTGAGAAATGAGTTGCTGCATATTTCATTTTTTCCCCCCAATATTGCCATCCTGCCAGGAGCTGCTATAAAAATGTCCTGAGTCCTCAAACGGGAGGGGAGGATTTTCCAAACAGCCGCCAAGTGCTATGGAAGCTTCCGAGCTTGTGTGTTGCCCATTTGGGCTGTTGGCAAAGATACAGCAGCATAGACCAGAGTATTTATTAAGGGCCCAGCTGTCCTGGCTACCACACAAGATGCTGTGCAAACAACCAGAACAGGAGCAGCCCTGCTCTTGAGGCTCAGATGGATAGGAGCTGACAGTTTCGGGCTGAGGGTCCAGGTAGCACATGGGTAGGTGTGGGCAACACGATAAGGCTTCCAGTGTGTGTTCCCCTCCCCTTAACCCAAAGTACACCCTGCACGACAGGCAGGGCCAGAAAGCTCTTCTGCTTTGACACTAGAGTTCATGAGGCCCCCTGGAGGTTCCACAACTTGTCAGTAGCAGACAAAACCCAAACCCAGATCTTTGGAGTACTTCAGCACCTGTTCTTCCTATCCCACCCCGCTGCCTTGACCACAAACGTTGAACTTGAGCTTTTTATATCAACATGCATCTAAGATGCAAATCTTGCAATGGCAGAATTTCAACTATCAAAGTTACCAGCAGCCTGAGTATAACACTCTTTTATTTATTTTTTTTTTTAATTTATTTATTAGGGACCTGAGCTTCCCTGAAATGTCCAATGCGTCCTCAGCATAGTACATTCTTGGCAAATCTGTCCCTAAAACCTAAGGCGGGGCTGCTGACAGTTCCAATGCACATTATTTGCATATGAATTAAGAATAGCAGGGGACTAGATCTCTCACCTTGGTTCCCTTTTTCAGACTCAAACTTCTCATTACCCCACCTTGCTTCTGTCCGGGCAGCCTGAAGTATCCATTGCCCTCTGAAATAGGCAAAGGCCTGGGAAGAGGTGGAAAAATGAAGTTGTTAAGACACTGGAAACAGAGAGGGAGACACAAGGAAGTCAGGCTGAGGGTCTCACTTCAGGAACTGGCTTCATGCCCGCCTTCCCCCGCCCCCGACCCAGAGTTGTGCAAAATCAGTCCAAGATAAAGAGTCTCAACACAGTCACCTCTCATACAAGAGGGCCATGAATGAATCTTAACCAGACACAACTTTGCAAGCTCTAACCGAAGCAGGGGAGAATACCACAGGCAGGCATGTCAGGAAATGAGGATTCATAGTCTGGGGGGCAAGATGTAAAACTCTGGAACGACTAAAATTAGATCTGCGGAGCATTGATACATGTTGAATTGAAATTGACTTTTTGTCATCCTTCATGGAGATGAGCTGAACTAAAATTAAATACCCCTGAAACTTCTCTTTCTGGCTCTTTTACTTACAAAGTAAAAAAAAAAAAAAAAAAAAGTCTTACACAAACACACATGCGCATTCATTCTTTTTAAATAGGTCAACGAGATGAATAAAATGATGTCATTTATTTCTTTACTTATTTATTCTTTTACGTATTTATTTTAAAGGTTATTTATTTATTTTGAGAGAGTGAAAGTGGAAGCCAGGGAGGGGCAGAGAGAGGGAGGAGGGAGAGAATCCCAAGCAGGCTCCATGCCGTCAGCTCAGAGCCTGACCCGGGGTCCGAACCCACCAACTGTGAGATCATGACCTCGAGCCGAAATCAAGAGTTGGACACTTAACCGACTGAGCTACCCAAGAGCCCTTGTTACTTACTTTTTAATCAGTAAATTGCTATTTATTTATTTTGAGTCACGAAGGTAATACAGCAAGTCTCATTTGACACAGTATCCCGACTTCAAGGAACTCTTGATCTAGCTAGCCAAGTACACAGGCACATAGTCATTAAAACACAACATAGAAGGGAATATGATAGATTTACCTGAAAAAATATCATGGGGCTGAAGAGTAGATCCTTTAACAGCTGGTAAGGGAATGCTGACCAAGGAAGACTTCCCAAAGGCGGTGTCATCTCACAAGTAGAAATATAGGAAATAACAATCCAAGAAGAAGACACTGTGGGATAACTACATAGTCATATCGAAGCATGAAAGAGACAAAGACCCCGCAGAAATCAAGAGGGATGAAAAGACCCACATCCAAGCCAAAGTAGGGTTGCTGGAAAACAAAGGAGATGGGAAAAATACGGAAGGATTGGTATTTCTTTCAAATCCCTTAGAACCTCCCTGCTATGGACCATATGTTTGTGTCCTCCAAATGTCAATATGTTAAAGCCCTATACCCCCAAGTCATACTGTTTGGAGATATGGCTTCTGGGCTTTTAGGAGGTGATTAGGTCATGAGAGTGAACGGTCTATATAAAGGACTAGTGTCCGGAGAAGAAGAGACATAGAGAGGAGATCTGTTTCCCGCATCTGAGGATGTAGCAAAAACATGGCCATCTATTTACTAAGAGGAAGGACCTCACCAAGAGCCCAACCATGCTGGTACCCTAATGTGCTGTTTCCAGCCTCCAGGACTGTGAGGTATAGGTATTTGTTTAACTCACCCAGTCTGTGGTATTTCTCTTGTGGTAGTCCAAGCTGACTAGCATTCACGTGCAGGAGGCTGGGAATTTTTGGCAGGGAGGAGAACTTGTGTCTTTCTCTGGAACCCCTAAGCTAAATGTGGCAAATAAAAGTATTTTATGCAGAATAAATTCCAAGAGAAAGATAGAAATAATAATAATAATGGTAACAATTAATGATGATGATGTAGTTCCTTGACCAATATCAGTCAGCTTTGGGGGTTGGAAATACCATGTTATTTATTAACAAATCTCTAAATTCAGCACAAATGATGGGCAACATGGTCAAAGTGTTGCTGAAATCAATACACCCAGTTATTGCTGATAGTGTTAATTGTAAAACTGTTTTGGAAAGAAATATGGAAGTGCATTGTGAAGAAAGACCTATGGAATCATATCCCTCAAAGTAGCAGCCCCACTTCTGAGGATTTAAATAAAGACAATTATCTAAAAGCCAAAAGCGTGTGTGTGTGTGTGTGTGTGTGTGTGTGTGTGTATATATATATATATATATATATATATATATATATTATACATATATATATTTAAAATATATATATATACATATATATATTTAAAAAATATATATATATATTTTAAAGTGTTTATTATAGCATCATTATAATAGCCAGAAAAAATACAGAAGCTTCCAACAATAACAGAATTACAAGTACACCGTAGCATACTGACCAACTATAACATAAGGCACTGATTAAACTATCTATGGACGGGCGACTGAGTGGCTCAGAAGGTTATTCATTGGACTCTTGATTTTGGCACAGGTCATGATCTCACAATTCATGAGATCGAACCCATGTGGGACTCTGCTGACAGCACAGAGCCTGCTTGGGATTCTCTCTCTCCCCCTCTCTCTGTCCCTTTTTCGCTGGCACACACTCTCTCTCAAAATAAATGAACAAAACACAATCTTTCAAAAAATATCTATGGAAACATGAAAAGTTGAGGTAATATGATGTTTAAACACACACACACATATGTGTAGATAATTATTCCTGCTCTGTAAAATTATATGTGTGTAACAATACAAATTAAAAGGGAACAAAGACAAATGAGCATTACACATTGTGTTTGGAAGGCAGAATTTTTCTCATTATATTTAGAGTTGCATTAATGTTTTTATAATGATGTTTGTGTAAAACATAGCATTTAAAATGGCTATCATTTATTAAATGCCTATATTATGCTAAGCACTGCACGTGCTTTATCTTTTTTTTAATTCCCACAACATCCTATAAGGTTGGGACGGTTATGATCCATTTTTTAATTAAATTTTAATTGTTTTAAATTGATACATATATGTACTTTTACAAGATAAAGTTTCATGACGAATTGTATTAAAAATAAAAGCAATCTCCTGTCCCTTGAACTCCACTTCCTTTTAATATCGTCAGCAGTTTTTTTTTTTTCTTATGACTCACTCACGTTTTCAAATCACACGACAATATTTTAAAATTAAAAAAAAAATAATCTCAGCTTTACCTTAACTCTAGAGAACAAACTGACAACTACGGGGGTCGGGAGATGGGGGGGATTGGGGAGGGGTTGGGGATGGGGGAAGAACAGGGTGGAGTTTAAAGAGCACACTTACCATGATGGAAAAAATTAATAGAAAATAGAAAAATCAATCAATCAGGATCAGGCCCAAAGATAGATAGATTAAATAAAATAAAATAAAATAAAATAAAATAAAATAAAATAAAATAAAATAAAACAAAATTTCAGCTTTAGATATTATTTATTTATTAGGATTCAGCCATTCTTTCAAAATGCATCTTTGAATAAATAAGAAAATTGACGAACTCTGAGCAAAGGCTCATCAGGAAAAAAAAAGAAAACACAAAGTACCAACATTAAGGATCAAAAAGGGGAATATCATGCCTATTTTTTAGATATTAAAATTTTAATAAGACAATATTATGAGCAACTATATGGCAATGTTCCTGAATGTTTAGAGAAATTGGACAAATTCATTGAAAAACAAAATTTACTAAAAACTGATGGAGAAAGAAATAGAAAATGCCAAATAGCATTTTATCCATTAAGGCATTAAATTCTTTTTTTAATTTTAATTTTTAAAGTTTATTTATTTTTGAGACAGAGAGAGACAGAGCATGAATGGGGGAGGGGCAGAGAGAGAGGGAGACACAGAAACGGAAGCAGGCTCCAGGCTCTGAGCCATCAGCCCAGAGCCTGACTCGGGGCTCGAGTGAGATCGTGACCTGAGCCCAAGTCGGACGCTTAACCAACTGAGCCACCCAGGCCCCTACTTGCTTTTGGTGACAGCAACCACCAAAAACTCAGCTTCACCTTCCTTTTTTTAAAAAAAATTTTTTTTTAATGTTTTATTTTATTTTTGGGACAGAGAGAGACAGAGCATGAACGGGGGAGGGGCAGAGAGAGAGGGAGACACAGAAACGGAAGCAGGCTCCAGGCTCTGAGCCATCAGCCCAGAGCCCGACGCAGGGCTCGAACTCACAGACTCACAGACCGCGAGATCGTGACCTGAGCTGAAGTCGGACGCTTAACCGACTGAGCCACCCAGGCACCCCAAGGCATTAAATTCTTAATAGAATGCTGCCACAAAGAAACTCCAGGCTTGGGCGACATTGCTAGTGGAGTCTATCTAACACTTTTGGAAGACATAATACCAGGATTCCTCACCTTTCCAGTTTCTTGGGGTTTGTTAAATTTTTTAAAAAAAATTTTCCTGACAGACTCCCCACATGCTAACCTGCATCTCATCATTTGCTTTAGCAAATCTGAAACATCCACCAAACTATATGTACAAGAAAAAAATTGTAGAAAGTTTATTCCTGATAGCTAAGAAGTAAAATCAATCCAAAGTTCTATCAAAAGCAGGATAAACACATTTTGTTATATATTCATACGTTGGAATACTACCCGGCAGTGAAAAGAGCTATTGATACGTGGAATAATGCAGATGAATTTTAAAAACCGTATACTGAGCCAAAGACACCAGACAAATAAATACGTGGTGTGTGATACCATTTATGTGCAATTTAAGAACAACAAAATTGCAATTTACGGAAATAGGAGTCGGAAGAGACCATTACCCTCTAGGGACTAGAATGAAGAGCCTTTTGGGAAAATGGAGATGTTCTTCTATACCTGGATCTGTATGGTGGTTGCGTAGGTGTGAACACACATGACATTTATCAACCCGCACACGTAACGTATCTGCGTATTACTGAACGTACATTAACCTCAACTTCAACAAAAGCATTCCAGGGGCGCCTGGGTGGCTCATCCGGTTAAGCATCGACTTTGACTCAGGTCACGATCTCACGGCTCCTGGGCCTGAGCCCCACATCGGGCTCTGTGCTGACAGCTCGGAGCCTGGAGCCCGCGTTCGATTCTGTGGCTGCCCCTCTCCCGCTCACGCTCTGTCTCTCTCTCTCTCCTTCAAAAAGAAGGAAACATTAAAAAATTAAAATAGATTAATTAATTAATTAATTAACTAAACAAAAGCGTTCCATAATAAGAATGATAAAGTTCCTAGAAGACTAGCCACCCAATGCAGATCATGTGGCTACATGTAGAGAGTAAAGCAGAGCTCTGGTGGGGAAAACAGATATGGGCCGTAGCAATGAAAATAAGACGCCACCTCACGCCTGTCAGAGTGGCTCAAATGAACAAATCAGGAGACCGTAGACGCTGGCAGGGATGTGGAGAAACGGGAACCCTCTTGCACTGTTGGAGGGAAAGCAAATTGGTGCAGCCGCTCTGGAAAACAGTGTGGAGGTGCCTCAAAAAATTAAAAATAGTTCTCCCCTGTGACCCAGAATAACACTGCTAGGAATTTATCCAAGGGATACAGGAGTACTGATGCATAGGGGCACTCGTACCCCAATGTTTATAGCAGCGCTCTCAACAATAGCCAAATGGTGGAAAGAGCCTAAATGTCCATCAACTGATGAATGGATAAAGAAATTGTGGTTTATATTCACAATGGAATGCTACGTGGCAATGAGAAAGAACGAAATATGGCCTTTTCTAGCAACGTGGATGGAACTGGAGAGTGTTAAGTGAAATAAGTCCTACAGAGAAAGACAGATATTATATGTTTTCACTCTTATGTGGATCCTGAGAAACTTAACAGAAGACCATGGGGGACCGGAAAGGGGAAACAAAAGAGAGGGAGGGAGCCAAACCATAAGAGACTCTTAAAAACTGAGAACAAGCTGAGGGTTGATGGGGGGTGGGAGGGGGGGGGGCGACGGGCGTTGAGGAGGGCACCTGTTGGGATGAGCCCTGGGTGTTGTATGGAAACCAATTTGACAATTTGACAATACATTTCGTATTAAAACAAATAATAAACCATTCCAAATGCAAAGGGGGGATAAAAGAGAGGAGAACTCTGCCCAGCGATAAGGGGCGATCTGCAAAAGTGACGTAATGGTGGAGCTAAGTTACAGATTCCTCGCCAGTTACAGGTTCCTGGGAAGGTGTTCCGGGTACAGAAGTCAGCCTTGTATCGTGGGGGATGAGGCAGTGGAGTGCCTTGAAAACGTACCCCCAGAGTTGGCTTCACCTGCCGCTAGTGGGGATGCCGTGGCTGTAAGAAGCACGGGGCCAGGCTCGTGTTTCTGCGCCAAGAGGATTTGTCTGGCGCGGCAGAGAGAAAACCTTGAAAACTGTTAAGAAACGCCCGGGAGGACATCGCTACCGCCGAGAATGCGAACACCGTGCAGAGAATTCTGTGCGGAGAATACGGTGCGGAGAGATGTTGCCTGAAGATCACTGGCCCGGGGGGAGCTGTGCGAGGAGCACGTGCTCTGATGTGGCCCACGAGGTCTCAGCTGTCGCGTGGTGTTTTGAAGGATCTGTTCTCAGGTGGCCCTTCAGGACACCCCGTCTGGCTTTGTTGCCCATCCGATAGCAACAGCAACGGGCCAGGTCATCGGAGCCAACACTCGCTGTACATGACAAACGCCTGAAATTAGAATTTCAACGCTCATCAGAGAGCTGACAGTTAGTCCTGAGTAGCCCAGCCAAGTTCAAGCCAAGGCCCGGAACCCACGCAGGTGAGTCTACCTCTTGCGTTGCCTCTATCCCGGGCCAGGCTGCCACCTCGGGAGAGGCGACTGAGATGTCCGTCGGCAGTTTTGGTGACCTTGACAGGCGAGGAGACCTTGACTGTCAAGGTGACCTTGACAGTCCACAAGGTGGACGCCTGACAGGCCATCGCTTACGCTGTGCCGGATGCCGATGAACCGTAACCTGGCTGTTGCCACAATTATGCAGTGAACAGAGGGGCTCAAAATTCAGCCCCTTGCAACAGTAATGCTTCGCTTGCTCTCAGTTCTGCAGGCTGCCTGGGACTGCTCTGCTCCCATCTGGGGTCACCGGGCTCGCTTCCAGGATGCAAAGTCTGGGCGTGCCTCGCACATCTGCTATCCTCCCTCCTTCCCCTGCTGCTGTCACCCTTCTCGTGGAGAAAGCCGGCGGCCCTCGCAGCAGCACGGGAACTCACCTGAAGCTGTGTGTTCTGTCGGCCAAAGGAAGTCACTGGCTGGGCCCAGGGATGCATCCCTAAAGGCAGGGCGGTGGGAGGTGAAACTTTTCTGCACAGTATTCCAGTTGACCCTAAAACCAGAATGTGAAAGACAATTTTTAAAAGCACACTTTGGGAGATAGTCTGGGAGAATATCTTCATGAGTCAGGGCGGAGAATCATTTCTTAAACATGATGCCAAAGAGGTTGGGGGGGGGGGTGGGTAGGGAGAGAGAAGTGATGGATAATACTACATTAAAACTAAGAATTTACGTTATACCACTAATGAGTGAAAACAGTAAGCCACAGGAAGGGAGGAAATTGTTGAACCACATAAGTGATGAGGGACAGTGTTGTTAGCCTGGGAGACAGATGCGCACCGTCTCTCTCCGCCGGGCTGAGTTCCTATCCTGTGTCCGGAACTGCCCGGCTGGGCTGGTGGACGTGCAGGGACACTTTGGACATTGTCACACAAGCTTCCATGTTACATAGACTAATACTCAGGTTCTTGGGACCAGCAACAGAGTAGGCCAGCGAGCCTCTAGGTTGATTCGCAAAATCCGGGAGCTTCCCAGGTGTGAGCTCAAACTGGCCCCCATCCACGCGGGGCAGGGAAAGACCGAAGAAAGAGGAGGCCGCTCCAGGCTGGTAGGCGACAGGTGCAATCAGCAAGAAAAGTTACAGACGAGGCTTATCTTGAGTGGCAGCAAGAAGCGTGATCTTCACGCCCCCTTGCCAAATTTTAAAAGTTTTTTTTTTAATTTTTTTGATGTTTTTATTTATTTTTGAGACAGAGAGAGACAGAGCATGAGCAGGGGAGGGGCAGAGAGAGAGGGAGACACAGGATCCGAAGCAGGCTCCAGGCTCTGAGTTGTTGGCACAGAGCCTGACGCGGGGCTCGAACTCACGAGCTGTGAGATCATGACCTGAGCTGAAGTCAGATGCCCAACCGACTGAGCCACCCAGGTGCCCCTAAAAGTTTATAAAGAGGCCTGGATTGGGTTCAGCCACACGCCCAGTGCAAGGCAAACAGGACGGGGGGTGAGAAGCCTCTGAAGGCTCAGGTCCAGCCTGTGGGTCAACTGGCGGTCACGTCTTCCCCGTGACCTCCTCCAACAATACGATAGATGTTTATCTCTGACACCAGCTTACATACATTTTCTTGACATGGATTTATGGCTTCAAAAAAAAAAAAAAAAAAAAAAAAAATCCATGTTCTTTTCTTTCCCGATAACACGGATCCCTTCAACAAAAATCAGTTTCTCTGTGTCATTTTTCAATCAAAATGATAAACAGAAACATTGCTAATATGACCGGTTCAATATAGATTTTTTTTTTTTTTAGTGGAAAAATTTCCTGCCTCTTTTTTTTTTTTTTTCTCATGGGTTCGAGCCCCGCGTCGGGCTCTGTGCTGACAGCTCAGAGACTGGTCTGGTTTCAGATTCTGTGTCTCCCTCTCTCTCTGACCCTCCCCTGTTCATGCTCTGTCTCTCTCTGTCTCAAAAGTAAATAAACGTTAAAAAAACAACAACAAAAAAAACCCACCTCATTCCTTTGCCGTCTCTTCCTTCTCAGGAACTTTTCAATCATTTTCAATCATTTCAAAGCATTTTTTTTCCTTCTGGTATTTTTACAAAATCAAGGTTTTTTTTCTTTTCTTTTTTTTTTTTTTTTTGAGTTTATCTATCATGGCCTAAATGTATCAAAATTTTATAAGCCCTCAAAGTCTACACGTAGCCACTGCTCCCAACAGTGAGTGTATGATTCTTTCTTAGCAAATCTATCTTTTAACTTAGAAGTAATGATGTTTATTTTATTTATTTATTTTAATGTTTATTTATTTTTGAGAGAGAGAGAGAGAGAGACAGCCAGCATGAGTCGGGGAGAGGCAGAGAGAAAGGGAGACACAGTATCTGAAGCAGGCTCCAGGCTCTGGGTGGTCAGCACAGACCACAACACGGGGCTCCAACCCACGAACTGGGAGATCATGGCCTGAGCCAAAGTCGGACGCTTAACTGAATGAGCCACTCAGGTGCCCCTTCTCTTAGCAAATGTTGATGGCAGATCTAAGATTCACTGGGACCTCATTAGGTCCACACTGGGATCTGAGTTTCTTCGGGACCTTATTAATTATCTAAACAAATCCCCGTTCAAATGAAAACTTCACCTATTTCTTGCTTTTGGATTTGAGGATTCCCACGGAAAACAGAAAGATGGAAGGTTTAAAGCACCACGGGCAAGGATCTCCTAACAGCCGGAATACTGGAGTATATACTGGAGTATATTGGCACCAAAGTGGCCACAATCCTAATTTTTTGGCACAATACTTTCTATTTAAAGCAAGCGCTGGGGCACCTGGGTGGCTCGGTTGGTTAAGTGTCCAACTTTGGCTCAGGTCATGATCACACGGCTCGTGGGTTCCAGGCCCACGTCGGGCTCTGTGCTGACAGCTCAGAGCCTGGAGCCTGCTCCGGATTCTGTGTCTCCCTCTCTCTCTCTCTCTGCCCCTCCCCTGTTCATGCTCTGTCTCTCTCTGTCTCTCAAAAGTAAATAAACATTAAGAAATATTTTTTTAAAATAAAAAAATAAATAAATCAAGAACAAAAAATAATAATAATAAAGTAATCAGCAGTTACTGATCCAATCAGGATTTCATTTGCTCTTGACAATTTCTAACACAAAATAAATGTATTCTGACCAAACTAAGTGTCATTCAGATATTTGAAAACAGGCTTAGGACACACAGGTCTCTCAATAGGCTTCAAACGAAGCATCCGAGAATTATGGGAACAGGAACAGCAGGTCAGCTGGCCAGCCAGTGGCGTAGAGCTTCTGTTGAAAGTTCATCTATTTGTGCAGCAAATTATTTGCCATCCAGAAATGTGATAAGCATTGGGGTCACCAGGAGAAACCAAACAATTTTTTTCCTCCAGGCTCTCGTATGTCATCACCAGGTAATTATCACCGAACATGCTATGTGCCATATTAGCCGCATGTAGGAAGATGGGCTACTCACCCAGTTGAGAGTGTCTGGAAATCTCTGAGCAGCTCATTTCAGAGAAGAATCCGAAAGGCTGGCAGAAGTAAGGAAGGACGTAAGGGATGTAAGAAGTAAGGGATGGAGAGAGGAGGGGAAACAATGACCTAGGAGAAACGGGAGCACACAGCGTGGAAGAGAAAGGTCGTGTGCAATGGGAAAACTCAAGCTACGTTAGGTTCCTGAATCTCAAATGAAATGTATGAGAGGGCTCACAAAGACGCTGTTGAGATAGATTGAGGCCAGATCTTAATGGATCTTGAAGGGTCTCTTCAGACCCTCAGATCTTACGCAGAGTGCAGTGGGAGGTCTTAAATGATATTAGGACATAAAATCATAATATTGATCACCGTGGGTTGATGAACCTATCATTTTTCAGATTTTCTGTTCAGAATCCCCTTTGATGTCTAATGTTTTCAGACGATCATATAGTTTTGATTAAAAAGTACTTTAAAAAAGGATTGCTTTCCTCAAAGAAACTTTATTGACTCCCTACCTGAAAAAAGAGGTGATTTCCATATTTTCCCTACCTCTCCTCCTTCTTTCTGTTTTATTTATAGGTGAAACCTTGTCTGAGATTTTAGACTGGTAACCTTTCAAATGGTCGTTCTGCTTTTATACTAATTATCTCATCTTTCTGGAAGTAATGATATTTGCATTTCTTCCATAGCTGTCTATGAGAATTATATAGGTGCTATTGTAAGTAGAGGGTCTTCCTTTTTTTTTTTAATGTTTATTTTTGAGAGACAGAGTGCGAGTGGGGGAGGGGCAGGGAGAGAAGGAGACACAGAATCCGAAGCAGGCTCCAGGCTCTGAGCTGTCAGCACAGAGCCCGACACGGGGCTCGAACTCCTGAACGCAAGATCATGACCTGAGCCGAAGTCAGACGCCTAACCGGCTGAGCCACGCCCCAGAGGTGCAGAACTTCTTGACGAACTGTTGACCTTGTACCTTATCTGTCGGGACTGTTGACCTGTGGGCTGTGCTTGTGGCAGATGATCTTGGTGTTTATTCCACACCCAAGTATATTGCTCTGTTGGCATTTTCAAGGTCTTTATTTATTTTTTAAGTTTATTTATTTATTTTGAGAGAGAGAGGGAGAGGGAGAAGGGGAGGAGCAGAGAGAGGGAGAGACAGAATCCCAAGCAGAATCTTCATTATCAGCTAGGAGCCTGACATGGGGCTGAAACTCAGGAACTCGGGAGATCCCGACCTGAGCCGAAATCAAGAGTCGAAAGCTTAACAGACTGAGCCACCCAGGGTCCACTCTTTACTTTTTTCTCTACCCTTATTATCAGGTATTCTTTGACAAGGTCATATCTGCTGCCCGGGAAGGGAAGGGTGGTATTCATCACTCCTGGGACATCACTCCTGGGACACAGATATTTCCCCAGTTTTTTGGCATCATCTTTTTTGAGAAATATAAAACTGGGTTGATCTTCCTTTTTTTTTTTTTTTTTTTTTTTTTTGGTAGGTAACATTTATTTATTTTTACACTTTTTGCAATGCTTTCTTTTGAATTGCAGTTCAAGGCTTCCTTTATATTTAGATATTTCAATTTTATGTCCTGGTACTACATAAATTTTCTAATCTGAGGATGTAGTTTTCTTCGGTTCAGGGAATTTTTCTCCTCCCCCTCCTCCTCCCTCCCACCCTCCTCCTCCCCTGCCCCCTCTCCCTCCCTCCCTCCCCTTCTCCTCCTTCCCTTCCCCCTCCTCCTCCTTCTGAATATTGCGTGTTTCATTTGTTCTGGTGCATTTGTCAGGAACACAAAGGAAAAGGCCACATCTCATTTCAGAAAAGAAAAAAAAAAGGCTGATAGTATCACTTGCTAAGCAAGAGAGTTCTTAAAAAGCACAGCCTCTGAACAAAGCAGAGCTGGGACCTTCTATAGGTGATGGAAACCACAGAGGGAAGGGTTAGAGCACTCTAAGAAGTGAGAATGTCAGGGGATGGCTGGTATGTTGGCTATGAGAGCGTGGCTATAACTGGTTGACCGGCTTTCAGAAGGGTGGTTACGGAGAGGAGTCCAAAAGGTACTCGCTTTGCACAACATCCCCCTGACTGCTTTCGACTGACAACCCCATATTGCCGATGTCCTGTTCACCGTGTGACACGTGGGCGTGAGCTCGGGTTCCGTTGTGCCTGACAGCGCAGCCCATGAGGGGACGCGTGGGCTTTCTGCTTTTCTATGTGTAGCCCAAGCAGGGACTCTGTCATCTCCGCACAGCATATTTCTTTTTCTCTGCCCGTGAGTGCGTTTTGGCTACGTTTGAGCTCCTGGAAGACAGAGCTTGTATAATCTAGTAATTTGCCAGACACTGACGTCTAGTGAAATCTCAGCCTATTGGAATATGTGATGACCTGAACTCGCCAGGACACAAGTGCACATAGTGAATCTCTAATGGCGGAATTTTAGAGCGCACTTGGGGTCGCTCGGAGGAGGCACGTTGCATGCTAAGTCCTTTCTTCCTGAGGTGGCTCAGCTTAGACATCCAGGCGTCCTCTGTTACTAAAATGTTCACTAGATGTACGCTCTTGACCATTGACAGGAAACAAAGCCACACCAGAAAGTCACTTTGACCCTGGACGTCACTTGTTTGTGCTGGTCATTAAGTTCAGCTTTAGGACTTCCCTTAATCCTTCAGATTACATGTTACAACAGACCATTGTTACTTTTCTGTAGTTTCTGCTACAGATGTGGTATTTGTTTTTGTCTTCTATAGCATACATTTTATTCAATAATCATCTTAGATACGTTTCTTATGAAAATCTAATTTTTAAATTAAGTTAAAAATTCAATTAAATTTTTAAATCAAATTATAATTAATATATAAGATTGGATTATATTAGAATATAAAACTATTTTTTGAGCATTTGGCAATTAAATGTATAAAGTCTGCTTTTGAAAAATTACAAGAATAAAATGACCAATATTTGTGATTATGAGTGTTAATTTAATAAAAGTCCAATTTCCTTTATTATGAAGTCCATATTTTCATTATGTATTTGGAGGCGCCTGGAGAAGAGCTCCCAGAAAACCGGTAACATTTTAACCAAGTTTGAAGGCTGCATGAGAATTTGCCATTGGCAAATACGAATGGCAAAAAAATAAATGAATGCATTGGAGTTATGTAGGCTGTGACTCTCCGAGGAAAGCCAGTTCTCATTCCCTCCTTCCTTCCCTCCCTCCTTCTCTCCTACCTTCCTCCTACTTTTCCTCCCTCCCTCCCTTTTCTTTGTCCTCACTGAATTTCCAGAAGACTGCAAATTCTTTGCTCTCAACTGCTCAGATTCTCCAATCCAATTGAAAGAAAACGAGACTTGACCCACTCACTCCATTCCTTGCCTTTTGCCAATTGGCTTTTATTCTCCCGATGCCTTAAAATGCATTCAAATGCTATCACTCTGGTGAGTGATGAGGGAGATTTTAACCACTGGGCAGCTATGAGCCTGACCTACCTGGCCCAATTCCCCCAGAGACTGATGATTCTGAGTAAGAAAGGAGAGTCAGGGAATCAGACTTCAAATGAATTGTTTTCCATTATGACTTTCTGGTGCTTCAACTAAAGAATGTATTTGTGAAATATTTAATGATACGAGAGGCTAAGCGATAGCATTTTAGAATTGACAGGACATTTGGAGATCACCTAGAAAATAGTATTTCTGACTTTTTCATGGAGAACAAATACTTCCTGGAAGGACCAAATGTGGAGATGAGAATATAACAGAGCAGATGGAAATAGGGTCCCACCTTCATTTTACTTGGAATAGCCTTGATTTAATCTGGTAAATGTCATAAAGTCCTTCCGGAGAGGACAACTCATTGTGATTGATAGTTGGGCTTCTCTGATGATTGGTGATGTTGAGCACCTTTGCACATACTAGTTGGCCATTTGTATGTCTTCTTTGGGGAAAAAAAAAATCTGTTCAGGTCCTTTGCACATTTTTTAATGGGGTTGTTTGTTTGTTTGTTTGTTTTTTCTATTAACTAGTTTAAGTTCCTTGAAGACTAGTGAAATAAAGGGCTTGTGCGTGGCTCAGTCGGCTAAGCATCCGACTCTCGGTTTCCATTAAGGTCATGATCTCAGGGTTGACGGGTTCAGGACTCTACACTGACAGAGTTGGGCTTGTTTGGGATTCTCTCTCTCCCTCTCTCTCTCTCTGCCCCTCCCCCATTCTCTCTCTTTCTTAAAATAAATAAACTTAAAAAAACAAAGACTAGTGAAATAAGCGGAACACAGAAAAACAAATACTGCGTGATCTCACTTACATGTGAAATTCAACAAAAGTCCAACCTGTAACACCAGAGAGTAGATTGGTGATTACCTGGGGCGGGAAGGTGGGGAAAGGGGAGATCTTGGTCAATGGGTACAGAATTTCGGGATGAATGAGTCCTGGAGATCTAATGGACAGCATGGTAACTATAGTTAATAATATTGTACTGTATACTTAAAATTTGCTAACAGAGTAGGTATTAAGTGTTCTCACCACACACACGCACACACAGTGATGGGTATGTTAATTGGCTTGACTATGATAATTACTTCATAATGTGTGCGTATATCGGACCCTCATGTTCTCCACCTTAAATATACAGTTTTATTGATTGATTGATTGCTCGATTGATTGATGTATCTATTTATCTATCAAGTAGCCAAGCTGTAAAAAAAGCTCTGTGAAACGGTTTATTATCTTGGTGATGTGTTCCACCTCCCAGGCGGGTGGGGCAGAAGGAAAACAATGAATTGTTCTGACCCTGTCACTTTATAGAGACAAGAAGCAAGGTCGGGAAAGGCAGGTTTGGGAGGGTTTGGGAGACGCAGGGGAGGCATGTGCACTGCGTCATGTGGCTTTCTGGAAGTTTCCCTATCCCTTCCCCCAGCTCCTATCTCCTTGGTTTAAAGGGCCGGGGCGGGGGTAAATTTCCCATTCCGCAACTTTTACAAGAAATCCCATGATATATGTGACACTTCCTTGGGAAGTTCAGACAATGCCTGATTACAGAAAGCTCTCTGCAGACACTCCCAGGCGTGTGATGCCATCGGCCAGTCATTCTATTTCTTCCCAGGATCTTTGCTTTTTTGCTAGCTCTCATCCTCCCCGGGAGTCTAAGGGGTGGGAAATAGGTCCCGCACAAGGGCAGGGGCTCCCCAGCCTCCCGGCGGAAAAAGGGTCTCTCCCTCTTCCCTCGTTGATCAGATGTCACCACAATTACCTGGCTGCTGGAAATAGCTCTGGCATTTTTTTGACGGTGATGATGCTTAGCTCCGAAGCGCCTGTCAGGTAGATTTCTGCTTCTCCCTTTCAGCCTGCTCTTCTCGGAGGCCTGCCTTTATTTGCTCTGGGGCTGAGGTCATGTTTCAGCTCTTTGTTCTGTCCCCAGCCCCCCTTCCAAAACCACAGCCTCTTTTTCTTTGTTGATCCTTCAGTGAGTTCTGATGGGTCAGAGTAGGAATAAACTCCCTCCGCTTCCCTCTGCCGTTCGGTGTCCACTCAGCCGTGTGTCTCTGACCCAACTTGCGTCCATGGTATCTTCCGATTTTGTGCCATCCACAGATTTCATTAAAGGCTATGCCCTTCTTCCCAGACCCTTAGTGCAAAGAAGAGTCAGTCGGAACAGAGCCACACTGAACGCCTCCTCCCACCCCGACACCTGGCTGTTCTCTCCCCTTTGTTTGTATTTCCTCTGTCACACTTCAATCTGTCAGTTCAGAAACAATTTCTGTTGGGGTGGGAAAGGCACTAGTGTTTGAATTCTTACAGCTATGCCTGGGAACGTGGAAGAGGCTGGGGCTTTGGGTCTCTTTAAATGAACCCTAGGTCTGCCCTGGCCCCCTGTGCGATCGCATCCAAGAACATTAAAGGCTCTGGAACTTTGAAAATGAAACTAGGGATACCGAGGACCCCTTCCAAGAATTACCGTGGCGATCAAATTGCATGAGACAGTGTATAAAGCACCTGACACAGGTCTGTTTCGTATCGGCAATCCAATAAAAGTGGATTCTTTCCTTCCAATCGTTTATGGTGAGGATTTGTGGCCGATGCCGCTTGTGGCCAGCCTGTACCTCTTGTCTTGGCTGCCTCGGCGCATGCTGGCCCCGCTTTCAAAGCCAACATCTGCATGGACTCGTCCCAGTGCTTTCCCTCACCGCGGGAACTTATTTTGCTGCCCAAGGGGCCGGCAGGTGGACCAGCAAAGGAATGCCTCCTGGGCAGTTACTGTTAACCCGTCAACAGAGGAGCTGGAACATAAACAGTCTGGCTCCCCGTCCCTGTTTGGATAACTCTGAGGTCCCTGTCTCACACTGGCCCACAGCGGTCACCGGCTCAATAACACAACCTTTATTGTCTGCCTTTCCTCCCGTGACCTAAGATGGCCCAAGGTCACACAGACTAAGAAATAGACCTCCTCGTGCAGTGTGAGCGCTTGATTAAAACACATTTCCTCCTCTACATGCAAGTGTTCAGACTCACGCCAGGAAATTGACCTGGAGGGTTTGCACCTATAGTAGGATTTTGCATCAGTGGAGAGATTGGAAACAACGTTTAAGGTGTGTGTTAATACATGAGAAGATATGACTGGCTTCTACACAGTGAGAAACACTCTTGAGTTCCCCGGTCATTATCACAGTCACAATATGGACAGATATTGATTACCTATTATCGCCTATCTTAATTCCTGCCGAGCCGGGGAATCATGCTCCAAGGTGAGTCTCATACGGGGAGAAGCAGGTGGTAGACGGTGGGTGACGGTTGGGGGCGGAGATAATCCAAGCCAGAGATGACAGGTGGGAACTGCGAGTTGGTGGAAGGGAGCTGATTAGACCCAGAGGCCCACTCCAAGAACATGGGAATGTGATCATTACTGAAGGATGGAGACTTGAGTCAGGAACCACGGGACCAGGACCGGGAGAGGGTTGGGGATTAGCGAGGTGGTTCTCGGAGAATTACAAGTGTTCCCAGCTTACTTTCCAGCACCCCAAGTTCACAAGTGTATAAGGGCCACCAAACCTGAGCGCTAACTATGAGCTGGGCAGCAGGGCGCAGGCTGGCGCGCCCCGAGGGGGGAGTCCAGACAGACGGCCTCATCGGGATTCGGCAAACAGGAAGACGGTGGTACCACGCGTCCACCGCTCAGTGTGTGAGCGCCTCTGCCCTTGAACGCCATCAGTTTCACACAGCTGCCTCTGCCTTTTGTCACAATGGCTCCACTGATGACTTAACTCCCTTCTCGATACAGGTATCACCTCTGTTTCTGTGCCAGCTCATCCATTGTTGGCTGACCTGGAGCGGAAAATAGGTTGCTTAATAAATAGTCTCAGCATTGGTACAATACAGCCTATTTCTAGGTCAGCCGTACCTGGTGGGGAGGAAACAATGATCTCGTGGTTAAAAGGGAATGGGCTGCCCTATTAGGAGGGTGTCCCTTAGATGGTTAATTAACCAGAGACCTGGGATCCCAGCTCAGAGAGCACACTCTGAAGATGAGACTCAGGGGTGGACCCGCAGGCGAGCCGTGGGGGATAACCTTGGATGTTCTCCAAAGAGCTGGCCACACAAAATGCTCCCCAGAGAATGACTGATTTAGCATTTATACAGTACGCAGAATTGCACTTTCTCACTGCTGTGGACTTTTCTGGCAGGGGCCGTTTAATCCACTAGGACATTCAATCAAGTCCTTTTGAAAGTTCCCAGCCCTACACGCTCCCTTTATCCAAGCCGATCCCCTTCTCCGGTCCCTGACCAGGCGGCCAGCTCCACGTAGTAATCAACTGGGCGCCCTTGCATCGATCAGCCACTCCCCTTGACTTCGCTTGACCCCTCACACAGCCCACTCCTCACTATTTCTTGCTCTCGTACAGGTAGATGGTCCTACCTGTACCATCTAGAAAATATGCTATTTATTGAACGTCTCCTAGAAAATATCAAATACAAACAGGAGCAGAGAACGTGGACACCTGAGTAAACAGACACAACTCGGAACCCCAGTATGGTTCGTCTTTCCCAGCGACACGACCTTGAATGAGTTATTTAATCTTTGCCAGCCTCTTTAGCAATTCATCACTAAAATGGAGATGCGTGTAGGTGCTCAGTAAATCTTAGCAGTTATGACGGTTATTGACTGTGACTTTTATTCTATCATTGTATAATAATAATATTAACAGTATAATTATCAATAATTTATCATAAGCGTACACTTACATAACTACAGATATAAAATTATATAAAATGTAAGATGATAAATACTTACATATTATTATTAGCTATTGTTACTATTAATAACTACAGTTATGAGTATTTTAACTTGTCATCATATTCATATGCGTGTTATGTTATGTAAATGCTCAGTCGTCTGAGGCGCATGTAATTATTCTCACTTTGCAGATGGGGAAACTGGGGTCTAGGAAGGTTCAATAATTTTCCCCTGGTGGCATTGCTGGTAGTAGCTGGCACAAGAGTGAGAACACTTGGCATATAAACCCACTGTCTTTCTCATTCTTTTCTTCTTTCTTTCTTTCCCCTCTCTCTCTTTTAATATGACTTCCTTCTTTTATATTCTCTCTCTCTCTCTCTCTCTCTCTCTTTGTCTCTCTCTTTCCCCTTATCCTAGGGGGTTAGGGTCTTGACATCTGAATTTGGTGCTGCTCTGACACCTGACATTTATAGACAGGACTTGGAGGAATCGATATTTGCTGCATTGGATTACACTGAAAAAACACTACAGTTGAAATCAGAGTTTTGATCCGGAATAATGAATAATGAACAGGGATGAGAGTCCAGGCCACGGGAGGTGGTGAGAAATTCTGTAACATCTATCTGCCACTTAAGACGGTCCCAGCTCCAAAAACCAAGACATGCAGTGAGGCGTCATTCATCCAGGTCAGGGATGCACCCTAACACTATTGACATTTGGGGCTAGACGATTCTTTGTTGGAGACGATGCTCCTTGTAGCATGTTAAGCAACAGCCTTGGTTTTTACCCATTAGCTGACACCAGCGATTCCCCCTGAGTTTTGACAAGCAAAAGTATCAACAGACTTTGCCAAATGTCCCCTGGGGGGGAAATTACCCCCAGTTGAGCACAACTGATTTGAGTCCATTGGAGGAAGGCCAGTTAGATATAGTAAGAAAATGATTTTTGGATAATAGAACCGTTGGAGGGATGGATATGGAAGTCTCGCTTCCTAGGCAGGCCTGTAGAATTGGGGATTGGAAGGATTTACTTGGATTCTAGCTTTGCCCCTTTCTGGTTGCACTTGATTTAAATACGATTTAAATATCCAGTTTGTAACTCTGAGCCTGAGTATGCTAAGTGGGGAGATAGTGTACAGACAAATGTTTGTCTCCTACCAAATTCAGATGTCGAGACCCTAGCCCCGAAGGTCCCAGCGTGATGGTATTTGGAGGTGGGGCTTTGGGGCAGTATTGAAGAGGATGATGTTATGAAGGTGGGGCCCTCATGAGGTGATCAGTGTCCTTGTAAGAAGGTCATCAGAGAGTTGTCTCCACCATGTGAGGACACAGCTCCAAGAAGGTTGTGTACCAGCCGGGAAGAAAGCTCTCCCCAGAACCCAACCCTGATGGTGCACTGATCGTGGACCTCTCGCTTCCAAAACTGAGATGAAATAAATTTCCGTCACGAAGCCACACAGCGTATATGGTGTTTTGTCGTGGTAGCTGGAGTAGATGAACACACAGACGTAATGATTTTGCCTATGGCTCAGGATTGTTGAAGGACTTAATTGAAGTAAATCTGTAAAGTGGCTTATGATGGTTTTTATTGATAGTTACTGGTTTCAAGAACATTTCAGCAATTAACTGCTTATGAAGTTTGGCAAGCATCGGTCCTACTAGACCTACTCTGCTGAAGAGGTGATATAATTGTAATTAGCTCATTACTGGTATGCCACAGAAAGCTGTTAAAAACTTGAAATTAGTTTGCCCTTAATTGGTTCATTCATTCCTTTGACAATTAGCAAACAAGTCAGACTCGGAACGAGCCCTCATGTAACTTACATTCAGGTGAATACACCAGCTTGACTTACAAGATGTAATCAGGACAGATTTTGAACAGAATTGAAAGCATAAATTATTTCATGACAATTTTGAGTGCTCTGGTGGAGAAGTCCAGAGTTCTTTTCCAGCACATGCCAGTGGAAACCTCTTTGTTAAGCAGCATCAGCACCCTTACCTATATCCACTGTGAATTGATCGCATTGCTTAAGAAAACTTTCTTCATAAAGTATATGCCAGTAAAACTTAGGTTAGGGGAAAGAGTGATGATTTTGCTTAGTGTATTCCTGGAAATCATTAAAGGCAAACTTCTACTTTTTACATATACCTATACATTTATAAAACAGTATACTGCTTTTACATGTATATTACATATATATGCAAATGTAAGTATGCTTACATTTGCATATACATAGATACGTTTAAATCGATTTTACTTAGATATATTTACATGTAATAAAACGTACCCATTTTTTTTTAATTTTTTTTAACGTTTATTTATTTTTGAGACAGAGAGAGACAGAGCTTGAATGGGGGGGGGGGTCAGAGAGAGAGAGAGAGAGAGAGAGAGAGAGGGAGACACGGAATCTGAAACAGGCTCCAGGCTCTGAGCTGTCAGCACAGAGCCAGACGCGGGGCTTCAACCCACGGACTGGGAGATCATGACCTGAGCCGAAGTCGGACGCTTAACCAACTGAGCCACCCAGGCGCCCCAAAACGTACCCATTTTAAGGGTGCGGTTTGATTAGGTGTGAAAAAGTAGAATGAACAATCACTTATGCTATTGCCAGACTCTACAATGTGGCCTAAAGATGGCCTGAAGGCGCTCTGTGAGATGGTTTGGAGCCCGTCAGAATACACGTCTCCAAAAGCATTGATTCAGACATTTGAGAAGCTTCCAGCGGGTGGCAAGCACAGGGCTCTTGGCAAAATATCCAACCCCTACCCTACATGGCAAGAGATTCTGGTTTACAAAACCCTGCCCATCCATTCTCTCGCTCATTTATCATTTGTTTATCGAACAAGATGAACTATGAGGCACATAGGAATTCTTATCCCCACTGCATAAACAAGGAAACCAGGGAATAGAGAAGATCCGTGACGCATTCATGATCCGCATGGAGGGGCTTGGAGGCAGGGACCCCCATCTAGGTTAGTCTTGGACACCGTGCAGTGGCCGTTCATCGTGTGCACGGCACCACATTCCATCCGAACACCCTTTCCTCAAGTGTGCTAGTGGGTGTGGAACAGGAGAGCTCCGTTTGGTGCCACCAACAGCTCGGTGCCTTTGGTGACTGCTGAAATGTGTTTCCTACATTGTCTAGTTCAAGACCTTTCTAAACCATAATGTTAAAATTACCCCATGCTTCATCTCAACTCAATCCAATTTCATTCAATGCCATAATTACGTGGACCGTCCACTTGACCCGTGGGCCAAAGCAAAAAAAAAAAAAAAAAAAAATGGGCTCCACTGGGATCCTTGAGCATCAGCCGGCCACTCAGTTCAACAGAGTGTGTGACGTCTTAGAAGGTGAGATTGAAATGGAAGGATGGACTGAGGCCATTTGATGGATTGGTGATTCACGGGATGTTTGTCTGCTTGGCCTGTGTTAACAAAACTCCCCAGGCTGGGGGACTGAAAGCACAAAGATGTACTGTCACAGCTCTGGAGGCTGGAAATTCCAGATCAAGGTCTGGCAAGGCCAGTTTTGGACGAGGGTCCTCTTTGCAGCGTATAATTGCCACCTTTTCAGTCTGTCCCCACGTGGCCTTTCTGTTGCACGCACTCAGAGAGGGAAGGAACAAGGTCTTCAGGGTCTCTTCTTATAATGACACAAATTCTATTGCAGGGCCCCAGCTTTATAACCCATTTAAGTATAATTATTTCATTAGAGGCTCCCTCTGCAAACACTCGCACTCTGGGGATTAGGGCTTCCGTATATGAATTTGCGGGGAACACAAACCTTTTCCACCACGTTCCCCCCCAAAATTTGTGTCCTTTTGAATGCAAAGTACATTCATTTCATCCCAATAGCCCAAAAATCTTAGCTTTTGTCAGCATCAAATGCAAAGTCTAAAGTCCAAAATCTCCTCTAAATGTCATCGAGGGGTGTCTGGGTGGCTCAGTCAGTTGAGCGTCCAACTTCCGCTCAGGTTATGATCTCCGCGGTTTAGCCCTGCCTCTGGTTCGCCGCTTCGAATCCTCTGTCCCCCCCTCTCTCTTCTCCTCCCCACTTATGCTTTCTCTCTCAAAAATAAACAAAACATTCAAAAGAATAAGGGTCATGGAAATCAGGTGTGGGTGGAACTCAAGCTACGGTTCATCTTGAGGCAAATTCCTCTCTGGCAGTGACCCTTGTAAAACCAGACAAGCTGTGTGCTTCCAAAAGGCAATAGTGGGGCCGGTGTAGGATAGAGAGTCTCATTCCAAAAGGGAGAAATAGGATATAAGAAAGGGGGGACGCCTGGGTGGCTGAGTCGGCTAAGCGACCAACTTCAGCTCAGGTCATGATGTTGCGGTTTGTGAGTTCGAGCCCCACATCAGGCTCTGCACTGACAGCTCAGAGCCTGAAGCCCGGTTTGGATTCTGTGTCTCCCTCTCTCTCTGCCCCTCCCCTGCTCACCCTCTGTCTCTCTTTCCTTCAAAAATGAATAAATATTTAAAAACTTAAAAAAAAAAGAAAGAAAGGGGCGAAGGGTCCCAAGCAGACATACAACCTATTGAGACAGATGCCGTTAGGCCTTAAGGCTTGACGATGCTCTGCCCACCAGGCCCACTGAGGCAGCAGTCCCATGGGATGCAGGCAGTCAGTCCACAGCACATGCAATGGAAAGGCACTGAAAGCCTTTATACCTGAGAATAACCTGTATAAAATAGAATTTCAGAAATATCAAACTGGCTTGGGAGAGAAGGATGATTCGAGTTTACCAAAAAGCAAAGTATGGGATGTAAATGGGAAAGCTGTTGTGACAATGCATTTGCTTACTCTTCCCCATTCCATCCATTCATTGTACATTTGCCGAACTATGGCTATTTGCCGTGTGGCACACCGATCATTGAAGGCGCAATAGCAGATCCGACAGACCGACCCCTGCTTCCAGGGGACTTATTTTCTAGCACGCACAATGGCCTGACTGCAGCGCGGCAGTGGGGGTAAGGCAGAGGGGTCAACGGAGGATATAATTCAGAAGTATTGTCAGCAAAGCGTGCATCTGTGTGGATGTGAACGAGGCAGAGGCAGGGAAAACTGGAGGCATCCAATAAAGTACATTTTGAGGAGTGGCCACTCTTTTTGTAATCACTGTAGCATAAATACAGGAAGTGAGTGGCAGCCATATTTATTTGGGGCTGTGGGAAAGCTAGCCGACTCTGGTATTACTATACCAGGTGCTTGCAATATGGCAAAAATAGCCTGAGGCAGGTTAAAGTCAAGGGAGACCCTTCATTTATTCGTTCATTCAACAGATATTTACTAAATGCCACCCACGTATCAGGTACTATTTGAGGCACTGAAAATATAGAGGTGAACACAGTTCACCAAGTCTCTGTTTCTCCGGAGCTAACATTAAATGGAAAAGACTGACATCAGACAAGTAAATAGGTACAGGGTGCAGTTGCAGATAGGGCTCGTGAGGTAGAAGGAAAATTCAAATGGGGTAAAGGATCAGAAAGGGATGGAGAAAGTGCCACTTTAGAAAGCATGGCGCGGGAAGGACTCTCTAGAGAGAGGACATTTGAGAAGAGCTCTGAACAAAGCTTTGAGCTGAGTCACTTCAACCCTTATTGAATCCCAACAGAGCACAAAGCTTGGTGGGAGATCCTAGTAATAAGAGTAATAAATCAGGAAACAGAACAGAATCACAGCAGCCCACATAAGGCACTGTTTTTGGTGAATCTCACACTGAACTAACTCTCTTTCATTCTCTCTTCCTCTCAATTGCATATGGTCCCCCCCTCCCCCCGGAAATCATTTATCTCAGAACCATAGAATGTGCGTCTGCAGCAAAATGAGACATTAGAAAGAGAGGGGACTTTGCTGAGTAGGAACTATCCCCTACGATTCACAAACAGTGATTTCCTCCATGTGCAAAGTCTGCACCTTGTGATTGTCCAACCTGTGTCCCAACTCTTTCTCCAGTGGAAAATGCGCCATGCTGAAAGTAAGCCAGGGTACTGGTTAACTTTTACTCACCCAGCAGAGGTCTGGCATCTGGGGCCGAACTGGGCAAATATAGTCCCTCTTCTCCTACATGGCAGCCATCTGGATACACATGTCCAGGTGAAGGATGCTTTACCTTTTCCTCTGATGTGTTGGTATGAAGCTGCTCCATATTCTGGTTTCCTTCCTCTGCACAATCCATACTCCTTGAATGCTCTCTTTTATTCCTTTTTGTTTGTTTGTTCGTTTTCTTTCTCTGAAACATTGAGGGCAAAACTACGGACCGGGGGCTTCACTAGGTACGAAAATACCAACATCAGTCATATATCGTCCTTTATCTTTAAGACTTACCATGTATCGGGAAGAAAAGCTTGGAAAAGAAATCCATCACATGGTGAAAGTGTTACAGTGGAGAGACAGCTGTGAGCTCCAGTAGTAGTGAAAAAGCTACGGGAAAGATGGCCCAAGAGAATTGGCATGTGGCTGGGGCAGATCCCTGGGAGCCGAGAGAAAGAGCCAGACACGCACGGTTAGGCTCATGAGAAAATACAAGCATTCAAGGAACTCCCCCTCAGAACTGAAGCTCAGTGTTCCTGAGGACAGTCCTACAAATCATTTTGGAAACCAGGTACTGAAGACACTTCATGGTGTCAAAGACCCTTTGAGTGTCATGGGGTCATTCAGTATGACCACACAAAAGAAGACTGTTACCTCCCTTGTTTCAGAGACTAGGGATTCTAATTGTGTTTTCTGAGTTGGGTTTAAATGAAATTGGATTTTTCTCTCTTTATCTGTTATGTCAAATGACTCTTTCTCCAGTTCAGGGTATCAGCCCCTTAAAAACATGGACTAGATTAGGCTTCCCCCATTACCTCACAAAGGTAATGGCGATATAAAGGTATAATAAATGGAATAAAACATGTGTAGGGCTTGGTAGAATTTGCAAAGCAACATCATATGCAACATTGACTTTGGGGTTAGCTATTTCCCCATTTTACGTGTTTTTTTTAATATATATATTTTAGAGAGAGGGTATAGACTGGAATGAAGGGCAGAGGGAGAAAGAGAAATTTTTAAGCAGACTCCCCACTCAGCGCAAAGACCGACGTGGGGCTTGATCCCATGACCCTGGTATCATGCCCTGCACTGAAATCAAGAGGCAGACACTTAACCAACTGAGCCACCTAAACATCCCCCCCTTTATACATGTTAATGGAGGTGATGAGGGTCCAGAAATGTCACATGGGTTGTCCCATGATACAAACACAATTGGAAGAGGTTGAACTAGAATCCGGGTCTTTGGGCTCCCAGATAATGCAAATTTTTCTCTAACATTTAGCTGTTACTTTCATCAGAGAAAGCAAAAATTTCCGATGGTAGTTGGGGACATAAAGGAAAACCATCCATTCCACTCTGACCGACTAAGCTACCAGCCCCTGTCCCTCCTGCATTTATTACTCATCCCCAGCCTATTTAAACGAAGTTGTCAGGTTTTTGTAGAAAGGATACGGGAAGCCTGGGAGCGGCTGTCAGCTCTTGAGATGTTCTCTGCTCTACCTCTGAAGGCAGGTAGCACGGCACGCTTCAGCGAGCTTGGGTAAGAGGCATGGTTTCTCCGTTAGATTGCTTACGTCCGTGGGGCATGATTCCCTTTCATGTAAGGTCTTGTCAAGCAGTTGGGATAAAGCACGAGCCCTAAGGTTACTGGATGCAAGTGCTTTTATCTCTTCATTTATTTAAGAAAAGCATAAGATGGAGAGAGACCTGGTGTTTAATGCTTCAGAACAAGGGGGCTCTGTCCTAATAAAGAACCAAAACTTTTGTAAGGCTTTGGTCCGTGATCAATACATACCTCTCGTTCTTAAAATTTGTGTGTGTGATAAGCATTTTTTTTAAGTTTATTTATTTTGAAAGAGAGAGAGAGAAAAAGAGAGTGCAAGCAGGGGAGAAGGGCAGAAAGAAAGGGAGAAAGACAATCAAGGAGGCTCCGGGCTCAGTGGAAAGTCCCACAGGGGGCTCGATCTCACAAACCACGAGATCGTGACCTGAACCGAAATCAAGAGTTGGGTGCTTAACCAACTGAGCCACTCAGGGGCCCCCTGTGCAATAGGCATTTTTAATCTCCTTTTTAACAGTGGAGAAAAATGCCAGTTAGAGAAGAAGGAAGGAAGATAGTACTTTGAGAGCATTTGCCAGATGTTAGGTGCTCTAAGAGTTTTACATGTATTACATTATTTACTTTTCATAACAATCCCATAAGACAGGTAACACTTTTTCTCCTTCACAGGTAAGACTCAGCGAGAACCAAATAGGTTACATAATTTGCCCCAAGTCTCAAGATAATAAACAATGGTGTTGAGACAAGATGGCTGGCACCAGCCCCATGATCCTCCTACCAGCGTTGGGTCGCCATTTTGTGTTGCCATTTTGATCATATATTGCATCCTGCAGTCCTTTTGTTCACCCTGGGAACCAGGTATTGGGATTCCCATCTTTTATATGCTAAGAAACTAAGACGCATGCTCGAATTCCCATAGCAGATCTGATACTCAATTCCAAGTACCAGAACATCACATCCCCCGTTGTTCTCCTACACTCAGGTTCCTGATAACAAGACAAATTTGGACCGTGCCTTTTTTCCCCCTATTTTTTTAAAAGTGCATTTATTTATTTTGAGAGAGAGAGAGTGCACGAGCAGGAGAGGGACAAAGAGAGGGAGAGAAAGGACCCCAATAGGGCTGCACTGTCAGTGCAGAGCCCGGTGCGGGGCTCGAACTCACGAATGGTGAGATCATGACCTGAGCCAAAACCAAGAGCCAGATGCTCAACCAACTGAGCCACCCAGGTTGCCCCAGAACCATGCCTTTTAAATATATATCCTGAAATATATATCATTTATATTCTCGAGACTGTATTAGGGCAGTGGTGAAATGGAAACAATTTGCCATGTTACATGGGCTGATTTCATTTTTTAAAAACCATTGCGTCATTCTTCAAATTAATTGGTGAAAAAGTCCAGTTGTAAAGGAGCTTGTTCTCATTTGAACAATCCCTTTTTTTGGAGGTGGAAGGAGCAGACATTCTAAGGCAGCTCAGATGGACGCAAATGTGACAGGCTGTGGACTGTGGGACTTTAGAGGAGAACTACAGTCCCATGGATCAGAGAGTTTCCCCACCAAACGGCAGGGCCAATCAAACATTCCTCACTTCTCCAAACCAAAGCTCCTTTGAAATCACTAGGTCTATTTCCAAAAGCCCTTGGGCTTTGCCATCCATAATCCTTTCTTATTATTTTTAACACAGGGTCAGGCCCTTTGAGTCTTGATGCCTTGTTTTCTTTGGCTCTTAGGAAGCTCAAGTTTTTAGATCCCTTCTCGACTTCAATAGAAGTACTATTCCTGAGACACCTCTTGCAGGGTTTCCTTAGTTGTCAAACCTTGTGCCATTAAAAAAAAAAAAAAAAAAAAGAATATCTCCCAAGCTATCCTTGCTGACTTCAATGATTGTATGGGAATCAACAATTGTAACTGAATTTTTTCCAAAGTTCAATCTACAGCTTCTAGGTAAAGACAGATTTGAAATAACGAAAGCTTAGGGTTTGCTGTTAGCCTGGTAAGGTATTGTTTGTATCACAATTGCTATGAGTTAAGTTTCTTGATCCTTAGATTTCACATCTCAAAACTTTAAGGTCTATTGTCCATCATGAACGATTGTTCTGGAGATTAAGGGAGATCATTCATTCACTCACTTCTTCGCTTCCTCATCATCCATTCAGTCAGTAAGTTCTATGGGCTTACTAAGTGTATCTAGGATTCTGCCCATCATTGGAAACGATAGAGATTACAGTGCTTACGTTTCTATTCTCCAGGAGTGCATAATCTATTAGGAGAGACTCATGTGCACAATTAACAGTTGGTATGAGGTCTGCTAAGAGGGTGTATGCACAGAAGCCCCAGGAACGCCAAGGGGTAAGGAGAGGCTTCACCATCTAACATTGGCCAGGTGTTGACTGGTAGAAAAAACATAAAGGAATCAAGGTGTCTTTCCTGAGGAAGAGAAAATTAAGTAAGGACTTAACCAATGAGAGTAAGCCAAACTGGGAGGAGGTTGGGGCAGGGGCATAAGAGAGGCGTGCTCTTTTTTTCATATCCATACCTAAGACACAATTTGAATTGCTAATAAGTGCTTAGCATTTTAAAACTCTTTGATTCTAAATAAAGCCAATTTGACCTCAAAACCTGCCTTTGGTTGCATGTAACCAAAGCTATTACTGTTCCGTGTTTAACGCTGAATCTTCTTCATAGCGTCCCAGACTTAGGAGCTGTTCTTTGAAGTACACAAAAGATAAGATCCTGTGGGGACTGGACTTTCTGAACATTGAGAGATTAATTTACACCGCCAAAAAAATGAAATCAACCTGCCACGAATCAAAGTTCCCATTCTTATTTTCCAGGGCATTTCACAGGAGGATTTTCCCACTATGGAAAAAGTAAAAGATAATAGAAAAATCACTCTCGTGCTACTTTGGAATGAAAACAAACAAGAGAGTCATGCTCTGATGGGGAAGTTAGCAGGCTGTCATTGATACGTCTCTATAGGCGGGAAAAAGATAGCATTCCACATAGAAAAAAAATGCTTCCCCAATCAAGTAATTCAATCTATTTATGTCTCCTTGTACATATACCTCATAGGAGTGCAGCACCATATTCTATTCCATATAACCTGCTTAAATTAAGGATGAGCATCATATTAGGAAAAGAAGATGAGCATTTTGATTTAGGTCTGTCTGTACCACTTTGATGGAGTGACCTTGGGCGGGTCTTTACCTCCTTGCTAATATTCAATGGTTTTAATAGCATCCACCTCATCCTCAAGTGTAGACTGATGGGTGTAAAATGACTGTAGGTGCTATCATGCAAAATTAATGTAAGTTATTGACAAAATTACAGTTAGAAAATACCCCGATGGGAATTCATTTTGAGTTACACCTTGCCTCACTTCATTCACAAGGCTGGGAACGTAGCAAACGATACCCAGGGTTTTGTGATCCCTTCTGTCTTATTCAGCTCGTGCTGCTAAAACAAAATGCCATCCACTGGGTGGCTTAAATAGAAGATATTTACGTTTCAGGGTTTTGGAAGCTGGGGAGTCTCAGGTCCAGGTGCTGGCAGATTTGGTGTCTGATGAGAACCTTCCTCCTGACACGTAGACAGTTGTCTTGTTGTGGTATCCTCAATGGCCCTTCTTTTAAGGGCACTAACCCCATCATGACGATTCCACCCTTGTGTTCCAATTACCTCCCAAAGGCCCCACCTCCAAATATCAACATGATAAGGATTAAGGCTTCAACGTATGAAATTTAGGGGGACACAAAGGGACACACAAACACTCAGTTCAGGAAACTGCCCTTGATTTATGGGTAATTCGTATTGTTGCATCATTCAATCTAATTGTCAATCTCTTGACTTTTTCGGGACCTTGATCTCATGTTACCTATACAGACTTCTGCACCCTACTTCCTCCTCTTTTTGTAAATTATTAACCTCACCACCCATTCATCAACCCCTGAAACATTTTTTTTTTTTTTAATAGAGCTTGTATGAATGCATGAGGACAATTTAAGGTCCTCCCATTCTGGAGGAAGTCTTACCCATACTAATGACCAAGCTCCTTCAAAAAAAGGATGAGGTATCTACCTAGTACAGCTCTTAGTACCAAGTAGATGTTTGTGTGATGTTGGTCACCTTCTGTCACCTTCCCTCACTGTCCTCATCCTCCTCCCTAACTTTGAGGGCATAAGTGGGAAGGATAGGAATATTGTTCATTGAGCATCAGGTTCCAAAGCCTAATTCTGCCCTTTGCTAACTTCAGGAATTTGCTGAAGTTGATTAAGATCACTGGCATACATCAGTTGACACACATCAGAGAGTAATCAGAGAGCCCGGAGACCCTACAATGGGTTCCCGCACAGGGAATGCAATACTTGTGGGAGGAGGAGTAGGATTGTATAATTTTGTTCTTTGTGCTTGGTCCTCATTCTGACACCAGAGTGCAATGTGAGGTTGGGTTAGCTGCTGTGTTTGGAAGGGGCTGGAGGCTTCGATGTGTTTCTGAGAGAAGGGGCATCATTACCTGGTTGCTGAAGATCATTCTTAGTCTCCAGGGAAGTATTTCTCAAAGAGGGTTCTACAGGGGAGGAAGTATGAACAACTTCTTCTTCTTCTTCTTCTTCTTCTTCTTCTTCTTCTTCTTCTCCTTCTTCTTGAGAGAGAGAGAGAGAGAACAAGAGGAGGAGGGACAGAGGGAGAGGGAGAGCGAGAATCTTAAGCAGGCTCCATGCTCAGTGCAGAGCACAATATGGGGCTCGATCTCATGACCTACCATGAGATCGTGACTTGAGCCAAAATCAATAATCGGACGCTTAACCAATTGAGTCACCTAGGCACCCCAAGGATTAATCTAGTATTCTATATGAAGTTTCCAAGAAAGAAGAATCTGGAAGAAAGTAAATCTAAGCCCTTCACCCTGGATCTTCTGCCCCATAACTGCTCCTGGTATCATGGAAGCTCTAGAATACCCATTTATTCAGAATCCTGCCTACGTCTGGGAAGCGAGCCCAGAGGAGGAGGAGGTGGGATGAGATTCCTGAATGTGAATGGTTCAGTGACATTGAGAATGTGGCTGTGACATTCCTCTCATAGGGATGGATTCTCCTGGATCTTTCTCTGGAGAGCCCGTGCAGAGGTGATGTGATGGTCAAATGCAGTCACCTTCTCTCACTGGGGCATCCCTGGCCAAATCTGTGAGAACTCCAGGTCCGACCCAGAGAAGCACCATGTGCAGTGAAAAGAGGGCTTGCATGGGACACTGAGGAATAATATTTAAAAGCAAAGAGACCACTCTTAAGCAGGGCATTCTTGATGTAGGACAATCCAATGTCATGAAACTACCATAAAAAAAAATCATATCCAGGGGTGCCTGGGTGGCTCAGTCGGTTGAGTGCCCAACTCTTGATTTCGGCTCAGGTCATGATCTCACAGTTCGAGGGTTCAAGACCCACGTTAGGCTCTGTGCTGAAAGCATGGAGCCTGCTCGGGATTCTCTTCCTCTCTCTCTGCCCCTCCCCCACTCGTGTTCTCACTCTCTCTCTCTCAAAAATAAATAAATGAGACTAAAAAATGCAATCTCCAAACACTGTTGATGCCCTCCTCTATCCTGTCTTCCTCTTGCCAATTCCTTCACAAAGGATGGAAGATCTTAAAGTGGGGTCGTCTATCTCAGAATTGTGATCTTTTTCCAGTTGTATGGATAGATAGATAGATACATAGATACACAGATACATAGGTAGGTACATAATAATAATTACCTATATATAATTAGAAAAAGAATACGTACATGTATATACATCAAAATATACATTGCTTTGCTTTTAAAGTTCCATAAGTTGCAATATAAATATGGAAATATGGAAAATTGTGAGTCAAACATGTATGAGAAATACTGTGAAATGTCTGCAGGAGTTTTCAGAAACCTAAAAATTAGTATGAATTGTGTATTTCAAAGAAGGAAAGGGACTCTCTAGTAGTGCCAAGCTCACTTGGCTATGAGATTAAAAACAACAACAATAACAACCCCCCCCCCCCAACTGCCAACTGTATCTGTAGCTAAGTGTTCAGAGGAGCCCATGTTGGAATGAGTATAAGATCCTGAGCCAAAGGCACCCAGGGGCTCTTGTCGCGTCTGCATAGACTAGCCCCACGCCTCAGGACCAGAAAGCTGTAGGATTCAGGGATGAAGCGAGTCCTCCGTTTAGTTGAGGTATGTGGGTGAACTTCCTTTGTCCTCAGGACCCCAAGTGCGGCAGCAGGCGGCCAACCAGGGTTAAGGTCCGAGTGAGCTGGGGGGGCTGTGAAGGAGAAATGAACAGGGGTTCATGCAGCATCTTTTTTTTTTTTTTCAATGTCCATTTATTTATTTTTGAGAAAGAGAGAGAGAGAGAGACAGAGACAGAGCACAAGTCCGGGAGGGGCAGAGAGAAAGGGAAACAGAGAATCTGAAGCAGACTCCAGGCTCTGAGCTGTCAGTGCACAGCCGGAGGCGGGGCTCGAACTCGGGAACTGCGAGATCACGACCTGAGCGCAAGCAGGGTGCTTAACCAGCCCCCAGGTGCCCCTCCCGCAACATCTTGTAAACTGTGCAACATCTTGTAAACTGCGGAAAGGTCAACTGTGTCCCTCATACGGGGGATCATTTAAACATCTCCGTTGCTAACAACTCTCGGGCGCTTACACCCAGACTTGTGCCCGGCTGACACCCTCCTCGCTGCCACCCTCCTCGGTGCTCGCAGCGCAGTAACTCGGCGAATACTGTTGTTACCCACCCTGTTATTTAACACTACTATTATCCCCACTTGATTTGACGTGCAGGGAGGTTTACAAATGTGCCCAAGACCAGTGGTTCCTGAGCTGGGGAGCTGGGCTCCGCCCCTCACAGCCTGACTCCCAGCCAGGCTCTCCAATTCTGTCACTTAGCACATAATAAGCCCATAATAAGCACATAATAAGCCTATTATTGTCCCGGGTTTAGGAATGAGGAAATTGAGTCTCGAGGAGTACCTGTAACCTGTAATTTGCCTACAGTCACGCCACTGTTTAAATGCGCAGCTCCCTTTTCAGGAGAGAAGGATGTCTCCGGTTGAAGTCACCGGGCCCCCAAACCTAGCCCACCAACACAATATACAGGTTTCAGGTTTGGGGATAATTGTCTGCCATTTGGGGTTGTCTGCACCATTTTCCCTGAGCCATTAACAGCAGCCGGATAATCAATTTTGACCAGGTACAGTGACAGCCTTTGGGGAACAGCAGGCAATATTTCGTATTTAGGTAGAAAATGCTTTATATTTATATAGTCAATTATGCTTCTTGAAGAGGCTTTCACATCAGATTTTCCACATGATTTGGTTCGCCCAGCACCTGTGGAGAACTTTCAAAAGGGTGCTGGATTTAGATTCTGATCTGTTTGAATCCCGGTTCAGCCACTTAACCACCCTGCGATCAGAAATAAGCCTCGTAAATCACCCGAGGCCAGGAGAGTCCTTTAGAAAATAGGGTGAGCATGGCAAACCCGGGGGCAGGGGGGGCGTGAGGAGGAAATTAAGTTAGTATCTACAGAGTGTTGTGAGACATGAGCCACCTCCTCACAGTTTCACCTTTTCACCATCGAGCCCCACTGTGCACTGGGGGCTGGTCCATACTGGGCAAACCGTCCTTCTAGAGGAATCTGGTTTCAGTGTAAGGGATGAAGTCCAGGAGGCCCAGGTTGTGGGTCAGACTCAGTGACGTGGGACTCAGGGATTTCTGCACGGCTCATCCTCACTCCTTAAAAACAAAGCAAGACTCTTGCTTTGACCACTAGTGGTTTCCAGTTTGTGATTTCACAAATGCTACATGGGAGCTTGCCGTTGAAGCCTCCTGTTGACATGGCCCCGCCTCCACCACTTTCCTCCGAAGTGGTGAGAGCGGCTGCCCATGAACGATAAATAAACATGTTCTGTGTGGCCTGCAAAGTTGGGTGGTTTTTGTTTTAAATATGGCCGACTTTATAAAGACGTGTGTGTGTGTGTGTGTGTGGCTGTGTGTGTTTTAAATCCATATTCCCAGTTTAAAAAAACATGCGACTTATGATAAGGCAAGCACATTTGAACTTGCTTGCTAGCTGTGTGCTCGTGTGTGTTTAACCTCTCTGAGCTTTAACATTCTCATCCATGAAATGGGATAGTGCTATCTCATCAAATGGCAGTAAGGCTTAGTTGGGAGTCGTCTTTTTAGAAAGACTCCTTGGCCCATAGCTTTGCTAAATACATGTTAATTTGTTCCTCTTCCAATTCATGGGAAATGAGTCTGCTTACCTCTCTTTATGGAAGCATTTGACTTCAGCATTTTCGATACGGAGAAGACATATATATACCACATATTTATAATTCAGGATACATTTAAGAAAAGAATCTATATAATCACTTTAAAAAACTAATACATAATTAGGATAGTTTAATCCTTCTCCACGTTTTATGGTGATTAAAGACATTGTTTCAGACTTTCACACATAACATTTAAACATATAAAATGTAGACAAACACCATTATTTTATATTTTGAAGTTTATGATTTAAGAGGTCAGTGAAATTCCTACTACCTTTACATTTAATAGGCGATTCGAGGGATAGCTAATGTGCTTACAGCACCAAAAAGTGGGTGTATGTGGGCCTTCTCAACCCCGGAGACCCCCATTACTTTGTTGCACAATCCCCATGAGCATGTAGAGAGCGGCTATTATGCCCAAGTGTGACATTTTTTTCTGCCTGCATTTGCATTCCTGGCCAACTATTATTTCTCGTAAAGCTACTTTTCATCCTTAATGCAGTGGAAAATGGGCATTAAAAAAAGAGATATTATTTCTAAATAAAATAAAAGAAGATACGGAAGGAATTTGTTGGAGGATGAAGAAGCATCCATTTGCAGAGAGTACCACAGAAATTAAGTGATGGAGCTCTGGATTTCAGTAGTTCCGTCAAGTGCGTAAGCCTGGGGGTGAGTCAGAAAACCCAGATGCCATTTGTTGGTCTGCCTCTTAGACACTGGACACCCCTCTTGTGCGTTCATCTTTCCCTTCTACTCACACCGCCCAGCCCAAGAACTGAAGGGAAAATTCCCTGGGATAGCGAATGGAAACGTGTTTAGAAATTAAGAGCATAATTGTAAAAATATATAGAATCGTAATGGAGAACTTCGCTGTAAGTCGAATTCGAGAAGCTTACCGGTTTTGAGGGTAGCTTTGGGACACTGACAGATCTTTATGAAAGTCCGAGACGCGACACCCGATTGCCCTATCTCTGAGCTTTCGAGTTGCTCCAAAGACTGGCTTTCTTCTCTATAAAATGGAAATCAATTGGCTTCCTCCGAATTAGAACCAGATGATAAAATACTTGCCCAACGCTCAGCCCTGTGTCTGGCACTGAATGAGCCTTTAATAAACAATAGTGAGAGTAACAAAATGAAGATAACGGCATAGCGCAGTCAAAATGCCAACCGAACAAAATAGATTAGCAGGAAGTTCCATTGTTTTTTTTTTCTTTTTTTTTTTTTTAATGTTTATTTATTTTTGAGACAGAGAGAGACAGAGCATGAATGGGGGAGGGTCAGAGAGAGGGACACACAGAATCTGAAGCAGGCTCCAGGCTCTGAGCTGTCAGCACAGAGCCCGACGTGGGGCTCGAACTCACGGACTGCGAGATCATGACCTGAGCCGAAGTCGGACGCTCAACCGACTGAGCCACCCAAGCGCCCCTCCATCGTTTGGTTTTTAAAAAACCGGCACCCCTGGGTATTGCGGAAAAAAAGAGTGTAATTTCTACACATGTAAACCAGTGGGCATCTTGGTTGACTTTTCATTTAACGCATTAGACAAGTTGTATTTATTGTTTGTCAGATGATACATTAACACCTGGCGAATTTGGTGATGAACACGAGATAGGTTCGTGTGTTATGTGTGTGTGTCAACCAGTGTTTGCCAAAGACAAGAAAAAAAAGGACCTGAAAGGTGAAAAGCACATCCTAACCATGTTTTTCCATATAAAGTCAAAATAATGGTTCCATGAGGCGGTCGCTCTTTTGTGGTTCTTAAAGATTATGTGGTATCAGAAGGCATCACAGGTTTTCGCTGAACACGTAAGTTCTCTGGGCTTCTTCCGTGGCTCTCATAACCTATCTGGCAGGATGGTGATGAGGCATTAAACAAGATATTGTACTTGAAAGGAATGGGAAGGCGGTAGTTTTTCTCAGCTGAATGAATATTAACACAAGCCCCAGCATAGCAAGTACATCATAGGTGCACAGTAACTAAGTGTATTTGGCACCTGGTTCCCCGGAGAGGTCACTGAGAAGTTGCTGGAACAGGGAAATTAACACATAACCTTAATGAATTGCCAAGTGCACCAACAGACTTGGATTAAGATGCCTCCTGATCCAGGGGGCGTCTGGGTGGCTCCGTTGGTTAAGCGTCCGACTTCGGCTCAGGTCACGATCTCGCGGTTCGTGCGTTCGAGTCCTGTTGTCGGGCTCTGTGCTGACAGCTCGGAGCCTGGAGCCTGCTTCGGATTCTGTGTCTCCTTCTCTCTCTTTGCCTCCCCGCTTGCACTCTGTTTCTCTCTCTCTGTCTCAAAACTATATAAACATTAAAAATAATAATAAAAATAAATAAATAAACGTTAAAACAGATGACTCCTAACCCAGTTTGAAAAGAATAAAGTTTCTGGGACAAGTGTCCCATGAATCCTGAATGAGGAGAAATACTCAGCCAGGTGCTTGTGCAGAAAAGCGTGAGCAACGGGATAGGGGTGTGGAAAACCCCACAAAGGGGTGAAACTGGGAGGGAGGTGTTTTGGTGAGAAGGAGCCGTGGAAGGTGGGATAAGAGAGGGGAACCGGAGTTGTTTCCTTTAAGCACGGGAGAAAGAAACTTGCTCAGTGGACAGAGGCCCAGGTCACTGGTGAACAAGCCATATTGTCCATACTGCACAATCATCAGGCAGTCAAATATGGTGCCTCCACTTGAAGGATTCCTAAACTAATTTCAAGAACTAATGTCAGGGAAGCAAATACATGGTAACTCCACGTGATCAGTGCACTGGGATCCCCTCTGTTGGTGGAATCACAGATTTTTGCCTTTCCTCGTGGCCTTGTCTTCACCTCTAGACCCTGGATTTGGGTGGGATCCTTGTAAGGCCATAGGCATTTCAGAGGTAAGACTAGGGCAAACTTGCCCCCTCCAGATCCTACTCCTCTTGTAACCATCCACTCAGTGCCCCATTACATCTCTGTTCCTGAAAGATATAAAACAGATGAAGAAAGGGCAGTCGTGAAAAGAAATTTCACCACTTCCCGGAACCATTGGTCAGTGAGGAAGCCAAGCGGGGGGGAAAACATAGGCCAAATTCCTTTGGAGAAGGGGGATCCGTTGACTATAGTGATACAGATGAACACAGCAAGCAGACTTGCCTTGTTCCCTGTCCTCTATTTATTCTCTCATCCTAGACAGACCAATGAGCTGCCATGCATGGGTTAACTTGAGCCCAAGTTATAGGATGAATGGGGAGTTGGAGTGGCGATTCATGGAGCTTCAGGAGAAGAAAGTCCTGGCACAGCCCCACGTGCCTCGTGCCGACCCTGTTCTCAGTTCCCCCGCTTAGGTGTAAAGCTCCCTCCTTGAACTTCAGTTTCGTTTAGATTCCCTCATGATGGAGCCCCACCCTCCTTCTACATTTGCTTCTCCCATTTGTCTAATTCTGGAGCCAACTTTTTTTTTTTTTTTTTCTGGTCAACTATCCCAGTCCCTGGTTTCTAACTGCAGAGCTCTAGGCTTATGTCTGATATCCCACTATCGGTATCTTGAAATGCTGTTGATATTGATATTTTCCCCAAACATTCATCTCTTCTTAGATGCCCAGAGTTTATGTTCTCACCATCTTATTAGACTCTCACTTGTTCCCCTGTCCATGCATTCCTTCCTTCCTTCACAGATGTGCACTCATTCACCATGTGCTACCTGTCAGGACAGCAGGTGCGAAGGAGGCATGGCGAATAGATCAGCATGTCTCAGTGATAATGCACACGGAGAGGAATTCGTAGGACGTTGTCAAGAGAAGTGTTGGGGCTACAGAGATCTTGAAAAGATACAAGGGACCACTTAACAAGTTATGGTAACTGACCAGAGAAGAGATGATAAGAGTCTCACCTTGGGCACTTGTAGTGGAATTTGAAAGATGAAATGGCCAAGGGATATTGAAGGTATAAATTAATTATGACTTGTCAGTTCCTTGGTTATTGGCTGAAAGATATATGGCTGTCACTTTCCTGTTGCTCAATGTCTTTCTCTCATTCACTGGTAAGGCCTCCAATCCCATGAACCATCAGCAGTAGAGATGGAATCTAGGTTGGCCAACCAGAAGACCCCATCCTGTTGGGGCTGAATGGCAACCTGGTACCCTGGTACCAGGGTTCTTTCCTGTGGGAAATCTAAGAAGGACTTAACCCAGAGCTACCATCTGCCATATTCTCCCTATAGAAAGCAACTTTCAGAACATGAAGTTAGCCCAGAGAAAATCCGAGCCAAGAGGAGGTAAGAGACGAGCGAACACCTGATGATATTGTTAGAATCCTCAGCTCCAGCTGAGTCAGAAGCAGTGATTCAGGTGACACAGACCACTGTGTTCACTCTTTTCAAATTAATCATTTGATATCGTCAGTTAATTACATGCTAATAATAACAAATGGATCTTACCATACTTCATGACCGATCACGATGTCTGAGTATGACCTAATCATACTTGCAACCTGATGCTTTTGGCTACTGGGGTGTAGAGATTCCGAGGGAGGACAGCGCTGGAGGTGAAAACTTCGGAATAGGCTAGAGCTTTGTCGGTGTTGCCGCAGCTGCTGTGACCGAGGATAACTCAAGCTACAATGTGAAGCCCCTACTTCTAAGTGTAATACAAGTAGCTTTTCTCTCTCCAGTGTGTTCTATTGATTGCAGACAAAAATGTAATTACCTTCTGAGATACACTTTTCCCGTCTTAACTCCCTCTACATGTGAAATGAACTGTAACAGACAAATTAGTTTTTTTTTCTTTCCTCGTTCCTAACATTCTTAGATTTTTTTTTTTCTGATCTCAGATGATTCTCTTCTCCTATGAATATAGCAGTGCAGTTGAGGATTAATGGTGTGTTCTACACGGCCAGATAGAAATAAAATGCAGTCTGGTGCAATATGGGGAGTTATACTGGAATAGAATGCTACAGCTGAAGGGGGTCCTGAAATCATCACATCTCCAATCCTGTCTTACCCAGTGGGAAACAGACAACCCCAAAACCAGAGGAATCATGGGAGGCTGGCCACTCCTTATTTACAGGGTCGTACGAGCACCTTCAGTCTTCTTCCCCGGCTCCTGGTTCTTCTCATAACCTTAGGGTTTGATTGTACCTACTGAATACATTGTAGTTTCTAGACATTTTACGTGATTTGCCTGGTTATCTGCACGTCCCGTCTCAGTGCACTTTGTTCTCATCGGAGCACCAGTATCCACCATTCAGCTTTGTTATATTTTCTCCATCTGGATCGTCCTTGTCAGCAACAGTAGCAGCCTCAGAGGGCAAGCTCGTCTGCACCATGGCAAACACACAAGCCTAGAAGTTCCCAAACCAGGGCACCTGAGCCAGGGTACATTTTAGGCATATGAATCCCAGGTGCTTGGTATTAAAAATACTCTTGTAAGATCAGCATCATATTTTGCATTTGCACAGCACTTTACAATGTGTAAAGAATGGCCAGGGGGTGTTTAGGAGTGACAGTGAGGTGACGTGTAAGTACAAAGTCTCTGTCAGAGGACAGACCTGGAAGACTTGTTGAATTCCTTTAGGCAAGAGTTGCTCCTTCATTATTAAGAACAATTTCACAAAGAATAGGGTATCAAGAATGAAACATCTTAAATGTCATCACTGTCCAATCACAAGGCAACTCTATCATTACTCATTTTTTCCAGGTTTCTTTTTGAATTGGTCCATTTGCACAGTGTGTGCGTGTGTGTGTGTATGTGTGTGTGTGTGTGTGTGTGTGTGCACATAATCATGTATGCGTTCAGGTCTTTTTAAAATTTTGTTTTACTCAACTCTGTATTTCTTCTTCTGTTGCCACACTGTATTTATAATAATCTTGTCTTGCTCAGTAATATATGTGGATAATATAATGAAATATATACTTTCTGACATCAGCATTGTTTTTATTAATTTTTTAACGTTTATTTATTTTTGAGAGAGAGAGACCAAGTGCGAGCAGGGGAGGGGCAAAAAGAGAGGGAGACACAGACTCTGAAGCAGGCTCTAAGATCTGATCCATCAGTACAGAGCCCAGTGCAGGGCTTGAACCCACGAACCATGAGATCCTGACCTAAGCTGAAGTCATGAGCCGAAGTCTGATGCTTAAGTGACTGAGCCACCCAGGCACTCCCAGCACTGTTTTTTGTCTTTGTGTGTGTGTGTGTGTGTGTGTGTGTGTGTGTGTGTGTTTTCGAAAATGAGTGAACAAGGAATGAAGTCAGTGCAGGATAAGAAGCTTTAAAAGATAATTGTTGGTTTTCATTTGTTTGTTAGTGAGGACTGGATGGAGGCAATAACTGGGGCAGAAACAAGTGAAGACAACCCAAATGAGAACAAAGCGAGGTTATTTGTTTAGCCTTTGCGGTAACCAGGGCATCAGCCACCGTCACTTGGGTCTGGGAGACTCAAGGCAGGCAGAGGAGTGGGAAAGCCTTCCAGGAAGAAAGAGAAAGCTCCAGGTATGCCCCGATGGCAGGTTGGGGAAGTTCACGGGCAGGAAGCAGGGCATCTATGTGATTGGTGTGCCGAACATATTTGCCTTTCTCTGGCGGGTCTTGAGTTGGAAGTGAGGGCAAAGGTAAGGGAAGCTGGCAGTCGCTGACCAAGTCCTGATCTTTTGGGGTGGGTTGTTGCAGAGGTTATGGGTTACCGTTCTCTTTCTACGGATAGTCTGGCCACTGCCCATCTGTCAATATCTCACTGGGCAAAAGTTACCATGATCACTTACTGCCAGTGACTTACCTCAGAAGTAGTCTCTGAGTCGTGGGTGTGAGTGAACCCTAAATGCCAAAGAACATATCCGTGGTGAAATAGAACACCATTGCTAAATGCCTATGTTCCCACTTTGACGGTTGTTTACAGACATACATTTATTAGAAACAGTTATGTAGTCCAAGTTCCTCGGTAGTTACTGAATTGACTCTTTTGCTTTTTATTTGCATGTTTCTACTAACATAAACATGTTAATAATTTTTTTATTATTTTATTACTAAGTTGGCTTCATTTTATTTTATTTTATTTTATTTTATTTTATTTTTGAGAGAGAGAGCGCGAGCAGGAGAGGGGCAGAGAGAGAAAGAGGGAGAGAATCTCCAGCAGGATCCTCGCACTGTCAGGGCAGAGCCTGATGGAGGCTCGAACTCATGAACTGTGAGATCATGACCTGAGCCAAAAACAAGAGTCGGCTACTTAACCAACTGAGCCATAAGGCGCCCCAATATGGTAATAAATTAAATTGACCTAAAAATGGTCTGTATTGGTCCTTTAGGCAGCCAAAACCACCAGTTAAATCAGTGTAGGGTTCGGTGTATTCTAACCTAAAGTCAGTTTGTAGTTTTAGTTTGGTACTTGTTTCCCATTCATTTGACGTAAGATCCTGGATTGACAATATTTCACCTCTTATTCTTGTATCAGGAAGTAAATGTGTGAAATGACACAAACCATGAAAGGATGGATTTCAAACAACCATAAAGTGAACACCTGTATAACTGAACCCCAGGTTAGGAAAGAGACTGGGCTAGTTCCTTAGAGGACTTTTTTTTTTAATGTTTTTATTTATTTTTGAGATAGAGAGAGACAGAGCATGAGTGGGGGAGGGGCAGAGAGAGAGGGAGACACAGAATCCGAAGCAGGCTCCAGGCTCTGAGCTGTCAGCACAGAGTCCGACGCGGGGCTCGAACCCACAGACTGCGAGATCATGACCTGAGCCGAAGTCAGACGCTTAACCGACTGAGCCACCCAGGCGCGCCAGAACAGCCTAGAATCTGAACTCTCCTAATTGACAATACATTGTTAAGGAAAAATGTGTTCCTTTAAAGAGCTACATTCTAACACTCCATAAATACCTATGCAACATCAGAAGAACTGACTTTTCATTCATTTATCCACTTTCAGCATTTGACAAATATTTAAGACATCTTGAGATAAACAGAACATGAATTATTGATAACATTTTGCAAGGTTGTAACTCATGTTCAGACAAAAGTAAGTGACTCGCTATCTTAGCAGAGCTAAGAACCGATGACGTTTCGTATTAACCTCAGTCCTTGCCAACGCGGTCCAGTCTCCCTGCCAGGGCTCCTCCCTGAGTGCAAGAACTGCCTCTGTTCCCTACATCATGACTCAAGATGCAGTCATTTTCCTATTTATTAATGCTCAATCCAGAGCTGGAGCAGAAGATCTTGCCATGTCTGGCCTTGCTTTATTGGAAAGTTTTTCTCCTTCCCTGCTTCCTCTTCTTCCTCCTCCTCCTCGTCTTCCTCCATTTCTTCCCTTCCCTTTCTTTCTTTCTTTCTTTCTTTCTTTCTTTCTTTCTGGCAGGGGTTATGTACGGTCCCTGTTGAAAATCAAACTGAAATGCAACAAGAGAAGCCAAATCAAGAAAGAGTGATTGTTACTTTTCTAGCTATTGTATCAATTAAGTGAACCCAATAAACAGTCAATGCTAATGGACCACCAGTACATCCTTAGCTCAAAACTGGGTGCTAACTAAGGGAAGCATGAACTAGGTCCCTTGCCTAGAGGACCTTAAAAATCGTGTTTCAGAAAGCATAGTAATACACAAGAAAAAATAATACAGTGTGCAACTGTTGGTTCTTAGAGTAAGTATTCTGTGATGCTTGTGATACCCTTTTGGTTCATTGGTGTCCCGGGACTAGGCTAGAGAAGCCCCACTTCCTCACCTGGGACGTGAGACTCAGAATACACCAATTTACACAGCTGACAAGTAGCAAAGATCAAGATATTTGGCTTGCAATGTTGTATCCAAGTCTCAGGCCCATAATTACAAGGAAGATCCCCCCCCCTTGCTTCAGCATTCTGGCTTCTAGCTAATATGGAGAAATTAGAAGGCGTGAGCTCAAGAAAGGAAAAGTAGAGGCCATGAGAGGGCAGGGGAAAGGCATGGTCTGTGCGTATGCATGGGAGCAGCAGGAAACCTCTGCTAATTTCCTCCCACTTGTTCTCACTGGGGTTTTAGTGCTTATAGGCATGTGGCAGGAGAATGGGGAGTTTGTAGCATTGACAAGTCAGTTGGAGACAACATCCTAAGCAGATTGTAGGAGAAAAACAGATTTCCCCTGGTTTACTTCATCGGATGCTTCTTTACATAGGTGAAGAATCCCTTCAATTGGATTATGAAATTGCTTTCTGAGTTTTCAATAATAAGTTACCAGCCGCCTCTCTGTATCTTACAAACTTGCAAAGTTTCCCATGTGATGGCACTCTTAGAAGAGAGAGTAGAAAATGTAATTGCTTTGGTAACATTTTGCAGCAACATCAAGAAAGACTTTGATGTCCCTGTGGCTTCAAAACTCAAATAATATCAACTGTGTTTTCCTGGCTTTTTTCTTCTTTCCTGAGCCACATTCGTATTAATCACAAGGTGCTGACAGCTTGACAAATATTCCTTTGCATGGTATTCAACTGATATTTTTAAAAGCCCAATAATATATCAAATGGGGGGGGGGGGGGGGCGAGAACTGATAAAAATAAATTTCTCACTGTTGATAGCCAGAGCTTTAGATCTCCAAAAATATCCTTAGTTCCAAGGTAGTGTTACTTCAAAGAGTCAAAAATCATCCGAATGGAGAGGAAAAACTTCAGCTCTTCCTGAACCACATTTCAATCAAGAGAAAAGAAAAGCATGTACATTATTAATCGGGGCGGGGGCGGGGGGGGAACAACCCAGCCATGTATGAATTTTCAGAGCGGTTTGCTATTTCCTTTTGGACACAGTGCTCCGGGAAGCCCAGCTAGGTGATGGTCCTAAACCCAAAGCAGATGGTCTTTAAAATGATCATACAGATTTTCTTTCATAATGAATCTCAAGAATCCTACAGGATTTATAATAAAAACTGTTCATACATATGAAAAGACAGATGTTTCTTTCGATGCCACTCACCAGTTCTTTGGCTGAATTCAGGAAGAGCCATCAGCGATGACTTGATTTTCAAGCCGTTGAGTTATGTGAGATTTTAGTCTCAACTAATCAATGTCAAAACACCTTTTAAATGGAAATCATTTTTTCTCTGGGGTGGAGGATGGAGGGGATGCGTTTAGGAGACCAGGGAATGAAGTCCCCTTTCACATATATTTTTTATTGTTGCACTAGATGTGGGAAATCCATCAGGCTTCTTCTGGCAAACCTTCCAACGAAGGGGGAGACACTGTTCAAAACACATATTTTCCTCCTAATAAGCAGCGATTAGGCTCACGATGCAGAGGAAGAGTAAATTCTACCACTGGCAAGTGACTGTGGTCTCTAGGACTGCGCCAGACGACAGGAGCCTGAGTGCTAATCCAGAATCCATCACTCGCTCGCTTCTGGGTGAATCATGGTCCATATCAAACACACCTGGAATAATTCAGCATCTCGCAAACCTAACGGAGCCTCTGAATCACCCAAAGAATTCTTTACAATGAGTCTTCCCAGCCCCAAACGCGTTGTACAGGATCTGAATTTCTGGGAATAGGTCTTAGAGAAAAGCTGTGGTTTAAAATGCTTCCCAAGTGTTTTCTCATTTCCTCACATCCAGGAGAGAAAATATCATGTATTTTTCACAGTTGGTTATACAAACCCTCCCCCAACTGAGTCTGCAGCTCCAGCTTTGGAAAATCCTTAGCTTGAACACGCTTTTTCTTGCTTTGACACACACAGGCACACATGTACACACTCACTCACATCTACATTTATGAGCACCGATGTGCAAACACGCCTACCCACTCACCCGCTTGCACACTCACGCTCACTCATGCACACTTACACACGCTCACATGCTCACACGTGTAGGGACACTCACGCTTCCCCCAGCACTGATGCCGTTATGCTATCAATCAAATATTTTGTGTGTGTGCTCAAACATATAGAGATATAAGTATGTCTGTGTATAATGACCTTTATCAACGTGTTAATCAATCCATCCATTCATAGGGGCTTCATTTTTTTTAAATTTTTAAAATTTTTTTTAAATTTATTTGTAAGAGAGAGAGAGAGAGAGAGAGAGAGAGAGTGCGAGCAGGGGAGGGACAGAGAGAGAGGGAGACACAGAATCCAAAGCAGGCTCCAGGCTCCAAGCTGTCAGCCCTGAGTCAGACTCAGGGTTCAAATTCATGAGCCGTGAGATCATGACCTGAGCTGAAGTCCAGCGCTTAACCAACTGAGGCACCCAGGCGCCCCAATAGGGGCTTAATTTTTAATATTCTTTGACTGAGTTAATGTATTTGATACATACTAGTAATAAAACACACAGTTGGCATAATTATAAAATAGCAATCATGTTAATAGATTATTAATAAGCTACCTTTAATAATTAGAAATATGTGTTTTCCAGAAAGAAGCATAGTCATTGCAACATGTACAACATAGGGAGAGTTGGTAACACCTCAAATACTGGACAATTAAATCGCCAAATAAAACATGTCTGTCCTGGGGTGCAAGATTATCTAGAACTTGACAATGATGCTTATAAGATTTTTTTAACGATGAAAATATTAGCATTGTCATGTTAATTTAAAAACTTAGAATGTAAATTTGTATGCCTATTATGATCTAAAAAGGTGTTCTTTTCTTTCCCTTCCTAGCTTCATCCAGTCTCTTTTTTTTTTATTTTAATTTTAATTTATTTATTTATTTTTGACAGAGAGACAGACAGAGTGCAAGCAGGGGAGAAGCAGAGAGAGAGGGAGACACAGAATCCAAAGCAGGCTCCAGGCTCCAAGCTGTCAGCACAGAGCCTGACATGGGGCTCAAACTCCTGAACTGTGAGATCATGACCTGAGCTGAAGTCAGATGCTCAACCGACTAAGCCACTCAGGCACTCCCAGTCTCATTTTTTTTTTTCTTACCAGGAGACTGTTGCCATGAAAAATTTACATGCAATATATTTTTTAAAAAGGGATCCAAAAAGTAACTGTATTGACTGGATTGGAGGGAAGGGCGCTGAGCTTTGTGAGTTTAATAACCCCAGGAGACCCCAAGTCAGGTGAAGGTAGTAATTCTGAGGATGAGAGAGTGTCAAGGTCAACAGTCCCCTGAGCACGTCTGAAGTGCTCTGGTGACCTTGGGTGAACAATGCAGCGCCTGCCAGAGAGACAGGACAGAGACAACCTGCCCGAGGTGGGGATTCTAATAGGAGATCTTTGTAAAGAGGAGATTCCCAAAGTCGAAACCTTCAGTGGAAGGATGAACGTCAAATAAACCCCATACCGAAGGGGGTTTCTATCTTGACCTGGGACAGGAACAGAGAAAAAGCCTGTCTAACAATTCTTAATCATGAGCCTCCATTTACATGGATTTCTAGTCAAATATTTAACTGTGTCATATACACCTTCAGGCCTTTCATTCAAAAGATCTATTCACAGTCTCAGTGAAGGGGTCCAAAGTCTCTCAAATAAGCCAAAGATCCAAGAACACTGACTACAGAGTGCTCATGAGTTTTTACTTCCTCTTTCCTGCCCCCTTCTTTCATTCCTCCCACCTTCTTTCCACCTCCTTCCCCAAACCCACCCCCGACACACACACACACACACACACACACACACACACACGTGACGAAAACAGACAAACAAACACCACCACAGCCAACTACCGTGCAAAACAGTGGAAACGCCAAGATTAACAGACTTGAAAAGATTTCAGGTCTCAGAATTATGAAATCTAGAATTTAAAAGCATGTTTTATTAAATAAGAAATAAAAGGAAGTGCTGAAAATATAAGAACACGGGACTATAAGCATGACAAAGCAGACCTTAAAACATTTAAAGAGAACTTTTCGTAATCGAAACTGCAGTACTTAAAATTCATAAGCAAAATAGATGCACCAAGCGAAATTTTTAGTAGGAGCTAAAGAAAGAGTTAATGAATGGGAAGATAGTATGCAGGAAAAAAAAAAAAAGTCCAGTATTCAGCACAGGAAGGCAAAGAAAAGATGAAAGACAGAACAAAGTATGAGGATCTAGAATATTCTAATCAGCAACAGAAGAAGATAAAAGAACAAGGCAATTTTCAGTGAGACAATGGCTGAAAACTTTTAAGAACAGTTAAACAGATAAATTTCAGAGCCCCAAACCCAGTAACCTCAGACAAGATGAATAAAAATAAACTCACCCTCAGAGACACCCTAGTGGGTTCTCTGGAACACGAGCTAAAATTGGGAGACTTTAAGTACCCTCTTGGGAAAGTGATAATGTAATATCTCGCCTTTTGGCCACGCCATTTGGAGGTCAGCAGCTAATGGATGTGCTGATGGACATCCAAACTGCTCAAGAAATTTAACAGTCAACTTCAAATTCCATCCTGATCAAAAGGTCTTTCTTAAACATAAGCGAAAGAAAGACGTTTTAAACACATAATAACAGAATCTATCACCAACCACCTTTCACCAGTGACATTTTAATGGTTGTACTTCAAGAAACGGAAAGCGATCCCAGACAGAAGGTCAAAGTTACAAGAGGGAATGACGACAAGAGAAATCAATAAATGTATAGGTGAATACAAATAGCCTTTGACCCAGTACAACAACAGTGGTTGTGCTTAAATGTGGGTATTGGAAAAAATGGCATACATATAATTTTCTGAACAAAAATATCATTGAAATTGGGGGAGAAAAAGTTCTTTGAAAACAGTAGTAGTGAACAGATCACTATAATAAGTAATGAGCAATAAAATAAATAAGGTGCAAATACACAATCCTGAGGACGATAAAGAGCACATTACCACAGAGGTGGCAGATATTCGTGGGACATAAAACAAGATATCACAAACGATTTTATTCTGATAAATGTAGAGACTACAATGAAATAACTACACTTCTAAAACCAACTCAAGAAGAAACATGAAACCTGAGTATTCTTCTAATCATTAAGAAATTAACCAACTTGCGTTAAAGCCGAGTTTTCTGATTTTGATCATTGTACTGCGGTCATAGAAGCCAATGCCCTTGGAGTGCCTGGGTGGCTCAGTTGGTTAAGCGTCTGACTTCAGCTCAGGTCACGATCTCACAGCTCGTGAGTTCGAGCCCCGCGTCGGGCTCTGTGCTGACAACTCAGAGCCTGGAGTTTGTTTCGAATTCTGTGTCTCCCTCTCTCTCTGCCCCTCTCCCACTCACGATTTCTTTCAAAAATAAATAAACGGTTAAAAAAAGTAATATTTTTTTTTGTTTTTTGTTTTTACATAAGAGAATGTCCTTGATTTAAGAAACACAGTTATTTCTAGGTAAAGGGAATTAGTAGCTGCAACTTTTTAATATGATTTAAAATATATAGTAATATGTATAGATAGATGGTTGGATGGAGAGAGAGAATGAGTGAGAAAAAGAGAGCGCGAGGGATGGCAGGAGGGAGAAGTACAAAATGATAATAAAGCAAATGTGCTAAAATATTCAGATGTGGTAAAGCTGGGTGAAGGGTATATGGAAATGCAGTGTATTACTTTCACAGTTTTTCTGTATGTCTGAAATTATTTCAAGACAAAGATAGAAATAAAAAGGGTTGCTGATTCCATATTTAACCTCATCCCCTAAAACATCAGGTTTGGAGACTTTATGGGTGTGTTTTACCAAGCAATCAAGGAATAAATCAATTTAAACTACAAAAACTCCTTCAGAGAACAACAAAAAAAGAGAATGCTATTAATAGTTTTATGAAGCTAACATATGTTTAATAGTGAAGCCAGAAAGGTCCATGTCATTAGTAAAATCAAATGCAAAAATAGAAAAAGTAACCATTACAAACTTGGGTTTATTTCAGGAATACAAGGTTGGTTTAGCATTAAAACATTAATCAGTGCATATTAATATATTAAAAAATTGTTAAAATTCAATTCACCATTCATTCATTTACTAAAATATATAAGATATTTTAGCAAACTGAGAATAGAATCTTCCATATCTGTTAAAGGATACCTTAAGACAAAAGACAGCAAGTATAAAATTAAGTAGCAAATGTATCAAATTTAAGGTTGAGAAGAAAATAAACTTTTTTTAGCTAAGAATATATCAATTCAACATTTTATTTTATTTTATTCTATTTAAATGTTAATTTTATTTATTTTGAGAGAGAGAGAGAGAGCAAGCAGAGAAGGGCAGAGAGAGAAGGAGAGAGAGAATCTCAAGTAGGCTCTACACTGTCAGTACAGAGCCTGATGTGAGGCTTGATCCCATGGTTCATGAGATCGTGACCTGACCTGAAATCAAGAGTTGGATGCTTAACCAACTGGGCCACCCAGGTGCCCCTCAATATTGTATTTTAAATCCTAGGGACTGCTGCAAATCAAGAATTAGAAATGAAAACATAGGGACTGGAACAGAAGAATAAAACTGCCATTATTTGCAGATAATATAATTATCTATGAAAAAAATGAGCATGGTATTCTAAAATTTAGAAAATTGGGAATTTAGTAAGGTTACTAAATATGTAATCAACATAGAGGAATCAAGTAAATTTCTCTACACCTGAAACAACCAATGAAAAATGTAAGAAGAAATCATGAAATCAAATTTATTTTTATATTTTATATATTATATTTATATTTTACATTTTATATTAATAAATTATATGTATATATTTTATATTATATTTATATTTTATATTTTATATAAATTATATAAATGTAACATTTATATAAATGTTAAATAAATTTATACATTTAACATGTATAAATCCTAGTTAGTTAACAGAGGATTCAATATTGGTTTCAGGAGTAGAACTCAGGGATTCATCACTTGTATACAATACCCAGTGCTCATTACAACAAGTGCCCCCCTTAGTACCCATCACCCATCTAGCCCATCTCCCACCCACCTCCCCTCCAACAACCCACAATTGGTTCTCTGTCATTAAGTCTCTTGTGGTTTGTTTCCCTCTCTTCTCTTTCTCCCCACCCTTCCCATATATATGTTCATCTGTTTCATTTCTCAAATATCACATGAGTGAAATCATGTCATTTGTCTTTCTCTGATTGACTTATTTCGCTTAGCATAACACATTCTAGCTCCATCCATGTCATTGCAAATGGCAAGATTTCATTCTTTTTGATGACTATGTGATGACACACATTCTTTATGCACTCATCAGTCGGTGGACATTTGGGCTCTCTCCATACTTTGGCTAGTATTGACTAACTAAAATTTAAATTAAAAACAAAAGAAGCCAGATTGAGTAAAAAAATTTAAAAAAATAAATAAATGAATTGTGCATAATAGAAAGAAAAAAATTAAAGTGCCCAGGGAATATACTAAGAAAAATTATAAACTCTTTATGAAGAAAATGACAAGATTTCATTGAAATGCATGGAAATATGTTTATTTGAACTATACTTACAGCAGTGGGACATTAGGATAACTGTGTATGCTGTAAAGCTTGTATATCCATTCAAAAAAAATCCATGCATATAATTACATTTATATGTATTTACATATATATGTGTATATATATATATGTATATATATATTTATATTTACATATATATGTATATATTTATATGTATTACATATATATATGTAAATCCATTACATCATATAAATAAAGCAAAGAGAATTTATCCTTCTGATTTATTTTCTTCCCCTATATTATTTTTAAGGTCCATCTCTGTGATTGCCCACAGCTGTAGTTTGTTTCTGTTGCTATGTAATATTCCATTGCATGGTTATAGCACACATTTGAGTTATCCACGTTTGCGTGAGTTCCAAGGTTTTAGTATTATGAGCAATCCTGCTTGGATATTCTCATAAACGGCTCCTGTACACATGAGCTTCTTTAGGAGAGTTCTGGGAGTGGAATTGCTAGTTTAGAGGAGATGCACTTGGACAATGTTACTCGGCAAAGCCAAACTATTTATGTGCTGGGTGCTGTTCTAAGTGCTAGTCGTAAGTACCACTGAAGAGAGTAGATAAGCTCCTTGCTCGCATTCTAGTGAGGAAAGCCAGAGCTAATTGAATAAGCACATTTAAAAAAATAAATAAACAAGCGCGTGTGAGAGGGTGGTGGCAATGATAATGTTACGGGGGACTGACTCATGTGGCTATAGAGCGAGCCAGCCTCTGAGCGCTTCTCTGAAGAAGACACGTGCGAACTGTCAAGTGAATCCTCAAAGGGAAGAGCCTGGTGAAGACTACAGAGGAAGGTTATCCCAAGAAGAAGGGGGTGGTTGGCAGCAAGGGGATGAGAAAGAAGTGACCTTGGAGTGTTTAAGACCAAGAAAGGTCATGCTGTCTGGGTCACTGAAAGGGAGTGAGATGTCATGGGCATGGTAGTTGGAAGGAAGGCAACCTGGACCATGTTGAGCTCTGAAGGTCATTGTAAAGGTTTGAAGTTCATTTTCGACTGGAAGCCAGTGAAGGATTCCAAGCACGGAAATGGTGCAAATTGATAGAATTGAAAAAGTCTCTACAATCATTGCCATGGTCAAAGGGAAATCATTAAAGTGTAAAAGCAGGTGAGCAGCAGGAAGTTACCATTCAGGCTAGAAGAACATGGCTTCATCCGGGGGTGGAGGGTAGAGGACATGGCTCAGTGGATGGTGTCTTTGGACTCGAGTCCAAAAGACCAGCTGACAGATTAAATAGGGAGTAGAGGTGACGATGGAAAAGAAGCAAAGACCAATTCCAGGATTTGAGATTAAGTAGAGGAGTAGTGGTAACAACGGAGGAGCTAGGAGAGTCTGGGGCAGGTGTCGGATGGGAAAAGCCAGAGTTCTGTTTTGGATTTGTAAGGTTTGAAATGTCCACCAGAACTACCTCTCCCGTGGGATAAGAGCTAAGAAGCTTAACATATGGAATCTTACAGTCTATGAGCTTTGAAGTCAGTCAGACACACCATTTAAAGGCAGACTTCTGTCACCTAATTGCACTGTAGCCTGGGACACAGCGCTGTGTCTTTCTGAGCCTTTTTCTTGCTTTGTTTTTCTCATCCACAAACGCAATTGTAAGGAGTGAATGTGATGGTGCATTTTACATTCTTGGCACATTGTAGGCACTTAAGTAATAATGAGTTTCTTCTCTTTCCAGTGTTCGCAATAGGAAAACCAAAGCTAGGGCAAGAATGACATCCTTTGGCACGATACAGTAAGAGTAGAGGCACAGGAAACCCCTAGACTCCTAACTCCAATTCCAGTTGGTTTTTTTCAAGCTCTCCTGCATGTATGTAGGAGAGCTTGAAAGCATCTCCCTTCAAGCAGGGAGACGGTCATAGGTGACAAGTTTTGCTATTCTCTGAACAGTGTCACATGCGATGAGAGGTGAGCATTCTTGCATCCAAATGATGCCGATGTGGGAAGGAACAAGAAGGAAAATCAGGCATTGAAATAACCAAGTAGGGTTTGGGAGGTCAGAGCACAGTGATCTCAGTAGGTCAGATTCAACAGCTTATGCCAATCTGTGTTTTCAGAGTCTAGCATCAAGCTTCCTTTGGAAGTAACCAGTGAGTGAATTTCATATTCCTCACAATGTTCTGGGTAGACAAAAAATGGGCTTTGTTTGCTTTTATTCTCCTACTTAAACGAAGGCCAAGTAAAAGGTAAACAGAAAAGAAAGAAGGGAAAAAATGAATGTGTAGCGAAGACCAAATGTGCTGAAAACAAATTGGATACATTTTATGGAACGAGTTTTTAAAGCATTTTAAAAATTTATTCCCAAATGTGTCTCTGCTTTCAAATGCTACCCGGTTTCAGATTGCTGAGTTTTACATGTATCGCTCTTGTTTTTTTTTTTTTTTTTTTTTTTTTTGCTTTTCCTTTCCCCTCTCTGCCTTCATCTCTCTCTTTCTCCCTTTCCCTTCATCCTTTCTTTCCTCTTTCCTTCCCTCCCTCCTCCAGTCATCTCTCCCTCACTCTCCCCCCCCCACCTCCCCTCTCTCTCTCCCATGCCAGATTCTGTTATCAATCCAGTGTTCTAACAGTGACATTTCAGAGAGAAAGACGACTGGCTACCCTTTGAAAATTTGTTTTACTATCTCCTTTATGACACTTTGGAGATGAAGTTTTGCCTTTAATACCTGAAAATGCAAAATTGGCGTGCCAGGAAAATATACTCTTGTAAAGCGTGACATATATACCATTTGCCTGATGGAATGACAAATGTTAATCTGGATTCATGTTTCAGTTTTATCTTTCCCTTGCTGCGACATCTTGGAAAATCCATTCTGAGTCTCTTACATAAATGGGTCAGAGACAGTCCCTGTGTATTAGCCTAAAATGGCCCCTGTATCATCTCCTTCTTCAGAGAAGGCTAGGACCACCAGCCTAAAGCCTGCTGACTCTAGACTCAGCTTATTACACGTTCATTTTTTTTAAAATATAAAGTCCAATTAAACTTACTTTTTAGCCACTTACAACCCATGTACTTTATATCCCCCCCAAAAAAGCTGTACTCAACACCTGCTAGATAAGACAAATCTTGTAGCTAGACCCCAACCGTTGCCTCCCTTAGGAGATCCTGACTCAGACGTTCCTCACTTGTTGTTGAGAGACAAGAGATATCACCTAGAGATGTGAGCTCCCTCTAGGATTCCCTCTTCTCCCTTGCGAGGTCCTGCACCCCATTCTCTCTAGGTGGTAGCTTTGTGCTATTGTCTCTGGAAATTATCTTTCTGGGAGGGACTGTTTTCATGCAACTCGACCCAAGAAAGCTGTGTTAGTGCATCTTGTGGCTGTCCCTTCCTTGATTAACCTTGAACTTCTGGAACATACCAGAATCTCCTTCATAAAATGAGGAAATACTGTTTGACCGGCAGGGTTGTTTGGAAAAAGCCTAGTATCACACCTGAAATTTATTTGAAGGTCATTAAATGTGATGCCCGTCTCTTTGTGATTGATTCATATATGGTACCACTTGCACCAGAGAAAGGAAAGAGGAGAGGCAAGGACAATCACTTTGCCATTTTCTTCAACATTTGAGAATTCCTTGTTTGAGGCTGGCGGAATGGAGGCACCACGGTGAACTGAGCAGTTTGGATCAGTTGACTCTTTCAAAGAAATTGATTGGAATCTGCCAAGTGTCCATGTTACATAGAACTTGGAGAACACAGCCTTGAAGAGGCTGAATTTCCTTCTGTGTCATTACGCATAGGATGATAGTTAATATCCAAGACGGCTGTCACTTCCTGGGATAGCATATGAGACGTATTTTCTAAATGCAGATTAGTGAGTAAGTAGATCCCCCTCTCTTCTCTCTCTCTGGTGGTAGGGACAGGCAAGTAAATGAGCAAAACAAGTAGTTTACCCTCGCCTGCATGGGATGTGCCAGAGGCAGTGCAGAACATGATGGGAACACATAGGATAAGTACATGTCCAGAATGCTATGTTCTCAAAGCACAAAGGACCTTGACTGAACAACCAAAAATGCTTCTGTCTCAAGGTATACCAAAACACTGAAGCCATATTTTTGTAACTGCAAACATGCAGTGGCTTACTCGAGTCAACAGTTCACTTACTTTTGGAAGCCATTCTTAACTCTGTCCCCAGTATTAGCCACAGTCTCTATCACCGTACGGTGCTTTGAAAGGGGTGCCTGTTGGTGTAATCAACAAAGGTGGTTTTTTTTTTTTTTTATTATTTTACTTAATAGGTAGACTGGATGGATGGTTGCTTGATGCCCCATGCTCCAGGGCTCCATTTCTCCCGGCGTCCAGTGACAGGTCAGGAGTTCATCTTAGATGTTCCACAACATCTTTGAGATTCCGTTTCCTCCTCTGAAAGTAGCAATCAAGCATCTATCACAAAATATTTGGGAAAAAAGAACCAATCAAAATATTCAAAGAAAGAGATATATTGAAAACGAAAACCGGAATGGAGCAACAGCCAATGGGGAGGGACTACAGGTGGTGATGCAGTTTTGGCACCTGGGAAAGGAGACAGGGAAGGAAGGAAGGTGGGGTAGGAGGACCCTCAGATGAAAGGAGAGCCCTGAAAAAGTCTTGTCTAGGGCGAGGGGAGCCACAGAGCAAAGATTGCCTATTAGAGAAGTCCTATTGGGAGCCAGGAATGTCGACAAGAGCCGTCCTGCCCTACACTGTCATGGCTGGGAGTTGGCTGGGAGAGGTTGGCTTCACTCTGAATTCAGCAATGGATCCCGAAGTTGTGGCACTGATTAAAGCCTGCCAGCTGACTAGATACCTCGCCATAGGTTGTCGCATGAAGGGGGAGTTGAACTCCGTCCACTTCTCCAACCATGTGTGTGGAACAGCTCCTCCATGGTGCCTAAGAGCCTCTCCTTCTGCAAGGAGACTAACAAAAAGGCTAGTATCCAAATATATAAAGAATGTATAAAACTCAACACCCCCCAAATCAATAACCCAATTACAAAATGGGCAGAAGACAGGAATAGACGTATGGATGGCCAACAGACACATGATAAAACGCTCAACCTCACTGATAATCAGGGAAATTCAAATCAAAACCACGATGAGATGCCACCTCACACCTGTCAGAATGGCAATACAGGAAACAAAAACAGATGTTGGCAAAGATACAGAGAAAAGGGAACCTTCCTGCCTTGCTGGTGGGCATGCAAATTGGTGCAGCCACTGTGGGAAACAGTAGGGAGGTTCCTCAAAAAGTTAAAAATAGAACCACCCCATGACCCAGCAATTACTCTACTAGGTATTTATCCAAAGATTCAAAACTACTAATTCAAAGTGATACATGTACCCCAAGTTTACAGCAGCATTATCTATGATATGGAAAAATTTTTTCTACAAATTATGGAACCAGCCCGTGTCCACTGATTGGTGAATGGATAAAGATGTGAGATACACACACACGCACACACACACACGCACACGCGCACACACACACACACACACACACTGGAATGTTACTCAGCCATTAAAAAAAGAATGAAATCCTGCCATTTGCAATTACATGGATGGATTTAGAGAGTATTATGCCAAGCAAAATAAGTCAGAGAAAGACAAATACCCTATGATTTCACTCATATGTAGAATTTAAGAAATGAAACAAACGAGCAAAGGCCAAAGAGAGAGAGAGAGAGGCAAACCAAGAAACAGACTTTTAAAAATGGAGAACAAACTGATACTACCAGAAGGGAGGTGCCTGGGGAGATCGGTTAAATGGGTGATGGAGATTAAGGAGTGCACTTGTCGTGATGAGCACTGGGTGTTGTACTGAAGTGTTGAATCACTGTACTATACAGCTGATACTTAATACTACACTGTATGTTAACTAACAGAAATTCAAATAAAAAGTAAAAAAAAAAAAGAAGCTTAATGGAATAAACTATGGCTGCTGTTGTGACAGTTGGTCACAGGGTTACAGTTGGTACTCACTGTCTTCTTGTGTTATCCTAAATCCCCCTCTCCCTCAGAAACCACTTCTGCTTATCTTGCCAACTTCCCTGGTGGTGTAACTCAAAGCTTCATTCCTGCTGAGTTGAGCCCTTGGTAATGATACCTTTCTTCAGGCCAGGGTATCGGCACATGTCCGCTTAACAGTTAACAGTCGGGCAAAGAGTTACCAAGATGCTCCTCCATTGATCGTGTGGGTTGCTTACATTCTTTCACCACATATTGTCCAAAAACACAGCCCCACTTCTTCCTGCTGATTAGATTCAATGAATCTGGCAAGATGGTGACTCATCTTCTCACCAGCAGGATTTGGACCCAAGGAGAACAAAGATCCCAGGCAGCCATCATAGCTTGTAGTTCAATGACATCCATGCTTAGTTCCCTAGAAAAAGCGCACCTCCTTTGGGGATTCTGCCGGAAGTCTGTGGGAACACAAGGTTCCCCACTGGATCTCTAGGGTGATGCTGGGTGGGACCATTCTTGCTTCCATCTCTTGGTTCCTGAACCCAACTTCCCTTATGATTGTAAATACAACACAGAGGTTTCTGATTTACTCCAGTACTGTATTCTGAATAATGTCACCCCGAGCTTCCAGAGAAATTTTTTCAGACAGGCGCCCTGAGTGTCTTCACTAAGCCATTCTAAAATTCTATCAGGTTAATTGCTTTTCCTTCCGGATTTCCAGCCAAGAGACCAGTAGCCACTGCCCAGAAATCTGTATATATTCTCACCTCAGGCCATTTCTCCTTGCATACAAACAATATCATCAGGTTCAGCACTTCTATCCATTGGGAAACATTTCCTTCTCAATTATTCCATAATGCCACACCTTAGTGCAGCTTTAATGTAACCACCATTTGGTTTTGATTTTCATGCACACCCCAGGCTGACATATATGTGAACCGAGCTTGGGAATTTTTCTCTTCTCTCAGGTCGTCATATGCTACCTTCCCTCTCTCACACACACAACCATAAGTGTGAGCTGGGCGTGAGTAATGGTGCCACTGTGCTATGTAACAATGGGTCTGGGCCATTTGACCCATGGAGCTGTTGGTGCCACTTGATCTTTCTTGGTCTTAATCGTGATGCATCATTTTCCCTTTACAATGGACTTATACTGAATCCCGTAACCATGGATTGCCCAACATTGTCACTGGTGAGTCAGATAGAATCATCTCTTAATAGGTAGTCTGAATGTATGGCTACTTGGTCCCCATACTCAAGTGCTCTATTTCTGCTGGTTTCCAGTAACATGTCAGGAGTCAATTCTTGATTGCATTCGAATTCTCTACCATAGGTGGCATGTCCTTGCCCTAGGTCTTTAGGAGTTGATTCTCCCACGGTGACTTCTCACACTCCATCCTTTCCCACCATCACCATCTCCAACATGACAGTTGCAAAGCTGCTTAGAACTGACCAGGCCTACCACCTACCACAGAGACCTTTTCTGTTTCAGGCTCACTCAAAGCTAGCAGTTTTCCATGTTGTCCAATATATGGGGCAAAGAAGAATTCCTACATGTGTTCTTTTGGCCTTTCTAACTATGACAACTTTTACCCGGGAGGCTAAATACCCAATGTGGAATTTACTCCACTACCTAGTATGGTGTTCCCAATTAAACACTCAAGGAACTGGGAACATTACCACCAAGACGGCGTAGACCAAGTCAACCCACTTTAAGCGGGATTGTAGCTGTGACTTTACTTATCTGGTTCCCATACACTTACATTCTAACTGGGAGGCCATGATGTGTTTCCGGTCTCCAGGCTATCAACGTCATGTCCATTAGACTTCAAAATGGTGGGGATTCCCCTTTAATAGTCTAATCAATGACCACAGACCTTTTTGTGGGGGGAAAGGACTAGCGGCACCTCTGCTGTGGACAACTCTTCCTACCATTGTAGCCTCCCTCCTCCCAAGTCAGTGAGTTCCAGACCTAAAAATTGCTTGGGTCCAGGAAATGAACAAGTACCCATTACATTTTTTTGTTTCTGTATTGGAACTACTGTCCTCAGCTTCATACGCCTTCATTCTTATCTTCTTCTGAGAGTAGATGGGAGGTATTTCCTTTATCGGCAATCTATTTTGTCCCTAAGGGCACAGTATTCTATGAACTGAGACCAAAGCTGCCTCTGAGTCAAGCTCCCTCTCTCCATGTGCCTGGGTTGTAATGGAAACCGCAACCCTTCTCACCCCACCACTACTGGAGGTTAAGGATTGCCACCAGGCCTCTATTTACTGGAGGGTTCCATGGCCCCTACGAATATTGATGAACCCAGCTCTGTGAAGACCATTCTGCAAACCACCTCGCCCTTTAGAGGAGAGTCATCATGGAAATTCTTAGAAATGCCATTGCCTATGTCATAAGCACAGTCTTGATGGCTTTGGTGAGTGGGACTGAATGGGCCCTCCATGGAATATGTTCTTCTGGTGGATCTTCTAGCTTCATGTGACACAACCATTTCCACTGTGCCTGATTTTCTCAATCTCTTTATTCTTTCCTCTGCTGTTAGTCACAGCAACTCAGGAAATCTTACTTTGTTCAGCACGGGGCATCACTTCTCCACGGCTTCTGAGATCCAGCCTTACAGTGAGTCTGTCCTATTCTGCTACTAGGGTCTTATCAAAGTGCTAAATCTCTTGTCATGAAAAACTGCTTCTAGTCAGTGAATTGTTGCTTGCCCAGCCTTATGTTCCAATCTGTCTGATCAAACATTCTTAAAATCCAATTCCAGGAATACTCCCCTGGCTCCTGCCAGTAGAGGATGCTTGAACGCCTTTAGAGTATAGTATTTTATTTCTATCAGGCCCAACAAATCCCCAGCCAGGCCTGATATGGTGAGATTTCTCCATAGTTTTTGGCCAATCATCCAAAAGAGCAGACACATGTGGCTCTAGAGGGGGGACCTTATTAGTTTCTTGGGAAAAGTTCCAGCAGCATCTTCCCGTACAGGGGAAGTGCTTGCTCTAACTAAGGATGGCTGTGCCAGCCTGGAAGGGTCTGGTGGTTCAGGTGAGTCTATAGAGCTGAAATCCTTAGAAGTATCTATACAAATGTCCCCATTCCATTTTACAAATCCCTAGGTTTTCCCAACCTAGGGCTTTTAGTTTAGCAAAACAGATAAGCTTTGACTGAGCATTTGTGTCTGGAACCTTCTACTGTGGTTATTAAATCTTGCATTTTCTCCTCTGCTGTGTCTTCTCTTGGACCCAAGAACACCCAAGAGCTACCCTCTCAGAAACCTTAAAATATGTGTCAGCTTTAGTCACATTGCCTTATACCAGTTCTCCAGAATTTATTCATCCTGCATAACTGATACTTTGTACCTCTTGATCAACATTCTTCATTCCTGCTTCCTGAGCCTCTGGTAACCATCATTCATTCTCTGTTCCTGTGAGTTGGATTATTTTAGGTTCCACATATAAGTGAGATCCTGTAGTATTTGTCTTTCTGTGTCTAGAGTATTTCATGTAGCCTACTGTTCTCCAGGTCCATCCATGTTGTCACAAATGATGGGATTTTCTTCTTATCTACGGTTGAGTAGTATTCCATTTGAAGAAGTAATTAGAAGAAGTAATTATTAAACAAAAATAACCAGAACTTGATGATTCAGAAAATGTTCAGCCTGTCCACATTGCAGAGAACACCAATAGTGTCTCCAAGTAACTTGATAAGGAAATTAGTGTGCATGTGAACCACAACAGCCCCAGCAGCCCCAGAAGCAACATTGCCAGTTTGAACTGAAGGGGGTAGAGATGGAATAAAATTAAAGAAGACTGTCAGACTTCTTTGATCCTAAAGGACCAGGCCATGCATCTATTCAGCTGTGAACATGTGCTACTCTTCAAGGCAAAGGAAGAAGGGATTCGAATGAAATTCAGAGATCATTGGGACCACCGGCTTGGTTCTAACAGACCAAAGGGCCACCAATCAAAGACATATGGATGCAAATTCTTCCCAACAGAACTGTAGCATGGGGGTCCCCACTGAGAGCCACGTGTGGGCAGCTGCCTGCTGACATTGCCACCCCAGTGGGCCTGGAGGACGGAGCATGAAACCAAAGAGGATTATTCTTGTGCCTTAAGGTCTAGTGGAATTTGTCTTGCTAGGATTTGTACTTACTTGGAACCTGTAACATTTTCCTTCTTTCCTATTTATCCCTTTTGGAATGGGACCGTCTAACCCATGCCTATTCCACCATTGTGTTTTGGAAGCACATAATTTGTCTGGTTCCACAGGTTTTGGGCTGGAAAGGGACTGTGTGTAATGCACATAATACTCAGAAGTGGGTCCTTTTGTCTAGCTAAGCAGTGAGTAATCCAGTCCCCAAACTCCATCTCATCTCCTACCTTTCCAAACCATACCCAAGTACCAGCAGTTCAGGAGACAGAATTAAATATACTAGACATTCTTTGGGGGTAAATGCCTGCTATGGACAAAGAAGAGATGGGGCAGGATTTTGCAGAGACAGCCTGGTAGTTATGGAACGCTTGAATGAAGGGAGGGAAAGAGGGGGACTATAGTGCAGCATTGAACGTATTTTCTCCAGTCTGATGGAAAGTGCTAGAAAAAAAGATTGCCTGGGGGGTAGGGGTCTCATGTGGGTCAGGAGTTGCCTGGCTCCAGGGCCATCCATGCTCAGCCCTCAGCTGGAAGCAACCTGGGGAAAGAAAGCCTGGCTGGTGTCCAAAAGTTTGAAAGGACCTCAAAGGTGCAGGAGATTCTCCACAACTCATGGCTCCTCAACCCAGTGAACATCAGTTGATTTTCAGCTTTTCAGAGTCAAGATAGATCTCATAATTTGGGGTTTTCTAAGCACTTTTGGACAATACGTACTTATCACGCATTTTTGTCTCTAAATATGATGTGATCAGAAAGCAGACTAGTGAGATGCAATGTGTGGTGGTTCATCTGACTCTTCCAGGGGACTTGTGGATCTCGTGGGGAAATCTTCTCAGGTGGTAATAGCCATTTATCCACCCATTTCTCAACCCGATACATAGGTGGCAGGACCTTTCCCACAGTTTGTATATGATTAAGTGTTTCCAGTGAAACATATCTGGGAAACAAAATTCAAACAAGTACCTTCTGCTGGAACTTTGTGTTTGTTGTTTTAAGAGTGTCGTGATGCCCAGGAAGAGATGAGAGTAAGCAAAAGTAAGCAAATTCATTTCCCTATAACGTCGTTCTTTTGCGGAGCATCGCTTAACATCCCGCATGTACAGCGGGCTTTGCCTAATGCTGGAGGGGGTCCTGTAGCTGCTACTCACTGGCTATGTGTGATCATCCACCAAGTGGCTTGTTCTTCCCGACTTTCCATATCCCCATCTGTGAAATGGGAAGACCAGCCATGCTGGTTGCTCCCCTTTTTGGAGGATGGAGGTTGCCCGTGTGTCCACGGTGAGGGCTGGGAGGGGAGGCAGGCTCATCTCCGTGAGGAGGTGAGGAGGGTACGGAGCCAGGCAACAAACAAGAGAAGAGGGGTCCATGGACCTGGGCCAGTCTCTTAACGTTGGCTTCTGGCCAGCAAGGAGATAAGTCCTGAAATCAGAAGGAAGTATTTGGAAACATTTAGAGCAATGTCATAATCCTGTGAGAGCCAAGCATGTGATCAGAATCCTCGTCTCATTTGTGTGGTGTTTTACAGAAACAAATGGGAAGAAGAACGAGACAAAAGGGGTTCTCCCTCATAGACAGTTTGAGAGGTACTGCTTTGCAGCATGCTGAATCTCCTGTTCGCTGAGACTTTTAAATATTAGATAAACCCACAATGTGTTTCCTTTTTAATATTTAAAAATGCTTTCTTTTAAAAGCTTTCCTCAGCTTTAGCTCACTTGGATATGGCTGTCACACATCGGATGCAACATGATGGCTTCACAATGCTGGAGGCAAACCCACTGCTTATCTGCATCCAAGAACAGAGCCTTGGGCACCTGGGTGGCTCAGTCGGTTAAACACCTGACTCTTGGTTTTGGCTCAGGTCATGATCTCCTGGCTCATGAGTTGGAGCCCCACATCGGGCTCTATGCTGACACTGCAGAGCCTTCTTGGGATCCTCTCTTTCTCCATCTCTCTCTTCTTTCTCTCCAAATAAAAAATAAAACTCTAAAAAAAAAAAAAAAGAACAGGGCCTAGGGTGAGGTGCGAAGGCATTAGCAGACCAATGGCTTGTCTACTTTTTCTTCCCGTTTTGGTTTCAGTTCTCCAGTGTCTTTTAGTTTTCCCCAGTTCCCAGTAAAGGGCTCCTTCCCCCACCCACAGTATCCGTCACCCTTTGGTTGGTTTAGTCCACCCTGGAGATACTCACGTAACAAGTCTTGTCACAGGTCTGTCCATTGCTGTTTTCTTGTGTTTGTTATTAATCAAAGAAAGGATTGTGCTGAACTAGCACTAATGCAAATCCTACCCGAAGGGCAGGTGATGGCTCGGAACAGAGCCCAGGGGTGTCCAAGGAGAAAGATGGGAGAAATAATGATTACTACTGCTCAGTAGGGAGAAATGGAAGATTTTTAAGAAAAAAACACCGATAACGAAAAGTAGGTCAGGACCCAAGTGAATATGCAGTCAGGGGATGAGTCCAGGAGAAAATCCTCCTTCTGGAAAGAGAAAAATTGGGGGAAAGGAGGCTGGAGGCCAAGGGGATTCACAGAGAAGAGTTTGCTCAGACATCAATAGTATGTGACCCACACAGTTGTCTCTGTCCTTGTCTCCATCTGAATCGACTTTGTGCAGGGATGTTCTTCACGTCTGGCATCTGGCAATAATGCTACAAAGGCCCAGGTTCCATTTTGGTGCCGTTCAGGAAACAACACCAGGTTATCTGTCTCCTGTTCCTCATTTTATTTGTGTGAGGGCTGCGATTGTGAATCTAATGTCCTTTTGGTGATAAAACAAAAGGTCCGAGGAATAATTGTCCTTGACATGAGCATAATATAGGCAGCTTAATGTTTTTAAGATGGGGTGTGCCCAGTTACACATGATAGGTTATAAAGACATTGCAGATTTTATGTTCTGAAATGGGCTCAGCATCCATTAACCTGCACCAAAGGTACACACAAAGAAAGACAACAAGAAAAAGGCAACATGCCAAAGGAGGAAGACGCAAATTTACCCAGAATAAATTCTGCTGCTGTCAGAAACTCAGGCTCTGTCAAGAGAGATGGCAAGACTTGATTATGCACACGTAATGAAAAGAGTTTTAGGCAAATATTTTCTATACACACCAGGTATTTTTCCACAAGTTCTCAGGAAAACTACAGGAAAAGTAGCCTTTCACATGGTGTAAGGTTTTCTTTTTGGTTCTTCATCCCTCCCTCCTTCCCTCCGTCCATCCCTCCCTCCCTCCCTCCCTCCCTCCATCCACCTGCCCATCCATACATCCATCCACCTGCCCATTCATCCATCCATCCATCCACCCACCTGCCCATCCATCCGTCCATCCAAACATTATCTCCTCACCCAGGTCTTCCTTTTCACCATTGCCATAGACAGTTCTCTTCCCCTCTCTTACATCTTCAGAGAGTAAGCAAAATATACTAAGATTATTGGTAATAAGTGAAGCTAATTTCTATTGATATACTCTTTCCTCCTCTCCCAGGGAGAAAAACGTAACCTAACCAGTTCAGGATAAAGAAGCATTTCCTTCTCAGTCAACTTAGGGATTTCTACCTGCCATTCATCATATATCTGGGTGATTTTTACTTCAAACTTTAGGCAGTTGGTTCATGACAATCATATGAGTGTAGAGGCTCATGTCCTTGCTTGTTGGCATCTACCCACTCTACTATCTGCTTATTTTATCCATGATCTATGTCCTTCCTGGTCCCCAGTGATTGGCCTACAATATTTTTGTAACCTTCCCCTCCTGTCTCTGAGGGCACTCAGGCAATTTGCTATAGTTCACCTATCTCTGGCCTCCTTCTCAAGGACATGAGACAGGTAAACATTCTGTCCTCTGCTATTCTGCAGCTAGAAAAATTTAAGAACCCAGCTCAGACTCTCTATTTCCCCACATGCCACCCCATATTCTTGACTATACCTCTGCCAGGCTCTGCAAGGAAATTTTGCCAGATTTGGAACCAACCTTACCCCTCATTGGTTGGTCGGGACAATGAAACTTGCGGCGTTTAGTCATTAGATCCTCAAGTATGTCCTGATATTCTATATTTTGCAAACTCACGAGTTTGCCTCTCTCACAGGCCAAAAGATAGGAAGAAGAATTGGGGCTCACATCTCTTTTCAGGACCGCACCCACTTCTAAGTTATGCTTCTCTTCATATCTTATCTCCCCCTTCCCTGCCTGTGGGGGTTTTACCAAATTTAGGGTGAGAGTAGTAACTCTTTTTTTTTCAATCAAATGTTTTTTATTCCATCTATTAGGTCCAATGTATATTTTATGTCCTGAGTCTTTTGGTATTTATGAAACCTCAAAATCATAAGAACATTTGGAAATAAAACCTTGGCTTCCAAAATGTATTCATGTTATGAGTTTCAAACGACTATTTGGAAAATCAGAAACCAAGTACTGAGTGTGTATGTGATGCCCAGGATGCGATGTCTACGCAGAGTGAGGTGGGGGGAGGCTTAATGACCTTCTCAACTTCCCATCCTACTAGCCCTAGGCTTGGCCCAACCTGAAGTCTTGCCTCATGTCCTATAGCACCCCACCGCTTTTGCTTTGGGCTCCTGCTTTATCTAATCAATCTCCCATCTGCTGAAACCTGCTGTGTTGCTCTAAGATCCCACGACTTTGAACAAAACTCTCTCTTTTTGTAAGCACCCTTGTTTATGTGGAAAACCCCTATTCATTCTCTCAAAGCCCACTCGAGATTTTCTCCCTTTGAAAGCCTTCCTGATAATTCTAACCGAAATTGGACACTGTCTTACTGCCGAAGCTTCTATTTGGAAGTTGCTGGAACCTGTGGTCATTTTTTGCTAACCTCCCTCTCTCTCCCGCGCTAGACTGCAAGTATCTCAAGACGTAGGGCTGTGAGATAAAGGATATATACCTGCATCGCCATTATGTGTACAGCACATTATACATAATAGCTACTCAGCAGTTAGAGGAAGAAATGAAGGGAGAAAAATAATGAGGGAGTTCTGAAACAGGAGGAAGAATAAGGGGAGAAAAAAAGTTTTGTTTTATGCCTAGATGTATAAAGTATGAGGAAGTAATAGAAGCTAATATTTGCCTCTAAACTACATTGTACTAGCCACCTACTTAGATTATTTCATTACACAAGACACTTTTATGCTGCAACTTCACAGGTGAAGAGTCCAAAAGAAAAGTTAAGCAATTTATCCAATACTCTTCACCCAGGAGACGCTGAAACCAAGGTAAGGATCCAAAGAAAGTTGGTCTTAAAACCCACATCCTTTCCCATCATGCTTTACTGAAAAGGAGCTAAAGCTTAGGTTGCAGAAAATTAGCTTAGTAGCTGACTTAGATGCCGTTCTCATGGCCTCTCGGTTGCCCTTTGTTCCTTCGTGAACTCCCCTTGACTATCCACCTGCCAGTGACCACATTTTCTTCCCTCAGTTAGGGTTGTTATTTGCTATTTCCTTTTTACAGACATTATAACATAATATCTGGGATCAGAAGCCCTGTTTGGAATTATAACTCTGCCATACATTACCTCCTGTGAGTTATTTATCCTTTTGAAGCCTATTTATTCTCCAAATGTAGGTTGTTGTGAAAACCGAAAGAGAGAACTTATAAAGTATCTCATAAATGGTAGTTTTTATTACCATCCTGCACTGAGAGACAGTGGAAGTGGTGACTGTCCATAGCCTCATGCTGGTACATTCCATGTTCTCTGGGTCTTGAAACTCTGACCGTTGCAACTCTAAGTGATGGGCTGCTTAAATTACTGGAGATACCATGAGGAGTTCTTAAAAATCAGGGATATAACTCTGTGGTGCCAGGATGCCTCAAGTGGAAGTGAACTTGTTTGAAGGACACGCAAAAGGTGTTTTGAAACACCAGGCTTCACTACTGAATCCCACAGTTACTCTCCTCTGCCTCCCTGGTAACAGGCAGCGCTACGGAAACTCAGTCTTTGACCTACAAGGAAATGGAATTTTTATTTTTATTTTCTAATGGATGAGAAAACACTGGAACTTATCTGTTCTGAGTCAGGCAGGTCCAAAAAAGAAGGCAGGATCGAAGTGACTGGGTATTGTTCTTACCCTCTTTGCGTGACTTTCGGGAGTTTGGGATGGGATGTGAAGACATTTCTTGCCGAAAACAATCACAAAAGTGGTGAATAGGAGTTTCTTGAACTTATGGGATGTGGGATCTGTCTTTAAATAGGGAAATAATGTCAATAGATACAAGGATGAAACTTTGTTTTTCTAGAGGCCAGAAATTGGACCAGTGGTTTACATGATAAGAAAACCAGATCACCTTAAGGAAGAACTCCAATAATGAGGGTTGGATACCAGGTGAATGAACTGATGAAATTCTGAGCAGCGTCAGAGGGAAGCCCCACTTCTAGGGGCCCGTCATTTATCAGAAGGACGTGTCTGGATGCCACTTAAGATTATCTGGAAGGATCCAGGTCTTAGATGAGCCATTGAGCCATTGACAAGCCACTGTGGGACCCAATGAATCTTAAGGAATCTGAGCCTGTTACCTCATCAGCAAAACACTAGCTTCCAGTTAAATAAGTCTAAATTTGCTTTCAGATCTCAAACTCTAGAAACTCAACCAATCCAACTGTCCTCTATTATTTTCTGTAGCTCTTCTTTGTATACATTCAAAGAATCTGTTGCAAGTACATTACATTTTCTACTGTCCTATACAGCCATGTGCTCAACAAATACATTCCTGAGGAAAATAAAGAACCAAACTCTAATCCTCCAAATAAAATATAGTTGGCTTAAAATAGTAGGCTCAATAAGATCATCCCGATGCCAAATCACACTAAAAATAAAATAATAATTCTTCATGATAAACTATAACATCTATGCCAGAATTATGCTTAAGGCTAGCCTACACTCTTATAGCAAAAATGAAAAATTGAAAAGCAATGGTACACCCTAAAATAAATTGGATAATATGGATACTTGAAATGATGAATATTCCCAGCATTTTCTTTTGTTTATTATGTCCTGAGAGTCCACAGTTGATTTCACAGATGATTATACATCACTTTAAATATTGAAGAACCATTTGAAACACTCAAAAAGAAAAAGATAACAGCATTGTTCTTAAGAAATGAGGTAAGGCTGATTACGCTCCATGCAGTACAATAGATTTTATTCAATAAATTTCCAACACAGTAGGAAAAAAGAGATGCTTTTAGTCTACCCACATTAACAGCGGAAGACGTGTCTTTCTATTTTACCGGAAACATCCATTCTTCCTTGTAATGTTTCCAGTTGGTTTCCATAGAGTTCAAAGCAGTTTTGTTCCCTGCGAAAAACAATTGCTGAAGACTAGAGAGCACTGGCCATCCACTTTTGCACTCCTGGAGAAACGAGTGTAGCACATGCCTCTCCCTGGTACACTGCGAGACGGGCATTAATGCTGAGTAATTGACTGAGCTGTTAGCCCCCACTGAGGAGTCAGGAAGTTCTGGTGAATCAATTTCTTCTGAACTAACTTTCGTGTGTGGCCATTTGCTTTATATGAGTACACACTGAGCTATTAGGACTTCACCCTGGAGTAAGGGTGAGATGTTGATACAACCCTAGGGTTCGCCAGAGGTTCCTGTGTTCCCTGGAAGGAAGTAATCTCAGGAGCAATGCTAAAATGGAAGGAAGGGGGTGGCTGTTGTGAAACTCTGTGACTCATAGTCTTAGTCTTTTCTTTTTAAATACAGCACAGTCAACTATAGTCACCATGTTCTGCATTAAATCCTCAACACTTATTTGCCTTATAGTTGAAAGTTTGTAACCTTTAATCAACTTCTATTTCCTACTCCCACCCCCCAGCCCCTGGTAACCACTTTTCTGTCTTCTGTTTCTATAAGTTTGCTTTGTTTTGTTTTGCATTTTTTTTCACATTTGTTTATTTACTTATTGTGAGAGACAGCACAAGCAGGGAAGAGAAAGAGAGTGAGAGAAAGGGAGTGAGAATCTTAAGCAGGCTCCATGCTCAGTGTGAAAGCCGACACGGGGTTTGATCTCATGTCCGTGAAGTCATGACCTGAGCAGAAATCAAGAATCAGACGCTTAACCGACTGAGCCACCCACGTGCCCTTCTTTTGTGTTGTTTTTTATTCCACATGTGAGACCATGAAGTATTTGTCTTTCTCTATCTGATTTACTTCACTTACCGTGACTATCCATGTTGTAAAACATAGTAGGATTTCTCCTTCTTTCTCATAGATGAATAATATTCCATTGTATACATTTACACATTATATATATATATATGCATTATGTATATATATATATGGGTTACATATATACATTTTATATATATATATATATATAGAGAGAGAGAGAGAGAGAGAGAGATACATACATACATACATACATTATATATGTATACATATACACACACAGTAAAACCTTGGTTTGAGAGCATAATTCATTCCAGAAACATGCTTGTCATCCAAAGCACTCATGTATCAAAGTGAGCCAATGGTTCTTCTCTCTCTCGCTGCAGGATTGTGGGTGATCGGCCCCCATGCTCAGAACCTCAGTCTCAGACCACAGTGTTTGGCAGAAATCAGGGATTTCCTATGGACAGTTCTTTCCTTTTCTATACAAGAGTACGCTTAAGAATGCTTTGCTTCATTCTAGGTGAGGCTGCCTGCAGATAGAGACCCTCTCCTCTGCTGCCTTATTGCCAGTTACATTAAGTACAGTGTTTGACAAGAGTTTACTAATACTGTACCGTAGTCAACATCCGTGCAAGCGTGTACAATGGCCCCCATGCAGAAAAAGGTTGAAAAGAAAGGTGTCAAGAAGAGAGAGATGATTACGGTGGAAGTTAAGAAGGAAATCATCAAGAAGTACGAATGAGGTATGTGAGTGGCCGAAATCGCAAGATTTTATAAGAAGTCCGTGTCTGCATCTTGTCTGTAGAGGAGGAGGAGAACAAGGCAGAAGAATCCCTCACTTCAAATGAGGTTGGGGAGATGTGGAAATGTGGGAAACAGCACAAGATTTTGTAGAAAAGCACCACCCGAATGAGGCTGCATCAGTGTGAGCGATGAATCTGTTTACCGACAATGCAATGTCACATTTCCGCGAAATCCTCAAAACGAGGCAAAAGCCAGTGTCATCGGATAGGTTTCTTGTGAATGCTGCATGAAAAGAAAAAAGATTCCATGGAGTCAATAGATAGCAGTGATTCCATTAGTGATAGTGAAAGTCGTTCTATACAGTAACCCTCCTCCCGTCTCCCCCACACCAGCCAGGAATGTATTCAAAGGTAAGGGCAGGTTCATTTGTTTATTTTTCTTTATATTTTGTATATTCTTATTATTTTGTGTTATATTATAGTATTGCAATTATTTTTATATGAACATTTTTGGGTTGAGAGACAAATCATCTGAGTTTCCATTAGTTCATACAGGGAAATTTGCTTTGACACACAAGTGCTTTGGATTACAGGCATGTTTCTGGAATGAATTATGCTCACAAACCAAGGTTTTCATTATATATATATATATATATATATATATATATATATATATAGGCTGTGTCCATAATTTGGCTATTGTAAATAATGCTGCAATAAACACAGGAGTGCAGATGTCTCTTGGATATCCTGTTTCCATCTCCTTTGGATATATATCTAGAAGTGGGACTGATAGTGCCAGATACTGTTCTAAGTGATTTATTTAAAATATAGTGCCATGAGAGGCACCTGGGTGGCTCAGTAGGGTAAGCGTCCAACTTCGGCTCAGCTTATGATCTCACAGTTCATGAGTTTGAGCCCTGCATCGGGCTCTGTGCTGACGTTTCAGAGCCTGGAGCCTGCTTCCGATTCTGTGCCTCCCTCTCTCTCTCTCTTTCTCTGCCCTTCACCTACTCGTACTTTGACGCTCTCTCGTAATAAGTAAACATAATTTTTTTTTAAATAAAATACAGTACCATGAGATTGATGCTGTTTTCATCCCCAATTTATAAATGAGAAAATGAAATCACAGAGAGGTTAAGTATTTTACTAAAGTCACCTGGATAATCAGGATTTTAACTTAGGATTCTATTGGCAATGCACTTAGCCAATCACTCTCAAGATAAATTACACACAGTGTCTGACGTCAAGGAACTAGCTGTGTAAGATCAGAAGACTGCCATACTTGTAAATACTTGAAATTCAGAATTTTGGAGGGCAAAGGTCTAAGTAAATACAGCATATCGATTAAACCCAGCGAGGGGCGCCTGGGTGGCTTAGTCAGTTAAGCGTTCGACTTCGGCTCAGGTCATGATCTCATGGTCGTGAGTTCATCCCCACATCGGGCTCCGGGCTGACAGCTCAGAGCCTGGAGCCTGCTTCGGATTCTGTGTCTCCCTCTCTCTTTGTTCCTCCTCTGTCTCTCTCTCAAAAAATAAAAAAAAATAATAATAATAATAACAGGGGAAGACATGGAATTATTGGGGTCCTGGAAGGTTTTTCAGAGGTGGTGATAAATCAGACATTTTTTTATGATATCAGGGAGAGGAAGAGACATTCCACACTCGAAGCACTGGGCATGTGTGCTGCTCATGAACGGCTGGGATTTCAGAAGACAGGATTTTGAAGAAGGGAGATGAAACCACACGTAATTGGGGCTTCCTCTGTTGTCATCCAGGGTCCATTTAACTGGGTCATAGCAGGGTCAGGACTAAACGGTGGCAAAGAAGGAGCAGAGGTGTTGAATTCAGAGACCTGGATTTGAACAATGTGTACACTTTTTGCTGCTGTATCCCAGAACTTGACCCCAGGGTGTGGCTCCTGTCATCCAGGCCTGACTCATGTGTTCGTTCATTCGTTCATTCATTCATTCATTCATTCAATACACCTGTATTGGGTATTCACTCTTTGCTGCGTCCTCTTCTAAGAGATGTTTCCAGAGCAAAGGGCAAGCCCTCAAGATCCCCACTGTCCTGGGGCACATGTTTTTGAGCGATGGCCGATTATCAGGGAAGCAAATGCTACCGCATCATCATTTTATCTATTTAATAAAAACGTATTTATTTGAATTCAAGTTAGTTAACATACAGCGTAATATTGGTTTCAGGAGTAGAATCCAGCGATTCCTCTCTTGCATCTGACACCCAATGCTCGTCCTTAATCCCCATCACCCATTTAGCCCATCCCCCCACTCCCCTCCCCTCCAGCGACCCTCAGTTTGTTTCCTGTCTTTAAAAGTCTCTTATGGTTGGCTTCCCTCTCTGTTTTTATGTTATTTTTCCTTTCCTCCCCCTATGTTCATCTTTTTTTTTTTATTCCACATGTGAGTGTAATTATTATTATTATTATTATTATTATTATTTTATCTAGTGATAGCTACCATGGAGACAATAAACATATGAAATCTCTGTCTCCATCTCAACAGGAGATACTACTATTGATAGGATACTTAGAGGAGGCTTCTCTGCAGAAGTGACCTTTGAGTTGTGACCCGAAGAATGACACTGGCCCATTTACTTTTAAGATTTGATGCAAGATGATTCTAAACATAGGAAACAGCAGGTGCAATGCCCTTAGAGAAAAGCAAGCTTGGAATTTTCAAGAAATAAAAAGAAGGCTAGCAGGCCATGAAAGAGAGGCATGACAGCAAGCAGGGACACAGAGAGGGACAAGGCTCACGGTCTGCTCTTGGCGGGAGTTTGTACCTCGTGATGGAGCTGATGGTCAGTCCCCGAGGGATTACAAAGAGTAGATGATGTGGTCAGATTTGCATTTGCAAGAGCTCCCTGGATTGGCAACCCATTAGGTCGAGATAGGAGAGATTATCTCGAGTCATCACTGCAGATTCTCGCAATGCCAGAATTATGCACTTGATGCCATGCCCTTGACTTTCAGGAACCTGGGAAGTGTCGAGGAAGTCTTTGTGGACTTGACTCATTCTTACAGTAGTAGTAGCATTGAGTTTTGAGCCACTTCTTGTTATATTGAAGGTGCCTAGCTGTATGGAGCTGTGGAGGCAGAGAATGGGTGGCTGCATAAGGGAGAAGGTAGCAGTCACTTTGCTTCCTTTACACTCTTCCCCCGTTGCCTAAGCGGTATGGCCAGCCAAGAAGCAGCACCTGTTCAGTTTGCCATGTTGTCTGTCCTACTCACTCCTTGTCCCAGGGCTTCATTCAGCTAGTACTCGTCAAGGACACCTACCTCACTATCGTCCCTGGATCTTACTTAAGTACAGAAAGATTTGGTTGATCTGTTTCAAGTCCACCTATTGCTCTGGCCCCCATTTTGTTCCTTGGATCTCTGAAGTACTCATGCAATTGTTGTCTTGTTCACTATCGTCTTGGCCTCATTCTTAAATTGCCATCATAGGTGGTGACTTCTGATATAAGGAATGGATGCCACCATGGTGCCAGGTAAAGGGACAACAGACATGCTATTCTTTTTTATTCTAGCAGGGATAACAAAACTAGTGTAAAGAATGATGTCAAAACGCATAAGCATTCACCCATTCATGTGGACCAAGAACTCTGCTACATACCACACCAGGCACTGGGGGAAAAATGAAAAATACAGATGTGATCCTTGGCCTCACGGAATTTTGGGTCCAATGGCAGGAGGTGGTGGTGAAAGAGGAGCCGGGTAGAGTGTGGTAGGGAAGAATCAAATCAAAGGAGTCAGGCAGGGAAATGAGAATGACTTCAAAGTGAAAGATCCAAATCAACGACCTGAGGGGACAGTGACTTGGTATGATGGACAGACCGTGGAGGTGTCCATAAAGGTGCCCTGACATATCAATGTCACGAATGGCACGAATAGGTACCTTTTTTTGGTGCCTCTGCTGGGGAACTCATTTGAAGGGGCCGTTAAAGCCCTGGAGTAGACCCAGACACCCATCTTTGAAACTGACCTTGTACTTCCAGTTCTCCTACTGGTAGAGTCCCTGAGGGGCTCCCCCCACTCCATGACCTGGGATGCCTTCCCTAATCTCCTTATAATGCCTTTTATTCCTTTAACTGACTACAGAGTGCTCTGAGTCCTAGATGTTTGAAGCAAGATGATTCCTGGCCTCTGGTCTCAGTTGTCTTAGTTGAGGCCCCTCCATTTCTCCCTCTTAGGTTGTGCTGACAGCCATCAACCATGCTGGCTGCCCCCTGGGGACAGATGCTACCCGCCACAGTTCATGAATTCTGTCTTCTGATTGGCATTGACCATATCTTTTCTGCCTGGTCTCTCCTCCCTGCTTGCTTCCTGCTATATTCATAGTCCCTGGCCACGGTCCTCCCTTTCTGACCCAGCACATGTGTGTCGCCCCAAACATGAACTAAGCTTCACTTTCCCATCACCACGGTCGTTACAGCTGCACAATTGTTATTATTCCCCCTTTGACTTAGAAGAAAAAAGGTGCTTCTAATTTTTTTTCTGTAAATATTTTCTGGGTTGTCTTACATTTTTGCAGGGACCCTCTGGGTAGGAGTCAAGGCAGTGAATTTTCAGTTTCAGTTGCCTGTTCTCCAGTCACCAGGAAAACACAAATAAAAACACTGGGCGTCTATATCCCGCTATCAGAGATGCTTGACGAGTGTGGGGAAATCCTCAGATGGAAGGTTAATCCATGTCAATTTGGACTTCCAGTTAATAATCACGATTAATGAGGTGCTTCCCTCTTTGCCTTACCAAAGAAACTGCAGATGGCTAGGTTAGACAGTTGGGGACTGAGACGTACCGTGAGCGGAAACTTGTCTATTTGCTCCGATGAAGCTTCGCGATCCCAGTACAGAGCTCATAAGAGCTGATGATTTAGCAGCAGCAACCTTTCTCTCTGCTGACTAAAACTGAAATCCGAAAGATGAATATTGGCCCCTGGGCCATGTATCTTTGAAAGATACTTCCTTTAAAGAGTAAAGAAATTATTCAAAAATGTAAACCAAGCTCTGCTTCCCCAAGTGTTTACATAAATCAATATATATCAAATGGCATGCTATTCTATATGAAAAAGGAATGTGTCTTGTTCTTGAAGTATAGAGTGCCAGATGATATGTGTAAGCATGGCTTTACATATCACTTCTTTGTTTATCCATCCAAGAGATGAAAATATTTATATTCAACAAGGAAGCAGAATACGATAGTTTCAATGCAGGAAATCGCTACGTAGGAAAACACAAATGGATACAAAAGAAGGGATGATTTGCGTTATTTGGGCTAGGCATAAAAACTCATACACAATTGAAGAATCCAGACAACTGAAGTAGAAGTCTTACTCCTGATGTAGAATCAATCACTGACCTGTCCTTCTATGTACTAACTACGTCTCAAACCTGTCCCCTATATGGCCACCCAGCTGTCAATCCCTGAGCTCAGCAATGTGTCGACTCTTCCTTAGACCAGAGGGAATAAACTTAGTGTTTTGACAGATGCATAGCAATTCCCCCAAACTGTAGGGCTTGTAACCGTGCAGGGGTCACTAATGACATAGGATCAGTATCATTTTGTTTTGCCATATAAGAATATCTTAAAAGCACATCACTCACTATTGCCAACGTTTTGTACAACAGGTGATAGGAAAAAAAAAGTGGAAAAAACAAGTTTAGAACAATTTCAAAATGTATTCTTTTCAATTGAATGCACCGATTTTCATTAAAGAAAAAGAATTATGGGTTATCTTTATTCCTCCTGCCCAGCCAGAGGTCTGTGCAAGCATCCTCAAGGAGCAGCGGGGTCAAGCAAAGCCTTAGATTCTCACACGGTCTCTAGGGAGTCTTTCTATCCCCATTTCTCTCTCTCTCTCTCTCTCTCTCTCTGGGTCCTTGTTGCCACTTCAGCAAAAATAGTCTCCTTCGTTTTAGAAAGTGCTAGCTTGCTTAAGACTCCCCATGGCTTGGGGCTCCTGGGGGGCTCAGGCATCCGACTTTGGCTCCGGTCATGATCTCATGGTTTGTGGGTTCGGGCCCTGCAGCCCTGCATCGGGCTCTGTGTGAACCCCACCTCTGTGCGAACCCCGCATCGGGCTCTGTGCTGACAGCTCGGAGCCCGGAGCCTGCTTCGGATTCTGTGTCTCCCTCTTTCTCTGCCTCTCCGCTGCTCGCTCTCTCTCTCTCTCTCAAAAATAAACATTAAAAATATTAAAGAAAAAAAAAAGACTCCCTATGGCTCGCCATCATCTTCAAAATGAAGTTTCTATTTGTCTTCCTTTTTGTTTCTTTTTTGAAGACAGACACAAACTTTCTAGGCTCTGGGGTTCTGTCTTCCTGGGGGTTCGCCTTCCTTCTCTTCCCAACATGCACTGCATGTGGTCCTGCCACGCCAGACTCACCTAGACCCTAAGCAGGCATGCTTTGTCACACCCTTCTACTTTGGCAGATGCTTTGTCCTCTGTCTGTTCCCACATGAAAACCCCTCCCTAGCCTTCTAGTCTCCAGGCCAGTGCTCCCTCTTTACCCTGAGTCTCCAGGCTGCATTTTCCTCATTCATTCAACAAATACTCGTTGAGCCCCTGATGTATGGCGGGCAGATAGAGCATAAAATGGAACAGGTAAACCCTCCGCCCATATGGAACTTATATTCTTACATCTTTCTTCCCCCGAAGCTGCCACCACATCGTACGTACGATGCCAATATAGTACGGGGCTGTGTGATTTGGTTTCTAAACCAAACCCTTTGAGAGGAAATGGGATACTGCCCATAGTTATTATGAAACAACAGGTGTTGTCCTGTCACACCATCATGGCAAACTGGGATGTTTGCCAATCCAGCTATGGAACGTGTCATGATTCGTTAGCATCTTGCACCTTCCTGAGAGTTCTGCGTGCACTGTACCCAGCACACCCCATTGGGAAGCACACGCTGTTGACTGATTTACCAAATGAGTCGATTCATTTGGCAACGAATAAATGAGTGGACAAATAACCACAGCTGTCTAACTTCGCCAGTGTGGGTGCTAGCACGTCCCTACGGCAAATCATCCGCTACTAACCAGAGCCCTTTCATCAGTTACAGGTGACGAAGGCACAACTCACACGAAATTAGGAGAGAAAAAGGGATGTGCCTGGAAATCCAAGAAGCGTTAGCTTCAGGTATGGCTAGATATGGGAGTTCACCTAACGTGATCGGGTTCTCTCTCTCGTCCGTTTTCAGCCTTGCTGCTCTCTGCTTGGCCTCATTCTGAGTCTCCCTGTATAGAATCAGGCTGGCCCCTAGAAGCTATAGAGTTCCTGGATTGTGACAGCTTATGATCCCAGAGAGAGAGACAGAGAGAAATTTTCTGAAGAGTTCCAGCTGAAGTTCTAGGGAGGGCTTTGATTGGCCTGGTTTGGATAACCTGTTTGTTCTTAAAATGGTACTTACAAAAAAAAGCATTGCTTACTATTTACACAGCACTTATTTTTTATGTGAAGCATCGCCTTAAATCCTCAGCATGGCCTCTCTCTTTTGCTTCTCACGGCAACCCTACATGCCAAGCATTGTTGCTCGAATTTCACAGAATTAGTGGGATTCTCTCAGGGTGGGAATAGACTGATTTTCAAAGGAAAGTATTAAAAAAAAATGGTTTCCCTCTGCCCCAAGAAATTGCTCAAATGCCACTTTCGCCCACATATCCCAGAAGGTGTTGACCAAATGAGAAATGTGTAAATCCTTTCACAGCTGATGAATGCAGGTGCACCCACGCCAAGCTTGTATTCTCCCCACTCTCTCTGGAAGGCTCGTCTGTACCTCTCCTACCTTCATGACGAGAAAATCCAGGACTTGGCACCAGGGGTCAGACAGCAGGTGTTGGAGTCGAGCTTCCTCACTTGCCCTCTGTGAGCTCTTGATGTAGATAGTTCATCTCTTAAGCCTCAGTCCCCGCATCCATATAATAGAGATACTTAAAGGTTATGCGAACACGAAATTAAGTGACATAGACAGTACCCATCATGGCACTGAGTCTAAGGGCTTGTTCAGAAACAAGCACTTGTCAGCTATTGTTAGAACCAGCTTTGGGAACGCATGATCTGTGGGATCAGGCAGAGAGCCTGGGTCTCAGACATGCACCTTGCTTGGTTTAATGACCAGCCGTCACCTTCTTGAAATTCTTTTCTCTTATGTTTATTTATTTATTTTGAGAGAGAGAGCGCGCGTGCAAGCACGTGTGTGCGCGTGTGTGAGTAGGGGAGGGGCTGAGAGAGAGGGAGAGAGAATCCCAAGCAAGCGCTGCACTGTCAGCCCGGAGCCTGTTGTGGGGCTCAAACCCGTGAACCATGAGATCATGACCTGAGCCCTGATCAAGAGTCTGACGCGTACCCGACTGAGCCCCCCATGTGCCCCCATCTTCTTGAAATTCTTAATAATTTTGTATTTGGACTGGTGTTTTGTGAGTGAAGACCAAGGGCCCAACACGGTGTGCGCATGAGCAGAGGAGGTAAACGTGGCACGCGCACGCTATTCCTTGCCCCCCATTTGCACGTAGCGCTGCCGGCCTCCGTGAGCACAGAATTCCGGTGGACCCGCGCTGCGTGGGAGTTCAGTGAGACTCCAAGCCAATGTCAGGCAAGGGTGTCGCGTCTCTGCTTGAATAGAAGGTGCTGGCAGCTCAGAACTAGGCTTTGTGTTTGAACCAGAACTCGCTTCGAATAGAAACAAGGCAACGCCGTTCAAAGAAACACAAAAGACCAAGAACCGTAGAGCACACGTCCTTTCCTACTGCGTCCCTTCCTTGAATTAGCCCATCAGTCCCACTGAAAATGCTGACAGAGAAGGAAAAGGAAGATGGGGCCATCCATCCAGCCTTTCCCTACTCATCAGGGAGGCAAAGAAGAGTGCTGGCTGGGTGTGCGAAAGAGGGTAGCTGAGCTGACTCCATTCACCATCCCGACTATTGGGGTAAGGATGGGGTACACATGCACGGAAGAGACACAAGAATTGTAAGGGACAAGTTGCGCAATTTCAGCGTTTCTGATTATGAGTCAACGCTCTTGTCCATGCACTTGAGACTGGCACTGCACGTTGCAGGGCTGAATGGGAAACTTCAGGCTGGTAATTGAGAATTTTAATTTTTATTGCGCGGGAACGTCATTAACTGCCAACAAAAGCACCGTGACAACTTGAGAGAGAGGCCACGGAAGAAAAGGGAAAGGTTTCCTTTTCACTTCTTTGACGGTATTTCTACTTCTGTGTTTTGAACAAGGGATTCACAGTTTCACTGGGCACAGGGCCCTCGAAGCATGTAGCCACCCCTGGTTGTGTTACACGATGGCCGCCCTGATTACTTGGTCCAAATCAATCTCTCTCTCTCTCTCTCTCTCTCTCTCTCTGTCTCTCTGTCTTTGTTAACCTGGTACCAGCTTTTTAAATTTCTTGTTTAACACAAGTCCTGGCGTGGCTTGTATACAGTCGGGTCTTGTCCGTTAGACGGTGAACTCCTTGGGGCTAGGAATCTTGTTTTGTTCCCTTGCAACCCCAGGGCTCTGGCTTAGCTGCCGGCCGGTGCTACTCGTCAATTAAAACGTTTTGAATTGAATCATGGGCCTCTTTGGGAACTGGAGATCCGATGTGAATTTCTCCACGGGGGCTCACCCTCCTTGTTGCACTTTGATTGAATTCAATCCGATGCCCCAGAAGCATCAGGACGTGGCTTTGCTCAGGCGAGTTTTCTTCCGCATTTTGATGTGGGCTTCAGATCTCCAGAACTCAGGATGATATGCAGATTTCATTGGCTGCCCCGGGGGAGGGACCTCCTTTCCTGGGGCGGCCGGTGTATTGCTCCCCAACCCCAAACCGCGGGCAGTTCTCTGGTTTCTTGCTTTCTCTGAACCACGCCTTTGGTCTGGTGAGTAGCCCAGCAGGCATCAGAGGGTTCTTTCTTTCTCTCTTAGCAGAAAGTGGAGCCGGCTGCCAAGAATAGACTGTGTGCTCTGGAGGCTGGGTCTCTAACCTGTTCCCTGTTGGAGGGGTCCTTGGAGTTAGAAGTGACGAGCACAAACACAGAGCAAATGAGGCTGTCTGTCACCCTCGGAGTAAACTCTGGAGTCCTCGCTGTGACCTTGAGCCCACTGTGATTTGGCCCCTGACCTCTCTCGCCACAGCCCCATACCAAGCCCATGCCCTGGCGGATGTGAACATCGAGAGCCCCCTGCCCACTCTTCTGTAGCAGGCCTGGCTGGCTCACGCGTACTCAGAATGACCTAATTTCCCTTCACCATCCCCCCCGCCCCACCCCCAACTCAGCGTATTCACTCTTTTGCCTAATTTCTCCTTTAAGGCCCATCTCAAGCATAAAATACGGTTATTTATTTGGGAATACAAAAGAATCCCTTTCTCAAGCCTGTCCTAGAGGGAAAAACATAATTAAAAAACCCTATGTGTGCTGTAAAAGAATGAAAATCAAATAGAACCAGAAGGAAACACAAGTGTATGATTTTGCGACAGAGAGTCTTTCTATGCATGATTTTGAAGGCAGAAATCAGAAACTAAAAATTCCACACGTTAAACATAGAAAACATTTAAGTGTGCATGTTAAGGCATAACATACAAAGTTTAAAAACAGGAACATTTGCAACAATTTGCCTTCATACACGGAAGGATGAATATCCTCCGTTTATACAACTCATGATGGGAAACATCCCCACCGCACCAGCGTGAAAGGGTGATTTACAAAAGAAATACAATAAATGTTTAAAAAAATCACATAAAAAGTTTGTCTTAGAAGACACGAAAGAAATACAGGTAAAATCTACTAGATCAGTTTGGCAAAGATTTTTTTAAAATTTGTTTAACGTTTATTTATTGTAGACAGAGAGAGACAGAGCATGAGCAGGGGAGAGGCAGAGAGAGGAGGAGACACGGAATCCGAAGCAGGCTCCAGGCTCCGAGCTGTCAGCACAGAGCCCGACGTGGGGCTCGAACCCACAAACCATGAGATCGTGACCTGAGCCAAAGTCGGACGCTCAACCGACTGGGCCACCCAGGCGCCCCAGTTTGGCAATTTTTAAATGATACTATCTATGGTGCAGTAGACTATATTCAGCAAATAGTTCTTTCCTTGGTACTCTATTGATTTGGGTTTGCCCTGTTATTAGGTGTGTTGATTATACTTCTTTGCTCCTTGATGGAAGACTTGACTATATGGCTCGATTCAATCAATTAATTAAATTTAATCATCTGATGGATATTAATGTAACAATGGCATAGCATGTGTTCACGTGGTAGAGATTATACTGTTGCACACCCCCTTTCCAGGATGAGAAGAACATTCCCCAGGTACCTGCTGGTTCGGATACCTGAGTGGTTAAGAGTGGAGCAAATCTAAACCTGTCTCAGATCTTGGAGCCCAGCTAAGCTAAGCCCCGTCTCGTCTCGTCTGACCCCACTCCAGCCAATACAGAGCCATGTGAGCAAGAAATACAGTGTGAAGCATGCCACTGAGTTCAGGATGGTGTGTTACAGAGTATCTTTGCACAAAACCTACCGGAAATAATGTTTGGTATTGGTGAGAATGTAGACGAATGTTGTTGGCCATTCTAATGAGAGAACTGAGGAACAGGAAGGAAGGAAGGAAGGAAGGAAAGAAGGAAGGAAAGAAGGGGAAGGAGGGAGGGAGGGGAAGGAAGGAGGGAGGGAAGGAGGAAGGAGGGAGGGAGGAAGGAGGGAGGGAAGAAGGAGGGAGGGAGGGAAGGAGGGAGGGAGGAAAGGAGGAAGGAAGGAAAGAAGGAGGAAGAATTCTAAAAAGGTTGGGGGGAGGGGAGAGGGAGAGAGAAAGGAAGACAATTTCATGGTGAATTTCTTTTTTATGGAATTGCTCTGCCTAAAATCATCAGGTTGGACTTATAATAGAAGCAAATATCAAAACCAAGTAATGGAGCAAAAGGATAAAGCGGAAACCAGAGCCACGTTATGATTATCATGTTCACAGCTATGACATTGGTGAAGGTGATAACTTACATTCATGTGGCATTTTTCAGAATAAAAAAAGCTCCTCACGTGGCTGTCAAAACTCTAACTTCTTCCTATTTTACGGATGAAGAAACTGAGAGAAGCTGATGGCTTGCCCAAGGTCATAGGCGGTCCCGAGATTTGACTGAGGGCTCTCTCACTCCTAAGGGAGTACCTTCAGCGTTGCAGGTGGCTGGCTCATAGTCTGTCTGTGTGACCAGTGGATGTGATTTCCTGAAAGAATCCAACATGTGCTCCTTTTCCAAGCTGGAGAAATGGAGCTCGTCGGCAATCACAGCCGTACAGACGGTCCCCACTTACAACGGTTCGACTTACAATTTTTTGACTTTACAACGATGTGAAGGCAACATGCCTTCCATGGAAACTGTACTCCGAGTTTGGAACTTTAACATTTATTTATTTTTGAGACAGAGAGAGACAGAGCATGAACGGGGGAGGGTCAGAGAGAGAGGGAGACACAGAATCCAAAGCAGGCTCCGGACTCTGAGCGGTCAGCACAGAGCCCGACGCAGGGCTCGAACTCACGGACATCGAGATCGTGACCTGAGCCGAAGTCAGAGGCTCAACCGACTGAGCCCCCCAGGAGCCCCGAGTTTGGAATTTTTATCTCCGCTAGTGCTATGCGGTAGGATCCTCTCGCATGCTGCTGGGTGATTGCAGCAACCTCAGCTCCCGGTCCGCCACGCGGTCAGGAGGATAGACGGCTGACCCATCGACAGCGGTTCTGGGACCATACAACCATTTTCTGTCTCGCCCTCCGTAGAGAATTCTATAAATTGCATTGAGAGAGAGAACCTGGGTGGCTCGGTTGGTTAAGCATCCGATTCTTGATTTCGGCTCAGGTCATGATCTCCCCGTCATGAAATGGTGCCCTGTGTTGGACTCCACGCTGGGCATGAATGGAGCCTGCTTGGGATTCTCTCTCTCTCTCTCTCTCTCTCTCTGTCTCTGCCCCTCTCCCCCAAAATAAATAAATAACAAATAAATAAATAAATAACACTCTTTTATAACACTTTTATGGAAGAGAGTTTGTTGTGAGACGATTTTGTCCAACTGTAGGCTGATAGAAGTGTTCTGAGCCTGTTTAAGGTGGGCTAGACTACCTTCTGATGTTCCGTGGGTTACAGATAGAGTAAAGGTATTTGCCACTTACAATATTTCCAGTGTGCCGTGGGTTCATTGGGATGTAACCCCGCCATAAGTCTAGGAAGGTCTGGAACGATTAAGCACTGTTGGTTTCGGAGACCTGACTTCAGAGTTTTCTCAGATCTCGTCTATGCCCGTTACGGGACGCTGTCCAGGATATTCCTCGTGAAAGGATAGTAATTTCTCATTATTCAAAGGACTCGATTAAGGGGCCTTTCATCAAAGGGTTTTAAGTACTCGTTGGACTCCTTTCCAAGGTGGTGAGTATATTTACAGAGAGAACCGGAAAGAGCAGCATGAAGACAGTGGATGTTTGACGCACTGTACCAGGGACGGTGCTGCCCACGTGGAGAAATGATGGTAAACTGCATTGTGCTTCAAAAGTTGCAAGGGACTGGTTTGTACTCTCATCTCTGTCCTACAGCTAGTAGTGTTTGCAAAGATTGAAAGTCTTTTGAAGCCAGTTTCTTTTTAAGGATTTAAGAACCCTATGAAAGTTTTCGGTCAGGCAAGCCTGAGCAGAGAGTATCTGCAGGGCTAATCTACCCACCCTGAGAGGAAAGGCTGCGGAGAGCGGGGAAGGTTGGTGGATGTGGGTTAGGATCCTGGGTTCAAGTTGTACCACTTACCGGCTCTGGGAGCTCGGACGTGTCTTTTAATCTCTCGCAGGTGTTCTCTCCTTTCTTCCTTCTCTTCTTCCATCCCTCCGACCTCTTGCTAACATTTATAGAAATTCTTTTGTGTCATTTAAAGGTGTGTTTGTGGGCTCGTGTGCGTGGTGTACAGAAACCTCAGTCAACGGGAGGGTCCTTGATTTTGATCACATGAGGGAAAAGTCCAGAGAGCTGAGCTGCCGTAGGACTGAAGGCAGGGCTATAAAGCCATGTCTTTGTAGGTCCGTTTTTCTTGGTTCTGTTGACAGAATGTTCTGCACTTGAACTTCACCCCGTGCCTCACTGGTGATAATCTCATGATCACAATGTCTCTGCAGGATGCAGGTTCCTCCTATTCCATTTCCCCCACGGAGAGGAGGCTATTTGTGTGTTTCAAAACATTTGAACATCTTAAGCCTAGAATCTCATTTTGAGGCTCTCTTTTCTGGTGCCACCTGTGGTATTAATTACCGTGTCTGGCAGAGTCCCAAGAGCAAAGAAAAAAAAAAAATGGCATACTCCACTGGGACGTTTGAGGAGCTGTCAGGAAAGGGACTCATTGCAATGATGTGGTCATAGTTTTAAGATTCACTTCGGGGTGCCTGCAACAGGGGGGAGCCAGAATGAGGGGAGGGAGCAGCCCTGACTTCCAAAGAGGGAATTGTATGGAAAGGGCCACCTGCCAAAAGCCAGGGCTCTGGTAGAGGCAACCCAGCCCCAAAGGAGTCAGGGAAGTGAGACCTCCAACTTCACCCTCTCAGTGGTTCCAGTGCCTTACCACGGCTGCCCTCCCCTCTCCCCCAAAATATGCTCCCCCACACCCCAAGCCCAAGGGCATGGCTGCCCCAAAAGACCGACCATTCAAAGCAGCCTCTCAGGACACAGAGCTGGTGGAGAAAGGCAGGGTTGCATGTGGTGCCTCACCCAGTTTAGTGGTAATCTGGGCTTTGCTCTGTAATAAATGGCTAGAAAAAGTGGAGGAGTTTGCTGCGCGAGCCAGGTACGCGTAGAAGGTTGTCTGGGGTTTCAAATATATTATATGAAGAATACAGAACAAAATACAAGTGTTCAACCGGGAGGAAAAGAAAAAGAGCATGGATGTGGGATCTAAACACCTGTTAACCAATTAAAACAAGAAGTTGGCAGTGATTGTAAACTGAGTTGCAGGAACGCGGTAGGACCCGGGAGACCCAAGAATGAGCTGGAGTCCTCGTCTTTGGGAGCTGCTTGGTAAGCGAGCCATTAAATGAATTGCAGACGGGCTAAGAGAATGACATTGGAGGAATGGGCTGCTGATTCTAAGAGTGACAGAATTAGGCTCACCTTTTCTGGCGGGACATGGGTAGAGAGTTTACTGCCTCCCAAGAACTTAGAAACAAAGGAGATAAATTGCCTTCCGAGAATTAAATCCACATTCGGTGGGTGTGATTTTCTGCCTGTGGTGAGGGGAAAGCCAGCCTGGAAAGGTGAGCCGGTAAAGGCCGGGACCAAATGTGTCAGCCACATACTAAGGGTTTGTTATGTGCCTGTCGGGAGATTCGATGGTTTACGCACGTGGGGTCTTTTAATCTTTACAACAGCCCTGTCCTTCAGCTCCATTATTCCGATTTTATATACGAGGTACCTGAATCCTATAGAGGTTAAATCACTTGCCCATACTTTCACAACAAGTTAAGAGGCCGAGAAGCAAGTTCAATGCACATCTGTCTGGATTCAAAGCACGGTTCAGAGAGGCAGAGGTGGAAGCCACTGTGATTTAATAATAACCTGGTGAGCATGATTTCATCGAAAGTATGATAGTCTGTCCTGTCTCCTTCCTTCGTCTTCTATATACCAATGCTTGAACGTGGCGGAGTTTTATTTTCCACAAGGCAAAGATTGAGAACCCATGGTGCCGTGGGTTGAACTTTAGCTCCCCATAGATATGTTCACCTGGAACATGGAAGGCACCCATATTTGGAATAAGGGCCTTTGCAGATGGAAATAATGTAAGAGTATCAAGGTGAAATCATCCTGGATTAGGGTGTCTCCAATGGCGGTTGTCCTTGCAAAAGACATAAAGGAGATGACAGAGAAAGAGACACAGGGAAGAAGCTCATGCGACACGCAGGCAGAGAATGTAGGGATGTTGCCATAAGCCAAGGAACACGGGAGCCCCCAGGAACTGGAAGGGGCAATGGCGGATTCTCCCTCGGGTCTTCAGGGGCAACGCGGCCCTGCTGACATCTTGATTTCAGATTTCGGCCTCCAGAAAGGTGAGAGGAAAGAATTTCTGCTGTTTTAAGCCACCCAGTTTTCAGTAATTTGTTATGGCAGCCGGAGGAAACTAATGGAAGAACTTTGAGGTCACTAAATGGATGCTCTTCTGCAGGGAAGATGGAGGAAGGGAAGATTCATCATCTTATTCCTAGAGCTTATTTCTCTACGTAACTTAAACTTTTTACCTACCACGTGACCTTTGGACAACTATTATAGAACCTGGAACGTAGCGGTCGCTTAATAAATATTTATGAAGGGAATACATGTCAAACATTTTGTCATTAGTCACTCTAAGTGTTATCTACTAAATATTGGGCACCTGATATGTCTCAAGCACTGGCCTTGGAGCATCACATACGTTTTCCCTCGACTTGACCAGAACACTGCGAGACAAGTATCGGGATCTCCATCGTACTTCTGAGAAGACCAAGGCTTCTAGAGGAAAAATGCGCTGCCTACTCCTAGTTAATGGCAGGTGGGACACAAAACAGGTGTATCATTCCAAGGCCAGCATCCTAACCTCTCCATTGCAGTGGGGCCCATCTGATCATGGAAAAAATGTGCCCGATGGAGAGAGGATACGTGGTTGGCTTGAGACAACACCAGCTTGAAAGCCACATCCTAAAAAAGTTTGGGTTTCAGTGAGGAAAACCCACTCTGATCTTCAGGTCATCTTCTGACATTACTGTCACCTCTTTTTCTAACCGTAAGCAAGGACTTCAGCATTTAGAGCCAATCCAGCAGCCGGCGGGTGGGGGTGGGGGGTGGCCTGTCTCAGCAGGCAGTGAGGTCCCTCTTCCTGGAGGCTGGTGGCACTAGAGGCAAATTTGGACAGCTAACCCCAGAGTTCTGACATTCTTTGATTCTTTGAGACCATCTCAGGTAGCTGCTTAAAGGATCAAAGTACATAGTGGTTGTAAAACAAGCTTTGACAAGCTCTCAGCTATAGGAGAGAATAAATATGAAATAAGTTGGCATTTAAAAATGGCTCCACACACTGCCTCGAATAGAGTACGCATTTCATATCTTCTGCTTAATTATCAACTTTGCTAAAGCTCTTTAAAGCAGTTTAGTATTTGAAAACATTTGAACATTAGACTATCGGCTTAGGTAAGTTACATAAATCCTTTGAGCTGCATCTGGGAGAGTTAAATGAGATAATGTTTGCAAATCCTCAACATCATTTTTGACACCTAGCAAACGTGCAATAAACAGTCGCGATTTTGGTCTTATCTTAAGAGATGGGCTGCGTAATATCTAGGAGAGAAAGCCTGAACAAACTGTTGTTTCTGTTTTTGTTTTTGCTTTAAACCTTGCATTTGAAGAATATTCATGGCCAGGAAGCAGCGCTCAAGATGTAATGTAAATTGGAGAAAGCAGCATGCCAGAAATGCAGAGATTTGTAGAAATTGTGCAACATTAATTTTGCAGCAAAAATACTCATATTTGAAGCTGATGCTTAATAATGTAACTTTGTGATGTGTAGGCATCCCTGTGTTAACTATATGATCACATACATAATCTACCGATGGATTCTTACATAATAAATGCAAGTTTTCACATAGAGGTGTATCTAATTCAAAGAAATTTATTAATTGCTTATAATGTCTGCAAGGCAATTTCCCTTAAAAATACTTCCATATAAATAGTGTGATGCTTGCAGGTAAAGTTTAATATTTGTGGTCAAATGGAATGTGATACATCTGCTGTGTAACAATTAAAAGTATGCAGATCAAGAATCATTCCCTTTAAGAGTGGTTACAGAACACTTAAAATATCGTTAAAGTCTACACCAGGGGATGTGTTCATTAGCATGAAGATTGGGAGAAATTAACATTATTGGAGACGGGACTAATGATCAGGATGGTTAGGAATAGCGTGTGGTATCTACTACTTTTGTATCGATATGGCAAACTCTGCTGCCTTCGGTCTTCCATGCAACATTTGAAGCCCAGGGTCCCAATGGTCCGAAATCTGCATGGCATGCAGGGTTATTATTCAAGCCAGCCACGTGCCCAGTGGACACTGAATCTAAATATCTGTGTTTCCACCTTCACTGGTGGGTGTCAGTCTGACGGCTCTGGGGGAGGGGGAGCAAGAGTGAGAGTTCCTCAAACCACAACAAAAAAATTAGTGACATTGTTTTTGTGCCTCTGTGCAAATACTCACTCTGTGTCCAGCGGAATTTTGTAGAACCCTTGCTTTCGTCTAACAAAGCACCTGGTAGTGAAATCGAAGGGGATGGAACATAAACTCTTCTAAATTCGCAGAGAAGAGTGCTATCGACGTATATGTACCAAACATGTGTCAATTAACATGTGTCATATATACCATAAATTCTGGAAATCTAGATAATATTATTTTATCAAGCATTATAACGTGCCGTAAATTAATCGTTTGTTATGCGTTTGCCTATGTCTCAAGACTTGATCACCCTTTGTGTGTATATGTATATATACACATACACAACACACATTCTCTACAAACACACGTAAGAGCTGGAAGAGAAAGCATCAAAATGTCCCCAGAGATTACCTCTAGGTAATGTTAATGTTCTTCTCCATCCTTTTTTTTTTTATTTTCTAAATTCTCTGCAATAAATAATGCAAACAATTTATAATAAAAATGCAATAAATGCTATAAAAATCTGCACTCACACTTTACTGTTGTAGATTTGCTCAAAGGAAACAGATGGCTGCTAGCCCTGTAACATTCTGTCTCCTAAAATTAGAGCCAAAGACTCTGGTATGATCCATTGCACGAAATGGATTCCAGATTGAAAAGTGCAAGTAGATATAATTGCAAAGCATTAACCTAATCTGTAGGAGTTGAGGTGAATCCATCACCCCCAATCATTTATTCAGTCGTATGTATTGAATGCATATAGTTTAGGAGACAGAGACATTCCTGCTCTCACGGAGCTTTCCCTTGAGTGAACAATCCCAGTTGCGATTAACACGTACAGTGCCGGTGTCTCTTTCTAGATGAAAGTTCCATAAAGGCAGAGATCCAAGTGCTTTGTGCACAGTTGATCTTATAGGTCTTCCCCCAGCTGTGTCCTTGAGCAGGTGCAAAATAAATACTAGTCAAGCTGAAATGGAAAGGATTTAGTAATGAAATTAAAACCAATGGAAATCAGTTCACCAGATTTTTGAGTGCCTGATGCCAGGCCCCTGGCTAAGATTCAAGAGACGAGCAGCACCTAGACCCTGAGATCCCAAAGTTCATGTCTACCCTGGAAAGTCATGACACAATGTAAAATGACAGTTATACACAAAGTAACAATTAGCTAAGTGGAGGGAGAGGTTGATTACTCAAAAGTGAGAGATCGTGAAAGATATCGTCCAGAAGGTTATCCCAGAGCTGGGGTATTAATGAATAAGAGTCAGATGGGTGAAGGAGGGGGCGGAAGGAAATTCCAAGCAGGAAGAAGTAGCATTTGTCACTGCAGTGGCGGTTAAAAAAAACCATGGTGAATCTTCCCAATTGGCCATTTAGACCGATCAGGGCAATGGAGGGTTTGCAAGCCACGGTAGGGAGCTAGACTGTTGCCATACTGCAGGCGATAGGGAACCATGGAAGATTTATGAGCACAACAGTGATTGATGAGATATATTTGTGACATTCTTTGGGGAAAGGGAGTACAAGAATGAGTGGAGGGTAGCAAAAGTAGTGAGTCCGTTGGAGCAGGAGATGGTGAGCCAAGGTTGTGGGAAGAAAAGGAGTGAATAGAATTCAGGAATGTTTCTAAAGTCACAGTGATGTACTCTGGTGGCCTCGCTCACTCATTCCACATACATTAATTGGAAAAATAGCTTGAAATGTATTAAAGTCAAGCTGTTCAAGCCAATCCAGGTTATTGGAGAAAATACTTCAGAAAATGTCCTGTCAGAGTAGTACTTCGGTAACACACTTTATGAAGTGAATTTTACATCCAGATACTGAATCGTGTCTAGTCTTGTTGCATAATAATAGCAACATCAACACAATTATGTCTCATAATATTTATAACCATAAAACTCACTTGATTATCTCAAGACGCTAGGACTGATAAAGGTAAATTGTCCTTATCACCATGTGGAAGACGGCATGAGGAAAATAATGCTTAGATGAAGTAAGTAACTCGCATGATGTCAAATCTTACATAAATGGCGGTGTGTGGGTATGTGGGTGTGAGCCTACATATTTAGGGTTATTAAGGTCATTCTACCAGGCTAATCTGTAGAAACAAAAAACAAAATAAAAGCAAGTACACTGTGCCTATGAAAGAATTATGGCTGAACCTATTATGATTAGACCTTATAGGGGAGCAGAATTTATCGGCCAAATCTATCTGTTTGGCATAACGATTATTTTAGGATGATGATTTTTTTAAGAAACTGCAAAGGAGGGAGAAACTCGGACACCAAGCAGGATTTACCCTTTGGTAAGAGACATTTGCATTTATAAGGGAAATCTCCATTTGTAAAGGTGTGGCCCTCACCACACCAGGAAGAGGGGGATGGAGCAAAATCTCCAGAAACTTATCAGGGGAGAAGGCAACGCCTTAAATCATTGTAACAACCTTCCCCTTGTTTACTGTGTTTTTCCTGGTAACCTTCCATAACTGACTTCCCACCTGTAACACCTTCGTTTGTCTTTAGCTGAAGAGTTTATTTAAGGTGATGACTTTGGCCATGTGGGAGACTTACTCAGTTTTCTTGGGTCTCTCCCATGTATACAGGAGGTATACGTGTTATCAAGCTTTTGTTTCTTTTTTTCCATTAATCTGTCTTCTAGAAACATAATTATTAGACCGGCCAAAGAAACTAAAAGGGAAGAAGGAGATTTTCTCTGCTCCTACAACCTCTAATCGCAAAATGAAGAGTTCCAAGAACATTATGAAAAATTCACATAAAACATAACTTTAGCTTCAATCAATTTTATCTGAAAGAACTTTATTTTTTAAATTGCAAAGCATGATGTAGGGCACAGATGAATTAATCATTTTTTGACTTGGGCTGTATTAACCAGAATTTCCTCTGCTCATGAATTCATTTCCATTAACTTGACAAGATCAATTATTTCTCTGTCAGGATAATGGTAGTAGTGAGTCTAAACAGTATACTTTTAACCAAACAGAAACGTTTAAAATTAAAAAATAGTAATTATTATTATTGGTGTTTGTTCTTGAAAACACCCTTCCTCCTGGACATGTCTCCAAAAGGTAAACTCTTAGGTTCTAGCTGATGGTTGAAAACAGAATACTAAAGATAAAATGACTCAAAGACATTGATTTTTCTCTGACTGATGCATCAGTGGACAAATGTTAATATGAAAATATGCTTTAATCTTATCTTTGTCCGGTGAACACACCTTCAAACCTCGTGTACTATGTCCACCAAAATTCTTGACCCTTAAAAATCCTTCCTTTACTCAACAGCCATGATAACCTTTTGAGAAACAAATACCAGAGCATATTTGTCTACAAATTAAAGTCCTCCAATGGCCCCCATTTCATTTGGAATTAGATTCGAAAAGTCATTGCTCTGACCTACAAAAAGCTGATTATTCTCTATGCCTACCTCAGAAACTTCTCCACTCTCCAGATTTCTTTCTGCCATCCTATTCCTGACTCTTACCTAAACACTCAATATTATTTTTGTGCCTTTGTACTTCGTACACTCAGCGATCCAGAGTTTCAGCAGCTAGAATTCACAGACGTCTCTACACATTCGGATGTGAGAAGGAAGGAAGGGAAGGCATTGACTATAACACCACGTCTCTAGTTTTTCTCTCGTCATTTAAACAAGAGCATTAATTTAACTCTGTTCTGGAAAACTGAAAGCAATGGTGAAGAATTATGACTGTTTAGGGAGTGATAGTAATTATGGCATGATGATGACTGAGTGCGTTTGAATTGTGATGTGCTCGTAAATATCAGCCTCTTTGCTCACAGCCAGAGGTAAGACGCTGACCTAGAAGAATAGTGGGGCACAAGCCATGTTATCTACACCATACTATTCAGGGCGGCACAAGCCCTGGGAGAAATGAAGTCCTAAATTCAGGATGTAGACTAGTTGACCAAAATGACACAGGGGATGTAAAGCCAAAGGGAGGAGCTGTGACCTGTTGGTTGTAGAACACAAAAGTGCACTTCCGGGACCAAAAGCTAGACTCTCTGTAAATTGTTCCCAGGATGGAGGTAAATGGAGCTAAGCATGGTTTCGACATGAATTCCAAACAGCTGGAGAGCCTAATGCCAAATGAGGGATTCAAAGGAGGCGATCAAAGGAACCAAAGGCAGGCAGAAAGCTAGAAAAGAAGAAAACATTTGTGATGTATACCATAAGCAAGTGGTTATAGCTGGGATACATAAATAACTCCCACCAATCAATGAGGTAAAGACTAATGGCCCAATAGAAAAATTGAACATGAAACTGACAGAAGGAAGAATGCAAAAGATCAATAGATATGTGAAAAGCTGTTCAAGCCCAGTGAAATGCAAATTAAAACAACAAGATACTATTCCTCACCCACTGGGTTGGCAAAAATGCAAAGATTAATAAAAGCCATTTTTTTAGCGAAGGGCTAGGGAATGGAACTTACATTCTGTTGGCCATGCACATTTGCAGATTGGCATTATCGATGATTCTAGAGATCTATCCCAGAGAAACACTTCCACTGAAATCTAACAACTCAGGCATTAGGATGCCCATGTGGCATTTCTTGGAATAGCAAAAGTCAGGAAACGACCTAATGCCTATTAATAAGGGAGAGGCTAATAGTCTTGGACCTTGCATAGAACACTACGCGGCCTCTAACATAACTGAGTCGATCTATATTAACATGTAGATTTCTCAGAGACATATTGTTAAGTGAGAAAAACAGTATGATTCCAATTGGTTACAAACAAAAAATCATGCTCAAAAAACCAAACCAAAACAAAAAACCCTACAGTCAGAACAACACTATGTACATAAGGGCTTTTAAAACCAGGCTGGAAAAATAAGAGACTTTGCATCGATAGGGTAGCTTGTAATTACCTGTGGAAAGAGGAGGGGCCTGAGGAGGCTGGGGGTGTGAGGGGTCCCTTTTGTCCCGAGTGTTTGGATGGCATTTAAACTGGACTGGACATGCTATCAAAGACTGTAAAGTCGCGTAATCTAAACAAAGAGACCAATGCAACGATGTGTTGGAGGCACAAAGGCATCCTGTGAAGTTTCAAACAGCCACTGACAATCACATTAAGTGGATTTATTTTAAGACATGAATCTTAGAAAATGTGATTAGCGAACTGAAGAAGAAAAAAGAACACAACCAAACATAGCATTTGCCTATTACCTGCGGTTGTGCACATGACATGGGAAATTCCATTTTCCAGGAAACTTAGAAAAGAAAAAAAATAACAACAGCAGCTATCTGGTCAGCTCAAGCTGTGATACCCTGTAGGCCTCTATTATTTGTGATGTGTATAGCAATCTCTTTACCTCTGTATCCAAGATATAAATTGTTAAAAAAAAATTTAAATAGCAGGACTGGGATGCTAGAACCTAGATGTGAACGCTTAGATTTAACCTAGGTCGTAACAACAACTGCATAGCACTCTGCAGGTGCAAGCTAAAGAAGTTTTGGTTGCAGGCAACAGGAACCAAGGAATTGGATAGATCCAAGTGGCTCACAGAGAAGCAGGAATAACCGAGAACGCATTGCTGGTGTAAGGATCCAAGGAACATTACTACATGAGTAGGTAGCATTTATTAGATGCTAACTTTACGAACCTAAAAACTCAACACACCTTGAGTTTTTGAAATATCCTCAATGCTATGCTCAGCCCTTTGGCTATTTTAGCTCATTTATTTCCTCCCAACAATTATTACCATGTTCATTTTACAGATCAAGAGACCTTCAGGGAACAGGATATTCTCCCACCTGCCTGGAGGTCATCAATGCCCTAGATGACCTTGGAAGTCACATGTCGATAATACCAGAGTCTCGATCAGTGTGGGTCCATGGATGGCTGTGTGGAACACAGCCCCTCCACCCCAATCTGATGTGCACACGAATACATTTTTCTCATGGTAAAGCACTGAAATTTCAAGACTCATCTACTCTACCAACCACCATAACTAACACACTCAGACATGTAAACTGTTCTTGAGAAGCAGAGCAGAGATTGGATGTCTGAGGAGGTAACATCTGACGTTAAAACAGGAAAACAACTAAAAACTTGAAAACACCTCCCAAGCTAGTTGTATTTTAGAAAAATACATGAGTTTGGAGCTAAAGGGCTTTCTGAGTCGTCAAGGACTCAAGGGCTGGAATTTCCCAGGATGTCCAGGATCCATGCGCCCATGGACGAGGCCAAGCCCAGAAGTGAAACGATGCCCCCATCTTCTATCCCTTATCCTGACTCCCCTGGGTTCAATTCAGTGTGCTTTTATGGACACCTCTCCTTGCTCAGAGCTCTGTGTTAAAGCCAATGGGAAACAAATCAACAACAAAACAAAGAAGTAAAGTTCAGTCCTTTTTTTCTTTTTTTCTTTTTCTTTGTTTTCTCTCAAGGAGTTTCCAATCTAAGGAGGAAGAGGGGACTTGCCTTGAAGTAGGTGATGAGTGATGGCGTTAGGTCCTGTCAGTATCAGAGTGATTTTGGAGAAACTCGATTCATGGGTTCATCGATTATTTCTCCTGAAATTGTAACCTGTGTGTCAAGAATTGATTCGATCGGTCTATATTGAAGGGCACTGTATGCTAAACACATTTACAGGTATCATTCTTACATAGGATACAAGGGCTTCGAGGTAAGTTTCTGAAGCTGGCATTGTTAGAAGCATTTAAAAGAAGCCCGATGTGTTTCAGAGTAAAGCTGGTTGCCTGCATCTACCCAGGTGGGAAGAGATACACTGGGGGTGTGAACCCCGTGCTCCACCCTGCCTTCTAGAGCTATCCATTCCCCCAGGATGCCCTCCTGCCCCCACCTCAAGTACTTCCCTGAGCTCTGTCTAGCTTTCATTTCCTTTCTTCCGAGTAGCTGTTTCCCTTCTGAAGTCTCAATCTGTACATTCACCTCACTCTGCCTCAACAGACCTGGGAGGGAAGAACGGAGGGGGGAAACCAGAAAATAGCTCAGCAGATGTTTCCAGATAAATGTGTTTTTTTTTTCTTTTTTTTTTCTTTTTTTTGTTTTTTGTTTTTTTTTTTGTTTTTTAAAGTGCAAGTTGCTAATGTGGAGGTTTATTTTGGGGCCTGCCAGTGTTAGCAGATGTTTGAGAAGACAAGTACCTGCTTAGACAATTATACACAGACATTGATAGCAGGTTTGCGTAAAGAGTCAATCTCTTTAAACAGATAGTTAAAAGAGGATTTCTTATTCTAGGATGAGATTCAGCACGCTTATCGTGCACCGCTTCTTGGGGAATGATTTGGACCCTGTATTTATTGCCAAACAATTGGACTTACAAAACCGGGGCCGTACCAAAGGGGAAGTAGCAATAGACTCTGAAGACGAAGAGCCTGGAGAAAATAGTCGGGGGACACAATGCCTAGAAATCCTGACCCTCAGCCACTGGGGCTCCGATTAATTGACTCCGTGTTGCTTTGGACGTAAATATGTACACTTCGTTTCTCATTGAAATTCTGCTTCTTAAAACATGAAGCCCAAACCTCTGGTTGCTGGATAATTAATGGCAAAATAACGCATCAAGACCTTGAGGAAACGGAAGGGGTGCAGTTTTTGCTCTGGGTGTTCTCACATGGGAAGGAATACACCCAGAAATGCCATTCTGTAAACAGTCACTGCACATCTGCCTATGGGTAAGGATCTACGTATTGGGATTCAGAGATAAGTAGGCCACAACTCCAGCTTTCAACGGCTGGAATCTCATGACTCTTGTGTTCCAGAGCTGGTAAATCCCAAAGGCTTCATGGAAAAATTTCCCTCTGAGTGGGAAGAAGTTGCAAGAGTAAACTTTAGACCAGCTGAAGTACTACCCGGCCTACCTGACGAAAGTGTGCCCTGGGGAAAACGGTCCTTTGAGAGACGATGAGCATGGTAATTGGAACTTTGGAACGTTTCTGATGCGATAGTCTCCAAGATCAGTAGGTGTCTTGGGCAGGGAGGCATTTCTGTTGGGGTTTGATGGTCAGGGGGTTTGTCTCCAATGGGCAGCCATAGTTGCACTGGATTCCATGACTGCTTCTCTGACAGCAGTGACATCTGATGTTCTTTACTGGACTCGCATCACTTCTGCGTCTTCTGGTACTTTTCCAGCAGTGCGATGGCCCTGTGTCCTCAATGCATGAGTCTTCTCAGTTGAGTGACTATCTCCCTCTTCTATGGCTTATGGCATCTGAGCATTTGCCTCCGCTGGTAGGCTCTGTTCTCTCAAAGCACCCACCATCTGGTTCCTCCCTGCCTCTCCAGCCTCATTTCCAGGGGCTTCTTCCTCACAATACTAACTTCAGAGGTCTCCAGATGTGCAAAGCTACTTTAAAATCGCATATGTTGCAGATGGTTTCCTCCTAGCTGGAAAGCCTTTGCTCCTGAGTTTTGTTTCAGACCAACTATTTGTCATTAAGGACTATGCTACCCGATGTCTCCAGGTTTGGGATGACTTTCTTGACCCATGCTTTAACTTTCAAGTGTGCTGATACTTATACTATTATTGGTATTCTCTTATGGCATTGCCATCTGGATTTTTACACCTCTCTCCTAAACGAGCCGTGACCCCTGCAAGGTTAGGAGCATACCAAACTCAATCCCAGAGTTTTTCCCCCAGCATATGTCTTGGTACACAGTGGTGGGGGGGAGCTCATGGCATGTGTGAATATTTCCCTTTGGAAGGACCACATCCAAACTAGCTTAAATACCACAATAAGAACATCAGTTCATGTGAGTGGGAGCACTGGGGTGGCATGATTGTATCCAAGGATTCATGGCAGAACTTGACATCTATTGGTTGTGGCTCTTTTTCCTTCTGAGAATTGACTTTATTTGCCCACAATTCATATGGGCATTTGCCAAGCAGTGGCTGCTGGATGTTCTGGAATCACATCCTCGATGGTATAAATGAAAATAAAAGAGAGAACATGTCTCTCTAGTGGTTCTATACAAATTCCCAGGGAGAGATTCTGATTGGCCAGGATCGGGTCTCATGTTCATCCCTGAGGCATCGCTGAGGTTCAGAGGACAGGGGAATGTGGTTGGGGCAGGCCTGGGTGAATGCCCTGCTCACCCCAATACCTACAGGGTACTGTGGTTGTTAGGCACACCTAAACCACACAGAGTGGGACAGGGGTAAAGAAAGAAAGGTCCTGGGTGGAGCCAGAAAAAGCAGAGAGTACATCTACAACAGACAACAATAACAGTGGTTTCCTCTACCTGCTCTACTGACCTAAGCAGAGTGCATCCGACATAGTAAGTACTCAATAGATACTCCCTTAATGAATTTGCAGAAATATAGGTTCCAGTTGACTTATTCCACTCACTCCATCAATGACTTGTATGGTTACATAGAAAGTATCTTGCCTTGTGTGTCCCATGACTGCAAGTTCATTTCTCTGCCCGAGACCCAGGCACTCTTCAAGCTCAAAAGAGGCTGCATTCAGTTTCCAGCATCAAGTTTTCATTTCTATTAAGAGATTCTCAATCCAGCAATCCAGACTACTTTTAGACTTCTGCCCACAAGCACTGGCATCAATCTGTTTCCAACAAAGTGTTGTTTGCTGTGATAATCTCACCTCCATCAGATGCTCCTAACTTTAACTCCTTGTTATTAAAATCATGTAGAGGGAGCTCAGGAAAGATAATTCCCTGGGCGAAGAGTAGATGGCAACACGATACAGGAAAAGCCAACTTGTCTGGGAACTTGCTAGTTGGCCTTAAATCTCGCTTGGCTACCAGCTGACCTTGAGCATGATACATCATCTTTCTCAGCTATTATTTTATCTATAAAAGAGATTAGATCAGATGATTCACTGGTGTCTTTCAGCATTAATTCTCTCTACACCTATGGAGATTTTTCTGTCAAGAACAGAACTGGAGCAACCATGGCTTCGGCCAAACCACTGGAACACAGAACACAGAACATTCACCATCCATCAGGAAGAACCTGACCATCCATCCAGGGAACACATAATTTAGCTTTGCGTTGGACCAAATTATCGGACTTTGGCCCAATTTCCAAACAATGTGCTTTACCCTGTTTCCTTCAACCACTTCAAGCCCCTCCCAAAAGAGCTGATGTGTTATACTCCAAGAACTTTGTTCACTTTTGGCTTTTTGACTTTTAGCTTTACTTAAACAGTTTCTTCTGCTAGGTAAGCTCTGCTTCCCCCCTTTCACCTGTTCATATCTTATCCAACCCTGAAGGTCCGGGTAGAGCCTCCCTGCTCTGTAAAGATTTCCTATTTTCCACCTCATCTCCTTCCTTCAGAATCTCCCTCTCCCTTTTCCACTGAGCTCTTACAGCTCTCTGTTTATATCTTTGAATAACCGTGAACACGATCCACTTTGTGTTACGGTCGTTTGGGGATTTATCTCCTTTCTCCCTCTGCAATGCAAGCACCTATCCGTTAGGATAGAATGGTCTGTGCAGCTGAGCACGCATGTGTTTTGCAGCAAGACAAGCCATAATCAGATCCCAGCACTGCTACCCGGTCCTTTGGGGAATCACTTGGTCTTCATGATCATCAGATTCCTTATCAGTCAGAAGAATAACCACGGGGATGCTGGAAAGACAAAATGGCGGCTAAGTGAAAGCACTTAGTACCATGCTTGGAACATGGAGTGAGTGAGTTTCACTACGTTAAAGTGGAGCACTCCCAAAGGCAATTAGTGTCTTTTTTCTTTACTGCACTTTGCATGCAATTAAGATTCCTTGCTTGGACTTGCAAGGTTGGACATAGTCTGGCTCTGCTTCTCTTGATCTCATCTCTTTTTTCTGTTATTGGTTTGCTTTTAACGGCTTTATCGAGATATAATTGGCATACAATAATACAATAATGACTGCACATATTTAAATGTATAATTTGTTTGGTTTACGTGTGCATATGTATGTATATATACATGCATGCATACGCTTAGGAAACCATCATCACAGTCGTGATACTGAAATATTTACACCTCCTAAAGTTTGCTTTTCCTCCTTTGTAATTTTTTCTTCCCGACACCTTTCCTGTCATGTCCCATATTCAAGCAGCTACTAGTCTGCTTTCTGTAATTATACATTAATTTATATTTCTTAGGAATTTATATGAGTGGAATCATCCAATGTATACTCATTTCTTGTCTAACTTCTTTTTTTTTTAAATTTTTTTTTTAACATTTATTTATTTTTGAGACAGAGAGAGACAGAGCATGAACGGGGGAGGGGCAGAGAGAGAGGGAGACACAGAATCGGAAGCAGGCTCCAGGCTCTGGGCCATCAGCCCAGAGCCCGACGCGGGGCTCGAACTCACGGACCGCAAGATCGTGACCTGAGCTGAAGTCGGACACTCAACCGACTGAGTCACCCAGGCGCCCCTCTTGTCTAGCTTCTTTTACCCAACATATTTCTTTTAAAATTTATTCCTACACTAGAGTATATCACTCATTCTCATTTTTTTTTAATTTTTGAGTGTTATTCCATTGTATGGATATGCCACAGTTTCTTGATGGACATTTGGGTGGTTTCCAGTTTTTAACCTTAGTAAATATGGCCATCCATGTACAAGTGTTATGTAGATATATATTTTCATTTCTTTTGGCTAAATATCTAGCAGTGGAATGGCTGAGTCATATAATAGTACCAGTGTAACTTTTTTTTTTTTTTTTGGCCAAACTATTTCCAAAGTGGTTGTACCATTTTATACTTCCACCTGTAATATGTGACAGTTCCAGTTTCTCCACATCCTTGTTAACACTTAAAGTCATTAATCTTTTTTAATTTTAGAAATGTTGACAGGTGGATAGTGGTTTTAATTTGCATTTTTAGGCCCTAATGAAGATGAGCATTATGTGCTCTCCATTTATTCTTTGATAATATGTCTGTTCAAATGTCATGTCTGATTTTTTCTTTTTAATTGGGTTGTCTCCATATTATTGAACATTAGGAGTACTTTGTATATGTAAGCTACACGTTATGTATCAGATACATGCTTTGCACATATCCCCTCCCCCCCACCCCCAGATCTGTGGCTTGTCTTATTCCATTAACAGTATCTTTTGAAGAGCAGATTTTACTCTTAATTAATTCTAATTTGCCAGAGTTTCCTTCTATGAATTATACATGTAGCTCTATATCTAAGAAGTTTTGCATAACTTAAGGTTATAAAGGATGTATCCAATCTTTTCCTCAAGAAATGTTATAGTTATATGTTTTATATTTAGGTATATGATACATCGTGACTTAATTTTTGTATATATGGTATGAGATATTGATGACCATCATTTTTGCGTGTGTATGTTCAGTTTTGCCAGTGCCATTTGTTGAAAACTTTTCTTTCTTTATTGAATCGCTTTTGCAACTTTGTAAAAAACGTATTCTGTGTAGATCGATTTCTGAACCCTCTATTGTATTCCATTGATCTACTTGTCAGTCTTTATACTAATTCCATACTGTGTTTATTACTCTAGCTTTATAATAAGAACAGAATAAATCCTGAAATAAAGTACTGCTTGTCTTCCAACTTTGCTCGTCTTTTGCAAAGCTGTTCTGCTATTTTAGGTCGTTTGCATTTCCATGTACATTTGAGAATCAGTTTGTCAATTTCTACAAAAAAAAAATCAAGACTGTTCAGATATTGATTAGGATTACAATGAATCCACAGACATGTTGTGAAGCACCAACTTCTTAATAATATAAAGCTTCCTTTCACATCAACACAACAGATCTTCCCACTTATTTAGGTCTGCTATCATTTATTTCACCAATATTTTATAGTTTCCTGTGTACAGATACATTTTTTTCCTAGCTAGGAAAAAGAAATACAACTGATTTTCAGAGATTGATCTTGTATCCTGCAAAGCTGCTAAACTCTCTTACTAGTTTTAGTGGTTTTGTTTTGTTTTTTCATGGATACATTGAATTTTATACTTAGGTAATCTTATCATAAGTAAAGAAAAATTTGCTTCTTCCTTTCTAATTTAAATGTTCTATTTACTTTTCTTAACCTAGTAGCAAGGACTAAAACCTTTAGTACAATGTTGGATCCAGATGGTAAAACTGAGCCACAGGATGAGATATCCCAATTGTACAGAGGAAAGCATACCATTAAGTGTGATGCTAAATGTGTAGGTTTTTTTGTAGATACTGTCTATCAGGTTATGGATATTCTTTCTATTCCCAGTTTTCTGAGAGTTTTGAAAAGGGATGGATAGTGGATTTTGTCAAAATATTTTTTCTACACATAGTGATAAGATCATATGAATTTTCTTCTTTAGGTAATATGGTGAATTTTAGTGATTGATTGTCAAATATTAAGCAAACTTGTATTCCTGGGGTAAAGCCCCGTCATCACAACACATTATCCTTGTTCACATTGTTGGTTTTTATTTGCTAAAATTGGTTTAGAATTTTTGTATCTATGTTTATGAATGACATTATTGTTAGTTTCATTTTCTTATAATACATATATCTGGATTTGTTATCAGTAAATTGCTGGCCTCAAAGAACTGAAAAGTATTCTCTTCATTTTCTAAAAGAGTTTGTGCAGAATTATTTTTATTTCTTCATTAAATATTTGGTGGAATTCACCAGTGAAGTTTATCTGGGCCTGGGGATTTTTTTTGTAGAAAGCTTCTTAGTAAAATTTAAAGTTACTGAGCAAGGAATATTGATATTTCTGACTACAGTTGTACATATCTCTATTTCTTTTGTAGTTTGTCAATTTTGCTTATAAAATTCTTCTGTTCTTTGGTGAATGAAAATTGATGGTTATTATACCTTCTTGACTAATTGACTCAATTGTCATTATCTTTACTCTGAAATCTATTCTGATATTAATATAGCCTCCTAGCTTCTTTTGGTGAGTGCCCACATGGCATATCTTTTTATTTTTTTACCTTGTTTCTTAAAATTTTTTGTGTTTCTGTATTTCAGGTACATTTCTTATAGAAAGCATATAGCTAGACTTTGCTTTGCCTTATCCCAATCCGATTAATCTCTGCCTTTCACTGGAGTGTTTAGACTATTTACATTTAATGAGATTATTGATACAGTCAGATTTAAGTGTATGATCTTCCTATTTATTCTACATTTGTCTCACATTCTCTATTTCTTCTTTTCTGACTTCTTTTGGACTAACTGAATTTATTTTATGACTCCATTTATCCTTTGTTGGCTTATTACCTGTACTTTTGTGTTATTTAAATGGTTGCTTTATGATTGTACAGCAAACATTTTTAAGTTATCACAGTCTACTTTCTAATCATTATTATAACACATCAGGTGCATTGTAAGAAACTTAGTATACTTCCATGGCTTCTATGCTGTTTTTGTCATACATGTTACTTTATACATAATATACCAAATACATGTTATTATTTATATTAAACAATTGTCTTTGTGGGGCGCCTGGCTGGCTCAGTTGGTTAGGCATCCGACTTGCACTCGTGTCATGATCTCACAGTTCATGAGTTTGAGCCCCACTTCAGGCTCTGTGCTGACAGCTCAGAGCCTGGAACGTGCTTCAGATTCTGTGTCTCCCTCTCTCTCTGACCCTCCCCTCCTCATGCTCTGTCTCTGAAAAATAAATAAATGTTAAAAACAATTTTAAGGGGTGCCTGGATGGCTCAGTTGGTTGAGCATCCAACTTCAGCTGGGGTCATGACCTCACAATTCATGGGTTCAAGCTCCACGTTGGGTTCTGTGTTGACAGCTCAGAGCCTGGAGCCTGCTTCAGATTCTGTGTCTCCCTCTCTCTCTGCCTCTCTCCTGCTCTCTCTCTCTCACAAAAATAAATAAACATTATTTTTTTTAAATAAAAGAAAGCAATTATCTTTGATAGTATGTAAACAGTAAGGAAATAATCATATGTAATTGCCCAAGTAGTTACAAATCCCAGTGCTTTCAATTCTTTTGTATGGATGCAGATTTCCATCAGGTATTCTCCTTGTGCCTAAAAACGTCCTTTAACATTCCTTTTAGGAGGGACTTAGGATAGACACAAAGCTAGAATCTCCCATCAATGGTGGAGGCAGGGCACACGCCATTCAAGCATGGGGCAGAGTGGAGTGGGGAGGAAGCACTGAAGTCCTGTGTAATTGGAGGTTCAGATTCTCAAATAAATTCTCACTTATTTTGTTAAAAAAGTATAATAAAGTCACTATCCAGCTGTAAGAGAGAGAAGAGAAGAGAAGAGAAGAGAAGAGAAGAGAAGAGAAGAGAGAGAAGAGAAAAGAAAAGAAAGGAAAAGAAAGGAAAGGAAAGGAAAGAAAAGAAAAGAAAAGAAAAGAAAAGAAAAAAAACAAATTAAACTACTGTTTTGTGTACATTTTACCTGCAATTTTTTTTGCAGATATTTTGTCTTTGTAAAGGATTCTAGATTAAGAGGTGTGTTTGCTTCTTTTTTTCAGTACTTTAAAGACATTATTCGACTGCCTTCTCACATACACTGTTTTCAATAAGAAATATGCTATTATCCTTTGTTCCTGTGTATATAATGTATTTTTCCCCATCTGCCTTTATTTATTTATTTATTTATTTATTTATTTATTTATTTTGCTTTGCCACTGGTTTTCAGAAATTTCATTATTATGTCTTTTGCTATAGTTTTCTTCATGTTTCCTATGTTTGAGTTTGATTACTTTTCTTGAATCTGTGGGTTTATAGTTTCCATAAAAATTGGAAAAACTTTAATATTCTTTCAAACACATCCACACACATGCACACACCCCCCCACACACCTACACCCCTCCTCTTTAAAAAGTCCGATATTACATGTATTAGTCCAGTAAGAAATTTTCCTGCAGGTCATTAAAGTTTTGCTCATCCTTTTATTCTGTTTTTCTCTCCATGCTTCATTTTGACAACATCTTATTACGAGACCCTCTCCGACCACACTAATAAAGCAGAACATCCCTCCGACTTAGTTGTCTCTAACCAAGGTTAAGCTTTATTGTCTTCACCTAACAACTACTTTTCATCTTCTTTACTAATTTCCCTCTACATTTATTTAATTGACTTATTTACACTAAATATGTGCTGGAAAAAAGGGCTATGTTGAATATTCAAAGAATAATTCAAAGTAGGGATATATGTGCACGTAGAAAATTGTACAATGAAGAAGTGACTTATGAAGAAAGTTGCTTATTTCACATAACAAAGGGGCCCAAAGTAAGACAATTCCAAGATTAGTTAATTCGGTGACCCTGTGACATCACCAAGGATTTCATTTCATTCTGCCCTTCTGCTTGTCATCTGTAGTGTATTGGATGGTCATCTTAGCCAGCTTTCCTTATTTTCCCAAGATGCCTGCCACAATTCCAAACAACAGATGAAAATGGCTTTCAGAGATTATGAAGGAATGATATTTGCCTTCATCCCTTTGTAAAGGTAGAAAAAACTTTCCGCCAAGTTTTTCTTTTTTATTTAAAAAAATTTTTTTTAATGTTTATTTATTTTAGAGACAGAGAAAGAGCGTGAATGGGGGAGGGTCAGAGACAGGGAGACACAGAATCCGAAGCAGGCTCCAGGCTCCGAGCCGTCAGCACAGAGCCCGACGCGGGTCTCGAACTCACGGAGTGTGAGATCATGCCCTGAGCTGAGTCGAATGCTTAACCGACTGAGCCACCCAGGCGACCCTCCCCAAATCTTTTCAAAAAACTCTCCCGGCCAGATGTTGATACCATTTCCAAACTAATTCATGGCAATGGGAATGGAAATTGCCAATATTGGCTTACACGGATCGAGATACCCTTTCATCCCAGACCTTTCCTCCTCAACCTTCGGTATTATGGACGGTTCTTCCCCCACCTCTCCCAAGCACTCAGCTGCCCGAAGTTGTGAAGCTTGGTGATTCATTAGAAAGGAAGATGGGCAGTACATAGGTAGGCTGCCACAAATTATTTTACTAGGATGAGAGTGTCCAATTCAAACATCTAAATAAACTTATTTTAGTTCCTCTAGCTAATCTCTCAACGGATTCAAATATTTGCTAAAGTGTGAGACAAGCCTCCTGATGTCAGCTGAGTTAAGCATAAGGTTTTTCAGTTTGCATTCTTAGTCTTTCGCTTTTTCTAACATCTCCAATTCTCGGCCTTCTCTCCTGGTATCTTGCCCACCACACTGATGCACATTGTCAACTGAAAATACTGTTTCCACAAACTTCCAACAAGCTGGCAATGGGATTTCTGAAGTAGAAACATGTTTCACTTTTCCTTTTAAAAATGGAAATTTAATCAGAGTACATTTCTTGTCATGATACACCAATTCAAAAATATTTACAGCTGATTCTATTTACAGTGAATCCACAAATCTTACCAAAAATTTTCATCCCAGGGATGGTGTTATGCTTAATTCATCTCTTGTGAAACTATGTCCTCAGAATTAAAATTATATTATTTTACTCCAGGGAAGGCACCTAGAGATTACCTATTCGTTCCTGGTGTCGAAGGTGTGGAAACTGAATCTGAGGAAATTAGCTGATTTCGTCAAAATCGTATGTAGTGTGTACTTTATTCCACTCATATCAGCTTAGGAGAGCCAACTGTGGGCATCTGCTCCCAACTCCGCCATCAATGACGTCAAACTGAGATTTGCTTGAGATTGGCTACCATGGGAGTATTTACACCAGGGAAACTGGCAATATGCTCTGAGCCAAGGTCTCTTCTTTTCTGAAACGCTGGTCATTAAAGGTTTACCAGCACAGCACAAAATCTGTAAGACACAGAGCCAGATCTAGGATAGTAGAATTGAAAGAATTAGGAATTTTAGAGCCGTATACTAGTAGAAGTTAATATTATTAGTACCTACTTGCATTATCATTATTAACATCTCCTACCTCAGACTCTAGTACTTTTCCCACAAAGTACTGTAACTCAGTCATATCTACCCTTGTCCCCAATTTGATGGGTTCATTTGTCCTTGAATACATTTGGATTGGATACCATGGTAGTCTGAATTTTAACTGTGAACAACAGAAAAAAAAAAACCTCTAATGAAGGCAGAAAAGGAAATTATAAGGATATGTGCTCATTCACTGAATTAATAGAGGATGAAGAACAAGCTTAGAGGATGGACAGGAACCAAATGGACCTGGCAGCAGAAGCCTGAGTCAAGGTCATGCCTACAGGACAGTCTGGTTATGACATCGCCATTGGTACCACTACCTCAACTGCTGTGAGATACTGTGTCTATTTAATGAACCACAGAAAATCATTTCTGCATAGTCTATGCCTCTTTGTACTCGTAACTCAGTATTTAAACTCTGGTTGAACCATCACATTGGGTGGAGACTGAATCATGCTGCTGGCATGCTATAGGAATCTTGCTTTGCCTTGGCTTCCATTGCAAGAGCTGGGCAACTGCCTCCCACAAAGATAATTCTCAGCGGCAAACTTGCACCAAAGTAGGAATGGGTTTGGTTAGTCAGTGGTAATGCTGAAAACGACAAACAAATGTCCCTTGCCATTGTCATTGTTTAGAGCTGGAAAGAAATGAAGAGACCGTGCACCTAACTACATGATGATGGGAGGATGGGAGGGAGCAAAGTATAAGCATAGAGGAAGGCAAATGTTAGCAGTGGTAGTCATGAAGTCTCTTGAGATGGCCTGGCTTTGAAGGATTTATTGTGGGTTTTGGACATAGCCTTAGTCCTAAAGAGGCTCATGCAGAAAATGAAATTTTTCACATTTATATGAGGACAGAAATGGCTCAGCTCTAAGATTAAAAATGAATTCCTGAGTAGTGATAAACAGCTTAGCTAGTTGGTAGGAACCAGGAAGGGGAAAAATTGAAAATCGGAGGCACCGAGTTCTAGGGAATACACATGTAGATAGATGTATGGTGGAGGGAAACAAGGGCAGGAATGTTTGTGTCTCATGTTCACACTCACCAGAGTGTATCCACGTCAGAAGAACCACTGAGTATCCAGATAAGTATGATGATTCACCCAGAGCATGACAACCAGTCCCTGCGTCCTCAGCCACCCAGTGCTCATGATTGACATAGCTATGGTGACAAGGATACAGGCTATACATTGAGCCTGGTAGCATGGATTCTTACCATATGGAATATAGTCTCTTCTGCTATTGTATGCCCAAACTTTTAGCAGGAAAGATGAACTTTAAATCCTCAATATGGCTCTATCTCTCGAAGAGTCCAGCCTGCCACTTGGTACTTGGTTATGCTGGGGTCAATGGTTGGCAGGTCAGCAATTTTTCTTATTGGAACAAGTAAATGGATATAAATTTGCCTCCCCCAACTTTCATATCTGTGCCCAAAACAATTTTTAAAGGGGTAGACAGTATTTGATTAATAAACATGAGATACTTCATTACATTGGCTCAGCCAAGAGATTTATTTTATTGAAAAGAAAGTACAACCATAGATGCACATACAAGATATTCAGCGATCCTACCACATCCTTCATCACCTAGAAGCAATGGTCTGATAGAAAGTTGGGAAAATCTATAAGAAGCTAACCTAAAACACCACATAAGGACAATACCTTGCACATTGGGGTGCTATCCTTCAGGTTATGGTACGTGCTTGGACCATAAATGATTTATGAAAATCATAAATAGTAATTTATTTATAGTTTATAGTCATTTATTTATAGTAATTTATTTACTATAGTAATTTATTCTCAATAAACAGAATTCACAGGTTCAGGACTCTACGAGTAAAAGGAGAACTGGCCCCTCTCCCGTGACTCCTGTGACCACTTGCCAACACGGTGCTTCCTGTCACAACCAGGGATCACAGCGAGGATGTCCCCCCAACCTGCAGCTATGACTTCCATCTGTTCACTTTGAACTCTTCATGCAGGAGACCATCAGAAAAAAGGGCGATCATACTGGTTAAGTTGACTGACACACTTTTCATAGGGCTGAAGTTTGCCGCTATTTAATGGATGTGGGGAGGTTCACTCAGGATTCAGAGTCATAGTTTGGTGCTTCTGTGCCTTGTGATAACAGGGAGCAGGCAGTTGCAGCAAACGTGCCCCAAGGGCGAGGTCTAATAGGGAAGAAGGTCTGGATCACTCTAACACGCCAGTACCTTAGACCATCTGCAGTGCTGGTGGGTGAGAGTGGGAAAAATATAAGTTGCGTAATGAGAGAGATTATGAATCTCAGATTTGGCCGCAGGAGCACCCGCAATGGTGTGGTACCATAGATTTTTCCCACTAACCACTATGAGGTTTTTGAGGATTTTTTAGGTTAGTTTTTTTTTAATTTTTAATGTTTATTTATTTTTGAGAGAGAGAGAGAGAGAGAGAGAGAGAGAGAGACAGCGTGCGAGCAGGAGAAGAGCAGAGAGAGAGGAAGGCACAGAATCAGAAGCAGGCTCCGGGCTCTGAATGTCGGCACAGAGCCCAAGCTGGGGCCGGAACTCACGAGCCATGAGATCATGACATGAGCCGAAGTGGGACGCTTAACCGACTGAGCCACCTAGGCGCCCCTAGATTATTCTTTAGAGATTATTTCTGCCTACCACCATGAAGAGTCCGTGACAGAAAGGACTTCATATAGGGACGATCAGAGCTGAACATGCGAGAGGTAGATGTTTGGGGGGGCTCTGTGCCCCATTTCTTCTGATTTCATACAGCCCTAGTGGATGGCTCCACGCATGCTTACCATGTAACACCTCAAGCAAGAGTTTTAACATCTGCTGTTTTTCTGCCTTAGGGCTTTTTCTGGTGCCCACGTTCAGGGAAGACTAAAAACGCAAGAACTTACTGCATGGGATCCCTCAACCACTGGAGCGTGAGATTGAGAGATAAATGTTGCAGACCCCCATTCTTGGAGAGATCATTCTGAGAGGATTCTATGCGGCCCACAGTGCAACTGAAGCCAAGTTCTGATTCTGATAACCAGGTCAACAATGCACACTCCACGGGCATTTGGCTGGCTCAGTCAGTAGAGCATGCAACTCTTGATCTCAGGGTCGTGAGTTTGAGCCCCATGTTGGGTGTAGACATTACTCCAAAATTGTTAAAGAAAAATAATGCACACTTCATTTACTTTTTGCTTTCGTTATCTCACGCCTAAATTCTTGAATCACTTCCCAACGGTACAATCTGCACCTAAATCCTTGTCTCAGGCTCTGTTTGGAGGGGAATCCAAACTAAGAGAGGAGGGAGGCTGAGATAGTGATCCAATTATTGTTTGGCGAGCACGAAGCATGATCACCTTCTAGCTTCACAGCCCAGAGTATGTCCCACTGTCTGCAATTCATGAGATCCCCATTTAGTGTCTCCTTCCCTAGGTCACATTCAGGTACATTCTCTATGTAGTTAACATCTTCCAACTATAAGTTTTAAATAGTATAATTTATATAAATCACCTAACCCCGTGCCTGGTACAAGGTAAGCGTTCAGTTCGTGCTCTAGCAATGGTGGTAACAATTATTACCATTATCATTATTATTTTACTAATTTATCTACTGTTAATTCTGTTCAGCTTAAAAATGATCATTCCCTGCTATTGTTTTTACTTAGTTTATTTCTCTCTTATTTCAAAGATATTTTGAGAAAAACTTATAATTGCCATCAGCTAATTAAGCTAATGCTTAAAATACCTACTTTCCAAGGCTATTTTGAAACGCGTATGGATAATGACTAAAACAGGGTCTCACACGTGGTACCTTCCCAATAATGCTTATTTTTCCTTCCATTGTTATTGTCTATTACCATTACAACTACCAATAATATGATCACTACTATCGTTGCTGCTTCCATGGAATCAAAAAACCAGTGCAAGAACGGAGATTCCACTTTTCCTTGCTTCAAATATCACGACCCGATTAAATTTGAGAGTTTCATTTTCATTAACTTCAACTGCTCAATAATTCATTTTCACCAAATATGGCAAACCTGACCAAACAGATAAATAGAAGATGGCAGGTGCAATTTGTGTGCTCTCTTATGAAAATCACCAGTAAAAAGTGCTTTCTACGATTTATTGGATTTACAATTGGGACTCATCCATAAGATAATATAGCATGCAAAGAACACCATTGATTGAGTGCCAACTCAGATCCATGTGCTATGCTGGGCATTAGCTCATTACAGCCCAGAGCCATCCCCTCTGACTTCCCATCATTGATCCTAATTCACAGGTGAGGCACTAAGGCACAGAGAGTTTCAATCACCTGCACAAGGTCATGTATTTTGTACATGACAGAAAGACTACCTCCTTCAAACCAAATTAATAGGTGCTATTTACTATATATTTTATTCCTAATAAAGGGGCCATCCACACATTTCACAGAAAGAAAGGTATCTGTACTCTGAACTCTGATCAAGAATAGGAACTTTGAAGGTGACCTTCAGACCCAGAGGCGTATCAGAATTTCACTGCCTGCGTACGTCCTAGTTAGTAACTGCTCTCACTGTGTCTTTTAGAATAGCCCATTTTGGTCCCCAAACCATCAGAAAACTTGAAATAACTGAACCGTGTAACAAGAGCTTGTAAAAAAAAAAATTTTTTTTTAAAGAAAGAAAGAGAGAAATGCTTTCCCACACAAGGGCCCTCCTACCTGACGCTTGTTGGGAGCACAATCAGAGGCTCAGGTCACCTCCTCTTGCCGCTTCAGCCTTTATCTTTCATGGTGACTCATCCTGTAATGTGAGTCAAACCAACTCACCGAGGGTTGATTTTTACTGTGTGTTTTTGACTCGGTCTGCTAGATCCTGTGTCCTCAGACACACACGTTAATGACAAGTCAATTGTAAGCCCCGTTTGTGGAAGAAGCCTGACATCACACAAGAAGTGTGGATTTGGGGGTTGGCAGATTGGCATCCGGGTTCCTGCTCTGCCACTTTCTATTTGTGTCACCTGGAGTCCATTCCCTAACCTGTCTGAGCCTCAACGGTGGCTTCGCTTAAAGGAGCTGAAATGCATCTTGCAAGGTTATCACGAGAACTTAATGAGAAGAAACAAAATCCCAGTGGCGTTCCGAATTCCCAGTGTGATATAAAGTGACTATTCATTCCCTTCATTTATTTCCCGTCTTCGCTAAGTTTGGCCGTAATTTGACTGGACTTCTTTTGGGAAAGGTAATAGACATAGAGGCAGAAAACCTGCACTCCCATTCAGTCCCTGGCCTTTCCTAGCCAAATTCTGTTAGTGTGATTAGACGGTATGATACGCTTGAGAACACCAAGAACAGTTAGTTCGCTCTCCTGGAATCCTGAGCGACCTCTTCACCTGCTCCTATCCCCGTTGGCTGGGGAATAGGAAACCATCGGGCCATCCAACATGGTAGCAAACCACTCAGATTCTGGCTTCCAAACCCAGCTCAGACATTAATGTCTTCGTGACCTTGGGCAAGAAGTGTGGCCTCGCTAAATTTTGGATGCTCGTTTATAAAATGGGATTCATGACAGTACCTGTGTCAGAGCGCCATGCTGAGCATGAAATGGCATAGAATTAAAAGAGCGGTGTCTGACAAAAGGCATTATACGTGCTAGCTATCACTGGTTTTAATTTCTTTATGGGGATTTCCGGTCCTAGATGGCTAGCTCCCTGTTCATTCACGTGTCGGTACATTTCCTAGCTTACTTAGGCATTTATTCAAAAAGTATTTCTGGAGTGGTTGCCACGTGCCCGGCACTTGGGACACTTTAAAGAAGCATGTGACCTGCGTTCCGTCTTAAGGAGTTCACGGCGTATTAAAGCTCTGGGCAGACCAGCCGTCAGTTGCGAGACACGGGGAGATCCTGAAGGTGGGTGGAGGTGTGTAAGGGGTGCAATGAGAACCCCTGACTTCGGAGGGAAAATAAGAAGAAACCTGAGCCTCCATTTTCCACTGACATCCATTAACACGTTGAGTGATATTTTAGGAGCTGCAGAAGATGAGCTCACATGTCAGACCTTCTCACGATGAAAATGGTTCCGATTTGTATTTCATGGTAGCTTCCCATAAGCCAGTGTGCCCATGCAACTAACAGCGTTAAGTAAGGATGCTTCGACTTTCTTGGTTTCCACTGGTCCAGCAAAATCCTTATTCGAGGCAGGCTCTTTTATCTGCGTGGGAACACTTCTGTGGCTACCCCTCCTAAGAGGTAGTGTCACATCTGCAACCAGGATGAAGCAATTTGCCGTCACCAGATCCCAGTTTGGAAAGAATCAGAAAGAAGAACCAAATCATTTTCCGGTAGGGAAATTTAGAAAACACGGAGAGTGAGGCGCTTTTAAAGCGTAAAATAATCAGAAGTGAGTTCTATAATGTTCCTAACCATGCATAAGGGCACCTTTTCTTCCCTTTTGCTAACTCTGAAACAAAAAGAGCACTGGGCAGAGAGTCAGATTTGAGCCTTAGCTTCATCTCTAATTAGTGATGTGCTCTTGAGCAAGTCAGAACAATTCTGAGTCTCCGTATCCTCAATTATTTAAAAAGGGGATAATTATGGGATAATTAATGCTTAGAGGAAAAAAAAACCTCTGCAGAGTCACTGACCAATAAAGGACATTTAGTAAATAATATCCATTAATGATAATGATGATGATGATAAGTAATAATTAAAACAAAATCTGTGCTGCTCATTTTAAATGAAGCCTGTCAAGAAATCTTGCAGGCTGCACCAGCATGCGATTATAAATTGGGTTAAGAGACGGGGAACCTAGAATAGATCTATGAGATAATGGCCCAAGAGGAAACCATAGAGTGAGCATTTAATACTTTCATTAGGAGGAGAAGTAGCTTCAGCAAGTAAATATCCCCATGGACCTCAGGAAGACTTTGTGGAATTGAGAAGAATTAGAGAAGACTATGGGACTCGAAAAGCTACCTTGTGTCCCCCTAGAACTTGTGAGAAGGTTCCATCTGTTACTGCCTTAGGCAGATGAGTCTTGGGATACGTCAGTCGGCCAAAGACTGCTCATGGAGAGCTTCTACTAAATTAATGGGGGGACCTGGGACAGTAGCTTTCATCTGGCATAATATAAAACTCTCACCGGTGTGCCAGTCCATATGCATCCATATTTAAAAATCTGCATCCGTCTAAAAATTCAGTGGGGTGCAAATTGAGCATAATGCTATTGGGATGATGCTTTCTGGGTAAAATGTGAAGCTCTACTGGTTAAACGGTACAAAGATGCGTAAGCTGTCACATGCTTTGGGTAAGAGGTAGAAATCAAAACATGACTGGCTGATACTGGAAAGTTCAAGAATATAATATCGTGAGTATAGTAAGAGCTGAGTAAGGGCAGGGCAAGATTTCCTCCATCAGGAGCCTAGTGCCAGAGAGTGATCAAGGGAACTGAATAAAAGTCGGGTGCCAATTATTAGAGTGGTTCCGTAACTGTTGATGACGCTTGGGTCCTTTAATATCTTCAAATTCAGCCACAAAATGTCTCGCATTGAGAGCACTCTCCTTCCTCACAAGGGTTTAGAACCAGGTCTTTGGGAAGCACGGAAAAAGACCTCCAGCATGGCTCACTCCTGGCCATATTTGATCTGTCAGCTATCTATTGCTGTGTCACAAACTCCTCTAATATGTAGTGGCTTACACAGCACGCACTCACCTTACAGTTTAGGTGGGACAGGAAGCCAGCCATGAGTTAGCCAGGCCCCATACTGCTGGCTGTCTCACGAGGATGCGACCTATATATTGGGCAGAATGGTGTCGCCCTCAGGCTTTACTTGGAGAAGGAGCTTCCAACCTCACTCTGGTGGCTGTTGGCAGCCTCCAGTTCCTCGTGAGCTCTTGGCTACGTTTCGCCCTCAGTGTCTTGCCATGTGGCCCTCTCCATACAGCCTTTCCCAACACGTCAACTTGCTCCATCAAAGCGAGCAAGTGAGAGGGTAAGAGAGAGTCTCAGCAAAAGGAAGAGACTACTGGCAAGATGAAACTCCATCTTTTATGACCTCATCATGGGAGTGCCATTTATCTCTTTTGTCAGGTTCTCTTCAAAGCAACAAGTCACTGTCCGATACTTTGCCGGAGGGGAATACGCAAAGGTGTGAATGCCTGGGGGTGGGGCTATTTGGGAGCCATTTTAGGAGGATGCCTACCACAGCCGTTGCAGGAAACGTCAAATTGTAAGCATTCTAGCATCTTCTATCTTCACCAATTTCCACCTTTTTACTCTTTATCCCATCATTCTGATTCCAAAATTCTTCTCGGCCAATATCTTTTCCCCATGCCTTCTTTATTCTATACAGTAATTTTTTTTTCTTTTTTGTACTGAGAGACTCTGGTATAGTGAAAAACCAATGTCGATTGAAATTCCCAAAGTTAGGCCTAATACTAACCCACCTACTTGCATTCTATGTGAACAACAACAACAAAAAAAAGCAAAAACCAAACAACTCTTTTTCTCTTTTTAACATTTATTTATTTTTGAGAGACAGAGAGAGACAGAGTGTGAGCAGGGAAGGAGCAGAGAGGGGGAGACACAGGATCCAAAGCAGGCTTCAGGCTCCGAGCTGTCAGCACAGAGCCTGGCTCGGGGCTCAAATTCCTGAACCGCGAGGTCATGACCTGAGTCGGTCAGATGCTGAGCCACCCAGGCATCTCTATTTTTTAATCCTCTGTTTCTTAACCTGTTAATCAGAGCTCAACAATGTAACATAGTGGCTAGTCCAATGGTATTTGAAGTCGGGCATTCTGGATTGGATACCAGCTGCCTGATTTCTTAGTATTATTTCATGTGCAAAACTACTTTATATTTTTTGTCCCTTTTAATTTGGTAACACCGAAAAGTAGAATCTGAGCCTTAGAGAAGTTGTGATCTTAGCAAACCTCTGGGCACCCGGCAAGTGCTAATAACTCGCTGCTATTAATTTTATTTTCTAAGTGTTTCAACTTTACACGAGATGTATAAAATGAAATACATGAGGTCACCCAATTCAGTGATCGGCTAAATAAAGAAGTGCTTTGTTAGACCCGCATAAGCAATTCAGATTAGAGGTTAAGTGTGGGCGCCAGAGAAAAACCGTCGGGGCTCAAACACTGGTTTGCTGTTTCCCAGCTGTGCAATCCGAGTGGAATAAGTATGAACGCGAGCCGTGGAGCCCACGGCCTGACGTCAAGTTCTGGGTTTGAACGCTGGCTCTGTCATCTACTAGCTGGGTGACTATGGGAAAATTACATAACCTCTTGAGTGCCTCAATTTTCTCATCTGTAAAATGGAGATATGAGCAGCTACCTTCTAGGTTCATCTTGAGCATGAAAAAAAGAGTACTTTTCATTGCTTGATAGAGTGATTTACATAAAAGAAGAATCATTGGATGTAGCCCTTACCATCCTTCTCTATCTCAGGATGACCAGCTGTTGCATGAACAATTTGCAAACTTTCTTTGTAGACCTGAGGTCAACTCCTCCTAGCTATGTGATGTTGGATAAGCCACTTATCCCGTGATCCTTAAGTGTCACTTATGCCAGTGATCCTTCATTGTCACTGGCAATGCCTGTGCCAGCTTCCTCATCTACCAAGTTGAGTCCATTTCTTGATCAACAGTTGGGGCCGTAGCCAGTTCTGGGGACAAATAACAACTTTCTTCAATTGTCTCCTTCCTTCCCTTCCTTTTTTTACGTGTGTTTGGAATCCAACGCTGAAGTATGTGGACAATAATGATGTAATCTTCCCAGCATGGGTCAAATCAACACTTGACTGTACTAGAGACTTTTAAAGCACGGAATGTTTCTTATGTGGCATGAGTGATGCTAATCTTTTTACAGATGTATCACAGTAACTCTCATGGCGTACTCAGTTTTCAGATAAGAAGTCAGAGGATTCAAGAATGTTATTAAGATGCCCAAGCTCTCATGCAGGGAAGCCAAGTCTCCATGCCTTCAGTTAGCCAGCGACGCTCATTCGGCGCCCTCTTTTGTTTTAGGCAGTTTGTAGCCAATATCCACAGAAGCCCCTCTCGATACACCATACTTAAAAATGTTTGATAAAATATAAGAAATATTCAAAATGCACGGATGAATGATATCAGAGTAAGAGAATTGATTTCCGGTGGGACGAAGTGATAAGAAAGGGTGAATTCAGAAGACAGACTGAGCTCTCCATCTGCGTTGCAGGGTAGGGGAGACGCTGACTCCACAAACACCTAGTGACCTAGTGCCTACATGCGCAGGGGATAATTCCTGGCATTTGAGAAGAATGGGAGGTTAGATATTTTATAAGCACACATGAAACATTTATGAAAACTGACCATGCTCTACAAAACCGTGAAGCAAACTCTCTGCAATTCAAAGGGTTAAGTACCCTGCAGACTTTGTATTTTGAGCACACCGTAATTGAGTTAAAAGAGACCACAACATACGAGCAGCCGTATGAATCTCCCTGAATTCCAGACGTGGTTTGAGTATTATGTTATCTCACTGAGACCCATAACAACTCTCTTTTGTGGATGATGAGACCAAAGTCAAGACTGAGAAAGTGAGAATCTTCCCAGGGTTGGGTGGTTGAGGAACAGCAGCGCTAGGATTAGAACACGAACATCTCTCTCCAAACCCCCACCCCTGAACCACTGTAGTCATTGACTCTCAAGAACAACAGCTTGAAAACTTCCACATTTAACTTCGAAATAACCCACACATGAGATGAAATGATATACAAAAATTAGAGAACATGAGAAATCAAATATAAAAAATGTTCTTGTGGGACGCTTCTGAAATAGTATCCAGGGGGAAATAGATAATCCTACGCAGTTACAGTAAAAATGAAGACATAGGAAATTAATGAACTAAGCTTCCAAAGTGAGCGGTTATAATATAGCTAAAGAGACGAACGAAGGAAGCGAAAATATGCCTCTAAATTAACAGCTAAGAAATCCATCAGTACAAATGTTGGTTCTCTGGAAAAACTGAAAATTAAGACAATGCAACGGTTAGATGAACCAAAGAAAAAGAGACAGGACAATTTAAAATATCAGAAGTGAAAAATTAGGATTGAAAAAAGACCTTGGAACTAGAGATGCGGTGAGGATTAAAACCATAAACAGAGTTTGGGACTATTGTGGAATGTTAGGGAGATATTTATACATAAGTAAAGTTGAAAGTTTAGGGAAATTAGACAAATTCTTAATACATGTATACACATACACACACACATATATATATATGTAAATTTACTAAACTATCGAAAGAAGTAGAAAACCTCAGCAAACCCATTGCTTGTCCACATGAAAACAATGATATAATTGTTTTAAGAAAAAATCAAGTTAGTATTTCTCAAAGAAAATATCAGCCCCTGATAGTTTTACATAATCCTAAGCAGATGTTAACAAACATGCGCACAGAATTGTATAAAAATATGTCCTGACCAAATTAGATATATTCTACCATTTCAAAATCAGCTCAACATTATTTTATTACTGGGATTCATTATGCTAACATATTAAAAGAGAAGAGAATATGGTTATGTCAACAAATTCAGATGAAAAAAAATTCATGACATAAGCCTATTACCAGAGTACAATTAAAAATGACCAATTTATAAATCTGTAACATTATTAAACATTATTATTACAATGGCCAACACTTAAACTATGCCGCTCATGTGCACTATTGTAAGAAACTTATATACACGTATTTATTTGAATCTCACACACAGTTCAAAAATATAAATCTGATATACAAATAGATAAGAAAAAACATCCAAATGGGGGGAAAAAGGTACAATAGCTATAAACAGAAACTTCCCAGATGAGGAAACGGGAGAGACCAAAAACCATGTCTTCAAAGATTCTGAACTTCGTAATAATTCACCAGATAAATATAAATTAAAGCACAAGGGTATGTCATTTCACATTTACCAGATGGGCAAAATTTGAAAAGTCTCCCATTATGAACTGTCGATGAAAGTGTGGACCAGCAGGAGGCGTTTCTCACACAAGGCTGGTGGGAATAGACACGTGTACAGTCACTTTGGTGCGCCATTGGGCATTGACCTGCCAATTCGAACCTGCCATTGTACCGCAATCCCCAAGCCAGCAGCTGAACTAGTCTGTACGCTGAAACATAGACAAGGACATTCATAGCAATGCTCCCACCAGCACCAATGCTGACACTGTGACTGCTGTTAACGCTAGCAGCCAAGCAGCGGGTTCTGAAACCCTAGATACTGTCACAGTCTTCTGGAGGCCTGGTTAAAGCGTGGCTCGCTGGGCCCCATTCTCAGAGTTTCGGATTTAGTAGGTCTGAGGTGGGACCAGAGAATTTGCATTTCTAACAAGTCCCTAGGGGTTCTGATGCTTCTGGTCCAGAGATCGCTACTGATATTGCCTACTCAGGACCCGTCACTGTTTTACGTGCTTTCTACTTATGAACTTCCTAAATCCTCACAAGGATGCTATGAACTAGACTCTTTTCATCTCTTTGTTACAGGTGGAGAAACTGAGGCACAAAAGGCAAAGCTAGCCATTCAACATCATCAGTCAGTTGGTGGTGAAGCTTGGGGAACTCGGGCCAACCGGTCCTGGGTCTGCGTGATTAACCAAAAGCATGTGGGGCTCTCTGGATGGACAGGTGCAGAAAAGCATTTCAAATGGGGAGAATGTCAAGCGAAGGCTTGGTATTTGGGACCATCTTGACATGTTTGGGAACTAGAAACAAGTCCAAGTGCCTAACGTTGAACACACGGAGCAGGGATAAAACCTGGAAGGGGTCAGAGGGAAGTGTGGGGGGTGAGGGTTATTGCACCCTGGGCTTGGTCTCCCGGGGTGGGGGGCGGGGGGTGCTCTATACTTTGTCTCAGAGACTGACAGGAGCCAGGAGGGACAGACAGAGAGAGACAGGATTCAGTGTGTGCCTCTAAGTACAAGGCTTGGAGAATGGCTTGGAGGGAGAGAGACTGGAAGGGGGAGGGGAGTTTGGAAGCTACGTACCCTGGCCCTGATGAGATGTGATGGCGGCTTGGACCACGTGGCTGGGAACAGGGCAGGGAAAGCGGGTGCGAGAGATAGTCAGGTACAGAGTCAGCAGGATCTGGTGGCCGACCACAGCGTTCAGGCTAATTCCCAGCTTCCTGACTTAGTCACCTTGGTAATGGTGGTGTGGTTCTCTGGGGCGCTAGAGAGAGAAACATGCACCAGTCAGAGCTGAATCTCATGTCTCTGCTGGAAGCTGCAGCGACTGCTCTTAAAAACAAGAACTGCTTGCGACAGCTTCCAGCTCCAGGAGTCCAGCTGACCTGGTTGGCATCGGAGCTCCAGCACTTACTCCCCGTGTGGGTCTTTGATGTGTGTCCTCTCGGAAGCTCAGAACAATCCCAAATCATGATTTTAAAAGAGGTGCATATTGGGGTTGGCACACGGGTTCGCTTCACAGATACCGAGTCCGCCTTGAGTGGGATGCCGACGGGAACATAAAATACCCCTGATCTCATGAGTTTATGTTCTAGAGGGGAAATGATAATATAAGAAAATTAGACAGTACCATATAGCCACCTGCTTAGCCATGAGTCCTGGGAGGAAGAAAAAAAGAAAACAAAAGAAAAGAAAAGAAAAGAGAAAAGGGAAAAGGAAAGGAAAGAAAGGAAAGGAAAGAGAAAAGAAAAGAAAAGAAAAGAAAAGAGGAAAGGAAAGGAAAGGAAGAAAAGAGAAGATAAGGGAAGGGAAGGGAAAGAAAGAAAAGAGAAGAGAGGAGAAGAGGAGAAGAGAAGAGAAGAGGGAAGGGAAGGGAAGGGAAGGGAAGGGAAGAAAAGGAAGGGAAAGGAAAGGAAAGGAAAGGAAAGGAAAGGAAAGGAAAGGAAAGAAAAGAAAAGAAAAAAGGAAAGGAAAGGAAGAAAAGAGAAGATAGGGGAAGGGAAGGGAAAGAAAGAAAAGAAGAGAAGAGAGAAGAGAAGAGAAGAGAAGAGAAGAGAAGAGAAGAGGGAAGGGAAGGGAAGGGAAGGGAAGGGAAGGGAAGGGAAGGGAAAGGAAAGGAAAGGAAAGGAAAGGAAAGGAAAGGAAAGAAAAGAAAAGAAAAGAAAAGAAAAGAAAAGAAAAGAAACGAGGGAGTTAGCACCAAAGAAAGGATGGGCTGTGGATTGAAATGATCGACCCTCGAAGGCCCCCACCCTGTAGGTTACAATCCTCCAAGGCAGAGGTGAGTCTTATTAATGCATCCCCCAGAGCCACACCGATACTCAGTGAAGGCTTATTGAACGGAACGAAAGTGTGTGTTCAGCAGTTTTCACCGATGAAAAATACCGAATCTGGGAAGAGCTCCGTGCTGGTGGCAGGGACGCAGGGTCTCATCACAGAGCTGGGATGAGTCTGTGCCACTCCCAGGCTCCCGAACAAAACCGCAACGACCTATTTAGCTTCCGAAGCTAAAATAAAGAAGTCACTCTGCAAAATGCACCCGACTGCGCTCGAAAACAGGAAGGTTTCTCTTAACATATTAACCGAATCACCTGCGAAACCGCCAAACATCACTGCAGCATGTGAAGCAACGCGATGCCTTGGAACTGAATAATTTATTCATACATTTGCTGACAATGTGCATTTCTGACACCCCATTGTTTTCGATCCTGCATCATTTCCTGGTGCAATGTGGTCACTCCTCTGCCATGTCAGATCAGAAGTCTGCTTCATTTTGAGCTCTCGAAAATTACAAGAGAGATATCCTGAGGATGCCGTCTTTATATACCAGGAGCAACTAAATTTTGAAGAGAGGTGAACACTTACTTTTTTAAAATCTTCACTGAGGGGGCTCCTGGGTAGCTCAGTCGGTTAAGCATCCGACTTCAGCTCAGGGCATGATCTTACAGTTCGTGAGCTCGAGCCCCGTGTCGGGCTCTGTGCTGACAGCTCAGAGCCTGGAGCCCGCTTTGGATTCTGTGTCTCCCTCTCTCTCTCTGCCCCTCTCCTGCTTGTGTTCTGTCTGTCTCTCTCTCAAAAATAAATACACATTAGATTTTTTTAAAAAAAGACATAGAGAAGTAAATAAACTTAAAGCAATAAATAAATAAAAGTTAAAAATAAGTAAAGACTTCACTAAAATGAGCAAGAGGAGTTGGTTAGCACACCGATGGCGGACTTTGCTAATGGATACATACATAGGGGATGTTCTGTATGTCGAAACCATGGTGGGTGGTTGAGGCAGAGACAGTCACAACTCTCTCCCTGCCGGGAACAGCATCCCCTCTGAGCCACCTCATTCTTGCAGTAAACCCCACAGGTAGGTACTGTGGTTATCTGCACAGAGTAGGAAACAGGGGTGTAGACGGGGTTAAAGGCGCCAGTGGAAGGGCCTAGACGGTGCGAATAGTGCTTCCCATGGTTCCTATGTTTACTCGGTTAGGAGCGTCTTCACCCTCAGGCTCCAGGCTCCAAGTCGTCAGCACAGAGCCCGAAGCGGGGCTCGAACTCACAGAGCTGTGAGATCATGACCTGAGCCGAAGTCTCACTTTGGCATTTCCCCAGACCTCAAAGTGGTGTCCTGACCATTTTCAGTGACTGGAGAGGCGGAGGAAGCGTAGACTGAGGAGCGATCTGGTCTTCACTGCATGGCTATTACTTATCCTCGCTTTCTTTAAAATGGAATCTGTTCTTCCCACTAGTCCTGGAAGGAAATGACCTTACGGTGTTGGCCCCTCCAGTTTAAGAATGAGGAAATAGAAACTCAGCATGTTCGGTGACTATTCAGGGACTAGGTCAAGTCACAGAACCATCACGGGGCTGAGCTGTGACCATGAATTCTGTGTTTAAGGGCAAGCACGCGCCCCCTTTCGTGCCGGAGAAAATATGCCCGGGGGGGGAGATCCCCCCACGCCCCCACCACCCCCTAGCCACCCCCCCACCCCCGCTGTCGCTCACCATATTCAGGAGCAGGCCAGACCACTGAGAACTGTGTTCCCGGATAGCATGATCATGGCCCCTCTGCAGAATCGCACTTCGTTACATAACCTTTTGTCCTTTCCCAAAGAGGTCCTTAAAAAAACAGAGGTGGCGTTTTATGTATTACTGAATTGTTGTGGATATTGCTCACGCAGAGGGTCCCCATCGGCACAGCCCACGAGAGGACTTCTGTCAGGCCTCACTGCCAGAAAAAATAAAAGGAATCCGGGGCGCCTGGGTGGCTCGGTCGGTTGAGCGTCTGACTTCAGCTCAGGTCACGATCTCACAGCTCTGTGAGTTCGAGCCCCGCATCGGGCTCTGTGCTGATGACTTAGAGCCTGCAGCCTGCTTCAGATTCTGTGTCTCCCTCTCTCTGTGCCCCTAACCCACTTGCGTTCTGTCTCTCTCTCAAAAATAAACAAACATTAAAAAGATAAGATAAGATAAGATAAGATAAGATAGATAAGATAAGATAAATCCACGCCTCTCCTAGTCTTTTAGCTAATTGTCTTTTTCTTTGCCCACTGAGATCCAGAAACAAGTTTGCAGTGCACCTGTAACCAGTGTACCAAACTTGAAAAGTAACAACTTTTTTAAAGTTTGTTTGTTTGTTTGTTTGTCTTTGAGAGAGAGAGAGAGAGAGAGAGAGAGAGAGCACAGGCAGGGGAGGAACAGAGAGAGAGGGAGAGAGAGAGAGAATCTCAAGCAGGCTCCATATTGTCAGCACAGAGCCCCATGCAGGGCTTGAAGTCACGCACCGTGAGATCAGGACCTGAGCCAAAATCAAGAGTCTGACGTTCAACCGACTGAGCTGCTCAGGTGCCCTGAAAAGTAACAACATTTTCTCAGCTTTGGGGAGCTAACCATTTCCAGCATGAATGGATAGCTCTGACTATTTCCCTATGTTAAATTTTCCTTTGCCACAGCCTGCCTGTGAACGATAGCTTCACGTCCTATACTCACTTCTATAAGCTACCTTGCTCTCCTTTGGGCATTGGGTTGGGTTACATGCATGAATAAACAATACCTTCCATGAAACAAACCACTCCCCAGAAGCAGATCCAGGGCGGGGAGACATCTCCCCCAGAGTCTCCCAGAGAACTAACCTATAACACAGTGACTGCAATAATAAACATGATTCATAATTAATAAGTGATGGCATGTTGTGAGCTCACGATGTGCCAGCTGTATTAAATGCTTTCTACGTGGTTCATCCTCATAATAAACTTGGAGGTGGAAACTATCATCCCTTTTAATAGATAAAGCAGCTGCACGTTAGGGAGATCGGAGCATGCCCCGGGGTGGTCAACTGGGGAGGGTGAAGCTGGGGTTCCAGCCCAGATCTGTCTGCCTCCAGACCCCACTTCTTCTCCACAAGGAGAAACTGCCTTTGCATTTCAGACTAAATCCGCCTCCCGAAAGCTGAGCGAGAGGGTGACGCGGGAGGAGGGGAATTGCCACAGGGAAAGTTCCATTCGGTTCCCCGTTTTCAATTCTGTTGCTTTCAGCCCCCTGAGATGGATGGCGTGACCTGGTAATATGTACTGTATTCTCCACTCTGCAGTATTGTTAATTAAAAAAGGCGGGGGATTTATGAGTTTTGCACGGCCCTGTTTCGTAGCTGCAGTGTGGAGGGCTCCCCAGGGAAGCAGCCCCAATGTGCTGCCTTTTCTGTAGGGTCAGCACACTTTGCACCGAATTGGCCCCACGGAGGGATGAATGAGGCCCGGGCCGAAATGGCATCCCAGGTAATTGTCACCAGCACCCAGGAGACAAGGCAAAAATTGGTGACGGCGTGGAATTTATAGCTCAAGTTGGGTTTCTCGAATGGGTCTCAGGACGGCCCTGCCAGGTAGGAACAACTCACTCTTCCTTTCTCTATTTTAGGTGCGGTGCATTTTCAAAACAGCATAGGACCCCTGCAAAGAAATCGGAATGCACAGACAAGCAAAGCCGCATTAACATTTGCAGCCTCTTACCCTGGCCGATGGTTACTGTTATCAGATCACATCCTTCCAGATCTTCTCCTGTGTACACAACATTAAGAAACCGAAAGAAAAGGATGCTACTGTGCCTGCCCTTTTGAGAGCAGCTATTTTCTGTGAAAGGAATATATATGCTGTGAGCATTCATTCACGCCGATAACTTTTCCACCGCAGCGAAGGTGAGAGATTGTTGGCTCACATCACTCCCCTCTACCTTCTACGTAGCGGCTTCATAGGCTAAGCGACTAGATACCAGGTGGTAGATTTGGTATCGGTTTAAATAGCTTTCCACTTATCGTTCGACACGAGAGCTAGCTTGCACTCATGAGCGAGCGGGCAACCACCTGGCTGCCGTGGGCATCTGAGTGTGAGGCCCCGTTCCGTTGCATCTTCGGAAGACGGTACGAGTTCTCTGTGGCTGCTGAGAACCAGTGACCGCTCCTGTGGCCTGAGCCAAGATGCACTTACGGTATCAGAGTCCCGGGAGTCAGATGTCTGCTGTGCCTCACCGGGCCAACCTCAAGGTGCGGGCAAGGCTACACACCTTCCAGAGGCTCCAGGGTGGAATCCGTCGCCTTTCCCCTCCCAGCTTCTGGAGGCCACTGTGTTCCTTGGCTTGAGGACCCTTCCACTACCTTTGATCAACAACACAGCATCCCTTGGATCCTGCTGCCATCGCCACCCTCCGATCAACCATGGGAATGTTCTCCCCTTTTAAGGATTTATGTGATCAACGGAGTCTGGAGAATTTCTCCAGATGGAGGCCCTTGACCTTAATCACATCTGTAAACTCGGAGGTTCTGAAGGTTGGGACACGGACCTCTTTGGAGGTCTCTGTTCTCCTTAGCTCCCACTGCAAATGGCACGCCATCTGATGGCCATCACTTATGTAACTAGTCCCCTGTGGATGTGTATTTAGGCTGCAGCCAACATTTTGGCTTTATAAACCGTCCTTCATCAAGAGTAGAATAACTAAATCTTTGCTTATCTTTAATTGTTTCCTTAAAGGAAATTACTAAAAGCAGGATTTCTAGATTAGAGCATACGCCCACTTGCAAAGCTTTTCTACATGCAGTGCCCAATTATTTCTTGAGTACCTACTTTGTGCCAGGCATTGTTCTAGACAGCAGGAATTCGTTAGTGAATAAGACGGCCAATGTCCCTGTCCTCCTGTACAGTTTATATTCCTTGGGACACCAACAGCTGATTACCTTTCAGCAATACCTAAACCGCCTCTGATACTGATTTGCCCATGTCCTTTCTTTGATTCACGTCTCAGTTAGTTAGGCATCCGACTCCGGTTTAGGGCATGATCTCACAGTTCATGAGTTTGAGCCCTGCATAGGGCTCTGGGCTGATAATGCAGAGCCTGCCTGGAATTCTCTCTCTCTCTCTCCCTCTATCTCTGCCCCTTCCCAACTTGTGTGAACATGGTCTCTCTCTCTCTCTCTCTCTCTATCTCTCTCTCAAAAATAAATAAATAAGTTTAACAATATGTAAAGGGTGGGGTGCCTGAGTGGCTCACGCCGTTAAGCATCTGACTTCAGCTCAGGTCACGATCTCACGGTTTGTGGATTCGAGCCCCCCATCGGGCTCTGTGTTGACCGCTTGGAGCCTGGAGCCTGCTTGGGATTCTGTGTCTCCCTCTCTTTCTGCCCCTCCCCCACTTCCACTCTCTCTCTCTCTCTCTCTCTCTCTCTCAAAAATAAACATTAATTTTTTTTAAATATATAAAGGATATTTATTTAAACATAATGTAGTTAATCAACTAAGCCAAAATACAGAGGAAAATGCATTTTGCCCACATTCAGAAATTCCGTGGCCCAAGATCCAGTTTTGCTATATACTAGCAACATGAACTTAGAATGTCAGATCCATGGGATGGAAATGGAGTGCATTCTATGGGTTAAGCAATTTTTTAATCATTTTGTCTATTATCTCCATTCTCAGAGACACTCCGTGAGTTTAATACTCTTAAAATGCCATTTTGCATAGGAGGAAATTGAGGCACAGACAGGGGAAGTAACCTTCCCAAGGTCCTACAGCCAAGAAACACTGGAGTCAGGATTCAAACAAGCCAGTCTGAGCCCAGAGCCTGAACTCATAACCATCATGATCCTTGTTATGGGTAGAATTTTGTACCCCAAAAATATATATTTAAGTTACACGCCCCGGTACCTCATAATGTAACCTTAAATGAAAATAAAGCTGTTGCAGATGCCATTGTTTAAAATGAGGTCATACTGAATAGGGTGGGCCCCTAATCTGATAGAACAAATGGCCCTACCAAGGGGAAGTTTGGACACAGAGGTAGACATGTGCACAGGGGGAACATCACGTGACCATGAAGACAAGGTCTACAAGACAAGAAAGGCCAAAGATGGAAGAAAATGGCCGGAAGCTAAGAAGAGACAAGGAAGGAGCCCCTTTACCAGGTTTCAGAGAGAGCACGGCCCTGATAATGCCTTAATTTCACACTTATTTTTTTTAATTTTTTTTAATGTTTATTTTTGAGAGAGAGAGAGACAGATTGCGAGTGGGGGAGAGGAAGAGGGAGGGGGAAACACAAAATCCGAAGCAGGCTCCAGGCTCCAAGCGGTCAGCACAGAGCCTGATGGGGGGCTTGAACCCACAAACCGTGAGATCATGACCTGAGCCGAACGTGGACACTTAACCAACTGAGCCCCCCAGGCATCCCTAATTTCACACTTTTAACTTCCAGAACTGAGACAGAATTAATGTGTGTTGGTTTAAGCCACCCGGTTTTGAGTACTTTGTTGTGCAATAGCCCTAGAAAATGAAAATAATCTTCAATTGCCTTGTGAAGGAAAATGAGGTTACTTTTAGCTCATAGACAATGTGACTCCTGTGACTGACCACGTGTTTTTCTTTCTTTGGTTGACAGGAACTTCAGAACAGTGTACTCATCACAGAACCTCAGGGAACATAGTTCTGTGGTCCGAATGCCCCTATCTGGATTCTAACATTCCAAATTTATCTCACATTTATTCCATCATCGTTATTTGTAGAAAATCTTCCTGCGTTGTGTAAAGTTTTTGTTGTTTTTGTTGTTGTTGTTGTTTTTTATTTACATCTAAGTTAGCATATAGTGCAACAATGATTTCAGGAGTAGATTCCTTAGTGCCCCTTCCCCATTTAGCCCATCCCCCCACCCACAACCCCTCCTGTAACCCTCTGTTTGTTCTCCACATTTAAGAGTCTCTTCTGTTTTGTCCCCCTTCCTGTTTTATTTTTGCTTCCTTTCCCTTATGTTCATCTGTTTTGTAGCTTAAAGTCCTCATATGAGTGAAGTCATGTGATATTTTCCTTTTTCTGACTAATTTCGCTTAGCATAGTACGCTCTGGTTCCATCCATGGAGTTGCAAATGGCAAGATTCCATTCTTTTTGATTGCTGAGTAATACTCCATTATATATGTGTGTGTGTGTGTGTGTGTGTGTGTGTGTGTGTGTGTGTATACAAATCACATCTTCACCTGTCAGAATGGCTAACATTAACAACTCGGGCAACAACAGATGTTGGAGAGGATGCGGAGAGAGAGGCTCTCTTTGGCACTGTTGGTGGGAATGCAAGCTGGTGCAGCCGCTCTGGAAAACAGTACGGAGGTTCCTCAAAAAACTAAAAATCGAACTACCCTACGACCCAGCCATTGCACTACTAGGCATTTATCCAAGGGATACAGGTGTGCCGTTTCGAAGGGACACATGCACCCCCATGTTTGTGGCAGCCCTATCGACAATAGCCAAAGGATGGAAAGAACCCAAATGCCCATTGATAGATGAATGGGTAAAGTTTTTTTTTTAAGCCAACTTCAAATTACACCCTACCTAGCCACTAAAATGTGTACAAACACAGATTGAGAAAAAGTTCTAGACAGGCAAGACTTGTTGAAAGTCACTGGTCATTTGCAGTAGGCGTCAAGTTCGAACCTGGCTGGTTGTACTTCCAGTTCAGTGGAAACCCTTCACCACCGAGCCTCTGGGACACAGGAAGACTCCGCCAAACTCCTCTGTCTCCAAGCTTCTGCCTATCTTCCCTGGCCCACACACCTGTCCTGGCTGGAAGATCCCACTTCGTGCTGAACCAGTCTTGATTCAAGGTCCTGAGTTGACCTTGACTGAGGCAGCTCGAAGTGCCCTGATAGTACAGGTGATCCAGGTTCTAGATACCTGAGATGGCCTCCTTCCAGAACCCAAGATCCTTCCACTCTGTCCAGGCTGATTTTTAACAAGCGCTAGTGCCCGCAAGGAACTCCCACACAGACACAGCCACCGAGGTGGTGGGAGACCATAAGGTAATGGAAAGAGTGTCAATATATCTATATATCTCTATATAGGCTTTGGCCTCATTTCTCCTAGTAGTTGGGTGATCCTGGGCAAATCACTTTGCCTCCTGCATTTACTTGGTTCCTCATCTGTGAAATGGGAAATCTACCCCAGAGGCAGGCTGAGCCGGGGGCAGGTCCGGGTCTTGCCCGCGTGCGACACATAGTGAATGGTGGCCCCTTCTTAATGCCCTGCTTCTTGCCTCTGTCATCCAGCTAATTGCCTCGGCCTCAGGCCGACCAGGACGAGCTCTGCACCCATGATGAATTAGAGCCTACTTCTCTCGTTCTCTGACGCTTTCCTCCATGGCAGCATGACAGAGATTCGGGAGCTGGAGACAAAGGCCGCCCTGGGGTAGGACAGAGCAGAGCAGGAAGAGAAGCCAATTCCTTGCCTCTCAAACCAGCTGTCATCATCTCGGCTTGTCTCCACTGATGCAAGAGACTTGGGAGGTTCTGGAAGCATAACCCATCAGCCTGGCCGGTGCAACATGTCCATCTCTCCCTAACTTGCTCTCTCTTTGTTGTTGTTAGGATGGACGTGTGAGCTCTGAATAGTCCCAGCAACCAGGGTTCAGCAGTTTATCAAAAAAAAAAAAGGGGGGGGGGCTGACATTTCATCCTGAGCATTTTATTTCTCTCGAGGGCACAAAGAGCTCAGAAAGATTGTTGATGCTTCCATTTTGAGAGTGGTGGTCCGGCTTCGCTCTCACAGGTGATGCTGGGGTCTGGAGCCGGCGCTAGCCTGGGAAAGAGGAGGCTGGCAGCTAACGGTCCTCAAGGACCTGTGTGGCCCAGGCTGGACGTGCCCGGAGCCCCCCGCCTCACCCCCCTCCTGCACATCGGATGGGCGTCGTCTCCTGGGCACAGGTGGGCAGGCTCGAGCCTCTGAGTCACCCATCCCACCTGTCCCACTACTGGAAATGAAGTTTGGTTCCCAATGTATCACTTTGGTCCACATGAAATTCTCCTGCAGACAAAAGAACGTAGGCTCAAGTGAGTCTGGGCAAGCCGTAGAGACTCTCTGAGCTTCAGTTTCTCAACTTTATAAGTGAAATATTTATCCTGGCCCTGATTGCTTCTGGAGGCACTGTGCCCCTCGGTCAAAATCAACTGAGTGACCATATTATCGTTTACCAATCCCTTGGTGCTGGGGATCCCGGAGGCGCACACACTTTGGGAGATTCACTAGGGCTCGTTATGCGACTGTCCTCCCCGCTAAGATTTATTGCAGTGTCATAGAGAGAATGCACAGCCAGAACGCAAGGGGAAGAGACACAGGCAGAGTCTTTAGGGACCCACATGAGGCTTCCCCATGCCCTCTCCCTCCCATGAGGGTCGTAGAGAACATGTTCTTCCAGCCACGAAAACGCAGCGACCTGTGGGTCATGTGCCCACCCAGGGGAATCCACTGGAAGCTTGGGCTCGGGGTTTTATTACGGCCTGGTCACACAGGCACCGGCTGCCGAGCACATGCTAAATTCCAGCCTTTCTGAAAGAAAACAGCGAACACCACACTGTTTCCACAGTCTAGGCACAGTGAGTACACTTAGCAGGGAAAGTGTTCTATCACTGTGGGGAACCGAATACCAGCCAAGTTCCAGAGGCCAGCCGAGGGCCGACCTTGCGAGAAAGTCTTTCTTGGTTTTTTTAATGTCTATTTATTTATTTTGAGAGAGACAGAGAGAGAGGGAGCACGCACATGTGCCTGAGTGGGGGAGAGGCAGAGAGAGAGAGAGAGAGAGAGAGAGAGAGAATCCCAAGCAGGCTCTGCACTGTCAGCACAGAGCCTGATGCAGGGCTCGAACCACAAACCGTGAGATCATGACCTGAGCCGAAATCAGGAGTTGGACGCTCAACCGACTGAGCCCCCCCAGGGGCCTTACAAGAAAGTCTTTCTACAAACATCAGTCTCTGCTCTGAAACTGTCTTCTGCCCTCGTGACACGGATGCGAGTAGATGTGCTTTACCCCAGGAGAGCAAGGATATGGGGCATCCAGACATTTGACCACAAAGCTGTGCATGAAACACTGTCTTGCCTGAACAGCCTGGATCTATCCCGGCTCGTTCCGTCTCATGCATGCTCTCTCGATGGGCAATTTTCAAAATCAAGTTCTGATCCCCTGTGAGTGTTATCCGAAAGTAAATCCCCGTATCTAGTGCTTAGGCGGAGGCCACACATTGTTTTTAGGGGAACAGTGACTCAAAAATGAAGGCATCAGTGAAAAATCAATTCATGGTGTTATGTGCTTTGTATCGGGTTGTGCATCTTTAACTCTGACGATGTAGTCAAATCACCACGTTGGAAAGTTTAATATCGTGAACAGCCCAGCAAAGAGGATATTAATTAGTATTTCGAGCTATCTGCAGCCCATTAAATCTGTTGCTTATTAAAGGCAATATAGTTTCAAGTTCAAATGGCTTAAAATAATGAGCAGAATTCATTTTCAGTTCATTAACACAGTTGTCAGTATTCCTGGACAGGTGGTAATACAGTGAGTTCTACCTGTCACAGACGCAGCTGCTGAGCTCAGGAAAGACCCTTCCCGGGTCGCTCCGCCCTACCCAAGCTTGTCACACGTCTTAGCAATGCGCTCTCTAATTCTCTGATCTTTTGACATTGTCGTTCCCTGGTAAAAGAAATTTAATCAAAATATGTATGCTGGAATTTTACTTAAGCAGAAATAATGACACTCATAAATTCAGGTTTCTATGTGAGCATATTCATTAGAAATGTGCATAATCTCAAACCTGGCCTCTCTGTGGAGGCAAGACACCCCCAGGGAATTTGGGGCAAGCAGGCACGGTGGGCTCACCCCCCTTCTCCCCCATCCCAGGGGTGCGACTCTGCAGCTCTAAACCTAAACCCACTGGAGGGGTAACCTGACGGCGGGGGGAGGGGACATCCGAATGCACAGTCCGCTTCTGCAGAAGCATTTCTACCTTACGGGTCTGTCCCAGCCTGGTGTGTGTGTGTGTGTGTGTGTGTGTGTGTGTGTGCATGTGTGTGTATTTGGTGAGGATTAAGTGAAATTATTTTTATGTATTTATATATAACTTTCATATATAATTTATATAGACAAATAATTTCATCTCTCCATCTCTTTGTATACGTATATATATGAGAGACAGAATACATATATATGTAGTGGGTGGAATAGTGAAACCCGCCCAGAAGGTACGTACTTTCTCATCCCCAGAATCTGTGAAAATGTGACCTTATTGGAAAAATGATCTTTGCAGATGTAATCACATTAAGGATCTGGAGACGAGATCATCCTGGATTATCCACTTGTGCCCTCAATCCAATGACAAGTGTCTTTATGAGAGAAAGGCAGAGGGAGATTTGAGACAGAGAAGAAAAAGCCATGTGCAGACAGGCAGAGATTGGCCGATGCTGCTGTAAGCCAAGGGTCGCCAGGGGCCACCAGATTTGGAAGTTTTGAAGGAGGCTTCTCCCTCAGAGCTTTGGCAGTGAACATGGCTCTGTGCACACTTTGATTTCAGACTTCTGGGCTCTACAACTGTAGGAGAATAAGTTCCTGTTGTTTTAAACCACACGTTTGTGGCGATTTGTTGTGGCTCAAGGTGAGTAACACTATTTATATATATTATATCTTATATGTACATATGTATGATACTATGTAATATATATAATACTATCTCCATAGATTATAGATTATATATACATATATATGTAATGCTGTATATAATATATAAGATTATAGTATTTGTATATGTTATATGTTATTCTATATAATAAATAAATGCATATATGTATAAATGATATACTATATAAATGTATACCTATAACCAGAACAGGCCTGGGCACACTGTTTTTTTCCAGAAAGTCAATAAATGCTGTTTGCCGCTCTACCCCTGATCTGCCCGGACTAAGTTCCCTGATATGAAAGTGGTTCTGAAAAAGCAGCACCCTCCTATACAAATGCCCGTTATCTAATGTCACTGTTTGCACCAAAAAACGTCCCTTTCAAAGTCTCTTCTCCTTGACCTCATCCATTAGGGGTTGAATCCTGTCCTCCAAAATTTCATGTGTGCAAGTGTTACCCCCCAGCCCCTCAGAATGTGGTTGTATTTGGAGATCGGGTGTTTTTTTTTTAATGTTTATTTACTTTTGAGAGAAAGAGAGACAGAGCGTGAGCGGGGGAGGGGCAGAGAGAGAGAGAGAGAGGGAGACACAGAATCCGAAGCAGGCTCCAGTCTCCGAGCTGTCAGCACACAGCTCGATGCAGGGCTCAAACCCACAAACCGTGAGATCATGACCTGAGCCGAAGTCAGACGCTTAACCGACGGAGCCACCCAGGTGCCCCTGGGAGATCAGGTTTTTAAAGATGGAATTAAGTTACAGTGATGTTATTAAGGTGGGTTCTAACCCAATGTGATTTCTAAGAAGAAGCGGGGGTGCCTGGGTGGCTCCGTTGGTTAAGCGCCTGACTCTTGATTTCAGCTCGGGTCGTGATCTCCAGGTTTGTGAGATCGAGCCCCACATTGGGCTCCGTGCTGACATTGTGGAGCCTGCTTGGGATTCTCTCTCTCTCTCTACCCCTCCCCTGCTTGTGTGCTCTCTCTCTCTCTTACTCTCTCTCTCTCTCAAAATAAATAAATTTTAGAAGGGGTGGATGAGGACATAGACCACACACAGAGCGAAGATGGTGTGAGACACGGGGAGAAAAGGGCCAAGGAGAGAGGCCTCAGAAGAAAGCAACACCTAGACCTTGGACTTCCAAGATCCACTTCTGCAGAAGCGTTTTTTTGCATATTTATAAATGATATAAATGGGAGACAACAAATGTCTGTGGTTTGAGCCCCTAAGCTGTAGCGCTTTGTTACACGGCCCTCGCAGGCTAATACACCATGCCAGCAGTGAAGGAGGATCGAGTCTCCTGTCTCTGTGAGCCTGGTTTTGAGGGAGTGTTGCTAATGCCCATAAAGCTCCACACCAAAGACAGCATGGGGAAGGTGCTCGGAAAGCCCTCCTCAATGGCCCAACGTGGTCCAAAGACAAGGACCCACGAGGGAGAAAAAGTCCTTGGATGATTCGTTGCTTCAGTTACCTGGATTGGCATTAGGGCTGTAAAGACGACCTTGGGGGCCAGCCCTGCACCGCCACAATGCTGTGACTCTGGCATGCACTTAAACAGCCTTTGCCACACATCAGGCTCTGTGCTGGGCTCTTTCCGTATAATAGCTTACGTGATGCTTACACTGCATCTCCAAATTAGCTGCCCTTATGGGGAAGAAGAGACACAGAAGAGATACCAGATCGTGTGCACAGCGTCGCTGGGATGTAGCCCAGGCCGTCAGCCTCCCGAGTCTGCTTTTCGACACCACAGGAGGCTGTGGGTAATAGAGGCGCCTCGGCACATTCCAGTTCTGTCTCTCTCCGAAACATTTCCTGGTGGTTTATTGGTTGTTGTTATTTTTTCTCCCCTTAATCACCCAAGATCTGCTCGCTTGGAAACTGGTTTAAAAACAACAGATTTTGGGGGGCATCAACTGCTAAAAAGACATCAAATGGAAGGGAATATATTGGTAATAATGTTTCCTGTGGGGAACTCTAAAGATTTTTGAAATATAATGCAATCTTCTACTGTGACCTTTTCCAAAGCCCTGCAAAAAAAAATTAATAAAGAGGGAAAAGGAGGATAGAACTCTTTTATCATATTTGATTTGTATTGACTCTGGTGTCAGGGGGGTTATTGAGGGCCTCCCGTCCGGCTCGCTTGGTGAAGAGTCACAGTTGTAAATTTATCCCGTGTTTTATTTATTCCTTTTGTCGTTCCAAAGACACTAGAGTCACGGGACTCCAAGAGGGGTACTGCGCTCTACTCGTGGTTTCCATGAGGACGATTATTTTTCCAGAGCGTAGGGAAGGGTCTCTCTCTCTGCGCCTTTTACTTCCCCCTCCCCGGGGAGGTGCAGGGACTTCCCAGTTTGGTAAGATCAGGAGGAATAAACCGGGTATGCTTGGTTCGCCTCGGTCCCCGTCCTGCGTGGGTCCTCGCTGCCTTCAGAGAGCACCCAGCTCCTCCCCCCTGCAGCCTCCCCCAGCAGGTGACTATACAGGGACAGTTTTCATGCCCTCCGTCATGTCTTTTTGGCCTGTCTTTGGTGGCAGCTTTAACGGCCTGTACTCAGACAGCGTGGTCACATATCTGATCCAGGGCTCAGGGATGTCCCCCTCTAGGACACATTACAAGCCTTTCCCTTTTCTACCTCAGGGACTTCTCTGGGGCTGAAGGAACCTTGTGGCCAGCAATCTCGTGCAGCAGAAATGCCAAGGAGGTATAGCCGTGGAGGTCAATGGGGCCCGGAACAATCCAGCTTCCCTTGCCAGTGACAGCGGCCTTGATGAGACATCTTTACAACAGTTTCCTTCCTTCCCAAGCTTACTCCCCACACTCCCCATTTCTGTTTCCTGGGCTCTCCTTCCGGATAATCCACGGGCACCCAAGTCCTTGTCACAGTCCCTGATTTGGAGAGAACCCAGGTGAAGACACTTGGGCTCGGGTCATGATCTCGCAGATCGTGAGTTTGAGCCCCACATGAGCCGAGCACTCTCAGCGCAGAGCCTGCTGGGCATTCTCTCTCTCCCTCTCCCTCTCTCTGCCCTTCCCCTGTTCACTTGCTCTCTCACTCTCTCAAAACAAATAAACTTAAAAAAAAATAAAACAATAAAGTTTCTGTTTGGCCTCTGTATGAACCTGGCTTTATTTCTGAAATTGCTCAGACCTGGCAGGAGAAGATTTGTGCTCTTTTATTTGGGGGGGGGGGCGGTGGGGAAGGGAGGCACAGAGATCCTGGCACGTAGAGATGTTACTAAGTTCGTAGTCTGCAAACTGCCACTGCGTCAGTGACCCCAGCAGTGTGAGGGAAACACATGCAAAGAAATGTGGCCACCTCACGAGGCCACCTCTTACCTGTGCAACCTCAGACATGTCACAAACTCATCTGGGTAAGCATGAAATCAGATAAAGCGTATCAAGGAGACAATGTTGCCTTCCAAATGCTCACTTTGAACTAGAAGCACAGGCATAGGCAAGTGTGATGGCTTTGAGTTTGGCAAAAGAAGTTACATGGCCCCGCCCCCTGTATGAGATGTCGAGACAGCATGGAGGGGGTGGGTAAGTATCCGTGCCCCATGCCCTGCGCCCCGGGATCACTGTGGACCCTGACTCTACCCCTGTGTGACTCTACCCTTGGATAGCTTTGCAAAACATCTGTCTCCAGATCCTCATACCCACATCTCGAACATGAAGACACGGAAGTCCTTTTTTTGAAGTGGCATGAGATGAATACTATAAAAGAAAGTAGAGCAGCTAGCAAATGGCAAAGTCTTTGGCACACATTAAGCCCTGACTCAATGCTAGACAATGACATCAGTTATCTGTTGCTGTGCCTATGCATAGCTACACTCAATGGTTTAGAAAGACAAGAAACATTTGTCATTCCCCAGAGCTTCAGAGGGTCAGAGATCACTTATCCGGGTGGCTCTGGCCCAGAGTCTCTTGTGAGAATCCAGGCAGACGTCCGCTGGGGCTGCAGTTCCATCCAAAGGCTGGACTGGGGCTCGGGGGTATGGTTCCAAGATGGCTGCCCTCATGGCGGCCAGGTGCGTGCTGGCAGTTAGTGGAAGGACTCCAATCTTTGCCACAGCAATCTCTGCACAGAGCTGCTGAAGCATCCTCATGACCTGGCAGCTGGTTTTGTATACATATATGTGTATACATACCCATATCTATAACTATATTCTACGTGCATATTTATCCCATTATACTTTCAGGTAAAGTTTGAGGTCCTTGGTTCCAAGCACAAGAGTAGAGAGGAGCGAGGTGTCACTAGGGACGCCCCAGGATCCTTCATAACAGGTGCACTGGATCTGGGTAAGTGGAGAGGCAGCGGTAACATGCAAAGGCGCGGAGGAAAGCGGTAGGCACATTTGAAAGACAGGTGGAAAGACCAGTTGTATAAAAGCAAGGGTAACGTAGGCGCAGGCTGGAAAGAACACAGGGAGAAGAGAAAAACAGATGGGAGGTGGAAAACGGAGCGGAGAGGTCAATGACAAATTATTGGGAGCGTTTGAACAGGAGACCTACAAGATTGAAGCGGCAGTGACTAAGACGGTCTTGGGCACAGTGTCGTGGGCAGCTTGAAAAATACCAGAAGCAGGAGACTGCTCCACACTCAATATTCATTTGTTATGAGTAAAATGCACGTCATTCGGGGTAATAGGCACTAATTTACGTAGCGTCCCCTCAAGAGAACATATTATGCACTGCCTCCCATACAAGCTGTAATTAAGATATCATGGCACTTGTACAGGAAATGTCTGTGCGCTGACAGCCCAAGGAGTCTTCCCGGGACTTAGTGATTATAGCCAAGGCTGGGCACGATTTTGGTGGTTGTCACTTTGCCCACTTCTCTAGAATCGCGTCATCAGTATCATTTGAGGAGCTTACATCCGCACTGTGGTGTGTGAGGGTCTGCATCGACCCCCACAGCCCACCTGATGGTAACTGAACCTCGTTTCCTGTTAACCTGGTCCCACCTCATGACTCCCACAACGAGCAGGGGGGCAGCACACTGACGGGGGCAGGGATGGTGCTACCGAGAGGTGGACAGACTCGGGCTCAAAACTCGTCACTTAATACCTATCGTTTTCATGAACTTGTTTCTTTTTTTGTAAAAAAAAAAAAAAAAAAAAAAAAGGAGAAAGATAGAAGAACAACACCTGGAAAGACTGTAGTGAAGATTAGGTGACATTTACTCAGAAATTATCTAGCAGGTGGTAGATGGTCTTGTCCTTCCCGTGTGCTTGTCTTCTCGAGTCACATAACAGAGAATATAAACTCTGGCAAGCGTTAGGTATTATTCTCTGAGGAAGATGGCCCTAACGCAATGGTGGCCCCATATTGGGCACGTCTTGTCTCAGAAGAATACCATCGGTCAAGGGAGTTTTCCAGAACCCATTACAGTCCAGGCCCTCTCTGGTTTCTCCCACGTCGTTTCCATTTTTAACCCACTGTCTGGTGACCTTGGAATCCCCCCCTTAGACTCTGGTTAATAACATCTTAAGCACACTGTCTTGCGTCCAAGTCGGCTTTCAAATTCCACATATTTTTTTTTTCCTACTGGTGCTTAATCATCGCCCTCCCCAGAGTCTCACCTTTATTTGGCTTTCCTCTTCCAGACTGATGACTCAAAATCCATCCCCTGGTATAAAACAGAGTGACCATTCAGGAAAAACATGCCCCGTGACATGGGAGTCAAACCACCTCCTCTCAGGCAACATAGAAGGCAAGAAGTTTTTATGAAGCCGCTAAGAGGTTGGATTTGTTTGCTAGCCCAGGAAATCTTGTCTTTTCTGACTACAGGCATCAGAAGGTTAGATTTCATACTTACGTTACAATTAGCAAATAATCGATTCCTGATCCTAGGGCCAGAGAACGCCGCCGAGGCCCCCATCTACATGGGAGGGTTCTGCATGGTAGCATCCGGGTTTCACATCTAACTGGGAGTTTTACCTGGTGAAGGCTGATGGATTTAGGACCAGAATTATGATGAAAAGGAATCAGTTTGGATCAAGGGAAATGGTATTTAGTATGCAGTCTGAAAAACAAAGTACAAATGAACTGGGAAAACAGCTGAAAAATATCTCCAAGGGTCACAGGCGGGAGGGAGACGGCTGCGAGGAGAGCTGACGTCATGTGTGGTGAGAGCTGAGGCCTGGAACCAGTACCCGGCTTCTCTTCCCTGGGGTGCCCTGGGCCGCGCATGGGCTGGGACAGTGCTTCTCCGAACCACGGTTTCCCCTTCTTGTAAGACGGGGATCCCTCCATCTATCTCAGATTTAGTGCTGAGCCACGCACGGCAGAAAACAAAAGGACGACCCAGCACAGACATGCAAGACTTGCTTACGAGGCAAATTCTTGCTGACCTTTAACCTTAAACAGATGGCACACTCTTCGCGGACTTCTACAGGACAGTTTTCTTGTCATGCAAACAACTTACAAATTGTTCCAGCTGTTCCACAATCCCATCCAGGTCTGTGGCCAGGCAGATATTATGGTGCGCTCTAAATGTGTGTTACCTTTCTGTTAGAACCTTCCGCTCACAGCAGGGATTCTCCATTCTGAGGGCTCATTTGAGGGGCTGGGAACCAAAGATGATTTGTCGTTGGCTGTAGGACAGTCAGGGGTTGATTGTTCTATCAGGTGACAGCATGTGATTGGCTGCAGAGCACAAGCCAAGGACACCTGTTCCCACCTTGAGGCCCCCCCCCCCTCACTATTGCAGTCTCAGGAGGGTGCTGCGCTTTGATTTTCTCTTGCCTGTATAATATACAAGTATATTATTATATATAAGCATATAATTATTATACAAGTCCTCAGTAAATATGAGTTTGCTGTTACACCTGTACATTATTCTACAAGTATAATGGTACTCATGCTTTTATTATATATTATACATATCAAAATATATTAACATTATTGGGGCACCTGCATGGCTCAGTCAGTTGAGTGTCCAACATCAGCTCAGGTCATGATCTCACGGTTGGTGGGTTCGAGCCCCACGTCGGGCTCTGTGCTGACAGCTCAGAGCCTGGAGCCTGCTTTGGATTCTGTATCTCCCTCTCTCTCTGCCCTTCCCACATTCACGCTCTGTCTCTCTGTGTCTCTCAGAAATGAATAAGTGTTAAAAATTTTTAAAAATATATTAACATTATTATATGCTAGTATTAGCATTAATATCCTGTGTAATTATATAATATATCATATATAATAATACATATACACCATATACATAATTATATTTACTATATTATATATTATATATAATATATCATATGTTATATTGTATATTACATATACAATATAGTATTATATATATATACTATATATACATCATATATATTCAAGCATAATAATAAACTCACATTTATTGAGGACTTATAATGGGCCAAATATTGTTCAAAGATACTTGCAACCTGTAATTCTCTCATATCCATCATGTGAGGAAATTGCCATTATACTCGCTTTACAGATGAAGATACGGAAGCACGGGAAATGTCCAGGATCATGCAGCTGGTGGGGGGAATTAGAACATGAACCCAAGCTCTTTGTTCCGGAGCCAGCCCTTGTACCCTGTGGACCCTACCCTGCCTCCGTCTGTGTGTGAGGGGAAGGGAGAAGCAGCCCGCTCTTCAGACTTTGGAGAACAACAGATTTACCAGGAAGCATCATAAAATGCCAGCGTCTGGACCTGGCTCTGTGTATGGAAAGCGTGTGTCTCAGATCTAAGCATTTCATCGGCTCCTTTAGAAGTAATGTCGTCTATCTGTCACCTTCCCCCAATCCCTGTCTCCCACCTTCACTGCACATGCCATGAGCATGTTCCTGTTACCTGTCTTCTCGGGGCTTTTTATGTTTGCATAAACAGTTTCATAGCTGAATGCAGGAGTGTATGAGTTGCTACGCATTTATAGACTTCATCTACTTTTTTTTTTTTTAATTTTAATCACACTTTTAAGCAGTGCTTTGGTCAGAGAGGAACATCAAAATTATTAGGATGCAGATATTCATATTTTAAACTGTGGGGTCTCTGCATGTCAAGGTGCCTTTCTTCCACCACACCATGCATCATTAACTTACGAAAGCTGTTTGCCTGAATTTTTAAAAATGCATTTAAAGAAAGGGGGCTAGTTTATAGCATCTTAGGCCCAACTTGCCTTAATAATTATTTCAATACAATGATATCCCATATATATTTTTGCTTTTTTGTTTATTTTTTTAGGGGCGCCCGGGTGGCTCAGTCAGTTAAGGGTCCGACTTCAGCTCAGGTCATGATCTCGCGGTCCGTGAGTTCGAGCCCCATCTCGGGCTCTGTGCTGACAGCTCGGAGCCTGGAGCTTGTTTCAGATTCTGTGTCTCCCTCTCTCTCTGCCCCTCCCCCATTCATGCTCTGTCTCTCTCTGTCTCAAAAATAAATAAACGTTAAAAACATTTTTTTTAATTTATTTTTTTTAAATTTACATCCAACTTAGTTAGGATGTAGTGCAACAATAATTTCAGGAGTAGATTCCTTGTGCCTCTTACCCATTTAGCCCATCCCCCTTCCCACAATCCCTCCAGGAACCCTCTGTTTGTTCTCCATATTTAAGAGTCTCTTCTGTTTTGTCCCCCTCCCTGTTTGCATATTATTTTTCTTCCCTTTCCTTATAGTCATCTGTTTTTCAATTGATATCCCATATATATTTTTCAAGTCCTATACCCATCAGGCTACTTAGGAGGTAGCTCAGCCAGAAATGTTTGAATAACAAAGCACACTTCACGTTGACAATGGCCTTTTTCCTTGAACACGCCCCTCAGTCCCTTAATCAGCCCTCCTGGATTTTCCTTACATCCATTGTCTCTGAGAGTCTGAGGCAACTTTCTAATTAAAAGAGTTAATAGATGTAGAATTTCTGCTCTGAAAACCCAGTTTGGCATGCAGGGTCTAAGTCAGTCTTCAAGCATGGTTAGTATGTATCCTTCTCCGGATATCAAAATGAAATCAAGCAATTCATTACTGCTCTTAAGGAAATTTTGTTGTTTTTGATTTATATATACTTAGTTTCATTCTCTCTCTTAGGGAAACTTTGCACACCTCACCTACAGTCCGCTGCACATATTGTAAATTTTAAACCAGAGCAGCTTTCGCCTCTCCCAGGCCTCCTGACCCTGAGCTATTGTAACTCGAACTTTCCTGTGTGTTTGTTTCCAACCTACCCAGTGCCCGGAAGCTTATATGCATTATCACTTAACCTCACAAATCCCCACGTCATGAATTAGAAAACCAAAGCTGACAATCTTTTCTGTAACTGTTAAATAATTGTGTCAGTCGGGGCTCTACAAGAGAAACAGAAACAGCATGGAAGATCACAAGCAGGCTGGAACACCTTGGGAACAAACCATTGGGAGCGTCAGAGCCGGGTTCACCTGATTAGGGCAGGCCCACCAATGGTGATCTCCCTTTTGGTGAACTTAAAGTCAACTGACGAGCAACTTTAAGCATATCTGAAATGTCCCTTTGTACCTGGGGATTGTAGCTGAATTGATACATCAAAAAGTATTCAGAGTAATGGAGTATGCTCACATGATGTTAAATAAGTATAAATACTATCACACTTCATCACCTCTTATAAAGTGGTCTCCAGCCTTTATCTGCACAGAGAAAACACTTTAAAACATTATGCACGACCTTCTTGCTAACAGTGATTCACAGTAGAAATGATTTTGAAGGTTGCGGTAAAGGCGCTGATTGAGCCCGTCAAAACTGATAGGAAAGTTTTGCATAAATTGAGCAAACCTTTGTGCGGCTGAGGGTGCCATCATTCCTCTACATTATCTGGCAAAAGAGAAACGCGGAACCACGCGGAAATTAAGCGTGATGGGGTCTTAGAGGAAAATCTGCCATTTCAGGAGTGGTCAGCAAGCCAAAGAAGGAATACTTGTAAAAGATTCTTTGTTCCCATAGGATTTACTTTCTATTTCTTCAAGTCCAATAATCCCATCCTCTTTGATATTTTATGTGAGTATTTTCTCTCTTATCACCCTGACTATACGTCCTTCAGGGGCCTGCCCATTCTGTGTTCCCCAGAGCAATGTACTTTTTTTTTTTTAATTAAAACCACCTTGGGTATATGTTTCCTTACAAAGAGATCAAAAACAATGTAAAAACATTTCCAGGGGCTACAAAGGGCTCATCCCAAGCCAACGTAAAGAGGAAGGCAGAAAACTGACAAATATATATATATATGAGAGCTTCTAGAAAAAACAACAATACTAGTATCAGAAACAATAATGTGGGGCCATTTAAGGTGAGACCCAGCAGCTCTGCAGTCCTTGGCTGTGAGCAGTGCCAGTCTTACATTCTGGCACTGCAAGTGTTCCCTGGGGGGACCGCTACTCAGACCATCAAGGACGGGGCATGTGTGTTTAGGGCTGCATGTGTTTAAATGCACTCAGGTGTTTTGAAAGTTCCTCTGCAGAAACTGTTCTGGCAGGTGAAATCTCCTCATCTGGGAAGAAGTTACATCCCGTCCACGATGATACCAGAGAAATAACACCATCCATGCATTTGTGGTCCTTCTTTAGAAAGTGGGCTAATAGTCCTTAGCCACGGAATTTTATAATAGGTGTTAATTATTCGAAATACGTCAAGCGGTCGTCACAGGGGTGAGACGTTATGTGGGCTCTGTCCGCATTTGTGGTTATGATTTCCCCAGTTTAGGGGAATCTAGGAACTAAATCAGAAGGCTTTGAACAGAAGCTATGAGATTTCTCGGACCAGTGGCCCGCGGTGGGGGAAGGTGGGCACAGAAGCACGTGCAAAAGCCCTGCCTGCTTCAGGACCTGGTTCCCTGAAGCAAAATGAGGTGTGGGCTGGAAAACGAGCTTTCTCCAAAAGCACCTGCACAAGGGTGGCTGGTGACAGGGACGCCCGCCCACCGGTTTCTTACAAATGTGCTGGGTGAAATGACGTTGGGGTTCTATACAAAACGGGATTTCCCTGAAGCCTGCCTTCCTTCTGTAAGAGAGTGCACCGACGTAACCACCCTCTTTGGTGTAACCAAGCGGTGCCTAATAGTTGCTCTTGGGAGACACGGGCAGGTCCTGAGTTCATCAGGGGGCCCCTTCCTGTGAGCGGGTTAAACAGGCAAGCTGTGGAAGAGGACAGAGCCCGGAGACAGCCTCCTTGGGTCCTGGTGGTCTCTGGGCCAATGTCAAGGAATGCAGGAATCGAAAGCATTTCTAGAACACTCCATGGCTGCTGCCAGGAGCATCTTGCTGGGGGGATGGGGGTGGACAGGGCATCTTCTGAGGTGGACAAAGAGGACAAGATCCGATATAGCAGCACCAAGAGGAAGTTATGAGGCAGCTTCACATGCCTTGAGCTCATGTTCCGTGGGTCCCAGAGACCTTTGCTGTTGCTTCTCTGAAAATCTCTGTCTGTTCCTAAACGAAACTCGGCTTTCTTTTTCAAAGCCCAAACAACAAATTATTCTGTGTTTATGTGAGACGGTAGCAGAGAGCAGGCCTGACACGTCCCTTTGCGAGCTAGAGACCAAAACAGATCCTATAAACTCAGAGGTGGTGAGGAAAAGCCCCACAAACATGGCTGAGAGAGATGTATACACATACTCATGATGGTGTCGAGAATCCATAAAACTCGAGGCTTGATGGGCGTTCTTTTAAGCATTCAAACGTTCTTGTACTTGAACTCTTTTGTAATGTGACTATCAAATAATTTTCTAGTCTGGATTACACTTTATTTCCAGAGACACAGAACTGATTGCCCCCCATAAGGCAGCTCTAACAGTTGGAAGCTTTCTTTGAAGCCAAAATCTTAATCTCTGAGGTTTGGGGTCCCCAGCTCGTGTTCAACTTCTACATTTAGTTTTGTCTGGACCACGTCCGGAATTTCGGACTGCTTGGGGCGGGGGGTTTGGTCACAAAGGTATCTACTTCATAGGGTTTTTGTAAAGATTAAATGAGATAATCCATGTACAAAGTATTTAGCACCTGACAGAACGCATGGTAAACACTCACTAAATATTGGAGTTTTCCCTGAGTATTGTTTCCTGTGGCAGCTTGTCCAACATTTTAAGACCTTAATTATATAGATTATCTTTGGGGAATGCAATTTGAGATAGATACACACACGCACACACACACACACGCAAATCTACTCTCTACATGAATTTCTAAATATAAATATATACATGTATATATTCTATTAATTTGAGCCAAGTCACCAAGTCTTTACAGAGAATCTACTACTGGCCAGAGAATATGCGAGGACAAGGGTCAGCACAAAGATGAATAAAGCATAACCTTGGTCTCCCGTGAAACTTGGTGAGCACACTCATTATCTAGAATACAGAGAGGATTGGCACATAGACAAGACAGACGCGGAGTCTGACCATGGCAGTGGCTCTGTTTTTAAAAACACCTTTTAAGTTTATTTCTTTATTTTGAGAGAGAGAAAGAGAGAGAGAATGAGCAGGAGGGGCAGAGAGAGAGCAAGAGAGAGAGAGCACCCCAAGCAAGCTCTGCACTATCAGCACAGAGCGCAAGGCGGGGCTCAAACTCACACGCCATTGAGATCATGACCTGAGCCAAAGCCAAGAGTCAGATGCTCAACTGACTGAGCCCCCCAGGCGCCCCTGGTGGTGGCTTCTGAGCAGAGTCTCGGATAAAGAGCTCACGTCCAGGTGACTGTCTCCCACTCTCCAACGCCCTCGACAGTTCCCGGTCTCATCAAGCCGCAGACACTGCACAGAACTGTGCCTTTCCCTCCAGGACTTGCCATCCACAGGAGGAACACCAGTTACCGGGGTAAACGTCCGGATGGGAACCGGGAAATGTGAGATGCTGTCTGAAACTTACAATGAAGCAGGTAGCCCCGTGCAATGGACCAGATGTTTGTGTCCCCCGCTGAATTCATATGTTGAAATCCTAACCCCCCCAGTGTGATGCCATTAGGACAAGGGGCCTTGGGGAGCTAATCAGGTTATGAGGGCGGAGCCCCCGTGAATGAGATTAGTACCCTTATAACAGGACCCCAGAGGGCTTTCCTGCCTCTTGGTACCAGTGAGGACACAATGAGGAGTTGGCAGTCTGCAACCCGGAGGTGATTTCTCACCAGCACCTAAGCCTGTTGACACTTTGATCTCAGACATCTAGCCTCCAGGACGGGAAGAACTAAATGTCTCTGGTTTATAAGCACCCCAGCTCATGGGATTTTGTTACACCAGTCCAGAGGACTAAGATACTCCACGGCCCCGGGTAAGTAGGCAAAAGTCTCCATGCACGTTGAGGGTATGGATTAAATGCCTTCTAGACCCTCCCTCCAAGTTCCAAAGGCCAGACCTGCCTGGCTCCTGGGGGAGGAGGGGTGGTTCAGAGGAGGTCACAAAGATGCTGCCGGGGTGGGAGCAGACAAAGAGGCAGAAGGCAGAGAGTGGAGAAAGAACACGCAAGGACTGAGAACCTTACCTTGCAAATACTTGAGAGCTTGCAACTGTCTTTAAATCGATTTAAACCTGACTTGGGAGCCGCTCTCCCGGCTTGGAAGAGGGCGCAAATTTGAATCCGTCATTACCGAGGCTCCTTCAGGCTCCCAGGTCAAAAGGAGGACACATGCCTCTGTTTCTGTTCAGAGGCTGAAACTAGCAAAGGACGTTAACTTCACACAATTCTCTTTAGTCTTGCAACACCAACAGCCTCTAAACAAAAGAGTGGCCCAAGGGCTTAAATCAAGGTGAGGAAAAACACAAGAACAAAGAATAAAACACATGTTAATATCCTGGACAAATATTACATTGAAATTGTAAACCAGTTGTGCTGGGGGCGGGGGTGGGGGGCTGCTGGCACTCCAGAGAGCTGTTACTTGGGGGTCTTGGTGGGCTTCTGTGAAGGGATGGGGCCCAGGGGTCTTTATCTATAGCCTACCTCATTTTTCTCTTCCGATGGAGCCGTTCCTCTTCTTTCGACTCAGTGTTGGGAATGCCCAGGTTTGCCTGCACCTTACTCTGGCGGGGGCGGGGCGGGGGGCAGGGGGCGGGGCTTCACTAGCGGTACTCCATCCTTGTTGTGAGAATCACACACGTAATAACTGGGAGCCATTCAAAGACATGCCAAGCTCTGTTCAGTTCTATGCAGAAGTCTGCAGGCTGGGGGCGCCTGGGTGGCTCAGTTGCTTAAGCGTCTGGTTCTTCATTTCGGCACAGGTCATGATCTCACAGTTCATTGGATCGAGCCCCTAGTTGGGCTCTGTGCTGAGAGCATGGAGCCTGCTTGGGATTCTCTCTCTCTCTCTCTCTCTCTCTCTCTCTCTGTCTCTGTCCCTCCGTCCCTCCCCTACTCACACTGTCTCTCTCGGCTACAACTCTAAAAATCTCTCTAAAAAAAAAAATTCCGTAGGCTGGAGTGTCGGCCCACCTTATCTCCAATTACATACCCAATATACCTTCGCTCCATTTCTCCACAAATTCCAGCACCTCCTTTCTTCTCCAAGGAAACTCTATTTCTGCTTCAGCCAGGAGACTTTTTCATGTGTCTCTCCGGTCAGTGAAGCCTCATAGGTGACTCCTGCCTTTCCTTGGTTCCAAACCGCGGGTTCTTTCTCCTCTGCTGTGACACAGCTTACTCCATTGTTCTAATCTCGGAGGTTCAAGGATGTCTCAGGGGCAGCAATTCCAGCAAGACTGGCAATGTGTGGATGAACACAGGACCTTCGATCTAAGCAACGATAGAGTGTGGAGAGACAAACATCTCCATCTTGGGGGTTAATCGTAGATGTTGAACACTAGGACGCGTTTTGAAAAAGTAAATAATTTTACGATGCTGTTATGTATTCTACCAAATAAAACTCTTTGCTAAAAACCATAAAAAAAATGGAATGCAAGTATACTCTCAGCACAATTCCAATCAGGATAATTACTGTGTTATCTCTGCAGAGGAATATGAAATTATATGGGAGCAATAAATTGTTCAGCTATCTTTGAGAATTCAGTTGGGTCCATCAGAAGTAAAAGAGAACCTACAGCAGTCTGGATATATTGGAAAATGAAATATAGACATAGTACTATATTCTGAAAGAGACCTTAGCCATTAGATGGAATACTGTTATTCTGGAAGAACTGAACTTATTAAATTGGTCATGGAGATCCCAAATGAGAGGTTAGAAGACACAAGACACGGTCCTGGAGTAATCGTTTTAGGAAACAACAAGAGTGTTAATTTCACATGATTTTTCCAAAGAAACCCGAAGCTAGCTCGTTGGTAAAGGCTAAGATGAATTGTGTGGCCCCAGCACATTCTTCTCCCTTCTTTGGCCTCATTTTCCTTATTAGCCAACCAAGGGGTCTGGACTAGGGGACACCTAGAGTCTCTTCAGGACCCAACGTCCACAGAATGAAGGACCTGTTAATAATTTTCCTTGGAAGGTGGGGCCCTTACAGAAAATAAACCATGTGGCCTTCAGCAAGCCACTTAATCTCCCCAAAGTGGAAGTTGGGGAGAGGTTGTGTCTGGAAGATTTCATGAGGAAAACACCTGCACCCATCCTGTCTAAATCTGTCGGACCCTAAATAAGGACTGCTAATTTTTCAGAACTGTTTTTAGAGTTGAATAGACCTATAATAGCATAGGGCCAGGGGTCCTAAGGTGTCCTGAATTAAGGGGTCCTGAATTTTTTTAACGTTTATTTATTTTTGAGAGAGAGAAAGATACTGAGTGTGAGCGGAGGAGGGACAGAGAGAAGCAGAGACACAGAATCTGAAGCAGGCTCCAGGCTCCGAGCTGTCAGCGCAGAGCCCAACGAGGGGCTCAAACCCACGAACCGTGAGATCATGACCTGAGCCGAAGTTGGACACTTAACCCACTGAGCCACCCGGGGTACCCCATAAGGTGGGGATTTTGAACCGATGGACCACCCTGGATATGTATGTGGAATTATACATATATTCTTCCCCACTCCCAGGGAATAAACCCAACCATGGATTTTATCAGATTTTTAAAGGGACCCTGAGCGTTCCAGATGTTTCAGAAGGATTACCGTTCTTATGCAAAGTATATGCCACAGACTGAATTGTGTCCCCCAAGTTCATAAGTTGAAGGCCTACCCCCCACTGCAAAAGTATTTGGAGGTGAGGCCTTTGGAAGGTGATTAGGGTTAGGTGAGGTCCTGAGGATGGGGCCCCCAGGATGGGATTAGTGCCCACATAAGAGGAGACACCAGAGGGTTTGCCTTCTTTCTCTCTCTCTTTCTCTCGCTCTCTGCAATGATCATGCGAGGACATATTCCAGAAGACAGCTATCTATGAACGAGGAATGATCGGGGGGGGCATTGATCTTGGACTTCCCATATTTGTGGAAAACCGTGAGAAAATAAATTTCTGTTATATAAGCCCCCGGTGTATGATATTTTCTTCCGAAAGCCCAAGCCAACTAATACAGTACAAAAACATTGAAGTCAGGAGACATTCATTTTAGGCCAATTTCTCTCACTGAATATATCTAAAATCTTGAATATAAAAACATGATTTCCATCTGAGATGGAAACAATATGTCTTCTACTTAAGACCGAAGAACTGAGAGCTTATGGCCTACAGTATCTCGCACTATCTTAACATGTAAACATGTCCTATCATTTCAGTCTCATGGAATAAAACATGAAAAAAATAAAATTATGCCCATTTCAATTAAGGACAAATTATTATTTGTCAGTTGTAATTTCTGCCTAGGAAAATTCACTGGGAAAAAAAAATCACTGTACCCATTACATTACGAATGAAGAATCTGGCCCTGCGGAGAAGCTCAGGAACTCATACACCATCTCATGACTAATACGAAGTAGAAGCCAAAGACTTTCTATTGTAAAACTCCCGACTTCCTAGCTTGGCAAAGTGTCTTTCATTTGGCGTCAAATTAAGTGATTTTTTTTCAAAATTACAACTTAATTCTAAGTTACGCTATTTTTACAATACAAATTGAGTTCACCTTTGGTTTACCGTCTCACATAACTTACATATCGGTTCCTCCTTGTAAGTCTTAAATAACTCACAGCACATAAAGTGGAAATAATTGCCAGTTTTGCAATTGTCCTACTCAAGTTTCCACTTGCTTCAGTGACCTTCACCTGTATGTTCATATTGCAAAGAAAAAAGTCATTCATAAATATTTATCGAATGTTCCCGGTGCGATGGAACAAAGCATGTTTGCATTTCCATTGTGTTTTGTTTGGTACTGTAGGTACAGTGACGGGAACTAACTACAGAGCTTCTATCTCCAAAGACTTAGTATCGAGGAAGAAGGGCAAATAAACTGACAGTTGTAACACAAGGCACTATGCTCATCACCAAAGCTTTAGGAGACCTTAGTACGTATTATTTTTTATAATATCAAATCACGTGCTTGCTGTATTACTCTTCTAATTTGCACATGATTTTTTCTGTTGTTTTCATGATCAAATTGCCCGATTTGATATTGCCCAATATCCCTTCAGAAGAAGATTCAGCTCTTGAAGTTGTTTTGCAATTCCATGGGGTTTCAGCTACTTGAGTAATCTATTTGCCTTTTTCTCTTTTTCCCTTCTGCCATGTCACTTAGGGGGTTAGTTGTTATTGTCTTGCTTTTTAGTAGGTTTTCCTTCAATATTTTCAGTCAATGTGTTTTAGCTTTACAAATGACTGGCTGGCACTGACTGAAGATAGACCCTAAAATAAAAAATAATTTAGCTTTAGGTCCCAGGCAAATGCAATTAGAAAAGACGCAAAGAAGGAGACGGGGCATTCCTGCCTGTTGGTAAGCATCTGCTTCTCGTCCCATATTTACATAGCATTGTTCCAACAGGCAGTTGGGTCCTAGGAACTCTCCTAGTTGGGTTCTGGAAAGCATACATTATGGCATCGACCATGGGGCTGGGTTCGAATTATGACTCCGCTTTCTGTGTAAGAGAGGAACACCTTTGCCTAACTGCCTGTCTGACATCCTTCACGTGTATTTCTGCTTCATTGGAAGTTGAGGTTTATAACCCCAACCTCAGAGGAATGACATGATGTATATGGGGTGAGGGGTAAAACTTGGTCCCCAAACGCAGGCATATAAACCCTACGTTCTTTAAACCAATTGAAATGTGACTCCTCGCACCAGTTTGCTGGGAAATTTAATCTCCACGTTGACTTCACCATCTACTGGATGTGTTTCTGGAAGTCTGGAGGTTTAAGTGACACTTGGGAAAAGGAGCCATGACCTCTGACCTTCAGCTGATCCTGGTTGCCCTGCCATCCTCATTGTCATCGCTCAGTGTGGCTCCTGGAAGTCTGATGGCTTCTCTGGAAATCTAGCTTTTTGCTAAGGTTTAGCTGATGGACATGCTCACCATTATTAGGTAAACACTGCCACAGACCAGAGCTGACCATATTGGAGGAAGAATGGATGATAATGGAGCTGACCAGGATGGAAGGACCATAATGGACAGAGGGTGGTCACCATCTGCAGGGCGACTGTCTCCTTTCCACATTCACAATTGCTTCTCTTTCTCACTTTTTCTGTATTCTCTTCCCTGATTTCCCACCTGGCTCCCAAAGTACCGGCCTTCTCTCCCCTTCTCCTCCACAGAGATGCTTTTCAGTGAGCCCACCCCTTTACGGAAGACAAAAAGTGACAGTAATTTCTGGCAATTTCTGTTGCTATACGGAAAAAAAAACATTGTTAGGGCAAGGAATTACTGATGGCTTGTCCACAATTTGAATGGGTGTCCATGGAAATGTAGGAAAAACAAACATCAGTGAAAATATTTGAATCATCTCCCTTGGTGTGCGTATAAAGTTCTGGTCACTCAAAGCCATATGAGTATTCCTTCCTTCTGAAGAAGAAGAAGAAGAAGAAGAAGAAGAAGAAGAAGAAGAAGAAAAAGAAGGGCAAGGAGAAGGGGAAGGGGAAGGGGAAGGGGAAGGGGAAGGGGAAGGGGAAGGGGAAGAAGAAGGAGAAGGAGAAGGAGAAGGAGAAGGAGAAGGAGAAGGAGAAGGAGAAGGAGAAGGAGAAGGAGAAGGAGAAGGAGAAGGAGAAGGAGAAGGAGAAGGAGAAGGAGAAGGAGAATTCAGTGATTCAGTGACTCTGATGAATACAGAGTTTCAATTTGGGGTTATAAAATGTTACGGAGATAGATTGTGGGGATGGTTACCCAGCAGTGTGAATGTACTTAAAGCCACTGAACAGAACACTTAAAGACAGTTAGAACAATAAATTTTATGTTTTGTGTATTCTACCACAATAAAACATATTCAGTGATTCCATAACCATATATAATAAAAAATAGTTCTCCAGATGACTAGTCAAGGTCCCTCAAAATCTGTCTCAAGTCACCTTTCCCAACATCTTCCCCATATGCTCTTGTATCCTCCATTTTTTGCTGTGATGATGTTATATAGGAAACAACCTCAACATTTCCGTGACTTGCGACAACTAATGTTTACTCCTCACTCATATCAGGTGCTAGGGTTCTGCTTTAAGCTACGGGTTAGGTCAAGAGAGCCTGAACTCTCTTCTCATCCCAAGACTCAACAGGAGAGTCATCTCTTGAATATGACACTCTCGAGGCGGGCAGCGGGAGTGTAAGGGAACTGGTGGAATATGGGAAGCTCCCAGTGACCCTATGAGATTCCTCTTGAAAATGGCACATCAGTGCTTCCTCCCATCTCATTGGCCAATGAGCACACGCTCAAGCCCAACAACCACAGGCAAGGGAAATTTGCCCCTCCCATGGGGGTAGGAAAGGGGAAGCTACTATTTGCTGTACCGCAACACAACATACTGCAGTCCAGACTTTTGGTCAAACATACTCACTCCCCTCCTTCCACAAACCAAATGTGCAAACAAAAATCTCATCTAAAATGGCATCAGGCTTTCCAGACATGGGATCCCATGATGGTTTCTACATTAGACTTGAAGGCATCTCCTTAATCAAAAGATTTATAAGCTGAAAAGACAGGGGGGTTTCCCTCCGCACACCCAAAGTACATCGGGAGGCACAGGGACAGGGTGCCCACAAGCAACATACTCCTTTATAAAGGGGAAGTTGAGGACACAGTAGCAGATACCAGGAAATAGCAATTTTTAAAATTCTTCTGGACATGCGTTGTGAGGCTCCACTGTCATAGGGTAGGGAATGTGCCTTGGTTATCCTCTGGTTCTTCTCCCTGGGAGGAGCTCCCCAATGCATGTTCTTCTGGCTCTTAAATCCAAACTCCAGTAAATCTTTCTCTTCCCGTTATCCTCTGCTAACATCTAAAGAGAACATTGGAGACTCTGCCTTTCTTGGGGCATACACAGCTTTCTCAGCATGCTTCCTGACCATAAACAGGGGAGGTCCTGTGGTGACAATCCTCCAGGATGTCCCCTAGCAATTCCAACTGGCATTTATTCCTTTGTAGACTCCCCTTCCGCATTGTATCAGGGTTAGTCTGTGGGACCAACAGCATAGTGTAAAAGCGATGGCATGTCACCTTCAAGACCAGGTCCTAAAAAATATTGTAGCTTTTGCCTTGTCTCCTTGTATCACTCATTCTGAGGGAAAGAGGGAAACCAGCTCCCATGTCACAAAGACTTACCAAACAGCCCTTTGGAGAAGTCCATATGACAAGAAACCGTGTCTTCCTGCTGAAAGCTGTGTGAGTACGCCATCTTGGAAGGGAACCATTCAGCCCCACTCAAGCATTCGGATGGCTGCCACCAATTTCTATGTGAATCAGCTTTTACTATGATAACGCTTTGTAAATGTCATCTAAATTTTGGTGGGTTTTCATAGCAAATGTTCATTTCTGTGGCGGTGTGTTTGCTATTACACCTTTGCAGAGCTGGTATAGGTGTGCCCCAAACGTGTTCTCAGTCAGGACCCAGGCTGAAGGAGTCACCTCTATGCAGGATGTGTGGTTCCCATGTGGGGTCAGGAGCACAGAGAGTTGGTGAAAGCTTGCAATGCCTCTTAAAGCCTCTGCTCAGAACGTAACAGTACATGACCTTTGGCTAAAAGGCACACGAGCCAAGTTGTGCCCACCTTCCTCCCTCTGGCTAAAGGATGTCATGCACCCAGTATCAATAGCAAAGGGAATATAATACATCCATGGAGAGCAGGGCAAGGAATAAATATTTGCTGACAACGGTTCAACCTACTATATAGGTTTTGAGAGTATCTACTGCTATGCAACAAACCTCTACGAAACTTAATGGCCTACCGTTACAAAACATCATGGGAGCACTTGGGCGGCTCAGTCAGTTGAGTGCCTGACTTGATTTTGGCTCAGATCATGATTCCAGGGTTGTGGGATTGAGCCCTGCGTTGGGCTCTGAGCTGACAGTGTGGAACCTGCTGAAGATTCTCTCTCTCTCACCCTCTGCCCCTCTCCCCTGCATTCTCTTTCTCGATCTCTCTCTCTCAAATAATAAATAAGTAAATAAATAACAAAAAATTACAACACATTATTATGTCCTATGCTTCTGCAGATTGATCGGGCTACTCTGGCTACTCTGTGAGGTCTCTTGTGCAATGGTCTCCCGATGGTGGCTTTGCCTTGAGTCATTTGAAAGTGTCTTCACTCACACATCTGTGCCTGAGCAGGGATGGCTGGAACACTTGGGGACTGGGTAGCCATTTCTCTCTTTCTACACAGTCTATTCATGAGGTAGCTTGGGCTTCCTTGTGGCATGGTGCTCTTTTTTTTTTTTTCTTTTTTCTATTTGAAATATAGTTGACACACAGTGTTACATGAGTTTCAGGTGTACAACACAGTATTCAGCAAATTTGTACATTATTCTGTGCTCACCACAAGTGTGCTGTCCCCTGTCACCACACAACACTATTGAGTCACCGTTGACTAGATTCCCTGTGCTCTACCTTTCATCCCCATGACTTATTGATTTTCTGACTGGAAGACTATTCCTTCTACGCCCCTTCACCCATTTTTCCCATCCTTTTTTTCCCTCCCCACCCTTTTCCCTCTGATAACCACCAGTTTGTTTTCTGTACTTATAAGTTGTTTCAGCTTTTGTGTGTTTGTTCATTTGTGTGTTTTTTTTTCCAGATTCCACATAGAGGTGAAATCATGTGGTATTTGTTCTTCTCTGTCTGACTTACCTCACTTGGCATAATGCCCTCTCTGTCCAGCCACAGCATGGCGGTCTGAAGATAACCTGACTCCTTATATGGTGGCTGGCTTCCCCCAGTCAAGCCTTCTGACAGAGAGGGAGTGCTAGTCTCTAGCAGCCCGGGCCTGGAAAGTGGCACCGTGGCATAGCCACTGTATTCTGGAAGACAAACCATCTCCCGCCCAGAGTCATGGGAAGGGGACTGTTCAGTGAGAGAAGAACCAACGAATTTGCGGCCATATTTCTTTGTTCGGCAACATGATTACAGGTACAGGCAGCTACAATAGACCATTTACACCTCATGGAAAGTCTGGCCATGTCGTTGAGTGTCTGCTTGCTTCTCTGGCTTCTGAGTTCCCCATAAGTAAGAAATAGGTCTTTCATATGTTTGCATCTGTTCTTTAGCATCCAGCAGAGGATCTTATCAGTGTAGACCCTCAGAAAACAGAGTGAGCTCCATTAACCTCCCTGATACGAAGAGGACAAGTCCTAGAAGAAGCCAAACTCAGAATTAGTCAGGAACCCTAACTCCCCCAGTGGAGGCCTCCTTTTCTTCATCTGTCTCGTGAGGTAATCCTGATTGGCCCACAGGTTACCTATTAAGGAGGGGAAAAAAAAAGAAAGTGTCGCGGAATACAGAATTTGTATCTGTACCGGGCCGCTCAGCCAATACAAATAATGTTGTAAAATTATCTCATAGCATCCAGAATGTTTCCACTGCCTCTCTGGGTGAAAAAGTACAGACAGCAAAACAGTAGATACCGTATGTTACAAGCATTTATCTCTTGGTTGTGGAATTCGGCTTAATTCTTACTTTTAGATGGTTATCTTACCACAGGCGTTATTTATCTGGAGTAACAGGAATAATGAAGTGAGAGAAAATAAAAACTCTCTGGGAACATACACTTTTCAGCTCTACAGTGTAACTCTATTCAGCCTTTGAAAGCAGTGCTTTAAAACTATTTGAAGGTATGACAGTATGCTTGCAATCTATTTGGGAGTGATAAAAAGGCAGATTACACAATAAAACATACTCTGATTAAAAGTAGCTGACTCTGATGGTAGGATCGAGGCTGATTTTTATTTGTGTGTGTGTGCTTCTATTTATTTTCCACACTTTGGATAAATAAGCTTATTTATTTTTTGTTAGAAACTAATGCTACGCATTACTTTAAAGAATGCAATGGAGGCCAAAGGATCCCAAATCAGATGCTGTTTGAAATATCTGCAATTCCCTTTTAAATTATCGAATGTACTTGGGGCACCTGGGTGGCTCAGTCGGTTAAGCGCCAGATTTTGGCTCAGCTCATGATCCCACAGTTTGTGAGTTCGAGCCCCGCCTCGGGCTCTGTGCTGACAGCTCAGAGCCGGGAGCCTGTTTTAGATTCGATCTCCTTCTCTGTCTGCCCCTGCCGTGCTCGTGCTCTGTTTCTCTCTCTCTCAAAAATAAACAATTAAAAATATTTAAATTATTGAACATACGTAGCTTTAATTATTTTTATTTTTTTAATTTAATTTTTTTTTTAAATTTACATCCAAATTAATAAGCATCTAGTGCAACAATGCTTTCAGGAGTAGATTCCTTAATGGCCCTGACCCATTTAGCCCATCCCCCCTCCCACAACCCTCCAGGAACCCTCTGTTCTCCATATTTAAGAGTCTCTTCTGTTTTGTCCCCCTCCCTGTTTGCATATTACTTTTGCTTCCCTTCCCTTATGCTCATGTGTTCCGTGTCTTAAAGTCCTCGTATGAGTGAAGTCATATGGGATCACTACTTAACATGATCACTGTCTTATCATTGTCCTAAAAAAATGCTGTTCATTAACCTTAAACGTTATAACGTCTGGGGAAAAAAAAAACACACAATCGGAACCTTTCACATGATTCAAATTTTGGCTTCTACGGGGAGTGTGCGGTGAGCCGCACAGCTCACAGAGGGGATGGAATTAGCCGGAGGGAGAGCGTTCTACTTCGTCAAATGTAAAGCGGTGAGCCCCCAGATGGGCTCCGCAGCCTTCCAAACCTTCTATGTCAGCAGGCCCTGCAGTCTGACAGATGAAGCTTCCTGCAAAACATCCCAGCCTAGGAGCTCCTTTGTGTGACAGGCAAACATCTGTCTCAACACAGCCGAGGCTCCCTCAGCTGCATCTGCAGACTCCAGAGCCGGCGGTCGGCGGTCTGGCCTTGTCCGGGTTTGCAGGGTTTGGCTTGTTTCCTCCTGGGGAGTCCCAGGGCTGGGTGATTTTAGTTCTTGGCTAGTTTGTGGCTTCTGCAAATCTCCACTGGCTCTGACCAGCAGGGAGAAGCCATGCGATGGAAGGGAGCCTCCGAAGAGGCAGAGAACATCTGCTTTTCTGAGCTGGGGACTTAACAAGTAGCTACTTACCCAGCCTGAGTTCTGAACCCACTGAGAGAGAAACAAATTTTAAGTCAGATAGGAGAACGGAACACTGCCTTCATGACTTACTTACTTACTTACTGACTTATTTATCTAGAGAGAGAGAGCAGGGGAGGGGTAGAGGGAGAGGGAGAAAGGGCACCCCAAGCAGGCTCCAGGCCCAACACAGAGCCCGACCCAGGGCTCCGTCTTAACGACTGGGAAATAGTGACCTGAGCCGAAATCGAGAGTCAGATGCTTAACCGACTGAGCCACCCAGGCGTCCCGGTGCTGCCTTCATTACAAGTAGAGATCCTCTTAGGGAATGTGATTGTATGCGATCCAGAATTTGCTAACCTCACCCAGGAGTCCCGGGTCATTCTGGGACAGAAAGGCTTCGCCTTGAAGCAGGGAGGAAGCGGCGGTCGCTCAGGCAGGCACTGAGTGAGGAATGCTTTATCCCTGCAGGGACTCACCCCGAGAGGGACTGGGGAGGAAGGGGTGGGTTGCCCCAGGAAGGACCAGGCCCTAACTTCTGGGTTGCCCCGGTGGCGGAAAGCCAGAGGCTCAGCGGGCGGCCTCTGACCAGGGGAGCGCGAGGGCTGGACGCACCTTGCTGCTTCTTCAGCGGTGGAATTAGGCCGTCCCTCTTGACCGGGAAAGGACAGGGCACGGGGGCTCCGAGAGGGACCAGGGCATTAGAATCATGGCGCTCCCCGCCTGTGGACCGGAACCATAGGCGTGCAGAGGAAGTGCTCCCATGCCCGACACTAAGGATGGGCCAAGTGGGAGTCAGGAAGGCACAACTGTAATACTTGGAAGGGCCCCATCTTCCTCATCTGTTGCTAGCTCCTGCACTGGTGGAGCCCGGCACTGGATGAAACACAACTGGAGTGAAAAGATGAAGAAAACCCAGCCTTTCACCTTGAGGTACAGGGGAGGAGACGGCCAGGTGAACACCATGGTCTCTAAAATCTCTTTAGTCTTCGACAATTGTAAGTTTCGCAAGGCGGCCATTGGGGTGTAGAAGAGGGGCCCCAAGTCAAGGAAAAGATGGCAATGACCCTAAAGCCTCGGGCTGAAGAGACGGGCTTCAGCCCGTGCACAGAAGCTTCGGGCTTGGATCTGTAACTCTCAGATCTCTCCTTTTGAAGACAAAGCCAATGTCAAGGGTGTGCAGAGACTGCAGCTGTGCACAAAACTGAAAACCTGGACAAAGAGAAAAGGTGTGGGAGTCAAGGGGAAGGAGAGGGGGCAGGGAGCAGGAGCAGAAGGTATTTGTTTCTGAGAAGCACGTTGTTCCTAACACAGGGGGCTCACCGCATTCAAGTTGCCAAATGAATTGATGTATAATTCATGACGCCACTCATAATAATACTTTGTGTGAAACCTTTTACAGTCCTCCTCTGATTGCAGAATCTGAACTAGAGGTGGCTTGGGAGCATCGGCACATCCTGACGGACCTCTCTTCCAGAGCTTTTCCCCCTTGAAATCTATGATCCAGCTGAAGCACGTTTCTTTCCCTTTCCCAGACGAGTAGCGTGCTGTCTTTCTTTTGTAGATGCCCAAATTTGTCTCCACCCGGGACCCTTCCTTCCCCTCCCATCCCCCCAAACTCCTTTTTAGCTGCTTTCTTCCATTCATGCTTTACAGATCCCCTTAGATGTCACTTCCTCTGGGAAGCATCCCAGCAAATGAATGAGCCCGATGACCTTCCCTGTACTCTCTCGCATCCTGTCCAAGCGTACTTCTCTCCCCTCTTCCTCGGTGTCCCTCACTAACTTGTAAGAGGTTGGGACGTGTCTTCTCCATCCATCGCCACGCCTCAGAGCCTGGACAAAAGCATGCATCCACGCCTTAGTGTTTCCCATCTGCGTCTTAGGCATTTTACTCAGCCCTGAAAATCAAGCTGGAACTGAGGAGAGTAGGAAGAAACATAATTACCCCCCATTTCACCGGTGAGCCAACCGAGAGGCAGAGAGTATAAGCCGTGGGCGTGAGAAAGGGAGAAAGTTCATTGAGAAAACGAGCAAGAACTCTAATGTGATCTTCTGTGATTTCCAGTTGCTCCTGGTATCCACTTGTGTGGAAAGAAAGAGCAAAAGAAATTGTGTCCAATGGTCCCATGATCATCTTACCTGATGCAAAACTATGAGGTCACTCAGATTCTGCCTTTTTGCTATAGTTGGCTTTACATGGAGTAAGCTCGTATAAACATGAAACCAATTATATATGCATATATGTATATATGTGTGTACATATATGTCCGTGTCTATGCATGTATACATAAAACGTACAAATGACTTTGAGCTTTTCCAACAGATAAAGTCCTGTAACTTCTTCAGGAACTAATGTTCCTTCTGACCTTGATATCCTGCTGAAATTTCGCGCTGGCGTTCTCCACAGAGTAACACATTTGCGAGATTCACTTTTAAGTGCTTTCTATAGATTTTTTTAGGTGTTGTTTATTGGTGGTATAGATTTAAGTCCATTTTTAAGTTTGCAACTTCTTATCACTTGATAAGGTAAAAGTAGTGGCCAACGCCGTATTTCAAAATACTGAATTAGCCTAAATTCCATTGCCCTCATTTGCTAAGAAGAATTATTGGAGTACACATATTACTTGAGAGATAGGGTGTGCCAAGTTCTGTGCCAGATTCTTCAGAAACACAATTTCATTTAGACTCTACCACGGCCCTTTGTGGTAAAGATTGTTATCACCGTGGCACAGAAAAGGAAGTTGAGAATGTAAGACATTAAACTTGCCCTGGGTCCTATAGACAGAACTTGGTGGAACTGAAATTCAGTTGCAACTTGTCTGTCTTTCAAGTTCATGCTCTTTGCATGTCTTTTCTGGAATGCATCATGCCAACTTGCTGTGCTCCTTCTATGATCCAGAAGAGGGCTTAGATCCCTAGGAAGAAGAAGAATACGGAAAGAAAATTGTTCAGAGACTATGAAGAATGGGGTTCTACTCCCAGATCTGGACTTTCCCCGTGAGGTGAGCTGGAGAGAGTGAGCTGCCCTTCATGTGCAGTGAGGTTGTGATAGACGAAGTGCCTCTAAATCAAGCGTGGCTGGGCACCACCTGGATTCTAAGCCATGCAACCTTAGATGACTCCCTGCTCCTGTCTGGGTTTCCATCTGCATATGTACAAAACAGGAGCGTGGAACCCAGCGACCTCCAAGCTATCTTGCCACTACAAAATTCCATGAGTTTAAGCTTGACCTTCCTTACATATTTCTTCCGTACATCCTCCAGACCACCAGTTAATGAAGGCTTGGATCTTTTTCCATCCTTTAAACTAAACACAAGCATGCGCTAACCCCGTTTACAGGTATTCAATCTGTTGTGCTGCACCGTGTTTTTGAAAAATGTATTCTTCTTAAACTCCTGTCTGTTTCTGAACAGAGACACATACAGATGTGTCTTTCTCAAGCAGCAGGAGGTGTTGTTCATGGCCAACCTTTTCTGTAGCTGTCACTATGATGGCCTGTAAGAAACAGATGGGCTAATGGAGAGTACAGAATTGAACACTTTGTTTTCACTTTTTCAGTTAAAGGGGAAAAGCATCATTTAGGCCATCGTGTTGAGTTATAGGTCTTTTCCTGGTTGGTTTTCTGGTTGTAACAAGTATCGATGATAAGGAAAGGAAGAGAGAGTGAGAAACGGGCAACAGGAGGCTTAGAGCCAACTAGGAACATTTCTTCTGAGTACTTGTGCATTCGAGAGATCATAAAGTTTGAGTGTCTAGTCCTCACCATTTTAAGCTTGAAAACTAGGTTTCCCCAGGTGATCAAACTCAAGAAGACAGGCTGTTTCTAACCAAGTACGTAGGATATTGGTAAAAGTAGCTATTTTTGTCTGCCTATTAATTATCGCCTAGATGTGCTATGGACTTTAGCAGGTGGTGGATATACAGTGATTAACAAGGTGTAGTCTTTGAATTTCAAAAAGTTTGTAGCATCATGAGGGGCACAGACAAGCAAGTAGAAATATACAATGTAATGTGATGCATGCACATGCCTAGAAACAAACTAGAAAGAGCCACGAGGAGTTCATTATGGCTAGACCCTAGGGGACACACTTAAAGGGTAAAATGGTGTACATTAGCAGCCATCTGGGAAGGCAACAGAGAGGATCCTGGTCACCTCTGTGTCCCCAGCCCCTGGCAAGTGGCTGACACCGGTGGGATCAGTGAGCTGGCTTGATGAATGAACAAGTTATATCTAAGTTCTGCCCTCCTAAGATCACCCCCTACTCTCCCTGTGGACTTGCCCACTTTCCTCCTTTTCTCAGTAAATCTTTGGAGGACATCCAGGGATGGTTAACGTCCTTCTCCGTTAGAGTGGAGATTCACATGAATCTCCCACACAGAGCACGACTTTATTTCTAAACCCAGGAAACACTGATGTCCACCTGATGTAATGGTGTCTAGAATCTTATTGTCACTCCAATCTAAAATGTATAGAAACTAAAATTAACGTGTATATCTATCTGTGCACCAGAAGCCCTCATAGTGCGTGTTTTATTCTTCCTTCTTTGCCTTTCTGTCCTTTGACTACATATGTTTGAGGCTTGATCTAGCCCTTTATGTTAAAAGATACACCAGCTTTTTATCCTATGTTGTTTTTCTGATTGATAAACTGTATTTGAAGATGAAGCCTCATCTTCTGCTCCAAAGAACAAACATGGTGACTTTTTGTGTTGTTGTTGGCTTCGGAGTGTGGCCCTCTCTTTCATCTCTTGAAAAATCTCCAGTCTTATTTTCTCTTCTCCATAGGCGAGGGGAGAGATTCTTACAGAGGGCCCCCACGGGGATCTGGAGGAGGCCAACCCTTCACAAAGAGATCCAGAGCTCTGTGCGTTTAAAAGGGGAAGGACAGGAAGGCAAGCTCACATTTTTTTCCAGTCCTAGTTTATGTACAGGAAATCATGCTACATTAAGCATTAGTTGGTGAATCTACCCAACAACCCCACAAGGAAAGTAGTTTTACTCTGGGTTTGTCCCTCCAGTAACTGAGGTCCCTGCAGGTTTGGGTAAGAGTCGAATGTCATGCAGAAGGCAGTTGAGATGGAGTGGGCTTTGTACCGGGAACATCTCAAGCACTGCTTCCGATACGCTTTATTTCCACCACTCCCTCAGGGACCACAGTCCTGGCCAAGACAAACCAACTTCCAAGTGGGGCAGACTGATGATATCTCCATTGGGCCTTGAGTTGAGCATTACCCATCTAGCCCAGACTTCTCTACGGTCTTGAGCGTCCTGCTTGTGCAGCCAAGACGTGAGGCTGTAACCACTCTTTAATCTGAGGCATATGGCACCAATGCATGAATGGGCTTTCCTTCTCCTTCCCAGGTGAATGATCCCAAGGATTATTTATTGTGGCTTCTTGGGAACCATGGCAGCACAATGATTTTCATGTTGGAAAGTGGTGGCTCTACAATACGTGTATGTAGCATATATTTCCACGGACAATGTCGTCCCTCTGTCGTCTACAGTTGGCCTCCCAACTTTAAGTCCGTAGTCGGGCTGTTTTTCTTCCTCTCTTTCATACACAAATGCTAACAACTTTACCATTTTGATCCAGAAAAACACTTTTGCTTTGAGTGATAAAAAACTTAACATTTAAACAAGTGAGTTTGATTTAACGTAATTCAATTCAATAAGCATTTGCTTTCATATACAAAGTTCTGGGGCATAATAGCTGGAAAAAATCACTACCATAACCTCAGAGGCACATAACAGTGTAAAATCTCGTTGCCTACAAACACATCACCTAATTTAACCCAGATGACTGCTGTGAGAGTTAACAATCTAAGTGTCACGTGCATCGTGAAGAGAGAAAAATTCATGTGGAAGGGCAGGTAGAACTCAAATCGATGGATCCAGTATGGTAACTCTGATGCCACCCCAGGCATCGGAAGTGTTTCATTCTCTGGACACACCTACATGATAGTCATCTTGACTGTGCCCATTTTGTGGAAGAGAGAATCTCAGTGAAGTTAAAAGATTGGTCCAAGGTCGCGCGGGTAGGATAATCCCAGACTGTCCCACTCTAATTGTAAGTGACTTTTTATGCCAATGGATGTCATCAAAACGAATAGAAATTGAAACAAAGAAAGCTGCCAGAGTCATCCACATGTTTTTACTCAAAAGCGGAGCTGCTTTGGAAACAAAGGCCATCAGCCTCCTGCCAGGCGCTAGTCCCTCCCACTGTGGAGAGAACATCAGCCCTCTCTCTGCAGCCCCCAGCCTATTGAAACCTTGCTCATTGACATCGCTGGAATCTGGCAGGCCTTCATTCGTCACTCAGTATCAATTCTGTCCTTTCGTGAAACAGCACAGAATCATTTTTAATATGAAAATATTGTATAATTCATAGCAGCTGGGAGATGTCGTCCTATGCAGAATACTTTGTGTCTGCTGACTCTGGAAGGTCAAAAGACCTCTTGTCTGGTGTCCACGGCCACCACCTACCCTCTGCAAACTCCAGTTTCCTCCATAGGACACTGGAGATCCAGGACATTACACGGATACCTCAGGAAAGTAGCTTCGCCCTCCAGATGGTCATGAAAGTTTGCCTGAAGGTCAGGTGGGGCAAAAGTGCTGTAGAGAAAGGGGTGGGAGATGGGGACACTCACAAATTCGTGCAGCTCATTTAGTAATTTGACCCAGCAACAACCCCCCCCCACCCCGGCATGCCCAGCTGTTTGGAGTAAGTTCAAGATCCAGGGCTGAGACTGTGAGTGTTTCTAGCAACTGCTTGGAGCTCCCGCTGGCAGGATCCTTCAAGGCTCCAGCTCAGTAATAATAGTGTATTAGTTTTTTTAGCCGCCACAACAATGCGCCGCGGACTGGATGGTGTAAACAAAAGACATGTGTTTTCTCACAGTTGTGGAGGCCACAAATCTGAGATCAAGGTGTGGGCAGGACCGGTTTCCTCTGAGGCCTCTCTCCTTGGCGCGTAGACGACCACCTTCCCCCTGTGTCCTCATGTGGTCGTCCCCCTGCGTGTCTGTGTTCTAATCTCCTTGTCTTATGAGGACACGAGTCAGGTTGGATCAGGGCCCATCCAGATGACCTCATTTGACCATAATTACCTCTTTAAAGTCCCCATTTCTAAATGTAGTCACATTCTGGGGTACTGGGGTAAGGACTTCAATATACGACTTTTGCAGGCGATGCAATTCAGTCTTTAACAGATCGTGCTCCACGATCTCAGACTTTCTGGGTCTTCATTTCTTCACCTGTAAAGTGGCAATGAAGATGCTCACAAAGATTAGAAATAATATACTTCAAGTACCTAAATAGACTTCTTTCTATATGATTCGGGTAGGCGAAGCAGTGGAACAATGCTGCGGCTCAAGGCTTAACCCATTAAAAGTTTATTTCTCACTCGTTGTAGAGGTCAGGGCTCTCCCTCAAACGGTGACTCTGAAATCCAGCCTTTTCCCCACGTCTTGGGACAACTCTACCTTCAAACAGTGGCCTCCAAGATTATTCTGGAAGTAAATCAGAGCATGGGAGTGCCCATGGAGCATTCCTCATGGCAGCTCATCTTCCATTGGCCACAGTTGGTCATATCACATGCCCTTGGGTCAGGGGGTTTGGAAGGAAAATCTTTGAGATCCCTGTTTCCAGCAACAAGTCTGCATTGTGTTAAAGGAGAACAGACCTTTGGTAGCCAATAGTTAATCTGTATCAGCTGGGGCCATCACAGGCAACAACAGATGGCACATTCAAAATGGGGAGTGCACAGAGCAGTTAAAGAAGGAACAATTTATAAAGAGGTGGGCACGTTTCAAGAAAAGGACAAGGCCATAGGGGAAGGGAAGGAAAAATAAGTTACAGGGAGGGAGGCAAACCATAAGAGATTCTTAAATACAGAAAGCACACTGAAGGTTGTTGGGTAGGGGTTTTGGGGGTGGGGCCATGGGTGATGGACATCGAGGAGGGCACTTGTTGGGATGAGCACTGAGTGTTGTATGTAAGGGATGAATCATGGGAATCTACTCCCAAAGCCAAGACTATACTGTATACACTGTATGTGAGCTAACTTAACAATAAATTATTTAAAAAAAAGGGGGGGAAGGAAAGGAAAGGAAAGAGAAGAAAAGAAAAGAAAAGAAAAGAAAAGAAAAGAAAAAGAAAAAAGAGAAGAGAAGGAAAGGAAAGGAAAGGAAAGGAAAGGAAAGGAAAGGAAAGGACAAGGCTATGGCCAGTAGGGAGAGAAATTCCCACTCCTATGCTTGAAGGGGCCAGAGAGGAAGTGGATCCCAGAATCCAGAGGGAGGGACAGCAGGGGGGAGGGGCTGCCTGAAAAAAAATAGGAGTCCCTGGTCAAGTGAACACAAGGTGGGAAGCCAAGTGAAAGGTACTCAGCCTAGCCCTCACTCTGTGCAACCTCACACAATGCTTCCTGCCGACAAGACTGCCCAGGATCCGGAAGGCAAGGGGGCTCATGGTGTGGTACATGCAGGGTGGCCTCGGGGCCCTGGGCGGAGGGACAACATAGAGTGGAGCTAAAGAGGGGAGGGCGTAGAAGAAATACAGCAAAGCACAAATGCTATATTCTTAAAACAGAAAATAAGCTTCCATTGGGGGGTCATCCAAGGCAGTTCTTTTACTACTTTTTGCTCCCTGCACTCTCCCTTCTGGAAGGGGCAGGAGGCCAGGCAGGTGGGCAGAAGTGTTGTAGAGCATGGCACGGGCACCAAATATCTGTGGACTGGTACATACTGTTAGGGGACTCTGGGAGGTGAGGAGCTTCCCCGTGGCTCACAAAACGCTTGAGGCTAAGCATCACTACGGGCACATTACAGGGGCTTTCACAGACCCCACCTGGTCCCAAGTGCACCCTAGCATCAAACTGCTTCCTCAGCAGGGGAACCTTCAACCCCCTCATGAGAACAAGGAAGAGAACTCCTACAAAACCGCAAAACTGGGGCGCCTGGGTGGCTCAGTCGGTTAAGCGTCTGACTTCGGCTCAGGTCACTATCTCACAGTTTGTGAGTTCGAGCCCCACCTCGGGCTCTGTGCTGACAGCTCAGAGCCTGGAGCCTGCTGGAGCCTGCTTCAGATTCTGTGTCTCCTTCTCTCTCTGCCCCTCCTACGCCTCTGCTCTCTCTCTCTCTCTCTCTCAAAAATAAATAAACATTAAATTTATTTTTTAATGTATTCTTTCCAGGGCGCCTGCGTGTCTCAGTCAGTTACGAGTCCAACTGTTGATTTCAGCTCAGGTCATGATCCCAAGGTTTGTGAGTTCAAGCCCCACGCTGGGCTCTGCACTGACAGCCCTCTTTCTGTCTCTGTCTCTCTCTGTCTCTCTCTCTCTCAAAAATAAATAAATCAACATTTTCTAAAAATGTATTTTTGGGCACCTGGGTGGCTCAGTCGGTTAAGCGTCCGACTTCAGCTCAGGTCATGATCTCACAGTTCGTGAGTTGGAGCCTGACATCGGGCTCAACGGCCGTCAGCACAGAGCCGGCCTAGGACCTTCGGTCTTCCTCTCTCTCTGCCCCTCCCCCACTTTCACTTTATCTTCCAAAAATAAATATCTTTAGAAAATGTGTTCTTTCCTTCGCCCCTTCCACATACACGTCTATAGCTGATCTCTTTCAAATGCAGACACATTCATGCATATGTGCGTGCAGGCACGCGCACACACACACAGGGGCCTCCAGCTGTGGGGGGCTCACAGTCCCTTCTTGCTTCCTACCAAGGCCACGTCCACCTGCCGGGGGAGCAGGAGAGCAGATCTGAGGACTGTTGGCCTCGTCTTGCTCTAGGGTGAGGAGTAGGGAGGTGGGCCACCTACAGAGAGCCTCTCTCTCTCTCTCTCTCTCTCTCTCTCTCTGTCTCTCTCTCTCTCTTTTCCAGGTCACACTTTACCTGCCTCACTTTTCCTGATGTTGTCAAAGCCTTTCTCCCAAGCGAGGTGTCAAGGTGTGGAATCTAGAAGTCCGTGCTCCCCATTTCTATGGCTGATCCTGTTTTTCTAGGTCAACCCCCCCCCCCCCGTATGTTAATATCCTGAGACCAGCCTATGAACCAAGACTATTGGTAAATGGATCTGGATGTACCCACCAGCTCTGTGAAGCTGGTTGGGGGGGAGGTCAGGCTGTGAGGAGCACCCAAAGGCCCAGCCTCCTTGTGGGTACAACAGAAGGATGTGCCCTCTCTCTCTCTCTCTGTCTTTCTCATGCCCCTCTAATCTCTCCAGGTGGGATCAAGGAGAAGACGAAAAAAGAGGGAGGTATTAAAGAAGGAAAATACACAAAGTCAGCCAAGTTTGCCATTTGGGGGAACACCGCCATCCACGCAGAATGTTAAGGAGCATCCAGGGTCACCCCAGTCAGGCTGCTGTCACATGGGTGGTGTCACTGTGCCCACCTTAGAGATGAGAAACCCTCGGGTCAGAAAACTGTATCGACTTGTTCGAGGTGCCGTAACAGGAGCACGCTGGGAACCTCGAGATTGAACTGAGCCTTCCGTGTCCACTTCTGCTCCTGCCTCCGTTGCACAGCAATCGCGTCCTCAAGGCACCAGCCCTCAAGCAGGAAGGAGTGAGGGGCCTCGGCTGTTGAAAGGGCACCGATAAGGACCACCACTAAAGATCTGCTTCCTTAGCATCCAAATCGCCATTCCTATGATGAGAAATTGGCCTAACAAAATACACGTGCACCCTTTTGCTACCATTGCGGGGTTGGGGGGGAGGGGGAAGCAGTCACAACAATTAAAGAGTCATGGATCAACTTTGACAGGCCTGGTGACAAGAGTTACTTTTAGAACACATGTAATTACAAGTAAAGTAAGATCGATAAAGGTTACACAAACCCCAGCTGTAGAGGAGGCTCTGGTATTAAAAAAAAAAAAAAGAAAGAAAAGCAATTAGTAAATGAGCAAAAAATGTTAATAAGGCGAATATTTCTCTTTAGGAGATCCTGGGAGTGGCACGCTTCAAGGTCAAAAGGATCCGCAGTTGGTGATGAAATGGAACCGTGGACAAACACAGCCAGGGGGATGGCAGGATTTCTTCCACTGGTGTCTAAAATCTGGCGGGGCACCTGGACGGTTCAGGCGGTGAAACATCTGACCTTTGATTTCAGCTCAAGTCATGATTTCATCCTTCACGGGTTTGAGCCCCGTGACCGGCTCTGCTTTCCAGCCTGCTTGGGATTCTCTGCCTCCCTGTCTCTCTCTCTGTCCCTCCCCCACTCACACACTCTCTCTCAACATAAATACGTAAGTAAAAAACATTAAAATCTGGCTATAATAGGATACAAATGGGCTCAACAGAAAGAAAAAATAAAATGATCATGATGATGGTATCACCAATACCACTTGTGGACTTCTTTGTGATACACAGAGCACTTTTGCAGAAGAAGCTGGACCCAGCTCTGCCTCTGATCTCCTCCCTCCCTTCCGACCTGGTCAGTAAATATTTGTTTCCACTTCATGCCTTGCACGCCTGATGAACGAGACAGATGGGGTGCTTCTCGTCACAAGCCTCACAATCTCATGGGGGAGTAGACAATGTATTAAACAAGGTATCTCTCAGATGGTGGTAAGAAAAGAAATAATCACATGAAATGATAGCAGTGAGTTGGGGGCAGCTGTGGTGACACTCAGGAGAAGCTTCTCGGAGGGGCCACGCTTAAACTCACAGAGTCACCTGTAGGAAGCTCCGGGTGTACGAGTCTCCCTGGGCTGCGGTTACAAAGGGCCACAGACAAGGCACCTTCACAAAGGACATTTAGTGCCTCACAGTTCTTGAGGCCAGAAGTCTGAGTGAAGGTGCTGCAGGGTGCTGTGGTCTGGATGTTTGTGTCCTCCCCAGATTTGTACGTTGAGATCCTAACCCCCCAACGTGATGGCGTTAGGAGGTGAGGCATTTGGGAAGTAATCCGGTCACACAGGTGGAGGCCCCATGATGGGATTACCGCTTATAAAAGGGACCACAGAGAGCTTTCTTGCTCTTTTCCGCCACGGCGCAGAGAGAGAAACCGACGGTCTAAAACCTGGAAGAGAGTTCTACCAGCACCCCGCAGTGCTGGCACCTGATCGCGTACTTCTAGACCTGTGGGAAATAAATTTGTATTTTTCGTAATGCACAACGCCCAAACCGGCTGGGATTGTAGAGTTGGTTCCTTCTGAGAGCAGTGACGGGCAATCTGTTCCACGCCTTTCTCCTAGCTTCTGGGAGCCTCAAGTGTTCGTGGTTTGTCGATGGCCATCTTTCCCATGTTTTTTTTTTTTTTTTTTTTTTTTCACTTTGTCTTCCCTCAGGTCTGTGTCTCTGTCCAAATTTCCCCTTTCTGTAAGGACACCTGTCATGTTGGAGACAGGGCCATCCTATGAGCTCATCTTAACCTGACTATCCGCAAAGAGCTTATTTCCAAATAAGGTTACGTTCACAGGTACTGGGGCTTAGGACGTTAACATCTCTTGGTAGGAAATAATTTAACCAGAGCAATGGGTAACAGTTATTGTTGGAATAGAGGAGATGCCAAGTGCAAAGGTCTTGGGGCAAGTGCAAAGCCCCTGTTTGCAGACATGTAGCTCTTTGGAACAACAGCCCATCCCGTAATATTCACTCAAGCTATTACGTGCCTCATACACAGGACTAAAAATGCCAGGATCAGCAGGCTTCAATCCTGAGGCTTTGCTTCCAGACCACTTACTCTACAACTGTGGACACGTCTCTTTGCCACTCTGCAACTTGCCCTCCCTTTCCAGAAAACAAAACTACTAACGTCTCCCCTCCTAGCGATGGAAGGAGTCAGTGCACATGTTTTCCATGATTTTTCTTTCACTTTGTCTTTCACTGCTTGTTCAGTGTTATAAAATGTTAAAGAATATAATTTTTAAAAACTCTGTACGGATGGAAATTTATTCCAAGCCCACCAAACACCTGGTTCCTATTAAAGATTTGGGGATAATGGAGTTTGGCTTGGATGAATTCCGGCACAGAACTCAACTCTGCTGCCTACAGAGTCATCTCCTGGTAAGGTCTAGAAACACTTGTCTTCTGAGCGCTTGATTTGGGGTATGTTGTTGTTGCTGCTGCTGCCGCTGCTGCTGCTGTGTCTTAGGGTCTCAAAGCCCCGTTAGAGAGACAACATGATAGAATGACAAGAACTTGGACTCTGGCGTTGGATGTCCAGGGTCTGAATACTGTAAGCTCCCGCTCACTGGGGACCCTGGGTGAGTCGCCCCACCTCTGTCTATATCAAGCATCCCTGTGTCTAAGAGCACCAGGGGTTAACAGTGGCCCTACCTCATGGAGTTGTCGGATGAATTAAATCAATAACGTACGGCACACAGAACAGTGCCTGTCGCACACACTGCTCGACGGGAAGAGAGGAACGAGCCATTGAAGAGCTGGATGGGGGTACTGCCTTCTTACAGGGGAACAAGCTGAGGCCCAGCTGTACTCACAGTCATACATCCAGCCACAGCAAGAGCTGGAATCGAACCAGCTCTCACAGGTCTCCAAAGTCAACCTTCTCCAAGGTTGGGCATCTCCCCGAAGCTCCCAACTGGAAGGCCCGGAACCGTCCACCCGGCCTGTGGGGTTTTTCAGGATGTCTTTGGGAAGTGCTCCCTCCCATAAACACAAATTCCCTACGATGTTTCGTTAGGCCATTCCAGATCAGATATTAGAGAATTTTGCTGTTCCCTAAGAACCACTAGACGCAGGTTGTACTGAGAAGTTGAATGTGGCTAGTTTGACTGGAGGTGTGCTCTGAAGGATAAAATATACATCCAATTTTGACGATTCAGTGGGAAAAACGATGGAAAATATCTCCATCAAATTTCTCTAATAATTTTTATATTTCTTACATGCTGCAATGATAATATTTTGCATATATCAGAAAACATAAAATGTATTATTAAATTCTTTTCACCTACTTCATTACACATTTTATGCAGCTACTAGAAAATTTTTATAGCATATATATGGCTCCCATTTGCAGCTTGCATTGCACGTCTATTAGAAAACACTGTATAGAGTAACGATCTTTTATTTTTTTAATGTTAATTTATTTTTGAAAGAGAGACAAAGCACAAACAGAGGAAAGTCAGACAGACAGAGAGAGAGAAAGAGAGAAAGAGAGAGAGAGAGAGAGAGGGAGAGAGAGAGAGATAAGAATCTGAAGCAGGCTCCAGGCTCGAGCTCACGAACCATGATATCATGACCTGAGCTGAAGTTGGCCGCTTGACCGACTGAGCCACCCAGGCGCCCCTAGAACGACTATCTTTATTCCCATTCCTTGATCACTGAAAGGGTATAACTTCATACAGCTCACACACAAAGTCTTGCCCCACTTTGGTCTCTATCCCGCTCCCTGTCTGTGCTCTGTAAAAACTTCTTGTCGGTGCCATATGTTCCATTGACTTTCCAGTATGAGCCATGTACTAGAACATACCTCCCCACATCACCCACACTTGCTGTAACTTGACTAACTTCTCCGACTTTCTTCACTCATAGACATCTTCCATGCCCTCCCATCTTGGCTATTCATGAGCACACATGCCTTTTAATTCAAATACAGTGGGCAACTCGAATACTGGAGGCATTTCTCCAACAGATATTTATTGAGCACCAGGCTTTAAGTTAGCTCAAGGATTGCATTAAAAAAAAATAGAAAAACAACAAACTTCTCTTATTCTCTCTCTTCTCTTCTTCTCTCTGATGTAAACACGGGGTTAGAAGGTGTAAGAGACTTGCTGGGGGCAAATCCCTGTGAAGCATAAAGAGGGAGAGAGCAGGAGGAGGCAGGAAGAGCTGAGACCGTGATGCAGGTCCGACACGTGTGAAAGGAGACAGAGGTGGATAGAAAGAGCCTCAGACCACACAGCAGTTCGGTAAAAGTCTGAGCCAGGACAATGAGGTGTCTGTGAGGCCGTCTCGGCCCCATCATGGGGCAGTCATTGGCCGGTCATTGGCCACGGGCGGCCCAGTGGAAGCATGGCCTCGACGCTCTTGCCTGATCTGAAGACACAACATCTTGAGCAAAAGGTCGGCTCTGCCTCCTGCAGCAGGTTCAGTGAAAAGGATTCCGAGCAGGGCACTTCCATGGCCCCCTTGCCATATAGACGGCCCCACTTTTCACAAAAGATTTCTGGGAGCCTAAAATATGACAAGCGGAGCATAGCAGCAAGGTTTAGCTCCAGGCTCTGGAGACACAGAGATGTGGGTATGAATCTCCACCACCGTCTATTGTAGGATCTGGAGAAAATAAGCTTATTTCTCCAAACTTCAGGCTCCATCTGGAAAACGCCTCATTGGCTGTTGTCTGTTTATTCAACCACCTCATCGGGCTGTTAGGTCCAATAAAGAAATGCATATAAATCATAGAGCCTAACACATAACGTGTTTAATTAATATGGGTGATAATACTTGTTATCGTGCTTAGTCGCATCACTGTTGAATGGTTGTCAGTAGCCTGAAGTTCCAGAATGTAAATTTGAAAAGCCACCAAAGAGAATGGGAATCCATTCCAAATACACTGATGATAGGGGTGAACCTAATGCTTTCCGGCATCCTTGCTTGAGCAGGAAATGCTAGTCGTTATCTAGTTCCGAATCCCCAAAAAGGAAACATGTCTTTCCTTGGGAACAAAGCTTGGGAACAAAGCTGTTCTTAGTACTAAAGTCTACACATTTTCACAGGGGGCTTTTTAGGGACAAGATCTGATTCATGTTGCATTTCCATGAAACCAACCTGATGCACCGCCAGAGTCCATGCTCGGAAAGGCTGGTTGGGTTGATCTGAAAAATAAGAATGCAGTTCTGGCCAGGTAGCCGTGCTAATAACTTCCTCAAAGAAAGAAACTTAGAACAGTTAGGACTTTTATCTGCAGGAATATGAACGCCCTGGAGACCTCTGGGTCTGAGAGCCACAGCCCAGGAAAGAAGAAAGGCAGTAAAGATACTGACCCATAGGGATCCGTGTTCCCTCCCAGCGCTCCAACCTTTCTCTCTATGGATTGTTGGGAAAATGTGTAGCTTCTCCGAGCCTCAGTTTCTCTATGCGTGCAATATAGAAAATTACATCTTGACGTACATGTCAGAAGGATTAGGCACCTACAGAAAAATAATTATACACATAAAATTTATAAATAAGTTACATATGGATATATAAATTGCCTTAGTTTAGGTTCCCTCAGAAGCAATGCACGGGGATGTGTGGGCAAGAAGTTAATTTGGGGGGGGGGGGGTCGCCTGGGTGACTCAGTTGGTTAAGCATCTGACTCTTGCTTTCAGCTCAGGTCACGATCTCACCGCTCGTGGGTTCAAGCCCCACGTCCGGTTCTGTGCTGACAGCACGGAGCCTGCTTGGGATTCTTTCTCTCTCCCTCCCTCTCTCTCTCTCTCTCTCTCTGCCCTGCCCCCACCTTCACTGTCTCAAAATCAATTAAAAAAAAAAAAAACAACGTTAACTTGGGAGATGAAAGCAGGAAACCAGAAGGGAAGAGGGTGTTATGGGGTTGAATTGCATCCCTCCCTAAATTCGTTGGAGTCCTAACCCCCAGGACCTCAGATGTGACCTTATTTGGAGACAGGGTCATTAGGGTGGGCTCGAATCCAATACGAATGGTATCCTCAGAAGAAAGGAAAATTAAGACCAGGCAAACGGAGGGCAGGCACTGGAGAAGATAGCCTTTCACAAAACAGACAGGCCACAGAAGAAACGGGGTCTTCTGGGCCGTCCCGAAGTCAGAGAGATCGCTCAGGCCAGAACAGTACAAATCCTTCAGAGCAAAGGGTCCTTGAATGCCCAGGGCACACGGGTAGGCAGCAAGGGCATCCTCTGTCAGAATGCCTGGCAAACGCTAAGTCACACAATAAAGGAAGGAATCTCCAATTGTTCCCATAGGTATCTACCACCCCCAGGCCATGTTCAAGGCTCTGGGATTGCCCAGGTGAGCAGACACATCAAAGGCCGCCCACCGTGTGCGGGAGAGTGAGGTGGGGTTGAGAGAGGCAGAGGGGAGCGTGTTACAGAAACCTCAGAGCACGATCCGTGTGTCGAAGGAAGGAAGCCGGATGTGTGCAAAAGAGACAGGAGCCTCAGAGCCCTATGAAGTGATTCCTTATGCAGAAAAAGAGTGACTTAATTTACCCAGGGACTCAGAACTCTAGGGCCACCCCGAGCCTGGGGGCACGGCTGGATTTATTTCCGTGACAGCAGCATGTGGGAGAGGAACACCCCGAAGACCTATGAGAAAACACACAAGTCCCCTTTTTTAAAGGGCAGGCAAATATACTTTGAGGGTAGTGGCCTTTCACTGGCACTAAATTCTCTTCTGCTGCTCTGATGACTTTCAAACTTTCAGAGGCACAAAGAGTGTAGTCAGGAAGGAAGGAATAACCGGAAATCATCACCAAAGGAATTAGAGTCAACAGGTACCTAATTAAATACTTTCTATGCAGGGTTCTTGGTGAGACGAGTTCACAGCTAACCCTCCAGAGAGGCGTCCCTGACCCCACAGGGGTTACAACGTAACAGGTGGTTCTCAACTATATCCAGAAACATTTCACTAGCGGCATTTAGGGCTTATTACTGGTAACTGGCAGATAGAGGTCAAGCATGCTGCTGAAATTCCTAAGGTACACAGGACAGCCCCCACAATAAAGAGCAATGTGACCCAGGGGACGCCTAGGTGGCTCAGTCGGTTAAGCGTCCGACTTCCACTCAGGTCACCATCTTGTAGTTCACAAGTTCAAGCCCCACATCGGGCTCTGTGCTGACAGCTCGGAGCCTGGAACCTGCTTCGGATTCTGGGTCTGTGTCTCTCTCTGATCCTCCCCTGCTCATACTCTGTCTGTCTGTCTGTCTCTCTCCAAATAAATAAACATTAAAAAAATTTTTTTTATTAGAATGACGTGACCCAAAACATCAGGAGTGCTGAGGTTGAATCCTTCAGGAAAGACAGCAATACCGGGCTTTAACATTTCAACTGCAATATTTAAGCTCATCTCTCTTGGTGTGTTCTCTCAGTACCCAACTCAAAGCCACAATGCAGTGGCTATAAATATCAATTATCACATGATAAATGCTGACCATCAAACAGGATGATGCAGTAGAAGGACAATAGGACTTAGAGGAAGATGTCTCTGGTTTTTAACTATTTAACTTACTAGCCATGTGACCTAGGGCACGTGGCATGGCCACTCTGGCCCTCAGTTTTCTTCTTTTTCTTTTCCTTAATGTTTATTTATTTATTTTTGAGAGAGAGAGAGAGATAGGGAGAGAGGGAAAGAGAGAATCCCAGAGCAGGCTCTGCGCTGAGCAGGGCTTGAACTCACAAACCAAGAGATCGTGACCTGAGCCGAAATCAAGAGCCAGAGGCTTTAACCCACTGAGCCACCCAGGTGCCCCCTGACCCCTAGTTTTCTTATCCGTCAAAATAAGGTGGGTGTAAATATATGAGGGAAAGACATAAAAAGCAGCCAGCTTCACAGGACACAGAGTAAATCCTTAACAAATATTCTTTCTTACAATGCCCCCCACCCCTTCACCCTAGTTACTCTAACGCCATTCTTAGACCACTATTTGACCATTGCTAAGTTTAAACAAATTGACTAGTGGGCTTTTCTGATACCTTGGGACACGTCTTGCTAACAGAGGCACAAAATAAATCGAGAGAAAGTACACATGCTTGCAGACAGTTGAGACCTCTGGGGGCTTGACTCTGAGATGCTGAATGTGGTTCCTGGGGAAGGCATTGGGGGGCGCCACTGGCTGCCGGGGAGCGCGCTGCCTCCTTATGGGTCCTTCTGGCGGCCAAACCAGGGCTGAGTGCAATTTTTGTTTTTTGCCTTTTTTCATAAAAGTGAAAATCTTGGCGGGGGGGCGGGGGGCACCTGGATGGCTCAATGGTTTGGGTCCAGCTGCAGCCCCGTCATGACGTCACAGTTTGTGAGTTCGAGCTGCGCGTCAGGCTCTGCACTAACCATGTGGCATCCACTTGGGATTCTCTCTCTCGCCCTCTTTCTCTGCCCCTCCCCCACTCACACTTTCTCTTTCAAAATAAATAAATAAACTTTTTTTTTTTTTAAAGTGAAAATCTCCCGATTTCTTTTGGTTAGCTAAAATGAGAACTAAATGTAGGTCTGTCCTAAAAGCAAAGTGACTTAGTACAAACACTCAAGGGGGGAATATCGGGGCTTTATTTTTCAGCACTTTGTAAATTCTTATCAATAAGTTCTTCGGAAGGAAGACAGGTAAATAGAGGAGATCGTGACATGATAAGTCCTGCTTCACAAATGCTAAAAATAGACGTTTTTCGCAGAGATCTCTTTTTTTCTCATCCCTGTAGGTTTATTCTCCCATTGGTCAGATCAGCGGGCAAATTGATGAGTATGATAAATGAGTATGATGAGTCCTGCCAGCTCGGTTATATATCATCATAGCGATAATAATGGCACTGAGTGGGGGTGTGGTCGGCACACTCCGCTGAGGGTGCTTTGCGTTTTCAATCCTCCCATCAACTTCACAAAATAATTACTACTATTCTCCCCATTCAATAGATGGAAAAATGACGCTCAGGGACATTGAGTAACTTGTCTGAGCCACTCAGAAGGAGCCAGAGCTCCATATAAGTATGACTTATATTTCCTGTATTTACAAGGGTTGACTTACCCAGTGTTCCTGAAACAAACAACTAGGAAGCATTTGCTTTTTTTTTTTTTCTTTTTCTCAGCTTTTCAAATAAGGAACCGAAGACTCATGATGTCTTCATTCCAAAATGTCAGTCTTACGAGGGGATCAAGATGGGCCAGTTGGATGTTGTCATGAGTCCCGATCCAGAGATAGGGAATCTGGATCTGAGACCCAGCCTTGCTTTGGGAAAACCACTTCACATTTCGGGTCTTAAATTCTGCTTCTGTAGAATGGACACTAACGATATAGGGGGAACGTAATTCAACAGTTTACATCAACGACCTCTTTTGAACCCACAGCTACTTGCTCAGGTGGTTATAGCAAGGAATATTAGTTACAACCCAAATGCCTGTTCCTTCAACAGGCTTTGAATTCCTTAAGTCTGGGGACTGTCTGTTATTTTTCATTATGTAATCTGGGTACAGTCAGGGGTTGACACACAATGGGGTTTCTATAAATGTCTGTTGGCTAAAAGAGTATCCAATAAACATTTAGAAAAAATGCTTTCCTCCTACATAGCACATGAGCTATTATAGACATTTAGTTTCATTTTCTGTTCTGTTCTAATCAATCAAATAAATGGACCCCATTGCATAAGATGTCAATACAATTATTTAAATCAAAATTATTCTTGAACTTGACTTCACAGTTAATGCAGAAGGAAGAATTAGCAATATACCCACAGACGATGATGGTTTACCGATCGCAAACTATGCCAGGCACTGACTTAATTTAGTGTCCAGATATAAAATCCCCGGACTCGAAATTCACTTATTACTTTAAACTGACCCCTCTAGTGAACTTTAAACTCATATAGCTGACTGCCTACATGGTACCTCCATCTGGTTATCTCATAGACATTTTTTTTTCTAATAGACATTTTTAATTTAACATTTCTGAAACTGAGATTCCAATCTTTTCCTTCAAACCTGTTCCTGCCAGAGGTGACCCCATCTCAATAAATGACAACTTCGTTCATGAAGTTGCTCAGGTCAAGAACCTGGGACTTATCCATAACTGCTGTCTTTCGATGAATACCACGGACATCCAATTCATCGGCTATTCCTTTGGACTCTACTTTGAAAATTACCGACAGCCCCACCGTTGCTCTGGTCCTGCATGACCGCCATCAGCTCAAGCCATTATCACGCCTCTCCTGCACTGTAAAAATAGCCCTAATCGCCAGAAAGAGAAAGACAAATATCATAAGATTTCACTCCGATGTGGAATTTAAGAAAAAAAAAACAAACAGATCAATGTAGGGGCAGGGCAGGAAAAATCAGATAAACACAGAGACGGAGACAAACCATAAGAGACTCATAAATACAGAGAACAAACGGAGGGTTGCTGGAGGGGAGGTGGGCGGGGGGGGGGCTAAATGGGTGATGGATATTAATGGGCATGAAGGAGAGCACTTGTTGGGATGAGCCCTGGGTGTCATATGGAAATGATAAATCACTGGGTCCTACTTCTGAAACCAACACTACATGGTATTTTAACAAACTTGAATTTAAAGATAGCCCTCATTGTTCTCTCTCCTTTGACCCATGCTCACCCATAGTTTAAGAATTTATTTTTATATCTGCTCTCTTCCGGTTTCCCATATTTTAAAATCTTCTGGTAGTCGTTAGCAACCTTTAGCACTCTTTGGCTTGTAGATACATCACCTGTTTTCTGCCTCCTATGTGTGCGTCTGTCTCCAAACGTCCCCTTTTTATAAAGACACAGTCCTATTGGACTAGGGTCCCCCCCCCCCACCAAAGACCTCGTTTTATCTTAACTACCTCTGAAAGACTCTATCTCCAAATAAGGTACATTTGAGATACTTGGGGCTAGGACTTCCACGTATGAATTTTGGGGGACACGAGTCAACCCAGAATAGAAGGGATGGTGGCGTGGATGTGTAAAGATGAGATGCTCCCAGTGCATTGGAGATATGCTTGGAGGAAGACACGCCAAGGTCTACAGATGACTTTGATGGGACTAGTGAGGACTAAGGAAGAGTGAACCTGAATCTGGTATTTAATAACTGGTTGGCACACTGTGTGGTTTACTGGAAAGGGAAAGACCAAGGTAGAAGCAAGTGCTCTTTTTTTGAGGAAACGTGGTTTAAGGTGTCTTCGAGATGTCTAAATAGAGATGTCACGCAGCCAGCTGGGCACGTGAGTCTAGAGATGAGAGAAGTAGCGAGTGGAGATCTAAACTTGCGTTCAGCAAATATAGACACTATGCAAAGTCCAGAATTTTGAGATTACTTGGGAATGGAAGACAGAGAAGGAAAGAGGCCCAATCCCATGCCTGGAGCCACTACAGACTTTAAGAGGTAGGAGATAAAAGGAGCCTGCATAGGAGAGCCATAAGGGCCAGTGGTATGGGAAGCAAGCCAATTCTCTTGCTCATATTACAGGAACAAAGAGAGGAGAGAGCTTCCAGAAGGATCGGGTAGTATGCTGCATCAATTATCAATGAGAGGTAGAAACAGATAAGGAAAGGTCCATAAAGCATGGCCATGTGAAGGATGTGGAGTGACCCTGACAATGGTGCTTTCAGTGTAATGAAGGCACAGAGGCAGACTGAAAAAAATAAGGTCAAGCATGGATTTTTTTTTTTTAAAGATCTCGTATTCTGTTGGGAACAATCCACTCTAGAAGGAAAACACAAGGATGCTAGAGAGAGGGTGCCTCTGAAGCAATTATTACTACCCTCTAATACAGATGAGAATGGCAAGGCTTTAAGACATTAAGAAAATCCTTACAGGTCACATGACCAGCAAGTGATAGAGGCAGATTTCAAACCAGGACTTGCCTTGTTTCAACGTTATTCTTGTTTCATTACCAATAAGCAGTCGCTCTGAAGTGAAGAAATGCCCATCTAATGTCATTTTTTGACTTTATTTTTCTGCAGGAAAAATGTCACCCTATTCTTCTTACAAATTTCCTGTTGAGTTTTGGAAATGCCTGAATTCAAAAATTTGAACCACGTTAAGCAAATATACTCTGATATGTATGTTTGCATTGGATGCTGCAAGTCAACGTAAATCATTACAAAGTTTGGAGTCTTGAGGAAATACATGTTAGAACATGCACGGAGCTTTCACAGAAAGAATTAGGGCTTTCAAGTGAGATACGAACTCAGATTTCATACATGTTCCTGTTTGGAGAGAGCAGGGGCGGGGGGCCTCTTTCTATGAAAACAGAAAAACAAAGACCTTGGCAAAAAGAAATGCTTTACAGGAGAGAAATTAAACATAATTAATGGTCACAGATTAAGAATTGGAGTTTAAAAGGAAAACTAATATTTGCTGGTATTTTTTTTTCCTCCAAATAACATCCAACCATAATAAGGCTTTGAGGAACCTCGGAGGCAAAAGAAAGACAAGAAATAATAGCTTTTCTCTAGTTATAAATAAAAATGAATGCTTGGATGACAATTGCTGATAACATTTAATTAGGGACAAATAAAATTAATTTGTACTCGCATTCAAGAGTATGTACTACTTTAACCTTTGTTTTAGCTTCGATATAATCTTTCTTGAGAAGAAAAAACAGAAGTTAATTAATATGAACTGTTTCTCCAATCAAGTTTAACATTTCAATTTAAGGGAACTAATAAGCACAATTGTTTTTCTAGTCCAGATTGTTTCGTTTTTCTTCTTCTGTAGAATGCTTCCAAATCTTCCCTAAGCTTTTTCTTTTTAATTTTTTTTAACGTTTATTTATTTTTGAGACAGAGAGGGACAGAGAGAGAGGGAGACACAGAATCGGAAGCAGGCTCCAGGCTCCGAGCCATCAGCCCAGAGCCCGACGCAGGGCTCGAACTCACGGACTGTGAGATCGTGACTTGAGCTGAAGTCGGACACTTAACTGACTGAGCCACCCAGGCACCCCTTCCCTAAGCTTTTTAAAACAGGATCTACATTTCCCTGGAAGCAGCTAAACAAAATTTTAGAGCAGAGTCAAACCTCGACTTTGTTAAATCATTTTAATGACCAAAATTTTATAAGAAGTCAATATAAGTATCTCTATATTCTCAAAAACAGATTTTTCCAAGTAAATACCAATTGTATGTCAACCTAAAAAGTGGCAGAAACAGCACGTCTAATCCGAAGGGACTTAAACTCCTCTCTTTAGAAATGTTGGTGGTCATATTTTGGCTCTATTCGTCCTGAATAGTTCAGGAAATGCTGAACTTCAGTGTAATGTTTACAAATAGAAAAAAAATCACCCCAACTCTGTCCACCTGACCAGAATAGTTTGAGAACTTAACCAGGTAATAGATAAAGGAACACTTTGAGTAGGTTAATATTGGTGTCCCTTGTGTTTGTCCATGAAACTGTCCATTGGAGTCAGAAACAATTTGTCTGTACTAACTATGTAGAGGTCATATCTTATGGGCTTTTCTTTCATGAAAGTGTTTACATCGGGAAAGTCATCTTGGGCTTGCTGGTGACTACAAAGCACTCCAGCTGTTCCAGTCATTAGGAAGATGGCCTCATTATGAAAACCATAATTTAGAGATGAGTATATTGAAAATAATAAAGTAAACGAGGGTTGTTCTCAGAACACTATTTTCAGTAACACCATCCGGGGGTCCTTGGTGCTGAAAACCAGGACAGTACAAGGCACAAACAGCAGAAGGCACTTCCTCGATCTGGTACCAAATGGTCCCTTGAAATGGTACAAAAACCGTGTGTAGCTATGATCAGTTTCAAGAGGACGGATATTGATGCTCACCCCTTTCTTGGGGACAAGAGATGAGAGGCCACCTCAATGACCAAGTTTCGATATCCCCTGCCTGACAACGGACCTGTTGGCCAGTTACAGTGACAAGAGTTTGGTGTGGTTTTCCGTAATTCAGATGTCAGCTAACCACCCCATTCTTAGGTTTCCCGTAGGTTGATGTGAAGGTCCCAGATTTTGTGAGACTTCTGTCTTAGTTCATTAAGGATGCTATCTAACAAAATACCAGAAACTGGGGGGCTTATTAACAACAGGAATGTATTTTTCACAGTTCTGGAGGCTGGAAGTCAGGATGACACCATGGCCTAGTAAGTGATGTCCCTCTTCTGGCTGTTAGACTTGGCATTGTATCCTCGCATGGCAGGAGGGACTAGGAAACTCTCTGGGATGTCTTTCCGAAGAACATTATCCCATTCATGACAGCTCCACCCTCGTGAGCTAAGCAACCCCCCAAAGGCCCCACCTCATAATACCATCATCCCCCCACCACCTTATACCCCCTCACTCTAAGGGTTGGGGGTAAAATTTCAACACATGTGTTCTAGTGGTGGACACAGTCAAACCGCAGCAACTTCCAGTGCCTTCCCCAAGCATGCTACAGGACATTCATTCTTACAGTTCCATACGGATTTATATTCTTGTTATGTTGCACTTTTGCTTTGCTTTTGTGGGTAACCAACCATAATTCTTTTTCATCTGCTCTGAAATTCAGAAGTTAAGGACATTACTCCCTTTGCTTTGAACTGAAGAAACGAAAATCGTTACCAGCATTTGTGACATGGCATTCTTTAGCGAGCTTGGCATGTAGAGGCTTTTCTGCTTATTATAAAACACTCCTCACTGTAGAGCTCTCTCAGCCACGCCATCACGTGGCTAAGCTCCATCTGTCCTTCAAGATATCCCATTTAGATATCGTGGATTTATCATTCAGAACTACCTTGTTGTGTGTCTGCCATCCAATGACTCACTGGCATGCTTTGTTAGAGCCAAACGTGCTCAGTTCTGCGTCTCAACTTCTTGTGTGTTTCCATTTTGGTTTATCACGGTAAGAAAACTCAACACAAGACCTGTCCTCTCAACAAGTTTCCAACTGGACAAGGTAATACATAGGTACACGCCTGCACAGCAGACCTCTAGGTCTTGCCTCACCGAAACATCACACCTGTTGATTAGTAATCCCCAACCTCCCCCCGCCCCCCCCGCCCCCCAGTGACACCATCCCACTCTTTGATTCTATGAATTTGACTATGTTAGATACTTGATGTAGGTGCAATCGTATGTTATTTATCTTTCTGCGACCAGCTGTTTTCACATAAGATGATGCCCGCAAGGTTCGCCCACGCTGCTGCAGGCTCCACGTCACCTTTAGAGACACAGCGGGGCTGGCAGACAGGACAGGTTGTCTTTCCCCTCCCTCTCCGGGTTCTGTAACTGGAAGACATTTATTTGCCCTCTTACATAAACCACCGCAAACTTGTTTCCTCTCTCCGAGAGGAAATGTGACTTAGGAATTTATAATCAACTTTTCTTTGAATTTTGTTTTAGATTTACAGAAAAAAAAAAGTTGTGAAAACCTCATAGTTCCCTTATGCTCCACACCTGATTTCCCCTATTATTATCAACACCTAACGTTAGTACATTTGTCAAAAGCAATTAACCCACATCACTACATCATTAATGATACAAATTCATACTTTCTTAGTCTTTACCAAATGTCCCTTCTCGATTCCAGAATCCCATCTTGGACACCATATTGTTCCAATTAGTTTAGTTGTTATATAAACAAAAAAGAAAAATTCTAATCTACCTCTTATATAGTTTCTCAGAAACTCCAAAGGATTCTCAAAACAACAACAACAACAGCAGAAACCAAAACTGTAGCTTTCCTGGGAATATAAATCTGAGAGGCGCTTTCCATGTCATTCTATCCAGTTATCTATTTTATAGTGACGGCACAGGGGTTGGACTTGGGCTTGGAAATAAGCAACATGAGGAGATGACATCTGGAGACAGAGCCAGCTGCTCCTTTAGACAGGGTGACATTGGAACTTCTAACGACCACTCCTCACAGGTGCCTGAGTGAGAGTCAGGTTTGCTAGGGGACCCATCACGGTGTGATCACACACGGTGCCTGGCTCTACAGCGACGCCCACTGTCTGACCATCCTGAGGGCACTTGGTATTACCCAGCATCCATTAAGACATTTCTTCTCTGTACAAATAATGAAGGGATTCTTGTGCTCGCAAGTAAGAATTCTGACCAATAAAACTGGAATTATCAGGAAACTCTCTCATGATTAATTCTATTTCTGCTATATAATTCATCTCCCAAAGTTTAATTTGTAGCAAAGTGCTAACAGTTTTGAGTGTTAACTCCTTCCTTTCATTCCACTTATCCTTCAAGGAAAAGCATAGGAAAAAGGAAAATGGGTTGGTACCTACAGTCATTTGTGAAGGCTGCCGTAATAAAGTAGCACAAATTGAGTGGCTTGAACGTAGGAATTTGTTATCTCAGAGTTCCGGATTCCAGATATCCCAGAGCAAGGTCTTGGGGAGATTGATTCCTTTTTTAGGATGGTGAGAGAGAATTTTTTCCAACGTCCTTGTCATTCCTGATGCTTTGCTGGCAAGCCTCAGTATTCCTTTGTTTGTAGAAGCATCAGCCTAACCTCTGCCTTCGTTCTCACATGGCCTTCTCCCTGTGTGTGTGTCTGTATCCAAATTTGCCCTTTCAGTGAAGACACAAACCCTATTGGATTACAGCCTACTCTAATGACCTCATTTTAACCTGATTACCTTGTAAAGACCCTGTCTCCAAATGAGGTCATATTCTGAAATACTGGAGACTAGACCTCAACACATGAATTTGGGGGACACACAATCCAACCCGTAGCAGCACCCCTGACTCGATGATCAGCTTACTGAAAGCGAACTCATGCACGGTCACAAGCACTACTCCGAAGGGACTGACAGCCAGGTAAGTAGGAGCGGTACAGCCTCTAGCTCAACCAGTCAAGATGAAGAGTATATGATGACCAGAAATGGGTTGGGAGACAGAGAAGCTAACTGATGGCAGATATTAGGTATGAGCCCACTGTCACAAATCCAAATATTCAAGCAAGTTTTGACTGGCAATGTCTCAAAGGTCTAGATCTAAGTAGGTGAGTCAGTTGGCTCAAGTCATACTTAGTCAAAATAAGGAAATGTGGACTAATGATTGAGAAAAGTCAATGCAAACTGAGGTTCCCTCTACGATTTCCTGTCAAGGAGCCAGAGTCCAGGTCAGGCTTTGGACAAGGCAGGGAGGTGTCCATGGGTAATAATGACAATCGTTTGCCATCAATATCTTCCCAGAGAGAAACTGATCACATTTCCTCCTTCTATCCTTGGTCCTCCTGCTCTGCATGGAATCAATCACCAAGCCTGTCAGTGCCACCTCTTTACTATCCCCATGGCCACCTCTTCCTTTCAAATCCTTACCGCATGGCTACGTTGCACATCCTCATTTGTTATTTAAACTGTGACAATAACCTTATTTTATTCAAGTATCTTATGGCCACACATTGATGTTGCCTTCTTTTACGTTTAAATGTTTGCCTATTTGGAATTTAAGTAAGAAGGTAAGAAGTGATCTCGATTATTTTTCCCCCTCTAATGTCTTAACAGTTGCCCCAATACAATTTATTGAGTAATCCATACTTCTACACGGATTTCAGTGCTGCCTTGGCCATAGATGAACTTTCTATGCGTTTTCAGCTCTAATTTGCATCCTCCTTTCATGCATCGCTTTATCACTTTCTACACAGATTCCCATTTTAATTGGAGATTTATGATATCTATTTACGACATTAAAGCCATCTTTTAATACTCCCCACTTCAGAGTTGTCTTTCCTAATGTATATTTACTTTTAAGATAAACTTCAGAATAATTGTGTCAATTTAGAGAATCATCGGGACTTTGATTGGAAGTGCATTGATTGTGTGGATTGAGGATGGGCTAACTGTCACCCTTATAATACTGAACACTTCTCATCTCCAGCCAGGTAAGCTTCTTCACTTTCTCGTTTTCTCATGTTCTACTAAGTAGGTTCTTTTAGATCTCATCAGAAAAGAATCCTATGTATTTTTACCAAGTTTGCTTATATCTTCTTGATGCTATGGCAATTGTGAATGGAATTTTTTGTTTCTATTTTCATTTTGTTTTTCTTAAGGGAAAACTATCTCGTTGTGTATATTTATTTTATATCTGTTAAGATTACTGAACTTTATGTGCTGTTGACTCAGGTCTTGTTGGGTTTTCCAGAAACTCCATCATATCATCCTCGTGACATTATTGTTTACCACCTCTGTCCAAGTTTGACCTCAAAAAATGGAAAATATAAAAGAGCAGAGAGGGTGACCACATCAAAACAAAAAATTTTTAAGGTTTTTAAAAATGTTTTAATGTTTATTTATTTATTTTTGAGAGAGAGGAGAGAGAAAGAGAGAGAGAGAGAACCCAAAGCAGGCTCTGGGCTGTGAGCTGTCAGCACAGAGCCCAACGGGGGGCTCGAACTCGTGAACAGTGAGTCATGACCTGAGCCAAAGTCGGAGGCTTAGCCGACTGAGTACCCAGGCATCCCAAAAACAAAAAAAATTAAAATCTGAAATTTAAAAAATAATTTCATTAGCTTTATACTAAGAGCTATAACAAGCGTTTGTGTGTTTTTTTTTAAAGACAACTTTGTCAATGGAGAATTGAGCAAAGGAGATAAATAATGAATTCCCAAAACATGACTCACAAATTTAAAAAATCTGTGAGAAGACGTTCAACCCCATAGGTAAAGGAAAAATATGGGAATAAAATGAGATATTTTGGAGCCTGTAATATTTATAAAGATTAGAAATATCAGTATCAGTGACCATGGGGGTTAAAGAAAGGGGAGTTCTCATATAGTGCTGGCACAACATATTTGGAGAATTTAACAATAAGATAAAAATTTATACTGTATAGCCCCTTAACTCAGACGGCCTTTTCAGTTAATTTTCCCCTGCAACTTACCTAGGAAAGTATATTATGACACATGCTCAATGGACGTTCAACACAGCATTTTTTATAACAGCAAATAGTAAATGTCCATCCATAAAGGATTGGTTAAATGAATGAGAGTACATGCATGTAACAGACTAGTCTATAGCCACTTAAATAATAGCATAGCGTAGAGCTATATTTATCCACATATAAAAACATTCAGAACATTTTACACAGCAATAAAGTAGCATGTGTATTATAATCCTATGTCTTTTAAAATTATTTTTGTATTTACATACTGTCTTCATCCATTTGGGCTGATAGAAGAGATGACCATAAACTGAGTGGCTTACAAGCAACAAACATTATTTCTCACAGTTCTGGAAGCTGGAAAGTCCAAGATTATGGTTCTGGCAGATTTGGGGTCTGGCGAGAACCCTGTACCTAGATGACCATCTTTTGCTGTAACCTCCCGTGGTGGAGAGGCAAGGGAGCTTTTTCAGGCTGCCTTTGAAAAGGGCACTAATCGTCTCTTAATATCATCACCTTTGGGAGTTAGCTTTCAACATATCATTAGGGCAGAGGAGAAAAATATTCACACCATAGCCTATACTTACGTAGGTTTCCAAAACTGTCTCCCCTATTTAAAATCAGTTTCATGTCTTTTCATTGGGATGCTATTCAAACTCTTTACAGGGTCCCACAATCCACCTCCTGGCTGCCCTGGTCGACTCTGCCTTTCCTTTTCCTCTGCAATCTTAAGTCACGACATCGTCCCTTCCTCACTTTGCTCAGACAGACTGTTGTCTCTGGATACCCCAATCTCTTTCTCGGTGCCTCTGCCTGCCCCTTCCTCTGGCTGAGCTGTACTTCCCTAGCTCACACATCTGTCATGCCTCTGTCGAAATCGTCCATATCAAAGCCCCCCTTTCCTGTTCTATGGAAACCTCCCCGGTCTGTATCAGTGCACACTGTTTGCTCCCCACAAGGCCCTTGCTACCAAATTTCAGTTGTTTATGTGTTGAGTTATTTTCCTGTTTATTACCCACCTCTGTCACTGTCCTGGAAACACAATGAAACCAAGGACCATAAAATTTCTCATTCATCACTGCCTGACACTGTTAAATGATCAATAAATATTTTTAAATGAAAGAATACACGCGAAGAAACGATCTGTAGATATTCTCTGAAACGTTAGCAATGCTTATCTCGGGTTATTGGGATTCGGCCAATTTTTAAATTTCTTCTTCATATACTTCTTATGCATTTCTGCATTGATAGTATAACAATTATGTTTCTAAGTTTAAAAATGTCTCGGGGCGCCTGGGTGGCTCAGTCGGCTGAGCATCTGACTTGAGCTCAGGTCATGATCTCCCAGCTCGTGGGTTCGAGCCCCGCATGGGGCTCTGTGATGACAGCTCGGAGCCTGGAGCCTGTTTCAGATTCTGTGTCTCCCTCTCTCTGCCCCTCCCCTGTTCATGCTCTGTCTCTCTCTGTCTCTCAAAGATGAATAAACGTTAAAAAAATTAATTTTAAAAACCTCTCTTCATTTATTTACACACACATGCATATAAATGTGTGCATATATGAATATACACAGAGAGCGTGTATGTTTATGCGCACTTGTGTGTCAGGTTATTAAATGCACACCTGATCAATACTCCTCCATTGCTTGACTCACCGTCACTTACAGAATACATTTTGAACACTTTAGTGTGACATTCAAGTCGCTTACAGAACTGCTTCAATGTCCCATTGAAGTCTTATGTTTTCTAGATTAATTCATCCTGACAGGTCGCCCTGGGCTTCAACCACAGAGGAAAGCATCCCTGTCCTCGATGGCACATTGCACTCGTGACTCTCTGAGCCGGCACACGGTCCGTCTTCTTGTGCAACGCTCATCTGTATGCTCTCCGCTTGGCAAATTCTCATCTTAGTAATAGCAGTAGGGTGGCAGTGAGCTCTGTAAAAATTCAGCTCCTGGTTATCTGGATAGTTTGTTCTACCTCTAGAAGGGGAACTCCCTAAGGCCAGGAACCTTGTCGTAGTCAACTTTGATGCTGCAGCCCAGAGAGTGGCTGTTTTAGGGAGCGTTTTTGAATTAAGTTGCAAGTAAACTTTTTAAAGACAATGCTTAGTTGCTATTTGTGGTTTTTTGTTTTTTTTTTTTTTTTACAATAATTAGCACCCGGTCGGTGAACTAAAATGATGACCATCATATCATTATCTGGCACTGCTTCCCGGGGTTGGAAATCAGACTCGGCTGGGCAATTTTGGCTCAGGGGTTCTCTCGTGTGTTTGTAGTTAGGCAGCAGGTGGAACTAGAATGGGGGCTCCAAGCAGCTGGATTGTCATCTTGCCCTCACCGTGCAATCTTCAGGCCTCTCTGTGCCATTTCCCCGTGAGGATAATGGCACTTAGATGGCAGCTTCAAAGCACCGAGTCGGTTCACTTGGAAGCTCCAGATTCCAAGGGCAAATTTCCCAGCTAACACAGTACCTGCTTCCTTGCCTTCTACGATCTAGCCCCCAGAAGGCACCTCTGCGGCTTCCTATTGGTCAAGAGCTAAGAACGAGCACAAAAGCCAGCCCAGATTCCGGAGGAGGGGTCATAGATCCCACCTGCCGATCGGAAGACTGTCAAAAAGTTGGGGAAGATGTTTTCAGGTCACTGCAGAGATTCTTATCACTGGTACCTGCACCCCCTGCAAAACCCTTCACTTACAGCCCAGATAAAGGATCAAAGGATCTGGGTGTTTCACAGCGGAAATTATTAACACTCAATGCAAGAGCTATATTCTCAGCTTAACTTGTTTTTCCAACCTGCTTAGATGGAAACAAACACAAGTCAAAAAAAAAAAAAAAAAAAAAAACCAACTCTGGAAGTGATAAAAAAAAAAATGCAGCTTTGATGTTTATCATTTTCAACTGATGTAGAAGTTGCCAATTTCTGCTTTTATCAGTTGTTGTGCTCCTACCTTGGACGCAGCGAAATCAAAGAGTTCTGTTAAAGAGTCCCTCTTTGAATCTGGAAGTTGCTACTCAGGTAGATGTATTGAGGCTTAACTCCGAACACGCATCATAGATCTTACAAGAGGCAGGGGTTTTAGAGCTCTCCGACTCCAAGTGGGTCCACAGGCTCATTTCTCCATTCCTTACACCAGAGACATGACTCAAGAAGCCTGGTGGAGAGCCAGCCTGGAGTATCTTTTGTGAGAAATGGGAGATCCCACCTCAAGCTGGAGGTTCAGCCAAATTTGAGGGTTCAGAATGGCAAAGGGGACCTGAACATCAGAGAAATGATTGGGAGCATTGAATTTTGCCAAGAGAGGACTCAAGGGATGAAACAAGTCACATCATTGCATTAAAAAAAAAAATAGATAGACCGACTTATGTATTTGCTTTTCGGAGGGCCATCCTATGGAAGTGGATTCAACAACCAAATATTTTCTAACCTCTTACTTGTGTGAGGCCCTTAACCTGACTCCGGTTGGCTTCAAAGAGCATGGAGTCTGGTTGATTGGAGAGCTCCTGCATGGGGAATGGGAGTTCCTGAAGTCTTAGGAGTGTTGAGTATATCAGGAGGCCCAGTGAAGGCTGGTTGAGTATGCACGGCCCATGTCCCATGCATGGATACATGCATGTGTGCAAGCCGACTTTTCACTGAGAAGGCACACAACATGGGAGACAACATGGGAGACACGGGCACACAACAGCAGAGAACTCATCTACGCCAAATCAAACCATGCGGTCTGGAATCAGAATGACCATCTCAACACTCAATTCTACCATTCAGTTGCCATCCCATTAAGAGCTAAATGCATCATCACATGTCTTTTTTCTTTTCTTCAAATAAAGGCAGTTTACTAAACTTATAACCAAGCGAGACATGGTTTTCCACCTTTACAACGCCCCCCCAATACCAATACATCAAAAATGAATAAAATAGGCATTTTTTTTTGTTGTATCTAGGGTCAGGTTCATATGGGGGAATTAGAATAACAAGAATCAGTCTGTGGTTGGCAGACCTACTGTGTGCCAGGCATTATGCACAGTATCACTTGATGAATCTTCAGAATTGTTTGCAAAGTGCTATTTTTCTAATTTTCTGTTGAAAAACTGACCTCGAGAGGTTAATCAATTTCTCTGAGGTTACACGTTATGGATAAATACAGGGTTGTTTTGACTTCCATGTGCTTTTTTTTTTTTCTATTATAATATACCATTTCTAGTTTTTGGTAACTTACAGAAAAACTTGGTTTAATTCATATGCATAGAAGGATATAAGTAAATAGATGATTTTTTTCTTTCTTCTATTTTTTTTTCATTTAAACCATGGCATTGTGGTGTGGAAAGAATACCCAGGTTTGAGTTCTGGCTTCACTATTCATTGACACTGTGTCCTTGGATAAGTCACTCATTTTGCCTTTTTGAGCCTATTTCTTCCTCTTAATAATAGAAGTTAATAACGTCCTGTCTGCCCATACCTTGAGATTATTATGAGATTAAGATAAAACTACATACAAAAGGGTGTGGAAAACTGATGACTCCAGATATCTCTCGATTGATATATATTGCCCTGGTTAGTCATTTAAACACTGGCTGGATCTATTTCTGACCCATGGACCCTTTTGGGGGCTTGGCTTTCAAGAGATGCATTATTGATTGTAGATGGAAAGGTGTGTGGAGAGACACTATGTGTCGCCATCCCCTCAAACATGAGCCTTTACAAGAGCTGGTTTTCCTCCGGGTCGTTTCCAACATCGAGACTCTTTGAGATCCTTGCCCTGCCATATGCATTGGGTGTCCTGCAGTGACTCAGGGTGAAGGCAATTGCCGTTCGCCCCACTTCACCATGGATCCAGGCCTCAGTTCATAGAGTTAAATGTGCCGAACCTGACACGAGACAGAGAAGGTCGTGTGGCCACTGTTAGGTCTAGTGACTGGAAAAGTGTATTTATTCATTCATCCTTCATGTGTTTGTTCATTGATATGGTAAACTTTTCTTGAGTGCTTGGGAACTTGGTACACAGATGAAAGAAAAAAAATTCAAGAATAAAGGTAAATGAGGTCCCATTCCCAACTGGGATACAGTCCATCATACTACAGGAGACGGATATGTGAACAAACGTGTCTCAGAAAGCATCATGACACTGATAGGCATTCTTAGAACTACAACACTACTCCAGGAAGGCTGACGCAAGCCAACCTGGCTTCGGGTCTTATTTGATGAAGAGAATCCAGACTAGAGGCAGGAAGTCATATAAATCCAAGCATGTTCCTTGAGCTTCATTTAAAATAAAAATCAGGAAACCATAACGTCTAATACATTAGGAGTGAATAAAATAAATGATCCATAAATATGGGAACACAGGACAAGAAACACAAACCAGGGGACCTAACCATTGCCATGAATGGGTCTGAAGCCCTGATGTCCAATAACCACTGACAGGTGGGTTGAGTGACTTGTGCAAATCTAAGGATTTGGAGCCAGATATACACAAAATGGGAACAGAACAAGAAGCGTCACTCATGCTGGGGCTTGACAACATTTATAACCACTCATGACTGTGGGGGAGGCGACACACAGGAGCTTCTTAGTATGGACCTGACACTCCAAGCAAGTGACCAACATACCACAGAACGTAAGTGATTAAAGTTAGAGAGTTGTGTCTCTTAGTATTCATTGGTCCTTGCCTAGTTCTGAGCTAATCCTGGTTTTTGATCACACCAGAGAGAAGGAAATTTATTTTATGGTTTGCTTGCTGGAAAGGGCGGGATCATAAAGATGAGAAGACCGGGGTTCACTAGGACATTGACTTTAAAAGATGCAGCCAGGTATCTAGGCAGGGATAGGAGATCAGGTAGATAGACCCACAGAACTGGCCTGGGGCTGGGACATCAAGCTGGACTTACCAAAATAGGAAAATACAGGAGAATAGAAAGGCTCAGCTTCAGTTTTTAGAATAAATAAATAATCATTATATTATTGCCATTATTCTAAAGAATAGCAGTTGGAATTGTCAACCAATTCTTTTCAAATGTGTAATATTAAAAGTAATCATCATCATCATCATTATTATTGCTATTATTTTAAAGACTGCAGCTGGAATTGTCAACTAACACTTTTCAGAGGCATACTGTTAAAAGTACAGAGAACAAATTGGAACTGGGGTTCAAACACTGGCGGGTTGGGGCGACATCACGAGGAAATGCCAACGTATACTTGAATCCTGTTGGAAGACACAGGGCTTCGGCATGGCTCCTCCCATCTTACCTGAGAGCAGGTGTCTGGAGAGTGGGGTCTAGGAAAAGGGGGTCAGTATGTGTAAGCCCCAGAGGGACATGAGCAGAAAAAGAAGAAAAAAAATGTGTCTGCCAGAGATCAAACATCCAGACTCAACAGAGAATCTTGCAGAGGCTCAGCGAACATCTGGAAAAGAGGAAACCTGCCTGCTTCTGAGTAGTTCTTGGAACACACCTGTGTTCCTCCCCTATAGCTCACAGTCGTGCAGTTTGCTCCTGGCGTTTTTGAGATGGTGACCCAGACGCTACTCTCTCACCATGCAGCCTCAAGCCAAGCCATTTCGTTCCTCCCAGCCTTGGGTTCAAATTGGTAAACTAAGGACAGTGTACTCCTTCCTGCAAGAATGTGAAGAAGACTAAAGGTGTGAAGGTGAAGAGCATTATCTAGTAAGTTCTGGGTTCATGACAATCACTGCTTTTCTCTTCCCTGTTATTTCTTGTTGCAGCACCATGAGTAATAAAAGTTCCAGGCCGTGGGGAACACATTGCTGCGTATCTTCTTCAATTGTTTTCCCAGGAATAGGGTGCACCTTCAGGCTCAGAAAGTGTAACGCCTTCTCCCGGTCTGCCTGGATGAAGCAACTCTGGACTGGCCTCTTCGGGGCACCTGGAATTCTCTGTGGCCCAGAGGGTGGTTCACCCAGGCCCTGGACGGGGGCGGCTCCTTGCTCCACATATAAATATAATGATGTGTATAAATATCTTTTCTCTCCAAGTATTACAAGACTGTGGGATTTCATTTGCATACCCCTGATGATCTCATTATACACTATTTTATCTCCCCTTTTCTATCTGTCCCTAGTTAATTGGGTCCTATGGTATTAAGTTGCGTGAAAAGGCAGTTTCTGCTCCTGAATTTCCGATTTTGGCTTACAAGTGAGTTGGTGCAGATAGAGTGATGTTATAGGGAGATAGTGGGCACAGAAGGCTTCCTAGAGGCCTTATCTCTTTCCTTAATGTCTTTTGAGTCAACCTTTTGTAGTGTTATCTGCCTATGCATGGCGCTCAACAACGGGCAGTGTGCCCACGGCCACCTCCCCTCTTCATTAAGCTGATTCAATGTCAACCTCCCCATCAAGATGCGCCATCCCGTGAACATTTGGCCTCGCCCGACGTGTGATTTCCAGCTGTCTGTGTGAAACACGGGGCCTGCCTGTCTGCCTTTCCCGTCTTGCAGAATCAGCAGGGTGAGCCGGGCCCTTCCTGCGCGCCCAAGACTCGCCACCGACCTTCCGCCAGAGGTGCTGAATCCGCACAGCTGGCCAAGTTCAGCAGATGGCTGGCAGGGGAGCCAGCCTGGGGTTCGGCCGGCCGAGAAGCCACAGTCATGGATTGTGTGCTCCAGGCACCCCCCCCAGAGAATGAGTTCCAGCTTGGACAAGAAGCTCGGGGGAGGAGGCCACGTGGAAGGCGAGCGAAGAATGTGGGGAGGATAAATGGGGGAAAATGGGAGGGGCTTGCTGAGTCCCCCCTAGACCCAGGCCTTGTCTGACTAGTGAAAAATATGTCTATTCCCAATTCTCGAAATATTTACTCTCCCTCCCTCTCTCTCTCTCTCTCTCGCTCTCTCTTTTTCTCGTGAAATGCTCTGTCCAAGAACTTGCAAAAATCCAGGTGTACCAAGCATCCCCTCCCTTGAAGACCCTCTCTGGAGATACAGCAGGCTCCCCCTTTTCGCTACACCCTCCCCAGGCTCACTCAGACTTACCTGTCAGTGGTCAGCTTGGGGGGACCCTCCCTTCATCTGCAGTCACTCACACACTGACACTTTGCTCTGTCTTAACAAATGCCCCATGGTCAACACGCCTGTCTTTTCTACCTGAAGTCAGACCCTCTAGTTTATTTCTTTCTGCATATGTGATGCCAGACTTTGGTGAAAAGCGACAGACCCACCAGTGCAGCGACCGATCCTACGGGGATCACGGCGTAGTGAACTTTGTGGCAAAGGACTCCAACGAGGTTATCCAAGTGATGTGAACGGCACCTTGGGCCATTCGGGGTTCTTGGTGAGCCGGGCACCATTCCTGACAGATGAGATTTGAAACAGAGTTTTGTTGACCGCTTGCAAACGTATGTGAATACAGATGAGCAAAGAAATGAGTGAATGATTTTCACTGAATGCCCTGATTTACCATTGAACCTGTCAAAAGAGGAGAGAAGACAACACATCCGATAAAGCACCAGTTGGGAAACACTGGTGTAGGTTAGTAAAAAATTACAAATGCAAGTCTCTCCAAGGAACATGAATGAGACGGAAAGAAACAAAAAGAAAAATCTTGGGTTTTCTTGGATTATGGTTACATGCTTGGGTCAGGTCGTTTCTATGTGATTCCGAATGTATGCACGGAAATCCTTCCTATATTTCTATACCCGAAAGATGAGCTTGTGGTATTTGAACTTGACAGATTAATTCGTGAACCCTCCCCCACCAGTGTGTTGCAGGAACATTGCAGTTAATATCTGGAGTTTGTGCTCAGCATGGATGATGCTTGAGAACAACATGTGTGCATGGGGAGTGGACATCTTGGTTCATGTTATATAAAAAAAAATAATAGTAATAAAGGGAACAATGAGGGACTTGAGTCACTGCTCAAAAAGCTTGCGGGTACACTTACCGTCATCCATATCCATAGGATACCAATGGGCACATGGCTCCAATTAGTAGATAAAGGCCTCTATTTTTCTCAGAGCAATTTAAGAAAAAATACCACAGTAAACAAGTGCTTCAGTGGATAAAAATCCCTCTGGTTGTATTCTCTTTTTTTTTTTTTTTTCTGCAAGCATTCACTCATTAGCTCTAGAAAAAAAAATCCATCTATAAAATTGGCAAATATCTTTGGAAATACACCTCTTTTTTGAAACCTGTTTACTGAAAGAAGAAAAAAGGAACATAATTGTCTGGCTAAATGAACACCCATAACAAAAGTAATTGGAGAGTTCTTATGTATTTCCTGAACCATTTCTCTTCCAGCTGTTTTTTTGGCCAACCTTGGAATCCATAAAAGCCAACTGTTGGCTTTTCAATCTTTTTATGACACAGGATTACAGTAAACATAGTTGTTGTGCACAGTCTTTATATTTGCTCATTTACTCGCTCAGTTAGCAAATATTTTTTGAGATCTTCCATGTTCCAGATACCCTTTTGGAAACTCAAAATGCTATGATGAGCCAAAATGATGTGGTTCTAGCCATAATGAAGCTTATGGGGAGGGGGAGGGATCTAGTTATATAAAATATAATCACATATTAAAAACATAATCACACAATTGACTAATGAATAACCATCATAATATGGCACGTATTACGTACATAATGTGGTACAGAGTACCATATGGGTACACAAAACAGTCAACATGAAAATGTTACAAGGGGACTTGGCTAATTGGACAGCCTACCTCCTCTGAGATGATATATATCTGCTTGAATCTAAAGGGTTAATCATTTAAATAGTGTTGAAACAAGTGTTCCACGATGGGGCCGAGGAACAGCATTTATGAATTCCTCTGGGTAAGGATTTTTTTTTTCATATCCATTCATTTGTGTATATATGCAACACATTCTTTTTGAGTCATCGGATACTCTCCCAATGCAATTCTGCCCCAGTCTTCAGGAGTCATAGATCAGGGGGGCAAACAGAGGAACCTGGATCTGTCCCAGCCCTGAAGAGCATCATAGTCTAGTAGAGATCAAGCAACCAGGCCAGGGTCCCCATCTCAGGGACATCCTTTCTGTCCTTATCAATCTGAAAGGGTAATGCAGGGACAGAGACTCAATCCTAGTAGCTTTATCGGCTGCCGTCCCAGGACATGGTGACAAAATACCAGCCCATTTCCACTGGCTAGAGTTGTCAACTCCAACACTAGCCCTACTTTATGGAGAGGCTGTGGGGGTTCTCACCAATCAGACCCTTAGAGCTACCTGGGATATATGTTCCCACGCAGAGGCTTACCTACTCTTCCAGCTGGCCATAAACAAGATGTCCCGAAGCAGAGAATGGGTACGTTCCAGGTTGGATGACCCTGATTTATGTGCTGAGAGGCCCCGAGGACCTGGAAATAACACGAGTCTTCTAGGAGACTTCTAAGAGCACCAAAATCTTGCCCTCACCAAGGTGGGACTGTTACCTCTTTGATTAGTCTCCAGATTATATCTCAGAACCAGCCCATCAGCCTTCAATTTCTTCCTCCTATCTTTTGAGATACTGATGAAACTTAGAGTAACAATCCGAGCCCCTTTTTTTTCCAGCCAGGATTTGGAACAAAATCCCGGTACGCTTCATGTTGGGTACCCGGCAGGGATTAGTGTTGGTCGTTTCTGCAAAGCAGACTCTGCTGGTGCAGGGCTCTGTTACCACTGCCCACCTGTGACCTCCCTTGTGAGTGCGTGCCTGGCCCCAGCCATGGCTACTCGATCCTGCTTTGCTGCATTGTGCCTACTGACCTGTGTCTGAACACATAGGCAACAAGGGTGTTCAGGTTGCAGTTAAATCAAAGGACAAAACTAGCTAACCCTTACCAAGAGCCGACTCTGCTGGTTTGTGTTCTGAGCACAGCTCATATTAACTCATCATGTTTTCACAGTCATACCGGCTATCATTATCCCCATCTAAGAGATGAGAAAACCGAGGCACAGGGAGGTTCAGTAATTTGCTGAGGTCACACAGCAAAAAGTGGGCGAGCTGAGAATTAAACCCAGGTGGTCGAACCTCGTATCTGCATTCTTAACATCCCTGCCTTACTGCTCGGAGACGGACTCTGGCCAGCATTTATGATGAAGCCTGGGACTCTGGTTTACCCGAGGCTGGCTTGTTATGGGCTTAATGAATGTTTTAGCTGGGGCTCCCCTGGAGGCAAGGAAGAGGGAGTCACTCAAACTGGCTTAGGGAGGAGGAGATTGGATAGTTAAAGATGAACATAAGCGGGAGGAAAAGACAGGATCTCAGGGACAGAAGATGCTGCGGCCTCACAGTGCGGACGTACGTGGACAGCAGGCAGCTGGGCGGGGCAAATTCACAGGGAGATGCTCTGTGCTGCCCTGCGTACCTCCCATTCTCCCTTTGTCTGCTACTCTCTCACCTCCTACCTTCATGCTAGCACCCTTGGCTCTGGGCTCATTGTTTCTGCTTCTGCTTCTGCTTCTGCACGCCGGATCCCTCCCAACCTGGGGTGCTCCCTGCCGCAGACCAGAGCTGTCAATGCCCCACCTGTTCCCTCGCCCACGCTGTGCCCACCTGCAGGCCAGACAGACAGGGTCTCTCAGAGGCTGACAGCATCCTTCCTCGAGCACCAACATCTCCCTGCTTGTCTGCCTGCAGGGGCACCCCAGGGGGGCTAGAGCACCCCCCCCGGGGCACCCCATCCAACGAGAGTCAGGAGTTAAGAGGTAAATACTCTAGCTGTTCACCAGTGGGTCCATTACAGCCTCCTCCGAGGGTGCCCAAGAGCAGGAGGACAGGTAGGAGCGCTTTAGGAAGGGACAGCAGGCATCCAGACTCATTTATGCGGATCAGGAACCAGAGGTGTCGGCTGGTGTCTAGGAATCCCAGAGCCGGTGTGTGAGGGGAATTGGATGCAGTTCACCATAGTCACCATTCCCCTGTAATACTAGGTGCTGAGGGAGACAAGGTCCACATGTTAAGGATTCTCTCGTGGCGGGCATTGAGTAGATTGAAATTAATACCTGGTATCGCTTTCAGTTGAAATTAATAGCAGGTAAGTGAGCCAACATGTAAGAGCCTGTTTGCACCCCTATGGATGAAACGTGCCACTTTGCTACATTCTCTGAGCAAACTTAGCCCAAATCTGTGCCATGGAATCTATTAAGCCCTTCCCCAGATCTGTCTAAATTTTTTTGAAAGTTTATTTATTTTTGAGAGAGAGACAGAGCATGAGTGGGGGAGGAGCAGAGAGAGAGGGAGACACAGAATCCGAAGCCAGGCTCCAGGCTCCGAGCTGTCAGCACAGAGACCGATGCGGGGCTCGAACTCACCAGCCTTGAGATCATGACCTGAGCCGCAGTCGGACGCTCAACCGACTGAGCCACCCAGGCGCCCCACCCAGATCTGTCTTTAAATTCTGATTCGGTGCCAAGAAAATGGTGTAAAACCAATCATTTTTGAAGAGCATTCACGACTTTGAGGAAAGAACAACACAAAAAAGTGTCCTCTACCCACCTGAAGTCTTAAGATCTAAGTTCTGGATAAAATAGCCACAAAAATGAGGCAAAAGGCAGAGACGGGGAGAACAGCCTCGGCATCTTTCCGGCCCGCACATCACAGCACTCTTGGACCTGAGCTTTGAGACCAAGTCAACATCTTGGAATATTTCCCCCCGCCCCCCGATCTCTCCCGCCACGCAGTTCACAGATGTCGTCATTAAAATACCTGCGTCACCCTTCCCCATCTTGCCTGGTAAACTGAACTTCACGTAGAGAATCCACTATTAAGACTCGGTTTGTGAGAAAAGGCGGGTCCGTTGGAGGCACCATTCACGTCGACATTAACATCCTGCACATCATAGTCTAAGACACTTTGTTCTCATCGGATCCGTGGGAAGAAGAAGAAGAAGAAGAAGAAGAAGAAGAAGAAGAAGAAGAAGAAGAAGAAATTATCTCAGGTAGACCTTACCATCCCATTTTTTATCAGAGGTAATGGAGGTCTAAAGAAATTCAGAGAAAAAAACAAGTATATCTGTTTTCTGTAGGTATTGATGGGATCACGTCAATGAATTGGAATTTATTTATTTATTTATTTATTTTATTATTATTATTTTTTTTACCATTATGGGTGATAGTGTCCAGAGCACAAGGAGAGTGGCACAGATCAAACTTGGGGAAAGAAAGACTCGGTCCCCAAAGAACCCATTCGCAGCAAGACTGAGCTGAGGGGAGCAACGTTGGAACAATCCGGATTGTACTATCTGAAATTTCCTAACTCCTGCATGCCACCTTCGATTACACGCATATTCCAACTTCCCTGTTATGACAGACACATACGTGTACACATACCCGCGCTTTCGTATCGACCAGCGTGGCACAGCATTGGGAAGATCCGATGAGTCTGGAATCTTGAAATGACTCGCTCACTATCATGGGCAAAATATCTGCTCTGTGTGGGGTGTTTGGGGGTTATTTTTGGTTTGCTTCTTACTTAATTTATTCTGACAGCAATCCTGTGGTGGAGGGATTTGGGATCCCATTTTACAGGTGAGGAGACTATGGTTTAGAGAAGTTCTTTCCCCACAGTGACCCAGGTAAGAGACAGCAGAGTTGGTATTTCCTTCTGGGCCCAGCTGACGCCAAAGCCAGAGTTGTCTCCATCCTACCACGTGCCCCCTCAGAGGGTGTGGTTGAAGGGCTGTTGCCGACATGTCCATTCATTCTTTCCATCGCTGTTTATGGAACATTCAGCGTCTGCCTGCCAGAAATCACGGGCCAGGAAACAGGCACAGTCCTCTTCCATATAAACTTGGATTATTACGAAACAGTAACTGTACATTTTGGGATTTACCACCCAGAAGCTATGGGTAGATCAAACACCCTGGGCCCACGACCTATGCAGGACTGGGGAGACCTCTGCGGGTGATCTCAGAACAGTTACATACACCGGGGCTCCTGGGTGGCTCAGCCGGTGAAGCACCGACTCATGACTGCAGCTCAGGGTCATGGTCTCACAGCTTCGTGAGTTTGAGCCCCATGTCAGGCTCTGCGCTGACAACATGAAGCCTGCTTGGGATTCTGTCTCCCTCTCTCTCTCTGCCTCTCCCATGCTTGCTCTCTATTTCTCTCTCAAAATAAAAATAAATAAATAAATAAATAACCTTAACTAAAACACACACACACACACACACACACACACTGTTACACTGAGTTCCAGAGCCCCAAGCAGAGGGGACAGTTATTCAAAGGCCTGTGAGGATAGGACTGTGGAGGGCTTTATAAACCATGTAAGGGAGTCTGGAAGACATCATAGTAAGAGTTAATATTAACATCAAAGATAGAAAATCAAGAGGTGTCATCAAAGTAGAAATTTCTAGATCTCGCACTGCTGTATAGGGTTAGCCATCAGCTAAGAACTTCCCAGAAATAATCTGCTTCAAGTTATGGCTCGGACTCTGTCGTGTCTTGCCAACCTCAAGGAGCCCCGGTGTAAACCACATGGTCATTTTGAGAGGCATCAATGGGGCAGTGCGGTTTTGTCTGGAAAATGATGGCGTTTTGAAAAGAAGGGAGTTGAGTCTCACACAATCTGTGATTCCAGCACAGATGCCCTGACTAACTCAAGTCATTCAGTGTCCTGAGCAAAGTCTGCGTTAATAATAATCTCTACCTTTGAGCAAAAGACCCATATGCCAGGCTCCTTCAGAGACCACATTCTAAATACTGCATACAGTTGGGGCACCTGGGTGGCTCAGTTGGTTGAGCGTCCGACGTTGGCTCAGGTCATGATCTCACAGCTCATGAGTTCAAGCCCCGCGTCGGGCTCGATGCTGACAGCTCAAAGCCTGGAGCCTGCTTCCGATTCTGAGTCTCCCTCTCTCTCTCTCTACCCTCCTCAGCTCATGCTCTATCTCCCTCTGTCTCAAAAATAAATAAACATTTTAAAAAATGTTAAATACTGCATACGATAGACACTACGTACTCCATACTATTTTCTATTTACCATTCCTCACGTCAGCCCTTATGGGAAAATAGCATGATCTGAATTTATAGATGGCGATGACACTGAGGTTTAGAGAATTTAAGTAACTTTCTCAAGGTCACACAGGTGGAGATTGAGATAAAAATTAAATTCCCATCTGTCTAACTCCAAATGCCACACTTCCGCTGGTGGAAAAAGGATGTCATTAATTAATGGCATTTTCCTTTATTCTCTTCCAAGCAAGCTGCCACAGCTCTTGGTTCAATGTCCCAAGGAGACTCTCCAACCTGGCTGCTGAAAATACCGGCCACACGCTTTCTCCAAACAAATGCATACTTTAATATGTTGGTTTCCTCCTCTGCTGCTTGCGAGTGACTCAATTCCCAGAGCTTGGTCTCTCTTATGAAGGTAAGAGAACCCAACGTCTGGCCCTGAAAATGAGCACCAAGCCCTACACCATCACCAAAGTCTGGGTGAAACCTGGTGCTTTGCCAACAGGCAGCCAGACAAACTTACCAATAGAAAAGTTCAGTGCCACTGAGGTTACTTTGGTACCGGCCACACGCCAGGCCATGCGCTAGCCTCCAGGGACATGACCATGAACTTCGCTGGAATATCTTAAATAGCCCAGTCGCGGAAATAAACACACAAATAAGTATCAACAAAGTTCAGCCCTGGGTCTGAATTCTATCCAGGGTCCGTGGGAGCAGAGCCGGGACCTGGATTCATGCCGGACTGGGTGGAGGAGGCGGTGCCCGAGCTGAGTCCTGGGAGACAGGGAGGAGCTTCTTATCTGGTAAAGAGGAGTGGGAAGGAGTTCCAGGGAACCGGATGGCATCAACAAAGTCCGGAAGTAGCCGGGTCAACCGAGGAAAGGGCGAATTAGGATATGGCGGGAGATGGGGTAGGCAGAGACTGGGCAGACCCAGGGACAGGATCAGACTTGATTTGTATTTCAAACAGGAGGAGGGGAAATAAAAAGATCGCGAAAGGAATATAAATCAAGTTCTCAGTTTAGCTTAAGAAAAATTCACTTGGTAATCTTCCGCGAGGTTATTTTATTTTGTTTGTGTTGTATGTCTTTCCTTTCTTCCTTCTTTCCTTCCTCCCTCCCTTCCTTCTACCTTCCCTCCCCTCTTCCCTCCCTGCCTTCACATATATTTTATTCTCTACAAGGCTGTAAGTTCTTTGAGAGAAGAATGCAGGTATCTTGCTCACCCTTGTTTCATTACAACACTTGGCAGGGTGTTTGACACATGACAAAGCACCAATAAGTGCTAAAAGAATTGAAATAAAGGTGACTTTCGTGAAGCACAGGGCAGGGGTTTTAAGAATGCTGTTTCCTAATTTTCATCAGGACTTAGGTACGATTTTCCTTTCTTTACCTTTAAATAAACTGAAGCTTAGGGATGACAAGTAACCATCCCAGGGGCACCAATGCTGCGTGCATTTACTCATGCGTAGAAATGTCAGGACTCACCCCTGGATCAGTGGGGTGACGGTGGCTGTGTTTCTCAGCAGTTTGCTCTTATGTGTGACCTCAGATTGGAAATCCTGGGCTCAGTGTCATCCTGGGCACACTCATCAGCAACCTCAGTGAAGTGAGAAATAAGTCACAAATGGGTCTTTGAAGCCAAAATAAATCATAATAAAGTATTTGCTGCAGCCCATGCACTTCTGTAAGAAGAATCTCCCAGAACTGTTCTCTTTGCCTGAGGAGACAGAGACAGTACGAGGTAAACAAGATGTCTGAGGTTTGGCTGCTGACACATCGATTGAACTAATGCATGTCAAATAACAAATATATAATTAAATTGGCAGTGGGAAACAGTGGGGACTTTTTGGTCCAGGGAAATCTGTGCTCAGTACATTTGAATACTTAGACATATCAGTGCTCTGGTGGGCACTGTGTTTCATCAGATTCAGCCAGTAAATATGAGCTTGCAGATTTCATTTGGGCCCAGACCTGGGCAGGTGCGATGACCCAGAGGTCAGTGAATGAAACACAGGGACTACCTGTGGAACACTGGCTAAAAGTTTGTTGCTTTCGTGTATCTTTTCAGGAAATCAAATCTTAGTTTTGTTGATTTTTCTCTACTGTTCTTCTATTCTTTGTTTCATTTATTTCTGCTCTAGTGTTTGTTATTTACTTTCTTCTGCTAATCGTGTTCCTTTCTTTCTGATTCCCTGAGGTGTAAAGTTAGGTTGTGAATGGGAGACTTCTTATTTTTAAATGTACATGTTTATCACCATAAAATGCCCTCTAAATATTACCTTTCCTCAATCCTGTAAGTTTGGGGTATGTTGTGTTTTCATTTTCATTTGCCTGGAGACAATTTTAAAATTCCCTCTTAAATACGTCCTTCTCTGATCAAATGGCTCTTCAAGAATATGATGTTCAGTTTCCACCTCCTTGTGAATTTTCCCATTTTCTTACTGCTATTGATTTTTAGTTTCATTCCATTGTGATTGAAAAAGATACTTGACGTGATTTTGATCTTAAATTTGTTTACACTTGTTTTGCAGCCTACCACGTGATCTATCCCAGAGAATTTTCCATGTGCACTTGGCAAGAGTGTGTGTTCTACTGTTGATTAGAAAGTTCTGTATATGTGCATTAGGTCCATCTGATCTACAGTGTTGTTCAAGGTCACTCTTTCTTTATTAATTTTCTGTTCAGGTGTTCCATCCATTATTGAAAGTGGTGTATTGAATTCTCCTATTATTGTTCTATCATTATCATTTACTTTCTTCAAATCTGTCAATATTTGCTTTCTATATTTAGGTGCTCTAATGTTGGGTGCATATATGTTTACAATTGTTTTATCTTCTTGTGGACACTTGTACTGTTATGCAATGACTTTATTAGTTCAGTAAGTGACCACTATTAATGTGTATTGTTACTTAATGACCTATTTGTTCAGTAAGTGACCACTACTAATATGAAAGGAAAATATCTTGACTGGAGAGTGAGGGGACACTTCACAGAGGAGGCAGCAAGTAAGTTGCCTCCAGATTTGCTTAGTTTCATTGAACTCAGCTTTTTAAATTCCACCTATGATATTTGTCAACCCATTAATTACTTCTAATATCTGAGGATAGCTAAAGTCCAGCAAAGTTCTGAACATGTTTGTATTTTGGAGCATTAGACTCAGTTTTCTTTGTGAAGATAATGTAGTGTGTGTAGGCGTGTTTGCTCTGGGTGTGTGTGTGTGTGTGTGTGTGTGTGTATTTATTTCACCCAGAGTTTTACTCTCTCTTCTTGTGAAGAAAGGACCTTGATTTTGTTAGGGGTTCCCATCCCTGTCCACTCCACTGGAGTGCTTCAGGTAAAGCTAACACAGTACATAAGCCGGGACTCAGGCTCAGCCAATCAGGCAACCTGATTTCTTTGGCCATAGTGATTGCTTCAGAGATGGGCAAGCCATCACATCAGAGTCAGTGGGATTCCCTGAGATTTGTGCCAAGGATCCCAGGAAATAGACTTTTGTTCTGATCCTGTGGATGTGAAAAGTGGGTGGGTAGGGTCTGAAATGGCTGCTTCACTCTGGCAGAGTCTAAAATCCTCAAAGGCAGAGCTAAGGGATAGAAAACGTAGTTTGATGATGTTATTTGATTCTGACTCCAGACAAACCTGAAGTTTCATCTACCCCTTTGGGGTCTTCTATCATACTGAGGTCACACATTCCTTTTCCCCTTAAAACAATAAATGTCCTTACAGGTACTGGGTGTAGTGTTAAAGTTTCGTTGCCTCACACGGCAAAAAGAAAAAAAAGGTATTTGGTCAACAGGGAACCTCACAGACATGGTTTTGCTTATAAGCTTTCATACTGATGTGGTGAGGTATCCCTTCTGAGTCAGGAGACCTTGGATTTACAGGCTCTTTTACCTATAATGTTTCCTGTTAAGATCCCAATTATGCCACTTTGACCTTAAGACAAATCACCCCCTTGACCCCCAATCTTGCTGGTTCCACTGCAAAGATGTAGTTTATTGCTTACCTCTTTGATTTTTCTCTTATGGATATATCTTCACAATAAGAAAGGTAAAAGATATGCACGAGCCCATTTCAAGAAGTCGTTTACTTTTTTACATATTATAATTAAATTAAAAGGGCATCTTGGTTCTACGTCTAATCTACTGAGTCCCAACTGTTCGTGTTGAAGATGCATTGTGGTGCAATGAAAAGAATGCCGGGGTTAGAAAGTTCTGAATAGAAGCCCAGACGTCACCATTAATGTGTGTGAAATCTGTTTTTTTTTTTTTTTAATTTTATGTTTATTTTTGAGAGAGAGAGCATGTGAGCAGGGGAGGTGCAGAGAGAGAGGGAGACAGAGAATCCAAAGTAGGCTCTGCATGCTGTCAGCACAAAGCCTGACATGGAACTGGAACCCCACAGACTGTGAGATCATGACCTGAGCCAAAGTTGGATGCTCAACCAACTGAGCCACCCAGGGGTGGTGACCAGGCTCTTGACCTGGTCACTTCACCTTTATAAGTCTCAGTTTTCCCATCCAGTAATGGGAATAATAGCACCTCCTATGCAGTACTATTGACTTAATTCAATTCATACTACATTTCCAGAGTGTCTTCCAACTCTAAAATCATTCTGCCTGTAGAGCCCACCAAGAGTGTGGTTCTCTGTGCCCTACGCAGCCAACCACAGTGTACTGAACTGGTGTAGGCACATGCACCTCACCCCAAGAAGCCAATCTATTGGCTTCAGGTGATGGAAAGAGGTCTGATCTATAAAAAAGAATCCAGGGAAACAAGATTCTTTCTGAGAAATTTAACTTGAAAACCTTGATGAAAATGAGGTAGTTAGCAGTAGGATCTGAAACTAAAAGTTGCAGTACAGAGAGAGATAGGGAAACACTAGTGTGATGGTCCATCTATATCCCTGTGTGCCTTCCTTTGAAAGCAGAGCCTGAGGCAAGGGTTTGGTGCAGGTGGTTTCTTTGGGAGATGATGCCAGGAAGTGTGAGTGAGACAGTGAGACAGAGAAGGGAGACAGGTGGAAAAAGGAGTGTGAATGTGTGAATAACTGCTGTGAGCAACTTTTAAATTGGGGGTGGGGTTCCCTAAATTTTTCAAGTCTGGCTTAACTATGACCCCCCCATCCATATCATGCTCTAATCCTCATATCATAACACTTAGGAAACTGTATTTTAACTGCTTACTCAAAGAGATCAGGTACATGATGGGTCTTCAGTAAATACGTGTTGAGGAAATGGATAAAGAAAAGAAAGACTGAGATGGGGAAGAGGAGTAGGAAAAGAGAGGAAGGGTTACATATAGGGTGCCTGGGTGAAACTTTGGGAATATTACAGGAAACGACACAGAGAATCTTCAGGAAGCCAACACTTAGTCGAAAACAGAGACAAGTATTATGAAGACCAGTTATGGAAGGCGGAGTGCTCAAAGCTGTGACAGCATAAGCCAAGGTGGTAAGACCCAGTCAGGGGCTTCAGAGAGTCATGTTGGAGGAAGGGAAGGAAAACAACAACAACAACAACATTCTTTGGAAAGTATTAACATCCAGGGGGCTCGCTGACTAAACACTCTGAAACAGCTCTTCAAATGCAAACAGCTTAAAAGCCAACTAAAACAGAAAATATTTTGAAGGTAGTTTTCATCACTCTCTCAGGTGACTAGAAAGTAAGGCATTTGCGGAGGTCAGAAACACGGACTAAGAGTGAAAAATCTGAGGGTGAGGAGGACAAAAGCAGCCTTTCCCTATGGGAATCCGTGGAGCCCCCGGGGCTGCACTGAGGACATGAAAACCTCCTCTACCGAAGCCTGTAGAGGGGCCAGGTCATTGTAGTTACATCTTTAAAACAACACCAAAATAAAACAACACAAAACAAAACCAAAAATCCCCACTTTCTTCTTCCCTTCCTACTTTTTATATTCTCTCTATGTCTGGGTTGAAAATGGTTTATCATGGGTGTTATACTTGATTTGGGGCTTTTACCTCCTTGTGGAATTTTGAGGAGGCAAAGTTGACATTCTGCTTTTAGTTCAACCTCCTTAGAAGTGAGAATTCCCAAACAGGACGTTCATTGAAAGACTCATGACCTACATTGAATTCAGCATATAAATATCAGCTAAAAATTCAGAGTAGAAATAGCCATATGTCTCAAGTTTATTTTGTTTAATGTTATGTAGACTGGTGAACCAAGGGTGGACAGTGGGACTGGTCCGTCACGGGGCAAGAAATAAAGAAATGCATTGTGCATGAAGAACTTAAAATAGTAATAATAATAAAACCAACTGTAAACCCATATGCTTCTTTGTATCACCAAATGCCAGCAATGCTCCAAGTTTGGTGATGAAATACTCTTCCTTGAAAAAATCTTCTGTTGGCCTCAGTTCCAAACAAATGCTGTGTTTACAGCTGTTTTTTTAAACAATGTATATAGGTTTCATGGTAGGATTTTTTTTATTGGATACAGTTTAATAAATTTAAAATAAAGGTACATGGGGGTTAGAATGGAGAACCCCCATTTGTGCAGTGGCCCTTCCAAAGTACAAACTCAACTCATGCATTTGTTTAGAGAATAAGTTATTAATGTTTTGAAATGTCTTAAGCTTCCATTGGGTGTGGTTTGTTCCTCTAATTCCAGTGGCTTAATACATATTCTTGTATTTAAACAGTAGATTTGAAATAGTCAATCACAGCTGCATAAAGATCTTTCTTTTCTGAGTCATCTTGTCTTTTCGGTGTGAGGTTTTAGACGTAGTTCATCAGAGGAGAAAGTAATTGCAGAGTGTGGTCACTTACAAGAAAAAGAGTCAAATTTCAAAGAAGAATGCCAGGAGAGATGACAGGATGCTGCTCCTATACTCCCAAAAGAAATTTAAACAACGTTTGACTGCCGGCGTCATTTCACCAAGACCTGGCACTCTTACTCAGCAGGGGATGAAATGATCTCAGTGTCTTGTAACATTCAGTCATTTCTGTGATATTTGCAGAAGAGCATCTCTGAAAGCCTTTACTAAGTATACCAAAATTTATAATAAATTGGGTGACATTTTTTTCAGAGGAAAATTTTGACTGCGGAAACATTTGAAAGTCGTTAGAATCAATCCCAATAGACACAGACGGTATTGCAATTTCTAGAGTTTCTTCCTTATGGATTTTTGCCCCAAAATAGAAAAGGTAATGTCAACTCTGAGCACAGATCACCAAATCTGGCTGAGGTGAGTACTGAACATAAATATGTGAAGATCAGTGTTGATGGAGTAATTGGCAAGTTTATATACACACTAACTAGATGTGTGGATCAGTGGTGTGAGTGCTAGTGCATCCAGTGTGTAAAAAATCAGAGTTGTGGTATAATCTAATCCCGATTAATCTTCTATGTTACTCATTAAACTTTTGTAAACATTTGTAGGCTCAGAACATAATGTTCTTTCCAAGCTTACGTAACTAAAACACACTCTTTTCACGTCTGTGCAAACCTTCAAATAATTTCTGTAGGTACTTATTTGCATGTGTCTATTAATTGCTTTATAACACAAACTTAATACCTTTCACAATCACCCTGTACGGGATGCCATTTGTGTCCCTTCCAGAGACCCTCATCCCCAGCCTGTGTCCTGGGAGCCACACGCTAGCCCGGAGAGTGATGGAGCCCATGCAATCCCTAGGTCACCCTCAGTCACTGTGTCATTGCCTTTATATTTGCACATTTGGTGTCCTGTTTAGGAAGTCCTTCCTTGCACTGAGTCTCGAAGACTTGCTCCTATGATATCGTGTAAAAGTTTCACAGTTTTGCCTTTCACAGTTAAGTCTTTAATCCACCTGGAATTGATTTTGGTATGTAGAGTGATTTAGGAATTCAATTTATTTCCTCCCACCACCACCCTGCATTGATAACCCAGATTCCTAGCACCATTGTTTGAAAAGGCTCTCCTTTCTCCACTGATTTGCAACTCTAGCTTTCCCATGTGCCATATTTGGCCACGCTGTTTGTGGGCACTCTATTCCGATCATTGTCGATTTGCCTGTGCCTAATATCCCTGTGATTTAATTACTCTGACTTTACAGTAATTAATGATTTCTGCAAAGGAAAGGGCAATCAACACCTTTTTCTTCTTCTTGACTATTATTGACCTTAGCATTTCCAATTATATTTCAGGCTTTGGCCTGTCACGTTCTATGAAATACCCTATTGACATTTTCCTTGGAATCATATTACATCGGTAGCTCAATTTGGGGAGATGTTCGACATCCTTACAATATTGAGTCCTTCTTCCACTGTGTTGGGTCTTTAATATTTTCCAAAAGATTTTTGTAATTGTCATCATAATGGACTTGAGTAAAGTTCACTGGACTTTTTCCTAGGTGTTTTAGGTTATGTTGTGTGTAATGTGTGTGTGTGTGCGTGTGTGTGTTTGACTATTACAAATGTTAAGTTTTAAAGTTACATCTTCAAATTCTGGGTATGGAATTCAATTCATGTTGGCATATTGTTTTTGTATTCAAAAAGTTGCTAACTCTCTTGCTAATCGTAATAATTTATCTTTTGATTTTTAAATGTTTATCTATTTTTAAGAGAGAGAGAGAGAGAAATAGCACAAGCTGGGGAGGGTTAGAAAGAGAGAGAGGGAGACACAGAATCCAAAGCAGGCTCCAGGCTCTGAGCTGTCACCACAGAGCCCGACGTGGGGACTTGAACTCACAAACCGTGAGATCATGACCTGAGCCGAAGTCTGCCGTTTAACCAACTGAGCCACCCAGGCACCCCTATCTTTTGATTTTTTTAAGGATTCCACATAAAGAATCATATCACCTGTGTCAATACTAAGAGTTTCATTTCTTCCTTTCCAATCTTTATACTTTTTTTTTGCCATCTCTCCTTCCATGTGGGTTAGTACCACTAACAGAATATTTAAATATAATTGGTGATCATGCAATCATGGCTTTTACCCAGTGACTTCTAGACACATATCTTAGATACCATATCTTAAGCAGCATTATGAGAATGGAGAAGTTCACTTTGTTATTTTGTACTATTATTCATACTTATCGTATTCACTTTTCGTATATTTTCTATGTTGACAATGTTTTAAAACATAAAAAAATTATTTTATATTTTTTAAAGTTTATTTATTTATTTTGAAGGTGAGAGAGAGAGAGAGGGAGAGAGAGAGAGAGAGGCAGAGAGGAAGGGAGAGGGAGAGAATCCCAAGCAGGCTCTGTGTTGTCAACGTAGAGCCCGATGGAGGGCTTGAACTCACAAACCGTGAGATCAGGACCTGAGCCAAAATCAAGAGTTAGCCACTTAATCAACTGAGCCACCCAGGCATCCCAAATTTTTTTTTAAATTTTAAACAGAAGTTTGAATAGAAACTAGCCAATTTGGGGGAAGAGATTCGGTGTGGGGGTGCTTAATCAGAGAAAAAGACAGCAAGCGTTAAAAGAAAGCAAGCATGTGAGCTATTCGAGGAACGCCAGCTATCGACAGACAGAGAACGGTGGGAGGGTCCCTCCGAATGAAGGTGTTCAGGTGGGCAGGGGGCTGGGGGAAGGGGGCAGAGGCTGACCAGTTAATGGTGTAGTGAATAGGAAACACAAGGGGGGAGTTTCAGAGCCATGTGAATTGTGAGGGCTGGAAGGTTGGAGATCATGGCTAGGCTCTGATCCTTGCTGGCATTCTCTCCTGCCTTATATCCCTTTGTCAAGATACCACATCTCTGGAGGTCCCCAAAGGGACTAGATCATTTCAAACCTCCGGGCTTTGAACAGGCCCTTTCTTCTGTCTGGAGTGCCCAAGCCTACACTGCTGAACCCTTATTGATTTTTTTTGTAGCTTAGTGTAGATAGAACCACCCCTGGGAAACCCTCCTTTATGTCTCTCCCACTTCCCCCAAAGAAAGATCAAATCTTTCCCTACATTGCTTTCTTTGCGTCTCGTATGTATATCTCTGGTTATATTTGTTCTTGTATATACGTTCAATGACTCTCTTTCCTTAAAGACCATGAGCTCCTCCATAACTTAGCACAGTTGTGTATATACAATCACAAGAGACAGGGATTATCGAATTTTTGCGATGTGCCGTGAAATGCGCTAAGCTCTTTTCAAGAATTAATAAATAGGAGGTGTTCAAAAATGTCTTTTCAGATGGGGGCTGGGAATAGTTTGCCCAAACCCACAGTTAGTTAGAGGCAGACCCCGAGTCTTCTGACACCAATTCCACCAGCCCTGCCCTCCTTCAAACACAGGCACCGCATCCAGTTTGCTCTACGTGAACTCTTGGCACCTACTGGTCTGAGCTCCTTTCTTAGTGGCCGCGAGTTTCCAGACATTCGAGCCAATGCCTTTAGAAAGTGTAACAAGACTCCTTCAGCCGATATAACCAGCGTCTCTCAGAATAACTACAGGGAGAGGGCGTTGCCATCCCAAGGGGACAAAAATTGCCCGTAAGCCAACATTCTTATGATTAGCCAAGAAGTGAAATGGTTCAGGAGAGACCCCTTCAAGCTCACGTGCTCTCCAATTTCTTTCTTTCGTCTCATTCTCTGAGTCCTTTTGCCAAACTGACAGCCGGGCCAGCCCCTCCACTACCGCCCTTCCACCGTGTGTGTGTGTGTACCCGTGTGTGTGCACACGCGAGCGCACGAATACATGTGTGTCATTCACGTGCGCGTACGCATGTGTGTGCACTTTCCCTTTGGTGGGTTAGACAGGAACAAAACCCATTAAAAAAAAAAAAGCGAATTCATTTCCTTCCTTTCCTCCAAGGACCACTGGAGTTCAAAGCTGAAGTGACTTAGCCACTTGGATACTGGAAGTTATGACTCCCGTAACCAGATTTTAGGAAACAGCACCCGACCACCTCTGACTGATGTTCTGTCAACAGCGTGACGTATTTGAAATTGGAATCATTTCAGAAACCCCACGACACACCATGAAGGGAAGAACATTGCAACTGGGATTAGATCACGACTAGTGAGGCTGGGTTTGTTGGTTTATTTGGTTGCTTTCATAAATACCGTGTGCCGAGTAAAGGGCTAAGCATGTCGTGAGGATTTCCTCAGTTCTTCTGAAACCCACTGTCTCCGTTCTGGGGAACAGAAACCTCCCTACATAGTCCCGAGCGCGAAGGAAAAGGGAGTTGACCTCTGTCCCTAGAGGAGGCTAGGGTTTGCCACCACGCTAATGATGATGACGGTGGCCACAGTGATGACGATGATTTCGCTCACAGAGAACTTACCAAGGGTCAAGTGCAATGCCAAGCGCTTGGCATGAAATATTTAACCTGACAGCACCTGTTTGTCAGTTTTTCCACGTGAGGACAGTGAAGTGGAGACAGAGTAAGCAAGGAGCTTGCCCAGGGTCCAAAATAACAGAGACGGGATTAAAGACAAGGAATAGGGCTCCTGGGGAAACTCTGATCACACATTCAGTGCTCACAAGAAAACTGTGGGCCCGCTGCTGTAGCTCCCGCCTTACAGACAAGAAAGGACGGAACGACAAGAAACAGCATCCTCTCTATTGCTGGTCAGTTGTCCCCATGTTCTCACTTCCTGACACACACGTTTCCTCCTGCTCAACTGGAGTTCATTGCTGAGAATGGACTCCACCACCCAAAGTCACCGTCAGCTTTTCGTAGTCCCCTCTGTGCACTTAAGACCCTATCCGTGCCCACGCACTCATTCGGTAGAGGGCTTTTGAGAAGCAGCTTTGGACCAGGCCTGGGGCTAGTCCCTGCGATGGGAAATAGCCGGAACAGATGAGGAGCCTCCCCTGGTAGATGTTAAAATGCAGTGACGCCCTGTCCTACCCCAGACCTTTAGTTGCAACATCAGAACGGCCGCCATGTGCATTCACTCAACTTGACTCCTTTGTGTCCATTCTGGGAAGAGCTTCTGTGTTGACTGTGGCTGGCCAATCACCTCTGGGCTTCACCCTGAACGCCCAGCCAGCCAATCATACTTTGAAGCTGAATTTAGCCACACGCTGTGCTTGGCCCTGAGTTGACTGTCTTTTTGTTTGTTTTTCTTAACTTTTTAAGTCATAGAATTTTACAAAAAGCAAAGAGAAAAGTCTAATGAATCACTACGTGCCCACCCATCACCCAGCTTTTTCAATTATCTGTATTTTATCAATCTTTTTTAAAGTGTTTTTATTTATTTTTGAGAGAGAGAACGCCAGCGGAGGAGGGGTCGAGAGAGAGGGGGGCAGACGATCTGAAATGGGCTCTGCGCTGACCACAGAGATCCTGCCTGATGCGGGGCTCGAACTCGGGAACCGTGAGATCACAACCTGAGCGGAAGTCGGATGCTCAACTGACTGAGCTACCAGGAACCCCTCAACAGTTTATCAATCTTACTTCATCTCTCTGCCCCCACACTTTTTCCTTGAGTCCTTTAAATAAAATTCCAGATATAATGTCTTTTTAATCTATAAGTTATTCGGTATGCATATCTAACAGATAAAGGCATTAAAAAAAAAAACATTACCTCCATGCCATTATTATCTCTCACAAAATAAACAATATTCCTGATTCGGATATCTGTTCCCCGTCTTCCTGATTGATTCAAAAATGCCCTTTTATAGTCTGTGTTTGAATCAAGATCCAAACAGAGTTCTCACATTGTATCTGGTTGAGATGTTCTTCTAAGTTACTTTTTTTTTAATTAAATGTTTTATGTTGAGATAATCATGCACCACACGCAGTTATAAGATTATTACAGAGTGATCCTGTGTGCCTTCCAACCACTTACCCCCCAGTGGTAGCATCCTGCAGAATTACAGTACAGTTTCAAAAAAAAGAAAAGAAAAGAAAAGAATCACAGTACAGTTTCACCTCAAGATATCGACAATGGATACGGTCACCGAGCTGACTTTTGAAAATTGTCAGTATTTCAAAACTCGTAAGACAATAACAGTTAACTAAGAAATGCTATTTTCTTCCTTGTTGAATTCACTCATGCTCTATCTAGCTTTATTTCCTTTGTGGGAAGGAAAACACTATCTCAAAGATGCCTTTGATAGGGATGCCCTAATGCCTACGTGAAATGGTGGTCACATCCGGCATTTTCCAGAGGGGTCAGGCCTCACTTCGCAGGAACACACAGGCCAGCAGGAGTGTGGGCAGGGCTGCTCTGGTTTCCTTGAGACCCTATTTGTCCCCTTGCAAATCACCGCCCAGAAGCCTTGCACTCCGAGACAGCTCCTTGTAACTGTAGAGGACGCTATTCGTCACACCCCAGGATAAACGCATCTCTGGGGAATCACCCTGGAGGTGAGTCAAGCTGTGAATCATTCTCTTCCCTGCCACTCTCCTGATGGGGCCTATGGGCCTCTCCAGACCTGGGACAGCAGGTGACACACATTTACACCTTCTCCGGTTCGCGGAAGGGATAGCCTGGGCCTGCCGCTGAAGTACGTACTGCTCAGTAAATGATCTTACTTGCGATGACTTTTTGGAGCCGCCAAACGGAAATCAGTGGGCTTTTTTTGTGTGTTCCCTATACTTGCGGCTTTCTTTGAACAGAAACAAGAGACCTTCCCTTGGGGTCCCACCATTGCACACGACTTGGTTGTGGATGTGGATACGGAAGGGCGAGAGGAAAGGAGGCTATTTTTAAGCACCCGTGTGCCAGGAACCGTGGTGGGAACCGCACACACATCCCACCTTTCCGTCCAGACAACTGGACTTAGGAAATAAGACAGCTCGCTCCATCTTTACCATAAGGGAACAGGGAGGGTTTCAAAGTCCCTCAGCTGATGAGTGCAAGTCAGGACGAACCAGAGGCAAGAGTACACGCTTGCATCCTCGGAGCAGTCTCTCTATGGATGACTGCGACGTCCCGCGTTGTGCATGTCATGGGAGCGTATCCTGGAAACTTCCACAGGAATTTGGATTTTGGCCTTTGGAAGAAAATATTAGGAGACAGCATAAAGACTGCTTTAAGCATGGAAAACCTCTCCCTCACCACACCCCTTACTCATTCATAGCACTTACGAGTAGTGGGGGGGGGAGGAATTGTTTATTTGCTTATTCGATGTTTAAATTAATGAGTTAATTAATTTTTGCTTATTTGATTTTAGTTTATCCTCCCCTCTCGAATGAAGGCACGGGCATCTCTGTTTGGCTCTCCGTAGAGGTGCCTGGAACATAATAGGCACTAAATATATATTGATTGCACAGATAAATGAATATTTTGTGAGAATAAACAAAATCGAGTGAACGCTCTGTGCCTGCGATTTAGCTGGTGCTTAACAAAAAACGGAGTCCTTTTTCTGACGTGCATTAAGGGCTGTGGAAAACTTGGCCCTGAGTTACCTTTCCAGCCTCCTGCCTTACGAATGTTCTTTCTTCCGTCCACACTGGTGTCCTTCACCTCTCCACACCTGCTCACGCCAGCCCCCCAACCCCCAACCGCCATGCCCTACCCCCACTACCTTCCTCCCATGTCAGCTATTCCCTCCTGGTCTCCTGTTAGAATCCTTTGGTCTTCTAAGGTCCCACTGAGGGTCCTAATGAGCAACCACAACAGAGAACCACTTGTGTCCATGAAGCTGAAGAAACATCTGGCTGGAGTCATTTGAGACGTAGGCAGCCACTGTTACAGGCAATCCGTAACTCTGACCAAGCTCTATGCCAAGACCTGGATTCCCCCTCACTTCCTCCTCCCTGTCAGTCCTGCTGGACACCTCCCTGCTCTGAGACCCTGTGATCCCTCAGGTTCTCCACACTTCACTTGGCGCCTGAGATATTTCACTTTTATTTCCTGAGTTATTTTTCCTGTCAGCTCTTTTATTTATTTATTCAGATCCCCAGCGAGCAGGGCACTTGCAAAACCACAAAGGACCATAGACAGTTGAGCGCGTCTTTTCACGTGCTCATTCAGGTTGGCTCTAAGTCCCAGGCTGCCCCTTGCTGACTGACGCGGTAAGTCCTCTGGTAATGACATGACCCCAACGTTGTCCCTGTACGAACACCCACACAGCCTCACGAAAAAAGCAGGAGGACGTGGGAGGGAAGCCATAAAGTGAGCTCCTTCCCTCCCAGGGAGCTGGCTCCGTGTCCTTCTTCTTCCTGTTGTCCCACACACTTAGCTCATTCACCCAACAGACGTCTCTTAAACATCTGCTTCCGTGAGCCAAAGGGATGAACAAGACTCCTCTGTAGCAGTCTTGACCTCAGAAAAGCTCTAGAACATCCCCTACTACACATTAGTGAGTCAGGAGCAAATTCAAATGTATTCATGACGTGTCTCCTGCCCCATCCCATTTGCTTTGGTGCAAAAAAAAAAAAAAAAAAAAGAGTATAAGACTAAGGGAAATTGGAAATGGGCAGGTGGTCATGTGGGAGCTGTCTATGTTCTTCGGTCAGTTTTGCTACAACCCTAAAACCACTAAAAAGAAAGTCAAATTTAACAACTCAACCGATCTGTGTTTCGGTCATCTAATATGTCCCAAGTGCTGTGATAATATGCGTTTTTAGGTGCCAGGAGCATCTTTATTGAACCGAACAAACACTTGTTGAGGATTTCCAACATGTCAAGACTCATGCTTAATACTGGACGTATAGACAGGTAATGGGACAGAGCCAGCTCAGAGTAGAGAGAGAGACACGGGTGGACCCAAAGAACAAGCTTATGAATATCAGTAGAGTAGAAATGAACTGCAAGAAAGAATTCCGAGGAAATACAGAGTATGGTCAGAGACTAAAACTAGTTAAAGCAAGTCACGTGGCAGAAGTTCTTGTGCTGGCAGGACCAACTGGCTTCAAATCCTGGCCCTACCACTTGCTTGCCGGGTGGAGTTGTCTGATGCTTCTATTCTTTAGTTTCCTCTTCTTTAAAATGGGATAATAATGTCTACCCCCATAATGTTGTTAGAGCTTTAAGTAAATCGCGTTAAAGAAAAAAATATTCTGACTCTGTTGAAATGAGAAAGAAGACTTTATTTAGGACTCTTGCGATGGAAGTCAAGACTGTTGCAGTAGAAGAGAGAGATCGGATCAACTCTGAATACAGCAAAGACGATTGGGTTTTACAGCCACTGAGGGGAGTGAGGGGGGCAGTGGATGGAAAATCACTAAAAGGAGATATCGAGGGTGGGGGGATTCTTGCTACACCACCTTAACAGAGCATCTGCTGCAAGCCAACATGAGCAGATACCAAGTATAGGGGATGTTGATCAGCCTTCGAGGGTGATCCTATAATAATCACTGGAAGGGATTCTCACCAAACTGGCCTAGCAGGATTCCTGCTAAGACTGAGCTGTGCAGGCCTCAGGAGGACAGGGGTCAGAGTTGGGACCTAGTCAAGAAGAAGGGCCAGAGGGGCCTGACTAAAGATGGACAAGGAGATAAACCTTGTCACTCAATGCATATGAAGAATTTATATCCGTACCTGGCTGTCTTGCTCTGGTCAGGGTGTTCTAACAAAACATGATAGGCTGGGAAGCTTAAGCAACAGACTTTCATTTCTCACAGCTCTGGGAGATGACAAGTCCGGGACCAAAGTGCCATAAAATTCCGTTTCTGGTGAGGACTCGCTTCCTGTCTTGCAGACGGCGGCCTTGCCATTGGGTGTTCCCCTGCCTGTCCTGTGCGTGCAAGCCAATGAACACAGATGTCTCTCTGTCTTCCTCTTCTAATGAAGGCATTCATCCCATTGTGGGAACTTTACTCTCATGACCTCATTTCGACCCAATTATCCCCCAAAGGCCTCACTTCTGCGTAGCACGTTAGGGCCTCGACATATGAATCTGAGGACACACATTGAACCTGTGACTATGGCACATACTAGATATCCGGTATTGGGGCCATTGGATTCCCATTCATTCCATTTTTTTTCCACTATATTTTCAAAGTTTTGGAAGATAACAGAAGCTAACATGCGAACACTTTATCTATGTTGTTACTTTTTCCAGCTTAGAAGAGTGTAGTATGTTTTTTTTGACACAGGTGAGTTTAATATGGAAAATTCTGCCCCTGCTGTTTTTGCTTAATTATAAACAAAGAATTTTTCTGTGTTATGCCAGACTCTTTGTAAATGTATATGCAGAGTTTCGAGTAAATTTATATCATAGACAATGTTTGGGTCATTTCCTACTTTTCCCTAAAGCCATTATGATCTTTGATGAGAATGCCTGCCCCTCAGTTAAGATTGTTTCCTTATGAAAGATTATGAGAACAAAAAATCCTAATCCAATCCCATCACTGTGAAGGGTTGTAAGCCAGCAGGACACCTTTGTCGTCTCTCCTCTGGGTCCAGGGAGATCCACTGCCTTCTCCGAGTCTCCGTTTGCTCATCTGTAAACGGACCAAAAAACCTGCCCCCTGAACCAAGTTGGCGCAAAGACTAAGTGATGTATCACATGAAAAAGAAACCTAGAAATGCAAGCAGGGCAAGCACATGACACGATAGCCAATTTCATTGCAAGGGTCTACATACAGCTTAGATAACATTCCCTTCACAGGTCTTTCGAGGGGTTCCTCTTTTTTAGCCGGAAGTCCTTCCTGGAGGGGTGGAGGCTGTGCTTGGAGCCCACGGCAGGCGGGCTGCTTGTTTCTGCTCGAACTCACGCTCTCCCCCCCTTAAAGGCCATGTGGGGTAGTGCCCAGAATGTGTTGGAGAAGGATGGCTAGCACCTCAACAGAAACTAGCTTTTATGCAGAAGCCTCTCTTGGGTACGCATATCACCAATATTTTACACATGATTTAAGGGATTCGAAAACTCCCAGAAGCTAATATGGATGGGCACCACGCTTACAAATCTCGATGTTGATTTATTGAAATATGTTTCAAATGCTACCTTATCCAGGATAAACGCTAGTCGCATTTCTCTATAGTTCAAATAACGTATCTCTGATATGCTCATGCTATATGTGCATGCATACGTTCGCATACAGTTGTTGTGGGTTGCGTGTGGCTTCATCTTTAAGGGGAAACCGAGGGGTACAAGAGAGCAGCTACTCACGTGACAGACCTTCGGCAGAATCTACCTCCACATTTCCGGTTTTGCTAAGTCACTCTATCAGTTTGGTTCACCCTCTGCTGAGAAGGAAAAGCATTCAGGCCAGTCCTGAGGTATAAGCGTGTGTTGCTTTTTGCCAATTCACAGAGAAGGACCCAAGCTTAGTTACCACCCTTCACGGACTTCTGTACCAGCTTCTGCGGTCGTCTCAATACAGTGACCAGATACACTAGCTCTGGGACATCCTTGCAAGCTTCCACTGACTCGCCCATGCCAGGTCTGGCCAATGTAGATCATTTGCCTAAAGCTTAATCTTATAAAACCCTGATTCCTTAATACTCTTTGAGATTCTGCCTCCCTAATTGAACTCTGACTGGTGTGTGTGTGTGTGTGTGTGTGTGTGTGTGTGTGTGCGCGCGCGCACTGCATTGGCTGCTTGCACAGCCTAATTCTGACTCAAGGACCAGCCCTTCAATATCTGATACAGATACCGCCCACCTACCCCCACAGTCAACGTCCATCCACCCCCATTTCCCTGACCTTTCCTCAGTGACCAAGGCTCTGAGAGCATAATTGTGGTTGACCACAATGAACACATGCCTTAGAGCTTACAAGAAGTGCTCAGCTGTGGTTTTCCTGATCTGAGTCAGAGGGTCAACTGTCAGGAACTAGTCTTTCCTTGTGAAATTACCTAAATCAAAACCCCAGGACCTGTGAGAAGAAGAGAGGCCCGGCAGGAAAAGGGCGAGAAGCTATAGCTGTAGCTCATATAGCTACCGTGATGATTCCTTCCCCGCAGTGGGTGGCGTCTGGAAGGAAATCAAAAGTTCGAAGACCAAGTACCCCAAGACACGTGCTCACTTTGGCTTCCTGTCTTTGAAATGTAGCAAAGCATATTCAATCCATGAGCCTGTGGGAATGACCGTCTTTACAAATAACAGAATTCCGTATAAATACACAAGACATACCATAAATACAAGATGATACGCATGCATATCGAGGTTCAGTCAGGGAAGCAGAACCTCTGTGAGGGTTACGGAACCCTAGTTTGATCAGAATTCGACCTTAGAGAAACGATCTACACTAACCAGCCTTGGCGCGAGTGAGTGAGTCAGAGCTTGCTGGCTGATCTCGCAGCTGGGACATCCAGCTGCCGCATTGGGCTGTGAAGGAGGCTGGCACAGATGTGTGTACAAGGTCCTCAGTGCTTTGTAGATCCACCTCTGTGTGTGACTGTGCAGAAGAGTATCTAGAGCTAGACAGGGGTCACAGTGGTCAGCAGAACAGGAAGTGAGCGAGCAGAACTGGGGATCAGCAGAATAGCCTTTGGCTCCGACTTCTTATGTGCTAAAAATGCCTGCGATGATGCTCTCAGCTGACACCATTGCTGTGTGCTGAGATTACTAAAAGTAGTCTCCAGCAGTGGCCCCGCTGGGCACAGGATAAACTCGCAATTCCCTCACACAGCATTCAGTCTTTCCGAGTTCTCTAGAACTCAGTGCTTTTCCAGCCTTAGCTGCTAATGTCCCTCGGCTCACCTTTCCGCATGCAGTGAAATATTTGCTGCTCTCCAAGTACACTGTGAGTTTTCATCGCGGTCCCTTCCATCTGTCTAAAGCATTCCGATGTGTGTCTGCTTCGAGGTTTACTTACCCTTCCGTTTCCTCAAATACAACAGTCTTGACAAGTTAAGATGCATTTAGATCAGGGAAATTGGGCTACTCCAGGGCAGGTAGAGGAGAGCTGTCCTCACCCAACAGCCAATGGATTCGCTGGTATTTGGGGCTTAGAGCTTCCCTCTGAAGAATATAGGGCAAGAATCCAAAGCACATATCTTGTGCATTCAGCAGATATACATAGAGATAGAGGGGCCTGGTAGGAGGAAAATAATCAGAACTCTGTCCACTTCCTTTTGAAGTTCAAAGTAATAAAAAGCATGATAGATTAGATTGTCCCCGACCTAGGGCACAGGAAGAACAAGGGGGCTCTAAAAGGAGCCCCCCCCCCACCACCACTAATGAGAAGAGGCAAAGGACAGACTGTGGGGCTGGGCCAGCTGTGAGGGCTCGCTCTCTCCCCAGTGTGCCTCTGGTACTAAAAGATGTTCAGATCAGAACTCTGGCACTGCAACTATGTGTCTTGGGAGGAAATGGTTAGATTGTGTAAATCTAAAATATTATCTTCTGGAAGGTATAACTGGGGACCTAAACAGAACAGCTAAGCAGGACCCTGACAGAAGTATTTCCCCCACAACGCAAGGACCTACCACGGCCCGGAAGTGGGGAGGCAGGAATGGAAAGGAAGGCATCTGGGGTACCAGAGTCAGCCGCTCAGACACCCATCACCATGGATTTTCGAACTTCTGGCAGGTTGTTGAATCCAGCTGCAAGATGGCGGCCCTGGCCCCTACTGGTGGAAGGAGGGATTGTCCACGGGGTTAGCGGACATCAGAGGGCAGGACTCAATTCCTCTTTTAACAGCAGCTATCAGTAAGAACACAGGACCCTAACCAACGCCAAACAATTGTAAGAGGAATCCTAGGAACTTGAAGAAATTAAAGGCAGAATTTCTGCTGCTCGGGTAAATAGAACTGTTAGCCACTCTAATTTGGAGAATTAATGGAAATGTAACTCTACTGTGTTTTCCCATGCTGATGGGGCTTTGATGACTGGGTTGTACAACAGATGAAGAAAGAGAAAAAAAAAACCATGAAGGAACAGAAAGAGGGAAGAGAAAAGAGGAAAGGAAAATAACATCTTCTGAATGATAGGCTCTGGATGGAGTCTGTCTTTGCCCTCACGTTACCCCATTCCAGGGCTCATTGGATCTTCATAACAGCCCTGTAAGGAGGGCATATGGCCCATGTCTTACCAAAAAACACGCAATTCACAGAGGCCAGTCCACTTTTTCACGTTGTCAAAAGATTCAAGTGGCGACACCAGTTCTTTAGAAACCCGAACCATTATGCTTATAAGAGAGATATTTCCAGTTACTCAGATTTCTGTCCAAATTAAAGGCAGACAGGGTAGCTGGCTGGCTCGAGTACAGCATGTGACTCTTGATCTCAGGGTTGTGAGTTCAGACCCCACGTTGGGTGTAGAGCTTACTTTTAAAAAAAAAGACAGATGACCACAGAATGCTCATTTGTTTGGGACATTGGCAAACACCATATTTCTTCAGATTATCACTCAGCATTATTCGGTTTGGATGTTGGCAAATCTTGCTTCCTTTCTCCCAGACCTTTGCAACCATAGCAGATTGCCAGAATTAGAAGGAGAGAATGTGCTCTTAGTGAGTCCATAATTACAGCTTAAATGTTCCCTTTTTGGTGTTAAGAAGCACTTTCTCAACTAGAAAATTCTTTTTTTGTGACAATTCCACTAAACTGAATTCTAGGGAGAATGCTAGCTTTATACATGTATAAATCCATCTGTAATTATATTATCTATATACACATATAGCATCCTCCCCCCGAAGTCAGTTATATAAATATATACACACACAGATATCTACCCGTCTAGCTTTCATTTATCTAGATATCTATGTATATGTGAACACACACATACATCAAACGATATACTTGCAACCGCAAATAATTGACTCATCTACATTTTTATATATATTTAGACAACTATTTTACATATATAACATATTATAGAATTATAGAATTATACAACATATAACGTATCTGAAGCTATTTGGCAAATTGGATGGCAAGGTGTGGAAGCTAAAATAAGAATTTAGGAAAGACTATGTTCTGCATATTCCAGATATTTTCTCACGTGCCTTACGTAGTGTTGCCTCATCTTGTGTTCACCACAATCTTGGAAAATAGATATTTCTACCTGTATTTTAAGGATGAATAAAGAAGTTCAAACAAATTAATTTACTCTCTAGGTGTGCAGCAACAGGCAAGTAACAGAATCTATTATTCACTGTAAACCTGAACATCTTTATTAACTAAGTTTAATTTTGAAACCTAATTTAATTTTAAACCTGATTTTAATACTGGCTTAAAAAGCTGTCCATCCGCTGAAGGTAAGGGATAGTATCTATTTGATAACATCTTCCAATCTAATACCCAGAAAACACGTAGGGCATAGGAGGACCAAAGTATTTGTTGATAAAGTAACACCTGAGTGGAGGCTCCACGTGGTCTATTGGTATTTTTCTAAAATGTCCCTGATGCTCTGAACTCTATCTACAGAGATAATGCCTGGAATGGGATGCATATAACCAGTTCCTAAACTCAGCTTGGGTCTGCATGACCTAAAATATGGGCAGTCCTCCCTCTAAAAGCTAAAACCAAAACATACTGTTCTGATAATATGGTATGTTTGCATGAACTCTTGCACCTAAAAATACATTCTTCTTAGGTAGCTGGTGTTAATATTTAGTCTAAAAGGTTTATGGATACAACAAATCTTTGGAATCCTCTCCTAAAGGAAGACATTCTCCCAATTTTTTTTTTCTAAATAAATCCAGAATGGCCCATCTGCAAAACTGTGTACAGACTGTTTTCTGGTATAGCAAGGATGCAAATATGATCTTACCTTCACTATTTTGTCTCATCCCTCCAATTTAGACACACACGCACACACACACACACACACACACACACACACACACACACATTTTTCCAGGCCTTAAGAGAAGTATAGAAAAAGTAGCAGCTGTATCCAGATTTATTTCAGCACTTAGAACCTTGTTAGAAAAGTAAGAGAAGGAAGCATAAATGATTAACAGCACATATAAGACAATCAGTCACCGATTGCAAGATCAGGTTTAGGGCATGTCAGACTTAAGATGAGTGGAGAGCAAATGAATGCTAGAGGATCCCAGAAATGTACCGAAGGCAGAGAAATATACTATACACCCAAGTCGAACCTCTTTGCCTTGCAAATAGTAGACCGTAACCTGAGCTGACTTACACAGAAATAGGAGGTGTATGATAAGGAGGGAAGGACATGTGTCTGCTGGGTGCTCCAGGAGGCAGATGGCAGGAAGGATTTAAGTGCAGAGACTTATTAGGGGATAAGGTCTGTGAAAGGGAAAAGGAGTGGGAGAAGGATTGAGCAGGGAAAGCTCTCAGACTGAGGAAGACCAGCCATGTGACAGTGAAGGGGGGAGGAGCCAATACCGAGCAGAGAGAGTCTCTGTGTGATACAGATCTAAAAGTCTCAGATCTGTCCAACTCAGTGTGGGGAATCTGGAGTCAGGATCGCCCCTTAGAGGAGTTCTGGGTTGGACAGAAATGGCCAGGCTCTAATATGTCCATGACACTCAGCCATTGGCTAAGGGATGGCCAGAAGAGTGTGGCATGAGGGGACTGCAGCCCCCTTATTGTGATTGGTCTTTGGACAGCAGCTGATCCTCATCACTCCCATTCCACCCCCACCCCCACCCCTTGCCCATTATAACCCCCCCACAGCCTTTTAGATACCACATCAACTGGTCTCAGTGACTGTACCAGGCAGGGTTCTGCAGAGAATCAAACTCAATAGGACATAGAACTAGAGAAGTCTCTCTCTCTCTCTCTCTCTCTCTCTCTCTCTCTCTCATGTTCTCTCTCTCTCATGTTCTCTCTCATTCTCTCTGTGTGTGATATCTATCTATCTATATCTATCCGTCTATCATCTATCTATCATCTATCTATTATCACCATCATCTATCAAAAGAGATTTCTTTAGAGGAATTGGTTGACACAATTGTAATTGACCTACACGTTTGCAGGGCTGGCTGGGTAAGTCTGGAATCTTTACAGGCATGCTGGCAAATCGGAAACTTAGGCAGGAGTTGATGTCACAGTCTTGAGGTAGAATTTCTTCTTCCTGAGAGGAACCTCAGTATTTGCTGTGAAGTCCTCCGTCTGATTGAATGAAGCCCACCCCTCATTATCAACAGTAGCCTTGTTGACTTAAAGTCAGCTGGTTGCAGATGTGAACCACGTCTCTAGCATACCTTCAATGCAGCACGTAGATCAGTGTTTAAGTAACTGAGTATAAAATTTTAGCTGAGCTGTCACACAAAATTCGCCATCACAGTGGTGTACTTGGGCAAATAACCTAGAATCCAATTCCTAAGTGGTCTGAGCCCTGGAAACCATTCCCTTCTCTGACCAGGTTTGCTGGACTAGCTGGCTAGAGACTACTGAGAAGACCCCACATGGATCACCTGAGGTCTCCACACATCCTCCCACACCAATGTGCAAAGGCAGCCATACCAAGCAAAATTGGTCGGGATCAATTATTCTTGCCTAGATGGAGACTCCTCTTCTCTCATGCTGGATCCTGGACACGAGGAGTCCAAAGTGTCTGGGGAGCAGCCATAGTATGTAGTTCGGCGGGACCCTTGTTGTATCGCCTGGAAGGAGTCCACCCCTTCTGGGATCAGAACCTCTCAACCTACCAAGCCCAGAGTTCCAGGATGGAGAATACACATTTTCCCTCTGGGTCGCTGAGAACAAAAGAAAGTGAGGCCGCTCTTACTTCCACCCTTTGATTCCTCGACCTGGGTATTTTTCCTACTGGGATACGGGGCTCTGAAGAGTTCTGAGCCAGCATATGTTCTACATCCTGAGGATGCTGTCATCCTCAGAGTGCTGCTTCTGAGCTGGCCTCACTTGAGCCTGCAGCAGGCCATTCCCATGTGCACTTAGACTGCAGATTCCAGACAGTATAATGGAGTCCCTGGACATGGGCCCATTCCCACAGCTCCTTTGCTATGAAGTGGGAAACTTGGTCAGATGCTATATTATTTAGGAGGCCACGATGCTATATCTGAAACTCTAGAGTCACCTGCGAGCGCCAACGGCTGAGGTTCTGTGGGCTAGAAAGGCAAACCCATACAAGAATAAGTGTCCATACTGCAAAAATAAACCATTGCCTATCCAGGATGAAAAGGGACTAATGAAGGGGTGTCTGAGTGGCTCAGTCAGCTAAGGGTACAACTTTTGATTTCAGCTCAGGTCATGATCTCATGGTTCATGAGATCAAGCCCTGCCTCAGACTCCGTGCTGTCTATGTTTGGTATTCTCTCTTTTTCTCTCTCTGTGTGCCCTTCCCCTACTCGCACATGTTTTCTCTCTCTCTCTCTCTCTCTCTCTCTCTCTAACACAAAATATTATTGAACCATTTTCTTGGATTTACATTTTCAAATTTTCAAATAGAGAAAGAGTTTAACACAATTGGTCCAGAGTTTCCATTCCTAGTGCTATGTTAAGGGGAAATATCGTCTTGGAAAAATATCATGTGATCTTCCAGCACATCCATCCCCAGCATCAGAGGGGGCAATTCTCCAACAGAGAAAAGGATAGTGGATTGTGGGCCAGGTAGTTTACCCAAAGCACACTGCCCGCACCTTTATAGATTAAGGTCAGGCGTTTTCTTAGGCATTCTTCTCTTGTCCTTCTAGCAGCCATAGAGATGTGCTGCCTGGACCTCCCTTCAAGAGGGAACCTGCTGCTTGAAGGGAGGTTAGTTGTAATCTCCATCTCCTGAACATCTGTGATGGCTGCACTGTTCACTCTGAGGCCACCGCTCCTGGGGCAGCTCTGAGTCAGTGGCTGTGACCACCAGGGGTAATAGAGAACAGTCATTCTGCCTGATGCAGAACCCTCGACCTGGGGCTCCCTGACTCTCTTCGACTGAGACTCTTTCAGCTGCATTGACATCTGAGGCCTCACAGGAGCCAGACGTACACTGAGATGGGCAGACTTTTCCCACCTACTCTTGTGTGTTCTTCCCTTTATCCTTTATGGAAGTCTTTCCCAATACATTTCTTCTTCTTTATTTGAGGGAGGGAGGGAGAGAGAGAGAGAGAGAGAGAGAGAGAGAGAGAGAGAGAGAGAATCCCAAGAAGGCTCCACATTCAGCACAGATCCCAACATGGGGTTTGATCCCATGACCCTGGGATCATGACCTGAGCCAAAATCAAGAGTCAGATGCTCAACTTACTGAGCCACCCAGGTGCCCCCAATAGCGTGGGTACACTGAGAGGCTCCACCCATATCTGCCTTTAACGAAGTCTGTAAGGCTCATCTGCTGAGAGTTCTGTGGGCCCACGGCCTCCAGTTCTCAGTAGCTTGATTACATATGGTGGTCTTGGGAAAAACCTCTGAATTCTCTGGGTCTTGAAATCTCTATCTGGAAAATGAGAGTCTTGGAAACCCCTTCCAATATCAAATTCTCTGAGTCTATCATTTCCTCCTTCTCTATCAAATGTATCAATAATCAATGAACTGATAATCAGGGAAATGTCAATCAGATAGAGACTGACAAACAGAAAGGAACTAATTCCCTGATACCAGGTCTCTACCCCTATAACTTTATGAGATATTCTCAGTTCAGGGATGAGCCCAGAGACCAATTTTCCACATCTCCTTCATTAGCATCTAAGCCCAAACAGTTATCACTGGTGTAATGTTTAGTCACCCTGGAGCCCTATGAAAGTCTTGACCTTCCAAAAAGCCCCCCTTGGTTAGGGTCACTGGGAGCTTCTTCCCAAATCCAGGAAGAGTATGATGCATCCCAGAAATATTTGTAACCACAAAAGGAGAGACAGAGGAAAACATTTACCAGCACACTCATTCCTTGTGGTATGATAATCCTTTCATTGGCTCAAAATTTATTCACCCTAGATAAATAATTTTCTAGTTGTACGATGGCTGGGAAGAAGTGGAACAAGGTGGGGGTTTGGAGATGGGTAGAATCAGTACATAAAACTCTCACTCATTCCTGATTCAAGTCCATGAACTCCGCTCTATTGTTATTTATTTTCTTTGCTTATTCTTTGGGTTCTTTGTGAAGAAAAGTCCTTTGGAAAAAGCTGTTGGGGTTAAAAAATTTAAAACCCCTCCCCTGGGGAATGTTTCCATAGATACAGTCCTCATGACAGACTCATGGAGTAGTTATTAATATTATCCATTGTTACTAACAAAGGTTTGCAAACCTCAGAGTGATGAGAAAACTTGCTCACTAATAAGTCACTGAACAGGGACTCAAAGGCAGGATGTCTGATCATAAATACATTTATTCTTTCCACTACATCTCAGAGACTGCTTTGAAATTTTATAGCAGCAGAAAATTCTAGACTTGTAGGATTTCATATTTCCCAACTTTATTCAAGATTAATTTAGCATATTTTAAATAAATCCTCTCCCTAACAATATAACTTTCATTTTTATGCAATTGCTATATGTCAGGTATTATGCTCTGCTCATTTATAAACATAAATACAACATAAATGAACCCACTGAGTTTTAATCAATCTGCCACCAAAATGTATATATTAAGTACCATTATTAGCCCTTTTTCACAGATGAGGAAACTAAGACTCTGAGAGATTAAGACACTTATTTAAGGTCACAGAGCTAATTAGAGGCTGGTCCAGAAGTCAATCCTAAGCAATTAACTAATTAGTCTGTCCATTACTATGTGGGGTAAGGTTGAGTTTAGGTGCCAGGGATTCTGAGGTGCATAAGACATCATCCCTATGGTTACCTAGCTCACCTGCAGGTACACGGCCTCAAACATAAGGCTTAGTGTGGAAGTAATTGCACTGTCACAATAAATGTTGGTTTGCAAATTAGTGAGTTCAGAAGTAAAAGTCGATTTGGAATGAGTTTTACCTAGGGCCAAAGTTCTTAAGGATCCACATAAAATGGTAGTATTGTTTAAATTTTTAAGAAGATGAGCCATACCAGCTTCAGGAAACATTATTAAGAAAATCTCAGAGAATATACTCCATGGTAGAAGCGATGCATAAATCATGGTGAACATAACGCTGAAGAATATTATACTGGAAAACTAGCTCTCACGTACAATGGGGGATCACGCACCAAAGCCTCTCTGGGAACTTAAGAGAACATATCTGAATATTGAAAGAAGAGGTGAACTATCCTGCTAGGTCCATGGTTTATGAATGCTTGCACACTGTCTACCAAATGTTCACAACTGCTGAGAGCATAAAATTCAACTCCTAGCTCTATTCCTCTACTGTTAATGATGCACAAGACCAGAATCTGTTTCGAAAAACTTTGGAGGAGGACATATTCTCCTCGTTTCATCTTCCATGCTTGTTTTAAATAGTTCCCTGGTAGGACAGCAGCATGCGGGTTTTGCTTTAAAGCGTGCTCAGTATAAAATTAAAATCACGATTTCAAAAAGAAAAACAAATTGGGCAGATGTTGCAGATGGAGACTATTGGAGGTGAGTCATGGCCAAGCCGTTAGATGTGGAACGTTCCTTATATTTGGAACTGTCAAAACAGCCTTCCAGGGCACATGAGGTGAAATGCAATCCTCCAGAGAGAAATTTTCATCATCATAAAATCTAAATCTCTCTAATTTCGGCCTTGGTAACTTGTGTTTCCTGATCATATAACAACCAAGGTGGCAGTAAGAAGGAAGTAGCAGGTTCAAAGTTCACTCTACTTGGTCTGGCTGGTACCTTCTGTTTTGCTTAATCAGCTTCTAAGCATTGGTGAGAATATGGAGGTAAGATGTGTTACTGGTGATTTACAGGGTGGGGCACAGCGATACAGTGACAAGAAGCAAGGCAAAGATAGAGACCAGTATCGGGGGTATATAAACCTTTGTGCTGACACTTTTCAGAGCCTTCAGTTTTGTTTGTTTGAATCTGTTAGTCTTGAGTATAACGGTAATTATAATTGTATAACTCTGCCGGAGTCATTGCAAGGAAAAAGAAAACATGAAACGTGTCTACCAAGACTGATTTAGAAAATATAAAGCACCATGCAATTATTGGTCATGCTGTATTCTTTATTTTGTTTTTGATTATAAGACAAAATAATCCACAAAATAAGCAAAAATGGGGAAAACAGAAGGGAAATTATGGAATTTTGTTTGGGGAGCATGGGTTCTAGTCTGGCTCTACCCTTCATAGAGATACAATGAATTGATTCATGTACACATGCCCCTAGGAATCAGCACTCCTGTATCCTTTGGATAAATTCCTAGTAGTGCTATTGCTGGGTCGTAGGGTGTTTCTATTTTCAATTATTTTGAGGAACCTCCACACTGTTCTCCAGAGTGGTTGCACCAGTTTTCATACCCACCAACAGTGCGCTGGAGATGTTCCTGACCATAATAATGTCAGCAAAGGTTAGTTAGGGTTGGTAAGCATTTTAACTTTTCTGAGCTCCCATTCCTTGTCTATAAAATATGAATCAGCGTACCTGCTTCACAGACTACTGAAGGAGGATTACGTATAGTGATATATAAGAATGAAAATTATGAAACATTTTCAAACTGGCTATTATTATTACTTTTTGTTGGAGTCTGTGTTTTTATACCAAAATTGAAAGGAACATGTTACCCTCTATATAACAGCAGAAAACTTGATGGTGTGAAAACACTGTATTATTCTCAGGAACATGAAATAAATGCTAAATTAAGTATTTAACTTTTGTCTAATTTAGGGTGAGATGATTAGCTTTAATAAATATGAAGACTGTGTTGCAAAAGTTTGAAGTTTTTTTTTTAAAGGAATGAGCAGAGTCTCTATCAGCCTGTCACAACTGTCAGATTAGAACTACAAAGGCCCACATGCAGACACTAGTGGTGATGATAAAAACAAATATGTTTAAAAGAACTGAGAAGATATATCACTTAACACAACAGACTTCAGTAGCAGGTAGCTTGTGATTCAGAAGATCTGAAATTTAAAGTCTCTCCAATAGTGCTTTCTGGTTTTGCTCTACTTTTTACTTTGCCTATGTTTTCAGATCAATCATCTTGAACTGAAAGCAAAAGAATGAATGGCAACATTCAGTTAGCATCCAGTGTGGAATTACATGTTGGTGTCTGGTGTGGAATAGTGTGGTATAACAAGCCTTGACCTGGTGGGAACAGTGTATTATTTGTCATGAATCTGACCTACGTTCAAGTTCCTACTGGGACTTTTATTTTGTGCTTGCTCTTAGGAAACTTCGCTAATCCCTGTGAAATTTCTTTCAAATTATTATACTAATTATTGCAGCCTCTTCCAGGAATGTTCTGAGGATTCAATGAGACAATGCATGAATTACACCCAGACCTGAGCCTGCATGTAGTAGGCTCTTCCTTTCATCCACTCTGTCTTAGCCCTCATGGTTCTATGATAAATACACCTACAGAAGTGTTATAGTCATACTCACAAATTCTTAGATTTGAATAGGCTTTGTAGTAAAACCTTGAAGATAAACAAATCAAATTATCTTCATCTATGAATTAGGAAATAGGCATGGAAAGATGTGTGACTTGATTGAAGGAGTACTTCATTTGCAGCTGAAACAGGACTAATGAACTTCGTAAACTTAGTTTGCAAGTATTCCCCAAGTCCAAAATGACCTGTGTCTTGGCTGGTTCAACGAAAGTATGTACCTGTACCTTCAAGGGGCTTGGATTCCAATAAGACAATGCCAAGAACAATCTCTACCCCTGGTCATACGCAAAGTACCAAGAGTTGGTTACATGCTCCCTTGTGACCTTTTCTTCTGCATGTGTGAATGCAGCCATGCATTTATCTAGTAACTGAATAGGTTAACCACATACTACATGCAAGACACTCTGTTAATTACTGTACAAATAGGAAATTAAATTTCAGCCCAAGAGAAAAGAGACACACAATCAGTTGTAGAGTAGGACAGGGCACAGATTTCAACATCAGGGAAAATCTGAGCTCAAATACCGCTTCTCCTGCTTATCGGAATCGGTCAGATTCCTAAACTCTTCTAGGCCTTTGTTTTCTTCCCTTTATTATGTGAAGAATTACACTTAGTCATAAACATTGAATGAGAAAGTATAAAACCTAGAACTAAACCTGTTGCCTAGGCTCTCAATCACTCACTCACTCGGCGGTGACGATTGCTAATAGCCATCATTTATTATCAAGAGAGGTAAAGCAAAGTGCTATGTGGCTAACCTTCTAAATTAGGGGTCAACAAACTTTTCCTCTAAGTGGCTAGATAGTGAATATTTTCAAGATCTGTGGGTTACACGGTCTGCTTCGTGACAACTCATTTCTGCTGTTGCAGACTCAAAGCAGCCTTACAGCATGTGTAAATGAATGGGTGTGGGTCGTGCTATAATAAGTCTATAAACACCAGAGGCCAGTCTGGGTCATAGTTTTCCAACCCTTGTTCTAAATAGACAGTTGTGAGAAGGGTAGCTACAAGAAATGATTGCTGGTTTAGTGAAACTGTAGGGAAACTGGGGAGACAGATGGCAACAGCAGCAGAAGGAATACCATAAACAGAGGCAAGAGTTGGGAACAGTTTGGAGTCAATACGGTATTTACTTGAGCCTAACCCCCCCCCCCCCCACCAGGGATCCTCTAAGTACCAAGTCCAACCTTGGACACACAGGACATGATCATTGAAAGGAAGGAAGCAATCCTGGAGCAAAAGACATTCTGGACCTCTCCTATCTCAATGCCCTCACTTCCTTGTTGAGTGACAACTTTTGAGCAGAAAGGTGACATGATTGATAATGTATTTTACTGCAAGGGAAGTGCAAGGGCGACTCTCCTAGGGCAGAATAAATAAGTAACGAATCTATCGGAGGAGAGAAGGCGGAGATCAGTTGGGGATAACACCCAGAAGTCTGGCTTATGGGACAGAGATGTGGAATATTGAATCTGGAAGCAAAGGGGGGCAGAGCACTGAAAAAGACACTGGAAAGTGAACCGTGGGGCTTTGGACACATCGCCGAACCTGTGTGAGGCATGGACTGGATCATCTCTGAGCCCTTTTAGATCCAGAGATCAGCTATTTCTTATTGAATTTGGTGTTGTGAGCACACTGATATTTTGGTCTCTGCAACTTAGCAGCCAGACTAAGCCCAATATATTAATTGGTGAGAACGGACAGCGAGATCATCTCTACTGTTTGAAAACTCTCTATCTCTGTCTCCTTGTGGCTATTCTCTTTTTCTGGGTTGTTTCCGTTCATTTGGGGTGTGGGGGGGGGGGGCGGGGGGTGTATTCTGTGGGACAAGTATATTTTAATCTATAAGGTGGTGCATATGACTTAGCTCCATTGCCTTGTGTGTGAAGCCCTGCCAGAACATTCTCAACCATTGTGCCGGAGTGAATTTTTCAAAGCACTGGTATTTTCATTTCCGTCCTCTGCATTCAACAACATCAACAACAGACAAAGACTCTCACATAATGCCATCAATATAAAGCACACACTGTTCCGTATGGTGTTTGTGTGAGTGTTTCGTTGTCTGATCCTCACATGTCTTTCTATGTTTAGATGCCACTAGACACCTCTATCTAGCCCAAATATGTGATAGAGTTTCAAAATGCTCCAAATAGTTTTAGACTGCTGATCTCTTTTCCTTACATCGCTTCTCTCTATTAGGGTTCTCAAACTCGGGATCTACAGGACCTACTCAGTCAAATTCAGGCAGTGCTGGACTGGGGCAGGCCTCCCCTGCCCACAACTCCTGCAGCATAGAAGGCTTCGCTGAGCTGGGTGTCCCCACTTATTCCTTCCGAACATCCCAGACAGGTAGTTCATTTCAGTAACTCATAAGCCGAAGAAGCAAAAGAAAGGTCCAAGGCTATGCTAGTTGAACTACTTTCTCAGGACGGAAATGTTAGAAGTGAAGAGAAATGTTCCCCACAAAGGCCACTCCTAATACTTTCTTATCTTCATAGTAAACCATTGTTATCTATCGAATTTTCACCCCGGCGTCATCAACAAGGAGTTCTCCGAGTAGAGGTCCCATTGAACTTGTGTAACAAGATCTGAACAAGCACAGCCTGATAACGTCTCATCACTCCCTGCTGAACACCTCTATCTCCCCAAAGACGTGGATTCTTGGGAGCCATTTTCTGAATATTTTTTTCCTGCTCCATACCCTTTTTTTCATTCCTGTTGCGATGAAACCTCAGGTTTTTCTTTAGAACGCTCCTTTCCTAATTTACATGAATCGTGATGCTGCAGCGAATCCAGGGATGGTGAGTGTTGAGTCTTCAGTGGAACGACAGAAAGATGGAAATGAGTGGAATTGGACCATACGAGGCTTTCCACTCATTTCCTCGGACCCCCACCACCCGCCCCGATCACACCCCGGTAATCCCCGTATGGATGAGAGACCCAGTGGGGCAGAATCTGCCTGTTCTCCCCTGCCGAGTGCCAGGAATATGTGAGGACTCAGCCAAGATCCAGAAAACCATCCCCTAGCCGACCAGCAACTGATCTCAGGTGCGGAGACAATACCTCTGGTCACCACACAACAGCTGAACTTGGCCCAGACCAGATGACCTCCCCAGCCAAACTGTAAATGGGAGCTAACAAATGTCTACTGCTTTAAGATTTGGGGTGGCTGCTTATATAACAATGGATAACTTTTACTCCCATTTTCATTGAGATATAATTGACATATAACATTGTATACATTTAAACTGTAAAGCATAATGGCCTGATATTGGTACTTAAAAACGGCTTTGGGATGGGGAACCGGGGTGGCTTAGTTGGTCGAGCGTCCAGCTTCAGCCCAGGTCATGATCTCGCGGTTTGTGAGGTAGGGCCCTATGTCAAGCTCGCTGCTGTCAGCCTGTCAGCAGAGATCGCACTTTGGATCCCCTGTCCCCTCTCTCTGCCCCTCCCCCACTTTTGCTCTCCCAAAAAACAAATATTTTTTTAAAATGGTTTCGGGATTGGGTGCCAGGCAGAGATTAGAAAAATGACAAGCGGTCTGTTGGTGGAAGGTGGAAAAAGCTGTGGTTTATCTTTGCTTTGTCTTTTGATGCAGAGAGCTACTCCAAAGGCACCCAACATACCCGTTCTTTCTTTTTTTATACTTAAATTAATCTGAGTTGCTGTATGTTGCCTGAGACGAAAGAAACCTAAGTGAAAGGAGAAGGAGGGAAGGAAGGTCAAAACGGAGGGAAGAAAAAAAAGAAGAAAAGATATCGCGCTCTTAGGTCTCATCTAAAAAAAGATTCAGACCACCACATTTAAAAGAAAATGCATTTTCCAAACACCAGAGTATACATGAATCAACTACAATGCCAGTGATCAAAGGACTTAAAAAAAAATCTGTTCCTATGTTATGATTATTCGGAGTTTATTCACACACACACACACACACACACACACACACACACACACAGACGGAGTTGCAGATGGCTAACCCATCTGGCCAGAGGGCACCAGCGAAGTCACAAGCAAATGCATATCAGAAGTTTTTGATTTATGTAGGAGGTTTTCTGCAAACAATTCGCTGTTGCTGATTAAATCATTGCAAGCAGATTAGGTTCTGTTGGTGAAAGGGGTAATAAAGTGAAATCTATTTCTGCTTCCCAAAGCATTTATGCTCTGTGTATCTTAAACCAAGGCATTCTCCAGATAAACAGACTCCAAATGCCATGGTCAAGAATAAACTGAATCTCTGCAAAATCACAGAATATTTGTCGTTTTTTTTTCCTCTTTTGTACCAAAGGTTTAGATAAATTCTTTGTGTCCACCACATAATTTTCAAATAGTTTATGTATTGAATCAGATAATAGACGACAAATTGTTCTGGTTTTCTCTTAATTATGAATTCACTTACTAAATATTTATTCCCCAAATATACTCCAATAATATTGTTATACATCAAACTTCCTGTACCTTGATTGGCTTCCTCTTGCCTAAAGAATCGTGTAAAAATAATTATAGTGATTAAATGACCATATATTGTGGCTGAAGAGAATCATCGACCTCCCTAAGGTGTGCTAGATATTGCTATGGCAGTGATGGTTAATGCGGGCTCCATTTGTAAGCTGTCTGTGCCCATGTTCCAGCTTGCCACTCACTAGCTGTGTTAACATTGGGCAAATTGCTCGTCCATGCCTGAGTTTATTCTTCTGCAAAAGGAGATAACAATTGTATTGTCTCATCGTACATTGTGAAGATTAAACATGCACACGTCAGGTGCCTAGACCATGAATAAATGTAATAAATGTTAGCTATTGTTATTAGCTATCCTCCTCCTTATCACCGTCATGACCATCGTCATCATCATCACCCTAGATTACCTAACATTTCACACTATTTTATGAGCACTTACAACATCTCGTTTATTTCTCTGGTTAGTCTTGTGATAACTATTATTATCCTTATTATCCTTTCTTCATCAAATTGAAACCAAGAGCTCAGGGCCAAGTCCAAGCCTGTTGGACATCAACTCTGTACGCATCTTCTCCACTTTGCCCCATTCGTTGGTTTCTAAGGATGTCTTCCCACTCCTGTCCTCTCACCTTCTTTCCCACAACTGTCTTATGCTCTGTCTAAATCAACCACTGTGCTCAGCATTGGTGGGATGTGAGCATGATTTCCTTCCAGAAAGTTGACCCTGGCTTGATTCCCAACCCTGCTGCTATTATGGGGGAAGACGTTTCATGCAACGATGAACCATTTGTGTGTCATCGGACTACTTAGATTGATGTCCAGCTCCAATGCTTGCAACCACATTAACGTGGATTATTGTGTCAAGATTTCCTCATCAGTAAAATAACGCCAACCAGATAGGCTATTCTGGGGATTAAATGAAATAAGCAGAGATCCGCACAGCGTTTGGCATACAGTAAGAATTGAATAAATGTTAGCATAAGAATCTGATAAGCGAGACCCCACTCTGTATCTTCATCAGCAGAATTCTCCGAGACCACAGTAACAGGTGCTAATCAGCCAGATAAAAAATAAAGGCTAGGCTTTACAAAAGTGTACAATTGAGAATGTTCATTACCAGCCTCAAAGTAGTAAAGGACATGAGTAGAAAAGCAGGTGAAAAAGGTTTCTTTTTATGGAAGTGTCCAGAGGCCATGAGCCTCTTCCAAAAACACACAAGGAAGAGAGTGCTACTCCTTCCTACCTAAATCAAGTGAGAGTGGCTTGGGAGGACCACCAGGTTTGCTCGTAGGTTACGGGATTTGGGAAACATGTATGCTTCGTCTGGGTGAGCTGTTGCCAGGACTACCCATCTCAGATATCCGGACGCAGGAAGAATAGGGAGTCTTACCCATGGGCAAGCAGTGTTTTCCAGGGGGCCAGATGTGACCTCAAAGTTGGAAGCCAGCCGGGAGTCTAGGAAACCTACAGGGCGGGACAAGTTGGAAGTGACCAATAGAGGTGCGGCATCACCTGTGTTAAGGGAGCTGTGGATACCTCTGAAATATGTCCTCAAAAGGGGTCCTTTGAGAGATAAACAAGGAGTGCCCATGCATGTGTAGCAGGAACCAACTCCCGGTCACGTGTCCGCCCACCATGGTGGCCACATTACATTACCGCCTTCTTCCCTAATGCCCTTTATGCATGTTCCTGACTGTGGAGGGGTCGGAAATCCAGACTCCAGGGGAGCAAGGGGAGGTGGAGGAGCGGGAGAGGAAAACAGAGAAGACTCTCACTCCCCATACACTATCCCAGGCTCCCAGTTCTGGGGTTGTCCTGATTCAGTGCAATGGAGGAGTTACAAATTTGAGTAAGTCTTCAGCATTGATGATTGCATGCTTCTGGACACTTAAATTATTTCAAAAGGTCTCCATTTTGACCTAACCGGAGCTCAGAAAGATTGGGGATGGCTGAGACTTGGTCCAGGGTCTGGGCATCAGGTCCGTGTGAGGGGCAACACTCCCCTTCTTGTGAGAAGGAGTCCATGAATTTCAAACTGCTGGCATCCTCGGCCCCTTTCACAGGGAAGGTACAGAGAGCTTTCTCAATGGTGCATTTGCGAGGACAAACTGGGCTCTCAACTTACTGCCTCCCATTTTCCTCTTGGGAGCCAGCTCTGCAAGAGGACAGGTCTCTGCCCTTCCAGGCAATGAGTCTTTCTTGGGCAGAGCCCCACCCCAGCCCAGCCCAGCTGTGACAACAGGGGATGTCTGTTTAAACAGGGAGCCCACATCTCTAGTGCATTTGGCTCTCTCTTTAAGCTGAGCCCTACGATCAGTCCTTCTGCAACACAAGGGTCATATTTTGGTCTCCATGTGTTTACCTCTGTCTCATTTCTCAAGCTGGTGCAAGCTCAGACAGGGAAGAGAGGCGCAATGTTTTGGGTCTCTAGGACACATCAACAGAGGGAGCTTGAAGAGCTGAAGCTTCTCTGATTGTAACCAGCCCCATCCAGAGCTGTTGAGGAAATAGCTGCATTTGCCTCTGCGACAACTCGTTAGTTGTGTTCATACGTACAGGATCCTAAACATACCCTCTTGGGTTCCCCTACCTTTGCATTCACTTTGGGTGTTTGTGCCTTTGTCGCGCTGCCTGTTTTTGATTCAGTTCGATGGCTGCCTTCTCTGCAGAGCCTTTCTTAACTCGCTCCATCCTGTGCCCTTCGCCCAAATTAGTGCTACGTCTTGACTCTTACCCGGAAGGCTTGGCGGAGATGGTTCTCACAGTAACAGCCATACTTGACCTGGAAAACATGTAGTCCTTCCATTGAACACAATTTCGCTGAGGGCTGGCTCAGCTTGGTCCTTTCTCATCTCACCCACAGCACTGTTCTCACGTGTGACGGGTGCTTCATGTTTGCTGAAAAAAATGGAAATGACACTGACCGTACATGAAAGCAGGGCTTGACGGCACTGTGCAGAAGGACATGCACGGTTTTGGGGTCCACACAGATCTTGTTTAAACTCTGGACCTCTCTCTGTTTCTCCCTTATTTTTCTCATGCCGCACTATTAGCTCTCTGGCTCTCAGCTTACAGCACAGTTAGGGAGGAAGTTAAGTGCTTTGGGTTAAACGTGGAGGGCTGTTTCTGGTTTTGGTACCCAATAAAAGCAATTTCGTTTCCATTTTGATTGGGGAAAAAAAATAACAGAAAAGCATCGTCATTATCTTGCCAGTCCTTTGACAAAGATATGACCCCCAAGGGCATTTAAATCTATTGCCCTTTGCCTCTTCAACTACCAAAGAAATCATTTAAAGAAGACGAGGGTATGAACAGCTCTGTAATACGCTCTCCTCCTAAGGTGGGCTAACCCACTACCAAAGGCAGAAACTATGCAGGAGGTTCTATAGCACTGAACCCTGTAGAGTCAGCCCTGACTCTGAGGTCAAACAGACCCTCTGGAATCCCGGCTCAGCATGACTGTTATCTCTGTGGAAGTAGAACAGTGGTAACCCTCATATCAACCTACTTCATAGGATTTTATGACCAGGCCATGATATAATATATAAAACACATTTAGCTCCCTCCCCCAGTTTGTCTATTGTTGTTGTTACCATCAGTATCATAACAAAGATACCTCGGTTCATGCCTATGAATTAGACCAAGGCTCTTCTGATTTATCCCGCCTGCCTCTTGTTACGCGTCTATACTATTCTCATAATTTTTATCGTGCTTTTATCTCTTCTCCGTTAAAGATAAATAGTTATTTCAATGCAAAAATTAAAATGAAACGTCTCACAAACAGATAACGCGGGTCCCTTTACTCCCCCAATTATATAAAAAGACAACCTCAGTAGTAACTCCCAATATGATCTGGGGCAAGTCAGGTTGATTCCGTGTCCCTGTTTTCCTCATGCAGCTTTCTCCTAAGCTGATACTAACCCCTTAGGAAACTGAAATAATGCATGGAATTGTAAACTTCTGTGTAAACTGTAAAGGCAAACACTACTGGTGAGTGAATTTAGTTGGGGATGGCAGAATCCTGTGGTTTTAGAGTTCGGGGCTCCCCAGCCAAATCCTGAACACGCATATCTGTGGTCCCCAAATTTTTTGTCTTACCCGCACACTGGGCACAAGAATACTAATTACCTCACAGAGTGGTGAGGAGATCTAAAAGAAATAATGAAACAGAAAGTACTAGTTAAATTCAGAGATGCTATAAAATGTTAATGTATGTTACAACCAGAGAGCCCTGCCCAGTCTTCAATGGGAACGTCAGATTGGGCACACAGGGGTGGTAGAAAGGAAATTGGGGCATGAAGGCAGGACTCTGATTGGAATCCCAACTCTACCCCTAGTTAGTGAGTTCACCTTGCAGGTGAAATAAACCACTCACCTAAGGGCGCCTGGGTGGCTCAGTCAGTTAAGTGCCTGACTCTCGATCTTGGCTCAGGTCACGATCTCATGGTTCATAGGTTTGAGCCTCACGTTGAGCTCTATACTGATAGCACACAGCCTGCTTGGAATGCTCTCTCTCTCTGCTCCTAGCCCACTCATGCTCTCTCTCTTTCTCTCGCTCAAAATAAATAAATAAATGTAAAAATCTTGAAAAAAGGAGACTCCTCTTTAAAAAAATAATTAAATGTTCATCTAACAAGCAAAAAGAATAACACAACTGCAAGAAGAATGTGCTATTGGTACAGTCCCTTCAAATTCTGAAGCTGTATGATTTCCATGTACCTGCTACCCACTTATAAGTAAAAGAGAATCGCGTACTTTTCTGGCAATTAATTCTATCGTCAATAATGAGACAGAGAAGTGCACCCAGGTGGGAAAAAATGAAAGCAACCAAAGCCAGAGAACTCTGGTTTGAATCCCGGTTCTTCTGCATGTTAACTGACCATGGGAGAAGTTGTTAAATTATCATGGACTCCGTTGTCTTATTTGTAAAATGGGATAATACATACCTCGTGGGACTATTGTGCAGGGAGAAAAATACATGAGAGAGTGCATTCTAGTTCGCTTTTACAGACACCCAGTGAGCATATGGCAAATGAAATCCTGGTCCCCCTTAGCTCTGCCTGGTTGGAGACACTGGGGGGAGTCAGGGAACTAATACAGATCTCTTGGCTTCAAGGTTAAAGTCAAACCCTTTGTGTTTATCATGGGTGATGGACCCAGAGCTAATGGCTACATTGGAAAAGACCCTTGTGTCGGCAATACAGAATTGCAGACACATTTTGGCATCTGTATTACCAGGAACCAAGCAAGCAAAAAGCAATGGAAACAAGATGAATTTCTCACCAAAGGTTATCCTCCTTCTGCCCCACAAGGAGCCTGCTTTGTGGGGTTGTCCTAGAAGGGAGGGAAACGTGGTATGTTTCTGGAGGGGACTCAAGCCTTGTCCCTCTTTGCAGCCTCAGAGCATGAAGACTGAGAAGTGAAGCCATCTGAACGACTCATTGCCATCTCTTCCCACACCCACACCCTTGGAGCCTTGGGCTCAGAGCACTGGTGTTCCTTTTCCATTTCTTCCCTTCCATGCTGGACAAGCCCCATGTGGAACTCCCACCCTCTATCTCCCCCGATCTCTGAGCCAGTGGGCAGAGGTCTTCAGAGAGGGGGTAAGGATCCAGGGCATCCACAAGGCAATCCATCAGGATGCAACAATAAATTAGTAGGTCTTTGATTTACACTTAGTTCTAGCTCATCTAATGTTTACTTTAAATTCTGTAATGTAAATAATATATTAGCAGAGTAGCACATCTATATAATTTATAAGTAAAGTTATATATTGCAGTTGTGTTTTAATTACTATCGTATGCAGAAACAGATAATATATAAACTACCAGAAATGTGCAATCCAAAAAAAAAAAAAAAAAACATTTTGTGTCCTTAGATAGGAGGTTCTTTAAAAGTCAAGATGAGGGCATTCATCTTTGAATCCCAGGTTTCTGGGGGCGCCTGGGTGGCTCAGTCGGTTAAGTGTCTGACTTCAGTTCGGGCCATGATCTCACAGCTCGTGAGTTCGAGCCCCGCGTCGAGCTCTGTGCTGACACCTCAGAGCCTGGAACCTGCTTTGGATTGTGTCCCCCTCTCTCTCTCTGCCCCCTCCACTCACACTCTGTCTGTCTGTCTGTCTCTCTCTCTCTCTGAAAAATAAGTAAACATTTTTAAAAAATTGAATCTCAAGTTTCTGGTGCAATGTCTGACAGTTTAGAAAGGATAGAGGGATAAAGAAAATATATGCATATATTTACCGGACATATTCCATAGACAAGATTCTATTTCACACCCTTAAGATTCAGAGATGTATAGTCTTCTGAAGAAGACGGTCATGGAAACAACCAACCAGAAGACAATGGGGTGAATGTTTCATGTGAATTATAATTATAATTATGTGGACACAAACAGGAGATTAGTAATTTTATTAAGCTCAGGAGCAAGATTGGGCTAGCTTTGTACAGGAGTGGGGATTTGAACAGAGCCATAAAGGGTAAGTAGAAATATTTCAAGTGTTTGGAGGAAACAAGGAGGAATGAATCAGCAGAATTTATTTCCTAAAAGTTCTGGCAATTGGAACAGGATAGGGCACATTGGGAAGTCTGCATAAACAGAGTCACCATATCTAAACATGTATCGGTTAGGACCACTTTAGTTATTCCTAAATTGACTAAGAAATAAAAGTAGCTTTTAACGTGGGATACTTAGAGCTCTAAAGATGGGGAGGGTTTCAGGCACAGTTTGATTCAGAGTTTTACGATGATATCAGGATGATAGCTTCAGTTCTCTTAGCAATACTGAAATTCTGACTCTTGCTATGGTTTCCTCCTCCTAGATTGCTCCCCAAACTGGCTATGCCAATTTCAAGCCACATATCCACAACCTACAACCTTCAGAGATAGAGCAGGCCCCTGGGTCCCAGAAGCCTAAGCAAGAACTCCAACGCTACTAAGCCTGATCACTCTAGCTTAGGTCATAGCTCCGTCCCCAAATCAGTTGTCAGCCAAATACAGTGCCAGACTCCTGGAGACAGACGGGGAGTCACCTTCTCCAAAGTCACAGGGATCCCCAAGTGGACATCGAGAGGTTTCAAAATAGGAAAAAATGGGAAAATTGGTGTCGCTGGGGCAACCAACAGATGTCTCCTGAAGGCAGTGCAGCCCCATTCAGTGCTTGGTGAAGGATACGTGCATCGCTTTTGCGCATTGTGAAGGCAAATTAACCTGATTTTTTAAAAAATCTTTTTCTAAAATTCCTCACACAATTTTCTCTATGCCATTCTGTTTTGCGTCAATCCCTGAAATGAATGAAACATCTTCATTGTGGACATACTGGCTATCATTTACCAGTTTGGTGAGTGAGAACTGAGCTACCTTTGTTTTTTGCTTGTTTTCTTTCCTTTCCTTCTTTGTTTTTTTTTTAAACTTTTTAGAAACTTAAAACGTAAGTAACTAAATCACAGTGAAAGCCACTGTTTTATTCTCTACCTTTTGTGTCTGATTACAATACCGTTATCTTTCCCTCTGAGAAATAGATATTTGCTTTATCTTGTATAAAACCAGCCTGACTTCCTAGAAAAAGTGCAACTGTAGAATAACCATTTTGTTAGAGATTGGCTTAAAAGACACTAGTACTTTATGAAGAAATGAAAACCGTCCCCAGAAAGGAATCCAGCTGGGGCAACATCGTCCACGGTAGAACCTAAGCCCCTCCTGTGGTTTATTCTTGTTCTAAAGCCACTTCTCACCCTTGTGCAGGAGTATGGGCATCACAGAGGAATCTCCAAGTTTCCATTCTGGAGAATCGCTTTGTATGTCAAACCACTAGCTTTGGCCTTCATTCCATTCCATTCTTAACCCAAGGTTGCATGACATTCAATAAATATTAAATGTGGGCAATAATAATGATGATAATGACCGTGTAAATAAATAAAAGGAAATAATCTTTTTTAAGCCTTTCCAGATTGTCTGCGCTTATGATTTCAGAATAAGAGAAAAGCCATCTCTTGGGGTCAAGCGGAATGTCTTTTGGCCTCCTCGTAGGTGACTAAGTCATACGCAATTTCCTGAAGTCAAAGAATAAAGCTCTCATAGAGTAAGATCATGCTAATAGTATTCAAGAACAGTATCCTCGGAGGTGAACCTAGCATGTCTGGCTATTGTAGCTTCCAGATAGAAGTGAGTCTTCTCTGTTGTCCAAAGCTTTATTAAAGTAGCGTTGGACTCGTGGACACAATTGGCTTGAGCACGTCTCGCTGGGCTCTGAATATGTCACAATTACCACCGCTCACCATTTGTACACCCAGGCACAGAGCCGGGCATACAGTAGGTGTTCACTAAATGTCTGCCAGTACATAAACGCATTTTTTTCATTTACCTCCTCGAATATGGACCATCTGCACACATACTCCCTGTGGAAGAGAGCAGAGCAAATGAGCACTACCATGTTTTATTTATTTATTTTTTGTTTCTTTTTAATTGTTTTCTTTTTTACGAATTTATTTTCAAGTTGGTTAACTAACATACAGGGCAGTCTTGGCTTCAGGAGTAGAACCAGGTTCGGCGACATTCCTACCCACAGCAGAGGGACAGGCTTCGCACAGAAGAGGGCAAAATATCCCATTGGTGTATCTGCGAACACCGCAAAGGCCTCACGGTGACTCGATTAATGGTAACTGGGCAAATCGCATCTATGGAGAATTTGCTTACAGTTACCTTTAAGTGAATTGGCAAAATCTCTCTGCAAATGGTCAAGGCACACGTGCAAACACACGGCGCAGGGTTGCTTGAGGATTCTCAGAATCTGTCCACGGATATAGCCCCATTCAGCCAATACGTAGGAGTTCCACCACTACATGAGTGCGTTTATTTTTATAAATTAAAGGACAGACCTCAGGTGGAATAAAAGAGACCAGGTTTCTGTCCACCCCCGACATTTTACGTTTGGCAGAGCAAACACTGAACTTTTGCTCGGCACGTAGGACAAACTCCAAAGATTAGCCCCAGATCACCCCAACCTCACTCTATCGCTTACCAGAATCTTTCTTCTTCTAGGCACATCCTCAGACGTGGCGACTCTGTAGTATCTTCCATTTTCCCATCAGACCCCCCTGCTCTCCATCTTGGAGGCCGACTTGTGGGGTAATATCAGCATCCTGTGCACTCTGGCTTCTGACTGAGTTCAGCCAAGAGGGGGACCTGGAAGGAGATTGAAGGGAAGCGAGCGAGAGAGAGAGAGAGAGAGATCAGGGCATTTCTGCCACCGACTCTCCCAGTGAGGTCCCTTCAGGCTGTCTGCGTCCTCTGTCGGGTCCCCTGGAGACAGCTGCTCTGTACACAAATTCTTTTGGCCTCTCAGATTCCAGCGAGCTCTCCCTCTCCCTGCCCTGCTGGGCCTGGGAAGGGAACAGGGTCACTGATGCTCGGCTTTGCACTATCCTTTGTGGGTCCCTATTGCACATACTTACCTTAAATTAACCTCCTTGTCAGTAAACCCCGCTTGATTTACCCTCATTTCCATGCACCGTTTCGTCTTTGGGGGCTCTGCCAGCTTCAGATGCTTCTCCTGGCAAGCCCTTACCTCACCCCTCCCATGGTGATTGCAAACCTCAGCCGCCCCCCACTGGGGCCCCAGCATCCTCTGGTTCTCGCCCACCCAGTGGCTTTAGTGAGGAACCTGCTTCTGTCTGCTGCGGAGCCCCACTGCACGCACTAGCTGATATTTTGTGCATGGTTATGGCTGCTTTTATGTCCTCATAAGGTGAGGCCCGCCTTGAAGACAGGAGAATATTTAAGCGAAACCTCAAAAATAAGAAACCGTGAAAGCCTGTTTTGTTTTTTTTTTAATTGACGTAATACTGGCAATTTCTATTTCAAAAGAAAGAGTTTTAAAAGTATGTTAAGCATCACTTGGAAAACGAATCGTTCTACAGCTGGTTGGGAAAAGATTCTTATTTCTTTCTTCTAACGTTTATTTTTTTTTAACATTTTCTAACATGTATTATTTATTTCACATTGATTAGTCGATTTTTTCACATTGGGACACTTTTTTAAGTTTAGTGATTCATTTTGAGAGAGAAAAGGACAGAGAGAGTGGAGAGCGGCAGAGAGAGACAGAGAGAGAGAATCCCAAGCAGGCTCCACAGGACCAGCGCTGAGCTCAAGGTGGGGCTCGAACTCCCCAACTGTGAGGTCATGACCTGAGCCAGACGCTTAACCGCCCGAGCCACCCAGGTGCCCCCAACATCCTAACCTTCTAACATTTATCTTAATATTTAACGATTTTTTTACATCTCGTTTTTTAACATTTAACATTTATTTATTTTAACATTTTTTAGCATTTTTAAACATGTACCATTAAGATTGTTTTTCACACTTAATACACGGATAAGGCACCGGGTGAGGAGAATGAGTTCTGAAGATGGGTCGCCATTATTCCTATAGGGAAGCAACTTGTCCTGTAATTAAATAAATAAACAGAGACACACAGACACAATGTCCTAAGTCCACTGAGAGGCTATCAGATGCCCGCCTGTTTAGATGCATCTATTTTGTAAGCCTCTCCACTACAGTGAAAGCTGGGTGCTCCTGTTCCCATTTGACATACGAAGAGGTGGAGAATGATGGGCCACCTGTCTTGACCAGCGCTGCACACCCCGGGAGACCCTGGCAGACAGACAGACAGACAGACACAGGAGCATGAAGGCCCGCAGCAATGTTGAGCCAGTGTCCAAATTAGCAAGTTGAGGCAGCAGATCCTTCTACCTCCTGCCCCCTTCGCGCCCTCCAGTCCCCTCCACGTCCTGTTTTCCGTGCCTTTTAGGTTCTGACCCCACGCGTGAGAGCTCCTCCCCTCTCCAGCTCCGTGGTTCCAGCTGGAGATGAGGTGGCGCCTCCCCAAGGACGTTTGGCAATGTCTAGACACATTTTTGGTTGTCACCACTGGGTGACAGCAATGCTGGAGATGCTGTTAAACCTCTTACAGTGCAGAGGACAGTCCCCGCGACAAGGAACGATCTAGCCCAAAAGTCCCAATTGCCGAGGCTGCGCGCTCTACCTTCCAGATCCGTCGACTGGCCCCGGGAGGTCGCCCTCTTCCAGACACCGTGCGGACTCGGACGTGACTCCCAACGGTGCTTCTCATTCGTGCCGCCCGGTTTGTCCTGTCCAGTGTTTCTGCTTGGCCAGCCACTTTGCCAAGTGATTCAAATGCTCTGAACTTGGGTCACTTTAGAAACACGCTCAACCTCTCTGAGCTTTTAATTCCTCACCTTTGAAGGTTTCCTAGGAAAACTGAAAGAGAGAATGTGGAGGCAGCTTTATCACTTTCACCTCCAAGTTCTTTTTGCAAAAAAAAAAAAAAAAAAAGAAAGAAACTTGCCACAGTCCTGTCAAGCGGGAGAGAGAAGACATCTCTTCCCACTCATGGTTAATGAGACTAAACATGTTTAAACAGCCGGTTCTCATTACGCAAATCAAAATGCTCACTCAACCTCTTCCATAAATGCTCTCCGCAAAGGGTCTGATTCTCGGCCTCCAGTGTTTGTGTTTTACATGTTAAAATAAAGCCCCAGCCTACCAGAAAAAAACAAAATCTGCTTTTTTTTTCTCTCTCTTCTTTTTTGGTAGCTGTGTTTCCAGCTGGTTTTATTTAAGGCTATGCTTTTGATCTCTTTTCAATTCTGGGCCTCGGTCCAACTTGGATGTCAATAATTCAAACGCTCCCTTGGAGACAGCCTTACTTAAGAAGATGGCCCAGTGCCAACCAGGAGAACTTGTCTACCCAGTCTGATAGTTCGGAGAGCGTGTTGGGGTTCCAGGCCTGTCCCCATAATGTGTCTGCTAGGAAAAACATCAGTCTATGGTGACGCTGCCCAGGGCACTGGACGCTCATAGGATATTAGAGCCTGACTGCATAATTCACTTAGTCCGGCAGATAATTTTACAAATGAGAATGTGGAGTCTCAGGGAAGGGAAGGGGCTTACACAGAGAACTATTTTCTGACTTTCCATCCAGTCCTTGATCCACAGTGCTATGCTGCTGCGCCATGATGGGATTCAAACAGGGAAATGAAATTAAGTTCTGTCCTCTTGTCTCTTGTTAATTTCTCCTTGCAATTGAGCATTTACTAAGTACTTTTATGTTGCTTTCAACGCCGCCTCTCTCACTAGTCCCTTATACCTTTCCACCCATCCATCTGTCACCTCTATGTCCATAGGGGAACTTTTCCTAACACCTCATTCTCTCCAGTCTTCCCCCTGGGCATCTCCAATCATCTACATTCTGGCAGCTACCACTCCCATGGTCGCGCCCTAACCTTATCATCTGACAGCTGGAGTAGGACATCATCCCGCTCTCTGTTCACCTCCATCTATCAGCTCATTCAACCTTGTGATCCTTCATCCAGTCACTAATCCTCACAGCTTCTCTGATCAGCAACCCATTGACAAACTACTTCTCTGCTACAGACCTTCTCCTCTGCTCATGACTTACTCAAGATGAAGATCTGACTGCACAAAAAAAATACATTTAAAATTCTGCCCGGGAAAAAAATTCTACAGAGATGAAGAGGAAATTGATAAACTGGTGGAAACATTGGCAGAGTGTATGTGTCACAGACGTAAAGCGATATCCGAAGCATGAGATGATCTCCCAAAACTAGAAAAATGAACAAGGCGTGTGTGCAGGCAGTTTTGAGAAAGGAAGATCAAAAGGCTTCCTTTTGAGAAAGGGAGATCAAAAAGCTCCTTAAATTGAAACAAAGAATATAATTTCTAAACCTAATTTGGAAGCCAAGATCTAAAAGTTTGATGAGACCTGAACACAAAGACAAACTTTCATACACTGTTGATAGAAGCTCATGTTGGCACCGCTTCAAGGAAGAACAGAGGGCAATTCCTATGAAGTGAGACCCCACATAAATTTCGAGTCAGTGATTCCAGCTTCCGGAACGTAATCTACAGATAAACGTTCACGGGGTGCGAAATGACGTATGTTCAACAGTATCTGATGCTGCTTTGTTTTCTAACAGCAACAAACTGGATATGACCTCAAACTCCATGAACAAAAAGCAAATCAAATAAATCCAGAACGTTTTCTTCAACACGATATTAAGCAGCCATTGAAAGGAGGGAGGCGGCTCTCACCTGAAACTGATGCAACATTGTATGTGAACTAACTGCAGTTAAAATAAAAACTTTAAAAAGGAGCGGGGAGGGGGGGTGGAGGGGGAGAAGGAGGCAGCTCTCTCTATGCTGATTTGGAAGGACCTTCACTATAGGTTATTAAGTGGGCAAATCTGGATAAGAACCGAGTGTTTTGCATATGTAGAGAAAGTTTTAAAACATCCATATGTGCAGTTTTATAAGCATGGAATGCCTATAGAGGACTGCACAAGAAATCAGTAACCCTAATTATCGCTGGAGGAGAGAAGTGGTGAGTTAAGATAGTGTATGGGGGAAGGGAGAGACGACAACAAAGAATTAAAAGCAACGAGGATGAATGAGGCACTTGGGTGGCTCAGTCGGTTCCACCCCACTCTCCATTTCGGCTCAGGTCATGGTCTCACGGTCCTGAGACAGAGCCCCACGTTGGTCTCCGTGCTCAGCACGGAGATCGTCTTGGGATTCTCCTTCTGCCCCTCCCCTGCACACGGGCTCTCTTTCTGCTCTCTCTCGAAACAAAGAAATGAGCATTTTTTAACGAGGGATCAGATGAAGACATCAGTAGCCCTTAGTGACTTTCTTTCCTGCTACGCTGTCGTAACAATCTGCATAGAGAGCTGACCACCTATAATTGTCCTCTTTATATGTTTATGATACGTCTCTGCCACGAGCATGCAATCTAAATAAGCCTAGAAACCCAAGTCCGTAAGATCCTGCTCTAAGCCCTTTGGCAGTAGAAGTAGGAATCACCCTGAAAGGAAGCAGCCCTCACAGCCAAGGGCACATCTTGGAGTATAAGGACCAGTGAAACTTCTGCCCATATTTGAACTTTTGCCTGGTTGCTCTTATGCAAGGAACAATATGCAAAAGCATATGCAGCCACACTACGCTTCCGGCTGGTACGCGTCTTTCCCCGAACATCTAGATCAGTGTCTTTTTCAGAGTAGAAGCTCAGCGTGTGTTTAAAATGGGTAGATACACAGGACGCAGTGTTGAACACACTGGGAACATGAATTACTAAGTGGAAAGCATCCTTCCCTGTAGTAAGCCGAGGCCAGCGTCCTAGCACTTAACCTCTTTCTTTTCCTGTCTCTCAGTGATTATTTTGCCTGATGTTCAATGTCTTGAAAATCGTGGTGCCATTTGGAAAAATTGTTGGTTGTTCTGGAAAAGAGGGTAGGTCTGTTTTTATTACTCCACCTTGATCAGAGGAAGAAGTGTCTCCCGTGTGATTTTGAGCTGCTGTTAAATTGTATTATTTTTAGCTATGAACTTGAGACTTGATTTCTGTTCAGATCAAATCGAGAGTCAGCAATAGAAAAGCATGTTACCTGTCAAAGGATAATAGGATGGAATTGTTTTGAAAAATTGTATTATACCTACTTCTGCCCCATTAGCCAGAATACTTTAAGCCAGTTATTACGAGGTATTCTGGTGCAAAATTGCCCTTAGACATTCAATACATATGTAAGACTTAGCTTCCTCTCTTGAACAGTCTTTCCATTATCATTTTCTTAATGTAGATCTTTTTTTGTTCACCTCTCACTATTTTTATTTTTACTATTGTTGATGTTTATTTTGTTTTGTTTCCATTTCTTGGTGCTTTGACATCTGGCAGTATAAGTTTTCCATTCTTTACCACACTCACTGCTTCTAATTTTATTTCTTCTCATAACTATAAAAAATTACCAAGGAGGGGTGCCTAGGTGGCTCAGTTGGCTGGGCGTCCAACTTCGGCTCAGGTCATGATCTCACGGTTCGGGAGTTTGAGCCCCGCGTCAGGCTCTGTGTTGACAGCTCAGAGCCTGGAGCCTGCTTTGGATTCTGTGTCTCCCTCTCTCTCTGCACCTCCTCTGGTTCCTCTCTCTCTCTCTCTTTCTCTCTCTGTCAAAAATAAACATCAAAAAAATGTTAATAGAAAAAATTTTTAGTAATAAATAATTAATTACTAGGGAAAATCATAAAGCCAAACTGGTAAGTAATATAAGATTCTGATTTAGAAATCCAAAATTCATACCCTTCTGTTCCCAAGTCATAAAGCGGCTCAATATTTCTCCTCTAAGGATAAAGTACATTGGTACAACATCCATGCGTTCATGTACACCTAGGTTGGGAACTATGACCCATATGGTTGAAGGGTCACTTCACAGAAGTGAAGAAAGCACTCGAAATAGTGTCAAAGACCTTGATTTTCCTTCTGAGTCTCATTTACCAGCTATAAAACCTTCTGCGAGATGCTTAATGCTATTGAAATTCATTTTCTTCATTACATTAGGAATGATTATTTTCACCTTACAAGGCTTCAGTGAGAATATATTTATTCTTTGCAAAACATGTATTGAAAGTTCACAGGCACTGGACTACTGGTTGGAATAAGTTATTAAATGAGAGGACCTGTGAGTCTAAGGCATGGAAGGCACTCAATAAAATATAAATGCAAGGTTTGTTGGAAGGCCAGGGGAAGGAGTGGTTAATTCTAGTTGTTTTTTTTAAACGTTTATTCATTTTTGAAAGAGTGAGAGACAGTGCACCAGTGGGGGGGAACAGAGAGAGAGGGAGTGAGAATCCGAAGCAGGTTCCAGGTTCTGAGCTGTCAGCACAGAGCCCGATGCGGGGCTCAAACCCATGAACCATGAGATCACGACCTGAGCTGAAGTCCGACACTTAACTGACTAAGCCACCCAGGCGCCCCTATTCTATCTGAAGACACTTAGAAATTCTTCAGGAAAAAAGGGATTATATGAGCAAGACCCTGAAGGATGGGGCAGGACTTTGATTTCTTAAAGGGAATAGAATGACATGTACTTATTCAAGGTGTATTTATTGAGCAGTTACAATGTTCCAGTACTCTAGATGCCAAGAATACAGTCATTAATGAAAAAGTGTAACCCCTAATGAAACTTACATTCTAATGGTAGAAATAGACAACAAGCAAAATCAGTTTATGCACTGTCTTAGTTCATCTGGGCTGCTATAACAAAACACTTTAGACTAGGTCTCTTATGAAGAACAGGCATTTATTCCTCAGTTTGGACGCTGGGAAGTCCAAGATCAAAGCATTCGCAGATTTGATGTCTGGTGAGAGCCTGCTTCCTAGGAAAATGCCTTGTAGCTGCAACCTCTTGTAGGAGAAGGGATGAGTTAGTCCTCTTTAGTCTTTATTATATGGACACCACTCCCCACCATGAGGGCTCTTCTGTCATGACCCAATCACCTCACGAAGGCCCCACATCCTAATGCCATCACCTTAGAGGTTAGCATTTCAGTATATGAATTTTGAGGGGACACAAACGTTCATACCATAGTGCACACACATGCATACTTATATGTTATACGTAATCCGTGTGTAATATACTAATTAGTGAAAAGTGGAATAGGGAAAAATAGAGTAAGGCAGGGGATAGGGATTTTCATCACTTGGTTTTTCAGGGAGTCAAAAATTGAGATTGTAAATACAGAGAGGCCTCACCGAGAAAGTAGTAGTTGATTAAAAATCTGGAATAGATGGCTGAGTCAGGCTGTACATAATGGAAGTAGTGAGAAGTGTTCAGATCCCCGACACATTCGGAAGTCAGAGCGGATAGGATTTACCAATGGACTAAAAGTGGGACATTAATAGAAGAATTTTTGGGAGAAGATCGAGAGCTCCTCTTTAGACATATCTAATTTGAGATCAATTAAACACTAAAGTGAAGAGGTTTTGAGTTCAAGAAGGAAGTGATGGCATAAAATTTGGAATCATCAGCACAGGGCTGGGATTTAAAACTACTGCCGTGCATGAGATCTCCTCGGGAATGAGAAGTAGAAGGTGAGAAGACCAAGGACTGAGACCTCAGGCACTCTAAACTAAGAGGCCAGTAGATGGGTAGGAAACGAGAAAGAAGATTGAGAAGGGGCAGCCAGCAAGTTGGGAAGAAAACTGGGATAGGCTTGAAAGCCAAGAGGAGGCAGATTAAAGAAGAGAAATATCAAATGTGTCAAATGCCAGCGATGAGTCGAGAGTTACTTACTAATTCAACAAATACTAACTTAAGACCTACTGAATGCTAGCCACCGTCCTGAGATGAAACTATAACAACAAACAAAACACGCAAGCATCCTTGTTGTAATGGAATTTACCTCCTAGTTGACAAAGATTTCACCACCGGACTCAGTGTGTAGAGGCTATCAGTCCTCGACCATCCCTTGAGTAAGAAAATTCTTCCCATCTGCCAGCCTTTGAACTGGGGCACTGGCTTTTTTTTCCTTCCTTGGAACTTGAACTGGAACACTGTCTCTTCCTGGGCCTCAAGCCTGTGGGTCTTTGGAGTGGAATCTATAGCATTGGTGCTCCTGGGTCTCCAGCTTATCAGCTCATTCTGCAAATCTTGGGATTGCTAGCCTCAGTAGTCCTGTGAGCCAGTTCATTATAATAAGTCTCACCCCGTTCTCTCTATATATACAGCCTATTGGTTCTGTTTAGAGAATCCTGATGAATGTGGAAGTCAAGAGAGATTTTTGTGTTGTATTTTTTTTTATTAAAATCTACTAAAAAAATAACCATACATTGAATTCTGATGAAGAAGGCCCTTTATAGAGGAGAGAGTAGATGATGTAGGATGAAGGGGAGAATAGTTGCAGTGGTATTTATTCCTACAGAGAGAGGGGATTTGATCTCACATACAAATAGAGACCCCAGTTGTATTGTGTCCCTCAAGAAGACACTTTCAAGTCCTAACTCCCAGCACTTGTGAGTAACCTTACTTAGAACTAAGGTCCATGCAGATGTAATCAAGTTAAGATGTGGTCCAACAAGATTTTAGGGTAGACCCTAAAAATCCAGCACCTTGTGTCCTTCTAAGAAGACCATGTGAAGACATAGATACACATGGGACAATGCCAGGTGTCAATGAAGACAGATACTGGAATGATGCGTCTATAAGCCACGGAGGACCATGGACTTTCAGCAATGACCAGAAGCCAACTAGAATTCCTTCACTTGGAACATTCAGAGAGAACACGGCCCTGCCGCCATTCTGATCTCAGACTTGTGGTCTCCAGACTGTGAAAGAATAAGTTTCTGTTTTTTTAAGACACATAGCTTGGGTACTTTGTTTTGACCTACCTAGAAAACTAATAAACTAGCTTTAGTGGCATCCATAGCCATTTTGGGAAAGGGAGCAGCAAAGTTATAGGAACATAAAATTCACATTGTGCTTAAGAATGACAAGTCATTTTATGGGTTGGATGACAAAATACGGTGATGAACATTTTAGGGAGGCTGTATGGGCTTCAGGGTATCAATCCTTTTATCCTTCCTTTTCTCCAAGTTTCTGATCTATAAAGTCAATATGCATAGAAAGTTAGCAAAAAAGGAATAAGTACCAATTTTATACATTTTTGCCAGTTCTCTGCAACTTTCCGTTTAGTGGTCTCTGACGAATGTTGCAATGGAGGCGAAGGTAAAGATTTCCTCCCCTCTGATGCCTCTGAATTTTTGAGGCTGGATGTGGCTGCACTATGGTGTCTGTATGGCCCATAAGGTTGTCAGGATGAGCAGTCTGCTCAAGAACACATATCTGCTTCCGGAAGGCAGATCCTGGCTCTCGCCAGGTGTTTTAACTCCTTTGAGGTGGTGTGAGAGAGAAAATGGAAAGAAAGAGGCCAGACATGCCCTCCCCCCACCCACCACACACACACAACATCCCTCTGGAAGTTCCCTTCTCTTTGAAAACCTGGAGAGAGGAGTCAAAGAATTCTGGTCTAATCATACAGGCCTAAAGTATCAGGCTAAGAGATTTTACTTCAACTCAGTGGCAAAGATTACTTCTAGCTATGGAAACTTGCATTTCCATAATGCTGTACAGCTCTTAATAGTACCCCAGTGGGCAAAGATAGTTATGGTGCTTCTTCAGTCTAATTACAATAAAGCCTAAGCCAAAAAAGCTATATATGAAAAAGGGTTTGAATTCTAGCCAATGCAATATTTAATACAGCAAAATTTCAACCAACGAATGCAGACATTCCCATCACTCTTTGCAAAACAAATTTTGTTCTCCTAGAGAAATCACAGGTTACAGCTTCAGAACACCTGCATTTGCATGCTGACTCTGCACTTACTAATCAGATGATCTTGACATCAGGACGTGTCACCGTCCTGACACTCCGTTTCATCATATGATAAGGATTCATACTTGTCCTGAATAGATCCCAGCCCCTGTGTAGGGCGATCTCAACTCCAATGTGTCCAGCTCCATCCCAGATTGTTGTCTCACCTCAAATATTATGCTCTTTTACTCTCGGAAATATCCTGACTTGTTCCGCAGAAGTACATGAGCACCCAACTTATATATAACCCTATGAAAGCAACCTGCGAGTTTTAAAATGATACACTAATGTAGATTGCAATAATGAGAATGATGGTCCTTAAGCAATCTCCATAATGAAGGATTTTGTTGTTGTTGGCTTCCGTATAGTAGCCTGCCTGGGAATGTGTAGCATGAATTAATTAAGGACAGAGTTGTACCCGTGAGTACAAGAACTTGTGATTTGGAGGGGTGAGGAGGCATTCCTGAAATCAAGTACATTTTTTTTCAGCTACATAGCGTATCACCGATCGATTCTTCTGTGGGAAAAAAAACAGGAGGCACAGGAGGCGCTAAGGTGGATGGAACCTCAACAATATGCCAGGTACCATCATTTGAACCAGTTTGCTCTTTATATCCATATATAAGTTTAAATATAATTAAATTGTACCACAACCTCATGAAGTAAGCATTGCGATGCCTCCTGGACAACTGTGGAAGCGGATGTTGGTAATATTCATCGGACAGTTCTGGAGACAGTTGAACAGTTGGTAAAGTAGCTTGTCCAACTTAGCAATGGAACCAGAGTTTGGATCCGTTTCTTCCCAAAGTCATGCTCTTTCTCCTGCTCATTGATCCTTGATAGAGTCCATCGCTCCACAGTCAGGGAAACGTCAGAAAATAGAATGGGAGCCAGAGATAAAACTCAAACCCCAGTCTCGGCCTCAGGTGGAGACCACCTGAGATCTATGTCACCACAGGGGTAAGGAAAGAGCCCCTGATAAGGCCAAAAGGAGTGCAGGGGAGCGGCGCCTGGGTGGTTCCATTGGTTAGTCATCTGACTTCGGCTCAGGTCACGATCTCATGGCTCATGAGTTTGGGCCCCACATTAGGCTTTCTGCTGTCAGCACAGAGCCTGTTTCAGATCCTCTGTCCCCCTCTTTCTCTGCCCCTTCCCCTCTCAAAAACAAAACAAAGAAATAATGGCAATAAACACTAAACAAATCAGGGGAGCTGATTTGGGAAAATGAGCAACGGAAGCACAGCACAACTGAAATCCAGGAAAGGTGCAGCCCCCCAGCAGACACCAAGTACATAGAAGACAGCATTTCAGAGCTGTCAGTGGCTCCAACCAGAACACGGGGGGCCCAGGTCCAGCAGTGCTAAGGAAATAGGAAACCGTATCTGCCCCCATTTGAACAACAAGTCTAAGAACTAGCGAAAGACTTCTGCTCATGACAAGTAAAGATTTCAGACCCTTTCCTTGTAATTCCACCCCCTCCCTGACCCAGCCCCCACTGAGCTAGAGGGTCTCTGCATTTCTGCTAAGCTTTCTCAAAAGTGAAAAAGTGATGCATACTACATCTAGCCTGTTTTTAATATTTTTAACCAAGATCTGCATCCAACTTGGGGCTCAAACTCACAACTCCAAGATCAAGAGTCACAAGCACTACCAACTGAGCTCGCCAGGTGCCTCTCCTAGTAGCTATTCCAAAAGGCATTTTGCACAGCTCTGGTTACAAGCCAGCATAGGTCAAGTGTTCTGGTTGAAAACCCACCTATGCCTTACCTAGTTAAGAAGCTTGTAGACATAATTCTGGAAAGTTAGCCATAATCATAGCGTCTCTGGTTCTTTACAGATGGGCAAAGGAAATGAAATTTTCTAAACACAAACTCATACCAGCATCACTGAATCTGACTCCTGGCCTTTCTTTGCTTGCTTATCATTTATATGTCTGTATATATGTATGTGTGTGTGTATAAATGTGTATATGTGTTGATATGTGCATATATGTAGATGTATATGTGTATGTCTGTATACGTTTGTGTGTGTATATATATATATATGTGTGTGTGTGTGTGTGTGTGTGTGTGTGTGTATAAATATACATATGTTTAAATACATATATAATTGGTTTTAACAAGATCTAAATGATTTTTTTTTGTCTTTCAAGCTTTTATTTAAGAGCAATGACCCTTGATGGATTTTAGATAAGCAAACCTAAATAATAAGTATATTATTATTTATTGTGTCGAGTTGATATTGTCAGTAAAATGCTTGGATCTTAAAGTATAGAGTTTGATGCATTTTGATAAATGGATACGCTCCTATAACCACAACCACAATCGAGGTACACAACAGTTCCATATTCCAACATTTCCACTATCCTAGAAAGTCATGACTCTTTCCATTCAAACCCTCCAGCCACTCAGCACCCCATCCCCAGCCTACCTCTAGAGCAATTACTTTCTTGATTTCTATCATCACAGATTATGTTTATCTGTTCTTGACCTTCATGTAACATGAGGCATATATTATAACTCTTTTGTGTCTGTCCTTCTTGTTGTTCATCCACCTTCTATGCATTGGTATGTTAGGCTTATCCATTCTTCTGTTGATGGACATTTGGGATGTTTCCAGTTTGTTTGCTTTTGCCTTTGTTTTTGTTTTGTTATTATGAATAAAGTTGTAATCAATATTCTCTTATATTATAAGAGATGTCATATATCTCTTCTAGACATATGTTTTCATTTCTTTGGGGTGAATTTCGTGGGAGAAATCAATGTTTACAAGGTTAGTATATATTGGATTGCTGTACAGTTTTCCAAAGTGTGCATTTTATACTCCCCCTGGCAGTGGGTCAGAGAATACAGAGCAACTGCTCTGTATTCTGTCCAAAATTTGGAAATTATTATTATTGTTGACGTTCCCCTGTCTTTGATGTCTCTTTTTCCCCCTATGGCTAATTTCAGGAATTTCTCTTTGTCTTGGCTTTCAGCCATTTGACAATGTTACTTGTTGGTGTTGTTTTGTTCGTATTGATTTCTTTGGGACTCACTGAGATTCTAGAGAATTTGTACCACTTCTAACACTTACCCTTCTGGATTAAGGCTGTACATTGGGCAAGAAGAGATATAAATAATCAGGTATAAAAGGGGATGGTGTATCTAGTTGTGTTCGTTGCTGAGCACCTGACCAAACATCCAGATATCCCTATGGCTGGGGTCTTTATAAAGAATCTCTGGTGTAGAGCCTCCGGTGTTATGGTTCTAGGCTCAAAGGCCCTTCCTACCACCATTTCTGTTCTTGGTTTCCATAAAAATCCTCTTTTTTTGAACTGTCTTGAAACGGGTTAAACCCTGCAACACAAAGAGTTAACATTTATCTATGACATTTGTTACTAGAGGCATGAAGCATAAAGAGTGTTGGCACATCTGGCTTCCCTTCAGAGCATTTCAATCTTTGCTCTGCCCCGGGAACATGGTAACATTCTCCCAGTACTTTCTTCCCCTTGGCAATATTTACCCATTCTACCTGCCATCCCCTCATATTCCTGATGGGTAAAAACATCTTTTGTTGTCGTGTTGTTGTTAATTCCAAATAAGCTGTTAGCTACTGATACTTGTTTGGACATTCGATCCCCACGCCAGATGGAACAGAGACTATAATGTGCTGTCCATATCCCCTTGATCCTTACCACTCCGGTCAATGTTGTGGCATTTCCAACTGTCAGAACCTCCGTTCCTTTACCTGAGGCTCCCTCTGGCCTCCAGGACCCACTCTGTCCATGCACATAATGGTCATAAAGTGCCAGACGTGCGTGTACTACCTTTCCGCTGGGAGTAAGACTCAACAAAATGATTTAAGGGAATTGGTAGATGAACAAAGCACCTTCTAGGACAGCTCTGAGGCATGCATTCTCTTCTGGCTCCCAGAGTTTTCCAGAGGGATCGGGCCCCAGCTTCCCCAGTGGCCACTTGTTTAATAACACACTCTTTGCCGCCACATTGGAATGATTTCTGTTTTACTTCCCTTACTTGATTTGGGATCACCCCCAAATAATAATTTGCACTTGAATCCTCATTTCAGAGTGTGCTTCTACGACAAACCAGGTAACACAGTCACATGTCAAGAAAAATGTTCAATGCCTCAGTCCCAAAGAGAATCTTGCAAATGTCTACGTTCTTTCCCGGACATCGCAATACATGTGCACGTTTATACCTTAGAATAAGAATTCGTATGTTCCCAGCCATCATTTTGGGTCTAAGTAACAGTAGCTCTTGATTCCCTAGAAGCGACTCACTACCGTCTCTTGATTTGCAGCTCATTGTGAAATGGCTCCTCGTGCTCCTCGCCATCTGGGTCCAAAATTTGCACATCTGCAAGAAACACTCCTTAAGCCTCAGTCCTACCGCCATGCCTGTCTTCAGGCGCACGTGCAGAGGTAAAATGCTTCATTCCTGTATTACCCATGCACGTGGGCCCTCCACCATGCTGCTGGTGGCATGCCATCTGATTAAGCTGCCTTAAAGGTGGAAGCAGAGGTGAGCCGCTGGGATGGCTTCTCCTACCTGCCCGGCTAAGTGCCCCGATTCCTTCCTTGCGCAACCCCCTACTAGAAGCCCTCTGCTCAGAGTTAACTGAGCCAGATCCTCCCAGATCAGACCACATGCTGTTCAGTCTTAAGAGGTGTTGGATGAATCTTCAGTGTTACTCCTCTGTACTCAAGTCCCCGAGAGAAAAGGTGTTTTTTTCTCCTTTCTCTCTCCTTATAAAAAGGAAAACACAGCCCCCCCCAGCACCATGAAACACACCCTGTAAGCCCTCCTTCCTCCAAGAATCTTTTTTGTTCTCCTTTCCCCTCCCCCCACTTATGAATTAGGTCAATTGTTGGAAGCCCTTGGTCCCTCTGTAATGATTTTGCTGTACAAAAATCAAAGGATTACGGACACTCAGAATAGGAGGAGGCTGCAGAAGTCAACACCTTTGTTCTAGGAATGAGGAAATCAACAAGAAAACCTCTAAGCAATTTGCCCGAATTCAAACAGGAAGTTAGCAGCAGGATGGGGAATAGAATCTAGGTTTCCTCAACATCTGCCCAGCGCTCATGATGCACAGCAAACAGAATATTGGCATGAAAGGGGCTTGCAGTCTATGAGATACAATAAAAATGTGATTAGAGAAGCTGGGGACAAGTAACACATTCATGTAATAAATATTTTGACGGCTTTTGACGCGCTAGGCACTGGTCTAGATCCAACAGGGAACAAAACAGAAAAATCCCTCTACTTTTGTGGAACTTACCTTTTAGTAGGTGAGACAGATAGTATAAGCCCATCAATAAATACAGCACATAGTGTGCTAGATATTTTAAGTGCCACGGTGAAAATTCATGCCCAGAAAGAGAGTAGGGAACCCCAGAAGAGGTAATATGAATTATAGTTTAAGATGTTGTTCAGGAAAATCCTCATTTGTGCACTAACATCTGAGTAAAGGTTGACTTGTTTCAGTGTGCTTTCCCTGCATGGAAGGTTCTCCCCTCACTCCTCTCCTGACCAACTTGTACTCATTCGTAGTGAGTACTGAAAGAGACCCTCTTTCAGACAGAACTTTTGTGACCTACCATCAATCTGAGTAAGGTCTGCCAGGCCCATATATGTTTTGATAAATCATGCATACCATGCTTTGAAACAACAGATTTATTTATTTTGTAGTGTCTCTGTCTCCACCACTAATAGATCATTCTTATGAGTTGCAGGAACAGTATTCCCTGCCTTTTTGGCATTATGTCACAGCACCCAGGATAGTGATGAGCTCATAAGAGGCTTACGTACTTGTTTAATGCACAGAGGGACGAGTGGGTAGATGGATGGACGAATGGATGAATGGAGCAGAAATTAAATGAAACATAGAACAGGTGCGGTTGACAGTCTCCAAATAGGATGCCATCATATCTTTCCCTCTCTACATACGCAAGCTGCAGCTGACATAAAGGTAGAGCTTTCCATCCTCTCTATTCCGGGTGGGGCGTCATGACCTACTTACTCAAGGTACCATGGCAGAGGTGACATTTGGGAATTTCGGAGGCTATGACTTAAATTTCACAACATCTTCCCACATCTCCCGGAACACTCACTCTAGAAGCTGGCTGCCATTTTAGAAGTCTCACTATGCTGAGACTCCCGTGCTAGGAGGAAGCCTAAAGCGGGCATGCGGAGACAGCACGTGACAGTGGAGAAACTGACCAGCCTCCGGGTGTCTCAGCCCAAAAGTCAGCCTCCAGCCCCGTTTGCCATCTGTTTGTAGCCCCATGAGAGAATCCAAGCAAACCAGTTCAGTGGTCTAAAGAACCGTGGAGTATCATAATACATTGTTGTTTTAAACCACTAAATTTTGGAACATTCTGTTACACAGCCTTAGATAAATGGAATACCTAGGAAAACAACATACTGAGACACTTACAAAGTCATTTGAAACATACACCGGCCATAGAAAAAAATAGAAAAGGTAGGTATGAAGGACACATTTTATAGATGACAAAAAATGAAGGGCACGGAAGCTAATCGCAGCCAGTAAGCGGCATACTCAGAACCCAGCTCCAGAATAAAAAGGGAGTCAGGAGACAGAAAAGAGGAGGGGATGAAAAGAAAAGACTTCATACCTTCGGAACACGCATAATCTCTTCTCAAATCCTTAACTGACTTTAGCTAAAGCCAAAAATATATAATCCACGTTGTCTTTACTGAACCGAGTGGGCCCACTCATCATGAGTGGCTTACACATGAGCTATAATTGGAAAAAAAATCAAAGACTTCTTTTCCTGGAATAGCCAGGGCCTCCGCCTTCCTACTCTCCAGAGCCCACACACCTGGGAAATATGTCTTCATACTCTTGGGTCCTTCTAGCTGCTCCTGGACTTGAACCAATCATTTAGTGACTCCCAAGAAGCCCAACAGAGCAAAAAGTTCAAAGCTACTTCCTGTTAATTAGCCCAGGAAGTTTTCAGGTTCCCAGCTGTGCAATTCATTTTCATGTGCGGTGTCCCCGATTAGGCCAACTCCGTCTGAAATTTCTGGAGCTGCAACTTGGTAATCGGTGGAGAGATGCACCAAGTTACCATAAGGTCAAGGTAGATTTTCTTTAGCGGTTCCTCCAAAACAACACTCTAGAATCGCTTAGCAGAGTAAAAACTGTATTTCATATCCCGAAAGTAAGTGTTCGGTTGTTAAAAGGGATGTATCAATGTTAAAAACCTGGCCTTTCCCCTTAATGCTAAAACCTAAAGGAAAGACCACTAGATTCTTTCCTTGACTTGTCCAACCCTGTTCTTGTGTTTTGAAATGTACTGTCAGTTGAGGAGAAGCTGTCTTTTCCTTTCCTTTTGGTCAAAAGGTCCACGTGTTGAATGGCTGACCGAGGAATCCATTTAGCTCTGGGCACCTGCCACATAAATGCTATTGCGTAAGAAAAGTGGTCTTCTTCACTGCATAAACATTAGAGAGGACAAATCGATCACAATGCCTTCCATGCCAACGACCCCTTTGAAAGGATTTCCCCTACACCCAGAACCTGCAGAAGTGGGCAATGCCAAGAGACATGGCTGACTGACCAGTGCCACCGATCCGTGGCCCAGACATGGCCCTGTCATCTTGCATTTAAGCAAAATTCAGGGGGAGCTAATCAAATCCTTCCACTCTCTGCAATTCAAACAGAAATTCTAAGCAAAAGCCGCCTCCGCCGCAGAAGCAACTGCTCACAGCCATAGCAGACTGAGAGGTTAGATAGGACACGAAGGAGTGCAAGCGAGCCAGAATAATGAGTCGTCTATGAAACAGAGAAATGAACCATGGATGCAAACAGCCAGCTGACAGCAAGAGGGAGTTGGAGCAGATGTGAAACGTGGGGTCGGCCTGAGAAGGCGAAGGAGACCACGCAGGTCCTTGGCACAGCCTTGGCTCCGGAAGGCTCCTTGGCCTTCAGATCCTGAATGGTTCCTGGCGAGCGTGCATCTTCACGACCTCCTTCTCACTTAAGCTGGAATGACCTCACGTCCTTCGTCAGAAGGTTGGCAATGTTCTGTGGCGTGGAGGCCACCATGGATCCTCCCTTAAGGGTTGGTAGGGAAGCAGCTGCATGGTCTTGAGATCTCCTGACGGTTGGGATAAGGAGCCATGTCCCTCCGAGGGGCCTGGTGTAAATGCTCCCCAGTGAGACCCCATGTTGCTGGAGCGGTGACTACCTGGTCTGTCTAATGTTCCCATTTAGGACGTATAAAAACTTTGGGAACAAAATTAAGTTTAGACAGTTGTCCCACAAAACACTGAGCCATTTTCTTGGCCTCTCTGAAGCCCACTCCAGTTTTCAGCAGGGAAACACTGACACTCTCCTTACTGGGAGGCTTCTGAGGGTCCTGTATGGTTTGGGGCATGTGCCTTACCCCACCTCCCCAACTCCCCACATGCAACCACCACCCCTGAACACCTTTTTCTGGCTCCTTCTAACCAAGGTCCTTCAGAATCAAGTGTTCCTCCTCCCTTTCTCTTCCACAGGCCCATGGATCGGGACTTCTTCATTGTTTCATCTTTGATTTTTATCTACCGGTTCCTGAGACCAATTCAAATTCTTACATTTTTTTGCCCCAGACTAATAACAGCCTTGGTTTTACCTTACCATGAAAGCAATATATGTTTATTGTACATCATCTGAAAAATACAAACGAAATGGCCGAAGAAACAAAATTTTCAACCCAGAGACAACTGATACGAACATTTTGGCATTCTTGTTCTTGACTTATTTTTCTATGAATATATTTATTTATAGATACACAATCTGATGTTTTTGAATTATATATAACCTGCTATTTTCTCTTAACATTGTTTCATGAATATTTTAAGTTATCATTAAATATCTTCAAAAACATTCATTTAAATTCACTGCAGAGTATCTTATCAGATGAAAAGACAATATTTTACTCAACCATTTCTATAATGTTGTACATTTAGTTCAATGCTTCAAAGATCATAGTTCTTCCAGAGAAGTCGGTATTATAATGTTGGGTCTCATTAGGGTACAGATAGCAGGTGAACCAGATGACATAGGGACTCAGAGTGACCTCTGCAACCGGCCACCCCTGCATTTAATCTCACTGAACCATTTGCTTGTACAGGACCTCATGCAAGTTGTGTAACCTCCTGCACTTCAGTTTCCTGGTCCCTGAAATGGGGAAAATGAAAGTCCTTTCTTCTTAGAGCAGGTGGGAGGACTACACGAGTTAAAACCTGCAAACAGTTTGTGATTAAGCCGATGTGAGTATTATCAAGAAGGAGCTTACCTCCACGCCTGATGTGGGCTTTCCAGTGGATACACATCTGTGGTTAAACCATGGCTTTCTTCCCATTCTCCCATTCTTCCCATTCTTCCCATTCTTCCCATTCTACCCACCCCCCCCCCCTTGCTATTTTTCAGAGGAAGAGGAAGGACCTTCTTCAGTGGGAGTTTGGTAGAAGAAATTGTATGTGCCATGTAGTGGGTTAATAGGGGCACCTCAAAAAGATATGTCTGACTCCTAATCCCAGCGACCTATAGATGTGATCTCATTTGGCTAAAGGGCTTTTACTGAGATGATAAAGTTCAGACTCTTGAGATGAGATCATCCCCGATTTAGGGTGGTCCCTAAAGCCAATGCCAGGTGTCCTTTAAGAGAAAAGTAGATATCCAACAGAGACACAGAGAAGAGGCGATGCGAAGCCCCTTGTGAAGACAGAGCAGAGATTAAAGTGATGTGGCCACAAGTCAAAGAGTGTCAGCAGCCACCCAAAACTGGAAGTGGCAGGAAAGAGCATCCCCTAGAGCCTCGATTTTGGACTTCTGGCTTCCAGAATTGTGAGAGAATAGATTTCTGTTGTTTTGATCGCCCCCTCCCCGCCAGATTGTTACAGCAGCCACAAGAGAGCTGATATGTGTAGCCTAGATCCTTTGGCTGGGTGGTAAAGAGCCCATCGAGGCCAACTGGCTGCTTCTCCATGTCGCAGTCCTCACGTGGCCAGTGCCCCACAGGCACTACTGGAGCATCTGGCACCACGTGTCCCTGGATGGACCAGTCCACCTAACAAAAAAGAACAATGTCAGGGAGCACGGTGGCTGACAGTTATATGTCACTTTCTTCCATTTCAGCCTGATCACGTTCAAATACATCTTTCCAGCCCTGGGTCTTTCTCCTTTTGTCCCCTTAATAGCATCAGGAACTCAGGAGGGTAGCTACAAATGCAGTAGCTACAATGAACTTTGTTACTTTTATTTTGAGAGAGAGAGAGACAGAGACAGAGTGGGAGCGGAGGAGAGACCGAGAGAGGGGGAGACCCAGAATCCGAAGCAGGCTCCAGGCTCTGAGCTGTCAGCACAGAGACCGAGGCGGGGCTTGAACCCACAAACTGTGAGATCATGACCCCAGCCGAAGTCTGACGCCCAATCGACCGAGCAACCCAGGCGCCCCTGTTACTTTTATCTCGAAAGTCATCTCTATCTGCTTTTGGGGTAAGAGGGAAATTCTTTTATACAAGGACCACCTTCATCCATACTTTTCATTTTGAGCCTTCTCGCATTTTTTCACCTTGTTTGTGGAGGGTTTCTGAAGGTGTCTGCCCCGTCTCAGGCTCCTATGACCTCAGCACTGAGTGTTGGATGCTCACCTGTGGCTTGTTTTTTGAATTCTTTCTCTCTTAATCTCTCAGTGTTAACCCGATACTGTGTTAGATTTGCTCATGCTTCCTTGGACTCGGTCCAACATTATCTTTCCCCTTCTTGGGCCCCTGCGTCATGCTGCTTTCATATCAGTTTCCTCCTCCCCATCTCTGGCTGAGAGCCTCAGGATCGTGCTTTAATAACCCTGTAATGGGGAGCGATGTGGCAATCCTGATGTAGACGCTCATCCCATGCAATAACAAACACATGAAAATGTGACACTATATTTTCAATGGAATTTTATACACAGTAATTTTCCCGTCTGCTTCTCCAATTAAATCCAATTTATTTCCCCATACAAAGTTTGGTCTTTCCTAAGTGACCCATGCCTGCAACTCCACACTCTTAAAAAAAGCTATGGTCATTGTCACTACCTGTTAACTAAGTTGTGTGGGGCTTTGTGATGCTTCATAATGATTCTATGTGCCTAATTCTTATTTGTCCAACTGGATTATAAAAACCTGGAATGGTATGGTCCTCAAGCATTAGTGACGGGGTGGGGTGGGGGTTTCCCAGACCTCTATGCTTTAGTGGGTCTTAAATCACACACACACACACACACACACACACACATACACATACACACATTTGACACACACACACCACATATTAAAGGAAAAAAGGATATTGTTACTTGAAATCAGGTGCTTCAGGCCAACATAGTACAACCCTTAACCATAAGCACATTCTCTTGTGATTCACACTATTCAGGACCCAGGGAATGCTTCACATATTTCTTGCTCTGTGTCCTTGAAGAAGATATGACTGCATCCTAATGACTTGAAGGTTTGCAGGTTACACCATCTGCTGACTTTGAACATGGATGCTGCTTTAGAATCCAAGGAGGAATTGAGCGGAGGAAGTAGTAAGAAAAGACATATTAATTAGCTTACCGCATCTTTCCTCTCAGATGGCACGAATGCATTAAGTTATTGCAGAAGGAGAAGTTTTGCCACAATGACAAGAGTCCATTTAGTTCTAGTTCATGGTACCGGGGATATGCAAGAAATAGGTAGGAAATATAACATACTTAAAGAGTATATTTTTTGATTAATAACTTTTAAATATTGAAACTTGACATGTGGAATGTGAGCCTTTACTCTCCTGCCCTGGGCCCTGCAAACAAGAGGCGTGGGCCTTCCTGGAAGGCGGTAACCATGGCTACGGCCCCTAAACCTGCCCTCTATGTAGCTCAAGACTGCTCTACGTTTGGGAAGTATCCAGGCATATTTGTAAGCTATATTAAAGCTAAACATTAGGGGTTGAATCTTCTTGAAGTTTAGACAAAGCAACCTGTTTTTGAGATCCACATCTTTGGAACCTGAATAGGTCTATCAGGGGAGCGCCAGGCAGAAAACCAATGTAATTCAGCTCCAGGGTAGGATTTGCAGAGCACCTCTGCAGCAGAGACAGGAAACGGGAGAAGGGAAAGTGCATTTGAGAACTGAACAGGGTTTTGAAGACAGGACTTATCCCCAAAGGTGTCATTTTCTTCTCCCGTAGCTGAGGATGCAAATAACTTCCTCTCACAGAAGGACACAGAGACCATGCGAGCAATCACAGAAGAAGAGAGTGTGGGAGAAATGGGGACCCTTCTGCCAGTTCCACATGTGTGGCTTTTCATACGCCACGTAGAAATGCCACCACATGAAGGTCAGGAGACCTGAATTTTGGGTACCTGCAGCTCGTAGAGAATCCTACGATCATCGGGCCCTCGAAGACACGAGGGATAAAATAGCCAGCACTCCCAAGATGATTGTGTGGTTGGGATCCTACAGAAGCAGAGGGCTGGGGCCTGAGAAAAGAGAGGTTGGTGGTTGTATATATCTGCCATACCACAATTGTCGCAGAAATGACAAACTGGTTTAATCCATCATCTAAGGTATGATTGTTCTCAACGACATTTTCTTTTCACCTTTACAAAATGAAATCCTGCACTAAGAACTTTCCCTGGCATCACTAAGAAAGGGGCCATGCTGTTGAGAATGTTAGCAAAAATTCTGGTGCCCAGAGAGGGTAATCCAGAAAAATAGACCTCTTACTGAATGACAGAGGGAGAAAAAAGAAAAAAAAAAAAAAAAGATGAAATAAGAATTAAGCAAATCCCTGATGCAAATGCGGTGCCATCAAGAACCTTCCGTGTTTTCTATTATACAATCAGTTACACTAGGTGGAAGCTGGGATGAATCCCGAGATACAAATGAGTAATTTAGGATGCATCGAATGTGGTTACTATGCCCAAGACTGTGGAGCTACTGAATTGTTTTGCCAGGATTCAAATTCAGGACATGCCCCCTGAAAGCCCTGATGCATGGCACTTAGCGCTCTGCTTCTGGCCCCAGTACTAACATAGAATTGACTTACCACTGCAGGCAGATGATTTAGTGGTATTAGATATTATCGTTTCCTACTGCTGCCCTAGCTGATGGCCACACACTAGGTGGGTTACGCCAATGTACACGCTTGTCTTCAAGTCCAAATGGGTCGGGAGGACTGCCCTCTCCCTGGAGGCTGTAAAGGAAAATCGATTTCTTTGACTAATCCAGCTTCTGGAAGGCACTTTCACTCTTTCACTTGTAGCTCCTCCTTCCATTTTCAAAGCCTATCACTTTGCTGCTATTATCACAGCTCTTTTCTCCTGACTTCGACCCTCCTGAATCCCCCTTCTGAGGACCCTTCTAATGACATCGAGGCAACCTCGATAATCTGGGACAATCTCCCCAACTCAAGATCCTTAATTTAATTATATCTGCAGAGCCTCTTTCACTTTATAAGGCAATACACTCACAAATTCTAGGGATTGAGACACGGACATCTTGGAAGGGCATTATTCAGCTTGCCAATAGCTCTTATAGATTGATAATGGCAGGCGCATTGTAGATGTTTTGCCTTTATTGAGTGCTGGCAGAGTGCAGAGCCTCCCACAGACAGTGAGGGGTCAGAGTCTCTCCCTGGCCCACTGCCCAGCTGCACGAGACACAACGTGTAGTTCTATGATCGCAGAACAAAATGCTCAAAGAGATAACAGAGAAGTCAATGTAAGTGACAACAGGACACAACGGTCCTTGACTGATGGACTCCTACCTACTCAGAGGCCTTGCCCCAAAGGCTCTGCCTTGGCAGAATCAACACAGCCACGTGTCCACAGGCTCCCTGGGATGGGGTTAATCTGGAGAAAGCACTTGATCAAGGAGACAGGGACCTCCACCGTGGAAGAAGAGCTGAAATCATTTCAAATTGAAGCACGAAATGAAAGCTTCAAAATTAAACACAAAATCGCATGATTCTTAGAAATGAAATGGCCAAGGAGGTTATATCATATGATATATGATATAGATATATCATGGATGGACCTTGGGGGCATTATGCTAAGTGAAAGAAGCCAAACAGAGAAAGACAAATACTGCATGATATCATTTACATGTGAAACCTAAAAAAGCCAAATTCATAGAAACAGAGTAGATGGTACTTACCAGGGACTAGGAATGGGTGAAATAAGGAGACGTTGGTCATAGAGTACATGCTTCCAAGTAGAAAATGAATAAATTCTAAGGATCTAATACACAGAATTGAATAATGAATAATGATGTATTATATGGGTGAAAGCCCCTAAAAGAGTAGATCGTAAGTGTTCTTACAACAAAAAAGAAATGACAATTATGGGACATGATAGAGGTATTTGAAAACTCTCTGGTGGTAATCATTTTGTTGTATATGTGAATCAAATCCAAATCAACACCCCGTATACCTTAAACTCAATGTTATATGTCTATTATATCTCAACAAAACTGGGGAAAAAACTGTCCTCAAAATTCTGTTTCTACCATATATTATATGATCTTAAATTACCCTAATTCCTTTCTCTAAACCTGATTCTCTTCTAAAAGAATGGATATTAGAATAATACCCACCTTTGGCATTGTAATAAGAATTAAATAAAATAATAGAATTAGTATACTACCTAGTACATTTAAATGATAGCAGTTATTATTGTTGTTATGCAAGTATTAGCATAACAAATAGTCTGTACACAAAAGTGCCTAATAAATATTTATTGAATCTCAATTTATTTATATCAAAAGTATAAAAAATCAAAAAGACATTAACTTGAATTTTCCTTATTTATATTTTTCCACCACACTACCCAGAATGACAGAAAATTACAGACGTTATTGAAAATAGTTCTTCAAATGTCAGGGACACATTTTAATATATGTTAACAGAATGACTTTGCTTTTCAGCACTCCACAAAAAAATAAACTAATTAGGAGGAAGGAAAGAACATAAAACGAAAAATATTCTTCAAACAGAACATAAAAAGAGAGTTATTCTTCAAATATTTATAGGGTTTTGGCCCCAGAGTCTCCCATGTTTTCATGCTAATCCAATAGCCTCGGGAAGATGGGGGAAGGTGAGTGTGTAGTGTGGGGTGGGGAGAACCTCCAGAGAGTTACAAGATTGAGAGACTTTGCCTGGGGCGGAGAGGGTCTCCAAGATGTTCTCTGCCCCCTTTCTCTGGGTGTTAGGCAGTCGGTGGGCACAGATTGGAGGAAGGGGGATTTTGAATCTGGAAGATTAAGAAGCAACAAAAGTTCTGAGAAATGGAGGCAAGACTGGTTGTTGCAATGGCTCTGGTTTTCAGGTCTCAAGCTACAGAACTCACCTGTTGGGGGTGGGGTATCAGCAGGAATCAGGGGACGAGTTTTAGATCCAAGATTGGGCAGGGCTGGGTGGTCTTTCCTCCCAGCGGGCCTGGTGTCATTGATGTGACTCAGCTCCATTGTCTCTTGGCCCTCAGGTGACATTCCCAGGAGACAGAGCAACCTGGCTGGGGATGGCTGGCTCTGCTCTGGGTGGGGCAGCAGTGCTGACAAGTGGAGCCCCCCAAGGCACAGAGGCAGTCGCCCCAGGGGCACCCAGTGCTGGGCTAATGCTCTGTCTCCTGCGCTTTGCTCTTCTCCTTCTGCTCTTCTCCTTCGAGGCTCCTGGGGAGTTAGAGCCGGCTGGGGCTGAGGGTTTCTTTCATTTGAGAAGTGTCTTTGACGCTTTCCACTTTGACAATTTCCAAATTGTCCAAACTAATACACTTGGGATTGTGAACCTGAGGTTCGGGAAAGAAGTGAAGAAGATACCAGCTTAAGTAAATGAAAGAATGAAAATACAATTGAAACACAGGAGAAAACTGTCACCTCTGTTGTGTCCTTTAATCCTAAGCATACCCTGATGAGAAGGGGTCAGTAGTCCCATCTTATAAAAAAGGAAAGTGATGTAAATAGACGTGAATTCTACCTCAGCTCTGACCCCCAACCCCAAGCCTGGGCCACATGTTCTGTTTCCTGGCAGAAGTGACTTCAGTGAAGTCTCATACACTTCCCACATTTAGTTTTTACTCATTTTCATCGAATTACAATTTACACACAATAAAGCACACAGATCTTAATTGTAAAGTTCAGTAAGTGTGTCAAATGTATATATGCAAAGCATCATTACCTCTCACCACACCCTAGATTGTTTCAATGGCCCCCGATATGTGCCTCCTGCTCCTTCCCAGCCATTCCCTCAGCAAACACTCTCCTGATTTCTATCACTTCATGTGCATAGACACATCATTGCTTACTCTGGAGGCTGGTTTATTTTTCTCAATGTAATTTTTTTTTTTTTTTTTTGTATATCAACCTATGTTATTGTACAGATCAACTATTCCTTTTTATGGTCAAGTAGTATTCCAATGTAAGAATATGCCATCTTTTTTTTCTTCTTCTTCTTCTTCTTCTTCTTAGTTTATTCACCTAATCATGGATATTTGAGTTTTTCTGGTTTGGGACTGTTGAGAATACAGCTGCAGTGAACTTTTGTACACAGAACTTCCTAGGCACATATGTAGCCATTACTCGTGGGCGGATTTGCTGGATCATTGGGTCCACGTGTATTTGACATTAGAAAAAATTGCCAAATCATTTTTCTAAAAGTGCTTATATTTTATGTTCCCACGAACGATGCAAGAAAATTCAAGTGACTTCACAATCTCACCAATATTTGGTATTGGCCATTTGAAAATTTTAGCCATTCTCATGAGTGTGAAATCGTATTTCACAGCCGACCAAAATGTAGGTAACATGTTAGTGCTATGTGCCTATGTGATTACAAAGATAAAATATTGCACAGAGAAAATAAAAATCACCACATCTGACCAAATGACCCAGCCATCAGTAGATTTACGTGGTCATGATAGTTTAAATTCCAAAGAAAGATTGAAACCAAAGTATGATATATTTATAACAGGCAGAAGGAACACTTAGAACGTGGGTTAGTGGTCGATATAAAGGAAAGAGATGTAAAAGAAAGAAAAATCTTCATTGTCCATGCTGAGAACACATCACTCAAAGCTTCAAACTGGAAAAGCAACAAGTAGGCATTTAATTTGTTATATAAACACGGAGATAAATGGCACTGGAAGTGGTTGTCCTTGGTTGAGAAGAAATACATTTGGAAAGTGGTCAGGGACAGTCTCTTCCATAACAGCACTTAGGGAATGACTTTGCTTTTTGTACTAAATGCGTGAATAACTGCTAAAAATTTTTAGAAAGGAAAACTTGAAAAAAATGTCTTGAATCTAAGAATCTAGAGGGGTCTGAATTTAAATAAAGGCGCCTCCATGAACCAGCAGGGTCTCTAAGTGGCTGTGGATCTCAGTTCCCTTTTCTGTACTAAGATGATGGCAGCGAGATCTTTCATTCAGTGATGATCAGAATTGAAATCGTTCATGGCAGGGTCCTAGGTCCCATCCGTAATCTGTAAGTCCTAACATCTGGCCTCAAGACTCAAAGTTTTGTACATTCGGTAAAGCTTTAGTTGATCCTAATGCTTACCGTAGCTAGGTGAGCGTGGGATGGGGCACCAGACACATTTGGCTTTAATCCCTGTCTTGCATAGACTAGTAACCTAGGAAATTTCCTCAAACTGCCTTAGCCTCTGTTTTCAAACTGTTTGAATAAAGTGTGGTGATTTCTTCTGCATACAAAACCTTCAGGACTGGGGCTGCCATTGGCGGGCATTCAATAAATGTGAATTCCCTCACCCTCCATGAATCAGCTTTGTCTCTGATATAAAATTATCTTGGTGCATTACCGAATCAGACAGTTATAATAAAAAACTCCAGACATTGAATTGAATCCAGCTTCAATTGTACAAACTACCAACAGCTGGTTATTGAGTGACTGGTATGTGCCCAGCATTCTGTTGGATGCTGTGAGGACAATTAGCATTTTAGGAACAGAAGTTTATGTCTTAAGAGGTCATCTTGACAGACGGCATCAATGCAAAGACATTTTAGAGCCAGAGAATTATTAAAGATGGAAGGCACCTTAAAGCATTTCTGGTTAAACACCCCCATTGCGTAAAGAAAGGGACAGGGGATCTGTGAGGTTGAGATTTCCTCCAAAGTATATAGACAATGAAGGAGAAACATACCAGACTCAGGTAGAACAATTCAGAGGTCACTTTTCTTTTTTCTTTTTTATTAAAAAAAATTTTTTTTAGTGTTTATTTATTTTTGACACAGAGAGAGGCAGAGCGTGAGCAGGGGAGGGACATGAGCAGGGGAGGGGCAGAGAGAGGGGGAGACACAGAATCTGAATCAGGCTCCAGGCTCTGAGCTGTCAGCACAGAGCCCGACGCGGGGCTCAAACTCACAGACCGCGAGATCATGACCTGTGCCCAAGTCAGGCGCTCAACCGACTGAGCCACCCAGGCGCCCCTGAGGTTATTTTTCTTTAATGCAACAATGATTTTCAGAACGTTTTAAAAATTATTATTAGCTGGAAATATTTCTTCCAATCAAATATGTCTTGGAAGTTTGACATATGTGAGCAAGACTTCTCTGTTTGACATAGGATTCGGATGTCCGGAGTTACACCCACTTGGACCCTTCATGGAAACTCAAAAACTGGCTATCCAAATATCACCAACATAACCTGTCAATAAGACAAAGGTGAGTTTATGACTTACTGGGGTAAAGGAAACACAATCTTTGCAAAGCTTTGGCAGTGTCCCAGCACGGGAATGGTAAGATCAGAATTTATTGAGACTCGGAAGTCTGCCTTAAGGAAAGTCTTTGAATGTGTGTACTTGATAAGGGTCAGAAAGCAATCATGATACAACAGTCTGGGATTGGTGGGAACGGCAAGGCAAGGACGTTTACGTGAAGGATTCAAAGAATTTAAGGGTCCGAAGTGTTGCTGCTTTCCATTAAAGGGTCAATGGGTGTTTTAGGAAGTTCCCTAAAGGAACAATCCAAACAGGTAATGGTTCTCATTAATGTTTTTTTGAGCACAGCTAGAAAACCACCCTCACCCTGGCCTGTGCCTCCACCAGACGTCCATCTTCACTGTAGCTAACAATCAGTGCAAGGGACCCTAGCTCTTCTTTATAAAAATTGTGAAGTCTCTTTGGCCATCTAACCTCCTGTTTCGCCTCCACATCTTCTCCTCAGCCTGCCCCCCCTCCACTTATGTCTGATGAATTTCCACCTATGAATTTCCACCTTTGGACTCTACTACAAGTAAGATCATTCAACATTTCATCATACTTCTAGTCATCCCAATGACCCTACACACCTGGCCTAGACCCAATCCCTGGCCTTTAGGCAGCTATCAGTCTAGAATTTGGGGGAGGTCCAGCTTTATCTGCCTGGGAAAGGGTTTGACATCTAGGCTGCTTCCCTAGTTGTGTTGTGTTATGTTATGTTATGTTGTTTTGTTTTGTTTTGTTTTGTTTTGTTTTGTTTTGTTTTAGAGACAGAGAGAGAGAGAGAAAGAATCCCAAGCAGGCTCCATGCTCAGCAAGGAGCCCACCAGGGGGCTCGATCTCATGACCGTGAGATCATGACATGAGCCAAAACTAAGAGTCAGATGCTTAACCGACTGAGCCACCGAGGCACTCCTGCCTCTCTGGACTTTTGAGTGACGTTTTTTTTTATTTTGTCACAGGCTTGGAAAATAACACGTACTGATAAATGTATTAAATTTTCCAAGGGTACAGTGAGACAGAGTTCCAAAACATTGTTCCCTCTGCTGAAGAACATGACCTCCTCTCTCCTCACTTAATGTATTATTTTTCCACTTGCTGCTAGACACAAGGAATGATAAGGATGTTCTATCAGATGAACGGACGTCTCTTGGGAATAAATTGAGATTCACTTTGTCACAAAACACGCAAAGAGAGCGTGTGAAGCATATCGTTTCACCTGAATGTGGCAAGCTTGACTTACAAAGCTAGCTCTACCACTTACAAGTTTTACAACCTTGAAAACATCATTTAATCTCTCTCATCCTCGGTGTCTTTACCCTCATTCTAAAAATGGAGACAGCAATTCTTTTTTTTTTTTTTATTAGACCTATATATTGAGAACTGAGTATTTGATGTAGCTATCGCCTTAGAATCACTCCCTTGGTGTTGCAAGTCCTTTAAAAGAATTAGGGAGGTGGCAATTCTTATCTAATAAATTACCAGAATTAGGGTGTACGATATAAGGTACCAGGTGTATGGTACATCGTCCAATTATGGTAGTTATTATTTTTACTTTCTTTGGTGGGAATCTATCTTCTACGCCTGCATATAAATACTTCCAAAGATAGTTATTGCTGTCATTGCTATAAGAATTCTATCAATGTATGTCCCAAATGCAGAAGGTGAAGAAAAAAATAAGTGGAAGGTAAAAGGAAGAGGGATGAGAAAAGAAGGAAAGAAAACTCATGGTGACGTTTTACCATCTATCATGTACCACAATAAGTTTGCGGCACTCCCTGACCCATCTGTCAGATCCCGTTGCCATCACCCTACTTTACAGATGAGGAAGGTGAAGCCCAGAGACCAGGCAGTAATTTATCCAATGTGCCATCCAATGGGCTGGGTTTGTGCATAGTCTAACAACTCTCCATGTTCACAGTTTGTTTTCCCCACATTAATGCTGAAGAAACAAGGGCAGAAATTGACACATAAAACTCAAATAGACAGAGCTAGTCTGATGTATCCTGGGTGCAACTCCAGATCTATCTACTTCTACAGTTCCCACAACTTTTGTGGCTCAAAAGCTTCATACTAAGAAAGTGTCCACTTACAGAACTTTTTTTTTCAAAGTCACAATTTTGTTGTTGTTCTTTGTTGCATGAAGCAAAAGCAAATACTCTATTCATTCAAAAATGAAATTCACTTTGAGAAAATACCCTCGATGACCTCAAACGCAGTGACAATATTTTATTTTAAGAGCTTGCATTCCTAAGAAACAGAACTCGGGTCCATTACGGGGAGTCTACCCAGAGACAGACATCTGTGCTTCTATTCATTTAGCCAACAAGTATTTCAAACACTGTATGTACCAAGAATCATGTTAGGCTTTCCATCATGGCTCTTGGTAGCATTGACACCTTTTAATCCTGGTTATATGTGCTTTTGTTGAGAAGAGAGAGGACAAGGTGGCCTGGGGACAAGGTGGCCTGGGGAGTTCACACCGATAATACTGGTTACCGTCTTACTGCCTGTGCTTTTGGACCAACACTCACATCAACGTCACAGGTATCAGATGAGAATGACCACCGTTCTCATACATAATGACACTCTTGCTGAGAGTTGATATGTAATTTGCCCGAAGTCACTCAACTTGAAAGTGGTAGAGATGATGGTCAAAACCAGAGGTCTTAACCATTAAATCTTCTGACGACAGCACATGGTGTGATAGAGCAAACCAAAAGATTGCCAGTGGGTAGGAGCTGAAAGATAAGATACCTCTGCCAAAAAGCCCAAGCCCATGGAATAAGCTATAAGGTGGTGCCAAGATACAAAAACAAACCATAAAAATTAGTCCAAGTAAAGGTAGCATGGAGGGAAGGCCAAGTAAGATGCATAAGACCACCAGCCATAGCAATGAAACCGGAAAGCTGGTATTTTCATCATATTTTGCAGTTGTGCCTTATTAAGAAAAAAAAAAAAAGTCATGTGACTTGTGTAAGCCATTATCTGTGATATCATAGCCAGGAACACCTGAGAATATATAGCAGGCTCTTTGGAACTTGGACAAATAGTATTTATTTCTCACGCTAGGAGTCTTGCAACAATTTGCAGACGAGCCTGTATAAATTCTCACTACATAAGGAAGTAGGGAGGTCAGTAAAATTTGAAAGAAGAAAATGTACCCTCCCAATAGCAGCCCAGTCCCCACCTGTAAGGATAAGGCTTAAACTAAAGTAAGGATTTAGTCAGTCAGTCAGTCAGCCAGTCATTCTCAATAAATGTTTTGTGAGCATCTTCTTTGTACCAAGAAGAAGTATTGTTTAAGACGATGTAAGTATTTGTTTAAGATGAAGTATTTGTTTAAGACGATGGAAGTAGACTAAAATATATGGACAACAAAACGCCTGGGTTCGTGCAGTGGTATTTCAGTGGAGGAGGGAGACACAACACAAACTAAAGAATTTCTGACAGTGTCAAGTACTGTGAAGAAAATAAAAAAGCAATATGATAAGAAGTGGCTGGCAGAGAAAAGCTGCTTCCCATGAGCTGCTCAGATTGGGCATCATCATGAGCTGCACGGGCCCATACAGAGTAAAAGGAAGGAGATAAACTTGGGTGGCGAGCAAGGGGAGTTTGAAAAGAGTTTTTAGAAAAAGTCGTGGGTTCCATTTTGTCACAGTTTGAGGGCTGGTATATAGGTCAGATTTTATTCTGGGTGCAAAGGGAAACCATGGAGGGATTTTATACTATAAACGTAAGGTTTATAAATGTATTTATCAAGTAAAGAAATGCATCAATATGGCTACTTACATAAATTTACATTTATAACACATTTTTATAAATATAAAATTTATATTGAATTTTATATTGGAAATGGGAGGATTTTTAATTGGAGCAGAAAGGGGTTGATATAATCTGGATGGTACTTTAAAAATATCTCTGTACATCAGTTGATGGACATTTAGGCTCTTTCCATCATTTGGCTATTGTCGAAAGTGCTGCTATAAACATTGGGGTACATGTGCTCCTATGCCTCTGCACTCCTGTATCCCTTGGGTAAATTCTTAGTAGTGCTATTGCTGGGTCATAGGGTAGATCTATTTTTAATTTTTTGAGGAACCTCCACACTGGTTTCCAGAGTGGCTGCACCAGCTTGCATTCCCACAAACAGTGCAAGAGGGTTCCCGTTTCTCCACATCTTCTCCAGCATCTATAGTCTCCTTATTTGTTCATTTGTTTGATTTGTATTTCCCTGACGAGGAGTGATGTTGAGCATCTTTTCATGTGTCTGTTGGCCATCTGGATGTCTTCTTTGGAAAAGTATCTATTCATGTCTTCTGCTCATTTCCTCACTGGATTATTTGTTTTTTGGGTGTGGAGTTTGGTGAGTTCTTTATAGATTTTGGATACTAGCCCTTTATCTGATATGTCATTTGCAAAAATCTTTTCCCATTCCATAGGTTGCCTTTTAGTTTTGTTGACTGTTTCCTTTGCAGTGCAGAGGCTTTTTATCTTGATGAGGTCCCAATAGTTCACCTTTGTTTTGAATTACCTTGCCTTTGGAGATGTGTCAAGTAAGAAATTGCTGTGGCTGAGGTCAAAGAGTTTTTTCCTGAATGGATAAAGAAGATGTGGTTTATATATACAATGGAATACTACGTGCAATGAGAAAGAATGAAATCTGGCCATTTGCAGCAACGTGGATGGAACTGGAGGGTATTATGCTAAGTGAAATAAGTAAGGCAGAGAAAGACAGATACCATATATTTTCACTCATATATGGATCTTGAGAAACTTAACAAAAGACCATGGGGGAAGGGAAGAGAAAAAAAGGTAACAGAGAGGGAGGGAGGCAAACCATAAGAGACTCTTATGGACTGAGAACAAACTAAGAGTTGATGGGGGTAAGGGGAAAGTGGGTGATGGGCATGGAGGAGGGCACTAGTTGGGATGAGCACTGGGTATTGTATGGAAACCAATTTGACAAAAAATTATATTTAAAAATAAAATAAAAAATAAATAAAAATGTCTCTGTAGCTACAGATTGTAGGGAAGTACATATGTAGGAGCACATGTACCCCAATGCTTAAATTCTTGCTTGGAATTTAAGCTATTTTATTACTCCAAGCAAGAGATAGTGTTAGCTGGCACCAGTCGAAGTCAGTGGAAATGGAGAAACATGAGAAGACTGAGGGTGAATCACGGAGGGAAACACGCCAATGGACTGCCCTAGAGGTTGGAAAGAAATGTAATCAAGAACAACTTCACATGTTGGATAGTGCTGTGTACTTGGAAAGATTACCAAGGGATAGGTCTGGGGATGCAAAATAGAAGGGCTCCTGTTTTGAGGTTGCTCGATTTGAAATTCCTTTAGATATACAAGTGGAACAGTCGAGTGAGCCATTAGAAAAGTTCTTGAGCTCAAGGGAGTTTTGAAGGCTAAAGATATAAATTGGGGCGTCATCAGCTTATTGATGCTATTTAAAGCTATAGATGGATTGGGGCACCTGGTGGCTCAGTCAGTTGAGCGTTCGACTTTGGCTCAGGTCATGATCTCTCAGTTTGTGGGTTCAAGCCCCACGTCGGGCTCTGTGCTGACAGCTCGGAGCCTGGAGCCTGCTTCGGACTCTGGGTCTCCTTCTCTCTCTGCCCCTCCCCCACTTGTGCTCTGTCTCTCTCTGTGTCTCAAAAATAAATAAATGTAATAAATAAATAAATAAATACATAAATAAATAAAGCTATAGATGGAGATGAAATCGCCTAGGCAAGAGTAGGTAAGAGAGGAAATGAGAACATTCCCCAGACATTTGACAGCTAAGCGCTGCAGAGAGAAGCAGAATATTTTCCCCTGGTGCTGCACCAGCAATACAGACGCTTCATTGAAGTGGAGGGGGAAATTTTGCCCTTGAGAAGCAGCATTGTCTTACCCTTTAGGGAAGTGCTCAGAGTTAAGTCAAAGGAGCAGGTGAGATCTACAGCTGGAGAGACCACACAGAGTCTAGAGGAAGTTCAGTTCTTTGGGGGAGATGTCTTATTGAAGCTCTCACCCAGACCCTTTATTTTCACTTTTTAATTTAATTGTATTATATATTGCACTGGATTGTATTGTGTTGTATTGTATTGTATATAGCATTATAAGAAATCAATAGGAAGGAGGCATTCTCTCTCTCTCTCTCTCTCTCTCGCACACACACACACCTGAAACCAAAACTGAAAATAACAAAGAACATTACATATATCTTGGCACGATCAAAGGTCTCACAGAAGCTTTAGGATGTCCATTTAAGAGTCTTAACATCAAGGGAGGAACAGTTATGACAAAGAGGGACAATACCATTCAATCCCAGGGCCAAGATTTTTCTGTATTCTGGTTCATTATCAGAAAAATGTGGGTTAAGGACACAGAAAGAGGTAAACAATACACAAGATAGCTTGAAGAAGACGAGAGTAGGTGTAGGATTTATAAGTGCTGAGGACAAAGGACTAAGTTCTCTACTCTCAGAGCACACGTGGTCATGCAAAACAAATGATGTCACACGCTGTCATGGCCGCCAGGATAGACACGATTGCAGCTGGTGGGACACTACAGGATGTGTGATGAATTAGAATAGAAAATTATTAGGTGTAAAAGTTACCTCACACCTTAAAACAGGAATGTTGAGGGGCGCCTGGGTGGCTTGGTCAATTAAGCATCTGACTCTTGGTTTTGGCTCAGGTCATGATCTCACAGTTTTATGGCTTAGAGCTCCACACATCAGGCTCTGTACTGCTGGTGTAGAGCCTGCTTGGGATTCCCTCTCTCCCTCTCTCTTTCTCTCTCTCTCTCTCTCTCTCTGCCCCTCTCCCACTCATGCTGTCTCTGTCTCTTGTCAAAACAAATAAATACAATTTTAAAAACATGAGTGTTGAGAGGCACCTGGATGTCTCAGTCAGTTAAGCCTTGGACTTTGGCTGAGGTCATGATCTCATGGTTCATGGGTTTGAGCCCTGCTTCGTGCTTTGCACTGACAGCTCAGACCCTGGAATCTTCTTTGAATTCTGTATCTCCCTCTCTCTGCCCCTCCCCTGCTCATTCTCTGTCTCTGTCTCTCTCTCTCTCTCAAAAATAAACATTATAATTTTTTTAAATGAGTGTTGACACTCACATATTATAATACTATAAAATACTTCTATATTTTCTTTCTTCCTCCATTATTCTGCTTTTTATTTCTTTTTAACCCACATAGCTTCATAATACCTTCATAATTTCTGGACCATGCACATTCCAAGGGATGCCAAATTTATCAGTGTGATCTGTGAAGTGAGGAGAATGTAACAAAAGAGGAAAGCTGACCTTTTCTCCATACTTATTATAAGAGGACATTTTTAAAAATTGTGTATATATATATATATATATATATTATATATATATTTTAATTTTGATGTGTCATCTCACATTCTGAGTTTCCCTTTCAGCTTATGAACTTCTCCCGCCAAATGAATCTGCTTCAGTGAGAAGAATCAAATTATTTTAATGGAGGTTTTTCAAAGCTACTTTGACATTATGCTGTTTCAGCATACAGGTGAACACTTCAATGAAGAAAACAGGACCATGTACTTTCAGCTTTTCACCAAGGGATAAGAATGGTCCTTGCTCTGGATTTGTATGTTTATGCAAACATCCTATCATATGGTTCATCCTTTCCTTGGAGAGTGACATCAGATCAGACTGTCTGGATCTGAAACCCATCTCTGAGGCTAACTTATTATGTGGCTTTGGACAAATTACTCTGGACATTGCTAGTTCCCCAAGTCGTCCATTGGGGATGATGATGATGATGAGAAAGAGGAGGAGGAAGAGGACAAACAACGAACTTTGTTGGATTAAAATCAAGATTAGATTCATTAATATAGATAAAATACTAAAAACAGAAATTCCACAAGAGATGCCATTAACACGATTCATCCTTGCAACCAGCATTGATTGAGAACACACTGTGTTCAAACTATTCTTTTTTTTTTTATTTTATTTTTAATTTTTTTTTAACGTTTATTTATTTTTGAGACAGAGAGAGACAAAGCATGAACGGGGGAGGGGCAGAGAGAGAGGGAGACACAGAATCGGAAGCAGGCTCCAGGCTCTGAGCCATCAGCCCAGAGCCCGACGTGGGGCTCGAACTCACGGACCGCGAGATCGTGACCTGAGCCGAAGTCGGACGCTCAACCGACTGAACCACCCAGGTGCCCCTGTGTTCAAACTATTCTATCACTGTAAGAGACACAGGGATGAGTGAGGTTGTCACCCTCTAGTGTAAAACCAGTCTAATAAACAGATACAAAATCCCCTGCCCTATGGGCTATCACTTGCTCTACTCCTATTATCGAAACCCTGGTCCCTTCCTTGTATTACTGACACTTTGACACCTGAGCATGAATCCCGCACCCCAGTCTTGTAATCTTCCTAAAGGCCATCGATGTCTGAGCAAATCACTCATCCAAACTCCAACCCAGGATCCTTTATTTCCTCACACTCACTGATAGTTCCTTTATCAGCCACCCACTGATACTGACAACTACTTTCCTTATAAACAGTAAATATAACATCCTACTCTTCTATTTCAATTTCCCATTTTTCCACCTCTTCACATCTTTTTTTTTCTCTTTACATCCCAAAGTAGAAGTTTAGCCAGATGAATATGTGGATGTGTTTGGGACGGGGCAGGCAGGCTTTATGTTCTGGTAGTGTGCTTTCCCCATGCTCATGTGCATATGAGTCACCCAAGGATCTTAATAAAATACAGATTTTGAAGTTTTCCAGTCGGTTTTGAGTGAAGCCTAAAATTCTGCAACTCTAATAAGCTCCCAAGTGATGCTGGTGTTACTGGTCCAAGAACACACTTTAAAGAGTGGTGTTCCAGTAGTCTTGACATTGTCATGTTTCAGAGGCAAGCTCTGAGCCCTGGAGATTCAAATGTACGATTTATGTTAGCACCTTGAGTAAAAATTCTTTCAGAGGGTGACTCACATTAACCAAATTCATGAGTGTCAGGCATATAAGCAGAGAAGAAAATGGGCTGAAATGAGAAGCAAGAATCACAGGGAGCAAGATGCTTAAGTCTATATGGCCAGCCATTATCACTCTTGGACTGACTTACAGACAAAGTCAAATAGTGTAGGATATGGATTGGAAAATGTGGAATCAGAACGAGAATACTTGAATGGATCGAATATACAAATGTATCGCAATTTCTTATATGTCCTCAAATTCAAATTTGCTGATCAGCCTCCACCTATCTAAATCCCTTTTCCCTGTGATTTCATGTCCAATGAACTCCAAGCCAAGACATATATTCTTTCTTCACATTTGTCAGAGCAGTATAAATTCTTTATCTGGAACACCCACTTACAGACAGGCATATTATTGATTGATATTTGTGGAGTTTAGCTATTTGAGCTGCAAAAGAAATGTAGCAATAAACACTAATATCTAGCGAATCCTTGCTGTAAGCTAAGCTTGGGTTCTACCATTTTATAGTCACAATGTCAATATCAAGTCAATACTAGTATTATCCTCTTCTATGGAGGAGGAAGGAGAGGCAGTGAAAGATTTAGTAGATTCCAGAACCGAGATTTACACCCAGCCAAGCTGGCTTCTGAGACTGAGCTATTTAACCAAGAGTTGACAAAGACTTGCCACACTAGACAACATTTTTTTAATAGGTGTGGTATGTGAAAAGAACATCAAATACTGGAAGAAGTAGTTTCACTTAAAAATACATATTTATGGAAAATAAATTGTGGGTTTCCACCCACTTAAAATGTATGAACTATGGCTTATCTACATCAACCTGGATCAACTCAGAAACATAACAAGAGCACATATAATATTAGAATATGTATATTATGATTCCACATGTATAAAGCTAAGATGGAAACATCTAAAACTTGGAAATAAGACAGAAATATCATTACCAAAGCAGAAAGAAGCCCTTTCAACATTGTTCTAGAACCAAGCCCACCTAAGGGTAATATGACTTTCGTTTAGCTTACTATTTACTACTGATCAACAACACAGCTCTGGACAGTAGATGTTAATTTTTGAAGGTTGTTAAGTTACAAATAATTTCTATCCATTAGAGGACATATCCCCAAAGTTTATGGACTTATTGACCCGTAGGCCAGCAGAGTTTTTCTTTAACTAAGCAATCACAAGTCACCATTTTATCATTCATTAGCTTTTCATCAGTTTTATACTCTGGTCTCTCTTCTCCTCCTTGAAATCACCACTACCAGCTAGTGACTTTCCCATTCCTGAGTTAAATGTATGGTTAACATGTGCTCACTACATAAGTGTAAAGAAGGTCGTGTTTTTTAACTTTTTGAAATGTACACTTGAACAAAGTGGGGAGGCAATACTTTTGGGGGGATGGTTACATGTTTCGGAAAACTGCAAGGAAAAGCAAAGGTCAACAAACACATTCTGGAAAGTGGTTAAATCTTGCAAAGGTAGAGGAAGACACAGTCAAGGAAGGTTGTCACTCAACCTGGGTTTGGGGCACATGGCTATTTTCTACATTTACGACTGATAGAATATACTCACATATGACATTTTCTTTGATATATATGATTTTTATACATGTACTTAAAATATATATCAAAATATTTTATTTACTGTGACTATATTCTAGAAACCAATTAAAGAATTGTAAGTGTAGGGATGCCTGGGTGACTCACTCAGTTAAGTGTCCGACTTCAGCTCAGGTCACGATCTTGCAACCCGTGAGTTCGAGCCCTGCCTCAGGCTCTGTACTGACCGCGCAGAGCCTGGAGCCTGCTTCGGATTCTGTGTCCCCCTCGCTCTCTGCCCCTCTCCCACACATGCTTTCTCTCCCTCTGTCTCTCAAAAATAAATAAACATTAAAAAATAATAATAATAAAATAATTTTAAGTGTATATCATGTTGTGTTTATTGAAATACCTGATTTTTTTCTGAGTATATTTTGTCATAATTGTAGTTTTACATTTTAAAATAATTTCTATCCATAAAAACATAAAATATAGTGAAAGTTTTGATAGTCCCTGCTCTCACCTTTAGGACTGTTGTTTTCATCCATCCATCCATCCATCCATCCAACCATTCATTCATTGGCCCACCCATCCATCTATCAATCTGTTCATCCATCAGCCCATCTAACATCTATCATACATTCCTCCATCAATCCTTTCGGCACTTATAGAGTCCCTGCTTTTTATGTAAGTATTCTTGAAAAAAAAAAAAAAGTACATATTTACAATTAATTAAATTGTGCTATATGTTAAGAAAGGGAACTACGGCACAAAAGCACAGAATATAAAATGAAAGACGTAACACAGTTTGGGGAATCAGAAAAAGCAGTTAACATCTACTTCTTAAATCCTTAGCTTAGTATTTTGTTTGATTGACCTCACTTCCTTCAGGAAGATTTTTCTTACTCCCATGCCTGAAAAGATGCAACATTTCTAAAATCACACAGTCCGGAGGCAGCAGAGTTTTGCTCAGTGGGTTGGGGTCTGGAACCCACGTTCCTTCCACCAGGCACTTTGTAAGCTTCCTGTTTGTGCTGCAAAGTGCCTTGAACTACTGGAAAAATAGAAATGTTTAACAGAGTGTTACTGAGATCATTGAACAACGATTTGTACAAATAAATAGAAAAATAGCAATATCATGTAATAAGTCAGTCAAAAATGTGTATTGTGATCCTACTGTGCCTAGAAAGAATTAGGTGCTACAGAGTATTTAAAATAAAACTTTAAGAAAATGCAGTCCCGGTATTTGAAAGATTCCTTTGTTAAAGCCATTTTGAATTCGATTTCTGTATCTTATGATCAGAAAAAGGAAATTCACTGATACGTGTAACAGAGCATTTCAAGAGGGTAAAGACCCAGTGGCAGCAGGCCCTTAGTTAATATCACAGTGGCAGAGGGTCACCATGAAAACCCACACCCTGGAAAGTTAGGCAGGACAGACACACATAAAGAACTGTTTGCCAACATTTTAAAATTCTATTTAAGAGTTGGTTTGCTAATCACTAAGCAAATAACAGAAAGTTGAAAAGAATTTAGCATATCTCTCAACCGATTACAGCAAGAGATGCTGAAGAGTTTGGAAGTAAAAATCTTATTACCTTCCAGGCATCAGGGTGGAGACTTTGATAAGATGTCTCCCGATGTCCTCAAAAGGAATGTTAATCACTGGGGAGTGATAAGAGAAAAACTCTAAAGGAGCTGAAGAAGTGAGAAAGATTGTTTTAAAAGAATCTCTTCTCTTGCATCAAAGGTGACAGACTATACCAGAAGGAGTCATTTGCATCATAAAAACACTGGCAGAAATGAACTAGACTGAGCAAAGGTGTTGCGGGGCTCACAAACAGCAGTGGGGCTCACACATTTTAATAAGTTCCAGGTTTGAGCCCGTGTCTGGATACATTGGAATCAGCATGAATGTGGAAGTCAGAGAAAACGTACCGTGCCACAAAATCTTTGGCAGTGGGTTTCTCCAGGTCCTTGCCTCTATGGTGGGCATAACTATAAGTTAAGTGACCAAACAAAGCAGGCTACCTCTCTGTTCTTCAGCCTCTCTTTGGTGAATTGGGGTGACAATACCATCTCTGAGTTCTTATGACAATTAAGTAGGATGATGAATGCAATGGGTTGGCTAGATTGTGGGTTCCTAAGGTGAGCCTCCCTGTCCCTTCCCGGTATTAAAAATTAAAAAGTCATTTTAACATTGGAAGGTTCAGAGTGGACTCCTCGAGGATTATGAATTCTATTAATATTTGTCTCTCAAATAAAAGAACAATTGGGGGGAAAATTGCATCCAGCAGAATCCATTTGAAATGGATGGAAGTTGAGCAGTAAATAATGAAGAAAAATGTAGACAGATCCAGAAAGGGACTCGGACCATTTTGCCACTAATAGGTGCCACAGACAGTTCATTACTGATAAATGTAGAATAATGATGTCCTTAATGAGTCTTTTCATGCACAAATTCATCATAAAACAAGAGAATGAGGTAAAACAAAAAGTCTTTGAGTAGTATTCATGCTGCATGGGAAGCGAGGACGATTTCACGTCCCAAAAAAGAGCTACCCATTTAATAAAGCCTTCTGAGATTTTCTTCATTGTGTTTACAAGCATCTTCCCCACTTCATAGCTTTACTTACGATATCTCAGGGGTAAATTTTAACCTGCCATCCGGTTTGGGCCATCTGAAAGGGCCCAGAAGAGGTAACGCTGTAGCCCTGTGCTTAAATGCCTCTGTGGCCCCTTATTATTCATTTGACCATGAGCCATTTCCATCTGTGCTCTAACTTCCTCACTGGTGGAGTGAAAATGCTATCACCTTTTCTGTGTACCTCACATTTGGTTGGTGTTATGGGTTGAATCACGTCCTCTCCAAAATACACACATTGAAGTCTCAACCCCAAGTACCTCAGAATGTCACTGTATTTAAACATGGGGTCTTTAAAGCTGAGTTACAGTGAGGTCATCGGGTGGGCCCTGACCTAATCTGACGGGTCTCCTTATGAGAAGAGGCGATCAGGACAGACAGACACAGAGGAGCAGCCACGTGAAGACACAGAGGGAAGGTGCTATCGCCACACCAAGGAGAGGAGCCTCGGAGGAAACAAACCTTGCCCACACCTGGATCTTGGACTGTGAGAAAATAGGCGTCTCTTCTTTAAGCTGTCTGTGGTGGCACAATTGGTACCAGGTAATAATTTGGGGGCACCTACTCCTTAAGTGGCACTTCCCTGAACCTCTCTGGCAACTCCAGTTGAGGGTGTCAGGCCTCTTGATTGGAGGTGCTCTTGACTTAACAGCACAAAACATGACACAACTGGAGAGGTTAGGAACACCACTTTCGCCTGCCCGCCATATGCATTTCACATAAGTCTTTCGGGGCAATATTCCAAAGAGCGGACACTGTAAATTTGGTGGAACCAAATCAAGCAGACCTAATTGCAATCAACACATCTTAAGGCCTGGGGTGGTCAGAATCCTAAGCAGGACCCCCAAACTCCCAGCCCCTGGTGCATACGCCCTGTATAATCTCCTCCCCTGGAGAATGGGTATGATTTGTAAATTATATGGCTTGATTAAGTTATATTCCATGGGAAAAGTGATGGAATAGTCCTTCCCATGATAATATTCCATAGTGTGTAAGACTCAATGGCAGACCAAGGGGAGAGCTTCCTCCACGGGCCATGAAGGAGAAAGCTGCCATGCGAAAGAGAAAGGGTCATAAGATCAGGACCTGAGGTTGGAGTCTAGCAGCTGAGAGCGAGCCTTGGTCCCGGAGAGAAAACCTAGAGACTCGGGTAAGATCAAAGCTGTGGCAATACCTTATTTCACCCTGATGGAGCCTAAGGCTCTGAGGTGAGGACTCCACTCACCAGGCCCAGACTCCTGGCCGCAGGCAATCTCAAGATAACAAACGTGTGTTCAAAGCTGGGAACGTGTTATGACAGAGACAGGAAACTCATACAAAGCCAAAATGCTGATTTTCTCCCCAGTTTAACCCCAACACACGAGCAGACATTGTTTTTAGGAAATTGTGTCTTAATTAACATCTAGCCTCCTCTCACCACAGGCTTTTCCTTATTCTTTGGTAAATAATCAGAAAACTTGATGAAAGAAAAGAAAATTGTCTCTGCCTGCCTCTGACCATGAAAAGAAAAATGTCATACCCATATTTCCAGTCTGGGGACAGCTTAAGTCAGTGGACAGGCTGGATTATAGAATGTTCTCAAGGAAAGGGACATTTATCACCAGCAGGTGTTTCATATCGAGTGATCAGGCGCCAGCTAGGCAGTCCCTAGGAAATTTGTTTTGGTTAAGTAGAAAAGAATAGAGATAAATACAAATTCTCCCTATGCCATTTGCCATTAGAGCATGGCTAAAGTCTGACTATTCTAGGTCCAGATTTTCTCATCTGGAAAATGGGGACAATAACACCCACCTCGTAAGATTCTTGAGACATAAAATTTGCCACTTAAAAGTTTACAATTCAGTGATTTTACGTGTAGTCATAAAAGTTGTACAACACTCATCACTATTCAATTCTAGAATATTTTCATAACCCCAAAAAGAATCTCTGTACCCATTAGCAAGCACTCTCTGTCCCCCCTCTCCCAAACCTCTGGCAACCACTAATGCACCATTGTCTCTACGGATTTGCCTATTTTTTGACATTTTATATAAATAGAAACATACATTGCGTGGACTTTGGTACCTGCTTTCTTCATCCATGTTGTAACTTCATGATATTTCTGTGATTAAAAAAAAAAAAAAATGCCTCAATCCAGAGCTTAGCCTACTAGCATCAGTAAATGTCAGTTGTTACTATTTTTAAGATAAATATTATAGAATTGTGGACAACTAGCTTGTAAAGACTGTAGAGATCATTTTAACTAATCACTTCATGCAGTGTAGACACCTCCTCTCACAAATCCTTAGCTGAATATCCTTCAGCTTTTTCTTAAAAACCTCCTGACACCAAGGAACTCAGGGTTGAGAAATGCAGACCTTCACCATAGGTGTAAAATTCGGACTGTTGAAAAATTGATCCTTAAATTGAAACAAAATCTGCCCCCTATCACCTTCTACTGATTAGTTCTTGTTATGGGTTAAACTGTGTCCCCCTCAGAAAAGATATGTTGAACCCTCAGCCACCAGTATTCAGAATATGAGCTTCTCGAGAAGCAGCTTTGGCAGATGTAGTCATTAAGATGAGGCTATTAGCGTGAGCCATAATCCAATATGACTGATGTCCTCAAAAAAAGGAAAATCTAGGGCACCTCAGTGTCTCAGTCAATGAAGCATCCAACTCTTGGATTCAGCTCAGGTCATGATCTCACATTTCCTGAGGTCAAGCCCCATGTGGGGCTCTGTGCTGACAGTGCAGAGCCTGCTTGGGATTCTCTCTCACCCTCTCTCTCTGCCCCTCCCCCCACGCTCTCAAAAATAAATAAATAAACTTAAAAAAATGTTGCAATAAAAGGAAAATCTGGAGACAGATGCACACAGAGAGAGTGCCGCGTGAAGACAAAGGTTAGCTTGAAGGTTCTACAGGCCAAGGACGCCAAAGATTTCTAGCAAACCACCAGAGTTGTGTTACTGTTAGCAGCCCCGCAAAACCAATAATGTCCTGGGCTTTTTGCTCAAGTGTCAATAGGTCACCTTTTTCCTCACAGGATGACCTTTCAAATATTTGACCTCAACCTACCTGTTCCATCTCCAGGCCCTTCTTCCCCAGTGGGATGGTCATGTCCCTCCAGCTGCACAGCCTCCAGTCTACTCTTTGGATCTTCTGCGCTTCTGTAGATCTGAAATGGCTTATGAACACATGTAAGTTTTCAGAGCACTTACTGAGCCCTGAACAGTCAAGTGTTCATAATGTGTCAAATACTCCTCTTTGCCATTTTGCAATCATCAGGATCTGCATTCTGCAAAGGAAGGATTCACACTATTCTGCCCATGCTGGAATTTGAGCCAACTCAGTAAGTAAGGTTGGTATAGGCAAGGTGGGGCTACCAGGAGTGGGACTTCCTCCAAAAGTATCCTGGGTACCATTCTCTGTTCTTCCTTCTCTCCTCTGCTGCAGGGCACTGTCATTTCACAGGTACACTTTTGCACAAATCCCTAACTCTTCTTCCGAACCAGTTCGTCATTCTTGCCCACCTTACAGTCCATCCTCCACCCTACAGCCAGAGTGATCTTCGTAGAACACAAATCAGATTAGGAATTAAGATATGCGTGTGCATTTTTACGGCCATTAGACTAAAATGCTTACTCTGGTCTACAAGGTCCTACAAAAGACAGCCCCTGCTACCCTCTCCAATCTCATCTTCTGTCATTCTCCCCCCTACACCAGCATACCTCCTCTGTTCCTGAACATACAAGGTCATTCCCACCTCTGGATATTTATCTCTGATCATCCTCCTCTTGGAACACTACCTTCCCTCTCCATCTTTGCATCTTTATGGCTGGCCTTCTCATCCTTCAGACCTCAATCAAATGTCCCTTCCCAGAGGGTCCTCACTAGGTCATGCTGAGTGAAGAAGTACCCCCCCATGTCATCCTACCCAAGGATTCTGAGAGATGTATGTGTGTGTGTGCCCAGAATTTCCCATTTCCCAAAATTGTCTGATGTATGTATATGTTCGTTATCCATTTTACTCATGAGTCTCCTCCAAGCATTTAAAATAGTGCCTGGTATATAATCATTGCTCATTAAATACTTGTTGAAAGAATTAATGTATGAATAAACGAGAGTTGGTAGGAAATGGAATTGGGAGATGCGGTCAACCTTGGAGCAGGAACACCTCTGGGTCAGATACAAATTTGCTGTGCCAAGGAAGCATTGCAAATGTTCTTGGAGTGAACTTGCAGTTGAAAGTGGCTCAGTGAGGTGGACACTTCTCTCCACCCTTTCAAGTTTTCACGTAACATCCCGAAGGGTGACGAATAAGGTATCTGGTATAGAACAAATAAGTTTAGGTACTTCAGGAGTCCTATTCCACAAACACAGGGCCTGAGGTGGGGCACTTCTTTTACTCTGATCATTCTTCCAGGACCCAGGTAGGATCTTAAACATGTCTCATTAGAGTAGATGAGAAATCTGGTTATTGCTCCCTAGCACTTCTCTGTTCAGCAGCTTTCTAAGAGTTGCTGAAGATTTGGCCATTTTTCTTTGTAGCCACTGACAAAATGCCTGAGCCTCTTTGGCAGAAATCTGCCAGACAGGCAGTGTTTGTTCAAACAGGCGCAGGCAATCCCCAAACAGAAAGCTAGCGGCCCGGCCCAGGGGCAGCCCAGCCTCAAACAAATCAGCTCCCAAATAAGACCTGCCTGAATGGGAAATGGCTCATTGCAGGCCACCTTCTGCTCCACACCATCTGGCTCCCCACACGCCCTTCCTTGCTGAGTTTTAATTTCCGAACCAGACGCATTGCCACAATTATGCTTTACTTCCTTTTATGCATCCTGCTGTGGGAACACAGAAGCTTCTGGTAATTAAATATCTACTTTGTGAATGGTGAGGAAGTCTCTGCACTTAACCATTGCTCTGTCTTCTGGAGTTACAGCAGGGGAAAGCCTGGGATTTTAGCACCTTGGATAGATCCCAGGTCACCAGGACTCTGACCCATCAACTTTGGAAGCAAATCCACAGCAAGAGAAAGGAGGCATTTGTAGTCCTTTGATGAAGTCCCCACTTGTCCTCTTACTAGCTGTCTGCTTTTGAGCCACTCTTTGTGTCGCAAGAGCCAGTTTCTCTGTGTTTTCCTAACCATGAAAGGAGAGAGCCAAGTAAGACAGGTAAGTTTCAATAAGATAAGAGATGTGCTTTGTGGACATGCTTTCCAAGCCCCCCACCATTTGTTTCTCCAAACAAATGTAGCCAGCTGACCCTGTTCCTCCTAAGAGGCCTAGAGATGCGTTCTTTCTGGTAGGCACATCATTAACAAAAATAACGTGGAGAACACATTTTTATTTAGCAACAATCAGCTGAAGCTGAGGAACATCGTTAAGCAAGAGATCCTGTGGACCAGTATTTTCTCAAAATATTAAGTGCATGTTAGTCACCTGGGCATCCACTCTGAATGCAGATTATTCTTCAGTAGATCTGGGATGGGGCCCCAGCTCCTGTAATTCCTAGCAATGGCCCAAGTGGTGGATGCAAGGAGGAGTAAGCCCGCTTTGAGTAGAGAGGTCTTGCATTGCCCGAGAGTGCTGCAGCCCTCCCTTTAGTTCCCTTCCCTGTCATCTTCCAACCCAGACGCCAAACAACAGGTGCCATTTATCATTACACTTGTGCTATTGTCCTTTTTATATTAGGGATATATTTTTCTACACCTGGCCAGCTTCACTCATTTGTCACCTGTCAACCTGAGAATACATTTGAATATTTAAGCCAATTTTAAAGGGTGTTTGGTAAACCTAACCCGGTTGAATCAGTCAAAGTCTCACCAGGAGGAGCGGTATCATCAGCCATTTTTACAGAGAGAATTTTGGTTGCACGGTTAAGAAAGAAACTGATGGTGAGGTAACTCTGAGTTAGCAACAGCAGGCAGCATCAACCCCTGGGGCAGCAAGATCAAGTGAGGGAGGAAATGTCACCAGAAATACAAAGTTCCCTGGCAGACACTGGAATCTGGACAAGGCGGTCTATCAGAAGCTGGAGTCATGGAGAAGAGGCAGATGCTGGGAGGGATGCTGCCTGAGGAGGACAGAAAGGATTGGAGGTCTTCTGTCTTGCCGGGACACAATCTCCACTAGCACCTCCCAGTGAGTGAACCAAACTGGAAGCCACTTGGGAACCAGGTAAATGCAGCCTGCAAGGGACAGGATCTGCTCCCATACAAAGCAGGAAAGAAATAAATTGGAATCAGAAGACAAAGAAACCAGGTTTGGCACTCTGCCCTTGGGTATATCCTCACTGTGGTCAAGAAGAAAGAAGGACTTAGACCAGACTTCCAAAGAGCCAGAGTATTTTTCTATACTTCCTTAAATATTAAGGGAAAACAAAAATCATACTACCTTTCACCACCTACACACTAAATAAAATTTTGTTTTGCAACTCTCCTGAAAAACTGGAAAGATTGCTTGCTGAGACGTGAAAAGAACTGTGTTGTGGTCAAAGAATTGTCATATGATGATTTTTGTTTTGTTGTATTTTGTTTGCATACAAAAAGTTGCAGATAGTTAATGCATACAACTTAATCTGTTTGTAGATAAGTGTGCTATAAATTTATCCATCACCTCCAAAGTTTCCTCACATACCTTTTGGTTTTGTTATTAGATCCATCATCTTAGTTTTTAAGATACTATACCGTATTGTTAATCACAGGCCCTACATTGCTTAGTAGATTTCCAGAACTTATATACCGTATTGTTAATCACAGGCCCTACATACTATACCGTATTGTTAATCACAGGCCCTACATTGCTTAGTAGATTTCCAGAACTTATTTATCTTGCATAACTAAAACTTTGACCCTGCAACCAACATCTCCCCATTTTCCCCTCCCCACACCCTGGCAACCACCATCTACTATGCTTCTATGAGTTTGACAATTGCCACACTGCTTTGGCTAGATTCTATATGTAAGTGAGATCATGCAGTATTTGTCTTTCTGTGTACAGCTTCTTCCACTTACCATAATGTCTTCCAAGTCTGTCTTTCATCCATGTTGTTGCAAACGGCAGCATTTTTTAACGTTGAATAATATTCCATTGTATGCATGTACCACATTTTCTTCATCCGCTCATCCATCAATGGACATTTACGTTGTTTCCATGTACCAGGCATTATGAATAATGCTGCAAGGAGTTTGGGGTGCAGATACCTCTTTCAGATCCATATTTCAATTCCTTTGGATAGTATTGGGAAGAAGAATTTCTGGATCAGATGGTAAAGAATTATCATATGATTATTAAGTGACCATGGTAAATCGATCTAATTTGGTTGCTGTCCTCTTAAATGTCAATAATGATGACTCCTTTTCCATCTATGTTAAGTGAGTTTCGTAGGTAGAAAAATCATATTAAACAGTATGTATTTATTCATTCACTGAACAATTAATCAATTTCAAGCACCATGGTTTCTACTGGTTTTAGGGCATCTCCTATAAGAAGCTTTCATATAACCCCGTTCTCCCCCAGGGAGTATGTTCAAGGTCTTATATGTGCTTCCAATGCTCCTGGGCTCCCCTGTGGTAATGGCCAGTGTCCACTTATAAGACAGAAACCATAACAGTAAGTGAACAGAGAAAATTTAATGTAATCAAACTAATGACTTTGAAACAGGGGATTAACAACTAAAAGATACATATGACAGCATGTGTATAACATATAGTATTGAATGTTCATCTCCCCATCAGACTTGGAGTTCCTTTAGAGCAGAAGCTGTGTCTCTAGTTCATTATTTTAACCCTAGAGCCCCACGTTTCTCCAAACCTAAGTAAAATATCTGACACCCGGTGACTGCTTAATGATTGTTGAGGAAATGAATAAATGGGAACTTAAAGCCTAAGGGGGCCTGGAGAGTCACACCATCGCATTTGATAGCTAAACGTGTTAATGCAGTTCCAGAAACAGACCAAAGAGAGAATGCTGTAGCGCCAGGAAGGAATGTTACAGAGATAGCAGCAGCAATGAAAGGCACGACAAAGCGAGGCATATTCTGGAAACTGCTGGTCTCCCGTCTTTTCTAAGGCATGAGTTGGGAGGGAGAAAGTAGCAGAATATGAAGTTGGAGAGAGAAGGCGGGAGATATGCCTTGAGAAGTTCAGACCCTGTTTAGTATAAGGGGGGCCATTGAAGACTTCGGGCAGGGGCCGCAACAGGATAGGACATAGGGAGCGTGGGGTATCCTAGCGCTCTGTTAAGGGTGCTGTGGTTAACTGGGAAGGGCTATACCTGGGGGAAATAAAATGTGTTGCATTTTATGTATAGTGGACACAAGCAATCCAAAGAAAATCAATTCAAACAAAAAGGGAAAACCAATTGTAATTGCTTGCTGTTAGGAACCCTACTTGGTTAATTCAAATGTTATAGATAGTCTTGGAAGCATTTCTATATTTCTTAAGAGCTGTGTAGCCAAAGGAAATGTAACTATTGAATCAAACACTGACAACACATTTTTGAACTCTTTTCAAAGGAATGGCCACCAAGTGATGATGGCCTGGAATTCAAATTGACCAAAAGATGGCGTATTTCAAGTGCTTTTTGTCAGGAAGGGCTGTATTAACAGCTTTGAAATAAAAGCTCACGTTCCCCATGGGCCAGTTCCAATAAAGTCACATGAAATAGAGCTTTTCCATTTCTTTCACGCCTTCCCCATAAATTCACATATGCATATCAAATGAACCAGAACCAATAGTATTTTACATAAAATTTCCTTAAACCCTTGAAATTACCAAGTTGACAATCCACCTAACTCTACTGACCCTTGGTTTTCTAGTCTGTAAAAGGGCCTCAATTTTTCGCTTTTCATGGATTGCATCATATTCCTATTAAAAACATTTTTAAAGAAATCTTTTGGTTTTATGAAGAAGAGTTTATAAAAATCACTGTATTTTCACCTTGTGTATACTTTTAATTCATTCTTAGTGGATCTTAATTTAATGGAATCTTAAGGAAACATCCTTAGTTAATGATTAGATATTTCCATATACGAATTGGCATACTTAAGTAACAAATAGATAAATAGGGCTTGGCCACGTACAGAGAAGCATTTACTATGGGGGAAAAAAGATTTAATTTCTTGAGTATGGCATGCTGAGAAAATCAAACCTCCTCTATCTTTGGGAACAAGTCATTTATTTAGCTCTGCGTAATTAAAACCAAGTTTCTAATTCTAGAATGCCTCATAAATTTTACCATGTAATGAACATATTATACTTTTATTTATTGTTTAATTAATTTTTCTATAACTTGATATTTGCATTCATTTCAATCATCCTTTGAAGTGTATTCATGTTTCAGTTGATAGCCAGACTTCATTTAAGTGATCGACAATTACCTGATCAATCGGAACAGTAGAAATTGGGGACATTTAATTCAGATGGCTGATGTGAGGACCGAGACCATGATTGTGAGGGGCCTGTGGTAAGCTTTGCATTTGACATTTGAGAAATAGACAGTAGCTGCTAATATTGTTTTTAATTATGTTCTGTTGTTGCTACTGATGGAAATTCTTAGACAATCGTGTAGAACACAAAAGTAATTGATCAATGACTTTAAATTACCTTATCTTATTCTATATGATGTTCTATAAATGATTGATGGGTTGAAGATGGAGAAGAGGATATTAAGATACTACGTTCTGGGTCCTGATATACCCCTGCTTAATGAAAGTGGTTACACTGATGTTTGTTACGACTCGCCTGAAACAAACAAACAAACAAAACACCATATGTTATCACCAAGTTATGTATACATAACGGAGAAATTCAAACCATATAGGAAATTTCAAATAGTCTCCTTCTCCTCCAATATACTTTCTGAGGTTGTTGTTGTTGTTATTTAATAAGAGAAAGTTCCCTCTAAATGTTGCCAGGAGAATTTCTGCTTTTAATAAACAGAGTGTCAGTTCATTCACGGAAGGACCCCAGAGTGACTTCATTTTTGTGAATATGATGTAGAGGGACACCCATTCTTATAGAGAAATACTAACATGATTTTTTTCTTTTTTCTTTCTTTCTTTTTTTTTTTTTTCCCTGAGAAAGTATCTTCTTTATACAGCTTATAAGCTGCTGGAGAAAAGGATTGAAAATAATTTCTCTGGAGTCTAAAGACCTCTTGAAAGTAAGAGGAAAGAGACAGCATGCCTGCTGTCCAGTCAGAGCTCAAAGGTATGTGTTGAATAAACTAATAAATGAATGAACCCTGATCTTTTTCTTTTTATAAGCTTCAAAATTACTACTTTTGGACACTGTTATTGGAGTTTGGAGAAATAGTTACTGTTATAAACTTTTGGCAAGAATGAAATTGGACAGTGTTTGGGAAAGCTGGTCTGCAATAGATAGCAAATGCTTTCTAAATGCCTTCACCCATTATGGTCAGGTGAACTAATTTTGTGTGGATGGACATTCCCACTGCAAAAAAAAAAAAAAAATGAAATGCTGGAAAAAATATTTTTAAAAAGTATTTGAAGACGTTAGAGAGCGATCGAAGCAGCAAATTCTTGGCCCAGTCCATACAGGTGACCATGGTAAATTCAGCTTTACTTTTCACCTCAGTGGATTCTCCAGGTTTCAAGAACGGCTGACCAACTAACAAGAAGAGGAGTGCTCCCGACTGCCTCATGGAGCTGTGAGAGGAGAGTCCTAGAACACATCTAGAGTCAAAACAATAATAATAAGAAGAAGAATGTCATTCAGTTGGAATTCCAAACGGTCATACCCTCCAGCAGGGTGCCAAACTTCACAAACACTGAATCCCAATCTCCAAGAGGAGGCTAAGGAGACATGATAAGCAAATGCAACGTAGTATCTTGGATGAGATGCTAGGACAGAAAACCACAATAGGTAAAAGCTGAAGAAACCTGAAAAATGTGCAAGTTTTAGTTTATAATAATGTGGCAAAATTGATTTATTAATTGTAGCAAATTACCATACTAATGTAAGATGTTAATAACAGGGTTAGCTGAGTGTAAGGTGTATAGAAACTCTGTATACTACCTTCTCCATTCTTCTCAATCTAATATAGTTTCAGAAATATCAATAAAAACAAAATAAAAAGCTTCTGCACAGAGAAGGAATCAATAGAACTAAAAGGCAACCTACTAAACGGGAGATGTTTGCAAATGACATACCTGATAAAGGGTTAGCATCCAAAATCTATAAAGAATTTATAGGGTGGGAACGCAAACTGGTGCAGCCACTCTGGAAAACAGTCTGGAGGTTCCTCCAAAAATCAAAAATAGAACGACCCTACGACCCAGCAATTGTACTACTAGGTATTTATCCAAGGGATACAGGTGTGCTGTTTCGAAGGGACACATGCACCCCCATGTTTATAGCAGCACTATCGACAATAGCCAAAATTTGGAAAAAGCCCAAATGTCCATCGATGGATGAATGGATAAAGAAGATGTGGGGTATATATATATATATATATATATATATATATACACACACACAATGGAGTATGACTCGGCAATCAAAAAAGAATGAAATCTTGCCATTTGCAACGACGTGGATAGAACTGGACGGTATTATGCTAAGTGAAATTAGTCAGTCAGAGAAAGACAAATATCACATGACTTCACTCATATGAGGACTTTAATGGACAAAAGAGATGAACATAAGGGAAAAGAAACAAAAATAATATAAAAACAGGAAAAGAGATGAACATAAGGGAAAAGAAACAAAAATAATATAAAAACAGGGAGGGGGACAAAGCATAAGGGACTCATAAATATGAAGAATAAACAGAGGGTTACTGGAGGGGGTGTGGGAGGGGGGATGGGCTAAGTGGGTAAGGGGCATTAAGGAATCTACCTCTGAAATCATTGTTGCACTATATGCTAACTAATTTGGATGTAAATTTAAAAAAATAAAATTTAAAAAAAAGAGCAAAAAGAAAAAATAAGAATTTATAAGGGCCCCTGGGTGGCTCCGTTGGTTGAGCGTCCGACTTTGGCTCAGGTCATGATCTCGCAGTTTGTGGGTTTGAGCCCCGCATTGGGTTCTGTGCTGACAGCTCAGAGCCTGGAGCCTACTTCAGATTCCGTGTCTCCGTCTCTCTCTGTTCCTACCCTGCTTGTGCTCTGTCTCTCTCTCTGTCTCTCTGTCTCTCTCTCTCTCTCTTTCAAAATTAAATAAACATTTAAAAAATATTTTAAAACATTTATAAAACTCAAAACCCTAAAACTAAATAATCCAATTAAAAACTGGGCAGAAGACATGAACAGTCATTTCCACAAAGACATACAGACAGCCAACAGGTACATGAAAAGATGCTCAACATTACTCACCGTCAGGAAACACAAATCAAAACGACAATGAGACATCACCTCAAACCTGCCAAAATGGCTAAAATCAACAAGAAACAACAGGTGTTGGCAAGGAGGTGGTGAAAGGGGAACACTCTTGCACCGTGGGTGGGAATGCAGACTGATGTAGCCATTCTGGAGAACAGTATGGAGCTTCCTCAAGAAACTAAAAATAGAAATACCCTCCAATCTAGAAAAAGCACTACTAGGTATTGAGCCAAAGAATACACAAATACTAATTCAATATCAGTATTAGTATTAGGAATACATGCACCTGAATGTTTATAGCATCATTATCTCCAATAGCCAAGTGATGGAAATAGCCCAGTGTCCCTCGATAGATGAATGTGAAAAGATGTGGTATATACATACAATGGAATATTACTCAGCCATAAAAAAAGAATGAAATATTGCCATTTGCAATACATGGATAGAGCTACAGAGTATAATGCTAAGTGAAATAAGTCAGAAAAACAAATACGATATGATTTCATTCATATGTGGAATTTAAGAAACAAAACACATGAGCAGAGGGGGAAACAAAAAACAGAGAGAAATAGAGGCAAACCAAGAAGGAGACTCTTAACTGTAGAGAACAAACTAATGGCTACCTGAGGGGGGCGGAGGGGGGGGAGTGATGAGTGAAATAAATGATGGAGATTAAAAAGTGCACTTGCTGTGATGAGCACTATACTGAATCCCTATATCGTTCACCTGAAACTGATATTACACTATATGTTAACTAAGTGGAATTTAAATAAGAACTGAAAAATATATATCAATAAAAAACAAAGACATTATATTATATGCAAATGGATGAAATACTCAGAAACCGTCATTTTACATCAAAAAATTTAAAAAACCCCAAGAACCCCCCAAAACTCTGTGTCGCTTAAAAGAGACCATTGTAAATATAAGGATATAGAGAAGTTGGAAGCAAATTGATGTAAAGACATACGTTATGGAAACACCAAAAGAAGACCGACCATTATCAGTATCAGAATAATATAATTTAATTTTTTTTAAATTTTAACTGTCAACATTTTAAATAGCATTGTAATATATATTTATAATATATCTTAAATAAAATAATATTCAATGAAAAATTTTTAAGAAAGAGGGATATTTCGTTATATAAAGGGTTTCACTACATTGGGTTTATAGGAAATTTATAATTAAGTCTTTCCTCTAATAATATAACCCTAAAATGTATACAGCAAATAATGACAAATTTAAGAGAAAAAGACAAATGTTCAGTTATTGTGGAAATTTTCTCATGCCCCTTCTTAGTCACTGGCAGAAGAAGGCATTGTTAAAATCAGAGAAAAAAACTTGGTAGGGACATTGATGATTAAAAATAGAATGAAAAGGGGTGCCTGGGTGGCTCAGGCAGTTAAGTGTCTGACTTCGGCTCAGGTCATGATCTCGTGGTTTGTGAGTTCAGGCCCTGCATAGGGCTCTGTGCTGACAGCTCAGAGCCTGGAACCTGCTTCTGATTCTGTGTCTCCCTCTCTCTCTGCTCCTCCCCTGTTCATGCTCTCTCTCTCTCTCTCTCTCTCAAAAATAAATAAACATTTAACAAAAATAGAATTAAAAATCCTGATGGTTTGACATATTTAGCACATTACATCTAACAAGTACAGGATAATTTCAAATGCACACAGAACTGAAATTATACAAAGTTTATTCTGATCATATAGAATTAAGCTTGAAATGAACAAGAAAATAATTAAAATTTCTTTTTGAATTTTGAAAGTAAACAAAATCACTTCTAAATTAACAATGGATCCATGAAGAAGTCACGATGAAAATTAGACAGTACTTTGAACTGAATAAAAATATAAATAAAAGCTATCAAAGTTTGTGGGATGAAGCTACAACTGTAGTTAGAAGGAAATTTCTTGGCTTTAATGTTGTATACATTTTTTTAAAAGATTAAAAGTAGATGGGATAGATATGCTTCTTACGATATTAGAAAAATGTGAAATTCGGTCAAACAAAATGGAAGAAAATAATAAAATAAGCAAATAAAATAATAAAATAAATAAAAAGAAAATAAATATACAACGTACGGAATCCGCAGAGTCAGAAGTTGGTTGAAAAAAATAATAAGATTGATAATTACATAGCTAGGCTGACCACGGTAAAAAGAGGAAAAGCACAATTCACCAATATTAGAAAAAAGATAAGATAGATCATTAGACATTAAACAAGAACTTTGGGGAAACAACTTTATGCCATTATTTGGAAATTTAGGTAAAACTGACAAATTCAATGAAAAATACAACTTACCAAACTAATACAAGAAGAAATAGAAAACTGATTAGTTTCTTAATAGCTACAGGGAAAAACTGAAATTAATCTCTAATCATTATTTAAATAAATCAAAACAAAATCTTAAGTAGGGGTGCCTGGGTGGCTCAGGCGGTTGACTTCGGCTCAGGTCATGATCTCACAGTTCATGGCTTTGAGCCATGCATCGGGCTCTGGGCTGACAGAGAGCTCAGAGCCAGGGCCCTGCTTCGAATTCTGTCTCCTTCTTTCTCTGCCCCTCCCCAATCACCTTCTGTCTCTGTCTCTCTAAAGTAAATCAATGCAAAAAAAAATTTTTCTTCTTAACAAAATCTTAAGTAAACTATAAATAGAAGTGAACTTTCTTAATCAGATAAAGTAAATTTTTTTAAAAACCTGCAGCTAAAAAGTGACTTAATAGTAAAACATTAGAAACTTCCCTCCTGAGATCAGATCTCAGACAAGAGAAGATTACTTCTATTCAATATTCCTCTGGTGATGGTAGACAGTAAAATAAGGCAAGAAAAATCATAGGGCTGGAAAAGTAGAAATAAAACTATATTTTTTCACACTAAATTTGCATATATCTATTGAATGCATAGAATATTTTAATGTTTTTTATTTTTTTTTATTTTTTTTTAACGTTTATTTATTTTTGAGACAGAGAGAGACAGAGCATGAACGGGAGAGGGTCAGAGAGAAAGGGAGACACAGAATCCGAAGCAGGCTCCAGGCTCTGAGCCATCAGCCCAGAGCCCGACGCGGGACTCGAACTCACGGACCGCGAGATCGTGACCTGAGTTGAAGTCGGACGCTTAACCGACTGAGCCACCCAGGTGCCCCTATTTTAATGTTTTTTAATGTTTATTTAGTTTTGAGAGACAGAAAGAGAGAATCCGAGTGGGGGAGGGGGAGAGAGAGAGGGAGACACAGAATCTGAAAAAGCTGCCCAAGAAAGCCTTGACCTAATCAAGAGCTAAATTCAGTTGTCTACACCGTACTCCACACCCTTACTAGGACAACCTCAGGCTGCTTATGGCCTTTTTTTAAATGACATTATCTACTAACAGATATTTTAGTCTGGAAGATGTTTTATGGTTGTTATGTCAAATGTTACAATTTCAAGAGGAAAGGGGCTCCTTCTCTGAATTCAAGTTAAGCCAATTTTCTAATTATCCACTCTATGAAGAAGGAGCTGTAGCGACCCCCACCCCTGAGTGTTTCTTTTCATCCTAGTTACTTAAACTCCCTGGAAGCTAGCAAAATGCTTCAAAGGTAATTAGAATTATTTCCTATTGGAATTTGGATATTTTATGTATCTTTATCTGGTTAGAAGTCATAATCTGTAGAATGATTCTTTGACGTTCCCAATGAGTCAGAAAAATGTTTTCTGTGTGATGGATTTATATTCACTAGTTTATTCATTTTTCATTGGCAAATATATGAGTTGATAATACAAACATATTTTGAATAGCAAAATATATATATATGCATATATATATATATTTTTTACATTTGTCTTCTATACACCTTCATTTAAAGAAATTGTCACTAGTGTTTTCTTATGTCTGTCATTATGAACTCATGACTTTTCAGGTTCACGATGTATAAATCAATCCCCATCAATGTTCTTTCAATTCCCAATTATCTCCACTTGATGAGTAGAATGCCTCTGGACATAGGGATCCTTGTGCTTTGTGAAAACTTATCTTTCGGGGCGCCTGGGTGGCTCAGTCGGTTGAGCGTCGGACTTCAGTTCAGGTCATGATCTCACAGTCCGTGAGTTCGAGGCCCACGCCAGGCTCTGTGCTGACAGCTCAGAGCCTGGAGCCATCTTCGGATTCTGTGTCTCCCTCTCTCTCTGCCCCTCCCCTGCTCATTCTCTGTCTCTCTCTGTCTCAAAAATAAATAAAAAAATTAAAAAAAAAAAAAACTTATCTTTCAGGCACAACAGGTGCTCTAGGCTCACATTTAACCTTTCAGTTCACAAGTGGGATCAGCAACTTCTGCAAGGATCCCTGGTTTCTCACAGGGAGAAAACAGCACTGGAGACAAGAATCTAAGTGCTGTTCTGAGTAATGGAAGCAAAGAGGGAAGCATTTCTCCTGGGCTATTTCTTTGGGCAGAGCTATAAAAGATATATTCTGAATTTCTTTTTGTAAAGTTATGATTTGATTTCGATATTTCCAATTCAACTCTAACAGTACAGCGTCCCTACTTACATTTTTGATTGAAAAATTATACTTCATTTTCTTTTATAGTCAACATCTTGCTTCCAAATGAAATAAACATCATTACCTTTTTACGTTACTGAGAATATAAGAAAACCATTCCAAAATAGCAATTCAATATCAACGCAAAAGTATGATTACTGAATAAGTTCAATTTGGGGGGGTAGGGCTTTTTGTTTATCTTGCATTTCATTATAGATTTGCAGTCAGATTATTTTGTTCTAGAATAATGGTTGTCAGACTTTATTGTGCATCAGAATTACAAGGAAGATTTGCCTAAAGAAACAACAAAACAACACATAGTTGTGCCTCACCCCCTGAATTTCTAATTCCAGTGAGTTTGAGGGAGTGTCAAAAATTTGCCATTCTAATACATTTTCTGATGATGATGGTGCCACTGGTCCAGAGGCCACCCTTTGAAAATCACTGTTATAGAATCAATTATAATTTGTCCCTCTACAGGTTGAAGCACTTACCCGACCTACGGTTTTACTTCAGGGCTTTCTGCTGGCTTCCAATCTGAAGCTGTTGGCATTCCATAGTTGCTGCTGGTAAAGTCATGGGCTGAAGTCTGCTTAGATTGTCAAAACATAGGAAAGATAAATCTTCTGTGCCTTGACATAGTTTTTTTTTTAAAAAAAAATCACCAGCTCTGTATTCAAAACTCTGCACCTTAGTTTCATTGCCATCCAATCTCCCTGCAATGACTTCGTACTTAGCTATAATTGCAAAATATCTATATTTGCTTGAATAAACTGAATAGCCTGGCTCTGCTTCCTATGACTTAATTTCTGATCATATCAGAACAAACTATGTTCACATGTAACAATCTCTAGTCACTTTAATGTATCAGATTATGCACTGTTTCAATGAGATTATCCCAATTAGTAGTTTCTTAACACCGTACCAGCCAAAGTTTTCAATTTTCCACTAGAGGATCAAGAAAATCCCTAGTACCTTAGAATCCCATATGATTAGCAAAGAGAAATAAAATAAATACAAACTCTTGAGGTTTGCCCTGAAATTCTCATACATATTTCATGTAGCCTCATTTTATTTGGAGATAAACCCAGTTTCATAGGACGCTAGTTCCTCAGAGGCATTACCTTAATGCTCTACAAATTCAAACTTCACAAAACCAATCAAATATGTTATAAAAAAAAAAAAAATCCAGCACATATCAACATAAAATGCAACTTAATTTTGAGATACCAGCAATCAGAAATGTGCCAGCTATTACAACCTTAAGCCATGACTCCAAAGTTAAAGTGGACACTTTTCTACAAATTCATATAATTTCCAGCTTATGGGGATCCCGGTCCTCCCAGGGTCATTTCATAAGACAAGGATGTTTATGGTTACAACACGTCTTAACTGCAGCAATTCAAGTAAAGTCCCCTATTTCAGATCATTATCAAAAAGCTTTAGCTATTTCGTTTTAATGCAGAAATGCAAATTCTTAAAGGAAATCACATCCACCATGTTCCAAAAACCCTGATTTCTACCTTTGTGTTAACTGTAGTTAATATTACAAGAAACACGTAGAACACAGTGTTCTAAAATCAAGGAAAAATGATTAATGCTCCGGTGTCATTATCAAATTAATTTCATCACCTTTTTAATATTTAATTTCACTCAAAATCTCCAAATTTGGAATTAATGTCTTTAAAAACATTAGATTCAAAAAGGAGTCTTCTGAAAAGAAAAACAAGGTACTATCCTTTCGAGTAAGCAGAATTTTAAGACTCTTGGCCTCAGGACTGAGCATTTCATCAGTTCCTCGGCCTGTGGTTTATCAGTTCCAAATGAAAACTCCACTAGAAAAAAATATTAGTTTAAAAAATGTCTAATTCTTATAATTTTTAGTTTCCAATATTTACTGTCATCTCATGCCTCTTGCTAAAAATAGTTAGCCCTCCACATATGATAATATCCAGATACAAATTTATCACATTTTCATTGGATACATCTCTATAATTTTTTGTTTTGTTTTGGAGAGCTCCTTTCCAAACAAACACATCTCAAGACTGAGATTTTTCTTAAAAAAAATTTTAACATTTATTCATTTTTGACAGTGAGAGAGACAAAGATGAGCAGGGGGAGGGGCAGAGAGAGAGGGAGACATAGAATCGGAAGCAGGCTCCAGGCTCCGAGCTGTCAGCACAGAGTCCAACGCAGGACTCGAACTCACAGACTGTGAGATCATGACCTGAGCTGAAGTAGGACGCTTAACCGACTGAGTTACCCAGGTATCCCAAGACTAAGATATTTCTGAACTTCATTGAAGTCATTGATTGAACTTCATTGCAACAAATTTGCAATAAATCCTTTTTTTAAAATTTTTTAACGTTTATTTATTGTTGAGAGAGAGCATGAGCATGGGAGGGGCAGAGAGAGGGGGAGACACAGAATCTGAAGCAAGCTCCAGGCTCTGAGCTGTCAGCACAGAGCCCAACGCAGGGCTCGAACTCGCAAACCACGAGATCATGACCTGAGCCAAAGTTGGGCGCTTAACCCACTGAGCCACCCAGGCGCCCCTGCAATAAATTCTTAAAACTCCAACCATTCTTTTATGCAAGTGATGCCTTCCTTTATACAAAAAAGAATGTGATAGTTTTCAAATATGATCACAAAAATTGTGACACCTCTCCCATCAAACGGTGAGGTGTATGCCCACCAGATGAAAGTGACGTAGGGCCAGTTTCTGAACCCAGGCCTTAAGAAACGGGCAGCTCCCATTTCCTGGCTCTACTCTTACTCCTAAAACCCTGCCACCACGCTGTGAGGAACCCCTAGCCACTCCACGGAGACCGCATGGAAAGGAACCTACTGATGGCAACTTGCCATCCAGGTGACTCAGTTGTCTGGGAGGTGAGTCCTCCAGCTCTGTTTGAACCACCTCGGCTAATGCTGCATGGAACAAAGGTGAGCTGTCCCCAATACCCAATCGAAGATTTGTCGAGCAAGATAAATGGTGGTTGTTATTAAAGACATTACACTTTAGGGTGATTTGTTATGCAACGATGGATAACCATAACACCGCTGCTTACAAGTATATAATAATCTGCGGAATGACGTTCTTAGAGTCATGCATATTTACACACTAGTAGCTTCTAAATGCTTCCTGCTAAACCAAGGCATTTTAAATATTAATATTTTAAATACCAATATTTTAAAATATTTAAACTATAATAAGTCTTCTCCCAATAGACCTTTATAATAGATTACTCGAGGCAAGAAGAGTTACTCTGAATTGATCTATTTCTAATTGTGGTTAACTTAAAGTCAGCAATGAATGACTTATTTGTGGTGATGATAGCAATTGTATTCTGATCGTGGTAATGTTCACATCAGTCTACACGAGTGATAAAATTTCATGAAACTAGACACTGAAAATAAAAACACAAAAGAGCTTAGGTAAAAACCCATGAAGTCCAGGGGTCTCTGGGTGGCTCCGTTGGTTAAGCATCTGACTTCAGCTCAGGTCATGATCTCACGGTTCATGAGTTCGAGCCCCACGTCAGTCTCCGCGTGACAGCTCAGAGCCTGGAGACTGCTTCGGATTCTGTGTCTCCCTCTCTCTGCTCCTCCCCTGCTCACACTCTGTCTCTCTCTCTCAAAAATAAATAAAGATTAAACAAATAAAATAAAAAACTGTGAAGTCTGAACAAGGTCTTCACTTGAGTTGATATTAGTGTAGCAATGCCAGTTTCCTCGTTTTGACAGTGTACTATGATTTTCCAAGACATTAACATTTAGAAGAAGTTGGATAAAAGCTACACGGGGACTCTGTATGGTTTTGGCAACTTCTTGTGAGACTTAAACAATTTCAGAGTAAAAAGTTATAATAAAAAATTAAGGTCTGGACAGTACAGAAAGTCATCTCAGTAAAAGGACTCACCTGGGTGAAGAGTCTTTGGTCCATTTATTGTAGAGCGACTACAGGTCATGATTTCTTGGATGAGCACTCTTAAGGTCTCAGAGACTCTTTTAGCAATGACACTTCAAAGACTTATTCTTATATTGATACAGACAATTTCATAGAGGAAACTCTGCCATCTTCAGAAAAGGAAAATACAGCCACTTGGTACAAAAGTGGTTTTAAATATACCAGTAAAACACAGAGGTAAGTGAGGTTTATTTGCACTCATGTTTTTCCAGTGTTTTGGAGGCTTTAGCTGTTACAATTTCCCCAGCCTATCCTGGTGGATAGATTAAGGTGTCAAATACGGTCTTTATCTTGGAGACTTTTTGGTAAGTATCTGTAGGAGTTTTCTCTGATTTCCTCGCTTTACCCCAGGTTCTTAAGAAGGTCTGGAAACCTCTCCTGGGCATGTGATGAGGGAGGCAAAACAGGATTCTATCATTCTTTTGTAAACCTCATCTTCCTACAGACACCTTGTTCCCATTTTTACCAAATGATATTTTGATATTTCCAGGTTTTTCCTCTTCCATGGTTCAAGAGCCATCAAGGGAAAATCATCATTTGGGACCATCTACGAAGAGCTGGCTTCCTCTTAGTGCATTTTACAGGTAGGGGATCATCATAGTTAAACAAAAAACAAAAAACAAAAACAAACAAACAAAACAAAACAAAACAAAAAACTTCAGCAGGTGTAAGGAAGGCTCCCTAAGAACCCAAAAATTCAGAACAATCCATTTTGTATAGGGATCAAAAATGGAGCACAAAGAAAAATGTCTTTTTTGAAGAGGAGGAATGGGGTCAGGTAGCAGCTAGAAAGCCAGAGAAGCAGGCTCAGTCTATGCTCCCCACCTAGAAAAGCCAAAGTCCTCCTAAATAGTAAATAGCTCAGGGAGAGAGCTTTGCTGCACCATCAATCTGTAAGTGCCAGAGGAGACATAAGGAGAAAATAAAAAATTGAAACATCAAGAGGTATCAGCATATGTGCACTTGATTTGCACTTTGTAGCCCTTTTCCGTTGTCTTCCAGATCCCTGATGCTCGTATGCTGCCAAGACTTCACCCGTTTGTTGTGAAAATAGAATACCGACACAGAAACGTTAAGGTGTAGCAATATCAGGGGCGTCGAGGTGGTTAAGCGACTGAGTTTGGCTCAGGATATGATCTCATGTTTCCAGCCCCACATCGGGCTCTGCGCTGACAGCTCAGAGCCTGGAGCCTGCTTCGGATTCTGTGTCTCCTCTTCTCTCTGCCTCTCTCTCACTCACGCTCTGTCTCTTTGTCTCAAAATAAATAAACGTTTAAAAAAATGTCATTTCCTGATTTGAGAGGAGAGAATACACCAGCCAGAAGTCAGGCAATGACTGCGCCTCAGGTCTTAACACCCCAGTGTTCCTCAGGAATGTTTTATTCTAGAATACTACCCTATATTCCGTGCCCCCCATGCTATCTCCCCAAAACAAACCAACTTATTTCATTTCCGAGTTAGTTTGGAAATCCATTTCAGAAGGAGGTCCCAAACTCACAAGACACCCAAACCCCAAATTCTGATAATAGGTTCATGAGAAATGAATCAAACCTAAATTGTGAACACAGGAAAAGAGTTAGTAATGAAAAAATATATACTGGAAAATAGATTCAAATATACGTTTCTAAAACTAGGGAAGCCATAGTAAACAAGATATAGCACCCATCTGAAATGAGATGCTGGTAGATATTTTAAAAGGAGGTCACAGAAGTCCTGCAGAAGAGAAAGGCGGGTGACAGTGAGGGGGCAGAAAATAAAGGATGGTTTTTGTCACTTGAGTTTTTAAATTTTCGAATATGTAGTATAGAGAGTTCTATTTGTTTGTTGGGTTTGTTCTTTGTTTTGATTGTTTGTTCTTTACATATGAGTTTATTCTCCTGGGGCGCCTGGGTGGTTCAGTCAGTGAAGCATCCAACTTCAGCTCAGGTCACAATCTCACAGTTCACGGGTTCGAGCCCCATGTCAGGCTCTGTGCTGACCGCTCGGAACCTGGCACCTGCTTGGGATTCTGTCTCTCTCTCTCTCTCTCTCTCTCTCTGTCTCAAAAAATAAACATAAAAAAAAAAAGAGTTTATCCTCTTTATCAAAGAAAAAGTAGGAATCACTCTAATGGATATAAAGATTTACTACAAGAATGTTGGAAAGAGACAGAGTAGTATTGGCACAAAGATGGATAAGTGAGAATAAAAACAGAGCCACACAGATATGAACATTAAGTTTATGAATAAGACAGGACTGTAGAATAGTATAGGAGAGACTTTTTCAATAAATTATGCAGGGCCAAATAAATATCCATGTGGAAATAAAATGACATTTGTTCCCTACTTCATATTATATAGAAAAAATGAATTCAAGGTGTACAATAGATATTATAAAAAATAATATTGGATAGTATCTCCGTGACTTTGAAATAGGCAAAAGTACAGGTACAAAAAGTAACAGCCAAGAAGGAAAGATTGGTAAACTAGATTGCACTAAAATTTAGTCCTTCTGTTCATCAAATGAACACTATTAAGGGAGTATAAGAGTAAATCAGAGTATAGAAGATATTTGCAATGCGTACAATCAACGAGGACTCATTCAGAATATATATGTGTGTATATACAAATATATATGTATGTTGGGGTGCCTGGGTGGCTCAGTCGGTTAAGCGTCTGACTTCGGCTCAGGTCATGATCTCACGGTTCGTGGGTTTGAGCCCCGCATCAGGCTCTGTGCCTACAGCTCGGAGCCTGGAGCCTATTTCAGATTCTGTGTCTCCCTCGCTTTCTGCCCCTTCCCCACACATGCTCTGCCTCTGTCTCTCAAAAATAAATAAACAGTGAAAAAAATTAAAAAATATATATATGTAGGTTTATTTATATTATTATAAGTCTTTATGCATATATAATATGCATATAAAATATACAATTAAAATATATGCTAAAAACATATAGTAAAAACAAGATCCATGTGTGTAATGTGGTTTTAGTGTTGCTTGGTTGTTTAAGAATGTGGGGCTTGTTTTGTTGTTTTGTTTTGTTTTGTTATCAGAATAATGGCAAATAGTTGAAGTGTTTTTCCTCAACATTTTTTCTAAGAAGCGACTTTATTTTTTTCCAAGTTTTTATTTAAATTCAAGCTAGTTAACATACAGTGCAATATTAGTTTCGGGTGTATTACATAGAATACAGTGTAATGTACTTATGTGTATTACATAGAATACAGTATTACTTACACACATACAGTGTTCATCATGACAAGTGCCCTCCTTAACTTTTATTTATTTTTTTCCCTTTTTTTGAGAGAAGAGGGAGACAGTATCTAGCACATGCACACAAGTGGGGAAAGGGCAGGGAGAGAGAGAGAGAGAGGGAGGGAGGGAGGGAGAGAGAGTATCGTAAGCAGACTCCACATTCAACGTGCAGCCCAACATGGGCTCATGACCTGAGCCGCAATCGAGAGTTGGATGCTTAACCAACTGAGCCACCCGGGTGCCCCAATAGTCATCTCTTAAAGTGAAATGTCAGAGAGCTTTAAAGATATTCAGGGACTATTATTTTCCCTCGATTATTTATTTATATACCGGTTGGATATTACTAAGAAAACTGCCTCATTACAGGAAAAAGGAATTGTAGATACGGTATTTTTAAAAGACAGGAAATCCCATGATTTAATCGGTTGGGGCCAGCTTTACAGTTGAGAGTGAATATTTTGCTTTATACAAAAATTGCCACTGATTTGGATTGGCGTGCTCTGATTTTTACCTTATTGATGCTTTATTGTGGAGTAGCATTTCGTTTAACTTTAAGATAAGGCCCATACAGCATTGCCCAACTAGTTGGTAATGTGATTATGTGGGCCCTTGGCTTTAGGCTTTAATTCACAGGAGAAACCTTTCGGCATGCTTAACTTTCTGGGAACAAGCACCCTTACCTGCATCAGTTTTGTTTTTTTAGGTTAGTTGTTGCTGTGGTTTTATTGTTGTTCTTAGATTTACAGAAAATGACTTTTTTTTTTAAACAAGGTTTGGAAAGATGACCCTCTCTCGTATTTCCTCCTTGTTTGTTTTTTTTTAACTTTCTAAGTATTTTTCCATATCTTAGGTTCTTTTTTTTGTTTTTTAATATACATTAGGGTCAAGTTAACTAACAGAGTATAAAGTGTGCTCTTGGCTTCAGGAGTAGAGTCCCATGATTCATCACTTCCATAAGACACCCAGTGCTCATCCCAAGAAGTGCATTTAAATGAATACTGGTCATTGGAATATTTTGTCCGCACGGATGTTGGGTACTTAACTGCCTGATATTGCCATGTGCGTGTTGTATATGATTGTAAACTCATGTCACTAAATGTATTTATTCTCGTTTTTTAATGATCAGAGCCCATATGGTCTTGTACAGACATGGTTTGTAAGTGAACTATAGGGGCAAACATGTCGATACATTATCAAGAGTTTATTGCAGCATTTCTCTTCTTGTTCTCTGTCTCTTCTATAATAAGGGTTAATATTAACAGATGACGAGGAGTGGAAAAGTCAATATAAAGATTTCAGAAGGAGGGGCACCTGGTGGCTCAGTTAGATAAGCTTCCAACCTCATGGTCATGATCTCATGGCATGATCTCATGGTTCTTGATCTTAAGCCCCGCATCCGGCTCTGTGCTGACAGCTCAGAGCCTGGAGCCTGCTTCAGATTCCGTGTCTCCCTCTCTCTCTGCCCCTCCCTCGCTCACGCTCTGTCTCTCTCACAAAATAAATAAACATTAAAACATTTTTGTTTAAATAAAAAACAAAAAGATTTCAGAAGGAGCACTTACAGAATGCAGATTTGTGATGCTTTGGATTTGATCCTTCTGAATACAGTTCTAAAGGTTTTTTATTGAATATCATCACATTTGTAAGCTTCGTAAGGATGGACATCATATTTTCCCTTCTATATTTGCTACCACAGATGTAAATTCTTGACCTTAATATCATCTTTGAAAATGTTGAGAATTCTGCTAACTTACATTTTACAAATTGGCATTAATTGTATTACAGCAAAGGATTTGATTGGCAGCAAGGTGTGAAATTCTTTCAAACTCGTACGTTTCTTTTTTAATTCCATTTTGTTTTAGGGCACATTTTAAATGTAGTTTTCTCATTTGGCAAAAATTGTCTAATTGGTATGAAAAAGCAAATGTATGAGTACATATTTAAATCCTGACGATTGGTAAGAAACCCCAATTTTAAAACGGGCACCAGTTACCAGTCTGCAATTCACAAGAAGATGTTCAAATAGACAATAAACATATGACAAGGTGTTCAACATCCTTTTTTAAGAAACACAAATTTAAACCACATTGAAAAACCACCATATGCCCACAAAAAATGGCTAAAATGGTAAAAGACTGGCAATATCAAGTGTGACGAGGATGTAAACTGAGATCCTCATGAACTTCTGGTAGGCATTCTAATTCGTGTAAACTAACTTGCAGAACGGCTTCCAGCCACATCTACCAAAACTAAATACTGCGTACCCTTTGACCTGGCAATGCCTCTCCTCAGAAACGAGAACGTGTGGTCAACAGTGTTCATAGCTGCATCATTCGGTCGTAGTTCTGAGGCAGAAAAACAACTCAGAACTGTTACTGCATAAATAAATGGTGCTCTAGTTAAGCAGTGGAATCCTACATTGTTGTTATGCACAAGAACTTGGCCAGATATCATCAACTTTAAGAAAAGCGAAGAATGGCAGCCACCAAGGAGTACTGTCCATTATATTTCATTTTATACATATTCCACTATGTATAGTTCAAAAGCAAGCAAAGACCAATGTATCGTGTTGAAAGTCAAGGTCGTAGCTGCTTCTGGCGGGAGCAGAGCCGCTGGTCTTCAGGTTTGTGGACAATGTGAAGGCTCTTCCCCACCCTCACCCTATGCTCCATACCTTCAGGTCCTTTTTACCATTTCTCTGCACTAGTCCTCCATCCCAGCCACCTCCACCTCTGCCCCTGGGGGACCTGCTGGGGACAGTTTCTGCAGAGCTTCTTGGACAACCTGTCCTTTCTGTGTCCAAAGGCACAGAAAGACAGAGGGCTCTCGAGTTTGTGCTTTCTCTCGCTGGGAAGCCATCGCCACTGTTACGGGAGCGAGAAAGACCCGCCCGCACGACATGGTGGGATGGCTGGAAGGCTACCTCCCTTCTGAGTTCTCCTACAAGACCAGACTGAAGCTGCCTGTGGAGACTTCCGCTGCGGAAACACCTTTCTCTTTTTCCCTGTTCATCCTCCCACGCTCTCTCACCTGTCTCCCCTGGGACACCTTCCCTAGTGATTCACTGACACACACATCCCCATTTTGGCATCTGCTTCTGCAGAACCTAACCTGAGTCAGCTGGTCATGTCCAGCTCTTGTTAAAAAAGCTGGTTCAGGGCTAAAAAAAGAAAAAAATGGTCATGCTGATGTGTCCACTTTAGGAGAACTTCTCAAGATGTATAATTATAATTTTTAATTTTCTATCTGTACATTATTCTTCAATAAGAAAAGGGTTTTTTTTTCATGTTTATTTATTTTTGAGAGAGAGAAACAGAGTATGAGCGAGGGAGAAACAGAGCGAGAAGGTGACACAGAACCCGAAGCAGGCTCCAGGCTCTGAGCTGTCAGCACAGAGCCCGATGTCGGGCTCCAACCCACAAACTGTGAGATCATGACATGAGCCAAAGGCATGACCTGAGCCAAAGTCAGATGCTTAACTGACTGAGCCACCCAGGCGCACTAAGGAAAGTTTTTTTTTTCTTCTTTTTTTTCTTTTTTTTTTAAATATTCCAAACCAAGAGTCACCTCGTAGCTCAGTTGGTTAAGCGTCTGACTCTTGATTTCAGTTCAGGTCATGATCTCACAGTTTGTGAGTTCAAGCCCCACGTGGGGCTCCAAGCTGGCAGTATGGCGCTTACCTGGTATTCTCTCTCTCCCTCTCTCTCTGCCCCTCTTCTGCTCACTCGCTCTCTCTCTCTCTCTCTCTCTCAAATAAATAAACTTAAAAAACATTTTTTAATATTCCAAACCCAGTGACTAGAAAAAAAAAATGTCCTAGAAAATTTTCACCTGCTACAACATAGGTGTACCTTAAAGACCTCATGCTGAGTGAAATAAGGACAAATACTGTATGATTCCACTCATATGAAGGATCTAGTGTAATCAAACTCAAAAACACAAGGTGGAATGGTGGTTGCCAGAAAGGGGGACATGGGGAGTTGGTGTTTAATAGGTGTAGAGTTTCAGTTTTACAAGATGAAAAATTCCAGAGATCATTTGCACAATAATGTAAATATATTTAAAAATACTAAGCTGCATTTTTTTAATTTCAAGTTTATTTATTTTGAGAGAGAGAGAGAGAGAGAGATGATGATGATGATGAGGGGCAGAGACAGACAAAGGATTGAGAATCCCAAGCAGGCTCTATGCTGTCCGTGCAGAGTCCGATGCGGGGCTCAAACCCACGAACTATGAGATCATGACCTGAGCTGAAATCAAGAGTCATTGGCTTAACTGCCTGACCCACCCAAGCACCCCCTTTTTTTAAGTTTAATTTATTTATTTTGAGAGAGAGACAGAGAGAGAGAGAGAGAAGCTGCATTTTTTCTTTTTAATGATGAAATGGTAAATTTTATGTTATGCCCACGGTACCAGTGTTTTGTTTTGTTTTGTTTTGTTTTGTTTTGTTTTGTTTTGTTTTGTTTTTAAAGTGGGTAAATATTGCTATTTCCATTTAATGGATGAGCAAGGTGGAATGATCCCGGGGCTTTGAGTTTTAATCCTGGCACTACCCTACAAATGCTCGCTCTGCTAATTAGCTCGACATCATCATGAATGGCTTCCTTTGATCTCACCACTTTGTGTTCTAGATCAGTTCTCCCCGATGGAACGTTCTGCCATGATAGAGTTGTTCTACATCTGTGAATCCAATGTGGTAGCCACAAGCATTATGCGGCTATTGAGCATCTAAAATGTGGCTGCTGTGACAGAGTTTCTGCATTTCGTATTTTATTTAATTGTAATTAACTTAAATTTAAGTAACCACGTGTAGCTATAAGTGGCTACTGTATTAATGCGAACTTTCCTTGTAATGATTTTGAGAAGATGGAAACTTAACTCCCCGCCCCCAACAGTTCCCATTTTGTCCTTCATGCCAGATTATAGGTATTCCAGACGTTGGAACCACATTCCCTAACCAGTAATGCTTTCTCTACCTTCCCTTCCTCTGTGATCTCCCATTACATCTGCCGGGCTGGCAAACATTTGTCATTGCGAAATAGCTGATAAGCACTTTGCTGAGTTTCTGATTGTTATCAGATTACAGAGTCCTGTAGGTGATCCTTGGCGAGGCTCGAGTCAAGACAGTGTGAGTAATTTGGGGATAATTCCAGGGCTTGGGTCTACTTAGCTGCTGCCAGGGTGCCATTTCTTTACCTGGAGACATCAGGGATTCAGAGAGATGGCTGGCCCAATTATGGAATAAGCTCCATACGGAAGGCAACAGAGCGACATTCGAGAAAAGCAAGGCCAGACATTGGAATCAGATAGCTCTGGGCTAAATTCCATGTATGTCACATACCATCTATCATCTTGAATAAGTCCCAAACTGCTCTGATCCCACCATATTTTGGATCTGCAGGATGAAGATAATACATTTCAAGTGATTAAGTCTGGCATAAAATGATCAATCAATAAATGACGTCTCGTAAAAATGGCTGACTCTATGCCCCCTGTACTTCTTTTTATATATTTTCACCTCTTCATCCATTTGGTTATAATGAAAATAAAATAGCTGTAACCCCACCTTCTCTTCAGGGTGAGTGTCCCTGTGAACTTGGCCCTTCATTTTGCTCGGAAAAACAATGTGTTGCAGAAATAAATCATTAAGAGATGGATTAGGTGGGAATAAGCCTGCTGTTTTTATTTCCCGTTTTATTTTATTTTGTTCTTTGTACTTTTGGCCTGAAGATGGGTTGAAGGTGGAAGCAAATCCAAGAGATGAGACATGAGCCAGAAACGCGGGACCTGCATGGAGCAATGTCAAGGTTGAGGGGGTGGGGGCCCCCCACTCTGGCATAGCTAATGATGACACAGAAGACTAGAAATGTTGTTATGAATTCTGAAGCTGTTGGCTGCCAAGCATGTGATACAAGTTTCCTGCCTTGACACCCCCATAAATCCGTTAGTAGAATTTGCTTTGCTTATTAGAGCTTTTTATATAAATGGTTGCTTGTTAGGAAACTCAATGAGAAGCTTAGTTCTGCATCTATATGAATGTGGGACTGACGCAGAGAGCACAAGATGGCACACATCTGGGTGCCCATTCATCTACCCATTCATCTAGACTCTTAATCAACCAGAATTTATCAAAATCACTTTCTCGAGCGTCTCATCATGTGAAATATCGCCAGGCCTAAACTGTAGTCTTTGTCCTAAAGGATCTCCCAGCAGAAGAAGGACAAGTGTGATAACAAGAGCCCTGGAAAGGATGCTGAAGAATTTCCAGTACGGCTGCCTTGTTCCGTTGATGAGGACAAGGAAGACTCAAGGCTCAGAGGCTCGAAAAGAGCAAGGGATCATCGCTTAGTCTCAGGGCTGGGGCTGGGAGCTGTGATTTTGGACATGTAGAAGAATGGTTGGCCCACTGCCATCACTGCCCTCGCCATGATTAGGTAGAGCAGTTCAAAGAGTGTTATATGCAGTGTGCTGTAACCACCTCTACCCCTCCCAGGTATGTATTTATTTCTTTGTTCCAATGTTTGACGCCATGTTCTTTCTTTTGCACTTTTAAGTCCTATTTAGCCTTGATGTCCTGACACAGCGCCGAGCCTTCAAAAATCTTTGGCTGACAACCCCAGCCTTCAGGAATGGCTTCTGCCCATAGCATTGCCTATAACATTGCCACGGTATTGCTTCTGTCAAGATGAAGGCAGGGAACCCATTCACGTGGATGTTTTAGACCCCACAGCTACCCATAAGTCTCTTCCATAGACCTCCAGGCCTCTGAAGAGCACAGTGTGTGCGTTTGTGTGTGTGTGTGTGTGTGTGTGTGTGTGTGTGTGTTCTTGAGATGGAGAGGTACAGGAAGACAAAATATATGTTAGTGCAGATGATAGAAAGTGACCAGAGAAATGCTGTAAAGCCAACTAAAATTACTCATTTGTAGGAGAACGTTTGCCTGGTGTGTATGCCCATATACACAAGCATATAAGTATATGTAGCCACTTCCTGAAGACAAAAGCAGGAATATATGAATATAATCCCACTGATTTTATATACGAAGCTTCAACTGAAGTCCTGCGGGAAACTAAAATTATCGGGTACACAGGTATAAAATGAACATGTGCCAAAGACTTCATTTAATTCATTAGTTAATGAAGGAACTGGAAAAGATGTTATAACCTGTTTAATGAGAAGTCAAAGAGCCACAAATTCACACATTGAGAAAAAACGCTTACATGAATTTGCAAAAACCGCTCTATCCGTGGGGCCGCAATCAACTGCATTCCACTGGACATAATTAATTTGCTTTTATCTAGGCAGAATTTTTTGCATTGCCCTCAGTTTTCTATAAGTTAACTTCTTTCTGCACAGAGTCATGTCACAGCCAAATAAAAGACAAACGCTGGCAATCCCATAGAAGCAGACCATCCCCAGAGGCTCCTTCCTTCCATAGAGAGGGTATCCATTCATCTCTAGTTCATTCTGAAGTCTTAAATTTTTCACTTGGCCCCTCATTTCTCCAGCATCCCTCGCCCATTTCTAGCCCAACTTTGTTCATAACGTGTCCTCAAACAGGTAACTCCTTCTTGGCTTCCAGGCTTGAACATGATTTCTACCCTGTCTTTTCCACCACCTCTCCTCTGCGGCATAACCACTGACCTCCTCACCTCTGTCCTTTCCCAGTCTCTTTCTCACATAAGCCTCCCTTGACGCCCCACGTTAGAAAGGCCTCCTTTCCTCGCCCCCCCCCCAACACATATCTAGTGCTACGTAATACTCCATGCTCACTCATTTATGTTTGTAAGCAAAATGGGGTCAGGGAAGAAGTCTCTATTTGTGGCCCAGTTTGGTGGAGAAAAAAGGATACAAGAATGAATGACCGTGACTCAGCTTTCACGTCCTCACGCATGATAAAGGGAAGGATCCCTGCCCTACGCACTCTCAAAATTGGGATGTGTTTCAGAGGAGATCTATAGACAATGATAGATGGGCCTGACAAGTAAAAAGATTTTGTTTGCTTTGGTTTATTAAAATATATGTGTGTGTGTGTGTGTGTGTGTGTGTGTGTGTGTGTGTATAAAGCTCTTTGGCAATTTCCACTCCTGATATAATAAGATCCCAAACAGTCAATGATAAGGATCATGATAGGAAGAATATTTCAAAGTTGATTTAAAAGAAAATTGGTCCATAGGAAAAAGCAGACATTTTAGGCATCTTTGAAAAAATAAAAGTTAAAATAATAAATGCGAACATGAGGTTGGCGTATATTCCTGAGCAAGACTGTCAGTTCATTTGGTAAATATTTATTTCCTTCCGACACACGCACTGTGTTCTTTTGGGGTATTTATGGAGGGGCTTGGTAATGAGCTGTTTATTACCATCTAAAAGCAAACCAAGGGACACGTGAAACGCAGCCATCTCATTAAGGAAGAATAAATAATATCCCATCATCGGAGCTCCCCACCCACCTGAACTCCAGTCTCGTGTCAGGTCTTGCCAAAGACACTTGAAAGCTCTCAATTTACCGTGTGCACCATATGATGCTCACACAGAAGACAGATCTACTGACTCGTTAAAGTGCACTAATTATTCCACAATTTTGAAAGTGAGAACATATGGGCGCTGTTTTCCTTGTGAGTGTTTCTGCTTCAAACACAAAGTACATGACTGAACAAGTATTTTCCATAATCTATGCTGTTTGCAAATGCTACTCGAGGTTCACCAAATTCACCAGAATTAAAAATGCTTCATTCCCGTCTGGCCCGAAGGCTGATATTCACGTCCTCTTTCCACATCTCTTTATTCCCCTTGTCCCTCTGCCCCCTGAGCTGGGATGACTTCTACCCCGATGAGCAGAGCTAACTTAAAAGTGAATTATTCTGACCGTTCAATTAGTTGTTGAGTCAACACAAGGTGAGCAGCTGGTGAGATGCCTTTTTTTTTTTTTTTTTTTTTTTTTTTTTTGTCTTCGTAAATGGAGCAGGTGGTGCTATCAGGACATGGCCTCTGAGGACACAGTGTCATCTGCAGGGGCACAACAGTGAGGATCCCAGGCAGGGAGGGAAGATCTTGAAGGACAAGAATAGACCATTTCAGGCAGGCAGACTCTTGTATCTTTAGTCCTGTAGCAGAAGCCAATCTCTAGCTTCTGGATGAGAACAACTTAGGATCTGGGGCCCAAAGACAGCTATATTAAAGGAGCCTGTGATTCATAGAAGCACCCAAATCTCAAAGTGATGCTGAGTTACTTGAAGACTAAACCAGGGGATGGGAGTGCGGAGCTGAGATTATTCAGAAATAGTGATGTTTGTCTAGACATTAACCATTACATTATTCACGGGATTTTTATTCTCTTGCCTTTCTATGCACATGAGCTTTGTCCTTGCCGGCTTGCATTTGCTTGGGGGTAAAAATGAAAATTTGTCTCAGAGTGAATGCAAAGAGAAGGAGCAAGATGTATATGGCTTTTAACACGTAAAAATAGGATTGGGCACCGAGACAAGGGTCTTGGAAGCCAGGCTCTGGTCTTAAGAGTAAGTTCTCCAAATCCTTATTTCTCCTTCTTTAATGTGTGAACACCCAGCTTTAAAAGACCCATTATCATAATGTTCTCCCGCATCGTAAAAGAGAGTTTCTTCCACCTACAGCAGCAAGGACAGGATGCCAGCCATGTCGTGATAAAAGGATATAATGTGAGCTCTGTTAATTGTTGAATTGAATCCCCTAAAAAGTTATGCTGAAGTCCTCACCTCCAGTAATGGTGTGTGAACATGGCCTTATTTTGAAATGGTGTCTGCAGATTGGATCAAGTTGAGATGAGGTTATCAGGGTGGGCCTGATGCAATAGGACTGGGGTCCTTATAAGAAGATGGCCATGTGAAGACAGAGACACACGGACACAGGGACAACTCCATATGACAATGGAAGCAGAGATTGGAGTGAGGCTTCTACAAGCCAAGGAACACCAAGGATGGCCAACCAACACCAGAAGCTAGAAGAAGCCAGGAGGGGTTCTCCCCTACAGGTTTCTAGAGCAGCATGGCTCCACTGATTTTGAACTTCTGGCCTCCAGAACTATGAGACAATGAATTTATGTTGTTTGAGGCAATCCAGCTTGGGGTACTTTTTTTTAAGGGAGCCCAAGGAAATTCATGCAAGGGCTGTTGGAAGACAAATAAGGGAAAGGCAAGGAGGAAAGCAAGGGGTGAGTATCTGTGTCCTTATTTACCCTCTCGGCTTCTGCCTGGAGAGTGGGGGGAATATCAAGTGAGCGCTTGTGACACGAAAGATGGGGGTGAAGGTGGAGAATTGCTAGGCAGGCGTCTCCAAGGACCCACGGGTGTCCTGCATCAACCTGGCAAGATAAGCCTCATGTTGCAATGGGTCTGCTAATGGAAGACCAAGGGACTCGGGTCTCCTAAGGCTCCCCCTTGATGCTTCGTGTCACTCCTGAGGACCAGGAAATGCTGGAACCAATAATATTTCTATTAGAATCGCACATTTGTCTTGAAGTTCCAATTACCGCCCTTGTTTATCTCTTCTTCCCTGTCTTATAGACTTGTCTTGAACGAGATTAGAATTCAACCCCTGTTTTCCAGCGGAGTCACCGTCGCACAGTGTGGTTAAACAATGATTACTTTCCCAGACTTCCCGATCTCTGTTCATGACAGGACCGTTCGCCGAGCCACCCAGGTTTGATGCCACACCATCAGCTTCAGGGCCTGCCCCTCTCGACTGTGAAGTTCTCGAGACCATTCCTCAATCCATTAAACACCCTACCGGACCTTCTGCGATCAGCCTCGCTCAAGAGACAAAATCACTGCTTACTCAGCGAGTCAGCTAAGCATTTGAGGTTTAATAATGAGTGAAATACAAGTGAGAGCCGTCTTCACAGAGTGTATGTAGTTCACTAACAAGGGTAGATATGCACTGATGAATTATCCAGCTACATGTCGAATTAAAACTGTCACGAATACCGTGAGAAGAAAGTGCAGGGCTCTGGGAGAGATGGTAATGGGGGACTGATCTAGTCTGGGTAGGGGATAAGGAAAGACTTCCTGAGGAATGGACATTTGATGCAAGATCCTACAGGAGAGTAGAAGACCCCTGGGCAGAGGTAGGCTGGTGGTGAAGTGGGAGCTAGTAGCAAAAACGTTTATAGGGGTACCTGGGTGGCTCAGTCGGTTGGGCGGCTGACTTTGGCTCAGGTCATGATCTCACGTGAGTTCGCGCCCCATGTCAGGCTCTGTGCTGACAGCTCAGAGCCTGGAGCCTGCTTCGGATTCTGTGTCTCCCTCTCTCTCTGCCCCTTCCCCACTCACACTGTGTGTGTGTGTGTGTGTGTGTGTGTGTGTGTGTCTCAAAAATCAGTAAACATTAACAAAAAAAAATTAAAAAAAAAACTTTTTATAAGGGGCACCTGGGTGGCTCAGTCAGCTAATTGTTTGACTTCAGATAAGGTCATGATCTCACAGTTCATGAGTTCGAGCCCCCCATTAGGCTCTCTGCTGTCAGCACAGAGCCTACTTCAGATCCTCTGTCTTCCTTTCTCTCTGCCCCTTTCCCATGTGCTCTCTCTCTCCCTCCCTCAAAAAAAAAAAATGTGTGTATATATATATATATGTATAAGCCTGAAGGAGGAAATGACAGGAGAGCAGGGAAGAGCCCAAGGAGATAGCTATCTACAGCAAGGCTGGAAATGATGGCAAAGGCCAAATCTACTACCATTGTAAGAATTTTGATGCTTTTTAAAAAAAAAGAATAACGGAAAACTATTGTAGAACTTCAAGTGAGTGGTGACATGTGGAGGGCCAATCTTCAGTCACCTGGCTTCACTGTAAAGAGGTGGCAAGAGTCAGCACTGGTGCAGGGAGACAAGCTGACCTGCATGTCAATGGCCCTCAGTTTGGCCACACCTGCACATATCCGGGGAGCAAATATTCTGGAGCCTGGGTCTCCCTCCTAGAGTCTCATGTGATTCGCTTGAGTACCCCCTGAGCATTTTGAGTTTTAAAACTTTTGCAGTTGATCCTAATACGTAGTCAAAACTGAGAACCACCATGATACCTGGATGGTTATCAGCATGAGGGCAGGGGATTTTGTTTCCATTTTCTTTTATCTCTTTGGTCGTCCTTCACTCTTGCCTCCATATCTAGAATCCTTTGTGGCATGGTGGTTAATGAGAAAAGAAAAGGGGGGGACGGGGAGGAAGGAATGAAATGAATGAGAAAAAATTTTTAACATATGTGCCACTATTTACATGGATATCCCTCTCTCTAAATAAAAGATTTTGCCCTGTCTCTAGAATAAAGCCTACCTCACTGTCCCTCCCCTGTCTTTTAAACAATAGCACTCCCTAGGGTTTTAGATGTGCTCAGGGATGCCCAGCTGGAGACTTCCTCTCTGGGCTTTCCTGCCAGAACCTTCTGGTCATGTGAAAAAATGTTGACCTTGTTTTTTTCTTTTTTTCCTGAAGTTACAGGTGTAAGTTTTCAAGTTCAGTCCTTGGAGACAAACATGGTGTCTTTATCTGCTTTCCCGTCCCAGGCCTGGAACAGACATGGAATTTGTGAGCCAGCTTCAACACAGCAGACCACGTAGCACACCCTGGGAAGGTAAAGTCACATGATAGTGCTACCATAGAAAAACCACGTAGAAAAATATTCATGTAGGGGCGCCTGGGTGGCTCAGTTGGTTAAGCTTCCAACTTCAGCTCAGGTCATGATCTCATGGTTGGTGAGTTGGAGCCCAGCATTGGGCTCTGTGCCCACTGTGCAGAGCTTGCTTGGGATTCTCCCTCTCTCTCTCTTTCTCTGCCTCTCCCTCATCTGCTCTCTCTCTCTCTCTCTCTCTCTCTCTCTCTCAAAATAAATAAACTTAAAAAAAGAAAAAAAAAAAGAATCGGGGTGCCTGGGTGGCTCAGTCCGACTTCCGCTAAGGTCATGATCTCGCAGTCTGTGAGTTCGAGCCCCATGTCGGGCTCTGTGCTGACAGCTCAGAGCCTGGAGCCTGCTTCAGATTCCGTGTCTCCCTCCCTCTCTGCCCCTTCCCTGCTCATGCTCTGTCTCTCTCTCTGTCTCAAAAATAAACAAAAACATGAAAAAAAAATTTTAAAAAGATTCAGTAACAACAAGTTTTCTATTAGTCAAATAAAATAGTTTTCATGTTTCATACCATTTAGAAGATAAATATTTGAATGTATATTCTATTTTAATAACCAGCCAGGAAAAATAACATTAGGGTACCGGCAATGTCATGAATTAACTTAATATATGTTTCCCTCTAATATTTTAACATCAAAATTCTTCGGGGAGCTTATGTGTTTTGGGTCAAGTTAGCATACAGAATATTCTGCTTTTATTACGGGAATCTTATATTGTTTCATGATTGCATGGCAAATCATATTTAATAAGATATCAATTGAACAAAAGACACAAATGGATTTTATACACTGCATGGGTGTTCGTGTTACGCCTTAAGAGGACTGAGTTACAGAATATTTGTTACAACTGTAGGATCCTTTCTTGTGTGTGGGCCCTTAGCCCAGAACCTAAAGCTTCATTTCTCCAAATGTCCATTGACGACTGTGACAGACGGATAATGAAAATGCTTTAGATGCTCCAAAAAGGAGCTCTGAAGTTCTTTGTCTTTAAATCAAAATTATTTAAGAACACTCTTTAAGAACAAGTAAAATGATAGAAAAAAATCAAGGCGCATGAGAAAGAGTGGGTGAGCGTTCACACCAACTGGCATGCTCGAGCCTACAGTTGTTAAATAAGCTTATGGGAATCCTTTTCAGCTCGGAGATGAAAATCGTTCCTGCTTGTTGGAACTAAATGTGTTAATGCACAAAAGCCCATTGGACCCTTTACTGTCTGTGCCTGCAAACATGTGACACACACAGGTCAATGAAATGGGGGAAATGTCACACAGCTTCACTTTCTCACAAGTAGTAGTTTTGGGGGATCTCCTGGGTGGCTCAGTCGGTGAAGCGTCTGACTCTTGGTTTCCGCTCAGGTTGTGATTTCACTGTTCATGAGTTTGAGCCCCACGGCGGGCTCTGTGCTGACAGCGCAGAGCCTGCTTGGGATTCTCTCTCCCCACTCTCTCTGCCCCTACCCTGCCTGTGCTCTCTCTCTCTCTCTCAAAATAAATAAATTAATTTATTTTTTTTTTTAAAAAAGTGGTAGTTTTCATTCATTTTACATTTCATCTGAGGCACAAATGTGGTTGACACAATAATGCTTTCCCCCATCAAAGATGTCCACATCCTAATCCCCAGAACCCATACCCGTTACAATCCACAGCAAAAAGGAACTTTACAGTTGTAATTAGATTAAGGATCGTGGGATGAAGAGACTATTCTGAATTATCCAGGTGGCCCCATATAATCCAGTTGTCCTTATAAGAGGAAGGCAAGGGGCTCAGAGTCAGAGAAGGAAATGTGACCACAGAAGCAGAGGTTGGAGTGATGTGGGTTTACAAGCCAAGAAAGGTTGGTGGACTCTACAGGTTGCAAAAGTAATGAGCTTTTTCTAGAGTTCTCAGAAGGAAGGCAGCTCTGGGGACACCTTGACTGTAGCCCAATAAAATCATTTCCAACTTCTTACCTCTAGAATTTTAAGACAACAAATTTGTGCTGGTAGAAAACATTAGGCAGTTCTTTGTTATATCGACAATAGGAAATTATCCTTTTTATGGAAAAACAAATGTTAATTATGACCCTATGTCATACTATTTGCAAAAATGAACTCATGATGGATAATAGACCACAGAACTACAAAATCCCTTCAAACACACAGAACATCTTTGCAAACTGGGAGTAGACAGATGTGTCTTTGGGCAGAACACATAAGAATGAATTAATTGCATCAAAAATAAAAACCTCTACTCATCAAAGGATAACTGAGAAAACTCAGAGGAGATCCCAGAAAGAGAGAAAATAATTGCAATGCATATATCTGACAAAGGGCTTGTATCTAAAATATATAAAAAATGTATATAGCTCAATAAAAAGACAAACAACCCAAAGCTTTAACTTTGGGCAAAACACTTGAACAAGCACTTCATAAAAGAAAATATGCAAGTAGCTAACAAGCACATAATAATGTGCTCAAAATCACTAGTTACAGGAGAAGTATAAATTAAAATAAAGACTGTCGCAGATGTAGAGCGATGGAAAGGCTCATCCATCACTCATGGAAAGGTTAAATGGTATAAAATGGTATAACTACTTTGGAAAACAACTTGGTAAGTTCTCATCAAATTAAACCTATACTTTCCATATAGCCCAGGAATTCTATGCCCTGGAATTGACCTCCCCGAAAAGGGAATGTTTGTCTACAATATTTGTGTCCAAAATCATGTATTTGAATGCTCATAGCACCTTCATTTATAGTAGGTGAGAACTGAAAACAACCCAAATGTCCATGAATAAACAAATGAATGGATTCCAATATATCCTACAGAATGAAAAGAATGTGCCACTGCTACTACCAAAAAAGGCAGGAATGTTTGGGGGGATAGAAATGTTTTACATCTAGATTGTGGTGGTCATTTCAGGGTAAATAATAATGTCAAAACTCATGTAAGTGGGTCCATTTTAATTATGTGCATTATAGTTTTGATGATTTCAAGTGAATTTATTTTTTTTAATGATAAAAGTTTAAAGCACAACAGAGGGTGTAACAAAATTAAAATCCATTGGCCCAGGTCTGAGGCAAGAAATCAAGACTGATACCCTGTTGTGTCAAAAAGCAAGACAGCCATTCATGACAATCATTCAGATTTTGTCAAAAGGCAAGGAGCAGGCATGAAGGGGCCCCCACTGGCCACAGACAGGACAAAATGAATAATCAATGCAGTTGATTGAGACTATTTTAATATTCAGAAACTGATGGATTTGTGATAAAAGAGAGATGAGGGAGGAGAGAGTGTGGAGTGGGAAGAGACACAGAGACAGAGGGAGAGAGACAGAGAGAAGACCTTGGTAGGCACCATTGGATGTAACTGGACAATTAGACCAACCTCCTCCCATGAAAAATGGTGTTACAGGAAAAGAATTAGGCACCTGTCTTGCATTTCCTTATAAGTCCTATGTCACAGAAACCAAACTAGGTGATATGGAAAGTTTCCTATTTACAGAAGAATCCCAGCTAATAAATATAGAAGGAATCACAGATGTAGAAAATCCCTACTTGCAACCCCAGTTGAAATGGGCTCAGGCAATGACCATTGATATGAAAATTTACCTTAATTAATTATGAAAACATGTAATGGTGAGATCGAGCTACTCTACCTGGACATATTGATCGTTTTTAGCATCAGTTATAATGAGACAACAAAGCATTGCATACTTCCTGGGGGTGATACAAGATGAAGTGTGCCATAAACTCTTCTTGCCAAAACATTGAATATGAGTCTAATCGAGCCCCTAGCATTATCTTCCATATAGAGGGAGTGTGGGGAGGATATAACATATGTCAAATGACACTGCCAGGAAAGAAACAGACAAACACAGAATATGGGATTGTCCACTGAAAATCTAAACCAGCATCTGTGACAATACTATGACCAAAACTGAAAATAAAAGTGAATGGACTGTATTACCCTTACAATATGTTAGTAATTAACAATGTGTTATTAGTTCAGATTTAGGAAAAAAAAAAAAGAGTACTGGAACAGAATAGGAAATTGTTGGTTTGTAACCTCGGGAGTTCTTTGGGTGAAATCTGAAGCCAGTCCCCTCTGCACAGGGCAGGGAGAGATGGAAGAAAGAGGGAGACCACTCCAGGCTGGTAGGTGGCAGGTTTAACAAGCAAGGGAACTTACATACAAGGCTTGTCTGGGGCAGCGACAAGACAAATAGATGTCCACACCCACCCGCCAGAATCTTAAAAGTATACAGAGAGGCTTTAATGGGGTTCAGTCATGTACACCATCCAGATGGTCTCAGTACCGTTTGAAAACGGCTGTTGGAAAGTGGGTAGAACATATGTTCCAAAAACAAAGGAGGAAGTGAGGAGCTTCTGATCGACCAGGTCTAGCACAAGGGTCCATTGGCTGTCATGTTCTCCCCCACCATGAAGTCCAGAGTATGTCACATAATAAAGACTGTATATGCAAGTCAATGAGAAAATTGTAAAACAGTTAATAAATGTTTTGTGAATTGGCACAAAAACAGACACTCAGACCAATGGAACAGAATAGAGAACCCAGAAATGGACCCACAAACGTATGGCCAACTTATCTTTGATCACTCAGGAAAGAACATCCAATGGAATAAAGACAGTCTCTTCAGCAAGTGGTGCTGGGAAAACTGGACAGCAACAGGCAGAAAAATGAACCTGGACCACTTTCTTACACCGTACACAAAAATAAACTCAAAATGGATGAAAGACCTAAATTTAAGACAAGAAGCCATCAAAATCCTCAAGGAGAAAGGAGGCAAGAACCTCTTTGACCTTGGCCACAGCAACTCCTTACTCAACACGTCTCCAGAGGCAAGGGAAACAAAGCAAGAATGAACTATTGGGACCTCATCAAAATAAAAAGCTTCTGCACAGCAAAGGAAACAATAAGCAAAACTAAAAGGCAACTGACAGAATGGGAGAAGATATTTGCAAATGACATATCAGATAAAGGGCTAGTATCCAAAATCTATAAAGAACCTATCAAACTCAACACCCATAAAACAAATAATCCAGTGAAGAAATGGGCAAAACACGTGAATAGACACTTCTCCAAAGAAGACATCCAGATGGCCAACCGACACATGAAAAAATGTTCCATATCACTCATCATCAGGGAAATACAAATCAAAACTACAATGAGATACCACCTCAAACCTGATGTCAGAATGGCTAACATCAACAACTCAGGCAACAACAGATGCTGGTGAGGATGCAGAGACAGAGGACCTCTTTTGCACTGCTGGTGGGAATGCAAACTGGTGCAGCCACTCTGAAAAAAAGTATGGAGGTTCCTCAAAAAATTAAAAACAGAACCATCCTTTGACGCAGCAATTGCACTACTAGGTATTTATCCAAGGGGTACAGGTGTGCTGTTTCAAAGGGGCACATGCACCCCAAAGTGTAGAACAGCACTCTCAACAATAGTCAAAGTATGGAAAGAGCCCAAATGTCCGTTGATAGATGAACGGATAAAGAAGATGTGGCATACATATACAATGGAGTACTACTCAGCAATCAAAAAGAATGAAATCTTGCCATTTGCAACTACATGGATGGAACTAGAGGGTATTATGCTCAGCAAAAGTAGTCAGAGAAAGACAAATATCATATGACTTCACTCATATGAGGACCTTAAGACACAGAACAGATGAAAACAAGGGAAAGGAAGCAGAAGTAATATAAAAACAGGGAGGAGGACAAAACATAAGAGACTCTTAAATATGGAGAACAAACAGGGTTACTGGAGGGGTTGTGGGAGGGGATGAGCTAAATGGGTAAGGGGCATTAAGGAATCTACTCCTGAAATCACTGTTGTACTATATGCTAACTAACTTGGATGTAAATAAAAAAAAATCTACAAATTTGCCTACCACCACCACCCCCATTCTTTCAAAGGAAAATATATAAACAGGCATTCCAGATAAATGTACATCATCTATTAGAAGACAAGGAAAATCTAAAATAGATTAAAAAGAGAGGGTAGAGAAATGATATTAGATATACACTAGCAAATAGCATAGATTGCACAATAAATAACAGCTGTTAATACTATGTTAACCTCTACATTTTCAGAGTCATCAAAAAGCTCAGTCGCCTCTCATCACTAGCTCAGTAATGACCCTGACCCTGAACTTCGGAGTGTTTCTCCCCAGGTTTAAACAGAGAAGGAGGGAGCCTCATCTTCCTTGGAGAACAGGAACAAATCATAAAGGTTTCTTGCAAACCTCAAATAAGATAATAGAGGTGCAAAGTGATTTGTAAATTATACATTGAGTTGTAAACTACAGACATATTTATATTGATAATTATATAATATATAGAACTCCAATGTTCACTGTTACTATGGTCAGGAAAGTGGTGATTTAATTATTCTTCACAGCTTTCAACACAATAGACATTTCTACGTACAGGAATCCCAAAGAGCCATGTGACCTGAATTCTCAGTTTTTTTTTGTTTTATTTTGTTTTGTTTTGTTTTCTTCCTTTTCTACTCTTCAGGGATGTCACACACTAGAATTTATCCTGAGATCAGCAGAGATCTCCCCATTCTCCTTCATCTTCTATGGTTTCAAAATCCATGGTATGCTTTAATGATACTGTTCTGATGCTACTCAGCTGTTTAAAAAGAAATTGCGGGTACCCTGAAGACTACATTTAAGGAAAGAATATTCTGACCTTTTAGAAGAGTTTACAGTTGTGAATTTGGGGACAAGACAGAACTTGCAATTACCAGTCAAAAACAAACAATTAAGGTGACTAATGTATTTTTCTGAAACTCTCCATAGTCAAATATTCATAACATCAGACCATGACCAAGGCCCACAGGAAGAAAAAAAAATTAGTCAATTGGGCATATACTTCAAAATAAAGCATAATTACATTTGTGTTTAAAATAAATAAATAAATGTTTTGTGAAAATTACAAAATATTAAGGAGGTAATGTTAATAAAGTTGTTTCTACCATATCATAAAAAATGATTGATGAAGTAAGAACCTATGCATAAAAATAGTACTACTAAAATCTAACAAAAATGTGGGGCACCTGGGTGGTTCAACGAGTTAGTCTGACTTCAGCTCAGGTCATGATCTCACAGTTTGTGGGTTCGAGCCCCGCATCGGGCTCTATGCTGACAGCTCGGAGCCTGGAGCTTGCTTTGGATTCTGTGTCTCCCTCTCTGTGCCCCACCCCCACAAAAATAATAAATAAACATAATTTTTTTAAATTTAATGTAACAAAAATAAAGGAGGACTCCTTATGGCCCAGAAGGAAAGGGGACACCTCACTCCCACAACCACGAGGAGTTAAATTCAGCCAATGGGGAGCTTGGAAGCTATCTCCCCAGATCAGCCCCTTGACTTCAGTCCTGGGACACCGGAGCAGAATCAGCAGTGCTGTGCCACACTCCTGAGCTACACAACTGTGAGCCAGACAGTGGGTGTCGTTTTTGCCCACTGAGTCTGTGGCAACTTGTTACACAGCAATGGAAAGTAACACACACAGCAAGAGGTAGGCCATGCGTGAACCAAACAGAAAAGCAGGAGAGAGACAGAAGGAGGGGAAAGAGACCCGTATGTTACTCTAATGGAGGTTCTACCCCATTGGGCTAAGTGTTTGCCACGAACATATAGTTGGAGACATTCACCCTCAACTCCAAGATAGGAACTTCGTTATCACTGAACCCAGGATATTCAGCAGGACAGACCTCCATGCTGGCCATCCTTGGGTTTGCTTTCCCGAGACCTCACCCACTAGCTGGGAGACTACCCGTATCCCGCAGTCATGGTGCCAGCCAGCGACAGGCTGTGACATTTGCACGTGTCCCCAAAGGGAGTGGCTGCACCACTGACCGAGAGCCAATGAAGTTCAACCACATAACCTGGCAGATGGTGGAAGAACTCTAGAGAGAACAGAGTTTGAGACGGTCTGACAGCCCCCTATCGGCTGGAGCTACATCTGCAGGCAGGATGCTTAGTGCAATTGTTGCAAGCCTAAGTGGCACATGGTAGTTTTTAGTGAGTCATTTACCACGGATTGCGGCTGCCATGTCTCCCGCCCTCACTGTTGAGTGTTTGGTCAAACGCCACCTTCTCAGAAAAAAAATCTGTCCTCCTATTTAGAATTGCAAACACCCTGTTTCATTACCAACACTCAATACTCATCATCTTTCTCCTCTGACTTCCTTCATATACAGCCCTTACTTACTATTTTTTTAATGTTTATTTATTTTTGAGAGACAGAAAGACAGAGCACGAATGGGAGAGGGGCAGAGAGAGAGAGAGACACAGAATCCCAAGCGGGCTCTGGGCTCCGAGCTCCGAGCCGTCAGCACAGGGCCCGATGTGGGGCTGGAACTCGCAGACCTCGAGACCATGACCTGAGGCAGAGTTGGACACCCAACCAACTGAGCCACCCAGGTGCCCCTGGCACTTACTACTTTTTAACAGATGATACAACTTACTGATTTGGGGGAGGATGGCGAGACAATAAACTCCACAAGGAAGCATTTCGATCTGTCGTGTTCACAGACACGTGTTGTGTCCTGGTTCTTGTATCATTGCCTGACCCCGGGTCAATATATGTTGAATAAATAAATGAATGGAGCTATTATTCTAAGTGTTCCATACAAGTAATTATCTTCTCTCATTCGGTTTGGAAAGACAAATAAATAAATCTTAGAACGTCTTAAATCACGTTGTATTTGCTATTTAGTATTTCAGAGGAATGACTACTAAAATCTATGTGAAGCAATTTATGAAAACAAAGTATATTCTGGAGTTTTTGTGTTACACTTCACAAGACGAAGGTGGGTAATGAAGAAATGTCTTTTATTTTCTCAATCAGAAATAATATCTTACCTTCACATAAAGTTGAGTCATGAATTATGTATTTCTTTTGTATAAATTAAGTATTGACGAGCTTAGACAGCAATAATATGCATTCGTATTCTTTTTAATTTTGAAGTAAATTACTAGGCTACGTTTTTTTCTCCTCCCTGTCCCCTCTCTGGACTAACAAGGTTAACAGCTGGGTTTTTTTTTTCTTTAAAGGGGCTGCTGCATTTCAAAGAATTTAACCCATGATCTCATCCATTTAGTCCGCTTTAAGAAATACTAAGTACTTGAGACACGTCAATACAGGTTTACTTTTGGAAATGCAAGGGTAAATCTGGCCTGGTGCTTAATCCTGAGCAGGCTGTCTTCCATAGGCAATGGGGAGACGTATGCATAGAAAATTCTGTCAACAATTGAGGCTTTCTGGTCTGTGCCACCAACAGACTGGATGTGTATTTCTAAACCTTCATCATAAGCATTAAGTGGCATACATTATTTAAATGGATTTTAATATTTTTTCATCTTTAACCAGATTATCTCATTTTTTCCTAAATGCACATCCTTACTTAAAAATAGAAAGAAGTGGGGCACCTGGGTGGCTCAGTCAGTTGAGCGTCCAACTTTGGCTCAGGTCAAGATCTCGTGGTTCATGAGTTCGAGCCCCACGTCAGGCTCTGTGCTGACAGCTCGGAGCCTGGAGCCTGCTTCACATTCTGTGTCTCCCTTTCTCTCTGCTCCTCCCCTGCTCATGCTCTGTCTCTCTGTCTCTCCCAAAAATAAATGAACATTAAAAAACATTTTTTTAAAAAGAAAAAAGGAAAAAAATTTAAAAAAAAAAAAAGAAAGAAGATAAAGCTATATTCTCCTCACTGTGTTCCAAGATTGTTTCAAATGGTAAATATGACCTGGTAACTTACCACAAACTCACTGACGTCAGTGCTTATATCTATCTTTTATTTTGGAAATGCAATTATTTCTTTCATGAAAAATGAAAAGTGTTAAGAATTGCACTAAAATGTCCTCCATGTTTTACAGCAAGTGACTTGAACATACCAGGAACATTTTGTTTTTACATAAATTCTGGGTTTTTAGGGGCATCTGGGTGGCTCAGTCAGTTGAGCGTCAGACTTCGTCTCGGGTCGTGACCTCATGGTCCATGGGTTCGAGTCCCGCATTGGGCTCTGTGCTGACAGCTTAGAGCCCGGAGCCTCCTTCGGATTCTGTGTCTTTTTCTCTCTCTGCCCCTCCCTGTTCGCGCTCTGTCTCTGTCTCTCTCAAAAATAAATAAACATTAAAGACAATTTAATAGATAAATAAATAAATAAATAAATAAATATTCTGGGTTTTTTATAGGTTAGATTTTCTACTACAAATATGGCTGACAACTAACCAAACATTTCTGCAAATTGTTATAATGACATTTTAATACAAAAGATCACATTATCATCAACCCCAGGAACGCGTGCTGTGTTTACACCAAAGGAAGATGGTAACTTTTTTTTTTCTCAAGTAGTTTAACTCAAAAACCTGAGGGATTGATATTTGCTGGAGGGAAGGGGCTTCTATTTCCTACACTAGCATCAGCTCATGAAGAACAATAAAGACAGTGTGAATTCTTCCTAGCGATTAGGAATCACTGGGTATGTTTTGAGGCCATAGTCACTGCAATGGGCATAAAGGTATTCTTCGTACCAGAGGAAATGTTACTAGTGGATTTATGGAAGTAGGGATGTGCTGGTGGGTGCAGCAGATCTGGGACATTTTAGAGGGGAACGAGTCAGGAAAAGAGCAGAGCAGGGCCAGGTCTGGGCTAGATGTGGGTCTCAACATTGAATGCTTGCCATATTGGATTATCTAACTCTGGACCTCTGCTTTTAGCAGGCCTAGGACTCACTGAGTTGCTCTCTCTCACTATGGGAACCCCTAGATTAGAGGTTATTTGGAGGAGCGTATGAATGAAGTAAGTATCTGGGCCGGAAAGCAGTGGGAAAGTGAGAGGAAGGAAGACACACAGATCCAACGAATATATGGCTGCCACGAGCACGAGCTGCAGACACGTCCATAGCTTGAGCTCAGGAAGCTGTGGAGGGTGTTTTTTTGAGTCCCAGCTGGAACAAACGTGGGTCTGAGCAGGCACCTTTCCCAGAGAGCATATCTCACCGGACCGAGAGAAAATACAAAAAAGAGTCAGGGCAACAGATGCGGTGTCGAGACCAGGAATGCCTGCTCAAGAGTTAGAATAGCAACCCTGTCACTTAGGAAGCTCGAACTCAGTGCAACCCTGGGGGTTCAGAAGCAAGAAGCTCAAAGGGAAAGCAGAAAATAAGAAGCTTTGAATGAGTCCAAAGCAAATGAAAGGCGTTTCAATCCAAGCTAGTGGTAGCAGTTGACCCCTTATAGATTCCTAAACTCTGAAGAATAATGGCCAACATTTACCAAGAGCTCGCTGTGGACTAGGCCCTGCCCTGTTTTACATGCATTAGCTCATCTCATCCTCACATCACTCTCATAAGGTGAGAACCACTTTTAACGCCCCCCTTTTTTTTACAGACGAAGAAATTTATTTTTTTTAATTTTTTTAATGTTTATTTATTATTTTTGAGAGAGACAGAGACAGAATGTGAGTGGGTTAGGGGCAGACAGAGAGGGAGACAAAGAATCCGAAGCAGGCTCCAGGCTCTGAGCTGTCAGCACAGAGCTGGACGCGGGGCTCAAACTCACGCACCGCGAGATCATGACCTGAGCTGAAGTCGGATGCTCAACCGACTGAGCCACCCAGGCGCCCCAACAGAGGAAGAAATTTAAATGATAGGAGCAGGTAACTTGCACAAAGCTAAAGAGAGGAGGAGCCGGGAGTCAAGCCCACGAAGTCCGGCTTTAAAGAAAGTGCCGGAGTCCCGCTCCAGCAGGTCCAGGGGTTCCCAAAGGATGGACGGCGTCGGCGAAAAAGCGAAAATAAAACAAAACTAAAAGAAAAAACTAAAAGAAAAATCTAAAACTAAAATAAAATGGACACAGACAACAGCAGTGTGTTGAACTGGCCGATTTATTGTAGCAAAGGTGGCATTATATTTGCTAGCGATTTCCTTGGAACATACGTCATCTATGTTTTTCTACATTACCGAATTTTGAGAATGTTCCTATGTGTAAACAACCTTTAAGAAAGAACATGGCGATTTTCCCCTAACTTTCCCGCATACCCTTTGATTATAGATGAATTTCTTACATTATTCCATTATGCATCTGCGTTTATCTATAATCTACAAAGCATTCGCTTTGCTGTTCTTGTGAAAGGCCCTCCATTTCTCAACACCTCAAGGGGAACAGTTACAGGGACATGACCTCCTGACCACATGAGGCCAGAAGAACAATGCATTTGCCTCGGTCTGCGGTGCCAGGAAGGGGTCGAAAAAGCCTTAGAAACCCATGCCCTATACATTCTCAGAGAACAATTCACCTAGGGACTAATGAACCATTCTGTTCCTTAACCGACTAGGTTCAGTCATCACATCTGGAATGCCTCCGGGGGGCCAGGTGGGCCTAGGGGTTAAAGTCACCTGTGCCCAGAGATACACTCCTTAGTTGCCGGAGTGGGGCTTTCAAATCCATATGTCTCTCCTGTATTGGCCTCCTTTGCTGGCAAATGTATGAGGCTATCCTTCCTGTAAATAGGAGTCTCCATAGGGGATGGCAAGGGCTAAATGTCAGGCCGCTCAATTTCTTGTGGAACCTTATTTTCTTCCCTAATGGTTCTTTTCCCAGGGGGCCTGCCGAGGGCAATTCCCCAACAGACAATACCCCAGGTAGTTTTAAGGCCAAATTACCTAAAGGCAGGAGTACAAGAAGCTTCCCTGTCGGTTGGGCCGCCTTGCAGTCACCACTCTGTCCACAGCCCGGGCCTTGCCACTCAGGCTGGGATAGCTCGGCTTCCGGCAAGAAAGTACTCTTGGGGTGCCTGGGTGGCTCAGTCGGTAAGCATCAGCTCAGGTCATGATCTCACGGTTCGTGGGTTCGAGCCCCACCTCGGGCTCCGTGCTGACAGCTCAGAGCCTGGAGCCTGCTTCGGATTCTGTGTCTCCCTCTCTCTCTGCCCCATCCCCATTCATGCTCTGTCTCTCTCTTAAAAAGTCAATAAAACATTAAAAGAATTTTTTTCATTAAAAAAAATAAAAATAAGACAAAAAAAATAAAGAAAGTGCTCTTAATCACCGAACTCTAAAACCAGGAAAGGATGGGTTTGCGAGAGAGATGGTTTTCCCGCCCTGTTAGGGATATGCAGGGCCCCAAACCAAGCCCTATCTAGAGAAATCTTCCCCAAAGACAAGTGGGAGGTATTCCAGAAACGCACAGGCTGAGATCTCCGAAAACCGAAACTGAGTCCCTCCTTGGTGTGGCGGACAGTGTAGCTGACCGACCCGAGGTCCAATATCATCAGCTCCCTACCCCCTTTCCCGAGGGGTCTCGGAGCATCCCTCCAGCCAATGCAATTCAAGCAGAGACACTGCTTGCAACTTCCCGGAAAGATTTCACTTGCCTGACAGAAAGGGAAACGTAGTGCCGTGGCCTTTCATCCACTGCTCTGTTTCCTTCTCGCTTCCTGGAATACCAAGGTGGGACAGCAGCCAGCCGTGGCCCCTGAGGAGAGCCAAGAGCACTAGCTGGGGATGACACCAGAAGAGGAGAGGATCCTGAGCCCTTGATGGCATCATCCAACATCTTCCCAGCTTTGGACTGGCTGCCTCTGGACCTCGTATCTGGGAGACAAATAAGGCACAATTGTTTAAGAAGAACAAAAAGAAAATATTTGGATAATTCTTTTGACTTCTTAAACTTTTTTTTTTAATGTTTATTCATTTTTGAAAGACAGAGAGAGACAGAGCACAAGCGGGGAGGAACAGAGAGAGGGAGACACAGATTCCGAAGCAGGCTCCGGGCTCCGAGCTGTCAGCCCAGAGCCCGACACGGGGCTCAAACTCACGGACCGCGAGATCATGACCCGAGCCGAAGTCGGACGCTCAGCCGACTGAGCCACCCAGGCGCCCCTCTTTTGACTTCTTTATGCTGATCTTCCTTTTATTATTCTCTCAGATCTATCCAAATGCTTAATAACCTCAGTGTCCAAGGACGTGACCCCTGATTTCGAGTTGCTTCTCAGCAGTGCCTTGAACCCTCTCTCCCTCAGCAGACTCTGGGAACACCAGGCCGTGCAACTCACCGAGGGTGTTGTCCCTCTCTTCATCTGATGGATAGCTTTGGCTCCAAATACCTTGTCCAGTCTAGCAACTACGAAAGCATCTATCCTCTTCCTAACACCCAGTTTAGACACGGGTACATCACCTTTCCCCTTTTGTGTCTCGATAGCATGATGAGAAGAAAAAATAATTAACCTATTTGAAGAGTTAACAAATGCTATTTTTTAAACTTTATACATGAACAGGTTGATTGTTCCTTTGTTTAAATGTTTAAGTGTAGGAAAAATTATCTGACGACAGGAAAGGTCATTAACATTAAGGAAGACGTTCCGAATCATAAAAATATTACATGATTTGATCAGCGATTCTCAAAGTAGTTTCCCCTGGGACGGTTAGAAATGCAAATGTGTAAGGCATGTGCCTTACACATAGCGAACGGTTAATGAACTACGCAGGCTAATGAATGAACCAGACAACAACAGTGGTGACACTTTATTTTTAAACCAAGTCCAAATAAATGCAGCTAAGTCATAAATTTGAATTAGAAATACTACATACGAAATACCCAGCGCATGAATCGTCTCAAGATTCATCATATATCTATGCCTCTTTTTGACACTTTTTGTTTCTACTGTTAGTTATATGTTATATGCAGAAAAGTAATAAAGAGAGTATAAAATTTTTAAATGAAACAAGTAAATATGTAAACTAAGCATCCAGAGTAAGAAATCGAATTTTTAAGTTATTTAGAAATCACACACCTCGTCCCCTCTGCCCCCTCCCTTGAGATAATCACTACACAAAATGTTGTGATAATCATTGCCTGTAACATTTTCCCGCCCATGTGTGGGTCCCTCAACAAACAAGTGGCATTTGGTTGTACCTGTTCATGAATTATACTGAATAGCTTCTTTGGGGCTTGGTTCTTTTCCACATGAGAAACATCCATGTCGACGCATGTAACTAGTTTATTTTCACTGCTATATAGTTACATTGTGTGAATGGGCCATATTTTTTTTCTTTTTGTCCACTCCACTACGTATGGACATTTGAGTTGTTTCCAGTTTTCACTGTTACGAACATTGCCCACCTCCAACAATCACCAGCTCATGGACACACATGAGCCAAATATACCCATGATTATTTTGAAGTAATTCAAAGGCTCATATCATTTCATCTGTAACCTGTAAAGATGGTTTTAAGAAACAGAAATTCTTAAATTTAATGTGATCACATTGACCAGTCTTAGTCAAGGCTGGGGTTTCTTTTAGACTTTTTGGGGTTTTGTTTTGTTTTGTTTTGTTTTGTTTTGTTTTTTGTTTTTGAGAGAGAGTGAGAGCACCAGTGAGGGAGAGGGGCAGAGAGAGAGAGAGAGAGAGAGAGAGAGAGAGAATATCTCAAGCAGGCTCCACGCTCAGCACGAAACCCAATGTGGGGCTCAATCCCACAACCTGTGATCATGACCTGAGTGAACTTTTAACTCTGAATTTGACTCTTTTGGTTTTTATACAATGGATTTTTACATTGATTTTGCATCCAGCATCTGTGCCTTCATTCTTCTTAACTTTAATATTGTATCTATAAAGTTTTAATATTTATAGTAATCTATTAGAATACATTATTCCAAAATCTAGTGGCTTAAAGCAGTTGTAATCATTTACTATTGCTCATGCGGGTCAGGAATTCAGACAGGATACAGTGGAGACAGATGCTCAGCTCTGTAATGTCCTCAGCTGGACAACTGGCACCTTAGAATCATCTGTAGTCTTGTTCGTGTTCCAACAACTGCTGACTATTAGCTAAGATCTTAGCTGAGGCTGTTGGCTGGGACATCCCCATGTGGCCTCTCCAGGTGTCCTGGGCTTCCTCCCAACAGGGTGGCTGTGTTCCAAAAGCCGGAGTCCTGAAAGAGAACAAGCCATAGCATTCCATTGGATTCCATTGGTCTGGGCATGACAAGTCCCCTCCCGGCTTCAAGAAGAGGGAACGCAGATGCTGCCTTTCTCTGGGAGGAGTGCCAATCACCCTCTAAACAGCTTCCTGTGAGATAGCTTTGGTGGGGCCATGTTGGAACATACAACTACGCCACAATATTATATACACAGAGAAATTATCCGCAAATAAGGACAGCTTTTATTTCTCCTTTTTATACTCCCATCTTCTCTTTATTTTTTCTTGACCTACTACTCTAGCAGGTTAATGAATACGAGGTCAGGTAGCAGATCGTATTTTTTTTTCTCTCCATCTCAAAGGAAATGCTTTTAAACGTCCCATCATCAAGACTACCTTTTGCTATAGGTTTTTGTCTTGGTGCACGTGATGGTGGGACACCTGTGGTCCCCAGAAGGAAAGGGTTTATGGCCCACCTGTCGGAAGGCAATAAGCAGACAGTCTCCAGCTGTCAGCCCTACAAGGGCAGCCTCAGCTGCAGACAGCTGTCCCAGCTGAGGTCATACCTGCTTGGCATAGTCCACGTTGGTAGAGTAAGTGATGTGGGGTATGAAGGTCCGGCCATTTTGACCAGACACGGGATCCTCAGGTGGTCAGTACTAAGTCCGGAACTCCCCACCATGCTTTCTGAGGCTTTGCTGACCCAGCATCACAGCTCGCTTCCTCCTCTGTCCAATCTTGCTTCCATCCACTTCCCTTCACAAGTGGCAATTCCTAAAAAATACCTTGGAGTTCAAACTCTACCCCACCATCTGCCTCCAGAAAACTCATTCCACCTCTATTGGCACAGGCAATGGGAGGACAAAATGGACAATGAGCAGCTGGAGACTCCTGGTCCACCACCTGGCTGAGTGAGGACCCCGTCCCTGGTAGTGTGTGGAACACAAAAACCTTTGGCAGAAGATGCTGGTCCAATTGTTAAAACATTTACTGGAGATGAATTTGGAGACTATTTTGATGGAAAACAGTGCCTTACAAGGAGTGACGTTATCAGGCATTTGAGGTGTCTGGAGAAAATAGCAGCTATAAGGGAAAGGGGATTGGATGGTATATTATTTTGCTACGGCTGCCATAACAATCTCACAGACTGGAGGTTTAAACAACAAAACTCTATTTTTTCACAAATCGGGCGCTGGAAGCCCAAGATGAAGGCACCAGAAGCATTGATTTCTGGTGACAACCGTCTTCTTGGCTCGTAGATGGCCACCTTTTTGCTGTGTCTTCACAGGGCCTTTGCTCTATGCACATGCAGGCCTGGTATCTCTTCTTTCCTACAAGGACACCAATCCTACTGGATTGGGGCCTCACCCTTATGACTTCATTTCACCTTGATTACGTCCTTAAGGCCCTAAGGCTCTACCTCCAAATATAGTCACGTTGGGAGTTAAGGCTACAACAACATGGAATTTGCGGGGAGCAGGGTTGGGGGGGACACAATTCAACCCATAAGAAATGGCTGTTACTAAGCACCACCGATGCCCGACAAAATGATAATGAACAGCTGAAGTCAGTAACAGGCTGTTAATTGGAATCCAGATGTGAAAGCCAGGGGGCCTTTTGCAAACACGAAGTAGAAAGATAGGGGAATCCAGGCAGATCTCAGTGGTGCACCCCCAGGCTACTGCAATCCATGGCTCGCACCGTGCTCATACACTTCGCCATCCGTGCTCCAGCAACAGTCCCTCATGGCGCCATTGGTCCCTCTTTCTGAGGGGAAAGATGGAAGAGGGACGTTAGTGGGACAAACTAAGTCATCGTCACTGCAGTAGGACTCAGAGAGAAATGGTGCCCACTGTCTGTCTCCTGGGTGTCCATTCAGCAAGTTGTGGTAGCTTATTTGAGACATGACCCAAACCCCCATTCCCAGGGATGAGAACTGCACTTGTCCATTTATGATTTCCAGTCAATCAGCCAATTTCCTCGCGATTCTTCCAGCCTCTCTTATGTAGGTGCGATCTGATCCCTTCTGCAGAGCCGTGGCAATTACCCCACAGGGTAGTGACTCCTCCTTCAGTGCTCCTTCAAGTTGGGCTATCATGCACAACCACATGCAAACTTCTTTTACATCTTGCCAACTTATCTTGGGATATTTACCTACAAGTGTGGACACCAGGGCAAAGAGTGACTCTGCATGCACGTGTCATCAGTATTGCCGAATCCCCCTCTTCAGGTGTCATTCCATTTTGAATTCATGCCAACGATATATGAGCATGCTTGTTCCCCACAACGTCACCAATAGAGAGGGTTGTCAAAATAAACGGGTTTTGGTTTTGAAAAAAAAATTTCAGGCCAATATGGTACGAGGAGATGTGAGCTGTACGAGGGTCAAAACTACTGCTTTGCTAAGAGAGTAGGGAAAAATTCAGGGACTGGGGGACAGGTGCCAAATCCCATGCAGGACTGACCGTCATTTTCCCCAGGAACCCTGGACACTACGACATTACATCAGAAAATACCAGAGCTGATGGGAACTCTGGTCATTATCTACCTTTCACGTTGTAGAAAACTCGTGGCCCCCGTCAAAGCTAAACAAAGCTGGACAATAAAGTGGCAGGAGCAGATTTTCAGATTCTCATCAGTAATATGCTAGTGCAACAGGGAAAAGAATCCAGTGTGGTCTGAACTTAGCTTGCATTTTTACAGAGATGACTGGGCATTTAAAAGGAGACCTGGAGGAATTGGGAGGGAGAGAACCAGGAGCTCAGCAGAGTCAGGAAAGTCAACAATTACAAGAAGCGAGGAAGGGGATTGGTCAATGTGACACCCACCCGGGATTGCTCCTACCCTCCCACAGTGGCCAAGAGACCGGAAGCCTGTCTTTACGAGTTGGATGAACAAATGGTAAATTCTTTCGCTAGCCTTGAGTTTTCTTGGCCAGGTACTTTATTTTTTATTTTTTATTTTTTTTTTTAATATATGAAATTTATTGTCAAATTGGTTTCCATACAACACCCAGTGCTCATCCCAAAAGGTGCCCTCCTCAATACCCATCACCCACCCTGCCCTCCCTCCCACCCCCCATCAACCCTCAGTTTGATCTCAGTTTTTAACAGTCTCTTATGCTTTGGCTCTCTCCCACTCTAACCTCTTTTTTTTTTTTCCTTCCCCTCCCCCATGGGTTTCTGTTACGTTTCTCAGGATCCACATAAGAGTGAAACCATATGGTATCTGTCTTTCTCTGTATGGCTTATTTCACTTAGCATCACACTCTCCAGTTCCATCCACGTTGCTACAAAAGGCCATATTTCATTCTTTCTCATTGCCACGTAGTATTCCATTGTGTATATAAACCACAATTTCTTTATCCATTCATCAGTTGATGGACATTTAGGCTCTTTCCATAATTTGGCTATTGTTGAGAGTGCTGCTATAAACATTGGGGTACAAGTGTCCCTATGCATCAGTACTCCTGTATCCCTTGGATAAATTCCTAGCAGTGCTATTGCTGGGTCATAGGGTAGGTCTATTTTTAATTTTCTGAGGAACCTCCACACTGCTTTCCAGAGCGGCTGCACCAGCTTGCATTCCCACCAACAGTGCAAGAGGGTTCCCGTTTCTCCACATCCTCTCCAGGATCTATAGTCTCCTGATTTGTTCATTTCGGCCACTCTGACTGGCGTGAGGTGATATCTGAGTGTGGTTTTGATTTGTATTTCCCTGATAAGGAGCGACGTTGAACATCTTTTCATGTGCCTGCTGTTGGCCAGATACTTTAAAGGGGACCACATTCATCCCAGGAATGTGGCCTTGAGCTGTTAGAAGCTATTAATGTTTGTGCAGGTTTATAGGCCAAGGTTGAAGCCTAGTCAAGAAGAAGGCTCAGAGGAAGCTGGCTAGGGTTGTTTGGTCAAGGGAGAATCTTTGCCAAAAGATCAAACACGTGGCCCCAGGTCACCCCAAAAAATAAGGAAAGATGCTAGATCAGGACCCTCATTTCTCACTGCCACTGGCTGGTCACTTTTTATTGGCAGAAAGTGCCTACTTAAAAAGAGTATTTACTCACGCATACAAAGAGCCCTCAAATCTCGAAAGCCAGCTACTTAAGTCATTCAGGCTAAAATAAAATAATAATATGAATCCTCCTTTTGCTCGCTCTGATGAAAGTGACATATGGAGATGCCGATTTCTCAGCACATGATCCATAACTCAAACAGAAGTGTTGCCTACTTCCTCATTAGCTAAATTGTGTTCATTGCAGAAAGCTGCTTTTGGGAACAGTATCGATCTGCAGGAAGTAAGGTGGAAAAAATTAACACAACCTGAAATCTCCAGTCTTGTGGTATAGCTCGTCATCTGGGAATGACTTACTAGGAAAAGAATAAGGGAACACTGTCCATACGTTACGTATGCAACCTGTCCTCTCGAATCTGAGCCCACCGACATAGTGTTTATGACAGTTCAGAAGGGATGTCTGTGGCCCAAACATCCCATGCAAGACATTTAACTTAGGGCCTTAACCTCTCTGGTGTGCTCAGAATGTTTCCCTCATCTCTTTAACTGTCTGTATATGTGAACACATATAGAATACCCACAATGCACTGGGTGGAATGGATGTGCTTAATTTCTTTTTTTTTTTTAATTCTCACATTTCAATGGCTTTGACAATTTTCTCTCCCCTCCTCATTTCAAATTAGTACTATTTTATATGATAAGAACCACTCCCTTTTTATTGTGTGCTGTTTTATCTGAAAAGCCTCTTTCCACCGAGGTAACAGAGAGATATTTTTAAATAAATGGTCAAGGTAAGAATGTCGTAAAGTAAGAGTGTTAGTCACAACACCCTCCCCGGAGAAATTCACAGAAAAATACTACATTCAATGTTTGCCGTTGAAGAGCCACATTATCTTTCCTTTTGTGCATTCTGATAATTGAACAATTAGCACTCTGCAAGTAAATTAAAATAAAATTACACTCTCCTAAATCCATTACCCCAGTTATTTTTAATAATTTCCTATTTGCTTGCGTTTCAAGTTGTTTTTATTTCACTGTTTTTTTTTTAATCAGTTTACTCCTTCGTATGAAACTTAAATGGGTTGACTCAAGATGCCAACTGCTTCTAAAGAATATGAATTGACCCAGATAATTGAGCGAGAATTTGAAATTAATGGCAGAAGGGATCTATCGCAAGGCGGGAACAATAGTAGGAGGTAAATAGCATATCATTATTCACCTCCTCCATTCACACGACTTCTGTGTTTATTATAAATTTGCAATTTGTTGTGAAGTGATTTCAAATTAAAGCTAATTATCAACCATGTATCAATGCCCTTATTGCAGCAAATACATCATAAATGTCTCCGTGTCAAAGCACTATGTTGGGGGAACTACAAAGAGAAATAGAGCCGAGCCAGACTTCTGCCATCTGAAAAACGTGTGTTCTCATTGGAGGGAAAATGGCAAGTGAATACAGAAATCATAGGTGGTGAGGTAGCAGTTTCCTGTGGCTGCGGTAACAAATTGCCACAAACTGGGGGCTGAAAACAACAGATATTTATTCTGTCACCATTCTAGAGGGCCAGAAGTCCAAATCAAGAAGTCAACAGGGCTTTGGTCCCTCCAGAGACTTTAGGGGAGGGTCCTCCATGGCCCTTCCAGCTTCTGTTGGCTCCTGACCATCCTTGTCAAGGCATTACTCCATCCAGCCTCCGTCTCCATCATCACTTGGTGTTCTTCATGGCTCATTATGTTTTAGAATCTTTTTACAAGGGTACCAGTCCTTGAATTCAAGATCCACCACGATCTAGGATGTCTTCATCTTCATTTAATTATATTTGAGGGGAGCCTGGGTGGCTCAGTGGGTTAAGGGTCCAACTCTTGACTTTGGTTCGGGCCATGATTTCACAGTTTGTAAGTTTGAGCCCCGCATGTGGCTTAAAGCTGCTGGTGCACACCCTGCTTGGGATTCTCTCTCTCTCTCTCTCTCTCTCTCTCTCTGCCCTTCCCCTGCTCTCTCTCTCAAAATAAATAAATAAAGTTAAAAAAATTTCATTATATTTGAGAAAGCCATATTTCCAAGTCTCTTTCTGATGTTATGAGTAGACATAAATTTTGTGAGGAACACTAGTCAGTCCACGAAAAGAAGGATAGAGTCTGAGCTGGACTGAGTACCCCTAAGTTCAGAGCAAGACGGAACAGAAGGCATGATACTGGGTGTCATGGAAAACCTGACTTTGTGGGTCCAACCCCACCCTATCTCTTTCCAGCCAAAAAGCATTGACTCTGATCACACTGAATTTTCACTTCTCCTGAGACACATGGCAATCTTTTGAACTTCCGCAAGGGGTAAATTAATCTGCTTGTCTCTGTAGTTTCTATTGAGATTTTAAATCTAAGACAATAGAGGTTAATTGCCCTTGTGTTCTATAGACAAGAGCAAAGTCCATCGCTGCCAGTCCCGCTAAGAGATGGATAGAGCAAGTCCTGAAACCTTAGCCCGAAACTTGCCACCAACCTAACTAATTTCTTCAACAAGGAAGTGAGGGTATGCTTCCTGTGCATCTAGGGGACACTGTTGGAGGGCAGCTGGATTACAGTCATCTCAAAAGGACCCTGTCCAAGAAGTCTACCTGCAAAGGAAGTGGATACCAGCAGAAGACCGCTGGAGGGATCCCAGAGGTAGGAATTGAGACAGAATCAAAAGCCATCAGTAGGACCCAGCATTGCCCTTCTCAGGACCTGCAGAATGAGGAATCCCAGCCATTTTACTGTAAGCAATTCCTGAAATGCCCCACGATGGGAAGGTCAGCCGTTAGGCATTTGCCATGTCGAAGAGCATTTAGCACTTAAGTAAGAACTCCAGCTGCACCAGCTACGTAAAATTGTGCCATTTTCTTCATCATGTTCTCTCCAGTGCAGTGGAGGGGTTGGAAACAGCAATCTAACAGGGATAGGGAGAGTAGAAGTATGACCAGTAAGGATCACACACACACACACACACACACACACACACACGTGGGTGAATGGGTACAGGCACAACACGTCTCCATAACTTGAAACAAAGACTCCTTTCTCACTCATGCAATGTGTCCATTTCAGGAGCTCTGCTAATTACAACACTTTGAGACCCACAGTGAATACTGCTGGTCTCCAAAAAGAAAAGATAAGATTATGGCTAAGCATGAACTGTTTCTTACAGCTTCTACCCAGAAATTACACATTTTTAAAAAATTTATTTATTTATTTTGAGAGAGAAAAAGAGAGAGTGCCTGAGCAGGGAAGGACGAGAAAGAAAGAGAGAGAGAGAGAGAGAGAGAGAGAGAGAGAATCCCAAGCAGGATCTGTGATGGCAGCACAGAGCCCAATGGAGGGCTCCATATCACAAACCGTGAGATCATGACCTGAGCTGAAATCTGGAGTTGGAGACTTAACCTAAGTGAGCCACCCAGACATCCCTGGAAGTTACACGTTTCATCACCTAGAGCAAGTCACATGGCCACAGCTAACTTCACATAGGTGTCCAAGCGTGATCTTACCTGTTCTGAGAGGAGAAAGGACTAGAATGTTTGTGAGCAGCTCTAAGAACTACCAAAATGAGCTAGGATAATGGGTGAGGTTGTATTCTCCCTTTCTCATGGCCAGATTCAAACCATGTTCAGAGCCTTTACTCTTGCACTAAGGACAAGGCAGTGAAGCAGGCCAAGAGCTCACTGTCAAAGCCAGCTGACCCATGGCCAGAGAGCTGTCCAGCCAAGTCTAGTGTAGATCAGCTGCACCCCACTTGCCCTGAAGACAGGACAAGTGAGAATAATGGCTCACTGCTATAAGCCACTGGATTTGGAGTGATTTGTTACAAAGCATTGTTATGGGAGTTGCTGACCAATGCATACCTGAAAGTGACCCGAAAGCTCTTTTTGAGCATCACTTCAATTCTAGAAAAGGAAAAAAATGGCACAATGGTCTCGGCACCAGAGGAAGGACACATGTTTTTAGGTGTTTTAGGTTATACTCTATCAAGTTCAGCTCATTCAACAAACCATTTTGTTTGTCTTTTTTTTCCTGCAACTGTTCTCCATGTAAGCAATCTCTACTATCCCTTCAAGACCGAAATATCCTGCTACCTCCTCAGTAAAGAATCTTCTGACTGAGTAGGACTTGTGGTAATGCCTTCTCACAGCATTTTGTTTAAACTTCCATTTTAGGACTTAAGACTTTATTAACTAGGGTGGCTGAGCTGACTTCCCATCTGCAGGAAGAATTGTAGAATATGTTTTCCCATATGCACCTGCCCTTCTAGATTGTGTGATTCTTATTCAATTATTCCATCCTTTACTTGACATATATGTTTTGAATGTCTCCTGATGGTCAAGCACAAACAAGACAAGACAATGTCCAGTATTTCTCAGTGCTTTTGTATGCATGACTATGTATTTGTTAGGCTGAGTGGTTAATAAGCCCCAGGGGAAAAAAAAGCCCATTTGTGGGTATTGTTTATGAATACTGGGTTTATGTGCTTTGGGGGACGAATGGAAAGGGCCAATAGAGACTGAATTTACAGGGGTTTTTCAGGGAAATCTTAGCTACCCATTACATCAGGGATTTATCTGTATGTGGCAGCCATGGATTTGGACATAAATGCACAAAATGCTGACATTTGAATGTAACAGAAACATTTCTGCCCGCTATTCAATCCTCAGCACCTAAAAAAGCACTCAATTAAGTATTTTCAAAACTTTAAATAAAGGAACGTATCTGAGGGCCTGATTGAAAGAGAACCACAAAATCAGGCCATTAAGAAATACCTGAATCAGGGTTTCAACTATGGTATCTGATTGCAAAGTCTTCTTTTCTCTACTCTATCCCACTGCCTCATGAAAGGTTAAGTGAGGGCCTACAGAACAAACCAAAGTAAAACTGAAGTGTAGCTGCATACAGCTGATCTCAGTAGTATAAAGTCAAGCCCAATCTATTTTTATTGGGCCAATTTCATGCGATTGCTTTAAGGGCAATGGGAAGTCTTTTCCTCTCATGAATGAGACCCTGAAAGACAAAAGTACCGGTTTCCCCCCAGAATCCAAAGGTAGAGTTTTCCTATGGAATGTTCTGTAAACCAAAATGGCCTAAGCAAAAAGTGTCCCCCACTTTCTAGGTACTAATCCAGGTCATTCCTAAAAGCAAAGGGTGTAGCACATTTTCAGAAAGTGGGGGGGGATAACTATGCGTCTTTTTTTGTATTTGTATCATTTTTACACACACACACACACACACACACACACACACACACCTCACATATACAGGGAATGAGGGAGGGATGAAGGAAAGAAGAGAAAAGAAAAGAGGAAAAAGGAGAGAGAGAGACAAGAAGAGCCCAATTTTCCTGAAACTCTGTCATTTAAACTTAATTGCACCAATAATGATGCACGCTTATTTTAATGGAGATTTTGATTATATAATTTTTAACAATTAGAATGTGGAAGAGAATGGTATAATTCAAAAGCTAATTATAAAGGATGCTAGTGAAAAAGTCAGAGAAGAAATCCCAGATTATTGCCCTGTTCTCCCCATGACCCCCAATGGAGATACCTCTGGATGTAGCAGGATTGCCCTGAGATTTCTCTTTGCCAGAGGTGTGTTCAGTGCTCAGGGAGCCCAAGGGAGGAGTGCACCTCCCCAGGACACAGAGGTAAAAATGAAACGGCCAGCGATCTGTAATAAAACAAAAGAGAACAAAGCATAAACACAAATGTGTTTACCCAGCTAGGCAGAATGGGAGACTCATTTACCTTCCCCAAATTTTTGTGATCCCATTTGCTACATGAGGATGGGGACACCCTCCCCAGGGGACTGTTGATGGCCTGAGCCCTCCAGGACATAGCTGGCACTCAGCGTGTGGCCATAATCGCCAGAGATAGGGGAGGGAAATCACCAGCAGAGAGGAGTGTGGTCATGTGATTATTGTCAAGAGGACTGAGAATAAGAATGTCCATATACAGGCTGAATCAGGTCCCCCAAAAGAGATGTGGAAGCTCTAATCCCCTGTACCTTTGTGTGACTTTGGAAGTAGGAGCTTTGCAGATGTAATCAAGTTAAGACGAGGTCATTAGGATGCACCTTAATCCAGTATGACTGTTGTCCTTCTAAGATGGCCATAGGAAGACAGAGACATAGGAACAAGATCATGTGAAGCAGAAACAGAGATTGGGGTGACGTATCCATGAGTCAAGGGACACCAACAGGGCACTGGCCAACACCAGAAGCTAAGAAAAAGGTAGACAACAGATTCTTCCCTAGAGCCTTCAGAGAGAGCATAGCCCTACGGGTTCCTTGATTTTAGACTTCTTGCCTCCAGAACTGTGCGTGAATAAGTGTCTGTTACTGAAAGCCATGCAGCTTGTAGAATGTCATCATGGCATCCGTAGGTAACTAACAGTCTATAATGCGCTTCACATGGTTGCTGCTTGGTTAGAGTCTGTCTCCTCCTCTTCCCCACCATCCACCTATTGTGTTTCCAATTGTCAAGGCTGATTGCTCCTGGAGGCCTTGGATTCCAGTCCTGGGGAGTTCTTTATGAATGGAGTGACAGTAGGCACAACGGTAGTGCCTGTACCATGGTTCACCAACCGGTGTTCCATGACTTCTCTTCCCCAACCAGTGTCATCGAAGTCTGGGTAATGGTTGCAAAATGCAAATCCCCCAAATGCTTTTCAGTCTATGTTTATTTATTTTTGAGAGAGAGACAGACTGTGAGTGGGGGAAGGGCAGAGAGAGAGGGGGGATACAGAATCCGAAGTGGGTTCCAGGCTCGGGGCCGTCAGCACAGAGCCCTATGCGGGGCTCGAATCCACAAACTGTGAGACCATGACCTGAGCCGGTCGGATGATTAACCAACTGAGCCACCCAGGTGGCCCACCCCATATTTTCAACATAAAGGCTAGAACCAATTCATGGCCTGTATGGTCTGGCCCTGCCCACCTCTCCACCCGGTTTCCCATCCCTCTCCTGTTCCAACCACACAAGGGGAGCATGGTGCAATTGAGGAATTGAATGGCCAGTCTCAGGCCCTTCCCACGTGATGCCCCACGTTGGAAATGGCCCCCACGTCTCCCTTGTCCCAGGCAGTGCCCAAACCATTCAGGCCAAACGTCACTTCCCTGGGGAAAACTAGACCAGACCGTGGTTTACCATTCATCATTGGCACGAGTACCTATATTTCATAATGTTTATTGTAATTCATATTGCATATTTATGAACTACAGTATTAATGGTTCTTAAGACCCCGCTAGATTAGGGGCGCCTGGGTGGCTCAGTCGGTTGAGTATCCAACTTCGGCTCAGGTCATGATCTCACGGTTCGTGGGTTCAAGCCCCACGTCAAGTTCTGTGCTGACAGTTCAGGGCCTGGAGCCTGCTTCAGATTCTGTGTCTCCCTCTCTCTCTGCCCCCCCCCCCGCCCCCGGCTCATGCTCTGTCTCTCTCTGCCTCTCAAAAATAAAGAAACCTAATTAAAAAAACTAAAAAAAAAAAAGACCCCACTAGATTAGAAACTCCAAGAAGACTGGAACTGTGTTTGCTAAGAATTGCAACTTAGTATTTAGCACAGCACCTGCCATTTAAAAGAGCTCAATATACACTGGGTGTTGTATGGAAACCAATTTGACAGTAAATTTCATATATTAAAAATAAATAAATAAATAAATAAAAATGCAATCTGAAAAAAATAAATAAATAAAAGAGCTCAATATACATTGGATGATGAGTGGATGGATGGAGGGATGATGGATGGGTGGGTGGGTAGAGTGAACAGATGGCTGGTAGATGAATGTCCTAACTAAAAGCAGAATAAGTCCTTGGTTCAGTCAGTTGGGCGTCTCCATTACTGAGGACTGAGAAGTACAGAGTGGTGAGTCTAGGCCTGACTCTGGCTTTGCCCGACTCTCTCAGATCCATGGTCAAACTGGCCTGGGACTCTCTCCCTCACCCTTTGGCATTTCTGTCCTGATTTCCATCCACATTCCCAGCTTAAGACCCATTGACCACCTCAACCTTGATGCCCTCTCCTTTCTAATAATCTTCCTGACAGCATTTTGTGGAGTGAATATAGTTTTGATGCTAACGGATCCAAAACCCAGTTTTCCAAAATACACACCATGTGATTTTGGTTGATTTACTTGTACTTCCTCAGTTTTCATAATAACTATGAAATTACATATTATCCCTTTTTGTAGATCATGAGAGATTACCTGTTTGAAAAAAAAAAAAATAGGGAAACTCTGTTTCAGAGAGCCCAAATGACTTTCTCAAGGTTAAAAAGGATTGAAGTTAAAATAACTGAGCTTTCCAACTAAGTCCAAAATCCTTTTTTTTTCCCTTTTTGATCACAGTTCATACATTTTTTCCCCTAAAATCCAGGATATGTTCCATTGTTCTGAAGGATTATGGCATATTCAGGCACACACACATTTGTTCCCAGTCTGAATTTAAGCCTTTCTTCATTACTGATGTTCAATTTAAATCCTCTGCTCCCACCTACTGAAGGAAACAAAAGGGATAAAATAATGAGGGATGTGGAACAAACGAAAAGAGATGTCATATCACAAGGAATCTTGATTACTCCACTTGAAAGTCTGTGCTATTGCAGAATGTGTGGGGGGAGCTTTGGAGGGAAGTATTCAAAAAATTAGCCGAGGTTAAATAATCAGTGTGAACGTACCCGAGCTGAACAGATTATAACATTCAAAGAGAAATTTCACACAGGATGGAGAAAAATGTTACAAAATTAAAATTAATGAGAGTAAGTTTGACATTCGTGTATTAGCTTGGATCAGAGCTAGATAACCATTTTCATTTTCCCTTCTCAACCTTTTTGTTCTGTATTCAGAATCAGCCCTAAATCAGAAGTTGTGAAACCAGGATGGCATGTTTGGAAAGGCTTGGATTCCGAGCCACGTAGAACTCCATTTCTCTTCTAACTTGGTCCACCTGTGCGTCGCTGTTTTCAGTCTCTGTTTCCTCGTCCTCTGTTTCCATCATGGTAAGAAGCCTCTGTCACAGGCTTGTTGGGAGAATATATTGCAGTTTAATGTATTGGAACAAATTGAACACAGAGTTTGTCCCTCAGTTGGGGGTCTCAGTGGCAAGCCATGGAAGATGGCTCTGGATGTTTACACAGAGAAAAGGTTTTTCAAAGGGTATTAGGTAGCCCACTTAATTTGGGGGGCGGGGGGGGGCTGGAAATTAAACTCATGTATAGATATCCAGAATTGTCCTAAACAAAGCCTGATGAAAAAATTACTGCTGCCTACAAAGAAGAAACTGCCCTTCTGCCTCCCACATCATCACTTCTGCCCCAGAATTCTAACCTCCAGCTTTTCAGAACACACAGGAAATGTCCTCACTGGAAATGAAGTTCTAAAACCTGACATCTCCCCAAAAATAAATAAAATAAAATAAAATAAAATAAAATAAAATAAAATAAAATAAAACAAAATAAAATAGTGAACTGAAGTGAAATGAAATAAAATAAAATAAAGTAAAATGAAGTGAAGTGAAATAAAACAAAGTGAAGTGAAGTAAAATGAAATGAAATGAAATGAAATAAAATAAAATAAAATAAAATAAAATAAACCATAGAGTCCACCTTGGGCAGGTGCCACCCACATGCCCCTTCGTTCTGCTCATTAGATCTTTATAGCAAAATACACACATGCCCCACCCCGGTCACTTAATTTCTGAAAGATCAAGAATAAAATGTCAGGCCAAAACAGTTGCGTACATTCTCTCTGGGTGTTTCCCTCTTTAGGGTCTGTCCCCCACTCACTAGACTATTAGCTCTGTGTGGTTATGACTGATTTGTGTGCCACTGCATCATCTGTGCCTATGGTTGTGACTAGAGAGGATGTTCGGTAAGTATTCGGTGAGGGAATAAACGATTATGGAGGGAAGGGCGATCAGTTATCCCTCCCAGGAGCCCTTCTCGGTCAGAGATGAGTAGGGCAGAGCCCCACAAAGTCTGAACTTCCATAAGAGACCAAGTAGGCGGCAGGGGTCGGGAGGAAAGTGGGGGGAAATGAAAGCAGCCTGCCCAAGAACTCAAGGCTCAGATGGGCCCGCCTGACAATGTAGAACCATCTTTCTCTCATCCACTAATGCGGTCCCTTTGGTGTAACTGCCAAAGCCAACAGGGAAACCATTTGCTTGAATTTTCCTCTCACCGACTCACATGGCTGGTGGTCTCCCTAGAGGAGAGCCCTGTGCAGAGCAAAGAAACCAGTGCTGAGAAAACCCAGAGCTGCCCCACCCGAAACCCACGTTCGCTGCCATGGATCCATCAAGTTCAGTGTAGATCAAGGATCTCTGGAGTCGGAAGAAAACTGACAGACTGTGTCACACAAGCATGAGAGCCCCGCTATAAACACGGCAGGGTCTAAGCTCAGCACACCTCCTGCCTCACCCAACCCCCAAAACTCAACACAGAAGGTACAGTGCCGTCTGAGGAAACCAGAACAGACGGGCTAACACATCCCAAGGTCACACAGCTCGTAGGAGTCAGGGCCAGGATCCCAACTCAAGCGTGTGACCACAGGACCCTCGAACAGGAGGAAAGAAATGGAGAAAAGCAAGGCGAAACTTTCCTTTCTTCCTCTTATCCTTCCTCCAAGTAATTCCAGCAAAGATTTATGAAGCTTTTGCATTCCCCCAGATAAGAACCAGCTGCTACAAAGAGGGGGAAAGAGAGAGAGAGAGAAAGAAATCAGAAAAAAATAATTCTTGGAGATTAAAATTTTTATTGCCAACATTTTTTTAAAAACCTCATAGGATGGTTGAAGATGATAACGTAGCAATGAAAATTGGAACAGTTATTGAATATAAATTGTAAAATGCAAAATGCAGCTCGGAATTATTGATTACCATCTTAATATACCCCAACCTATTGATCCGACAGGGCGCATTTGCAGGGTGGTCAGGAGAAGCGCTCAGTCACGGGCACCGTGCAGGCTCTGGGATGTCATTCGGCATCGCTACAGCACCTGAGCCCTGACGGCCTCTCAAATGCCCATGACTGAGCGAATGATGAAAAGTTTGCTATTCTTTTTTGTTTGTTTTTTTGTTTTTTTTTTTTTGAGAGAAGATAGAGAGACACAGAGAGAGTGCAAGCAGGGGAGAGGGGTGGAGGGAGAGAGAGAGAGAGCGAGAGAGAATCTTAAGCAGGCTTCATGCTCAGTGCGGACCCGGACACAGGACTCGATCCCACAACCCTGGGATCATGACCTGAGCTGAAATCAAGAGTTGGATGCTCAGCTGACTGAGCCAGGCACCCCTCAAGTCTGTTATTCTTTACTAGGGAATACCTTTTAGACATTTTTGCTAATTTTTTTAAGGAGGGTACAGATACATGTACTGATATGGAAACATATTCATTATATGCTTTTTTTGAAAAATGCAAATTGCTACAGTCCTTTTGTAATAAATCACAGGAATAGGTGCCTCAGTCGGTTAAGCATCCGACTCTTGGTTTTGGCTCAGGTCACGATATGACCGTTTCATGAGTTTAAGCCCCGCACAGCGCTCTGTACTGACAGTGTGGAGCCTGCTTGGGATTCTCTCTCTCCTTCACTCTCTCTCTGTTCCTCCCCTACTTGTGCACTCTCTCTCTTTCTCCCTCCCTGTCTCTCAAAATAAATAGATAGATAGACAGATCATCACAGTATATGTGTATGGGTGAATGTATATGGGTTGGGTAGGGCTGGAGAGGCATTCACCAACTGAATAACAGAACTTCCTAGAAGGGGCAATGGCAGTGAGGGAGAGGTAAGGAGAACAGCAAGCCAGAGAAGGGGACATTTCCCACGCTGGACTTCCAAGCTTGAGTTTAGCTTCAAAGAGTATGGGTCACTTTTGTAATTAAAAACGAAAAGAAAAGAAAAACCCTACAAGGCATGCCAAGCTCAGAGGGAGGACAGGGAGAAATCAAAGAAGAAAAACAGAACAATCGAAGAACCTGTGTACTCACAAACCCCAGACTCCGGTGGAGACGAAGATCTGCATTTCCACCCAGCCCCTGCCTACACCTGCAGAATCTCCAGAAACTTGAAACTTCATAGAGAAAAGGTTGGGTCCGAGCAGCTCTTGTGAAGGCAGGACTTTGTCATGAGCGACAGCGCAGGGATTTCCAGGAAGCCAGCCCCAGGCGCTCCCAGGCTCCCACCCCTCGACCACGCAGGGCCCATGCAGTCGAGGAGAGGGGACCCCTGTTTAAGAGAGAGATTGGACTGAATCACTTCCAAATCCTCCGGAGGCCCCTGACCTCATTGTGTCAAGCAAATCACTTAACCCCTATGACTGCGTATCAGTGTCCCGACACTGTAACAAAGTGTCACAAACCGGGAGGTTTGAAACCACAGAAATGTATTCTCTCACAGTTCAGGAGGTCAGAAGTAGGAAATCAAGGTATCAGCAGGGTCCATTCCTTCTGGAAGCTCCGGGGCAGAATCTGTTCCAGGCCCTTCTCCTCGCTTCTGGTGAAAGCCAGCGATCCTTGTGAGTCTTTGCTGATAGACGCGTCACCCCAGTCTCTGTCTCCGTCCTTATGTGGTGTTCTCCCTGTGTCTCTCTGTGTGTGGCCAAATTTCCCTGTTCGAGTCACTGGATTAGGACCCACCCTCCTGCTATGTGACCTCATCTGCAAGATCCCCCAGTTTCAAATAAAGTCACATTCACAAGTACCCAGTGGTAATGACTTGAACAAATCTTTTGTGGGGGACCCAGTTCTACCCACTACAGGGTTCAAGTCCCCACTCCCTAGTTAACTTCACAATATTTGCCACGATGGTAAATGAAATAAAATTATGACCGTGCAGACCATGAAATGTGGGTGTTCTTCTGAGCAGTAATAATGATCTCTGTCGCATTCAGATTCCAAATCCCCACCACGGAGGTCCTTCTATCACGCCAAGCTATGACCTCCTCTGATGTGCTTGGGGCCAGGGACACAGGAACAATAGAAGGCCCTAGGGAGGGAGGGGAAAGAGGTGGCCCCAGCTGGGGCTCCTGGCTGGAGGGGAGAATCCAGGGTCCTCCCAGGAGGCCCAGGTCCAGATGAGAGATCCTCTCAGACGCGGGGATTGGGCCAGCTCAGCCCTACCATCCTGGCTGGACCCTGGGAGTCCCGGTCCTGCCAGAATCTGTGCTCTGAGAATGCGAGCTCAGGCTGTCTCCTTCCCTTTTCTAACCACAAGACAGTTCTGGATGAGGCTCGGAAAAGTGTGGAAGGGTCTGGTTGTGGGTTTGGAAGCCTGGCTCCAAGTGACTGAATAATGGGAGGAGGGTTTGCCTTTTTTTTTTTTAAGGTTCATTCATTTTTGAGAGAGAGAGAGAGAAAGCATGAGTTCTGGGGGGGTAGTGAGAAAGAGGAGCGGAAGATCCCAAGCGGGCTCGGCACGGACAGCAACAAGCCCAAGGTGGGGATCCAACTCACAGACTGCGGGATCAGGACCTGAGCCAAAGTCGCACGCTCAACAGACTGGTCTTGCCTGTCTTAAGTGAGCCCTGCCCCTTCACTTCCTCAGACTCAGAGCCCCATCTGGCCCGTCCCCTCCACTGTCCGCATTGCTCCCCCTTCCTCTCCACTTCTTCCCAGGACCGGGTTGTCCAAGCTGCCCCTGCTGCTGCTTTACTGGCCATCCCCTTTCCGCTGTGGTTCTGCTGTCACCGCTGCTCTCTTCCCCTCCTCCCCAGGGACCTCGAGGGACCCAAGCAAACCCCTTCCCCCCACCCGCAGCCTGTCATCCTGAGCGCTTGGCCAGAAAGCACCCGCTGGCTTCGCCCAGGAGGCTGTCTCTGGCTGGGAGAACCACTCCCCTTCGCCCCTCTCCAAAGGCCGATGCTTTTGCAACTTCGTTTCATTAAAAAAAAAAAAAAAAATCCAAGCAACTGGCTCAAGGTCAGACTGCAAGGACGTTGTGAATCTGGGCTCCTAGCTCATTGTTCTAAAGACCCCCAAACCCATGCCCAGCTAGTGCCCGGCAGGACAGTTCTGGAAAACTTACATCGAGGTCTAGCTCTCTGGAGGGTTGCTCTGAGGGAACCCCGTTTCGGCACGGGTCGCCTTGGGGGTCTCTGCCACCCGAATCCCCTTTCCACCAGGCAGGGCTCTGGTCTACTTCCGTTCTCCAGCCACCGGAAGACTTTGACCCAAGGCAACTTTACAGTACCTTCAGGGGCTCTAAACACAGACTCACAAACAGAAGACTACAGCCAAGCCGTCAGGGGGAGGATGAAAGGCAAACAAGCAGACAGCGCCCAAGCGCACTGAGTCATAACGGATTATCCAAAGGGATGACTGCGCACGTCTGCACGCTCCAGCCCGCCGGCTCACCCCAGCGCACCCCCTCATACCCGCAGAATATGCAACGCCAAGTGTGAAGAGAAAGGATAAAAGGAACATCCCAGAATCGTGACTGAGCGGGCCACCAGCCCCAGAAAGGGCCACCGCGAGAAGCGTGCACAGGCTGTAGTGTTCGGAGAACAGAAGACTAAGCAGAGAGGGACGGCCCGGTGCGGAGCGCCCGCCCGGAGTGACAGGTGCAGCCCAGTCTCTCAGCGCTGCCCCTGTTCCAAGCCAGGCCGAGGATGCGAAAAGATTATCATTTAAATGTCACCATGCTTATGCCTTGTAACACAAAAACAAGAAACCCTTCGTCTTTGGAGTCAGGAAATAAAACGAGCAACCTTGATTTAAATTCAGTATGTGACACTTTTTGGGCTTTGAGACTTTGTGTGGAATCTTTAACCCATCTCTGCCTCCATGGTCTCCTATATAAAATGGAATTATTGGGGCACCTGGGTGGCTCGGGTCATGATCTCGCAGTTTGTGAGTTCGAGCCCCACGGGGGGCTCCGTGCTGACGGCTCGGAGCCTGGAGCCTGCTTCGCATTCTGTGTCTCCCTCTCTCTCTGCCCCTCTGCTGCTCATTCTCTCTCTCTCTCTCTCTCTCTCTCTCTCTCTCTCTCAAAAATAAATAAACATTACAAAAAAATTTTAATGGATTTAGCATGGCGATCTCCCAGAATCAGGTGGCCATTACTTGAGAGGGTTTAGGTAAAGCCCATGAAACACACTAATTAAGAATACATATAACAGTAAAAAAAATAAAAGTCATCAAGCACACTGTTTAGAGTCTACTTTGGTTTGATGTTTTTAAAAGAAAATTGGGCAGCGGGACGGTGGGGCTGGGTTTTAGGATTTGGTGTGGAAGTTACAGAAGCAGCTGTACTTAAACCAGATGGCCTGGGTTCCAACGCCCACTCCTGTCATTTTCTGTAGATATTAGGAAAGTTACCAAAAGATTCTGTGCCTCGGTTTCTCCATTTGTAAACGGTCTCGATAGCGTTGTAGTAGAGCCCGTTAACACAAAACGTGTTAAAATAGGTGTGCCTGTTTTAACTGCCCAGGCAGTTGAGCGTCTGACTCTTGATTTTGGCTCAGGTCATGATCTCGCGGTTCATGGGATTGAGCCCTGACCCTGGCTCCGTGCTGACAGAGCAGAGACTGCTCGGAATTTTCTTTCTGTCTCTCCCTCTCTCTCTGCCCCTCCCCCACTCATGTTCTCTCTCAAAATAAATACAGAAACATTAAAAAAAATACATGTTAACATAAAACACTTAGGATAGTGCCTGGAACATTGTCCCCATCATATACATATTAGCGATTCTTTTTAGTACACCCATTAAATGGCTTATTCCTTTTTTTGTTTTTTACATTTTGTTGTTAAGTAATCTCTGTATGCAGTGTGGGGCTTGAATTCACAACCCCAAGTTCAAGAGTCGCATGCTTCACTGACTGAGCCAGCCAGGTGCCCCTAAATGGTTTGTTCCTAATCCAGTTCGGACTCGGGTGGGCTTTACAAAGATAAGCCTGACGTTCAGATATTGTTCAGAGTCGCTGTCTATAAATGCCACGAATTGAGCATATTGCATACGTTTTATTTCTCGGATATAGGGATTTCCATGCACTAATTCAGAGACAAAGTGGTGTCTTCCTTGACTTCACTGCAAGACTTTCTGACTTTGGAAACTGTAAGGTGAAACTCACTGCTTAGTTCTGAACGTGTGTGTGCCCCCCAAAATTCATATGTTGAAATTCTGTGTGATGATATTTGGAGGTGGGGACCTTGGAATGTCATGAACACGGATCTCCCATGAATGTGATGAGTGCCCTCATGAAGGGGGCTCCCTTCACCCTTCCACCATGAAAAAGGACCCCCAGTGAGAAGCCAGAGGTCTACAACCCAGGGGGTCACCAGAACCCCACCATGCTGGCGTCTGACCTTGGACTTCAGCCTCCAGAACTCTGAGGAACAAATTTCTATTTATAAGCTACCCATCTATGTATGGTATTTTGTTAAAGCAGCCTGAAAGGACTCAGGTGTGCATCAGAAAGTAAGGTATCCAGTCACTTCAGCGTAACCTCATTTTTTTTTTAATTTTTTTTTAACGTTTATTTATTTTTGAGACAGAGAGAGACAGAGCATGAACGGGGGAGGGGCAGAGAGAGAGGGAGACACAGAATCTGAAACAGGCTCCAGGCTCTGAGCGGTCAGTACAGAGCCCAGCGCGGGGCTCGAACTCACATACCGCGAGATCATGACCTGAGCCGAAGTCGGACGCTTAACCGACTGAGCCACCCAGGTGCCCCAGTAACCTCATTTTTTTATGATCAGTTTTATGAACCACCTTCTGTATGCCAAGGGTCAAGCTGGGTGCTGTAGTCAGTCTGTCATTTGTATCTCAAAACCTACCCATTGAGGAAACAGTTCACTTAACCTCAAAATATCAGATGGGCTGCCCAAACCTATATAAGTTTCAACCACTGAAAAGCTCAGCTCTAAGCTGAGTTCTGTTTTAGTTTTTTTTAAGTTTATTTATTTATTTTGAGAGAGACAGAGATGGTGTGAGCCCGAGTCAGGGCTCAAACTCATGAAACTGTCAGATCAAGACCTGAGCCAAAACCAAGAGTTGGACACTTAACCGACTGAGCCACCCGGGCCCCCTTATTTATTTAAGTTTTTTTTTTCCAAAGTAAGTTCCAGTTCAGCATCCCTTCTTTCCCCTTTTTAAGAGGTTTAATTGGAGCACCTGGTGGCTCAGTCAGTTGAGCATCCAGCTTCGGCTTGGGTCATGGTCTCACTATTATGAATTCAAGCCCCACATCAGGTTCTCTTCTGTCAGTGCAGAGCCTGCTCTGGATCCTCTGTCCCCCTCTCTCTGCCCTCCACCCTCCCCCCGCTTGTGTGCTCTCTCTCAAAAATGAATAAACATTAAAAAAAGAGAGAGCGATTTAATTAACTTGGCCAAGTGTCGTTGACCCTCTGCTGATCTTAAGTGACAGGTGACTTAGACCTGGTCTTACCGTCTTATTCCTCCTTATGTTGCAACATCAGTGGGCACTTTTCTCTACCGGCTCCCTAAGTTATGTTTTCAAGTTGGAGAGAAGAATCTGACTATTCACCAGCATTTCTGGAGCCACATCACATGTGTAGTGCCTGGTTTTATGAAGAAATAACCCAGTTTTAGAAATCTGTCGAGAGAATAGGTTGGAATTCTTTTTAAAGGTAGGTAACACTTTGCTCAAATAAAGCCAATTCATGGAAAGTTTTGAAGTTCCTTTTGAGAGTATTTTTAGAGCATTTTTTTTTTCAGTGCCTCACACTCATGAGAGGCTGCATGGCATATTTAGAACACAAGGGATCATCTAATAAGGGCACGGAGTCATACAGAACTGAGTTTAAATCCCAGTCCTCCAATGGAATCAAGTCACAGATATCAGGGAGGAAATTAAATTCTCCGGGTGTTTTACGGGTTGGCCTGGGGTCTGACCCAATGTGGCATTGCTCGGGCGGGACCAACGCGGGTGAGGACCTGACCTGTAACCCTGGACAAGTAACCCTGGCCTGTAACCCTGGACCTGACCTCTCCGAGCTACTCAGTGTTTGCATTTCCGTACTGACAAAAATAGTGCCCGAGAGGAGAGCGAAGGGTGCCCCTCAAATGTCAGCTCTCCATCCTCCCCAAAACAGAATGAAAAATCTTCCGATCTGCACCTGGCGGTTAGGCTACATGCAAGTATTTCCCCCGGCTCTGGCCCCCTTGCCGGGGAAGTTGCATACACAAGCAAATGTGCTTTGGCAAGGCGGAATGTTTTTTCAGCTGAAATGGTGGTGGTTCAATTAGCTTTAGCAGTTTGCAGAGAACATTCATTGAAAACACTGAAAAGCAAACATTGGCAAAATGGAAAGTTACTTCCGAGCTCGCTCTGGAGATATTTTAAACACTGAGAGAAACTCAACAGAAAAAGAGCTGTAAGACAGACTCCTGGTCCGACCAAAGTGGAAGTAGCCTCAGATCGAAGGAGTTCACGGGCAGACGAGGACTTTTGCCCCTTGGGTTGGTCATCACGTGGTCCCGTTCGTCGCGATGCAAGGTTCCAGGTCCGGGCCATCGGTCATCATTGCTTATTTTTCCATTTAATATTTATCTCATTCTTCCTACCTTTATGTGAAGCGGTCGGTTCCCTCCCCTCTTTTCTGGACCACGAGCCACCTGAAGGCTAAGAAACTGAGGGGCCCTGAGCAGTGGGCCAAAAGAAAGCAGGAGTTCCAAGCCCAGGGGTGAGTCAAGAGCTGGCGATATTAGCCATATGGCAGGGCTGGGCTGGCGTCATGGACAGCGGGGTTTCAGCCCGAGCTCCAACACGTGGAAAAGTCGCCAATCACCTCTGACCCTCAGATCTTCACCTATGAAATGAGACTTGGGTCTGCTAGTTGGGACGCTACTTTCAGAGTTGAGGTGCAGTATTTCAAGGTAAGAGCTAGACACTCAATTCCTGCTGGTTTTCCTTCCTCTCCAATAACCACATGATGTACATGGACAGTGAAGGGAGTCCGTGATAAGAAGAGAAAATCAAAGGGACTTCTATTAGGCGCCTACCGTGTGTAGGCCCTTCAGTGCCCCAGGCAAGGGAAGTGACGGGCTCACTGCCGGGTTCCTGCAATGGCCCACCCTGTGTCTGCATGACCCTGAGTGTGAGTGACTCCTTCAACATGGCGTTGCCACCCTGGTGCCTGTCCTCCCTGCTGTCTTCCGGCTCCTGTCTTCGGGTCCCGCAAAACAAATACCACAGACCGGGTGGCTCACAACACAAATTATTCTCTTACAGATTTGGAGGCTAGAAGCCCACGATGAAGGTGTCACCGAGTCCTGCTCCCTCCGAAGGCTGGAGGGGAGAATCCGTTCCCTGCGTCTTCTAGCTTCTGGTGGCCTCAGGTGTTCATTGACTGTGGCTGCCTTACTCCCACTCTGCCTCTGTCTTCACGTGACCTTCCCCTCTTTCTCTGTGCATCTGTCCTTCATCTCATATAAGAACATTTGCCATTGGAATTAAGAATAAGCTGGAAACTCTGAGATGATCTTATCTGGAGGCCCTTAATTACATCTGAAACGATTCTTTTCCACTCAGAGTTTCTGGGGACCAGAACAGGTTGATGCATGTTGGGGGCTGGGGAGGGGGGGCTACAACTCATTACCATCCTCTTTATTCCTCTAACCTCCTCCTCAAACTCTTTTTCTGAATTCCTTGCTCTGCAGCGAGGAAGGTGCCCATCACCCATGTTTGGTAAGAACAGAAACAGGGAGCCCAGCTGAGGTGGCGAACATATACATTTTGACAGATGAGAACACTCACAGAACCGTATGGTTCTCATTTGTAGTTAGAGCACCCTTCAAAAGTGCAGTTGGTTCATTTTAAGCTACCAACTCAGTGAGGACAGGAACTGGCCATTCTTCAAAGCATTGGCTCTAGTCTTGTGGCTCACTGATGCTCAGGAAGTGTGCCTTAAATCCATGGATGGAGAAGGGTTGGAAAAGTAACATACCCCCGTGACACACCATCTAAGGGCTTGCACACTCACCTGCCTGGTGTAGATCGACAAGAACACCCTAGAGTGAGAACTGGACTAGAAATCAGAAGAAAAAGATTCTGATCCTGTTTCCAAGTCCAAGTTTTTGCATCTGTAAAATGGGGAATTCATTACTGTCATTCCCAGAGTTCATCATTAGTATTGATGAATACACCCTAAGTCATTGGTTCTTGCCAAAAATACAGTGAGGTCAAGGTTGGGAAAGGTACAAATAAGCCTGTTTGATAGACTTGAGCCAACTTGTTTTGCACAATATCCAGACATTTGAATCTTTCCTTCTGCTGCCAGAAGGCACTGGATAAAGGGAGATGGGGAGCCAGGGCCACCAGGCCTGCGAATCAGGCCAGGAGCCAAAGCCCCTTTTTTTCTCTGCAGCCAAGTTCCTTCCTCCTGCCTTGTTTTCTGGTGGTGTGTGTAATACCAGCACCTGGTGAGATGCAATTAAAACGTGCGTCCTGGAGCGTGAGTGCCTTTACATTCTAATTACAGGTTAATAGAACGGACCCAGAGAGATCGCCTAATTGATCTTGAAAGGAGATGCATATGTTTCACGATCCTCCAATAAAGGAGCTCTGTTCCCTTCAGGAGGATAGGAGTTAAAAAGGAGGCTACGTTCAGGTAAGGGATTCATTTCTGAAGGAATACATACCGTCAACATCAAGTGCACCAAGAGTTAGGGTCTACCATATGTGTGTTCCATTCCAACACGTGACCGCTGGTATTGTGAAAATCTTTCTCTCTCCCACCTGAAATACACACATTTCACATTCATTTTATCATCGATTCAGCACATAATTACCGACCGAGTACGTTCAATTGCAGCTATGAGCAGAAACCAATTATTTAATATGTCAGGGTCACCCGAATCCCCGATCGGGACTCTCCTGATCTGTCGCAATTACCTCTTAAATGATGCCTCTTACCCAAATTTCTCCCAGTTTCTAATCTGAACACCACGATACGGGGACAGTGAACATTTCAGTCTCCTGGTTCTCTTCTCCTGATTTCACAGCATGGGAGGTCCTCACTGCTTTCTGAGAATGAACTCAAAACTCCTCAGCCCGGCCTCTGAGATCTGCTGAGAGGTCTTGACGAGGTCCTTTTGAATGTCTTAATCCCATGCCACTGCTGGACCACATCATCTCTCGTATTCTCTTTACTACCTTCACCTCTCAGATAGTGGTTCTCAGACTAGGGCTATCTGTACCGCCTGCAGCAGAATCACCAAGCTGCTTGGTAAAAAGGTAAATCTTGGCCTCTCAGCCACACAGGCTGAATCTGAACCTCTGATGGTAGATCCCTGATGATGCCTTTATTTTTTTTTAATTTAATGTTTATTTCTGAGGGGGGGGGAAAGAGAGAGAGCTTGAGAGGGGGAGGAGCAGAGAGAGAGGGAGGCACAGAATCCAAAGCAGGCTCCAGGCTCCAAGCTGTCAGCACAGAGCCCGATGCAGGGCTTAAACTCATGAGCTGCGAGATCATGACCTGAGCCGAAGTCAGACGGTTAACCAACTGAGCCACCCAGGTGCCTCTATGCTTTTTCTTTTAATGTGTATTTATTTCTTTTGAGAAAGAGCATGCACACGAGAGGCGGAGGGGCAGAGAGGGAGAGAGAGAATCCCAAGCAGGCTCAAAGTTGTCAGGGCAGAGCCCAATATGGGGCTCGATCCCACGAACTGTGAGATAATGACCTAAGCAGAAATCAAGAGTCAGGGGCTTAACTCACTAAGCCACTGAGGCTCGCCCCAAGGATGCCTTTTGATGAAGATTTCTAGGCAGTTCTGACGCCATCACAGTATGAAAAGCTGTGCTCTAGGAATATGAAGCATTCAGCTAAATTCTGAACGCTGCGCTCTGTTTCTCACCTCTGTAAATGGGCTGGCACTGGTTTTTCTTCAGGATCCCTTTCCCCTCTTCTCTTCTCAGTGAGTCCTGCTCATCTTCCGAGTCTACTCAAACACCACCTCTTGGGGGAAAATTTCTACTGCCTTCCATTTAGCACCTGCATGAGTCTCTCCCCTCCGGTACCCTGAGCCCTTGCTCTCCATTTGCACTCACGATGTTTTATTGCAGATTCATTTTCTTCACCACATCTCCAATTTCTTGCTGAGAAAAAAAATGGCTTCTTTGTCTCAACATTTTTGGTTGGGAGCGCAGTGCTTATAACACTGACCTATCCCACAGGATCCGTTTTCCTTAAAATTAGGATGATGACAAAATAAATATGAGGTGGAAATAGAGAGAGCCGGGTTTGAAAATCAATTCAAAAACTACCGTTTATTTGTTTTTGTTTTTGTTTTTGTTTTGAGAATGCTGTGCAAGCCGCCATTTCCCCATAAAATTTGATCGATGTAACATATCTGTAATAGATTTATTTCATTAATGGCCCTAAGTTTTCATCCTCCAAGTATCTACACCCTCCACCTCTTGACGTTGAAGTTCCTCACTGAAGATGGAGAATCTGGTCCCCCAAGTTTGTGAATCTGGACGGGCCTAGTGAGACGCTCTGGCCAACGAGGTGTGAAAAAGCGTCATGCAAATGGAGGCTTCAAAGAGCTCCTGCGGGGCTCCTGGAGGGCTCACTCGGTGAAGCCTCCGACTTCGGCTCAGGTCACGATCTCGCGGTTTGTGGGTTCGAGCCCCGCGACGGGCTCTGGGCTGACGGGCTCAGAGCATGGAACCTGCTTCCCATTCTGCCCCCTTCTCTCTCTGCCCCTCTCCTGCTCCTGCTCTCAAAAAGAGATAACATGAAAAAATTATTATCACGAAGACGTGAAACCACTGAGTTGTCCTAAAGATTAAGTGGACTGTATTCGAGCATCGTTACTTCAGCAGTTGGTATCCTCGGAGTTCTTAATGCAAGGTAGTTATGATCGCAAAGAGGGACATCGCACCAGGCTGTTTTTCAGGAAGGCATCTTTGGGAACTTGACTCACAGTCAACGTCCCTTTCTTCTTGGTTTTGTTCCTTCCTCTTGGCCAATGGCATAAAAGAGGCCCCGAATTTCCGGTAACTTTTTGTGTCAAGGAAGTGGGAGGCTACACTTAAACACTCCCTTCTTGGAAGTCCAGTGGAGCTTTCAAATCACCACGTTCTATAGATCCTCTACCGTTCTTCATGAAAGGGCTCATCATGAATTCACAGATGTCTGTTAAGCCAACTGTACATTTTTTTAAGTTTATTTATTTATCTTTTAGAGAGAGAGAGAGAGAGAGAGAGAGAGAAGGTGCAGGGGAGGGGCAGAGAGACAGGGAGAGGGAGAATCCCAAGCCAGCTCTGCGCTGTTGGCACAGGGTCCGACGCCAGGCTTGAACTCACAAACTGTGAGATCGTGACCTGGACTGAAACCAAGAGTCAGACGTTTAACCACCTGAGCCACCCAGGCGCCCCACCAATAGTACCTTTTAATGTCCTGGGGGGAGGGAAGAAAACAGATCAGACAGAGTCCTCACCCTTTGAAGCAAACAGAGTTTTGATATACTGATGACTCCACTCAGTCATTCATTTTTTTCTTATTTTATTCATTAATTCATTGAGCACCATTCCGTACTGGCACTAAGATAGGTGTACTTATCAGCTTTTCAAGAGAATGTTAAAGAAATTCAGATTTTCAGGTGGAACTTCCAGATTTTGAAATCTTGACATCGAATTGAAAAAAAAAAAAAATGAAAGCTCTGTGTGTGTCAAACAGAAAAGTCAGGGGCCACTGTTTGAGATACGGCTTTGTAGCTCTTGTAGCCCCCACTGAAATTATCCATGTGCATTTTTTCTTCCCTTTTAGATTATGAATTCATTTGAGATAGGACCCATGCGTTCATCTTGGTGTCTCCCAGGCGATCTGCATGATGCTTTCAAGTAGGAGGCCTCTATGCATCTTTATGAATTTCACCGCTGACACACAAGTGTCTGTATTGTGGGAGTTACAACGTGGTCACAGAGACGAGACAGACAAGACACGTTCACAAATAACTATTACATGTTAGTAACTATGATGAAGGCAGCAGCCATAGTTACTGCCGTTTTCTGAGCCTCTGCTGTGTGCCAGGCGCTGTACGGTCTGGAGATGTGCTGCCTGGGAGAGTCCCCACACAGCTAGTCTGCAGAATGCCGGAACCAGATGGCACCTCTCTGAGTGCCCTTACAAGTTCTTGTCTTCCGAGGTCACGTGTCCAAAAAGTTTACATCAGATGCCTTATACCACTCACTCCATAAAACTGAGACGCAACCATCGACCACCGAATGACTTCACTTCCTGTTCAATTCTTGCTCTGTTTTCCTGCCCGTGCTGGATTCTGGACCTCACTTGTGTCTCCTGGTTGATTTACTCTCATACAACTCAAGCATCCCGCTTTGGTTCTTCTTTGGCTCTGCAAAGTAATCACAAAACACCTACTATTAAGAGTTTACTGAAGATTTGAGATGACAAGTAAGGATTTCACTGAATACACCACAGAACAAGATTTCTAAAAGAATATTTGGACATACTCTTTTTGACGTCTCTTTGCCTGGCATGTTATTGGGTAAATCTCCCTGGCTTCTTCTCATTCCTGATTACTTTCTACCGTGTTGCACAGGGGCCTCCTCTCTCAAGACCATTTCAAGTATCTTGAGCTCTGTCACCCCTACCACATATTTACCAGTGTCTCTAGTTGCCCCAGGAACCTCTAATCCTTACCAAGTTTTTAGCAGAATAAATCACTTCTTATGAGGGTTAATTTTATGGGTCAACTCTTCTGGGCTAGAGTGTCTATTCTTTAGTCAAGCACTAGTCTAAATGTTGCTCTGAAAATATTTTTTAGATGTGATTGACACTGAATTCAGTAGACTTTGCGTAAAGCAGATGAGCCTCCATAATGTGGGTGGGCCTTGTCCAATCAGTGGATGGCATTGAGAGAAAAGACTGAACTCCCCAATGAGGAAGAAATTCAGCCTCCATCCGGCCCTTGGGCTGAAGACTACAATAACAAGTCTTGGCAAGTATCTCCAGTCTGCCTCCCTGAAGACTTTACACTTGCCAAGCCCATAATCCACATGAGCCAATTCTTTTAAAAAAATTCTCTCTACATATATAGTTTTCTGTGTGTGTGTGTGTGTGTGTGTTCATGTGCATCTTATTATTTCTGTTTCTCTAGAGAAACCTGATTCTTTTGTCTTTACTGTTCTCTCTTGACATTGCCGTGAGGCACAGGAGTTCGTCAATTGGGTTATCAAGGCATATTGACAAATATAGCCAACAAACCCTAAAGATATTTTTCTAATTCCTAAGAAAGCAGAACAAAGCATAGACAAATGCGTTCTAACATTTTCCTTCCTGAATTGAGTTTAGTTTTCCTTTTGTTTGTTGATTTGTAAAGGGGAAAAAAGGAAAATCGGAAACATTGGATTATTTCCTCCAAGCTATTAAATGATTCATCTGGACCTATGAATTTCAAAGTTCATGTCCCTCATTGGGACCGTTGTCCCGATAATGTCAGAAGAACTAAGAAAGAAGCCTATCTTGCATCCTGGCTCAGTCAGGGGAAACCTCCACTGTGAGATGCAGACAAGGGGACCCTGAATGGTTGTCCATTCCAAGGATGGTGGGTGGATGATGGCAGGAGAAAAGACAGGTAAGTGAAGAAGTAAAAGGTTTATTTGAGGGAATACAGAATAAAGCAATCTGGCTGGGAATACCTGGGAACACCATTAGCACAGTCTTGCAAGACAGAAGGGGCACAGTTATGGAAGAACAGGAGTGCCAGGATGGTACCTCAGTGAAACACTGACACAGACAACTATAGGATTCAAATCTTAACTGCCTGGCATATAGCATCCCAGGCCCCCTAACCCCAGCACTACCTAGAAGAAATGCAATGAAGGGCCTTAATTGCACAGAAATCAAGACGATGACAAAGACATAACTCATAATTTGCAGCCCCTCTCGCATATTAAGCAACCTGCAAAGCATATCAACTTGAAGGTCGTTTTTCGAACAAGAGACACTTGGCAAAGTTAAATTTGTTTTCTCTAAAGCGTCGGAAAGACTCTGTGTACATGTGTTACTCTCCGTGGTCCTGAAGTTGCTGCTGAGGAGGATCTGCCTAGACGTGAGGAAGACTTCAATTGCGTTCTGTCCACCCAGAATGGCCCCCTCCTGCAAGAGCCACCTGAGACCCAGAGCAGCATTTGCTTTCTTAAGCTAGAAGCTTTGGTCCTGGAAGATGTCCTCCTCTGCTTGGAGTCCTCAGGGCTTCCTGCGTCTCTTAAAGATGAGACCCATGAAGCAGACAGGAAGCAGAAAGGGCAGGGTCATCCAAGTCATGGAAAAGACATTGTGGGTCTGCATCCTGACATTTTCCTTGAGCCTAGTCATCATCAGCCCATCAGCTTCCCATGCATACTGTGCTCACTTCTCCTCCCCACCCCTAAAGCCCCACTAAATATTGCACAGGCTGATCCCTCTGCCTGAAATACCCTTACTTCCCCTCCGCTCTTCTTTCCCATCCATTTCCTACCCATCATTCAGATTTGGTTAGAATCTGAAAATATTTCATGGTGGTTAGACCTGGGCAAGCCTGTGGGATAACACTCTCATGGCAGCCAATATACGTCATTTCTTATCTCTGGTGTCCCTTGGGGCCCTCACACACACCTATCTCCGTCTGACTTCTTACATTTCCTTCAGGCCACCTGAAGTGCTACCTGCTACCTGCTGCCTCCATCCCCACCCACGTCCCACATTGACTATTATGGCTACTTCTACCTTGACTCCCTTACCTGGGGTCCTTACATCACACACTGTGGGAGACAGATGTTTTAGTCTGTTCAGGCAGCTAGAACAGGATAGCAGAAACTAGGCAGTTAATAAACAACAGAAATCCATTTCTCACAGCTCTGGACAGTGGTAAGTCCAAGATCAAGGCAAATTTAGTGTCAGATCTGAGCCTCCCTTCCTGGATTATAGACTCTGTCTCCCTGTGTCTTCATAGGTCAGATGAGGCAATGAGCTCTGTGGGGTCTCTTTTATAAGGGTGCTAATCCCATTCATGAGGGCTCCACACTCATGACCTAATTGCCTCCCAAAGCCCCTACTTCCCAATGCCACCACATTGGGGAAATGGGTTTCAACATATAAATTATGCAGATAAAACAAATATTCATCTATAGCAACTGAATAATGACAACCCCCCAAAAGATGTCCTCATCCAAATTGCCAGAACCTTTGAATTTGTTACCATAAGGGGCAAAAAGGGGCTGCACAGATGTGTTAAGTTAAAGATCTTAAGATAGAGAGATGATCCTGAATGTTCCCAGAGAGTTAATGCAAACACTCACCATGCGAACAAAGCAAATGACATGCAGTGACCCAACGGAGTGATGTGCTGTAAAGATGAGGGAAGATACCTTGAGCCAAAGAACACCGGGTGCCTCCGGAAGCTGAAAGAAGCAACAGAGTTTCTCCCTGTTGCCTCCAAAAGAAACGCCTTTCGACTTTAGCCCAGTGCAACTGCGCTGCACTTGAACCTCCAGAATGGGCAGATAATAATTTTGTGTTGTTGTAAGCTCCTACAGAGTGTGTGGTAATGAGCCGCAGCAGAGACAGGAAACCTATGCACACAGCCTGGTGTCATGGTAATAAAACTTCTCCCCCCTGTCATAAGGTCAGTCTGCTCAAGGACAAGGAGCTGGCCTTAGTCACTTTTGTATCCTGAGTTCGGGTCACAAAGTAAACACAAGAAATACATTTTTTTTTCACTAAATCAATGCATAAATGAATGAATCACTCAGTCAACCAAATTTACTCTTACGGATTTTTTTTTCTTTTGCTTATTTAACTTCTAAACATTTGAGTGTTTTATTAAAATGTGAGAGGGAAGGGGGGGGCCTGGGTGGCTTGGTCGGTTGAGCATCCGACTTCGGCTCAGGTCACGATCTCACGGTCCGTGAGTTCGAGCCCCGCGTCCGGCTCTGTGCTGACAGCTCAGAGCCTGGAGCCTGTTTCAGATTCTGTGTCTCCCTCTCTCTCTGCCTCTCCCCTGTTCATGCTCTGTCTCTCTCTGTCTCAAAAATAAATACATGTTAAAAAAAATTTTTAAAAAAATGTGAGAGGGAGAAGTGCACAAATCATCGGGGGGGGGGGGGGTTGATGAATTGATGCAAAGTGGAAACTTCCAGCTAACTGACACCCAGCTCAAGAAACAGGCCCTTACCAGTGCCTCCAGAAGACCCTTCAGTGACCCCTCCCACTCCCCGCCAATTTGTACCACAACGTGCCTCTTTTTCAAATATCGCATTCACATGGTGAAGCATTCACGTGTTCAAAAAATATACACAGTGAAAAGTTAAGTTGTTTTTGACCTTTTCTCTGCCGATTCTCCCCAGAGGCAATCATATTCACAATGTATTGTGAATCCATTCCGAGATATCTTTTGTGTATGTCAGTGTAGACCTTTTGGTTTTTGAATCACTTTCTGCAGAAAGGTTGTCTCTAGGTTAACATTACCTTTAAGTTTTGCTGGAAGAAGGTATGTTAAAGTTAAGCATTTTGAGTGCTAACACATGCGGTGGCATTTTCAAGAAAAAATGATCTCACCTAGCAGCTAACATGCCCACATTGCTTTGCTCACTGGCCTAATGTCCATCTCTGGTCCATCCCTCCCGCCTGGTTCACCTGCTCTAGGATGGGAGAAAAGGGACTTTACCATGGCTGGAAAGAAAGCAGCTCTTGAAGAGAGCCATGAGTAATAGCTCCTTGGAGGAGGAGTTGGCACCCAGCTGCCAAAATCTGCCTTCTGTTTAAACACAGGCATGCGGTTCACTGGGAGTGGAAGTGTGTGCATCAGGTATCTGATTTCAACTGCACGGCAGAGTTGTCTGCTTCCTGGAAAAGGCCAGATGTAAGTGAGAACCTCTTTGGGATTGTAGTCGTACAAATGCCATGGCAGCATGTTAGCTGATCGAAGACCCAGCCAGTGCAATTCTGTTCCCTTCACTGCCTGGGAAGAGCAAGCCGCTCCCATCCCTTATTCTGGTACCCTGAAAATCATCTTCCCCCAGAAGTCACTTCCATACCCCAACAAGACAAAAGAGCCACAGAAGAAGCATGGGTTTTGAAGTCAGGGCATGTGAGTCCAAATCTCCCACGTAAAAACCCCGTGACCTTGGGAAGGTCACTTAGTCACAGAATCTCATAATGTGCACAGAGGAAGGAAAATGATGACCAGTGAGTTAAGGACACTAAAAAAAGAAATGGCAGTTCAGCCCCCAAGGATTTTGCACCAGAAAATTTAAGAAAATTTCTTTAAAAACTCACCTACTTCTTCTGTATCAGCTTTCCTACAAACATTATCACCATCACTCCAAGTTTCCAGGGAACATTTGCAAAACTTGGGATCATCTTTAATTCCTTCTTCCCTTTGACTTCTCTCAACTGATCAATCACCAGGTCCCCCCCTCGCCCTTCCCCACCCCACCACCATCCCTCTTTACTATCTTTCATCACCAGGTCCCCTGTTCCTGCCCCAACTCAGGCATAGCTTTCATCTGGTCAGTGGTTCTCAGCCATGGGCAGTTTTACCCTCAAGGGCACAGGTGGCAATGTCTGAAGACATCTGGTTGTCATGACCAGACGTATAGGTGTTGTTAAATATCCTACAATAAAAACAGCTGCCCAACAACAAAGCATGATCTGATCCAAATGTCAATAGTACCAAGGTTGAAAAACACTGGTCTGTTTCTCATCCAAATCTCCTTCCCTTTCCCTCTCCCAGACTAATCTTCCAAAAATTTTCTCTTGTGAACTATAACTCATAATGACTCTGTCTGTGTCCTCTGAAAGAACGGGTACTTTGTTTACCCGTAGCAAAATAAAATTAATACCAATAATAATTAATCTTTTTGAGAAAGAAATATTGTGCTAGCAATGGTATATTTAACTCACATTATCTTCAAAAGAGTGCTATTCAAATTAAATTCAGGTTTTTGTTAGCTCTGGTATTGTAAGATGGCTTTCTTTTTTTTTTTCTTCTAATGTTTATTTTTGGGAGAAAGACAGAGAGAGTCCAAGAAGGTGAGGAGCAGAGAGAGAGGGAGACACAGAGTCCGAAGCAGGCTCCAGGCTCTGAACTGTCAGCACAGAGCCCGCGACATGGGGCTCAAACCCACGAACTGTGAGATCATGACCTGAGCCAAAGTCAGATGCTTAGCCAACTGAGCCACTCAGGTGCCCCTAAGCTGGCTTTCTTTCGTTGAACTTTGGACACAGGAGCCACTCAGTAAAAATTTGTTGAGCAATGAGAGTTAACGTCAAACGGACCTGCTAAAATTTGTTGAGTTTCTTATATAACAGGATCTCCCTTGTATTACTTCATTTTATAATCAAAGCCAAATGTTTGTCCCTGTGACAGGAATAAAACGCAAGTGTCCTACTTGTTCATGGTTGGTCAGGTTCTCATATGGTTTAGCGCCCGTGGGAGGACAGACATTAGAATGAAATAAAACCATGTTTTTTTTTATTATTCCACGATGAAAGAAATTCTGTGGGGCCAAGGACTCTAGATGTGAATGCATCTTCCAGACTCTTTCTCCCACGCCTTCACTGAAAAAGAATATCTGAGAATTGGCAGTCTTGGATCTTCAAAGAATCTCTCTCTTATCCACTGGAGTGTATGAAACTTATCAAGGTTTCCAGTGGAATACCCACATCTTGCTCATGCAGTCTTATTAGGATGACCTCGCCAACACTGTGGACTAGTGCGATGTTCTACAGAATGTCCAGCTGGTCCTGGACTTTTCACGCTATGACCAGGCATTACAACAGAGATTGGGAGAGTTAGCATAACCCTGGGGCAGGGCAGCACACGAATACTATTGTCCAGTCCAGGTGACTGTGACTCTTTCTCAACTTCTTTCTGACAAAGATAAGAATGGTTTTTGCCAAATTGATTCTCAGGTACCATGTACCTGGAGATGTGCCAATCTGCTCTAGTAAAGATCGCACATGTGGCCCAGTAGTCATAATTTTGCACTACTGCTTGGATGAGTTAACCAGAATCTGCTATCACTGTCCAGGATCTGTCTGGGTTTTCATAGGAATGAGTCTGAGCAATTGAACTATGAAATAGTAGGGACCATCACCCCTATGTCTTTTAAGTATCGAAGGGCAATGATAATTTCTGTCAACCCCTGATAGGCTATTTTTTTCTATGTACTGTTTCAGCCATGGAGTGGCAGCTTCAGAGACTTCCACTTGGCATTCCCCATTACAAAAGCTCTTGCCCCAAAAGCCAAGGTATCAATATGGAAATTATGGCAACTTGCCAACAACATTGTATTTGTCTGCTCAGGCTGTCATAGAAGAGTACCACAGACTTGGTGGCTTAAACAATAGAAATTTGTTTTTGTGCAGTTCTGGAAGCTTTAAGTCTGACATCAAGGGGTCCACAGGGCTGTTTCTTCAGAGGCCTTCTTCATTGGCTTACAGATGGCCATCTCCCTCTTATGGCTTCACAGGATCCTTCCTCTGGGTATCTGTGTCTTTTTCTCCTCTTCTTACAAGGACACCATTCTCATTGGATTAGGGCCCACCTGAATGACCTTATTTTACCTTAACTACTCTTTTAAAGGTCCCATCTCCAAATACAGTCACATCTAAGGTACTGGGTGCTAGGACTTCGACACACAAATTTAGATAGGGTACATTTCAATGATACCATTGGGGACTAGAAAACATGACCACCTGGTATGTCCATGGATCAGTCATGGGATGCAGACCCTCCTGAGTAAGAAACGTAACCCTGGGTAATGGGATCTGTTGAGCTGAAGCCCTTTTCATAGGGGACTGGAACCAGATGGCTGTATATCATTTGTGTTCCTATAACTGTCAGATTCCGTTCTTTCCTCCTAAAAGTTGTTCTGTGTGAAACATCAGAGAATCCACCACGCAATGCTTGGGCACTTTGACGACCTTCAAATTGACTTATCAATTAATTTTTTGACAATTTACTGGAACATTTTGCAAATTCATACTCTAGTTAATTAAAAAGCATAGCACCTCCCCCCGCCCCCCGCAATGATAAATGATCATCATGATTCTAAACCTCTGTGGTTTTCAGCAACAAGGGATAATCCAGCTGATAAAGTAAAACAGTAAATTGGGTATCAAAGAATCCTGACTTCTCACTCCCCTCATGGAACATCCTTGCTACTCACTTGCATCATTTGGAAGCCTGTAGAAATGCGGAATCTCAGGTTCCACCTCAGAACGATTGAATCAGAATTGGCATTGTAGTCAGATCCCGTCAGGTGGTTATTTTCGCTAAAGTTTGAGAAGCACTTTTGTATGCGACCTTGGGCAATTAATTAACCTCTGTGAGCCCAACGGTCCTCATCTGTGAAAGAAGGCAATTGTAGCTAGACGACCCCTCAGATCCTTTCAAGTTCTAAAATGCCGTGAAAATCTGAGCCGAGTTTGATCTTTAAAAGTAACACTGGGCTTCTCATAGAAAATGCATTGAACTTTTAGCCCTCCTTATGCAGGAACGTTCTGCTTCCTGCAAACTTGACTTCCATCTGTAATCGGCAATTAAAGTCACGGTTGAAAGGAGACTTCTGATAGCCTAAATGTAAAAGGTATCCTTGTTAATATGTCAGCTCTGAACCTTAAGGCTAAAGTAGCTTAGAGGTGTCTCAGGGTAATGTGTAAATGTGCTAGGCCAACACTTACTGGATTTTAAGAAGTGATTTGGGTGAGGCCAGCAAGGGTTATTGTCAATTTCACCATTTAGTGACTTGACTCTAATAGAGAACTGACTTCTTGCTAGCCGGTATAATTTATGGCGATACTTTATTTAGATCCCGTCATCAGCAAGATAGTGATGGTGGGCAGGGTCATGGGTGGGAGGAAAGATTGGTGATGAATGAAAGATAGAAGTTTTAAGGTTGAACACCAAATTCTCTCCCCATTCTCTCTGAACGAACTATTTTGAAGCCCCAGGCCGCCTTCTAACTTGAAACTTTCCAAATGACTAAAAACCCCCAAAGTGCTTGAATGGTGATCTACAAATAGAATTCTGTACAAAAAAAAATGCAAGTCAAAACTTACCATCAAAAGATGTGTTTGCTTTTCACAGGCATGAACTTGACAAGGCTTGCAAGGCTGAGGAAACTATGCAGACATTGTTGTGTAGAACATGGTGATAACGTTAATACCAATATACTAATAAAAATAATTACAGCTAAACTTTATTGAGTATTTTTTCAATGCCAGAAAGTTTTTTTAAGTACTTCACTTATCCTCAGAACAAAACAGTGAAACAACACTATTATTATGCCCATTATACAGATGAGGAAATTGGAGCCCAGATGGGATTATAAAAATTATAAGAATTAAAATCTTTATTTTATAGATAGGAGAGGTCAACCACCTGCCCAGATTACAAGTTTATTTCTGGGTGGAAGAGACACTATATCCACCTGACTCACTCAATCTGCAGAATTACCTCTATGGATGGGGAGGCTTGGTTGAGAGAGGTACAGTGATGGGGCAGAGCCCCGGGGTGCCCACTCTTACCCCTCCGCACTTACGGGCCATGGGCACGGCCTCACCTCTAGATGCCAGCATCCAGGCTCTCTCCTTGAAGACTTAGCTGTCTTTGGCAGACAAGTTCTCTCTGCCAGAAAACCAGGCAGGCCAGCAATGTTGGGGAATCGTTGCTACCTCCCCATCCAGCAGCCCTCAACCAACGTCTAGTGGGAACTAATAGCATCAGGCCTCAGCTCCCTAGCCCCTGGGCATGACAACTCTGAGATGTGTTCCACACTGGCTCTCAGAATTCCTCTGCAGAAGGTGCTGTCCCCAGGGCCCAGAGTCAAAATTGTCTGAGGAAACCGTCCTTAGCTTCCCTTTCTTCTCTCTCTCACTTCCCCACTCCTGCTCCCCTAGTTTTTCCTGGGATCACCTTCCAGATACACTATTTGCCCTCAAAACCTTAATATGAGTTTCTCCAGAAGCAAACCCTAAGACAAGACAGAGGGGTCACCCAAGTTGGCCTTCATATTATGAGTGGAGGGCTTGCATTACACCAAGCACTAGACTAAGTGATGGGGATATGATGATACACCAGACAGATGGGGGCCCTACTGTCACTGGGTCCACAATCCCTGGACAAGACACTGAGAAAGCAATGGCAAGTTACAAGGTAAACACAGTGGCACGGGAAGGGACATTTACTTACGGCAAGGGCGTGGGGCTTCATCCCCAGGGCAATGAAAATTTATTGAAAGATTTTAAACAAGGCGATGGAAAGACCACGCCAGCTAAAATGTGGAGACTTCTTAGGCAAGAACTGCAGCTGGAAGACCGATTAAGCAAAATCAGACTTCTAGGCCAGGACTTTTACAATATATTTTGCTTTCTTTTGATGACTATGTCACTTAGGAATTGAGCTTAACCGCACACAACAGAAAATCCATATAATAGTGGCTTACACAAGTTGGAGATTAACTTTTTTCTTTCATAACACTAAATTCAGGCGTCGGCGTTTCTGTCATTGGTTTATTGGCTCAAGGATGTTGGTAATGAAGTCTTTGTGGGTATCTTGCTATTGTCCTCATGGTCCTAAGACACTCGAACCTTAACCATTATGTCTGCACCCAGACAAGCTAAAAGTAAGAGAAGGTGAGGAAAAAAAAAAAAGATATTGGCCACCGAAGTCCACTTTTTAAGAATCACTCAAGAAAGTTCACCCAATGATTTCTGCTTCCAAGAAGCGACATGATGTGTGGTCATCCCAGTCACTCTGCAACATGGGAAATGTAGATTTTACCTGGGGCCATTGCCACAGAACCAAACCCAAAGTTCTATTAACAGGGAAAAAAGGGGGGAGCACCTGGGTTGCTCAGTCAGTTAAGCATCCGACTTGGGCTCAGGTCATGATCTCACGGTTCGTGGGTTCGAGCCTCGTGTCGGGCTCTGTGCTGACAGCTCAGAGCACGGAACCTGCTTCAGATTTTGTGTCTCCTCCTCTCTCTGCCCCTCCCCTGCTCATGCTCTGTCTTTCTCTCTCAAAAATAAACATTTAAAAAATTAAAATAAAACAAGGAAAAGAGGGAAAATGGATTTTGGGGGCAGCAATTAGCAGGCTCCACCAAATCTATATATACAATAAACAAATTAGACAAAGCAGCAAACCCACAAACCCTAGCAAGAGAAAAACTCGTACCAATGATCATAATTACAATACCGCCTCGATTTGCAGGGCATCTGTACTTTTCAAAGTACATCTTGTGAATTCCATTCCCTTGTTTAATATACTTAATAAAATAGCGAAGCATAAAGATATCGATGTTTCACTAAGAAGAAATAGCCTAAGAAAAGCTGAAAGCATATGATAATAGGAATGGCAGAGGAAACAAGTCATTGTTGGGTCTTAAATTACTTCTTTACCACATTTTTTTTCTGGCCTTTGACTTATATTTGCAATTGGTTATGGCTTCCTGAAGCAGGTGCATTTGGAGCTCATTTAAAGAAAGGACTGGGGCGCCTGGGTGGCTCAGCCCATTAAGCATCTGACTCCTGACGTCGGCTCAGGTCATGATGTCACGGTTCATGGGCTCAAACCCTGCATCATGCTCTGTGCTAAGAGCGCAAATCCTGCTTGGGATTCTCTCTCTCCCTCTCTGCTCCTCCCAATTCATGCTCTCGCTCTCTCTCTGTCTCAAAATAAATAAATAAACTTTAAAAATCAATTGATTAAAGGACCAAAAGTGTTGTAGAATGATGGAAAGAAGGAGGTCAGGGGTCCAAATAGGGCCTGAATACTCATTTACGCCTCATAAGAAATGAGCAAGCTACTCATCTTTTGAGTCTGTTTCCCCTTTGTACCAGATTTTCTAAAATCGGGTAAAATTTTCCTGCCTTACAGACTGGAAGTGGTTTCCAGACGAATTCTGGCTTGCTGTAGATTAATTTTAGTGCTTGTGTGTTCTTCCCTTATCAGGCTACCACTATGGATTAGACACTAGGAAGGATATTAGAGACACAAATTTGCAGAGCACAGACTGGAAAGGGTTGCCTCAGCATCGAGGAAAGCAGGTGGTTATGTGACCTGAGGGCAAAACGTGACTGGGCTTCTCACGAAGCCAGAAGGTTCGCGCTCTACTCCGGACACCATGGGCTGGGCATTAGAAAGTGAGGTATCCCGATCCCAGCGGCCTCTTTAGGCAGAAGAGCACGGAATGGAGCTTGGGGACAGAGAACAGGAAAGCCTTCAAAGAGAGGGTCTCTGATTTTATTTCCCCTTAGAATGGCATGTTTGAAGAATGACCAAAGTCGACTTTACTTAAAATAGTCTCTTTGCCCTGAAAGGAAGTTTGGGCAAGGCGGTTGCCACAGCGACTCACGCCTCCTGAGGAGAAAATCCCTGGGGCTTGTGGGATTGGCCTGTGGGGCAGGCCCTCTGTCTGCTTTCTGCTCCTGCTGTGAGTCCAAGGCACCGTCTCTGAACGACTGTGTCTTGCTGTCCTCTATCACCCGCCTGCAGTTGCTGGAACAAAATTAACTGGGCCCACCCCCTGCTGAGTTCAGTTAAGCAGCCCAGCGTTGACAGGAGGCAACAGGAGAGAACCACTCACATATATCTCGGAATGGTTGACATCTGGCCTGGGCAGGCAATTGAAGCCAACAATCACTTACCAAACACAGACTTCATGCCAGGCTCTAAGCTTGGCTTTGAAGACAAAGAATGATACATCGTGGTCCCGTTTCAAGGCGTTCACAGGCAAACTGGGAAGGTCACACAGAAGGGGCAAGAGGAGGGGCATCCAACTGCCTGAGAATATTGGGGAGATTCTCTGCAGGGGTGTGTTTGAGCACAGCGAGAAACAGCAGGATGAGATATCAGGTCAAGGGGTGAGAATGTCCAATGGCGCAAGGGAGGGACATAGCTTGGCATGGTCTGGTGGCTGGAAACAGCATGACTAGGCACCCATTTTTGGAAAAACACACTGGGCTCCATCATGAACGCAGAGCTAAAGAATGTCGGTGTTTATTGTGCAGTCGTTAGGGAGTCATTGAAGGATTTTGACCAAGGATGGGGTGGATTAAGATATTTATTTAAGTTGAGCAGGGTGGAGAAGGAACCAGAGTGGATGGATGGAGCCTACATCGAAGTGAGGAAGGGGAGCTAAGAAAGCAATGAGAGAGCCCAAAGGGACCCGGGTGTGCCAACGAAGAACCCCTCCCAGGCAACAGAGATATCATCGGGTGAGAACCAGAGCCCCTCCTACAAAGTGCGCCCACAGATGCCATATCAGGTCGGGTTCACCACAACTCTATTCCCATTTGACAGGTAGGAGAACTGAGGCCCCGAGAGAGGAAATGGCTCACCCTAGCGGCACACCAAGGACCCCCCGGGCACAATTCCAATTTGTCAACCCAGAACAGCCTGTGGACTCAGAGTTTGCAAATGACGAGGCCTTCGTGGCAGAAATCACAAGCCAGCCATCCCTGGAATTTCTGGAATTTCTTCCAGGTTAAGGAATATCTGGAACGCTATTTATTTATTTATTTATTTAGAAAGAGAGAGAGTGCTTGCAGGCACACGCACAAGCACACATGGGCACGCGTGAACAGAGAGGAGGGCAGAGAGAGAGAGAGGGGGAGAGAGAGAGAATCCCAACCAGGCTCCATGCTGTCAGCATAGAACCCGACGTGGGGGTCGATCTCACAACCCAGGAGATCATGACCTGAGCCAAAATCAAGGGTCAGATGCTTAACCAACTGAGCCACCCAGGCGCACTCCTGCCCTGTGCCGGAATGCTTTTTAAAAGAGATCTTTCTCCCACATGGAGGGGAATTTCATGGATACTGCTGGGGCCGTGCAGTTAATCTATCTTCATTCTGGGCAGCCTGGAAAGTACATTTTGAAATCAAGTCACCAGAATTGAGGTCCCTTTCCTCAGTCCCCTTCCTGAGTCACTGCAGGAGTCACTTTTGCTTTGTCAACTCCAGTCTGAAGCAGATGTGTTTAGAAAGTATTAGTGGCATTTGCTGGAAAATACAATCGTTTCCTAACATTTGTATTCATTTCTCTGAGCTGTTGGCTTATTTCTGGATATTAATTTAAATCCTCTCCTAATTTTAATTAGAGGTAGGATTTAACAGTGTTGAGTCTTTACTTTTTTTTTTTTTTTCCTTTCTCTTCTGCTTCTTCCAGGAAAGAATGTTAACTTCAGCAATCCAGGATTTAAAGTATCTGTATTTATTCTGGGACTTAACAGCAATGAGTGGGGATTAATATTTGGATAGGGAATATGGGAGTGCAATCACTGTGCCTTTTGAAATTAATTAAAAATGTTTTAAGATTTTTTTAATGGGTTATTTAGTTAAATCACTCTAAAGTAATGAACTGGAGAGAGCCAGGTTTTAATAGAAGTCTTAAGCTTTTGAGTGGTTTGCAGTGTCTGGTCTGTCCCACCTGGACACCTCAACATTCATTAACCTCCTTCTGCATCTAGATTCATCTCCTTCTCTCCCCACTCTCCTACCTTTCCCTTCACTGCACTTCAAACCACAGCGCTGCTCAGTCCCCCTTACCTTTCCCCTCACCCCATGCCGATTCATGCCCCCATACTTTCTCCCCCCTGTCCCCTCTGTTCGAACCCCCTCCATACCCTTCTGCAACCAGCAAGTTCCCACACATTATTCAAAACCTTGCTTGGGGGCGCCTGGGTGGCTCAGTCGGTTGAGCGTCCGACTTTGGCTCAGGTCATGATCTCAGGGTTCATGGGTTCGAGCCCTGCATCGGCCTCTGTGCTGACAGCTCAGAGCCTGGAGCCTGCTTTGGATTCTCTGTCTCCCTCTCTTCCTCTGCCCCTTCCCCACTCATGCTCTGTCTCTCTCTCTCTCTCTCTCTCTCTCTCTCTCTCAAAAATAAATAAACATTTAAAAAAATTTTAAAAAGCTTCCTAAGGCAGCCTCTTCTTAGCAGAATCTTCAGTGAATCTTCCAGATGGAATTTATACATCCCTTCTTCTATCATTTCTATCACTCAGACAACTTCATATGTATTTATTATAAGGCACTGCATTTGCATATAAATGTCCATCTGCCTTTCTAGAATTTATGTCCTTTAAGGTATTATGTGCCTCCATATCTCCACACCACGTAGTAATGAGCAGTACTCTTCAGTAGTACAGTTCTGTATCCCCACACCATGTGAGAACAAGTAAGACTGTTCATTAGGACTGTTCTATATTCCCCCCACCAGGATTAGCATAGGGCTCAAAAATAGTATTGACTCGGGGTGCCTAGGTGATTCAGTCGCTTAAACATCTGACTTCGGCTCAGGTCATGATCTCACAGTTCATGGGTTCGAGCCCTGCGTCGGGCTCTGTGCTGATGGCTCAGTGCCTGACGCCTGCTTCAGATTCTGTGTCTCCCTCTCTCTCTGCCCCTCCCCTGCTTGCACTCTGTCTCTCTCTCAAAAATAAATAAACATTTTAAATTTTTTTTTAAAAATAATACTGACTCAAAAACCTGAACTCATCTCCCTACCCTACCCCTTTCAAGGGAAAGTAATGTAGGTACACAAAGAAAGTTGACTCTTTTTTTTTTAACCTACCAAGTAGATTATACTTCCAGTTTGTAAACAATATGGGTTGAATGCAATCACAGGGGGAAGACATACTGAGTGCAGCTATTAAGTGCCAACTGAAAACAAAATGACAGAAAACTATTGGTTTTTATAGCTCGGAATCTACAGTTTTCTATTTGAAGGCACGTCATCGACATCAAGAATTGAAATGAAGTAACAGTGATATGGTCTGACTAAACAGGGCAAGCAGTGTAGCAGAACTTCTTCTGAATGAGGAGTTTGCCTGCTTTCTGTTGTGAGGGACTCAAAAGGGAGAACCTTGATCGGGAACAGAGCCCGGCTGCTTGGTTTCTTCCTTGGCTTCTGATTGTTCTTGGACACCAACCTGTGACGCATGGTCAAGACGGAGTGTGTGTTAGAGGCATGGAACGTGCATGAGATTCAGAAGTCCTAACGTAAACGTAATGTAAATGTAAATGTAATGAAGTCCTAATGTACATTTTTTTAACTCAAAAATGTAACAAACATACCTAAAGCTTCTCCAATAGTGAAATTCCCCAGAGAACACTCATAGTCATTTTTTGAAACACGGGAGTTTATAAAACATAATGTCAAAAACGATTCTGTAGACTCAGAAACATCTGTTTTATTTTTCCTTATTCTCCATGCGATCTTTTACAACATCATGGGTGAAACACGTATAACACACACACACACACACACACACACACACACACACCCATGTCACACATGAGCTCAATGATCTGATAGTTGGCCAGCGGCTCTCCTCACATAGTTTCCTCATTTAATCGTGCAGTAGCCCACGTCAAGTGCCTTGCGCAGGACCTGTCAGGTAGAACGTGGTTAAGACAAGTGAGGTCCCTCCTTCTTCTTCCCTCCCCCTCCCCTGCCCCCTCCCTGAAAGGGGGCAAGAGTAAATTTCCATGTTTAAGTTTTCCATTCTAAAGAATGCCGGGTTCTTATTTGCCTTCTAATCTCCTATGAATTGAGAAACCAGGCAGCCAAGTTTATTTGAACTGTACAGGAGAAAAGAATAAATACAGTTAATGAAAACAAAGGAAGACATTTCTAGAAATTTATTTTAAAATGTATACCCAGAACAAGACAAGGGGTCAGTAGAGTAGTGACGAGACCACACTGAACAGCTTTTGCTGTATATAAATCAAACATTTGTTCCACAAACATTATTGCTTTCCCCAGTGTATTCTGATCAATGTACTAGAATCAGTGGATTCGAAGATGAATTGAGATAGAGGCACCTGCTTTGCAGTCCAGGAGCTAACAATTCGGTGTGAGGCCAATGACACCTAGCTTTGTGAGCATCTACTTTCCGACTGTTGTAATAGAGCAGACGTCCAGGTGCACAGGGGAGAGAGACAAAAGCCCAGGGTCCTATCTCTCTTGGTTCTGTTAGAGAATAGTTGGTGGCAGTTATCAGCTACCGCTTTGCTGAAAAGCACCAGGGGAGGGGTGCTGTGACACAGAGTGCATCATGACCTGAGAGCCACAGGGGTTCTCGACTAGGAAAGGACTTCATGGCGTGAGCAGATTCGTGTTCTGGAAGTGTGATATTCAGAAAGCCGCCCCTCGGATTTTCATAAGGGCTTCAATGTATAGATGGTCGTATTGTAATCTCCCCTAACTTGATGAGACAGTGACTTCTCATTATCTAAACGTAGCAGGAGTGTAGCAAAAAGTCTCACTCTGCAAGTTACCGCAGTCCAGGGTCTGTAAGACCGCTCGGCGAACAGGATCTTGGTAATGAGGACAGAAGGTGTCAGTGGGTGGTAAGAAACAAAATTGTGTGGGTAACTGAAATAAACAAGAAAATCCCATTGCTTCTAGTTTTGTAGTAGAGAAGATTTCAAACCTATTTTTTCCCCATTTTCTGTGGCTTAAATACAATTTTCTGAAAATGATTTCTTTGTCACGATTTATTGCTCTACCTGCCTTCATTTGTCTGTTCATTCATTGACCACTAAGTAGCCGGCACAGTGCTAAGTGAGGCATTTTCACACACTGCATTTCATTTAATTTTCCCCAACTCCCTATGGGGTAGATGTTGCCTTCTTCATCTTCTAGATAATGAAACTGTGATCCAGAGTTGGCATTCTTTGCCAAAGCTCACAGGACTGGTCAGCTGCGGTTTTTAATCACCATTCCTTCCAGAGCTGCCATGTTTGTTCAAGTGGGTTGTGAATGGCGCCCTGCATGGCTGGGCAGGGTGACAGCCCAATTACACCCTATGTGAACACCAGAGGCTAGCCGGAAGTGCCACCCAGGATCCCGCCATGCCGAGGGCCATCTTTACACCAATTCTCAACCGTATTCAGGTATGGCAATGAAGGCCTGAAGAAAGGATTCCATCTACCAGAAAGTCAACAGAGTCACAGGAGTAACTCATCCGTTGTGGAGATTTGTTTTGTTCTCATGAAAATCTGTGTAGGAAAACAAAGCATAATAATTATTTCAAGCCTTGGGATGCCTGGGTAGCTCAGTCAGTTAACATATCCGACTCTTGATTTCAGCTCAGGTCATGGTTTCACGGTCATGGGATCGAGCCCCAGGTTGGGCCACCTCTCTCTCTGCCCCTCCACCATGTGTGCTCTCTCTATCTCTCAAAATAAATAAGTAAACTTAAAATATACATATGTGAAAATATATATACTATATATACTATATATACCATATATATATATGTGTGTGTATATATATATATATATATATATATATATATATATATATATATCATTTCAAGGCTTTAATTAGTAAGATCCAATTATTTGGGTTTCATTCTGTAGTTTACCCAGAACCCCAAACTCCTGAGAACACGAGAAAAGGCAAATAATGGTCCCAGAGCCTCTGGAATGCCCTTTAGAAAGCCCATACTCTGAAGCATAGGAAAACTATCCTTAGGGCTGACTTACACATTCCCTTAATTCCATTCCTCATGTTCTCCTGAGAACCTACATAGTTTTCATTTAGAAAGGATTCTAACATGCTTGACTGTGGGTTGACCAGCCCATCGCACAGGAGGTAGCCGTGGAGATGAAGGGCAGAAAGAAACCGAAAACCTTAATGGTTGACTGTCTTTCATGTGAAGGCAGACATCCATCCAGACTTCAGAAGGCCCCTGAAGGATTCTTTCTAGAAAAGGAGTCAACAGACCAAGCCCGCAGGCCAAATCCAGCCAGCAGCTTGTTTTTGTAAGTAAAGGTACATACATTCGATCACAAACAAACTCGTTCGCCATGGCTGCTTGCACTCCACAATGACAAAGTTCAGTCATTGTGAAAGAGATCCTATGCCCCGTGAAGCCTAAACTATTTATTTTATGGCTCTTTACAACAAAGGAAGGCCCGCTTTAGCTTAATCAATGGTACAAGGATTTTTCCTGGCCATCAGGTTAAGCTCAATTCTGTGGGTCATCTCTAGGCAATAACTCTTCGGAGCACCTGTGGAATTACCTCGTAACCATGGTACTCACAAGGTGAACAACTTACCCCCAAAATGGCTAAGTTCTTAAAAATGTATTGATGCTTCAAATGGTAATCTTTTCTTACAGGGAAATTTGCTTCAGTGGCACCTGGGTGGCTCAGTCGGTTAAGCGTCCGACTTCGGCTCAGGTCATGATCTCATAGTTTATGGGTTCGAACCCCGCGTCCAGCTCTGTGCTGAAAGCTCAGAACCTGGAGCCTGCTTCAGATTCTGTATCTCCCTCTCTCTCTGCCCCTCCTCTGCTCACTGTCTGTCTCTCAATAATGAATAAATGTTTAAAAAATTACACACATATATTTATATGTAATGTGGTTATGATTAGCTACGAAAAGAGTTATTAGGATTTGATCTTTTGTAATGTTTATTTATTTATTTTGACTGAGAGAGAGAGAGAGAGAGAGAGAAAGAAAGAGAAAGCACGAGCGGGGAAGGGGCAGGGAGAGAAGGAAAGACAGAATCCCCAGCAGGCTCTGAGCTGTCCACACAGAGCCCAGGGTGGGGCGCCAAACTCACCAATCGTGAGGTCACGACCCGAGCCGAAATCAAGACGCCATCGCTTAACCAACTGAGCCATCCAGGCGCCCCGGATTTGACCTTTTTATGCATAAAATACTGGAATGCACACACGTGCCTATGTGCATGTGACTGTAGTCGATGTTCATTTTTGATATGCGAAAGGCTCCAGGGTTCCGGACCTGAATGTGGTTGGGGTTGGCCGCCGCGTGGGGCTCATACACACGGGGGGATGTGGCCTGAGGACTAATCCGGAGTGTGGCTCCGTTAAGTGCAGGCTGGTGGGGTGTGCAGCGGGTCGGGTCCCACGGGAAGGGCGGCCTGCTGGAGACGCGTCCTGCCGCTCAGACCTGCCTCCTTGGTCCTTTACTAAGCCCTCAGGTCCTCGCTTTTCATTTTGAAAGTAAAAATGAGACGTCAATGTCATCTCCCAGGCGAACACTCCCGGGGCCTTTGCGGGGAAGAAGAGGCTGACTCCCCTGGGAGGGAATTCTAGGGCTTTCGGAAGAAGGCAGCCAGTGCGTTTACTGGTTTCCACAGTCTTTCTGGTCTTCGTAGCCTGACTTGAAGCAGCCCCGGGACCCGTCGCCTCAATAGAATAAAGCCCACTTTATGCCTTCAGTGGCCAGCAGCCTGGCATCTAAAAGGGGCTGGCTTGTCCCCACCCCCCCAGCATGTGACCAACGCTTGCAGTCAGAGGGGACAGGCCTCCAAATCAAGGGCGGGAACGCATTCCCCATTCTCAACCCACGGCCAAATAGTACAACCACTGTAGAAGTTTTCAGAAAAAAAAAAAAATCTTTCAGCATAAAAGGCAAATTTTATGCTCTGATCAAACTAACTGCCAAGTTTTTTAAAAATGCCACAGTTAAAAGGCGTTCTGTGAAAACGGCGCTCTGGGAGAAGGAGCAGGAAGTGGGGGAATGTTCTCACCCAGACACTACCTCACTGTGGTAAGAAAAACAGAGGAAAAGAAAATGAAATGAAGGATTTGCTTTTCGCTTTGGAGAAGGAGTAGCCAGCTCGGCACACAAAGAGCCCTTCTGAAATTTTAGCGACTTCTAATTACGACAAATAAGCCTGGCCTCGGGCTAATTGCCATTTCGAAGATTTACAACCTCCAGCTGCTCGGAGAATTTCAGTTCTTGGGTAGGATCCTTCCGGTGAACGGCGTCAATTCTTGTTTGTGTTCAGTGCTGGGGAGATGGGGGAATCGCTAGTCTGTTAATTCAGGTCAGTAATAACAAGCAAAACCAGACGTCGTTTCAAATCCTGGGTCTGTTACTTCACGGCTGTGTGACTGAGGACAAGATCTTAACCTCTCTGAGCTCCAAGTTGTCATTTGTAAAATGCGCCCGATGTTGTCTAACTCTAAAGGCTGGTTAGGAAAAGTCAGATGCCATTTGCTAGGTGCCTAGAAACGAGTGGCTTGGAATAATTCCATCTTATTCCTTGACCTCTGCAAACCACACTCTAAGAGTTGTACGAAAATGGCTGAGGACCAGAGCTTGAAAACCTAAGACAAAAGGGGATGGAAACTGAAGTGCTTAACATGGAGAAGACTTCAGGGGACGTGAACCATCTTCAAATACGGCTGTTAGGCAGGAGAAGTATTGAACATGCATAGGTGACACGAAGGAGGCAAAAAACAAGGATTGGCAATTATAGGAGACATACTTCAGCTTAGAATTAGAATTGAGTTAATAGGGGATATTAATTAAAGGTGGGTTGTGAAGTCTGACAGATCTCAGTTCTTTTACGAGCTATGTGACTTTGAGAACGTTCCTTTACTTCTTAGGGGTCAGTTTGGTTTCTGAAAAATGGACCCAATCCTAATCCTCATGATCCATTTATGACCTAGATATTAAATGCTTAGTGATATAAAGCGCTCTGTGCCTGGCCCATAAAATCATAATAAAATAGAATGTAATGTAAAAATATAATAATAATAGCAGCTATTATAGTTTCCTGACATACAAAGAGAGAAGGAAGAGTAATGATTCCTGGTCTTTGATATGAGGCTAATACAGAGGTAACCACTTTCCAGGAGGGGATTCGAGCCAAGAGCATTGCCCTAACAGACTTTCAAGATTCATTCCGACCTCAGGAGGCTAGGATTCCAATGCTGCCGTTAACTAGGAATTTATCCAAAGGATACAGGAGTGACGATCCATAGGGCACATGTACTCCAAAATTTATAGCAGCACTATCAATAATAGCCAAATTATGGAAAGACCCCATATGTCCATCAACTGATGAATGGATAAAGAAGATGTAGTTTATACGTAGGATGGAACACTACTTGACAATGAGAAGCAATGAAATCTTGCCATTTGCAACAACGTGGGTGGAACTGGAGGTGTTATGCTGAGTGAAATAAGTCAGTGAGAGAAAGACAGATACCATTTGTTTTCACTCATATGTGGAATTTGAGAAACTTAGCAGAAGACCATGGGGGAAGGGAAGGGGAAAAAAGAGTTTCAAAGAGAGGGAGGCAAACCATAAGAGACTTTTAAATACAGAGAACAAACAGGGCTGGTGGGGGCGGGGGAAGCGGGGAAAATGGGTGACGGGCATTGAGGAGGGCAATTTTTGAAATGAGCACTGGGTGTTGTGTGTAAGCGATGAATCGTGGGAATCTACTCCTGAAGCCAGGAGCACACTGTATACACCGTATACAAGTTGTATAGCCAATTTGACGGTCAACTATATTTTAAAAACATGGTTTTTGTTTCGTTGCTTTCTTACTTTGTTGCTGCATTTTTTTTTAAATAACAGCTTTATTGAGATACAAGTCATGTATCATAAAATCCACCCCGTTGAAGCCACAGTTCAGTGGGGTTTAGTATCTCACAGAGCTGTGAAGCCATCACCACGATCGTGCCTGATAACAGCTTCATCACCCCCTAAAAGCTCCCATACCCATTAGCGGTCACTCCTCATTTCCACCAAACTTCTCCCTGAACAAACACCAATCTGCTTCCTGTCTCTCTGGAGTCGCCTATTCTGGACATGTCATATATGCAAGGAGTCATTCATGTCTTGGCAGTAGCTTCTTTCACTTAGCGTAATGTCTCCTGGCTTCCTCCGTGTTGTAGCCTGTATCAATCAGTACGTTATTCCTTTTTCATGACCAAATAATATTCCATTGTATGGGTATACTTTATTTTGTTCAGCCATTCGTCTATTGGTGGACGTTTGAGTTTTTCCCATTTTTTGGCTATTTGAGTAAGGCTGCTGTAAACCCTTGTAAACAAGTTTTTTCTATGGACATATGTCTCCATTTCTCCAGGGTATATACCTAGAATTGGAATTTCTGGTCTTGGGGTAATGCTGTGTAGTATTTTCTCCATATCCTAGACAACCGTATTTTTGTTGCCTTTATTTTAGCCATCCTAGTGGGTGTTCAGTGGTGACTTATTGTGATTTTTGATCTACATTTCCTTAATGACTAACGATGTTGAGCAATTCTTTCATGTGTTCGTTGGCCATTTGTGTCTCTTCTTTGGAGAAATATTCTATATTTCTTTGGAGAAATGTCTATTCAGATCTATTGCCCATTTTTTTATTGGGTTATTTGTCTTTTTATTGCTGAATTATAAGACTTTTTGGGTATTCTGGATAAAAATCCCTTATTAGACATATGACTTGCAATTATTTTTTCCCATTTTATCATTTGCTCACATTCTTACAGGTGTCTTTTTAACACCAAACCTTGTTAATTGTGATGACGTCGAATCTATCTGTAGGTTTTTCTACAGTTGGTTATGCATTTGATGTCATAGCTAAGAAACAATCGCCTAACCCAAGGTCACAAAGATTAAGCCTTATATTTTCTTCCAAGACTTTTATAATTTTAGCTGTTCCATTTAGGTCTATAATCTGTTTTGAGGTAATTTTTATAGGTTGTGTGGTGTAGAGAATCCAACTTTGTTCTTTTGCTTATGTCCAGTTGTCCCAGAACACAAATTGAGAAGATCGCTCTTTTTATTGAATTTTCCTGTAAAAAATGCATCGATGGTAAATATAAGGGTTTGCTTTTGTACTCTCGATTCCTTTCCATTGTTCTATATGTTCATTCTTATGCCAGCGCCCCCGCTATCTTGATTATTCTAGGTTTTCAGTGAGTTTTGAAATCAAAACACATGAGTTCTCCAACTTTGTTGCTTTTTTTTCAGGATTGTTTTGGCTAATCTGGGTCCCTTGCCTTCCCATATAGATTTCATTGTCACCTTATCAAGTTCTTCAAAAGAAATCTGCTGGGATTTTGATAAGGGTTGTAAGGAATCTGTAGATTAATTTGGGAAGCATTGCTATCTTGACAACAGTAAGTCTTCTGGTATAGGAACATAGAATATCTTTTCATTTGTTGAGATCTTTCATTTCTTTCAACAATGTTATCGTTTTATAAGTCTTTCTTTTGTTAAATTCATACTGAAGTATTTTAATTTTTGGCTGCTAGTGTAGGTGGAATTGTTTTCTTAATTTCATCTTGTTTTCATCTCCAGCGTATGGAAATGCAATTGAATTTTGTCTGTTGGTCTTGTATCCATTCAAGCTTACGGTGAGAGAGGGAGAGAGAGGGAGACAAACCATAAGCATGAGCCACACACGTCCTACCATGGTAATTAGGAAACAGGCAATCTGGTGAATTCTCACGTAAAAGATGCCAACTTTTTCTTTTGTCTCCTAAAAACATTGGTTAGAATTATATTTCAAGGCTAGATTTATCAGAAAAGAATTATATTTTATGCTTAGATTTATCAGAAAATTATTTTAATTTTGCTTCCTGGGAGACTTTGTCTGAGGAGTTAGAAATCTGAGTGGATGGCAGAAGTGGACAGGTGAGGACAGAGGCAGGACTAAGGACCCGGAGGCAAGAACGTGCTTCACTCTGCCTGGCTCAGCCAGCTCCCCTCAGCTTTATGCTCCCTTTGCATTCTTGTAATAAGGAGGAGTTGAGCATAGAAGCACTTTTCTTCATTAACAATGTGCCAGAAATGGGGGAAAAAAATCCTAAGTCTTATCCCACGTGTTGTCCTCAGGACAATGTCTTCAGATTATAGCGAAACCCAAAGAAATCAACGATTTTTGTTCAATCTCTGCTTCTTGTTTTACGCAGTTTCAGTGTATTTTCCCCCAGACTACTTCTGCTTTTGTTCCCCAGGGACCTTATTCCATTTTCAATTTTAACACCATTTCTTGTTTTCAGAATCACTCGTGCAGCACGCAGAAATAGAAATGTAGGCTACCTGAGTCCACCCGAAAAAGTACCTACCCAGGACTTCCCCATCCATAAGTGACCCCTGAGACCCTGCAACACTGCACACATCTCGCCCGTGGCCCTGCCACGTGTCACAGCCACCAGCTCATGGATCCGCCCCCACAAGCCCCTTAAGAAAAAGAAGCCTGACCTTTGTGTCACTGTGTCCATAGGCCTCCAGACCGTGTCTGGCCCATAGCAGACGCTTCGAAAGTGTTTTCCAAATGAGTGTGCGAGGGAACTTTCTTTTGCGATGCTGAAAAGAAAGTCTTTACCTTTTCTGAGTCCCCAGACAGCTTTACAATCATAACCGCTTTGGCACGGTGTTTCCAAGGATTTCTTCTGACATTTCTTCTGGGAAATAATTTTACCAAAAGTCAACAGAGTTATTGAGCACCTGCTGTGTGAAAGAGTCTGCCATATGTCACGGGGCACACAAGGAATAGAGCTTTCGAACTAACTGGGGACACGATTTGTTCAGGTGTTAAAAATAAAGGCCAGCGTTGACCAAGTGCTTACTCTGTGCCAGGCATGGTGTTTGATAAATGTTACTCATTTGATCCTTGCAGCAAAGTCATGAGGTGGACAGTGGCACTGTCCTCTGCCACAGGCAAGGGGATGACACACAGGTGGGCTGACCAGCTTGCACAAGGTCACCCAACTCATCAGTGGTTGACCCAGTATTCATTCCCAGGCAATCTGAATGCCAGACAGATTCACTTGACTGAATGCACTCCCGCGCACCCAAGGCCACAGATGACCACTAACAGGGACATATTTTTTTTTTTTATTCCTCTAGCGATTTAGGGAAGCAGATGAATACTACAGGCTGGGTTATCTATTGAAGGACTCGAAGAGAGGGTAGATTTGAGTTGGCTGCATAAACCTGAGCCAAATCGGAAGACCAAGGCAGGGAACCCTACGCAAGGGGGAAGTATGGGTAACACTAGGGAGGCAGGTGGGTGTTCCAGCCATTCTGAGGTGATGGTTGGTACAGTCAGTGAAGATCCAATAAGACAAAGTCCATGTCCCTGGACCTTACAGAATAAACACATTCAAAAAAAATAAGACTTACCCAGTCATGAAATGTGCTTTGAAAAAAAAACAGTTTAAGGCGACCAAAAGGGACAAAGGAGGTGTCGCTCTTTTATATAGTGCGTGAGGGAAACGGTGTCTCTGAGAAGGTGACGTTTCACCAGACACCCAAAGGAAGAAGAGGGGGGTCACATGGAAAACTGATGATGAGGCATCTCCAGGAAGAAGGAAAAGGAAATCCAAAGGCCCTAATGCAGAGTATTCCTACTGAGTTTGAAGAAATTCAGGAAGCCAGTATGGTTCAAGTGAACTGGGTGAAGAGGTGGGAGGTGAGACCCAACAGGCAGCTGGGGCCAGGTTCTAGAGAGTCTGTAGACCGTCGCAAAGACTTTGGCTCCTCTCCTGCTCTAGACTTGCAGTGGCTTTCTGTCGGACTCACGGGGGCAACATAGGGGTCTTTTGTTTGATAGAGACCACCTTGGCTGAATGTTCCAGGGCCAGAGAGTTAAGTGAGCAGGTACCCAGGAATGTTGCAGGCGAAATCTTCTTAACATAAAGGCTTATGTAGAGGAGCAGTGAGAATTGAAGCCAGAGAAAGTAGAGTAGGGGTGGTCTGGGTTACCATGGTGACAAATTTGGGCTTTGACCCTATGGCAATCAAAGGGTTGGAGGAAGACACCATACCAAGTACATGATACAATGCTCATATTCCCCATCTCAAATATCTTCCTTTTCTATGTGTAACATGTACAGTGGCGATTTTCAGATTTTTCTTAAAGTACATTCGACCAGGTGAGATACAGGAAATGAAAGAAACTCCAAACTAGCAAGAATATAGCCATCACTGACCCTGGGGTAGGTAAGATGCATTCCAGATGATTTTATTTTAATGATAGCAGACATCTTCTGAGAATTTCCTATATGTTAGGCATTTCCAGGCATTTCTCTGATGTATGTTTTCCTGTATTAGCTCACTGAATCTTTATAAGAACACAAGCAATGAGGAGTGCCTTGATTTCACAGATGTGGAAACGGAGACCAGGTAAGGGTATATAACTTAGCCATGGTCACACAGTTAAGCAAGTTGAAGTCTGGGAGTGTTTTCGTTCATATTTATAGTCCTTTTTTAATATCACCATACACTAGTATGAATATGTACAGCCAAGTTACTTAACCCAGGGTTTATGAACATTCCCAGCAATTCCTAAGAAATTGTTCATAATAGATGAACTAATGTATTGTCTGTAACATATAAACTGAAAACCTATGTATAGAGGTTAGGAGAAAAAGTGGATGCATTGACACACAGGAGGAGACACAGAAAAATGTGGGACTTGAATTCCTTCATCTGGTCTTAGTGATATTGGATAATAATAATAATAATAATAAAATTGAGTTTTTACGGTCAGACTAAAATTGTGAAATATATAGTTTCCTTTATAAGAGCCTTATAAACATCCAAATAATTACTCCAAAAGAAATATGTTGAGGATTTGGTCTTCATTCTTTACTTTCCAGGGGCTAAAAATGACTCGTCCAGAGTCTCACAATTGGTGAGCCTTAAGCTGTACTAACCACAGATACTCCCCTTCCACCCTGGGATTTTTTTTTAAGTTTATTTATTTATTTTGAGAGAGACAGAGACACTGCAAGTGGGGGAGGGGCAGAGAGAGAGAGAGAGAGAATTCCAAGCAGGCTCCACACTGTCAGTGCAGAGCCCGACGTGGGACTTGAGCGCACGAAATCGCCAGATCATCACCTGAACCAAAACCAAGAGTCGGACATTTAACTGACTGAGCCACCCAGCTGCCCCCATCCTGGGATTTTTTTAATTACCCAGCTGTGAGTTCCAGATCTTATCACCAGTGTAATTACCAATACGAGGAAGGGTCAGATTGTCCATGTTTACTCTCTATCGAAACCCCACATTTCTCTCCTGAAGAAAACATGACTTCCTTCTGCATCTGGGTGTTGTGTTCCACTTTGCAGGCTGGAGATTTTTCCTATCAAATGCACCCACCCCAAATTTGTCCATAGAAGTCAGACATGAGAATGATGAGTTTCTCACAATAATGATGCTGCAAATAAACCAGAAACATGGTGTCGGAGAACTTCCTCTTGACAACCTCTTTATCCATCAGTCCGATTTCATTTAGCAGAAGAGGCATCAAGGCAAGGGGCAACCTCTTCTTCCAGCCCTCCGGTGACTCATCTTCCTCCCCCTGTTTGTATAGTGCATGGTCTCCTCCCAACTGAGCACTCGGTACCAGGCCTATCAAACACCTTTGGCAAAAAAAAACCCAATCTGTTTTCTTACAGTCCTTCAAAGGGAAATGAAATCAGTTGTAGGTGACATAGCAAAATCAGGTGCCGATTAAATTCAATACAACAAAAAATTGGTTGAGCTTCTACTTTTTCAGGCAAGTAGAGAAGAAAAGCAGCTCGTTCAATATAAATAAGAGAAACGGACCCTTAGAATTTCCCAAAGAACTGAATGGGAAGATCATGAAGGATAAAAGTGATGAGAACACTGGTTTTACATCCCTGTGTGACCTCCTCTTAGCTCTATTATCCACCTGTGTGCCCTCCTGCCTGTAAATCCCACTGTCCACCGTCCTGTCCATATCTATGCCTCATCTACCATCCAAGTCTGTCTATAAACTAAGTATGTAGGTAGTTATCCATCCATTTTTAAACTTTCTTCAGTTTATTTTCTTAAGTTTATTTATTTAATTTGAGAGAGAAAGAGAGTGCACAAATGGGGAAGGACAGACGGACTCCCAAGCAGGCTCCGCACCATCAGCACAGAGCCTCACGTGGGGTCAAACCCACAACCTGTGAGATCATAACCTGAGCCGAGGTCAAGAGTCAGATGCTTAACCAACTGAGCCACCCAGGGGCCCCTAGACTTTCTTCATTTTATATGGATACATGGCAATTGTGGCATAGACAGTGCTTGTATTGTATGAATAGAGACATCGTACTCAATAAAGACCTGCCCTTAGTCAGCCTGTCATGTCCATGGAGAGAGACTGACAAGTAGTTATGGCAATTCTGTAGGAGAAACACTGAGGAAAGGGTTAGCATATGTTCTGTGGGGACCCAGAGGGGTGAGACCTAAGTTGACTCAGTGGATGGCTAGGCATCGAACAGTCAAAGAAGCGAGGAGAGACAGCATGCCGAGAACAGAATGCACCAAGATGTGGAGACAGAAGGCAGAAGTCAGAACCTGGTCAATCAGGAAAGATAAGTGCAGGACCAAGTCAAATCTTTGGTTCCACTTTGACGTTGTTTTTCAACAAAATTCATGAATGTTATTGGAGCCCTGCTCAGAACACCTGTAATCCAAATATAAATACTGCAGTGTGTATTAATTCACCTTCCCAGAACGCTATCAGTACTGACGTCACGTAAAACCTTCCAATGGTCAACACAGACTTGGGTGTATTGTCAGTTTATATTATAAACATGAGTGCTGAGGTGTCATTTGACACTATCTGGGAAACAAGTCACTGTTCCCAGGAGGGTGTGGGGGGGAAGAAAAGGAGGAAAGATAAAAGGGAGAAAGTCATTCCAGCACTAGATGCGTGCATTCTGGATCACCACTTGGAGAGTTTGCTTTTCCATTAAATATGTTGCTCTCCCAGGTGAAAACCACAGAGAATTTCACTTATCGCCCAAGTAGGATTAAGAATCTGGCTTCCACACTGACGCACGGATCTAACACTCTCTCCTCTTTGGATTCGGTCTTTTAAACACAGCCTATTAAAAGTTGCTTTAATTGGCATTTTGTTAGAAAGTTAATGCAAACGTACCAAAAATAGCTTGTGAGAGAAGCAGATAAGAACACAGAAGAAAAATACACTCTAATTGCACAATTTCTTTGCTTTCATTCAAGCTTCGTTTCAAAGGCAGTTTTAAAAATAGTGGCTCAATAACTTAGCCTTCGGCAGTCTTGTGTCTCAGTGGCTTCCATTATTCCTGGAGGGATCTCGTTCCCTTCTGTTCCTATTCTTCTGCTTATGTATTGTTGGTTAGAAGGCTTTCTTATTCATCCAACCAATACCATTGACGATGCATTGCAGGACTCCCCTTCCTACACAAAATCTCAGTTTGTTTGATTCCTTTCTGTTTACCCCTTTTCCAAGAAACTACATTTTCACATGTGTCCTCTGAGAACTGCTCGTAAATTCTATGTCAGGGAGGTTTCACAGACTCGTATTCTTTTCACAAAGGCAGAGTCATCTTGCCTATCTTGTGCCAGGTAACAAAGGTCAAATGTACACATTTGACCTCACCTCCAAAAAGTTCATTGTCTGGTGGGCAAGACAGATAAGCAAGAAATGACAGTAAAATTCAGTATGTGAAGTGTTAAAGAGCTAGGAAGAGACAAAGAGAAAGACAAAGGAACACAGCCCAGGAGAAGGGCAAAAGGAAGTTTTCAATGGCCACTACCCAAGACATGGAAGGTCTTCAATGCCATGAAATGATATTAATCCTATGGGTTAGTGGACTTGTCCAAAGCCTCTCTGATATTTCCTTTGTTTATATACTCTTCAGGGGCATATTCTCTTTGCATAATAATTATCTATTTACTTTTTGTCTTGAAGCCACAAAGGAGTCATTGAATATTTAAATTAAAATCGACCTAATTTGGCTATTACCTCTTTCCTTGGCTGGATTTTTCTCCCCGTTCCACCTCGCATTCTTCTGCTTACGTGTACCTTGCTCCTGAACAAGCCCATGCACCTGCTCGCCTCTCTCTGGAGCAAGTGCACCAAGTATGACTCAGAGAGCAAAGTGGCCATCACGCACCGTGATCGATCTTGTGGCCATCGTGGTGACCATCGTGCCTGTGGAGCACTCAGCAAAGATGTTCAGTGTGTAGTATATACATTTCACCAACACTCGTAAGAAAACCTCATAACAATTCCATATAGTTGGGATCATTCTGTTTTGCACATAAGGAAGGAGGTGTTCAGGGAGTCAACACTTGGCCAAGGCCATTCAGCTGGGCAGTACCTGAGCCTTTCTATAAGAGCTGAGTCATAGGCTGAGAATGTGGGACAGACTCTAGGTTAATCAAAACTGGAACAGAGTTCCAGCTCACAAGATTGGTGTGTCTACGAGTGGTTCTGGAACGGCTTAAATCCCTCCTTCCTGATTCAACTCTAAGAGTCCAGGCTGGGGGAACGAGGGTAGGAAGCAAGTAGGACTCACAAGACAACTCTGAGTTCCCACCCTGCAGCTAGGAGGACTAGGTTGCCCCATCTCTGCTCACCGGGCTCTACACTAATCTCATGTGACATGTCAGGGCTATTTAACCTCTCATGGAGGACCAGCTTTGTTCAAGATTCTATAGAGACAAAGGGCCTCGCGGGGATTGAAAACCAGGCCTCTGAAGGGGTATAGCCTATGCCCCTCTGCTCAGCCAAAGCTGCAGGCAACACATTAGCTGAAAGTTCTGAGTGTCTGGTCAGCTTTGTTCTGCCCCAGTTCTAGAAATAGAGTATCCTTGTCATCCCCAAGACCAACTCCCCACATGATGCAGTACTGGTCCCAGACCCTAGTCTTTTTTTCTCCCCCCGAACTCCAAGATTGATACCTGGACTGCTACCCTTACCCCTGGGCCCAAGGCTCTATGAATTACCTTTTACTTTCAATATCCCCAACTTTTCAGAGACTGAATCCCAAACTCTCTCTTCCGTGACTTCTTTTTCTATTCTCTGATAGAAGATTCTGCTAAAGCCAAACATGACGCTTGAGCCCGGCCCCTTGATGTGAAACCTAGTTGATGTTACTGCCTTACCACCTACTAAATTCTAAGCACTCCCTGGCCTCATGTTCACATTATTCTGTCTTTCTCTCAAGCTTTACTTTACTATCTTACACACTTTGACCCTGTTGCTAAGTATAAGACAGGACCAGGAACTGACACCCCACAACCTGCATGATAAAGTCTCAACCTCTTCATACACTGAGTGTATGGTGACGTGAACCCCAGCAGCCTCTCCAGCCTCCTTGCTTGCCATCTTCTGCTACACCTGTGATGTCCCAGGACCACCAAACGGCATGCGCTCCCCTGGGTATACCACTCTGTACACCCCACTCCCCATTTACATTTCTTGAGGTGTTCTTTCCCCTCCTTGGCAAACTCTTACTCAAATCTAGAGCTTACACCACCTCCCCGAAGAAAGTGAAATCTGCTGTCCCTGGAGAGGGAGAATGCGTGCGTTTCTACGATCCACTGATAGCTGGTACAGTCTCTGCTCCTTTCATGAATGTCTATCATTCCATTCACCTGTCTGCAGAGTTCCATCCAATGGATACATTGGTAGACACCTGAATGGAAATCCATTTGACTACTTAGCTAATTTATTCCAGGGCTATAAAGTGACAGCCCTGGGGGCCGTCATGGTTGTCAGCCGTTCTTAATAGATCACGGTACTCTTTCCTACAGAGCCTGCCCAGGCTCGAAGTGCTTTGTAGAGTACTGCTCCGGGCAACCATCACCGATCAATATGAAATGGAAGATGAACCTGTGTTCATCAAAAGATTCCAGGAGAACAATAAGTAAGCAAACATCCTGGGAGAAGATATTTGAAAGGCACCATACCAAATGTTCGGCATCCAGATTGCATAGCGTGCTTACAAAGAAAGAAAGAAAAGGCACATTTGCTACCTTCACTCTAGGAAGGAAGATTTCTGGTTGGGGTGGTGGGTGAAGTGGGGGAGACTTGAGTTCCCTAAGCTTAGCATTTATGAAAAGAAAGAAAGAAAGAAAGAAAGAAAGAAAGAAAGAAAGAAAGAAAGAAAGAAAGAACCACGGAAACCCGCAACTGTTTGATGTCAACAGCAGGTGTGGGCCAGGCTGGTTGGCCCCACCTCAGTTCTGTTCACCTGCTTGGTCCCAGAGCCAGCAGGCTCCAGTCTCCTGCTGGCAACTTTGTATGCTTGTGAGTAGCCAGCAAGGACTTCAACTTGATTTGCTTCTTCTCGACCACTGCAGCTGTCAAACAGACCAAGATATTTACAGATCAAGATCTTTACAAGGGAGCCAGAAAGGGATGCACTTTTCTGAACAAACACAGACACGAAACGCTTTGATGGTGAAGGGCCCTTTGATGGTTCTGTCTGTTATGGAAGCTGGGATTTGGCCATAATCTAGAAGACGCGTGGTGAATACAGTTGCAAATCATATAACCGTATTCTGTGCTGAACGGTCGTGCTTTCAATGGTGAGTCCATTACATTTTTCTCTTATTAAGCTTCCTTCAACTGTGAAAAGGACAAAATTGTCAACAGATCGGTCTCCTTAAAAGGGGACCTGAGTAAAGAGGGGAAGACTGGGCTGAGGGACGTCACGATTCCCTCACCTGATGGTATACTGTTGTTGTTGTTGCTATAATGTTCTGAGAGCTGATAAGTGTTGCCTCGAAGCCCAAATGGTGGAGCTGTAAGATTATCAGTAGATCTATAGCATTGAGGGTAGCAAAATGGTCAGACTTTGGTGTCAGGTGGGTTCAGGTTGTGCAAGACCTGGGATTAGGGGTAAATTTCTTAGTTCTTCTGATCTGTAGCTAACTCATTTACAAAACCAGGTGAAGGATGTATCTTCGTGAGATTGCTGCAGAGGGGAAATGAGATCCCACTGTAGTGTCAACACCCGGTAGGTGCTTATTGGGTCTGTCTCCTTTCCTTCTTAGCGCTCCTAAAAGAAAGCAAAAGAATATGCCGATCTCATGGGCCGGTGGCAAAAGCCATAGACTAACTTTAAAAATGCACTTTAGGGGAGCCTGGGTGGCTCAGTTGATTAGGCATCTGATTCTTGATTTCGGCTCAGGTCACGATCTCATAGTTTGTGGGTTTGAGCCCCACCTCAGGCTCTGTACAGACCATGCGGAGCTATTTGGGATTCTCTTCCCCTCTCTTTGCCCTTCCCCCACTCGTTCTCTCTCTCCCTCTCCCTCTCTCTCTCTCTCCAAATAAATAAATAAACTTTTAAAAATGCACTTTAGGAGCGCCTGGGTGGCTCAGTCGGTTGAGTGTCCGGCTTCGCCTCAGGTCACGATCTCACGGTTGGTGAGTCCGAGCCCCGCATCGGGCTCTGTGCTGACAGCTCAGAGCTTGGAGCCTGCTTCTGATTCTGTGTCTCCCTCCCTCTCTGCCCCTCCCCTGTTCGCGCTTTGTCTCTCAAAAATAAATAAACATTTTTTAAAAATGCACTTTAAGGAAGTAAGCTTCGGTGACGTGCATCCGGAACCAGCTATTTAGAAGAACGGTGCTGATGTACGGTGGGCGTGCAAGAAGGTCAGCTCTCTGGGGCCACAGAGACCTCACTGTTCATTCTCTGCCGATCTCTAGCATTTAGCTCTACAGCAACACAAAGCAAAAATTCTCTGAAAAATGATAAAAGCACTTCTGGATAAAATATAATAGGCAGTCGGTAAACAGCTCCTCTAATCATGACCCCCCGGCAAGAGAACTTGGAAGACATGGTGTCTGGCCCATAGCAGATGCTCGGTATGAATAAGTAAAGTAATGGGACTTTCAAAAACACATAGGTGCAAGTCAGGACAGGTAGCAGATAAAAATAGTAACCATACGTTCGTATTCACTGATGTGCTCAGCACTTTGATACGCTCAGCACTTTGATACGCTCATTTCCTTAACACCTACTCTGGAAAAAAAAATGGGGAGTATTCTAATTCCCATTTTATAGATGAGAAAACTGAAGCCCAGAGAGGTTCCCTAGCCTAGCCGGTATCACATAATTAACACGTAATGAAGCAGGAATTTGTCTCCAAAGCCATCCTTCTGAAGGCTAACCCCAGCCAGGTCTGATGGGGTCTGATTCTGAGTGGACACTGAAGGGGAGAAGGGGCGCTGTTGTCGGGAGTGGCCAGGGAGGCAGTGGCCTGAAGGGTATGGTGCTGGGGGGGAGGAGGGGAGGAGGACTGTGGCACAGAGTGGATGGGCAGACACAGGGGCTGTGCTATCTTCAGGGCCCCTGCTCCTGACATGAAGGGGGTGAGAGCCGATGGCAGCAGAGTCACCCCCAGATAGCAGCTGTGGAGTCAGGAGGGTGTGGCTAAAGCGTGGAGGGCAGAGGGGGCCAGAGAAGACAATGTCAAAGTGATGGCCACAGAGAGAAAGGACGTCTCTGGCAGATGATCCCCCCCCCCCTCCTATTTGAGACTCTTCGTCAGCTTTCCTAATCTGGGGTTGTGCTCTCTGAGAGCTCTTGCACAAGGAATTTCCTAAAATGAAATGTTGCAACGTTTACTTTCCTATTCACTCAAGGCCAAGGAAGGATTGGCATAAATAACTCACGCTACCCTTTTTAGGATCGTGTTGGCAAAAATATATTAGCAGATATAATTGTCTGACGCTTGGAGGAAGTGATGTTTCAAAAATAGGAACTCATGAAGAGCGAGAGAGAGAGAGAGGGAGAGAGAGAGAGAGAGAGAGAGAAAACACCTGACTCACTTTGCTTCCTGTGGCTATTTATTTTAAAGCCAAACCTTTCTTTTTTTTCCTGGCCTCAAGTTGCCGGCATATTTCTCTATCTTATAATGCTCCAGATAGCGCTTGAGAACCTCTTCTGTCTGTCCTCGAAGACTTCAGGCTCTTTCGTGATCACCAAATTTCAGAGTTGAGAAGGGCGGTCCCCTTCCAGAGCCTGAATCATCTCCCAGTGTGTTCACCCAACTTCAACCCAAACCACTCAGCGACAAGGGGAAACCTTCGTCCACAAGAGGCCTTTCCCAAAGACTGTCTGATCATTTGCCTCTGCTTTAATACACCTACGGGGGTTTCCCTTGTTATTCGGAAGAGGAACAAAAAGCCTCAGGCACCTTGCCAAGGTCCCCCTCTTCACAGGGACTCTGCGTATACTACGGCTACCTCTGTGCAGCCCCCATGCCCGGTGAAACCCACCCTGTTGGTGCGCTGCTGGGTACAGCTCGCGTGGGCTCACAGGGCTGGCCGGTAAAGTGGCCAGAATGTTTTCCACTGGTTGTTGAACAGAGCTTTTATTTTAAGATGAAGGATGTCATAATAAAACACAGGCGATAAACACTCAAAGTGTATCATTTTCTGACGATTTTCCTACGTTGCTCTACTGTCTCCGCGTTTTGTTTGCCAAGTTTATTGAGATATCATTGACATATAACATTGTGTAAGTTCAAGGTGTACAACAGCTGGTTTGATGCATTTATATATTGTGAAATTGTTCTCACTGAAGTGGGAATCTCCATCATATCATATAATTACCACTTCTTTCCTGGGGTAAGAACATTTAAGATCTACTCTCTTAGCAACTTTCAGTGTGTGTACAGAGAGAGAGAAACTTATATATATATACATATATATATATACATATATATATATGTGTGTGTGTGTGTATATATATATGTATATATGTATGTATATATGTGTATATATATATTCACGTATTATGAAAAACTTTATATATATATATATATAATACATATTCAGATATATATCCACAGTATTATTAATCAGCTATAATCACCATGCTGTACGTAATATCTACTGAACTTACTCATCGTATAACTGGAATACTGTACCCTTGGACCAACATTTCCTCATTTCTTCCACCCCACCCCCAGCCCCTGGCAACCACCATTCGATTCTGTTTCTAGGAGTTCAGCTTTTTTAGATTCCACCTTAGACAGAGGTGCTATCCCCTAGCCTCTCTGCTCATAAGGTCATTTCTGGGTGGTAGAAATGATGAGTGGTCACTGCGCTCGCCTTTCCAACTCCACGTTCAACCAAGCCACACTGACGCCTGGATTCAGGCACAGAGAGAACGTATACACCGTGGAAATTGGCATATGCGTCACATCAGGACTTACTCCCTTTCTTTCTTGCAAAGTCTTCTTCTCGTTTTGTAATTACACACGAACAGTAAACGGCACTGTTAAATATATAGAATGTACACTCTAGGAGAACAGAACTCTTGCTGGGTTTTGCACACTAGCGTGATGCTCCTGGCAACAAAATGATGCCAAACTCGTAAGTTCTTCATAAACAGGGGCGCCTGTGTGGCTCAATCAGTTGAGCGTCCGACTTTGTCTCAAGTCATGATCTTGTGGTCCGTGGGTTCAGGCCCCATGTCGGGCTCTGGACTGACAACTAAGAAGCTGGAGTGTGCTTTGGATTCTGTGTCTCCCTCTCTCTCTGCCCCTCCCCTGCTCATGCTCTCTCTCTCTCTCAGAAATAAATAAACATTTTAAAAATTAAAAACCAAAGTTCTTGATAAATAACTGTAGGGTAATAGCAAACTCAAAACACTACAAATATTTAACTTGAGTTGAAAGCCTCATGCCCTTTTGAGGTAGAATGACAATTTATTATCTTAGCACATTAGTGAGAATTCTTCTTCGGAAGAAATTATGTTCTTTTGGAGTCACACTTATAAACTCTTTGAGGTTAAAAAGAATGCCTCCTGAGGACTGCATGTTAGCAGGAGCTAAGGCACAAAGGACGTAGCTAAATGCCCCGCATGAGAGATAAGCGATGGGTGTCCGACAGCATGATGCTGGAGGACAAGGGGCTATGAACTCAGCAGTGAAAAATCCCCTGTGGTTGGGTGGCCAGAGAGGGTTTGAGAAAAGGATGTCTGTTTGAGAGGGAGAGAGCCAAACCATAAGAGACCCTTAAAAACAGAGAATAAACTGAGGGTCGATGGGGGGTGGGAGGGAGGGAGGGTGGGTGATGGGTATTGAGGAGGGCACCTATTGGGATGAGCACTGGGTGTTGTATGGAAACCAATTTGACAATAAATTTCATATTTTAAAAAAATGTTATACAAAAAGAAAAAAAAGAAAAAAAAAGAAAATGATGTCTGGTATCGCATTTGGAGTTTTGTTGACATGAGGTAATTCTTGGCTCTAGCCTTCCTAAAGAACCTTTGGTGAGGACCACCTTGCACACAGACGCTGTGTGTGTGCACATGCGTGTAAATTAAAGGAAAGGCTACATTTCCTGCTTGAAATGATAACACAGTCTGTGTACGATGGCAGAATAACTCAGAAATGATTGGACGCGTACAGGCATCAAGAACCTGGGATGGTCATAATCAAGGAAGACCAGGAAGGTAAGGAAGGCTTCTTGGTGGTTTTAGACTTGCAATTCATGAGGCAGGTAAGATTTTAAGTTGTCTTGTCCTTACGGTTGTTCCTCAGATCTTCAGGTGCTGGAAGACTGGTAGCGTTCTCATTTTTAGACCTAGAGACCAGAAAATGCTTCATTTGTGTCTGAAATACTCCTTTGAGGTAAGGGAAGGGGAAAGTTTGGAGCCAGCCAGACCTACATTCAAATGCAAAATTAAAATTGCCTTACCCCAGTTCAAGGTCATTTGAGTCATCCAACAAGAGCTACTGGAGGCTGAGTTTAATGGGAGCAGGAAGAGAGGAGTGGCAGCTTTTAAGGTCTAGTTTAGAGATCACATCATCAGTAAGACTTGTTAACAGATTAGTATTTATTGAAGATGAGGCAAACAAAGGAGTTGTAAAATCACCCAGATTTCTGAGTATAGCTTCTGAGAGGATGGTGGTTTCACTTAGTAAAATGGGAAAAACACGGGAGCATCACAGGGCAGAACAGAGGTCTGCACAGTGTCAGCTCAGGTGGAGCCTCCATGGCTCCTGTTAGAGCAAGGAAGTCATAGACGCTGGGTGCAAACCTTTTGCTTAGCAGGTGGGTGCCCAGAAATACTCACGGTGACGTAGCGTGACTAGAGCCACACAGCCACTGCCAGTACCCTCACTGGTCATGTCTGTTGGTTTCTACTCGTCAACGCATGCCGTGCTGATCAGCATCCTGTGGGCGTGCTTGGGCAAAGTTAAAGGTTTGAGTCATATGAATAAATGTTTATCTTTCAAATTCATTTCTTTTTGAGAAGCAAACGGCAGTAAAAATATTGGCCAGAGGATGCCTTTAAAAACTGTTCCGGGAAATTTCTAATATGCATCTTTCATGACTTATCTATCTCGTCTTTTCCTCCTTGCAAGAATTAGACATGAAACATTGAAAGACATGTGGCCAAGTAAATATTATGAAGGAACGGGGGCAGAGGGGACAGGTAATTGTATATGAATCACCTTTTTCAAAAACTGTAGGATTGTTCTTGTAGTTCAAGTCTTAATAAATATCAAGCACCAGGAAAATACAATTCAGATGTGACTTCAAAGAGTTTACAGTATCGAGAAGCTACAGAGACTCTTATATTCAAAGCTACAAAGTGCCAAACAAGACATAAATAGACAAAATCAGAAGAGGGAGAAACCATTCTCACTTAGCAATGATCCAAAGATTCGAGTACAAGATACTAAAGGTGGTTATGTACTGACAGGAAACCAACAGAAATCATTATATAATACGCATATGGATTGAGACTTAGGGCAAAATATATATATATATGGCTCTACAGGATAATAAATTGCTGTATAAAGTACTTAAACTAGGATAGGTTTGGTACATGATAAATAAATAATAAAACCAGAAATATATTTAGGTCAACTATACAAATGTAATATAACGATACAAAACGTGTGGCACGCATACTTCCTTCTAAACACAATTTCGCAAATTCTAGCTTGGACGATACAGAGAGGTTTTGTGTGGGAGATGTGTCAGAGCTTTCTAACGTCATCACTATTGACATTTAGGGCTGGATAACTGCTATATGGAGTTGTTCTGTGCATTGTAGGATGTGTAGCAGCATCCCTGGCCCCTACTCAGCGAGAGACCAGAAGGCCCCTCCCCGGTTGCGACAACCAAATAAATCTTATCTTCAGACATTGTCAACTATCCATTAAGAAGCAAGAACTGTTGAGAATCGCTGAGCTAAAGCCACGAGACATGAAGGATTTGGGAGACTCCTAGAAGCTCCTAACCATAGGAGCTGGGGCACAATTCCTCACCTTTCCTGCTTTGGTCGCCTCATTTCTGCAACAGACAGGATGTGAGCAGGTGTGTCACGGGGCTACTGGGAGGAGGCAGGAAGGTGGCGAACGCGACACGAAGAACCGGATCTAGCACAAGGGAAGGACTTAATCAGTGCTGTTCTAGTTGCTAAGGATCATTCCCGTCTCGTCTATGTGTTCGAGCAGAATCTCAAGTGCAACCCACCCCTCAGATCATGGGACAACATTAGCATTTATTTAAAGGGTCAAAGCTTCTTTCTTTCTTTCCCTTCATCATTCATTTCTTCTCATGCTTCCTCTCTCATATGGCAGAAACTCAGAATGGGGTCTCTATCATCAAATATTTTTGTGCATGTGTATGCTTTTCATTTAAATAAATTCTATTAAGTAAGAAACTTCCTTCCTTCCTTCCTTCCTTCCTTCCTTCCTTCCTTCTTTCCCCTTTCCTTTCTCCTCCCTCTCTCCCTCCTTCCTTCTCCCTCTCTCCTTCCCTCCCTCTATCTCCTCCTCTCTGTCTCTTTCTTCTTTCTTTCTTTCTTTCTTTCTTTCTTTCTTTCTTTCTTTCTTTCTTCTTTCTCTTTTCTTCCTAAGACTATGTTTTAATATTGATCTGTGGGTACTTCTATTTCAGTGGTTCCTGACCTCAAACATACATTGGGATCTTAGGAGGTCTTGTTAAAACAGTTTGCTGGGGCCCACCCCAGAATTTCTGATTCACTAGAGCTGGGATGGGAACCATGAGTTTATGTTTCTAACAAATTCCCAAGTGATGCTTACCCTGCTGGTCCCAGTACCACAGCTGGAGATCCATTGCTCTGGTCCATGGCTTCTAGCTGCTGCCTCAGTATTGTAGTCATTCATTCATCCAGTAGTGAAGGAGCTAGCTTCTCCATTTCTCTGACCCCACCAACAGTGCTGTGGTCACCATCCCTCTTATGCCTGTCCCTTCACACACAGGGTGTGACTTTCCTTAGCTCTCTACTAGGAATGGCCTTGCTGGCTCATAGGATGCTTTATTTCAGTAAGTACTGCCTGATCACTCTCCAGAATGACTGAGCCCAGCTATGCTCCCGCTGTGTGCGCCTCACTCTCTTTATCCCCATTTAACAGAGAAGAACTATAAATCAGGAAGTGAACTAACCTGACTCTGTCTGCTCCCATCTTTAACACAGCTAGTGAGTGAGGAGTTCTGGTGCAAGCCCGAGTCTCAGTCCACCCTGCTGGTTGCTTAAAAGATAATCTTTCAGCAGCTTTGAGTTCTGACACAGAATTTTCCACAACTCTCAAACCTCACCCTGAAGCGTGCGTATTTACACTCCCTGAACCTCATGCCAACTTTATGTTGGCAAAAAAGCCATCATTCTGTTGAGAATTTTACCAGTTAAAGAGCAAAGTCACCTGGTCTTCATGACATGCTCCCCAAGAGTTCGATTGGATCTCCCAGCCTGATCAAATTCCAGTTTTTGCATGGCACGAGAATTAATCGCTGTGACATATTCCCCATCCCTGCTCATGCAGCCTTGGACCTTTGCCTTGACCTCCAGACAGGGTGCTGTGTCTAAGGAAAGAAATGCAGACCTGATGTGATATTCCATGGATACCTATGACATGTTGGCCTGTCACTTGCATTGTGACCTTAAAAAAATTACCCTTTACTTATATATGTCCATTGGAGTTGATAAAGCATCTTCATGGCAATGGTCCCATTTGACCTTTATTGCCTCTGCTAGGCAATGCCAGGTGATGTCATATTCAAGTGGAGCATGAAGTTCCCAATAGGTGATTCTAGGTCATGTGGTTTGTAACAGATGGGGCTAAAATTCTGAGGTGGCCATGTCTTTTCCCCTCCATCGTACTCTGAAACATCTCTGGGCTTCAACTTTCTTCTTCATCAAATGAGTAGGAAGAAGAACCGGTTGGTTTTTAATCTCTAATAATTTGACAAGTGAAATCTTAATTATACCATACATAGGTTGAATTGTGTCTCCCCCAAATTCATATTCATAACCCCCCATATCTCAGAATATTTGGAAATGTGATCTTTGCAGGTGTAATTAGTTTGAATGCAGTCATAGGGGCCCACCCTACTCCAATATGACTGGTGTCCTCATAAAAAGGGGAAATTTAGGCACAAACATACACAGAATGATATGGCAGAGATCAGGGAAAGGCAGATAGCCAGCAAACCACCAGAAGCTAGAACAGAGGCCTTCTCCTATAGCCCTCAGAAAGAATCAACCATGCAAACTATGTGAGAATAAACCTCTGTTGTTCTAAGCTCCCCAGTTTAGGGTACTTTGTTATGTCAGCTCTAGGAAACTGATGCACACCCCAGTACATTCACCACATCCCAACTCGTAGGCCCCTTCCTTTCAAATCTAGTTCCTACATGTTAGACAGAATGTCTCTTTAGCTCCGTTGGGAGTAGTGGGGGAAATAAGGGTAGAGCTTTCTCTGTCTACATCTGGGACCCATCTGGGGGTAATCACTCCTCATCACTGAGGAGACGTACAGGTGTTTTTGCAGGTGTTGTCAAGCCAGAGACTAGAAAGAGGAGGGCACCATCTTCTTCCCATTCCAGAGACTGTCTTGCTCACCCATCTTTACTTTGAATTCACACTACACCAAATGGAGATTAAGGCCCAACAAGTGTTCCCTAAGGTGATGTAACCCCATGAATCCAGAAACTAGAGGTTGTGTGCCTGCATAAGGCATTAGAATTATACAATCTTTTTTCAGTGCCTGGGTGGCTCAGTTGGTTGGGTGTCCAGCTCTCGATTTTGACTCAGGTCATGATCTCACGGTTCATGGGATTAAGCCCTGTGTCAGGTTCCATGCTGAGCATGGATCCTGCTTGGGATTCTCCCTCTCCCTCACTCTCTCTGCCCCTCCCCCTCTTTCTCTCTCAAAATAAATACATAACTTAAAAAAAAAAGAATTAATCTTTTCAAAAAACATCTCACCTCATGGGTCACGGTTAGTCAGCCCTGGCTTAAGCAAAAAGTATCTTTAGCGAAAGGACCCATTTGCCAGCCCAATGTGCTACCAGAATCTGGAGAATTATGCCCTTTGTCTGGGTTGTTTGGCCCTTCCATTTCACAAGGGAAATGGGCTGTGAGCTCAATGACAGTGGATAAGGGACACACCCATTTGTTCTCTGTCACCCCCTGGCTGTCCTTCAGATTCCACCCATGGGCTTCTCCCTTTCTTCACCTCTTTCTCCACAGGTGTACTGTCTCCACCATCTCCCTAGAATCCAGCAACCCTCACCTCCAAAAGAATACACACTGTTTGCCTGCCAGCACCCTCTAGGGTCTTAGAATTTTTTCATTCCCAGACAATTGTATTTGAGTGGATTTTCTCTTATCGCCCATTTCTAAGCCCCTCCTGAGGGAAAGCATGGGTTTGGGCGTGAAGTCTGCTGAGTCACCAAGAAAAGGGAAGGCTCTTCTTTCACACTTGGAAAAGAAATCGTGGCGTAACATAAGCCCTGGGCTGTATCTGCTCCTGCCGTGGGAGGTCTCCAAGCAAACTCGTCTCTACATCATTGGGGCTCTTTCTTTCCCAAAGCCCCATCTGATTAATTCTTTTATTGACCCAATATTGAGCCCCTACACCTACTGCGTACCAGCCACTGTTCTAAGCACTTAGCACGTGACAATGAACAAAACAGTAAGGTTCTCTGTTCTAGTAATGTTGGTGCCCCAGTGGGGGTGGGGACAGAAGATAAACGACAAATAGAGTAATCAAGTGAGGCATGTATTCCAGGAGGTTATTTGAACCATAAGAACAGGGAAAAGTAGAGAAAGAAGAAGAGGAATGGAAAGTGTGTGTTGTAGAATTAAATAGGCTGGTTCTTTCCAAGAGGGTGACATTTGAACAAAGACTTGAAGGATGAGGTGAGGGAGTTATCCATGCAGATATCTGGCAGAAGAGCATTCTGGGAAGATAGAATAGCAGGTGCCAAGGTCAAAGATAGGACCATGCCTGGCATGTTTGGGGAGCAACGAGGAGCCCAGTGTGACCAGAGTGAAGTGAAGGCAAGGGAGAGACATCTACGTGACCTACACGAGGAATTCATATACGCAATACATAAACCTTCATATACTGCCCTTTTCTAATAAGAGGCAATTTTGTTGAAAGCATCCCTCAACCCCTTGTATCTCTGATCTGAAATGTCTCACAAAATACCCTACACTGAAATTCCTGGGCAAACTCATGTCCCCTTCCTCACACAAAAATAACCAAAGCCACACTGCGTTCCCTGCTCCCTCGCTCTCTCCTTGGCCCCTGGAGTATTCTCAGACACTTCAGAGAGCACTAGAATTTCCGTGAACATAGATTAATGTGATATAACTGGAAGAGGCACAAGAAGTCCTACCATTTAGTGATTTCCTAACCAGCTGTTTCAGCAAATATTTATCTACTGTGGACCAGTAAGTAATATGTTGAATGGCAGACCTGATTATTATTAGCAATATTATTATTACTGTACAAGAGTCCAAAGTCTGGGAATACTAAAATGAACAAGAAATAGCCCCTTGCTTGAGTTTAAAAAAAAAAAGTGGAGAGAAATGCAAAAAAAAAAAAAATTCCCATAATTTTTTATAATACAATAAGACTAGCATCCGTGTGTTATTCCTCTTAACCCTCATCTCCGTTCTGAGACATGATCCTATTTGCATCCATCAAGTCATAATGAAAAAGAAACTCTGAGAGGTTAACAAGCTTCCCTGAGTTAAAACAATAAGTGTGTGGAAAAGGTAGAATTCTTCCTCTTTCCGATTCCTGAGCCTCCTAATACACTTTGCTGGCATATGATTAGAACCTGAACAACACATACACTCAAGAGCTGCAGAAAAAGAGAGAAGCAGCCATCCACTCTCCCTCTGTGGAATAACATAAAAGTCACCACAAGCTACAGAACAGTGGTGCTTTAGGTTTACGAGTGGAGAAAGGGCATTTCTGTGAAGGAAACGCACACAGAGGACATGCAAAGCGTAAGGAGTCTAGCTGAGCCACCAGGAGGTGGGGTGGGAAAGGGGGCCTGGGGCCATGTTGCAAAAGCCTAGGGATCCCCGCTTAGAAGCTTGCATTTCATACCTGGTGTCATCAAATTCCATCCTGCTGAATGTACAGTTTCATTCCACCCTTTACAAAATTGGTGAATTCCTCTCCTTTTCCATTCTGTATCTCCCTATTATTTCCCCGATTGTCAGAAAGCTGATAATTTGGCACCCAGCTCTGAAAACAGACTTCCTTTGTGTAGTCAATGAGCAGTTATAAAACTCCTGATATATATATTCATATTTTTGTGCCAAACAACCTGGGGAGCCTTGGGGATAGAACAGGCACTTATCAACATTGGATGGTTGATTGGTTTGTGGTCTGGTTGGTTGGTTGGGTCGGTAGTGTTCTTGGTTGATGGAATATATAAATGAATTACTATAAGCTCTCTAAATTCAGAGCCTTCCTTTTCCCTAGTGCTTAATACCATACCTCATATACAGTTGGTCTCACTAATTACTGTTTGAATGAAAGAGAAGATGAACAAGTGAATGGATATGTTTATATATGAATGAATGTATGAGCATATATATGAGTGGACAAATCGACTGCATGAGCAAAATGGGTGAATGAACAAATGTGTCAATGTTCCACCTGCTCTGTCTTTCCCTACAGGGAGTAGAGACCTTTACCTGCACACACCACATTCTCTCTATAACCTCTCAGCTCCAAGACACAATCCAGAAGCAGCACCGATTGCTGGGAAGAGGGCTATGTTACTGTGTTTTCATGATTTTGTAATTAAACTTTTAAAATTTGAGATTATTGTAGAATCTCATGTAGTTATAAAAAATAGAACAAAAAACTCTAGTGTGCCCATTACTCATTTTCCCCCCAGCGGTAATATCTTGCAAAAGTATAGTAAATTATCACAATCGGGATATGGACATTGAAAGAGACAAGATACAGAACATTTCCATCATGGCCAGGATCCCTCATGATGCCCTTTATAGCCACACCCCCTTCCCTCCGCCTTTCCTTCCCTATATCTACACTCTTCCTTCCTCCCCTCCTAATCCCTGGTAACTATTTATCTGTTTTCCATTCATAAATTTTTTTCAATTCAGGAATCTTAAATAAATGGAATTGACTTGTTTCACCCAATGTAATTCTCTGAAGATTCATCCAAGTTGTTGTCCCTATCAATAATTTATTCCTTCTATTGCTGCATAGTATTTGATCTTAAGGATGTACCACAGATTATTTAATCATTCGTCCACTGAAGGACGTACACACTCTTTCCAGTTTTTTATTAATACTATCAAGAATAATAACCTGTGTTTGTGTACACATATTTGTGGGAGTGTAACTTTTCACTTCTCCGGGATAAATGACTGGGGGGGGGGGGGGGGGTGGCGGGGAAGCTGTTAGACATTAGTGTTTTAAGAAATGGTGAAACTGTCTTCCAGAGAACCTGTACCCTTGTGTAAGAGTGACGCAGAGAGGGTGTGGAGAAACCAGATCACTCACACGTTGCCGGTGGAAATGTAAAGTGGCCCAGGCTCTCCACAGTCACTTTGTTGTATTTCAGCCATTCTGATAGGTTATGTATGGAAATCTCATTGAGGTTTTAATTTGCATTTTTTTTCTAATAGCTAATGATGTGGAACATCTTTTCATGGGCTTATTTGCCATCTGTGTATCCTCTTCTGTGAAATGCCTCCTCGTGTCTTTAGCCCATTTTCTAATTGAATCTTTTCCTATTGAGTTTTGAGAGCTGTTTAAATAGCCTCCATATTAGTTCTTTGTCAGATACGTGGTTAGCAAATGTTTCCTCCCAGTCTATAGTTTGTCTTTTATCCTCTTAACAGCCTATTTCAGAGAAAAAGGTTTTCATTTTGATGAAGTCCGACTCATCCATTTTCCTTCTTAGGAATTACGCTTTAGGTATCAAATCAAGAATGCTTTGCCTAACCCTTGATTCAGATTTTGCCCTATTTTTTTCCTAAAATCTTTATAGTTTTACATTTAAGTTCATGACCCATTTTGAGTTAACATTTACATAAAGGGTGAGACTTAAGTCGAGGTTTATTTTTCTTTTTTTGCCTTTGGATGTCCAATTACACCATTACCATTTTCTGGATACACTATCTCTCTGCCATTGATTCACTTTTGCATCTTGTTGGGATGAGCACTGGGTGTTGTATGAAAACCAATCTGACAATAAATTTCATATTTAAAAAGAAATTCAGTTGGGCGTATTCGTGCGGATCTATTTCTGGATTCTCGGTTCTACTCCTTTGATCTAATGCCTATCTTCTTCCCAATCCACACAGTCTTAATTTTGGAAGCCATACAGGTCTTGCATTTGGGTAAGCTGATTCCTATATTTCTTCTTCAAAATTGTTTTGGCTATTCTCGTTCCTTTGCCTTTCCATATAAATTTGGGACAATCTTATCTATAGCTACCAAGAAAAATTATTGTTGGGATCTTGATAGTAATTGGGTTCAGCAAGTTCCCAGCAAAAAATACAAGCATAAAAAATTAACTGTACTCCATACACTAGCAATAACATGTAGACACTGAAATTACAATACCATTTATAATCATTAGAAACAATAAAAGCATGCTGAGGTATAAATCTAAGAAAACGTGTACAGGATGTGTATGCTGAAAGCCACAAAATATTAATGAAAAAAAATCAAAAGTGACCCAAATAAATGTAGAGACATACTTTGTTCATGGATTGGAAGATTCAATATGGTGAAGACCTCCATCTCTTCAATTGCCTTAATACTTACAGGGCAATTCATATGATCTATTTCATATTGAGGCAATAGGGGGATTTTGCATTTTTTGAAGAATTAGTCTGTTTTATGTAGGTTGCCAAATCTATGTGTGTAGAGTTGTCCACAGTATTCTCTTATTACCCTTTTGATATCTTCAGGGTCGCTAGTAATATCCCCTTTCTTTCCTGATAGTAGTAATTTCTGTCTTCTCTTTCTTTCTTTGTCAATATTTCAAAAAGTTTGTAAGTTTTTTTTTTTTGATCTTTTAAAAGAAACAGTCCTGTATTTCATTGATTTTCTGTAATGTTTTTCTGTCTTCAATTTCATTGATTCCTGTTTTTATCTTCATTATTTCCTTCTTTCTGCTTCCTCTGGGTTTATTTTGTTCTTTTGTTTTTTTTTCCTAGTGTCTTAAGGTAGGAACTAGATTATTTATTTGAGATTGTATTTTCTCATATATGTACTTAGAGCTATAAATTTCCATCTGAGCATTGTTCTAGCTACATTCCACAAAATTTTGTATACTGCACTGTCATTTTCTTTCAACTCAATGCATTTTGCTAATTTCCCTTAAGACATCCTCTCTGACTCATGAATTATTTAGAAGCATGTTGTTCAGTTTTCAAGTGTTGGGAGATTTTTCTGTTGCCTTTATTAGTGATTTCCAGTTGGTTGCACTGGGTCAGAGAACACGTGATATAAGATTTGAAGTCTTGAATTTGTTGAGGTTTATTTTATGGCCCAAAATGGAACCTATCTTGATATATGTTTCATGGGTCCTTTAAAAAAAATTTGCATTGTGCTACCATTGGGTGCAGTGTTCTATAAATGTTGATTACAGCCTCTTAAGTGATGCTGTTGTCAAGTTCTTCTATATCCTTGTTGATTTTTTATTTGTATTTTCTATTAATTTTTGAGAGAGGGGTGCTGATGTTTTCAACTACATCTGTGGATTTGCCTATTTCTCCTTTCAGTCTTATCAATTTCTGGTTTCCATATTTTGCAGCTGTTTTTTTGGTGCATATACATTTAGGATTACTGTCTTCTTTCTTGGCGGGTTAGTCCTTCTATCATGTATGTTCTTTTTGTTGGATTTTTTTTTCTGAAGTCTTCTTTATCTGACATTAATATGCTCACTCTTACTTTCTTTTGATTAATATTTGCAAATCAATTAAAATTAGATTAATACCTTTTTTCATGCCCTCACTTTCAACCTACCAGTGCTATTTTATTGGAAGTGAGTTTCTCATAGACAGCATATAGTTGTGCCATACTCATGAGTGTTTATCCAATCTGTCAATATATGTCCAGATTAAATGTGAATCTGACCATTTACATTTAGTGTAATTACTTATGTTAGGGTTTAAAACTGACATTTAGTTTTTGGTTTCTGTTTGTTCCTGCTATTTGCATTTATGACTTCTTTTACCTACCTTCCTGTGGACATTTTTTTATTACATTTTGATTTATCTATAGTGTATTTGAATATAATCTTTTGAGTGGCTTTTTTGGTGGTTGCTCTTGGTACTAACATTATATCTCAAAACTGATCATGTTCTACTGGTGGTACCACTTCAAGCAAAATGTAGAAGCCCTACCTCCCATCACATCCCTCAACCCCTTCTCATTTATAACCTCATTTAAATGTCTCCTCTGCATACATTTAGAGTAACACAGTGTTACAGTTTTCACTTCAATCTTCAAATAATCTGGAAGTCTCAAGAGGAAGAGGAAGTCTATTTTGTGTGTCCATATGTCAGTGTACTGTGTTTGTCCTCCCTGGTGTTCCAAGGCTCTTTTCTTTATCATTTCCTTTCTGTTTAGAGAGCTTGTTGAGCCATTTGTTAGCATAAGTATGCTAGTGACAAATTCTCTCCATTTTTCTTCACCTAAGTATGTCTTAATTTCCCCTGCATTCCCAAAAGGTATGTTTATTATATATAGTATTCTGGCTCTATAGTTCTTTTTAATTTTTTTCAACATTTGAAAATGTTGTGCCATTTCCTCCTGGTCTCCATGATTTCTGATGATAAATCCACTCCCATTCAAATACCCCCCCCCCCAAGAGGTCAAATACTATTTCTGTCTTGCTACTTCTAAGATATTTTGTCTTTAATTTTTAGAAATTTGACTATGATGTGTCTTGGTGTGGATTTCTTTGGACTTACCTTGTTTGGGTTCACTCAGCTTCTGGAACATGTAGGTTTATGTCTTCACAAAACTGGGAATTTGTGAGTAAGTATTCCTTTAGGTATTTTTTCAACTCTGCCCTCTTTCTCCTCTTCTTGTGTGAACACTCATGACAGCAGTATTAGACTTTTTGTTATAGTCCCACAGGCCTCTGTGGCTCCCTTTGTTTGCTTATTCCAGCCCATTTTCTTCGTGCTGTTCAAATTGGATCATTTCTATTGTTGTCCTTCCAGTTCATTGATTCTTTCCTCCTCCCCTTTCCATCCTGCTTTTGAGCTCACCCATTCAGGTTCTCATTACAGCAATTATATTTTCACTTGTAAAATTTCTATTTGGTTCTTCTTTATACCCTCTATTTCTCTGCTGAGAATTTGCATTTCTTTGCTAAGATTCTTATTTTTCATTTGTTTCAAGCATGTTCTTAATTGCCCACTGAAGCCTTTTAGTGATAACACTTTAAAATCCTTGTCAGATAACTCTGGTATCTCTGGCATCTCACTATTGGATCTATAGATTGCCTTTTTCTCAACAACCAGAACTTTCTGGTTCTTGGTATGATGAGTGATTTTAAATTCAAACTTTACAACCTGGGTATTATGTTACAGGACTCTGGATCTTATTTAAACCTTGTGTTTTCACTGGCGTCCTCTGACACTACTCTGAAAAGGGAAAGGGAGGTGCTGCCTCAGTAGTCCCAGAAATAGTTTGAGCGTGGAAGTCCAGATTCCCCACGGTACCCATTGGAAGGTGCACCTTGTTACTGCTAAGTGGAGGTTGGAGTTCTCCTCCTGACTGAGCCTCACTCATACCCCCTTGTTTGGGGGCTGGGAGGTAGGAGCACCTCATTACAACTCCCACGAGGCATCCTTTGACACACCCAATGTGTGGAAGTGTGATGACCACCTCATTACTGCCCAGTGACATTGGAAATCAAGGAACCCTACATGGTCTCTATAGACACTAGGATGGGGAAGGGGCTCATTACTGCCTGTCAGGAATGAAAGTTCCAGCTCCTTCCTCAGCCCCCTCTGACATTACTCCAGCAGGAGGTTTGGGGCCCCCTCCTTACAATCTGGGAGGATGAAAGTCTAGCTCCTCATTCAGTCTTTCTGGCTTGGGTGGGTCACAGGTTGTGTGTGTGTGTGTGTGTGTGTGTGTGTGTGTGTGTGGTTTTTGGCTCTAATAAAGTGGTTATTTTCTAGATGTTTTCTGTCTTGCTAGGCTGCCCCTTTCCTGTTCCTCTGGGTAGTGAGGTTAGGTATTTGTTGAGGCTATTCTTGTCTGTGCCTGTTAGCATTTCTGAGTCGCTGGCTTCTTCAGCTTCAAGTCTGGGACATGAAGCAAAAAGGAAAGTCAGGACTCATCATCTTGTTCCTTTTGGTGGTCTAGAGGTCCTCAGCCAGTCTATCTTCTCCTCACATTTCAGTTTCCCTATGCTTTTGTTAACATAACATCCCAAGTATTTAGCTACACTTGGCGGAAGAACAGGTCAAAGTGCATTTCCACCATCTTCTCAGAAGGAGGAGTCTCAAGACATTTTCCAAGGTTCCTATAGAAATATTAAATTGCTCACACATTTGGCCTCAACTGAGACATTTATGTGTTTCTTAACCCATTTTCTTGACTTTACCAGAATTTCAAATCTCAGAGCAAACAAAAAAGTCAGCAGGAGGGGAGGGAACAAAGTCATGGAAGTTTTCCTGAGCCAGGAGAGTGTTAATGTTGCCGCTGATAAAAAAAGAAACCACTTGAGAATTAATTCAGATAGAAACTGCTTATTTTTTGATTTAATATTGCTGAAACCTCGATTCTGTGGCATTCACTCAGAAATCCCAATTTTAAAAATAATCTTGCATGCTCAACTTTTGGTTAGATATCATTAAAAAACTTCCCTACCTTTTCAAACAGTAGAGACTCAGGAAAGGAATTCACTTCTTCTTGATGACTCAGATCCTAATTCTAAGCTGCCAGGGCAGTTTTGCTTTCTCTCTGCCAGGCAACTGCAAGCTCTCAGTACTCTTTTCCACAAATGCCATTCCTACATCCCTAACCCGTGCTCATAATGTGCTGGGGAATTGGAAATGAGACGACCATACCTGGCAGAATTGCGGGCAGATCAAGAGCCAAATGCTTGAGCTGAGGACACAGGGTCTCTCCTTCCATGCGACAGGCAGGGAATTTGACTCATAGTGGGTTTGATAATAATTTTAGTGTCACTAAATAATTTAAACTTGATGCAATATTCTTAGTTATACTCTGGGTGGCTGAGATTGCCAAACAAGCAGAAGTGGAAGGAGGAGGAGGAAGAGGAGAAAAAAAAGAAGAAAGTGAAATTAAGTGTTATTTTTACAATGGTGGGTATACTGCTATCCTGTTGGAAATATATTTGTACATGCTTGGTATGAACTGGATGATATACAAGATCCATTATGGATGCTATTATTTTGAATACGTCCTACTTTGTGGAGTCAAGGTAAAGAACATTATCCACATTTTAAACCTGAGAAAACCAGGTTGAGGAAGCTAAGTGAATTGCCTGAGGTCACACACTTTGCAAACAAAGTAGCCAAATTAAACCCAGTTCTGCATTTATCTTTCCCAAGATGATGGTGCGGGGTGGGGGCCACAAAATCTAGTTAAGCTCACAGACAATATATCCCATGCTCAGTGTAATATGGCTCTCTACAAGAGTGCTTTTCAAACTAATGGGTGTAGGGATTCTAGTGCAGTGGGTTTCAGACAGGTGCTTGTGGTGTATATTTGTGACAAGGTCCTGGATTTTTCTGCTGCTGATGGTGCACCATCTACATTTAAATAGCAAGGATCTAAAAGATCCACTTTGATAACGTGTAAAGGGCAGGAATATGGGTTTGATCTTTAATTGAAGGTATTTCAGGCAATTCATTGTTTTAGGGTGTTTTTTTTTTTTTTGCCTTTAAAAAATGCAACACAGTCATAAAAATTACATGGCTCCTTCATTACGGATACTGAAACTGAATAAGAATGTTGATATAAGGCAGAGAAAAAATCTTAGGGCATATAAATGAATTAAAAGGAAAATGTTTGAACATTAAAAAGAAAACTAGTCCCTTACCTATTACCAGTAGTTTGCAATATTCTTTAGCTGCATTGAGCATAATTACTAAATCAAAAGTCAGAATACATGATTTGATGATTTGACAAAAGATTAAAAAATGAAATTTTGGTAATTTGGGTGACTTTTCCATTGAGATCTGGAATATTTTACTGTTAAAGACATGGAATAAATATGAAAATAAGCCACACACACACACACACACACACACACCTCACTACAAATGTGTTACCTAAAATATTTTAGATTAAAAGAGATCTAAGGGCCTAAGGATGTTTATATACCAACTGCTATCCTGATTTTTGAATCTGCAATTTGTGTAAGTCAAAACAATAACCCTCTGTATATGGATATGAAAAAATATATTTAGCCCTTTGAACAATGTATATCTAAGTACATTCTGGATGATTCTATTTTCCATGGCCCCGCCTCCAATTTCTCTTAAGTAACACAAAACATTCCAGTCTAACTTAAGTCTCAAGTACAATCTTGCTTTACTATTTAAAAAGTGTATTTCCAATTGAGAAAACAAAATTTCAACTTTGATTTAGAGTCTCAGCTCCTCCCCTGCCCCCAGTGGGGAGGCTGCAGTCAAGGAAGGGGCTCTGGGTGGCTTTTGCTCTTTCCCCTCCTTAGCATTTTCTCCTATCACTTCCCTCAGTGTCTGCCTGTCTAGGTTTAAAGCATGTGGAAAAAGAAGAAAAAGAGAGGATGACAGGGAAGTTCTTGTTTGCCCGATAATGGTGTGAGCTCATAGTCTAGGTTTAGCCCATGAGGTGTCCAAAAGAGGGTCAGTCTCAGAGACACCACTTACCCTTGTGCCTGTTGTTGGCCGTCTCTCCCTATAGTTCTCTGATGTCGATGATGCCCTCATTTTCCTCTGGCTTTTCATCTACCTTCTGTACCTTCTTTTTGCAGAAGGCATTCGTCCCTCTGAACGCCATCTTGGTCATGAGCTAAAATGGCTCCACACATCTCTTACTCATGACATGCCGTTGTCCAGGAAAATACTCATTGAACCATCTTTTTCACAGAGATATTCTTGAGGCCGGTTTCCGTAATGTAGTGGTTATCACGTTTGCCTTACACAGAAATATTCTTGGAGTACAGGATATCCAACACAGCCAACTCCCCTTTCCAGCACCTCCCCTTGCCCCCAGTTCATCCGTGTCCAGCTCATCAGCTTGTCTCTTACACTTCAGATTTGTCAAAGTGGACTAAAATTCCAGAATATTCTGACCTCTACAGGGGACTTACCCAAAATTCTCTGAGCGGTCCTGCCAAAGACCACCCTCCACCAGATGTGAGGGCACCTGCCTCCTCCCTTTCCTCTTTGTGAGGTGTAAGGGTCTCACAGCTTAGCAATGTATTTTCCAAAATTACATATTCAAAATTTTTTTCTCACTCTCTGCTGCTACCCTTTTGATACCCTTATGTGGCATGACATCCAACTAGCTTTTGATCACCTACTTTGAACTTTCTGCATAGGATCTAGTACCTCCTTTGAAACGCAATATCCATTGTCTCCTGGTGCCTCAGCCAACATTCTGTTAAATGTGCTAATGGACCTCCAGAATCCCCAAGAGTGTTTCTGAAACTTCTTCCAGCTTCAAATCTTTTCGTGGGACAGATCACAGAACTGGTTTGGAGCACTTTGTGTAAATACTTCAGTAGGACACTGGCATTGGAAAGGACTTTAGAAATATCTCACTTCAATTCCTTCCTTTAGTAAAGATTATCTAGGGCTCAGAATATGTACTGATGAAGTAAAGTCACCCAGGTTCTGAGCGGGAGAGCTGGAACGAGGCCAGCTGCCCGACTGGCAGACTCCTCCATTGTGCAAGGGCCAGGAAAGGGACAGAGGTTTCAATGTTTGAAATTTTTTTAAATTGAAGGAGAATAAAAATAGCGTACCTTTTTAAAGTGGAATTAAACCAGCCTTTCAAAACAAAAAAGAGTTGGTGAGAAAAATATGAGCAGTATGTGTTTCTAAGACTCTCTGTTGCAGGATCTCTGAAACAAAATCTTGTTTAATTCATTAAAAAAATCTTTTCTCGATTAATATATACTTTTTACATTTCAAAGTTACCTGGCAGCCATTCTTTGGGAGAGATGTGACTCAGCAGTGTTAGACTAGAAGATCTGCTGTAAGATTAAGGACCAGAGTCAGAGAGCAATTTTTTCCCCCTAAGAAAAACCAGTGGTTCTTGTGTTTGTGTTAGAAATCAGGTCCAGCACTGCATTTAAGAAGCTCAGTGCTCTCACTGCCCCTAAAGCCCACAACATCAGATCCACGAAGCAGTTAAGAGCGAGGATGCTTTAGGGTTTCAGACATAAGTTTGACCACCACCAGCTCACGGCTTTAGAGAGAGGAGAGTATGTTGCCCACAAGTTCAGAATCTATTGCATTGGTCTTATAGAATTTCCTCTTTACTAAGGGGCTAAGATCTTTACACCTTGAGCTGGAAACCACCCATGAGGCCAAGCCAGACCCTTGGGCTATAAATATCACTCATCATATACTAATGGTCAGAGACTTCAAGCCCAGAAGGAAACATCAGATGTCACATTCAAAGCAAATTGTCTCTCCTACCCAACTGTTCTATGATGCCTGCTCATCAACTCATTCACTGGGCTTTTATCCAGCAGGGAATATGTGAAAAGGACCATATAAAAGTTAATAAGACAGTCCAGGAGCTTGAAGAGATGACAAGTGTAAAGAGGGGCACCATACCCCTCTGTCATAGTACCTACCCTAAGTGTCAGGGAGGCCCCGGATGGTTCAAGACCAAAACGAGCACCTTGACTTTGGGGTTGAACACATCACAGCTCTGTTTCCAGGATGCAGTGACTTCACTTCCTCACTCAAGATCCTTTATCTCCAAAGCCACAGTGTCTTCGGCCATAAAACGGGGATGGGGCAGTGCCTGCCTCAAGGAGGTATTGGAAGGATGAACAATTGAGTTAATGCCTTCAAATCAGCTAGAACGGTGCTTGGCACACAATCAGTGCCCAACACGCATTATCTATTGTCATTGGAAGGACTAAGCTAGGGTGCATGTGCCAAATAAACACACAGGAAAATCTGGTGTTCTTTCACTTCTTGATGAGTATTTCTGTGGCTCACCATTTCCCCCTCTCCATTGTCATTCTGACAAGCTTCACTTTCATTCTCTTCCCGGGAAGCTGGACAGCCACCCAAGCATGAGCCAGTCTCTTATACCTGTCCATCGTGATCACTCATTGCCCTCAGACTGAAGAGCACAGAAAACCACCCATTTTCAAGTGTTCATGCCTCTGCTCAGAAATCCGAGGGGCAGCTGCTACCCAGACCCCCAATCTCTGCACTTTCCTGACTTACAATCCTCAGAGAGAGGGAGACCTGGCGTTGCTCTCTCTTGCTTATTACCTTTCAGAAATCCTCCAGTCTAGATAATACACCAAATGGTCATCGTATCAGTTTTCAGTAATGCTACCTAACAAACTCCAAACCCAAGGCCTTAATAAACATTTGGTGAGCTTGTGAGTTGGAGGGTTGGCTGGGCAGTTCTGGCCCGGTCCAGGATGCACTGATGTGACCCGGGTTCATCCCTGAATCCGTGATGCCAGCAGGAAAGTATGATGATGATTTGTTGCCATCGCATGGCCCTCACAGGTCTGCAGTGTCAGCTGGGGCGGGGGGGGGGGGGGGGAGGGCAGAGCTACCAAGCCATGTGTCTCCCATCTTCCACAATCTAGGATGGTACTATTTACTTGGGTGGTTACAGCCTGAATGTCTATGTCCCTCCGCCCCAATTCATGTTGCAGCCCAAATCCCCCAGTGTGATGTTATTAGGAGGTGGGACTCCATGATTGAGACTAGTGTCCTCCTAAGAGGAGGAAGAGACACCAGACCCCTCTACCTTTGCCATGTCATGTGTCATCTGCAAGCCAGGAAGAGGGCCCTGACCAAGAACATTAGTCAGCACCTTGATCTCAGACTCCCCGTCTCCAGAACTGTGAGAAATAAATGCCTGTTGTTTAACATCCTCCTGCCACCCTGCCTGCTCGTCCTTGGTATTTTGTTATAGCAACCTAAGCTGACTGAGCCCGTCGGCTACTTGACAGCATTCAGAGAGAGTTGAGGAATGTCTGCAAGTTTTCTTGAGACCTAGGCTTGAAACTGGCACAATGTCACTTCCAGTACGTTCTACTGGCAGAGTGAGTCTTGACGCAGCCCAGATTCGGGCGGCAAGGAAATAGATTTTGCTACTTGATTGGAAGACCAGGGAAATTATGTTGCAAGGGCCCGGCTGAAAAAAAGGGGATGAGAATTATGGCCTCTTTTGCTATCAGTCTACCCATGTCATCAAACTCAGAAGTAGGAGTTTTAGAGTCAGAAAGATTCCAGTGTGAAATTAGCTGTGAGGTCTTGGGAAAATGACTGAATCTCCTGAAGACTCCCATTTCGTCACCTATAAGGTAGGGATAGTAATCACGCCAACTTCACATGACAGTTGTAATAGTTAAACAAGAAAAGAACCATGAGTGTGGTGTCTAGACATATTTATCTATTAGGTATTATAGTGGTACTCAATAAACATCAGCTTCATAGATACTTTATGTAAACTATCTTCCAGTGAACAAAATTTTTGAGTCTCCCAAGTATTATCTATTTTACAAATGGGGATACAAAGTGATTATAAGTCTTCAGTTCAAAACTCCTGATTCCTATCTGGTACCATATCACTATCCATGATTAATGGAATCTTATCAATATGAAGCTTACTTACTAAAACTATTAATTGAACATCCTTGCTTAAGCAGAGTAGTTGAATGCTATTTTCTGTGTTCAGCCCAACAGACGTGTTAAGCCAGGATTTTCAATAGACCTGTTTGTTGCATAGAAAACTCTGGAAAGACAGCTTTATGACATAATCACAGAAGTGGTCTCCATGGCATTTTGGCAGTCCCAAGTAGAAGCTTGGTCTCTCTTCCTTTAAACTGTGACACTGTGACTTCTTTCTGTGACACTTTAAAGTCTAGGGATAAAGGTTCTTGACTCTCTTTCAAAAAACTGAAAGTTTCCTTCAATGTCTTGCAAAGACAATATTCTGTCTTATCTCCTGTAGGCCATCCTATATATGGCCACCAGAGTGATCATCTTAAAATGACTATCTGACAAGTCATGACCAACCTTCCTTGAGCTCTCAATGGCCTATAGGATAAAAGACAAGCAGAACCCTTCATGATCTGGCCTCTGCCCACCTCCTCTGCTCAACAACACCTCCTCTGCCTGCCATGCACTTACTGTATGTTGGTGCTCTGTGTATATTTTCTATACACGTTGTTAAAAGCATGGCTGCCTCTGCAATTCTGATTCTTCTACTGAATCGCATGTAACCTTGGACACGTTACTTATTTTTCTCTGTTTGGTCCCTTATCTATAGAACAGGGAAAATTGTGGTGTATAAAACAAAAATTTGAGGGGGCGCCTGGGTGGCTCAGTCGGTTAAGCGTCCGACTTTGGCTCAGGTCATGATCTCGCGGTCCATGGGTTCGAGCCCCACGTTGGGCTCTGTGCTGACAGCTCAGAGCCTGGAGCCTGTTTCAGATTCTGTGTCTCCCTCTCTCTCTGACCCTCCCCTGTTCATGCTCTCTCTGTCTCAAAAATAAATGTGAAAAAAATAAAAATAAAAAAATAAAACAAAAATTTGAGAAGCTTCAAGAATTAATCGGTATAAACCACTTAGACTAGTGTCTGGAAATAACAAATATTAGGTTAGCTATTCTTATTATTATCCAACATAATCATAATGAAATGATGCAGAATCATATTTCTACTTCCAGATGTGAAATCCTGGTGCACAGAAAGATTAAATGGCAGCAATAAATGACACAGATGTTATTTGGGCCCAGGCCTCTCTGACCTCAGCACTGGATGCTGTCCACTGTGCCAAGCTTCCTCCTGCCACCCCTCCTGTCTGAGGGAGCCACCTACTCTTCTCTGATGGTACCAAGGCATCTCTCTTCTCTGTTCCACTTGCCTGGAAACCTTGCATCCCATCTTGGTCCTCCCATGTTCAAGTCAAGTATCATTTCCTCCCTGGAAAACTGCTAACCCTCTCCACACAGGCTCAGGCAACTTCCTGAGGGGTCTAAACACATCCTGCACTTTCCTCCATGGGGACACATGCCGCCCTGTGCTGCCATTACTTCCCTACCAATTTTCTATAAGATGCTTGAAGATAAAAACCAGGTCTAATTTATTCCCTTATTTCCTGAATGAATGAGTGAACCTTAGCTGTGTCCCAAGGAAGACACTAGAAACGATAGCTCAGAGACTTCTGTAGGTAAAGGAGATGTATGGTGCCTTGGTCTGATCAATGGCCAAAGGGGTAATGTAGGCATCACTTGTTTATCTGTATGAAGGTAATAACAACACCCCTCCTGTATAATTTAATGACTTGGAGGAGGGATCAAATGAGGAAAATGAACAGGACATAATGAATGGACGTTAATGACGTCCATAGGAGATGTACACAAATGCCATGTATTCTTTTCTCCCCCTCCAGCCCTCATAGCTGATCCCAGACTCTGAATATTTTCAGATGCTTCATAAAGGATTGAAATGGAGTCTGCCCCTTGCCTACCAAAGCCATAGTGTTTATGTTGGCATCCTGCTTATAAACCAGGGAGTCCTGGCATGTTGCCCTTGACTGGGAACTTCAGTGTGGAATCAGCTCAACACAGAAACAAATCTTGGGATGGTCTCTAAGTTTCCCCCAAGTAGGCCCCTTTAGCCTTGGATTTACAGCAATAGAAGCACAGCCCTCGGGAGGGCACTGGAGGTCCAGGAGTTCAGACTGTACGTGACTCTGCTTTCTTTTTCTTTCTTTTTTTCTTTTCTTTTTTCCTTTTCTCTTTCTTTTTCTTTCTTTCTCTTTCTTTCCTTCTTTCTTTCTTTCTTTTTAATGTTTATTTATTTTTGAGAGAGCACAAGTGGGGCAGGGGCAGAGAGAGGGGGAAAGAGGATCCAAAAGGGCCTGTGCGCTGACAGCATCGACAGCAACTAGCCCAATGTAGGGCATGAACTCACAAACCACAAGATCATGACCTGAACCAAAGTCAGACATTCAAACGACTGAGCCACCCAGGTGCCCCTCTGCATGACTTTCCTACAGAAGGGCCCAGATGAGAAGCAGAAAGGAGGTGACTTGCCTCAAGACACACTTGGGCTGGAACTCTTTGATCCTGAGGCAAGAGGGCATTCCATTATACCTGCTTCCCTCATTCTTCCCTCTTGGCAGGTAATGTCTGCAATTTCTTTATAAATATGCAAATGCATTAACCCAGCTAGAGAATAGAGCAAGACATTAACCCAGATCCACCCCATTCCTGCTTCCTCCTCTTCCTACACTTGCTCTGTCTCCGGACAGGGCTGCCGATCCACAGGTGACGAAACAGGGAACCATCCAACAAAATGGCTCGCTGCATCAACAGCGATGCCAAAACCAGAGCCCATGGCTTCTGACACTAGTCCGGTCCCCCCTCACCCAACATAAACAGCACACATTTGATTTTGTGGCAGTGCCGAAGACATCCATGCCCTAATTCCCAGGGACTGTAAATGTGTTATTGTACGTGGCAAAGGGGAATTAATGTAGCAGATGGAATTGAGGTGGTTCATCAGCTGACCTTCAAATTGGGAGATTATCCTGAATTATCTGGGTGGGCCCAATGTAAGAACAGAGTCATTTAACGTGGAAGAGGGAGTCGGGAGAGAGGGTCAGAGGGATGTGACCTGAGAAAACGCGACCCCATGCTGCTGACTCTAAAGATGAAAGAGAGGCCACCAGCCAATGAACAGAGTTGGCCTCTAGGAGCTGACAAGGCAAGGACACAGATTCTCCCATAGAACCTCCAGAAGGGAACACAGCCCTGCCCTCGCCTGAATTTCAGCCCAGTGAAACCCATTCTGGACTTCCAACCTCCAGAACTATTAATTTTTTTTTTTAAATGTGTTTAAGCCACTGAGTTTCTGGCAATTTGTTATAGCTGCAAATAAAAACGTAATACGGTGTCTAGGTGTAACCAGCCATTTCCCAAGGCCATACCCACTGAGGAAGGACAAATGGGTCCTAACGTGGAAGTGTGTGTTGGGTTCAATTCTTTCTCTACACTTACAACAGAAGGAGGCTCAGCCTCCGGACCCCATTCCCTCCACCCTATTATTATTGGTGGTTCTTTGCTTTACGAAGGTGCTTCCTTTGCACCTGCTTCCCACACTGGAGCCAAAGCATCCTGTTCTCTCTACACTTAGATGCCACACCGACCACCTTGGTCTCATTGAGACACCAGAGCCCTTGATGCACCAAGGAGAATGTTCCGTCGAGTCTTCCACTCACTAGAGTTTAGCCCCTCTTCCCGAAGCCTCTCCTCCAGCCCCCCACGGACTCATATTGAAGAATAAATCTGTGTGGCAAATACCATCTGATTGAGGATGCCCTTAATTTCTGACCCCAGAAGCATTTCCATTGATCAAGTATATAATACCTGGCGCCCGTGTCCATCCAGATAAGTTTATAGGGAGTTCCCTTCATTCTTCATGGGATTATGGAGTCTCAAATCCAGATGGATACATTTAGAGATGAATTTAAGACAGGTAAGAAAACCAGCAGGGACTAGGTCTGTTTTTGTTCATACACGCTGCAAACCAACTGTGTGCCAGAGAGTTGACCTGGCACTATGCAATCATGTCATTTACGTTTTCCAGTTCAGGCTCTGAGCTTCAGAGAGTTAACTCTTCCCCAACCCCACAGCCAGGAAGTAGAGTGTCTGGAATGTCAGGAACCGGGAGCCTAGACTCCATGTGTACCGAGGCTCTGACTGCCTCTCAGCTGCCCTGAGCAGATATGTCCTCTCTGGAGTCGGGAGTGGCTGTGCTGTCCTGGCAGATCCTCCCTGCCCAACCTGGGAGATAAACACGGATCTCCTCCAGAATATGACTGATCAGGTGAGGGAGGGAACAGACCCGAAGGCAGCACCGTCCCCAGGGGTTCAGGGTAGGCAGCTGACATCAGCCAGCAAGAAGAAAAAAAATCCATTTGTAAAACAGCAGAAGAAAAATTAAACTTGCAGTTCCATCATTTTATATAAAAACTCAAGAATGAAAATAAACATGGTTCCAAGTTATTTTATTCTGAATTTATTTTTAATGCCAATGACAACAAAATAGCTCTTTTATGAGTCATTTTACAAAACAGAACACATGATTTCCTGAAATGGCATTTTACAGAAGCTTAAAGGAAACCACTGTGTGAAATGAGACAGAGTGCAGCTAACTCTGTTCACTTGGGGATCTTCCCCCACCCCACTCCCTCGAAGGCCCTCCCCTCTTTTCTCTAGCTACCTCCCCCCCCCTTCTTCTTGCAACTCTCACTCTAGCTGTCATTTCCTCACGGAATTTTTCTCTGGTCTGAATACCCCCTCATTTAAATAAGATCCCCCAGTTACCTACTCTCAAAGGACATTGTACCATTTCTTCATTGCACTTCCTGAAATTGTGATCATTATTCCGTATGTGTTTATGTGCCAGGCTCTTGGACACGTGGATATGCAGACCCAGACAACCCTGCTATCTTGGAGCTTACGGTCTCCTTGGAGGAGCTGTATAGTTTCATTGTCTCTCTCCATCAATTATACTAAGAAGTGCAGAATTGCAGAAAACAAATGGACTTCAGGCAAGAACCATGAAAGCACATAGCAGGGAGCACAGGCTACACATATTTCGACATTAAACATACACATAAACATCTGTCTCTCCCGTAAGACATTGTCTGTTTTGTTTGGCACGCATCGGGCACTCATTAAATGCTTATTGAAACACCTCATGAAATGGAAAGTAGCCACTTAAGACATGTGGGCTAGTGGCTTAGTTGACGCCTGTGGCTCCTGGTTCCAAATTGAATGCAGCAGGTCTAAAAGATAAACATTGAGACTATTACCATTAACAATCCCACAAGGCACATGCCAACTTTCATCTCTGAGATGGATTCCAGACCTAATAAAACACTTGCCACCTTTCACTTAATCATGCTGCTGCCTGGGTTCCGCCCTGTGGACACCACCTTCTTGAAGAAATGAGCCTGGCATGACACGAGCTTTCGCTGATGTTCTGCTTAGTCTTTGGATGGCCCTTCTTGTAGTCTTCTTCAGCCTATTTCTAAGATGCTGGTCCTCCTCAGGCATCTCTATTTCCTGCCCAAAGCCCTACGTGTATCAAGCAAGAAGAAAGACCTCAAGCTGCTATCTAAGTGGGAGTTCCTTCACCTGTTTTGCTTAATAAGCACTTGCACAGCAGACTATGTGCAGCAATGACTACATTCCAGGCACTATTCTAGATGTTTTATTCAATAATAATTCAATTAGGGTTGATACCTTCCACAACTCAAGAGTAAAGGCATGGCTGGAAACAGAATTCCAGACTCAGATCCAAGAAATGGTGGTGGGAGTGGATAACATTGAGGACGTTGGCTGCCCCCAGAAGCTCCTACAGCACCTCCTTCCTTGAGAAATAGCCAGCTGCCCATATCACTAAACACTGCTGTGAGAAGCCCCCGGTCACTTCTACCCACAGTGCTACCTGTGAGCCCCTCTCTCCAGGTGCTGATCCCCACCCTATTAATCCATAACGTGCATACAGCATCCCAAGCATACATCCCAAGTACCTGGAGCCTTCAACATCCAAAACAGGGCTACCTTCCTCCTCCCTGCACCATCTCATACGTTCCTGTAGACACATCCAACCTGGCCACAGTCCTCGGCACCTTTCTCTTCACCTGTCCAGCCTATCAATTAAAAGCCTTCCGGTTCATCTTTCTCTCCCTCCGTACGTAGACAATTGTGAGAGGCTCCCCTCTGGTAGCTTTGCTTTGGGTCCCCTCTCCCTTCTCGAAATATATGCTTTCCTAGACACTAGATACTCCAGATACTCTGCTAGACGTTCTAGATACTCTCCTTCACATTTCCCCCAGATGACCTCACGGAAAATGGGTATCAGGTCATGACGTGTCCGTACCTAAGATGCTTCAACAGCTTCCTTGTGTCTCCAGAACAAAACAGGGAAGTCTTCACCTGGAAGGGGCAAGATGAATATGCTCATATGTCTAGCCTTACCTTTGGCATATGCGTCTTCATACCCGTGTGCCACAGGCATCCCAAGCTGCAGGCCTTCATCTCGGCCTCACCTTCCTGGTCTCCTCTGCCTCTGAATAGGCAATTCTGTCTGCATCGAATGTGCTTCCCACCTCCTCCGACTGGTTCACAGATCCTCCTGCCCCTGACCACAGGCTGAGACAGTATAGGATAGCAGCTAAGTGGATGAGCCAATCTACCTGGATTCAACTCTCAGCTCACACACCTCTATGCTCCCTCACCTTTTCCATGCCTCAGTGTCCCCATCTATAAAATGAAGACTATAGTAATCTACTAGAGATAGGCTAACTCGCAGAGTTATTGTGAGGACCAAAAGAGCTCATATAGGCAAAGCCCTAATTATGGTGGCCCATGGCAAGCAAGGTGTGAGCTTTTATTATGATCAACTCCTGCATATTACCAGCTTCACCCCAACACCCCTTGTGCATGTCTCTTGTTTGTTCATTCGCCAATTTGTTTATTTTCAGTCTTTCACCTCACTGTAAGTTCCTTGAGAGGCAGGGATGGGTTTTGATTCATCCTGCCGACATCTAGCATAGAACATGGCAAGGGCAAGCAGCCTTTGGAAATTTAGAGTACTAACAAGTAATGACAGTTGTTTTTTTTGTTTTTTTTTTTGTTTTTTTTAAGTAATGACAGTTTTTATCTGTGCCCTTGCACACCCAACCTGGTACAGAGGGGCCAGGACACGTCATTTAATGTAGGACATTCAACCGCACTGGCAAAGAAAAGGCAAGTTTTAAGGACAGGATTGAAGTTTATGTCTACTGACAATAGATGCCACCGAGCCCGAAACAGACAATGTCTGCTTGCAAAATCTGTGGCGTGATTTTAAGCATTTCCTGGTCAAAGTATTGACAAAAAGGTAAAACAAATATATCTTATTCACGTCCAGAAAAGTTGGATGGTGATAGCCCCATGGCATCTTCATGTTACAAATGGAAGAATTAATCGAGGGCTTAGAGAAATGTGAACTAGGGAAAGGGGAGAGCTGCTAAGGCCTCTTACATGTGCGAAAGATGATCACCATTTTCCACCAGGTTGAAATCATCTCAATCCGCTGAAGCGTTTTAGGCAGTAAAACAGTTGAATGATACGATTTCTAAATGCAAAGCCTCTGTGTAATTATAGATACACCATGCATACATTCTGCCATGACACTTGCATATTCCTGTTTGCATTGCTTACACGAAACCATGTTTCTTTTACTTTAGGAAAGACAGAGATTTTTCAGGTAACTGTCCTCAACCCACGCTTGTTGTCTCACCAGCTCCAGTAAGAGTCTAAATTCCTTTTTTCACCCCTGGATATGGAGCAATATACATGACTTGGAGTCAGGAGGTCTGAGCTCCAGCATGGTCACGGCATTCAAGCTGCATGATTAACAGGTCTCTTCACTTCGCTGAGTCTCGAGGTTTCTTATCTGTAAAATTAAAAATAGCACCTACATCACAAGTCAGGTGCTGAGGTTTGAATGAGATAAAAAGTGTTAAATTTTGGGAGACTGTGAAGCACTGTGGATGTATAATAGGAACCCACCTATGTGTCTCAGGCAAAATAATGGATAATTCCAGGGTCTCTGTAAAATCACCATGAACATTTCTTTGGCTTTGGAGTTGGACAGGCTTGGATTCCTTTCCAGATTTCCCAGATATCTTTAACCACAGTGAGTTCTGTTTCCTGTAGAATGACCTGCAGTGTCCTGTAGCATAATCATATCAATCCCAAAGTTTTTACTGAGCATTTATGATGTTGGATGTGTTACATCGACTATCTCAGTTAATTGTTATTGCAATTCTCACCTTCTTTACCCACAAAGGCAACACCTTCACCTCCACCTCAGTCCTTTGTCAAATCTGTTGCTTCTCTAATTCCTATCGAAACGCAAATATTTTATACATAAATGCATTAGTCAGGGTTCTCCAAAGATAGATAGATAGATAGATAGATAGATGATAAGAAATTGGTTTGTGTGGTTACAGAGGCTAAGAAAACTCTCAAGAGACAGACCCAGAGGAGTCAAGGTGGAGTTCAAGACTGAATCGAAAGGCCTGAAGACCAGGAGAGCATATGGCTTAAGTTCCAGTTTGAAAGTTGGCAGGCTTGAGATGAAAGAACAGCCAATGTTTCAGTCCGTGTCCAAAGGCTGGAAAAGACCAATGTCCCAGATCAAACAGTCAAGCCAAAAGAGTTCCCTCTCACTCAGCCTTTCTGTTCTATTCAGGTCTTCAAATGATTAGATGAGGCCCACCCACTTTGGGAAGAACAATCTGCTTTAGTCAGTCTACTGATTTCCACATTAATCTCATCCAGAAACACCCTCATAGATACACCCAGAATAATGTTTGGTCAAATATCTGGGCACTTCATGCCCCATTCAAATTGACATATAAAATTAACTATCTCATCACAACTTATGTTGAATAATGCTCCCTGACCTTTCCTTGCAGATTTTAGTTAGAAGGTGGAAATATCTGAGAAATATGAGGATTTGAGAAGGTGCTCCATCAAGGGACAGGTGGTTCTAAGTGTGGGAGGAAAAAGCAGGGAATACCAAGTACAAAATTAGCTTAACAGATTTTCAGAAATATAACCAAACCTGTCATATATATTGTCACGCTTTATTTTTCCATTAGTAATCTATTCATATATTTATGTATTCACTTTTCAACTAACATTTACTGAGGGCATAATATAGTCTAGGAGTTATACAGGTACAAGGGCCCAAACAATCGACTAAAGTATGAAGCTTTCCCTCAAAGCACCTCTGGAAACTGAACCCATGTTTTCAAATTTCTTCAGACTGATATGTTCATGAAACTCTGGACCTGTTGGTTTAGAATTTGCCTTAAATCTTATGTAGTTCACCCACCACCACGAGTGACACCCCCATCTTCACCATGGAATTACAACTTCTAGTCCTATCTGCACAGTCTGGGGTCTCACAACCCACCAACCAAGTCAATTTTCCTTTCTTTTTCTGCTCTGCTAAAGGTATTATTCTGAGTGGGGGAAAAAAAGGCCTATTTCAGCTTTTATCCCCACAGTCCTATTGATATCACACAAATCAACACAAAACCATCAATAATTCCATAGATGCATATCCTGTTGCTGGCTTCTTGTCCCAGTTTAATCACCATGATGATGAGCTGACGATGACAACTTAATGACAATTTCTTAAATTCCTATCCTGTGCTATGCCCTTTTATAATTAGCCTCATGTTATTCTCGCAACCCACAAAGGTTAAAACAAAGTGTCCAGTGTCCAAATAAGTGGACCAAAACTTAGGCACAATGAATAGTTTGCTTAATGTTCCCGAGATAGTGAAAAGCCAAGTTGGGTTTGGAAGCCATTTCTGTATGACATCCTAGTCCATTCTTCACCTGCCACAGTAGGTAGTTTTGATGAAAAGTAAGCTAGAAAAGAGAAAATTGAAAGCAAATGTACCCTGTACATACCCAGTTGCCTTGCTTGCTACGTGAAGAATGTGTTCAAGTATGAGAAGCCACGCCTGTTGGACCCTTGAACTTTGAGGGTGAATTATTTGGGAGAAGTAGGTAATAATTATTTTCTCCCTCACAAGTTCATTCATGGCTGAAATTTTGTTTTCACGACCCTAACACTTGCAAAGACTATCAGTAGTTTCTTTTGCTCACAAAGAGAAATTTCCTGGCCACTCCCACTCTAACTCTGTAGGGACTTTCTTAATTCAGTTGTGCAGACCTTTAGAAGATGGTCTTAGTTTTGCCCAAACCTCCACTTCCCCAGATTTTAGATGTTAAATAAATCATAGTAAGACACAGCAATTCCTCATGGGTAACTTTGGGATGGAATCAGGCACAAGGCCAATCCAATGTCACTGAGATTACTGCCCTGAACCTATGTGGTAGCCTCTGGTGACTTCAGGTACATACCTGACCTTTCTTGAATGGGCTTTAAGATTTCTTTTGTAGTCACATGTGTCTGGAATTGTTCACCTGTGGCAGGAAATGTATCATAGTTTGGAAGACGAGAGGTGGGTTTGCAAGCCATAGCTGTACATTTCTTAGTTGTTCCAAGCAAATAAGATGTTGAGGGCACATACCCCATCCTTCTTCCTCATTTTACCCTAGACTGGAACACTGGAACATCACAGATGAGACTGTCATGTGCATGAGAATCACCAGCGGAACCTTTTTGGAATGCACAGCACTAGATCTAAAACCCAGAGATTTTAATCATAGGTCTGGAATGGGTCCCTGGAATCTGTATTTTTAACAAGTGTCCCAGGTGATTCAGAGAAAATCCTATAAAACTAACCATGGGAGAAACTTGTCTTAACCTGGCTCCCCCAGAAAAACAGAGTTTAAAGCATTACTAGAAAATTTGATCTTAGGGAAACTGGGAGGAAGGCAAATGGGAACGTGAGGTTAGGAAGGAGACCCAATGTGATATGATGGCACTGAGCTGGCTCAGCATTTTGTACCATGCCCAAGTAAGTGTTCCATCCCACTATCACACGGTGCTATCTTCCTAAGGTCCTCAAAAACTATTGAGCCTTTGACAGTCCTCTGGAGGGGCATGAAAGGGAAAAGCTTATCTGCCAGCTTATATTTCCCAATATTCCCAATGGGATTTAACTCTCTTGTGCTTCCATTTGGGTTCTGCATAGGCTCAAGTGAGTACTGCAGTACCACATGCTTCAGAGGCAAGTGAGGTGCTCAGAATTGGAGGTGAGAGGCTCAAGGGGTGAATATCAGGTTACGTGTTGGCAGATCACGAAGTAGACATAGAGTAAGTGCAGTAGAGGTGGCCGATGAAGCTCAGGTAGAATGTGACTGTAGCCAGAGTTGGGTCCTGACAGATGGCCTAAAGGACCTGTGGTGGCACATAAAAACCATCCAATACAGAGTCTGGGGTCAACTTCCACCTTACTCCACCTACTTGGAGGACAAAGTCAATGGACTAGGACAAAATGGAGTCCTCAAAGATAACTAAGAGAACTGAGCTCCTTATGAGCTATTAAATGAAATGCTGAGCTGAAAACTCCCCTCTTCTCTCCTCACCACACTCATCTCCACTTTGGACAAGATGGACTGGAGAACCACATGCCTGGAAAGTGGCCCTGGACCAGGCTTGGAGGAAGAAGGAAAAGAGCCTTGAGAATGTGACTTGGGGAGAGGGCTTTATTGCCCCCTTTTACCTCCTACCTCTGTCACAATAAGATCCAGAAGGCCCCACAGAGCCGGTATGCGTACAAAGAGAGGTAGGCAGGGAACAGGACGTGTAGTTTAGTCTGGGAGGAAAAGCAGAGCAAGGAACGGTTTGGGGTTGGCTGGGTGTGAGTTAGGTCAAGCCTGGACCCATCTGCTTTCTGGTTTTGTAATACTGAGACTCTCAGAGATTCAATCTCCTTCTTTTTAAAATGGGGGTGATAAAAAAAAATAAAATAAAAAATAAAATAAAATGGGGGTGATGGGGAACCTGGGTGGCTCAGTCAGTTGAGCGTCTGACTTGGGCTCAGGTCATGGTCTCGCAGTTTGTGAGTTTGAGCCCCACGTCGGGCTTGTTGCTGCCGGCACAGAGCCCACTTCAGATCCTTTGTGCCCCTCCCCTGTTTGTGCTCTCTCTCTCTCTCTCAAAAATAAATAAATATTTAAAAATTTTTAAATAATAACAATAAAAAAAAATAAAACAGGGGTGATGCCCACCTTGAGAAACAGTGCAAGTGCTTACCCAATTCAACATGAGCATAGTACCTGGGACTATACAGGTATCCAAACAGTGTGAGTGAATTTATTCCTTACCTTCTTCTCCAAGGTGCAGACCAGCAGTGTGAATGTAGGCTGAAGGCCCGCACTCGGTCCCACCTGCTTGGATAAAAATCCAATGGACTTTGGCAATCTCGCACGGTCAGCAAAAGAAGGTTTATTGCACTGTGTTTATGCTGTCGGTGCTTGTGCTCCTCGAAAGGCTGATGTAGCAATTGTAGGGTCCTGGAAGATGACTCCGGGATGGTTTCCCCACATCCCCTGTAACCAAGAGCAAAGGCTGAAGGAGCTGGTACACCATGTCATGAAGACCGGGCAGTCTTTCTGTTGGAAGGCCTAGAAGAGTTGAATACATTATCTCAAAGGCTAACTAAAGAGAAATTATAGCTGCTGGTCATAAGATCGTGGACCACCAACATTTAAAGCCATGGTTTCTCTCTCTCTACAACACGTGAAAATGGCCTATCATATTTGTATTCCTGAAAAACCTCAGATCATTTCTTTATTTACTTATTTATTATATAATTTGTTGTCAAATTGGTTTCCATACAACACCCAGTGCTCATCCCAACAGGTGCCCTCCTCCATGCCCATCACCCACTTTCTTCTCTCCCTCACCCCCCATCAACCCTCAATTTGTTCTCAGTATTTAAGAGTCTCTTATGGTTTGCCTCCCTCCCTCTCTGTAACTTTTTCCCCCCTTCCCCTCCCCCTGGTCTTCTGTTAAGTTTCTCAGGATCCACATATGAGTGAAAACATATGGTAGCTGTCTTTCTCTGCCTGACTTATGTCACTTACCATAATACTCTCCAGTTCCATCAAATCATTTATTTAAAATCACATTATGGGGGCACCTGAGTGGCTCAGTCGATTAAGCGTTCAACTTCGGCTCAGGTCATGATCTCACGGTTCATGAGTTCGAGCCCTGCGTCGGGCTCTGTGCTAACAGCTCAGAACCTGGAGCCTGCTTCGGATTCTCTGTCTCCCTCGCTCTCTCTCTCTGCCCCTCCCTCACACATGCTCTGTCTCTTTCAAAAGTAAATAAACATTAAAAAGAAAGAAAGAAAGAAAATCATATTATGAAAACTTTGTTTCAACGAGGATAAAAAGGGGTTTGGAACTCAGTCTTACAGTAGGAAAATTGTTTTTCCATAGAAATTTCCAAAATAATGGTGTTTCAAAGTTATAAATGTTAAGTCTCTGTGTTAGTTTCTGAGGGCTGCTGTAACGTGCCAAAAACTAGGTGGCTTAAAACCACAGAAACGTCTTCTCTTACGGTTCTGGAGGCCGGCTGTCCTCCATCAATGTGTCAGCAGGACTGTGCGCCCTCAAAGAAAAAAAAAAAACAAAAAAGAGGTTAGAGAGGGAGGGAGCCAAAACATAAGAGACTCTTAAAAACTGAGAACAAACTGAGGGTGGATGGGGGGTGGGGGAGAGGGGAAAGTGGGTGATGGGTATGGAGGAGGGCACCTGTTGGGATGAGCACTGGGTGTTGCATGGAAACCAATTTGACAATAAATTTCATATTAAAAAAAAAATCTATAGCACAGGATCCTTCCTTGCCTCTGCCAGCTTCTACCAGCCCAGGGATTCCTTGGCTCATGGTCGCATCAGTCGGATCTCTGCTCTCATCTTCACGTGGCCATCTTCTCCCCGTGCATGGCTGTGTCTTCACAGGGTATTCTCTTTTCTGTGTGTCTCTCCTCTTGTTACAAGAACCCCCATCACCTTGGCTTGGGCCGCCCAAACCACCTCATCTTAAATTGGTTACATCTGCAAAGACCCCATTTCTTAAAAAAAACTTGCATTCTGATGTGCTTGGGTTATAATTTCAACACGTCTCTAGGGGGACACAGTTCAACCCAAAACAGGCTCTAAAATCAAAACATCGCTGAACAACTTCACTCTTTAATCACACCTCACTTTTACTCCTGAGCCTTGTGTCCCATCAACACCATCAGAATCACCATCACATTGCTTCTTACACATTCTCCTCCCTGTCACTCCTGTTGCTATGAGAGACCAGCCTCAAAAAGAACCAAATAGAGTGGCCGTCTCACAAACTGTTCCAACAGCTTCCCTGACGCCCCAGAACGGGTTCTACTTCCCAGTTGAAATTCTATTACACATACACTCACAGGCCTATAATGAAAACCCTGTCTCCTCATTAATTTATTAGAATATATTCAATCCATATTGGGCAATTGTTCAGAACAGGGACCATGCCTTCATCTAAGACCTCATACTAACCCTACGGAGGTTCAGTATTCAAGTTATTTGGCATCAATTGAAAAGCCTATGTAACCCTTTCTTTTCTCTTTTCCATCTGCTAATCTGCAAGGTTGAATACGTCCCGTCCCAGGTGCCAGAACAGAGCATGAACAACACAGATTAAAGTCCAGGCCCCAACGAGGTGGTATCATTCCTTTGTTAATATTCATTGAGTACAACTCCGTGCCCAGGGATGCTCCACATGATAGATTCCAACAGGGACAAGCCTCACCCCATGGAGCATGTATTTCAAAAAACTTTTCCTTGTTCTCTTTCACCTCTTTCATTTTTACAACCTTCTTCTTAGGATTGTAGTTGTTCTGGACTGAATGTTTACATCCCCTCAAAATTCATATGTTGAAATCCCACCCCTCAATGCAATGGTGCAAGCAGGTTGCACCTTTGAGAGGTGACGATGATGAGATGAGGTCATGCAGGTGGGGAGCCCCAGGAATGCATTAGTGCTCTCTTACCGGTCACTAGACTAGTCACTTGCCCCCTCTCTCCGCTTTGAGGATACAACCGGAAGTTGGCAGCCTACAACCGGAAGAGGGCTCTCACCAGAACCTACCTGAGCTAGGACTTCCAGCCTCTAAAACTATGAAGAACAAGTTTCCATTGTCAATAAGCTCCCTAGTCTATGGCACTTCATTACAGCATCCCGAATTAACAGACACTAGCCTTCCTCTGGCCGCTATAAATACCTTTAGGAGTTTTAATGTGTGATCATTAAGGAACCATGCTCCCACTGTCTCTTAGAAAACCCCAGAGCCATAGAAGGCTCCTGGCACAGGGATAACATCATGGACTATATGAAGAGTGCCAGCCTTCAAATCCAAGCCACAGAACTGCCAGCTTCACAAGTGCTAACCGTGAACTCAGTCCTTACTTTTAACTTCACTGAGCCTCTGTTTCCTCCTTTAAAAAAAAAAAAAAAAAAAAAAAGGAAAGCTATTGGCTAGGGAAAGTTTCTCCTTGTCCAGTGGTTTCCCAGCTGCAGGATCCAGTCAAGACTTGTAACTTCACTGCTATGAGTCCCAAAAATAAAAATTATGAGTGATAGATGCATTATAGACTGAGAGGCCAATGAAGAAAGCAAAGTTCAGGGAAAGAGTCTGAAAAGTGTAGTTACTCTACTTATACCAGCTATGGTTTTTCCTATTTGCTTTAAAGACAGAAAAGCAATTTTACTTTCCTTCTCCTTCCTCCTAAAAAGAAAAATTAAAAAAGGAAAAAGTCAGAGAGAGAGAGAGTGTGTGCACGTATGAGAGGTTAAAAGCCCTGTCTCCACTTAAAAGCCAAAGGTCCGACTCCATTTTTGGTGTTAGGCATGGCCTCCTTCCTCTCTTTTTAGTCCTACCTTGTTCCACTGCTTCCCCTACTGATGGCTCATCCCATGTGTCAAGAGAAACCTATCAAGATTCCTCCGTGATGTTCATGCCGTTTTCTTTTTTCTTAATCCGATTCTCACTTCAAGACCTAAATTCAGCCAATGTGAGGACAGATGGTGTGGGGCCCTTTGCCCTGCCAATTTAGCAACGCTGGCAATGGTTCAACTCCTGCGTGGAGAGGGAGTGATTTTGCCTGCATGGTTTAAAAATACCACAGTGTTTTAACCTCCGGCAAAAGTGTTTGGCAAACAACCCATGGCAGATTTGCATGTGTGTGGATGATGTCACACTCCTCACCAGATTTGTCTAAACAAGTGTCTGCTCAAGATAAATGGTTGACTGTGGCTGCCATTTAAATGTAGCATTAGAGGCATAGCCTTGCCAGTCTTTAAAGAGATTTAGCTGAGAGGCTGAAATGGGTGCCATTGTCTTCATTCTTCCCCTGACTTGCCTTGGTGGTTGATCAGGCTCCCTCCACTTTATCATTTGAAAATGAGAGGTGTAGTCTACAGCCAATTCCATTCACCCAACTGCTGGGTGATATGCATACACAGTGGGTTCTTGGTGTTGTCAAGGGTTCCAAGATGAGAAGCAACAATGGCCCCCCTCAAGGAATTTGTGATTTAATAAGACATATGAAGCTCACCCCCAAAAGCTCATCATTTCCTTAACAACCTCTCATGGGATCACCTCCACTCAGAAATCCCTTCCCTCGAGAGCTGCATCTAACTGGGTCCTTTTCTTCACTCAGGCCTCAGCTGAAATGTCACTTCTACAGAGACTCAACCTCACACTGCCTTATATGAAGAAACACCCTACCCCATCCATCCCAGGCCACTCTCCGTCCTGCTAGCCTGTATCATTCCTTCAATGTGCTGCACTTTCTCTTACATATTCCTTTCTCACTGGCATTTCTCCAGGTACCGTAGCCTCTGCCATTTCTTGTTCCCATAGCCTTGGCAGGACAGACACACCAGCATTGTGGAGTCCTCATGATGCCAAAGCAGGGAGGGAATTTATGGAGACAGTGGGGACAAATGACTCTATCACCAGTGTGATGAGAACTTGGTGGTGCTGAGACTCTGCTTTTTCACGTGGGTAACAGTAACAATGATGCCAACATGGAGGCATTATTGTGATAATTAAATTATGCATTTATGCAAAGTGCCTAGAACAAGGAGGTCTTAATGTTAGTCCCATGAGGCTCTTCTGGGAGAAAAGTAGTGTGAACTAAGCACTGAATTTATATTTAATGGATATTCATTAATTGATAAACCACCTAGCATTTCTGTGAAAGCAGAGATTTAAGGCAAAAGCTCTTTCTCAATTTAGTTGTCACTTCCATGCTGTGAATGCAACAAAACTCGGCTGGAAAATAATCCAGAAAGGTCAGAAACCTTGTTATGTTTACAATGGCCTTTCACCTCTGGCCCGTGATCTCTTACACTGAGCTCTGGGTCTACCTACATTGGGGTTTGCCTTGCTATAGGATGTTATTAGGAAGCCAGGGACTTCTGAAGGTCCTTTCTGGAGAGAATGGACCTTCTATGGGAAGAAGCCCACCTGCTACAGTTCCCCAGACACCAGAGGAGCTTGAATATCCACTCTGTTTATATGTTGGGTTCTCCCTAGGGAGCTACTTCTCAGCTGTCGTGAAAATTGCCCGGCTGAGGGCATAGACCCAGTTGATATGGAGCACATCTGAAACCCAGCACAGAACTCAACTCATGCTCACACCAAGATTCCCCTTTCCAGAGTGCTAGTGAGGCATGTGAGAGAGACCACAGCTAACTGAGAGGCTCATAATGTTCCTGGAGGAGATAGGATGTAGGATGTAAGGCAATTAGCATGAGGTGAGCCCCATTCAGGGGTCCTGGAATCAAACTTCCTGAGGCCCTGACATAAACAGGTGTGAAGCTATAAAAAAAAAAAAAAAAAAAAAAAAAAAAAAAAAAAACCATAATTGCTGGTGCCAATTAACCTAGGTTCTCACACAGGAGCTCTCATACAACTTATAAAAAGTACATGGATTTTGATCCGTTACAGGAGACAGTACCCTCAACTAGGAGTTTATAAAACAAACATACCTACCATGGTCATGTAGAACAGTCCCTCTTGTGTTTGGGGGCTTATATGTGTATGTGCAAGCTGCACATACAGCTTTCAGGGTTGACGTCAGGCCTTGACACGATCCTGAGACCAGCAGTGTGACAGGAGTCTGAACTTGGCAGTCACCACCCACAAAAGGAAGAAAAAAACACCAAACACCAGGATGTTTAGGATGCTTACCCAGGACCAGCAATTTTTCTTAACCACCTGAGGTTATTTTTTTTTATTTTTTTTTTTTATTTTTTAAAACTTACATCCAAATTAGTTAGCATATAGTGCAACGATGATTTCAGGAGTAGATTCCTTAGTTGTCCTTACCCATTTAGCCCATCCCCCCTCCCACTACCCTTCCCGTAACCTTCAGTTTGTTCTCCATATTTATGAGTCTTTTGTCTTTTGTCCCCCTCCCTGTTTTTATATTATTTTTGTTTCCCTCCCCTTACGTTCATCTGTTTTGTCTCTTAAAGTCCTCATATGATTGAAGTCATACGATTTTTGTCTTTCTCTGACTAATTTCACTTAGCATAATACCCTCCAGTTCCATCCACATAGTTGTGAAAGGCAAGATTTCATTCTTTTTGATTGCTGAGTAATACTCCATTGTGTGTGTGTGTGTGTGTGTGTGTGTGTGTGTGTGTGTATATATATACCACATCTTCTCTATCCATTCATCCATCAATGGACATTTGGGCTCTTTCCACACTTTGGCTATTGTTGATAGTGCTGCTATAAACATGGGTGTGCATGTGTCCCTTCGGAACAGCACACCTGTATCCCTTGGATAAATACCTAGTATTGCAATTGCTGGGTCGTAAGGTAGTTCTATTTTTAGCTTTTTGAGGAACCTCCATACTGTTTTCCAGAGTAGCTGCACCAGCTTGCATTCCAATGAAATTATTTTGTTCACAAAATTGCAAAAGAAAACCAACGAGAGAGCAAGAACAGCAGGAAAGTGGTTAGGCCAGGCTTTATGATTTTTTGTTTTTGTTTTTGTTTTTGTTTTTGCCTCTCCAACACATTGTCTCCACTTTAGAGAAAAGCGAATTGAGAATTAAGCCTGTTTCTGTGTGGAATGTTTATTCACAAGAAGCCAGTTTCTCTGGGGAAAAGCGAGTAATGGGTACTCCGTGGGATCTCTCTACGTGATTTTGGCAATTGCTTGTGAGTCTATAATTGTTCCAAAATAACATTTTTTTAAATCCGAAAATAATTTTTTAAAGTATAGATACAAATTTCCGTTTCTCCTTATGTGCGTTAAATTCATAGAAGTTGAAAAAATATCTGGTGAACTGTTTGAATGGGTTCCAGGTGGTTGACATGTGGTTACACCTTCTCTTCTACCTATATTTATGTGATAAACTTATCATTTCATGCACTGAAAATGCCATGAGGTTACGCGTATCATGCTCCATTTTTTTAAGGGTGAGCAACGAGAGAAATCAGTTAAGTTACATAACTTGCTGAAAGTAATTCAATTAGTGGAGCCAGGAGGGATTTGAACAAAGCCAGAGTAACTCCAAAGCCTGACAGTCTTGCAGTCTGCCTCCCAGCAGGGCCTGCAACAGCCAATAAAAGCTTTCTTTCCCTCCATCCCAGGAACCGTGGTCCTACTTGAACATAATTAGGTCTTAAAAGTCTTGCTTTCTGGTTTTTTGTGGGGGGGTTTTGGGGGGGGTGGTTTTTCCTGTAATTCTTCCACACAATCTACCCAAGGTCTCCATACCCTGAGTGGACTAGCCAGAGAGTGAAATCTCAACAAACTCACTGTGTCAAGCATTGACGGAAATGTCCCATTCGGACCCACAGGCAACTCGGCACATAGCCTGCATCCTTTGTTCATAGGTGGGGTGGTTCACTTACCTATCCACCAAGTACTATTTCTGGTGGCCTCATATTATGCTGTAGTGGCACTGTAAGAGGGCCCCAGGGAAAACCAAGGGACTGATACTAATTAGATGCCAGGCATAGTACGAGACACTTTGCAGGAGGTAAGTAATGTAATGCTCACAGTAAATATCATCATCCCCAATTTACATATGAGACAGAACGGCCAAGTCTTTTGCCCAAATCCAGGTAGACTCTCAGTGATAAATCTCATGACTTTTGATCTGGCCGCTAAAACCCAAACTCCTCTAGGATTTCCCAATACCCCCTAGTGTGACGCAGGGTCCATGGACCCCAAAAACTATGCAGGTGGGGTATGGAATGTGGTGGGCAAGAGATAAGAACTCATGAAGCAACTAACACAGAATGAATTGTCACCCAAATCAAAGATGACTATCAGGGGGTCCTCCAGCTGAGGAATGTAGAATGGACAGCAAGAAAGAGGGAAGACATGAATGGGAGCCTGTGGGTGGCTGGCTCAGACTCAGAGAACGCAGCCAGTCTCTCGGGCTGTTTCTGTGCCACATTCGCCCTGTTGTTCTGCCTTTCAGTCACCTCTGCTTTTTCACATTCCACCAATGAGCTACAGATGCTGTCCCTTCCACCCAGGCATTTAGACAAACAATCACTTTGGCCCTGAATGCTCTCCTTGACTTTTGCTCCCTCCTTCTTTCTTTCTGCTCCGTTCCTTACTTCTTTCATTCTTCCTCCCTCCCTTCTTTTCTTTTTCTCCTTCTTTCTTTCCTTCCCTTGCTCTCCCTCCCCCCTTTCCCCTCTTTAGTTCTAGCAAATTCCAGCTCATCAATAAAGACCTTAATATCACCCCGTCCCAAAGGGAGTCTTCCCTGAGTCCCCAGAGTAGAATAAAAGCCACCTACACTATTAACAACTCTCTACTATACCAAACTGTCTTCAATTCTTCTTTGGTAAAAAGGAGGGACTTTTTTTTTTTTTTAATAATTTACATCCAAATTAGTTAGCATATAGTACAACAATGATTTCAGGAGTAGATTCCTTAGTGCCCCTGACCCATTTGGCCCATCCCCCCTCCCACCACCCCTCCAGTAACCCTGTTTGTTCTCCATATTTATAAGTCTCTTATGCTTTGTCTCCCTCCCTGTTTTTGTATTATTTTTGTTTCCCTTCCCTTACATTCATCTGTTTGTCTCTTAAAGTCCTCATATGAGTGAAGTCGTGTGATATTTGTCTTTCTCTAATTTCACTTACCATAATACCCTTCAATTCCATCCACATCACAAATGGCAAGATTTCATTCTTTTTGATTGCCGAGTGATACTCCATTGTATGTATATATACCCCATCTTCTTTGTCCATTCATCCATCAATGGACATTTGGGCTCTTTCCATACTTTGGCTATTGTTGATAGTGCTGTTATAAACATGGGGGTGCATGTGTAAGGAGGGACTTTTCATATCATCAAGACTTACAATCCTGTTGTAGTCCAACTACTAACTAGATTCCAACATGAGCATTAGATTTTTTTTCCCAAAGGCGGCCAGGGTAGCTCCCTGTATCTACCCCTTGGGTGATGTTCTCCCACGTTCATTCTGGACTTGATCTTGTGATTTACTTTGGCCAAGGGGACCATGGCAAACAGGATGCAAGCAGAGACTTGGAAAAGACTTGAGCCTGAGACTTTCCCTCTCCGTTGCACTCGGAACCCTGAGGCTACCATATCAATGAGCCTGGGCTAGCCTGCTGGATGGTGAGAAGCCACTTGGAGGAGAACTGGGGCACCTGGCTAACTTCCTGCCAACCAACGGAAACATGAAGGTAAGGAGCCCAAGTCCTCCAGCTGCATGCCAGCCAACAAGTAGAGACCAGATGATCAGGTCCTGCTGTGGGTTAAATTGTGCCCCCCACAGTCAAATTCATATGTTCAAATCCTATCCTCTAGTGCCTCAGAATGTGACCTGACTTGGAGACAGGGTCCTCAAAAAGTAGTCAAGCTAAAATGAGGTCATTAGGGTGGGCTCTACTCCTATGTGACTGGTATCCTTATAAGAAGGGGAAATGTGGACACAGGCATGGGAAGAACACAATGCGAAGATGAACACCTCCATCTACAAGCCAAAAACAGAGGCCTGGAATAGGCCTTATTTCACAGCTTCAGAAGAAACCAATCCTGTGGACACCTGGATTCAGACTTCCGGCCTCTAGAACTGAGAAGCAGACAACACAGTTGTGTTGCTTTAACCACCGATTCGGTAGAACTTTGCTACGGCAGCCCCAGGAAACCAACACAGGCCCAGAGCAAATGAGCTCTGGGCTCATTTGAGCCCAAGTGAGCCGCACAATAGTGAGCTAAATAAAATGGCTACTGTTTTAAGTCCCTGGTGCATCAAAAGCTAATTGATAACGTGGGTAAACGTCTTGGATTTTCGTAGGCTTCAGTTCTGACAATTACAACATGGGTTTAGGTGCCTTTTCCTCCCAAGATTATCAGTAAGATTTAGTAAGATAATGCCTGCAAATTGGTCAGCACAGTTCTTGGCACATATCCAACATTTAATGAGTGCCTACTTTAGTGTTACCTTGAGGGTATAAGTTAGGTCAACACCAGATTTATCTACCCAAGAAAAGATAAACTTCCACCTGTGAATTTATTTTAAATGATCTTGGGATTTATTGTGGAATTCAATATCGATGCATATAAAACCAGAGGGTCAAATGGCGAGAGCCAGATTACACCAGGCATTTGCAACGACTTACTCTCCGCTTAAATGAACCAGAAGCAAGGCAGAGGGAAATTAAATATGCTGAGCGCCAAATACGTTCCCCAAATCTCGCTACAGGTCTTTATTTGCATTATTTTGCTCATTTCTTGGGACAGCTCTAAAATATAAATATTATTGTCCCTCAATCGCAGGAATGGAAGCCAGTTGAGAAACTGAAACTTGTCCGAGATCACACAGTTAAGAAGAAGCAGCTAGGCATTTCTCATGCCAGACCCGTGTTCTCACCATAGCACCTGACGGATCCGGTCCGCATGTCTCGTGTGGCCTCAGGAAGCCACTGCAACATGAGGTCACAAGTTAATCAGTGTGCATGTGAAACAAGACTAGCAAAACCCACATTTTATGCTCGAGTGTTGCTCAGCAATCCATGTAGGTGTATTCTGGTAATTGTGAAGGGACTCCGTGTATCTTTAAGGACATCCTTTTGGGTTGAGAGACCTTCACATACTGCACTTTGACCGAAGAGGAAGTCCTACCCACACACAGGTCCCACCACCCTAGTCTGTGGCTGCATTTCACAGGAAACACAACCTCAAACGGACCTAGCAGGGGCTTTCTGCTGAAGGACACTGCTTAGCATTGAGAACAGTTCACCCCACTGCCTTACGGATTACCAGCTGTCAGACGTCTCTGCAATGCCACCTCGGGAACCCCTCGCAAGAGACCAGCATCTCAGCACGGGACCTTGTGCACGGCCGCACTCTTCAGGTAAACTAAGTAGGCCAGCTCCCTCTGAATGGGCATCTCACTGGCATAAATGATCGTTAGGAAAGAGCTGAGACACCACGCCAAAAAAAAAAAAAAAAGTTTTTGTAACATTGAATGCTGGGCCTTCTATAAAGCATCGAGCGGCATAAAGAAAGCCAGCTCCCTTAACTCAGTTTCTAAAGATCTCTTCATTCTGCTGGAAGAAAGAATCAAGATACCTACCCATTAAAAATTAAAAGACTAGATGTTTTCAATCTTCTCATCCCGGAGCTCGGACCCCCTGACTGTTTGCTCCTAAAATCCAAAGGCCGGGCTGGTTGCTGGCTTTCTTGGCTGACCTTCATTAGGACAGCCCCCTAGAAAGGCAGCCTCAATTCAAAGTAGGTCATTGAAAGTAGAAGTTAACTTAACTCCTCGAGCCCCTGTGGATATATATATATATATATATATATATATATATATATATTTAATGTTCTAAATTGAAATCGTTTCCTTTCCGGTTTGGTGTGACTTTGGAATCATGCCAACCGTCCTTCCACTCACAGGGATAAGAAGCACAAGAATAAGAGTGAAGGTGGGTACAATCCTCACCCTCCAAGGTGCTGGGGAGGCATCTCTGCCGGGCTTTTCTTGGAAAGAAGAGCCAAAACATAAATAAGTGACAGAGAAAAGGGAGTTAAGGGTCATCAACGTCTGTCTGCTTTACAAGCTACGGTCATGGAGAAAATTTATCGACACTGATGTTTTTCTTGTGTGCCAATGTTACTTATCTGAGCATACCCTTTGTGTCTCTTGTAGCATACCCCTCGGTGCTATCGCTCCCTTGGACTCCCGGGGGGCCCCTCAAACCACAGGGAATGGTTATTTCAAAACCTAGGAAGGCAGTGGTAGGACAGGCCAGTTGGAGGTCTGCCAGAGAAATGACAAAACTTCAGAAAGCCTCTGAGAAACTGAAGATAAAACATGCCCTCGGAGAAACAGGAAAGGCGACTGGCATTTACAGCTCTATCTCTCGACGGCCAGTCTATGTGCATTAACTCGCCTGATCCTCATACCCGACCTTGAGAGTTGGGTAGTATTTTCCCTGGTTTACAGGGGAACTCAAGTGGTCCAAGTAAATGTTCAAAGCTGTCCAGCCACTGATGTCCTAACAGAATTCAAAAGTACCCTGATTGCACCTGAGCTGACCGAGAGGAACAGTATTTCCTGGCAGCTTCCCAGAGTTCATCTTGCAGCCATTCCTGGAGCGGTGTTAGACACCGGCCCTCTATGGGCCGTATTTCTCTTTCTTCTCTCCAAGGAGCCCTCGCACATGACTCCCCGAACAAGACCATTCTAAAACCAAAGATTATTCTTTTCTGTACCATCTGGCCAGTGCTGGCCTTCACATCAGGAGACCCTATTTCTAGCTCACTTTGCCTTGAGTCAGGTGCTGTCCTGGAAAGACTGTGGGGTTTCACATCTGACAAGTTGGTCGAGATCCAAACTCTGCCACTTGGACCAGACATGTTACTTTATCTCCTCCGATCCTCGGTTCCCACATCTTTACGTTGGAGCAGCATCACGTAGCACTTGCACAGACAACTACTTAGCCTCGATAATATAATATTTACGTTAAATGAAACGTGGTACATATTTAACACTTGGTATGCACTCAGTAAAGGTCGGCTCGCTCACCATTACTTTCTTCACCCCAGATCAGTGCTGGCCTCATTCCTAAAACATGCCATGAAATTTTGAATACAGATAAATTTACGAATGTTTTATTTTAATAATCTCATTAGAGAATAGTAATATACCACAGTTTCATGGCCTGTGCAAGCAGCCTCAACGAAGTAGAGGAGGCGACTTCAGGTCATTTGTGCAAGAGAAAGAGAAGGAACTTTGAAGTCAGTCAAAGCTGTGTACGAATGTGATGTGTGACTTCTGTGTCTTTGGGTAAGTGGCTTAGCTTCTCCGAGCTTCAGTTAGATGTTGTTGGCGTCTTGTAATTTGAAAGTGGGTAAAATGATACACTTTGTGTGTTGCTGTGAAGATGAGAGCAGATGTACCTACAGCATCTGACACAGAGATGATATTCAGGGAATGGACAAGTGGTGGCTGGGCAGTGTCATTGCCAAGGTCACACAGTCAGTAGCAGAGCTAGATAGAAGGATCTCTTTGCTGAAAACCACTACATAAAATAGTCATGTTCATATGTCGACTATACTTCAATAATAATTTTTAAAAAGCAGTTATATGCACTAGTGCAGACAACTGCCAAGGTCCACCAAGACCTGAGTTCTGGAGAGTTCCTCCAGGCTATGTCTAGCCATTCTAGCATGAGAAAGATGCCATGCTCAAAGGGGCTACATCTTTAAACAGAGATAACTATTCGAGTCTAAATTAGATTTATTTTTACAGATTGAAACAAAATCTCCAGTGATATCGTGAAGTGAATTATCAATAAGTCTGAGAAAGATCCAGTTAAATAAGTTCAATATCAGTAACTTAAGAAAGAAAAATTACCATGAAAAACAGAACAGTGGAAAAAAAGTCATTATGGGAATATCCTTTGTGCGTTTTGTTTCATTTGTTACTTTTGTGGACAGAATACATTGGGAATCATCATCATGGTTCACTCTTTTTTTTTTTTAGTGAGTATATTTATTCTTACTTGGTACAAGAGAATGCTGAGGTTCACAGCGATTCCCTACATTGTCCATTTTACACAGTGAATAAGAGGGAAAGTCAGAAGTGGGACCCAGGTCTCCCTGAGTCCCAAGCTCCTGCTCTGTGCACGATGCTTCATCAGTGCTCTGATGGATGTATTCAGGGTTATGATCACAGCATCGCTTTCCTTCAAACTAACCAATAACATGTTAGGACTCCCAGATATACCACAAGCAATAGCAAAACAGGTGTATGAGTTTGGTTATTTTATTTCATTGGTGATGCTAATCGACAGACTCCCAAAAACCCAAGCATTAGAAAGGGAAGTCCGTGGTGCACTGCTGTTTGCTATATAAACTAAGAGGATCCAAAAGATCTGGAAATTCAATATCCATGTGTTTCAAGGCACAGACTTCCATGGTGGTGGGTTCTCTGTTGAATTTAGTGTGAGATAAATATGAGGGGTGGCTAATAGCCCAGGCCCAACCTCTAAGAGTCCCTGTGGACCCAAATTTAGTCATCAGCTTTGCAGATTCCATCCAAGGTATCCAAAGTTGATGAGACTCAGGGTGTTGTCTCTGGCATTCTGGCCCATACCTCTGTCTTTTGTGACTCTGCTCAAGTGTTAAAAGTGTACTTGGGTTATAAGTTCCTTTCCAGTAGGCAAATCTATGCAGGAAACCAAATTACTGCCAGGAGGCAGCCTCCTGAAAACAAAGTCAGAACTGGGTCATCATGGTCGTTCAATTCACTGAGCTATGGATGGTCTGATGTCTTCATAGAAACCGGAAGCTAGTCTGCCCCATGTCTACCTATGGATGTTCATAGGTCGGTTTCCCCTTACTCCTGGGCATGGCTAGGGATCTCCTGACCAGCTCTACTTCTCTGGATATTCCCCGTAAGAACACTTCCCTACCCCAAACTCCTACTTCTCTTCTCAAGCTCTACTCACTACACCACCCCACCCACTCTTTGAGAAATAAATAGCCGGTGTTTGGATTCAGACTGTCACTTCATAGCAGAATGATTTTAGCATTATTTAACCTCTCAGGGCCTCTAGTTATCCTTTATAAAATGGAATTGCAATACCCACCTTTTGGATTTATGGGGAGAAATGAGACGCAGTGTATAAAAATTATGTATTATGCTGCATGGCAATTATTAAGTGCCAAGTAAAGGATAGTGGCTATAAAATCATCTTTAGTTCAGTTATCATGAGTTTATTTGCTATTCAGGCAAACGTTGATTAGATTCTTTGGGCTTTTTTTTTTCCTGCATTTTAAGAGTCTTGACCTGGACATCTGGGTGTCTCAGTCAGTCAAGCATCCCACTTTGGCTCAGGTCATGGTTTCATGGTTCACAAGTTCGAGCCACGCATTAGGTTCTGTGCTGACAGCTCAGCCTACACCGAGCCGACACTGGATTCTGCGTCTCCCTCTCCCTGACCCTCCACTGCTCGTACTCTCTCTTTCTCTCTCAAGAATAAATACACATTAAAAAAAAAAAAAAAAAAAGAGTCTTGACCTAAAGTCCTATTTTAAGGTGATTTCTCCAGGAGGCTAATCTCATCATTTTCCTATTTATTTTAATCATTCATCTATCAGAGCCTTGGTAGTATCTTACAACTCCCCAAATGTACTGATCCTCTGAAAATATTAAGACTTAATGAAAAATGATAGAAATTCTTTTAGAACACTGTCCTTGCCAATTTCAAATCTTCAGTGTCCTTCACGGTACTGACACTTAGAAAATGCTCAACAGTTGCCTGTTGAACTATACTGCATAACTGCTTATAGTTGACAAAGTATTTTCACTTCCACCATCCCACTTGGTCTTCAAACCTATCCTATGAGTAAAGGGCAGGCAGTGTTTATATCCCCTTTGGGGGGAGCTGGAGAAACAGACCCAAGTCACATGACACACCGTATAGTTCAGCACACCCAGGCTTAGAGATTTGCCAGGTGAGTGATCCTGAATAAAAGAAAGGGCAAAGAAAGAGTTAACTATACGCAGGAAGCTCAATTCAGGAGTTAAGTCCTAAATGCACTTGAAGTTAGAAAGCAATGACCTCATCTGAATCCATACTGTGCATTTGTTCACTAGACAGATTTGGCTCAAGAGAAGTCTTGCTGAACAAAATGACAGGATTGCTCAATGTTGAAAAATCTGGGTCATTTGGATTGTTGCTGTATGAGGGAATCTAAAGTAAACAGGGTGTCCTACATAGGGTTCTGGAATTCAGCAGATGGCATTACTATTATTGCTGCTGCTGTCATTGTTGTTGTTATAGATTATATTACTCTCAGTCCAGTCTCTATTAGATTACCTGGCTTTTCATGCCCCATCTTTGGATTTAAAGATGCTCTCAAACTTCTTTGAGACCTACCTTACTGTGAAACAGCTCATCATAAAACAACCAGCATATAGCGGGTGCTTAATAAATGACTATTTCAAGAATGACAGTGCTTTCACCAGCAGTCTTTAGATGTCCATGGGGGAGGTGGGTCACCAGGCTTATCTCCACCCCAAGGCCAGCCTATAAATTGTGGCAGATGATGACAGATGGATGGACAGATAAATAGATGGATGGATAGATAGATAGATAGATAGATAGATAGACAGACAGGGGTCTGGCAGTATTGGCCCCAATCAGTGAAATTCTGCCATGATTTATGAGAGCCAAATGAAAATGGGGTGAGGCAAACAGGCAAGCCTTTTTAAAAAATGGTAAGGAAACATCTAATGAGACTCCTGATCATCTACATTTTAGTTTTGCTACAGTCTAGTTTTATCTGAGCAGTGAAACAATTTCAAAGATAAGAAAGCAAGAAGAAGGAATGATGGAGAGAAGGAGAAGAGGAATGGAGGAAAAGGAAGGAAGGGAGAACAGAAGGAAGAAATGGGATATGATAAAACAACAGGAGCGAAAGAGAAAAAGGATAAAGAGACTATTTACTATAACATGGAAAAAAGGGGAGAAAAAGAAAAAGCTTACCATGGAAGGAAAGTAACCCTTTCTGCAAAAGAGAAAAGAATATGGCTTTTAAAAACAAAATGCACCAGGAGGAATAAGTTCCAAAGTCTATAGATTGCATCAGATCATTAAGGGTGTTTTCAAGATCATTTAAAATAAAAAATGGATTCACATGCACATTGCCTTGAGATACTTAAGGGAAGTTACTTGTTACCAAGACAGTTGCAAAATCTTTTTTAAAAATATGCCCATACTTAATAGCAGAAAAACTAGGAAAGCAGTTTCCCATATTCCTCAAAAAAAATCTATACTAACAATCCATTTGACTCCAAAGGCTTCCATTTGTTGGAAATCCAATAAAATTAAATGTTATACTTAATTAAATGTAGCTGATTGCTCTGACCAGGGTACAGAAATAGAAATCCAATCAGCATACAGCTTCCTCTAAGTCTGAGCATCTCAAAGATGTCACTTTCTCATTTTTTATGTGAAAATAGAAGAAAATTGCATATAGTTGTGACCGAATTAATAAACATCTGAGTCTGAGAAATCAGATTTTCAACACATTTATTCAAAGCATGTGCAGGTGTGCCCACACTACAGACATGTATGCACACACATGCGCACACACACACACACACACACACACACACATTCCCTGGACCTTTTCTCCAAATACACACCCAGTATCCCCTCCTTCCCTCCCTCGACTCCAAGTAACGTCCACCATTTTGGATCTGTTGGATATGACGGTATAGAGAATCAGATGTGTGTTGTATGACTTCTCCTGTTTTTGTGTTTTAATGAGAAAAAGAATCAAGCCTTCATTTTGACCCTCCCCTCCAGCCTTGACCCAGTCTTAGCCGCGGAGCTATGTCGTACCTTCTTGACTTTCTCTAATATTCTCCTCATGGTTTGCTTTCAGCCATTTCCTCTAGCTCTGCTCACGTGCACAGTCATTACAAGAATGCTGTTTCTTAAACTTTGAAATAAAGAGGCTAGCATTTTTATAAGCCGTATCTTCCAGGAATAAATGAGAAATATTTAAGAGCAAAAAAAAACCCCAAAAAACAAACAAACAAACAAAAAAAAGATTCCTCACTATAAAAGCATTGTTTTTCCTTCATAAAATATTAATTTTGGATCAGGTGAAATGCAGCAGAAATATTTATGATAACATGGCTCTTTGCAAGCTTGGTTTGGTAACACCAGCGAATTCCCAGTGGAGAACAAGATTTCTCCAGGATAACAAGGAAACGTGATTTGTTGCTTTACATATTTCCAATTGTGTAAACTGCTTATGATACCATAAGGGTATTAATTATTTTTGGATTAAGATCCGCACCAAAATCCAATCCATTTATAAAACAAGTCTTTTCTTCCTAACACATTCACTGAGACCCCAGGTGGGTTTCCAGCTCAGAAACAGCCATACCGGTTTTAAAGCCCAGATCTAATGTATGTTCCTTGGAAATCTTATGCACCCTCCTATCTATAGGACCTTGCTTCCTTTATTTTAGTTTTCTGAAATATTTATGTGTTTTAACCATCAAATCCATTACTTAAAAAGAAAAATTCTTTTCAGGGGTGCCTGGGAGGCTCAGTATGTTAAGTGTCTTACTCTTGATTTCGACTCAGGTCATGATCTCAGGATTCATGAGATCGAGCCCCGCTTCTGGCTCCATGCTGATAGAGTAGTGACTGCTTAGGGTTCTGTCTCTGCGTGTGTGTGTGTGTGTGTGTGTGTGTGTGTGTGTGTGTCCATCCCCTGCTCTGTGTCTGTGTGTCTCTCTCTTTCTCAAAATAAATAAATAAACATTTTTAAAACAAACAAAAAGAATGCTTTTCAGTGCACAAAGTACTTAGTAAGATAAACAAATATAATAATTGGGACCATCCCCTCCAAAACTGTGGGGTTATTTGGTCAAAAAGGATGGTTAGGTCAGGGATTCCTCTACTCCCAGGACCCCAGCCACACTGTGCACCTCTCTTTGGCAAGGCCCTCTTTATACCTTGAGAGCAGTGGATTACGTTTTAATGGGAGGCATCATAGGGTAGAGCAGTGTTTTTCAAACTGGGCTTCCTTCTGGACCCCAAAGATCTCCAAAGTCTTAGGTATCTGTAAATCCCATGAGAACTCTATCCCTGAAATGAAAGCACAGAATTCTAAGCCAAAATTAATTAAGAGTGTATTTTGTTTCTTTTGCCTAGGCTTTGAAAGCTGGTACATAGACAGTTATAGTGCCCAGGTTGGCATTTAGGATTAGATTTGCACTGGCATCCAATGTAGTTGATATCTCTCCTTGTTGAAGAAATAAACAGTCATCATGAAAAGAGGTGGTCCCTCCCTGTGACTCCCCAGGGCCCCAAGATCTCCTACCCGGTCCTTCCCTGACTGTGGGCCCTGCAGGCAGAGTGTGGTCTCTTCTGGAGACCCCCACTTGCTTCTGCCAGGATCCCCACCACCGACCCGGCTCTGGACATATTAGTGACATTTGCACTAGGTGCCCTGCTGTGACTGACTGATGGCACCAGAACATCACTTCTCTCTGATCACGGAAGCCACGCTTAGGCTTTGCTTCTGTGGCTAATGAGGAAGAGAAACTGAAATGAATGATTCCTATGAAAAGTAAGGGTACAAATACATGGTATTCTCTCTCTGGCTGGCCACGGCAGCCTCTCCATGTTGCTGAGTGAAGGCAAGAAAAGCAATCATCCATGATGCCCTTTTATCTTGGACAGTCCCTAGGCCCTGAAGCCCATCCTTCCATCATCAGGCACCAAGTAGGGGTCAGGGCTACCTGTAAGGAGCAGTAGAGGGTAAGGAAATCTGCTGACCTCCAAGGGAGCTGCGTGGACCCCTCTGGGCACGCCTTCCCGTGCGTTCCAACACCGGCTTACGTTCCTCTATTATTTACAGAGACATATTTAATTTCACTCTGTACAGTTGCTTACAGCATCATGGAGAACACAGGCCAGGGTTATGAGGCAGGACCTTGCTCTGTGGTCTCCAATTACTAGTATCTGGACGGTGCCCGGCGCATAGCAGAACCATGAACAAATTCCACCCCGAACAACAGCTGTGTGCGCCTGGATTTTGACTCACTCGTTGCTTATAAATAAGACCTGAGAGAGGAACGCTGCCTGGTGAGATTGGAAGCCTTCCCCGCTCAGATCTGTGGCATCCGTGTTTGGACGTGGTGGGTTTTCTCTACACGGTTCCCTGAAAATTAACTCAGAAACGACTCTAAGCAGATTAAGTCTTCTTTCTGAGCAGCGGTGTGCCTGCGTTTCCGTTTACGATGAGCCCGAGACAGCAAGGTAGATGGAAGTGTGGTACTTCCCCCCGGGAACGGGAAGACACCAGTGAGTGGCACCGGGGGGCGGACAGAGTGGAGAAGGGGACAGAGTGGCTCTCGTGTCCACTTCCTTCGCCTCCCTGCCCCTTAAAATCCCTGGGGCATTCTTAAACTATCAATACTTGGGCTCCACCCCAGAACAGCTAGATCAAACTTTCTGGAGCATTAGTATTTGTTAAAGCTCCCCAGGTAGTCCTGAAGGGCAGACAGATGTGAGAACCCGTCCCTACCCCCCTGGTCATCGTGAACAGCAGGGAAGAGCTTCTCATTCCTGGAAACTAAAACCTAAGTCATACAGGACATTTAGGGGCGCCTGAGTGGCTCGGTGGGTACAGCGTCCCGCTCTTGATTTCGGCTCAGGTCATGATCTCATGGCTTCGTGGGTCCTACCCATGCATTGGGCTCTGCGTTGGCAGCGTGGAGCCTGCCTGGGGTTCTCTCTGACACTCCCCATCTCTCTCTCCCTCTCTCTGTCTCTGCCCCTCGCCAACTCATGCTGTATCTGTCTTTCTCAAAATAAATAAGTAAACTTTAAAAATTTGGGGCGCCTGGGTGGCTCAGTCGATTGAGCGTCCAACTTCGGCTCGAGTCATGATCTCATGGTTCTTGAGCTCAAGCCCCACGTCAGGCTCTGTGCTGACAGCTCGGAGCCTAGAACCTGCTTCGGATTCTGTGTCTCCCTCTCTCTCTGCCCCTCCCCCCGCTCGCACTCTGTCTCTCTCTCTCTCTCAAAACTGAACATTCAAAAAAAAACAAAAACAAAACAAAAATAAATAAATAAATAAATAAAAGTCATACAGGACATTTAATCTTAAAGTTTGAGTTAACGGCAATCACTATCTTTCCACATCTTAGATGTCCTGTGCTCCCAAGAGCCCTACCATAGCTGTTGTGTCACCCCCACTTTGTGGATAAACAAACTGAGGCTCAGAGCAAGGAGATTATTGTCCCAACAGAAAACTAAAAAGCATCGAGGGCAGTGGTTTGCAATACCCGCTTATTGTGCATGCAACATAGGGCACGTTACTTACTGTCTGTGAATGTCCGTTTGGTTTCGTATAAAATAAGGCTGAGAATCCAGATCATACGGGGCTACCGTGGCAGGGCAGGGACACATATCAGGGCTTTCGATGTTCATTACATTCCTTCCGAAAACACGCCTGTCAGGAAGGGAAGGGCCTTGTCTTTTTTATAATATATTACCTTCCTAAAACCGATGGACATGAAATTCTTTGCATCTGACTCACCATACCTCATTCTCACCACATCCTTTATTAAGGGACCGAGATCAGTTAGAACCACAGCCTTCTCCAACGGGTGTTAGACACCCTGAAGAAAGCGAAGAGCTCTTTGCTTTGTGGAGTGCCATCTAATATGTCATGCCGACGCCACTGCCTGGTTGGCTCAGACTCTGCTGTGGCTCGCTAAGACCCCAAAGTTTGCTTTTTAAATGCCAGAAAGTTTGGACTCCCTTCAGGACCGCTTAAAATTCTTTTTGTACAACAGATTGTTCACATCTCTCAAAAGCTGCTTTTCTGAACCCTTATTAAGTGTTATGCTAAGTGAAATAAGTCATACAGAGAAAGGCAGATACCGTATGTTTTCACTCTTATGCGGATCCTGAGAAACTTAACAGAAGACCGTGGGGGAGGGGAAGGAAAAAAAAGAGAGAGGGAGGGAGGCAAACCATAAGAGACTCTTAAAAACTGAGAACAAACTGAGGGTTGATGGGGGGTGGGGAGGGGATGGGCATTGAGGAGGGCACCTGTTGGGGTGAGCACTGGGTGTTGTATGGAAACCACTTTGACAATAAATTTCATATATTAAAATAAATAAATAAATAAATAAATGCCTTGTTCAAGGCCACACAGTGGATGGCAGGTGAAGCTGGAAAACAGCTTCCCTGGCCACCTCCCCAGACCTCTGATCCAAGGCGGTAAGCCTTGGAGGGGACTGTCCCGCACCCTGTGATTCCTTCACTGTGTCCCTGAGAGCTGGCCAACAGCCAGGCACAGAAGGAACCCCTTCATGGAAACTGTCTTCCTTTATCCCATCTCAACACTGCTAACCGACGCCTTCCAAGAAATGAAGTGACTGTGTAAGCAACACATTTAACTGGTAGGTGGTCCCAAAGTGGGGAAGGCGGTGCAAATGTGTCCCGCGTGACCATAATCACGTAGTTTAATTCTTCTAAATATTAATACCCAACCATCGATGCCAATATAACCCCAAATATAACACAGCTGACGTTAAAGCAACCTGCAGACTTTACTTTGTTATACAAGCAATGTCCATGCTTCCATAACGTTTTACAGATGGACGTTTCAACTCATTTCATACTCACGACAATACAGTAAGAGAAAACTACGGGCATTAGTTAGCATTTATAAATCAGGAGACACCAAGTGCTCCTGAAAAGTCACACAATTCATGACAGTGCAGGGACCGAGCAGTGTTCTTCGACATCTAGAGTAGCACTCTTCCACTATTTGATGGGGGGTTATTTGCGTTATACCGACGAAGGTTCAAGCCCTCTTCCCCACCTCCATGGAGGAGACAACTTTCAAAGAGACCGAGCACTAGACATGCCACACCACATCCAGAGAGGGCGGTCTGCGAACGAGAGCCTCGCAGCTGCCTCTCCTTTCCCTGCTGTCACTCACAGACTAGATGCAGCTGTGAAGTCACACACAGGGTGTCTGAGCACCTGGAGCTTAGTCTGGCCCTTTGGTAACTTCCGTGCCGTTACTGGTCCCAGATCACACAGCTCCAGTCCAGAGCCCATCCGCTGTCATTCACGGTCCCCGACAACCAGAACCCAGTATCACCAACATCCAAGCTGCTGAGCCCTGTGGCCCCACCAAGCCGTGCGAAGCCTCTCTGGCCACCCTACGTATTCTAGCGCCTTCACCTCTCTGCACACGAGACTGAATTTTCCCAGCACGCCCTTCCTAATTCTGGAAAGTTCTAGACGTGCTCCGCAAGACTCAGCTCCGGTATTATCTCCTTTTTTAAAAAAATGCTTATTTACTTATCTTTGAGAGAGAGAGAGAGAGAGAGAGAGAGAGCACAGGGGAGGAGCAGAGAGAGAGGAAGACAGAGCATCCAGAGCAAGCTCTGTGCTGACAGCGGAGAGCCTGCTGCGGGCCTCAAACTCACAAACTGTGACATCAGGACCTGAGCTGAAACCAAGACTCAGACGCTTAACACTGAGCCACCCAGGCACCCCTCAAATATTACCTCCTTTATCAAGATTCCCCTGGGGAGCACCTGGGTGGTTCAGGATGTTTGACTTTGGCTCAGGTCACGATCTCACGGTCCACAGGTTCAAGCTACATGTGGGGCTCTGTGCTGACAGCTCAGAGCCTGGAGCCTGCTTCAGATTCTGTGTTTCTCTCCCTCTCTGCCCCTCCCCGGCTCACGCTCTGTCTCTCTCACTCTCTGAAAAATAAATAGACAGTTTTAAAAAATAAAAATAAATAAAGTTTCCCTGGCCTCCAAAGCACAGAGGATTTGTTTTGTTTTGTTTTCTATGCATCTGGTTTTACAAAGCACTTTGATAACAGCCATCATGGAAAGAGGCAGAATCCATATTATACTGAGTTTTAGGAGTGCCTTGAGAACAGAGACCGTGTCTTACTGGGCACAACATTTGCACTAAGTTCTCGGTAAATGGCAGATGGATAGATGGATGGTTAAACGACGACAGACGGATGGCAGAATGATCTAGAAGTGCATAACGCTCAGTGGGGTGTGATATGGCGACGGGCCAGGAAATGGCATTTTTGAGTCCTGTGCACTTTTATGGCAGACGGATGATCGTGGGCACATAAGTTAACCTCCCTGAGCCTCAATCTTTTTAACACTGAAGTCCATTCCCAACCCTGCTCCACTCACAAGGATCCCCGGGAGGCTGATGGATAGAGACCACATCCACGGCTCCCCACCCTTGGCTTCCTGTTGAGTTTGGCCAATGGGAAGCAGCAACATGAGACTGTGGCCAGAAGTGTGAGATGGGGATTTCTACTGCACCCACCCAAATCCCCCCTCTGGGTCCCTCGCACTGTGGGAGCCACAGTTCCCTTCCCACCAGCCCCGTGTCTGGGTCCCAGTGACCCTTGGCTCCCCTGAGCCCCCAAGCATGATAATGGCACCCCTACATCTTTCACTTTCCTTTGTGGATTCCCCACGCCCCGTCCACACCTTTTGAACTGTTTATTAAACTGTTCTCAAGTTACCAATTTGAGGGTGCCATCCGTTTCTTGCTAGAACCCAACTGGTACCGGGGGGCAATATCCTTCATACCCCCCGGAGTCTTTGTGTAGATGAAATGTAATTATTGCCGTGAAGCCCCTACCGAACACTCCCAGGGTCTCTGCTGCTAATGTATTTGGGAAATGGAGTTAATAATCTCTCCTGTGTGGGTGAATACAAGCCACAAATAAAAAAAAAAAAAAATGGTTGTGTCCTAGGTGACGCGGTAGAGAAATGTCGCTTCCAATAAATATTTCATGGCAGAGCCACACTTGGAAAGGAAGAGCACCCCTTCTCCTGCACGTGCAGGGGCGCCCTGCACAGAGCCAGCCGAGCAGGTGCCCAGGGGAAGTACACAATTGCACGCCAGGGAAAACCAGGCTCGGGGTGTGTGTGCTCAGCTCCCCAGGGCAGACGGGATGGATCCTGACAGAAAGAGGACAGCCTGTCAGGGCAACGGCCCCTCCCCCGACCCGCTCCAGAAATAAACCAATTATCAACCCGGATTGATTCCCTTCCCGTCATTTCCTCTGAGCCGGCACCTGTACCCCATTCTAACGAGGAGCGACAGGCGCGTGTTCGCCGGAATTAAAACACGAAGTGTCGGGCTCGGTAACGGGTTTTACTTTTTGTTTCCACAGGCTGAATTCAAGATCCCACTTATTCGTGAGGCACCAAGAACTATGAACAGACAGTAAGTACCCGGGCGTCACTCTGAGTCCCAGTCTCCCCTCTCCCGCTGGGAACCGGAATGTAAGCCAAGGAAGGGCATCAGCGTGCCCCCCAGGAAGGGCATTGCCAGCGTCAGGGCCGAGCCCCAGAGACGGGGCGGGGGGCGCCGAGGATGTGCACGTCGGTGCTCAGCGAAGCATATTTCCCACCGGGACAGTGTTTTTGCGGGCCGGCCGCTTGTTCTCGCCCAGCATGGGTGTGTGGCCGGGACGGGGACGGGATACCCCAGCCCCAGAACGCCCGCTGAGCACCATGAAATACCATTCATCACTTCACACCCCGGTGTCCGAAGGCAGAACCGAAGCAACAGTGGTTCCCACGCGTGCTGCCCCAGCAGAGACCCTGGAGTCCAATTCTGGGTTCGTGGAGCAGCCCGGGGAGGGTGATGCGGTCAGTTTAGGATATCCTAACGTGTGTCTGATTCAGCACAACATCCATCCCGTTCCTGATGTCTCGGACTCTGGTTAAAACAAAAAAGCAATGCAGGCTTCCAAGTCATAGGAAATATCTATAATGAGAAACGAGGAAACAAAACTTTTAAATTGAGAGAATGTGGTGTGTTCATGTTAACATCCATCTACCTACCCATTTGTTTGTTTTAGTTTGCCCGTTGGAAAGGTAGCACACTTACCCTCCCCGTCACGGTGTAAGTAAGAACATGAGCTTCAGAGTCAGGCAGACCTGGTGTAAAAATCCCTTGTTTTTTGGCCCCATCATTTTATGGCTGTATGACACGTGGGGACTTACCTGACCTTCCCTCCAGAGAGCAGGATCCGGCCTCGAGAAGGGCGGCTGCCTGGTTTCTGGTGGATTCCTGGTCTTAGGGGGAGCCTGGGGGACAGCCCAGGGTAACCAGGTGATGCCCGAGTCTTACAGGCGGGTGCTGGAGGCAGGGCCGGTGTCCAGAGTGACGGGAGGCCGCAGTCCCAGCATCACGGTTGTCCATAGGCGTCACAGTGGGGTGATGTGACACACAGCCAGACCCAGGCCCGTGGGACGCGGGAGCTGGGGCTCCTGGCTTATGGAGCATCTCCTCCGTGTGAGATGCCAGGACGCCCTTCGCCTCTGACCCTGTAGCGAGTGGGGCCAGACAGCGGGCAGGCACCACTGACTTCTCTGGGCGTCGGCTTCCCCCTCTAAGTGACTCATCCGAGGCGGCACAGAAAGCGGGGAAGGAGTCAGAGCTGCAAATCAAGTCTGTCTGGCTCCAAATCCAGGGCTCCGTCTGTTTATCCCACCTCCGCAGGAAACTGAGGCAGGCAGTGAGCTGGGCAGGTGAGGCAGGAGGGGAGCAGAGAGCTGCCTGATCCAGGGTCGCGGGACAAAGGGGACGAATTCTCAGACTGCGGGTTACAACCAGGGATGAGTGTGGCAGACAGAAGCTCCATTGCCAGACCAGTAAATGCTCTGTGGCAGCACAATGAAGGGGAAGGCAGGTGCATCTGCTTCCCACCAGACTGGGTGGCTTAAAACAACCAAAAAAGTATTCTCTCGCACTTTGTGGGGCTAGAAGTCCAAAATCAAGGTGTGGGCAGACCCCTGCTCACTTTGAAGCCGGGAGGGAGGATCCGCCCTTGCCACCACCACCCGGTCTGGGCGGCGACCCCAGGGGCTCCCTGGCTTGTGGCCGCATCACTCTGCTGTCTGCCTCCGCCCCCACTCATTTTCCGCTCTGGGTCTGTGCCTTCTCTTCTTCCTCAGATCTCCCTCACCTTTCTCTTATAAGGACATTTGTCCTTGGGTTTAGGGCTCCACCCCCTCTGGTTAATCCAGGATGCTTTCATCTCAAAATCCTTAACTACTTCTACAAAGACCCTTTTCCCTCATAAGGTCACATTCACAAGTGCCCAGGATTTGGACCTGGAAATATTTTAGGGCTGCCGTTCAACCCACTACAGCAGAGCTTTATTTTTTAGGCCCACACCCCTCCTCGCGGGTAATGTGGGCTTACTTTGACAATCTCAACAGACATGTGCTCTGAGTTTCCACCTGGCTGTGCGGTCGAGAGCCCCTAGCCTGCAGCCCTGCTTCTGTTTGTCCCTGTGATTCCAGCCTGTGCCAAGGGTCTCCTCCATAAAGAAGACAGGTGTTGCCCCTTCAGGAGGACTTCGGGTTGCTTTCATCTCTAGCCAGACAGTTGGCCTCTTGGCAATTACATTTCATCAAGCTTCCAAAGGGTGGCTTTAAGAGTTCAGCATTAGAGTCGTGTCAGATATAGAGCTCCCAGAGGACAGAACCGAATCACCGTAACTCCATAAATGTTAGTTTTCTCCTCTCAGGGTGCTGAATCAGAATCTGTATTTCCGCAAGACCCCCGGTTGATTTCTAGCCACGTTAAAGTTTGAGACCCACCCGATTAGAACAGCGGCCCCGGAGCCATCTCCCTCCTGGCACGCTCGAGAGGCAGCTATAATATTCGCCAACACAGGACTCGGAGAAGGCGGTCACATATGGGACACTGTGTGAGAATAGTTTGGAAATTTATGGCCCTCCCTCTCCACACACACACACACACACACACACACACACACAGGTTTTGTCCTGCGATGCCTTGGGGGAGCACTCCTTCCTCCGTGAAAATCACAAACCCACTTAATTCATGGCAGTAGATTTTACACCTGACTGAAGAATAGGATCATCAAGGAGGCTCAAGATGAGAAGCAAGTTCAGGGTCTTCCCCCAGACCAAAGAAATCAGAATCCCCAGACACGGACTTTACTTATAATGCTCATCTCAGTCCAATCTGCAGCTAAGGTTGTGAGATGCTGGTCTAAGAGGCCTTACAACTCTGGAACCTGGAATCCCTTGCTATTTTATAACCCGGAATTCTAAATGGCCTTTGTAGCTACGGCTAATTCCTTACATTACCTGTAGGTTGGGCAGGTCATTTTAGTCTTATGCAGCACATGACAGCAAAGTGCCACCAATGTTTTTTTCTTTTTTTCATTCATCCAGATGTCGTAACAAACATCGTTATTATTGGTCTTTTGTTTAATTCAAATGCAACTGACTACCATAAACGTTCTGCAGAATGGCACAAATTAAAGACCAAACGTGTACATATATATCAGAGACTTGAACTTGAAAAACCAAAGACTGCTCTAAGTACATTAGCGAGGATAAACAACTCTCCACAGTGGTTGTGAGAGAAGAAAAACAGGAAAGAAAGAACAAAGATGTTCCAGGACAGTAAGGACGGATGTCCCGGTTCTAAACTGCTTCTGAAATTAGCAGGCTACCCCACATTTATTCTCCCTGCAACAAAGCTTTCAGCTTCTCTAACAATCAATCCAACTGCTTAAATCCCTACTCCTTGGAGCACGTCGGCACTGTTAGGGGAGAGTAGACAGACCCGTTTACTCCACTGGGGCTGAATAAAAGGGTCTTGGGGTTTGTTTCCAGGATCTCTTCATCATTCTAGACAGAACTGATAAGAACTTGGTCTGCAGTTCTGAGCGTTTTGAAAGAGGTGGAGGTCACTAGACTGATGGCTTCTAGCCCCTTCCAGTAAGCAAGCGCCCTGTGCTGGCCAGGCTGCTTCCAGCACTCAAGAGGGAGACGCCCTCACACATCCCAGACTGGGGACTAATGGGGGGGAAGTGTCCCTGCAGTGTCCCCACAGGCTGAAAAGTTGCTACGGCAAGCTGGCTTTGTCTGTCGTTAAAATTACTCATAGTCCTCTTGGAAATTTTAGAAAAGGTACAAAATTACAAAGAAGAAAACAAAAGTCACCATTTTTTCCTGGCGTCCAAAAATACCACTCTCTTGCTGCGGGCTTCTGACGTCATTTTTCTGTATCTTTGTGTAATATTTTTAAATGTCAGGAAACCTACTTTCAGAGCATCTACTGTTTTCATTCATTCCATAATACTGTTTTGTGTTCTGAGCCCACATTAGGGTCTTCTTCAAAATCACGGTGTTTGGGGGCTAGGGCTTAAATCAGGTTCATAATCCTTTATCCACAATTCCAAAGCCAAAGGCTTCAAACTACTGAAAACTGTTTGTAACCAATTTGGCAGCAAAACTTGACCTGCAGTGAAGTGATGTATGTTCTTCATTTTTCCCACTTACTGTGAATATATCTATATGTTTCATGATAGAAATAGGAGTATCTTTAATGACTGGCCATTGCTCCAAAACGTTGAGGGGAAATTACTAACATTTACTACATGTATAATATTACTTTCCTAAATTCCAAAATATTCTGAATCCCTAGCCCTAAGGAATTTGGATAAGGAATGGTGGCTGTGTATTTTATCCGGTGGTTTATTTTATCTTGACCTTGGTGTTGGACATTTCGGTTGTTACCCATAAAGTTTTATGAGGCAGTTTTATTGCCAAGATTAAACTTTATACTCTAGGAGTATTAGAGAAGGCTGTGTCACTATGGCCCCTAGCACGCAATGCTGTGTGTCCTGTCACATGTAAAACAAACTGTGACAGTCTATTATTAAACAGGGACACGGGTTCAATCAAATTATCTGACAATAACCTATTATCTCTTTTCTTGCTTCGGGAAACTTGTCTTTCATATTCATTTATTTCGGCAAGAGTTTTGGTGGTAAACAAAACAAAACAATAAAGTAGTTTGAGAGCTAGAAAGAGTCTGAGGGATATGGAATTCAGTTCTACCCGCGGCTGTAACCCCAGACTTGAGAGTCTTCTAGAATACTCTAGGATAAGGGCTCACTGCCTTCTGAGACAGTGAGCTTCAAGATTGGAAGAAAGATCCTCTGTATACTGACACCAACAAAGCCCACTTGAAGGCATGTTATTCGTTGACCCTGTACATTCTGGTAAGCAAGTAACAACGCTCCCCTGTGATACTTTTGCCACCTAAGTTCGGCGTCTGGTTGTGAGAAGGGATAAAGAGAATAAAAGTTCTGCAGACCAGGAGTGCCTGTGTCCAGCACACAGCCAGTCATTTGCATGAGGATCTGTGCCATGCTGTGCCTACCTACCACGAAACCGCATGCCCCCGTCCCCACATAAGACCACCACCCTGGGTAACAGGTTTTCCCAATTCAGCGGCAGCTAGAGCCGCGCTTCTTGGATTCCAACATCCATGGTCTTTGTGCCGAGTGGAACTGCTTCGCGATGATTAAGAATGTCATCATTATGTATTTCTCATCAGGGACACACCCCCAAACTGGATGACTGTTTTGCTTACGAGAGGCATATTGTCTCTTCGAGACCTCACATGATAAAAGCCAGTCTATCACTGGGTGGGGATACACATCAACTCCACTTCAAAGAGCCAGCTCTGTGTCTGGTACGCAAGAGGTGCCCGATAAATGCCACCTCCCTCTGTACGTATGCCTGATAAAACTCTCTGTGTATGCCAGGTCATTATTTTCTTCCATGGTATATGCGAACAATGCCTGCCTTCGACCTCGGGGGATGACGTTGTTTTGATTTGCAGGAATTAATAAGTGTAAATCCCACTGAATCTTGGGGAAAGGAGAAGCAGCAATTTTAGCATCCTGAGATCACAGTCTCGTACCCCGCAGAGTAGTCAGCGTGGCTGGCTTCCTAGTTACCCAGGAGTAATTACAAATCCACTCTCGGGCCAACCAGGCCCATCCGCTGGTGCTCTCAGAGCCACGTAGCTGGCATTCAGCATCGTGGTTGGCTGGTAATTAAAAAGCTGCACGCTGTGAGAGAACACAGCTGAGCCACAGGGTGAGCATTGGCCACAGGTTGTAGACATGGCCAATGGATTCCGTGCAGGAACAGCAGGTACAGTTGGCCCCAAGACTCATGGAGATGGCTGGGGATGGGGCGATGCGGGATTTCGAGACAGCCTTCCTTCCCTCTTAGTGGCAAAATTGCCAGCTGGTGAAGGAACTCCCTGACTTAACTCACCTGCCATCACACGGGAGGCTTCCAGCTGAACAAACTGTAGTCTCCTGCTGACTCGCCACAAGTTTGGACCTTTCATGCCTGTGGCCTTTAAAAACATCACAAAGAATAGAGAAGGCTGTGACTTATTTTCATATCGGGCCTACCGTTATCACACAAGTCATGTATCGTCATTGTAGAAAAGTTTAAGATACAAAAACGTACAAAGAAAAAAGTACCATAATGGAACCACTGAAAAAGTGGTCAAGATTATTGGGTATTTTTTAGGCTTTCGGGGTTGTTTTTCTTTTTTTAATGTTTATTTTGAGGGAGAAAGACAGAGAGCACACACTCACATGAGCAGAGGAGAGGCAGAGAGAGAGAGAGAGAGAGAGAGAGAGTCCCAAGAAGGCTCCATGCTGTCTGCCCAGGGCCCAGTGTGGAGCTCGATCTCATGAACCTTGAGATCATGACCTGAGCCAATACTAAGAGTTGGACACTTAACCAACTGAAACACTCAGACGTCCCTAAGACTTTCTTATAAAACTATGCATCCTATTTTGATTTTAATGTTAATGTATCATAACAATTGTCCAGCATTACTAAACTTATTTCCATAGCTATACAATCTTCCATCATTTAGGCAGGTCATATTTTATATTCTCCCACTGGTAGAAAACAATACATCTCATGAACTAATTTGACAAGGTCTGTTAATACCTCCACGTCCTAAGACACCGTGTTTCACTACTTAGCGATAAGCAGAACCAGTGACCGTGGGGAGTCTCACGAGTCCGGCCAGTGTTTGGAGAACCTGACCCATAATGACAATTTATAATAGTCACGTAGTGTTTGATTACGTAAATGTGCAGAGAAATTGAAAGTAAGGTCCAGGATTTCTGGTTGGGGATTCCACGAAGGCCAAACCACCAGTCACCAGCTTATGTCCTAGTTTCCATATACCCAACGTTCCCCCACCAATAAGATACAGGAAGAGAGCAAAGTTGACTTCGTGCAAACCTTTGGTCATGTGCAAATGCACCTGATACCAAAAAGCTGAAGAGCGTTTCAAAAGTTGTGGGTGGATATGATTTGGGGCCAAAATCAGGAAGTCCTAGAAAAAGGTACCCATTAGAAAGAGCAAAAGGAATTTCCCAGAGGCCAGGCTACCTGGAATGTCAGAATTCCTGGTGAAGAGAGGCCAGGTCACAAACAAGAGCTCAGGAGTTCTATCACAGACCAAACATCAAGTAGAAGAGTAGGAGGACCTACCAAATGGTTCTCTGTTCTCGCTCTCCATTCTTCTCTATTGCTTCTTTGGGGAGCACGGGAGATATTTTTTAAGATGCCTATTTTAAGAGCTTAAAAATGAATCTGTTGGGTTAGTCAGAGAAAAGAAGTATTAATGTCAACTATTTATTCATCTTTCACAGTGAGGAAGCCAAATATTTCTGTGATGAAGAGAATGGATTCTGGGGGCACCTGGGTCATGCAGTAGGTTAAGCGCCCAACTGTTGATCTCAGCTCAGGTCACGATCTCACGATTCACGGGTTCGAGCCCCGCATCGGGCTCTGTGCTGATGGTGTGGCGCCTGCTTGGGATTCTGTCTCTCCTTCTCGCTGCTGCCCCTCTCCCTACTTGTTCTCTCTCTCTCTCTCTCTCTCTCTCTGTCTCTCTCTCTCTCTCTCTCTCTCAAAACAAATAAACTTAAAAAGGTTGTAAAAGCCAGGGCAGGGGGGGATCTGGAGTGATCTCATGGGAATATCAGCTCTACCATTTACTGGCTGTGACATTTAAAGCAATTAATTAGCCTCTCTGAGCCTCATTTTCTTTATCTATTAAATGGAAACAGTAGCTATCTCAAAGCATCGTTGAGAAGGTTAAGTGACTTCATATGTGCAGGATGTTTAGCGCTATGTCTGACGCAGAAGGCGTATTCCATAGATGTTGTAGCAGATTGTACTCCCTGATCGTGGCCACCTGCTCTAGTGCAGTGTGACCTGGGTGCTTCCCATTCAGAAGTGGATCTTTTTCTTCGCCTTCGTCAACTTGTGTGGGCCTGTGACCGCACAGACCAGTGGAATATGACAGCAGGGACACTGTGCCAAGTCTGGGTAGAGGCTTTCACAGCCAGGCAGCTCCACTTCCTGCCTTTGGGAGCTGGTGTCTGCCAGTCACATGCTATGGCCGCCATGCTGTGAGAAGTAGAAGCCATGTGGAGAAGCCATGGAGAAGCATAAGCCAGGCAGGGGAAGCCCTCATGGAGAGACAGGGAGGCCAAGGGGAACCAGGCACCAGACGTGAGAGTCAGGAAACCATCACGGGCATTCAGCCTGGTCCAGCTTTGAGACAACCATCTGAATGCAACAGCATGACAGAACCTCAGAGGAACTCACCCAGCTGAGAACCAGGAGAGATAAAAAGAAATCCTGGTTTCTAAGCCCCTGCTTTGGAGTGATGAGTTATGCAACAGCAGATGACTAGAAGAGATACTGCCTACTATTTTTATGATCACCACAATTATTACTTCATGCAAGACCCTTTGCTGTTGAACATCCAGAATATAATTTAGAGATTCTTATGATTTGATATCCCACCTTAAAGAACATCCATTCTAGACGAGAATGACACTAAATAACTAATAGTAGGCAAGCAGAATGCTAATCAGGGGTTCTTTGCTCCAAGCGTGTGCAAAGTGCTAAGGGTTACTCTGGGAGCAAATCTTGGAGAAGGGGCACACCGGGGGTAGAGAAGACAAGCTCACAGAGGAGCAATCAGTGGAGCTGAGCTTGGGAGATGATGGGATGTAACTGAGAATGGGGAGGGAGCGGGGATAGACTTCAAGTAACTACCACAGCTGGAAAAACTACAAGGATTTAATGTAAGAGGTAACGTTAGCCTGATAATTTGAATTTTGTTCCTTAAAAACTGATTCTAAGTCATTGGGCAGAGAATTTCTTGACGGAGGGTGGAATCCTGTTTCCTACACCTCTTTATTGGAGGGAGGAAGAAGGAGCCACAGTCTACCATCAGAAGGAGGATAAAGGCCCGGGTTTGAGTTGCAACATTTAAAAACCCCGTATTGAAGGGATGGATCTTGCTGTTCCGCCATGTTGCTTTTTGGACAGGCTGTGATCAGAGGCATTCACGCCGTTCTTCATTGTCATTGTTGTTTGTCTGAACAGAAATTCTTTAAATAATGAAAATTCTACATCCAGATCCACTTCTGTGGATTTTTCTAAGGATTCATCCAAGATGCAAGAAATGTTATGAGGAAAAAATACGAGAACTTCCTCTGCCATCTTCAGCAAGGTCTTATTTTTTCCTTTAGTTTTTTTCAATCACTTTAAATATTGATTAGAAACAAAACAATAGTCATAAACTATGCATAAGGTATAAGGAACAAGAAAACAATTCATATATGGGTGCTTATTCCGTTTTTAAAAATGACCACTGCTTTTGAAGTTTTCATCCGCTTCTCCGTGATCACAAACCCTCACTCCCCACAGGGAGCAACTGTCCTGAATTCTGGATTCATCCTTCACTTGCTTTTATTTTTCATTTTGCCACATGGGTTTGTATCATTAAAAATAATTTGTTTGCTTTTGCTTGTTTTTGAACTTTAGGCCCCCCACAAATCATACCACACAGTATATTTTGTGCCCAGACTACCTGGGTTTTGACACCTGGTTCCACCAGTCATGAGTTGTGAGATCTTGAGCAAGTTAGTAAATATCACTGTGCCTGTTTTCTCAACTGCAAAATGGAAATAATATTGGGGACTACTTCTCATGAAGAGAAACTCATTTGTGTACGACCTTGAAAATAGTGCCTGGAACACACAGTGTGGGCTCCATAAGCGCTAGCCATTATTCCACAATCTATTTTACGACTGGCCCAGTTTACATTCCGAAGATAATCCGTGCTATTGTGGATAGCCATAAATCCTTTGATTTCATGGCTATATAATATTTCCTTATGTGCATAAAATACTATTTAATTATCCACTGTCTACTCAGTAGACATCGGGCTGTTTTCCAGATTTTGCTCACGCCAGTGCTGCTAAGAACATTCTAGTTCATTGGAGCATATCTTCTAGTCTGGGGGCACATATTCAAGAGTTATCTGTACATAGGGCTACATTCTCAGGATTAAAATCGCTGAGGCACAGAGTAGGTATACCTCCAACTTTACTAGACAATGTCACAGTTTCCAAAGTCGCCAGGCCATTTTATATTCTCACAAATGTGTGTACGTGACTCATTCGCTTTACAGCCTCATCAACCCTCCATACTGGCAGCTTTCATTTTTACCCAACCGGTGGCTAATTTTAACTTACCTTTGTTGATGACAGATGCAGTTAAGCTCTTTTAAAATATTTATTGGCAATTGCTTTTTCTCGAATGCACAGAGTGCTTGCTTCAATCTTTTGCCCACCTTTCTGTCAGGCATTTTGTCTTTTCCGCGTTGATTTGTATGAGTTATTTATTTATTCGGAACATTTTTCCCGGTTTGATATTTGAGTTTTCGTTCTCCTTGGATGTTTTCTTTTGGTGCAGTTGAGCAGAACAAACTTTTCTTTATGATTTCTTGAGTTTGTGTATTGTTTAAAGAAACTTTCTTTCATTAAGTTAGTCTCCTATATTAAATTCCAAACATCATAAAATTCACCTTTCTTTTTTGGGCTTTTCATCAGCCTGGAGTTGGTTCATTTGTACATAATATGAAGTAAGGGGGATGAGTTGTTTGTTTGTTTTTTTGTTTGTTTGTTTTTCACACAGCTGCACAATCTTCTCAGTATCATATATTAGAAAGTCTATCCCTTCTACACTGGTCCACAATGCCAGCTCTGTCATAATTACCTGTGATACATGGGCTTTCTCTTCTTGGGCCACGATTAAAATATCTGCCCCATGTCAATTGCACACATTGTAATTAACATAACTATAGTAATTCATGGTATCTAGAAATTTATGTTCCCCACATGAACTTTGTCAATGAATTGGCTCTTAAATGTTTACTTTTTAACCTAAACATTAGGATCAGCTTGTCAGTAAACACACACACACACACACACACACACACACACACACTTTTTGGGATTTAGATTAGAATTATGTTGATTCTATAGGTAACTTTAAAGAGAAACAGCATCTTTAAGACACTGAATTTCCAGCTCTTTAATATATTATATATCTTCCAAGAGAGGCAGAGACCGAGGGAAAACTTCTTCAACACTAACTATTCAATAATGTTTTATAATCTTTTCCCTAAAAGACTGGACCTTACCATCTTTTGAGAGATTCGGGGAAGAGGGGAGCAATTTACATATTTTAAAGGTATTGTAAATATTGAGATAACAAAATTCCATGTTTTCACGTTTGTCATTGACAATACATTTCTAGAGATGATGTATGTTACAACAGGCTTGCTCGTGTTTTATCAATTCTAGTATTGGTCCATTTATTCCTTAGGGTTTCCTATGTAGGTGACAATATAATCTGCAAATTGAATTTTATTTCTTCCTTTTTGTGTCTTATACTTTTTTTCTTTTCTTGCCGGACAGCACTGGCCAAGACTTCCAGAACAAGGCTAAATTAAAGTACAGATAGGGAGCACCCTTGTTCTTCATCTTAAAGGGAATGTTTTTCATGTTTCAGCATGAGACTTGTTTCCAGATTTCGGTAGGCTTCAAATCCTAGATTAACGACTCTTGATTGCCCGGAGTCTTTTTATTCTTATAACTATTAAATTTAATCATTTTTTGTCTGTTGAGATGGTTATGTATATGTTCCCTTCCCCTTCCATTAGTGCAATGATTTATACCAATAGATTTTCTAATGCTCAACAAAACTAGAATTTCTGGGATAAACACGAGTCGGTCATGATGTATTATTATTTTTAAGCATAGTGGTCCAATGAGTCATTAATGAGCACTAGTGAGAATGGCCTATAATTTTCTTTTCTCTTACTCTCCTTGCTGGATATTGGCATTGGGTTTGTGCTAGCTTCATCAAATGAGTTAGAGTATTTACCAATTTCTATTCTCGACAAGAAATTGTGTAGTAGAGAATAATTTATTCCTTTCGCAACGAAACAGTCTTGGACTGGTATTTCCTTGGGGTAAGATTTTTCAACTATTGATTCAGTGTCATTGTCAGTTATCATTGTTGGTAAATAGTCCTTCATGGGTAATTTTTGTTCTTATATGTATGTTATATGTATGTATATGTTATATGTTTCTAAATATATGTTCGTCACTGATATTCTCTTAGCATTTTTATGTCTGTTATACCCATAGTTATGTCTCTTTTTTCACTTCCCATTTTTTTCTGGTGTGTCTTCCCTTTTATTTCTGATCAAACTTGCTACATGGTGTAGGTTTTATTAGTCCTCTCTGCTGTAATTCCTTACTCGATTTTGGTAACTTCTGTTCTTCACTACTTCTGCGTTCTTGGCATCATGCTTTTGTTGTACCACAGATCTGCTAAGTTAGTGTCTCAGTAATTAAACTTTAGCTTTTCTCCTTTTCTAATATAAATAGTTCAGTTCTGTATTTCTACATTATTGCTCCGTTTTAAATCTTTTTATTCCCATTATCATTTATTCTTTGACTCATGACTTCCTAATTTCTGAATAAATTTGGATTTGTTCAATTGTCTTTTTTGTCACTGATTTCAAACCTCATTGTATGGTGGTCATAGGAAATAGTCCCCATGATATTATTTTGTGAATCTTTTTGAGAATTTGCATTACATCCAATTATAGGGCAACTTTTTGCATGTTCCATGTGTGCTTGAAAAGATGATACATACCACCATAATTGGGTGCCATATTTTTGAAATATCCATAAAAAATGTTTTGTTAATTGTGTTGTTTAAATCACTATTTTTTTTCTAATAGTTATTAAAAACATATGTTTTAAGGAGAAAAAAACTTTCAAAGTATTATACTTCCTGGTGAACTAATTCCTTTGTCATTATGTAGTGACCCTCTTAAAAATATGCTTTTTCCTAAAAAGCTTTAATTTTTTGAGGAACCTCCACACTGTTTTCCAGAGTGGCTGCACCAGTTTGCACGAACAGTGCAAGAGGGTTCCCGTTTCGCCACATCTTCGCCAACATCAATAGTCTCCTGATTTGTTCATTTTAGCCACTCTGACTGGCGTGAGGTGGTATCTCAGTGTGGTTTTGATTTGTATTTCCCTGATGAGGAGCGACGTTGAGCATCTCTTCATGTGCCTGTTGGCCATCTGGATGTCTTCTTTAGAGAAGTATCTATTCATCCTGCCCATTTCTTCACTGGATTATTTGTTTTTTGGGTGTGGTGTTTGGTGAGTTCCTTATAGATTTTGGATACTAGCCCTTTGTCTGATATGTCATTTGCAAATATCTTTTCCCATTCTGTCGGTTGCCTTTTAGTTTTGTTGATTGTTTCCTTTGCAGTGCAGAAGCTTTTTATCTTCATGAGGTCCCAGTAGTTCATTTTTGCTTTTAATTCCCTTGCCTTTGGGGATGTGTCAAGTAAGAAATTGCTGCGGCTGAGGTCAGAGAGGTTTTTCCCTGCTTTATCCTCTAGGGTTTTGATGGTTTCCTGTCTCACATTCAGGTCCTTTATCCATTTTGAGTTTATTTTTGTGAATGGTGTAAGAAAATGGTCTAGTTTCATTCTTCTGCATGTTGCTGTCTGGTTCTCCCAGCATCATTTGTTAAAGAGGCTGTCTTTTTTTCGACTGGATATTATTTCCTGCTTTGTCAAAGATTAGTTGGCCATACATTTGTGGGTCCAATTCTGGAGTCTCTATTCTATGCCACTGGTCTACCCTATGACCCAGCAATAGCATTGCTGGGAATTTACCCAAGGGATACATGAGTGCTGATGTATAGGGACACTTGTACCCCAATGTTTATAGCAGCGCTTTCAACAATAGCCAAACTGTGGAAAGAGGCTAAATGTCCATCAACTGATGAATGGATAAAGAAATTGTGGTTTATATACACAACGGAATACTACTTGGCAATGAGAAAGAATGAAATATGGCCTTTTGTAGCAATGTGGATGGAACCGGAGAGTGTTATGCTATGTGAAATAAATCATACAGAGAAAGACAGCTACCATATGTTTTCACTCTTATGTGGATCCTGAGAAACTTAACAGAAGACCATGGGGGAGGGGAAGGAAAAAAAAAGTTAGAGAGGCAAACCATAAGAGACTCTTAAAAACTGAGAATAAACTGAGGGTTGATGAGGAGTGGGAGGGAGGGGGAAAGTGGGTGATGGGCATTGAGGAGGGCACCTGTTGGGATGACCACTGGGTGTTGTATGGAAACCAATTTGGCAACAAATTTCATATTAAAAAAAGAAAAGCTTGGGGCGCCTGGGTGGCTCAGTCAGTTAAGCAGCCGACTTCGGCTCAGGTCATGATCTCACGGTCCATGAGTTCGAGCCCCGCGTCGGGCTCTGTGCTGACAGCTCAGAGCCTGGAGCCTGTTTCAGATTCTGTGTCTCCCTCTCCCTGACCCTCCCCCGTTCATGCTTTGTCTCTCTCTGTCTCAAAAATAAATAAACGTTAAAAAAAAATTTTTTTAAAGAAAAAAAGAAAAGCTTTAGTTAGTATTTGAATGGTATATCTTTTACATAATTTTATATTAAAACTTTCCTATCCATACATTTTAGGTATGTCTTTGGTAAAAAAGTGTATACCCGGATTACAAATTGTTCAATCCAGGAAAATTGTCTTTCACCTAAAGAATTGCTTCCATGCACAATTATTGTAATTACTAAAATACTTAAATTTACAGTTCATTTGATGCCTTCTATTTGCTCATCCTTTACTTTGTTCTTTTTTGGCCTCCTGTTGTCCTTCTTTTGTTTGATGTGCATGTGTCTGCATGTATTTTTTCTTACCCCATTATACCTCTGCTAGTTTATTAGTTATACCTTCTAATTCTATTTTTGTGATTCTTTTGATATTTTTAGAAGATAATTATCAACATGTAAGGTAATAGCCTTACCTTACCAACATGTAAGGTAAATATACCTTCCTTCGGAGTGATATGTGGATCTTTTAATAATTTATTTCTGATCACTCATAATTTAAATGCTACTATACTCAAACATTTTAACTCTATCTTACTTGTTAACTCCTTAAGTCTTCATTATTATTGTTTTAAACAATCAGTCCTTTTAAATATTTACCCAGATATTCAAATCTTTAATATAATCTTGGTCAACTTTTCTTTTATCATCTCAGGCCTATGGAAGATCACTTCCTTTCATTATGAAAAACACAATTTGGAATTTTTTTTTAGCGTCAAGGCTTATTGTAAGAAAATGTTTTTTTGGTGCCAAAAAAAGGTCTTTATTTGGCCCTCATTCTTAAAATGATATCTTCATTGGACATATAATTCCAGGTTGACAGCTAGTTTCTCTTCAAACCAAGTTATTTTTCTACACTCTTTTGCCAACCACTGCTGTTATTGATATTGACTGTCGTTAAAAAATCAATTACCAATGTAATTGCCATTCTTTTGAAGGCAATATTTCTCTTCCTACTGGATGCCTTTAGGGCCTTCTCTTTGGCTTTGGTTTTTTACAGTTTCACTATGCTGTATCTAGGCATGAATTTCTTCTTATTTATCCTGCTTGGATACATTGGAATCCTGATTCTCTATTTTGATGTTTTTCACCATTTCTTTTTTGTTGTTGTTATTGTTCTGCCTTTGCTTTGGAATCGGAAACCTAATTTTCATACCAACTTCAGATTTTGTGTTTCTAGTCGACAGATGAAAACTGTCAAGGCATTGTTTTGTTTGGAAGACTGATTAAGGTCAACTTTTTTTTAAATGCTTTTAATGTTTATTTTATTTTTGAGAGAGAGTGACAGAGCGTGACTGGGGGAGGGGGGGAGTGGGGACAGAGAAAGAGGGAGACACTAAATCTAAAGCAGGTTCCAGGCTCCATGCTGTCAGCACAGAGCCGGACGCAAGTCTCGAATCCACAAACAGTGAGATCATGACCTGAGCTGAAATCAAGAGTCGGACACTTAACCAACTGAGTCACCCAGGCACCCCAAAGTCGACTTAAAAAAAAATTATATTTGAAACAGAGAGCACAGGGGAGGGGCAGAGAGATAAGGAAGGAGTGAGAGAATCCGACGTGGGCTCTGCTCTGACAGCAGAGAGCCTGATGCAGGGCTCGAACTCACCAACCATGAGATCATGACCTGATCCTAAGTCAGATGCTTCACCAACTGAGCCAGGAGCCCCATTTTTCACCATTTCTGAGAGATATTTCTTATACTAAAGGCTCTTCTTTTTCATTTAAATATGATGTACACTCTTAGTTTATGTCCTTTGATAACTTTAACCTCTAAAGACCAAGCAGCTGGTTCTGTCGTCTAGTGTTTCTTCCATCTTACTTTGGTGCTTTGTTATTTTAAGAGTTTTCTTATTTTGTCTGTGTGCTCACTTTTCTTAGAAATTAATCTGTGGGAATTCTTTGAGGCATGGATTGAAGGTGAGCTCCTCCAGAAAGGATTTGTGTTTGCTTCTGTCGAGTGCTTGAAAGAACTGCAAAATCAGAACTTATCTGCTCTGCATTCTCAAGTTGTGGGGTTTTAGACATTCTAGGCTAAAAACCCATGTGTCCTGATAAATTCTCAGGGGAGAAACTGTCCTCTTTACTCTGCACCAATCTTTGAGAGTGAGAAAGCTGGGCTTCTCTGTAGTTCATTCTTTCCTTTAAAAAAAAAAGTTTATTTACTTATTTTGAGAGAGAGAAAGAGAGAGTGAGCAGGGGAGAGGCAGAGAGAGAGGGAAAGAGAGAGGATCCCAAGCAGGCACCGCACTGTCAGTGCAGAGCCTGATGTGGGGCTTGAACTCATGAACTGTGAGATCATGACCTGAACCAAAAACAAGAGTTGAACGCTTAACCGACTGAGCTACCCAGGCACTCCTTTTCCTAATTCATTCTTAAACTGAGGCTCTAACCTTTTAGAATCCAGTTTATATTGGGATGGGGTCTCATACTAGACTCTCCAGAGTGTAGACTGTCTGAGTCTTATTTAAAGTCCACTGCCTTTTGAGAAGCCATGAAAATCAAAGACCATTTTTCCCTGTAGTAGCAACGCCAGCAAGGAGAGAGCTGGCTTCTGTACTCTGCTTCTATCTCTGGGTTCTCACCTTCATTTAAGTCTTGGGCTCTCTCTGGAAAGTCCTTACTTTTGCCAGCAATTGATTACAAAATAAGTGGCTTTCTGTAAACCGTTTCCTGTGGAAGATTCAGTCAGGTATCTAGTTCGTCACACTGCAAAAAATCAAAGACATTCTCCTTATGGAATTCATTTTTTTTTATTTTGGCAAAAATTTAATTAAAAATAGAATAAAAGAGAATTTCCGCGTTTCCAGTGTTATCAATGGTGTTCTATTTTTATGTAAAGAGAAGTAACACATCCCTGGGATTGGGGTGTTTCTTTCCTTAATGTGATTCATCAAAGTTTTGCAAATGCTCATTCAATGATCATGAATTAAGCTCTTACTACACGCCAGACTTTGTGCTATTCATATTTGAATACATCATCTCATTAGATTTAGTCTTCAGAAACAAAGAACTCAAGGGCTCCTCTATCCATTAAAATGGGAAAACAGTATCATACAGTCTTTGCAAAGCTATTATTGCCTGTCCCATGCCCAGCAATATTAATAGGTTCATGTGTGTATGACAGATCAATCTTTGTATGCATAAGTGAGCAAACAAATAAATAAACCCCTCAATAAATAAATCTAAAATACATGAACAGCCCTATCTGCTGTTATGGAGTGATTATGGAGTTTGGCTATTATATGGGCTATGCCAGTCCTTAAGACGAGAAGACTGGATTACTAACATCATCTCTCTGTGCTACAGTTTCCTGGATCCATGGGAGGTAATAATACTCCACCTCATGGAATAAAAATAAGGATCAAATAGGTAATGTACACTAAAAAAAAAAAAAAAAAAAAAAAAAAAAAAAAAAAAAAACACCAATGTGAGACACCCCCTCCCTCTCAATCAGTCAGATTATGTTTGATGACTTATCAGCTGTGTGACTTAAAATGAATTATTGCACCTATGTGTATCCCACTTTCTTCATCAATACGGTGTAGATAATAATAATAATCATCTCATTAAGTTGTCCTGGTTGCTCAGTAATGACTTCACATATGTCATGTTTAAAATACTTAGAACATTATCTTGAAGGTAGTAATCCTTTATAGATGCTTAGCCATTCTCAGCAGTTATTATTATCTCAACTTAAGAGAAATCCCAAAAGGTGCTAGGCTTTTTAATAGAAGAGATAAGATTTTTAAAGAAACTTTGTTTTCTCTGATTACAAAATAGGAGCGCATTCACGTAAAACACAAAGATGAGTCACAGAGGCACAGATAAAAGGTCAAAGCAGCCAAAAATGGCCCTCGTGTCGAAGACCATGTATCGTTCTAGGTACAGAAAATTCTAAAAGGGACCACACTTAAATGTTAGCAGTGATCTCTGCATGTAGGATCAGGGCGATTTTTCTATGGGTAGATAATGTTGATGTTGATAAATATAGATGCAAATATGGGTATATTCAAGCCAAATGTGCATTTGTAGAGATAGCCAGCTATCTGTTTCTTTATAATTCAGTCATTGAGGGGTGCCTGCATGGGCGGTTCAGTTGGCTAAGCGTCCAACTTTGGCTCAGGTCATGGTCTCATGGCTCATGAGTTTGAGCCCCGCATCAGGCTCTGTGCTGACAGCTCAGAGCCTGGAACCTGCTTCATATTCTGTGTGTGTGTCTCTCTCTCTTTTCCCCTCCCCTGCTCACACACTGTCTCTCTCTCTCTCTGTCTCAAATATAAATAAGCATTTAAAATTTTTTTAAATTTATAATTTATTCATTGAAATAGGCTCAGTGAGCAGTGTCTAAATTAAGTGTCTAAATAAAATCCCTCATTATCTTCTTTATTTATCCATATGTTAATCCAATCCAGTGTCTATCCATTTGTGCATCCACTGATCCATTTATTTCCTATGTACAAAGCCCCATGCTGGCTGCTAGGGGCCAATAGATGGAGACATCCCAGTTCCAAATTTAACAATCCAGTGGAGCCAGGACAGCGATGACCCAGTAAGCAAAGAGTTTCTAAGAGATGATATGTACCAAGTGCCAGGAGAAAGTGAAGGATAATGCAGGAGCACAGAACTAAGGGCACCTACCACTACTCAGGTAGGAAGAGCAGGTGGGAAGTATTATATTGAAGACAAGTACGAGTTTGCCAGGCATATACATGGAAGGAAATTTCTTTTTTAGCACAAGAATACTTAGTGAGACGTGAAAAAAATGCTTCCTTCTGTGCCAGTGAAGACCCCTGGTTCTATCCTTCCTGGAAAACCAGACCTCCCTTCTTTCAGGGATGAAAAATAAGAGTATCAGCTGGGTGTTTGGAGTGTTATTAGCAAATCAAGTCAAGCTAATTTGTTTTCTCAAGCTATGGACACTAAGGTCTAGGAGTCTAGAACAATAGAGCAGCCAATGGCTGGGAACCAGAGCCTGAACCCTTATTCTTTCTCTGTCATTCACAAGTTTTCTGAACCCATATAAGATATTTATGAGTCTTGGAATCCCTTATCTGAAAAAGGAATTTAATAGGACCAATTTTCTCCACCATCTTTCATATGTCAGACACTTGAAATGACAGCATGTTTGATCATGAAGATAGAGAACCAAGCTCTCTGTGAAAGGAGATTATGTGAAAAGAAATTAAGCCTTGAAATCAACCAAAGCACAGTCCCAATCTTTCCTCCATCACTTTCTTGATAAGGTTTATATGATATAAGGTACATAAAGTATATAAGAAATGCCTAGTATCAGGTGCCTCTTAATTGTTAGTTCTTCAAACTTGAAGTCACAGATGGTAGCAGTTCCAAAATTTGATGGCATTTGAGACTCAGATAAATTGTCCAGTTGCCTCACTTTTAAAGCAGAGATGTCTCAAGATGGCGGTCCCCAGTTGTCATTTGAGATAATACTTGGCGAAAGTCTTAATTAGTTCAGTGGAACCCAAATGATGTGACATGTCGTTACATGATAATTGGTACAAATAGATGCATTGCTGAGAAGATCAGTAACAAGGTGACGAGCCTGTCCTGTAACACCAGGGTGCATGTGAAACACAAAACATAATGACGGATTCTTCCAGTTTCTGAGCTACACTGAAGGTGAACCTGCCAGGAGCTAGTGTCCAGAGAGAGGTCACAGCAGAACGAGTGAATCTCGCACAACTGGATGTAGTGAAATGAGCAGTGACTTAGCATAGAAAAGCCCAGCTTTCCACTCAGCATCTGACCCGTGCTGGCCTTTGGAGGATCAGAGCAGAAATGTGTATGGGCTTTAGGGCAGCTAACATGTTTGCATTCTTTATTTTTGTATCGTTGTTACCTAGAATAGTGTCCCATATGAGTCAGCTGAATGCATAAAATGAAACATTTTTTAAGTTAACTCCCTGCTGTGAAATGGTGATTATAATACTTACCTCTTAGAATAACAGGGGCAGACAAAAAAAAGTCTCACCTAGGACATAGTAGGAGCTTGAGGTTTTCTCCCTGCCCTGCTGATGAGGGGCTCACCTCTGTATTGTGGATGGATTTAATATGGCCTTTTCCCATGAGTCTGACCAGAGATCTCAGTGGTATGTCCATAAACTAAGTGTTCTTCCAATGTTCAAAAGGCTCTGTCTTAAACTGGCACCTGCTTTATTGGAGTGAATGATAACAAACAGTTTCTGCTAATAATACTCAAGATCCGAAGGAGACAGATGCCTAGCTATTTCCCAGCCCTAAAAAAAATTCATATTCATAATCCACCAGCTCAAATGCCTCACATAAAATACAGTTGATTCTTGGACAACATGGGTTTGAACTGTGTGGTTTCACTTATACGTGGATTTTTTTTTATAGATACAGTACAGTACTATAAATGTACTTTCTCTCCCTTATTTCTTAATATTTTCTTTTCTCTAGCTTACTTTATTGGAAGGATACAGTATATAATACACATAAAATATGAAATATGTTAATTGACTTTTTATGTTATCAGTAAGGCTTCTGGTCAACAGTTAAGTAGTCAACTTAAGCAGTTAAGTTATGGGGGATTCAAAAGTCATGCATGGATTTTTGACCATGCAGGGGCTTGGCACCTACATACTTCAAGGTTCAACTGTAATCAGATAGGAGAAAGGAGTGGAAGATCTTGAAGGTTCCCTAACAAGCCTGATACTATACCTGCACTTGCCAAGTTCCCACTTTTCACTAGAGTCACAGAAGGAACAGTTGACAGAAGGAATAATGTCTTCATGGACAGCAAGTTCTTGGTGGTAAATTCAGGGCCGGCATAGGATGAGCCATGTCTCCTGTGTACCACAGAACCTGGACCCACCCATTAAGTGCTGACAAGTAAGATCCAGCCCCTGCCCTTGGGGAGCAGACAGTCTAGAGCAAGCCTGAGAGGTATATAAATGAAGATGCACATGGACAACACTGGGATTGAAATGCATACAATGTTCAGTGATGGCAACACAAGAGTGTGGAAAAATCTGCCTGAGGGTTGGGAGGAAGGTCCAGGAAGGCTGCCTTGGAAATATTTTCTTCAGTGAACTTTTGATAACAGAATCTTAGTTCAGCAATTTCTTCATGTTGTCAAATCCATGACTTTGAAAATAATGCTGGGATCAACCCAGTTTCTATAGAAACATCTGCATAAAGTCTCTCCCAGTGGGCCATCAATAGTTACAAATAATGGTTTGAATGCTGGCTGCTTAAGCTCCTATGAGCCAAAGAGAGTTTCATTTGCCCCTGAAAACACTCAAAGCTTTACTTACAAGATACAAGAAGAGACAGTCTTCCTCCATCACACCAGCATAGCCTGGAAGAGATAGGCCTTCCCAGCCTTGACCACAGCAGCATGGCTACAAAGTCATGCTCCCTGCCAAGAGGCACAGGACGTGGTGACTGGTTTCTGTCTCCTGAACTTCTGTTTTCTTCAGCCCAAATTCACCAACAGTGAGGAATTTCTTCTTGACAAAACAGATTTGCTTGGGCACATCTACTCCAAAGCTGACAGCATGTCTTGAAAACCCAATATTGGACCATTTCACTGGATACCACAAAGCTTAGGTCTATTTCCCCACTGACGTGTAAGTGACATAGACAGTCTCTTCTTCCAAAGCTCTCTGGGTTTGAAAATAAACCTTAACCTGGCATAGTTCAGCCTCTAAACCACTTTTGCTTATGTTTTATTTAAATGAAGCATTAAAGTTAACAAATGGAACTAGAATATGAAAATTTCCAAACAGATATCTCCACATAAAACTGTAATATGTGGGGGCACCTGGGTGGCTCAGTCGGTTAAGCGTTCAACTTCAGCTCAGGTCATGATCTTGTAGTTCGCGAGTTTGAGCCCCGCATCAGGGCTATCAGCACAGAGCCCACTTTGGATCCTCTGTCCCCCTTTCCTTCTGCCTCTCCCCCACTTGTGCTCTCTCCCTCTTTCTCAAAAATAAATAAACATTTAGAAAAAAACTGTAACATGTGTGTATGTGCACATGTGTGCCACTTAAAAAGTAACCAACATGTACCTGTATACATGTGCATGTATTATGTCATAGGATCATCCTAAAGATTAAATGCAGATTAAAGGTATTCTTGTCTCCAAAGTTACACAGTTAAGTATGTAAACTCAAGCGTATCTGATTTAAGGACTTATGTCACTTCTTCTTAACTCTGCTGATTTGGAAGGTTCTTACCATCGGAAAGAGGAGGGATTGCTATTTCAAGAGGCACGCAGAATCTTAGAACAACAGGGCAAGCTAAAAGTCCTCCCAAGCACATTTACTCACTTTGCAGGCATGTAGCAAGCTCTGTTTCAGGCTAGGCACTGACGGGACAGTGGGACAGTGACATGAACACATTGTCAATCGCCGTCTCAGCTGTGCCTTCCCACCACATCACAGGTTGTGAGGGGCAACAAAGGGCTGGGTGCCCGACATAATGGAGTGGGCTGCCCAATGCCTTGGGCTGGAGCTCAGACAGGAAGGGACCAGAGAAGGCCTTTTGAAGGAAGTTTCCATCTTTCATTGTACTCCTGCTTACGGCCCAAGGTCTCAGAGCACTGTTCGCCCTGACTAGATGCAGAAACAACCTAGATATCCATCCATGGATGGGTAGACGGATAAAGAAGGTGTGGTTGATACATACAACAGAACATTATTCGGCCCTAAAAAAGAAATTCTGCCAGATGGCAGCAACATGGATGAGCCTTGAGACATTATGCTCAGTGAGATAAGCCAGTCACAGAAGGACATCCCTCATGATTCCACATGCACGCAGTGTCTATAACGTTCAAACTCATAGAATCAACGAGTGGAACAGTGAAGGGCCGGGGGGAGGAGAGGATGGGAAGTTACGAATCAACAGGTACAGTTTCAGTCAAGCGAGCTGAAAAAGTTCTAGAGGTCTGCGTACGGCATCGTACCTACAGCAAACAACACTGTATTGTGCACTTACAAATCTCTTAAGACTAGTGTAGATCTCATGTTCTTTTTTTTTAATGTTTATTTATTTTGAGAGAGCCAGAGAGCAGGGGAGGAGCAGAGAGAGGGGGAGAGAAAGAATCCCAAGCAGGATCCACGATGTCAGCACACAGCCCGACGCGGGACTCGACCCCATGAACCGTGAGATCATGACCTGAGCCAAGATCAAGAATCAGACACTTGACTGACTAAACCACGAAGCTCCCTGACATGTCCTTACCACAGTCAAATGAACTTTTCTTAAGGGAAGACTCAGTTTGAGCACCACAGCCAGAACAAACAGTAGGTATAAATGCCACGAGACATGGGCTGTTCACCTGCCATTAGCTGGGAGATCTAACCTCGGAGATCTAGCAGAGATTGTCAGCAACACCCTTTTCGAGCTTCATAGAAGTGTAAGGCCTTACCTTAGAATGTTGTGCATCCCAGCGTAAGTACCTTCTCAGAGGTATCTCTGCCTCAGTGTGGAGGACAAGAACGGAGAATCAACAGGAAAATCTGACCTCTCTTAGGATCACACTGAGCTACACTACAGCCGGCGGGGGGGGGGGGGGGGGGGGGGGGGGAGATGGGAATCAGTAATACTCACATGGTCCTTATTTTTAAATTTTGATTTTTTGATTTTTTTTTTTCCGTAATGGAGGTTTTGCGTTGATTTTTATTTATTTTTTTAATATTGCTTTCAAACTGTATTCAGCTTGGTCACTACTGTGACCAAGGGAGTTTTTTGGCACCCCCTTAAATTTCGTTTCCAAGGTGAATGCCTTGGGAGACCTGCTTCACCCTGGTCTCCCTCCTGAGTCTCCACCACGGTCTAGGCTGCAGGGTACATATATCGCCCGTCTGAGCCGAAACCTGGGCTCCGTCTTCTACTTCCAATCATTAAACCTCACGGTGCCTCAGTTTCCTCATCTATAAAATGGAGATAACAGCACAAAAACCGTTGTGAGAGTATAAGTGAGTCAGTGCCTGGGCTGTGATGACAGAGGACGTGACACCTAGTAAACACAATATGAAGTTATTCTCAGGGCACATTAGTGATCGGGAGCAATCAGCACCCTGAGACTGCCAGCCATTCGTTCATCGTCGCTTCTCACTGTAGCAACAGCCGGGATAAGCCCGGTCCCTGAAGCCAAGCCTGGAGATTTAGGAGAGAAGGACCATGGCAACTTCTCCCAGACTCGCCACTACCCGCAACTTAGCACTTGCAGTTCACAGATGGCCATCCCTTGGAGCCACATTCCTCTGCAGCTCTACCCCCACCACGGTGCACAGCTTCCCAACACGCCCGGCTCCTCCCTCTGTCCCCCCAGCCCCGCCTCATAGGAACCCCTCTCACCCCCCCCCCCCGCTCCTATGTCACCCAAATTCCGCTCTATATTATGCAGAACACTTTGACCTTCTCCAGTCCCTTCTTCCAAACTGTGTGGGAAATCCTGAGGCTGGTGTGCTGAACTAAGAATATGCAGATTAGGACCTGATGACCCGAGGAGGCACAAGCCACTGTGTGGTTGGCAGATAACTCCCCCTGCAGGAAGTGGAGAACCCCGGGGCCATTTTGATTGCAGGTGCAGTTTCAATAGACTCAGGCAAAGGAGATAAGGTCACGAGATTTCTTAGGCATAGATCCCAGAATAGGGGCTCAATGGACCCGAGGTGGGAGCAGTCCTCTGTCCCAGGTCACCAGCGCAGGAGAGAAAGAACGAGGCCACACCTGCCACTTATAAGACGGTTGGGGAAGAGGTCTCTAACTCTAAGCGGTTGTTTGAAAAGGTGCCCGGGCAAAAGCAAAGCAGGAATGGGTGGCAGGCATCCTAAATTCAAGTGCTTATCTCAACGTCCAGACTCTGGGTGTGCGCACGTTGTCATACTGTAAAATGCCTGGGCAGAAACTCAGGACGGCCCTATTCCTCATCACACAAACCCAGCATCAGGCCCACTGCCCATAGCCAATGTCACTGGGGTTGACAGCAGAAAAAGGGATTTCCATACACCACGATCTAGGGACCTATGGTTAGAAACAACACAGGGGATCAAAAATGGAGGAACCTGACGATATTTTTGTTGTGGTTGACGTAAGGGATGTCACGGTGGGATTTCTCTCTGGGACGTTTAGACATCCTTTTGGGACACCGAGAGTTTATGATTGCGTTGTTACTGTGGAGCGTCATGACCTAATTTTGAATGCCGGCTGAGGGTATGTCAGAAAGGGGAGGAAGTTTGAGGTTGTGGGGATGCTGGTACACACCTCCACCCCATGACCAATCTGTTGCCATACACCTGCCTGGGGCAGCGTGTCTTTTCCTGGTGTGTTGTTTTTTGTCACCGTGGCACCTATCCTGGGGTCGGCAGGAAATTCCAAGACGGCAGTGATCGGTAAGAGAAAGGAAATCAGTCAATGTAGACAATCATGATGGGCTATCTTTCTGCTTCTAGAAGGCAGGCACCGTAGGGCAAAGACTAAGTCTCTCTGGTCTCCATTGTGTCACCGGTTCATAGAACAGCACCTAGCACAAAGTCAGTGGTCATTAGGCATTTGTTGATGGGATTATTGCAAGAGCAACTGATTGAAAGGTGAAGGGAGGGGCGTCTGGGTGGCTCAGCCAGTTAAGCGTTGGGCTTTGGTCAGGTCATGATCTCATAGTCCGTGGGTTTAAGCCCGGTGTTAGGCTCTGTGCTGACAGCTCAGAGCCTGGAGCCTGCTTCAGATTCTGTGTGTGTGCCTCTCTCTCTCTCTCTGTGCCTCCCTCGTTCTCTCTTTCTCTCTCTCTCAAAAATAAATAAACATTTTTAAAATCTTTAATAAATAAATAAACATTTTTAAAAAAAGAAAGGTGAAGGGAAACTAAAGATGGAATCTTATGACTGTGAAGTTATAGGAGTTCCTCCCTCTGCAACCATCCCAGGGAGGAAGAAACTACAAACAGGTATCTGTCCGCATCAGGAGTATCCATTCTTCTCCAGGTGGCATAGTTAGCAATACCATTGGCAAAAAAAAAAAAAAGAAGAAGAAGAACCACGGGCCAGGATCACATAATAGCCAGGATCCAGGACATTCACATCCTACAGCTGTTGGACCAGCCACTTTCAAGCATCGTGTCTGTGTGTCTGCCTACAGGTGCGCACATATCCCGGGTTTTGCGTTGCGTAGATCCGTCAGCCATTCGTCAACATAGACTTAGCAGATCCCCGCCGAAATAACAAGCTTGAAATTGTGACTTACAGCTTTGTAACACTTATCGTTTTAAGCGACCTTCAGTGTCCACTGTCTCACTGAGCCTTCCCAGCAGCTCTGTGAGAATATCAGGGCAAACTGACAGATTCCCATTTTGGAGTTGAGGGAACTGAGAATTACAGGTGATGGTCCCGGGGCCACCCAGATATTAAATCACAGTGCAGCCCCAGTGAGATGGGCCGGGTCATTGTGTTTTGCGTTGTTCTAATGTCTTTTTCCCCTTTCTGTTAAATAGATGGGGAAAGTGGAAGTCAAAGACTCACCCAAGTCCATACAAGTCTCCTGGGGGACAGTGCCAGGACTAACTCTAGCAGAGTCAGATGACCTGGGATTTCTTTCTGAAACCCACCTCCCTCTGCTTCTGGCCTGCTGCCTAGTAGCCTGCTGTGCCTGGGGTGGCCTCTCTCCCCAGCAGGTGCACCTCGGGGAGGTAAATCAAATGACTCTTCTGCAAAAGTGTGTCCCTCTTTCTTCTGGGCTTCCCTGGATGTCCCTTCTCTACCCACTCACTCTCACTTTCAGCGTGCGTCTCAGTCAGCAGCCCCCTTGGGACAAGTGCAAGGTCTTGGCCATTTGCATAAGGCAGAGCGGCTCTGGGCCTGTGTCAGGTATCTGTCAGGGGCACTGGGTGTGAATCAGAATGCATACGGCAGGGGTTGCTGAAAATGGTAAAGGGCTGGACATATGTCAGATTGGCTTACTTGTGTTTACCCTCTTACCTTCCTTTCCAGAATTGACTTTAATGTATTTATTTCCATGGATTAGTCACTATAGCTGCATGCTTGAGAAGGCCAAACTAAAGGACGACGCGTTTGAAGAATGCATTTTTGTCCTTCCCTCCTTCATTCACTTCTCTGGTCAGAGGAAGAGGTCTGACAGTTGTCTCCAAGCAGCATGCCCAGCCACTGGGGGGATACATCTCTCAGACCCCCAGGGGATGAGGCATATTGGAGTATCCCCTACAGAGAGTCTTGGCATGGCTTGCACTCTATCCCAAGGGCAACAGGGGATCCATTGAAGGGAGAATGGCGTCCGCAGTGCAAGTTCCATTCCATGTAAACTCTTGTTTCTGCTGAGGTCATGCTGGGCCCTTAGTGCAGACCCAGATTTATTCAAGACCCAGGCTTTTGGAGCCACCTGGTTGCCCCTGCCTCCCCCTGAGTCTTGTGCTGCAAGCAGCATAACTTTTGCAATGCACTGCAACTAGCCGGGCCCTCAATGCCAGTCTTCTATCCCAGGGGGCCGGTGAAACCCCACTCAGAGCCCTGCACACACCCCCAGCAAAGCTGCCAGATTCTCCCCCAGCTGACCCCCAAGGGGCCAATTCCGCTCTACTCAGGGGTCCAAATCAGACTCGAAAGCACACTCTCACTCCCCTGCAGCCTTAAGGCACCGAAGGCGAACATCATACAATCTGACCTAATACTTGATTATCATTTCACATTGAAAGGTGGCCCCGGCGTGCTCAGAGGTTAGAGGGGTGGGCAGGCTTCCAGAGGCAGCTGCCATGAGCCCCTCTTAACTGTGGCTTCACCCCCAGCTGGAGCAAAGTTCTGCCTCTGAAGTTTGAAGCACAGGCTCCCAGGCGAGCACTTCCCGCTGGCTTCAAGCATCTGCTTTTCATCGGCCTGTAAATAGGTTTCACGTTGCTGTTTATAGTTGTCGCTGCGAGGACAGTTCTTGGGCAGGGAAGCAGAAGCCTGCAGCGCTTGGGAGAGGCAGGCGCGTGGTGATGGAAGAGTGAGGACCATAGTAGCAGCCCGTGTCTCCCCCGTCACCACACAGGCAATAGGATCCCTACTTTACAAGACAGCAGAAGTGAAGGGTTTTTATGCTGCTAGTGTTTTTAATTTTTTTTAATGTTTATTATTTATCAGAGTATGGGGTTGGGGGGAGGCAGAGAGAGGGAGACACAGAATCCGAAGCAGGCTCCAGGCTGTGAGCTGTCAGCACAGAGCCCGATGTGGTGCTTGAACTCATGAACCGTGAGATCATGACCTCAGCCGAAGTCTGACGTTCAACCAACTGAGCCACCCAGGAGCCCCTTCTGCATTAGTTTAAGGTTGCTCAGCAGTTAGCAATAGAGGAAGAATTATAGTACAGGAGATGTGTGTGTGTGTGTGTGTGTGTGTGTGTACAAATGACAGAGAGACACAGAGAAAAAATTTTAGTCCAGCATCCTGCCCAGGGCAGCAATCTTGGCAGAGGTTAACCACCTTGGCAGAAGCTCCATGGCCAGAAGCTTCCTCACTGCCTTGCAAGTTAGAGTCTGGTGCTCTTGATTCTTAGGACTGAAGAAAACTAGCCTGTTCAGCTTTAGGTAGGAGATAGTGTGAAATAATAAAACAGAACCCAGGCTTTAGAAACTGGCCGGTTCTGCAGTTGGGTCTCCATCATTCCACCCTAGAATGCAACGTGGAGGAAGAACATAGGTGGTGATGATGTCCTTCAGGAGAGATCCGGAAGGATCTCTGGTACCCGGAGCGGTGCCATCCAGTAGGACTTTCTGTAATGGTGGAAATGTTCCAAATCAGGACTAGCCATTCCCCACACACGGATGTCGAGAGCTTAAAATATGACCAGCGCAACGGAGGAACTGAATTTTTATGTTTTCATTTGCAATTAAGTAGAAATTAAGTAGCCGCATGAGCATGTGGTTGCTATATTGGGCAGTGCAGAAATAGAAGCCACAAATTTATGGTCTCCTGTGTTCTCCATGACAACTTTGTGAGTTACATGATGCAGAAAGTCTGTTCTCATTTTATTGACAAGGAAATTGAGTCTCAAAGGAGATCCCACTAAGATCTCACGTGGGCATCTCTCCTGCCATCAGCTGGCTCCTGAGTTAGGGAGTTACAGGCGGCCCCCTCCCATTCAGCCCAGCAGGGCACATGTGAGCCCTGAGGCCAGTCAGCCACTGCCTGAGCAGAGAAAGTGCTGTGCACAATGAGCCAAAGCCACTGACAAAATATTATTCATTGTGTCAGTGCTAAGGCATTCTGTCTAAACCATTTCCCATCACCAACGGGAGAGGGCCGGCTGGGCAAGACGCTCAGAGTTGTTCAATCAATCTCACGGAGCCTCGCTCAGCAGTGGCGGAGAGGGCTTTGCACTGGCCAGAAGGGTCTCCAACACACCAGATGAAGAGTATTTTTGAAATTCTTTCAATACAATGGGTTCTGGCCTTGAACTACACCAGTATTTCTGGGGATGGGGAAGGCATCTATTGTGGTCTGAATTGTGTCCCTTCCCACCCTACCTCCCCAAAATCGTATGTTGAAGTCATAACCCCCAGCACCGTCGAACGTCACTGGATTTAGAGGAAAGGTCTTTAAAGAAGTAATTGAGATAAAATGAGGTCATTAAGGTAAAATGAGGTGGATCCTGGTCCAAGGTGGCCGGTGTCCTCACAATAAGGGGAAATGTGGACATAGATGTACAGAAGGAAAACCATGCGAAGATTCAGGGAGAGGAAGATGGCCATCCACCAGCTAGGGAGGGAGGCCTCAGGAGAAAGAATCCTGCCCACACCCAGGCTGCAGAATTCTAGCCTCTAAAACTGTGAGACGATACATTTCTGTTGTTTAAGCCATTCAATCTGCAATTCCCTGTTCCAGCCGTCCAAGCAAACGAATACATTTATTTATTTTTATTTGATAAATCTTCCCCGATGAGTCTAGCAAAACAACACAGGTAAAGAATCCCGGCTAAAAAATGACGGTCATTAACAACACCAATGTCAACAGCAAGGGCGATGAGAATCATTAAAGCGTTATAGCTTTTCACAGAGAATATGCTACCTTCACCTACATTTTCACCGAGTGGTTGTGACGATTAGTTATTCTTCCCACTCTACAGATGCGCACCTGGAGCCTCGGGAAGAAGAGCTTGTTCAAGTTCACAGAGTTCCTAATTAATAAAGCCATGTCGCACACCTTTGGTCCTGGCCTCCTCAATCAGATTAGCTGCTTTTCACCAAAGCCACCTCTGAGCAAGGTGGCCGGTGCGTCCTGATTTGCCCAAGACAGTCTAAGTCCACACTGTTTCCCCAGAGCAATTAAGAACGGCACCCCCCTTTCTCTCTCAAAAGCATCTGGGCTTTTGCAATTTATAACACGGTCACCTTCCAGATAAGCCACATTGATAGTAAAAGGTCCCCTGGGGGTTCCAAGTCCTCACAAGAGTGTGGCAGCTGTCTGTATGGTAAGGGAATGTCCTTGTGCAATCGGTGGTCCCACGGGCACAGTGAGTGGTGTGGACACAGGCTGGATGACGGGCTGTGGTGTGGAGAACCGGGTGCACTTGAACGCTCAGTGCGGGACACCAACCAGTGCTTTGCCTTGACCCGCCGCTGGCTTGCGGTGGAAGCTTAAGTCAGACGAGAGACGGATCTAGACACCCCTAAGCTCCTTCAGATTTCATTCTCTGATCAACTGGCTAAGTGCTCAGTATGTTTAAGGGGCTGTGGGCAGGAGTAGGCAGTAAAAGAGGAATGACACGTGTGGTCCGGGGTCTTTTGCAGGGGAGGAGGGGGGCTGGGACATGTGTCTCATTCTGATATGCTGCCTCCAAACATCTGGAACATGTATTCGCGAGTTTGTCGCAGTAATAAGCAAGCCCCAGAAAGAACCGTGGCTTATGGCATGAAGGTTAATTGTTGTGTTCAGTTTGCTGTGAGCCGGGCAGTTCCCCGGGGCCGCTCCCTTCGCGCAGTGGTGCAGGGACACAAGCTGGCATCTGAGCTTCACCACCTGGAGCAGGTGTCCGAGGCTCGGGGAGAGACAGCTACGGGGGTGATGACACGCTCCCCTTTTGCTCACACCCTGCTGTCCAGAACAGGTGCGTGGCCCCACCTGGCTGCAAGGTTACCTGCCCACCCCTCGAAGTACAGTCCCAACCCCACACTTCAGCCTCACGGCCTGCAACTTCCTGCCCGCATCCAGACTCACGCCCAGTGCGAGATAGGGAAGCTGCCTGCGCACCCTGGCGTGCTGTTGCCCCCTGCCGCCACGCCTCGTCCCTCTGCCCCGCACCGCTCGGGCCCCAAGGTCCATGGGGGTGGTCCCTGTGTGCATCAGTTTGGACGGTTTAAGGAAGCAGAAAGGTATTGTCTTGTGGTTCTGGAGGACAGACGTCTGGAAGCAGGGCTCCTGGAAGGGACGTGCTCTCTCTCCTCACCTTCGGTGCTGGCTCGTGGTGGACACGCCTCGGCTTGCGGCCGCCACACCCCGTTCTCTGCCTCCATCATCACAGGGCTTTCTTCCCTCTGTGTGTCTGTGTCTTCACGTGGTCTTCTGTCTGTGTGTGTCCGTCTCCCTGTCTCTGGGTCTCTTCTCATCCTGATCAAGACACCGGCCATATTGGATTCAGGGCCCACCCTACTCCAGGAGGACCTCAGCCTCAAGCTTCGTTACAACTGCAACAACCCCGTTTCCAGAGAAGGGCAGATTCACAGCTACCAGGATCAGGGCTTCACGTTTCTGGAGGATACAGTGCAACTCACGTGACCGCTGGGAGGTCTCCCCAGCTGCCCCTGAGCACAGTCACTGCCTCCCACCTCCCTGTCTTCGTGGATCACAGGCCACGTGCATGAGTATGGCATCGGTGCCAGCGTGGAAGCTCGAGCTTTGCGCCCCTCTCTGTCCCACTTCGTGGGCAGGGACGATGCCTTCTGTGCACTTTGTATCTCCCCGGCAGCAACTAGGCCGCCTGACACTGTCCGGGGCAGCCCGGTCTGGAACGACATGGGCTTTCTAGAGAGGTATTAATTTCAACACCGACCCTGCCATCTCCTAGCCACGTAATTTGGGGCCAGGTATTTAACCGATGAGATCTTCAGTTTCTTCATCCTCGACGGGAATAATATCCCAACCAAAGCAGCCTGGGACACAAAATGAATTTATCCTTCCCTGAAGAATACCCAGCCCGACAGCGCATTTTACCAAAATTCCTTCCAGGCGTGACGTTGTCGGATCCCTCTTCGCCTCTAATGACTTTCACTAATCTGAATGAACCTGAAGGGAAAAGTCAAATTGCTCTCCTGAGCTCTGCACCAGAAGGAAGCAAAAAATCTTCAGAAGGCTGAACAAGTGACAGGTATTTCAAAAAAAAAACCCAAGTTTGATTGGGAAAGCTGGAAACGCAGAGGGGCCTCCGAGAAGCAGTAGGGCGACCGAAGTCCTTAAATTAATTAGCGCTAAAAATGCACAGGCTTTCAGAGAGCAGTGTGAGCCCAGTAGGCAGAATCCAAGGTGCAGCGATATTTTCTCTTCCGTTAGATCAAACGTGGGGAGGCGGAAGGCGTGAAGCTTGAGGAAATGACAGGCAAATGCAGTAAATAGAACTAATTAACTCCAGCTTCATTCCCAGGGTTACAAAGGGCGGACCACACACAGCAAGCTGTCTGGGAAGTGGTGGGGTCTCTGGGCCAGCCTGTGACAGTCAAGATGCCTCCCAAAGTGACAGCCCAGGTGTTCCTTTTGTCTGAAGCTTCCTGGGGCTACTCTCACAGGGAAATATTCAGTCTTCCTCCCTCCTTCACTCCTCTGTGTCCCTTCTTTGCTCAGAGGTCTTCCCTGAAGACCCCAGTGACCTCAGTCCTCCTTCTCTGAGCTCGGGCACCTTCAAGAAGCACGCGCCGACCAGGGTCAGGGAGCACCATGCACCGATTAAGGGCAGGGCGCCGGGTGCAACCGTCAGTCTGCACCCAGCTAAGCCGTGTGATCTTGGAGGGGTACTTCGCCCCCTGTGACTCATTTTTCTTGTCTGTATACTGGGAGTCCTAATGCTCACCCCTCTGGTTGTCCTAAGGATGGGCAGGAATACATAAACCCCACCCAGAGCTGTCATCTTCGTGTGACAGGCACCCAACGTTGTTTACCCTGTCCCATGACTGCCAACTTGGAGGGGCCAACACAGGGAGCCGGTGAAATCGTGTATACGGACGCGCATAGCAAGGCCTGCTGCCTCTCATGCCGCACGGGCGCATCCTGTGGGTACTGCGTGTGTAGGTTCTGTCTGCTTGTTGCATATGCACCCGTCAGCCCAGCTACACGGTTGCTGTCGGGAAGGGTGTGGAGAGACAGAGCACGGCATGGAAAGATGGCGGCATTCTTTGGTGTTCGGGGAACTTGCTGGCTTCCAAGAGGGCATCGGGGGCCAGAAGAGAGAGCTCTAGTTGTAGAAGCAGATGCTCCCCACTGGGTTTGCCACCTCCGCCCAGTTGCTCCTCCCCTGCCGCTCCCCTGCAAGCTTCGATCCCATGGGCAGTAAGAATTAGATAAGAGGGGGTGAGTGACGCATGAACGTATCGCCAGGCCCATCTTATGGACTCGGTAAACCCTGGCTTCCGTCAGATCCTGAGGAAGCCCCAGCCCCGTGAGGGTGGTACCCACAGTGAGCATCCCAAAGACAGCACTCCCGACCCAAAGGCGAGCGGGCCGCACCTTAACGGCATTTAACGTGGCTTCAATTCTGTAAATGAAGCTGCAGATTTCCGTCAGGAGTGGCCTGGCCACATGTGCTTTTTTGGGCCTGAGTTTGAGGTATTTTAAAAGCATTATTCAGCTCACAATACGGAATGAGTACGCGAGTGGAGAGAATGTCGAGAGAGGCAGCAATAAAAGTGGAGAATTTTTACGTGAAAAGTGAATAAAAATGACACCTGGCACACCGTTGACACGGCATGACTTTTAATACTAGGAACATTCCGGAAGTCAATTGTGTCTGAAGCGGGTGGCCAGGGCGCAGCAATGGCGCTTAGGAAGAGACCGGGAAAGCGATTGTGGGACACACAGAGAGCCACTCCTCATGGTGTGACAACAGGGCCAGGGACACAGATATCCTACAGATAGTCACTGAGAGAGCAGGTGTCCTGGATGAACGTCGTATGTTGCCGGGTGTGCGAAACGGGGTGCAGATCACCAGATCGAAATCAGGGGTACCCGCCATCTTCTTTCGTGTTCCTTCACGCGGAGGCCCCACGAGGGCTAGACGTGTCGTCTGCACCCTTCAGGGACACCCCTGGGCAAAGGCGAAGGTGAGTGTGGTGGAGGCCAGCTGGAGGGCAGTGAACAGACTCAAGAGGTGCTTTGAAGGGAAAATCTCCAAGATCGGTGGTGGCTTAGAGCACGAGCCCTGGATCCTCACTGTGCAACAGGGTGAGAGAAGGTGTCATTTACAGAACCAAAGAAACCTGCAGAGATGGACATTTAAAAGGCGTGCCTTAAGGGGTGCCTGGGTGGCCCAGTCAGTTGAGCGTCTGACTTCGGTTCAGGTCACGATCTCACAGCTCGTGAGTTCGAGCCCCACGTCGGGCTCTGTGCTGACAGCTCGGAGCCTGGAGGCTGCTTCGGATTCCTCGTCTCCCTCTCTCTCTGCCCCTCCCCTGCTCATGCTCTCACTCTCTCTCTCTCTCTCTCTCTCAAATAAATAAACATTTAAAAAAATTTTTAAGGTATGACTTACATTTTGGATATTTTAATTGTCAGATGCTTGCCAGGCATCCAATAGGAGATAACAGGTGGCCACCCTACACGAGGACTATTCGTGCCTTCAAGCACGTCCAATACCGCAACTCAGTCTGCAAATCAGGCAGCGGACACGCTGAGCCCTCTGTTCGGTGAAGGAGCCTAGGGGTTCAAACAAAAAGCCCTCAGACGTAGGAGCGCCTGGGTGGCTCAGTCAGTTGCGTGTCCAACTTTGGCTCAGGTCATGATCTTGCAGTTCATTAGTTCGAGCCCCGTGTCGGGCTCTGTGCTGACAGCTCAGCGCCTGGAGCCTGCTTCTGATTCTGTGTCTCCCTCGCTCTCTGCCCCTCCCCCGCTCATGCCCTGTCTGTCTCTCTCTTTCTCTTTCTCTCTCTCTCTCTCTCAAAAAAATAAATAAAAATATTTTTAAATTTTTTTTTTAAAAAGGCCTCAGAGGCAGACACATTTGAATCCCTCCTCCATTGTCCGTCAACTATGTGACATCTGAAAGACAACTGTGGAAACTCCTGGCTATTTGAGCTTCACTAAAGAGTAGAAAAAATGTCTCTATTACAGAGCAGCTTCGAGAATGGTAGGACATCAAAAACTTTCTAGTTGCCGGATGCTGTCATTAAACTAATTCCCCTTTCACCTCACTGCCCTCTTCCTCCTCTATCACCGTTACTTGGTGATAAGGCTGAGGTGAATTCATAGATATGTAAAGATCATTGAAATAATTATATAATGTTGAAGGGCGGCTTTTTTTTTTTTTTTTTTGCTTTAGTCCAAGTTCCTGACTATTTCGTACAGATAGACCAAGTGACAAATAGAAGGACATAAGACACAGAGAGAGAGATGATAGATGATAGATAGATAGCAATAGATACATCTATATAGATGTCTGTCTATATAGATCTATCTATCCAGATACAGATACGTAAACGACACAGACATAGACCAAACGTTCTCCTCTTATTTTCATAAAGTTTTTTTCTTAACTTATTTTTGAGAGAAAGAGAGAGTGTGAGTTGGGGAGGGAGAGAGAGAGAGAGAGAGAGAGAGAGAGAGAGAGAGAGAGAGAATCCCAAGTGGGCTCCACACTGTCTGCCCAGAGCCCAACACAAGGCTCAATCTCACAAACTGTGACATTCACGACATCACTGTGAAATTAAGAGTCGGAAGCTCAACTGACTGAGCCACCCAGGCGCCCCCTCATCTTATTTTCAGATGACCTGGTGATCTGAAAAGTTTCTATCTCCCTGTAATGGTGATCATTCCTCTCTGGCCACGTCATTTCCTATTCCTTCTTCTGAGCACCTGCATCAGCGGCCATGTCTGTCTCCCCTCCCACCTGCCTCTGGTTCCCAGCCTCTGCCTTACCCACCACTGCCCATCCTACCACATAACACAATTAAATGAATCCCCACGGAAGGCAGCTGGAGGGCTCGGCCTTCGTGAGAGAGGATGCGTACCTTAGGCAGCTTGAAAATCAACGTGCTCCTCAATCAACGTGCTCCGGGCAGGGATCACTCAGACTCTACTTCTATCCTGAGGGATTCCTCAGGAGCTGACCTCATTGTGTTGACCCAAAGACAAGCAGATACCGGGAAGAGCCGGAGGGAAATGGAAGTCCAGGAGAGAAGGCTTTCATCACGGGATGACGGGAAGTGACAGCGGATCAGGAAATGCTGATTCCCTAGAGTGGTGCTGGCATTTGATGTGATATGGTAGAGGGTAAAGGGCATCTTCTTTCGTGCGTCTCCTCTATTCCTCCTGTAATCCCTTCATTACAATCCTTATTCACTTGCCCTGCCATTTATTTATTCATTCATTCAGCAAACGTGTGTGGAGATAGACGTACATGGAGATAAACCTCACCCTCGATTCTGTGACCTATTTTAAGAGACTGTCTGCAGTGGCATACGTATGACAATAGGGCTTCCTGGCTCGCAGTAGGCACCCCTTAAATAATGAGCAATTGGTATTAATTGAGAAAGAAATGTAAGAATTTACGATTGAGTAAAAGAATGGACAGATGATGAATGGGATGAATGAATGAATGAATGAATGAGAGGATGCTCAGCCCAGCCTATGGGATTCTGTGCACAGGACATGGGAAAGAGGTGTGCCGGCAGAAAGACGATAAACCTTCCCACTCCCGCTGTGTCGCTATAATTAGTTTTGTAAGCTCCTCCCTTCCTCGAGTTCACAGTCTATTTGGAGAGAGAGTAGCTCCATAATTTCTGACTCTACAACCCACCGTGCAGGGTTGAGCGTAGAGTGAAGAGAAAGGAAGCACATCACTGGTGAAGCAGGTGCAGGATGGGATCCCAGCTCCCCCACCACTACCTGCGAGAGCTCGAACCTCCTGGAGTACTGGGTTCTCCATTGTGTCCTCCATAAATGAGGGTCATGAAGGCTTCTCTCTGCTTAGCTCTCAGAGTGGTCACAGAGTCCAGACGGACAAACGTGTGTCGTGCTAAGTTGTAAACCACCAAGCAAACTTGTTTGAAAGAAGTTTGTCGCTTGTTCGGTCGGCAGACAGAAGGAAAATGAATACGAGAAAAGACAAGTTCAACTTGGATGCACAACGTTTGATCGGCATCCACAAGGCGGATTTTCACAGGAAATAACCCGACTCCAGAAGTGGGAGCATGGTGAGACTATTCTCAGCGTGTCCCTTAATTGCTGCCAATCTTTTATACTTGGCGACCCCCGGCCCTTGGAGGTCTTCTGGCTCAGTGGCTGCCAGACACCGGACTTGGGCTGGGGTTGCCTGCAGCATCAGAAGCACCGGGGAGGGCTTTTCTATCTTCAAATGTTTTATGAAATATTTCTAAAGAGTTGAAAACCTGAGTTCCCGAGTCTCCCTCGTGGAGGCTGTGACTCTGGAGTCTTGAGATAGACTGTGATTGTCTCTTTACATAAGACCTTCCCAAGGGGCAGCCAGGGGTGGGGACCGCTGACCCACTTACCTCCAGGTTCCTTATCCCTTTGGGCTCTACAGTTTAGAAGATGTTACCCCAAAGCCTGCTTGGGCTGGGGAGACACCAACTTGGGGTGGGGGTGGGGGGGTCCCCTCATGGATAAAGGGGAAAACTCCCTGAGGTTGGTTGAGGCTCTGAACCCTGAGCTGAGGCTCTCTAGGCCTGAGTGGCCCTTCTCACACCCTTGAGAGAGGTCAGCACCTCATCCCTCTTGCCGTGTCTGTGCCCACTTCCGGTTCCTGGGACCTCTGAAACATCAGGGGGCCTCCCGAGTCAACACTCTGTTGCCTTGGATCTCAGATTGGCAGTATGTCCTGGGAAGATGAGCCCACCCCGTCCCTCTTGCTTAGAGCCCAGGCCAGGTGAGCTCCAGTGATAACCACTAGTTCTTAAGCAAGGCCCTTCTCGCAAGCCTGGGAGGGAGGCAGGTACGCAGTGTTGTCCTCGCCGAAGAGTGAGTCAGCCGCCAACACCACACAGCTGTCCCAAAGAGCTAGGAATGTGAGCTCTTTGGGACAGAGAGGAGTCCACTTCTACCTGCTTCCAAGACCCGTCAGCCCTCAGGGCCCCACCCTCTGTTCTACTCCGCAATGTCCCGGGTATCTTTCTATACCGGTCGTCCTATCCTGTGAGCAACTGAGACCCAGACCCTGCCTTTCAGAAACTTAACATTAATTCAGAGAGAGGAGGGAAAAAAAGTGAATAATCTCACAAATCGATATTTGCTGATTTACGCGTACATGAGAAATTAGGCATCACGAGAGCTAGCCCTCTGGAAGAGACATCACACAAAGCTCTCCCTATGGTGCAGGCAAGGAAACTGAGGCACAGAGGCCAAGCAGATTGTTCAAAAAACCCATGAGCAGTCAGTGACAGACCCAGGATTCATGCCCAGACATGTCATTAAAGTGTAAATCTGTAACCACGAATTTAGGAAATTGTTATAATGCAGTATAAGAGCCGTATTATGAAACGTTATGCAGTCTTCCAATATGATTTCATGGATGTATATTATGCACATACTTTTTGCCCCCAAAAATGATAAATAACATTTATTTGTGTGTGCACTACAAGCCAGAATATGTCAAGATCCGTGTTGCACGATTTTTATTCTCTAGTTTTCCCTCGTATTTATTTTCTCAACGTTCTTCAGTGTCCATGCATTATCTTCGTAATTAAAATGTTATAGAAAGAAAAACGTAACAACCAAATTGCGGGGAAACAAAGGAAAGGAAAGGGGGCAGGGGGAGGGGCTGACTCTCCAGCTGCCGGAGAAAGAAAGCACTTTGTGTAAATAAACTAAAGGCTGCTCGAGAGAGTCAGAGGCAATGAAGACGAACTGATGCAGGTCAGTGAAGCAGAGAGAAGAGCAAGAAGGAGAGAGTGAGAAACAGAAAGGAGGAGGCGGGAACTGGCTCTCCAAACTCTATGATTCTTAGAGATGAAATCATCACCGTCACCATCAGACCATTGCCCTTGGAGAAATCTTCACATCATGGGTGTCGAAATTGAGATCTGAGGCTCTGACGCAATTGCCCCGTGACTTGGAAGGGAACGCGGCGGAGCTGGCCCCCCAGGACCCGTGGCCGCACAGTGGCAGACAGGAGCCCCAGGCGGAAAGACCGGGGGGGTGAGGCTGGAACCACCACCCGCTACCTGGAACGGATGGACAAACCAAGGATGAGAACGACCATTCCAATGTCCAAGTACCCCCACCACGGTTAAACGAGCAGCTGAAATGAATGTGCCTGGTACAGAGCAGGCCCCATGCGTTGGCCTCCTTTCCTAATCTAGATGACCCCTTCTCCCCCCCAGACGGGAAACCACCCCCTGCCACGTTAGCCCTCAGCTATGTCAGTGGGCATGTGACTGGTCACGCTGGGCGTAGAACCAACAAAAGAAGGCTTGGCTTTGATGCTTTGCTCTCTGTCTCTCTCTGTCCGTCTGTCTGTCTGTCTCTCTCTATCTTTCTGTCATACACACACACACACACACACACACACACATCTCTGCCTGTCTCTCTGTCTCTGACCCTCTCTCTATCACGCAGACACATACCCACAGACACACACACCCTCAGTACAGTCAATGCTTGGCATTCTTCATTTCCAAAGTTCATAAACAATCTCACTGGCTCTAAAGGGAACAAACCATGTCTGGGGCACCTGGGTGGCTCAGTCAGTTAAGCATCCAGCTTCGGCGCAAGTCACGATCCCGCCATCCGTGAGTTCGAGCCCCGCGTCGGGCTCTGTGCTGACGGCTCGGAGCCTGGAGCCCACTTCGGATTCTGTCTCCCTCTCTCTCTGCCCCTCCCCTGCTCACACACTGTCTCTTTCTCAAAAATAAATAAACACATTAAAAAATATATTTTAAAAAAATAATAAAGGGAACGATCAATTGGGAAGAGAATATGAGCCCAGAAGAGCCAAGCTCAGCGTCGAAGCAGCGAGAAAAGCAAACACAAATTGTTCAAATAAGCTCACGGAGATGTCAGCCTGGTGTGTTTGCCTCCACTCTCCCCCATTAAACACAGAGCACCCCTCCAGGGTGGAGGACAGCCGGGCTTCCAAGTACGTTGGTTAATGTTTCCCTGTAACAGCAAAGCCTCAAATCCTGTCGCACATCCCCAGGGCTCGGTTGACTGGTCTGTTAAAAGTCTTGGGTGGTTTTACGGCTCCGTACGCAGGAGATCTTCATGTCAAAGGCATCTCGGAGATCGGTGCCTGGGGCTTCGGGGATGAAACCTCGTTCACATTCAAGATATTATGATGGTTATTACTCTCCTGCCCAGTAAAACCACTGCAATTCATCCTTCTCGGAAACCACCAAGAAAGACATCGCTACTTCCTCACCCTGTAATCAGCGACGTTGCACCGAGGAAGGTTGGAGGCCAGCCCGGGCTTGCCACCAGCCCGGTTGGACATGTGGGGCCGGTCACTCCCCCTCTGCAGGGCAGTTTCCTCAGCCCGCAAAGGAGTTTGAACGGAGTCACCGCTTCCCAAAGTGCACTCCTCTGAGCACCAGTCACCGGGATTCCTCAGAAGAAAAAAAACGGGCGGTTCCTTAGCCAGATAATATGGGAAGCAGGACAAACCCTCTCTCGAGCTTACTAGCACATTAAAGTTACTGAGAAGTCCTGCAGAAATCATGCTGTGTCTACTACCCACTGGGTGAAAACCAAACCACTCGATGCTAGGTTGCTTCTCCTCGTGCGATGTCTATTATTTAACATGTCTTGAGATGAGGGTCCAGCACTGCACGTTAGTGTTTCCCTGTCCCAGCACCGACTGATGTCCCTCCAACTCTAATGCTCTGAATCGTTTGGATGATACAAGCCTAAAGTAGGCGAGCTATTTACATTTTCACCTACAGATAAGGAGGAAAGCAAGCAACCCAAAATGCTGGCACATGCACCTCTCCGTGTTTCAGATAAAACACACATCTTGCTCAGTGTGATATTTAACCTATTTCCTCCCCCTCTTCACTGTCTACATTGCCGCCCTGTAAGTCTGGGCCTCTCCATCCTGAGCTCGAATTGCCTGTTCTTTCGCCCATTTCCTCCACTAAACTCAGAGTCACTAGAGGGCATTGCACAAAGTCTGTAAGTATTGTATCACTGCGTGCCTGACACTTAGAAATGATATCCAAAATCCACTGAGTGCTTACAATACGTGAGGCACTGTCTTCTTTGGTCCTTTCAAGTGTCCAGTGATGTAGGGGCTGGTGCCACAACTGATGTACAGACACGGAACCCAGGGCTCAGAAACGTGCACTGACCTTTCCTAAGTCCACACAAGTACAAGTTTAGGGGCTGACATTGGACCCCAGGCAGTCAGACCCCAGTACTCTTGCTCTCATCACTGTATTACGTGGCCCAGAGGTGCTGATGAGATAGATCTTTGACAAATGTGTTGGTAGGAAAAAAGAGCAAAACTTTATTAAAGGGATTTCCTGTAAGAGGGGGCTCCTCTGATTTTGCACCTTCTGGATCTTGGAGACAAGGGTCATTAACCCTCTCCAACCCAGGACTTAATGAACCCATAGAGGGTTCATAGAACCCTCTATGAACCCACAGAACCCATAGAGGGACTCGTTATGCCTTGTTAAGTCAACTCATTAAACCAACCAGTGAGTTGAGTTCAGGAGGATCCAGTCTGGATTCTCTGGAATGAGAATTGCCTATGCTATATATCTGTTCAATAATCTATATATCTTTATATAGTATGTATCTTTTAGATCACGTTTTCACAGTGCTGCTAAGGTGAAACTTCCAGAATAAACACCATTGAATGGTACGCTTAAAATAGATGAATTTCATGGTAGGGATTTTTTGTGTCCTGAGGCTCCCTCCACCAAACCACGACGAGGGGGTTTGATACCAAAGTCATGCTCTTCCTCAATAAAGAGCCAGCGGTGGAGACATCTTTGCTATGGTGTGAAGGTCCTTTTCTGCCCCACAGCATTTTGACCAAGGGTGATACAAAGACCCTCTTCGTGGAGCCTTCGCCCTCCTGCCTGTTACACTTAGCCATGAGCTGTTGTGACCAGTCACATCTAGCGAATTGTGAGCTCCCCGAGGAGGACGAGAGGAACCCTAGAATGAACAAAATAGCATACATGCCTGGAGAAGACGCGGGGCTTGAAATCGGGTTTGCTTTCCAGCATCACTCCTTTTAAGCTGCGTGACCACGAGCTTCAACTTCCCCAACTGTAAAGAGGAAATAATACCTATTAGCAGCCTGGGTTCCAGGCCGACTCTACCCCCTTAACAGTCTATACGGCATTTTCCACATAAAGGGGTAGAGCCCACAGGCATTTAAGTATTTTCTACTCTTTGAAATCTTTCAATGCCTAATGTGCAAGGACTCAAATTTCCAAGCCAAAAACTTTTTTTCTTTTTTTGTCTAGCCTCTAAGTAGCTATTGTTCCCAAACCACTTGCTTTTATGATCTAGACAGCAAACACCAAGTCCTGTTTTGCCAGACGAAAGAGTGATTTGAGAACCATTTAACGGTGTGCATTTTCTCAGCATCTCACTCACAGAAACACCTGGGATAAATGGCTCAGTGCTGATCCGCTGCGAAAACCTGTGAAGTGTTCAATTACCCTTACAATTGTTCATCCCTTTGCCTGTGGAGCCCCAGAGTCTAGTCACGGTACCATGGGCCGCCGTTGGGAAATTTGGGGGCTGCACACAAAAGGAGCTCATGGAGAAGCCACGGGCCACAGGCCCCACCTGGAAAGTGAGCTGTCCTTTGCTTTTTAAGACATGCATCACCTTTCTCTTGACGCTTTGTTCTTAATATCTTCCCGGAGAGGACAGAATAATAACCGTGGATCTGACGTTGGCTTGTGGAATCCGAGGACAGAATGAATTCAAGGGCTAGACATTCCAGTGGCTGACACTTGTGGGTCCCAACCTGGCGTGGCTCGCTTCAGGCACGTTTCTGATAGCAATTCGCCCTCGCAAAGATTATGCCCTCAGCTCCACGGACCCTAAACTGGAAAGGCCCCAACGGCCCTCAGCTTTCTCCTTTTTAGTTATGGACTTATCCGTCCGTTCCTTATTCCACAAACGGTTCATAAATATCAATTATCTCTCTCCCAGGGACTGTGCTTGGGGCTAGGAATGAGCAGCCGAACCAGACAGGCCCCTGTCCTCAGCGTCTCCCCGTCTGGAGATGTGTCGCTCCCCTTCTGACCTCTGTGCGATGTTTCTACCCTGTCTCAAGGGACAGACGGGCAAGCCAGCCGGGGGTTACGGGGCAATATGGTGAGCACTGTAAGAGAAGTCAGAGGAGAGCACCAAGAGAGCCAGGCGACGGGCCATCTAACAGGCCAGGCAGACAAGACACATTCAGGGAGGCCGACGAGGATCTCGGTTTTGAAAAGCAGATGAGTTACTCGCTGAGGAAGTAGGGGAGAGGGGGATGGGGGACCAGGAGAAATTCCGCAGGTTTCATTTGCTATACGCCAGGGGTAGAACAGATGGTGCCTTTATGGGAAAATGAAAGGGGACAAACATCAAAGTCAGAGAGGGCCCAGCCCAGTAGCTCCACGTATAACCAATGACAATTCTTTGACAGTTAAGTCAGCGCCTGAGTGAGGAGACTTGATGAGCGGTGTTAATATAGACAAGCTGGGTACCAAAAACTCACTGAAAAGGAGCAAGCGATCACCCCCTACCCCCTAAAAGGCACAGACTCCTAATCAAGGGGTGCCTCTCGGGAACAGAGGTACCTCTGCCTATTGCCTGGCTGCAGGGCTGGGCCACCCGGCTCTGTGTTTCTGGTCTTCAAGGCTCTCTTTTCACATGAGGTCGTGTGAGCTCTAAGGTTCTGAGACAAGGGGGTGGGTAGAAGAAGATGGGAGCATGCCCAGTTCTCTTCCTGTCCCCCGATACATGGAATCTCCCACTTGGGCGTGAAGACCAAGGGGAAGGAGTGTCCGGGCTACAGATCTCTCACCTTCTCCCGTAACAAGAAAATTGGGGCTAGTGGTTTAGGCTCCTTCTTCTGTGACTATGAGGACAGGGTGTCATAGAAAGAATCCTGGGCTTTGACCCAAGCAGGATTAAGCTTGATTGTCAGTTCCAACTTACGGGGCAGGGCATTTCGGCCCCCTTGGCCTCAGTTTCCTTATCTGCAAAATGGGCCTGAATACACCAGTAGTCTGAGAGGATTCCCTGAGACGATGTGAAGCACACACCACACATGGCTGTGTTAAACACGTTTTTATCTGTTTGTGTTTCCATGTTTGTTTTTTGAGGGTCATAGAAATGTATACCTTTTTCTAAAAAAATTTTTTAATGTTTATTTATTTTTGAGAGAGAGAGAGAGCACGAGCACATGAGTGGGGGAGGGGCAGAGCGAGAGAGGAAGACACAGAATCCGAAGTAGGCTTCAGGCTCTGAGCTGTCAGCACAGAGCCCCAGGCAGGGCTCAAACCCACGGACCACGAGATCATGACCTGAGCCAAAGTCGGACGCTTAACCAACTGAGCCACCCAGGCACCGCGTAGAAATCTATTCCAACCTATTCATCCTCTGTCCTTTCATTTTTATTTCCTTTTCTTTCTTTTCTGTTCTGGTCACATTCCACACCCCAAGCTCCCTCTACACACACACACACACACACACACACACACGCATGCGTTCTGGCCTCTGTTTCCTACAGAAGTAAAGCTAATTCTAACCAATTAGTGAGGTCATTGTCACATGCAGAGCGGCCAAGGTGCTCTGAGAAGGATGGCAGCTCATAACATTTAATTTTATTTCCAACCAGGTATTGACCATATTGTTATTACCCAAACACAGTCTCGAAGACTCCATCTGTCTCCTACTAATGTCTATCCCCCGTTTGCGGGCAGCAGCTCAGGAGTCTGGCCAGTTAAAAACACAAAGTTCCCAAAACCAGAGTGAGTTGAATTTTCCTAACAGGTGATTAGCGTGCTTGATTCTAATTTAGCGCAAAAAGGCTCCGGCAATTACCTTCAGGGAGAGCTGGGTGTTGTTAGAATGAATTGCAGGGCTTAGTCCGTGGGTGCCCGGCCACCTGCAGGGACAGCCCCAGGAGGACTAATCCCTTCCTCCCGGAGGCTCAGCCCAGGTGAGTGGCTGCACAGAGCACAGAGACTCACTGTCACTTTTCTGTGGGCGAGGATGCAGCCTGGGACCTTCACTGATGACTGATCAAAGCTGAGGGACGCTGCCGATAGGTGATTTTCTCCTGAACCCTCTTCTTTTTAAGTTTATTTATTTATTTTGAGAGAAAGAGCGCATGAGAGAGGCAGAGAGAGAGAGAGAGAGAGAGAGAATCCGAAGCAGGCTCTACACTGCCAGTGTGGGGCTTGAACCCACGAACCGTGAAATCAAGACCTGAGCTGAAATTAAGAGTCGGACGCTCAACCGACAGAGCCACCCGGGTGCCCCTCCTGAACCCTCTCTTAAATAAACTTTTCTAGCCATACATTACGTGTTGTGTAATTCACTCGTTTCAAATATACAATTCAATTTTCTTTTATCGTAAATTTAGCAAGTTGCTAACTATCACCATGCATCAGTTATAGAACATTTCCGTCACCTCAATTACATCTCTCATCCTCTTTTACTGCTCTTCCCAGAGCCCAGCTCCCACCCTCTGCCCCAGGCAACCACTAATCTTCTCTATCTAGAGTCGTTTCTTCTGGGCTTGTCGATAGATCAATAGATCATATACTATGGGGTCTCCTGTGCCTGCTTCTTGCACACGGCCATGTTTTTAAAGTTTGCCCAAGTTGTGACATCTGTAATAGCTCCTTCCTTTTGATTGCTAAATATATCCCATTGCATGAATAAATTTGCAATTCATTGCAATGAATAAATCCCATTGCATGAATATACCCCATGCCGTCTATCCATCCACCAGTCAGTGGACATCAAGCTTGTTTTCCGTTCATGGACTCTTAGGGGTAACACTTGTAGAATCACTCCTGGGCAAGTCTTTCTGTGGCTCTGTCTTCACTTCTCTGGGGTAGATCCCTAAGTGTGGAATCGCAAGGTCATATGGTAAATCCGCGTGTAAGTATTTAAGAAAACGTCTTCAGAATCTTGATTCTTTTCTGTCTGCTCATTTGCTCTTTCCTTCACAACTGAAAGGCCAGTGATTCTAACCCAAGGATCGTACTCCCCTCACACTTTCTCCCTGCTCACGGTGTCCTCACGGCCCAGGAATACAAACAAAAACAAACAAAACCAAAAACAGAACCTGTTCTTTCTCTCCTGGGTTGCACACAGAGTGGAAGAGATGTGAAGCGTTCAGACCACAAAGGGAACCGGCCCGAGGAGTAAGAAAGTCCTTTTTTCTCTCCCGTTCTTTTTCCTGGCTATACGGTAAGGGGAAGACAGAGGTTACCGGGAGATCAAGCCTTACGTTTCAGACAGTCGTCTTGGCTCATAAATCACTTAAGGCTTTATCTTTGACGCTCTGAGCAAACGTTAACTATTATCTAATTAGTTTAACTTACTGGAGAGTTTGGGTACCTACTAAGCGTCTGGCACAGAAAAGGAGTAGGAAAGTAATTTCCAACGAGGATCACCCTCTGTCTTCCCGCAGTTTGCAGTGATATTGATGAGAAACCCACACCTCAGCATCACATTGTATCATTACTCATCACGTTGTAGTTCAGAAGGGGGTTGGGGGTCTGTTCTTCTCTTTGTCTGGCATCAGTTTTGTTGACAAAGATTCTTTTCCCGGAGGGGAGAGAGAAAAGGATATTTGAACTTGGAACCGCCCTGGGCTCACAGCTCCTCCAGCTATAAACCACAGAGGCCAGAGGTGATGGAGAGCAGGAAAAAACCAGCAGTGAAGTCATTAGCATATTGGGGAGGGGCCAGGAGGGGACAGGGAGGGGAGGAAGGCAGCACCTTTCTAGGGGATTTTTGTTCTTTCTGTGCTCCTATACTTGAGAGAAGAATAGAATTAACTCTTTACTGGGCACCTAGCCTCACATCACATCTACGGAGACATTATTATTGTTGCCACTTTAGACATAAGAAGTATGTGGCTTAGAGCAGTCTAATCATTGCCCCTGGCCGGAAATCCAGGGTCTAATTACAGGTGTGCGAGACACTAGCTATTCCTGGCACCGAGGCTGGGCTCATTCTGTCATAGGACACCGTAAACGGTTATCGTCTGGTAAACTTCAGGAAACGTTTAACAAACAGCTCCCGAGCCTGGGATGGGAGGGGAGTGCATATAAAATCACAGTTTGCTGCACATTTTACTGGTACACAGGATGTATGGTATACAATGGGTGAATACTAATGAAAGGGGCACCTGGGCGGCTCAGTCGGTTGCGGGTCCGACTTCGGCTCAGGTCGTGATCTCAGGGTTCATGGGTTCGAGCCCCACGTCGCGCTCCGTGCTGCCAGCTCAGAGCCTGGAGCCTGTTTCAGATTCTGTGCCTCCCTCTCTCTCTCTATCTCTCTCTCTGCCCCTCCCCTGCTCACTCTCTGTCTCTCAAAAATAAAAACATTAAAAAAAATTTTAAACACTAATGAAATACACGGTACTCCTTATTGTAAATTTCCATACAGCCTATTGATTCTTACAGAATGATTTCACTGATGTTGGTTGAACTCTTACATCCCTAAGCAACTTCTGGTTGCGGCTGGCAAATGAGTACAGTTCTCACGTCCGTATTGACTGCAATTTTCCTTTACATGCATGAGGAAAACCGAAGGGAAACCACGAAGTCTGCCAGAACTTCGTTTGTTTTGTCGGTGCTGTGAGCGACTTCTTGGCTGGATGGGAAAACCGTTTTTGAATACCGGGAAAACAACTCCTCCGTTTCGGTGCCGTTTACAATGTTACAGCTACAGACATGACCCGCTTTTACATTAAATCTGCTTTACTGCCATCCCCCCATCACTTTCTTTAGTGCGTCTATCGGCAAAGCAGTGAACAAACCCCGACTTGTAGCGCGTGCCAAGTTCAGTGGTGCAAATGCTCCCACGGAGGCCAAAGTCAAAACCGACCTGATGTCGCCAGACGCAGAGGTGGGAAGAATGTACCTGTTTCCCCCACACGGATACAATAGACGTAAAGACCATCAAACCATAGGCGACAGCAAAGGTAGCAGAATTAGGAAGAGATGCGGCCCGAGTGTTACCTTTGTTTTTACCATGATTTATTCCATTGCGGCTTTATATAATTTAATTTTTCACAAGTCATTTAACAACTGGCTCTCGGATTCCTGCCACGGTTAACCGTCAGCTCCAGTGTGCAGCGTGAATGTGCCCTCGCACATCACCGAGGGTCCCCGGTAGCCCCCCTCACCTCCTCCCTCCCCACGTGGGCCTGATATCGAAGGACTCCTTCATTCTTGACATCTTTATAGCTGGAGAAATTAAGGTCTGGAGAAAGCAAGCACACCGCCAGGCGGAGACTGAGGGAGAGCCACTAGCCTCTCCCTCTCATTTTCCAGCCAGCGTGGGGGTTATCGCTGAGAGTGCCCCCCACCCCGCTTCCCCTGGAATCCTACGCACAACTTGCTCTGTGCTCCAGAGCAGAGGGACAGAGTATCTCCACCAGGCCATCAAAGATGAAGCCAAGTAGTTAGAACGGCAACGCCAAATGGAATAGGGAAAAGCATGAAATGCTGGGAAAGCTTCCTTTTTGAATGGTTTCCAGGGGAACCAGCATTAAGGAGAGAGTAACTCTGTGGATGGGGTGGGGAGAGGTGATAGGGGAGAATGCCACAGAGTCTCGGCCGTTGCTCCTAGGGTAATGACACCTCCCTGGTCCCCCACTGCCCTTTAGTCCCCATGGCCCCAGATCTCAGCCAGTATCAGTTGCTGTCCAGGTTACTGGCAATAGCTTCCCCAGAAGTCTCCTTGCTTCTGCGTAATCTACACTCTGATGTGGGTTGAAGTGTTGCAGTTCGGAGCCAACGGCCGGGAAATAATTCTTGAAATACCTTTGGTGCAAAAAAGGTGGTTTTATTAAGGCACAGGGGACAGGACCCGTGGGCAGAAAGAGCCGCACTAGGGTTGTGAGGAATTACTGGTTATATAAGATTTTCTATCCTATGGAAGGGAGGGTGGTGTGAGGGCTCCGGGGAGTTGAGTCCAGAGGTTTCTCGAGATGGCCTTTTTTTTTTTCTTGTAAATCCTTACTAAGACAGATGCAAACCGATGGAGACTCGTGTCCTGCACGACTGTGATTTCTATCAGCTAATCATTAGTTTTTCCCTTTCCTTTGTTCTTGGGCAGCCGGGAGAGCCTGAGGGATGTCACACACCTCCCATCAGGGGGACGGTGGCTGTTAGCTTGCCCTCAGCTTGCCCGTTGCTCCCTCATCACCCCTGCTCTCCACCCAGTGGTCAGAGAAATCCTTGGAAACATACTTGGCATCACTGTGTTCAGGACCCCGCAGAGGTATGACAGAGTAAAATCATTGCTGCGAAGGGCGCTACAGGTTCTCACAGAAGGGAGGGTGGAGATGAGCCCAAGAGCTGGCATCTTCTAGAATCTTCTCCTTTCCCTTCTTTCTTCACTCCCGTGTCTTGATTTCCCTTCCTTTCTTCAGACCTTCTGGAGTCAGAATGTGTTGGTTAGGCCAGGAGATGGAGGAAGAGGACATTGTCCTGAGGGGTCTCATTCTGTAGAAGCCCCGCTGCCCTGTTAGCAGGAGACCCCTCCCTGGCACCCCTGCAGACCCAGAAGGTCAGTTATGTCCCCTTTTACTCTTGACTTTTCATTGGGTGTGTACTGACCAGACACAAACCGAGCATTTGTTCTGAGACATTTTTTAAAAATACACATATTGCTTTTCACATGTCGTTTTCTATCCACATCCAGAATCTTTCAGGCATGCCCATCTATAAATTAAATTCCATTATGAACACATAGTTGGCTGTACAAAAAGGGTAATTCACTGTTGTTATTGTATTTGCTCATTACATACCCTGATGGTCTGTTAGAAGCTCAGTCCCCTGACAGTCAAGACAAAAAAAAAAAAAAAAAAGAGAGAGAGAAAGCATTTGAAAAGATGATTTGTAAGACTCCTATTTTTCTTGGTTCGTTTGTTTCCTTTTGCTGAATCAAAATTTAAACAAACAAACAAACAAAAAGGCAAAATGGGAAAAAGGTTTTGTGGGGTTTCTTGAAAAGTGGACATAAAGGGTTCTGGATTACTTTCTTATGAGCTAAATTAGATTATCTTTCTTTGTCTTTCTCGCCTCAAGAAGATTAAAAAGAAAATGAGGAGAAATTATTTACAAGGCACACAAAGAGGTCTAATTAGAAGACAAGCACTGGGGAAGCCAAGGCCAAATGAAAAAGACCTTGGGTACCACAGGGGGAGCCAGGAGCTGTGCTGGAACCTTCTCCGCCAGCGTCTGGTTAACTCGGGCAGGTCATACCACTTCTCTGGGGCCACGTTTCCTCATCTGTAAGCTTAACAGGTTTGAGGAGAGGATATCTATCTTTCCACTGACCCTCATGCTCAGTGGAATCATTGAGGCTAAAACTCTGGAAAAGGAAGATGCTACATGCAGACCCCACCCTCCACTCTGCATCTGCAACCCATAGGCAGAGCCGGTCTCTTCTGGAATATTCTGCTTCCTTTTTCTGCCTTAGTAAACAAGAATTAGTGATTCCCTCAAGAGAGTCCTTCCTCCATCTAGGGATCTTCTCGTGCACAAATATTTCCTCTGCTGCCGTTCTGTGTGAGGGGATGACAGGAAGTCAGAGTTTTGGTGGGAGATGTTCACGCCAGTGATGACCATGAAGGGGGCAATCCTGGATCCATGTCAATAGAGAACCCAGAGCCTCTCTCTGAGTCAGGGGAACCCGAGTGCGGAGTGCCTCCCGAGTGGATCCCAGGAGCCTGAAGAAGGTTCAGAAAGGGGCTACCTCCTGGCGAGGTGTAAATTCAACATGCAGCAGTCAAAGCTGTGAACAAAAAGGAAAAGCAGGTCAGAGCCAGGTGGATGGTCTTGGAACTGTGTAGCCTTTCGAATTAGGAGTAAACAAAGATGGGAAGGGGCGCCGTGGTGGCTCATTTTGTTACGATTCTGACTTCGCCTCAGCTCACGATCTCAGGGTTCATGAGTTCGAACCCCGCGTCCCGCTCTGTGCTGACAGCTCAGGGCCTGGAGCCTGCTTCGGATTCTGTGTCTCCCTCTCTCTCTGCCCCTCCCCAACTCGTGCTCTGTCTCTCTCTCAAAAATAAGCATTAAAAAAAGAAAAAACTGAAGCTGCTTCAGAACATGAGTCTGTCCTATATGCAGGCCACTCCCCTCTCTTTCTGCTATACATGTGGTGTCAGGCAAGGCAGGAACAGCCCCCAGAGCCCTTGGATTGTGATCTCCTGGTGTGCAGAGACTCAGGGAGTACCTTGCTATATTCCTGGCTCTGAGCAGGGCTGAAGTCAGGCCTCGTCAGCAGTGTGTGCCTTCCAACAAAGGTCGCTTCCTATGGGGTCTCTAGGCGTGGGTTCACTGCGCCAATTCGGATGGGTGATCAGGCCACGTCCCATAGACAAGGGCTCCTGTTGTGTCTTCGTTGGCAGCTCAAAGTCCAGTATGACTCGGGCACCAAGGGAGAGAGAACTTCCCACAGCAGGGGCCACGCCATCCTGACGGGATCTTCTCCCAGGGCCCTGCCCCCTGGGTCTCCTCCCCAGAAACCAGCTGGGAGCCTTGCTGCACCCTACAGGGATCCTTCCTCTTTCCCTCGTTCATCAGACACTCGCTGTGGCATACAGTGGAGTCCATTACATGCAGAGTCCGTCCTGTGAAGGAACAGGTTTTACACCGAGATCTGTCCAACTCTGGAGCCTGGTTGACTGGAGCGCCGAGCCTTCATTTTGTCATCTGTGAGATGAGAACAACATGAGTTGCCCTCATCTGATTTGAAGGTCTGTTGTGAGGATTAAATTAGATCACCCAGTATGATACCTGGCCCATGGCGGGTGCTTACTACCTGTTAATTTCGTTTCCTTCCTTCCCTCTCTGTTTCGAGGCAGTTCCCGACTCTGTGCTTGAGAAGTATAATAGGGTTATCCAGGGAATAGAACCAAAAGAATACATGCATGCCTGCCCGCAGAGAGAGATGTATTCTGAGAACCTGGCCCACACGATTGTGGGAGGTGGCAAGTCCAAAATCTACAGGGCAGGCCAGCAGCCTGGAGACTCATAGAAGAGTTGTATTGCAATCGGTGAATCCAAATTCTGCAGGACAGAGGCTGGACACTCAGGCAGGGTTTCCACGTTGAAGTCTTGAGGCAGAATTCCTTCTTCTTCCGGAAACCTCCATCTCGGGTTTTGAGGCCTCAGCTGATGGGGTGAGGCCCACCCACATTATGAGGAGTTGTCTGCCTCACTCAGAGTCCACTGATTTAAATGTTTTATCGCATCTAAGAAATACCTTCTTAACAGCATCTAGGCTGGTGTTTGACCAGACCACTGAGCATCATAGTTTAGCCAAGGTGACAGACACATCAAATTAAGCATTATTTTTTTTTTTAACGTTTATTTATTTTTGAGACAGGGAGAGACAGAGCATGAACAGGGGAGGGTCAGAGAGAGGGAGACACAGAATCTGAAGCAGGCTCCAGGCTCCGAGCTGTCAGCACAGAGCCCGACGCGGGGCTCGAACTCACGGACCGCGAGATCATGACCTGAGCTGAAGTCGGACGCTTAACCGACTGAGCCACCCAGGCGCCCCTCAAATTAAGCATTATTAAGGTGTGATAGATGAGGGATAGCAATTAAAACATTTCTTTGTAGTCAACTCATTATTGAACGGACTGTCCTCTCAAATTCCTCTGGAAAGGGTCACCAGCTCAAATCTTCAGGGGCCAGTCAGTGTATACAAAAGTGTAAGATGTCCGGGATGAATGGTGGGCTTCATGAGCCCGAGAGTATAGGTCCTACATAAATATGTTCAAGTTCAAACTTTAAAGAAAAAAAAAAAAATGTGTAGCAAAAAAGCTGTACACTGGGTTCAGCAGTGAAGCACATAAATGATATCCAACATCTAGTCTCTGGCACATCAAATCCCCAACATATGGGACTTCTAGACGCTCAGGGAGACATTTCCCAGGTTTAGAAGGAACCGTGCACAGGAACCTGCCATGTGAACGGCAGCTACCCACCCTACCCTCACAGCTCAGGGCCTACCCTACCCACACCCTACCCACACAGCTTAGGGCCCAAGCGGAAGAAACAAAATGGGCATCAATCACTTGGAAAAGTGGCTTGTGACCACTGACGTGGGGACTACTTTAAGGGACTCAGAAGTACCGCATCCTGCTGCAAAAGCCATTGCAATGGCCTCTCGTGCGCAAAAGAGTTGGAGAACCAGTTCGTTCTGGTCTCGGCTGGAGCTTCCTGTAATTCGCTGAAAAACTTCCAGAAATTGGCCTGACATTTGCAGAGGTCACAGAAAGTGATAAAACAGGCTGCAGAAAGATTCGGGCTGATCTGGTCTGTAGGTTTGCAAAAACTCTTCTCGATGTTACTAAAGTGTCATCTCACTCACGCTTCCACCTTGAACGGGCGTTACATGTGGCAGACAGACACCACAATGCCCCCCCCCCCAGTTGTCTGTCTCCTGGTACTCACCTCCCTCGCTGTATAAGTCCCACCCCTGGAGTGGGAGCAAGGCCCGTGGCTGCTTGGAAACAGTAGGAAATGGGTGGTCATTTCTGTGGCTACGTTACCGCAGATTGCGACTTCCTCTTGTCCTCTTGGTTGGCATGCTTTGATGAAGCAAGTGACATGTTAGGGAGGTCCACATGGCAAGGAACTGAGGTCAGCCTCCAGCCAACAGACACCAAGGAACTGAGGCCCTCGGCCCAATAGGCCGCAAGAAATTGACTCCTGCCAGCTATCAATTGAGCCATTGAGCTTTCCAACCCTGGCCAACCCCTTGACTGAGGCCTCAGAAAAAGACCCTAAAACAAAGAACCCAGCAAGGCCATACCTATTTCTGATCCACTAAAACTGTGAGATAATAAGCATGTGTTGATTGACCTGCTAAGTTTGTGATCATATTGATACAGTCATAGATAACTAATAGATAAAAAAAAAAAAAAGTATGGCACATTTTTTAGAAGAATTGATAAATTCTTTAGGAGAGAAAACGATCCTGTGGATTTATAAGGAAGAAAAAAAAATCCTACGGACTTTCTCAGGGAGTAGACAGCCTCATGGATTGTATACAAGAGAAGGAAATCTCACAGACACACAAATTAAAGTTCACGGTGGTGCTGGTACAAAGTAAGGGTGATGCATAGCACGGTGAAGGTCATGGCTCTTAAAGGACTGTGCAGATGAATATGAGGTCGTGTTGGTTGGGCTGGACTCAAACTAGAATCCTAGGAGACTCTATAAAACAGCTACCCTTTCTAGATTGACTTCTCCTATTGTTGAAGACCCAGGCCATTGTATGGCGTTCATCTCTCAGAGGCTGAGAACAAAACGACAGTGCTATTTATACAGAACTACTCCAAGGCTCTACAGTCAACTTGATGTTGATATAGGGAAAGCAGTAGGTTATGGTTGGTCAATATTTTCAAAATTCTCATGAGGAACAAACATCTTATAGCTGGAGGCAGAGTGGCAGAAATTGACTTGGCCAAGGAGATCATATCACACAGACAGACATGACATGTTCTTACACTATATACTCTGCAGAACCTCACTGAAGCATTCAAAGCCATTCCCCAGACACAGGAAGAAAATTCTAGAGTTAAGTCCAATGACATAATCTCTAATGCCTACGAGGTATTGGATTAAGTGATGGAGTTGAATTTCCTGCTAACAAAACGACATGTGGGAATCCAATATTCTATTTACCTGGGAAAATATTGGGCAATTAACTCGCAGCCAAGGAAGCAGTCGCTGCATTTAGATTGGATCCGATCCTAACGGATGACCACCCGGTGCACCCAAGCACCTAAAACAAATGGCTGGGAAAAAGACCAAAATGATTGAATAGCTTAATTTTACTCTGTGTAAAGTCCCCATCAACAGTAGTTTCTAGAGTTTTTCTAGCTGATGCTTCTCAATCTCCTGAAGATACCACTCTATGTTGGTATCCTCAGCTATTATGAATAATCACAGGCTGGTTGTTCTCAAAAAAAAAAAAAAAATCAGAAAATCAAAAAAAGAAACAACCCGTGGTCAAACAAATGAGGTAACATTTAATTCCAGGACCATAGATTTGCATCTCTCTAATCAAGCAACTTTGGATATATTTTTTTTTTTTTTTGTCTTTGGTGAAATATTTTGTCTTTGGTGAAATATTTTAATTGTCAACTGTCCTTCCTGTATATACTAAACTGTATTCTTTCGTCATTCTGAGTAAGAATCAGGTCCTAGATGAGGAAAATGACCACTCACATGCAGTCCATACGTGAGGGAGGTACTATATCTCTGCCCTTCCTTGTGCGTAGAATGGGGATGATGAGATAAATTATGACTTAGTTGGTTAGCAGAACAAGATTCAAAACCTGATCAAGTACAGGTGTGTGCTCTTGACTCTGTATCCACCCCACATTACTTCTGTGGAGATTAGCGCCTCTCTGACCTGATAGTCTCCTTCCCTGGGGACAACTGGCCTCAGAATCATTCTGCTTTGTCCCTATCCTTCCTGTAAATTTCTCCTCTCTCCTACTGAGAAATATAGCCAAGGCCCATTTTGAGTCTGAGGCCTCAGACTTACTAAAAAGTCAGAAGCCAGTGTGATTTTGTACTAGACTTTGTGAGTTTATTCCTAGGTCCCCCCTCAACCTTCTTTGGGAATTTCTTTGGTTGAATTTGCCTTACCCGAGACAACCCACATCCACTGACTATCCACCCAGGGGCACAAAAGCCCCGACCTCCCACCACAGCTCAGGACAGTGGTGAAGGTCCACGAGACCAGCCTCAGAGCACAGCCTACCACCTCCTTCTGCCAATGTTATTCTGTTTCTTTCCTTCACTGGGGACTGATCCCAGGAGCTCAATGCCTACATGATTACGTTTTAGTCTATCTCCTCAGGAACCCGACATGCATCAATTTCTGAGGAGATACAGCATGACTTGAACACGAGTTGAAGAAAGCCAACAGAGTAAGAACATTCTCACAGGATGTTGTGAGGATGTGTGAAATGACAAATGATAGCCAGTAAATCTTACATAAGTTTTGAGCTGTCATTATTATCCTTATAATTCTAGGATATTCATTATTACCATTCGTGATCTTGGAGTCAACAATCCAGCTGCACAAGTCATTGAAGGACAATTATGGCTTAAGAGCAATTTGTGTGATTTCTTAGAAGCCTGCAAGTTCACCGTGGGTGCATAGAATGAGAGCCTTCTGCAAAAACTGAACTTGATCTGACAGTTCATGAACAGAAGTGTAGTTTCACTGGGGCACCCGGGTGGCTCAGTCGGTTAAGTGTCCGACTTCGGCCCAGGTCGTGATCTCATGGTTCGTGGGTTTAAGCCCCATGTCAGGCCCTGTGCTGACAGCTCGGAGCCTGGAGCCTGCTTCGGATTCTGTGTGTGTGTCTCTCTCTGCCCCTCCCCTGCTTGTTCTCTCTCTCTCTCTCTCGCTGTCTCTCAAAAATAAATAAACATTTAAAGAAGAAGAAGAACTGTAGTTTCACCACAGAATAAATGGAATTGCTCTTTCTCTGCCGATCAGAATATACTTGCCATATTGGGTACAGCTGGGAGTACAGGAAGGAAAAGATGAGAAATTTGAGGGGAACGACCAGGAAAGCTCGAAGCAGGTGTTTAGCTCTCAAAATAAGTTGCCCCCACCTCCCTCGCCACCTCCTAGCTCACCGTGTCATCGGTCTGGCAAATACCCATTCATCCTCACTCACCGCTTTGGGGAAGCTACCTCCTCACTGCAAGATTTAACCAGTTTTGTCCATCTTTTTCCTTCTAGAACATATGTTTTGTCATTGTTGTGTTTGTTCATTTGTTTTTATCACAGCACCGAGTGTTTTGCCTTGATTTGGATTTGGTTCCAATTTATTTCCCGTTCCTTGGGACAGGTTAGATGTGCTTGTGTTAGTTTCCCGGGGATGCCATCACAAATTACCATGAACGTGTGGCTTAAAACCACATGGATGTATTCTCCCACAGTTCTAGAGCCCAGAAGTCTAAAACCAAGGCGTCAGCAGGCCTGTGCTCCCTCTGAAGACTCTAGAGGAGATCCTTCCTCACCTCCTCCACCTCCGGGTGGCTTCAGGAGTTCCCTAATTTGTGGCCACATCATGCCCGACTCTGCCTTCACTCTGCCATGTGAAGACATGGGTCTTCACACAGCATCCTAACATATTCTCTTCTCCTCTCTTCTCAAAAAGGCCCATCGTTGGATTTAGGGCCCACCCTAATCCCGGAGGGTCTCATCTCTCAAGATCCTTAGCATGATTACATTTTCAAAGAACTTTTTTCCAACCTAAGTCAAATCCACACGTGCCAGATATACATACCTCTTGGTAGACACCCTTCAACCCACTGTAGCAGGTGGTTATTGATTCCACCAGAGAACTGGTCTACCAGTTCTAAACCATCAAGTGGGTTAGGTCTACCCAGAAAGCAATGGGAATCTGGAGAAGGCAGGTTCTGAGGGTATATTTAAAAAGGAGCAAGCACGAAAACATGTGAAGGGGGACCAGATGGGTTTTGTCAACTGATCGTGCAGGAGGGAGGTACAGAAGAGGAGAAGGAAATCAGAGACAGCTGGAAAGCGTTGAGCCTCAAGTGCTAGGAGAATATTCAAGAAGAGAAGCTGGGTCCTGTGGGGTGATGTGCTCTTACTCTTTTTTTTTTGGCAGGATGTGAGACGTTTGGAAGAACAATTAATTGGCTCGTCCACTGGCTGTCTGTGCCTCAGTTTCCCCACGAGCCAGCGGCACTTCTCACTTTTGCAGGATGTGCCTGTGCAGTGAATTAACTGTGCTTCCCTGGTGGGCACTTGACTAGGATCAATGACAAGCAATAGAGCAGCAGTTTAAAAATGCTGATGTGACGCATGTCACGACGTGGGTGGGACAGGCTGAGTGGCCCACAGGAAGGACAGCTGGTCCCAAATGTTTGAGGCCTTGTAAAATGATGCGTACCTACTTCCACTATGGTCGTGAACAGAACTATCCTCCCCAGGCTCACAGATGCAATGGCCAACTTGGGAATGCTGAACCTTGCAAGGTCAGATCTCAACTGAATGCAAAGCAAGTAATCTTGACCTACGGTGATTAACATTCTTAATAACATTTTCTATGGCAGACTGAGGCTTTATGATTCTCTCAACGGTGTGCACTTAAAAACACGTGTCTCTAAAAACTGGAACCCTAAAGAATGATTTAAACCAGAGAAACCGGGTAGGGAGGAAACCTGTGGGGCTGGGCATTTTAGTTTTCCCGGAGGTTCGGGAACAAAATTCAACTAGGGAGGGAGCAGGCAACAGGGAGGGAACCTCTCCATTTTCTAACCTCTGCTCTTTGCTTGCAGTTGAAAAACAAATAGGCTTTAACTACTTCTTATCCAGGTGAACGGCTCTTTATTTGCCAACTTTGTTAACATTGCCCTTAATGCACTGTGGGCAGTGGAACACCTGCCCCCACTCATTCTGTCTCCATTCCTCAGTTGTCTTCAGAGGCGCCTGGCCCTGGGCTTCTGGCAGTCGCTGGTTCTGGCTTCCCCTGCTGTGCATTTGGCATGGACCTGGCAGGGGATCAGAGAGACCTGACCTCTAGCGCTGGCTTGGCCACCAACCGACTTGGTCACTCTAACCAGACCCTTTCTGCTCTCTCGGGGTCCCTGTTTCCTCATCTGTACTTGGAGCTGAGAAGGATGCCTGCCATTCACTGCCAAGGGTTGCTGTAAATAGAAAATAGAAAAAGACTTTAAGTTCAACTCTCTTTTTTTTATTTCAGAGAGAGAGTGTGGGGGGGAGGAGGAGCAAAGAAAAAGAGAGAGAAGGAGAGAGAGAGAGAAAGAGAGAGAGAGAGAGAGAGAGAGAATCTTAAGCAGGCTCCACACTCAGCACAGAGTCTGATGAGGGGCTCGAGCCAAAGACCCTGGGATCACGACCTGAGCTAAAAGCAAGAGACGCTCAACTGACTGAGCCATCCAGGAGCCCTTCAACTCTCTTCTTAAACTTAAAAAGATGAAAGCAAATTATCTGGAAAAGTAATGGTAGCTTTCAGGATGTTGGATTCTTAAGGTGCCTCTCACAAGAGGTGGAGGAAATTCCCAGAATCTTTCCCATGCTCTTAATATGGGACTAGTGGAAGCCATGTAGGCAAATGTCACATGGGCTGCAGGAGCACAGAAATGCTCTGACATGATATAATGAAATCAAGGGCCTCCTTCTCAGTGCAGGGACAGGTCAGAATTTCCCTGGCGGCAGAGGGACCCACAGGATTCTGCACACTAAGCGCACAGCTCACTGCTGTGGATGAGCCCAGATGGGCAGGTCATTTGTCTATTCTTTACTGATGCATCTCTTGGTATCTTACGCACATTCCTGAGGCCAGTTACCCAGTGTGCTAGGAGAGAAAAGATTCCCAGGATATGCCTCCACCGTCAAGCCCCTATGCCAGGGGAACACGAACGCACGAACAGGCAGATACAAGGCCCCATGATAAAATAAGGTTGCTTGTTTACTTGTTTCTGGCCTGTGTCCCCAACAACGGCAAGATTCACGAGGCAGACTCCATCCATCTTCTTTAACAACTGCATCCCACTGCCTAGCATACAGCCTGGTGCGGAATAGATCTGATACCTGTTTGCGGAGCTAATGAATCAACAGATTCGTGAACAAATGAACGAACGGTAAAACAGAGATATGTCAAAAGCACTAAAAAGGAAGCAGCACAGAACTCAGGGGAAACGAGCATTCGAACTAGACCCTGAAGAATGGAAATTATTTTTGCCAGATAGAGAGGAGGGTCCCCCACCCAAAACAATCTAATCAGTGATGTGGGGGCTTGCAAAAGTACAGCTGGAGAGAGGGCAGTGCGGGGCCCTGACAGGGGGACAGGGCGGGAGGGAGGGAAGGAAGGCTTTGGGGCAGGGATCTTGGCTCTCGTGGGGATGAGTGTGGATTTTGTGGAGAAGCGGTAAAGATTTTCAAGCAGGGAGGTGAGTTGATAATAATCTGCTAATGAGAAAGCTCACCCCCGCTGCTTTACAGTAGGGGGATTGGAGCCTGAGAGGCCAAGGAGGCAGTTAAGGGGTTGATACTAGGGGCCAGACCAGAGATAAGGAGAGAAGAAAGAAAGAAAGAAAGAAAGAAAGAAAGAAAGAAAGAAAGAAAGAAAGAAAGAAAGAAAAAGAAAGAAAGAAGAAGAAAGAAAGAAAGGAAGAACAGGGAAGAAAGAGAAAGAAAGAAAGAAAGAAAGAAAGAAAGAAAGAAAGAGGAAGAAAGAAAGAAAGAAAGAAAGAAAGAAAGAAAGAAGAAAGAGGGAGGAAAGAAAGAAAGAAAGAAAGAAAGAAAGAAAGAACAGGAAAGAAAGAAAGAAAGAAAGAAAGAAAGAAAGAAAGAAAGAAAGAAAAGGGAAGAGAGAAAGAAAGAAAGAAAGAGGAAGAAAGAAAGAAAGAGAAAGAAAGAAAGAAAGAAAGAAGAGAGAAGAAAGAAAGAAAGAAAGAAAGAAAGAGGAAGAAAGAAAGAAAGAAAGAAAGAACAGGAAAGAAAGAAAGAAAGAAAGAAAGAAAGAAAGAAAGAAAGAAAAGGGAAGAGAGAAAGAAAGAAAGAAAGAGGAAGAAAGAAAGAAAGAGAAAGAAAGAAAGAAAGAAAGAAAGAAGAGAGAAGAAAGAAAGAAAGAAAGAAAGAAAGAACAGGGAAGAGAGAAAGAAAGAAAGAAAGAACAGAGAAGAGAGAAAGAAAGAAAAAGAAAGAAAGAAGAAAGAGGGAGGAAAGGAGGAAGGGAAGAAAGAAAGAAAGAAAGAAAGAAGAGAGAAGAAAGAAAGAAAGAAAGAAAGATAACAGGGAAGAAAGAAAGAAAGAAAAAGAAACAGACAGACATGGGGTGTCTGGGTGGCTCAGTGGGTTAATTATCCAACTTCGGCCCAGGTCATGACCTCTCAGTCTGTGGGTTTGAGTCCTCAGGCTCTATGCTGACAGCTCAGAGACTGGAGCTTGCTTCGGATTCTGTGTCTCCCTCTCTCTCTGCCCCTCCTGCTTGTTCTCTCTCTCTCTCTCTCTCAAAAATAAATAAGCATGAAAAATACATATAAAGAACCAAAGACAGAATAGAGCCCCTCAGGGTGAGGAAAAGAGGCAGCCTAGCAAGCATCAGGGGATGGACTCGGGATCTGGAACCAAAGCACGGAGGTGGCGTGATGGGGGCAAGAAAGAGAAGACTCAAGTTTAGTGCCCAGGCTGCTGGTTTGCAAACTATGTGAGCAAAGAGGCTGCTCACGGGGGAAAGTCTGCTGGAGGATAACCTCACAGGAAGGTCCGGAAAATAGATGCCCGTGTCTAGAGCTTAGAAGTCAGAGTACCGATGCAGACATGAATCAAGCTTCCCCCAGAGAAATAGAAAGCGATGAAATAGATCAAATAACACAATAATTCATTTTTGCGATCACGAAATAATGAAAAAAAAAGTAAAATGTGAAATACGGAACTAACACCATCACCTTGCTTTGTGGGGATGTACCCCGTGACGAACTACATGCAAACAACTCATTAAATTTTGTATTTATCACTTCGCAGCCGGTAGGCTGCACACAAAATCCTAGATGGAAGGTCTCCAGGCACCGGGAAGCATTTCCCAGAGTCCTTCACTCCCACACACACACACGTCCCTGAGGGGCCTCCGAGGGTCAGGTGCTGACCACAGCCCCCCTTCCCCCCTCCCCCCACTCCCCACCCCGTGCATCTCTACCCTGGGGCGGCGGGGGCGGGGGGGGGGCACGGTGCATGAGCTGGCTTATGGGACACGAACACAGCTACAAGTTAAGACAAAAGGAAAATTACAACTGGGACAAGTCGGTGAAGGAGTCTCTCTCAGAGGTCAGGGAAGGTTCCCCTGGGGGGCGGGCGCCTACACGGAGCTCAGAAGCAGGAGGAGAAGGCAGGCAATAACCAGCATCTGGAAGAGAAAGGGGATTAGGAGTAGAGAAAGTCCAAGGACCGAGGAGAAGGAAGTGTGCCCCACGTGGGGGGAACCAGGACGAGGGGGTCAGCGGAGCTCAGGAGAGGAGCATTAGCAGAGGAAACTCACCAGGAAACACCTGCTAAAGCTCACAAAATACCTGCAGAAGAAATGCAAGGATATTAAGCACGGCTAATTAAATAAAGAAAGGATGCATCACAGTGATGGTTTATGATAGCGAATGCCTTCCTGAATTTGACCAAATCAACTCAATTTAAAATAATTTTTTTCACAGAAGACTCCACGGCAAAGTATCTAAATCATACAGAATTTCAATAAATATTACTCGAACCTGAATTGCTCTTGCTAAGTAATCCACCTGCCTTCACTGGATGCTGTTCTGTCTGCTAGCTGGGGGTCAAATTCAACTCGCGAAGGAGGCATCTAGAACGTTCCTGGGTCCCCCGCCCCGGGCGCTGTCCTTGTTTGTCCTTGCCTCCCCTCGACCACGTGACGAAGGTGTGATTCTCTTCCTTTCACAGAGCAATGTCACGAGACTCACACAGCTTGAGGAGGGGGCCACACTGAGCCTGCTGACGTGGGGGAGAAGCCCACGTTTTCATCCTGACTGGGACACTTCTTCCGCAGCCCCCCACTCCCACTCCTTGTGAAATAAAGCTCTTACACTAAAAATACATACACATTTTTAAGTAATTACATTACTTTAAACGCAGATTTTTTTAACCCCAACGGAAATGCAAAGAGAGATTTGGAGTCGCGTGTGAGATGTTCATTACTTAAATCTGACTGGGTGGCTGTTTCCATGAATGAATGCACTTAATTAATTTTTTCCCCTCACCTCTTGCTATTTCCTGACTGCCATCTATTTGCTTTCATCCCAGGGGCAAGAGAAGGACAACAAAAGAAGCTTCCAGTCATTTGAAATTCCAGGACTTCAGTCTGCCAAAAAATAGGTCAGAATGTTTACTTGTTTATTAATGGAGGAGTGAAAAGTTTGATTCTGTGGCAACAAGCTGCCAACACACACACACACACACACACACACACACACACACACACACAATGTTAATGTGATAGAATGTTATTGCTGCCAGTGGTATCTTAGAGGTCAGCGGTCACATGGAGACCGAGGTCCCGAAGGAAAACAAATTCATGTGGGTTGAATTGCCAGCTGGTGTGAGATGCAGGTAAAGGTTGAGAAGCCCCGAGGCATCCGCAGCATTTCAGACCAGGGCTGTTGGCACCACCCACCAGGTCTCTACACAGCCTGAGAGATAGCCACCAAGAGGGAAGTTTCCATTCTCGGCTGGCGAACAATCTAATGATGAATCTTTGATGAATCGGGCCAAGAGACCACCGCAAGGAGGATCGAGGAAGCCATGTGCCCACATGGACGCTTCTCTTTGTCCTTCAGCTGAGCAAACATTTACTGAGCAGTTGTGGCACTGGGACTTGCACAGGCTAAGGAATATGCAGAGAAGAGAGACAAAGCCCCACCTCCAAGGGGCTCATCGCCACGTCTGAAGGCTCAGCGTAGGGGCTCGCTTGTTGAAATGGCAAGATTCCCATCCTGATGCCCAATCCACCTCCGCCATTGACCAGGAGCCAGACCCTGGACAATACCCTGATGCCCAGAGGCGCTGCCGGTCCCCCCCCCCCCCCACCGAGAGCTCCCTCGCCCAAGCCCTGCCGGAGCAGTGTCTCTGCCCAGAGTCACGAGAGGGTCTCAGCGAGGTATACCACACTCCTTGCACTCCGATGCACTTGCACTCGGGTGCAACCGAGTGCACCCGAGTGCAACCGAGTATTGGGTCAACCTCCCAACACTCATCCGGTTTCTACTATGTGCCCGGCACGGGGACCTTCTTAGCGTCGTCAGATTGACTTGAGGAACTGTTCTCCCTAAAAAGAGTAAATAGATGCCTGTAAAACAGCATATTTGAAACACTGTCAAAACCACATGAAGCAAAGCAAAATTTGTGGCTGTTCTCAGACTTCTTCAATGTTTACATTAAATACATTTGAATAATGCATTTGAAGTCAGTTTTTCTTATTTCTTGACAATAGCAGGAGATGGGAGATGGAAGGGTTAGAAGCCTTCCTTCAAATGGAGATGGTTGCAGCAATTACGTGCATCAAAGTAATATTTACAGCTACATTTGAAAAAAAGAGAGAGAGAGAGAGAGAGAGAGCAGGGCTTTTTTCCGCAGCAAATTATTTCAGGATGTGTCATAGCATGCTCAAGATATATTAAAAAGAGCAACAGACAATGTTTCTGCAACCTGTTCCAAACCATTTATAAACCCAAATTTAAAAAAAAAATCCCATATGCATACAAATCTCTGTACCACTGCATATTGTATAACGAAAGTATTATATGCATATAAATTAGTATTTGAGATATATAAAATCAAAATGTCTGAAAACTACATATTTGGGTCTACTATCTTACTTTAATAACTATCGCACTGATTAATTCATTCTTCGGACAAATTACCATTACCAGCATTTGCATGCGGCGGGAAGGAAGGTGCTGGGGGCAGGCTGCTGGGGCACAGAAGCGGCCTGAGGGCACTGGGTTTCAAGGTCACCTGACCTGCTCACTCACCCAGCGACCCCACGCTCACAAGCCCATTTCCATCTCAGCACCTCATAGATTTCAGAAATGGAATCTGAAACTGAATGAGCGGGTTGCCTGGTCCCCCACTGACCCCTCTATTAAAGTAGTTCCTGTGTAGCCTGCCTGGAACATAGCAGGTTCTCAATAAATTACAAGGGCGAACGCTCACTGAGTGAGTGCTCACCGTGGGCGAGGCACTATTTTAAGTGTTTAACAGGTAGCGTCTGCCTGGATCCCCATATTCACAGTCTTATTAGTCTCCCTTTTTGTAAATGTTTTTTATTGGTTTCGAGAGAGAGATTCCGCGCAAGCAAGGGAAGGGGCAGAGTGAGAGAATCCCAAGCAGGCTCCACGCTGGGAGCGCAGAGCCCCACGTGAACCCATAAACCGTGTGGTCGTGACCCGAGCCAAAATCGATCCAAGAAGAACACAGGATCGCATCCATATCCACCACCCACGGCCTGTCTACACTGCTGATATGAATGTGTCCTAGAACACGCCATGGAATTCATCAGGCTGAACCTCCAATCTCCACTTCTGTTCCGCGTGGTGTCCCCACATGTGTAGAAAACAGAAACCTACTGACGCGTGTTTTCCAATCGGGTCCAAACTCAAACCCATAGTTAAATGCCGGACGTGTACCAGCCACCGCGGAAGGAATTTTGGCATCTACTCCTCACAATAATGCTCTGAAGTAGCTATTATTATTCCCATTTTATAGATGAGAAAAGAGAGTCTGCGAGAGGTTACCGTTTCGGTCAGTCACAGACCTCGTAACTGGGACCAGCTGGATTGCGATTCAGGGTCTAACCTCAAGTCGAGTGCCAGTCACAGACCTCGTAACTGGGACCAGCTGGATTGCGATTCAGGGTCTAACCTCAAGTCGAGTGCCATTTCTGCGTTCTCGGCGATCACGACTTTCTGCTTTGCGGGCATGTACGTGTGGATTGCGGTTTCTGTTCCCATGAGTCTCCAATCTGCTCGCGCCAAACTGTCTGCTGCGAAGAAGGGGCGTGAGCATTACGCTCCCGAGAAGAACGTCCACATCCTTGACACAGCCTCTTAGCCGCACCCCCTGGGAGCTTCGTAGAAATGCAGAGTCTCAGGCCCTGGCCCACTGAATCAGACGCTCAGCTGTTGGAGCCCAGGCACCTGTGTTTAAACATTCCTCCCGGTGACTCGGGTGCCCACTCACGTTTGACGGCCTCCCTTTTAGCATCGTTACTGGCAGGTGCAAAGCCTCGGAGCTGGAGAGGCGGCCTCTGCACCCAGCACTCACCCTGCCCCTACCCACTGCCTCCGGGGAACAGGAAGGAGGGAAGAAGACGCAAGGTAGGGGCGCAGGGGTAGGAGGAAGGTGGGAGACGTCAGTGCACTGGGGACAGGGAAAGCCAGAGAGGAAGACGCAGCCCCTGCCATTCAGATGTTCAATCTGTGGTGGGGGGGAGAACGTAATCGCTTCTATTACAGACCCTGAGACACTGGGCCACGTGCAGTGACAGATCCTGGGGACACCAAGGGTCCGGGAGGCTAAGGGCTGGCCCAGCTTTGCCTTCACACTCCGAGCGCGAGTCTCTTTCCCCATTCTTGACCACGGCACTGCGGTGGACACTGTGGCTCCCGCGCCCCACGCTCAGACCCTCCCCACGCTCACCTCGGTCACTATCCATTTGTTCCCTTTGGCCACCAGCAAAGTTGGAATAGTTAATTCCCCAAGGACGAGGTGCAGGTGGCTGTAACTCCTCGGGGGTCAGGAGGGCCAGCGGTCATCTTCCCTGATCCCACACTGGGAAACTCCCTGCGGGCCTCCCACCAGGCAGTCCTCCGCCCAGGAGACAGATGGGGCAAAGGCCCCTGCTGTTGTTACTCTTGACCTCTCTGGTCTCCCCTGCCTGCCCCCAGCTGCCCTGGGCGTCCATGGCACCGACAGACCCATAAGAATATTGCTCCTTCTGGCCCGCCTCGCTGTGCAGAAAGGGGAGGATCTTTCTGCAAGATGTGGCCGGCTGAGAGCATTACAGAGGGCCCGAGTGCTTTCACAGAGGGTGCGTGGACCGTGGTGTGGTGCCACATCCCCCTCCTGGGCTTGCCCGCGAGGAGCTCCCCTTAGTAGATGCTCAGTGAACACTGCTGAAAGGACGGGAGGAAGAAGGGCAGGAGGGACCCACGGGAGGCCATTGGCTTGTACGATGCCCCGTGCCTGGCACAGGCTGGATACTTAAATAGGTGACAGAAGGAACGTCTACCGGAAGGCGAGCAGGAGGGAAGCAGAGAGAAGACAGAGTAAATTGGGGAGGCCAGGGGAGAGGGTGGAGGCCGGGGACTCGGGAGTCGTCCGCCCGAGCTAAGCTGGACGCCCAGGTCACCCCACGCTGCCTCTCTGGTCCTCTGTGACGTAACCCCGATGTTGTTGTTTTCATTTCTCGGTATTTGTCAGGGACGTGGATGGCTCCTATGAGAGTGATCACAACTCACAACACATGCTTTCTGTCCCCAGACCACTTAAAACCTAGTTGAGGAAAGGAAAAAACACAGGAAGGCTTAACAATGAGATTTAAGTAAGAAATGCCTAACTCCACACTGCCTTTCGACTCTCCTCTTGTGTTGGGAGAGCAGAGAAATGCCGGGGTGTTCAGAGGCAGGGAGGTTCACCGGTCCTGGGGGGGGTGGGGGGTAAGGGGGAGCCCCTGAGCAGGTAGAGAGGGGCAGGGCTCCCCCAGCCCGAAGGGTCCTGGGAGGTGAGAACGTTCACACTTCCAGAGTTTTCCCCAGGATCCCTCAGGGAGCTGCGTACCCCCAAATGTGGCTTGTGTGTGTGTGTAAACGTAAAATCGGTAAGAGGAGGATTCGTGCAAATAATCAAAGATTCCTTTAACAGAGAAGGAGCCCATTCATTCACTAGTTAAATATGAGCGTGGACTTGATTCCACCTTGGAGCAGAGGAGGGCTCTGGTGGCCACGTGGGAAGCTAGGGGAACACCCACTGTCAAGGTCGGCCTTGCTTCTTGCTGAGACTGTTATACCCGAGTCCTTCCCTTGCCAGTAGATCCCATGTGCCCCCGCATGGCCTCCCTGAGATGCATCTTGGAGCGTTATCCGGCAGCCTACCAAGCCCCACATGCCTCCAGGACCACACAGGCCTTCTAGTTCGCCCCTGCGGGCTCCCCACTCTCTGAGCACACCGCTTTCCAGACCTCAGCTCCTAAAGCTCCCTGACGCCAATCTGCACCTCCCTCCAGTGCTGGAGAGGAAGGAGGGCGAGCCCTGCCTGCAGACGGGCTGTGCTATAAACCTGCAACCACCAGCTCCCCCGGGGGCTTAACCTGGGCTTGGGTCAACCCAGCGACAAAATGAAAGGGCCAGTTCATGGTCCCGTTTGCACTAACATTCCGTAATTAGCCCTAACGTCAGGATACAGATTCTTACCCAACAAGAGTTGCCAAGACATTTGGTGAAATGATTTATGTAAGGCGCACAGTCAACCAGCACAGCTCAGACAGCCACACAGAGGGAAGAAGGCAGTGACTTTAGGACTTTCGAGTCACTTTCATTTCTCTCTAGATTATCTTAAAAATCGGGTTAGCAACCCGTATCAACGGTCTTCCAAAAATTAGAATTTTAGTCTACTGCCGTCTCTGAATGTCAGAGGCAGTGCTTAAGGTGAGAAATGTCACCGAGCCGGTTAATCTTGGAGGTTTGGGACAGGGAGTGGACTGGCAGGTGAAATCACCCTGACCCCCTCCCCAGGGGATCTCTTGCGCAATTCTGCTCCAGCGCTGGGTGCCTGGGGAGACCCAGAGGGGACCATACACATCACACCCGAGGGGTGGATCAGGAATTAAACTCCATGCCAGGAGCTTGACCCTGGAGACAGGACCAAATCCCATCTCTATGGGACCAGAAAAACACACCATCCAAACTTTGTTCCCATGGATGAGTAAGGCCTAAGTGCACCCGCCTACCCAATCAGATCCCGTTCTGATTGGCAGCAACTTGGGGTGGGGGGAGGGAGGATGAGTATAATTTAGTGCCCTTTAAAGATTAAAAATTATTAAGCACATTACCTTATTAAGAAGGGTTAAAGTTGAAACATAATTCAGAAATCAAAAATCTTTATTTGCAACGCGCCTTAAATATAGAAAACCACAAACGCTGGAGGTCACCTTTGTGCATCTCATATACGGGGAACCCCCCACCACAACGTGGACACCTGCCTGCACAGGCCCGAGGTGCAGAGGAAGGCCTGCGGCCCTCAGGCCCAGAGGTGGAAGGAGGAAGGGGTGGGGACCAAGCTATCCCGCCATCCAGCCACGGCCCGTCCGCATGTGGCCGTGTTACGGATGCTGTTGACAGAAGGAAGCAGGGAGCGTCCTTGTAAGCACCTGGCGAGAGGCAGCTTGCTAACCAACACGTGGGCCTCGCTTGAGCATAAAGAGGACACATGGGACCTCCATGAAGTCGCTCTTTCACTGTCACCCTGGGCTGTCAGGCCGCAAAGAGTGTTGAGCCCAGGAGCCTTTTCAGGGAGCTTCTCGGCTGCAGGAGTCCAGGAAGCCTCCTCTGCCCCCTCCTTCCCAGGTTCCAGCCTTCCTCTTCTCCCTCTCCCCTTTGGGGACTCAGCTGGAATAACAACGCGGCTCCCCGCCCTGCTGATGCTTCCTCTGCTAATTCATTTGGCTTGCACTGACGCACAGAGAGCTCTGGGGTGCAGAATCCCCAGGGGACTATGACATATGAATGAGCTCCATCGCTCTGGGACCCCGCCGAGAGGCAGAGTGGATCAGATAAGCCACTTTCAGACAACCTGGACAATCGGGAGGAAGCTCCCAGGGGCTGAGAGCTGGGCGGTCTACGTTGCTGCTATGGGCTTGGAAATAATAAGGGTGCAGAGCGGGGAAAGCCCACCCGCCAGAGCGGAGCCTCGCTCAGTGCCCGGCAGGCGGTGTTCCCTTCCGCTCTTTATGGGGGTCAGAAGACCCCACTTCTGCCTCCCAAGGGTCTAAAACTTGGAACAAATTGGACACCATGGTCTCCGATGGGCTTTGCAGCATTAACGGTCTTTAATTCTAAAAACAGGGGAAGCCAAGGTCAGAGGGAGGACAGAATGCTAACTTCCAAGCTCAAGTTCTTTCTAGAACCCTGAGGAGAGTGTAGCTCCCCTTCGTCACCCCTGGGCTGGGGCTTGCACCCTGCCTGCCCTGGGTGTGCTGTCTCCCAGCAGTGGCCTGGCTTGCCACACCCACATCAAGCTCCCTGTACGCAGTCACAAAAATGTGTCATTTACATGTCACAGGTCACATGTCATGAACTGCAGGTCTGGGGAGCCTTCTGAGGCCTTAATCAAAGACCAGGATGTCAGGGAAGAGGCCATGTGCTGAAAGTGGAGAGAGAGTGAGAGGGAGAGAGAGAGCTCTCAGGCCCCAGATAAATGATCTGCTCCTTACTGGCTGATTTACTGTTAATTTCTGCAAAATCTCAGGCAGCTGGAAAGGATGCCAAGAGCCAACCACAAGGACTCTGAGACGCAGCTGTAAATGCCTCCGGGATTGGCCACCGCCTGTGGGTGAGGGCGGGGGAGGCAGCGAGGATGTGGGGATGGGACAGGCTGGTGTGAGATCCCTCGCTCTCTGTGGGACTGAGCCCTCTGAATCTCCCATCTCCTCGTCTGTAAATTTGGGACAATGAGAGCCACCCCACAGGGTCCCTCGGGGTGTTAAAATGGTAAACAGAGGACAACGGGTAAGCGGGGAGCTAGACTCCTGGAAGGTGGTCTCCTAGTTACTAACATCTCCCAGTTTAACTCTTCTGTGCCCAGTGTCCCAGCCACCAGCCAGGCCTCATAAATATTTACACCCAGCCTGTGTTGCGATGCTCAATTAATTTCTCCGGTGACGCACTTTGAGGGCCTCGGAGGATAGGTGCTGTGCAAGGCCCCGAGATCGTTAAAGGCACAAACAAGTCGGCTCACACAAGCGGCATCCTCCAGAGCCTTCTGTGGCCCCAGAGCTTTTTCAGATCATTGCCCGAAATCCAGGCAAGGTGTGCTTCCGAAAGCACCCTGTCCAAAGGGGAACGTGGTGACCAGGCAAAGCCCTGATTAGAAAATGGAGAGAGACCTGTGCAGATAACTGACGACCGAAAAAAAAATCCAAGTGGCCTAAAACCACTTGAAAAAGAAGAAGAATTCAGTCTCACTGGTCATCAGGGAAGTGAAACAGGCACCGTAAGGGATCAACAAACAGGCAACATTGTTTTAAAGGATGGGATTTAATAGTGTTGGGATGCGGTGAGATGTTCCCTTCCCGCTCTGTGGATTAGCGTCTACACGGACCCAACCCACGTGGAAGGAAACTGCACGATCCACAGCGAGGGGCTTGGAAGATCCATGTTGCCTGACCCCTTGGCTGTGCCTGGCGGAGTCTCTCCATGGAAATATCTGGTGATTAGATTAAAATGTGCCCTGCAACGTTATTCACCATAATGGAAACTAGCGAGAACCTGAATGTCCCCTCTAAAAATCACGCAGGCAATAAATATCATGCGTTTGAATAACCGCTGAAGATCTAGAATGTATCTTTAACATCAATAGCCCATAGTTGGTTCTGCTAGTTTTGCTACTTACGTGTTTCAATGTACTCACACATCCTCAGAAGCACATACACACATGTAGAGGGGATTTGCCAAAATATTACCTGGGGTGTTGATTGTTATTTTCTTCCACGTTTTTCTGTTTTCCGTATTCTCTATAATGAGATGTGATTTTAGATCTAGAACAATGCGAACATCAAGAAATCGTTCCGGGGGCTCCTCCTGGGTGGCTCAGTTGGTTAAGCGTCTGACTTCAGCTCAGGTCACAATCTCACGGTCTGTGAGTTCGAGCCCCGCATCGGGCTCGGTGCTGACAGCTCGGAGCCTGGAGCCTGCTTCAGATTCTGTGTCTCCCTCTCTCTCTGCCCCTCCCTGCTCTCCCTCTCTCTGTCTCAAAAATAAATAAACATTGGGGCGCCTGGGTGGCTCAGTCGGTTAAGCGTCCGACTTCAGCTCAGGTCACGATCTCGCAGTCCGTGAGTTCGAGCCCTGCATCAGGCTCTAGGCTGACGGCTCAGAGCCTGGAGCCTGCTTCTGATTCTGTGTCTCCCTCTCTCTCTGCCCCTCCCCCGTTCATGCTCTGTCTCTCTCTGTCCCAAAAATAAATAAAACGTTAAAAAAAAATTTTTTAAATAAATAAATAAACATTAAGAAAAGAAGAAGAAAAAAGAAATCATTTTATAGGTTGGTCTGGGGAAAACACCTGTAACAGCAAGCCCATCCCGCTGGGGAAGGTATGTAACCGAATGCGGCTGACGCTTACCTTGGCTCTCTTTTCTGCCCTAGGTCATGGCCTCGAATCAACAGTGCCACCGGTGAGTCAGGGGCCTTCAGTCACCTAAGCGGTGGGAATGCCACCATGGGTCTGTTACTCTTCTCTTCCTTTTCTGCTTTCCCTTCGATAAAACTATTGGCCTGTTCGAAATGGCATCAGCCACTTAGGGTTTCTCCCCCTGGTCGCTCCCGGGTGCAGCCCGGTCTGTGACTTCCACAGGTTTTGGGAAGCTGGCAGGTGGAGGGGAAAACCCTGTCTCTCCTCCACTTATTAGCTGTGTAGCCTGGGATGAAGCACAGATCCCTCTGGGTCCGAGTCCCTTCATCTGTAAAATGGGTAAAAGTCAGCCTAAATGTCAGTGTTGTGGCCACTCAGTAGGGCTCATTCAACGAAACTCTGTGTAAGGGGTTCCCCCCAAATTATGTGTTGAGCGGATGGAGCGATCAGAAACCACATTTTATGGCTTCTTTTGCGTCTGTTTTCAGAGCCTAGTTCTAGGTATCAGGCGCTGAATAGAATCCCATTAAAATTTGAGTAAAAGTATGTACTCTTCATTTCAGAGCATTATTATTTCAGGGGGAGTCCAGTAGAACTTCCCTAGAGAGCTAGTGGCTAGAAATGACTGCAGTGAGACAGAAAAAAAAAAAAAAGGTGAGAAATAGACCAGAAGTGTGCAAAGAAGGGATAGAATCATAGGGAGTGATGTAATCCTCAAATGAACTCAAAGATCCATAATGGTGCATGTTGGAGCATGTAACCAGCACTCAGCACGTCCCAAATAGCAGTGAGGAGAAGTAGAGAAAAGCAAAATCAGAAGTACAAATATGAATATAAATAAGAAACAAGCACCCAGCTCTAATCCCTCTTACAGAAAATGCTTTCATTAAGCTTCCTAGTCATTTGCTAAGAAAGATTGTGTTCTCTTGAGGTAGATGCTTCCAAAATCTCCTGGAGTCTTTGATCTCAAATATACCTCCCTCCACCTGCTCGCTACCTCTCATCCCTTCCCACCGTCCGCTTAGAGTCCTGGGGGTACTCCAGATACTTCTGGATGCTTCCGGGAGATTGCCTGGAAATGAAGTTGCCAATCTGAGGCAGTGGGTGGTGAGTTATAAACCATGTGACCCATACTCCTCTCTCGTCACCCCCCTCTCCACATTCCTCAAGGTAGAGAAAAACTTACAGATGGGTACTGCATTTCATTAACAACATTCTAGACACATAATCATGGGGGGGAAAAAAACAAAAACAAATCAAAACCCCAAGAGAGCTGATTGAGATAAAGCTGCCCAGGCCTGCCCGTGCACACTGGAATCTATATCCTGCCAAAAATATTAGCAGCAAATCATACCACCCCAGCCTATGCATGCTTATGAACCACAGCCAAGTATCTATTAAAATATAACACCACTGACATAATCAAGGATTTACATGATTCACAGAACAGTCGCTCATCACAGGGATATTTATAACACTTCTAGATATTTTTAAGTTGTTTGCATTTTTTTGCCGTGAGATCCATACGAGGGACATCCATAGGAGAGAATACCACATAGCCATTAAAAAGATGCCATTGAAGCCTATTTACCGACATGTTATGTTTATAGCATGCTGTTGTATGATGGGGAAGACAAGAAAAAAGTGTGCCCATATCTACATAGACTATATTGTGTGTGCATGTGTGTGTGAGAGAGATTTAGCTATACTCAAATGTTTACAGTAGTTGTCTTGGTATGGGGACATTAGAGTAATTTTTATTCCCTTCTTTTTTGCTTATCCGCATCTTATTATTTTTCTCCAGTAGCATATATTGTTGTACGCTAAAAATACTCTATTTAAAAAAAAAAAAAAAATACACCAGACCTGGAAAATCAGACGCATAACCCAACTTGGACAATCTGTTAACACCAATACCTTCTGTCAAGCTGACATATAGAGAAGAGGGCCATGGTTTTCCATAAAATAAAGTCAGGAGTTTCTCTCCTTCCACTGATTAAAGAATGAAATTAAAGATAGCCCTATTTGAAAAGTGGTTCTTCTCTCTTAAGGCACCATACACATTAAAACCCTGGTAAAGACGTGGATTGGCTGTGTCCATTAAATGGACGAGAGATTTCATTTTGTCCAGGAGCACTTGTTTTGGTTTTGTGGGCTTTTTTTGTTTGTTTCCTAAGGAAAGCAGTCTTGAAAGTTGGTTTTTCCCACTTTTAAAAGAAAAATTAATAAGGATTTTCGAAGCAGGCGGAGGGAAGGCAAGTATGGTATATGTGAGCATCCACTGCCCCCTGCTGGCCGGATCTAGACATTGCAATATTGGTATTAATTTAGCAGAGGCTGGTTGTCCCCCAAGAGGCTGGGAAAATGGGTGGACAGAACCAATGTGAAAAGTTGACAGTTGAACTGCTGGGAAAAAGTGTTCCCCTAGTTCTCTAAGCACAAGCCAGGATTTCAAGTCATCCACGATCGCTAAACCCAAGGGATCACAGTTGTCTTTAAAATGTATCGTGTGTCAGAATCACAGTAGTCAAAAATGCATATTCTCAAGCCCACTCCCAGGTGTACGTTTTGGCAGCTCTATAGTGAGACTGAGGAGTCCCTACCCTTCACAAGATAACTTCAACTCATGTAGTGCTAGGATGGCCTTTTGAGAATCACTGATTGAAGCGAAAGAAAGAAAGAAAGAAAGAAAGAAAGAAAGAAAGAAAGAAGAAAGAAAAGAAAAGAAAAGAAAAGAAAAGAAAAGAAAAAGGAAAGGAAAAGGAAATGATTAAGACTGACCCCACCAAGAAGCTGCTTTCGATTCTCTGGACAACAGCTGTCTCGGAATATTTTATTTGAATTTCTGGAGATCACCTGAGAAATGGGATGGGCGACAGCTGCCTTACCTATCACCATCCATCCATCCAACCAATTTATGGTTGTCCCTACTGTAACCATTACAATAACCAGCTTTGAGCACAGTTGGGTTTTTTTTAAAGAAAATGAAAATGAAAGGTCCTGGGGACTCAGCTTATCTCAGACACTAATACTGTGCTCTACAGATGGGGAAATCAAGAATTAGAGAAAGGAAGTGAACTTCCAAGGGCCATCTATGGAGAACAATAAGCCTATTCTCCAAACTCTGAATAAATGCTTCCATGTAGCTATTTCTGTGAGTTTGGGCCATTTGTGACCGAGAATACTCTTCAGATCAGGCGACTGTCATTCTAAAATGTCCAGAAGAGCTACGTGACTGAGCTGGTGGATACGTGGGAGACAGATATGACATACGTTATATGTACATGGGTGCATATGATCTATATCCGTCTCTGTTTCTATCTGTCTCTTTCTCTCTTCCCCTTCCTATGTCCTTCCTTTCCTCCCTCCTCCTTCTCTTCTTCCCAAGCCTAAGTCATGTAGCCAAAGCTCATTGGACATCCTAATCCTTTCCTCAGAGACAGTGAGAAAAAGGCAAGGAAGCTCATCCCTGCCTCTCCCTACAGCTGTGGATCGATGCTGAACTGAAGATGTTCTCAAGTTTGGAACTAGCCAGAGGAAATTGCGTCCTATTCCCCACTATATTGAGATGAAGGTTGATGGATGCCCTCTGTCCCCAGAAACCTTGTGGTTCCTAAAAGATAAACACTGAGGAAGGCAGCACAGGTAGAGGAAAGAACCCCGAGCCAGAAGTCTGGAGCCCAGAATTTGAATACTGGTTCTCTGACATCCATGAGACCTAGCCTTCAGGTGCTGACAATACTCACAGGATAAATTAGGTAAACCGAGAGCAAGAGAAGCTATATCCCCGGGAACAAATCAGCAGAGTAGAACTCTGATTCATCACAATGCACTTGTTCGTGCTGTGCCACGCAGCGTTCTCATCTTTAAAATGAGGATGTCAGCCAGCCATGGTCACCGAAGCCCCGAGCCTCACAGCTGGACGGGACACCCGCTTGAAGGGCTGTTGGCAAAAATCGACAGAGCCGTGTCGATGGAGTGGAATGTTGAAAAAAGGCACTGTTTTGTTCAAAACTGAGAATTCAGTAGTGATCAAGTTCCTAACATGGATCTGAAAGCAGAGTACTCACGATCTCTCGATCGGGCAGAAACGATTTGGTCATGAAGTTGAACTTGAAACACGGAACACAGCGGTTCATTGGGGGAGCCTGTGGCCAAGAGGGTTATTTTGTTAAGCTTCCCAACAGCTCTTTGGGGCAGACACTACGATTCTCATTCTACAAACTGATATTAGTTAACCGAGGCTTGCAGGCTTGCCCGAGGTCATGTGGCCAGAAACAGGCACGGCCAGGGTTTGAACCCAGAATTTCTTCCATGAATTATGTGTTCATGCCTTTGATCAGAAGCTCTGCTACATTTTTGGTGAATTCCAAAGCTGACCTCCACAAGGAGATAAAACAGTAAAGGCAGAAAGACACATTAGGAAGAAATCACGGGGGCTTAAACGTGACATGATTGTCTAATTCTTACATAAGTCAAGTGCAGAGGTAAGCAGTCCAAGGCTGTTTAGCCTCAGAGGTGCTGCTCCCTCCCTTGTATTGGCCTCAATCCCAATGCCTAAAATAGTGACAGCTATGCTCCAGGCAGCAGGAGAGAGGAAGGGAAGAAAAAGAAAAAAATAAAGAGTTGACAACAATTTCTGTTCAGAAAGTTTCCTGGAAATTGTGAGTTTATTTTCCAGCTTCTCCGTTTACCAAAACTTGGACTCACAGGCACGCGTAACCGCGGGGAAGGTCAAGGTGTGTGGCAAGAACTTGCTCTAGGTGCCCATGTACCCACCTGACCATCGGGGCTCCCAGGACGGACAGGGAAAAGCGGACGTGGGGAGACACAGCTGGGTTGTTGAGGAGTTCCTAGCGACAGGTCGTTGGGACCCACTGGCCTGTCCCTTTGCCCCACGTACTTATGAGCAAGCCCAGCTGGCAGCCCCTAGGGTCAGAGCCAACACTGACCCTCACCATAACTCTCCCTGCACCGCCCCCCCCCTCCGCCCTCTGAAATCTTGTGACTGAAATGAAAACAGAAGCTGACTCTGCTTGAGGGAACCCACCTGGTTTGGAGCTGCCACCATCTGAAAAGCCTGCTGACTTCACTTCCCAGAGAAACAGAAAGTTCCTAAGCACTGAAAGCTTCCTACTTTTACTTCTCTTCTCCCACCAGACAAGCAGATTCTCTTTATGGGACCTGCTGGGAATTGTTTCAGGTGGTTTCCTTCGAATGTGACCCTCCCATAGAGCCCGCCCTTGGGGACACAGCCAGCCCCCCTTCCCAGTAGAGGCACTAAATTGTACAAGCCTGGGGCCCCCAGGGCTTCTGTTCAAGGAAGCGTTTACGCGTGCAAATGGTCCAAGCTTCTAAGTATATCTGACCCACGTGGCCCATCTCCTATCAGAAGGCAGTCGGAGCTTCTAACAGCGGGTCGCAGACCTCGGTGTGTGTAGATGTCATCATAGACACTGGTGCAGAAAGTAACTGGTGTGCACTGAGGCTCAGGTTTTACTTTCTTTCCTTTTTTTTTTTTCTTTAAAGAACCCAAGAGGCAAGTGGTCAGGGGACCTTAACCTGATGGCCACCGGCCATACCCTGTATCATACCTCTGTAGTCACGAGAAGAGGTGTCCACGCTGATAGCCCAAGGCTGGCGTAACTGCCTCCGTGAGTCGGGAGAGCCCCTTGAGCCTTACACCTTCACTTCCCTTCTAAAAATAACTCGAAGGGAGCATTGTCTTTTGTAAAAAGATGCTGTTTCCTTGAGAGGAACGCAGAAGTCAGTCGTTCTTTGGAGCTGTTTCGTGTCAGTGGGTGATGAACGGCCCTCCACGGACACTTGAGTATAGCTCTTCCAGGATGATGATGGGGAAAGCTGCTGGGCAAACTTCCTTCATCTTCTAAGAAAATGGCTCTCTCTGAAGAACCAGCCTCTCCTTCAGCTCCAGGAAGACTCAAAGACCTGGAAGGGTTTGGGGTGCCTCTGTGTTGGGGGTCCAGGGCCAGCAGGAGGGAGTGTCCAACTCAAGGTCACTCAGCCAGGGAGGAGGTCGGGTTCTATTTGCAGTTTACCACGGGTTCTCCATTCTGGAGGGTGTCCACCTTACCACACGCTGTGTTTCACAGCCGACTATGCAGTCGCTGTGCCCTTGCCATATCCTGGGTTCCAGGAGTGATCAAGGGCCTGAAATCTCCGCGCTGCCTTGGGGGGGGCAGGCACCCACCGTCTGTAACTATATAACATATTTATTGGCTTGCTTTGTTCCTACATGCTATGCAGAAACCAAAAAAGAGTGTATGAATCAGGAGGGGCTAACATCTATAATGCACCAACTACAAATGTTAGTAGTGTAATAAAATGAAGGTTTATGTCCTGTTCACATCACAATCCAATGTGGATTGAAGGAAGCCTTTTCCCCAAGCGCTCATTCGGGATTCGCTCTCCTTTAACCCTTTAACCAGTGGCTTCCATTATCCCTGAAGGCCTTGGGGTCTTCTGTCTCTAGCCAGGCCCCGGGGCAAGAACAAGACATCAGGAGGGTCAAGGGAAGGAGAGGGTCGAGTGCATCATCCTGGAGTGAAGCGCATGCCCCCACCTGTTCCAGCGGCCACAGCACCATGCCACAGCCACCCAGTGCAAGGGACAGTGGGAAGTGTGTGCCAGCCGAGGGCCCACAGGAAGAGGAAGCATCCTCACAGCCATGCAAGGAAGGGGTTTGAGGTAGTGAGGACCCGGGCTGGAGAGATGCTCCTTAACTTTTACCTCAGATTGGTGGTTAGGGCGTGTCCCCCCAGGAAGATGACATTTAAGATCTGATCTGATGGATGGAAAGGACCCAGACACAGGCAGAGCCGAGGAAAGAATGTTCTGGACTGAGGCACAGTGCATGCTGATCTCTGAGGTTAAAAGAAGCTTGGCATACTGGAGAAACTTGGAAAGAAGGTGACGTGGCCCATTTCAGAGGTGAGGGAGAAACTGGAAAGAGATACAGTTAGAGACAGGGGCAAGAACCGGGCTACGCTGGGGGCTGGGGGCCACGGCAGGGAATCTGGACCGCGTCTCGTGGGCCATGAGTGACGTGAACTGATTTACAGTTTTAAGACTATGCTTTTTAATAATTGCATTTCCAAAACTGCGTCGTTAGCAACACAGGTAGGTAGGTACTGCAGCAGATAAAAACGATTCCTTCCCTAAGAAGGACCGAGGACACCACAACAAAGAAGTAATCAAATGCTGCCTACTTTTATCTAAGCGTCACGGCAAGGAACACAGGAAATAAGTGCTCTGACAATTCAGTGATATTAAAGTAGCCCCGCGTGGCCCGAGAGGTGAGCCCCAGGAGGATCTCAAAGGGCACTGAGCGTTATGGAAGGCGGGGGCAGAGGAGGTGGGGACCCCAGGTGGAATCGACACCAGCAAAGACTCAGAAGTGGCATGAAACATATTTGGGGAATCCAGGAGAGTCTGGGGCTGCAGGCTCGCGAAAGGAGAGACTGATCCTACGGCTCTCTGTGGGGATGTCGCTATAATGGTCGTGTTCGATGAGGCCAATTTCCTATAAGGAAGTGACATCGAGCTCTGAATCAGACAGTAGAATCAGACTAGCTCACATGGGCCGGCGGAGATCCCCCAAATTTTGGTGCTCACTTGCTCCTTCCAGGCCAACTGGCTTCTATGGATGACCTTATTAATTTAACTCAATTCATGAGAGAGTACAGCTCGCTCTGTGGGGCTGGAAATGCTGTGCGTTTCTTCACCAGCGCTCTCAGTGTGGGTATGGTTGTGCTGGGAGAGGAAGGCATCATCCGTGCCTTAGGACAGTGATAGCTGTCGGCCACACCACCAGGCTGGGCTGGGGCTGGCAGCAGGTGCCAGGTCAGATCCCTGCGCCTCCTTCCTCATTATCTCAAGGAGATTCGCTCTGGCTGGTTACCACCTCCCGGATGCACCGGTCCTGAGCAAATTCCAGAGAGCTGTGTTTTCACTGAGCCAAACTTTCCTTAATTTACACATTCCGCTCTACACAAGGCCTGGGCATGCTGACACAAATTCCCAGCTATTAATTGCATTATTTTGGTATGGAAAGAGAATTCAGGGTGAAAGGGCAAAAGGCTAAGAGCACGACGAAGGCCGGGCCAAGATGCAGAAACACACATCAGACCGCGGTCCTCGACGTGCCTTGGACCCAGGCCAGACATTTGCCCTGAGATTCTTAACAGGAGGAAGGGACGTATGACCTCTTATGGAATTGGTGTTTTCCATTAAATCACAGCGAACCAGTTGCTGAGAAGCACGCAGCTCCTGAGACCCACTAGAAACTTCTCACATGTGGGCTAATAAAGAGGATGTGATAAGAACATTTTCTGCTTACCGTGTTCCTCAGTGCAGACCAACAGCGGGACACCATAATGCAATTTAGGAAAATTAAGTCTAGAGGAAGCAAAATAATCCCGCAGATCGTGTGAGCTGCTCTTCGTGGCTCTGTATCATCTGAGCGCAGAGTTTAAAGCAGAGTATGGATTGCGTGCTACGTGACCTTCAGGCAGGCCTTGCATAAAACAACCCCAGCGAGGGGCGTGAGCGTTGAGAAATCTCACATGAACAATCCTCATTCAGCAAATGTCTGTCAAGAACTCATCTGTTCGGTGTTGGGCTCTGTGCCTGGAGCCGGGGACAGACGAGGGAGTAGACCTGTCCCCTGCCCTCGAAATATCTCCGGTCTGTTCAAGGAGATGGACGGATGGCAGGTTACAGCAAAGGCAGTGTGCATGCCAGAGGGTGTAGAGGGGGGAGTAAGCGTCTTCATTGGCCCAGATGCTGCAGAGACGTGACCTGGCGTATCTGACGGGGGGCGGGGGTGGAGGGGTGGGGAGTCCTTCTAACCTAATGCTGACCTTCGGTAGAAGGAGCGAGACTTCCCAGTTCGGATTTGATTGTCTAGCCTCCTTTCTCATCGCCCCTGCTTTGCAAGAACAGCAGATGGAATGAGAAGTACGTAATACACATTGCGTTTTAGGCAAGCACCATCAAGAGGAATTAACGGGAACGAGCCCAAGATTTCTGGAGAAACACAAGGGCCGCTCTTTTCTGTATTTTGCAGTAATGTTGGGTCTACTTTTGTTGGCAGGCCAGTACCTGAATACTGAGGAGCCTCCTCCCTGTGTAAGTAGCCACCTCCCCTACCTACTTGTTGGTCTTTGAAATTTACAAAGCGAGTGGCTTTTTTTCAACCAAGGGACTTGGTGAGTTTAAAAACAACAACATGGGGCGCCTGGGTGGCTCGGTCGGTTGAGCTTCCGACTTGAGCTCAGGTCGTGGTCTCGCAGTTCCTGGGTTCAAGCCCCACGTCGGGCTCTGTGCTGACAGCTCAGAGCCTGGAGCCTGCTTCAGATTCTGTGTCTCCCTCTCTCTCTGCCCTTCTCCTTCTCACTCTCTCTCTCTCTCTCTCTCTCTCAGAAATAAATAAACATAAAAAAAAAAATTTAATGGAAACCCTGGAATCATTCTAAATATTCAATAGGAAAAAAAAAACATTGAATATATTATGACATATTCATATTATGAAGCCATTAAGAATATTTACAAAGCAGTTTCATAATGGAATAAAATTTAAAATTTATAACATGAACTCAGCTATCTAATGTTATAAATAATTTTATTGTTAAATTGTATATAATTTATTTTTTAATTTTTTTTAATGTTTATTTTTGAGAAACAGAGACAGAGAGTGAGTGGGGGAGGGGCAGAGAGAGAGGGAGACACAGAATCCAAAGCAGGCTCCAGGCTCTGAGCTGTCCGCCCAGAGCCCAATGCAGGGCTTGAATTCACAAACCGTGAGATCATGACCTGTGCCAAAGTGGGACGCTCAACTGACTGAGCCACCCAGGCACCCCAAATTGTATATAATTTAAATAGTTCTAACTAACATATCTAGAGATAGATATGTTATATCTGTAGATAGGATATATGGACTGGGTAGAGATAGATGAGAGACAGAAAGAGAGAGAGAATCTGCCTGTAAAATCTTTGGTTCTTTATTGTTTGAAATACTTTTTTAAGAATCAAATTGAAGCTATGGATGGTCACCCCAGGACACACACACACACACACACACAATATCAATCAATCAATCACAAAATATTTTATAAAGTAGGAGGTTTATGGACGGAAAACAGGAGTTTTTAGTAAAGATCCCTTGCGATTGGCAGTAGATAGATAGTAGACAGATTAATGGATAAATAGATGTAACTCATTATATTTAAAATAAAATTCTAAGGCGCCTGGATGGCTCACTCAGTTAAGCATCTAACTCTTGATTTAGACTCAGGTCATGATCCCATGGCCAGGGGGATCAAGCCCCGAGTCAGGCTCCCCACTAAGCATGGAGCCTACTTGGGATTCTCTCTCTCCCTCTCTCTCTCTGCCCCTCTCCTGCTTGTGCACATGCTCTCTCTCTCTCTCTCAAAATAAAATAAACATTTAAAAATAAATAAAATTAAATTAAAATAAAATAAAATAATAATAAAATATAATAAAATAAAATAAAATAAAATAAAATAAAATAAAATAAAAATAAAATAAAATTCTGCTTCTTTCTCATTCCGGAAAGAGATAAACCAAAATATTTATATTTGGTTCTGGGAGCAAGCTTCTCCGGGTCTGGCATGGATGGTTCCTGTCCCTCCTGGTGTCCCTCTGTGCCCTGCCCCACAAAGTCTAGCAAGGCAACTAGATTAAAGATGGACCCCGTCTCAGATTCTTCCAACAGGTCCAAGATTTCCCAAAGAGACTGCGCTCTGCGAGGTCTTGGTGGTTGCCATAACAGTATATAAATGATGCCCTTGCAACAAATGTCCAGCGGTCAAATCCCTAAAGAGGTTGCTTCAGTTCAGAACCCACCTCCATATTCACTTCCCGGGAAGAACATCTCAGCCACCTCCCCACCCCCCCCCACCCCCCACCCCCCCCCCCCCCCCCCCCCCTGCTACTTAGCCAGGTCACTTGTGACATGCCCTTGGGTTCCCCTCCTGTCAGCTTTGCTTTGCCCTGGGTGCTCCGCTCTACTGAAACGCATTACATCATCTAGAGGAAAGGGATCTACCATGTCCTGGGCTCCTGTCATGGGCAGGTGTCAAAGTAGAATCTTTATATACTTTTTACCCAATTAATCTCTGACTACAATCAAATAAAGTAGGTTTAGCCTACTCGTAAATCTCCAATTTGCAGATTGAGCATGCGAGTCAGGGGGGTTAAGTAACCTCCCCCCGGTCATAAAGTGAGCCCACAGTTTAGATCTGGAAGTGGGTGGCTCCATCCTGGGTCCATGCTGTCCCCGGGCAGACCAGTCCTCCCTGGTTTCCCCATCCAAGAATTCCCAGTCTAAGCCCTGCTTGCCTCCAGAGACCAGACCAAGGAGGTGGGGTTTCATAGCTGTAATGCCTGGTTGCTAGGGGCACAGTATCAATACAACCGTGCAAACGGTCCCACTCGAACTAAGCTCAGTGACTTCACCTCTTTCCTTTGGGTCACCAAGCTCTCCACTCCTATCCTGTTCCTGCTCCCAGGTCACTGTGCTGGTCCCTGGTCTCTTGCATCTGAGCTCCTTGAATGTTATAACTTCATAACTTGCCCGAGTCCTCAGTTCTTGCAGGACTCAAGCCTCACTTTCCTTCTAGGAGCGCGCGGGTGGGAATCAAGGGCAGCACGCTGTGTCTTCAGGGAGCTCACCTCCTTCTTTACTCCGTCCTGGGGAGAACACAGACTTACTAAATTGCATTCTGCACCCTCGCATCAAATAAGCAGTTTCAAAGTAGAGCCCCAAAAGCCTTCCAGACAAGGGCCTGGTGAGTCCCCACGGCACTGCTGCTTGGCCAAAAATCGGGCCCATCGTGGACATTGTCTTTACTTTTACCAAACTGCTTTGATAGAGCAATGACAGAAGTCATACACTTGGAGGCTTGGGGCTGGTAAGCAACCAGAGAACTGGAATAATAAGAGATGGAATTCAAAACGCAAGCCTCTAGGGGCGCCTGAGTGGCTCAGTCTGTTGGCCATCGACTTGGGCTCAGGTCATGATCTTGAGGTTGTGAGTTCAAGCCCCGCTTCAGGCCCTGTGCTGACAGCTCAGAGCCTGGAGCCTGCTTCGGATTCTGTGTCTCCTTCTCTCTCTACCCTTTCCCTGTTTGCTCTCTCTCTCTCTCTCTCAAAAATAAGTAAACATTTAAAAAATCTTAAAAATATGTATAAATAAATAAAATGCAAGCTTCTAATTCCATGTCCATCCACTATAATAAAACCACCCCCTGGATTGTTGTACTTATATAACAAAACAAAGTACATAAAGTGCCTAGCACATATACAGCCCTCAACAAATGTTAGAGAGGCTTTAAGAGGAGAACTGGTGGCCTTGCTTTATCTCTGAATTTCTTCAATTGCCATTATTATATGGCAGTCACAGAAATATTTATAACTACTATTTATTTTTCTTCATTTTTAATGTTTATTTTTGAGAGAGAGACAGAGCACGAGAAGGGGAGGGGCAGAGAGAGAGAGAGAGAGAGAGGGGGAGACATAAAATCCGAAGCAGGCTCTAGGCTCCAAGCTGTCAGCACAAAGCCTGACGCGGGGCTCAAACCCACGAGCGGTGAGATACAACCTGAGCCGAAGTCGACTGAGCCACCCAGGCGCCCCTATAGCTACTATTTATTGAGTGAGTGCTGACCACCCAGCATTTTGCTCAAAATTTTACCTGCTTTGTCTCATTTAACTTCTAGTTGCCAAAGTCACTCTATAACTATGGGTACTTGTATTCGTGGGTGTGTAGAGATCATCTCATTCAAACATAAATTTGAAGTGGCCTCTAACAAAGATGTCTCGGTCACTGGAGAAATTAGAGTATAAATGAAAAATTTTAAATCATACTCAAGAAATAATTACACCCTAAATCTAGGTAAAATCTGTTATTTTATGTACCTGCTTAGTTAATAAGCCTATATGAAGAATCTACTATGTGCAAAAGAAAGAAAAAAAGAAAGGAAGATGAAAGAAAGAAAGAAAGAAAGAAAGAAAGAAAGAAAGAAAAAGAAAGAAAGGAAAGGAAAGAAAGGAAAAGAAAAGAAAAGAAAAGAAAAGAAAAGAAAAGAAAAGAAAAGAAAGAAAGCCAGATATAGTTAAACTATAAAGCAGGAACTTTAAGTCTTTAATCTTTGACTACAAAGTAATTGGGAGTCCAGAGAAAGTTAGTGTGCTGCCCAAGTCACATAGTGTGGCAGAGATTGGCTGGGAAGAAAGGCTCTCTCCAGGGTAACAAAGGAACTTAACAAATTCAGGATCTGAGCCCAGGCTCCCACGGTTCGCCATGGCGCTGACTGGTTCAAAGGCAGAATCATGGGTGTGGCGACACAAGGAATGCCCCAGATTCTTCGCCCTTCATCTCGGGCTCAGAACGATTTGAATACCTGGCGCCGGGTTCCGGTGTGGATGTGCTCAAAGACCTAGCACTGCCCAGCGATGGCACCGAGGACCTGTGCGTGGCTTTCAGAAGCCACCATTCCCAGTTTCTATATATGTAAAAGAAAGATATAGGCTCTCACTTTTGAGGGCTGCGCTGGGGGCTGTGCATGAAAATCTCTCATAACGGGACCTATTGTTCATAGTCATGGCCATTTGGAGTCTGAGTGGAACGAGGGATCTTACTGTATGAAAGACCACGGAGATTAGTGTCCGGGCTGAGACACGGCACAGTGCTGAATTCAGGTCCCAACACACAGGTGCAGATTCCAGAATTTCTTTGAGGACGATTACATCTCTTGCCAAGGGGTACCCCATCCTGCCATCCCCAGTGTTCAGACTCGGAGCTCATTACTACTGTGTAGAAATACAACTGAAACTTGTGTGTTGATCGTGTATCCTGACACCTTGCTGAATTGCTTATTGGCTCTAATAATTTTTTAGTGGGTTCCTTGGAATTTTCTACATACAAGATCATATCACCTGCAAGTAGATCCCTTTTCTGCTTGGAGGGGCTCGTGTGATTACCATCGGGCCACTCAGGTGCTTCAGGATAATCTTCCTATTTTAAAGACAGCTGGTTAGACATCTTAATTGCACCCTCAGTGTCCCTTCACAGCAGCCCCCAGATTATTTGATTGAATAACCAAGGATGGGAATATGTGAGGACATCTTCAGGATTCTGCCTACCACGAGACTTTAACTGCCCCAGCCCCCAGCCTCTGAAATGTTTCACCCCCAGCTCAGAGAATCTGTACCACTCCCCTCGCTAACACCGCAGCCTGCAACCTTTGTCACGACCGTACCTTCCCTTGACTTACTCAAATGTTCCCTCCTGCATAGGAAAGAAAGTCTGCTGCAACGGGCCTGGAGGGAGCAAAAGACCTCAGAGATGGCGACTATGAAGACCCAGAACTTCGTATGGTAGAGGCATGGCGAACGACAAAAATTTTACCAGCCAGGCCTATAAAGGAATCTGAATATGCAGGTAACATCTGGGGCCTAAAGTCTGAGAATGCACGTCCATGATGCGACGCGGCACAGTAATTAGAGCCGATTCTGAATGAAACAACCCTATGAAAATCCTGCCTCCGTGGCTTCCTAACTGTGGGACCTCGAGCAAGCCTATAGAAACCATTCTCTCTACCTGAAAGTAGTGTTCGTGGTAACAGAACTTACCCTCCAAGCGTTCTTTCGAGTTCTCACCAGGGGCACAGAGTCAGAGCTCTATAGCTATCGGTTGTTATTATCAAGATGCTCTTTTTGAGTCCTGGGAACAATGGATGAGCACAGCAGAGAGAGGGTGGACAGGCAGGGCCGTGGGCGGCATGGGAAGTGTTAACACAGAGCTTGCGTAATGAGCAGCAGCTCGAAAGGGAAGGATTTTGAACTCGGTTGACTCGTTTTGCAGGTAGCCAGCGTAGACGTAGCACCAGGACCTAGCAGCAGAGCTCAGCTTTTTAAGAGTAAGGAAGACATAATTTCCCATCCACCCTTGCGCCTTTCTAACTGGGGCACCGCGGGCGGCCTTCGCAAGCTCTCTGAATCGTGGATATAGCGCAGGGCTGTAAGGGAAAAGAGGAAGCACGTGTGATTTCTGAGGGCCCGGCCCACGGAAAAGAGGCTACAGAAGCTCCTCTGGAAAGAACCACCTTGGAAATAGCGATGAAACGCCTTTTTTTCATCCACTCAACAAGCGATTACCGAGTGTGTATCTGCAGGGTGCAGTTACCGTGTTAGGAAGGATCACGCGACACAAAGACAAAGCATGATCCACACTCTCAGGAAGGTCACAGCCTAGAGGCAGATGCAGAAAGACCAACAGATAAATAGGAAAGGGTGAGGTGTATAATATAGAAAGGAGAAACGAGGGGTGGGTGTTGGTGGGTGGGATCCGGGAAGATTTGCGAAGGTCATGACACAACACAGAGCTCGAAGGGAGAGCAGGAGTTTCCAGGGGCTGAGAGAGTGAAGGATGTTCAAGTCCAGACTCTGGACTTTGGACCACACCTTCCTCCTCCTCGGGCTTCGGTCTCCTAATCTACCCAGTGGAAGAACTTCTTTCCTCATGCCTAGGTCGTAGGCATTCAACACATTTGTCGATGCGCATGTATTTTGTAAATTGCGATGTGCTGAATCTACGTAGGGTATGACTTTGAATTTTTCTCTTTTCACAGATACGCGCTATTTCAAGGATATGATGGACACTCCCTTTTCCTTGGACGCCCAGCCCTCCGTCCCCACAGAGGGCCAACACTGGCACACACGGATGGGGCTGGAAGAAGTGAGTAAAGGCTTGACTGTGTGAACCAAACGTGGGCAGGGCAATTCCTGGCAGCCAGGGGCGTCCCCGTCGCTCATTCCCAAGGCATCTTTCGAGGTGATGAGCAAAGCGAGCTCAGTGAGGTGCAGGGGAACCGGCTCGGACGCCTGCTGAGATCATGGTCCTAGGGAATGAGCACCAAGAAGGGAGGAGAACTTGCACCTGGGAAGGTTTTCTGTGAGGAGTCAGGGTGAGGAATTTTCACAGGCATCACTCATCCCCTGATGCTGGTCCCCTTTTCCAGAAGCAGAGTTTGAAATCAGATCTTGTTAATAATAATATATCATTTTGCCCAGATTGCAGGCTGATGTTGCCTGCTGGTAAGTGAGCGGTAAGAAGTAAGTCAAACATCTCTGAGCCCCTTTGTGACCTCGTGCATTAAACAGGAATAAAAATCCCTACTGCGCTTTACTTCAAAAGTCTGTTTGGAAACCACAAACAAGAAATCCATGAAAAAAAATCCTGTAAATACAAATGCTCTACACACATATATAGAATTTCATTTTTATTATTTTTTTATTAAAATTTTTTTAATGTTTATTTCTGAGACAGAGAGAGACAGAACATGAGTGGGGGAGGGGCAGAGAGAGAGGGAGACCCAGAATCCAAAGCAGGCTCCAGGCTCCGAGCTGTCAGCACAGAGCCAGACGTGGAGCTCGAACTCACAAACCGTGAGATCATGACCTGAGCTGAAGTCAGTCGCTCAACCGACTGAGCCACCCAGGCGCCCCTAGAATTTCATTTTTAATAATGCTTTTGCTAATACTTCTTTCCTTAATGCAGAAATGCATAAAATACAAATGAATCACCCATGGAGTTGCAGGGCAATCAGTCATGGCACCGTGCTAGATTTCATGTCCGTATTCTCTGGGCAGATATATTCCATGCAAGAGAGTCCCTGCGTAGAATATCTGCCTTTTTTCCTTTTCCTATCCAGTTCTGGTTATAAAATAATTTCCCATGTGATAATCAAGTATTAACAGCATAATCTTTAGAGATATATCATACCCCATTATGGGATTTTTAATTATTGTACTTAACCATTGAGTGAAAACATTTTAAAGGCTTTGGTACACATGATGAAATTTCTTTCCTGAAAAATGGTTTCAACTGACCCTCCCAAAAGCCCGATATGAGAATGTGCACCTCACAGGACTCCCACCAAAACTGGCTATTACTTTACTAATCATATTTTAAAGGGACTTCAGTGTTCTGTTCTTTTTTCATTTGTACCGCGTTTATTAGTGAATGCGAGCATGCTTTTAAATATTTATGGCGCATTCTTCCTTGTGCATTATTTGTTCACACTGTCTATCTATTTAACTTGAGGGCTTCTGTTAATATTGATAAGCAAAGGAAAGTACAAATATTACCACGCCATGCCATTTACCCAGAGCACATCCAGTAGACTTTGGGAGAGCAAGAGGAGGGATGAAATATTGAACGCTTCTGCTTTACACAGGCACAAAGCTGAATTTTAATCATTCATTCAACAAATTCATTCAAGAAGCATGTGCTGTGTGTCTGCCACGGACCAGACACAGTGATAACCTCTGGTATGCATTGGTAAATAACCAAAGCCCTGCGCTCATGAAACTTACATACTGGTGGGGGGGGGAGACTGGTAATAAACAAATAAACAAATAATAGGCAATATGTTAAGTAATAGTGCTTTGAAAAAAAAAAAAAAAAATGATTAAAGCAGGGTCAGGGTAGTCAAGGAAGGTGTTCCCGAACAGAGACAAGAATGAATGAATGACACTTAATCCTTAAAATACCCTTGCAAGGTGAGCATTCTAAGCCCCATTCTATCAGCTCCAACTTTTGTGAGCTCTTTGCGCCACTTACCCTCTCGGAGCATTTATTATCTTAGCTATAAAATCTCATCACTATTACGATAGTCCATACAGATCACAGTGTCTAGCATGAAGCTGTCAGTCACTAGATACCAGCTCCTTGAGGGACGGGAAACATTTTGGCCCCCAGCATCTGGCACAGTACCATTTTGTAAGAGGATCCCAAGAGATATTGGTTACATGGAGGAAAATGAATGCACAAATGGATTCTCAATCTTTTGAAGGGAATCTTGAAATATGAGTAGCCGTTTCATAAACAAAGAGACCCAGGCTGGACTTCTGTGCACATGGAACCCCTTTTTCAGCCTGGTCTTCAAAGTTCTCAGGTGAATATTTGCTGCTATCAGCAAGATCTGCCACTGGGGCAGCCGCAAAGAAGCAGTTTGACAGGGAGGAAGACGTTTCAGGCACAAAGCATATTCAGAGAACAGTAAGAATTTTAGAGCAACTGGACCAAGAGCTGACGACACAGATTCTGGTCTGGTTATGAAAGAATGGACAATGTTCACATAAAAAGCTGAGCTTCCCTTTCCCCCAAAAAATCACTGATACATTCCCCTTTATATGTAAGTATGCCTTGATGAGAAGAAAAAATTTGTAAGATAATTCTTGTGGGAGTTTTTAAACCCACTATGCCAGAATTTGAGGCTCCATTCTTATTACCACGTACTTCCTTCATAATATCTTGGTAGCTTTCTGTTACAATACAGATTTCTTCCTTTAGCTACATCACTTCGCAAGTGGAACCATCATCTCCACATATCGAGTCAAGCAAAAGCATGTGAGGAAAAGGATACGGGAGATCAGCACACTTGACCGGGGCGGGGGGAGGGGGGTTGTCTTATAAATTAAGTCAGGACTTGGCCTCAGTTCAGATAAGGAGGGAATTTTACTTCTATAATCAATGCTTGAGTAATCACGTTTTTATGAGAAGCAGATTACATTTTTCATTATAGCCTCATTCTCAAGAATTAATTCTTACTAGTTCTGCACATTTATGTTAAGATTAAACTATCTGTGAAAGGGATCTTCAATAATCCTGACAGAGGCCAGTTCCTAGCTACAACTGTCTTAAACCACTAAGCCGCTGCTCATGCTTCCATTTATTGAGCATTTGCTGTGTACCAAGCACTGTGTTCAACAATGGGGATGCATGAACCAGTGCTCACCATCTAATGGGGGAGGCAGTGGCCCAAACTGGCAGTTCCAACATTCCCAACGTAATGTCAAATGCTAAGACAGAGGTGAGTGTGGTTCAAAGAATCCACAACACTTAGCCCAGCTAGAGGCTTTTGAGAAGCCTTCTGGAGGAAGCAACGCACAGCAGTATTTGACACATTGCATGGTCATCAGTGGTTCTCATCAGGGACCATTCTGTCCCCTAGGGAACACCAGGCAGTGTCCAGGGACAGGTAGGTTGTCCAGACGGGAGGAATGCTACTGACATCTAATGGTAGAGAACAGGGATCTGCTAAGCATCCTACATTACATAGGAATTACCCACAGCAAGGGATTATCCAGCGCCAGCTCTCAATGGTGCTGAAGTTGGGAAATCCATGTTATAATTAAACCTGTGATATAATACGTTATAATATGTTGTGAACTCACACCTATGTGCGTGGATGAGTCCTTTAGAACCTTTTTTCCTCTTTTTCCCTCATAATCTAGCATCGATGCAGGTTTATAGTAGGCACTAATACATACTTATCTGATAGGAAAATGGGAGTAGCCCCTAGGGAGGGGCAGAAAATATTCCTGGCCCTGGAATCCTATACTAATTCCATCAGAGGGCACTCACTGCTGGGGGAGATGCAAGGCAAAGAAACCGTCTCGTGCAAAGTGGATCGAAATGTCCAAAGACACAAAATTAATTTGGCCACCAAAGGGAGAAATTGCAGGAATACTAAGGAAGCCCCTTCCGTAAGACCAGAAGCACGCAGGGCCACCTAAGACAGAGACAACAGAGAACCTCTCCCATACCCATGACCTGGCTAGCAATGGCAAGTGGGCAAAAGTATTGAGAGACCCCCTCTGTAAGGCAGGCATGCAGGGGAGATTGAAAGCTGAGGGTGCAACGCTGAAAAACCCACTCAGAACCTGAGCCACCACAGGGTGACCCTGAAGGAATAGGAAGCTTATGGATGATGGAGAGAAGGAGGCCATATCGATAGCAAAACCCAAATGACACTCAGCTCTTACTACACTGGGCAGCAGAAGAACCACACACTTTCCAGGCATATACTGTGGTTCAGCGTTGCACGGAGGAAAAGTAGACATTGAATATCAGAGGGTAAGAAGTAACAGGGGATTCGATGAGCCTTCCCCCACCCCATCCACCTTGGCTACCTCAACTTGATGCCAAAAGAAAGTAACACTAATACCCTGTATTAGTCAGGTTCCTCTAGAAACATAGGACATAGTAGACAGATGATGATGATGATTGATAGATAGATAGATAGATAGATAGATGATAGAAAGATAGAGACAGATATAGATAGATGATAGATGATAGAAAGATAGCAATAGATATAGATACATGATAGATAGATAGATAGATGGATAGATAGATGATAAGTAGATGATAGAAAGATAGAGATAGATATAGATAGATGATAGATGATAGATAGATAGATAGATAGATAATAGATAGATGATAGAAAGGTAGAGATAGATATACATAGATGATAGATAGATAGATAATAGATGATAGAAAGGAAGAGATAGAGATAGATAGATAGATAGATAGATAGATAGATAGATAGATAGAGATAACAGACAAAGACTAGACATAAAGTAGTGATTATGGAGGCTCAGTCCCATTATCTGCCTTCTGAAAGCTAGAGCTCCAGAAAAGCCAGTGGTATAAGTTCTAGTCTGAGTTCAAGGCCTGAGAACCAAGAGAACCAATGATGTAAATATCAGTCTAGGGCAGAAGACCAATATCTCAGCTCAACACTCAGGTACAAAGACAAAATTCTCCTTCCTTCTGCCTTTTTATTCTATCCAGGCCCCAACTGATTAACTGATGCGCACCCACATTGGGCAGGGCAATCTGCCTCAGTCTGCTGACTCAAATGGTAATCTTATCCGGAAACACTTTCACAGACACACCCGGAAATACTGTTTAACCAGTTATCTGGGCACCCTGTGGCCCTGTCAAGTTGCCACATATTATTAACCATCATAGACCCCACTACTGACCTGGGCTTCAAGGCTTTCAAAACACTGGGCATAATTATATTTTCATTTTTCCCTTCCTCACCCTCATGTCTAGCTGTTGTAGAGCCCTTAATGGTTCACCAAAGCCTTTAAAATTTTTACTAATGAAAGCTAACAACTATTTAACTATCTTTGAAAAGCTAGCAATTATTAAGCTTTTATTGGTGCCATCTTCTGTTCCGGGCACATTGCATGGGGTGTCTCACGTAATCGTCCCATCCTCGTCAGGTATCAGTGCTTTGGTTACCTTAATTTCACAGATGAGGAAACTGAGGCTCAGAAGGTCAAGTGACTTGCCACGTCCTCACAGCCAGCATATGATGAAGGCGAAATCCCAGTACGGACATCCACACAAAGCCACGCTCGCATCTGCTTGCTTGATCCCTTTCATAATAAGGCTAATGCCTTTCCACAGCTTCACGGCAACAAGAGGCAGGATTGGATCTCAAACCCAAGTATTTTTAGGCCAGATACCACCTGAGGCCACTACACTGGTCACGGGCACAGCGGTACACATATTTACACGCATTTACATGTATTACCCTGTACATATGGTGATCTCTAAGAATGGTGAATCCAGGAACTTACGCCTTGACCCTATGGGAATCTACACATCTGGCAACACATTAGATGCTATCTTAGCCACAACTGAAGAGATAATGGTGCCATGTTGCCTTCTACAGGTGAACAAACAAATTTCCAAGGATTCCAGAAGCCAACATGTTAAAGGTAAGGTCAAGTCACGAAGTTTGAAACACAAGCATATTTCTTTGCTCCCAAGTTCCTCTTGCGTTTTGCTGGTGGTCACAGGTTAGCTTCAACAACGTGATCCATCGGACCATCCTTCATGAAATAACTAATTTCAGAAAGACCCTCACCCACCTGACGCCTTTTTACCGCCATACCTGATTGATGAAGAAATTGATTGTGCAAATTCATATTCCGTGGTTGTGCGGTCTCAGGAAGGAATTGCCTTGAAACATATGGGTTGCATTAAATATATAACTAAGTTATTTCTCCAAGCATATCCCCAGTAAAATCACAAGCTAGAAATCTAATTTTAAAACGTTGATTAATTCATATGAAAACAGATTTTAAAGCTTTAGGCAAAGCAACTCAATTTGGAGATGAAGACACAGGTAGGAAGCTGAAAGGAAATCATCAATTTCAGCAGTGCCGGAAGCACACATGGAGAACAGCCAAAGAAATTTAATTGGATCATACACATTATAGCTTCTCTCATCATTTTCCCTATGCCTCTGTCTTCTCTCACAATGTCCAACTGGGAACGAAGACAATCCCATGATTTACACTTCCCAGTACTTGAGAGGTACCAAACTCATCTTTTGCGTGTCTAATGCTATATTCTCTAACATATTATTAACATCACAGTCGCTTTCATGGGAAGGTGTAACAGTTAGGGTCCCAACAGGAAACAGATGGCACACCCAAATGAGGATGATTGAAGTAAGTTTATTTACAAAGGAACTATTTACTGAGGTGCATGGGGTATAGGGGATGATGTGGGAACTGGGGCTAATCGCAGGGGCATTGTCACCATCCCTAGGCCCAGAGGGATGAGAGGACAGTTACAGAAAAGCAGAAGAAGGCCACCTTGAGAGGAGCAGTGACCATCAGCTGAGGGACACCACCGGCCCAACTGAGCCTCGTGGGAGGGAATTTAAAGGAACACATGCCCAACCTCCCTCTCCCTGAATTCCTGTGGGGACTTTCCAATGGCTGAACCCAACCAGAAACAGAGGGCAGGGCAGCCGACATGTGATCGATGCTGGTTGGTCCCCAAGGATGGAGGTGAAGTGGGCAGGATAGAGAAGGAAGAGGGTGGATGGGCACAGAGAAAATACCCACAACAGGAAGCGTGGGGAAAGGAGCCACCGAAGTAGCAAAAACACAGGCTCTGCCCCTCCCTTGCTGTGTGGCCTTAAGTAAGTCACCTAACCTTTCTGGGTCCGACTACCCTCCTCTTTAAAATGTGAAGTGGGCAGAAGTTTCATGACCATCCAATTCAGTAGCATTAACGGAGGCGGGAAACAATAGCTGTTCCCTAGTCCTTCTCTCCTCTCCATCCTGCACAGCCTGACAGACGCCTTTCAGTCCTACACTCCCACAACATAAGAGCTTCCACATCAGTGCCTCCTTAGTCCTTAAAAACGTCAGGACCTTCAACGTGCACAGCACTTGATTCAGAGCTCTTCTCCTTGAACTGATGTATTTCAGTCCCTAGAGACAGCAGGCGAATTGTGTGGACAAAGTATTCTCACACCTCTTGACAGAGAAAGGGACCAGAGCACACAGGGCTCCCGGATCAGACCGTAATCATTTGCTATACAAACGTTCCACTTTGCACTAGACGCTTCATAGGCGTTACTGAGAAATGAGTCCTGGGGAGAGAGCAAAGAAATAGACCTCAAAATTCCTTTCTTGGTTACAGTTCACTAGAGACATCCAACTTCACTTCTGTGATGGCAGAACCTTCTTTGGCCATTATTCCAAACATCAACAGGTCTGTTTGCCTATGAACACGCTTTGAACCTCCATTGCGACAAGTGGGTTGCGGGGAGCATTTGTCCCCATGCCACCAAGCAGTTCTCAGGCACCGGTGGGGTCTCTGACTCAACCCAAGAGGCACCACCACCCAGAGGCAGCATCAGATTCCACAAGTTAGGGGCTCGGGCCTGCGAGACCACCCCGACTTCAGATGCCAGTCACAAGCCCAGGTTGTCACCTATGCTCCCCACAGACCAGCAATAGACTGGAGGTTCCGATGACCCCCGCCTTCTTAAGTTGCATTAATTTGCTAGAGAGGCTCATGGAACTCAGAGCAACATTTTACTCAGTAGATTACAGTCTGTAACAAAGGGACATGAGTCAGTGACAGCCAGATAAAAGACATGTACAGGATACGACATGTGGGAGGGCATGTGGTGCTGCCATGGGTTTATCTCCAACCCAAAAGTTCTCCGAACCCCATCCTTTTCGGTTTTTTGTGGGGGCTTCATGACATTGGCATGATTGACCAATCACTAGGCATTGGTGAGTGAACTCAGACTCAGTCTCCTCCCCCCTTCCTGCGGTGGGCGTGGGAGGTACTGAAAGTTCCAGCCCTCAAGTCACATGGTGGGCTACCCTCCGGAACCATCTTCGGGGCAGTCCAAGAGTCACCTCCTTAACATAAGGAAAGAAACCTTACTAGAGTTCTCAGAACTTAGGAAATTCCAAGGGATTTATGCGCTCTGTGCCAGAATCCTGGGGACAAGGACCAAATACATATTTCTAATGATAATATCATAATACTGCGGGGTGCGTGGTGGCTCAGTTGGTTCGGGGTCTGACTCCTGATTTTGGCTCAGGTCGTGATCTCATAGTTTGTGATATGGAGTCCCGCATTGGACTCCACCCGACGGTTTCGAGCCTGCTTGGGATTCTCTCTCTCTCCCTCTCTCTCTGCCCCTCCCCAGAGCTTGTGCATGCACTCTCTTTCTCTCTCTCAAACAAACGTTTTTATTTTTTCTTTTTTAACATTTATTTATTTTTGAGAGACAGAGAGAGACAGAGTGTGAGCAGGGGAGGGGCAGAGAGAGAAGGAGACACAGAATCCGAAGCAAGCTCCAGGCTCTGAGCTGCCAGCACAGAGCCCGACGTGGGGCTCCAACCCACGAACCGTGAGATCGTGACCTGAGCTGAAGTCGGACGCTTAACCGACTGAGCCACCCAGGCGCCCCTCAAACAAACGTTATTTTTTTTTTAAATCACACTATTGCAACCACCCATGCATATATTTATCTATACTTGGCCTGAGCTCCCAAAGATATTGGGGGGTAGTTAACAAAAACTTACATAGTAAAAAAGAATTTAATAAAAATAAAATCCTAGGGAAAAATCTAGGTAGTCTATAACGCGAAGATAAAGATAAAATCCAGGAGGCACCTGGGTGGCCCAATTGGCTGAGCGTCCATCTTTGGCTCAGGTCATGATCTCCCGGTTCATGGGTTCGAGCCCCACATCAGGCTCTCTGTCGTCAGCACACAGCCGGCTTCAGATCCTCTGTCCCCTTCTCTCTCTCTTTGCGCCTCCCCCCTCGAGCTCTCTCTCTCTCTCTCTCTCAAAAATTGAAAAAAAAGATAAAATTCAGTATCCTCAGGTACACATCACAGCATTCTATTAAAATTAAACCACCGGCTTGCCTCTCAGCTCTCTGGGAGTCTAAGCAAAAAAGGGGCTCATGCTTCTTTATGTGATATTAATTGACCACAATAGAAAAGCAAACTGATTTCTAAGAAAACACAATAAGGACATCACTTTCAGACTTATGTCAGTGCTGTCAATTTTATAGGGAAAGGAGGCTGACTTACGGGGACCGTGGCTGCAAAAATAGGACAAATTTTGGAAAGGAGACCCCCGCGTGGACTGCATACAGGACGTCAGGGAAAGCAGAGCTCCCAGACTTGAGGCGTATAGGGACAAGGGGGGAGATTCCGTGGAAAACTTCTCCAGGTAGAGTTATTCCCTTCACATCCTCTTTTCCTTCACGTCCCTAATGGATGGCTCTCCACTACCACACCGAGCTCTACGGACCCCAAAACGCCCAGAGGGATGAAATTCATGTGAATGCCCCCCAGTTTTAGGATCAGACACCTTGCTGGAGAATGCTTGAATGATTTATGTGTTTGTTGCAAAATTCTGTATCTTTGATGCAAACACACTCTCAGATAATTTATTCATTCTCACAAAATGTCACAGAAAAAACATATCGGGTGATTCAGCAATGACAGAATTTTATGGTGATATTTTTCATCAAGTTGAGCAGTTATAGATTTATGTTAATGTACATCTCATGTCATTTTTCTTGCAATCGTATTCTGACATTATCTGGAAACTGTCAGATTTCAAGACCTTATCTTCCCTGAAGCTTGGATTTTTTTTTTTTCATTCCTAAAAATGGGTAAAAGTTTATTTGGGGGCAAGTCTTTTATAGTATATAGTAGGATAGCTTGTTTCTGATGAACCATTAGCACTCGCCACGAAGCCAGGAGAAAACATCTTCTTTTCTGAGTAGGATGGCTATAATGTTCGAATACAGTGTGGTTTAGCTTCTTAATGCCGAGAATAAAGGACATTAAAGTGAATTTCTCTTTGCCTCAGATGTGAGCCAAGCACAGACTGTAAACCAATTTTCTTTGAGGTGACAAGCATACCATATGCAAGAATGAATTTGAAACGAAATACAATAAGCTATCCAAGAAAAGAAAGAGAATTATTCACAGGTGACTGCACTTGTATATCCATAAACACGAGCTTGGTCGCAAAGAGGCAAAATAGAATTCCACATAATGCCATCAGAAGACCTTTCTTCTCGTTTGCTTTTAGAGGAATTTAGAAGCCAACGAAATTAGAATCAGAGATGAGTTTAGAGTTAATCTGGTTCAACTCCCTCATTTTTTTTTATTTTTCAAAAAAAATTTTTAATGTTTATTTATTTTTGAGAGAGAGACAGAGTGTGAGCAGGGGAGGGGCAGAGAGAGAGCGAGACACAGAATCCGAAGCAGGCTCCAGGCTCCCAGCTGTCAGCACAGAGCCCGACGCGGGGTTCGAACTCACAGATCACGAGTCGGACGCTCAACCGACTGAGCCACTCAAGCAATCCTCAACACCCTAATTTTAGACAAGGAAGTCTAGCAAGAGAGGTGGCTCGGTCAAGGTCAGAGAGGTCAGAGTCCAGACCAGAACCCAGGGTTTTGTCAACTATGGCAATGTTTTCAGGATTTTGCTGTATTTGCTAGTATCCAAACCCCATTCTGCAAACACCCCTTCCTGTGCGGTTTTATCCCACTCATCCAAACTAGGCAAGGTTTAGTGCTGGACACGAATTGATGGGCGATACTGCCCCCTAGTGGCAGAACACGGCAACACAAACCATGGCCAAAATGATGGAGTTTGGCGTCCTGCAGATCGTATTTTTAACAAAAATAACAAGCCGTAGGCCAGAGAGAGGATCAGAAATAAATTTAAGATTATTCTCCTATCGTTTTAGATTTAAATTTATTTCAGACACAACCCATGGATCAAAAGCAACGGAAGCATTGATTGATTCGATGCTCAGTTCACAGTTATTATAAATTTGTTACAAATGTTATAAATCTTATAAAAATCCCTCAGTAATGGGACTACAGGAAAGTGTTTTATCTCCCCATCACACACAGAAAATAATAAGGTTAGGAGGAAAGGAAGGGCAGCTGATAAGTGTTTAACAAATACAGTTTTCTGAGAGAGAAATATAAGGTAGCCACAAATAAAGGAATTGAAAACAAGGGAGTCACAACACTGTGTGTAAACTGCCACAGTAGAAGGTCACTTTGTTTAAAATTACTTGTTCCAGGGCACTGAATAGCATAAGACCTCAGACCATGAGGAGCCCAACAGTCTGGCGCAGCCAACACTAAGTGTTCTGGGAACTCAACAGAGTGCATCCTTAATTCTGCCCCGGGGGGAAGAATCGTGTCTCCAGGGAGCAAGGGACACTGGACTGAGGAGGGAGACAGAGACCTCAGGGCAAATTAAACATGAGTTTTGATGCTCAGAAGTAGCTGAAACGTGGTTGCCTAAATGTGGGTCCTGGGGACACTGAGCCCTGGATTCACATCCTAATCGTTTTCCAAATAAGAAAACTCCAAGGAACTTAACCTCTCCACGTTCTTCCCCATTTCTATAAAACGGAGGAAATGCCAGCTACATCATAAGACATCTGTCTGTTTGAAAGGTGAGAACCAGGGAAAAATCTAGAGCACAGGCATTGACCCGCGGTGGACCCTCCACAAAGGGCTACTGCACCGAACTGATTCGCAGGGTTCTGGGCTCCCTCTGACTCCGCCTTTCTCCCTGGGTGTCTTCCTGACCCTAAGCTAAAACCATCTCATATTGCATCCAGGCTCGTGTTTAGCCTACAAAATAAATATCGTAGGTGAATACAAAAACAGGCTAGTCTCCTCAATCACAGAGATCAAAGTTTACTAAATCACACACCTAGCACCGTGCTGGGCACATAGTGGATGTATAGTCAATATTTATTAAGTCTAAAATTTAGCCCATTTTTATAGGGCATTAAATCAGCATTGCCAGGTGTCACTGGACCACAGAGCTGTCAGCACAGAAAGGAGCCTGTGACCCTCAGTTGCACGCTCCCACCAGGGGGGGGCTTATGGAGAGGCGAGTCGAGAGTCCTGGCTTGCTTGCTTCTGGCCCCATCTCTCTCTCTGCTTCTAAATTTTTTTTTTTAATGTTTATTTATTTTTGAGAGAGAGAGACAAAGCATGGGGGGGGGGGGGGGAGGGGTAGGGACAGAGAGAGAGGGAGACACAGAATCGGAAGCAAGCTCCAGGCTCTGAGCTGTCAGCACAGACCCGACGCGGGGCTCAAACCCACGAACCGCGAGATCATGACCTGAGCCAAAGTCGGACGCCCAACCGACTGAGCCACCCAGGTGCCCCTCTCTCTGTTTCTAAATCTCAGCAAATGACAGTCCCTCCCTGGGCCTCAATATCCCATTGGTAGAATTAGCAGAACACAATGGTCTCCAGCATTTTGTGAATCTATGGGTGTTGTTAATACACATAAACCCACCCACCCCCGCTGCCCACCTCATCCCCTGAAGACTTAATCCCCCACATGCCCTGTCTGACATCCCTCCCTCCATTCCCTGAGATCCCCAGGTCAACAGAGAAGACCTCTCTCCAGGCCTGTTTTGGCAAGGTGCTTCTATCCCACATCCACCACCAACCCCAACATGCAATTGTCAAAACCCACGTTCAAGGGCCTGTTGATGCACATGCTCTTAAAAATTGTCCTTTCTGGTCTCATTTGAGCAGTGGTTAAAGAAGTTACATCCCTCTCGTATCGGCGGTTTTGCCAACCTTAACGTCTCCCTGCCCAGCCCAGGGAATGGTGTCAGTAATTTGCTATTAGAACTAATTTCTGAACGTTTCAACGAACTGGGAGAGGTTTCTCAAACAGGCCTCGTCAAATATGCATTAGCCACTTGCATCACAAGTTGTTTCTTCAGCCTCTTCCATAATTAATCACCAGGACTTGCAATCCTAATGGTTCACGCTCATGTATCATAAGACTCCTAGACATAATAAGTACTGTGACTGAGGCCAGGTTTCATCCAGTTTTGCCCAGAGCCTATTTCTCTAATGACAGAACGTTACACTCCTGGTCTATTTCCGAAGCGTTGATCTTCATGATCATATTTCATAGATAAAGGGGATAAATGGTATCTATTTGACACAAGTCGAATGGCAGCTAAGTGAAAAACAAGCATTATTTTATCTAATAATAAAAGAATGGTTACCTTTATTATTAAGGGGTAATTCTGACCACATCCAAGGAACTCTGCTTCATGAGCTGTGTTCTACAGACATGGAACCCGAGGCCCACAGCATTTGAATAATTTGCCCAAGGTCACTCAGTAAGTGGCAAAGGAGGGATTAGATCCCAACCTGAATGATTTCAAAGATACCGTTTGTTGCCACGCTGTTGTGTCATTGTCCCTTCCATCAAGAAACACATTCTTGGGGGGATGCCTGGGTGGCTCAGTCGGTTAAGCATCCGACTTCGGCTCAGGTCATGATCTCGGGGTCCGGGAGTTCGAGCCCTGCATCAGGCTCTGTGCCGACAGCTCAGAGCCTGGAGCCTGTTTCAGATTCTGTGTCTCCTTCTCTCTCTGCCCCTCCCCCGTTCATGTTCTGTCTCTCCCTGTCTCAAAAATAAATAAACATTAAAAAATTTTTTTTTTAAAAAAAGAAACACATTCTTGGGGGACACCTGGGTGGCTCAGTCGGTTGGGAGTCCGACTTCAGCTCAGGTCATGATCTCACAGTTCGTGGGTTTGATCCCCGCATCAGGCTCTGTGCTGACAGCTCAGAGCCTGGAGCCTGCTTTGGATTCTGTGTCTCCTTCTCTCTGCCCTTCCCCTGCTTACGCTCTGTCTCTCTCTCTCTCAAAAATAAAAAATAAACATTCAAAATAAAATTTAAAGAAACACATTCTTGGATCCTACATATCTTTGTCCCCCCCCCCCCCACGTTTAAGTCACAGATAAGGATACCAAAGCCCAGAGAGGCCAAACAATTTGTATTAAGTCACTCAGCTAATTAATAGCAGTGCCACGAGCAGTGGTAAACGTCTAACAACCAGATCTCTGATAAAAAAAAAAATGTATGAGAGAAATTCTTGGAGGGTTGACACTATCCTACTTCTGGATGTACTGTAAGGCTCCAGGAATCAGGACAGTGCAGCATTAGCGAAAGAATACACAAATGGATCAGTGGAACAGAATGGAGAGCCCAGAAACTGGCCCACATATCGTCAGCTCATCTGTGACAATCTGAGGAAGCAAAGATTGTCTTTCCAACAAATAGTGCTCGAACACCTGGACGTCCTCGGGCAAAATCACCATCATCACCATCAACTAGACACAGACCTTAAACCCTTTACAAAAATTAACTCAAAAAAGGATCAGAGACCTAAATTAAAAATCAAAACTATAGGGGTGCCTGGATGGCTCAGTCGGTTGAGCGTCCCGGACACTTCAGCTCAGGCCAGGATCTCACGGTCCATGAGTTCGAGCCCCGTTTCAGGCTCCCTGCTGTCAGCCCGGAGGCTATTTTGGATCGTCCGTCTCCCTCTCGCTCTCTGCACCTCCCCCACTCCTGTGCTCACTCTCTCTCTCCCTCTCAAAAATAAGTAAACAGAAAAATCAAAACCATAAACCTCTCCTAGAAGATAACACAGGAGAAAACCTGTATAGTGATGCCTTTCTAGGTACAACACCAAAGGCGTGACGCGTGAAAGAAATCACTGATGAGCCGGACATCTTGAAAATTACAAACTTCTGCTCTAGGAAAGACAGTATCCAGAGAAGAAGGAGACGAGTCACAGACTGAGAGAAGATATCTGCAAAAGACCCACCTGGTAAGGGGCTGTTGTCCAAAATACACAAAGAGCTCAAATACACAAATACAAATACACAAAATACAAATACACAAAAAAACTCAACAAGAAGAAAACCAACAGTCCAATTAAAAAAAAAAAAAAAAATGGGCCACAGACCTCAACATCACGTCACCAAAGAAGATACACAGACGGCCAAGAAGCGTATGGAAAGATGTTGCACATCAGACCTCGTCGGGGGAATACAAATGAAAACAGCAAGGATGCCCACTATACACTCTACTGTAAGCGTGGCCCAAACCCGGAACACCGACAACACCAAATGCTGACGGGGACGTGGAACAAAACGAGCTCTCAAATATTGCTGGTGAACAGGCAAAATGGCACGGCCACTTGGAAGGCAGTTTGGCAGCCTCTGATACAACTGAAGCGTACCTTAAATAATTCATTTTGTAATAATGGCGGTGTGTAACAACTGCGTTGCAAAATTCCCGAAAACGTAGCAACGAGCCCTCGTGAGCTGGTACGGGCTGCTCCAAGGCACCCCAGGCAGGTCTTGTGATTCTTCCCCAGGATGCTTCGCTCTGATTTCACAGAACCCTGCAACGTTGACCGTTTCTCCACGATTGCTCCCTAACAGATGACGGAGGTAGCAGTCAAAGCCGGTCCATCAGATTCCGCAGCCGTGCTGTGCTCCCCTCACCACCTTACCTCCGAAGCAACAGTAAGTTTTGCAGCGGAAGTGCAACCTATCTCGTTGCAGACCTAAGAGCGAATGAGGACACTCTCCGGGCAGATGCTGCTAGTTACCCATATGGCCACCAGATGGCGAGCACGGCAGCCTCCTCCCAGCGAAACCCACTGTATTGAATTTCAAGAAGGGAAGGACCTTGGAGAGAACAACCGTGACTTCTTCGGAGACAGATAGGGAGCTTTTCCTGGCATTGGAGAATATGTCCTAGCATTGGAGAAGATCTGTGTACTTCATAAGGAGAACGAACTGCTCTTTGCCCTCTAATTTTCCATCGCACAATAATGCTTGTAACTGGGTTTGCATTAAAAGCCACGTGCTTGAAGCGCATTACCCCATTCATTCCACGCCCGAATCCCAGGGAAGTGGGAGGAGCCATCTCTCGCTTTTCCAGATGAGGAGGCGCAGCCGCTCCTCGGTCCATTGGCTCGTTGCATAAATATTTATCGAGCACCTGCCGCGATGCTGCCCAGAATAAGCAGCAGGATCAATATTCAAACTCCAGAGACCCAGCTCCCACATCTCACCTTCTTCCCTTATCCCAAATGCTTGAGTTGTTATCACTTTATTAAATAACCCTCCCCCCCCCCCAAACAAAGCTGGTTGGATTTTATGAATTATCAGGAAAGCCGCATCACCGTGTGACATAGCACTTTGCTGATTTGATGCAGGTTTCTCGCTTGTAGAATCCCTGAAATTCACTCTCACCCGCTGGTTTGCAGGGATCCAGTTATCTAAGCAACAAACAAGTGAAGCTTGACTGTGTAGACGATTACTAACTAATAGGCATATTTGATACGGTCGAGATCTCCGCTGCTGTTACCGTTGGTGCCATATACAAAAGTTTTGAAGTGAGGGGGGGAAACTAAGGGATGCCGGAGAAAATGTGATATGATAAGAAGACACAGGACACATGAACAGTGCATACAAAAGAGGCACTGTGTTTAAGACAAAGCTCTTACCACAGCCTACATGATGGCAGGTGATCTGGGCACTCCCCTACCTCTGCAGTCACCACTCACACTCTACCTCCCTCTTGTGTTCATCTCACCACAGGGCCTTTGCACTTGCTGTTTCCTATGTCAGGAAACTCTTGCCCGCATAGTCATGTGATGTGCTTCCTTACTTTCCTCGGGCCTCTGTTTCCTCATCACCTAACCAGAGAGGCTTTCTGGGATCTGTTTTTAAAAAGGTCACCCCATACCCTATCTCTTTTGCGTGACACATGGGGAGCCCTTCATGCTCCTGCTTTCTCCATGCCCCTGCTTTTCCCCCTCACTCTGTCACATTTCTTTGAGGCACTTTTGTCATCACCTGTCATTGTCATCATGTACTTTTGTTTATTTGTTTTCTATCTTCTGCCACTGAAGTGTAAGTTACATGGGAGTAACAACTTTTATTCTGGCATTATATTCCCCAACACCTGCATCAATAAGTATATCAAAAATGAATCCATGCTGGACAAATACTATGTGCTCAATAATAAGCAATGAATAAGAGGAGGATAGATGTCCTTTACAAAGCCCATGGACACTGAAGCAAATGGGATAGATACCTCTGAAACGATAAATGGACAGTTTCTACCGAATCCCAGATACTCTGTCTCTTTAGTGAATTTTTTTTCCAGTAAATTGAATTGATCCCCCAAAGATATAGTGATAGCTGTGAAGAAAGGCCTCTTAGGGAGCCAACATCCAGCTTATAGGCAAAGGCAATAAGAACAGCGAGATGGTCCACCAGCGAGCTCCAAAAGCAAAGCCAACGCGCCATAAAGCGAGGGGAAGTTAATCTTACATTTTTAAAAAAATTTTTTTTAACGTTTATTTATTTTTGAGACAGAGAGAGACAGAGCATGAACGGGAGAGGGTCAGAGAGAGGGAGACACAGAATCTCAAACAGGTTCCAGGCTCTGAGCTGTCAGCACAGAGCCCAACGCGGGGCTCGAACTCACGGACGTGAGATCGTGACCTGAGCTGAAGTCGGCCGCTTAACCGACTGAGCCACCCAGGTGCCCCAATCTTACATTTTTTGACTTGGCGCCTTAAGAGGGCATCATGTGGTCCAAGCTTTTGGGAAACATCATTGAAATAGCCAAAGATCGAACATTAACCAGATTGCTGCTGTTGTTGAAATCCGTCCTGGATCTTATTTTGTTTTTATGATGCCAAGAACATCGATGATTCCTGTTTGCCATCCGTGTTTGAATTTGTGCGGAGAAATCTAGTCTATCTCTTTAAAAAGTATTTTCCCAACACAAAAATAAGATACAAAGACTAATAATTAGGCCCAATTGAGTAATTCTTTTAGACCTGGAGGAGCCCTATGAAATCATCCAGACAAGCATTTGTTGTGTCGTGTTGTGTTGTGTTGTGTTCTTCTGGGCCAGCTGGACCTTTCCCCAAAAGAAATCTGGAAGGAGATCAAAATGGAGCCCTCTGTGATGTGGGACATGGGAGGAGGAGCCAGAAACCAGTCCCCCAGCCCTCCTAACTCCCCAGGAGGAGCTGAGGGTGCCCTTCCGAGCCTGGTTAAAAACCACTCATCCAGTCCGGCTTCACTGTCTCACACACAAGGAAACAAAGCTCAGTGAGAACAGTAATCCACCGAGGTGGAAGTCACCTATGACAGGAGCCACACTTTCTCGTCAGTTCCTCCCACCGCCATATAAACATCTCTGACGTCACCTCCATTTTTACAGATCAGTAAACGTTGCTTTCTCAAGGAGGCTTTTTCTGACATGCCAGACTTAAGTCTCCCATGTTTCCCTTTAATACCATGACCTCTCTGAGATTCTCATCCCATTTTCAATACTGTTTTCTTTTTAAGTTTATGTATTTATTTTGAGAGACAGAGAAAGAGCGCGAGTAGGGGGAGGGAAAGAGAGAGAAGGAGAGAGAAAATCCCAAGCAGGTTCCATGCTGTCAGCCTGGAACCCGACACGGGGCTCGATCTCAAGAACCATGAGATCACGACCTCAGCCAAAATCGAGAGTTGATCGCTTGGTGCACCTGGGTGGCTCTGTAGGCTAAGGTCAAACTCTCGATCGTGGCTCGGGTCATGATCTCACAGTCTGTGAGATCGAGCCCCGCACACCCTCCTGCTGACAATGTGGAGCCTGCTTGGGATTCTCTCTCTCCCTTTTTCTTTCCCCCTCCCCCACCAAAAATAAATAAACTTCAAAAAAAAAAAAAGAGTCCTTTAACCAACTGGGCCACCAGGCACCCCAATAGTGTTTTCAATCCACATCTACCCTCTTAAGTATAAACTCTGTGGCGACAGGGACAGGGTCTCACCCTCCTCGTTATATCCCCAGAGCCTAGAACTTGGTCTGTGAGCCGGCCAAGCATAAGCACCTTCAAGGGAAGGGCCGTGCTGTCTTCTTAGCCCCAGTGCCTGGTTCTACGCTGAGCTCGAGGTAGCAGCATCTCAGTGATTCTCTTGGACATGAACTGCATCGTGGAACTAAAACTACCTGGAAGTCTGGAAAAGCGTTCCCAGGCTTCATTCAGGCTTTCCTAGGCTGGGGTGGTCTTGACCAACTGTCCTTACTTTTGTCTACAATAAAAGTTGGATTTTGGAGCTTGAGGAAACTCTGCCATCTGGAAGATTCTATGATGCTATTCTCCTCTGCTCAGAAATGTCCAGTGAAGGTGTTAGGCAGGCATTTGAAATAATAAAATAACTATATAGTTATATAAGAATGTTAATTCTTTTTTTTTAATGTTTATTGTTGAGAGAGAGCGCTCTAGCAGGGGAAGGGCAGAGAGAGAGGGGGAGACACATAATCCGAAGCAGGTTCCAGGGTTTGAGCTATCCACACAGAGCCCCATGTGGGGCTTGAACCCACGAACGGTGAGATCACGACCTGAGCCTAAGTCGGACGCTTAACCGACTGAACCACCCAAGCGCCCCTATGAATGCTAATTCTAATCAAGAATTAGTGGTTAAGGGGCACCGGGGTGGCTCAGTCAGTTAAGCATCGAACTCTTGATTTCTGCTCAGGTCTCAAGGTTTGTGAGTTCCAGCCCTGCCTCACACTCTGCTCTGGTAGCCTGCTTGGGATTCTTTCTCCCTCTCTCTCTCTCTGCCTCTCTCTCTCTCTCTCTCTTTCTCTCAAAAAAGAAAAAAGAATTTGTGGTTAAGAGGGGATCTTGTGAGTCATGCCACATACAATGAACTCTTTACCATTTACAGGATGACTGAAGGGTAACTTCCCACGCCCTGTCTTTTCACTTCTAGAACAAAGGCAGGGATTTAATGAGATCACTAAGATATTTAGCCTGGTGCTGATACCTATTAAGACCTCAACAGACCTGAATTGACATTATCATCGAGATTATTCATTTATTTATTTTTTTATGATGCTTATATATTTTCTTATTTTTAATTTAGGGAAGTTTTTTTTTAATTTTTTATATTAAATATAATTTATTGTCAAATTGGTTTCCATACGACACCCAGTGCTCATCCCAACAGGTGCCCTCCTCCCTGCCCATCACCCCCCTTTCCCCTCTCCCCCACCCTCCATCAACCCTCAGTTTGTTCTCAGTCCTTAAGAGTCTCTTATGGTTTGGCTCCCGCCCTCTCTGTTTGTAACTATTTTCCCCCTCCCCCTCCCGCATGGTCTTCTATTAAGTTTTTCAAGATCCACTATGAGTGAAAACATATGGTATCTGTCTTTCTCTGCCTGACTTATTTCACTTAGCAAAATACCCTCCAGTTGCGTCCACGTTGCTACAAAAGGCCAGATTTCATTCTTTCTCATTGCCAAGCAGTATTCCATTGTGTATATAAACCACAATTTCTTTATCCATTCTTCAGTTGATGGACATTTAGGCTCTTTCCATCATTTGGCTATTGTTGAAAGTGCTGCTATAAACATTGGGGTACAAGTGCCCCTATGCATCAGTACTCCTGTATCCCTTGGGTAAATTCCTAGCAGTGCTATTGCTGGGTCATAGGGTAGGTCTATTTTTAAGTTTTTGAGGAACCTCCACACTGTTTTCCACAGCGGCTGCACCAGTTTGCATTCCCACCAACAGTGCAAGAGGGTTCCCGTTTCTCCATATCCTCTCCAGCATCTATAGTCTCCCGATTTGTTCATTTGAGTCACTCTGACCGGGCGTGAGGTGGTATTTCAGTGCGCCTTTGATTTGTATTTCCCTGATAAGGAGTGCCGATTCCAATGGGAATGATTTCCACTTAAACATACGTAAAACAAGCTTGACGGCATTTCCATAAACTCACTGCTCTTCCTCTTCTGTTTTAGGAGACAGACCCGCAAAGGAAAGCAAGGTAAGTGACATCGTTAAAACATGTTTGTCACCCACTCTGTATTTTAGAAGCATAGGAAGGTGGACAACGTAAAGGCTTAGCTATCACTTGAAAAATATAACCCAGAAGTTTGGTTGGGATTTTTAACTTCTGTTTGTAAACCCCCCGAATAGTTAGCCATTAGTTCTGCTTAACGAACAATAAATTTAATTTCTGATTCTCTTTCCTTTGCAGACTCCTTTCCCACCTCCTCGGTAAGACGCTTGACATAGAAATTTTATTTTGCTAGACACTTAAGTGATTAGTTCCAGAATTTGAAAAGCTCTAGACTTTAAAAAAGAAAAGACAAGGAAAAGAAAAGAAAAGAAAAGAAAAGAAAAGAAAAGAAGAAAAGAAAAGAAAAGAAAAGAAAAGAACCACAAACAAGTTGGCTTGGAAAAATGAATATGAGCCGGTCTGAATGAGCCTTCACACATCCGTTTAACCGTCCGCTCACTCCCAGCCCTCTGTTCCGTATCCGGGCACACATCAGTTCTTGGTGAACCCACTGCTCTAAGCTCTCCCGCTTCTCCCCTCCTTTCAGCACAGAAATCCCCCCGATGGTACTTACACTAGGAAATGTGTTCCCGGAACTTACAAGGTGTGGTACATATTTGGGCATGTACGTGCAGTTTTCTATATCGTATATACAGAAATACAACTATCGTTTTATTACACATACCCATGAAGGCGAGAACAACAGCCTCGACTTCTCGGACTCCGGGTGAGTCGGCCGCTCTGCTGTCCCCCATGGGCCCCAGGAGGACACAGAGCATACCACGCCTTGCTGGTCACCTCTCGTGGCTTCTCTCTCTGCCACACTAGCGGGACGTGACTTGAGCCAAGGACTGGGTCTCTGCTGTCTGTATCTCCAGCCTCTGCCAGCAGCGCCCGGTACGCTTTATAAGTGAGTGAGTGAGCTGTTCACTGACCTTCAGACATGTTCCTGTTTCTTTGGGGAGTTTCCAGAGCTCACGTCTTCCAGCCTCCCTAGAACTCGGCATATTGAGAAACCTATGACACCCTGCAGAAGGTTCCATCCCACCCTTTGGGAAACAGAACCAGACGGACGAGCACACAGCAGGGAGGGGGCTCTAGGCTCATTAGGAGAATGACTACAGTTTTCTGACAACCGGGGCTCCCCGAAATGGATCGGGGCACCCCACAACTGACCTCTGGGCCAAAGCTGGGGACACGGAGGGCAGGGCTGTCTGGAGAGCCACCTGTGCAACAAACCTGATCACATTCTCACTGTGACTCTTCCCTCAGGCCACCTGGCATTCTTCCGAAGAAGTACCAGCCCCTGCCGCCCCAGCCGGAGAGCAGCTGGTCACCCCTCCCTCAGAGGCTCGCCTTTCCGGACGTCCAGAGAGAACCCAGGTGACAGGTTTGAGGTTGTCGCTGGTGAAATGCCCAGGGAGGCTGGGGGGCAGGGGAGGGCGACAAGGACAACCAGCCACCCCTGCCAACAGGCTCCCTGCTCCTGTGCCTCAAGTTGCCAAAGATGCCTTGAGGGAAAAGTGTCTTAGAAGCCTGCAGTCCGATTCTATAACAGAAAACACATCCTCTTTGTAAGAAAATGAGTTATTGCCCCAAAGGCTCACTTGAGACCTGAACTAGCCGTTAAAGAAAGTGTTAAGTGCCAGAACAGAATCAGGACTTTTTATGTAAAATCCAAAAAGGGGTTCAGACTCTGCAGACCAATACCGGCCCCCAGCTTCTCACCACCGAGGCAGAAGGAATATAACCCACTTGTCGAAAACATTATTGCCGTTAGGACAAATAATTAAAAAGCCACCTCTCTGGTACTATCAGCTGATGACTGAGCCCCCCTCCCAAACGTGCGGGACCTTTGACAGCCAGCGACAATCACAAAATGTTAGCAACTGTGAATGGACTTCTTTCCCCCCCCAAGAGACTTGGAATTTCCCAAACTGCCTTGTTTTAGAAGACAGAACAGAGATTAGCATTTTTCTCTTGTTCCTACATGGAATGAACGATGCTTCCTTACTGCAAGCTTGAATCAGCCGGTTGGGGCCCGCGGCTTCAGTCAGTTGAATCTTCATAGATACAGAAATTCAAAATATCAGGCACATTTTGAGCTTCTCTGGAAAACCCAGTCATCACTGGCTCTGATGGGGAACATTCAAGAACCTAAAATGCCCATTTCCGCCTCAGTTTTCTGGTGAACGTCTCTTCATCTGTTCATCCTTTGCAGCCTCCTGAGACCATCCGTTCTCCATTCCCTTCCTCCTCCCCCGTGCAAGTTCCTCCCCTCTGTGGGCTTCTCTACCTGCCTAGCAGCATGGGCAGGGCCACAAGCTCTCAGGAGTCCATTCCGAATGCCCCGGTGGAAATTCAGGCTCTCCTTCTTCTGCACTGGCACATTTGGGGCAATCGTTCTCAACCGGAGGTGACTTTGCCCCCAGGGGAACCAACAATGTCCAGAGACGTTATTTTGTTGTGACGAGTCGGGCAGTGGGGATGCTCCTGGCATCTGGTGGGTAGAGGCCAGGGAGGCCTCTAAACACCCCACGGTGTACAGGACAGCCCCCCACCCCCAACAAAGAATAATAACCCCTGAAAAGTCAAGAGTGCAAAGGTCGGGAAACTGCTTTAAGGCACACACTAACCTTCGCCCAGCCCCAGCGGTTCTCGGCGGTCAAGTGAGAATAACAGTAGCCCTGACCACGCACATCGTGGGCTAACATGAGAATTACACATGATTCATGCCAAGCTCTCAACTGTGCCCGCCCAGGACATATTTGTGACCAACATCTACTGCACTCTTATTACCTTGAGCCGTGTCCTATTGTGCCCTCCCCACACCATATAATTATTTGGATACAAGTCTGTTCCACCCCCAAAAGGTTGGGGGCAGGGGGTAACGCACCCCCAAAAGGTTGGGGTGTGTAGTTTCTAGCACAGGGCTGGGCACATAGTACGTGTCTGATAAACATGTATTTCCTTCTGCAGCTTCCAGAGGGTCCTAGCCAGGCTGGGAGGCCCCACATTTGCTCTGTTTTGATATCTATTTTCAAAGCACGAGAGACAGGAAGGCAACATGCTATCAACCCCAGGAAGTGGCATCATCAGACTCGGGAACGTAAAATGTACCATCCCTGAAACTCCTGAGCAAACAGGCTAATGGGTGTAGGAACTGGTCAAAACGCAGAGAAGTAAAGAGATAGAAAATAGGATGAATGAAATAGCAGAGGCGATGAGGTTGTTCGGAGTGGAGAAAAAGAGGATTTGATCTTTCTTCTGTTTCTTCACGCAGAAAAAAAAACGAGGTTTGGGTCCCAGCTGAGCCACTTCTGGCTGTATAGCCGCCTAAAGCTCTTAAATAGTTCTGAGTTCCCCTCTTTGTGCAAGCAACATGAGCGTCCCCATGTGACAGAGTGGAGGGGAGGAGGTATGAGATTTCTCTCGAGCGCCTAGGATAATATGTGTCACAGCACAGGAAGGAAGGAAAAACGCCTAAACATCGTGTCCCATCTGTACCCAACAGAATTAGGCACCCACAACCCTATTTTTCTCTTGAAATACAGGCTATACGTTCTAGCGCAATGTTTCTCATCCTGGCTCTACATGAAAATAATTAGGAAAGCTTTTAAAAAAGTATTGTTCCCCAGCAGCAGCTTTAATTGCTCTGAGAGGCGAGACACAGGCACAGCCTGTGGCTAAGGACCCAGGGGGAGCCAGGTTCTAGGAATATATCTGCCACTAAAGCTTTGCAGGCCCTTAGGCCTTACCTACATACGCCCAGGCTCCTAGTGCCTAAAATGGCGCCTCCCTGGATCCACAGACAAGTCCCTCATCACTCCGGCCACCTCAGTGGCTCTGAAATCTTTCCAAGTTTGCTTTTTGTGTCTCTGGGGTTTCCGCAGTTACGGTTAAATTTGTTTAATCATTTTTGCAAGTGACGGGAACCTGGCTGGGTCTCTTCACCGTAAAGCCCTCCAGAGAATCGTTACATTCCGTATAACATCTCACCGGATCCTTCCAGCAGCCCTATAAAGTATGGATTTTCTAGGGCTCGGTGGCTGGTTCATGGCAGGTGCTGGGTAAAAACCACTTCCCTACCCACTGGGCACGTAAGGTCACTAAGATACACAGAAGTTAGGTCACTCGGCCAACGTGACAGGGTTGGTGTAGGACTGTTGAGGGGTCAACACCATGCAGGGCCTGTGCCAGACATTGAGAATGCCACGAGGAATAAGAAAGAGTTGTGCCACAGAAGCAGAGCTTCCAAATTCATTTTGAGTCGGGCCCCCTATTTGTAGTCAGACGACCATTACTAAGGACCCAGACGTTGCCTGTAAACAACCACGTGAGGCTGTTGCTAGCTTCCCCTTCTCTCAAAACAGAAGGGACATTAGAGAGCTGAGCTGCTTCAGCCAAGGAAAAATAGTGTCCGCTCCCTTCCCATCAGCTGCTCCGTAGGCTTGGGAGGTAGACGGCCCTCTGTGAAGGGAGGCTGTGACGTACGTGTGGCAGTCCACTGCAGCCCCTGAACGCAGCTGACATCTGCAGCCTGTCGCCATCGGCCCCCCTCTCCCAATGGTGAACGTGGGTCCAGCTGTTGCTACAACAGCCAGTTGTCTCCACCGGCTCGGCCATTCTCTATCTTAAAGCTAAGTCTTGGGTTCACCAAAAGCGACCATTGAATCAAAGCACTCCAGTTCAGGAGAATGCCATTTAAATCCTTCATTGATGGGGGCGCCCGGGTGGCTCAGTCAGTTAAGCGTCCGGACTTTGGCTCAGGTCACGATCTCCTGGTCCGTGGGTTCGAGCCCCGCGTCAGGCTCTGTGCTGACAGCTCGGAGCCTGGAACCTGCTTCAGATTCCGTGTCTCCCTCTCCCTCTGCCCCTCCCCAGCTCATGCTCTGTCTCTCCCTCTCTCTGTCAAAAATAAATAAACATTAAAAAAATTTTTTCAAAAGGGAAACATCATTACCATAAGTAACTGCACCGCAGTTTCAGACCCGCGGAATTTTCTCTCTCCTAAAAGGGAAGAGAACTAAAATGCAAAGCAATATTTGCATAAAATAACCACTGCTACATTGAGACTCTCTCTCTGACACAATAAGAAAGAGATTAGTAAGGGAATAACTTTCCAATGATGTATCCATTGTAATGTTAATACCATGACGCGGGGCCCCAAGTAAAAGCATCCTGAGTCATCGGAACAGGAAGACATTTGCTGAGCTCCTGTTACACTCTGGAGTCTTTCAGATGCTTTACCTCATTTAGTCCCACAGCCACACTGAGCAGAAAGCAATATCCCAACCCCCGGTTTACTGATGAGGACACAGAAGGGCAGAGAGGTCACGAACCGCGACATCTCCCTGCATCTAGCAAACTCCAACCCCACAGTGCAGGGTTCAGCCAAAACGTACTTTAAATAAGGTACCTGCTATTTAACCAACCTAACACCTGTCTGCCTAACTACAGTTTTCCCTTTGCAGCCGGCAAAGCTGGTGCCACATAAGTTCAAGCAGTCTCAGGGGCGCAGATATACCTGCTGATGAGTTGGGAAGTGAAAGGGAAAAAAAAAAATCTGTAGCGATACAGAGAAAACATAGTCCTGTAAGAGAGAGGAAGCACGGATTGCAAGGATACACAAATTTGCATGGGAGCAGGGACTTCTGGGTGGGAACCATTGATTTTAGAGTGTGGATGTAAATTATTATCATATTCCGCAAGATGTTGCCATTGGGGGAAATGGGGTGAAGTGCGTACGGGATCTCTCTGTAGCATTTCCTACATGTGCATGAGGCCTACCATTATCTCTGAGGGAAAGTTTAATTTCAAAGAAAGTGGCTGTTAAAGGTGTCCCGCAGATCGAGGGTGTTATTTTCTTCCAAACAGCTTTCACAGGTATTATTTCATGAGAACCTTAATCAACCCACCCGATTTCTGTCGGGGGTTACCCATTTTACAGGTGGGAAAACCAAGCTTCAGAGAAGGGGCTTCACTTGCTGAGGGTAACGGAGCTCATAGATGGCAGAATGAGGATTCAAATCCGGTTTATTTAAAACTAAGCGAAATCTAAGGGAGGCTCATGAAGGGCTATTTTTACAAATTTTTTATGTTTTACTTATTTTTGAGAGACAGAGAGAGCGCAGTTGGGGGAGAGACAGAGAGAGGGGGACAGAGAATCTGAAGCGGGCTCCACGCTGACGGCAGAGAGCCCGATGCAGAGCTCGAACTCATGAACTGTGAGATCATGACCTGAGCTGAAGTGGGACGCTTCACTGAGCGACCCAGGTGTCCCAGAGCTATTTTTAAAGTAAAATTTATTATCTTCAAATGCACACTGAGCACATGTTGTGCACAGGAAAGGATGTGGGGATGCTTATTCATGCCATGCAGTTGGTGGCCACGTTTTGTTGGCTGTCTCCAAAACAGAACACAGCAGAACTTACAGGAGCCGAAAGATGCCTCGGAGAGGCAGGGTGGTGCGCGGGGAGGAGACCAAGTCCCCACCCTGCTCTTCCATTTTGTGACTGTGTAGATCTCTCTCTGTCTTCGTAAGTCTCATTTAGGAGACCCCCACTGCCATCACCCAAAGCCCGATGCTTTCATTTTACGGGTAAAGGGGACAAATAACTTGGGGAATCTTCTCAACATAGACATTTCTATGCCCAAAGACTTTGTTGTGCACTGAAAAGACGCCTAAAATTACCTGGGTTCTTGACTTAAAAACCGTTTTGGGGCGGGGTCACCTGGGTGGCTCAGGCAGTTAAGCGTCCAAGTTCAGCTCAGAGCATGAACTCACAGTTCTTGAGTTCGGGTCCCGCCTCGGGCTCTGTGCCGACAGCTCAGAGCCTGGAGTTTGCTTCCAATTCTGTGTCTCCCTCTCTCTCTGCCCCTCCCCTGCTCACACTCTGTCTCTCTCTCTTTCTCTCTCTCTCTCTCTCAAAAATCCATTTTTTAATATTACCAATTCCAAAACCTAGCTTTCCTAAAGCCTCAAATTTCCATCTATAGAGTATATTGTTATATTTATAAACTGAGCAATTTTATCGAAACTGAAGGACACACTCAATAGGTTAAGGAATCTTAGACAATAAGACTTATCTACAAACTCAGTTAAATTTCCTTAAATATTTGAAATACCTTTATCCATCTAACTTTAAACCCTAATGAGCGACACTTTCTTTAACAACTTTTATAAATCTAATAAGGTAAATCTATAAATCTAGAAAAATTCAAGGGCTCTTCAACAGTTAAAACTCTTTATAAATGGAGTCGAACACAGCTTGGCTCTTGTAACTTAAAATCACAAGTCTAAAATCAATTGCACATTTCAAAGCCACATGGCCAGTAGGTCAGTATTGCTAAAATGACAGTCTCTTAAACATCAAAGTCAGAAATTAGTCTCAATTTAACCCAAATAATTAATACTATGGGTGTCTGTTCTACTTTATTACTTCTGATCGTATCTCTTTAGCTTCCCACTTGCCCCATTAAAAGAGGTAGGTAGGGGGCAACTGGGAGGCTCAGGGAGTTAAACACCAGACTCTTGATCTCAGCTCAGGTCATGATTTCATAGTTCATGAGATTAAGGCTCATGTTGGACTCTGCTAACAGCACGGAGCCTGCTTGTCTGTCTCCCTCTCTGCCCCTCCCCTACTCATGCTCGCTCGCGCCCGCACTCTCTCTGTCTCTGAAAATAAATAATTTAAAAAATGGGGGGGGCGAGGTAGTATGCAGATGTATCACCCCCAAGGGGCTGATGAAACAGGTTACAAGATGTGGACCTCAGTCCACTTGCTTGCTGCTTGGCGGTCTGAGAGCAGGATGCAGATCTGAGTGCTATGTGCTCCTGGGCTCATCGCTATCACTCTAGATCAACAGGGTCCATCTGGGGCTGGTGTTGCCGCCCCAACCTCCTGGCATTGCTTCAGGACCAGTCTCTTGCCGGCAGACCTGGCAGACAGAATATGCCTGTCAACCCGTGTCCTTCATCGCCCCCCTCTATGTGACTTTGACCACATCCGAACAGCTCAGTGCCCAGTGAGCACCTCACATTGTCATCCTTGTCACTAGCAATCCTTACAATAACCCTCTAAGATGAATGCTTTTGTGGCCATTTCACAGATGAGAAAAATGAGGCTCAGGGGGGCGAACTGACGTAATCGTCAGCATCCATGAAAGGCTTGCTGGTTCTTCTGAAGGAAGAATGGCCCACGTTAGCACACTGTGTGTTGAGTTCTTGCCCCATCATTCATTCCATGGTTTTCCTTTCTCCGTCTCCTCTCCCAGAAGCATCCATTCTCTGACACGTGGCTTCCTGGGATCCCTCCGTACCCTAACTTCATACGTAAGACTCTTGATGCTTCCTCAAAGCAAAACGCTAAGAGCTTTGCAATCAAGGTAATAATAGCAGGTCTGACTGTGCTAATGAAACTCGACACGAAAAACCAAATGTCAGGAGAAATGGGGACGTTATTTAAATTCTTCGAAAATAAGAAGCTTGCTTATTGGTGTCCTTTCTGTCACCACCTTTCATATTGCCTCGAAACTTCTTTTGTTGCTTAGAAAATTATGAGAAAAATAACCTGGCGGTTGCTTTACAGAACAGTGATGAATATCGCACTGGACCATGGGCTGTTAATTTGGCAATGAAAGTGCAGTCAAAGGTTTTTAAGGGCTCAGAATGATTTTATCTGGACCATTATGAACTGTATTTTATGTAACACCGTATTTCTCTTCCTTGCAGACAGATAAGCTTAAAGGACTTGCATGAGGTAAGTCCTGAGATTCAAAAAAGGGAATTTCTGTGCTTTAACGTCTGTGACAGGCAAGATACTATTTGATTCGGAGACTTTATCACTTCATTTTCATAATAGCTATGCTCAAGATGTATTATGATCCCTACGTTGAAGGTGAGAAAACTAAAACAAAACAAGTTAAGATCCAGATCTGAGACCAAGGTCCTATTATGCTACCTGAATAGACCAGTGTTCACTGGTACCATGAAGACAAGAGCATCCCAGTTTCCATGGAAGACATAAAGCCTCCATCAAAGGCTTCCAGTCTCCAGCTTTATAGAACTAAGATGTTGGAAATTGTACTATACGTCACCATTTGCTCTTCACAGGAAAGACAGGATGGCCTGGTACAAAAAAAAAAAAAAAAAAAAAAAAAAAAAATATATATATATATATATATATATATATATATATATATATACACACACATATATATGAGATACAGACCCACACAGACCTGGGTTTGAATACGGCTGTGTCACATACCACTTTTGTGGCCTTGGGCAAGTCCCACACACACACACAACCCCACCCCTCTTTCTGTTTTCTTAGCCACAAAATAGAGATGGTTACCCTTCTTGACAAAGTTGTCAAAAAGCTAAAGCAGGTCAAAGCAAGGGCATAAATGACCAAGTGAACAGTAGAGGCTCAGTAAATGGCATGAAAGTCAGGTAACATGGAGCTGCCTTTGAGCCCCTCCACACTCACTTCCCTAACCCCCAACAAGGAAGTTCCCTAACAAGGGATGGGTCCGCCATGACTGATGGGAAGTCTCTGTCCAGCAATCACAGTGGTCTCACCTCATTCTCACTGGCTTCCTGAGGAACATGGTCCTTGTCTTAGTGTTTGACCTATGCTCTTATATCTAGACTGCAGAGGTTAATTTATTTTCTTTCTTTTGTTCTGTCTGTCCTTGTGTCTTTTCTTATTTGGCTTTATGAGAATGCTAGAATCAAAAGTCACACTTCTCACTTGTCACTCACCAAGACACTTACCACCTCTCATCCGTAAGATAATCCTGGCAAGGAAGACAGCACATAACTGCTGAAAGAGAAGGACAGCCCTAGTTCCAATCAGGACTCCATCCGGCTCCCCCTGTTCTGGGAGTTGTTGGATTTTCCCAAGTGGTATGGCACTCTGCCCCTGGGCACTCTCCGACTCCACCCCTTTCTTCCTGTGGGTCTACTTCATGCATCACAAGTAGCAGATGGCTGCCACCCAAAATGACCTAGAGTCCATAACTCATTGGTCAGCCTGTGAGGACAATAGGCCTTCCAATCACTAACAAGCCAGGAGGAAGTGGAGAGGTCAGCTTTAGACAGCAGGGGTCATGCAGGATAGTTTGATTTTCTTTGCAACTTTGGTTGGCATTCTGCTAGAAGTGGATATCATCTAAAGAACAACAAGGCCTAGTGGAAAAACACATTCTTCCTCCTTATCTTTTGCCAAGACACTTCCCCATTGTCTGGGCTGAGGGTCAAGACCATTTCTCCACCACAAAAGCCACCCCACAGCAGGCAGAAGACGGGACCAGCCCCTGAAAGTCCAGATCTAATCCCCACACTATGACTCTGCCTTAAGAAATGCAGACATACCTCTTAGCTAAAGTAGTTAAAAAAAAAAAAAAGGAGGAGGAGGAGGAAGGAAAGAAAGAAGGAAAGGCAGGTGAAGGGAGGGAAATAAGGAGGTATCACTTTTTAAGTTAATATGCTTATTTCCTAACAAAAGTTAAAGTACAGAAACTAGAGGTTTTACCCCACTTTTCTAATTATATCTGATTGTAACTCCAGAGCCCTCAAGAAAAAGTTGGCTAGATCTCAATTTTAAAAGTCACCTGCTGTCCCAGATGGATGGCTTCTGAGCCGTGTTTACAGCTCTGCTCCCTCAGCAACTTTGACAGGCCTGAGAACAACAGCCTCCAGAGCACTTTGAGCTGCCAGGTCCAAAGTCCTGGGGAAGACTCAGTGGGAGACTTTCAAACCACTCGTTAGAATGGATTCACTACCCTTTTCACTTAGCCTAGAGATTTGCCTTGATTTGCTGCCCATGGTGAAGGTATGTCCTCTTTCCAGAACCCAAGGGGACCCCGAGGTCTTCGAAGCAAAAGAGTGTGTCTGTTGCCTAGTCTCAGACAAGACATTCGGGGCCTCTCTAAGCTATTTGTTGCTAAAGCCTTCTTGTCTGTGAAGCCAATGTAAGAAGACCTGGAATCCAAGGTCAGCTCACACACACACACACACACACACACCTGCGTGTAGATACATCATAAGCCCAGTTTCTAGCCTGAACTTTCCATGTAACATGGAGATATACTTACAGTATAATCTTATTTCATAGTTTACATAAATACTTGCAATGCATATATATATATTGCAATATATATAAATATATAATATATAAAAAATGCATATATAATAAGTGAGTATTCACCAAACTTTACTTAACGGTTCTCACTTCGGTGGGCATGTAGATTGTTTCCAGGGTTTTGACCCTGTAAGCAGTGGTTCACTGGCCATCTTTGTGCACGGAACTTGGCCCAGATTTCAGGTGTCTTCTTAGGAGCAAAGTGTCATCCGTGGAATTGTTGGGATGAGAGTGAGAGCATTCCTAAGGTTCTTGACAGCAATGGTTCAATTGCTTTCATTAGAGTCAAAGCAATTTACGGTCTCATCAGCAGATTGCATATTTATTTGCCTCTTGTATCACACAGAGAGCATAACATTTTGATTTTTGCCTAGTCTTTTGGAGAATTATTTAGAGGCTTTAAAAAAAATCTATCCTTATAACAAAAATGTTGCCCAAATTCTACTAAGCAATTGCTCCAAAACACACAGTTTAATGTAAAATTCTCCATCACCAAGAGTCACTCAACACTATCATTTTCTTTTTATTCAATCCAGGTCCTCGGAACAGAGAGAGGTGAGCTGTTTACATTTGTTTTCATACCCTGATATCATTAGGTTAAGTTCCATTTCCAGATTTATAGCATTAGTCAGTTTTCAAAAGGCTTGTTTCCGAGCCTGGGATGGATGAACCCCAGCGTGTGTGCGTGATGGTGTGATCCAGTTGTGCTGAGGATCTCTTACCTACCCAAGAGCCCTCTGGTTGAAACAAGGTGATTTAAATTGGGGGAGGGGGCGAGCTAAAGGTCCTTCTCCTGCCACAGGCAACTGACAAGAAGGAGGCACCCTGTCAGCCCCTGCCACTTTATTATTATTTTTTTAATGTTTATGTACTTATTTTTGAGAGAAAGAGATAGTGAGCAGCGGAAGGGCAGGGAGAGAGGGAGACAGAATCCCAAGCAGGCTCCACGCTACCAGCGCAGAGACACAGGACTCGAACCCACGAACCACGAGATCATGACCTCAGCAGGAACCAAGAGTCAGACACTTAACCGACTGAGCCACCCAGGCGCCCCAGCCCCTGCCACTTTAGAAAGACGTGGCCGGCCCACTCACTGCTCCATGGAAGCTCTTAGTCTCTGCAGCTTTGATGTCACCCTTGCACACACACGCATGCCCTCATTGGAACGCACGTGCACATACAAGTGTGCACATCGTTGGTGCCATTGTGCAACACAATCTAACACTCACTCAGTAGCTGGCAAGATACTAAGCAGTAGTAAGTTCACGCTCACCTTTTATTTGTTTTTATTTTTTAATGTTTATTTATTTTTGAGAGAGAGAGAGAGAGACAAAGTGTGAGCAGGGGAGGGGAACAGAGAGAGGGAGGCACAGAACCTGAAGCAGGCTCCAGCCATGCGGGGCTCGAATCCATGAACCATGAGGTCATGACCTGAGCCAAAGTTGGATGCTTAACCGACTGAGCCATCCAGGTACCCCAAGGATAGTGTTATTTCTTTCTTTCTTTTTTTTTTAATTTTTTTTAATGATTTTATTTGTTTTTGAGACAGAGACAGAGCATGAACGGGGTTGGAGCAGAGAGAGGGGGAGACAGAATCTGAAGCGGGCTCCAGACTCTGAGCTGTCAGCACAGAGCCCGACGTGGGGCTTAAACTCACCGAGTGTGAGATCATGACCTGAGCTGAAGTCAGATGCTCAACCAGCTGAGCCACCCAGGCACCCCTCATGCTCACCTTTTAAATACCATTCACCATTCACTTTGAATGATGAACTACGTCCAAAGCCGAAGGTCCTGAGCCATGGCCAAAGACTGAAGACAGGCAGCATAGTTCCACAAAGCAACACTGGGTTAGGATTTCAGAGGCTGCCACCAACTCACTGTGTGGTTTGGGCCACGTCATGTTGCCTCTGTGGGTCTCAAGGATGCTTTTCTTTATGCCAAAGGAGTTAGTTTCGAGCAAGGCCTAACTAGGCTCTGTAGATTCCCAAGGGTCCCTGACGGAGGAATGGGAGTTGGTTGGTGATTCTAAATAATGTTAAGAACTACAGGAAACTGTGCTGCTTTCCACACTAAAGCTCAACACCCTCACATTAAAATGTTCGATATTGTTGCCTTGGACTTCCATGATTATCAGTGCAGTGAGGTCACGTCATTCAGCTCATGGGGAGCAATGATGTCACGTTGTTCAGCTCATGAGGGGCATGTGCTCTGGAGGGCTGCTGATGACATTGCCATGAAAGGATTTTATGGGATGGGTGACTAGTAGACCAGTCATCGACCCCCATAACATTGCAAGTAATCACAGACCTTCAACCAGAGGTGTCCAGTCTGTGACCGACCTTGGACTAAACACAGAGCAACGACCAGAATTAAGACACATCAGTGTTGATATGCTTCCTTAACTTTATTGCTCAGGACAGCCCCTGGGAGAGTGTTTTATGGCCTTTCACCTCCTAGTATTATTACATGCCCTCAGTGATTCTGGATGGCTGGTTAAAATCTATTCATGATGAAAAGGAAATAAATAGTGGGAACACCCACGGCATATGTAATTCCTAAAGAACTCCAGTTCCTTATGGCTGGCAGAACTTCTCAAAACGGAAAGATCAAAGGAGAAAAATTACAAAAACATATTCCTGCTGGTTGCCGGGTAGGAACTACTGGTCTACATCAGAATTCTGGGAGCTCTCCTGCCCTTTCACACAAGAGGTGAGGGGATTCAGGAGTGCTCGGGCCAGCACTGGGCCACCCCATAGCCTACATTGCTCAGGACAGTTCTTAGGTTTAACTTCGTGATTTACGTTCCCATGTAAGTTTTCATTTGAATGCAGAATTCAACTTCAGTTCACTTCTACGTCAAGCCCTTCCAATACCAAATACCTCCCGATGTAATATTCTGTGTTTCGGGAAGCTCAGTGATGAATTCCAAATTCAGTAATATTGATATTTGAATATTCACTAAGTTTTTATACCTTCAGGGAGAAGCCACTCCCAGGAGCCAGGGGTGTTACAGAATATGTTAAGTTATAGTTTCTGTTGACCACCGACAGCCCGCTCCTACTAATCAGAGATCACTCAGATAAAATTACAGAAGTTCCAGTAGGTCCCCAATCATTTTCCTTTTACAACCTGACTACATCATGTGACTTCTTCATGCAGTCCCTCATTGCCAGATGAAGCCTGAATCGATTCACCTGTCACAAAATCAAAGTACTCAAGAGACTCCTCTTGCCATCACCAGGTAAGGAGCCAGGAATTCCTTGTTGGGCTTCAGCGTGGCGGTCAGGCCAGGTGTCGTCCTGGGTAATGACTCACCAAGGTGTCCTGAGACATGGGGATTCTTTGGTCTTTGCTAATGAAGCCCAGCGATGGCCCCAAGGGAAACCTGCAAGTCACAGCCATTATGGAAGCAAATGGCACTCTGCTTCCTGCAATTTGTAAGTGATTCATTGTTAGAGAAGTTTGGGAGATTTGAAGGCTTGGATGTTAACTAGACAGGATTAACTGAACGGATGCAAAACAATCTGGGGGAAAAATTGGCCATTTCTAATTATACCCAGTTGATGACCACACATAAACTTACAGCTACTTTTGAACAAACCTTTATAGATGGTTTGGGCGTTGAAAATGCCATTATCTGATTTAACACTTGCCTGATCAGGTTATTGTGACAACTGCTGTCCCAACTGAAGCGAAGGCTCAGGCCAGTGATTCACTGCCCAAGGTCACTGTAACTGTAAATTAGTGGTGGCTTCAGTAAAACAAACTCCAGGGCCTCCAAAATAACTGCTTCTAAGTTCCTCCATGATCCCAGACTGGCCGGGTGGCCCCAGCCTCAGTTCATGCCAGCCTCCCACCATCTCAATCCTTGTTGTCACTTAATGCAGACATTTGCACGTGCTATTCCCCTGTCTATACCACTTCTTCCCTCTTCCCACCCTCTCGCTACTTGGAAAACCCCTCTTCATCCAGCAGATCCCAGTTTGAAGCCACACTGAATTTAGGAGATAGTTCTGACCCACTCCCCAGAGGCAATAAATGAGACCCAGAGAGGTGGAGTTCCTTACCACTAAAGTCAAGTCCAGCTTCAAAACCCAAACACTTTCCAGTAGTCCATGCTTCCTATAATGGCTTGATTCTGAGAATGCAGTCCATGAATGCTGACTTTTCCCAGACCTGTTGCAAGTGCCCAACGAATGTCAACTCTCATTGCCATTGCCAGGCCTGTATATCAGGGGCATGATCTCCATCCCCATTACCCCCCTTCCTTCTCTTACATATTGTTGTTTTAATCGTCTTTTATTACATTTTTATAATCCTCTTTCTCTTACAGATTTCCTTATACTAATCCACAGTTTTCTCACTTAGCTCACATTTCAAGAAGGAACAAAATAATTTCTATTCTCCTCTTGCTTGCTATGGCTCACTCTTCTTCAACTGGTAAACAATTTCTGTAGACTATTAGCTCCAACCTATCATTTTCTAGAGTGACCGTAGTTACAAGGAAAGTCTGAATTCACGGCTCCCAAAAGCAAAGAATCATGATATGTGCTCGTTGAAATACAATGGAAAGAACTTGTATGGGTCAATTTGTTCCATATCTGTTGCCTGTCTTGAGAAAAGAGAGAAAGAACCAGCCTCCTATTACCTTACAAAACAGAAACTCATGTAGCACAGCCGGTGAAATATAAAGTGCTTTGTAAACGTGACTTAGTCCATTGTGACTGGCCTTGCCTTTGCGTGGAATTTTACCCACCACGGGAAACACTAACATGCTGTCAATTCTAACATTTCCTTTAGCTCACCACTCGTGATGAAAAACCAAAGTGCACAAAACAGAGGTAAGAGCGCCTTATGCAAGAATTATGAAACAAACAGGTAAGCCATCACACTACGATGTTCCGGCACTGTGACTTTGCTTTTGTGAGACTCACCGTCGTTGAGCTGACGTCTGTAGGTGTAATTAGCTCATTTTCACTGATAGATAGTATTCCATTAGGTCAATATAACGATTTTTGTCCATAATTAAATCCAAAAAATTCTAGATGCATTTTCCAAAGTAGACATTGGCGTCACCAACAGCTTATGAGTCCTCCTCATTCCCCATCATCTCCAACGGTTGTTTTTGACAAACTTTTAGTTCTTGCCAATTCTTTGGGTGAAACACAATAGATTTATCTTAAGTCTGTCAAATTAAGAACATCAAACTGACTTCTCTTACTGGTTGTAAAGATAAAACTCAACAGGATGCCTGTCTGCAGAGATGTCTACAGCAACATATGAATATAGTGTTGTATTCCTACTGGTGGTGGGTTTTGATATCGTTAGTGTTATTTTGTTCAAACAAATCTAGTGTGTTCTTTTGCATTTCTTTCTTCAACCCATATGCTATGGAGATTCTGTGTTCAGGTCTAATTCTGCACTCTCTTTCTGTTGAGCCACAAGAGGGCTTAGAGCTGGAGAAAGCAGATTCCCCTTGAGATAGAGTAGAATGACAGAGGGTTCCAATGACCTGAGTCCCCATTCTGCCTCTCTCCCTGCAATAACATCATCTTGAGCAAGTTCATTCTTAGATCCTCCCCCTCCCCCATGCATAACAATAATATTAACTCACAGGATTATCCACACACACACAGTCATGTGACACATAGTAGGCAAGTGACGCACCTTAATATCCTTCCTTCTCCAGGGATGCCCTACCCAACTGACCCATTAGACCTAGGAGTTTCCTCCCTCACCTCTATCATGTCCTTACTCATCTTCTGCCTTATACTGTCTGGGCCTTAGATTGGAAAACCAATCTGGAAAGCTTATTTCCCCTGATGTGCCTCTTGCTAATACAAGTCTCCCAAGGGAAGAGACTTCCCTTTTCTTTTTTTCTTAACATAATTCATTGTCAAGCTAGGTAACATACAGTGTATACAGTGTGCTCTTAGTTTTGAGGGTAGATTCCCATGATTCACTGCTTACATGCCACACCCAGTGCTCATTCCAACAAGTGCCCTCCTTCCTTTTTTTAAAGGAAGGCAGTCCAAAGTAGCTGCGATTAATGGGACAGGCTCAATCCCCAAGAATGAGGGGACAAAATGACAAAAACAGTAGTCCTGGAGGCCAGAGCTAGATCAGGATTGTGAAGATATGCTGCAGGGATAGGAAGCAGAATCAAGCTTAGAGAGAATTCCAGTCTTCATTTGAAAGACAAAATCATGCACAGATGGAAAATGAAGAGTGATATAAGAGTGGAATAGCAGTGTTAGTGATGTGGATGTGGATGGCCTTCACAGACATGGGTCCAGTCAAGCATCCCAGGACTGGGTGTATTTCATCTATACTGGGATCTTGCAAACTGTCCTCCACTCATGTTAGAGAAACAGTTGCTTAAGGAAGCAGCCCAGAATGGACGAGGAGAATGTTGGGGCCTCCAGAGCCTTAAAACACCATCAATTCCTCTTTCAGTCATCAAACATCCATGAAGCACATGGTTTATACACAAAACTGGGCTGGGCCCTATGAATACAGAACAGAGACAGCTCTGCCCTTCAGCTAACCAGTACTTTTGCACCTGCGATGCTCCTGCATCAGTTTACTGGGCAGGTGTTCATTCTACTGAGTGAAAAGTCATTTCTGGATCACCAGGGCTCAGGAGAAATTAGCTGCACTCAGAACCACACAATCCCGGCACTCATGTTTTCAGTCTAGAGGGTTCTATGAAGCTTACTGGTCTTAATTTGAATGCCTCAGCCAAGGGACATAGCACTCTTCATGTAGAATAAGTGAAATCTAGACCTCCATCACTGTAGACATTATCATCCTTATTTTATAAATGAGAAAGGAATTTGGGAAATACTTATTCTTAAGAGTTCAGCTACTCCTTGATAAACAGACTTGGCTCAATTCTCTGATAAGTGATTTCAAGCTAAGCTATTAGGAGTCTGATAATTCTGCACCCAACAATTCCAAAATGGGGGATTCCACACCACCGGACGATTCCTGACACCTACAGGTTGGGTGTCTACAGTTGGGTGACCTACAGTTCAACTCTCTTCTGACACTACATGGAGTCCACAGATTCCACATGTTAAGGGTTCAATCCCGCAAGATTGCACCCCTCCCCCGCCACAAGCCTGTGTCAGCCAATCATATGGCCATTCTGACCAACCAGCTATAGAGCCAAGGTTCCAACAAACCCTTCCCTAGGTTCAATTAATTTGCTAGAGTGGTTCACAGAACTCTCGGCAACATTGTACTTGCTGGATTACCAGTTTATTATAAAAGAATACAAATAGGCCACAGCCAGATAGAAGAGTTTCATAGGGCATTGTTCTGAACAAAGGAGCTTCTGTCCTCATGGAGTTTGGGGCACTGTATGATGGCACATGGAACTGTTCTGGATCACCAACCCAGAAGCTCTCTGAACTGCATCCTTTGGGGCTTTTTAGAGGTTTCATTACATAGGCGCAATTGATGAAATCATCGGCCACTGGTGACTGATTCAATAAGCAGTAGCTTGTGTTATTTATTTTGAGTGACTGGTACAGGTCAGACACTGTGCTAACAGTTTTATATACAGAAGAATTTTGAAATGTTAGTATTATTGGTAACAGTGTGATTCTACAACCCATGCTTATGAGGCTACACTGCCTCAAATTTTATTGGCCACCGACATAGTGTCCTCCCCAAAGTTCTATTTACTCTGTGTCAATCTGTTCATTAATGTGACCCTCTGTTCTCCAAATAGGCGAGCCCTATTTCGTGGGGCTATAAAACTCAAATGCAGTTTTATGTGAAAATATATAATGTACGTATATGTATTTACATATGTATATGTATGTATGTGTACATATATACATATATATTTGTGTATGTGTGTATATACATAATATATTAATATTATGTTGTTATTATTATTAATAGGTATATTATAGTAATATAATATAATATGTATAATAATGTATATTATATATGTATTAATGTGTATATTATATATGTATATATAATATGTAATATATTATATAATATATAATAATATATAATATATATAATGGTATATAATAATACATGTATAATATCCAAAGATTAGCTGCCATTATTTTAGAACAAAATGAGTTAAATCGTTGCCCTGGATTCTACGCTCAGAATTTCATTCACTCATTAAACAAAGATCCAAAGGGCCTTCAGGGGAAAACGGCAAAGGCAAAGTTGTTCTGTTTGTTGTTTTGTTTTATTTAGCTCATTCTCTGCATAGACTACAAATGCATATAGCTATTTCCAAACACTCTTTTTCAAGTAGGACTCTTTAAATATTCAAGCAAGGCACTCAGAGTTGAAATATAATAAATCCGTTGCCACAGTATAATGAAAAATTTATAATCACTCAATACTATTATGTAAACTACACACACCAAGCGATAGAAAATGCTGAGAATGGTTATTTTCTTTTCTCAAGTATGTTCTTACTATTTTGATCCATGTTGGAAAGACAGTTACGGCCATTTCAGTAATAAGTCTCTATTGCTTCACTATAGGTTAAAATAAAGTTTTAAAAGTACTTTTTAAACATTACAATAGCACTTTTAGCTTTCTCTTGGTTAGGATTTGCCTGGCATACAGTTTCCATCTCATTAGTGACTGCTGTCATATATAACTGTACATTACTGGAATTTTTAAACCATTCTGCATCTAATTTATAAATGCTTTGTTTACACTTTTGATATTTATTGTGATTACTAATCTTTTAGATCGGTTTTTATATTATTTTGTGCCTTCTATTTGCCCTACTCTTTTTGACTGTTTCTTTTCTTGCCAGAGAGTGGGTTCATCTCTTAATTCCCCTCCCTTTCTCTCCTTTGGAAGTCACACATTCCAATTCTACTCTTCCAAGGTGACCTTTAACATTTTAAATAAAAGAATGTTTGGATTTTCAAAATCTGAAGTTCATATCCTTTTCCCAAGCAATACAAGAAACTCAGAATGCCCTAATTCTAATGGTATGGATTCTGCACTATTTGGAAGTTCAAATTCGTTACTTACAAAATTTGAAAATCAGAGATGTCTGTAGCATGATTCCTATTTTTAAGGTCATAAATTGGTGGGTGAAATTAACTTACTATGACGAATATAATTTAAATATTAAGTGATCAAACATTTTTCAACAAACATTTTTGTACACCTAATTCCCTATAGCAAACATTCTTGGTCTTAACATTAAAAGCCACAATCCTTGGAACCATTAAAATAGGACATAAAATGCTCCAGAAGTACTCTGTTCTTCTTCATAAACTTAGAGAGAAATTCAGCTTTTTGATGACAAGAAGCAGAATAAATACACATATAACCTAAATGTTACAGTAACTGGCATGTAAATATTTGCTGACATTATATCTAGTATTTTGTTTCAAAAATGTACTGTCAAAAGTATCCCACTTTTTCAAAGTTCTTGTTCAGCTACTAACCAGAACTATAACTTTAGTTATATTTTGTAGACTGAATTAAGACTATACAGCTTATAATTCTGCTTCACACCAATCACCTTTCTTCCATGTTATATTATTGCTGTCCACTATTCCATTTCATATTGTTTTCATATTCTCAAGGCTTTATGATTTTTATACAGTTAATCCTTGCTTAAAGTTACTAACGTATTTACAAATACCTTTGCTTAGTGTTTCTCCTAACGCTTAACTCCTTCCTTGTGGCTCTGATTTCATCTTTTATTAGTGTTTATGGGAATGCCATGCAGTGAAAATATATTATTTTCATTGAAGTATAAGGAGGAAATACCACATTAAACCTTGACAAGTGGTAGTATCTTAAAACTTAGGTACCACATGAAATCTAAACCCTTTCAGTGAACTTTTTGTATGGTTACTTTAAAATCCATTGGTCTACCTTGCTCTTTTAAAGAATCTTCTATCCAGGCATGATTTTGTAGCATTGTGCATTGGTCACTTGGAAAATGATTCTCAGACCTGAGCAGATCTTTCCAATGTTAACACATTTTATTACATAATAGTTTATTAAATCACATTTGCAAGTAACACCACCAGTCTCATCAGACAGGTCTAACTGTTGTGTATGGTGTTATACAACAGTGGTAGATACAAGTGTTTCCAAATTCCAGTTTTCACTAGGAAAGTCTAATTTTATAATTGGCAGCAAATACTGCCAGTTGTTTTCCACAAAGTGACAGCCTCCCTTGGTTCATTTTCTAATAAAATACCTACCAAATGCCTAGTCTGAATAACCATATTTTATCTGTTAGTCATTCTTTTAGGTTAAAAAAGTGATATTCCAATAAAATAAAAAGTTATTCCTTCATGTTTAAAAAAAATACCATTTTCCAAGTTGAGAACAGGCTTGGCTTGTTTCAGAAACTGAACAGAATTCGTTATGACCAGAACAGAGTAGACAATGTGGGATGGATGGATGGGTAGATAAGATTATTCAGGCCTTATTGACAGAAGTAAAACATTTGGAATTTATTTCAGGTGTAAAGGAAAGCATGTAAGCATTTTTGCCAGGAGGAGTAGCAAAGTCAGAATTACATTTTTTTTTTAAGATTACTCCAAATGTGGAGCACCTGGGTGGCTCAGTCAGTTAAGCGTCCAACTCTTGATTTCGGCTCGGGTCATGATCTCATGGTACATGGGTTGGAGCCCCTCATCGGGCTCTGTGCTGACAGTGTGGATCTTCTTGGAATTCTCTCTCAGTCTCTTTCTCTGCCCTCCCCTGCTCACTTCCTCTCTCTCTCTCAAAACAATAATAATAATAAATAAACTAATAAAATTTTTTTAAAAAAGATTGTTCCAGATGCCCTAGAGAGAAAGGGGCAAGAGAACTGAAGCAAGAGAACAGTCCAGAGGAGATCACCCTCCGGAGTGAGAGGACAGTGGCGTAGACCAACAAGGTGGCCCCAGGCACAGGAAGGAGTGATGAGTTCCAGCTCCTGGTTGGAAGGAGGCGGCGTGAGACAATAACAAAATCATATTTGTGTGTGAATTTCCTTTTCAGATAATAAACACAGCACCCAGTTCCATCCTCCCCAGAGATGTCAGTCTCCAGCCCGCTATGGCCCTCAGGAAACTTTGCCGCGCTATAAAAACACAGGCTGGAGAAAACCTTTCCCCACAAGTTCTGATGAAAAGGTAAAACAGATACTTCTCTGCAGTGTCTTTCTAGATAAACCTAAGCATCTAAAGAGAGCTTTATTGAACAATACCTAGAAGGAGATCATCACGACCAGCTTTAATTTGTTTCCCCTTCCGGCTACATATTACTGGCTTTTAATATTTTCTACGGGCTAATAGTATTTCATATTGCTCTTTTACCAGTATTTAATTTGCACACTCTCTGATTCTCGAAGTGGCTTTTTTTTTATTACTCAAAAAAAAAAGAGATATCTAGGACTGTGTTTTATACTTACTAGCTGTTCAATCATCTTTCAGGACCAGCAGGGATTTATACGCTACAACCCTTTTCTTTTTTTTTTTTAATGTTTATTTATTTTGAGAGAGAGAGAGTGTGTGTGACAGGGGAGAGACAGAGAGAAAGGGAGGCAGAGAATCCCAAGCAGGCTCTGTATTTGTCAGCACAGATCCTGATGTGGGGCTTGAACTCACGAACTGTAAGATCATGACCTCAGCTGAAATCAAGAGTCGGATGCCTAACCGATGGAGCCACCCAGGCACACCTGCAATTCTTTTTCCAATAAAAGACCCACATGTCATATACTCATTTCATTTGAACAGTCCAACAACTATTTTTTGAGCACTTATTATATGCCACACAATATGCTAGAGGATATGGTCTGTGCCCAGAGGAGACGCAGAGCAGGGAAATATGATGCTAAGAGATAATAGATGTACTCTCATTAGTCCTTCATCTATTTCCTGGTCTCTTTCTAAAATATTCCCCATCCCTATGATCTTCTTGGACCACACTGCACTTAACATTTACTACATGGAAAGCGGGGCGTCAAAACGTTCTTTGTAGCTTCCATGCCCTTCCCTCAATTACCTGGTAACATTACTTACTAAAGGCTTTCACTTACGAGGCACAGAAGGATATGCTTCTTCTGGGTCTCCATCCTGCATCCCCATGTGCTTGGGATCCTGCTATGGAGCTTGCAAAAGGTTTGAAGCAGAAGCAGAGCATCCAAGATACTCTGGTCCATTCCTATAATCCCCACGGTACCCTAACGGTCTTTTGTGGTCCTTGTATTAATTTCTACCTTAATTTCTACAAAAGGTCCCCATACCCTTAAGTTAGACTTTGGGAAACTTTTGCACAGACTACCGTTACTTCCCCTTTTTATGTATCTGGCTTCCTTTCCCTCTTTCATCTGCTTCAGGAGCACAGGAATCCCTGAGTTCTCTCCAAAATCACACCCCTCCCAGAGCCTGGGCTCCCACACGCATGGGGGAGGCTTGCAGTGGATCAGGACTTCCGTGATGGCCAACAATTTCAATCCACCTTTACAATTTGTGACCTACCCATGTATGACCAATAATAATGTTCACTTATTAGTATTCTTTATATAGTTGACTCTTTTTCCACTTTGTATCGCTGCTCTAAATAGAAAACCAGTGTCACATACCATGGAGAGGAAGTGACCTTAAAACTAATTGCAGCATTCTACTTCTGAGTATATATGCCCCAAAGAGCTGAAGGCGGGGACTCGGACAGATATTTGTACACCCATGTTCACAGAGGCATTTTTCATAAAAAAGCCAAGAGGTGGAAACAATCCAAATGACCACCATATATATATATATATATATATATATATATATATATATATAACAGTTAGAGAGAAAGAGAGAGAAAGAACGGTTCTAAAAAGAATGAAATTCCCATACATGCTACAACATAGATGAACCTTCAAAACATCATGCTAAGTGAAAGAAGCCAGACACAAGAGAATAAATCCATGAAATCCACTGCTATGAGGGCAGAATAGGCAAATTCATAGAGATGAGGTAGAATGGCCGTGGCCAGGGGCTGGGAGGTGAGGGGGCGGGGGGGAGACGGGGAGCTGTTTAATCTGTCTAGAACTTCAATTCGGGATGATGACAAAGTGTTGCAGGGAGACAATGGTGATGGTTGCAAAGCAACGAGAATGTACTCAGTGTCACTGCATTATATAGTTAAAATGGTTTAAATAGTGAATCTGATGCTATGTGTATTTTGCCACATTTTTAAAGTCCTTTTAACTCAAACAGAACAAAGCCATTAAATTATAGCAAGATCTCTTCACTCGCTGGTAGCTGTCAGCATAAGGATGGTTCTTCCATTACTGGGGAGGTTAGAAATGCCAGAGAGATATTAAGGACATACTAGAACAAGAAGGAAACATCCCTCTTGAATTATCCAAAGGTCTAAAAAGACAACTGAAGGGGCTGCTTCTCCCCCAGGCATTTCTGACTTATTTAAGGCTGTGTTTGAGTCCCACCTAAACTCACCAGCCAGCACTCATGACCACACCTGGACAAATAAGACCATAAAATCTCTAAGTGCTTCCAGTTCGAAAAAGTAAATAAAATCAGAATAGATGAAATGCACTGAGCCCTGCTAAGCCCCTGAACTGGCTGACAAGCCTTCCAGAAGCAGCAGACCACTCTGTACGCTGGGAGCTCACACTTATGAGGCAGATGGGGCTCTCAGGCTCCTTTCTTTCTGGATGGAGCCTGTCACATGGCTTGGCAGGAGGGGAGCAGAGCTGGTCCTGCCTCTGGACCTTCCCAGTACCCACTCCCCACTGGGGGTAGGCACTCCATAAGGGAACTTATTCCAAAGGGGGTCTCAAATAAGAGATGACTTTGATCCCCAACTTGATGGAAGAGAATGGCAGGGCTGGGTGAGAGGAAAGGGGAAGGAGGGGGAGGGGGGGGTTTCCGGGCAGCAGGGCTGGCTCGTGCCAAGCCCTGAAGCTGTGTATGTCCAGGGAGCAGCAAACACATCTGGCTGGCCTGACCACGTCCTCATACTGGAGGGTGGTAACCAATGAGGTTGCACAGTTGGGCTAGAGTTAGCTCACGCCTCTCCCACCACGCACGCTTGGTGCACCCATTGTTGTATGTGCTGGGAGGACCAGAGGCGCTGAGACAACAAAGACCTGGCCCTTGCCGACCACGTGACAGGTGCCGACTTCCTGAGCCTGCTCCGTCCAGACACGCCTACGACACAGGATTGTGGCAGGGACGGATTGGGATAATGAATGAAGAATGGCCTTGGAGATGCTAGACTCATGCAGGGGATTGTTTGATGTTATTATCCTTGGATCCCAGTACAGGAATTGCAGATCTATGGCACAGCTCTCTGACCTCCCTTCCTTCTGTTGTGGTGCATTTTACAATCAGAATAACTCAACTGGCACAGTAATGTATCATGGTACAGGGAGAAAGCCGGACAGACTCAGGCCTACCACCTGTGACTTGAAGCGAGTGCTATAAAGATGCTCTCAGTCTGCACCTTTCCTTTCCTTCCCCTGCTTTTTTAAGCTTTTTTTTGTTTGTTGTTGAGAGAGAGAGAGATAGAGAGAGGGAGGGAGAGAATGAGTGGGGCAGGGGCCGAGAGAGAGGGGGAGAGGATTCCAAGGAGGCTCCGAGCGGTCAGCACGGGACCCAACGCAGGGCTCCATCCTACAAACCGTGAGACCATGACCTGAGCGGAGATCGAGAGTCGGATGCTTAACTGACTCAGCCAGCCAGACACCCCTCCCCTGCTGTTTCTACAAGGACTAGGCCCGCACTGGCTTCACCAACGATACGCATCCAACCTTAATCAGCTTCCGCAGGTGCAGACTCACAACACAGTGGTAGACAGAGATTTCTTATCCATGTTGAGCGTGGTGCCGAAGGGCCTTCCTCAACACCTGGGGTGAAATGTCCGGCTCCTTTTGATGGCAGACGGACTCTGTGTTGCCAGTTTCGTAATTCCTAAGCCGTAGTTACCTTTCCTGTGTCCGTCTCCAGATCCAGGGATGGAATTTTTGTAGTGCGTGTTGGCTATAAATCGAACTGTGATTTGGCACGGGTGGAATGAAAGTACACTTGAGGTAACTGATTGCTTAAAATTAATACTTCCTTTTGACCCTAAACTATTCGTCATTTCACCTGCACCGCAGGATGTCCAGCAAAGCAACTGGTACGTTGGAGAGCACAGTCGCCAGGCAGTGGAAGAGGCATTAAGGAGGGAGAACAAGGTAACGCCTGCTGGAAAGCCCACCTCGCTGTGTCTGCTGCCCTCGTACGGTCTTCTGACACTGCTCTGATGCACCGGCCTGTATCTCTCGGTGCTCAGGAGGTTGTCATTAAAAGGGGGACTCGGCTGTGTCACCGATTAGTCGTGACTGCCTCTCATTCCAAAATGTCTTTCGGTCCAGTTTTTATTATTATTATCATTATTATTGTTAAGTGAGAACAGTAAAAGCAGCCCTTGATTTGGGAGATCAAATGTGGAAGCTGGGGTGTAAATGGAGGTCACCATGGAAGGTGCCTTCCTTCTGCTTTCTTCCAAGTTCATCTCGTTACCAAAGGTCTGCCCAAGGTACAGGTGAATCTTTATGTCTCCTGTCTTCAGGGAAGGTGCAAGGATCATGAATGCTGTGATAGTCAGGATACAATAGGTGATGCTGTACTAACCACCCAAGATCTCAGTCGCTTAGCACAGCAAGATAATTCTTGCTCACGTTCCTGGGCTAGAACGGTTGGTGGGTTGACCCAGGCTGGTGAAGACCACAACTCGGTGTGTGCTCCCACCAGTCACATGCTGGCTCTTACCACAGCCTCTCAAAAGGAACATTTATCTCTGCTCACGCTTCCTTGGCCAAAGCAATTCATACAGCCAGGTCTACCTTCCAAGAGGATGGGGAAGGACAACCCCTTTTGACCAAAAGGAGAGGGGCACTGAAACACTTATGAGCAGATCAAATGACCACCACAACCATCACCACAAATAGCAAATAGTTATTAAGCAACTATTCTACTGTGGGCAGAGAGCCCTACTTGATTGTGAGACTATCTCAAAAGTGATAGACAGGGTCTCAAGAGTGATGCCACATTGAAACCTCTCCCCTGCTAACCAGTACAATGCTTGGTGTTGAATGAGGAAATACAAAAATGAACACATTCATTCATTAGTAAATGGGTCAGTAAATGACAGGTCCCCAATAAATTTCAATAAAATGTAGCTCTCAGGATTGATACTGTAAAATTAAACAAGATAAATTATATGTAAGTTTCTCGGGTAAATAGAATAATGCCCCCAACGAGAGGCCCACATCCTAATCCCCAGAACCTGTGAATACATCACCTTACATAGAAAAAGGAATTCACAGAAGTGATTAAATTAGGAATCTTGAGATGGGGACACTATCTTGTATTATCTGAGTGGATTCAATGTAATCACAAGAATCCTATAAGACGAGGTAGGAATGTCAAAGTCAGACGTGGAGGCCGTGAGTCAAGGACCCCTGGCAGCCTCTGGAAGCCGGAAAAGGCAAGGAAATGGATTCTTCCTGAGAACCTCTAGAAGGAACCCAGCCCTGTGACCCCTAGATTTTAGCCTGGAAAAACCCATGTCAGAATTCAACCTCCAGAACTGGAGGAGAATCCATTGTTTTAGTCCGCAAAGGTCATGGTCATTTGTTACAGCAGCAGTAGGAAATTAAATGGTTGCTAACATAGTCTCCTGAACCTATTAGAAATAATTGGAACTATCTGATTGGCTAGGTGAGGAAACTGAGGCTAAACCAAGGTGTTGGTTGTAAAGGAAAAAGCGGCAGAACCTGTATTCAAGATCAGCACTTTCTTCACAAAATCACAACTGCCTCTAGGAGCCATTTATAGTTCTTTACATTCAAATTGGGAGCCATAGGTGATGCCTTGGCTACAGGGGCCTCCCTTCCCTGTCCCTGGGGAATCCCACCATGGCTGACAGCTGCTGGGTATATGTGGGAACAGGCTGACAACTCCGACCTTGCCTCTTCTTCTTGGCTATCAGTACCCAATGAGCCACTGTGCTCTCTGAGCCTGTCTCCCACCAGAAAAATTACTCTTAAAGACCTGCTTCCAGGAGCTGCTGCGTGGATGGTTCTAGAAGAGCAACGTATACATCACATAACGTCCTTCCAGAAATATCTGGGCACTCCGGCAAAGCTCCTTTTGCTTCCCTTCTGCCTCCTCCCACAAAAGCACTGAGAAAACAGAATCTCAGTTGGATAACTGCATATTTTCCTGTTCTGTTGGTCTCCGTTTTGTCAAAACGTGTTTCCAATTAATGACAGATAATTTCATTTAAGTTGCAAGATTGCCCAGATTCACTGTGACAAACTCATTGCAGAAGTTAAGATGATAAATCCAAAAATAGTGATGTGTCTTGGCCTCCTCTCCCTTTCTGATCTTGGGCAGTGTTCTGTGCTCGAATGTTAAGGCTTCAATTACGGCTGAAGGTTTGAGGCCGAACAAGTTCCAGAAAATTCCTCAATCCCACTTCATGTACTCAGAGGCTGATTCATTTAAAGAGCAAAGATTTGGGCTTAGCTTTTAGGTACTCTACTAATTAGCCGTGATGCATTCGTGGATTCACTTAAGCAATTAGACTCTATTTCCCTTACCTGTAAAATAGGAAGAAAATAACTTCTCACGCTTTATGTAAACACCGCGTGAAATAATGTGTGTAACATGCTTAGCGTCTTGAGAGCGAGTCTCGATAAACCTTAGCTACCAGCATTATCACGTCACTAGTTTTTTTAGCATTATTTATAAATTTAATATACTAATAGTATTATTACATAATATTACAAGCATTGTTATCAAGATCTATAATACTATATTAGTTACCTGTAATATAGTTATAGATCTATAGATATAAAACATAGTCTGCATAGAGATAATTATATGTAACAGTCATAGGCATAAATTATTATATAGATCTATCTCTATAAAAAATAGTTAAGTGTTGCACCCATCTAATTAGATGTAACCTAATAGATCATTTGTACTCATCTCCGTAAGAATCTGTGCAATTACAGCTAGAGACTTTTCAGTATTTGTCATCGTATAAAAGACAGCACGTAACCACAAAACCAAGTCTTGTAGGTGTGTTTCTGTTCGGGAGAATCGCTCCATTTCCTACCCATTTATGTCCAGACAGACGTTCATCCTGAGCAATTCCCCAGGATATACCTGGTCCCTGCAGTCTGCCTCTTCGCAGCCCTCAAGCCGTTTCACGCTAATGGACCTTTTTTTGGAAATTCTCCGTCTCCTCCCTTGGCTTCTGTCATACAGAAGCTTCTGGGTTTCCTCCTATCTCCCAGATATCTTCTTAATCCTTTTTTGCGTCCCCTCTTTCTTCCCCTGCACCTGCCTTCCCTTCACCTGAGGCTATGTTATCCCCTCCCTCACATATCTACTTGTGCTATCAATGACTGACGCCCCACCTCTCTTTTGGGGACCCTTGCCCTATATTGACATCTCCCGACCAGAGGCCCCACTTATTATGCTAAAAGCCTCTCCTGCTAAAGCCTGCAGTGGCTCCCACTGTCTCTATAATAACACCTGAGCATCAGGCAGAAGAGGAAAGATGCGAACATGGGCAGGAGAAGGAAGCCCCTCTGGGAGGGGAGGTGGAGGGCTACTCCCTGCAGATGGGGCGGCCTGGGAAAATGCTGAGTTCCCAAAAGCAAGACAGTGCCCTTGACAAACAGTGGCTTGGCTGAAGCCGAGATTCAGGAAACAAAATCTCCAAGACAGGTCGGTGCCTCTATCCACTGAACATCATACTAAGGTTGTAGGCATGGCATAGAGGACAGTCGGGGACGGTGGGAGATTTGGAAGAAGGGGATGTCATAATCTGACGGGTATAGTTTTCAGAAAACAAGACCCCTTGATCATATTGACATTCGATAAATACTCATTAAATTAAACTGAACCAAAGACCTGTTTGCCAGAAAGAAAGCCATTTGGGAACTTCATACGCACAAGTGTCACTCTTGCCACCACTGTTGGGGTGGGGTTCTGGCTTGCCTGACAAGAGGCCATTCTTCCTTCTGCTTCAGGATGGCACTTTCTTGGTCCGAGACTGTTCCACGAAATCCAGGGCAGAACCCTACGTTTTGGTGGTGTTTTATGGGAACAGAGTCTACAACGTGAAAATCCGTTTCCTGGAGAAGAATCAGCAGTTTGCCCTGGGGACAGGACTCAGGGGAGACGAGGTGGGTATAACCTGACAGCTTCCCTTTTCCAGACCAACGACAGCAAGGGGGTAAGTTGGGGGATGCTGGCCAAGCCATCAGTCGGTCGCATCCCCACGCCTGCTGGGATAGGAGAAAAGAGCGCCGCCCTGGAGGTGGAGACTGTAATTCCCTTCCAGCCCCTTCTACAAGCATCCCCGCCCACCTTACGCTTCAGCCCTCAGGGCCCCAGCCAATCCTGACCATTCCTGCACCCTCGCAAGGCTCTGGCCCATTAAAGAAAACTCACTTTGCAGGACACATCTCAGTTCTGCCTCCCGGGAGGCCTCCTCTGAAGCCTGTGTCCGTGTTAAGGCCACATTCCTTCCCCGCCCCAGGGCCAAATTCCCAGCGCAGACATCCTGACAACATCCGCCTGCATTAGGAACCCTTAGGTTTGTGTCTCCAAATTGAATGTGAGTTCCATCACAGTATTCAGGGCCATGTTGAGCATGCCCCACATCAGTCCGGATCTGCTGGTAGGCGGCTGGGTGAGACAGTCAATGCGGGCATTCATGGCAACTGTATAAATACAGAGAAGAAAGGAGATTGATTTGGGCTGAATGTGTTTATGGTAGTCTTGGTCTATCTGAACCACCTCACATTAACCCATAACCTCCTTGACATAACAGTTGCTCCGACCTTCGAGGTAGGGAAACTGAGGCTCAAACAGTTCCGTAAATGGCTAGAGACAAACGAAGAGTAAGTGAGAGGGCAGCTCTTCTTGGAAGGAAGGCAGGCAGGGAAGGGGATGGCAGGAAAGGGTAAGGTTCAAATTCTGAGTCGCCATTGACTAAGAATGTGAGCTCAGGCCAGTGACGTGACTTCTCTGAGATTTGGTTTCTTCAAATGTAATGTTCTTTTCTTGTCTGGACTTCTCTAATTCAGTGATTCTCGTGTAGCATCTCCAGACCTCAGTTGTATCTGTTGGTACGTATTACAGGCTGAATTTTGTCCCCCAGCTCTTCCAAATTCATATGTTGAAGACCTAACAGGTAGTACCTCAGAATATAACTGTATTGGGGTATTTTTTTTTTAGTTTATTTATTTATTTTGAGAGAGAGAGAAAGAAAGCAGGGGAGGGACAGAGAGAGAGGGAGAGACAGAATCCCAAGCAGCGATATGGGGCTCGAACTCACAGACTGTGAGATCACGCCCTGAGCCGAAACCAAGCGTCAGACACAACAGACTGGAGCCACCCAGGCACCCCTGTAATTGGGTATTTAGAGCTAAGGTCTTTAAAGAGGAGATTATGGTAAAATGAGGTCATATGGGCGGGCCCAGATCCAATATGACTGGTGTCTCTACAAGAGGAGATAAGGACACAGACACGCACGGCTGTGAAGTCACAGCGAGGAGATGGCCATCTACACACCAAGCAGAGAGAAGGAACCGAGGTGCCCACACCTCGATCTTGGACTCTCGGCGTCCAGATCTGTGAGACGGTACATCTCTGTTGTTCAGGCGCCCCCACCCCTCTCCATCTGTGGTACTTTGTTACGGAGGACCGAGAAAACAAATACAGCGTGAAAACAAAACTTTCACACAACTGCCCATTATTCTTTGCTAGAAATCAAAACGAGGAACATTGCTGGGGCTGCCAAAACGCATCAGGGCAGGCAGGTATGTGGGAAACCTGTCGGCAGCTGCGTGAAGACTCCGGCTTATGGGCACCGGGGTGGCTCAGTCAGTTAAGTGTCCGACTTCGGCTCAGGTCATGATCTCACGGTTTGTGGGTTCGAGCCCCACGTGGGGCTGTCTATTGTCAGCGCAGAGCCCGCTTGGGGTCCTGGCTCCCTCTCTGCCCCTCCTTCACTCGCACGCTGTCTCTCTCTCTCTCTCTCTCTCTCTCTCTCTCTCAAAAATAAGTAAACATTAAAAAAATGAATAAAAGACTCCAGCTTAAACCCAGCGTCTGACCCAGAGCCCTTTTTTAGGAATCACATGTGGCTGGAGAGTTGCGGTCAACACGGGCCTTTGCTGGAACCTGGGAAAGTTTTGACGGAAAGGAGAGCATGAGTGGATAGATAGATTAATGCATAAATCTTCTAAATACAGCCATAATAAGAGAGTATTATGGCAAAGCTAGAGAGAAGTAGCCAATCTTCCCTTTGGGATTAAGGATTAGTGACTTAACTGAACGTTAACACCCTCCGAGCCGGCCAGGGGTTTAGCAAGCCCACGGTAAGGGTTAGTTGTTATATTTTTCACTATTAATCCCGAGTCACTGTAATAACTGGGGTACAGCCCCCCTTAACTAGATGCCTGTGGTTAGTGAACATCCCGGCTCAGTTTCGCTCTGCCCTCTGTCTTCTTCCAGTTCATTGAACTGCTCACATTATTTTAAAAAGCTGTCTACGACTTTTAAATGCTCGGGACACCGCCCTGACGTGTGGGGAAATCACGCGCCCTGACGCGTGGGGCCCCTACCAGATGCCGTGTCCTTTGCTCTCTCACCTGGGCCTCCAAAAACCTCTGGGAAGGACGCGTTCGTGAGCCCCTTTTACCAGACCTAAAGAGGTCACCGCTTCTTCCCCAGCATGCCACACTTTGGTCTGCCCGTAAAAGAGGAAACAGCGACCCAGGGATGGCGTTTAATCAGATTGTCAGCCAGTTCACTGCCCCAGCAGGGAAGCAGTTACCATCTGTGACAGCCCAGATTAGACCGCCAGCTTCCAGGTGAGCTGTTCCAATTACGGTCACCAAGGACCCCTCAAGGATCCAAATGCCTATTTTAAGAAAACCCTTTTTGGGTTATTCTGGAATTTTCTCCTCCCATGCATTTCCCCCAAGCAAAAGCCTCCTTTTTCCTGTGTTTATGTAACACTTACATATGTTTGCTGTGCACAGAAAGCAGCCAATGCCGTTAACAATTACGAAGTGGATCGATTTCATCCTCATGGCGACCCTGGGACTTAGGTGCCGCCAATATTTCCATTTAACAGACGGTGACACGAAGACAGAAATGTTAAGTAACCACCACCACCACCACCCCCCACCCCTGCCCCCGTCACAGCAGGTACACGGCAAGGCTGGGGTTCATTTCTCATCCTGCATAACTATTCATATGGTCTCAGATAACATCGTGACCAAACGCAAACAGTCCCCAGCCTCCTTGAAAACAGCCCAGAACGTGGGTGGAAGAATAGTTAACACTTTTCTGGAAGCTTCCTGTGTGCCAGGCACTGGGTGAGAAGTGAGACTTTACACTGGTTCTTCCTGCCCGTCCTCCCAGCGAACGGGCACTGGCACGAGGCTGGGACGGTCTAGCTTGCCCTCAGCTCCCTCCTGCACCCCTCCATGCATGGGCACCCCCGCCTGGCTGGGGGAGACTCTCCCAGCTTTACAAAAGGAAGAAAGAAATGGACACAGTAAGGCTGTGCTGAGTGCAGGCTAGTGGCTAGCTACTTCACCTGGGGCTCGAACGAAGAATGAGGGTCTTAGTCCGACTCTGGAGGAGAAAGGTAATGAGATACAGGGACTTCAGGGACAATTTTGGTTTTGCGTGGCTGTGGGGCTGTCTTGCAAACCTCAGAATTGAACCACACATCCAATGCAGCGACGCCTGTCTCCAGGGAGTTATTACATGTAAGATGAGATGATGTAAACAGAGTGCCGAACTCATAAAGGGCAGGTGCTTCGTCAGTATGGGTTTGCATCGTAAATGATTCCCCAAAGCCCCTGCATCAGGCCTGTGCGCCCGGGCAGAGGTGAGGTGCAGCTCTCCCCGGGGTGTGGGGGGCTGCAGGGGATGCCTGGACGAGGCCCCAGAAAGCGAGCACAGAAGGCGAGCAAACCCACACGCGTCTGCCAAGAATAAGCCTGGGAAGGTCCATTTTACTGCAGATTAGGTATGTGCATCATCCTGTTAGCCACGTGGCTAGAAACTCATGTCTGAATTCAGATTTCGGAGAGACCCATCGCCTTCACTCTCTGGGGCCTGTAACCAAGTACTGCAAACTTGGTGGCTTAAAACAACAGAAATGTGGAACACCTGGGTGGCTCGGGGGGTTGAGCATCCAACTTCGGCTCAGGTCATGATCTCACCGCTCGTGGGTTCGAGCCCCGCATCAGGCTCTGTGCTGCCAGCTCAGAGCCTGGAGCCTGCTTCGGATTCTGTGTCTCCCTCTCTCTCTGCCCCTCCCCTGCTGACGCTCTGTCCCTCAAAAGTAAATAAACATCTTTTAAAAATGTACTCTTCTGCAATTCTGGTGGCCAGACACCTGAAATCAAAGTATCAGCTGGGCTTCTGGACACTGAGGGAGGGATCCTTCCTTGCCCCTGTCAGCTTCCGGTGGCTCTGGGCGATCCTTGGCTCCTTGGCTTGTGGGCCACATGGCTCCGATCTCTGCCTCTGTGGTCACGCTGTCTCTTCCTCTTCTCTGAATGAATCCCCATTCTGGGGACACAGAGTCCCTGCCGGCCAGGGAGACCCTGCTAATCTGTGCCCATCTATGCATGTACCTGAGCAGGGGTGAGGCTGGAAATATTTAGCAACTGGTAGAACCCCAGCCCTGGCCAGAGAGGCACCTGCCATTAATAACCTGAGGAACTTCATCTGCTGCCAGACATGAGCCCTGCATCTAAGTCTAGAAATCACGTTTGTCAACATCTCTGTGAAAGCTCATAGAAGGGAGCAATTTCCATCACCAGACCGTTCCCTGAAGTTTGCTTATTTATTTAGAGGGGCGAGGGGCAGAGAGAGGAAAGAGAATCCCAAGCAGGCTCTGCACTGTCAGCACTGAACCCGACGCGGGGCTCAAGCTCACAAACCATGAGATCATGAGTGGAAATCGAGAGTCGGCAGACGCTTAACTGACTAAGCCACCCAGGTTCCCCAACCTGATAAACTTTAAAAACTAGTAGAGACAAACAATGAGCCCATGAGCTTACGGCTTCTCGTTTCTTCCGTCTGCTGCTCTGCTGCTCTTTTCTTCTTTCACCCCTATGCGTGCACCCAAACAGATTTACTTACCTTTCTGGCAGTCAACCATTGCCTACAGCTGGTATATAGGCCAAACCCAAGAGGCGTAAACAATTTTTTTTTATTTGATTTAATGTTTATTTATTTGAGAGGAGAGAGAGACAGAGACAGAGCATGAGCAGGGGAGGGGCACAGAGAGAGGGAGACACTGAATCCGAAGTAGGCTCCAGGCTCTGAGCTGTCAGCACAGAGCCTGATGCGTAAACAAATTTTTAAGACCTAATATTAGAATGACATTTGCTCTCCTCCTGGAAAAAAATCATTTGATATAAAATTAAGAGCTTAATTATAATATTTTTTAAAAGTCTCTTTAATGTGTCAGTTGTGGGCCTATCACAAGGTGGAAATAATAAGAAATGATGCCTTGCTTGCTTCCTACCACTTATTAAAATTATGATTTCATATACATTGGCATCCAGGCAGTAGGTTATTAAAATAATTAATATTGACTCATAATTTCAAGACCATCCTAAAGATAGCAGGAATGAGAATATTCTGGAAGCAAGCATTTTCCCTCTGAAGATGAACACCAGGGAAGAGAAATTTCCTTTGTGCCACGTGGGGTTAACCAATGTCACAGAAGACTTCCACAGGACAAGCTTGTCTTCATTACGTTTAGTTTTGCCAAACGTGAAAAAAGAGAAAACTCTGTTCTTAGTTTATAACTGGAAGTGAAACACCATAAAAGAGCCTTCCTGATGGCGTAGAAAGCATACAGTGATCATCTATAACCCTCTCCAGTGATTTCATTGGTCTTTGTTCGTGTTCTTGGCAAACCTAGAAAGGATGAGGTCATAGGAATGACGTTTATTGAGCACTCACTGTATACACTAAGTACTCTTCTAAACGCTATGTATGTGTCAACTCAATTAATCCTCACAATGGCCCTCAGAGGTACGTCCTGCCATTACCATCCCTGTCCGTAGGTGAAGAAACTGAAACAGAGAGCGTAAGAAACTTGCCTGAGGTCACACAGCTAGTGAGCGAGAGAGCCCAGGTTGGAACTCAGGCACTCGGTCCCCACAGGCCCTTCACCTACGACCTCTGTAACACAACACTTGCTTTCCCCGTGTGACCCCTGGCAAAACCACCTTACCTCGGCATCAGGTAGGAACTGGTAGCTATTGAATACCTGTTAGGGGTGGACAGGTGGGTCATCTCACCGAAACCAGATACAGTAACAGGCACAGAGGGGCCAGCCACTTACAGATTTCATCAGGACTGTTTTCAGTGTGAAAAGACAGAACACAAAGTCAGATGAGCCTGGGTGGGAACACCGGAGAGCCCTGGGAACTCCATCATCAGGACAGGCAGGAACGGAGTGGATCCAGGGACTGGCCCATGTCAGGAAATTCGTCATTGCCTGCCTCTTTCCCCCATCGTGACACCTCTTTACTCCTCACGCCCTCCACAAGTGGCGGGAAGGATGGGACCGCCATGGCAGTTACAGGTCTCTTGTATTTCAACTCAGAACTCCCCTGAGGAAACAGCAGTTCCCTCCCAGCCACCACATGCAGCCCCAAGGGCAGGTCCCTCTTGAGTTCCAAGCTGACTGTTTTCAGAGCACATTGTCCCTCAATGAAATTACCTATTTGCACAGGAAACTATTTTCCATCTGCCCCCACTAGAATGTAATCCCCATGAGGACCGGCACCAAGGCCATCTCATTCCTGCTGGATGTCCCGAAGGCCCGCAAACATTTCCGTGCTGGGGCGCACTGGGCAGAGGGAGGAGTGTGTATGATGCTAGAACAGCATCAGAGTCATCCCCACCATGGCTCCCTCCCTTCGGGCTGTGTCGTCTCTATCCTGGTCTGTTGGCATCCGGGCTCACACGCCACTGGCAAGGTGCAGAAGGGAAAGGGCAGACTCATGTCCAGAAAAACCAGGTTCCATTCCTGGTCCTGGCCCCCTAGCTGTGTGACCTCCAAGCAGGTCAGGCCACGTCTCGAAGCTGCGGTTTCCTTAGCTCTGCATGAAGGCCGTTCCTCCTGCCCTGCTCACCTTACAGGGTTGTGGCCAAGGAGGATCGAGGGCACGCGTGGTCTTAAGGTGTGCAAGGCAGACTGAGCAAGCTCTTCCCACTCGTCCTCCAGTATTCCCTTTGAGAACACACCCAAACTCAGTTCAGCAGCATCACTGTCCGTGCCCCCTTGTCCTCAACGTCTGTCTTCGTTCATGCTTCTTCCTGTGCGTTTAGAATCCTTAAACCTCTTGCCCCTTTATGTAGAATCACCCAGAAGGTATAGCCCGTTTCAAGTCTACATCTTCAGCAAAGCACATCCTGATTCCCTAAGCTTGAAATAATCTCGGGCCACCTAGATGGCTCAGTCGGTTCAGAGTCGGACTCTTGATCCGGGCTCAGGTCATGATCTCGTGGTTCGTGAGTTGGAGCCCCACATTGGGCTCTGTGCTGATAGCTCTGAGTCTGCCTCAGATCCTCTGTCCCCCTCTCTCTCTGCCCCTCCTCCACTCGTGCTTGCTCTCTCCCTCTCTGAAATACATAAACTTTTAAAAAAAGGAAAAGGAAAAAGAAATAATCTCACTGTCCACAGCCCTTTACCCGTGTACCTCCAGAAACATCAACATGTGAAGGTCTGCTATCACCTCGGTGTTTCACAAGAAGCCCTGGGAAGGAAGGGACATTGGCTAACAGCTACCAGCACCCTGAGGCCAGCTCTATTCCTTCTGATTACCCCAGGACTCCTTGGAACAGAGGGGTTTCCAGGAGGGAAGCTCACTGAGGCCTTCTGACCAATTTACGAAGTGAAGGTCAAGCCCTGACCCGCTCACTTTTGGTCTCCCCAAGCACCCTGCTCTCCCTTGTTACTTTAACATTTTTATCTCTCTTCCTTCTAGAGCTGGCTCTCCCCATTCTTTAAAAAAAAAAAAAAAAAAAAAAAAAAAAAAAAAAAAAACACTTTATGACACACCTTCACAATTCAAAATATATATATATATTATATATATATCTATATATAATATAGATATATATAATCTATATATAATCTATATATAATATAGATATATATATAATATATTATATATATAATATAGATATATTATATATATTATATAGATATTATATAGATATATATAATCTATATATAATATAGATATAATATAGATATATATAATATATTATATATATATATATAAATTGAATTAACTTCTTCTCTAACTAAAATGAAGCATCTAATTCTGTGCTTTAACCCACAGACACAAAAGATATTTACATTTTCATTAACTTTCTTTTCTGTGTTTCAGAAGTTTAATTCGGTGGAAGACATGATCGAACACTACAAGTATTTTCCCATCGTACTAATTGACGGGAAAGATAGAACTGGGATCCACAGGGTGCAATGCTACCTAACACAGCCGCTCCCCTTCAGCAGATGCTTCTCGCCGTGGTAGCCTGGGCTCTGTGTTCTCTCCGGTTCAGGGGATCCGATGCCTCCACCCATTTTCCAATGATTTCAAAAGATGACGTTCTGTGGCTTCGAGGGATCACTTCTTTGACCTCGGAGAAAAAGAAAAACCTTTTACCATGGAAACTGGAAACTCAATCTCGGTTTTGAAAGTTCAAGCCACAGAAGAACTATCTATAAGAAGCAAAAAAATAAAAACTGGCTTTTAAAAGCGTATCATCTAAAGAGAAAACTGTAAATGTGGTCCTCGTGCCTATGTTACAGATGAGAAATAAAGGTGACAAGAAGGTTTGCTGAAATATTTGCAATTCGCACAGGACACATCTATGTGAGACTCCCAAGTTTATGCTCTTTATAGGACCTGCCCCTGCCTTTATTTCTGGAGTGGTAGGACTTGTGACTTTAGATTTTTGAGATTCCTCAGGCTAAAGATATTGGTGAACGTAAGCTCTATTGTATTTGTGATCCTGGAAATTCAAGTGTCCGGACGACTGTAGTAGAAAAGGAGACTGCTTGTGAATATCACCTGGATGAAATCAGAAATGCTCTTTCTGGAGGAAAGCAGAAATGCTCTGGTGTGAAATGGCCATGGCCCAGGCTCCAGGACTCTGTGTCGAGTGGCTTGGAGACAAATGGAATTCGCAGATTCGTAGTCAGGGAGTAAGCTGAAGTCTGAGTGAAAGTTCAGAAAAATTTCTTTTTACTTCCCATGGTGGACTTCCCTTCAAAGGAAGAGAACCGTCCTCAGATAAGTGTGACCCTGAAGGAAGATTGCACGCCTCCTGATCTTGCCACCTCCTAAGGCTAAGAGGATCTTATTTGATTCCCATTTTACAATACAGATGAGGAAAAGAGGCTCAGAAAGGTTACTGATCTCACTCCGTGTAGGAAGAGAGCCCACGTTTTTATCCATTTCGCCTGGCTCCTTCCAAGCACACCTTCCCAGGTACATTCCCTGTAGAATTGAACCATCAAGTTGAAAAGCTAAATTAAGGAGAGAGAAACAGTCTGAAAATACAGATTTACCCACATGAAAATGTATAAATAGCTAAACTCTTTAGTGAAGTAAGTTAAAAGAGAGAGCTCTGGGTGAAATGAATACACATAATGACTTCAAATGTTTTCAAAGCCTGTACGTGAAATTTATGGAATATTTATGCAGTGGTAGCTCTAACACAGAAGTCAAGTCAAAAATAGAATTAGAAGGGGAGAGATAACAATGGAAACAACACAAAACCATGCTCCGGATCATCTCATCTGAAATAGCAGTCAAGGAGTGCCCTTAAAGGGGCCCCGACCATCCACCCAACCAACCGGACAAGAGAGCGCAGGCTCTCTGCTTTCCCAAGGTCAATGGGAAGTAATGCCTCTGAGTCAGGGCAGGAGCATTTGATGAAGAAGCTCCTTGTCAGTTAGGGCTCTTGATACTCAACTGAGCCTACCTTCGAGTGCGCCCGCACAGGATAGCACGTGAACCAAGAAGCAAGAGTGTCTAGCCCGGGGCTTGGCTACTTCAGGAGCAGACTGCTCAGAACTGAAGGCAGTGTGGTTGTTGCTCACGCTCAGCTGGACCTCCAGGCCGGCGTGGAAACAGGCTGTGCAGAGGCCACAGCTCTTGTGCAGGAAGAATCAGACCCTCCTTCTATAAAGCTATGGGGAGACGGTGGAGAACTCTGATTTATAGCTCAGAGCCTGGAGCCTGCTTCGGATTCTGTGTCTCCCTCTCTCTCTGCCCCTCCCCTGCTCGTGCTCTGTCTCTCTCTCTGTCCCTCTCAAAAATAGATAAACATTTAAAAAAAAGAAAAAGAAATTAGCCATCTTAAAATAAAAATCCCACAATGCTTATACATAGGGAAATCTCTGGAAAGAAAAATACAAAATATTGGCAGGGTTGCTTTTTAGATGATTAGGGTTTGATGTTAGTTGGGTCTTCTGGAACTCAGATGCCAAGACAGGAGTTAGACGTGCAAACATTTATCGGAGGTAATGCCTGAGAAAGATAAAAGGGAGAAAGAACAGGACGAGGCAGGGAGAGCCTTCGGGCTGTGATGTGGTCTGATCTCTATGAGAAGGGAGAGGGAAGGAGGGAGACATGAGTAGGAAAGCCATCCAACCGAAACGCAGCCCTGGCAGAGTGCTGGCCAGTCCACCGGTACGATCCAGAGCAAGTAGTGCCCATAGTGGAGACAGTCCCATGTGGGGCAGAAATGGCTAGGTCCTAGTGCAACACCATGTAAGTCATTGCCAGAGGCTGCCCAGGAAAAACACAACCTTCAGCTACCATGGGAGATCCAGAAGGCGCTGCAGCAGGAGGCTCTTGGACAACTCACTGATCAGCAAGTTCTTGTTTCAAGAGCGAGCCAAGTGGCTCGCCACCACGCCTGCCACAGTGACTCTGGTTCTCGGCGTTAACGGTGATACGGATGTATTGCTTGTCACAGATTACTGAATAGTAAGGATATATAAATTTTAATTGTATTTTGTTCTTACAGCAGTTTTGTAAAGAAGGCAGGACAGGTATTCTTAACAACCCATCGTATAATTGAGGACACTGTATCTCCTTGGCCCAAATCTTACAGTGACAAAGTTATGGCTGAACCAACGTCTTCATACACAGTGCTATTCGGTGTCCAGCTGCCTATTGGATCTGTATTCAAAGTTCAATGATTTGGGTGTGGCTGGCCCAAATTCCCAAGGGGGTTCATCTCTCTTCAACTAGTATTTCATTTGCAATTGAAAAGTGTCACGATTCCTAGGCCCAATAGAGGAGGGAAATCTTAGCTTCATCTGATTATAGCATCTATGCATTCAAGACACTTCTTTGACTGAATAACTATCATTCTGGATCAATTTCTATCTCACTCATCTTTAATAATACCTCGCTGTAAGCACTTGTTTCTATAGTGCATATGCATTTATTGCTAAGTACTCTTGAGAACGTTGCGATTCTAGTGGTGAATTAAAGGGCAGAAACAGACGAGTAAGAACCCAATAAATAAGATAATCTACTTTACTGTATTTCCATTTTAATACTTATCACTGAGTGTTTGTCAGTGAGGCCAACGTTAGATATGTTGATGAAGCTTACTTGAGATGGTTTTTAAAAGTTTTGAACCAGAAGATTTTAAATTTTTCCAATGTTACTCAATGGAAAATTCCCCCACATGGGTATATGCCTGTGGGAGAGGATGTGGGGGTGTGGCTTGTGAGTGTGTTTGAGTAACTACATCAGAGCTGAAATTGGTTAAGTCTTCTGTGCTGATGACACAGAAGAATCACATTTTACCCCATGGGGAAGTTTAGCCCATTGTCATGTGTACACACATAAACACATTTTTATAAGATGGTCTGTATTGTATCTGATTAGCATTATATTTGCACATCCGTTTTTGTATCCTAATATTTGTCCTAGCTAAGCACGCTTACTTTCCTTTGAACATTCATGATTTATAGCTACTCTAAAATAAATGAAAGCAAACACGTAATTAAATGTCATAGTATATCAGTAACTGAGGGTTAGAGAAAAGATTCAAAATATAGTTTAATTTTGTTCATTGCATGCCATGCCCTAGCAGCCTTAAAGCCCTTTTGAAGTCATAGTTAGGATAAACCTATGCCAAAATTTCTAAAACAATTTTTGACATATGAGCATTAGCCCACACTAAATCTGGGGACTAAAGATGAAAAATACCTAATCCCTGTGGGCTAAGGGTCTGGCAAGCAAGACACACACGTCATTAAAATCGTGCAACAGAGAATAATAGATTTGCTAATTCTCTCCCCTGTGCCACCACTGTATTCGTAGACACATTGCACTGGACACATGGGGTGGGTGCAGGGAGACCTACCGAGGGGAGACGTTCAAGCAAAGAGTTGAAGGATAGCCCTAGAACCCAAGCTTTAGAGGTACAAATACTTTGTCTATTTCTGAACACTCCTCTCTTTAGGGCTCTATTCTAGGCCATGCTTTTTTTTTTTTTAATGTTTATTTATTTTTGAGAGAGAGAAACACACACACACACACACACACACACACACACACACACACACACACAGTGTGAGTGGGGGAGGGGCAGAGAGAGAGCAAGACACAGAATCTGAAGCAGCCTCTGGGTCTGAGCTGTCAGCACAGAGCCCAACGCGGGACTCGAACTCACAAGCGATGAGATCATGACCTGAGCCAAAGTCAGACGCTTAACCGACTGAGCCACCCAGGCACCCCTATTCCAGGCCATTCTTGGCAACTGTTAAACAATGACTACCTAGCTAATGGGTACAAGAACACAACAGAATCAGCATCCCGGTGGGGAAAGGACAGATGATCTATTAAGTGGTTCTGGGGAAATGTGTTCACCATACAGGAAAAAAAAAAAAAAAAATACAACTATGTACCTACTTCAAATGGATCCTACTTCCATGGATCAATGGCTAAAAGTGAAAAGAAAACTTTAAATCAAGTACTATATTTTCTTCTAGTAAAATTTTATGATTTGGGGATAGGAAAAGAGTTCCTAAACCACATGGGAACATGAGGCATAAAGGGAAAGATTGATAGATTCATTACACCAAAGCTTAAAAGGTTGGCAAAAAGTCAGAGTCACAAGGCATTTAAACAACTCAACCGAAGTATGAGCAAAGAATATAAACAAACCATGCACACACAAAATGAAAACTCTTAGGCCTGGAAGACGCCCAGACCTGCCATCCTAACTGGACAGTGATGGAAGTGACACAGATCTCGAGAGACGCCATCATGGAATGGAGCTATCTTTAAGGATAAATGATGTGAAACCTAATGGAGCAGAGCTGGTGATGGAAACCTGGCTCCCCTGGTCCCCAACTGCATAGCTGGACGGTGACCCACACGAGGGAGATCTTAGCCAGAATGCTTAAAGAGAGGCCAGAGGCTTAAAGAGTGGGCAACCTCCATGAGAATGGCCAGTGGGCTTCCTGTCTGCACACGGACAGAGCAAACTAGGCAAATGAAAGCTAGACCATTCCTCTGTGCTCACTGAGGGGCTTGTTGAAGCCAAGGGCAGTTACGCAGGAGCCTCCCCTGGCACGCCCAGGCTTCATGGCCATCCGACAGCTACTTCCAAAACAGGAGCTGGAGAAACATCAGTTAAAATCACAATTACAGGGACGCCTGGGTGGCTCAGTCAGTCGAGCATCAGGCTCTTGATTTTGGCTCGGGTCACGATCTCACCATTCGTGGGACTGAGCCCTGCATCAGGCTCTGTGCTGACAGCGTGGGGCCTGCTGGGGATTCTCTGTCTCTCTGTCTCTCTGTCTCTCTCTCTCTCTCTCTCTCTCTCTCTGACTCTCCCCCGGTTGTACTCTCTCTCTCTCTCTCAAAATTAATAAACATTTTAATAAATAAATATAAATAATTATATAGCCCTCTCCACCCATCAGATTGGTCAAAATTAAAGACTTCACATAATATCAAAAGCTGGTGATGCTCTAAAGTAAAATTTCTCAACTACCGGTTGGAACATGAATCAGTACAGTGCCATGGAAAGCAATTTAAAAATAGTAAAATATAAAAGGTATGACCCACTGCAGTAAGAATTCCAATTAAAATGTGACTAAATATGGGGGCGCCTGGGTGGCTCAGTCGGTTGGGCGACTGACTTCGGCTCAGGTCATGATCTCACAGTCCATGAGTTCGAGCCCCGCATCGGGCTCCATGCTGACAGCTCAGAGCCTGGAGCCTGTTTCAGATTCTGTGTCTCCCTCTCTCTGTGACCCTCCCCCGTTCATGCTCTGTCTCTCTCTGTCTCAAAAGTAAATAAACGTAAAAAAAAAAAAATTTTTTTTAAAAATAAAAAAATGTGACTAAATATGAACTTAACCTTTCTCTCTGGAAACCCCATTATAATGACAACAGAGAAAATGAAAAGTCGAGAACATGGGATAAAGGGAATGGAGGAAACTATGGCAGAAGAGGGACATCAACAAAATTGGGGGTGAGGGAAACTATAAGGACAAATAGTAACTGAGTTAACAAAATAGAGAAAGCTAAAATGTAAGCCTGCTAGGAGGAAATTCCACACACACAAAAAAAAAAACAAAAATCAAGCAGGTCCCCATTATAAAAATCTGGAAAGACTTAGAAATTGGAGTCACTAGTTACCCTTAAATGCTGGTAAAGGGTCTGGGGTGCAAAGGGGATTCACTGATGGCCATTAGGAGAATCCGTTATGACCAACACCCCTCCCCTGGGAAATCAGCAGCTTCCTCAGCCAGACCCTCTCACCCTGGTGGCCATCCAATCCAGAGCATACCTCCAGAAAATATTTAGAAGGAGGCACAGAGGATCCTGCTGAAAATGGGAGGCGTGTGCTGTCCTGAAACACAGGGTCTAAGTTAAAGTTTCATTCCCAATGTTTATAACTACAACCCTTTTAAGCCCTTGGTTCCCAGGAGAAGCAGACAGAATGACAGCCCTAGACCGAGGGAGCAGAGTAATTCGCTACATATACGAGCCGGTGCTGGTCCCCAGCAAAGAGGAGATCCCCACCCCACCGTGCTACAGTGCACACCCAGGCACAAACAAGTTCCAGCTAGCGTTTTGTGCCTCGCTCTTAAATACAGTCAAGACCTTGGAGGAGACCTTCTAATGTGAAAGACATTAAACAAAACCTACAAACCAGAAAAAGGGTCGGGGGGGTGGGGGTGGGGGAACCCAAGGGAAAAATACACTGTGGGATGCTGAAGAAAACTACAAAGAGAATAGTGAATATGACCAGAGAGATAAAACACTGAATCCATGAAATATGAACAGAACGCTGTTGAGATAAATATTCAGAAGCCAAAACCGAGAACGCTAAAAGGAAAAAAAAAAAAAATCAGCAAAACCACAATGATAGTTGGAAATTTTGACACACATCTCTCAGAAACTGATTAAGTGAGCAAAAATTACTAAAGCTACGTGGGGCATCTGGGTGGCTCAGTCGGTTGAGCGTCCAGCTTCAGCTCAAACATTGTTTGAAAAAATCAAACATAATTGATTCAGGAGCTGAAGCTCCTATTTCTGGGTGACAATGCAATGTGGAAAACCAGAGACTCTTGCTTGGGAGGAGGTGGTCAGAAGCAGACTGCTAAGGCTGCTGTTGCAGGGTCTTTGCAGGAACTCTGAGGTGACTGGACCTACTGAAGTATCTTGAACAATTTTCCAATTACCATACGTGTGGTTGTGCTACTAACACCCTTGTTCTTCAAGCTGCCATACATATCCTTAAAATAAAGTTTTATTAACAAAATAAAAAACACTCAACAAAGAAAAGCCCAGGACCAGATGTCTTCACTGGAGAATTTTACCAAACATTTCAAGAATAACTAACCCTAATCTTCCTCAAACTCCTCCAAAGAACTGAAGAGCTGGGCACATTTCCACACTTCTCTCTGAGGCCAGAATTACTCTTATATCAAAGCCAGACAAAGACACAAAAATAAAAGAAAACTAAAGACCGATATGCATGATGAATATTGATGCAAAAATCCTAAACAAAATACTAACAAACTTCACAAAACAGCACATTAAGAGATTATATACCATAAGGAAGTGGGATTTCTACTTGGAACGCAAGCACTGTTCAACAAACGGAAATCGGTAAATGTAACACACATTAACAGAACAAAAGGCAAAACCCACGTGATCTTCTCAACAGATGCAGAAGCAGCTCTCGATGAAATTCAACACTCTTTCAGGGGGCGCCTGGGTGGCGCAGTCGGTTGGGCGTCCGACTTCAGCCAGGTCACGATCTCGCGGTCCGTGAGTTCGAGCCAGGTCACGATCTCGCGGTCCGTGAGTTCGAGCCCCGCGTCGGGCTCTGGGCTGATGGCTCGGAGCCTGGAGCCTGTTTCCGATTCTGTGTCTCCCTCTCTCTCTGCCCCTCCCTCGTTCATGCTCTGTCTCTCTCTGTCCCAAAAATAAATAAAAAACGTTGAAAAAAAAATTTAAAAAAATAAAATAAAAAAAAAAACACTCTTTCATAATAAAAAGAATTTTTTAAAAAGCACAACACACTGGATATAGGAGGAAAACTGCCTTAACAGATGACAAGCCCACAGCAGACATCACACTCAACTGTAAGAGACTGAAAGCTTTTCCTCTAAGAGGAGAAACAAGGCAAGGATGCCAACTCTGGCCACTACTGTTCAACAGAGTATTGGAAGTCCTAGACAGAGCATCACCCAAACTAGAAAGGAAGAAGTATATTTAATCTCTGCTCTCTGATGACATGATCTAATATGAAAAAAAAAAAAAACCCTAAAGATTTCACACGCAAGGAAAAAACCTATTAAAACTCATTTAGCAAAAGCTGAAAGGTACAAAATCAACATTCAAAGGTCAGTTATATATATTTCTATATACTAACAATGAAACATTTGAAAAGGAAATTTAAAAACAATCCCACTCATGATAGTAGCAAAAAGAATAAAATACTTACAAAAAAACCTAACCAGGGAGGTGACAGGCTTGTACGTCAAAAATGACAAAATATTGGGGCACCTGGGTGGCTCAGTTGTTTGAGGGTCCGATTCTTGATTTCAGCTCAGGTCATGATCTCACAGTTTGTGAGTCCGAGCCCCTCACTGGGCTCTGCGCTAACAGTGCGGAGACTGCTTGGAATTCTCTCTCTCTCACTCTCTCTCTGCCCTTCCCTAGTTCATGCACACACACACATTCTCTCTCTCTCTCTTTCTCCCTCTCCCTCTCTCTCTCTCTCTCTCTCAAAATAAATAAACATTTAAAAAAAACCAAGATATTGCAAAAAGAAATGAAAGGAGATACAAATAAATGGAAAGATACCCTGTGTTCGTGGATTCGAAGACTTGATGTTGTTCAGATGTCCATACCACCCAAAGCCATCTACAGATTCAATGTAATCCCTATCCAATGCCATTTTTTGCAGAAATAAAAGAAAACCCATCCTAAAATTCATATGGAATCTCAAGGGATCCAGAACAGTCGAAGAAATCTTGAAAAAGAAAAAGTTGGAAGCTTCACACTTTATGCTTTCAAAACATGCTACAGAGCAACAGTAATTAAGACGGTGTGAGCACTGCCACAAAGACATATCTATACACCAGCAGAACAGATAGAGAGCCCAAAATAAAGCCTTGAATATATGGCCAAATGATCTTCAACAAGAGTGCCCAAACTACACATTGGGCAAAGGACACTTTGTTCAACAAATGGTGTTTGGAAAACCAGATATCCATGTGCAAAAGGATGAAGTTGGGTCCTACCTTAGACCACGTACAAAAATGAACTCAAAATGGATTACAGACCTAAACAAAAGATCTAAAATGATACACCTCCCATAAGAAACTGTAGGGGAAAGCCTTCAGGACATTGCACTTGACAATTATTTCTTGAAGTTGACACCAAAAGCACAGGCAACAAAAACAAAAATTAACAGATGCGACTACATCAAACTCAAAAACTTCTGTGCAGCCAAGGAAGAATCAACAGAGCAAATAGGCAACCGATGGAAGGGGAAAAATATTTGCAAACAACATATATCTGAGAAGGCATAAGTATCCAGATTATACAAAGGACTCCTACAACTCAAAACAACAACAACAACAAACAAATAACATGATTAAAAAATGAGTAGGGGCTCCCTGGTGGCTCAGTCAGTTAAGTGTCTGAGCTCAGCTTGGGACATGATCTTATGGTTCGTGGGTTCGAGCCCCACATCAAGCTCTGCTGACAGCTCGGAGCCTGGAGCCTGCTTCAGATCTGTCTCTCTCTCTCTCTCTCTCTCTCTCTCTCTCTGCACCTCCCCTGCTCACACCCTGTCTCTCTCTCTCTCTCTCTCTCTCTCTCTCTCAAAAATAAACATTAAAAAAGAATTTTTTAAGTGGGTAAAGGGCTTGAACCGATGTTTCTCCAAAGATATACATTCTCCATTCTCCAAATAGATATACATGGAAAGATGTTCAATATCACTAATCATTAGAGGGATTCAAATTAAAACCTCACACTTGTCAGTATGCTTATTAAAAAAAATAAATAAATAAACAAACAACAGAAAATGACTAGTGCTAGAGAGGTTATGGAGAAATTGGAACCCTGTGCCCTTCTGTTTGTGGGAACATAAAATGGTTCCGCTGCTGTGAAAAACAGTGTAGAGTTTCCCCCAGAATATTAAAAACATAATTACCATATGATCAGCAATCCCACTTCTTGGTCTATATCCAAAAGAACTGAAAAACAGTATCTCAGAGACATATGCACACACACACTCACTGCAGTGTTATTCAAAATAGTTAAGAGGTGGAAGCAACCTAAATGTCCATCAACAGATGAATGAATAAAGACAATGTGGTATATCCATACAATGGAATATTACTGAGCTTTCAAAAGGAAGAAAATCATGTCGTATTGTACAACATGGATGAACCTCAAGGACATTAAGTTAAACAAACCAGGCATAAAAAACACAAATACCGCACAAGATTCCACTTGTATGAGGTACCTGAAGTAGTCAAACTCATAGAAACAGAAAGTAGAATGTGGTTACCAAGGGCTGAGGGGGAGGAGGAAATGGAGAGTTGATGTTTAATGAGTATAGAGTTTCAGTCTTGCAAAATGAAAAAGTTCTAGAGATCTGTTGCACAAAGATGTAGAAATAGTTAACACTAGTGCTCTGTATACTTGAAACTGGTTAAGACTAAATTTTACGTGATATGCTTTTACCACAATTTTTTAAATTGTATTTATTTACTTTGAGAGAAACAGAGCCAGCACAAGCAGGGGAGGGGCAGAGAGAACGGGGGTCGGGGAGAGAGAATCCCAAGCAGGCTCCATACTGCCAGTGCAGAGCCCGATGTGGGGTTCAAACTTACAAAACTGTGAGATCACGACCTGAGCCGAAACCAAGAGTCAGACCCTTAACTGATTGAGCCACCCAGGGGCCCAACTTTTACCACAAATCGTTCTTAAATGTAAAAAAGCAATTGACAAAATGTGTGCGTCTGTGTGTGTATATCCGGCAATACATATAATAAAGTAGGACTTATCCTAGGAACACCATGTTGGTTTAACATTTGAAAATCAATGTAATTTTCCACATTAACAAACAAAGTGAGGAAAATGATTTGATCATCCCAGTAAATGTAGAGAAAGCATTAGAAAATAATTTACTACTGGGGCGCCTGGGTGGCTCAGTTGGTTAAGTGTCCAACTCTTGATTTCAGCTCAGGTCATGATCTCACTGTTCATGAGATCAAGCTTAATGTCAGCAGAGTCTGCTTGGGATTCTCTTTCTCCCTCTCTCTCTGTCCCTACCCCACTTGTGTTCTCTCTCTCTCTCAAAATAAATAAATAAACTTAAAATTTCTTTATTAACTTATAATAAAACTTATAGCAAACTAGGCATAGAAGAAAATTTACTCAGTCTGATTTAAGGGAATCTACAAAAACCTTCAGCTAACATGACACTTAATGGTGAAAAATTGAATATTGAAAAGGAAAAGATGAAATAGCATCTTTAATTCATTCTTACATCCTTGGTATCTGGGAGAAGCCCGTGGAAAAGATAGAAGACAGGTGATCTGATTCAATTTCCTTATAAACATGAAATGATAAACCTCTGGGCAAAGAAGCTAATGGTATTTTCTGGAAGGAGAATCCCTACCTGTGGACAGGCTTGCTTATAATAAACAAACCTGGAGCCTATGCATTTATGCAGCATTGTTCCCTGGAAAATGTTAGGTACTGTTGGAGTATAAAACAGAGATGGTATCAAGACTTAAATGGTTCACTTGTGTGTAAATTATGTGACCTGCATTCAGCATTTAAAAAGGCACAAGGGCATATCAGATGTCACAAGAAAGGACTTGAAGAGCTCTGCTTTGTCAGCGGTTCTGAACCTGTTCCTGCCTCATCCGTGTCACTGGACTGCTCTAACATCTCTGAATTGTGTGAGTCTGCTTTGATAATCTGATCCCCGTTTTATCTCAAAAATGTTCACCCTAAAATCAGGAATAGGCAAAGATGTTTGCTCTCACCACTTCGACTCATCATTATGCTAGAGATTCTAGCTAGCGCAATAAGGCAAGAAAAATAACAAACAGAAGGCATACATACAAGAAAAGAGGAGGTAAGACTGTCTTTATTCAAAGATGACATGACTGTGTATGTAAAAAAAATCCTAAGAAACCTATGAAATAAACTATGAGCATAGTAAGTTTAGTAAAGTCAAAGGATAGAAAGTTAATATACAAAAAATAATATTTCTGTCTCTTAGAAACCACCAATTGGAAAATAATTTTTAATTCCATTTTGAATATCATAAATATAGTTAGGAATACACTAGATGAAAAATGTACAGTATCTTTCAACCAAAAGCTGAAATCATTGCTGAGAAAAGTTAAGGAGGTCTTAATAAATGGAGAGAGGTTCCAAATTCATGATCTGAATGAAAGACTCTATATGGTTAACATGTCACTTCTCTCCATATTTATCTAAAAATCCGGGACGCCTGGGTGGCTCAGTCAGTTGGGCGTCCGACTTCAGCTCAGGTCATGATCTCACAGTCTGTGAGTTTGAGCCCCGCGTCGGGCTCTGTGCTGGCAGCTCAGAGCCTGGAGCCTGCTTTGGAGTCTGTGTCTCCCTCTCTCTGCCCCTCCCCTGCTCACGCTCTGTCTCTCTCTGTCTCAAAAATAAATAAAAACATTTAAAAAAATTAAAAAATAAAAAAAATAAAAATCCTAGCAGAATTGTGTAGAAATTGAAGAGGTGATTATAAAATTTACATGGAATTGCGAAGGAGGTAAGTCTGCCCAGAATAATCTTGAAAAGTGAAGACCAAAGTTTGTATTAACATGAAGACGAAAAAATACATCAATGAACTGAGTCCAGAATCCATAGTTTTACACAGGTATCGTCAATTGATTTTTGGCAAAAACATCAAAGTTATTCCGTGGAGAAAGGATAGTGTTTTCCATAAATGGTGCTGGAAAAACTAGATATCCATGTGGACAAAAAAAATGAACTCAATTTCACACCAAATAAAACAAAACAAAAATTCAGAAATAGGTCTTAGATATAAATGCAAATTCTAACACTATAAAACCGCTAGAAGTAAGCAAGAGTACACTTTCCACCTTGGGTGGACAATTTGTTATGCCACCAAAAGCAAACAATCATCAAGGAAAAACTTAAGAAATTGGATTGCATCAAAATTTAAACTTTCTGTTCTTCAAAAGAGACAATTAAGAAGGTAAGAGGCAAGCCCCAGGTTGACAGAAAACATTGTATGTACATTTGATAATATAGTTCAGATCTAGAAAACATAAAGAACCACAGATCAATTACAAAAGACTTGAAGAAACATTTCACAAAATAATATATATAAGTGTAAAAAAAAAGTGGATTTGATGGTATTTTTTTAATTTTTAATGTTTATTTATTTTTGAGAGAGAGAAAGAAGAGACAGAGTGTGAACAGGGGAGGGGCAGAGAGACAGGGAGACATAGAATCCAAAGCAGGCTCCAGGCCCTGAGCCATCAGTACAGAGCCCAACGCCAGGCTCGAACTCACGACCCGTGAGATCACGGCCTGAGCCAAAGTCGGACGCTTAACCAACTGAGCCACCCAGGTGCCCCCTAGGGTACTTTTAACGTTCATTTGCATTAAGGTTTGCCCAGGATATCAATTTTCTCTTTTCTGAGAAGTGAAAAATTGTTCATCTGAAGCATTTTAAGGAGAAAATTAAAAGGTAGGTAGAATCAGTAGGTTCAGCTTTAAGGTTGATTTTCCTTATTTCATCTTTTGGTTGGGAGTTTCAATGATGTGAAAGAAAAAGAAGGGAACAAATCTAACAAAATGAAAATAATGTTTCCCCTTCAAAGTTTTATTTACAACAAAGGGAAAGGGAAGATGAAAGATGTAAAATTCAGGCGCTCTGCAATTGTGATTTTTGTTAATTTCTCACCCCAGCAAGTTTTAGGTGATCATTTACAGATATTGAACTTTACAAGAAATACGACAATCATGTTGCCATATATGACTGTGCCCTTTGGCCAGTGTTTGTGAGTCCTGAATTTCTTAAAGGGGAAATGGCTTTGAATCAGGAAACTTGAAAAAACCATTCACTCTTCTGCTTCTTCAGAGGGACATTGACTCTTTTTGAAAGTTGAAACCATCTTTGCAGTGGAGTATCAAGTATTCAGTTTTATCTCAAAGTCCTGGTAAAGGCACCAAATGAAACCTTCTAAGGGCTCCAACTGTGTATCACTTTCTCTCCCAGGTGCACACGGCCACAACAGTGGGCCAGCAGATACCCTGACTTCATACAGAACCCAGAACTCTGGGCCTCCCTCTCCTTGCCTGCAGGGGAAAGGGATCCCTGTGCTTCCTTTTTCTTAGAGCTGGGGGCTGAGCTAGTGTCTGGAAAATGGAAACCGCTTAACTTGGTGATCTGCCCCCCCTTAAAGAGTTATCAGGATTGTAGCTTAAGTCCGTGCCTTTGCCAGAAGTCGGCACACTCACGTGGGGCCTGTGAAAGTGTGATTTGGAGGTCAGCAGGCTTTCCCCTGTCCGGGCTATGGGCACCGGCCGGTGTTGGAGCTAACCAATCTTTGTCCCTGAAATGATGGCATAAGACACTGTTTCAGAGTCAGCAGTGCAAAGACAACTTTCTGTGTCTTTCAGGCCAGATGAGTTTGGAGTTAAAATGTCATTCCATTAATCCAAAAGTTAACACATTAATAAATATATTAATTAAATTTTTAAAAAGAAACATAAGTGGCCAATAAACATATGAAAAGATGCTCTACATCATCAGTCATCAGAGAGATAAAAACAGTTGAATATGGTGGCCTCTGGAGAGCCAAAATAGAGAAAGGAGATGAGAAAGAAGGAAAGTGACTCCTGCTCTCCATCATAAACTTTTTAGTGCTATTGACTTTACAAAACTAGAGAGGGAGGGTGTGTGTGTTAAAGTAAAAATTAGATTTTAAAGCACGTCCCATGAAGCCAATGTGTCCACGTGGTGCCCGTACAAAGTAATTTATCCCAAATGTTCAAATGAAGGACGCTTTCTGAGGTGACTCCTTAGGCAGGAACAGGCAAGGTGAAGGAAACAATGGATGGTGAGGTACCCAGAAACCTGCAACGGTGGGAACCCGTCAACCTTGCTTAGGCCTCTTTGGACCAGGAGAGACAACAGAGGTGCTGGGGCTCCGGCACAGCCGGAACAGGGGAGGGGGAGATGCCCAGAGGGAAGGACAGACCTACGGCCAGACATGAAGCACGGGCACAAAGAAAGAGGTCATGAAAAAGTACCCGGACCCTTCCTTTCTGCCCTCTAATCTCCTGCCAGAGCCTCCACTGGCCAGACCCAATGGGAAGGCGGTGGATGGGGCCGTCTCCAGGGAACAGCATCCCCGGACAGAGCAGCCAAGGAAGGATGGAGAATGGATGGGAGAGGGCACATGGAGCACAGCAGGCAAAACCAGCATTTCCACTTTTTGGATGCCTCCTTGAGAAACTCTTGCACATTTGGGATGAGATGTGCACAAAAAGACCTACACAAAAGACCCTTTAATACTGTCTATATTGGTGAAACGCTAAGTTCCCTTGGCAGAAACCTACATAGCCATTAAGAGGAAAGAACTAGATTATATATTGCAACATAAAAGAGTCTCAAAACCAAATGCCTAATACTATCGCAGTCAATGTTGCGGGGAGTGATGGGGAGGACTTGATCTTATTTATTTTTTATTTAAATCCACGTTAGTTAACATACGGTGAAAGAATGGTTTCAGGAGAATTTCGTGATTCATCACTCACATGTAACACCCGGTGCTCATCCCTACAAGCGCCCTCCTTAATGCCCGTCACCCATCCAGCCCACTCTCCCACCCACCTCCCCTCCAGCAACCCTCAGTTTGTTCTCTGTATTTAAGAGTCTCTTACGGTTTGCCTCCCTCTCTGTTTTTATCTTATTTTTGCTTCCCTTTCCCTATGTTTCATCTGTTTTGTTTCGTAAAATTCCACCTATATGTGAAATCATAGGATAGTTATCTTTCTCTGACTTATTTCTCTTAGCATAATACATTCTAGTTCCGTCCATGTTGTTGCAAATGGCAAGATTTCATTCTTTTTGATTGCCAACTAATATTCCATTGTATATACATACCACATCTTCTTTATCCATTTGTCAGTCAATGGACATGGGGGCTCTTTCCATAATTGGCTATTGTTGACAGTGCTGTTGCAGTAAATTTTGAAAGCACATAAAACCATACCATGCAGTGTTCACAGGTACTATAAGAGATAAAAAGTATGAATCCTGAACTGTCTGTGCACAAGAACGTACATGATGTGGATATAAGGGACTGGGAAGCAAAAACAACAGTAATAAACTACATTTCGAGAACTCTAATATGTGCCAAGTACTGTTTTAAGCACTTTTAGATGTACTGGATGTTTTTTTAAAGATTTTATTTTTGGGGCGCCTGGGTGGTGGCTCAGTCGGTTGGGTGTCTGACTTTGGCTCAGATCATGAGTTCGCGATCTGTGGGTTCGAGCCCCGCATCGGGCTCTGTGCCGGCAGCCTAGAGCCTGGAGCCTGCTTTGGATTCTGTGTCTTCCTCTCTCTCTGCCCCTCCCCCACCCATGCTCTGTCTGTCTCTCTCTCTCTCTCTCTCTCAAAAATAAATAAACATTAAAAAAATGTTTTTAAAAAGATTTTATTTTTAAGTAATCTCTACACCCAATGTGGGGCTCAAACTCACAGCCCCAAGATCCAAGAATCGCATGCCCCACCGACTGAGGCAGCCTGGGACCCCTAGAGGTACTGTTTCATTAAACCTTTTTTTTAACTTTTTTTTTTTAACATTTATTCATTTTTGAGAGTGAGAGAGACAGAGCATGAGTGGGGGAGGCACAGAGAGAGGGAGACACAGAATCCAAAGCAGGCTCCAGGCTCCGAGCTGTCAGCACAGAGCCCGACGCGGGGCTCGAACTCACAGATCACGAGATCATGACGTGAGCTGAAGTCGGACGCTTAACCGACTGAGTCACCCAGGCACCCCTCATTAAACCTTTTTAACAAGACTGTCAGTTAGTGACCATTACACTCCTTAATTTTTAGAAAATGGAAAGGAAGCACAAAAAGGTCAATAACCTTCTCAAGGTTCTTCCTTTTCGTGCATCCTTTCCTTTATCCAGAAAATATTTCCAGAGTCCCATTCTGTGCCAGGCAGTGTTCAAGGCACTCGCATGACAGGGAATAAGCCATCCATCTCACCCTATTTGGGTAATGGTGGGGGAAATACAACAGACATAAATTAAATGTCTAGATATTATAAAATACAAAGTCTATTAGAGGAAATTAAGAGTCATGGAGAAGTGAATAGCTGGGGGGAGATATTAAGTGCCGGACAGTTAGAGATTGTAGATAGGACAGTCAGGGAAGGCCTTGCTAGCAGCTGACGTGTGAAGAGAAACATGAAGCAGGTGAAAACATAAGACATGTGGATTTCTGGGCAAGGGCAGTCCAGGCAGAGGAACAGCCAGTGTTCAGGCCTGAGGCCACCACGTGGTAGCAAGTTCATGGCACAGCCAAGAGACTAGTCCTTCCTCTCTCTCACACGCGTGTTTGTCCACTGAAGTGTCCCAAGTGTCTGTAGCAGTGCCTGGCACATACAGATATAAGTAGGCACTCGACAGATATTTGATGAATGAATGAACAACTAACTAGTTGAGAGGCAGAGCAAAAGGAGTGAGGTCAGAGAGGTGACAGGAGCTGATCAGAAGGAACTTTGTTGCCCTTGAGGAGATGGACTCTGGCTCTGGATCGGGTGCAAGGGCTCCGGTGAGATTCAGATACAACCCAACGCTTCAGTTTAAAAGGATCGCTCTAGAGGCACCTGGGTGGCTCAGTCAGTTGAGAACTCTACTCTTGATTTTGGCTCAGGTCTTGATCTCGTGGTTCGTGAGATTGAGCCCATGCTCAGCATGGAGCTTGCTTAACATCCTCTCTTGCCCTCCTTCTACTTTTCCCCCACCCCCTCAAAATAAATAAATCAACTTTAAAAAACAGTAAACTTTCAGGGTTTTTCCCAGTTTTCAAGGGTGGCAGTTAGTAAATTAGAAAGATGTGTGATTGGGACACCTGGGTGGCTCAGTCAGTTAAGCGTCCGACTCTTGGTTTCGGTTCACGTCACGGTCTTGTGGTTCATGAGATCGAGCCCCATGTCAGGCTCTGCGCTGAGGCTGGAGCCTGCTTGGGACTCTCTTTGTCTCCCTCTCTCAGGCATGAATGAATGAATGAATGAATGAATGAATGAATGAATGAATGGCTTGCTCTGGCTGCTGAGCTGAGAACCAACTGCAGACGCGTGAAGGCAGAAGCAAGGAAAGCAGTTAGGAGGCCACCGTAACAACTCAAGCAAGTGACAGACAGTGTGTCCTAGGCTGAGACGCAGCATAGAATGGAGCAGTGGTCACCTACTGTGAAAGTGAGGAGATCCAGTTCACCAGGAGCTCGGAAAGTCGGAGCTGGGATTCAATCCAGGGAGTGAGCCCACAGGCGGCCGGAAGCTGAACCCAAGCCATTCCCTGAGGGCTAAAAGAGCAGCGGGCAGACTCCGGCTGATGCAGCTTCAAGGAGGGTGGACCCACCGTTCTCAGGCAGTTCTGGCCCGGGGCTGCCGCTGCTAAGACGGGGCTTTTGTGTGAATTAGGAGGCACCCTCCAGGGTAAAATGTACCCTTTGACCTCAGCTGCATGGCACCCTGCACCCTCCCCCTGCTCCAGCAGTGCCCTTGGCCTGGAACCCTGCAACAAACGCGTCCCAACGGTCACTTTCTGGGAGTGCTGGGAAAGGCCAGCCACCATGAACATGCGGGGTTTGATGCTCCCGTCATTGAACAGGATACTTGATCAAATCGGTCCAATTCTGTACCCCTTAGGACCAGCATAAAAGGTACAAAAAAAGAAAACAAAAGACAAAAAAACAGAACAACAACAAACGACAACCATCAAAAATCCCTTGCATTTCATGTAGAGGATAAATGTCAAAAAATACCTAAGAACCCTCTATTGAAAAATAATACCTAATGGGGAAGGGGTGAGGAGGCAATGTTGCCTTGTCAGATTTGGTTTTTTTTTTAACATAAAGCCACTGTAACTGAAACATACTAGAAATTCACAAATAGGAAACTTAAGGTGCGGCAAAGGTGCCATGACAAGTCAGTGGAGAAAGGGAGGTTTATTTAAACACAGATTGTTCCATCCAAAGCTGCCTGTCAAACAGGGAGGAAAAGGTAGCTACATAAAAAATAATACATACGTACATAAAGAAATAATTCCATGAAAATTAAATCTTTAAAAAGCATTGAATAACTACTTAGAAGAAAATCTATGACAATATGTGTATGTTCTTGGCATTTGTGACAGTGGTGTGTGTGTTTGGGGGATGTCTTAAGCAAGCCGGGACAATCAAAAAACAACAACAACAACAACAAAAGGAAATGAAACATTTGACTATGTAAATATTTAAACCATGACAAGAAAAGACAATAAGCAACATCAGAAAGCACAGATTACGAAAAATCTTTGAAGCACATATGTCGGATAAAAGATTCCTAGACATGGTACTTCAATGAACTCCCATAAATTGATAATATAAGAACAAATAGTCCAATTGAAAAATAGTCAAAGAATAAAAGCAGCCATTTTATAGAAGGGGAAATCCTAATGTTCATGGACAAATGAAAAAAAGAGCTCAACTTCACAATTATTAGGGAAGTAGCAATTAAAGTAACAAGGAGTTAACATGTTTTTCACCCAACAGGTGGCAAAAAGTTGAGAAGAATGTTACACTCAGTCCTAGTAGGGGGGCCAGAAGACAGAAAGCCAAGCTGGAGGTCCTATAAATTGTTAATAACAATGGGCACTGGAATTACTTCAGCACTTACGAAATGAACTTGGCAAACTCTGTTAATATATCTTTCTGCTCCGCAATTCTATTTCTAGAATTCCATCCTATAGGAGTTAATATTCAGTATATTCTAAAAACCAGGTATTGTGTTTTGGTTTGAGAATAAAATCTGTTCAAAATAAAGATCACAAAGCAAAGTGCCTTCTGCAGCACCAGCAATAACAGTTTTCATGACTGGCTGTCTATAATTTTCACATTTTTACTTATAAACGATAAAAAAAAAAAGATTTTCTAGACAGGTAATTGCAAGCACTTCCCTGCAAATAACACATTCCCAGTGTACGTCGTCTTTATTTCCAATAAATGTAAAGCCAAATTGGATAATATTATAATATTGGACACAATTTTTCCTTTGTGTCATTTTTAATTACTTGAGGAATCTTGATACTGACCGCCATCCTGCTGGGGAGAAATGTTCAGGGGAGTGAATGACACACCAGCTGAGTACCTGATTCGGAAGGAGTTCCTCTGACCTTCAGGAACCACGATCTGCACGCAGAGCTCTCAAAGCTGTAAAGACAGAAAAGAAGATACATCACCCTTGACCCTGAGATTACAATAAAAATAATGGAAGCCTCCCACTGATAGTAGGAGACGCACTGGCCTTCACTTCATATCTGAAGATTTTTGAAGCGATTGGGTTGGAAAGAGAAATGTTACTTCTATTTCCTCCTCAGGCTTCTCGCTCGGCGTTGTTGCTTCTGCTGGTTTAAACTGGTAGATCAGGGGCGCCTGGGTGGCTCAGTCGGTTGGGCGTCCGACTTCAGTTCAGGTCACAATCTCACAGTCCGTGAGTTTGAGCCCCGCATTGGGCTCTGGGCTGATGGCTCAGAGCCTGGAGCCTGCTTCCGATTCTGTGTCTCCCTCTCTCTCTGCCCCTCCCCCGTTCATGCTCTGTCTCTCTCTGTCTCCCTCTGTCTCAAAAATAAATAAACGTTAAAAAAATAAATAAATAAATAAACTGGTAGATCATCCAACACCTACTGTTCCGTTGCCATGCCATGTTGGCTCCTGCTTGGCCCCTTCCCATCCTTTCCTGTCCCAAACCATGGATTGGTTCACAGAAGCTTTTTCTGTGGCAGTTAATCCAAAATAGCAGTTTACTTCCCTTTTGAAATTCAGCCGGGGGCGAAGCAACAGATGGCAGGTATGGTGGCTCTGTGACAATCGGGGACCCACCTTCATTCTTCTACCTTGTTACTTACTCCTCAGTAAGTGATATTCACTACATGATTCACAGGGGCTGTGCCAGCTCCAGCATTGTTTCTTCATCCTTTTATTCAAACCAGCAGAATGAAGAAGGGACAAAGAATTGCATGCCCTTTCTTTAAGAACCTTTCTGGGGGCGCCTGGGTGGCTCAGTCAGTTAAGCATCCGACTCTTGATTTCGGTTCAGGTCACGATCGCACGGTTTGTGAGTTTGAGCCCCGCATCGGGCTCTGTGCTGGCAGGATGAAGCCTGCTTGGAATTCACTCTCTCTCTCTCTCTCTCTCTCTCTGCCGCTCCCCTGCTCACACTCTGTCTCGCTCAAAGATAAATAAATATTTTTTTTTTAAAAAAAAGAACACTTCTGGATGTTACACATATTCTAGCTCTATTTACTTTTCCCATTGACTAGAGCCCAGTGACATGATCACACCTAGCTACAAGCAAGACATGACACTTGAGTCTTTCCTTCTGAGAGCTTCTCGCTGGACATTTACGAGTACTCTATTAAGCCAAACTCTCCTTTTTGCCTGGGCAATTGGCAAAACATCGGTTGGTGGCTGCTGTGGTCAGCCTGGGCTTCTGAACTAAAGACGTCAAGGAGCCAAGTTCTTGGCAATCCATGGTGGACATAAAGTGTAAAGTGAAAAAATAAACCGATGGCTTTTTAAGCCAACGAGACTTGGGGGTTGTATATTGCTTCGGCGTAACCTAGCCCATCCTGACTGATGCAGTAGCTAAACCACCCAGAGCTCTCCATCTGAGAATCTCCCTGCCTCTTCCACAAAGTCTGTTCATCTCATTTTCAGATACTATTATTATCCTCATCATTTCCCAGATGAGAACATTTAGACATGAAAGCGTACACAAAGAGTTAAGTGCCAATATGCGCAGCTGGGGATTCCAAGTCTGCTTTCCTGCTCTGGTGACTCAAACCAAGATAGAAACTCAACAGGCATGGGTGTCTATTGAGGGCCAGGCCCTCTCCTCCAGCGCTGGGAATATAAATGCGAACAAGACAGCCAATAACTTCTTTTGTCCTGTGGGAGAATGAGAAGACCCAAGTATGATTTCAGTTTGTTACAAAGAACAAAACACAGGAATGCGCTAGAGCGAGGGGAGGTGATGACCATGGGAGATTAAAGGGTTAGAAAGGCCCCTAAGAAGGTGGTTTTTGAATTGAGAGGAGAAAGATGAGCGATGTCCCCGACAGAGGGAACATGTGCAAGGGTCCTGGGACAAGAGAAACCCGGTGCCTCAGCGCTGCAGAGGTCGCCAGTGTGGCAGAACACAGGAGTGAGGATGGGCGAGGAAGAGACGCTGCGGGAGGTCAAGTCAGACAGCACTGGAGAGTCCTGCGAGGACCCTTCTGCTGGGGAGTGGCTCTGTCCCACTTGCTTTGTGGAAGGAGCACTCTGGCTGCCTCAACCTGGATGAGAGTGCAAGCAGGGAGGTGAGACAGAAGGCTATCCCAACAGCCTAGAACTATCTGCGGTGAAGGACCAGGTCTTCCCCCGCGCCCCGCCCCCATCCTTCCGGAACACCCAGGCGTCCACTGCAAGCGGCCAGAACGCAGCCCGAGCCATGAGCGACTTGAATTAGAGTACACCCCACCCACATTCCCCTACCTTGTTCCAAGGATCCCCAGCTGGGATGCCGAAGCTGTGTCCAATTGCTATGAACGTTGCTAGCGCTCCTCTCCCTTTTTGTCCTCCCTTTTGTACCTCCCTGGGGAACTTTTTTGGGGACGTGCTGTCCCCATCAGGCTTTGGCTACCCCTGGTCTAGGCAAGGGACGCTGAGCAGTCCTGCAAGCCGGGCCTGTCCCAGACTGGTGCGTCAGTGATGAACAAAAGAGCCATGTCACGAACACATGCCCTGGTGGGACTCACAGCCCAGAGGCGGCGGCTCCCATTTACTTGCAAGTCTAAGAAAATGCGAAGAGTGGGAGGCTGTCAATCATCAGGGACTCCTTTGGCCCCACCCTCGGGATCCCCAGGCAGGCATCTGGCCTTTGGGTAAATGGCAACTTTGCAAACGCCGGTCGCGAGAGCGCACGCGACTAGGCTCGGAGTCCCCCGTTATCTCGCCAGCTCGGCGAGTCCAGGCCCCGCCCCTCCCCCAAAGGAGCGGGATCGCCCCCCCCACCCCCACCCCCGGGCTGGGACGCCCAGGTTACCAGGCCAACCGCCGGGTGAGCACAGAGCCGCCTGCGCCGGGTAGAGTTCTACAGGCGCCGGACCCCCAGGGCCGGCCGCGCAGCGACGCCATCGGCCCCCGGCGGTACTACAGCTCCGGCCCTCGCTGGCGGGGCCGGGGCGGCGTCGAGGCTGCCTCGAGGGGCTCTACCGGCCGCGCATGCCCGGTGCGCGGCTCGCGGCTCCCGGCTCCCCGACCGCGCGCTCCTGCGAGCGGGGGGAGGGGGGGGGGGGCTCCCGTGGCGGGAGAGTGCGGCCCGTGGCGCCTGGAAAGCACGCAGCGCCGCCAGGGGGCTCTAGGTGGCTGGAACCTGAGCCTGGCGTCGGGTGCTCCCCCGCCCCCTTTTGAGTTGATACAACGCGTCTCAGAGACGCTAGCAACTTGCCCAAGGTCACACAGCCCTTGCAGAAAAATAATGAGATTGGGATTCGGACTCTGCAGTCTCCACTCCCTGTGCCCCAGGTATGGGAGGAGCACCGAATTTGAGTATCTTAGCAGTCCTGTAAGACCTTGGAGACTGAGCAGAGGTCTTTCTCCCGCTTTCACAAGAGAGCATACAAAGGATCAAAGAAGTCACTAGATCTCTCTGAAATATGTTAAACAACAGAAAAGCCACTTCCTTGGGGCTCCTGTTTATGCAGAGTCATGAAATGCCTGAGAGATTTTCATGTCTTTGCCTGCCGCCCCCTCTCCCCCCCCCCCCCCCAACTAGACCGGAGTTCCAAAATTGGTTGTTAGAGACCTGGCCTTTTTCTGAGGCACACAGGTCAAGTACCTTCCTCTGAGCCACAGGGTCCTCAATGGCAGAATCCTGGTAAATGACTTCCTAAGATCACAGTTTGTAAGTGCCCAGGACGATCTAGATCGGCACTGTTCTTCCTTCTCTCCTTCAAACATGCACAACTCTGCCCCTCGCAGGGTCTATCACCACCCCCCACCCCGACAAAACGAATGCTCCCCGAAGGAGCCTGATCTAAGTAAATGTTGGTTGAATGGTAAGTAAATGAATGAGCATCCGTCCCCAACCCTTACACTCAATGATTGGTTTTGTTTACCTGTCTTGCCTCCTCCTGTATGTTAGGTAATCATATCTGGGAGCTTGAATTCATTTCTTAGGGCTGCTGTAACCAACAGAAATTCATTGTCTCACAGTTCTGGGAGCTAGAAGTGTAAAATCAAGGTGTCCTCGGGGCCCTATTCCCTCGGAATGCTATAGGAAAAGCTCCTTGCGTTTTCCGGTTTCTGACAGGTCCAGGTGTTCTTTGCCTTGTGGGAACAGAACTCCCATGTGGCTTTGTCTTCACATGGCCCTTTCTCCCCGTGCTTCTCTATGTCTCCACAGGGCATTCGCCTCTCTGAATTTCTTCTTGTTTAAGGACACCAATCATATTAGATAAGGGCCCACCTAATGACTTCATTTTAACTATGTCTGCAAAGACCCTGTTTCCAAATAAGGTCACATCCACTGGGGTGAACTTGCATTTCCATTCACAGGGGATTAGGGCTTTAACAACTCTTTTTGCAGAGACGTGATTAAGCCTATAACAGAGGTGATCTATGGAACACTGAAAAAGGACTAGGCAAACTAAACAGGATGGGGGAGAATGTCCCTGGTTGAACGGCCAGAAGTAACATTTCCAGATGAAGTCTCCCTGCTTTAAAGAGGGGGCAATATGTCAACTTTAAGGGGGTCTATGGGAGTGGTCTCTATTCCAGCTGGGCCCTTTTCCAGGCTGTAAATACCCCCATTTCCAGACCGTCCACAAAGCATTTTATGTGACTGAATGTGGGCTTCTGAGAAATGTAAATCTGTCAAGGGCTATGCTAAGCCTCGACCTGCTTTCTCTTGTTTAATGTTGACAACTGCCCTGTGAGCTAGGTCCTATTGTTCCCTGAATTTTACATGAGAAGCTGAGTTTCAGACAGGTTAGGGAGCAGACTCACAGCTGCTTCTTGCCTGAGCTGGGATTTATAACCAGCTCTAACTCCAGAAACCTTTCCGGGAAAGCCAGTGGGACTGTCCATCGACTCCGTGTGACTCCAGAGGCTAGAACAGCAATGCAGGAGTGGAAGTTAAAAGGGGAGGCGACAATTCCGCTACATTTTAGGGAAAATCCTCTAATGCCTAGCCTTCTGTTTCTCCAACACCTAGAATTAACGGTTTTTTCCTGCATTTAGCGCCTTTTGCCACCAGCGATGTCTAGGCAGTGGCCAAGCTAGATTTTCGGTGCCCTTCCCAAGCCCATCCCACTCTGGAGGGAGCTGGAACTCTCTGCCCTATGGATATGAACTCTTTGTACATAAATGTGTTTTTGTGAGGAAAGGCCCGCTAGCTTTTCTGAGCCACAGAAGATAGAGAACCAGGAAGCTCCCTTATCAGGAACGAAGGTCCGGCATTGCAGCAAAGAGCAGCGGGGCAAGAACCTGCCGTCGGTGATCCCTCTCTGGGTCGGCATGCTCTCTGCTCAGCTCTTGTTATTTCAGTTGGGGGGGGGGGGGGGCATTTTGCCTAGCTGCGGGTCCTGTGGTCTTCCCGAACTCCACTTCGTGTGGAATAATCGCCCCGGCCCTGCATCTTCGCCCTGCTTCTGGCCAACGTCCACGCACCCTGACCTCTGGCCTCCAACAGGAAGATGTTGGAATCCCGCCTTGCTCCTTCCGGAGCTTTGAAATAAACTGTTGACGGTTATTCCTGGAGAAATTGCTGCTCCCTGCCACAGTCTGCCCTTCCTAGGAAGCACTTTTATTTTGTAGGAAGCAACGTCTGAGTCACTTTTTATTGGGACTGGCCCCCTTCTTTCCTCAGAGACGGATCTATTTTAGGCACACTTTCTTTCCGAAAGGTCAAAAGTGCGCGTGTGTCGGGGGTGGAAGGAGGTTCCCAGCAAATGGTATCGGAGTCCAAGCAGCAGGACAAAACACGCATTAAATGCGCTCACACCGTCTCCAGACTCTCCCGCAATCGTTGCCTCGTCTGGCCCCGACAGCCATGTACGTGATAGAGGAGACTCTGGGCTTCAGGTATGACCTCTTCCACCTTTAGTAATGGAAACTGCGAGCCTCAGAGAGGTCAGGGGATCTCTTCGCCCAAGGTCCCGAAGGCAGGATGGAAAGGAGTCGGGATTCGAACCCAACTCAAGGCCAGGTCATTCACGGCTGCTTTTTCACAAGAGGAGAAATTTGGAGGCTGAAGAGCTGGGCTCCTTGTCTCTCTCGCCTTCACTCGCTCGCTGCTGGACTTCAAGCTCCACGAGGGCGGGGAGCTACCGCGCCCTGGGCTTGGACCCAGCGCCGGCACCCAGCGGGCGCTCACGAACGGTCCGCCGGGCCGCTGATGGAAGTAGATCGGTTCTCCTTCTGCAGTGAGGCTCCTGAGCCTGCGGGCACTGCATGCAGGCTGAGCACGACCGCTGCATGCAGTGGGTGTGGACGCGCTGGGTCGAGCCCCGAGCCCAACACCCGGGCACGGCTCCGTCTCGGGCGCCCCGCGGCACGGAGACCCGGCGCGGACCGGCGCAGCCTTAGGGACCTCGGACACCAGCCGCGCCGCAGCCGAGTCTCCGCGTCGCACTGCGCACGCGCGGCGCCGGCCCGGCTCCGCCCCCCCCTCCCGAGTAGGGACCTACAGCGGGCGCGGCGGCGGCGGCGGCGGCGGCGGCGGCCTGCGGCCGGCGGTGCAGACACCCCTTCCCGGGAGCCGGGACCCGCCGGCCGGGTGAGTGACCGAGCCGGAGGGCGAGGGCCCCGGGTTCGCGCGCGGGGCAGGCGGGCCGGGGCGCGGAGAGGGCCGCGGGCGCTGCGCGGGGCGGGGGCCTGACGAGGCCGCGCCGGGGCGGGACGGGGCGGGCAGCCGGGGCCGGGTCGTGCGGGCCGCAGCCCCGCGTGCCGAGCGGCCGGCCGGCGGCGCGGCGCGGAGTCCCCGGGGCGGGACGGGGGCGGGACGGAAAGGGGGGGGCGGCGGCTCGGGGGCCCGGGGCCGCCCAGACCCCGGGGCCGGGGCGGCGGCGGGGTGCGGGCCCTTTGTGCCGCCGCGACCCCGCAGGCTCGCCTCCCACCCCCCCCCCCTCCCCGCGCGCCGGTCGCGATCCGCGGCGGCGGCGTGCGGGCTGCGGTGCCGCGGGTGTGGAGTCGCCGCGCCGGCCTCCTCCGCCCGCCCCCAGCGTTTTAAATGATGCATCGCCTGCGAGGATTTCTACCGGTCGGCTCGGAGCAGGAAGTGTCGTCAGGAGGCCATTTTTAAAGCCTCCTGCGGGCCTCGGAGGTAAGCGTTGACGTGGTGTGACTCCCGGTGGTTAGCGGAGACCCCGCGGCCCCGCCACGGGCCGGCCCCGGGAGACCACGCCGTAAGCCCCTGCTCCCGCGCCCTCTCCCCTCCCCCTTCCTAGCACCACGCTGTTAGACGTGGACTCGCCTCGGATAACGTGTACCATCGGTGTGAGTGTGCCAACAATAAACTTGAAAACCGGACTGGCATTGTCTTTCCTTGGGAGTTTCGCGGCGTGTGTCCAGGGACGGACTTGTCCGTGGAGGACCTTTGCATCGTTTGCCGGAGTAGGGGGCTGGGGGGGCTCGGGGGAGGGGAGATGGTGAAGGTTTGACTCGTTCAGATGCTGATGGGAGCCTTTGTGGGACCTCCCCAGCGCAGCTGCCCTTTTTCTCTTGTTGCCTTGGGCTTGTTGGGCAGTTTCAGGCCGGTTGCAAAAGAATGAATATTTCTTCCCCGGAAAGGGAAAGCCAAAGGAGACAATGAAAGAGAGCACTTCAGTCCCTCTATGTAAACGTACCCCGTTACGACAACCCCGACTTTTAAAAGTGCGATGACGAACAATACATCAGCCTAACATTAATGAAAAAGTGAAATAGCACTTTGTCCTGTTTCAGAAAGCCTACCCGGCTAACCTGTAATGTTGTGTTAGAACCTTTAAAGATTCTCTCTCTCAAGTTTAGATTGGAAGTCACCAAGATTTAGTAAGACCAGACACGGGTCCCCAGAAGCTTTGCAGCACTTTCCTAGAGGAAGGGAGAGAGAATAGGAATGTGGCTCTTGAGCTTTCTCGGAGTCACATAGACGAAGTTCAGCCCAGCCTGTGTGATGTGTGTATACAACAGGAGATTCTGGCCAAGGGTTCTAGAAGCCCAGCAAATGGAGGCTAGAAACCAATACCGTATAGTCTCTTCAGAAGGCGAGTAGAACGTTTGGCTGTTTTAATTGTCTGATATCCATGTTCCTTTCACCTGGGATGAATTTTTCTTAATGATTTTTTTTTATCCAGGATGTATTATAGCCTTGAAAAAGAACACTTTTGTGTGTGCCCAGTTTTGTTCTGCTGATAACGTTCATTACAAATGCATTTTGAAAACAGCACACAAAGGAGGGCAGTATTTTATTGAGCTTCCCCCTTGATGTTTATGTCAAACTAGTGTGGACTATTAAAAATTCATTAATACCAATTTTAAAAAACACCTCCGTCTCCCATAGTGTATTTGCTTTCAGTAAGAGGATCTGGGCCAGTTTTCAGGCGGGAGGAAGAACAGAGAACATTTTTATGATCGTTGCCATGAAGGCTGACCTTTCATTCATTCCCTCGTTTATTCGTTCTTTCCTTCAATATGTATGGCATGTCTCCTTTGCCAAGCCCTCTGCTGTTGGCTGTGACAAACAAGGTCGTCACAGTGCGGCTTCCCAGTCTCGGTTGTTCTCAAGCAGCCTGGGGTAGACTTCATTTTCTTTGTTCACATATGCAGCCCAGCCAGTTGCAGTTTCCAGATTCCATCCTGGGACTGAAGGGACCCAGACTCTAATCAGATGTTCTCATCATGGAGTGGGGTGGTGAGGCAGCAGAATCACTTGGCAAGAATTATAAAGTGCCTGCCTCAGATCATCTCAGGGAAAAGGCCGTCTGATTCATTTGGTCACCTCAGTCCTAGGAAACCTTTTTTTTCTTTTTTTTTCCTTTTTATTTTAAGCTCCTGTATTACTTTGCCACACATCCCTGCTTGAGAAGCATTTTCGGGGTTCCTTCTTATTTTCTAGGAGAAAATTCTCAGAGAAACCAAGGCTGCACAAGACCCAGGACTTCCATCCAAGTGCCTGGCTTCCGCAGGGCATTTTGTGCAGTGTCTTGGAGCCTCAGGGGGTTCTGAGTGCGGAAGCCTGTGCCAAGGCCCGAAGTGAGGCCGGATGGGGCCGGGGCGCCAGAGAAGACAAGGCCCGAAAGAAGGAAGAGCCCTGGAACTTGCCATGCTTTTGACTCCTCTGCAGCTCAGCGGCCCCAGGCAGGAAGTAAGAACACTACCCAAGTGGCAGCAGCTGCTGTCTGTGAGTTCGGTTCCCAGGCCCACAGAGCCCGCTAGCAGAAAAGCAAAGAATTTAGATTAGATACCGGCTGACCAACTCCGCGACCTTGGAAAAGACACACGGCTTCTCCAGATCTGTTATCTTAGAAGAAGCAAATGATGGAAGGCGTACTTTGAGGAATGTGAGGTGACATATGCGTGTGCCTCTGCAGGCACCCAGCACCCCTTCCACCTGACGTGGGTCAAGATGCACCAGGATCGCCAAACACAGCCAGCCGCTGACAGATCCGCATTTACCACTTCGCTGAGGCCACCCATTTAACGACTGCTCTGCAGCTCCCCTGACACCCCTTCAGGACCTCAGCCTGTGTCAGGTGTGGGGGTGAAACAGTCCTGATTTATGTTCTTTGTGCCCGCATCCTGCCAGGAACGTTGACGTGTAAGAACCTGTAAAGCGGTTATTGTCGTTACACGCTTAACAGCGAGTATCAGCGATGACATTTCCAAGGTCACGTGGCTCAGCAAGGGTTGCACCCAGTCTGCTTGGCCCATCCACCCACTCCCGTCCAAGGCAGTGTCCTTGCCCCCTCTCCGGCACCCTTGGCTGAGACGGGTGTATAAAAGATTGCACGAGGACGGTCAGAAGATTCTTGCCATTCCCACACACTCTTCTGCGCCTAGTAATGGCAGGTGGTGGTTCTTAACCTTGGCTGTACATTTGATTCACCTGGGAAGCTTTTAAAACTCTCAGAGCCTCCCACACTCACAATGGGGCCCAGGCATTATTTTTTTAAAGCTCTCCAAGTGATCCTGGTGTGCAGTAGAGTGACCATCCCAGGGACTGCCTTCAAAAATAAGTTTAACATCCCGGGCATATGATGACACATTCGTCACCCTAATGCAGCCAAGGTTAATGATCCCTGGTGTAGTGATAGGTCTGTGTTTGATTATACTTTTTATTAAACCCTGAATCCATTTCATCCACAAAATTCGGTTGTTAAGGCAAAAAAAGGGGAGGAGGGGCTCAAAAATATATGTGTCCTTCATTTTATCACCTTTAGAGACCTCGAGTCCTAGGTGTGTTTAGTCCCACACAGTTGTGTAATGTTGCTTGTAATACTACTTTGTTTTTCCCTTGTATTTTTTTAATGCTAACAAGAGCATAATTTCCCCTTAACATTCTTCTTTCCACATAGAGAGCTATAAGTTTTATACTTCAAAACCTCTCTCACTGGTCATATATATATATATATATATATATATATATATACACACATATATATATATATATACGCATATATATATACACACATATATATATATATATACGCATATATATATACACACATATATATGTGTGTGTGTATATATATATATATATATGTATATATATATATATATATATATATTTTCTTAAAGGTCTTCTCTTAAACTGTTAAGGAAAACCTCTATCGTAACTTTGTTTTCTGATGTAGTTAGTCTCAGTTGAAGAGCTCAATCCCCAAATAACTCCTTTGTAAATGGGGTTGGGGAGAAGATCCTGGCCTCCAGCCCCCCTGGGAACCTCCTGCTGCCAGAGACCTTTATCTCATCAGGCTGATTTGTTAAACTAAGACTTGCTGCTTCTCAGGAGTTTACAGACTCTTCTATTTTCAAAGGAATCTTACAAAAGTATGTTGACTTGTTTCTTAACAGTACATGTACTCTTTGCCTAGCATAAAATTACCTGCTGTCTGCATATACCTCTTCCCCACATCAGCATGTACACGAGGCATTATTATTCCCACTTTCCAAGTGAAAAAACACTCAGGCTCCGGAGGGGTTAACAAATCCAGAATCACCCAGCTGTTAAAGTCAAAAGCCTAGGTTTTGAACCTTGTTCTTGATATCACAAGGCCATTGTCCTTTCTACTGTATTATACTTTTCACCTGGAAAGCAGAGGGGTCAGAACAGGGGCTTCCTTGTCCGACCTTCTTGCCCCATTCTGCCACCCAGGGGAAATCCAGAATCCCAAAGGTTGTATTTTTGCCAGCAACATTTGGAAGTTTTTTGTTTTGTTTTGTTTTGTTTTTTTGTCATTCAGGGGCCATCAGTTTGCAGTTCAGTCATTTTGAAGTGCCAAGTAGTGTGGCAAAAAGAAAGTAATACTTGGTTGGTGTTTTTCCTTCTTTAGAACTATTTACCCATTCAGTTCAGTTCTGATTCATTGTCACGGTCTGAAGAAGTACTTGCTGAGTGAGGTCGCAGTTTCTTCCTAAACCCTGTTTTACCTGGGCAGTATTAGCTGTTTACATGCCTAATGTTGCTTTTTTTTTTTTTTTTCCTTTCTTTCTGATCAGGTGTTACTTGTCTACATGCTCCTGGGCCCTTTGAGGTAGAATGCTTTAAAATTTTGCTTGCTGGGAAACAAAATTTGTTAGACCGGTCTTTGTTATGACTAAATAAAGTAGGCAAGAGGGACAAGAAATTTTTGAGCACATGTGCTACGGGCAAGTGCTTTGCGTACGTTAATCGTGTTGCCCTCTCCTGATCACCCTTTAAGTCCGAAGATAGTAAAACCTGTTTTCTTGCCTGACCGTGAACAGAGAGCAATCACTTGCCTCAGGGCCCAGCCAAGAGGGACAGAACCAGAGTCTGAACTGCAGACTGTCCATCTCCATTCCCGTTGATCTTGGCGGGTACAGCAGCCGCATGCCTGCCCTTGCAATGGACGTGGCAGAAGCCTCAGTGGGAGGATTTCTGGAGAGAGCTCCGTAAATCTGCCTCTCCGTCCAAACATGAGGCAGGCAGGCAGCTAATCCTGAGTTTGGCGGGCACCTCTCACGAGCAGAAGCGTCCGTGATGACCCGTGTCACACGCACGTGATGTGAGTGGGTAGCCTGTCTTCACATGAACATCTGGCCTGTAAACGTGCATTCGCTCCAGGGCTGTTTCGGGAGTTAACTGGGCTCAGAGAGGAACAAAAACGGGTAGTCCGGTAAGTAGCTTATACGTACACCTGAGCTGTAGTGAGGACTCTGTGTGTAGTTCAAGCATCCTCTCGTGCCAGCCACTTTGCCACTAAGGCTGGGTGATGGTCTTGCCCCAGAGGTGAATTGTGTTTTCAGCTATACAACCCAGGAACTGTAATTAAAGTCATGCAATGAGATTCAGCGGATATTCTGGAAACAGCAGTCGTAAGGCAGTGAAGAAAGAGGGAGATATATATTAGCCCCTTTGACTGAGATTGGCATGGTTTCTTCTATTTTCCTCATTTTAAAAGGGAGAAATCAGCAGTTACGATGTGTGATGACTTAACCTCAGCACCGTATGTCATATTATTTCGTGTAATCCTTGTGACCAGCAGTGAAATAGGTACTGTTTACTGTGTAACAGAGGATTCAGATTACCCCAGGTCACACACCTACAAAGGGACGGCACTGGGATTTAAGTCCCTGTACGGTGATTCCAGAATCTGTAGCTTTAAGTAGCGTTACTATTTCTTTCTCTTCTAATTCTGTTGAGCGTTTGGTGTTTCTAGTATTTGGAAGTCAGATGCTTCCATTTTAAGGAGAACTCGGACAACCTTTATGGTTTTTATAGGCCTCCGCGTCACTGAGCTGGTGTCTTGACAAACTCAGTCTTTGTGTCTGTGTGTCCCCGTGATAAATCTGTAAGAAACCAGGACAAGTGAGCTCGAAGTCAGAAGGGAAGGCCACCAGCAGCGAATGCCGCCCTGAGGCCTTTCTGCAGGAAGAGGCAAGACTGAGTCTCGAGGAAACACGTTTGTGACACACTGTGCCTCTTCTCTATGCTGTGCGCCCATCGCCTTTGGCTGATGCTGCAGATAATTATGCATTAAAAACCTCACTTAATGCCATTAAAAAAGTTTTTGAGAACCCTCCTAAGTTATTAAAAAGAAAAATAAGTATGTTTCTTGTCCCAGGAGGTCAAATGCAGAGGTTTTATAATCAAGGCATTATGAGTGTGAAAGGGAGGTCAGCACCAAAGCTGATGCTGACTGTTCACCCAGTGTCCTCTCAGGGTCGGGTGCACGCATGGCGTTTTGTCACTCCACGTAAGTCTTGGTCATCAGCCCCTGGGGCAGTGATTTGCTAAGAGGACCCAGCTTCCCAGGTGCTTGTGCCTTGTGTGAACCAGACAGACCGAGCTGCGCAAGAGGGAGTGAGCGTGGGAACCTGTCACTCGGGTGTGCCCACGTGCGGTGCCAGCAGCAAAGCCATCTTACTTCTCGGCCTGCCACTCCGTCCATTCACCTCTGTCTCGGGGCGCACGGACATCTTTTACCCCTGTGATTAGCCACACGAGTGTCAAAGGCCAAAGAGATTGTACTTGTTTGGAAGAAGCCTGGCATCACCCGGACGGAGGGAATTGCCAGTGTAGAAACATCACGTAATTTTGAGAAAGGTTTAGAGGCCTGGAAGATCCTTGCAGCCGGGACAGGCCTAGACGTTGCACCTCCCGTTAAACCGTATTTGCTAAGCACAGCCTCGCGCTTCCTGTTGGCACTTGCTCCTGCGGATTCTCAATGCCGAATAACTGCCGAGATGGTTTCGTGGAAACACCTCCAAGAGGCCTGCGCTCCGTAGCCACTGCGGCTGGCTTGGTTAATTCCCAGGGACTTTCCTCCATCAGGATGTTCTCCGCTTCTTGCTAAGCATGTGATCCTACGGTCCGGTCTGAGATTTCAAGTCTTCAGTGTCAGGAGGAACGACACGTCTGAGTTTTCAGAGGACTTGGAAAGAAAATGACAAAACTGTACTCCTGTAGATGAACGCACGTGAATAAGCTGATGCAAATGGGTGGCTCACCTGAGGTCATTTGAGTAGTGGCAAATAGCAGTGTCACTGGGGTCTCTTTTCACCAAAGCCAGTTTACATCGTTATCAGGCAGCCCTGGGGGAGAAGTAGGATAAGTGTCCTTCATTCTAGTTGCCCGATGACAAGACAGGCTCGGAAGGCTGAACTGGTGTCTATAAGGTCATAAAAGAAAGGCTATTAGCTGATCCCCAGCCAGAGTGTTTTTTTATTTGGCTCCTAGTTCTGTATATTCTGAAGAAAGAACGTGCACTTAAAGGTGATTAAGTGTTTTTCTATAATAACGCGTCATGTCACGCAGATCGTGGTACTCGCTGTAGGGACATTTGCGCGTCTGCCTCCACAGCCCAGGCTGCCACCGCCTCTCACCTCAGTCCCCTGCTGCTGTCATTCCACCTTCGCGGACGCTGGCCCGTACAGCCGCTAGGGGCTCTGTTGGGATATAAATCAGATTGGGCCACGTCGCTGCTCCAGTCTCCCCTGCTGATTTGGTTCATGTAGAGGAAGAGCCACATCTTTAGGGTACCGCGTGCTAGATCTTTCTTTGACCAGTGCCCACCCCCCCGCCTCTGACCATATTGACCGTTCTGTCCTCTTCCTCCCCTCCTGCTCATTACGTTCCATCCTCAGCCTCCTCGCCATTCCTCTGGTGCTCCAGGCCCTCATCCCACAACACTTGGCTTCCTCTCTGCCTGAAACTCCCTTCTCCCAGACAGCCACAGTGCTCGCTCCCTCGCTGCCCCGAGGTCGGTGCTCACATGTCAGCTTAACAGGACGCTTTCCTGACTGCCCACCCCTCCACATGCTAGCCCTCAACTTCATCACATACTTAGTCCCTCTGGCCTTCGTTTATGGTATATTTTTCTCAATTACTTACCACCACTTAAGAAATAAATGTATCTCCTGTTTCCCCTCTTCTACCCTCATGATACTTGGTTTTGCTGACTGCCCTACAGCACTTAGAACAGTGCCTGGCACCTGACAGATGCTCAGTGAGATGTTGAAGGACTCAGTTTGTGTACACCTAATATTGCCAGTGTATTACTGACTTCTTACCATTTGTGAACACAAATGGAGCATGTGAAAGAGAGCTGAGAATCCAAGCTGACGATTAGCTGTCGTGTAGAAACAAACGGACACCTGAGCCGAAGCCCTGGCTCTCTCCACCACTTGATAACCTGTGTGTTTAAAAACTGAAATTGGGGCGCCTGGGTGGCTCAGTTGGTTAAGCGTCCAACTCTTGGTTTCATCTCAGGTCGTGATCCCACCGTCTGTGGGTCCCAGCCCTGTGTCGGGCTCTGCGCTGACAGTGCAGAGCCTGCTTGGGATTCTCTCTCCCTCTCTCCCTCTCTGCCCCTTCTCTACTCTCTCTCTCAAAATAAACATACTTAAAAAAAAAAAAAACTTTTTTCAAAACTGAAATAGCATCCTCCTATACAAGGTTTTATTTAGGCAAATATGAAATTATGCCTGTGAAATTGCTGGGATGCTCTCCATGATACCTAAAAATAATATGTCCGCGTATCAAGGGCTGTTCTGAATGACAACTGTGATTTCCTTGCTCCTGGCCTGTTTATGGTTGGTTTAAAGTGATGAGTTTCAGGGGGGCTGAATTTAAAAATGTTTCCAGTTTAGGCTTGTGATTTGCCAGTTCTGTTGGATGACGTTTCACTGTCATCGTGTGTGTAAGAAAGAACGTCAAGATTTAACATAAAATTGCCAAGAATAAGTGTGAAAGAGCTTAACTAAGCCTTAAGTTCATGTATTAATCATGCTTTGTGATTTCCTTTTTTTCCCTTTAGTGTTGCCCAGAATATCAGAGCCTTGGAAGCAACCATTTTTTGGGATCCTACACCTACTGTGGTGGTGGATTAAAAAGGAGGACGCAGTATGCGCCCAAGAAGTAACTGTTTCTCTGCCGATCACAAAGTGAAATGAAGGATGGCCCCTAAGGATTTTACCATGTGAAGTCTCTCTGGATTTCTCTTTTCAGAAATGCAGATAAAGAAGATGAAGGATATCGGACAGCAGTTATATACCACACAAGTGAACGACGCACAGAATTCCTTGACCATGTCACCCAAACAGCCTAATGCTAATAGAGCGACTCGACCAGACAGACAAGAAGCGCAGGCTCTGTTATGTCAAGGCTCAGAGGCGGAGGCTGCCGTGATGACGGTTGCTACGTGTGTAAAGTGCAAAAGTGTCCACAGAATCCCGCTTCGAGATCCGAAGAAGGGTACTGGGCAGAGCCAAAAGGACGACAAGTATGTTTGCTTCACATGCAACCTCGGCATGGCTTCTTCCCATTTTCATTTTGTGAACAGTAATCCCAGTGCAGCTCACGTAGGAAATAAAGCTGAGACCATCTCAGGTTCCGTCAGTAACAAATTTAAGGTAAGGAACTTTAAGCCCGGCAAATACTATTGTGATAAATGTCGATTTTCCACAAAGGACCCTCTGCAGTACAAAAAGCACACGCTTCAACATGAAGAGATTAAATTCATCTGTTCTCACTGCAGCTACATTTCCTACACAAAAGGGGAGTTTCAGAGGCACTTGGTGAAACACACGGGCATATTCCCTTACCAGTGTGAGTACTGCGACTATGGCGCTATCAGAAACGACTACATCGTCAAACACAGGAGGAGAGTGCACGAGAGGGCCGGTGGAAAGCGGCCGCCCAAAACCGTGGCCAAGCTGGAGCCGAAAAGAGCCGGCGCATCCAAACAAAACGCAGAGCTTTTAAAAGCTCCCAGTCCGAGGACTGCGTTTCAAAATCGGTTGTCGGATCAACTCTCAAGGTTCTCCCTCCATACAAATAAGGACAAAATGCACAATATCATGTTGCTGCCTGAATCCAAGGAACACCAGAAAGATGTAGTGTGTGTTCCGAATAAAGTGACCTTGTCGGAGCCAAACGAGGTCAGTCTGTTTGAGAACAAAAGCGTGGAGGTGGAAGTGCTGTCCCCTGCAAAAGAGCCCGTGCAGCCGGGAATGCCCTTGACAGTCGTGGCACCGGCGGAATTAGTTGTCCCTGCAAACTGTCTAGCCCAGTTGATGGATGTGAAGGTTGTCAATGGAACCCAGCAGCTGGTCCTGAAACTGTTTCCTCTGGAAGAAGGTAACCGCCCTGAAGCCAGCGGGGCTGAGGGAAGGAGTTCTGAGCGTATGACTAACGAAAAGGGTTCAACCGAACGGGAAAAAATGGCTTCTGCAGGACATACAAAGCCACCGCCGATTGAAGGGAATGTCGGAAAACTCGCAGGCTTTGATAATCTCCATTCTGCGGTTCAGAAACAACTTAAAAATGTGAAGTGGGTGAGGTCTTACGACTTTTTCCTGTCAGATTCTCGTGTGCACAACCGTGGGGAATCCCTCCTCAACCCAGATACAGTGGAGGATTTCCAGAAAAAAAGTAGCACGTATCCACATAGACCGGCCCTTCCGTCTCTCTCCTTCAAAGGTCATTCTCCATCAGCTATAGTAAAACACAGTGTTTTACATGGTCTCAGAACCGCATCAAGCCCGTTTCCACATAAAGCTGCTGTTTCTTTTACTGAGGATAGAAGACATTTACACAGCGACTCACACTCGTTCTTCCCTCTTGCTGCACCACCTGCAGCTGTGCCCTCCGGAGACCAGGGCTTGTTGCCTGTGAGCACAAATCACTTGGAATCTAGAAATGAGATCAGTGTTCCTGCAAAAATGGCTCCCTCCCACAGGAAGCTGAAGGACAAGCAGACAGAGGAACACAAGGCAGGTTCAAATACGGGCCAGATTGCCTCTCAACGCAAAAGGGAGTATTTACACCTAAGTATACCTGGAGAAGATAGCATCGGGGCTCTGCCGCCTGGGGAGGAACCCCTGGAACTAAAGAATCCAGAAAGGACTAAAGACTCTTTCGATGGCCCGGTCATCTCGTCAGTATTTTCTCTGAGCTCTGGGTCCGAAAATGTCCCTGAGGGTGTTAAATGGAATAGTTCCACGTCCAAAATAAAGTCAATTGAACTCTTGCGCAGAAAGATAGCTCAGTTAATTGAATCCTGTGGCAAGCCTTCATCTTTGTCTGCAAATAATGCACATCGCCGTTCTGTAGGGCAGGCCTCGAAGGGAACCTCGAAAGCTGCTCCTGAAGGTATTCACGAAATTAACGTGTCGTTTACTGGCACCGGCTATTCCACAGGCACGCTCCCCAAACCTCAGGATGACGGCGCTATTAATGGACAGCTTACTCATCAGCAAATGTATCCACAGTTTATGGAAGACAGCAATGGGAAAACTGAAAGCAGAGTGACCAGGAAGGCCCATGTTGCTACTCCAGTATTGATCCCCAAAGGGGCTGTGTTGAGGGTTCTTAATTCTTCTGAGGATGCCCACATTATAGAGGCTACGTGTGAAGCACCCGTCAGTATACCTTGCAGTGAGACACAGTTAATAAAACCCATCCCGCTCTGCCCAGTGAGACAGACAGACTCAGACTTACAGTCTTTGACAAGTAAAAGTGGGCCAGTAGATGTGTCCCAAAATCTTGATATACCTCTTCGGCCAAAACCAAGGAAAGAGAGTGCTACTTGTAGCACCATGCCTAAAAAAACTGGTCCCCTACACAGTCACCAAGGAAGCAGTGAACCAAGTAAGCAAGGGAAACTGCTCCCCAGAAGTCTTCCTATAAGTAAAAATAAAACCAAACAAGTGAACTCATCCAAGAAGAAAACCAAAATCCAGGCTGACCCCAGCCGCTATCTCAAGGATCCTTCAATTTTTCAGGTCACAAGACAACTTCGACTGATAGCAGCTAAACCAGACCAGTTGATTAAATGCCCCCGTCGGAATCAGCCTGTCATTGTGTTAAACCATCCTGACGTTGACTCACCAGAAGTGACCAATGTGATGAAGGTAATAAACAAGTACAAAGGCAACGTCCTCAAAGTCGTCTTATCAGAGAGGACTAGGTGTCAGCTAGGCATCAGACGGCATCACGTCCGTCTGACCTACCAGAATGTGGAGGAAGCCAATCAAATAAAAAGGCAAATGATGTTGAAAATGAAACTTAAAAAAGTTCATAAAAACAACTACCAGGTGGTGGATTCCTTGCCTGATGACTCATCCCAGTGTATATTTAAGTGCTGGTTTTGTGGGCGGCTGTATGAAGACCAGGAAGAGTGGATGAGTCATGGCCAACGGCATTTGATAGAAGCTACTAGAGATTGGGATGTTCTTTCCTCCAAAGGCAAATAAGTAAAAAGTGGTCTTTGAAGCAAATTGTTTTTCTTACTTTTAGTTTATTCTAGTTTGCTTTTGTTTTTTTTTTCTCCTCCCTGACTCAGTAGGAGAAATAGAGATTGTAGGGATGAGAGAGTCATCAATTCTTCAGAACTCTTGTAGGAATGTTGAGAGCCAGGAGTCTTAACCCGAGATAAGTGACTGGAACTTGGAATGTGTTTGAGGCCCCTGAAATTACGCACAAATCCACGTACAGGCGTTTTCCTGGAGAGAAGTGAAACTTGCAGATTTCCACTGGGATCTGAGACTGCTTTGTGTAGCACCCCTTTTACTGAGTAGATACAAATTTGTTGTAATCTATTCAAAAGGGTGAGTTCAGAGTGTTTTACACATGCTACTGAGGGATTAAGCCCAGATGGTGGTGTGCACAGCCATCCCGTCATTAAGTCATGTGCTATTTGGTGCATAAAGTTTAATGGCAATTAAACTTTCTACTTTGTTACCTTAAATTCGGTTATAGAAAAATGGCTATTCTTTTAAATTCCTCACCCCCTCTGTAGTACTTGTGTCGTTTACAGCACAGAGCACTGTGCTGCTGTTGGCCATTTTAAAGGATGATTCCAAGGTTTGCTTGAATCTACTATAGTAGACGTTAGGGGAGGAAGGAAACATTTCCAAACCTTTGCTTTCTTTTTTAAACATCCTGGTTTGGGACAGTTGAGGAGGGAATGTGCCTTTAAAAAAAAAAAAAAAAAAAAAAAAAAAAAAGGTCACAGAAAAGATCTAGAACTAAGGCTGCTGTTTGCCCTTAGCCACCCTCACAAACATAAGCCAATTTAAAATGTGAACGAACAGGCGTCTTATGACCTAGGTGACACTGGGGAAGACCATGCAAGGTAGGGTGGTGCAGGTAGTTATGACTTTAACGTGACTACCAGTTTTCATCTGAGAACTCATAGGCGAAACCACGGGCGAAGCCTGCACACACTTCCCCCACAGACACTGCCCCCCTCCCCAGCTCATATCCTGCTCTCCCTTTGCCAACTTCCTGAACAGACCCTCCTACGGAGTAGGATGCTTCCCTGCTCACCTCCTGTCCCCTTCCTTTTGTGCCTTTGAGGCCCCTTAAGGCTTTCCCTCGTGAAAATACTAAAAACAAGCAAGAATCAGCAAAAGGGAAGCATCTCACCATCTTTGTTGAGGTTATAGGAAAAGTATGCCTGGTTTTCAACGGTCATGGCAACGTTGTCCCTCTCACCCACCTTTCCGAGGTAGTAATTCTGAAGAACGTCTACCGCTGTCTCCACCGACAAAGGCCAGGACCACGGCTGGTCCACAGAGCACCTCCATGTGCGTTAGGAAGAGTTCCTCCCAGATAGATGGCCTGGCAGATGGAGCTCGGACTGGATTTATTCCTCACTTGCCCGCTCAGGCACCAACCATCACACAGAACCCTAAAGGGACAACCACAAGGCAGCCCCACCTCCGTGTTTTTCTTCCTTTTAAGCCTGCTCTTTCCTTAGGGAATTGGTTAGTGCAGTAAATGAAATGGGGGGCCGTTTTGTCTGCAAAAGACTTGAGTGAGATTTCCATTGCGTTGGTTAGTCGGAACTTTACGATTTTTTTTTTTTACATGTGTGAAAGATTATCTTCTGATAGATGTGGGATGGTAATTCTTTGTAGTTCTCAAGTGAAATGTAGATCAACATTTCTTATGTATAATTGAATACATAATCATTAAGTTGACTAATTGGTTAATTTTTATTGAAATTTAAAACTTGGGTTTTTTTTATATGTGTATATATGTTTGTGTGTACACATATAAATATTTTTTACCATATAAAAACTGCAGTAGCTGATTTTCGGTTTTCCTATTTTATAACAAAATTATGTGGGCTGGAGAAATAGAAGACGTTTTATATTCTAGAAATTATTTTGGAAGCACATTTTTATAATGGTGTGGTCTCATTTTTAGCAAATGAAAGCACAAGTGATGAGTCTGATTTATATGAACAAATAGGAGTAGAAACCGCTGAGGATCATTTCATGACAGTATTTCCTCCCCCGTGCATTTCCAGTTGGTGCTTTCTGGGAAATGGACCCTGTGTACCGCTCACTTTTCCACCCAGAGGAGAGGATTCGGCAGTGTCAGCCATGTGTAGATGTGTACCCTGCCAGGAGCTAGAAGGCTCCTAAGATGTTGAGAGAAGAAAAGGCTGTGATTTTTTTTTTCCTCCTTCTATACCTCACTGCTTAGTAGCATCTTTCTTGAGAGGCTAGACCGTGACCTTTCAGGAAAGATGACCATGAATCAGGTCAGAGTGTTAAGTGTCAACATGAAATATTTATACTTTGCAGCACCAACTGTTTTTCAAGTATTACCTAAAACTCAGCTTATGTACTTGTATGGAGCTAAATTTTATCAGTAGACTGTGTAGCTAAGCTTTGGGGGGGATTTCCAGAACTACAGTACTTTTTAAGGAATTGAGAGGGCTCCTGAAAGTCATAAAAAATGAGAAAGCAAAACATGTCTGTCCTCCCGCTATAAAGAACTTTATTTAGCAGATAGCTTGTTAACATGTAGGTAAATGTCATGAAATAAATACTTCTAACAAAATTGGACAAGGTAGGGGTAGAACTGTGCTGAGTATTTATGGACTCCTACCTTGATTTTGAAGGACCTGTACTCATGAAATTTTGTTGATAGTGTTTACCAATAAAATCATTTTAAACACTTCTTAAGGTAGAGTTTCTTAACTTTTGGGGGTCAGAAATGAGATGATCTTATTATAGTTATGATATGACAAAGTGAAAATTTCTCAAAAATGACCTCACAGTCTCGTAGATCATATTTTACCCCAATTTTTATCCCCAGCCCCAAACATTTTGTGACCCTACTATGGGCCAAGTGCTATTTGTTAAACTAAGCTGAACACAGTATATTAACCCTAAAAAGCTCCATCCCGTTCCTTCACGACCTACTAAATAAACCATCCCAGAAAATGAGGATGTGATGTGGCTCGGCCTTTGGAATCGTTTTTGAATGTGTAAATGTCAGTATGAGCAGAAAACAAAATATTGCATAACCCGTTTTAAGCATTATTGTAAGTCCCGCGTTAACAGTTCTGTGTCTGCTGCTCTAGTTTCGAAACACATTTGTATATAGATAGAGACGTTGGCGTCACTTTTGTTAAATAAAACAACTGTAAAACGTTCTCTGCCCTTTCATTTCACTGTTCGGGGTGGGGGGGTGGGGGGAGGGCCGTGTATTACATCACCTCGTGTGATCTGTTTCTGAAACATGGAAAGGCATCATCCTATACAGCTCAGGTGCCTTGAGTCCCACCGGGGTGTGTTCCGAATTAGATAACACCACTGGTTCACCCGGCACACCCTGAGATGAACACCCAGGCTGCTTTTTTGGTTTGCGCTGCCCTAAATTCATGCTGCTTTGGGCAGCAGTAACAGTTTTCATCCCGTGGTCCGTGGCCTCTTCGGAGATGGTCTGTGGCCACCGAACCTGCCCTGTGTGTCTGGCCTCTGCTGGGAGGGGTTGGGGCGGGGGGAGCTCCCCAGCATTTGATGAGCCTGCTGGACCACGTGGGCACGGCACTGTTGACACCATCCATAAACACCCTTGTGTCTGATTGCACGCGTACCTGGGCGGAGAAGGGATGAGGCTATTTGGAGGGGAACTTGATTCCCGCATCTCATTCCACGGAGTCAACAAGGGAAAAGAAATGGGACCTGAGACCGTAAAGAGACGTGGGTTGCTTCAATTCAAGAATTTGCCGATTTCACCTGTTAGCGGAGATGAGTCGTCATCCTCCCATCCTACAGATCTAGTCTAATAAGTGGTCACCTTTGGTTACCTAGGGGGAAGTGGAAATCAAGGCAGTGGAAGCCTCTGGGGGATTTGTATTGGGTGTGGACTGCCAGGGGTGGCTGCGGTGTGACCGGAGTAGGGGGCTGGGTGGGAGCTGACATCAAGGCCAGAAAGTTAGGGAGTGGCAGTCACCAAGCCACGTTTTATTGGGAAGAGAACTTCAGCTCAAGAAAGATGAATGTGTACGTGAAGGTGAGGGAAGTAACGTGCAAGATGGTGATGTGGCAGGAAGCACCCTGGCGTCTATCAAGCTCTTTTGCTTTGCACACGTAGAGCTCTTTGCTGCCACAGGTTACATCCAGTATAAATTGACTTCTTAAGGCTCTAGCACGTATCAGACATGTCGGTTGCATTGAACTACCGTTCTGAGGAAGGTGGTCTTAGTCTAGAGCAGTGCTGTCCAACAGGAACATAATGTGAGCCAAAACGTCATCTGAACTTTCCAGTAGCCACATTTGGGAGAGAAAAAAGAGCGGGTGAAGTTAAATGTTTTATTTCACCCAATACACCTAAAATACTGAAACATTTCTGGGGCGCCTGGGTGGCTCAGTCGGTGAGGCATCCTACTTCAGCTCGGGTCATGATCTCATGGTTCATGAGTTTGAGCCCCACATCGGGCTCTGTGCTGACAGCTCAGAGCCTGGAGCCTGTTTCCGATTCCGTGTCTCCCTCTCCCTGCCCCTCCCCTGCTTGTTCTCTGTCTCTGTCTCTCAAAAATAAATAAATGTTAAAAAACTTTTTTTTAATACGGAAACATTTTCAATAAAATTTATTGAGATATTCTGTGTGTATAAACACACGCACGCATATACGAAGCGTGTATTTATATGCACTTTTGAAAACAAAGTCTTTAGAAACCTGGTACATATTTTAAACTTACAGAAGGTTTGAATGTTAATGCTACCTTTTCATTTATAAGGGGATGTAGTCTTACCAAAACACTGAAGCTGTGTTTAGTGACAAGATTTTAACTGTTTCAGTGTTTCCATTTAAATTAGACATACAGTGCTTCAGTCCCACTGGCCACATTTCAAATGTCCATTACTCATACGTGGCTAGTGGTTACCACACCGAACAGCCCGTGACAAGGTAGAACATGATGTGTTGTAAATATTAGCTTACTTGTCTGAGCTCCTTGATGAGAAGAACGGGATTTCATTTATCTACGGAGCTCTAAAACTAGGGTAGACCAGGCTGGGCTGTACTAACTCACATTTAGGAAATACCAGTTCTGTGCCAGATTCTGCGTTAATGGCAGATCTCTAGGCGGATATCTTAGAAAAATTGTTGCACGTGTGACTTTTTGAAGTTATATATATATATATATATATATATATATATATATATATATATACACACATATTTTTTTAATGTTTATTTTTGAGACAGAGCGCGAGTGGGAGAGGGGCAGAGAGAGAGGGAGACACAGAATCCGAAACAGGCTCCGGGCTCTGAGCTGTCAGCACAGAGCCCGACGCGGGGCTCGAACCCACGAACGGTGAGATTATGACCTGAGCCGAAGTCGGACGCTCAACCCACTGAGCCGCCCAGGCGCCCCTTGAGGTTATATTTAACATTTATTTTGCAACCCTGGTTGGTCAGCCAAACAAATGTTTATTTCTCATTCACACTGCATCCACAGTGTGAGGGACCTGTCTGATGGAGGGCCCCAGCCCATGGCTGCACCATCTGAACCCCGTGAGCTTCCTCATCAGTGTGACAGTGAGGGGGGGGGGGGACCCTGCACACAACACACTGAACTTGTACTCAGGACCCACTGCCCCAAAAGTGGTCACACCACCTCCCAAAGGGGCCAAGCGGTCCCACTGCCTTTGTGCACAGCACCGTGCACTGACCAGCATGGACTGCAGACCACGGGCCTAGAGCTGGAGGAGCGAGCATGGCAATCGCCCCATGTGAAGAGCAACTTGTCCACCTGACGGTTGTGAAATGGTAACAGTCCGCTAAGAGGTGGTGAAGGTCTGGAGAAACAGGGACTTCACAACGTGGTATTTGGCAATATCTAAACTTGAAGAAGCAATGTATTCTTTTCATCTGCGGGGCCCTGATTCCTGGTGAGATAGTATATTTCACAAGTGTTTCTTGGACATGACAGTTTTTCTGTGTATGGCCTGCTGGTTTTCCTCATCCATTTTACTACTGAATTATTTATTTTAAATTTTTAAGAGCAAATGTAGCCGCTATTAAAAATCTCCACAAAGAAAAATTTTTCCCTTCGGGTGTGGTGTTTTGGGGCTTTGTTTTCGAAGTCCTTCCCTACCTTGAAGTCACAAAAGGGTTTTTTATGTGAAATTTAATATGAAAAATAAACCTCCACACAACAGTGAACACTATGACGAAATGCAAACTGTCAGATACAGGCTTCGTAAAACTCTTTTCCGAAAGGACCTGGGTCCAACTCTTTTGATATGTCAGTACCAGGTGAATTACTCACTCAGGTATCCTAACACCCATTATCAGAGAGTCAATGCTTTGATCCCTGTGTGGAACTCTACCTCTAAATATCCAGGTTCCATATTTTGTGGCTCTATGGCTGGGCCTCTGTGTTGCTGCATTATACGGTTTATTGCAATTCTTCTCCCAACAATTCGAATAAGACAGTTTACCATTGACAGAGGTACATATACAGTGAGGAGACTTTCCTTGTTAGACATTATAAAGCTATATAATGGTCTTGGCCATTCTTGGCTCTTTGCCCTTCCAAATGCACTTGAATATCAGCGCCGGGGCACCTGGGTGGCTCACTCAGTTAAGCGTCTGACTTCAGCTCAGGTCATGATCTCACGGTTTGGGAGTTTGAGTCCTGCGTCGGATTCTGTGCTGACAGCTCAGAGCCTGGAGCCTGCTTTGGATTCTGTGTCTCCCTCTCGCTCTGCTCCTCCCCTTGCTCATGCTGTTTCTCTCTCTCTCAAAAATAAACAAACATTACAAAAAATTTTTTTTAAAAAAATAAAATCCCTGTTGTGATTTTGATTGGAAAAGCACTGAATTTACAGATGCATTTGAAGAAACTTTGCATCAGTGGCAACATGTTGTTACCATTCAGCCTGGTAATTGATTTGAAAATGTAATGGAAATAAAGTTGTGCTGGACCAATAATGTTTTATAATTTTTTTTCCCTTTATTCAGGGGAAAAGGCTTCATTCACGGCAACAATAAAAACTATAGGCTGCATAATCAATTAAAACAATGAAGCAGGAAGAAAGAGAATTTTAGAGCATCATATCACTTGCAATAAGATAGCAAAATTGCCAAGTGCAAATTCAATATTTAAATGTTTTTCTTAATGTTTCTTTATTTTTGAGACAGAGAGAGAGACAGAGAGTAAGCAGGGGAGGGGCAGAGAGAGAGGGAGACACACAATCCGAAGCAGGCTCCAGGCTCTGAGCTGTCAGCACAGAGCCCGACGCGGGGCTCGAACCCACAAACCGCGAGATCCTGACCTGAGCCAAAGTTGGACACCTAACTGAGCCACCAGGCACCCCATCATAGTCAATATTTTAAAAATCAGTGCAGGGGCACTTGGATGGCTCAGCTCTTGACTTTTGATCTCAGCTCAGTTCTTGATCTCAGGTTCGTGAGTTCAAGTCCCAAGTTGGACCCCACCCTGGGCATGAAGCCTGCCTAAAAAATAAAAATAAAAAATAAAACTCTGTGGATTTCCTACATATCAGCAGGGGAAATAACTCTTGTAGGGATGCTCCCATCACTTCTACTCTACAGTTTAGAAAAGTCCGAACCAGTGTAATGGGAAATCATAAATTAAAACGGGCTTCTTTGTATTTTCTATGTAAGCAAAAGATTAGAGCTTGAAAGAAATAATACTGGAAGAGACCCAAGTTTCCATAGAGTTTCGTCATAATTTTCGAGTTTCAGCATCATTTTTTCCATAGGTTTTTGGAAGATATATTTTAACCACTTAAGGCAATTCCCTTCCATCCATAAGTTGCCTTTCCACCCCCCACCAACTACAATTGTTAAATTTATATAACGCATTTGAGTACTTTTTCTTTCTTAAAATTCTAATGTAGTATATTACTTGAATACATTTTTCTCCTGTTTCATCTTCTTTATGTTCCATAAGGTCATGGAATTTATTTATAGTCATCTTGTCATGATCTATTTATGTGTATATACTGCTGAGTTTATAGATCTAATGTTGGAATCTGTGTAAATGGTACTGGTCCTGTAATTTCCTCTTTTAGTACTGTCCCTATACTATTCTATGATCAAGATATATATGGGTGGGTCACTTTCTTCACTTCTCCATTTGATGCAAATTGTTTCAGAGAATAGAGATCAGCTGGTCCTCAGGGGGTTAATCCTCCAGCAAAAACATCCTGAAGGAGCATCCTTAGGAGAAAAGGAGAAGCATGGATGGGGGGAGGGGAAGCTTGGAAAGTCTCAAATACTGATGGGATTTCTACACCGATTATATATTTTTTCAGGTGATCTACCTTTTATTAAGTCACATGTGCCCCTCTATGCCATTCAATTCCATATACTTAGAACAATCTAAACAATAGCCATGTCTTTTTGGGGTTTACACGCATGTAGGATGATGCACCTTATATTATTTCGCGGGACACACGAGTCCATACGCCTTCGTGTGGAAAAATCACATCCCCCCATCTGAGTCAATGCAGGTCATAAAGTCAACCACTTGAAAAGGTGTATATTAATAACGTTCCAAAAATGAGTTTTCGTTCAGCTCATGAATGCGGCCCCCCAAAACCCCCCAAAGCAAGGTCTGCTTCATGCCAAGCATGCTCGGAGACGTGCCTCCGTGTGGATAAAGAACAGCTAGAAAGCAAACGGTGCCCGTCTGAGAACAAACCTTCACCGAGTTGAGAACAGTCCCTGTGCAGCTGTTGCTAAAGCTCTCACGCCTTCAGACGTTTTCCAGGGCACCGATCATTCATTTTCCACAGTCCCAGCGCCTAGCATCCGGGCTTTGTTGGCAGGATGGTGGCAGGCCTACTCCAGACTGTTTTGGGGGTATGCTCACCTTCAGAGGACGTAGGGTACCAGAGCGAAGAGCCTCTTAGGCGAAGAGTTGTGTGATGGCAGCACTGAGCCCACGCTAGTTGGAAAAATATAGCAAAACTCAAATTTGTAGCGGTTCAGATTCAGCTAAGATCTACGTATCCTTGGGTGACGTCCGCCGCGGGGTGGGGGCAACATTCCTGCTAACTTACGTTGGGGGCCATATATTTCAGATGGCAGAGTACAAAATAGACAGGAGAGGGGTGGAGGAGGAAAGAGGGCTGGCTCATTGTCGCCTCGGCCAGGTGACACTTACCATGTCCCCACAGTCCACGGGCTAGAATTGGTTCAACAGCTTCAAGGGAGATTAGGAAATGCAGAAGAGCAACATGGAATATTTGGGGAGGAACAACTTAGACAATCACTGTGTGTCTTTGAGCCTGTAACTCAACCTCTCTGTGCCTCAGCGCATGTAGTACGAGCCCTGATTTTACAGCCAAAGCGAACATATTTTATATCTTGCAGATCACGAGAATTCAAGCACCCAGGTGGGACCCCAGATAGTCAGTGTTTATTTACCAATCTGTGGAACACCTTTTCCGCGGAGACACATGATCGCGACATGGCAGTGAACAGAACAGCGACATCCTTGCCTTCGCGTTGCCTGGACCTTTCTACTCAGAGTGTGGTCTGTGGACCGGTAGCATCGGAGTCACCTGTTACCTCGTGAAAATGACCACGTCTCCAGTGCCATCCCGGACCTCCCGCAGCAGAATCTACAGATCTCTGGGGGACTTGTGTGCGCATGACCGTTTGAGAAGCGCTGGCCTAGAATACTGATCGTGTCTGCCTTCATCTGGCGGATTCTTTGTTTCCTTTCTCGAGAACACCTGCTCTGATTCTCTCCACCCCACCCCCATCTCGGGGTTAGGGATTAGACGTTGCCATGGCACTGCACTGCTAGTGATCTTGGAAAATGAGAGGGGAGCGGGTGCTCACGGTCCGGTGGGGAAGCCGGCACACTTTGTGTTATCAGAGCAAGCGGCAAAACCAGAGCTGTGGGCTGTAATTAATGGAAATATGAGCCAGGGGTGAAGGGGGGGGGGGGGGTGGGCAGCAAGCAGGGACTGAGACGGTTAGGAAATGAAGGTCAGTGTCCTGGGGCTGGACAAGCTGGGCCCGGAGTCACAGAGAAACCCAGAGGGTTGAAAGAAGTGAACCAAGATGCTGTAGCAGCCAAGTGGTTAAGAGTTTGCTGGGGCCTCATCTCTCTCTCTTTTTAAAATATTTTTTAAGGTTTATTTATTTTTGAGACAGAGACAGAGACAGAGCACGAGCGGGGGAGGGGTAGAGAGAGAAGGAGACACAGAATCCAAAGCAGGCTCCGGGGCTCTGTCAGCACAGAGCCCGACGCGGGGCTGGAACCCATGAACCGTGAGATCGTGACCTGAGATGAAGTCGGGCGCTTAACCGACTGAGCCACCCAGGCGCCCCGAGCTTTAGCTCCTAAACTCACCTCTTACAAGCCTACCTCCTGCTTCCTCTGCATCTGTCATTTTATGGTGGGGTCACAGGGGAGCTGGGACTGAGGGCAAGACCTCTCAGGACCTCGTGGGTAGTAAGCTTGTGAGTTCAACTCTGAAGTTTGAGAAGCACGGCTTTATCGTGCACACCAGTCCCAGAAGATCCCCTTAAGGTACAGCTCCCAGCTCCGCCTGTCCGAGGATGACGGTGCTGCTGGTCTAGGGACCATGCACTGAAATCTTCACCTTTTCTTTTATAAGCAGCGAACCAACCGCAGCTGTTGGCTCAAGCAGTCCGGAGCCCGATCCAAACCTTCTTACTTCTAAGAACTGATGCACAAACTACCTGCATTCTTTACGGTTTACCTTTTTGAGCCCAGTACGTGCAGCCATAAAGTCTCCAATCTTCTCCCAAAGCTCAAGGGCAGTTAGTGAGCCAGACTGTGGAATAAACAGCCAGCTCTCCGACATCTCTGCAGCTCCAACAAGGCGGATCCTGAGACATCTGTCCCTCGCTCCAAATCCCTGCCCCTTCAATGTCAAACCTCAAGAGTCTAATCCTGCAGCTTCCTAATAAGGGAATTTGAAGCCTGGGTGTGTGTGTTTCTCCCAGGCATTTTGAAGAATGGTTTATAATGAACTCCTAGAACCATCCTTTGCATGGGTGGGCCTCTGGAGATCCTGGCGCGGGTCTCATGGCTTTAAAAATCACTGGAGAGGGGTGACCGGGTGCTCAGTTGGTTAAGCGTCTGACTTCAGCTCAGGTCATGATCTTGTGGTTCATGAGTTCGAGCCCCGCGTCAAGCTCGCCACTCTCAGTCCACAGCCTGCTTTGGATACCCTGTCTCCCTCTCTCTCAGCCCCTCCCCCGTGCTCTCGCTCTCTCTCAAAAATAAATAAACATTAAAAAAAATAGAATAATGGAAACCAATTTGACAATAAACTTCATATATTGGGGAAAAAAATAGAATAAATAAAAATCACTGAAGAATCTGGGCAGGTGCTTCCAGACCAAGCAGGTGGCATGGGAGTCACCTCCCACCAGCCAGAACCCGTCCTCCTCGTCGCTATTGTTGTCGCACTTAATCCGTCTCCAAATTTCCCGAGGAACAGAAGCAACTTGACCCTTAGAAAACTAAGCATTTACCCTGGGTTTTACAAATCATCAACCTGGCAAGTCACTTCATTTCTCCCAGCCTCAACTCTATGCAAACCCCTGTCTTTTAAAGGGCTGGGTAGTCTATTTAGAGGGAAAAGGGTGTTCCTCATTCTAGTCTTTTTTCATTTTGGCAGAGATTTCACTATGAAGTCCGTACGAGAAAACCACGATTTAGAACCCAGAGGTTCCTCAGATAGAATGAAAGAAAGATCACTGTTGGCAGTTACCTTTGTAACTCACATAAATATCCTCTAAAACCTGGGAGTTATCTGCGTGTTCAAGTACTGCTAGAATGGAGATCCCGGGGAAAGCTAAAAATAATAAACGCTTAGCCATAAAACATATTTTAATGGAACATTTATTTTGAGGGCAAAATACATTCTCACCTGTAAAAGGTGGGGGCTGGGCTAGACCGTAATCACCATGCTATTTATTGTTATATTACGATTGCTATCATCAGGCAGAGCTGGAAGGGACTTTATTCCAGTATAGGGAAACCGCTTTCTCAAAAGAGCTTTCTGATGCTCATACGCTCCCCCCCACCCCCACCGGTATTCCCGGGAGGGGGTGGGGGGCCTCACGGTAGAAGAGCACACTGTCTCTGCCCTCTGGGGGCCGGCAGGTAGCAATGCAAGGGAACACAGGAGGTACAGATGCCTCTGTGCCTTTAATTGCGAAAGTCATTCTTTTTCCAATTGGGGGGAGGGGCGAGTGGGGGCGGGCGCAGGTGGAGCCGGGTCCCTGAGCGCCCTTCTGTGCAAGGCCTTTCCTGGCAACGTGAGGGTCCCCATCAACGTGCTGGAAATGTTCCCTTTGCCCCATTGCGGCCCCCTTTGTTCCCTTTGTCCCCCAGAGAGGCCGAGCTCTAGGGACTAAAATAATCGGGTCCCCTGCCCTCTGGCTTCAGTTTGGGCCGCAGGATGAAGACATCAGCTCTCTCATCGCCAGATTGTGTTAGGAGCCCCTGTGTTTCTCTGCCTAACGCCCCAGCCGGGGGCAAGGCTAGTTGTGCGGGGCGGAAGTTTACACAGACTTGGGGTCCTCCTTTGGGAAAAGAATACAAAAGTACAACCGTAAATGTAGGCGTAAAATGAGTATGTATTCAGAATGAGAAGCGAAATCACAACTTTCAAAATTAAAAACAAAAAACTTAATACCACAGGCTTCAAAAAACCTACCCGTACCTCAGTGATATGTTTTCCGTACCTTTTCATCTGTCTTCTCTTTATGACCGTGAAGTTTTCATCAGCTCGGTCGTATGTTCAACAGAGAAAACAGGAAACTTTGACCTTTATTTGTAGCTGCTTGGATGCTACATCACTGCGTTATTAACGTGCCAAATAAAATTTTGTTAATGGGAATAGAGTGAAATAGAATTTCTCTCTGACAGGAGAATGTTTCTGTTGACCAAGGGGGTCAATGCAAACTGAACTCTCTGCTTAGAATTTTGCACGTCTGTTGGCTGGAAGGATTTCCCACAGACTAGCTTCTGGCTTCGTATACTTCAGGTTCCTTCTTTTCCCTCTACTACTCACATACTTCTGGGGGCAAGGGTCCAAAGCACACATCTGAGTGGCAGGATAGCCCATGGTCTTGCAACTTGATGTCACAGAAGACCCCAAGGCTCTGGAGGCCATTCCTACGTGGCAGTTTTTACAGTAATTGTCCACAGGAGGGACTGGGTGTGGTGACACTTTTGTGTGCAATTTACAAATTAAAGATTTCCTAAACCCAACGCCTCCCTAACTAGATTTAAAATACTCCAGGGGCGGGGTGCCTGGGTGGTTCAGTCGGTTAGGCGGCCGACTTCGGCTCAGGTCATGATCTCACAGTTCGTGAGTTCGAGCCCAGTGTTCGAGCCCCGCGTCGGGCTCTGTGCTGAAAGCTCGGAGCCTGGAGCCTGCTTCAGATTCTGTGTCTCCCTCTTTCACTGCCCCTCCCCTGCTCACTCTCTCTCAAAAATAAGCCAACATTGAAGAGAAATTTTTAAATACTCCAAAGCCACCCAAGCAAGAGGGGGAGTGTGATGAAGGAAAAGTCTGAGTGGAAAGAAAGATCGTATGCAACTGTGGGTTAAATATCTCACTTTTGAACAGTTTAGAGAAGCACATGACCGTGGGAACACATTGCTAGCTACGCTGTCCAGGCCCTCCAGCTTCGGTTGTTGGAGGGTCCTTCCTGCTACAGCACCTGTCCCTGAGTCCTGTGGTCACCTCCTCTCCTTGCTCCTTTATTCAGGTGTCCTTGACCGTACCCTTAAATAGGCCAACTCTTCCCTGTCACAACCTTTAGATGCACAACCCCAGTCCTGCCAGCGATGATCATAACAGAGCCAACATTTATCAGCTCGCCAGTGTCCCAGTTACTGTGCAGAGAACTTGGCATGTATTGACCCATTTATCTTTCCACCAACCCAAGAAAGTGCTACAAGTACCATCGTGACTTGAGTCCCAGCCTGTCACTTAGTAGCTCTGTGACTTGGAGGCCTAGACAGTTCGAATGGCTTGACCAAGTTCCTTGCAGGCAAATTCAGGACAATCTAAGTTTGCACGATACCTGATGGGGGAAAGTCTGGAAAGCACTGCTAGTGGAGGTCGGAAGGGAAACAGATCCAGTGAAGAAGGTTCAGGAACAGCAACTGATGTAGTGAAAGGCATCCCGGGACAGAAACAGCCTCATGGACAACGAGATAGGAGCAAGAGTGGGGGGTACCTCCAAGAGACCATGGTGGAAGTCTCAATCCAGTGGACAGATTTCAAATTTCATCCATCCATCCATCCATCCATCCATCACTACTTATTGAGCGCCTACATCCCAAGCATCGGTAAGCACTGAGGATCCACGGTGAAGGAGACGGGAACAGTCCATACCCTCATGGAGCCTAACTCCCTATTGGTGAAGTTTGGCAATTAATGCACTTGTTTGTTTACTTAATTTGTCCTTCTAGCAGATCTCGTTCTGCGATGAGAACAGGGTAATGTTTGCAGAGTGACCTGGGAGAAGGGAGTGAATTATTTTACATGTGGTGTTCAGGGAGAGCCTCTCTGAGGAAGTGACACGTGAGCAGAGATCTCAAAAAAAAAAAAGGGGAGGGGGGATGAGGTTGCCAAACACCAGAGTGAGACCGTTCCCAAAACAGGGAATGGCACCGACAGGAATTGGGTGCTGGTTCCTTTGTCTCCTGTTGGCTCCCCCACATAATGGATTTGTGGGGAAGGTCATCCCTAACCCCCTTTGTCCTTCTGCCCACAACTATTCTTTTTTTTTTTTTAATTTTTAATGTTTATATATTTGGGGGGGGGGGGGTAGAGAACGAACAGGGGAGGGGCAGAGAGAGAGGGAGACACAGAATCCGAAGCAGGCTCCAGGCTCTGAGCTGTCAGCCCAGAGCCCGCCGCGGGGCTCGAACCCACGAATCGTGAGATCATGACCTGAGCTGAAGTCGGACGCTTAACCGACTGAGCCACCCAGGCGCCCCCCACAACTATTCTTTGATGTACTGTTCATCAATCATATTTTTTTCATTGCTACGTACCTTCTAGAAGAAAGAGAACCGCACAGGAGCCAAAAAAACCTAGGCATGGTCCTGACCCTACACAGGGTCAGGTAGCTACACAGAAGAGAATTACCTTCTGGCCATTCACTTGATCATGTCCTGGGTACTTAGCAAAACTCAATGAGCCACTGTTTCACGGGGATACTACATGATGCAGAGAGATCAGTGAAAGGCAAACTGAATGACCTGGGTGAGTGGCTTAGCTGAAACATAAGGATGGCCCCTTGTCTCCTTTCTGGTACCCCATCACTTCTCTCCAAGATCCCCAGTCTTCCTCTTCCTCCTCCTCCTCTGGGTTCCAGGGAAGGATACCAGAAATTTGCCTTCTGGGTTTTGCCTCTTGGCAAGAAGAAAACATTTCACCTTGGAGGTAAGCCTTACTCGGGACAGAGTTCTGCCCTATCACCCTCGGTGGAGTTCTCCCCAACCAACGCGGTTCAGGTGAGCTAACAATGGATCCAGGACCACAAAACGATTCCACTGGGAGCTTTCGTTCCACACCTCTGTGCTGTGTTACTGGACAGGTCCCTGCCAATACATGGGCTTGGTGGCGAGACTGATTTTGTGCCCACGAGAACTAGGTTTGAGGCAATGATGTCCTCCCCTTACTTCGCCCCTGGAATGGGTTTCCCACCAGCCCTCTTACTAACAGCTGCAAGCCTTTCATAAGCTCCTTCCCCAGCCCTGCTCTCCACAAGCCCATCTGTACTGTGAGGGGCTGGGTAAGTTGGTCTCCAAGGTCCTTGACACAGCCTAATCCCCCTCCTAGCCTGTATCTCCACTCACTCACTTCATTCGCTTGTATTTTCCAAATGCAGTTCCCTGGTGTGATGTGGGTCCACCTGTCAATTCTCCTGCTGCCATGTTGTTATGGTTTCAATCTACAGTCAACAGTGAACTTAGAGGCACCTAAGCGGTTTGTAATTCTTACTCTCAGAGCCTTTCAGAGCAGTGTTAATTCGTGCTAATTCCTCCAACAGCTCAGAAAGTATTTCCAACTCATTACGTTGACATGTGTTGTTACTCTTGCTTTTTCTTCGTTAAGCAGGCCTCGGCTTATCCTGGGAATCCACAGCCACGTGAGGCCGGTGGCTCAGCACCTGGTACAGGTATGGAGGTTATTCACAGAAGGCCTCCGCGAGGGCAGGGGCTCCTGCAAAACCATGAGGGAGAGAGTTGGTGGTTCATTTATTCATTCAACAGACATCATTTATCAATTGCGTCCCCAAAGGAGACATTTTGGTCATTTTTTTTTTTAATATTCATTTAGTTTTGAGAGATAGAGACAGAGCATGAGCAGGGGAGGCGCAGAGAGAGAGGGAGACACAGACTCCGAAGCAGGCTCCAGGCTCCGAGCTGTCAGCACAAAGCCCGACGCGGGGCTCGAACCCACAAACCATGAGATCATGACCTGAGCCCAAGTCGGAAGCTCAACCGACAGAGCCACCCAGGTGCCCCTGAAATTGTTTTGTTTTTGCTGTTCAATGGCTTGCTTTATTTTTTCTACTTTTTGATTTTTTCAGTTTTTATTTAAACTCCAGTGAGCTAACATACAGTGTAATATTATTTTCAGGTGTACAATATAGTGATTCCACATTTCCACAAAACACCCAGTGCTCATCACAAGTGCCCTCCTTAAGCCCCATCACCTATTGCCACCCTCCTCCCCTCTGGTGACCATCAATTTCTTCTCTGTAGTTAAGTATCTGATTCTAGGTTAGGGCTGCAATGAATGTTCTTACTCTTTTAATCAAGAGTGGAGTTTGTTGGGGCCTGGGTGTCTCAGTCCATTGAGCGTCTGACTCTCGCTTGGGTCACGATCTCACGGCTCGTGAGTTCGAGCCCCACGTCAGGCTCTGTGCTGACGGCTCGGAGCCTGGAGCCTGCTTCGGATTCTGTGTCTCCCTCTCTCTCTCTCTCTCTGCCCCTCCCCAGCTTGTATTCTGTCTCTGTCTCTCTCTCAAAAATAAATAGAACACTAAAAAGAGTAGAGTTTGTGGAGAACATTCTAGATTCAAGGAACAGCATGAAAAGTGCCCAGTGGTGGCAAAGTGATTCCATGTTTGGAAAACAGTCTTACACTTGGATGCTGTAGGGCAGATTTATTCTTTGAAGGAAGGTTTCCCGGGGAAGAACATTATCTCAAAGAGAAGCCTCCTCCCTTCACCTCTAGCCCATAAAACCCTTCTCCTGGCCTGTTCTTCGTGAACCTGGGGCCAGAGAATTAGGGAGAATCAGCTCAAAAGCAAAGCAAAGCCATTCAGCTCTTGGGGGAAGCTGCTGGGTGGGGGAGCTCACTCAGGGTGGTCTGACCTCTCAGGGCGATCTCAGCCTCACTTCTCTGGTGCCCCACGAGCCACGAACTCCAGACAGCCGTGAGCATGGGGAGGAAGAGCCGGGAGAGTGTGGGCCACGAGAATGCCGAAGTACCCGAGAATGCCGTTAACTTACTTTGTTCTCTTCTGTTCGGGAGCCCACGGCCAGACCTGGAGCCCTGGTTTCCTAGTCTCCTGCTCTGAGCTGTGTGCAGCCTTGGGCCACGCAGAAGATGGAAGGGTTGAGACCCGCACAACAAGAATCGGAATGTCCCGTAAGTCTGTCTGACTCCACCTTCTATCTACCCCAGTCCCCATCTTGTAAAGACAGGGAGGCCAGGGGAACTCATCTGTGTGCGGGGCAGGGTGGGCTCGAGCGAGGATGCACACTGGAGCCTGGGGGTGCGAACTGTGGAGACACGGTCAACTGAGGGAGGCTAGAGGAAGACGGGGGGGTGGGGCAGGGCTTAATGGAAGGAAGGGGAGACTATCTGAGGGCAGAACAAATTATGGGGAGAAAGAATACAAAGACTGGGGCGCGTGGGTGGCACAGTCAGTTGGGCAACTGACTCTTGATTTTGGCTCAGGTCACGATCTCACGGTTCGTAGGATTGAGCCCCAGGTAGGGCTCTGCACTGACAGTGCGGAGCCTGCTTGGGACTGATTCTCTCTCAAAACAAACAAACACTAAAAAAAAATAATACAAAGACTGAAAGGAGGGTTGGCGTGACATTTGTCACATTTCTGAGGACGTAGACCTCTTCCCTCCTGACCACAAAAAGATCCAGTGAACTATCGGTTCTTGCTCACACAGTCTGGAGTTGAGATGGTCCCTGTGGGGCATCGAAGTACTGAGTCTTGTTTTAAACTAGAAGTATGGCCAAGAGGCGCTGCCATAAGGGCAAAGAATTATTTTTTACTTTCCTGAATGGACTTCATTACCAGCTGGTCTCGGTTGGGGTAAAAACCATCTTGTTTCCTTAACTAAAGAGATCTCAAACCCAGGCACAAGACGCCTGGGTTGCGTGTGGCTCCATAGAAGCGTGAATTCAGATGGAACGACCCTCCACCCGTGACTGTGAACAACACCGAAGATGACCTCTTTCTCCATCCTCTTCCTTACCACCCTGGGTGGGGACCTCAGCTCTCTCATCTGGGTGACTGACTGCAAGCAGCCTCCTCCGCCCACCTGGGTCCCCTCTGGCACCACCTGCAGAACCAGGCAAGAGGAGGGCCCCTTCGCCAGGTCCCGCACTGTGGATAGACTCACATATCACAAACACGTATGAATGTGTTTAAAGAACACACGGGAACCTCAGTCACTGAGATCAGAGCCGGCAGAGTATAACCCGCTACTCTGAACATCCATTCTGGTATGACCGAAGCGCCATTCTCTAGATCTCCTGCTTTGGTGTTCTAAGAACAAAAGACAATGGTGTCTGAATGCCAGGTTTGTGGACTGTGCTGCTTCCCGGACAACTTACGGTGTGGACAATTCGAGCGGTGGACCTTACTTACGCAGGAGAAAGAACAAGCTGTCAAACTCTTCTGTTCAGAAAGCACAAATGCAATAAATTCTTTTTATAACAAACAACCCGTTGCTAGTATTGTAGAACATTCATTTTATTGCTTTTCATTATGCATGAAGTCCCAGAGGTCCTTGCAAATTACCACGGTATTTACAATTGCACATGGTGTCTGGGAACCATTTGTCAACATTAAACAACTCATTTTGCTCCCATATTTTCATGTTTGCAGATCTAGACGTAATATATGGAAAGCATGGCAGCAATTCTGTGCTTTGGGGACTCAGTGGATGGTAGATATTAAATTTGCAACGAGTTTCATTTTTATAAAAAAAATTAATGTTCTTTTACGCTTTTATTTTTCTGCACTTAAACAATTTAAAACTTTATATTCGCAATATTTTTCATTTTCAATGTAATCTTTATAACGTTTTTAACTTCACTTAAAAGTGCATGAACTTTGTATTTTTTACACTTACTTGAGTATGTTCAAGTCGTTTCTGTCAACAGAACACATGCTGTGAAACCCACGACTATAAAAACATGACTAACGACGTAGCAGAGTTGAAAGCCAAATAAATAGTATGGAATGCTATTTAATCATTTGCGAGTCATGTGTGTTTATTTTACTACACATCTAAATTCTGCCAGCCCATCAGCAGAAACACACATGCAGAATTCGATTGGTCACCTTTGACCTTTTGGTTACAGGAAGCCATAACTTTGCACGTATCTTTTCTATTTTTCTTGCTGTTAGAGTATACTTGCCAAAGTTGGAGAATAGAACATAGCAAGCCAGCTAACAAACTGTGAGGTCCTTTTAAATACTCGGGCCTGCGTATCTGAGCCTCCATCTGGCTTTCTTGCAGGGACTTGCAAAGTGTTGGGGCAGGTCCCTTCCCTCAGTGCCACCTGGAGCCTCCTTGGACCGCAGTGGACTCAGTGCAGATCGGGATCCCTCAGTGCTCAAGTTCTTTGCCTAAGGATTTGTCTGTTTGAACTACCGTCCCTGTTTGAGTGTTTCTGCTTCTATGTCATCTACTGCCCTTTGGTAGTCGGCAAAACAAAAGGAAGGTAATCGGGCATTTTGAAAATTAAAGATAAGGTTCCTATCGGGTACTTCAGACAATGACTGTGTGCATGTGTATTTTAACCGGATCCCATCCACAGAGACTTAATTTCCAAATAAGGTCTCATCAGGCTCCTGAGCTTAGGACTTGAACCCAGCTGTTCTGGGGACACAATTCAATCCATGACAAGGCACACGGGTGTGGTTTCTCTGGTATCTAGTTTTTAAACTTCTAGCCTACAATCTGGCCTTTTAAATAGACAGAATGGCATGGATCCCCGTGCCTCAGTTTGGCAGTGCTCCTGGCCTAGCCTTCTGGCTAAGTTGCCTTATTTAGCTTTTGGTAAACAACTTTTAGAGTTCCTATTTAATCTCAGTATCGCTCAGCCTTACTTGGAAACTGACCCTCGCCGTGGGCTTCCTTTCCCTAGCCTCTCCAGTCGGTTTTTGCCTCATTTTCCTTTAATCTGTCCAAATCCTTTTTGAAGTCTCCACGTCAGGGAATCTAGGGCCGCTCCCAGGGGCGGTGATTTGCTAGATGAACTTGCTGGACTCAATGCAGCCGTAATCACCGCTACGATTACCGCGTAGAGGGAACCAGACAGAAAAAGCAAAAGCAAAGGTACAGGGGGCCAAGGGCAGGGAGCATCGGGGACCAGCTCCTGAGAGCCTGCTACAGTGGAGTCATGCACGCAGCGCTTAATTCCTGCAGCAGGAAGTAGTGACCACACACGTGAAGCTCCGCCCACCGGGGCAGCTCCCTGCAGACTGGGCTGTGCGCGTTTCTGGGGGCTGGCCGTGTCCGCACCCACCACCTCTCCCGTACCAGAGTTCCCCACCCTGCTGGGCATGCAGCACACCTCGTTTGCCCCAACAGTGGAGGCTGCGACCCACCCTGTCACGGGGAAGAAACCCCAGATGGGCGCAGGAAACCGTTCAGCAGCCCGGGACCAACCTCCTGCACAGACCTTTCTGAGGATCAGTCTCTGGCTTGCTGCGTAGATGCTCCACCCACCACTGCCCTTCTCTCTGCGCTCTTCCTAAGCGTTTGTCCCTCCGGGTGAATCAAGTGAAAAAAAAAATTTTTTAATTTAAATCCAAGTTAGGTAACATATAGTATAATAACGATTTCAGGAATAGAATTTAGTGATTCATCACTTACATGTAACACCCAGGGCTCACGCCAACAAGTGCCCTCCTTAATGCCCATCACCCACTTAGCCCATCCCTCCACCGGCCTCCCTCAAGCAACCCTTAGTTTGTTCTCTGTATTTAAGAGTCTCTCATGGTCTGCCTCCCTCTGTTTTTATATTATTTTTCCTTCCCTTCCCCCATGTTCATCTATTGTGTTTCTTAAATTCCACATATGAGTGAAATCAAATGATATTTGTCTTTCTCTGACTGACTTATTTCACTTAGCATACCTTCCAGTTCCATCCACGTAGTTGCAAATGGCAGGATGTCATTCTTTTTGGTTGCCGAGTAATACTCCAGTGTGTGTGTGTGTGTGTGTGTGTGTGTATACCACATCTTCTTTATCCATTCATCCATTGATGGACTTTGGGCTCTTTCCATACTTTCGCTATTGTTGATAGCGCTGCTATAAACATTGGGGTGCATGTGCCCCTTCGAATCAGCACACCTGTATCCCTTGGATAAACGCCTAGCAGTGCAATTGCTGGGTTGTAGGGTAGTTTTATTTTTCATTTTTTGAGGAACCTCCAGACTGTTTTCCAGAGTGGCTGCACCAGTTTGCATTCCCACCAGCAGTGCAAAAGAGATGCTCTCCCTCCGCATTCTCGCCAACATCTGTTATTGCCGGAGTTGTAAATTTTAGCCATTTTGACAGGTGTGAGGTGGTTTTGATTTGTTTTTCCCTGATGATGAGTGATGTTGAGCTTAAATGCTTTAGTTAAGTAACATTTCAGCTAAACTTTTTTGGGATGGTAGTATAACTTGAGATTATCATTTATTTACCGTCTAATTTATGGACAGTTACTTCCACCTTCAACATGCGGAGAGAAAGGACAGAGGACAAATAGGTAGGACATCTTGTCCTTGGATAGGAAGGCTCAATATTGTGACATTTTGTTCATGTAGGTCCTATTAAATATTTTTCAAGTGTCTTTTCCACACTAAGATGACCTTATGTTTTTCCTCCTTGGGACTATTAATAAAGTGAATCATTGAGCCATCCTGAACCCTATTTACTTGATCATTAATATTATTATTACATCTACCAAAATACAGTCTATATGTGTAGTCATAGTAGGCGTCCCAGTATTTCACATTGATTTAGAGACCCTTAAAATTAATAGCAAACATGTCATTCCTACATAGTTCTGTAGGCATCTCATTAAAAAGTGGGCTTCTTACATAAGTCAAAATATCATTATGACACCTAACGAAATTATAAAGAACTCCTTGGTATTGTCCAATACGCAGTCTACATCCACATATCCCCAGTGGTCTGAAAACGTATTGCTCAAATGAAGATCTGAATAAAGTCCTTATGTTACATTTGACTGTTATTTCTTTAGCCAGCTGAATGGTTCCCACCTGTGGCTCTGAAACAAACCTGAAGAGACTCTTCATGATAGAAAACAAATTGAGGCTTGATGGAGGGAGGCGGATGGGGGATAGGCTAGATAGGGGATGGGCATTAAGGAGGGCACTTGTTATGATGAGCACTGGGTGTTGTATGTAAGTGATAAATCACTAAATTCTACTCCTGAAACTAATGTTGCATTTATGTTAACTAACTAGAATTTAAATAAAAATTTGAAAAGAAAAAAATGAGTGTAATTCTAAACAACACAAATAGGAACTGAATTTGGGGCAGCTCATCTAGGGTTAACTTCGTATGACCTACGTGAAGCCTACAGGAACGTGTTCAGCCCCACATGAAATATAGCTGTCTTTTTAGATGAAAGCTTCTGGCCTGCAGATTTGGCTAAGAAACAGTAAAAACAAGGACATCCATCAAGGTCCAGTCAGCCATGCGGGAAAGATTTGCCTATTTGGAAGGGAGCCTTAAACAAAGCTTAGGAACGGTTTTCCCATAATTTTTGCCTCAGCCACACATTGCCAAGGGAATGGCTGCACATACCCAGGCCAGGTTGGGATCGGCTGTAGGGCATCATAGGACTCCTCCTTACTAAGTCCTGATCTGCCTGATCAAATAAAGACAGCTGCTAACTTGTGAGCAATGCAGAAATGAGCTCTCTGTCCCAACCGCTATTGTCTTAAAATTTAAGGTTTCACACCCTGGCTAAGCCCAAAGCCTTGCTCTTCCTCCTTATTAATTTTACTCCCAGACACCACAATTTGTATCTCAAAGTCCCTGGCCAGTGAATCAAGATGTTAGCATTAGTAATTAGTCTTCCTAAAACCCTTTTATCCACTCCCAAATTTGGAATCAACAGAGAGACGGCACGGAAGTCAGACAGGTGCAGTTAAACACGTCAGCTCCGCTGCTGACACAGTAGATGGGAGGGTGGGTGTGGCTTGTATGCGTGGTCACCATTGCCTCCTCGTGGCTCACGCTGATGTAGAGACCTGAAACCCAGTCCCTAACCCCACTGGATGAACACAATCTTCCCTATGGGACCTGTCTGTCCCTGTAAGTCCCCCAACAGGAAGCAGGAGAGTGGGTGCATCCTGTGGGCAGGGCGAATCAGAAAAAGATGAGCATTCAGGGTGGCCAGTGAGGCATGCTCATTTCATGCCCCTGGACATAAAAGGCCTGACTGCCTCTCTTGCTCTGAGCAAGAGTGAAAGTCATGCGAAAGAGAGCTGGAAGTGTTCCTCATATACTTCTGGGGAGTGGAGCTGAAAACGCCTTCTACCCATGAAAATGTGAGAAATGGGAACAGGAGAGTGCTAGGACACCCATCTCAGAGGTCACACTGAAAATCGGGAAAGGGAAGGAGGGCACCATTTTAGGACCAGCCTTTTTATTACCAGGCATGCGAAAAGGTGTCAGGTGCTCTCAGTGCCCCACTTTGCTAGGTGTTATATACATCTTATGTAATTTTCTCCTCCCAATAGCCCTTACTGGAAATAAACGCTAACATTTAACTAGCTCGATGATCCTGGGAAGGTTATTTAACCTGCCAAGAGTCCTGGTTTCTTCATCTACAAAAGAGACATTCAAAATCATTTCCAAACCCACTGCTTTTCTCACTACAAAAACCAAGCAGCTTTTAGAGTTCTGATTCATGAAACAAACTAGAGTCACAAGTCTTTTCCCCCTGGATATTCTGGTTCTGACTCAGTAATTCCTAGACATTGTAATTACCTAGGAACCGAGTGTGGACCATCCATTCACTGAGGGTTGCGGGGAGGCAGGTACAAGGCAGAGAGGCTGGCAGGAGCTGGTCTTTTACATTCCCCTAGACTCACTTTCTTGCAGAAAGCTTTAGACTCCATCATAAGAAAAGATGTTGATTCGATTTTCCCAATCCATTATTCCAAGGCTGATGAACAACAGGCAAAGAGCTGCCTTTGTGGGAAGGGAAAGAGAGTGTCTCAAGTTGTTTCTATTCGTTCGTATTCACAAGCCCTGTCTTTCCCAAATGTCACCTGCCAAGCCTAACAGGATGGAAGCAGACAGGTATAATGGCTCTAAATTATGTGTATTGGGAAAAACAAATGAAAAAGAACAAGCAAGAGGATCCAAGGAAAGGAGGCTGGCTGTTTAGTTCTCATGCTCCCGTCATAGGCTTAGGAAGCTAACATTTCTATTCAACTCAATCCAAAAGTTGTTGGGAACTGGAGATTGCAAGATACCATCGTGGGGCCCCCGGGTGGTTCAGTTGGTTAAGCACCCAACTCTTGATTGCAGCTCAGGCCACCATCTCTCGTTTCGTGTGTTCAAACCCCATGTTGGGCTGTGGGCTGACAGTACAGAGCCTGCTTGGGATTCTCTCTCTCCCTCTCTCTCTTTGCCCCTCCCGTGATCATGCACACGCACTCTCTCTCCCTCTCTCTGCCTGCCCCTCCTCTGCTGTCTTTCAAAATAAATAAACATTAAAAAAAGAAGGAGGAGGAGGAGGAAGAGAAGAAGGAGAAGAAGATGGAGGAGAAGGAGAAGAAGAAGAGGGAGGAGAAGAAGGAGGAGGAGGAGGAGGAGGAGGAGGAGGAGGAGGAGGAGGAGGAGGAACCACCTTAGCCCTCAAGGAGCCCAGATGAGCAGGGGAGTCTGAGGACACAGCAAGGCAAGAGAGATGATAGACATGGCCCCACGTAACCCAAACAGCCTCCATCTACCCCCAAGGGTCTTGGAAGACCCACTGAAAGAGAGGATATGGGAGTTGAGTCAAAGTTTGAGCAGGAATGAGCCAAGCAAGAGGAGTAGTGGGACAAACTCAGCAAGGAGAAAATTCTAGACAGAGGAAGTAGTGTCCAACACCAAATCTAATTGCCTTCTGGTGCTGTGCCACGTGATTTTCACAAAATCTCTTTGAACTTTAATATGAAATACGTATTTGGTCTTCATCCGCTTTTCTGGCACAGAGCTCATAAAACTCTTGGAATTTCCTAAGTGTTGGGAATGTCTTTTGTTATGTTGACGAGGGGACTTTGGGATTTTGCCTAAGGATGGGAGCTGCTTGTCAGTGGAACCAACACTTTGATAAGAGGATTAGAAACTTCAGTCCCAACCCTGACCCATGTCTGGAAGAGATAGGAGCTGGAGATTGAGTCATCTGCCAATCAGTCATGACTAGGTAATGAAGCCTCCGTAAGGAGGGGATTCCCCAGAAGGATGGGGTTCAGAGAGCTTCTGGGTTGGTGACCACAGGAAGGAGTTGGGAGAGTGATGTGCCTGAGAGGGCAGGGGAGTTCTGCACCCTTCCCCAACATTCCTTGCCCTCCTCTCCTCTTCCATCTGGTTGTTCCTTTTATAACAAGCCAGTAATCCAGTAAAATGCTTTTCAGAATTCTGTGTTCTGCTCTAGCAAATTCATCAAACCCAAGGATGGGGACAGGGTCGTTGGAACCTCCAATCTATGGTCAATTGGCCAGAAGCACAGGTGACAACCTGTGGACTTGTGACTGAAGTAGAAGGGAGGAATTGGGGAAAAGTCTTGTAGGATTGAACCTGATGCTCTCTCTGGGTAGATAGTGCCAGAATTGAATTGAATTGTAGGACACCCAGTTGGTGTCTCAACAATTGTTGTTATGCAAAACCCACCCTCCCACCACCATCAGAAAACACACACACAACCATCGAAATTGGACCCGGACCCTTTAAACATGAGTATATTGCCTTATGAAACAGCTACTATAAGCATCCTTATTTCCCAAGTGAGGCAACTGAAGCTAGAGAAAACAAGTGGCTTGCCCAAGTAGACGTTGGTACACACTGGAACAAAATTTCAAACACAGGTCAGTATCATTCCAAAGCCTAACTTTTATTTATTTATTTGTTTATTTATTTATTTATTTTTTATTATTTTTTTTAATATATGAAATTTATTGTCAAATTGGTTTCCATACAACACCCAGTGCTCATCCCAAAAGATGCCCTCTTCAATACCCATCACCCACTCTCCCCTCCCTCTCACCCCCCATCAACCCTCAGTTTGTTCTCAGTGTTTAAGAGTCTCTTATGCTTTGGCTCTCTCCTACTCTAACCTCTTTTTGTTTTTCCTTCCCCTCCCCCATGGGTTTCTATTAAGTTTCTCAGGATCCACATAAGAGTGAAAACAGATGGTATCTGTCTTTCTCTGTATGGCTTATTTCACTTAGCATCACACTCTCCAGTTCCATCCACGTTGCTACAAAGGGCCAGATTTCATTCTTTCTCATTGCCACATAGTATTCTATTGTGTATATAAACCACAATTTCTTTATCCATTCATCAGTTAATGGACATTTAGGCTCTTTCCGTAATTTGGCTATTGCTGAAAGTGCTGCTGTAAACACTGGGGTATGATTGCCCCTTGTGCATCAGCACTCCTGTATCCATTGGGTAAATTCCTAGCAGTGCTATTGCTGGGTCATAGGGTAGGTCTATTTTTAATTTTTTGAGGAACCTCCACACTGTTTTCCAGAGTCCAAAGCCTAACTTTTAATAGAGACAGGCCATGCAGCCTTCACAATGTGATGAGCAAATGCACAGAGGTGGGTTCCAGCACATTGTCCATGGGTAGCTACAAAAAATGCTGTTTTTGGATGGTGATGTGGAAAGCAGGCCATAGCTAAATATTATATGGAAGATTTTATGTAGCATGTGAAGAGGTTGGATGTTATCCTGGGGTAACAGGACACCTGAGGGTTTTAAGCAGGAGAATGCCATGGTCAGAGATGCTTTATGTCAATCTACTTTCTTTGGTTTCACCACAGTAGCATGAAATAAGACCAGAGCCAAAAAGACTAGTTAGGAAACTCTAATGATAATCAAGAGAGAAGGTGGTGGGTGTCAAAACAAGGTGGGGAGAGTGGAGATGGAGAAAGTTGGGGCAATTGGAGAAATAGCAGAGAGAAAACAGCAGGACTGGTGGATCCAATGGGTATAAAGGGCATGCAGCAGGGGTAGTTAAGGAAGACTTTGGGTCACTGGTTGGAATGACTGGGTGATTGTTGGGATCTCCAATGGAAATAAGAATTCAAGGAGAATTGAGAGAATGAATCAACACATTGGGTGTCCATGACTTGAGACTACAAGTCTAATCTAATGCAATGGATTCCTAGTTGTATCAGCTATCTCCTATTTTTATACAAGCTAGTTTGGATTGGTTTTGAAATGCTTCATGGTTATACCTACCACAGGGGGATTCAGAAACTCAACCAAAGTCGTCAATAATCTCTTTGTTTCTCAGCTCAAATTTCCTTTGTTACCTCATTCTTGGGGTCCTTTCTCCACAGTGGTGGTAATGGCTTTCAACTCCAGATGGTACTATCCACCCATCACCACAGCTGAAGAGCCCCCTCGGTTTTTTGGGTTTTTTGGTTTTTTTTAACCACCATGCCAACTCCTAAAATGGAGTTCTCAACAGCTTTCTCTGGGCGCGACATGTATGCCCCTGGAAAATCACTGAGTGGAGGGAAGAGATACTTTGACGGTGATTGTGGATTATGCACCCTTGTCTCTGGTGGGAGGCATAGGGTCAGGGAAACCCCTGAGAGGAAAAGAAGTCCCAATACCAAAGAGGAGTTCTGTTTTATAGACAGGCCAACAAAAAGAAATTCACTCCAAGGGAAAATATCCATCTGGGTGGATGATATGACTGGAATATGGTGGGAGAGGTCAAGGTTGGAGGTAACCACTTGGAAGTTATCAGCAATGCAGTAGAACTCAAGGAGAGTAGAAATGTTAAGATGATTACTAGGGTCAAGGATGAAACTCCTCAGGGAACATCACCCTCTAAGAAAAGGAAGAGGAACATGTAAACTAGAAATAAAACAGAGGAGGAGGAGAATCCTGTGCCAGGGAATGGATGAACATTGTCTCATTTGGTTTAATTTTTACTACAACACTGTAAGGAAGGTAGAGGGTCTTTGCCATTTTAACAGAGAAAGAATTTAAATCTGAACTGTCTTACCAGTGGCCAAACCACAAACCTGACAGGTAGTGAGGCTCTGAACTCTGTTCTACCACAGGGAATACAGAGGTCCCCATGGAGGACAAAAGGGCTAAGGATGTGTGCAGTTACCAAGTGTTTTCTCCCCCCACCTGGGAGGACTTCACTTTTAAACACCCACTTGCTTCTTGGCAGTCAATGTCTTTGTTCCACTAAAAAAAACAAAAATAAATTAAAAACAGTTCTGACCACTCCTGCTTCCGAAGGGTTTATACTTACTCAAACATTTGCATCTGTCATTGATGAGGTTTGTATAGACTTGAGAAAACCTGGAAGTAGGAGAATAAGATCATCGGAGGGGAGAAGGGAGAGGGAGGAGAGAGGATGAGGGAAGCAGGAGGGAGAGAGGAGGAAGGGGAGGGACCTTAGACAAGGGAATCCACATCAGCAGAGGCACTAAAAGGAGAATAAGTGTAGGAAATAACTTGGTGTACACTATGGTCTGAATATTTGGGTCCCCTTAAATTCACGGGTTGAAATCCTAATCCCTAAGGTGATGCTATGAGGAGGTAAAGCCTTTGGTAGCATCGTGTCCTCATAATTTGGATTAGTGTCTCATAAAAGTGACCCCACAGAGCTCCCCAGCCCTCTTCTTGGAAGTGAGGACAAAACGAGAAATCTGCAGCCCGGAAAAGGGCCCTCAACCGGCCACACGGACATCCTGACCTCAGACTTCCAGCCTCCAGGACCGTGAGAAATACATTTCTGTTGTTTATAAGCCACTCAGTCTACAGTATTTCATTACAGCAGTCCAAAAGGGACTAAGACAGCTCAGGCCCTCCAGAAACAGACCCTGCCGTGAGGATTTGCATGTAAGTCGTTTGGGAAAGACAGGCTCCCAAAAGCAACTGAAAAAGGAGTTGAGGAAGCAGGATGGGGAAGGAAGAAAGAGACGGTGGGGCTGGCCTGATAACTCAGGGGAACTCGAGAGAGCAGGCGAAGTGAGTTTGCCCCCACTTGAGACTTGGAATCAGAATCATTTAGCGGGCTGGGGAGGGGGCGGGGGTGGGGAGGAGGAGTCTAAACTCAGCTCTTTGTGTTCTTTATGGGGTGGGCAAATCTGGCAGCTCCAGCAGCCTAAGGGCAGTTCTGGGAAGAAAAGAGCCGAGTAGGAGTCATTGAAAGACATTGCACACCAAGACTGGGGCAGATGCACAGAGAAACAGTAAAAGGCATCCAAGGGCACTGGGGCAGAGCACTGACAGCGTCCAACAAAGGAAGGGAGGTGAACATTTTTTTTTAATATATATTTATTTTTGAGAGAGACAGAGACAGAATGTGAGTGGGTTAGGGGCAGAGAAAGAGGGAGACACAGACTCGGAAGCAGGCTCCAGGTTCTGCGCTGTCAGCACAGAGCCCAATGCTGGGCTCAAACTCGCGGGGCTCGAACTCGCTGACAGCGAGATCATGACCTGAGCCGAAGTGTGTCGCTCAACCGACTGAGCCACCCAGGCGCCCCTTTTGTTTTGTTTGTACTTTTTTCTTTTCCCGTGTGTGTGTGTGTGTGTGTGTTTCTCTCACTTAACATTTGATCCAGGACAGAAATAATTCACTGCAGCAGCACAGATAGTTTGGGACTCCATCTACCATTTGTGTAGTTAAACCTGAGCTTCTGAGCCCCAGTTGAGGAGTGCTGAGTCTTAGTCATTTTCAAGGAATGAAATCAATCCCCAGTGTTATGAAATATCTTAATTCTATTGCTGATAATAGCAAACACTGTGCACTTACGTGTTTCAGGGACAAATCGATGATGAATTTACTTATTGTTTTTCCCTATCAACCCTCTGAAGTAAGTGCCAATAATGTACCTACTTTATAGGTGAGGAAACGGAAGCAGAGAGGGGATAAACATCTTGTACAAGAGCACATAAATAGTAAGAGATGATGCTGGGTCCCCAGATGCAGACGGCCTGCCCCTGGAGCCCACGGGTGCTATTAACCTCGGCACTGTGTGCTCGAGTGTTAACGATCCTGACTTGTGATCTAAGACCAGCTGTTCTTTTACTGTAGGACTTTGAGGCAGCAACTTGTGAGCAAATTGGAAATACTAGTAAGTTATCTCTTTTGAGAATGAGAGTATTCAAGTATCTGGGTACAGACCTGTCTTTCCCGTATAAAGACAAGGCCACTGGGATACCAGCAGAACGAGCCGTGAGTTACTTTTCTCCCAATATTCACGATCCCTTCCGGAAAAAGCATGCCCAGTGCATTAAGGTCAACCACCAGGCTGTTTTGAGGACATACCTCTCTTGGGGAAAATGTAAGTTTCTGGAATAATGGCTTTTAGGGATGCTTCTACGTTCCTGGGACTTGCATTCATTTAAAGTTACTTCCACAAGGGGTGTCTAGGTGGCTCAAGTTGGTTAAGCATCCAACTCTTGATTTTGGCTCAGGTCATGATCTCACAGGAGATTGAGCCCTGTGGAGCATAGCATTTGCTTGGGGTTCTGTCCCTCCTCTCCCCCTGCCCCTCCCTTCTTGCATGTGTGTGAGCTTTCAAAAATATAAAGTTATTTCCATAAATCTTATGTCTTAGAAGTTTACCACCTGACACTGAATAAGCTACCTCACTCTAATGGATGTTGATAGAGGAGGAAGGATTAGTCAAGGAGAGCTTGGTGTGTATTTTCTCACTTCAGCCCTTCAGTAGAAGGACACTATAGGATCCACGTTAAGGGGTGCTTGTGTTTGCTTGGGTTTGAGTTCAAAACTTGTTCCCTGGCTCCAGTCTTCCTCTGCCTCTACTCTGTGGCCAAAGTCACCTCTCTAAAGTTTCCCTTTCCACAACCCACCACCAAATCCCACTGGGTCAAGTCCTGGCTCCTGAATACGACCCCCCAGGCCCTGGTGTTGTAGCCTCACAAAGCCTCCTCTTTCTTTTTGCAATCTTTTCACTTTTGATGTAATTTCAAAACCGTGAAAATGTTGCAAGAATAGCATAAAGGATTCTGTATAGCTTTTACCCACAGTCACCAAGTGGTTATACTTCCTGTTTCTCTGCAAGTACATATATTTACACGTGCACGTGTGTAAACGTACATGGACACAGGCATACACATTTTTTTCTAAACTATTGGAGAGTAAGTTGAAGACCTCAAAGTCCTTTATCCTGAAGTGTGCCCAAGTGTATTTCCTAAGAACAGGAACATTCTCTTACATAAGAACAGAACAAGTATCAAATTCAGGAAATTTCACATGAATATTTTCTAATTTGTAGTCCATACTCAAATTTCTATCACTTGCTTTAATGTCTTTTGCAGTTCCCCACCCCCCTTTGCCACCCCAGTGCAGGATCCCATATAAAGTTACATGTGGTCATCAGGTTTTGTTTGTTTTTTTATTATTGATAGAGACAGAGAGACAGAGCACAAGCAGGGGAGGGGCAGAGAGAGGGGGAAGACACAGAATCCGAAGCAGGCTCCAGGCTCTGAGCTGTCAGCACAGAGCCCGACCCAAGGCTCGAACCCACGAATCGTGAGATCATGACCTGAGCGGAAGTTGGACACTTAATCAACTGAGCCACTCAGGTGCCCCGTCATGTCTTTCATCTGGGACAGCTCCTCATTCTTCATTATTTTTGAAGAGAGTCTTTTTTCCCCCCCTTTAGTAAAAAAATAAATGTGTCAAAGAAAATCATTTAGGTCCATCTGAGGTTTTTTCCTGATTCCATCCAGGCTGTGCACAGCAGGAATAATACCACACAAGTGATGCTGTGTCCTCCTCAGGGGGTCTTGTCAGAAGGCACCAGATCCTGGTTTGCTCCCACATCAAGGATGTTAAGTCTGACCAATTGGTTAAGAGGTGACTGCTAGATTTCTCAACTTTAAACTTAATATTTTCCCCTTTGTAATTAACAGGCAATTTATGGGGAGACACTTTGAACTCTGAAAATGTCTACTCATCAAACTTCTATCCACTAATTCTAGTATCCGTTGCTAATTCTTGAACTCGGTTGTTTCTTACGTATGTAATAGTGGTTAGTTATAAAGAGACTTCCCTATTTATGTCTTTGTTCATTTATAGGCATAAACATTTGTGAATTCTTATTTTTTTGAAGGATGTAATTCATTACTGTTATTTTGCCGTTCAGGTTTTCCCAGAGTTGGCCCAGAGAGACCTTCTTCAAGCTGGCCTAGGCGTTCTGTTGTTGTCTCCCTCTCACTCTTTGAGCACGTTATTAGTTTCTGGCACAACACGATACTCTAAGCTCATTGTGCATTTTCCCTGTCATCGTCCTGAAATTAGCCTTTTCTCCAAGAAGTCTTGGTTCCTTTTAGTTGACAGTGGCAGAGACCAAGATGGGGCACCGGGTGTGCTCATTGAGACCGATGGGTCATTATTTGGAGGCCCTCAGAGCAGATACACACAGGTACACAGAGAACAGAAGCAGAAAACTTCTTAAAGGGACAGTGCTCTGCCTTCACAGCACAAAAGCAATCATGGACAATATGTAAATCAATGATCACAACTGTGTTCCAATAAAACTTTATAAACACAGGCAGCTGGCCCAGAGGACATGGTTCGCTGAGCCCTGCCCTAGAACCAGAATATCTTCCAGTCATGTGGCCTGCCGCTTCCAGTCATGTAATCTGCTACTGCTTCCTGGTTCTTGGCCCCATGGAAGGTTGGCGGCCTTCAGTTAGCCCAGGAGTGGGTTGGAGCAGTGGTTCCAAGCATGGTGGATGGTCTTTCAAAATCCAAAGACCTACCTAGTACTGGCCCTTTTGATTCATGGTAGAAAAGATGGCCCAGGTGCAGTAACCACCGTACCTGTAAAAACTTCAACTTGGTAGACTGCCGAAACTTTGTGGGGATTTCTCCCACTCACTGGTGCACATAAGCCTCACTGGGCTTTCCACGGTTCTGTCTTCTCCTTCCCAGGTCAGATTATCATGTCATCATGCTCTAATCTTTATTGGTTCCTTCCTTCTGCTAACTTTGGGCTTAGTCCTTCTTCTTCTAGCTCCTTAAGGTGTAAAGTGGGGTTGAGATCTGTCATTTTCCTTAATGTAGACATTTAGCACTTAGAACTGCTTTTGCCACATCCCATGTTTGTGTATGTTGTGTTTGTCTCAAGGTACTCTTTTAAACTTGACTCATCGGTTATTCAGGAGTGTGTTGCTCAATTTCCACATATTTGTAAATTTTCCTATTTTCCTTCTGCGAATGATTCCTAGTTTCATACCATTGTGGTCAGAAAAGAGACTTAGTATGGTTTCAACTTTCTTAAATTTGATGATTTTTGTGGCCTGAAATGATTTATACTGGGGATTGTTCCATCTGTACTTGAGAATATGTATTCTGCTGCTGCTGGATGGAATATTCTGTACGTTCGATGAATTTGGTCTAGAGTGTCATTCAAGTTTTGTTTCCTTATTGATTTTCTCTCTGTATGGTCCATCCATTGTTGAAAGTAGGTTACTGAAATCCCCTAGTATTATTATATTCCTTTTTCTCCTTTAATATTTGCTTAATATTACTTAGGTACTCTACCACTGGGTGCATACATACTTACTATTACATCCTCTTGATGATTTGACCCCTTTATTGTTATATAATGACCTTCTTTACCTCTTGTACAATACATGTGCAGCACCCCCACTCACTTGTGCTTACCATTTGTGTGGAATCTTTTTCTATCCTCTTTCAGGCTATATGTCTCTAAAGCTAATCTCTCATAGGCAGCACATTTTTGGACTCTGTTTTTTAATCCTTTCAGCCACTGTGTGTTTTGATTAGAGAATTTAATCAACGTACATCGACAATAATTATTGATAGGTAAGGAATTACTATTGCCATTCTGTTATTTTCTTACTGTTTTGTAGTTCCTTTGTTTCTTTGTTCCTCTTAGGTCTTCTTTTGTGATTTTTTTTCTTTTTGCAATGGCATGTTTTGTTTCATTCCTTTCTCTTGTGTATCTACAAGAGGTTTTCATTTCATCTTTACAGTAACTCCATGAGGCAAGAACTACTTGTATTCCCATTTCATATATGAGAAGATAGACACAGAGAGGCTAATTATATTCAAGGTACATGGTTAATGACTGACAGAATTAGGGTATAAATCTATGGGATCTTGCCCCAGATTTCAAGCGATACATGAACTACTGAAAACTAAACCTACCTGCTGGGGAGAGGTGATCAATTGCTATGATTACTGGATTTCTCTCCACGTTAAAACCTATACAAATGTGGAATAAATATAGAAACACACAGTGACTTGATGTCTTTGCCTTCTTTGCCTCCAAACTGTGTGCCCATGGAATGTACTCCTTAGGATTTCTAGGTTTAGCAAATAGAAATACAGATGCTTAGTTCATTTTAGAGTTCATATAAACAGTGAATTTTGTTATAAAATATCCCATACACTGTTTGGAACATATGTCATAAAAGAGTTTTTTGGGGCACCTGGGTGGCTTTACTTGTTTAAGCATCTGGCTCTTGGTTTCGGCTCAGGTCCTATCTCACAGTTCGTGAGTTCGAGCCCCATGTTAGGCTCCATGCTGACAATGTGGAGCCTGCTTGGGATTCTCTCTCTTCCTGTCTCTCTTCCCCTCCCCTGCTCATGCTCTCTCAAACTAAAAATAGAAGTGTTTTTTTTAATCTGAAATTCAAATTTAACTAGACATCCTGTATTTTATTTGGCAGCCTTACCTTAGCTACACCCAGTACATAAAGGTTACTCAATGCTTTTCTTGCTGAACATAGCCGTCTGAAAAGAGATCAATAACCGAAATATATAAGAAACTCCTATGACTCAAGAGCAAAAATAATCATCTGATTAAAAATGGGCAAAGGAAATGAATAGACATTTTCCCAAAGAAGATATCCAGATGGCTAACAGACACATGGAAAGATGCTCAACATAGCTAATCAGAGAAATGCAAATCAAAACCACAATGAGATGCTACCTCATACCTGTTAGGATAGCTATCATCAAAATCAGGAGACAGGTGTTGGTGAGGATGTGGAGGAAAAGAAACCATTGTGCACTGGTGGTGGGAGTGTAAGTTGGTGCAGCCACTACGGAAAACAGTATGGAGTTTCCTCAAAAAGTTAATAGAACTACCTTATGATGCAGCCATCCCACTTCCAAAGAAGTCAAATCAGTAACCCAAAGAGATATCTGCATTCCCATGTTAAGTGCAGCATTATTTACAATAGCCAAATTATGGAAACAACCTAAGGGTCCATCGATGGATGAATGTGGTGTGTATACATAATGGAATATTACTCAGCCATGAAAAAGGAAATCCTGCTGTTTGCAACACATGGATGAATCTGAAGAACAGTATGTTCAGTGAAATAAGAATATTGCAAACAGCATAATACTGTATAATTGAAATTTGCTTAAAAAGTACGTCTTCAGCTCCTAACCACTATCCTGCCTTCCCAGGGCTCCAGTGGTTGTCCTTGTATGTCACCCATCACTTTTGCCTTGACCCGTACTCAAATCCTACCTGACCTCTAAAGTTTAGTTCAACCCTTTCAAATAAGTCTTAGTGAATTGTGCAGGGCAATTTTGAATTCTTCTTTGATATCCTGAGTTTTCATTTAGGATATGAGGTTAAGGAGACAAGAAACCGAGGAAGTCTAAGGAAATATATCTAGAAAAATGTAGCAACATTTTCCAGGCAAGGGAATCAAGAGCAAAATTAAACTGTTGGGACTCCACCAAAATCAAAAGCTTTTGCACAGCAAAGGAGACCATCCACAAAACACAATCTACTGAAATGGAGAAGATACTTGCAAAGGATATACTGATAAAGAGTTAATATCAAAAATGTATATGAAGAACTTACATAACATCCAAAAATAATCAGAATAAAAGAGGGCAGAGGATCCGAATAGACATTTTTCCAAAGAAGACATTACAAATGAACAGACATATAAAGATGCCCAATGTCACTCCTCATCAGGGAAATGCAAATCAAAACCACAGTGAAATACCACCTTACACCTGTCACGACGGCTGGTACCAAAAAAGAAATAACAAGTGTTGGGAGGATGTGGAGAAAAAGGAACTCTCATGCACTGTTGGTAGGAATGTAAATTTGTGCAGCCTCTGTGGAAAGCTGGGATTCTCTCTCTCCTCTCTCTGGCCCTCCCCACCCTCTCTGTCAAAATAAAGAAACTTAAAAAAAAAAAAAATCACTTATTTTCTTTTCTGGGGGATAGGCATTTTTTTTTTTTCATTTTAGTGAAGTTCCTCAAAAACTAAAAAATGAAAATAGCATATGATGCAGTGATTCCACTTCTGGGTATTTACCCAAAGAAAACAAAAACACTGATTCAAAAATATACAGGAACCCCTGCTTATGCAAAATTATTTACAATAGTCAAGATATGGAAGGAGTCCAAATGTCCATTGGTAGATGAATGGATAAAGAAGTGGTATGTCTGGGGCCCCTGGGTGGCTCAGTTGGTTAAGTGTCCAACTTCAACTCGGGTCATGAACTCAGAGTTCATGGGTTCGAGCCCCGCGTCAGGCTCTGTGCTGACAGTCATAACCTGGAGGCTGCTTCAGATTCTGTGTCTTTCTCTCTCTCTCTCTCTCTCTCTCTGCCCCTCCCCTACTCATGCTCTGTTTCTCTGTCTCAAAAATAAACATAAAAAAATTAAAAAAAGAAGAAATGGTAGGTATTTATTTATTTATGGAATATTACTCAGCCATAAAAAAATGAGATCTTGTCATTTGCAACAACATGGATGGAGCTAGAGTGTATTATGCTAAGTGAAATAAGCCAAAGAAAAATACCATGTAATTTCACATATAGGTGGGATCTAAAAATCCAATGAACAAAAACAGACCCTTAAATTCAAAGATCAGGTGGTTGCAGGAGGGGAGGTATGTAAGGGAGTGGGTGAAACCAATAAAGGGTATTATTGAGAGGTGCAAACTTCCAGTTGTAAAATAAATAAGTCCCAGAGATGAAAAATACAGCATAGAGAATATAGTAAAAAATATTGTAATAACATTGTCTGATGATGATGGTGACTACTCTTATCATGGTGAGCACCGAGTAAGGTATAGGGTTGTTGAATCAGCACTGTACCGGAAACTCACAGATCACTGAATGTTAGTTATACCTCACTAAAATGAAAACACAAAACAAAACAAAATGCCTACCTCCCCCAAAAGAAGATAAATCATTTTTTTAAATTTGAGAGAGAGGGTGAAGAGAGAGAGAATCCCCCAAGCAGAGCCGAACATGGGGCTCAAACTCATGAACCATGAGATCATGTCCTGAGCCCGAAATCAAGTCAGATGTTTAACCAACTGAGCTACCCAGGTGCCCCAAAGCAAATGATTTTTAAGGACTCTTCTAGAAATTGAATCCTTGATATTTCCTACACTTACACACCAGATGGCAGTGTTCAATTCAAAACAAAAATTCTGGGCTACAGACTTGCTGTAGAGGCTAAAGGCATTTAACTAGTTGTAAATTGTTCCCAGACTCCTCAGAGGTACTTTGGAAACTGAACAGTCATACATGGTACTACTATATATTCTGACAGTCATCTTGAGACTAGGAGACATGTGGACCAACTCCGCATTAGTGGTGGGGAAACTCACCCGGGGCAAGCAACAAGGGGAAGTCAAAAGGGTGTCTGAGTGGCTGGCCCGGGACTAGGGCCCAGGTCTCCTGGCTTATAACGTAGTGTCCATAGCATTATGCCTACATGAACTAAGGAATAGTAAAGATTTTTGTTCTTCCAATCTTCCTCTCAGAAAAGAAACCCTTCTTGCTCACGGGCCCACACTGTGGCCCAGGCTTTCCTTCACTGTGTGGTCTGTGTGCTATAGCATCTCAATATACTGTCTCAAAGCAGTGTAATGACAACAGATGGATGAAGTAGAAGGAAGAAACCAATGGAAACCAGAGAGAAGTCCTGTGACAGTAGTTATCTTCAAGAGTTACTTTTGAGAGTGTGATGGCTCCCTTTAGGAAATGGATTCGATTTTTCTGTTGGCTTTTAGCTATTTTGTTTACGTTTGTGAATTGTTGCTCTGGGAGTCACAACACCTATCCTTGACTTTTCACACTCAGACTTAGTATTGTACCAGTTCACACAGTATATAAAAATCTTGTATGTATCCATCACCATCCTAGGTTTATCATATATATTACCTTAACATATATTATAAACCTCATAAGACAATGCCCTAATTTTTGCTGTAAACAGGCCTGTCTGTTTTAAAGAAACTCAGAGAAAGAATGGGCATTAATATTAAATATTAACCATTTCCAGCAGTGCTCTTTATTCCTTCCTGAAGATTTAAGTCTCCTCTGGTATTATTGCTTTCCAACCTGAAGAATTTCACATTTTTACACTGTGGTAGTGCAGGGATGCGGACAACAAATTCTCTTTTATCTGAAGAGGTCTTTAACTTTCATCCTTGAAGGAAACAATTTTTCTCAATATGGAACTCTAGGTTGACAGTTGTTTCTTGCAGTAGCTTTAGATGTTGGTCACTGGTCTTCCGGTCTCTTTTGTTTCTGAGAAGTCAGTGATAATGTAAATCTTTGTTCCCCATGTATATATTTTTCTCCAAATGCTTACAAAATTCTTTTTATCTTTGGGGTTCAGTAAAGATATGCCTAGTCATGGTTTTCACGTGTTTATCCTACCTAGGGTTTGCTGAGCTTCTTAGATCTGTAAATTTATGTCTTTCCCCACATGTGTGTCGGGAGGGGGGAGAACCTGACCATCATTTCCAAATATTTTTCTGCCCAGTTCTTTCTCCTTTAGCCCTAGGATTACAATTAACCCTACAATATCCAATTGTTCCACAAGTCCTTAAGGCCCTCCATTTTTTTCCCAATATTTTTCTCCATTGTTTTTGAATTGTATAATTTGAAAACTATATTGTTTTTTAAGCTGTAAAATTTGAAAATATTAAGCTGTATATATTCTATTGCTCTTTCTTAGAATCTAAGTTATCAATGCCTTCTGACAAATATACTTAAAGCAAAAAGCACTAACAAATTCTCCGTCATGAATTTTTCTTTTTCATTATGGATTTATCATATTTAGGAGGAAATCTGCCTATGAACAGGACTCCTCGGCACTGGATATGGATGGAGCTTGAAGGTCTTTACTGTAACATACCCCTATTGGATACTCTGCACTCACCTAAATCTTCTTGTAGTCCCTGTCAAAAAAATTTTTTGGAGTCTTCTGTTAAATGCACAAGACAACACCGAATAAAGCCATGGAAGTACCAGAAATAGAAGACATTTGTAACTCTAGCAAGATCATCACCAGCACAAGAGAACATCTTACTTTTGTAAGAGGACTGTGCTCAAACCTCAAGAAACCTGTCTTGGCTCAGGTCACTCTGGATGGAAAAAAAGTCCTTTTACTTAGCTCCACTGAGGAGAGGGTTGGCCCCAACTCTCCAGATCCAGGAGAAAGAAGGAGAAAGAAAAGAAACAGGAGACAGGAGGAAGGTGGAAGAGGAGAGGTGGAGGGTGGGCAGATACCCAGTCCAGGGCACTTTCTAGGCTTACAGGAGGTAAGGAGGGGTCTGGGGGACATGAGGCATAAGGGAATAGCCAGGAGTTGGGTTGCCAGAATACTTGGTTCCGGCAGTCCTCTGTTTGGTAGGAGTAACAGGCCTGGCTCTTCAAGTCTCAAGGACAGGACACTGCTATGGCTTCTGAAGAGTTCTTAGAGTGTAGGTGAACAGGAAGAAATGGCCCTGGGAGACGGAGAGCCACAGCTGCTCTGATTACCTGCAGGAAGTGTGGCTATATTCACCCAGATGGCACCGGAGATGGTCCTTCTCCAGAGTGGGCGCATATGTGCTCACCTGCCATAACTAGGGTCTGACACCTCTAGAAATAGAAGGCTGCACCACATTAGCATGGAAGGCCAAGACGGGGGCTGCCTTTACAATTCTGTAGGAGAGAAAAGAGGTGTTTCTTGAAGGGGGACAGAGATACCATGGGCGCCTGAGGGGCTGTTGCTGGCCATTTCCTTTTTCAGCGACGACTTCCAGAGGCTATGGGAAAAACATGCTGCTTATTAATAGGGGCGGGGAGGGAAACACTCATTAAATTATTTAAATTGCTGTTTCAAAACTGGACTATTGTTGATATTTTGTTATCTTTAAAATTTTATAAGTACATAAGTGCTAAGTCACTGACTTCTCCTGAAATCAATATTGCACTGTATGTTAACTAAAATTTAAATTAAAAAAAATACGAAAGGAACACGTAGATAAAATTTTGTAAGACGTACAAGATATTGGTAAGATAATCAACCACCTACCTTCTCTCATCTGTCTGCCCCACCACAGCCGGATTAAAACACAATCTTGGAGTTATTTTACATATAAAATTTATGTAATCTATGTTCCATTTAATAAATTTCAAGCTTCTCACATCCCTGGTTTCCCTCGTGGTGCAAGTTAATGGGATGGCTTTGAAACTCCCTAACCACCTCTCTTTCTAAAGTTTCTGCATGAGAAAAGGGAAGATCCATTTTGGGCTTAAACCCTTTGGCATCCTCCCTGCTGAGCTACTGAATAAGAAAGATATGCAAATGGTCATTAGACCCGGTATTAGTGATCCTAAAAGCTTCTAAGGAACTCTTCAACCCAAGATTTAGGATTGTGAGGTAAAAGGAAGCAAAATAATTACATTTTAATTCAAGTTCACATAACACCACCATTAAATCACTTGATAATTGAAAATTTTCAGTGAATTTGGCGTTTAAAAGACAATCAGGGGAGAAAACATAACTATCAGTGTGTAGTGAAAATGCAAACACAGCATTTTAGTTTTATTTCATGGGCGACTTTTGATTTAAAAACAAAAACAAAAACAAGGACACTACATTAAACGGAATGCCCTTAATTCTTAATACTTGCCTAATGGTTAGATAACTCTTATTACATTAACCTTTAAGATTATAAAAATGTAAATTGATGTCCAATTAACAAAAGTAGTATCTTTATAAAATGAAAAACTCTTGAAAAACCCCTATACTGCAAATTATGTAGCTGTAAGAATTATTCCATTTACCTTAAATTCTTAAGGTTATACTGTCCTTGAGCATTTTCTAAAATACCTGATGGGCTTTGTTAACTCCGACTACTACAATACCAGATTATTTAAATTTGCTTTCTGGGGATTTCTACTTTAGAAAAAGCGATTTCTTCATTCTTTTCCTAAATTATGTTCAGTCGTTACACTGTTTGCAGGTGTGTTTTGGTTTATTCTTGTCCACATATATCTGTTCTTCAGAACACTCAAGATGATAAAAATCATCCTATTATAAACACTGACTTAGGACTACATGTGTGCATATGTGTGTATTTACATCTCTAAGGCTATGGGAAAAACATGCTGCTTATTAATAGGGGCGGGGGGGAACACTCATTTAAATTGCTGTTTCAAAACGGGACTATTGTTGATATTTTGCTATCTTTAAAATTTTATGTCAACATTAACATTTAAGAAAAAAATAGTGGTCTCCAATGGAAAGAGAGGACTGGTAAGTCAGAGAAAAATTAGGCTTGATAAATATGCTCCACTTAGGGGGTACGATTTGTTTGAAAAGTGACGCTTTGGGCTGGTTTTTTTTCCTCTCAGACTCCTGAATTTTTCTTTTGGGGATGTTGGGGAGGAAAAACTGTCCTCACATTTAATTTCGTAAGTCCTGGGGATCCACATTAACATGAGATTCCAAGGCAGGACAAAATTGAGGTATACAGGTCATTGCCAACGTGGAGAGGGTGGGTAGGACTTCAAAGGGAAGAAAGACAATTCACAGGAAGATGAGGAGTAAATGCTTGGTAAACAAAGTTCCCTGGGCCATCCAGAAACAATGGGACACAGAGGGGAATTTTAACAGATTTTGCTAGTTTCCTCTCCGTGCACCACCCCAAGTGGCTAATATAACATCTATGGCGATAGCTCCCTTCCTGAAGCAGGTCCTCTACGGAACTTCTTTTAGGCAGTTAGTGGGAAGGTCAAAGTTTCTTCCTGAGTCTTTTGGCCTCTGATTGTATTCAGCTTCAAGATAATATCCCTGCCAGAGAGGTGACTCCTCTGAGCCCCTACAGGGCCTAATTTACAGAACTAAGAAATCAAAGGAGTACCAAAAGGAAAGGCGGCCCAGAGATTCAGCAAGCGGTGCCTGACTTTGGTGCACCAGAGAAGGGAATGTAATTAAGCTGGTAACACACTCAAGTGAGCCATTCCAAAAAAGGAACAGAGGAGGCGGGGGAGAACCTCTAGGCCCACATGTCACCTCAAGGAGAAAGCTGTGCCGCCAACAGATGCTACCCAAGGCCTGATAAGGTCAGAGGCAGAATGAATACACACAACTGTGTGACAAGAATACTGAAGGGCCTGGTAGCACTGTGGGGAGGGCGAGTTACAGGCCATAGAATCCCAGATTAAAAATGGGGGTAGGGTAGTAACTTGCCTGATCTACCACTAAAGGAACATGTAGCAAGTACCGCAAATATCATTTTCAGAACCTACACAAAATCGACTCTAGGATGCTGGTATGGGAAAAAAAAAAAAGTTTTAAAGAAGATTACTCCAAGACTGGGGTTTTAAAGTTTTAAAAAAGTTTTAAAAAAGTTAAAAAGTTTTAAAGAAGATTACTCCAAGCTGCTCCTGAGCTGCATGTGCGACACAGCACTGTGATCCTGCCATCGGCCAGGACGGGAGAATTTACACCATGAAATACGGCAAACACTAGAAACCGGAACCTTTTTCCCTGGAGAGCTGCATTTACAGCACGCTATTGGATGAAAAGTCTTGGAATGTTCATGTTTCTGATAAAAGCCAAACTTTTCTTCTTAGAAAGTACTCTATCGATTTGATTACTTCACAATTTTTTTTTTTTTAAAGGTGAACATGATCATGAAAATAGGATGAAATTTATCGTTGGGGGCGGGGATGCCAAAATTTGGGAACAAATGATTTTTAAAGAACAATCCAGTAAACGATCAACGCTATTAATGTAATCATTTCCTGTAGTTACATTTGGCAACATAACATCACATATATTGATTATAGGATTAAGACTTTCTATAGTCCCAGTGTTAGGACTGGAATCCTTTAATTAGTAGTATCTTCATATCAGCAACACTAAAATGACTTCTGTGGAAGGCTCATTTACTGGAATGATGTCACTGTATTTGAACATAAATCAACCCTAGAAGACCTGGCTGGGAAGATGGCAGCAGAGTAGGAGGACCCCAGGCTCACTCGACCCACAGATACAATTAGATAATCATCAAATCATCCTAAATACCCCAGAAATCAATCTGAAGGCTGACAGAACGAACTCCACAACTAAAGGTAAAGAAGGGGGCCACATGGAGGAAGGTAGGAAATGTGGAAACACGGCTTAGGAGAGAGAGCATGGCTGCTAGGGTGGGGAAGGAGCCGCAGTTGTAGAGGAGGGTGAGAGACAGACAAGCAAGGCAGGAGCTCAAGGGGAAAAACAAATCTCCATAGCAATTGGCGTGGAAAGTGAGAAGGCCTGAATTTTTGCAACCAGCCGGGCTTAAAGCTCTTGGATTGCTCAGAGGACATTGGGGCTGCTCTTAGAGAAAAGGCAAACAGCCTACAAACGTACAGGACAGAAACAGTGACCTGAAAAGCACCTGGAGCACAAGTGGGGAGGTTAGTTGCTCAGCTTGGAGCGTGTCCCAGAGAGGCAGCGTCGTGAGAGACCCCTCTGGGAACAAAGGAACTAGGAGGTGCCATTGCCTTCCCCCAACCCTCAACAGAAGCACAGGGACAGCTCCAGGAAACAGTGCAGCACCAACACTCACTGCCTACCTTGTTTACACTAAGGCCCTCCACCCCTTCCCCACCCACACCCTCCCCAGCACTCTGGAAGAACTGCCCTTCCCAGTCATGTTTGTCTTAGTCCCACTGTGGTGAGCCCCCTTCCCCAGATGACTGATCCAAACCCCTGCCAACACCACATCTCCTAAACTGGAGTTTTGTGAGGCCTCGGTTTTGTTGGTGGCCAAAAGTTTTATTTCACAAGCAGATCAGAGCACACCTAGTTAAAACATGCCACATTCAGCCCAAGGATCAACACTCCCCACACAGGCAGAGAGAGCCTCTGCAGAGGACTGGCCTGAAGGATAAAGTGACTAGAACACAATAGCACAGCACAGGCAGCACAACCTGAAGACACTCCCAGAAGCACCAGGCTCTGGGGAACAGGGGACACTACAGTGCAGGACTACAGGACCTCTTCCTCATAAGGCCATTAACCTCAAGAACAGGAGATTGGGGCTGTTTCTCTGTGTTAGGAAAGTTGGCCATGAGTGTTAGACAAAATGAGAAGACCAAGGAATTTGTCCTAAATGAAAGAACAGAACAAGACCACTGCCAGAGAGCTAAAATGTAAGTAACAGATGTAAGTAACATGCCTGATGGAGAATTTAAAGCAATTGTTGTAAGGATACTCACTGGACTTGAGAAAATAGTGGAGGACATCAATGAGAGACCATTACCAGAGATAAGGAATAACATAACAGAGATGAAAGTCTCAATAAACGAAACAAGAAACACTTCATGGAGTGAACAGCAGGCTGGAAGAAGAAGAACAAATTAATGATCTAAAGACAGTAAGGGAAAGTAATCGAGCTGAGCAAAAGAAAGAAAAAAGAATTATGCAAAATGAGAACAGACTTAGGGAACTCAGTCACTACATCAAATGTAATAACATTATTATAGGAGTCCAGGAAGAAGAGACAAAAGAGAACAGAGAATTTCAAGAACTAATAGCTGAAAACTTCCCCAATCTGGGGAAGGAAACAGATAATCCAGATCCAGGAGGCACAGACCCTCAACAAAATCAGATCCATACCAGACATATTATAATCGAAATGGAAAAAGATAGTGATAAAGAAAAAATGTTAAAAGCAGCAAGACAAAAGAAGGCAGTTACATCCAAAGGAAACTCCATAAGGCTATCATTTTTCAGCAGAAACTTTCCAAGCCTAAAAGGAGTGGCAGGATACATTCAAAGTGCTGAATGGGGAAAATCTACAACCAAGAATACTCTATCCAGCAAGGTTATCGTTCAGAAAACAAGGAGAGATAACAAGTTTCCCAGGCAAACAAAAACTAAAGGAGTTCATGACCACTAAACCAGCCCTGCAAGAAATATTAAAGAGGACACTTTGAGTGGAAAGGAAAGGCCCAAAATGACAGTATGAAAGTAGGAAACACAAAAGCAGTAAAAATGAATATTTCTGTAAAAAAAAAACCAGATCAGTCAAGGAACTCAAAATAAAAGGATGTATAATGTGACACCATATACCTAAAACATGGGGAGGAGAGGAGTAGAGAATGGGTTCAAACTTAAATGACCAATAATTTAATGCAGGCTTCTATATGCAAATCTAGTGGTAACCACAAATCAAAAACCACTAATAAATACTCACAAATAAAGAAAAAGAAATCCAAATAGATCACTAAAGAAAATTAGCAAACCATGAAAGAAAGACAAAGGATCAGAGAAAATCTTCAATAACCACCACAAGTAATAAAATGGCAACACTTATCTATCAATAATTACTTTGAATGCAAATGGACTAAACGCTTCAATCAAAAGACACGGTGACAGAATGGATAAAAAAAATAAGAGCCATCTATATGCTGCCTATCAGAGACTCATTTTAGACATAAAGACACCTGCAGATTGAAACTGAAGGGGTGGAAAAACATCTATCATGCAAATGGATGTCAAAAGAAAGCTGGAGTAGCAGTACTTTATATGGGACAAAATAGACTTTAAAACAAAGTATCTGTAACCAGAGACAAAATAGTGTGCTATATAACAAGGGGAAAATCCAACAAGAAAATATAATAATTGCATATATTTATACACCCAACACGATAACACCAAAATACATAAAAGTTAATAACAAACACAAAGGAACTAATTAATAATAACACAATAATAGTAGGGAAATTTAACACCCCACTACATCAATGGAGAGATCATCTAAACAGAAAAACCAGGAAAGAATGGCTTTAAATGACACCCTGGACCAGATGGATTTTTTTAAGTTTTTACATTTATTTATTTTTGAGAGACGGAGAAAGAAAACAACAGCAAGGGAGGGGCAGAGAGAGAGGGAGACACAGAATCCAAAACAGGCTCCATCCTCTGAGCTGTCAGCACACAGCCTGACACAGGGTTCCAACCCACAACCATGAGATTATGACCTGAGCCAAAGTCGGAAGCTTAACAGACTGAGCCACCCACATGTCCCCCAGAAGGATTTAAGGTATATTCAGAACAGTCCATCCTAAAACAGAATACACATTCTTTTCAAATACACAGGGAACATTCCTCAGGACAGATCATATATTAGGCCACAAAACAAGCCTCAAACTCAAAAAGATCGAGGTCATCCGTGCATCTTTTCTGACCACAACACTGTGAAACTAGAAGTCAAACACAAAACATATGGAAAGATCACAAATACATGGAGGTTAAGTCACATGGTACTAAACAATGAATGGGCCAACTAGGAAATAGAAAAAGAAATTAAAAAGTACATGCAAACAAATGAAAATAAGACCTCTGAAATGCAGCATAAGCAGTCATAAGAGGGACGTTCAAAGCAATAAAGGCCTATCTCAACAAGTAAGAAAATTCAAAACTAAAACAACCTTACACCTAAAGAAGCTAGAAAAAGAACAAAACCTAAAGCCAGCAGAATGAAGGAAATCATAAAGATTAGAGCAGAAATCATTGATATAGGAAAAAAAAATAAGACACGAAAGCAAAACCAATAGAACAGACCAAGGAAACCCAGAGCTGGTTGTTTAAAAAGAAAAAAAAAAAAAAAATCAATAAAATTGAGAAACCCCTAGTCAGATTTGTCAGGAAAACAAAAGAAAGGAAAAGGACCCAAATAAGTAAAATCACAAATGGGAGAGGAGACATAACATCACAGAAATACAAACAATTATAAGAAAATATTATGAAAAACTACATGCCAACAAATTGGGCAACCTATAAGAAATGAATTCCTAGAAACTTATAACCTACCAAAACTGAAACAGGAAGAAATAGAAAATTTGACCAGACTGATTACCAGCAAAGAGATTGAATAAATAACCAAAAAACCTGGAAGCAGCCCAAGTGTCCATCAACAGATGAAGCAGATAAAGAAAATGTGGTATATACACAATGGAATATTACTCACCCATAAAAAAGAATGAAATCTTGCAATTTGCAATGACATGGATGGAGCTAGAGAGTATTATGCTAAGTAAGTCAGAGAAAAAAAACAATACCATATGATTTCATGCATGTCTGGAACTCAAGAAACAAAAACAAGAAAAAGGGAAAATTAAATAAGAGAGACAAAGCAAGAAACAGACTTAATTATAGAAAACAATTAGATGGCTACCAGAGAGGATGTGCCTAGGGGTATGGGGAAAAGAGGTGACAAGTACAGGGTGATGTATGGAACTGTTGAATTACTACATTGTACACCTGAAACTAATAGAACATTGTGTGTTAACTGGAATTTAAACAGAAGCTTAAGGCAGCAAGAAACAAAAGGGATTACAATGAAGAAAAATTGAATAGCATTAACATCTAGTATGGGAATAAAGTGTACCTAACCCGTTTTCTACCCTGTGGTATCTATAGAAATAATGCATCTGACAACCAGGGGAGAAAAAAAAATCAAAACACTGCCAATGAACAAAAGTTCAGGAACAAATGGCTTTGCGGGCAAATTCTACCAAATATTTAAAGAAAAGTTAATACCTATTCTTCTCAAACTATTCCAAAAAATAGAAGAGGAAGGAAAACCTTCAAATTCATTCTATGAGGCCAGCATTACCCTGATACCAAAACCAGGTAAAGACACTACTTAAAAAGAGCACTACAGTCCAATATCTCTGGAGAACATGCCAAAGTCCTCCACACGGTATTAGTAAACCAAAGCCAACAACACGGGAAAAGAATCATCTGCCACAATCAAGAGGGATCTGTTCCTGGGTGGCAAGAATGGTTCAATATTTGAAAATCAGTCAAGGTGATACACCACATCAATAAAAGAAAGGACAAGAATCAGATGATCATTCCAATAGACACAGAAAAAGCATTTGACAAAGTACAACATCTATTCATGATAAAAGCCCTCAAAAAAGCAGGTTTAGAGGGAATGTACCTCAACATAATAGAGGCCATATATACAAAAAACCCACAAGCTAACATCATCCTGAATGGGGAAAAACTGAAAGCTTTTCCTCTGCTAAAGAAGACAAGGGTGACCACTCTCACCATTTTATTCAACCCAGTACTGGAGGTCCTAGCCTCAATAATCAGAAAACAAAACGAAATAAAAGGCATTCAAAATCTGTAAGAAAGTAGTAAAGTTTTCACTATTTATAGACAACAGGATACTCTATATAGAAAACCCGGAAAACTCCACCAAAAAACGACTAGAACTGATAAAAAATTCAGTGAAGTTGCAGGGTACAAAATCAACATACAGAAATCTGTTGCCGTTCTATACATCAGTAATGAAGCAGAAAGAGAAATTAAGAAAACAATCCCATTTACAATTGCATCAAAAATACAATACCTAGAAATAAACCTAACTGAAGAGGTGAAAGATCTGTACTTTGAAAACTACAAAACATTGATGAAAGAAATTGAAGATAACACACAGAAATGGAAAGAAATTCTATGCTCATGGATTAGAAGAGCAAATACTGTTAAATGTCTATACTACCCAAGGCAATCTACACATTCAGTGCCATCCCTATCAAAACATCTACAGCATTTATCACAGAACTAGAACAATCCCAAAATTTGTAGGAACCACAAAAAAACAAACAAAAAACAAACAAAAACAAAAAACCAAAAAACCCAGAGAGTCAAAACAATCTTGAAAAAGAAAAGCAAAGCTAGACGCATCACAATTCTGGACTCCAAGTTATGTTACAAAGCTGTAGAAATCAAAACAGTAGGGTACCGGCACAAAAAATGAACACAAAAGATCAACAGAACAGAATAGAAAACCCAGAAATGAACCCACAATTACATGGTTGATTAGTCTTCAAGAGAGCAGGAAAGAATACCCAGTGAGTAAAAGTGTCTTCAACAAATGGTGTTCGGAAAACTGAACAGCAACTTACAAAAAAATGAAACTGGACCTTTTTCTTACACTACATACAAAAATAAATTCAAAATGGATTAAAGACCTAAACGTGAGACCTGAAACCATAGAAATCCTAGAAGACAGCACAGGCAGTAATTTCTCCGACATTGGTGGTAGCAACATTTTTCTGGGTATGTCCCGAGGCAAGGGAACCAAAAGCAAAAATAAACTATTGGGAATACATCAAAATAAAAATCTTCTGCACAGCAAACAGTCAACAAAACTAGAAGGCAACCTATGGAACAGAAGATATTTGCAAATGACATATCTGAGGATAAAGGGTTAGTATCCAAAATATATAAAGAACTTTTAAAAGTCAACACCCCCCCCAAAACAAATAACCCAATTAAAAAATGTGCAGAGGACATAAACACACATTTCTTTGAAGAAGACATCCATATGGCCAACACACACATGAAAAGATGCTCAACATCACTCATTATCAGGCAAATACACATCAAAACCACAAGGGGATACCACCTCACACCTGTCAGAATGGCTAAAATCAACAAAACAACAAACAACAAGTGTTGGGAGGATGTGGAGAAAAAGGAACCCTCATGCAAACTGGTGCAGCCACTGGGGAAAACAGTATGGAAGTTCTTCAGAAAGTTAAAAATAGAACTACCCTACAAGCCAGCAATTGCACTACTGAGTACCCAAAAAATACAAAAACACTAATTCAAAGGGATACATGCACCCCAAGGTTTATTGCAGCATTATTGACAACAAACTATGGAAGCAGCCCAAGTGTCCATTGATAGATGTATGGATACAGAAGATGGGAGATTTTATACACACACACACACAGTGGAATATTATTCAGCCATAAAGAAGAATGAAGTCTTGCCATTTGCAATGACATCGAGGGAGCTAGAGTATTATGCTAAGCAAAATAAGTCAGAAAAGACAAATACCATATGATTTCACACATATGTGGAATTTAAGAAACAAATGAGCAAAGGGAGAAGAAAATGAGACAAACCAAGAAACAGACTCTTAACTGTAGGGAACAAACTGATGGTTACCAGAGGGGAGAGGGATGGAGGGGTGGGTGGAACAGATGGTAGAGGATTAAGGAGTGTATTTGTCACAATGAGCACCATTAAGACAAAACTGCAAGGGCACCTGGGTGGCTCAGTAGGTTAAGCGTCCGACTTCAACACAGGTCATGATCTCACGGCTCGTGGGTTCAAGCCCTGCATTGGGCTCTGAGCCTGGAGCCTGCTTCGGATTCTGTGTCTCTTTCTACCCCTCCCCCGCTTATGCTCTGTCTTGCTCTCTCTCGAAAATAAATAAATGCTTAAAAAAAACTTCAAATAAAAATAAAAAACACAGGTTTGTCTGACCTGCCAAAAAGTAAATTGCCCCTAGTCATGACCCACTGGGTTTCATGAAAAATTTTTGGAAGTTGCTGAAAAGTAACTATGCCTCAGCTCTTTCATGGCAACCTGTGGGATCGTGGACCCACAGCAGCCAAGGCCACAGCAGCAATGCCTCTCCATTCCCTCCTGCTCTAGATGACCCAGAGCAGAGTGACTGATGGGGTATTGGCAAAAAATACATTTTCCTCAGTGTGTAGATTGAGAAGGCAATGTCCCTGAAGTCATCTTGTATTGCTGTTTTCTCACTAATGGTCAGTGAAACTGGCCATGCAATCTTGCAAAAGGTTACCAGTTTTGTGCAGAAATTAAGCTAGCCACTTAAAGACAAGCCCCAGCAGCAAATAACAGCCACAGCAAATAGCAATTACTAACTGGGTTCTTGGGTAACTCTTTTGTTCTCAAAAAGATTTTCTACTCAAAAACTACAACTGACCAGGAAATTTTGCTGAGTTTTTTTCCTATGACAAGGAGTGGACTCAAGAAAATCTTTTCACGGTAATGGCAGTGAATCTTTGTCAAAACGAAGGTCACCACTTAAGAGTACAAAAAAATTGGGGGGCACCTGGGTGGTTCAGCCGGTTAAGCGTCCGACTTCCACGCAGATCATGATTTCACAGCTCGTGAGTTCAAGCCCCGCTGTCAGGCTCTGTGCTGACAACTCAGAGGATGGAGCCCGCCTCGGATTCTGTGTCTCCCTCTCTTCCTGTCCCTCTCCCGCTCGTGCAGTCTCTCAAAAATAAATGTTAAAAAGTTGAAGGCTTTTATTTATTTTGAGAGAGCTAGAGTGTGTGCACCCAAGCAAGGGAGAGGGAGAGAATCCCAAGCAGGCTTCATACTAAGCACGGAGCCTGATGCGGAGATCAATTTCATGAACCGTGAGATCTTGACTTGAGCTGAAACCAAGAGTTGGACACTTAACCAACTGAGCCACCTAGGCTCCCAACAGTTCTTTACTATTGTTAAAAAGAAAACCACAGGCCCAAGATGGTGTCACTTAGGCCAAGTCACCAAACCAAGGTTTAATGCCTCTTAACCTCCCCCAGATAGGTGGTTTTAACTGGCCAGTCAGGGATTTTCTGGTCAGCACCAATGAGGTAATCATCACATGACCTTCTCCATCTACCCTCTGAAGGAAAATGAGGTAATTCACGTATTAAGACCCTTTTGTCCCCCAAGTAAGGTGACTTCACCTGAAATAATTGTTTTCTGTTTAGGACTTCCCTAACCTACTTTTAAAAACCTTTCCCTTTGTGTAGTCCCTTCTACTTGCTGGATGGAATGCTGGCTAATTCATGAATTGCTTAATAAAGCCATCTAGATGTTCAGATTTATTCCGTTGAATTTTGTTGTTTAATTTTTTAATGTTTCTTTTTGAGAGGGAGAGAGAGAGCACGAGCTGGGGAGGGGCAGAGAGGGAGACACAGAATCTGAAGCAGACTCCAGGCTCTGAGCTGTCAGCACAGAGCCCGATGCAGGGCTCAAACCCACAAGTCTTGAGATCATGACCTGAGCTGAAGCCGGACGCTCAAACGACTGAGCCACCCAGGTACCCTAAGTTGAATTTTGTTTTTCGACATTACCAAATATCTTGTCTCAAGTTTCCCTAGTTGTCTCATGAACGTCCTTTCATGGTTGGTGTGTGAGTCAGATCCAAGCAACAGTCACTCATGACACCTGTTTGAAGACGCTTAAATTCCCTTTTGTAAAAAAAATGTTTAGTTTTGACAGAGAGGGAGACAGAGCGTGATGGAGGAGGGACAGAGAGAGAGGGAGACACAGAATCCAAACAGGCTCCAGGCTCTGAACTGTCAGCACAGAGCCCGATGTGGGGCTTGAACTCATGAGCTGTGAGATCAGGACCTGAGCTGAAGCCAGACACTTAAACAACGGAGCCATTCAGGCACCCCCTTAAATTCCCTTTTATCTGTAACTGTCCTCTCCCCTAACCATCTCCCCCCGCCTTGGAATTTGTTGAAGAAACAGGGTTGATTTGTAGAATTTCCCTCATTGTAGATACGACTGAATGCGTCCCACTGTCTCAACAGGTTTGCATCAGAACAGATTTCCTAAAAGCAGAGCCTGAGATGGGGATTTTTTTTTTATTGAGGAAGTGCTCTCAGAACAGGAGCACACAATGGGGGAGCTGGAGAGGAAAGGCAAAGAGCTAAGCAAAGATCAGGTCTCAGCTGGAGACTAGCTTCAGGGAGCTCCAGCCCCACAAAACTGAATCCCATTTCAGGCAAGAGGCCATAGCCTTTATCTAGCTGCCCCATGTCAATCACTGGCTATGGGTACCCTGCGTGGGTGGCCCTAGTAACCTCTCTGGCAAGGACTTGCTTTTGCCCAAAGGCAATTCTTAAAGGAACGGGCTGCAAGGACCTTTAGCAGCCAATGGTTAAAGATCAGGCTTAAAGATCAGGAAGGATGCCAAGAGCAGTCATATCAATGTTGCTCTCTTCAGGGTTTCCTGAGGATTTCAATATGGAGGCTCAATCCAGATCAAGTTTTACCTTTGGTAAGACTATGTGCGTCCTCTTGTACCACATCACAGGGCACTTTGTATTTGCTCACCTTACAAACTCTTTAATGCACAACTCTGGTACTATTCATTGTTTCTGCCAGGAGTGGATTTAACCACTTTTACATTGTGAGATAAGTTAGCTTAAGAGTCTGAGAGTCAGGTTTCACTTAGTGTGTGTGTGCTTTTCACATGTAATACATAACTCATTATAATCCACAGGAGTGTATGGTTATTTGTGGGGGGAAAATGTTTTCCAGCAAAGCTGGAAAAAGGAGTACATTCTTTTAGGTTTTTCCAGATGCCTAGCTGGGAAAATTCAATGGAAACTGGCTTAAATAGAAGAAAATCATTAAGTCCTTTACTTAAAGAATCTGGGATAAAGTCTGAAGGGTAGCTAGATCCAAGTCCTCAAAGATGTCACAGGTAATTTTTACTAGCCCCATGTTGGGTTTCCTTTTCTCTGTGGCCGCAGCATCAACCAGAATCACTCTTTGGCTTTCAACATCTTAGACACTCTTCAATCCGAGCAGATTGGGTGTCATCCTTCCTGGAAGTCTAATAGGAATTGAATTCTGTTGGGTCTCCTACAAAATAAGGCATAAGGCGTGCCCAGGTGACTCAGTCAGTTAAGCATCCGACTTTGGCTCGGGTCATGATGTCACAGTTGGCAAATTCAAGCCCCGTGTCGGGCGCTGTGCTGACAGCTCAGGGCCTGAAGCCTGCTTTGGATCTGTGTCTCCCTCTCTGTCTCCTCCTCCCCGGGTCATGCTTTCAAAAATAAATATTAAAAAAATAAAGACATGAAACAGGATTATCAAATCGGCCTCTCAAGAACCACAGCTCTTACCCAGTACCAAGCTTTACTAACAATTTCAAGGATAATAATCACAAGGCACAAGCCAAACAAGGCTATCTTGCCACAATAGGACAATCTCAGGCCAGTATCTGACAGGCCAATATCTGAGGTGTCTAAATGATGTGTATACCCACATGACTTACACAAAAGGAGGCTGTCGCATCACAAAATGTCCATCTTAAACTCTGATATTTAAGCAGACTTCATGATGCCACAGAGGAATTCCCACCCCACCAACCCCAAAATTCCCGTTTTGTTCAGGATAAGCAATTTTAGATAGATTGGCTATAGAGGACTTTAATCAGGATGGACCCAAGGAACCTCCTACCAAAAACTGTTGGTGGTTTGGGGCACCTGGATGGCTCAGTCGGTTAAGTGTCCAACTTCGGCTCAGGTCACAATCTCACGGTTGGTGGCTTTGAGCCCTGCATCGGGCTCTGTGCTGACAGCTCAGAGCCTGGAGCCTGCTTCGGATTCTCTGTCTTCCTCTCTGCTCCTCCCCCACCCGTGCTCTGTTTCTGTCTCAAAAATAAAGAAAAATTTTTTAAACTGTTTGCCAGGTCTGTCATTAGCATGTTTACAAGAATTTGACCAGCTGACCCTTCTTTCTTACAGGTGTTGGTCCCCATTAAAGAGAATGCATTATATACCTGCTTATACCCATTTCTTTCTGACAGGTCACTGAGCCCATTGCTGTGACTGGGGGCTAAGATGATCGGATTGAGGAAACCAAGGACTAAAGAAAAGCAGGGTGAGGTTACAAGAGGAGCACTGGATGCTAAGCAGGCAAAAATAAAACGTTCACCACCATGTCCTCACAAGGACCCAGGAGGCCTCAGGTTGCAGACAGATTTTCTGAGAATTTCCCTGCTTTGTCATGAAGAGTTATGAAAGACCTAGGCCCTAAAAGTTCAAGGACCTAAACAGTTTAGAAAAGCACCAGTGAAACACAATTGATGTGACCAGCGGATCCTGTGGTCATGGGCTCTCTCCTGTGTCTCAGTTACTGTAGGTCTGTCTCATGCCGTGCATGATTATAATGGAGTCTGGTTCCAGAGAATACAACATACCAAAAGCCCTCAGAGATACCCCCAGAGGTTCTGGGTGGAGTTGGGGGAAGCAAAGCCATACCCAGAATAGATATCTATCCTTGTGACTACAAACCACAGGCTCCTCTAGGATTCAAGGGGTCCAAGGTAGTAAGCTTACTAACACCTAGATAGTTGGTTTTCTTGAGAAATAGTGCCAAATGGGACCCACATCAGTCTCCATTCCTGGCAGATTGGACAGTCAGTGGTGGCATTTGCTACATCAGCCTTGGGAAGTAGAAGCCTCTGTGGTTGGGCCCATCCACAGATTTCACCTCTGCCACTGGGGTCACCTTGTTCATGTGTTCATGCTGCCTGCACTGGAGTGGCCCATGCCTGATGTTAACTCGCTAAGTCATTTGGTCTACTTTATGGATGGATACTTTTTGTGGAGCATTAACGTGGGTGTCCAAATGCTATGTCTATTGACATATTCCTACCCCAGACCTGCTTGTCCTTGATTTTCCAATCTTCCTCTTTTTAGGCCTCTGCCCAGAAGACTAGGTCATACACCATAGCTCAGGAATCTGTATATATTCTAACCTCAGAGCACTTCACTAAGGGGATAGCCAAGCGAACCAAAGTGCATAGCCTAAGAGGCCAGCCTGGATCTGCGACAGAGCCCCTGCCTGCTCCAGGCCCCACTCCGAACGACAGGCTCTCATGTCATGCAACAGGTGTGTTGGGGAACTATTCACAGGGGTGTAATTAGTTGTCTCTGAAGCCCAAAGAGGTCAGCCAGTCATCATACTTCCTTCTTTGTGGCAGCGTGCAAAAGATGCAACTATTTCTTATTTCAGATGGTATGGTGGCCATGGAAGGTGTGCCACCCAGATCTCCTTCAGGAGGCCCTGCTGCAGGAAACCAGACCGAAAGCCCCAGATACTGCCTGTTTGGGTCCACCAGCTCCACATTCATGCGGAGGCCATGCTTTCCTCCGGTGCTCCCAGCCAGGGCCATCTCAGTGACATACTAGCAGCACCCTTTCCCAGCGCCCCTTCCTGCTCTCTCACAGGTATCACACCAGCGTGGAAGATGGCAGATGCCCCCCCTGCCCACTCCCACTTCCTTCTCGCTCTTCCACAGGTATTTCTCCCAATCAACATCTCACACGTATAATCCCATTTTGGTGTCTGCTTCTCAGAGGACACGGATGGGCATGCTTGAGATATTCTGGTATGTCCCTGAGTACTAGGCCCCTTCATTAGGGGTGACAGATGTGGACTGAAACCCTGCAGAGATGATCTGTCCTGAACTGAGTGCACACATATCATTCAAGGCCACCAGAGTGCTAGCTGCTTCTAGCGTGTAGGTCAGTGTGACCCTTAGCAGGACATCCAGACAGTCCAGATCTCTTCAGATTATGACATAATTGGAGAGCTTACATCACCTTGAGGTGAAACTGTACACATATACTGTTGCCCAAGTGTTGGTAAACTACAGCCCACAGGCTGAATCTGGCTTGCTGTGTGTTTTTATAAAGTTTTATTAAGACATAGCCATTCATTTTTCAAAATGTGTTATCTGTAGCTACCTTGGGGGCCACAACAGAAGTAGCTGTGACAGACCATACAGCTGGCATATTTACTATCTTGGCCTTTACAGGAAGTTTGCCAGTGCCTGATATCAGAAAAAAAAATTCCCATGGAATGGACAAAAAGGGGAAAATTTCAATTTGGCAAACCAATGGCTGGGTACCATGTACCTAAAACCATGTTAATTTGCTCCAGTAGATTCTATTTGATTCAACCTATTTGATTGAGCTTATGAGTTTGTTACCCTCTAGATCCATCTTTTTTTTTTTCCAGGAGCCAGAAGGATAAATTATATGGAAACATGACAAAGACCACCACTTCAACATCCTTTAGATCTTGGTATATAAAATATCATATTGTATTACAGAGCAATTGTGATGGCATAATGGAAATTGTGCAAGATTTTCTGCAGCCAATGAAGAACCCCAGGGCGGTGGGGAGGGGAGCGGTGCTGAAAGGTAAAGACTATCTGCTAAAACAGTCCTAGCCATCTAGGACAAATCCTTGAGGGTGAATCTGGGCCATGCATCTCTGCCAGTCACAGTTGCCTAAAGCCAAATAAGCTGGAGATTCCAAAACCACCTTGGTGGAAGATTAAAGAGTCAAAAGGTTCAGATAGGTAGAAATTTTAGAATAGATTTTTCATGTGAAAGCAGAAGTTCCACCAGGTTTATTTCCAGGAGGGTCCAGAGAACACTCCTTCACTAAAGCAATAAGAATACACTGGTGATGTGGCCATGGACACCACTGAGCAACTCGTGGTGACTGTCATCTGCAGAACATGCCACAGTGGAACTGTGAGTGTATGAAGATGATAGCATGCAGGCATTAGTAAAGGCGGGTGGTGGCAGAGAACCATCAGAGGCAAAATAGATGAAATCATTATAACAGGGAACACAAGATCTCAATCCACAAGGATCTGTGGCAATAGCTTCTATTCCATGGTGAATCTAGGGTTGAGATAGATGGGCCCCCAAGGTGACAGTTGACCTGTATAAGGTCAAATTAAGAGCTCCCAAGAGGAAGACTGACCACCACAGAAAAGATAATTATAATCCCTTATCTAATTTCCAGTTAGAGGCCCAATCCTTTAGGGAAAGAAAAATGATTTGGAAAGCCACAGCAAATACACCCAATAAAAATTCTCCAAATTCTTCCCCAAACAGACCTTCAGCCTAATGAACAATATTTTCTAACCTACTAGGAAAGGATTTACTATTCATTGGCCATAGCAATAGTGACCATCAGAACTGGTTTTAAACCTAGCTCAATAGGGTAACAATTTTGCATCAGGAACTACATTCCTAGAAGTCAGCCATGATAGTCTCATGGTTCTGAAAGTCAGCCCATGAGCACGCTTCTGAAAGTCTGCCAGTCACCAAACGTTTTCCAATGCCTGTGTAAGAGTGGCTCTCGCTTGTTGTGGAGACCATACGCCTTGCAAGTACAGCTCTCCCTTGTTTAGCAAGCAATCAATCCAGCATTTTGTTTAAAATATTGAGTGGCAGCATCTTTCCTGACACAGGCTATTTTCCGAAATAATAAACAGTAAAGAAAGGGAGTATGTAGACCTTTGAGAACTGTTGGATAAAGTTTATGATTTGACAATAATACCCAGGGGACCTAAGTACCATGACAGTTCCCAGAAGTTAGAATAGGCTTCTGGAGACCAGCACAAAAATGAGTCCCGGCAGAAGTCTTTCTCACCGTGGTCTTAGTTGGAAAACAAAGCCAGTATCTATTTACATAGTTCCAAATGGATAATTAAGATGGATATTCTTATAAATTGTGATAACTTTTTCTTTACATAAGTAGAGTAAGAGCCATAATTGTAGTAAGAGCCAAGTGGAAGCCTTTGAAACTCCATCACTCCTCATCCCATGCCAAGAAGATCATCCAAAAGCAATACTGCACCCCCCGAGTAGGTGCAAAGATTAGTGCCCCATCAACTACTTATATGATTCCAATGTTTTATTCCCCATTATATTACCCCTTTCAATTCACCTACATATCTCTTGATAAAAATTCATGGAATTTTGAAATGGTGGATTCCCATAAACTTAAATTGTTGGCCCAATGGCAACTTCTGGAAATTGGTAGTTAGCTGTAGATCTGGTAAATGGGTTTTTCCCCCAGTTCTCATCCTTAGAAAAGCTCAAGAGCAAATACGTATCATCTTGCCCAGATTTCTGTTAACGCTTCTGCTCTCAATCAAAATATAATCCCGCAGAGACATTGATTGCTTGCCATCAGCCTGGACCTCACTCACTGGTGTTAGTTGTCAGTTTTGCATTACTGTTTTACACAAAGCTTCTGCTCTGTAATGCAAAGATCTTCTCAGAACTAAGACTAAGACAACCCCAAGCATCCTTTCCTTCTGGTATTCACATCCTTGTGAAATTAAATCTGACTGAATGAGTGGGACCTGTAACTTGCTTCTAATAGAATATAGCAAAGGTGATAGGATGTACTTAAGGCTGTAACAACCTGGGTCACCTGGGTGTCTCAGTCAGTTAAGCAACCAACTCTTGATTTATGCTCAGGTCATGATCTCACGGTTTGTGAGATCGAGCCCCATGTCAGGCTTTGTGCGATAGTGCAGAGCCTGCTTGGGATTCTCTCTCTCCACCCCTGCCCTGCTTGTGTTCTAATTCTCAAATTAAAAAAAAAAGATTGTAACAATCTTCTTGCTAGAACATTTTCTCCCATCGAAGGCAGACTTTGACAAAGCAAGCAGCTATATTGTGAGTTACTCTACAGAGATGCCCAAAGGTCAAACTAGGGGACCTCTGGCCAACAGTCAGCAGGAAATGGAGGCCTTCAGTCCACAAGACCACAAGAAACTGAACTCCACCAACAAGCACATGAATTTTTTAATGGATCCTTCTCCAGTCAAACATAGATGAGACTGCAGCTCCTGCTAAACTCTTGACTGCAACTTTAGGAGATTCTGAAGCAGCGGACCCAGCTAAATCACCCCAGCATGTGTGATTTACAGAAATTGTGAGATAATTAAGTGTTGTTTTAGTCTAAGGCTGTCATAATTTGTTACAAAGCACAAGACAATGAATGAACCCAATATGGCTCTGAGTTAGAGATTGCCAGCGAAAAGAATGCATGAAAAATATGGAATATAGAAAAGGAAGGAGAGGTCATTATTACTGAGAGGTACATTATATCTGGTGGTTTTGCAAACTTTCCCCTAAGCTCCAGCTTTTAAAGATCTCTTCAATAAGCTTCTGTGATTATGGCAGCACCACAAAAATTCTGAGTTCTGACTTCACCCTTACCAGCACACACTTTCAACTAAAGCCATTAGTGCCTTTTTCTGGTTCTCCAGGCATAGGCTTCTGGACATACATTTTTCTAGCTCTTTCTAAATTCATGTAAATATTAATTCCTATGGTATTCCTAGGATATGTGTAGTGGCTCTGTTTTGGATTATAAACATAAACATACAATTATACCAATTCAACAGAGACAATATGGCCTAACTGAAGGTATCATTTAAGCTGAAATGGGATCCAACCCTATTTAGTAACTTGTGAGTAATCCCAAAGCCTCCATGTAGCTCTAACCAGAAATCACGGTGTGGCATCCACTACAGACTTTGGATTACATCTCTGTCCCCTTGTAGTAATTTATATCACTGCATTCAGAGAACCTTCATTTTTTTCCTTTCTCCCTTTGGGAAGCCAGACAGTAGGGACATTCAAAAGCAACTACACATACAGGGAAAATTAGAAAGTGACTACACATGCCTAGGAAAAGATATAGGCTTGAAAAAGACCTGAAGGATCTTAAATTTAAACCTCAAGTGGACCCTTGGCACTGAGTCTATAATGATAAAAAAAAAAAAAAAAATTAAAAACCAGCAAGCCCTAAGGGGGAGTAACTGATTTACAAAATAAGCTCATCAGTAAATTCAAATGCCCAGTTTTCAACAAAAAAAATCACCCAGGGTACAAGAAAAGCAGGCAAATATTGCCCGTTCAAAATGAAAAAATACGCCAGACACACATCTGATGGCAGATCTACCAAAGATCTTAAAACAATGGGCTTAAAGATGTTCAAGGAACTAAGGGAAGATGTGGAGAAAGTAAAAACCCATTAACAAAATGGAGTTATCAACAAAGAGAAAAGCTAAAGAGAAGTCCCAAGAATTCTGGAACTGAAAAGTACAGCAACAAATGAAAAGTTCACTAGAGGGATTCAGAGGCAGATTTTAGCAGGCAGAAGACTCAGAGAACCTGAAGATAGGACAATGGAATTATCAAGTCTGAGGAAGAGAAGGAAAAAAGAACAAAAGAGAGTTAAGGCCTAAGATGGCAACATAGGGGGCTCTCCTACCACAGACACACCAAACTTATAAGTATACATGGGAGCAACTCTCTGAAAGGAATCAAGAAACTAGCTGAGTAACTTCTACACATCAGGCAAACAAATGACCACATTGAAATGGGCCACTGGCATCTCTCTGGATGGACCTTGTGTACATCTGGTCCCCTGGCTTTTGCAGCTGCCACCCAAGAAACAGACCCTTTAATTACCAGGCTCCAGTGGTGAGCAGGGCTTGCTTTCATGAGCTCAACAGGACCATGCTAACAAGAAACAGTTCTTAACTAGCTACCCACTGGGGGCTCAGAGCAGGGGTAGCAGACAGAAATTCCCACCTCCTAGTATTTCCCTAAAAGAGGGCTATTTACTTACTCTAAAAGCTGTTGCATACAGATCAGGTTTCTAATTTAGCACACAGAAAGGGGCTTACTGCTATCATATCCAGAGACCAGAGACATCAGGGAAGCCAGATGCTATCTCCTCTTTCTCTTCATAGCCCACTTCAAAGTGCCAATATTTCTTAGTAAGGAACTTGTGCAAACATCAAGCATTCTAGCTTTTGCAGCTGTCACCCCAGGGATGCATCTCTTGATCACCTGGTTCTGCTGAGCACTGAGGCTTGTGTTGACTGGTTCTACAGGACTGTACCAAACAAATCAACAGTTCTTAACCAGCAATACCAGGGTTCAGCGCAAAGCAGACAGAAACTCCCATCTTTCCATGAAGGAGGTCTATTCACATACTTTAAAAGATGCTGAGGGTAAGTCTTCTAAGTCAGCACAAACCTAGGTACTGAAATACTTTCCTTTGGGGTATTGATAGGGTCTCCTAGTAGTTCAGGGTGTGCCAAGACCTAAGAACAAAGAATCCAGCTTGAATAATCACAAAGGATTGAAAAACCACCAAGAATAGCCAGGAGAGACTACTAGAATAATTAGACACCAAAAAACAACCTAGAAGAAATTCCTAGAAATTTGTAATCTTCCAAAACTGGATCATGAATAAATAGAAAGTCTGAGTAGACTGATTATTGTAAAGGTAGTAAATCAGTAATTAAAAACCTCCCAGTAAACAAAAGGTCCAGAACCAGAGGATTTCATGGGTGAATTCTACAAAACAGTCAAAGATTTAATACCTATTCTTCTCAGACTCTTCCAAAAATTGAAGAGGAAGGAAACTTTCTAAACACACTTTACAAGGTCAGCAATATCCTGATACCAAAACTAGACAGGACCACCACAAAAAAGAAAATTACAGGCCAGAATCCCTGATGAACACAGATATAAAAATCTTCAACAAAATAGTAGCAAACAAAATTTAACAATACATTAAAAGGATCACATGCCATGATCAAGTAGGATTTATTCCAGGGATCCAAGGATGGTTCAACATCCACCAATCAGTGATAGATCCCATTAACAAAATGAAGGCTAGAAATTATATGTTCATCTCAATAGATGCAGGAAAATCATTCAACAAAATTCAACATCCATTCATGAGAAATACCCTAAACAAACTAGGTATAGAGGGAATGTATCTTAACATAAAGGCCATGTATGACAATTTCATAGCTAACATACTTAATGGTGAAAAGCTAAAAGCCTTTCTTTCCTCTAAGATCAGGAATAAGACAAGGATGCCCACTCTGGACACTTTTATTCAACATAATACTACAAGTACTAGCTCGACAATGTAGGCAAGAAAAAGAAATAAAAGGCATCTAAATTGAAAAGAAAGTAAAATTTTATCTGCATATCTCAGGACTCCCAAAAACTTTTAGAATAAATGAATTCAGTAAAGTTGCAGGATATATACAGAAATATGTTGCATTTCTATACATGAACAAAGTATCAGAGAAATTAACACTCCCATTCATAATTGCATCAAAGAGAATAACCTACTTAGGAATAAATTTAAAGAGTGAAGTCAAAGACTCAAACTGAAAATTATAATACATTGATGAAATAAGTTGACAACACAACTAAAAGGAACAATATTCCATACTCATTGATTGAAAGAATTGTTAAGATGTCTATGCTATCCAGATTGATCTACACATTCAATGCCATCCCTATCAAGATCCTAATGACATTTTTCACAGAAATAGAGTAATCATCTTAAAGAAATCTTAAGAACAAAAAAGCTGTAGCATCACACTTCCTGATCTCCAACTACATTACAAATCTGAAGCAATCAAAACAGTATGGCATTGGCATAAAAAGAGACAATACAACAGGACAGAAATCCCAGAGATAAACCCATACATAGTCAACTAATATTTGAGAAGGGCACAGAGAATACACAATGGGGAAAGGAGGGTGTCCTCAATAAATGATGTTGGGAAAACTGGATATCCACATTGAAAAGAATGAACTTGGACCCCTGTCTTGCATCATATACAAAAATTAACTCAAGATTTGCAACAATGTAGATGGAACTAGAATGTGTTATGCTAAGCGAAATAAGTCAGAGAAGGAAAAATACCATATGATTTCACTCATGGGGAATTTAAGAAACAAAACAGATGAACATAGGGGAAGGGAAGGAAAAATAAGATAAAAACAGAGAGGGAGGCAAACCATAAGAGACTCTTCACTGTAAAGAACTGAGGGTTGATGAAGGGAGGTGGGTAGGGGAACAGGATAGATGGGTGAAGAGCATTAAGGAGGGCACTTGTGATGAACATAGGGTGAACACTGGGTGTTGTATGTAAGGGATGAATCATTGAATTCTACTCCTAAAACCAATACTGCACTATATGTTAACTAACTTGATTTAAACAATTTTTAAAAAAAGATTAAAGCCTTGAGGACCTAAAACCACAAAACTTCTAGAAGAAAACAAAGAATTCCTTGATATGATGTTGGCAATGACTTTTTGGATAAGACACCTAAAGCACAGGTAACAAAAGCAAAAATAAACAAGTGGGACTAAATTAAGAATCTTCTGTACAACAAAGGAAACCAAAAAATGAAAAGGAAACCTATGGAATGGGAAAGACTATATGTAAAACTTGGCTGATGGGGAACTGATGGAGGGAGCAGGAAAATAAATTCCCTTCTGTTCTTGCTCCTGTGGATGATTCTTTGCCCAAGCAGAGAACTCCTGCATGAGTAGACATGCCTGCCAGAGAATGACAGGGAAGCTTCCTCCAGTCAGTAGACAGAGACTCCTAAGTGAAGGAAAACAATAGCACTGAAAAAACTCACAGACAGAATGGCATTAGTGTGGTTGCTTCCAGACACAATGAAGAGACTACAGCAACTGTGGAGACTGCTGGCTCTCCTGGCCAGAGAGAGTTTATCTGTGCACCCTACTGTCCCTGGCCAGTGTCTTCCAGAGGCTGAATGAGGCCAGAGCTGCAGAGGAGGTACACTGGGCCAGTGCACATGCATGCATAGGATCACTTCTAGTAAGTATGGGTGATTCGAAGTCTTAGCTCAGGTCTAGCACACAGAATCCCCCAGAACCAGGATGGATGAAAAGGGAACCCCTTTTTGGATCTGCTTAGAGAGGCTGTGCCTAGAGTTTGAGATACACATACAGTGTACTCCCCAGCCAATGTGGGAAGGTAAAGGGTGAAATGAAGAATCTCTATCTTTTTCTTGGGGAGTATGATCCCAGTTGTGTGTCAGCTCAATTCCAGAGCTGCACTGGGGCATCTGTAGCAGCCCCTAAATAAGAGCCCAAAGCTTCAAAAACCACTTAGGGCACTGATCTGCCTTTTGTTCATGGGGCTCACTCATGAGGCCAATCCCATAAGCCCCCCACATACTATACTCAATAGTATTTCACTGAGTAGACTTACTCCTTGTTCACACATACCAGGAATGAGCATAAGGATACCTGTACACCTGCATACTAGACTTTGAATTGGGGTCCATTTTTCTATTTTCATTCTTTTCACACACTTTCCTAAGTATACAAACAAAACATAGCAGGAAAAAAGATCTAATCCAGATCCAGAGGGAAATTTTCTCATGGCTGAAAGCACCAAGCTCCAGAATAACCATCAGAAGTTTTATCAGCTTTATCAGAAGTTGAACAGAAATGTTAGGGATGCAGAGATGGAGTTTTTCTATTTCCTTACTTTCTCTTATTAAGAGTTACCCTTAAAGTAAAGGCAAAGCATGCTCAACATTATAGCAACATGGAGGGAACATGGAGGGAACATGGAGGGATCTAGGTCAACTCACCAGGAAATGGTAGTTCTGGATATAGCAGTGTCATTAGAGCCTCAACCAGATCCCAGGCATCCCTCTTCCCCACTACTATGGCCGCTTCTAGTTTACCCCTGCTATCTTCTGTGGAGAACTGTTGGAGTCACCTTGTCAGGAAGTGCCTAGAAGTTAAAACCATACCTCCATCCCCAGGACAGCCCTAATTAACACCTGCTACCATGTTGGAAACAAAGTCCTGCCCTCTTGCTTCAAGGCAGCATCAATGCTACAGCATGTTCTATACTCCTGAGCATCCAGATGATGTAAAACTTTACCTGAAACTTTATCCTTGCTTAGCTTCGTCTTTCCCCTCATTTTTTTTTTTTTTACAGCCTTCTTAAGACAGCACCCATAATAATTTACAAAGGAAAGCCAAATCTCGGGCACTTGGCTAGGCCTCACCTGCCATTCAGGCTGTCACATCTAGGTAGCCCCATAGGTATCAAGGAGGAGTAGGTGAGATTAACAGGGGAACTTCAGCCTGCAACACAGGAACAGGAGAGATTGAGATTTAAGGCCACACCTGGATGTATTTATTCACAGGTAGATAAGCAGATAAGACCCATATCCACACACCTCCCTTAACAAGAATAAAGGGCATTTGAAATAGTTCATAAGGGATCCACTTCCGAAGATGGCTCTTGAGTTTTATTCTTCATTATGAACTTAATTTGGAAGTGCCCAAGGGTTAACTAGAAGACATTTAAATCTTCAGTTTGCAGCCTGGCACTGTGAGGTAAGGAACGATCCGAATTTCAGGGCATGCTTCAAGGCCACCTTTTACTTATTCTAGGTCTTTGTGGAAGTTAGCAGAGCACACTCCATTTAGGCAGGCCTCCAGCTTGGTGACCACATAGTGTGTATGTTAAGAAAAGTATGTTTCTTCCTTTGGACAGAAGCACCCCTGTAAAAGCAGTTCCAGAGTTTGGAGAGTAGAGTATGTTAAAGACAAAATTAATCAGACACCGGTTAAAATAGTAAGGAAGATGGGTTGAGACCCTGGGAGCAAGGTTCAAGAGACTGAGTCAAGTTCCAAATACAGAAAACACAGCCGGGGATTTATAGCAACTAGTAGGATGAGGGGGGTCCGCAGTTGGAGAATGACTGTGAGGAGACATCAACACGAAGGGATCTTTGCTAAAGGTGGGCCAAGAGCTTGGACATCAAAGGCGAGGGATGAAGAGTTTGAGCAGAGGACATGGCAGGATTCCTTGCCAAGATTGGCTTAGACAGGTTGAGGACAGGGCTCAAATAGGTAGCCTGGCTGAAAAGAGGGCTCAGAGGAGCCTGTCTAGGAAGGTCTTTGCCAAGGATTGGCTGGATTTCATTCCCAACTCCCCCCAACAGCAGGTGTCTCCATAAAGAATATAACCTGCACAAAAGTACACAAGTTGGCCCTGCAAGACTCAGAAATCACACCCTCCCAGCATGATTTCCTCTGGATTTGGGGGCAGGGTATAAGAAGAGGTCTCCTCTTCAATCATCATGATACTATGCCGGAGGAGATCTACTGGTTAAGAGCACAACCATTTCACTCAGTCCCTGGTGGCCAAATTAGAGGTTCAATTCCATTTCTCTCATTTATATCTAGTCATCATTAGACCCACAGTAAGTACTGAAGGCTGATTGCAGTCCAGTGCTGACATGTTCAAGAAGAATTAGTATTTACTTTTAAAATTTATTAAGCTTTCTAAGTCAGCTTCCACTCAAAATTAAATCCAAATTCCAAGCAGCCCACATTCAACACCCTCTATAAATTAGACAGTAAAGTGATTTCAACATGGAGTCATGGAACATCACAGGGCAATCCTTCCATGATGTCACAAAAGGCACCAAGGGGATGTGTAACGTCCACCTTCAATGGACACTGAACACAAGCATCAGGGCAAATAACATGGTCATGTTGAAATACATGTGCCATACAAAATACAGCAATCAAACCATGAAATAGATGCTTGGCCCAAAGGATATTTATATATATTATTAGAGACCAACACCTACAGAAGAACGGAAGGAAGTGTATTTGTCAGAGGGAGAGGTCAACTGTGACACAGACCCAACCAAGTCTCAGCCCAGAAGTCCCTGACCTTTATAACACAATTTCAGTCAGTAGATGTGCTAGGAAGGGCATTGCCTCAGTCGGGTGATTTTCTCCACTGGATGAAAACCCTGAAATACTCCTTGCAGCTGCTGGAGCAAGTAAGTCTACTGCTGGGGGGTCTGGGCAGTGTTGTCCTTGCCCACCATGCCAGAAATCCCAAATAACAAGATAAATTTTCCCTGGGAATCTTGTTGGAGGCTTGTCCACAAATGGCTAAAATAGCTTCTGATAAAAAGGAAACAACAGGTCCCCAATAGAGTCAACTTGTGCTAAACCCCACATCAGCCAACCAAGGCTTAATACCTAATTACAGTCATCCCCATCCCCAGGAATGTAACTTTTACCCAGTCAACCTGGAAATACCTAAACAGCACTACCGAGGTAATCCACCTGCTGGAGCTCATTTCTGTTACTAGATGGGATGCTACCCAATGCATGATTCACTGCACAAAGCCAGATTAATCTTTAGGTGTACTCAGTTGAATTTGTGTCATCTAACACCTCCCAAAATTAAAATTAGTATCTCCTGTCCTTCAAAACGTGAGCATATAAACTGTGGTATATTCACACAGTGAATACTATCAGTGATTTAAAAATGAGCTATAAGCCACAAAAAGACATGGAGGAATCTTAAATGCATATTACATAGTGAAGGAGACCAGTCTGAAAAGGCTGCATACTATATGATTCTGATCATATAACATCCTGAAAAAGAAAAAAAAAAAAAAAAAAAAAAAAAACTAGGGAAACATAAAAACACATCCGTTGCTGCCAAAAGCTGGGATGGAGAAGGGGAGGAGAAGATGAACAAGTGGAAGAGGAGAGTTGAGGCAACTATTCTATAGGCTGCAGCTGAGAAGTACCAGAATAATGTCCATGACATGCTTTGGCATATGGATTGTTTTGAGCTAAAGGTCACAGAGAACCAGTAGATGCCCAAAAAGCTCTAGAAACCAGGTATGTTTTCCTTTTATAACAGAAATTTACATTTTTAAAGAAAATATCAATTTGTAGAGATGTCTCCTTCTCCTATAGCAGGAAGAGTAAGACCTAATAACTCTTGCCAAAGACTTAAGAAATTCGCCAAAGAAAGCAGAGCTTAAATCTGCATGATAAATGTTACTAAACAACCCTTGTGTACCCCACTTATTTCCAATCACCTTCCCATACCTTACCCCCCTGTCCAGAAGCCCAGGTCACTTTCCCTTTGTTTTTGCCTAACAGGAGATATAAGCCCAACTTCAGCCACACCTCCAAGGATTCAGGTCTGGGTACTCCCATGTGTATGCACCATACACTTGCTTGTAAACTTGGTTCACTCAATCTGTTTGGCCAATCTCATCTACAGGGCCCCAACTGGAGAACATGAGTGGGTAGAGGAAGAGACTTTTTTCCTCCCCTACGTTGTAATGGTAAATTTGAAACCAACATATTAACAAATTCTTGACCATTCTACCCTAAAGCAGCTCTGGCTAACCAGATCGACTTACCCAACAGCCCAGATTCCCCTAGGCACCTGCCTAAGTAAAGAAATTGAAGTCAACATAAGGGTAATTTATCAATCAAGGTTTCAGCCAGACTTAAAGCTTCACCTGAGAACCTCAGAATTAAACTCACCACACACAGTATCCATCAGATACTCTGTTACCTTGATGATCAACTCTTCAGAGCTTGCCATCCCTGTGGACACATGATGCCCATTCTGTCTCTGAACACTTGCTCTGTGGACACTCTCATGTTTCACTCTTCTCAGCTTCTAGCTCCTGCTCTCTCAGGTTACCTCCCAATGGTTACTAGCACACAAGCTCTCTTTTCAGGTTTTGCTACCATGGGAAACCCAGGCTAAGATATTTGGATACAGGAGTGCCACAGAAAGCAAACCCCTGGGACAAGATTTTAGAACAATATTACTGATAAGGATCCCACTTCTGAGGGTGAACACCACAGCTTGTGGTAACATCACCATTAGTGAGACTCGTGGTAGATTGGGATGAAGAGCAGCAAGAAGGTAAAATGTTGACTTGCAAGATAGCTAAGTCACCTGAAAGGTGTGAGGCAATGATTTCTAGATCACGGTTTCTAAATCAACAAATAAGACTCCTTGTAACTACCTCCACAACCCCTGTAACTAAGACAGTGACAGACTCAGGTCAGTTGACTTTTAATAAAAAGCACAGTATACAAGAGTAATTCCTGGGGCGCCTGTGTGACTCAATCGGTTAAGTGTCCGACTTTGGCTCAGGTCATGATCTCAAAGTTGGTGGGTTCCATCTCCACATCAGGCTCTGTGCTGACTGCTCAATCCTGGAGCCTGCTTCGGATTCTGTGTCCCCCTCTCTCTCTCTGCCCCTCCCCAGCTTGTGCTCTCTCTCAAAAATAAACAAAAAAAATTTTTTAAGAGTAATTCCTGCAGCTCCTAAAGTTCCAGTCCAGAATTTATTTGTATGAATTCCCAGAATCTGGAAAGAAATAGTTTATCCACGGAAATAATTTCAGGACTTGGTTAACATGTCCTGGCAATAACAACCTCTAGTTTCAAGACCCATTAAGAGGTGACATATCTATAAACAAAGCTGACAGATCTTTTATTTTTCCAACTAGCCAAAGAAGATCGTCTATATAGTCACAGGTACAAACTGAGTGAAGGGCACTAATTTAACACTGGTGGGTTTAATGGGAGTCTGGGTCTTACCAAATGGATCACCTCTGGGCCTGACAGTATGACCCAATAGGACAGAATCCCTACTTCTAGGTATGTTCACTTGTTGTCCAATGGCCAAGTGTTTCACCTCTATTAGGAACCAGTAACACACCTCAAGCTGTTTCTCAACTAAAGTACAATTCCCTGCTATAGACAGCAAGGATTTCCTCCAGAATCCTAGGGACCTGTGCAGTGATTCTCCCACTGAGGCTTGCCACAGCTCCATGCCGCATCTTTCGAAACCAATGACCTCTCCAGTACCAGAGGATCTGCAAATCTCCCAACTAATCCATAGCCTGGTCTGCCTTTCCACAAGGAGAAAAGAACCTTTTTATAAACGACCCCATAGGCCCTCCAGCTCTTACACTTAGCTACTAGCCGCTCACCAGTAATGTTTAGGACCTCATGATCTGCCTGGAGATTCTAAGCAGCAGCCAACCCACTCCACTGTCCCTGTAGTCTTCTTCCAGGTCTTTCAAATGTCTGAATCATGCAACTGAAACAGCATTTCTCTCCACCAGGCCATATTCTCAGACCACCACCAATAAAAGTTTTAGCCATGAAAATCTACCTTCTTCCATGGACTATCCTCCCTCCTCACAGGTAAATCTGAGTAAAGAGGAGGAAGTCTGCTCATTTTTTTTCTTAAATTCTACCTATAAGTGAAATCATATGGTATTTGTCTTTGTTCTCACTTAGCATTATACTCTCTAGTTCCATCCATGTCATTGCAAATGGCAAGATTTCATTCTTTTTATGGCTGAATAATATTCCATCATATATATACACACATCTTCCTTTTCCATTCATCAGCCAATGGATACTTGGGCTGTTTCCATAATTTGGCTATTGTAGATAGCACTGTTATAAACATCAAAGTACATGTGTCCTTTTGAATTAGTATTTTTGTATTCTTTGGGTAAATACCCAGTGGTGCAATTGCTGGATCATAGGGTAGTTCTATTTTTTGAACTTTTTTAGAAATTTCCATACTGTTTTCCACAGTGGCTGCGCCAGTTTGCATTCCCACCAACAGTGCAAGAGGGTTCCTTTTTCTCCACATCTTTGACAATACCTGTTGTTTCTTGTTTTGTTTTTACCCATTCTGACAGGTGTGAGGTGATATCTCATTGTAGTTTTGACTTGCATTTCCCTGATAAGTGACGGTTAGCATCTTTGCATGTGTCTGTCGACCATCTGTAGGTCTTTGGAGAAACATCTGCTCATATCTTCTGCCCATTTTTTTGTTGGATTGTTTTTTGGGTGTTGAGTTTTGTAAGTTTTTATACATTTTGGACGCTAACCCTTTATCAGCTATGTCATTTGCAAATATCTTCTCCCATTCTGTTGATTGCCTTTGAGTTTTGTTGTTTCCTTCACTGTGAAGTTTTTTATTTTGATGAAGTTCCAATAGTTATTTTTGCTTTTGTTTCCCTTGCTTCTGGAGACATATCTAGAAAGAAGTTGCTATTGCCAACGTCAAGGGGAGGGGGGAGGGGGAAAGGAAGATCAAAAAACAGACTCTTAACTATAGAGAACAAACTGAAGGTTACCAGAGGGGTGGTAGGTGGGAGGATGGGTAAAACAGGTAATGGGAATTAAGGAGTGCAGTTGTTTTGATGAACACTGGGTAGTATATGCAAGTGTTGAATCACTATATTGTACACCTGAAACTAATATTGCACAGTATGTTAACTGGAATTTGAATAAAAACTTAAAGAGGAGGAAGTTTGAATGGAAGCATCTCAGAACTAGAGTCAATTTGTCCAGCACCTTTGAAAAGCCAAAGGCAATTTGGAGTTAAACTTGTACGAATCTGGTTAGGGGAAACATCTATATAAGAGAAAACAGAGGGAAGGCAGCTGGAACAGACAAGAGGCTCCAGACCATGACCTTGAGTGAAGGAGAAAGGCAAAGAAGATTGGGTAAAAGCAGTATGGACAGGGTGGAATTGAAGGAAGTTTCAGCAAGGTTGCTAAGGAGTCCTTGAGCCAAAAACTGCTACAAGAATTGGTTTACCAAGAACAGGAGTGTTGGTGCTTCTGCCAAGCTCAGCTGGGAGTAGTCTTTACAAAGTGCATCCTTCAGGATAAATGCTCTGATGGACTTCAGAGCTCAGAGGCTGGAGTCCTTTGTCATTTGTACTTCCTGTACACTCACAGTCACAACAGCAGTATAAGTTTAAGATGATCTTAAACCAGGCCATTAGGGAGTTTTCCCCAAGGTTGCCCCTCAGAGGAGTTCTGCAACTCCCAGAAATGAGTGTACCTTCGAATCCCCAGGGTGCTCAGTGATTGGCCAGGAGCAGCCCATGGGGAGAGTATTCTCAGCACAGACACAGTGATGGAGAGGCTGAGGCTGCTAGTCAATAACATTCCCAGCAATCAGGGACATGGGAAGTACATTCTTACAATCTCACAATGAATTTCCTTCAGACCACTATGAATCCTAGAGTCCTAGCTGGGATAAACATACACTGAGCCACATTCTGACCCTTACATCTGCCCTCACACATGGAAGCTAAGCACTAATGGCCCCTGAGAACTAAGAAAACGAGACAACAGATTCCTGGACATCGGCACTCCAACCAAAGCACATTCCCCAATAAGGGACCTATTAGGGCAACAGGATGCCAAAATCAGGAGGCACTTGTTATGATTGACCTTTGCCAACTTGCTTAGAGTTCTGTGAGAGTGGGAATCTTAAATGCATGACTAAGAACTATGGCAAATAGGCAATTATATGTTGGGCATTTGTTCACTGATGTATTATAAACACTTAAGACCTCTTAGACACTTAAATAATACAGGAGCAGGCCTAATATGTCTTATCATCATAGAATACATACTGGAGAGAAAGGCTATGGGAGAAAATCTTCCAAAGCATTGAAGTGTTCAAGCCATTTCAGTCACCATTCTAGAGAAAAATGGCAATGAACATAGGAAAACCTTATAGCTGGTTAGATATCTTAGTAACTGTTTAAGAATGTGTACTAGACAAAAGCCCTATGCACTAAATGCCCATCAAAAATTCTTCAGTCGTGGCTCAAATTGAATACCAGAGAACTTCTACCAGGGAACAGGTCTTATCCAAATGTTTCTCCTCATTTTGGCAACCACACAAAAACTCATAGTGGATTGAAATCAAATGTAATAAGTTAAATATGCCATTTTTAGACATCAAAATATAGGCAGAAAAGTAGCCAACTTGTGTCCCCCCCGCCCAAAAATTTAATAAAAATGCTAAAGATCTAACCTATAGAGTAAGGTAATATTTGGAAGTGGGGTCTTCGGAAGGTAGTTAGGTTTACATGATGTCTTGAGAGTGAGGCCCGCATGATGCGATTAATGTCCTTATAAGAAGAGAGACCAGAGCAGGCTTTTTTATCACTGTGAGGACACAGTGAAAAGACAAACCTCTGAAAACCAGGAAGAAGGCTCAGTCTCACCAGGAACCTGCCTTCACCTTCATCTTTGACCTTCTAGCCTCCAGAACCATGAGAAATAAGTTTCTGTTAAGCCACCCAATTCATAGTTTGAGTATGGGCTGGCCTTGATGACTTGTTTGACCAACAGGATGTGGATTTCCTTGGACCTCCAAAGTTACATCATACGAAGCCTTGCAGCCTCTGCCAACCCTCTTGGGTTCCAAGGATGAGCATTCCAATTGCCATGTTGTGAGAAAGCCCAACCACCCCCCAGGGAGAAGTCCACATGGGAGAGGGCATAAGACCTCTGGGCCAAGAGCTCACTTCATTCCCAGTTGACAAGCAGCACCAATCTGCCATCCCTGTTAGTGGGCCAACCCACTAACCCCTCTGAACCATTCTAGCTGATGCCACATGGAACAGAGACCAGATGCTCAGCCGAGCCATTCCTAAATCACAAGATTGTGAGCAATAGAAATTTGTTTTAGGCCAATAAATTTTCCTGTAGTTTGTCACATAGCAGTGGATAACTGGACCAACCTATAAATGCAACCACTACAGAGAATCCTTCAGAAATGATGCACCCTTAGATATGACAGAGTATGCTAGAGGAAAAACTTCAGGAATAGAAGGAATACAGAAGAAACTTATGCCATAGTTTAATTCAGTTGGTTTTTTAAAACATACAAGACAAAGTGATTTTCGAGCATATTCCCCAAAGATTAACATGAAAAACATTTATACTAGAGGGAAACCCTCTAAATTGATGGAGCTAAATTTTTTACTTTGATGAAGCAATCTGAAATTTTTAAATAAAGTTTTACTCATGTCCTTAGCAAAGTTAAGAGTATCTCTTCCTTCTGACCTCTCCACAAACAAAACTTTTACTAATAAACCTCATAGGAAATATCGCTAATGCCAAAATATAATCTAATCCTATGATAAGCTCAATCCTTTAAATTTTTTTAAAAAGTCATAACTTTGGGGCCCCTGCGTGGCTCAGTCAGTTAGGTGTCCAACTTCAGCTCAGCTCATGATCTCACAGCTCTTGAGTTCAAGAGCCTGCATCAGGCTCTGTGCTGACAGCTCGGAGTCTGGAGCCTGCTTTGGATTCTGTGTGTGTCTCTCTCTCTGCCCCTTCCCACTTGTACTCTCTCAAAAATAAATATTAAAAAAAATTTTTAAGTCATAACTTTGTCATTACTTTTCTGATCTTGCATGGTCTATAAAATCTTTGTAGTTTTATGCTTGTGTGGACCAAGATTTGGGAATCTGCTTAAAATATCTTTTAAACACAAGAATCAAAAAGATTCCTCATTTAAAAGAAAATATACTCTATTAACTCATTTCTCATATAAATACTATAAAACAATCATTGTCCAAATTTGAATCCAATTGAAAAAATTCCACGAAGATGTTTTATTATTTCTATTCATGGTCTGTTTTATATTCCACATATATAAAAAGTCAAAGTATAGTAAGAGCAAATGATGCTAGGATAAAGTAGCTACATGAGAGATTAGAAATAGAACTGTAGCTCTCCCCCGCCCAAGGGGGCACACACATGAGTGGGGACAAAGGGGAGGGAGAGAGACTCTTAAGCAGGGTTCACACCCAACACAGAGCCTGACTCGGGGCTCAATCCCACAGACTGTAGGATTATGAACTGAACGAAAATCAAGAGTCAGATGCTCAACTAACTGAAACACCCAGGCGCCCCTCTTATTTCACTTTTTATGGCAAAGTAAGTTCAAGTTACAACAGATTTTAACCATAAAAGACAAAGTGTATAAGGACTAAGAAAAGCTAAAAAAAAATTTAAAGTCTGTGAGTGGGGAACAGCTTTTTAATTATGAGAGAAAACCCAGAAGGCACACATTTTCAAGTTGTAGAATTTTCAAGTCTTTCAACGAACAAAAGAAAGATTTCTTTAACAAACCATAAAATAAAAAAGAAACCAGCTGAGGAAAGTACTTGCAACTCAAATGATAAAGGATTTTAATGTTTATTTTTGAGAGAGAGAGAACACGAACGAGCAGGGGAGGGGCAGAGAGAGAGGGAGACACAGAATCCGAAGCAGGCTCCAGGCTCTGAGCTGTCAGCACAGAGCCCGATGTGGGGCTCAAACTCATGAACCATGAGATCATGACCCGAGTGGAAATCAGAGGCTTAATTGACTGAGCCACCCAGGCACCCCTAGGACAACTTTAGTTAGCATATAAACTGCACCTCCAAATCAATAACGACATGACCACACAATTCACATAAAACCCAAGTGGATTTTAATTATATAGAAAATACTAAATCAGGGGAAATTTATTAAAACTAAGAGTACATGTGGGACCCAGGCAACCCGCTTGCCTCCCGATATTTCCCTATCCCACTGTGACTGACTGGCCATGTACAACAGCCAAAGGCATCTGTTTAGAGCTGGTGGTGGTCTCCAGCTCCCTGACCATGTGGAACTGAACCCTGTGGAGGTGACAGCTGAGGGGAAGGGAATGAAGAGCAGACGTGGCAAGGAAGGACATTAAATACCAGTTAGAGTTTTTGTTCAGCTACAGTGATGGAGGCTGCCATTGATCCCAGTAACCTTTTCTAGAGTTTCCGAGTGAGACATGCGCTGGAGCCAGAGAGGAAATGCCTCCACACTTGTGGATCCTGGGTCACACGTATCTGGGATCTACTGCAGGTGCCACAACTGATGGAAAGCCAGAGCTGTTCTACTTGGAGCTCTGTGGCTGCGAGGCCACGCCCCCCAGTCTGCTACAGCCAATGACGGCGTGCAGCGGGGATACTGAGGCCCACCTTTAGTCCTCTGATGGCTGCTTTGACTCAAGGACTCTCAGTTGGGACTTGAACCTTGCCTGGGCTCTCTGGATCAGACTTTCCAGTATGGTCTGACGCCTCTTACTTCCTGTGCCCTATTTTCTCATTCTTTCTATTAAAACTCTTGTTCCTTTAATCTCTGGCTAGGCCTCTCAGAGAACCCAAACACACTCAACTGAGAAAACAGTAGGAGCCAAAAAAGTCAAGGATTCTGCCTTCTCATTTAATTCATCTTAGGCACATCCCACGTTCCTTCCCACAGAGCTGTTTATAGACACCTAGAATAGCTCGTTAGCATTACTAAAACTATAGACCAAGCAACCATTTGCAATGGGGCCAGAAGGCATTGTGGTACATAATCCCATTCTCCTGTGCTTATCTGAAATTTCTCAAGTGAACATCTCCTTCAACAAACATGTGGTTGGCACTAACAGTATTAAAATTCCCATTTTTGGAGACCTAGGCATTGTACATGTTTTTTGTTATATATCACCTGCAAAAGTCAATAAAACATCTGTAGAGTTTGGAAATAATGAAATTGTAACTGTGGCAGAGAATGTACAGATAGAAGAAAAGTATCATGGAATCAAGACTCATAAGAGGTAGGTCTAAGCATCTGTGAGGATTGGTTCAGGTAAGCCAGGAGTGAAAGTGCCCATCAGTACACACCCACTTAAAACTCTGGCCTGAGACTTCACCTGAGAGCATTCTGGCTGTGTTTCCTCCACCTGGAGTTTTTTAGGAGGATTTCCACAGGCAAAAATGGTTAACCTTGACAACACTGTGACATAAAGGTCCCAAGGAGAAAGTTGGTCATTTCACTAGGGTGGTCCCTTAGGAAGCCAGGGACTCACCTCCCCACTTCTCCAAAGAGGATTTCACAAGACAGATGGTGGTTCAGAACCTCCTGGCCTTTCTTCCCCGTGTTCCCTCAAGGGCATGAGGCTGGTGATTTAAGCACCTATGGACCTTGCTATTCTTGGGCAGCTTACTTGCACATTCTGAGGTTATGATAAAAACTTCATAAGGAGTAGCAGTTTGAAGTGAGGCATCTCATGTATAGTATGCTGCAGAAAATATATTGTCTGAATATAAAAAACATGACCTTGCTCAATTAGCTTGTAGATGCTGATTCATATAACCAAGAAATAAGGGCTAGTTTATTAAATAGTATGGACAGAGAAGTACACCTCAGGATCAATGTCTATTGTAGGATGAAAAAAATAAAGGAAAACAAGAATATCCAGTGTTGAGTTACTGATCTAATTACTCCTGAAACAGGGCAAACACTGTGAAGATGAGGAAATCCTCAACATACATTGCTCTCTCACTTAAGGAAAGCCATTACTCAAAGGAAACTATAGGGCAAGGCTTTCCAACAGAATAATTTCTATTATACAGCCCAATTACTTCTGGAAAAGGCAGCACAAAGGACAACTGCCCAATCAGGAAAGATGAGAAGTGGCAAATAGCATTTACCATCTGAATGTCTGAATGCTAGAAGCCTACCCAACAGTTTAAATATCAAAGATCATCATCGAGGAAAGATTTTCCTAGTTTTCTACTAACCCCTGTGGACCATCCTTCAATGGGACAAATCTGATACATGTTCTAGGTTAATGTCTCCCCACAAAATCAAAACCCATGAAAAATAGACCCACCTCCCAAAGAAAATATGTTACTTGAAGGTACAACCACATATGAATCCCTACCAACAAAGACAGGATACTTCCATGGGATCAACTTCCAATGACTGAGAACTCAAGATACAAGAGCCTTGGGTAAGTACCTGAATGACATAGGCTCACAGAAAATACTGCCACATAACCAGCATCCAGTCAATGTGTCCAGGAGTAAGATTGGAGCTAAACTCTGTTCCAGGACATCCAAAGGTTAATGCTCCTACCTGTAGCTTCACAGAACACAGACAGAAAGGACCCATCTGACAAACAGAACAAGAGTGTCAGGGAGGCAAGTGTTAAAGGATGACCCAGGCTATCTCCAGCAGGGCTGGCAGGATAAGAAACACGCTCCAAAATAAGACCCCTGCAGGCAGAGTCCAGCAAAATAGCTCTGAAAGCCTTTGCCTTCATAGGCCAGGCCAGTCACTAGTGCAACCCCACCTCCAGGTTTCAAACCCATCCCACATGTCCTTCTGATTCAATTTTGGGAGATTCAAGTGGGAAGGCAGCACTTCCCAAACCAGGCTTCACCAGAACACATGGGTAGCAGGAAGAGCACAAGATCATAGCATGGAATAAACTCTCACAAACAAGCATCATTTGTTCACATTCAAGTGACTGACCATTCTTAGAAGCTCAAGAAACGGGGATGTGATTCACTGACAAATGCTGAAAGATACACCATTTTGATCATAAATCCTAAATGAATAAGAATATAATAAAGTACATTCCTGGAAGGGGAAAAGGATGTCCATGTAGTGACATATGTACCATTAGAAGGGAGTCAGATATAGTGTAATATTCACACAGGAATGGAACACCTTATTGCCCATTCCATTCCAACTCAGGAAGGGAATATTGTAGATTTATTCCACAATGTTCTTTGCAAATTCATATCAAATTTTTGGTAATACACCAATATAACCTTATTTTCCATGAAGGAATAGGAAGTTTGAGAAGACAGGAAAATCATTCATAGATATCAAGGTAAACAGATTTATCAGAATTCTAAGGTGCCTTGATTTTGGCTGACATACTGAGAGGCAGAAATGGGGGTCTGTAAAGAATCTCTTCTCAGGAGAGGAAAAACAGATTCCATCACAAGATGATGTCAGAGACCTCACCTATGCTATATGGATAACCTTGCTAATGTAGACCTGTCCCATTTCTACTGAAATGGGAACTCAGGAGGTTGGGTATTCTTCAGGGATGGGTGGGCATGTGTGGGTGCCATGGGGTGCTCTGGGATACACCCTCCAAACCCTGTGCTTTCAGCACATCTAGAGGGCAGCACCAGGCCTGTTGCCCATGTTCCACCAGAAGACCCTCTTGTGATGTGTGTCAAGTTCTGTCCCAAAGCTCTGTTGGAAGTCTTCTATGAGAGATCAACCCCAGGCACAAGGTTCTTGTCAGATGAGCAGGGAGAGTACCACCTCCACCAATGGTGTAGATGGAGTTACAGGTGAGTACTTGGCTCCTGTCCTTCCAGGGAGGATATCTTGCAACACATTATATATGATTGCGTAAACAGTGCCTGCTGGAAATTACACACACAGTGAGATGACCAGCTCAATGCTGTGTCCATTACTGGCTGTTCTCATTTAATCCCCCATTCATCACTCCAGCCCCTGTGCTACCTGGGTAACTTCCAGTAGAGTATATGCCCTAAGTCCAGGTCTGAGATTCAGAACTCCAAGTCCAAACTAAGATATTCAGATTTCAATTCAGGTTTCAGAAAAAGAGGACTCATTCATTTATGGACATGAAACATTGGGTGTAAAACAACAGAAGGAACAACTTGGGGGAAATTATAGAGTATCAAGAAAAATAGAATGAGGAAAATAAAAAGAAACATTTGATGAAAACTTTGGAATGACAAGAAAAACAGGAGCCTGGAATCTTGTCACCCAGAGATGGGTGACATTACTCTAACTCCAAGCTACTTTCGAAATGATCTTTGTGACCGGAGTCTGAAGCCTATAAAAGTCAGGGCACTTGGAAGTTGGTACCACAGAGAGTTCAACATATATACCCACTAACAGGCCCCTGTTTTGGACAATGTGGACAACCTCTTACTTCCAGGACCATCCTCTAACCTCCAGCGTAGCTTGGGCACATGAAAATGTAAGTAGCTCTTTGCTGGGATAATCCCATCCACTGGACACCTCTTAGAAAATGCATCAATGTTGAACAACAGCAGTGATAGTGGACATCCCTATTGTGTTTCTAGCCTTAGGGGGGAAAGTTCTCATTTTTCCCCATTGGTGATTACATTAGCTGTCAGTCTTTGTTAAATGGCCTTTAATTATGTTGAGGTATGTTCTTTCTTATCCCTATTTTGAGGGCTTTCATTAAGAATTTCAAATGCTTTTTCTTTATGTATTGAAAGGGTAATATGGTTCTTATCCTTTCTGTTATTAATGTGATGTATCCTGCTGATTTGTGGATATTGAACCACCTTTGTAGCCCAGGAATAAACCCACTTGATCATGGTAATTCTTTTAATGTACTCTATTTAATGGATTCGATTTGCTAGTATCTTGAGAAGTCCTAGCATCAGCAACAAGACACCAAAAAGAAAGGCATATAAGTTGTCAAGAAAGAAGTCAAATTTTCACTCTTCACAGATGACATGATACTCTATGTGGAAAACCCAAAATATTCCACAAAAAAATCTGCTGGAATACAGGAGTTCAGCAAAGTCACAAGATATAAAATCAACATACAGAAATCGGTTGCGTTCCTACACACCAATAATGAAGTAGCAGAAAGAGAAATCAAGGAATCAACCCCATTTACAATTGCACCAAAAACCATAAAATACCTAGGAATAAACCTAACCAAAGAGGTAAAAGATCTGTATGCTGAGAACTATAGAAAGCTTATGAAAGAAATTGAAGGAGACACAAAGAAATGGAAAAACACTCCATGCTCATAGACTGGAAGAATATTGTTAAAATACCTATACTGCCCAAAGCAATCTACACATTCAATGTAATTCCTATCAAAATGACACCAGCATTCTTCACAGAGATAGAACAAACAATTCTAAAGTTTGTGTGGAACCAGAAAAGACCCTGAATATCCAAATTAATCCTGAAAAAGAAAACCAAAGTTTGAGGCATCACAATCCCGGACTTCACGCTGTATTACAAAGCTGTAATCAAAGACAGTATGGTACTGGCGCGCGCGCGCGCGCGCACACACACACACACACAGGAATCACATCACCTCATGAAAACTGCCTTTGGCAAAGAGTTCATTCTCTGCTCATCTACATTACATACAAGTTGGGGACAAAGGCAGTTGTGTTTATAAGTCTTCTCTGACCATGAAGAAATTCTAAGAACACAGATGACTTACAGCCATCATCAGACCTAACACTTCCTCACAGCCATCAGACCTAAACGTTTCATATCCTACTTAGTGGACGACCCCAGTGAGACAGGAATGAAGTCACCAAGATACCTTAAATAGCAGCAAAGGAAAAGCAGCTACATCAAAAGCAAACTGAGTTATCACTGGTGCTAGTTTCTTTGAAGGAGTGGTTGAGATCCCAATGAGGGCCTCCTTCAACAACCTAAAATGCCAGTGAAACATGAAGAGAAATCTTTTAAGTCACATGAGAGGTTATACTTTGAAAGGGGTGTAGTGGGAAATACCTACACCTTGGGTGATTCACTTAACCACTTGGTGATCAGCCAATGGCACATGCCAGGAAATGGACAGTTTACACTAGGTCCCATCTATGGCCCCAGGGCATTACACAAGAAAGGTGGTATCATACTGTCTAAACAGACCCACATCTACTGAGCATGAGTCCCCAGATACTCAGTGTTTGGAGAACTCAAAGACCAGCTCAGTTCTCTTAGCAGTTAACAGGGAACACTCGTACATAGAACATGGTCTCCTGTCATAAAGAGGAGGACTGTGCGTTTTGGGGGAGGACTATTCACACAGAAGCTGATTAGTCTCTTATTTGCCATCTTTAAGTGACACACGGTCTGTTGAGTGGTTTCTAAATGTAGGTTTTTGTCACTACAACTGAGAAACCATCTTTGTTCAGAAAAAGAACATCACACATCAAAGCACAAACATTCCAGGAGGCCCTTTTAGGTATGTGGTTAGTGATGAAATATAGTGACTGGGAGTGAGCTGCTGCTCCCTCATTTTCTTGCTGAAGGACTCACAGCTATTTACAGCCATTTCAACTTTGGACAGAGACACAGGAGCTCTTATTTTCCATTGACAAGCATCAGAGAGCAAGTGTGGGTTATTATAACCTTCCAGTGAATTTTGACTCTAGGGCTCTCTCCACTCTACACAAAGGAGGACTAACTTTCCATCCTGAGACACAACATCAAGGAGAACCATCACCAGCAGTAGAATCAAGGTACAATAGACCAGTGATGACAAAGATGGCTAGCTGAAGTGAAAATAGTCTGAAAGGCTCTATTCTTGGATAAGAAATGAGTAAAAGGCAGCAAAAATCAGAACACAAAAGAGAACTCAAGCACCTTACTGGGAGACAAAGAAGAAATCAATGATTGGAGCTATAGCAGGCCAAGACTTCACTACAGCTTACCATTGAAGACTCCAAATAGGCTTATGGTGTTTCTCTTTAAGGCATGAAGAATTCCAAGTACACACCAGGAGGTGATTACAATCTCACAAATCTATGGAAACATTAGCAACTGGAACTCCCACTCAGCACAGTTGTCTAGGCTGAATTGATCTGGTACCTTCTGTGAGGGAGATCAGGACACTGGGCACTCCAGACTGGCAGCGGTCTCATCTGGGGTCCAAGTAAACTCTGTCCACTGGCTGAACTCTTACCAGTTTTACCATTCTGAGGGGCTAAGATACATAATCTCCTCTCTCCCACAAAAAGGTTTATTATTTCCATTTGGTTCATGGCTTGGGAGAAGGCCCCAGAATGGATAAAAAGCTCCTAGTGGCTGCAGGGAGGGTCTCAGGCAGCAGCTCTGACACCAGGTGGGCCTCTAGGGGGATCCCTCAAAGGCTGCTGGGTTCCAGAAGCTCCTAGTCTTGAGGGTGAACCTCTCAGAGAGACTTACCCAGCCCATCCTGGGGCTAGGCAGCCTGCAGTTTGTTCAGGTGATTGCCCATGTTTCGTGATTAATTTCACCTCCTTATCTAGGAAGTGGCTCCCCAGGAAGTAACACAGACAAGAGTCTGCATGGGCAGAACTCATGGTATACAGATCCAAAAGGGCCTTGTTCAGGTTCTTCTCCAGGACCATGGCAGCTTTGATGGTGTCTAGGGTTTTACCCAGTCATCTTGGGATGGCTTCTGCACATCTTGGATACCATGTTGATTTATCTTCAAATGATGCTAGGTACACTCACATTTCTCCTTGGCCAACTCATGGAAGAAGTGATCCGTGCCTTCTAGAGTGTATCATCACAGTTGAAATAGAAGCCCAGAGAGAGGTGCAAGAGGCTCAAGATGCATGTTGACCACGTAGTTGATAGCAGCTTCCACTTGGGTGGGAACACTTCTGAGGAATTAGCAGCTCCTGATTGTCAATAAGGAGCAAGGCTAAAAAAAAAATGGTGTCCCCTGCTTCTGAAGGTCAAATGATGGCTAAGAAGGATGGTTTTAAAGGTTAGAAAGGAGGTTGGGAGGGTGATCAGAGACTAGAAGAAGGGACATTCATGGGTCTGTTCCATCTAGACACTGTTGAAGAGACAGATCCATTGGGCCACCAGGTGCACTGTTGGTGCATGATTCTTTGTACTACAGGTCAGTGAGGTTTCTGCTTCACAGTCTTGTTGACCAGCAGATCCAGCAGGAGGGGAAATCTTCATCCTCCTCCTAACAGCATGTTCCTTATCTAAAAACAGTCCCAGTATTATTTTCCTCTTATTACAGCCATTCCTCAGGACCTGTGAGCCATTCTCCCCAGAAAAGCATCACTGAGAATAAACCACAAGGGATCTAATACCTAGAAGGTATGACCAACTGCTGCTTCTCCTACCGAGAAAAAGGTCTCTGGCTTGTGGTTTGGAGACTAGCTCAGTTTGTCCCAACAGTGTGACACTGTGGGATTGTGATGGTTTTAGAATTCATCTCAGATCAGACAAGCCTGAGCACAGAAAACAAGGTACAGTTGGTCTATGATGAGCATTGTCTCTCTTCTGTCAGAGACAATAACCACTGGTGCCAAAGGAATTCAGAAAAGTTAGAGAACATCCAATCTAACCTTCTAACATTTAGAGATTTGCTTCTTCTGGGGGAAATTTCAAGGCACAGCACCTGAAACATCCCAGCTTTGAAGGACATCCAGGTACAGTACAAAATGGTATTAAACCCTTGTGAATGTATCTTAGTCCATTAGAAGGCAAATATTTTAAACCTAGCATCACTGTGACTACACATGTTCAAGAATAATAGTTACAATAACCCAAGGTCCAAGAGAGTCACCTTAAGGGCACCGTATTTTAGAGATAACCTATCCTCTACTCTGTAAAAAGATTAATAGGTTGAGAAATTAAAATATGCAGTCAGTATTGTCAGAAAAATGAGTGGATATTAGCCCAAAAACCATAGACAAAATATAGAAGGAAATACTCAGCATTAATATAGTAATGTGGGGAAATACATGCAATAGAATGAACGTGGCTGAAGATCACAAAGGAGTCTCAAAAGACTTAAGAGAAAACTAAGAGCAAAAGTGTGGAAGACAAAGGGGCAGATTTTTTTCTTATTGCTCATTCAAAAACCCTTCTCCAGGGGCTCCCAGAGTGCAAGGGGAGAGGGTGATATAGTACACTCAGGCCTTGGGGTTCAGGATCCCATCCATGGCCATGGATTGTGGTTAATTCACCTATGGACCCTATTGTGCTCAGAGAATTCATTTGAGTTACAGCAAGCATCATTAGGAGTAGAAATAACAGACTGTTCTTTATTTGTTTAGGAAACAATGGGTTTCCATCAGTATAAAATGGCATCCTTATAAAATAAAGCAAATGCAGACTTTTGATCCAGATTCTATTGACAAATCAGGACTGAGTGTGTGACTAAACCACACTTAAACGCTGGCATTTCTAAGGACTAAAAATTGGGCCTGGAATATCCGGGGTTGGATTCCTGACGTAGTCAGTCCTAGAACATGGCAGATAGCACAGAAGATCATGAAAATCCAGAAAATGGTTCTGTGTCTAAGTCCATCAATGCAGAAGAACCACAGGACTGGGTGTACAGATGGAAAAATTTCAGATGAAAGCCACCATTTGCAGAAAAGGCAGTAATGACAAGGAATAATCTGTGGCCCTTGATTAAGGCAGTCACCTTCCATGTGACTTATCTTGAGACCAGGAAGCTCAGACCTTGTCTTTGCATCACAAGTAAGCATCAGACAAGGGATTGCCTAATGAGTCAAGTCCACCAATTCATCTTCAACTAACTCATCCCCACAAGGAAAGTCAGGACTAGTTTCATTAAGAGGACACCTGTGTCAATACCTCCAGGCAATTATATTAAGTGTTATAACTAAGAACATCATGGCAGGATCCACTAGAGGGTCAGCCCTGTACACAGCATGGATATATCCTGAACCTTAGACCTTCACCAACCCAAAGGGAAGTCATGACAGAAAAGGCTGAATACCTATGGTCCATTTACCATGGATGGACATGTCTGGGGAAGAAGATCCAGTTGACCCAGGTCTATGAAAAATGCTGCCAATGTAGTAGACATTGAGAATTCTGTATAAATTGGAGTACTCACCTCTTCTAAGGCAGCTATATAGTAAGACCACTCACCTGGGCCACCCCAAATATGCAGGGAAGGACCCATTTTTGTGATATGGGAACAATGATATCCAGTAGACAAATAATAAACTCCAAGACTGTGTCCATCAAGGGCTCAGGTGTGGTGTATGAATTCCCATCTCCCCTCCAGAGATCTGTGAACAGAAGTCAAAGCAACATTTCTTTGGAAAGACTCCCCTTAGAGCATCAGCACAGGGTCTAGTGAGGCCATGTGCTCGGGTAAGGCTGTGCCAAATTTGTATGTGAGGCACAATGGAAAAAAACATCTTAGTCCCCCTCATGACTCAACCATGGGAGTTTCAAATGGGAGAACAGGATAGCCCCATTAGAAATAAAGTGAGCCGAAGGGGAAGGTGTAGGTTAGAGAACAGATTACAATCTTCCCTACCAAAGTAGAAGTTGTTCAAATTGAGTTCTAGCAAGAAACAAAGCAAAGCAACCTCCACGCCCAGTCTGGGCAAGATGAAAGCTTCTCTCCCAGATGTAACAGTTCTTAACACTGAGAAGTCTTCACTATCCCCTGGTGTCTGGAGAACGATACATTTCAGGACACATGAAATTTGTAGGTATGTTTGGAGAAGGAAACTATTGTTTCCCTGATCTGGCTGTTATAAACAACCTACTCCACCTCCAGGACCCATCAAGATGGGACCCATCTTGGCCCATCAAAGGTAGCTCAGGACAGTGAATAGAAAGCAGCTCTTTGTTTGGAAGCCCTAGCCCAGTGGATACTTCTTAGAGGGTGCACCAGTGAAAATGCTCCAGGAACATGCCTTGGCTTTTGGTCTGACATTCCTAGAGTTCAGTCTTAGCCTCAGTCAGTAACAAGGATAATTAAAGAGAGGAAGCCACCTCCTTTAAAAGAGTATGATCCTGAAGGTTGTCACTTCTGCTTACATTTGATGGCCAGTACATAGTTATAATAGCTAACTGACATAAGCCAGGTAAGTCATCTTTATTCATGTTGATTCATGAGCAACACAGGTGGCCCAGTAAGATATTACAGGAATACAAGTTCCTTCTCCATCACCCTTTAAGGTCTTCTCCTGGATCAGGTAGTACAGGATAGGTTAGAAAAAAAAAAATCCCAAAGTAGAAATCCAACTGTGAACAATCACACACTGGCCATCTCACCTTCCAGACATGTCCAAGTTTGAAAGGTTTCACTCAAAAGTAGTCTCTACATTTTAGGGGAGAGAGTATAAGCCACATGACCCCCCTCAGTATGGTACAGGTGTCTTCACTAGTACTGCCTCTCCCCAAAAGGCATTTCCTTCTTCTAAGCTATATTATTTCATGCAAGTTAGGCTGGGGCATCAAAAATCTCCATGGACTGGGGAAAATTCTAGGAACCAATAACTTGCAGTAAACAATGAACAGCTAAATGCATAAAATTCCTCAGATCTGATCAGTGGAGGTTCCTATGGAGACAGGAGAACATTACCAAAGTCCCTGTAGACAACTAGAGAACACATCCCTTCAAACACTTGATTTTATCAAATGACACTAATTTGTTTGTGTGTGTGTGTGTTGTACTTTTTAACTTTCACCCAAGTTAATTAGCATATAGTGCAATGATGATTTCAGGAGTGTATTCCAGTGATGCATCCCCTATGTGTAACACCCAGTATTCATCTCAACAAGTATCTTCCTTAAAATGCCTCCTACCCATTTAACTCCTCCCCCCACCCACAACCCTTCCCGCAACCCTCAGAGTGTCCTCTATATTTAAGAGTCTGTTTTGTCCCCCTCCCTGTTTTTATATTTTTTGCTTCCCTTATGTTCGTCTGTTTTGTATCTTAAATTCCACGAGTGAAGTCATAGGATATTTGTCTTTCTCTAATTTCGCTTAGCATAATACACTCTAGTTCCATCTACATTGTTGCAAATGGCAAGATTTTATTCTTTGATTTCCAATACTCCATTGTATATATGTACCACACCTTCTTTATCCATTCATCTGTCGATGAACACTTGGGCTCTTTCCATGCTTTGGTTATTGTTGATAGAACTACTATAAACATTGGGGTGCATGTGCCCCTTCAAAAGAGCATACCTGTGCCCCTTGGATAAATACCTAGTGATGCAATTGCTGGGTCATAGGGTAGTTATATTTTTAACCTTATGAGGAAACTGCATAATGTTTTCCAGAGTGGCTGCACCAGTTTGCATTCCCACCAGCAGCGCAAAAGAGATCCTCTTTCTCTGCATCCTTGCCAACATCTGTTGTTGCCTGAGTGGTCAATTTTAGCCATTATGACTGGTTTGAGGTGGTATCTCATTGTGGTTTTGATTTGTATTCCCCTGATAAGTGATACTGAGCATTTTTTCATGTTCTGCTAGCCATCTAGATGTCTTCTTTGGAAAAGTTGTCTATTCATGTCTTTTGCCCATTTCTTCACTAGATTATTTGTTTTTTGGGTGTTGTTTAATCAGTTCTTTATAGATTTTAGGTATTAACCCTTTATCTGATATGACATTTGCAAATATCTTCTCCCATTCTGTTGGTTGCCTTTTAGTTTGGCTGATTGTTTCTCTTGCTGTGCAGAAGCTTCTATCTTGATGAGGTCCCAATAGTTCATTTTTGCTTTTGTTTCCCTTGTCTCCGGAGACATGTTGAGTAACTAGTTGCTGCGGCCAAGGTCAAAGATGTTCTTGTGTTTTCTCCCCTAGGATTCTGATGGTTTTCTGCCTTACATTTAGGCCTTTTTATCCATTTTATTTTTGTGTATGGTGTACAAAAGTGGTCCAGGTTCATTCTCCTACATGTCACTGTCCAGTTTTCCCAACACCATTTGCTGAAGAGACCATCTTTATTCCAGTGGATATTCTTTCCTGCTTTGTCAAGATTAGTTGGCTATACATTTGTGGGTCAATTTCTGGGTTCTCTATTCTGTTCCATTGAGCAAGTGTGTTTTTGTGCCAGTACCATACTGTCTTGATGATTACAGGTTTGTAATACAGCTTGAAGTCCAGGATTGTGATGCCTCAAATTTTGGTTTTCTTTTTCAGGATTGCTTTGACTATTCAGGATCTTTTCTGGTTCCATACCAATTTTAGGATTGTTTGTTCTAGCTCTGTGAAGAATGCAGGTGTTATTTTGATAGGGATTGTAGTGAATATATAGATTGCTTCGGGTAGTATTGACATTTTAACAATATGTGCTCTTCTAATCCATGAGCATGGAATATTTTTCCATTTTTTTGTGTCTTCAATTTCTTTCATAAGCTTTCTACAGTTTTCAGTGTCTAGATTTTTCACCTCTTTGGTTAGGTTTATTCCTAGGTATTTTATGGGTTTTGGTGCAATTGTAAATGGGAATGATTCCTCGATTTCTCTTTCCGTTGCTTCATTATTGGTGTATATGAATGCAACCGATTTCTGTGCATTGATTTTATATCCTGAGACTTTGCTGAATTCATGGATCATTTCTAGAAGTTTCTTGGTGGAGTCTTTTTGTTTTTCCATTTAGAGTATCATGTCATGTCCAAACAGTGAAAGTTTGACTTCTTCCTTGACGATTTGTATGCCTTTTCTTTGTGCTGTCTGCTGAGGCTAGGACTTCCAATACTGTGTCGAATAACAATTGCAATAGTGGACATCCCTGTCGTGTTCCTGACCTTACAGGGAAAACTGTCTTTCCCCATTGAGGATTTTATTAGCAGTGGGTCTTTCATATATGGCTTTTATGATCTTGAGGTATGATCCTTCTATCCCTACTTTCTTGAGGGTTTTTATCAAGAAAGGATGCTGTACTTTGTCAAATGCTTTCTCTGTGTCTATTGAGAGGATCATGTGGCTCTTATCCTTTCTTTTATTGACGTGATGTAGCTCATTGACTGTTTTGCAGACATTGAACCAGCCCTGCATCCCAGGTATAAACTCCACTTGGTCATGGTGAATAATTCTTTTAATGTATTGTTGGATCCTGTTGGCTAGTATCTTCAGGATTTTGCATCCATGCTCATCAGGGAAATTGGTCTGTAGTTCTTTTTAGTGGGACCTTTGTCTAGTTTTGGAATCAAGGTAATGCTGGCTTCATAGAATGAGTTTGGAAGTTTTCCTTCCATTTCTATTTTTTGGAACAACTTCTAAAGAATAGATGTTAACTCTTCTTTGGTAGAAGACCCCTGGAAAGCCATCTGGCCCTGGACTCTTTTTGGGGGGAGATTTTTGATTAGTAATTCATTTTCTTTACTGGTTATGGGACTATTCAAATTTTCTATTTCTTCTTATTTACGTTTTGGGAGTTTACATGTTTCTAAGAATTTGTCCATTTCTTCCAGATTGCCCTATTGGCATATAATTGCTCATATTATTCTCTTATTTTTGTTTGTATTTCTGCAGTGTTTATTATGATCTCTCCTCTTATTTTTTAGGTCCTTTCCTTTTCCTTTTTGATCAAACTAGCTAGGGAGTTATCAATTTTGTTAATTCTTTCAAAGAACCAGCTCCTGGTTTCACTGATGTTTTCTACTTTTTTTTTTTTTTATTTCAATAGCATTGATTTCTGCCCTTATCTTTATTGTTTCCCATCTTCTCCTGGTTTGGGGTTTTATTGTTCTTTTTCCCAGCTCTTTAAGGTGTAAGGTTAGGTTGTGTCCTGAGGCCTTTCTTCCATCCTTAAGAGGGCCTGGATTGCTATATGCTTCCCTCTTGTGACCACCTATGCTGCATCCCAGAGGTTTTGGGTTGTGGTGTTATTTCCATTGACTTCCTTGTACTTTTTAATTTCCTTTTTAACTTCTTAGTTAGCCCATTCATTCTTTCATAGGATGTGCTCTAGTCTCCAAGTATTCGTTGTCTTTCCAAGTTTTTCCTTGTGGTTGATTTTGAGTTTCATAGAGTTGTGGTCTCAAAATATACATCAAGATCAATATATCTTGATCTTTTTTACTTGTCGAGGGCTGATTTGTGTCCTAGTAGGGGATCTTTTCTGAAGAATGTTCCATGTGCACTTAAGAATATGTATTCTGCTACCTGAGGAGGAAATGTTCTGAATATATCTGTTAAGTCCATCCAGTCCAATGTGTCATTCAAAGCCATTGCTTCCTTGTTGATTTTCTGCTTAGATAATCTGTCCATTGCTGTAAGTGGGGTGTTGAAGTCCCGTACTATTATGGTATTGTTATCCATGAGTTTGTGCTTGATTTACATATTTAGGTTCTTTCACATTGGGGGCATAAATGCTTACAATTGTTAGGTCTTCTTGGTGGATTGACATCAATTTTGTTGTTGTTTTTTTATAAACACAGGAATTTATTTCTCATAGTTTGGAGATGGGAAGTCCAAGATTGGGGTACCAACATGGTCACGTGAAAACCTTCTTCTGGACCACAAATTTCCACCTTGTGTTCTCACAGGGTGGAAAGCGTTAGGGAGCTCTGTGGGGTTTCTTTTATAAGGCACTAATCCTATTCCTGAGGGTTCCACCCTCATGAATTAAACCCTTTCTCAAAGTACCCATCTACTATACCATCACCTTTGTGGATTAGAATTTCAACATATGAATTTTGGGGGAGTACCTCATCATCTTTAATTGATACCTTAACTCTGACATGCTTCTATAAACTGTCTCTATTAAATTCCTTTCAGTTAAATATAGTTGATCTCTGAACAACATAGGTTTGAACTGAGTGGGTCCATTTATATGCAAATGTTTTGACAAATACAGTATGGTACTGTAAATGTATCTCACTTCATTTTTTTTAATATGAAGTATACTGTCAAAATGGTTTTCATACAACACCCCATTCTCTTCCCAAAAGGTGCCCTCCTCAATACCCATCACCCACCCTCCCCTCCCTCCCTCCCACCCCCATCAACCCTCAGTTTGTTCTCAGTTTTTAAGACTCTTATGCTTTGGCTCTCTAACTTTTTTTTCTTCCCCTCCCCCATAGACAAGTTTCTCAGGATCCACCTAAGAGTGAAAACATAAGGTTATCTGTCTTTCTCTGTATGACTTATTTCACTTACATAACACTCTCCAGTTCCATCCATGTTGCTACAAAGGGCCAGATTTCATTCTTTCTCATTGCCAAGTAGTATTCCATTGTGTACATAAACCACTATTTCTTTATCCATTTGTCAGTTGATGGACATTTAGGCTCTTTCCATAATTTGGCTATTGTTGAGAGTGCTGCTATAAACATTGGGGTACAAGTGCTCCTATGCATCTGTACTCCTGTATCCCTTGGGTAAGTTACTAGCAGTGCTATTGCTGGGTCATAGGGTAAGTCTATTTTTAATTTTTTCAGGAAACTCCACACTATTTTCCAGAGCAGCTGCACCAGTTTCTTTAACAAATGGTGCTGGGAGAACTAGACAGCAACATGCAGAAGGATGAAACTAGACCACTTTATTACAACATTCACAAAAACTCAAAATGGATAAAGGACCTGAATGTGAGACAGGAAACCATCAAAACCCTAGAGGAGAAAGCAGGAAAAAAACTTCTCTGACCTCAGCCACAGCAATTTCTTACTTGACACATCCCCAAGGGCAAGGGAATTAAAAGCAAAAGTGAACTATTGGGACCTCATGAAGATAAAAAGCTCCTGCACAGCAAAGGAAACAATCAACAAAACTAAAAGGCAACCAACAGAATGGGAAAAGATAGTTGCAAATGACATATTGGACAAAGGGCTAGTATCCAAAATCTATAAAGAGCTCACCAAACTCCACACCCGAAAAACAAATAATCCAATGAAGAAATGGGCAGAAAACATGAATAGACACTTCTCTAAAGAAGACATCCAGATGGCCAACAGGCACATGACAATATGCTGAACGTCGCCCCTCATCAGGGAAATACAAATCAAAACCACACTCAGATATCACCTCATGCCAGTCAGAGTGGCTAAAATGGAATCAGGAGACCATAGATGCTGGAGAGGATGTGGACAAACAGGAACCCCCTTGCACTGTTGGTGGGAATGTAGACCTCTTAATTTTGATATACTGCCCTTCTTCATCTTGTTACATTCTTTAAGATATAGATTGTCTGCTATCAGTGTGGCTACTCTTTCTTTTGGCGACCATTAGCATAAAATATGGTTCTCCATCCCCTTACTTTCAATTTGAAGGTGTCTTTAGGTCTAAAAATGGTCTCTTTTAAACAGCATATAGATGGATCTTGTTTTCTTACCCATCCTGTTACCCTGTCTTTTGACTGGAGCATTTAGTCTATTGACATTTAGAGTGAGTACCCAAAGATATGAATTTATTGCCATTACATTGCCTGTAAAGTTAGAGTTTCTGGTGGTGTTCTCTGGTCCTTTCTAGCCTTCATTGCTTTTGGGTTTTTTGTTCCCTCTCCCTCTCATTTTGAATTACAGCCTTGCTGAATAAAGAATTATTGGCTGCATATTTTTCCAATTCATCACATTGAATGTATCCTGCCACTCCTTTCTGGCCAGCCAAGTTTCTGTGGATAGGTCTGCTGTGAACCTGATCTATTTTTGCTTATATGTTAAGGACTTTTTTCCCTTGCTGGTTTCTTGATTCTTTCCTTGTCTGTGTGTTGTGTCAATTTGACGGATATGCCTTGTTGATAGTTTTTGTTGAATTTAATGGGAGTTCTCTGTGCTTCCTGGATTTTGATGTGTCTTTCTCTAGGTTAGGAAAGCTTTCCACTATCATTTGCTCACATAAACCTTCCATACCCTTTTCTCTCATCTTCTGGGACCCCTATGATTAGGAAGTTATTCCTTTTTAATGAGTCACTGAGTTCTCTCTTATATCATGCTTTTCCTTAGTTTCCCTCTTTTCTGCTTCATTATTCTCCTGAAGTTTGTCCTCTGTATCATGGATTCACTGCTCTGCTTCACCCATCCTTGCCACCGTGGCAACCATTTAAGATTGCATGTCAGTTATAGGATTTTTAATTTCATCCTGACTAGATTTTACTCCTTTTATCTCTGCAAAAAGGGATTCATGTTTTCGAACCCAGCTAGTATTCTTATTATCGTGACTCTAAATTCTGATTCAGACATCTTGCCTATATCTGTGTTGATTAAGTCCCTGGCTGTAATTTCTTCATGCTCTTTCTTTTGGGGTGAATTCCTTCCTTTCTTTTGGGGTGAATTTTATCTCAGATGGGGCTGTTTCCAAACCCCTCACTTCTGAGGGCCCTGCAGCATGGGCCCACTCCAACCCTCTGATGGAGGGTCTGAGTAATGGCCAAGTGCCAGCCTGCCCCCAGGAACGTTCACATGACTGCACTGTGGTAGATGCTCAGAGACTGTGGCTGGGTACCAGTCTGCCCCAGAAAAAGTTCACACAATCCTGTAACAGCAGCGTTTCAGGAATTATGATAAATCACAACACACATCTGGCACCAGGCTTCACCACCCCTTAACCCTTGTTCCAACACCAACAAACATGGCTGTTCTTTGGGGCCCACTGGGACTTTGCTTGTGGGGAGGCTGCATAGCTTCTACCAAATATCCTCTCAGGAGAGCCGCCTCTCCCCATGTGGCCTGAGGACCCATCAGACCTTGCTGTCTGCTCCTGGGGATTTGTCCTTCCCACCAGAACTCCACCAATTATCAAGCTGAGGAGTTTCAGATTCTGCACTCCCCCATTTACAGAGTCCTAATGGGATTCAAACCCTCTCCTTTACCCCTTGCTTGTTCAGTCCTTTATGGGTGTTTCCACTCTCTCTCTCCAGCTGCTTTCAGAGGTAGTGCTTTTCCTGTACTCTCCCCTCTGTCTCCATCCTCTCTCAGCAAGCAAACACAGCTCCCTACCCTCCGTGGCTTCTCTCTCCCTCAGTTCACTTCTCTGCACCACAGACCTGCCAAGTTCTGTGGCTCAAGTTATACAGATTGTTGCGTTAATCCTCAGATCAATTTTCTAGGTGTGCAAGATGGTTTGGTGTTGATCTAGCTGCATTTCAGGGATCAGGGAAGCAGAAGAATTCCATGCTGCCCCACCATCTTGGCCCCTTGCCCCTCAAATGACACTAGTTTTTAATTTCTCATATCTAAAATTGAGAATTAAAATAAATTGGTTTTGTTGAACCCAAAAACTTGTGGTCATTTGTTATAGCACCAAGGAGATTACAGTACTGGTCTAAAATTCTTATTTCACATTCTACATTCAGGGGAATCCATACTGATCACTGAGGTTTACTATATTTTTGTAATACTGGGATCATTCTTTCACAGGCAGCACTAATCAAGAGGAGGATAGTCACAAGAACAAGATACTGGTTAGCATCCCAACCTAGAGTATTAAGAAGGTGTTATGTACAGTATCCATTTAAAATGCAGAGACAAATGCCTTGAGGTTATTAAAGCTTAAGAGAAAGTAAATATCGAAAACCCAGAGTTTAATTTTTTTTTAATTTTTGAGAGAGCACGCACAGGTGCTAGTGGGGAAGGGACAGAGAAGAGGGAGCTGCTGAATCTGAAGCAGGCTCCAGGCTCTGAGCTGTCAGCACAGAGCCCGACACAGGACTCAAACCCACAAACCACAAGATCATGACCTGAGTTGAAGTCGTTCACCTAACTGAGCCACCGAGGTGCCCCTTGAACACCCAGAGTTTTAATGATAACTAAATATGCATTGAAAACCTTCCCACAAAGTATTCTTCCTCAGCCCAGAAATTTCATTCCTAGATTCCACCATGAGTTCTGACAGAAACATACCTATCACATGCTAATCATTCCAGTGAAAGGAAATGAGTTCCCAAAAATTTTCTTCCCTGACTACCAAGAGGATTAAGATGTTGGTGCTCATCTTGTGCAGGTTTATCACCAGTAGCAACCAGAATCACAGTTGCATTGGCCCATCCCTGAGAACATCACTTTATGCACTGAGTGTGGGATACAAGGGAGTCACTCATTTGGCTGTACAAATCCTCCAGATCTTCTGGGGGTTGGAGTGGTGTCCAGTGGGCAGGGACCCATAAGAAACTGCACTCTGAGTCAACCTGGGAGGATTCCTGAGTCCAACCCGAGGAACCTTTACCTCTCAGCACCCAGGGAAAAAGAATGACTAATACGCAAATTGAGAACACTTTTAATAACCCTTAAAGTTACATTGTCAGCATAATTATCAAGGGACTGGGAATAAAAAGGGACAGAATTTTTGCATTTCAATTGCTCAAAGTCTCCTCAGGTATCCCCACAGAGCACAGTGGAATGAGGTATAGACTTTTAAGTTGTTTGGTTCAGTTTCCTTGATGGTCCTTGACATGATGTTCTAACCTATGGACCTGCATTCTCAGAGTCATCACTCACAATGGAAAAAGGAACCCACAGATTAAGTCATTGCCTAATGTTTCAACACTTGAAGATATGTAACTTAGTTCCCCAAAGAAACACTGGAAGAAGGATCACAGCTAGTGCTGTGAAAACCAGAGACCTGAGATTCCAGGGGTGCCAGCCTTGGGGGCAAGACTGGATAAGCCCAGGCTCCCAATGCACACTGCCCATGCAGTAAACATCCTGTAAGACTTGTCTGGGCTTAAATCAGAGCTAAAATATCCTCAGCATCCAGAAAATAAGAGAGCCCACTGGCCAATCTCAAGTACTCTGAGAATGGGATAATCTCAGTTCTGACACTTAACAAGAACATCAGACAAATTAAAGAGATCTTAGACTGGGACATAGGGGGATTGGCAGAAGGAGGATCACAAAACCTTCATGGACTCCTGTGGGAAAGTCAACCCCAAATAGCCATGGGAGCCTTCACTTTGGTCTATCAGCAAAATGTATAAACAACTGTGATCCAGGGTTAGTCCTTGCAGCAAAGGCAGCAGGACAAGCTTTTAAGACACCCCCCACCTATGCTTCTGAGTCAGTCCTGAGTACTTCCCATGCCAGGCTTTATTAGTATTCATAGGATGAAATGTAAAGATAAATGTCAGAAGAGGGAATTAGATTCTTCTATCCAAGAAGACCATATATTAAATTGAAGAGAGAAGTGGACAGTTCTTAGAAGCTCAAGAACTAGAATTATTAAACTAAAATGTAACGATTTTATATCACACATTGTCCCTTAAATAAGTTACAACTAGAAATATAGTAGTAACTGACATATTGAAGTTTACACAGGAATTAAACCTAAAACCCCAGTATCCATTCCACTGCAATGTAGGAAAGAGATAATGTAGATTTCTCTCACAGAAGACTGCTTCAAAAAAATCACTACATTTGAAGCCAATTAAACATTAGCTAGTACAACATCAAGTTATATTCCTGGACATATATTTAAAAAAAAAAAAAAAAAAGAACCGACTGAGCCACCCAGGTGCCTCTGTTAAGTGTCCAGCTTTGGCTCAGGTCATGATCTCACGGTTTGTGGGTTCAAGTCCCATGTTGGGCTCTGTGCTGACAGCTCAGAGCTTGGAGCCTGCTTTGGATTGTGTCTTCTCTCTCTGCCCCTCCTCAGCTTGCCCTGTCTTTCAAAAAACATTGAAAAAAATTTTTTAAAGACAACAAAACTACCAATAGAATCCAATGAAAGCTTATGAATCTTTTCCTTTTATTAATTGTTCCTATTGCTGTACAGATGTTGGAGTTTGCTGTAGTCCCATTTGATTTTTGTTCTTATTGGTTGTGCTTTTGAAGTAATTTCCCCAAAAAAAAAAAAAAAAAAAAAGATATTTGTCAATGAACTTCCTTAAGTTTTTTTTCCCTAGGATTTCTATGGTGTCAGGCCTTATGTTTACATCTCTGATCCATTTCAAGATCATTTCTAGGAGTCATGCATCAAATTGAATTGTTCTGTATGGTTTTATCCAGTTTTCATAGCACTATTTGTTGAAGACACTGTGCTTGGCTCCCTTGCCAAGTATTAGTTGACCATATATGCTAGGATTTAATTTTGGGCTCACTGTTCTGCTCCATTGGTCTCTACATATGTGCTATGTACCATACAGTTTTTATTACTATGGCTTTGTAGTATTAGTTTGAAATCAGGAATAGGATACCTCTCACTTTGTTCATTTTCCTTTTAATTGCTTTGGCTATTCAGCCTTTTGTGGCTTTCACACAAATCGTAGGATTTTTTTCCTTCTATTTCTGTGAAAAAATACCTTTGGTGTTTTGATGGGGATTACACTGTATCTGTAAATGGGAACATGGCCATTTTAACATTTATTCTTCTGGTCCATCAACATGGGATGCCTTTCCATTTGTGTCTTTTAAAATTCATTTCAGCAAAGTCATAGTTTTCTTGTACAGATCTTTCACTTCTTTGGTTAATTTTTAATATCTTATTGTTTTGGGTGTTACTGTTAATGAGAAACTTTGATACCACCTTCAAGCTTTGTCATTAGTGTAAATGAATACAACTGATTTCTGTGTGTTGATTTTGTATCTACAGATGGAAGAAGTATTTTGCAAACCATATATTGAATAAGGGGGATGTATCCAAAAATCTATAAAGAACTTTAAACAGGAAAAACTAAATACACATTTCTTCAAAGAGGACATTAAAATAGGCTAAAAGGCACATGAGAAGATGCTCAACATCAGTCATCAACATGGATATACAAAAAGCAACAATGAGAGAGCACCTCACACCTGTTAGAACAGCTAATACCAAGTCAAGAGGAAGGTTTGACCAAGGATGTGGTGAAAAGGAACACTTACATTGATGGGAATGTGAATCGGTCTAACCCTTAGGGCCAACAATATGGAGGTTTCTCAAAAAACTAACAGGGCTACCATACAGCCCAGCCATTCCATTTATGGGAATATACCCAAAGAATATGAAAGCAGAAATTTGAAATTTTTATACAGATAAAAATACATTCTCATTTACCACAGCATTAGTCACAATAGCCAAGATGTGGAAATGACCCAAATGCCTATCAATGGATGAACAGATAAAATGGATGTTGTATATACACACGATGGAATATTATTCAGCCATGAGAAAGGAGGATATCCTGCCATTTGCAGGATGGACCTTCAGCACATTATGCAAAGTGAGAGAAGTCAGAAAAAGCCTAGTATGTATCACTTATATGTGGAATCTTAAAAAGCAAAACTCCTAAAACGAAACCAAAGTTTCACCACCACCAGAGAGTAAAGCAGTGGTTACGAGGGGACAGGGGTGATAGATAAGACTGATGTCTAAGGTCACCAACTTGTAATGAATACTAAGTAAGCCATTGGGATCTAATGTACAGTACATTGACTATAGACAACACTGTACTTTGAGCATATGTGAAAATTATAATGGAAATCATACCACTATATGTATCAAAATAAAACTATATTGTGTATACTCTAACACTATATACCTTAAGTTTTGTCAAATTATATCCGATTTAAAAAAAAATCTCCAGCAAGTAGAATTCTAAGTTACTCAAAACTCTGGCAGACAACATTAAGACACAGAGATGGGAACAAGTCTGAGTGGGCTGAGGAATCTATAATAAAACTTACCATAGGAGCAGGAAACAGACACTATCACACCAAAAAAAAAAAAAAAAAAAAAAAAAGGATGTCAGAGAACTAAGTTATAGAACTGAAATATCCTTGCTACAATATGATTCATCTTTACCTTTCCTACTCAAAGGAAAACCTTGGAGCATCTGCATTCTTCTGGAATAGGTATGCAAGTCTGCAGAAGCTAGGGTGCTCTGTGACATCTTCTAGATCCCTGGACATAATATATCAGTGAGATATTTTACTTCAAAAAACTGAATAAAATTAGAAAACAAAACAGAAAAGACAAACTTTCCACCTGTTTTGGTACACCTGCAGCCCTCGTTCCTGGATGTGGCTATTCTCAGGTTAACTCTCAGCCACCTTCCTTTCCACCTGTGTGACTAATGATTGAAGACTACGGTTCTGGATCACACGAGAATGGGTACTCTTTCAGGAATGATAGACACACCCAAGTTCCTATCTGTGTGTCAAGAACATGGTCTTATAACCTCTGGAACCACCTTCTCCCCCTTCAAATGTAGCTTATCTATGGGAGAATAGATCTTTGCTAGGACATTCGGTGATATCATGTAGAAAATACACAAGAACCCTCAAGGTACACTCCTGTTTTGTGCTGCCTCCCCTAGCCAATAACAACATTGGAAGAGGGAGTCTACCCCCTTTTAAAGGGACCAGTCTTGAAGATCAGACATCACTTTACCCACACCCCATGAGCAGTCCTTATTTATGTGACCCCAGCTGAGAATAGGGACACATCAGCTTTATACAAGTTGACTCATGAGGAACATACACAACTCTAAAAATATAGAAATAGTCCTTTTTTCATCCCCTCTTTAGCTGCAAATACAGCTGTTTTCTTCTAAATCAGGCCACAGGGAGAAGGTTAGAAAAAAAATAGACAAATCCACTGGAGAATGAACACCCCACTCATCCCTTCTGGCTGACCTTTCTCATAGATTTCACTCTAAAATAGATGGCTGTAATTTCAGGTAAGGAATAGACCTCTCGTTTCCAGTTTGGTGGGAGATTGCTTTGCACTATTGCAAGAGGGAATAGGTCTCTTCACTAATTTCTTCTGCAAAGATACAGCTTACTTTACATATGTACATTGTTCAAATTTGAAAGTGTGGGTGGGTGGACAGTGATAACCATAAGGTATCTTACAAAGAATCCTAGGAACCTACAATTCTTCATGGTCTGAGCCTAGATTATCCATAATATTCTGCATATCCTATTTACAGGTATCCTCATGGAACAGAGGGAACAATGTCAATGTCATGTCAATACGGAACATGTGGTATGTACCCAGACTTTACAGAGCAGCTACATCAAGTTAGAAAGGTAAATATATGGTGACATTTGTGCTCACTTGTAGCAGTGATGCAGGTCAGCATGTCCTCCTTAAGAGGAGAGTAGAAAAATGGTCCAGTCCCATTGGAGAGTAATGCTCTGAAAATGGCTGTAGTGGAAATTAACCACATGAGTAATTCTTCAAACTAGAGGGTTACTTCTCACTGATAAAACATTCAAGAAAAAAGGCAGGGTTTACATCACACAGCTATCAGATATAAGGGGGCATATAACCCAAATTTTTCCTCACAGTGATTATGGTGCTTAGATGAAGTTTCCACCCCCACCCCCCACATATGGTCTTCTACAAAGAATTTCATTTCATATAAGATGGGGAAAGGAACAGAGGGAATGGCCATAATCTCTGATGGAGAACGAATTCCAATATAAAAAAATAACCAGGATCTAAGAGCATAAAATTCTCCAAGTTCTATTCAGTGGAGGACCCCAATGATGTCACCAAGGTACTTTTAATAAGAAGCAAATAGGGTGGAAACAGGAGATAGGGCACAGCTACATCAACATGACAAGGTAAAATATGATCACTTATATTCTTTTGTCACTGTGTGAGGGGTTAAGTCCCAATCAAGTGCTCCCTGTGCAGTCAGTCACAGACAGGAGGGAAGGGCCACCAGCAGCACCAGCTCTGGAGACCCTGAAATAGGCTAAACGATGGCTTTAGCGAAAAATGTTCTGTTTCTCTATAACAAACCACCACCTACTTAGTGGCTGAAGACAATGCCCATTATCACATGGTTTCTGTAGCTCAGATTCTGGGCACAGATTAACTGATTTCCTCAGGGTGTTACAAGAGGCAAAGTTGATACCTGCACTACATTTCCATCTGGAGGATGGACTAGCCAAAATATCACTTGTAAGATCAGTTGTTGGCACAGTTCTTTGTCACTGTCCCATTAAAGCCACAGTGGGAGACAGCATCTCCATTGATAATGGAGCATCCATCCTCAGCAAATACCTAATACATCTTTAAAAGATTTCTTACTGGGGCATCTGGGTGGCTCAGTTGGTTAACGGCCGACTGTGGCTTAGGTCATGAGCTCACAGTTCATGGATTCTCCAGGTCGGGCTGTGTTGATAGCTCAGAGCCTGGACCTGCTTCAGATTCTGTATCTCCCTCTCTGCCTCTCCCTCACTCACACTCAGTCTCTCAAAAATAAATGCTAAAAAAAAATTTGGGGGGGTGGGGCAGCATGCCTGGGTGGCTCAGTCAGTTGAACGTCTGACTTTGGCTCAGGTCATGATCTCACAGTTGGTGGGTTCAAGCCCCAGGTCGGGCTCTGTGCTGACAGCTCAGAGCCTGGAGCCTGCTTTGGATTCTGTGTCTCCCTCTCTCTCTGCTCCACCCCCACTTGTGCTGTCTTTCAAAAATAAATAAATGTTAAAGTTTAAATTGTTTGTTTTTTTAAGATTTCTTACTACATAAGTCAGGCCTACCCAGGATAACCTCCCTTTTGGCTATTCAAGGTCTTCTGATCTGGGACTGCAATACATCTGCAAAATCCCATCACCCTTGTATTACAAGGTCATCTAATTGTGTTCCTTACAAGAAGGGGCAGAGATCCTGGGGGCCATCTTAGAATCCTGCATACAATAGCAAATGTTCCTTGATAATGGCATTATCTTAGCCTTGACAGAGGTGAAAATCACTATCTAAAGGAGAAGAGCTGGGGGAATATATAAGGGTATAAGGTGATGACTTCAAAGGTCACATGAGACAGTAAATTGACTCAAATTGAGAAGTGACCCAGCTGATTGGTAAACTCCTGGATGAGTGTGACAGCAGAGTCTCAGTGTGCCCATCTGAGCCACAGTCTTTATTGATGAAGACTTTAGAAAGATGTGCTCAGCAACCCCACATCCAGATTGGGTGTTCTGAAGAAACCACTTCAATTCAATCTTGAGTCAACAGTTCAAGTATTGCTACATATAATGAAGGCAACATCCCAGAATTCAGCTACAGCCCTCTTTAGAAGCACCAATCTGACTGCTTCAGTGGAGGAAGGAAGAGGTTCCATCAACCATAACTGCTACAAACATTCATCCCAGGAGTCCTGGACTTCCCAATGCCAAGGGCCCTCACAAACCTGAGTCTCCTGGCACCTGAAGGACTGCCTCTGTAGGAGATTCACTGCCTCAGGAGAACCACTAGACAAGGGCAGGGCCCTTTAGACCTTATAGGGTCTCCACATTCTGAGACACGCATTAGTTTGTGCAACTCTACACCTTCTCCAGGGAAGAAGATCCTAGGTAATACCTCTTCCTTAATGTCCTACCTGATGAAGTTGGTACCAATCTTCAGTATGGCTCAGATACAGCTATGCAAATCCAGAGCACTGTGCTCAATAGGAGGACAGTTTCCAAACACCTGTAACAGGTAAGCCTGAGTCTAAACAGATTAGAGCTCAGAAATTTACCTTTTACTTTAAGTTTCCTTCACCCCTCCTCCACAGACTGACCCCTGGACAGAAGTCAAAGCAACTTAACTTTGGAAGGATCCCGAGAGCATCACGACAGGGTCTATTCAGTCCATGCCACTAAGTTAGCTTCTGCCAAGATTTGTGTATAAGGAAATTCTCAGTCTCCCTTCTAACTCAACTATGGGAGTTTCAAATGGAAAGACAGTATAGCCTCATTACACATAATGGGAGTTGGAGAATGTGGAATGTCCTAGACCAAATCTCAATCTTTTCTTTGAAAAATGTATGCTACTTTAAAACACCAATTAGTGCCAGCAAGGAAAGGCAACACAATCTCCATTCCCTGTATGGGGAAAAATAAAGACTCCCCCAGATGTAGTGGTTTTTCACTTAACACCGAGATGCTTTCAGTATCATCTTGCAATTGGTGTCTGAAAATCATACCTTTTAGGAAACATGAAACTGAATGGGTGCTTTGGAGGAACCAATAAGGATGTAGGAGTTTTCCCTGACGTGGATGTTACAAGCACCATATTCTACCTGCAAGACCATCTTCTCCCATCAAATGTAGCTCAGCACCATGAATAAGCAGCTCCTCTCTCTCAGTTGGGACAGACTCCCTGGGCTCATAGTGTGCTTATCACTAAGGAGCAGAGAGATTCAATTCCACTGGAGACTCACACTTTACTGACAGTAAAGCTAATGGGAATGGGACTGAGTAAAGCAGATGGGAATGAGACTTCTTAGATCTGGCTAGAGAGGATTCCTGCCTCACAGTCAGCAGAGTGTCCCAGAAAAGTAGAATGCTTATCACCATGCACCAGGAAACCAAGCCTACCATGGTTGGATAAGGATTTTCTCCCAAGGGACCCATCCTCCAGGACATCAGAAACCCATTCCCCAGAAAAAAAAACCACCAAGCACAACTAGAGAAGGATTAATCTGGGAAGGCACAAGTACAGCACATACCCTACCTAAAGACACACACGTAATTACCTCACAGGATATAGTGAGGCCCAAGCAGGGTGGTACTGTGACCACTGGTACAGTTAGAGCACTGCTTCATGTCTCCAGGGCCTGGCTACCTGGAACGGACAGCAGTGCCCTCAGCCTGTATCAAAACTATCAAGAAACAATCTTCAGAGGCACCTGGGTGCAACTTTCTTACTTTCAGTCCTGTACTTCCTACATATACTCCCAGGAGATACAGCTGGCACATGGCAAAGATCACCCATTATTTAGCAAAATCTATTTGCTAACAGGCTGGAGATCTGATCCATGTTTTTGAGCTCTTACTCTAATATGCATTTTCAGACAGTAACCAAAGCCAATGAAAAATGGAATCCACAGATCAAAAAAGGCCACCATGTGTAAGTACTACCACATTATGATAAAGACTCTTTATCAATGAATACATTTTACTATGAGATCAACTTCCAGTGACTGAAAAGCCAGATATTTGAGCTCAGGGGGTATGAGCCTTAGGTAAAGGCCTGAATGTCATGGCCTGTGGTAATTCTTGCCATGTAGTCAAGGTCCAGTGAGTGTGTCCAGGAAGAAGTTGGAGCTAAACCCCCATCTAGGACATCAAAAGTTAATGCTTCCACCTAAAGCTTCACAAATACTTATGGATGGACAACACCTCTCAGACAATAGGAGTATTAGGCAAGTGTTCTCAGATGACCTACATAATCTACAGCAGGGCTGTCAGGATAGAATCCTGCTCCAAAAGGAGACCCCTGTAGGCAGAGTCTGTCAAAATAGTTGTGGAAGCAGAAGAAAGGGAGAAGAGCAGAGTGAATAAGAAGTTTGAGGAATAGGACAAAAGGAGACATGATGAAAACTTAGAATCATAGCAAATATGACATTTTAGTCTCCTCTGTCTGGGCCATCCTAGAACCTTCTCTCAGACCTGGCTGTTTTTACTCTAATTTTGAGCCACTTCCCATTCCAAATGTGTAACTGGTTTCTGAGGCCTGTAAAACTTAGAGCACATGAGTGTGGGGGGTCTGGACAGACCTACTAACAACCCACTAAGAGTGTAACAACATTTCAACTGGTTTTAAAGGTTAACTCGCTTCAAGCTTAGGCACTCTGCTTGCATACATAAGCCCCTTATAGTTTGTAGAGCTTTGAGATTTTGTAGACCACTGGCCTTGAACAAAGGCATCAGACTTTCCCAGAAAATAAGGCCTGATCGCATTTGAAAAACACTGCCATGGATGCCAGTAACTCCGTTCAGGGTCATGTCAACAAATGATTAACTACTGAGCACTGTCTTCTCCTGCACATAGCCCCCTCACCATTTCCCATGCCTGCTCCTTTAAAAACATGCAGCTTCACCTGGAGGGACAAGATGGTCTTTGGGATGTTAGTCTGCCATTTTTCTAGGTTGCTGGCTTCCAGAATAAAGCAACCTTTCCTTTCGCCCCACCATGTCTCTTGAGTATGAATTTAAGTGGCAAACAGCCAAACCTCAGTTCAGAACCTGTCCTCTGTCCAGTAATAACAGGTCCTTGATATGTAGGTTGCAGACTCCTAAATCCAGGACCATCTTCCCCCTTCAAATGTAGCTAGGGCGCATGAAATCTATAGTAGCTCTTTGCTCAGATGTCCCAGAGTCCACTGGACACCTTAGAATATGCACCACACTATAGCCACAATTTACTGGCCATTCCTAGAGATAGTAATTCATAGACTCAAGGAGGATATTGGAAAAAAGAAACTACTACCCTTTCAAGTACAGGATACTAAAGGGTCAGACATCATTCATCTAACATAGCTAGAAGCTAATTACCTGATACTACTAATGAGACATAAGCAGGGAAATCTTTATTCTGTTGACCCACAAGGAACTAATATGATCCTGTAAGAAAAGATATGGGGATATAGGTTCCTCAGATCTCTTCTTCCTCTTCTGTCTTATTACCTTCAGTCTTTATCAGGCAGTGCAGAGCAATTAATTACCTAAGAGCAGCCAAAGAATATTTCTATCTAGGAGAGGATACCACATACCTGTCATCAGATATAGAGAGAAAGGACATGCTCTCATTTCTACTTCAGTGTGGGATTGACGTGCTTTATAAAGAATGGAAATGCCTTCCCTTCCTCTGAGTGATTTCCAAGATGCATCATCCACCAATGTCTGAGGAACTGCCAGACAGGTTCAAGTGTGTGACCTTGTGGAACAACCTGCTCTTCACAAGACAAGCTGTAACTCAAGGAAGTCTGCATTCTGCTCAATCCAAAAGGAAAGAAACAGCACCAGAGACAAAACCCACAAGGCACTGATGGCTTTGTGGGAGCTGGGCAGTGACTATGTCAGAATCCCACATGGTGCTTCACCAGCAAAGCATTTGTAAGGATTCACTTGGCCCTTAGGATATCCATCCTGTGTTACCACGTTACAAAATGAACAGGCTACTTGAAGCCAATGTTACTGAAGTACCTTTTACATGTATAATGATGTATCAGATTCTCCTATCCCATGACCAGTTCCTAGACCCTGACCCCAGCTGCAAACAAGGACATCAACATCAGAACAAATGGTCTCATGAGGAATCTACCTGACTCTGAGGCATAGGAATAGTCCTCATTTTTGGTATCTCCCTGTTTATGTCGCTTGAAGTACAACTGTTTTCTTTTAGAGGAGGTTGTACAGGGAAGCGCAGAAAGAGGCGGCCCAAATATAAATCCACTGGAGAATGAATACCACATCTCTCATCCCTCCTTGCTGATTTTTTTTTAACTTCTAAATATAGGCCACCTAATACTTCAGGCAAGTTTCTCTGTCAAGTATATTTTGGTAGGAGATTACTTAAGAGGAAATAGGTCTCTTAAGAATGTCTTTTGTAAAATGTAACATTCTCTGTCTTATTTTGACTCAAATTTGGAGGTGCGAATGGGTGAGGACCATCATAAGCCATCTCTTATAGGGAAGACTTCTGGAAACAATCAGTTTGTCATGGTCCAACCTAGACTTAAACAAAATTCTCCCCTATTTGCAGAGATCTTCATGCAACACCAGTAACAATGCAAAGATCAGGTCAGTAACAGGCCTGTAATTGGACTTAAAGAGCAACTACATCAGTTGCAAAGGACTGGGTATGGTATCACTAGTGCTAACTTCTCATATGAGTGAGTTCCATGTAATGTCCTTGGGAGGATGGGAAAAGAGTAGAAACTGACAAAGGAATTCTAAGCACAGCCAACCACAAGGGACTAAACTCTTCCCATTTCGAGGAGGATCCTATAGGACAATGGTGCTGTCACCAAGGTATTTTGAATAAAGAGCAGATAGGGTGAAAATGGACAAGGAAGGGGAAAAATGATTATGTCTCTAATGTAGGAATTCACCATGGGATTCTTCACCTAGAGAACTTGCCAACATGTGTGGGGCTTCCAGTTCTTGTTAGGACCTCCATTTTCTGAGACTAAGGTTAAATTGTGCAACCCTACACCTTCCCCCATGGAAGAGGAGATCAGCATTGTAATAGCTTTTTCCAATGTTCCACCTGATGGAGTTGGCATTCACTTTCAGTATGGCTCAGATACAGCTATGCAAATCCTTGCAAAAGACTCAACAGAATGACACTTCTAAGCAACCTTAATGGGTAGACTTGGTTTGAAACTGATCAGAGCTCAGGGATTTGCATTTCCCTGTAAGAAAAAATGTTTCCCTCTTTTCCTCATTGCCCACATTTTTGTTTTTCCTTGGAGTGCCTCCTCACATTTGTTAATCACAGACAGCCTCAAGGTATTTAAGTAGCAAACCAGCTTTTCCTAGATCTCACCATATCCCAAGTTGAGCATGGAAACAACCCAAGTCAATACAGCTTAAGAATCCCTGGTCCCCCTGTTTAGCTCTTTTAGTACTCATGTAGGTTATCATCTACTAGAAGAGTGTTGTCCAAAGGCCAGGAGATTACAGAACTAAGTATCCCAAGGACAGCCACAGAAAATTTCTCTGCTTTATACTCTCATGTCTCCTTTACCCCCTTACCAGAAATCAGTGCTAGTTCCATTAAGACATGTATTTTAGCTAAAATCAACACAAGAAACAACAGGTGTTGGTGAGGATACAAAGAAAGGGAATCCTTTTACACTGTTGGGAATGCAAACTGCTACAGCCACTATGGAAAACAGTATGGAGGTTCCTCATAAAGTTAATAGTTAAAAATAGAACTACTCTATGATTTAGCAATTGCTCTACTGGGTATTTACAAAAAAAATTACAAGAACACTAAATCAAAGGGATACATACACCCCAATTTTATACAGCAGCATTGTCTAAAATAGCCTAATTATGGAGACACCTGGCTGGTACAGTTAAACATCTGACTCTTGATTTCTGCTCATCATGATCTCACAGGTTCATGGGATTGAGCCCAGCATCAGGCTCCATGCTTATAGCAAGGGGCTTGCTTGGAGTTCTCTAAATGAACTTAAAGTGTTTTTAATAAAATAAAATAGCCTAGTTATGGAAACGGCCCAAGTGTTCCATCAACTGATGAATTGGTAAAGATGTGGTATGTACACACACATGCACAAATATTACTCAGTCATAAAAAAAATGAAACCTTGCCATTTGCAACTTGGATGGAGCCGGAGTGTTATGGTATTCGTCTTTCTTTATGTTGCTTAGCATAGGATTTCATTCATGTGGAATTGGAGAAACAAATGAGCAAAGGAGGGAAAGAGTCAAACTAAGACACAGGCTCTTAACTATAGAGAACAAATGGATGATTACTGGAGGGGAGGTAGGTAGGGACGGATTAAATAGGTGATGAGGATTAAGGAGTATACCAGTTATAATGAGTACTGGGTGTTGTATAAAAGTGTTGAGTCACTATATTGTACACTTGAAACCAGTTACACTATGTTACCTGGAATTTAAGTAAAAACTTAAAATTTTTTGAATCAAGTATCAAATATCCAGGATTCCTATAATAGAAACTAGATACAGAGAGCCCTTGAAAAACATGGCTTTGAACTTCATGGGTTGTCAGATATATTGGAAAATATGAGATTTTAATGGAAAATTTGAGAAGTGCAACAATTTGAAAAAAAAACTACATAGCCTTGAAATATCAAAAAATTAAGAAAGTTACCTATCTCATGAATGAATGGATACTATTTTATCATAGGCTGCCAGGATACACAAAAGTTATAAAGTTAATCACATGCACAAACAGACCATATCTGGCACTGCAGCTGAAATGTAAACCTGAAGATGCAGTATTAAATCACACTGTATAAAAATAACTTTAGTCGATACTGTACTCATGTAATAATTTTGTGGTCATCTATTGCTACTGCAGTGAGCACAAGTGTCCCAAGTATCTAAACATGCCATGTGGTGATGGTAATCATCTCTGCATGATCAGTTGGTCTCTCCAGTAAATTGGCATGGCAGTAATGTGATCTTTTGTGCATCTCCTATTTTTCATCATGTTTAGTGCCACACCATAAACCTGGAGTAACACACCAGGTAACCCATACAAAGTGATACTAGTGATGCTGGAAGTGATCCCAAGCAGCAGAGAAACTTCAGGACATTACAAGAAAAAGTTGAATTGCTTTAGCTGTCCTGTAGATTAAGGTTATACAACAGGCGTGGAAACCTTCAGCTTTTTGCCAACGCCTTTTTATCTTGTAGTAAAAATACAACTTTTTATAGGTACAGGATGGCTAGAAGAAAAGCATACTATAGACTCCAAGATGACTCAAGAAAAAGTTATTACAGGACAACTTAAGCTAAAGGAAGGTGAAGGACCTAAAGCTGGAGAATTTAAGGTCAACAAGGGATGGTGTGATAAGTTCAGGAAGAGGTTTAGCTTAAGAAATGTCAATGTAACAGGAGAAGCAGCTTCTGCTCACGAAGAGGTAGTTCCCAGAAGCCATCAAGAAAGTCGAAGAAAGGATATCTGCCTGAATTGGTTTTTAAATACAGACAAAAGTGCCCTATTCTGGGGGGGGGGGGGGGGGGAAGGAATGCCCCAAAGGCCATTAGCAAAGAAGAAAAGCGAGCACCAGCATTGAAGACCGAAGAGGTTAGGCTAACTGTTTTCTGCAAATGTAGTCAGGTTTCTGTTCAGGATTGCCCTTATCTATAAAGCCAAAAACACCTGAGCCCTGAGGGAAGTGATAAACACCAGCTGCCAGTCTTCTGGTTGTATAACAAGGCCTGCACGACCAGAACACTTTTTTCTGCACTGGTTCCATTGATGCTTTGTCCCTAAAATCAGGAAGTACCTTGCCAGTAAGGGACTGCCTTTTAAAGTTCTTTTGATAATGCCCCTGGCCACCCAGAACCCCAGGAGTTCAACACCAAAAGCACTGAATTATTCTACTTGCCCCAAACCTGTCTCTAAGCCGCTTGATCAGGGGGTCATGAGTACCATGAAAGTTAATGAGCCTTCTAAACATAGTACTGTATGGAAAATATTGTCAATGTTATGGAAGAGAACCCCAGTACAGAGATCATAGAAGTCTGGAAGGACTTTTTCCAGATTAAAGATGCTAATGTTACAGAAAAAGCCAAGAAAGCTGTCAGGCTTCCAACAAATTCCTACTGGGGAAAACTGTCCAGATATCGTGTAAGACTTCACAGTATTTATGCCAGAGCCAATCAAAAAAGTCATGATAGATTGTGGATATGCCAAAAAAAAGTGGGGGTAAAGGATTCTAAGATATAAACCTTGGAGGAATTTAAGAGCTAATAGACACCAAACCACAGGAATTAGGTTACTTGATGGAGGGGAGTGCTTCCAAACCATTAGCAGACAGTAAGAAAACCTAGAAGCTGTGCCAGAAAACAGACATTGGATAATCTGGCAGAAGGGCTGTGATTATTCAAAGCTGCTTTTGGCTTGTTATGGCACAGACAAAAAGGCCACCAGCCCAACTGGACAGTCATGAACTAAGAACAGTGCATGAAAACTTTCACCTAAGCACAGTGCTCACCTTATGTAGATGCATTACCTATAGGGACCAGAGTAACAGATATATGTGCCATTCCTGGGGATATCACTATACACTGAGTGTGGTGGCAAGAGAGCCATTCAGATCTGACTACACGAACTCCCTCCTCATCCACCAGAGGATTTAAGTTCAGGTTCCCTCTATGGTCTTTGACATGTGATTTCAACACATGTGGACCCACATTCTCAGAGTAAGCACAAGTGGAAAAGAAACCCCACAGATCAGAAGGACTGTCACCTGAGTGCTCCACCCTTTAAGATATTACATTTAGTACCAAAAGGAAAACCATTGGAAGGAGGATCTCAAGACAGTGTGATGAAGACCAGAGATCTGAGATTCCAGGTGTGCCAGCCTTGGAGGGAATACACTGCCCATGCAATCAACATCCTTTGGACTTGCCTGGGCATTAGTCAGAGTCTCGGCATCCAGAAGAAATCCCACTCAGCCAATCTCAGTACTCTGGATGGGAAAGACCCCTGTACTGACATAGGAGAATTAGGCAGACAAAGGACATCCCAGGCTGTTCCATGGGGGATTGGCAGGATGAGGATCACACAAAACCTTCACAGACACGCGTAGGAAAGTCCACCACAAATAGCCTTGGGAGCCTTCACTTTGTCCCATCAGCATGGTGTATAAGCCTCTGTGACCCAGGGTTAAAGACTGCAATGAAGGCAGCAGGACAAGCATTTCCAACACACCTCACCCATGCTTCTGAATCAGTCCTTGGGGTTTCAAATGAGACGACCATCCCTCTCAGCCCAGGCTTCATTAGAATTTACGGGGCTAAGATGAGATGGTATTTAAGCCCTTCCCTCCACAGAAAGACCATAAATTTTCTTCAACACTTCTTAGAAGCTCTAGGATAAGAATCCTTTACCAAACTAAAAGGTACCAATTTTAGATATTCTTCCAGAAGTGATAATATAATGATTTGCATTCTACTAGGGAAGCAGTAATTGGTATTAAAATAATCACACATGAATGGTAACAAACTTCAGCAACCAATCCATTGTGATATGGGAAATATTTTTTAATGTTTTAGTTGACAGAGAGACAGACAGAGAGAAAGCAGGGGAGGGGCAGAGAAAGACAGAATCCAAAGCAAGCTCCAGGCTCTGAGCTGATAGCAGAGCCTGATGCAGGGCTTGAACTCATGAACGATGAGATCATGACCTGAGCCAAAGTCAGATACTTAACCAACTGAGCCACCCAGGTGCCCCAGGAGGAAAAAATATTTACATTTCTCCCAGATTATTTCTTGAAAACCTTATTACATTCAAGTCAAATTATAGAAATTTGTGATGGAAATAAATGATATTTGAAGACAAAGCAAAGCCACCCACAGAACCCAATGAAAGCAAATGAATCTCTAATAATCAGAATTCTGAGGTACTTGATTCTGGTAAACATTACTGGGAGGCAAGACACACTCAAATCTCAATGAGATAAGGAGTCTAAGGAAATTCTTCTTGGGAGAGGAAAAGAGACGCCATCACAATATGGAGGTTATAGACCTCAGCTATGGAATCGGAATAGCCTTGCTGCAGGCAGACTCGTGTACCTTTCCTACTGAAAGGAAAACCTAGGAAGACTAAGACCATGTCCTCCTAAAACAGTCACCAATTTTCAAACTCTGAAGAAAATTGTTGAGCATGTGAAAAATAGATCCATGGAGGTGTTGGCAGTAGTGAATGAGTCTTTATTCAAAGCACATGGAAAAATCCTTTAACCAAGGATTCCTGTGTCAGATTTGAAGTCTTACAGGAGGTATCTGACCATCAAGAGGAGAGGGAAGACTTGAGGCAGAATTTATGGGAGTGGGATTTTTATGACCCTTGCTTGGCCCTGAGTGACCAAAGAAATGCAGAGGTCATTCTCTCAAAAAAGAATATTTACATTTTTGCTTACCTCCCCCACTTCTCCAGAGGCCTCTACAAGGCAGAAGGTGGTTCAGAAGACCTCCCAGCATTTCTACCTAAGTTCCCTCCAGGGGACTAGGCAGGTGACTTAAGCACCTATGGACCTGCCTACTCTTGGGCAGCTCATTTTCACATTCTGAGGTTAGGATAGAAACTTCATAAGGAGTAACGAATGTAAGTGAGAAGTCCCAACGTATTTCATACTGCAGGAAATCTTGACCAGCATCTCTAAGCTAATTGAGAAAGATGGTACTTTGTATATTCAGATAATACAACTAAGAAATCAGGGTAATTTATCAAAGAGAAAGAAAGTACACTTCAGGATCAATGTCTATGTGATTCTACTGTGATGACTGAAAAAGAGTAACAGGAATATCCAGTGTCGAGTTCTGGATCTAGCCACTCCTGAAACGTGACTAACCATGGGAAGATTGGAAAACATACATCACTTTCACCTAAAGAGAGTCACAGGGTAAGGCTTTCAGGTAGAATTCCATGACACACACCATTTACTTCCAGGAAAGGCAACACAGAGGTGGGGGTAGGGGAGTACACTGCCCAATTAGAAAAGGTTACAAGTGGCAAATAGTACCTACTTGAGTATTGTCTGGAGGCCAGGAGACTACAGAAGTATCACAAGAACAACTTACACAGAAAATGTTTCTGCTCTACATTCCCTCATGGGGTAGCTTTCTCCCACCATGTTTAAGATTAAATTTAAGATTAAATTTTAGATAACAGTGTTCTAATTGTGAATGAAATAGAAAGCAATGATTCCCTGGAAAGGAAGCAAAACCACCCCTATAGAATCCAGAGACAGCAAATTAATCTCTATTAGGATTCTAAAGGTACTTAATTCTGGCAGACATTACTGGGAGGCAAAGATGGGAACAAGGCTAAGGGGGTGAGGGATGTACAAGGTATCTGTTCTTAGAAGAGAGAACAAGATATCACAAGAAGATTAGAGGTCAGAGATCTTGGCTATGGAATCAAATAGTTTTGCTGCTGTAGGACAGACGAAAGGAAATTTCCTAGTGAAAGGAAGATTTAGGAGTACTTCAATTCTTCTGGAATCTGGACATTTCTGCAGCAGCTGGATTCTCCTATGACACATCCTTTAGATCTTTTTGGCATGGTAGGGATGGTTCCCCACCCCCCAATATTTTGAGAGCACATATGCAAGTGAGGAGAGGGGAAAAGAGTGGATAGAGAATCCCAAGCAGGCTCCTTGCTGTGAGCATGGAGCCCAACGTGAGGCTCGACTCCATGAACCAAGAAATGATGATTAGAGCTTAAATAGAGTAGGACACTTAACGGAGCCACCCAGACACCCCAACAGGGAGGTATTTTAGTTGAAAGAAGACACTACCTAAAACCAGAGAATCTCAGGAAATAGGACAGAGTTCTAAGAATAGACCTTTACTTCAGCCCTCTTTGGGCAGTTGATGCATAATCAGACTCAGGATCAGGCACCACACCACAGGGAAGCTCAGACAGGGAGGCCCACACAGAAGTCCACTGGGGAATAAGCCAACACAGCCCTGTCATACCTCTTTATAGACATGCCTATTTGTTAAATGTGTCCCTCTAGGCTAGTCTGCTAGGATTTCAGGTTAAAGAATATGTCCCTCATTTCTTCTTCCTGGGTGATTGTTGTATGAAAGTAAAAGATGTCTTCACAAGAAGAGAGGTGGAGGGAGTGTGTCCACAGCCATTATAAGCTGCACCTGACCAGGAAGAATTTCAGAAAATATACTTTACAAACTTAGAATTTTGTGTGGGAAGTCATTTGTGGGGGTCATATCAATAATAGAGTACAGATAAAGTGTCACCAGAGGTGTGAGTGTGTAACCACATCAAAATGGACAGTAAAACATATGGTGTATCCCTAGTGCTAATTTCTTGCTATAGGAGAGCTGAAGTCTGTGTGAAGTCCTCAAACAATCTAAGATGGGGAGAAAAGGAGACCACTTTGAAGTCACATTGGAGTAATGTTCTGAAAATGGTTGTAATGGAAGGTAACCACATCAGATATACTTTTATAGAGTATCACCTCTACTTGATGACACATATCAGGTAATGTACACAGTTAAATACTGAGAGCCTACCTGTGGACCGATGGATTATCTAGGACCAGCTGATATCATCTTCCTTACCTATGCCAAGAGAATTTACTTTCTATCCTGAGTGCTTCAAAATACAATCAATCTCCATAGAACCAAGGAACAGATTCTGAAGGTCTGATGTCATAATCCTTATACAGGAGAGTCTCAGAATAGGCAGAGCATACTGATGTACTGAGCCAACAAAGTCAGCAGGGAGAACAGTCTTCAAGTTGACCCTGGGGTCCTCTGTAAATGAAGTCAGGGGAATACAGGATCCTCCTTGAGTTAGCTACCTCCAGTCTTCTCCTGGATCAGGGAGCACAGGACATATTAACTCAAAGAGGCCAAAGCAGAAATCCACCTGGGGAACAAACCATCACTGATCTCTGTCATCAGATCTAAGGTAGATGCACATATCCCTCATTTTTCACTTCAGTGGAAGACTGAAGATTATTGTTCTTATGTAAAGAAAGGAATTGGTGTCTTTACAAGTATTTAAAGAAATCCTGTCTTCTACAAAAAGGCAATTTATTCTCTCCTCACCTGTATTACATTCTTGCAAAATGGGAAGAAGGGGAGTGCCAGGAGGTCTCTGACCAAAGAAGAAGTATAACAAACTACCCACCAGGATCTAAAAGCATAAATTTCACCATATGCTATCCCTTGGAGTCCCCTAATGAGACAACAGTGATGTCATCTGGGAACTTTCAACAAAGAACAGATAGAAAATAGTTAAGAGCAGCTACATTAGCACAAGAAAAAAAGTCATCAGTAGTGCTAACTTGCCATCCTATGAGTGGTTGAGGTCCCAATGAAGAGCTCCTTCAACAACCTAGGGAAAACTCCAGTCTCTTGAGGTTTTACTTTGAGAAGGGCTATAGCAGAATGTAACACCCCCCCCCCCCCCGCAAGTGGCACACCTAATTATCTGGTGTCCAACAGCCAATGGCACGTGTCAGCAAATAGAGGTTACATTATGATGCTACTAAAACCAGTAACCAAAGGGCTAATGGCACTAGTAAGTACAGCTGCAACATTTCACCCAAACTTTTGTTTGCTTTTAAATATTCCTGACTCTCCTTGGGCAGAATTTGAGGCCTGCTCTCCCATCTCATTGGCTGCCTTGAACAAACATTTCTCTTGCTGCCCACTCCAGTGATTGTCAGCCTAGCATGCAGCAGAGCCATAGCTAGTTTCAGTTACACTACCTATGGGCCCATGGGATTGAACAGGCCAGAAGAACATCCTTTTATTGTTCAGAACAGACCTTAAGCACATCAATCTCCTGATGCCCACTGACAAGAAGATCAAGACCAGCATTGTTAAGTCTAACAGGTCTCCTCACAATGAACTCCCCCAATTAAGATGATCGAGGCTTTTTGGGGAGAACAACTTTACAACTCCTGACTCTTTCCATCTTTAAGTGATGTACAATCTGTTGTGTGCCCCTTACAGCTGGGTTTTCCCTGTAACAACTAACAGACCTTTTTATCAGGTACTGAACATCAGTCACCGGGGTGTGAGCATCTTAAGGACCCCACCCCCCAGGGCTGTGTGTTAGGGACATGAGGGCAATGGGAACAAGCTTCTGTTCCCACATCTTCATGAAGGACCCAAAGCTTTTCACAACCACCTCAGCTTTGGACACTGAAACTGGAGTTCTCATCTTGACAGACTTCAGGGAGAAACATGGATGTGGTTACAACCTTCTAGTTAATTTTGACTTTAAGACTTTCTTCTAGCTATACAAGAAAGGACTAACTTGACATCCTGAATATGACACAACATCAAGGTAACCAGTCACTAGCAGGACCAAGGAACAAGAGATAAGTGATGACAAAGATGAAATAGAGTGAAAGTAGTCGAATGTGCTCCCACCATCCTTAAATAAATGAGTGTCCAGCAAAGACTATATGCAAAAGAAAGCTGAAGCACCTTACTTTGAGCCAACATGTACTCCATTCGTTGGAGCTAGGACATGCCAAACTTCATAGCAACAGCCTATCATTGAAGATGCAGAACCAGCTCTGTTCTCTAAGGAAGAAGGAAAAGTTTGGAATATACACAAGGAAGCAATTATAAGCTCTGAAGTCGGTTTCCATAGGAACAAGACAATGTGAATTTTCCCCTTAGCAAAACTATCAAGGCTGAATTGATCTGGCCCCCTCCTTCAGGATGGTCATGACAGAGAACCCCAGACTCAAAATGAGTCTATCCCTGAGGACCAAGTAGACCCTCAGTCCACTGGGTGAGTTCTCACCCACTTTTCTACCAGAATAAGATATAGGAGTCCTCAGAGCCCACAGCCTGCCCAGTGAGGTCCTGGCTTCACAGATGCTCGCTGATCAGCAGAGCTGCCAGGACAAACCAAACCCTTTACGCTGACAACACCAAGATTGTGGAACAGGGGAAAGCCCTAGAACTGTTCATTTCCTTATTATAGCATCCCTCAGGACTTCTGGTCCAAGCTTCATAGGAAAATATTTCCAGGAATAATCCAGAAATGAACTAGAGCCCAGAAGACATGACCAGCAGCAATCTTTCCTGTTAAGAACAGGCCTCCCATCAGTTTGGGGTAAAAGGTCAGTTATTCCCAGAAGTGTGACACTGTGTGACTATGATGGTTACAGAATTCTGTTTGTGTCTCCCAGATGGGTTCTGCATGCTCAGAGGAGGTACAAAGTTGCCCATGAATACTGTCCCCCACCTCTCTAGAAATTTATATTGCTATTGATCATACCAAAGGCATTCAGAAGAACCACAGGTGGCATCCATGTCCAATTTTCTAGTATTTAGGTCTCTGGTTCCTCCCAGGGAAAGTGAACGAACAGCCCCTAAAACCACATCATCTGAGAATACCCAGGCACTGTACCTTTTTAATTTTTTTAAATGTTTTTTAGAACCTGTACCAGAAACAGGGAGTCTTGTCTAAAGCAAAGCTTGAGCATTACATTTTTTCATCTTCTGACATCAATCCCGGAAACAGGCTTTCCCGAGAAGTATCATAAAACAAACCCAGAAAGGTGGTCAGATCTTCCAGGTTTTAGGAACAGTAGCTTCCTCGACAGAACCAATGACTCATGCTTCCTAGAGTCTGAAACCTAGCAGGGTAACATTGACGGCTTGAAAGGGATTCCTAATTCCAGGCCATGTCTTCAGATAGAGTCCTAGATGCCCAGAGCAGAAAGTACTGCTGTTGACCAAGAGGAGCACTGTCCTCAGACTGAAACAATTATGTTGCTGGTGGTGTCAAACACTCACCTTAACGGGCATCTGGCTGCAACCTTCCCACATTCAAACTGCACTTCCTATTGTACTTTCCAGCAGGCACACCTTAATGACACTTCACCAGTCTAAGAACATCCATCAGCTTAGCGCATAGATTTACATCAAACCCATAGTCAACACTCTGGACATTCCCTATGTAAGTTAGCTAAAATCTCTTTTAGAGCATCGGGAAAATAAAAAGCCTCACTGGACCATCTCAAATTCTTTTCAATGAAGATGATGCACAAGGTCATTTAAACAAAGTGTCAGAGGAGGTAAAGGGATTCCTGGACTGTGGCCCTTAGGCCCTTAGACTCCTGGCAGGATGGGGATCATATACTCCCCAAAGACCTACATGGGAGAAACCAAAGCAAAATAGCCTGAAGTCTTCTCCTTGGCCAGTGTCTAGTACAAACTTATACTTCAGGTGAGACTCTGCATGGCACATAGCTAGCTTCCTTCTGATTCAGTCCTAGGAGTTCTAATGAGAGGTCAGCCTCCCAGGTCAGGTTTCACCAGAATTCAGGTGGTTGAAGATGATGAAATGTGGGAGAACAAGACTTAAACCCTCCCCTACACAAAAAGAGCTTAAATCACATACAAATGAGAATTCAACAGGTCTTGAAGCTCAGACAACAAACGTATCACTAAGTGATGACTTCACATGGTCTTCCCATCTAAACCATTACTAATATAGTGAAGCTGGTACTAATAAAATGCATTTATGTATTGAAATATTTACACAGGATCCTAAAACTAACATTCTATTCCCACATAGCAAAGATATTGCAGAATTCTTCTATTTTTCCTTGATATGTCCTATCATTTTTATGATCACTTAAAGAAATATTGAAAGACACATCTCTCAAAATATTACCTCAGTTTAAAGGAGACTTTGTTAGGACTAAAACTTGAGAATCACAGGAAAAGAAAAGACAAAAATCCCCTATGCCTGTGTGAGTACAACCTTGAGCCTGTTCTCCAGAATGGGGCTATTCTCAGGCTACCTTTGAGCCCCATTCCACTCCATCTGTGTGGCTGGCATCAGAAGACCATACACCTTGGGGCACATGAAAACAAGGGCTCTGGAGAGAATAGACGTACCCACTAACTTTTCCATGATCTAGAGGTTACAGAGGATCTTTCGACCAATCTTCTTTCAATTGTGGGTCAGGGCCATGAATGGAGGAATAGCTATTTGCCAAGAGGGCCTAGACCATTGAACACCTCTTAAAAAATGAAAGAATAAGAAAGCTCAAACATTCCTCTCCCTTTTGATCTGCCATTCCTAGAGGAGATCACTCTTGGCTTCAGTCAATAAGGAGGACAATAGAGAGTAGAGGCGACCTCCCGTTAAGGAGCATGATCCTTAAGTTCAGACATCATTTCTGCTGCTACTCTATAGCACAGCATGAAGAGACTGGACTAAAACTAAGTGCAACAGAGCAAAGGTCTTAATTCAAATAGACCCACAAGGAACTAAGAACCTACTAAGCAGAGGACTATCACTGATATCCTCAACCTTCACTCTCACCTGCAGTCTTCTGGATCACGTAGCACAGAGCACATTAGCCAAAGCAGAAATCAAAGAGCAACACACACACACACACACACACACACACACACACACACACACACCCCTTTCCTTCTTACAGACTTCCTAATGCTTGGATGCCTTACTCAAAGCTAGTCTACAGTGGTTTGGGAGTAAGGGATGTAACGCTCATTTCTGCTTCAGTTGGGGGATTTCTGTGAATGACTATGTAAAGACAGTATTGTGAAGAAAACAACCTGCTACAGAGAGACTATATTCTATTCCACTTTAAAATGATCCCAATTAGAGGAGGAGGATCATCAGAAGCCATCCCTGGCCAAAGAATTCTGGAAACAGTTTCTATGACTACCAACCTAGATCTCGACACAAAATTCTCCATAACTTACCTAGTGCAGGTTCTCCATGAGACAGGGGTATTGACACCAATGTTCTTCAGAGCAGAAGATCAGGTAGAGTGCAATCATAGGTAAGAGATGCATAAAGATGAAAATGACAAGCAAAAATGTGGTTATCACTAGTTTAAATCTGTTACTGCATGAGTGGTGGAGGAAGGGATGAGGTTCTCCTTGAACAATACAAGACGATAGGGAGAAATAGGAAACTAATCCGGTAGGAGGATACTTTGAGAACAGCTGTAGTGGAAATTAACTACATCGTATGTGATTTCCAGATAAGAGTGACCTCCACCTAATGCCATGTACAAGGTTTAAATCCTGAGATCCCATATGTGGGCCCATAGGATTCACTGGGACAAGTTGATATCATGTTACTGTTTTATACAGAACCTAGTCTCCTGGGTACCCAGGTTTGAGGTGCTCAGTGACTAAAAACCATTTAGTCCTGTTCTCTCAGCAGTTGACGGGCAGAAGCTCCCACACTCAACAGGTCTTTGATGAGGACTACGTGCTCTGGAGATTACTCAAACAAGTTCCTGTAACTTATACACAGAAAATGTGAGACAGGGTCTTCTAAACAGATTTTCCCCAATAACTGAAAGACCTCCTCATAGTCCTGTTGAATATCATTTGTGAGAGCTAAAGTGTTTCACGGATTCTCCCAGGGATATAGGTTAGTGATAACCTGTAGATACTGAGACTGAGTTTTCTGCTTCATCTTCCTGCTGAAGGACCTACAACCTTTTGCAGCCTTGTCAGTTTTGGGCAGACAGGATTTCTTCCACTCACAAATATACATCACCAAGCAAGTGTAGGTATTTACAACCTTCCAGTTAATTTTGACTCTAGGCTTTCTATACCCTACATAACAGAACTAATTTTCCATCCTGAATGTAACATCAAGGTCCAGTGGTCACCAGGAATAGGATCAAGGAACAAGAGACAAATGATAACAAGATGAATAGCTATGTGAAAGTACTCTAAACAAACTTGATTCTTTGTCTGGGAAACCATTTCTCCTTTTATCCTGAATGACAGCCTTGCTGGATGGATTATTCTGGCTGCAGACTTTTCCCCATTCAGCACATTGAATATATCATGGCACTCCCTTCTGGCTTGCCAACTTTCTGTGGAGAAGTTTGCTAGCCTTATGAGTCTTCCCTTGTAAGTTAGGGACTTCTCCTTTGTCTTGCTTTTAGGATTTTTTTCTTTACTACTTATTTTGCAAATTTAATTACAATAGGTCTTGGTGTTTGGCTTGCTTTTGGGGATTTTGATGGGAATTCTCTGTCTCCTGGATTTGGAGGATTGTTTCCTTCCCCAGGTTAGTGAAGTTTCAACTACTATTTCCTCAAATAAACCTTCTGTCCCTTTTTCTCTTCTGGAACCTCCTATGATATGAATGCTATCTTTAATGGAGTTCTTGAGCTAACTCTATTTTCATGATCCATTCTTTTGTTCGGCTTATTTTCCATAATTTTATCTTCTATATCACTTATTCCTCTGCTTTTTCCATCCTGCTAGTCATGACATCCAGTTGGTTTCAAATCTTATTGCATTTTTTATTTCCTCATGTTTACTCTTTTCTCTACAGTGAGGGTCTCTCAGGTTTTATATGCTTTTCTCAAGCCCAGAGAGTGTCCTTAGGATGGTTGCTTTAAATTCTCTATCAGGCATTTTATGGATATCTGTTTCAATTAGATTCCTGACCATGAACTTAGGTTATTTTGGGACAAATTCCTCCATCTTGGCATTTTGTCTACCTCCATTCTTGAATGTGTAATGTTACCTGCTAACAAAGACAATATGCAAAACTGAAGTGCCTTGCTAGGAATCAAGGGCTCCATTAGGTGGAACTATAACATGCCAAGATTTTTGATCACAAAAGTCCACCATTTAAGGTTCAAACTTCTAGCTCTGTTCTCTAAGGCATGAGGAAGAATTACAAGTACATACCAGGAGGCAATTACAAGCTCAGAAATATGTTTCCAAAGAGTTCATAAGCAACTTGAACTCCCTCAGCAAAATTACCTAGACTAAATTGATCTGGTTCCATATATAGGGGGGAGTCATGACACAGGACACTTTAGACTAGAAGTAGTCTCATCCCTGAGGACCAAGTAGACTAAAGTCCAGTGGTTGAATGCTCACCAACTTTACTAAAGCCAGAGGAATTAAGATGCAGGAGTCTTCAGACTCAGACATCCAGTGAGGTCCCTGCTTTGCACAAGCTGGTTGGGCAGCAGGGATGCCAAGAGAAGCAAACTATCTGCCCTGCACACTAGCAAAACAAGTTCTTTGTGAAAAACAGCCTCTTATGAAAATTACAGCTCTAGTATTATCTGCCTCTTATTACAGCCATACTCTCGGCCATTCTCCACAGAAAATCATTGCCAAGACTAAACTAGAAATGGCTAATGCCCAGATGGCATGACCAACAGCTTCCTCTCCCACCCAGAAAGTCTCTCCTCAATCAGATTTTTGGGCCAAAAGTCGAGTAATTCCCATCATTGTGACCCTGTGGGACTTTAGTGGTTCCCTAATTTCTATCCATGTCTCACAGATGCACATTGTCTTCCCAGAAAAGCAATAATGATGCCGATGATGAGCACTGTCCCACTTCTGCCTTCTACATTCATATGCTATTGGTGCCAAAGAAATTCAGAGAACAGCAACAGAGGGCATCCAGCTCCAACCTTCTAGCCTTTAGGTCTTTGCTTCTCTTGGAGAAGTTCCAATAAACAGTATCTGAGATTTCATTTTCAGAGGACACTCAGGTACCACAGAGTTTCACATTTAACCCAAGTGGACATCACCTCAGCCGAATACCAAAAAGTAGTAGTATTTATCAATAGAACCTTTCTGCCAAGATATATGCTCAGGTAGGGGCCACCACAAGCACTCACAGCACAAGGTAGCAAGTACCTAAAGGGCATCAATTTAAGAGATCTTAACCTATTCTCCATGAAGAGGTTAAAATCAAGAAATTGAGATAGAGCCACAATCCTCAAAGAGATATTAGCCAGAGAATATTAAGTCATAAAGCAGATGGAAATATTTAGTCAATGGGGCACCTGGGTAGTTCAGTCGGTTAAGCATCCGACTTCTGCTCAGGTCATGATCTCACCACTTTTGAGTTAAAGCCCTGCATCGGGCTCTGTGCTAACACCTCAGAGCCTGGAGCCTGCTTCAGATTCTGTGCCTGTCTCTCTGCCCACACTGTCTCAAAAATAAATAAAAATTTGTAAAAAAGAAATATTCAGCCAATACCCTATAGAAAGACATGGATAAATGACAGAATAAGTGTGGCTGAAGATCATTTGAAGGAACTCTGTTCAAAGCATCAGGAAAAGTAAAGGCTAAAATGTACAAGACAGTGTTTTCACTTCAATCACTAGACACCTGTCAGGACATACCCAGAGTACAAGGTAGAGGACAGTATAGATTTTCAGGCATTTGAAATTAGTGTCCCATCCATGGAAGACAGTTAGTTCATCTATGGCTCATGTTGTACTGAGACAAGTTATCTGAATTCTGAAGACTTTAAGTACAAGTCACAGGAGGTTACTTCTCTATATCCTATGTCTAGAAAATAATCTATTTCTATCAGAAGATATCATTGTTATACAAGGAAATAGGTTTTTATTTTGATTTAGAAGGACAGACAGAGTTTAAAACAATAGCACATTCAAAATAGTTAGCTTTGTGAGAACTAAAAAAGAGACCTGGAAAATCCAGTGTTGAATTCCTGATTCTAGTCAAACTTGATTGATGCCAAATCACTCAGAATCAGGAAAACCTGTATGGAACTGAACAAAGATACATAGATCAGTAGAACAGAGCCCAGAAACACACCCAAAATTATATGGTCAGTCTATGACAAAGAAGGCAAGAATATACAATAAGGGAAAGACCACCTATTCAATAAAAGGAACCCTTGTACACAGTTGGTGGGAATGCAAACTGGTGCAGCCACTCTGGAAAACAGTATGGAGATCTCCCAAGAAGTTAAGTAGAACTATCCTACAATCCAGCAATTGAAATAGTAGGTATTTACCCAAAGAAAAGGAAAACATTAACTCAAGATATATGCACCCTTATGTTTACTGCAGCATTATTTACAATAGCTAAGGTATGGAAGCAACCTAAGTGTCCATCCATAGATTGATAAACAGGTGGTATATATATGTATATACACCCATATATGCACACACAATGGAATATTCATCATAAAAAAGAATGAAATCTTGTCATTTGCAACATGGATAGTACTAGAGAGTATAATACTAAGTGAAGTCAGAGAAAGACAAATACCATAGGATTTCACTATGTGGAATTTAACAAATGAACAGTGGAAAAAAGATACCAAAAAGCCCAGACTTTTAAATACAAAGTACAAAGTTGTGGTTGCAAGAAGGGATGTAAGTGGACAGAAATAAAGGGGATTTAGAATACACTTGTCTGGGCATCTGGGTGGTTCAGTCGATTAAGCATCTGACTTAGGCTCAGGTCACGATCTCACAGTTTGTGGGTTTGAGTCCCGCTTTGGGCTCTGTGCTGACAGCTCAGACTGGAGCCCACTTCCAAATCTGTGTCTCACCTCTCTCTCTGCCCCTCCCCCGCTCACACTCTCTCCCCTTCAAAAAAAAAAAAAAAAAAAGAAAAACTTAAAAGAACACACTGGTCTTGAGCACTAAGAAACAGATTTTGGGGGAACCTCCATGTTGTATACCTGAGCTAATACAACACTGTTAACTTTATACTTCAATAAATGGTGCTGGAAAAACTAGACAGCTACATGTAAATGAATAAAACTGGACCATTTTTTAATGTAATATACAAAAATAAACTCAAAATGGATGGCACTTGTGATGAGCACTGGGTGATGTATGTAAGTGATGAATCACTGAATTCTACTTCTGAAACCAATATTGCACTGTGTATTAGCCAGCTAAAATATAAAAGTTTAAAACATGGATTAAAGACCTAAATGTGAGACCTGAAACCACAGAAATTCTAGAAGAGAACACAGGCAGTGATTTCTCAGACATGGGCTGTTGCAACATTTTTCTGGATAGGTCTCCTCAGGCAAGGGAAACACAAGCAAGAAATTAAACTACTGGAACCATACAAAAAAAAAAAAAAAAAAGCTTTTGCAGAAAGAAACCATCAACAAAAAGACAACTTACTGAATGAAGGAGATATTTGCAAATATATGATAGAATATATTTGCAGATGAGATTTGATGAGGATTAGTATCAAAAATATATGAAGAACATGTACAACTCAAATGATCTAATAAGTGGGCAAAGGGCCTGAACATTTTTCTGTAGACACAGATAGCCAACAGAAACATGAAAAGATGCTTAACATCACTAATCATCAGGGAAATGTAAATCAAAACCACAGTGAGATATCACCATACACCTGTCAGAATGGCTAAGAAAATGTCCAGGATATGGAGAAAAAAAACCCTCTTGACCTACGCTCTTGACAATGCAAATTGCTACTGCCACTGTGGAAAACAGTATGAAAGCTCCTCAAAAACTTAAATACTATATGATCCAATTAATTCCACTATTGGGTATTTACCCAAATAACATGAAGACATTAATTTGAGAATATGCACCCCTGTCTATTGCAACATTATATATTATAGTCAATATATGAAAGTAACTTAAGTGTCCACTGAGACAAATACACGATGGATTACATAGCCATGATAAAGGATTAAGGAGTCCACTTGTGATGAGTACTGGGTGTTGTATCGAAGCATTGAATCACTATATTGTACACCTATAATAGCATGTTAGCTGGAATTTAAAAATTTAAGTTTTTAAAAAGAGATTGTGCAGTTTGTAACAAGAATGGATGTAGTGGGTATTATGCTAAGTGAAATAAGTCAGACTGAGAAAGACAAATACCATGTAATTTCACTCATATGTGAAATCTCAAAGTGAAAAAGCAGAATCAGACCTATAGAGAACTGATGGTTGCCAGAGGGGAGTAGTACGGGGATGGGCTAAATGGGTGAAGGGGAGGAGATATAGGCTTCCAGTTATGGAATGGAGTAAGTCATGGGAATAAATGGTACAGCATAAGGAACATAATCAATGATATTATAATAGTGATGTATGGGGAACAATTGGGAGCTACACTTGTGAACATAACCATGCATAAATTAGCCAAATCACTATGTTATATACCTGAAACTAAGGTCACATTGCATCAAATTTATTCAGAAAAAAATTTTTTTAATCAAGAAAATCTGAGAACTAGTTTTTCTAAAACATACCATCAATCAAGAAGGACCACAGGACTGGGCTTACCAATGGAATAACTTCTGATGGAAATCCCCCATTCTTAGAGAAGAGAGTTCAAGGGGAACCTGCCTACTCACAAAAAAAATGAACAGCATTCTGTGGCCCTTAAAGAAGGCAGACACTGGCCACATGACTTGTCTGGAGGCCATGAGATGCACTGTTCCTTCCTCATAGGAGGACATCAGGCAAGTTTTCCTAACTGGATAAATCCTTCATCAACCAGCTCACTCCAACAAGGAGAGTCAGGTTCCATTAAGATGATATACATGTGATAAGACCTCCAGGCAACCATGTCTGGAGTCCAAATCAAGATCATCAGGACAGAGGGGGAAATGCCATCAGATACAGGATTTGCCAGTGAGTCAGCCCTGTACACAACATAGACATTGCTGGACTTTAAACCTCAACCACCACCACCACCCTCAAAGGCAGTCCAATGTACAGAGGGTTGAAAAGGGAGATCTGGATCCACAAGTTTCATAGATAAGAAAAAGATCACTTGAGTGACCCAGGTCCACCTTAAATCCTGCCCAGGTCACCAATATCCCTGGGGGTAAAATGAAAGGTCTCTCTCCAAGAACAGACATGTGGTAGGAAACTCCACCTGGACCATCTAAGTACTTTGGCTTAAAAATGGTCATTTATGGGCCCTAAGGAATAGGAGTTTCAGGAAGACATGGGTCAAAGAAGGACCTAGGCTTTGTCCAGCAAATAGGAACTAGGACGATGGGGAGAAGCGGGCAAACACCACCCACAGCTGTGGGCAAATCAGAGCCAAATATGCTTGGCAGCTGCTTCCTCTACGGGCCATCACAGGGCCCAGTCAATCCCAGCACACAGCCTAGGCCTGCCAGAGACTGCAAACAGGAGAAGGAGTTTACATATACTTTTCCTTTCCCATACAATCTTAGTTTTAAAGGAGGGGAATGGGGTAGCATGACCAGACTAGGCTCACTAGAATTAATGGGAGCTAAGGTAAAACATCAGGAAAGAATGCTTATAAAATAAACAGCATCAATTGTTCGAATTCAAATCAGATCTAGACCTTTCTTAGAAAACAGAAGTTGTAGATCACATTTCACCCTAAATACAGAGGCATATAGCAGTGAAATGCAACAGTTGACATATTACCATATTTGCATGAATATGGAAATCTAAGCTTGATCTCTATTATATGCTAAGAAATCAGAGTTGAATTCTTTTATAACATTTATCTTAGAATAATGCATGACTTGTAATGAAGATCTTAGAGGAGGTGTATTTAGCTTTATATCCTTAAATATACAGTAAAACCTTGGACTTCAAGTAATTTGTTCTGTGAGTGTCCCACAAGATGATCAAACATTTCTAACTTTAGCTTAATAAATGAGCCATGTCTTTCAATAGGAGTAGTAGTGATGCTGAATATCACACGACCATAAATGAGCCAATCGCTCTTCTGATTGTGGGTGATCACCTTCCACGCTCAGATGCTTGGTCTCAGACCACAGTGTTTGGCAGAAATCAGTGATTTTTTTTTTTTTTTTTACAATGTTGAAATGTGCCCACAACTGGCACTAGTTTATTTGTCACTTCAAAGCACCTATGGACTGTCCTTTGCTTTCCCATTTCCCCTAAGCATTGCTTAGGAATGCTTTGCTTCATACTAGGTCAGGCTGTCTACAGATATAGACCCTTTCCTCTGCTGCCTCCTTGCCAGTTACATTAAGTACAGTATGTGACAAGTTTATTAATACTGTAGTCAACACCCGTGCAAGCATATACAATGGCCGCCATATAGAAAAAGATTCCACTGAGCCAACAGATAGCAGTGATTCCATTAGTGAAAGTTGTCCTACACAATAATCCTCTCTTGTCTCCCTCACACCAGCCACGAAGGTTTTCAAAAGTGTAGGAAGTGTAGGTTATTTTTGTTTGTTTTTTATTTTCTTCCTTGTATTACAGTGTTATAGTCATTTTTATAGGATTTTTTTGGATTGTGGAACAAGTCAGTTATTTCCTATGGAAAATTCACTTTGATATACAAGTGCTTTGGATTACAAGCTTGTTTCCAGAACGAATTATACTTGCAAGCCAAGATTTTACTGGTATTCCCATTTTCTTTTAACGTGGAAGAGAATGAATCCTAAAGACCAGTCATCTTTTGAATACAATGAGAATCTGTTGTTCATTTTTGGCATCTTAAGATACTTAATACAGGCAGGCACTGTGGGACACAGCTGAATGGGATCTAAGAGAATGTAAAGAGTATCTTCCCATAAGAGGGGGGAAAGCCCTGATCACTGGAAGATAGTATAGGGAACACCTTGCTGTAGTAAACACTGCACCAGTCCCTCCTCTGCCTAAAGGGAAATGCAGGAGGTTGGCATTCTACTAGAAGTGTTGGCTGGCCCAGTGCCACACCCTGACCATCTCCGTGCCCTTGTTTTCATGCAAAGCCACAATTCAGCAGTGCAAGGAAATGGATGGATGACACAAGGAGTAATTGCAAAGAACATAGTCAATAGAGTTACTGGTAAAATACCAGACTCTTGACCCCATTAGGGACAATTATGAGATGCATTCTACATAATGCCTCCTAAAGGTCCCAAATGGGGCTGAACTCCAGTCACCTCTGTAGGTGACCAGCTTAATACTACCCACTTCGGTAGGTAACTCCCTTCAACTTCCCACAGGTTCACCTCTGGGCTTCCTGGGATGACTACAAATAAAATACTATCAAGTAGACCCATATCATCCCCCCAGAATGTTGACATCCTAATCCTCTGAACCTGTAGACCTGTCAGGTTACACGACAAAAAGAATTTAAGCAGAAAGAATGAGGGTTGCTAATCAACGGACCTTAAATCAAGGAAATCATCCTGGATTATGCACATGGCCCAATGTAGTCACAAAAGCAAAAAGGTCTAAGGTTCAGACGCACAGGTCCAGAATTTGAAGCTAAAAGAGGCCACAGCCAAAGACTTCTGAAGGCTTCTGTAAGGTGCAGGGAGGAGAAACAGTCCTCTGATGCCACTAGAACAAATGTCACTTTGCCCACACTTTTTCTCTAAGAGACCCATTTCAGATTTTGTACTTCCAGAACTCTAAGATAAATTTGCCTTCACTTATGCCCCTAACCTGGTGGTCATTTGTTACACAAACACAGTAAGTTAATCTAGTACCTGTCCAAAATTCTTATTTCAGGATCTATGTTCAGGGGAATCCATACTAACTCAAATTTATTTCAAACAATAGGCCTCCTAACTATTGTTTTCCTGGCAGCACTGATGAAAAAATTAAGGCAATAAAAATAGCAACATAGCCTCCTAGCATCCCAACCTAGAAAGGAGTTTCATGGAGTTTAGTTCAAACATGCAGGCTTAAGTAACTTGACTCAAACTATTGAAATTTACTGTAAACATTTTACATGAGTAACTAAATACACAACTAAAAACCTTCCAAAATCTCTGGACCTGGGTTATTTCCTTATAAGATTCTATGACCAGTTCAGCTAGAAATGCATCCATTATATTCAAATTATTCCAGAGAAATTAGTCTTTTTCTATTCCCTAACAGGTACTCTTCCCAGGTAACCAAGTGAATTGCCTAAGACTACTAATCTCATTCTCAATTTCTCCCCCAGGGCAGCTAAGATGTACAAGAGGTCTTGTATTTCACAGTGGATGGTGAGGTCCCTACTTCGCAGGAGCAGTGGATCAACATGCTCTGACAAACAGCTTTGAGTCTTTCTCTAACCTCAAAGAAATCTCAGAGCACAAACGTGAAAGTCCTGGAATGCAAGACCAGCAGCTGTCAGCACAACACAGAAAGTAGTGCTAGCTCACATTTTACCCCATCGGCCTGGCAGGCCCAGGGTTCCAACACCAAGATGCTAAGGATTGACTCAGAATGCTACTCTTTGGAGCACTGGGCCTTCCTACCTAGAGAACACACTGGTGTTGACCACCATCACCACTGTCCCCAGACTCCTGGAAGTTTCAGTGGCTCTAAAGGAATCAGATAAAGCAGGAGCTTCTACTCTGCTTCCTACATTCAAGCCTTCACCCCCTCTGGGTGAATTTCCAAGATGCAGCACCTACCTGTGACCTGAGAAACTGTTAGAGCAGATTCACATCTGTCACTTCAAGAAACAATCTGCTACTCACAAGGTGAGCTGTGATGAGGGCATGATCTGCTCATTAGTCTAAGGAATCACCTAAGGATTGAGGTCATGGACCAGACTTGCTTAAAAATGGCAAGTCAGTTCTTTGTCTAATCATAGAAGGGTGATGGTTTCAGGTCTCTCCATGTACATCCACTTCCCAAGTCCTGATGGAATAGAAATTCATAGGATGGGTGGGGAGAGGAGGACAGTGCAGGAAGCTTGTGATGAGTAGATTTCAGCAGACTCTGAAACCAGGCTGCTGAGAAGTTTACCAGGTCCGGGCTAAGAAATTACCCTGCATGTGTGCACCAACTTGAAAATGCTCGAACGAAATTCAAAGAAGCACTTCACTGCAGAGCTGCTCACTAGGAGATGGGCAGTGACTATGTCAGGATCCCACAGCATGCTCCATCAGCTATATGGCTCCAAGGATTTACCCACCCCTTAAGAGATGCCAATCTGTGTTGTCATGGGTTAATGAACAAAGGTGTTTTTAAGACCCATAGGACTGGTTTAACTTTTCAATATAGCATAGTTTTGGAGCCAAAGTATCTTAACTCTGAAGGTAGAATTGCCTGCTCATTTTAAGAGACTACTGATCATTACAGCCTCCACAGAACCATCTAGAAATTATTCACATCAGAAACAGGAAGAGGTCTCAGGGAAGAATATTTTTTGATGGGGCAGATTTAAGCCCTTCACCTTGAGTTGCCTGCTATTCTAGCAGGTGAAGCAAAACTCAGGAACCTTCTTTGACAGCCTCTGGTCATCATGCAATTCTTCCCTGGGTGGTTTTATGTTCTGGTTCTCACAGGGCTATTGAGGGTGCAAGAGTGCTCTCACTGGTGCTGACCATCTGCGCTTACCTATTATTTTTCTGCACAGAGCCCATACTGCAGGCTAATAGAGGTAGGACCTGAAATCTACCTACAGCTCAATATCCTCCCTACAAGCTATGTGGAAACCCAAGCATTTCCCTATTCACTGTATGCAAGAAGAGGTCGTTGGGCTTAGGGTAAAATGCAGTGAAAGAGGCTCAAAGCTCTGTACTTTGGCAAACCTCAGTTTTGTATAAACTGCTTATACATTGGAGGAGATTGGCAATTCTTATGTCCATAAAAGAAGTTTTCAGTCCACCAGGGGAAACATCAACATTGGACTCAGAGCTAGAGTCTGACAGGGATATCAACACTGGACATATCACGAGACTCCATGCTCAGCCCAGCATCACAGCCCCGTATGCCATGCCCTCCAAAGGTCATCATCTTCTATGCACTGAGGTGTGAGATTCCTGGGAAGCCACACACAAACTGCTCTCATGCTGAGGCAGAGGAGTCTAGCAGACCAAGCTCAATGAGCTTATACTGCAGTGTGCAGACAAGGGCTGGGAGAGAATCTTCCCAGAGGACTCCTTCAGTCAGACCTGCAAGTCCCACATATTTCTGAGCAACAAGAGGGAAGACTGGAGTCTGAACTTAGGGGAAGTAGCATTTGAATAACCTTAGGTTGTCACCACCCTCAATGATTATTTAAGAAAAGCAAAACAGTTAATGTGACAATGCTTCATTTTGAACCCTCACCTGCCCCTGTCAACAGGTCCCCAGTTAAGATAAAGGGTGGCTAAGGACCTTACAGCATTTTGGTAGTAGGTTCCCCTCCACAGCATTGGCAGGTGGTGAACACCTATATGCCCTGCTGTGCATGACCACTCACCTGATTCTCTGGGTTATAGAGAGCCTCATGAGAGTAGATACAGGTGAAATATATGATAGGGATTAAGGAGTACACTTACAAGCACTGAGTAATGTATAGAATTGTTGAGTCCCTATATTGTACACTTAAATTAATACAACCCTGTATGTTAACTATACTGGAATTAAGTTTTATAGAAAAAATCCTTGATCCAAGCTTAGTTATAAATCAGGGTTGACTTATCCTCAGTCTGGGCCTAGGAGTACAATTCGAGATCATTAACTATCTTGAGCACAAAAACAGGATAGAACTGGAATATCCAGTGTTAGTTTTCTGATCTAGTCACTCCTGAAGCATCCCTAACTGCTAAGATCAGAAAACCCTAAACAAAAACATCCTTTTCTGAAATAGAAGTTGTAAAAGTCATGATTGACTTTCAGATGGAGTAACTTCAATAACTCATCCAGAAAGCAGCACAATTTCTTTCACTAAAATTGGTCTGTGGCCCTTATCACTATCACATGGCATAGGACTCTTCCGGTAGCCAGTAGACTACACAAATTGTTCCTGAACCAGATGAAAATCAAGTCACAAGCATAGATAGCTTTACCTTCATTCAGTATCCTCAACCCACTCATACTTTGAAACATCAGAGTTGGGGTTCCATAAGGAAGACATCTGTGTCAAGGCCTCAAAGTGACCGAGGCTGTGGCTCCACCGGAGATCAGCTCAAACAGGGAAGCCCTTCCTGATTGCTGGATGCCAGCATGACTAACTCAGACTCTGTCGCTGGGTTCTTGACTTTTACTCTTCACCACACCAAAGGAAGGACACTAGACGCCTAGAGTCAGCCACAGGTGTGGAAGTTGACTCTGATGACCCAAGCCCACAATATAAATATCATCCATGTTAATCAACATTCAGTGGGTCTTGTTTAAGGTAGATAGGTGGAATGGAAAAAAAAAAAAAAAAAAAACATTTTTAGACCATGAAAAGGTGAACCCACACTTCCCCTCCCCCATGATCTCAGGTAGTCTGGGATGAAAAGAACTTTGGGGAAAAAAGGAACAGGACTCTCCGGTAGAAAAAGAGGACCTAGGGGCGCCTGGGTGGCGCAGTCGGTTAAGCGTCCGACTTCAGCCAGGTCACGATCTCGCGGTCCGTGAGTTCGAGCCCCGCGTCAGGCTCTGGGCTGATGGCTCGGAGCCTGGAGCCTGTTTCCGATTCTGTGTCTCCCTCTCTCTCTGCCCCTCCCCCATTCATGCTCTGTCTCTCTCTGTCCCAAAAATAAATTAAAAACGTTGAAAAAAAAAAATTTAAAAAAAAAAAAAAAAAAAAAAAAGAAAAAGAGGACCTAGGCTTGTCCAGCCAGGGCTCAGGTGAACATCAGAACTCTGCCCTCATATATACACACCTCTGTGAGCACAAGTCCAAGCAAAATAGCTTTAGCAACATTAACCTTAGATGGTCACGACAGGATCTCAGCCAACCACACACCTGGGTTAGGCCCTGCCAAGGACTACAAGTGAAAGAGGCTCTGATCATGTTACTTCTTCCTCCTTGATTTAACAAATGGGCCCTTCAGTAGGAAGGGAGCACACCCCTAACCAGGTCTCACTAGAAGACAGGAGCTGGAGGTAGTAGAGAAGTGGAAGACTTCAACTCTTAACCACACACCAACACCCACACACCTATAAAATGCTCGAGATCCACCTTAGATAAGAGACTACGTATACATCTCTGAACAATGCACATTCATCATTTAGATTTAAACAGGAGGCTGGAGTCAAACAATCCTTAGAATCCAAGGAAAGTAAAGATATTCTCCCATTATCAGAATTATGAGTCATTGCTTTCTGACAGGCATTGCTGGGAAGCAGAAATGGAGGCAAGGCTGAATGGGATGCTTAGCCTCAAGAGACTCTTTGTAGGCTAGAGGAAATGCCACCATGAGAAAAGGATGGATGTTGTGGAATCAGCTATGGAGTCATGTAGAGCCTTACTCCAGCAGGCACTGAGCCCATCCTTTCCCTGGAAGGAGAACCCAGCAAGTTAGGCATTCTTCTATAATGACTGGGCAGATGTGGCCAAGGCTAGGCATGTACCATGCCCCACTCTGCCCACTTGTTTTAGGTACAGCTGTTATGGGCAGTGACATGCCTGTTGCCTGCATCCCACCAGCAGCTCTTCAGTTTTGTTTTGTTTTTTAAGCCTTTGGTTCAACAAAATCTCGAGATTGCTCAGCCTTAGGCACAAAGTACATCCCTTTGAGCCAACCTTGGTAGGAGTGGCAAACAACTCATTACTGAGGCTACTACTGAGTAAGACTCAGTATGTAGCTCTGATCAGAGGAAGAGAAATTCAGAATCAACATGAAGAACCACTTTCCCACCTCAAAAATCTCACCTCATCGTGCTAAATAGCAACCTCAAACTCCTTGTGATGAAAACTGTCCAGGCTGAATAGATTGGACTCCTGAAACAGGAAGGACACAGGACACCCTAAACATATAATGGTCTTATCCCTGAGGACACAAAGGATGTATGGATCTACTGGTAACATCTCTGTAGAAGTGTTCCTGGCTCACAATTTTGTCTCACTGTACTTAAGCCTAGATCAATGATACTATGGTGACTGGAATTGTTTCATAACTGTTCCAGGTCTCTTGGACTCCATCTTCTCAGAGGAGGGGCTGAGACTGGCCATGTCAGGCACTACCCCCAAACTGAGGCAATCCTATTTCTGCCCAAAGCAAGTTGTAGGGGACACCTAGTTCAACTTTCTGCATTCAGTCCTTTGCTTCCTCCGTATAAATTTAAGGTACCACCCTTAAGACATTATAGCCCCTTCAGGTCTGAAGGCAAATGTGTGGGAGCCCTGAGAAGGAGAATGCCCCAGGGTAACAGTCAATATTCCCCACAAAAATCAACATCTAGTAACAATGTCTGGGGTTAACCTGGAGTGCTACCCTCTTTTATAGTACGCCTCTGGTGAAAAACATCACCTTGACCATCCCAAGTATTCTGGAATGAAAAAAAAAAAAAAAAACCCTTAATGAGACAAAGATAAGAACGTCAGATAGGCAGGTTGAAACACCAACCCAGGCTGTATCCAGTGGCGTCTCATGATGTGTGTCACACACACCCTACACACAGAGACCTGGGATTTTAAGTCAAAACAAAATAGCTTTGGGAGAATTTCCCCCTCCAATGTCAGCACAGCGGAAGAAGCACTTCCAGAATAGCAGGGAAATGATCTCCAAAAATCTACACCATAGCAGGGAGAACATGACCCCCAAAAAAGTTTTTTTAGAAGTCACAACTTTTCCAGGACTCTGGAAATTAACCAGATGCTTGCAACAATCTAAAGAGTATTACGTACATTTTTTTCTTGAATTCTTAAGAACAGTGAGCTTTGTGGCATTTTAACTTGTCCTATTTCAATTATTCCAATTTTCTCCCCAGCTCTGCAGTAAACTTGAAAACTAGCACCTTACAACCATGGTAGCTGTGGAAAACAGCCTATCAGCTACTCCAGGGGGGAAATTGGATCTTCAGTGTTTTGGATCTTCATAAAAATTCCTGGCCCCAGAAACTAGGAACTATTTAAGATGTCTGGCACTTTCCAGTCCTATTCTTAAAAATGGTCTTTAGTTGACCTTAAAGTTGGCTCACTAGAAACAGCCCTATCCCCTCTGTGTTTGTCAAAAAAGAAAAGTCAACAGTAATTAACACACTTCTGAGGCCACATTACCAGATGGGGCAAACAAGATACTAATCAAAAACTTAGAAGACGAACAGGAGATGCTCACAGGGGACTTTGAAATCCTCCAGCATACTTCTGGTACTTTAGAAGGCCACATACATATGCATGGCCTTGCACACCTTTAGGAAAGACCCGAGAAAGCCCTAGTCCTCTCCTTGCTGACCTTGAGGTTCTCGCAGTGCAAAATAAAGGCTAAGGCAGAGTTATAACTGCCACATACTTAAAGCTGTACCCCAACACACACAGAGCTCCTCATCCACAACTGAAAGACTTCTTGGTCCAAAGCATTTGAGGAATTAGTTGTCCAATCTTTAGGTGATTAAGGTAACTGAGCAGAAAGTTCAGGGTCTGAACATAATAAAGACCTCAAATAAGAAAAGTCACTGAACACTGGGGGTAGATGAGTCTAGTTTCCCAGAGTTACCAATAATCTCTAGATTTGCTGATCATTTAAAATATCCAGGTTAACAAAGTTAAAGCATACAAAGAATCAGGCCCATACAGGAAAAAATTTAGTCAGTAGACACTGTCCCTGAGAAAGCCCAGCTGTTATCCTTACTATATTAAACTGGCTATTTTAAATATTTTCAAAGCAAAGGAAATCATTTGTAGAGTATGAGAACTGCATGTCATCAGGTAGATCAATAGGGTTTGTTTTTTGGGTTTTTTTTTTGTAGTTTAAGGTTTATTTTTGAATGCAAGAGAGAAAGCAAGCGCACACAAAAGCAAGTGCACATGAGTGGGGAAAGGGGCAGTGAGAGAGGGAGACAGAATCCGAAGCAGAATCCAGGCTCTAAGCTGTCAGCACAGAGCCTGACACAGGGGTCGAACCCATGAACCATGAGATCACGACCTGAGCCAAAGGCAAATGCTTAGCCAACTAAGCCACCCAGGTGCGCCCTCTACAGAAGTTTTTTTTTTTTTTTTTTTTAAAGAACCATATGGAAATTTTTGAGTTGAAAAGTTCAATAAATTCACCTAAGAGGCTCAATAGCAGATATGAACTGATAGAATCAAAGATAGGTGTTGAGATTATAGTCTGAGGATGAGAAAAAGTGAGCAAAGCCTCAGATACCTGTGGGACAACCAAACATACTAGCATATACATAATGCTAGTCCAAGGAGAGGATAGAAAAGGGAAGAATATTTGAAGAAATGGTTATAAACTTCCCCATTTATCGACACATCCAAACTATTCAATGAACTTCAAGTAGAATAAATGTAAAGGGACCCAGAGCTATACATCAGTCTGTTGAAAGACCAAATCCTGAAAGCTAAACACTAACCCATGACATACAAAGGATTCTTAAGAAGCTTGAACCAATTTCTCATGAGAAACCAGGGACACCAGGAAGTGGAAGAACTACATATTCAAAGCATTCAAAGACTTTCAAGCAATAGTTCTTTATCCAATTAAAATGTCCTTGAGAAGTAGAGCTAAGGCACTTCTAGATAAATAAAAATGGAGATAACAGAGGTGACAATCCCTTCTCTCATCCTACTTTCCTTGACTAGACCAGTTGTGGCACAAAACAATTTAAGACCTTGCATATTACCTATAATGGCTTCTTGGTTAGACACAGAGCATGGAATAATGCAGCCCTTGAACGGAAAGTCTTCCTCAAATCTAATTTATTCCTTCACAGCAAGACATGCCAGACAAAATGAGGAATGAAGGTGAACTCAGGCTGGGCTTGCTTTGTTGACCGTTTCTGCAAGAAAGGAGGCATAGTTATTCCCTCGGGGGACAAGCAAGTCATGGTAGATGAGGTAATGTGGAAAACAGTGCTTCCTTTGCATGCCCTTTTCCTTATTCTTCAGTAAGAGGGAGCCACATAAGCATACTCTTGCTTTAAGTACTAAGACATCTATCCCTGGGTTAAAATAGAAGATTGGATTTCAGTTCACTCCAAGTAAGAGCACCTGATGCAATTGAAGTGAAAAGAGGGAGTATCTACCCTGTCAGGCAAATTGGAAAAACAGAGCATCCCACTGACCAGGACTGAGGGTCATTTCTAGGAAAAGTTATTTTGGATAGAGTTCCTCTTGTGGTATTGAGCCATCAAGTTCCTCCTTGCTCAGTCTGGCTGCTTCATGTTAGTGGACAGTTCATTCCCACAGAGCATGCTGAAGAAATAACAGGACAAACCCAACAGTGCACTTCTCCTGCTTGGAAATCGACCAAGTACATAATCTGGATCTCAGGAGCGCACATGAACAGAACTGCCCCTTCCAACTCATCGGCCTATGAGGAAAAGGAGTCGTTGTTGTCAAACAGATCTTGGCAGCATCTGCTAACTGACTCAAAAGCGGTCTATGAGAGCATCTTGTCATCTGGCACTGCTGCTGCATGGAGCTGTGGTTCATGCTTAAGTACTGGTTTCTCCCAGAAAGGACTAGTTTAAAGAAAGCTGGGCAGGCACCGAATACAAACATGCCCTGGACAACAGCCTAGCACTTGAGCCCCTCTGGTGTTCTCAATACCACACAATTCAACATTTGGTTGTGAAGTTAGTTTTTACCCTTTGGGAAAGACAGGACAGAACAGAGACACTCCAGAGTAGAATGAAGACAATTCTGGGAGGCAGTAGGTAGGTCCCTCTCCAAATGTCTGCTGAAAGATGGAGAAATGCAGGGCTGAGATTATGGCTTCAAGAGAAAACCTTCCTTCTGGTAATTGTGTTTCCCTGTTGTCCCCAGGAGATTCCTGTGCCCTTTCACAGTGTACTCTGGTCCTTGAGGAGCCTCACCTTGAGGTTTTCTTGGTGTCTGTTAAGAGCCAGTCATTCATATCCTACAACTCAAGAATGGTAGTCCCCTAGCAGGGGAATTCTAGGAGAATTTGAGGAGAAATATTGACATGTATCAGTTACTACCATCTCTTGACTAACTCTGACTAGTCAGGAGAACTTGAGCCAATTTGCATTGATTTCACCAGTGGATAGCCTACATCAGGAGAGTCTGGGCCAAGGAAATCCAAACATTTTCCCATGTAGAATTCCGGGAACGCATTACATTGCCATCAGCCCTAACTACTAGACTCTATGCTTTAACAGGGTAATGTTATCACTTCTCTCCCCTTTATAAACTTTAGTTAAAAAAAAAAAAAAAACACAAAGCCACTACAATTATACTCAGAAGATATGACCCAAATGATTAGCTCTCTGTTTTAAACTAAGATAATCTCACCAGAGCATTTTTGTAACACAAGTATCTGGGCAACCCTGAACAGCTGGGGATAAAGTTATTAAATGCCTACAACTCAAAGTAAGATTGATTTCAAATTTTAAAATATTTTTGAGAGATGAAGCACAACCAGGGGAGGGGGCAGAGAGAGGGAGACACAGAATCCAAAGCCAGCTCCAAGCTGTCACCACAGAGCCCGACATGGGGCTTGAACCCATGAACAAGATCATGACCTGAGCCAAAGATGCTTAACTGACTGAGCCACCCAGACACCCCCTCAAAGAAAGAAATTTGAGTCCATTGATCAAAAGCCCCTCTAATCTCAACTGAAGTCCAACTGACCAGCACCTTCCCCCTCCCTCTGCATGCTTCCAGAGAAGGAGATCTCCAACAATGAAGTTGGATAAGAATGATAACATGGTTAGGTCCCTGATAAGCTATCTGGCTCTGATGCACATGGCATCCAAGATATACCCCAATTCTGAGCTTCTGTGCTGGGTCAAAAGCAACTTTCAATGGCTTCTCTTGAGGGCAAAAGTTGGAAATTTCACCCAAAAAAACCTGGGTCTCCCTCTGAATTTTTTGTATCACTCACTTTAAAATACATTTCTAGTCAAGGATTGAGTCCTTTGGGCAAGTTTTTACTATGTAATAACATACTTTATTGCGTGGGGAGGGGGTTTCTCCAAGTAGATAAGAACACTAGAGTGCACCTCCTTAAGTGTTTTCTAGTTCATCTACTCTATATCCAGGTAAGTATTGGTTTGATACTGTTCAAACCTTATCCTCAAGATCCTCTGACCATCTTATCCTCAAGTCCAAAAAGTTACATAAAGAATACATATTCTGAGCTGATCATCTGGACAGAAACTAGTTCAAATTTTAAACACAGAGGAACCTATGGTCTAAGCGTCACCAGCCATCCAGGCTGTGAGATAGCCCAAGAGGTTTTAATGGGACTTTAGGGACTCATCCAGACCTGAGTGATAGGGATAAGGTTACCCATTCTGGCTACTCCTCTCACACAGTGGCCAGCAGTAGCCATTCCCCAACCTCCAAGGTCTTATAGTCAGACACTTGAGCTCCTCATGGTACCAAACACAAACTTCTGTAGGTCCATCTGCTAGGAGGCCTACGGGATACAGACTATCACAAGCTCCCAGACAGGGTCAGAGTACTTACTCCAGACTGAGATACTAAGAAGTCTTTACTATAGCTCCCAGCCGCAAATAAGAAAAACCAGCACCTCATGGGCCTGACTGCCTGTTTCTCATACAAACACTGGGCTACACCCTTCATCTGGTTGCCTGTACCTCTGAGACATTCTGCTTGCTTTGACTCAATGCCGACACCTTCTCTTGAGCCTATGCTGAGCATATTCTTTCTGTCCAGGGCTTCCTACACAGAGCAATGTGGGATGCTGATAAGAGCCTGCTCTTCAGGCAGACATGCAGGACCTAAAAATATCCAGGGGATGTTAGCATTCTCTATCAGCCAGTGAAAGAAAGGCACTTCTTCCCATTGATCTTCAGAGGAAAACAATCATTCTAGAGGCTTCTGGAAGGTTCCAAGAAATCAAGTCCCACTCAGCAACCAGCTCAGTATATGCCCATGTTGACTCCTCTCCTCATTTCCATTTCCTCAGACTCTCCATTCCTGTCACTGGGAACTGCCTGTGAAGCCTTTGGGGGTCAAGGCTCAGCTTTTAGTGAGGAGACCAGGCTAGGACTTCGTAGCAAAGTTTATAACCTTGATCTTTTGAAAGTCACTCTAGTAAGAGGATGTGCATACCCCCAGGAGGTCCCATTTTTGTGATAAATAATGCCTCATGAAAGCAGGTGGATAGATGTGGTCTGTTGAAAGGCAAAATACTCTACAGGGAGCTGAGGTTTTTCTGTAGCCACCCCCATCCCCACCTCAGTCATTGCTACCAGGAATCCCCCAACCATGAAGGCTCATGCCCAAGGCTGTGGTTACACAAGGGGGAGAACTTTCATACTCCCCTTCTAACCAGCATCATGGTTTAGAACTTGAGTTCTCCCAACATGTACCAGGTATTTTTCCCCACATAATGTCCTTGGGTACACATCATGGATATCTACTCTGCCTTAAAGACTTAAGGCTGAAGTTCCGGGTGGCCAGTGTTTAAGGAGATTCCAGTGCTAGGTAGCTTTCCTGGCTCAAAGGGAAATCATTCTCTGACCATTCCAAAGTTTACTTTGACCTCTAGATCATCTTGAATATCGAGACCATAATTTACATTCATGAACTTCTGTGTGGTTCATTTAGAGCTCAAAGGAGGCCAAAGGCATGTAGGTCAGAGCACAACGTCAAACCATGCAAGCAGCTTTTTCTGTAGACCTGCATTCCCAGGGGCTGTTTGGACAGATTGGAGAAAGCTCTAGATCCCAGAGTAAAAGCATTAACCAAGCAGAAGAGTCAGAAGACAAGGAGCCACTCATTTTCCTGGGACCTCAAAAGAAAAGTTATGAGACAAACTTTTTCCATGTAAAGTCTAAAGTTAATTCAAAGAGGAAACATATAATGGTACTCTGAGATTGCCTCATTTTCTATTTGCTTCCTAATTTAATCCTGTGCCAAGTTCTGCAAGTTGCTCAACATCCTTGTCGTTGAAAGCATCACCAGCACATGAAGAGAACAAAAGCTCTGATTATCTCCTACTGAATCTCTTAATGTTTGAGAGCTTCAAGTCCTGACTCACACCTGTAAGCTGGACTCCCTGAATTCATTCATCCTTGCAAAACCAAGTGTTTACCCACAGCAATCCACATGAGAGTTCCCCAGACAAGGTGCTACTGCTGCCCCACGACACCGGTCATCTGCTGAGGTAATAAAAGCTCAGGTTTGGACAAGGAGTGTTTCAGAATATAAATATAGGTCTTAGTAAAGGGTAATTTCTAGGGCACCTGGGAAGCTTAAGTGCCCATTATAAAATTGACATGATATCCAGATCAGTTCAAATAAAGAATACTGTAAACACTTTAAAAGGTGGCAGAACACGTACCCCAATGTTTATAGCAGCACTTTCAACAATAGCCAAATCATGGAAAGAGCCTAAGTGTCCAACTGATGAGTGGATAAAGAAGTTTTGGTTTATATATGCAACGGGATACTACTTGGCAAGGAGAAAGAATGAAATCATGCCATTTGCAGCAACATGGATGGATGGATGGAACTGGAAGGTATTATGCTGAATGAAGTCAAAGACATCACGTTCTCAACTCATATGTGGAACTTGAGAAACTTAACAGAAGACCATGAGGGAAGGGAAGGGGAAAATAGTTACAGAGAGGGAGGGAGGCAAACCATAAGATACTCTTAAATACAGAGAACTGAGGGCTGATGGGAGGGTGGGGGAGAGAGGAAAATGGGTGATGGACATTGAGGAGGGCACTTGCTGAGATGAGCACTGGGTGTTGTATGTAAGCGATGAGCCATGGGAATCTACTCCAAAAACCAAGAGCACACTGTACACACTATGTTAGCCAATTTGACAATAAGTTATATTAATAAATAAATGGTGGCAGGACTACTACAGTGCCATGCAATCCTTTTGAAACTAAAGCACTAGGAATCTAGCACTGAGTACTAGGAATCACTAGGAAGCACAGACCTAGCTTCTCTACTGGCTTCTTGGAAGAAACATTCCATTATTTTGAGATGCAGAAAAATCATTTCTCTGTTTCTATAGTGTGTCAAGGACCTCTGGAAGTGATTTGACACCAGCATTCAGATTCTCAAGCAGAACACTGTTCAGAAGCCCACATGCATGCATGACTTCACTTCAGAAAGTCTGTGAGCCCCAGACAGAGATTATCTATTCAAAAGTAGGGGTAACAGGACCTCCCACTCCAAAGATGCCTGCTCTTTCTGAAGTATCAGTGAATTTGGCAACAACCTCTAGTTTGTAATGGACAATGAGGGGCTTTTTCCCAGATCCCCTCAGATCCCATTTTACCAGGAGGTACCGGGAAACTACTGGCAAAGACCATAGAGCTGTTTAGCCACTGAACTTGTTAGTGGCTTGTATAAGTTTCTTGTATAAGTGTATAACACTGAACTTGTTAGCCACTTGTATAAGTTTCAGTTATACAAGAGGAATAAGTTCTAGAGATCTGTTGTACAACATCACGCCTAAAGTTAAGGCAGCATTATGCACTTAGAACAAGACCTACCATAACAAATTTAAGTTTTAGCACAACAACGGAGGAAACCTGCAGATGACCTAATGTTGGTTAGGACTTCACACAATTGGTATTTATACCAAAACGTTATATTAGTCCTGCTACTGAGGGAGGGAACATTCACATGGCCAAACCTTAGGAAATAAAACACACAGGAAAAGTCCAAGAACTTGACTCTTGAGTGACACAATCCTCATTCACGTGGTATAATCCCAACAGTAAGATAGAAGATAAACTCAGACTTGCAAGACTAGTTTCAGCAACACTCTTGTTGCAGTTGCCTTTAGTTGGCATGTACCACAGCACACCTTCACGAAGTTCGTGGTTATGCCAACTGTCCTCCATGGCAAGAAGTCCACAAGGATCTTGTCTTGGTGCCCCACCTGCCACCACACTGCTATATGGTATTAACGGCATTTGTAGGAGATAAACAGCAAGAAGCAAGCACCTTAGAGGACTTAGCAATATATATATCAGTACCAGAGGCTGGAGATAATCATCTCCTGGAAGTCCAGGGTTGACACATCAATTGAGCAGATCAGAATACTCCCTCTAAGGTGAAGGGCAAGTTACTAAGACCTTCCACCACGCACCAAGAAGTAGGTGATCCAATTCCTGGTCCACCTCTTCAGGCTTTGGAAACGAACTTATGAGTACCACTCAGACTCATTTACCAGGTTATCTACAAGCTGTCAAATAAGTAGAACCCAGAGCAAGAGTACACTCTGTAGCAGGTATTAAGTTGCTCTGCCTTGGGCCTTATAAGCACAGCACTCAGATACTGGACTTTCCATGGTTAACAGAGGTTATATAGAGCCTCGTACAGTCCTAGTGATTAAACAAACAAACACACACACACACACACACACACACACACACACACACACACACACACACACACAGATGAGTAGGGTACCGAAGCAAGACCATGCCTTGTTCTTGTGAATAACTGCTGGATTGCTGTGTGACTCCATCAGAAACCAAATCTTGACCATGGGACACCACATGACCCTAAGATGTGATAGATCAGATAAAACCCAGTACATGGATGTCTCAGTTCAGAGTTAGGCAAGCACCACAATGTTACATCATAAAAACAAGTATGACATTAAACACCAAATATGAATAACTCCAAAAGGCACAGTGTATTCCATTAACAGGTAGTTCAGACTCTCCCAGTACCCTTTCCCTCCCCCATTCATTTGCCAGCCTTCTCTCAAACCACCTATTGCCTCTTGGGGTATTAACAGAGGAAAACATGCAAACCTGGGTTATGGCTGCATTCAATGGAGGGTTTGCAAGGGAGTGGGAAATGGAAAGCCCTCCCAGTGGCAGATGGTCAGGCAGTTTTGCCCACTTCACAAAGGAGAGAGAGGACATAGTCTATTTTTGTAAGCAGAGACCTGAAACAAGCAAGATTGAGGATATTAGCCTATCTCTAAAGCCAGCCCATGCTTATTCACAGGGGATCATGGAGACAGGAATGAGAGCAGTCACAGGGTAGGCTCCCTAGGAAGATGGAGAAAAATGCAGGAAACTTAGAGAATCCTCTTGAGGCATTACCACCTGGGGAGGGAAAGGAAGCCAGATCGGCAGAGGGTGAAGTTGAACTGCAATGCAACCTCATTAAGGCTCAGCTATAGGACATGTTAAACCTAGGATGGCCTTTCAGGGTCATCCCAAGTTACAGTGGCAGGGCCAGGCTATCCTACTTCCACACTGATTGGGGCTGGATGTGGGTCAGGCACAGTGCCCAGGAGTAGGGGGAGGGGGAGGGCACTCAAGGCAAGCACAATGGAGGGTTATATACAATGCTGGTCTGCCAACTATCATTCCAGAAGAGAAGGCAAAATGTCTTCAATTGTTCAGCTAGGATCTGATCAGAACATCACAATGCCTACCACAAAGGCCATACATAGGCCTCAGTGGCAGGAGCTCTTCCTCTGTGCTCAACTCTAAGGACCTAACGGTATACTCATGTCTAGGGTCTAGAGTAGCCTCAGTAAGAGGCTCTTCTGGCTCTGTTGCCCCAGCCTTGTCCTTGAACAGTGGTAAACACCATGGTAGAGCATTCCATGGGGCACCTGGGTGGCTCAGTCGGTTAAGTGTCCAACTTTGGCTCAGGCCATGATCTCGTGGTCTGTGGGTTCAAGCCCTGCATCAGGCTCTGTGCTGATAGCTCAGAGCCTGGAGCCTGCTTTGGATTCTGTGTCTCCCTCTCTCAGACCCTCCCCCAAACATGTTATATGTCTCTCTCTCAAAGATAATATTTAAAAAAAAACAAAAACAAAAAACAAAAAAAAAAACACCATGGTAGAGCATTCCAGACCTGCTTAGGTAGGCAACCAAGACTTCATGTTATTTGTGAATGAAGGATAGTTTTGTGCTCAGGTCTCCACCCAAGGTCTATATGCAGGTCTCCCTCTGGAGACATTCAGGAGGCTGCAGCCTGTGGCTCTACTAAGCAACTTGATTTTTAAAGGAGGAACATTCAGTTAACATTACTGGAGTGTGCCCAGTAGCCCCATGGACCTGCCTCTTGCTTCAACAGTGTTTGGAAGGAACAGACCTGGAGACACCCCTTTTTCCAGCCTCTGGCCATCCTCCAACCTCTTTTCTAGTTGCAACAAGGACAATTTTCTCAGCCATCCTCAGCCTCTGCAACCAGCCAACATGGTTTTGAGCTTTGCTCCTTATTACTAGTCAACCATGATTGTCAGAATTAGTCCACTGAGGTGGAAGTCACCAGCAACTACCTAGTCAATCTGCACCTGCAGGCCTCCTACACCTACTCTGGGTTTCTGTTCCAACCACGAGGACAGGGCTTAGAGGGTGTGGGCCATTTCCCTCATGAATTGGTCAAGGAAAAGTACAAGGGTGCTGAATGTCTCTTGAAAATACAAAAGCAATGCAGTGGTCACACCCTTTGCCTAGACTTGCAGAAGCCATCCCAAGATAAGCAGGGTTAAATCCTGGACACCATGAAAGCTGCCATGATCCTGGAGAAGAACCAGAATAAGGTCACTTTGGATCTGTATGCATGGGTTCTACCCGTGCAGACCCCCTAATGGAGTTACTTCATAGTTAAGGAGGTGAAACTCAAAGATGTGCAATCCTGGGTTTCTCTTTAAAAAGCTCCTTCTCAAGCATGACTAGGAGCATTCCAAGCCCAGTGGCCTTTGAGGGGCTTCTGTAGCATCCCCCCTAGTGTAAGGGCTGCTAACCCCTCCCTGTCACCACTAGGTAGCTTTTTTAAAGTTTATTTTGAGAAAGCATGAGCTCCAACACTAGTGAGCATGTGGGGGAGGGGGGAGAGAGGGAAAGAATCCCAAGCATGGTCTGTGAGCCCGAAGCAGGGCTCGATCTCACGAACCAGGAGATCATGACCTGAGCCAAAATTAAGAATCTTATGCTTAATCCACTGAGGCACTCAGGCACCCCAACCACTATGCAGCTTTTTAACTACCCTGGAGCCTTTTCTCAGGCCATGGACCAAATGAAAGAGCTTTTAGCAGAGGAAAAATAAAAGGTGACCAGAATAGAGTCATGCCATTATTTGCATGGGCCATGTTTTCTGAAGCACATAAGTATCTGAGAAAAGTAGATTTTACCCATGCAGATTCTTTTTCTCATTACTCACCTCTGTGAGAGTTGACAGGGGTAGGACCCTGAGGTCTAGAACCACAAGAGCTCTTATCCCAACTGTACTCCCACTAAGTGAATGACTTAGTAGAAATTTTGTAGTATTTCCCAGCTGAGTATGGGGGTATCCTTGCCACTTCCAGGGAGAGTAGATCTGAAACGTTGAGGGGACTCCAGCCTGTGTTACTCTAGAAGCACATTCTCAGGCAGGGTCACCTACTAACTGACCCCACACAGGAGTGATGACCAGAACAGTATTGTGGCCCCATCTCCTCAAGTTTAAATCCCCTCTAGATGCCACCTGTTTCTCTGCTCACCTTTATAATACTCCAAGAGACTCTAGGGCACCATGCCTAGTTTTCATTATTTTCTTTGAAACCAATTACACCTCTTTTCCTAAGCTCCATGAGTCAAGTTTCTTCCTTTAACCCTAAACTGTTCAGTACTAAAATCAGTTATTTCTATTCCCTATTATCTTACCTATCACAAATACTTCATCTGATTGACCACTGCTTCCTCCAAGAACCACTTTCTGGAGTTGACTTCAAGAACACACTTTGGTTCTATCGCACTTACCCCCACTTCTCAGCACTATTTAGTGTCTCCTCCTACTACTGCAGATGTCTTAAAGGCTATAAGCAAAATTTGTAGTGTTTTACCAACTAAACAGCAATTCCAAGTTTATTTGTGATCCAAATCATAGAGGAAGTGGGGAGATAAGCCCCATCAGTGGGAATATTTGAATCTGATAGTAGAGATTCCTGCTTACAAAGTTTCATGTTAGTAATTATGAGCGGGTGAAAAAAATCTGATGAAGTTATAACTGCTGTCTACTCCATCTTTGAGTTGTCCCATTATAGGAGTATTTATTACATCTAAACTTCTAACTATAGTCCCTTATAACTGCTCTACAGTCTGCCTTCTCTTTACTGAGGTCTCTAGAATTGTCCCTTCTGTTGAGCTAAGATTTTCCACATTTTCTACTATTTGGCTACAAGACCCAATGTAGCAATATAGCATTTGGCCTAACTTGCATGAATTTCAACAAGATATATACAGTCACCCACCATAAGTGTTTGTAAGGCCTTTTAAAAACCTAAAGTCAACCTAAACACATGTCCAGGAGGCAATTCTGGGCAAGGCACTGTATCTAATCTGGAACTCACTGACCAATAGAGACTCAAGGGATGGCCAAGCAACTTTAGGTAGGTAACAAAGGAATTCAGAGTTACCTGCAGAGAGCTTTCTAGAAACTTTAGAATTGGAAATTGGGAGGTATTCAGTTATTTCAGATACTTCTGAAACCAATAACCTCATTAGATAATTATATCTATGTGGTATTCTTCATGTCACCCCCTCTTTCACAGGACTTTTCCAGAAAGGGGAGTGAAATGCTAGTCATCAGGAAAGCAGAGGGCTGAAGTTCCTTTCCAGTTCCACCAATGCTCACAGAACCTCTTTCTGTGACAGAAGCAAGCAGGCCCTTTAAAGGCCTTATCTGCACCCCCCCCCCCAAAGCCTTATGTAGCTCCCATCCAAAACTAGACAGCTGGGGTCCCAGAGTTCCTGAAGGTAGACAAGGTAAGCCATTGCCAACTAGAGGCTTCTCTCCTGCACATATTCCATCTTGAGCCATGGAGTGCAACTATTAGGTATACTCCTCTATAGCCACAGCTTATTTCACTTTGGGACACCCATAGAGGTACATGCCTATTTCATAATGGCATCTATTTAAGGAAAACTTCCAAACTCCTTCTATGAAGGCAGCATTACCTTGATTCCAAATCAGAGAAACACCCCACTATAGAGAATAACAGGCCAATATTCCTGATGAATATCCCTGAAAACTCACCTAGGCATTTTCATGGCCTTGCTTTAGTGTATTTAAGCTACATTAACAGGTTGCAGCAATTCTCATACTAGCAAATCGATTTCAACAGTACATTAAAGGCATTATTCACAATCAAGTGGGATTTATTCCTGGGCTTCAGGGCTGGTTCAATATTTACAAGTCAACATGATACACCACGTTAATCAATCAAAGAAAGGATAAAACCCAGATGATCCTCTCAATAGATCAGAAAAAGCATTTGACAATACAGCATCTGTTCTTGATAAAAACCCTCAACAAAGTATGGATAGATGAAACATACCTCAACATCTTAAAGGCCATATACAAAAGACCCACAGCTAAGATCTTCAATGGGGAAAACTGCAAACTTTTCCCCTATGGTCAGGAGCAAGACAACGATGCCCACTCTCACCATTACTATTTGGCATAACACTGGAAGTCTTAGCCTCAGGAATCCGAAAACACAAAGAAATAAAGGGCACACAAATCAGCAAGAAATCAAACTGTCTTTGCAGACATGATATTCTATGTAGAAAACCTGAAAGACTCCACCCAAAAATTGCTGGAACTGATACTTGAATTCAGGAAAGGATATAAAATCAGTGTACAGAAATCTGTTGCATTTCTATACACTAATAATGAAGCAACAGAAAGAAATCAAGGGATCGATCCCATTTACAATTGCAACAACAAAAAAACCCCACAGAAAATACCTAGGAATAAACCTAAGAGAAAAGATCTGTGTGGTGAAAACTATAGAATGCTTATGAAAGAAATTGATGCAAATGGAAAAATACCTTCCATGCTCAAGGATTGGACAAACATCATTAAGATGTCTATACTACCCAAAGCAATCTACACCTTTAATGCAATCCCTATCTAAATACCACTAGTGTTTTTTAGAGCTAGAACAATCCTAAAGTTTGTAGGAAACCACAAAACATCCTGGATAGCCAAAGCAATCTTGCAAAGGAAAAACAAAATTAAGCATGATTCCAGGTTTCAGGCTATACTACAAATCTGTAGTCGTCAAGACACTATGGTACTAGACAAAAACAGTCACACAGATCAATGGAAGAGAATAGAGAACCTGAAAATGGATCCACAACACATTTTTGACAAAGAAAGAATATCCAACGGAAAGAAAAGAATCTTCACCAAAGGTGTTGGGGAAACTGGACAGTAACATGAAACTGGACTACTTTCTTACACCACACACAAAAATTCAAAATGGATGAAAGACCTAAACGTGAGACAGGAAACCATCAAAATCTAGAGAACACAGGCAGCAACCTCTTTGACCTTAGCCGCAGCAATATCTTACTAGACACCTCACTGTAGGCAAGGGCAACAAAAAGCAAACGAACTATTGGGACCTCATCAAGATAAAAAGCTTCTGCACAGCAAAGGAAGCAATCACAACTAAAAGGCAGCCTACTGGGGCGCCTGGGTGGCTCAGTCGGTTGAGCAGCCGACTTCAGCTTAGGTCATGATCTCGCGGTCAGTGAGTTCGAGCCCCGCGTCGGGCTCTGTGCTGACAGCTCAGAGCCTGGAGCCTGTTTCAGATTCTGTGTCTCCCTGTCTCTGACCCTCCCCCGTTCATGCTCTGTCTGTCTCAAAAATAAATAAACATTAAAAAAAATTTTTTTTAATAAAAGGCAGCCTACAAAATGGAAGATATTTGTAAATGACATACCAGATAAAGGATTTGTATCCCAAATCTCTGCAGAACCTATCAACCTCAACACCCAAAAAACCACCCAGAAGGTGGCAGAAGACATGAATAAACATTTTTCCAAAGACATCCAGATGGCTGACAGATACATGAAAAGATGTTCAGCACCACTCATCAGGGAAATACAAATCAAAACCACAAGATACCACCTCACACCTGTCATCATGGGTAAGATTAACACAGGAAACAGGTATTGACGATGTAGAGAAAAGGGAATGATCTTGCACTTTGGTGGGAACACAAACAGGTGCAGCCACTCTGGAAAACAATGTGAAGGTTCCTCAAAACTCAAAATAGAAGTACCTTACAGTCCAGCAATTGCACTATTATTTACCCAAAGGATACAAAAATACAGATTAAAAGTACCTGCAACCCAATGTTTATAGCAGCATTATCAACAATAGCTAAACTATGGAGACAGCCTAAATGTCCATCAACCAATGAAGGATAAAGATGTGGTGTGTGTGTATATATGTATATGGAATATTACTCTGATCAAAAAAAAAATGAAATTTTGCCATTTGCAAAAGTGTGGATGGAACTGGAGGGCATTATACTAAGGAGAATAAGTCCAAGAAATACAAGTATCCTATGATTTCACTCATACATGGAATTTAAGAAACAGATGAACATGGGAGAGAAGGAAAACCACAAGAGAATCCTAATGACAGAACAAACTAAGGGTTGATGAAGGGAGGTGGATAGGGGATGGACTAAATGGGTTATGGGTATTGAGGGCACTTGTGATGAATCACTGAATTCTCCTAAAATTATTTCACTGTATATTAACATTTTTAAATGGCATTTCTTAATAGCAGTAACATGTGATTAGCATTCCCAGGTTAACTTGGTCAAAAAGGCCAGGGTCTTGCAGGATTTTAGAGGAAATAGGAGTAAAAACACTCGTGGTCTTGTGCTCATAAATCAAACTGACCAACCCTTATATTTCTAAGAAGAAATAACTAGAGGCATGCCAAGGACCCCCACAAATAGGGTTAGCTGCACAGAACCCATGGATTGGCCACCAAGGGGAAATGGGAAGGTTCACACAACTACAGAGTCTACCATGGTTTGGAAGCTCACCTATGTTTTTGGTTACCAAAGAAAACTTTACAAGGAATTAACAGGACAAACTGAAAGATCTAACTTTTTCCATTCTCAAAGTGATCTAGTTCAAAGTCGTGAGCCCTGATTACTCAGAACAAATGTTTATTATGTAATTTGGATTTACTTTGGAAAGATGACTTTTGTCACTGGGGAGTCCAGATCTCAAGGATACCTTGATACCACTGGGTATTTAAGAATCAAAAAGATCTGGAAGACCAGGAGTGACTTCTTGTACTATAGAGTGGTATAGTCACCATGAGGGTTTAATTGAATTATGAAATTTCTGGATGGAACTGATGTTGTCACCTTAGTAAGAGGATCTTTATTCCAAAGGGACCCTCAGCAAGAAGTCTCCCAAATAAAATCATCTGAAAAAAACCTACCTGCTTGCTCAGGTAAGAGGTAAATGAAGAGGATAGGAAATTGCCTCCAGAAAAGTTGGAGGTATGGGACCTAGGCAAATGCCTTGACCATCATCTCCTGGTGACTGAAGAGCAGGACCTTTGCTCAACAATGCTGTTCATTCCCCGTGCCCCGAAGAAAAAGGGATATGTTTTCATGACAAGGACTTCCCTGGGTAATGACTTCCAGACAACCTAACTGGTAATGGCTCAATCTGAGATAAAAGCCATCCACTGACATGTCCAGCATGAACACTAAGAAGGGATTCTTTCCTAGGCCACTCTCAGACATCACTAACTCTCAAAGTTCCTCTTCCTGCTCTATCCCATCTTGTTTTGAGTGATGTTAAGACAGGTCATGCAGAAACATGGATGGAACTGGAGAGTGTGATGCTAAGTGAAATAAGCCATACAGAGAAAGACAGATACCATATGGTTTCACTCTTATGTGGATCCTGAGAAACATAACAGAAACCCATGGGGGAGGGGAAGGAAAAAAAAAAAAAAAAAAAAAAAAAAAAAGAGGTTAGAGTGGGAGAGAGCCAAAGCATAAGAGACTGTTAAAAACTGAGAACAAACTGAGGGTTGATGGGGGGTGGGAGGGAGGGCAGGGTGGGTGATGGGTATTGAGGAGGGCACCTTTTGGGATGAGCACTGGGTGTTGTATGGAAACCAATTTGACAGTAAATTTCATATATTAAAAAATAAAAAAATTTAAAAAAAAAAAAAAAAAAAAGACAGGTCATGCAGAGAAAACATTGTTTCCAAATACTTGTCATTAATATTCCCTGTACATCCAACAGACTGGTTTAACCAGGGATTGATCAGAACTGAAGACCCTTATGGGACACTGAAGATGTAGGAGGCCCAAGCTGTTTGAGAGTGAAGCAACTTTTATGAACCATATGGAAATGAAGAGGGAGAGTTAACATCAGCATCAACCCAGCCCTCAACAGACCCAAGTCTTGGATGCCATTTAACTCATTTGGGAGTCCCATCATTTGGTGCCACTTGGTGGCCTTAAAACAGGTCTAGAGGCTGGAAGTCCTTGTGAACAGAATCTGGCATGTCACATCCCAACCACGGTGGACTCTTGTACCATATGGCAGTCAAAAGACCTCAGTATATACTTTCACAAATCATAAGAACTTTTAAAGAAGCTATGACTTAAAGATGGAATGAATCTTGGATCTTGAAATTCTGAGACAGTCATTCCTCTAAAAGAAGTGTAGATATAAAGAGGCAATGTTTCACGACAGTCTAGTACCATAGCAAGAGAAGAAGCCCTTGAGGAAACAAACATGACCAACTCATGGCTCCCAGGCAAACGAAAGCAGGGTTGGCTGAAGCAAATTCTCAGGGGCCCATGAAGGCTGGGAAGTGGCCTCATTTTAGGGTAAATGAGGTTACCAGAATTTGCCAGAAGTCATTAAGTCCTGGTAAGATGGGTCAGATGGCTTGCCTCGTGTTTCTGATCTGAGAACATTTCTTCATACTCCAGATTAGGATTTTTTAAAAATCTTATTTCAGGGGTACATGGGTGGCTCAGTTAAGCATCCGACTTCAGCTCAGGTCATGATCTCATGGCTTGAGAGTTTGAGCCCTGTGTCAGGCTCTGTGCTGACAGCTCAAAGCCTGGAGCCCGCTTCAGATTCTGTGTCTCCCTTTCTCTCTGCTCCTCCCCTGCTCACACGCTGTCTCTCAAAAATAAACATTTAAAAAAATTTAATACTATTTCACACTTGTATTAGAAGACTTTTAAAGGGGAGAAGGGAAACTAGTCAAAGACAACAGCAGCTGCCTAGGTCCATGTCCCTATTTGCTTCAAAACCAATATAGAACAAGTGAAACTACACAAAAACATGCCTCTAAAGTAACTGGAGGAAAGAGTGCCCGAGGTTAGTCATTTTTAAAATACCAAAGGCTGGAAAGCATTTCTCATGCTACTTTACTACTGTGAGCCTCTACAAGGAGCATGAGCAGGCCCAGAGAAATGGTGAAGGAGAAGAAACTGGTAAAGGCTCAAGAAGGATATAAAACCACCATCAGAAGATCTAAATGCACCTCAAGTGTGATCAGACTTAAGTGGCCTAGCAGGGCAGGGCACCATCAGCAGTATACACGATTTCAAGGGTCACTCTTTAAGACGACTAGCTTCTGGAGAGAAAAATAGTAACGGGAAGAGTAATAGTAATGGGCACTCTTTGACAATCGAGTGATAATGGAGAAAAAAAAGACATGTAGTGGAAAAAAAAAGCTTCCAAAATCTCCCAGCCATCGATATAATCATCTGGCAGCTATAGCAGGTCATTTTCTGAGCACTGGCCTCTTGGACTGTTGAGGGTAGACTGAGCCCTACTGTTTTTGGAGACACTGCCTCAAGTGCAGGGATTTTATCACGTTACCCATGATCCAAGGATTCAACACATTCTCTGTACTGAGGCTCCAGATATCGTATATATGCCTTTGTTAAAAACAATATAAAAGATTCAGAAATGGTTGTCTGTTCAACCTGAAGTTCATAGAAGGAAATCCTTATCCTTATACTCCCAGAAAAGTCCCCAAATCAGAGGTCTTCCCTTCAGAACAATTTGGCCAGAAGAAAGTTGGCAAACATTCACAGCCAAGCATCTGTGTCTATCATTACTTGCAGTTGTGTTGGTAGATTGTTTTAAAAGCCAATTGTAGGAACAGAAATAGGGTTGGCAGGAGAACAGTAAGAGGGGTTCCCCTGAAGGATGTAGGGTATACTACAGTAAGTCCTGATGATCAATGGTAGTGCTCAGAAAGGCATCACCTAGATTCCTCAAGGAAGAATGTGATGCCCATTGCTGCTTAGAGTGCTGTCAGCCCTTTCAGGTCTTAATTACCTTTGTTACAGAGCATGATCTTGCCCACAGTCAGTCCCTCTAGGGATGTCCCACATGCAGTGACCTATCAGTGAGTATATAAAAGCCAGGTCACTTCAGCCCAACGTGGAACATTTACTCAGGCAATTTTAGCTACAGTACCCTTGTGGATAATTTGAAACTTAGGTCATACAACTGAGCAAACTATAGTACTAAGGTTAGAAGTGATGGGGGGAAAATGGTACATAGACACTATGAAATGCTCCAATGAGAAAACAACAGGTTTCTGGGGTTCTGAAACATGCCATCTTTAGAGAATTCTTTTGTTAAAGAATTCCTACTGTTACTGGGCCTTGATAGAGAGGAAAGGTCCAACCACACAGCCACAGTTTATCGTTAGCTGGGTTCTGTCAGACCTATGGCCTAAGGCTGGATGATTCCAGCCACAGTCTGTCATGTTTTGGAAGTAGTATATATGGAACTGAACACAAGAAGGGCCAGGACACAAGCAATCCTATACCTGGTTATATCTGAGCAGGAATCACAGACCCCCATGTCTCTACTATTGCACTAGACACCCCTCCCACAGTTCACTCCTTTGCCCAAATGTGAGATCCACTACAAATAACTTAACGAAGGAGAAAAGGCTGGATTTACAAATGGGTCATCTCAGTATGTGGGTATAAGCTGTCAAGGAGGCCTGCTGTTCCAGAGCCTCACTCAGGAGCGGCCTTGAAAGACCAGGAGAAGGAAAAGTCATTCTAATAGGCAGGTACATTGCTAGAAATTCTGCCTATTTTATGTGGAAAGAGATGTGACCAAAGCTAGGTCTGGGTGTATTTATGAGTCATGGGTAGTAGCAAATGGCCTAGCCAGCTAAGCAAGAACATGAAAGGAAAAGTTGGAAGACTGGGGAGAAGGCTGTCTGGGTGGAGGATAGGTAGATAGACATATGGGAGTAAGCACAGATGAAGATGTTCAACTGATTTTGCCAGTTGATGTTCATCACACTAGCAAGTACCACGGTGGCCAAGAACATAATAGCCATGGATGCAGAGATAGTCACTGTTCATGGGCACAGCAGTGAGGGATTCCACTGGGCAAAGTTGATTCAGCTGCTTCTACCACCTCTGAATATCTGACTTGCTAGCAGTATTGATCAGTGCTTAACCTCCCAACATAGCACATTCCTTATGATGGCAAAACAACTTGCCAGCTGACTGTTTGGTTTTAACAGGAAAAACACATTTTGAGCCAGCAGCTGACCAGTTTGAATACTTCATATGTGCCCTTGGCAGGCCACCTCTGGCAATGCTTTAAGGACAGGATGACATCCTCCAGGATGAAGCACACATTTTAATTCAAGTACTTTTTATGGCACTTTGTCACCAATAAGAATACTTAGAACCAAGGGGCAAAAGCAAAAGTAGCCCCACTTGCCATCATTCCCAATGACCCACTTGAAGAATGTGTGCTTTCCTTCTATGCACTTTTAGGGACCAGGAGCTTTAACTCTACAGAGCCCCCAGGAATACTTCCTCCAGGGGTCATGGAGTTCTTCATATCCATACCACCAGGCAAGGAAAGTCCTCTTGTCACAGATACTTGACTGATCAGCCTGAGAACATAGGGCTAGTGAGACACAGGTGGGGATAGAAGGAATAGGTTTGGCATATCAGTGGCCTACTTGGACACTAGTTGGTACTCCTTTCCCAACTGTGAGAAAAGGCAGTGAGCAATCTCAACCTGAAAAAGACATGGTGACCAGGGGCTCAGACCTTCAAGGGAGAATACTTGGCACCACCTCTGGTTGTCAGCCTACCAAAACAGCAGGTCTATGGGGTTGACTTAATGCTGGTTAAGTCTTATAAAATGTTTTGTTCCTCTTGCAATGGCCGTTCTAGACAAAAAGCTGTGGATAGAGTAGGGGATGACTGGCAAAGAATGTCAAGTTGGAGCTGATAGGAAGGATACACTGATTCTGTGACAGCACAAGGAGAGAAAAAAAACCCAGGCACCTTGTAGGGGATCACCTCAGACCCTGGGAGGTACAGGGGGAGTGGCAGCCATAACCTTCACCTTTCAGGACAGCTTCTGGAAACTTCCTCCACAAGAAATATACCCAGATCTGTGAGCACCAGGAATTTAATGGACTACCAAGTCTGCCATCCCCTGCCAGAAAGCTCTGACCACAAGACAGCAAGGGATGGTCCCTGCCACTCAACCCCCCATGAAAAAGGCCCTTCCAGATGCCATCTGCACCTGCATTCTCAGTCGTGTCATGGGGTAGATGAACAAGAACTAGATTCCAATGTCCAGACCAGGACCTTAGAGCTTGCCAGCTGCTGGGAGGCCTGGTGGATGACCATGGTCCTACTGTACTTTCTGACTAATGTAATTCCCACCTGGGGCCACAGAATATACAATTAAGTAATGACTGTTTCCAGGGGCACCATGTATGCACTCAGGACTGTTTACTGGGTGAACTGCAGGCATTAGCTTCCTTTCCTCATGAAAACACTGATTTGTGCCCCTTTCCAGGGAAAGGGGGGGGGGGGCAGAAAACAGACTTTGGCTCTTTCCAGAGTCCCATGTGTCAATATTATTTGAGGAAGGACAAAGTTATACAGCTATGTTTCAAAATTGTTGCCCATTCTTAGCTCCGTACAGGTAAATATCTTTGCTACAGCCACCTCCAAGGTAGCATGGTTGCCCCACTCTACAGGTTCTCCCTTGGTCAGCACCTGCTCCAATTCTCACTTAAGTACAAGAATGGGAATTCCTGAGGAAGATCAGAATTGGTGATTAGAAACTATTGAAACTAGTATTTAGGGACAATTTAAAAGAAAATGCTTGGCTAATGGGCACCATCTCTGAGTGATACCTGTCCTTTCACCTGGTGTGATGAGTGGTATGGCCATCAAGGCCAGGGGTAGAGGTAGCAAGAGGTATGCCCCTTTATTCCATCTTCCTTCCTGACTAGAAAGTCAGCAGTCATTTTGGATCATGAAGTGACTTTAGCAATAGAAGCCACCCAGAGTAAAGCAACAGAATAGAGGAACTTGGAGTCTCCTTTACTGTGCAATGCTGTACTCGCCTTCATATTCAAGAAATCTGGATATAGAATTCTTAAAGAAGTTACACAATCTCCATTAGGATTATAAAAGCTTTTCCCATCCTCCCTGAAGTTGGTGGAAAACAGGGGAGTATTTATGTTACTGGGGTGATAAGGGTCTCTTCTTTCTAAAGGCAAAACAGACCCATTTGGATGGGTAAAATTTGATGTATGGCCAATGGGTAGGAGAGATCCCTTCCCAGCCAGACTTCCTGCAGATATGAACTATGTAGGCCTCTGAAGGAGGATGCAAGTTTTTAGGGTGCTTTTGAGAAATCTTATGGCCAATACTAGAAATAACCAAACTTGAAGTCACCAAAAAGGAGGATTGGTGTGCTTCATGCTATAATGCATGCTACCAAGTATCAACTCTGTGGTCCCTCCCAACGTGGATACAGAGCTTGGAATCTGCCATCTCCCCCACATCCTTTTGGACACGTGTCAGTATTTATGGCAAATGACCGAGTTAAAATAAAATGCTCAAGTACATATACACGTAGCTTACATTAAGATGCTCGGCTAAAAAATGGTCCCAGTTCTAAGTCCCAACCACCTGACAGAAGAACTCTTCATAGACTTCCAGCATGGACCTAAACTTTATAACCTGGGACTTCATTGGCTACACATTTGAAGGGGGTGGTTAGTAATCACCAGCCCTGCTAGAAGCTGCAGAAATAGGCACTTAATGCTAGAGGCATCATGGCCTATGAGTATCTGCTCATCTCCAGAGGTGGCTCAGTACCTGGACGGCTCCCAGAGTCCTTGGCCTTCGTGTGGGTTGGCAGAGAGAAGCACACAGGGTTTTCAGGCTCATTTCTCACTCTCTAGGGTCCAGGTTCAGTGTGACTATGATGTAAAATGATCTCAGAGTCCTCTAGACTTCAATCTATGCATCCCATAAAGACCAGGTGAAAATACAGCAGCTTCCCTCCAAAACTTGTAGCTCAACTATCTAGATTCTCCCAAGAACGTGGCCACAGGCCTAGAAGTCTATAATTGCAGAGGAGGGGAGAGTGGAAAGGGAAGAAAAAAAGGGAGTCTTTGTACACTGAGAATTCATCTTGCTCACTCCTTTGAAGGGTTTGGGCTGATATCTACCTGTTCCATTGATTCTAGTTGTAGACCATGTGCTTACAAATGGAAGTTCACACAGGTGGTTCCTTCCAGTGCTCTCTTGTTAGAGAATTAGTGGGGCAGAGGAGTAGGAGCTATAGCCACAGTTGTGTGCTCTTCCTTGAGAGCTTCCAGGGACAACTGGCTTCCAAAGTTACCTTTGGGTAACTTCACCCAGAGGACGGCAGCATATCAGACTCTTGAATTAGCCAGATGCCTTCTTCCCTTTCTGCAGAGAGGGGTCTTCACATTTGGGACAAAAGAACATACTTAGAAACAAGGGATCCAATCACTTAAGACCTTATCACCATCCCCAGCCACACTAAGTGACCAGAACCAGATTCCTCTGATTACTAGAACTTGGAAACGGGAGAAAATAGGACTAAGAATAGTGATATCTTTTGACCCTTATTGCCCCTCAATGTTCCAAAAGATAGGAAAACCTCTAAAGACACAGATTAAAGAGTCCTCATTGAATGTAACAGCTGCTAGTTGTATGCACAAGCTAGCTAATGCACTTGTTATAGCTTGGCTATCTCTAGTGTACATGTGACCAAATGAAAGATACCTAGAAGTTGTGCTGTATTCTTCAGATCTTGGTCAAAGGTTAGAACAGCATATTTTTAAGATTATCCTTTTAAGATGCAAAAAAAAAAAAAAAAAAAAAAAAAAAAAGCTAGGTGGATAGTATAGTCTCTTATCTAATACTTATTCTTGCATAAGATTCAAACTGTACAGTTCCCCCCCAAAATGCTCTCATGCCCTTGTGCACACTATCTACACTCCTTCCCCACAGCCTGTTACCTCCCTAATATCCTACAAGGGTTGTGTCATAGGGACAACATGATCTTGGGCATTCCTTGGAGTAAAGAATTAAACATCTCCCTCCTGCAAGCTCAGGCTTTGGTAAAGGTAGTCAAACCCTCATTTCAGTCCACAAAACTCCCAGTCCTCAAAAACTGAGGTGACAAGTATGAAATTAAAGGATCAAGGGAGGGGCAGAGATTTCTTCAAGACAACTTGGGACACTAGAGAAACACATCAGAAACTGCCTACCAGTGCCAGGGGAGTGATGACAGCTCTCTTCATCCCCTTCTATGTTAAACATGGAAATCTGGATGTGGCTTGAACCCTCAGGAACTTACATCCAGGCACAAAATTCTCCTATCTCCACCTTTCTGAGGTCAGAGATGAAGGATGAATGTCCAGGTTGAGGGGACAGGTCTCCCTTCTGGCCCCAGGTTCTGTAGGGAAGGCAGTGGATTATCAGGTTCACTTTCTAGGTACTTCCATCAATGAATCTTTCAGAAAAGGGTGCTATCAAAGTCTCTAGTGCCTAGAACTACCTGGAGACAGCTTGCAATGGGTATCAACCAAGGCTAGTTAACATTTTACATCATTAAATCCCAGTGACAGAGGATCTACAATTGAAGCTGAGAGATCTAAGAAAATATGCAATGAACTCTGGTGTTGCAGGAGAAGCTGTAAATTCAGGCTCAAGTCCACTAGGATATAAATGAATTTTTTTTTTTTTTTTTTACACACCTCCAAGAGCACAGAATAGCAACAATGCCAATCACGTAAACATCAGACTCCCAGTGTGGTAACAGAAGGCACAGTTAGCATAGGGATGGACGTATCCTCAAGATTTGGCACCTGACCCAAGTAGTAAAGGCTTGACTCTCATGGGAAGCCAGAAGTTGTCAGATTCTTGACATTAAGGTGACATTCCCCCACAGGAGACTATGCAATGAAACTTGCCTGGTGACCAGGCAATGTCATGGCAGTTTAAGCTGCTCTAATAAAGCACATTTTGAGAAGTGTGTGCACAAAAGCTGTACATTAGTAAGAGCAGTCCACTCTGACCCTAGATATGTACTTAGTTTTGTCCTCTGCCTGCTTCTATGAAATACTGATTACCATTCTAGGGTCTAACTCACCCTGTAGTAGTCCTAGTTTTCCTCCAGTCTCAGTACCAATCTCACCCACTGCATGCCTTCAGAACAAGATTTCCCCTAGGCATGTGGTCCCCACCAAACCCTCAGATGTTCAAGAGCTACAACTCCATCTGCCACAGAGGTCTGGAACATGAATCCTGGGAGAAAACCCGATCCAGCAACCAACTATTGGTCAGCCAACAGCACAGACTTGGTCAATGAACAGGACTGGACATAAGGAGTGATGGGGAGAAGTCATGCATTTATCAAAACAAAGCACAACAAGGGCTAGCACTGGAGCTAATTCAACTGGATAGGTCCTCAGAGTTCTAGAGGGGGCAAGCTGTAGCAACAAAAGGCCAATGAGAGGCAGCATGACCCAGTCCAACTACAGATTTAATCCAGGAGAATTGGAAAAAAGGGCTACTTCTTGATGCCTTCAGACTAACATTGAGATCAATTTAGCTCAAGTGCAGAAATCTTAGACAAAGAGGCCATTAAAGGTTTAGAACCTTCTCCCAAGTATCATATCTGTGATCAAAGATTAAGTTCATGGGTTGCACACTGTCTTCAGTAACTCTTGCCCTATCCCCCCACCCAACTTGGAGGCTATTTAAGATGCATAAAAGACTGAGCAACTAACAACCCAGTTATTTCTGGTCTTTCAGAACTGGGATTTATTAGCTACAGAAGTTTAAAGACAATATTTATCTTTCATTCTTGTTGTGCACACCACCTACATTGCTAGAATACTGAGGATCTCTCAGTGTAACAATTATGCTAAGGAAACTTGCACCAGTCTCCAGTCCCACAAAGATGAACTAAAGCTTTGGAGAAATTCATCTGGAACTAGAAATTAAGTATTGCAAAATGAGGGTAACTCAGCCAAAAAGCCCTGAGAATCAGGGCTGACAGATTAGTGTTAAAAGACTACAACTATCAAAACAGAACTTCTGTGAATGTTGTCATCTATAGGTTTCCATATAAAGTCCTGTCAATGGCATCATCCTGCAGCCATCTCCAGCACTGAAGCAGTATTTGGAAGGATTCTCAGACACCACTGGCCAGGCCACTTCAGAGAGGAAGACCCATGTGGGTACAACAGCCCAAGTTGAGTCCACCGGAAACCCATGCAGGATAGCATTTTTCATCCCGAACCAACACTCTTGAAATCACACTTAAAAGTCACCAAGTCCACATGACAGAACTAGCTACTGCTGATAGAAATCCAGATATGCCTAGTTTTGAGCAGCCCCCACCACCAGGCCTCTGCACAGACCTTCCTGTCCCTTGCTTCTCCCCTTGCCCTGAAACCCCCACCTGGCACTCAGCATGCCTCCACACCTTGCTTTCAAGGCATGACACTCCTTCACCCCTCAGATGTCGGGATTTCAGGGATCCACTCCCACATCCCTAGAGCCTTCCTTCACAGCTGTGAATTGCCAAACTGCTGCCTGGACCTCCAAAATGCACTCTTCCTGAAGAAAAGAACACTCAGGATAGGTAGACATTGGAGTAAGGACAGGTAAGTTTGCCAGGGGGAGGAACAGCCTCTGATGTCAGCCCCTGCTAGGTGCAATTCTTTATTAAGACAAAGACTCCTTTGTCTGAAGAATCAAGAATTTAAGAGGCTTCTACAAAGCTCTCAGTAGTAAACATTCAAGGCAAGACTCATGCCTTATGGCCGCTCCATTGCACACTCAGGCAAGAAAATACTGGAAAACCCAGAGAATTCATTCATTCAGAAGACAGGTCTAATATTGGAAACTGCTGACAGAAAACAGGGTCTAGCTATTAGGTCAGGGGCACTAGGGCCAGTCATTCTTTCCCACCTGGAGCTAAGTTCTGGTTCCAGGTCAGTCACTGGATTGATGTCAAGGAAGTTTTTCACACTGCAACATCCCACAACAGAAGTCCTATGGAGGACAACTTCCATAGGCCTAGAGTGACTCAGCACATCCGTCCGATGCTAAGGACCAGTAAAGGATGGATGATAATTCTAAGTGTTACAATGTAGGGAAAATCCCCACATGCCTGGTAAGCCTCTTGTCATTTACAAAAGCAGTCTTGTTCTCCATCCTTCACAGGAAGGCAGGGGCAAGGGTGGGGGGTGGGCAGTCCTCAAGATCAAACAATTATCTCCCATATCTGGGCAGATAGGCCTCTTATTTACAAGACAGCAGGAATACAGCTAAGGGAGGTATTTAAAAAAAAAAAAATCAAATGCCCAGGAAGAACATGGGTACCTCTTTCAGGGAAGGAGACTAACATGGGAGTTTTTCCTTAGCTTTAAAGCCAAAATATTCAAGAGGTGACCATCGCAAATTGAGGATTGAAGCTTCAAGGCATTCAGACAAATGAACAAAACCAATCATGTCAAGTGCTTTAGAAATTCTAAACTGCTACCCCACATCTCATGTCCCCGAAGTCTCAGTGGGCTCTGTGTGTTGCCCAAACAAAATTTCATCGGAGCACTTATGGTGAAGTTTCCAGCATTCATCTGGATCAAGGGATATTTATCCCATGATTTTCCCCTATTACCACAGCCTGGTCCATCATGGACAAACCAGAGGTTGGCCATGGGCCATCTTCTCTGGCTCTGCAAGAAGCCTAGGAAGCTCCAAGTACCACGAGTGGGCCTCCCAGTCAGACCCCACCACCCCACAACTGCTGGCACCCCTTGCCCAGTCACACCTATACTTCACACTGGCCTCCATAGTTTTGGATACACTGTGGGACATGTGACCAGCCTACACCTAATAGGTCTTTCAGAACAGAACTCTGATGGCCAACTCCCCAAATACTGGGGTCTCTTTCCATGTGGACCTTACAACAAGAGCAAGGATTTCAGGGATATGAATCAGGCATTCATGATTTATAACTTATGCCATAAGAAAAACATCTGCTCAATGGACATTATCTGGAGGCTGTAGAAATAGCAGCCAGTGATGGAAACCAGGAAAAACAGGTTTTTGTACAACTGTTTTTTCTAAGACCCAACCAGAGATTGAGAATTGAAGTCTCCAATTTCCTGAGAGTAGTCAGAAGTTATCTGAGGTTGGCTATCATTAACAGGGACCATCACTCATGCCACCTCCAAGGATACATGTACAGTACCATCAATGGAAGTGGTTTCTCTCCACATCTTCCCATGCCAGCTAAATGCCCACACAGCATCCCACACAAGAACACAAAGGCCAGAGTCAGATACTTAAGTACTAAGAAGCAGATACGGTCATATATATGAAGACATGAGGACTTTGAGCTACAAGTTGCAGGACACAAGAGGTAGAAAGGGATTTCCCAAAGTGAGAAAAGGGGTAGAGACAGTTCTCAGAATGCTGATGAGCCAAGTTTAAGGTAATCATCCTAAGAGGTAGACAGCCTGTTTTCTCTTGGGGAGTTCCCACAGCCTCTGACCAAGGCTGTCTGAAAACTCCCATGTTCTAAAATCAGTGGAAAGCCAATTCATCAGCAGCCAACATTCTGCCATCTAACCAGTGCAAGAACTGCAAGGCACCCTCTAGTGTTCCTAGGAAAGACCTAGTCAGTGATCTCCAATTGGGAATGATCCTATTACAATGCAGGGAGAGGGTTCATGGTCACAATTTGTGGAAGAGCACTAATGGCTTTAAGAAGAGGCTGGGTGCTGCTAAAAATCCTAGTGTGCAGTGCCCCCCAACAAAGAATCATCCAGCCTAAAATGTCAACAGTCCTGAATTGAGAAACACAGAATAAGCTGGTGCTTGTGCAAGAAAATATGAACAGTCTGCAGCCTTTGGTGTCTGTTCAAGAGCATAGGTAAGGCTTTCAGGATTTTGAAGTATTCATGACCTGAAGCAGCACACAAACAAGTCCAACCCAAATCGCCAGAGTTTATTACCCAAAAGCGATAAAGCATATCTCAATCTAGCTCTTTGAGCTTTCCCTAGAGACTACTGCAATGCACTGTTGCCTTCAAGAGTGTGTACACAGATGTTGAAGGTAGGTTGGCTTTTCCTTTTCCCCGCTGGGGCCATTAGCAATACAGAGGCTATTTGACAACATCTAGAAAGCTAGGACTAGGAAACCAACCTAGTCATCATTCTACTGGAGGCCAAGTCTGCTGTGTTGGGTACAGGACTCAGACCCCAGAACGGCAATCTCTGTAGCCCTGCCCAGGTTCCTTTTCCATGCTCAGATTTGTGTTCACTCTCTGTATCCCTTCTCCCAATTAGCAAAAAAGCAGCATGGACAAGAGTCTCACAGATGTGAATGTAGACTAAGCTTAGGCAAGATCAGGGTGCTCATGAAGTATGCTTTGGTCTCCATGGAATTATTTTCCTTTATGCAGAGTGATTTCAAAAATAACGTGGGGTTCTGACACCTCAACCATGGGAAATATCTCCACAGCCTCCATTTTGCTGTTGTCCTACAGATCCTGTAGTCAGGCTACATTCTACAGAAGAAAGTGACCCTGATGGAGCTTTAACAGGTCAACATGGATTGAGATTACATGACCATTGTGAACACAAACTCCAGGTGTAAGTGTCTGAATCAAAGAGCTTTTTCACCTAGATGAGCAAATTGGGCCACCTCCAGGAGCTGTATTCAATCTTGCTCCTGCCCACCCACCAGGTATCACTGATGAAGGCCTTGGAACAGTGTTGCAGCAGAGCCTAGAGACCACCTTCTAAATCTCTCAAGAGATGGTCCTCAGTAACTTCAAGTCTTGTCAAATCCTTGACTTTATGATGGAGAACCTCAGAGCCTTGGAGCACCTAAAATTCAAGGCAAGCCTGTCCATGGTGTTTAACATCTCTGATGCCCTCCAGCCCAAAAGCCCCCTTGCCACCTTCCCATCTTTGCTTTCAGTCCCATTGCAGTATCAGTTCTTGAGCTACGAATGCATTTAGCAATGATTGAGCTGCAGGCATGGCATACCCAGCTCTATTGAGAGGAATCTGTCCTGCTGGAGGGAAGCAGCCAAGGTGGTGACATTCATACGCATGTACCCTAGATCCAGTGGCCAGGGGCAGAGGGTCCGGTACTACATATGGCCATGAAAATACTCCATGTTCCAAATGAGTTCTAGAGAGCTGGGGTGAAGATGGGGACTGTCACCATCCTGTGTCTTCCACAAAATCTGTATTCCAAGAGAAAAATTAAGGTATCAAATGAAATGTCTTGGTCTGTTATCTCCCACCTCAGGACTAGACCAGGCACTCTGCCTGGTTGTAGGTGGTTCCTGAAAACAAGCTTGATCATGGACTTTCAAGAAACAGACTCTCAAGGAAGTTGGACTGTTCAGCTTGGGGCCCCTGGAAAACAGGAGACTGCGTTCACAAAACAGCAGATGTAATGGGGAAGAAGAGAGTTCAACCAATACAGAGGACCCTGAGAATGGAATGCAGCCTAAGGCCATGCTAATGGCAAACCTGAACAGACCACCTGGTTGACCTTCAGGATCCCCATCATGGGAATAAGTAGCAGCCTTTATTATGTGCCACAGTCACCTAGAATAGAGCCTAGCATATGAAGATGCTCAGATTTTTTTTTTTTTTTTACTGGAAATAAGGAAGACACTGGAAAGGGAACCACACCTTATCAAAAGGTTCCCTCACCCTGACCAGAACCTCCTATTCATAGGACATCTCTGAGCATTACCATAGAGAAGATGCACCCTGATCAAACAAGGCCAGGCTTCAGCATATCCATGACCACCACTCCAAGCTGACATCTACACACAGGCAGCCCCATCACCTCTCCCATCAACTCTACAGCAGCCTACTCCTTCTGGACAGAGCATAGGATAGATGTATACAGCCGATAAGCAAAATCAGGGAGGACGGAGGAGAACATTCCATGACACAAAGCACACAAAGGTCCTATTATACAAAGAGGAACAAGCCTGAGGCCATCTCTCTAGAAGATGGATGCCTGATTAGATATGAGCTTATGTGGTTTATTCTGATACCTTGAAGCCCAAGGGAAAGCCAACTGAGCCTGCTTTAGGATAATCTAGTCACTGGCTCAATCCAGATAGCACTGTGTATTGAGGGCAAGAATCACCAATGACCAGCTATCCCAGTATCACCAGTCCCTTCACCAGCAAGTCAACCTGCCAGGTGCCAGTAGTTAATGGCCAAACACGAGGTTGATGATAGATGTATAGACATTCCCTATATAAAAAGAAAAGTGATCCCTTCCACAGGAAACATCCTCCTTTCCCTCACTTGAATTACTCCCAATTGCTCTGAAATATCTATAGTTACCTGTGGTTGTGACCTAGATTCCATGCCAATGATCCAGAAGTTGGACTTATCAGATTGAAGTTGAAGTTGAAGTTATCAGATAATAGGAAGACATCTAGTAAAACACATGGAGGGCAAATATCTGCCTCTCAAACTTCACTGTACCATCCACATCTCCAGATCCAGGGAGGCCTATAGACCTTACATGGGCCATAGCAGCACACGGAATAATTCAGGGAATTTATGAAACCCAGAACCCTTTGCAGCAGCTCATACTGTATTTGCAGCATGAACGGGGCATACTGCTATATCAGCTCTGAGTATGAATATCTATTGGTATTTCTGACTTCTGCTTTGGGAAAAAGAGCATCCCATGATAAAGCTACTGGAGGATTTCAAGAGATTAGTATATAGAAGTTTCATGTTGAACAAAGGATCCGTTTTCTAGTTTTTAGCACTGGACTCCTTTCTTCAGAAATAAGATATCAAGAACATGTGATGAGCAGTTTTGTCAACTTGGTAGGCTATAGCCCTGTTATTCCGCCAAACACTAATCTAAGTGTTTCAGTGAAGGTATTTTGTAGGTGCAGTTTAAGTTCACAACCAGTTGCATTTAAGGGGAACTATCCTAGATAATGGGGGAAGGCATAATTTAATCAGTTGAAAGGCCTTAAGAGCCGAGCAGACGTTTCCCTGAAGAAGAAATGCCACTTCAAGACTGAAGCCTCGCAGTTCCTGAATAAGAGTTTCAGACCACATTTCCCAGTGGACTGCCCTATGGATTTCAGGATTTGGCACACCAGTCCCCACAATCACAGGGATCCGCTCCCTGCAATAAGTCTCCTGAATAGGTCTTTTTTTAGTGAAGCCCTGAATTTTACTTCAACTCCAAAGGGTATTCAGAAGTCTTCTGAAGGTGGTTTTGGCTCCAGGAGGACATGGTCCAGGTACAGCCCTTTAGGTCACCTATAGAGGTGGAGGCCACTGCAGACATCAACAGGGCACACCAGCTCTTAGTATCTACTCAGATGAACTAAATATGAACCAGAGGATGCTGGACATGACCACATAGGTTCAGACCCCTGAGTAGTAAGAAGTCCATAATGGGGTGTGTACAACACACAGGATGTTTAGCCTCAAGTCTGATGGCAAAAATCAGTGATGGAAAGGATTCCTCATGAATCAAGTGCTGGGCTGTTGGAACTGACCTATGAGAATCTATTCAAGATGGGAGAGAGTTGGCTTCAGCAGGGGAAACAATCCCATCCCTTCCCTGAAAATCTCTCCTCCCAAGGAGTCCCTAAGAAAAATATTCAAGCATCCAGCACTCCAACCACAAAGTCCCAACAGGAAACTACAAGATGCCATCAGGTGTTCTTGAAAGACATAGCTAAACAGCTTTCAGACAGAGGACATTTTGTTCCCCAGGAAGACAGGGCTATGTCTGGGGACTAGTCCAAATAGCATCCTTGGATGCTGTATAGGACAATAAAAATCTTCGAGATCTAGGATTCTTGGCACTGAAGAAAAAAGATAAATGAGTCCTACCTTTGTTGAAGCTTATTTTTGGGTGGAGATTAACTTCCTTCCACCTATTGCCCTTAAACTTTTCCCAAAGACCCCTCCCCTCTGCCAGGCACTGTCACCTAGAGGGCTTTTCACAAAGATGTTGAAAGTAAGAGTTTCGTGTTGCCCAGTTTCTCTCTGGAGACACCGACAACATGGTTGTCAGGTTGTGACATCTTGAAAGTTATGACTGGAGACAAATATGTCCACTTTTTATACTGGAGGACAGACTGGGCATGTTGGGCACAAGCCTCAGATGCCAGGACTTCAGTCTCTGTGGTCCTGCCCTGGCACCCCTTTCTTGGCTAAGCTTTGTGTTCACTTTCTGCATTCCTTCTACAAATAAGCAGGCCAGCAGGGATAAGAGCCTCAGGCTATAAAACTAAGTTTCAGTGACCATTAAATTTCTTTGCACAGAATAACTTCAAACACTGGGTCCTGGCTTCAACAGTGGGAGAAACCTCTGCAGCCTATACAAGTGGGCCTCAGAAATGCTGTGTATGACAACTGGAGGTGCCTCTACTGGAACTTCACTGGTCAACATGGATAGAGGTCACTAGACCCTGGATACAAAGCAGCCTACTTCTACAGGATCAGGCTAAGATGTCCCCTATCTAATGAGGTTCATAGATCCTTCTCACTGTTTTGAAGTTTAAAGACCACAATCTCACAGATGCCAGCAGCCATGGCCCTGGCCATGGAGAAAAGCAGAGAGTAGAAGCAGAAGTTCAACCTAACTGGATGACTTCCTTCTAGAAAACTCAAGAGGTCAAGGGTAAAGTGAGCCAAGGCTCCCAAACACTTCCTGGCTCTTTTCTCGTGGGACTTCATTTTTTGATTCAACCTATAAAAGATAAACAGATCCAGTACAATATATCAGAACAGAGGTCCTCAGGAGATTAATATAGAAAAGAGCCATAAAGCAAGTCAGGGGAGGCTCTAAGAAACATGCTCAGCCTTTAAAGGAGAACACTCTTTCTGACCAAGTAGTTGAAGATAACAGGGGAACAACAGAATACACCTACCAAATCACAAATGACCCTATCCATTCACTAAACTGCTGTACCTTCCAAGGGTGACTAAGGACACCTCTAAGACAGGAAGAACAATAAAAACAACATGAGGACAGTATCTTGATCAAATGCTATCTGGTTGTCCCAGAAAAAGATGCCTGTTCAAGCATGAGGGTGATACATCAAGTATGTGTACTTGAGTCCTTCAAGAGTCAAGTTCAGAGTGCTTATGGAACTTCAGGGCAAAGAATATGTGTTGCTCCAGAATGATCCCAATTTACGGGCTGATAACTTGTGGATGATTTCCTAGTAAAGGGTATGTCCCCTTGTTTTCCATGAAGAGCCACCCTGCTCCGTTTTATAGTTCTGGGTACCTGCACCCATCATCATGGATGCTAGCACGTCCTTGTTAGCAGGGAGAATTTAACGTTTCCCACTAAGGCCATCTTGGGCATGCTGGGGCCTAATATGTGGTGAACCTGCTAGTTATCAAACCTAAAGCCTGATAGTACCAAAATGCCCCAGCCTATGGACAATCCATCCTTGATACCCGATTTTGGTACCCAGCTACCTGGTGTTGGAGTCATCTGCAGGTGCACTGTTCTCAGCACATCCACTGCCCTGTGGCTCAAACAGGTTGGGTCTCAGATCCATTTCAATCAAGGAATAGAAACCAGATGTGAAAATCTTAGTCTCTGAAGAACTTCCAGAGTGGGGAGATGTTATGGTACCAATTATTTTTATGGAGTAATTTGTACAACATCTTATTAAAGGACAGGACATAAAGAAATAAAACAAGTCTGAAGCATGCTAGATTCCCTGAAAACACTACACAGGCTCTTAAGTACCCCTTGCACCTCAGTAACAGACTGGAAGTGGCTGTAGCAAGGGAAGGCCTCATGCTTCGTTACCACAATCCCTCCAGCAAGGTTCACAGAGCCATGGATTTCCTAATCTTGACCCCTTATCTAGATTATTCCTTGGGGTAACTATATGGATGCCATCCAATAAATAGGTGTAGGCCTTCTCCCTGAGAAAGGCACAGACATGGGGAGTCCCTTAAGCTGCAACCAGAGGTTACAGAAGGTGGCAGCATCTTCAGCTCCCTACAAATAAAAGGATTTGCAGAACGGAACAAAAATCATTGTGGCTCCCCTTAAACCATTCCACACCACCCCCCCCCCAAAAAAAAAAAGCCCTCACTAGGCTATGCTTACTACTCCAACCTCATTGGAACAATTTTATCACTAAGTTACCATTCATTTCGGTCATGGGGCATTTATGCAAGGATACACCTACTTATACACAGCCTGTCCTGTTGCCTGTAAACCAGAGGCCAGGCAGGTCTCCTTGCCCTCCCTACTTTGTGGCTCCAGGAAGAGCCTGTGAAGCTTCAACATCACGAGTTTGGACTTTCTAGCCCAGTTCCCATAACCCCAGACTTTTCAGCACTCAGGTTTGTGACTCCTCATGTAGCTACACCCACCTCACACTGGCCATGGACTTGTTCTAGGAAGTTCCAGAACATGTTCTACTCATAAGTAACAGCAGGTCTGAGTACAGAAATCTGATGGCCAGCTGTCCCAAACACCAGCCTAGCCTACCTAGGACCCATACTTCAGAGTTAAATCATGAAACAGGCAGAGCTCTAGATCTTTCCTAAGAATCCACCTACAAACCTTTCATCAAAATTACCCTCCCTTCTCTCCTTTTCTCTAAGTTTGTCTTTATTGGTATTCATCCACATGTCAGGCAACATTAGAGCTCAGGTAAATGGAGGAGACAACCCACAGCTTATGAAGACAGCATCACCATGTGGGACTCCTGAACCACTTGGACACCATCCACCTTTCCATGTTTTCACATAAAAATAGGATTCTATGGTTTTTTATGTAGCAATTCTGCATAAGAATCAAGAGGAAAGCTCAGAAAAGCATTCTATGGTCTAGAGCCATTGAGGCCATCCAGGGATCAAGTCACCTCCAAGTACCTTTTCATGGCAAACTGATCACTCAAGTAACCACCAGAAAGAAGATTGGTTGTCTATGAAGGGTGGAGGCTGGGGTCCTGATAACATACTTCCTGTATCCTAGATTTCCCCACATAGACTTCTTCCAGGTGATCTTTGTGAGCTTGACCCCTATTCTATCTGCTGCAGACAGTCCTAGGGACAAATGTGTGAATAGAATTACAGTCACCAGTTTCATTGGTCACCACTTGACTTGTGGTCAGTAAGCCTCAAGCAAAGAGTAAAGACCTGGAGTCAAATTGTTTCTTGGCTTGGGAAACTAGGTGATTATACCCAATTCACGGTGAAAGGACCTAGGTTCACTGAATCAAGGACCTTTATCTTTCCACAGTATCTCCGCCTGCCACCCCACACTGGCTTGACAGATTGTCTAGGTGTGGAAGCGTGCAAACTGGCAGCTACTGCTGACCCTCCTTGCGGTTGCTCCTAGGGCATTGACCTTTTCCTTTTGCTATATTGATCTCCCGTACCTGGGTCAATGGTTAAGGCCAAGGAAGGAGGTCTCTTTCCTCCCTCTCCATCCAGCATCTTGGGCTGAATTCTAGTTTTCCCGAAGAAACCTAGATTTCTAGGTAAAGAAGCTCCATTTTTAAAAAGACCTGGCTCAAGAGATTTATGACAGATACTCAAGGGCTCATATCTCATAGGAAATTGGAATGGTTCTGGAATGTTCCCCAAAGCACAACTCTGTTCTATTTCAGTGAATGAACTAGGAAGACTTCTCAGCACAGAAAATTCACACTGACCAAGGCAGGTACAAGTTCACCAGCTAAGATCAGCGTCTTTCACAGGCCTACTCTTCACTTGGCTATTATGGAAATCACCTCACATGTGACTTGAAGTCTTCGAAATTCTTTGTTTCAGTTCAACATTTGGGCTGCATATTTACCATATTCTGCATAACAGCTATGATAGGTTATCTTGACTATTAAAATCACTATTTTGTATGTAGCTACTGGTCTAGAGAATACATTTCTTAATCCTCTGAGGGAAGTGTATTTGCTTTTTCCCACGGGAAGGTCAGCAATATGCATTTACAGCCTTATCTTAAAGGTTACGTTAACATTCCTCATCTTTGCCATATAATCTGTAGGAATCTTGATTATATTGACATTCCCCAGAAGACCTTGCTGGTATACTTTGCCATTGTCATTCTGCTGGACTTAGAAATCAGGAAGTAGTAAGTACTCTGGAGAACACCTACATACCAGAGTGTGAGATGTAAACTTACAAAGACTCAGGGGCCTAACGTGTGAGTGATGCTTTTAAATGTTAGGGCATGCAGGGATAGCACTCCCAGTTACAAATTCAAGAACAATGCTGCATCTCCTCCCCTGGACTTCCAAGCTGGTAGCCCTCTTTGGATTGTAGCAATAGCACCATGTCACTCTTAGGAACATTTTCCATTGGGCTCCAAAGACGAGTCTTGCATAGGACTTGGAGCAAAACATGGCCCCGCAACTGGTCTAGGTTGTAGCACCTATGGCCTCGCCACTCAAAATAGAATTTACCCAATCTCTTAGCATTAGGTATACCCATGGTAGAAAGGTAGGTTTCTGTAGGACTCAATAAGGAAAGTGTACAACGGACCCTTAAGATTTCAAAATTGATCTACGCATCTGCCAGAAGACAACTTTAATCTGGAAGTTGGTCCCAAACAAGTTACTAGGCTTTAGTAGAGACTGTACCCCACCCATGAAATATCAAATAACTGTTTAGCTCTTCCCATTAGATACTGGATGCTTTAAGGCTCATAGACCTACGGGAAGTGGCCACAATTAGTTCGGTGTGGGAAATAGTATACTTATGGTGAGTCACAAATCTGATGGCACTTTTAACTCACAAGAATGCATGGCTCAGACTCCTCTTCCCCTACCTCTTGATTCTACAGTGTCTCAGTTCGTACTTATGGTCTCATGGGTTAGATTCCTAGGATAAGGATGGAAAATCAAAGCTCTGCTTCATAGGTGGATTAGTTCAGTACGTAACCAGGAATTGTAGAAGGACTATTGTAATACTGGGACTCCTTAGAAGGTACCCTAGAACCTTTCTGAGAGAAAATCCTCCCAACAGGCAGAAGTCCAGTCAGTACACTTGGTCATCTTTTATCTAAAATAAGGGTCTAAGACAAGTATTCAGAATCCCATGCATTAACAAATGGGTTGGCTGGCTGGAAGAGACAAGATTAGAGATAAGGTCTGGGAAGAGAGATGCAGGAGGGGCCTATAGAAATAGGCACAAAGCTGGAAGATTTTTACATCATGAGACCATGCCTACCATAGCATTTGCCATGGAAGATGTAGTCCATCAAGTGGACAGGAGACCCCGGTCTGGCAGAAGCTAGCCAGTTTCTGTGTTCAGCCACCTAATGTGTACAAAGACAGCCTACACACTCCCTGGGTCCAACACCTTAGGCTCCCTCTCATCACGGCCAGTCTAGCCCTTCCCAATGCTTTAAACCTGACCTGTCACCCACCAGCAGAAGCAGATGTAAAGCCCTCCATGTGGTGCTATCCAGCCTCTTGTTGGCAAGGTGATTACATCTGACCCTTCTGCCCCAAAGAAGGATGCATCCATCCTATTGTGATTGAATACGAATTTACCTTCCATTCTCCAACACTTTCACACATAGTGCCTGTCCTAACACCTCCAAGGGGTTTCAGACTACCTAACTTACTGCATAAAAGCCCATTAAGTCACCAAGAACAAGGGACTCCTTTTACAGTGAAAACAGAACAATGGACAGATCATAAAAACATTGTTATTTAGAAGCTGTCAGCCTGACATACTAGAATGACCTTAAATGATCAGCTAAAGCACCAGATTGAGGGTGAACTGCAGAGATGGGATGTACCACCCAGATCACCCTTCAAGGCAGGACATGTTACTTGGTCCTTGGATCAAGGACTTGGAAGCTTGGATAGCTTCCAGTTAGCTGTCAGTCCCTCCAAAGGCAGCCCACATCCAGGTCTGGAGAAGTCAGTTGTAGAAATCCCAGCCCCATTAGCCTAGGTGTGACAACTCTAACAGAAGATAGCAACTATGGAGCCCCCTACCTGGCTCACCAGGGTTCGGCCAATCTTCCATGCTTGACTTTTGCCTAGTTCCTCCTTCCCCTTCTAACAAACATTTTATAAGTCAAACTCCCTTGCATTCTTAAGTTAGCATCTCAGAATATCCTTCCCAGAAAGCTCAGCCGCACAAATAGCACAAAGGATAATAGACAACATGGTCCAAGGGGTGGAAGGAATCAGATCTGTGATATCCACTGTTCACAGTCCTCCTGAGGTCACTAGCAGTTCCAAGACCACTCATGAGAAGAACTGCAACTTGAATGCACTCAGTCATAGGTTGGGATTCTCTGCCAGCAAACTAATGGCTACAGTTGCATCCCAACAGCTAGAGTAGAGGTCTGGGAACCAAGCAGTGGAATTAAGTTTCTCCCTTTTAACATCTTGTGACTTAAGTTGAAAAACCTGTGTTTTCCATCCCCACAAGATTGAGGACCTCTTGACCTGCGGAACTCCATCTAGGAGCTTTCAGCAGGGGACTCAGACTGTGCTGCCAGGCCATTTTGGTCTCCTTATTCCAATAGACAAGATCTTCTGCCACACAAAAAAGGAAAAGGAATATGGAACCCAGGCTATTCATTAGGGCACTGCTTGGTGCTCCCATGCCCAATGTTAGGAGGATGTAGGCAGTTGTAGCAAACATGGCAGGATAAGGTCACCAGGGGTTCAAACCTCTTAATGAAGGTGGTGATCACCCACCAAAAAAGCAAAACATGGAAATTCTGGCCAACAGTGAAGGACTCTAGGATTAAAGGTAGGAGAAACAATGTATTTTATATTGATGGTCCTTTAAGACCAGTTTCAGCAGCAGTTAAAGGTGGAGGGATTGCAGCTACCCATTATACTTTTGAAGATGTACCATACAGCCCCCCCACACTTCACAAAAGGTGCTGTCCAGCTTGAGGATCATCGTTCTTTGACAGCCTCCAGCTGTTAGCTCGTTCTTAGGGTGGCTCTAAGCCAACAACCGGGCATGCTCTGCCACAGGGCTGTTGGGCTGGCAGAAACCACCAGGTTCACATTATGGTCTGACCTCTCCCTCTGCAGAATCCAGCCTCTTCCCTGGTCTTTTCATAGGTAAGTCTTGTACATTCCTAGTCTTCTCAGTACACGGTGTCACCACTGAGAAGCAGGGGGAGGGGGGTGGATTCAATGTGTGCCAGGAGTGGGATGCCCTCCCTTCCACAGCCCACCAGCTGTTTCAGGAGGTACCTCCATCATACCCACAGCCTCCCTACCTCAAGTGCCTACATCTGACAGCTGAGGACAGTCTCTGGTGCCACATGAGCTAGCTCAGTCAAAAACACATACAACTCCGTCTCACAGCGGGCAGTTTGAGCCCGTGTTGGGGACGGAGCCTCCTGTGCAAAAACAAATGTAAACTAGAAACCTCAAGGGGGATAATCCCCCTGCGGGTACTTCCAACTGCTGAGGGAAAGACAGTCCTTGAATGACCACATCACACCAAGCAGGAGGGTTCTTAGGTGTGCTCTGCATAGACCACACACTAGAGGCTCCCGCAGCAGGACTGAATCCCTAGCGCTAAACCCACTTATAGCCACATAACCTTCAACTTCATCCTTTCCTAGTCCTCCTTTCGTCACTGCTTCACTCATGCTTCCGGAAATCATCCAGCAAGCGAAGTCCTGCTCACAGAGCCTTCTCTCCATCTGCTCTCTGGAAAGTCAAGCCAAGAAATCTGGGTCGAACTATGGAATTCCAGTAGGTGGGAGTCCAAAATCCAGTGACCCATTGTTCCACACAATGTTTGTGCCCCTCTCCTCCAAACTTCCTATGAAGTTCTAGCCCCTAGTATGCTACTATTAAGAGGGGAGACTCCGGATTAGGGTCTTTCAAAGAGACCAGAGATCCCTCACTCTCCATCCATTTGACGACACCGGAGAAGACAGCTGTCTGCAGGCCAGTAGGGGAGCTCCCACCAGGAACCAAATCTGCCAGTACCTTGATCTTGGACTTTCCAGCCTGCTCATCCTTTTCAACCCAGCAGGCGTCTGGCTTGGCAACTTTCTTCTCTCTCCACTCCACCCCCAGAAGGCTGTCATGTCTCAGCTCCACTCCTCAGTGGTTTCCACACGCACTTCTCTGCTTTGCTGGATGAAGTATGGTTCTCCCAGTGAGAGGTGACCATAGGAACAAGGATGGAGGTACAGCAGGTGGAGAACATGGCCTTGTGCTTCCTGGAACTGAGCGTAGTACCTGGACACACGCCTGTTTCCAAGTCCTTTCTCTTCCTTTGAGTCTGAGCCAGTTTGACAGGGAGTTTGACTCCCCTGTCAAAGTGTGAATCTCTGAATCTAGTATCCTATTAGTGCATTAAACAAGACAAAAATCCATGTTCAAAAGAAACTTCTGTCTCCAGATCAGAGAAGCAGCCAAGCAGAGTTTGAATGGGGGAAAACGCTAATATTCTTTGATCAGGAAGTCACTAACTACAGATGAGTAGGTTAGACATTCTGTAAAGATGCTATTTGAATGTTTTTTTTCTGCTTGTCCTTTTTATGTCCCTTTAACTTGGTTAAGACCACTTATTCTGTCCTTAACCTCTGCTAAGGTATTTAGGGTACCCTCAGTCTGTTAATAAAGGATAGACACCAGCCTAAGGTTGTTTTGCTAAGTTCTTAGAATAAGTTCATAGTCCTTAACACCTTGTCCCTCAGATTTCTCGTGAGGCCTGGCCTATGGACTCAAGCAGTTGGAAGATTACAAGTCCACTGGAAAGTTAGACCATGAGCTTAAGAAATTTAGCTCCAAATGGAAGAACTCTAGAGAAAGACTTCTAGGTCATCCTGAGAACCTAGCAACTCAAATGTAGTTGTGGGTCACTGGGTATGTTACCAAGGTTTTATGTAAGATGTTGTTTCAAGAAAAGCTTTAGAGTTTTAGGCTCACCATATGTAACTGCTAGTTAGGTATTCATTAGTCTTGAAGGCAGTTTTATGGTTTATCCCTATACCCCCAATACTCACAAGTCAGGTTTAGAATCTAAGATGTAATTGCTACCTCATGAATCACTGCAATCCGTCACGGTAGGCCATTTGCCTTTGCCAGTTTCTAAGTCTGGTGCTTAAGTTTTTACTTTTATATTAATGCTTCAAATAAAAATTTCTCAAATCCTCGTGTGTGAGGCCATGTAAGGTCACAAGAGCAAGATGTTCCCATGATGAGAGAAGAGCTTACCTGCTTAGTGCACATACCCAGCTTGGCAGACAGGGGGAGGCCTTGGAGGAAGGCACCCAGCTCCCTGGAAAGGTCCCATGCTCCCCTGCTCATCAGGAGGGCTCCCCACACATGTACAGCATCACCTATTGTTTTGAACTCACAGCAAGCTTGGCATGAAGAGATAGGATGAGATGGTTCACAGAGGAAAGAGTTCTCTGAAGGGAATCAGGACAAGAGCAAAGGCAGTGAGGCAGAGGAAAGGCTCCCCATTGATGTCCTCTGAATCCATTCTTGGTCCCCAGCGTGCCCAGGACTCTCCTGGTTTCAAACACCACTGGCAGAGGGGAGTCCTTTAGCACCACCTGGTGGCCTTAGGGCATCACAACAATGACGCGAGTACAGAAGCCAGTGAAGCTTAATATTGGGCTTCTCAACATCACCCTGGAAGATCCCGTGCACCCTATGGCCGTCCTACTTCTAGGAAAGGAAGACAGACATCACCCCCATTGGAGGGGAAAGTCAGGCAGTAAACTGGACCTTTGAGAGGACGAAATGGCGTGGCTGTATTTAAGCAGCAAGAAGCAGGATCAGGCCGTGGCTCCTTAGGATGTGAGAGCACACAGCAGCCAGCTCAGCTCCCTGGCCTCCAGGCAGACAGAGGCAGAGCCTCCACAGGGACCCCCTCCCCCCTAGGACGACCCTCACTCCCTGGTCAAAGGGTCGGCCAAAGAGAGCGTGTACCTCCCCACAGGGCTCTGGGCTCACGGTGTATGCTGGTCTACTTTCTGATGCAACACATCTCTTACCGAATTGTGAGAAGAGAAAATTTATACTGGTGTTGGGGAAGTAGCTTACAGAGGTCGGTTATAAGGACGGGCACCAAACGACGTATATTGAAGGATTTCTATTAAAAGATCACCTCCTAGGATGGCTCCTTCCCCTGGAGTCCAAGGTAACATGTTCCCATCGTGCCCCCTTACCCTTCTATCACAGATCCCAGAGCTCACACCCAGGCCCCAGGTAGCCCGGCTGTCATGATCACCAGCCAGTTCACTCTCACCCCCCACCCACCCCGAGGATGGACAGAGGAGCCAGTCCCAGGTGGCTGACCACCCCATGGAGGAAGCTACAATATTGAAACACATTGATGTCCAGTTCCCTGAAGAATGTGCCTATGCACAAGCCAGTCCTCAGTTCTCAGGTCTTATGCAAGAACTCACCTACTTACACAACAGGCTCCTGTATAATTGCTTTGCTCTGGAAGACACAGGGAGGGCTCTGCTGCTGCTTCTGGAAAAAGCAGGTCATTCTCAAGCCCCCAGGGCCCTCCCCAGTGGGGAGAATCATGGAGCAAACTCAGCCTCTGCGTCTTATGATCAGTGACCACAGCCTGCCAGGGAACCCCCTCGGCTTCACAGAAGGTCAGGGCGATTGCCGATTTTGAAAAGGAGGTGGAGTTGAACGTGGAATGTGTACCTGAAAGGGTGCATTCCTGCTAGGAAGGAAACCTCCCCACTGTCCCCCCAGAACACTCCTTGAGCTCTGGCTCTGGTAACTTCAGCCTCCCAGCTGGTTCCGTGGGAGTGAACATTTGTACGTTGTCCTTTGATCTGATGACCACTCAAAACCACCTCTCTGGAGTCTCCCCTTCACATCAGACAACCCAAAAGGTCAGGATGGGCCTGGACTAGGAGCCGTTTCCTCTCCGAGCCCCATCTCGGAACACCCAAGGTGTCTCAGGGATACACCTGGGCAGGTCTCCTCCAGCCACAGCTTCTCGGCTGGCCCTGAACCCGCCTCGTGGTGAGGCTGGCCCTGGCCCACCTGGCACAGGCAGACAGCCTGCTCACTACATCATCTTCTGCCTAGAGAGCACCAGAACAGAGACCCCAGCCCCCAGCCCAGCCCCACTGCCTACCCAGGAGCCACCAGCCACATCCACACCAAAGCAGCTGGGAGAGCCAGGGAGGATGTTCAGAGGCACCAAGACCCATTGAGAGGACACAGCCCCAGAGAGGTTCTCATCTCTGGACACAAGCATGGCCCTGTCTATGGACACATCTCTGGACACTAACATGGCCCTGTTAGTATAAGAATGCTAACGGCACCAACTCCAACTTTGGCCCTTTATCTTATTTGTGTCCATGCAATGACCCCCCCCCCCCCCCCACACACACACACACACACGGGGCCTACACATTACAGGCCCCTTGGAGATTAATGTATGCCCTGACCAGAATGCAAGAAGGCTCGTTCCAGTGTTCCCTAGAATTGTTCAGAGAACCAGTAGAGATCACCTAGTTTCTTCCCCTTCCCCCCACTCAGGCACAGATGGCACCAGGAGGTCTGTTAAAACGTTAAACCCTCACCATGGTCCTCTTGTTCCATGAAGCCTGCACATCCAGGTCCAAGCTTTGCAGACAACAGCTGCAGGACACCCGGATTGTCATCTACTCAGTCCCCTCCCCCCCCCCCCATCAGTACATTACCCTGAAGACAACTGCCAAAAGGTACAGAGTGGCTAGCTTCATCTTTGGCTTCAAAGTCTAGTCTCCATTTGGAGGGTACTTTACTGTCCCTTCTCCATCTAACAGTTGGGGACGCGTGCTCTTTGACCTGAGAGAACCCAGCTATCAGCTAAGCAGAACTTGGGAGAAGTCCTCTGCCAGATCCAACATGTAGATACAATAGCCCTGGTGACCTGGCTCTGGTGGTTTCTATGCTCATTGGTTGCTAGACCAGCAAGGGATACAGGTCATCTGCTTAGACCTTGACAATCTGATAGGTGTTCCAGGAGTGGCTTCAGTTTGTGTTTAAAACCTATTACAGAATACACCCGCTGTAACACGAACAGAACCGAATAGCCTAATAAGCAAGCCACTTAAGGGGACAATGTTGTCAAATCTACTCTATGTGGCACACATGAATTTCAGAGTTGAGGACAGGCAGAAGTCTAGATGCTTCAAGTCCTTGTTAGACTCTTAAGTCAAAGGGTTTTTACAGAGTTTTCCTTTTGACCACACATGATTGCCAGTCCAGAACAGCAGGTCTGACTTCTCACAGGTGACCCTGATGAAGACAAACCTGGCTGACCCACAGGTTGCTCTCATAGTCCCTACCCACCTGGACCCCACAAAAGCAGAATTCCAGCCCAGCCTCCGGCAATGCTGGCACCTGACTGCAGAATGGATACCAGCAGCGGACACCTGAGACTAGTTCTAGTCCCCCGGGTTCCTCAAGTGTCTCCTTCCCTCCAGGAGCATAAGGGGTTCATTCTCCTCTTCTCTTGGCCAACAGCTTCATCTGACCAGAGCACTACAGAAGCACTGGCCTCCCCTTCTCTGCAGTACCCAGGACTACTCAGGAGGCAGGAGTTTTCTAGAAGCATGAACTCTAAGGGACAATAACTGGAGATTCTGAGCTCTGAGGTACATATGCCCAAGGATAAGGATGCTCCATATTTAGTCCTGGGGAGTAAGCCATCAGGTCGTGCAAGCCTTCCCTGTTCTGCATGGCCAATCCATTTAGGCACACTATGCCTTCAGATGAGAGGTACATGCATAGCTTATGTTTGAAGATGACCTACAGATGGGCAAGCCTAACTTTTCAAGAGTATTGAGGTCTTGGGACATCCTACTTTATGGTTTTAGGTGCCTAAGATTATACTAAACTCTCTTGATCAGAAGATGCGTCAGTGGCTCACATAACTCTTTTGGCACATTTCTCACCAGGGATGAGGTTTCTCACCAGCCACAGGTGATCATCCAGGATCCTCCTGGGACACCCAACAGACTTCCTCACTCCAGGGCAGGCGGGAGTCCTGCTCCTCACAACCCTTCTATCAAGGCTAGTTTCAATGCCTTAGAACTGACCCTGTCAGGATTACCCTAACAAGGTAGACTTTCCGCAGCCAGTCCTTCTCAGAAGGACTTTAATAAGGTGATAAAAGCATTCAAGTCTTGATTTTAAAAGATAGGATGAGAAGTTGAAACAACAACAACAACAAAAAAAACCTTTGTCTTTAATCACCAGATCTACTCTCAGGGATCAAGGACAAAGCCTAGAAAGATTCAAGAATCACACAGATAAGCATCATGGTGAACCACTCAAGGTTTAAGATTGGCTGCCTAATGGAAGTTTGGCAGGGCATGCTGGACAGGTTGGGCACATTCCTGAAATGTTTTCATGAACAAAATATCCTGAGAAAGTAACAAAATCATATTGAAGAGATCCAACATGGTTCTCATTCTCTGGAAAAGGATAAGGGTCATAAGCTTCAAAATATAAGCTTACTGATTAATAGGGCAGATATTTAACTGTCATATTCAATTTGGGAAAAGGACCAATTAAGCTTTCAATTATCTGTGGAGTCTTAACAGTTAAGTGTCCTTGAGGTAAAAAGGATCTGGACCATCTGGGTGGGTGGGTGGGTGGTCTTCTTGATCTATATGTACTTATGTAGCAGATAGGACCTTCCTAAGTATAAGGACTTCCTAAGGAGTTCATTTTATCTAAAGTAGGGGGTAGCAGAATACTCAAAAGGACCTCAGGAAAAAGTCTTCCGCAGAGAACCACCTCCAGAAACAGTTCGTGGTCTGCCATTTCCTCAAAATGCTAAACCCAGAATTACCATCTGATCCAGGAATTCCTCTGCGAGGTAAACATCCGAAAGAATTGAAGCCAGGGACTCAAGCAGATACTTTCATGCCAACGTTCATCACCATATTTGCAAGAGCCACTATGTGGAAACCCCAGTACCTACCAGATAAAATGGAATATTGACAAGATCATTCATACAGAAGAATCAATGAGATTGATACATTGTTCTAACAGACCTTGAAAATTCTAGTAAGTCACAAAAATTTCAAGTTATAGGAAATCTCAAGAATGGGCAATAGACAAGCTAGAGATTGCCAACAGCTAGGAAGCAGGGGGAATAGGAGCTATTACTTAAGGGCTGCAGAGTTTGTGAGGTGATGCACCAACATCACAGACTTGAAAACTTGCATAGTCTGGACAGCCTAATGCCACTGGTTGCACACTTAATAAAGATGGCTCAGTTGTCAAGGTTTATGTTCTGTAGATCTTACCACCAAAAAAAGTTGATGGGGGAAATAGCCATTCATCTACTTGGTGGGCTTTAAAAAATATATATTCCCCAGGTATGGACTGAAGGTCTCCCCCATCAAGTTCCTATGTTGAAGACCTCACACAGCATGAGGGTATTTGGAGGTGGGACCTGGGGATGGTAATTAGGTTTAGGTATAAAGGTAGCACTCCCATAACAGCGTTAGCATCCTTCGATGGAAAGGAATGGACCAGAGCTCACTCCACCACAAGGATACAACAAGAAGGCCACTGTTTACAAGCCAGGAAAAGAGCCCTTAGCAGACTTTGCTGGTACCTTTGTCTTTGACTGCTCAGCCACCAGAACTGTGAGAGTACCATTGTTTAAACAACCTCATCTATGGTATTTTGGTCTAGAAGCTTATAGGAAGGTTAGGAAGTTTCCTCTCAGCCCTTAAATTTCCCTGACTCTCCTCTGGGGAGGTGGACTTGAGGCTTACTTGCTCATCTCCTTTGGCTGCCTCTCGAATAAACCCTTCCCTTGCCACATATTCCATGTCTCAGGAATTGGCTTTGCTGCGCATTGAGCAGACAGACTAGGGGCCCATGCTAGTTCAGCCTGGCCCCAGAGCTCAGAAGAGTCTCCGAAGTTTGGCAGGGGAGGTAGAGATTGAAGAAAACCTCACTTTCTTCCGAGTCAGCCTGGGTGAGTTCACAAATGCCCAGGTCAATCCTGGCCCAGTCTCTGCTCCCTAAGCTCCTTCTTCCCTCTTCACCACAATCCAGGGATGACCCTTACTATAGGGGTGAGGAACCTAATGCAGAAGAGGCCTTCTCACTCTCGAACAGAAGGTGAAAACTCATGGGAATGAAGTGGACAGAAGTATTCCATTCTCCAACCCAGAAGCTGCCAGGTTCAGGGATGGTGGAGACTAGGGAACACAACAGGAGATGCCACTTCCTAAAAGGAGCGCCCTCTGCAACCAGGAGCCCATTACAGACCCCATGAGGTTGTTCAGACTGTCCTAGACACATGGCCACTGATGTGCAGTATTCCCCACTTGGTGCAGGCTGTAGACCTGTACCTGAAGAATCCAAGGACAGGTCAAAGAACCAAGAGAAACAAAAGCTACAAGCGAGTGGATGAAACTTCAATCTAAATGAATCTTGCCAACTCAGTGGCAGTGTCTAACTTGACCATACAAGGAATCCCCCAATTCAACAGATTGCCAATGGACGAAGATTCATTGGCATCAAATCAAAGATGAGTGCTTGATAGGGCGTATCCTATCTGATTTTGTGAAAATGAATAAAGACCTCATTTTAAATGGAGTCAGAAAGTACTGAAGAGGTTTCATGCACTACCACTGCCATTGGCAAACCCCAGCAGGAAACACTTTACTTCCTCCCCCAGCAACAACCCAGCCAATGGGAAGCCACCACAGCCCTGAACTCTTGCTCTCCTCCAGTGGATTTCCATTCCAGACAGCCCCTCCCAACTTCCTTCTACAAGAATTCTTCCCTTCTCTGGATTTGCCTTTTGTTTTTCTATAGTTTTCTATAGTTCCAAATTGTAATTCTATCCCTGAATAACTCCTTTTGCTGGTAATGTGGCTATGTTTAAGATTGACAATATACAAAAGGACTGGGTGCTGAGAGGTCTGTTGAATCTTAACAGCAATGACCCTGCAGTGTCCTTGAGGTAAGGAAGGATCTTGACAATTGGAGGGGGGAGGGGGCAGGAGAGTCTTCCTGATCTGGATCCTGAAAAACCAGATTGCCTTTTTCAGCGAATTCCAAGCATGAAACCAAGCAGTGGATTTTATCACCTAAGGGGAGGGGGGATATTCCAAAAAGACCTCAGGAAGAGATTTTCCACATAGAACCAGTTCTAGAAACCATCCACGATTTGGCAGTTCCTCAAAGTGCTTACGATGCAGCAATTCTTTTACATGCCTCAGGAACTTAAACTAGGAACTGAAGCAGGTAAGTGAGCATCAGTATTCATTGAAGAATTCAAAGGAACCAAAGGAACCCAGTGTCCTTACCACAGAACAAAGATATGTGCACATAATGTGTTTTTCAGCCATGGAAAGGAACCAAGTGCCCACACCTACAACATGGATCAACCTTGAGAAACCTTAAGTGAAACAAACCAGACACTAAGACAAGCGTCTAATTCCACTTTTGCCAAAGTCCAGCAAGGAGTTTCCTCTGCTGCACTGCTCATATGCCCTGAAGCCACATACTCCACAATGGGGACATAAACTCAAGAGCCCATGAAGAACACGGGCAAGACATCAAGAAAGCGACCTGGTGACAGCTCAGTGATAGAATTACCAAAGTCATCCCCCACCAATGCATTAAGTCCTGAATACATGTTTGAAAGAACTTGCCATTATTCTCAGTGATTCAGACAGTCTGTCTCCATTTAACAAAGTGGCAACTTGGTCCACAAAAAAGCTATGAACATGTCAAAGCTGAGGGACCAGAACCCTGAAGAAATTCCTGGTACCCAGCCCTGAATTCACAAGACCCCCCCCCCCCCCCCGGACAAGAAGTAGACATTTCTGGCACTCAGGGTTAGAAGACAACCCTGGTGAGGTCCAGCCCAGGACGGAAATGAAAACCCCATCCTCCCCAACTTGTGCAGCATGGGCTTAGGCTCCACCACTATTTGGTTGGAGGGGAAGGAGCTAAGGAAAACCTCCCTTCCTTTCCGAGTCGATCATGATGGGTGTACAAGTGAGCCACTAAGCAAGGCCCAGTTTGATCCTGAGAACAGAAAATCTAATGACTGAACCTACAGGAACCCTATTTATAAGAAAGTCCTCCTCTAGCACCATGCTGGGATACCACTCCATATAAGAGGAGCCCCACACCTCAGGGAAGTCTGTGTGATGACTCAAGGCTACCAATGACCCAAGGTCTGGCATGTGAGTGGGGAAAACTGTTGACTTCTATCAAAGACCACTGCTTCCTCACATACTAATTCTGTAGCTGATAGCTAACTAGACAGGGACTAGGCCTCCTTTCTGTGGGTAAGGCTTATACATCACTTCCAATGGAAGATCAGCATAGGTCAGGGGGAAAGCAAAGAGGGAATTGAAATCTAGCAAAGACTAGTTGGCTCAAAGATCAAGCCCCCTCAAAAGTCTACATGGGAAAAGTCAATGAAAGGTCCCTCTGTGATTAAGCCTTTTTAATAAAGTATAGATGCCACAGAAGAGAGGAGGTTCCTGGTCCTAAGGCTGAGATCATCTGGTCCAGGTAGTTCAGCAAAGTGCAGAACTATCTGGTGAATAGGAAGAGTCTACAGATGGAGGGTATTAAGTGATCAGAATGCATACAGAAGGGGGCCCAGTGGCCTAAGGGCCAGATCTGTGACCCCATTCTTTCTCCCCACTTTCATGGCACCCTCACCAAGGACAAAGTGTAAACCACAGATCAGGAGGAGTTGGAGACGTTTGAGAATCGAGGAGCTTCCACGCCAGACACTAGGTGGTCACCCAGCAACTATCAGCCTCACCCCACTCATGGCAGATCAAACTCCACTATCAAGTGCCTGTGGTTGAGCACACTGTCCACCCTAAAGGGTGAAATCTCAGTTTGAACAAGGGAACAAACTTCCAAGTGTCCCTAACTGTTCTTTTCAGTAGTGTGCATACTTGGAGAATCCAGAGAACACAGTTTACCAGGAATTACTGTTTAAAAGGCCTACATCCTAAGCAGTAAAATGGAAGCAGGTTTGGCTTCAATGCTAAGAGCAGAAACACATCCATCAGCGTGTTTCCTTGCCCTCATTGAGCTTCTGGTCTGGCAGAGACTCCATCTCAGAAGATAGAACTTTGACATCCATCAAGTGAGAGGAGAATCAGCATGTCCTGCAAACTCACAAGCAGGGCATAGGTGTGGGTGTGTAGGAAGGAGTCCCTGTCCACTGGGGCAGCCACCAAGCCAAGCATGCTGCCCCCAAACCTGCTTCCATATTGCCCAGCACCCCCGCCCCAATCAGCCGGCCAAAGCCCCCAGAGGAAGCCACAGCATCATTGGTCATGGCCCTCTAGGACATCAGGTATTACCAATAAATCTCATGAATAGATTCCGCAATATCCCTTTTCTAAGCAGTCCAAGAAGCCCCTTGGACTGTGGCCCATCCCAGACCTTGTGGTGCAGCTTTAGGAACTTCACAGGAAGCAAGCAAGGTCTCCCTGCTTTGCCCATTTGGAGACTCCCACCTGTAGGCCCTTAGGAGGCACTGGGCACTCAATGATGCTGGTCATCCTACAGAGGTCTTTGACATTGGACACCCTGGTTTAGGTAAGGTTCCACACATACACAGACAGGAAAGTGAAGGGCTGAAGAGGCCATTCCTAAATTTTCTCTCCCATTTTCAACCAGTTACCATGAAATCTGCATGGGCTCTCCAGTGTGATCACTGACAACATCCCATTTATTCTCTAAGGATTTATGTGGCAATCTCCACTAGAGCCCAGAAATGAGAAACTCAGTACAGGTTTATAGTCTCCAAATATACCTGGATGCAACCCCATCCTGTGCTCATGGACTCCAGCTTCTTGTCCACATCCCTATGTGACCCTACCCCAAGGGCTCCCATACCCACATGCAAGTCCGGACATTATCTCCTGAATTATGCCAGGCACCCAGGTTTCAAGGATTGTTCCTCAAAAGTTACAGGACATGTTTGCTGGATGGGACCTGAGAAGGACACCGCTTGGCACTAGGTTACAATTGGGAGTCCTGATTCCCATAGGGAGGACTTGGTCTTGGATTCCAGATCGTCAGGACTGGGTACTTTGCTTCTCCCAAAGTAACTGGGAGAAGCTGACACCCTTCTGCCCACCTTGCCCAGTTGGCAAAACCCTCCCAGGATGGGATGCCTGATCTCTCCCCATCCCACCACTGTCCAGATCCCAGAGCCTCCTTGTGGGAAGGGTTGGCAGCCCACTTAAGCTCCATGCTCCTGTGCAGAGCCAGCTACTTTCCCACTCGTGTCTCCTTCAGATGCCCTATCACATTTGGGGCTCCCTGTTCATGGACTAGGGCCCCTAGCTTGTGGAGACCAATACAGACTTCAAGAGCAGGTGTGTCAAAAAGCCCTACAGAAGGAAGGTCAACTTGGGGAAAAGCTAAGATTCCAGGATGTTGGGCCAGGAGAAAGGTAAAGCCAACCTTCTCTGCACCCCCTCAAAAATGGTCTTTTCACTTTTAAAGAGCTGTTTGTTCTTACTGCAGTTCTTTTCTATTTGACTTGACTTCTTTTAACATTTCGTTCAGTTTTGTCAAGTACTTCATTTGAGCCCATCACACAACCTAGTAGTATCCGGATTCCCATGGCCATTCGTGTTGTTCCTCATGGTCTCCCCTCCCTCCCACCTCTAGTGCACCTGCAATATTCTAGGACATCAAATCACATTTGGGAGACAAGACGCCAAGAGTGAACAAACATGAGTGCAAAGGAAAGTTGAAATACCCCCTGCCCCCTTCTAGGCCAACCTCCTGTATCCATGGCCCTCCCAGAATGGTAGGACTTCCTGTAGAGGAATGGCGAAGGCTGCAGGACTAGAACTTAAGACCAGGGCAAAGCAGTCTCCATTTAGGGGCTACCAGCACAACAGTACAGTCCCCACAGAAGTCACCCCTGACCACCAAGTCCTCAAAGCAATAAACACAGGCCCCGGTCTTCCATCTTAAGGTCTTCTGTATAACCGGTTGAGTAGATGCTGTGACCAAAACACCAGGAATCCCACAGCCCACCTAAAGGGGCTATTCAGGATGGCTTCAGGCAACTAATGGAACCTTCATTGTAGTCTTGCAAAAATATTTCTTGGAGAACCCGACCAACTCATTTACAGCAAACAAGGGAGACACGTTTAAACCCCATCCAGATTTACTCAAAATTCAGACTGACAGACATTGAGGCCATCTCCACATTGATGCCATACTGCCCTCCAGTGAGACAGATGCACACAGAGAAGACCTTGCTTACCTGTTTAGCACACTTAATGCACAAAGAGTTTCTCTCCAGTTAGAGCTGATTTTCCACCAAGGGATACAGGAAAATGTGAGGCCAGCAAAGACTCTTCTCCATGGTCGAGTATCACATGTCAAAGGGATAAGGACCCTTCAGAGGTGTTCCACAGTTACCACATTGAGCTTCCTCAGAGAGCCATCGCCCTACACTCCTGGTGTTCTCTCTAGTGCTGAGGGCACACTGAAGGCTACTCATGCTGATGACATTTGGGGAGTTTCTCTCCATGACCATTACCCCAGGTCTCCCATAGGATGAGGAGGCACTGAAACCTCAGTTGCATTCCCAGGGTCCTCTTAATCCAACAGGAGCCAAGTGTACCTGCTCATTGATCCAGAGACTCCATCCCCATAGCTCAAGCATCTCTATAGGGTGAGAGAGGCCCAGCAAGGTTTTACCCTCTGGTGAATTCCACAGCCATGGCCCCATAGGTGGCACTGGCTTAGCAGCCCCCATGGGACAGGCTGAGTCTTAAAAAACTTGGCACAGATAGGGGCACAGAACACGGTTGCTACTGAGACAGTAACTTTGTTTGAACAGGGTGTTGAGGCCATCCCAAGTCAGCTCTCCAAGTTACTCAGGACTGAGGACGGCACACCCAGAGATGCCAGGCCAGGAACACACCACCACACTCCTGGAGCAGCTCCCCTCCCACTCTGGCTCCCAGAGAAGGCTCCCACGTTAGCCAGCACTGCATCACCAAGCAAGTTTCTAGGTAAGTTCCACGCTCAGGTCATACTCTAGTTCACTAGGCTCAACCTACGGAGGGTTCCATAAATACCAGACAACACTCCTGGCTCCATTCCATGCTCCACTTCTAACCTAACAAGTCTGACTTTTCCCAGTGAGCATGGCCCCAAAGGCATCAGAGGCTTGGGCTGGTCAAAGAGCCAGCTGAACCTCTGTCTGGGAGACCAGCTCTGGTGCTGTGTCTGGCATCCCCACCTCAAGCCTCTTCAGACCGCAGCAAAGAAATTCTCCACTCAAATCCTAGAGTCTGCTCAAAGTGGGGGTGCAGATGGGCGTACATTAACGAAGATAAGTTTTCCCAGCCCAGCTAGAGCCTCGTGCCTGAGGGTTCCCGTCAACGTCATGTTTGATACTCTAGCGGTTCTAAGACTCCACACGGCTAGGCACCCTAAGGCCAGTTGTAGCCATAATAGAGGCTGACTTCACTCAACACAGCCAGGGTGGCCCACAACTGCCAGGAACTTACGCGGAGAACACCAGGACCTCTGTGGCCATACCAGGAAGCACATTCTCCCAAATTGGCCCTCAGTCTCAACCCAAAGATGACCATGCACTTGATGAGAAGTTAGAAGTCCTCTATTAAACTGGAATAGAAGTTCTCTCCACTGAACTTTACCATTACAAAAGGGATTCATCTATTGCCATTTGTTAAGAGTTCCTGGAGTGCGCTGCCTCTTAGAGACCCCAAGGGCAAGGAGATGAAGGTTGGATTTAGGCACCAACACTCCAAGTATGGGAAGTTCTGATTGGGTGAGCTTCCATGAGGAAGTATACTGCAGGACTTCAAGAGCAGCCACGTAGATCCAACACCAAGAAAGCAAGAGCCAGAAGCCAGGGTACACAAGACCAGTGACCTTACTGCCCAGAGGAATCTGTTCCCTGGTGGTGAGGACAATGGTGAATAAGAGTGAGAAGGTAAAAGGGCACAGCTCCCTCCTGTAGGATGGTAAGAGTTCACCCCCCCCCCCCCCCGCCACCCCATAGGGAGGTAGCTAGTTCTTGACCCTTCACCCTCAGCATCCCGGAATAGATTCCATCACAGAAGCCAAGGAAGCTTCTCTTAGAGCTTACTTAATGCACACCACCCATGACCCTAGCACCAGGTTTCCAAGAAACCTCAAGAAACAGCTAATCTTTTTGCTCAGCTGGAATCAGCACTTAGAACTCTACAAGTTCCCGAAAGCCAGCAACATTCTGCCATCAACCAGCATTTGAAAGAATGCTGTATACAGCTGGGCTTTCTAAAAATGGACACAGCAATTGCCAAAAATGGCGAGATGCTCCTCTCCTAACTCCAACTGCATAAAGCAGCAAAAAAAGGCCTTGGCTATATGGGAACTAGGAGACAGTCGAGCAGCAAAATTTCCTGCCAACAAGGGTTCAAAAGTTCAGAATTTCATGCTGATTTGTGGTTCTGAAAGTAGGAATTCAAGGATCTTTTCACATGGGGTCATAAGTGTTACAGAAGACAAGCCCTCAGTGACAGGATCAAGTCTTGTACCCAGACTGATTTAGGTCTGGCCAGTTCTCACTGTAAACTGGGGCACCATTGTTGGCTTAGGGGATCAAACGCCAGCCACCAGAACATGCAAACACTACCTTAAGTACTTGACATTAAGGTGATTAACCTGAGGAGGCCATGAAAGGACCAGTGTCTGTCTATCCAAAGCAGTTCCTACCCCCTGACTTGAACTTGGCTGTGGCCACAGAACTGAATGCTCCCATAGACTCAGAGGCCCAACTATAAAGGTGTCCCCATAGATGCACTAATGCAGTCCCTGTTCCCATGCTCATTAGCACTATCCACCCTGTCTCTAGAATGAGCAGCCACTGCCAGTCCCTAGGGACAGGAAGAAACAGGTCTTCAAGCAGTAGTCTGATCAAGTTTCCTTGCCAAGAAGCTTCAAAAAGCTTACCCACCATCCCCTCAGGAAAAGCACAACACCTCACGCAGGCCAGCCCTTCCCTGGCCGGCTCTCTGGATGGTCTCTTAGGGCAATCCTTAGCACTAATTCACCCGGCACCTGCTGCCAGACTTTATTCTGCTTACCTTCTGTAGACTTCTGTATACTAAGCAATCTAGCTTCAAAGCCATTTTTACCAAAAGTCCCTCCCAATCACAAGAGGTAGGAACAGCCCCTCCCCCATCTGAATTTATCCACTAGACTTCCTTTGGTTACAGACTATCATCCTTTTACTTCCCCCACAAGTAATTAACCTCGTTCCCACAATGAAATCCTGGCCAGAGCAAAAGTCGGTCTCCCAACACTAGGCCTTTGGAGTCCTTACTCATCCTAAGGCAATAGTTATGAGCAAGGACCCAAGCATCAGACAGCCCTGGGCCCTAACGCCACCGAGGCTTTTAGCTGGGAGGTCTTGGGCCCTCAGCACATCATCTGAACACAGCAAGAACTTTAGATGCATAGTCCACATTAACTTGTCACATCTGGAGAGAAAACTTTGACAGTTTACAAAGCACCTTTATGTCCACGCCTCAAAAAACAATTACATCAGTGTGGCAGAGACTCACTGGTACGTTCTGTCCGGTGAAGGATGCATCTGAAGCAGCCTGTTCCCGTCTGCAGAGCAAGATTCGGTACATTGAGTTAATCTGGAATTAGGCCAACAATACAGATAGGGAGATTCAGTCTTGTCACTTAAGTTTTAGGAGTCCTGTGTGCACAGGTGACTTAAAGCAGCAGCTGATTTAAGAACTGCGATTTCATTTAAAGGTCTTACTTGCAATCATGTCAGAGTAGTTTCGGTCATGTTAGTGACTGGGTTTGCCAAGGGAATAAGGTTACACAGCCGAGCTATCCTCTTAAGTCTGGAGCTAATTGTAAGGTTTCTTTTGTACGATCAGCACTATTAAAGCTCAGCCAATTCTCTTTACACTAGGTATGATTTAAGCCATCATCAACAAGTCAACCACAGAAGGAGTTGACCTGCTACTAAATCAGACAGCTTTATGGGAAGTAATTTTGGGATTCTAGGTCCTCTCCAACATCAGGGTTAAAGGCCAGTTCTGTCCAGATTGAGAAGTTAGGAAGCCCGCAGTGTGTCGTAAGTCTAGATGTTTGCATCAGGTAGAAATACAAGAACTGACCTCTATTCGCTCAGAGCCATGTCCCAGGACTCAACCTCCAGAAATTCAGGTAGAACTGGGTTTTCTAGCCACTGGGACACACCCAAAGGACCCAGACCACAGCCCAGAGCAGTGTACCCAAATGATACTATCATTTCCCGAAGTCTTAGCTGTATGGTTAGGACCTTGACCCCCACCATCCCCGATAGCTGTAACTCCTCTGTATACCTGAAGAGGAAACCTCTATTTGAGAGAGTCAGGAGACCTAGGCTCCATGACTTGCCCCAGGAGAGTCATGGTCTAACTGCAGTTAAGAATATCCCATGTTTAGCATGTGCAGTGTTTATAATGAGACTGACAATTTTAAGCACTACCAAAAAAAAAAAAAAAAAAAAAAACCAGATTAGCCCCAGCTGGTTTACTCCTTTATAGTATGGCAGGGGTCCTGGGAGCTGGTTTGCAATTGCTGGTTCTGGGGAATGCCTGATGGAAACATCCAGAAGCGTTGGCTTGATTCCTCAACGGTCAAGTATCTTGAGACTAGAAAGTGGGGTGTGGTTGGTGGGCACCAAGAGAGGGTTGAAATCAGCTCTTTGCGAGCAAATACGGATATACTGTGCTACACAAGCAGCCATTCGCTAGAATAATGGCTCTGTCACAAGGCATTTGCAACTAAGGTGCAAAGGTTGCAAGGACCACCAGTAGGAACACTGGATCCCAACACTCGGAATTTAAAATCTTCTTCCGCTTTGGTTTCTAGTGGTCCAGGAGGGAAGTCCTCTACTCAATATCCACACCATACCAGGCAGACACTAGGTGCATGGCTAACGTGCAAACACACTGCCTGACCTTTATCATTTCTAACCGACAGGGGCAGGCATCTTAAGGACCCACACTCCCTCTCCCACGTTCAAGTCTCCACAGTAGCCAATGCTGCACCATCGTCCAGTCTGGGGCTCTCTCAGACATGTAAGTACCTGCCCAATCCTGAGAATAGGTGCAGCCCAGAGACCCGTAGGGCTTGAATGGAACAGACATATCAAGAGAAGACTGCAGACCTTATTTTAAGAGGGGGAAGAAACCAAAACCGGAGAATTTGAGTAAGCTCCAAGACCAACATGGGGCTTTAACTCAACACCAAGGAGGAAGAGTCACATGCTCTAGCAACTGAACCGGACAGGCACCCTTATAGCCAAACTTCAATCATCTTACAAAGCTGTAGTACTCACACGGTATGGTACTGGCACAAAAATGAACACATTAGATTAATGGAACAGAATAGAAAAACCAGAAGTGAACCCACAACTATACGGTCCATCAAAGCAGGAAAGAATATCCTGCGGGAAAAGGACAGTCCTTTCAACAAATGGCGTTGTGACAACTAGACCACAAGATGCTAAAGAATGAAATTGGACCAGCTTCGTACACCATACACAAAAATTCAAGATGGATTCACTCACGACCTGAACATGAGACCTGAAACCATAGAAATCCTAGAAGGGAACACAGGCAATACCTCTTTGAGACTGGCTGGTAGCAACTTTTTAGGTAGGTCTCCTGAAGCAGGGGAAACAAGCCAAAAAAAAAGTGACTTCAAAGTAAAAGGTTTCTGCACAAAGCAAACAGAACTAAAAGGAAACCTACGGGCTGGGAGACGATACTTGCAAGTGACAGACCTGATGGTAAAGAGTAGCTGTAAGTTTATTTTTATAGATTTTAAAGCTCAATAGCCCTGGGGTGGCTCAGTCGGTGAAGCATCACTCTGGATTTCAGCTCAGGATCTCAGTTTTAGGAGTTTGAGCCCTGTACTTGGGGTTCTCCCCGCTCCCCTGCTCACGCTTGCTCTCAAAATAAACATTAAAAAAATCCAATTAAAAAATGGGCAGAAGACCTGAGTAGACATTTCTCCAAAGACCTACAGACGGCTGACACGTGGAAAGATGCTCAACATCATTCATCAGGGAAATACAAATCCACAAGGGGATACTCCTCACACCTGTCACAATGGCTAAAAACAAGACAGCTGTTGGCAAGGATGTGGAGAAAGGGGAATCTTCTGGCACTGCTGGTAGGAATGCGAACTGAAGCAGCCATTGTGGAAAACCGTGTGGAGGTTTCTCAAGATAGAACTACCCCACCATCTGGCAATCGCACTACTAGGTATTTGCCCCAACACCACAAAAATACTAATTCAAAGGGATACACGTGTCTCCATATTACAGCAGCACTATCCACAATAGCCAAATGATGGAAGTAGCCCACGTGTCCACCAACTGATGGATAAAGATTTATGTCCAGTGGAATATTACTTAGCTATCAAAAAGAATGGAATGTTGCCATTTGCAGAGACATGGATGGAGTTAGAGTATCATGCTAAGCCAAGTCAGAAAGGCAAAGATCATATGACGTCACTCAGGTAAACTTAAAACAAGCCAAGGGGAAAAAGAAACACTTACAGAACAAGCAGTTATAAGAGATGGGGGGATGGGTGAAACAGGGTAGGGATTAAACACTTGTGATGAGCACCAGGTGTTGTGTGGAAGTAATCAGTTATACACCTGAAACAAATGTAACCAATTGAATTTAAAAAATCAAAGCCAGATGCAAAGTTATCTCCAATTGTATGTAGTGCTCCTTGATCCATTAACTTTGATGTCGGAATAAAATCAAAACCAGATGAGAATCATCCCCAAATGTAGTGGTGCTCCTCGATCCGTTAACGTTGATGTCAGAGTTGGAACACCGTCATCTCCAGCCTCACTCTGCAGTGACCCTTTAGAGCTACTGCCTTGGAAACGGACATTACGATACAGATCAAGTTGTCCACGTACACAGAGGCCGACTATCCTAACTCAAGGCCACTGGTGGGGACTAGAGCCCACCCAGCCAGGACAAAGGGCCTAACGAAGGCCTTCTGCAGGCCCAGACTTAAGCACGGAGGCCAAACAGCTCCCCGGCCATCTACGGCGGCCTCTACCCTGCGGCTGCACTTGGACGCAGAACTCCCTCCATGGCTATGCTAGGTCAGGTCGAGGAATTGGGCTCGCAGTCCCAAGGGCAGCAAGTAACTACCAAACACGCCCAAAGTGTTCTCTGGGGTCTGTTCCAGAGGCAGCTGTTTAAGATGCTATATTTGAGCATTTTAGAATGGAATGCCAGAATCAGGGGGTGGGACAGACAATAGCTGTTTTATCATTACTTTGGAGACCCTTTGGTAGGACACCTGCCCATGGATCTGTTCGTAAATCCTACTTGGTTTTCCCCAAGGGCAGGTGCTCCAAAGATGGGTGGTGAACCTCTCGTGTCAATGCTGTCATTGCCAAAGCATATGTCTGCACACTCCAGCATCTTGTGTCTTTCTCTCCACGGGGGCCTCAGGACATCAATCAGGGCTCAGGGTGGGAGGACGGTCAAGTGAAACCAGCAAGCTTCTGACCTACTGTTACGGAGATGTATCCCCCCCAATGATACATTCAAGTCCTAAACCCCAGTACCTCAGAAGGTGAATTGGAAATATGGTCATTGCTGACAATCTATTACGATGAGGTCATACCAGAATAGGTAGGCCTCAATCCCATATGGCTTGTGTCCTTATGTAAGGGTTAAATTGTAGGGTAGGGCTAACCTGTAGCCTTAAGAAACAGCTTTAACACTGTAGGTTAAAAGATAATAGCCTTATCCTATCAAGAAATGGATTAGTGTTTGATTGGATTGGGGCAAGGGCCTGTTTGAACTGTTTCCACCTGGGAACTATTCCTTTGTTCTGTTCCCCGGTGAGAAGACTATGTGGTCAGCTATAAAACCTCCCATACCCCGGCTGTTCGAGACCGCACTCGGGTCAAGAGTGTCGGTCCCGATCTATCGGTTTGCCTTGCCTCTCATTGCAATAAACTTTGTTGTGACTGTCACTGGTGCCCGTAGCATCGTTTCACGAGTCGTGTGGATGCAACAAGACCAGACACCCCAAGCACTGCAGAATGTCAAGGGATCGCATAGCCACGCGCCTGCTTTATGAGTACAACCTGGACAGAGGTCCCCAGAGCCAGATGGTGACTGAGACAGCCGGATCATTTTCTGGTGTAAGTCCGAGAAAAGGCCACATTGTAATTCTAAGTATCTGTCCCAGAAGGACAGAGCGTTTCAACTAGAGAATGACGGACATCCTTGCACTTGCCCAAAGAGCTACTGCATTCCACCACTCACTGCAAGGAGATAAAGCGGTCTATTCATCAACACCAAGATTCGCAAACGCTGCGCTGGTCTCGTTCAGCCCTTTCCCCACGAAGGGCAACAGTTGGGCTCTGGAGACAGCAGACCCAAACTTGAATCCTGGCTGTTGAAACTTGGGCAAGTCCTCACAAGTGCTCACGGAAAGATCAGCGAAGTCCAAGAAAGCCCTTCCTTCAAGGGAGGCAGAGGTGAGGACAGGGACTCTACCTCCCTTCAGGGCACCATTTCACCTGCTGTGCCAAGTAGCAGGCAGCAGAGAAAAGCAAGAGCAGCGGCTGTATTCATCCTACAACTTACAGGAGGTCAGTACAAAGACTGGCAGGGAAGTGAAGGGTCTGGCCCAGAGCCTTCACAGTCCTGTGCTCAAAGAGTGAAGTTGTGCAAGTCCAAGTCTCGAACCAGGTTAGGACAGATAGCAGCAGAGGTTTAGCAGTCCATGAAGCATGGCTTTGAAGAACTAAGATCAGTAATCAAGTAAGAGGTGTTCCCTGAACTGTGTTTAGTCTGGAGCTACGCAGGAACAGAGTTCGCCTAGAGATAGAGGTGCTATAGAGAAGCTCAAATGGGAAAACAACTTGTGCACAAGTTCCTACAGCTTGCAGGAATTTGAACACTCTTGTCGCACTGGTTACAGGTGTTAGGCAGTCATTTGGCAAAGCGTGGTTCCCTCATGGGGCCATGAAATACCATTGGTTTTTGATTGAGCAGTTTCACAGGAAGCATCCACAGCAAGGCATGACACTCAGGGCTGGAGAATTTACACACCAGAGGTTAACACTCTTCTATAGGTTTAGAGAGACAGGCCAGGGTTTTGCATTATCAACCCTCTTTGACAGGACAAAAGCAGGAGAGCTCGTTGGGTGATGGCCCCACTCCCAATAGTTCTCCCTTCTAGGAGGGCAGCCCCAAGCCCTGCTGCCCCAGGCTCCCAGGATCATGGGGTGGGTAGCCTATAGCTAAGTCTGCCCCATGTCACTCCACTCCCATTCATAGGTAAACTAGGGTTTGACCCTTGAGCCAAACCTGGGCGTTTCCCTGGCCATTTCCAAGTGAGGGTCTGCTCGTGGCAGATTGGAGAGGATGGCGGTATGGCCAGCTTAGAGATGGAGACGTTATCTATTGCAGCAACATTTCAGAGATAATCGAGGGTGGTTTACCCAAGCTGTCTTGCAAATGGTAGGGTAGGACCCAGGAAAGAGACCAAGATTTCTAGAGAAATCTGAGCCCATGATGGGGAAGTTCCCCTACTGTACAGAACCCTGCCTCCAGGAGATGGACTAGTCCAACCACAAGCTCTTCTAGAGGATCAGCACCCATTCTTGGGCTCTTGCAGCATCTGGGCACAGTGCCCTTTGCAGAGGCCCAATATTCTTTAACAGGAAGGAGATCCCTTTCCAGATCCTTAGACGTGAGAACAGGGGGGTCGGAAGTGTGCAAGTAGGTTTACAGGCCTTGCACACAAGGCCAGGATTCCTGCGATTCCTTTGTTTTTCTGCAAAGCTTCTGGAAGCAGAAGCCTCAAAGGTCTCCTGTAGGTTCCTCATTTATGGAAGGGGTAACCAGGACGCCTGGGCTAAGCGTGCTCAGGAGGAGGTCCATTCTTGTACAGCCACGCATTCTGAACCCTTATTTTCACCAAAGTATTTGTCAGAACAGACTTGAAGCGGCGAGGCCTCGTACTTACTCCTGGAAGCCCATGGAAGGGTTTTGTCAGTTACCCCCACTCAAGCAACTGCAACCAGGTTACCCTGGGGTGTCAGGGAAAGCTCAGAAACCACAGGTGCCACAGCTCCCAAGCAGCCGCCGTGCAGAGCAGCAGAGCTGAGAAGCCCTGAGGTGACCCCTGTGGCTGGAAAAGACCCAGGGACAGAGCTACTGGAGAGCCAACCAAAGCCTGGGTCCCCCAGGGCCTTAGAGACCAACATCCTCCCCAGGCCTACATGTTGAGACAGGTGTGGGGGTTGCTGACAAGGTTTGAGGTTACTCTGGCTCTGAGTGGATACAGCAGTTAGGAAGTGGTTAAAGTAGCCCAGAGGAGGCGAGAAAGCTTGAAGCCCAGCCGTGTTTAGGACATGAAGGGTTAAAGAGATGCAGGAGATAAAGGGTTAGATTTAAGAGATGCAGGCATTCAAGGAACGAGATTTGGTGAAGGGTCAAATGTAGGGGTGAGATCAGGCTAAGGTTTCTGACCAGTGCAGCCGGAGACAGGAATTACTGGTCGCTGTGGGAAGGGAGCCCTCAAAGAATCAGCCCTGTGTAGGAGAGGTGGGGGGGGGGGGGGGGGGGGGGGGGAGTTGGTCTTAGACTGGTTTAGTCCCAGGAAGTGCCCTCGGGACCTCCCTGAGATGCCAGGGAGGCAGCTGGGAACAGGAGTTGCCAGAAGTGGCTGGACCAACATGTAGAGTAGGAGTCACCAGGATACAGACATTCAGGGTCCTCACTGGAGACCAAGGGCAGGCTGTTAGGTGGTTGAATTAACCAAGGTGTACATAAGGGAGGAGAACCCGAGGAAAAGCATTGGAACTACGGTTAGTCACAGCACATATCACTCAGGGGTCACTGAGTCCTTACAGCTTAGACAACCAAACAGAACGTTCCAGATGTGAGAAGTGAGAGGATTCCTTTTCAGAAGGAAAAGCAGTGCTGTCAATAGGTTTACAACCTATTTGAAATACATATTAACCTCCCCTCTCCGTCCCCGCCCCCCGGGGAGTTCTAAACCCTTAGATACTTCACTTCCTGGTTCTTCCCCTCCCCACTTTTGCAGGCTTATTTTCTTGGGCTTTGCAATGAGCATGCACCAAAAAACCGAAGTCTCTGCGCCCCTCAAGGACTGTAGTTTTTGCCTTACGTGGGCATAGCTGACCTCCGGGTAAGGCTATAACCTCTGTAGTATTCAGCCAATGAGGAACCAGGGGAGGGATTTGCACCCTAGGAGATCAGTTGCCTTTCTTAACTGCCCCGTTGTGTCTATCCGGTAACCTGCTCTTGCAAGAACGTTCATTACAGCCTCGCTTCACTATGCTCCCAGTCTCCGCGTCCCCCTGGATTGGTTCAGCGGGTTTCTCAAACTAGAGACGAACCAGAGGAATAACACCCTGGTATCCCAACTGCCTGCCAAGTCATGTTGTCTGTAAACTTTAAGCTAATGGCAGCACCCCCATCCCCACCCCCAATTTAAGTCCACAGATCAACATCACAAGCTAGCAGCAAGACCTCGAGCCAGGGTTTGGGGAATGTTTTACTTAGGTTTGCTTTCCAAGTAGCATCAAAATCCAACAGAAGGCTTTATATACATGTTAAAGCTTGCAAGTGCTTGAGGTTGGGTACCTTAGTTTTATTTCCACCAGGGTCCTTCCACAACGTAAATATCCTAGGGGTGAACTTAAATTCACCTGTTCTGAACCTTAAGTCCCATTAAAGTCTGATCATTAAATCCTGGTTTCTCTGGTTAATAGCCAACACTTGCTTGACCACTTGTTTTAGGAATCCTCATTTGGTAAAGATTTAATTAACGTTTCTATAGTCCTGTTCACAGAACTACCTTAACATCCCTTGTTTCTTGATCCAAGATTGCACGTGGGGTGCAGGGGCATCCATTTGGACATCCAATGTGGGCCAGATGGATCTACTCTAGACAAACCACAGGAAAGGGAGGATTCAGGAATGTATTCCCTGAGGGCTGGAAGCTTGTGATTTAAAGTAAGGTCGTCAGGGAAGGTGACGTTTATTGAGGAGACCCTGAAGCAGTTAAGTACTTCTGGAGAGAATAATTCAAAGTAGAAAACAAATCACCCAGGCCCTGGAGTAGGAATATGCCTGGAACATTCCAGGAGCAACAAGGCAGCCGGTGTGCAGAAGAAAGATAGAGCTAAGGGCAGTAGATGGAGTCTTTTGTAACCCTGAGACTTTTTACTTAGGGCCCAGTCGGGCACTTTGAAGGCCTCAGCTTTTGAGCCCACGAGCTTTGAGTTTTGTAAAGCAAAAAATAGGTTTCAGCTTCTAGAAAAAACGCTCAGGCTGCAATCTGGAAGACAGAGTTGAAGGGGAGGGAGGATAGGAGCCTAACAGACTAGATAACAAGCACCTGCAATTACCCAGGTGAACGTTCAAGGCTCGGTTCTTGACTAACAGCCAAGGAAGAGAGAACCCGGATCCAGTTCGAAAACAGAGCCTACTAGGCTTCCCAGTTTAGAAAAATAGGAATTCAAGCATCACAGTGTGAGGTTTTCTAGCGCAGGCTTCAGACGCTTACGTACCCACAGGTGCTTCACAGATTCTCCTTTAGCCGCCCCCCCCCCCGCCCCCATCGTACCCACAGGTGCTTCACAGATTCTCCTTTAGCCGCCCCCCCCCGCCCCCATCTCAGGAAAACTACAACCCCTGCTGAAAAGTGAGGCTCGCAGCAACACCTCCGAGCCGCTGCCTCGATCTTCCAAGTTCCCCTTTGCCTTCCCCCTCCGTCATTGACGCACTCTGGTTTTCTTAGAACCTACGTTCCCTTTTGCTCTCCTTGGCTTCTTAGCTTTCTAAAGTTTTGAGAGAGAGAGAGAGAGAGAGAGAGAGAGAGTGTGAGTGTGTTTGGGCCCAGAAAGACACATCCCTAAGGTTTCTGCTGCGAGACAGTTTTTGAGGAAGGGGGACTCCCACTCATCTAGCTTCCAAGAAAAAAAAAAACAGAAACCCACTATGTTTGCAAAACCCGAACGGGCGCCGACTCAGCCTCAGCAGGAAGGCTAGCGGCTCGGGAACGCCCGCTACGCAAACACAAGCACGGAGAGGGCTTCCGCGGCCCCCAGCTACAGCACGCTCGGCCCCCGCAGAACTCCAGCGAGGAGCCGCCCGAAAAGCCCGCCCTCCCTTCCCCCCGAAACACTCCGCAACCCTCCTCCAACCGCGGCCAGGACCACTCTGATGGAGTGGGCGCTCCCGCGCCGCCCTTTTACAGGACCGTGTGTAACGTCACTTCCGGGGGCGGGGCGGCCGGGGCGGGCCCCGCGCGGGGCGGGGGGAAGGGCGGCCCCGTCCGCGCAGGCTCACGCGGGCTGCAGCCGCCGAGCCGAGCGCTTGACTATATATGGTCAAAGCTGGGGGCGAGCCGCGCGCGGGGCCGCGCTTCCGGGTTCGGCGCGTCCGCAGCGGCAGCGCGCAGGGCAGGGCGCGAGCCGGCCTCGGAGCCCCGGCCTCGGACCGCCCCCTCCGCGCCCGGCACGCCCGGCGCCGCCTTTCGGCCCCCGTCCCCGGCCCGGCCTCCGCCAGTCTGCTTCGCGGCGCGGGCGGCCTCGGAGGCTCTCGGCGAGCGCGGCGCGGTAACAAGTGGGCAGGATGCCGTACGAGATCAGTAAGTACCGCGGCCCCGTGCCCCCGGGGTGGGCGCCTATGTCCCCCGTCCCCTCGGCCATCGGTGGGGCGCGGGCGGCCCGGCGGGGTCCCGGGCCGCGGGGGAGGGGTGAGGGCGCAGGCCGGCGAGCGCCCCGCCGCCCTCGGGGCGCCCGGCGGCGATCCCCGGCCCGGGAGGGGGTGCCCCAAAGTTGGCGCTGCGGGCTGGGCCCGTGGGAGCCCCCGCGTCCCTGAAGGGCCTGGTCGGGAGCGCAGACCAGGAAGTCGCGCGGTCCCTTGCGCTCCTTCAAAGTGGCTGCCGCCCCTCCTGGCGGTGGCAACAGGTGACCGGCTGAGACCGGTCCAGGGCCCCTCTCTAGTCCGCTCCCACCCCTCCGTCCTCAGCCCGGCCTGGGGGATGAGGCGGGGGCTGCCCCTAACGTGCTCTGCTTGATTTGTGTCTCCGCAGAGAAGGTGTTCGCCAGCCTCCCCCAGGTGGAGAGGGGCGTCTCTAAAATCATCGGCGGCGACCCCAAGGGCAACAATTTTCTTTACACCAATGGGAAGTGCGTCATTCTAAGAAACATCGACGTGAGTACCTCCTCCCCGTATCCCCCCGCCCAGGCGGGGGTTCCTATCTTGGGCGCGACTCTCAGGTTAATTCCTCTTCCCCTCTACGGCTTCTTCTCCCGCTCTCTCTCCGCAGCCTGAGGAGGGTGAGGACGCCACGCCCCCTCAGCCTTGGGACCACACCTCGGAAGCCTAGCAGACTAGGAGATGGTTTCAAGGTGGTCAGGCCCACTTCTCACTCTTTTCATGGGGAAACTGAGGCTCAGATTAGTTCAGATCATAAGTATAAGCGCTCTGGATTAGGGGGATCGGACACACCCGGCCAGCTGCTGCTTGACCTTGGGGTAGCTGGTGACTTGGGCCTGGGAATCCCAGTGCCCTCATCTGTAAAATGGAGGTGATGACACCAGGCTCCCCGCCCCCCCCCCACTTCCCCTGACCGCCTGTGCCCGCTGAATGAGATGATGCGTCCCTCCCACCGGCTCGCCTGGCACACACCCAGTGCTTGGTAAATGGCCCTTGTGTATAATCATTACCAACACCCAGGGGCTCTCGGTGTGAGCGGCCAGGACTCACACTCAGGCCTCTCTGCACACCATCCGGACCTGAGCCCCGGCGCAAAATCGGGAATGGTTTATTCCCATGAAGCATTGAGACAGACATTCTGTACTCAGGCCAAGAATGCTTGTCGAGCCAATGTCGTGGGGAATCCTGTTACTCCTCTGTAATTACCCAAATGACCCAGTCTGCTTGTTGGTCTCCCCACCGCCGAGATTGCACACTGAAATCTTTCTTCACCCTTCCCCAGCCTGAGTGACGGGATGGAAGGGGAAAGTGCCAGCACAACCATTGCCGGGGGGAGGGGGGGGGATGTTTTCTCCTGAACAGTGCTTGGGGTCGGCCCTCGTGCACAGTATGTAGGTAGATGGTTTTGATTGGCCGTGCTCCCAAGGGATGTCAGCTTAGATTCACATCTGTTGTGAGTGATTACCCCTAGTGGGTTGGGATTGTTGCTGATTGGGTGCACTTGCCCTCAGGAACCTCACAACTGGCTGAGGGAGCGAAGGAGCTGTGTGGGCCTCCGCTTTCTTGCCTGTAAAAGGAGAGGCCTCTACCTGGTCTGAGGTGCTTCTGGCTCTGCCCTCATCTCTGGGTAAGCCAGCCTGTCACCGTTGCCCCTCTGCTCAAGACTGAGCCCCGTGTGACAGTTTCAGCCCTGCCTGGGCTTGCTGGGCACCTCAAACGAAGGTGGGTGGGTGTGAACGTTCTCTGAAAGTGCTAACAGCTCTTGTGCTAGTCACACGGATTCCTAGAAAGCTGATCTGGCCTCGCTCAGAACTGGGGGAAACCTTGCCAAGGACTTAGATGGTAATGATCCGGAGGTCTCCAGGGTGAGGTCCCGAGATGTCGAGTAAATAAAAGTTTAGACGACCCAGAGTAGATACTCGCTGGCAGTTTGGCAAAGTGGACTAAAGCGTTCTCAGGGATCCAGCGCATTGGAACACCAGGCCTGCCCCTAGCAGTCATGCTCATGTCCCGGCAGTCTGCGTGTACTTCCAGACGGGAGGCCTCCCGTGAGGTGCCCACTGTGTGTCTGGTACCAGGGAGCGTTCTTCAACGGCAGCATCTCTCTCAGCACCACCCCCACCCCCCCGCCGCTGGGCCCATTGCTCCGAAGAGAGGTCAGGCCAGCGAAGTTCAAGGAGGCCAGTGATCAGAGTTGTTTCCACCGGAATTGTTCACAGTCGCACACGAGCACCCCCTTTGCCAACATTCCCCGCCTCGTGCCACTCATTCTGCTCGTTCTTCAGAAGTCTTTCTTTTTACCGGTACCCCAGACTTCACCGTTCTCTGATGTACATCAGGCACCCCAGGCTCTTGTTGGATTCAGGGACCGTTGGTACTCGATTAAGGATGGGCACCGTTTTTATTAGGGTACAACATTCCTGGAAAAAAAGACGTGAGCCCTCGTGAACATTCAGGGAACAGGAAGGAAGATGGTCTGGTTAAATTACAGGCTCAAGAAGGAGAAGAGATCCGAAGGAAAGGTGGAGACCCGGTTGTGGAATGTCCAACAGATGTCTGATTGCCTTCTACTTGACGTGTCCTAAGCACAGTAGGGTTTCCTGTGTGTCCTGGCCCCCAGACAGCAACGCTGTGGCTCCAGCTGTTCAGGCCCCAAACCTTGAACTTCTGCTCAGTTTCCCTCTTTTTTCTTCCATGCCATGTTTAATTCTCCAGTGAGTCCTAGCGACTCCTCTCAAACTACCTTCAGGATCTGGCATTCTTTCTACCTGCTGTTTCCACCTCCTCCAAGCTACCATCCTCTCTGGGTTGCAAGACAGAAAACCCGAACTGGTCTCCCTGATACCGTGCTGGCTCTCCTCCAGTCTGTTCTCAGAGCACGGCTGGACCGGCTTTGGTAAAATAGGAGGTGGCATTCGTTGTCCTCTTTGCCCTCCCTTACTATGGCTGATGCGGCCTCACCATCCAGCCTGGTACCTCAGTCTCACCCCCAAAATCCCACCCCACCCTTCTCACTCATCTCCAGGTATCCATACCCTTTTGACTCAGGTCATGATCCCAGGGTCGCAGGATGGAGCCCCGTGTTGAGCTCCGTGCTAAGAGTGGAGCCTGCTTAAGATTCTCCCCGTGCCCCCCTGTGCTCTCTCTAAAATAAAAATCAGAAAAAAGAAAACTCCAGAAGGGGAGAGCCTCGTATATTCTTACTTCGAGGCCAGCGTCACCATTGCCCCTGCCTATTCTGCAGAGACAGGGAAGAGCTTTCTCCCAGTGGCAGTGAAGAAGCTTCTCCGTGATTCTGAACTGCCCAGTGTCAGAAGCCCCTTGAAAGCTGCCACAGGCAGTCAGCAGATTTGCTACAAGCGAGTTTGGGGCTTGCTTTTAAAGGACCCGGTCCCTAGATTCCAGAACTGAAATGTGTATATTTGAAAAATTAGGTGCATGAAATCAAATTCTAGGAAGTGAAATGTTTGTTGCAGTTCAACACTCTCTGCTTCCAAGCGCTGTATGAAGTTCAGGGTTGTTGAACCTGAGTGCTGAGCTTCTCATGGTGCGGTCTGCAGCCAGTCATGTGTAGAAGGACCACCTGTGCATCCCCCCCCCCCCATGGGGGAGGGGGTATGTAAAGAGACAGATGGCTTGAGAAGGGCTGACGTTGTCCCTTCTGTCTGTCTGCACATGCCTCCTGAGTCCCTGCTGTGTGTGCTGGGAGCACAGATCCAGGGGAGGCCCCCTCCTGCACGGAGCTCGTGGCCTCGCTGGGAGTGAAACAAGCCAGCAGGTGACCGAAGGGAGCAGTGTGCTGGGTTAGCACCTGTGCAGAAAATGAGCAGGGTAGCACATGCGTGAGCTTAACCCGGGAGAGACCTGGGGGAGGGTCTGATCTTTAAGAGGAGTCAGGCCCAGACAAGGCCACGGAGCTGTGTGGACCAGTAACGTGATCAGATCTGTAGTGGAGCTTGTTCTGTGCCTCAGGTTGGAGGTTCAAGACAAACGCACTCCGCAAGTGCTGATTAGCTGCTAGAACCAGCCCTTGCTTCCTGTTTTCCCCCACACGTTCCCCAAGCTTGTCTTGCGGAGCCCTGCCCATGGCCACCGTGTCCAAGATTTAAATCAGTGGCTGGGAGGAGGTTTTGCCCCCAGCCCCACCCCCTAAGAGCTATCTGGCAATGTCTGGAGACGTTTTTTTGTGCTACTGGTATCTATCTAGTGGGCAGAAGCCAGGGACGTTGCCAGGATCCCACAATCCTCAGGACTGTCCTATAAGTTATGTGGCCCAAAATCTCGTTAGCGTTGAGAACCTTGGTGAGTAACATTCTAATGCTCTGGTTAAGCACTTTAAAAGAATCTTCTGAGTGATTTGGGGGCACCTGGGTGGCTCAGTCGGTTAAGCGCTGACCCTGATTTCGGCTCAGGTCATGACCTCATGGTTTGCGAGTTCGAGCCCTGCCTCGGGCTCCGTGCTGTGTGCTTGGGATTCTCTCCCTTTCTTCTGCCCCTCCCTCGCTCGTGCTCTCTCTTTCTCTCAAAAATAAATAAACTGAAAAAAAGAAAAAGAATGTCCTGAATGATTTGGAAACAAGAGGGAAGAACCAGTTGCACCACAGAGCAACAAGGAAGTTTCCTGGAGAAGGGACACCTCTGAGTTGGGTTTTGGAGGATGAGTAAGAGTTCTCCGGGAAGAGGAGCGAGACAGACATAGCAGAGATGGGGGAGAATCTAGACCGGGAACTAAATGTGCACGGAGGTTGGAGGAAGTTTGACACGGGCTCCGGGCGGTGGCTTCAGCACATTCCTTAACCCTGTCTGTGGGGGTGTAGATCGGGCTCTCAGAGCCTTGGAGCTTAAAGAAGTCAAGGTTGCCGCCTCATGTCTGAGGCCAGCGGAGAGGTGGTCCTGGTTCCTGTTGGGTTGTGGAAGTTGGCCATGCCCCAGAACGGTTGGAGGTGCCCATTTGGATCCCTGTGCCGCACCCAGCCGTCATCCCCCACGGGGCCTTGTTGCAGATGACGTGTAGGCTGTGCACTGGAAAGGGCCCTGTTTTGCTTCTTTGCTTCTCTTCCAGAGTCTCGGTAGAACCTGCCCGGCTTTGGTGGTGGTGGACCCCCTAGAAAGACCTGGATCCCAGGCTCCGCTCAGCTTGCTAGTAGCTTCTACCCACCAGTTTTATCTCTGCTCCCTGGAACCTTACCCAGAAAATGGCAGTTTCTCCACCACAGGCCATCCCAGCCTGGGCATCCCCACCCCCAGCCCCAGCCCCAGCCCCGCCCGTGTTCAGCCCTTCTCTGCAGGGACCACAGGCTTCTGCTGGTCCAGCGCGCTGCCCTGAGCACCGCCTCTGGTAAAGGAGCTCATCTTTGTTGAGCACTTGGTATGCTGGGCAGTGGCCGAGCACTTCACATATGTACTTCATCCGGTTTGGTTTTCTTATCTGTAAGAACAGGGAGAACGGGTAACAGGGTCACTGTGGGATGTCACAGAGTCCTTTCACAAGTATTCCTGGAGGGTTGCCTGGGCTGTGACGGTACACGGTGCCTTCTTCTTCACATCCGCTCTGGTGGCTCAGTGCTGTCTCTTTCTAGAGGTGCCAGACTGAAACCCCAGGGGTCCCTTCATGACTGCTCAGTGAGGCCCTGCGCAGGCAGAGGGAGAGGAGGGACAGGAAGGGAGGTGGCCTTGTCTGTGCTGGGGTCCCTGCTCTAAGGCTTGGTTTGCTCTGTTGGGAAGGGGTTGAGCTGGGAGGCAGGAGGGAAAGTCACTCCGGGAGGGGTGGGCCCTGTAGGACCGCTGAATGACCTGGCCCCACACCGTTCAGAAACCTGTGGGCTAGACAGAAGTGCTACTCTGAGTTAAAAGAATCAGGCTAACGATGGTTCCAACCATAAGTGAGAGACCAAAACTCAGGAATGAAGGCTCTTACCTGACTTCAGGTCCCCACCTCCACTGCTTACCAGTGGTTAGCCTTGGACACGTCATTCGTTCTGTGCCCACGTCTCTTGGCCTGTGAAGTGGGTTGTGAGGTTACCTTCCTGTGAGGTTTCAGAGGACTCGGCAGAAGGGTCCACTGGCCAAGAGTGAACCCTCCATACACAGCGATTTCGCAAACGGCCCTCGGGGTCCAGCGAGCCCTGGTCTCCTGGGGCATTTGGAGGCTGCCATGTTGGATCAGATACAGGCCCTGCCCTCTGTGGAGTTCGCTTAGTGTGAAGCCTTGTGGATGTCAGAATGGCCCGCGGTACATGACGGAGAGTAGTAAGGGTGGTGGGGTGGGAGGTTGGATGGGAATAGGCATTGGGGTTGGGGGAGACCGTCTCCAGTTGGCAGCATCGGGGAAGGCTTCTCGGAGGTGGCTTTCACCTGGGTGTTAGAAGGTAACAGGAGACATCATCAAGGATCAGGAAGGAGCAAAGGCGTTCCAGGCCGAGGCAGGTAAAGGGAAGAAAGTCACATAGTGATTTCATGGAGGAAGGAGCAGGGCATCATGGAAAGTGGACCTTGGATTGCTGGGGGAGGGTGCGTTTCCTGCAGGCGAGAGGGAGCCTCCAAGGTCGAGCAGGGCGGTGCTCGTTGGGTGCAGCTTGGGTGGCGGGTTTTATTTCTGCAAACCATTCGCTCACCACTGGATCCCCAGGGCCAGCCCAGATTCTTGGAAGGAGTAAATGAGCCATCCGTCCGTGTTCTGTGTGTCTTTCGAGGCTGTGTGGAGGGGCTCGGCTGCTGGGTTCAGCCTTGCCGGTCGGGAAGTACAGATGTCTTGTAGCTGCTTCGGAGCCGGGTTACCGTGCAGTAATTTGAGTTTGTCCTTGGTCATCAGTGAACAGAGCCTCTTGCAGATCGTGTCTGATACACGGGTCCAGCTACCGGTTACTGCTTTTAGGAACTAGAAGAATTTAGAAAGCTCTGAAATGCAATCCTCCTGGAAGGTCATGCTCACTTTGCCTGGTCCAAGTTTGGAGGAGCCTAGGGCTTTCTCTGGAGGCTCCTGCATCGGCTGCTGCAGGACAGCCCGGAGGCCCCTCTCGCAGAGCCCTGTCCGACGGCTTCAGCCCTGGTGGGCCGGGGAGGCCTTTCCAACCTCCTGATGCGTCCGCCGCGCTCACTGTGGCTCAGGAGCTGAGGTGAAAGCTGCCACTCCCTGTGACCTGGGCCAGTCACCAGCCCCACTATACGTGGTGTGATGGCCTCTGACCCCTCTTTGGCACTAGATAGAGCCTGAGCAGACATGGGGACGTGAAGGAGCTTTGGGGAAGCTGGCGGCCCAGATGCTGCCCAAACAAAGTGACTTTCGGGAACCCCCCCCCACCTTTCGTTGGTGTAGCAAATCTCCCGGATGGGGCGGGGCCTGGGAAGGTATGGGGGTTAGTCTTCTGGCAGAAGGTCTGGCCCTGGGGAGGGGTCTTGGCGCAGGTGGGAGGCCAGGGGGTGTCTGGTCCGCACGGAGAATGGGCCTCCTGAGGTTCGGTTGAGAGGTCTGCTTTCATCTGGCCCCGCTGGGCCCCAATCTGGCACTCTGTCAGCAGCCCAAACACCGTCACCTTGCTGCCCCCGCAGGCCTTTGGGTCTGCAGGTGCGTGATGGCCGGCCATGGCCCGTGTCTTCTGTGAGGCTCCCTGACCTCCCGGGCGCGGGGGCCGCATTCCGGGACTGACCCCGGGGTCTCACCAGCCCCGAGCTCTGTGTGTCACTCAGTGATGTTGCTGAGTGCCCACTGCCAGACCCTGAGCTGGGGGTGGGTGGCTCCCGTTCTAGTCCCCACGTGGGCCTGGGGAGGGAAGGGGCCCTGGCCAGGTAAGGCCCAGGGAGCAGCTCTTCAGCCCGGGAGGGCCTGAGTGGGGCTGGAGTGGGGGGTCCTGTGTGTGCTGGGGGGTTCTGGAAGAGTGCAGTTAGTGGGGTCGGGTTCTGCCGCTCCCAAGGGAAGGATATCAAGCAGGGGAACCAGGTGATGAGACATGGGACTTAGAGACGGGGGATGAGGGGTGTAGCGGTCCACGGAAGGTAGAGAGCAGTCCAGAAGGTACTGTCGTGGTCCCCAGGAGGGACCTGGATGGAATCTGGCAGGGGCGGAAAGAGGAGGTGGGTTTGGGAACTGTTGAAGAAGGCTGGCGGGAGTGTGGAGGGCCAGGACCAGGCCTGGGGTCGGGAGCGAGTAGATGGAAAGTTGCGGCGAGCCAGCCATCAGCCAGCCAGCCCACATCCCCTCGGCACCCGGGTCTCGCCCTCGTCTGTGTCTCAGGTCTCCTGTACCCTGGTGGCAAGCACCCGCACTGCCAGTAGAAGTGCAGGAAGGCCTGGGGGAGGGGCGTCCCAGCCTCAGCACCCTTTGCGGGGTGACCCCAAGGCCTGGCCTGAAGCATCTCCCAAGGCCCCGAGGGAGGCGGAGCTCCTGCCACCACAGGGTTATTCCTTGGTGCACCCAGAATTGGCTTATTTCCCTTCTGTGCCTCATTTCCTCTCTTCCGTGCCTCATTTCCTCTCTTCCGTGCCTCATTTCCTCTCTTCCCTAGCCCTGCTCCAAATAAACTACTCACCCAAGTGTATTCTTCACCGAGGCAGCAGGAGAGGGACAAGTGAGGCAGGGGAGTGGGTGTTGGGTCCCAGTCCTGGGGCCTTACAGACTCCAGATTCCGCTGATCCGGAATGAGCCTGAGCTGGCAGGACACAGTGGGGACAGGGGACCCGTTATTTCTGCCTCTAGTAGCCAGCCTCCCTGTGTGTGCCGAGCAGAGCTGGGGAGGTTGGCACACACTCGGCTGAAATCGTCGTGTTCAGTGGGAGAATCTGGCCCCTCGCTCGCCGGCTCAGTTGCATTTGCAAGGCAGACAAGAGCCATGTCTCATGCAGCCTGGGATTCTGGTGCCGAGCCTGCTGGGGATGACCTTGGGCGTTTCACAGCCCCTGCAACTGGCAACCCTGACCGTTTAGGGGCAGAACTTCTGCCCAGAACCTCTACCTACTCATCTGGTATCCCTGCCCTGGGTCCTCGGAACCCCCAGTGGGGCTGAGTGCCAACATATTGGCAAGTTGTCCTTGGGATGGATTTCTCATCTGTAAAGTGGGCTGGTGGTGCCCCTCCGTCAGCCTTGAAACAGACATCTGGAGAAGGATCTTGGTAGTGGTGGCCTGTCTGAGGACCTCTTTTGGCCAGTTTCTGGGCAAGGGGTCTTGTCCGTAGTCAGGTTTTGAAATTTTCTTTTTAACGTTTATTTATTATCAAGAGTCAGAGAGACAGGCATGAGCATGGGAGGGGCAGAGAGAGGGGGAGACACAGAGTCCAAAGCAGGCTCCAGGCTCTGAGCTGTCAGCACAGAGCCCGACGTGGGGCTCAGACTCACGAACCGTGAGATCGCGGCCTGAGCCAAAGTCGGACGCTTAACGACTGAACCACCCAGGCGTCCCATGGTTGGGTTATAGAATATGAAGCGCTAATTTGGGCCAGGAGTGGGTTGGATACCAGACATCTTAATTTTATTGAGGCATAATTTAGAAATAGGAAGATCAGGAAGATTCCTCTGCTGCACAGCCTGACAAATGTGCACGGCCTGTAACCACCACTGTAATCTGGACACAGAACCTCCCGTCATTTCCAGAAGCGCTCTCCTAACCCGTTGCGGCCAGTGGGCTCCCTTCACCCCAGCACCCAGCAAGGACCAATCTGCTTTCTGTCCCTTTACGTTTGCCTTCTCTGGAACAACCTGGAGAAGGAGCCACGCAACCCAGGGTGGTCTTCTGTGTCCTTTTCACTTAGCATAATGCCTGTAAGGTTCACTGGAGTTGCTGAGTGTGGTTGCTGAGTTGGTAGTCGGTCGTTTGTTCCCCCTTATCGCAGGGTTGTATCCACTGTATGGATCCAGCGCGGTGTTTCTTCATTCGCCTGTTGGTGGACCTTTGGGTTGTTCCCAGTTTGGGGCTATTGATGCTTAAAGCAGCTATGAACCTCACGCATGTGTCTTTTTGTGGACGTGTGCTTTTATTTCTTGGGTACGTACCTAGGAGTGGGATTGCAGGGTTTTGTGTGGGAAGCGTCTGCCTAACTTCGTGCAAAACCAGCCAGACTATTTTCCATCCGCGTCGCCTTGCGTTCCTGCCAGCAATACGTGAACATCCCAGCGCCCCGCACCCCTGTCCTTGCCAGCATTTGGTGATACCGTTCTTTTGGTCTTGCTGATTCCAGCGGGCATGTAGCGGTATCTTATTGTAGTTTCGATTTGCTTTTCCCAAAAGGCTGATGACATCGAGCACCTTTTCCTGTGCCTGTTTGCCATTCATGACATCCCATTTGAATACCTCATACCTTTCTAATTTCACTAGCAAATGGTTATTCTCAGATGGATTAATCTGCGAAGAACGTGTATCAAGTGCCTGCTACGTCACTTAATGCTAAGCGTTAAGTCTCGGGGGTAAAAGGGGCTCCGTCCACTTTTCTTTCTCCAAAAAACCGTTTATTGAGCACCTGCTGCTCGTTAACTGCCGTGATGGCTGAAAAGATAAATGCCCTGGAAGCAGGTTGCAGAAAAACAGATGAGAAGAGATGACAAGAAGGTTCAGGACTACAGCTCTCCCCGCAGTCCAAAAACACAGTGTTCTAGGAAACGTTTTGTGAGCCAAAATGGCCTAAAGCAAAGAAATAGTTATCGTTGCTTTATAATGAAAAAAATTTTGAGTGGTCCTAGGCCCACCCCCAAATCACCTTTCTCAGGCTTTTCTGAGACCTTAGGACACATCTTGCTAACAGATGCACGAAATAAATAAAGCGCAGATGCTCTCAGACACAGCTCGGAGCTCTGGCAGCTTGACGCTGAGGTGATGAGTGTGGTTCCCAGGGAAGGAGCTGGGGGGCACCGCTCGCTGCTCTGGGGGGCACATCCACCCCATACCGGCTCATCTCGCTGTGGCACTGATGCCGAATGCTATCTTGGCCTTTTACCTTTCGTCATGAAAGTGAACAATGCTGTTCAGATTTCTTTCAGTCAGTGGAAACAGGCACTTAATGTACGTCTTTTGGAAAAGCAGAGTGGCACAGCGCAAGCGTTGGAGGCACCGAAGAGAGAAGAGGCCGTCCCGGGAGGTTTCATGCAGGAGACAGGTCTTTGGTTGGGCCTCGTACGTAGGTGTCAGCAGGCAGGAAGGCTGCTCCTGGCCAGGGGAACGATGTTTGCAGGACGCGGGACTAAGAGGAAAGCCAGAAGGCGGCTGGCGGTGGGCGGGGCTAGAATTCAGGGTGTACCCGTCTGGACTCAGTCTCGAGGGAGGGGGATCCCATAGCCAGGGGGCGGAGAAGAGTGCAGGCCTCTGATCTTGTGGTCAGGTCGGCGAGAGGTGGGGGCGGTTGGGGATCAGGTTAGACGTACCTGCAGCAGCCGCCTCCGGAACGCTGGGCATCCCACACTGGGACCTGCCGTGGCCTCAGTCTCCAGCCTGCGGGAAGCTGCCTCTTTCAAGAGCCCTCGGTTGAGAGAAAGTGGACAGCGGGAATCAGGAGTAGATGACCGCGTCTTTATTCCCCCCTGAAAGAAAGCCCGGCTGCCGAGACGAATTGAGAGCATCTCAGTACGCGTGTGTCGGGTTCACTGAGGCCTCTCGGCTGTGTGTGTGAGTGGGGGACGCCGTGCTCTACTTTTAGTAAATTCTACGTTAAAACCTTGGTGCTGAGTAGTAGAGGTACTCCTGCTCCCAGATGCCGGCCCCGTTCTTGGTGCCAGTCCAGCCAACCCTCCATCTGTGCTGCGAAGCGAGCGGGAAGCCCACGTTTCCCGGCGAAGGTTGTAACAAAGAGAGGCTCCCACCCGCACGCCCCACTGTGCTCCTGGAGCTCGAAGCAGGGCCCCGTGACAGGCCGTCCAGTGGCAGCCGGGGTAGAGATGCTTGTGAGCCGGGGGACCACAGGTGCCTCAAGAACGCAGCTGCCGATGGCAGCCTCCTGCCAAGGGAAGTAGGACAGTCGACTTTCAGTGCAACTTCTGTCTCGTGTGTGTGTGTTTCACAAGTACCTACTGGTACTATGGCAAGTGCGGAAAAGCAAAAGACACACCATCCTCTCAAGTTCTACAGCTCTAGGCTAAAGAGAAAGAGACGAAACTACCTGGATTTCTGTCGCCCGAAGCTGTGCGGGCAGGTGGAGGCGCTGCTGCGATTTCTCTTTATGGAGGTTTTGACTTCGGTGCTTGTGTGTGTGTTATCCCACTCCTCACGCCCCAACATCCACTAGCCGGGAGAGTGGGAAGCATTCCTTGTGTTCCTTCTGTCTCCTCCTTGCAGAACCCAGCCGTTGCTGACATCTACACGGAGCATGCCCATCAGGTGGTGGTGGCCAAGTACGCGCCCAGCGGGTTCTACATCGCCTCTGGAGGTACCTGTGTGCGTGGGTGGCTCATGGATGCATGTGGTGGGGTCCGGGAGGCCCCCAGGCCAAACTGGGCTTCGGGCTTGGGAGGGTAGGGTGGTGGGAGGTGGGGGGGGGGGTGGGAAAGGGGGGGCAGCAGGTGGAACCAGTGTGATTAGTTCCACTTGGGGCTGACAAGGGATGTAGAAGCCTCCAAAAAGCCCCATGGCAGGACTTTGTAGTTGGCAGTGTTCCAGCTGGTTCCGGCTCCGAGGTCAGCAGAAATGCTCACTTGAGGCTGGCCAGAGGCCTTTGTGGGCAGCTGTATCATGATGTTTTGGAACTCGTTTTGTGTGTGTGTGTGCTTTCTGAATTGCAGCTTTGTCTCGTGTCACCTTTATTCATGAGCTGCTCCTTTCCCAGTCCCTCTCAATGCTGGCCTCAGGCAAGCGCTCTGGTCTGTGCCTTTGCTCTCTCTAGCCAGGCTTTTGTGTGGCTCTGTGGGAGGCTGGCTAAGCGGAGGGACAGAAAGATCTTTGCCACGTAGGATGCTTTGTTTACCCCGGGTCTTTGGGGTAGATCTTTGATGAGAAAGGGAGGCACAGAAGTTAGCGTGGCTTACCCGTGTCTCGCATTCATTCACTCACTCATTCGTTCCTATGCTCTACAAGATGCTTATGGCTGCCTTGCCTGTGCCCAGCCCTGTCTCCAGCACCAGGGAGAGCCAGGCGAGTGGGCTGATGCGGGCCTGGGCCTTGTCAGCGTCCCCAGAGAACAACAGATGAAGGAATGGCTGGAAGAACTAACCAGCCAGGAGAGGAGGCTGGAGTTCATACACTCCGGGAGCCGTTTGGTCTGCACTGGGTCGCTCCCTGTCCCTGGAGGGTGTGCCCCTTAACTGACTGCGCAGGCTTCCTTGAGTAACTTACCTTCCTGGGCCTTGACGTTCTCTCCCAGAAACTGGACAGAGGATCCAGAGTAGCAATGGGTGTGAGAGGCCTGCGATGGTCTTGCACTGGTGGCCACCTGACAGCAAGTGACCCAAGTGTCTGCCACTAAAAGTAGGACATGCCAGGGCAACAGGTGTGCTGGCTGATGGCAAATGCCGGCGGTCAGGGATGTGTGTGAAGGGCTCGGCCAGGAGTCTATCCCATAGTGGGCACTTAATGACGCTTGTGTTTAGATCTACTCCAAGGCTATCCGTAAACCTTTCATTTATTTGTTTTTATTTTTTCTTATTTTTTTTTTAACGTTTATCTATTTTTGAGAGAGCGAGAGACAGAGCGTGAGTGGGGGAGGGGCAGAGAGAGAGGGAGACACAGAATCTGAAGCAGGCTCCAGGCTCTGAGCTGTCAGCACAGAGCCCGACACGGGGCTCAAACTCATGGACCGAGAGACCGTGACCTGAGCCATCCAGGCACCCCTCGTAAACCTTTGATTTATATTCCTTGATTTATTTTCGCCCTGCAGTTCCGCCCCCTGTTCCTGCTTGCCAGCAAAATACCTTTTCCTTGAAAGCCCCAGGATGTGGCCCTGGTGCCGGGAGCCACAGGTCCAGCCGCTGAATCACTTGGGAGCCCCGGGCGGGGTGCTGCACCGGCTGGAAATCTGGGCGCTTCAGACCCCAGCGCTGAATTGGTGAGGGAGGCTGGCCCAGAGACCGTGGCAAAGGACAGTCCACAGAAGTAAAGGATCGGTTTGATCTTGACTTTCTCGGAAAAGTGCCCTGACTTGGCAGAGGAACTGAGGGAGGTTTGGGCCGTGTGCAGATCAGGTGTTCCTGGGTGGAGATCACGTTTTCGTTTCTAGCCTGCTGCTCCCTTTAATCGAGTGCACACAAGGAAGCCTCCACTGCAGAGATTAGGTCCTGGGCTAAAAATAGTGTGGTCGTGTAGTAGGGTTTGGAGTGTGCAGGAGGGAGGCTGGGAAAGTGCGTGCTCTGGTTAACTGGGTTACCTGGAACCTGGGGTGCCCAGGTTCTGCAGGGGAGGGGCCTAGTACCCCGGGAGGCCTGCAGCTCGCTCCCAGATGGGGTTCTAGCTTTCTGTGGGACCTTTAGATTCCTGTAAGTCTGAATGGTCTGTGTCTGCTCAATGATCAAGCCTTCCGGAAGGCCTGAGTAAGGAGCCCATGGCAGAGGCTGAACCCCCAGCCCCAAAAAACACAGTCAGTCTCTGCCCTGGGGTTGATGTAGCCCACGGTCCCATGTTCTCAGTGCAGAGCCATTTCCAGGGCAGGCCCGGTCCCCTCCAGCAGTGTCTTCCTTGTGTAATTTTGATGCTGGCGGTCTGTGCCCCACGCTCAGTCCCTGGGGCACCCCCCGGGCTGTGAATCCCAGGCTGCAGAGTGGCGGGCATCCAGGAGAGGACCCCATGCCTAGAGGAGAGGAGAGGAGAGTTGCTCAAGTGAGGAACATAGAGGAGAGGCCTTGATGAAAGGCACTGAAGGGCCCTCACACTCCCTGCTCCCTGTCACCGCCCCCCCCCCGCCCCGCCATGTTACTAAGCTGCTGGAGAGAGGGGGCAGGCTCACCCAGACTGCCCCCCTCAGTGCCCCCCTCTTACTGCCTGGAGCGGGAGACGCCTTCCAAGTGGCAGACAGCAGGCACTCTTTCCCCATCGTCTGTGGCCTCCTGCAGGTGTCCTGTATCCCAGGGAAGGTGTCTTTGCTGTGCCCTCAGCACTTAGCATGGGCTTGGGGCTCGTGGGCCCTTGAACAGTATCTCATGACTGCACAGGGTGCTGCCTGCCCCAGTTGGGCCTGAGCACCTGGCCTTCAAGTCCCACTGTCTCTTTTCTAGTCCCAGCTGCTTCCAGAAAGGATTAAATGTATGGAAGCAAGCTAAGGGTCTCTCAGTAGATGAACGGATACAGACAACGTGGCGTGTATATGTATGTGTATGTGTATATATGTATATATATATATATATATATATATATATATATATACGCATATGTATATGCACATATGTACATATATACATACACACAGCGGAACATGACACAGTCATAAAAAGGATGAGACTGCGCCACTTGAGATACCACGGGAGGACCTAGAAGGTATTCTGCTAAGCAAAGCAGACTGAGAAGGAGAAATACCGTGTGATTCCTCTTAGGAGTGGAATCTTAAAAAAAGGATGAATTAACAAAAAGCAGAATCAGACCTATAAATACGGAGAACATGCTGGTGGTGGCTAGAGGGGAGGGGGTGGGGGTGGGAAAATGGGTGGAGGGGAGAGGGTCGGTCATACAGGCTTCCAGGTGTGGAGTAAGGAAGTCACGGGAACGAAAGGCACAGCTCGGGGAATACAGTCGGTGACGCTGCAATAACAACGTGTGGGGACAGAAGGTAGCTACTTGTGAGCACGGCGTAATGTGCAAACTTGTCACATCCCTGAGTTGTACCCCTGAAAGTAACGTCACATCGTCAGTTATACCGGACGAGCAGGGCCCGTGGGAGGCGGCTGGCGGTCTGGTGAGGGAGGCATGGGGCAAGCAGCTGGTGCCGGGCCTGGGAAGGAGCCTGAGCCGCCCAGGAAGCAGAGCCCAGGGAGGCGGGAAGGCTGGGTCCGTCCTGGTCGAGCGGGTGGGACAGTGTCAGCCTCTGCTGCACTCAAGTGTAGATGCCGATTCTGCGTGACTCCGTAGAGCCCCCTGGACCGGCCTGGGCACAGCCGACCACAGCCTGGTGTGTGCATGAGTGTGTGCGCACGTGTGAGCGTGAGTGTCCGTCGTGCACACCTAGCCTCTGCTTTTTCCTTTCCTTTCCTGCTGGCTGCCTTGTTAGGGACGCCCCTGGCTGCAGGTCCCCTTTGCAGCTCATCTCGGCCAGGCAGCCTTCCCAGACCTCGCCCAGAGAGCACCGGGTCCCCAGGACCCCCGCGTGGTGCTCCCCATGTGGAAGTCAGCTTCTCCCTGTCTGCCGCACGGGACTGTGGGCCCCTGGGGTTTGCTCATGGGTCAGGCTCTCCGGCAGCCTCCTGCGGAGCCTTAGTTCGCTGTGAAGCGATGACTAACTTGGTGACGGGACCCTGGCGGGGAAGGGAAGGATGTGCCGCTTCCCCTTCCAGGACCCTCGTGGGCCTCACACGGGGATCCTGCAGCACCCAAGTCGTCTGGGCTGTGGGCTGTGCCTTAGATGCCAGAGGGCGGCACGGGTGGAGTGGAGGGGAGCCCTGGTGGGGGCCACCGTGCGCGTCACGGCATGCATTAGCTGCACACGGCTGCGCTCCTTGTCTGTGTGAGCACGGCCACTGCACGGGAGAGGTGGCCGTCACACTTTGGAAATGAAGAACTTCGGTCCCAAGCGTTAAGAAAGCTGCCTGAGACCCGTGCGCCGCTTGGATCCCCCTACGAGGAAACCACAGTCCCAGAACCAGACCGCTTCCTGATGCCTTGGAAGTGTGCCTCCGCGTGTCTCTGGGCGTTCTGATCCACACCCAGGGTGCGTCATCCAGGTGACTGCTGGCGCCCCCCAGAGACCCGGTAGTGGCCCTCACAGAGGCCACGGGCTCTGATTGACCGGTGGCGGGTTTTGCTTACCTGAGACACGTCCCTCCTCCCAGCAGCAGCCTCGGGCAACGCCAGCAAGCCTGGGAACCCTGGGCGGTGCTGTCCGGGCGTGCCCTGTGCCCACACAGCCCTGCCCCAGGGGTAAACATGGCTCTCGCTACCCCCTTGTGTCCACAGATGTATCTGGGAAGCTGAGGATCTGGGATACCACGCAGAAGGAGCACCTCTTAAAGTATGAGTATCAGCCTTTCGCTGGAAAGATCAAGGACATTGCTTGGACGGAAGACAGTAAGAGGATCGCAGTGGTCGGGGAAGGAAGGGAGAAGTGAGTCTCTGGCTTCGGCCCTCCCTGCCCGTGTCCCTTGGCTTTGCTTTCTTTCCGGGTGCCCCCGGTGGGAGGGGAGCAGTGACACCTGTGCCAGCTTGGACTCGTGTGGAGTCCCCCCGCGGCCCTGGTACCTTCTCTCTGTCTCTGACATCCGTGGCCCCTCACCTCCTGGAGCTCCAGCCGTCATGCCCACAGTCCAGGCTGCAGGAAACGAGAAGGTGAAAGAGTTACAGCTCTCAGGAGCGTTACTGGGGTCCCTCCCAGCATGCCATGGCCACACCTGGCTGCAGGGAGCTGTGCACCCCACCTGAGATGGTCACTTAACGAAGGAAGAGGGGGCAGGTGGCCCACAGTGGCCACCGCGCTCACGGCTCTAGTGACCAGCGGGGTCGGTACCGCGACTCAGGTTTCTGACGCCGAGCGAGGTCAGGGTTCCCCCCAGGGCACCACGGCCACCATCAAGCACTTGGAATTTGGCAGGCACACATCTCCCTACTCAGAGGCTATTTTTACTGCGTGTTCTGACAGGTATTAATTCTGCCATAACTTTTCCAGTCATCCTGTTGGTCTCAGCAATTCCGTTTTCATTCAGTCACACGTAGTAACCCCCACGGTACGTTTTTATCAGATACCAGCTGAGCGCAGGACATCCTTGCCTTTCCAGCAGGGGTGGCGGCTGCTAAATATCTTGGTCCCGCCCAGTAAAACTGTTAGGAAACTGGTAAGCCATAGGGCTACTCCCCTGGCAGGTGTTTCTAAGGCACATTCCACATGGGAGGCCTGTCGGCCTCGACCATATAGACCGAATAGGGATTCCAGTCCCTTCCCAAAGGCACTTGCTCTCGGATTCTCCAGCAAATACTGTGCAGAGCTGAAACCATGGGAGGCCTTCAGCGTTGACTCCTTTAACAAGCGTGCGTGAAGTGTGGCCACGAGCACTGCCCACCCCCACCCCGAGCACTGGCCACTCAGCTGCCCACATCTCATTGACTGTCCCCAGGGTTGACTTTTTCCTGTGACTCCTCTCATTGGGTCAAGGTTTGGAGCCGTCTTCCTGTGGGACAGTGGCTCTTCCGTGGGCGAGATCACGGGACACAACAAAGTCATCAACAGCGTGGACATCAAGCAGAGCAGACCGTACCGGCTGGCAACGGGCAGTGACGATAACTGTGCCGCGTTCTTTGAGGGGCCACCGTTCAAGTTCAAGTTCACAATCGGCGTAAGTGGACTTCCCCCTGGGGGTGGCTTGCACGCGAAACCAGCAGTCTAGACCTGCAGCTATGGCAGCTGGGTCGCAGGCACGTGCCATTAACGTCGTGACGTGTTGACGCGTGGACGGAAGTGGAGTTTACAGGGGAACTTCACACACGAAGCGCGTGGGGCAGCACTCGAGCCCCCGGCCCGCCTAGTCCTGTGCTCAGGCCCGCCTGGATGCTTCCAGCAGGGAGGCGCTCGCCCCGGGAGAGGTGTATGTTTCTGGGGTTGCAGGGAGGGTGCGTCTCTGATGCCGTGTGGCCAGGTGAGCGTTCTGGCTGGAGGAGCCTTGTCAGAAAGGGGTGGCCCAGGCCTGGCTCTGGTGGTGCCAGCTTGTGACCTGCTGAGCCTCCCGAGCGGTCGAGGTGGCGAGCTTCCGGGGATACCTGGATTTGTCTCGTCTGGTGAGGTGATGAGGGCAGGGTCCCGGCTGGAACGTGACATGTGATGAAGAGAGTTAGATGCTTCGACTCTCAAAGACTCATGCTCTAAATGCCTTAGCGGAGCATGTCCTAGCCCTGCACGTGCTCCCTGACTGCGACGAGGGTCTGAACCTAAGCCTCCCTTTTCCCGTCTGCAAGGTGGGTATGGAGGCATCGATACCAGAGCATTTTAACCATGAACTTTACTGCACAGCTGCCCGCGGGTCCAGAGCGGTTCCTTGCCCTACCTCATGGAGGATTAAATGAGAGAATGCCCTTAAAGAGACTCACTGGGGCCTGCTCTAAACTCCAGTGACTAACCACAGTGATTCATGGATAGCGGGCAGGGTGTGGCTAGAAAGGATGATGACACTTCCTCAGCAGGTCCCCCACAGGGCAGCACTGGGGCAGTGGGCGGAATTTGCTGTCGGACACTGAAGGGCTCTGCAGGGGTTCCTGCTGGTAGTGAAACAGGCTTCCATCCGTCCCCGGGGCCCTTGAGCAGGGCCTGGCCGGCTGCATGGGAAGCACAGCAAGGCTTTCTGTGCCCTGCAGAGCGTGCAGCTCGGAGGTCCCTTTGCAGCAGTCCGTGTGGCTGTCTCCTGTGGCTGCTGCCTGGCTTGTAGGTGGTGGCGGCTTCGTTGAAGGCTGTGGCTCGAGGTCCGTGCTTCCTACGTGCAGGCGGACGTACCGTGGGATACAGGGTGAGCGGTGAGTGCTGAGTCAGATGGAGTCAGATAACTGAGCGTCCTGCCTCGCACCCAGGAGGGGAAGGAGGACGGAGACAGGAGGTTTCTGTGGCAACAGGAGGTCGTCCTAGCTTGTCTCGGTGAAGCTGTCCCAGCCCCCAGGTCCCCCCCTCCGCCTCCCCCGCTGTTTGATTTCACTTGGCTGTGATCTGGGCTCTGAGCTGGTGGGGCTCCCTTCCCCGCCCCGGGAGGGATGGTTTCCTCTTCGCAGATGGAGAGAAAACCCGGCAGGGAGCAGCTCAGTGGCAAGTAAGCGGAGCCAGGTTTTGAGTCCAGTCAGCTTGAGCCTGTGACTTCACCCCACTGCCAGCCTTCTCCACGTGCTCACTTGGGGCCTTGGCCAGAATGCCCTTCCGTTCCGTTTTCCTTTCTAATCTGTAGAACACAGCCCTCGCCCCAACACCCCGGCCCGGGGCGGGGGGGGGGGGTGGTCAGGTGCGGACGTTTGCCCAGAAAGGGCACACAGCTCGTCCCCACAGTCTGCCTGTGGAACCTGTCACCCGCGGGTCCTGCGTAAGGACCTGGGAGAGGTCAGAAGGGCTGTGGGCCGGGAATGGGGGGCACTGGGTGGCCGCCCAGCGCGGCAGCTGGCTGGCTCTGCGACCCTCGGGTGGGCGATTGGCGTTCCGGGTCTCTTCAGGAGACGGATGGTGACGGCCCTCCTCTGCCGGCCCCGCCGAGCTGTGGGCGCACGTGAGCTGCTGGTGAACGTCTCCGTGTCCACGAGGAGTTCCTTGGGCTTCCGTTGGAGAAGATTCTAACAGGCTCAGTTGGCCTAGAGGGTAAAGGATGGGGAGAGCACTTGCCCCCCGCCCCCCCGGGCACCCACCCAAAATGCCTTGTAAAGTGTTGACAGCTTTGTAGATGAGTCTGACTTGTGCACGTGTGTCTGCCCTGGAGCCTCAAAACCCCGGAGTAAAGCTGGAGTGGATGGCTGGCTGTCCACCCGTCCAGGCTCCAGCTTCTTGCCGTCTTCCTCTCGAGCACGTTTAAGGCCATGGGATAAGGGGTGGGCACGTCGGGAGCACAGAGGAGCTGAGTTCCAGTTGCCCTGAGAAAGAGGAAGTTGTGCTCTCAGTGTCAGCACGCACTGAAATAAGAAGCCGACGGCGCTCATACCCGAGGGGAAGCGCGGGGGTTTCGAGACAAACCAGACCATACTCACTCACATCAGACCACCTGCCCGTCCTGCTGGCCTGAGGAGGGGAATCAAATTGCTTTCCTTTTTTGTTCTCGCGTTTATTTGTTTAAACCAGCTGCTCATGTCGTACAGAGAGAGTATAGACTCCTGGTTCCTCCAGGCCTGAGTCCTGGATCAGCGTCAGCCACCCTCTGCTGAGCCCTCAGACTCTGGGTTCAGCGTTAGTGTTCCTTCACCTAAAACCGCAGCGAGCCCAGGAGGCTGTAGAAACACAGGGTGGGGGAACCTTCACCTGAATAGGCCCGGGCCCACCCATATTTCAGAGGCCGTGGGCCCCCCCCGGCCCCCCGGGACCATAGGAGGCCGGGTGTAGGACAGAGGCTTTGGGCATCGCCGTCTCCGCCCCTGGCCCTGGCGTTCTGTGGGTAAAGGTAGAGGTTCCCTTTGAGGAGCTAAGAAAGAAGGGGCGGGTGGGCCCTTGCCCACTCCTCTGCCGCAGGCATGTCTTCCCCGCCAAGCGCAATGGATGCGTCTGGACGGGTGAGAACCGGCCCAGCTGAGCATCGTCCGCTGGCCTGCCGCGCCGATGCACCTGCCCGCTGGGGTGCTCCGCGAGTCTCGGCCCCCGCGCTTCCTCCTCCGTCCGGTGAGCAGGTTGGCCGCCCCGGGCCGACCGTGGACACCCCTTGTGGAGCAGGCCCTTCGGAAGACTGCGTCCACATCCCGACCCGCTTCCAGGTGTTGTGGTCGCTAGGGCAGTTTGTCTAATTCAACGATTGCCGAACCGGCACTCCTGTGCCCCGGGCCTGCTTCCGCAGGCTGCGGCCGGCTGACCCGGAGGTGGAAACTTCCCGCCCGAGTGTGTGAGAGCGGAGGGAGCCCCTGTGGCGGGGGGACACCTGGTCTCCTCCCCTCCCAGGTGCGGGTGCGGTGCGGTCGGCTGCTCTGGGAGCGGCTCTCCCCTGCCGCCCGTGGCGTCTCCCCCTCCACAGGCGGCTCCAGGCGGGGGCGTCCCACGTCCCTCTACACAGCGGGAGGGGACGTGAGCTACAAATCTGTCTTCGCTATTATTAGAACTGCTGCCTTTCCAGACCGTGAAGTAAAATTGGAGCTCTGATATGCAGGATTTTCTGGTGGTGTTTCTCCCGTTTCCTGACTCACAACAGGGCACGAAGCAGCCATATGGCTCCTTCGAAGTGTATCGGGGGCCTGGGCTGGGCCCACAGAATGCCCTGCCTGGTCAGGCCTAGCCTTTCCGCCCTCGTGTGCACTGGTCTTGCTTTTCAGAGAGCTGTGGGTGCGTTCGCGACGGGTGTGCTGGGGGGCAGCAGGGCACGTCCCCTCCCCTTCCTGGCCTCCCGCACAAGCCGTGGCCGACGGCAGGGTTACTGGCCCAGCCAGGCTCAGACGGAGAAGCTTGCTGTCGCCTTCTCTGGTCCTCTTTCTCCGGAGTCCGCGGTAGCTGAACCAGTCTGTCCAGGGTGGCGGGAGAGGCAGGCAGAGGGTAGGGGTCACTTTGGTGCTTCTCAGCCAGGCTGAGGCTGGCGAGGAACTTGGCGAAGGATGCGGTGCGGCCCCTCGCACCACCTTACAGGGAAGACTTCAGAGCGGGAGGTGGGGGGAGCCGGGTGTGGAGGTGACACAGACCGAAACAAGGCGAGGCCATGTTTCAGGTCAAGGCAGAAACCCCTTCTCAGAGCACTGGCTGTGGAGGCTGGGCTCGGGGAGGGGGAGGGCACCAACGTTGGAGCCTGTTCCCCCCTCCACGAGCTCATGACAGGGAACAAGGCAGGTGGGCCTGGGGCACGTCGCTGTGAGTGTCAGTAGCAGTCGAATGTCCAGGGGACGGCTGAGGCCAGCGGAGCCAGGGAGGGCTCCCAGAGGGGACATCTGAGCTGACCAGCTGGAGTCAGGCCAGGGAGCCCCGTGGTGCTCTGACCCTATCAGTGACGTGGGCTCAGGTACATTACTTATTACCTAATGGCTTCAATGACTCTGTGTTCTCGGTGTCGAGAGGGGGTGATGGGGGGGGTCAGGTGATGATGGGGAGATAGTGACAGTGGGGCGTTCTGGGGAGGATCCACTGACCGGGTCCCCGCCAGAGCTCCAGTGAGTGTTCGCCGTGACTGATGGGCGGACAGGATTAGACCGGACCCCGAGGGCCTTCCACATCAGGGGATGGGGGATGGCCTGTGCCGTGACTCCTCTGGGGGGTTGGGGAGGGGCCGGGAGCCCCCGCTCAGTAGGTGGTGGCTGGGTTAGGCAGCCGCAGGAAGCCTTCGGTTGTCTGAACCCTCCCTGTGAAGTTTCCCCAGACCCGGTCCTTCTTGCACTCAGGCCTCACCTCCCCGTGGAGCGGGCTATTTTTAGCCCTCACTTTTTTGGTTAACGGGCTGTTCACTGCCGTCTCCCTTTAAGTGGGCTATTTCGGGAGCAGACATCAGTCTCCGGCTCATTTGGGCTCTTGGCTCAAGCTGCAGGAAAAGCTGACGGGGAGGAGTTTCTAAAGCCCGAGGCCTTGGGTTCACACAGCGCCTGGGCCTCGGCTTGTCTGCCGTGCCTGGCCCGCGCCAGACCGGCCGGGGCTGTCCCACAACCTGCCTTGTTCCCGGGCCTGGGGAGGGGCATGCTGCGTTCCAGCAGGGAGAAGGGCCACAGACCCACCATGTGGTGTCCCCTGTAACATCAGGGGTACTGAGGGCTCTCAGAGACCCGATTCAGAGAGATGGGGCAGAGGGTCTGGGGAGAGGCTGTGGCAGCACAGTGGGATCGCTCCAGCTGTTGGCTGGACCTGGGCAGGTGTGGGGCTTGGGTGTTCGGTGCCCTTCAGAAGGGTGTCCTGACTAAGGCCAGCTGGGGTTGGGATACGGGGACATTCCTGTTCTCTAAGGGAACCGGCAAAACTGAAGTTTGTTACGAGGCAGAATTAAATGATGGCTGGCCAGCTAATTCATAGTATATTCCTTACGCCCAGTAAAGGGGAATCAGCACCCCACCGTAGCCCCCTATTTAGCCCAGGGTCTGCTCCATTTGTCGTGCGTGCTTTTGGTGTCCCAGTTTGGGGGGCCCTGCTTCCCTGGGCCGGCCGCGGCTGGATGGACAGCACCTGGGTGGCTCCCCGCCGGAAGGCCCCAGAGCCAGTGCAGTCAAGTCCAGAGCTCTGGAGGAGAAATAGGAGCCCCGGGTTCTCTCCCAACCCTCTTGTCTCCTGGGAAGTGCCTGGAGGCTCCCTGAAGCCCTCGCGGTGGTTAGGTGGCGGGTGACCGGTGATGGTGGTGGAGGCAGAAGCAGCCAGGAGGGCTCGTAGGATCCTGGTTTGGAGAGCAGTTTGGTTCCACTGTGGCTCACGTTGCTGGACTGCTCCTGCTGCTGGTCTCGGAGCACAGACCCGGGAGCAGGGAAGGCCAGCCTTAACACAGATAGGCACACACAGCAAACTCAGGTCCCTGTCACCCCGGTGGAAGCTGGGCCCCGGGAGGCGGGTGGGTGGCCTGTTCGTAATAGGGACCGCCTCCTAGCGGTCGCACAACCAAAGCCAAGTGCGGGCTGAAGCCGTGAGCCCGTCGTGCCTCCGTCAGGGGCACCGGTGATGGTGCCCCAGAGGACAAGTTCTTCGGTCAGAGCCAAGTCCCAGCCCCATGACGGTGCTCACCGGAAGGAGGCAGGAAGGAAAGCAGGCTGTGTAAACCAGCCACCAGCATCGCCCCCCTCGGTGCTCAGGCTTTCTTGTCCCAGCTGGTCTCTCCTTTTTTGTCCCAGCTGGTCCCTCGAGGGTGACCTGGCCTCCCCACCCCTGCAGGGGGTCCCTCCCGGTGAGATGCGGCTTTGGCTGCTTCTGGCCTACAGCTGAGGGAAGGGGAGGAAGTGCTGAATAGGAGGTGCCGGGCCTGCTTTGGGCTCCGGCTCAGGACGGGGACCGCATCTCGTGGGGCCTGAGCGCCTGGCCTGGAGCCAGATCGCAGTCATGTGGTGCTGTGGAGCGAGGGCTGCCTCCACCAGGGAAACCCGTCCTCCCCCTCCCAGCTGGACTTTGCAGACACATGGATTCCTTTGATCCCGGCTCTGGGGCTCCACTGCCCGGGAACCCGGCCCCGACTTCTCCTTCCTGGCCTGGGTTTCTTCATGAGGACAGTGGTCACGGTGTCCGTGAAGGGTTGTGACCGCAGGAGCGTTTCGGATGACGCGTTCCACGTGCCCTAACGAAGTTCGGCAACACGCGGCGTGATCGCCAGGCATTTGTTCTCGTTTCTGGAAGCCAGAGCCTGAGATCCAGGTGTCCCCAGCTTGTTCCTCCACCCCCCGACTCCTTCCCAATTCTGTTACCTCTGGGGTTCTTTGGCTCAAGGGAGCCTAACCCTAGTCCGCCTCTATCTGGGCTTGTTCTGCCCACCCCCCCCCCCCACCCGTCTGGGTCATTGCATTAGGACCATGCTAATGACCTCATCTTGATTGCTTCTGGAAAGACCCTCTTTCCAAGTGAGGTTTCCATTCAGATAGCACCAATTCAGCTTGTGTCTTTGGGGCATAATTCAACCCATAACATGACAGACACACATGCGGACCCCTCGCACGCAGCTCCTGGTTAAGTTGAGTCAGTGCTTGGCTTTGGAGGGCACTGTGGGGCAGGTGATGAGTGGGGGGTTTTCCTGAAGGTTACCTGTTTATACCCACAGAAGCAGTTAACCCTTCTTACCCTTGGGAGAGCTAACAGTGCTTGCCAGGGTGGGGAGGGGCAGGGGGTGTTTAGAGGACGTTTTCTTATACGAACCCTCGATTTGGGAAAGAGTGAGTTGTTCCTCTAGGAAAGGGACTCACCCCTGGAGGGTCACTTGGAGTCTTACTCCCAGGAAGTACATGACCATCGTTGAATTTCTGGTTGTTAGCTCCAACCCAAGGTGCTGCACCCTGGAGACTCAGCCAAGAGGCCTCCAGGTTCTGGACTGGAGTTCTCACTGGGCCCCTGAGGGAAGAGGGCGGGTTGTGTCTGCCAGAGGGGAAGGAATGCACCCTGAGTGTGGGAATGGGGAGGCCTGGCCCTCCCAGTGAGTCAGGGGCTGCTTCAGACTTGTTTATTTAAGCCCTGAGGTCGTCCTGTGACCTGGCAGTTCACATCGGCAGCCAGAGTGGATGTGTGAAGCAGACTGCATATTTCATAAAGAACTTTCCAGAACCTCCCGTCGTCAGGTGGATAACTGTACACTTTCCCACAGGACCACAGCCGCTTTGTCAACTGTGTGCGATTCTCTCCTGACGGGAACAGGTTTGCCACAGCCAGCGCGGATGGCCAGGTGAGGGCTGAGGGCGGGGGCGGGGCTCATCGATGGCCTCCCAGTGGTTCAGGGCAGGCAGACCCTCCAAAGCCCGTCTTCCCATGAGGAACTAGAACTCCCCCTCCCTCCCGCTCCTGGAAGGCGCTCAGGTTACTGGGTTGGTGGACCCCTTTTCACCTCTCCTTTTGTTTTCTATTTTTGGAGAGAGTGTGAGCGGGGTGAGGGCAGAGGGGGAGAGAGAGAGAATCCCAGGCAGATTCTGCGCTCAGTACAGAGCCTGATGTGGGGGTCGATCCCCCAACCCTGAGATCACGACGTGAGCCAAAATCAAGAGTCAGGTACACAACTGACTGAGCCACACAGGCGCCCTACCTTTCTCCTTTTTAATAGAGCTGGAAATCCCGTTAGCACTCGTTTTAGGTTGCTTTTTTTTAGGAGTCACAGTAGCAGACTCTTGACGGTAGAGCCGTGGCAGGAAGGGCTGGTTTCACGCACAGCTGGCAAGAGCATCCTCACACCTGTGACCCGTGTGTGTGTGTGTGTGTGTGTGTGTTTATTCCTCAAAAGATCTACATCTATGATGGAAAGACGGGAGAGAAAGTGTGTGCCCTGGGAGGAAACAAGGCTCACGACGGAGGCATTTATGCCGTGAGTACAGATTTGTCTGCGGCTGTGGTCGGGCGGCATCTGTGTTTGCCATCATCAGTGAAGAGTTGGAAGCAGGGGCGGCGGTAGTGGGCTTCAGGGTCCCGTGGAAAGGGTGTCGTGGTCCCAGCGGGTCCCTCCTGGGCTGAGGGCTGTGGACAGGCTGCTTCCTGAGGCCCCTTCCCACTCTGTTCTCTGACACGTGGTCCACTGTTCCATTTGACAGATCAGTTGGAGTCCTGACGGCACCCACTTGCTTTCTGCCTCCGGAGACAAAACCTCTAAGATTTGGGACGTCAACGTGAACTCTGTCGTCAGCACGTTTACGATGGGCTCCACCGTCCTGGACCAGCAGCTGGGCTGCTTGTGGCAGAAGGACCACCTGCTCAGCGTCTCCCTGTCCGGGTACATCAATTACCTGGACAGAAACAACCCCAGCAAGCCCCTGCGGGTCATCAAGGTGAGGCTGAGTTAGGGGCCGGCCCTGGGGGCTTGGCAAGTGGGACGTGCGTTCAGCAGAAGTGAGAGTCCGGATGTCAAGCTCTCCTTGAGTTTCTAGAAGCACCAGGACTCAGGGCCTGGAGTGTTGGACGGTGGCCCTCACCCTGCGGTCGGGAGCCCCTCTGGCCTCCCTGGGGCAGCCTCCCTCACTTCGGAGCTTCCAGGTGTAACACACGGAGCCCAAGGGCATCGCTACAGACACGGAGGGCCCGCAGAGAGCCTCGAGGAGGACCAGGAGGCCTTGGCGCTGGACGTTGGCATTTAGTTTAGGTGGCATTTGAACGTGGGAAGGAGAGACTTTGGGTTTTGGGTGGTTCAAGCAGGGAAGGCCCGTGGCAGGGAATGAGCTTGGAGAAGCAGGTGGACCTTAGGGTACAGAGGCCTTGAATGCCCAGCTGGGAGTTTGTGCAGCAGCAAGCCACGGGAGGTGGTAGGACCCTGTCCCCGGCTCCCGTCCTGTCACCTGCAGGCTTCCTTGGGCCGGGTGATGCCCAGGGTCTGCCCCCAGTGCCCCTCCTTTGACAGGGATGAGTGCATCTTCTCCCGCCTTAGCCCTTGTGATCTCACTATCTCTGGAAATCAGCAGCCAGGCAAGAGCCAGGAGCTCCCTGAGGACAGGGCGGGCTCTGCTGCTATCCCTGCAGGCCTTGCTTCTGCCCAGGAGTCAAGGGAGGCATCGTCCAGGGTGGGAACCACTGTGTCCCATTCAGGTGCGGATGCTGCGTGGAGGGAGGACTGACCCACTGCAACGGCCGCATCTGTCCTCACTGCTGGCCTCGTGCCATCTGCTCTCATGAAGCTTCGCCCACCTTGGCCCTGAGGACGGGGCGTCCTTGAGTTAGGCCGCAGCCTGGCGTGATGGACGTGCCGTGAAGGTGTATCCGGCCTGACACTGAGCGTGGGGGCGCTGGGGGTGGGCCCCACCCCCGGACAGTCACTTTGCTGGGCCTCCAGATGTGATGGGGAGAAATTGGTTGAGACATTCAGGCATCGCCATCAGCCCACCTGTGCCCAGGAGGGCGGTTTCCCATAGGTCACCAGAAGCACAGGGACCACAAGTTAGGCTTCCGTTCTCCCAGGCCAGCTCAGGGAATCTTGTGGGCTTTCACAGTTCTCAGAAGAGACTCCTGGCCCCGTGCCTGCCAGTGTGTAGGTGTGTGAATCCCAACGTATCTGGTGCCGATCCTGGGCTGCAGGGGTTTCTAAGCCACAGGTGGGAGCTCAGGAAAAGACTGGAGTCAGAAGAGCAGTTCTCAGCGTTGGTTGCATGTTCAGATTTAAAAAGGGCTGGTGCCTGGCTTGCCCCAGAGGGACTGGGTCATCCCTGTAGGGATGGGCCTAGGTGCTGGTACTTGTAAACACACCCAGGGGATTCTCCTGTGTAGCTGGAGCACCGATTCTCAAGGGAGAAGGTCCATCAGGCTCATCCGAGAGGGCCAGCTTGTTAAAACACGGCAGCTGGGTTCGTCCGTGGACATCTGTGGGGCACGCGAGAGTCCGGGGTTCTCACAAGTTCCCAGGTGAGGCGGCGGCCCCAGGCAGAGATTGTGCACAGAGCCCCAGGGCATCTTACCGAGTGCAGGTCCCGAGTCCCCAGGACACAGGTGGACGCCCAGTGGGGCTGGCTCTGGTCTGAGGACCACACTTAAAGTGTCAGGGCTGGCAGGGCCCTGTCCTAGAAGGAGACAGGAGGTGGGAGTAGCCCAGTATGTCCCCTGAGAACTGTGCACCGTTCCTCTGAAGACACTTGCCACATCGTGGCAACAAGTGGAACCCCACAGAAAGCTTGGAAGTTCCTGGGTCGGGGCCTGTGCAAAATTGTGCCAACCGTCAGCAGAGCATTACTGGGAAAGGCCCTCCTCCCGCCCCTGGTGAAGGGGAATCAGTGATCAGGCCCCCCACCCCCTTAACAGTTACAGAGGGGTTACGTGTCCCCTTTGCAGCAGAGGTCCGGCTGTAGAGTCCTCTGTGCCTGCCACGTTGCCAGGCAGGGAGGTTGGGGGGGGTGGGGTCAGAGCCCTCGAACAGCTTGTGAGTTACAGGTCTGGGAAGAGAATAGGCTGTCAGCAGCACCCCAGGACTGCCTGGGTCTCTCTGGGTGGCCCAGACGCCTCTCCACCCGCCTCTGAGCTCCAGACCCTCCCGAGACCCGTCTGTTAGCTGCTGCAACTCCACAGGTGTGAGCAGCATTTCCCCCTTGTGGGGGCGCTACTGAGACGAGGCTCTTGGCTCCTGGGCTCCCTTAGATCCTGTCCTTGGCCCGGGTTGAGCTGAGGTACTAGGAGAGAAGAGGCTACACGATACGATTTTGTCACCTGCTCAGTCAGCTGGGGATAAAGCCAACCGGGGCTCCGGGGAGGCATTTGCAGGCACGCGGGGGGCCGCCGGGTGTTGCCACTGACGTCAGCGGCAGTGTCGAGGGTCTTCCGCCTCTTTGTCACCCAGGGACGCGTGTCAGTCAGTAGAGGGTGGCTGGCAAGTTGCAGCGGCAGGTGCTGTGCTCTGCGCTCACCCTGCCCCGTCCGTGTCCCCCACAGGGTCACAGCAAGTCAATCCAGTGTCTGACGGTGCACAAAAACGGAGGCAAGTCCTACATCTACTCCGGGAGCCACGATGGACACATTAATATCCTTTGACTCACAGAGCTGGCTGTGGGGCCGCTGGCAGGAGACGTGGGAGGTTTCTGTCCTCGCGGAGCCAGAGGCAAGGACAGCCAGGTGGCAGCAGCAGGGCGCAGCCAGCCCTGGCTGCTCAGACGGGCCGTGTCCACACTGGGGACAAGGCTGCAGCCCAGACCTGGCGGGTCACTTTCTCCTGGGCGGCTGGGAGTGGCTCTGGATGGAACTCTGGACCAAGCTGCCTCTCTTCCGCGTGGGCCCCTCGAGCGGCCCGATCCCTCTCATAAGCAGTGAGTCAGGAGTCTCAGAATTCAGCAGAAGCTAGAACCTTTCAGGACGGTCCCCTTGTTTTAAAAGTGGAAGACCGAAGCTCGGAACGCTCCAGGGCCTTCCGCAGACTCACACTGCTTGTGGGCAGCAAGGGACTGGAGCCTGTTTCTCCCTCTGGTGAGGTTCCTGACGGTCCCTGGAGACTTTCTCTGGAAGCACGTGAAGCCGCCCTCACAGCCGCGCTGTTTGTGGCCTGGGGCCGGTAGCCCCTCCTCCTCCCAGGATTGTGGTCCATAGGGTGCTGGGTGGGGCCCGGGCAGGTCATCCAGCTGCTGGCGCCGTGTGAAAGGCCTGCCCCTGTGTGGACTGTTTCCTAGTCTGCGTGCTTCTTAGCTCCTGGAAGGGGCTGTCCCGGAACCGCGTGCTCCTTCCTCACCCCTGCAAAGCCGGCTCATCTCTCCAAGGCTCTGCGGTTTTCAGGGGAGAGATCCGGCTAGGGAGGTCTCCCCACACCCCGGGGGAGGGGGCACATAGGTCACTCTCTACCCCGTCAAATGTAAGGAGGGTGGCATACGGTGGGAGCTGCATTAGAATCAGAGGCAGAGAAGGCTCTAGAATCTGTCTCTCCTGGAGCAGCATGCCATCTTCAGCTGCCCTGGCGTGGCCCCCCTCCCCTTCCAGGTCTGCCCTGGCATCGGAGCACACCGACATGAACCCCCAAGGCTCCCAGGTACTAATGTTCCCTCGGGTATGGAGGGCTGGGGTCTCCATCACAAGAGCATGTCAACAGTGGAGCACAACTGTAGCTTTCTGATGGGGGTGATGATCTTCATTTAAAGTGAGATTTGCGATTGTTCATATGAAAGAGAAGTCCCATAGCTTAAAACACACCTTCTACCGGAACACCCCAAACCCACGGTCTATAAACCTGCCCTGCCAGGTGGGTCAGCCCCGGACTGTTATGTGGTGGTCCTAGCTGGCCATCAGCTTGCGTGGGGAGGGACCAGTCTCCTGCCGACAGTCCCGGGCTGCATGGCCCGCCGCAGAAAGCAGGCTGCAGCATGGGCTCAGCCGCACAGCATCCCATCCTGGTGACAAGTTACTGGCCAGCCTCCACTCTGGCAGGGCCCCGTCCCCTCGCTGCAGGAGCCTGTCACGGGGGCGCTGTGACCCGCACACACCGTCAGCTGGTGGGGACTGGCGCGGTCCCATGATCGGCTCCCGTGGCCTCAGGTTGCACTGTTTGTAACTCAGCGTGTCCTCAGTGGCCTGCTCACTGCGACACCAGAACGCCTGTCCTGGAATTGAGACGTAAACTCGCCCTGGGCTTCCCCTCGGGCCCCGTGCCCACGGTCCTGTCCCGAATACGCTGCCCCAAGCGAGGGATGGCCAGGCCTCCCCAGTGGGGCCTGCACCGTCTCCTGGAGGTGGCCTTTCCTTAACCCCCCGCCCCACATTACTGGGATTCAGAGACCGGGGAGAACGACTCCTTCGCCGGCAAGGGCCACACGAACCAGGTGTCCAGGATGACCGTGGACGAGTCTGGGCAGCTGGTGAGCTGCAGCATGGACGATACGGTGCGGTACACCAACCTCACGCTGAGGGACTACAGGTGAGCGGGCCGGGGCCGGAGCGCGCGCCCTGGAACAGGAGGCCCTTTGCCTACAGCGCTTAGTGCTGCCAATGACACGTGGCTCTTCTCAGCACTGTCCCCAAAGGCTCCCGGGGCCAGGCCTTCGGCCACGGGCCAGGTTAGAGTCCAGGTGGCCCACGTAGACCATGACGGGTGTAGACTCTGCCTGGGAAGTAGGCAGAACATCTCAGCCCGAGTGCCTTCCTCATTCTGTTCCTCAACAGCGAAGGAAGGCAACAGAGGAGATGAGGCTGCCTTGCGGGCTGTTGGGAAGGCCCAGCAAGGCCCTCGAAGGCCCCTGGCACGTGGCAGGTGGCTCCAGAGGACAGACAGGCACCCAGGTGATCTGAGTGAGAGGCGGTGGTGTTTCGTCTGGCTCTGGGGTCTTGAACTGGCCGGCCCCGGAGCTGGGATAGCGGCTGTTAGCAAATAGCCTGTAGCTTCCCGTGCACAGTGGGGAGGAAGGAGAGCAAGGTCTGGCTCGTAGAAGCACGGATGGGGCACCTGTCTCCCCCCGCCCCCTGCCTCCCCACTGTGCTCCGTGTGCGGACCCCCGTCCCTCCAGGCTCCTGGAGACATGCTGGTGACCCTCACTTGGATGCGGTGTGTCCCCCCCCGCACCTGGCAGGACCGGGCCTGGAGTCAGCCGAGCCTCACGGTGAAGGGCAGAAGCTGGCCCAGAGCCCGGCGTCCAGGCCCCAGCCGCCCTCCGTGCTGCCCCGTAGTGACCCCGCATCAGCACGGCCCCCGTGAAAGCCTTCCCGGGAGCTGCACGTGGTGCGGCACCCTGAGCCTCACCGGAGGGAAACCCCGAGCCACGTGGACCCCGCATTTGGCCTGGTCGCAGGGGTGTGTGTGTGCAAGTTCCCCTAGGGCGTGGTTTCAGGGCGTCCGCCAAAAGCGAACACAGGATTTTCACCCATGAACGTGCCAGCTTCTTCGGAAGGGTCACCGTGCTGAGCAGAGTGGCTGTGTGGCTGCTGGCGTGAGGGGTGGGCTCAGTTCGATCTGTGCCCTGGGAATGCCAGGGATGGGGGCCGACAGCTCGTCAGGGGACCCCTTCCTTACTTCCTCTTGCCTGCCACCAGCCCCTGTGTGATCTCTGGTCTCTGTCCCAGAAAGGGTCCTTCCTCTGTGGTCCCAGGTCTCCGCTCGTGGCTCCTGTGGCACGGACGGAGTAGAGCTTTCACTTTCTACCCCGAGTTGCTCGGGTGTGCAGTGAGTGTGTGGTGTGCTTAACACGCACACTGAGCCCCCGTGAGGCGGGTGTAATGCGTTTTCCCTTGTCTCCAACAGCGGGCAGGGGGTTGTGAAGCTGGACGTCCAACCCAAGTGCGTGGCTGTGGGCCCTGGAGGCTACGCCGTGGTCGTGTGCATCGGGCAGGTAGGTCCGCGTCGGTCTGGCCAGAGGGAGCGGCGGAGCGCCAGGTCTGAGGTCCGAGCTGTGCTGCTCTCCCGTTTGACAGGAGCTCTGACACCTGTCTGTACCGAGCACTGCACGTGTGTTCGCTCAGTCGGTCCTCAGCAGTCCTGTCCTCTAGGACAGCATCATCCCCATTTTATAGATGAGGAAACAGAGGCACAAGGAGGGTAAGCTGCTTGCCCACGGTCTGCGGCAGACAGAGGGCAGAGCTGCGGTTCGTACCTGGGCAGCTGTCGCGCATCAGGCATCCTGTTGCGACCGGCGCAACAAACACCGAGATCAGGGTCCTGAGGGTAGGGGAACGTAAGAAAAAAAAAAGAACAGAAGCCAGTTTGGGAACAGGAGGGTCCCCTGGGCTGATGGCCCAAGTGACGGCTTTATTGTTGCTGTACACAATCTTTTATATCAAGACTCTTATGGATCAGGTCATTCTAAGAATAAACAGGTTTCGCATGATCGCTGCCAGCCAAAACATTTAGTTCTGTGTACCTTCTAAACGGGTCACAACAAGACCTTGTTGATAGATTGCTAGCAAAACACAGTTCCCGTGTTTGTTTCTCTTTGACCCGGGGTAGAAAGGGGGGCAACATTACTGCCAACACCCACAGACCACAGGCTTCAGGAATTAGATTTCTCAGCCTTGACAAGGCTTTCGTATGCCTTTGCAAGTGGGGGGATGGGAGGGGGAACCACCGGGTTGGCTGAGTCAACAGGGAGCCGTTGCTCGACCCGGTCTCGGCCTGGCACCGGGGTCCGGCCTCCCACGGCACCCCCCGTGTCCATCGGCCCACAGGCCTGCTGGAGGCACAGCAGGGGCGGCGTCCTCCTCACGACAGGAGTTCACATCCCAGCCCTGAGCCCTGGAGCCGTGTGATTCCATGCACGTTCCTCGCCCTCTCTGGGTTCTGCTTTTCTCCTCCCTCCCTGACAGCTCACGGGGAGGATTTCGAGGACGTGTGGGTCCGGCCCCTCGTGCCCGTGTTAAGTTCGTTCGTAAACGAGGCCGAGGCAGACAGTAGTCTGCTCTCTTCCCCAAGGCTGCGTGATGGCCGGGGCACCTGGGCCATTCCAGCTGTGCAGCCTGGGTTCCTGTTCAAGACGGGCCACCTACACACCTGATCTTTCAGCATGTCAGCATCTCTGGTCTCTCGACTGAGACCCCAGCCTGACCCACTCCATGCCACGTCCTGCTCCGAAACCGGCGGCGCGTGTCCGCAGACCCGGGCGTCCCGCCATGTAGATCAGGGAGGGCAGGAGTGACCGAGCCCCCGATGGCAGGAGCGACAGCCCTGCTAGAGAAGCCGCTCCGAGTAGCCGCCCCACCCCGTGCCGCGCCAACGGACTTCCGCGTCCCAGATAAGAGGAACTTAGGCCGGGCGATTACCAGGCAGCCTGGGTGGTCAGTGGGAGAACTGCTGGAGTGAACCGCGTGGAGCGCTGTGGGGCGGGGGAGGGGGCACGGAGAGGCAGCCTTCCAGAAGGATGGGCGGGGCTGGGCTCTGTGGCAGGGCCTCAGGCGGCAGTTTCCTGCCTGCGGAGGGCCGTCCTGACAGGCCCTCCTCCAAGGCTCACGGCGGCGAGGCGTGTCCAAGCGGGTCAGGGGGGCCCACGGAGCACAGCGTCGTTCCGTGCCGTGCCGCTGCTGCCCTGGCCCTGCCCCTCCCCCGCTCCGGGTAGGAAGCTTCTCTTGAACTCCCCAGTGCAGGCCGTAGGGTCAGCAGAACATGCCAGAAGGGGGCTGTGATTCTAGGTCAGGAAACAGCCAGGGTCCAGCCTCGTCTCAGATGCTCACGCTCCTAAGGCCTCCCCTGTCGGGTAAACCCAGTGCCCGCACCTGCTGGGCGGGTGACAGGGGCAGGTTGTTCAGGTGCATTTTCATGTCTCAGTGAGGGTACCGGCACCCACCCACCTGCTCCTCTTCCCCTGGCCCTCACCCCATAGGACACCAGAAGCAGAAGCCACTGGAGAGGGGGGCGGGGGGGACAGCTGGCAGCTCGGGCCGGGGTGCGGTGGGGTGAAGACAAAGCTGTCCCAGATCAGGGCCATGCTGTCTGGGAACAGGCCAGTGAGCTGGTGGCAAGAGGGGAGGCAAGGAGCGAGTGGGGGTGCAGGGCGGCAGAGGGTCCCCACCAGATGGCAGGAGGTACGCTGTGCTAGCCGGGGACGCTGAGGTCTTGTGGGCCCGTACGTGCGTCCCAGCTTGGTGGTTTGTTTTCTGGGTTTATTTTGGTTTTTTTCCTGTGTTTTATTAAAAATTTTTTTTTAATGTTTATCTTTGAGAAAGAGCACGTGAGTGGGGGAGGGGCAGAAAGAGGGAGTCCCAGAATCCGAAGCAGCCTCCAGGCTCTGAGCTGTCAGCACAGAGCCCGACACGGGGCTCAAACTCACGAACTGCGAGATCATGACCTGAGCCGAAATCATGGTGGCTTAACTGACTGAGCCACCCAGGCGCCCCACAGCTTGGTTTTGCGAGTTGTGAGGCCTCGGACCTGTGGCTCTGGCCACCTCCGGCCAGTTTCTCCTCGCACGGTGGGTGGGGTGACATGCCCTCTCCGGGGTGGGGGAGGGGCCCACAGCACGTGCAGCACCATTGGCAAGGCTGTGGCACACGCTGCATGAACTTCAGCGGCTATTTTGCCTCTGGCAGGGACTATATTTGATAATGTTGAGGCACCTCCAGCGTCTTTTAGCCTGGGAGGCTGAGTAGGTCTGTGTGCGGAGCCCCTCGGTGGGGCTGGGATGCCCAGGCGCTCAGCCCTGCCTGAGGACTCCGTCCTGCCCCCGACGGAGTCCGAGGAAAGCAGGGACGTGCTGCCAGGGGGCGCGGTGGGGCGCCTCCAGCCGCCTCTCTGTGTGCCACCCGCGCGTGCTGTCCTTCCCGCTCCCTGGGACCAGGCGCGCTCTGGAGGAGGCCTGTTGGGGGGAAAGAGCCTCCGTGGACGTGGGCCTGGCTCTGCTCTCTGCCCACTGGCGCCCGCCCACCCCTGGGGCCCGGTTTTCTGTCTGGAAGACGGGTACCAACACCGTCTCCCCAGCCGCGGGGGACGCCCGTCTGACACGTTGGAGGTTTCACACACTGCAGATCAGAGCTGCGAAGGGGGTTTCTTTGGACCTGGGAAACCAGAACTGAGAATCGTCGTGTGTCCCGTTCGTTCCCAGTGTTGCCTTAGAGCCAGACGTTTGTGTCTCTTGAACCTCGTGAGAACGCTGTTCGGCAAGGCTCGTTTACTGTGTAACAAGAGGAAGGGAGTTCAGATGGCAGATGGCTTCCCGAGGAGTGGGTGCTCGTAGTGGCAATGGCAGTAACGTGGCGATGGTGACAGCAGCTGGTATTGTGATACCGTGACTAGGAACTGTCCCTGTCCCCAACGGCTAGCAAGGGAGGGCGCACGGAACCAGGGTCCCAGGGCCCCCGCCCCCAGCGAGCTTCGGGACAGAGCTCAGAGCAGGGCCGAGCAATCTGACCCTGGCCACTGCACCTTGACTGGTGGACTGTGCTTTTCAGATCGTCCTGCTCAAAGATCAGAAGAAGTGCTTCAGCATCGACGACCCTGGCTACGAGCCCGAAGTCGTGGCGGTGCACCCCAGCGGTGAGACGGTGGCTGTCGGGGGCGCGGTAAGGCTCCCGTCCCTCACGTCCTCTGCCCTGGCTCGTCTGGGTGGTTTGGGGGTGACACGAGCCATATGAGCGCGGGGCTGACCCGAGGCAGGACGGGAGGGGAGTGGTGGGGGCCCCAGGCAGTGAGCTCAGGCGGGGTGGTACTGGGCCGGAGGGCCTGCGGCAGGAGCCATCGGCCACGTGAGTACTTGGGGCACACGTGACTTGGCATGTTGAGAGGACCGGCATGGATGAGCTGGGCTTGCAGGTTGTAGAAGGGAGCGTGACGAGAAGATGCTCAGCGCCTCGGAAGCAGCGCTGACCCGATAGGTTCAGGGTTTTCCTTCAGTGCTGGCCCTGTCTTGCACCGTGTGGCGCTCCCGCTCTCTAAACCTAGAGCCGCGGGCCAGGTCTTTGCCCGCCAGGCCGAGGCAAACCGGTTCCCTTCTTCCCGTCTGGTCCTGGGGGGGCCCCTGGCGGAGGAGGTCCGGCAGACCTTCGTGCCTCCAGGGAAGGAAGCGGGCGTCAGGCAGCACCTGCCGTGTCAGAGACCGGCCAGGGGCCGCCTGCTCCCCAGCCGCTTGAGGACCCGGGGATCAGCTGCCCACCGAGAGGCGCACGGCCGTCCTCATGGATCCGGCGTGAGGGTCGAAAGGCTGGCCTGGGGGCGTGGCTTGCACCTGGCGCGTGGGGTGCATCAGCTCCACGCTGGCCACTCCACTTGTCCTTGCTGCCTGTCCGTGCAGCAGCAGACGTGTCCCTGTGAGTGTGGCTGCCCCTCCACAGGGCGCACCGCGCCTCCTCCCACCAGGCAGCCCAAGGCCGGGACTGGGCCACAGCCCCGGCGGTTCCCACAGGGCTCCCACCCGGCCCAGACACCGTCTCCGTCGGCCGGCGCACCTGCAGTCCCAGTGGTCTTTCCTGGGCCCGTCCCCCATTCCTTTCCAGATGCTGTCCTCTGGCAGGTTCTGAGAAACAGGTTTCACCTTCTTAGGGAGGAGCTCACAGCCATGGTCCCGGGGTAGGAGGTCAAGGTCAGATGTGGGGTTTGAACCTGGTGTTCCCCCTGCAAGGCCGTACCACTGTGCCCTGCTTATCAGACCTTTACTGTTTCTCTTGAAAAGAAAGATGGCTAGTTTGTCGTCCCCTCAGCTGGTACCCCGAGGCCTCGGCAGCTTCCATCTTTCCTGGTTGTCTACCACTCCTGGCCTGTGAATCGCCATGATGGCACAGGACATACGTATGTCTATACCGAGTTTCCCCACGTCTCACACACACTAGCCGTCTTGGTTTATTTTGATGACCTTGCAGCAGGTGGCTGTCCCATCACGTACTTGGCCCAGTAGTGGACATCGGTGTGGGCCTCCCAGGATGTGCTTCATGTGCCATCTGTGAACACAGGCTTTTCCTTCGTTGGAATGTGTTCCTCGTGGGCAGTGTGCTCACGAGATGTGGAGCCCCGACCCCTGCTGCATTAGGCATTGGATGGGCTTGTCGCGTGAGCTCCGGGACTCCCGTGCTCAGGAACCCTGCGGGGGCTGGACGTGGCTGTTCCTCCCATGTTAGAGGCAGAGAGGAGTGCGTCGTGGACATAGCTAGGAGACCTGAGATTGTCTGTGCCACACTGACAGCTCGACTGCCCCGAGGGGGCGGGCTGGCCCTCCATCTGCCTCCCAGGGCAGCCACAGGGACATCCTAGGCAACAGCAGGCTGGACAGAGCAGGGGCCTGGTCGGAGTGAGTTGGTACCTGAAGGAAGCAGGGCAGGGACAGAGCACAGGGGACAGGCAGTGTGGCCAGAGGGGACAGAGCCAGACCAAGGGCCCTCACTGGAGTGCTGTCGTGTATAGGTCATTCTCAGAGCTTGGCCTGTGGTCACCTGTGTTAGAACTTACTGGAACATTTATGAAAAAAGGCAGAATCCTGAGCACCCAAACACAGAGTCAGAATTGGGGGTGCCTAGCATTCTGCATTTCAATTACCCTCCCGAGTAATTCTTCCCACTGTGCTGAGCGAGCCCTGGGAACTGCTGAGAGGTTTTAGGAGGGTGTCAGGAGCGTGCGTGCGTGTGTGTGTGTGTGCGCGTGTGTACACGCCTGTGTACACGCCTGTGTGCACTCGTGTGCACACAACGGGAAGTGACCTGCCGCTCTTCTGTCCTGCAGGATGGGAATGTCCGCTTGTACTCCATCCTGGGCACCACGCTGAAGGACGAGGGCAAGCTCCTGGAGGCCAAGGGCCCTGTGACCGATGTGGCATACTCCCACGATGGCGCCTTCCTCGCCGTGTGTGACGCCAGCAAAGTGGTCACGGTCTTCAGCGTCGCTGATGGTTACTCGGTGAGTGGGCGGGCCGCACGGCTCTGTCCCCGTGCCGGGCGGTGCAGATGGCGAGTGGGGAGCCACGGATGCCCAAGACCACGTGGCACCCATGCTCTCAGAGCTGAGTGACGTAGGGCAGGAAGATACACCCTGTCGTCCAGGAGCTTGTGGCTGGTTAACGAGGCAGAACGGTTGCCAGGAAGGGCCCCGGGCACCGGCGAGGCGTGCTGGGAAGACAGACCGATCGGTCACCCGGATGGCCTGGCTAAGTGACTCCTGGTCTCAGGGACCTTCTTTTTCGCCAAGGTCGAAGGGCTGAGACTAGATTTTCCTCTGGAGTCTCACTGCCATTTAAAGTCTTGGGAAGGTGGACACTGATCATCCCAGCACTGTTCGTGTGGGGGCAGGGCGGGGGGGGGTGGGGTTGCGTAGGAAGCTGGGCAGCGGCTCAGCGAGGGTAGACGTGCCTGGGCCTGGGAGGACAGCCAAGGAACTTCACAGCCAAGGGGCGGGAGCGTTCATCGTGGGGAGAACTCGGGCCCAGAGCTGTTCGCCCCGGTTCACAGACAGGGGACTGAGCTCAGCTAGGGGTTCTGTCGCTTGCTGTCTGTGGCCACAGCAGGGGGCACTGGCTGGGGGGTTCCGGGTCCCTGGGCCCTTCAGTGTGCCAGCCCCCGCACTTAGGATGGGTTGGAACATGGCAGAGGCTGAAGAATTTACCATCTGGATTCTGCCATTAATGTCTCGCTGTGTCCTCTCATCCATCCAGTCGTTTTCATCTTCATTTTGGGTGCTTTTAAAGTAAACTACAGACGTCCGTATGTTTCCCCGTAAATACTTAGGCTTATGTATCGTTAACTAGAGGGGAGTCTCCTTTTAGTTGATGTCTTTCCCGTAACGTCACTTCTGACGGCAGGTGTGAGCAAATGCAGGTATACGCTGGAGTCGGGCACACGCCTGGAACCCGGACCTCCACGGACAGAACACCCCGCCTCCCAGATTTCCTTCGGCCCCCTGACCACGTTCCTCAGACTCTATGTAAATGACTTCGTCTCTATGCCGCCCAGGTCTGGTTCACGGCCTGCTAAGTAAGCGGTCCTCGGGAGCGGGACCAGCAGTGCACAGACCAGGCACACTTGGGAAAGAAAATCACCATCAGGTGGACCCTTTCTAGGGAATAAGAAAACGGAGTGCTCTGAAGGAAAAGCATTCCTCAAGCATCAAGGGAAGCATTAGGCCTCGTCCAGCTCACAGCCTCTGTCCGGGCCCCTGCCCCCAGCCTGGGCTCCAGGGTAGAGGGCAGGTGTGTGAGGGGAGAGGCAGGCCGGCCTCCCTCTGCCCCGAGCATTCACTTCACTGAGTGCTGCCTGCACGGAGCAGGACCCCTTTGAGCCTGGGTGGCTGTTTCTCGGCAGGTGTTCCTGTCCCCTCGCTGGGCCAAGGGCTCAGTGTGGACCGCACACACATCTAGCGCTTCAGGATAAGTGCTGTGATGCAGGGGGCCCAGGGGACGCAGTGGCTGCTGCTTGATGTTGGGGCGCTCCTTCCTGGGCCTCAGTTTCCTCCTCTCACAGAGCAGCGGGCACTGTGGGTTCTTCTGAGGCGTCCGTGAGACGTGCACAGTGCCTGGCAGAGAAAGCGCCTCTGAAGTCGACCCTCATTGTCACCGCGAGGGCCGGGCGAGGTGACACACGCCACTCTGGCCTGAACCCTGACTACCACCTTTCTGTTCTCACCCCGCGACTAGGAGAACAACGTCTTTTATGGACACCATGCAAAGATCGTCTGCCTGGCCTGGTCCCCAGACAACGAACACTTTGCGTCCGGCGGCATGGATATGATGGTGTACGTCTGGACCCTGAGTGACCCCGAGACCAGGGTCAAGATCCAAGGTGACTCTCGCTCCCGCCTCGGCTCCCGGGCCTGAGTGTCCCGTCTGTTTCCGGGGAGTTGGCCAGGAGGCACGGTTCCGTCTGCTGCGTTCTGCCGGCCCCTGCCGGACACGAGCGACCAAGCACGCTCGTGTTCCCAGCGTGAGAGCAGGTGGTCTCCGTCCACAGGGCACGGGGGTCACTCTTGACCTCTCCTCCTGTCTTAGTCGTTGGGCCTCCGTGCCAAAGCATCACAGGCTGGGCGGCTCAAACCACAGAGCGACTGCTCACAGCTCCGGAGACGAGATCGGTGTGGCTGGAGGGGTGGGGGGGCTCTTCGAGGTCAGACACTTCTCGTCGGGCCTCACGCGGGGGGAAGGAGCAGTGCTCCCGCTCGTGACCCCAGCTCTTCTAAGGTCCTACCTCCTAATACCGTCGCCTTGGGCGCTAGGTTTTCAGCATGCGGTTTTTGGGAGCAGACGCCAACACTCAGACCACGGCACTTCCCTTCCCCCTCCTCACCCCCTTGCACCAAACGCTGAGCAGGGTAGATTCTCCGCCCATGGTGGGCAGTGTAGTGGAGCCTCATGTGGCCTTCACGCTTTCCTAGCACCCCCCCCTTTTTAAAAACAGGTGAAACTATTCTCCATAAGTTTTATTTAATGCAACACATTTTTTCTGCCTGTGGCTCCGTAGTCACATGTGGCTCAGAGCCCTGGGAGGGACCACGCCTGTCCGAGGTGGATCTGAAATTCTGCCTGGTGACACCCCCCCCCCACCCCCCCCCCGCCTCTCCCTCCTGAACTGCTCCTCAGTGGCCTCCTTGTGCCATCTGGTCCCCCTCGCCCTTTTCTGCACAGCGGGCAGCCTTTCGTGTTAAAACAAATGGGAGGCTTTTCTATTTAATAGTATCTCTGAGTCCACCTCGAGGCCTGTTGCGGGTGCTGTAGGCAGAGGGAGGGCACAGCAGGCTGCGGGCCACACAGGACAGATTCCCACGAGCCTTCCTGGCTGTGTAGTAAGACCCAGCAAGTTCCCGGTGCAGGTGTCCGTTGGGCGAGGGCAGGAGACTGGGGAGGAATCGGGTCATGCCTGGTGCACCTGTTACAGAGAGGGGTGAGGTGAGGAGACCCGCCCGCCCAGTGCTTCTCAGCCTTTATTCATTGCCACCGCATTTTATTACCGCAGACAGCCCAGGAAGCCGTTTGTGTACTGTCTGTGTCTTGTTTTATGCACAAAAAAAAAGATTTTTCGGGGGAGGAGCAGTTTTGTCTCCCAGGGGAGGTATCCGGTTGTCAGGACGGTACCCGTGTCTGGGAGGTCCAGCAAGGACGCTGCTGAGCCCAAGCGTCAGTCATGCTGGGTGCCGGGGAGGGAGGGGGGGGGTCGAGAATGCCTGAGCCCACCTTCCTTCCCCCCCCCCCCCCCCCCGCCCCATGCTTCTCCTGCGAAGAGGGGCAAGGTCCGATGAATAGCCGTCCAACTGGGTTTCTCGGGCCTGTTGTTGGTGCCGGCGCAGCGGGTCTCCTGCCCCAGGCCGAAGGGGTGGTGGGACTGGGGACGCGGGGCCCTCGTTCAGAGCGCCTTCTTTCTTCCCAGATGCGCACCGGCTCCACCACGTTAGCAGCCTGGCCTGGCTGGACGAGCGCACGCTGGTCACCACCTCCCACGACGCCTCTGTCAAAGAGTGGACAATCACCTACTGAGGAGCCCCCTCCCGTGGACGGACCGAATCAGGGACTAGCGCCCAACCGCAGCAGAACACATCATTTCTCTAAATCTCTCTGTCGTGCGCCCCCCGCCCCTGCCCCCCTCCAGAGGGAGGGGCCTTAGCTCACGAGCACCCGCGTCTCGTCTCTGCAGGGTGTTCCTGTCTGTACACGTCCTTCTGAAAGCTTTAGACAGTGACCGTTTGCACATGAAAAATAAAGCAAGCACTTAAACAGCGTGTGGAGCGTAACTAAAACCCACCACCTGGCCCAGCCCAGCCCGAGTGCAGAACATTCCAGAGGCAGAGCCTCGAAAGCACACAGACCCGCTCGCCCACCGCCCCCCTCCGGCCCCGCCCCCGCGGCTCTTGCTCTCTGTCCGCCACCTGCAGAGCGCCCCCTGCCGGCGAGGAGAGGGCGCGCCCCGGGCAGCTCAGCGAAGCCGGCCTCGTGTGTAGAGCAGGTGCCGCTCGGAGCCGGGGCGCGCGCTGTGTGGTGGCCTCCGCAGCGGACCTTGTGTTCACTGTCCGTTTTTGTGCTTGATTTTAAGAACGGAATTGCGGGATTTTTTTTTTTTTTTTTTTTTTTTTTTTTTTTTTTTTAAGTGTATCTTAACTGTTGCCTGTCCGTGTTTACGGGCTAGCGCGCTGAGGGCGCCGCCTCCGGGTTTCAGAGCCCTTGTTAGCCGGACCCAGGTGTCTCGGCCCCCGTTTGCCCTCCCGCTCTGATGTGTTCCTGTCTTTCTTTCCCCCTTCTGCCCTCAAGAGCAAAGGTTAATTTAAAGGCAGAGGTGAAGTCACTGTAAACTAACCTGTTATGGTTTTCACCTTTTTTTTTTTTCAGTGCAGAAATTAAAAGTAAGTATAAAGCACGGTGATCTGTAGTTCTTTTGCGTGTGTCGGAAATTGCTGGTAAATGTCGGCCGAGAGCAATCGCTCCCTTTGCACTTGTGAAAACACTTTGAGCGCTTTAAGAGATAAGACCAAGAAGTGATTAAATGTCTTTCTCTTCACTGTGGATTGCTGACTCTGTGTGGTGGGGGGCCCGTGGGGGTGGGGACGGGGAGAGCTGTGCAGGACCTTCTGGTTTCTCCCTGGCCTGCACCCTCAGAGGGAGACAGTTCCGGAACCCGGATCGTTGGATCTACCCAGTGGTGGGAGAGAAGCCCCAGGGAAGGGGCCTTCTGGATCCTCATCCCAGCTGCCAAATTGCTGTGTGACCTGGGCCACCTCCTCTCCCTTCTCTGGGCCTAAATGGATTATCTGTAAACTGAAAACAGCGGACCAGATGATCCCCAGATCCCACTGATTCTCAAGTGCTGGGGCAGTCTGTGACCTTTCTGGGGTTGCTTTCAAAAGTAAGGAATAGCGTGCATTTAGATGTGGGAAAAAACCGAAATTCCCAAACACTCCTTTTAATTGTGAAAGGTTATCTTCTTGGCTAGAAAGACAACATCGTAAAGATGTCTAAATTTGTAGTTGTTCTGGTTTCATCATACTGCTTCCATAGTTCATGTATAAAAAGGACCTGTGAGAGGAAGAGAGAATTAAATGTTAAGTCTATAATATCTAAAGCTGGGGCCACCACAAATCACAAAGTCCAGGAGTGTGGTTCATTCCTGTGTGGACTGGGGACGGGCTGCTTTTCACTCCACATCAATGGGGAAATGGCGAATTATTCACTAAACAATGAAGATTAAGTTTGGTAACAATCTGAAAAAAATAAGATTGTGTACCTTGTTCTTACACCAGGCTAAATCAAAAGCAGATGCAAGTTTTTTATTTTAAACAACGGAGTTTCAATAATACTAGAAGAAATCCAGGGACTTTGCGTCCACACAGACATGAGTATTGCTAAGAATGAGAAAAACTATAAAGGAAAAAAGAATGATACATTTGGCTGTAATTTTTTAAAGTGCACTGAAGCAGAAAAAACACAGTAAACATTTAAAAATACAGCAAACGCCATGCTTTATGCACTAGGCCCAAGGATGTACATTTTTATGCTCGGTATAATTTTCCTTGAGCACACAGGATTTTTTTTTTTTTAATGGAAATTATATGTGCATACATGAGACCGTTTTAAAATTTTTTGATAGAAAACTGATAGAATAATGCATATAAAGTGACTACATTTATGGAAAAAGACCACAGGCTTGGATCTTGAAACCAAGGTTTTCTGGTCGAGAAGACACAAAGCTGGGAGGCAGGAGGGCCGTACACCAGACAGCACAGGGAGTCACCCGCCTCAATTCCTCACTGGAGGCTTTGTGTTTAAAAAAATTTTTTTTAATGTTTATTTTTGAGAGCCAGAGCATGAGCGGGGGAGGGGCAGAGAGAGAGGGAGACACAGAATCCAAAGTGGGGTCCAGACTCTGAGCTGTCAGCACAGAGCCCGATGTAGGGCTCGAACCCACAGACTGTGAGATCATGACCAGGGCTGAAGTCAGACGCTTGACTGACTGAGCCACCCAGACACCCCTCACTAGAGGCTTTCTAAAGCAGAGCTTGAGTTGACCCAAGATCCCTACTTCTTTCGAGGAGGGACGCCTTCATACTGCACCCTGTATGGGCTAGTGGGGGGCACTTTCAGGCAGAGGTGGGTAAGGGCTGTGTGTTCGTCTCTGCTCCCACCCTGACTGCGGTGCAAGCAGCAAATAAACCCTTATTCCATCAATCCACTGATTTCGTGGTTACCACAGCAGAGCCTAGCCCAAGCTGACTTAACACAGAAACAAAGAAAGACCTGTGTATCGGGGCTGTTGGTGTCTATAGTCTGCATCAGTTTCTACATCTGTAAACTGGGGGTAATAATGGTACACACCTCACGGTTGTGCAGGGATTATGTGAGATACCCCAGGTAAAGCCTACATCAGTGTCTGGCCCACAGTTAATGCCATAAATGTGAGACATTGTAGATATAGAAGGAATTAGGAAATTGACTTGTAAGTAACACATACGGTAGTTAGCACTGTGAATGCGGGGCACCAAATGAGTACCCACCTAGTGATAACATACAACAAATAGTGACCTGTGCCCCAGGAGGAGCCCACGTGAAGTCCAGGGGGAACTCTGAGGAAGGAAATCAGGGCAGGCTTCCTGGAGCAGGTGGTCTCTCGAGGCTGGGAAGAGGCTTTCAGAAAGCTAAACAGGAAATCCGGCCGTGACTTTCCTGAAAAATACCCAAGACAGGGTTTAATATCATCCGGTGTTCTTGCTTGGATTTATTCATTTATCCCTTTTATGGAGATAAACAATTATAAACCTCACATTTAATACAAAAACCTCGATTTTTTTTTCCCATGTTCTTGCATTAAATCCTAGATTTCTGGGAGTCTGCTGTTTTCGGATTTACTCCTGGCTATCATAATCCTGTCTAAAATCAGTAATTAGCAACTACTAGGGAACAGAAACTGAGGGAAGGGGAGGTTGTTTTCATAGGCTTACTGTAAGCCAGGATTCTGAGGGCCACGGGGCATAGAGAATCTCCTTAGAGGATGAGGGAATTGAGTACTGACAACATACAGGGTGGCCCGGCTAATCAAAGTACAGTTTGCCCGTGAAACTTTCTGAGCCAAAATGGCCAAAAGCAAAGAAGTAGTTACCATTTATTTCTACAGAAAACTTTTTTAGCATCCCCAGACCCCCAAATGAAACTTCTCTAAGGCTTTTCCGATACTTTCGGGCACACCTTGCTCACAGACGCACACAAGTCGAGATGCCGCCCAGAGGCTCACAGACGAGGTGCCAAGCTAGAGGCTTGACAATCGAGGGCTGAGTGTGGTTCCCGGGGAAGGCGCGGGGGGGCGCTGCCTCTGCACCGGCTCCCCTCGCTGCAAAACCAACTCCGACCGCTCCTTTTGCTTTTCGCCATTTTTCACAAAAGTGCAAATCCTCTTTGGACTTCTTCCAGCTAGTGAAAACGGGTACTAATGTAGGTCTTTCGTAAAAGCGTCGTAGGAGCTTCCGTAGGAGCGTCACGCAAAGTTTGGAAAAGCGAGGGATACCTACCTGTATGTGCGTTCCACTTGAGGTGTAACTTTGGGGCCACCCAGGTGCCTTCCTGCTCAAGGTAAAGAACTTGTCACCACAGAAGTGCCCTTTCTAAGTGACTCGTCATTTATGAGTTTACTGTCATTTCTTTCTCTTTTTTTGTTAATGTTTATGTATTTTTGCAAGACAGAGAGGCAGAGCATGAGCAGGGGAGGGGCAGAGAGGGAGGGAGACACAGAATCCAGAGCAGGCGCCAGGCTCTGAGCCGTCAGCACAGAGCCTGACAAGGAGCTCGAACTCACAAACTGCAAGATCATGGCCTGAGCCAGTGGCACGCTTAGTTGACTGAGCCACCCAGGTGCCCCATCATTTAGTTATTTCTTGGTTTATCATCATAGTAATAATTAAAATCAATACTTTGGTTAATTATTAATGACTATTAATTATAAATTAATATAGTGAATGCAATTAATTCTTAATAATGGACTAATTTTGGGTTTTTAGTAGATTTCTTTTTTTTTAAGTTTTTTGAGAGAGAGAGAGAGAGAGAGCAAGGGAGGGGCAGAGAGAGAGGGAGAGGGAGAATCCCCAGCAGGCTCTGAGCTGACAGCTCAGAGCCCTGATATGGGGCTCGAACCCATGAACTGTGAGATCATGACCAAGAATAGAATGCTTAACCGACTGAGCCACCCAGGTGCCCCAGCAACTGACTAATTTTGAAAGAAAAAAGGATCTTGGAAACAACCGACCCAGTAGGTCCCGGGATGTTAGAAATCCCGTGTGAAGAAGGGAAGCGTATAAAAAAACATTTTTGTGCCTGAGCCAGACTAGCTCCAGTGACCCTAAATCAAGCCTTTTGATTTGGATACCGCTGCACTTCGTGATTGCGTTTATCTGTTCTGGTACCTTCTATGCCATAATTTAAAAAAAAAAATGAGGAAGATGAACACTGTCTTGCCCATCAGACTCGTGTCTCACAGGTAAATGGCAACCACGATGCCTGGGGGGGAGCCACTCAATCGTTCACATCACAAAGCGGACGATCTCCCCAGCCTGGTGGGGGAGTTCACGCTCTGTCCCGTTTTCAGGTGTGCGGACTAGATCTGGGGGGCAGTTGGTTTGCAGGACACAGGACACAGAGTGACCGAGCTGGCTGCCAGACAGGCCTCGGGCCCCGCTGGACGCCCCAGAGGGCAGGTCCCCCTGCTGCTGTGGAGCAGGTCAGATGGCAGGGGCCACCGTGAGCGGGAAGGGGAGAGACCTCGTGACTTGCCTGGGGGCGCAGCAGAGCAAAGGAGGCGCCGTTGGACCAATTAGGCTCGAAGCAAGCAGACCATAGACGCAGGAGTGCATTTCCAGGACCCACGTCCGACATCAGACACTGATTAGAAGAGCCGTTAGCCCTCGATCTGCCGCCCACCTCCTGAGGGGTCTGGGACAGGCTAAGTGTCCACGCTGAGCCTCCGGGCATAGGGTGGGCATGGGGGACGCAGGGAAGCCAGATTTGGGGGGGAATTGTATTAATAGGGCTATTGAGGGAAGAATGCAAGGAACTATTATTAAGAACTTAATCCAGGACTTGTGTTCTTGTATAATAAACAAATTAGCTTAAACTAGTAAAGCCTTCACCGAAGGTCATGTTGTATATCCCCTTGTTTCCCACCCCCACAAAAGATTGTAAGAAATGCCGGCTGGAACCATCGGCGTGGCCACCTGGGGAGCAGCATCATTTCACAGGTGGACACAGACGCCATCTTACTGGCAACTGAATTATGACCATCAACTTGCTCTCTAATGATCTGGGCATAAGTTAGACTTCCTGGCATCCCGAGGATGGTAAGTCTGAGACGTGTTATTTTTTTAGCAGACTAGGGAGTGGGGAGGTCACACTTCTGACTGCTCCAGGAGAGCCACAAGTGGCCTTGTCTTCTGCCTTTGTGCTCATCTGGGTGTCCTCTGTGCTGCATGAATGCAGGTCGAGCCTGTGCCCCGAATAACTTCTATCTTTGACTATTAACACCTTCTTTAATTCACTCCTTCTTCCTCCCTCCCTCCCTTTCCTTCCTTCCTTCCTTCCTTCCTTCCTTCCTTCCTTCCTTCCTTCCCTCCCTCCTTTCCTCTCTCCCTCCCTTCTTCCTTCCTTCCTCCCCTCTCTCCCTTTCCTTCCTCCCTTTCCCTCCTTTCTCCTTCCCTTCCTTCCTTCTTTCCTTCCTTCCTTCCCTCCCTCTCTTCCTCCCTCCCTTCCCTCTCTCCCTTTCCTTCCTCCCTTTCCCTCCTTCCTCCTTTCCTTCCTTCCTTCCTTCCTTCCTTCCTTCCTTCCCTCCCTCCCTTCTTTCTGCCTTCTTTCCTTTCCAATATAGCATCCAACTCATTGCATATGGGAAGAACACTGATAATAGATGAAGGTTGCAAAATACTGTTTGTCTAGATGAAGCTAGTATTCCGGGTCTGGCCAAATTAAAAAGCCAAAACCCACAATCTTCGGTCTGGGAAGCGCCTTTATCAGTGTGTTACCTTAGCTACAAGACGCAAACACGCTTCTGGGGTTAGCCGGGATGTCCTATAGAAACAGCATGCATTCACTTGCTGACACACAGATGTACCAAATCTTTGGCTTCTGCTGATAACGCTTGTAAAATCTCTGAGCGGTCGTTATCGGTTTCGGTTTTCCAGTCTTGCTTTTGACTGGAGCAAGTTTCTCCCCGGCAGATTTAGATTCGCTGCCTCCACTTGGTACCCACAAGGTCAACACCAGCCGTCCAGCAGACCGCGTGCTCACATCACGCCCTCTCGGCCTCGGCATTATTCACAGTTTGCCCGGGACACCGCTGTGTTGGGCTGGACCAGCCTGTTCATCCGGGGAGGTTTGGTGATGTTTGTGGCCTCTACACCCTAGATCCCGGTAGTTTCCTACTTCGGTTGTGATGATCCCAAGTATCTCCGGTCCCCGCCAGTTCCGACAAGAGCTAGGGATTTCATTCTGAAAGAGCCAGGGATCTGTTGTTGTTGTTGTGGGCAGAAGAGCTTTATAACTCCGTGATCCTAGTGGCTTAATTCTCTTAAAGAGAGCGCGAACGAGATATTGGACTTCTTCCTTTTGGTTCAGAGTCCGCTCAATTATTCATCCATTCGTGTATTCAACTAAATATTCATCGATCATTACGTACCAGGCAACACATCCAGCTTTGGGGACATACTCAGCTTTGAGGGAAGCCAGACACGGTTTGTCCTGTTTCACTGGGTTTCTAGAGAAGTGGGAGAGAGTGTGAGGGAGGAGTCCTCTGGTAGACGACACACAGGGAGCTGTGGGGCCCGAGGGAGGGACGTGAGGCCCGGCCCGGCGGGTGGGGTGGGTGGGGGTTACCACCCACCTTGCGTGGACAGAGCCCCGGCTCTTTTGCTAAACCCACGTCTCCGTCCCCCCACCTGCCTCCAAGTGGAAGCCATTCTCCCATTTCTGGAGAAGACCTGCTCGTGTCTCCGGTCTCTGCGGCCCCTGATTGCAGTGCTCCGCTGAAAACAGCAGAGAGCAGCTTGAGATCACGCCTGGGCCACGGCTGAGCCAGCCTGCTGAGGTCACCGGAATCCGGGAGGGTGACCGGCTCCTGGCTGAGAGACCGGGGAAGCAGGACATTGGCCAGCAGGACAGGCAGGCCCTCCTTCCCACACCCCTGCCAGTGTGCCAACACGAAGCCCTGCCTCCTGGCCTTCTGACCTCAGACAAGCTGGCTGAGTCTGTGCTGAAACGGCCAGAGTTGGCTAAAAGAGCCAGTTTTTCTATAACCGGCCTTTATTGTCAGACCTGCTGGGCACAGCAGGAGGAGGGCCATCTGTCTCACCTCCTGCAAGCCACCTCCTTTGTCACGAGCATGGGGAAATGGCTTTGCAATTAGCTTAAGGTGAGTAGAAGGGAGAGTTGTTCCTCGTAGGGACAACCCAAGGTCCCAAGCGTATCCCTTTTTACCAGCAATTAAGTGGACATTACTCTGGCTCGTGGTCGGGGTGAGCTAGGGCTTGGTTGATGGGGCACAGTGGCCTGGCTTCTCACCTTCCTACCCCCCCCCCCCCATCAAAGCTTCGCTGCTCTCAGCTTCTCGTTCTGGGGCACAAGCAGTAAATTGCCAACATTAGTTCCAAAGAGGTGCTAAGGGATGGTAGAAATTTAATTTTGCATTTCTCCCCCCTTCCCCAAATCACTTAGCTGGCATCTCAGTGTTAGCAAGCTTGTCCCCACTTGCACCCCAAGAAAGGGTCAACTCAAAGGAATGTGTTTGCTCACGTAATGGGGCTTGTGGCTAAGTAGGGTTTCTCAAAGTGTGGTCCAAGACCACCTGCGTCAAAACTCCTTATACAAACATGGATTTCTACTGTGTGGTAATGTCTACTGGCATTAGACGCATCTTGCCTTGGCAGCCCATCGATCCCACGCCCAAGTATGAACAAGAGGATGGGAGTCTACGTCCCGCAAAAGACACGGGTAAGAACACTGGAGCAGCACTCTTCCAAAGAGCCTCAAGCCTTGGGTGCCCACCCACGGAAGAATGGAGGGACTCATTGTGGTTTGTCCACCCTGGGCGATGAAAGTGAACCGACTACCTTTCCAGGGAACAACTGGAATCCATCTTGTAAACATACCGTGGAGCAGGAGAAACGAGGCGCAAAGGAGTGAATATGAGATGGTTTCCTTTATATGAAATTTGAGAACAAACTAAGCTCGGGGCGCCTGGGTGGCTCAGCTGGTTAAGCCTCTGACTTCGGCTGAGGTCATGATCTCACGGTTTGTGAGTCTGAGCCCCATGTCGGGCTCTGTGCTGACAGCTCAGAGCCTGGAGCCTGCTTCGGATTCTGTGTCTCCCTCTCTCTGTGCCCCTCCCCTGTTCATGCTCTGTCTCTCTCTCTCTCAAAAATAAACGTTAAAAAAAAATTTTTTTTAAAAAAGAAGAATGGACTAAGCTCATCTGTGTTGACAGTATAATGGTTACCCGGCGTGAGAGTAGGGATTATTGAAGGGAGGGGGCGTATGGGATTTTGGAACTGTTCTATATCTGGATATGAATGGTGGTTAGACACGTATATACATATGTGAAAAAACGTATACATGCAGGTATATACGCTGGTGTATTATCTGTACGTAGTATACCATATGTATACCACGGTACATATATAGCACATATGCACATATACCCTACATGCACAGGTGTATACATGTGCATTGAGCTCATGCTTACGAGTGACAAACTTTAATATGTTTCACACACACATGCACGCACGCACTTCTCAGCTTCATTCCAGACCTACCAAATCTGAATCTCTTGGTGCAGAGCCTGGGAATCTGCATTTTGTGTGTTTGCTGGTGTTGATGTACAGCGAAAGTTGACGACCACCATGGCAGGCTGGTCACACACCAGACCCCAGTTCCCATCTGGGTTAGAGCATTACAAGATTTTTTTCAGAGGTCAAGTGTTAGGAAATAAGACTGGTATGAGATTTCTCACCTGAAAATCGGGTGCTGGGGTCCTGTGAACCCAAGACTGTCACAGGCTCCACCCAAGACAGAAGCCCCACTCTCCTGGAAATGCAGACGGGCGACTCTTTTCCACTTTTCCTTAAAAATGGAACACTGACACCAACTGTTTCCACCCTTCTCTTAGTGGAGAAAGATGTATTTTAAACTTACAATCAGTCTATACGTGATTTGGTATCCTTTCGTCTTCCCTCTGCCTGCCACATAAACCCCATGTTCTGTGTTATTAACAAGAGGCAGCAGGTAACATTTCTCAAGGACCTAGAATACGCAGGGCTATCTTGTTTATGTGATCTCATTGGATCCTTAAAGCAATGCCATGAGCAGATCTGAGGCTCCAAAGGATGAAGCAACTTTGCAAAGGTACACAGCAAATTGGTAGTGTCACTGAGATCTGACCCCGATGTGTCCAACCCCACCAAAAACCTGCTGTCTCTTTGGAGGGAAGAGTCTATCACGAGGATTCCAGTGCTGTTTTTGTTTAACGCACAGCCATAAGAATTCATCTTTGTCATTAAAGGCTGTAAGTAAACACTCCTGAATATCTGCATCGTATCGGACAAGCGGATGGATATACCATAACTTGTTTCGTGATTCCCCTGATATTCACTCTGTTTCCATCTTTGCCAGTGCAGATGTCCTGATGAACGTGTTTGAACATCAGTCATCGCATTTGTGATTCTCGCTCGGGACAAATGGTCACAAATGGGATAACTATAACCAAAGACTACGCACATTTTCAAGATATAGGAACGATTTGTCCACACTGCTCCCCAGAAACATTCTTTTCATTGGCATCGCTCCCAACAGTGAGGGGACGCCTGTCTCACTCCACCCCTCACCAACTTTGGGAACCATCACTCCCATTTTGCCAACATGGCACTACAATTCCATTTGCACTCGTGACGTTGACCATTTCTGATAGACTCATTATTTTTGCTTTTCCTTATATGAATCTCTAGCCTTTGGAGCGTCAGTTTGAGCTCCTGACATAGCTCAAGAAGTTGATACTGTTTCATACTCATGGGTTATTTTTTGTCTTCCAACTTCATTTAGGTTGCTTTCTGGTAAAAAGAGTTCAATCTTTATGCAGTCAAATTTATCAATAAATGTCACGATTTTTTATTGCTTCTAAGCTAAAACAATCTTGGGAAATTTATTCTCAAATCAGAGGAATATTTACCTTTAGGTTCTTCTGTGTTGTATTTCACTTTTTTTTAATGTTTATTTAATTTTGAGAGAGAGAGAGAGAGAGAGAGAGAGAGAGAGCAGGAGTTGGGGAGGGGCAGAGAGAGAGAGGGAGACACAGAACTCGAAGCAGGCTCCAGGCTCCGAGCTGTCAGCACAGAGCCCGACGCGGGGCTCGAGCCCACGAACTGCGAGATCATGACCTGAGCGAAAGTCGGACACTCAACCAACTGAGCCACCCAGGTGCCCCCAAACATATCCTATTTACTGATACTTACATAGATGGTAAATCTACAAAGGAAGGCAAAGGAATGATCAACAGAAAAATTAGGATAGTGCTTTCTTCTTGGGAGGAGGGAAGTAATGTGTTAGGAGAGGCACATGGGGCCTCTAAAGCATTGGAAATATTCTATTGCTTCACTTGTGTGGTAGCACATTAGCTATCTATTGGTAATAACAATATTTTCCCGAATTTAGCAGCTTAAAAACATATATGCCTGTTATCTCATGATTCTGTAGGCCCGGAGTCTCGGCAAAGCTTAGCTGTGTCCTCTGTGGGGCTACAATCATGGTGTCGATTGGGGCTGTGGTCTCATCTGAGGCTCTACTGGAGAAGGGTCTCCTCCCTTGCTCATGTGATTGTTGACAACCCTCAGATTCCTGAAAGCTGCTGGGCTGAGGGCCTCAGCGTCTCTCTGGGTATGCGCTGGAGGCTGTCCCCAGTTCCCGGCCTTGTGGCCAGCTCACAACACATCATTCTATGGAAGTTACCATCGTATGTAACATAATCACACACATGCAATCCCATACACCCCCTCACTCTTGGTATATTCTCTACGTCCAGAACCAGGCCGCAGGTTCTACCCATGCTCAGGGGGAGGGATCACACAAGCACATGAAAGCCGGATCATGGGGCCCCCTTAAGAGTCTGTCGGCCCCAAATGGTACACAGGTAGACATTTAACTATTTGTTAAAGTGCGGGTGTGTGGATAATATTTGTAACCCTATAATATGTTTCGCAATTTAAGGTTTTAAAAACTGTAAAGCCATTTTTTGGATAAATCAGTTTGGATCTGAGTGTGCCCAGGGATAGCCAAGCAAAAAGAATCTCATGGCCTTAGGTAACTGAATCTAAAAGGAAGTCTGGAAGTGATTCAAGAGCTCAGGAGGGCTGACTTTTCCTTTTGAGATACTAGAAGTTGCTGGGAACTCAGAAGGCACTCTGTGTTAGACCTGAGAATTTTTGAATTGCTTCAAAATTACGTCAATGCCCAATTTTTATTTGAAAACAAGAAAACTGTTTTAACCTCTGACTAATTTGAAGAGAAGTGGCATTTTTACAGTACCTACCGTGGGCACAGACCATCTCTCCGAAGGTCGAATCTTCTCTAATATCCCTTAATAAAATTTGGTAGCTGTGTTCATTAACCTACCTCACCCCTCGTGCTAAATGTATTCTCAGGTATTTCATGTTTTTGTTGCTGTTATGAGTGGGATCTTCGTTTTTAAATATGATTTCTGCTTCCTGTTTTAAATATGATTTCTGTCCCTGCTATTCACCAGGAACATGACTGAATTTTGGACATGCACCAACATTTTTGTCAAGTGACTTTGTTTTCAAACAAAAGCCTTTGTGAAGTGGCTAATGACTATGCTCCCATATTCATTTCAATTTCTATTTTCTTAGGTTCTCTAGGTACACGATGGTGACATCCAGGAATCCTGGCATTTTTGCCTCCTCTTTTCCAGTGGCTGTAATCCTGATCTAAGTCTCTGGGAAGCAAAGTTCCTAAAAACCCTTAACCTTCAGGGGTGCCTGGGTGGCTTGGTGGGGTAAGCATCTGACTCTTGGTTTCGGCTCAGGGTATGACCTCATGGTTCATGAGTTCGAGCCCTGTATCAGGCTCTCTGCTGTCAGCACAGAGCCCGCTTTGGATCCTCTGTCCCTCTGTCTCTCTGCCCCTCCCCCACTTACACTCTCTGTGTCTCTCTCAAAATAAATAAATAAACTTAAAAAAAAAATGTTAACCTTCAGAGTCAGATGAACCCAAGACTGTCAGCAACTTTCTTGGGCAAGTCACTTACCTCTCTGTGCCTCGGTTTCCTCATTTATAGCCTGGGGCCATCATACACTCTACCTCATTGGGTAATTGTGAGGATAAGAGAATATCTTTTTTTATTATTATCATTTTGTTTTATTTAAAAACAATTTTTTTAATGTTTATTTATTTCTGAGACAGAGAGAGACAGAGCATGAATGAGGGAGGGGCAGAGAGAGAGGGAGACACAGAATCCGAAGCAGGCTCCAGGCTCTGAGCTGTCAGCACAGAGCCCGTTATGGGGCTGGAACTCACGAACTGCAAGATCAAGACAGGAGTGGAAGTCGGATGCTTAACTGACTGAGCCCCCCAGGCGCCCCTGACATTTGCATCCTTTCAAGGCTGCCTAGGTGATTGTAACGGCCAGGGTTGAGAATCGCTGATGGCCCCAGTGTGGCACGGACATTTCAGACAATAATCATGGAAGTCCACATTCCAGATGAGTTCAAGTACATCCTCCCTTTCTTTGCCATACATTCATTCATCCTTGCTGACTATGCTGATTAATTTTACGTGCCAACTTCGCTGAGCCACCGTGCCAAGATATGTAGTCAAACATTGTCCTGGATGCTTCTAGGAAGGGGTTTTCTGAAGGAGATTAACATCTCAATCAGAGTAGACCTTGCATAAAGCTGATTGCCCTCCATAATGCTGGGGGCCATCTAATCAATTGAAGGCTTTCAGAGGGAAAAGACTGACCTCCTTTGAGCACGAAGGAACTCTGCAGCAGACAGTCTTTGGACTTGGACTTCAACTCTTCTCTGGGTCTACAGCGTGCTGGGCTGCCCTGCAGATTTTGGACATGTGCCTCCATCAATCATATGAGCCAATTCCTTAAAATAATCTCTCTCTCTCTCTCTCTCTCTGGTTGACCTCTTGTTGAACACACTCATAAAGAAAGCACCCCACTTTCGTTTTCTACAACTAGAGAATGGGTGATGGCAGAGGCATGGGGAGAGTGATACGGATCACCGGATCCAGTTGAAACGGTGGCATAAAGACAGAAATAACCTTGGGAGACATCTGGCAAATGTCTGGAGACTTTTTTGTTGTCTCAAGGGGGTGGAGGATGAGGGGCTGGGCCTGGGGCTGGGGGTGTAAGAGCGATAGGGACATCAAGTGGGCAGAGGGGCTGGGGATGCTACTAAACATCCTGAAATGCGTGGACTTATCGTTAAAATGTAACAGTGCCATTGTTTGCGAAACCCTGACTGGAGTGGGGCAATAGTGAGTCATTAAGGAAATTAACATCTCACCCCTTGAAAGGAGGAGGATTGTGGTCAGATCGGGAAGGAGCTCTGAAGAGGCAGCAGGAATCTAGTCAGCAGATTGGACAAACAGCCTGGGGGCAGCTAGTACTGAAAAAGCCACGGGACTTCACGGAAACTCTTGAGAGACCAGCCCTACCGGGGAGGTAGGACTGGCTGTCCAGCCAGCAGGAATCTCAAGGCCATCATGTGGCTCCAATTAGTTCCTAAGTGGCCGTGAGCTCAGAAGCTCTCCCCAAGGTCTGAGCCCAAGACCGGAGGTGGTGAGTAGCCGTCTTGTGTTTTGTGGCTGCAGCTCATGTTGTTGTTTTAAATATCGGGGGTGGGGGGGGGGGGGGGTGGGGGCCCAGTGGGCAGAGCGGGGGCCAGGTTCTGGGCTTCTCTCTCTACGGTGCCGACTGAAGTGTGCACACGGCGTCCCATCCTGAATTCTCAGGAACTGGGGTATGTGGCGGGGGGGAGCGGCTGGGCGTCATGTCCTGAACACAAGGCTGCATGTAGACAGCCCTCAAGGAGGGTTTATTAAAGCGTTCGCGAAGACGTGGAAAGGGTGAATTGGTGATAAATTAATGACACTTCAGTTCTCTCATCTGCAAAAGGGGGAAAGTAAGACGTCGAAGGTGGTCGCGTGAGGCCAGTGGGGTGATACAGTAGCATGATTGAGAAAGTCAAGCGTCCTTTAGAAAACCCCCCGTGTGGGGCACCCGGGTGGCTCGGTCGGTTAAGCGTCAGGCTCTTGATTTCAGGTCAGGTCATGATCTCACAGTTGGTGGGTTCGAGCCCCACGTCGGGCTCCGCACCTAACAGCACAGAACCTGGGTGGGATTCTCTCTCCCTCTGTCTCTGTTCCAACCCCCACTTGTGCTCTCGCTCTCTCTCTCTCAAAATAAATAAATAAAAATAAATAGCACCCCCACACACACAGATGCTACACTCCTGTGGGTTTTACACCCCAGAGCATGTTTCTAGGACAGCATTAAAAACAAGCAAAAAGTCCCAGCCAAGCAGGGCCACACCGAGATGGAAGGCAACCAGCACACGTGACCGAGGGCAGCAGAAGCAGGTGGGACACACACGTGGGTGGTCGGCCACAGGGCACTTTAAGGGAAGGGGCCAGTGAACCGGGAGAAGAGGTCCTTTGGGTCAGGAGTGCACGTGCACCCTCCTCAAACGTGTGAGTGTCTGTCCCGGGGAGCAGAGGTAGCCTTGATCCTCGCTGCCCTTAGATGCCAAACACAAAGCCCAGCGAGGGACAGACAGAGAGGCAGATTTCAGCGCACCTAGACATCCTGGGAGGGAATTGGGGTGAGCCGCGGGGTCCGTGGAAAGAGCACGCAGCCTTGACTCTGTTTTCTTTGGCAGGGTGGTGGGGACAAGTTATTTCAACTCTTTGAGACTCCATTTCAATATCCCTTAAACAGGAGCATTGTAATTCTTCCATAATACTAATAATCATGGCAAAAACATTCGTACCGTATCTTCTCTGTGCCCCGGGCCCTGTTCTCACCTCTTTCCGTGGAGTAACACACTTGCGACTCATGGCAGCTTGTGATACAGGTGCCACTATCATTGCGGTAGTCAACAGAGAGGAGGCTCAGAGAAGGGGAGTGGCCAGGGTCACACGGCAAGTACGGGGTACAGTCGTCGTACAGGGTACGATCTCTGTAGGACACGGGGTCTCTGCAGGACACAGCATGGAATGTGGCTCTCCTTAATCTCCCTCCACCTATCAGATGTCACCCAAACCGCAGCGTGTGTGATTATCAGCGTGCCGTGATGGCACCGTGCTGTGCAGTTTCTGGATCAGAATTGAACAACCTCAGCAGTCTGAAGGTGCGGACAGAAGCCAGCGAGTTGGCGTAAAACGGAGATCGGCGGCAACGCCATTCTGCACTTACTCAGATTCAGTCACCCAGACTCTCACTGCACTGCTCGGACCGCTTCTGGAATGTTCCGGTCCATGCTGGGGGCTCCTCTGTTGAGAGGCATCCCAACAAGCCGATATCTACTCGGTGAACTGACGAGTGAGATCACGTCAAAACAGAGGATGTCTGTTGCATGGGAGGTCACCAGGGACAAATTCATAGATGACAGATTGCAACAGAGTATTTGTAATATCTGAAACTGACGTGACCACGTGCACCTTTGGGGAGCAAACCCCTCTACACAGTCGAAAATCCACTTAAGATTTTTGACTCCCTCCCCCCAGTTTAACTACTGATAGCCTACTGTTGACGGGAAGACCGATGGATTCATAAATAGCCCATATTTTACATGTTATATGTGTTTTATGCTATATTCTTACAATAAAGTAAGCTAGAGAAATGTTACTAAGAAATTCACAAGGAAGAGAAAATGCCCAGCCCCATAGAAGTCCACTCGCACAGTTCAAACCTGTGTTAAGGGCCAGCTGTATACCCACAATGCACAAGAACTTCTCTGGAAATTACCAAGAAAGACAGGAACGACTATGGAAATGGCAAAGGATCTTGATGGGCAAGTCACAGATGTGGAAAACAGGAAGCCTGACCAATGCTTTGAGGAGATGCCACTGGAGCTAATTCCCAGAGGCTTGCCCGTGAAATCGGTGCACCCGTTAGACGGGTCGTGCTGGGAGCACGGGGTTGACTCACTGCTGAGTCAAGGCCCTCGTGTGTGAGGCACAGGAAGGTCTAGCCCCTTGGGGCGATGCTTTCTCAGCGGGCGATGCTCAGTGTCGGTGGGGATGTGGGCTTGGGCACCCACCTCCCTGGAGGTGGGGAGGTGGCCGGGGCAAACTTTCTCTGGTTAAATGTACTGGGTGGCTCAGTCGGTTAAGCATCCAACTTCAGCTCAGCTCATGATCTCAAGGTTTGTGGGTTCGAGCCCCGCATCGGGCTCTGTGCTGTCAGCTCAGAGCCTGGAGCCTGCTTCGGATTCTGTGTCTCCCTCTCTCTCTTATTTATTTATTGAGAAAGAGAGATAATGCGAGCAGGGAAGGGCAGAGAGAGATTGAGAGAGAGAGACTCCCAAGCAGGCTCCACACTGTCAGTGCAGAGACCAACGCGGGGCTCGATCTCACAAACCATGAGATCATGACCTAAGCTGACACCAAGAGCCGGACGCTTAACCGACTGAGCCACCCAGGCGCCCCTGACTTTCTAGCATTCCGACTTCAGTTAAGATTCTTACCCAACCGTCCATGACGTTTTGCGGAATACAAATTCCTAGAAGAAAAATAACCAGTGGCATATATTAAGCCCAGTTGCCAAGCACGACGCTAAGGATGTTACGTCTGTGTCAGGTAACCCTTCAGCAACCCCACCAAGCAGGTAGGATGTTTATCATCTCCGCTTTACCGATGAAGAAACAGAAACCAGACAGGTTGGGTAACTCTCCCAAGGTCACACAGCTGGACTATAAACCTAGGCTGTCTGAGTCCAGGCTCCACACTTCCAGGAAGCTGGACTTAGTCTGGGAGGCCGTGCAGAAACCCTAGCCTGGCGTGGCCCCTGCTCTTCTCCTGGCTAACTTCATTCTGGATGGATCAGTGAACCACCCTGGGCCTTGGCTTTCTTGGTGTCTGCGGTGGATTGAGACGGTGTTCCCTCCTGCGGTTGTTATGAGGTATAACATCTGCAAGGTAGTCAACAAATGACTGTCATTAATGTGTCATTGTTGTTGCACTGCTCACGTGTTCCCTCAAGGGGTCAGGGCCCAAGGTCCTAGAATGAGCGTGGGATGCTGTGTTCCGCGCGTGGGCCCATTGGGGTGGCTAGAGGATCCCCAAGGAGCGGATGTTGCAGCGAGGGTGGTGGCTGCATTTAAGAGGGAAGAAAAGGTTGGGGCACCTGGGTGGGTCAGTCACTGAAGCGTCCGACTTCGGCTCGGGTCATGATCTCACGGTTCGTGGGTTCGAGCCCCGCGTCGGGCTCTGGGCTGACAGCTCGGAGCCTGGAGCCTGCCTCGGATTCCGTGTCTCCCCCTCTCTCTGACCCTCCCCTGCTTGTGCTCTATTTCTCTCTCAAAAATAAATAAATAAGCATTAAAAAAAACAAAACAAAACTAAGAGGGAAGAAAAGGAGGGCTGAGACGCTGGGCCCTGGCAAGGAGACCGGGAGAGTTCAGCTGATTGACGTGGGCCCAGAAAGTCCAGCCAGGGCCCTCGCCGGCCAGCCGAGCACATGTGAGGCTCTGGATGCCTGAACAGGGGAGGGAAAGACATCGGGGAGAGGCAGCCCCCAGGCTTTGGCACCGACAGATCTGACTTAGAGTCTCACTTCATCTCGGCCCGCGTCTGACCTCGACACCGTCCTCAGGCTTTCCTTGCTCAGACACGGGCTCTGGATGGTGCCCTTGCAGAGTGCTTGGGGACTGGGTGACACGAGCTCAGGCATACAGGGTGCCTGGCAGGTGGCCGTCGCCACCCCGCCTTCCCTGCACGTCGAGGGCCAGGGACGCAGGGGCCTGAGCGCAGCTGGCCTTGGCCCCGGGCTTCCCTCGTGACCGCAGACAGAGGGTCCAATTCGCCTTCTTGGGTTACCTGCTTTCTTCTTTACAAAAACAGGAAGGAACACTGCTGCTGTCCCTTATCAATTCCCCCACATGGGTTTCAGTCAATGCAGCCATTTCTTACAAGAAAGATGTAGTTTGTTTTTGTTTTTGTTTTTAATCTTGACTCTTAGAAGATCAAAATGGCTTTTTTAATGAAATGTTAAAAGTCAGAACTGGGAGAAAATAGCACCAGACAAAAGAAGGGAGGCCTCTAAAATTTGATTTGTTTCCCTGTGTTCCCGTCTTGCTCTCCTACCAAAACCCAGCGGAAGAATGGACCCACGTTATGACTGACCTTCCAAATGGGGTCCCGGCTCTCTTGGGAGCCCTTGCAGCCTCCCAAGTCTCTCGGGAGCCCTTGCAGCCTGTCCCCAGGAAGTAGCTCATCTTTGATTTTTATGCACGTGCATTTCAATACGGGGAAACAGGAGAAGGAAAAGGGGTAATCATGAACATTGTGGGAGGTAAGCATTGGGACCGGAGAGGTTGTCAGACATTAATCGGACGGGCCGATGGGGTGGATTCCCCTGCATCCTTCCCGGGCTTCCGAGTGGACAATTTTCACGGGAGGAATCAGGATATAATTTCCTGGCTGAGGACCTTGGCTCTGCTCTCAGTGCTGCTCCAACCTCCGGATGAAATTGCCCTGCCGGTGATTTCCAGGCAGCGGATGGGAGCAGACCCTGGCAAGAAGGTTGTCTCAATGTGGGTCCTCGCCTGGCAGATTGCCTGTCCTTCCTCTGCCCTCTGGCGCCGCACTTATCACGACCGTGTTTGACTTCACGAACTGGTGTTTTGGAAACGTGGGTGTAAGTGCTTGATTCTCACGGTGTGGACTGGTGCTGTCCGTATCTAAGTGCTGCGCACAAACGCGCTCCGGTCGTAATAGTCCAGCTGGCCGTTAATGCGCCTTTAGCGCTAAGTCGATGAGCTTTTGTTGGGCACTTTCTATGAGTCGGCCACCATGCTGACTGTCGGGGGTACGCTGACATGGACAGACACACAGTCCCCGCTTGGGGGAGATAGCAAACATCAGGCGACAGAATGATCGTAAAGGGTGACAGACACCAGGAAGGACGCAAACCAGGGGCTGGATGGAGAGAAAGACGGCAACGGCATGGTGGCCGCGAAGGGGGTCCTCCCAGTGCGGGGGGAAGCCGGCGGTGACCCCACAGGAGAGGTAGCTGAGAACGGTGGCAGCCAGGGGAGAGGAGAGGTGGAGGTGAGAGACAGGTTGGATCTAGAACCGGTGCGTGTTGCTGCTGCACGGTGAGGTCGAAAGGGAAGCGAGGAAGAACCAGGATGCCACCAAGGTTTCTAGCTCCCCAAGGGAGCTGGGAGAACTGCATCCTGAGACGGGGCCACGGGGGGCCCAGAATGGGGGAACGTTTAGGAGAGAAACTCAAGAGTCTGTGAGTCACCCAGGTGACGATGTCCAGTGCGTAGCTGGACGTGTGGGTCTGGAGCTGTCAGCCTACAGGGGCCTCGACCTTCGAGGTGCATGCGATCTGGTGGGGATCAGTGTTTGTAATGAACCGTAGCATGCATGACAAAGCCAAGACTTCCATTAGGCAGAAAACCAGGCGAACAGAGGGACACCCGCCAACCCTGTAGGGGGGGTGGGTAGTGTAAGGAAAGGACACTTGGACGGAGTGGTGAAGGATGAGTACATGGAGAAGGCATTTAGGTGGAGGGACAGCCTGGGAAAAGACTCCTAATATCTAGAGAACGGTGAGGAAGTGCCTGGTGCCGCGTGGGTGGGCAGCCAGGAAACAGGACGCTGGAGAGTTACCAGGGCCACCAGAGTTACAAGGGCCACCTTCCAGACAGCCTCTTAAGCCCCGACCTTGGGCCACAACGTAGATGACCAGACGCACCACCCGAAGTCCTGGCAATGGACGCTGTCCTCCGGTCATTATCTTTCCGGCCCCCTCGGAGTGGCTGCAGGTCAGCTGTAGACCATTTGGGCTTGCCCCCGTGCCAAGCTGATGGCACCCGCGAGCCGAGCTCAGATTACTCTCTCGCTCTATCAGCTGGTGCTATGGGCTGAATGCTCGTGTCCCCCTGTTGAAGTCCTGCCCCCGCTGCAACGGTATCTGGAGACAAAGTCTTCAGGAGAGTAATTATGGTTAAATAAGGTCATAAGGGGTGGGGAGGGGCTCTGATCTGATAGGACCAGTGTCCTTAAAGCAGAGACACCATGGAAGTGGTCCTTTCTCTCTCTCTCTCTCTGTGCTTCTGTGCTATGTGAGGACACTATAAGAAGGTGGTCATCTGCCAGCCAGGAGGAGAGCTCTCACGAGAACCCGACCCTACTGGAACCTTGATCTTGGACTCTCCAGCCTCCAGAGCTGTGAGAAGGCAAATTCCTGTGGTTTGTGTCACTCATTTATGGTATCGTTGGCCAAAGGTGTCCGCTGCAGGAGAAGCATCAGCTGAGGGAGAAGCATCAGCTGAGGGAGAAGCACAGCTGAGGGAGAAGCATCAGTGCCATAGAGGCAGATGACCTGGGGCCTGGGGAACCTGTTCATGCAGTTTGCAGGGCTCTCTGGACCTTCAACCCCCTATGTTCCACTTCCCAGGGCCTACCCGATCCTAGCAAATGTCAAGGTCATGAGTGGCCACATGCTCAGATGGCATGGCATCCTCAGATACAGTTTCTACTAAGGACCAGCAGCATGCCGGGAGCTGTTTTCAAACAGTGCCCAGTCCTCTGCTGTGGATGGCACAGTCTTGCTCTAGACTCTTGGGGGTCTGCACCGTGCCTCTCCCGATGGGGCCTGCAGGGTCTCCATCTGATATCTTTCCCCACAGATGCCTGTGGTTCTGCGGGATCTACTGGGCTGGACAGCACAGGGGCGAGGCTGCTTATGCCTCTTCCCGGACCCGTACACAGGCTTTGCCTACCTTGGGGTCCCACACAAACCTTCCACATCTGACACATAGGTGGAAATCATATCCCTGGTTGTGGAACGTGTGCCTCTCAAACCTGGAGAGGTTGAATGTCTTTCCCAGGGGTAGGAGATAGACGTGCAAGACTCTGTCCTTTACCCCAGAGAGGATTTTCCAGCATGGTCTCCACCAGTGGACCCCTAAGAGCTTCACTGATGTGACCCTTGGCCCTTTGGGCTCTAGGCCTTTGGGATCTTGTCTGGTTTACCTCCCTCCCACCTTCCAGAATGAACATGCTTTACCAAAGCACGCAGAATTAGTACTTCATGCTTTTCAAGGGCACTTGACACAATGTCATCGACATGGCAAACCATTGCCATGTCCCGTAGGATGTCCAGATGGTCTAGGTCCCTTTGCGCTGCCGTCACAACAACAGAAGAAGGAGTAGAGCCCTAGAGGAAGGCCATACGTGGGTACCATGTTGTCCCATGTGGATGTAAACTGCTTCTGATCGTTCTCTCTCATCAGTGTAGAAAAAGATGTAGTTGCCCATGAATAAGCTGCATTCAGCGTACTCAAAAGCATCCACACTAGAAGACTCACCATATCAGTCAGTAACTACAGCTGGGCATCTACTACTGGGTTAAGTTCCCAAAGTTCCAGGGTCTTTTGCTCTGACCCGTAGAGTTCTGGTAGGGTCAGCCTGGTGAATCACGTGGGGATATCACAGGGACCACTGCTCCTGGATGCCTCAATACTCTGAGGGTGGCGCTGATCTCTGCAAATAATAATCCCACACATTTTGTAAACAATGTAATATTGTTTCTCATTTACTATCTTGGCACGGGGTGGAAGTTCTCGGGCTTTCTTAGGCAATATCTCTCACTCTGCAGGTCAAGGAACCAATGTGAGAGTTCTTTTCCAGGGTCTTAGCGTGTCTTTCCTAAACACATTCAGGACCCAGGGAAACGACTGCGGGGTGGGTTTGGTGACTCAGTGTACCCACTCTATGACATACCTGGGCCAGAACGATACTGACTACTTGATTCCTGTATAGCGGATTCTAATGGGGGGCTGTGACCATTAGAATAGCAGTGCCAGCCCAGAGCCTGTATCCAATGCCTGATGGCTAATTTGCCCCAGTGTATGGTTATTGAGTAGATGGCCACAGAGTCTTTGGGGGATTAAATGGGGGAATCCCTACCATATCCACCTGCCGTCCCACCTGAATTCAAGGGAACCTGCTCTTTGTACCCTTGTATCAGATAGTCGTTGGCTGAGTCTGGGGGCCACCGCAACCATCTGCTGAGAGCAAGGGGCGGACGGGGAGGTTACGGGGCCAAGGAAAGTAAAGGAGGCTTGACAAACACTATGGAGAATGAGGTGCTGGGAGCATCACCCCTGTTTGAGCATGGCGCCCTGCCCTAGGGACTTAATCCTAGGGCTGGCTAGCCCATCCGTGGGGCAGAAGAGAAAGTGGAGACTTAGCCACCCAGGCTTGGGGTTCTGCCAGAAAACGGTGAAGGCAGACCGGAAGAAGTATTGTTTAGGACACTGGTATGGGACGTTGAGTTGAAATCTCAAGTCTGACTCAGATGAGGACACTATAGAACGGGGAAGGCTGCCGGACCTGGAAGAAGCTGGTGACCATGGACTACGACAGTCAGAATTGGAGCAAGATGAACGCGTACTGGATTCGCGTCCTGGGGCTGCCACAACTCTCACCATCCTGGGTCCAACCCTCCATCTGTAAGGCTCACCTCCCTTGTCTCCGCCCACTCTTGGCCCCACCAGATTCTGCCTTTACTTGAAATGTTAACACGTCGTCAGCATGGACTTCTTTGGCATTCATGTGGACTTTTAAAAAATGTTGCATTAGATATTTATCTTGATGATTGAGGGTTTTGGTACCTCCGGAGGTTTTGCTGCCAACACGAATGCCTCACCTCCCTCACCCTAGCCCCAGCTCTGAGAGAAGGGGCAGCTAGAGAAGGAGAGGAAACACGAGAACACAGGATCTTGGAAGCCAAGGAAAGAAGGTTTATCAAGAAGCTGATACAACAGGATGAGGGTCAACATCACGTGAAACAAATCAAGCCGGACATAGAAAGTCATGAATTATAGAATCTCATTTCTATGAGCTGTTTGTAATATCGGAAAAGGGAAAACAACATACCTGACCGACTGGCTAAATGACATGTGGTCACCGCAAAACTAGAAGCTAAAACAACCATTGAAAATGATGCTGGGGACGCCTGGGTGGCTCAGTCGGTTAAGCATCCAACTCTCGATTTTGGCTCAGGTCATGATCTCACAGTCATGAGATCGAGCCCCGCATTGGGCTCTGTGCTGAGTGTGGAGCCGGCTTGGGATTCTCTCTCTCCCTCTCCCTCCGCCCCTCCCTGCAACCCCCCTCAAAAAACAATGATGTTAATGAAGAGAAATCTTCTGGAATGTCAACTGGAAAAAGCAGGATGAGAAAGTATAAACAGAGTAGCAACAGCTGTTTAGAATTCTATGCAAAATAGTTACATACACGAAGAAAAGAGGGCATCCTGTATGATTCCACTTCCATAAAACTCTTAAAAATGCAAACTAATCCGCAGGGACAGAAAGCCGATCAGTGGCCGTGGGACGGAAGGATCACAAAGAGGCACTGGGCAAGCTGATACGTATGCCCACTATTTTAATGGGGTGATGGGTTCACAGATGTGTCAACATGTGTCAACACTAATTAAACAGGTACACTTAAAAATATGGTAACACAGTTAAATATCACATTCTCCGTTTTACAGATGAAGACGTTAGGACTCAGACTTCAGGAACCTTGTACAGAGAGTCATGCAATTTGCAGAGGAGGAATCCAGACTTTACTCGCCCTCGTGTCTGTGCTCGGATCTGTTATGCTATCTCTTGGGATAATAACAGTAAACCCGGGGTGCCTGGGTGGCTGTCGGGTGAGCGGCCAACTCTTGATTTTGGCGCAGGTCATGATCTCACGGTCCGTCAATCGGAGCCCCACGTCGGGCTTGGTGCCGTGCGGAGGCTGCCCAGGATTCTCTCTCTCTGCCCCTCCCGCCCCACTCTCAAAATAAATACATAAATATTTTTTAAAAAAGGAAAACAGTATATGCCTCTCACCACCGGCTGTAAGGGATGCATAGATCCTTGGCAAGGCTCATTCTGGCCACCCCAGACAGTCTCCTGGGATAACACTATCGATGAACGCTGGCTGTTGCTAGAGCTCATAACCCAATCCTTTCCACTGAAAGCCAGCAAAGAAGACTCGGTCCCTTAGAGATGGAGAAAGGATTTGGCCATTCAGGGCTTCTCGATGTACATATTTTAAGAATGCTAAACTGCCACGGGTACCTGGCCTCTACAGAGCCAAGTGTGGGAATATCTTGTCCAGAAGCTTGTCCTAAATGAAATCTCTGCCATTTGCAGAATTGCCCCTTTTCTGCGCTCATCACTGCCTCCCTTGTGATTAAAAGTGCCCATCAGTAAAGGATGAGACTGCCATCATAATTCCCTCCCCGAGTCACTGGGCTCAGTAAGGCCTCGGTGCTGGCAGCGCCCGGTGCAGAGCCCTAGGGCCGGATGTAGAAGTCGTTAATTCCTAAATTGGCCGCGTTGGACCAATCCAGGAAGCAGGTGACACTTGGATCAGGTGGTGGTGACCAGGCAGAGAAGGCAGAGGAAGGGGTGGTGTCACACACTCACCTCACAGAATCGAGTCAGTGGTGAGGGCCAGCAGGTGGCATCTCATTCAGCAACCCCAATGCCCGGCTCCGCTGCAAGCCTGTATCTGGGCTCAGCTGTCGCATTCATTAACGACGTCTGGGAAAAGCTGTCTCATTCATTAACGACGTCTGCCATGGCAGTGGGAGGGGAGAGTGATGGTTCAAAAGCCCTGCATTTGCTGCTTCTTGGTCAATAAAGGCTAGAACTGGATGAGGAGGCCAGGTGGTGGAGGCTTGCACGGTCTGCTGAAGAATTTGGGCTTTTGGTGGATACCAAAGATTTTAAACTTAGCTTCTCCATTTTTATTTATTTTTTATTTGTTCATTAAAATTTTTTTTTAATGTTTGTTTTTGAGAGAGAGAGAAAGAGACAGAGCACGAGCAGGGGAGGGGCAGAGAGAGAGGGAGACACGGAATCTGCAGCAGGCTCCAGGATCCGAGCTGTCAGCACAGAACCTGACGCGGGGCTTGAACTCATGAACCGTGAGATCATGACCTGAGCCAAAGTTGGGCGTTTAACCGACTGAGCCACCGAGGCGCCCCTAATACATTTTTTTTGAAGTTGGTTTTTATTTATTTTGAGAGAGAGAGAGAGAGAGAGAGAGAGTGGGAGAGGGGTGGAGAGAGGGGGGGGAACAGAGTTCCAAGCAGGCTCCGCGGTCAGTGCAGAGCCTGACGCGGGGCTCGAACTCACGAACTGTGAGATCATGACCTGAGCCCAAATCAAGAATCGGATGCTGAACCGACTGAGCCACCCAGACGCCCCTACCTTAGCTTCTCTATTCTTAAAACAGAAAGTACCATATCCAGAAGATTTCAGGGTAGATACTGAGGATTTCTTGAAAAAGGCAAGACTCAGGTTGAATTTAGAGAGAGGACTGTGGTCCAGAGAAGCAGAGGGTGGAAAGAGCATGTTCTGGAGGGACACGGTGTCCTCTGGGACGCGGTCGGAGACGGAAGGAGACCGTCGCGGCCAGATAGACATGGGGCTCTGGCAAAGCCGGCTTGGTGTGGCGCACTGGGGCTGGCGGACGGGGTAAGGGGTTACAACCACACACCTGCCTTACTCACCTCATCGCTGCAAGACAAACAACCTCGGAATTTTCCAGGCATCTCGCGCAACGCAAGAGGCTCCAATCAGGTACAATTAGCCACAAAGGGCGGCAGTTGGCTTTTCACAGAGCATTGGACAAAAGGAGGAGATTGAGTTGGGTGTTCATCTTCGGCACTCGAAGATGATAAAGGAATATGTGTTACCAGGGAGTGGGGGTGGGGTGTGTGGGGGGGGTGAGCCTTCCTCACCTGCTCCCCAGTGGCTGACTCTGCATTTTAGTTCACTGCACTGCTTGTCCTGCTCAGGGAGGTTCAAATTTTTCCTTCCCAAAAAGGGAATCGGGGCTCGGCGTGCTTATGTAACTTGCCCAGCGTCACAGGGCTAAGTCATCAGAATTGGAACCGCACCCCCATGCCCGTGTGTCTGAAGACAGAGTCCCTGGGCTGCCCACCCTTCCCGGAGCATTTGAAGGAGGACAGTGGGGTTGCTTCAGCACAGGCTGAGGGCACGGGCCAAACGGTGACCCAGCGAGGCCCGGCCTTCCCCGTGCGCCAGGCCACCCTCGGAACCGCCGTGCGAGTGGGTCGCTACTCCTGGCCTCACCCTGGTCTAAACCTCCATCATCCCTCATGTGGACCAGCCTGGGTCTTCCTGCGGCCACTCCATCGCTGTCCTCCCGCCTCCCCCCAGTGCTGACACCCCAGGCCTGCCTGACCTGCCGACCTCATCGTCCCCCACAACCCCTGCCCAAGTTTGGAGACCTTCAGCCCTTCCCACTGCTCTTAGGATTCAACCCCACTTGCCTAACGTCGTCTATTAAGGCAGGCCTGGCCCAGCCCCATGGTCGGTCCCTCAAACCCTCTCCCCCACCCCATCCACACATGTCAGACTAACACTCCTCAGCTTAGGTCAGCATCTCCTGCCGTGGCCTCTCCTACCACCTTACACCACTTTCTAGAATTTTCCATAATCGCACCTGAACATCTATTCAAGCATGTGCGTGTTTAATGTCTGATTCCCCAGGATGTGTAAGGGCCAGGAAGGCAGGCCCCTTTTCTGCCTTGTTCTGTTCTGGGCCCATAGAGGGGGCCTGACACAGAGCAGAGGCTCACTTACATCAGTCCGTACCGTTGAACGCATGAGTGAATAAATGAATGCATGAATGGGTGACCCTCAAACAGCACAGCTGCATGCCTCCTCTCCAAGACCTTGTTCTACCTCTGTTGAGGTATGCTGGAACATTCTCTGTGACTGTCCCCCACCTCCATCCACGGTGCATCTTAGGGGATAGGAACGAAGCCTTATTCATCTGAGTATCCACGGCTCTCAGAATGGAGAATGAAGTCGGCCTCAGCGTATGTGGTATTTTCCTCCCCCAGTTCTGGAACCAGCCACGGCGCTCTGAGTCATCTGTGTCTTTATTTCTAAAATGAAGTTCTGTAACATGACTCCCCTGATCCCTTAATTGCTAGGGCTGATATTCTAGGCTTTCAAAACCAGAAGGATTCACTGTTTTCTTTAGACATGAGATCATTTTGGCAGTTCCTGTTAGGGTCCTACTGTGCCCGTTAACAGAGGCTTTGGAACCCCTCTGAGAGTCGACCTCCAAAACGCAGCTGTCTTGGGCCACCCCGGGAGCAGAGAGGCCTCCGCATTTGCTTTGGAAAACCCACAACAACATCTCATTGGTCATCGGTCCTTAGCTGGTCAGGAAATCTGAAGCTAATTAGATTAGGCTCAGCAAACAAGGCAGCCTGTTTGCAAACTGCTTTCTTTTTATTTTTTAATTTTTTTTTACATCTTATTTATTTTTGAGAGAGAGAGAGAGAGAGAGTGAGCACAAGAGGGGGAGAGGCAGAGAGAGAGGGAGACACAGAATCCGAAGCAGGCTCCAGGCTCTGAGCCATCAGCACAGAGCCTGATGCGGGGCTCAAACCCACGAACTGAGATCATGACCTGAGCCGAAGTCGGACGCTCAACTGACTGAGCCACCCAGGCGCCCCTTGCAAACTGCTTTCTTGCAATTAGGCTTTGCCAGGAAAGGCAAGGTCATGTGCTGACCTATTAGCCACACAAGTGATTGAATGACGACAGATCTGATCTTTCTAATGCTGATTAAAAACTTGGCTTCTCAAATAGAGATGGAATTTTATTCCTTCTTTTCTAATCTTACAAGAAACCAGAAGGAGCTAACGGCAGGGGTGAGCACGGTGAAGATAGACTGGATGGGGGGTGCTCACGCACACGCACTGACCCTGATGCCCAGCCTTTGGAAAGCCTCTTCCTCAGCTGCTGTCACAAACCAGTGCACATCTAGAGTCCCGACACCGCTCTGTCCAACGTCGCTGGAAGGCAGGTGGCTCACTTCTCTGCCCCAGACACAGCAGAGAAAGTGTGATGTTCCAATCCAGCCGCTGAACTAACTTCCCAGCAGTGGAAGAGTCGGGATTTGGGGTCCTGTAAGCCTCAGTTTCCAAATCTGTAAAATAGGGATGATAATGGCCTCCCGCAGCGAGTTCCTGTGGAGATCATGAGGTCACTCACATGATGGGGCCCAGGGGGGCCTAGTTCATGCAAGATGCTCAGTGAGAAGAATTCTGTCTTTCTTTGGACGTGGACCCAAAAGACCAGAAGGGCCTTTACATCTAGTCCAGGGTTGCTCAAAGCACGGAACTCAGGGTCCTTCTTGGTTGCCTGCTCGAGCATGCTTTTATTTACGTGTTCATGCCTATATTTTCATGCCTATTAAGTTGCTTGCCTATCATTGCTTCAGGCCGTGGTCCTCAACCACAACCACACCTTCCAATTGCCTGGGGAGCCTTTAAAATGCTCCAGCCCTCAGAGGGGCGTGGCTTTGAGATTTTATACAACATCCTGCGAGCACCATTAGCGTGAACAGCCAGGATGAGAACGACTGGCTTAGGGCAAAGCTGGGTAAAAACTAGAAATAACTCTAACATAGCATCAAGGCGCCAAGCTAAGGCTGAAGGCTGGGAAACACAAATCAGCCAACGGTTTGTTTGAAGGCCACGTATTGGGATCATCTGCGGATGGAGGGGTTGGGGGCGGGCAGTGGTGCTTGTGAAGTTTCAGATGCCCTGTCCCCTGCCAGGTCCGTTAAGTCAGAATCGCGAGGTGTGGACCTGGAAGATCCGTGTTCCCGTCAGTCTGCCTGGCCCTGGTTCTCTGGAGGGCATTTGGGAGCTACTCATTTTGTGAAGGTCAAGGCCCTGCTCAGGAGGAAGGGAGGCAGGGCGTGGTCTGCCCGACAGTGGAGAGAAGGGGACGCTGACCAGCCAATGTCAGTTAGTCACACTGCCAACTGTAGGGTTGAACCTACATTCACTGCAGGCAGCCAGGGGCACCGAGGCTGCGATTCTGGGTGCACTGGGGGGTTCTTTGGGGAAGGAGGGGTGGTGAGGCTTCTCTGAGTATGTCCAACCAGGTCCCTAGGACTTGAAGGAGACAGAGTGGTAGGTCCAGGAGGGTCCGTATGGCAGGAGTGTTTCCTGGGTGGTAACTTGCGGGTAAGCTTCGTGTTCAGACGGGTAGCGGGATGGTGAGTCACTCCCTGTCTAGAATGTCCAATATTTGCTGCCCAGAAGGCACAGGTGGATCATCTGGAGAATTCCATACCTACTCATCCCGCTCTTCCTGCAGCCTGGTCGCAGTACTCGCTGGGAGACTGTGGAGAGACTCAAGAGGAAGGAAACCCCTGCGTGCTGAGCAACCCCCCCACCCCCGGCGAGGGTCTACATCAAAGGCCGCGGCCAAGCCACTTAGCCTCTGAGTCTCAGTGTATGCATCTCGAAAATGGGTTCTCATAGGATGGTCAGCGGGGGATGGGATGCAAGAGTGTATCTCGGCCCCAGCCCAGGATAGGCTCCTGATAATAACACGTGGTTACCTGTCATAGGACAAACCTGGAGCGTCCTGATGTCCACCTTTGCTCTGCACCGAGCTCTGGCTTGGCTGCAGAGCCCAGCTAACTCATTTCAGGGGCTCTCTCTCATGCCTTTGAAGTGACCCTTTCAGAGGCGCCTGGGTGGCTCAGTCGCTTAAACGTCCAACTTCGGCTCAGGTCACGATCCCGCGCTTCATGGGTTCGAGCCCCGCGTCGGGCTCTGTGCTGACAGCTCAGAGCCTGGAGCCCGCTTCGGATTCTGTGTCTCCCTCTCTCTGCCCCTCCCCTGCTTGCACTCTGTCGCTCTGTGTCTCAAAAATAAATAAATATTTAAAACATTAAAAAAAAAAAAGATGTTTTGTAAACAATGACCCTTTCCGTTCAACTCCGTTCAAGATACTCTGACTTGAGAGCTCTCCAGGAAGTGGTAGCCTCTCGTAGCTGGAAGGAAGCCAGCTGGGGGGGCGAGGTTGAAGCCCGTAAGAGGGACAGGGGGGTCCCCTGTTCCTTTGAGCATCTCTGCTCCGAGTCTGGTCCAGTAGAACCCCACCGGGCAGGGATGGTGGCAGCTCTTGACTTTATTCCAGCCTTCCAGCCTGGCGGGGGGACACTTGCCAAGGCTCATTCACAGGCTCTCGTTGAAAACAGCTGAGACAATGCAAATGAACTAGTAACCAGAATGAATAAAAATGCTATTAAATATAGCCACTTACTTATATACTTACAGATGGATGGATGGATGGATGGATAGATGGTTGGTTGGATGGGGGAGGATGGAATGAGTGTGGCAACTTTGAGAACTGCAGACGGGAAGAGCCATGGGGAGTGTGAATGCCTCATTGTCATGGGAGAAGTAGTGGGGACAGGCCTGAGCCGAGAACCAGGACGCCCAGTGTCGCTGTGACTCATTTACAGCCCAGTTTCCTCCCTGCCCTTCAGTCTTCTCACCAGTACACCGTGCGGGTCGATCCAGCCCACAAAATTCTGGGCAGGGTTCTCTCTGATGATGAATGTGAAGGCATTCTGTAAACTGCACAACTCTCTAAAACTGTGATTTTTTTCCCCCCAGTTATCACTTAATTTGCATTATATCATTGGTTCCCCACAACAATCTGTGCAACAGGGAGGAGCCTCCCCAAGTCCAGAAGGTCCCGAAGTCACACTCCCACATCGCTATGCGAGCTTTGCGTGATGGGGTCCTTTCTAGGCAGCCCAGCCACATTCCTGTAAAGATACAGGCAAAGTGGGAAAAGCTCCCGTGGGAGACAGGAGTCCAGGCACTCGGTGAAATTCAGTCCTCGGTGCCTGCACCCTGTCTCTACCGGAAATGTCTGCTACAACCCTGTCTCCCTCTCCACTTGATGGGTCTTACTCATCACTCATTCATTACTTCTTAGCATATTAGTCCTGTTTTGTCTGTTTTATTTTAATGCCAGCGCCCTCAAATCTTCCCAGAATCAGACGGGTCATAACAACAAATACGTACGTGGAGGGAACCACCAAGGCTTGGGTGGTGTGGGCAGAACGGCATCTCCCAAAAAGACGTGTTGATGTCCTAGCCACCCCATAGCTCAGAATGTGAACCTATTTGGAAATAGGGCCAATCCAGATCTAATTGGTTAAATAAAGTCATACTGGAGTAGGGTGGGGGCCTAATCCAATATGGTGGATGTCTTTATAAGGAGAGGACGCACAGGGAGAGGGCCGAGGGAAGACGCAGAGAGACCGAGGCTGGAGTTATGGCTGCAAGCCAAGGAATGCCAAGAATGGTCAAGGACACCAGACCCTAAGAGAAAGTCACAGAACAGATTCTCCCCTAGAGCCTTCAAGACAGCATGGTTATGCCAACATCTTGATCTCAGCCTTCTAGCCTCCGAACTGTGAGGAAGTAGGTTTCTATTGTTTTAAACTCCCCCGTTTGTGGAATTTTGTTATGCGGCCTGAGGAAGTGAATGCCCTCAGGAACCGAGGGCTCCGATGCCCAGCCCTGCCTCCACTGAACATACTGGCTGTGCATCCTTGGGCAAGTCCCTGGACAGCACATTTCCCGTCTGCAAAGAGAACGAGTTGTGTCGGATCGGCATTTGTCAACTCTGCCATTAATTAGAATTACTTGGGACGCCTATTAAAATAATAGCTGATTATTTTTTTTAATGTGTATTTATTTTTGAGAGGGGAGCGCAGGGAGAAGGAGACACAGAATCCAAAGCAGGTTCCAGGCTCCGAGCGGTCAGCACAGAGCCTGATGCGGGGCTCAAACCCACGAACCATCCGATCGTGACCTGAGCCGAAGTCAGACGCTTAACAAACTGAGCGCCCCGGGCGCCCCTAACATCACGGCTTATTAGTCAGACCCTTCCTCCGGATTTTTGGAATCAGCAGGTCTACGTTTCAAAAATCTATGTTTTTGAGAAACTCTCCGAGTGGTAGCAATGCCTGGCGTCTTGCTGTTGCTGCCCTCTGGTGTTCTAGATTTCTCAAGGGTCAAGCTTTGCCCCTTGACCCCACAGGCTCTAGGGTAAGCCTACCGTGGATGGTGCGTGTGGAAACCTGTGTCCGTGTCCGCATCTCCAGCACATTGCTGGGAAGATGGCCAGTGTGCCGGGGGGGGGGGGGGGGGGGGGCGGTCAGGCACCGATCGAAGGGCAAATCATCTCTCCTGCAAACGTCCTGCTCTGGGAGGTGCCATCAAGGACCCCACTTGCTTCTCTGGAACGATCCGTCATCCTCCTCACCCACTGAATGTCCTTCTGCTGGAAACTCCTCTGCTTCACGCGCAGGGAGCTGTCCCTCTGGGCTGCCGGGGAGTGAGTCTCCGGTGTGTGTGTGTGTGTGTGGCTATCGTAACACACGTTGTAAGTTTTGTAACTCGTCCACATGGCTCCACCCCTCCCTGCCCTCATGTCATTGTTCACATGGGTACCTTCCAGGTGAGGTCTTCCAGAACCATCTTTTTAAAATTTGCAATGTCCCCCCCACACCCACAGCCTTCCATACCCCCTACTTTCTGTTTTTTTCCATGGCACCTATCCAAATCCAATAAACTAGACTTTACTTACATGCGTGGTCTACGATCTGACTCCTTTCCCTAGAACGTAAGCTCACGAGGGCAGGAAGTTTTGTCCGTGCGTTCTCATCGCTCCATCCGCCGTGCCTGGAACAGTGCCGGGACCCCGGCACATGCTCCCGTCAGTGCCTGCCGAATGAATGACAGAGCCTTCCCCACTGCTGTGTGTCTGTCTCCCTCCTCCGAGTGTGAACCCCTTACAGGAGGGGCTTTATCTGATTCGTTTCTGTACCTCCAGCAATTAACATAGGACCTGGCTCTTAGTACGTCCTCGGGAAGCCTTTGTCGAAGAAATGAACGAGGAAACGAACGAACAAACGAGCGCATGAGCAGGGTTTGCGTGGCCAAATGCAGCGAAAAAGTGTCCATTTGTGGCCTCGCCTGTGGCTGCTTCTCAGGGTGGAATGAGCCCCCGACATGGCCTCTGGCACATTCATAGCCCCAACAGGTCATGCAGGGCTGTAAAGGTTGAACTAAGTGGTCAAGTCCGGCCAGCCTGGGCACAACAGTGACGTCAGCGGGGGTGTCAGTCCTGCCCCTGCCCCTTCTCCCTTAGCCAGATGGAGCACGTGACTTCCCCTGACTTTGTGCAAGAAACTGGCTTCTTGGTCCCAGCCCCGCGGAGGGAGAGCCTCTGTTTGCTCAGCTGTCCCCAGCAGCTGCTTCTCAGGGAACAGAGAGACAGAAAAGGGCACTAGCTTCAAGTTCACCGTCCACGCCCTGTGTTTCCTGGCCCAGCTGCACGTGGATGTGCCATTTTGTGTTTTTTTCCCCCGGGCCCCTCGCTCTGGCCCAAGCTTTTGGCAGACCCAGGAGAGCCACGGTCCGCCTTGGAAGGCTAAGGTGCTTGTGGGTCTCTTTTCCAAATCCACTGCTGCTTCTCCAGCCTTAGAGTTGTCACAAGCCAGGAAAGGACCGCCTGCCGGCAGGCTGCAGGGTAAATGGGAGAGTCTGGCCGGCGCTCCTGCTGAGCGGGCGAGGTCCTCTCTTGCTGCAGAAGCCGCTGGGGTCCATTCCCTCTCTGTGGGGCAGGGGCGTGGGCCCTGCAGACTTCTCCTGAGCAGGGAAGAGTCTTTGCTGCTTTGGACAGAGGGTGAGCCTGAATGGTCCATGCACGACCTCAGCCTGCGTGCAGCCAGGCCGGGAGAGTGGGGCCGGCAGCTGGGGCTCCAGGGTCAAGGGGATCTCAGAACCCTCATCCATCTGGCTGGGGGGGAAAGGGCCTGTAATCTTACCCTTCAAGGTAAGAGCCAGTGCAGAAGACAGATTCAGAACTCTGCTAAGCACACAATTCAAAGGAACACATGGCTTCTGTTCATTTTTTTTTCTGTTTAGGCTTCCTTGGAAGTTAGTTCATTGGCTTAATTCATTCTTTCCTTCACAGAAACAAAGCGGCCTGCTCTATTCATTGATCTGTTCATTCCTTTAAGTAGCATATTGGTTTCCTCCCATTCATCCTTCTGCTAATTAATTCATTAGTTAATGAATTCATTGGAAGTATTTATCAAGCACCGTGTTTCAGACTGCATTCTAGGTGCCAGGCACAGCAGTAAACGTGACTGGGTGGCTGCGCTGGGGTTTCAGGAGGAAACAGAACCCACCCCAGACAAGTCTAGGGACTCACAAAGGTGTGGGGAGGGGTAAAGGAACAGATGGACAATGGCCGGTCCCTCCATGACGCTGAGGCTCACTCTGGGCGCAAGGGAAGGAGGTGGTGTTGAGAAGGAGGAGGGCCGTCTCCACTTGGGGAGGGTACAAATGTTGCCAGAGCTGCTGAACTGGGGGGACTGGGCCGCAGGGGAGATGCCCGACCTCCTTGTCTTCCCACCCTTTGACTTCCTGCCCACACCTCCCTTGGGCCGATGGCTTCTTGCAAGGGAGTCAGCCGATGCTGTCCGTTAGGGCCGGCGTCCCAGGGCAAGAGCAGGACAGGGAAGGTGGGCACTGGGGCCTCGGGGGCAGGAAGGGTGGCCAGCACATGACCCGATCCCAGCTCTCTGGGCTACACGTTCTAGCCGGAGGATCCAGGTCGACGAACAGGTAAACACTCATCGGACGGCGACTGGAGCCCTTCAAAAGAAAACCAGCGCAGGATAGATGGGAGATTATGGGGGTGATTAATCACGAGCTTGCATTTTATATCGGGTAGTCAGGGGGTCCTTTCCAACGGCCCCTGTTGGGGTGCAGACCAGAGCAAAGTGAGCTGTGAGCCCTTTGCAGATCTGGGGGGTTGGGGGTGGGGGGGGATGTTCCAGGCAGAGGAACAGCAGGTACAAAATGTCCTGAGACAAGAGTGTACTAGAGCCAAAGGGATCCAGTTGGCCAGAGTGGAGGGGCAGGGGGAAGAGAGAGGGGGGAACAGCATTAGCGCGAGTCACCAGAGTCAGAGGCTATAGCATTTGCTGAGGCCTGAGGACATAATCCTGAGCTGAGAGGGTCGGGAGCCATGGGGAGGGGCATTTTCTGAGCACAGGAGGGAGGAGATCCAACCTACATGATGAGGAGCTCTTGGCTGCTCTGTGGGGAAGTGGGGGGGCAGGGGCAGGGGCAGGGAGAGCAGGCTGGAGGGGAGGCCGAGACAGTGGCTCCTCCCAGGGCTGGCAAGACCGCTCGGACTAGGGCTGAGAAGCAAGAACTGATGGGAGGCGGTCAGATTCTGCATCCAGGAAGAAGGGTGTGGACAGCAGGTCCTCCCGGGAAGGGTGATGCCACTGACCGGGACGGGAGGACCGTGGAGGAGCTGGTTTGGACAGGGCGGGAGGGAGGGCGGCAGGCTGGGGACCTGGCAAGTCTGAGATAATAATTATTCATGCAGGTGTGGGAGCTCAGCCAGCCCAGGGGGACCGCCCTGGCTCCAGACGCACGACTGTCTCCGAGCACTTGCCGTGCTAGAGACCGACCCGGCCGCTCCACCGGCGTCATTTGGTCACTTAATTCTGAGGTTCCTCTCAGTACCCAAGTGCCCATGTCCTGTGGGCTGCCCAGGAACGTGGCACACCTGGGCTGGGGTAGAACCTGGGCGTCATCAGCAGGCAGGTGGGAGCAGAGCCGCCCAGGCAGCAAGTGCAGAGGGAATAAGCACGGGGAAGGGGAGGAGGCCCCGGAGAAGAATGTGGAAGGCGGCCAGAGACGCGGGAGAGAACCAAGCAGTGGCTCGGCGAGCAGCTCCGACGAGCGTTTCCGGGTCTCAGGAAAATCCAAGCAACCGGTGTCTGGTCCACAGCCTGTCCTTTGACATCGAAGCCACATGCTGAGTCTCCTTGGGGAACGCAAGCTCACGGAGACCCGCTCCGGGCCGCCGAAGGCTGTTGTTCTTGTTGGTCAACTCTGCTCGAGCTGAACACCAGCCTGGGAGAAACTCTGAATGAACAGCTAAGTATAAATATTTGCTTAGACTCGCTGCATTTCATAAATGATTAACTTGGATGTGTTAAAAATAGGCACAAGTTTCAGGTGCTGAGTATTATGTCCACATGTTACTGATCTCCACGGAGGGACATGGTGTCCTGGTTATGATTACGGGTGAGGAAGTTGAGCTCAGAGAGGTTAAGTGAGTAGTTTGAGGTCACACTGCTGGCTGGTGGCAAGCTGGGTCACTGTGTGGGTGCCAGAGCCCTGTTCCTTCAGCTTCAACCAGACCCGTGAGCCAGGACGAGGGTTTGTATCTTAGAATATTCCGCTCCCCCCACCCCTGCTTTTTTTTAAACAGGTCAATATTTCAAACTTCTTTCACAGTGGTAATTAAACCATGCATGGGGCTGACCATGCTTCTTTTTTTTTTTTAATGTTTATTTCTTTATTTTTAATTTTTTAATGTTTATTGTTTATTTTTGAGAGAGAGAGAGAGAGAGCGAGAGCATGCAGGGGAGGGGCAGAGAGAGAGAGACAGACAGAATCCGAAGCAGGTTCCAGGCTGTGAGCTGTCAGCACAGAGCCCGACCCTGGGTTCTAATTCACGAATTGTGAGATCATGACCTGAGCTGAAGTCGGACGCTTAACTGACAGAGCCATCCGGACCCCCCTGACCATGCTTCTTCTTAAAGGGCTTGTGAGGTCTTCTTAAAGGGCTTGTTAACAGTCCCACGAGGGCTCTGGTAAAACCCAAAGTGATACCAAGCCACCGTGTGATAAGCAGAGATAGCCTCTTTAAACTTTGAGCTTTCTTTCTTTCTTTCTTTCTTTCTTTCTTTCTTCCTTTTTAAAGTTCTCTACCCTAATTTCTGACTTTCATAAAAGTAAAGAGCACTCCTGTCAGTTTTCTTCCGGAAGTATTCTCAGTGACAAACGGAACCCCTTGTTTGCCTTTAGTTTTGAGTGTAGAAGTTGTATATTACTTAAAATTAGCTCTAGTCTTCGGTGAAGGCTCAGCTCTCCCACTTTTTTATGTATTTAAATTCAAGTGAGTTAGGGGCGCCTGGGTGGCTCAGTCGGTTAAGCGTCCGACTTCGGCTCAGGTCACGATCTCATGGTCCGTGAGTTCGAGCCCCGCGTCAGGCTCTGGGCTGACGGCTCAGAGCCTGGAGCCTGCTTCCGGTTCTGTGTCTCCCTCTCTCTCTGCCCCTCCCCCATTCATGCTCTGTCTCTCTCTGTCTCAAAAATAAATAAATGTTAAAGGAATAAACTTCACGTGAGTTAACAGACGGTGGAGTATTGGTCTCAGGAGTAGAACCCAGTGATTCATCATTTCCTTATGACACCCAGGGCTCATCCCGACAAGTGCCCTCCTTCATGCCCATTAGTACCCATCACCCACTTAGCCCATCCCCCCGCCCACCTCCCCTCCAGCAACCCTCCATTTGTTCTCTGTTGTTAAGAGTCTCTTATGGTTTGCTTCCCTCTCTGTTTTTATCTTATGTTATTTTTCCTCCCCTTCCCCCGTGGTCATCTGTTTTGTTTCTTAAATTCCACATATGAGTGAAATCCTATGGTATTTGTCTCTCTCTGACTTATTTCCCTGACTCAAATTCTGAGAGCGTCTCTGGTGCTGCATTGGAGTTCACTGACTTTTCTCATCAAGAAGGGTTCATTTGGGGGATCAACTGTCCACATCGGGACCAGCCCAGTCCTGGGGGCTTCCTGGTGGACCTTCCAGATAAGGGAGCCGAGTGTGGGGAGGCCCAGATGCAACCTCTAGAAGGAGCCAAGTGGACAAGGGTGATTGCTGGTCACATACCGGCATGGACTGGGACAGAAAAGCTGTGTAACAGGTGGCCCCTGGAAGGTTGTGACTGCATCAACAGAGAGACTGTGCCTCTGGGTTCTGGAAACACACAGAGAGCGTGGGAAGCAGGCAGTGAGAGAACAGCCTGGTTAGGAGGGTCCCTGACCCACAGCTGCTGGACGCTCAATGCCATCGCCACGAGACGCAGGCTAGAGAACGCTTCGAGTCGCTCCGTGTCGGCCCCGGGGGGCCAGGCTGGCAGGAGCCCCTCTGCAGCCAGTCCAGGCTGAGCTCTCTTATGGGAGTTTTCTGGGGGCAAGAGAGAGCTCAGCGGGCATTGTGGCTTTTCTGGTCAGTTAGTCACCAAATATGCATTACGTGCCTACTATGTGCCGAACTCTGTTCCGTGCACTGGGACAACAGCAGTGATAAGAGACAAGGTCCCTGCCCCCCCCCCCCGCCCCTGCCATGGGGTTGCATTCTGCAGGGGAGGAAAGACAAGAGCCCCCAAAACAAATAGACAAAAAGGGTAACTTCAGGTAGTAAGTATGTGGAAGAAAATAAAAGGTAATGGAAGAGAGAAAAAGAGGGAAGGAGGGAGAGAGAGGAGCAGGAGAAGGGAGAGAGGAAGAGGAGGAAGGGAGGGATGGACAGACAGGCAGGCAGGCAGACTTGGGGTCGGGGTGGGGTTTGATGGGGTATTGGGGTGGTGAGGGTCTGGAGTCGACCGCCAAGAAAGAATTCTTGAGACGTCTTTGGTGCAAGAATGGTGATTTTATGAGAGCACGGGGACAGGGTCCATGGGCAGAAAAGCTACACTGGGTTGTGAACAGTGGCTGGTTATATACTATGGAGTTGGGGAGGTAAAGTCAAAGGGAGGCCCCCAGAAGGACTTTCATGTGCTAAAGAGGACTCAGGAGACACCGGAGGCATTGCTGTGGTCAAGCCAAGGTTGTTTTCCCTCTAGTAAGGCATTAACATTAGGACGGTAGGGTTTCCTGGGGAAAGGATATACTCTCTTTGCCTCAAGTATTTGTCAAGGGGCTGCAGGTTATAAGGAAGTTTCATTTTACCTGCCATTTCCTTCTTGCCTCTGTTCCCCGCATCACTGTGGAGGGGAGGGTGATGTTGGGGCTCCAGGAAACCGAATCTGTAGGTTTCTGAAGATTCGGTTATTGATATGATTGCCTTTTCCTTATAATTAACTAAGATATTTGTAAACGGATGGAGACTCTGTCCTGCACGACTGTGATCTCTATCAGTTAACCTCTTGCCTTCCCCTTTCCTTTGTTCTTGGGCAGCCGGGAGAGCCTGAGGAATGTCACATACCTCCCACCTGGGGGGAGGAGGGGTTAGCTTGTGCGTGGCCCTCAGTTTGCCTTACGTTCCCTCATCAGGGTCGGTTCAGCCAGGGAGGTGAGGGAGAGCATCTCTAAGGAAACGTTTGAGAGAAGACCCCACAGGACAAGAGCCATAAGTGGTTTGAGGGTGGACCCCTGGGCAGAAGGAACAGCAGGTCCAAAGGCCCAGAGATGGTGGAATTTGGGTGTTTGGGAGGAAAGGAGAAGCCAGGGTGAGGGGCCTGTGGAGGCGGAGGGACAGAGCAGAGGGAAACGTTGGAGAGGCAGACATGGGCCTGGTCACCAAGGACCTCATGACCTGTTTAATCCCACAGTCGGTTGGCAGCAGGACCAGAATTGGAACCCAGGTCGGGAGGTGCTCTCGCTGCGTGACATGGGGGAACGAGGAGGGGAGTCTGACTCTGGGCGAAGGGAGCAGCAAGTCAGGACTCGATCTAGGACAGACACCGGAGGCTCGGGGCAGGGAGGGTCCCTCGGCCTGGGTGTTTGCGGACGAAGTCGCCTTGGCCACCTCTGGATGGAGGGGGTCTGGTGAGGAGGGCAGCTGTCTGGAGGCTGTGGCAAGCCGTGTCCCTGGTGTCCCCGGGGAGAGATGCGCCATCTGCCCGGGTGTAACTGAGAGCTGACGTGGCGAGAGATGTCGTGGTTCCAACAGGCACCAGGAGGGAAGTCAGAGGGAGGAGGGAGTCTTGCTCTTTGGCCTAGGAACTGGGATGGGGGCCGCAATAGGGGAGACGGGGAGGCCGGAGCAAAGAGGGCATTTGGACAGGGACGTCGGAAGTTCAGTTTGGGACCTGTTCGGCTTGAGAAGCTTAGCCAAGCGTCAGCACTGACGGGGAGGTGGACGCATGAGTCTGGATCTCGGGGGAGAGGTCCGAGCGAAAGGGGTAGGTCGGGGCAGTCGGCATCATACAGATGGTTTGAAGGCTGTGGATGGACGAGTCTGGATGAGTTTGCAGAGCAGTGAGGAGGCCAATGGGCTGAGTCTTGGGACGTTCTGTCATCAGCGGCCTCGCAGGCAAGGAAGAGCGGCTGAGCCGACTAAGGAAGAAGCAGGTGAAGGAAAACCAGGCCAGCGTGTTGGCTGGAAGACAGCACAAGGAAGTTTGTTTGTTTGTTTGTTTCTCTCATGTTTATTTATTCTTGAGAGAGACAGAGACAGAGCACGAGTCGGGGAGGGGCAGAGAGAGAGAGGGAGACACAGAATCCGAAGCGGGCTCCAGGTTCCGAGCTGTCAGCACAGAGCCTGACGCGGGGCTCGAACTCACGAACCGTGAGATCATGACCTGATCCAAAGTCAGAAGCTTAACCGACGGAGCCACCCAGGTGCCCCAGGACAAGGAAGTTTCTAGAAGGACCCAGAAGGAAGAGGAGTGGTCACCTTCGCCAAAGCTGCTGGGAGGTTACAGGGAATTGACTAGTGACTTTGGATGATTGATGTCCTCAATAAGAGCAAGCTGGGTGGGGTGGTGGGTCAAAAGCCTTCTGCACCAGCGAGAATGGGCAGGGCAAAGGAGAGACCGTGAATTCTCTTTGGGACACTTTAGCTGTGACAAAGAGCAAGGAAATGGGGTGGTAACAGGAGGTCACGGAGTCAAAGGAAGTCTTGTGTTCCACTGAGGTGAACTTCACTTAACCTCAAACGGAGCGTTTTAAAGTGAACAGTTAGGCGGCATTGAGCGCATTCACAATGTTGTGCAACACCGCCTCTGTCTAGCTCCAAACCATCTTGATCTCCCCAAAAGCAAACCCCTCACCTGTAAAAGAGCGGTTCCCTAGCAACCACGGATCCGCTCTCAACCTCTGCGGATTTGCGTTTTCTGGACATCCTATTTACTTATTTATTTATTTATTTTAATGTTTATTTTTGAGAGAGAGAGAGAGAGAGAGAGCACAAGCAGGGGAGGGGCAGAGAGAGAGAGGGAGACACAGAATCCGAAACAGGCTCCAGGCTCCGAGCTGTCAGCACAGAGCCCGACGCGGGGCTCGAACCCACGCACCGCGAGATCGTGACCTGAGCCGAAGTCGGACGCTCCACCGACTGAGCCACCCAGGGACCCCCCGACCCCCCGGACATTCCATTTAACTGGAATCAGAAAACACGTAACTGTTTGTGTCCAGCGTTTTAACCCCAGCATAAGGGTTTCGAGGTTCTTCCGTACTGTAAACGTGTGTCAGGACTTCATTCCTTTTTATGTCTGAGTAATAACAATCCATTATATGGGAGACCCTAACTCTTTATCCATTCATTAACTAATGGGCATTTGGACTGTGTCCACACTACAAACTGCCGTAAGGAGCACTGCTGTGAGCGTTCGTGTTCAAGGTTTATTTGAACACCTGTTTCCAGTTCGCTTGGGTCTGTACCCAGGAGGAGCGTTGCTGGGGCAGAAGGTGATTCTATGTTTACTCTTGGAGAAACCGCCCGACTGTCTTCCACAGTGGCTAAACCAGTTTACATTCCCACTGGCAATGTAGGAGGGCCCCAGCTTCTCCACATCTTCGCCAACACGTCTTCCTTTCGAGCTCCTTTTTTAAATTGATGGCATGGAGACACCCTTGTGTATGGCCTGAAGCGATCTGACGGAGAAGGAGAACTTGATGATGGCGAAGGAAAACGGGATAATGGCTGAAAGAAGACCCTTGACAAGAGGGATGTGCCCACAAGACCCACCATGGCAGAGCCTCCCAAGTGGGAAGTCTTTCTGGATGCTGCACGGCCACGCACGGCCAGGAAGTGAAAAGAGAAGCGTGTCTGACAGCAAGATCCCGAGGCTCGCTCCGATGGGCTTGTTGATTTTGGTGGGGTGGGGGGGGCCTCCCCACAGAGCAGCAGTGAACGGTAACATGGTGGGGAGAGTGGTGCAGAGTGGGTTGTCTTGCTTTAAACGTCAGTCCTCATCCATAAGTCATGGTGCTTTAGGCAAGTGGGGTGACCTGTGGGATCCCGGTACGCTCGGCCACAGAATGGAGATAACAAAAGCTTAGTGGCTGCTCTCGGGACTAAATGAGGCTTTGCCTAACCAGTGCCTGGCACACAGTAGGTGCTTACTAAATGCGGGTATCGTCCATTGGCTCATCCTTCCAACTCAATTGTGAATTACCCCAATGGAAGTAACAGGTTTAGCCCTTCTTTGCAGCCTTCTCGGGTTCCAGCACTATGTGGGCCACATAGTAGGTGCTCCATAAAACACTTGAAAAAGAATAAATAAATAAATAAATAAATAAGAAAGAATAAAAATAGTGATCAAGAAAGAGACTTCCCAAAACAATAGCCATAGTGAATATTCACTGGGTGCTTGCTACATGGCGGGTATTTCCAAGGGCAACATCTCGTTTGGTCTATATGACATGACCTTGAGACAAGTACTCCCTTATCCCCACTTGGCAGACAGGTGACTTGTGCTGTGTGACATGGCTGGGGAGGGGCAGGCTGGGGGTGGAGGTCTGACACGAAATCCCAGGCTTAGTCATCGTATTATACTATCCACCTAGACGCTGCTAAACTAATGGTTGAATAATCCTGGTTCTGAGAATGATTTGCCACAGCTAAAAACATGTCAAGAGAGAGGTCAGGTGACTGATTGGGAAAAGGAAGGGTTGGTCACCAAATGGATAATTGTGGAAGCTTTGAAAACTCCAGGGGAGCCATTGCGTTGCCCAGGTGTGTCTGCATTTCCTTGAGCACAGCTGAAATCACCCCGGGCACAGAAATGTCGTCTTCCTGATGGGCAGGTTGGGTCGGACACTGGAGGTTGGTTGATAAAGGCACCTGGGGTAGGTGCTTCTTGGGGATCAGGTGGTTTCTTCCCGTTCTCCAGTCCACTGTTTTGTCAACATCAAGGTTGGGAAACTGGGGAAATGGGGTTAGCCATGAGAAGGCTGCCCGGGTGCTCGGAGTTGATGCCAAGGGAATCAGAAGGGCTTTTCCAAGTTCCCCGAACGGTGCTACCTCCCAGGGTCCAAGCATATGCCTGAACCAGGCACGGAGTCCCTTTTCCGTGGTGGGTAGGACTCCCAGGCGCCATCTTTCTACGATTCACCTCAGAACCGTTCCACACTCCCCATGCCCTCAGCTCTCTCTGTGAACTGGTCAGGAGGAGGCCCTGGTGCCCTTGGCTGAGCTTGGATCTGGCCCCGAGCCGCTCAGCCATGCTCTTGCATTCCTCACTTCTTCTCCTCACACCCCTCTGCTGCTCCAGCCCTCCGTTTACCTCATAGTCCTGAAGATAGAGTAGGGCTCACACGTGGGCATCTCTTTCGAGCTACCGGGACAGGTCGGGGGGACGTTGTGGCATTCGTAAACCGCCACCAACAGCAGTGACCACCGGTGCAGCATTTCAGAGTTGATGGCTCTCTTGTATTTCTCCCGGGGCTGATTATAGTCTGACATTGACAGAGTAGCAAGAATAAACTTTTCGTCTTGCCCATTTGGGCTTAGAACCCGATCGACGTGCACCATTCGTGTCCTGCTTTACAGCTGTCATGTGTCATGTCACTTAACCCTCACCATGGCCTGGGCAGATCCTGCGCTGGTCATATCCTCGGAGTAGCAGGAAGCCATCGGACATGCAAGAAGGTCAGCCCGATACTCAACAGTGGCTGTGCCAGAACACCTCTGCCTTTGACTCTGGTCCAGAACTTGTTGACCCCCTGGCATGTTTTTAATAAGCTGAGCTTGCCATCAATAGTTGGCTGTTAATCATTTACCTCTCATGGGGATAGTTATTAAGGAATGTTTATAGTAATAGCTGGATGCCGTGTAATCATTAGTGCTGCTTTCTTTCACAATTTCCCAGGCTTATATCTGATTATATGGGGGGAGCTGATTTATCTATGAAGCGTATTCTGTTTGTTCTTTAGACCATAACAGGCAAGGGGGGCTCCAGAAACCAGGTGGGTTATGTTCACAGACATGGACCAGCTTTGGGAAGGATTTCAAGAATTTCTAAGACTCTCGGAGAGCAGCTGGAATAAGGGAATTGAAAAGTCAGGGATTTGAACATCAATTTAGGGGAAGATTAAGTGAGAAAATGCACATAAAGTGCTTAGCGTGGGGTTTGATGAATGCTATTAAAATGAAATGGATAATGAGTGATCATGGCTAAGGCAATTATTCCAATGGCTGATAACCCAGTTATCTCCTTCTGCCTTCCTTCCTCTCTGTCTCTCTCCTTCTCTCTCCTCCTCTCTCTCTCTCAAAGCTGCTCTATCTTCCACATTCCTTTTCAGGATGTTGTTATAGGGTTAGCTTTAGCTCCATGCCAAAGTCAGCAGAGAATTAACCCTGAAAATAAAGAATAAAGCCCTAGCCAAATATTGCTCAATCAAAACGTGGGGGGAATAGGAAGTATGTGGCATTTCCTGTTCAGAGCTGTGAGCCAGGTGCTGCTTGGCACCAGTGGGCTCGTGTGGCAGGCTGAATAGCAGCACCTGCAGGCATTTCAAGGGAGGTGACCCCCAGCTTTAGGAGAACAAGTCCACCTGGGCCGTCCGCTGACATTCTGTGGTCTACGGATGTCAACAGCGCCTTTTCTTTGCCTCTGTCTTTCCAGCCAACCCAGGCTCGCGAGTGAGGATTTGACCAGAAGCTGTCTGGGCTCAGACCCACCCTCTGTGACAGGTTGGGTGGGTAAAGATACTTCCCTAAGGCTTGCTTACTTTATTTCTAACATGGTTGACCCTAGCGACAGACACATGGCGACCGCGAAGGTTTTCTTATCGGCAGCGAGGTGATTTTCTAAACATTTAACCCCAGGGACAACCTAGGTGGAGGGCAATCAGATTGCCAGGAACAGAGTCCTGGGGCTCGGTTTTGGTAGACGTTAACTCTGTAGCTGCTGGGTTGTGGCAGGTGGGCACTCTGGGGGCTTGGGATGTGGCTGTTCACCAATGGCTGCGGTCGTTTGACCTTCTAAGAACTGGCATGGCCACACGAGTGGACACCAGAGTGTTAGATTCGAACAGCAGCACGTTTTGTATTATTACTGCGGACCGAAAAGATAGGGAGCTGGCATGTTTGGAACTTCACGCAGAGCGGGTATCGGTGTTATATTTATTCACGATTCCATTTAAGCCTTAGAGGATTCTTTTGAAGCAGTTTAGGGCTCTCTGCTCGCATGCCCAATGGTTCCCCCTCTCGTAACCAGTTCTAAGACACCATCTCAGAATGTTGTTCCATGAGGCCCTTACAAATGAAATGCCTCATCAGTGCTCCACAGAGGCCATTTGCTGGGAGTCCGGGGATGATGATGATGATGATGCCATTTAGCATTAACTATGTGCTTCATACACATTGAGTCATTTAATCTTCACAAACGCCCGATGAGATGTGTCCTGTTATTATTCGTTACTTGACATGTAGAAACAGAGGCCCAGAGAGGTTAAGTGACTTTCCCCAAGTCACACAGCCAGTAAGCTATTGAGCTGCGATTTGAACTCATGGCTCCATACTGCCTGGGGTGCAAGCTGTCTGCCTTTGGCCTTGTGCTGGGCAGGTGGGCACAGAATCTCCCCTTCAAGGCTCACCTCCGCTTGACTGACTGTTCCTTCTGGGAGCTCGGAATCACTTCCTTCTGTGCATGGGAAGGAGGAAAGGCATTCTAGGATCAGGGACAGTCCAGGGAACACAAGAATGGCCTGGAAATGGAGGTCCAGTGGGCTGGACGGTCCCTGAGTGTGTGCTGAGTGTGTGGCCCTTGTCAGGGGAGGGCCTCGGATGTCACACTCGAGTGTTGACTATGGAAGCCTGCCAACCAACATCCTCGTCAGACCGGCTCAGATGACATCTGGATCGCAGAGCCCGTCATCCTACAAGGACTGGATATTTTTCCAGAATTGTATTGCTTATGTCTCCTTGGCTACCCAACACCTTAAGGACTCCATCAAAACAGAAACATTTTTTTAAACTTAAAGCAACTTTTAAAACTTGCTTTTCTAGTTATAGAATTTTTTTTTTTTTTTTTTTAGTGTCAAAAATCGGAGAAGTCTAGGAAAACACACCAGATAAAAATGGGCTAAAAGACGGCGGCCGAGGGGAAACTGCTGTCTCTCTTGCCGCCTCCAGGGAGTCTATTTTCTCTGCACATAAATATGTGATTTGTCCTCCGCTCCCCTCTGCGGCCCAGTCCCCTCCTGCTCTCCTGTCCTGTGCTGGGCCAGGCGCCCCAGGAACAGGCTGTACAGTCTCCTAGAGTGCAGGCTCCCATCAGGGCAGGCCAAAGTCTGTCTTGCTTTTACCTGGGCATTAGGGGCTTAATGAATACCTGCTGAATGAACAACGTGATGTACAAATATTTTGAAACCTTGAATTTCATATTAAAGAACGCACGGGCACAGTTTAAGTACATACATCCTTTAAGAGCACGCGTCTATTCCTAAGTACATCTAGTTTCAACGTTAACTGGTGGACAGACTTTAATATATCTTCCTCTGTTTGTCAAGGAAGATTATGAGCATTTTCCCATGACATTAAATATTCTTTTTTAAAATTTTTAAACCTTTAAAACAATTTTTTTAGGGGTGCCTGGGTGGCTCGGTCGGTTAAGCGTCCGACTCTCGGTTTCAGCTCAGGTCACGATCTCGCGTTTTGTGGGGTCGAGTCCCACATCAGGCTCTAAGCTGACAGCATGGAGCCTGCTTGGGTTTCTCGCTCCCTCTCCCACTTGTGCTGTCTCTGTCTCTCTCTCAAAATAAGTAAATAAACTTAAAACAATTTTTTAAAGAGTTTATTTATTTTTGAGAGCAAAACAGAGCTCGAGCAGGGGAGGGGCAGAGAGAGAGGGAGACACAGAATCCAAAGCAGGCTCCAGGCTCTGAGCTGTCAGCACAGAGCCCGACGCGGGGCTCGAACCCATGAGCTGTGAGATCATGACCTGAGCTGAAGTCAGATGCCCTACCCACACACCCCTAAATGTTCTTTTATAAAATGTTTATTTATTTTAAGGGGAGGAGGGGCAGAGAGAGGGAGAGATCGAGAATCCCAAGCAGGCTCCATGCTGTCAGCGCAGAGCTTGATGTGGGGCCTTATCCCATGAACCATGAGATCATGACCTGAGCCGAAATCAAGAGTTGGACGCTTAACCGACTGAGCCACCCAGGCACGCTGACATGAAACGTTCTTTAACACAGTTTTTAATCGCTACATGAGTTTCCATATATGGATGTACCATAACTTATTTAAACTTCCCTGCTGGATTTTTTTTTCTCTTGTGAATACCATTTTTTTTTTAACGTTTTTGTTTATTTTTGAGACAGAGAGAGACAGAGCATGAATGGGGGAGGGGCAGAGAGAGAGGGAGACACAGAATCGGAAGCAGGCTCCAGGCTCTGAGCCATCAGCCCAGAGCCCGACGCGGGGCTCGAACTCACAGACTGTGAGATCGTGACCTGAGCCGAAGTCGGACGCTTAACCGACTGAGCCACCCAGGCGCCCCGTGAATACCATTTTTTAATGTGAAAAATGCTGTAGTGAAGGTCTCAGGCTGGACTCTTTGTGCACGTTCTTTTTCGCTGCTTTAGGATAACTTTTTATAGATGGAGTAGTTGGCCCAAAGGGCCTAAATATTTTTATGCCTCTAGAAACCTATTTCCAAACTCCAGGAAAGCTGCATAGTTTTCAAGGTCTGTCCTGCCAGTGATCCTGTTACAATTTTGGTGAACTGTTTCCAGTTTGACAGGGGAGATTGGCACTTGGTTTTGACTTACACTGCTTTTATTTTCACATCTTGGGAACAGAAACTTTGGTATTTCCAAGATGTGCCCTACCATGAGAATGGCTGTCTGAATGAGAATGTTCTGGGGAGGGGCCTGTATCCAATAAGCAACGTGGCAAGTGTGGCAAACACGGAGGTAGTTCAACACAACCATCTCACAGATGGAGACACCAAGTCCAGAGAGGAGCACAGAGCTGCTTAGGTCTCCGGGGAAGTCGGGCACCCCCGTCCTGGTGTCCTCACCATGCCCCCTTATCTGGGCCGCCTCCCCTAATTACCCGTCAGTGACAGCAAGCGCCTAATGACTTCTTCCTTTTTTCTCTTTCTCAGGAACAAGGAAATCCAGTCCAAAATCTGACAAATAAGCCATGACGGTCAGCGAACAGGACTCCACAGATTCCAAAGAAAGTGATTCGGTGAAAGAGAAATTGGTCAGTCCTGGTTTCCTTATCTGTCCCTGTTCTGGTGACTCTGGGGCAGTCCCTCCTGGCCCCCTCGCTGCTCCCAGGGAGATGCAGGTTGAGGTCAGGTCAGGCAGAGAAGAGACAGCAGGGGATAAAAGCAAAGGTATATGGCAAGTTGCCTTGTGAACCACAAAGCATGTGTCGTGAGGCACAGGCCACTGATGGCATTGTACTTCGGCTGATGATAACATATCATCTGCTGGTGGCCTTCAGGACTTGTTGTGGGGGGTGGGGGTGAGTCTTCGCTCCAAAAGTCATTTTGCAGCAGGGGGACACCGATGTGCGAAAGCAATGATGTTGATGTCCTTAGGACACACTGAAACTCCCCCCTTATCCCGCCACGAGGCTCAGTCCTCTGCCCCTCCTCCAGGATGTCCTGGGCATCTAGAGACACTCTCACTGCTCAGGAGTCCTTGGATAGTTATTTATTTACTTATTTAATTTTTTTTTATTTTGAGAGAGAGCATGAGCACACAAGGGGGAGAGGGGCAGAGAGAGAGAGAGAGAGAGAGAGAGAGAGAATCCCAAGCAGGTTCCATGCTGTCAGGGCAGAGCCTGATGGGGGGGCTCAAATCCATAGACTGTGAGATCACAACCTGAGCCAAAATCAAAAGTCAGACACTTAACCCACCGAGCCACCCAGACACCCCAATATATGTCCATATTTTCAATAAACCTTATTTAGCAGGAAAAGATCCACACAGGTATATTTACCAAACTGCCAGGGAAGTGTGGAATTGGCAGACTGAGAGTGATTGTCCCCCCCCCATAGGGGTGAAATGGAGGTTCGAGGAGGCCCAGCCACCTCCTCAGGTCATCCGGGGACATGGCGGAGTCACATTAAATAAACAGCGATTCCCTCCACGCAGACACTATATTTTTCTCGGTGCTCATATTAGGTTGAGTCAAGGCTCTGCTGTCTAGACATTTGGTGTAAGGAACAAAGGGCTGTAGTCATCTCAATCCTTCTGCTTAAATGATATTCAGTAGAAAACACCCCCTTTTTTCCTTTCCTGCCCTGTCCTGGAAGAAAATGTTCATCTTGTCCAAGCTGACTTTCTAGCTTCAGGATACCATCCGGAGGACAGTTTGAGTTCAGTGCCAGAAGTATCTACCAGGTCCCAGCCCTGAGCCAGGTGGGAAGAAAACTGGGAATGCTAAGAGGCTCAGGACACTGGATTAGCCTGCTCAGGCCGTCGTGACAAAGTACCACAGGCTGGTGGCCTAAGCAACAGAGATACACGTTTTCACATCTGGAGGCTGGAAGTCCAAGATCAAGGACATCAGAAGGGTTCATGCCTTCTGGGGCCTCTCTCCTTGGTTTGAAGATGGCTGTCTTCCCCCCCATGTCCTCACATGGACTTTCCTCTATGTGTGTCTCTGTCCTAAGCCCTTCTTGTAAAAACACTGGTCGTATCCGATTAGGGTCTACCTTAGTGACCTGACTTCACCTCACTCTCCTCTTCAAAGAACCTGTCCCCAAATACGGTCCATTCTGAGGTTGTGGGGGGTTGACTCTTCACCATATGATTTGGGGGGGTGCACAGGTCACTCAATACCAGACACACACACAATGCCTGCCCTTGGTGAGCTCCTGTCCAGAGGGAAAGGCACACATGAGAATAGACACTTTTAAGTACGGGCGGTCATAGACAGTAAATCTGTGAGCAGCTTATGGAACACAGAGGGCAGAGAGAGGCCCAGAGAAGATTCTGGGAGGAGGTGGTCAGGGGGCTGAGTACTGAAGGATGAGCAAATTAAGGGTCCTCAGAGGAGAAGCCTGAGCAAGGGCCAGGAGAACCAGCATGAGGAGATACTCCACAAATATTGGTGAATGGGTGTGTGCATGCCGGAACAGGTGTCAGAAGAGGGTGATGGTGCCCCAGCCTCAGAATACCTGGGAACACGTGCCTAATGACCACATCCTTAATTGAGTTCATCTTCTCAGGCTCTGCTGGGAAGCATGGGGCCACAGGCCGTGCAAATGCGGGGATGGCACCAGCTCTCCCCAACTCCACTGGTGATATCGTGGGTGTGAACACACCTGGCCAAGTGTAGACATGTTCCATGAGGGGCGGGAGGAGGGTGCTCCGGTAATCAGGAGCCCCGGTTAACTGCCTTCTGGTCCAGGAATCTACCACACATCATGTTTACCACCAAGAGACCAAACTTGAGCACTAGAACAGTCCTTAGCAATTGTCCAATGACATCAAAATGCCTCCAGACCTCCCCTTCTACCGCTGAGGACAGTGATTCCCTAGAGGGGGGCAAATCTTTGTCCACAGAGTTTGCGTGATGGCACTGACTTAGAAAGGGATGAGAACATTTGGTCCAGATAGAGCACATTATCTGGGGACAAGGTGATCTAAAAAATAATGAGTGTTCGTTGTATCGTATGCTTGCTGTATGCTGGGTGTTGTAGATGCCACGATTCTAGGTGTTTTTCCAGTATAAACTCACGGAATCTTCCACAGGTCTATGAGGTGGTGGCACTGTTATCATGCCCATGCTACACACGAGGACATGATGCCACAGAGAGGCCAAGTGATTCGTGCAAGAGCTCACAGCCTAGGTGGCTGAGCGGAGGCTCAAACCCAGGCAGTTTTGAACCGCTAAGCTGGGGCAAAGGGAGTGGGCAGCTCCTATCAGCTTCACCAAGCGTTTCCAGAAATCAGAGCCGTTCACTGGTCACCCTGAAAAGCCCCGGGGGGCTGGGATCACTTACCTGCCTGAAGGAAGGGGGGTGCAGTTGACTTGAAGGCCAAGCTCTCGGCATAGCTGGAGCCTGGACTCTGCTGTGTGACTTTGACCAAGTCACTGCTCACCTCTGGGCTGGTTTGCGGGCTGGCCGGGGAGGGAATTAATGGACAGCTACCTCCACCAATAAGAGGAGCTCTTCAGGCCAAGCACCGCCTCCAGACTGTGGGACAGCAAGGACAGTGAAGTCTGCACAAGCCTTGCTGTGTGGCTGGACAGATGTGCGTCCGGTCTTCGGTTCTGGGACAGGTGCAGGGCTGGGGCCGGGGCAGCCGCCGGCAGTTGGTCTCTTTCCACCCCTGGGATCTGCATCCCCTCTGGTTTCTACCCTCAGAGCTCAATTTCAGCAGGTTTTGGGGCAGCAGAGTTGAGGCAGGAGAGGCGTGCAGGGACAGCTTTGAGGGGGGCCTCAAGTCCACACCCGGGGTACGTGCTGGCCGGTGGACAATGCTTGCTGACTTTGGAAGCCTTCATAGCGCAGGGGCGTCCCCGACACCAGCGACCACCCCTGCTTCCTCCTACTTTGTGTACATTTGTGTTGACCTCCTGGAGCCTGGGGCCTACTGAGTTTTCAGCCCCAATGAGGAAGCACAGAACAATTTCCAAGGTGGGGGTGGGGGTGGGGAGAGAGCACCTGATTCAGATTGAGTTTTAGCAAGATCAGATGAGACCGCCTGTTACAGATGAAGCCAGGCAGGAAGGGCCTGAGCTAAAGAGGGGGTAGGGGAGGAAGAATGAGGGTGAGTATAACGTCCCCATCCAGACAGCACAGCGAGGGTCCTCACGACACAGGGAGGCAGCTGTCCCTTCGCTGCCCCTTCCCGTCCTTCAGGGCCCAGCCATCCTCAATTACCTTCCTCCCCAACCTACTCCAGGGTATCTGTGCCTGCAGGCCTTGGCTCGATGCCCTCCCACCCCACACCCTCTGCCTGCATGCTTCCCAGGGCTACTCAGAAATCACCTCTTCCGGAAAGTCTTCCGTGATCCAGCCCCAATTTCAATGCCTGTGTTCCCCTACACCTAGTTTGTTTGCTTCCCGTCTCTTTTTGCGGACTTGAGGCCTCCCTGGCCTCCTAGGGGTTCTGAATTCCCCAGTCAGGCCCTTGCCCACCGGCCTGTGCCCCTGCTCTCTGCCTCTGGGGGCAAATGGCCGAGGCAAGCTGTCCTAAACCTGTCACGATTAAAGGTACACTTCTCCGACATCCAGGGCAAGTTGGCCACGTGGTGAACAAATTCTCATGACGTCTGGTGTGCATGAGAGGTCTTGCCTCCTTAATGATTTCCCTGAGCTGAGCCAGCCTGGGGCGGGCACGTGGGAGGTATTCCCCGGGCCAATGCTGAATGAGAAGCATAGAGGAATGACCGACTGGCAGGTTCTTTTTCTTCCAAACCCAGAGCCTCCCCATTTGTGCCCGAGCTAAGGGCGGCCATGCCTATGTCCAGCACGCTGGCCGGGGCTGTGTGTTTTCTACCTGAGCCTCAGAGGAACTGCAGGGCAGTCCAGGCGGGATCGGTCTTCCGTGTTGCCCTCGTAAACGCAGCAGCTCAGAGAAGCCAAGTGACCAGGTTAAGGGCACGCAGTTAGAGAGGCAGGGTGGGGACCCCAGCCGGTCGGTGCTGGTCCCTGCCGTCGGTGACCTGTGTTCTGTGCCGATCCTCGGAGAGGCACCCGGCTTTATGGCCAGCGCTCCCCTCCCGGCTCGCTGGCCTCGTTGGACAGGAAAATGAAAGGTGCTGATGCCAAAGGAAAAATCCATACCCCGGGTGGTGGTTCCCGAGAAGGCCAGTTTCCCTCCAGGATCCCTCGGTGCTGCTATGACAGCAGGGGGGAAAGCGCACGGTGCCCGTTTCCTGTTCAGACAAGACAGAGCGGCCGCGTTTCCTGCCAGGCCCCCGCCCCCTCGTGGACTCTGCCTCCTGCACCGAGATGCCCCGGGATGGCCTGCGGGAGCATGGACTCCCGGGCCTGGGTTCCCCTGACGTGCAGCCCCGGCCATCCGGGGGCTGCCGAGTGTGGCCACGCCCTGAGAGGGACGCCGGGCGGGAGGACCAGAAAGGTAAACGCAGAAAGTGGCCTCAGGACCTGCCAGGGGGTGGGAAGGCCCAGCGTGGGCGGCTGCGGCTGCCTCCGCCGCCTGGGGCCGTGGGTCACAGAAGCCTGCCGTGAGAGCCGGCACCCCGGTCCCCGTGACCTTGGCCGTGGAGTTCCAGCTCTGGCAATATGGCCGTGCTCGTGAACAGCCTGGCAGGTGCTGGGTGGTTTCCCCTTTTCCTTCCCCGCCCCCACAGCAGGTACCTCTGTCCCCCGGGGCCGGTGGTGAGAGGGGGTGGGCACGGGCTGGCCAAGCAGCGGCAGGGGCTCCAGGGAGAGACTCCCACCTGCCTTTCTCTAGCTTCTGATGGGTACAGACAAGGGGACAGTGATCGGGGCCAGGGCAAGGGGGTCCAGGAAGAGGAGGTGTCCAGGGCGGGCCAGGGAGTCAGGCAGCGTGACATCTGAGCTGAGACCCAGAAGATAAGTGCAAAGATAAAAGACCGTGGAGGATGGGTACTTTGTCCAAAATGCAGTTCTTGTTCTAGCAATGGATCTCTTTCAGTTCAGGCTCTTCTTCCTGTAGAAACCCATTCTGGCCCCACACCTGGCAATGTCCGCCCCTGTGGCTTATAAACCCTTTTTCTCCCCTCCGTCCTCTCACTGGCATTTACTGAATACCTTCTCTGCCTCAGGCTCGGTGCCTGGAACAAGACCCCCTCCCCTCAAAAAGTAAGACCCTTGGGCACCGCCCCGACTCTGCTGCTAATGCTCACAGGCACCTGCCACAGGACAGGAGAGGCCTTGTCTGCCTTAATTAACTCTTTTCTTCAGCATAACAGCCTGTGAGGTGGGGTCTATTATCATCCCTGTTTTCAGATAAGCCCACTGAGTCACAGAGCAGTTATGCCACTGGCCCAAGGTTACAGTCATTAAGTGGCAGAGCTGGGGGTAGGACAGAGTTGAACCAAAGAGGGGGTGGAGTTTTCATTCAGAGGAGAAGGCGTTGGGAAAGGGTCGTAGATGCCAACGTCTCTAGAAGGGGAATTTCGGGCGCATGTATCTGCACGGGCAGGGCCAAGAGGCAGCTTGGCACCTAATTCGAACAACAGCCGTTCTGTATGGCGGGGCCAGAGGGAAAGTAAAACGAGTAAGCGGCCTTTCCGAACGCTCCCTGTGTGCGCGCAACTTTCTAAACATCCTCATCCGGCAGCGCATTGATTCCTCAACAACCTGTGTGGCCAGTGCTGTTATTAGATCCATTTTACAGCTGGGCAAGATGAGACCCAGGGAGGTGAAGAAAGCGGCTCAGGTTCCCACAGCTGACTGGTAGAGCCGTCCAGCACCGCGTCCCCTGCCAGAGGAGACTACTGATGTGGGCGGGTCCGGGAGTGGCTATCGGGGTCCAGCTCTCTCCTCCAGACAGTATTTGACCGACACAGTTCCCTGAACTGTGGACCTTGTCTGTTTTGTTTCCCGCTGTATCTCTAGAGCTTTATCAGGGCCTGGCCCGATACACGCACACATTTTATATGATAACAGAGAGGGTGCCTTCCAAGAGCACCTGGGTCCCCTCCATCTGGAGAGTGGCCCACATTCCGCTGGCCAGTCTCGGATGGGAACCCCTTCTGCCTCCAGCCCCTGCCAGCTGGTCAGCTCCGGCCAGGGGGTTCAGATGTTTCTCCTGCATGGTCCTGTCCTGATTGTGACCACGCTCGGATGAAGGACAGGGTCACGTGGGGGCAGATGCCCCGTTCTCCAGGCTGAGCCCTGTATCTCTCTGCACGTCCTTGTCCTGCGGTGCTCATGGTGGCCTGGAGATTGACAGCTCGGCCTGGAAGGGCGTGTGCAGTGGTGTGCATGCGTGCATGTGAACGTGTGTGCACCTGTGCAGCTGTGAGCAGCCTCAGGCCCCTAGACACTGTTCCCAGATGACGAGGCACTGGGGGACAGGCAGTGCGGTGCAGCGGGTGACTGCATGGGCTCCAGCCCCCATCCCAGACAGCACCACGGACGTCTCGGCGCGTCTCTTTCGCCACCTATCAAATCGGGATGAGATAGTACTGATCTGAGCGTTCCGTGAGATAATACCCTGAAAGGGCTCAGCTCAATGCCTAGCCCATACCTCTTGTAAGTGCCAGCCGCTACCATTGGCGGCTAAGTCTGGCTTTGCTTTTTGCTCCTATGTGGTCCAGAAAGTGGCCAAATTCAGCTAAAATAATAGTGTGTGGCTGCTTACAGAGCACCTGCTAAGGACTGTGGGTCTGTGAGTCACAGGTCTGTGGCAGCAGGCAGAAGCAAACTGAACCCGTGGGCTGACCGCATTCCCCCAGTGCGTCCGCCTGCGCAGTGGTCGTGGACAGCGATCCCACCTGTCAGCGGGCTCCGGGAACTTGGGCAATTCTCTAGGGCCCCTTCCCCAGACAAGGGGACAGCCCAGGTGCGTCCTGCGGGCCCCTAGCTCTGTGCCCAACGGCCAGATCTGACATGCTGTCCTCTCCTTTCCAGGACTGGTCCTGCTGGCTCATCGTGGCCTCTCTGGTGGGCGCCTTCGGCTCCTCCTTCCTCTATGGGTACAACCTGTCGGTGGTGAACGCCCCAACTCTGGTGAGTGCCCCGCGGCTGCGGGATGCGCCCGGCAGAGGGCGCTGCGGCCACGCGGAAAACTTCGGGAGTGTTCCCAGGCTGGTTCTGTGGCAGCCCTTTGCCGGACACTGGGACCTAGGAGAGGGAGAGAGAGGAGTGAGACCAGCCTCTGCCCTCGAGGGGAGGAGTGAGGGGAGGATGGGAGGTACAGAAACAGACAATGGTGACAATGTGGAGGGTTCAGTTCCCTGCCTTGGAGGGTCCTGGAAGAGTGCAGGGCAAGGACAGGGGTCTACGGAGTTCCCAGGGAGCAGTGCTTGAGGATCTTATCCTGGGCACGGAGCCACGGAGAGACCTTATGCATAAACGTTTTCTTGATCTGTTCTTTTTGGGTTTATGGCTTTCCATTACCACTAGTGGTCATTCGGGTGTCTGTTTTGTCTGGCTTTTGTTTCGGTCTGGAATCAAGTCGTTAGGTTATGTCAATCAAGAAGAGTCTGTAAAGCAACCAAAGGTGTTTATCTCTGGTCGTAGGACTTGCAGCATGGGAGACAGAGAGGGAGGAAATGGACCTTGTGCTCAGAATTGCAGGTGGGGGGGGGGGGGCAGGCTTCTAAAGGCAGAACCCACAAGGTTACCAAACTTCTTCGGAAGGAATGATGATCGGTGCTGAGGGAGTTATACCGAGCACCGGATGCAGGATTGACTAGGTAGCTAACAGGTGTTACATTGTCTCATTTCAGTGCTCTGTAGAGGAGGCCTTCCAAGAGCTGGCCACGTTGTAATTGCCACAAGCCAAGAGTTCATGGTGTTCCTAGAATTGAAACAGGAGCCCCTGCATGGGTCCTGCTTCCTCAATGTCCTCCCAACCCCCTTCTGAGTGGCGGTTTTAGCAATCCCCAGGCCCTCCTAACTCCTCCCTGCTGGTTTGCAGGTTCAGATTTGGTTCCGCCTACCTAGGCTCTTAGGTAGCTATCCATGCCAGGGGGTGCTGGCTTCTGCTTGACATACCTGCACCTTCGTCCACCTTACCCCGCAACGGCGGAGGTAGGTCAAGGCTACCTGGAGGCTTTCTGGAGGAAGTGATGCCTCAGCTTCACCTTAAAGGTAAAACAAAGGCACGGAGGCTTGCCATTTGTGACATGTTTGCAAGAATGCAGGCGAGATGCGGTTGGAACGCAGAATGCCTTTTGGGGAGCACGGGGCAGGAGCTAACGGGGCAAACGGAAGCCAGGCTGTAGACCTTTCTGAAGGCTTTTCGGGCCTTGTTTGGAGCCCAGCATCCCCATGTGCAAACCACAAGGGAGGCTGGACCAGGGGGTCCCAAAAAGTTCCCAGGAGCCCTGAACTTGGCAGAATTGCCTTTTAAAAATTCAGATGTCCTTCGACAGTCCTTCAGATGTCTTTTATAGCTGGTTTGTCCAAATTAGGAGACAAAAAAAAAAAAATCAGCGCTATATTCGTGACAGAAATACGGAAAAATAATGACAACTGTAAAATCCAGATGTAGGTGTTTCTGTTCTATTCCCTGACTTTTCTGTGCATTTGGAAAGTTTTACAGCAGAATGTCCAAAATAAGTACATCATTACATCTTTGCAAATGTGTCTATATATGTGAAAGGAGAGGGAAGTTTCTAAATCTTGCTCCTGAGCCCTGTTCTGTTCAATGTTGTCACCAGTTATTTGGACAATAATCTGGAAAGGAGGTCTACACATTTCTCGGTTGATGTGCTGGGAGGAATAATGACTGTATTTGAAAATGCAGTGTGTCAGAATCGAGTGTCAGAACAACTCTAGTTTTTGTTGAGTTTGTTTCGTTTTGTTTGAAACCCTTCTACGTTTTGGGACTCTGTGTAAGTTCATTTGGAAAATGGGCTCTGATGCTAAGACCCATTTGAAAGCCAGGGACCTAGATGGCCTCCCCAAACTCTTACTGAAGCCAGTGGCTTTGATTTTGTCGTTGTGACCTCGTCCTGACACGAGGATCTGATTTGTCCATATTTGCCTATAAAGGAATATTGTAGGGGCGCCTGGGTGGCTCAGTCGGTTAAGCGTCCGACTCTTGATTTCGGCTCAGATCACGATCTCCCAGTATGTGGGTTCAAGACCCATTCCAGGCTCTGTGCTGTGTGGAGCCTGCTTGGGATTTTCTGTCTGTCTCTCTCTTTCTCTCTCTCTGCCCCTCCCCGGCTCGCTCTCTCTTCTGTCTCTCAAAATAAATAAATAAACATTAAAACAAGAAGATTGGAAATTTACACTCTTGCCTCATCATGACAGTTCAGCAGAAACTCCAGCAGAGGGTGGAGAACCTTTGCACTCATGGTTTGTGGACCAAAAAGCCATGTGAAACTTGAACCCTGAATGAAATGATGTGGATGGAAAAACAGAAGTTCAAGCCATGACTGTGGGAACAGGAGGAAGGAGCAATTCGTCATTTAAAACTTGTTTTCGATTAAGAAACTATTTTTTTAGATCAGTCTGAAAGCAGTTCACAGCAAAATTGGGCAGGAAGTACAGGGAACCACTCCCCCCTCTGTATCCCTCACCCCCAAAAGCTTCCCCCGTTATCAGTTTCCTCCAGGTCCTTTCATGGCTCGAAAGCTCCTTTGTTCTTTACAGCTGAATAATATTCAATACATTAATGCATTGTATTAATACAGTGTAATAACACCTTGTCTGCATGTACCAGTTTATTGAGCCACTCACCTGCTGAAGGACATCTTGACTGCATCTAAGTTTTGGCAACTATGAACAAAGTTGCCGTAAACATCCATGTGCGGGTTTTTGTGTAGACATAAGTTCTCAGTTCATTTGTGTAAATATCAAGAAGCACCATTGCTGAATCAAAGAGGGAGAGTACGTTTAGTTTTGCAATAAACAGACAAAGCATCGTCCTGAGTGGCTGTCCTGTTTTTCATTCCCAGAAGCAATGAGCAAAATTTCCTATTGTTTCCCATTCTCACCAGCATTTGATGTTGTTAGTATTTTGGATTTGGGATGTTCTATAGGTGAGTACTGGTATCTCGTTTCCATTGCAATTCCCTAATGACATACGATGTTGGATACCTTTTCATATGTTTTTGGGAAAGATAGAAACATCTTTTCAAATGTTCACTTGCCGTCAATAAATCTTCTTTGGTGAGGTTTCTGTTCACATCTTTTGCCCATCCTTTAATCAGATCGTTTGTGTTGTTTTGGTTGAGTTTTAAGAGTTCTTCGTATATTTTTAGATTACAGATCTTTATCAGATGTATCTTTGCAAATATTTTCTCCAGGTCTGTGGCATATCTTCTCATTCTCTTGACATTGTCTTTCCCAGAGCAGAAGTTTTTAATTTAATTGAAGCCCAGATTATCAATGATTTCTTTCACACATCGTGTCTTCGGTGTTATATCTAAAGAGTCATCACCATAGGGCACCTGGGTGGCTCAGTTGGTTAAGTGCCGACTGTGGTTCAAGTCATGATCTCACGGTTCATGGGTTTGAGCCCTGCATCAGGCCCTGTGCTGACAGCTCATAGCCTGGAGCCTGCTTTGGATTCTGTGTCTTTCTGCCCCTCCCTTGCTCATGCTTTCTTTCTCTCAAAAATAAATAAACATTAAAAAAAAAAGTCACCACACCCAAGGTCATCGAGATTTTCTCCTGTTCTTTTTTAGGAATTTTATAGTTTTGTGTTTTACATTTATGTCTGTGAACCAATTTGAGTTAATTTTTGTGAAAGGTACAAAGTCTGTGTCTAGATTTTTTTTCTGATATGTGCATATCTATTGTTCCAGTACCATTTGTTGAAAAGACCATCTTTGCTCTATAGTATTGCCTTTGCTCTTTTGCGAAGATCAGTTCACTGTATTAATGTGGGTCTGTTACTGGGTTTTCTGTTCTATTCTATTGATCTATTTGTCTGTTTTTTCACAAATACCATGCTGTCTTGATTATTGTAGCTTTATCGTAAGTCAAAGTGAGATAGTGTCAGTCCTCCAACTGTGTTCTCCTTCAGTGTTAGGAGTTGATTATTATGGGTCTTTTGTTTCCCCATATAAACTTTAGAAATTAGTTTGTAGATTTCCACAAAATAACTTGCTGAGATTTTGATTGGGATGGTATTGCATCTATAGATGAAGTCAGGAAGAACGAACATCTTGACAATATTGAGTCTCCCTATTCATGAACGTGGGATATCTCCCCATTTAATTAGTTACTATTTGATATCTTTCATCAGAGTGTTTATTTTTGATATAGCTGTTATAGAACTTGTGAGATTTATACCTAAGTATTTCATTTTCTTTAATACTAATGTAAATGGTAATATTTTAAATTTAAAATTGCATTTTTTTCATTGCTGGTGTATAGGAAAGCAACTGACTTTCATATATTAATCTTGTTATCTTGCAACTGTGCTATAATCAATCACTTCTTAGTTCCAGATTTTTTTTGGTCAATTTTTTCAAATTTTCTACACAGATGACCATGTCATCTGTGAAATAGACAGTTTTATTTCTTCTTTTTCAATACGTGTATCTTTTATTTCCTCTTGCTGTCTTATTGCATTAGCTAGGACTTCCAGTTTGATGCTTACTTTGTATTTAATCTGCTTTTCTTTTTCTAGTCTCCTATAATGGAAACTTATTGATTTTAAATCTCCCATCTTTTCTAATATATTCATTCAATGCTATAAATTTTCTCCTAAGCACTGCTTTTGATGCATCCCACAAATTTTGATGAGTTATATTTTCATTTTCATTTAGATCAAGTTATTTTAAAGTTTCTCTTGAGATTTCTTCTTTGATCCATGTGTTATTAAGAAGGGTGTTGTACAATCTTCAAGTGTTTGGGGGATTTTCCAGCATATTCTGTTATTGATTTCTAGTTTAATTCCATTATGGTCTGAGACCAGACACTGTATGATTAGATTCTCTTAAATTTGATAAGGTGTGTTTTATGGCCCAGAATGTGGTCCATCTTGCTGAATGTCCATGTGAGCCTGAGAAGAGTATATATTCTACTGTTGGATGAAATAGTCTGTAGACGTCCACTGTATCCAGTTGGCTGATGGTGTTGTTGAGTTCAGCTTTGTCCTCACTGATTTTTGGCCTGTTGCGTCTGTCCATTTCTGACAGAGGGGTGTTTCAGTCTCTGACTTTAATAGTGGGTCATCTATTTTTCCTTACAATTCTGTCAGCATTTGCCTTATGTATTCTCATGCTCTGTTGTTAGGCACATACACATTAAGGCTTGCTATATTTTCTTGCAGTATTGGTCCCTTTAACCGTATGTAACGCCCCCTTTTTTCCCTGTTAACTCTTCTTGCCAAAGTATCCCTTGTCTGAAATTAATATCGTTTTTACTGCTTTCCTTTGATTCATGTCAGCATGGTATATCTTTGTCCATCCCTGTACTTAAAAAAATTTTTTTTGATGTTTATTTATTTTTGAAGGAGAGAGAGACAGAGCGTGAGGGGGGAGGGGCAGAGAGAGAGGGAGACACAGAATCTGAAGCAGGCTCCAGGCTCTGAGCTGTCAGCACAGAGCCTGATGCGGGGCTCAAACCCGTAAACCATGAGATCATGACTTGAGCCAAAGTCAAAGGCTTAACTGACTGAGCCACCCAGGCACCCCGATCCTTGTACTTTTTAAAATCTATATGTGTCTTTATATTTTTGTAAAAAAACCTTTATTTATTTTTGACAGAGAGAGAGAGAGAGAGAGAGAGTAGGGGAGGGGCAGAGAGAGAAGGAGAGAAAGGATCCCAAGCAGGCTCTGTGCAGAGCCTCATGTGGGGCTCAATCTCACAAAATGTAAGATCATGACCTGAGCCAAAATCAAGAGTCAGATGGTGACCAGCTGGGCCACCCAGGTGCCCCATGTGTCTTTATATTTTAAGTGGGTTTCTTATAGACAACATATAGCAATAAACAGACAGTTTGTTCTCTTGACCCAGTCTGACAATCTCTGTCTTTTAATTGCCATATTTTATACCATTGACATTTAAGGTGATTACTGATACAGTTCAATTAATATCTACACTGTATCTGTTCCTTTTTCTATTTGTCACCCTTGTTCTTTGTCCCTATTTTTGTTCTTTGTCCCATACTTCTGCCTTTTGTGGTTTTAACTGAGCATTTTGTATGATTCCATTTTCTCTCTTTTCCTAGCATATCAATCCCCCCCCCTTCTTTTTAACTTTCTTTAGTGGTTGCTCAAGAGTTTATAATATGCATTTTCAACTAATCCAAGTCTACTTACAAATAATACTACTTTACTTCACTGGTAATGTTAGTTCTTTATAATAACAAAATATTTCTAATTCCTCCCTCCCACCCACTTAGACATAAGCATATTATATAGATAATCGAATACATTACTATCATTATTATTTTGAACAAAATTAATTGTGAGATTTATACCTCAGTATTTCACGAATATTCTGAACAAAATAATAACCTATTGATTATTAATAGATAATAATCAATAGATAATATTAACAGATAATAATCTGTTAGATTAATTAAGAACAAGAAAAAAAGTTTTCATTTTTACCTTTACTTATTCATTCTCCTGTGTTCTTCTTTTTATGGAAGGCTGAGTTTCTGACCTATATTAGGTTCCTTCGAAGAATTTCTTTTAACATTTCTTGCAAGGCAGATCTGCCAGAGACCAGCTCCAGCAGGTCCAGGGGTTCCCAAAGGAAGAACAGCGTCGGTGAAAATAAAACAAAACTAAAATAAAAAACTAAAACTAAAATAAAAATGGACACAGACAACAGCAGTGTGTTGGACTGGCCAATTTATTGTAGCAAATGTGGCATCATATTTGCTAGTGATTTCCTTGTAACATACGTCATCTATGTTTTTCTAACATTACCTAATTTTGAAAATGTTCCTATGTATAGACAACCTTTAAGAAATAACATGATGATTTTCCCCTAACTTTCCCGCATACCCTTTGTAATATCATAGATTAATCTCTTACATTTTTCCATTATGCATCTGCGTTTATCTATAATCTACAAAGCATTTGCTTTGCTGTTCTCATGAAAGGCCCTCCATTTCTCAACACCTCAAGTGGAACAGTTACAGGAGCATGACCTCCTAACCACATGAGGCCAGAAGAACAATGTGTTTGCCTCGGTCCGAGGTGCCAGAAAGGGGCTGAAAAAGCCTTAGAAACCCATGCCTCATACATTCTCAGCGAGACAATGCACCTAGAAACTAATGAACCATTCTTTACCTTAACCAACTAGGTTCAGTCATCATCTGGAATGCCTCCGGAGGCCAGGTGGGCCTAGGGGTTGAAGTCACCTGTGCCCAGAGATATACTCCTTAGTTGCTGGAGTGGGGCTTTCAAATCCATATGTCTCTTCTTTACAGGCCCTCTTTGCTGGCAAAGGGATGAGGCTATCCTTCCTGTAAGTAGAGGAGTCTCCATAGGGGATGGCAAGGGCTAAACATAAGGCCACACAATTTCTTGTGGAACCTTATTTTTTTCCCCAATGGTTCTTTTCCCAGGGGGGCTGCAGAGGGCAATTCCCCAACAGACAATACCCCAGGTACTTTAATAAGGCCAAATTTCCTAAAAGCGGGAGTACGAGAAGCTTCACTGTCGGCAGGCCGCCCTGCAGTCACCAATCCGTCCACAGCCCGCGTCCTGCCACTCAGGCTGGGATAGCTCGGCTTCCAGCACAGATCTACTGGCAACAAATTCACTCAATGTTTGTCTGAAAAAGTCTTTACTCTTCATTCATAGTTTGGAAAATTTTTTTAATGTTTATTTATTTGACAGAGAGAGAGAGAGAGAGAGAGAGAGAGAGAGAATGTGAGCAGGGGAAGGACAGAGAGACAGGGAGACACAGAATCTGAAGCAGGCTCCAGGCTCTGAGCTGTCAGCACAGAGCCTGATGTGGGGCTCGAACACACAAACTTTGAGATCATGGCCTGAACCAAAGGCGGAGGCTTAACTGACTGAGCCACCCAGGCACCTTTACCTTTCATTCACTCTTGAAGGATAATTTTGCAGAGTATGGAATTCTAGGTTGGTGGGTTTTTTTTTCCTCTCTCAATATTTTGAGTATTTCACTTCATTCTCTTCTGGCATGGTTTCTGAGGAGAATTTGGGTGTAAATTTTATCTTTCCTCCTCTGTAGGTAAGATTGTTTTCATCTGGCTTCTTTCAAGAGATTTTTTTTTTTTATCTTTGATTTTCTGAAGTTTGAATATGATATGCCTAGGTGTAGTGTTTTTTTGTTTGTTTGTTTGTTTGTTTGTTTGTTTGTTTTAGAATTTATACGTTTTGGTGTTTTCTGAGCTTTCTGGATCTGCAGTTTAGTATCTGATGCTAATTTGAGGAAATTCTCAGTCATTATTGCCTCAGATATTTCCTTTGTTCCTACCTCTGTCCCACTGCATGTATATTACAGATTTTGTAGTTTTCCCACAGTTCTTGGATACTCTGTTCTGTTTTTTTCTCTATATTTAAGTCTCTTTTCCTCTATATTAAGTCTCTTATGGTGTGCCTCTCTCTGTTTTTATTTTCTTTTTCCTTCCCTTCTCCTGTGTTCATCTGTTTGACTCTTAAATTCCACGTGAGTGAAACCACATGATATTTGTCTTCCTCTGACTTATTTTGCTTAGCATAATACACTCTAGTTCCATCAACGTTGTTGCAAATGGCAAGATTTCGTTCTTTTTCATCACTGAGTAGTATTCCATTCTATGTATGTACCATATCTTCTTTATCCATTCATCAGTCAATGGACATTTGGGCTCTTTCCATAATTTGGCTGCTATAAACACTGGGGTGCATGTGTCCCTTCGAATCAGCATTTTTGTATCCTTTGGATAAGTATCTAATAGTGCAATTGCTGGGTCATAGGATAATTCTATTTTTAAGTTTTTGAGGAACCTCCATACTATTTCCCGGAGTGGCTGCACCCGTGTGCATTCCCACAAACATAGCATCCTTGCCAACGTCTGTTGTTTCTGGAGTTGTTAATTTTGGGCATTCTGACAGGTGTGAGGTGATATCTCATCATGGTTTTGATTTGTATTTCTCTGATGATGAGTGGCATTGAGCATCTTTTCATGCGTCTATTAGCCATCTGGGTTTCTTCTTTGGAAAAGTGTCTGTTCATGTTTTTTGCCCATTTCTTCACTGGATAATTTGTTTTTAGGGTGTTGAGTTTCATAAGTTCTTTCTAGATTTTGGATACTAACCCTTTATCTGATGTGTCATTTGCAAATATCTTCTCCCATTCTGTCAGTTGCCTTTTAGCTTTGTTGATTGTTTCCTTCACTGTGCAGAAGCTTTTAATCTTGATGAGGTCCCAATAGTTCATTTTTGCTTTTGTTTCCCTTGCCTCTGGAGACATGTCTGGTAAGAAGGTTGCTGCGGCCAAGGTCAAAGAGGTTGCTACCTGTTTTCTCCTCTTGGATTTTGATGGTTTCCTGTCTTACATTTAGGTCTTTCATCCATTTTGAGTTTATTTTTGTGAATACTAACCCCATTTCATAGATGAGGAAACTGAGGCCCAGGGAGGTTAATGTATCCTAGTTCCTGGGCTGGGGTGGGCGGCCCTTTAACCTCCACTCCCTAACTTCCCGTTGGTTTCCCATCTGACTACTTATGCCCCATTTGGAAGAGAACACCCACATGCCTTGTGCATCCATGATAGGTCCTTGGCCAACTGTGGACAATGGGATCTGAGCAGAAGTGAATATAAGCCACTTGAGGCTTAGCCTTGAAGTGAGGAATCCAGAAGTTTCCTCAGTTTTTTCTTCCCCCAGATGGCATAGGTACTAGACGGCAGAGAATGGTCTGGCAGGCACTAGGCATGAGCTAGCATGAGGTAGAAAGAAGTCTTTACCATCCTTAGCCACTGAAGCTTCAGAGTTTCTGTGCTGTGGTGGTGCATTCATCACCATCATACCCCAACATCTACCCTTCAAGGAAGTCCAGCCTGGCCCACTGCAGGGTCTTCTAACTGGTTTTCCTATTTCCACTGTGGCTTCTACAATTTATTCTCAGCCCAAAAGCCCAAGGGATCCTTTAAAAATTGAGACAGATCATACTGTGCTTCAGCTTCAAACCTTCTACAGCCACCCAACACACCTAGAAATCAACCCCGATTGCTGTGGCCTATGCCCAGGGTCTGGTGCCTAGTGACCACTCTGCACTTATTTCTGGCATGTTCCCCTCACTGCCTCTTCTCATCCCCATGACCCCCTCCCCACCTGCTGATCCTCAAGCACTCATGCACTTGGTACCCCAGGACATTTGCACTTGCTGTTCCCTTTAGTGGAATGCTCTTTCCCAGATATTCCTATGCTGTCTCCTTTGATTACTTCTGGCCTGTTGAAACGTCCTCTTCTCAGAGATTTCTTCTCAACCAGCCCATCCATAACAGCATCTCTCCATTACTCTCTAGCCTCTGCCTTAACTTATCTCTCTTTGTAGTATTTAACCAACTTGAGGTGTTATATATTTATTTGCTTCTTGTCTACTCTTCCTTTTACTTTAGAATCTAAGCCCCCTGTAGACATAGTGTTCACAATTGTCTTGCTTTTGTAATGCCAGCACCTAGAAAAGGGTCTGGCACACAATAAACCTTTATAATGGATGTTTGATGTGTAATGAGTAAATGTATACATTTAATATTTTTTAAAAAGTTCTTTGTGTGCAAATGCACTTCCAAGGCAAGTCTGCTAGACCTCCTCACCCTCAAGCAAATTCCCATCTGCCCTATGTAAAAATTCTAGTTCTACCACATTCACACATCTATCTATCCATCCATCCATCTACCTAATTCTCTTTACGCATCTGTCTACCTGTCTCCCATCTATCTTACCTCTCTTCCACTTATCTATCTACCTACCTACCTACCTACCTACCTGCCTATCTACCTACCAACTGCTTACCTATATTATCTATATACCTACCTCTCTAAAGCATTCTGATGCCTTTGTAAAAGCTATGCAGAATCCAAGGCTAATTTACATACCAATCACATGTAACATGATGCCTGAAATTTTTAAGCAGTCATGCATGCTGCTGGCTCAAGATGCCAATCTGAAACCTGGCAAATGGCCTCAGATTTGTGCCATTCTAAGCCTTGACCTTTAGTAGGAGAATGCTGCTTGCCTGCGATCTGCTCCATGAGTACAGCTACAATGGTCCATGGTGGCCGGAATTGTGCTGGGAGATTTCCCCGTATTGCCCAAGGGCCTGCAATGTTTGGCTCCCACCTGAGAACCCACTGAGGGTTGCATGGAAGTATCAGAGGCAGGATGGGGATTTCTGGGTTCCTGGGGTTGTTATCTGGGAAGGCACCCACCTTTCTGGGCAGACAGGGCTGATGTGTCAGGTGAGCTGATGTATCGGCCCAGAGCATGAGTCAGAACTCCTCTTGCTCACGGGTGTTGTTCGGAGAGCCTACAGGAAATTCTGGAAGCAGTATTCTAAAGAAATGCAAGGTTTGAGCCTGAGTGGACAATACAGAGCCTGGGCTCCAGTCCCAAGGGGCCCCACGAAACTGAGGATGGCACCAATGGGGATGGGGTCCAGGTGTGGCTCCACTGGAGGAGCATCTGGTGAGGAGGGATGGGTCAGCAGGATGCGCCCACAGGCACGTGCAAGGGGCTGGAGAGAGTGGACGGCCTTGAGCAGGATGACCACTGGGGCGGACATTAAGGAGAGTCACTGAGAAGAGCCAACGTTGAGCAAGTGAGTGTGTTGGGTGGGTACCATGAGTGACAACGGAAACTAGAAAGCAGACAGGGGTTGGGGTGCCCGGGTAGCTCAGTTGGTGAAGTGTCCGACTCTTGATTTGGGCTCAGGTCGTGATCTCACGGTTCGTAAGTTTGAGGCCCATATTGGGCTCTGTGCTGACATAGCCAGGGGATGGGGATTCTCAAAAGAAGAGACACATCGGGTGAGGTCTGGGGCTTTGACACACTAAGCTTCCGGTGTTCTCTCTACGGAGTCCAGACGCATTACCCTCCCAGTACATGGGTGTGTAACAACATGCACAGAGTACTGTCCACCAGGCATGCTCACCCAAGCCTCTGTGTCCAGAGTTATTACTGGGGTTTCATTACAGAGGCATGATTGAGTCAACGAGTTATCTCATTTGCATAAATTATCAGGTGGGGGCTGAGAGGCCTGCCACGAATAACAAAGACAGTCCCATCACTCAGGACATCCCAAGGGTTTAGAGGCTATTTCCCAAGCATGGGGACAAAGGCCAGCCAGATTCTTAATTATCCAACAGCATATGTGGGATGTATGGCATACGAAGGTATGTTCTCAACATAAAAGTACCCAAAAACGTCTGTTAAATGAATTAGTGAACAAGAAAGAATGAAAAAGAGAACTTGGGGCTCTCACTTATCACCCCACTCTCACACCATGTCAGTTAGGACTCCCTTGAAGCAAAACCAGAGTTAACAGCGAATGGCTTGGCTTTTATACTGAATTAGTCACCGTTCCATTGATTTCTGAGTTGGCGATGTTTGGTCTTCTCTTGGGACCGGAGACAGAGTTTGCCCCCCCCCTTGTGTCAGTACAGCAGCACCCCCGCCCCTTATCTGTGGTGTCAGTGGCCCTCAGTCAGCTGTTGTCTGCAACAGAGGACTCTCCTCCTGACCCATCGTCCGAGGCCGTAGTCGCCTCACGCTGCATCATAGTGACTCTGTCCTCACCCCACTTCGTGTCCCCACCAGGGCATTTTATCATCTCACATCCTCACAAGAAAAAGAAAGGTGAGTACAGTACAGTAAGACATTAGGAGAGAGCGCGGGGCCACATTCACATGATGCTCATTCCCATGTGTTGTTACAGTTGTTCTACTTCGTTACCGTTAATCGTTTACTGAGCCTAATTCATAAATTAAACTTCATCACAGGCATGTAGATATAGGAAAAAACATAGTATATGTAGGGTTCAGCATTATCTGAGGTTTCAGGCACCCAGCAGGGGCCCTGGAATGGATCCCCTGTGGACAGGGGGCGGGGGGGGGGGAGTTGGCTACTGTATTTAACCCCGGGGCTTCAGCAGAACATTAATTTGACTCCCCACAAGTTCCCAGCAGAAATGGTACATTTCATCGTTTTCCTCTCCCGATCCTCCCCTGAGGGCAGGTAAGCAAGCACTGGTAAAGGATAAAACCATCTCTCTCTACAAGAGCAGATCCGCCCCAGTTAGCTGCAGATGTTAGATGCTGCTCAAAGGAAAGATTCCAACGGACCAGCAGACAGAGAACCCAGAAGCGACTTCTGGTTCTTTTAATTAACCCCACCCCATGCTGCAGTTTCAGTGACTGCTCCGAGCGCCCCGGCACTCTTAGGGGAGCAGAGGCGCCTGGCGGGGCACCTCGGTGCAGCCCCGGGCCTGGTCTCAGGCAACCGGGTAGGGCACGGGGAGCGCGGATCCTGCCAAAGACATCAGTGCTGGACGGGCAGACAGGGAGGCGTAGCGGCTTGGCATCTTGGCAGGAGACAGCTGGCACTGAGGGACAAACCAGCACATCTTGTCATTGCAGAAGCAACTGGCAATTATTTTGATGAGACGGGTTATCTCTGGTTAATTTCAGCATGCACCAGGACTGCCTTTGGTATTTAAATCCCCAAGTCTTTCCTTTCCGTTCTTTCTCTCTGTCTCTCTCTTGTTTGCCTCACGTTGTCTCAGTAGTTACATAAGCCAAACAGGTTTCTGTTAGCAAAAGCAAACAGCACACATTTAAATGTTAATAATTTAATAATAAAACGACCGCTATGAATCACCATCTGTAGTTCTCATTTGGACAGCAGCCCACGTAGCAGGCGCGGAGATAATAATCCCGCTGTACAAATAAAGGAGCCTGGAAGAGAAAGACTGAGGAGCTGGCCCAAGGCCGCTCAGCTCATGGGTGGTAGCCTGTCCCTGAAGAAGAGAGTCCCGACCTCAGCCCCACCCAGGGGCCATTTTTAAGGCTTTTTCCAAAAAGCATCCATTTCTGCCGTTTTATATCCTGCTCTTTTTTTTTCTTTTTTTTTTTTTTTTAGCTTATACTTATATTGGAAGCACTTTTCCATGTTCTTGAAAATGCCCCATCACCAGGATCTCTCATAGCTGTGCGCTGTGCGCTGTGGCATCACGTGACTGTCCTATCTTCCTAATGTGGGTCTCTTAGATTGTTTCCAGTTTTTCTCTAGGGCAGGGCACTGCTACATTGTTTAAATTGGGGCTTGGGAGTCATTGTTTGGTTTGGCATCTGGCTTGGATTGAATCAAGGTCCAGGGAGGTTGGTGTCTTGTGTGTTCTACACGGAGGGTGACCCCTGTGCCTGCTCTCCATCCTCTCGGGACCCCAGGACCCCAGTTTACTGGAGCAGAGAAGTCTGCATCTTTGATTCAGAATTTTCCCATATCACAAAGTTGCTCTGGGAAAAACGCTTGTGTTGAACCTAATGGAGAAGGGAGCACGGCCCTCTCGGGGCTCGGGGAAGCCCTGTGTACAGGGGTGGGTGCCTTATTTTCTGCAGCCAGGCAGGGGAACAGAGGTGAGGTTAGCCCAGCGAGGCAGGCAGTCGGGAAAACTTGGGAGGGGGAGTGTCAGAGTTGGGTCTGCTGGTGTGAACAAACCCGACAAATCAAACGAGAAGCATTGTGTTTCTGACCCATAGGAGAGAGGCACTGAGATTTACTGAGTGTCTGCTATGTGCTGGACATCATGCTAGGGTCTACACGCCTTCATTTAATCCTTCCAGTGGCCCCATCTGCAGGCTAGGGTTTTTAGTCCTTTTCTGTAAATAAATTTTTCCAGAACTGGTGCTCAAAACCATCACCCTGAACTTGGAATGGATCAGATGACCTGTGAAAGCCCCCCATGCCTCAAGACTGGTTTTTAGGAGCCAGAAACAATTTGAACAGAAATGAAAACACTCATCATTTTTATTCCAGCCACCCGGGAGACCTACAGAAAGGAGTGGGAAGTGTTATTTCAGAGCAAATGACAGACATGTCAATGTGAAGGCACACTGTCCGCCCCCCGCCCCCCTCCGGAAACACAGCCACGCAATCTCTCGAAAGAGTGCTGCAGCAGGAGAGAGGCTCAGGAGTAATTTTTGTTGAATAAGAAGGATATTTGCGAGTACACACACTCCACTGCTCTCGCCTGGGGCAGAGAGAAAGTGAAACTTTCCTTCTTCGTTTCCTATATAATTAAACTCACAGTTTCCCCCCTCGCATTGCAAAAGTGGTTGGCAGGAGAACCCGGAAAGCTCTCAAGGTCTTACCTGCCTGACTATTGCTCGCACTCAATACATCTTCTTTCATTAGCTTTCAGTGTGGAAGCCGGCTGAGGGGGTAGAACATATTCACGCATCTGTATGTACAGAGGCCTCTTTCCCACCCCGTCGGGGAGCTGGACTCCTCCAGGAGAATCACACAGCAGGGAGAAAAACCCCACCACAAACATGCAGCCTAGACATCAAGCCAAGTCAGAAAGGGACCTGGGTGTTGTCCTTAGGGCTGGGAGGTGGCTCAGGTCCCCGGGACCACCCCAGGTCTGATGGTTCACTAGGACACACAGGACTCAGAATGTGAGGACTCCCTACTCTCCACCCATGGCTGGGATTTACTCCAGAGAAGGGATTCGAAGCAAAATCATCAAAAGGAAAAGGCACACGGGGCAAAGTCCAGAGGAAACCAGGAGCAAGCGTCCAGGGTCCTCACGTGGTGAAATCACTTAATCCGCCAGCAATGAGTGTGACGACACAGGGGGCATGTTGTCCACCAGGGGACCTCATCAGAGCCTGAGTTCAGAGTTTTTATTAGGGACTGGTCGCAAAGGCACCCTCTGCTCGGCATGTACATGACTCCTGACTCCCAGAGACAAAGCAGGTGTTCGGCATAAGCTATCCTCTGCATGCTGTAGACTTTGGGAGTCGCTTTCATCAGATCTGGGAGTGGTGGGAGCCCCCCTCCCAAAATCCACGCTCCCCAACACCAGCCTCGGGCCAAGCTTGCGTGCAGGCCTCTCAGAGGAGGGAAGCCTCAAGCCAACTATGTTGGCTTCTTCTGCACGGGAGGCCTTACCTCTGTTAGATGGCATCAGGTGGCCCTGCTGGGCTTGAGGAATTCTGTCCTCGAGTGGTCCTTCTTTCAAGGAGCCCGGTTTGGCGGTGGGCACTCTGTAAGGGACTTTCATACCGATTTACTCACGGTGCCAGCGTCTTCAGTGGCATCAATTGTCTTTACAAATCCCGAAAGAGTTATGGGCGTGACCTGGGCATGAGCTGCTCAGCTATGCAGAGCGTGTGCTCTGGCCCGTCCACGAAAGTGCTCTATTTATGTGCATTTTTATAGCACCCCTGAGAATATTTTTAGATGAATTCATGACAGGCTCCGTGTGAATCAGTAAGGAACATGAATATTGCAAAACAGGCGACAGGGTAATTTGCCTCCCATTGTCTGGCAATTTCCTGCCATCATTTGGAGGTGTTCTAGGCCTGTCTTCCTGGCTGGGAATTGCGTGCTTTCGATTTGCGGCCAGAAGCTTGGTCTCTGAGTTGTCGGCTGGGGAGTTAGTGGTGAGTTATTCATGGCTTCATAGGCCTGAGAAATAAACACATCTAGGCCCTTTATTTTACAGATCAGGAGTAATGTTATCCGCACCACCAGCGGCCACCCCAACTTCTGGTTTTTATCGTGTGCTTCTTGCGGACCCTGCTCTGTGCTTTATTTTCGTTCTCATGTCAAATCCTCATAGTAACTCTTTTGAGGAGGGAAGGGACCTAGCAGATGAGGAATCGAGGCACAGAGAGGTTAAGTAACTTATTCAAGATCGCCCAGCACACAGCTGTAGAAAGTGGATCCCAGGGCCCTTAACCACTTAGAAGCCTGCCCTCAGAGGCAAAGCCAAGCCACGTGTGGGACATCACGGAGGACTCAGTGGTGGAAGCAAGTCTTGAACCTGAGACTCTTGGCTTACCTTTAACCGTGGCTCCCCAGCGCCCACACGATTATGCGTGGACTCCTCAGGCTGACAGTCAAGGCCAGTGATGACCACTCTCTGGGCCTTCGAGGATTCGCTTTCCTCTGTTGACAACTGTCATACCCAAGCCCGTCCCCACCTGCTCATGACGTGGCGAGTGTGGCATCGCCTTTCTCGGCTTCCCGCCATCACTGTACCTCCACTGTGTGTTATAACTGCGTGTTTACTCTACTCTTGTCTCTACTAGACTGCACGCTCCTTGAAGGCAGGGGGCTGTGGCACTTGTATCCAGAAGACAGGCTGGGAACCCGGGCCCCTGTTGGTAAGGAAGCAGGTGTGTAGAGCCCGAGAGAAAGACAAGCCTGGGCCCTTTGTAAGTGGACCCAGTGGAAGGTGAAATGTGGAATCCATGAATGAGATGGCCCAAATCAGGCCTAGAGATTAGCTAGCACAGTCATCTTTAAACTCTCATTTTATTGCATGGGGCACCTGGGCGGCTCAGTCGGTTGAGCGTCCGACTTTGGCTCATGTCATGATCTCACAGCTTGTGAGTTCGAGCCCCGCGTCGGGCTCTGTGCTGACAGCTCAGAGCCTGGAGCCTGCTTTGGATTCTGTGTCTCAACTCTCTCTGCCCCTCGCACTCTTACTGTCTCCCTCTCTCACTCAAAAACACACATTAAAAAAAAAAAACCCATAGGGGCACCTGGCTGGCTCAGTCTGCTGAGCTTCCGACTTCGGCTCAGGTCGTGATGTCATGGTCTGTGAGTTCGAGCCCTGCGTCGGGCTCTGTGCTGACAGCTCGGAGCCTGGAGCCTGCTTTCGATTCTGTGTCTCCCTCTCTCTCTGCCCCTCCCGCACTCGCACTCTGTCTCTCTCTCCCTCAAAAATTAAATAAACGTTAAAAAAAAAATTTCAACCCTCATTTTATTGCAGAATACGCTTTTCAAATGGAGCCTTACAAGTTTCCCAAAACATAAAAGGAATCCTCTAGCAGAAGGCTCATATCTCCTACCTACCTTTATGACTTTGCTGAAATCTTCCCTCTTTCTTGAAGACTCATGGCATAGTAATCATGACGGCATGGGCTTTGGCGTCAGGTTCATTGTCTTTGGGTGCTATAACAAGGAACCCCTAACTCTCAGTGGCTTAACACAGTGAAAGTTTATTTCTCATCTATGCCACCTTAAAAGGGCAGGTGAGCAGAGACACTCTGCTACATGAAATCATTCGGGGACCCAGGCTCCTTCAGCTCCCAGGCTCCAGGAATGGTGGCTCCACCAGAGTCTATGTCTCTTCTGGTCTGTCTGTGAATGGTCAGACAATAAGGAAAGGGAACGAGTGAAGAGAAGGCACACAAACTCTTAATACCTTGGCCGAGGTGACACACGTCACTTCTGCTCATGCTCCTGTGGTGAGAAGTAGCCATGTGGCCGCATCCAGATGCAAGGCACCGAGAAGTGTGGGTGTGCCCAGGAAGAGGAGGGCTAGACACTGTGAGCATGGAGGAGGAAGGGCTCTGCCATTCCACTGGATTCTCTATGGCTTTCAGATGCATTTCTCTACTCCTTTTTCTGCTCTTAATGAAACTTCACAGGATGGCTGCCAAGGGTTAAACAAAGTGAGGTATATAGATGTCTAATGCGTACTGAGCAGTCAATCAGTATTCGTTCTCTGTCCCTCCTTCTCCCTGACTCCAGTCTTTCAATATGCAACAGAGGTACTGATAGGATCACCTTTGTGTTTTCTATACTGAGTTGGACTACAGTAGAGGTTAAGAGATGAGCTTCGGAGTCCAACTACCTAGGTGTGAGTCCCGACCCTCCCACATGCCAATGGTGTGACTTGGGAAATGCCCCTGTGGCTCTGTTCCTAAGGTTCATCAGCCCAAAGAGAAGTTACAAACAGTACCTGCCTCATAGGGTTGTGAAGACGATGGAATGAGTTCACACGTGTCCAGTTCTCGGGGTAGTGGATGGTATGTCGCATCTATGACCTATTTTTATTATTACATGGTGATTGATACACAGCAGAAACTGAATTTTAAACATTGTTTTAATGTTTATTTATTTTTGAGAGCTGTGCATGAGCGGGGGAGGGACAGAGAGGGAGGGAGACAAAGAACTCAAAGCAGGTTCCAGGCTGTGATCTGTCAGCACAGAGCCCAACGGGGGGCTCGAACCCACAAACTGTGAGATCATGACCTGAGCTGAAGTCAGATGCTCAACCGACTGAGCCACCCAGGCGCCCCAGCAGAAACTGAATTTAAAGCACAAACCCTTATTAAAGCGCCTGCTCAGTACCAGTCGGTGTTCACGTAAGTCAGGGCCACACATCTCAAACTCAGTGAATGTTTGTGTAATGAGTTAGCAGAACAGCCCTCATCGGCTGGCTCCTACTATCACATAACCCTTCAGGCTGCCTTTCATCTAGGCCTCTGCTGAAATCATTCCTGGAGAAGACAAACATTAAATCGTTACAGCCATCACTTGGAAACCAGCTTTCAGGACGGTTGAGGAAGGCGTCTCTGCAGGGGGGCGCAGGCTTTGCTGTGTCCTTCAGCTTTCTCCAGCCCTCTGCAGAGGTTCCTTCCATCCTCCAGCTCTCCCAAACTGAGATACAAAATCTCCGTAGAGATGCCCAAAGCAACACCTAGGAATGAGTGATATGAAAGCTGCCCCCTTTCTCACCAGGCTCCTGAATGCCTAGAAAGGAAGAGATTTCTTCCCCGGCAGCATCCTTCTAGTTTCTGCACATCAATTCTTGGACACTGGTCGCTGCTGTAGGCATGGTGATAAGAGGCTCTCTAAAAACTTTTAACGTTTTATTTATTTTTGAGACAGAGAGAGACAGAGCATAAGCAGGGGAGGGGCAGAGAGAGCGAGACACAGAATCTGAAGCAGGCTCCAGGTTCCGAGCTGTCAGCACAAAGCCTGACAGGGGGTTCAAACCCACAAACCGTGAGATCATGATCTGAGCCGAAGTCGGCTGCCCAACCGACTGAGCCACGCAGGCGCCCCAAGAGGGTCTCTAGAGTGGGCATTAGCAAGGCTCCTGGAAAGGTGGCTATAGTTGCTCGAATCAGTGTCAGTTCTGGATCACATTAGGGACCAAGGTCACATCCAAGAATAACCTTCTACGTGGGGTGAGGGGAAGGGTCCTGCTTATTAGGCAGCAAGAGGTGCCCGTGCAGTGCTGGGTACTCACTCCTTACACCGGTTTCTCTGAGGGTCTTGCTGTTGCCCTGGGGAGGCGGCAGGGGTGGGGTGGGGTAGTTCTGTACCTCTGCCTTCCTGAGGCCTGTCCAGCCCCTGGCTTAGCAGTTTATCACACTTTCTCCCACTATGCTCTGTGTTTGTTGGTTGTCACCCTAGTACTTAAGGGCATGGCAGAATGTGTAGCCCATAACAAAGGCTTAACTGACATTTTTTTTAACGTTTATTTATTTTTGAGAGAGAGTGAGCAGGGGAGGGGCAGAAAGAGAGGGGGACAGAGGATCTGAAGCAGGCTCTGTGCTGACAGTAGTGAGCCCAATGTCCACTTGAACTCACAAACCATAAGATCATGACCTGAGCCAAAGTCAGACGCTCAACCGAGTCACTCAGGTGCCCCAGATACTTTTAAATCAATAAATGTGCCATTGTACTTGGCTGCTTAACATTGCCACCTTGACTGTGAAGTTGGGAGCCCGGATAGTGCACTTGTCCTTTAGGGCTCCAACGTGAGGCGGGCCTTGCACAACCTCCCCCCATCCACCTGTTAGCCACCTGGCCAAGTTGGCAACTCTGGGCTCCCTGGTCTGTAAATGAGCGTTTCTGCCCCCAGGGCTGTTGCGAGGCTGAAATGGGATAATTTACGTGTTTTGGGAGAGTTTCAGCAGTTGCAAGCAACAATAAATTTTGCCTGATCGAAGCTAAAACTGTTGTTGCCAAAATCGGGAGCAGCTCGCAGGGCTGGTGAGCCGGCCCCGAAGCTCTGCAGCCTGGCCAATGCCACCCCCGCCCAGCGGCCGCCAGTGTGAGCTACCGCGTGGCTGGCACAGGACACCGCGGCCATCAGGCTCCCACTGCCCCCAAACCCCAAACCCTAAACTGCTGGGAAAGGAATTCTGGCCCCGCCGCTTAGCGCCCCGCCTCCTGCAGAGTCCAGGTCTCTGATTGGCTGAGCCCGGGTCACATGGCGTTCGCTAGCTGCAGGGGATGCTGGGAGACGGGCGCCTGGCGTGGTAAAGCCGCGTAGGGAGGTCTGGGCTGTGTGTGCCGCCGGGGCTGTGAGGAGGGAGCTCCCCGAGGGGAGAAGGGGGCTCCTGATGCTGGGCAGCCACCAAGTACACGGTAACCGGGGGTCAGTGTTGATGTCCAGCCACGGGCAGCACGCGGCTCCTTGGTGAGTCGCCGGGGCGGCTGCTATGCTATGGTGGCCCCAGGAGGGGAGGGGATGGTGGCCTGGATCGGATTGGCTTGAGCGGTCTAAGTGGTGACAAGTATTTTGGAGATAAGGCAGTGTGGCGGTCAGCTGGGGCCGCCAAAACAAAGTACCCCAGGCAGCCTCTCAGGGAGGGGGCGGAAACTGAGGTTTACCCAGCAGGGGGTTATTCTGTGACAGCCCTGCGGGCGAGAGGCCTGAGGTCAAGGTGCTGGCGGAGTCCCGTTCCTTCCAGGGCCTGTGAGGGAAGGATCTGCTCTAGGGCCGGCTCTCGGGCTTGCAGGTGGCTGTCTTCAGCGTGTGCCTGTCCTTCTCCCTCCACGTTTGTCTCTGCGTCCATGTCTCCCCCTTTGATAAGGACATCAGTCACTTTGGGTCGGGCCCACCCAAATAACCTCATTTCAACCAGATTCCCTCTGTAAAGACCCCTGTAGCAGGATTCTCGCTCAGATAGATAGTCGGGGCACCGAAGCTTTTCTTTCCAGGAAGCAACTTCATTCGTGCCGGCACCGCTCCGTTGGGTTCGTACGGAAGACCTGAACGCCACGTGGTGTGGTTTCTTATACATTTTTTACTTCCTTGTCTCCCATAGATGGTAATACACAAACATGTCGTCTGATTAAGTGGCCTCATGTTACAAGGTCGTGAGGGATGTTGTCACGTGGGCATACAGTCAGGCTGCCTTGAGCGTTTTTTCTTTTCTTTCCTTGGGAGGGGACCCTACCACACCCTGTCTCCAAATACCTCACATCCTGAGGTCCTGGGGGTTAGGGCTTCCACTTATCAACGTGGGGGGGGGGGGCAGGGGGCATGTCACAATTCAACCAGTAACACCGGGAAGAGTGTAGATATCACATGGGAAGAGAATAGATATCACATAGGGATAGGATGCTTCCCTCATCTCCTGCCATCAGCCCCTTTGCCTAGGCCAGAAACCTTGCAGTCTTCTCCGTTCCTCTTAGGCGTGTCTAGAACGTTCCCTCCCAGGATGTGGGGCCAGTCCCCAGTTGGTCTTGTCCATCCTACTCTCAAAACATATCTCGGATCCACCCCCTTCTCTCCACCTTCACTGCTGGGTCCAGGCCACCGAGATCTTGGGACTGTTGGGGTGCCTCTCAACAGAGGGCCAGCTTCCTCCCTAGCTTCCTTCTAGGTCCCTGGCGACTCTGAAGCAGAGCAGTCCGCTGAAAATGTAAACCACTCCATGTCCTCCCCTCACTTGAAACCCTCCAATAGCTTCCCATTCCACTTGGGCCAACACACACACACACACACACACACACACACACAAAGTCCAGGCAACAAGCAAACTGATTACCGTGACCTCTAAGGTCCCGAATGACCTGCCCTTTCCTGCCCCTCCAACTCCAGGCAGCCCTTCCTTCCCTTCCTCATCCCATTCCACCCCCACTGGCCTCTTTTCAATTCTATGGACTTTTTTCTGCCATGCCCTCCTGGCTTTTCCCTCTGCCTGGAATACTTTCCCACCCTAAAAAAAAAAAGTTTTAGATTGGTGGAATGCATTATGCTTAAAAAGAGTATATAAGATGCACACGTATGCATTGCACACACACACACACACACACATACACACACAGAGTTTAGAGGATGATTAGAAATCTAGCACCCAGCTAAGAATAAGATTAAGAATAGAAGATCCTGCCAGATGCCCCTCCCAGATCATCTCTCCACCCCGCCCCCAGGAGCGACCACTGACCTGACATTTGCAACAATTATTTCTTTGTTTTCCTTTGTATTTTATAATCTATATGTAATCCCCCCCAAAACGTTTATATTTTGTATATTTTTGGATAGAAATATGGTGTCATACTGTACGTACTGTTTTGTTTCTGGCTTATTTTGTTCAATGTTGTATTTTGTGAGGTTTAACTGTATGTGTTTGCATGTCGCTATAGTTCGTTCGTGTTTGTGGCCGTGGGGTTTCATATGATGATTCTTCCACGATTTGTTTATCCATTCTGCTGGTGGGCATCGGTTGTTTCCCTTTTGGGGCTATTATAAGCAATGCTATGTGGACATTTGGGTAGATATGTCCTCGGGCAGGTGGGAAGGAGTTTTTTGGAGGAACTTTCTAGAAATGGATTTGCTGGGTTGTAGGTTAGGGGCATCTTCAACTTTGCTAGATGATGCCAAACTGTTTTCCAAGATGGTTGTCTAATCTCAACACAGTGCATGAGAGCCTACTGCTGATCACTACTTGGTTTTACCAGACCTGGTAGACTTGAGCTTCCTGGGGATTGTGTGAGCTTTGCCCAAGCCCTGGGCACTGCTCCAAACTCGTGCGTGACCCTCCCAACAGCCCTGAGACATGAGTGTCATCATTCCCATTTTGTAGATGAGGAAGCCAAGGTCCAGCTGGCTTAAATCGTTAGTACTTTGTTGTGCTGGGATTCACGCTGTGGTCTGTGTGTCCCGAACCTGTGTTTATTCTGCGGTGACGTATGCTGGCTCCGGTATCTGGTGTCAGTGGATAGCTATGAACATCTTGGGGATGGAACTCCTTGAGGAGCTTAGTGCCATGACCCCAGTCTTTGGTGCACATCTGAATCACCCCGTCACCATCTGAAACCCACCAAATCACAAAAGACAATGATGGGGATCTAGAGAATGCAAAATAGTATCTTGTTGGGGTTTTAATTTGCATTTGCCTGTTGACTAATGACATTGAGCATCATGTCATTAACTTACTGGTCATTTGAATCTTCTCTGAGTCAGTTCAAGTCTTTTGCTCAATTAATTGGGTTGTTTGTCATATTGACTTGTTAGAGTTCTCTGTGTGTTGTGGATACAAGTCCTTTTTAATTTATGTGTTGCAAATATGTTATCTCAGCCTGTGGCTTGCCTTTTCATTTTTTTTTCGAAGTATCCTTTGAAGAATAAAACACTTTAATTTAGACGAAACCCAAATGAGCATTTTGTTTTTCTTTTGTGGTGTTATTTTTGCATCCTGTATCTTCGTCTACCTCAAAGGCAAAGATTTCCTCTTATCTCAGATATGTGTGTTGTTAACACACTTCCCAGTTGGTTCTGCTGTGCACCAAAGTGGGAGAAGCCCAGGTATAATCAGTTACCCTAGGTTTGGGGTCAGATTTGAGTTTGGCTTTCAGGTTTGCCACTTACTGAGCACGTCACTTTGTCTCTCTGAGCTTCAGTGTCCCTATCTGCAAAACGAGGTTAAAAGTAGGGCCCCTCCACACAATTTGTTGGAAAGGTTCAATGAAATAAAGCTCAAACAGAACTTAGCAAAGTGCCTCGCATGCACAAAATGCTCTGTAAAAGCTGTGTTCGTTTATAACGAGCAGCAGAATGGAATAACACGTTTTGTTGTTTCTTTTCAGTACATCAAGTCCTTCTACAATGAATCGTGGGAAAGAAGGCACGGACATCCAATAGACCAAGACACTCTGACCCTGCTCTGGTCTGTGACGGTGTCCATATTCGCCATTGGTGGACTCGTGGGGACGTTACTGGTGAAGCTGATCGGAAAGGTTCTTGGGAGGTTAGTGGGACATCTCTGCTTGGGGATCCCCTCTGTAATGTTCACAATATGTATCAAAGTCAGGATCCCAGAAGGCAACAGAACTCCGCTCAGACAGTCCAGCTGGAGAGATTTTAATGCCAGGAGAGGAAGGGGAGGAAATAGGGCACCTGAGGCCAAGGAGAAGCGAAGCCACGGACAATGGGCCGAGTTGTGGAGGGCTGTGTGGACTGGGCTGCGTCGACTGTATTGTCCAAACAGGGAGGGAGTAGGGGGGAAATACCCTGGCTTCTCTCTCCTCACACCCTCCAACCCACTGTCAGTGCCTCTCATTGGTCAAACCCAAGTAGAAGCCAGAAACACCAGGAGCCTTTTGGGGGCAGTCCAGGAGGACCGGGTCCCAGGGCTCGGAGCAGGACAGGAAGGGAGGAAATGGATCTGGCCGCCAGAGCAAGTGGAGAAGAGCCTTAGAGTGCCTTAGAGACTCTTCCACGTATGTCCATATAGATCTGCTTTTCAAAACGTGGGAGCTCAGACAGTGTTTTCTTATGGGTCTGAATGATAACTTATTAAGCCAGTCTCCTATGGATAGACATTTAGGTTATTTCAAATCTTTCATATTACAAATACAGGATGGTACGTGTCAAGCAGTTCATGTTGAGATTTCCCATCTGGGCCCTCTCGGGTCAGATCCACTTTACCTCCTGAGCTTCGTGCCTCGCTCATTTCTGTCCTGTGAAGAGTTCTCTGAGATCAGATTGATTTATCAAGAAACCTCCCCAAATGTTTTCCCTGTCTCTTCGCTTGTAACTTCTCGGGAGATGCGGAGGTGTTAGTGCAGAAGTGGAATCTGCAGCATTCATGTCTGAACTTGACTCACGAGTGTTCCACTTTCTAGTGCCTTTGGCCAAGTCGTTTGATGTATTTGAACCTCAATTTTCTCCTCTGTAAGACGCAGGAAATGTTACAGGGACTAGAGAAAACGAATGGAGGCAGAATAGCACATTAGCAGGAACTCAGTAAGTAGAAGCTATTATTATTTACCGTATTACTTACTTACCATCCTTCTCCTCATTATCCGGACGCCCATATACTTACCCATACATGGTAAGTGCTCAACACATCTCCATGTTGCATTGACCTGAATGGGAAAGGACCCAGAAAATCTTTCCACTCCTGAGGGCTCTAGAAATCCTACTTAAAAAGGTGCCCACCCCCTTCCTTTACACTCGGCCTCACATCCGCTCCAAGGAGTAAGTTAGAACTGATGCTATTTCGGAGCCGACTTTCACAAGGCTGGGGCAGGAAGCCATCCTGAAAACGCGCATGTGGCGCTCAGGAAAGTCTGTGGTATCCGGTGAGGCACGGGAGGTGCTGATACTTCCCTTGTGCCCAAGGCCACTTCCAGGCGGTAACGAACGGGAACTCCGTACTCCAGAGAAGTACGGCGACGGCAGAGTGGCGTGAGGGCTGCCATTTTCTGTGGTCCCCCAATGTTCCGGGCGCTCCCACATGCACCCTTAGTCCATTTCTCCACTCTCGGGGGTCGTGGATGGGGGATGGATTGAGAGCTTACACAGAGCCCGAGCTCAGGTTGGAACCAGCTCCACACGTCACGATCCTTCCATCATGCCGAGCAGATGTGAGTAGGGGCATGCTGGCAGTGGCTCTGTAAGTCCATGACTGTCTGACCACAGGTCAGTGACTGGCTGGCCCCCGGATTGGCATCAATGGCCGGGGTCCGTGAGGCACTGTTGCTAAGCCCCTGGGCCAAGCCAGTTTCTAACGCCAGTCCTCTTGCCTATTCTAGTTAGATGGAGTCAGCCCCGGCCCCAGGATTTGTGGCCTGTGACATATACTTGCCATTTATCTGGCCATGGCACTGACACCCCAAGGCTGCCCCATAAGAAGGCTCTGAACCCAGGCAGACGGTACAGGGAAGTCCACACTGTAGCCGGGGTCAGGGTGCCGTGGCCCCACAAGTCCTGACTCCCCAAATTGCCAGTGTGTCACGTGAGACTTTGCCACCTCACCTCTCAGCCAACACCTCTCCCACACGTACAATGCAGGCAGTGGAAGTGGCTTTGCAGCTCTTGACGGCGTGGTGCAAAAAAAAAAAAAAAAAAGCAGAAGGAATGGAAAAGAGACTCGTTTGACAGATACTCCTTTTCTAAGAGAAGGAAGGGTTTTAGGCCAGAGAGAGATTCCATCAAAAGGTGTTGGTCCGTGTGCCCCAGGCAGCTGCCGGTTCCCTTTTTCATCATTGTGGGAAGAAAGGTTGAGCCGGGATGAAGCCTCAGCTTGAATGGGGACTCCGTAGGGAGGACAAGGAGCAAACACCGAGAATCTACCCCCGTTTCTTCACCTCCTGCTACGTACCCGTGCTCGACCTACCATACCTCGTTTACGTCCACAGCTCCATATTGTTGTCCCTGGTCCACAAGCCATGAACCCGAGGCCCTGAGAGGCCTCGTGGCTCGCCCGAGGTGACAAAGAATGAGGTTGATCCGAAACTCAGACCGGAGCCTGTGCTTTTCCCATCACATGGTGTCTGTTGAAACCTTTTCTTGATGCTTCACTAATTGTCTCTGGGAGGCCGCTGGGGAGAAAGAAGAGGCTGGCTTAATGTGCAAGGCTGGGGTGGGGACCGATGGGAGGGCTCACACGCATGACTATGGGGGGGAATTTGGGTGGAGTTGAGGGTCCTCAGAGTCAGGCGGGTCTGGTCACCAGCAGGTCCAGCAGGGGGCTGACCCTCGCTAGGCCATGACGAACTCGACTGTGGTTTGGGAGAGGGATGAGGACGGGGGAACACGAGGGGCCAGGAGTGGTCTCTGGAGATGAGGCACCCCCATTATCTAGTCTCAGGGGAGCAAGTTCCTTGTCTCCTCGAGCCTCTGGCTTGGAGAATTCTGGTTGACTCCCTCCCCTCATTTGGGGTCATCCCTCCTCTTCTTACATGGCTCTAGTGACAGAACCCTCCTTCCCTCATGAGACAGGACGGTGACCATGTTGGTGCATGGATGCCAGCTAGAGGACCCGTGATGCTCCTGGCTCACGGGGCCACGTATGAGTTACTCAAATTCTCCAAGCTTTGCTTAGTTGGTGACGAGATGAAGATAAGGCAGTGGCCTGTTGGAGGGTTGTGAAAATGAAATGAGAGTGTTCCTCTCCGTGGTTGACACGGAGTCAGTACCCATCCTATGTTGGCCAGCATCCCTGTTGTCCCTGTCCCCATCCTCATGAGCTCTTCTTGAGACGTGTCACCCCATTACTCGACAGAACTGGCCGTGATTATGTTCTAGAACGTTGCACTGAAATTGTCCTCCTTACACATATCATTGGATCTAGTTTTTCCCTCTAGAGCAGAGCAGAGCAAATATGCAAAAAACCATAGGGAAACTCACACGGGCTTTGAAATCGGATCCTTAGGCCTGTTCTTGAGCAAGCCATATAACCACATCCAGCCATGCAGCAAATATTTTGAACACCTGCTGGGTGCCAGGCACTGTTTTGGCACTTGGGCACCAGCAGCAAACGGCATGGCCCGAGCCTGCTGGCTGGCTGTGAACAATGCATCGTGCACGACATTGTGGCGATTGGAAGCACGGTGGGGGGGTGGACGGGTAGTGGAGGGACAAGAGGAGGCAGTTTGAAATCTGTGGAGCTCGGATAAGCACGCTCACCCGAGGGGGCAGCTCTGAGGGTTGCAGGAGAGCCTGTTTACAAAATGGGTCCTGTCACTCATGCCTGTGACGGGGACTCAAACCAAACTGGCTTAGGGCCAGAGGGAGCTAATTGGCTGACATAACTGGAATGTAACTCAGCCGAATCCACCTGTCTGTCTTCTCTGTCTCTCAGCTCTGCCTTACTCTGTGTTGGCTTCATGCACAGGCTGCCTCTCCCTGTGTGGGGGCAAGATGCCCCCAGCAGCTCAGGGTGACCCTGTTTCCGCTTGGCATCCCCAGAACACACTTCTCCTTCCAGTAGTTCTAGCCAAGTCCCAGGCCTGAGTCTCATTTACTTGTGTGAGGTCGCATACCCTTGGGGCTTCTCGACCAGGGGCAATTTTGCCCCAGCAGGGGACGTTTAATGACAGTATCTGGAGGCGTTCCTGGTTGTCACTGCTAGGGGGCGCTCCTAGCATCTAGTAGGGGCCAAAGAGGCTGTGAAACATGCTACAATGCCCACGACAGCCCCCACCACAAAGAATTTTGTGGCCGCAAGTGTTAATAGAGCCCAATGTGCGAAATCCTGGTGATTAGTGCACTCTAAAGGTACTGTATCATGTGCCCGTTCCTGGAGCCACAGTGGGGTGGGGATGGGACACAGAGTGCAGGCAGGAATGTTTCTTGGAGGAAATCCTACCAGAAGAAGGAGGGTGGGTGTTTTTTTATTTTGTTTTTTATTTGAGAGAGCACGTACGCGCCAATGGGAGAGGGACAGAGGGAGAAAGAGAATCTCAGGCTCTACGCTCAGTGCAGAGTCCAATGCAGGGCTCGATCCCACAACCCTGGGATCATGACCTGAGCTGCAATCAAGTCAGAGTCAGACTCTCAGCTGACCGAGCCACCCAGGTGCCCCAGAAGGATGGGTATTGAACGAGTAGTACGTCATGCCAGGCAAATAGCAGGTTCTCAAAAGTGCTATTTTTCTTTTCTTTTTCTACTTCAATATTTTGAAATCTGTGTTTATTTTCTAAAAGTTGGAAGGAACGTAAGCTCTCTAGGTGCCTGCTGAAGGAGCCTGCAATGCATATGGCAAACCTTTACTAGGCTTGAACAATAGAAATCTCTCCTCTCACAACTGGGGAGGCCGGAAGTCCAAGATCAAGATGGCAGGGGATGGCGGGGGAGGGTTGCTCCTGAGTCCATTCTCCTTGGCTTATAGGTGGCTCTCTTCTCACTGTGTCCTCACACGGCCTTTGTCCTTATGGGAGAGCAGGCCTGGTGTCTTTTCTTCCTGTCTGTTCCCGTTGGATGAGGGCCCCGCCCTTACAACCTCATTTAACCATAATCTCCTCTTTGAATGCCCTGTCTCCAAATATAGTCACCTTGGGGGGTTAGGGCTTCAGCTGAGGAATTGGAACATAGTTCAGTGCACAGTAGAACACTTACACTGGTCGCTGACCTCCTCCTCTTTCAGGCTGGAATTGCCTCAGGAAGGTGAGTTCCCCAGAAGCAGAGCCTATGAGGGAGCTTGGGATACATACGTTTTGTTGAGGGAAGGCTCTTCAGGAGTTCCCTTGACGGTGATACAAGCAGAAGAGAGAAGAGGGGAAGAGAGCCAAGCCAGGCCGTGCTCTCAGGTCCACTCTGGTCTCGGCTGGCCCGCAGGGATCTGGGGCATGAATCCTACCCCGGAGGGATCCCATCTGGGCAGGGGGGCCGCATTCTCTTCCCGCCATTGGCTGCAGGCTGCTCTGGGGGGGGGGTTATCTTCTTGGGTGGCCCTTCTGGAGAAGAGGAGCCTTGCTTGAGCAGCCACATGTACCAAGTGGGTGACGGAGGAGAGAGCTGAGGGACAGAGGGGTACCTGCCGGGACTCCTGATCCCCCACCCCCATTCTGCCAGCCTTGGAGCCTTGCCTAGCACCGTGAGGGTGGCAAGGATTCTGGGAGAAGGAAGCCGTCTTGGGGTTCGTGCCAGAAGGTAGGAAGAGAGACTGGGCGTGGCGGATGCAGACTTCAGGAAGGCAGAGTTCCAACGTCTCAGAGAGTCTCCAACCCCACACACGCAGCAGCTTTAGTACAAGCTGTTTCTGCACGATCTGTTTGTTGTCTTACAGATGCATGAACTGGAAATTATGGTTGAAAGTCAATAAGTTGCCACTCCTGCCCCACACTGCCCACCACACATCTATTAGAACCAAATAGTGGCCTCCCTGGGCCCACGTCAGACCTTCTGTTTCCCTCTGTTACATCACTTAGCATTTTGTGCTGTAACCACTTACTGACATTTCTGTCTCTTCCCTGAGGGGGAGTTCCTTGTGGGGAAGCTCCTTGATGCAAGAACCACACGTACGTGTGAGCGCCAGCACTTGGCGCAGAAGCTTGTGCACACTAGGCAAGCAAGCTTGTTGGACAGATGGAAGGGTCGATGGAGGAATGCCTGATGCTTGAAGGTTTTTCTACCGTAACTTCCCAAAGTGGCCGTTTTTCTCCCGCTTGTGTGCTTCCATTCACTCGTGCGTTTATTTTCCCAACAAATATTTCTGGAGCACCTGCTGTGTGCCAGGCACTTAGGGGTGAACAAAGTGGACAGAGACAGCTCTCTGGCAGAGGGAACAGCAGCTGTAAAGGCCCCGAGGGACAACTGGGCTTGGCTTCTTGGAAGATAAGACAGGATGTCAACGTGGCCGGGGCCACGTCAATGAGTAGAAAATGAAGCTAGAAAGAGGTCACTGAGCTTGGATCCAGAGGGCCTTGTGGGGCAGGGTTGGGACTTGGGCTTTTCTCTAAGGTGGGAAGTTACTGGTGTGTTGTAAGAACTGGCCCGATTTGCAGCCTGAAAGGCCTTCTGTTGTCAGTGGATCTGGGGACGTTATGGCATCTTGCGCTGATAGGGTGAGGTGATCTGGTTTGCACCAGGTTTGTGATAAGACACGGTGAGAGGTAGTGGTGGTTTTAGGAGTTTTGGACATATTTTAGAAGTAGCAAAAACAGGCCTTAGAGATGTATCGTAATGTGGGTGGGTGAGGGACAGAAATAAAAAATGATGCTAACGTTTTCTGGCCTGAGCAACGGCAAGGACTGTGGTGTGGTGTTGTTGTGGGTTTTTTGTTTTTGTGGGTTTTTTGTTTTTGTTTACGTTGTTGTTTTTTCTGAGGTAGGAAGTCTTTGGGAAGAATAGGGTGGGGTTTTTTTAATGTTTATTTCCTTGGGGGGTGCAGAGAGAGAGAGAGGGAGACACAGAATCTGAAGCAGGCTCCAGGCTCTGAGCTGTCAGCACAGAGCCTGAAGCGGGGCTTGAACTCACGAACGGTGAGATCATGACGTGAGCCAAAGTCGGACGCTTAACTGACTGAGCCACCCAGGCGCCCCAGGAAGAGGATTTGGGGAGGAAGGAGGCCAATGTTACGAATTCGGTTTTGGGTATGTTAACCTTGAATTGTCTGTAAGACTCCCTTGTGAAGAGGTGAAGCAGGCAGTCGGACATATGGGTCTAGCACTCGGAGGAGAGCTCAGAGCTTGGATGTAAGTGTAGATGTCATCAGTACATAGGTGAAACTTGAAGCCAGGACACAAGACGGGATCACCTGGGAAGTGTATAGAGGCCAAAGAAATAGGCTCAAGGGCTGAGGCCGGGAGCCCCCCAGTCTTGAGGGGGTTGGGAAGATGGTAAGGATCAGCCAGCGAGGCAGGAGCAGACCCACCACTCAGAGCTGGAAAGCAGGTGAAGGAGGGAAGTGGTGACCACCTGTGTTCAGACGGAGACGAGGCCCGAGAGTTGGTGGATTTAGCAATGTGGAGCCCTCTGGTTACCTGACAGGAGCTGTTTCAAGGGCACAGTGGGGGAGGCAGCTCCTGGAAGGGGCTTAGGAGAGAAGAATAAGTGGAGACAATGAGTGTAGATGGGTGTGCCGGGGTGTAGTTTTCCTTTTAACCGCATGTTAATGAGATGTTCCAGCAGAGAGGGGAAAACTGGCGGGCAGGGGCCAGAGATGAAACTTGCTGAAGCAACATTCTCGTGCAGGTAGGAGCGGGGTGGGGAACTGGTCGGTGATTGGAGGGATTGGCCTCAGGTGGGAGCACGACAGTATGTCCTCAGGAAAATGGGGGCAGACAGTGTGTGGGCACAGAAGCCGGGAGGTCGATGCATGTGGAGGGAACACGTGGATTCCTCTCCAGATTGCTTCTGCTTTCTCAGTGGAGTAGGAAGCAAGGTCATCAGCTGAGAAGGAGGATAAGGGGATTTGAAGACGGGGAAGTCGTATGAAATCGTCCTCGCGGAGAGCAGGACGTGGAACAAACCAGGGAACTATAGAATGGTTGCCTGGAGGCCCCAAAGCCCACTTGAGATTGGTGGTCATGAATTTCAAGTGACACCAGTCAATGTAGTTCGGGTTTTTCTCCAGCCAAGCTGAGCTCTGTGGTGCATGTGTGAGGCAGGTCAGGATCTAACCAGGGTTGGGGTTTGCCAGGCACATAGGATGAAGGCAGGTGGGTCAGTGGGTCAAGGAGTTGAGGATGTGATGGCTATTTCAAATGATGGACCATGGAATTCAGGCTGAGTAAGCAGGAATGGACAGACATGAGGAAGGTGATGATGGGTGGAAACAAGGTACGATCTCGGTTTATAGGCCAAGCTAGACTTAAAGAATTGTTGGAAGGGTGGGTGATGGAAGCCGTATCTCCAGAGGTTCCCCAGTTCACTAATCCCTTACAGAAGTACTTTCTAAATTCCCTGTATCTTCCACCACTTGGTCGTGTGTGATTGACTTAAAGCATGACACAGCGGAAGCTCTCACATTTCTCCTGAGCCTTCTCGTGTCTAGGCTCAGGATGCTGAGTCCCTTCGACTGTTTCTCCAGTGACGTGCTCTCCACTCTCCTCATCACCTTGTCAGTCTTCCTCGTGTTTGCCCCTTTTGCCAAGAGCTGGTAATCTTCTGGGTTGCCCACGAAGATTCTGCAATATGGGAAAGCTCAGAACAATGAGTGCGCTGTCCCAGGTGGGGTTCTCAGGGGTCACTGGAGTTCTGTGCTCAGAAATGGCATGTCCCTGGTCTCCCTTGTTTTTGTTGCCATGTTCATCCCCGGGGAAGAAATGGAAACACAGTCGTTAAAATCCACGTCTCTGAACCCCAGTGAGTCAGCTTTGCAAATTATTTGCGAGTAAGGTTTCCATCCTCACCGGGGCACTGTCAGGCTGGGGGTTATTTTGGGAAGGAATATATTAATATGATGTACTTGCTTAGAGGGTGTGCAGCCCTGTTTGCAAATGTTCCAAGTCAGACCCGAATGGGATTTTAACATTCTCTGCATGGCACAAAATACACCATTGCATCCAGTGCAGGACCTCAGGCCAAAGCACTTAGGGGCACCCTTAACTCTTCTTTCTCTGTACTTCTGTCCAATCCAAATGCAAAGCCCATCAACTGTCTTCAAAACACACGGGGCTCTGACCACATCTCACCACCTCCACTGCTCCCGTCCTGGTGCGAATTATCATTGGCACTTGCCTGGTCCGCTGCAGGAGCTTCCCAGCCAGTCTCCCTGTTTCTGCACTTATTTCTTCAGCCCACGGTCAACACAGAAGTCTGCGCGATCTTGTTAATATGTTAGTCAGGTCATGGCACCCCTCTCCTTAGAATCGTCCGGTGGCTGCCCATCTCTCTCCAGGTGGGAACCCAAGTTGCCATGGTGGCTCCTACAAGACCCTTACTAGCTCCCCCTCCAGTCTCTCTGCCCTCACTTCTACTATTTGCTTTCCTGTCCTCCTCTGCTTCCAGCTGTGCTGGCCTCACTGGTGTACCTGAAAATAACCCATGTCTGACTGTTAGTACCTCCCTGCCAAGATTGCTGCTCTCTGATATCCATATGGCTGGTCTGTATTCCTTCTTCAAGTCTGTGCTTAGATATCACCTTCCCAGATGTCTCCCTGAGTAAAATTCCTCCCCTCTCCTGTATTAGTTTTCTCTACAGTCTTTGTCTTTTACTTGTTTATTGAGAACATGAAGAGTGGGGACTGGGTCATGGTGGCAGCTATATGCCAGAACTTAGAATGGTGTTCAGCACTCAGTCCACACTTAGACGTTGTGTTGAGTGCATGAATGTCAGTTGAATGAGTGAACATCTGTTGAAAGAATGAATGACTGTGAGTAAACATAGCAGCTGCCATTGTGGGGGGCTTAGTATCAGGGTGACTGGAATGCTAAGCCTCCCATTTCATAGTATGTGAACCTGACCAAGTACTCCAGTTCTAGATCTATTTCCTCACGTGGGACATGGGGTAGCAAGATTACCTAATGCATAGGGTGTCCAGTGAGTATAAAGTACTTCAAATAGTGCCTGAGACATAGCAAGTACCCAGAGGATGTTAGCTCTCACCATGGATTGGTTTTCAGTTTACTGAGGCTCCAAATAAGTTCCAGGTGTCATCCTAAGCACTTTGCGTAAATCATCTGATTCTTACAGGAGACTTAGAAGGTGGACATTGTTGCACCCAGTTTACAGGGGTGGAAACCAAGGCTCAGGGAGGGTGGGAAACCCGCCCACAGTTGTTCAGTTAGCATGTGGCTGAACTGTCCAAGCAGGAATAGTATTGGAGGTAGATTCAGGAGAACAGCGTGTGTCCTGCCCACAGACCTAGAAGCTAAAGTAAGACTCAGAACAGGCCAGAGCTGGGCCACATGGAGGAAACCCGGCTCAACATCTAGAATTTACTCCTTCATTTATGCAACAAATTTGAATGGGGCACCTGCCTGTACCAGCAACCGGCTTAGTGCCTGGGGCTACAGTGACAAAATAAAAATCTCTGCACGCATGGAGCTTATAATCCGGTAGGGGCACGTGCCAACATAAACACAAATAAATATGTAAGCTAAACTCCTGTGTTGTGGGGGCTGCAAAGAAAATAGAAAGGGTGATAAGATTGTGGGGGATGGGCTCTGCAGCTGGGGGAGTAGTCCCATCAGATAGTGTCAGAGGTGGCATTTCAGTCACTTTGGTGAGATAAGACGAATGGATCGAGGGGCACCCATGACACAGGTTGTGAGTCAGGAAGTTGCCCGGCACACCCAAGAGATGGCGGGAAGCCTCGTGAGCACAAAGGCACGAGTATCGGACGGTGTGGCCAAGGCCATGTCATGCAAGGTTGTTTAGGCCCTGGCGAGTGGTTTGTCCCAAGCGCAGTGGGAAGGTTTTAGGTAAGGGGAGGTGTGTCAGTGTTTGCTTTGCAAGGATCACTCTGGCCGTTCTGTGGACCCTGAATCCTACAGGAGGGCAAGAGTGGAAACGGGAGCCACCTAAGCCATCCTGCATCCGTCTGAGGGTGAGATGGTGGTGGCCTGCCCCTCTGCCGGACTGTGGACCAGAAACGGAAAGAAGCGCTCTGCTCAGGGATATACTCTGGAAGCGGCATAGGCGGGACTCAGTGATGCAGGCAGGAAGGAAAATAAGAGATGTAATTATTATTCCCCTATTTTTGGTCTAAGCCCCTAGGAAGGTGGAGGTTTTATTTACTCAGAAGGGGAAGACTGTGGAAAGAGTGGTTTGGATGCTTTTGTGGGGGGCGGTTAGCAGTGGGGATGCATGAGTTCTATTTTTTTTTAATGTTAATTTGTTTTGGGGAGAGAGACAGAATGCAAGTGGGGGAGGGGCAGAGAGAGAGGGAGACACAGAATCTGAAGCAGCCTCCAGGCTCTGGGCTGTCAGCCCAGATATCTTTACCCGATATCTTTACTTCTAATTGATTTCTGTGTGACAGTTTATTCTTCTGTGTCCCTAACTAGGTTTTAAAGCCCCTAAGGGTGAGGATGGGGATTGACTTACTCCCTGTGGCAAACCCTGTGTCTTACGCTCACTACGTGTTTGCTGAGCAGACACGCCAGTGAAAGCCCTCGCCCCCGTGAGGGCACAGGTCTTTTCACCACTGCCCTGCTTCCTTCCTAGGACTGACCTGTCAGACCCTCAGAGGACTGAGGGAAGGGCCGTGAGCACTGTGCACACACGGGCCACCAGAGTATTCTCATTGTGCTCTGAAGCCTCGCTGATAACAAAATTAGTGCCCTTGGGTTCGTCTTCTTGAATCCTGAGACTGCGACCTTCTGTATCACAATAAGGGAGGTCGGGGGCGCCTGAGTGGCTCAGACGGTTAAGCGTCTGACTTCAGCTCAGGTCATGATCTCGCGGTTTGTGGGCTCGAGCCCCATGTCGGGTTCTATGCTGACATTGCAGAGGCTGGAGCCTGCTTCAGATTCTGTGTCTCCGTCTCTCTGCCGCTTCCCTACTTGTGCTGTGTCTCTCTTTCTCTCTCAAAAGTAAATAAACCTTAAAAAAAAAAAAGAATGAGGGAGGTCAGCCTAGATTGGAATTTCTGTTTTAAGTCTTGGCTAAATCATAATTTTCCCCTCATGGCATCCACTTAAATTAACTTTTTGACAGTGAGATTGTATTTATGTTTTGAATAAATACTACATTCATATGGCATAACTTTTAAAAGGACCAAACGAATGTACAGTAGAAGGCTTCCATTGTATTTCTCTCCCCCAGCCAATCAGAACCCCTTCCTGGGGGCAACCTGTGATACCAGTTTTTTGTGTATCTTTTCCAAGGTTTGTGTCTGTTTTTGCATGCATGTGCATGTGCGTGTGTGCACACACACACACACACACACACACACACATTCCTTTATCACACAAATTGTTGAATATTCTATGCAAAGTTCTGTACCTTGTTCTTTACACTTGACAATATATCTTGGAGATCTTCCTGTATCAGAATATAGAAAGCTACTTCTGTTTTAATGTCTACATAATGTACCATTACATAGATGTATCATAATTTGTTTAAATAAGGGAGACCTGGGCTTTTTCAGTTCACGTTATAGAAGATGTTGAACCAAGTCTTCGTGCCATCGTGAAAGTGTGATTAGCTTTGGGATTCTCCAAGAAGATGTAGGCAGGAGGAAAAAGTTTAATGGAAAGTTTGAGATAAATAAGAAATAGTGGAAAGAGCCCCGGCCTGGAGTTTAAGGCCTCTAACTCACAAAAGTAATAACAAAGTCCCCTTTCAAGTCTCTAGCTTCTTCCAATTTACAAAACAATTTAATATTTGTTAACTCGTCAATTTGTTAGGGAAAAAATATCCTGTGAGAAGCTATGATGTTTTTTTCCAGCTCTTAACTCACTAGTTGTATGGCCTAAATTTCTAATTTGTCTATAGAATAAGGTTAACTTATCTATAGAATAAGGATAATGAAGTATCTACCTCATAGGGTCATTTTGAGCAGGAAATGAGCTACTCCTGTAAAGTGCTTAGAACAGGGTTTATCATAGAGCAAGAATTTAGTAAGTGTGAGCTATTACCATTCCGTAAATGAGTAAAGGAAAACACAGAGCAATAAATAAAGTATAGTCACCTAGCTCATAAAAGATACAACTGGTGCAGGGACCCAGGTCTCCAGGCCCCAAACAAGTCATGATTCTCAACCATGAGGTCTTAGAGACATGTTACCAGAACAGTGACAGCAGTCCCGGCACAGAGCAGCTATAGGAATAATTGCCATAGGAATTTGACTGATCATGTTCAAGAGGAATTAGTTCAGCCTCACACTTAGGGCTGTAATTTATCAAATCGAAGATGTCATCATGTATAAGAAGCATTGTTACACGAAATGCAGAGAAGGAAGGATGGAAGGAAGGAAAGAAGGAAGGAAGAGAGAGGGGTAGGAAGAAAGGAAAGGGAGGGAGGGAGGGAGGGAGGAAGGAAGGAAGGAAGGAAGGGAGGGAAAGGAAAGGAAAGGAAGGAAGGAAGGAAGGAAGGAAGGGGGAGAAAGAGAAAGGGAAAGGCTGCTAATTAAAGCTATAGGACACTGTGCTGGTTTTCAGACTGTGGTCTCTCAGCTCCAGACTTACCCTCGATGCTCTGCCCTGTGATGCAGGGGCTGGGACCTGCATGTCTCATCTGCCCTTTGATAAGAGGCACACAAGAGCCACACTAGAGGAAGAGGGGCAAGGGGCTTGGTCCTGTTTGGCTGAAATTCCTGCTAGTCCCAGCAGTGAGTCTAGTTCCCAGCCTTTGTCTACACCTCAGAACACTGTGCCCTCAGAAGAACAGCCCCAGCGGGCCAGTGCCCACCCTTGAAGATAAGCCAGGTCTTGAGGGCCCTTCTTCCAAGCCCCCAAAGTGTCAGCACCACGTGGGCAGCACCCCGTCTTCAGAGATCCCCCTTTTGACATCTGAGTTCCCCAATACCTGCTTAACCAACTCCCTATGTTAAATTCTCTCTGCTAAAATCACTAGAGTGCTTTCCATTTTCATGCTTGAACTCTGACTCAAGGATTATAAGGCACATCTTGACTTTAGAAATGTTAAGTGAAGGTCTTAGAGTTGATGAAATACAGTATTGCATCAGGGAATTCGTGAAATGTGACACTGCCTTTGAAGGTGACCTAATTAGCCTTAGTGGTGAACCCAAGAGGGGGAAGTGCCTTGCTCAGGGTCATACAACCAAAGGTGGCAGTAGGGATCGGTGGGATTCTGGGCCCTGTTCCTGACCCTTAGGTCAATGTTCTTTCCACTGTGCCTGAATCTCACTCTGCTGTCCCTTCTGAAGGGCGTGACCCCTGCTCCTGGGATGGATAGGTCAACATCCTCACGGTGGGCCTCCTCATCAAACCACTCCTTTTTTTCCAGGAAGCACACTCTGCTGGTCAACAATGGGTTTGCGATATCTGCTGCACTGCTCATGGCCTGTTCTCTCCAGGCAGGAGCCTTTGAAATGCTCATCGTGGGACGCTTCATCATGGGCGTGGATGGAGGTAAGCCTTAACCATTACTGCACGAGGCAGTAATGCGTTCCTCGGGGGTGCTTCGAAATGTGAGTGGTGTTTGGAGCTGTCACATGACTGGGCTCCTACTAGTGTTGAGTTGCCAGGGACCAAAGATGCAGAAAGTCTGCATGAAGGGGACAGTCCCGTGAGGTGAACCACTCATGAGGCTCTAGCAGGCTAATTGAGAAACACTGCCTGGTAGAAACCCAAGTCAACTCCAAAGACCTGGATGGTTTTCAGTACGTCATGCCTTTTGCTTTGTCATCTTCACTGTAAAATTCATATTCTGAGATTGTCTGTGGTTTCCAGGGGAGTTTCAATGAGGGTTGTATTTCCTGTCCGGACTCTGACTTATTCATTCCTTCGTGTATTCACTGAGTATTTGTGGAGCCCCTGCTGTGCCTGGCATTCTTCTCCATGCCGGGGGCACAGTGGTGAGTGAAATGCCCCAGTCCCTACCCGTGCAGCTTACATTCTAGTGGGTGGACAGACACATAATTAGATATATAAGGTAGGTAGTGTCAAGCCCTAGGAGAGAAATGAAGCAGGGCAGGAGGAGAGTGGGGACTATTTTAGGTAGGGCAGTCAGGGAGGACTGCTCAGAGGAGGAAACACATGAGCAAAGACCAGCATGAACCAGGAGTGAGGACCAAGTAAATGTCGGGGGAATGGGGTTCGTGGCCAAGAGAACAGTGCACTGGCCCTGTGGTGGAGTCGTGCTTGGAGAGTGAGGAGGCCAGCACGGCTGGAGCTTGGTGAGTGGGAGGAGAGTTGTAGATGAGGTTGAAGAGGGGCCGCTCAGATCACGCAGGGCATTGTAGGATTTGTGCCGAGGGTGATGTGACATGAGCTGGTTGTTTTTTCCGTAAGATTCCTCCTGCTTCTGTATAGAGAAAAGTGGAATCGGGGAGCCACTTGTCCAAGGGGAATAGCTGTGGTGGGGTGAGGTGGCGGCCGCGAGGCTGCGAGGTGCAGCCGGCTGCTGGCTGTGGGCTGTGAGAGCAGGGGCCTCCAAATATATTAGTAAAACCAGCTGACCGGCCAACCGACCAACCAACCTTGCTTTTTTCTAAATACTGTGAGTGTGGAAGGTAATACTTTCAGGCATTTGTGGGAAGCTTGCAAGCTTTTGGATTAGAGATCTCTGCCTTTGCTCTGAGGTCTGCTGCTTACCGATCACTGACTTCTGACAAGGTGCTTAATGGCCTTGGTTTCCCCATTTGTAAAATGGAAATAACACCTGCTTTGAAGGGCTGTCACAGGCTGACAGGACGCCATATACACATATAAAATCTGCCAAACTTGTGAGCTCATTAAAGGCTCATTCCCTTCCTTGCTGATTCTTGCAGGCTGCAGGCTGCAGGCCCCAGGCTTTAGGAGTGAGCTGAACAACAAACGTGCCTCAGGCAGAGGTGAGCAGGAGAGTGAGGGCCTGAGGAAGGTCAGGGGGCGAGACTTCCCACCCCTCCCCTGCGCTGCTGGTGGGAAATACTCAGGATCAGTAATAACCCAGACTCAGGGTGAAATTACTCCTCTGTCTTGGTATTCAGGTAGAAAGAGATGGCTCTAGAAAATGTTCATTGGTAAGAATAATGCCTGGCTTTACGTGGTGTCTCACAGTTAACCAGTGATGGTTAACTGGGTTGTCGTGCTCTGATCTAATGCTGAAGGACTGTTACGTTGTTGTCATTTTACCTGGAGGACACTGAGGCTCAGACACATGCGATTGTAGCATGGTTAAGGCTGAGGGCTATGGGTTTGCACTGTCTGGGTTCTCCCACTCACCTAGCTTATTTCATGGCTTTGAATCACTTAGATTTTGCTACCAAAAATAAAATATAAAAAAGTGAAACATAAGGGCTTAAAGCAGTAATTTTTTTAAATGTTAATTTTTGAGAGAGCGACAGAGCATGAGTGGGGGAGGGGGAGAGAGAGAGAGAGAGACACAGAGAGAGAGAGAGAGACAGACAGAATCCAAAGCAGGCTCCAGGCTCCGAGCTGTCAGCACAGAGCCTGACGTGGGGCTCGAACTCATGAACCATGAGATCATGACTTGAGCTGAAGTTGGACGCTTAACCCACTGAGCCACCCAGGCACCCCAGCAGTAATGGTTTTGGCTGACTTTGTAAGTCTATGGGCTGGTGGGGCAGTTCTGATCCGAGGCAGCTCTGCGGCTCTCCTCTGGGCTCTCTCGAGCGCTGTGGGGTGACTTCAGATGGCCTCACTCGCCTGTTTGGTTGTCGGCAGCTGAGTTGGGGTCGCAGGGGCCAGCTCGTCTCTGCTCCACAGGGTCTCTTCCCAGGGGATCCTCAGAGTTCCAGAGAGTGGCAACTGGGCAGGACCCGCCGTGCAAGCGCTTGTCAGGTCACTGCTTGTGGCACGTCTGTCGGGGTCCCCTCGGCCAGGCCGAGTCTCATGACCAGGCGCACAGTCCGTGTCAGAGGGACCTAAGCCCCCGAGGATGCAGACTCAAGGACTGTGAAGAGCAGCCTTCCGCTCGCTGTCTTAGCCTCTGAGTCTTCATCGCGAGGCCCCGCTGGTGGGCGCGTGAAAACGAACCGAGAGGCTGCGTGTGTGGCGCTTCGTACGTTCCAGGCATCTCGTGCCTTCGCCCAGTGCTGAGATTGGTGACGGCATCGTTGCCCTTAGTGCTGCCATTGTTTTTATTCTCAGTGAATAAGGTGTAGATCCCAGATTTGGACCGAGATGTCTGGTTTCACAGGCCCCGCCTGCCGATGAGAAAGGTCAGGTGAGGTGCAGCATGAGGGACCTTCCCCCGCGGAGGGTGTCTCTGGCAGGTTTAGATTTTATCCATCACCCTCTCCCAGTTGTCTTCCTCTCCAGCTATTCTGGGGGAGGCCACACTTACTACACATAGTTAGCTGCTCTCTGAATTTCCTTAACTAAGAAAAAGCCGGATTTGAAGAGCGATACCATTTTTACAAGGCCACGTATTCAAGACATGTGTCTGTTAGACCCCTTTTCTGAGGAGCTTTTCAAAAAGAAGCAGAAGACAAAAAGTAAGAACAAGGAGGGGAGAAAAAATCAGACCCTCTGACTTCTGGAGAATAGCCTGTTGCAGCTGGCCCACGATGTGGAAGCTTCAGGTTGTTTATGCTCACCAAGCCCTCTCAAAGCAGAGACGGGGACCTGCTTTTGAGCAGGCATTTGAGGTGAGGCAGTTGATCAGGAAGAAAGGAAAATTGCTGGGCAGGAGATGAGTGGACTGTCTGGCTTGTAATACATAATTTAAAGCCGAGTGATGAGCCTAGAGGCTTTGCAGAGTCTGTGCTGCTCAAGCCGGGTTTGCGGGCAGTATTTGGAACCACAGCAGAAACCCAGGATGCCTTCCTGAAGTGTCCTTTTTCTAAAAAGCTTGGCCAATAAACAAACAAACAAACAAACAAACAAACACATTTTTACATTGAAAATGTTTTGTGTCTGTGGAAGATTGTGTTGGACAGGTTCCTGCCAAGCCCTCCCAGTGCTGCCCACACTCCTAGGGGTGCAAGCCTGTGTCCATGCATTAGGAGCTCTCTGATGCGCCCCCCTGCTGCATTAGGGGCTCTCTGGTGGACAAATATGAACAGTAGCATTTAGAGAAGCATATGACATGGAAAGAATATAAAATCAGGGTCAAGGAAGTGACTTTAAGTTCTGGTTCCACCATTGACTTGCCAGGTGACCTTGGGACCATCATTTCACCTCTCTGGACCCCAGTAATGTCATCTAGAAAATAAGGAGGTGTGGACTCTGGTAGCTGAGGTTTCTACCAACTCTACAAAAAAATCTGCTTTGGCTCCTTTTGTACTCACCTTAGACCTACTATCTTGAATAGTCTCTTGAAACTTCTGGACCTCGCATGCCACATAGAGCTATATCGTTTACTCATTAAACAGCATCAGACAATAGGAGATTGTGAAGTAAGAGCATATGTTATGATTTGAGTCAAATTTTAACATGACAGAGAGCATGTGAGGTGTTCTGAAGGATGGATTCTGGTCCCAGCCCTGCTGCCTACCATCTGGGTGACCTCAGACAGACTTCTCTGTCCCTCTATCCCTTTCCTCACATGTACAGTACAGATAACAGCATAGCTACCTGACGATGTTCAGGTACCATACAGGGGTGTGTGTGTCTGTCTGTGTGTGTTTCTGTGTGTGTGCATGTCTGTGTGTGTGTGTGCCTGTGTGAAGAGAAGAAGACAGAAAAATTAAAATACACAACTAAAATAGCATATAAATCAGGAAGGCAGTACATGAAATTGGAGTGTATTAAATTCTTTGCATTGTCTGGGAAATACTAAATGTACTACTTTATATTAGATTTCATTAAGACACAGATTCATGAAATGACCTCTAGAGCAATAATTTGAAGAAGAGAAAATAACATAACAACAATCAAATGACCTAAAAATACTTAATCCTAAAGAAGGCAAGAGGGGAGAGAAAACCGAATATAGGAGAGTGCCATATAGAACAGCAAATGGTAAGATGTTATATTTAAACACAAGAATAACACTAAATAGACTCAGTACTCCAATTAAAAGATAAAAGTGGTGGGGCGCCTAGGTGGCTCAGTCGGTTGAGCGTCCGACTTCGGCTCAGGTCATGATCTCGCAGTCTGTGAGTTCAAGCCCGGTGTCAGGCTCTGTGCTGACAGCTTGGAGCCTGGAACCTGCTTCCAATTCAGTGTCTGCCCCTCTCGCTCTGCCCCTCCCCTGCTCATGCTCTGTCTCTCTCTCTCTCTCTCTCTCTCAAAAATAAACATTAAAAAAAATTTTTAAAAAAAGATAAAAATGGTTACACTGGATAAATCAAATACCTGTGTATATGCTGTTTGTATCTTAGATGTAAAGACATAGGAAGATTGAAAATAAAATAATAGAAAAAGCAATCCCAGGCAAACCCAAGCCCGTAAATATGGTTCGGCAGTACTGATAAGAGTCTAAGTAGATCTGAAGGCAACAAAGATTACTAAAGACAACGAGAGAGGTTTCATGATGATGAAGCATTCAGTTTGTCAGGAATATAATAATTCTAAATTTGATATGCACTTAATAAAAAGCATCAAAATGTATAAACTGAAAGTGAGTATAAGCTAAAAGTTAGCCAAACTGAAATGAGAAATACTGTCTCAGCCATGGATAAAACGAGTGGACAGAAACATCAGTAGTAGCTAGAATGTTTGAATGACACAGTTAACAAATATGAGCTAATTAACATATTAACATTAAACTTTAGAACTGTTAAACACACGTTTCTTTTTAGCTTTCATGGGCCATTTACAAAAATCAACCATATGATGAGCCATAAAGCAAGTCTCAACACATTTAAAAGGATTAATATTAGACTATGTTCTCTGACCACAACAGAATTAAGTTAGAAGCTAATTACAAAAGTATAAGTAGAAAATATTCACAGGTTTGGAAACTAAGATATAAGTGACATACACTCCAAGTAATGAATGTGTATTTCTGAGTAACCAGAGGGACAAAAAGAAATCACAATGCAAATTTTAAAATAGTTTGGATTAAATGATAATGAAAATACTACACAAGACATCTCAAAATTTGTGGACTATAGCTACAGCCATACTTCGAATAAAATTTATAACCTCAAATGCAAAAAGCTAAAAATCAGTAATCTAAATTTCCATCTCAAGAAGTTGGAAAGGGAATTTTCATTGGAGTGCATCAGCAAGATCAAAGTGAGTTCTATAAAAGATTAATAACTTTGCTAAACCCTTGTGAGACTATTTATAAAAAGAGCAGGAATTAATAACTAATATTAGGGTTTAAATGGTCAGCTCCTGAAGCATTAGAGAGATAAGAATATATTGTGATGTGATATATTTGAAAACTTAAAGTGTACAAATGCCTAGAAAGAGAAATCTTAACCAATAGTGATGTAAGAAGAATTAGAGTATCTGAATAGTCCTATTCTATTAAATAAGTTGAACATATAATTAAAAACCTCCCAACAAAGGTGATTCAAAGCTTCCTTAAGAGAGAACAACACCAATTCTGTATAAACATTTCCAGGGGGGATATTTCCCAGCTCATTTGATAAGATGAGTGTATCCTGGATAGCATATCCTTATAAGAACTCTACAGGGAAAAAATTACAGGCCAATATCATTAAGGAACATAGATATAAAAATCCTAAGCAAAGACTTAGCGAACAATTTCAACGATAAACAACATAAAACATAAAAAGATAATAGGTCAAGACCTAGCTGAGTTACGCCAGCAGTGGAAGATTGGATTAACATTTGAGAATCAGTCAGGGTGATTCATCATATTTACAGAATACATTTGAAGACAAAATTATATGATGATTTTGACATATGCAGAAAAAACAGTTGATAATGTTCAGTATCCACTTACGGTAAAAAAAAAAAAAATGTAAAAACAACTCTAACCAACGAGGAATAGAAGAAAATTTCCTTATACTAATGAAGGCTGTCTACCCAGACCTACAGCAGTCATCATACTCAGTACTAAGATGTTGATAGGTTTTTCTCTGAGCTCAGGAGCAACACAAAATACATGCTGTCACCACTCTGAGTCAACATAGTACGAGAGGTCCTAGGTAATGCCACGAGGCAAATAAAATTTTTTTTAACACAAGGCATAAAGATTGGAAAAGATGAACTAAAACTGTCATCTGTCGCAGATGTCATGAATGCATAAAGCATCTAAATCTATAAATAAACTTTAGAATGAGTGAGTGGATTTGGCTACCAGGGTCTCTGGATAAAAAGTCATCATACTTGTGTACTTGTAACACTAAATGCAATTTTATTTCTATACATAAGGTCGAGACACTAAAAGCAATTGTATTCTTATGTAGAAAATGAAATTTATAAACTATACCATTTAAAAGGCTGTAAAAACCATCAAATACCCACGAATAAGTCTAGTGGGAAATGTGCAATTTCTAATCTCCTTATTATCTACACAAAAATCTATAAAATATTATGGAAAGAAATTAGACACATACATGGGGGGTATTCCATATTCACAAGTTGGAAGACAACATTATAATGATGTTCCCTCTATGCTGATCTATAGATTCGATATAAACCCAAGCAAATCCAAGCAGGTTTTGTAAAATGGAAATTTCAGACTGCTTCTAAAATGTACATGGGAATACAAAGTGCTGAGAATTCACAAGATTATCTTCCAGAAAAAGAAAAATGGGAGAACTTAATCTGTGGGGCATCAACGGTTAGAAAGTTACAGTGGTTCGGACAGTGCAGATTGGTGCAAAGAGAGAGAAATACATCAGTGGACTAGAAATGAGACTTCTGAAGCTGAGCCATACATATATGGACACTTATCTATGGTGAAGGTGTAGCTGGAGAGCTGAAGGGAAGAGCGTCTTTTCAATAAATGATGTCGGGTCAGTTGGGGTCACCAGTGGTTGGGAATTGCAGCCCCTGGCAGGCTGGTACTCAGTTGTGATTGTGCTATATGGGAACAGGACCCAGTGGTAGTCTGATGGGGACTGCAGACTCCAAGAAGGGAGCAGATGTTAATATGCACCTGTGTTTTTATGCTTGGAATGTTTTATGTGAAATTTATTTTAAATGGAATGTTTCTATGTATTGCATCTTTCCGGAAACATGAGTTCCTGGGGTAACCGGGAAGGAAAGTAATAATCCCAGCAACCGTGAAAGAACCCCTTTTTGCTTATGTCTATGGTCAGGAAATTTCTACAGGTATAACTTAAGTTATTATTGGTACATCGTAGCTGTTTTTGCAGAACAGAGGCTTATGGGTCAAGAGTTGTTATCTGTATTTTTCTGCTGCTGCTTCTCTCTGGGGAGTTGTCTTAGGGATAAAGTCCAGATTGCGCCATCCAAGGTGTCAAATAACTGCATTTGTATTGACACCTGACATTTTAATGCCATTACAAATGAAACCTGAACGCTTCTTGACTTCATACGCACAATCAATCCCAGGTAGATTATAGCTCTAAAGATGAGAGGTAAAACCATAAATATCCTAGAAGGTAACATACCATATAATATTTTCATCATCTTAGGACACAGAAAGATTTCTTAAACAGGACAGAACAGCACTAGTTTAAAGTAAAAGAATTGATAAATTGAACTACATTAAAATTAAAGACTTCTTTCTATTCATACAAAAAAATCACCATTAATGAAGGGACAAACCACAGAGAGCAGGAAAATATTCGCAATGAATGAAATTGACAAAGGGCTCATACACAGAATACATTAAGAACTCTTACAAATCAATAATAAAAAGACAGAACATCTCTTACAAAAATGGCTAAGAGACAAAATAGGCATTTTCACAAGTTACATTAGTATTCCTCAAAAAGTTAAAAACAGAACTAATCTATGACCCAGTAATCACACTACTTACCCCAAAAATACAAAAACCCTAATTCAAAGGGATACATGCACCCCATGTTTATAGCAGCATTATTTACAGTGGCCAAACTATGGAAGCAGCCCAGAGTGTCTGTCGATAGATGATGGGGTAAAAAAGATGTGAGATGTCATGGAATATTACTCAGCCGTCAAAAAGAATGAAGTCTTGTCATTTGCAACAACGTCGATGGAGCTAGAGACTACTATTCTAAGTGAGATAAGTCAGAGAAAGACAAATACCATGTGATTTCACTCGTATGTGGAATTTGAGAAACAGTAAACAAGCAAAAGAAAAGAGAGAGACGAACCAAGAAACAGACTCTTACCTACATAGAGAACAAACTGATGTCACCAGAGGGGAGGGGGGTGGGGGGATGGGTGAAATAGGTGATGGGGACTAAGGAGGGCACTTGTGATGAGCACTGGGTGATGTGTGGAAGTGTCGAATCACTAGATTGTACATCTGAAACCCATAGAACACTGTGTGTTAACTACACTGGAAATTAAAATAAATAAAATAAATCTCACTCGTAATTAAGGAAATGCACATTAAAACCACAATTGCTAAAAATTAAAAAGACCAGTAATGCCAAATATTGGCAAAAATGTGGAGCAAAGTATTTCATACGTCTCTTATAAAGGTGTAAATTGGTGTGATAATTTGGGGAAACTGGATTTATCTACCAAAAGTGAACATACATATCTTACGGTTGCCGTATATATATATTTCCATACATGTGCATCTACACACTTGTGTAAGCATGTTTATGGGGCACTGTTAGTGTTAATCCCAAACTGGAGAGCGCTGAAGTGTCCCTCAATGGGAAGGTGGATGCATTGTGATACTCTCACACGTTGGAATATGACACAGCAATAAAAACAAACAGATTACAGCTGTGTGCTACAGCACAGATGCATTTCACGTCTGTGAGAAACACAAAAGAGATGAAATACCAGAGAAATACATCCCCTTCCCCTGTGATTCTGTGTACATCCATCTTTGGTGACAGCATCAGGCTGGTGGTGACCTTGGGGGAAAAGGGAGAGGATGGTGGTCCTGAGGAAGCACAGGGTGCGGCTTCCGGGGGGCTGGTATTGTAGGTTGATTCGTGTGTGTGTGTGTGTGTGTGTGTGTGTGTGTGTGTAGGTTGATTCTTGACCTGGGTGGGAGTTGCACAGGCGTGCGCATTTTGTGATGATTCATCAGACTACATGCGTATTATCTGCGCGATTTAAAAATATATGTCATAATTTGGGGCGCCTGGGTGGCTCAGTCGGTTGAGTGTCCGACTTCGGCTCGGGTCATGATCTCGCGGTTTGTGAGTTCAAGCCCCGCATCGGGCTCTGGGCTGACAGCTTGGAGCCCGGATCCTGCTTCGAGTTCTGTGTCTCCCTCTCTCTCTCTGCCCCTCCCACCCCTGCTCACACTCTGCTTTCTCTCTCTCTCAAAAATAAATAAACATTGAAAAAACTTTTTAAAAAGTATATGTCATAATTTGATTTTCAAAAGTCAAGACTTACTACATTCAGTAAATACTTTGGACTGGACTCAACTTTTTCTTTACCCCAGTAGGAAAACGTACATTTCCAGGTGTCCCTAGAGTATTTCTTTCAGCATCTCTGATTTCCCTAGAAAATGTTTTCCGAGGTCCCTTCTGCTTTTTGACGGCTAAGAGCTGACAATCCAATTGGACTCTGAGAGGAATCGGAGAGCTAAGCTCGCCTGTGTGAGGGCGTGTGCCCTGACTGCTCCTTGCACACCATCGGACCGTGCACCCTGAGGAAGGGGAAGGCCTTCTGGAAGGTGTAGCAGGCTGGGTACATTGGGACTGTTGTGATGTTTTAGATACGAGACATGCTGCCCTCTGCTCACTTCTCGGAGTCTCTGCTCGCTGTCTGACTGCCCACCGGGGGGCCTGCTCCCATAGACCACAGTTGTAACCAGGGACCAGCCAGCCAGGGTCCGCTACTCCAGATCGCTGGTATCTGCTGACCCTGGCCTTTCTGAGCCAGGATTAAACAAGTAACAGTAGAGCAGTAGTGGGCGGGAACCCATTCAGTACCTGGTTTGTTTCTTTTTTATTTATTTATTTTGAGAGAGAGAGTAGGGGAGGGGCAGAGAGAGAGAGACTGAGACAGAGGCAGAGAGACAGGCAGAGACAGAGAGAGAATCCCAAGCAGGCTCTGCACCATCAGCGCAGAGCCCGACGCGGGGTTTGAACCTACATAGCACAAGATCGTGACCTGAGCCGAAATCAAGAGTCTGACCTTAACCGACTGAGCCACCCAGGCCCCCATAATACACGTTAATCAAGCCCCTATCTGTCCCAGGGCTGGTGCTGCAGGTGCCGTGCTCTCAGGGAGCTTCACTGTGGCTGCGGGTGAGGAAACAGACGGTCGAGTAAATACCAAACAAGAAACATGCAGAAAGCACTAAGCACTCGGGGGAGCCAGGACTGGATGCAGAGACAAAGAGCTGGGGAAGGGGCCAGTTCCAGCAGGTGGCCAGGGAAGGCCTCAGTGAGGAGGTGTGCTAGTCTCCCGGGGGCGGGCCTCAAACAATAGAGATCATGCTATTAAAGTTCAGAGGCCAGAAGCCCAACATCAAGGTGCGGGCAGGCTTTGTTCCTTCCCGAGGCTCTGAGGGTGAATCTGTTCTGTGCTCTGCACCCCTTGGCCTTCCCTGACTAGCGTCTCTCTTGTCCCTGTCCCCATCTTCACATGGCCTCCTTCTCGGTATCTTCACATGACCTCTTATAAGGATGCCAGTGATTGAATTTAGGACCCACCCTTATCCGGTATGACCTCCTCTTAACTTGAGTACATCTGCAAACAACTTCCAAATGAGGTCACTTTGCTGGGGGCTTGGTAAGACAGGAAGCACAGGCGGGGGTCAGCTTATGGGGCTGTGACAACCAAGGTTCCAGATAAACAGAGCAGCAAAGGCCAATATCCTACAGTCAGTATGCGCCTGGGGTTCAGCGAACCCCAAGGCTGGGGGCCCCTGGGGAGGAAGAGTGGCAAGAGATGGGGGTCGTGGGTCGAGAGAGGCCGCTCAGGGGTGTGGGATGCCTGGTGCAGCACTACGGGCCTCGGATGACCTACCCCCTGGTTTGCCTGGGTCGCAGGACTTCCAGTGCTAAAACCGGGACAGTCCCCCAGCCAACTGGCATGTGGTGGCTTTCATGTAGACTGCCTCCTCATTCGGCCCCGGTTTAGCCACCAGCATCGCATTTTGCCATGTCATTTCACAGCTGGGAGAGGAGAACGGCCACCACTTATCGACAGCTTACTGTATGCAGGCACCTGCAAAGCATTTCACATACATCTCACCTGTGCACAGCACCTGTGTGAAGGGGGTATAATTACTGTCCCAGCTGTGGCTCCGTGCCCTTCACCGCCACCTCGCCGCCTCTTTCCCACCAGCTTTATCATTTCCTCATTCATTTTTTGAGAGGTGATTAGCCCCAGTGGGGAGGAGGAGCTTCGGGGAAAGGAAACTGACAGTTTTTTAAGTGCCTGTCAAGTGACCACACGTGAGGCAGAAGCCTTATGTGTGATAATTTCATTGCCACTGCAACAGAAATAGACAGCAATTATTACCCTAATTTTATAGATCAGGAAGCCTAGGCTAGGAGAAGCTAATTGACTTGATCAAGGTCACCTGGCGAGGAAGCCGGGGCTCTGGGACTTGAGTCCTTGTACGTGTCTCCCCCTGTGGTGCTCCCCACCCCAGGCAGCAAGGTGCCAAGCTGGTCCCCGGCCAGCCAGTGCTTCCACGAGGCCAGCTGTTTTCAGCGTGTGTATTTTGGATAAAAATTCAAACAGCATCTGGCTTATGTTGTGACTTTGCAGATAATTCCCATCTCTTTGTACCTTAAGCATGTTTGCCTTTCTGGTGAGGCAGGAAAAGTTGTTCTGGGCTGAGATGCAGTGAAAGAGATCCTCAGCTTATAAATTGGGTCACATAGTCCCTCTCCTAATTTTTTTTTTTAATGTTTTTTCTTTTTTAATTTATTTTGAAAGAGACAGAGAGAGAGCAGGTGAGGACCAGAGAGAGAGACAGAGAATTCCAAGCAGGCTCCACGCTTATCACGGAGCCCGATGCGGGGCTCGATCTCACAACTGCAAGATCATGACCTGAGCTGAAATCAAGAGCCAGACACTTAACTGACTGAGCCACCCAGGCGCCCCGAATTTTTTTTTTTTTAAAGGAAGGGTCTCTCTGACGGCTAGCGACTGGGGCGAATTCAGCGTAACTTGAAGCATGTTGATTGGTACCTAGAGTGTTTCGGGAGGTGCGAGAGGCATGGGGAGGCCAGGGCAGGAAAGAAATGTTTGATGCCCTCACAGTGTGGTGAAAAGTCAGGCAATAAGAATGAGTGTTGTCGGCACTGATTTGTAGAGCACTGCACAGTGAGCAGACGCCAACTCTCCCAGCCGCCCTGTGCAGTTAGGCTCAGTTCTTAGCCCATTTGCAGAGAGGGAAGCCGAGGCCTAGAGATGCTAACTCCCCCAGCCAAGGCCTCATGGCCCGTAAGTTACAGGGATTCTCCCCCGGAGGCAGTGTGGCTCTGGGTGTGCCGTCTGTGCTCCAGACGAGCCGTGAGTCAGCCTGCGATAAGGTCTATAGACCTTTGTGGGCCTGTAAAGGGATTTGAGAATAGCCTTGCCCAGGTACAGGTGGAAAACTGGGCTTCTTGAAACTGACAAGCACTCTATAAAATGTTGTAAAATGGGTATAATAGTATCTACCCTACCTGAGTCCCGTGACTTACATAAAGAGACACGGTCAGCTAGTGGGAGAAGCTCAAGTTCTAGAATCGGAGACCTGACTTGTTGGGCAAAATAATCTCTTCGGGCCTCTCTGGCCATCACTTGGTGATTTGGGAAAGTTACTCCATTTGTGCCTCAGTTTCCTCATATTTAGAATAAGGATAACGGTAGTACATTTACTTCAGTGGGTTACTATAAAAATAGGTAAGTTAATAAATGTAGAGATAAGAAGGATCCCGCTCCTTGGTAAGCACTAGGCGTGTTGGCTGCTAAACACCACCAGTACCGTCTGCTACCACTACCTCCGCTCTCATTGCCACTCTCGCCACCACTGTCACCACCTCCTCCATCGGCATTATCACCACCACCACCACCACCACCTCTACCATCGTTACCACCATGACCACCACCTCTTCCACCACTGCCATCACCTTCTCCATCATCACCACCTCTTTTGCCACTACTGCCATCACCACCACCACCACCACCACCGCCTCTTCCACCGGCACCATCATCTTCTCCACCATCACCACCTCTTCCACTACTACCACCGTCACCATCATCACCACCACCATCACCACCACTGCCATCATCACCACCATCATCATCATCATCACTACCACCACCTTCACTATCACCACGACCACCATCACCACCACCACCACCACCAACACCATCATCATCGTCGTCATCACCACCACCACCACCTTCACTATCACCACCACCGCCATCACCACCACCTCTACCATCATTACCACCTCGCCACCATCACTACCTTCTCCACCACCTCTTCCACCACCACCACCACCATGACCGCTACCACCTCCATCACCATCATCACCACCTCTTCCGCCACTTCTGCCTCTTCCACCACTATCACCACCATCACCACCGCCATCACCATCACCACCACCATCACCACCACGATCGCTGCTACCACTTCCGTCACTACCACCACCACCCCATCATCACCCTCATCATTATCACCACCCCCATCACCACCTTCACTATCACCACCACCGCCGCCACCACCTCTACCATCGTTACCACCATGACCACCACCTCTTCCACCACCGCCATCACCATCACCACCACCACCGCCTCTTCTACCGGCACCATCATCTTCTCCACCATCACCACCTCTTCCACTACTACCACCGTCACCATCACCACCATCACCATCACCGTCATCATCACCATCTCCACCACCGCCATCATCACCACCATCATCATCATCATCACTACCACCACCTTCACTATCACCACGACCCCCGTCACCACCACCACCACCACCACCATCATCATCGTCGTCATCACCACCACCACCACCTTCACTATCACCACCACCGCCATCACCACCACCTCGCCACCATCACTACCTTCTCCACCACCTCTTCCACCACCACCACCACCATGACCACTACCACCTCCATCACCATCATCACCACCTCTTCCGCCACTTCTGCCTCTTCCACCACTATTGCCACCATCACCACCGCCATCACCATCACCACCACCACCACCATCACCACCACGATCGCCGCTACCACTTCCGTCACTACCACCACCACCCCATCATCACCCTCATCATCATCACCACCACCACCACCACCGCCATTGTCACCATCTCCACCACCGCCATCATCACCATCATCATCATCATCACTACCACCACCTTCACTATCACCACCACTGCCATCACCACCACCTCTACCATCATTACCACCTTGCCACCATCACTACCTTCTCCACCACCTCTTCCACCACCACCACCACCATGACCGCTACCACCTCCATCACCATCATCACCACCTCTTCCGCCACTTCTGCCTCTTCCACCACTATCGCCACCATCACCACTGCCATCACCACCACCACCATCGCCACCACGATCGCCGCTACCACTTCCGTCACTACCACCACCACGCCATCATCACCCTCATCATCATCACCACCCCCACCACCACCTTCACTATCACCACCACCACCGCCACCATCATCATCTGTTTTCCCTTCTACAAAATCTGCCTCTCAGCCATGCCTTCTGGATTAAATGATACAGGGCATGTCAAAGCATTAGCGATTTGTGCAGAAAGCTTGGGGTAGTGTTGTGGCTGCAGCACTGTTCTTGTCAGGGCACGGCAGAGGGGGCGCCCTGACCCATGTCCCTCGAGGGAGACGGCCCTCTCGCTGACCGGGGTGCTCCTCCCTCAGAGAAGACAGACCTCTCACAGCCGCCGTTGTTCCTTCACAGGCATCGCCCTCAGCGCGCTCCCCATGTACCTGAACGAGATCTCGCCCAAGGCGATCCGTGGCTCTCTGGGGCAGGTGACCGCCATCTTCATCTGTGTTGGCGTGTTCGTGGGGCAGCTGCTGGGCCTGCCTGAGCTGCTGGGAAAGGTAAGTGCGGCTCGCCGGCCAGCCATGTCTATTGTCATTTGATGCCACCCTCCCAGCTCCCACATCCCTTCCGGGACCAGGGGTGGTTGGAGGTGAGCCCTTCCTCCAAAGGCTTGTCCGTGGTGTTCCTGAGCATGCGGGCCTCTCACTCACCACTGGAGGGCAGTTATCGAGTTCCTTCGACTGCGTTTGATTTTTTGTTTTTTTCCAGAACATAAAGAATACATAACAAATGCAAACCTTAACAGAATGTTCAGATCCACCCACCCGATAACTGTTGTCAGCAGCTAATTTGTATTCATTTAGGTGTTTTTCTTTGCTTCTACAAACTCATATAAACATATAGTTGTTGTTGTTTTTGTTTTAATGGAACCATGCCACACGCATTGTTCTGCAACTTGGCTGTTTTCACTTACTGTATTTGGGGCATCTTTCCAAGATGTTTTGCTCTGCTCTACCTCACTCTGTCTTTCCTACATAAACATGTAGTTGCACAGTCTTCTGTTTTGGGAAGCAGGAGGGCCTGACTTTGAATCCCAGTTCAACAGCTGACTTGCCTTCTGGCCTTGGCAGGAAGGAAAGCCTCGCCCGGGTGGGGGGGGGGGGAGGGAGGGTGATGAGGGAGGGGAGGACCTACAGAGACCAGAGAGAGGCCTGGAGGCTGTGGCTCTCTCTCCGGGTAGAGGGGAAGGGGATGACTTGCTGTCGGAGCGTCCCGCCGGGATGAGGGGGGAGAGCGTGGCCTCCCCGCAGACAGCGGAAGGTTGGGGGGTGGGTCGGGAGGAGGTGAATCTCGGGGTGATGGGGGTGGTGCCTGCCGCCTGCCACGTCTGGCGCTTGAGCGGAGCACAGCTGACCAGCCCCGTGAGCGGCGCCCCTGCTCCAGCGATAGGAGTGCTCATGATAATGCGCACGTCTCGCGCGCTCGTTGTTTGTGCCGTCCCGAGCCTCACGGCTGCTCTGTGGGCGGCTCCCCTCTGCAGCCGTGGACGTGGAAGCAGAGAGAGGTGAGGTCAGACCTGACTCGTGGCTGAAACCGGAACCTGGGTCTGTCTGCTTCCAGACCCATGTATGGGGCGTGTCTCACACAGCTAAGAAGGGACACGCTGGGTCCCCTGGGAGCGGGAGCAAGATCCCGACACTGATTCTCACGTGCGCGTTCTTTCCGTGCATCAAGCAGTTCTCTGACACCAGCCGGGTGTCCTGTGAATCCACGCAATTCTGACACCATCTACCTGGACGCAGTGTCAGACCCCACAGGGTAAGGGCTCAGTCCTACGAGGCTGTCCCCACTTCAGAAGCCAGTTGCAACTCTAGGTTGTCCCCTGTGCTTCCGACCGACTGGCCATGAATCAGTGGTTCCTACGACCTTCTCCTTGAGTTGGGTTAATTTGCTAGAACAGCTCACAGAACACAGGGACCCATCGACCCACGAGATGACGGGTTTCTCACAAAAGGGTACAACTCAGAACAGCCAGAGAAAGGAGACACGCAGGGGAAGGCAGACGGAGGGGATGGAGTTTCCCTCCCCACTCTGGGACGTCACTCTCCCAGAATCTGTGTTCGCCCACCTGAAGCTCTTGGAACCCCATCCTTTGGGGGGTTTGTGGAGGCTTCCTTACAAAGGAATGATTGATTAGATCATTGGCCATTGGCGACTGAACTCAGTCCCTGTCCCGTCCCCTCCCTGGAAGTTCCGGGTCACTTGGTTTTCTCCATGGTTACCCAGCCCCCTTCCTTGGGTGCCTTCCAAAGTCACTTCGTTAACATAAATGCGGGTGTGGCTTAAAGAGGTTTGTTATGATTATTGAGACACCTTTATTACTCTCATCTCTTAGGAAATCCTAAGGGTTTTGGGAGCTCTGTGCTAGAAGTGGGCAGGAGACCAAATATATGTTTCTTTTTATAAATCACAATAAGACAGTAAGAGCTTAGACTGGGAGAATACCAGCCCCTTTATGCCTTACCCTTAAGAAGCCGAGGGCCAGCCCCTGCCTCATTCAGGGAAGGTTTTATAAGCTGAGGATTATGATAAGATTATGGGAGCTGGATGGCATTTATCCCTTAAAAATGTTTTTGGGGGCACCTGTGTAGCTCAGTTGGTTAAGCATCTGACTTCAGCTCAGGTCATGAGCTCGCAGTTCACGAGTCCGAGCCCTGCGTCAGGCTCTGTGCCGACAGCTCAGAGCCTGGAGCCTGCTTCGGATTCTGTGTCTTTCTCTCTGCCTGTCCCCTGCTCGTGCTCTGTCTCTCTCTCTCAAAAATAAATAAAAACATTAAAAAAATGTTTTTGAATGTTTGCTAACACTTTTTATTGTGGTAAAATATACATAAGGTTGACCATTTGCAGCATTTTGACGTCTACATTTCCATAGCATCATACGTGACTTTTTATACTTCACCTGATGGAGGTCACTTCCGAAGAATCTACTTCCGATCTTTTATTATCAACCCTTTGGGGTTATTATGGCCACGATTTTTTTCTCTTTTGCAAAAACAGAAATAACGCACGCTTAATATTTGTGGTTGCCACACGCATGGTGATTTCTAGAATTAGTGCAAGCAGGTGGGAAACAATCTACTTACCAAAGTGAGATCCCACATTAGAGAGGCTCTTTTGCTTTTTGTTTTCAAAATATTTTAAAATTCTGAAAGTCACCGTTATGTGTGTGGCAAAAATAAAAATATTATAACAATCACAGCCTCTGTTCTTACATGTAAAAATGTATTTATTTTTTAATGTTTATTTATTTTTGAGACAGAGAGAGACAGAACATGAGTGAGCGAGGGGCAGAGAGAGAGGGAGACACAGGCAGCAGGCTCCAGGCTCTGAGCTGTCAGCACAGAGCCCGACACAGGGCTTGAACTCGTGAGCCGTGAGATCATGACCTGAGCCAAAGTCAGACACTCAACCGACTGAGCCACCCAGGTGCCCCATAAAAACATATTTTAAAGTCAACAGAGAGACCTGTTGTCCTCCCAGAGTGAAAAAGTAAATAAGCATCTGCTTCAGTAGAGGTTAAGTTTTTCTCTTTCAGGGGGAATTCCAATTCCTTATTGGACTCCTCTCTTGTAAATCAGTGTCCGGTCCTTTCTGCCACCAGGCTGGGGTCCTGTCTCAGCTCAGGTTGCTGTCAAATACCAGAGGTTGGGCAGCTTGAGAGCAAGAGAACTCTTCTGCATGTCGCTGTCCAGTTCTCCCAGCACCATTTGCTAAAGAGACTGTCTTTTTTCCTTTGGATGCTCTTTCCTGCTTTGTCAAAAATTAGTGGGCCGTGCGTTTGTGGGTCCAATTCTGGGTTCTCTATTCCATTCCATTGGTCTACGTGTCTGTTTTTGTGCCAATACCATGCTGTCTTGATGATTACAGCTCTGTAGTACAGGCTAAAGTCTGGGATTGTGATGCCTCCCGCTTTGGTTTTTTCTTCAATATTACTTTGGCTATTTGGGGTCTTTTGTGGTTCCATAAAAATTTTAGGATTGTTTGTTCTAGCTTTGAGAAGAATGGCGGTGCAATTTTGATTGGGTTTGCGTTGAATGTGTAGATTGCTTTGGGTGGTATTGACATTTTAACAATATTTGTTCTTCCAATCCATGAGCATGGAATGTTTTTTCCATTTCTTTGTGTCTTCTTCAGTTTCCTTCATAAGCTTTCTACAGTTTTCAGTGTACAGATCTTTTACATCTTTGGTTAGGTTTATTCCTAGGTATTCTATGGTTCTTGGTGCAACTGTAAATGGGATCAGTTTCTTTATTTGTCTTTCTGTTGCTTCATTATTGGTGTATAAAAATGCAGCTGATTTCTGTGCATTGATTTTGTACCCTGCGACTTTGCTGAATTCATGTATCAGTTCTAGGAGTCTTTTGGTGGAATCTTTCAGGTTTTCCAAGTAGAATATCATGTTGTCTGTGAAAAGTGAAAGATTGATTTCTTCTTTGCCAGTTTTGATGCCTTTTATTTCATTTTGTTGTCTGATTGCTGATGCTAGGACTTCCAACACTGTTAACTAGACCACTTTCTTAAACTGTACACAAAAATAAACTCAAAACGTATGAAAGACCTAAATGTGAGACAGAAAACCATCAAAAACCTAGAGGAGAAAGCAGGCAACAACCTCTTTGACCTCAGCCACAGCAATTTCTTACTCATCACATCTCCAAAGGCAAGGAAATTAAAACCAAAAATGAGCTTTTGGGACCTCATCAAGATAAAAAGCTTCTGCACTGCAAAGGAAGCAATCAGTAAAACCAAAAGGCAACCAATGGAATGGGAGAAGATATTTGCAAATGACATATCAGATAAAGGACTAGTATTCAAAATCTATAAAGAACTTACCAAACTCCATACCCGAAAAACAATCCAGTGAAGAAATGGGCAGAAAACATGAATAGACACTTCTCTAAAGAAGACATCCAGATGGCCAACAGACACATGAGAAAATGCTCAACGTCACTCATCATCAGGTAAATGCAAATCAAAGCCACCCTGAGATACCACCTCACACCGGTCAGAGTGGCTAAAATGAAAAAATCAGGAAACTGTAGATGCTGGCGAGGATGTGGAGAAACGGGAACCCTCTTGCACTGTTGGGAATGCAAACTGGTGCAGCCGCTCTGGAAAACAGTGTGGAGGTTCCTCAAAAAATTAAAAATAGATCTACCCTAATGACCCAGCAATAGCACCACTAGGTATTTACCCAAGGGATACAGGAGTGCTGATGCATAGGGGCACTTGGACCCCAGTGTTTATAGCAGTGCTTTCAACAATAGCCAAATTATGGAAAGAGCCTAAGTATCCATCAACTGACGAATGGATAAAGATGTAGTTTATATGTATACAATGGAATACTACTTGGCAATGAGAAGGAATGAAATCATGCCATTTGCAGCAACATGGATGGTACTGGAAGGTATTATGCTAAGTGAAATAAGTCAGTCAGAGAAAGACAGATATCACATGTCTTCACTCATATGTGGAACTTGAGAAACTTACCAGAAGACCATGGGAGAAGGGAAGGGGGAAAAATAGTTATAAACAGAGAGGGAGGGAGGCAAAACACATGAGACTCTTAAATACAGAGAACAAACTGAGGGTTGGGGGGGAGCAGGGCAGAGGGGAAAATGGGTGATGGGCATTGAGGAGGACACTTGTTGGGATGAGCACTGGGTGTTGTATGTAAGCCAATTTGACAATAAATTATATTAAAAAAAAAAAAGAACGAAAGAACTTAGTCCTTGCAGTTCTGGAGGCAGGAAGCCTGGGATCAGGATGTCAGCGCGAGCAGGTTCTGGTGAGGGCCCACTTCCTGCCTCGTGGACGGCCGCCTTCTCTCTGTGTCGTCAAATGGGGAGACAGATCCTCTTTCTCATACAGGGCTCCACCCTCATGACCTGATCACCTCCCAGAGGCTCCATTCCTAACATCATTGCCTCGAGGTGAAGTTTCAACATGTGATTTTTTGGGGGACACCAACATTCCATCCATAGCAGGCCCTTTGGTCTTTCGTGAACCTCTGTCTTCTCCTGTCATTTGCTCACTCCTTTACCCGTCCAGCACGCTCTGGAACACTGAGCTGGATGCTGGAGCTGCAGCTTTGGGCACGTCCACAAGCTGGGTATATTCTGCACCTTTATGATGACCACGGTCCGCATGGACTGTGTGACCCTGGGAAGGTCACCCACCTCCACGAGCCAGGGGCCCCCTTGGTGGCAGGCATGCTTGCAGGTCCTCGAGCTCCACTCCAGCACGCCTTCCTCTGGGGAGCTCCTCTGACAAACAGTGACACTGTGCAGCACGTCCCCAGAACAGACACCCTGCGCACGTCCCCGTCCCATGCTTTATTTCTGTTGGCTTCGGCTTCTTTTCCCTCCAGTAGATCCTGTCTTGCAGACGTGTGCGTGCACAAAATCCAGAGGTTTGCAAGTTTATTCACTCATCCAGAAAGTGTTTTAGACAGCTGTTCTGTGCCACGTGTTGGACTGGTTCCTGGTAGCCGTGTACAGAGGTCAGACTAGTCCTTGCCCTTGGGGAGTTCACAGGAAAGACAGGTAACCGAAGATGACCAGCACGATGGGGGAAAGGTAGGACACTATCCTAGAGCGGGTGCCAGGAATGGTTGGTTGTCCTGTGAGAAGTGACATTTAAACTCATGCCTTGAGGGTTGGTAGGATTTACCAAGGCCAGGAGGGTGGGGGCAGACAGAGGCGAGTGTTTCAGGCAGAGGACACAGTATGAGTGAAGGCCCTGTCATTTGTCTAGAGGCAAAACCCCAGGGGCACTAGGGCACTGAGAGGGAGAGGGGTGGCGGCATGGAAAGGCAAGCGGGGGCCACACACTGTGAGTACAGTGAAGGGCAGGCAAGATGAGGGGCTTCAGTGGCCCTGTGATGGCTGGGGGGACATGCCTTGTTCAGTGAGAGCAGCTGCTACTGTTTCTGTGACAGATACTGGGCTGCAGGCGATCAGTTTTCTGATTTTCAAGAGAAGTTAGAATCCAGATCTTCATGTCAAATTTCTTGATTTTTTAAAAAAAAGTTTTACTTATTTATTTTGAGAGAGAGAGAGCAGGGGAGGGGCACAGAGAGAGGGAGAGAGAGAGAATCCCAAGCAGTTTTTGCACTGCCAGTGCAGAGCCAGATGTGGGGCTCAATCTCACGAACTGTCGTATCATAGCCTGAGCAGAAAGCAAGAGTTGTATGCTTAATGGACTGAGCCACCCAGGTACCCCTACTTCTTGATTTTTAAATATTGGAAACCAGTTGACCTTGAAAAAAACCCTCCCATTTGTGGTCTGGATCCTGCCTCGTGGGCCACTTTTCACACACCTTGATGAGGAGCGTGGGCACCTGTGGAGGCTTCTCTTCATTCGGGAGCACTGAGCCATCATCCACCAGTGGCAGTAGGACAAGATGTACACTTAAAAGAAAGACTTGGGCTGCCACGTGGAGAGCATATTGGATCCCAGCCAAACCCGGAGAGACTGCGCTGGTCCGGTGGGGAGACAGGAGCTTGGTTTCGAGTAGTGGCGGGGGACAAGTGGACACGCTCGATGGGGAATGGCGGCGTGCCTTGTTAGAGGTGGGAGGAGTCAGGATATCTCCTGGTGTGTGGCAGGTCAGCCGGGTAAGGTGGGGCACCAGATGCTGAGATAGGGAGCCCCGGAGGAGAAGCAGCTTCACAGATGGCAGCTTCAAAGATGACAAGGTCACTGAAAGGAACCGTCCAAATCACAGAGCAACTTGAAGGTGGAGCTGACTTGAGGCCCCGGGTACCTGGATTCCCAGGCAGCTGCTCCCTCAGCAACAGGTGCGCAGGCCCGCCTTCTGGCCCCGAGCCAGCTGAGCAGGTGTGCCATTGGTGCCCAGGGACTGTCTTTTCCCATCAGATTGGATTTTTCCAGCATCTTGGACCTGGCCACAGGCTGTTAACTCGGTGAATGCCTTATTTTCAAATCCATGCTCCAGGAAGATGGATATTGGGCTTCTGGTACAGGAAGGAATGTCAGATCAGAACTTTTCATTCATCTCAGTGGGGATTGGTGGTATTCTGGCTACCTGAGACGCACAGTTATTTCACTGAGTGTCAGAATCTCATTTTCTCTATGTTCATCCTGTTTCTCAGTTACCTTCAAAGACAGGGACAACTCAGCTTGTGAAAAGGAAAAAAAAAGTAAGAGGAGAAGGACTGCATTTACATGCAAACAATTGCTTTGAAATGCAGAGGTTGGAGGGAGTAGTGGGAGGGCTTTTAGCACAGTCGCCAGAAGGCCAGATGGGGAAGTGAATGTGGGAATTAACACTTGTGCTGCGAATTTAATCAGACACACATTGTAAAACATGTGGGAGTTGAACATTTATGTGACATTTTATGCTTCCAAAGGATATTTTGCAAACATATTAATTAGCTATTTCTCCTGCAGTGAGGAAGAAGAAAGGCACTTCCATGAAAATTGTAGGCAGAAGTGGGAGAAGACAGGGGAACAACTTGGGGCCGTAAATGCTAGGTTTCGACCACCCGGGGAACATCCGTGGTGGGTGAGCTACCAGGCCAGGGAAGACCTGTGCCAGTTCAGGGCTCATCATTGTTCTACTGGGGACACACTTCTCCCACGACTGACATCCATTGTGTTCTTTTGTAGAAATATTGTGGGCTCAGCTCAGAAAATTTGAAAAACAGCAAGAAGGAAGTAAAGCCACTTGAAATTCGGCCATGTTAGGGGAGGATGGTACTTTTAGTATTTTGGTCCGTTTCCTTCTATGTTTCTGTGTATCTGTTACACGGTCGAGATTACTGTGCCTAGCTTTGTGTTCTGCTTTTAAAGAATCACTTACCACCATATCAGGTTCCTTTCTCTGCGTCACTAAAGATTCTTTACAAGCACATTCGTAAAGTGTAAATAAACGTTTCATTAGCATCATCGGGTTCCATCACAAAGGGGTCTAGGAAGCCATTGTCGGGTATTGAACTCGTTTGCCTTTTGAATTTTCACTGTGAATAATATTGAAACAGACAGCTCTTTCATAAATCTTTTTTCCCTTGTAAAAAAGTTTGTATTTAAATTCCAGTTAGTTAGCCTACACCGTAATATTAGTTTCGGGTGTGCAACATAGTGATTCAACACCTCTGTACAACACCACGACAGGTGCGCTCCTTAACCCCTGTCACCTATTTCCCCCAACCCCCCGCCCCCACATAAATCTTTTAAGTCTTTTCTGTTAACTTATGTGCTTGATTTTTATGACCGTGATGCATCCATACCCATTGTATATAATGTGAAAGAATTTGGAAAATGAAAACATTAAAGCTTCTATACTTTACCATTTCTGGATAAACATTCTAATTTTTAATTTTTCTTTCCATTAGTTTTAATCATATAATCTTGCCCCCACACACGCATTTAGTTCATTACATGTGTATATCTTTTTATATGCTGATTATTTTGCAACATTATGTGGAGAAGAAGTCATGGGAATTATTTGGCATGATAATAATTGTACAGTATTTTGTTTTATGAGTTATGATCATCTGTTTTATTGTTCTTTTATTTTCTGGACATCTGGATTGTTCTGGTGTTTATTAAAGAAACACTGCAGTTTGAAAACTTGAGATGAACAGTCCTCTGCATAAATCATTATTCAGCTCTGTAGTTATTTATGTGGGTTAGTGCCCCAGAAATGGAAACAGTAGGTCAAAGAATATAAATTTATTTAAGGCTTTCATGCATATTATCAAATCTTTCCCCTGAGGGGCTGGCTCCATTTTCTTTCCCACCAGCAGTGTTCAAGAGCATACCTGTCCCTATACCTTTGTCATCCACAAGCATTTAAATAACTGGTATTTTATAGGAGAAATAATATAGCATCACATTATAGTATGATTTTGTGTTTATTAGTGAGATTAGATATTTCATAAGTGCCTGAGTTTCCTGTTGGTGCTATAAGAAATCACCACAACAGAGGCTAAGATGTGTTCTCTCATATTCCCGGAGGCTGAAATTCCAAACCAGTTTCATCGGGCCAAAATCAAGGTGTCAGAAGGTCTTGTTCCTCCAGGGGCCCTAGAGGAGACTCTGTCCCCTGCCTCTTCCAGCTGTGTGGCTGTCTGCACTCCAAGCTCTCTGTGGTCACATTTCTTCCTGGGTCTTCCAGGGTCAAATTTCCCTGTGTCTCCCTCTTATAAGGATTGCACTTAGGGCCCACCCAAGTGTTCCAGGATAATCTTCCCATCTGGAGATCCTTAACTACAAAATTATTTTTTTGCCACATAACTTACTTCCAGTTTCTGGGATTAGACTGTGGATACCTTTTAGGAGGTCCTTGCTGAGCCTACCACAATAAGCTGGTTTTCAAATGTTTCTTCTGTAAATGGTCTATATAGTCACGCATCTTCCTTATGCGGCTACTGGGATGTTAAGGATTCTGTTAGTAACTTTTACAATCCCTTTTGCTATTAGGAATATTAACAATATCCTTTATGACATTTCCTTTTTACATTTAATTTCCTTTTTATTTTCAATGTGTGGATTATAAAATATTTTTATGTATCAAAGGCTTTCTTCTCCTCTGAGATTTCTTCTACTTTTTCTTTAAGTTTGTTTATTTATTTTGAGAGAGAGAGAGACAGAGAGAGAGTGAGCACACACACGCAGGGGAGGGGCAGAGAGAAAGGGAGAGAGAGAATCCCAAGCAGTTTCCACACTGTGGAGCCTGGTGCAGGGCTCGATCTCATGAACCGTGAGATCATGACCTGAGCCAAAATCAAGAGTCGGATGCTTAACCAACTGAGACACCCAGGCGCCTCTCTTCCACTTGTTTTTAGCTTAGAAATTTCTTCCCCTCTCAGAAGTACAATGAGTATTCATCTGTATTTATTTGTGGGTTGTTTTATGGGAACAGTTTTTACATTTAATTCTTAAAATCTTTTGAGTTATTCCAGAACATGGCGTAAAGCATTTAAATGTAGCATTTCCCCATCTCTCTTCCCACTCTTCCTCAACTACTCACTAATTCAGACCACCTTTCCCCTGTTGATTTTTGGGGTTGCCTTACCCACACGTTCCATTTGTGATACACATGAGTTTCTGCTTCTGGACTGTCCACTTTGTTCCTCTTGAATTTCTGTGGTGAGGGCCCACCCCTGCTTTTTTCATTATTGTCACTTGAGTGTATATTTCATACTGCCGTCACCAGTCTTCGTTTTCAAAACTGTGTCAGAAACATTCACTCGTGTGTTCCTCCGTGGGAACTCTGAACCTTTCCTCCTTTCCCAGCACAAACAAAAATGTCACTGGAATCGAACTTTTGATTGGAATTGTGTTAAACCGATTCGTGAATTTGGACTCAGTTGAGACTGTTTTCCCTAATTTATTACTTCCGCTGAGAAGCGTGCCTCCCTCTGCATTTAGGTTTTCTTTCTACCACTCAGTTGTTTTTGTTGCTGTTGCATTCCTAAGAACTAGAAACGGTAATTTTCTTATTAATTGCTTAGGTATTTTGTAGCAGGTTGCTGCTACCGGAGGTTTTCCCATTATGGTTTCTAACTAGTTGTTAAAGTATGGGAAAGCTCCTGATTGTGTGTGGTAATCTGGAAGTCTCTGCTGCTTGCTCATAGTTCTGTTTCTTTGTTTGCTTACCTAGACAACTCAGATGGACGTTTATTGATAGCATCTGCAGCGAATGCCAGTTTGGCCCCTTCTTTTCTAACAGTGATGCTTCTTATGTCTTTACTGACCTCCATGTCTTGCGTTGGCCACGGTGTTGACTGGAGGAGGCATTTTTGTTTTTCCTGATTTATTGGGAACACCTGTTGTGTTTCACTACTGGGTATATTAATTTTTATTAATTTGAAATGGATATTATTTATCCTCGTTAGGAATTATCTGTCCCATCTTGGTTTTTGTAGATGATCAGCAATGCGCAAAATATGTCCTGATTTCTATTAAGCTATTGATGCTTTTGTGTTACCAGTCAATTATCAGATGTGTTATAACATTAGAATGTCTTATTTTAAACCATCCCTACATACATTCCTGGGATACGTCTTCCTTGGTTGTTGTGGAATATTTTTACATGTTAAATTTGATTCACTCATATCTTGTTTAGTGTTTGTATACTTACGTCAATAGATGAAATCTGTCTGGAGCTTTTAATGTTGAACCCATTTTTTTTTATCTCTTTTCACCTTTCACTCTTTCTAGAGCAGATTCTGTAACATTAGTTGGTATCAAAAGAACTTACTAGTAAAACAGTCTCGACCCAGTCTTGTCGGGAAGAAATTCTTTGAAGAAGCTTTATCAGTTTCTTCTTTAACAATCTAATCTATTTTTTCTTGGGTCAATTTTGTTAATTTCTGCCTTTTCAGTAAAGTTATATATCTCATTGACACTTTTAAATACGTCTGCAGATATGTATACAACTCTAAGTTTTAATGTCCTGTATGTCTATATATCTTCTCACTTGATCTAATTTGATTTATTGGACTTTGCTGTCTTTTTTAAAACAAAACTTCCAACTCGTTGCCTCTAATTTTGTTATTTGAAAGACTAAACTCTGTTATTGATTTTACTGCTTTCCAGTTTTATAAATTTCTGCTTTTTTTTTATTATTTATACATTTTTTTCTTTGAACAGAGATTTGCCAACATTCCTGAGATTGTAATATGCCACTTTCTCAATGTGATTGTTTTCTAAATAAGTTGTCATTTTAATTTCACATTCAGAACAATTACTTAGAACAGTGTTATGAATTCTACCTCAGGTAGATGTGACTTTGTTATTGTCACTCATTGCCAGTTGTGTTTTGTTGCATAAAGAGAAAGCAACCCATTATGTCTCTTTTGGCGAACAAATTGCGGTTATTCTGAGGTCGGTTTGTGATCAGCCTGGGTAAATGCTGCACGTTTGCGTAAGTACATAGCTCATTCTTACACCGTTATACCATGCACACCTGGCATTATGAAATGATCATGATTTCATCACAGTAATTATCACTGATCTACAAAATACAAAGAAAGGATCTCATGGCAGAAAAATTCCCCATGAGATTAAGAAAGGGGTGAAAAATGTGATTCTGTAATAGAATGAGCTCCAGAGAGAAGGTCACGGAACAGCTCCAGCTGCCGTGTGGGGTGGTGCAGGGCGGTGTAGGGAGGGCAGTGCCGTGTGGAGCCGTGCGGTGCGGGGTGGGCAGGGTGGTGCAGTGGGCGTATGTGTTGTGGTCCCAGCACCACCACCCAAGCGCTGAGGGATTTTGAGTAGGTTACTACACCTCTCTTAGCCTGTTTCCTCACCTCTTCAGTGAGGTTATAATGGCACCTGTTTCACGGGGCCTTTGTAAGATTTGGAGAAGGACATACATGCCAGGGCCTTGGAACCGTGCGTGCAGCTGGTGCTAAGTTGATGTCAGCCAACATCTCATTTAAATCACGGATTTAATCACGGATTGGAAATACGTATTACTACTTTCTGTTTTACAGATTATAAACTCGGGCTCAGAGAGGTTTAGTAATCACCCAGCGACTGCAGCAAGGAAGCAGTGGGGCCTAAGCTTCCTGGCGTGGAAGCCCGTGACCTCTGTGCAGTAGAACCAAAGTCCTGACTTGTTGACGGAGAGGGAAGGGGGGTGTCCCCAGAGCTTAGAGTCCTGGATAGGAAGCCAGACGGGGCGCAGTCCTCTTCCCAACCCCCGGGCGCCTGAAAGCACTTACTTTCTGAGAGCTTTTGATCTACAGCTCTCTCGGCTTCAAGCCCTGGAAGGAGAGAGAGCTTGATTTTTGTAAGACTGTAAGGAGAAACTCGTTGGTCTGTGTTAAAGTGATTTCAAGCCCCAAACAGCCCAACATTTTTATGCTTCGGTGACTTCGAAATCGCACCTCTCCTCTTTGAAATGAAGAATCTCATTTTGGGTGTGACCCAGATGCTTTCTGTAGCCAGAGAACACACTCAGCGGGGCTGGGAGCAGCTCCCGGATGGGTTTCCTTTGAAGGGAAACAGGAAACGAGAAAATTGGAGACTGTCACCTCTGCACGCTTACTTCAGAGCCGCTCACAGGCTGATGTCCGTGCTCCTTCAAATGACATTCAGAGACGCGAATCTTCTCTTTTAGATAATTCAGGCTTTTCAGATGGGGCAGTTCGAGTCCTGTTAGCTTCCGGACTCAGCTGTAATTCATAGCCTGCCTCTCGAAGTGTGGTCCCTGCCCAGACCAATGCCTTCTGAATCTCAAATTCTGGGGTTGCAGCTCAGCGATCTGTGTTTTAACCAGGCCTCCAGGTGCACCTGATGCCTGGTCAAGTGTGCGAACTCCTAGAAGAGTGATTCAGAGCGAGGACCCTGGGAGCAACACGCAGGTTAGGATCTCGGCTCTTCTACTTACCGGCTGTGTGTCTTGGGGCAGGTTGCTCACCCTCTCTGTGCTTCAGTATCTTTGTGAGTAAAATGAAGATAAAATGTGCACAACTCACAGAGTTGTGAGAATTTACCTTCTCAGGATGATTCAGCCTGGCATTTAGGAGTCAGTCCCTCGGTATTAGCTCTGTGCCGTTGTCCTGCGGGTGTGGGATGTGTGCTGGACAGTCTACATGCGTCACCTCTTTGCCGTGCACCTTCAGGGTTGGTCGTTCTCACGTCAGTCTTCCCCAGACAGTCCCCTCTCAGACACTCTCTTCGTCCCGTTTCAGAGTCCAGTGGTCCTTCCCCTGCTGGTCGTTCCCAGGCACCGAGGTCAGAGACCTCATCTTTGAACTCTCCTGGGTCTGAACATGGTGTCAGTGACACTGAGATGCTCCCTAAGTGTGGAAGGAATGCACAAACCTTCCGTGACCTTAGAATGGTGAATACCGCAACCCATGAATTTTCTAACGCTTCCTCACCCCCATGCACACAAACAGACCCCCATGCCACCTGCTGAGAAATAAGTGTATGGGCAAGACTGAGACCACGGACTGCTCAGAGTAGTGTGACCTTGGGCGAGTGACCTCTCCTGACCCCGAGCTCCTCATCACTGAGAAGAGGGGCTTGGACTGAAGTCGCCCCAAGGCTCCTGTCTGCCCGAGCTTCTGGTTTGACAGCTCCAGCGGCTACAGCCGTGTGGTGATGCATGTCCCTGGCCTGGGGCACCTGGGCCCCTCAGCTCAGCTGGCGTCTCACTCTGCAGGCAAGGAAGGTTGGAGGGATACAGAGATACGTTAACAGTTCTTGAAGCCATGCCGTCTGGAATCTTAAAGAAAGTCTTTGAAGCTTGCCTGAACTTTGCTGTCCCGTCTTCAAGACAGCCCAGGGGAAAGCGAATAATTGAGCTGCCCTCTGGGTGCGTGGCCTGGAGTGGGTGTTGCAAGGCAGAGAATCCCCAAGCCCGCGTGGGGAAAGGTGAGTGGCTCTGGAGATGGCTTGGCCAAGAGGCTCCTGCCCTGCGACTCTCTTGGCCCCGACCACCAGTCTGGAGTTGCCGTGGGGCAAAGCCTTGAAGGCAGAGGCCGTTGGGCAAAGGTCAGGCCGAGAGCAAGGTCTGCACCTTCACACCTGGGCTCGGAGAGCCAAGAGCTGACATTTGGCGTGGGCCCCTCCGCTCTCAGCGTGTTACTCGTGGAGTCTGTGCAGTGACCCTAGGAATCAGGCACCGTCGATATCCTCCCCATCTCACAGGTGAGAACTGAGCCACAGCGTGAGATTAACGAATGTGTTTCAGGTTCACCCAGACAGCAGACAGCAGAGCTGGGTTTGAGCACAGGGTACTGGAATCCCCCCTGCTGTTGCCATTTCGGCCTTGGCCTTCCGGGCAGATCCCAACTCGACAGAAGCAGTTGCATCAAGGCGCTCCCAGTCCGTGGGCAGCTCGTCCTGAAGGACACAGATCAGAGACACATCTAGGAAATCACTCAGTAATAAATGCTCTGAAGCAGAACAAAGCCAGAAGGAGGGAGGGGGTGGCAACGCAGGCTGCTTTAGACAGGGTGGCCAGTAGGGGGAGGCCCCTGGCGCTGAGAGGAGCAGGAAGCAGGGGGAGTAGATGAGACAGATCTCTGGGAAGCAGGTCTTAGCCCTTCCGCAGAGATGTCTCTGCTGGAACCCTTTCTGAACCTGGCTTTTCCCCTCTCCCTGCTGCTGCTGCCTGTCTCCCTCCAAGTCTCAGTCTCATTCAGCCCCTTTCTCCCTTTCTCCCACTGATGCCCCCCAATTCAGGCCCTGTTCCTTCCTCCTCTGGACCACTGCAGGTGACTCAAGTCTATAATCTCCTACATCCGTAGTAATTCTGATCAACTCGTTTTGCTCAAATGAAACCAGTATTTATTGAGTGTCCACAGTGCATCAGACCCCCAGAGGTAGTAAGGCAGGCAAAGTTCCTGCCTGCAAGGAGCTCACACTACTGGAGGGGCAGATGGAAGGGACAGCAGACAGTGAGGCCCATGGAGGGGGGGATCCCGAGGATGAAAGGACCAGGGAGCAGCCCCAGCACAGTAGAGGAGGCCCAGGGAAGCCTTGAGAAGGTGGTGTCTGCCCTGAGGGTTAGGGGATGGCTAGGTAGCCAGGTGGGAGGGGAAACGCCACCCCAGGCCAGGCAAACAGCCGGTGCAAAAAACCAAAAACAAGACAGAGAGAGAGCTAGGCATGTGAAAAAACCGACAGTGCCTCAACAAGAGTGCCAGGGAGGCCACAAGAGATAAGGGGGACGGGTCAGCTGGGGCCACACTCACATTCTGCCCGCCCCTGCACGCTCCTGCACGCTCCTGCCATTTCAGGCCTGCCCGCCACACCACCTTCTTCTGGCAGTGCTTTGGTGGGCTTGCGCCACGCCCCTCAGTGGGAGGGCACAGAGCGTGGTGGAAAATGCTCCGACCTGGAATTCAGAAAGTTGTCGATTTCCTACCTCTGCCACTTTGTAGCTGTGTACCTTGAACAAGTTCCTGCAGTTCTCTGAGTCCCAGTTTCTGCATCTGTAAAATGGGCACAATAGTGCATGCTCGATGGCGTTATCGCAGCCACTGAAAGACATGCTGTATGTGAAGTGCTTATCACTGTGTTCTGAAACACTTGCCACCTGGTGACGCAGTGGATCCTGTGTCCACCCGATGAAGCCCGTTTCCTCAGTCTGGCATTCAAGGCCCCCGAATTTGGGCCCCGTCTCCAATCCTAACGCATCTCTTCTCTAGCAGCCTTCAACTATCCATGCTTTCCCGGATGCCCCTTCTGCTCTCCCACCATCCTCCCTGCCTGGTACCATTTATTCTGTCTTACCTCTTTCAATCCACATCACTTAACCTTTAAGAAAGGCCCAACTCGAGCAGTTACAAACTCCAGAAAAGAAATATGATTTAACAGCCTTTCTGAAAATAGAAAGGAGAGGCTAAACACCACTTGAGCCTGGCCTGGTGCTCCCAACAAAAGCTTTTCACTCGCTCTGTTGAATTCCCATAATAGCGTTTCCAGGGCCTTCGGTCTGATAGGGCAGCACTGGGACGTGCCCTTTCTTACTGCTTCCCTCCGAGTTCACATTGACTGTAATCTCTTGAGGGGCTGAGCCTCTCTCTTTTGGATTCACCTTTCTCTCCCTGCATTGCCTGGTGGGGAGTGGACGTCACTAATATTGTTGACTGACTGAAAAAGCATTTCATCGGGGAGACTAAGTAGCCTCTTCTATTAGCTTAACCTGATGAAGGGGACTAGCAGGGGCTAGTGACGGTGAGGATTGTCTTCCAGGCACAAGGGCCTATTCTGTTTCTTTGGTGCCAATCTGTGCAGTTTAATGGAGGCTGAGAGACCTGGTAGGTGCAGGGCCCAGGGGAGATGCAAACCCAGACACTGTGCTTCCATAATTAGATGAGGCAGATGTTGCTTCTGGCAGATTTCAAGTCCTACTGTTGGAACAATAACACTCCTCTCATGTGTAACTTGACCTCTGAGCTTCTCAAACGGCCCTCACCGATAACAATTCCTCTCTACGCTTTGAACACTGTTAGCCTGGGCCCCTGCCCAGGAGAGCTTGGTGTGGAACATAACACACACACACACACACACACACACACACACCCAGCTATCTGTCAGGTCTGGGATGTGGCTCAGCACCTCCCTGAGACATTCACGTTGCTCAGGCCCAGGACAGTTCGGTTGTGTGGCTGAATCACAGCAAAGGACCCTGAGCATATAAACCAGAGATTCAGCACCCAGAATCTCAGTGGGGTGCACAAAACTCCAGAAAAGCATCCCAAATAAAAATTACTTCTATCTCAACCTGATATTTAAAACAAATTTTTCATTGTTTTAGTCAAAACACTACATGGAAATTGTTTAAAAAGGAATCCAGTCCTACTAAAAAACCCATAGGGAGGAGCAGGGGTCCATTACTTTACCTGCTGAGTCTCTTACAGCTCCTTTAGCTGTTATTTAACAATTCTCACATATTTTAAAATAATTTAAGCTAGTTTCATATAATAAATCTATATGCATGTATATATAATCATAATCTAAATATAAATCATTGGTTGTAACACTAATCCTGTCGTTTGTTTTAGACATTTTCATTGATGTTCTATTGTAATACTTGAGGTCCAAGCATCCTTACACCACTCGCTCTCCCCTCCCCTTTCTCTGTTCTTCTAATACAGTTATAGCACAATCTTTTATTAATCACTAATTAATATTTATATTATTATTATGTCCCCTGATCATTTTCCTTTTTCATGCAACTTTTTGTTTCTCCTGGAGTTAGTGATACCTTTGTTGTTATTTCTCACTTGCTTCGTTTTCTTTGTACCTACAGTTGATTTCTTCCAAATGCTTTAATATTAAGTGTTCAGCAATAAATTTGCAAAATGCTAAAATATATTGCAAATGTCCTGTCAGTTCTATTTTTGTACCTCAGTCTTCTGGCCTGTTATTTTAACCTAAACTAGTTGTCTCTAGTTTGGATCTGATGCAGGCTTGTCCTGCTGGGTTTCCTGTGTCTCTCTAGCAGGTAGGATCTGCTGTTTCTTGGGTTCCCCGTCTTCCTCTTCTTGGTTTATTTTCTTCTTTTGCTGAGTCATTTCCTCTAGTACTTTCCTAAGAAAACATGAGGGAAGGGAAATCTTTTGAGATTTTCCATATCTGAAAATTATACTATATGTATACCTAATAGAGAGTGGGGTTGGCTGAAGAACTCTTTGATGAATATAATTTTCCTCAGAATTTTGAAGGGATTGCTCTTCCTCAGAAGAATTCTGAGGGATTCCTCAGAATTTTGAAGGGATTCCTCAGAATTTTGAAGGGAGTGCTGATGAGAAATTTGATGGCTTTCTTATTTTACTCACTTCATAGGTAAAGTATTATTTACCTCTGGGAGCTTCTAGAGTTTTATCTCTCGTTTTATAATTTTATAGTTTATATCCTTTGGTGTGGCTCTTTTCCTTCATTGTGCAGAGTTCTCCTTTTATTCTGGTACATTTTCATATGTCACTTCTGTGACAGTTTTTTCCCTTCTATATTTCTATTTTCTCTTTCTCAAAATCCTTATAGTCAGATCATAGACTGACCTTCTAATTCTGTTTTTAATCTTTCCTTTCTTTTCCTCCATATCTCTCTCGTTTTGTTCTTTATGGGAGATGTTCTCAAATTTATCAGGTGTTATTATTGATGGGGCTTTGCCCCTACATTTCCCGTTTTTACTCCAGATTTCTTTCTTTTTGTTGGTTTCTTTTGGCCTCTCTCCTTCATGTTGGGAAACTTCTCAAATGTCTGGTGCTCCTACTTCAGAGGGCTGAGCAGAAGCTCTGGGGGAGGGATGGGGTTTCACCCAGGGTGATGAGAATGTGAGCAGCATTTTTGTCAGGAGGTGTTCGGACAGCGGCGTGGGATGCCTTTTCTCTTCGGAGATTGGTTTCTCTTCACAGAACAGGAGGTGCCTGAGTTGCAGGAACAGGTCAGAGGCCAGGGATTGGGGGCTTTGAGGTTTGTTTACTAGTTTTCAGCTTCATGTTTTGTTACTGTGCCTGGTATGTCCACACCTGAAGTCACCAAGGTCCCGCTGATTATGAGAATGAGCCAGACTGTGTGGGGAAGAGAGCTGACTGGCTGCAAGGTGAGGGCAGCAGACGAGGGTCTGTGCTCTTTCACCCCATCTCACCTGCCTTCAGTGGTCCCTTGTGCCATGCATCAGGGGTCTCGCTTCCCCTCAGTGTCCCCCGGGGGCTCAGATTGCCCCTTCCCCCACTTGGCTATCCCCCCGCTTGCCCGCCATTGCCACTTTTCCTCTCTTGTTCTCACAGCGAATACCTGTGTATTCCTGGACTGTCGTTCTCAGGAGTCAGAGAAGATAATGGGTGATCTGCCTTGTTTATCAGATAATTTCCATGCCTTTTTTTTTTTTTTTTTTTTTTTTTTTTTTTTGGTAATCCTTCAATACCCAAAACAGAAAAGGCACCCAGGAGACTTCAAATAAATTGATTTTAGAATGATCAAATTATAAAATGCTAGATTGGGAAACAGTGTTAAGGAAAGCCTGCGGTATTCATATCGGAATGGGGGACCGAGGCTCAAATAGCACCCACCCTCCTCTTGAATGCCTCTGGTAACAAAGCTTTCACTGCTTCCACAGGTTTGTAGGAGAGGTGGTATGCACCAGAGTGTCCGATGGTACTTATTTTAAAACGTTGGGCTTGAGCCCTACCTAAGACCTCCTGAATTAGAAACTTTAGAGAATGTCTGCTGGGGTTGAAAAGGTTAATGCCTACCCATCTACGTTTGGGACCCTTAGAAATGGAGGTCAGACCTGTTCTCATTGGGATTCAACACAAGTCCTGGCTACACGAGCAGCAAGCCAGCCTGCCCTGTTCCCCGAGGGAGCATGGGGGTCTACAGAGTCGACACCTAGTCACCTAGGGGTGCAGCCGAATCCTCATCCAGGGGAAGGAGCAGAAAGAGGCCTCACCCTCTGTGAAAACAAGCCCTTACTAGGTTAGCCCCACCCTGCCAGCCGATATGGACCAATGGCTGCCACCCAAGAACCCAGTAACTCTGCTGTGGGATGAGGAAGGGGTGGGACAGAAGGCCAGGAGTTTATAGGCAGAGTCCCTCTTCATGCAGCCCAGAACAGTGGAGACCAAGGGCGGCCTGTGCCCCCACCCAGTCTAGGTCTAAGCAGATGTAGTTTTAAACAAGTTTTCCAACAGGACAGCTATGTTAGAACGCCCTAGGAGGCCCCATCATGGCCTGGCGCTCTGCGTTGTGTGAAATAGTAACAATAATAAACCCTGTGTGTGTTACTGAGAACTGAGCACCAGGCTGAACACTTTACAGTCTATTTAATTGTCACAACAGCCTGTAATGTAGGGTTTATTATCCTTATTTTACTGATAAAGTGAGGATCATAGAAGTTAAATAGCACGTCCAAAATTACAAAAGGGAGTACCCATGAGGCGAGAAGTCACAGCCAGATGGGAGTAGCACCTAATGCCTACACCTGGGCTCACGTGGGTTCACCTGCGCTCGCGGTCTGCTCCAGCTCTGTTAAGTGACAGGATATGGTGGGGCTCTGGGACAGGCAGAGTGACGCAGTCGGGCCTCTAGTCACTGCCCAGCAGTCACGCTGTGGGCAAAGCACCTTCCCTCTCTGGGTTTTTGTTCTCTACCTCTGTACCCATGGCCAGCGCAAAAATAGTTTTGTGGGCATCTGCGAGACAGAATGATTCAAAGCTGAAGCTCTGCCCCATCTTGCCAAGTCCCCGGACAAGAGTAACTGATACGTGACCTGAACACCGTGAAAACTTAAAATTTTAGGATTGAAGAATTTAAGTAATGTATGAATCATAGAGACTTGCTCAAAGAACATCAAAACCATAAATGCGTACGATTGTGGGCTTTTGCAAAACATCTTACGATAGACATTAACAAATGTTAGAGGACATTTGGATCATACAGCCCTTGAGTAGAAATTGATCATAGCAGACATTGACCTGACCCCTTCTGGAATGCAGAAATCTCTTAAACAACCCTGACTTTGTCACTGTTGCTGTTTGTCAAACACTTACCAAGTAGTCCCTCCACAGAAGGCATTCTGCTGTGTACTTAATTTTACAGATGGGCAAACTGAAGTTAATTTATTGCCACACAGTCGGGAAGTGTCAGGACACAACCCCAGGCAGTCTGGTTTTGGATTAAGTTCTCGGCTTTTCAAGCACAGAGAACTTCATGAGCTCTACTCTGGAGCTTGGAAACCAGAGCCCCCTGTACCTGTCAGCCTTCTGATCAGGGGCTCACCCCTGCTATTTCCCTAGCTACTTCAATTCTGCAAACATTCACCCAAATGTTAAATAAATCCATTATAAATTTCCTGTCCCCTCTGACAAATATACTTTGCAAGGATTTTTGGTGTGTGTGTGTGTGTGTGTGTGTGTGTGTGTGTGTGTTTGTTTAAGATTCCTAGTGAAACATTTACATACCTTCTCTTCTCACTGGGAACAATGGAAAGCATTTGCAACATTTGGTTTCCGGCATCTTTAGCTTATTTTCTTAAAAACAAGTACATGTCTTTTCGATAAATGAAAGTTCTCAAAAAACCCAAGTACCTATATACCATTTTTTTTAAGCCAAATTTTACTGAGCCCAGAATTACATTTTGACATTTCCCCCACAGGTCTGTGTGGAGCCTGGCAAATGTTAAGTCCTCAGAACCAAATCAGACCAATGTGGAGTTTTTACTATATTTTTCTCTTCCTGAGATGTGTGTTGTGAGACTGATAATGAATATTTTAAAAACAAAAAAGAGAATTCCCTATTCCAAAATGATTCCAAGAACAAAATAAATGTCTCCCCCAAATTCCAGAACATGACAACAGAGATGCGGAAACTGATTCACTCTAACTAGAGACAAGAGTGGCCGTGGTTTTTGAAAATTGAGATTGTCCACAGTCCACTAGCGTTTCATATAAAGGTGGGGAAGGAGGGAAGCAAGAAGCAGTCGATATAGGTCTAACTCAGAGCTGTTCTGGTAAAAGTTGTGGTAGGAAAGTAGTTGTAATTAGTAGCCTCTGTGCGTGTGACACTGGGGCAGGGCCGGGGTAGAGACGCTGAGGAGTTCTGGGAGCTCAGTCATCCAAAGTTGCTTGTTTCTTTGACATCCTAGCCTCTCCCAGTTGCAAGATCAGCACTTGTCCCCAGTGCCTAGACCACTACCTGAAATGGGGTGCGAGAAAAGTCATGTGTCTTTGTCTTCCCAAGTTCCACTCAGTCCAACCCAAGTTCACCCTCACTGGGGCCAAAAAGAGTCTCCTGCGAATGGCTTCCTTGGGCATTCACTGCCTTCCCAGGGTTGTACAAGGGCCCTGAGGCTGACACGTGTTCTGCTGTTTCTCCCAGTGGTTCCTCGGTGGCTCCTTCTGTCTGGGAGGGAATCAGCTGAGCAAATTATGCATGGCCAGCCTCCTGCTCAGTCCATCATGTCCTTGTGGTGGCAGGTGGCTCTGCTGGTGATGGATGTCCTCCCTCTGGTCAGCCAGGCTGAAGGACCCTTGCTGTTGTTTGCAGCTGTGACCCTCGGGGTCCAGTCTCCTTAGATGTCCATGTAGCCATCCCCCACCTGAGGTCCTGCCACTTCCACAGAGCTTTAAACAAGACAGGGACAGTTTTAAGCTCATCACAGAAAGTCCACGCTCTTGTCTTCCTTCTCAGTCCTAAAGACTCAGGTCACTCCTATGCTTTCTCTTATTCTTTCCTCTCAAACAACACCTAGAGTTTCGGTTCCTACCTGTTCTCTCCTTGGAAAGCCTTGAATGGTTTAGGGTCTGGATTACAAAAGAACAAATTTGGAGGTGAGGAAAGTGCTATCATCTTTCCATTAGGAATGAATGACATATTTCTCTAAAGCAAACGCATACTTTCTACCTGTGCTTTCTTATCCTGGTAGTTTAACCCCTCAATGATTCTCGTTTAACTCCTGTTCAGCACACAGTCTTGAAGCTAAGTTTTGACTAAGAGTTACTCAGTAGCCAAAAGAGAGCTACAGGTGCTGGTTGTTGGAAATAGAATCACATCAAGTCTGTCCTCCCCATCCTCCTCCCCACCAAATAAAACATAACAATCACCACAACAGGAAACATTACAAAATAAGTAGGTGTTACATCGATGTGGGCTCCAGCATCACCCACTCACTGGCAGTCCTGGGACGTCCTCAGGTGCTACTCCCTATCCTACTCAGAAGGCGATGAGATAGGGAATACCTGTGGGAATAGTCGAGCTTGGGTGGTCAGGGAAGGCTTCTTTGAGAGGTGGCATTGTAGGTGACTGGTCAGAAGGAGCAAGCTTACAAAGATGGGGAAGAGGTCAAGGCCAAAGGATAGTAAAGGCAGGGATGAGTGTGGCAGATTGAGGAAGAGAAAACATGGCTGGGGTACTGGAGTAAACTGGGAGAGTGGTATGTGACAGAGATCAAAGAAACAGGGGCCAGATACAGAGAGAAAAGTGGCCTAACATTTTTCTTCCAGAAACAAACAAACTTTTGCTTTTATCCATGATTAACCCTCCCACCTTAAGCCACCAAGAAACAGACAAAATCTATGAAACAACAGTTCCTTAAAATGGATGGCTCTCAGTGCAAGACAGCAATCCCGAGAGAAGGGAAGCAAATAAAGTAGGCCCTACAACCGCCCCGGCGGCATGATTGGCAAGAAAAATGCTGGAGAGGAAGGAGCTACAGAGAGAAGGAGAAAGACCGAGAGACAGAATGAACTCTGCATATCAGCAAAGAGGTCTTCTCAAGTCTTTTGTTGAACAAAATGCATCAAAAAAAGTAACCCGAAGCAGAAGGAGGAAGACGAGGAAGAGGTAAGTCAAATAACAGCGGGAGTTCACACACATCTGGAAGTGTTCCAACTCACCGGAGTGGAAAGACCTCCCAATATATTGACATTGAGTAGAGTTCTCATTGGGATTTGGCCTCAGTGGTGGGGCCGTGTTAGCCTGGAATAAAGAATGTTCAGGACCCCCTCTAGCAAGGCTGAAACACTTCTAAATGAACAAACTGATTTCAGGGACCTTGACTGCATCCAAGAACAAAGCTGGATACTACTTAAAGGGATACATCAAAAACCCACAAGAAGCTACATAAAATTCACAATGACTGACATCCAGTAAAAAATTACCAGGCATGCAACTCAGCAAGAAGACATAATCCATAGTTAGAAGGTAAAGTAACTAATATAAGCAGAAGCAGAAATTTCAGAGACGATAACATTGGCATATTAGGGTGCTAAAATAGCTTGTATACATACATTCCAGGTGCAATAGAAGGAAGGGGAGGGCACAGAGATGAAGAGAAGAATGAAGGGTGTAAACAAAGACCTGAGCCAAACTTCTAGGGTTGAAAAATGCAACACTGAGTATGAAATGCACACAGAATGGGATGAACAGTAAATTAACATTGTGGAGGAAGACAGTAGCCAACTTCAAGATGGAGCAAAAGAAACTATGCAGAATGAAACAAAGAAAGAAGATTGAGAAGACTCAATCTGATATGGGCATCTACAAAAAACCTAAACACCTACAGCTAACACCACACTTCATGGTGAAAGATTAAATGACTTTCCCCAGGACTGGAAAAAAGTGAGGATATCATCTCTCGTCAGTAATTTCAACATTGAACTAAAGGTTCTATCCAGTGCAATAAAGCAAATGAAATACAAATAAAATGCACCTTCTTTACAAAGTAAGATTTAAAACTCCCTTGATTTACAGAAGACATGTTTACTTATGTAGGAAATCTCAAAGATTTAACAGAAAAGGTTGATAGAACTAATAATTAAGTCTGTCCAGGTCACAAGATACAAAGTCAGTAGAAAAACATCAATTGTATTTCTATGTGTAGCAATAAATAATTGGAAATTAAAAAGAAAATATCATTTGCAGTAGTGTTAAAATATGAAACATTTAGGGATAAATTTATCAAAACATGTACAAGACTGTATGCTGAAAACTATAAAACAGTTGAAAGAAATTAAAGGCCTAAAGAAACATATATACCATATTCATGGACTAGAAAACAATATGGTTAAAATGTCAGTACTGAAACTCATCAGTGATTCCAGTATAATTCTAATGAAAATACTTTCTCACCCTTTTTGTTAGTAGAAAACAGATAAGCTGATTCTAAAATATATATGAATATTAAAGGTCCTTGAATAGCCAAAGCAGTTTCGAAAAGAAGGAACAAAATTGGAGGTCTTGTACCATCTGATGTTAAGATTTACTACAAAATTACAATGTGGGGGCATTGGGGTGGCTCAGTTGGCTAAGCATCTGACTCTTGATTTCAGCTCAGGTCATGATCATTTGGTCATGAGATCGATCCCCAAGTTGGGCTCCATACTGGATGTGGAGCCAGCTTAAGATTCTCTCTCTCTCCCTCTGCCCCTCTCCCCTGCTCATGCTTTCTCTCTCTCAAAATAAACAAAAACAAAACTACAATGTTGTATGGCAAAACCATAGAAAATAGATCAATGGAACAGAACAGGGAAGTCAGAACTCAATCTAAACATAGATGACCAACGGATATCCAACCAAGGTGGCGAGGTAATACAAAGTAGACAGAATGATCTTTTCAGTACGTGGTGCCGGAACAATTGGATATTGAAATAGGAAAAAGTGGAAGTAGGAGATGGACTTGAGCTTGTTTAGCAATGCCAGAGGTTGGAAGCTGGTCTGGGCTCCCTGGCTTTCCCCTCTTCTCCCTCAGAGTGATTCCACTAGATGAGAACCCGTGGGGCAACATGGCCATGTGTCCCTGGGGATGTGCATAGCCTTAAAACTTGTTCTATGAAATGCATACTTTTTTTTTTTTTTTTTTAATTTATTTTTGGGACAGAGAGAGACAGAGCATGAATGGGGGAGGGGCAGAGAGAGAGGGAGACACAGAATCGGAAACAGGCTCCAGGCTCCGAGCCATCGGCCCAGAGCCTGATGCGGGGCTCGAACTCACGGACAGCCCAGAGCCTGACGCGGGGCTCGAACTCACGGACCGCGAGATCGTGACCTGGCTGAAGTCGGACGCTTAACCGACTGCGCCACCCAGGCGCCCCGAAATGCATACTTTTTAAGCCACACTTTGCTTCAAGTAAACATGATGGTTTCCACTTAAAGAGCTCAGCTTTGGGAAATGCCACCTAGTGAATGGCCCATTACCCAGACTCCAGATCCTATCCTCACTCATTAAAGAAAAACAAACAAACAAATACAAAAACAACAGGAAATCTGTTGCTTCAAAAAGCATACCGCGGCATCACTCAAAATATTTATTTAGAAGCCGCTATATCTAGAAGGAACAACAGAGCTGGCATAGCCAGTGTTCTCAGTGGGCTGATGAGGAAACCGTGGCCAGAGGCAATGACTCGCTCAGAGATGCACCAGTCACGAGTAACAGTAATGATCGTGATAATACCAAACGTGTGCATGACACCAACTCCATGCCAGATACATTCCAGGCGCTTTACACATACTGACCTATTTAATCGTAACCACCCTGCTGAGTAGGTACAATTGATTGGCATCGATCCCATTTTGCAGATGAGGAAACTGCTGCACAGAGAATTGAAGTAACTTACCCAAGGTTTCTCTGCCAAAGAGCAGCAGAGCTGGAACAGGAATGCAGGCATCATGGCTTCAGAGTTTGTGGCCTCTGTCATTAACCCACCGCCTTCCCAGGCGATTCAGGGTCTCTGGCTCAGGGCAGCCAGACCCCTCAGCCTGAGACTCCCAGCTCCCACATCCTAGACCCCAGGCCTGCAGATGCTTTTGCGTGCAGTCAGTGTGTTTTCAGTGCTGATAACTCGGCCTGCAGGTGTCGGGGCAGGCCCCACAGGGAGGCTTGCAAGGAAGGAGCAAGAATTTACCAGGCAGGCCACGGGAAGTCGAAGGGTTTCCAGGGGATGGAAACAGCACGTGCAAAGGCTCGGAGGTGTCAGAGAACAGGAGTTCTTTGAGAGAGCTTGAAATCGCTGGGGATGGGAAGGGACCCAGAAAGGAGCTGAGGCGACAGTGGTGGCCACATGGAGCACCTTGAATTGCCAAGCTAGACAGTATGAGCTTTATTCTGGTAGTTTCTTTCCATGACAGGGTGTGGCCTCTCCTTAGACTCCTGGACACGGGCTATGCTGGCACTGGCTAGGTCTTCACTGGCCCAACCAGCCTTTTCTCTCAGGCACAGCCACCCACCAGCTCACTTGAATCACATACAGCCTAGAAGTAGGGACACCCCAGTGCTGAGTGGCTGGTGACAAGAAGCAGTGCCAGCAAATGGCCTTTGGTTTCAAAGCTCTGCATTTTCTTTGGCTTTGGTCTTCTAGCACTTAAGGTATTTGAAAGATCAGAAGAAAAGGTGAGGTTCTGAAAAAGACCTGTCTTCGTGAAAAACAAAAATTCTGAGCACAGCCTCTGCTTATCAGAGTATGACAGGTGCCAGATGGGCTGGGATGCACTGGCCACAGCTTTATGAACAGGGGGCATGTCAGAGACAAGCAAGCTATGGCCGAGATTCCTTGGGAGGAGCTGAGTGCAGGCCTGCCATCTGCTACTCTGTTCCCGCTGTTACTGTCCTCAGACCTGCCCTGCCCTTCAGGACATGTGCGTGGACAGAATGAATGACAGTGTGAATAAGTTAAGGGAAGGAAATCCTAGCATCGCTCTGGAAGTCCAGCCTCACACCCCATGTGTTTGTAGAGTCAAGGGCACTCAGGGGCACAGGGGATGGGAGTGTGTAGCCTGGTGCAGTGCAGCCTAGTGTCTCACAGATAAGGAGACGGCACCCTTTAGGTGGAGGGGCGCCATTCTCCTTCTCAGTGGGCTCAACAAAGGGCCACCAGGCTGTCTGTGTCCAGGGCAGAGGTGCCAGATGGCTGGACAGAGGCCCCAAGGGGGGGAAGAAGGAGGAGCAGTGACCAATAAATTAGATGGGGGCCTCTGAGAGCAGCTTTGCTGGGCCTCAACTCCTAGACTTCCTGCTTGGGTCTGAGACATGAGTTCCATACACTCAGCCCAGACACCAAATCATACTCTTGGGGCAGCAGATCTAACCTCAGCCTATTGTTTGATTAGGATGGGTAACCTATACTGACTGGCTCAGGGGATTCATTCCCACAGCCAAGGGAAAAGATAACCAACATCTGTTAGCTCCCAAATATGTACCAGGCCCACGCTCAGGATATCACCTCTATCACCCTTATAGCAACGCTACAAAGTAAGTTTTCATTACCACTCTCATTTTCTGGCTGAGACAACTGTGATTCCAGAGAGAATAAGTCATTTGCTCAAAGCCCCATAGCTTGCAAGTAAAAGAACCTGAATTTGAATTTGGGTCTAACCCCAAAGCCGAATGGAGCTGTGAAAGGCAAAGACTGACATCCAAGGTCACAGAGCTCTTGATAACTGGGGCTGGTCTCTGACTGCTAAAAATCATGCCTCAACTGTACATATGCCCCAAATTGAGGTCATCAGTAGGAAAGTGCAATTCACATCAATGTCCTTATGCTTTTATTATTTGTTGTTTCAAATTTTTATTTAAATTCTAGTTACTTAACATATAGTGTAATACTGATTTCAGGAGTAGAATTTAGTGACTCATCACTTACATGTAACACCCAGTGCTCATCCCAACAGGTGCCCCCCTTAATGCCCATCACCCATTTAGCCTATTCCCTACCCTCCTCCCTCCATCATTCCTCAGTTAGTTCTCTATAGTTAAGAGTCTCTCATGGTTTCTTTTTCTTCTTTTCCCTACGTTCACCTTTTTTGTTTCTTAAATTCCACATATGAGTGGAATCATACGGTATTTGTCTTTGACTGACTTATTTCGCTTAACATAATACACTCTAGCTCCATCCACATCATTGCAAATGGCAAGGTTTTGTTCTTTTTGATCTCTGAGTAGTATTCCATTGTATATATAAACCACATCTTCTTTATCCATTCATCAGTTGATGGACATTTGGACTCTTTCCATACTTCAGCTATTGTTGATAGTGCTGCTATAAACATTGGTGTACATGTGCCCCTTCGAATCAGCAGTTTTATCCTTTGGATAAATACCAAGTAGTGCAATTGCTGGGTCATAGGGTAGCTCTATTTTTAACTTTTTGAGGAACCTCCACACTGTTTTCCAGAGCGGCTGCACCAGTTTGCATTCCCATCAGCAGTGCAAAAGGGCTCCCCTTTCTCCACATTCTTGCCAACATCTGTTGTTTCCTGAATAGTTAATTTTAGCCATTCTGACAGCTGTGAGGTAGTATCTCATTGTGGTTGTGATTTGTATTTCCTTGATGATGAGTGATGTTGAGCATCTTTTCACATGTCTGTTGGCCCTCTGGATGTCTTCTTTGGAAGAGTATCTATTCATGTCTTCTGCCCATTTCTTCACTGAATTATTTGCTTTTTGGGTATTGAGTTTGATAAGCTCTTTAGAGATTTTGGATACTAACCCTTTATCCCGTGTGTCATTTGCAAATATCTTCTCCCATTCTATCAGCTGCCTTTTAGTTTAAAGCCTTAGAACAAACCCCATTCATCTTCCTTTCTTGAGTTGTATTTGGAGGATACTATCTGATGGCAGATGACCCACAGTGAGGGATGTGGAGGTGGTAATAGACAAAGCCATGGTGTGAATGGATCTGAACAATGAAACTCAGAAACCAGAATGACTCAGCTGGAACCACGGAAGCCTGACGAAGGGGATTAATAATGGGCTTCAAGTCCAGGGAGTTTTATTTAGGAAAGAATGGCGGTGACCTAATTCCCCGGGGAAAGAGAAGGACAGTCTCTGTAAATGTAAAGTCAGGGATGTGGTCTGCCTCAGCAAAGGAGTGTCCTGTCTGTCCACGAGAAAAGTGTAGGGGTTAAGAGAACCATGCTGGGTACCACGCTGCCTGGGGTCAGTCCCAGCTCAGCCATTTATAAGATGTGTGACTGTGGTTGCATCACCTAACTTCTCCATGCCTCAGTGTCCTCAACGGTAAAATGCGGATGAAGGCAAGGGTATTGGGAGGATGAAGTTACTGTGTATGAAGCACCCAGCAAATTCCAACGTGCTTGGTGCCTGTCTCTTACTGAGGGTTGGCCCGGGAAGGTCCTCTGCGGGTCAACAACCTTTAAAAACTGCAAGGATTTCTCTGTCTAAAATGGAGAAGGGACCATCTTGATTTTATGGAAGATTTTGCTACAGGATCACCTCAGTATCCTTATCAGTAAAATGCTTGGTCAGAATCATAGCTTCTGACCTTACTTTCCAATTAGATTGTTTGAGAACTACACAAGGCAGAGGACAACTGAACCCTTTGAAAAGCAGAAAAATGTTGTAGGAAAAGGGGCGGGGATCTAGCATGGCTCGAAAAGCCGCTATGGGTCACTGCTCAAGTCCTTCCCTCACACCTGGAACTCACAGCAGCTTGCTGAGAGTAGGGTAAGTGTGTCCTTGGAAGATAATTTCAGCATTATTTCTCACACAGGAAAATGCAAGGGGACTCGCAAAGCCCATGTTCTTAAGATCCCCATTATTGTTCTGTTGACATAGAATCAGAACCTGAATACATACAAAAAATAGTGATTTCTAGAACATACGTTTGCCACAATGAATTGAACCGTTTTAATGGCTGGATTGTGCTCTGCAGGGCCAGGTGGTATTGATTTCTGCACGGACTAGAGTGGAGATGGTAATAGACAAACCTGTCGCAAGGCAGTGTAGACACAGCTGGGCACAGGCTCCCCGCCCCAGGGCTCTGCAAAGCTGCGGCCGGCAGGGTCCCTCCCTCTCTGAAAGGTGGCTATGGGGATGGCGTGGTCAAAGGATTCCATGCACGTTTGTTGACTGATGCTGATTCCCTTGTGAAACCCAGCTCGACAAGCAAGGGGTATTCGCAGGTCTCAGTCGGCATCCCTTCTGAAGGTGAACACCAGTTTCCGCACTGTTTCTCCTTATGGGATGGCTGATGCTTGCTCTGGCGTCTTGCCTTGACGGGGTCCTCATGATGTTTTGGTAATAGTAGGAGCCATTGGAGTTCAGCTTGAGTGATCTCTGATGACTTCCGTGTAGTACTCTCTGGGGGGAAGCAGGACTGGTCGTAGCTAATATGATCTGCATATAAATTCTCTATTCACCTAGAAGCCTCCATGAGGGAAGGTGATGTGGTATCGCTTTGCTCTGAGAACTGCGTCCTGCTGGGAATAATGTCACGTAAGGAGCCCCATGCAGGAATCAGAAGAGCCAGGCTCTCATTCGCCTGCACCCCTCAATTTCTCATGTGGACTGTGCATGAATTGCCTGACCTTTCTGGGCCTCAGTTTTCCCCTTTATAGTCTGGAAATTATAATAGTACCTCAAAGGGGAATATTACTTATGGTATTTCAGCCCTTTAATAGGATGCCATTTGAGAAGTTGGAGCATTAAAAAAATATAAATGGGCCACCTCAGTGGCTCAGTCGGTGAAGTGTCCAACTCTTGATTTTAGCTCAGGTCATCATCTCACAGTTCGTGCGTTTGAGCCTCTGCAGTGAGAGCGCAGAGCCCGCTTAAGATTCTCTGTCTCCCTCTCTCTGTCTGCGCCTCCCTGTTCGCACATGTTCTCAATCTCTCAATCGATCTCTCTCTTTCAATCTCTCTCTCTCTCAAAATAAATAAATAAGTTTAAAATAATAATGATAGCTAAATAAAGTACTTTAAAAGCAGAGATGTGTGTTATTTCACCGTCTCCGTCTCTCGCAGCACCATCACTGACCTGCGCCATTCACCCTACCCAGCGCTCAGTCAGCAAGCTTTAACTGGACACCTGCCATGCCCAGGCACTGGGCCGAAACATGAAAGAACACGGCAGGGGAAGGGCCCGAGGAGCTGGTCTAGTCAGAGAGAAACACCCGGAAAGAAATCCATTGCTACATGAGTTAACAAATGCTCTCATGGGATTCTGTACCTGGTAGAGATGTTATCTATGGGTGGGAATGCTAAACTTGGAAGGGTAGACAGTAAGGCGGAGGCATTCCCGGGAAAGGGAACAGCACATTCAAGGGCGTGGCATCAGCTCTTAGAATCAGGGAGGCTCACCGATCTGCAGGAGCAGAGCCGAGGCGCATGGACCTCTGTCCAGCCCAAGGCAAGGCTGGCGTCATAGCAGGGTTCTTATTAGACAGGGTTTGGGATTCCCAGCTAAGAGATTTGGGCTTGACCCTCAGGGCAGAGGGAAGCCACTGGATGGTCTTAGAGAAGTAACTTAGAACACCACATCCACTTTCCAGAAGGATCACTGAGGCTGTGAGGGATGGAACGGAATGCGGAGGGTTTGGGCACAGTTGAGATTCTGCTGCAGGAATCCAGGCGAACCGGGGGAAGAATGTGCCCCAAGGCCAGTCCTAGCAAGGAGGAAGGCGCAGAATGCGTGTGAGGAAGGTTGAGAAACAGCCAACGGGGACATAGGGCAGGCAGCCAGTCAGATGGCAGCTGAGGGTCAACGGCAGGCGTGGAGAGACTAGGTTCCTGAATTGGGTTCCTGGACAGGTGGGCATCCAGGGGTAGGCCTGGGTGGGCCGGGAGGTGACAGCCCCTGTGCTCGGACGTGGAACCAAGAGTTATCAGTGGCGCTGCCCCCAGGCGACTGGCCATGAGAGGAGCCCCAGGCAGAGACGAGGGCTGGACGTGGACCTTTGGAGGCATTGGGTCCACAGGTGGGATTGGGTTGGGTGTCCTGGCAAAGAGACCCTGAGATGGACGTTGGTGGGCAGGAAGCTGATGGGGAAGTGTGTTCAGCTCAACCCCTGCCAGAGAGTGAGGGAGTCAAACTCAGCAGACGGGGAAGGTGAGCTGCCCTCAGTCATACAGGGATCCAGGCCTGGCTCTGGACCTGGAGGGCCCCTCGATTGTTCCATTTCCAGACAGAGGAGGACAGGCAGGCCTATGCGTCCCCACATCAGCCAGCCCCTGCATGCAGGTTGCTCCTGGGGAGGGGTGGGCAGCCTCGGTGGAAAAAGCATCCTCCAAGGTCAACAGCCAACCACACTCCTGGCCGTTGGAGAATGAGCCCCTCAGTTCTGGGTCCTGCACCGCCATCCACTGCCAGTGGATAGAGGGGAGACCCAAGGCCAGTGGCTCTCACTGCCCCTGGGGCCATCTGGAGATGGCCTGGCACCCAGGCCACACTCCCAGACCAGCCAGCCTCAAATCTCCAAGTGTGGGAGACAATGGGCATGAGCAGTTTTTAAATCTCTCCAGGGGATTCCAATGCACAGCTAAGTTTAAGACCCATCGTCCTAGGGGAAGTCCTGGAGATAGAAAAAAGGCTGGGCTCACGTCCCCAGGTGCTCAAGGAAGCTGGAGGAGAACCAGGAGAGGTGGCCTGGAAGGGCCGGGGGCTCAGAGCGAAGCGTGCGGTCGCCTGCAGCAAGAACCTGCGTGTGTCTGGGGGAGGGGTGGCCCCGCTGCCCCCAAAACGTACCTGGGATTGGCTTTTATCGGCTATGCTGAGGTGACAGACATGTGGCCGCTGCTTTTGGAAGAAGAGTTTGTTATTCACCATTCCGGTGCCACCCCATGCAGGGCCACACAGGGCGGGCACCGGGGTCCATCAGGAAGCAGGAGGGAGGGGAGAACAAGGCCTGAGCTTTGTTGTGGTTTCTGCATCAAGGAATGGGCAGGGCAGGGTAGGCAGCTGGAACAAGTTTAGGACTGCATGGTTTGAATGATCTCAGGCCAGCTCTGGGCCGCAGGGGCTGTCTGGGTGTCTGGTATCTGACCTTCCGGTAACTTAGGGTGGGAAGAACATGAGCTTATGTGTGACAGTTGGATAAAGGAAGTCACTGGGGGCGTGGGCTCTGGTTGGTTTGCAAGGGAAAGACATGCTGTCAGGCAAGTTGTTTACTATGACGGGAAGGGGAAACCTACAGGATCAGTAAGGACCCAAGATGCCAAAGCATCAGTAATACAGAAAATGAGAGGCGTAATTAGTAAGCCTGCTCCGTGGGCCCTTAGCTTGGAGACCAGCGCGGGCTGGATTTCAGTACCAGTACCGGTGCAGCTTTCACGACAGCACACGGTAGCCTTGACCCTGGATTCCTCCTGGCTGCAGAGGAGATGCAAATTCCTGGGTCAGAGGAACTCCACGGGGAGGGGTGGTCCCAGGGATGGACCGGAGGGAGAGCACACTGGCCGGAAGTGGCAGAGGGAAGAAAGGAGAGGGAGGGAAATGAGAAGCAGCCCCCTCCCCGCCTCCCCCTCCCAACCCCCTTTCCTCCAATTCTTTCCACCGTGGCTCCAAGTCCAGAGCAGGCTTGGACTAGGAGACGGAAAACCTGCCGTTCACTCAGGTTGATTTTGATTGTTATTTTGAAACTGTCACCCCGAGACTATCTCCTAAGGTTGAGGCCCCGGGGTGGGGCAGAGAAGAGCACCCCTCGCCAATTAAACTTTATTATTTTTTTAAATGTTTAATGTTTATTTATTTTTAAGAGAGAGAGCATGAGTGGGGGGAGGGGAAGAGAGAGAGGGAGACACAGAATCCCAAGCAGGCTCCAGGCTCCGAGCTGTCAGCACAGAGCCCGATGTGGGGCTGAAACTCACAAACCGTGAGATCATGACCTGAGCTGAAGTCAGACGCTTAGCCAACTGAGCCACCCAGGCGCCCCCCCCCCCCCCCACCAATTAAACTTTAAAGAAACGTAGGAGATAAAAACCAGGTTGTACTTTGACGGCATCATGAATTGTGTATCTTTAACACGTGTTGTATTTGTGGAGCACCGAGTGTGGAGCTTGGGACATGGAATGCTCCATAAACATTTAGCCATTACCATCATCAGATGCTAAATATGATGAAATAGAAAAATACTTCATTTCATCCCTGGCTGGCTTTGTGGGACAGGCTTCCTTCTTCCCCTTCTTGCTGCCAGAAGCACTGAGTTGTGGCCCCGGGAGCCTGTCTCATTGGTGGCATGTGTGCCTGCCAGTGTCACTGTCCCTGTCCTGCTCGTCTGCACATGGAGGGCACACAGTGATGTCCTTCAGAAGAACTTGACTTGGGGTAAGGTCACTGGTTCCAACTCTACTCAACATTTTGTGCAGTCGTATCAGAGTCTGGGAGGATATTGTTTATGGAAAGGCCTGAAGTCATCGACAGCTCACGGGCAATGTGACCAGGAGGTCTGTTTTACAAAGGAAACCTTGCAGATTCAAGAACACGGTCGTTGGGTTATTGTGTGACCCACTCACTTTACCTGAGAGGGAATTGAAAGTCACCCTGGCCGACAAGATGATGCATTTTTCTCTCCTCCCGAGTGAAATGAGCAGGTGTAAGAACTCTGACCTTGTGCTCTATGGAACGCAGGAGGCCCTAACCGGCATTACAAAGACTCATCTGAGATTGACTTTCCGTAGCCCCTCGTGGTCCTGTGCTAGGCGAGTGATACATATTCTTTACAACACGCCTTCTCGGGGTGCCTGGGTGGCTCAGTCGGTTAAGTGGCCCACTCATGATTTCGGCTCAAGTCATGATCTCATGGTCTGTGAGTTCAAGCCCTGCATCGGGCTCTGCACTGGCAGCATGGAGCCTGCTTGGGATTCTCTCTCTTTCCCTCTCTCTCTGCCCCTCCCCTGCTTGATCTCTCTTTCTCTCTCTCCAAATAAATAAATGAACATTAAAAAATTTAAAACATGCCTTCTGTTTTGAACAGTTTCTAACAAAGAAAGTTAGAGGCTGTCCTCTGCTCTTGCCAAGGGGGTCTGTGTGAAGGTGACCAGTGCGTACAAAAGCCACTTCCCATACTCATGTGTTTCTCCTGTAGATACTCTGTACTGGGCACGGTCTCTGCCCTCTAAGTGTGGTGTGAAATGCTGAGTCCTTGGCTCTGTGCAGGGACCAAATGCCCAAGAGCACCGTGGAGGGCCACTGAGGATTCTTTGGCCTGAAGCAATGGAAGAAGATCAGATCCCCTGGGTCGGGAAGCCTCGTGCTCCCCCCACTCCCCCTGCCCCCCCCCCCCCCCCCCGCCGGTGACTGAGGCACCTGTGGTCAGGCTTCGTGGATTAGAACTTAGATTCTTGGGCCCAAGACCTATTGTTTAGTCATGGCTCTGTGATGGGATTGTGGCTTCAATGAACCACTTAACCTCTCTGTGCTGCAGTGAATATTTCTGTAACATGAGCGTGATCCTGGTCTGTACCTCAGAGGGCTATTGTGGAAATTCAGGGAGATAATCTACGTAATGTGCTTCTCACCACAGTCCATGATAAAGACCACTCTTGTCTGTTGAATGCTTGCAGCGCACAGGGTCCTGTGCTGGGCACTTGATAAATCTATTAGCTCACGTAACCCTCCTGACAACCTGTGAAGAGGCATTAGTGTTATCCCCATTGTACAGACAGGAAGACTGAAGCATAAGCAGTCAGGTTGCCAAGGGCCACAGAGAACTGGGGATCGAGGCAGAATTCAAGGTCAGACGGCTATGGGATTTGGGATTTTGTAGGCACTGAGTTCATGAACTCCACTGTTGGCTAGGCTCGGCCCTCCCTGAGTAAAATGTCGCCCGAGCTCTACTCTGAATATTCCTGCCCTTCTCCTTCCCCGCTGCAAACACTGTTAGCATCCCAAGCTAGGGGTCACCCGCCCTGAGGTCAGTAATACCTGCTTTTCTCTGGAGGTAGAGACCAGAGCGCAGCCATGTCCTTAGGAAAGATTCTACACGTCCTTCCATTTACGACATCACGGATCCCAGGCTATACCAGAGACTTGGCTTGTCAGTAATACTAGAAATCCACTCCGTGCACTCACTGACAGCGTGACAGAAATGCCGGACTGTGGATGCAAGGAAGTGGAGGGTGTGCATCCCATTTGGGTGTGCAGACCCTTGCACAGCTCCTGGATGTCCTCAGAGCCACGTCCAAGTGCCAGGGAATGGCTGCAGACCGCCCATGACCAGCCTCCAGTGTCTGTACTCCCGTGTCTCTAGCATCCCCTGGCCCTACATTCCCACTGCGGTTCTCGTTTCCCAGTGAATCCGGGTGGATCAGGCCTCTGCACAGTCGTAGGTGCTATTCCTACTCCAGATCTGCCCTTCCAGCTCCTCTCCTTCCGCCCTTCCGCAGCTCCAAGGATCTTACCCTGGAAGGTCGCCTCTCTTTAGATGCTAGGGGAAGGGCTTGGCTACTTCCTTCTCTGCACCTCCTGGCTGGCAGGCCTCCGTGTGGGCTTTTCTGTCTTCACATCTCGAACGTGCAGCAACAGCTCTGGCCTCTCTGGCTGCTGGGAGGCGAAATGAGACAATTGTGTGACAAGCCCACGCCACGCCTGGCACATTAATAGGAGCTTAATTGGGTTAATTGCCCTGTCTTCCCACCGCACCTGCCCCCCCCCCCCACAAGCTTTCTGTGTTTGCTGTTACTGAGACAGCAGGTAAACTCGAAGGAAAAACAGAATCAACAACAACATACTCACACCAAAAAAGGCATAGCCAAAATTCTACTTATGTGTACATCATTTTTCTTTGTTCCTTGGTCTTTCAAAAAAATTGAGATATAACTCACCTACTGTAAAATCCATCCTTTTAAAGTGGTTTTTAGTGTGTTCACAAAGTTGCATGGCCGTGGCTCTTTTCTAATCCAAAATATTGGAAGCCCATACCTGTGGGCAGTCCCTGACCATCCCAGCTCCCTCTGGCAGTCCTCCCCTCCCCCCCCCATCACCACTAGTCTGCCTTTTGCCCCACCCCCAACCCGGTCTTGTCTCTCACCCCGAGTTCTCACCAAACCCAGAGCTGACATTGGCCTGGAGGTTCCCTCAGGGCGGTGGTGACATCAGAGGAGTTTTGTGAACATAAATTGCTATTTTACACAGAGAGGGCGGTAGGATCGAAGGTCCCTTGAAGATCAGGACCTGGTCATAGTCCTTCTCCAGCCACTTGGCCTGCTCTGTGCTCCAGGGGTCCCCACCTGCTGCACCCTCTTGTGATTCGGGGACTGAGAACTAACCGGGGCCTCTGGCCTCAAGGGCCTCTGTAGGGAGCCAGCCCTGGGAGAACACTAGAGGGGATTCTGTCCCCAAGGGTGCTCGGGACCCCAGGGACATGCTTCCAGTAGGACCTGACCTGAAGCCGGCTGAGCCTCCCTTGGCCCATCTTGCAAAGTCTCTTCAGGTGAACGTGCCTCCTTGCTGGTCTCCTTTCTCTTTCTAAGGAAATAAAGCATGTCAAGAATTTGGCATTGAGCATTTTGCTTTCTCTCCATCAGAACTGCCTCCCATTGGCATTCTCTTCCAGCAGAGGCATGGGGAGAGCTTCCTTGGTAAACGAGTTGAAAAACAAAGCGGCTCAGGAAGAAGCTGCCTTAATCATCTAGGAACAGCCGCTGCTGCGCTTCAGCGGCGTTAAGGCGACTGGCGCTGCTCCCAGTGGCCCAGATGCCCCTTGTGTAGCTCAGGCTGTAGGGCCCTGCTTGCTTTCCCTGGCCCCGGACCGGGAAGAATCCCCGCCAGCCCCACCACGCTCACCCGCGGGAATCAGGGAAGCTCCAGCCACTACCTTCCCCGTGTGTCCTGGGACAGGACCAGCCTGGGTGGGGTCTCTCCGGCCTGGGAGGCGTCTGGGGACTGGCATCAATGGAGACAGCAGTTTCTTCTGTGCACCTGCTGTGCACCAGGCCCCACAGCCCAAGTGCTATCCGATTGCACTCTCGGGACAAGCTGCAAGGTGGCCGTGGCTGTCCCCGTCCCACAGGTGAAGAGACCGAGATTTCGAGGGGCCACGGGCATGGTTTCCGGGGCCACACGACCAGGAAGGAGTGGAGCCCGTTCAGGCTCACCATGATGCCCTCCCAGAGTCCTGGCATTGGTCAGCTCTGATATCCCTGAGTGGTCTTGGTCCCCCTAAATCTCACAGGTCACCACCTCACAGGTGGTTCTGAGAATGGACCGACCTCGTGCGTGGACAATGCCAGACCCGTGGGGCTGGTGCTAAACCAGCGTCCGTTCCCTCTCTCAGCCTTTGTTCGTGGGGATCCCACTGGTGCTGGAGGGTCTTCTGCACAGAGCTGACACCGCTTGGCCCAGGGGCCCACCCGCAGCCGGATGACTGAAGGCCACAGCCATTCATCGGCCTCCTCTTTCTCCCTTCAGGAGAGCACCTGGCCATACCTGTTTGGAGTGATCGCTGTCCCTGCCTTGGTCCAGCTGGTGACCCTGCCTTTTCTCCCCGAGAGCCCCCGCTACCTGCTCTTTGAGAAGCACGACCAGGCCGGAGCCGAGAAAGGTAGGGCACCCGTGGCCTTTCCTGCATAGCTCCAGCCTGTTCGTGGGGGTCAGCGCTGCAGGGCACTCTGGAACCTGGGGCCATCCCTCTCTGCAGGCACTGTGCTGGGTGCCCCTGGACACCCTGTATTGATTCATCCTCCCGGCAGCCTGCAGCAGGGACACATATCACACAGGGAAGCTGGGAAACCCAAGACAGAGAAGGATAGGACCCAGATCTGCTTGCTTCTGGGTGGTGTCTGTCTCCCCATTGGTCCCAACCTCAGAGACAGCCTGACTTCTTAGCGGTTTAGGTCTTTCTTGGCTCTCTCCTCACCCCTCCTCTCTTCTTCACTCCCGGGTTCTGCTGTCCTAACATTCCCAAGGAAAGGAAATACACAAGTGCAGAAGGAGCACCCGTGTCCCGCCAGCACGGGGCTGGGTGCCAGCAGCCTGCGAGGGAGACAGAGCGTGCTCACTCTACAGGAGAGAAACAGGACATCCACGAGGGGCTTGGGACTGGTCTTAGTTCGCTGTCCTTAAAGCTCCTGAACAGTGAGGTGCCGGGTCAGATGCAAAGCATTCAGAATCAGAGGCGTTCCCACAGTGCCCCGGAAAGGCAAAACCATTTTGCCCAGACACAGACGACGTAGAATGAACACCCCCGTCTTCTTGTAAAAGGAGACACTGATGGCACCCCCGTTAAGCAGGAGGGGCTGGGTGCACCAGGGCTGCCCTCCCGTCCCCAGCTCTGCCGCCTCACCTGGTCTTCTAACCTTCATCTGTGGAAGGAAACGATAGGAACCTCCCTCTGGGCTTGTCATAGGGTGATGAAATTACATGATATATATAAGGTTTGCAGGAGCATTTGCTGTCATTCTGAGAACTCGGTCCCTTTCCTTATCCGTACCCTGTCCTCTGATCTAAATTGCACTAGTGTCCACGTCCAAGAAAAAAATTGAGAATTACGTAGCCTTTACTTAATACAATTTGTGCAACCCTTTTTAAATCCACACAGCCTCAGTATTTTCTGAATTAACAAACGAGATATTAACAGTTGCCTCCACTTGCCTAGCAGTTTGTGGCTGGGATCCATTTTCTCATTTACAGCATTCCTGTAAAAACATGACATCAGGAAATATTATCATTACTTTCACTGTTTAGGCAAAGGAACTGAGGCTTACAGGGCTGAGGTGATCTGCCCAAGGCTGTGGTTCTTGGTTTTTGGTTTCTAGAGGCCTTTAAAAATATGATTGGGGGCGGGGGAGGGAGCACATGGGTGGTTTAGTCGGTTAAGCGTCTGACTCCTGGTTTTGGTTCAGGTCATGATCTCACGGTTCCGTGCATACGGTGGGGGTGGAATTTGAGACCTGTCCCCCGTCAGGGGCCCCTGGCCCTCCCCATCCTACAGCCGTGAGCATCAGGAAAAGGACTGGAACCAGAGGAGACTTTACCTCCCACCCCACTCACGCTCAGAGGGGCATCAGGGGGTCGTGTTCCAGGGGACTTCCCATGGGGCTTGTGGGGAGACCAGCCATCCAGAAGTCAGGCTGCAGAGGAGGCGGCTGATTGTCAGATGGGGAAGGCTCTGGAGCGACACTAATGTGGCTGAGAAAGAGCCGGGGGATCCTAGTGCCAAAAGCAGCCAGGCTGGGGGTCAGTGGAAGGTGACGATTCCTCCAGTCCCATCCCTCCTGGCCTCGTCGGCAAGAACCCGCAGGAAATGCATCAATTACGTACGTTTGGAATGGGCAGTGAGTGTATGTGCAGACAGTGAAGACGGCTTAAAAGGTTTGCTTCCCAGCACAGGAGGGAGGGAGGGAGGGAGGGAGAAGTCTAGTTATTAAGAAAAATGATAAATATTACATGTGTGCTTTATACAAAGAACAGAGACGCTGGCCTAGGTTGAAAGAGAATTTTGAAATTCGCATCTGTGCCAATAAAAGTGGGGTTTCACTCCAGACACTCAGCAAACAACAGGTATTTGTGCTGGCACTCTGCCAGGTGATGGGGAGAGCGGGGGACCCAAGACGGCATCCCAGCCCCCCAGGAGGCGAGGGGAAGGGTAAGAGAGATGGACGTCCCCATTGGTAGCTCATCTGTATCGAGAACTGTTATCATCCTGAGCACTTCGCATGTATTAGACCCTTAAAACCTCCCAACCGTGGAAAGCAGATCACATTATTACTCTCGTTTTAAAACAAAACAAACAAACCAAAAACCGAAGACTGGATAAGTTGACAAAGGACACGGAGCTTGCACATGGTGGCACTGATAGTCTGGCTCTGGAAGCCCTGAGCGCAAGTAAAGCACACTCCGTTGTGTTGCCTGGCTCGATGGGAGATGCGCCTTGTCTGGTCTGTTGGTAATTTGGGGGGAAGGGGTCCCGCAGCGGTCAGCTGCTGAGACAACACCACAGAGCAAACCGCCTTGAAGCTCGCCGGCTTAAGACAATGGCATTTATCGTCCCAGGTCTGCAGCGGGCTGTGAAGTTCTGTCCATCCCGACAGGGCCTGACCTTGCGGTTCCTCTTGCCTTAGCAGAAGTTGTCCAGCGTGGCTGGTGGTCAGCTGGCGGATCCAGGCCGGTCTCACCTCTGGGCCGCGTGCTCATCCTCCAGCAGACCGGGCCCCGGGCGCATTCTCACCGAGAGCACAGAGCCCAGAGAGGAGGTGGAAAACACGAGCGGCTTCTCGAGCTTCAAATCAGCTAAAATCCTTCTGGCCACCGTAACTCCCGTGGTCAAACCCACAGTCGGAGCGGGAGGGGGTAGCAGTTACAGAGCAAAGGACACACACGTCGGGAGGTCATGAACCGGGGCCATCGACGCAACCCATCCACACCACAGCAGCCCCCTTCCAGGCTTTCCTACCTCACCCCGCCCCATCCCTAGCTCCAGCTGGGTCTCATTTATTGACGCCCCTCTTGTCAGTTGAGGAGAAGCCCCCAGAACCTAAAAGTAGGGGAGACAGCCCAAACTTGCACTGTGAGAAAGGGGGGATATTTAACTGATAGAAATGAAATGTTAGCACAGGCAATGTGATAGGGCAATGCTTCAGTCACTGGGGTCAGGAAAGTTGCATTGATCAGGACCCCTTGGGTTGTAAGAGCTAGACAATGCAGCCTGAGCAAAAAGGAACCCTTGAAGTCCTGGCTGTATGAGTGGTATTTGAGGTCCCCCCAAATTAACACCCCTCTTTCCGGCCCAAGTTTGACAGCAGACGAAAGATGGATAGAGGAGTGGATAAAAATGCCGCCTTCTGTGTGGATAAAGACTCCTCGGTCAATTGGCATTAGGTCTGAGGGCCAGGAGAGCCTCATAAGGCAGTACTCATGAACTGAGCTAAGTACTCACTTATGGGCTCCCGGGCAGGCGTGCCTTGAAAAACCGAGAACACAGAAGAGAGAGTGTGTGTTCCTCCAGCCAGGCAGATCCTCAAATGAAAGAGAGGAGCTAAGCCATGCAGACCATCTCTCTCCCCAACTTACCGGTTAGCCCACTGTGTTCCCATCTCTTGGGAAAGAGTGAGCAAGGGGTGGGTAGAGACAGAGTGAAGGACACAGTGATGAAATGCCCCTTCAGGAGGACAGTGGTGTCAGGAGTGAACAATAAGGGTTCTTCCTCGTGATAGAGGGTGAGGGACTGGGTTTCCTTCAGGCATGGTGGGATCCAGGAGCTAAGACCAAGCCGTGAAGATACCATCTCCCTCTCGCTCAACAAATCCTAGACATTCTCAGGATTCATTGGCTTCCTTCTTAGACGAGCTTTCTCCACCTGGCATCAAGACAGTCCTGAGTGGCTCCGGCTTTATGACACTGAGGAGGAGAGAGATTCCTTTTCACATAGCACGCATCTCAACCGCTAAACGAAAGAACTCTAATTGGCCCTTCTTAGGTCCCATGGCCATCCTTGTACTGATTGCTCCCCTGGGCATTAGAATTCCTTGATTGGCCAGTCCAGGTTACTATCTAGTCTGGTGATTGGGGATGGAGGGCCCTGAGGTTTGGCTGACATCTCTGCTAGAATTACAGGGACCACGGGAGGAGAGCTTCAGGAAAAGGATACAGGCAAGAGAGGAAAGGTAGCAGATGCCCATCACCAGAAGGAGTGATACTTCTGGAAGCTCCCTTCCTGGCCGTGCTCCATCACCCCTCCCCTGTGGTCCATATTGGCCTTTGCTGCCAGAAGCCCAGTCAGGCATATAGACTCGGCAGAGAGCTCAGATGAGGAGAAAGCAATTCGCGTTGTTGTTGTTATTTTGTGGGTGGGATGGAGTGTGTTTCCATGGCATTTAGCAGCCAGTTCTGGGCTAGGACCCTGACCTTAACAGAAAAGGAAGACTGTCCATTGTCGCCTGCCATTGTAGTTTTGGTTGGCATCATGATCAAGGGAAGTTTGTTTCTTTTGCTCTTTTCGGAGAGAAAGGTGTGTGTGTGTCAGGACTCAGGTCCACCACCTTATGATAGAAACCCCAGATGACAGCGTCTTAGACAAATTGGAAGTTTATTTCTCTCTCACATCAGAAAGTGTTGAAGGTAGGCGGTCTACAGCTGTTCTGATTCTCCATGGTATCAGGGACCTCATTCCTTTCATTGTCTCCATCTGCCATCCTCAGAAGGTTGCCTCATGGTCCAAAGTGGCTGCTCTCACACCTGCATCCTGGCCAGGGGAAGGAGGGTGAGAGGGAGGGATTATCACTTGCCTGTCTAGTTAAGAATTCTCCTTGGAGTCTCACATACTCTGTGTCTGTTTGGTCAGAATGTGATTGTCTGTCCTCTTCTAACTGCCAGGGAGCCTGGGAAGTGTAATTAATTAATTAATGTGCCCTGGCCACAAAGAGTCAGGGCTGCTCCTAAGGAAGGAGAGAAGGAATGAGAGAATCTGGCCCCTGGCGGGCTCTGCCCCAGTGTGGAACGGGAGCTCCTGAAGTCTTGTTGGCTGGGACTAGCTGAGCCAAGGCACTTTGGGCGCTCTGAAGGCTGGTGGCTCCTTCACGATGGCACCGTTGCAACAGCTGTATGATGCTTAAAGGTGAGGCCGAGTGAGCTGTGGAAATAAGCTACCGGAACCCACTCTGTTAAGCCAAAGCCCCGAAATTAATGGGAACCGCCTTCATTTATCATTCCTGAAACCTCCATGGCAGCCCTGTGAGGACCGTCTACCACCTTCTGGTGCAATCAGCTGCCTCCCGTTACGTTTCTAATGATGCCTAGTGCTTCGGGAATGTCACAGTGCCCCTTATCTATAGTATGTCTCAGTGACCTGAGCTGGACTGAGGGGCTGTTCCACAGTCCAGAGATGGCCAGAAACATGCAGGAGGCAAGGTCACATGCCCAGAGAATGGATGTGAGGCCCCATGGTGGCCTTTGTCGAAGACTGCTGATTTCACTCTTCTGTGCTAGGGGTGAAGTACCCTACCTTGGTTACAACGGGTCTAGTTTTTATTAAGGCAAGAAGAAAGTATATCTAAATGAATTCATGTCAGAGGTGAGTGGAAAACACAAAATTTCCCCAAACCATTGCGACAACTGCCTTCCAGAGGAGCACGGATTTCCTGGGTGGCCAGGTCTGAGGTCCAGGCTATGGGGTCTGCACGGACCCTCTGCACGGAGGCAGAGCTAGCTGAAAGCCCAGAGCAGCCACAGCCTGCAGGTCTCAGGCTCTGCCCTAAAGGACTCACCATGATGTGAGAATCCCCTGTTCCTCCTGAGGTTCTAGAGCCCTCCCCAGACCCCTCCCGACTCATGGCCCAGGATGGCGGCCATCCTCTCTGCCACCAGCCTGTCCAGTTCCATGTAAAGAAGAGATGACACTGAGAGGCTCTTGAGGGGAAGAAAAAGCAGCCTTATTTGGGGTAAAAGATTCAGAACCGAGGGGAGAAGCCACAGCAAGGAGATGTAAGAATAGAACACACTACTTACAGAAGTGGGGGGTTCTCATTTCTAGATGTGTTGAGCGCTGGGCGGGACTGGGAAGAGCCAATGGAAACTGCCAGAAGGACAGGCTCCGTCAGGTCCCAGCGCCCCGCCCACCAACCTTCTCCAACCAGCCTTGGTTTCCTAGTCCGGGTCCTGTTTTAGGGCGAGGTCGTCAAGTTCAAGTAGGATGGGGTATGGGGGGGTGGGTGCCTGGTTAGCTCAGTTGGTTAAGCAACCAAGGTCATGATATCACAGTTCATGGGATCGAGCCCCACTTTGGGCTCTGTGTTGACAGGGAGGAGCCTGCTTGGGACTCTCTCTCTCTCTCCCTCTCTCCTCTCCCCTCCCCTGTTCACGTGAGTGTGCACGCGCATGCACCCATGCTGTCTCTCAAAATAAGTAAGTACATGTTAAAAAAAGAATGGCGTGTGTGGGAGGAGGGCTTTGTCAACTGTAAAGTGTTGTGCCCATAAAAGGGGATCGTCTGCTTCTGCCCTTCTGCGTCACCTTGCCTTCGAAGAAAGGGATTCTGTGGCTAAAGCGAGTGAAATTTTTTGCTCTGGGAATAAAAGAATTTGTTTAACGTTGCGGGAGGAAAATCACTCCCATCTCCATCCCTCTTACAAATCAGCTGTCATTTATACCAGAGCTCTGTCTGTCATTCGTGACATTTCCGTCTTGTTTACATGGGGACCATCATGGGGATTCATATACTAGGCTGCTTTTATGCACACCGCCCCTCTTGTGTCCTGAGCGTGTCTCCTCATGACCGTTTTTGTGTTGTCACGTGTGGTTGGCAGAATAACGGCCCCCACGTGGGACCACATCCTGATCCTCAGACCCTGTGAGTGGCAGTGCACACGGCACCGGGGACCGTGCTGATGTGATTAACATAAGGATCTTGAGGTGGGGCCGGTTTTCCCGGGTTGTCTGGACGAACCCAGGAGCGTCACAAGGCTCCATGTAAGTGAAAGGGGAGGAAGGACGGGGTCAGAGAAGGAGACGTGGCCGTGGAAGCGGGGGTCAGAGGTAGAGGGAGACCGAGGGCGTCCTGCAGGTGCACCTCCTGGGGCTGGAAATGGCCAGCAGGCCGGTTTCTCCCCTGGAGCCTCCAGAAGGGTCACAGCGCTGTGACACCTTGGTGTTAGCCCCACGGGACCCATTCTGGACTTCTGGCCTCCAAAACTGTCACATAAAAACTTTGTGCTGTCGCAAACCCCTAGTTTGTGGTGATTTATTATGGGAGCAAAGCAAACTCATACATCAGGTTAAGTGAGGAAAATCAGTTAAGACTGAAACACTACTTTATCTCAATTTTAAAGATAGTTAAACATTTGTTTTTACTTGAACTCTCTAAATGGCTGGGCATTCTGATTGTTTCTCTTTTTCTTTACAATTAGTGGTTGTACAAAAGGTCTTTGTGCATGAAGCTTTCAAGGGTTTTTCTTTCCCACACCATTCTGTTGATGTAAACTGTCAAGTGCCTCCGACCTGCCCTCCTTGGCCACTGCGAGTCTTTCAGACGCCACAGGCCTCCAGGAGGGACACATTCAGAGGCTGAGGGCTTGGCCTGCGGCCCGATGGCTAGAGACAGAAATGGGGTTCAAACCCAGTTTGCCTCACTCCGAACCCAGGGTCATTAAAGTGCTGTGTGCTGCCTTGTGTGTGTGTGTGTGTGTGTGTGTTTGTAATTGTGACACGTGGCATTTGCATACACACAAGTATATCAGCAAAACATAGTTGACCCCTTGGTTTCTGTACTTACGGCCCAGAAAATTTCTTCCGTAGTACAGTGATTTCCTATATCTGAGCCAGGGTTCAACTCCACATTTGCATCTATTACATCACAGAAGGGTTAAGTAATTGTGTATCTGCATTCGAAACCTAAAAATTCTATCTCCCAACTTGATTCCCTTGTTTTAGCAATTATAAAACGATTATAGCATTATGAAGTCACCCTTAGGACCTAGTGCTCAGTGGGGCGAAATAGAGCATACAAAACATCCACGTGACCATGAAAGTGTGGAAATAACAGAAACGAGCAGGACAGCACGGGAGGAAGGCAGGCAGTGAGATCACTGATCTGTGACGGCTGTGCCTTGTGCTGGCTGGGCTCTTGGTGAGGGAGGACGGTCTGTGTCCCTGCGGCCTCCTGCCCACCAGATGCATCTGCCGGAAACGAAGCCATGTGCCTGGGAAGGGAGCCCTGGCCCTGCTCTTACCGGGGGACTCCTGACACGCCGGGTCCCCCGGAGATGACTGGAGAGGGGGGCGGGGCAGTTGGAGTGCCCTGTGCCTACACTTGCCAGCTGGCAAGATGGCGCCACCTCTCGAACTTGGTAGAGGGACTTGGCAGGAGGGGGAGGAAACACGGTCCCTCTGAGGTCTCATCCCCGCCCCTGGCAGCACAGTCACCTGCTGTTGGAGGATCGGGCCCTCCTCCATTGGTGCTGTTTTCATGGTTATAGTGTGAGACGGGATGAGCCACCTCTGAGCGCCTCCCCCCATTGCCCCTGGAGTAACAGTCTCTCGGGGCTCCCTTTTCCCTGGCCAGAGAGCCTGCTCGTGGGCTGGGCGGTCCGGCAAAGGACCAGGCGCCTTCCTACAAAATGCCCAAGGGCCAAAAGGAGCAGGAAAACACAGCTCAGAAACCACCACCGGAGCTCCCAGAGCACACAGGCCCATCCGGAAGTTGCCCACACGCTTCCTTCCAGAGTGTGACCTAGCCCTTTAAATTCAGAGAATTGCCGAGGGTTCCGGCCAAGCGGGGGATGCTTTCCGTATCGTGTCTGTGGTTGGTGCTGATCTGGGCAGCCCTGAGTCTGCTGGGGGGCTCCGTGCCCCGAGAGCCGGAGGAATTGCCTGCGGCCCCAGTTTTCCAGCACAGGGAAGGTTCCGGCACAGGGAAGGTCCACCTCTTGAAGGTATCTTGGAAATCCTGAGCATTTCTGGGCTCTGAACTGTCGTGGGCACCAGCCTCCTTGCATGCTGCTCTGGCTCGCGTCGTAAAAACCCCAACTTGAACTTTGGCCCCTACTTTGCTTTCCTCAAACACCATAACAGCAGGCACACACCCTGCGTCACTGGAGCATTTCAGGGCTGTATCGAAGGTTTCGGAAAGGGCCCCAGGAACGAGGCTCTACCACTCAGCACCCTCCGCTTCCCCTCTCACCGCTACCCACTGTCCCCTCTGCCTCCCAGGTGGACCTGGGACTCCTGTTCCTCTCCACTAGCGTCCCTTCCCTTCCAAAGCTGGAATTAAACCCCACGCACATTCAGTAGACAGACACCTTCCACTTAAGAGGTTTGTCAAGATACTTTTCGCAGCCAAGTCACTTCTTGCCCTCAGAGACACTTTGGTGTCAGCCATTAACGCGCTTTCCTTCCTTCGCGTACCTGGCAATCTCGCCGCTGCTGTTCTGACGTGCCCTGGCTGTCTGGGGGGCCCCGGGGGCCACGGTGCCATGCTGTGGGCCTAGGGCGGATGGAGAGTCTGCTGGGCTGGGCGCTGCCTCTGCTTCCCCGCTCGGTAGCCGCGAGCCCAGGCGAGCTGTCCATCGTCTCGGACACAGACTCGGCTCTCCCCTCTGTGAAATGGGAGGAACACGGTGCCCATCTCCAGGGCCCAGAAGGACGCTCAGATGAGATCACGGGCGTGACAGTGCTTTGTGACGTGCAAAAACGTGCAGCCGCATCGGGTGCAGTGGTTGTAATCACGTGGCTGAAATTGGCCAGTTGACAAACATTCATGGTGTATCAAGTAGGTCCTGGTGGAGAGGGTGAAGGAAACAACCTCCCGTAGGGGCCACGAGCACCCTGGATCCCGCCAAGGCCTCGGGGTCCCACAGAGCCACTGGGCGTCACCAGGGTCCTCTGGCTATTTGTGACACTGGGCCTGCCTCGGAGGCCGGGGATGCTGCTCATGGGAAATGCTCATCTTCCTTTCGTGCAGCTGACGCCTGCAGGAGGCTCACTGCTTCCCCACGGGGCTCGGGCGGCGGCGTCCGAGTCTCTGACTGTGTCTCTCCGGGTTCTCCGAGGAGCGGATACCGAGTGGACTAAGCGGTGGGGCTTTTATTGGAGTTCGTGCCTGTGTAAGGAGCGTGGAGGGAGCTGACGGACCGTGATGCTCGTCGGACCCCCAGTGGGGAAGGGAGGGACTGGGCCGGCAGCGTCAGCCCCAGAGGAGCCCTGGGTCCCTAGAGCAAGGGTGCCTTAGTTTCCCTGCTGTGCTCTGCCATCGTCTGGGAGCAGTCCCGGAACGGTATGGCCTGGACACGCAGGCCGTTCCGTGCGACGGTTTGCAGAGCGAAGCGCTGTGGCCCCTGTGTGTTCGCCGCCTGCGATCGGGGGTCTGTGGGCACGTTCTCCTGGCCACCGCCCTCCTAGAGGCCACTAGAACAGTGCACTCAACTAAGGAGTGAGGTGGAGGGACACCTTCCGTGAGGTCCCCAGCAGGGTCGGGATGGCCCTGTGTTAGTCAGGGTTCTGCAGAGAGACAGAACCGGCAGAGTGTATGTCTGTGTAAACATAAAATATATGTACACATACACATACAGAGAGAGAGACTTATTTCACGGAATTGGCTCATATGATTGTGGCCATCAGCAAGTCCAAATCTGCAGGGCGGCCTGGCAGGCTGGAGCCCCAGGGAAGAGTGGGTCTGAGGCCATCTGGTGGCAGAGCTCCCTCTTCCTCCGTGGAGCTAGGTCTTTTCTCTTCAGGCCTTCGACTGATTGGATGAGGCCCACTCACATTATGGGGAATAATCTGCTTTGCTCAGAGTCTACTGATGTAAATGTTACTCTCGTCTAAAAACTATCTTCACCACAACGTCTAGACCACAAACACCACGTGTGGTGTTTGACCAAATATAGTTGACTGTAAAAAAATGTGGGGGCTGGGCTGCTGACCCCCTGCATGGTTGAAAAGCCATGTATGACTTTCGATTCCTCAAAAACTTAACTACTAATAACCAACTGTTGACCAGAAGCCTTGCCGATAACAGGAATAGTTAATTGACACATATTTGGGATGTTATATATATATTATATGTTGTATTTTTACCAGGAAGTAAGCTAGAGAAAAGAAAATTGTAAGGATGAGAAAATGCAAATGTGTACTGTATTTATTTAAAAATGCACGTATAAGTGGACCCATGCAGTTCAAGGATCAGCTGTGTCTGGGTGCCGTGGCCCAGACGTGCTGGCACATAACCTTAGCCATCACGGTCCCACGCCATCCCTTACTAGCCTAGTCATCTCCCCCTGTACTGGCCACACTGTGGCATCACTGCCTCTTTCTGGCGCTCTCCCTTCCCATACAGTGAGCTTCTCCAGGGCAGGGACTGTGTCTCCTTAAGTGCCATGTCCCCTGCATCCAGAACAGACTGTTGTTGGCTACGGATTGAATAGACAAGAAAAGAAATCAAGGCCTCGAAAGTGTGCTCTGGTCTGTTGAAGACCATTCACCTGTAAAAGGTCATTAACAGTACTGAATTTCCCAGAATTCCTGGGCAGGGTGAAGACAGCTGGGCCTGTCCTTTTTCCACAGATGAGCAACTCAACCCAGAGAGGTTTGGGAACTAACTTGCTTGACAGCCTAGCCTGACCATTTATGGAGCTGGAGCTCAAAAACCAGGCCCCTGACTCCCAGAAGAGTTCCCTCCCATCTGGCCTCTCACAAGGTCCTGTATGAGAAGGATGGAGATGAGGTTCTGGAAGAACAGCCCCACCTCCTAGGAGGAGGCAGCATGAAATATTTGCCCCCTCTCAGGACTCACTGATTGAGATCCTGCCGCTCTAATGAGTAGAGGGGGATCCATGGGTGTATCTGGGGAGTGGAACACATCCCAGAACAGCTCCCCAAATATCCCGTAACTCATTCTTCACAGACTGGGCATTTAATGAAATGACAAGGATGCCCATTTAATGTTTTCTGAGCTGAGGAGCTCCCTACAGGGGAGAGTGGAAGGGAGACTCTTGAGCCCCAAACTCGGGGCCCCGAGACTCATCAGCTTTGACTGGATTGTCTGCAGGGGAGATCCCGCTGGCAGAAAATGCTCAACAGCACACGTCCGGAACAACATGTGCACCACCGGAGTGTTCCTGCCAGTTCTTTCCCAGGCATCCGTCTTGGCGAGCCCTTTCAGATGGCAGATACTGAGAGAGACCACAGAATCCACTGTTCCACACTGGCCAGGGTCAGGAGCCCTGGTCCTGTCACACCACCTCTCTGTGGCTTCTCCGCCCATGTAATCAGAACTGGGCGAGATGCTTTGTTCAGGCTAGTCCAGCACCGGCTTCTGAGGTCAGAACGTGGCATGTTGGGACAGAAGTAGTTTCGGTCCCAGGGCTCCTGAAAGCAAGTGCCAGGGTCTGCTACCCACAGGCACACACAACAGGGTGGTCACAAGGGTCCTTGCTGGAGTGGCTGCCTTCCATCTGAGGGATAGTAAGATGACACAGAACGGTGAATACGAACTGGGTTCAAAATTGTCTCTACCATTTGAGTTCCTAGCATGTGCTAGTGTGGGAGGCAGAACAATATCCCCTCTGAAGGATGTCCTCATCCTAGTTCCCAGAACCTGTGGATGTCATAGGTTAGGGGACAAAGGAATTGAGATCACAGATGGAATTAAGGTTGCTAACCAGCTGACTTTTGAGATGGGGCGATTAGCCTGGATTATCCAAGCGGGCCCGCATAAACACCAGGATTCTTGTCCTGGAAGAGGAAGGCAGGCGAGAGAGAGAGAGAGAGAGAGAGAGCCAGAGAGAGAGAGAGAGCCAGACAGGGCACCAGCACGAGAAGGGTTTGGCCCGAGGTTGCTGGCTTTGCAGATGGAGGAAGGGGCCACAAGCCAAGGAATGCCAGCCGACGATGGAATCTGGAAAAGGCAAGGATATACACCCTCCCCTAGAGCCTCCAGAAGGAACAGCCCTCGCAACACCTTGATTTTAGCGCACTGAGACCCACTGCAGATTCTGACTTCCAGAACCGCGAGAGGATACATCCACGTTGTCCGAAGTCACCACGTTTGTGGCGATTTGTTACAGCAGCGCCAGGAAGCTAACGGAGGTTAAGTATGCTGCACGCACTGCTTTAACCCTCATCAAAAACCGCCTGCGGTGTTCCTGCTCCTTTTTCACAGATGAGGACACAAAGATGCAGAGGGATGTCGAGGTCACAGAGCTAACGCCCTGGTCGGTGTTCCACTGGGGAAGTCAGGAAGAGCCCTTCAGAGAAGTACTGAATGCAGGGGGGTGTGGGGCAGGGGGAGCAGGAGGAGTCAGGCAGGGCCCCCCCGCCTCACCTCACCGACACCGTAGCCAGCACGTCGTGGCTGCCAAGAGGATGCTGGAGCTGCCGGCGCGAGTGTGGCCGGTGTCATGGCCACAGAGGACGTGGGGGCCTCAGTCTCCGAGGCAGGAGCCACCAGAAGTCATGGTGCTGGGGGCTGGACCAGGGGCGGGAGAGACTCTTTCTTCCTCCTCCCTTAGGACCCACGTCAGCGCCGCTCACGGGTGGGCGCACCGGGAATCAGCTCCGTGGGAGCCCAGGGAGTGTGGTCTGCAGGCCACACAGGGGGCAGACTCTGACGCAGCTAGGAAATGGTGGGATGCCCCAGGCAGAGCTCCCCTCGGCCCTTGGCGCGGGCTCCTTCCGCCAGAAGGCCCCTTCCCCAGACGTCTGCACACCGGTCCCCCCCAGCACCCCGTGTGGGTCTCTGCTGAAGGGGCGTCTCCCCCAGAACAGCTTCCCCAATTACGGTAACTCAGTCGGCGTTCTCTCCGCTTCACTGTCACTCACCCTGGTTGATTTTCTTCTTAGCACTGAGTACCGGCCATTGTACGTTCATATGCTAATTTGTTTGGTAGGTTTCCTCCGGGAGCTCCCTGAGGGCGGAGACTTTTCCTGTTAGCTCCGGGCTGAAGCCCCACCCAGCGTGGAGAGCAGGGCCTGGCACGCAGTAGGTGCCCCCTGAGCAGTTGTTCAGCCAGGGCGCCCCTAGCACCAAAGGGTGTGCTCCGGTCTCCGCAGCACGCCGCTCCTTCCAGCCCTGTGCTCCGCGGCAGTCAGAGGCTCACTGGCCCCGGAAACACGGAGCAGATTCGACCCGAGGACAAGGCTAAGGGGGAGAGACCAGAGCGAGGCAGCCTTATTCCACAGGCCGGTGGTTCTAGCGGGGAGATGTGTCAGATCATCACTCTGGACCTTCTGATGCTTATGCCTGGGAAGTTTCTACCACTGCACCCGAGAGGTCTTCCTGGGGGCAAGGACTTTGAAGTCCACGCAAAGCATAGATATAAAGTCCCAGCGCCTGGGTGGCTCTGTCGGTTAAGCGTCTGACTCCTGAATTGGGCTCAGGTTGTGATCTCACAGTTCGTGGGTCCGACCCCCAAGCTGGGCTCTGCGCGGACAGTGCAGATGCTGCTTGGGACTCTCAGCTTCTCCCTCTCTCTGCCCCTCCTGCACGCGTGCTCTCTCTCAAAATAAATAAATAAAAACAAAATTAAAGCCCCATTCCATGTCTTCCTTGCAGCCCCTCCCCAGGTGGCGGAAGGCATGCAGGCGGGGATGTCTGGATGTGTCCTCAGACGGAAGGAACCGGAGAAGGCGTTTCTGCAAAGTGCGCAGTAAAGGCATAGGCTCCTCCTGCTTTGAAGGCTCCAGTTCACAGCGGGTCTGGTCAGATGCGGGGACCGTCTGAACAGTGTCTAACGACAGACTATCTGAAGGCTGCCCTTTCCCTAAAATCAAATCTCACGCACCAGTAATGACATTAGGGCGTGGCGACCTATCTTTCGGAATATAGTAGGGGCTCAATAAATGTGTGTCGGCTACATAAATACATGATGCCAACTTAAGACACAGGCAGAGGACTGGGCGCCTGGGTGGCTCAGTTGGTTGAGCATCTGACTTTGGCTCAGGTCATGATCTCGTGGCTCAGTTTGTGAGTTCAGGTCCCACAGGCTTGCTACTGTCAGCATAGAGCTTGCTTTGGGTCCTCTGTCCTCCCTCCCATCCCTCCTTGCTTGCACTCTCTGTCTCTCAAAAATAAATAAACTTCTTTTTTATGGACACAGGCAGAAGGCATCCTAAATCTATGCAGTGTTGTGAGAGAAGGGAGGACAAATGGACTTGTCGTGTGCTAAGGGCCTGGGGCACGCGGGCATGTGCCAGTGGCCTACCTCTCACAGCGTTCTCCAACTCTGAGAGATTATGTTCTTACCCCCACGTTCCAGTTGAGAAAATGGAGGCTGGGGAGGTTGGTATGACCTGCCAGAAGCCACTCAGTTGGTAAGTGGTGGGACCAGTTCTTGAACTCAAGCTTGTCTGAGACCAAAGTCTGGATGTTTGTCTATAAAACCACAGAATCTGGGAAACACGTGATGTGACCCAAAAGCATGAGGATGTTTGGCTCCAGTGGAATGTGACTGGAGGGGAGTAGCTGAGCTCAGCTTAGACAAGGAGGCCTCCTGTAGCCTTCAGAAATTAGAAATGAGGTCATGCCAGTACAGTGCCTTCATTGTGCTGAGGTGGAACTGAGACCGGATCGGTGAGTCTCGTCTGAAGCCACCGGGCAAGTCAGGGCTTGGGCTGGGACAGAGCCCTTTCTCCTGCCCGTGATCCACCGTGCTTGTCATCGCCCCCTCCTGTCCCCCAAAGGACCAGGAGGGGAGCTTTGGGCCAAGTTTGGGGGAGGACCAGCCCACCCAAACCCTATCAGCTTCATGATGCTGTCACACATTTGATGGTGGCCCCGTTGGGGTCTAACCGGCCGGTCAACCGTGGTTGTCTGCACCCAGCCCCTGCCATCAGCCTTCCGCTCCCGTGTCCGTGGTTTGTTGGAGGAAGAGTGGCAGTAACTTTTATAATCCTTCTCTCTGGCATGTGGGAGAGCACCGCAAAGCTGAGAGGGAGTCTGGCCACAGGGTCCTTTTCATAGGGATGGAGATACTGGAGGGCGAAGGTCCACCCCGCCAGGCCACACCTTCCAGGCCTCTTGTTTTCTCTTTTTCATTAAGTATTAGTGACTTCATCTTCTGCCTTACAGAAATCAAGGGAAAGCTGAGACAGCTGGCAAAGCACATAGGCGCTGTGTGTGTGGGGGGGGGGGGGGGGTGAGCGTGTGTGTTATAGATTGACCTCAGGGCCCTGGAAGGAGAAGGAAGAGCCCCTGCCAGATTCATCAGATATACCAGGCGGTGGCACACGGTGCAGGTTAGGAGCTCAGCTTTTCTGAGCCAGGTGGATCGGGCTCACAGCCCTGCATCGCTGTTCTCTAGCTCTGTGCAGCCTTTCATTTGGTTCCCCTGTCTGAGGCACTAGTCTTATTGGATTGTTTTGAATTCTTAAGCGATTTGGTCCACATGAAGGGCTTAGAACAGTGCCTGGAAATTGACTCTGTCATGGGAAGCATCCTGTCGTTAGTCTCTGAGCGTCCTGGAAGCCAGGGCAAGAAAGGAACCGGTTTCTCCACAGATTCTTTCTTTATGACAAGCATATCAGTTCCTCAGGAGAGAGAGAGTTGAGTTACACACGACTCTGAAAACCGCTTATTACAAGGGACCCTCCAGAGGGAGTCTTGGGACACGTAATCGAGTCTTAAACTAAAGTCAAAGCAGTTGCAAAAAATACTTTTCAACGATTTTTCCTTTCTCTTTTAGTTTCAATTTTTTATTTACATTCTAGTTAGTTAACATTTCTCTGATTTTCCTCATGTGGACCCTCAGTAGGAGCTGAAAGCATGAGCCTGAAGCGCAGCTCGGGAGAGGCCATCGTAAAGGAGTCTGAGTTGTGGGTCATCTCCTGGAGTCACTGTTCATTCCGTGCGCACGTATTTATGGAGTTTTGGTTGTGTGCCAGGCACAGTGCTAAACCCCGGGGGATAGAGTATGGAGCCAAACCAGACAGGGCCCCCGAGTCCTGAAGCAAGCAGTCAGCGAGGGGGTCAGACGGGAACCAGGTTCACGTCACAACGAGTGTGAGATGGCCCCGTGTCAGGAGCTACGAAGGAAAGGGCACAGAGCTCCATGGGGCTGGTGGGGGGACACCAGGACAGCTTCCTGGAAAAGGTGGCAGTTGTGCTGGGGTGGAAGGATGAGTTGACATAAGGGGGTGAAGGGACAGGGCAGGAATCCACCCACATGGTGGAGAGTTGATCAAAAACCCATGAATACATACGGCTTCTTAGGGAAGACACTGACCAGGGAGGATGCCTGTTTTTGTTGTTGCCGTTGGCTCGTTTTTGTTTTTGTTCTTATTTTTAATGAATACTTCCACTGTTTCTACCTGGGAAATCTGCTACTAACAGCTGTTGTCCATCAAGGATAATCCCTGGCTTATCACCTAACAGACACATGTCGGTCGATTGATTCTCACGAGTACCCTCTGAAACAGAGTAGCCTTCTAGGAACGTTGGCTAGTCTTGTTGGTGTTGGCGCTGTTCACTCTAATTCATTGCAGAAGACAACTGAGGTTTTAGCTGCCAAGTGACTCCCCAAGTCATGTGGGGGGACATCTGTTGTGCCCCAGCTCTCTCTCACCCCAGCGTGAACCCTGGACCACCTTGCCATTTTGCCCATTTGAGGACCACAGCTTGTTGAAGATCAGTCGGCTGTACCACCGCGGGCTTGTTTCTGGTCTCTGTCTTCTGTTCCACTGGTCTATGTGTCTGTCTTTTTTATGCCCCTATCATACTGTTGGACGTACTGTAACTTTGCAGTGTATGTTGAGATCAGGAAGCATGATGCATCCTGCTTTGTTCTTCTTTCTCAGGGTTGTTTTGGCCATTCCTGGTCTCCGGTGGTTTATTAATTTTTCTATTTCTGCAAAATATGCCATTGAGATTTTAATAGGATGGCATTGAATCTGTAGGTAATATGGTCATTTTAACAATATTAAATCTTCCAATCCATGAACATAGGATGTCTTTCCATTTCTTTGTGTCTCCTTTAATTTTTTTTCATCAGTGTTTTATAATTTTCAGCGTATAAGTGTTTCTCCTCCTTAGTCAACTTTATTCCTAAGTATTTTCTTCTTTTTGATGCAATTGTAAAGGAGATGATTTTTCGAATTTCCTCTTTGGGTAATTTTTTGTTAGTGTGTAGAAATGCAACTGATTTTTGCCTGTTGCTTTTGTGTCCTACAACTTGACTGAATCCATTTGTTTAGTTCTAGCAGATTTTTTGGTGAAGTCTTTATACAGTCATGTAGACTGCAAGCAAGGATAATTTTACTTCTTCCTTTCTAATTTGGATGCCTTTTCTTTCTTTTTCTCACCTAATCGCTCTGGCTAGGATTTCTGAATAGAAGTGGTGAGAGTGGCTATCCTTGCCTTCTTCCTGACCTTAGAGAAAAGGCTTTCAGTCTCCCACCATTGAACATGATGTTGGCTGTGGACTGTAGTGTCTTCTGGATGCTAGATAACTGGAAAACTGGTCATCTCTATGCAAAAGAATGAAGTTGGACCCTTAGCTAACACCATACACAAAAATCAACTCAAAATAAATTGTAGACTTAAATGTAAGTCCTGAAACCATAAAACTGCTGGAAGAAAACAGGGAGAAAGCTTCAGAATATTGGTTTTGGCAGTGATTTCTTGGATGTGATGAAAGCAGAGACAGCAAAAAGGGATAGGAGAACTGTGTCAGATTACAATGCATCTTCACAGCAAAGGAAGTAATCAACAGGGGCAAAGGTAACCTATGGAATGGTAGAAAATATTAGCAAAACATATATCTAATAAGGGATTAATATCCAAAAAATATAAGGAACTTCTGCAATTCAATAGCCAAATATCTAATAACCTTATTTAAAACTGGGCAAAGAACTTGGATAGATATTTCTCCAAAGAAGACATACACTTTACCAATGGGTACATGGAAAAAAATTCAGCATCACTAATCATCAGGGAAATGCAAATCAAAACCACAGTGAGATATCACTTCACACTGACAGGATGGCTATTATCAGAAATGCAAAGGCAAGTGTTGGCGAGGATGTGGAGAAATTGGAACCCTTGCACACTGTTGGTGGGAATCCAAAATGGTGCAGCCACTCTGGAAAACAGTATGGTGGTTCTCTAGAAATGAGAAACGGAAATCACATGTGACCCAGCAGTCCCATGTCTGGACATTTATCCCAAAGCATTGAAATCAGGATCTCACAGAGATATCAGCACTCTTAAATGTTCATTGCAGGATTTAAGTATTTACTATTCACAGTAACCAAGATGTAGAAATCACCTAAATGTCCATTGATAGATGAATGGTTGAAGAAGATGTGTTATACACACACAATGGAATATTATTCAGCTTTAAAAAAGAAGGAAATCCTGCAACGTGTGACAATATGGATGAATCTGGAAGACCTCACGCTGCCTGAAATAAGCCAGTCAGAGAAGGAGAAGTGCCGTCAGACCTCAATTAACTCTGAAATAGTCAATTCATGGATCCCAACAGCGGAATAGTGGTTGCCAGGGGCTGGGAGGGAGGGGGAAATGGGGAGCTGCCATCAGTGGGTGTAAAGTTTATGCAAGATGAGTAGGTTCAAGAGATCTGCTGTGTAGCATGGTGCCTGTCCTCAGCAATACCGTGTTGTGCACTTAAAATGTGTTCAGTGCCAGACCTCCTGTCCAGTGACCTTACCACAGTAGAAGAGTCTTTTTAACTTTGCAATGATAAATTATTCATTCACTAATGGAAAAAAAAACCATAAGGCACAGCTATGGAGGTCACTCCTGACAATACGAATGCAAACGCTAACTTCATTACATGCGAAAGCAATCATCGCAAAGGCAGAATTCCAGCAGACATCTACAGAGCGCTCTTGGGAAAGAGGACCTTGCATTTGCCCAATGGCACAACTACCCTCTCGGGCAAGGGATGTGTGATAGGAGATCCGCTCCCTGAATCAGCCCCTGAGTCATGCTTGCGTCAGCCCCTCGGGCACGAAGCACCACGAGACTGGAGATGGCAGCTCGGCTGCGTGACTTGGGCACATCACTCACCCCTCTGAGCCTCAGTTTCCCCACCTGTTAAAAGGCAGCAAGCACACTGACCTCGCAGGGGTTTGTGTGGCTCCTGCAGGCCCCGCATCCAGCACCATCCACCTGGAGTTGAGTGAGCTGTGTTCTGTCTCCCACTGGAGAACTCCTTCTGGGCAGAATCTTTGCTCAACACAGGAAACGTTTGCATCCCCTGGCATGTAGCAAGCTCTGAAAAGCTGCAGGTTAATTGAAATGAACTGAATTTGGTTCTTTTAGCTTCTCAGCTCCGTGGTTTCTTTTCATCATTCTCTGAGGTGCGTGCAAAGAAAGATTGGGTTGGAACACTGCCTCCCTCACTTTCTACCTGGGATCATTTCCTAATTCCTCTGAGGCTCAGAGAAGGGAACGCTAGGTTATCTTGCTGAGGCCTGTAAGACACCTAGTCCAATGTCTGGCACGTTGTGGATGCACAATGTCAGCCTCCTTTCCCCTGCTTGGTCTCTTGATGCCCCCCTTGAATGAAGATGAGTCTGTAACTGGTACAAAATCTGATTACATAATGGCTCCCTCTCCCAGCCTAGAAATTGACCATGCCACCCAGAGGGTTTTCTCTCCAGTTGGGAAATGCAAACTCTCATTCCTTTTTCAAGTTCTTTGGAATTAGTGATCAGAACATGACCAGAAATACGAATGAGGTGTGAGCTTTGGGAAGCCTTTACTTTCAAGTGCAAGGGCGAGGATGGAAGCCTGAGCAGATCAGATGACCCAAGTAGATCAGATGAACTATTTAAGTGACTTGGGGATTCAAGGGAACAGACCCCTCCGGGAGGGTTATTTTCCATAAGCAAATGTCTTTTTGAAATGGGCTCACTGACTGTGAGTTTCCAAGGTCATTTCCCCTCTCTGCAAGGACAGCTAGTTAAAACTAGAAGTTTCTGACGCATCCGCTCCCCGCTCCCAAGATGCCATGGCTTCATTCTCCCCAGTCTTCCATGGGACCTGCACCCTTCTCGGGTTCTCCACTTGCTTGGGAGACCTCGTCCTTCTTCCTGTGCAATGCCGGGATCCCTCCCACAACATCTCTGACAGGTGGTCATCACGCCTCTCCTTGCACACCTCCAGGGATGGGGGGCTCACTGCTTGTGAACCGCCCAATCTGCCCTTGGCCACATCAGTCAGACATTCTTCCTTGTGGTGAGCTGACACCTGACACAGCACGGCTGCTGCCATTGGTCCTTGTTCTGACCTCAGGGCCAAGGAGTCCAACACTATCCACATCCAGGCTTCTCCTCTCAGAGGATCCCCTTCTCCACACTGAGCAAATGAGGAGGGACCAGTCACATTCATCCAACCTGGTTTGAGCACCTGCTGTATGCCAGGCCTTGAATAAGTCCCAGCCTCTGGCATGAAGTGTCATAAGCCTTACACCACCAGCATAAGCACCTGCCTTAATCTGGTAGGACCACAGTGATGACAGGAGCGGCCATGACAGCCATTTGCCAGCCTCAGGACAAGTACGTGTGCTTTGTCCCCTCACTGCATGGTTTCTGCCCCTTTGTGACTGGAGTCCCAGCTCCATGGGCAGATTCCAGGCCTTCCCCTAGAGATTGGAAGGAGGGGGCTCTGGGTAAAGAAAGATTGCAAGAGTTAGTTTCAAACCAATCCTCTCTGTGATTCCCAAGTATAATGAAATTGGTGCTGATTTACAACATAGGCATTTGCTCACTCTGGTGATGGGCCGACGGATGGGTGAGAGGAAGCCAGAGGATGCTTCTAGGCTCATCAGGAATTCTGGATATAGAATGAGACCTAGGAAGAAAGGTCGGGAGGGAGGAAGGAAGGAAGAGAGGAAAGGAGCGAAGAGAAGGAGAGGGGAGGAGAGGGTGGGAGGACTTTGTTTCAGAGGTCTGAAAGGTCTCGTTCTAAGTTCCCAGGGAGCATAACCGAGCATCCAGAGCAGGGCTTCAGAGCCCCTGGTTGAGCTCTACTCCCAGCTGCCCCATTCACCAGTGGTGACACTAGTGGCTTCCTCTGGTGGCCCCATTGCACCATCCTTCTCCCCACTCTGATTTCAGCCCAGCTGTGGGGCAGCCCCATGTGAGCGCAGACGCAGGCTGAGCTCTCTGCACCTCCAGCACAGCAGGTGTCTGACTGCACGCTCAGATGGCCTGGACCCAGCTCGGCCCCTCCACAGTATAATGCGCACGCGTGCGAGTTAATGCCCCCTGGAGGCAGGAGTGGGCAGACGAATGCCCAGCCTCACCCGTGGGACAGTTCGGAGAGAACAATGTTCCGTGCTCTACTCAGAAGTCCAGCACAACGGACCCCGTCGTTCATGGTGGCCTCCTCGATGACTCACCTTGGGTGGCTCCCCCTTCCCCACTTCACTCCCCCCACCCCCTCACACCTGCTTTCTGCAACCACCACGTGTATCGCCGTCTTACACCCAATCCTTGTCTCAGGCTCCGCTCTCAGGGACCCTAGTGCTGACCACCGGCAAGTTGCATCTCTCTCCTCACCTGCAGAGTAGGGACCCTGCGGTGTCTCTTTCAGGGGACAGTTATATGAAAGTTAAATAAGAAAAGGCCCATGAAGCTTGTGGAACGGTGGCTGGCCCAGAGTGACCCTCAGCAAGGGTTAGTCAGGATTGCTGCAACATTGGACTTCATGGTGATGAGACCTCAGAAAGAGCTTAGAAAACAATGTGGATCCAAATGAAAGACGGCAGCAAGGCTGGCTGAACCTAACGCATTTGGAAATTGGAATTGTCTTGCAGTCCCGTCTGCTAGGAATGAAGCGTCTGGGAAGGGGCACCTGCAGCGGAGAGATTCCCACCTTCCAGAGGCACTCAGTTGTTTCTGCAAAACCATGAGACAGGGTTGCCTTTTTATATTTTAACAACCATAATTCAGCCACTGAAACTCTTCATTTGGAATATTTCAATGTGTATTTATTTTTGAGAGAGACAGAGACAGAATGTGAGTGGGTTAGGGGCAGAGAGAGAGGGGGACACAGAATCTGAAGCAGGCTCCGGGCTCCGAGCTGTCAGCACACAGCCTGACGCGGGACTCGAACTCATGGACCGTGAAATCATGACCTGAGCCGAAGTCGGACGCTCAACTGACTGAGCCACCCAGGTGCCCCTTCATTTGGAATATTTCAAAACAGAAACACTTTTTACAGCAGTTTGCAGAGGGTTTGTTTGGGAGTTTGAACCGGCAACACGTGTGCATCCCTTGGGGTCCCAAGCAGCACAGTGATGGCACCTTTTCCACAGGGCGACCTCCTTTGAAAAGCTGCTACTTTCTCGCTCTCCTTAGAATGTCACCTTTACCTTGAAGAGGTCGGTGACTCATGTCTTAGTAGGTGGAACCTCGGCTAGACAGCCACTGTCACAAGGTCCTGAGGCTGACAACGGGCTCACACCTGGGACAGGGGTGGCTGCTGAGCTCCTGTCTTTGCGCACGCACCTCCGTTTTACCCTAATCCGGGCCTTCTTTGGAGGATCCTGTATAAGCCGCCTGTACGTTTATCAGGGTTAACTCAGTTAAAACCAGACAGTACCGTTCCCAGGTCCTCTGACCCGTGCATTGGACAAGTAGGCGGAAATGTATCACTCTGTGCTGGAAGCAGAGGTGAGGGGCACCCTGCCGGCTCCCCCTCGTGGTAGAGCCCCCACCACCCTTATGTGGTCCCTGGGAAGGCTCCGGGATCAGTCCCTAATGCAGTGCTGTGACAGTACAAACAGGACTTCCCTAGTCTTCTGCTACGTTCCCCGCTTGGATCCTACTGCTGTTGGTATTGAACTCAAACTTCAATCCCAGATGCTGCTGAAAACTAATGTTTCAGTGAAACCCCCCAGTTTCAGAAGCCCTGAGGTGTGCTCCTCTCAGAAGAGGAGGTATGCACTGTGCCAGGCACACGGCTGCAGAGGGTCGTGGCCCCCCACTCCACCTGCAGCCCCTGTGCCTGCCTTGTCACAGGGCCCCTCGGGGCCACAAGAGGGACGTCTCCAGGCTGCCGCGTGCTTCACTCTAGCAGGTGATAAACGCTAGCAGGGTCGATCGGGGGCAGTGGCGACCGTAACACAGCGCCACAAACTGGGGACTTCAAACAACAGGTGTTCCCTCCAGTTCTAGAAACCAGAAGTCCAAAGTCAACCTGTCCTCAAGACCTGCTTGCTTTCCCAGCTTCCAGTGTTTGCCTGCCGGCCTTGGCACCCTGTGGCTGTGGCTGCCTCTGTCCAGGCCCTGCCTCCGTCCTCACGTGGCTGTCTTCCCCGCGTGTCCGTCTCTGTGTCTCTTCTCTCCTTCTTATCGAGGGCCCACCCTACTCCAGGGCGACCTCATCTTAACTGAAATACTGATCACATCGGCAAAGACCCTGTTTCCAGATAAGGTCACGTTCATCATTACCAGGTTAGGGCTTCAACGTATGTTTATGGGGACACCGTTCAACACCCAGTAGAACCCCGTCAGGCTAGAAAGGAAGAAAAGGAGAATAAAGTGGGGGTGTGGCAGGTGCCTCCTGGGATAGTTAACAGACCCCTGGTGCTCCCGGCCCACTGGGAGCAGCAGTGGCACTTCTGAGGACTTGGCGTGTGCTGACGTTTCATCCCGCAGACAGCGTCGCCGCAACCGTGTCCATTTTACAGATGATGAAACTGAGGCACAGAAACAGGAAGTAACTCACCTGGCCTCAGATGAAGTGACAAGGGGAGAAGTGAGGATTTGAGCCCCCGGCAGTGTGGCCGCAGAGTGGGGGCCCTTAACCACCCCATGACATCATGACACAGCTGGTCACAGGGGCCGGCAAACGACGCTCGTGCTATGGCAGGCACAGTGCAGGGTCAGGAACTCGCTCTGACCCCCCGGATCCCGAGGAAACAGAGGTGTGGGAGGCAGGCCCAGGTGCCAGGCTAGGGGCAGCAGAGGCTGGACGGAACCCAGTTCAGTCTGTGCTCCCCGCCCACCTCCGCCTTTCCTCTCTGCCGCACACCTCTTCCCATTTTTTCTCTGGGGGGGGGGGGGGGGCGGGGGGGCGGGTACTGGAGGGCCTGACTGGGGCTGCAGTCAGCTTCCAGCTCTTTCTCTGAGCTGGCCAGGCGCGGGCACAACCTCAGACACCACCTCCCTGATCTGGAGACTTGAGGGATGCGAGTCAGACCCGTCGAGAACACCTGCTCTTCTTCCCGTCTTTGTTTCGCGTTGCCCGTGTGAAGCTGGGCGGGCAGAACGTTGGGGCTCGGCCCTCGGCGATCGTGAATGAAAGAAGCTGGACTGCACCGTGTCCCGCTCATCACCCATTTCCCCGGTCGGCGCACCAGCCCAATTCCAAATCCCCGAGGCCATCCGGGCTCCGGCCGGGAGCAGGCTCCCAGGCCTGTCCAGTGGAGGTCATGGCCCGTGTCGTCCACACAGTACAGCTAACATGTGGCATGTGAGCCAGCACCCTGCTCTGCCAGACTCCTCCCTGACCCAGCACCCACACCCTTCCCCACCGGACAGGGAAGACGACCTCAGGATCCGTACCTGTCGAGCTCCGGGCAGCCGTGACCACTCAGGCAGAATTAGATGCCAGGATGGTCCTGTCCTCTGTTCTGGTGCGCCCGGACAGACGCGACCCGGGAAGGAATTGCCGAGAGGCCGGACTGACCTTTAGGGAGGAAGTCCATGGGCCCCACCCCAACAGGCACCCCCCCCAACTGCCATAGGACACCCAGTGAGCACTTTCCGGGGCTGGGCGCCTCTCCAGGTGCATGCCCCCCACCTGGTCTGCAAGCCACAGTCTGCCAGCCAGGCATTATTAGGGCACAGAGAGGCTGAGCAGCTCAGCCGTGGTCACCCAACCAGGACATGGCATAACACGGGCTCCAGGCCTAGCAGCCGGGCTCTAGAGCTGTGAGCCTAAACACCAGGCTTGTGGCTGCTCAGCTGGAGTTTGTGACCCCTGTCCCTTCCAACCCCTCCCTCCCAGACCTCAGACAGCACTGGGCAGACACACCCCCAATTTTCCCTTATTAGGTTTTGCATAATGCTGGCTTATCCCCCGCAAAGGGGACAGTATGTGTTTTGCATCTGCAGTGAGCCAGGCTCTGGGCTGGTGCTCTGCAGCGTCACCCCAAGGAGCTGTCCTAATGACCGGAGACCTGGGTGACCTCAGCTCCACCTTGCAGAGAGATCACATGCTTTTCCCATGCCGCACCGGAAGTGAGTTGGGGGTGGGGGGTGCAGCTGTCTAATTAAAACAGTTTTCTGTGGCTGTTCTAACAAATTACCACAAGCCTAGTGGCTTAAAACAATACAGGAATAGATGAAAGAAACTTGGTACTTACTTAGTGGTTTAGTTTGAGCTGCCAGATCGAGACTTTTTGGCAATTCCTTTAAAAAAGTACCAATTTATTATCTTCCACTTCTCGAGGTCAGAACTCCAAGATAGGTCTCACTGGGCTAAGACCAAGGGGCTGCAGGGCTGCATTCCTTCTAGAGGCTCCAGGGGAGAAGCGTTTCTTGCCCTTTCCGGCTTCCAGAGGCGCCCCCATTCCTTGGCTGGTGGCCCCTCCTCCACCTTTAAAGTGTATCCCCTCCACGCTCTGTTCCCAGCACATCCTCTCTGACTCTGACCTCCTGTCTCCCTCGCACAGGGATGACGCTGGGCCCACCCAGACAATCCAGGATAACCTCCCTGTCACAGGATCATTATCTGGATCGTATCTATGGCCCTAGAAGCTAACATATACACAGGTTCTGGGGATTCGAATATGGACTTGTTTGGGAGGACATTATTCTGCCTACCGCGGGTTCTTTCTGCTTTTCAAGGTGTCCCTTAAAAGACAAAGATAGCAAGCAAACTGGGATATTTGCCCCCACCCTCTGATCAGTGTCCTCCATGGGATTCTCCCTCCAGCCATGGGGACAGCCTAGATTCACTCCCTCTGTGACACATGTCACCTAAAGGCAGAGGAAAATTTCCTGGTGTACTTCCTCAGGTGCTCCAGCAAATGGATTTAGGAACTATGGAGCAAAACAAAGTTAAACGGGTGTCTTTGTGCAGGACTTATCAGAACGTTTGTTATTCTGAGATGAAGTTTGAACCAAGAGATAGAGCATACAGTGACACTGAACTTCTTTGACCGAGGAATCTTATTCCGTGGAGCTTCTCTGGGAGTTGGTATTCCACAAAATGCATGTTGGGAAATGTGAGTGACTTTGAAGGGGACGCAGCCTCTTCAGCGTCCATAGCTTTTTTCCTTTCTCCGACTCCTATACTTGGCACACTGCCTGGAGCCGATACGTGCTGAGAATTGGCTCTGGGTGGGGCCGCAGTGTCTGTCAACCAGCCCTGAGACTGTCCCTGTAAAAAACCGATGCTTCCTCCCCAAGCAAGGGTTGTGCGTTCCTTCGGACCGATGGGAGTCTGCCATCAGCCCGGGGCTCCTGAAACACGAGTGTCCACCAGTCGGCAGGGCCTGGCAGAGCTAAACCACTTTCCCCCACACGTCCCAGACGGTGGTGGGGCCGGCCTCAGGTGGGCCTCGAGGCCGAGGCAGTGAAGGATTCAAGGCCGTGTCTCCACGTGACCGCAGGAGCGTGGCCTCCGGAGAAAAGAGGGCATTAGACTTTACCGCAGGAAGCCGCAGACCGGAAGCAGTCCGCCCCCTTCCCACCGGCAGGATTCTGTGCCCAGCCGGGTGCCACGGGTGGGCCGGGTCACGGCGAGGTCCTCCCGGTATCGGCGGAGCCCTGCGGGGGCCTGAAGCCCGGGAGGGTCTCCCACCGCGGATGGAGCCTGTGCCAGGCGCCCATGAGGCGGCAAGCACATGCCCGGCGCCCTGGCAGCCTGTGTGCGTTGCCCCGCGGGGTGGCTGAGGGCTGCGGGAGCCCGTCGCCTGTCAGCCGCACTGCGCTCGGATGCTGGTTCCCTCACTGACTGCCTTCTGTCACGCTCACTGCCGTTTCCCTCTGTTCCTGTCCGCCGCGCCACAGCCCCACTTCTGTGCCCCTAACGTGCCCTCCCCTGTCACCCCCAAGTCTCAGTGTCTGCTCTTCATTCAAAACACGTCACTGGAAAACACACTTGGTGCCCGGCTCTGCAGAGAAGAAATAAAATAACAGCGGTAACCGTTGTTCATCGGACACCATTTACGTGCCAGGCACTTCACATACGTTGTTTTCTATTCTCAAAAACACCCCAGAGGTAGGTTTTATGGTTTCCGTTCCATGGAAGGACAGCTCAGAGAGAAGCAGCCGCTGCCTAGGGTCACACAGGTCACGCAGGAGGGGCAGGCGACTCTGACCCCGCGGCCCACACACTTCCCAGGGTACCCTCCTGCTTGGGGGCATCACGGGGTGGGCATGGCAGCTGCGTGGACACGTTGTCACGGCCAGGAGTGAGGAGAAGGTGCTTAGTTAGCTGTGACCGGGGCTGGGAGGGCTTCCGGAAGACATGGCGGCTGAGCAGGTCCCAGAAAAGAATGTTCCAGACAGGCCACAAAGTGGCAGAAGGAGCATGTGTGAGGCACAGAGGCGTGTCGTGGGGGTGGGTGGAGGTCCTTCTCAGTCAGGACAGATGGGAGGGGACAGTCTTGAGGTGGAGGGGCTTGTGGGCAGGGCCTCCACCGGGCAGAGTGAGTTCGGGTCCTGCTGGCTGGGGCAGGACAGCCAAGGCTCGAGTGCAGGAAAAGGTCGTCTTGGGGATGGAGACCACCAGCACGAGGAGCCCACAGAGAGGTGCTGAGACTGAACTGAGACAGGACCTGGGGCCTGAGAGGGGCACACGACTCGAGAGCAGGAAGGTGGCATCAGTGGGGCTCGGTGACAAGATGAGACCTGTAGGCAGGTCCTCCATCCTGTGCTCTCACCTGGCCCGCCCCTCCCTCACTTCCCACCAGGGGAAATCAGGGAAAGTTTCCCGGAGGAGAGGGTATCTGAGCTGAGGCTCAAAGAACAAGGCTAGTCAAATGCAGAAAGGCCGAAAGAACATTCTGGAGAGAGAAAAGAAGTGAAAGTACCAGTGTTTCTCCTGAGTGCCGGGATGTGTGAGGCAACTTGCTGTCTTTTGGCTCCCTGCTCAAGGGCCCTCTCTCTTCTGACAGCACGAATGCGCCCCTCCCTGGTGCTCCTCAGGACTCCAGCTCGGCTTTCCTGTTACTACTGTTTGCTGTTTTCAAAAGGACATTTGTGAGCCCCCTGCCAGAGGATACATATGGGGTGGGAAGGACCCCAGAACTGAATCCCACGGGGCCATAATTATTAGGAGTGATCACCAACAGAAAGGAGTGTAGTGGGGCAGGTGGGGAGGGGGGAGGTTATCTGGGAAGTAGGGAAGCGCACAGGGGCCAGGTCCTGCCGGGGAGAAGGGCGACGGGCTGGCGGGGGGTAGGACAGGGCCTGCTCTGGTGTGACGTCCTCCTGGGAGGAACCGGAAGCCTGTTTGAAACGGTGGTTCTGAACTGGCGACATTTGGCGGTGTCTGGAGACATTTTCTTAAATTATTTTGTTCATTGAGATATAATGGACACTGGCGTTATATGTTGGCGTTACATACGGCGTTATATTAGTCTCAGGTGTCCAACATGGCGATTCAATATTTGTATATAACATGAAGCGGTCCCCGCAAAATAGGCCCAGCGACATGTGCCCCCACACACTTACAACTTTTTCCTGTGATGAGAACTTTTAAGGTCTGTTCTTTCAACAGCTTTGGAATATACGCTACAGTATTAACTGTAGTCATGTGGTCACAATGTGTGCACGCCCCCAGGGCCTGTTTCTTTTGTAAGTGGAAGTTTGTACTTTCGCCCGCCTTCACCCGTGTGCTCGCCCCCCCACCCCCACCTCTGGAAACCACCAGTCTGTTCCCTGTATCTGTGAGTTTGGTTTGGGGAGGGGTTTTTGTTTTGTGTTGTTTTTAGATTGCGCATGTGAGATCATGCAGTGTTTGTCTTTCTCTGTCTGATTTGTCTCACTTAGTGTGATGCCCTCAAGGTACATCCATGTTGTTGGGAATGGCAGGATTTCCCTCTTTTTGTAGCTGAATAATATTCCATTGTGTGTGTGTGTGTGTGTGTGTGTGTGTGTGTGTGCAAGTATACATGTGCATGCATGTAAGTATACATGTGTGAATACACGTGTAAATATACATGTGCGTGTGTGTGTGTAAGTATACGTGTGTGCACGTGTCTGCGTGTGTGTAAGTGCACGTGTGTGTGTTATCTCCGTACGCCTCCGCCCATCAGCAGACACTCAGGTGTGTCTCCACGTGTTGGCTCTCGTGAACGACGCTTGGAGGCAGCTCTGATGGTCCCTGGTGCCGAGCTCCTCCGGCATCTGGCGGGTAGAGGCCAGGGATGCCGCTAAATGCCCCACAATGCACAGGACCGTGCCTGCCACAGAGTTATCCGCCCGAGAGGCCAGGAGTGCGGGAGTGGGAAGGGCGGGCTCGGGGCTCAGACCTACAAACGCAAACCGTGCCCCTCCCCCAGCAGGCACCAGGCGCTAGGCCTCAAGGTGTGCGCAGCAAGCGGAAAGAGGAGGTGCTAGGGACGGCGCTGAGATGGGAAGGCACAGGGGACCGGGAGGACCCGGAGTGGCCAGGCACGCTCTCCTGTCCCCTCGGCCATCTGGGAGGGAGGGAGGGAAGGAGCAGCCAGGCAAGGAAAGGCTGGGAGTGCGTTCCTGGCAGAGGGAGCAGCATGGCCAGGTGCAGACAGCCGAGAAGCACAAGGGGTGGAGGAAAGATGAGCCACTGATCCGCTCGGGAGTGACGCAGCAGGGTGGGAGCTGAGGGAGGGGACTGGTGCCGCGGCGTGGAGGACAGGTTTACGGGAGGAGCTCTACGGGACATGACGCAGCCAGGCCAGGAAAGCCGCTAGTGGGCTGTGCTCACAGGTCAGGAGAAGGTAATAAGAACCAAAGCAGCTTGGCACTTTGAAAGCTGAGAACAGAGCTAAACTGATTGTTTTTGCTTTGGAGCGGTTCATCGCTGCAGTCAGCTTCTCCAGGAAGCAGGTGCTGAGGAGGAGCCAAGAGTGCGGAAGTTTCATTGGAGAGTAACACTGAGAAAGGGAGAGGGAGGAGGCAGGATAGAGCAGGAGAGCCTCAGACCGGGACACCCCCGGGCCGGGTCTCTGCACACCCAGTGGGGAGCTCTGGAGCAACACTCGTGCGTTGCGGCATCCCCACCGGGTGAACACGGCTGTGCCCTTGCGTCCCCACCGTGCCCACTCATGGGCCGGGAGTCACCGTGGGAACAGCATCACCTGGGCTTCAAGGTTGAGTGCATATCCACAAAGCCAGGGGCGGGGGCAGGGTGGTGTCAGTCAACCACGCGCTCACAGCTACGGTGGGGAGTCCTTTCCTGAAGGCGACGTGAGTGGTGCATCTCCGTGTCCGCCATGATACTCTCCCTCACCGGATACTCGTCCTCACCCAGTCACAGGAAACTTCGAGGAAGGGGTGTGGAACAAGTAGAAAGACACTGTCTTTATGAGCACATATACAACAGGAAATTAAATTGATGCTTTAAAAGAAGAAGGAAAGCGCGGCTTTTAAGAAAGAAGACCTTTCTTCCAGGAAACTCTGTTAAGAGCTGAGCATTGAATTTCCCTGAGAGCTTCCTGGCAGCCAAGGGGAAAGGGGGGTGGTGGAGGGGAATAGGCTATAGATTTCTCTTTTATTTTACATGGAAAGCATGTATTTCAGGGAGGAGAGAGAAATATTCTCCTGCCCTCAGACTTCAGGATTACTTTATCATATGAGTGTTGCATTTTGAACTTTGAGGAAGTATTAGCAGTACTGTAGTTAAGTGAATGACATGGAAATGTTATTCATTCAGCTACTTCTCCCGTTTATCCTTAATAAAAACTAGCAAAAGTATTAAATCATAGCTTATTAAAGAAACATTCTGAAGCAGTTTTCAGTGTACTGTTGGAAATAACACCCCAGAGTCTCATGGGCTTGCTTTTTGTAGAATCTGGAGGAAGTTTTAACAGCCTTTTTGTTTTGTTTTGTGTTTGTGTGTGTGTGTGTGTGTGTGTGTGTGTGTGTGTGCGTGTTGGGGATTTTGTTTTGCTACTTAAGAAGAGCAGTTTCATATGCCCTGTGCTGTAGTGCAATGTTTTTAAGGATGATGCCCACTGTGTCTGGAATGGACTGTCCACGGGAGCCACCACCACGGCCACCTTTCTCTGGAGGAGGATAAATGTCAGAGCACTGAACATTTAAACCTGTGTTCTGAAAGCATCTGCTATTATCTGATTATTATGCTGTCAGGGGTCTAATCCATAAGCCCACCTTTATACATATATATGTGGAGGTTTGCACCATTAAAGGCTTAGTCAGAAATGGCAGGTTCGCTGAGGCTGGAAATTTGCAGTGTTCAGCCTGGAAAAGGCCCAAGTCACATGGGTGAGTTTGAATACTAGGAAGATTAGCCCTTTGAGAGTATTTCCACGCAAGGTTCCTGTGTCTCAGAGGGTCATATGGAAAGGGCCCTGGAGGTCATTTAGTTCAGTTCTCCTTCCGATGACAGAATCTCCTCCCAGAATCCTGGCCAAGAAGCAGGCAGTCTGACCACCTGAGTGCCTCCAATGAGGAGAGCACACAGGTCCAGGCAAACGGGAGGTGCTCAGTAAATACTTTTCAAAGGAATACGTCCTGTGTGTGAAGCTCTGAGCCCGGGTTTAGTGTATATACGTCATCCGGTTACTATAGCAGCCGTGTGAGGCAGGAATGCTTACAAACCACGGACAGATGCACTGTGGTAGCAGGGGATTTGAACCCAGTGCCCCCAGGAGACCAGTGTTTCCTCCTGGCTCTTCTCCTAGCCAACTAGGTGACCTTGGGCAAGTCATTGCACATCTCTGGGCCTCTGTTTTCCTATTTTTTTTAAGTTTTTAAAAATTTTATTTAAAATTTATTTTTGAGAGAGGGGCAGAGCACGAGCAGGGGAAGGGCAGAGAGAGAGAGGGAGACACAGAATCAGAAGCAGGCTCCAGGCTCCGAGCTGTCAGCACAGAGCCCGACATGGGTCTCGAACTCACGAGCCACAAGATCATGACCTGAGTCGAAGTCAGGTGCTGACCTGACTGAGCCACCCAGGCGCCCCTGCTCTGTTTTTAAACAAAGGCTCGGGACTCCTCGCTTTCAAAGGCCCCTGCCAGCTCTGTCCCTGACAAGGCATGTGTCTGGGTGGTGGGACCGTCCACTGCAAACATCCTAATCCCTCCTGAAAGTCTGTGATGGTCCCTGTGTGCAGCCTTCCGAACCTTCCTGGGCAAAGAGGATGTCTCCCGAGAGGTGGAGGAGGTCCTGGCAGAGAGCCGCTTGCAGAGGAACATCCACCTGGTGTCCGTGCTGGAGCTGCTATGGAGTCCCTTCGTCCGCTGGCAGGTCATCACTGTGGTTGTCACCATGGCCAGCTACCAGCTCTGCGGTCTCAACGCGGTGAGCGTCCCTGCACAAAGGGCGGTACCAGGGGGAGGTAAGGGGGGGGGGGGGGGGTCAGGGCTCAGGCCTCGGTGCCTGGATCCGGTCCTGGCTCTGCCACCCGCACTGGCTCTGTGCCATCAGGCAGTCACGTGATCTGATTGATCCTCAGTTTTGTCATCTGTAAAATGGGATGATGTAATACCGAAAGAAAGAATTCACGCAAAGTGTTCAAAGCAGCAGCAACACAGTCACCCCTTAATAAACACCATTGTTTAATTTAGTGATCCCTAAAACTCGTGTTTCTTAATAGAGTAGGAGTTAGGAAGCTGTAAGTGAGAGATGATTTAAATAAAAGTACTCTTGGCTGGGCTGGCTTCAACGTGGGACTTTGGTGTGGGAGGACCTCGGGCTTGAAAGGAAAACTTTCCCGGGGCCTGAGTTAACGTGGGCAGGGAGATCGGGCGGAGGCGGGCGGAATCTTCTGTGAAGTTCCCCAAACCCACGGACAGACGCAGCTGGCCCCTTCCCTCCTGGTGGCTCCTGAGGGTAGAATCCAAGAATCCCAGGACCAGGGAGCAGGCTCGGGATCGTTATCATTGCTGCTTCTGGAAAATAATGGGTTGCGTTGTGCAGTGGTGAGTTCCCCATTTACAAAGGTGTGCAAGCCAGCTGGCACGGCAGTGTAGAGGTACTCACATAGCTCAGGAGAAGTGTGGCTGGGTCCAGAAGGAGGAAAAAGGGGACCTTCTAAAGAGCCCCAGATAAAATAGCTCCATAAGCCCGGCATCCCCTAAAAGTCTGCATGGCAGTGTCTGGGGTATGTAGGGGGAGGTGACATGAGATGAGAGGGAGGCGTCCCTGTCCAGAGAGGGCAAGGTGACAGCATGGAAAGTTACAACGCCTCATTTGAACCACTCTTGATGCTATTTTTGGAAACATTGGGATGAGCTGAAATCGACTTGCAACTTACTTATTTTTACCTTTTTCCTTGGTCTGTTGAAAGCCAGCAGAAGGAGGAGGTGCCCGGGGCAAACAGCATGGCCTTGGACACCGCCTGCTGTTTCCTGCACTTCACAGCTCCAGGCTCAGAGCCACCCTCCCTGTTCTGAGAAGGTAGAGAGGGAGCGTCTCCGTTTCCTCAAGCTAACATTTGGAGTCGTAAAAGCCACATATGGAATCTGTATTCAATGAGGCATTTGGATCGAGAGCCATGACATTTCTAAACAGAATTCTCTCCTCTCCCGGGACATAAATTTCTGATTCGCGTTCCCTATAAAATTTCCTGTATAAATCCCACTAGGGTGTGTCTGTAAACCCCCCTGCATAGGCCTAGGATGGGGAAAAACCGTGTCCTCTGCTCTGGGGACCAGCGGTAGTGAGGTCTCAGCTCGGGGCGTCCGCCCTCCTCATACTGATCGCCTTTCGTGTCTTTTGTTATTGTCGTGAGCACATTTGACATGAGATCTACCTCCTTAGCAAACGTCTAAGTGTGCACTGGAGTCTTGTTAACTGTGGGACGGGCTTTGCACAGCACATCTCCAGAGCTCGTTCATCTTGCTTGACGGGAGCTCTGTACCGTTGATTGTCAGCTCCCCGTTTCCTCCTCCCCCAGCCCCTGGCGACCACCACTCGCCCGCTCTCTGCTCCTATGAGTTTGCCTGTTTTAGATCCATCGTGTAAGTGGAAGCATGTGGTACCTGTCCTTCTGTGACCAGCCCGCTTCCCTCGACATAACGTCTACCAGGGTCACCCAGGTTGTTACAAGTTGCAGGATTTCCTTCTTTTCTTATTTTTATTTTTTATTTTTTTGAGGCTGGCTAATATCCGTCTGTGCGTACACGTACCACATTTCCTCTATCAGTTCATCCATCGACAAACACTTGGGATGTTTCCACGCCTCGGCTGTTGCGAATACTGCTGCACTGGATGTGGAGTGCAGGCATCTCTCCGAGATCCTGATTTCAATCCAGACCAAAACCCGGAAGTGGGATACTGACTCATGTGGCAGTTCGGTTTCTAATTCTTTGAGGACCCCCCATACTGTTTTCCGTGGTGGCTGCACAAGTTTCCATTCCCACTGACAGTGTGATGTAGCCAGTCTTGTTAATTTTTGCTTTTGGTGTCGTATCCAAAAAAGACCAATGCTATGAAGTTTTTCCACTACGTTTTCTTCTAGGACCTTCATAGTTCTTATGTTTAAATCCTTAATCCATTTTGAGTAAAGATAAGGGTCCAATTTCATTCTTTTGTACGTGGATATCCAATTTTTCCAACACCATTTGCCGAACTATCCTTTTCCCATTGAATGTTCTTGGCACCCTTGTCCAAGGTCAGTTGGGCATCAATGAGTTTACCTCTGGGCTCTCTGTTCTGTCCCATTAGTTTGCGTGCCTGCCTTTATGCCAGTATCACACTGTTTTAACTACCGTCACTTTGTAATATCTTTTGAAAAGAGGAAATGGGATGCCTCCAATTTTGTTCTTTTTCAAGATTCTTTTGGCTATTCATTGTCTTTTATGGTTCCTTATGAATTTTAGGATTTTTTTTTCTATTTCTGGAAAATATGCCATTGGGATTTTGATGGGGATGGCATTGAAGGCATTGAATCTGTAGATCATTTTAGGTGGGGTGGCCATTTGGACAATATTAAATCTTCCAATCCATGAATGGAATATTTTTCCACTTATTTGTGTATTTAATTTCTTTCATAATGTTTTATAGTTTACAGTGTAAAAGTCTTTCATTTCCTTACTTAACTTTTTATTCCTAAGTATTTTTTGATGTTATTATAAATAGAATTTTTTTTCATTTTTTTTAACATTTATTTATTTTTGAGAGACAGAGAGAGACTAAGCACCAGCAGTGGAGAGGCAGAGAGAGAGGGAGACACAGAATCCAAAGCAGGCTCCAGGCTCTGAGCTGTCAGCACAGAGCCCGACTCGGGGCTCGAACTTGCAAACCGTGAGATCATGATCTGAGCTGAAGTCAGATGCTTAACCGACTGAGTCACCCAGGAGCCCCTAGAATTATTTTAATTTCCCTTTTGGATAATTCATTGTTAGTATATAAAAACATGACTGATTTTTGTATGTTCTGTATCCTGCAACTTTACCGAATTTGATTATTAGTTTTAACAATTTGTGCGTGTGTGTGTGCGTGTGCGTGTGTGTGTGTGTGTGTGTGTGTGTGCACGCACGCTATCTTTGGGGTTTTCTACATATAAGATCATGTCATTTGCAAACAGTGATGCTTTTACTTCTTCCTTTCTGAATTGGGTGCCTTTTCTTTTTCTTGTCTAACTGCCCGGGCGAGGACCTCCAGCACTATGTTGAATAGAAGCGGCAAGAGCGGGCATCTTTGTCTCGTTCCTGATCTTAGAGGGAAGGCTCTCAGTTTGATGAGTGTGGTGATATCATAATATGATGTCGGTGGAGTAGGACGTTAGCTCTGGGCTTCTCCAGTATGGCCTTTATTATGTTGAGATAATCTTCATCTATTTCTTGCTGTTTTAGGATTATTTCTAATCTGTAAGTCAGAAGTAACACTTGTAGCTTGGCATGCTGAATTTGACATAGAGCAACATGCTCTGGCCCAGTATCCAGAGGCCTGGCTTTCTGTCTCACTGTGGCCACAAACCTGCAGTGGGAAACCTAGGCCAGTCACTTCCCCGCACCCAGCCTCTGTCTGCTCAGCTGTAATAATAATAAAGCACACCTTCACTTAGCACTTAGCATGAGCCAGAAGTTGTCCCCATGGCAGCCCTGTGAGTTACACAGCACTGTTAGGCACAGAGACACTGGGAGACTTTCCCTAAGTCACATAGCTACAAATGGTAGAGAGGGGATTTGAGTCCCAGCCATTTGGCCACAAGGTTTGGCTGCTTAAGCCGTGAGCAGGGAAGGTCCCTAAGGCCCCCTCAGAGCATCCCCATATGGGACACTGATCTGTGTCCCCGGGTCATCCTTAGGCAGCCAGTGAGACAAGTCTTACCTCTTCTGTTTTACGTACAAAAGGACAAACACTGGTTAGCAGCAATCTTGGTGTCAGAGCCCAGCTGTCCTGGGACCCGGTCCAGCTCTGCCCCTGCACCTCTTGCCCCCAAATCCAAATATTGCATGAGGCCAAGAAAGAATGCTAACACAGATGAAAATCTTGAAATGCCCTTCAAAACTTGCTTTATTCCCTTCATTTTGCCAGAAATTATTTGGGGGATGTGGTCTGTGGTTTAAGACGTCACAAATACTGCTAGGTATGTCCTACTTATCACTTTATTCCAGCCCCAAATGTCCTGCAGGAAGTGGTGCCATCCCCATTTTGTAGAGGAGGAAACTGAGGTTTACAGAGGGCCAAGGACATGCTCAGGGTCACAATAGGAGGGGTGCCCGTGCTGTCAAACTCACACGTCCTGGTTCCAGGTCTTCTGCCCTGGAGCCCCTGCCCAGGCTTGGTCAGCCCATCTCCTAAGAGCCAGGCACCTGCACTAAACCAGCAGCTCTCAGCCTCAGCACCGTGCACACTGGGGGCTGGAAAATTCCTTGTCCTGGTGCGGGTGGTGGGGGAGCTGTCCTGGGTACTACAGAATGTTCTGTGGCATCCCTGGCTTCTGCCCATTAGATGACAACCTACCCCACCAGTTGTGACAACCAAAAATGTCTTCAGATGTTGCCAAATGTCCCCTGGGGTAAAATTGCCCCCAGTGGAGAATTACTGGGTTAAACCAACGTTACAAATTGCTCAGTACATTTTTGCTAACAGAATCAATGAATAGATTCCACAAAGCTTAGAAATCAGGCAAAAGTTGGATTTAACATTTAATTGTTTCTAAATTCCTTTTCAGCATCGCATTCTTTTTTCCTCCTTCTCACAATGGCTTTCAAATTCCCTCCTCTAAAATTAGACTTAAATCCTTCATTTTATGCAGCTGCCTTCTTCCTGAACAGTTTGTTGCATGAAAACCAGACTTGTGTGTGAATGTTCAGTCTCTCACCAGCAAGGAGCCTCCTGGTTACAGACTCCCTCCCCTTCCCTGGGGTGGTCACAGCAGCTCCTACACCCACAGCTGTCCCTCCCCTCCCCGTGACTGTCCTCGTGAGGGAAGGCCACCTCTCATGGTCCCTGTGTCTCCAGCACCCAGAACTGCCCATGGCACATGGGAGGCACCTGAACACTGGGAGAGAGGGGGAAGAGGTGAGAAGAACAGGGGCAGGGAGGGGGCTGCTTCCACCAAATGCTTGGGTTGAGAATTGGACCGACGCCATTGTCACACCTGCTGCAGGAAAACCAGTTTTCTTGAGACTTCCTGAATGTTCTAGAATACCCAGGATTATAGTATCCTTATCGACACCTGGGGTTGCCCTTCCTTCCTCTGGACTCCTTCCCTCTTGAACAGAGGAAGCCAATCATACCGACTCATCTGGGCCTCGGTTTCCTATTATGAAAACGGGGGATATTAATGCTCAGTCTGCAGAGCTTCTGTGGGGGGTGATAGGAAGTTATGTACGTGGAACATGTCACAGATGGTAACCGCTGAGCTTACGTTCCATCTCCCCTCCCCTTGCCCTTACCAGCAAGACTGTTTCTAACACCGTGTTCTTCCCTCTCTCGATGCCACTCTTTTGCAAACTTGGCTGCTCCCACTATGCGGTCTTGGCTGGGAAACAAGGCGCTGGAGCTTGTTAGAAATGGACGCAAAACAAGAGTGGAGAGGCTCAGGGCGCAGGCTGCAAATAAGCCTGGTGATGCCCATTCTGGACCCTCGGAGGCGTTTCACGGCCTCCCGGGTTGGTCCACTCGGCAGGTGCCCAAGCGTCACAGCGTTCCCGGGCAGCTGTGTGTCCCTCGGGTCTGTCACCTGTACAACTGCTGTGTAATGCCTCCCTTTGCTGCTACACCAGATTTGTGAGGGCAAGGACACGTGTGTGCTGTTCCCCTGTGTGGTGTACCTGCCGTGGCTGACAGAGCACCAGACATCCCCTCCATAAAGAACCAAGTGGCAGGGAGGCAAGGCTGGGAGGGTGGAGGGGGGAGGAAGAAGGCCTTAGACATGATGCCTTCCCCCGGGGGAGCCCGGAGCCCTCTGATGGTCTATCTGCTTTGTCGATGCATCGATGCATCGATGCATCGTCAGGAACGCTGCAGGCCAAATCCTGTCTTGCACAAAACTTCTAATCACAGGTTGAGAAGCATTGTAAATAGCTTTTGTTTTTGAAGTTTCTTCCCAGATAACATCCTAATTCAAATTAGAAGGATTGAATGTTCTGTTACCTCTGTAACTGAGACCCTTCACTGAAAGGATTTGCGATGTCCCCAGATGGGGAGAGTGCTGCACGGAGGCCCTTTGCGTGGCTGCCCCAGCGTTCTGGTCAAGAGGACATGTCCTGGAGTCCGTGGTGTTCAGCCCCCAGCTCTGAACTTGCAGGCTAAGGGGAAAGTTGCCACGACTGCTCCGTGCCTCAGTTTCCCCAGCTGTAAAGTGCCCCCCCCCTCCCCATATGATGGCACAAAGATGGACGAAAGGATGTCTATAAAGTTCTCAGCACAGAGCTGCCCTGCCCTGAGACCCCGGGCGCCTGGGTTCCAGCCCACATCCCCACCTCCCAGCCCTGGAACCCAGGTTAGAAGCTTAACCCCTCTGCCCTTGGTCACTGAGATGTGACTGGGGACATGACTCAAAGGCGGTATCAGCTGGTTGAGGGCTGGGTCAGGGTGGGGTTATGTTTTTACCTGTAAAGGAAGGAGCAAGATAGGAAATCCAACACTCTTAGAAAAGCTTTTAAAAGCTAGCATGTTCTGGCCACCCTTAAAATTTGAGTCCTTATTTCGTATCTTTCTGGATTTCCAAATAGAAAGAGTGAGGGGATCGGGAGGAAGCCCCTCCTTGCTGAGTGCTGGAGGCGCCCCATCAGGTCATCCAGCGATGCTCATCAGGGTGTGAAGTGGCCCAGGAGAGGTGGGGGAGTCACTCGCTCATTCCTGCACATCCATGGTCAGGTCCAAGGGGCCCTGATGGCAACGAGGGGTGACACTTGAGCTCTGGATGCACCAGCTCTGCGAAGACTGGGGTCTGGGCCTAGAATTGTCTGGAGAGCAGGGGGTCTGCTTCTCTTTGCTGCAGAGCATGTTGTTATCCTTTCCCAGGACGCACCTGCTCCCTTCCGGCCCCCTGATGGAACCCCCACCCCATTCCACCTCAGGAGGGCAAGCAGAGGCAGCAGAGAGCAGGAAAGGGTTGGAAGGACCTGAGCCCACATCCCAGCTCTGCCACTCTTGGCCGTGTAGCCCTCACTGGGCCGAGCCTCACTTTCCTCATCTGTTAAATGGGGGCAAGACACCTACCCCACTGGGTTGTGTGAGGATGGAATTAGGACACGTAGATGATAGATTTGGGGGTACAATATATGAGCCTTTTTTCCCCTCTGAAATTCAGAGCAGGTTAGAGAGATTGGCACAGGAATCGGATAGATGGGGATCACAATGTCTCCTCTACTCCAGGTGGAGCAGGATTAGAGGTTGTGACCCCAGAAGTCGCCATGAATTCTGCATTCCCAGATTTAAGGCACCTCCCCAGTCAACAGGAAGAGGAAGCAACCCCAGCCCCAACTCCACGGGTCCCTCCCTGCATGGACAGAGCAGAGGGGACACAAGCTTCCCGCGGGTGCACAGAGAGCCCAGCAGGGGCGCATGTGAGCACATGAGTGTTTCTTTCTAAGGGCCCTTCATTCCTTATGTGATTCCTTGTCCCTTGGGCTGAGAGACAGTCGTGTTCCTGAATGGGAGTAGGAAATGAAGGGAAAGGAGGTCCCTGCCCTACAGTAGGCCCAGCACTGGTGCCATCCCTGGGAGCTAGTGTTCAATAAACGACGAGGTCTCCTTTGTCTTCTATCCTTCAACGTAGATCCCGTGCGTCACCATTGGTGGAGACAACCTGTGTGTTGACAGCTCTCTTTCTCTCTCTGACCTCTGCTCCCACCTTTGCGCCTTCTCTCTCTGAACTCCGTCCTATAAGGACCCTCATGACTCCATTTCCAGCTCACCTAGATAATCCAGGATAACTTCCCCTTGTCAGGACCCCTAAACTTAACCACATCTTCAGAGCTCCTGTGCCAGGTCGTGTAACATATTCACAGGCTCCTGGGATTGGGACACAGACATGTTTGGGGGAACCACTGTTTGGTGACCACCCCCTGCAAGCACGTGTTGAGCCCATACTCTGCCAGAATCGCCTTGTTCCGGGCAAAGGCAAATCAGGTGGTTTCTTGTTCCCGAAGGGTTAGCCAGAGAGATGGGTTAAAACGCCTCTCTCAGGAAGAGGCCAGCTGCAGGCAGCCGGGCATATATGGGATTCCGGGGGAAATGCTGGCTAGAGGAGGCATTTCCAGTCAGCCAGCTGCGCTAACAGCCCAGCAAAGCCCGTGCAGCAGGAAGGACTGTGGGGCAGGAAGGGAACAGGCCTGGGTCTGCACTCTGGTGTGATGGGCTGCGTGTGGTCTCTCTGACCACACTGTCACCTGCACAAGCTGTTGAGAGAGTTGAACGCGATTATGGTGCTATGCTTTGTCTCTAACACGCAGTGTCGGGAGTTAAGGAGGAGGGCTTTGGGGCATCCGAGGCGGGGCCGTCAGGAGGCCTGCGCCCCCCTCTCCAGGCTGCGAAGCAGACCCTGAAGTACTTCCTCCCCAAGCCATGCGCACGACTGTGACATGTTTCTTCACCAAAGAACAGTGGTGTCTCAGGAGAGACCTGGAAATCTTCTGGAACGATACCCACCGTTTGTTGTACACCAGCTCTAGAAAAGACGCTTTACTTCATCACTTTCCAGCTTGTTTACCACCACCCTGAAAGCCAGATCTTTTTTCCCTTCTTTAGAGACGCGTAGTCCCTTGCCTACAGACCCACAGTTCACCAGGGGCCGCGCTGGGGTCAGATCCGGTACGCGGGCCTCCAGCTTGCTGTCCTTCCAGTCCTTCTCTGGGGGAGGAGACAGTCGGCCACCTGAGAACCTGACTATGTCAAGGATGAGGTCAACACAAAGCACCCTCCGCGGGAGGGTTTGCTGTGGGACACGCTCCACCTTTCCTGGTACTTCTGGGTCGTCCGACGTCCTCAAACTGCCTGATCAGATAAACCTCAGTGCAGGAAGATAAACCTCAGAGGCCGTTACCTTCCTGCTCTGGAAGGTGATTCAGGGGGAGAGCAATGGCTTTGGGAGCCAGCACTAAGATGGGCAGTTCGTGCACAGACCTCACCCCCCACCCCCCCCCCCCCACCACCCCCACCACCCCCCCCCCCCCCCCCCCCCCCCCCCCCCCCCCCCGCACCCCTCCAGGGACGGGGCCAGCCCAGCAGGAACACCCCACAGGCCCTGGACTGGGGGAGGTGGTCCTCAGGGCTGATTTCTGCCTATCAATGAATAGGTACATTTACATATGAAATGACTCCCCACCTTGAGCTCGTAATTTTATGCAAATGATTCCCTTTGCTAACGTTTAACCCCCTCTGAGGAAGCCTGAGGCTACAGGGGGAATTGGAAACGGGGAAGGGGGTTGCAGGGGGTGTGAGAAGCCAGGAAGGAGACCCCGGGGCAAGCAGGGCACCGCTTCCGCGGGAGAACACAAATCCAGCGGGGTCCGAGGCTGGCAGCTCTGGGGTCCAGACTGAGGCTGAGAATACCGTGATGTCCTCATGGTCGCCGGGGGATGGAAGGGGCCGTGGAGCCTTGGCTGTCGAAAATCAGTGACTTTGGGTAAAGGCGTTTCTGCTCCTCTGATCCAGCCCTGCAGATCTGCTGGGGGTCACAGTGAACCTTCAAAAGGGAGTGGAGATTATACAAACAAATCCAGCAAGGACTGAGCCTTTCTGGAATAATTTTGGCTTCTGTCACAGCCCCAAGAGCTATAGGAACTAATGAATTTATCAGGAGCCACGTGTGTACTCTGTGAATGTGAAAGCAAAAGTAGAATCTAAAATTCTAATTTCTTAGCTCAGTCAAGTGCGAGCAGGCACAGGGGAGAGGGTCCTTGTCTTACGGGAGCATTGAAACGCATTTCGCCCAGAGATGCATCAAATCCCACAAACCCACAGAAACGCATGCGGTCCTTTTTACTGGGCTCTGAGCGTTGCCCGTAACTTTATGAAGAATTACTCCTGTCGCTAAAACATAATCCATCTGCATATATGTGTGCAGGTCCTAAATTCTGTCTTCTCCCCCGAGGCACGAAATTTTTTTTGGTAAACAAATGCTGGTAACAAGACAAATCTGTAGAAACAAGAGCTCTTTCCAAACAAAGTAAGAGGCTGCGCTCAGGCCTGACAAGTTATAGCCAACGAGCTCTAATGTTTCTTAATAATGATCAGTGTGTAAATGCTTCTGAGGCCCTTCACACAGTGGGTTTCCCCGTCAGATGTCATGGAAAGGACAGCACGGGTTTCTGTCCTCTAGCAAACCCTTGCTCTTTGAGGAACGGTTGGGATTGGGAGAACACAAATGACCCGTGTCCAGCCCCTGGACCCAAAACTTTAATAATGAGCAGTGATAATTCTTACCCAATTCCTGATACCCTCTCCTCTTTGAGGAGGAGAAGGAAGCCCAGCAGGACAGAGATCATTGCTTGAGGTCACACAGCCACCTCAGCATGGAGCCAGGTCTCCAACCTCCAGACAGTGATTGTCGGAGGTCCCGTGAGTGTCGTTAGGGTTAGGTTTGGTCTCCAGTGGCAGAAACCTCCACACATGAGGGAAGTTGGGAGGGGTGGCCCAGCCGTCCCAGGACCACGCATCCTGCTTTGCCCAGGGCGTCCAGATTTGTGTCTGTTGTCCTAGACTAATTATTAACAGTCTCAAAAGTGCCCAGATTTGGCTAGTAAATTACAGCATCACTCTAAGTGAGTGACGACACAGGCTTCTTCTAACCTCGCACTCTAGCATCTGAACAGGTGGCTTGCATTTCAAAGCAGGGGCTCCATGTGTAGTTTTGTAAGTTGTGTGTTACACAACCCTTAGGAGCGCCATTCACATTGTCCCCATTATAGATTTACTGTGACGGTTTTCTAGCAGTTGACATTAAAGCATCTTGTGGATCAGGGACCTTTTCTGTTTCTCACGGAGTTGCCATGGGGGCTAATAGCAGTGCTATCCTGTCACCTAGTGATCCAATAAGGCTGCTGAAGCTCCAGCCATCACATTCACCATCTTGACAGCAGAAGGGAGGAAGGGCAAAAAATGGGATCACACGTCCTTGATGGAAAGCTCATTTTAAGGAGACTTCCAAGAAGCCTCGCCAACATTTCTGTTCCTGTCTCATTGCCACCATCGGCTGAGCACGTGTTGCCCCCAGTGTGGTAGTTCTGTTAGTGATGAAGAAAGGGGAGAGGAGGGAGCAGGAAGAAAACACGTAGTTGGCCACATCATACAGCTCCACTCTGGATGCAGCTGTGAATCTCAGAGACCACCTTGGACCTGAACTTAATTTTGGAAATAGATGCCTTTCACTGACTCTCCTCCCTTGTTTTTCTTCCCTTTGTTATAGATTTGGTTCTACACCAATAGCATCTTTGGGAAAGCTGGGGTCCCTCCGGAAAAGATCCCATACATCACCTTGAGCACCGGTGGCATTGAGACTTTGGCCGCCATCTTCTCTGTAAGTGAACTGACCAGTTATTCCTGAGAACGTCATAGGGGGTGCATAGCGCCGTGGGGACCCCCAGACCATAAATGTGCTGGCCTTTAAAGGAGCATGTCCTTTGTCTCTCCAAAGTTACCTGAATTTTAGGAGTTTATCACGCAGCTCATGATGTTTTACCTGTCTAGAGAATATTCTCATCTATATTTTGCTCCCCTGTTATCTTTCTTTTAATAAATAGCTCCCTTCTTTGAACTCTCACCTGGTCACAGATGATACAGTGTGATCAACACCCAGTGGAAAGGGCCATTTCTCCCTGAGGGTCCAAGCGAGAGTCCCTGTGAGCCTCAGGTCCATTGCCATGACTTTAAAAGTCTTTCTAAACCATTAGCTGTCACCTTTGTACCCCAAACATGTAGGACTTTGGAGAGCAAAGAAAGGAGAAAAGACATTCCCGTTGATCAGTGTAACAGAGAGTGACTTTATAATAAGCAAAGGGGACGCTGGGGTGGCTCAGTCAGTTAAGCATCTGACTCTTGATTCGTCTCAAGTTGTGACCTCGTGGTTTGTGGGATGGAGCCCCCGCTTTGGGTTCTGTGCTGACAGCATGGAGCCTGTGTGTAATTCTCTCTCCCTCTCTCTCTGCCCCGTCCCCACTTGTGGTCTCTCTCCCTCTCCTCTCCTCTCCCTCTCCCTCTCCCTCTCCCTCTCCCTCTCCCTCTCCCTCTCCCTCTCCCTCTCCCTCTCCCTCTCCCCCTCCCTCTCCCTCTCCCTCTCCCCTTCTCTCTCTCTCAAAAATAAATGAATAAACATTTTTAAAAAAGAGTTTAACAAGAAGCAAAAGTGTCCAAAAGAAGACACAGAACTCATCACTGTCAACCTCAAAGATGCACAATAAATACACTGTAGGGAGGAAGTTGGCAATTTCACAATCTAGCAGAAACCGCACAGGCCTGGCAATCAGACCAAACTAGGCTTGAGTCCTGGTTCTGGAACTTCTTGGCCGTGTGATGCTAGACACTGCTTTCAACCTGTCTGAGCTTCGGTTTCCCCTTTGATGAGCTGTCGGATTCTCTTCTACCTTGTTGGGGTGAGGTCCGTGCCTCACATTTTGGGCACGTAGTACACGACGGGGCTCACTTCCAAAGGACAGAGAGGAGGCGGGGGAATCAGAGTGAGGTTCTCTGACCTTAATGGAGAAGCTCATTTATTTCCACTCGCGTGCACCGACTTCTGCTGGCAGGATTGACCTCTGCAAACAGGCAGAGGCTCCCAGTGGCACTTCTGACTCACTTCTAACAGAACGCTATTTTGCTCCTTGCTCTCAACGAGCATCCTAACAAGATGCTTCTAAAAATGGACGTCAGGAAAGCGTTGAGGACTGATGTTCCGTCTCCCTCTGCTTTCTCCCATGGCCTTGTTCTTAGAGGAAAATACCTCACTGCTTCACAATCTGGGAGTTTCACAAAATTCTCCTTTTGAGTGTCAGACTCCCTCCCCAGTCTGTGGCTGTCAGTGTTTACGGTGATCCGTGAAAAAGCACAGTCAGTCTAGAATGATAATGATAGGAAGTTACAGGGTTGGTTTTGGGAGTTTTTTGGTTAAGTATTTTGTTGTTGTAAGAAATCAGCATGAGCTCATTAAGGTAAATTTGTAGAATTCAGAAAAATAGAAAGAACCGAAGAAGAGATCCACAATCATATGACCCAAGGACCTTTGGTAAAATCTCCCCTTGGCCTTTCTGTGCACAGGTGGATGTTCTGTTCTGACACGTAGTAATCCTGCTTTTGTTCACATAACCTCATGCCAGAATTGCTTTCTGGTTTCCTTTCCGTTTTCTTGTCTGAGAAACGTTTTGTTGGAGTGTAAGGTGTATACAGAAAAGCATGCTGATCGTCGCCCCTGGGAATTAACGCTGGTTGTGGCTCTTCGGAAGTCGACGGTCCCGTCCGTGCCCCAACTGCTGTCTGTGGGGCTGGGGCTGTTGGGTGTCCCCCTTCGGAGTCTGGACGGCAGAGCCTGGATTCTGACCCCAGCTCCGTTCCTTTTGAGCTGCGTGACCCTGGCGAAGTTATTCAACAGCTCTGTGACTCGGTTTCCTCATTTCTTTAACAAGGACGTTGCCCTTGCCTTATAGAGATGGGATCAGGATTGAACAGGTGAATACATGCCAGCGGTGCCTGGCAAACGGTGTGGGCTCACAGAGTGTGAAGTACCCCATTTGTCGACACTTGTCATCTTAAGTAAGGCTGTGATGAACACGCCTGCAGAGAGCAGGGTTTTACGAGGACTCTCGCAATCTTCTGATAGGTGAGGAAACCAAGTCCCAAAGAGCTGGCTTGCTCAGGATCGCACAGCCAGTAGGGAGTGGGGAGAGCTGGCATCGAGGGCCCCCGCCGCTCCCCAGGACCCGGAAGTGCTTTACCTGGGATCTCAGGAACGCTCACTCACATCACTCCTCAAAGCCAGGTTGTCGCCCTGGTTCGAAAGAGGAGCAGAGGGAGTAACGATGCCTCCAACCCCGTCTCCCTGACCCCACGTGCCCTCCTTCCGGTGCCCTCTCTCTGGCCCATGGATCATCTTCACTAAAAGCTGACAGTATTTGACAGAGCACTTCTTGGAAGTGCTAATCGCAGGAAGGAGGGAAAGTGACTTCCCCCTCCTGGGAGAGGCAGGGGTCAGACTGGGAGTCTGCCTGCCTCCTGCCTTCAAGTGTGGATCATGGTGGGTCATGGTCACGTGGCATGTGTGTTCCAGAGCAACCTCCCTGCGGGCCCTCTGTGGGGAGTGACGGCTTCATAGCCGTCACGGTAGAGTCGTTCATGCACGCACGCATCCGTTCCACAAGCAGTTCCAGCACACCCATAGCATGCTTGTGCTAGGGGGTCACCAGTGACGTCGTCGCGTTCTAGGGAGAAAGATCCAGAAACAGACATATACCACGTGCAGCCCTGGGATGAACTCTCCTGGGAGGGCTTCCTGGAGGAGGGCCCCAGGAAGGCGAGCCCTGAAGGTCCAGCAGACATGAGCCCGATGATGGGAAGGGAAGTGCACTGGCAGCCTGTCGCCTGGCCCTGTGCACCTGGCCCCAGTCATCTGCACCCCTCCCAGTGTGTCTTCTAAAGGAGACGGAGAAGCAGAAGAGTTTGTTGGGAGCAGTTCTTAACACGGTAGCATTTAGCCTAATCTCTGGAGCACCTCGAGATTGACTCCAGCATGAGGCAGGGAGTCTGAGGTGGAGCTAAGAAAAAGAGGGGAGAAAGAGCTAAGGCTGTAGGGCCCAGCAGCTCTGAATTCAGAGCCCAGTGACCCACCTGCAGCTGAGTGGTCTGGGGAAAATTGCCCAACATCTCTGAATTTGTTTGTCATCTTTAAGATGGACATAGCCAGGCCTGCGTGTGGTAAGAATACTGTCCCCCCCACCCCCCGCCAAATGTCCCTGTCGTCATTCTTGGAAGCATAAGCATGTAACCTCACACAGCGGAAGAGGCTTTGCAGGTGTGGTTAAGGTACGGATCTGGAGATGGGGGGTCATCCTGCACTCACCAGGTGGCCCAGTGTCATCACAAGGGTCCTTAAAAGTGAAAGAGGCAGGGTTGGGGGTCACGAGGGACAAAAGCAGATGTTGGAGTGGCAGTTGCTGTCTCTGGTAGAAGAAGGGCCACCAGCCAAGGAGAGCTGGTGGCCTCTGGAAGCTGGAAAGGCAAGGGACGGATTCTCCCCTAGAGCCCCCAGAAGGAACACAGCCCTGCCAGCAGCTGTGATTTTTGCCCCACGAGACCCATGTTAGACTTCTGACTTCCTTCATCCGCTGAGTCTGTGCTAATCCGCTACGGCAGCCACAGGAAACTAAGCCAGCACCTTACAGAGCTGTCGTGGAGGCAGCCGTCAGTGTGCATGAAGGCCACGGCAGCAGTCCTGACAGCCAATCTTCGCTAAACCCCTTGGCCTCTCCAAAGTGTTCATCACCTCGTTTCCCAAGATACGGACGGACACTGTTTCGTCCAGCCCTGTGAGGCAGCAGCCTATCAGAAAGGACTTTCCAATTTTTCTTCTTCTTACCGAGTTTTTGACAGTCTGTTAAAACGGCTTTGGGACCCAGGACACTTGAGAAAGACATTTTTGTTCATTTGATTCGCAATTAATTTTGGCTCCTGGCACTGCTCATCGGCTTGGGCAGCTGTGAATCATTGCATCTTGCAGAAACAACTGGTTTTCCAAATCGATTTTCTTGGCGCAGCGTTAACTCTGTGTGCGAACCCCCACCGTGTGTCACGCAGGCCGTGGGAGCCCGAGTGTCAGCTGACACATGGGGCAGCAGCTTGTGGAGCACGAGCCTCATTCCTTCGAGGAGAAGCGGAGACTGCCTTTTCTAACCAGGGGGAGCGCAATCCACATTAAGTCATTCTTACTCAGGAATGGGCTGTGTCTAGCATTCAAGTGGGAAAAAGAATCCTACTGGTTCCCCCGCCCCCCTCTGCCTCCCAACGAACACACGGTTTCGGAATCAAAACCTTCAGAGTTCACAGCTGCATCTCGAACCCCTGGATCTGGTGCTTGTTGGAGCAGAAAGTGGGCACCGACAACCAGGCAGGATGGTGGAGTGTTTGGGCTCCATGGGCTCATGGCCCTGAGCTCGGTCGCTGGGTGACCTTGGGCCAGTTATAGTTAACCTCTCTGAGCCCCTGTTTTCTCTAAGGGAAAGTGGGAGTAATACAATAAGACCTCCACAGGTCTTACCATGAGAGCTATACAGTAATTCACAGCACTTGGCATAAGACAGGTGCTCAGTAAATGTTAATTATTACTACGGGTTGAATTGTCATCCCCACAGAATTTATATGTTGAAGCTCTAACGGTACCTCAGGAGGTAGTCATTACAGGTGTAATTAGTTAAGGAAAGATCATTCTGGAATAGAGGGACCACCAATCCAATATAATTGGCATTCTTATTAAAAGGGGGAAATTTACACACACACACACACACACACACACACAGCATCATGTGAATTTTGAAGGCATGCTACAGAAGGCAAGAAACTCCCAGCAGCTAGAACAACCTTGGAACAGTCTTCCCTGCACCTTCGGAGGGAGCACGGCCCTGCTGGCACCTTGATCTCGGACTCCCAGCCTCCAGAATCGTGAGAGAAGAAATGTCTGTTACTTAAACCGCATAGTTTGTGAACCTTTTGCCGGCAGCCCGAGCAAACAAATACAGTTTTTGTTGGTTACGAGTGTTCCAGAAGAGAACCAGACAGATGCCATGGAAAAAGCTGAAAATGCCCTCCTGCCTTCCAAGAAAATCGGAAGATGAAACTTGGAGCCAGAGTGTTTATTCCGCCAACACTCAGCAAGTGCTGGTGGGGCCCCTACTCTGTGCCCGCACAGGTGTAGGTGTGTGGGATACATCAGTGGACAAAGGAGACAAAAGCCCTTGCCCAGGAGAAGGAGAGCTCCTAGTCGGGGGACAGACCGGGAACAGCAGTGTGAGCTAAGTCAAGTGTATGGTGGCTGATACAGGAAAGGATGCGGTGAGACGCGTTGGTGCAGATTGAGGGGGGCTGAGAAGTGGGGCAGGTTGCTGGAGTGCATTGTGGTCAGGCTCAAGGGATGAGGGCGCTGTCCAGATAGCCAGGTCGGAGGACGGATTAGACGGATTAATTCGGGTGGGTGGGTCTGTAGGGTGGGCAGGCCATCCATCGGGAGCCGTGACCTTCAGTGGAGAGACTCAGCCGGCCAAAATGTGCCTGGAGAAAGGGAGCCAGGAACCAACACCCTGGCCCCCCATTCTCTTCCCTCCTGATTCCTTCCCTTCCCTTCCCTTCCCTTCCCTTCCCTTCCCTTCCCTTCCCTTCCCTTCCCTCCCCTCCCCTCCCCTCCCCTCCCCTCCCCTCCCTCCCCTCCCCTTCCCTTTTTTGCCTATTTATTTTTGAGAGAGAGAGAGAGCATGAGCACAAGCAGGAGAGGGGGAAAGAGAGAGAGGGAAAAACGGAATCTGAAGCAGGCTCCAGGCTCTGAATATCAGCGTAGAGCCTGACTCAGGGCTTGAATCCATGAACTGTGACATCATGACCTGGACAGAAGTCAGATGCTCTTCTCTTTTCTTTTCTTTTCTTTTCTTTTCTTTTCTTTTCTTTTCTCTTTTCTTTTCCTTTTCCTCTTCTTTTCTCTTTTCCTTTCCTTTCTTTTCTTTTCCTTTTCTCTTCTCTCCTTTTCTCTTCTCTCCTCTCCTTTTCTTCTGTCCTCTCCCTTCCCCTGTCCTCCTCCTCCCCACCCTTCCCCTTCCTCTCCACTCCCCTTTCTTTTCCCCTCCCCCAAGGACAGCCCTTCCTCTTCGGGAGGCCAACAGGAAGGAAGGAAGGACAGGAAGAACAGGGCCTCCCTTAGGATCTTGTGGAAGAATGAACCCTTACAGGGCTCTGCAGCCCCTGAAATGTCAGGAATTCTGCCAGCCACCAAATGTTTCATGCCCTTTATCCGTAGATGTAAACAAAGAATACAACCTAGGCAGATCTCTGCCTACAAAATTCATAGTAGTATGAAATTCAAAGTAATATCTGTAAAATACTATAAATGCACTTAAGTCAGATTTGGAAGCATTGAGTCGCATTTGAAATAAGTGACATTTTAGATTTTCCTTCCCTGGGTCCCTTCCTTCTCTCCTCATGTGTTTAATCATTTAACACAATGTGCAGTGAGCACCCCCGTTAGTTTTCTAGAGCTGCATAACAAAGCACAGCAAGCAGAGGGACCTGAACAATGCAAATGCATATTCTCACCTTTCTGGAGGCCAGAAGTCTGAGACCCAGGTGGCAGAGGGCAGATTCCTTCTAAGACCTGGAGATGGTGTCTGTTCCAGGCCCCTCCCCCAGCATCTGGTGCTTTGCGGTCAATCCGTGGTGTTCCTCAGCTTGCAGAAGCATCAGCCTGACCCCGACCTTCATCCTCAGCTGGTGTTCTCCCTGTGCGTGCGTCTGTCCAAACTCCCCCTTGTTATAAGGGCACCAGTCACATGGGTTTAGGGCCGGCCATCGTGTCCTCATTGACTTTGATGACCTCTGTAAAGACCTGATTTCCAAACAAAGGCACATTCTGAGGTACCAGGAGTCAGGACTTCAACATATCTTTTTTGGGGAGGTCACAATTCAACCCAGAAGGTTCTCCAAGGGCCAGGACTCCTGTCTTCTTCTTCTCTCTGCCCTTGTGCCAGCGCCTCACCCAAAGGAAAGAAAGCCTTGGGAGACAGCATATTTCCTTTTGATAAATCTATATGTGCCAGTGATGAGAGGCAGGACAGTGCAGGGGGTCAGAACAAGAGTCTGGAACCAGTCTGCCTGGACCTGAATGCTGTTTCTGCCACCACGTGACCTTGGGCAGGCTGCTCAACCTCTCTGAGTCTCTGTGTACCCATGGAGATGTTATGAGGATTAAATTATGACTATATGCAAAGCATCTAGAACTGTGCCTGGTACATAGTAAATGCTGTACAACATTCAGTACATAGTAACCAGGACAGCATGGTGTTGGTGTAAGGGCAGCCATACAGATCAATGGAACAGAATAGAATCCAAAAATATAAAAGATGCCAAAGTAATTCAATGGGGAAAGTCAGTCTTACCACAAACAGGACCATAAAAACTAGACATTCACATGGAAAACACAAAAGACAACCCTTCTCTCATACCACACACAAAATTAACTCAAAGTGGACCGTGGACTGAAACATAGAGGCTAAAATTATAAAACCTTAGAAGTTTTTAAAACCTTAGAAAAATTATAAAACCTTAGAAGGAACATAGGAGGAAGTCTTTGCAGCCTTGGGGTAGGCAGAGATTTCTTAGATGGGACGCAAAAAACATGAACCATTTTTTAAAATTATTAATTGGATTTCATCAAAATGAAAAGCTGTGACTATTTCAAAGACTCTGTTAAGGAAATGGGAAGGCAGGCCAGAGTGAGGAATGTTCACAAAGCACACATCTCACAGGGGGCTTGAATCCAGAAGATATAAAGGATTCTTAGAATTGAACAAAAGCAAGACCATCAGCCACTTGGAAATGAACTTGGAAAAGACTTGGGCAGATACTGTACAAAAGAAAAAATCAGAAGTATCAATAAATGGATGAAAAGTTGCTGAACACCACAAGCCATCTGGGAAATTAAAACTAAAACCCACAATGAGACAGCACTGTTCACCATAAGGATGACTAATATCAAAATGGCTGATGATACCAAGTGTTGATGAAGATGTGGAGCCACTGGAACTCTCATACGTGGCTGGTGGGAATTTCTAATAGTACAACCCTTTGGAAAACTGTTTGGCAGTTTCTCATAAAAATTGTACCCATACTACCAGACATTCTTCTCGTAAGTATTTACCCAAGATCAAGCACATTTCTACACAGAGATTTGAACCCCCATGTTTACAACAGCTTTAGTCATAAGACGCCAAACTGAAACAGCCCAAATGTCCATCAAATGCTGAATGGAGAAACAGACTGTGGTATATCCATTCAATGGAATACTTCTCAGCACTGAAAGGGAATAATATATACAACAGGGATGAATCTCAAAAGAGCAGTGATCACCAACGTGGAATTCTAACCTAATCTAGTCTACTCTGATCTAGAGTCACGGAAAGCACATCAGTGGTTGCTTGCAGCTAGAGAAAGGGGCACAAGGGTACTTTAGAGTGATAGAAATGTTCTGTATCTTGATGTGGTCATGGCTTTATAGGTGTATAAATTTGTGAAAACATACCAAACTGCACAATTAAAGTTGGTACATTTTATTGAATCTAAGACCTTAATCTAAGTCAATACAGACGATTTTTTTAATGTTTATTTATTTTTGAGAGAGCACAAGTGGGGGAGGGGCAGAGATGGGGGGCAGTGTGGGGGGGTGGGTGGGAGCGGGGGCAGAGGATCCAAAGCAGGCTCTGCACTGGCAGCAGCGAGCCCAATGTGAGGCTTGAACTCACAAACTGCAAAATCATGACCTGAGCTGACGTCAGATATTCAACTGACTGAGCCACCTAGGTGCCCCTATAGTTGATTTTTAAATCCTAACAACAGGGGCGCCTGGGTGGCTCAGCCGGTTAAGCATCCGACTTCGGCTCAGGTCATGATCTCACGGTTTGTGAGTTGAGCACCCATTGGGCTCTGTGCTGACAGCTTGGAGCCTGGAGCCTGCTTTGAATCCTACGTCTCCTTCTATCTCTGCCCCTCCCCCATTTGTGCTCTGTCTCTCAAAAATAAATAATTTTTTTTAAATGCAGTTTAAATACAACAACCACCACAAAAACATTCTCATTGTCATTCCACCAGCATCCTAGCACTGTGGGTGGGCAGTCAGCGCTGAGTAAATGGCTGCTGAACGGCTGAATGACTCCGTGGGTCAGGAGTCCCCAGAAGGGATTTCTTGGAGGATGACAGTCCATCCCCAGCTGACATCAGTAACCTTCAGAGGCCACTGTTCATCTTGAGTTAATGTTTTCACTAATGATTTTAATGCTGAGTGGAAATACCGTGTTTACCCTAATCCCTTTCAACAGGCTGCACATTAAAACGATTTAAAAGAGGCAGAGATTTTGAAGGAAGGAGCCCTGCAGGCTGATTGGTTTTCCCACTAGGATGGACAGAGTTGTTTTCATGTCTTTCGCTTTCACAGCTGTTTCCTTGGTGTCTTCCTAGACATCTTGAGAGACTGTTTCCGAATCACCGAATCACTGTTTCCAGCTCTACCTTGGCTTCAGTTACTGGTTCATCAGGAGACTTTAGGGAAGTGAGACAACCAGATGCCCCACCCCGACCCCAGAGCACTTGATTGTTGGCATCATGATGTAAGACAGTGGTTCTCCACTGGTTTGTATTGGGGGCACGTTTGCTGACATTGAAATTGTTGGCGGTGCCTTAGGAGAAACTAAAACAAACCAAAAAAAGAAAAAGAAAAAATAAACGCTAACGTCAATGCCAAGCACACATTAATCACAGCGTAACAATGCAACACGTGTTAATCTCAGGCAGCAACTTCAGTGCCCTGTGTCTTGCAGTGACTGGTTCTCATCATGGTAATTTCTGTCGTCGTTTCAGTGCTCTGTCACTGGGCACTTAACCCAAAGAGATAACGTTGTCACACATTCTACCTATGGGCTGCCTTCGTCTTCAGTGCCAGCTGAATTGTGGGCTCTGTCGTGTTAACTCTAAGAATGGCGATGCCATCCTGAGATTGTTAATAGAAACATTCTACACGGAGAAGATTTACACATGTGGGTATTGGAAATCACTGGTGATGGGGAAGAGTAACAATTTGTGACTCAGGGCAGAGGGGTTTGTGTCTCCAATGCTTTAGCTAAGTCTGTTTCTTAGACTTTTTTTTTTTTTTTAAGTAGAAAAAGCTTATTGTAGGGGCACCTGGGTGCCTCAGTCAGTTAAGTGTCCGACTTTGGCTCAGGTCATGATCTCACGGTTTGTGGGTTTGAGCCCCGTGTCAAGCTCTGTGCTGACAGCTCAGACCCTAGAGCCTGTTTCATATTCTGTGTCTCCTTCTCTCTCTGCCCCTCCCCTGCTCACACTCTGCCTCTGTCTCTCGCAAAAGTAAATAAACATTAAAAAAATTTTTTTAAAAAGGAAAGCTTATTGTAGAAACTTGGAAAAGACTGAAAACTAACAAGAGAAAATAATAATCACCTATTCCCCCCAACCAGAGTTAGCCATTATAAGCTGTTTTTGCATATTTTTCCAGGGTATATTCATTCAACAGAATCGCGATTTACAAAACTGCGTACATGAATATATGCAAGGTATAGCTCTGTGCCCTGCTCTTTCCCCTCAGAAGTGTAACCTCGTGATTTTTCTGTTCTTTAAAATTCTTCTAAAATACGTGAATTCTGTAATTATCATCAGGATATTCCGGTATTTATTGAGTCGATTCACTTCTTGGTAGACTTCTAGATGGTTTCTATTTCCTCATTCGTATAAATTACACTACAATTGAAGGTCTTTGTCCGTGAGTCTCCCACCAAATGTCTATCTCCTTGGGATAAATACCCAGAAGGTGAATGACTGAATCCAAGGGTATGGATATTTTTCAGCCATCCCTGCAGTGTGAGGGAGCATGTATTACACTTCCTTACCTCTGAGTAGCTCTGTATGACTTTTGACACATCCCAGAATCTCTGATCGCGGGTGTCTCTAACGTTCCCCATCCCCCAGCCCACCTGCCACCCAGGGGCCCGGTTTCCCTGCACCTGTTCCTCCCGCCCTGGCAGCCCGTATCAGGATCTCCCCTTTGGTGGGACCCAACTCATGAGGGTTTGGGGAGGAGAGATGACTTAGATGCTGGCCCTTCTTTCTCTCTAGAACTTTCTCAGCAAGCACTGATCTTTGCTTTCTCCAGGGGTCTCACTGGGCCTAACTTGCCACTGAGTGATCTTAGTGTCCTCATCGTCCTTTTCTGCAATATGTGAACTGTTGTACCTGCCTTACAAAGATAAACCTTCACTCAATCAGCAGACACTGGCTCAGTACCTGCCAGGTGTGCGCTCCTAGGTTCTGGGAAATAACAAAGCTCCCGTTCTTCAAGTGAGGAAGGGGTCAGGGAACAGGTGCTATACATCCAGGTGCCACAGGAAGCTATTACAAAGCAGGGGCTTGGTCTGTTTCTAGTTTGGAAAATTGTAATGTCTCAGGAACCAGAACAGACTTTGTAGATGATCCCAGCTGTGCCTCCTACCAGCCACGTGACCTTGGGCAAGTTCCCAAAACCTCTGTGTCTCAGTTTCTTTACCTGTAAAATCTGACGAATAATCGGTCCTACTTCATAAAGTTGCTGTGAGAATTAAATAAGTTGATGCCTGATAAGCGCTTAATGCAGCATCTGGCACATCACAGGCACTCAGGCAGAGGTCATCATCCACGCTAACCCATCGGCATCAGAAAAAAGGAGCGAGGAAGACACAGAAGGGTGACTGGCTGTCTCAAGGCCACGTGGCCAGTTAGAGGCAGGAGCTGGGACCAGACCCGGTCCCCCCCTTGACTGCAAGGATGTATTATCTGCCATTTTCTGGAAGCCTCTGTGGTTCCCGCACCTACTTCAGACACCGTGAGTTCTTCGCCTCTGATTGCGTAGCTATGCTGCAAAGACAGTATTACCACTTCCGTTTGTCAGGTGGGGAAACCGAGGCTTCCAGAAACTGAGCCCCCTGTCCTGGGTGCAGAGCCAGGACTTGAAGCCAGGTCTGCCCATTTCAGGTCCATGCACATCTGGATGCCACCTGTGCTCTGCTCTGATGGGTCAGGTGTCAAGGAGGCCAAGTTGAGGCGCTTGGGTCAGCCTTGCCTTCCTAGGCCGCAGAGGGAGAGGCTTCTGGAAAGGAAGTTGTAGATGTTTTTGAGACATGTGGCCGTCAGCCAAGGACGTTTCCTCCCAGGCCACTGACTTTCTGCGCCAGAGCCCCCTCCCCGGTCCCCTCAGTGTTCATACCAAGCACCCAGCCGGCCTGGGGCTATGCCTGCCCACCTTTGGTGTGTGCTTGGGCGAGTGGCCAACAGCCCTTGGCGGCTCCAGGAGAGCTCACCCAGAAGCCTTTTTATCACCCGCCCTCCTCAGAGTAGGGTGTGAGGAAAGAGGAAAAAAGAGGAGTTTTGGGGTTTCCCGCAGAAACACTGCTTCAGGCTTTGAGGCAGGATTGGGACTGTTCAGTCTGATGCTCTGGCTTTTGAACTGTCATCTGAAGCTGGCGGACAGGAGCACCTGTTCCGGTTTCATGGCCCCCGGCGGTGGCGCTCCTTTCCCTTATCCAAACCAGATGGCTCACTTGACCCACTGGTCCCTCTGCCTGACGAGCTACCGCCACTGTTGCCTTCTCCAGGAAGCCTTGCCTGATTGCCCAGTGGAGAAAAGTTGTGCATTTTTATTCAGACGCCCTTAATTCAATACTCCCCTCCCCAAGCCCTCTCTGTTTCTCTCTCTATCTCTTTCTTACTGGCTGTGTGATGGCCACTGAGTTACTTCACCTCTCTGACCTTCAGTGTGCTCTTTCTGTGCAATGAGACGGGGGAAGAAAGAGGAGGGAAGGCACTTGACAAATTGGAAGACTTGTTACGTGTTTTGAATGCAGCCGCTTATTTAAGCACCCACCCCTTCCAGGCAGCCTTGTTGTAGCGTATTTTGGACCTCCTTGCACAGATAAAGGCCCTGGGGCTCTGGGAAGGGGAGTCATATGCCAAAGCTTACACATCTGGAAAGCCAGCGACCCAGAATATAAGCCCAAGTCGCCTGTTTCTGAAACTCGGCTACATGACTGTTTTTCAGGGTCGTTAGCAATTAGAGGAGCTCAATGAAGAGCCCTGCCTTTACCCAGTGGAGAGGTAGACACAGGGGCCAGCCGGATAGACGTCAATGACAGTCCTAGCTGTGGGAAGCTGGGCCCGAGGACACGGCTTCAGCAGCCACAGTCACGTGGGCTTCCTGGTACCACACCCCAGAATGAAACTGACCCATCCGGGCACCGGCAGAGTGGAAAGCGTCAGAACCTTCTCTGTCCGCTCTTACCCCTGGGCCCCTGCCTTGGGAGTCTGCCCCTCTAAAAACTATACACGGGGGCATAAGGAGTGGAGAGCCCTTGCTTTCGGCCCGCAGGCTGGCTCCAAAGAGTGGGCAAAGGGCTACGGCAACCGTATCTGCTCATTTCCTCTTGCAGACCAGCTAGCAGATGAGCCCATCCTTCCCTACCAAGAAAGATTCGGAGGAGAGGGGAACGTGTGGGCACACAGTAGGTGCTCAAGAATGGTGACTTTGTTCTCCCTCCCTTTCTCATAAAGACCTTGGCCTTTCTGGCTGTGGCCTCGGAGAATGTGACGGGGCTGTCTGAAGGTCAAAGCCTTCTCTCACCCTGGCCCCAGTGCCGGTTCCTGGCACCACGTTCCCCTCCTCCTGCTGCTAGGAGTGAAGTATAACCACCTCTCTCTGATCCTGACTTAGGGCTTGGTCATTGAGCGCCTGGGACGGAGACCCCTCCTCACGGGCGGCTTTGGGCTGATGACCCTCTTCTTTGGAATCCTCACCGTTACGTTGACGCTGCAGGTGAGAGCACGCACCCGTCGTACCCCGAGGGACACCGGCACGGAGCTGGCTTCCGGCTTCGGTACTCCGGGGCCTTGGCGTGGGAAGTTTGCGAGGCCGGCAGGCACCTCTTGCAGAACGGCCTTCCCGAGGGGCATCTCAGCTCAGAAGCAGCTGGTGCCCTCACGGAGGAAGGTTTGGTGAGGGGCCCTGGACTCAGAGACAGAGACTGGGTGGACAGTCCTGTCGCTGCCTCTGATGAGCCGTGTGATCTCGGCCAAGATATGTCCCCTCTCTGAGCCTCAGTTAACCCATCTGTGGAACAGAGGAGACCAGAGGATCCCTCAGATGCCTCTTCCGGCTCCCATGTTTCCACACAGCACAGCAGGCGCTGTCATATAAGACGCTTCCACAAGTGCCTGTGGGCTCCAGCAGGAGCTCCGCCCCTCAGGGCCCCATCTCTAAAATGGGAGAGCTTTCCGTATACTCAGGGGTGTTAGGAGGACTAAATGAGAAAACACACTTAGAGTACTCAGCAGGGCCCCCAACCATGACGGGGGCTCGGAGAAGGTACCTAATCCTGGTGAGAGTGGTTTTTTCCCCCTTTTATGGAGATGGGAAACTGAGGCATAAATATTAATGAATAAGCTGCCCAAGGTTCCACAGCTAGTAAATAGCAGAGCTGGGACGAGATTCCAGGATCATGGGGTTTCCTTCTGCCCCTGCCCTGCTCAGGACAGCACGCAGTGACCGAGCACTGCCTGTCTTAGCGCCAAGGGAAGCGTGAGGCCAGGTCACGGTGGTCAGCCAATCTGGGCACTTTTCAAAAATGAATCCCTAGATGGAAAGTTGCGTGTGTTGATCATTTGCCAAATGTCTTAATGTCCCAAAAACCTCTAGAAAAAGGCAAGGTGAGCATGGCAGTGCCTGACAGACAGAAAGGACGTGCTGCTGGGCACGCTGACCAGGAGGGAGGTGGTCACGTCTCCCTTGGGGGTGATGTGCTGGCAGTGACCTCTGCTTCCCAGCTGCCAGAGCAGGGGTGTCCTGCACAGGGTGCCTTTGCAGGCCCCTCAGACTGACCAAGCTGGCTCCTTCACCGGTTGGGCGATGTTCTGGGACATTGTGTCAGATGTCTGGAAGGGCTGCTGAAGCACGTGGGCCCTCTAGGCCTCATGCCACAAGGTTTCAGAGCTCTTCCTGGCTTGGCTGCCCTCATCTGCCCATGTCCCCCTTTCCCTGCTCTGCCAGCCCTGTTCCCAGCAGCCCCCAAAGAGACTGCCCTTTCCTCTTCCTGGGCCCTCCTCTGCTCACCTGGCTTCTCTCACTTTCCAAACCCACGAAGACCTGGATACCCCTTGGATACCTCTTCCTCTAGGAAGCTTTCCCTTACCCAGTGTCTCAGTGAGGCAACCTTCTCTGTGCTCCCAGGGACCCCAGGGGCAACCCTGCACTATCACTTATCACACAGGATTGGCTTTCCCTGTTGACTCATCTCTCTTTTCCAATAGGCAGTTGTGGGGGTAAGCGCCATGCCTGTGTCATTTCTGTATTCCTACCTCCCAGCCCAGGGCATGCCACTCAGGAGGAACTAAGAACAGTCTGCCAAATAAACAAATAGATGTATGTATGTATGGGTGGATGGGTGGATGGATGAATGATGGGTGGATGGGTGGATAGGTGATGGATGGATGGATGATGAATAGTGATTGGTGGATGGGTGGATGGATGATGGATGGATGGGTGGATGGATGATGGATGGATGGATGGATGGATGGATGGATGTGTGGATGGATGGATGGATGGATGGATGAATGGATGGGTAGATTATGGATAGGTGGATGAATGGATGGATGGATGAATGGGTGGATGGATGCATGGACGGATAGATGATACATTGATTGAAGAAGGTGTGGATGGATGGATGGATGGATGATAGGTGGAGGGATAGATGGATGGAAGAAGGTGTGGATGGATGATGGTTGGATGAATGGGTGGTTGGATAGATGGATGGATGGATGAATGTGCGGGTTGATGGATGGATGGAAAGATGATGGATAGATGGATGAATGGATGGATGGATAGATGATGAATGGGTGGATGGATGATGGATGGATGGATGGATGGATGATGGATGAATGGATGGATGGATGTGTGTATGGATGGATGGATGGATGGATGGATTGATGGATGGATGGATGGATGGATAGATGGATGTGTGAATGGATTGATGGATGGATAGATGGATGGATGGATGTGTGGATGGATTGATGGATGGATGGATGGATGGATGGATGGATGGATGGATGGATATGTGGGTGGGTGGATGGATGGATGGATGGATAGATAGATTATGGATGGGTAGATGGATTGGTAGATGGATGGATAGATGGATGTGTGGATAGATGGATGGATGGATATGTGGGTAGGTGGTTGGATGGATGGATGGATGGATGGATGGATGAATGGGTGGATGGATAGATGATAAATGGATGGAAGAAGGTGTGGATGAATGGGTGGTTGGATAGATGGATGGATGGATGGATTGATGGATGGATGGATGGATAGATGGATGTGTGAATGGATTGATGGATGGATAGATGGATGGATGGATGTGTGGATGGATTGATGGAGGGATGGATGGATGGATGGATGGATGGATGGATGGATGGATATGTGGGTGGGTGGGTGGATGGATGGATGGATGGATGGATGGATGGATGGATGGATATGTGGGTGGGTGGATGGATGGATGGATGGATGGATAGATTATGGATGGGTAGATGGATTGATAGATGGATGGATGGATAGATGGATGTGTGGATAGATGGATGGATGGATGGATATGTGGGTAGGTGGTTGGATGGATGGATGGATGGATGGATGGATGGATGGATGGATGGATGAATATATGGATGGATAGATGGATGAATGGGTGGATGGATAGATGATAAATGGATGGAAGAAGGTGTGGATGGATGGTAGTTGGATGAATGGGTGGTTGGATAGATGATAGATGGATGGATGTATGGGTGGATGATGGATGGATGAATGGGTGGATGGATGAATGGATGGTAACTTAGTGCAGTAGTGAGCCATGCAGTGTGCAAGACCTCACAATGCTCTTCTCAATTCTAGATCCTCCTTCAGCAAGAGCTGATATACTTGGACATGGAAGGGCTGCTCTCTCTTCTCTTTACCCCCACCCTCCACTCTGAAAGTTTGTTGCTTACCCCTGTGCTGTACTCTCCTGTGCCTCTGTGGCATTGCTAACGTACAACCATCTCCTGAAACTTTTTATCCTTTCCTTTTCCTCTTGTGTGACCCGGGCTCAGCCTTCAGAGGTGAACACACTCTCCTCCCATCCCTGAATCTCTCTAGATTGGACTCGGGTGCCCTGACCCTTTCTTCCTCCCATGCTCCCCATGTCCCAGCACTGGTGACACCATGTTCTGCTTATCAACCATCCAGTCTCCTAGCACAGGGGCAATTTCCTATACATCTTTCCACACCCAGCGCCAAGCCACCCCAACCCTGCCCGACAGGTGACAGCCCATCTAAACATACTGAATGACACCAGTTAACTTATCTCATACCTGTCAGGGCTCAGAGATGTAAAGTGACCCGCCCAAGGTCACACAGATAGATCAAGGAGGAGCCGGGCTGGGAACCCAGGTCCTGTTTGCACCCCTGCCCACACCCCTGCTCTCTCGCAGGACCACGCCCCCTGGATCCCATACCTGAGTATCGTGTGCATTCTGGCCATCATAGCCTCCTTCTGCAGCGGGCCAGGTAAGAAGCGCCTCCTTCCTCACTGCCACCACCGAGCTGGGGTGTTCTCGTTGTACAGATGGGAGCGAGTGGCAAGGCCCACCTGGGAGCGGAGGGGAAGAGAGACTTCCCTACCCATTTGAATGCAATGATGACCTTCCTTTCCATCCCACAGATGGTAGCTAGCCGGTAACAGGCTCGCCCAGAGTGGGGTGACTGATAACGTAGAGCAGCGTCACAGCTACGATAACAGTTGCAAGAGCTCCGAGCCAGATGCGCTAGCCTGGGCTGAACGGGAGATACTCAAGTTACGGTCTGTGCCCACAGAGAAGTGACCACTTAGCGTGGAAGATATAACAATAATAATAGTGATAATAGTAATGTCCAAGATTTGCTGATCACTGGGGATGTGCCAGACGTGGCCAAGCACTTGATGCATGCTGACTCGTCTGGGCTCGTGGCAGCTCTAGAGGAGGCAGGGATGGGAACGACTTGCATGCAGAGAGCTTTGTTGGACTCGCCCGACTCCCAGGACCCCAGCCACCACCTTATACTGGAGCTGCCTGAGGGTGGAGTCTGGAGCGTTCTGAGCCTCCGTGTGCCCAGGACACACTTCCAGCCTCCACTCTGCCATTTCCCTACGGGAAAAGTCCTCTTCTCTCCTTGGGCCTCAGTGTCCCCATCTATAAAATGGCCCTGCCTTTCCCTGGCTCTGTGTCTGTGTGCTCAGGGGCCCCCACCAGAGGCCACGCTGGGGCTGAGAAGGGCTTCAGGGCAGGTCTGACAGTTGTGCACATCCGTCTGGCGGGTGCGGCTGTGGTTCCTTGTTTTGGTTTCTATGTGGATGAAAACAACAGTGTGTTTCTATCAGAACAAATAGAACTGAATTTCTGTTTCTCCCTTTGTGTTGCTGCTTTTCACGGGCGTCAAGCTCCCTGTCCTGTCACATTGGTGGACAGACAGCATCTGTCCCCTGTTCAGGACAGCAGTATGTTATAGGGAGGTGGCAGAATGGGCTGTGGAATGGCTGGCAGAGGGCATTAGGCCTGCACGTGTGTGTGCACACACCCGGGCACACACACCCTCACCACGTTGTGGCGGTGATTGGAGGCACCTTCCAGGCGGGGCAGCAAATTGACTGGAGGGCCACAAGGAGCACACATTGCAGTTAAAGCAGATTCAACGGGCAAATGTGCTCAGTCCTATGGGGTCCCCCTTTGCTCCCTGTGTGGTCAGGATTCTCACGGGAACCCCTGCAGGGGGGCAGCCAGAGGCTCCCCATTAGCCCTGGGAACACCGGGGCGCAGACCAGGACAGCCTCTGCTCCCACGGGGCTTATAGGCTGGAATGAAAATCAGACATCAGGCCTGGGGGAGCCTCTCTCAACCTCTTAATCGAAAATCAGCATTCACATACATACACGCACACAGGTACACACATGTGCACACCCACGTTTCCATGCATGCACATATGTGCACATACATACACACGCAGGTGCATATGTGTACATGTTTGTGCACACATGCAGAGCCATGTGAGCACATGTGCAATACATACACAGAAGGTACATACATGCACACGCATGCACACACATGCATACATGCACACGAGTACATACAGGTGCGTGTGCACGCATATGCGCACACACATTTACATATATGTGCATGTGCACACACAACATGCACATCTACACACATGCACCACGTGTACACATGCACACAAGTACGCACATGTGCACACTCACGTATGCAGGTGTGCACACACAGGACAAGTGCAGCCACTGAGGGGAAGCTTTGGGTTTCATAGTGTGATTGTAGTGTTTTTGGGTTACCTTCTTCCGTAACACCTGTTTTCCCAGCAAGAACAATGAATGTAGATGTTTTATCTCACTGGACGTCTTCTCCCCATCTCCTTCACAGATAGGCTAACTGGGACGATCCACAAACCTGAAGTGCTTTCCTGACCCAAACTGCTAAGCTTCGTCTTGTGTTTTGTCCCAAGTCCTCACTCTTCCTACTGCAGTGTCGATTTCACTGGTTTTCTTCAAATCACAGAACCTGCTGAGTTTCTGGCAGTTTCAACCGTAAGCTCTTCCCTCAGCACCTGGGAGTCTCCCTAAAGGGAGGTCCGTCTGCCCTTCCTGATTCCATATCACTGTGGGCTCCTAACCTCTGCTCCCCACGCCCCACCGTGTTCCCCAGCAGCCAGGCCTCACCCGCTAGCCACTAGTTTAGCTACGAGATTGGCCAGGCTTTAGAAACTTCTCTTGAACTCACATCAACAATGTACAGCTTAAGCCCCAGGGAAATTACCCAAGGGAGGCTGCCATTTGGGTCAGGAGATCACCTTCAGTGGACAGGAGGGAGCGGATCCCAAGAGGAACTGCGCTGGGAAATTGTGGCTCAGAAATGCTGAGAGATAAAGGGCTGTGTGACTCCCCATCTGAGGCTGTCCCTCCAGGATTAAGGGAAATGGATCATCCTCCCAGGAAAGAAAGCAGGCATTTGCCTGGGGCAGCTTCTGTGATGAGCAAATCAATTCAAGGAGGCTTGACAGGGAATTGAAATTAGGTGCAAGGCAATACAGGAACAGGGAAGGCGGTTTCCTGCTACATATTTTATTTGTGTGCATAACCCCAAGGCAGTGGCCGAGACAGCTAATAAATGAGGCGCCATAAAAGAGCTTATCTTTGAGGAAAAGGAGATGTCCCCAAGCACTCAATTACAGTGTGAAAAGTCTTAGCTGCTGGGGCTCTGTGCCCGGCAGGAAGTTAAACTCTCTAAGGCAGGAAGTTAAACTCTCTAAGGCCGGTTTCAGTGCTGGGGGTGGGGGGTGGGACAGACACACCACCATCTACCCGGAAACACTGAGCATGGTCACTGCGCTTGGAAGGTACAGTTTAGGAGCTGGACGCTCCAGAAAGCTAGAGCTACCCTGATGGGGACGTACGAATGCCTGATGGGTGCGTGTGGGCAGGGAAAAAGGACTCCCCTATCTATCACATTGGTTGGATCTGGAAAGATGATGGCCCACCCGCTTGCATTAAGTGGTCCAGAGCTTCGATGGGGTCAAATCAGATGACTCAGTTCCCCTCGGAAGTTAGGAAACCATGTGCAAAACAGAATGGCAAGGAAATTAATTTTCTAACCGTGCAGAATTCACTGGGTAGGAGAAATGAGTGTATCTACGTTAAAACAGACCTACAAATCAAGAGAGAGATCCTGACGCCAAATCAGTGTGTGGCCCTCGTTTTTGAACCTGGCTTCATGACAGTTAAATGAGAATGCCTCACGAACCCGGTTAAACACGTAGCCGTCATTGCTCGGGACACATCCACGTCCCTACAGTGTGTTCACACAGATGGTGGGCTCTAACTGGAGGGTCGCGAGTCCCAGTCCCAATTCTTAGCAGTCCCAATGCCGGCCGGAGACCCAGCCTCCACGCCCGGTACCACGTAGGATTCGGGAGATGCCCTTCTGAAAACTACCCTGTAAACGCTTAACTATTGCATAAGCTTGAAATTAGGTCAAGGTCCAACAGGAAGGTACTGGGAGCTGGGAATTTAAAGGGAACTGGATGAATGGCCTGTTTGCAGAGGTGTGGGCATGGCGAAGGGATTCGGCAGGAAAGGTGCAGGTGCCTCAACAGCAGAAGTAGGGGGAGGCTGCGGCCGACCCCCCAGCCTGAGCAAGCGCGGGATAGGCGAATTTTCATTAAAATCAATTTCTCCCTAAGAAGAGAATTAAATGCAAAGAAACAAGATTGTGTCGGGTAGAACTGAACTTTGAAGCTCCACAAACCATTGTGATACTTCAGATTTTTTGCTGCCACTCTCACCCCCGAGAACCGATTTTTACCCCAGCTGAGAACGCATTTTTTTTTACCAATTTTTTTTTTTACCAACTGAGAACCAATTTTTACCCCAGCTGAGAACGCATGCTGCAGACAGAGACGGGGATCCGTGAAGTCTTCTTGAGCAGTGCATTCATCCCTGGGAGCACAAAGAGGAATAAGAAGTGTCCCGCCCAGGAGCTTGGAGGCCAGGATTAGAGGCAATTTCAGGGAAAGAAAAAGAAACTATCATGGGAGTGGGGGTGGGGTTGGATAGGAAGCTGAAGCCCAGAGAGGTTGAGTGTTTTCCCAAAAGTCACACAGCTGATGAGCCAAGATTGCAGTTCAGGTTGTGTGACTCCAGAGCCTGGGTTCTTAGGACCTTCGATAGAGGAAGCAAGAACTCCTGTCCCCTTTAAGGTCCTTCCAGCTGGAGTAAGAATCGAATTGACACGAGACAGATTAACAGGAGAAAATCAAATGTAATAGCGTAAGTAAGAGAAATCCCCACAGATAGGGAAATTACAAAGACGGGCAAAATGAGACAACAAATACCCCCAAACCTAGGGGACCGCGCGTGACCGTTTACCGCTCCAAGTCTGTAGGTCACCGTGGTAGTTTTGCTGTGCGGGCCCTCACACGTCTGCGCTTGGCTGGCGGGTTGGCTGGACACCAGCTAATCCAGCTACACAGACCGCTGGTCCGTCATTGAGAAGGGTGACCCGGCCACACGTCCGTCCCCATCCACCTGACTAGCCTGGCTTGTTCACGTGATGGATCAAAGCTACAAGGCCAGAAGTGTGCGAAACCTCGTGAGGCCCATGCTTAGAACTCAGTGTCACTTTTGGATAAAACAGGTAACGAGGGCCAGCCCAGAACCAGGAGGTGGAGAGAGCGACTTTGCCTCTCACGGGAGAGGCTGCAAAGAACTGGGACCATTTGACAGTCTCTCCAGAAGTTGTAGCCATAGAATAGGCAAGAGGCGACAATTACGGACTCTCATTTTAGAGAGAAACACGTATATTTCATTCATTCACCCATCTCCCAAATAGTTTTTGAGTGCATACTTGGGAGCAGGCATCCTTCCAGGCCTGAAGATAGAATGCTCGTGTTCTCTCTCTCTCTCTCTCTCTCTCTCTCTCTCTCTCTCACACACACACACACACACACACACACACACACACACACACAGTCTGCCCCCGAGGGAGATTCTCACAAGTGAGAGAGGCCAGGGTCCCACCGGGAGGATATGGCACATGCAAGCCAGGATACGTTGAGGAGCATTTGATAACAAGACAGATGCAATGGTAAAGGGAGATTTGGGGGAAATGTCAAAGACCTGATTATTTAGATGATGTCAACATACGACACTAACTTCCTATGTCCACCCCTCCACCCACTGACCATGCAGGAAGCGAAACAATTTGCTGACAGTTAATTCATCAAAAGTCAACACATCCAAGATCACATTGCTAAAAGCCAAATCATACAGAAAAACAATTTGCTGAACGTACCTTATTTCTTTCACTGTCTGTTATGAATCTACAAAATTCTGTACAGAAAAGAATGATTTTAACAGCTTCTGTAGATTTCTTTGTTGTTCCTTATTTTGTCTGCCTAAGCGAATTTTGAAGAACTTTCCTTTTGTTTTCTTGGCTCTCTGCTGTTGCAGGTGAAAGTTACGGGGGAGTAGGTAGGCCCAGCCGAGTGACATAAAGTATATTCTCATCCAGGTCTTGCTCCCTCTCCAGATCCATTCGGTTTCAGAGATTCACGTAAAAAGTTACTGGGTTTGGATAGCAAGGAGACATCAACACATTTATCTTCCTTTATTCTGTGTTTGGGGAACAAGAGTGTGGATAGCAAAGGTTCAGATAGCCAGGGTTCCCGCCTGTCGTGCGGACTGGTTTTTCTCATTACTGTATTCTTATTCAGTAATGCGTTTTACATCTTTGGCTTTGGGTGAATTGACCTTGAGCCAACCATGTGACCTTCATCAGTCACTTCTCTGAGCCCTAATTCCCGGCCAGGACAGGAGACAACACAGAGAACCCACAGGGAGGATGTGGGGCTCAAGAGAGACCATCTGTGGATGCTTTGGAATCTCACAGCACCTTTGCCAAAATCTGCAGTGATTTGGGCAAGGCCATGTTCCTCTATGGGTCTCAGTTTCCCCACCAGGGAAAGGAGGGGCTGACCCAGATTAGGAGTTCTCCGGCTGGGTGGCTACCCATCAGAAGCCCCCATCTGTGGTCAGACGTAACCCTGGCACACTGTCCAGGCCACTGGGCAGGCAACAGGGATGGCATTGTTTTTAATGTTTATTCATTTTTGAGAAAGACAGAGAGGGAGAGGGAGAGAGGGAGAGAGCATGAGTGGGGGAGGGGCAGAGAGAGGAGGGGGCAGAGGATCCCAAGCATGCTCTGCGCTGACCGCCCAATGCGGGGCTCAAACTCACGAACCGTGAGATCATGACCTGAGCCAAAGTCAGACGCTTAACTGACTGAGCCACCCAGGGGGCCCCAGAAATGGCATTTTAACATGTTTTCTGGACGATTTCTAAGCAGCCAGTCCAGCCCAAACCACTCCTGTCTGTGGAAGCTTCCAGACTTAGTGAGCAGCTCCGTGGCTGCCCAAAGACCCACACCAGCGAGCTAGCCAAACAGAGCACTGGCCGTTGACGTCTCTGGTACAGACCCTCAGGGCAATAGTAAAAGTCACGGTGACAATGACGATCACAGTGGCAGCAAGGGCAGTCGTGTATCTAGTGGGCGTTTCAGGTTCGTGCTGAGCGTTTCACTCAGGCCAGCTCACCCAGCCCTCAGACCAGCCCCCCAGGGCAGACCGCCGCATTCCCAGTTTGCGCACGAGGGGGCTGACGCTCCAAGAGGCTCTGCTGTCGTAGCTCCCAGGTGGCACCTGCTCCTGAAGTCAGTGACAAGGCAACGTTTGTGCTCCTAATACTGCAGTAGGGCGAGTGGTGCACCCCCGAGCTTCATGTCTGCTCAGAACCTCAGAGTGTGACCTTATTTATTTATTAAGTTTATTTATTTATTTTAAGAGAGAGAGAGAGAGAGTGAGGGAGTGTGCAGGGGAGGGGCAAAGAGACAGGGAGAGAGAGAATCCCAAGCAGGCTCTGTACTATCAGCGTGGAGTCCATCGTGGGGCTTGAACCCATGGACCGTGAGATCATCACCTGAGCCGAAACCATGAGTCAGACACGAAACCACCTGAGCCACCCAGGCCCCCAAAATGTGACCTTGTTTAAAAATAGGTCTTTGTAGGGGCGCCTGGGTGGCTCAGTCGGTTGAGCGGCCGACTTCGGCTCAGGTCATGATCTCACGGCTCGTGAGTTCGAGCCCCGCGTCGGGCTCTGTGCTGACAGCTCGGAGCCTGGAGCCTGTTTCAGATTCTGTGTCTCCCTCTCTCTGACCCTCCCCATTCATGCTCTGTCTCTCTCTGTCTCAAAAATAAATAAAAGGTTAAAAAAAATTTTAAAAAAAATAGGTCTTTGTAGATGTGATTCATTAAAGATCTCAAGATGAAATCATCCTGGATTTACGGTGGGCCTGAAAGCCGATGATGGGTGTCCCTAGAAGATGGGAAGATTCCCACGGAGACACACAGAGGAGGAGGTGATGTGAAGACAGAGGCAGAGACTCGAGTGACGTGGCTCCAGCCACGGAATCCGGGGACAGCCAGCAACACCTGAAGCTCAGAGAGCCTCAGGACAGTTCCCTCCTTGGGGCCTTCAGAGAAAACTAACCCTCCCCGCACCCAGACTCAACTCTGGCCTCCAGAACCAGGAGAGAATCCATTTCTGGGATTCTAAGCCACCAAGTCTGCGGTGATCTGTTTCGGCAGCCTTAGGAAGCTAGCGCAGCACAGAGTTGGCAGGAAAGTGTTTCCTTACCCCCAGGTGGCCATAGGGGCAGGGCCAGGGCACTTGGAAATCAGTCTTTCACCATCTAACACTTAATGCCAAGCAGATCGACGGGTGGCAGGCTACTTGCCAGGCTGAGGTACACATTCCGCTTACCAGGAAGACCAAGGGGAACTTTTTTTTTTTAATTTTTTTTTTTAACGTTTATTTACTTTTGAGACAGAGAGAGACAGAGCATGAACAGGGGAGGGTCAGAGAGAGAGAGGGAGACACAGAATCTGAAACAGGCTGCAGGCTCTGAGCTGTCAGCACAGAGCCCGACGCGGGGCTCGAACTCACGAGCCGTGAGATCGTGACCTGAGCCGAAGTCGGCCGCTTAACCGACTGAGCCACCCAGGCGCCCCCCAAGGGGAACTTTTAACGTTGATATTTTCTTCCTGAAGTCGAGCACCTGTTCAGTGCTCGGTACTTTGCCTCGTGCACCCTGGTCCTCCCAGCACCCTGCAGAGGAGACCTCCTGTCCCCGATGAGGGCACCTGCACTCCAGAGAGCCTGCTTTGCCCACATCACCTGGCATGCAGGAGGCCCGTCAGGACTTGAACCCACGGCTCCCCAGCTCTGAGGTCTCATCTTTCCTCCTGTTCTCCCTCCCTCGTTTTCCCGAACGCTCAGTTTCCCTGCTTATCTCCTTCCCACAGTCTCCGGCAGAGTTAATTAGCAAGCTTATCTCCTTAGGGTTTTCTGCCAGGCCTTCTCCAGAAGGGCTCGTCCCTCAGAAGCAGTCCACAAGCAAATGCAAATCCGGAGAAAGAATCTGGGCCCTCCAGAGTTTCAAGGCATAAGCCTGGGTTTTCAACAGAAAGGTGGAAATTTCCGGTTCTGCAGTTCCTGACGTGAGTGACAGGTGCCCACTTCTGGTTCTTTCTGTGGTGTTGGCCAGCAGCCGCCTCCCTCCTCGCTGACACTTGAGCGAACCCTGGGAACCTGGCAGGGGAAGCTGACCCTTAGCTGATCCTCACAGCCCCTGGGGTGAGAGCCTGATTCGCCGTCTGAGGGGACTGTCTCCTGTGGCCGCTGTGACACAGGACCACAAACTGGAGCCTTTCAGGAACAGAAATTTATTTTCTTTTCTCACAGTTCTAGGGGGCAGAAGTTGGAAATAAAAGCGTGGGCCGGGCCGGGCTCCTCCAGAAGCCCTGGGGGAGAATCCGCTCCCTGCCCCTCTCCTGGCTTCCTGTGGCTGCTGGCTTTCCTCCGTGTGCAGCCACAGACCGTGATCTCTGCCCCGTCTTCATAGCGCCTTCTCCTCTGGTGTCCACCCCCTGCCGCTTACAGGGGCACATAGGATGCACTTGGGACCCACGCTGATGGAATCCAGGGTGAGGTCACTAACTGAATCATCTTGCGCCCTATGACATGACTGTCACACCCCCAGGTACTACGAGACGGAGTGAGTGGAGCACCCTGTCCCTCTCCTGTGGTTGGGGGGGGGGGTCACGACCCAACAACAGCCTTCCTCCTTCCTCTGCTCCTTCACCCACTTCTCTTTTATTTTTTTAAGTTTATTTGTTTATTTTGAGAGAGAGAGAGAGCAGGGGAGGGGCAGAGGGAGCAGGAGCACAGAGCCCTATGTGGGGCTCGAACTCACGAACCGTGAGATTGCGATCCGAGCCGAACCCAAGACTCGGCCGCTTAAGCGACTGAGCCACCCAGGCGCCCCTCTCCCTGACCCGTTTCTTGTCTTAAAGTGGGCGAGGGGCTCAAGAGCTGTGAGTTGACGCTGCCTTCCCTGTGCGTCCTGATGCAGAGACCCGGAAGCCACCTTTGGTGTCTCTGCCTCTGTTGCTTCTCACTCCGAGTCCAAGTGAAGCTTCTGTTTTGAGACCCAGCTACCCCTACAACGTAGATGTGAGCTAGGTGGCAGCGTGGGTGCAGGGCAAGGAGCTGTTGCCCCCGCCCAGGAGGCTCAGAGGGCATAAAAGGGGCACGTTCAGTGCCTAGATTTTCGGGAATCGGTAGAACGCAGTTTGGGGGGACAGGTCATGGTGAGGCAGGGCTGTGCTTGATTCCTGTGGCCGCCGCCACAGACGACCGCTAATTTGGTGGCTGAGAACCACATCAATTTCCCCTCCTACGGTTCTGAGGTCAGAGTCTGAAATCACTTTCACTGGGCAGGGATGACTCCCTCTGCCTCTGGGGGGATTTGACTTCGTGCCTTTTCCCCCTGCGAGACCACCCACATCCCTTGTCTTGTGTCCCCTCCTCGTCCCTCAGAGCCACCAGCATGGCATCTTCTCTCTCATCTCTGACCCCCTGCCTCCGTTGTAAAAGGACCCTGTGATTACATTGGATGGGATAGTCCAGAATAGCCTCCCCATCTCAAGTTCCGTAACTTAATCATGCCTGCAAAGTCCCTCTTGGCATGCCAGCTAACCTGTTCACGGATTCTGGGGATTCACATGTGGACATTTTTGTGAGAGAGTTGGGGGCCGGGATGGGGCATTCGGGCAGTGATAGCATTTCCTACGGTTCAAGCGCGTGAGATTGCAGGATGTATGGAAAGTGGCAGGTGGCCCAGGTGGCCAGTGGGGTTATAGGGGAGCTGGCATTTGAGAGGGGACTCAGAGGCACGCAGGACCAGACCACAAGCCACCTGTGTACTCAGCCTGAATAGTGACTGGATTAGTCTGCTCAGCCGCCATGGCCAAGTACCGCGGACGGGGAGCTTTGAACAACAGAAATGTACTGCCTCGCGGTTCTGGAGTCTGGATGTCCAAGATCAAAGTGTCAGTAGGGCAGTTTCTTCTGAGGCCTCTCTCCTTGCCTGGTAGACGACCGTCTTCTCCCTGTGTCCTCATGTGGTCATCCTGTGTGTGTGTGTGTGTGTGTGTGTGTGTGTGTGTGTGTGTGTGTGTCCTGATTGCCTTCTCTTATGAGGACACCAGTCATAATGGATGGGGCCCACCCAGGTGATCTCATTTTGCCTTAATCACCTCTTTAGACTCCCTGTCTCCAAATACAGTCACACCCTGAGGCCCTGGAGGTTGAACTTCAACATATGAATTTTGCCCAGGGGTGGGGACCAGGAGGGGATGACACAATTCAGCCTACAACAGTGATTGAAAGTCAAAGTCTTAGAACAAGAAGTCACCACGGCTTAGGTGCTAACTCTGCCTCTTACGAACAGTGTGGCCTTGGGCAGGCTGCCTAATCTCTGGCCTCATCTGAAAATTAAAGATAACAATAGTAATAGTACCTACTATTACAACAGTAATAGCTGGCCTTACAAAGGTTAAATCCATCTACTCATTCAAATAGTTACTGATGGGACCATGTGCCAGGCATTCCTATAGGTGCTGGGGATATAATAAAAACAAGAGACAAAAACACTTGTCACTGTGGAGCCTTTGCTATAGTGGAGGGAGACATAAAACAGTGTGAAAAGTCCTCTATAACATGTGCTGAAATGCGATAAGCGCTGTGGCGAAAATTAGAGCAGGGAAGGTGGGTGGGAAGCCCATCTGGGGAGGTATTGAATTGGACCTGGGGTTGTCAGCGAAGGTCTCGGTGGCAAAGTGACAACTGGGCAAAGACGGGAAGGGTGCGTGGGAATGAGACATGCAGACAGCTGGAGAAAGAGCCCACCAAGCAGAGGGAACAACTAGTGCAAAGGCCCTGGGGCAGGAACACATCTGATCTGTTGAAAGAACAGCAAGGAGGCCAGTGAGGGCAGGGAGTGAGTGAAGAAAGAACAATTGGAGACAAGATTGTATTGATGGAGGACCGGGAAACAGCGGACCGTGGACTGCTCCATAGGCCATTTCAAGGGCTTTGGGCTTTCTCTTTGGGAGAGATGGCAGCCTTCTGGGGATTTGGGGCTGAGGAGTGACAGCTTCTGTCACTTAAATGCACATAAAAACATTTTATGTTTTTAATGTGTGTTTAATTTTGAGAGAGAGAGAGAGAGAGAACGAGCACACATGTACGAGCAGGGAAGAGGCAACGAGAGAGAGAGAGGGAGACAGGGAGAGAGAATCCAAGCAGGTTCTTCACAGTCAGTGCAGAGCCCAGTGTGGGGCTTGATCCCATGAACTGTGAAATCATGACCTGGACTGAAATCAAGAGCTGGACGCTCACCCACCGAGCCACCCAGGCGCCCCTCGAAGCTCCTTTTTAAAAGGATGTTCTTGGGTCGGCTTTAGCTCAAGCGGTTGCTTCGCATGTGGTTATTAAAAAGATGTCCTTGACTGCGTGTTACAACAGCCTGTAGGAGGCCAAGGGTAAAAGCTGGGAAACCAGTCAGGAGGTTCGTACAACCATTCAGGCAAATGGCAGTGGCCGCTTGGACCAGGGTGGCGGTGGAGGAAGTGATGAGAAATGGTGGCTTCCCAACACAGCAGCCTTTGTAAGTTTTCATGGGCAGAATGCTCTGGCAGGCTGGATGTGCGATATGAAAGCAAGACCAGAGCCGAGAGACCCCAAGCATGAAGCTGCTGTTAACTGAGGTGGTGAAGCGAAGTAGATTGGGGGTCAGTCTTAGACATGGTAGTGTAGACGTGACCATTAGCCATCCCCGGACGGGTGAGCTGACATGTGTAAAGTACAGGCCGTCACAGGGTGGCTTGTCCAGAATCCGATGCCGAGGTGCAGTTTGGGATGAGGGACGTTGGTCAGGGGTCCTCACCCATTGAGAGGCACGGAGAGGGCAGAGGGAGAGGTTGGGCTGTGATACAAGCCCAAGGGCAGCTCAGCCAGCCCCATGGGGAGTCTGCAGCTGAAATGGCCCGTTAGATTGGGCCGTGCTGTGGCCCAGGCCTTTCTACCCCTCCACCAGCAGTCGTCGGAAGTGGGCCATTCTGGGAAGGGCGTGCGGGGGGGCCAGGCGGTTCTCTGCCGCTGAGGCTGACCCTAAAGGGACTGATGGCTGGAGGCATCTGCCAAAAGCAGTCCTTTCCCGCAGCCCGCAGGATGGCACGACTCCGTGCCGGTCGTGCCCACGTTCCCTCGTCTGCAAGTCCAAAATTCAAAAATCTCAGAAGAAGCAATTATTTTTCAGCGGTTTGCACCAAAACCGGACCTGAGCAGATGTGAGCCTCCTTGCTGTCCTTCTTTCTGTCCTGTTTAGTGGGGCTCTGGATGGTTCTCTTCCTCCTCGGACTATGGCAGCTGTGTCTCCTACATCTTCCCCGACCTTTCTGGCTGCCCCTCCTCTGTCCCCTCCCGCCCTCTTCTTCTTCCGATCCATGGATGCTGGCCCTCCCCAGTTCTGCCCTTGGCCCCTGCACTCCTCACTGCAAACACTGTCCCACGATGGTCTTCTCCACTAGTTGTGTCCGTGTCCACTCTTCTCGGAGCTCCCGCTCTTCCGCTGCACTTCCCTCCCAAGCTCCGGACCCAGGTGTCTACTCCCTTAAGGCACAACGCCACAAGAGAGCATACGGGTTCCTAAAAACATGCCCAGTCCAAAATCAGCATTTTCTCTCTACATCTGCTTTTCCTCCCGTATCCCCTTATTTCAGTGGATGGAGCCACCAACCACCTACTTGCCCTGTAGGTCATCCTGAACTCTCCGTCCTCCTCATTCCCCTATTGAGCACTTATTATGGGCCAGGCACAATGCTAAGTATATTACCCACGTTACCTCCCTTAACAAGAAACTCGAGTTACTTGAGACAGGAAGTGAGACATTTGGACGTGTGTCAAAAGTGCACGTGGACATAGAGTCCACGCACTGGGGCTGGAGCGGGGGTGGAGAGCAGACCTCTCTTTCTTCTCTCACAGTTTTAATGTCCGGACTCTCGTGGGGGCCGAAGGAGTTGGTATTAACCGTATTTAAATTTGCATTTTTCCCGTTGAGATACACTTACATGATCATGATTCACTTCTCCGGGTGTCGAAAACAAGCTGCTAAAATGGAAAAGTGGCCCACTGTGTCCACACACTGTCCATCGTCTTTCTGTTGATTTGAAGGAGGGTAAGGTTCCCTCTGATAAAAGTACTTGAAGGATTTCTGCTCAGCCCATATTTAGGACAGGATGGCCAGCATTCAGAGGGGATGTTAGGCGCCAAAACGTGGACTCTGAAGGAGCAAAAAGTGATGTTTCCCAGGGAGGCAACATGAAGTGTGGAAGGACCTTGGCTCAGAGCGCCCCCCTTGGTTTGAGTCCCCACACAACTGCCAGTGTGGCCTTGACCTCTTACCCTCTCTTGTGTCACTTCCTGCACACGTAAAATGGGTCACAGGTGCCCTGAGGATGAAATGGGTCAACGTACACAAGGCAAGCGTGGATGTGGCCCACGTGCAGACAACTAAAGGGAAAATCTTCTAGCAGAGGGAATAACCGAGGCAAGAATCTGCCTGGCGTGTTCTAGAACAGTGCTGCCCAATAGAAGCAGAATTCGGAGCACCTGTCTGTCTGTCTGTCTCTCTCTCTCTCTTAAAAATAAATAAATGTAAAAAATTTTATTTATTTAAAAAAATTTTTTTAACATTTATTTATTATTGAAAGAGAGACACAGAGCATGAGCAGGGGAGGGGCAGAGCCAGAGGGAGACACAGAATCCGAAGCAGGCTCCAGGCTCTGAGCTGTCAGCACAGAGCCCGACGTGGGGCTCGAACTCACAAACCGCGAGACCATGACTTGAGCCGAAGTCGGACGCTCAACCGACTGAGCCACCCAGGTGCCCCAAAAATTTTTTTAAAAAGAGAGAATTCAAGCCACAAATGTAAATGCTTTTGGTGGCCACGTTAAGAAAAGTAAAAAAGAAACCGGTAAAATTGCTTTTGAGAATGTGTTGTATTCAGCCCCGTATATCCAAAACATTGGTTCAGCACGGAATCATTATATAACCTGTGTTAATGGGCACTCTAAATTTTTTTTTCTATACTCAGTCTTGGGAATTGGTGTGTACTTTATACTTAACAGTACGTCTCAGTTCAGACTGGCTACGTGTCCGGCTCTCAACAACCACATGAGACGAGGGCTACCGTATTAAGCTCAGTTCTGGAAAGAGTGAGGACATGTATATGGCGGGAGTGGCATGAAAGGGAAGGGAAGTGAGAGGAGGGAACTGGAGGGAACCGTTAGGTTAGCTGTTGGATCCAAGCACAGGGGCAGAGTGTGGGAGAGTCTGACCAGAGGGCTGACGGAATGTGATTTCCGTTCCAAATGCTCACTTTGGCTGCTGTGTGGGTAACAGACTGGAGAAGGTACGCCCGATGTCCTCGGAGAGCTGCTCCGAGGCGAGTCTTTCAACAGTAGTGGTCGTAGTAATCGTAACACGGTAATAATAAGCAACCACTGTCACATCCATCACCCTGTTGGATCAACGCGCCCATTTTATAGGTAGGAAAAGTGGGAGTACAAGAGTGAGCAATCATCCCCCATGTCACAGCTAGTATCACAGAAAGGACTGGGCCCCTTGCCCTGGCCACAGGTCCTTCCCACCCTCCAGAAATGGCTGCCTGGAGGGAGAGAGGTCCCAGGCCGGGCACTCGGCCCTGCTTCAGGTCTCTGCATTATGTCCTTTAATTCAGGAGCCATATGCGTTGAAATACTGTGTTTGCCTGGATGGCACATCATGGGCCGTGGGGCCAGATTCCTGCAAACCAGGGTTCCTGCGGGCATCTTGAGCTGTCTCTGGGCGGGGGGGGGGGTGGATCTTTAAATCCTCCAAACACGGATCCAGCTCCCCCTCATTTCCTTCTTTTATGTTCTGGAAAAAAGAGTAGGAAACTCACCCGTGCCACATGGCACTGAGAGAGAGGCATGGGCTTGGGGTCCGATCAGGCCGCCCCTCACCCCTTGTGACACTTAGCTTCCCTGAGCCGTATTGGCTCGTCTGCAAAATGAGGCTACCAGCCTCCCCTTGTTTAGTGACAGTCACACTGCCTGGGTCACAGAAGGTGCTGGGTGAGTTTTAATTTCCTTTCTTGCCTCCCCCTGCCCTTTATGAAGTCATATTTAAATGTATCCTATAACAACACAAACTATAAATTCCGAGTTCTAGAAAAAAATGATGAGTGGTCTGATAGAAATTTGGATTTTCACAAGTCCTCCAAGATGAGGAACACACGGTAATTTAATGATGCCCTTACGTGACTTTCTGGAGAAACTTCTAGAAGTTCAGCCTCCGCACCGCCGGCATTGGGGCTGGATACTCCTTCGTGGTGCAGGCCGTCCTGGGCATCGTGCCCCGTTGAGCCACAACCCTGGGCTCTACCCCCCAGCTACCAGTAACATCTCCTTTTACACCAAAAATGTCTCCAGATGTCGCCACATGCCCCTGGGGGCAGAGTCACCCCTAGTTTAGAACCACTGTCGTTAGCTGGTGTTTTGGAATAAATACAGGCTCCAGACTCGAACCAACCCGGCTTTTCCACCTGTTACTGTGTGATGTGGGGCGAGTCTGCCTCTGTGTGTGTGTGTGTGTGTGTGTGTGTGTGTGTGTGTGTGTCCTCACTTCTCTACTTCTTTCCTTATATCTAAATAATGACCTTTTACTCAGTGGCCGCTGTGTATCATGCATTAACTCCTGTGATTCCCACCAAAAGCCTATGTGATTATTATCCATTTTACAGATGAAGATACTGAGGCACAGAGAGAAGATGCTCATACAGGGTCACACTGCCAACGTCAGGCAAGCTTGTTTTCAAGTCGGAGCATTTCAGTGCTACACCCTGTGCTCTACACCTGTGAAATCACCTGCCTAGCACACCTAGAACCTGGCCAGGCACATAGTAAATGCTCAGCAAACACTAGTTCCCCTTCTCAAAAAACAGTTTCAATCAAGAAGATTCTTAGGGTCAGGGTGGCTGACTGGCTCAGTCGGTTGAGCGTCTGACTTAGGTTCAGGTCATGGGTTCGAGCCATGTCAAGTGTGCTGACAGCACAGAGCCCACTTCAGATCCTTTGTCCCCCTTTTTCTGAACCTCCCCCACTCATGCTCATTCTCTCTTGCTCTCTCTCAAAAATGAATAAACGGTTTTAGGGGGCACACGGGTGGTTCAGTCGGTTAAGTGTCCGACTTCGGCTCAGGTCATGGTCTCATAGTTTGTGGTTTCGAGCCCCACATCGGGCTCTGTGCTGGCAGCTCAGAGCCTGGAACCTGCTTCGGATTCTGTGTCTCTCTCTCTGACCCTCCCCCCTTGCACTCTGTATCTCTCTCTCTCTCTCTCTCTCTCTCTCTCAAGAATAAATAAACATTAAAAAAATTTTTTTAATAAAAAAAGAAGATTCTTAAGGTCCCACATTCCAAGGTTGCATCTCAAAGTGTTTGTGTTGGAACAGGAAAGGAGCTTAAAATCTACTCGTGACCTTCTCTTGTGCCAGGATACCACACCTGGAAGGGTTTGACTCTGTAAGTGGGGGTGAGGGGGGATGCTACGACAGCGGGGGACGAATCACGTGCTCTTGCTCATGTGCTCAGAAGAGGCAGGAGCAGGGTCTTCAAACCCATCCCTTGGCTTCAAGCCAAGATCTTTCTGGGCACTTTGTCTGTATGGATGCATCATGTTTTGAATCTGTATCGGGTTCCTATTACTGTTGTAACAAGTTATCACAAACTCAGTGGGTTAAAACAGCACATATATTATCTTACAGTTCCGATCTCAATTGTCTAAATGGGTCGGCAGGGCTATGTTCTTTCCCGAAGGTTCCAGGGAGGAATTCATCCCCTGGCTTCTAGAGGCTTCTAGAGGCTTCTACACTGCTTCCCGCGTGGCGCCTCCTCCATCTTCAAGCTTCTGCTTCTGTAGTAACATCTCTTTTTCAGACTCTGACCTTCCTGCCTTTCTCTTTTGAGGATCCTTAAAAGGATCATCCACCTGGATAATCCAGGATCTTTCCCATCCTAAAATCCTTCATTTAATCCCACCTGCAAAGTCTCTTTGCCCTGTAAGGTGACACATGTACAGGTTCTGGGGATTGGGGCATGGGATCCTCTGGAGGGAATTATTCTGCTCTGGCGTCCTTCGTGCTCTAAGTTTGCATGAGGGGAAATAAAAACCGAGAATATGGAAGGTCATTTCCTCTATTTCATGCCTCCCGTGGGCAGCTCGATGCAGTTGAGACCCTCTGGGCTTCCCGCTCACCCAGCCTGGGGCCTGACGGCCAAAACCCCCCTTTGCACCTGTGTGACCTTAGGCGCGTTAGCTCGGCATTCTGAGCTGCCTCCTGTCTAACAGGTTGATGCACACCTTACCGTTTGGCGTAAGTTTAAAAAAAAAAATCTCTGTTAAGTGGCTAATCAGGTCTCAGCTCCTGGAAAGCAGTCGAGAAATAGGGGCTGCTGTAAGGATTCCCTTAGCGGGTCAGCTTCATGCTGAAGAAGGCTCACTGTGGACCTGCCTGTGAGCAGAAGCCCTGCTTTGGGCAGGTCCCCTGGGACTCTGCAATTCCAGAAACCACGCTTGGGAGACTTGAAAAACTTCCCTAACTCAAACAGGCCTTTGGCGAGAGAGCTGGCTCTGAGAGAACATCAAACCCAGTGTTTAGGGGACTGTTTTCCTAAGGCAGTGACAGCCTCTAATGGGAAGTCTTACCTGCTGCTGAGTCTCATTTATCAGACCTTGTCAGTGCACTGCCTTGCCCTGGGGTTCTCCCTCTGTGCACCCAACTTCTTTATTTAAATACAATATGGAGAAAATAGAAAATCAAGCTTGTTAGAATTATGCCTGAAAAGGGCCCACGGGGGCTCTCTTTATGAGGAGAATAATACATGCTTTAGTGCATGGATTTTCTCTGTGTGGGCTCTTTACAGAATTTTTTTTTTCTCTTTCACTTATTCTCAGTTACGTCCCAAATGAATTCATTCGACAAAAGATTTTGAACACATGCTAGGTGCCAGGTACTGCACTCTGTGCTGAGGATGCAGGACTAGAGTCAGAGGCGTTTTCGTTTCATCTAGAGTTCATACTCTAATTAAGAAGACAGACACTCAAACTGATAATTATAGATCAACCTGGGAAATGCAAATTTAGTGAGATTGACTGTCAAGTCTAAAAGGGAGGAATTAGAAAGATAAGGTGGATTAGGTAAGTGCATTCCTTAGTTTAAAAGTATTTACTGGGGAGCCTGGGTGGCACAGTTTGTTAAGCATCCAAGCATTCTGGCTTAGGTCATGATCTCCTGGTTCATGAGTTCGAGCCCCGTGTCAGGCTCTGCAATGACAGTACAGAACCTGCTTTGGATTCTGCCTCCCTCTCTCTCTGCCCTCCCCTGCTCTCTCTCTCTCTCTCAAACAAATAAATATTTTTTTAAAAAAAAGTATTTACCAAGCACTTCTTATATTGATCCAGGCACCGGGGAATGACACAGGGATGTGGTCTTTGTTCTTGGACCTTATGTCTCATGGGGATGGAGGAGAGGTCTTTTTCAGACCCCAAGCTGCCTCACCACCAATGCATAGTTATAGAACCTTGGCCATTAAACTAATAAATACTTTAAAATTAGTGACAAATGCTAAGAAGGAATAAATAGAGTAAGGGGCTAGAGTCCTGGAAGGAACGGCAGCTTTACTGAGGGTGGATGGGAAGGTCCTCTGTGAGAAGCTAGCACTGGCGGCAAGACTCGGATGCTAAGAAGGAAGCAGCCCTCTGAGGATCTAGAATGTGCAAAGGTCCTGAGGCAGGAACTTGCTTGAATGGGTCAAGGAAAGCTGAAGTGTTGTTAGCAAGGGAAGGAGATGAAGTTAGAGGGGTAGCAGGGGCCCCATGATGGAGGATCTCACCACTACGCTAAGGAGCTGGGATTTTTTTTCTTTTCTTTTTTCTTTTTTTATTTCGGCATAGTTGACATACAGTATCATATTAGTTTCAGGTGTACAACATAATGATTCAACAATCGTGTCCTTTACTCAGTGCTCCTCAAGATAAGTGTACTCTTAATCCCCTTCACCTGTTTCCCCAACCACCTGCCCTCTGGCAGCCACCAATTTTTCTCTGTATTTTTTTAATTTTTTTTTAATGTTTATTTATTTTTGAGACAGAGAGAGACAGAGCATGATCGGGGGAGGGGCAGAGAGAGAGGGAGACACAGAATTGGAAGCAGGATCCAGGCTCTGAGCCATCAGCCCAGAGCCCGACACAGGGCTCGAACTCACGGACCGCGAGATCGTGACCTGAGCTGAAGTCAGACGCTTAACCGACTGAGCCACCCAGGCGCCTCTGTTCTCTGTATTTTAAGGTCTGTCTTTAGACATGTGAGACATATCTCTTTTGTATTTTGTTTGTTCATTTTGTTTCTTAAATTCCACATAGAGTGAAATCATATGGTGTTTGTCGTTCTTTGACTTGTTTTGTGTAGCATTATACTCTCTACCTCCATCCGTGTCATTGCAAATGGCACGACTGCATTCTTTTTATGGCTGAGTAACATGCCAGCATTCAGATACACACACATACACACACATACACGCACACACACACCCCATATCTTCTTTATCCAGTCATCTGTCAGTGGACACTTGAGCTGCTTTCATATCTTGGCTGTTGTAATAATGCTGCAAAGCACAGAGGTGCATATATCTTTTTGAATTAGTGTCTTGTTTTCTTTTTGAGAAAGAGACAGAGCCAGTGGGGGAGAGGCGGGGGCGGGGGGGCGGGGGAGACACAGAATCCGAAGCAGGCTCCAGGCTCTGAGCTGTCAGCACAGAGCCTGATGTGGGGCTTGAACCCACGAACTGTGAGATCATGACCTGAGCCGAAGTTGGATGCTTAACCGACTGAGCCACCCAGGCGCCCCTAATTAGTGTCTTGTTTTCTTTGGGTAAATGCCCGGTAGTGCAGTTACCAGGTCATATGGTAGTTCTCTTTTTAATTTTTTGAGGATCCTCCATATTGTTTTCCACAGTGGCTGGACCAATTCACATCACCAACAGTGCACAAGGGTTCCTTTTTCTCCACATCCTCACCAACACTTGTCATTTCTTGTCTTCTTGATACGAGTCAATCTGACAGGTGCAAGGCGGTCTCTCATTGTGGTTTTGATTTGCATTTCCTTGATGATGAGTGATGCTGAGCATCTTTTCATGTGTCTGTTGGCCATCTGTAGGTCTTTCTTAGAGAAATGTCTGTTCATGTCTTTTGCCCATTTTTAAATTAGATTGCTTTTTTTTGGTGTTGAATTGTATAAGTCATTGCTATATTTTGGATATTAACTCCTTATCAGATATATCATTGCAAATATTTTCTCCCATTCAGTAAATTGCCTTTTGGTTTTGTTGATGGTTTCCTCCACTGTATAAAAGCAGTGTTTTGTTTTGTTTTGTTTTGTTTTGTTTTGTTTTGTTTTGTTGGTGTAGTCCCAATAAGTTAATTTTGCTTTTGTTTCCGTTGCCAGAGGACACATAACTGGAAAAATGTTTCTATAGCCGATGTCAGAGAAATTACCGCCTGTGTTCTGCTCTAGGAATTGCATGGTTTCAGGTCTCCCACGTAGATCTTGGAAGCTTTGGTATGCTTGGAGTTTCCGTGGTGCACCTGCCAGCCTCAGAGAAGCTCCAGAAAAGGGAACCTCACTTCTCTGTGAGGTCTCAGCTGGGGTCAGACTCAGATTCAAGTGCTTTACTTCTCAAAGGAGTGAGCTCCCTGTCACTTGAGGGATACAAGGAAGCTTATTGATAGGATTTCATGGAAAGGAGCCGGGTTGACCTGGAGTCCAGCCCCAGCTGGAAAGGCATGGCCCAAGAAGGGACAACATGATTCCTCAAGAGGCAGGCTCTAAGCCAGTCCTGCCCCTGAAACACCGAGTTTTAGTTCTTCTTTGTCTGTTAGCTCTGTCACATACTCGTTTCTAGATTCTCCCCTTCAATTGTTCACGTGATAGTTCACGCATGATCCCCCTTCACTGCACACGCCCTCCCCAAGCACCTTGTCTGGGCCTCTTGACAGGGGCATCTCTCGGTGTGCAGGGCCCGTGGGCGCAGAGAAGAAGGTGCCAGCAGCCTGGCAGGCAGGGGACAGGTAGTGACAAGCAGTGAAGCTGAAAAGGTAAGAAGGAGTGTTCCGGGCAGACAGGGGTGGGAGGAGGAGGAAGGAGGCTCCCCATGGAGGAGACCACCAGGGTCAGGCCAGCCTCGTGGACAGCTGCAGGCCCTCTCCTGCTTCTCCTCTGTCTCAGCGGCTTTGGCCTTTTCTCAAAAAGGCTGGCACTTGAGGTGGAGGGAGGAACCCAGGCTGTGGAAAAGGGCCAGCGGGAGTTGCAGCCTGGCTCGGCTCGCAGGCAGGTAACCCTCAGGAGCCGGGCTGAGCGGAGCCAGGCTCCAGGAAATGTGGCTGGGGCCACTGGGTCCCTGGGAGCTTTTAGCTCGGCATGAGCGCCTGCCACGGCCTCAGGAGCTGAGCTGAGCTGAGTGCGGAGCTGAGGAAGGCACCTGGGAAAGAAAGATAAGCTCCCCGCACTGCTCAGAGAGACTCCCAAGAAAATTCAGAAAAAGCTGCAGGGCCCAATGAGGTTGCACGCGCATAGTCTGTAAACTTGGCCGCATGTCACATGTTCCGTTGTCTGGGTCCCCTGTTTTCATCATCTGAATGTGGGCTTCCTTCTCTGCTCTCCCTTACTCAGCCTCAGAGCTGGCATGGCTGGAAGACCAGGCGTCAAATCCTGTCTGCTGTGTATCAGGTGAATGACTTGGGCAGTCACCTCACCTTTCCATGTCTCGGTTTCCTCGTCTGGAAATTGGGAATAATGTTACCTACCTAGAAAGAGTCTTAGGCACATTAGAATTACTCACTGTAACTGCATAGACAGTCACACTGTTCATGCTCAGCACAGGTGGCTGTGATGTCATGTAAGATGTTTGCCTTGCCTGACGATTTCATGGAAAGTCCAGTAGATCTGGGTTCGAATCCCATCTTCTGCCACTGCCTTACCAGCTGGGGGACCTTAGCTGAGAGTTTTTACCTTGAGCCCCCATTCTCTCATCAGTAGTCAGTTCAGATTATACCTGATGTCCGAGGTGATTCTCAGTGGCACCCACGGACTCTGAAAATGTCTTGGTTTGAAAAGCAAATCATGTGTTCTCCCCACCCGTCAGTAAAGTGGGCATGACAGCACGTCCTCGGGGACTTCTAGAAGGACGATCCAGGAAAAGGCAAAGGAGAATTCATGATAAGCCTGAAAATGCCCAGCCAGCCACCCCACCCGCCATAGCCCAGCCCACAGTCACATTCCTAGAGGTGTCAGTCCCAGCCCCATGTCCAAAAAGAAGCAGTTTAAATTCACAGCATGTAGCAAAAGTTGTTGGAAACCTTCTTCTCTTTCTCTCTTGATCTCAGCACGGCTAGCATACTGAGCTGCCCATAAAGACCACCTCCTGCCCATTAGATGCCCCCAAGTCACCCCGACCCCAAAGAAGTATTTACAGAGAGTCCCTGCAGTCAGTCCTGGGGAAGGAAGAGGTGTTAACTCTCCAGCCCTTGAACTCGGGCTCATGGAAAGGCAGACAAAGCCCCTGGCTGGTGATGCGGGCAGGCGGGGGAGGGGGGCCAGCACTGAGATGCAGAAAGCATCTGTTTAGGCATTCTAGGGTCTTGAGCCAGAAAACACCGTGCACCCACAGGATTTTAGATCCGTGTAGCCCAGGCGCCGTGGCTCCTTCAGGGCTGTAGACCCGGTACCCAGCACGGCCCCAGCTTACAGCAGGAACTCAGTAACTTGTGTCCACTGTAAGAATGAACAAACCAATCCATTCTGTAGCTGGGAAAACCAAGACCCAGGCTGAGGGTGTGCTGGTCTCCAGTTACAGGTGTCCCCAGGGTCCTGGACCTTATTCCAGGCTGCCTTATACCTGCAGCACCCCTTATCCAGGCCCCCATGCTTGTCTGTTTCGACACCCCCTAGTGCCCACACAAACGAGGAAGAACGGGAAGGCGTGCCCAGAAGAACTACCACCAAGCCCTCTGACCTCTGTCTTCATTGGAACGTAGACTCCTGACCACACTGAGTAACAGACCATCAGGGTGTGGTTAACCTACCCTCCAGAACCCCTCAACGTGGGCTTATCCTGATAGACTTTACTTGTGTTTTCTGACCTGCTCGTCAGCTGTCCTCACCTATTAGGATGTGGCAGCGCCTCATTTTTAATTAGAATTAGCAGAGTCAGTTTGGCGTTACATGGCCCATTTGCTCCCAAGACTCTTCAAAAACGTCCTCTCCCCCGGAAACTCCCACGTGGATGTTCAAACCTGAGAATTTGACTTAAAAGTCCAGATTAAAGAAATTCTACTAGAATAAAGTCTTTGTCAAAGCATGCTAATTGGAAGTCAAGAGGGGACTCAATTTATGTTTCAGCGGAGCGGAGTGTTCGGGAATGAATTTAACGAAGTCGCATGATTGATCTCATGCAAATGCAAGATAGAATCACAGAGGGTGGCTGTTAATGAGACTGAGAGGCACCAAGGCCTTAACATTTTCCCAATGTTTTCTCACATTCTGAGCAGCCGTCTCCTAACCAGCGTCCCTGTCTACCTGCACTCTCCCTCTGCAACCCCAGCTCCACTCTGCATCAGGGACCACTTTCCAGAGCAGTCTGATCTGCCTGCCTCCTGCTAAAACCTCCTGCAGACACCTGGGATCCACCAGCTCTGTATAGTCCTGTGCCAAGGATGCCTCTGCAGTCTCCAAACAGACACCCTCTAAACCACTCTTGTGCTCTGCATCCCACCGGTTCCTTGACCACATCATGAATTTCCACTCTCCCTTGAAAGACTTGCTTAATGGCCATTATTTCCTATTTATTCATCCACTCACCCATTCAACAACCATCTATTAAGGGATACAATTTGCTATGGGGAAAGCACCAGTGAGCAAAAGAAACACGCAGCCTACCTCCGAAGAGCATGATAAGCAAAAGCATAAAGAAGTCAAAAGATCACGAAGGATACCATCCATGGAAGTCACGGGTGGTGGCAAAGGGACCTCCTCCTTCTCTGTAACTAGACACACACTCGAGTCTCCTTCCCCCTCCTAGAGCAGCCTCCCTTTAATTTCTTTAGAAGACATGCTTCATGTGGGCGAGACCACAGCCTTGGTCAGGACCTTTGCTGGTTACCTGCCTGGGCAGGTAGTTAGGCTGGGAGGGAGGCAAGACAGGTGCCATTGCTTACATATCCCATACTGAGGGCCAAGCCTGTGCTGAGTAAATTGCCCATATATCCTGGGTGCCCCGAAGTCCCTCCACTGCCGGGGGCATTTCCAGCAGTGGGCACAATCTGAGCATGGCAGGAGCTAGAAATTGCCATGAAGGACGTGCACACAGCAGACAGGTAGTTGGAAAGTCTGAGACTGGGAGTCTCACTTCCCGTCTCCGGCCTCAGTCTCCCCACGTGGAAGGCAGGGATGGGGCTGGACAGTGGAAGCCTGACTTTGCAGCATCTCTGGATACAAAAGGAATGGCTTTTGCTCCTTTGGTTCAGAGCAATGACTCCTGATGACTTGTAATTCTTTTTTTTTCTTTTTCAAAAATTTTCTTAATGTTTATTTATTTTTGAAGGAGAGACAGAGCGTGAGTGGGGGAGGGGCAGAGAGAGAGGGAGACACAGACTCCGAAGCAGGCTCCAGGCTGCGAGCCGTCAGCACAGAGCCCGACGCAGGGCTCGAACTCACAGACCGCAAGGTCATGACCTGAGCCAAAGTCGGACGCTCAACCGACTGAGCCCCCCCGGCGCCCCCATTTGTAGTTCTTTTTTATCCAAGACCAACAATGTCTGATGCTGTCTTCCTTCTAAGGGATCCCTTCTAAGGGATCTTAGCAATGCCTCCGTCCTGCAGAGGGCAGACTTTTCAAGAACCTGGCACGTAGGAAGTTCTTGATCCATTAACTCTCGCCATTGCTGTAATTGCCCAGGAGAGATGGGGGCCAGGAGAAAGTTAATCTTGTGGTCGGTCTGGCTATTTTGTCTCAGTGGATTCCCAGATGCTAGAAGCCCTGGGAGAAGCTGAGCCTGCTCCTTGCTCACCACCGATGTCCGAGCACCGTGCCTGGCACGTGGCCGATACTCAACAAGCATTTAAGTGATTGCATCGTGGGAAGAAGGATATCTGTACCAGCTGTTACGGGGCAGCCTTTGCAACGTGTTGCACACAGTGCTGAAGCACTCTCATTTGACCCCCAAAACAATGCTAAGAGGTAGGAACTGTCCTCATTTTATAGATGAGAAAATTGAGAGCCATCGATACGACTTGTCTGGGGTCACACAGGGTGTAAGTGAAGCTGTTTATCTGACTCCAAGGCCAGTGCCTCTGGCCACCAGGGTGGCTGCCTCATCAAGGTGATAACGGACCATGTGCCAAGCACGTGCCATAGGTGGCTTTACTGAGATTCTGAAGAGCTCATCAAGTGCCCAGATTACAGGTGGGGACACCAAGGCTTGCAGTAGGACCAAAGCCTTATTGGCCATGGAGCCAGAAGTGCCCACTGAGAGTGAGGATGGGACGAGCCTCTGCCAGGGATTCCTGGGCTGCACCTGCCACATGTCCCGTCCTTCCCTACCTGGGAAGCACATGCCTGAAGAGGTGGACACCCCCTCTGAGGGGACAGACCTGCCTTCTCCCCGTTTGGCGAAACAGGCACCCTTCAAGGCGAGGGGCTTCCCGAGCAGACAGCACCCCCTCGCGCTGCCCCCCTTCCTGCACCAAGGACATGCTGGTGCCAGCTCCCTGCAAGCTGCAGGTGTGCTGATGGCTGATGGCCTGATTTTTGTCACAAAACAAAGCTGTTTGGGAAATAGTGCCTTTGCCCTTTCTCCAGTGTCTCCTAGAGAATGGGCAGGGGGGAGGATCTTTTATCTGAATCAGAAGCTCTTGGTGACAGCTTGTGTGGCCTTCAGCAAGCCATTTTGCTGCTCTGTGCCTCGATTTCCTCATCTTTCAAATGGGTATTAGAATACCCCCCTCCTAACGTAGTTATGTGGACTCATCACATAGATTAGTAGATCCTAAAAATGCCCAGCACAGGACTTAGAATGTAAATGTTGGATGAAAATGGACAGATGAGCAGACAAAAAAGGTAAAGTCTAATGAAATAAGCACAGCAAAATATCCGTGAAGAATTTTCAAAATTATATTAAATTAAAAAAAATTTGTTCTTAAAGTTTGTTTATTTTGAGAGAGTCAGAGAGCACAAGCGGGGGAGGGGAAGAGAGAGGGGGGCACACAGGATCCGAAGCAGGCTCCGTGCTGACAGCAGAGGGCCTGATGCGGGGGCTCAAACTCACGAACCGTGAGATCGTGACCTGAGCCGAAGTTGGATGCTTAGCCGACTGAGCCACCCAGGCGCCCCTTAAGTTAAAAAAACTTTAAAGGTATTTTTAAAACTCCTACTTAAGGAGAAAATGTGTTTAAAGGATTAAGTGGCATGGGGCACACCTGTGGAGACTATTAAGGAGATTTAAAAGCCCTTATTAAAGGGCTTTTCAAGTTGATGATAGTGGCTCCATTCAAAGAATGTAATAATATGAATTATAGAATAGTTTGGACAGTTGCCCTTTCTTTCTTTTATACCAAAATGAAATAAAATTTGACATTTTACCCAGGTGCCTGGCAAGAGCTAGAAAATAGAAGAGGAGGGGGAAGGGACTAATGGCTGCGTGGGGGGAAGCCACAAGCAGAAATGATAGAGCAGTCTTCTGGAATACTGCAGGCACACATTGCTAAGCACGTTCCATTTGGTCCTCAAAACAATGCCAAGAGGTAGGGACTGTTGCTGTCTTCATTCCGAGATGTGTTTTCCACACAGTTTCCCGAGAGGCCCCAACTGGATTAAGTTCTGGTGGCCCACAGAGGTGACTTGCTGATAACACACCCTCTATACACTTCCTTCAGTTACCCACACCCTTACCGGCATTTTCTAGAAACAACTCACACACAAAACCCATGTCAGGGTCTGCTTCCGGCGAATCCAGAATAGCATAGCCAGATAAAATAACAAGTAGGAACCAAATAAGATAACAAGGAATGTCGGCCAAGAGACGTAAACACAATTTACAAAGTTTAAGCTGCACCATACCCCTAGGCAGTAGGTATGGGTCCTGTGACGTGAAGAGAACTCCGTGCGAGGCACGCTGGATACAGAGTGGAAACAGCAGCATGAATCCGCTGTCATCTTTTATCCGTTTGATCTGAGAGGTGCAGTCCAAAGAAGGCAGGATTTTGAGTCCGAAAATCTAACTTTGCATCCTCTTTTGTGGGTGCAATCAGGGGTGATTGGAGTGGCCCAGTCAAGTGGAGGCCGGCAGCAGGAGGAAGTGAAAGAATTCACCCAAAGCAGAACAAAGGACATAGAAGTTTATCGAATACAGTCACTGCAAGGGGGGCAGTGAGCAGGACAGCAAAGGAGAAACTGTCTGGCATGAGGGGTGACGAAGGGCTATAGTATTGGAGGGAGTGAGGAGGTATGAGAACATATGGAATTTTCCTTTTTCGGTAACTGTGCCCGGTTACAAGTAGCCCGATGGTCAGTTGGGGCTTATGGCTGGTTCAGGGTGGGTCACTTAATTCACCTGTCTGCATTCAGCCCAGGGGGTCACTGGGGGCCATTGCTCAAGCCTATTACCTAAAAGCGGTCTCCACATCTTTCATTTACAAGTGGGACCAGTAACATTAGCCCTTCGTCTTCTAGAGCCTCAGTTTCCTAATCTGCAGCGATAATTCACAACTCATAGTTGGGTTGTGAAGAAAGATCCAGTGAGATATGGCATCTAAAATCTTTTTGTAAACAACAAGATCCACAAAGTAAAGGGCCCCGACCAGAGATTTTGGAAGAAGGCACCCCCTTGTCAAAATCCTGTGCCAGAAGGGATTGTTTCCAACTGCCCTTTAATTCTGAAGCACGTTATTTTAAAATGAGTGCCAACCGCACACCTACCACAAGAAACACCAATACCTTAACTTTACAAAACGAGTTACCAAGGGATTTTAGGTAAATATGGTCATGTACAGCCTTCTGACAGATCTTCCTGCCACAAATACCTAACAAAATGAACTTTAAAAAAGTTGTTAAAAAACAAAAACAAACCTTAACTTTGATACGGAAAAAAAAAAATACGGCCAGCAGCAAGCCAAGAAGGAAACATACCATACGCTGTGAAAATTGGCAGCCAGGGAAGGATATTCTAGCATAGGACATTCTGTCTCCACCCTTCCAAAACAGCACTGACCAGGGAAGGGGATTCAATACCCCCTAAGAACTCTCACTAACATCCTTGATTGGGGGGGGAACTGGAGTGAGGAGATGAGTCAGCAGTCCTGGGGAAGATACTTTCCCCCGCAGCAGTCCTCCCCAAAAGACTTCTCATTTTTCAAGACTATTCTAATTTGAGGAGACCAGTTGAATCCCACAAAAGCTGGGTGTACCCCTGACCTCCTGGAATGGATTCTGGTGCGTGTCACTTAAAATCTCAGAGGCCAGAGCAGAGCCCAGATGCTCCAAGTTTGCTCTGCTCCCCAGCCCTAATGTTGGCCTCCATTTATGGAAAAGTTACTAAAAGACAGGACTCACACCCCCAATTGTGATTTGAAAGAAAAGACATCGTGGGAGAAGATCAGAAAAGGTGTTGATCAGGGCGGATGGCAATCTGGATGGAACAACTCATTCTACTATGGCAGGACAAAAGGCAGTGGCACAGGGAATGCACCAACATGGGACCAGAAGAAGGAAGAAAAGAGAAGAGATGAAGAAGAGAAACAAGGGAGAGATTGCCTGAAGCATGCAAAATCTGTTTAGACACAAGATAATAAAGTCATTCAGGAGACAACAGACATGGAAGAGGGAGAAAATTAATCCAACATACAGATAATCACTGTCTATGGAGTAGAGAGTCCAACAGGTAGAACAGAAGAGGCTTTCAAATCTAAGATAGGAAGTAAATGAAGAGTGGATCTGTAGTTGAGACGGAGTCACTGTGTTCTAAGAAAGACTGTTATGGGGAGACCAACCCCAGACACATCACAGTTAGTAAACAGTTCAGTTAATAACTAGAAGCGTAAGAAAGGATTTCTTCAGGAGAAAGCCAATTGCCTAAAGGATAAGTATTGGACTAGCTCTGGGCTTCTCTATAGCAACATCCAATGTCTGTGCCAAATACCAAAACACAAGTGGATATCATCTCTGGATGGAGGGTCTAGGGATGACTTGTTTCCTTTCATGCTTTTCTACATTGTATGCTTTCTTTAATTGTTAAAAATGGGTACATATTACTCATGATAATCAGAAAAATATAACAACACAATTTTCATTTTGAAAAACAACAGAAAAATAAAGGACCTACCAGAAATCCACTCTTTCCATATCACACCCCATTCTTTCTCACTTTACTTTGGATTTAAAGAAACAGTGAGAGGCTCTCAGGGAACCAGGCTAACATTGCCTTCAGACAAAAGAGAAAAATGAATTCCAGAAGTTGGTAGGGCACTCAGATAAAACCATGAATACTCTTCGTTCCTTTCCCATATTTTAAAAATTGTAAACGTCTTTAGTCTTGCTTGCGTCACAATGGAGTCATTAAGACTCAAACTGGCGGTTACCCAGCCTTGAGTTCGAGTCCCACTGGTGGTATGATTTGAGGGAATCAGTTAACTTTCTTATGCCTCTGTTTCTTTATACATTAAGTGGGAAAAATGGTAGTAACAGCTGCCACGTACTAGTGGCAATTAAATGAAATAACGTATGTCAAGTGCTTTTTACAATATGTGCCACTTACTGTCACCCCCAGCAGCAGCCGCAGCAGCACCATTGTCCTTTTTATAATCATCACCACCAGCATCTTCATTTTGTCACCATCACTCTTGGCTAAGAGTCCTTGGGCATGTCACTCGAGTTTTCTGAACGTCAGCTAGCTCATGACAAAATGAAGGGAAATAATTCTTTCTATAATAAGAAGAAAAAGCTAACACTTACCATGTTAATTATAGAAGCTAACACTTACTGAGTGCCTCTCATGTGCCCTACGTAATACTAAGTGCTTGCTGGTCATTTAATCCTCACAAATACCCCCGTGGTAAGTTCCTACTGTCATCACTGTGCAGGAGAGAAGCCTTAATTCTAAAGAGATGCGGTAGAGCTGCATTTAAACCTGTCCTTACTGACACCAGAGGCCAAGCCCTAGCCCACTGTGCTTTACCACCTGGTTGTTAGGTTCAAGGGGGATCATGGAAATGAAAACCAATCAGCAAAACAGGCTGTACAGAATTCTTATTGTGTCTTGTATTTGCCCTCAGAGGTGGCCTGAAGGGAGGAGAGAGGAGACCCAATGTAGATGTGCTGTGAACCTCACAGTGTCTTGCTCATTCCTTGTGGGTCCTGCAGACGTTTACTGAGTCCCTAGTATCCATATCCTAAGTGCTGTGCCAGGAGCGAGGGCCACCACCAGCAAACAAGTCGTGGCCCAGCCCTAAAGAGACACAGAGACATCAGAGACATGCGGGGAGGCAGGTGTATCCACATTCTCTGCTCCACCGTAAGCTGATGTACCAGGATAAGGAATGTTAATGGAGCTACCGACAGGTTCTTCCAAACCACACCCAGGGAAGTCCGGGCAGGTGGCACACCAGCCTTCAGCCCTGTCCAGGCTTCACAGTAGCTGTGAACTGACCCCCGAGGGTGTGCTGCACGGCTCACAGTGGTGGTAGCTGCGGGAACAACAGGTGTGCGACAGACTCTCAACAAGGCAATACCGTGCTTGCGAAGACCTAAAGGCTGGTTTTCGCACGTTTCAATGCGTCACGGTTGTTCTTGCACATTTTGATAGATACCTTTAAGATATGGAAAGTCTCCTTTCTTTGTAGTAAACAATATATCAGATCTTTTCAAAATCAAATTTTGAGTGTCTAATACAAGTACGTAAATATCGATCACATATCTACTCTCTGCCCAAGATGCCAGGCAGATGGGGACACTGTCTGCCCTGGAGGGCTCATAGTCTAATGGGGGATGAGGGGCTGGTCCATTCTGAGTCATTTTGATGTGCTGCAGTCCAAGGCTTGCTGGCAGAATAGAGGGGTTATAACAGTGAACACTCTGAAGGGACAGGCTTGAGTCATCCCGTGACCCCTGTGACCTTGGGTTTCTTGGTTGAACTGGATCAGTATATGTTGTCTGTAACGCTCACAGTGAAAGCTTGGCCTCCATGGGGTGGAGTCTCTGAATTCTGCCCCTTCCTTCCATCCCCACTGGCACCATGCAAGCCCTCTAGACAACCATGGCCTCCTCCTGCCCTGGCCAGCAGCCTCCTGCAGCCACTACTCCACCCTCCGGTCCCCTCTCTAAACAGCTGTGGTCCCTACAAAATGCAGGCGGATCACATCAGCCCCTACTCAAAACCCCGCATTGTTTTTCTTCAGTAGCAGACCCTCTCCTTGATCTACAAGAGGCTGCTTAATTGGTCCTGCTTCCCTTTCCCGCTTAATACCATTCCTCTCTCCCCTCGCTCAACAGAGTGGCCTCTGCTCTAGACCTTGACCCAATCCCTTTCGCCCTCCCGTCCCTCTGCCTGGCAGTCTTCCCCAGATCAAGTCACATCTGACCCATCACCTCCCAGAGAGCCCTCCTTGACCACTACGAACACCGGCTCCCTCCAGTGCTGAGTGTGTTCCCTCCATGCTTAGCGCATGTTGTAATTACTTATTCATTCGTTCACTTCTTTTTCATAGACAAGTCATTTCTCCCCCCTTCCAGAAGAGGGAATGAATCCCAAGGGGGCAGGACATTGCTCCTGTCGTCCACCACTGTAGGACCAGCCCCAGCACGGTCAACAACCATGGAACCCTTAAGTGTCTTCCTAGAGTCTGGCATTCCCCTTCCACTACCCTTGTCTGTACAACGCCGGCATGTAGATCCGATGGGCACAGTGGGGATTGCATTTGGGGGGTGGTGCAAACAGGACCCCAGTGGCCATGCTGAGCCCCAGGTCCTGGGTCTGGGCACAGGGCCCAATCCTGGATCTCACCGAGTTCAGGGAGAGTACGGTGCAGACCTTGGGGATTCTCAGCTACGTGTGGCACCCCGAGGACATTTGGAAATGGGTGCAAGCCCCTGTGGGGAGCTCCGGGCATCCAGGAGGTGAGGGGTGACAAACGTCGTGCAACTGCACGTTACAGTCCTCCAGATAAACAACTGTCCTCCGTCAATGGCAGTGATGTTTCTGCTGAGTGACGTCCCGCTGCCGGGGCGACTCTGGGACTGGGACCCACCACCCATCCGGTCACAGGGGAGATCAGGAAGACGAATGGCTCGCCGGTTGAGTGAGGGTTTCCACCCCGTCAGGCAAGGATCAACGGGGGCAGTGCCGACCTGTGGAGGTCGAGTCCCAAGCCTCAGTTCTGGCCCTGCTACGCTGGAGCTGGGTGACCTTGAGGAAGTCAAGTAAGCTCTCTGGGCTTCAGGTTTCTCTCCCAGGGAATATGGGAGCCAGGACCTGCCTGACACAATATGCCAGTGAATGTCACTTGCCTTGGAAATCAAGTTGGCATCTATTGTAGTCATTTTGTGGCGGGTTACAGCTTGATTCAGAAGGCGTTGGGAGAGCCAACAGGATCAGTCGCCTCTCACTGGGATGCGCCAGGTCAGAGAGGCGGTTCGTACACTTTGAGGAGTTAGGGGCTGACTCCAGCACGCATTCCCGAAGCTGTCCCTCACCCGGGCAGGGCCGGCTCTTATGGCTCTTCCAGAAAGGGTGCCGCCCTGCCATATGGAGATGGAGGCCGGCAGCACGACCTTGTCACCTTGTCGTGGTGATTAATCGCGCGCCCTTGCTCTGCCACCACAGGGGGCATCCCGTTCATCCTGACCGGCGAGTTCTTCCAGCAGCCCCAGCGGCCGGCTGCTTTCATCATCGCGGGCACCGTCAACTGGCTCTCCAACTTCGCCGTGGGGCTCCTCTTCCCGTTCATTCAGGTATGACCGCCGAGGGGCCTCTTGCCCATGGGATGCCCTCTGACTCGGCACCCTGAGGGGGCCGGGTCCGTCACAACTGGGAAACTCACGCTCTTGGCCTAAGGACGGCAGAAGTGCGCCTCGGCTCAAACCCTTAATTCGCTTTCTCCTTCCTGCACCTTCCAGGAGCTTCCCAGGATGCCAAGGGCTGCCTCAGAGGGAGTGGCCTTCCCGTCGCTGAGGGTCTGCAGGGAAGCCTAGGGTAGAATCCCAGACCTGCCTTTGTGCATGTGCTTGTCACAGTGCTAGACGAGGTCCGGGTAACAGTGCCAGTGCACGCTGCAACGTGCCATGCGTCTGACATCCTCATTGGCATCGTAACCAAGCTGACGGGGTCACCGTCCCGAGGGTGACCGTGACGGACAGGGAAATGCTAACTCGGGAAATGGATACAAGCTCTTTCTGTGTGGGTCAACTCGCTCGTTTATTCAGCACGTATTTATTGAGTCCCTACTCTGTACCAGGCACTGTTTCAGGCGATGGGGATACAGTGGGCACAAAAACTTGTGCTTGTTGGTCCTGGAGCCAGAAAGGGAAGCAGCAGAAACAGATGTGCTATTTTACACGTGACAGTGACACCTCGTATTTTAGAGGCAACACCTCAAGGGAGGTGACACCTGGGCAGAGACCTGAGTGAAGTGAAGCAGCCCGGGAATGGAGAGGTCTAGGCAGAGAAACAGCTAGTGCAAGGGTCCTGAGGCAGGGCCATGCTTGGCCTGTGTAGGGAACAGCAAAGAGGCCAGTGTAGCTGGAACCGAGTGAGTAACGATAATGGCAGAGGCAAGAGATGAGATCAGAGAGTTCTCTGGGGGCAGGAGCACAAAAGACGAGGACTTTACACGTGTTCTGCCCAGAGCCAGGGGCCCGGCTACATGCCAAAGAGGGTCCAGCTCCTCTGCTCTAATGCCTCCAGGGCTCCCTGCTGCCCATGACAGAAGTGATACCGTCAGTGAAGGTGAGAATCCATCAGATGTCCCTGAGGAAGAACCACCGTCCATTCTCAGGGACCATTTCAACCCTCACCCCCTCCCCTGGGGTTAATACTTTGCTTATTAATTGACTAGCACCAAGCCCAGCATATCCCAGAGGCCCTGCTGTCAGCTCGACTGAGCCCCGGGTCAACAGGCCTGGCCACAGGACCGCATGATGGTTACACCTGCTTCCGTGGTTACAGGTCCCCTGCACACGGCTTCTTCTGTGCCCACTCGTACAGCCCTGAGCTGGGGTTTCGTGTCTTATCCACCTCACTGCCGACAGGCTGAGGCTCAGGGAACAGACACAGTCAGCCCGAGGTCCTGCAGTCACCACCCAACCTGGCCCCTCTGTCCCGGGGCCTCTTACTTGTGGGCATTCTCTGCCTGCGATCCACTAGTCTGGGTGAGAGGCTGACCCGCCGTGTGACTTTTAAAGCATCGCCAACTGCATCTGAGGTACAGGCACCCTGCCTCTGAAGCGTGCATGACGTGGGGGACACCCTGGGCCCCACGCCCATTTCCTCCCGTCCTCGGAGCGGCCAGAACATAACAAGTTGTCTTTTCAATGACTTCGAACCTGAAATGGCTTTTTCCTGTTTGGGTCAAAGCCAGCAGAGCCAGGGATCGGTAAAATATTCATTATCGTGGGGAAAATTAACTTCAAACCACTTCTCTGTTGACACGGACCCCCCTACCACCCCTGCAGTGTAAGTGGAGAACTCTAGAGGCTTCACCTGGCCCACCCCTAAGCTTTCTGTGCCTGGGAAGTAGGCCACTGTCTTCTGAGCAGTTTGGGGTTGGGGCCGGTGAAAGCCCCCCAACCCCAAACACGACCCCTCATTTTCCCGCCACGGTTCGTGAGCGAACAGCACAGAGGCGCTTCTGGAACACCGGTGTTTGCGGAGCACTTGCTGGGTGCCAGGCCCCAGTCAACCCCTGTCAGTGCCGGGAGGTCGTGCCTTCGTGTCTCCCTCGTGCGGACCAGTGGACCAGAGCTCGGGGAGATGCGGCCACTCCCCAAGGTCCTCCCCTGGGAAATGACAGAGCAGGACTTGAGCCCAGTCCCTCGTCCTCGCCTGTGAGACAAGGGGACGAAGGAGCCCTTGGTTATACGGCAGGGGATTCCTTCCTACAAGTGCGTTCGAGCTGGGCCCGAGGAGTTAATTTACGTTTAAATATGCACATGCGCACACGCACACACGTGCACACGCAGGCACGCACCTCAGAGGGGTCTCCAGCTGATCGGATCCATCTGACCTTTATTTCATGTCACTCGTCTGGCGAATCATAACCCGTCCACAGCTTCTTCCAGCAGAGACATAGTGCTGCCTGTCCCTCGAGACGCTGCCGGGGACTCGGTGTGTATGGGCCAGGCTTGTGCCAGGTTCCTGAAGCACCTGCTGGTTCGGCCTACTCAGCTGGGTGACTTTTGTCAGGGAAGGGGTGCAGGAGAGGACAGCGACCACGACAGAGCAGGTCACGCGCGCAGTCACGCCATGGCACGCTAGGTCTCATTGCCCCCACGTGTCGGCCAGGATGGTTTGGGTTTGCTGCAGGAAGAAACGGTGCCCAAGTCTCAGGGGCTTTAAAGCACCCAGGACCGTGTCTCGTTCATGCTAGGTGTTCGTTGGGGGAGCGGGGGGGACTGGAGATCCTGCCCCAGAACTTCCCGACTCAGGCTTCTGCCCTCTGTAGCAACAGCCCCTGCAGGTGATGGGTCTCACACCTGTCCGCTAAGGCCTCACCCGGCAGTGACACGGGCTGCCACCACGCAAATGCCCTTGAGTGAAAGCCTCAGTCACACGGTTCGCCCCAGGGGAAATGCAAAGTGCCTCGTGTCCAGAGGGGAAGAGCCAGAAATCAGTCCTTCCATAATGACGGCCGTTGCCCACCCTTGGAGGAGGAAAGTCAGACTCAGCAGGCTCAGGACACTTGAAGGTCCCGTACCAATGGGAGGAAGAACATGGTCCCACCCATGGATGTCACCCCCACGTGCCCTTCCTCTGCCCACAGGGCTTTGGTGTGTGTCAAACTCCATTCACCGTAACCCAGTTTTTGATAGCCTTGACCACTAATTTAGGGGATCACGTTCGTTCTAACTGGCTCGCTTCCAGCTGGGCGCCCGGGAGCCTGAGAGGTTTCTGGGGCCAGAGCTCATCCTGGGTCACCCTGTGTGATGGACTAGAGCGTCTGAGGGCAAAATAAGCCAGGACTCTCAGTGGTTAGAGGATCCCCTCCTCCGGAGGAGGAGTCCCCAAGCGTGCTGTCACCGTGATTAAAAATGCATCCGTTCACACTACCGGTATGATCTCGTGCGCCACATTTCGCAGAGCAAGTCAGCCCGAGGGCCACTCAGAGCCCAGCCCAGAGCAGGGGCATAAGGCCAGGGCCCAGGTAAGGACTCAGGGCTAAGAAGGATGCCACCCACCCACAGAGCTGAGGGCCCCCCCCCCGCCCGCAGAAATGACACAAGTCTGCATGTCTGTCTTAGAATATCCAGAGCAGCAGTCTCCTCTCAGACGTGTCAAGGGCACAGGAGTCACAGGAGAGTTGCGGGCACCATTCCTTACGGGCTGAGGTTTCAGGGTTTGGGGCAAGGCAAAAAGGAGTTGGGGAGGGGGGTGCTTCACAGAAAGACGAGTGGCTGGGGAGGACCCAGCAGGCAGGTCTCTGACCCGTTCCCTGAGAGGTGTTGGGCTCAGATCTTGTCATTGCCTTTGGCATTTTGGGGCTAGAGCTGGAGAGATGTGTGGCTCCCACATCAGAGACCACCTGACCTTGACCTTGCCTGGCAATGTCCACAGCCACACAAGGGACATGGGTAGGCGGTCTGGGGGAGCCAAGGAAGAGAGCCATCTCTGCAGCAGCCCGCTGGGTCAGTGCGGCAGGGTCGTGAAAAGCTGACGGGCTATGTGAGCTACCAGGGACTGCGTGAAGGAGGAATTGAGGGGTGACAGGGAAGGAAGGGAGCCCTCAGTGAACACGCCAGGGCCATTACCACATCTCTGCCAGGCAGTCGCCAGACCTTCACTTGGAGCCGTCTGGAAACAGGGCTGTCAGGGTCCCTGGAGGAGAGTGACCCCATCATCCCCTTGTACTGGCCAAGATGGCGGGTCCATGGGTGTGTGGACGTCTGTGTCTTTCCAGAACAAGGCGACCAGTAGCTGCAGGCCAGACACTAAGCTGCGTTGTATCGAGACGCATGGCACAAGGCCTGGCCGTGACCAGACGATGGCCAAGTGGGAGGTGACATGTGTCACCCGAGGGCACAAGACACACTGGGTGTGTATGATCACACTGTTACGAAAGAGCAGGGCCAGCGTTCACACCTAACCCTGTCTAACCCCTCTGGGTCACCCCACCAAAAACCATTTAGATTTCAAAATGCACATGTTCATTCACTCATTCATTCACTCACTCATTCATTCCTCAAACCTTTGCCAAGTACCTACAACAATGCCAAGCGCTGGTGGGGTGTGGGGACACACTGATAAGACCTGCATGGCCGCTGGGGGCTCTAAGCTGGGGTGGCTGTCGGCTGTGGGAGAGGAGGCAGATGTGGACCCGGGGGTGGTCCCACCAGGCAGAGCAGAGCCCGTGCCCACAGAGTGCACAAACTTGCAGCGGCTCTCACGAGGGGGGGGGCGGTCATTCCCACGGCAGGAGTCTGCCCGGGGAGGCATCTCACAGGAGGGGCATGAGCTCAGCTTTGGAGCGTAAGTGGCAGTTAGATCCGTGGTGGCAGAGGAGAAGGGCCTTCCAGGCAGAGTCCACGGCAGGAGCCGAGGCTCAGAGCCGTGGAAACAAGTCCTGTGTTCTGAGGTACCAAGTGGTCCTAAGGAGCTGAAGCGGGGGGTATCAGGGGATATAGAAGGGGTGTTATTGGAGAAGGGCTGGGCAGGAATGTTTGACGCCGATCACAAGAGACCCTAGATACCAAGTTCAAACTTTGGGGTCCAGATATAAATGAGGACTTGACTCCAGGTTAAATGCTGAGCTGTATGTCTGGCATAAGAACTGTGGACATAGCCTTGCCACACTGCTGCCTCCAGCCTTAATGGATAGACTCCCCTCTTCCTTGGGCAGCAGGGTTGCCTATGCTGGGGGTGGCCACCCATCAGTAACGAGCGTCCCCCTCACCCTGGCATCGGCCGTGGGAACTCCCACTCACCTGCCACAGACCTGGCTCACGTGGTGGGGGTGACAAAAGTGGAGGTGCCTTGTAGTCAAGCCACAAAGAACCCTAAAACCGTGACCCTGTGTCAAGCCCTCGTAACAGCCCATCCCCTAGATCCCCTCCCTCCTCAGGTCTCAGATTTGTGATAGTCCACAGGTTTGCTGTATGACTAACACGAGATACCACACTGCCGTGGGCTGGGTTCCCTGGAAGCAGAAGCGGGGGAGGGGATACTCATGGGATTGTCCCTTCACCCCTCCCACGTGTATAGCTTATGGAGTGCCGTCTCCCGTGGGGAGAGGCTGGTGCTGGGCCACCTCTGTGGTTTGTCCTCGGTCATTCAGCTGTTAACAGGCAGGTTCGGGACACAAGGCAAAGTCTCCTGGTTTCAGCAGGCAGTTTCCAGCCCGGCCCTGGTGCGAATCAGAAGGGAGCTAGGGCTATAAACACAAGTGTGGTGGGTAACAGCCCCCAAAGATACCAGATCCTACTCCCTGGAACCTGTAATGTTATCCTGTATGGAAAAGCCGTCTCCCTAGAAGTGACTGAGTTAAGGATCTTGAGACAGGGAGATGATCCTGGGGTGGGCCCAGCGGCATCTCAGGGGTGCCTTTGAGAAGGAGATTCGACACAGAAGAAGCGAACGAAACGTGACCACAGAGGCAGATTGGAGTGATGTGACCACAAGCAAGGAGCACCAGCGGCTCCCGGAGCTGAGGGAGACGGGGAGCAGATTCTCCCCGAGAGCCTCCAGAGGAAATGATTTCAGCCCAGTGATACTGATTTGGGGCTTCTGGCCTGCAGAACTATGAGAGAACACATTTCTGTTCTTTTAAGCCACCAAACTTTTGGTAATTTGTTGCATCTGGCACAGGAAACTAATCCAGTGGGAAACCACCAAGACTGACAACATAGCCCACACTGATTGAGCGATGACCATGCACCTGGTTCTATTCCAGGCACTTGCACGTCGTAATCCACTCAATCCCACAAGCGCTCTGTGAGGCGAGTGCCATTATGGCCCCATTTCACAGATGAGAAACCACTACACAGAAAGGCTAAGTCACTTAGCCAGGGTGGCCCAGCTCACCAACAGCAGAAGTGGGATCGAAGCAGCTCCCGGGTTGTGCATCCTTAACCACTTCACTGTATAGCGTCCCCGAGAGAGTCACAAATCTTGCCCGGCCTCTCCCATCCAGAGGGCGAGAAGTGCTAAGCCAGCCTTGAACATGATGCCTCCAGGGGCTCTAAATACGGCCCTGTTCATATAAAATTCCTTAAGTGCATTATTTTGTGTAGAATGACTTGGGGAGAAGCCAGTGATTGGGGTGAGCACACCCGTTCCCCTTGCTGACCAGAGAAATCCTGCATCCAGCTCTCCCCGCGTCCAGGTTCTGTGCAGCCTGCAGGGCAGACCTGTCTCATCACCGCGTCGTCCTGGGCTCCCCGCCAGCGAGAGTCCCAGCCAAGGGCTGTGCCTCTTCAGTGCTGACTGAGGCCCAGCCAGTTACGTTATACATCCTTTGTTGCTGCCCGGGAGGACAGTGATCGTTTTAGGAGTTCTGTTTGTAGCACTTGATAAACACGGAGACTGCGGCCGAGGGTTCAGGATTTTTATAGTCAGAGGGCCTGGGCTGAAGTCCCCACTCTGCTCCCCATAAGCTGTGTGGCCTGTGGCGGATTCCTGGGTTTCTCCAGGCCTCTGTTCCTCATGTGCATATTGAGGGGAATCACATGACCTGCTCACTGGGCCACTGTGAGATTATATCCTGGGATTCTTAGAAGGCATTAGGCTTCATCGGTCACAGCAGGAACAGGCCGTGACAGAGATGACAGGGGCAGGCTGGCCAATGAGTTTGAGGAGGTGGGCCTTGAGGGGGCCCGAGGGGGCCCGAGGGGACTGCAGGCAGCAAGATGGAACCCCAGAATTGAGGGATGAGGCGTGTATGTGTCTCTTAGGGCCACTGTAACAAATACCACAAGTGGGGGTGAGGAGGCTTAAAGCAAGAGAAGTGTCTTCCCTGCAGTTCTGGAAGCCAGAAGTCTAGATCAGTTTCACTGGGCTAATGTGAAGCTGTGGGCAGGGCCACGCTCTATCCGGAGGCCCCTGAGATGCTGCCTTGCCTTTCTCAGCTGCATCCCTTGGCTCCCGGCCCCTTCATCCACCTGCAAAGCCAGCAGGGGAGCATCTTGCTACAGCGGTCCCTTGGGCTTCACCTTCCGTGTCATACCTGCCTCTGCGTCCCTCTTAAAAGGACACTGCGATTGCAGGTGGGGTCCACCTAGATGATCCAGGATCATCTGCCCATCTCAGAATTTTAATCATATCTGCAAATTCCCTTTGGCCATGTAAGACAACGTTCCCAGGTTATCGGGGCCTGGATATCTTTGGGGGCCATTGTGCGGCTGACCGCAGGAAGTGGGGGTGGGTTTGGGAAGCAGAACCTGGTCACTTATCGGGGGCTACCCAGAAGCCAGCCAGGCGTGGTGCTGAGTCCTTGCCTCCTGCCCCCCCCCCGCCCCGACTGAGCACAGGATCATCCTGAGATGCCCGGGAGGCAGCATGGGGTGCCAGTTCTGGGGTGGCAGGGCTCCTGGCAGGTTTCAAAAGAGCCTGGAAGTGCCCAGGAACAGGAGACAGACTGGACGCTCATATATGGACTCGATCATATACTAGACCCTACTGGACTTGAACAGTCTGTTAGGGAATTTGCACTTGACCATCTAGATGACAGGTGCGCAGCCCTGGAATCACACGAGGTTCACCTGGGGGGAGTTTAAGATAAATGATGATTTGATTTGTAAGATCATTGAGGTTCTGAGTCGGTGGGGGAGGGGGCGGCATTATCAGTATTTTCCTATGTGATCCTAATGCGTAGCCCTGCGTGAGAACCCCTGATGTAGGTGCTGAGGAAACAGTGAAGGAGGCTAAGGTAGCAGCCGGATGAGCAGTTGGATTTGTGTTTCGTGAAGACCCTTCTGGCTGTGTGGGGGCTGGACTGGAGGGGGCATATTGTAGGCAGGGAGGCCTGGTGGCTGGGATTTCCTGTCGTCTGCAGGAGAAGCCGTGCTCACACTTGGGCCGGGACGATGGGCAGGGGAGGGATCAGTCAGGAAGAGAGTGGGTCCACTTCCCTGAGGGAGAGGGGGATCACGCACCAGGCAGCACCTGACTGGGCAGCCAGCTAAGCAGGTGACAGGGTAGCTCACACACCCTCGTTTTTCATCCCTGGAAATGGCAGCCAGTGTCAGCCGACTAGCAGCATAGCCTTCCGAGTTGTGCTCATAGCCCAGATGCCTCTGAACTGGTCCCAGAAAGATCTCTACGATCTATTTTTATTTTCTTTTACTCCAATAATTTAAAAAAAATTTTTTTTTAATATACTTTATCGTCAAGTTAGCTAACATACAGTGTATACGGTGTGTTCTTGGCTCCGGGAGTAGATTCCCGTGACTCGTCCCTTACATAAAACCCCCAGTGCTCATCCCAACTAGTGCCCTCCTCAATGCCCATCTCCCATTTTCCCCACCGCACCCCCCCCAGCTCCCCACCCCCATCAACCCTCAGTTTTTTCTCTGTATTTAAAAGTCTCTTATGGTTTGCCTTCCTCTTTGTTTGTAACTCTGTATCTTTTTTCTTGCCCTTCCCCCGTGGTCTTCTGTTAAGTTTCTCAACTTCCACATATGAGTGAGAACATATGATATCTATCTTTCTCTGACTGATTTCACTTGGCATAATACCCTCCAGTTCAGTTCCACCCACATTGTTGCAAGATCTCTACACTTTAAACAAGGCTGTTGGCCTCCTCAGGAGGGGACCATGAAGACTTTATTCAGAGGAGAAGGGCCATGTGACGGCCAGAACTTCTTTCCTCCTAAAGCCTGACCCTTACAGTTCAGTGCAGCTCTTTCCCATTCTTGGTCATCCCAATTAGTGGAAGTCCTGGTCAATCGTCAGTCTGGCCCCGGAAAGGATGTCTGTGGCTGTGTGCAAACCTCACAGTCAGAAATTCAGCACAGCAGAATCTTAAAAATATATCGAGTCCTCCTTTCCTTCCTATTATTCATAGAGAGGGTATTTTGTAGATCAGTAATTTCTAAATATTTTTATTTTACCTGTTGAACCCTTTGGTTAAGCAAGAACTTTCAAACTTAAAAAAATTTAAAAAAGAAGAGAGAGAAGGCAGGGAATAAATAGAGAAGATGTGTAAAATGACTCCAGATGGATTCAAGAGCCAAATGTGGAAAGTAAAACGAAAAATGAAACAGAAGACAAAGTAGGAAGGTATCTGTGAGACCCAGACAGGGAAGGACAAGACCCCTAAAAGCACAAACAGTGCAGAGAAAGGGAACGGATTTGGTGATAACAAAAGGAAGGACGTCAGCCCTGTGAGGAACAGCTCGGTCAGGGGATTGATGGCTAGAATACTAAGGAAGTCCTGCAGGTCAACAGTGAAGGCAGGAGTCCCACTGGGGAGGTAAGTAGAGAATGAGAAAGGACAATTCGCAGAAGGAGAAACGTGGGTAGTTGTCCAATTATCAAAATTGCGAATCTGGAGAATTACCAAGTGTTGGCAAAGACATCACGGGATGGGCACACGCTCGTGCACCAGTGGAACCAGGTGTTAACCCCAATTTCCACCCCTAATTATGTATCCCAGGGAAAGTTTTGCAAAGGTCCGTAGGGCAGATCCCCAAGAACAGTAACTGTAGCGCTGTCCGTGGTGATGAGGAGTTACAAGTAACCTGGGCGCCGTCCTCCGGGAAAGCGTCAATACAGGGCTAGCAGAGGCACATGACACTTCCACTGCAGTGAGAAGCAGTGAGCTAGATCTTTATCCTCGGCGTGTACAGACCTAAACCCGGTGCTGAGGGAGCTCAAGTGCAGAGTGAAGGCTGTAGCTAGATACCATTTATGTAAGTTACATAAATTTACGTAAACACACATATAACAACGCTACGAATTGCACAAAGATAAAGAGAGATTAGAGATAGATTGATAGAGGGGCACCTGGGTGGCTCAGTCGGTTAAGCATCCGATTTCAGCTCAGGTCATGATCTTGCGGTCCGTGACTTCAAGCCCCACGTTGGGCTCTGTGCTGGCAGCTAAGAATCTGGAGCCTGCTTCGGGTTCCATGTCTCCCTCTCTCTCTGCCTCCCCCCTGCTCGCACTCTGTCTCTCTCACTCTCAAAAATGAATAACTGTTGAAAAAAAATTTTTAAAGAGGGATAGATTGATAGCTCGATAGACAATAGACATACAGACTGATGGAAAGATAGAGGATGGGGGTAGAGAAGGACAGGTGAGCTCAAGGACATTTATCAAACACTCACACAGGAGTTTGTCCAGAGGTGGGAGAAGGGCACAGCAGGACAGAGGAATGAGAGCAGCACTGAGGCTAAGAAGGGAAGAAACAAATACAAACGAGAGGACCATTGCACAGACCAGCAGCAAGGGTAGGTCAGGAGAGTAGTGTGTGAACTCAGCCTGTTCCTGGGGGCGGAGTGGAGCTGGAAGGGGCGACAGAAGGAAAAGGAGGGGATCACTAGTAATTAAGCTGACACACAGTAATTATAACTCACCACCAGGCAAGGGAGGGCAGCAGAGAGGCTGAGGACGTATCAGCCCCTCGCCTTGCCCCTTGGGGCACTGTAGCAACACATCAAATTAATGAATTATTCCCATAGTATCAACATTTCACTGGGCATCTTGCTGCTTTTTCTGTGCCAAGCACCAGACCAGATGGTTTACGTACATTTTCTCAGGATTCCTAACACAGCCCTTATAGGGTTCATTCACTCAGCCAGTGTTTGAGGGCCACTGAGTAAGTCCCTCTAAGAGGGCAGAACACAAGGGCTAGTTCTCTGTTGGGGACAGTCACTGACAGAGTTGTTCATCTTCCTTTTCCTCTTCCTCCCCTTCTTTTCCTTCTGTTTATTCCTCCTCCTCCCCCTTCCCCCTTCCTTCCCTTCTCCTCCTCCTCCTTCCTTGTTTCCTGTAAAGTTATGAGGGGATTCTAATTATAAATGATTCAGGCTCACTGTAGAAACTGTAAAGCGGTGAAACCAGGCATGTTAATGGGTTAATGACACTGTTTCCTTCCTTTCTTCCAAATATATGTAATTTTTCATATTTATAAAAATTGGAACCAATTTTTTGTTCTTTTGCTTTTCTCAAATGCCATGATATTATGAGCATTTCCTTATGCCCGTGGGTATTTTTAATGCTCTTTATGCTCCGGAAGCAGAGCTCCTGCCAGCCAGGGTGTCTCCAGGGTCTCTAGGTTTGGGGTACCATTCAGGAAATGTGCAAGGTGTGAGCATTGACTCAAGATGAACGGCCTTTGTGGTCACCCTGATGGAGACCCTGGCCAGGTGACCACATTTAGATTCTGTGAAAGGTGGGCCCCCTGACCCGGGACAGGGAAGGCAAGGAGGACAGGAGCTTGCCAGGGCAGAGGCTGGGCCCTGGGGCTGCTGTTGGCCATGATGACTACACTAGACAAATGCAGGACTTACACGTTCAGGTTCGCACCCCCCACCACCCTAACCCTCCCATGTGGGTCCTTCTCCGCTGCGGACTCCACAAACGACCAGTTCTGTCCCACCACCCTTCCGGAAACCATCGCAGCCACAGGAATATCTGTCTTGGTCTGCCTGGCTGCCACAACCAGACAGGGTCAGGGGCTTAAACAACAGACAGTTCTGGAAGCTGGAAGTCCAAGGTAAGGTCTTGGCAATGTTGATGGCATCTGAGGCCTCTCTCCTTGGTGTGTGGATGGCCATCTTGTCTTCGTGTCTTCACGTGGCCGTCCCTCTGTGTGTGTGTCTGTGTTCCAGTCTCCTCTTCTAAGGACACCCGGCACATTGAGTCAGGGCCCACCATCCAACTTCACTATAGCTTGATCCCCTCTTTAAAGACCCTATCTCCACAAACTGCCACATTCTGAGGTGCGGGGGGTTAGGACTTCTATGAATCGTGGCGGTAGACACAGTGCAGCTCATACCAGCCCCAAGTGCGGTTTTTCAAGACATCTTGAGTTTTGCATGTTTTCCAAAACATGTCAGTGGTAAATATATCCCAGCTGCCGAGCAGGAACCTGCAAGGAGCTACCCCAGAAAGCAAATATCAGAGCCAGCACGGCCTCAGACAGCGACGTGGCCCAAAACTTCACTGCCACACGCATTAAGCAGGGGGGCCCTGGGCTAGGTCCTTGACTGCTCCAAGCCTCAGTTTCCCCATCTCTAAAATGGGAAATCCCTCACTCTCATTCACCAACGGAGCACAGAGCCTGTGGAGGTTCAGAGCAGGCACTGGGGGCCGCCGGGGCTGGGATCACTGGCCCGCCCTGACCTCCCCGTCTACGAATGGACCCCGTGGGTCACAGGAGGGCTGAGTGAGCTCACACAAGGGAAGTGCCCACAGTACCTGGCCAGAGGTGATGTCACCTCCTTTGGCTGGGATGAGGACTCGTGAGCTACGGTTGTGGGACAGCTGCTGCTGGGGCCCCGCCCACACCCACTCACCCTGACCTTCTCCTCCGCAAACAACTCTGAGAATCCTGTCGTCATCCCACCCCCACCCCCCACGTGGGGCTCACTCTCAGCCTGTGGGAGGAGCAGGCAGACGGTTGGGGCGGCCCACAGCCAGTGAGGGTGTGGGTGAATACACAGCTTCCCCCTCCTTGTCTGTGTGGGGGCGACTCTGCTGTGTGCTCCGCGTCTCCCAGAGGCCCCAAGAAGCACTGAGTTCCAGCTGGACACGTCCCCTCCTATCTCGGGTTCCAGAGCGGCCATCACCAAGTACCACAGACTTAGCAGTTTGTGACAATAGAAATTTATTCTCGCGCGGTTCCAGAAGCTAGAAGCACACAGTCAGGAGGCGAGGAGGGCTGGTTCCTCCTGAAAGCTGTGAGGGAAGGGCGTGTCCCATGCCTTCTCCGAGCTACTGGAGGTTTTCAGTGCTCCTTGGCTTGTAGCTGCATTAATTACCCCAGTCTCTGCCTCCCTGGGCACGGGGCCTTCCTCCTTCGTGTATGTCTCCAGGCCTCTTTCTGTAAGGACACCAGTGATCGGATTGCAGGCCCACCGTGGTCTCGTATGACCTCGCCTTAACTTGATTACCTCTGCAAAGACAGTTTCCAAACAGCACCACGTTCACGGGCCCCGGGGTGAGGATTTCACCATACCTTTTGGGGGACACAATCCAACCCACAACAGGACCGTCCCCATAAGTCTCACCTCCCGGAGAACCACTTGGTTCCGAGCAGCCCGAGATACTTGGTCACATACCCCCAGCTCAATCCCTCCCCTACCCGTGCCCCCTGGGTCACTTGCACTGACACCCCAGAGTCAGGCTCTGTGTCTGGGGGCTCCCGGCCCGAGGCAGACGTCAGGACCATCTCCAGTACAGACCAGCCTGGTGAGTGGTGGCTGCCGTAGCTGTCTGTCGTTCCTATTGCCCTGATTTGCCTGGCACTACCTTAGATATAAATGAGACGCTGGGAAGACTGTACGGACTTTGAGGTCAGACGGCCTGATCTTGAATCCCGACCGTGACTTGAATCCTGACCATGCCCGTCAGCAGTTAGGTGAAGCCCATGCCGGTCAAATCTGTCCGACTTTGATTGCCGTCATTTTTATGCCCATGCAACGAAAGAACTGCCCCAGTTTTGCAGCAGGGCTCCCGAATCAATCAGAGGTGAAGTCAGGTCTTGAGCACAGTGTCTGCCCGTGGACAGTCAGGACCAGTTGCCATCGTGGTCATTATTAGTACCATAAAGGTTGCTTCCTGCCGTGTGGTCCTAGGGTCACTTGGGAAGAGGAGAAAAGAAAGACAGAGCAATTCATGGTGAGCGCTGGAAGCTTACACTGCCCCGAACTCGCTGAGCCGTCCAGGATGGCTTGTTGCCTTCTTCCCTCTTCCCCCTTCTCTGCCACCCACCCCGCCCCTTCCTGCAGAGTGTTCTAGTTATGGGCAGATGGCATGGGCTGCCTTGACCCGTGGGGGCATTAGTATCACTCTCTGTTTCCATGTCCTTAGCCAAAGGCTGCCTTTTCCTTGGGCCTCTGCTACGGTCAGCATCGGTGTGTCCCTTGGGCCGTTGGTTATAGAAGCCTGCGGACCAAGCAGCCTCTGCCGTCGGCACCAGCATTTTCTGGTTTGGAAAAGATTGCCTGCAATTGTACACCTGCTTGACTCCACAGGAGTTATAAAATTTCGTTTGAGTTCGGTAAAATCTGGAAGCGGGAAAATGGTTCTTTTCAACTTGAAAATTATCGGGTCATATCCCAAATGCCTATTCAGCGTGAGGAGGAAGCTGATGCGGACCCAGGATCGTGGGATCTGAAAGCAAATAAAGCTGCCCCCTCGCCTCTCTGGAGGCTCCAGCTGGTATCCTTGGGTCTAGAGGGAGGAGGAGACAACCTTTCACTTGCTCCTTCTCCAGTGGCACTGACATTGGGGCACAATCCTGCCCTAACATTTCAGAGAGAATAGACATGATCCTTGTGGGACCAGGTGTAGGTTTGGGCTTCATGGAAGGGGGTAAAGTGGGGCCTAACTGGGCTGACCAGAGCAGGGACCTTTCAAGCTGAGGTTGAGGGAGTCAGTGGGGGTGAGGGTGGTGGGGAGCAGGAAGAGGCTGGCAGAGGCCCTGCGCAGGCCCAGAGCAGGCAGCTGAGGGATGTAGGGCATCACAGGTAGTTGTAAGGGAGGGGAGGGAGGTGGAGGCCGGATCTGCCCAGGTACTGAGGGCGTGATAGGGATTTGGGGTTTTTCCAAAGGACTCTAGGAAGCCATTGCATGGTTTTAAGACAGAACTATTTTGTGACTTTACATTTTTTTTTAATGTTTATTAATTTTTGAGAGAGAGAGAGACAGAGTGTGAGCAGGGGAGGGGCAGAGAAAGAGGGAGACACAGAATCCAAAGCAGGCTCCAGGCTCTGGACTGTCAGCACAGAGCCCGACATGGGGCTCAAACCCACCAACTGTGAGATCGTGAACCTGAGCCGAAGTCAGATGCTCAACCGACTGAGCCACCCAGGCGCCCCTCATTTTGTGACTTTAAAAGAACTCTTTGGCTGCCTGGTGGCCCGGGACAGGGGCAGGAAAAATGGAGGGTACAGTGACAGACACCAGAACGGTGGTTGACTCTATGTGTTGGGGACGGCAGGGAGGTGGCTGGGAGACAGGAGGCACTGACTAGCAAATGGCACAAAGAACTTTCTGGAGTGGTGGAAATGTTCTGCGTCTTGACGTAGGTGTTAGTTACACAGGAGAGTACTTTTATCCAGACTTGTGGAACTCTACACTTCAGATCTGCGCAAGTTACTTTATGTGAATTCCCTCTGGATAAAAAAAAAAAGTGTGTATTTTTACAAAAAAGAAAAAGGATGTTTCAGGGTAAAGTCATCAGGACTTAGTAGCAGAGACAGGCAGAGAGCGGGGAAGCAGTCAGAGGTGAGTCTGGTGTCCATCTTGGCCCAGGGAATATAGCAGCGTGTGTCTGAGAACCAGTGGGGAAGGGCGGGCTTGCCAGGGAGGGAAGGGCAAGCCGGGGGCGTCCACAGGGCCCTTAAATGTGGTTTCCGGCTGGGCACGTGGAGCTGAGATGCCGTCAGGCAGCAACTCCAACAAGACCCGAAGGGTACATATGACAGCGGCTTGGGAGCTACCACGCACGGCAGAGGCGTAAGATGTCACTAAGATCCCTGCTGCCTTCCGGCCTCCCCTGGAGACATCCTAACGCTCCAACCGTGGAGCAGCCTTGACTTGTTAAGCTCTCCGCAGAGCTGGAGGTACAGGTGGAAGGCACTTGACTCCCCATCGGTTCTTAAGTGACAGCCCAGCACTGACTCGCCTGGGAGCTTGGTATGAATCACCTGTGAGCCAGCAACCCACGGGTCGCGGTGGACACTGAGCGGAAGGATTCTATTTTGGTCCCTTCGTGACAGTCTAACCTGGACCACCTTTGTCCCTTCATGCTTGTCCGTGAAAGTGCTCAGATTTCATTCCTTTATCCACTCAGTCAACATACTCTTATTAAGCCTGGGGGGCTCAGTCGGGTTAAACATCTAACTCTGGATTTCAGCTCAGGTCCTGATCTCACGGTTCGTGAGGTCGAGCCCCACCTGGGGTTCTGCGCTGACAGCAGGGAGCCTGCTTGGGATCCTCTGTCCTCTCTCTGCCCCTGCCCTGCTCATGCTCTCTGTCTCTCTCAAAATAAATAAATAAACGTTAAAAAAAATACTGGAGTTAAAAAGAAAACCCTCCAAGTTCCATAGGGAAAACTCAGATCATCTGAAAAGAAATGACAATCAGGGGACATCCTCCTCCTCCTGAGCAAGATTCCACTACCGTTGGGCAAGGAACACTGTCTTCAAATGCTTGAGAGGAAACTACTTTGAAATCAGAAGTCTGTACCTTCCCGTATGAGAGAGGGGAAAAGGCGTTTTCAGACACGAGAGGCTCAGACAGCTTACCACGCGCATCGGCCAGCTGTGGCTTAGGAAGCTGGTCCTGGAGGGACGGGGTGTGCCTCGGCTGCAATGCCTGGCCACCAGGAGCCAGTTTGCAAGGCGGTTAAGGCTGCAGACTCTCAGCCTCAGGCCAACCAAACGGGAGGCCTTGGGCAAGACGCTTCATTCCCTGCGTGCAGAGGTCTCGGCTCAAGGTCTCGCCCCAGAATCCTCAACAAACGAAGCTCAGTTCTGATGCCAGTATTAATATCAGCAGCATCCCTCGGCTGCAGGCAGGGGCCAGCTCATGTCCCCAGCAGGAGCCAGTGGTCCTGCTGACACGGCTGTTGCAAAGACTGACTAGTCATTTAAAATATCCTTTCTTCTTGGAGCACCTGGGTGGCTCAGTCAGTTGAGCGTCCGACTCTTGATTTCAGCTCAGGTCATGATCCCAGGGCCACGGATCGAGCCCCGTCGCTCAGCACGGAACCTGCTTGAGCTTCTCTCTCTCTCTTTCCCTCTGCCCCTCCCCCACATATGCGTGTCCTCTCTCTCAAACACAAAAATTGTTTCAATAAATAAAAATCCTTTCTTCTTGACTTACCATTCCCAGGAGCAATGAAAATATTTCAATTTGTACAAGCTTCAATTAAACGGGCTTCATTTCAAAGCAGAGACCTAGGTTTTCTAATTATTCCCAGTCGTAAAACGATAGGATGTCAGGGCCAGTGGTATTTTGGTCAGCTCGGGTCGCCGTCGCAAAACACCACAGACCCGGGCACTTAGACGACAGAAACCCATTTTGTCACCGTTCTGGAGCCTGCAAGCACAAGGCCCAGGTGCCAGCTGATCTGGTCTTGTTACCGACCTCAGGTTCTTTGACTCTCGTGGGTAGAAAGGGGCAGGGATGGTGTGAGTATTGCAAGTTCACACCCGGGCTGAGGGAGGCAGCCTTAGGAGGAGGGACACCAGGCTGCGTCCCAGACAACGGCCGGGGAAGGTGTTGAGGGGCCGAGGCGGGAAAGGGGTGCCTTCTGAGCACGTACAAGCACGTAGGAGCCAGGACGCACAGGTGCAGCTGACACAACACACCTTATTTTCATGTTAAATCTCCACCCCAGGCGTGATTTTGAGCATCACGATGAGGGGAAAGGCGACGAAGGCCAGGGCCCGGGCCCACGTGGCTCCGACTGGTCTGGTCTGGTCCGGTCTGGTCCTTGCAGGAGCAACCCCATTGTAAATTGGGCCCTGGAGCCTGTTTCCAGCTTCTGGCTTCCAGCCTCCTGATGGCACACAGCCCTGGCAAGGTGGGCTAGCAAAATGGGTTTTCTGAGGGGCCCGAGGTCCTCTTGCAGTGTGCCTGTTCTGTAGAAGTGCCTCAGAAAAGAGAACTACAAAGGGGCAGGCAGATATTTAAAGAGCTTTCATTTTGAAAGAGATGGGAATTGTAGGATTAGGGCCCAGGGCAATGTCATCCAAAGATCTGCTTTCCCAGGTGGGCACCTCGGGACCTCTGTCTGTCTCAGTTTGTGGTGAGGGCTCCCTTCCTGCCTCACAGACGGCTGCCTTCTCCCTGTGGCCTCCCATGGTTTTTCCTCTGTGTGCTCATGGAGGGAAAGAGAGCTCTCTTTCTCCCCCTTCTTCTAAGGCCACTCATCCTGTGGGATTAGGACCCCACCCTTATGACCTCATTTCACCTTAATGACCTCCCAAAAGTCCCATCTCCAAATATAGTCACATTGAGGGTTAGGGATTCAACATACGAATTTGGGGGCCACATAAGTCAAGTCCACAGCAACAGGGAAACTTACGAGACAGATTGATTTCTCTGATTGAAATCTGATTGACAGATCGATTGATTTGTTCACTCCATAAATTATCCACTGAGCACCTACCATTGCCCACGCACTGGCCTGAGTACTGGGCCACAGCGATGAGCAAAACCAGACGTTTTTGCTCACGGAGCTGCTACCTCATGGAGCGGACAGCCCAGCAGCAGACAGTCATTCATCAAGCAGCCACACTACTAACCATGCGGTTACCATCGACGTCCAGGGAAGGAGGACAGAACCAGGAGAGATGATAATACAGGGTCCTGGCCTGGGGCAGGGCACGTGCTTGGAGAAGGAGAGAGACAGGAGCTGAGGAGGTGGACAGTGTAGGGAAGAGGGGTTAGCAAGTGCAGGGACCCCGAGTCAGCAGAAGAAGGGTGGGAGACGGGAGTGTCAAAGCCCGTGCGGAAGAGGCACAGAGAGGAGACCTCGTGACCCCAGGGCGAGCCAAGGAAGTGGGTCCCACGAGCGATGGGAGGCAGCTGCAAGGTTATAAGCAGGGTGCTGGCATGACCAAGATACATTTTTGCAAGACTCCCTGGGCTGCATTGCAGGGAAGAGATGGGGAAGAAGCCACATGGATGGGGGACGTGGGTGAAGAAGGCGAGAGGCAATTGTCCCTTGGGCGTGGCCGGGTTTGACGAAGTCCTGCCCACCACAGGGTTTATTGTTCTGTAAGGAAATTCTACTGGAGCACAGCCACGCATGTCCATTTATGGATCTTCATCTGTGGCTGCCTTCCCACAAGAGCAGAGTCTGGTGGTCCCATATGGCCCCAGGTGCCCCCTAGGCTGGACTTCAGGAGTGGGGACGCCAGGGGAGGCGACACCGGGGACCTGTTTGAGGAAGAAATCCAGCTGGGACTCAGTGCATGGGTCCCGCATGACAGCTGAGGGGACAGAGCTGTCACGGGTGACTTTCAGGTCAGGCACCCTCATTTAAGGTGTGTAAATATGAACTTAAAATAACTTTCAGCAAGTGTGACATGTTGCTTTCATGATGACTAGTTTCTATATGCCTAGTTTTCAAAAAAGAAAACAGAAGACTGGCATTTCTTCATGGGTCCCGGGGTTTGAAGCTGATGTGTTCATGGCTCATATGAGAATGTCTCCTGCAGATGCTTCTTAAGGCACCATTTGCCTATAGAGTCTATGTCACAGGCCTGGTATGCCATCCAGGAATATTGATATAGGGATGGGGAGCCATAAAAATCCGTTGAGAGGGGCACCTGCGCGGTTCAGTCGGTTGAGCGTCCCACTTCAACTCAGGTCATGATCTCATGGTTCGTGGATTCGAGCCCCGTGTCGGGCTCTGTGCTGACAGCTCAGCACCTGGCGCCTGCTTCGGATTCTGAGTCTCCCTCTCTCTCTGCCCCTCCACAGCTTGTGCTCTGTCTCTCTCTCAGAAATAAACACTTAAAAAAATATTTAAAAAATCTGTTGAGAGATGGTTTCACAGCCAGATTTGTGATTGTCTCCTTGATGTTCCTTGTCTCTCCTTCCCACAGAAAAGTCTGGACACCTACTGTTTCCTGGTTTTTGCTGCGATCTGCCTCACAGGTGCTATCTATTTCTATTTTGTCCTGCCTGAGACAAAAAACAGAACCCATGCAGAAATCAGCCAGGCATTTGCCAAAAGGAACAAGGCCTACCCTCCGGAGGAGAACACGGACTCATCTGTGAGCGACAATAAGGTGGCCAGAAGGCCCGAGCAAGACTCCGCCTCCACGCTGGACAATTATGTCAAAAATGGGATTATCTAAACGGATAGTCTCACCATTTCAGGAAACCAGAGGTTTCCCTACACGGTTAATATTATTAAGTATTTAAAAATAAACCTTTGCTAATCTAACGTCACAACCATTTGGGTTTCATTCATAGCTTATCTCCAAACTCTCTGGAAGGTGGACCCCTCATTTTCCTTATGGATCAATGGCCTGTCCTCTTCATGACTTAGCCCATGGTTTCGACATGAAATTGGGGAAATAGCATCTGAAGGCTTTCTCACCGGAAAACCATATAGTCTGACCAGAGATGGCAGTGGGCCGAAAAGCACAGACCAAGGTCCTGGTGCCAGATGAGCCATAAGAAGCCTTGAGCTGCCCTCAACCCGGATCCTGAAACCCCAAGGGACCCTTGGCTTTGGTCCTAGATGAAGGTTTTCAGACTTCAGTGGAAAGACTCTTTTACGTCCTAACAAGTGCCTGGTTACCAGTCTTTGGCTTGGTCTTGTGGGTCTCTGGCTCAAGAAGCTGATACGAACCCACCATCATCCAGGCTGTGTCCCACAGGGCTCAAGACTTCCATCCATGAGACTGTCTTCACCTCAGAGCATCAGACGTGTCTCAGAAGAGCTAAAGAGGTTCGAAACGTGGGAGAAGTAACTTTCCAGTAGCTGGGGCAGTGACTGCGGATTGAGTTCTGCTCAACTGAAAAAACAATATTAAGAATGGTTCTGAAGTGAAACCAAGGCTTGGTGGAAAGACAGGGCAGAAGACCAGTGTAAGTGTGAGGGCAAATTCTCCTTTCCTCTGCCCCTTTGTGTTCTATTCAGGCCCTCGACAGATTGGCTGAGGCCCACCCACATCGGGGAGAGCAGTCTGCTTTACACAGTCCACCAATTCAAATGCTAATCTTGTCTGGAGGTACCCTCGCGGGCATGTCCAAAATAATGTTTAACCAAATATCTGAAGCCCCCACAAGACCCAGTCAAGTTGACACATTAAATTAATCACAGACGGTGAGTTCAGCATTACGCGAAGTGCTCAAGAGAAGGTTGGGTGATTGCTTGTCTTGACTGCTGTTGTGGAAATCTAAGTGTCACTTTTGGGAGGAGTGCTTCGGAGCAGATATGCCTGAGGACTCTTCCAGCCCTATGTGCTAGGGCTGTTTGGGTTGGATCAGTTTGCAGCCTGCTGTGAAAATGCCGGCCCTGTGGATTGCGTGCAGGCTGAAACAAGTTCAGAATGCCCATATATATATGAAAGTGCACGCGAATTAGCACGTGTGTGCTTGAATTTAGTATGTCACAGTAGGAGTGGGCCAGAGAGGAAGGGCTCTGGACATGGCAATGCCCCTGAGACCCTTTCAGCCACAATCCCTCAGGCTTTTCTGACCATTCCTGGCAAGGCCAGCCTTCGCCAAAACCTGAGTTCTGAATTGCCTTTCCTGCCGAATACTCTTCTATCACTGGGCTTCTCCTTTGGTTGGCTTCCAACGCAGTGCACCATACTACCCAGCTTTGGTTTGGCTGAAAGATTTGGACGGTGGGTGTCGATATGGAGAGAAAGTGATATGTGGGTGCAAAAAAGTGCCTGAGAACATAAGAACATAAAAGCCAAATAAAGTGCAAAAAGATATCTCAGCTGTGGAGTGTCGTCTTTCATTTGTAGACCTGAGTATTTAGCTTCTAGAGAGGAGGTACCTAGCCTGGTCTGGGCACTAGGAAGGCATCGAGGACACATCAGTGAGCAGGAGAATATACTGCCCTTACCCGCATTTGCTCATGCCTACCACAGAAGATTGAAAATCAAAGAAGCATTAATGGCCAAGTGTCCCCTCAGGACCCGGAGGAGGGGGGACACAGGGATACAGGAACAGGACACAGGACCACCTAATCAGGGGTCAGTGGGAAGTGAGAATCAGGAAAGCCCTTCCCAAATAAATGACAGCAATGAGATGGGAAAACCGCACAACCATCAGGCAACAGGCCAGGAACTCTCCTACATGTTCCCACATTGGAAAAGTCAGCAGAACAACACCAAGTAAATGTTTGAAAAAAAAAACCACTAAGACCCCATAATCTCACACGCTTTAGGTTCCCTACCATGATCACGTTAATTTTCATACATCTCCGTCCATTTCTGGCCTATTACCTACACCGTTATAGTCACAGAATACATAAAACACAATGTACAAACTCTCTTGTCTCTTATCTCCTATTTTTTGCACTTGATATTAAATCAAACACAGCATGTCCATTCCCAAGCCTTTTGATCATACTCTAACATCCATTGCAGTGACCTCCTCATGTACGGAGTTGTTCTTCCAATGCCAAAAATAATGGGAAGTGGTGAGTCAGACAGACAGACATTCCCATGAGCCTTGCTGCACAGGCTCTTTTCTTTCTGACCACTTATGGTTAGAACTTAGAGGGTGGCACCCTCCCCCCACCCATATCCAATCATGGATATGGATTCCCTAAAGGAATCGCTGCTCAAAATTAACAGACCCCTTGCCCCAGCTTCTGCCCAAGGATTAGGGATTAGGTCCCAGTCTTACTGTTTTACTTTATCCTTCCATTTCCAAGCCACGATGGCTGACCTCTCCTCTTCTCAGATTCACTGAAAGAAAAGTCACTCTTCCAGCCTCTGGGTCTAGCTATGATGAAATAAGCACACTCTGTTTCTCTCACTGATTATAACCAAGACCTCTGGGCAGAACACGTAGCACAAATACCGGAAAGATAAATGATAGCAGGCAAATTGAGGAAAGCCATCAGAACTCACAGGACAACCTCTATGGAGGTGAGTTTTCTGCATTTTTTTCCCTCCTGTATCTCCTGACTTGCACTCCAGGAGAGACCAGTGCCCAAAGCCACACAGCAGGGCCAATGGAAAAAGCCTCAACAGAAAAAAACCCTCCCTGTCTGGCCAGAGGAACAGTAGGGGTGACCCTCTGGGGAAAGAATGTAGGGGGCGCCCTGAGGCAAGTTCCAGTAGAGAAGGAAAGCCAGCAAAAGCAGATAAAAAAGGGCCCGCCAGATGTCCGAGGCTGGATACTCCCCTTGCCTGCTTTTGGCCTCTATAATCTTGCTTGCGTCTTGCACCAGCCAACTGCCTGCGAAGCACAACTGGTGGTGCCCCCTGTGCAGCCAATAGAATGTTGCCAAGTACCTGGAAGCTAGCCAGGCATAAAAGAAGGCCAGCACCAGGACTCCGGGCTTGGCCTTTGGAGGTGACTCTGCTGGGCTGGTGCCGATGTGACATAAACAGTCTTTTCTGATTCCCCGAGTGTGTGTCTCTTGTCCCTTCCTGGGTGCCGAGTATTTGCTGTAACACAGTCATGAAGCTGAATACCCAGGGCAGTGGCAGCAGTGGTGGCCACAGAGAATGGGAGCCACATCTAAAATCTAAGAGAAATCCTTCTCTCCGATGACAGGAACTGGCAAGATGGGCCACTGCGGATTGGGGAAGGTAAGGGAATGCTGTAATTTTTTTTTTCTCATTTTTTCTATCAATGTTTTGCCCCAGATGAAAACCCAGTTGTGAATGTGTGACACAATGGGGAGGCTAAAACCTTGGATTTGTAGCCAAATCACCAGGAGAAGTGACAACAGGAAATCACAGTGAGGACACAGCTAAACAAAGGGACACCCAAAATCTGTATTGAAGTCCTGGGCTCACCCCCTGAGCTCTGTATGCATGAAACTTTCTGGAAGCAATGTAGCAGAAATTTAGGGACTGAAGTGTAAGACTTCAGTGGCTCCTGGGTAACAGACTCGAGGTGGGCCCAAATTACACTGAAAAGCCTTTGAAAACCAACCAGAAACCAGAAACATGGTCCACAGAATGTGGGTCAGAACTTGCCATCTGCACATAACCAGACTAATTGACTGCTTTAAAAAAAAAATGTTCAAAAGTTTTAATAGGACATAGACCCTCATATGATAGTATTCAAAGTGTCCAAAACACAGTTCAAAGTTCTGTGAAAACCAGGAAAGCCTCAATAACTCTCAAGGGAAAGAGCAATCAACATAGGCCAACCTCAGAGGACCTAGATGTTAATAACTACGGTAAAGTATTACAGTCATGCTCCATGGAGTATGGGGATACACTCTGGAAATGAATGGAAAGATAGACATTCTCAGCAAAGCAATCAAAACCATTTCTAAAAATCACACCTTTAGAACTGAACGATGCAGTAACTGAAAATTAAACCTCACCTGACATCATCAGTGACAGAATGGAGACGGCAGAGGAAAGGATCGGTGAACATACTGACAAATCACAGGAAGTACCCGATCTGAACAATTGAGAGACAGAGTGAAAGAATGAACATTGGCAAGAACATGGAGCATAGGGCGCTCCATACATCACTAGTGGGAATGAAATGCGGGACAGCCACTCTGGAGGGGAGATTATATATCCTCCCTGATACTGACTGAAGCTGTATTCAAGAAAATACCTTAGGCATGTTTCCTGATACTGAACCTCCGAGCTGAACATACATACACACCAAGGCCTACAGGCTTTTCACTGCCCATCCCCCCACCACACACACACTCATACCTCCCCCACCACGTACACATGGGGCCAGGGCATTCACACACGCAGGAATGGGGAGTGTGTAGGTCGTGTGGCAGATCAATTCCTGAGGCGGAGAGAAAACAGTGATGCTGATAAGGATTCCCTCCTTGACGAAACTTCAGTCAGGCTCCTCTGAGCCTCTTCATTTTTTTTTTAAGTTTATTTATTTATTTTGAGAGGGGGGGATGCACAGAGAGAGAGAGAATCCCAAGCAGGCTCAGTGCTGTCAGCCCAGAGCCCTACATGGGGCTCAATCCCATAAACCATGAGATCATGACCTGAGCCAAAATCAAGTCAGACTCTCAACTGACTGAGCCTCCCAGGCGCCCCTGAGCCTCTCCTTGACTAAGTCTTGTCCTTGGCCTGCTGACCCCAGTTTTAGCAAGAGTCCTGCTAAGCCAGTTTAGGGAGAATACCCCAACCTCTGACATGCAATCAGGCTCCTCTTTCCCTGACCCTTGACGCCTAACCAGAGGCCCTTAGCAGATTCCATCCATAGACCCCTCACCCTGCCTGTTGGCTACAAGTCCCCAGCTGCGCCCTCTTGCACGGGAGCAAATCTTTCTCTGCTGTTCAGTAGCATCAACCCCTATTGCAATCGTCTTGAGTAACATTTTCCTTGCCTGCTTAACTCCATCTGGTGCCATCGTTCTCTGACAAAATGCTCACAGCTTTAAACCCATATACTTAACCCAGTCAGAAAACTCTAGCCAGGGAATATCAGATTCTCCACCTCCTCAATCAAAGAAAACCAGTCGTCCTCCCTTCAGGGAAGAGTGAGTATAAAACGATGAAGGCAGAGAAGAAGTTTCTATTTAAGGGACTCGAGGAGAAAGATTCTAATTCTCATCCCCAACTGGTCCTACAGTTCAGGAAACTTTGTAAGTAATACAGCATTGAAAGACTGCCATTCACACTGAGTTTCTGCCCAAGGAGTCATTGGTCAGTCCAACAATGCGATGCAATTGCCCAGCCAATCACCAGCAAGCAAGGACAGAAAGGCAAAGTCTGTGATTGGCCAGGCTTGTCTTCCTGCAGCAGCGATTGGCTGCTTTGCTCATTGCTCTGGAGGGAGTCACCCACTGGGCTCTAGTTCAGGGAGCTGGGATTACCCAGAAGCACAGGATCTAGTGGGGGGGGAAAAACTCCCTGCTTTTTATTGTCTAATGCGACTGAGAGGTGTTTGCACTGAGAGCTAGGGAGGTTTCCTAATAACAAGGGTTCACTCGTCGAGAAAGAGGACACAGGGTAGGCACTCCATCCTAAACATTAGCAGTCACAATCCTGAAATGATTACTTATCAGCCGGTGCTTATCTTTAAAATAGGAATAACTGTTCCAGGAGAGCAGGGGCCATGTCTTCTGGACTCCAGCTAACATAGTTCTGGGCACATAGTAGGTACACAATAAATATTGGTTGAATGAATGGGTAGTGTGGTAGGGAGAAAAATGGCCCCCAAAGATGTCAAAGGCCTGATCCCCAAAACCTGTGAATATGTTGCCTTAGGTGGCAAAAGAGACGTTGCTGCTGTGATTAAGTTAAGGATCTTGAGATGGGGAGATTCGCATGGATTATCCAGCAAGCCCAGTACAACCAAGCCTCCTAAGAGGAGGTAAGAGGGTCAGACTCAGAGAAGGACATGTGACATCAGAAGCAGTGGGGGAGGGAGAAGAGAGGGAGAAGGGAGGAGGGATGGAGAGATTGGAAGATGCTGCACTGCCAGCATCTTGAATTTGCCAGTTTTTTTTTTTTTTATGTTTATTTCTGAGACAGAAAGAGACAGTGGGAGTGGAGAAGGGGCAGGGAGAGGGGGACAAAGAATCCCAAGCAGACTCCAGGCTCCGAGCTGTCAGCACAGAGCCTGATGCAGGGCTTGAGCCCGTGAACTGTGAGATCATGACACTTGACTGACTGAGCTACCCAGGTGTCCCTTGAATTTATCATCCTGACCCTTAGGATTGTAAGAGAATAAATTTGTGTGGCATTCTGGAGCCAAGGTTGTGGCAATTTTTACGGCAGCAGGAGACTAATGCAGACAGCGGAGGGCAGTTGTCCCCACAGCAAGGCAGGAGTAAACCAGGCACAAGATGCCTCCCTGGCACGTGAGAGGAAGGTAGTAGAAAGTTTTTATATTCATGTTTCATTTTTAAGTGAATACTGCTGGACTCATTTTCTATGATTCAAACACTGCCCCAACCCAGGCCCGCCATTCCTCAGACGTCACATCGTGTTTCTCCTCGAAGACATCTTGAAGACCTTCTCTCTGCCTCCTTCCTCCAGACCCTCCAGAGTGCTGACTTGGGACCTCACATGTCTAGCACCTTGTGACCTCCTCCTGGTGCTTAGTGGGTACCAGAGAAGTTGCCTTTATTGTAGGGAAGAGCAAATGAAAGAATGTGGCTGTCGTGACAGCAGCAGGGGCCGCCCGCCTTGGGCCCCAACGTTGACACCACCCCCCAAGGGTGCAGGGCGGTGAGCAGTAAGGACCCTGGGCCGCACCTTGTGGAACAGAACTGTCAGGGCAACTCCGAATTGCCCAGCAATGGCCTTTGCTTAGGGGTCAAAATGTCCATGTTATTTAAGTTACTCTCACGTTGAGTTTCTCTTGCTCCTGACTAACCCTAAACTCCATTCACACAGGTCACATCACAAGATCTGAAGGCAAATGAGAACATACTAAGCAAATCCAGTCTTTAGACACTCAGCAGGTTGTTCCTCTGGGGCACAGGGACCCCCAGTTTAGGGGAGCGTGGATTCACATCCACGGATTCTCTGGTGACATAGCTTCATGGTGGTCTTGAAGCTGGCCGTGGTGCTGGCCGTGGTGCTGACCTGGGTTTTCTGCCTAGAAATGCTGATTTATCTTCCTCTCAACTTTGCAAACTGATTTCACATGATTGCCTACGGTACTGGAGGTTACCTGAGAAGTAAATACTGGATTTACTTCATCCAATTCAAGCCCTGTTCTTCCGGCTCCTAGTCCGGCCAAGTTTAGTGCTCTTGCTGCTGCCCTCCGGGACTTCAGAAACCTTGTCTCCAGAACAATGACTCTGCAGGTACCATCCCTTCCACTGTGACAGTTGGACACCTACCGACCTGTGGTCGGTTGCAACCCTGACGGCCCTGGTGAATCACGCCTCCCTGGCTGCCTGTCCTTGCGTGATCCCCAACCGTGCTGAGTCTGGACGTGGCCACGCAACTCTCTTTGGCCACGGAGACATCAGAAAAATATGACACAGTGCTCTCAGTCTTTCCCTCTTGGAGTTTTAACGTCACCATACGAGGGAGCCCAATCTAGCCTCTTTGAGGATGCAAGGGCCATGTGACAGAGGGGCCCAGCTATCTCCACTGTCCTGAGCCCTGATCCAGTGACTCTGCGGCTGAATGCAGCTGTATGGGTGAGTCCAGGAGAACGCAGCAGAAGAATCCCTGAGCCATTCACAGAATCACAAGGAATAATAGGTGGTTGTTGCAATAAACTGCCAAGTTTTGGGATGGTTTGTTAAAGCACACGTATAGCTGATACAGACCCCATTATCTTTGGTTATGTTTTCTCATTATCCACTGGGTTTTGTGGCACTGCTAAGCATGCACACGCAAACAAGAACAGAATTTGTGTTTTCTGGGGTAAAGTCTAGTTCATTCATCCCACAAACGTTTGCTGAGCACCTACTATGCATCGATGCCAGGTGCTGGGGATACCAACCGGATGAAACCAATCTCTTCCTTCAAGAGGCTGAGAAAATGTTGGGGAAAACAAACCACTGGGAATCAGCACCCTCTCCGGTCCCTCTCTGTAGAATGCCTTCCTCTTTCTCCTCACCTGGGTGACTTCTACTCATCCTGAAAGACTGTGCGAGGCCCTCCTGCCTGTAGGAGTGCAGACAGCACTGACTCCATCTTTGGGCCCCCACCTTGTTCCTGCCCCCACCTGTTCATGCCTGCACAATGACCCCCCTCTAGGCCCCACTAGTCAGGGTTAATATGCCCTGACTAGAGTGTGAGGACGCTTATTTCGATCTTCCCTAAAGTGGCCCATACGTGGCCGGCACACAGGTGGCCCCACTTTAGTTAATTGCCCTGTGACCTCACTGCTCTGCCCCTTGGTCTATAAAAGCTATGGGTTAGAGGCACCTGGGTGGCTCAGTCGGTTAAACATCTGACTCTTGGTTTGGGCTCAGGTCATGATCTGACGGTTGTGAGATTGAGCCCTGCACTGGGCTCCAGACCGAGCATGAACTCTGCCTGGGATTTTCTCCCTCCCTCTGCACCTCCCCCACTCACTCACATGTGTATGCATGCTCTGTCTCTGTCTCAAACATTAAGACAAAAAATGTGTGGGTTAAGGTCCCAACTTTATAGAGAATAGCTGTGTGGCGCCTAGATCGTATGCCTCCTGATCCCCCGTCTGTAAGTCACCCTGAACTCAACTCTGTAAATGGTACGAAGTGTTTGCTTCATTTTTCTGTCTCAGAGTTCCTGCTCAGTCTGGAGGCTGCTTTCCTGTCTGTCCTCCAGCCTCTAACACCTGCCTCTAGCTCTTCTGGACCAGTCTTCACTGGGTTCTTCTGATTCTCGCAGAAGCCTGTGTTCACCTTTATTGCGGGACTAAGCACTGTGTTACCATCGTGGTGATCTTTTCTCACTTGAATGCCTCCCCTCCCAGACTCTGAGATCCTACAAGAAAATGATTCATCTCAAGCCCCCGTGTTCCTGGTAAGTGCTCGTTACATGCTTACTGAACAAATAAATGTCGTGACGAAGCGATGAGAGGAAGAGGATGCCATGGGACCCCCAGCTGCTCCCGAATTGTGAGCCGCATCTCCAGTGTGGTGTTAGGGTTCGATCAGGCTGAGACAGGGCAGGAAGGAGTTGGAGACAAAGGGGCCGATGGCACGGGAATGGCATATTCAGAGAATAGCAAACGGTGGATGCAGCCAAACACAGTGGATGTAAGGGCGAGAGTGGGAGACCACCCTGGTCAGTGGTTTGGGTCTAGACTAAAGACTCATGAGTGTGGGACCAACATGACTTCCTAAATATGCCCGGGACCAAACCCACCCCACACCTTCCATGTCTGGCTAAACATCGGTCTATGCAGACGATACCCTGTTCTGACACTATTTCTTACTGGAATAAACGAGGGCACTTGAGGCGGTCAGGTCATTATAATCAGGCTTCTGCCCATTCCCCTTCCAGGGAACATCCATTTGCTGGCTGTGAACCCCAAAGGATGGAGGTCGCGCTGAATGACAGGGGCTCGGCGGCTGTTTCAGACATTTGCTGTAATTTACACGAAGATGTGGATGTAATTATCCTTATCAGAATCGCTTCCCCTGGCCAATTTGTACATTAAGTAAATTTCCTCTCATCAAATCGCAGCATTTGGGGACTGCGGTTTGTCTCCACCAAGAACCAGAGCTGGAAGTAATAAAGGCCAAGGAAATAAAAGACGCTGGGCTCTCAGCAGGACATGTGGGCGGTGAAGACAGAGGCAGTGTTTCAGGAGGTGCTCTGGGAGCCCACACCTCCAGCTGCTCCTAGACTCTGTGCTTCTCGAATTTAGAGCAGGCGCTTCTCAGCCACTCGCCGCCTCACCATGTGGCAAATCGAGGATGTTGCATTCTGTGTGAGCGCCAGGAGCCGAAAAGAGCCTCTGAGAGAAGGTACTTTCAGTGATGAGGCACATACTTCAGAAACGGCCTTATAGTTTTATTCTGGGAGTGAAACCAAAAATGAGCAGGACACCCCTGTCAGGTGTCCCACCTGTGTGACCCCCTTGGGCTCTCACGACAAGACGGTGAGGAGGGCTGTGAACGCTCTCATAGTGTCCGTTTCTTTCTCTGCTTGGAATCTAACACAATTCTAATTAAATAGCCTGGACTGGAGTCTAGGGACACTGGACTTGTCCTACTGGTGGGGTTTTGGAGTGTTGGGGGTCCGGAGCCGACGGCTAAGAAACAATTCTCGGGATGTCTCTGGTGCAGAAAGGTGATTTGAGGGGCGTCTGGGTGGCTCAGTCGGTTGAGTGTCCGACTTCAGCTCAGGTCACGGTCTCACGGTTCATGGGTTCGGCCCCATGTCTGGCTCTGTGCTGACAGCTCGGAGCCTGGAGCCTGCTTCGGATTCTGCGTCTCCCTCTCTCTGTGCCCCTCCCCTGCTCGCACTCTGTCTGTCTCTCTGTCTCTCTCTCAAAAATAAAAAACATTAAAAAATTTTCAAAAAGGTGACTTTATTAAAGCACAGGGACAGGACCCATGGGCAGGAAGAGCCGCCCAGGGACCATGAGGAGAGACTGGTTATATACTTGGGGGTTGGGGGAGGTAAAGGCCATCCAGGAGACGTTTCCAGTGAGATTTTCATATGCTAAAGAAGATCCACAGGATACTGGAGGCCTCCCTAAGGTTATTTTTCCGTCCAGCAAAGCATTATCATTAAGACCTAGGGAGTTCCTGGAGAAACGTTTTACTCTGCCGGCCTCGAGTGTTTGTCCATGCGCTGCAGGTTAGAAGGAAATTCAGTTCATCTGCCATTTCCTTCTGCCTTTGTTTCCCAGCACTACCACCTGTGGAACCTCCAGCAGTTACCTGGCTCACAGTAAGGGCTAAATGGAGAGTAGCTAAATGAGTAAATTGTGAATAAGATCATTGTTTTGAAACCAGGAAACTTTGACCGATACGGGAACTAAGTTTAAGGATATTCAACACTGCCAGGCCAACAAAACGCGGCTGACACCTAACTGCACAGAACATACCCAGCAAAAGAATGTCTATCGGTCCCTCTTTCCCCTGAGGGAGAAGGAATCCTGACCAAACGAACTTCAAACTAGGATAGAAGGTTTTTCATTTGCTAAGCTAGAAGTCCAGGATAGGAAAAGATAGGATAAAATAGGCAGAGAGGGAAAGGGTAGGGCCTGAGGTTCCCTGGGTGGGGGAAAAAACACCTATTTTGGAACGATGCTGGGAGTGTCTGACCACAGCAAACCCCCTCAGGCGTAAGGTTCCTCCTAAGAATGTTATAGACACCACCTACTCCCCCTCAGGTTTCTCTTAGGAATTTGACAAAAGATAAAAATAAGTAAACCATAAAACCTACGACCCAAGGACCCACTAGTTGACCATAAACCACCCCTCATACAATGGAAACGAGCCAATCAGGAATGGACAACCCAGCACCTAAAGTTATCCAGTCAACGAGGGTAGAATCTGAGAAGGAACATGGGGGGCAAGGGAAGGGAAAGGCGGGGGAAGGGGAGGGCTGACCAGAGCCTTATAAAACAAGAACCCTTGCCTACAGTTGGCGGGCATTCACCTTCGAATGTCCCCTCTCTGTAAAGACAGATTTCCCAGTATCCTTACTATCCAATCTTTAATAAACTTTTGCCTGGTGCTCATTTCGTGTCCACCTCTTCGTTCTTCGAAGGGGCGAGACAATGAACCCCGGGTATTGAGGTAAAAAATCCTGCAACACGACCAGCTTGAGTCTTGGCTTTCTGTGCTTCAGAATCCCAATATGGCAGCCTCCGCCTGGCACCTTCCCAGCCTGGCCGCCCAGTGGGGTAGGGGATGAAGGGGGAGAGAATCTCTCACCCAGTGCATTACTTCTCTGTTGCTATGGAACCAAACTCCCCAAAACTTAGTGGTTTCGCAAGAACAGCCATTTCTCTGCCCACAGTTCTGTGGGTCAGCGAATCGGGCAAGGCTCAGCTGGACAGTCCTTTGGATCCATGTGGTGTCCTCTGGATTCAGTTAGGCATTTGTGGTCACGTGGTGTCAGCCGGAAGCTGGTTGGTCTCAGGTGGCCTCAGGCACATGTCAGAGGCCTCAGCTGGGATGGCTAGAACAGCTGGGATGCCTGAGCCTCTCTCTACAGGGTCTCCCTCTGCATGAGGTATGTCAATCTCAAAGAGGTTCCGGCCTGGATGGCTCACAAAGCGGCAGTGTTCGAAGAGAATGAGAACAGAATCTGCAAGGCTTCTGGAGGCTGAGGCCTGGAACGCAGACGTTTCTTCAATTGCCTAAAGTCATGGCGATGAGGGAGCAGAAGGCAAGCGGAAGCCCTGCAAACATCGCTCCTTCCCCCACCCCACCCGCCCGGTGGGCTAAGTGGGACAGTCCTTGGCCACCCCTGGCTACCTTAAGACTAAAAGAAGAAAACAAAGGGTTAACTGATAGAGATCACAGTCGTGCAGGACAGAGTCTCCATCCGTTTACAAATATCTTAGTTAATTATAAGGAAAAGGCAATCATATCAATAACCGAATCTTCAGAAACCTACAGATTCGGTTTCCTGGAGCCCCAACATCACCCTCCCCTCCACAGTGATGCGGGGAACAGAGGCAAGAAGGAAATGGCAGGTAAAATGAAACTTCCTTCTAACCTGCAGCCCCTTGACAAATACTTGAGGCAAAGAGAGTATATCCTTTCCCCAGGAAACCCTACCGTCCTAATGTTAATGCCTTACTACAGGGAAAACAACCTTGGCTTGACCACAGCAATGCCTCCGGTGTCTCCTGAGTCCTCTTTAGCACATGAAAGTCCTTCTGGGGGCCTCCCTTTGACTTTACCTCCCCAACTCCATAGTATATAACCAGCCACTGTTCACAACCCAGTGTAGCTTTTCTGCCCATGGACCCTGTCCCCGTGCTCTCATAAAATCACCTTTTTGGGGGGCACCTGGGTAGTTCAGTCTGTTAAGCATCCGACTTCGGCTCAGGTCATGATCTCACGGTCTGTGAGTTCGAGCCCCGCATCGGGTTCTGTGCCGACAGCTCGGAGCCTGGAGCCTGCTTCGGATTCTGTGTCTCCCTCTCTCTCTCTGCTCCTCCTCTGCTCACAAGCTGTCTCTCTCTCAAAAATAAATAAAGATTAAAAAAAATTTTAAATAAAAAAAAAATAAAATAAAGTCACCTTTTTTGCACCAAAAGCATCTCAAGAATTCTTTCTTGGCCATCAGCTCTGGGACCCCATCCATGGGACCAGCCCCAATTCAAGGGGAGGGAAAATGGATTCCACCTCTTGATGGGAAGCACAGAAAGTCACATCACAAAGGGACAAATAGGAAGGGAGTGGCTGTTGTGGTGGTCAGCTTTGCAAACAAACCTCTGCCCTCAGTGTCCACGTATCAACCTCACAAAGATACTGCTTCCCTACTCAGGTCACAGGCACATCCCCGTGGCAGTCACGGTGACCCGGGAGGCTGAGTTGTTCATATGCTCACCCCAGAGTGGTGGGCAGGGGAGAGGGCAGGGGTGATGTAATCCGAAGCAGGGAGGGAGTCCCCAGCAAAGCAGAAGAGGCTGGAAAAGTATGTGCAGAAGACAAAACAGGAGCTGGCAAATCCCAAGGTAGCCTCGGTCCATCGTAAGGGGATGATGATCGGCTGTGAGAGCCCGAAAACAAAGCCGGAAGTATCAAAGCCCTCTCGAGCATAAAGATGCTCTGACCCATAGACTCGGCCTGTCCAATCGCTCCTGAGTTTGGAAATGAATGCACGACTCTCAACGCCAGCTGCCAGAAATAACAAATATTTCCATCAGTTAACTCCCGTGCCTCTTTTTTTCTCCCCCCACAATGCCCTGGTGGCCATCTCATTAGAATGATTTCCAAAGAGCTGTTCAAACCAATTGGAGCCCTGATTTTTCTGAATTCTATATTGCACAGCAAAAAAATGGCAAATTATCATGCATGCCTGGTTTATGGAGCACTCTCTGGCAAGAACAGTAGGAATGTGTCACCCCCACTCCAGCTGATTCTCGGGTACCAAGAAGGTGGCATTTTTAAAGCTAAAAACCAGACAGTGATGAATTTGCAAAGCTCTTATCCCTTGAGACATGTTCCTGAAGGCTTGGAGGTGCCTGAGCTCTGCTGAGTCTCCCCTATCCTTGTCTGCACTTGACCTCAAAAGAAACTAAGGCTTGCCCAAGGTCACGAAACTGTCAACCATAACCCATAAAGTGGCTGCTCCCCACTCATTAATTACCATCCGTTTACTCACTGGACTCTTGCCGTGGTCCTCCTATGTGCCCAACAGTGTTTGAAGTGCTGTGGATGGGATGATAAAGAAGAAAATCCCCAGCTATCACGACGTGGACATTCAAGTAGAGGGGATGGAAAATAAGAACGAAACAAATAAATAGGTCACACACAAAAAGCGAATGGTGATAAATGCAGTGCAAAGTATTAAAACATGGTGTCTGGGTTGTGACTTTAGGTTGGGTGGCCAGAGAATGATGATGTAAGAATAGGACCGCACTGTTACCCAGAGATCTCAAACACCCACCTGCAAAATCGGCTGATTGGACAAAATTGTCTCTAGAGTTATCAGCATGCGCGACACATCGTAGGGGCTAAGGACTCGGTGCGGTGGGCAGTTAGCGTTGTACAGGCCGAGATCCGTTAAAACCATTAATGATGGCAGCAATACCTATAACCTAATGAGCTGTGCGGGGTGCCTAAAACGAATTATGTCTCGGGTTCATGATGACTCTGCCAGTGCAGGTGTTGGTCTCAGCCAGTGAGGAAACTGAGGTTCCCTGAGGTTGACAAATTGATCCCAAGAAAGGTGGGAGAGGGCAGGTCACAGCGTGCAGGCCAGGCTGAAGCCCTGTTTGGAGTTCACTGTGCTGCCCTCTTCCTCTCCCCAGACCTGACCCCCATTTCTTCCTCCTCCTTCCTAAGGACTCTGCTCCCCTCACAAGACTCAAGACACCCAAGCCCCTCCTCTCCTCTGTCACCTCCTCCCAGAGGTCGGCAGTGTTTCCTTCCGCATGGAAAAGGCATCTGTCTACCCACAGCCGGCCCGTTCCCTCCCACCCTCAGGAACCAGGTGTTCCCCAGCCTCTGAGCCTAGTGACTCACCAACCAGGGCCCGAGGACCCCCTCTCCCCTCTCCTACCCCACCAGGACACTTTAAGGCAGAAATTCTTTGCCCATTGGAACCATTTGTATTCTGAAGTCTGGCACCTGCCCAAGACATCCTGTGGATGAACAGCGGAGTTTACATTTGAGTGTAAATACTCTGAATCCTAACCTAATGCTCATTTTACTGTGCCGCATCATGTCAAAAATATATAGGGGTTTTCTCAACGAAGGAAATCAGAATCAACCTGAGGCGTGCAACCCCGCGTCTTCTCAGTGTCAAGAGCCTCCCAAGAAAGGCCCCTTGGCCCAGACGCAAATGTTACCCACCTCCAGGGCTGCAGGGGATCCACAGTGTCCGAGACAAGAGGGAACCGATACCTGTCCCCCGAGCCAGGGTCACCTTGCTGCCCCTCCTTTTGTGTGCACGGCGCCCCTGGGGGTGTGCAGGGCAGCTGCGATCCTAACCGAACAAGACAGAGGGGCGATTCCTAAGCTAAAAGACAGTGGTCCTCCGGGCCTCACACCGCGGCTGACCTGGGAAGTATGTTGTAAAAGGAGAGAGAACCAGCCTTTCTCAAGTCTGGGTTCACGGGGCACCTGGGTGGCTGGGTCAGTTAAGCGCCCCACTCTTGATTTCGGCTCAGGTCATGATCTCACGGTTCGTGGGTTCGAGCCCTGCATCGGGCTCTGCACTGACAGCACAGAGGCTGCTTGGGATTCTCTCTCTCGCCCCCTCTGTCTCTGCCCCTCCCCCGCTTGAGATCTCTCTAAATAAATAAATAAATAAATAACTGGATTTATAAATAAAAGCCTTCATCCCATGTGTGGGCAATCTTTATTTGTAGGGGTGAGGCACTGATGGAAGAATTCCAACGCCTCTTTTTGATTTTTTTAAATATTTTTATTTATTTACTTATTTTGAGAGACTCTGTGTGTGTGTGTGTGTGTGTGTGTGTGTGTACCAGGAGGGGAGGGCCAGAGAGAGGGAGAGAGAGACAATCCGAAGCAGGATCCACACTGTCAGCACGGAGCCCGATGCGGGGCTCGAACCCACAAACTGTAAGATCATGACCAGAGCCAAAACCAAGTGTGGGATGCTCAACCGACTGAGCCTCCCAGGCCAGCCCTCCCTTCCCCCCAAGTCTCTCTTTTAGATGTGCAACCACACCTACAATCTCAGAAAGTGGAGGGGTGTGTGAGAAAGTTGCCCGATAACCCAGACGGGACTCTAGAACGTAAGGAATTGCTCGCGGGTTGGTCACGACTGGACCAAAGAATCTCGCGCTGGCAGAAATGTTGCCGGCAAGCTCTGCCTCTTCTCCATCTTTGCAATAACTCAAAACACTGCGATTCGGAGTGCTCAGTATGTGGCCAGCCCTGGGATCAATCCAACACAGCGTCCGCCACCGAAGAGGGCGAAGGCAGGCGAGGAAGACAGCAGGCACACAGCTTTAGCGCGAGCGGAGAGGGCCGGCGTGCGGGGAAGCGGGGACGTGGTGGAATCAAGGGAGGGCACCTAACCTGCCTTAGAGAATCAGGGAAGGCTTCCTGCAGGAGGTGGCCTCTCACGAGAGGGAACCCCAGATAAGGGAAAGAGCCACTACTCAGAGCCCAGCAGCGTGTGACAGCGTGACCCGTGGGAGCATGCGCGTGGCCGGGGTGGCCGGAGCGTGGGGGGACTTGGAAGGGTAGGAAGGGGTGTTAAGATTCTGGCCTCGAAAAGCAGGCAGGACCTTGCGGTCCATTGTGACGAATTAGGACTTGGTGCTGAAGGCAGGCAGTTACCAGAAGGCCTAGACCCCGGGCGCCTGGGGAAGAGGGGTTCCTCCATCTCACGAATTTGGGAAGTCCTCTCTCTCCTCGACTTTCTGGGCGGGTCAGCAAGGGCACTCGTGCATTAACGGGTCGGAGGCGCCCTGCAGTCAGAGTCTGTTTAACTGGGTCTAACCCAGGACCAAATATATTTGGCCAGGAGAAATTGAATTCCTATAAGAGTTGCCCACAGAACATGCTGGAAAATCTGCCAGGGCCTCTGGGGAGGCTCTGGGTACTTTCTGGATCACGAGAAGGGCCGAGTCAGGTGGGGTGTTGGAAACATGCCAGAGACGAGGGACTGTCCCTCCTCAGCCTGCCTCTAGATTCCCCCCGAACGTCACAATTACTGTAACACGTCACCCCTCAGTGTGTCCTTATCTCCTCTATTCCCTCGGTGTCCCTCCTTCCTCGCCACCACAGGTGTTTCCCAAGCTCACTTCAGCTGTCGCCTCCTCCAGAAGACTCCCCAAGACTCCAGGGGAGCTGGATGGCCCCTCCGTCCCCAGGGTGACTCCCAGGGCCACTGGTCCTCCTCCCTCCCCGGGCGCCTTCCTGCTCACCTTCCATTGCGGACTCTCACTCTTCCTACTCCGACTGAGGCCCCATCTTCAGCCTTCGGTCCTTGTCACGTTCAAACGCCGTCCCTGGGCAAGATCTCCTGTCCCCCTGGTTTCAACCGCCCAACCCACAGACGTGTGTCTCCTGCCAGAGCTCCCTTTGCGGCCGCAGACCTGGTTCAAACACCTGCCGGTCGCTCCCCCTGGAGGCCCGCGGGGCGCCGCACGCAGACCAGCCACGCCCAAACCGGAAGTGCCCTCCACCCGCCTTGCGCCTGTTCCTCCTCGGTCCCCTGATCACAACCACAACACGCCTACAGGCTGGAGCCCCAGGGCCGCGTGGACGCTCCTGCCTTATCTGCCCGTGCAGTCAGCACCCGGTCCTGACGACGCTACTCCCTGAACAGGCGCTCCCCACCCCCCCCCCCGCCCCACGGTGCCCTTGACCACTGTTCTGCCATTGCCCACGGGCGCCTCTCGCCAACCGCCGTCCCCACCCCGGCAGGGCCGTCCTCCTCAAGCCCAGATGTGTGGCGTCCTGTCCCCGCACGCGACTCCACGCGGCCTGCAGGGCACGTCACACCGCGGCTGGTGCCTTGCTCACCTCCCGTGTCCTCTGCTCTCTGCTCTCATCCTCTCGCCCCTGCCCCTGCCCCTTTCCTCGGCCTGGAATCCCTTGCCATCCCTTTTCCCCCAGGGAACCCCAGCTAGCCTCATTTCCACATGTATCTTTTTTTTTTTTTTTTTTTAAGTTTATTTAGAGAAAGAGAGAGGCAGAGTTGTTAAAAAAAAAAAAAAAAAAAAAAAAAAAAAAAAAAAAAAGGAAAAAAGAGTTGCTCAGGCCTTGCTGGCCAAGCCCAGCCTCTCAAGAGGAATACCACCCCCCCCCCCACCCCCCCCCCACCCCCCCCCCCCCCCGCTGCCGGCTGACTGGCTCCCCCTGGGGCTGATCCTGGCTGAGCCTCACCAAAAGCCCCAAACTGGTGCTGCGAAGTTTGTGATCAAAAGCCCCTGAAAGACAGGCGTGTCATACGCCAACCACGAAGGACAGACCGGAGCTGGCCCCGGGGTGCAAAGAACCTCATCAAAATGGAAATAGGTTTGCTGAGAAAAGCCTGGCCTGCGGTAAAGGGAGACTGTGCGCAGCTGCTGGAAAACGAATGGGCATGACGGCCAGAAGTCCAGTCCCTGCTCCAGCCAGGATGCGGCGACAGCCCAACATCCACCCGGCCAGTGACGGAGCCACGGGGCCAGGCCACCTCCCCCAGAGGGTGAGCTTTATCCATGTTCCCTCCTGGCCGTGAGCCGACCCAGCTGCTGGTGGCAGGACACGGTGGAATTGACAAGGGAAGAAGAAAGAAACAAGGCCAGGGGGAGACTGGAGCTCACGGAGACCCCTGGGGTCCCCCCTCGCTCACGGGGCAAGGATGCTCTATTAGGATGTCAGTCTAGAGCCTGGAGAGTAACAAGAAGCGTTTGACCAGCCTCTCTGCATAAAACTGTCCTCCCACTGACGGCTGGCCAAGGCTTTGGGTGACCGAGGATTCTAGCCAGGTCTAGCACCAAGCCTAAGGCTGACTTGGGACAGCCTGGCCCCTGCTCTCTCACGTGATCGGTAAGATTCCTGCAGGTCTCACCTGCTTATCTGAGCGTGCAGGGTCTTTGAGCGATCACCCAGTGGACATGCATCCATCACGCACGGGTGCCCTGCACTGGGAATGGGAGGGAGCAAGGGGCAGGGTCTGCTATCGAAGGGCTCAGTCCAGGGTGGGGAGAAAGCTGATAACCAGACAAGCAGGGTCCGTGACAAATGTCAGAACAGACCGATGGATGCTCGAAGGACAGGCAGCTGACCCAGTATTAGCAGGGAAGGTGACGGAGATCAAGGATGGCTTCCTGGAGGAGGAGACACCGCAGCTGAACCTCGAAGGCATGTAGGAATGCCCAAGATAAATAAGGGAGAAAGGGCATTCTAGAAGACAGAGGCACAGGAACACGAAACGTCGTGGTATGTGCCCGGGATGCTCAGCACTTCACTGTGGCGGTAGCCTCAAGGGGAAGAGGAGACTGGCAGGTGACCAGGGTCGGAGGGAGGGGTACAAAGGCCAAGAACGTGGGGCGGGAGGGAGAGGGGCCGGGAGGACCTCATCCGAGCGTGGTCCCTCGTGAACCAGCCGCCCTCGCTTTTCCAGAGTCATGATATCCCTCCTCCCTGTCCACACACCGAAAGGCTGGATGCCACTTAGGTCTTGAGTTATTTTAAGAAACGGGATCGATTTTTCCGTCCCCGGATCCCGGCACTGAAGCCCACGCTGCACGTAAGCATCCGAACAAGCCGGGCAGGTGGATGTCGTTCAGCTAAACACGCGGGTTGGGAGGGAGCTCAGGAGGAAATCGATGATTTTGGTCCCTTCCAGTCTTTAAAAATCTTACAAGCCCATCTAACTTTCTCGGGCCAGTTGGAACATCTCCCAAAAAGCTATTTGGGGTCAAGCACATCCTCTTACGTGGCTCTCACCAGCCTGACAGCCAGACAGCAGAGTGTCCCTCTCCCAGCTTTTATCTTATTTTGAAGTTAATTTACGTATTTATTTTCGAGAGAGAGAGAGAGAGTGTGTGTGCACGAGAGAGAAGGAGAGGGGCAGAGAGAGAGCGGACCCCAAGCAGACTCTGCCTCCGGCTCTCTGTGCAGAGAGCCCGACATGGGGCTCAACCTCATGAACCACGAGATCGTGACCTAAGCATAAGTCAGGAGTCAGATGCTCAACCGACTGAGCCACCCAGGCGCCCCTAACTCTCCCAGATTTTCAGAGAAGTATCCAGAAGGAATGAGGAAGCCCATTTTCCTGGGTCTCCGTGCAGGCAGATTCCCCGACTCTCCCCGCTTCTTCCTCCCCCTCCCCCACACGCATCACCAGAAGGGAAGACAGCCTTCTCCACATTCTTTCTTCTAGAAAACCCAACGCAGCCCAACCCGACGGCGAGGCTGGAAAGAATTTAAAAAGTGCTGGCTGTGTCCAGCCGCTGAGCAGAACACTGTTTATATGTTCTCCCATCAGGAGCGCAGACCTCCAGAGCAGCGGCTGGAGGTGGACAGCCTGGGTTCAAGGGCAGGCGCCAAGCACGCCCTCACTGTGGGCTTTCGGTCCGCCTGCGTTACCTGCTTTGCCTCAGCGTTCCTCATCTGTAAAATGGGGATGATGACACCCACTCCTAGGACTGCGGTAAGAGTGAGGCGGTAAGTTAATGAATCCGGAGCACCCAGAACAGTGCCCAGCACTTAAGAAGCTCACGGTCATTGTTGGCCATCACTCTTACGAGCTCGTCTGTAAGACAGAGTGGGGCTCCCTTATCAGAAGCAGCTGGGGGCCTGTGGCTGGTGGGTGCACTCCACCATCCAGCCCCTCCCTGGGGGGAGGACGACGCTTCCTCAGCCGGGTGAGTGCAGGAGTGATCACGTGACTTCGGCCGGCCAATGAAGGCTCGTGGTTCACCATCTTTCTCTTGCCCTTTTGCCACAGAATCAGCGGTGTCCCCCAGAGAGGCCGCTCCACAGCCCGGGTTCTGGGGTGGGCCTGCAGCCTGAGCAAGAAATAAACCTTTGCTGCTGGGAGCCACTGAGATTGAAGGGTTGGTAATTACTGTAGCATGCCCTAGCCTCGCCCAGCCGATTCGGGGGATGGATGGAGTCAGTGAAGTTAAGATGGGAACACAAAATGACACAGACATTACAACTAGTTTATTTTGTTTGGTTTTTGGTTTTTTTAATGTTTATTTATTTTTGAGGTACAGAGGCAGAGCATGAGCCGGGGAGGGGCAGAGAGAGAGGGAGACACAGAAGCTGAAGCAGGCTCCAGGCTCTGAGCCATCAGCACAGAGCCCGACGCCAGACTCGAACCCACGAACCGTGAGATCATGACCTGAGCCGAGGTCAAACGCTTAACCAAGTGAGCCCCCCAGGCGCCCCACAACTAGTTTATTTTGAAATATAAATGTGCATTCATTCATCTTTAGTAAGGAAGTCAAGACCGTTCAGCGTTATTCTGGTAAGTGGACCTCCATTTTGTCTTTCATAAGCCCCGTCTCTCACTCTCTAAAATAGAATGGTAACTCGTAGAGCAAGCTGCAGGCTTTTTTAGATTTTTACTCATTTTATAAGAGTCTACAGTTGTCTCTCCCACATTGGTTTGACGGGAACTTTTTTAGCAACTCAAACTTACGGAGCCTTCTAAAGGAGTCAGCTTTCTTTCATGGAACCAACTTTCTTTCTTGGGGAGCCTGGGTGGCTCAGTCGGTTAAGTGTCCGACTCTTGACCACAGCTCAGGTCTTGATCTCAGGGTCATGAGTTCAAGCCCCGCGTTGGGCTCCGTGCTGCACATGAAGCCTACTTTAAAAAAAATAAATAGATAAAGGAACCAACTTGCTTTCCACACTTAGGTGTTGTTGGCCTATGTAAAGATTTAATTACGAGAATCCTATAACAAATGCAATAAAGGGATATAAATATACATGTGGTTCTTTGTTGTAACAGCCCTAGGAAGCTAATACATTGACTGAGGGCTCCTCTTTCCCAGCCCAGGGCCAACCAATGGGTGAAGGTGGTCTTCCCAGACTCAAAACTGTGCATGGGTCCTGTCTGTTCATCACACGGGGGTCCCAGACATTACCGTAGGTGAAAAGGAGGCCGGGGGGAAGTAAATTTTCAAGATAAGAGTAATAACTAACATTCACTGGGTGTGAGGCTTCCATAATTCATAAGCAAAAAAAAAAATCACCTATAAAACTGCAAATAACTCTGAGTATGAAAATGACACCCGTGATTACAGCAGATGCGACCTTGAGGTTGAGAAGGCCAAGGACACAAAACCAATTCCTCACTCTGCACAGGGACAAGACAGCATCGGTGGACACTCTCATCCCTGCACGGGAAGACTGGGGGGCACCCGGCCGTCACTGGCCCACAGCGATTCTGAAATTGGGCTGGGCGCACACTGGGGGGGCCCACCCAGGGAAGCAGAATGGAGCCTGGAGGTGCCTTGGTTCTACTCCCTGGGAATAGCTTCCAGACCACTGGTTTTCCGTGGCCGTTCACTCTATAGTTTGGAAAATCCTTCTCTCCCCCACCCCCGTTTCCCTCCTGGAAAAGACATTGGAGAACATTCCATTCCAGGAGGGTGCACGTCTTTCCCAGCCTGATTTCTTCATGCAGAATTTAGGAGGCCCAAGGGTCCATTTTGGTCTCAAAACGTAGAGAGCTTGGAGCTCTTATGGAAGTGGAACTCTCTCCAAAACTGAATATGTGTCTTATTACTTTATTCCGAACGGCAGTAACCACACCACAGTCCTTTGAGACACATGCCTTTCTCTCTCAGCTTAACTCCGAGCACTTAGGCTGTCACGCTTCCAAGGCACAGCCAACCTTTATTCTTTCCTCCTTGCTTCGTTGGCCTGAAGGATTGAGTACGTGCTGACTTCATCGAGTCAATGATTTAACAAAGAACATGGCGGCTGCACCCTTGATTTGGCCCTAGCCATGACTTCTAACTGGCATTCGTATGTAGGACCTTCTCAGGTTGACCTTCTACAGGTTGGAGATGTGAAGCAGCCTTGCCTCTCTCGACCCTCAATGCCCCAGACTTCCAGCACCTTCCATTTCGCTTCACACCTGCTTACAGCTTAGCCCCTTCTTTTCTGGGCTCACCTCTTTCCTGCGGGGGCAGCCAAGACATGCTGCTAACACTGTGTTTCCCAACCCCTTCACCTCCAGTCACTGGCTCCTTCAACACGTCACCTGCCTTCCCAGTTATCCGGACAGCAGTGTCACCAACTGTTTCTCTACAGCATGGCGCACCTCGGCATCTCCCCCACCTCCAGGAATAGCTTCCTGTTGCCCGCCACCCGGACCCAGGGCCGCGGCCACACATTCCACATCGTAGAAGGCAGCTCTGTGCTCCTGATCCGCTCTTGCTATATCCAGAACCCTCTGTGGGACGTATTCTCCCCGCTGACGATGCCTGGTGTCCGAGGGGACTATACTCCGATTTTGTTGTTATTCCTGTGGAAGCAATGCGGGGCAATAGGAAGAAAACTTCTAGCATTATCTCTTTGGCTGTGACATCACTGGGGCATCAATGAGGGCCAGACGCTCATACATCATCTCCGACCTTCCATCACAGAATAGATGTCAGTCTCCCCACCTTCCACAAAGGAGAACATGGACCCAGAACCACCAGGGACCTGTCTCAGAATCACATATGTTGTAAGTGATTAAGCATAAATTAGAACAGAGACTCAGGTTTCCGGGCTCCGGCCCTTTCTGCAATTTCCCAACGTCAACAATTAACTTCCCTCCTTTGATCCTCAAGTTTTCTATCTGTGATCCTGGGTGATTACACTAGAAAATCTCTGGGGCACCTGAGTGGCTCAGTCGGTTGAACATCTGACTCTTGATTTCGGCTCCGGTCATGATCCCAGGGTTGTAGGATCGAGCCCCACATGGGGCTCCACACCGACATCGCGGAGCCTGCTTGGGACTCTTTCTGTCTCCCACTGCCCCTCTCCCTGGCTCGCACGCTGTCTCTCTCTCTCTCTCTAAAAAAAAAATCATCTAAGGCCCCCTTTATCTTGGGGTTCTTTTTCTCCTAAAGGTAAGAATAACAAAGCTCCTTTGCCATTAGTACAAGCCCATTCATTAAGTCTGATCACTGCAGCTAGAACCTTACATGAAATAGACAGATTGAGAGATTGGCAACCCAGGGGAGGAAATAGCCCTCTTTACATAATGATTCCCACTATGATTTGGTTATAAATAACCCACAAAGAAAATGAGGCTTCTCAGCAGCCTCTGATTGTAGTGGGTGTTGGGATGGGTGATCGTGCCCGTGCGAATGCTCTAGGCTGATTGGGAAGGTGCCCCCTCTGCTTCAGCGGGGACAGGTGCTTCTACGTAAATTGAGTATTTGGGTTAATGACCAAAGCCAGCAGATAGAACACAACAAATACAACTAACACAACATCACGGCTACTTCCCAGATGATAAAAGGCAGTGGTATCAAACGGCCATTGTCCCCTGACATACCCTGTGCAGGGGCCCCAGACCCATCCTGGCTGAAATCCCCCGCCGAGGGCCAGAGAGGGGGATAGGGTCCAGCGTAAACCTCATCTCCTTCCTGGGGACTCAGCAGCCTCTACTGACCTGGCCATTCATTCACTCATTCCACACCCTTCTATTCAACCCCTACTCAGTACCAGTCCCCGGGCAGGCACTCGGGGGACAGAGGACGCGAAACTGGAGAACACAGGCTTCCTGTGAGCAGTGAGTGCAGGATATACACGTACATAAAGAGTAACAGTGGGGAAGGTGCCTGGAGGAAGTGCTCGGGCACTGTGGACTGGCGAAGCAGGCAAAACTCCAGGCAATCAAGGATGTTTTCCAGGAGGAAACGATGGCATGGGTGAAGTGGCTTCTGGACAGTTCACTGGACCGGCAGTTGATAACTTGAATCTGCCCCTCAGATGGGTAGAGTCACTAGCCTAGCCGTGAGGGTCTAGGCTCGTAGATGTCTCTGCCGGAGCTCACATCCCTGCAGACCGGGGACCAGACTCTTGCCAGGGTCGGGAGTTTCAGGCCGTCCTTGATGTGCTGTCCCTGCCTTCATGCTTGAGTTCACAGCTGTCATGCAAAGAGCAGAGCGAAGGGACATCCACACTGCGGTGTCATTCCAAGCTCTGCCATTTTCTAGCTGTGGGTCCAAAAAAAAGTGACCTAACTCCCTGAGTCTCAGCGTCCCTAATTTTTTTTTATGTTTATTTATTTTTGAGAGAGAGAGAGAGAGAGAGAGAGAGAGCATGAGCAGGGGAGGGGCAGAGAGAAAGGGAGACACAGAATCCAAAGCGGGCTCCAGGCTCTGAGCTGTCGGCACAAAGCCTGATGTGGGGCTCGAACTCATGAACCGCGAGATCATGACCTGGGCCTAAATCAGACGCTTAACCAACTGAGCCACCGGGGTGCCTCTCGGTGCCCTTATATGCAAAATACCTTATATGCAAAATTACCAGGTATATGGTAATACCTGGTTTACAGAGATCTGAGAATTAAAGTAGCTCTTGCTGGTGCTCAGGAGGGGTTAAGTTCTCTTGGGGGCCTCCTGTGGCCTCCTGTGCCAGCTCTTGCCAGTGTCGTGAGAGTGCCCTTGAGGGCAGGTCACTGACTCACCTCTGAATCCCTGGTGCTCAGCACACTTCCTGGGAGCTGTTAGGCACCCAGGAAATCCTACTGTGGGAGACTGTATTCTTGTGGACTGTATTATCGTCCAGCACCCGTTAGGTCCCCTGCCTGAGTGGGAGGGGTGTGCGTCCCCACCCCACTGATGTTGGGTTTGGCTATGTGAAAGGCTTGGGCTAATGGAGTACGAGTAAACTCAGTGAATGCCACATCCCAACAGAGACATCCAATGTCCTTGGCCTCTTGTGATCCTGTCCTCCAATATGAGATGAACGTGCCTCAGGCAGCTGCGGCCCTTTTTCCCTTTTCCTGGGTCTTCGAGAGCCCAGTGAAGCAGACATGAGCCCAACTCCCAGCCTGGACCGGGCCCATCTGGATCTAGGCAAGCCCTGTAGAGCCCCACAGAGCCAGGCTCACCTCTGAACGTGAGAAGAAACTATATGTTGTCAGCGCTGAGATTTGGGGATTGCTTGTTACATAGCATTATCACAACAAAGCCTGACTAACACATTCTATAAAGTGAACTCAGTACTAACAATGTGCCAGGTATTGTTCTAAGGGCTTTATACAGAGTACCCATCTAATCCTTATAGCATTACTTGGGGTGCTATTACAATTATCCCCACTCAAGAAATTGGGGAATTTAGGCACGAGTTATCCCTAGGGTCACATAGCTAGTAAGTGGGAGCACAGGAATTCTAAACTAGCAATCCAACTCCAGAGTCTGCGTGGCATAACCCCTCCACCATAGTGCCTCCTGTAATAAGCCGATGAATTAATAAATTAATCTATCTATTGGTCAGCCTGGGGCTTTGCCCTGAACCCCATTTCCCAGCTCAGTGACAGGGTCTTGCCTCCTGAAGCCAGAGTTTCTGAATAACCCCACTGGACTGCCAAGAAGAGATTCTATGCCTAGGTTCTCAGATCTCATAATTGGAAACTCCAGTGCCAACTGCACCCAATGTTAGCCCTGAATTTCCAGAATGAGTCCCTAGAACTGCCCCGTTTCCATTGCATCGGGTCCACCTACTACCCAGCCAGAGGCTATATTAGTCAGGGTTCTCCAGCAGAACCAATAGGATGTATACATGTATGCAGAGAGACTTGTTATAAGGAACTGGTTCTTGTAATTATGGAGGCTGAAAAGCCCTCTGGTCTGCAGTCAGCAAGCTAGAGACAGGCATGAGACCCAATTAGCACACAATATTCAATCCGATGGGCAGTATTTAAAAGAACTGAATTAGCAGTGTAATTGACCACCCCGGGAAATGACACAAATTTCTCATTGTTCAGCTAAATGATAAATCCGAATGACCAGTCTTTAATCTGATTCACAATGAATATTGCTGATAGAAATCATCAATAAATAACAAAACCCGCGATCGCACAATTAAATGGTAAATTGCTAAAAAATAACTCCCTCCCCCCCAGACAGAAAACACAGTGGCAGGAGATATGGATAAAATTTGATACGGAGAAAAGAAGCTGGTCAATAAATCACATCTTCACTGTGAAGGTTTCCAAGAAAATAGTCGATTCAATAAAAATAAATTTAGCCAGATTAAAACAAGAAAATGGAAAGTCATGCTGTAAATGGCTTCCTCGCACCAAAGAGAAAAATGATCAATGAATTTAATCTGTTCAGTGCATTTTACTCTAGCAAGCACTTGCTAGGGGAAAATTTGTCGATGTTGATAGACTCACGGCTAAAGTGTTTGTTTCCAGGGGCGCCTGGGTGGCTCAGTCGGTTAAGCGTCTGACTTGGGCTCAGGTCATGATCTCACGGTTCATGGGTTTGAGCCCTGTGTCCAGCTCTGTGCTGACAGCTTGGAGCCTGGAGCCTGGAGCCTGCTTCGGATTCCGTGTCTCCCTCTCCCTCTGCCCCTCCCCCTGCCCATGCTCTGTCTCCCTCTCTGTCTCTCTTTCTCTCTCAAAAATCAATACGCATTAAAAAATTATAAGGAGATAAATAAAATGTTTGTTTCCAAGGGACAAAATGTCTACTCACCTTTGCTCTTTTGCAAATGCTCTTTCTTCTTCCTGCGTTGCTTTTCCCCACCCCTTTCACCTGCTCTCCTGTCACAAGGCTTTCAAAGGCTCCCCTAAGGACTACCTTAGCTACAAGGTATTTCCTGCTGTTCCACCCGGACGGGAACTCACGCTCTTGAATTCCCTCTGTACTTTCCCTCTCTTGTGGCCCAGAGGATGGCCTCTCAACCTGTGTCACACTTATCGGACTTCATCCTCCCTTCTCCCCCCACCACCGCTCCCCCCGCCCCCCGCCGGGGCTCTACCCAGCCCGTATCCAGCCCCCCTGGCAATCCTGGGGCCCAGCTCCCAACCCCAGCACCCAGCAGCTAATGAGCCAATTACAGAGGAATGCCCGGGGGCGGAAGTGATCACTTGCACAGCCACGTGAGTTCATGTCCACGAGCCACCTTTCCTACAGAGGTCTGCCTCTTAGATGGGCAGTAAAGTCACTGATCTTCCATGAAAAGGCCCCTGAACTGTGACAGCGGGTGGGGTAGATGTTGCTGGGCACTCAGGATCCATCTCAGAGGCTGGAACTCTGGCCTCCAATGTGACACACGTTCCACTGAGGAGCCTGGTCACCCCCATTCGTGTTATTCCTCTCCACCCCGTGCCTCTGGGTGAACCAGCCCCTATGCTCGTTAGAACCCCGGCCAGGCTCACTGGAGAAAGGCATGGCTGGTGGGGGGGGGGGGGGGGGGGAGATGGGAATGGTCTGGGAACAACCACAGGTGACAATGTTGGGGTCTGGAGAATGATCTTAATAACCTCAGACAGTTGTCATAGCTGTTCAAGAAAAAGATGGGGATTGATTGATGTCTCTGGATGGGATATCTGGGGGTCCTGCCCTGGCCCCCAGTACTCAGGCCTAAGGGAGCATGAGCCGCGTGGCCACGAGAGTGTTTAGTGGGGGAGAGTACTGCCCAGGTCTGAATCTCAGGTCCACCATATTTGCTGTGTGACCTTGGACAAGTCACTGGACCTCTCCATTCCTCGATTTTGTCATTTGTAAAGTGGTGGTGTTCACTGTACCCACCTCCTGGCTCTTTGTAGACATTAAATGAGTTAATGTTTATAAAATGTTTAGGATGTAGCAAGCATCCAATGAACTGTTATCTGGGGCCTCCCCCCAGGGTGCTCTTTGGCGCCCCGGAGGTCCTCTGCGGGCACAGAGCACGAGCATGCCTGCCCTTGAGCGGGGGACGTGCCTGGGAACCAGGGCCCTGCGCTCCGACCAGACCAACCAGAGCAACGCGTCCCTCACCACACTCTGGATTGTGAACCTTTCCCTGTTGTCTGGCGGATCAGGACCCAAGCTTTCGTCCCTCCTGCTTGTTTGCAAAGGCATTTCCTGAGGGTCCCTCAACTCAGCCATCACAAAAATTCTTCCCGCTCTCAGGGAGAAAACTTGGGCACATGCTGAGTCCCCAAGACCAAGGGAAGCAAAACAAAAGAGGAGCTCTTACAAACTGAAAGTGACTTGAAATAGAAGGGGCGTTGGCGAGGGGCCAGAGGGGTCTCTGAACCCTCCAACAGGAGAACCCGGGACTGCAGAGAACCATTCTCCTCGGGGTTCTAGCCTGGGCTTTGGGTGGTGGTGACCCAAGTTCCCGGCCGCGCCTCCAGCAGGGACAGTGAAGGATCGTCACAGCCTCAGGCTGCATGCGGACTGAAGCTCACGCCCAGAAGCCCCTTGGCACAGTGCCTGGTGCAAATCCAACACTCAGACTGTCTTGGGGGTGGAGGTCCCAGACCCAGACCTCTGGTCCTCATCCCCACACCCACCCGGATGGCCCTATGCACCTTCGCATGCGTCCAGCGCCGAATCCAAAAGCCTCATCGCCCCTCACCGCCCCCGCCACCAGATTCCCTTCCTCCCAGACCCCTGAGGGCTCCACAGGCCATGGCATCGGGTCACGGAAGCAGAGACTGTGATGCTAACCCACCTTTAATTCCGGCACAGAATAGGCGATCCATACGTCTCTGGAGCTTGTAGGGTTTGTTTTGTTAGATTTGCGATTTATTATCATCCCATTCTTACCATGTGGGGTAGGGGCCAGCCAGACAGAGCCGGGCGTGAACAGTGGGACCTCTTAGCTGTGTGACCCGGGGCAAGGAGCAGGACCTCTCTGAACCTCGGCAATCTTCAGCTGTGCAGTGGGAAGGAGCTGACCTACTCACAAGCGCGGTGAGACCACTCTGTACAAATCCTCCCATGGCATCTGGTAAGAAGTAACTTCTGGTAAATGAGGCTTTTTTTTTTTTTTTTTTTACATTCATAACGACCCTGAGATGTAAGCATGATGGTTGTCATTATTTGAGATGAGGAAACCAAACTCAGATGTCAAATCATTTACTTAAAATCCCACACCTGGGACTTGAACCCAACTCTCCCACTTCCCCGTCTGCTGCTCATTCTTTGTTGCCCGAAATGTCCCAGTGATTCTACCAGAGTGAGGGAGGGGGCCGGGGAGGGGACAGGAAGTTGCTGACATTCTTTATTTCCTTGTTGTAGCGGCCTCCCTCCCTGCAGGAGGAGATTTCAGTATTGAAGACCCAGCCCCTTTGAGTTTGTCCTCAACTCATTTTTAAAGTCCTCTTTTCTTCTTTGCCCACAGCTTCCTGCCACTTTGCTCAGAAAAGTCTGCTGTCTTCCATGAAATACCAAAACAAACAGAAAAACAAGCCTTTGAACTGCTGTTTCGCCCCCTCCTGAGAGCTAACTTTGTCAGTTGTAAATTACCATTCTCCACACTTCTTTTGATCAGAATTAATCAGGGTCCAGAAACCCCCTGGGCATCTGTATTTAATCCACAAACAAGTCAACAATGTTCCATCCTAACAGGGGCTATTGTAGGAAAAGAATAAATCTCAACTTATTTGGCGTGGAAAGAACAGTTGGCCGTGAACTTTTTTGCACTCGTGATTTCCTTCCCTTCGGAGAAAGATTTTCCCGGGACGGGGAGTGTCCTCTGTCCCCCACGGAAGGAGCACACAGGCTGCGGAAGGAGCACTGATCCAGGGCTTGGAGACCTGGATTCTAGATCAGGGTCTAGTTCCTATGACCTTGCTGGGCTTCTTAGACAAGTGCCTCAACCTCTCTGGGCCTCAGTTTCCACATGGGCACAAGGAAGGAGGTGGACAAAATGAGTGCTGAAGCCTCCAGCCAGCTTTCAAATTTGCTTAAAGAACATTAAAAATTGCTAAACAAAAGAAATGATAGTGGCCATTTCTGTTCAGAAAACAACGTTCTCCAGGTCTCCCTGGGCCCAGCATTGTTTTAATATCCCACAAATGGGACACATGGGTCCCCAGGCCCCAAACTGGGAAACGTCAAAATGGCATCTCCCCAACAGTGCCCAAGCAAAAGTCTGGTGACTCTGCCCCCACTTGTGAGCGGGGATGCTCCTGGTTCCTTTGAGTCCTTCCCCAAAGTGGCCTAGAGCCCCTGAGGGGGTTCCATATGAGCTCAGGAACATTCTCTTCTTAGCTCTCCCCTGGTCTCAACCATTCCTCTCCTCATCAAGCTTGACATTGTTGCCCTGTTTCTTCCTGTCTTAAGTGTGGCCAAGTTTGATTTACTGTTGGTCTACTCCATCCGTGTCCCAGATCTTGGCCCCTGAACTCCTGGTTTCTGCACTACCCTAAACATGGAGTGTAGGACTCCTGCCTGGACATGGAGAGGCCCGGCCCTGTGGTCTCTGGTCTTGCAGATACAATCACAGAGCTGAGAGTTTTCAAATTCTCACTGTGTGCATGGCCCTCCATTCTGCATGCATCATATCACATAACCCTGCCAGTGAACTACAAGGTAAGTCCCATTATTATTCTCTTTTTAATATGCCACAAAGAAAGAAAAAGAGAAAGAAAGAAAGAAAGAAAGAAAGAAAGAGAAAGAAAGAAAGAAAGAAAGAGAAAGGAAGAAGGAAGAAGAAAGAGAGAAAGAAAAAGAAAGAAAGAAAGAAAGAAAGAGAAAGAAAAAGAGAGAGAAAGAAAGAAGGAGAAAGAAAGAGAAAGGAAGAAAGAAGGAAGAAAGAAAGAAAGAAAGAAAGGGAGAGAGAAAGAAAGAAAGAAAGAAAGAAAGAAAGAAAAACCAACCCTTGGCAGGTAGCTTAATCTCTCTACTTCTAGCTCTCACGAACTAACAGGTTAGTGAGTCAGAATTTGAATGGGGCTGATGATTTTAAAATATGTCCACAAGGCATCAGAATAAACCCCTGGGACTTAATGGATGTACATAGCGAGGTATAGAAATATATATGTAGATACTTCTGGATATGTGCATATACACATATGAATATATGTGTGCGTATATCTACCCAGATCTATTTCCCAGCTCTGTCCTTTGAGGGGACCTAGAAACAAACGACCTGAGTAGCAATAACACCCTAGTGCCCAGATCTTGATTTCTAAATACCATTCTCTGCTAAAAGGAACCAAAACTCCTCGAAGAAACGGCTGATTCCAGAGCTCACACGGGAAATACACAAGATGAGTCTGGAGTGTCTTGGGCCAAAAAAAAAAAAAAAAAAAAGCAAAGTGCCCAAAGAATAATGACAGCATATCAAAAGGACACAGACGCCAATTCGAAAGTGCTCCCACTTGGCCAAATCTGAGACAATGTCAACCTCACAATAAATGTGAAGAGGAAAGGATTATAACCCATTATAAAAACTGGGAACTCAAGAGTCTACACAGGTATAAATAAAAAAAATAATAATAAATGCCCTCCCTTACAGTAAAAAACCAGCAATAAAACGATGATGGAATTTTTTAAGTTTCTTTATTTATTTTTGAGAGAGAGCGTGAGCAGGGGAGGGGCGCAGAGAGAGAGAGAGAGAATATCCCGAGCAGGCTCTGTGCCCTCTGCACAGAGCCCGATGTGGGGCTCAGACTCATGAAACCGTGAGATCATGACCTGAGCGGAAACCGAGAGTCGGATGCTGCACTGACTAAGCCACCCAGGCGCCCCAGTGATGGAATTTTTTTTAAACATGCCGTCTGGCCAGCACAATAATAATTGATTCGGGGAAGGGTGATTAGTAGATGGCAAAACCAAGGGGTGAAAGTTTGAGGAAGAATCCTGGGGTGTTTTTGGAACCTCAAAGTATCTCTCCGGAGGACGCCTATCAAGTATCTTCATTACAAGTACCAAGTAACCTTAGTAACTTTGTAGGGGGCTCTGCCAGAGCGCCGCGATCAAGACTGACATCGCCAGTAACGGGCATCGACAGCGTGTGCCCCCGACGCGACGCTCTGAGAGGGTCACAGCCTTGCCTCTGTGGCGTCCCTGCCCAGAGCGCACGTCAGAATCTACGCAGCAGGAACGCGGCCTCCTGGAGGCCCTTTGCTAGTTACAAAAGAGCGTCCGGGGGTGCCGTACTTCCTCCCACTTCTGTGGGGACGTGCAGGCCTTTGATCAGCCCCCAACGCGAGGACCAGCACCCCGCAATGGGCAACACCACCGGGACTTGCTGCTGCGTAAGCACCTACCTACTTAGCGGAAGCGCCGAAGACCGGTCTGCGCGTGCGAGCTCGCGCTTGCGCGCCTCCGAGGCGGAAACAGACACATACTGATCACCGACTCCACCCCAGACGCTATTCTAGGCCAAGAGGACGGCGCGGCCAAGACAGAACGGATCTCAGCTCTTGTGGCCTTCGCTTCTAGGGTGATGTAGCTCTCCACGAGCTGGGAACCTCCAAGTCCACTCAGAATGTATCGAGCCGTGGAGTTCTTTGAACAAGGAGAAAGAAGAGGAAAAAGAAGGAAACAAACAACTTCGGTATCATGCACTCTCATTTCATCCCGACCCAAACCCCCGGGGCTAATGTACCCATTCCTCAGATAAAGAAACTGACGCTACAAGAGGGGCCCGAATGCAGACAACTAATAAATGTAGGAACTACAGTCTGAACTCGGTTCTGCGGAGCCTCAAGCCTGGGCAGTGTAACTCTGTGGGTCTGGTGCAGGCACCTGGAGTCCGCCAGCCCGGGTCAGGGCCTCTCAGGGCCGGATAATTGTTTGTGGCGGAGGCTGTGCGTGCACCGTAAGCTGTTGAGCCGTGACCTCTACCCGCGAGAAGGCAGGAGCACCCCACAGGCAGGTATGACACCCAAAAGTGTCTCCCGACATGGCCAAGTGTCCCCTGGGAAACAAAGTCACCCCGGCCGAGAACCACTGGCCCAGGTTTAAATACTGACCCCGCAACTTAGTGGTCGCGTGACCTTGGATGAGCAACGTCACCTGTCTCTGCCTCAGTGTCCTCACCGGGAAGATGGACGGAAAACAGCACGTGAGGTTAGCGTGAGGACCAAACAGATTCAGGAAAGCGCTTGGCCGTCCACGTAAGGGCTCAGGACGCGGCTCTTTCTCCCGCTGCCCTCTGCCACCTCCCCTCCCCAAACGCGAAGCAGTGTTCAGAGCAGGTGCGCGGTGGAGGCTGGCTTACGGGTGGATATAGGACAGTGTCCGGTAACCAGCTAGTAGCAAATGGGCGAGGAGTCGTCTGATCCCGGCGTTAGTGCCTCTGCAGACTGGGGACGCCCTGACAGCCCTTCTCACCACCGCAGCGAATACGAAAGCCTCCGTGGCCAGACTGCCTAAGGTCAAGTGCAGCTCAGCCAGTCAGGGGCTGTGTGACCCTGGGCTCGTTATTTAGCTTCCTGATGCCTTCCTTTCCTTGCCTGTAAAATGGGGGTGATGAAGGTCCTGCCCCGCCGGGGGGTGAGCGTGAATTAGCACGTGCGTGGTGCCCAGCGCAGGACGCACCCCCGTAGCGCCTGCTGTCGTCGCCTATTCCTGTTCTCGGCGGGAACCACCCACAGGGCTCCAGCCGCACTGACCTCCTTGCTCTCCTCCCGGCTGCCGTGCGTGGCCCCGTTTCCAGACGTCCCTCTGCCAGGAGCACCCTTCGGCCTAGACCTTAGCCTCGCCCCGACCCTTCTTCTTCGTCTGGGCCTCTCTGCATTGGGCCTCTCCTTTTTTTTTTTTTTTTTTTTTTTTAGAGAGGGCGAGGGCGAGCCGGGGAGGGGAGCAGAGGGAGAGAGGATCCCAACCAGGCTCCATGCGGAGCCCAACGCGGGGGGGAGTCCGATGCGGGGCTCAGTTCCACTGTGTCCCTCCTACTGAAACACAAGTTCAAGACACCAGAGCGTTTGATCGGTGACTGGATTCCCAGGACAGTGCCCAGCACATAGTAGGTGGAAATAATCACAAGAAATGATTCGAGACACTTTGCAGAAGGGACTTTCAAAGTCCCCACATAACCCATTTTTCCTAACACACAAATGGTTTGAACTGGGACATAGAATGTTTGCCCCATGCGCGCACACACACACACACACACACACACACACACACACAAACTTGCTTGCAACAACGGTTCCTTTCAAATAGATTAGCTACCCTTTAGAGACTTCCAGACCAATAAGGGTCTCTCAAACTGCGTTCCCCGCCACTGTGGTCTCCAGAGAGAAGGGAATAAGGAATTGAGCCAAACGAGGACTCACAAGGTCAAAGACATCGGGAAGCAGGGCCGAATTCTCTCCTGCTTGGGGATCCACGCTGCACAGAAAAGCCCTAAGAAGCCTTGTAGAGGAAACAGGTACTGTAGCCGGGTTTTCTGAGCTTACTTCACCCGAGACCCCGTCCATGACATCTGCATCCTGGAAAACAATTTGGGAAACAGTGTGCTAGCATAGGGGTTTCAACTTACAGAAAGTACGGCCCAGAGAGGTTACTTGCCTCACCCAAGGTCACACAGCCACCTTCCGAATCTGAGAGCAGGGCACTTCCCGTGGCCCCCAGTGTTTCCCTAATGGTGCACGTAGCCTTCAGTTCACACGAGGTCAAAAATTGAACACAGACTGCAGATTCTGAATCCAGTTTGACTCAATCATACATGCAAATTAAGGTACCAAAGTGGACTTGGTTTCAATCTCACCGTTCCAGAAGTGTTCATTCAACAAATATTTATGAAGCATCATGTGCCAAGCACTGCACCTCGTGCAGCAAACAAGACGTGGTTGGGTTCAGCAGACCGGCAATAAAATTATCCCTAAAGAGACCAAAATGGATTGAACTGTCCTTGATAAGCCTGCTTCAAGGTAGGGACTTGTAAGAAATTACACATTCAGATTTCATTTGCTTCCGTGAACAATGCTCGCCTTTCGATCTATCAGTACGAACAGGCTCTCAACTGGAATGCTTCTGGAATAAAACGCTCCCCTTTTCTGTGCAGGCTGCAGAGAGGAACAAAAAGACTGGGATGCGTTGGGCTCTTTTTTGTTGTGGAATACTTCAGCCAATAGATTTTCCCATTTCAAGTTCATTCAGATATCATCCCTGGCTCCTACATTTTCGTGGAAACGCGTGCCCTCATTTCCCATCGTCTACAAGTGAAAATGTCTATTTAAAACAGAGGTTTGTTTTTTAAAGCATGTCCGCTCACACATTTCAAAGCCTTCCAGAAATGTTGATCAAGAGCCATGTAACTCTAAAACCCTGTAGGTTTGAGATTGAGAAAGATAAAGCTATTATTCTGCGTGATCTTTTCAATGAACTGATATGCCAACATCTGCCTAGGAACCGGGAGAATTATTTCACGTTATTTTTAAAAAGAAGATTCCAAATGAGAAAACACTATTAGAATTTCAGGCTGAAGAAGTCCCTATCTGATGCCGTGGTACTGAAGCCAGCTTTCAGCACAGACGTGAAAAGTGTGTATCTAAAAAAAGAAAGAAAGAAAGAAAGAAAGAAGAAAGAAAGAAAAACCTGAGGAATTGGAAGCTCTTCAATTGGAAGCAATTGGAATTGCTCCTGTGTGTACCTTTAAGGCCAACCTGTCTGCTAAGAAAATAAATGTGTGCTTCCAGACCAAGCCCAAACCTTCCCTGCTTGTAAAGATGCTCTCGTGGCTTCTCCAGGAGCGATCCTAAACTCCAGTTTAGGCAAAGCAAAGATAATCACCCCACAGTCCACATAATTTGTGTTTATTAGACACCAGAACAAATCGGAAAGAGTTCCCCAGCTGTGGTAAAGACACACACAGAGGGCAGAAACTGCATAAACACAGGGCTACAGGAAGCAAGATACAGGAATGTCACCCGCACCCCCATCAGCACTGCACACACATAGAACCTGTTGTCTAAAAACCCACCAGACAAAAACAAGTCACTGAACAGTTCATTTGTGTAAAAGGGAGGGCGAGTATATTTTTTAAAGATCAACTGCGACTTTTTTGTTTGTTTGTTTTTTAAAGAACCAAACACCACCTTCTCTTCTCTAACTGGACCCCCCCCCCCCCCCGGTCCGTTTCTGCTAGGCTGCAGTATATATTCCAAACCTTCTGCCAATTCTTACACCAACAAATCAGTCTGGTGACGTTTCTAAGCACATGGGCTCCTACACAGACACAGAAAATGTGATGAACTGAGCAGCACTGGACGTGTGTGTATGTATTCTTCATGCTTGTTAATGTCTGTGCAATTATATAGATCCAGAAGGGGCCTTTCTCGGGCACTCTACTGGAATCCGTTCGGGGTGAAGGGCGTTATTTTGCCTAAAGAAACCTCTCCCTCGCAGTCCAGCTCCCACACAGACTCAGCAGCAGGGTCACCATCCGGGGACGTCTGAGAGATCTGGGACATTCGATCGAAAGGGCTCTCCTCCTCCTTGTCCCCCTCCCCGTCCCCCGGGGACACGGCATTGGGGATCATATGGATGTAGGCAGCTGCGATCTCCTTGTGGAAGACGGTGTCCTGATTGTAGGAGATGAGTTCGTTGCTGATGTTCACCGTCTCCACCTGGGTGCGGGAGCACAGGTGACCGCACCCCAGCAGCTGCGCAAACACCTGCCGGAAGTCAGCGTTGAAGGCGTAGATGACCGGGTTGAGGGAGGAGTTGGCCCAGCCGAACCAGACGAAGACGTCGAAGGTGGTCTCGCTGACGCAGGGGAAGCCGGCCCCAGGACCCTCGCGGCGGCCGCTGCAGAAGGGGACCGTGCAGTTAAGGATGAAGAAGGGCAGCCAGCAGCACACGAAGACCCCCATGATCACCGACAGCGTCTTGAGGACTTTGGTCTCCTTCTTGATGGATGCCCGCAGGCTGGGGTCGGGCGCACAGGCTGCGCGGCCGCGGCAGCTCTGCGCGCGCTCGGCGGCCCTCTCCAGCGAGGAGATCCTGCGGATCTGCACCTGGGCGATGCGGTAGATGCGCGTGTAGGTCACGATCATGATGGCCACGGGGATGTAGAAGCTGATGAGCGAAGAGGAGATGGCGTAAGTTCGGTTCAGGCTGGAGTCGCAGTTTTCCGCCCTCGCCTCTGGCTCCCCTGCCTCCTCCCAGGGCGTCCCGTTGGCCGGGCCGGATGGCGGTGGCGCCTCGCCCCAGGAGCCTGCCTTGTCCCTGTGCCAGTGGAGTTGAACTGGGATGAAGGAGATTAGGATGGACAAGGCCCAGGCCAGGCCGACCATGATCAAAGCCACGCGCTGGGTCATCTTGCGCTCATAGCGGAAGGGCCTGGAGATGGCCCAGTAGCGGTCCACGCTGATGACGCACAGGTTCAGGATGGACGCGGTGGAGCACATGATGTCAAAGGCCACCCAGATGTCGCAGAAGGCCCCAAAGGGCCAGTAACCGGCCACCTCGGCGACCGCCTTCCAGGGCATGACCAGCAGCGCCACGAAGAGGTCGGACACAGCCAGGGACACGATGAAGACGTTGGTCATCTTGGCGCGCAGGTGGCGGCTGCGCACGATGGCCGCGCACACCAGCACGTTGCCCAGCAGGGTCCAGACGATGAGCAGGGTCAGGAGGCCGGCGGTGACCACCTGCGCTGCCCCCAGGGGCGCCGCCCCCTCCGAGCCCCCCACGGAGCCCCGCTGCGCCAGCTGCTGCTGCCTGAAGCGCGCCCGGGACGCGGTGCGGTTGCTCCCCGGCGGCAGCATGTCGGGCTCGGCGGCGGGGGCGGGCTGCGCGCGGTCCCAACTTCAGCCTTGCGTCCCCCGGGTGACCCCATCGGGCACCCGGGGGCTGAGGAATCCCCGAGCCCCGGGGCGGGGGACGCTCACCGTGCGCTGCGCCGGCGCCCGAAGTGCGCGGGGACCCCTCTCGCTTCCTCCAGCGCCTCCGGGTCGGCGGCCGCGTCGCGCCCCTCCGGCGCGGGCGCCGGGGGCGGGTGGCGGCCGGTGCGCGCCGGGCGGCGGCGGCGGCCGCGGCCGTGTCTGGTTCGCCGCCGGAGGAGCGAAGAGCCGGCCGGCACCGAGGGGCGGGGGCCGCAAGCGGCCGGCGGCGGCTGGCACGGCCGCGCTGCCTCCGTCCCTCGCTGCACCCCGGGCCCGCGCCCCCGCGCCTCCGCGCTCCCCGGGCTCCCGCGCCGCCGCCCCACCTGTGCCGCGGCGCGCTCACTCTCCGCGCTCCGCCGCCCGAGCCTGGGGGGCGAACCCGCAGGTGCCAGAGGCGCTCCAGGGCCCGGCCGTCGCCGGGGAGAACGCGCCCCGGGAAGACCAAGAGCCCCCCCCCCCCCCCCCCCCCGGCCCAGCCCTGGTGTCCTGGCCTCATCCGCGTTTGGGGAACGGGGGAGGTGGGGTGAGGGTGGGGGCAATCGCTGACTTCCAGACTGGGAGAGTTTGGAAGGTAGACAGCAGCCTGGGATTTCACAGACCTGAGACGCCTTCGGGACTTCATTTCTGGCTGTGTGACTTTGAGCCTTCGACTCAGCTTCGCGGGGCCTTGGTTGCCTCATCCACAAAATGGGCTCGTGATTCTTGCTCCTGCGGGGGGGGGGGGGGGGGTGTAAGGTTCAGTGAAACCAGCCATCTAGGAAAAGCGGGCGGGAGGACTGTCTCCGAGGACCCGGGGTTCTCCTGAACCCCCCACCCCCACCCCGCAACGTGGATTCTGAAATTGGGACTTCACCTGACCTCTTGGGAGAGGCTTCCCCTCCCCCCTCCCCCATCACCCCCAATCTTTAAGCGATTCTTCCTTGGGGAAGAATTTTGGATGAACCCAGAAGACAGGGAGGAGGAGGGGAGACTCCAGGCAGCTGGGAGCCTCCTCCCTGCTGGCCGCTTTAAGTCTTTCTCTTGTACAACCTTGAGAAAAATGGACTAATAGCTCGGGCTTCAATCGTTGGCCCCCAATCCAAAGTTTTGAAAAGAATGGCAGGAAACACCGCAGACGAGAACAGCGCTCCTGGCTCTTAACCCCTCTCCCCTCCAGCAGACAAGTTCCGTGGCCGAAGGGCCAAGTCTCGGCCTGTGCTAAACTCAGCTGAAAGCGGCAGGGAGAGACTGTGACGAGGCGGCCGCGGGCGGCACAGTGTCCATCTGAGACCCCCTGGCCCGCTGACCCTGCCCTGAGGTCCAGAAGCAGGGTCTGGAGTCTCTGTCGTCCCCTCCTTAATCTCCCTCTGCGCTCAGCCCCACCTGCCACGTTCCCCCGGCGGCCACCTGCGTGCCGGACGCAACACCTGCGAGCGTCCCAGCTTCTCACACTCAGCCCCACGCAGCCTCTTGTCCCTCACATGTCTCCCCTCGGTGCTTTCTGCTGCTGGAGGTGGCAAGACCATCTGTCCGTCCCCTCGGAGCTGGTCCGCTCCTCTCTCCACTGATGCCCCGTCCAGGACCGCGTCTTCCCCACCCGTTCGACGGCGACACGAGGCTAGGCTCCAGGCCCTGCCCTGATCCTCTGGCCGCCCTCCTCTCAATGGCAGGCAGAGTGACCTTTCTCAGACGGAGCTACAACCCGGTCACCCCCCCAGGGGGAAAACCCTCAGTAGCCCCCTGCGATCCCCGATCCTTGGACGGTCCCGTAAGGTCCGCGAAGTCTTTTAATCGTCTTGCCCTTTGCTCCTGAATCTTCTCCGGCCGCACCTCCTCCACCGACAGCCCGGATTCGAGCCTCCACCACGACAACACAGAAGCAAGCAAACAAAAAAGGCACGAGCTGCGACTCCCCTCGCGGGTCTCAGGGTCGTGCCTCACCCTGGAACGGCCTCCCTCCTTGTCGTCCTGGAGAACACCAGCTTACGACGTCAGAAGAGAGCGTGGCCTTCGGCGACCGGTATGAATTTGAATTCCTTGTACAGTGAAACCTTGGTGTGCGAGCATCATTCGTTCCAGAAACATGCTTGTCATCCAGAGCACTTGCACATCAAAGCGAATTTCAGGAACCATTGGCTCACGATCGTGTGACGTTCGGCCTCGCGTTCGGAGCGCTCGATCCCGTCCTCTCACATCCCACCCCACCCGTGCGCAGCCCCCCTGGGGGAAGCCTGGCCGGCTTCAGGGAGGAGGAAGGGCCCCGTGTCCAGCAGAGCCCGTGTTAGCTCGTACTGCACCAGTTCGAGGCTGTAGCGTTACTCTCCCTTTACGTGCCTGTCTGCTCCTCTGGACCCTGAACTTCTGAGCTCAAGGAAGCGTGTCTTCTTCACGTCTGACCTCCCCAGACCGGCACAGTGGGTGCGTGCTTGGCCGGTCTTTAGTGGTGGAAGAGTGGCAAAAGGGAGGCTCCGTGCCCAACGCTGGGACAGCAGTGGACAGACAGGTCCCCAGCAGGGGCGCGCACACGCTCGCCACACGAGTTCGCATTGGTCTCCGGATAGTTCTGCGTCCCGGAAGTCCGTCTGCCCATTCGTTCATTCAACAAGGCTCGGCTGAGGACCTCAGCGTGCAGAGGGGAAAGGGGGGGTATGCGAGCCACAGCCAGGCGTGAAGACGCCGAGCGCCTCTGGACTGAGCGGGTGGCTGTGCTCCGCCAGACCCCTGGGTCAGCTTATGATGCGGCAGTTATGTCACTGGAGGAGGGGGGAGGGGAAGGGAGGGAGAGAGAGACAAAGAGGGAGGGGAGAAGGAGAGAAGGATGGAGGAGGAGAGGAAGAGAAAAAAGAGACAGGGCGTCCTCTCTTCTGTGTGGTGAGCTGGAGGGTGAATGGCATCCACCGGCGTGCCGGGTGGAAGGACATTCCCAACAGAAGGAACAGCAAGTGCGAAGGCTCAGAGGCACGGAGCCTCATGTGCAAAAGGGGAGATTTTCCAGAACTCTAAGGCTAGGCTTTCCCTCCATTATCCAAAAAGCCGTGTCTCTCATTTTGGGAAACAAGAATTTTCTATCAGTAAGACGCTCGTCTGCGTGCAAAGTGACAGCACCCAGCCTGGTTGGCTATAGCGTGTCTCTCCTGTCTTCGCCAGGGGGGCTCCGGGGGTCATTTGTCTACTAGGGACGATGGTTTCTGGTGAGCAGTGACTGTCCTCTCTCACCCCGGCTCTTTCCCACATTTCCCAAAAGGCTCTCGGCCCGGGAAGCCAACCTCTCAGCATGGACTGTAACCAAGTCGGCGGCCGATAAGCTCCCTGTCTTGTGCCACCCCAGCCAGAGCCCGGCCCCAGAGGAGGGCAGCGAGGCAGGGATCCTCCCCAAAGGTGGCTCCTGCAAAACTGCTAAGACGATTGGCTGAGAACATTGTAGCACAAAGGGGGTTTTCCTCACGCAGTTGGCAAACATTCTTCCGTTTGAACTCACTGATCCTCTTTCCCCTGAAGACATTGCCAATTGGATTTGCTTCACTGAGACAAATGACAAAACCAATAGGCTGGCAGCCAGGATTTTGCTGCTGCTGCCACAGCCGGTGTCAAAAGACTCAAGTCTCTTTTACCCCAAGAAAGGTTTGGTCCTTGGCTACGGGACGCACCTGAGCTCCCCCGACGCCGGCCGCGTCAGGGTCCTGAGCTTGGCTCCGCGAGGCCCGGGCAGAAAGGTAGCGATGAGTCATCTGCATCCATCCCGTGGCTGGAAAAGTGGCCTCGAGCACATGACTGTTGATGGTGACCTGGAGACCTCCTCTTCAAACCCAAGGGGCAGTCCCCAGGTCTCTGCCCCCTCCCAGCTGAGACACACAGGAAAAATGGAGATGAAGGGCTATCAACAGGACACGGCCACCAACATGAAGGGGCTCTCACCTGCCAAATCTGGGACAATGTGAGCATCAGAATTAATAATGTTAACGATGGATGGGGCGCCTGGGTGGCTCAGTCAGTTAAGCGGCCGACTTCGGCTCAGGTCATGATCTCGCGGTCCGTGAGTTCAAGCCCCGCGTCGGGCTCCGTGCTGACAGCTCGGAGCCTGGAGCCTGCTTCGGATTCTGTGTCTCCCTCTCTCTCTGCCCCTCCCCCATTCATGCTCTGTCTCTGTCTCAAAAATAAATAGACATTTAAAAAAAATTTGTTTAAATAATGATGATGGATTATAATCTATTTGTTAAAGTGAGAATCTATACTGATAAAAAGATAAAAGGAAGGAAGAGAGAGAGGGAGGGAGAGAGGCAGGAATCTTCCTTACAGGAGAATGCCAATTAATAAATGTCAAAGGAATAACAGAGTTAGAAAATCTCATTTTGCCACCATAATAGTAATAATTGATTTAGACAAGAGTTGTCACCAAGTAGGGGCGCCTGGATGGCTCAGTCGGTTGAGTGTCCAACTCTTGATCTTGGCTCAGGTCATGATCTCATGGTTCATGGGTTCCATGCTGGCAGTGAGGAGCCTGCTTGGGATTCTCTCTCTACTCTCTCTCTCTCTCTCTCCCTGCCCCCCCCCCCCGCTCTCAAAATAAATGAACACTTTAAAAAAAAAAGAGTCACCACCAAGTAAAAGTTTGGAGAAGAATAGGATATTCGCACGGTCTCCATTCATTTATTGATTACAAAAAGAAAAATATGGTAACTTTATCATTGAGAAATCTGGCAGGTCTGGCCTTACAAGTGAACAGAGTTAACACGACCAGGGATGGGACAGATGGATGCCAGGTGCCCCGTGGTTGGATGCACCGAAGACACAGCATCCGTACCTAGTATCCCTGTCCCCTGAGGAAACATCAGACGGACCCAGAAGAGGCGGCCTCAGCAATTGACCTGAACTCTTCAAAGTACTGATGCCCCAACAGAGACAGAAAGGACAAGAAACTGTTCCAGGTTGAAGGAGACCAGAAACGTGCCAGCTGGATAAGGAGAGAGATCCTTTGGAGAACGCGATGGGGACAGTTGGCAAAATATGCGTGTGGGTTGTATATTAGACAATTATTGGCAGTTAAACCATTGACAATGGACAATTGTTGACAATTAGACAGTTGTATGGCATCCATCTTCAGCCTCCTGAATTCACTCACTAGACTCTCCTTGTCCTTAGAGACCACACACAAACGGTTTCAAGTATCAGGCCAAGGGGAGCAGAGTGCCCAGGCTTGGCTGAAAGAAACGAAGGCTCATCACCAAAGACGGGGCACTTTGCCTCCCCACCAAAAATCAGGGCTTTCTTAGCAAGCAAAGGATCGTCGCTGGGAAGGCAATTAACACGCGTGCCCTTGTTCATATTTCCGAAGCTCTTGCTGAGGTCAACACTGCAGGGAGGAGGACTGGGTCCCCATCCCCGGGGGCTCAGCCTGTGTGTTCTTGGGTGGTCCCAGTTACTCCTCTGCATGGCTCTCCATCCAGAGCATGGAAACCTCTTCAGAGCTCAGTTAGGAAGAGATGCTGGAAAACGTGAGTTGATTGGGGCTTTTCCAAATGGAAAAGCATACATAACTTCCTAACCTGCCCTGGTAAATATCAAATAAATACATGTGTTTTGTGTTTTTTGCTTGAATTTTCTGCCATATTAAAACTACCTCCCAGTTCCCATTTTTGCCTCAAAAGATCTTCAAACATCTGTCCATTTGTTTGTTCATTCAACAGGGATGAGGAAGGGGCGCCTGGGTGGCTCAGTCGGTTGAGCGTCCGACTTCGGCTCGGGTCAGGATCTCGCGGTTTGTGAGTTTGAGCCCCACGTCCGGCTCTGTTCTGACAGCTTGGAGCTCGGAGCCTGGAGCCTGCTTCGGATTCTGCGTCTCCCTCTCTCTCTGCCCCTCCCCCACTTGTGCTCTGTCTCTGTCTCTGTCTCTCAAAAATAAATAAATGTAAATTAAAAAAAAAACAGGGATGAGGAAGATCTTTGTCTGCTGGCAGAGGGGATACAGTTGGGGAATGAAACAGACGTCGCATTGTCCCTTCTTTTTGACGCTTACAGTCACGTGGTTTTAAAAAGAGAGAGAGAGGCTTATAGTAAGCGGTCAAACGATCCAACGTGCAATTGTGTGGTTAACGGCCACAACGAAAGCAAGCTAGATGGTGTCGTGAACGTTCGTAACAGGGACCTCAGACCTGGTCTAGGGGTGGGGGAAGACTTCCCCGAGAAGCTGGTGTTCGGATGGAGATCTGAATGATGAGCTGAATTAATGAAGTGAAAGGAAGAGGGAGCAGCCAGTGCTAAGGCCCCGAGGCAGGAGGGAACACAGCAAGTCCAAGGAACTAAAGAAGCTGGCCCGCGTGGTGTCAGCACAGAGGCAAAAGCAAAGCGTGAGCAAAGGCTGGAGAGGCGGGCGGCAAAGACCACACAGGACCCCGGGGCCCAAGGGGAGGATTTGGGTTTTCATCTCAAGCGGCGAGAGGCCATTGGGGGTGTTGTCCAGGGAGGGGTATGAGCACATTTGCCCCTCTCAAGCGCGGCTCTGGCCGCAGTGAGAACGGCAGACTTGTAGGGGCCATGGAGGCCTTGGGGAAATGAGGAGGCCACGTCGGGAGGCCCGGAGGAGATGATGGGGCACCGGAGTGGGGAGGGGCTGGAAGCGGGCAGAAGTGGGTGGAGCCACGAGTTTGGGGAGTGGATGCGACAGGTGTGGCTGCTGCTTGGAGATGAGACCTAAGGGCCGTGCAAAGACAGCCCTGTACTTGGGGTTTGTCAAACAGAGGCTGGTACCGTCCATGGGGGGTGGGGGGTGGGGGGTAGCCAAGGAGAGGGAGGACTAGCTCGAGGACTGAGACTGTCTGGGGCCAGACACCCTCGGGACACGGTGCCTCTGAGACAGGTAAGCAGGCTGCTGGAAACAACCAGCAGGGAACGAAGATACAGACCTGGGCGTCGGCAGCACCTCGACGGTAAGCAAGCCGGGGGGCCGTGAGCTAGACCGCCACGGAGAGCAGAGAGGGCAGCCAAGAGGATGCAGGGCGGCCCCCTGGAGCGGCAACACCACCTGCCCAAGAAGAGGGTGAGGGGCCTGCCTGCAGACCCGGAGGGGTGGCCAGGGACCTGGGATGAGCCCCAGGGGAGCCGCCATCAAAGCCAGGACCCTGTTCACGCGGCTCCCCCCTCCCCGGCCCTCTCCCCTCCTTCTGCAGACGGGGAAGCCGACCCTCCCTCGGAGGGGCATGACCGGTGCCCCCCGCTCACTCAGTTTTTGCCGGGTACACCGCGACTCCCCCGTTCTCGTGTGCTCGGTCTTCTCGTGCGTGCGCGAGGCACAAAAAACAGGGTAAAGGCCCCGTGTGAGTTTCCTGCAGCCGCTGTGACAAACCGCCACACTCTTAGTGGCTTGAAACAACACAACTCTATTAGGGTTCTGGAGGTCAGACGTCCAAAAGGAGTCTCGCTGGACCAAGGTCAAGGTGTCAGCAGGGCCATCGGCAGAGATCCAAGGGCAGAATCCCAGCCCCGCTTCGTCCAGCTGCTGGCGGCTGCTGGCACTCCCTGGCCCGTGGCGGCATCACCCGGTCTCTGCCCTCCCTGTAGCCCAATTCCCTCCTGCCTCCCTCTTAGAAGGACCTCTGTGACTATGTTCTGGGCCCTCGCGGACAATCCAGGATGATCTCCCATCACAAGAGCCTCGACTTAACCGCACAGGCAACGTTGCTCTTGCCAAGTAACGTGGCCTATTCACAGGCTCCAGGGATTAGGATATGGACATCTTTAGGGAGCATTATTTGCCCTCCCGCAGGCTCCCTGGGCCATGTAGAGGACCAGGGATGTGAGAATTTTCTGGAGCAGCACCAAGCCTGTGCAAAGACGGACATCCGGTCTGCCCTCAGCAACAACCCCAGGGGCAGAAACATGAAATCGCTCACGTGGCCCTAACAGAGCTCGCTGCGTGCCAGACTCGCGGGCGTTAACGTGCAGCATCTCGGTTCGTTTTCCAATGACTCTTCAAAGCACAAACTTCCATTGTCACCTCCTGATAGAGGAGAAAACCAGGTGCCGGGGGACGAAAGTAGCTCGTCAGAGAGACCTGAACCTGGCCTCAAGCCTTGTGCCCGCACCCCCCCACCCACCCCTGATGAAGCACGATTCTTCAGGGACCCGTTGCAGGGGCGGCCCCAGCTCTGCGTGCACCTTCAGGGCCCTTCCCCCAGAAAATCCCACCTTCTCTTGCTGGAATCTTGCCTGCGCCCAAGGAGGCCCCGATTCTAACACCTCATGTGTTTCTGCAGTTCACGGGCGGCCTGTGGCCTTAGCGACCCTCGTGACACATCACCTTATGCCGTTGGAGAGGCTGCACCCCTGAGGACAGCACCCAATCGGGGAAGGGGAACGCTCCCCCACTCCTCCCCGAGCCGCGCTCCTGGTCCGCGAGCCGCCGGGCACAGCCACCCGCCCTTGCCCTGTGGTTCTGGGTGGCTCAGTCCTGCTCTGCGAGAGGGCCACGCACCCGGCCTCCAGGTGGGGAGGGTGAAGTGCGGCAAGTCGAGGGGAACCGGCGACACCTGTGGTTCCCTGTGGCTCCCTCCAGCACGTGCCCGGAAAAGGTGAAAGCATTCGTGTTAAGGTGATGCATTCACAGGACAACTGTTGGGATGAGGCGGAGACCCTGGAGGAAACTGTGGGAAAGCAGGACTGTGGGCAGGTAGAGACGAACAGATCAGAGGGGGCGGGGCGGGGGCGGGGTTCCGGGCTAATCCCTCCCACCCCCCCCCAACCTGTGCTGCAGACCCCGCCCCTCTCAGGCTCACCCCTCAACCAGCTCCAGGCCCCACCCCCTCCCACAACCACACACAGGCAGGGAAAAGGGCAGACCTCTTGCGCCTTGCTTTCTAAGTAGCTATCACAATCCTTCCAGAACTATCCGGCAGAGATCCCCTTCCCTCTCATCGTCAAGACCAGGGGTCAGCAGACTTTTTCTGTGAAGGGCCAGGTGGTGGGTATTTAAGAGCCATGTCTCTGCAGCATAATCTTTTCGTGTGCGTGTTTTGTTTTCGTTTTTGCCTTTTTTTTTTTTTTTTTTTTTTTTTTTTACCAGCTTTTCAAACTGTAAAAGCCATTCTTAGCTCACAGGCGGTAGTTTGCGGGCTCCTGGCCTAGCACTATTCCCACATCCCGCTCTCTACCAATCTCCAGCCAAGGGGGAGCAGGCTCATTATGTTTCGGCTTTGACCGAGCATCCCAAACCAGTGTTCCAGAAACACCTGCCAGAGATACCTAGGCAGCCCTTGCTGTCGTCAGGAAGACAGCTCCCGCCCCCCACATCCGCTGATTCGTCCCATCCAAGGAGGGGAGCAGAACCCGCCTGTAAGCTTCTGTGGCACCCCCCTCCCGTCCCCCCCATAGGCCAGAGCAAGCAGAGGGGAGCATATCCTAATTCCAGACTCCGCGGGGACTCTGTTAAGGGCCCCGCCCAAAGCGCCGTCTTGTGCCTTAAAGGCAAAGAGGGGACTGGAGGCGTGTCCCTGAAGCGGGTGGAGAATGTCTGCCAAGGCCTTAAAAACTATTTCTGGAAACACGCCAGTCCTGAGAGCCCGCCGAGCTCCGGGCGCTTCCCCACACCCTGCAATAGTCTGGATTGTGAGGGCGGCAGCCCTCGTGGTGAGGCCTGAGGGAGAAGGAGGTTAAGCCTCTACCCTCACAAGGCAGACAGCTGTGTCCAGGACGGATAAGCACACATGCATAAGCAAACGACTAATGGTAATGCGGCCAAGGTGAAGCGTAACCGGCGATGTGTTCAGGCAGATGTCCGGGGCAACCCCCACAGCGGAGGGACCTCTACACATGGCCTGAGGGATGAAAAGAGGCCCATCTGTTTCAAGGAGCCAGAGAAGCCCTCTCCTGAGAGCGAGATTAGCACATGCAAAGGTCCTGAGGAACAGAGGAGTCTGCAGTGTCCAAGGCGGGACAGCTGTATGTGGCTGCAACAGTGCAGGTGGGGGCACCCAGGGGGTCGGGAGCTGGGGGGGGGGGGCAGAGGAGGGGACAGGATAAGAAGAAGGCAAGTAGCAGAGGCCAGACTGTGAAGATCCCAACAGACCACAGTCAGGAGTTTGTACTTTCTTCTAAAAGCAACAGGAGGGGCACCTGGGTGGCTCGGTCGGTTAAGCGTCCGACTTCGGCTCAGGTCATGATCTCACGGCCTGTGAGTTCGAGCCCCGGGCCAGGCTCTGTGCTGACCGCTCAGAGCCTGGAGCCGGTTTCCGATTCTGCATCTCCCTCTCTCTCTGCCCCTCCCCTGTTCACGCTCTGTCTCTCTCTGTCTCAAAAATAAATAAACGTTAAAAAAAATTTTTTTAAATAAAAATAAAATAAAATAAATAAAAGCAACAGGAAACCAATGAAGAGTTTAGGCAGGTGACTTGATTTACATTTTTGAGACAATGAACATTACTATCATTGTTGTGGTGTTTCTTATGTTATTAATGTGGCTGAAACACCGGACCAAAATTATCACCCTTTTTGAGCATTAAAACACTGCCCTCGGGGGACCGGGTGGCTTAGTCAGTTAAGTGTCCGACTTCAGCTCAGGTCACAATCTCATGGTTCATGGGTTTGAGCCCCGCGTCGGGCTCTCTGCTGACCGTTCAGAGCCTGGAGCCTGCTTTGGATTCTGTGTCTCCCTCTGTCTCTCTCTCTCTCTGCCCCTCCCCTGCTTGTGCCCTGTCTCTCGCAGTCTGTCAAAAATAAATACACGTTGGGGCACCTGGGTGGCTCAGTCGGTTGGGCGTCTGACTGTGGCTCGGGTCATGATCTCACCGTTCGTGGGTTCGAGCCCCGCGTCGTGCTCTGTGCTGAAAGCTCAGAGTCTGGAGCCTGCTTCGGATTCTGTGTCTCCTTCTCTCTCTGACCCTCCCTGGCTCACATTCTGTCTCTCTCTCTCTCTCTCTCAAAAATAAATAAACATTAAAAAAATTTTTTTAATAAATAAACATTTAAAAAATTAAAAAAAAAACCAAAACACTGCCCTCGTTCTTTCCCTGTCCTGTGCCTGTGGCCCCAGGGTCTGCCCTTAGGAGCAGCTAATGTTACTGTCATGCCCCATCAGACCTGGTGAAACTGCTCTCTGCACCCACCTCCCCAGCCTCCTCCCTGACCAAGTTCCACCCACTCTATTTGGGGGACTCTCCACACATGGGAACATCCTCCAGCCGCGTTCCTCCAAAGCCTTGTGATGGGGACAAGGATGCCCCACGGACAGCCGGACGTGGTGGGGGCAGGTGGAGGGAACACCCCTGTTGAAACTAATTCTCAGCTTCCTTAGGGGAACTCAGAACCCACCCAGCCCTCACCTGGCAACGAGGACAGCCGTCCCTGACACACGCCACAAGAGTCCAAAGTTGTGGACAGGGTACAGACGGGGCATTTTGCACCCCTGCTCTCATTGGGGACCCTGGAGTCTGCTGCTCGCCCACCAGATCGCCCCTCACTTTGACCTAAAAGCACAGGTGAGGACTCAGCGGAAGGGCACCGGCGCCCCCTGGTGGCCGCGCTCTTCCACAGCGGTCCCGCCAGCGGTCTGTTTGCATTCTCTGTCCGCATTTGGCCAACCCTTGCCAATCAGATGAAAGGGAAATGATGGCTCATTGCTGTTCCAATTTGCATTTCTCTTCCTCTAGCCCTGAGAGCTTGACACTTGTTCATTGCACACTCCGGTTCGTCCTCTGTGGGCTGCCTTGGTATGAAGGTAATACGTTTGCTTTGCTGCCTAAGTGGGTCGAGTCGAGACACTTGGCTACCTGTGGGACAAAGCTGCCTGGCTCAAACAGCCATCCTGATGGCGCGAGCTCTGCTTGTTTAGGAGCAAGAGGCGATCCATCTTTAAGGTCACATCTCAGAAGCTCTGAGCCCAGCAAGACTGTGCTGGCTTTTTCCTGCTCTGATGGTGCCCCGTGGCCACGCCTGGAGCCCTAATCCCACAGCCCCTGGGCTGTACTGATGTGCTCAGCACCGGGGGAAATGAATGCCAGCCGAAATGAAGTCCTCTGAATAGATCGGCATTCACAGGTATTCATCTCGTGCAGGGTGGTTTATCAACGTGCACAGAGACTCAGCCATGAAAATGCTTGCCACGGTGTCGTTTGTAATAGCAAAAAGAAAGCAAAAGAGGAAGAAAAACAGAAAAGGATCACACCGTCAAATGTCTCTACCTGTCCAACGTCGGGCTCTGACTACATAAGGAACGATACAGCCCTCCATGGAATGTCCTCTGAAGCTACCCAAGGTCACATTGCAGAAGAATACACAATGTCACGGGAGGCTGTTCAGGAGTCTTGACTCGGGGTTCACGGACTCTCGAGGAGGTGCTTCTGGAAGGGACACAGCATCACCTGAGACGCTTCTGGAAGCACCCTGAGCCCCACTCCAGCCCAACGGAACCTGAACTTCTGGCTGGGAAGGCAGGAGTCCTCACAAGCTCTCCAGATGATTCTTACGTATGCTCAAGGGTGAGACATGATGCCACGGGGAAACAAAAATCGTCCAGAACCACGCAGGTGTATTAAGAGGGGGAAAAAGCTAGTTACATGCAAATTCAGTATACATAAAAGCAATCCCATTCACATGTGTGTGCCTGCATGTGCGTGTATGTAGGTGTGTGTGTACTGATAGGTACCGAAAATTAACAGCAATTACCTCTAGAGCACAGTTCCTCATGCTGGGCACTATGAACCTTTGGGGCCAGATAACTCTTTGTGGTGGGGGCCGTGCTGTGCACTGTAGGGTGCCTACCCGCACCCCTGCTCTCTGCCCACCAGACACCTGTCGCACACATAGCAGTAACGATAAGAAGTGTCTCCACACTTTGCCAAATGTTCCCTTGGGGACAGGATGGCACAAGGCTGAAAACCACCACCCTAAATAGAAGGTATGACAGATCATCTTTGACTTTGTTTTCGGTCTATCTGCCCGTTGTCTTTAGTTTTTTCCCTAGAACTTAAGGTATTTTCGTCATGTAACAAAAAAAAAAAAAATTGGTGTTTCTTAACATGCCATTTGCCCGTGCTATCGAACAAAATACACGCAGATGAAAAGATACTCACGTTAGTATTTATAGGAAATAAGCTAATTTTATTATGATCTTAAAATAATTATGGCAAAGCACATAAAAAGGCCTTCCAAACGTCATTATTTCTTAAGAGGCTTTAAAATATTTACAACCTTTGGAATAGACAGCCAGATTTTAAGTATATCGTAAAGAAGCAATTACGATATATGGGAAATGCTTTACAAAGATAGTGGATTTTTGCAGAAGCCCTTAAAAAAAACCACCAGGATAAACACTCTAACGCCGACAATAGGAAGACTAACTATGGCACATGCATCTGATGAACTTTAACAGAGTAGCAAAATGATATTTACAAAGCCTGGAAAACCACGTGGAGGAAAGGTTCATGCTCTATTGTTAAGTGGGGGGGAAATGGATACAAAATTGGACATGTCAGATCACCAGTGGCAAGCATAATAATGACAATGAAAAGAACGCCATGAATCTCATTTCACCTCTGGGAAATACAACAGGGTGTTAAAGTGATCGTCAACCCAACAGTAGTGTCCTAGGTGATGTTTTCTCTCTACTCTTCCAGAATGTCCACGTTTTCTGTAATAGGCATGTATGTATTTACGGTGAGAGAGAGTAGTAAAATTTCTTTTTAAAAATAAAATGATCACAAAAATGTGCCGAAGTTTCCAGGAAGAAATAGGTCTCCGTATTGATCCGCACACTAATTTCCATCCAGATGAAAAACATAACTGTGTTCAAAAAATTAAACATATGCAGAAAGTACAATATAAACTAAGTGCGATTGTATCGGCATTTATCAGCTCTGGGAGGGATAAAACGTCAGGAGGATTGTACTACGCAGCCGGTCAGAAGAGCCGTAGGCAGTAACGTGATGATAGAAAACAATTGTTATGAGAAACAAACCGCATAATGTGTTTTTCCCCCCAACCTGGGATCACATTCTTCTAAAAAAAAACAGAGGATCCCGTTTAAAAGGAGAGAAGGGGCGCTGGGTGGCTCAGTGGGTTAAGCGGCAGACTCCTTGATTTCAGCTCAGGTCATGATCTCACGGTCAGGGACTCGAGCCCCGCGTCGGGCTCCAAGTCGGGCTCTGCACTGGGCACGGAACCTGCTAAAGATTCTCTCTCCCTCTACCGCTCGTGCTCCCTCTCTCTCTCAAAAAAAAATAAAAGGAGATAAAAGAATTTGAGTTTGGTGAGAATTCACTACCCGACACCAGACCTCGGCCGCCTCATCGATGTTGATCTAACGCGCTCACATTCATCCAGGGTGATAGACAATTCCAGCTCACGGGAAATAATTGCCGCAAAGACAACCCTCCGTGCATTTGTCAGGCGATATTTGCCCAACCTGGCCATTCGCAGGTGGCTCCAGTGAATTCTCTTGTTAGGTCACTCCTCGGGCTTGGATGTGGACACAGACTATATCTTACAATAGACCTCAAAGAGAGAGGCAGCTGCGTGCATTCGGTAGAAAATAGAAAAAGGCATGGCCAGGTTGACCACAATGATCCAGGGTTCAAAGCCAAAGACGATCTCCTCTAATCCGTTGTCGTACTCGGGGCGGCAGCCGAAGGCGGGAGGGACCCAAAGCTACAAGAGAAGAGGGGCCCGTGCCAGCAGCCGCCTGGGGAGCCCCACGCGACCCCCAGGCGCCGGCCTGGACTCGGGGACTCAGAGTTACACCTGTCCCTGCAACGTCCCCCCTGGAGGTCTCCAAATCCAACGAGCCTGCCTGACTCTTCTGGCCTCCTCAGCCCCCTCCCGAGTGGATGCTGCTCACACCCACCCGACTCTCTCCCCACAGCCCTCACCTTGGTCGGGACCTCAGTATCCCCCGCCTGAACTGCCACAGTGCCTCCAAATGCCCCCGCCCCAACTCCAGCAGACGCCTTCCATCCACCCTGACCCTGCTGTGGAAGCGATCTTTATAAAGGGCACATCTGACCTTGCCACTCCTCTGCTTGTCACGCGCCAGTGGCTCCCAGGAGCCTTCAGGACAAAGTCCAGATTCCCTCAGTGACGGGGCACTGAGTTTGACCGCAATTAACTACCACCACGTCCCTCACCACGCCCTTCACTTCAGCCGCCGAAGGCTGGATGTGACTCTCCTCCAAGCCTTCAGGGCTTTGCTCCTGCCTCTCCATCAAGGGCTCTCTGTCTTCCTTCTTCGGCTGAATCCTACCTTCTTCCAAGTCCTGAGACACTCCTCCTTCCAGGAAGCCCTCCATGATCTAACCAGGCTGGGAAGGAGCTCCTATGTGCACAGCCCCCCGGGCTTACCTACAGCAGAGGCCACCCGTTTATCACACCCGCCTTTACATCCCAACATTGGTGCCTGGAGACCCCAGCCACGTGGGGCTTTCTGGCTTGACCTGGAGAGACAGCCCAGGCCTTGCTCACATCCCCCTGCTTAGGGGAGGAGCCCCTGCTTTGGAGCCGGACCTGGGTTTGGGGCACTCACAGAGTGCCATTTAACCTCCCCGAGCCTCAGTTTCCTCAGCTGGAAGGTGGGACTACAGACACCTGTCACAGAGGGCTCGCATGAGAATAAAATGGCAACTACGTCTGCAAAACCTAAAGCAGTGACCTATCGTTGCTGTTGCTTGCGGAAGCTACGCACTGGTCCTGCCTCAGTCTCCCCGCCCCAGGTCCTCCTCCTCCACCTCCCCTGCTACAGCCGGTCTCCTGGGCCTGCTTCTCTTTTACACTGCACACTTCTGGAACTTTCTCCACCCTTGCATGGTGGCAGGCAGCCTCTTGGATGGCCGCCCCCTCCCCCCCACCGATCCCACCTCCTGGGAGTCACGTCCTTGTGGAAGCCCCTCCCCTTGAGTCAGGCTGAGCCTCATGACTCGCTTCAAACATCAGAATGTCACAGAAGGCGTGAGATGTCACCTCTGAGATTAGGTGGCAGAAGGACTGGGGAGTCCTGCAAGAGAGGAAGCCGGCCGCCCTGTTGTGTGTGACCTGCCCCGTGGCGAGGCCCCGCGGCCAGGAGCGGAGGGAGGTCGGGAACTCACGCCCTCAGCCCAACAACCCACCAGGAAGTGAATCCCGCCAACAGCCACGTAAGTGGGTTTGGAAAGATCCCCCAGCGGTCGGCTGAGCAGAGGCACCGGCTAAGCCACGCTGGGATTCCCGACCTCCAGACTCCACAACATTAACGACCAGGTGTTGTTCAAGGTGCCGAGCGCGGGGTAATTCCTTACACGGCGGCAGGAACTGATGCACCGTTTCACTAGCCTCTCCGTGCGGTCCCCTCTGTATCTCTGTCCACTGTGACCTCAGGCTCCGTGACCCTTAAGGCGCCTCCAACCACCCTGGCTGGTTCTTCCCGGCTCCTTCCTGCTTCCTCCTTCGCTCAGTCTCTCTCTGTTGGCTGGAGGGCTCACCCCTGGGTGCTCTTCCCTCCCCTACACACGCGACCCCTGAACGAGCTCACCCGGCCTTGGCTGTAAATAAACACCAACTATGGGCCGATGACTCCCCCCGTCTGAATTACTCGCCTGATCTGCCCTCGAGGACCCCACGGGCTACGTGGCGTCTTACTTGCGTCTCAAACTCCCCCTCTCACCCGCGACATCTTCCTCCTCGTGGCCGGTCACACGCCGGGCATCACCCTCGTGTTCCCTCTTTCCTTCAACACGCTGCACCTGCCAGCCAGCCCATCGGCGAGCCCGGAGGACTATGCCTCCACGACGCCCTGCATCAGTGGACCCGTTTCTGTCCACGTGCACCTGCCCGGCTATCGCTGTCCCCTGTCACCCAGGCCACCGAGGCGGCCTCCTGACCATCCGGCTTCCACGGCGCCCCTGACGGGCCCGCTCACCACTCCGCTGCCAGACTCGCTTCTCCTGAGAGACCACATCCCTTCCCACCGGCCCTCACAGCCACTGAAAATGAAATCCACCCCCTACATGGGATTATAAAGCCCACTGCTGGCTGATCCCTCGCCAGGCCCCCCAACCCCACTGCCCAGGTGTCCCCCACACCCGGGGTCTCCGTCACATGGCCCACCATCCTCCTCCTCCAATGAGATAAGCTCCCTGCCCCGGGGCCTGACCCCAGCTGTTTCCCAGAACACTCACCACCCAGCCCCTGTCACCCCCTGAGGAAGCCCCTCTCACCCGCCTGGGCCTTCTGATAGGAGACAGTGCCAGGCATGGCCTCGCTCCCTCTTGGCTCATTCTTTGCGGGGGGCGCTTCGCTAGAAGGGGTCTCCTGCCTGACCGTTTATTGCCAGCCTGGACCTCTGGTTCGCAAGCCCCCTAAGGCATCACTCACAGCCGCGCTGGCCCTCGGTAGCCAGCCGGTGGCTATATCTTCAGGAGAGAGAGGAACGGAAGGAAGACAGTGGGCAGAGAAGGCAAGGACAGACGACTGGCCCTCTTTCCTGAGATCCAATATTTAGATCTGCCGTGGAGTGTTTTTGCTTTTCATGCCAGTGGGAGGCGGGGCTGTGTCCCCTTCCCTTGAATCCAGGGGGCGCTGCCACTGCTTGACCCAGAGCATGTGGCAGGCAAGACTGATGCCACGTGATATCCACACAGGCCCCGAGAGACTGGAACCTCCAGTCTCGGCAGGTTGGCCGCTGGGCCCTGAGCCGCCACCTAAGAAGCCCCCCGACCCCGAGACCGCCATGCTGGAGAGCCCGTGTGTAGACACGGCAGCCGAGGGTCCCAGCTGAGCCCTCTCAGCCACCCCCACCCCAGCCACCAGACCTTGGGCCCTCAATTCCAGCCCGCCCACCGGCCTCAGTCGATGCCACGAGGAAGACGAGACTTTCCCAGCCAAGCTCTGCCAGAATTTCTAACCCTCAAGGTCATAAGACCTAGCTGGTTTTGACCTGCACTGGGGGTCGTTTGTTACACAGCAGTAGGGAACCCAAACATCTGCTTGGATGTCCGCCTGAGGTCGCAGAGGCGCCTTACGAGTGGACGCGTCCGGTACTAAACCCGGGGTCTTCTTTCCACCCCGAGCCCCTCCCGAGCCTGCCGCCCCTTCGGAGTCCCCAGTCTCCATAAATAGTGTCACCGTGTCCCCGGGAACTCGGGTCAGAACCGGGGAGTTGTTCTTGACATCTCTCCCCCCCTTCACACGTTACCACGTGGCTGATATTGGGGGACATTATGCTAAGTGGGACAAGCCAGTCGCAAAGAGACAAACACTCCGTGAACACTCCACTCACATGAACTGCACGGTGTGGTCGAACCCAGAGGTAGGACGGGGTTGCGGGGGGCCGGGGGGTGGCGGTGGGGAACAGGGGCTTGTTTCCCGGTTACAGAATTTCAGTTTCTCAAGGCGAACGGGTTTCAGCGATGGGTGGTGGTGAGGAATGCCCTTCGCACTCCTGGACCGTATGCTCTGGGATGGTTACAACGCGGGCGCCGGGGTGGCTCAGTGGGTTGAGCGTCTGACTCTTCATTTCGGCTCAGGTCGCCATCTCGCGGGTTGTGGGTTTGAGCCCCGTGTCGGGCTCTGCGCTTGACGGTGAGTGTAGAGCCTGCCTGGGATTCTCTCTCCCGCTCTCTCTGCCCCTCCCCCACTCGCTCCCTCTAAATCAATCAATCAATCAATCAACTCTTTAAAAAAATAAAATGTGGGGTGCCTGGGTGGCTCAGTCGGTTGAGCGTCCGACTTCAGCTCAGGTCACGATCTCGTGGTCCGTGAGTTCGAGCCCCGCGTCGGGCTCTGGGCTGATGGCTCGGAGCCTGGAGCCTGCTTCCAATTCTGTGTCTCCCTCTCTCTGCCCCTCCCCCGTCCATGCTCTGTCTCTCTCTGTCTCGAAGATAAATAAACATCAAAAAAAATTTTTTTTAAATAAATAAATAAAATAAAATAAAATGATTAAAATGGTAAATATTATAGTAAACGCTTGTGTTATGTGGTATTGCCTACAATTAAAGGTTCGACTGAGTTAAAGAAAAAGCACGAATCGCATCCTGTCACTACCTTAAAACCCTTCGACGGTTTCCTGCTGCATTCAGGATTCCGTCCTGGCTGCGGCTGTGGCTGCTGAGACCCCGCGTGGTCCACCCTGGAGCCTCTCTCGTGTCCCTCCCTTTGCTCGTCGTGCTCAGCCAGGCGGGTCTCCTTCCCGCGCCAGGAGCACGTCCCGCAAGCCCTACTTGGCCATGCATCCACACGCTCCCCAGGGCCTCCCCATGCCCGTCATTCTGCCCAGACGGTCCCCTCCCCCTTCCCCCCCCTCCCTAAATCCCACCGTCCCGCCCGCCACCCTCGTCTGTCCCCACGGCCGCTGCTGTCCCCACGTGGACGTGCACACCAGCACCTCCGGCTGCGGCCTCTGTTCCCGCACCTGGTCCTGGAGGATGACGAGTCTCACCCTCTGCCAGGGGCTTCACGGCCTCGTGGGATGGACCGCGGGTGCGCGTGTGGCCCGTGGGGCTGCTGAGGGCCCCCCCCGGACATCACCCCGCGATGATTTCTGTCTTCCGGCTCACTCCCCGGTGAACAGAGGCAGGGCCTGGGGACACCGGGGGCGGAGTACGGAGGTGAAGAGATGACACGGGTCCCCCTCCCAGGACAGAGCCCTGAGTCCGGCCGTCAGGTCCCAACGGACCATCAGTTACCATCAGAGTCTACCACGGCCACGCGGTTCTTGGTCGAGCTGGTCCGAAACCACAAGCCAAGCGCCTCACCGGCGGTCAAGCAAAGAACCCGTGCGGAAAGCGGCTTTTCTGAACTTGCTGAAAAGAGAGAGATTCCTACCTCTGGGTGTGTACAAAAACAACACACGTTAGGGGGATTCTGGAACCAACTCTGACTTTGTAAGATCTAAGCTGAGGGCGCCTGGGTGGCTCAGTCCATTAAGAATCCGACCTCGGCTCAGGTCATGATCTCATGGCTCGTGGGTTTGACCCCCGCATCAGGCTCTGCACTGACAGTGTGGAGCCTGCTTCGGATTCTGTGTCTCCCTCTCTCTCTGCCTCTCTCTCTCTCTCTCTCTCTCTCTCTCTTTCCAAAAAGAAAATAAATAAATAAAAACATTAACAAAGAAAGATCTGAGTGGATACATGCCTCTCTGGAATACAAGCCTCACATAAAACGCAGCCCCGCGATAGTCACTAATCTGTCTCTCTCTCTCCCGTTCGGCTCCTTCATTCCCTGCTGTGCCCAGCACAGGCTCCAGAAATGTCTATTCCATGAAAGACGCGGGCCCACATGGACCCGGACTCGCCTGGGACCCCTTCTCCCTTCAGAGCTCCTTGTAACCGTCTGCCGGGCTGGAGGGGGTCCGAGGTCCGGGTGGCCCAAAGCAAGAATCAGATTTGATGGGCAGACACGTGGCCATCTCGGCTTCAGAGGGACCCTCCCAGCGTTGTGGCCCTAGCGTGACATCAAAATGGGCGGTCCCTGGGCACGCCCCCGCTGAAACTAGGCCGAGGAAGCTCGAAAGCCAGGGAGCTGGCGGGGAAACGGCATAGCCCTGGCGGCCTGGAAGCTGGCGGCTGCAGACAGCTGACCGTGACGACAGGCAGGCGCCGTGGGCGGGGCGTCCCCACCCTCCCGCCAGCCACGGTCATTTCGAGGCCCGTGTGGTGCCAGAGGCAGCTGGCCCCTCCCTGTCACCAAGCCCTGCCATCCTACTGTGGATCTCTAGAACGGATCCCAACAAGGCACGGGGCTCTCTCTTCCTTTGTCCTCTCTCCATCCCCGCGGCCACTGCCCTGGGCCAGGGGGCCATCATTTCCCATCTGGGCTGCTTCAGGGCTTCCGTCCAGGTGTCCCCGCCCTTGGGCTCGCCTGTCTCCATCCTTCCCGCACACCGCTGCCAAGGGGATCCATCCAAGACACAAACCGAGAGGGTCCCCTATGGCCCTCAGCACGAGGACCAGACCCGGCCGGGCTGACGAAGCTCCGCTCAAGCCAGACCCACAGGCGAGACCCGCCTTGCTCTTTCCCCCGCCGCGGCTCTCCCCGACGTGTGTGGAATTCATGCTGAACTACTTTGCTGCTCCCCAAGTAGGCCGTGGCGGCTTCCGCCTCCTCTGCGCTCAATGCTTGCCTTGGCCACCTGGTAAACCTCCAACCGTTCCTCAGAACCCGGGCAGCCGAAACGGAGTTACCATACGCCTTCCATGTTGCTACTTGCCATCAGAGGCTGCAGGCTGGAAACCATCCACTTCCCCGGCCTCCCTCGCGGCTAGGGGTGGCCATGGGAAAGCCACTGCCTGGCACTAGTCCTTGCTCGTGTCTCAAGCCCCGATGTGACGCTTGGTGCTGCTGCAGCCACTCTGTGACCGCGTGGCAGTCCACACCACACGAAGCATGGTCGAGTGGAAAGACGGACAGCACCTAGATCCTTGATCAAAGGGCTCAGCTGCCGGACCAACCCCGAATAGCCAACCTTCAGGATTCTCATCTTTAAGACTGAAGAGACTGCTGGCCAAGCTTTCTGTTCTTTGCAGCCAAAAGCTCTCCTAACTGAGTCTGGGCCTCACCTCAAGCATCCCCGACTCACTAAAGTCCCTCCCTGGATCCCTGCTCCCGTTATACTTTGCATATACTCTGTGCCAACACTTGCCCTACTCGCTGTATGTTTTCCTTGTGTCCCTTCCCCCTATACTGTGACCTCTCTGAGGAAGAGGTTATTGGGGAAGGTCATCCGAAAGAAGTGACCGCCGGTCGGCCCCCCGAGCCCTCACAGGCTCCTCATCCACCCCCTCCCTTGTCCTTGGAACGTGGGTTCTCCGTGCCCTTTTTGCTCCCAGAAGCTGCTCCAAGGACACAGCCCTGAAATAATGATGTGGCGTTGAGAACACCTGCACGGCATGCGCGACCGAACCCAGTTAAGCCTCTCTCTGCATATAGACTTCTGCCATCTAGCAGGCAGGTACAGGGACCCCACTCGTCTTGCTGCTGCCCAAGACAAGCCTTGTATGTAAGTTCCCCTCGCCTATTAAAACCGTCACCTACAAAAAATAAAAAAAATAAAAATAAATAAGTAGAAAATAAAACCATCACCTACAAAGCTGGAGTGGCCTCCTTCCGCCTCTCCCTGCCCTCCGTGGGGCAGATCTGTTACAGATCTCCCCCGGGAGGGCTGCTGACCAACAGAGATGGGGGTCTTGTCACCTGCAATCGTTAGCCCCGACCCCAGCCCCTGGCACACGGCAGTGCTCAGTAAGTGGGTTTGTGGAGGGGACGCCTTCATTCCAGCCTCATTTTTTCACCCCACACTTACATCATTTTGATAATAAGCTTCCCTCACTCCTTCTCTGGGCAGGGGGGAAAGAAAAGCAAGGAACATAGATCGTGTTTAAGGTGAATAACTTAATGCACGTTACCGAAATATTGCAGAGGAACAGAAAGGCTGCGATGTTCCTCAAGACGCTTCTCTTGCCGTCGCCCTGCAAGAAACCGGGACGGCAGGCGGGGCCCGGGGTCCCTTCCCGGCTCCCCTCGCCCGCCTCTCCGCCACAGCCTTCTCTCAGACCCGTGTTTCCGTTGGCCGCGCGGAGCATCTCGCCGCCTGGGGAAGCCGCGTCCCCGGCCACAGCCCCGTTCGCGAGGCCGGAAGAGGAGAGGGGCATGGCATTGCCGCTGCAGACGGTGACCATTCGCAGGGTTCTGATGTCCTCAGACAGCGTCTCCGGCTCTCGGTGGATAGACTCAATGATGAAGAGGTTCTGGACGTATTTCTCAACAATCATCAGGACGGAGTAGGGCAGGTTGAACCAGGTGTAGGGGGGGCAGGCTTCGGCACAGAGCACGGCCAAGATGGAACCCCAGGAGATGAGCGAGGAGCTGGAGGCGGTGCCCACCAAGAGGTCGGCATCCAGTTTGCGGGCCGGGCTTCTGGACTCATCCAGCGATTTCTGGTCTATCCTGTAAATCCGGATGCCAAGCAGCCCGGCGGCCCCCATGAGTATCAGCAAGGCGATGGCGTACAGGTAGAACATGATGAGCGCCAACTCGCTCTTGGATTTGGAGCGCCCGATCTGAATCAGATACACCACCACGACCCCGATCGTGGCGGCCAGCACGCTCAGGCCCAGGACCGAGCCCGCCACGACCCCGCGGAACTTGAACCGCACGCTCCGATGCTGGTGGCCGTCAACTTTGCGTCCGATGTTTTTCCACAGGACGTAGAGCATCATGGAAGCCAGGATCTGATACTCTATGTTGAAGGGGTAGAGGTAGTAGATCCCGTGCGAGATGGCCGAGCAGAGCGTCGGGAGCGAGCAGTTACACGGAGGCGTGTGGTCGTCCAAGACTGGGGGCGAGAGAGAATGCACGGGAGGGAGGTTGGCATGTTGAGTGGGCAGGTGGCAGAGAGCATGAGTAAACAGCGTCACTGAGGAGTCACACGCGGGTGTTCCCGTTGAATTAAAGCTTTGTGTGGTGCCTTGTTATCACGTTTAATATCGTGGCTAAATTGACGGCCATGACTACCCCCCAATGAGCACTACCTCCATGAGTCACATTATACCCATCGATCTGTACCTACACCAGCCCTTTTAAATGGTATTATACAAATTTACTGAACATGCAAAGATGTCCACAAGATTTTGCATAAGAGAAGCTCGCTGAGGAGGAGAGAGTATAATTCCATTTTTATAAATTATAGATGTATAGATGATAGACAGACACATAGAAGAAATCTGGAAAGATAGAAGCTAAAATGTCGACAATGGTTATTTCTGGGTGGGAAAGTGGCAGGCAAATGTTTTTTTTCTTTCTGTTTTTCTTTCTGGGTTTTTTTTTTTTTTTTTTCAGTAAAAGAAAGTTCTATTGTGTCTCTTTCCCCCAGCTTCAGGGATTTGTGGAGATATCATTGGCATGTAACACTGTGTAAGTGTAAGATGTCTAGTGTATTACTTTCCTCCAAGTTTTGCTTCCTTGTATCCTCTAAACTTTCTATGTGCATATGATTTACATGTGTGATTTTTAAATTATTTTTTATTTTTATTGACTTTTTTTGAGAGAGAGAAAGAGAGCACACAAGCAGGGGAGGGGCGGAGGGAGAAGGAGAGAGAGAGAATCCCAAGCAGGTTCCACGTCCAGGACAGAGTCCCATACGGGGCTTGAATTTACAACAGTGAGGTCATATCCTGAGCCCAAATCAAGAGTCAGATGCTTAATGGACTGAGCCACCCAGGTGCCCCTAAAATTTTTTTAAGTAACTTTATGAGGGAAAATGCCCCTTCTCCTGAGCAAAGCGTTTCCTCTTGAGAATATTGGATACTAGCACGTGTAGTGTGAGACGGGAACCATCAAACTCCAATGCTTGGCACACGAGTTGGCACCAATTTCCGGAAGGCACTTGGCAATGGTATACAGAGCGATTTCATAACAAGGAGGGCACGTGCTATACATAAATAAGAAAATATGTAACAGAAGCCTTAAAGATGATGCAGCTGTAGTCTCGGACCTAGAATTCCAATCTGTTTTGAGGGACGAGTCAAAAATGTAATCAAAGCCAAAAAGTGTAATCAAAGCATTAGGTAAAACCGTGTGTGTGTGTGCGTGTGTGTGTGTGTGCGTGCGCGCACTGGAGAGAGAAAAAGAGAAACATTTCAGTGTCCAACAATTTAGAAACTGTTAAGCGAATTTTGATACATTCATACAATGGAATAGAAGGCTGCCATTAAAAATTATAATGAAGTTGTGTTTTAATGGTACAGGAAAGTGATCATGTTACATAACAATGGAAACAAGTAAGAATAAAATGTATACACAGCATTTTTAAAATGCGTGTCACAAGGGGGCACCCGGGTGGCTCAGTTGGTTAAGTGTGCAACTCTTAATATCGGCTTGGGTCATGATCTCATGGTCATGGGATCGAGCCCCACGTCGGGCTCCAAGCTGACAACACGGAGCCTGCTTAGGATTCTCTCTCTCTCTCCCTCTGCCCCTCCTCTGCTTGTGTGCGTGCACTCTCTCTCTCTCTCTCTCTTTCTCAAAATAAATAAATTAATTAAATGAAAAAAATAAATACATATCACAGCTCAGCACTCAGTTATGAAATCAATTTAGTGGGTAGCTGCCAATGTATTTTTTAAACAGAAAGGACTTGTCATGGAATAGAATGGAATGGAATGGTACCAGATAGAAATTTGAAAGTGTCTCCGATACAGCAAGGTTATTATTTCGTGGTATATGTGTCCACACGTACAGGTGTGCACTTGAGCTACCGTGCAAGTTCTATTTCTTATTGTAGGCTGTAGTCAAAAAAATAAAAAGATTGAATATATACACTATGGCCTTAACTACAGATAAAGAAATAGGACACGACAAAGAAATAACCTGATATTAACAGCACGTAACTGCATTTCTGGGTAGGTGCTTCTGTAGGGTTTTTTTTTCCTTTACACTTTGTCACTGCCTTAATGCGTGACTTGTAGAGACCAGTTATAAAATCACATGGAAAGCCTGTGGCAGCACAAATCACCTTCACTTTTGCAGAACCCTGCACTTTTCACCGCACAACCGGTTTCCCACCTCTCGTAACCCAAGGCGCTCCTGTGCAAAATCAGGGGAAGAAATCAAGGAGAAAGGTTCAGATCAATGGAATGTGAGAGCTGACAGAGTCTTTTCTTTGTAGATCAATCTAATTCCATCTTTCCACAGAGGTTCCTGGAGCCAGATCAGATCCGGGTTTCATCATTTACTTGCTGTGTGGACTTGGGCTAGTTACTTAACTTCTCTGTGGTTTGATGTTTTCATCCGTATGGTAAGGTCAACACTGACTACCCCACGGTGTTTTGAGAATTAAATGAGCCGCACGAAGGGACTAGAACAGCGTGCCAGGCCCTCAGCAAACACTTGGGAAGTTTGCTTTGTTTTCATTGCTATCACTGACACCAATGAGGAAACGAGAGTTGACGAGAGAGAAGGACTTTCCCAAGAGTCGGCTGCCGGTGGAGAGCGGGGGTTGGGGGTTGGGGCAACAGCGTGTGCCCTGACTTCACCATCCCCACCCCACTGGTAAGGAAGCAGGGTTTTTTTTTAAGTTTACTTATTTATTTTGAGAGAGAGAGCAAGTGAGTGAAGGAGGGGCAGAGAGGGAGAGAGAGAGAATCCCAAGCAGGCTCCACACTGTCAGTGCAGAGCCCGATGTGGGGCTCGAACTCACACACCGTCAAATCGTGACCTGAGCCGAGATCAAGAGTCACCTGCTTAACCAACTGAGCCACCCAGGTGTCCCTGGTAAGAAAGCTGTTCTAAAGTCGCCCTGGGCGACGGGCCTGGGGTCATACAGTGAGTGTACCTGAGTAATACATTAAAGCTAAAAGGACTCCCTGAAAGAACCTGGTTCAGGTCCCCTCACTTTATGAACGAGAAAAGGGAGGCCCAGAGACGTTGAATGGTTACCAAAAGTCACACAGCCAGGACGTGATGAGAACATCCCCAAATCTAGGCTCTCCGGTTCCCAGCACATTTCCGCCCTGCACATTCCTCTCAGCCCCACTGTTCTAATAGAGAAGCGACAGGTCATAGACGCGAAAGAACTTTGGAAGGAGGTGTGGCGGGCTCTCAAACAGGAGCAGGGTGGGGGTGGGGGGTGGGGATAAGGATGGGCCATAGGTGCAAGCCGGAGAGAGTAAAAAAAAAAAAAAAAAAAACCACTTCAAATGAACTCAAACCAATTAACGACAACCCTGAGACCTCTCTGGGTATTTCAAAGCTATACTTTTAGTAGAAAGAACGGGTAATAGAGACTTAATTAAAAACACAATGACTGCCAATCTTCCCTAGCTGTAGACAAAGACATTCACTTCCATACCAAACTGTACCGTGAGAAATGGTACCCTAAATGATAACCCTTGGGTCCGGCAAGTCCCTGAGTCACTGAGGAAACCGTTAATTACCCTCAGCACGTCCTACTTACGTAACCAGAACGAGGGACTCAGGAGGTTTTGAAAGACTTTCAACAACAGATGATTGTCTGGCCAACGTTGAGGTGGAAGGACCCTGCAGTTCTTTGGAACCTGCCTCTCCGACTCTGAACACTTCTGGTCTCTGCGGCCTTCTAAGAGGTTCCAGCACGGGGACGGGACAACTCTTATCACTCACCTATTGTGACGTTCCCGAAGCCCAGCGTGATGAGACGTTCCTTATGTTCATTAAGTTGGTGCTTTGACTCATTCAGGACACCATTGGTCCACAGAAGCAGGTTAGTGAACACTGAGTGGATGACCCCAAACCTGAAAAACACAAGGACTCAGTTACTGAGCCGCCCTGGGAAGCTCCGAGCCCCATGGGGTGAGATGGAGACATTGTGCACACACACTCCCACATGCACGCACACACACGCACGTGCCTCCTTCTTCGCCGAGAGTCTGGTTTTGCCAGGCAGTTCAGACCTTAGGTGGGTCCCTATCTGGGGAGAGGCAGTTCCGTGGGAACTTGCAAAACCGGTCTTGGCATTCTGCCTTAATCTTGAACCTGCCAATACTCAGCTCATTGTCGATGGGACAAGAAGAAACTGGGATCCAGTCATGGAAGCTTACTGAAAGCAGGCACCAACCCCACCACAGCCCGAACCCTTTCTCCCAGAAGGGGAAAGAACCATCACGGAAAGATGAAGGGCTACACTGGAAATGTGGAGGGTTGGGCACGCCCTCACTGTTGGCTGGCCAACCCAATGGTCCTCATCCACCCCCTCTGTCTTGCCACTTACCTCGAAAGAAACTGAATCAACAATAGCCAAATATGGAAAGAGCCCAAGTGTCCATCAACTGATGAATGGATAAAGATGTGATGTGTATACATACGTATACACATACATTGTGTATACACACACACACACACACACACACACACACACCACGGAATACTACTCAGCAATGAAAAAGAATGAAATCTTTGCAACAGGGTGGATGGAACTAGAGGGTATGATGCTAAGTGAAATAAGCCAGTCAGAAAAAGGTATCATACATTTTCACTTGTATGTGGAATTTGAGAAACTTCACAGAAGACCATAGGGGAAGGGAAAGAAAAATAAGTTACAAACAGAGAGGGAGGCAAACCATAAGAAATTTTTAAATGAAGAGAAAAAAACGAAGGGTGGAAGGTGTCGGGGGGTGGGGGGCGGGGAAAATGGGTGATGGGCATTGAAGAGGGCACTTGTTGGGATGCATACTGGGTATTGTATGTAAGTGATGAATCATGGGAATCTACTCCTGAAGACGACTACACTGTATACACTATTTGTTAGCTGACATGACAATAAACAATTAAAAAAAAAAAAAAAAGAAACTGAAACAAGTCAGAGACTCGCTGTCTGGTCTCCCCTGCAGCCTGGCATGGCCACTCTGGCCAGTGGGATGTGAAGTCAAGTCTACTGGGCACTCCCAAAAGCTTCTGATTTTGTGATGAAAAGGATGAGAATAAAAAAGCCTATGTACTGTCCTTCCCCCCCCCTTTGTTTCCAGCTTTGAATACAGACATGAAGGCTGGAGTTGTGGCAGCCACGTTGTGACCATGAAGCAACCAGTATGGGATGAAATGGTAACCCACTAAGAAGGGCAGAGTGAAAGCATACACTTGTCCACCATCTGCCCAGAGGAAAACTGGTATGACTGGGTCCTCAACCCTGACCTTTCCTCTCCTCTGAGTTTTAACCCCAGCTGCCCCCTCGGGGCCTCCCACAAGTGACCACAAGCCAGACTTTCCTCATTCGAACCCTGGCTTCCTGGAGCAGCTGTATAACATCCAGGCACAAGAGGAGAAGGAAACAGGTGTGTGCCCATCTGCTTGCCCCTGTGCTCGCCCAGCAGCTATAGACTGTGGCCAGCTCACCCCGGGGCCCGGCACAAATGCAGACAATGCTGTTTGCCTCAGGCCGACTGCCTTTTCTTCTACTTACAATGCACACGGCTCCTTTTCTTCTCTTCTTTCCTGGTGCACAGGGCACCGTCCAATCCCAGGCCCGCTGAGCCCGATGAGATAATGCCTATGTCACTGCAGCTGCAGACGGTCTCCGACCTGGAAACTGTCCTACAAACTAAGGGCGGAGGCTTCCTCATGCCAGGCCGCCTTGTTCATACTTGGGTCTGATGGCCCCAGACCACAACAAACACAAGGCCTCCGGGGGCCACTTCTGACCTCAGTTTATGCTTTCAGCTCTGCTCGCACAGCTACCGTACCTCCAAACCCCACCCTTGGGAAGAGAAATGGACCCAAACAAGTTAAGGGGAATTCTTAGATCGGAGAAAAGTCCCAGGACATACAAAAAGCATGGGGCCGTGGAATCCTGGCTCAAAAGACCAGAAAACAAACGAACAAACAAACAAACAAAAATGACAGCAGGTCTGGGAGTGGTAAGTTCTGAAGCCTTCAGGGCCTGGCAGGAAACGTCAACGAATGGAGCAGGTCTGGGGTCCATTAGGGAGCGGTGGGGACTGTAGCAAACTGAGGCTACACCCCCCACTCAGCTCTGGCCCTCTGCTGCACGTGCGTTTGGGACGGCCAAATCTTCCAGTTTTGCTAGAGAAGTCGAAACCCAAAACCTAAAGGTGGGGAGTACCTCAAAAATGTTTAACACTTGTCTCTACAAACAGAACAGGCCAAATCAAGCTCTGTGTGTTATCTCATTCAAGCCTCTCGCTGTCCAGGTTAGGAAAGGGGCCACGAGACGGGGAGAGACTTGCGTCCAAACACCCAGCAAGGAGGTGGGCACGGAGTTGTGTGTCCCATCCCTTGGAGTTCCCTCAGATGACAGACCCTGGTTGCCAAACGTCTGGGTGCCTGGCCTCAAGCCGTCCCGTCCAAAAACTGAGAGTGCAAGGCACGGATGTGAGCCACACGTAGAATTTCAGATTTTCCTGTAGCCACGTTTTTAAAAAGCGGTAAGAAAAAAAGAAAAAAAAAAGGAACAGGTGAAAATAGTTTGCATCATTTTCTCTTAAACCCGATCTAATCTGCTATGACGTCAACATAGAATCAACAGCAACAAAAATTATCCCTGAGATCTTCTGTACTCGGTTTGTCGCCCGAGGCTCCGAAACGTGACGTGTGTTAGACGCTTCCCGCACGTCTCGGTTAGAAGTAGCCGCAGCTCAAGTGCTCAGTAGCCCCGTGCGGCTGGTGGCTGCCTTACCGGGCAGGGCAGATGCCCGAGCAGAGTGAAAGACCCTTTTCCGCCTGGAGGGGAATGGGCCCGAATGTCCCGAGGCTGTGATTGCATGAGTGACATTAGAAAGAGAAAGACTCGGGGCGCCTGGGTGGTGCAGTCGGTTAAGCGGCCGACTTCGGCTCAGGTCATGATCTCGCGGTCCGTGAGTTCGAGCCCCGCGTCGGACTCTGTGCTGACAGCTCAGAGCCTGGAGCCTGTTTCAGATTCCATGTCTCCCTCTCTCTGACCCTCCCCCGTTCATGCTCTGTCTCTCTCTGTCTCAAAAATAAATAAACGTTAAAAAAAAAATTAAAAAAAAAAAAAGAAAGAAAGAGAAAGACTCCGCCTGCAAAGCCAGGAGGCCACTGCAGTCACCAGGATTTACGGCCAACAATCAGAGCCCCCCAGCTGTGCACAGGCAAGTGTCTTGACCTTGGGCGCTTTGCTTCATTTCTTTGAACCTCGGTTTCCTCATCTGCTGAGTGGGGGCTGGTGATCGTATGGCCCCTAAGTGGCAGGGCTAACGTGGGAGAAGTCCTCGTGAGGAACACGCCTCAGAGAAAGTGCTTTATGCGTGAGCAAGCCCACCCCACTCAGCCAGGAGTCTCTGGGGGTAGACGAGATGTTCCATACACATCTGTTGAAAACCGCTCACCCTTTACCCCCAACGATTCTACTTCTAGGAACTTACCCCAAGCAAATCATCAGATTTGGTCAAACACCAAAGATGTTTGACCGAGGACGTTCATCACAGTACGACTTATAACAGCAACAAAACTTTCAGAAAGATTGGGTGCTGTGGACTGGCTTGTGTCTCCTCAAAATTCTTCCGTTAAAGCCCTAACCCCGCAGCGCGACTGTATTTGGAAATGGGGCCTCTAAGGAGGTCATCAAGATTCAGCGAGGTCATAATGGCGGGGTCCCGGTCGAATAGGACTGGTGTCCTCAGAAGCAGAGGAAGAGAGAGCAGAGCTCTCTCTCCGCGAGCGCAGAGGAAAGGCCACGTGAGGCCACAGCACACAGCTGCGGGCAGGCCTCCAAACCCAGCCCTGCTGTCACCTTGACCTTGGGCTTCCAGCCTCCAGAACCACGAGGACCGTCCGCTTCTGTTGTTTCTGCCGCCCAGCGTGTGGCATTCTGTCGCCACAGCCCGAGCAGAGTAACACAAGAGGGCGGCTGGTTAGACTAACTGCGGCAGTGACCCGCGGGGCGGTCAGGAAAGGTCGTGGTGCAGACGAACGCCGACCGGAGGAAATGCCAACGATAAAATGGAAAGACCAAACACAGCAGGAAGAGCAGGGCCGTGATCGTAAGTAGAAAACGGAGATGCACCCGGGTGGCTCAGTCAGTGAAGCGTCCGACTCCTGCTTTCGGCTCAGGTCATGATCCCAGGGTGGTGGGTTTGAGCCCCACGTCGGGCTCTGCACTGAGCACAGAGCCTGCTTGAGACTCTCTCTCTCCCTCTCTCCTGCCCCTTCCCTGCTCTCTCTCTCTCTCTCTCTCTAAAAAATAAAAAAAAAAAAAAAATTAAAAAGAAAAAAGGAATGAAAACTGTATTCATGGAAAAACTGGCAGGAAGCAGCCCGCAATGTTAACGGTAGTTACCGCTGGGTGGGGGGCGTCTCAGCCAGCTGGGGCTGCCGTAACAAAACGCTCCATTCTTTCTCACGGTTCTGCAGACAGGAAGTCACAGGTCAAGGTGCCAGCACGGTTGGTTTTGGTGGGAGCTCTCCCGTGGCCTCTCTTCTGGGTGTGCAGAGAGGGAGAGACGGAGACCTCTGGTGTCTCTTCCTCTAAGGGCACCAATCCCATGATGGGGGACCCCACCAAGCACATCATCTAAACCTAACTACCCTCCAAACGCCCTGCCTCCAAAGACCATCACCTTGAAGGTTAAGGCTTCGGCATGTGAATTTCGGGGAAACACATTCAGCCCACAAAAGTGGCATTAAGGTGATTCTTAGGTCCTATTGTACCCTTGCAATCTTATCAGTTAAAAAGTACAATCCTTAAAAAGCGTCTGTGGGAGGAGGAGCGAAGGATCCACCTGTTTCTTGCTCCCCGGCATGCAAAGTGGGACAACTCGGGACAGAAATCCCAGGCCTGCCACTTGCACTCTGGAGACACGGGGTAAGTCCCCTAATCTGCTGGGACCTGTGGGCCGCACCCCTTCAAAGCAGGGAAGCGTGGTTCCCATGAGTTACCCTTACAGAGCCCGCGTGCAGATCAAATGTGAGAAAGGGGCCATTAAAGTGCTCTTTGCTGGGTTCTCGGGGCTCAGAACTCATTTGTCCCTGGTTTGTCCATTTCTCTCCACTGGGAGACCACTCAGGGCCACAGAGGATAGCACGGGCTGCCAGGGCACAGCCCCCGGGACATCCCACCAGGTGCCTGGGGTACCTCGGCCCAACATCCCCGCATATCCCCGACAGTGTCTGGCCGTGGACCCTACACACAGTAGCAGCTCATTAAATGCTTCACTGCCTGTTGAGGCTGATCCTTTCTGCATGGCGGGATTGGGGAAAGCTATTTCTATTTCAATAGGCTATCAAAATGGTTCTATCCAGGGGTCATCCATAAATCCTTTCCTAAATTTTTTAATGTTTATTTGTTTATTTTGAGAGAGAGAGAGAGAGAAAACACGAGCAAGGGGAGGGGCAGAGAGAGAGGGAGGGAAAGAGAGAGAAAGAACCCCATGCAGATTCCACACTGCTGACCCGGGCCCCAACCCACAAACGGCAAGATCATGACTGAAGCCGAAATCAAGAGTCTGATGCTTAACCGGCTGAGCCACCCAGACGCCCCCATAAATCAATCTTTTAAATATCTGTTGTCATTTCAAATGGTACTGGGGGAGTTTTCTGTTTCTCATGATCTGATAAGAGATCTTTCTATGAAACAAATGCTGATTCTTTGAGTCGGTGGTATGTGGGCACCCAGGGCTTTCTTACGTGATGGTAACACCTTCCACCTAGTTAATTCACTCCCTATCCTATGGATTCTTTCCCTTGATTCTCACAATCACTCGAGAGAAAGGTGACAGAGAGAATGACAGACCCCACGCTTACTGAGCACTTGTTACGCACCAGGCACGTGGTTTATGTCAATCACTTCATTCAGTCCTCAGAGGCTGGCCCTCCTCTCATCCCCATTTGCAGATGAGGAAAACCGAGGATCATAAAGGAAAATGGCACCGACAGCAGAGTCGGAATTCGAACCCACATGGTCCTACTCCCAGGGCCGTCCGTCCCCAGGAAGAGGCGGATGGCGGAGGGCCTCCTCCCCAGGCCAAGAGCGCGGGCTTTGCTCGTCGGGATGGAAGGGAGAGTTGGTCTCCCATTTAAAACCCAAGCGCGATGGCAGTGATGAGTCTGTGCGTTCCAAACGAACACCAAGTTCAACTGCTTTACTAGCAGTTCCCACGCTTTTTACCTTTCCAGGGTTTTGAAAGACTGGATGATATCCTTGGCATGCCCCCAAAGAAAATACACCTAGGAAATAAAGGAAGAAAAGAAAGATGCGTCAGGGAAAACCACTGTCATGTTCACATACTGAGAAGCTTTGAAACGCACAGAAGCGGAGCGGGGAGATGCTGGGACGTCCGTGAACTCCCATCCCAAGGGTCCCAAGGATGGAAAGTCACCAAGGCCCTCTCAGGCGGCAGTGCCACCCCCGCCTCCAGTGGGGACCGCGCTCCAGAGGCGAGACTCCAGGTGTGCGAGAAAGGTGTCGAAGACAGGTTGAGGCTCTCAGCAGGGATGGGGCTTGGGGAGTCGCTGCCTGCCTGTCACGATCCCCGTCACCCCGATTCTATCACCCGTGTTAGGCTTCCTCCGAGAAACACCCAACAAACAGTTCCTACACCAGTGGCCAAATGTTGAGGGCTTTAAAAAAAAAAAAAAAAAACTTTCAGGGCGCCTGGGTGGCTCAGTCGGTTGGGCGTCCAACTTCGGCTCGGGTCATGATCTCGCGGTCCGTGAGTTCGAGCCCTGCGTCGGGGTGCTGATGGCTCAGAGCCTGGAGCCTGCTTCGGATTCTGTGTCTCCCTCTCTCTCTGCCCCTCCCCTGCTCATGCTCTGTCTCTCTCTATCTCAAAAAAAAACCCAAAAAAACACGCACACATTAAAAAAAATTTTTTTAATTTTTTTAAAAAAATACTTTCTTTTAAATGTTTTATTTATTTTTTTTTTTTTGAGGGAAAGTGTGCGAGTGGAGGAGGGGCAGAGAGAGACGGGGACAGAGGATCAGAAGTGGGCTCCACGTTGCCAGTGGTGAGCCCAGTGAGGGGCTTGAACTCACAAATCGTGATATCATGACCTGAGCCGAAGTCGGTCGACTGAGCCACCAGGCGCCCCCTAGCGCTTTAATGAGGGACCAGATGGACGAGACGTCCTTCACCTCTGTTACAGGTGCCACCAGGACGCTGGCCACAGGGAGGGGGAGGGCTGACGGGGCGGCTGGGGTGGGACCTGCGTGCAAGCCGGGGAACCATTTCTGCGTTTGCCTTTCCATGAACGGGAAGGATAACTGGACCCACGTCGGGGGGTCTCGTGATCAAACAAGATATCCGTGTCAAGTACTTAGAACGACACCCAGAGACAGTGCACTTTGAGTAAACGTGGTCCACTATCAATTCGCTCATTCGTTGGGCGCTGACTGAACACCTGTGATGTCCCCGGCGTTACATGAATTCCCAAAACGTTTTGGGCTTTCTGTCACATGCAAACACATATTGGTCACCCACTACATACCAAACACTGATGGGCACTTGATAAATTTGCCTCGTTCATGGGGCCCCTGGGTGGCTCAGTCGGTTGAGCGTCCGACTTCAGCTCAGGTCACGATCACCTTGTTCCGGAGTTCGAGCCCCACGTCCGGCTCTGTGCTGACAGCTCAGAGCCTGGAGCCTGCTTCAGATTCATTCTCTCTCTCTCTCTCTCTCTCCCTCCCCTCCCCTGCTCATGCTCTGTCTCTCTGTCTCAAAAATAAATTTAAAAAACATTTTTAAGGGGCGCCTGGGTGGCTCAGTCGGTTAAGCATCCGACTTCAGCTCAGATCACGATCTCACGGTCCGTGAGTTCGAGCCCCGCGTCGGGCTCTGTGCTGATGCTGGCTCAGAGCCTGGAGCCTGCTTCCGATTCTGTGTCTCCCTCTCTCTCTGCCCCTCCCCCATTCGTGCTCTGTCTCTCTCTGTCTCAAAAATAAATAAAAAAAATTTTTAAAAAAATTTTAAAAAACCACATTTTTAAATAATAAATAAACAATAAATTTGCCCCGTTCAATCTTCATTTTGCAAGGAAGAGCTATAAAAAAGAAAATCAGAAAACACCAAAGAAAATTCACTTACACATCCTACCTCTTCCACATTGTTTTACCGAAGACTGACTGGCCTGCTCTGAAAACACTTTCAGGGGATGGTCCTTAAAACATCTGACGTCCCAAAAAGACAGAGAGCAGTGGCTCCTGGTAAGGTGCCATTCAGCCCAACAAGAGGGAAAACGTTTGGTAAAAGGATTTATCAATGACTTCCAAGTTAGACAGCTACTTCACTGATACTTTCGTAAAGACCACATGGCAACCCCAAAAAAAGTTTATGATGTTTTAAAGTGAAACCTCGGAATAGGATATTCTGCACGTTCTCTGTAAAACTTTGACAAGAATGTGCAGGGAACTACACATTGTTATCTTCCTTCCCGGTTTTTTCAGTAACGTTAAATTACATTTTATTTGTTGAGTTTACTTTTTTAATGTTTATTTTTTGAGAGACGGAGAGAGACCGAGCACGAGCGGGGGAGGGGCAGAGAGAGAGGGGGAGACACAGAATCCGAAGCGGGCTCCAGGCTCCGAGCCGTCAGCACAGAGCCCGACGCGGGGCTGGAACTCACGGACCGCGAGATCGTGACCTGAGTCGAAGTCAGATGCCCAACCGACTGAACCCAAAATAAATGTTTTTTTTTTTTAATTACCATGTAATCCAGCAATCCCACTCCTGGGTATATAGCCACAGGAACGGAAAGCAGGGTCTCAAAAAGATATTTGCGTGCCCATGTTTACAGCAGCGTTGTTCCTAACAGCCAAAAGTAGAAGCAATCCAGTGTCCGTCAGTGGATGGAGACGGCGTGGCCCATCCATACGATGGAATGTTGCGCAGCCTTAAAGAGGAAGGAAATCCTGACCCCCGCTACGACACGGATGAGCCTTGAAGACATTAAGCTCAGTGAAACAAAGCCAATTGTCCCAAAAGGACAGACACCGTGTGATCCTACCCATCTGAGGTCCCTAAAGTAGCCAGAGTCGTAGAGACAGGAAGTAGGATAGTGGACACGGGGGGCTGGGGGAGGAGGGAATCAGTAGGTGGTGTTTAATGGGGACGGAGTTTTAATTTTGCAAGACGAAAGGGTTCTGGAGGTCGGTTGCACAACAGCGTGAATAAACTCAACACTACTGAACTGTAGCTAAGACAGCAAATGTGATGCTGTATGTAGGTTAGCACAATTTAAAAATTCCATTTTTTTTAAAATACTGTTTTTCATTCTCCAGTCATCGAGTGTAGCAATGCCAAGGGGTAAATGTCCGCTAGGTATAGGATGCTTGATGAATTGACTGATAAAATGCCCTAAATTAGGAAGAGAGAGATCTGCAACCCACCAAGTAACAGAGTGATATTTTGAAAACGCACATCTGTCCAGGTCATTCCTCTGCCTAAAGTCTTCGATGGCTCCCCATTGCCCGCAAGATATAAAGTTCAAGCTCCTAAGTGGCCATCAGCCTTGGCCAAGTGCTCACTGCAAAGTGCTTTACACACATTAGCACCTTCAATCTTCACAAAACCCCAGGAAGCAGGCGCTCGACAGATGCGAGGCCTGAGACCCAGAGAGGTTAAGTAATTTGCCGGAGCTCACCATCGCGAGTATGAGCCAGAGTCAGATCACCTGACCAGAGTCCATGCGCTTAAGCCCTCCGCTAAACCATGGCTCCGTCTATGCCGTCGCCCCAGCCCGCCTCCCCCCACAGCCCCACACACCTTCTCCCCGTCATGTGGGAAGACCACACGTCCCCCAATATCTCTGACACCCTGCTTCCATTGACACCTCTGGAGCTCTTCCTGGCAGAAACGACCTCTCACCCCAAAGCTGGTGCGCCCTCATCACTGGGTGACTTTGGTCAAAGCATTGAGCCCTGTGTTGTCATCTATATTTGTAATTTGTCCCCATCTGACTGACACCTTGGCAGGGCTCAGACCATGGTTCTTCACACATGCATTCCTAATACTGGAAATACTATTTGTTGGGTTCAGAGGGAAGGAAGGAAGGAAGGAAGGAAGGAAGGAAGGAAGGAAGGAAGGAAGGAAGGAAGAGGAAGAAGGGAAGGAAAGAAGGAAGGAAGGAAGGAAGGAAGGAGGGAGAGAGGGAGGGATGAGGAAGAAAGGAAGGAAAGAAGGAAGGAAGGAGAGAGGGAGGGAGGAGGAAGGAAGGAAGGAAGGAAGGAAGGAAGGAAGGAAGGAAGGAGAGAGGGAGGGAGAAGGAAGGAAGGAAGGAAGGAGAGAGGGAGGGAGAAGGAAGGAAGGAAGGAAGGAAGGAAGGAGAGAGGGAGGGAGGAGAAAGAAGAGAAGGAAGGAAGGAAGGAAGGAAGGAAGAAAGGAAGGAGAGAGGGAGGGAGGAGGAAGGAAGAAAGGAAGGAAGGAAGGAAGGAAGGAAGGGGCAAGGAGAGAGGGAGGGAGGAGGAAGAAGGGAAGGAAAGAAGGAAGGAAGGAAGGAAGGAAGGAAGGAAGGAAGGAAGGAGAGAGGGAGGGAGGAGGAAGGAAGGAAGGAAGGAAGGAGAGAGGGAGGGAGGAGGAAGAAGGGAAGGAAGGAAGAAAGGAAGGAAGGAAGGAAGGAAGGAAGGAGAGAGGGAGGGAGGAGGAAGAAGAGAAGGAAGGAATGAAGGAAGGAAGGAAGGAAGGAAGGAAGGAAGGAAGGAGAGAGGGAGGGAGGAGGAAGGAAGGAAGGAAGGAAGGAAGGAAGGAAGGAAGGAAGGGGGAAGGAGAGAGGGAGGAAGGTAAAGAAGGAAGTTCTTTCTGGTCTCACTAAGACTCTCCAAATTGTCACTGGTATCACCATAAGCCTCTGTCATCATGAGATTTGACTCCCCTGAAATAAGTAGCCAATAAATAAATTGTCAGTGCTTCCATGACAAAACATCAGAGATTGAGTGCCTTAAAACAACACAAATGTATTTCCCACGGTCCGAGAGGCCAGAAGTCCAAGATGAAGGTGTGGTCAGGGTTCTCCGGAGCCTCCCTCCCTGGCGTGTGGCCGGCCAGCCATCTTCCTCCACTGTCCTCACACCGTCTTCCTTCTCCGTGAGTCTGTGTCCCAACCTTCTCTTCATATAAAGACGCCAGTTCTATTGGATTAGGACACCCCCCCATGTGACCTCATTTAGCCTTAACGGGCTCCGTAAAGACCAAATCTCCAAAATACAATGTTTCAGTGACCCAGAGGAGTGACCGTCATGGCCCAGGGTTTCCTTTGCGGGGGATGACAATGTTCGAAGATTGATTATGGCGATGGTCGCCCAGCTCTGAGAATACACCAAACCACTGGCTTGTACAGCGAAATGGGTGAATTGTACAGTGTGTGAATGACAGCTCAATAAAACCCAATAACATATATGAAAATCCACTCCCGAGCCTTTTCTGGTAGCCTCAAGCTTGGCAAAATGTCCTGACTCTCCATTACAAGGGTCCCCTCATAGGATCCCCACAAAGACAGCCAAGGGGACACAGAGACCCATTTGAGAGCGGAGGCAACGGAAGGACTGAGCCTCAGAGGAGGATTACGCCTCCTCTTGCTGTCTCCCACACCTCCCGTTTCGTGTGCCCTGGGATACACTCCGCAGGAGCCGAGGCGACCTACAGAAACATCTTAGGGTTTACCTGGACCAGAGTATGTGCTGCGTGTGTGACAGGGAAGACGCCTTCAGTGGCCGATAAACATTCAGAGAATCCAACGAAGTAGCCAATTTTAAAGCATCCCAGGATGATGGTGATGACCGCGAACAATGTCATGCTACCTAAATTGGGGGGGGGGGGGCGCGGGGAGAGCACAGAAACACACGTGTAAGTGTTGACACGCACGGATGTCGTTTCAGAGTAAACGACATTAAAACCCTCACCTGCGTGGTCAAATGGTTTTTGCAAGGGTGCCAAGACCATTCAGGGAGGAAAGGGCAGTCGTTTCTACAGATGGTGCTGGGAAAGTGGATAATCCAATCATGAAAGAATGAATTTTACCCTGCCTTACACTATATACAAAAATTAACTCCAGATGAATCGAAGACTTAAACGTAAAACCTAAAACATCAAAATGAAAAAACTGTCGGGCCTCAGAGGATACTATTAACCTCCATTAAGAGTGGGAGGAAATAGGGGCACCTGGGTGGCTCGGTTGGTTAAGCACCGGACTTCAGCTCAGGTCATGATCTCACGGTTCGTGAGTTCAAGCCCCACGTTGGGCTCTGTGCTGACAGCTCGGAGCCCAGAGCCCGCTTCGGATACTGTGTCTCCCTCTCTCTCTCTCTCCCCTTCCCCCATTCACACTCTGTCTCTCTCTCAAACATAAAGAAACATTAAAAAAAATTTTAACAGCTAAGTCGATAAATTTTATGTTGTGTCATACATATTAGAATTAATTACATATATACACAGCAAGACAGTATTGTGTCCTGTTTATCATTGTTCCCACCTGATGCATATCCTGGGGTCTGATGAATGATATACATTCAACAAAGATTAGCCCAATAAACAGAAGGCCTCTAAGAGCTTTTCCCCAAAAAAGATCAGTCTAAGAGTGTCACTGTTCTCCTCAAAAAATCTGTTCTCTGATCTTAAAACCCTGCTCTCTAGAGAAAAAGATGAGGGGCATACAGGCATTCGGGAACCCTTGCACTCTCTGTGCAACTCTTCGGTAAACCTAAAACTTTTCCGAAATAGAAAGCATATTTTTAAAACTGATAGGAAGGGGGATCCATAACGGTGTCACGGAAAGGGCCTGAACTTAGGGAAAGTGAAGAAAGGAAGTATTCTTTGATGGTGTATGTGGCATGGTTTGGACCAAACAATAAACACAAAAAATATGCATAGGAAAGAAAAAAAAAAAACATGGAAAGGAATATACAAAACACATTAAAAAGAAACTTGTAACAAATGAAAATATTAGCAAGAAAAACAGAGTGGTCATGGAGACTTGATCAACGTCAAAGGTCCTAATCCTTCTTCTGGGCCAACGTTGGCCACCATTCACGCCTCCTCTCCCACGAACAGGAGGAAACTGGATCGTGTGTGACAAGCATTATAGGGAGGTCGAGAGAGAGGACGGGTCCTCACACTGAGCTATAACATTACAGCTCCAACCCAAGAAGCCTCCAGTGAAAAGTAACTCAATCGCCCAGCTCCTTTCCATTGCTCAAAGCCTTATAGAAACAACTCTAAGTCACATTTTTTTTTTTTTTAATCCTGGCAAGCTCCCAGTGAAATCAAAAGCTCAGTAAGAGCGGAGACTCAATCCCGGTGCTTTCAAAAGGTTTGACAAATGCATGGCTCGTTTTGATTACAGGGGAAATAGCGAGAGGAGGTGAGGCAGCCTGGCTGGTGTGGCAAGGACACAGGCTGCAGCCCTGGGGACCTGCTCGTTGGCTCCGGCTGTGCCCCCGGTGGCATGCATGAATTCAGATGAGTCACTTCCCTGCTCCTAGCCTTGGTTTTCCCATCTAGAAAACGAGACCAGTCTCCAGCACTGGTTCTCCAACTTGAACATGCATCAGAATCACCTGGAAGGCTTGTTAAACCGCAGATTGCAGGGCTCCACCCCCAGAGTTTCTGCTTCAGTAGGTTTGGGGAGGGGGGGGTCCAAATTTGCATCTCTAACAAGCTCCCCGGTGGGGCTGGCACTGTTGATCTGGGACCCCACCTTGAGAACCACTGGTCTAGAACACCCCTGTCACTGATATTTCAAGAGTTACGATAAATACATCATCTGCCTTCTCATAGTGTTAAAAATCCTTCCTTTATCCATTTATTTATACAACAAATATTTGGGGGACGCCTACTATGCATCAGGCATTTTGCCAGGGGCTCAAAGGCAAACAAACAAGATTGCTGGGGAATCAACAAATACACATGTGTAATATTGGATAAATTGGGCTGTGCACAAAATGTAGAGGTGCACGCTGGCACCAGACTTCTCATCTGCAGAAATCGGTGGGAGAGTAGCTAGAGTCAACTTTAGGGAAAGGACTGCAACGTAAGAACCCTACCTCCAGCCAGCATGTCACCTGCTTGTCAGGGCACAAGACAGAAAGAGATTTGAGGGTATGCAAAATGCAATTCATTCAACAACTCTTTGTTCCAGGGATGGTCCAGCCACTGTCCCAAGCCCTGGAGACATAAAAAGAGTGATAAAATAAAGTGCCTGCCCTCAGCGAGTTTAACATTCTAGTGGGGGAGACAGAGAATGAGCAAATAAGTAATAAACATAGAAGAAGTGTCAGGAAGTGCAAAGTGTGTGAGGAAGAGTAAAGCGGGAAGACAATTAAAGTTGATGAAGGTCAGAAAGAACTCTCTCAGAAGGTGCTGGCTGAACAGAGAACAGAGGTGGGGGGGGAGTCATCCACATAACTCGCTGTTTAGCCAAACAGCCTGTGAACCGGGGGAGAGTCCTCATAATTGGGAGAGACAAAGAGGAGAGGGAACAATGGCAAGCAAAACATGTAGCAACAGATTGGAGAAGATGATGGATGTATAATCGAAGGAAGAGGGGGAGGGTGAAAATGGATGGATGGAAGGATGGATGGATGGATGGATGGATGGATGGAGGATGAATAGTCTAGTAGACAGATAAATAAAGTAATAGGAAAGAAAAACAGGATAGTAGAAGTTAAACGCAAATGGATGAAGATACACCAACTGGAAATGTGTGATTTACATGGTCTATAAAAGCTTTGTGATGCAGAATAAGGTTGGGACAGACTGTGTGGGGAACAGACACAGAAAACCTTTCAAAGATCTCATGGAAAAGAGATAGAGACCAGGTGAAAACAGGGGCATAGAAAGAAACAAATGGATTCCACAGATCTCCTCTCATTGGAGCAGAGGCAGCAATGTGCCTTCCTGGGGGAAATGTTAAGGGGTTTTCTGGATAAGAATGGAGTAAAATGCATCTGGTTGTGAGAACAGGAAAGGAAAGATAGCCATTCATTGAATAGAAAGACACAATAAAATGTTCAGGTGCTCCAGGGTTCCTTGGTGGCTCCGTCCGAGGAACGTGGGACTCTTGATCTCGGGGTTGTGGGTTCGAGCCCCACATTGGGTGCAGACATTACTTAAAAATAAGATCTTTAGGGGCGCCTGGGTGGCTCAGTCAGTTGAGCGTCCGACTTCAGCTCAGGTCATGATCTCACAGTTCGTGAGTTCGAGCCCTGCATCGGGCTCTGTGCTGACAGCTCAGAGCCCGGATGGAGCCTGCTTCAGATTCTGTGTCTCCCTCTCTCTCTGCCCTTCCCCTGCTCACACTCTGTCTCTCTCTCTCTCTCAAAAATAAATAAAGATTTTTTTAAATAATAAAATAAAATCTTTAGAAAAAAATGTTCAAGTGCTCCAAAAAGCAAACGTATGCAAAAGGAAAATGAAACAACATGTAAAAGAAACCATAATGGTCGCAAAGAAAACTGGGAACAATAAAGTCAAGCATATAAATCCTTACACTAAATGGGTACAGGGAATGATCTGAATCTCCCATTAATTTAGTCAGCAAGGATGGGAATATTGGATTAAAAGCAAAACCTAACTGTTTTATGAATCACGCTATTCACTGAGTAGCAAGGGCAGAAAATCAAGGTGTGGACAAAGAGACCATGCCAATGAAGAGAAAGCGGGAAGAGCCATATGGATACCAGACCACATGGAATTCAAGTTAAATGTAGTAAACAGGATGAAGAATCCCTTCATGTTTGTCATCACGCATGAAAAAAAGGCATAATGTATGAGAAAGATATACTAGTCCCTTGTGTGCCAAATAAAATAGATTTCCCTATTTATAGTATATGTAACTGCTACTTTAAAGAGATCAAATGGAAGATTCCAGAACTAGACTGATCTGGTAGGAGGAAACGTAAGGAAGGACACAGAAGAATTAAGGCACACAATCAGTGAACTTGGATTTACAGCCTCCCTTTGCACACCTCAAGAAGAGAATATATGATTTTGGATGCCGCTAGAATATCATCAGCAAAAATCGACTCGCCTGCGAGAAGACAGTGGGCTGTAGTGGTCAGAGCCTTGGCCTCAAATCCTGTTCCCCATCAGTTATTAGTTGATGACTTTCAGTAATTACTTAACTTCTCTATGCCTCAGTTTCCTCATCTGTAAAACGTGATAATAAATGATTGGCTTTCTCTTAGGGATGTAGAGGAGATTAAACGAGTCATTACATGAAAAGTACCTAGCACAGCGCCCCACACGTAGGAAATTCTACAAATGGATGCTGTCATCATTCTTATCATCAATCACAAAGAAAAACAATGAATTCGAACCAATTAGAAGTTTCCCAGCCACGTCACTTGAGAATAATCCTAAAAGGTCTCGTGTTGGCAGAGGGGAGAACCCTCCTCAGTGGTAGGCACCCAAATACTCCCTAGGAGTCTGGAACCTTGAACTGTAGGGTCTTAGAGGTAGAAGGCCCCATAAAGTCAGTCTATATCCCCGTCTCATGCAAGAATGCTTCCAGTGCATTATGACTAGCGGCCAACTGGTCTCCCATCGGCACATGCCCAGGGCTGGGGGGCTCACCGTCTCTCAACGCACACCCTTCCATCACCAGCTGGGGCTCATATTAGAATGTTCTTCCCTATGCTGAACTGCAGTCAGCCTCCTAGAACTGTCATCCTCTTCCTTGGAGATTGTGTCATCATTCACTCACTCACTCATTCATTCATTCACCCATCCGTTCACTTGGCGATTCAGTAAATCCAAACTGGCACTTGCTACGTGCCAGGCACTGTGCCAGGAGCTCAGGCTATAATGGGGGGCACATGCAGACAGGGGCTCTGCCTCCAAGAGCCCACGATCTGGTGAGATCGACACACCGAATAACACAATCTCCTACTTGATTTGCGTCAAGAAGGAAATAGAGGACCCTATGAGACCAGACCACCTGGGGGTCCACACCTGGTCTGAAGGTATCAGGAAAGGCTTCCCTAAAGAAGTAACTCTGCTTTCCGGGAGCTGAAGGATGGTCTGGGGCTGACGGGAGTGAGGTTGTCGCCTCCTCTCCCTTCTGGACTCGACACCCTTTCGTCCCTCCTGGGGCCACCCTTCTGCAGGTGCCCGTGTGATGGTCAGAGGGGGACAAGGCATTCCACGTGCAGTCTGACTTCCTTTCCAATCAACGCCAAACTGGCACCAGCCTTTTGGGCACCCCATTATCTTGCTGATGCTGAAATCCTGACATTATGTTTATAGTTTTTTATTAGACAAAAAAAAAATCTCATCCAAAAAATAATATGTAAGAAAATGCATGCAGTTAGGCAAGAGTCTGTCGTAGTGACCCCAGGCTGGGTCTTGGGGACCCACCGCTCTCCTTCCCAAGGGAATTGTTCAAACCCCCCACCCCCGACATGTTGTTCTGCTCCAGAAATTTGCCGGGTGTCACTGTCATGCTCAGTTTGCTATATTCTGTGTATTCTTTTATCATTTTAAAATGATTTTTAATGTTTTTTCCCAGACTCCAGCAAAAACAAAAGACCTTCTTCTGGGGATCCTTCCCTAAATCCCTAAACCCTCACCCCTGCCCCCAGCTGTCTTCTGCCTCCCTTCACGCATCCCCTGCACCTACACACTATAATGCTGAATCATTTATTTCGTAAGACATTTCTCTTACGATGTGCCAGAGGCTCCTAAGCATTTTATACGTACTAACTCACGGAGTCTCATAATACGTGGTATCATCGTCCCCATTTTACAGATGAGGAAACTGAGGCAGAAGTAAAGCTACATGCCCAGAGAAGGGGCACGCTCTTAGCCTCTGCTGCCCCCTTGTTGTCCGCACCCCTCTGTGCAGGGCCACGTCCGAAGGTCCCGCCAGCCCCAGAGCCCAGCCAATTCTGGGAGCTCAGTCCAGGCCGTCGAACAAAACCAGACCAACAGTTCTGTCCAAGCACTACGAAAATTTCCAGGCTGTACACTTGGCTCCCTTCTCTGTTGCTCCCCACAAGTTCCCGGGAGCCTCGAGGAAGAAGACAGAAAGCAAACAGGAAGTAGACTTTTGCCTTCTCTGACACCTGTTAGTATTAGGCCATCTGCCCGGAAGCAAGGAGTCTGTCCCTCTTCACCTTCTCACTGTTAAACATTCCCAGTGATGGGGAGCTCCATTGTTGCATCTCTGCGTTCTGTGCCTCCGCCCCTCCCCTGGTGGCTCCCCTCCGCTGCTCCCTGCCGCCATCCCCCATGGCACCTGCCCCTCTTCTCGCACACACTGGGACCTGCTTACTCACAAGTGGGGACAGCCTGTTTCCCAAACCCATCACCATGTTCCTGACCTTTAACTCGACAGCCGGTACAGCCACCACCCCTGAGCTGGTCTGACATAAGCAGCTCACCTCTGCCCCTTCACTTCCAGGCCCTTAAGGGACGACGAGCACGGTGCTGGGAGCAGTCCATTTCCGGGGGCAGCATGCTGGACAGAGATGTAATGTATCATACACATGGGTGGGTCTCATTTTAAGAAAAAAAGTATTGGGGCGCCTGGGTGGCCCAGTCGGTTAAGCGGCCGACTTCGGCTCAGGTCATGATCTCGCGGTCCGTGAGTTTGAGCCCCACGTCAGGCTCTGTGCTGACAGCTCAGAGCCTGGAGCCTGTTTCGGATTCTGTGTCTCCTTCTCTCTCTGACCCTCCCCCATTCATGCTCTGTCTCTCTCTGTCCCAAAAATAAATAAACGTTAAAAAAAAAAATCTGAAAAAAAAAAAAAGAAAAAAGGTATTATGCAAAAATATGATCTTAGAAAAGGAGTACATTTGGGGATGATTACTCACAAGCATTACAAAAAAGAGAATCGCTGGGACGTATAATCGAGACAATGCTTCTAACGTGCCTGCATTCTGAACTCACTCAATAAACACAGCTTCATTTCTTATTGTCATTGTTCCCATAATTGTGTGTTGATGACGCTTCTCGGGACTTGAGACAGAACAGTAACAACAAAATCCTACCACTGGTAAGTAAACCACTACAGTCTTTTATGGAACTAGAAACAACTAGGATGTTAATTACATCGTAGTAATTAACAGCCTGAAACAGCTATTCACTGAGTGTGCATATCAATGTACCCACTGGGCTGGCACGAGATAGCCAGGCTGCTGTCATTCCTTCCAGAAAAAAAACAATCTCATTACTTAGCAAACAGAGGAGCTGGATTAATAGCCCCTCATTTCTGCTAAATATTTTAATACATCAGTATTATCTGTTCCAAAGGAAATTTTCACTTTCTCATGCTCAGTAGGTGAAGCAGAACGTTTTCTGCTCAAAGAAATGCCTCACAGCCCATACCAAGACCCAAAAACTTTCTCTGAAAACATCAGTGCCCCGAATTTCACAGGCTGGTTCTTTCTCAGAGCCCCGGATGTCTAGGACTGTCACAGAAGCCAGGGCAGAGCTGAGTCAAACCTGTCCTTCCAGCTACGATTCCAAGGAAAACCCCAGGGCTGGCTGGGGCTGACGCATCTCCCATGGCCTCCCCATGTTCTTTCGGGACAGTTAGCCTCTTGCTTTTTGATGAACCGCAGCCCGTTCACAGGGATCACAGTGTTTTGCAAACTGCGTTCAGCTCTTCCCCGAGAAACAACTGGGAGTCTCATTTCCCTCATGAGGAAACAGGGACTCAGAAGGTGAAGGTAGCAGAGCTGGGACACAGAGCCAAGCCTTCCAGAACGACACCATGACCATTAACCACACTCCTCACTTGAATGGTTATGGTATCGTGTTTGTCTCAACGGCCGCCATTTATTGAACACCTGCTATGTGCTCTCTCTATATTTGCCACTACTGGGTGTCTAATAGACATCTGAAAAGTAACGTGTCCGTAAGAGGAAACGGTGTCACCCTCACCCCTGTTCCTCCCTCTGTCTCCCTAATCTTGGGAAACGGCACCACCATTCAGCCACTGACTGAGATCACAAGGCTTTGAGTCTTTCTGGGAAGAGAGAGAGACAGGAGGGAGAGGGAAAGAGGAAGGGCAGGGGAGGGAACGGTGGTAGAAGGAAGGGGCAAGGAGGGAGGGAAGAGGAAGGGAAGAGGTGAGGGAGGGTCAAAGAAAGGAACCTTCCACCACAGGAAAGCCCAGGTGGAAAGCCTACGTGTGTAATCTCTTTTAGCCTGTGTAAATCAGTGTCCTCAAAATAACATTTCATTTCCATTTGTTTGTTTGTTTGATTCAGACACCGGAAAAGGCACGGGATTCCCCGCCATTCAGAGTCACAAAATCATGAGCCTCCCTCAAACAACCGTTTGCAGAACAGGAATTCGGGCCCAGCCTGGAACTGGGTCCATTTTTCCAAAGGCAGGATGAACTAGCCGCAGGCCCTGAGGCTACAAAGCCTGAAATCCCACCCGGTAACATGGCTCTTATCCAGCCAGACCTAATACGAGGTGGAAACCGAAACGGAGCAAAACAGGTGCACACAGAGAAAGCCACGGTGGCCAGTGGGAGTTGGGAGCAGTTCCCGGCAGGGCGGGCGGAGACGATGGCACTGGGGCCAGACCTCGGAAGGGAGGTGGGTGGGAAGGAGAGGGGAGGTGTGCTGGGCACGCAGCCTGAACCCAGCCAGCAGTCACTGGTCCCCCCAAGTGTGTGATTCCTGCTCCCCGCCTGCGGAAACGGGCAGGGTGGGCAGATTATGGAACGTGCCCAAGGTCACGCAAGGACAAGGAAAAGCCACGCTCTCTCGGGCAGATTTAAAGTCAGACCGGACGAGCGGTCACGTAGAGATGTGTGATGTGTGTGGTCCCCGCGCAGTGACACGTACCCAGCCTCTCCGGGGAAGGTTTCGCAGGGACTGTCTCCAAGGCGGACTCCCCACTGCCTCCTCCCTTTGACTGCACCCCATCGAGCTCCCTCTCAAGGGTCGAAGCTCCTGGAGGAGGGGAACCTTCCTATCTTGATGATGTTTCAGTCACCGCGGCCTGACTACCTGGCAAGTGTATTACCCTCCGCGGCCCCAATGCTTGGCCGCTTAGCCACGATTCCATTTGCCCCAGCTGCACACTCTTAGCGTCTCCTCCACGCCAGACCCGGAGGTGGCTCTAGGACTAAGACGTGAGCCTCACAGAGCTCCCCCAGGGTGGTGGGGACGGGGGGGAGGGGGGGGGTGGGGGTGGGTGGACAGAGATATCAAGAACAGGTCTCCCCAGGGCATGGTGAGGGGTGGGGGCGTGTGGTCAGACCACAAAGAGCAGGGGAAATCAGAAAAGCACCACTAGAGGGGACGGAGTGAGGCCTGAGCCCTGTTCTGCAAGGCAAGGCAGGCGGAAGGCACTGAGGGAGGCGGGAACAGAATATGCAAAGGCATGGAGACCTGAAACACCGTAATGGGAACTAAGAGCCTCTCGGGGCCCTGAACCGAGGGCAAAGGAGGGGATAAAACCAGAGCGCACTGCGGGGGGCTGATCTCAGCAGGCCGTGAATGCCAGGACGGGGAGTGCGGCCTCCCTCGTGGCTGCAGGAATTTCAGCCGAGGAGAGACGTGAGCGGGCTCGTGTAGCTGCGGCTCTCAGGACGGGATGTGTGCCGAGAGCCTGACGGCAGAGAGAGAGGAGGCTGCTACAACAGCCCGGGCGTAACAAAGAAAAAGAGAGAAGGCAGGGAGGCGTGGGGGGAAGCCCGAAACGCGGCGGGGGAAGACAGAGCAGAGGGAAGTCGGGGGAAAGGGCGCCGCCGAGCGGCTGGCGGGCGAGCCGGCGGGCTGCGCGCCGCACCTGCCGGCGGCCGGGAGACTCACCGCGGAGCCAGCGCGCGCCGGCGTGCGTGTCCTTGGGGCGGAGGAGGCGGCGGTGCGCGGCGCTGCGGCCCACGTACCACAGCATCCAGAGCAGCTGCAGCAGCATGAGCGCCGTGAGGACGCACAGCAGGTCGCTCTTGCCCACGCCCGAGGCGTGCACGGCCCAGGCCAGCAGGAGCAGCAGCCCCGCCGCGAACACGATCAGCCCGTACTGGCTGCTCAGCGCCTCGGCCAGCTTCTGCGGGACGCTGGCGCGGAGCGCGCCCCGCCGAGGGGCCGGGGACTCCCGCGGGGCCGCGAGCTGGGGCGAAGGGCCGGCCGCGGGCCCCGACGGCACCCTGTCCGGGGCGCTCCCGGCCGCCTGGGGAGAGGCAGGCGCCCCCTGGCCCCCGGGCATCACGGAGTGACCCGCCCGGAGTCTGGTTCCGGGAGCGGCTGCGGGCCCGGGGCCCCACCGGCTGTCCCCACCCCCGCCCTTGCCCTGACGCTCTCTGCCGACCAGTCCCCCTCTCCCGATCGCCCTGCGACACCTGCTCTCCTCGCTTCTTCCCCTCTGCCCTCCCTCGGTCAAGGTGCACAGCCCGGTCCGCTCGCCGCCGCCGCCCCCCACCCGCTGACCCCGGGCTGACCCCGGCTGCCTCTTCGCGCTCCTGAAAGCGCACTGCCCACCTCCCGGGACTCCCCAAAGCCCGGGGGCAGCCCTCCCGCCCACTATTTGACCCACGCGGGCCGCTCCCCGCCCCTGACGCCTGGGACCCGGGCCAGCCCTCCCCCGACGTCCCCTCCCCGCGCCCGGCCCGCCCCCCCTCCGCTGTCCGCACCCCTGTCCGCTTCGTGGACGCCCGCCCACCCAGCCCTGCCCGGGCGTCACGGAAACCCTGGATGACGACAGGTGCCTCCTGGCTCCTGGGATTGCGGCGGGGGGCAAAGGGTCACCCTGAGTCAGCCGGACGGAGTAGGCGCAGGGGGCGTTGCTGGGGTCCGGCAGGGGTGTCCCACTGTGGGGACTGTCCCAGAGGAGCTGCGACGCCGACCGCAGAGGTCTAGGTGAGCCTCAAAATGTCCTTGTGAGTCTGTCTGTCCTTCACCCTGTGTATTTCTACCGCATGTTTTCTCTGTGTGAATCTCTCTCTGTGTCTGGCCGTCTGTCTTAGGGGTGTGTCTGGTTGGGACAAGGAGGCGACGGTGTCTCAGCGCTCCTCCCTAGGTCTATGAATGGGGGAGGGGTGTGTTTTGTTTGTGTCTGTGTTTGTGCATCTGGTGTCCTTGTGTGTCTGCCAGATGCCCAGATGCCCAGGAGCTGCCTCCCAAGGAGAGAGAGATCACCTGTGCACCCCCTCCAAGGGAATGGAAAGCTGCTTCTGGAAGCAGAGGTGTTGGGGGCAGCTGCCTTGGGCCTTCCCGGAGCTACAGGTGCCCCCAGCCCGTCCCTCAGCACCCCAGCCCCTCTGAAGCTGACGGCGTCTGCCAGGGTGTCCCGTTCAGATGCCACCGAAGAGGAGAGTCCCCCACCCCCACCCCCGCCAGAGGTTCTTGCAAAAGAGCATCCTAGAGGCAGAGGTGGCTGAGAGCAGAGTGGGAGCAGGGAGTTGGTGAGGGAGCTGCTGGGGGGGCCTGCAGCCTGGAGGAGGAAAGGCCTCCTGCGCGAGCCTCCTGTGCTGTAATAGAGGGCTCCTCACCCAGGAGACCCCCTCTTCCCCTGGGTTTCACGCTCTCTGTTGCTCTCCTGAAATTAATTGTTGAACAAGCAGACCCACATTTTCCTCTGGCAGCGGATCCACTGAATTACATAGCGGTTCTGACTGCCAGAGGGTCCTGAAGGGGCGGGGGGCGGGGGGCGGGGGCTGGACCAGCAGGGAGTCAACCTGGGAGCCTTGTCTTGCCTTCATTCATTTTTTTTTTTTCACTCATTCATTGGTGTGGCCAACACTTACTTCTCCAACGCTGAATCATCTGCCAGGCTCTTCTGGGTACTGGAAACTTCAGCCATGAAAGACTGCCGTCAAGGCGCCGGCACCCTGGCAGGGACATGCTGAACAGACAAGTATGTGTCGGGAATGCACTGGGAGGCTGGAGAGCATCCGATGTGAGACTCGGCCCTGTCTTCTAATCATGGCCCGCAGGGGGGACTGAGCAAGCAGCCCCCGGGGAGCGGGGCTGCCCCGAGGGGAGGGTTGGGGGAGCCTTGAGTCTGCCAGGAAGGGTGAGACGTTCCTAGAGGAGGCACTGTTTGCTCCTCTTTTGGGAGGAAGGCTGTGACTTTCAGCTGGGTTTCCCCAGACCCAGGCCAGGTGACGCTCGGTAAATAAACCGAGGGTTTAACGAAGGCACCAGTGGGGGGAAGTTGCATGAACAAGCAAGCCAGGTGTGGGTCTCACCGGACCCGCAGGGCACGGGGCACGATGCCGTGTCTCCCCGCGTCTGCTCCGTCCCCTTCCCTTGCTTTCTTTTCCTCCTTAGCTCACACCTGGAACGCGTGTACATCTGTGGCCCGTCTCTCCCGCCGTAACGAACGCTCTAGAAGGACATTGCCTATTCTTGTCCATGGCTCTAGCTCCAGCGCATAGGACAGTGGTGACCAGCACACCCGAGGTGCTCAGTGAACACGTGTTGAATGCGTCCCCCCCTCCAGTGAAGCCCTAACTCCCCATCCCTGTTAATGCGACCTTATTTGGAAATGATCGATCAAGTTGAGGTCATCAGGGTGGGCTCTGATCCAATACGGCCGTGTCCTTACAAAAAAGGGGAGACTGGGGCGCCTGGGTGGTGCAGTCGGTTAAGCGTCCGACTTCAGCCAGGTTACGATCTCGCGGTCCGTGAGTTCGAGCCCCGCGTCAGGCTCTGGGCTGATGGCTCGGAGCCTGGAGCCTGTTTCCGATTCTGTGTCTCCCTCTCTCTCTGCCCCTCCCCCGTTCATGCTCTGTCTCTCTCTGTCCCAAAAATAAATAAAAAATGTTGAAAAAAAATTAAAAAAAAAAAGGGGGAGACTGAAGACAGACACATATAGAGGGAAAGGTGATGTGAAGACACAGAGAGTGCCATCTACGAACCATGGAAACCCTGAGACCGCCAGAAACACGGAGAGAGGCCTGGAACAGACATCTTGATCTTGAACTCCTAGTCTCGAGAATTTTGAGCCGATATATCTGTGTCGTTGGTGGCCTTTGTTAGGGCAGCCCCGGGAAAGGAAGACACCCAGCTTATTCCTTCTGTGCTCCCCTGTGGGCGTGTCCAGCTCCCCATCCGTCCGTGCCCCACACTGTAGACTATTGTCAACTGTCTTTCCAATGCTGAGCGCCCTGAAGGCAAGAGAACTATGTCTGATTGGCTCTGCTCCCTAGCACCCAAGCTGTGTTTTTATCATACGTTGGAAAATGTGTAGTGAGCCCCTCCCAAGTGTCAGGTATAAGGCCAGGCCTGGGGACAACAAAATGAAGCCACAGTTTGTGTCAAATGCCATGGGAAACTGGGAGGGAGAGAAAGAGAGAGGGAGGGAGGGAGAGAGACAGCCTGGCAGATGGCAGGAACTCCACGAATGCCCCCGACTTCCGTAAAAATCACCTCTGCTTTTATTTCATTTTACAGTTTTACAGCACACATTAATTCATTGTCTCTCATGAATCAAGCTCAAGTCAGCATGGATTTGTAGGGACAGGCAGTATCACGTGGCGGGGGAGGGGGGGCGGTGGGTGAGTTCTAAAGCCAGGCTTCGGGGTCCGATTCCTGGCTCCATCACTTACTGCTGTGACCCTGGACAAGTTACTGAGCCTCACTGTGCCTCAATTTCCTCATCTGTAAAACGGAGCTCTTCTTTTAGTATTTCTTGTAATGTTTATTTATTTTTAAGAGAGACACAGAGCGTGTGCAGGGCAGGGGCAGAGAGAGAGGGAGACGCAGACTCCGAAGCAGGCTCCAGGTTCTGGGCTGTCAGCACAGAGCCCGACGTGGGGCTCGAACTCACGAACTGCGAGGTCATGACCTGAGCCGAAGTCAGATGCAAACCGAGCCACCCAGGTTTCCCTAAAACGGAGCTCTTAATACTAACCATTCTCGCAGGTTTCTATGGGGACAAAGTAGCCTGATACATATGAAGTACGTGGGAATGTCCCACCAAATACAAAGTACCTGAGACACTTTGTTATTTACTGAGCACCTACTACATGCTGGGCACTGAGCTGAGGCTATGCTATAGAGGCAGCCAGCTGAGCATCAAACATGGGCTCCCCTTCCACGGCGTAGAATCGTCACCGGGAAGTGGCTGTCCAGCCAGGGACTCTCCCCTTGCACCTAGGTGGAGCCAGGCGACCAGGTTCTGGTCGGGGGAGTGGAGGCAGAAGTGATGGCATCGATACCCCGAGCGCCCCCGCGAACTCCGTGCTGAAGACGGCAGAGTGCGTCAGCCTGAGCCCTCCTCCCCACCCCGTGAGTAGCAAAGCAGAGTTTCCCCGCTGAAGCTGGGCTCCCGTGAGTGAGAAGAAAACTTCTACCGTGCTAAGCCGCTACACAGTTTACCTGTTAGAGCAGTCGCGCTGCCCTTCCTCACTGAGAACTCAAAGACACATAACACGCAATCCCCATCTGAAAGTCAAGTGGGACTCCCTTCTCTGGGCCACCTCGATTCTTTTTAATGAGCAATGAAATGTAAGTTTCTGGACACAAAAGAGAGAGACTGAAGTCGGTCTCCTTTACTCTCTACTCAAAACGATGCTGAAGACTGACAGATTTACCCATCTTTCTGCCTCCCGCTGATGTATAAGTGTTTCAAAGATCTAAGCCATACAGAACTCTCGATTTCTTTTTTTATTTTTTAATGTTTATGTATTTATTTATAGAGGGGGGGGCAGGGGAGGAGCAGAGAGAGGGAAAGAGAGAGAGAGAGAGAGAGAGAGAGAGAGAGAGAGAATCCCAAGCAGCCTCCACGCTATCAGCACAGAGCCTGATGCGGGGCTTGAACTCACGGACTGTGAGATCATGACCTGAGCCAAAATCAAGAGCTGGAAGCTTAACCAACTGGGGGGCTTAAAACAACACAAATTTCTTGTCTGGCGGGTCTGGAGCCTGGAGGTTGGAAATCAAGGTGTAGACAGGCACTCGCTCCCTTTGAGGGATCTAGGAGAGGGTCCCTCCTCGCCTCTTCCAGCTTCTAGTGGCTGGTCCTAATCTTTGGTGCCCCTTAGCTTCCAGCTGCATAATAGAATCCCTGTCCCTGTCATTGTCACGTGGTCATCTTTCCTCTGTGTCTGTCCGTCTCCTCTTTGTATAAGGACACTAGTCACATTGGATTAAGGGCCCACGCTCCTCCAGCATGACCTCATCTTAACTTGCATTGTAATTACATCTGCAAATAAGGTCACAGGCACAGGGACCATGGGAGGGACTTCAGCATATCTTTGGGAAAGGGGGCACAATTCAGCCCGTGACAGGCAGCCTATTAAAGCATTATTATTTGATTTATATAACTAGAAAACCTCTAGATAAGGTAAACAGAGATCTATCCTGAATCATTACAAGACTCTCACTCAATTCCCAAACCTGAGCCAGTTCACAGACCCAGGGTCCTCGAAGGAAGAGGGGACGGGTCTCCTTAACAAAAGCCTTGCAACATTGCCATAAATATCCTGGGAATAGGGGCGCCTGGGTGGCTCAGTCAGTTGAGCGTCTGACTTTGGTTCCCGTCCTGATCTCGCAGTCCGTGAGTTTGAGCCCCGCGTCGGGCTCTGTGCTGACAGCTCAGAGCCTGGAGCCTGCTTCGGATTCTGTGTCTCCCTCTCTCTGACCCTCCCCCACTTGCTCTCTCAAAAATAAACATTAAAAAATTAAAAAAATATATATCCTGGGAATTTTCCTCTAAGCCTTCCCCAAAAGGACATACAGTGTCATAGCATGGTGACAGTTCACTCGGGAAAGGTCACTCCTGCGTCATTTTTTTTTTTTTTTTACTTTTCCTTTTGAAATAATGTTAGATTTGCAGAAGAGTTGTGAAGATGGTAGAGACGTTTTTACGGTTCACCCAACTCGCCTCACCTCCTCCTACCCCTCATACACCACAGTATCTTTGTCAAAACTAAGAAATTAACATCGATACGAATGCAGTAGCTAAACTACAGTCTTTACTTGGATTTAACTACTTTTTCCACTCTTTTTTTTTTCTATGCAGATCCTTTGGGAAACACTAGAATGGACGCTGAATGGATGTTAAGCCCTGAGCATTGGTGAAGTCATCAGACGCAGTGTGGTGTGAGGGGCGCCTGGGTGGCTCAGCCGGTTGAGCGTCTGACTTCGGTTCCGGTCCTGATCTCGCGGTTCGTGAGTTCGAGCCCTGCGTCGGGCTCCGAGCTGTCAGCACTGCTCCGAGCCTGCTTCAGATTCTGTGCCTCCCTCTCTCTCTGCCCCTCCCCCGCTCGTGCTCTGTCTCTCTCTCTCTCAAAATAAGTACATTAAAAAAATTTTTTTAAATAAATAAATGTTAAAAAAAAAAAAAAAGGAGAAGCAGCAGCAGTGTGGTGTGGAACTCCTTGACCATATAAATGCCAGCAGAAGCATCATGGGAAGGAAAAGGCAAACTCCTCTTCAGAGTATGTGTCTCATCCAGGGAGGACAAGTCCCCCCACTCCCTTCATGATGGAAGGGGTCTGATAGAATCGAACGTCCACCAGGCCGGTGTCCCCAGGGAAAGGTTCCACATCAGCAGCACGGGGGGCGGGGGTCTCTGCCGTTCACAGTGCTTCCAGCAAACTTAATCGCTTATCCAACTTGCTGGCGTGTGGCAACCATTTTTGTTGTGCTCATGGGTCTGTGGGTCAGGATCTACAGAGGACACGGCGGGCATTGCTTTTCGTCTCAGGTCTACAATGTCCAGGGCCTCAGCAGGAAAGATGAGAACGGCTGGGGCGTGACTCAATGGCCAGGGCTTGGAATCTCTGCAGATTTCTTCATTCACATTCTGGTGCCCCAGTGACCCAAAGCCTGGGCTCAGCTGGGTTCCCACACATGCCCTCTTTCTGCAGCTTGAACCTCCCACAGCCTTCCATCTGAGCCTCGAGAAGGGGCCTCCCAGGAGGGAACATCTGGACAGCAAGCATCCCAGGAGACCCAGCAGAAGCTGAGTGGTCTCTACGACTTAGCCTTAGAAGCCACACTAAGGCGTCATTTCTGGCATATTCTGTCGGTGAAGGTGGTCATGAGCCCATCCAGGTTCAAGGGAAGGGAGAAGTGGCAAAAATTCAGAGCCCCTTCTCAAGTCATTCCAGAAGGTTCTGCACGCAGCATATGTCAACCGGGTCAGCCTTGGGGAAGGACTTCTACGTTGCTGAGCGTGTGCACAGCCCTCCATCTTGCACCTTGTACGTGGGCCCATGGAGGAAACGCTGGGTGGCTAGGCAGAGGCTGACAGACACCAACAGAACATGCTCTCTTACCCCCTCCCCTGCAGGCGTTGCCCCTGGTGAACACTCACGTGACTCATTTTTCACACTCTGAATCCGTGCTGACGGGCTACTCCACATATTATTCCCCAAACCTCCTTGTCAATAAGTTTCCAATTCTTCTCTTTGCAAGTCACTGACCATCCAGCCACGCTGGGAGTCTGTTAGCAACCATCCACGAGTTCATGTCGATTTGTACCCTGGCCATCTCTCAATCCGGCCAAAGTGGCCAAGCAAATGTACCCCTCAACATTCAGCCCACTGGGAAGATCTTCCTTCACAGCCTTTCCTTCAGGGTCACCTTTGGGTGGGGCTGTAAGGCTGCAGCCGTCTACGCGGGGGGACAGCATATCGTGATGGCTGGTGCCGTCGTATCATGCAGAACCACCTGGAAACTAAGCTGGAGCTTTTTCTCCGCCACTCATGAGAAACTCCCCAAGGGACCGCAGGTGTAGATTAACAGAGACAGTGCAGGGGCGCCTGGGTGGCTCAGTCGGTTGAGCATCTGACTTCGGCTCAAGTCATGACCTCACATTTCGTGAGTTCGAGCCCCGAATTGGACTCACTGCTGTTGTCAGCACAGAGCCCACTTTGGATCCTCTGCCCCCCCCCCACCTCTGCCCCCCAGCCTCTGCTTGTGCACTCTCTCAAAAATAATTTTAAAAAATTAAAAAAAAATTTTTATGTTTATTCATTTTTGAAAGACAGAAACAGAGCACAAGCGGGCGTGGGCAGAGAGAGAGGGCGACACAGGATCCCAAGCAGGCTCCAGGCTCTGAGCTGTCACCACAGAGCCCGACGCAGGGCTCGAAGTCACAAACTGCGAGATCATGACCTGAGCCGAAGTCGCTCGCTCAACTGACTGAGCCACCCAGGCGCCCCACATTAAAAAAAAAAAAAAAATTTTTTAAAAAGGAGACAGTATGTAGCAAAAATCGATCTCAAAGGCCCCTGAGCCACCTGTACATGCAACCGACTAATGGCTTCCAGTTCACGTTCAAGCTTATATACCATTTCTACTCAGCAATGCATCACTGTGGGGCATGCCCAGCCTTGCTCTTGGTGGATCAGATGACATCCAGTTCATGCCATAGGTAGGTGTCCATTTCTCAAGACCTGGTCGTTCCCTGTCAGGCCCTGACTCTGGTGGATGAAATTTCCCAGACTGAGAAGTCACCCGGCTCGGATACTTTGCCCCCAATTAAGTCCTGAGCCTGATCCTTCCCTGAGTCTACCCTGTAGCTCAAGGAGGTAAAGATTTAAATGCAGCCGCAGAGATGACCTCTCATTCTTTGCAAACTGTTCTTGCGGAAACACCTCCAGCTCAGACAGAAGGGGAAGACAGTGCAAAATGAAGAACCCTCAGGAGCTCAGACCTTTTCTGGGCAGGAAGCAGGCTGAGAAAGCTGGATTCTAAACTGTTTTCTTCCAGAAAAGAATGACACGGAGGGCGAATAGAGCCCAGAGGGTAGAGCCTGACACCTTGTCAGAGTCCTAGGAGGCAGCACTGGTCCCTAAGCAAGAGAGGGGGACCCGCGCCCAGCTGGATTTCTGTGGACCAGCGACTGTGTGCCTCGTTCCCCACTTTTTGAATGTTACTGCGCGTACTTGCGCCTGCCTCACCACTGTATGTTCGGTGTGCGATCGACAGGTAACTCGCCTGTGAGGGTGGTCAGCTCGAGGCCCCGCACCGCTCTTGATTCAGATGATGAGATCCTGGAGCTCAAGCCTGTGTCTGATGCTGGAACAGGATGGGGCTTCCGGGATTGGGACTTTCGCGTGTGGGAGGAACACAGAGAATTTGTGGCCAGAGACTGTGGCGGTTTTAACACCCGGCTCACACGTTCCTTGACCCTCCTCCTTTAGGATGAGGGGAAGGTATGTCCCCTTGAATCTGGGGTCTGTAACTACGTGGACAGTTTCTGAGCCCATGCTCTAAGTGGGGGCTTCCTGTCTCTGGGACACAGCGGTGGGCAGAGCGATGCCCCCAAAGGGGTCCACACCCTGCTCCCGGGAAGCTACCAACAACGCTGCGTTGCACGGCAAGAGGAACACTGACGGCGGATTAAGGACTTTAAAATAGGGAGAGCACCTGGGGTTGCCCAGGTGAGCCTGGCGTGATCACACGAGCCCCCCAAAAGCGGAAGCGGAAGGCAGAAGAGCGGATCTGGGCAATATGACAATGACGAGGAGGCAGGACAGGCGCGGCTTTGAGAGGAGGAAGAGCGCCACGAGGCAAGAAATGCAGGTGCCTCTAGAAGCTGGGAACGGCCCTCGCTGACAGCCAGCTCGGCATGGGGAGCTCCGTCCTCGGACCGTAAGGAATTGAATTCTGCTGCCCGCCTGACAGCACGGGAAATGGACTCCCCCCCTGGAGCCTCCAGAAAGGACCACAGCCCTGCCCGCACCCGTGAGCCCCACCGCAGACCTCAAACTACGGAACTGCGAGATAATCCATGTCTGTTGTTTTAGCTGCTGTCTGTGGCAGCTCGTTACAGCAGCTACCGACACCGACACAAAAGCTTTGGACCTGAGCGACTCTGCGGGGAGGAAACCCAAACTGCCCACCCCTCCCTCCCCGCCCCCCGGGGGAGACCCTGTGCAGAGAGAAATCAGCAGCCAGCACCACCTCGCCAGCCCAGAGGGAACCGCCTTGGAAGGGGACCACCAGCCTGCCGGCTGGGTCACCCCATGTGGGGAGGAAACAGGTTGTTCCTGCAAATTCCTGTCCAAATTTCAGACACACGAACAAGACCACGGTGGCGGTGGTTTTAAGCCTAAACGTGTCTTGTGATTTGTTACGCGGATGAGGGGAACACACGCATGTGGGGGTGAGGCCAGGAGGTGAGACGTGGCCCGGGAGTGCCAGGCCTTTTGTGCTGGCCACGGTGACAGGGATGAAGGGATTATGAGAAGAGTCCGGATGGCCCTGATGGCGTTCAGGTGAGTGCCGGGGGACAGCGGGGGAGCAGTGGCTGAGTTGGGGGTCACTCCTGCCACTGGAGGTGTGTAGGCTGGGGGGCACCCAGCTCCTGAGGTCCTCTTTGACTCCTCTTTACTGTAAACATAAGGCAACGTTCTAACAGTCTTTTGCAAAAGTATGACCTAATACAACTTTTTCAGAAAGGAGCACGACTGGAGAGCGTGGGCAGAGAGAGCTCTTTGGTGGAGTTTTGCCATTGGGGCGGGGTGGGGGGCAAAGAAAACGGTCAGTAAGTGGAGAGGCATGAGGGACCCCGACTTGGGGGGGGGGGGTGTGTTCGAAGATGGGAAACGTGGCAATGTGTCTGTGTGCACGTGGGAAGGATGCATCTCAGGGCACGACGAATACGCCCAAAGCGAGGTTCTGAAAGGTTTGCAAAAGCTGCGGTTAACAGTAAAACCCAGGCGCTCAGGCTGCCTTAGAAATAGAGCAGCCATACGTCCCACTTCTGCCCAAATGGGGAAATCATGGTCCTCGGCTTGGGGGCTGAACCTGACACTCGGGAGAGGAGGGTTTGCGGCCCCCACCAACTGCCCCACCTTCCCTCGGCCCAGAGCCCTGCAACGCCTGCCCCTTTGGACTCAGTCCTCAGTGCATGCAAAATACTCCTGCTGCTGATTCCTTTAGTTTTTATGAATCCCATGGGCCTAGAATCCACCGGACTCTTTCCCACCTCGAGGAATACTGTGCTTGAATCGGTCTTTCAAGAGAAAAATGTTTTTAAGTGGAGGCATTTATCTGGACTGGGACTGCAGAGGGCACCTAATAACTTCTGTCACCTGGCCCCAGCCTGTCCCCCCACACTAGCCCACCTGCAGAGACTTTGCAACTTTCCCTAGTCCCTTCCAGTGCCTGGCTGCTGCTGAAGAGAGCTTTTAAGGGTGCATACGACCAAAGAGCCCCGACACAGCCAGGGTCTTAAATCCTTTTAGTCTCTTAGAAAGACCAGTGTCACCCGAGCTGGGTCCCAGACATAGACTGGGGGGTTGGGGGGAGTCCCAGTCTGGTTTTTATCCTAGTGAGCGAAGTTAGATCCCTTGATCTCTCTGTTCCCTGCCAATTCGAAGGCTCCAGCTTCTGCAGAGAGATCTCTCCCCAGATTGACTGCAACAGGGGAGTTCTCGACCCGGGCCGCATGCAGGAATCGCCTGGAGAACTCTTCCTGTGGAACAGCTCTGCTCCCCAACCACACCACCACCTCTGAGCAGCGGGCCTGGGCATCCGGGGTGCAAGCAGGTAGGAGACTTGGGCTTGAGGCTTGGGATGGCCAAAGTCAGGTACAGCTTTAAGAGCACGCACCTGCCTCTACCCTATCGTTGGCCGTCGGGGTGGGGACTTACAAGTGCTCACTTAGTCTTGACTCTGAAGGGTGGTGCTCCTCCCACAGGACGGCTGATACCGTTTGTACTTATTTAGCAGTTACAGTAACAGGGACAGACCCCTAAATAACACACGTGGCAGTTATTTGACAGAAACAGGGACCACACATGATCCTGTTTCAAAAAACTTATTGAAAGGTCTCTTTGCAAGTAACAGCGTAATCCTACCGTCTTCTTGGCCACAGCGTCAGTGTTTGGCTCTCTGGGTTCTGACAAACCAGTGTCCAGGAATGCACAGCCTTAGCTTTCTATCCAAATGGAACTATGCTCTGCAATAAAAGATGGGGTGGGGGGGGATGGGGTGTCTGGGTGGCTCAGTTGGTTAAGCACCAGACTCCAGCTCAGGTCATGATCTCAGGTCTCATCTTGTCTTGTCTCATGTGAGTTTGAGCCCTGCGTCAGGCTCTGTGCTGACAGCTCGGAGCCTGGAGCCTGCTTCGGATTGTGTCTCCCTCTCTCCCTGTTCATCCCCTGCTCGCTCGCTCGCTCGCTCTCCAAAATAAATAAACATTAAAAAAATTTAAGATGGGGGGCACCTGGGTGGCTCAGTGGGTTAAGCGTCTGACTTCGGCTCAGGTCATGATCTCACGGTTTGTGGGTTCAAGCCCCGCGTCGGGCTCTGTGCCGACAGCTCAGAGCCTGGAGCCTGCTTCAGATTCTGTGTCTCCCTCTCTCTCTGACCCTCCCCCGTTCATGCTCTGTCTCTCTCTGTCTCAAAAACTAAATAAGTATTAAAAAAAAATAATAATAAAAAAATAAATTAAAAAAAAAATTTAAGATGGGATGGCGGGGGGCCTGACCTTGCTCCTTACTTGTGAGGAAGCCCTCACGTGTGGGTACACAGGCTGGGCTTGATTCTGCCCGCTGGTCACGCCTGCCTCGTCCCATCCCTGATCCCGGATCTACGTGGTCTTTCTTTCTCTCTCCATTACCATGAATGGAGTGAGCACCTACGTGTACCAGGCACTGTGGCGGGTGTTTTGTAAACATTAGCCCACATCTTCTACCGAAGCCCCCTTTGTCAGGGAGATGATAATCAACACCACAAAGCCCGTGCCGGTGAGGTTTAAGGTGAATGTGGTTGCATTTGAAAGCGTCTGTCTTCCTGAGGTCTCCGAAGAGCAGAGTAGACTTACACCCTTAACGCAAAGTGCTATCAGCTGAAACCAAAGGTCCCAAAGTCTGCAGTAACAAAACCCACAGGAAAGTTATAAAAATATTTTATTTAAATGTTAAGGAAAAAGTACGTGTACTTAAAAATGAGTAAAAGTGCCCATGTTGAACAAATGCTAGAAACCCAGTAAGTTACACAATGATAAAATCTAAAGTGGCAGGAACACATAAAATGCTTTCAAGTGGTCCTGTCACCTAACAAAACTACTATAAAAATGAGATCGCAATTGCAGAAGCTGGGTTAAAGGCACATGACATGATCATTCCCACATATACACACCCAGTGATCGCATACGATCAAAGGGCGAACAACTCTGCAATTTGGGGAGGACACCATGTGCCTATAATGAAACTCTGCTTAAATGTTCACACCAACACTTTCTCCGACGATTCATCAGACTGACACCACAAACTAATTATTTCTATTTTGAACAGAACATTTCTGAGTGTGAAAAATTCAGTAATCACTTGAGTGTGAGGACAGACAAACGAAATCGAATTTATTCTGATTTCAACCAGACTGCAACGTTATAGTTTTTCCGAGGAAACCACTCACTTCCTAGATACGAGGACACGTTGTAGCACTTGTTACACCTGCGATGCTGCCAGCTGGCTGGGTGCTGAATCGTTCGCGTCGAAGTGACACGCTCTTACACCTGAAAGAAAGCCAGCATTTATATTCTGAGTGAGACAGTCTGTCTTTTAAGCAGCTGGATTTCCTGTTTAAAAAGAACAGTTCAGGGGCGCCTGGGTGGCTCAGTCGGTTAAGCGGCCGACTTCGGCTCAGGTCGTGATCTCGCGGTCCGTGAGTTCGAGCCCCGCGTCGGGCTCTGTGGTGACAGCTCAGGGCCTGAAGCCTGTTTCGGATTCTGTGTCTCCCTCTGTCTCTGACCCTCCCCTGTTCATGCTCTCTCTCCCTCTCTCTGTCTCAAAAATAAATAAATGTTAAAAAAAAAATTAAAAAAAAAAAAAAGCACAGTTCAGTCCACATGCCTGTAACGCTCTCTGGCTCTCCATTACCAAAAACAAACTCACGTCAAGGGTCGAAAGCTCCTGAACGTGCGTAAAAACTGAAAACTGAACGGCGGAAAACGTAACGGTATCAGGGCGGAGGGGAAAAGCAGGACACGGGGTCAGATGAGGCTCCATCCTGCGGCGACACGTGCTGACCCGGACAAAGGGAGAGACGCCAGATGGCCCCGGACAGCACAGTGTGCACAGGGGACTCTCCACCTCTGTGGGGCCACACACCTGCTAGTGACCACCTGCAGCCTGGCAGCGACGGGATTCTGTCCATGTCTCCCTTATTTGGGTACAGTGACTCCCCTTAGAACTCCAAAGGGAGCACAGGCTGTTAGCTGAAATGCACCCCAATCCTTTACTTAGTATGTTAACATCCACTTCTCTGGGCCTGTTTTCATGCCTGTAAACTGACACATGAAGAAGCTTTCCTCCCAGCTCTGAAGTCAGTTGCGTAAAGAGAGGGCCTATCTTGGCTTTTTCACCGTGTCCCTAAGCACGCAGAGGGAGTGCTCTCATGCATATTTATTTGATAAAGGAGTTGTCTGGTACTCGACAGACAGACCCCGCCGTGTAAGGCAGCAGGCCCAGGGAGGCAGTCGTCCGTGGGGAGCAAGAGATTCTATAAGTAACACGGAAGGAAAAGGCTGATGGGTCGTCCGTCAGATTTTTAGGAGGGAGCCAGAACAGCTCGAGTGGGTAAAAGTGCCCGTTCTTCCTACGTTCCTGCTCCCTAACAGCAACCTAGCCAGTCGTCTGGTGTGTATCAGGTGATGGAAGCTGACCTGGGTGGAAAGTGACCTACTGTGGGAGCTTATCTACACCGTAAGGTGTAAATACGACATCTCTGAAGGGCGGGGTGCCTTACCCAGGAAATAGTCATGGAGAACTAAATTATGCAGAAGGGAAGGGGTCTCGGTCCCTTTCATCTCAGAGTTGAAGGAAGGCACAGTTGGTGAGTAGTCCGTCACTGCTGTGCCACCTGGAAACGGTCACCAAAGACACTGGTCCAGTGAGTTCAGTGTTAGAAAGGCCGTTCCAGAACTCTTACCTCTGGACATCACCCAAGGAGTGAGATCAGCATCACAACGCCCATAAACTGAGTGAACAACACCAGCGGGGTGAGGAAGGACCACACGTGCCACAGGGCAACGTTGAAGCTGAAAAGGATAAGACACACGCGGTTGGCCACTCCAGCTGTAATCCACGCACGTACCCCGAGATCCCACTTTGAACTCCGTTTGGGAAAGTTCTCTTAGCCAGCAACTGTGTGTGTATGTCATGTTTCCCAGAGATGTGGTTTGGCCAGCACTGGAAATATCACAAACTCTTCAGAGAGCACTTGGGACCGAACCACTGAAGGTCCTCCCCCGAGAGCTGGCCCAACAGGATCCCAAGTCTCTCAAAGTCAGTGTCTGTGGCGGCACATCGCCGACAAAGGCTACAGCCTGCTTCCACGACCCGCACACTGTCAAACCATCAGAGTAAAGACACAGTTTCAAATAACTTTTTGTTAGAAACAGGATGAAAAACGTAATGACGTATAAGTTGCTATTAAATCTCCCTTTGAGAGAAACACTGCTCCTGTCGCCAAGGTAAGAATAAGACAGCTTCTCAGTGCAAATGATCTTTATGGACTGAATTTGTAAGAGCAGAAGTTAATTAAATAGTTACTGGTTTCACTATGTAATAGTTTTTTAAACGGAACTTTAAACAACGGAACTTTTTAAATCCTACTGTTCTAAAAAAAATAACCTTTCCGGGGCGATCTCACTCTTAGGATGTAAAACAGCACACCCGTGTACCCACATCACCGAAGGGTCAGTAATAACCACAACACAAGGTGATACATGTCAATGCCCTCCAATTTCAATGACAGAAAATTAATCATAAAAAACATTCAATTAAACGGAATAGGCACAAAATATATGGTTTTTCCAAAATCCCAATTCAATTGACATAAAGAAAGGAAAAAGCTAGAGGAATATATACAACATATAAAGAACAGTTGTTCTCTCTGGCTGCAGGATCATGGGGATTTATTTCCTTTGTGTTTTTCTGTAATTAACAGATTATTCTTCAGTGAGCAAGTGTGCTTTCATACACATTAAAAAAAAAAATCAGTGTTTTTTCATCGACTACCTATTAAGAAGAAGGATACGGATTGTGCCATTTTCCTGGTAGCAAAGCAGTAAGAACAACTGTAAGTCTAGCCACCAAAGGAGGGTAGGTTCAACAAACCCAGGTTATGTCCATGTGATGATAATGTGTACAATTAAAAATAATGAGGCTTATCCAGGGGCGCCCGGCTGGCTCAGTCGGTAGAGCATGTGACTCTTAATCTTAGGGTCCTAGGTTCAAGCCCCGTATTGGGCATGGAACCTACTTAAAAATAAAATAAAATAAAAATAAAGAGGCGCATTTTTTTGTACCAATATGGATGAATTACCAATGATACGGCTCCGTTAAAAAAAAAATGGACAATCACTTTGGGAAAAAAAAAAATTTCAGCTGTTTACTGCAATTGGAGATATGTATAACCTATAAGCCAGCAATTTCACCTCTAGAGACATGTATACACGCGTGTGCACACATACCTCCAGCAGACACGCGTGCACATGCGCATGAGACTCACACACAAGAATGTTAAGAGCATCATGAACAACAGCACCAAACTGGAAACGATCCAGATGCGATCAACAGTAGAAGCGATGAACGCATTCAGTGATGGGACGAAATGCTAACCAGCAACGAGCGGCTGTGATACACGGCTCGGGTCTAACGGGAGATGGGGTGAGGCAGGATGAGACCGACACACTCGGCAGGAAGAAAAGCGAGGCTTCGCACACACTCTGTACAGCACCGTCTAAACTACAACCCCGCTCGTGGGACACGTTTTCTTTCACAGTGAAGACAGCAGCTTTCTGTTTGTTCTGAAGTTTCGAGTGTGAGAATGATAAACAGGTACCAGACATAGCACTGCATGTGAACAGCCAAATGTACAAGAATACGGAATACCTGAATCCATTTCTACGAAGTCAAAAAAATAGACAAAACGAAAACGGTACTTAAGAGATGCCAAAGAAAGCAAGCCCCACACGGGTCGGGACAGTGTCTGTCCATGGGCAGGAAGGAAAGCGCCCTGGCTGGGGCGGGGGGCGGGCGGAAAGGGATCACGGGGCTGGTACGGTTCTCTTTCCTGACCTGGGTGAGGGTTGGCCAGTGCAGTGGTTAACTCATTCAGCTGGACAACTTAAGCTGTTTCCACTTTCCGTATTACATTTCCCAATCAGCACGATGTAATTAATGAATTAATTTTTTAATTTACAGCCAAGTTAGCATATTGCGCCATAACGATTTCAGGAGCAGATTCCAGTGATTCATCCCCTACGTATCACACCCAGTGCTCACCCCCACCAGTGTCCTCCCTAATGCTCCTTACTTATCCATTTAGCCCATCCCCCCACCCACAACCCCTCCAGCAACCCTCAGTTTATTCTCTGTATTTAAGAGTCTCTTATACTTGTCCCCCTCGCTTCACATTGCAAATGATTTCAAAAGCAAAACGCAGAATACATACAGATAGCACGTCAACATTTGTGTTTTAAACAGCTAAATGCGCGGGACACCTGGGCGGCTCCGTCGGTTAAGAGTCCGACTTCGGCTCAGGTCATGAGCTCACGGTTCGTGGGTTCGAGCCCCGCATCGGGCTCTGTGCTGACAGCTTGGAGCCTGGAGCCTGCTTCGGGTTCTGTCTCCCTCTCCCGCTTCCCCTCCCCCACTCACGTTCTGTCTCTGCAAAATGAATAAACCTTAAAAAAAATTAAAAAACCATAGCTAAATACGTAAAGAACGATCCTACTAGAAAGGGCCTCTGAGACTAGCAATGACAGGAGGCCATTTTCCCGTTTCTCCTTTTCTGTAAGCTTCGTGCCCCGTACATCGGCACCTGATCACAACACGCTTTATTCCCCTGGTTGTTGCAAAGTTAACTCACCAGACGCCGGCCGCAATAAAAGCCGCAGTTGTCACGGGTATCAAGGCTGGATACTTGACGTCGTAATCTTCAATCCCGCGGCACCACTCCAGATAGAGGATGCAGTAACACGCAAGCGACAGGCTGATCAGCAGGAGGGCGCCGCCAGCCACGAACCAGCTGCAGAGACCAAACGACACAAGGGTTGCCAGCAGACTTAGCGCCTCAGCGCGCGTCTGAAAAAAGGTTTTCACCGACAGCCTAAAAATCGATTGCTACGCAGATCAACTGGGCGAGGGGCCCAGAGGGGCCCACGGCTCCCCAACCCCCGCTTTCAGATGGCCTCTGTCGGGCAGGAGATGGGGTGACACAGGAGGGGTCCGGCAGGTGCAGCAGGAAGAAAGTGAGGCTCGAACAGCCGTGCACTCCCCACGCTCCACAAACCACCACCCGAAGCACAAGTCCACTCGTGGCGCCGCGTCTCCTCTCACGACACGGCAGCTTTCTGTCTCTTTCTGAAGTTTCGAGCGGGAGAGTAAGAAACGGGTGCCATGAACTCCTCTAAGGTAAGGAGGCTTTCTGGGGGGACTGAAAATCAGACTGGAAGGTGGTTACCTCAAACTGCCTCTCGGAACAGATTTCTGAGCGAGACACCCATTTCTAGAATATTCCCAATCTCCCTCCAAGGGGCAGTGTCTTTTTCCTCCCTTGGAATTCTACCCCAGCGCTGACTCAGTGTGGGTGAGGCGGCCTCCTTGGCCCCTGCTGGTTGTGGGAGGAGGCCAGATTTGGGGAACGAAGCCCTCTTCCTGTCTCCCAAGGTCTCCATTCTCTTTCGCTTCTTCACGGGGAGAAGACGGGGGTTCCATGCAGACGAGAGAGGGGTCATGGGGTCTGGAACAGTCACAGTCACACAGGCACTGAGTACACTTCCAGCCATGGCAAGCTTCCAGGTTCCTTTAAGGCACTGAATGACACTGCAGTGCTGGGATCAGTTATGAGAGGCGGGATAGCTCAGTGGTTGCAGCGTGGCCTTCCAAATCTGCCTGTCTGGGTTTGAAGCTCAGCCCCAGCACGACTAGCTTTGTGGCTCTGAGCAGGTTACTTAACCTCAGGGTGTTCTAGAAACGTTAGTAGGACCTCACAGAACAGCTGCGAAAATCACATAGCACTCTGAAAAGTGCTGCCCCATAGCGAGCAGCATTATTCCGCTGGTGTGATTGATGGAAAACATACCTCCACGTTCCTCCTTCGGGGTCTGCAGAGGCCTCTCTTCTGCTACAGTGTCATTCTCAACAGGGCGATACTGCCCCCAAAGGGAAGAAATCCTCCTCCTCTTTCTGTATGCGCAGAGAAACTCCCGCAGGACGTTACGGGGTGGGTAGGAATGAAACGTCTCACGGAGGCTCCTCGGGAGGTGGCAACAAAGGTTGAGGAACACTGTGCCAGAGTCACGGTGACCTCCTTGCTCGGTCAGGATCCTTCCGTCTGTTCCAGGTTTTAACTCCACCTGGAACGCTGGTGCGGCTACTGCGTCCAGACATGGCAGAGGACAGAAGCAGCTGGAAAACCCGCCTGAACCAAAACGCGACTGCAAGTCAGAGGCCCTCCACCCTGGCATCGGAGTCCCTCGGCAAGGTTGCCAAGGGAAGCCATCTTGCCCCGGTTTCCCAAATTCTGACTCGGTGGGTAACGAGGAAGAGCCTGGGTATCTGGGCTTGTGATTTCCGTTGTAGTTTTAACCAGCAACTCGGCTCACACACACGACCAGGATTTTCTTAAAAACTGTGATTTCCAACCCATCACCCATCACGCTTCGCTTTGTTTGTTAACATAGACCTGTGTCTCCTATCTCTGAACATCGTCTTGCAGCCTTGCGTAGATTGGAAGAACCCTAATGCCTCGAGCTTCCGAACTTGGGGGCTAACGGCAGGGCAAGAGATGAGGAACCACTTCAGGTAGATTTGTAAGGCGGCAGAAGGCAGCCCACAACCCCTCTTGGGTACGGCCCTCGTCCGACGGCCGCTCAGACTCCCCACTGCTTACCGAGGCCCTTGGCAAGAATATAGTGCCACTCAAAATCCTCAGCCTTTGAGTATCCGTTCAGGTCTTTTGTCTCTAAGGTGATACTTTTCTGAGGCCAGGCCGGTGACTTCTGTGTCCTTCTCCTGCCCCACAGCCCCGGCTCTGCTACGGGACAGCGCGGGCTCCTGGGCAGCCCAGTGACTACGGCAGGTGCCCCCAACACCTTAGAGGTGTAACCAACCGTCCCTTAGCTCAGCATTTCCTTCAACTAGAGAGAATACTTAAAATAAGGAGACAAAGAGGGAAATCCTCCTCTCTCTCCTAAAACCTCCAAAAGGCCTGCCTCCCGAGGCTGGGCTGACTAGGTGCTCCTTCTAGGTGTCCCACGGCATCCTGGGCATATGCTTATAGCGCGCACATGACCCATTCACCTGTCTTGGCCTGAAAGGGGCTACCGGGGGGCTGGAAGTGTGCTTCCTTGATCACTGTCACCACAGCCGAACACACCTCAGGCTCTCGTGTCGTATCTGAATAACAAAGAGGCCGCTGCTCCCGGCAGTGTGCAAAACAACTACTCATCCTCTTTTCCCAGCCCAGGATCTACACCGACTGAGAGACACAAAGGAGTTAGGCCGATGACGTCAACTGTCAGCTCTGTTACTGACGGAGCTGCAGGAAGATGGCTTTGGTGACCAGACGTGCCACCAGGTTCCAAGTTGACATGAAAACCTAGAGACCCTCTCGGGTTGGGGCTGCCCCCAGAAATGACGGCACAGAAAGACAGACCAGAATCTGGGCTTCCCACAGACAGCTGGCTCCCAAGAGAAAGAAGGTGCCTTCGACACGTGGCTGGTTCTTCATCCCAAACTCGGTCAGGGAAGGGGCAAGCAGGGTAAAGGGCAGGAAGACAGGAGTGTTTAAGGAAAGTTCTAGCTCCTGGCATTAAGGCAAGAGACGAATAGGCTTTTATGGAACAACTGAAATAAGTCCCATATGCCTCCTTTCTCCTGAATGCATGCTCTGTGCACCTCCCGGCTCTCCCTCCCGCAGTCAGCATCCGAAGGCCTCTGAGGAGAAACTGTGCGTCACCCCCATGATGACACGGGATCAAACGGTCCTATCCACACCTCTCTAGCCCTGCTGGTCCCCGTGCTCGCATCCTGTGCAAACCACCGCTCCCAGTGCCAGCTCAAAGCTCACCAACGTCTCTCCCTCTTGGCTCTGCTGTGTGGGGGCCTCGAGAACACTCTTCAACATTCAGTGAGGACTCAGGTACGATTCACAACCTTGCCCCCCCCCCCCCCCATCAATTCCTGAGATCATACCGAAGAGATCTTAATCCTCATGAATGACGGACGATTTGACATCAGGCCTCAAAGCTCCCGACTCCTCCTCTGAGTGACGTCAACCCTAATTCAATCACTCCCCGTAGTTACTTTGTTAGCTGTAACTATGCTCTGCAAACAAACTCTGAGGCCCGGTTCTCACCCGCCAGGGTCCTCGCTCCCTCCTCCCGGTGCTCCTGCACTGTCTTCAGACAGACTGTCAGAATCTTTCTTCTTCCATTTTTTACACATGGATTAGGTTCTTCTTAAATTCACTACCTTCCCCATCCTCCAACACACTTGTGCTGAAAGGCATACTGAAGTACTTTCCAGTTTCATCCGTTCTGCTGTACGTGTCCCAAGCACACACTCTCTTGGTCACTAGTGACCTTTGTGTCACCAGTACCTCCAACACCGTGCCTGGCAGGAAGTAAGAGATTTCTAAGCATTTGAAGAACGCAACTCACAAGACACTATGAGCGATGAGACGAGGGCGCTTAATTACGAAGCAATGAAGCTTTCTCACCTATTGGTGTGGAAGTTTTCTTTAACGGTTTTAAAGAAATCAACATAGTAGGTCACAACAATGGATGCCAGAATCCAGAATCCAGAATGGATGTTAAGTCTTGGAAGAGGTTTCTCCTTTCTTTCAACAGCGGTAGAGACTTCTGCAAATAAGGGAGATTTCAACTTATCAAATTACCATAAATTTATGAGGAAAAAGAACACCTATTTTAAGCCGGATAAAATAATTTCCTAGAGCTTTCCCAAAACCAGATTCTCTCCAATTAGAGAACAGATTTCTTCTGTACAGCCACCAAAACACGTTTATATTTGCAGAAATAATTAATAGGAACCTGCTATAAAACATATTCAGTATAGGCAACTTGTTCCCCCTAAACGAATTTAAAATCAAATTTACAATATTACCGTCTTTTGGAAAGAAAGACACCATCTGGTAGTATAGGAATTTTAGTATCATGTTTCATATATTGCCTAGGAAAGCAATTAGTCTTGTTAATTAAGAAAAATGGAGACAGCAGACATTAGAGCACAAAATGGACTTGTAATTTCCCCCAAATACTTTTAACTACATATTTTAATTATTTCAAACAAACACAACCTTCTGAGGCAACGGCAGGGCACAGCAGAGGTCTAGTCCTGATACAGCACTGTCTAGACAGGTGATGGACAAATCAAATTTCTTCCAGTTGAGACCCAATCTGAAAGAATAGGTGGCTGGGGTTGGGTGTGATTGAGTTATTTCTAACAAATTCCCCAGAGGAGTGACATGCCCCCCCCACCTCTTAATTCTCGTGAGAACCTTTGGTATACATCTGAGACCCCCGACCTTGAACAAACCATCTGAATCCCCAGGAGGCTTGTTCATAATACAAATTCTGGGAGACAGCCTCAGAATTTGTAAATAAGAATGCCTGGGCATGATGTTTTCTGCGTTTATTTTTCAAAGGGTTGTAAGTGCACGATTTGCAACATACAGGGCAGAAAAATCTAAAATGAACTCTCTTTCCCCTATACTTAACCCTAGTTTTCTCAACCCCAAAGCAACTACCAACACCAACTTCTATGAATTCTTTCATACTCTATGCATTTACAGGTGAACACACATCACACGTTACCAGGTCTGTGCCCAAACGCTGGTACAGCGGACTTTGTCCTGCGCCTCCCTGTGAAAATCATCCCCACAGGGCGAAAAAAGTCTGCCTGCCGTGTCATGTAGAAGTACATCCAAATGTATTTAACCAGCTCTCTGCTGATAGGCAATTAGACATTTTCAGTCGCTCGCCACTACGAGGAATGCTGAGGTTAAACACTGTGCACATACGTCCTCGTGTACTGGTACGAGTATGATGCTTTGGTAGATTCTTAGAAATACAACCGGATGGTATTTTTTATTTAAATGGAGAATGCCAAACAGGTGTCAAACCAGCTCTCCTGGGAATCCTGAAGCGCAGCTGGGATGAAGATGCGCGGGGCTACGCGATCACTAGGAATCTCTCAGGGACGCTAAATACCCGACTTGCAAAACGGCTTGGCAAGCCTTGAACAAACGAAACCTGGTCCCTCCTGCCAGGACAGGGCTGCGGCAGGTCCGCGGGGCCGGCCGTTTCCGGGCGCCTCGACTCCGGACACCTCAGCGCAGCTCGGGGCGCGCCCGGGGGGAGCGCCTCACCCGGCCCGGCGTAGCCCTCGCTGTCCAGCGGGGCCTCGGTGTCCCGCGGGAACAGGTACCGCCGCCGGAGCTGCTCCCGGGCCCGCGAAGCGTCCATCTTGGCAACGCCCAGAAGCGCGGCGGAAGTGACGTAACGACCGGAACTTCCGCCAACGGCTCCCCGGCCGAGGTGCTCGCTGCTGTGAGGGGTGGAGCCTATGCAGGCCGAGGTTTTAGTTGGTGAGACTCTAGGGTGGGCTCGGCTTTTCGGCCTCAGTGCTCAAGTACGCAAACAGGATTTGAATTTGAAAACACTGAGCCTGGGCCCGGCGGAAGGTACCCGCAGCGGATTCCGACCTACGGAAGCCTGGGAGGACCAAGCTTCCAGAGGCCGCCGAAAGTGTGCCGGGCAGGGGTGCGAGGCTGTGCGGTGCCTCCTGGTTCCCCCTGGTTCCCTTTGATCTTGGCGGACGGAGCCTCCCCTGGCTCCCCTGTGTCCAAACTTCGTAGTCTCCGGCTTCTTCCCTGCTCCAGGAATCGCCCAGCTAGACTTGAAAGGGTCCAAGGCAGCCGCAGGACCTGCTGTACCTGCTGTACCTGCTGCCGAGCCTCGGGCCTGGGCCCTTCCGCTGGGATGGATGGGCTTGTGCGGGAGATAAACCTCTCCGCGCCTGTCTCCTCTTTGGCACCTCGGGGGTTACACCTGCCCATCCCTGGATCTGTTGTGAGGTTTAAGTGGGAAGCACCCGTATGTGGTGCATGTTAACCCCCGTCTTCTGAGTCTGGAGAACTATAACCCCGCCAGGAACATGGGAGACAAGTTTGTTCTGGCCCAGAAAACTGCGTTTTCCCCTCACTCTTGCTCATCGACCGAAAAAGACTGTCCCTAACTCACGATTTTTCTCCGTCAGTAGTCCCGTGAATTACGGTCCTTCCCCTGCCCTACGTGTCACGTGTTGAGAAGTTTGGGGCTCAATCATTGAAACGTTTACTGAGCACCTGCTGTTCGCAGCAAACTGTTAAGACACCATGCTCCACACTAGAGATTAACATGAGTAAGACATGACGTTGCACTGGAGGAGCCCTTGGACCAAAGATGACCCCAGAGACCTACCACCGCCTAGTTTAGGGCTTATAAATGTAGAGAAGAGTTCTGTTAATTCAGTCAACATTTTCCGAGCCGCTGTACCTGCTAAAGTGCCGAGGACAGAGGTGGGTTAGAAACTCGGGGAGGAGACGATTTCAATACGAGGCCATAATAGAAATACTGTGGGGGGGGGGGGGGCGGGTTATGGGAGCACCAAATAAAGGGCGGTGTGCTCTGCTGGGGTGTGTGGGGAGCAGGGAGAGTGGCTTGAGGTGAGTTGAATACAGGAGTGGATAGCTCAGTAAGCCATGGAAGTCAGTTTGGTAGGCACTCTGGTATCTTCTATATGTTATGAGTATTTGCAGAAGAGATGTAATAAATATTCAAGAAAAGAATGGCAAGTTTCTGCCGGTTCATTTCTTCAGCCTTTCTAGCAAACTCATAGGAGCAAAGGATGTAACAGCTGGGCAGATCATATGGCCTGTCGACACAATACCTCCTTTTTGTTTGGTTTTGTGTTGCCTTTTCTTTTCAGACTCCTCAAGAACCAGGGTTCATCAGCTCAAAGCCACCTGGGGTCTTTGCCCTCCCGTCTTCTCTCTCTTCAAACAGGGGGTTTGAAGCCTTGTCAACAGGAAGTGACTTCCTCGTATCACATACAGTCTTCTGTTGATTCTCTCCTTGCAAAAAGGTCAGTGCTGGGTCTCCCTTGTAACTGAATATTCCCCGGAGCATCACAGCTATGCCCGAGTTTCCATATGTAGTACGTTCAGGTCAGATCTGGTTTCCCCTTTGATGGTTTCAGGGCCTTTGTATTTGGATCCGAAATCCTTTTAGCCTTCTTTCTCGGGTGTTATTAATGGCACTACTGCTTACCGTGTTGATGATACTCAAACGCAGGTTGGAAAAGGTCCAGTGTTTAATGACCACATCTTCATTGCTGGGGCCATTTAAATAAGTTCCTCAATGTGTGTTCTGTGTACCCTAATAACAGATAACTGATAACAGAGTGCTACCAACCGGGGGATCTCCTTTTCAATGTCAGTTACTTATGGGGAAAAATGAAATTGACTGTGACCCTTCCCAGCTCTCCTTAGTAACGTGGTTAAGTCCAGGGTGTTTACAGTCTGTTGAATCCCGGCTCCATCGTGACGGGTCCTTCGGCAAGTTATTTTATTGTTCTAAGTATCCGTTTCCTCATCTGTGACACAGTAGGTACCAGGACGAAGATTCGTGTGTACTGATTGCTTAGCCTGGTGCCTGGCACGGAGTGTGCGTTCAAGCAGGTAGTTAATATACACTATTGCTAATGTGTGCTTCCCAGGCCTTCCAGATCCTGCTCACCTCCTGGTCCATTCGTTATTCCCTTCTCCTTGGGCCCCAGATAGGATTCTTGTGGCCATTTTCCTTTTGCTTGCGCTCTCCCACCTGAGCGTGGGCAACAACCATGCCTTAGCAGCTCCCCAGAGCCTGGCAGGTAGCAGAAATCCCATTACCCAGTTTTCAACTTGACCCTTGATCACAGCTAACTGGTCTTCACTGCAGACACACATCCCTTCCTCTGAGAAGCCCCTCTCCCTCCTTTCTGTAGTAGTTCTGCAGAGTCCTCACGAGGCCGACCCTGTCCTAGCGGAGGACACAGGGCCCAAACCAGACCCGTCAGCCCCTGGGACTGAGGCTGGGGCTGCTGGGATGGTAAGCTGTGAGGTCAGTGTGGCCTTTGGGGCTGGCACCATAGAGACCCATGGAGGAAGTCCGCCTAGGGAGGAAGCTCTGAGATGCACGCCAAGCCAAGAGGTAGCATTTTTGATAGCACTGTTCCAACTCCTGACTCCAGCCAAGGCCTGGTTAACCTAGTTAAGAACACGAGCTCTGAGGGTGTCTGGGTGGATCAGTCAATTGAGCATCCTGCTCTTGATTTTGGCTCAGGTCATGATCTCACGGTTCATGGGATGGAGCCCCGTGTTGGGCTCTGCACTGACAGCATGCAGCCTGCTTGGGAGTGTCTCTCTCTCTCTCTCTCTCTCTCTCTCTCTTTCCCTCTCTCTCTCAAAATAAATAAATATTAAAAAAAAAAGAGAGAGAGAAAGAAAGAACATGAGCCCTGGAGCCAGCCACCTAGCCCTGGCGTTACTGACTTTGCCATTACTGGCTGCTTCAACCTTGGGCAAGCCACTTCTCTTCTGCCTTAGTTTCCTCACTTGGAAAAGTGAGTTAAGAATGGGTTACGGATAGTATCTACTTCATGGGATTGGGTAAAGATCAAAGTCTTGATAACATGCACAAAGTGCTTAGAACAGTGTCTGACCCAGAGAGAGCTCTCGATAAGTCCTACCTGTTGTTATGAATCCATTGCTGAGGCATCACAGATTTCTGAGCCAAGAAAACCAAAACTCATTTTTATTATTTTTTGCAGTTTATTTATTTTTGAGAGAGAGAGAGTGCGAGCGGCAGAGGGGCAGAGAGGGAGACACGGAATCCGAACCAGGCTCCAGGCTCTGAGCTGTCAGCACAGAGCCCGATGCGGGGCCTGAACCCACAAACCGTGAGATCATGACACGGGCTGAAGTTGGACACTCAACAGACTGAGCCATCCAGGTGCCCCCAAATCTCATTTTTAGAAAAACGAATGCCGTTTAAGTGGTTTTGTGTTACCTGCAGCCGTGACAGCAGACTAGAACAGCTGTGTTCTCCCATCAGGCCACGTGCCTGCCCCACTGGCCCAGAGATGGTGAGCACGTCCAGGAATCAGCTTATGCAGAAGGGAAGTCAGTGTGAGTCTGACAGCGCTGTGCCGCCCCAGCAGAAGGGAAGCCCCCGGAGAACCTCTAAGGACACAGGCAGTGTGCTGTGTTGTGGGATAGGGCGTTGGGGAGAATGGTGCAGAAGCCTCCCCAGGCTGCCAGTGTGTCAGGCAGCAGGGAGGTGTTCGTCTTGAACAAAAGATCAGGACAGGGAAAAGGACCGTTCCTCAAGCTAGAAAGAAAAGGAGGGGGTGGCGGGGGGCGGGGGCCGGTACTGGCCCAGAGTGGGAAACCTGGGAGGTTGGAATCCTGTGAAAGCGTCCCCAAGCACTCCTGACATTTCCCGATGTGTGACAGTTTGGGAGGAATGTTTGGATCCGTTGTTCTGTGCAAGAAAAATCTCTTGTATTAATTGCTCACATTTAAATTGAGACTCATTGGTCGGGGGGCACCTGGGGGGCTCAGTCGGTTAGGCGTCCGACTTCGGCTCAGGTCGTGATCTCGTGGTTCGTGGGTTCGAGCCCCGCGTCGGGCTCACCGCTGACAGCTCAGAGCCTGGAGCCTGCTTCAGATTCTGTGTCTCCCTCTGGCTCTGCCCCTCCCCACTCGTTCTCTCTCTGTCTCTCGCTCACTCACTCTTTCTCAACAGTAAATAAATAGAAAAAAAAAATTTTTTTTAAATTGAGACCCACTATCAGGCTTGCTCACCTAGAGAGCTGAGGTGCGTCCTGATCGACTACCTCCCAGATGCCCAGAGTCCTCTAGGCTGTTAACGCCAGTCTCGTCATTGACATGATTCGAATCATGCAGTGCCTAGAATTTGGCCTGTTAATGGTGTGCATGTAATCTAATAAAACAAACTCTTTTTTTTTTCCTTTTAAGGAAGCCCCATATATATTTTTTAATGTTTTATTTATTTTTGAGAGAGAAAGAGACCACACAAGTGGGGCAGGGGCAGAGAAGGAGGGGGACAGATGATCTGAAGTGGGATCCATGCTGACAGCGGTGAGCCTGATGTGGGGCTTGAACTCACGAACCGTGAGATCATGACCTGAGCTGAAGCCAGGCGCCCAACTGACTAAGCCACCCAGGCGTCCCCCCCCCCATATTTTTAATACAATATTTTGTGTCATATTATCATGCATTTCCAGTAAGTAAAGAAACTTAGATGCCCTAATTTATTTATCAAGAAGCCGTTTCTTGAAAGCTTAGATAAAGAAGGGATACAGGATAAATATACTCAGAAATCCAGTAACCACAAAGTACATAAATTGCATAAAACCATGAAAAAGCCTTTCTGGTCATGTGATCCATTGTGGAAACCACTTGGAAATCCCTGGCCTGGACAGTTTTTTAAAAAGCTTTACATGGAATATATTTATAATGATGAGCTAAATCATTAGTGCTAAGAAAAGGCAGGTGGAAACGAGGCAGGGGAGGGGTCCTGACCAAAGGAAAAATTTGACCAGGAGAGAAAAACTAAGTTCTCAAGGCGACACCAGAGTTCAGATCCTGATTTTGCTATTTGCTATGTGACCTGGGGCAAGTCACTTAAGCTCTCTGCATCTCCTCATCCACAAAATGGGTACAGTAACACCCCCTCCTAGGTTTGTTGAAAGATATGTGAGGTGGATAGATACGGATACAGCGGCAGATATAAAGGGCTTAGTGCTGTGCCCGATGTAGACGATGAAGACTCCGTAAAAGGGAACCCCTGTTATCGGGGAAGGACAATCTCGGCAGCCGGGAAAGGCAGCCTGGGAGTGGTCAATACCAGTGGGGCGGCAGCAGCTGGTAGCTGGGCAGCCTTAAAGGGGTGAGCCTGGTGGCCTTCCCGTAGGAAGAGGTCAGACTGTGGAGCGGCACAGACTGTGGATGGCCGACCGTGACCAGCACCTTACATTCCCTTGATACAAGGATTAAACCATCCGTTTGGTAGTTTCATTGGAATTGCTAATTGCAAATCCCTAATTTTTCAGAGCTGAAAGGCCCCCCAGCTGAGCTCGGGTCTCTGCGGGTAGCCTTGCAGCTTATGCGATGGAGCGTGGATTTGAACCCAGGCAGGTTTGACCTCAGAGCCTGAGCTCCCATGCTGAACGGATTCTGATGACTCAGTGTCTCAGGACATAAGCTACAGGGAAGTCAGAGTGCCCGGGGCTCATTCTTGCCAGATGCTGGCTCCAGGAGGGGAGAGTGTGGTGACCCACCTGCCCCTCTCCCACCCACACGCATGGCAGACATTGCTAATCAACGGCAGCGTTTCTTACCCTCCCTGAGCGCCAGGGGAGGGTCTCCAAATCCTGAAGAACCCAGAAAATTACCCCCGATTGACTCGTGTGAGCGGGTCAGATCACATCTAGTTGCGGTACCTGGCGTGGAGTCTCCGGGCCTGCCAGACGATAGTGCAGAAATGCGGGCTGGGGGTTGCTTGTGTGCTGGTAAGAATCTGCCTGTCATTCCTTAAGAGACTCAACACACGCGTCCTGATGTTCTGAAAGTCCCAAAAGCACATTTTGCACAGAGCCCAGAGGGAGCTCCCACCTCCCCCCCACCCCCGCCCCCCACCAACCCCAGGAAAGTGGGGGTGTTACAGGGCGGTGCTGGAGGTGACTCCTCACTCGCAGGGGGTCGTTGGACTCCGTACCCCTCCTTGGGCATCACCCCCAACACCACGGCCACGGCCCCTGAGGAATCCTCGCGTTAGACAAAACAAGAGGGAGGAAACTCCAGCCTTCCAAGATTGGCGGTGGAGAGCGGGTGGGGAGCACCTTTTGCGAGGCCACATCACGAATCACAGCCCCCGGGGCTCTGACGAGGCTGGAAGGAGACCTGGTACCAGGTGTGGACACAGCCGGGCACCGGGGGCCCTCGAGATCGGTGCCTGCGGTCGTGACAGTGGATTGGAACCCCCGGTCTCCTTAACCCACGATTCTCAGACTCTTTCAACTGTTCAACCATTGAACAGTCCCAGAGACTTCTCTCAGATCGTGGGATGCCAGGTGCTTTCGTGGAATATCATGACATGTGGATAAATTAGGTAAAAAATAGCCGAGCGCGGTAAAAGTTTCCACCCACTCTCCTAGCATCTGAGCTAGAATCGCGTGCATGGTGACAAAAGCCAAGAGGCTTAAGATTTTTTAGGCAGAGACATCTTAAAATTGAAAACGTTTTGTTGCCTTTTTTTTTTGTTTGTTTTTTTCTTCTGACACCTGGAAGAGGGATCGCCATTTCCATTTTAGCTATAAAATAGCTCTCTGTTCAGGATGAAATTGGTCAGAGCAGGGCTACCCTATAACGTTACCATTAACATCCTGACGCAAACTCGATGCCGGGTCCCCAGAGCAGTGCTCTTGGAAACTACCCAGGGGAGCTGAGGCTTTACCTACCTTTGATCTACGGTGGGGAAATCTAATATATGGGCCACCGCGAGCCTGCAGCCCAATTCGGCCCGAGGTCACCAGGAAGGCAGAGCAGCAAAGGTAATGTTTCGGGAGCTCACAATACCCGCTCTGTGGCCAAAACAAAGGCCTGACCTTCCGAGCCACGTCTGACCTTTCAACTCTGACACATGTATTTACTCAGCAATTACAACTTAAACTACCAGAAGGGCAGTTCAGTCATTTATATCAAAGGGAAGGAATTAAATAAAGCTTTCCTGGATCCCATAACAAAACAGCTGGGCCGAGCTTTGCACTCAAAACAAAGAAACTTCTCTTGCCACCAGTGGATGTGACTGCTTTGTACCCAAGACAGAGAGTTAGAAGGCGGGTCTGAGCCCAAATTGCAGAAGTTGGAAAACCTAATAAGCGGGCTGAGCAAGATCTTGAGTTTCTGTAAATGCTAAGAGGGCAGTGGTAGATTCTGTAAGAGGCAGAAACTGCTGTGCCGCCGTGACCTCACTCAAGACCAGTCTGCTGTGAGAACTTGGAGACGTCGTTCTCTACAGCGTGATAATCTGGCGGTGACCCCCAGGGGCTTTACTTAACAGCACGGGATAACAGAGCCGTTTGGAGAAGAGAGACACAGAGATGGAAGTTTGCGAGGTGCCAGACCTCGGTGCACTTTCGGGCAAAGCCAACTCACGTACCCTCATCCACTGAGGGAGGCCGTGGAAACCGGTGAAAGCATTCTGGAAAAGCGCCGGGCTGCGCGTCGTGAGGGTGGCACGCACCCGACGAGTCCGTGATCCCAGCAGAAAGGAGGAAGTACTGTGTCTGCGCCCGGAGCCTTAGAGAGGATGCCGATTTCGACGGGGGACAGCAGAGTGTGGCATCAGCAGAAGAATGGAGCGATGCTGTGCATCACAAAGCTGGCGCAAACTCCTACTACAAGGCAATGTGGCGAATCTCACGGAATGTTGGACGAAGGAAGCCAGACACAAAAGGCCACGTGCCGCCGCGTGATTCCTTTTACATAAAGTTCAAAACCAGGCCTGGCCGATCCATGCCGCCAGAAGTAAGGATGTGGCTGCCCTCGGGCTAAATAGTCTGTCTCTTTGAGTTGGGCAGTCACGGCTCGGGTGCCTGCACTTTGTGAAATTGATTGGGATTTAGATTTTTATACCTTTCCATATATATACTTTAGTGGAAAGCTTACGTTAAAATCATTCACTCATCTAGGTTTGTTGGGCAGTTTTATGATCGCATCTGTGTCCTGGAAAATGTTGACACGTGCATCGTAAACCAGAGCGTCACTTGAGAACTGAAGCAGATTCGCTCGTCTCGCGGCCGTGCTCCCTGGTTTGGCCGCTGTGGCTCTTCCTGCTGGGCCCGGTCACTTCGTGCAGCAAAAGGCCAGGTGCCTGGAGGATGGGGCCCGTCCCCCGGAGCCAGAGCGTCGGACCAGCCTTGGCGAACCTTCGGGTACTCAGAGAGGAAGTATTTGCGGACACCTACTATGTGCCAGACACCTGTGTGCGGTATTTTAACTCCACTCTGTCTACCCGGGGAGGTCAGTACAGCAGGTGAAACCCCCGAGATTCAGAGGCCAAATAACCCGCCCAAGAGGGGCCCTTGGCTAGTAAGACACAAAGTCGGTTTCAGCGCAGGTCGGACTCTGACACAGGGAGCCCCGCTGACAGCTGTCACCTCATGCTGCCTCCCCCACGGGTGGGGGTGGGAGCCTGCAGGTGACAGCAGGGGCAGTGGCAGGAGGAGAAAGACCACCTAATACAGCAAGTTCCAGAACCACTCCAGCGGGCTCCCCACCCCAGGCCCACATCCAGTATACCAGTACACCCTCGGGACATTTTACCAGGCTTGCCTCGAGGCTGTTCGTCTCCCCGTCCCTAGAGCCAGCACAGAGCCTGGCCCAGGGTGGGCCCTCTGGAATTACCCCCTTAGTCCCTATGACCTATCACGGTTTCAGTGACAAGAGGTACAGAACCGTAGGCACCGGGGCTAACGGGAGGATTCAGGTCCAAACGCATTTGTGAGGAAAAGCATCAGTGCACGCAAGACAACGTCCCCCAACAGAATCCCTTTAAATGTGAAATCCCGCCACGGGCTTGTCAGATTTCCTCTTCTGACATCGAGAGCGGCACAGAGGCACGCTCTCTGTTACCTATCAAATGTGAAATAGAACGTGCCCTCTTGGGCTCACTGCCTAGAAAAGAAACGTAGAGGGGCGCCTGGGTGGCGCAGTCGGTTAAGCGTCCGACTTCAGCCAGGTCACGATCTCGCAGTCCGTGAGTTCGAGCCCCGCGTCAGGCTCTGGGCTGATGGCTCGGAGCCTGGAGCCTGTTTCCGATTCTGTGTCTCCCTCTCTCTCTGCCCCTCCCCCGTTCATGCTCTGTCTCTCTCTGTCCCAAAAATAAATAAAAAAAAAAAAAAAAAAAAAAAAAAAAAAGAAAAGAAACGTAGAAGGCCTCTTTTAGCCATCTCTTGAAAGCTCGGTTGGAAGAAGGGGTAAAGGCTGAGTCCGTGCTGAGCTCCAGTAACCACAAAGGACAGGTAAATGTGTAGACTATGCCTTTTCTCTTACCTTGGACGCGTCTGGTAATTGACCTCGTTTCCTTCCACAAGGGAGGACGTTACAATCTTAAGAGCGCTGTGGTGTCACGGTTCTGTATCCAGGCACAAGTCAACAACGTACAGTTGCCTACTTAGTGCTGGAGTCCAGCTTGGTCTGGACAAAAAAGAATACCACCAGCCAGGAGGATCAGTTTTCAGCGGTGGAGTAAAGAAGGGAGATGCAGTCTCCATAGCTTTCCCTTGATGGAAAGGAATTGGATAAAATCTCTGATCTCTGAACACCTCCCTCATTCAGCTGCAAAAGTGCTATCCAAAAACCAACAATCTGTATCAAAGACTGCTTCCTCCCCCCACCACCCCCGCCAATTCCTAGAGATCTGTTTTGGAGAAAGACAGGTAATTACAGGCTAGTGAGATTCTCCAAGTAAATTGTTTCAGTGGGAACTGGGCAGCTCAAATTTTAACTTTGAAAGAGAAACGATATGTTTAGAAAGATGAGAGCTTCTCAAAGATATCCGTGAAAGTCTGCAGGCCCGTAAAAAGGCTATTAACCTTGACTTCTAGCAGCGTATTCTCAGAAGCACCCTGTGAGGCGGGTCTAAACAGAGAACTAGGAATGGGGTCCCTGGAAGCCCCTCTCCTCAGAGGGGTCACTTTCTTGCACCACGACAGCAAGCCACCTGTGCTCGCCTGAAGCAAAGCCAGTGTGGAGAAACCGGAGTGATTTGGCTGTTTTTAAACGTTCTCCACACAAATGCCCCTCTGCCCTCAGCGGCTGCTTTCTTTATTCTCTGGCTGCTGCGTCAGCCCACGTTCCTCGCCTGACCGCAAGATGCCTAGAGTGCCTGACGTTAAGGAGGGCCCAGCCCGGGACAGTCACGCATCTTAGAAGATACAGCCCATCTTCTCCCAAATCCTGCTGGTAAGCAGCATCATGGAAAACGGCTGTGCACACAGCTGACCAACGCCAGGCAGGCCAGGAAGGCAGGCGTCAGATTTGAAAACCACAGTGTGCCAAAATGCATCCCTGGCAGGTTTGGGGATACCCGAGGGCCAGACCCGGCAGACCCATGTGGACACAGGCAAGAATCTGGTAGAATGCAAACGTAACACTCGACTTGGGCACAGTGAAGGGGTAGAGCCAGACACAAATATCATTAGATCCGTTTCTAAAGTCCCTGGGGCTCCAATATTGTGTGAGCCCAGGTCAGGCAGGCAGCTGCCCAAACCAAAGGGTGGTCCCTGCGCAGGGACCTCGGGAATGGTCTGCGGACTGTGTTTGTAGCCAGACCCATGGGCACAACTGCTGCGCATTTGGGGAGCCCTTCCCACCGCCAGCTGCACGGTCTGCAATAAAGACCTCTCTCCGTGACACGGACCATCAGAATCGGAACGGCTGGCTTCATCCTCGTGGAGCTCGAGGGAACTGAGGTCACCTCCTCCGGCCCTGGTGCACGGGCACCGTGCTAGCCTTCCGGAACAGCAGCCAGCCCCATCACTGCCCTGTGCTGCCAGCCAGTCCTAACCGGAGAACCTTGGGTAACAGCTGACAAAGGTGACAGAAATGAGGACCCTCCCATGGCATGGGTTTTAGTTCATTTTGTCACGTTTGTCCAAGTTTGCCTTAAATGCATCCTGGTAAAACTGACGGAAAATAAACATCAGCACAGACCTTGAAGTACTGTGGAGTTTGCACTTCAACGTGGGACTCTGGGGAGTAGGTTCGCGCTGTGCCCCCCACTGCGCACGGGGAGGACAGGAGCAGGAAGTGTCCTGGGCTGCACTCAGGAGTCAAGGCTGGGCTCTGCTCTGTCCTTGAGAATGTGGCCTGGGTCATGCCTCACTTTCCCACTTTCTCCTATGCTCTCCAGAACATCTAAAGCTTCTCATGGCTCAAAAATTGTTACCAATAACCCCAACAGGAATGTATCTGCTGGCTTCAGGCAAGGTGCTGTGTACTTTACATAAATGAGTTCATTCATTCACAGCCCAAGAGGAACCTTCAGCATCCTCACTGTCTAGATGGAGAAAGTGAAGTCCAGAGAGGTTAACTATCAAAGGACCAAGCGAGTCCAGGAGACAAGCAGACTCCTCTCGCTCATCCGGGGACTCAGAGGCTCGGACAGCATCTGTCTGCCTTTTTGGCCCCTCTTCCTGTTCATCCTCCCCTCCTAAGCCTTGTGAGGCGGTTCCACATTCCATCCTTGCTCCCTCCTGCAGTAGGAGGGATTAACGACAAATGTAACCCTGGCTAAAGGGACCACGCTCGCCAGCTTTTAAGGGGCTTGTGGGCAAAGCCTGCTCAAGTATCAGCAAGAGGCACAGCACAGCTCTCCTCCAGCACAGCACACTGGGCCTCAGAATACCATCTCTGAAAGCGTCGCGATCCGCTCGGAGCCCCGGGACAGCGACCCAGCTAAGTGATGGGTTCCGGGTCAAGTGAGTGATTTCCCTGCATGTGGTCACAGGCCATGCTCCCAGTCTGTCTCGGGCTGAAGAGGGGCAGGGCCACGGTGCGGACAGGCCAAATACTGAAGACTGTCGTTGTGATCATTTCTGGACGAGATACTGTTAACTTACATGTTTCAACAACACAATAAACACACAAAAACCTCTAATTAAAAATGTAGAGAGGCGCTGCAATTAAATACTTTTTAGTTTAGCAGTAATTGTTTTTGGCTTGTCACATTTTTAAAACATTTCCACCACATAAAAGCATTTGTTTTTTTAAGCATGTGTAACTGGATAGAACCAGACGTGGAGGTTAATTTCTGCTCTGCTGCTTCTGCTTTTTTTTTTTTAAAGTTTCTTTGCTTTGCGAGAAAGAAAGTGCAGGAGGGGCAGAGAGAGAGGGAGAGAGAGAGAGAATCCCAAGTAGGCTCCCTGCTGTCGGCACAGAGCTCAATGCGGGGCTCGAACCCACAACCCTGGGATTGTGACCTGAGCCCAAGTCAAGAGTCGGACGCTCAACCAACGGAGCCACCCAGGCGCCCCAAGAATATTTTTTAAAGTACAGTAATTTTCACCACCACAGGTTTTGAATTTTGGATAAGAATATATTTTATTTTCTCATAAAAGTTCTACCAAAAATAGACTTTTTCTGTAACTTAAAAATACAGCTTTGAAAAAGCAATATTGGAGTTGTTGTAACTCATTACATGTTTTAGAAACAGCAGTGAAAAAAAATCAACAGAATGGATTCGATTTTTAAGTAGAAAAATGTTCATTTCAAAAGCTTGACTTTGTCCTTTACTAACTTGAAGGTGGGGTTCTTGCTGATCTTCTTGTTAAAGATGGTCAGGAGCTCCTCTTCCGATCTGTGGTGTTCCTCTGTCACTGTGTAATACTGAGCTAAAACCTTCACGGGGAGAAACAGTCATCAAGTGGGTGATGTGTCCTGAAAATGTACCTCAAAGTTCTTCCTTTAACCCAGAACTAGGCCAACAGTAAAACAGAAAAGAAACGCAGGTGCCGGTGACACGGGTGTGTCCTGCTCGTGGGTTCGCGCAGCTGTTCGCGCAGCACCCGCACGTGCAGCCTGTCACACGTCGACACAAAGTTAAAAGCAAACACAGAGGAACCACCGCTCTGGAATAAGCAAACGACGGCAAGACAGCAAGAACAGTAATTCCCAGGGGCGCCTGGGTGGCTGTCGGTTGAGCAGCCGACTTCGGCTCAGCTCATGATCTCGCGGTCCATGAGTTCAAGTCCCGCATCGGGCTCTGTGCTGACAGCTCAGAGCCTGGAGCCTATTTCGGATTCTGTGTCTCCCTCTCTCTGACACTCCCCCGTTCATGCTCTGTCTCTCTCTGTCTCAAAAATAAAAATAAGCGTTTAAAAAAAAAAAATTAAAAAAAAAAAGAATAGTAATTCCCAAATTTAACACAGGCACCGTTTAGGCTAAGGAAGTGCGATGGGATGGGGTCCAATTCCCACCCCCCGCCAGTCCCGAGGGGCTACTGAGCAGCTGGAAAATCACTGAGATCCACATCTGTAGTGTTTTAGATTAGGAAAACCAAGAACTGTACATCCTGAAATAAAGAAGTGGCTGTCCCCAGCTTCTGCACCTGCGTCTGTGCACCATACCTTTTTCCTTAGCTTTTTGATTGCTACTTCATTGTCCGGGGCCTGTTTCAGAACTGCTTTAATAGTTCCCTTCCAGTTGAATTTACCTACAATATGAAGAATAATACGTAAAACATTTTATTTCGGTGTACCGCCAGAGGGATAAAGCAACCATGTGGGCGACACATATTTGCCATCCGGGAAATGAACTAATGACCCTGACCGTACCGCGTAGCAGGTGCTGGACCTGTCCGCTCGCAGTGGCCTACAAGCCTGACTCCCCTTCAGGACTCGCTCTCAGAGTGAGCGGGTCAAGTGGGCATCCCAAGTACCATCAGCTTTACAGGTGCCTGTAAAAAGGCACGGCTGTGTCCGATGAACTCACAAGTGTCCCTGAGGGTCCGCCAAGATCACGGGGCTGGCCAAGCATGGTGAGCAAGACATAGAGGAACAAAGGCAGCTCAGCCTCGGACGGCAGAGGACAGCCACAGACACGGGCTGTGACACCGGCTATCTTGCAGGCTCAAGGCTCATCTAGGGGACTTGCTTCCGGAAAGATGCAGCAGGTGTACTTTTGCCTGTTCTGTCTGCTGAGAACAGCCAAACCCCCGGAAGTCTAGTCAGACAAACCTAAGACGACTCTGAAAGAGGGCAAGAAGGCGGACCGGGTAGGGGCCTCGAGACTTGAGGAGTGACCTGGTAGTGAGCTCCCTGTGTTTTCTTTTTTGCTCCAGAGATCCCAGATTTGGAGCTCAAGAAGCTGGCAACCTGGAAAGCCAACAAAGGAAGCCCCAACAAGAGCGTGATCCTCCTCAGCGAAAGGCCAAGAAAGGAACAGCCCACCGAGACACAACTCCTCCACAGTCCCCACTCTCCTCCAGCTAAACACCTGAGAAGAAGTTCGTGGCTCCCACCCTCAAGGCCGTGATGAGGGAAGGCGTCAAAGAAGGCCGAGTAGGAAATCGGGACTTTCATCCATGCCGGCTGGTAACAAGGCCGTGGCCACGGTCAGTGGTGACCACGGGGGGAGCCAGAACTCCCACCCCACCTGCACTAGCAAGGAGTGCCTCCTTCAGGTGCCAGCGGAGGTCAGGTGGGCAGCCTGGTCTTCCCTCCCACCTGCTGTAGTGAGGTCTTGCCCCCGCTTCCCCTGCCAAGTCACGTGAGGAAGAGCCAGTTAAAAGAAGTTGAACTAAGACCCAGAATCTTCTAACCTGCGAAAATGTCCAGGTGCCAAGTGAAAACCATTCATCATTCCAAAATGAAAGTACTTCAGTAAGCAATTATGTGTACACTCAGAACAAGAATAGAAACACTCAGCCAAAAAAAAAAAAAAAAAAAAAAAAGAAGAAGACATAAAGAACCAAAAGGAAATTTTAGCACTGAAAAATATGGTAGCTGAACTGAAAAGCTCAGTGGACAGACAGAACGGAGAGGGGAGAGGAAAGAATCAGTCAACTGGAAGATAAAACAATAGAAATTACACAGTCTGAGCAAGAGAAAACCAAAAGAAAAAAAAAAAAAAGAACATTAAGAAAACTACAGACCAGTATCCCTCATGAATACAGACATCAGTATACCTACCAAAATATTAGTAAGTAGAATCTAGCAGTTAGGTAACACATAAGAAAATTATACACCACAAGAAAGTGGGTTTATTCTGGGGATGAAAGGCTGGTTCGATATTTAAACATCAATCAGTGCAATTCACATTAATTGCTAATGAAAAAAAACAATTACATCAATCAATGTAGAAAACGTGTGTGACAAAACTCAACACATTCATGATAAAAACTCTTAGAAAAATACGGATACAGGGGAACTCCTTCAACTTTAGATAAAGAGCATCCACCAAAAACCTCCAATTAACGTGACTTAAAGTGAAAGATATAATGTTTCTTTCGATCAGGCACAGAGCAAGGCTGTCTGCTCTCATCACTTTTACTCAACGCTGTGGTGGAAATTCTTGCCAATGCAAGAAGACAAGGCAAGGAAAGAGCAGTGCTATGGATCCGAGAGGAAGAAATAAAACTGCCCCTTTTTGAAGATGACGTGATTACCTCTAAAGAAAATCCCAAGGAAATCTACAAAATCATACATATTCTATATAATCACAGGAAGAGTTTTTGTAGATCTCAACAAGATTATTCTAAAACTTAATTCTGACAAAGAATAAAGCCTGCCCAGTTTCAAGACTTCAGATAGAGTTAAAGCGATCGAGACTGTGTTGGTAGGGGGCACACATACAGGCAAACGAAACAGAATCAAGAACCCAGAACTACACAAATATGCACAACTGATTTCTGACGAAGGTACAAAAGTGATTCAGTGAGGGCCTTTTCAGCAAACGGTGCCGGAATAATAGCACACTGATGGGCACAAAAATGAACCTTGTACTAAGTCTCATTCGTTACATAAAAATCAACTCAAAATGGATCACGGGCTTAAGATCAAGAGTAAAATGTTAAACTGTAAAACATTTAGAAAAAAAACACAGGAAAAAAACTCTTGGGGATCTAGGGTTAAGCAAAGAGTTCTCAGATTTGGCACCAAAAGCATGACCTATTAAAGGGAAAATGGACAAATTAAACTAAATCAAAATGAAAAAAATCTGTTCTATAAAAGATTGTCAAGAGGATAAGAAAGCTATAGACTGAAGGGGAAAAAAAACCTTGCAAACCCCACATCCCACAAAAGATTAGTATTTAGAATAGAATACATAAAGAACTCTCAAAAGTTAACAGTAAAAAAGAAAATCCAATTCGAAAATAAGCAAAAAACGTGAACAGACGTTTCAATATCAAGAGATATACAGATGGCGAATAAGTACAGGAAAAGATACTCAACATCATTAGGGATAAACAAAATCACCCGAGCTATTACCACATGCCTATCAGGATAGCTAACAACAACAACAAAAAACAACAACAACAAAGTACCACCACCAGACCCTGGCGGAGATGTGGGAAAACAGGGTGAGGCACACACCGCTGGGGCGATTATAAAATGGTACGGCCACTCTAGAAAAAGTTGGCGGTTTCTTTAAAAGCCAAACACGCAGTCACCACACCACACGGCGATTGCACTCCTGGACGTTTCTTCCACAAAAGTGATGTGCGTTCACATGAAAACCTGTACGTAAATGCTGACAGCAGCTTATTTATAGCAAGTGGAGGCTGGGCCTTCAAGAGAGGAGTGGTCAGACGAACGGGGGTACGTCCACGCCACAGGCTTACTGAACAGCAGAGGGACTGGATTACCAACACATGCAGCCACCTGGATGCGTCTCCAGAGAATAATGCTGAGGGAAAAGTGGTAATCTCAAGAATTCACATACTAGATGATGCCACTTAGGTAAGGTAACGTTCTGAAACTACAAAAGTACAGAAATGGTGAACGGATTAGTGATTGTGGGGGGCAGGCGGGGTGGCGGGTAAGGGCATGGCTATAAAAGGGCCCACAGAGGGCTCCCTGTGGTGATGGAAACGTCGGTCTCCTGACTGGGTCAGCGTCAGCACCCTGTGGAGACAGGATAGTTGTGCCCGCTGTGGCCCTAGCAGGAAGCTGGGCAAAGGGCGTGTATCCATAGGTCTCTATTATAATTTCTTACAACTGCATGTGAATCTACTATCCTCTCAAAACAAATTAAAAAAAAAAAAGGCCTCATGCAGCCCAATTTGGGAATGGGGGGGATCCAGGCAAAGAGGTGTAACCCAGCTCAGGCAGTTACTGAACCCCCATTAGTAAAGCCTCCCCTCCCGGGTGAGTCCTCGAGTCTGTTCTGCATCAGCAGGGCCCCAGGGAATGCTTCAGGCCGGAGGAAGTGGGGGCAGCTCTGTGGAGGAGGCAGCGTTTGAGGGGACCTTTAAAGGCCAGGAATTGGATTCTGACAGGGACACACTGAGGGAGACAGAGACCCTGGGAACAAGAGGAGGTGGGGGGCGGGGCAGCTAAGTGTGGCGGGTACTTCCGGGAGAGTAATGAGGGGCAGGGGGGAGGGAAGCAGGGAAAGGGAATGAGGTCCCAGAAAGCCGTGCTGGGTGTATCTGCAGTTCCAAAGAGAATGGGTTTCCAGTCCAGACCATCTTCCCCTTAGAGCTAGACAGACGCTGCGGAGTGGCTCACACAGCTCCTTTCTCCCCTCTGGAGCCACCCCTCCCCGTGCCTCCGGAGGGGATGATCCGCCTGAAGGCCCCGGGTCACCTCCTCCCCCCACACCCTCAAGGGCAGACGTCTCCAAAGGATGGCGGCGATACCTTTTGCAGGAGCCCCATGGTTTTCCGGTTCTCCACCCTCAGAATGTCCTGAGAGCTTCCTCTTTTTCTTCTTGGTATCTGCTTCATCTAGGAAAGTAGAAAGAGTAAACGCGAGAACAAGATTTTGCATTTATGACAGCGGCTGCCATTTAATGAACGCCACGCACGGCCAGGCCCGGTGCATCCGCCAGGAGGACCCGCTCCCCAGGCACCCAGCACCGCGGGCTTCTCCACCTCGGGGTCAGGTGAGCACACGGCGAGTGGACGGGTGCCGTCACCTGCGCCCAGGTTGGCCCGATCCCAAAGCTTACGCTCTTTGCCTTACTTGTTCCAAACGCGAGGTCTGACGCAAATTCACTGCTTTCCGACCCTTGTACCAGAGCCCAGAGCAAACGCCAGCCACGTACCGTCCGCGTGCTTCTTTCTCTTCCCGGGCGGCGGCTTCGTCGGCTCCTCCTTGGCGTCTCTGGCTCCGTCCGCCGCCCCCTTGGCCTTGCCCCCCTCGCTCTGGCTCTTCTCCCCTGCAGAGCCCGGGGCCTGCCCTCCAGCCTCCTGATCGGCCTCTCGCTCTTGCCCTGTTTTGCGCTTCTTAGGCTTCTGACCCCTTGAATTCTCCTGGTGGCCTTCTAATTTTAGTTCTTTCTTCTCTTTTTTTCTATTCTTCTGCCTTTCTTCCTTCCTTTCTCTTTTATTCTTCTTCACCTCTGCTTGCTTTTCCGGGGTGTCATTTGTCTGGGAGGCTGGAACCTTCGTGGAAAGTTCTGCGCCGGGCGGGTTGGCCCCTTGCTTGAGTGGCTGTCGGTCCTGCCCCTTACTGACCGGTTCCTTATTATTAAGCAAAACCGAGAGACACATAAATACTCATTCCGGACATTCGTGCACGTCATTAGCAGGTATCTACTGAGCAAACCGTTCCAAGAAAAATGTCTACTACTTACCATTTTACTGTGACCGCCTCCCCCGCCAAGAGCTAAAACGTAGCAGTAAACATATCAAATGGGAAAAAAAACCTTCCCCCCGAGCCCACACCCCACCCTGCATTTCATAGACATTTTCCTTCCGCTGGGAAAGTGAAGAATCCTTATGTCACTTAAGCTAGACCTTTAACTTTGGCTCACTCTCCACCTTTCTGATAGAAGATGAGCACATTGGTGTGGCGGAAACCACTGGATTTATGCATCTGCAGACCTGGGTTCGAGCACCAGCTCTGTTAATTCCGAGCCGGGTGACTCAGGGCAAGTTATTTATCTGCTCCGAACCAACTTCCTCACTGATAAAATGAAAGGTAGTGGAATGAAAGTCATATGGTTCATGGGCGAATAAAACGGAAAGTTATGTCATGTGCTTAGCAGCTCACGGTGCTGAGTAAGGACGAGCAGACCGAGGATGCTTAAATAAGCCACTTCCAGGAAAGGTTCTGTAAACTCTGGAGCACTGGACCAGCACAATCTACTCACTGAGAACAGAGGAACTGCCCTTGAGGAAGGGATGTGGGACACCTGGATGGAGTGTGGACCCGCAGAGTGGGAAGCATGGGGCACAGGGAGCCACAGAAAGCTAGGGAACCACAAGCCACACTCTACCTTATTCAAGCCAGTGCACAGATCCGACTGAGAACAACGACCCCAGCAAAATGAGTGCCACTGCCGGCTGCACTCCCTGACCCTGAATCTGTGCTGGTCTCTATGTCAGCCCCTTCTCAAGGATGACCCCAGCAATGTCCTGAGCTTCTGGTGAGTCCTAATGCGTCTGGATGGGGCTGCTTCGGGTGCGGCGGGAACCACCAGATGTCAGCGCCCAAGACCCATCTCCGTTAGTTACCAGCCAGGTGACAGACCAGTCACCTCCAGTCTCCTTCATCTGGGAGAGTAGGTCTCAAGGAGGGAGCTACTGTCCCCCAAACTGAGCCAAAACAAGGACTGGCTTTCGCTCAAGTACAGACGCTCTACAAAGGTCACGCCTCACTCAGTGCTCAACTCCGGGCTGAGAGCACAGCGTCTGCGTTTCCCCAGCAGGTCAGAGACACCAGCCAGGCCAGGCGCATGGCACGAAGGCAGGCAGTGGGCTCAGGAACAAAGTCAGGAGGAAGAAGCGGCCCAAGTCGCCTGACTCCTAGCCTACAATTTCCTTCCTAGCTTATGGGAAGGCACTGTTATGACCACTGAGAGCCACACGCCTCAACCCGCCTTCGGCCCCGTTCAGACCAAGTCTCTAGCTGGGGCCTCCCCTCCGCACCCAGGGAGAGGGACACACGCACCCCATCTGGCAGCTACTCGGTGATGGGTAGACAAACTCATTGCCCATATTCTGCTTCGTTCCAGGCTCTCCTCAGAGACACCTGCACCGACCCTCTTTCCTAACAGAGCCCCTCCTCTCGCCTACCGTTTCTCCTAGGGCTTCCGCGCCCTGTCCTGCCATCAGGGCCGGGACCTGCATATGCCATCATCTGTCCCGCACTGGAACACAGCTCTGTGAGGGCAAGACTTTGGCCTCGTTACAGCTGTGTGCGCGGGGACCAGGCACGCTGTCCTGGGGCACAGGAAATCCCCCCCCCCCAGGAGCAGAGAATCCAGGGCCTCCGGCTGGATGCCCAGCACATAGTAACGGGAGGGATGAACACCAGAGGTGTGTACGGACGGGGCCACAGAGCCGTCCGCACCACTCACACTGGGTTGTGCCGTGAAGGTCACAGGGCAGAGGCAAAACAAAAATAAGCCGTGTTTTACAGAGCTCAGTTGGCCACGGGCTGCGCACTGATTATTCATTGACTTAATATGTTCACAGCTTCGAAAGGGAAATCAGAAACAACTTTTAAAAAAAAAACTCTGCAGTGAACGAAGTAATCCCAAATCTTTGATTCTTACTTAAAATAATGGAAATAATCCTTAAAAAACAGTACCACCGAAACGCTAATCAAACGACTGGTCACAGGGCGTGCTCTGGCAGCACACGTACTAGAAGACCGCAGAGAAGCTCAGCGGGGCCCCTGAGCAAAGCTGGCACATACACGACTGCTTATGAGATTCCAAAGGCCCAATCTGTCTGTTCTGGAAGAGCCACGACAGGATAGTTTCACCGTTTATTCCAATTTGCTGCCCAAACTGTTCTCTCTATAAGTCAGTCAACTCCTGGCACGGTGAATAGAATAAAAGATGGTCAGAAAACCCCACTGTCGGGGGCACCTGGCTGGCTCAGTTGGTGGAGCACACAACTCTTGGTCTCGGGGTCGTGGGTTCAAGCCCCACGATGGGTGTGCAGCCTACTTGGGGAAAAAAAAAAAAAAAAAGGGAAAACCCCATTGTTGTTTTTGAAAACTGCTACTGATTTCAGTCTACAGATGGGGTAGAGGCTCCAAAGAGGAGCAAGGTGCAGGTGAACTAATGGGGAAATGTTTTTAATTAACAACGTCACCAAAAGGAGGCCACACGGTATCAGACCAAGACTCTGCATGTGCTCCACACCGAGGGGTCTCTCAGATGGAACCTGACAGGCGGCGGATGATTACGCCAGAGGGATTCCCACTCCACAGAAGGAAGGAGACAGACGCGCATCGGATGCCCACGAAGCCCGGGCACGAGGAGGGATGCTTCCAGAGCCTCGGCTGCTTTAATGCATGTATGGCGCCTTCTGTGAACCCCTCGCCTAAAGGAACCCCCAGTCACTCCCTATGTCCTCACGGTTTATTTTTCTTCCTGGCTGTGTCACTGCCTGAGCTATTTTACGGTGTTTGTTCAGGGCCCAGCACGAGATCAGTCACTAAGTCCCAAATCGGTGCATGAGTTGGACTTCTTTAAGTCTTCTTTTCTTTTAAGACTGGGAAACGGAGGCTCAGAGAGGTTAAATAAAGTGCCCAAGATCAAACGTTTGGCCAACAGCACAGCAGGGATTCAAACCAGGTCTGTCAGACACCCCAAGTTCCTGCTCCTTCCTGTACATCCCACTGCCTGATTTCTAAGCAAGCCATTTCACGTTAGCCGGTACCATTATCAAACATTGGATTAAATACCTTTCTCTGCACAATAAGGAAATCTTCTCTGCAGTGCATTCAGTTTATTCTTTCCCATAAATGAAGGCACAAAGAGGCTCTCTGAAAAAGAAGGCTGTCTTGACCTCCAAAAATAAGACATTCCCGTTCATTATTACCAATCATTTTTGCCACACTACAAATCTGAAATTAGATCTGACTTACGTTGCCAGAAGCTTCAGAAAAGATACTCCACACCTGCTCCAGAATGGACTCGTTATGAACTTTTAAACTGTTCTTCATCCAGTTCTGTAAGGAACAGACACACAAAAAAACCTGACTTGTCCCGTTCTGACAGGTGCCCGCAGGCTCAGTCACTGGGCCACGCCATCCCCTCCATCCAGGGAAGGCATATCCCATCCATACCTGAAATTTCGCCTTTTTCCTGGGAACGTTGTCAAAACCACTAATTTGCTCTAAAAGTTCCCTCACTTTGGGGCTCACGTTGGGTCTTTTTATTAATTCATTAATTTTCTATAAAAAGGAAAATAAAACAAGTAATAAACAACTGGCACAAGAGTTTCACGAAAGCCAGGTTAAGTGTCCTTCTATGGCTAGAGGTTTTGCAGTTCAAGGCCAGATTTTGTATTCATGTCTATGCTTACGCGTTCACCATAGTGCCAGAAGTGCTAGCCAGAGCAATTAGGCAAGAAAAAGAAATAAAGGCATCCAGGTTAGAAAAGAAGAAGGAAAACCATCTCTGTTCACAGATGATTTCATCTGACATGTAGAACACACTGAAGATTCCACTAAAGATCCCAGGAGGACCAACAAATTTAGCCACCATAGGACTCAAAATCCACACTTGAAAATTCAGGTCTAGATGTCATACACCAACAAGCTGAGAAGGAAACTGAGAAAACAATTCCATTTACAATAGCATCAAAAACAATAAAGTCCTTAAAAAACTTAATCATTAAGGGGCTGAAAGACTTGTACACTGGAAACTATAAAACACTGAAAGAAATGAAAGAAGACACAAATAAATAGAAAGACATCCCGTGTCTGTAGATTGGAAGACTTAATATTAAGAGGGCAATACTAGCCAAAGTGACTGGTACAGATTTAAATGCAATCCCTATGAAGATCCAATTGACATTTGGGTTGGTTTGTTTGTTTGTATAAATAGAAAACTCCATCCTAAAATTCACATAGAATCTGAGGGGACACCAAATAGCTACAACAATCATGAAAAAGAACAAAGTTGGAGGTCTCATTCTTTCTGATTTCAAAGCTAGAGTAATCAAAAAAAAAGCATGGCACTGGCATAAGATGGGCATGTCAGCCCATGCAGTGGCGAGCCCAGAAACAGACCTCGTCTATATGGGCAAATGGTTTTCAAAAAGGGTGGCAAGACCATTCCGTGGGGTAAGAACAGTCTTTTCAACAAATGGTGCTGGGGCAAACGGATATCCACACGGAAGAGAATGAAGTTGAACTCTTACCTAACACTACACATAAATATTAACTCAAAATGGATCAAAGACCCAACCTGAAGAGCTAAAAGCATAAAATCCTTAGAAGAAAACAGAGGGGGAAAGTGTCATGACAGTGGATTTGGCAATGACTTCTTGTTCTTGTACATGACACCAAAAGCACAAACAGCAACAGCAAAAAAGCAGGACTATATAAAAATTAAAAAAATTTTGTACATCAAAGACACTGTCAACAGTGAAGAGGCAATTCACAGAACAGGAGAAAATATTTGCAAATCGTTTATCTGATAAGGCATTAATATCCTGAATATTTAAAGAACTCCTACATCTCAACAGTGAGAAACAAACAACCTTGGGGTGCTGGGTGACTCTGTCAGTTAAGCATCCAACTTCAGCTCAGGTCATAATCTGTGGTTCATGAGTTCGAGCCCTGTGGTGAGCTCTCTGCCGTCAGCACAGAGCCCACTTCAGATCCTGTCTCCCTTGCTCTCTGCCCCTGCCCCGCTCACGCTCCCTCTCTCTCTCAAAAACAAACATTAAAAAAAAAAAATTAAAAAATGGGGAAAGGGCTGGGAATAGACATTTCTCCAAAGAAGATGTACACATGGCCAATAACACATGAAAAGATACTTATCATCATTATCACTAGGGAAATGCGAATCAAAACCACCCTGTCATACCCCCTTGGACGCCTATTATCAAAAAAACCGCAAAGTGTTGGGGAGTATGAGAAGGAACCGGAACCTTGTGTGCTGCTAGCGGGAGCGTAAAATGGCGCGGCCGTATGGAAAACAGGAGAGCGGTTCCTCAAAAAGTTAAAAAACCCAGCAATTCCACTTCTGGGTGCACGGCCCAAGAGAACTGAGAGCAGGGACTCCAACAGATATGTGAACATCCGTGTTCACAGCAGCATTATTCACAATAGCCAAAGGCTGAAGCAACCCAAGTGTCCACCAACATATGGACGTATAAACACAACGTGGTCCGTCCACACAACGGCATGTCGCTCGACCTTAAATGGGAAGGACATTCTGACCCCTGCCACAACACTGACGAACCTGGAGGACACTGTGCTCAGCGAAATAAGCCAGTCACAAAAGGACAAACGCTACATGATTTTGCGTATATGAAGTCCCTAGAGCAGTCAAATTCATAGAGGCAGAAAGCGGAATGGCAGGTTCCAGGGGCTGGGGGCGGAGGGCACATGAGGAGTCCGTGTTTAATTTAACGGGGACGGAGTTTCAGTCTGGGAAGGGGAACAAGTTCTGGCGATGGATGGCGGTGACGGTTGCACAACAGTGTGAATGTCCTCAACTGTGTACTTAAAAATGGTTAAAATGGTAAACTATGTCGTGCTTAACTTGCCACTTACCACAATTTTCTAAAATCTTGGAAAAAAATATACACAAGTGATCAAAAGAATCCGACGAAAATGGATATTATCCAGACCAGGAAATTACTTGAGGACCAAGACACGAAGATCTAATAAATAAGGTCTGAAGTAGCAGGAACAGAACAGGGATGAGACCTAAATTAGCGACCTTGAGAAGATGCTTAAGGCAATATCACTGAAGGCAGAGGAAAAAGAGAATTATTAAAGTTAAGGAAGTGACCGTACACAAGAAAAACGGTCCTCGATGAGCCAAGAGAATGAAACACAGAGCGCAGGACGGTGTCCCTGCATTAGGAAAGAATTAAGGCTATATATACACAGACGTGAAGAAATGGATACAGGATACCGAGATGAGGACAGGACAAAGCTTCTCTCGGCACCCAGGCAGAAAACAAATTAAGACCACGACGCAAACGTGAACGAGGAAGAAGTGAAGCTGGCTGGGCACCCGCCCGAGCGGCATGTGGGTCAGAACAGGGCGCTGGTGACAAAGTTTAGTGGCAAACGCCGTGACCCAAGCAAGTGGGCGATCTTTCCCTGACCCGTCTATCCACTCCCTGTGTGTAAGCACAGAGACATCTAGAAGGATGCTCAGTTTTGGAACACTGACAGGATTCCAAAATTGGTCTTTAAAACTGAAGGCTTTAGGGGTGTAAGGAAACTCCCTATGAGGCTTTTTCCCTATGGGAGAACAGCCAGCGCAGCACATTTAGTGCTCCCCATCTGTTTTCACTGTCAACTAGGGGTTCCGGGAGGAATCAGACGGCTAGCGGACCAGTGGACCCGGACAGCACCCGAAGGAGAACTCGACCCATAATACGGCGGTGCGGCCACAGAAGCCTGACAGTGTACAGCAGGGGTCAGCAAAGCTTTTCTGAAAAGAGCCAGGTAATAAAGATTTTAGGCTTTGCAGACCGTCCAGTTTCTGCCCCAACTACTCAACGATGCCCCTGCAGCTCCCAGCACCAACAGACCATATGGAAACAAATGGGCGCGGCTGCATCGGGCTGTCTGGCGTTTGCTGGCCCTGCTTTAGAGGGTGTCATGCAAGCCTGACGTAACTCCTACACCCAGGTACCTCAAGCTCAGGACCTAGAAGGTCACCTCTTCCTGGGGAGGATTAAGATACAGTATGAGCCCCAAAGTGAGGCTGACGGTCACCAGCCGATCTATCTTGGTTAAAATAAGCAGTTTTACCAGCTTCTGTATCCGCACTGGGCTGACTCAGTCATTAGTCCTTTGTGAACGGGAAGACTTCCCCTCCCAGGAGTCTGCTAACTCGGGAAGCCAGCGAACACCAGAAAACTCACATTTAAACTATCATCGAAGGGAGTCAACTACTACGCATCCAGTTTCCAGGAGGGTAGAGAATTTCCACAAAGATGGCATTTGTCTTTTCTTTCTCCTACCTTCCGTTCTGAATCCTTTCTCCTAACTATTCTGCGAATGGGGAGTAACACCCTGGAAGCTATACGTCTCGGTGAATTAGGGACTTGGCTGCTCTTGCCATTTTTACTGTGCATGTTTCCATTTGCTTCAAGTAGAAAATTCCTTTTCTTCATGAAAACAACTTTGTTTTGCCCAATTCTGACGACTGGCAGACGTGACGGAGCAAAACATGGTTTGAGTGATAAAAAGCCGATCCCTGGAAGCAGATGAAGATTAGAAAGCTTCTGTTCCGTTTCGTAGCCAAGGGAAAGTGAGAATTCTAAAACATTTTTGCAAGAAATCCGCAGAATGTACGCATTAAAGACCAAACGCACTGCAGCCGTATCCACAGAGAAATAAAGAACTCTTTGTCAAGGCCCAGTAGCTCCGCCTCCGTCTGTCCTAAGACGCGATGTTTGTGCATCTTGTCTGCACGTACGGTGCATTTATTCTCAGGCTTCCAAAGAAAGTGGAAGAGGTCAGAAGCAGCTACCTGATGAACGAGAAACACCTTACCTGGATCCATGCCTGCTGCTTAATATCGCCTTTGTGGGTTTTACCTTCATAACCTTTGCCACCATACTTCTGTTCTTCACTGATGCACTTCACGTGGTTTTTGTAGTCGTCACCCCTTCAAAGCGATACAAAGTTCCACAGTCAGACCCACTCTCCAAGCGGAGGCTCCTGCTCACATGCTGCTCCTACCCTCTGCCCTCCATGTGGTTTTACTGTTTATAACCTCCGGGCAGGGCAGGCGCACTGTCCGTCCTCCTGTAGAGCCCACAGCCAAACCTTCCACCCCGTTTCAGATACAAACGTCTTAAACCAAATTGACAAGCAGTACTTTTTTTTTTCTCGTAAGTGAATATATGCAGAATACAAGAAATAAAAATAATTCTCTGCAATAGGGTGGCTTTATTTTAAATAACAAAGTCTGTATGATTTCCTGGTTATACAGTAGGCAATCAGTAATTAGTTGTACAAGAAGTTAAAAGCTAAAGTAAAATGGTGCTATCTTGTCACTAAAAAGTTCTAGACTGCCAAGTCTCAGACCACAAGGAAACTTGATTCTGTCTCTTACAATCACTTGGAAGCCCCACGGGACCCTCGGGGAAATGTTTGGGACCAGTCTGGGGACAAAGTCTCTCAATGAGAAAAAACCATTTTCCCCTGTGTTATAGGTCAGGCTTCCCCCTAGGATTAGGTATGAACAAAGACTTTAGCAGTTTTCAAAAAAAAAATATTTTTGAAAAAAATCACTGCTTGAGAATGAAATTAAAATGGACTGCTAGTAAATATCAATCAAAATACCACACAGGACACTGAGGCAGAGGCACCAAAAGCCACCTTTGCACCTAAACCCTGCGAAGCGGAGGGGAGGCAACCGAGGACGGAGGGGAGCCACCTGCAAACAATGACCCGTGACCCACCCCAAAGAGGAGAGAAGCCAGGGAAAAATCTGGCCTGCCCCCACCCCCGAAGTCCTCCCCTGTCCAGAGAGCCCTCAGCGGAAGTACCAGACGCACCCGGGGGCCGGAGGCTCGCTCCTACCATCACCTGCGAGCCTGTGCGGGGGGACCCCGTCTCTCCTCCCTGCCCCCCACCAGTTTCTGGTTCATTAATCCAGCCCTTCGATGTGGCCAGCCCACCATGCCCCTGTAGCCTTACTCTGGGTGGTCACCTCTCAGGGTCTGGTAACGCCGAGCGCCACTGACGGACCACATGCTCCCCACACCCTCGCCCCTCCCTCTGTCTTCTCTTCGGATTGTCCTTGGAGAGCAAACAGGCTGCAGAGCACTTTTAATTGTTTTCTTAATTTCTTTGCTCCAATATGCCTCCATTTTTTTTTTTTTTTAGGCCTCATGGGGCCCAGGGCTTCCCAGACTGGTCTGGGTCTTTACTACGATCTACATGAATTAGGTAGAACTTACCAGAAATCTTTACCGCAGTCAATGCAAGACAGGCACTCACAGTTTCTGCAAACGGCCACGTGCTTTTCCACTTGCACTTTCTTCACAGATTCGCCACATGCATTGCATGTAAAAAATACCATTTTTAGCTAAATGGTTACGTATTCTCGATCCAAGTTAGGTTTAGAACGCTGTCCGAAGAGAACATGAAAAGAATGGAAAAAATAATTATCATTGTAATCTGAAGCATTCATTCCCAATAAACAATCCTACCGCTCACTTTTCAACCATAGTTTCACGTGAAAATAGCTACAAAGAACAGAATCTAAATTGACGAGCAATCCACATACAACTCTAAGTCAAGTCGTAATTACCATCTGTTAAGCCCAGTTACCTCACCGTGTGCCAGGCCGGTTCTGAGAGCTTTACACATAGTAATTTATTTACTCCTCATAGCAACCCCGGGAGGGAAGGCCTATTATTGTGTACAGTTTACACCGGGTATGGAAACAGAGAGATGAAGTAACTTGCCTAAGGTCACACAGTAACAGATGAGGACTTAAATTTGGAAGGCTGGCTCCAGGGAGGAAGAGTTTTGGGGGCATTAAGCAAAACATCTTAAAATGTCTTACCGTTCCTAATAATGTTAAGCTGGCTTGCCCTCCATCCCTGTGCTGTTAGGTGTGAACTGGAAATTATTCCAGATCACCAAACACAACAAAAACATAGGAGGGAATTCAGGAAGGTTTAGAAAATGGAGAAGGGGTCTAAAAATTTCTGAGAGCACAGGAAACATTCATATAGGCATTACTATGTATCCAGATGTTAAAATATGAGGATGTGCCCCTCAGTCTTAGTGGACAGGGAGTAGGGGAGGGAGGGAGGGGCCTCTTTCACATGACTTCTTGTTGGATCAATAAACAAGTGGAACCACAGGGGCGCCTGGGTGCCTCAGTTGGTTAAGCATCCGACTTTGACTCCTGTCATGATGTCACAGTTCATGGGTTTGAGCCCTGCACCAGGCTCTGCGCTGACAGCTCAGAGCCTGGAGCCTCCTTCGGATTCTGTGTTTCCTTCTCTCTCTCTGCCCCCCCTCTTATTTGTGCTGTCTCTCTCAAAAATAAAGAAGTAAAGATTAAAAAGAAAAAGAAGGAGAAAGAGAAAGAGAAGAAGGAGGAGGAGGAGGAGAATGAGGAGGAGGAGGAGGAGAAGAAGAAGGAGGGGGAGGAGGGGGAGGGGGAGGGGGAGGGGGAGGAGGAGGAGGGGGAGGGGGGAGGAGGAGGAGGAGGAGGGGGAGGGGGAGGAGAGGGGAGGAGGAGGGGGGAGGAGGAGGAGGAGGAGGAGAAGGAGGGGGAGGGGGAAGGGGAGGAGGAGGAGGGGGAAGGGGAGGAGGAGGAGGGGGAAGGGGAGGAGGAGGAGGGGGAAGGGGAGGAGGAGGAGGAGGAGGGGGAGGGGGAGGGGGAGGAGGAGGAGGAAGAGAAGAAGGAGGAGGAAGAGAAGAAGGAGGAGGAGGAAGAGGAGAAGAAGGAGGAGGAGGAGGAGGAGGAGGAAGAGGAGAAGAAGGAGGAGGAGGAGGAAGAGGAGGAAGAGGAGAAGAAGGAGGAGGAGGAGGAAGAGGAGAAGGAGGAGGAGGAGGAGGAGGAGGAGGAGGAGGAGGAGAAGAAGGGGAACCTTCTTATGGAATATGTTCTTATAGAACCTTCTTATATATCAAGGGGTCCCAGCTGCTAGGCACTGAATTAACGGAGGGCGTTCACACACCCACGTGTCCCAAGCACTGCCCCAAGATTTAGTATGTCTGTGCAAATACATAACTACCATTTATAGATTTCATGGAGAGGCTATTGTGCTTGACAAAACACAAATTCATCTGAAAATGTTATAGGAGTCACAGTAACTTTCCACGGCTACATAATTTTTTAACCACTAGAGTTTTACAGTGTTGTCATTTTAGGTTATAAGTTGCACGGCAAAAATACTGACAACTATTTGACCCAGCACCTTCCTCCTCCTTATAAAGGAGAAGGTAAGGGTCAAGTAAACCAGTGCGCTTTGACTCATACAGAAATCCTTAAGCACAGATGAGCGGTTGCATTCCCAGAGAATTCCCATGCACATAATCACTCTCTCCCCTCCACTCCCATGTTCTGGGTCGCTGCCAAAGAGGTCACACATAAGGAAGGTGCAGGGTAATTCCATTCCATCCGGCCTTGAATGGAAATGTACATCCTGGCTGCACCCGGGGTTTACGAAGGCCCAGCCGTCTCTCGTGGAAGCCTCTTGCCCCGTGGGCACCGTCGGACATCAGCCTTGCCTGATACGCTACATACACACACAGGTCCCCACTCCGCGTCCCCCTCCTCAGCTTGCCATCAGTGTAGCTTGGCAAGGGAGGGCACGTGGTCAGCCACAGCCTAGCACTGAGTCCGGAGGAAACGTGGTGGTGGTTCTGGGACGTGCGGTGACGATGACCATCTTCTCATCCGTCAACCAGTCACCAGTCCTGGGGAGCTGATGTCACGTGAACCACGAGCCAGCTCCCTCCAAGCCCGGCATTCTGCACACAGCAGATGGCTCTGCTCAAACAATGCCGGGCAAGTGATGGGCCGCCCTGCCTCCCAAGGGAGAACAAAGGCTAGAACCAGAACCAACAGATTACTCAACAGTCTGCGGGGGCACCTTTGTGTAAGAACAAGAGCGAATCCTTAGTCACCAAGAAACGGGCGGCCATTGTACCCGCAACGAACAAGCAGCTGTGTTAAACCAAATTATCTGCCGAAAATTTTAAAAATACTTTCATTATGAGATCCAACTATGAAAAATACCACCTCAAACTAAACGTGTGGCCTAGACCTTTCTGACTTTGAGCGAAGAGGTCTGTTCTGTTTCTCGATCCGGGGGGAAGAGGGGACGAGAGAAGGTTTCGACCAGCTTTGAGATCCAACTGGGAGACTCAGTCTGAAGGTCAGGAATTAAAGGCCTGGGAAGGACAGCTGGAAACAAAAGGTAACCACTGAAAGAAGCCAGTGATGTTGACCAAAAAGACGCCAGGAATATCTGTGCAAAACGTGTCATCCCTCTGGGGATTAGCCACACATGGTGTAAACATCAATTCAGGAGAGGATTAGAATTTGCTCACGTGTCCGTTGGAAAATTACCCCGTCAACCGTTTTCATTTGGTCTTTGGTGGCAAAGGTCCACATTTTAAAACCTGTTATTTTTTTAAAAAAAGCAGAATAGAACCCAGTCTCTCAGCGCCTCAGGATTTTCAGGACCATCGCTGCATTTTTACACTGGATCTGCAATGGGGCCCGTGCGGTCACCCGGTCACCCGCTTGTTAATGAGATAAGGTTTGTAAGGAGCTTACCCCTCCCTTACGTAGAGCCCTGAGGACACCCCAGCGCTAGCCAAGGATCACCTTGAGGATGCCTCACATCTGAACACCTCTCCTGTGTGCCGTAAACACTTGGGTGGGTCCATACGGGGGTGGGGGGGGGGGGACTGCAAAGAACAGCAATTTCCAAACCATCCTAACTGCATGGCAGCCAGGGTGTCCCAAGTCTGCCTGCGCTTAACAATCTCAGCAGCAGTTAAGTGCCACAAACTTACAAAAAGATGCCTTCTGAAAATTCCGGCCCTCTAACTGAAGACAGCAGTCACCGCTGAAGACAAAAAATTACTTTCAAACTTCACAAAACTAAATAAACGTGAAAGAAGTTTAAGTCAACTTTCAAATGGCGTTTTTGGTAAATTTGTAACACTTATACTTTGGAAATTTGGAAAGCCGGACAAGCTGCATTAAGACGTTTAGGACACCTTATCCGCAGGGCTCGGTTATTATGTATTTCAATGTTTAGCCCCATGTGTGAAGAGATGGCTTGCTTCATGGGGGCCGGACCTAAGAGTCCCTTTTTCCCTGTCTGGCTCTCCTGCGCACTGTGCCCAAGGCCAGGTCCCAGTACAGAGATCCTCGGTGCTCTTCCTTCTAGAAATGTGGACACATAAAGAGAAGGCAGTGTTCCCGGACTGGTTGCGAGTGTGCTCGGGTTCTCACCCCAGGTAAGTCACTGTAATTCATTTCAGCAGACCTGTGCTCAATGCCAACTATGCGTCAGCATCCACATATACCTGGGTGCCTTCCCCAAGGGGGCCGGGCCCTGGGTGTGCTTCTAGCTGTCTGCTCCTCTCTCTGGTCAATTTACTGAGCTCTCAGCACATGCCAAAACCCAAGAGAAAGATGACAAATTACAGAATACGATCATTTCACATTTACAGCCACAACTGTACCCAACACCTCCAGAACAGGTCTGATCATACCACCACCCCAACATCTGTGACCGAAAACTGAGGCTCAGAGAGGCTAAGTGATCAGGCCGGAGACACGGGAAGCGGCAGAGGTAGCCTGAGACAAGCCCAAAGCTTCTGCCCGGCCTGTCGGACTTGTCAGCGTCTTTGGCCATTTGCTTGGCCGTTACTCGGCACATGGGACCTTGAGACCCTCATCCAAAAAGAAAGAAAAAAATCAAAGGCTCCACAAATGACCTTCCATTCTGGACCGTAAGGACTCCCAGATCCTCACACACTGGGCAAGGTTACCACCGGGGTCACAGCTGAGGAGGTCAGGTACTGGAAACGGATGCGGAGTGGAGGGGTAGCAGGCAGCAACAATAAGGGCACGCGGACTTGTGAGGGACTTGGGGCACCTCAGCTCCCTTATCAGGATGGTGGCCACGTTCTGTTGAATGTTCGGTAGAGTCAGGGCCAGAGAGATGAACTGGAGCCTGTGCTGGTTCAGAAAAATGAACTCACTGAAAAGTGACCTCAAGGTTTCCTAACTTCCTAGATTCTGTTCATCTGTAAAACGGGTCTAATATCTATCTTGGAGCATCGTGTGAAAAATAAGATAGGAAAGATTTGTGCTTACCCAATTTGGGTAATTTGGGTATTTGCTGTGACCTACTGATTTGCCCGTCGATGCTATTACACCCAGTCCCCTCCTAAACCCACATCTCTTTAAACATGACCCTCAACCCACCCATCTATCTTCGTAAGTTCGCTCATCTCCTCTGGCTCCCCACCCCATGGGTGCCTAGTCTACCACCCTGTTCCCTGGTACAATGACCTCACATTTAGTTCTGGAATTGGAATTTGGAGTCCTTTTTGAAAACTTCCTCCCTCTACATTTTTATATTGTTTATTTTTACAAAAACTACATTCACTATTCTTAAAGCTTTCTCTCACAGACCTAAACCCCATCACCGCTGGGCACAGCCCACCTGGGGGCAACCACAGCACAGTTCCCCGTGAGCCCTGTGACTTCAAACAAGTCACTGTCCCCTCTGAACTTCAAGTCCTCCAATCTGTGGAACAAGGGGCCGGGAGCCCCTTCTAGGAGAATTCCAAAAAACCAAGGGTATGATGCAAAGGAAGGCTAGGGGAGCACACACTGTTTACCATCTTGCCTAGGCCCCTGAACGTGGGCTGATGAGCGTCTCCATGATTCACTCTAGGAGGCAAGTACACCCATCTCCACTTAACAGATGAGCAAACTGAGGCTGGGAGAAGTGGAACCATGTCTCTTACCTCCCCACACACATCGCCAGCACCCCTCCACCGCTGTGACAACGTCTACGGAAGCCTACCACGTGTCAGGCACCATGCTAGGCACCGGGGGACTGGGGGGTGCCGGTACAAGTCCCAAGTGGGCCCTCTGCAGGAAAGTCAGCCTTGCAAGTACACCCCACCTCACTCCCCTGTCTCCCCAGAGGTAGATGCTGCAGAAAATCCCGGCATTAACTGGTCACCTACCATGTGCCAAGCCCTGTCATAGGTGGTTAATATGTTTGTGCTCATGTGATCCTTGCGACAGTACTAAGTTTGGTTCTCTAACACTCCCTTTTGACAGACCAAGAAACGGAGGCACCAAACGATTAGGTAACTTGCAGAAGGTCACACATCCAGTTAGCGGCAAACCCGGACTCCCAGGCAGTTACAGCGACCCCAAGACGGTGCTCTCAACCGCTATGCCCTAAGGCCTCCTCCTTAGGGACAGAGCTCCCCAGAGGGCTCAGGGAAGATAACAGCCCCGTCCCCGACCTGCAACAACGCAGAAGCTCAGTCCCGTGTGGCCCATCGTCTTGGTTTGCCCAGGGGCAGGGGACCTTTCTGTTTTAGAACCGAGAAGAATCGGTCTCCCTAAGTCCAGGCCCCCATCCCCGACCCCAGAGTACGAACGAGATCTGAATGGACTGCCTCCTCCTTCCGAGGGTAAGCCCAAGGAGGGGCTCTCATGGTGGAAACGCGGGCGTCAGCCACGCCGCCCCCTCCCCAGCTCACCGTCTGAGCCCCAGCCTCCTGGGCCGGACCTCTGGGCCTCCGCCCCTCACCTCTCAGCCCGAGCCCGCCAACGGTTTCAACCGGCCGCGGAGAGCACGTGGAAACGCAGCCGCCGGCCCGGCGCCGCAGCCGCCTCCCTCCAGACCTTCCAGGGGCAGAACCCGCTTCGGGGCCGCCCCGCGCGCCTGCGCGCAGCGACCACGCTCCCGGCGGAAGTGACGTCCCCGGAAGCCGGAGGCGGATCCCGCCGGCCAAGGGGGGGTTGTCGGGATGGTTCCGCGGCCCGCGGGGCCCGGCGAGCGGCGCTGAGGGAGGCGGCGGCGGCGGCAGGTGAAGAGGAGCAGGCGGGGCAGGACGCGGGTAGGTGGCCGCCGGGCCGGGAGGCCGGCCTCGCGAGGGCGTGGGGGCCCAGCGCGGTGCGGTGGGAGCGGCCCCGGCCCGGAGCCGCCGCCGCCTCCGCTCCCGGGCTGAGCGAGGGTCGCGCGGGAGTTCGCTCGATCCCAGAGGCTCGGGGCCTGCGCCCCCCGTGCCGCCGCTTCGGCCCCGTGGCGCGTTCCTTGTCCCTGTCTGTCGCCCTGTAGTCGCGGGCAGGGCTGAGCGCCGCGGAGCTCCTAGCCAAGCGCGGCCTCGTTTCCACGCGGGCTGCGCGCGTGTGAAACGGGCGCGGAGACTCCGTCCCCGGTCCGGCCCGGGAGTCGCTGAACGCGCCGCGCTCAGCACGGTGCCCGCCGCTTGCTTAACGGTTCAGCCGTTCCTCTTGGCCCTCAGCGGGGGCTGGCAGACGGGGGCGGTCATTAAGTGCTTGCCGCTTAACCGAGTGGCTACGGGGTGTACGGGGTGTGGACACGGTCATGTGCGCTCCAGTCACCCGGCGTGGAGGGGGGAGGGGTGATAAGGAGGGTTTCTCTCCGGAGGTGAGCGCGGTTGGGCTGGAATGGAGAGTGCATCCGTTTGCTAAGCCCTCGTAGCCAGCACCACAGGCTGGAAGTCCAAGACCAAGGTATCAGGATGGTTTCTTCTGAGGCTGCACCACCTGGCCCGCAGACACCCACGTTTTTGCAGTGTTTTCACGTGGCCTTTCTTCTGTGCGGGAGCATGCCTGATGTCTCTCCTGGTGTCTAAGTTTTCTCCCCTAATGGGGACAGCAGTCCGATTGCATTAGGGCCCACTCGAATGGCTTCACGTAATTACCTCTTTAAAGACCCGATCTCAAAGCCGCAGATATTATGACGTACTAGGGCTTAGGATTTCGACGTTTGGGTTTTGGGAGGAACACCATTCAGCCCTTAACAGAAGGCATTCACCGGAAGGACAAGGAAGAAAACATTTTCCAACAGAAGTGACAGAATGGCCTTGAGGTCTCAAAGCAGGGCGGTTGAGGTGTTTTTGTGTGCAGGGCACACATGTGTCTCATTGGTGTTTGTGCTCATCTGCATTTGTGTTTTCACTTGGTCCCCCCTGGAAGCCCAGGGGGAGCCCTCTTTCGTCTTTCTTGGTAAATCGAATTTTCCGGTTTCAGCACACGTGTCTCTTCCTCGAGGAAGTTCTCCCTGACCCTCCTCCTTGAAATTAATCTGCACTTCCCTCTTTCAGCGTCTCCTGGACCATGTAGTTCCTGTTTATTCTCTATCTGGGGCACTGGGGTCCAAGGGCACCTGACTCGGGACCCCCCCAGACAGACCACTGATGAAATCCAAAGGCAGAGAAATGAGTGGTGGTGACGCAAGAAAGGAGTATATTTCAGGGAGGCCACCACGGGCAGGACAGTGGACTAGGGCTCAAAGACCATCTCCAAAGTGCCGGAAGGGCTTCCAGGTTTATATAAGGAAAATGTGGAACAGAGGTTGGCGGATGCGTGCAGGTGGGCAGTGAAGGTCAGATCGATCATCGTCTTAGGGTCAGTCACACGGCGTCTTCCTGGCTCAGGGCAGGCCTTGTGGCTTGAGGGGGCAGCTTCAGTTCCCAGCAGGGGATGCTTTGCCCGAGTTAAGAAAGGAGCTGGAAAGAAGAACTTAGTCTGTTGGAACGTACAGACTGAGGTCAGAACGGAGGGATTTGAGGTCCTCGTCCGTGAAGGCTCTGGTGGCCGCATATGTGAGTTGTTCACCATCACACCCTCAGTGGGGATCATACAGTGACACTCCATAAAGTTAAATGAATGAGGTGAAAACTGAGACACAGCCTGTGGAGGGCAGGGGACAGATCTTGCCCAGGCGTTTCATCCTCACAACGCCTTGCACATGTCAGGCACACAATGTCAGTTTAACTGCGTCGGCCTATATAGTGTCTTAGAGTCAGTCACTAGAGAGCTAAGACAACCAGGCTTGCTTGCTTGAAGCCATTGCTTCTGTCATGGGATTGGGGGCAGGGGGCATTAGGAATAAGCCATTTGAAAACCGTGATGACCAAAGACAAAGGGCGGACCACTCTAAGGCAAGGTGGGTGCTGAGGTGTGTGAACTGTGGACCTTTGGAGAAGTATCCATTGGTGGCCCCAGGAAAGAAACTTCTGCAAATTCTGGGTATCTGACCAGTTGGAAAAGTGTCCCAGGGAACAGAAGGGCCCCTGCTCTAGGATCCCTCTCTGCAGGGTAGAATTCCGTTCTGGCTCTTACTCCCTTTACAAGCACCTCTTCACATGTAATGTTTCGTGTGTGTGTGTGTGTGTGTGTGTGTGTGTGTGTGTGTGTGTGTCTGTGTTCTCTTTTCCCATATTTTCCCAAGTTTTCCCAAATTTCCCTTTGAGTCCAGTTCGTCCATCTTCCCACCATCACATTTCGGTGCAGATTTGTAGCATTTAAAACAGGAAATACCTTGGGAATTCTTTAACCAGTGGGGGACCTCTCCATTTTTACATACGGAAAACTGAGGCTCAGAGTCTCCAGCCGAGGAGACGGTATGTATTGAGCACCCCTGTGTTCAGGGCGCCCTTCTAGGTACCAGAGATGCGCTGATGCATAAGGCAGATGTGGTCTGTGTCCTCTGGTCTCGGTTCCTGGTCACAGAGCGAGCAGCTGCAAGCACGGAGATCGGTCTGTGCCCCTTGAGCCCCAGCACAACACTGTGTGTTGCACTTGCCCATCCTCGCACATGCCGTGCTCACCTAGGCCCTCAACTGACTGGATCCGAGGAAGACCTTTCACCTGCCGAGTGGAACTCAGAGTAGGGGTTAAGCACGTGGGCTTTGGGGTCATTCCCTGGGTTTAAATCCGAACTCCGCCCCTTATTATCAGTTACTCACTAGCTGTGTCGACTTCTCTGTACCCGGTCAGGTTGTCTCTTGCGTTGCAACAAACTACCCCAAAACTTAGGGGCTTAAAAACTTATTTTCTCTCACGGTTTTGTGGGCCAGGAATTCAAGCAGAGCTCCACTGGGCAATTCTTCAGTTCCTGTGATACTCGCCTGGAGGCTGGGGCTGGTCTGGAGAGTCAGGTGTGGCTTTGCTGTCTGGTGGCTGGAAGGCTGGGCTCAGCTGAGTCCTTCTCCGGTTCCACATGTTCTCCAGTTGGGCGCCTTACAGCCAACCCGGGCCTCCAGAGTCACTGTTCCAGAAGACAGACAGTGGCAGCTGTCAGACCCAGAAATGAGCAGGGCTTTACACCCTCACTTTTGCCTGTTGTTGGTTAAGACACAGGCTGCTCAGATTCAAGGCAGGAGAGACCTAGATCCCACCTCCCCTTGGAGGAATGTCAGAGTTGTAGCCCTCTTTGATCATCCACGTGCCTCATCATCCTCATCTATAAACTAAGAGGGGTACTTATGATTATCGTGAGAATTAAATGAGATGAACTGGGTATGAGATGAGCATAGGGACTGAAAAAACACGCGTAAAGGGCTTAGAACAGTGCATGGCACGTTAGAAGCATTTTGTAAGCATGGGTCTTTATTATCACTGTCTTAGGTACATGATCCGTCGTTATTTACACTTGTCACCCCTAATACTCATGAGGAATATGAGATGTAAATTCTTTTTCCAGAGCTCTCTCTAATCTTGTTGGGGAGGTACAGAATTGCTGTCATGAAGCCATTAGAGAACTATACCGAGTAGTACAGAATAGTTACGATTTTCATAGTCCGTGTAAATTGTGTAGCAGTTTCTAACTGTACATTACTTCTATATAGCTGGAAAGTGTCTAAAGATCGAGAACATTTGCTGCATTTTAGCGTTAAAGCCTACAGAGGAAGGTTTTGTGTTGTATTTTTAATGTCCTTTTTCTCATGGGATGTAGCATAGCACCAGAGCATGGGCTCCAGGGTTAGGAACCAGGCTTTAAATCCTGGCTTTGGAACACAGGATATTTAAACTCCCCATTTCTTAATTTCGTCTCTTCTAGAAGGCGGATAATAGGGTTCTTGTCGGATTATTGGAGTTAATGGATAGAATGTGCTTAACACAGTTCCTGGCCCGAAAATAGTGAATGATAGGTAATAACAATAAGCCAGTAACCCTTTTCTTTTCAAGCAACTGATGGGGCAGGGGTAGGTAACTGAGTACTCTATCGTTTGGCTGTTCGGTACCCTCGAGGATTTAACACGGGGCACTGCCCCACCACCTGACATAACGCTCCCCTTTCTGTATTCTTGGTCTAAGTGATAAAACCCTCTCCCCGTGCTTTAGTGTTGCTCTTTATAGGTGACATCACCTCTAATGCTAGTTTTCTTTGAATCCCACCCTGATCTCAAACCAGGAGATCATGCCAGTACCCCAAGCTTTACATGTCAGAAACTAAGCTTTCCGTGAAGAAATAGGGGAATCCAAACGCGGTGTAGAGCCGAGGGTGAGTTTTAGAGATTCGAAGTCGAGGGGTCATACAGTGGAGATGGTTAGCAGGAAGTTGGACATTTGGAGCTAGTGGTCAAAGCTGAAGTGTCCCATTTTGGGGTTGTCTGCTTCGAGCAAATGAAGGCCAGGAGTAGATGTGATTTTCATGGGAAAGAGAAGGGGGCCCAGGGGCTGAATCGTAAGGGACGTTACCGCTTGGTAAGGGGCTCGCAGAGGAGGACGTACAGAATAGAGATGGAACAGATCAGGGGCTTGGTAAGAGGAGGGCCCCGGGGGAGGCAGGCGTGTCCAGAGGGAGGCACGCAGACCGCACTCCACAGGCTGTAGCTGCGGAGCGGCCCCTGCGGGCACGTGTGTAGCAAGACGCAAGGTGAGAAGAGAGTCCTCCGAAAGCAGAGCCGGGTGTGGAGTGGCTGCTTTGAGGGGTGTCAGAAAACGCGCTGTGATGAATAGATGTGCCTAGAGGGACGGTTTTGTTGTCCTGTTTTCTTCTGCTTTTTTTCAACGCGAGGCAGTCTTGGTGTGTTCGCAGGAACTGGTGGGCCAGTTGGGGACAGAGCAAAGCAGTGAAAAAGCCGAGAATGAAGCCGAGTGCTGGGGGAGCCCGTGGTGGGGGCAAGGGGAGGAGGAAAGCTGGCTTTGCAAGGAAGGCACACTTCATCCTGTGAAGCTGAAGGGGTCGAGTGAGGGACGAGCGAGAAAATTGGAATTACGAAAATAATTTAAAGGCACTCAGGTTACGTCAAGTTATCTGTGGACTCAACCCTCTTGGTGAAGTCAGGTCACAGTCACTTTTATGGACGAGGGAGACAGACCTGGTGGAAATGAAGAGAAGGGAAAGGGCCTAGAAGAGTAGCTGTGGGGCTGGAGGGGGGTTGTCAAAAAGATGTAAAGAGACATCACTAACTGTTGTTCGTTAGCAGCAGAGGTTAGCCAGCGTGGATCTTAATGGGTGAGTGTCTGCTCTGTGCCAGGCAGAGGTGAATAAGGTGGTGCCCTCAGAGCTCACGGCAGAGCTGGAGACGCAACTGATGGAACATAAGGATAGGTTATCTGGGGAGGCAGGTGTGGGTGCCGTACGATTGCAGAGGGGGGACCCCAGACTTGAGGAAACGCTGGGGAGGAAGGAACACGTTTCCGAACGGCAGGAAAGCCTTCTAGGAGATGGTGACAGCTCAGCAGAGCCCTGATATTTGGAAGAGTCCAGTGTGGATAAAGTGTTCCCAGGACAGGAAGTATCAGAACCGACGGCTTGGGGGGCAGAGAGCAAGGCAGGGTCCTGCAATCTGCCTGCCCCAGGACCAGCTGGACGCTTGCAGTGCAGACGCGTAGGCCCCTCACAAGACTGGACAGAACCCAGACGGTGTCCAGGAACCGGGACTTTTCACAGGCTCTCCGGGTGCTCTTTAGAGAGAACATTTGTTGAATACTTAATATGTCTGTTGCTGTTCTCGATGTTCACGTGGGTTCTCACAATTGTCTCTGTAACCCATGAGGTAGGGTGAGGAACGTGGACGTGGAGAGAGTCGTTGCCCAAAGTCACGTAGGTCATGAGCAGTGGCTGGGGCTCCGCACTCTCCCCAACACAGCTTGTCTGGGGAGCCGCAGGTAGCGTATTTTGGTGGGCACCTAGGGGGCATGGGAGGGGATAAGGCGATGGTGATCACGATGGGAGAAGGGGCTGTGTTCAAAAGCTTCGTTTTGGCTTCGTGGTTTGGTGACTTTTTCCATCATGCTTCTGCACTGAGGATGAAAGCGAACGAAGAGACCACACCGTTCCACACAGCCATTGCGGCACACGCCTGCCCCAGGCTGACTTCATTTGTCCCCACGACTTCTCTTCCCTTCAGCGTGTCTCCCTGGATTGTGCTCCTGGCATGAACCCGTGCCTTCCTCTCCTGTGTATTCAGGTGTCTGAGTACTGTATTTGTGTGGTTGTGTGTCGTGTACTTGTGTGTGTGTGTGTGTTTAGTAGAATTTAGGCTTCGTGAGGGCGGGGACTTGGTATGTTTGCTGGTTTGTTGCTGTAGCCCTAGAACCTGGCACATAGAGAGGTTGAAGAGATGTGAGACCTTCCGTGTCTGAAAGGGGGTGTCCCATCTCGTTCAGTCTTAAAGTCAGCGTTCTTGAAAAGGCCTGTAAGATTCTACATGGTCTGACCCTCTCCCCTTCTCTCTCTCTCCCTCTCCCTCCCTCTCCCTCCCTCTCCCTCCCTCTCCCTCTCCCTCCCTCTCCCTGTCTCCCTCTCCCTCTCTCTCTCTCTCCCTCTCTCTCTCTCTCCCTCTCTCTCCCTCTCCCTCCCTCTCCCTCTCCCTCCCTCTCCCTCCCTCTCCCTCTCCCTCCCTCTCCCTCCCTCTCCCTGTCTCTCTCCCTCTCCCTGTCTCTCTCCCTCTCCCTGTCTCTCTCCCTCTCTCTCTCTCTCCCTCTCCCTCTCTCTCCCTCTCCCTCTCTCTCTCTCTCCCTCTCTCTCTCCCTCTCTCTCTCTCTCTCTCTCTCTCTCTCTCTCTCTCTCTGTCGTACGCACATACAAGCACTGACACACACAGGCACATCCCGTCCTGCCACTCCCTTGGCTTCAGCGCTCTCAAGCTCAGCAGGTGCCTAACGCTTTCTAGTCTGTGCACGTCGGGTACGTGCAAGACGGGTGTTTGCTAAGGTAGCACCCCATCAGAGACGCAGGAAGGAGCAGACGAGTACACGTGCTGCTTTGTGAGATCTTTGTTATTAGTGTCTCGTGATGTAAGTTAATTTATTTTGACTTACACCTTATCTCTGCAGGTAAGTTCCTAATTTTCCTCACCTTCTAATTCAGCACCCCACGTATAGGTGCTCAGTAAATACGGATTGATCTTATCCACTTGGCTTTTCGCTGCCCTTCTAAGTGTTTACATACACGCGCTTTGTTGTTGTTGAATTATTCCAAAGTCGAAACAAGAGAAATGCATGTAGCATTATCGTGGTCGTAGTCTACATTTGCGCTGTCAAATCCCATGGCTCTTTAAATAAATGAAAGGTTTAGTTCCTCAGTCACGCCAGCCACATTTCAAGTGCTTGAGGCTGCTGTATCGAACGGTGTCGATACGGAACATTTGCATCACTGCAGGTGATTCTGTGAAACTGCACCCGTCCCGATGCGTAAGGCCCAAGGTTTTTTATGCTTGTTGTTGGTTTGTCTGAAGGAGCCGTGACTGAACCGCAGGTCAGTCCGCGGGTTCTGGGGCCACGTAGCTCCCAGTCACCCCTGGGTCACGGTCTACTTCGTGCTCTTCCTCGCAGGTCTCCCGGTGTTTGAGCATGGACCCGGTTGCCACCCACAGCTGCCACCTCCTTCAGCAACTGCACGAGCAGCGTATCCAAGGCCTGCTTTGTGACTGCATGTTGGTGGTGAAAGGGGTCTGCTTCAAAGCACATAAGAATGTTCTAGCAGCGTTCAGTCAGTATTTCAGGTACGTGTTGTAGACTTTGTTCTTCTAACCGTATGGAGAAAAAGCTCTCGTAGCGTGGATGTGTGTTGACTAAATTTTATTCTCTCCTTGGATCTCACCTGTTCTTACCTTTTGTAGCACTTGGCGCGAGTTTTGCTCTTTGTATTTAGAGCAGCCTGAGAGGAAAAGAGCCTTTTGACCAAAAACTATCTGGGCTGATTGCAAGTATGTTGGCACTTTGTCTTTAATAGCTCTAATCAATGTCAGGTTTCTGTATGTATTTCTTACCCTTTCGTGGTAAAAAGATTGAAGAATAGAATTCCTGGTAAGAACTTTCTTGTGATAAGAAACTGAAGGGGGGGAAACACCCTACATACTGTTTTTTTATTAAAATATTTTCATTTTTGTTTTTCACTGGAATGGTCTAAGAAAACAGGTTTGAACTGAATTTATTTCTTCCTATGGTCATTTTTAGGTTATTAGACATTGTTGGAGTTAAGTGTTCCACGTACATTTTCTGAGTAGCTGAGATTTATCTCTCTGTAAGCACTGAAGCTTTTTTTTGGTACCTTTTTTCCCCTTAAAATGCATACCGTTTCATTGCTCTTGTAAATCGTATATGGAACCTGACTTAATCGCTCCATCAAATTAAACCTCCGCCATCATCCATGGTCTAAGTACATGTTGTAATGAAAGGATCAGCTCACTGAGGTAATCAGCCCTTTTTGTCCCTGTGCAACTTGGTCCCAGACTCTGCTTTCCCTGCCCCTTTTTAATTTATGCTTCCCTCGGGCAGGAACAGAGCTGAAGGCTATTTTGGGGAAGCAGGTGATTGGATTAGGGAAAAGGTCCACAAACTTGCCAGACCACGTACCTGACCCAGCTTGGTGGTTTAGATGCAGCACAAACTCGTTCACCTGCAACTTGACCGTGTGCAGAATAAAGCACGTGGGCGTTGTGCCCTTTTCCCTCATTCACTCCTAGGGCTCTTCTTGTTCTCACTGCTGGCTTGTGGGCCGTTGGGTTGCAGAGAAACCTCTAACAGATCTGATTACAAAACGAGTGTATATCAAGTCCCTAGAGTTGTCAGATTCACAGACACAGAAAGTAGAGTGGTAATGCCAGGGGCTGGGCCGGGGGTGGGGGGGGTGGTGGGAATAGAAGTGAATTGTTTCGTGGGTGTAGAGTTTCGGTTTGGGAAGATGAAGCGTTCTGGAAATGGACAGTGGTGATGGGGGCACTGCAATGTGAATGTACTTCATGCCACTGGATTTCCCGTTGGAACTATGTTTAACATTTGTAACCGCTTAGGAATGGATCAGATGGTAAATATTACGTATATTTTGCCACAATTAAACAAACTAAAATTAAAAAAAGAATGAGTGTCGAGTGTTGGTTTCTTATAGTTATTTTTATTTTTAGACATTTTTAAGGCACTTAGATGTAGAAATGTCTTTGTTATGTGTTTTATGGTCTGAAGTATAATTTGCCAGACTAGATATGAAATACTCTACCTGTATGCTATACTCTATCTGTATGCAATCGATCATACATATGGATAATTATACTTTGAAAAGAACAATGAGTATATTTCAGAATTTTACTTTGAGATCTGTTTGAAAGGTTGAATATCCAGCACACTAATTTAATTCATCTGAATTGCTTTATTGAACAGCTTGCCAACAGTTTTTAAAGGATTAAAATGTACTTCACTTAAAAATCTTGGCATGTAGGGGCACCTGGGTGGCTGAGTTGGTTGAGCATCCCACTCTTGATTTCAGCTCCAGTATGATCCCAGCGTCATGGGATTGAGCCTCATGCTCAGCACGGAGCCTGCTTAAGATTCTCTCTCTCTCTCTCTCTCTCTCTCTGTCTCTCTCTCTGTCTCTCTCTCTGTCTCTCTCTCTGCCCCTCTCCCCCTCTCACACTCTCTGTAAAGTGAAATTAGTAACAAAAAATAAATCTCAGCATTTACAGGATAGTATTCTTGAATATTAACATGAGTGTTATTCATAAGAAAAAAGTAATCATACTATAAACAGCTATCCTTTCTTTTATCAGGAGCCTCTTTCAGAATTCTTCAGGCCAAAAAAGTGATGTTTTTCACCTGGATGTTAAAAACGTCAGCGGCATCGGGCAGATCCTGGACTTCATGTATACGTCCCATCTAGATCTTAACCAGGACAACATACGAGCAGTGCTGGACATAGCCCAGTGTTTGCAGGTTCAAAACGTTCTGAATCTGTGTCACACGTTTTTAAAATCGGCCGCTGTGGAACAGCCCCCTGGCGTGTCCTGTAACAGTACATTCTCCCTGCAGAGCGCTCTGGCTGCTGACGCTCACTGTGTCGGCAGCGAAAACTACCCTCCTCCTTTGCTGCAGGAGTGTCCCGCGGAGGTTCAGCAGAGCAAGGTGTTGGATGAACCCCATTCTCACGCTCCCCCGTCAGTTAATCTTCATCACCCTGCGGGCGACGCGCCCAAACCGGCGCCCGGTCCGCTGGAGGCCAGCGGCCCAGAGCTGCCTCTCAGGCACAGCTACTGCCACAAACTCCGAAACTTCTACAGTAAGCAGCACTATAAACAGGCTGCCTGTCCCGGTCACGGGAGGGTGGGCGAGCCGCCCTTCCCGCCCAGCACCCCCACGGGCCTCGGTGCCGGGGAGCGCCAGCCTGGCGCGGCCGGCCGGCCCGGGTGTGGGCCGGGGCCTGCGGGGCGCCTGCCTCCGCGCCGCTCGGCCCCGCCCCTGAGTGAGCCGGACCCGGACCCGGAGTCCGACAGCACGCGCCAGCCCCCGGCCAAGCAGATGAGGCTCAAAAAGGCCATCCACCTGAAGAGGCTCAACTTCCTCAGGTCGCGGACACCCGCGGAGCCGGCGTCTGAAGCCAGGCGGGAGGACGGTGTGACCGAGCGGGCAGGCCCTGCCGGCGCAGATGCGCGGGAGGAAGCCGGCGGCCCCAGTGCTGAGGGACGAGGAGGCGGGGGGCTCATCGGCTCTGAGCACTCGAACTGCGTGAACGACACGGAGCGGCCCGAGGACCCCGCGGCGCTGGAGGACCAGTCCCAGACGCTGCAGCCACAGAGACAGTACGCGTGCGAACTGTGTGGGAAACCTTTCAAACACCCAAGCAACCTGGAGCTTCACAAACGGTCTCACACAGGTACACTGATTCAGTGCCCGCAGGCAAAGGAAAGGACCCGACCCAGACGCTCAGACATCACTGCCCGCTCTGCTTTTGTAAGAACTTTTGCTGTTGCGATGACGTCGTTGATAATCCCCCAGAAAATCCAGGAGCGTTAGCTGCTCTTTCTCTGACGTTGTTGGTGATCACTCTTAAAGAACGATCTCGGAGTTCTGTAGACGCTTTCGCAGAACCAGTTGCGAAAGATGGCACACTTTTCGTTTTTAACCGTGGCTTTGTGTGATAGACCTTCCAGCTTTGAAGAAGCGTAGCGAGTTGTTTTGACCCGCTGAAAATCTCAGATATGTTCTAAAACGGATAAGCTGTATTTGCTCTTTAGAATTAGATGAACTTTGTATTTTTTTAAAGCATGATGTTGTAGGTTCATCCAGACCAAAATAACTGAGGGTGATAGCAAAAGGTCTCTGGGAAGCCATGTTAATATCAGATTGTTTCAAATTGCAGTTTGGAAGGAAGAGGTACACTTTTTAATAAGGATCAGCTTTAACCGTTTGATAATTGGTTTTCAAATGGTAATTCTTCCATTTTGAACGTTGAATTTTCAGAGGCTTACTACCCTAATTCATACCTCGTCCTTTCTCCAGAAAGTTTATTTTTTCCAAATGCTAAGTGCCACGTATACGACGTTATACGACACTTACATGTCATATGACTTACGTTATACGACACTTACGGGTTACTTTCCTTCCTGTAGTTAAACTGGGTGACTCTACTGCACGTGAATTAATGACAGCTCCCCTATAAGCATGAGAAGTAATATGCTAATGGGTGCTTCCAGCATAACTGCTTTTAAGGTGCTTGTGCCATTGTGATCATGTCCACGTGCCATTCTGTTACCACTTTGGGTTGCCACCGGCTTAGGTGTTTGCTGCCTCGTTGCATTATCGAGAGACTTCTATATGGCAGCCCTTCGTCTTCATGTGTTTGCATGGAAAGTGCTTTCGTTGGTGGTAGTGGTTCAGAATTATTTTACGCGAAGGCAGTATCGTTGGCTCAGCGTTGCCTGAAAAAAACTTGTTTTAGGTCGTTCTGTTTGCTTAAATTTCCTGGAGCCTAACGATCGTTATGATTTTTACTTGAGAACATCTCTCTCTAGCTTTAAAGGAAACAAATTACATTGTTTGTTCTGAAGGAACATCTTCGGATGCCAGTAGCACACAGCCGTGCACAGGTGTTGACGGGGACAGAAATTGGGAAGGCGGCAGGCAGTTCTCTGATTACGGTCTGGGGAGCCCTTCCAGGGGGTCTGTGGGGCCTGAACTCTTTCCATCAGAGTCTGCGATGTTACTTGCCCTCGCCTTTCCTGCTCCAGGCACACAGTGGAGTCAGCTAAAGGCTGCGGCCGCTCTGGTGGCCGCCGAGAGGTCTGATGGCGTGTTCTGAAGGTCTCCGTTTCCATTTCTGACGTGGGCTCTACCCACCGATGTAGCCTATGTAAACCAAAGCTCTTTAGGGCCATCAGTTATTCAGAGTGTGAAGGGGTCCTGAGAGCAGACAGGGAGGCCCCTGGCGTAGGGTGATTGGCCCCGGTCCCTCGTGAGTCTCGGCGACTGGTGACCTCTCGTTTCAAACTGTTGTAACTCAGAATGGGGTCTTTCACTTGACATGATCGTCTTCCCCATAATTTCAGACGTAAATGTAGACACCAAATACAGGATTCGTGTGATTATAATTACTCAGGGTCGGAACTTCCGGCTTGTCCTTGAGGAAGCCATTGAACAGTTTTAGGAAGCCGTTCAACTCAAAAAATATCCTGGCAGGAGCTCAGAGAGCTAGCAAGGTGCCAAACCTCAGCAACACAGGAAGAAGGGAAACGTTCATGTTTAAAAAAAGAATCTTAATGAAACCACTTGATTTGAGGGGGATTCTTGGTCTTCAAAGCATAGTAGGTTTTACAGGCCACAGGGGGTACCTTGAAGTATGCTTTTCCTGTTCTCTACGCCGGGTCAGAGCTGCGGTGGTTCCCCTGGGGTGGCGTCCACTCTGGACAGAGGTCGCCCATCTGTTCTGTTTCAGGACGCAGAGGCCAGCGGTGGCCAGGGAAGCGCGTCTCCCTGCTGAATCTTGTTTTCCCCTGTAAGCGTGCGTCAGCCACCGAAAGGCGGCGGAGAGGGGTCTTCCCCGGCACGCTTGAAGTCCACCCCTGTGTGGCCGCCTCGTGTGGTGCGAATGAGGCTCCCCGGCCGTGTCGGAAACTGGTGGTAAAGGACTCAGGCCGAAGGGCAGGGGAGCAGGCCGCTGCTGTCCGGCAGATCGCCTCTGCGCCGTCCAGGGGGGTGCGGGACAATCGGGAGGACGTGGGGACTCTGCCCACGCTCGTACTTTGGGAAAGAAGGCGACGCTGTCTTCTGAGAGGGCAGCGGAGATGGTGTAAACATTTTAAACAAAATTGTGGTGCCGATGTGACTAATGATTTTACAAGTTGTTATTTTGTTTTGTTTCAGGTGAGAAACCTTTTGAATGTAACATTTGTGGGAAACATTTCTCTCAGGTGGGAATACTCTTATTTACTTTAATAATTGGAAACCCGAAACCCAGTGCTTTTTTTATTATTATTACAAATAAGACCTACATTTGGACTTCTGAGAGAAGCCTCTGGTGGTGTCTGTAACGCTGACTTCACGCTAAATCGGAAGAAAATAATTTCTAAGGAAAACAAATTTTTAGATCATCAGGGGAAAAACAGCATTTTTTGTAAGGGTGTGAACTCCCCCCCCCCCCCCCCCCATTTAAGGATGGGTCCGATCCTGGTATGTTTCTTCTCTTTCGTGAACGAGCTTTCCGGTAAACCACAGTGAGCACCCACCCACCTGGAGGCCGCAAGTGCCGGGCTGTGTCCAGGACAAATGTCCCCTTCCTCCGGCTGGCACATCAGTTGTTAGGATGCGGGGAACAGAGCAAGCATTTCTCGTTCCTGCTTGGCCCACCTTTCAGCTGACCCCTGTTTAATGATCATTGGGACACGTATAAAGTCTCCCCATCCAGCCAGTGTTTTGGTCCCTCCTATGCGTGCTGATCTGGGCACTGGACGTAAACACCCCCTAGAGAGTTAATGTGTTAGAGGAAATTCTGAACGTAGACTGCTGGCAACCCACTTCTGAAATGGAGGGAGAGCCCTGCTTCTCTGCCACGTGCCGGGCGCTGGCATTTTAGAGGGTGGGTGAGGCCGGCTGCTCGGCCCCGGGCACATGGGCCCGCTGAGGAAACAGCCACCGCACGCCGTCGTTCCACTGGCGGGTGCCGTAGATCCGGTCGCATCTCGTGCAGACGCTGTTTTACCAGGGCCAGGACTCTGGGCTGGGCCCTGACCCAAGAGCCCTCCAGGCCACAGCGCTGGCCGCAGCGCTCCCCAGGGCACGGAACCTCCGTGGCAGCGCCGTCTTCTGGCACATCCCCCACGGAGCCAGCTCTCCGGGGTCCCCTTCGTTCTCCCCCCCCCCCCCCCCCAGCCCCCAAACCTGTGCCCTCAGGGGCTTTTCCCTCCCACTGCCACCTGCCTGCAGGGATTCACCGAGTCCGGACCCCTGCCTTTGCATCTTTAGTCCACACTTGCCGTCCAGGAGAACTCTGGCACCCACACTGCGTCCAATAGGTTTTTGAGAAGCAAGGGGAGTCCTCTCTCCTCCAGCTGCCAGTTATTCAAGGCCCTGGCGGCTTCAGGATGGCCTCGCCTGGGGCTTCCGAGCTGTGGCCATGACGATGGGCAGTGTGGATTTGGATCCCGCCCCTGGCCTGCTACTCAGTGACCTCGGGCAAGCCACCCCACCCTTTACAACGTCAGCTTCCTTTGTCCGTGAAACCAGGGAAAGGAGATGACTGACCCTGGGGAGCATTTGGGGAGTAAACGAGCTAGGAGGAGTAAGAACTCCTTTCTGCCTGGCACGTAGTTCGTGCTTCAGGGGGGCGTCATTATCTCCCGTCCCAGGGCCGCCCTCTCTGTTCTTGCAGACCAGTCTTCCCAGGGCCCCCCCCCCCCCCATCTTAACCTCACAGCTTTGGGGTGGAGGAGAACCTAAGACTTGGACTAATGACTGTTAACAATTAGCAGCCATCACTCCCTGGCCCACATTGTCCTAATTCTTAAATCAGGATCGTACTACCTCATGCAAGTATCAGGAGGAGTAAATGAAACAGTGGACACGAAAGCCCTTCGGACGTTTAAAATGTGATGATGGCTTAGGGTCTGTCCTCTCCTTGCATGGAATCCTTCCCTGACCCTTCTTTGCTAATCAGAGAGAACCGGACATTGAAGCGTCCGTAGTCAGCCTTCAGCCTCCTCTCCCGGCATCGATGGCAGGTCTGGCCTCCAGAGATTCCGATTTGGTCGCTTTGGGGTGCGGCCCGAGCGTAGGGATGTGTTAGTGCAGCGATTTGGAAGTGTGGCTGAGGTCGAGGACCGCTGCTCAGACCTCGTCCTGCACTTGCCCTCCGGAGTCCCATCAAGGTGGCCCTGATGACTGCCGCTCCCGAAATCCTCCTCTGCTGGGGTCTGTGGTTTTGTCGGAGTTTTGTGAACATAGGATTACGTATACTTGCAGTTTTCAGATGCGTGTTGCTGTTTTACTTCGTAGTGAAATTATGAAATTTTTGTGAACAAGGACTTCTGTTTAAAAACCACTCAGTAATAGGTGTTTGTGGCAAGCGTGGGGTGTGCTGGGGAAATATGCATAGGGAACAGCATGGGCAAAGACAAGCGAGTGCTCGTTTCTGCCTGGAAGAAGCGGTGTTCGGGGTGGGTGATGAAGACGTGAAGGATGTTACGAGATTGCTCAGGTGAGCCCCACAGACAAGCAGACATTTGATAAGCCTGGGGGTCTCTGGCCTTGAGGAAGCTGTCGCGTTGTGGATACAGGGATACTTTGTAAGTAGTGCCCGCTGACCGTCTCCGCCTTATGGCAGGCAGTCATTTTTATTTTTTATCTTTTTAATTTTTTTTGTATTATTTTTTATATTAAGTATAATTTGTTGTCAGGTTGGTTTCCATACAACACCCAGTGCTCATCCCAACAGGTGCCCTCCTCAGTGCCCATCACCCACCCTCCCCTCCTTCCCACCCCCCATCAACCCTCTCAATTTTTAAGAGTCTCATGTTTTGGCTCCCTCCCTCTCTAACCATTTTTTTTTTCCTTCCCCTCCCCCATGGGTTTCTGTTAAGTTTCTCAGGATCCACATAAGAGTGAACACATATGGTATCTGTCTTTCTCTGTATGGCTTATTTCACTTAGCATCACACTCTCCAGTTCATCCATGTTGCTACAAAAGGCCATATTTCATTCTTTCTCATTGCCACATGGTATTCTATTGTGTATATAAACCACAATTTCTTTATCCATTCATCAGCTGATGGACATTTAGGCTCTTTCCGTAATTTGGCTATTGTTGAAAGTGCTGTTGTAAACATTGGGGTATGATTGCCCCTGTGCATCAGCACTCCTGTATCCCTTGGGTAAATTCCTAGCAGTGCTATTGCTGGGTCATAGGGTAGATCTATTTTTAATTTTTTGAGGCACCTCCACACTGTTTTCCAGAGTGGCTGCACCAGTTTGCATTCCCAGCAACAGTGCAAGAGGGTTCCCTTTTCTCCACATCCTCGCCAGCATCTATGGTCTCCTGATTTGTTCATTTGAGCCACTCTGACTGGTGTGAGGTGATATCTGAGTGTGGTTTTGATTTGTATTTCCCTGATGAGCGACGTTGAGCATCTTTTCATGTGCCTGTTGGCCATCTGGATGTCTTCTTTAGAGAAGTGTCTATTCATGTTTTCTGCCCATTTCTTCACTGGATTATTTGTTTTTTGGGTGTGGAGTTTGGTGAGCTCTTTACAGATTTTGGATACTAGCCCTTTGTCCGATATGTCATTTGCAAATATCTTTTCCCATTCCGTCGGTTGCCTTTTAGTTTTGTTGATTGTTTCCTTTGCAGTGCAGAAGCTTTTTATCTTCAGGAGGTCCCAATAGCTCATTTTTGCTTTTAATTCCCTTGCCTTTGGAGATGTGTCCAGTAAGAATGAGCTGGAGCAAATGTTTGTGGTTACGGTGTATTGGAGTGCTCCCATGCTGTTGCTGGAATGTTTGCTTTGGTGGAAGGGAGTTTGTAAATATTTTCCCTTCTGGAAGTCTCGAAAGTGAGAAAACAGATTCACCAATGAGAATTAATCTTTTATGCTGTTTACTCAATTTATATTTAGTAGAGTCAGTCTTGGGGGGGGGGGAAAGTTACCCATAACCTTGCTGTTGAGTCCGTAAGCAGTATGATACGTGAGCTTTGCAAAGCTACCGTAATTTGAGACTGTGGCAACAGACGACACCTGTTAATATAATTGTGGACACGGTCTGTGCGCGGATCTCAGCACTGGGGGTCCCGCATGCGTTAGAGTATGAGTGAGGCTCTGTCCGAATGCAGGGTGTCCGTGCGGGGTAGAACCCGGCCCCGTAGGTGCACCCGGAGGAGACGTGAGGTAGGGGCAGGTCTGGAACATCTGTGACGTGAGAAATGGGAAGAGGAAACCTTGTGCACTGAGCTGTCTTTCGGGAGAGGACTGGAGTTGTGTCGTCTCTCCAAAGAGGCAGGAATGGAAACTTCGAGTGACTGGTGCAGTCGGTGCCTTCCGGAAAGAGGTGTCCCGTGTGCGGGGCGCAACTGAGGGGGCCTGCCTGGAGATCAGTGTGCTCCCCCCGGGCACGGACACAGCCTGACGCCACAGGTGACAGGGTTTGGGCCCGTCCAGGGGAAAATGCAAGAGTAAGAGTGTTTTGATGAACTTTTCCTAAGTTGTTGAATTTTGAGCCCTGAGGTAGTATGTCCCACACTCCCGTTGTTTAGGAGACATCTCTGTGCTAATCTCCAGATTCTTTTTCCCTGTTAATTTTGTTATTTGGTGAAATCCTAAAGTCCCAAAACTCCTGAACTAGGTGACTTTTAAGATCTGAGATCCCTTTTATCTCTAAGATGGTATGATTCCTCAGCTGTTTTTTACATGAATAATCAGCTGCCGCTGGAAAAGTGTTCTGATAGAGAATATGTGTTTGGTTTGCTCGGGTTTAAATGCTCACGTCCTCGTGCCTATTAGAAAGGGTTTCTTTTTTAAATTACTCAAATCAGGTGTTAGTTCTTTTCTGCAGCAGAGTTTTTCTGTTCCCAGTTCTGACAGCTCCCTCCTGATTTAAAATATCTGCTTAGAAGGAGTAGAGCCTCCTTTGCTGCTGACGTTCTTGAGCACAGACAACGAGTGCCGCAGGCTTGGGAGTCCACAGACCTGAATCAGGATGTTTGATCCCGGCTGTCGGAGCCCAGGCTGATGACTTCCCTCCAGAGCATCCGTTTGCTTTTCCGTAGACCGCGATGCTACTACTTTATAAGGGAGTTGTGACTAGGTGACAAGTTGTCTGCGGCCGCTAACCCAGCCGCTTCATTCCTGGTAACCTCCGAATCATCGGCAGCAGTCACTGTTGCTGCCGCTTGCTAGAGAGTTCCATCCGAGATGTGGAGCGGGTACTTAGCATGTAATGAGCAAGAGAGTGAAGCACGGTTTACCAAAAATAAAGATGCTTCAGTAAAGGTCAAGTACTCTGGGTCCCAGTTTGCTGTGTCATTTGGCATAAATCGTTGAATGCATTATTGGACTTTTTTGCCTGAATCTTTCATTGTTTCATCTGCTTTTATACCATCGGCCAGATCAATATGTGCTCCTTTATCTGGGGAAAGATTTTCATGATCCATTTCTATTTATTAAATAGCTACAAAAAAAAAAAAAATTCAAGGGGTTGTTTTACTACTGCTTATTATACTATGTTAAGTGGAAGATCATTTGATTATACTTGCTTTGAAAACGAGTAATTGTGACGCTTCAGTTAAAAAGCAAGGGCTCAGTGCTGCTAAGCACTGACTCAGAGAATGCATTTCAGTCCTGATACATCATTTACAAAGTAACTTAAAAAGAAGGACCTAAGTTAACAGATGAGCCGATGGTGCTGTTCAAATTGTTATATAATTGATGGGCTTTTCTGGAATTTGGAATTGACTGACTTAAAACAGTGGTACATTATCTCACCTCCCAGGAGCTGTTTCCCCAACAGCCAAGTGACTCTTGTACGAAATAGTCAACACAAGCCAGTTTATTCACAGAAACTTGTGAGTTCAGACTCCCACAAACCCATGTTACTTTCTGGCCCAGCTGTGTAACAGGGGCAGTTATTTATTTATCTGATTCTGAGTTTTTCATCTAGAAAAGAGACCTAATTACTAAGAGCAGCTTAGTGATGTGTGTTAAGGGCAGGCAGACGAAACGTATACGGCTATTGGCACTTACTGTTTCATTGTTGTCAATAGTCATTCTGTTAAAAGCTAGGTATTTACCAATGTTTCGCCAAATTCTTCCTCTTTCGTTACCTCAAGTAAACCTGAGTTTTTTCGAAGCCATATTTATCATATTCTGAAGTATCTACCCGTGTGATCTCCCAGAGCCTGACTCACAGAATCTCCATGCTCTGTAACATGAAATCCACAGACCACACTTTTTGTACCTGTAAGTTTCCACTCAGAAGTGGACTTCAGACCGTCTTCAAGCGTATAACCATGAACTGTCTGCATTTTACTTAAAATCTAGTTTGCAGATTTACAAAGCCAAATTTGTTAGTTGGCCATTACTGTTCATTCTCTCTTTTTGGCTTATTTTGTGCATAATGCCGGCACATTATTACCCTCGGGCACATTCATTCGTTTCAGTGTCTTTATAACAGAACACTGTAAAAAATTAGGAGGGGAAATGACAGATTGAGTCTATAAAGTTAAATTCCAGCAGTGGAGGCTTTTGTTTTCAAATCCTAATTTGAAACATGAGCCAGGAGCTTTTTTAGTATAAGGCGATTGCAGTTTCAACTTTAATGTGCTTGAGGCAAGTTAATATTGATTTCCTATTGATCATTGCATGGAAACCTATTTTGCGATCCCCATTTAAGTAAGTTACTCTCTCTCGGTACGTACGTTAAGAATTGTGTACAAATTGAATTGTCTGTACTGATCCTCAGAACAACCAATAAAAACTCAATTAGGAAAGGAAAATAAAAAAAGAAGTAAGTTACTCTCTGCGAAGCCCTGCTAGTTCCAGGAATTAGGAACATAAAAGGCCCAGCAGCGAAACGGCTCCTGAGTCTCCTGCTTTGCGTTTTTGCACAAAGGTAAAAGACAGGACAGCCCAGTCCGGCACAACAGAGCCCAGGGGAAGTGCTGTTTGCACGTGTCTCACCTTCTTTATGAACCAAAGCATGTTTTTAAAAAAGAAACAAGGAATCCTGAAATAACCAAGTACAGACAGATGCTTTGTTTCCAAGTGATGCCTGCGTATAGATGGTCCAAGTTAAAAACACCAGGTAAAGCGGACCGAGGTCTGTTTGAAATACAAGCTTAGCAGCCCCCACAGTGTGTGGGGCCCATTTGCCAGGGAGGCAGCACAGCGCGTACCCGCGAGGCTAGCCAGGGGCTCACGGGGAGCACTGGGGTCAGAAGTGCACCATCAGGCATGTCCGTGTGATCTGCAGATTGCTGGGCAGGCCCGGGCCCCCGAGTGAGGACGGGGCTGTCCCTGGTCTCCCTGCACGCGGCTGCTTTGAGCTGTGCATATGTAATCTTCACCTGGAAGTTGGACCGGGACCTGGCTCAGTCTGTTAGTTTTCCTTTTGAATTTACAGAACCTTCAAGAAAACTGGTCATTACTGGTATGCGTTTTCTCCTCCCCTCTCTTACAGGCAGGTAACTTGCAGACTCACTTACGTCGGCACTCTGGTGAAAAACCATACATCTGCGAAATCTGCGGAAAGAGGTCAGTGCTGGGCTTGTTCCTCTGTTTGTCAAGACTGACTCGTGTCTGTCTTTGAGTTCGGTGTTCTCTGGGCCCCCTGTGGGCTCACCGCGTAGCTAAGGAATGCAGGTAAAGTCAGACCCTCTGGCTTTTCCATAACAAAAAGAAAGAGAAATGTTCATTAAGAGAAAGAAAATCTAGGACACAGAGTCTTAGGAAATGGGATTTTACATGAAACAAAATTATACTAAAATTTCCATTCATTCCAAGAATGTCTGTTAACATAGATCATAGATCCATGGGGACGTGGAGGTGACTGTCATGGGGGGGGGGGGGCAATGAGACTCGCAGCCAGGAAGGGCTGGAAGGGCCCTGAGCTGAGTCAGAAACAGGCCTTGAGAGCTCAGCAGTGCGAGTGGCCAGCTGGGCAGGGCTGTGACTTGTGACAGAGTCGCAGTGGGGACCTTCCTGCCCTCCCTGGGCCGCTTGTCTGGAGTCTGCACGCTTTTAACAGGCACCAGCCACAGTGCTTCAGTCATTCATTTATTTAACCAACATTTATTCGGCACCTGCTGTATGCTAAGTGCTATGGTGGGAACATAAACAGTATAGGGGCCCCTGGCTGGTTTAGTGGGTTAGGCATTAGCCTCTTGATCTCAGCTCAGGTCTTGGTCTCAGAGTGAGACCAAGCCCCACGTGGGCTCCACGGTGGGTGTAAAGCCTTTGTTAAAAAAGAGAAGGGAACAAAAACAGTACAGGTTCTGCCTCCGATAAATTCATAGTCAAGGGCGGTGGGCAGAGACGGCTTTGGGGACAGTTCAAGTCAAAGTCCCCCAGTACGGGGTGCGGCACGTGCTGTGCGGACGCTGGAGGAAGGTGCGCCCCTTGTTCAGGTCCGGGAAAACCGCTGTCTCTGCAGATGGGAGAAAACAGAGAAAGAAAGGCTGCCTGGCCTGGCGCGTCTCCCTTTCTGCCGTGGCCGCTTCAGCACCGCGGGCACGTTTCGTGCCGGGGGTATCGCACACCCCTCGCTTCGGGCGCCTCCGGAGTGCGCCCCCGCTTCTTCAGATGGTGTCACTTCCCTTTGGCCTTGTTTTACAACGTGGGTTAAATGTGAGCCTTCTGAACTCCCTCTAAAAGCAAGGCGTGTATTTAAAACCATGTCCATACACGTGCTGTTGCAAACAGAGCCAGTTGTACAATTAGGTGTGGTGGGAAGGAAGCGTGTTTCTGTGGCCGAGACCTCCCTGAGCCAACTCGGTGACCACCTCTGAAGAAGAAAGAGTGACGAAACTAGGTAGAAAAAAAAAAACAGTCATTCAGAAACAAAGCACTTGCATCATTTTCTACTTTCTTGTAAAAAAGAGAAAAGAAGTAAAGATTTTTCAAAACGCACATTTCAAATGAAATCAGGCCACGTCTGGTTCGTTCTGCAGGGATGTGGGGAGCAGCCCATCCGTCCCCCTCAATGTGGAAAGAAATTCTTAATTGAGTTTCCGAATGTCACGGCAGGTTCGCAGCCTCTGGTGACGTCCAGCGCCACATTATTATTCACTCGGGAGAGAAGCCACACTTGTGTGACATCTGTGGGCGAGGTACTGCTGAGCGTTTTCCTTTTCTTTCTCGAAGACCGCTGATGAAAACGGCCTCAGTCCTTGAGCCGAACGCCTCTTGTGGTCTCTCTAGGCTTCAGTAACTTCAGCAACCTGAAGGAGCACAGAAAGACGCACACGGCCGACAAAGTGTTCACCTGTGATGACTGCGGCAAGTCCTTTAACATGCGGAGGAAGCTGGTGAAGCACCGGGTCCGGCACACGGGTGAGCGGCCGTACGGCTGCCCCGCCTGCGGTGAGTGGGTGACGCCCGCGGACGCGGCCCCCCAGGTGCCCGCCCTGTCACTGCGTGGTTCGCCTCCCTTTCCTCGGGGGGTGACACAGAAGCAGTGCTGTCCCCTCGCCCCCTCCCGCGGGGTCTCCTCTCATCCCTCCCTGGGCTCGCGTGTCAGACGTTCGCGGAGCTGCCCCGAGGTGCTCTGGGCACGGCCGAGTCCGGCTGCCGCGGGCTCCTGGCCGGGTCCGCGGGGCGTAGACAGAAAAGCGTGGAAGGGCGAGGTGTGCAGCAGCGGGCGTCAGCACAGCCGCCTCGACGGCAGGGCCTGGGGGCTGCCGGCGGACTGTCCTGCCGGAGCATCTCGAGCACGTGGCGGGGTCAAGAGGGAGGGCTTCTGGGTCACGTACGGTGAAGCAAAGGGCGCTTCTCTCCGCAAGGACGCGGCAGCGAAGTGGCCAGAAAGGGGAGGGTGGGCTGGCGGCCCTCGCTTCTGAGGGGCCTCGCCGCCCGGGTGAGGGAGGGCGGACTCTGAGTTACCCGTGTCCCTGTGATCGGGGAGGGGTTGAGCCTCTGAAGGAGAGAGGGTGTGCGTGTGTGCTTGTGTGCGCGCGTGTGTACACGTGCGTGCCTGTGACGAGCACTTGACCATGCCGACTGAGTCATGGAGGAATCAGTGAGTAACGATTTTTACGACTTCCTGTGTGGAACAGACGGGGAGAACGTCCAGGGTCCTGCTGTGGGGAGGCTGGAATTGGGCTCTGCTCGGAGCGCCTCCTCCTAATTGGAGCTGGAATCTGGGACAGGGCAGGACTTCTGGGCTGTAGCCAGAAAGTACCTTTGTTTTTGTCTCCCACTTAAATTGTACACAGATCTCATCTCCTGGATACAAAGTTAGGCAACTCCATGACTCTTCTCATTACTCTTAAAGATAAAAGTGGGGCGCCTGGGTGGCTCAGTCGGCCGGGCGTCCGACTTCGGCTCAGGTCACGATCTCGCGGTCCGTGAGTTCGAGCCCCGTGTCGGGCTCTGTGCTGACAGCTCAGGGCCTGGAGCCTGCTTCGGATTCTGTGTCCCTCTCTCTCTGCCCCTCCCCCACTCAGGCTCTGTCTCTCTCTGTCTCAGAAATAAATTTAAAAAAATTTTTTTTTAATAAAATAAAATTGGTAGTACCTGGGTGGCTCAGTTGGTTAAGCGCCTGACTCTTGATTTCAGCGCAGGTCATGATCTCACGGTTTGTGAGATCGAGCCCCGCCCATGTTAGGCTCTGTGCTAACAGTGTGGAGCCTGCTCGGGATTCTCTCTCTCCCTCTCTCTCTTAATAAAAGAGAAAAAAGAAAAAAAAAGGAAAGCAATTGTTACTTTAAATCACAAATGCAGTCTCAAATCACTAATTTAAAATGTCAGTTCCAAACGATTATTACAGCTGTCAACTTGATTTAAGGTTAAATTCTCTCTTCCCTCCCCGGCTAGGGCTGGCTTAGACCCCCGTAGAGGAGGAAACAGAGGAGGACCCTGCCTGCCTCACCTTCTGTTTCCAGCCCTTTCCCTCCCCTCACTAGCCATGGTTTCTGACCCCGATAAGGTCAGCCTGGGGCCAGGGGAAGAGAAAGAGAGCACAAGAATGTTCGTTCTTATAGGACAGGTTCAAAATTTTGTAACCGCTTTATTGAGGTAAAAGCCCCATACCATAAACTTTACCCATTTAAAGCAAACAGTTCGGTGGTTCTGGTATATTACTCACAGAGTTGCACAACCCAACCCTCACCATGGTCTATTTTAGAACATTTTCATCACCCCAGAAAGATACTCCACACCCGCTAGCAGTCATTCTTCGTTCCCACGCCCCAGCCTAGGCAACCATTAATCTGCTTTCTCTCTCTGGATGTGCCTGTTGTGGACATTTCGTATAAACGGAATCATTCAGCATGTGGCCTTTCATGACTGCTTTCACTTAGCAAGTGTGCTGTGAACATCGGCGTGCTACTTTGTGTGGGTGTGTGTTTTCATTTCCTTGAGTTCAGAAGACAGGTTCAGTTTTAAGATGGCTTCACATTCTGGGCTTTGCAGTGAATAGAGAGCTCCTCCCTCTTCCTCCTCCACCTTCCTCCCTGTCCCTCCTCCACCCTTCCTCCCTCTGTCCTCTCCCTCCCCAGACTGCCTTCTCCTTCCCTTCCCTCTCTTCCTTTCCCAGCATTTCTCTGCACTTTCCAAGGTGCAGACATGCATTTTCCTCTAGCCCTGGGTTTTAGCAGTTTATTCCCAGGAGACTGTCTCTGTTGAGGTCTCATCGCCCCTCTGGCCAGTCCTCACAGGCTGGACTGAAGATGGCTCCAGGCAGCTCGCTTGTGAGCACCCTCGCTGAATCCATGGAAACGCAGCGTCCTGCACTGCCTGGGACTGCGGGCCACAGCCGTGCGCGGTGACCGTCCTCTCTGCCGCCAGCACGGCCAGCCAGCTGTCTGTCACCGGATTCCCCAGGCAGGAGGCAGGTGCTGCCCCATGGTGTCCTCACGGCAAGGATGGCTGTGAAGTCTGGCCCCCTGTCTTGCCTCTGGGACAAAAGAGAGAGACTAGCCACGGTCCTCTCCTGGGGAAACTCTACTGTGGCTAAAATTCACGTCTTCAGGATCCTAGAAAAGATTATTCCCATCTGCCCAGTAATTCCATTACTGAGAATTTATCCTCAACAGTGTAAAGAAAGATGGTGACTGAACATGAAGTATAGTAGCAAACAGGTGGAGACCGCCCACACGTGCAGGAGATCGAGGGCGGGTTCTGAGGCCTCGAGTCCACGACATGTCACCTGTCTGTATAAACTGTGTGGTATAGCGACGGCATAGCAGACGGTGTTGTTCAGTGAAAGAGACCGAGCCTGACGCTCAGGGCACGGTGTAGACGTGAGGACACAGGGTCACTGTGGTCACTGTGGCGAGCTTCGGTATCCTGCGTGGGGAAGGGTACACCTGTAAGGCGTGGACGTCGACGCCTGGTCTGCCTGATGGGCGGGCGCTGCGGAGCTGAGCGTTCCACGTTCACGCGGGTCAGGGCGAAGCTCTAAATAGGCATCTACATAACTGCGTAGTTCTCAGTCCTCTGTCAACATGTGATGTCTTCTGGAAGGCTGTCTGTTGGTTTCTGTCTTCCGATCTTACCTACTCTCATCATGGAAGTTGACCCCCCCCCCACCTCTGTCATATACACAGGATGGAACTAGAACCAGGAGAAGCGTATGTAAAATTATGTTGAAAGCAAAAAGCTGTTTCTAAATTGTCGATCGGCCACGTTACATTTGCGAAAACTTAAACAAAACGGGCGAGGTTTCCCGGCACGGGCCGGCAGGGGCAGGCACCTCGGCTTACCCGGCGAGGCGCTCCCTTGCGGGGACGCAGGGTCCCTCGAAGGCTCACGCTGAGGTGCCCACCGCCAAAAGGCCGCGGGTCGGAGCGACGCAGCTGGAGAAGAACGCGAGCGTCTTCCGGGGCGAGCAGGTGACAGGAGGGCTCGACTCCGTGCCGTGAAAGCAGAGCCGGTCTGGGTTTTAGAAGGGGGCGGGGGCGGGGCGGTGCTTCCAGAAGGCCCGCTTCTGAAAGGACCCCCTTTTCCTCTCGCAGGGAAGTGTTTCGGGGGCTCCGGCGACCTCCGCAGGCACGTGCGCACGCACACGGGGGAGAAGCCGTACGCGTGCGAGGTGTGCAGCAAGTGCTTCACGCGCTCCGCCGTCCTCCGGCGGCACAAGAGGACGCACTGCAGGCCCGAGGCGCGCCGGGACGCGCTGGACGAGCTGGCGCAGGCCCTCGACGCCTCCGACCTCGAGAAGTCCCAGGGCTCAGATGCCTTCTCCCAGGACGTGCCTGTCGCCTTGATGCCCGCGTCGCTCAAGCTCCCCGTGCACCCGGTGGGAGAGTCCGTGACGGAATTTGACGGCCACGCTGCCGGCCCCTACTGCAAGTTCCGGGCCGCGGTCGAGCCTCACGGAGCCGGCGGCCCGGAGAAGCTGGGTCCGGACCCCGGCAAGCTCGCCAAGCGCCCCCTGCAGCCGGCGCCGCAGCAGACGTTCGCTTACCCGGACGCGGCCGCCTCCGCCGGCGACCAGCCGCTGCCGGCCGACAGCCCGTCCCTGGGCCGCTCGTCCCCGGCCGCGCTGGACACCCCCTGCGGCGACGGGCCGGGCGGCCGCGCGGCCTCCACGCCCTACAGGAACCCCGAGGGCCAGTTCTTCTCCAGCATGACCCTGTGGGGGCTGGCCATGAAGACGCTGCAGAACGAAAACGAGCTGGACCAGTGACGGCCGGCGACGGCCCGGCCCGGCCCCCGCGGCATCTTCTCGGCTCGGCAGGCGCGTCCCCGCGCCGCGGGAGGGGGCCCGGCCCCTTCCCAACAGCCCGAGATCGTGTGGCCGCCCCTGTGCCGCCGGTGGCTGATAACCAGAAGCATCTGGAGCCCAGGATCTGGGAAGGCCTGCCGGCTCCCCGCGCACACGGACGCGGGACCGGAGGGCTCCAGGGCAGCAGCTACCGGCTCGAGACACCGGCCCACTGACGTCAGCCGGGCACGACGGCGGGCACGCTCTGGGCCCCCTGCTGCACCCCGAGTCGTGTTCGAGGGAAAACATGCAGAAACACAAATATTTTTGCATTTTTACATGATTGAAATTTGTAGCGTTTTGTACTTTAATTTACGCAAAAATTTTATTTGTATATGAAACCCGTGCTATAATTTAATTGGAATAAATGAAACTTGACTTTCTCTATAATGTTGTGTGTTTCCTCCAGCATTTTCTTTCATATAAAGACCCCGGTGCGTATAAAAGTAAACGGCAAGAAGGGCTCCCCCTGCGGGGATGAGTCCTGGGTTCAGTCCGGCCGCCCCGGGGCCGTGGGCTTCCAACGCCACCGGAACAGGGCCCGAGTCCTGGCTCCCGCTTGCTGCCTGCGTCACAGGCAAGCTGCTCAGCCCCCCCAGGATCTCCTCTGGGTTTTCTTTTGTGCGGTATGAGGTAAGAATCTTGTGGCACTGATGCAAGGCCCGAGAGATGCCCCCATCCCCCTGAAGATACTTGCCAGGTCCACCTGCCAGGCGGCCGCCTGAAGGAGCTTCCCCCTCCCCTTCCCGGCGGACGTGCTGGCCTCTGCGAGACTGAGCGCGTTGTGTCCGTAGACCCGTCGCTAGGCTATCCGAGTGAGCTCACACCCGGGAAAGTGCAGTTCCCCGCGTGGCATGTGAGGCCGCTTGCACAGAGGACCTCCGATTCCGTCACCGTCCACCATCTGTAACCCGGGGACGACACAGCCCGTGAGAGACACGGGCGGGCGCGGATGTTCGTGGGGAAGCAGCGTGGTTGCAGACTGGAAGGTCCGCTTTGAAGTCAGAGTCGGGTTCGCTTCCGGGTTTTCACCGGCAGGTCTGGGTCAGCGAGCGCGTGTCCTACTCGCAGACACGCGGCTGCTCAAGGTGAGAGCCTGCTCTGTCGCAAGGGTGCCTGGGAACAAACCTGAACCCTGCTGGTCCCACATGAGTGGGAACTTCCTCCTTCCTCCGCGTGTCCTCCATACCTCCCACTCCTCGGTCCTCCTCCTCCCACTGTCCCCCTCTTCAGTCCTGCTCCTCCCTCTGTCCCCCTCCTCCCTCTGTCCCCCTCCTCCCTCTGTCCCGCCCCTCCCTCTGTGCCGCTCCTCCCTCTGTCCCACTCCTCCCTCTGTCCTGCTTCTCCCTCTGACCCCTCCTCCCTCTGTCCCACTCCTCCCTCTGTCCCCTTCCTCCCTCTGTCCCCCTCCTTCCCATGCCCTCTCCTCCCTCTGTCCTCTTCCTCCCTCTGTCCCCCTCCTTCCCCTGCCCTCTCCTCCCTCTGTCCCCCTCCTGCCTCTGTCCCACTCTTCAGTCCCTCTCCTCCCTCTGTCCCTCCCCTCCCTCTGGTATCCTGGCCCCAGCAGCCCTCATCCGCCCAGGACCTACCACCCAGCGGTCCACCATCTGTCGGCTGCCCCTCACAGCCCTCGTGTCCCAAGCCACCTTCTTCCCAGGCTAAACCCGAGGCCCATCACACCAGGCTCCACCCACCAGCCTCTTTATCAGCTTCCAGCCCTGCCCTCTGTCTGCACAGGGGTGTCTGAGCCAGGCTGGTGAGAAGCAGCCCTGCTCTGCTTCCTACTACGGCTCACTTCTGGGGAGCCCTCGGCCACCTCACAGCCTTCCTCGCCCACCTAGACCCCGTGCTGCCCTTGCCCTTGCTTCGTGGTCTTCACAGTCTTCTCCTTGCCCGTCCTCCCGCTCATGATCTTGCTTTCTTTTTCTCTGAGGACGTAGAAGCGAACAGTGAGGAGCCTCCCCCACACCCACCAACCTCCCTCTGCCTGTGCCTGCAGATGGCACCCCCTACACAACTGTGGCCCTCCACACCGCCACCCTGTTCCCCAGCTGCTGGCTTTGGTTTTTTCTTTCTTTTTCTTTCTTTCTCTTTCTTTCTTTCTTTTTTCTTTTTCTTTCTTTCTTTCTCTTTTCTTTCTTTTTTTCTCTTTCTTTTTCTTTTTTTTCTTTCTTTCTCTTTCTCTTTCTCCTTTCTTTCTCCTTTCATTCTTTTTCTTTCTTTCTTTCTTTCTTTCTTTCTCTTTCTTTTTTCTTTCTCTTTCTTTCTTTCTCTTTCTTTCTCCTTTCTTTCTCCTTTCGTTCTTTCTTTCTTTCTTCCTCTTTCTTTCTTTCTCCTTTCTTCTTTCTTTCTCTTTCTTTTTCTTTCTTTCTTTCTTTCTCTTTCTTTCTTTCTTTCTTTCTTTCTTTCTTTCTTTCTTTCTAAATTAGGATTTATCCATTGCCAAACCTACTGTAGATTTTACTCATTTCCTCATGAGAATGTGAGCTCCCTGGAGTTTTGCCTCTTGCCCGCTGCACTACGCACGGAGCCCCGAATGGCGCCTGGCCCTTGATGATGGTCAGCAAGTAATTGCCAAAGGGATGTTCTTGGAATATCTTTTAGTCAAAATATTGGCCCTCCTGGATAGCTCCTCTGATTGTCTTTCTCCCAGAACCCTGTTCAGTCAGACAGCTTTTGTCCCTTGACTCCACTGAAACAAGTCGTGTCCGGGTCCCCATTGCTCACCCCGGGGTCCCTGTCTTAGTCGGCCCCTGGGCAGAGCTGGTGGTCCAGCAGTGAGTTGATGCCTCCTTCCTCCATGAGACAAGACCCAGGGTGTCTTGGGGGGTCGATCCCTTTAGATGTCCATCAACTCACTGCTCAGGCTCAGACCTCTTCTCCCCTCTCATCGGCCCACACGTGAAAGTCGGGGTGCCTCAGAGCACAGGCCCGGACCCCTCCCTGGCCTTGCTCTCTCCCTAAGCCATCCCCTCACGCCTAATGGGTGCTTAAGTGGCGTTTGCTCGTGACTCCCAAGCTCGGGTCCTCGCGGGCCTTCCCAGAACTCTAGAATCCTACGCCCAGTTGCCCACCCACCGTCCTTATCTGAATGCCCAATAGACCGGAGAACTTTCCACACTCAGCTCCTCATCCCCCGCCCCTACGCTGACCCACCTCGATACACAGCAGTCTCGTTCTTCCCATTGCTCAGACTAAGTAAACATTTATGGAGCGCTTCCTGTATGCCAGGTGGCGGGTTTACCCGAGGCTCAAAGAGTAAGACTGCCGAGGCTGAGGGTGCTGGATGAAGACAGTGGGTTGTTCTTGTGGAATGAAACTCTAGGGAAAAATTAATTCCAAAGCTCTTCCAATTCCTGTTTCCCGGCTCTTCCCTTTCTCCCCATATCCCTCTACTGCAGAGGCCGAACCGAAATAGAGAAAAACGTACAAGTGGTGAGAAGGCTTGGAAGTGTGTAAATGTGTGTTTGGACAGCAAGTTGTCTGGCAGGGGCTGGCCTTGACTTTGTGGCATGCACATAGCCTGGGCCTCCGCAGCAAGAATAAGCACGTGTGCGCATGTGTGTGAGGTGCACACACACACACACACACACACACAGACCGCTGACCCCGGAGTCAGGAGATCTGACTGTTCTCGACTCCGGCACCAGCCAGTCGGGCAACAGATACCCTGACCCCTGGACGTCAGTGTCCTGACTACGGCACGAGTGTCTCCAATGTTAGTTCTTTACGATCCTCTGAAAACGGCCTGCAGCTGAGTTCCTGCCCAACCTGCCAGGGCCAAGAGCTGCCTTTCTTATTACAAAATTGGGGTGCAGAGGTCAAGAGATTGGGCAGGCCCCAATCCTGGGTTCAGAAGAACCCAGCACTTTAGAAGGTCTGAGCTCGCAGGGACCTTAGAAACGATATCCTGTTTCCAGGGGTCTCAACTTCCTGTGAGCTCAGCTGGGAGGTTTTTGCCTGTGAAATCTGCTGATGGTGCAGATTTGGAAATTTTAGGCAAGGCCAACAAATCTGCCTTTCAGCAAGTTTCCCAGCTGGCTGTGAGGCAGGTGGTGCAAGGACAGGACTCACAGAAACCCTGGTCTTGTCCCAATCCCTGGCTGGATTGATGCCCCGAGATGGGAGGTGGCTTGTGCTTACTGTGAGCCAGGCACGGTGGCAGATGCTGCCCAAGAGCCAGCTCGTGTCACTCCATAAGTGACCTGTGAGGTCAGTCCTCTGTTTGCTCCAGACGAGGAGAGTGACCCCCTGAGAGGTCAGGCCCCAGCATCCCAGGGTGACTTGGTGGCAGAGCCCAAAGCCAGGATCAGCCCCAGCCCGGCAGGCAGGGCTCGCCGGCCGGGCTCGGAGAGAACCTGGCAGCCGCGATATTCACGAAACTCAGACAAGCTCCATGGGAGCTGATCGCAGCCTTTCTCTCTCTTTTAATTTCCTCTTTTTTTTTTCTGAGTAACATAGACAACAGAGAAAAATCGGAAGATACATGTAAGAAACAAGGAAAAACAATTTTCTCATCCAGGAATGATGATGATGAGGATGTTGATGATGGAGAATCCGATTCTGTAACTGACATACAACAGCCAACAAACACCTGCTGAGACTTAGTCCGAGCCCGGCCTCAGCCCTCCACACGTTATTTCAGAACTGACCCCCTTCAACATTCAGTGTTTACGCCTTGGCCTGTTTCCCTCCTGGCCTTCCCCATGCGCTCAGAAACATACATTCAGCCGCGTAAACATTTTCTGCATCAGCACACACCGTGTCTTCGCCTTTTCACATCGCAAATTGTCGTAAACATCTTCCCTTCTCACAAAACCGTGTGTTGCCATCAGCACCCTCTGCCCGGGTCGGATATTCCCATCACGCTTGCCCTCAGCTTGAGGATGTTTGCAAAGGGCCCAGCGGGGTCCTCGTGCTTCCCAGACGAGCCTGCTTTTCCCTCGAACTGACCAGGAAATCTGCGGGCGGCCCCAAGCGGCTTCGCCTTGGGTTTTCTTGCAGCCACCAGATGGCGCCATAGCCCCTCAAACAGAGCAGAGTCCGAGGCAGGAGGGACCTCAGCCTTCCAGCTGCCGGGGCTGCTGAGCTCTCGCACACGCTGCAGGTGGCAAAGTACGTCCACCCGCCTGAGCCCCCAGGGGGCCCCCCAAGCGGCCTGGTGGCAAGACAGCATGCTCTTTCCCCCGTCTGGAGGAATGCGTCCTAAGGAGAGTCACCTCCTCATTGATCCTTCAGCCTTGCTGAGTGTCCTTTCATGTCCCAGACTCCAGTGTTCACGCAGGAGATGCCACAGCCTGGACGCCCCCCCCCCGCCCCGCCCTCACAGGTCCGAGAGGAGACCCCACTCAACAGCCTCGTGAAAGGCTCAGCCCAGTCCCCCGGATCCCCTGCGTCTCCTCTGTACAAATGGGCTTGAAAAATAGCTCTAACTCGTGGGTAACCCTTAAAAATATGATGCTAAGTGAAAAAAGCCAGACACAAAAGGGCACGTGAGGCCTCGCCACCCCCTTGAACTCGACCAGCTGGGCCTGGCCTGGGACAGACTGACGGACAAGAGAAAGTTTTGAAAATTCTGTCTCTCTTAACAAAACCCCGGCTCTTGGAAGAGATCGTCTTAGATGCCCTGGTCTCTCTCTTTGCTTCCTCTGTGCTATTCCTCGCCTCCCCCCCCCCCACCCAAGACGGATGGACACTTCTGATTATCGTGGAGGAAGGTCGTGTTCTCAGAAGCGAAAGAGAACAAAATTAACACTTTACAAAAGAGCCCCCTTATAGTTACACGTGCGTAGTGCAAAAGCATAAGCCTGACTCGGCCTGGGGCCCCTGGGAGCACAAAATAATTCTTGTCTAGAGTCAGGCAGACTCTGTCCCAACCAGCGGAGTCCCGGGGGACCTCCCTGTCCGCTGTGAAGAGCCAGCCCTCCATTTCGTATTCATTTCAGCGTTCCTCATCTGAAACTGTCTGCTCTTTGGATTCTCTTTTGAACCAATTAGAACATCTGTTTGCCTGGGTGCCTAGGTGGCTCAGTCGGCTGAGCATCAGACTTCAGCTCAGGCCATGATCTCACAGTTCGTGGGTTCGAGCCCCGCGTCGGGCTCTGTGCGGACGGCTCAGAGCCTGGATCCTGCTTCGGATTCTGTGTCTTCCTCTCTCTCTGCCCCACCCCTGCTTGTGCTCTGTCTCTGTCTCTCTCAAAAATAAAATTAAAAATGTTAAAAAAAAAATCAAAAAAAGAACATCTATCTGCCTGTTTCCTTCCCTGATTAATGAGTTAAATAAAATCTTTAACATATATGCATAGTCTTATCTGTACGACAGGCAGGATTTTACCTTTCTTTGAAAAAAAAATTAGAGAGCAGGGAAGAGGGATAGAGAGAGAGGGGTGGGGGAGAAAGAATCCCAAGCAGGCTCCACAAATGGAGCCGGATGTGGGGCTTGATCCCACGACCCAGGGATCGTGACCTGAGCTGAAATAATCAAGAGTCAGACGCCTAACCAACTGAGCCACCCAGATGCCCTTTTGAAAATTACGTTTAACAGACTTCTGAAAGGGAAGGTGTGCCCAGATGTTCCGGACAAAATGTTCTCTTGTTCGCTATTTATGGCCGAAAGTGGTAGGTTCCCAAGCACAGATTGTACGAGCCATGACAAAATACCAGACTCGGGGGCTTAAACAGCAGACGTGTCCTCTCCCGACATTCTGGAGGCCGGAAGTCGGAGATCAAGGTGTGGGCTGGCTGGTTCCTCCTCACCTTGCCTTGTGGACGGCCATCTTCCCCGTGTCCTCACGCGGTCGTCCCTCTGTGTCTGCGTCCTGATCTCCCCTCCTAAAAGGACACCAGTTCTATTGAATCAGGGCCCATCGACACGACCTCATTTTTCCTTAATCACTTCTTTCAAGGCCCCGTGTCCAAATGCGGTCACATTCCCAGGTCCTGGGGGTTGAGACGCACATCTGAACTTGTCAGGGACACAAGTCAGCCTGTGACATAGAGCAAGACGCAGGGTGTGCCGGGGTCTATGGTGCGGACAGGTGGCCGGGGACCCTGCTGGGTGAGCGGCAGAGGCAGCCACGCTAGACCCCCGGGGCCTGGCACCAATAGTGTGCGAGGTGACCCAGTTAATCGGTCTGCCTGTGACTCCCAGACCGGAGAAGGAATCCGCAGTAAGGCCGGTGACGGACAAGCCCCATTGCTAAAAGAATGGGCCCTTTTCCTTCTGGTCTCACATTCTCGAATGAGCAGGCGACGTTCCCGGGTTCCTTGGCCGTCAACCCAGTATGCCCGAGGTCCTCATGAAATGGAGAAATTTGGACACAGGCACGCACGGGGAGCACACCACGTGAAGACTGGAGTTCTGCCACAAACGCTGGTGTCTCCAGAAGCCGGGAGAGAAGCCTGGAGCACATCCGTCCCTATACCTTCAGAGGCAGCGCGGCCTGGCCACCATCTTGATCTAGGCTTCTGGACTCCCGAACCGGGAGACGATACATTTTTGTTGTTTAAGCCCCCCGGTTTGTGGGACTTGGGTGTGACAGGGCCAAGGAACACACATACGGTCCTGCCAGTTGACACATGAGCTCCCTGGTGGCCAAAGCAAAGAAGGCATGTGTTCTTGGAATCTCAGTATTTCTTGTGGGCTAAGCTGGCCACCCCAATAGAACCGATAGGTCCAGGCTGCTCAGAGCAGTGCCTGGCCCCCAGGTCATGCTTGAAAAGGAATGTTACCTGGCATTTTTCTTATTTTTAATTTTCTAGCCACTGATTTTTTCCCCCAAAATATCATCACTTTGGGAAACAGCAGACTAGCAGCTGAGTTTCCCTCCAGCTCTGTGGCTTTAGATTTTATAATCTGCTTCCAGTGGCTAGTGTTGGTTTTCATTCCAGAGAAATAGCTGACATGGGATCCGTACCGGCTGTGGGCTTGGGCCAAACCACAGGGCCGGGGCAGACACGTACTGCTGGAGAGGTGTCCCGTTTCCCCGGCGTATGATAGGGACCAGTCCAGATGCTGGAGGATGTGGCCGGCAAGGTCAGCGACAAAGCAGAGGGAGCATGAGGCGCCACCTATATGCTCTGTGTTGTCTTCCCATTGGCTGAGAGGAGGGGCTGCCAGCTCCACGTTGTCTCTTCCCATTGGCTGAGGGGAGTCTGCTCCATGCTGTCTTTTCCCATTGGCTGAGAGGAGGGGCTGCCCTGCATTGTCTTCCCATTGGCTGAGAGGAGGGGCCTGCCCCTCATTGTCTTCCCATTGGCTGGGGTGGGGGGAAACTGCTCCGTGTTGTCTTCCCATTGGCTGAGAGGAGGGGCCACCTGCCCTGCATGGTCTTCCCATTGGCTGAGAGGAGCCTGCTCCATGTTGTCTTTTCCCATTGGCTGAGAGGAGCCCCCCCCCCCCACGTTGTCTTTTCCCATTGGCTGAGAGGAGGGGTCTTCTGCTCCGTGTTGTCTTCCCATTGGCTGAGAGGAGGGGCCTGCCCTGCATTGTCTTCCCATTGGCTGAGAGGAGAGGCCTGCCCCTCATTGTCTTCCCATTGGCTGGGGGGGGGGGGGCTTCTCTGTGTTGTCTTCCCATTGGCTGAGAGGAGGCCCCCCCCCCCCACGTTGTCTCTTCCCATTGGCTGAGAGGAGCCTGCTCCATGTTGTCTTTTCCCATTGGCTGAGAGGAGGGGCCTGCCCCGCATTGTCTTTCCATTGGCTGAGAGAAGGGGCCTCCAGTGATCTATCTGGTGCTTTCCACTGTGCCACCTTGGGAAAAGCACTCCGTCTCTCTGGCCCTTGCTCCTTCCTTTGTGAAGTGATGGGGTTAGACCATCAGGAGTTCTGTGCCCACCCAGCCATGCTCTCCTGGCAGACCTGCTGGTTGACAGATCGCTGAGTTCACGTGGGCTTCCAGATCCTTCTCAACACGGTGTCCAAACATTGCCAGAGATCAGTTGCACCAAATAGGAAGGTCTTTGGGGCGTCTGCGTGACTCAGTCGGTTTAAGACCCCGACTCTGGATTTCAGCTCAGGTCATGATCTCACAGTTCGTGGGATTGAGTTCTGCGTCGGACTCTGCTGACAGCGTGGCCTGCTTGGGATTCTCTCTCTGCCTCTCTCTCTCTCAAAATAAATAAACGAACATTTCTAAGAGGAAGGTCTTTGATGCCCCGGATGAAATCATCCCAAAAGCCCCTTCAGAAGTGCATGTTCTAGAAGTTCATTATTTCTAATAAGGGCCCCAAACCGTGGCTCCTCTTATCCTCGGTGCTTCCGTCCTCACAGTCTGGTGGGTCTTGGAGTTTGGGTGTCCGTCTCTTGCCTCTTCCGAGTGGACGTGGGGGGCGCTTCACAGCCCCTGACTCCCTCCCTCCCTCCCTCACACCCGCCCCAGCCCCACTGGCTCATGCACCGCAGCCCGGGCCTTTGCAGGGCACAGGCTCAGCCGGTCCGTCCTCGCGGTGAAACGGAGCGCGCTCACCCTCGCGTCCCTCCGCCCACCCCCCCCACCCCCCCCCCCCCACCGGGCACCCACTGGCACTGGCAGCAGGGTGACCGCTCAGAGATATTTGTTGATGTTTTCAAATAAAAAACAAATCTGGCCTCATGCCCATTAGGATGCTCTACTATCAGAAAAAACGATCAGAAAAACAAAACAGCCAGTGCTGGTGACCATGTGAAGACATTGCACTGGGGGGGAGAATATAAAATAGGGCAGCCACTATGGAAAACAGCAGGGAGGCTCTTCAACAGGTTCAAAAATCAAAATTACAAGTTGATTTTTCAAGACAACTAAAAATGGATCCAACAAGCCCACTTCTGGGTATACAGCCAAAGGAATTGAAGGTTGGGTCTCGAAGGGATATTGCACACTGATGCTCACCATGGCCATGAGGTGGAAACAACCCCAGCGTCTACCAAACAGATGAGGGAATAAAATGCTGGCGCGGACAGACAGACCGAGGGGCACGTTTGGACATTAAGGGACAGACTGGCCAGTGGGGACAAACAGTTCAGCAAACCTTTCAGGCGCAAAGGGTAGGAATTGGATGGTTTGAGACGGGCCTTGGCACAGGTAAACAAGGGGACGTCCGTGAGTCAGATCTCAGTCCCGTGGGAAGGCTGGTGCTTTGCGGTAAGCCGGTGTTCCAGAACACAATCCTTGCCGTTCTCCAGGAGCACGGGGCTCAGGTAAAATTCAACACGCTGGCTTGAATGGGATGGAAGCCAGACGCGATGGAGACGTGCCGTCTGTATTATCCTGGCACGGAGTGGACCCTCTATAGCACTCGCTGAACGAATGCATGAAGGGACGCATTGCATGAGTTGGTAGCAGGGAGCAGCCACTAAGCGCTGGGGTGGCCTGAGAAGGCGTCCCAGAGAAGGGGGCATCTGAAGGGCTCAAGGAGAAGACGGTCCTCTTACTCATCACGACAGCAAAGCAGTTACAAGGGACGGGAAGACGAGAGAACCAGTATTTGCCAGGTGCGCGTGATGCACGAGGCCCTAGCCAGTTCCACAGGGGAGACAGAAAGCTCTCTAGTTCCTTCAGGCAGAGAAGAGTTAGGACAAGGAATTAACTGCTTACAAAGTTGTTGGAAGATGGGGGAGCTCGAATGTCTGGCCCTGCTCCGGGGCCACCTCTCCCGCTCTCCCGGGACCCCTTTCTCTCTGTTCCCCTCCTCCCTGATTGTGCCAGCCTCGGTGCCAGCCTCTGGCAGCCCCAGGCTCACCCCCCCCCCCCCCCCCGACAGCGGCCTCGCCTGTTTGCTGTCTCAGAGCCCGGCAACAGCACCAGAAAGCTGTCTCGCATTTCCTGGAAATACCCCAGAGGATGTGAGTGTGGCATCCAAGCGTTTCCCACAGATCTCCCACCCATACAGACAAAATCAAGGGAGGCTGGGCTGCCATCCAGAGGCGCCGATCAGAGACCGGCTCCGCTCAGCAGCCTGGCTACTTTCGAGCGCAGGGAGAGGGGCAGGAGGTGGCCGGGATGTGGCTAGGGACGCTCGCCCTTCCTGGAGCCCGTGAGAGCAGGCCAGGTCAGCACCTCGGGTCTCCGAACAGCGCCCCAGACGCTCGCCTGGCTGAGGCGACGGGCGAGGCATTTGTCCTTCCCAAGCTCACCTGGGGCCTGGTTGAGGACACCTGTCCAGGTGCTGTCACCATGCCCCGAGTATTCTCCCTGTCCTGCCAGGGACTCGCGCTCCCTGGGCCTCGCACCTCTTGCACCCCCTGGACTGTGAGACGCCTAACGAGCGGGGCCCACACGCTAGCCACCGTCACCCCCACCGCCTGGCGTCTGCCTGGCTCCAGCCGGACCTGTGCACGGTGATAGGTACGGATGTGCCGGAACAAAAGGGCCCCGGAACCACTCAGGCAAAGGTGCTTCATGGTCTCCGCTCCACAGACGTCGTGCATTCGGGTCAAACGTGAGGAAGTGTGCAAGCGGTGTGGAAAGGACGGTCAGGGGGCCGGGAGGGCCCCCTGCAGAGGCCCGTGGCCGCAGTTCTAGTTCAAAATACCAAGAGCAGCTCCAGAAAGAGACTCGATTGCCCATGAGGTCCTGCTGTTTGAGACACAGGTTCGTTGCCCCTGGCACAGGTACTCTCGTATAAAACATTCATTCTGCTCAAGTTGCCTTGCTGGATGGGGGCGGCTTGCTCGTGGCGGGAACCCAGGGAGAACCCCCATAAAGGAAGATCCCTCGGACGGGCTCCTCTCACCCCGTGGGGGGCCGGCGGTGCTGTTTCCAGGTTTTCTTATTTTTTAATGTTTATTTATTTTGAGGGAGGAGGGGCAGAGAGAGAGAGGGAATCCCAAGCAGACTCCGTGCTGTCAGTGCAGAGCCGGACTCGGGGCTTGATCCCACGAACCAAGAGATCGTGAGCTGAGCTGAAGTCAAGAGTCGGATGCTGAACCGACTGAGCCACCCAGGCGCCCCCGTGACCAGGTTTTCTGGAAGCGAGCCCAGCCCCAGCCCTCCCGGGGAGGGTGCCAGCACAGTGGGTGTATTAGACAAGCGGCCCCGGTGAAGCACGTTCCCGCTTTCTCACGTCTGCCCCGTCAAACCCGGCCCCGGGGAGACCCAGGCAGGTCTATAGCTTTTCTCAGATGGTACAAAGTGGGCCGTTATCCCAGTATCGGAGGTCTGGCCCCTCTGTCACTTCTCCTGCCGGGTTCTGGGGTGTGGAGGGTGCGGCCTGTCTCTCCACCACCACTGTCACATCTGGCATGGTGTCTCCTGCCCCGGGCCGGCCCAGCTCTTCCGGCATGGAGCAGCAGCGGGATGGTCTTCCAGAGCGGGCGGCTGAAGCTCGCTCTTAGCCGAGAATTGCCCGCGGCCACGGCCGACACCCACATCCCGCCTGCCATCAGTCTTTGGGCCCGCGTGTGGGTTCTTGGGGACCGGTGCCCCGGTCACTGGATCCCCTGGCTGCAGGCAACACCCATCGGGCCCCGGCTCCCAGCTGGCCACCCTGCACAGATGCTGTCTGTGGGCCCCATGGCCAGCGGCACAGTGTCCCCGAGATGTCCGGGCCCTCGCCCCTGGAGCCTTTAAATGCCACCGAATGCAGCACAAGGGACTTTGAAGGTGTGAGGAAGTTAAGGATCTTGACGGGGGGAGGCTGTCCGGGCTTACGTGGCTGAGCTCCATCTGTCATCACAGGGGTCCTTACACGAGGGGGGCCGAGGAACAAGGCCGCGTGATGTCGGGACCAGAGGGTCATGAAGCCTCCGGCTGCCACCGCCCCACCGTGGGGCCCGAACGCTCATCCTGGGGAGGTTACGCTTTCGGCGGCAGGAGCCAAGTAGCAGACGAGCAACGAGGTGTTTTCAGAGAATGACGGGTCGGCCCGCTGTCAGCTCGGAGAGAGCTGGTGTGGGGATGACGTCAGAGGTGAGGGTGCCAGGTGCCGAGCTCCGTGGGCACGCGGGGGTGTAAGGTACATACATAATAGCCGAATTCGGGGAGGACATACAGTCAGATAACATTCAGGCTCTGGCTGAACAGACACTCGTCCCACAGGTGCCTAGAACACTCTTGCAAGAATCCTGGGTGCTTTCCTGCCTTTGCTGGGGGGCTGTTGTCATTCACTCACGTATCTATTCATTCAGTCCGTCGGTCGACAAATCTCTCTTGAACGCCTCTGATTTTGCTGTCCGCCCCCTTGCCTGAGCTCTGTAACCCTCACCCCCGGCCACAGTGCCCCCCAACTGGCAGGACTCCCTGGCAGGACAGCCCCCCACCCCTGCATGGGAAGGCTCCTCACCGGGTGTTTCCCAGAAGAATCACCTGGGAGTTCGCAGGCCCCGCCCCCGAGAGTCCGGAACCACCTGGTCCAGAATGGGGGTCTGGGAGCCTGTGGTCGCAGCCTGTTTCCTGGTGATTCTTAGAGGCTAGGGGACACCGCATTTCCATACAGCTTCTGTGCACGCAGCTGCCTGGGGCTGGTTAGACACAGAGTCAAACTCAGCGGCTCAGGGTGGGCCAGGGTCCCCCGGGGGGCCGTGCAGGTGCCAGGACCACGCTGGCGCAGTGAGGTGCTCCAGGACTGTCGTCCCTCTCTGTCTCATGCGCCCCATGCGCCCAGTGACAGCTGCTTTCTGCCGAGCCCTTCCCAGGAGCAGGGAACGTCCTAATGTCTTGTTTGATGAGTCACAGCCCCGTTTTACAGGTGGGGAAACTGAGGCATGGGGAAGCTAGGGACCTGCCAGGTGGTAGAGTTGAGCACGGGCAGACCTGGAGTGTGAGCCCCCGGCCGTCTGGCTCTGGAGCCCGCACCCAAAACAGCAAAGGGGGAAAGGAATAATGTTTTCTGGGGGACGCCCCTGAGTCAGAGTGATGTCCTGTCCTCTCCGTCCGGTCCTCTGACCCCTCACGGCAGCCCCACGGTGCACTTGTTAGTGCCCTTGATTTACAGAAGAGGGAGCTGAGGCACGGGAGCTCACAAACTGTCCCCAGGTCGCCAGTCAGCTCCGAGAGGCAGGGCTGGGGGGGGGGGGGGTCAGGGTCCTCGAGGGAGGGATCGCCGCAGCCATCCACATGTGCACAGCCGCTGTGCCGGGCACGGGCTGGTGCCCCTCGGTGACCTGGTCCTCTACCCGCCTGCTCACCCCACCAGCTGCCCCTGTCCAGCCACGAACCAGCCCCGTGTCCCCTTCCTGTGGCCGTCATAGCAAATCACCACCAACTGGCTGGCTTGAAACAACAGAAATGTCCTCTCTCCTGGTCCTGGAGGCCAGAGGTCTGAGATCAAGGCACACGAGGCTGTGCTCTGGCTGGTGGCTGCGGGGGGGGATCCCTCCTGGCTCCTTGCAACTTCTGGTGGCTCTGGGTGTTCCTTGGCGTGTGGCTGCCGCACTCCTATCCCTGCCTCCGTTGTCACATGGTCTTCTGCCCTCTGTGCCTGTCTGTCTCTTCTCCTCTTCTATCAAGGACACCGTGTTGGATGAGGGCCACCTTCCTGCGTGATCTCACATTCACTAATGATGTCTGCAGAGACCCTATTTCCAAATGGGGTCACATTGTGAGGATCCAGGTGGGTGGAAATGTCACGGGGATGCTATTCAGTGCAGGACAAGCCGTCCATCTGGTCTGGGCCCCAGGCTCTAGCACAAAACAAGAAGACAGGAGAGGCTGAGGGAGACACCAGCAGTCCCCAGGACGCCCAGGGCTCTGTCACAGGTGGGGCCAGCTGTGCAATCCCATCCTGACAAAAACGGGGCCTTTTCCTCTCGGTTGCTTCACTGCCCTTCCTCGAATTTCCCCTCCGGGTCTTTCCCCCTCGTCTGTGGTGGGGAGCTCCCCGGCTGTCGATGTTCTCGTGAGAGGTCGGAACCAGAGGGTATGTTCCGGCTCCGAGGGAGGAAATGTCACTAGTTAAGAGGCCTGGGAACGTGTCCATCACCCGGTGGTCACACAAACACAATTCGATACGAGATACCCCTCCTTGCCCCTCAAATTAGGGCAAGTTTTTGTTTGCTTGTTTGTTTATAATAATCGCCAGTGCTGGCAATGATGTCTTGAAACGGTCACCCAAGGCTCGTGGCCCCTTTTGGAGAGTAATTTGATAACGTTTCCCAAGACCTGCCAAACGTAGTCATGCCATTCGGTTCAGTGATTCCACTTCTAAAAATCTCTCCGAAGGGAATAATCAGAGATGTGGTCCAATGCTCTGTACAAAGATGTTATTACGGCATTGAAAAATACGGTGGTGAAGGATACATTGGAAATGGCTTCAATGTCTAACCCTAAGGGGTTGAGGAAGTGAGCAGTGGCCTATGGGCTTGATAGAAAATGTTTACAAAGGGTCTGTACTAACCCAGCAGACCCCAAAATTGCACAAAGCCAGGACTTAGGGAGCTAGTCATGATGAACCTCATCAGGCGTCCACCTCTCCCTGGAAGAGGAAGAAATTCAAGTATAACAACGGGACTGTCCGTCTCTGGGACAGAGGTGAGACCCAGAGGGGTGGGAGGTGGCAGCCTAGAAATCACCCCCGAGACAAGGAGCTCTTGAGGACGTGAGGTTTTGCAGCACTGGGGACCGCAGCCACCCCAGTCCCCACACCTCCCCGCTGGAGTTCTGTCCCCCTGCTTTCCTTCATCCTCCACCCTGCAGGCAGAGCCATCTTTGCGATCCGATCATCTCTCCCTCTCTCTCATGCCACAAAGCCTTCCACGGCTCCCCACGGGATAAATCCAAACCTGGATGGGAAGGCCGGGGGGTTCGCCGTCGGCTCACGTATCTGCCAGCCTCAACCCTCCCCCCGGCCACATTCCTCTGCTCCTTTCCTGATGCTCTTCCCTCTGTCCCCCCTCCACTTCTTGTTTATTTCCTCCGAGAAAACTCCTACACATCCTTCAAAACCCAGATCAGTTCCCACCTCTTCTGTGAGCCTTTCTCCGAGTGTCCCCAAGTGAGTTGGAACTGCCCTCCTCTGCTTCCGCCATCTTTTATGCCTCCTGGGTCCCAGCTCTCACCTGTCTGCCCCGTAATGATCCGTGTGGCATCCTTTCTCCTCCCCCAGGCTGTGAATCCCTGATGTGCAGGGACCCTCCCTTCCTCGCCAGAGCCCGGCGCCGGGCCAGCCCGTGCTAAAGCCCCATTAAATGTTTGTTGAGTAGTGACTACGTGTGTTGGCTGAGCGAGAAAGTCCAGATTCATCTACTCGTTGGAATGACGGTCAGAAGCAGGGATTAGGACCTTCATGTAATACGTGGGGAAACTGAGACTCACAGGGATTAATAATCTAAGACAGCAGGAGGCAGAGCTGGTGTGGTCTGAATCCAAAAAACTCGTGTTCTTTCTCCGACACCCGTCTTCGCTCCCTAGGGCTGCTTGAGACAGCACGGATGTGTTTTCTCACAGTTAGAGGTCACGGGTGTGAGATTAAGGTGCTTTGCAGGGCCAAGCGCTCTCCAGAGGCCCCAGGGGAGAATCCCGCCTTGTCTCTTCCAGCTCCTGGCGGCTCCCGGTGTTTCTTGGCTCGTGGCCACATCACTCCCATCTCGGCCTCCATTTTGCGTGGCCTCGTCTCTCTTTTCCCCCAGAGTGTCTCCTATGAGGACGCGCCCACCCGGGTAATTACATCTGCAAAGCCCCTTTTTCCAAAGAAGGTCGCATGCCCAGGCTCCCGGAGGTTGGGGCGGGGACGGCTCTTTGGGGGGGGGGGGGTCTACTCGCAATTCATAACACATACCTACAGTCACGATATGTATGATTTGTTTCAATTCGATTCGTTTCTATGCAATAGGTTTCATTTTAACCCAGTTCAGTCCTGTCAGTGATGATCCCATGCCTGCCATGCGCCAGGCCTGACAATTCCAGGGATGTGCCTCCCCACGCAGCGTCCCCACTCTACTGAAGGGGGGCTGCCGGACGGGACAGCCAACTCTCCCAGTCGGCCTGCTGTGGGGGTGCGGAAGGAGGTGGCAGGCGCCCTGGTCACAGAGGGCCCCCCAGGCTCCCGGGAGCTGGGCTCTGCAAAGTGGACCGAGCACCCCCAGGGCCTCAGAGGGCTCCCCACCCTTCCCTCCCCGACCAAGGGTCCCCGGGACCCAGCGGTCTGCAAGCCCAGCTTCCCTTTCTCTTGTTCTAGAGGAAGTCCGGCCAGTGGCTGCCTGGTGGGGTCCTGGGGGCCTCCTTGGGTCTACGACACCAGACTCTCTTTCCAGGGAAGACAAACCACTGCCCAGCCGCAGAGGTGCTCAATGCCTGCTCCCACTGGCCTTCTTTAGCAGAGAGAGAGAGAGAGACAGAGAGAGAGAGAGAGACAGAGAGAGAGAGAGACAGAGAGAGTCCACGCACATACAATCGGGGGAGGGGCAGAGAGAGGGAGAGACAGAATCCCAAGCAGGCTCCACACCATCGGCGCAGAGCCCGAAACGGGACTCGATCTCGCAAACCATGAGATCGTGACCTGAGCGGAGACCAAGCGTTGGATGTTTAACCGATCGTACCTCCCAGGCACCCCTAATGTGTGAACTATTTTAAAGGTCTTTTCTGTTCTTCTCTTCGTCCCCCTTCCCTCCCTGAGCCTCTGTGATCCAGAAAAGACCATCCAATAAGGTGAAGGGTGAACGCCTAAGTATCTCCCTGCCTTTGGGTGAATCCCATCCCTTAGGACACATTCCCTGAGCAGAACTGTGGCTCTTCCAAGAGCATGAAGTTCTCTGGGACCCTCTCTCCCACCCCCTCCACCGGGGAGGCCACACTGAGGGTTGCTGGAAGGCAACCACCCCGCCCCCCCGCCCCCCCCACACACACTTGCTTTACCCTGTCCCTCCACGCTGGCCCCAGCCTGCAGCCACCCTGCTTCAGGCGCCCACGCCAAGCTCCTTCCGGAGCCCCCCAGGTGCGCCCCGCGGGGCTCTGTGCTCCGGCTCTCCCTCTTCCTCCCGTGTGTCTCCTGGCTCACCTGTAAAATGGTGACAGTGTATCCTTTACTCCCCTGGGTTTTTTTCATTGAGGGAAAATATACATAACATCGAATTTACCATTTCAACCATTTTTTTAAACGTACGGTTCCATGAAACAAGTACTTTCACGCTCTTGTGCAGCCGTTGCTACCATCCAGAACCTTCTCATCTCCCGGAATTGAAACTCTGTGCCCGTTAAGTACTGACTCCCCGAGCCCCTGGCACCGACCCTCTACTTCCCGTGTCTGTGAATTCGACCGCTCTGGGGACCTCACGTGAGCAGATTCATACAGGGTTTGTCCTGTAGTGACTGGCGTCAAGGTTCACCGATGTCGCAGTGCGCGTCAGAACTTGCTTTTCAAGGCTGAGCAACGTTCCATCATATGGATGGACCACAACTCGTGTTCGTTCACCTATCGATGGGCACAGGGGTCGTTTGGGTCCCTGCTCTCAGCTCTTTTGAGTACGTTCCCACAAGTAGAGTTGAATCTGTATCCAGAGGTGGCATTACTGGATCGTACGATGACTCCGTGTTTCCCTTTTTGAGAAACAGGCCAGACTGTTTCCCCCAGCGGCTGCCCCGTTTCTCCTTCTCCCCCGTAGGGTTTTCGGTGAGAATTGAATCGGCAGGGAGAGCAGCCCTCGGCGAGGATACAAAGAGACGCATGTCAGCGTCTCCCGGGGCTCCCCGTCCCCCAGGGTGGAGCCGAGTTCCTCCACTTGCCTCCAGGGCCGCCTCAGCCTGGCCTCTCCAGCCACCCCAGCGCCTTCTCCTGCCCTGGCTCCCCCTGACGCAGGCTCTGCTCGGTGCCCCAGACTGGGACTTCTTCAAGGAGCCTTGAGTCTTGGTTTGTGCTGGTTCCTCTGCCCCGCCCCCCCTTCCACCTGCTTTGAGCATCAATTATGTGCCCCACCCCCCATCCACCTGCTTTGAGCATCAGTTATGTGCCGCCTCCTACAGGGAGACTTCCTGGTTGTCCAGACTCACGTATGTACCCTCGCGGCCTTGTGGCGAATCCCCGAGGGTCTGAGACGTACAGGAAGGAGGAAGGAGGCCTCAAACCCCGGCCCTGGGACCCGGGAGACCTTGTCCATCTCTTTACTCTGCCCGAAGCTCCCACTGCGTCTGGTCCTTCCGTCCCAAAGCCCTCCGTCACGAGTGAGTTCGGTGAGTGAATGAGTGAACAAATACCTGTGCGGCCGTTGGCAGGCTCCAGTCAGAGGTCCCCTCCCACGTGTGGGGCTGGGCAGAGAGGCGGCCTCCTGGGAGGCTTGGAGCAGGGAGCTGCCCTGAGGCCTTAGGAAGGTGGCCTGGCTTCTCCGAGGCTCACGCAGCACCTGCTGAGACCTTGTGGGCATCAGAGGTCATGGGCATGACCTCCTGTCTGGACAGCCCCCTCATCAGATGGGCTAGTGAGGGGGACTCCTCCCCATCCTGGGACTGCCACCCCCGGAGCCCGCAGAGATGCACACAGCCCTGTGGGCCCGCTGTCCACCCGCCCCAGGAGTACAAGGCCAGGTGTCCCTTTAGCACACACGCACCCGCACACAGGGGCACACAGAGGAGCACCTCACTCACCCAGGGAACCCCACCGACGAACCAGAGTTTGCCAAAAAGAAAGAACGAGAAAGATTCTGGGTCTGAGCTTCCCAAACAGACACCACAGTTTGGTGACACGGCTTTGCGGACACGGCCCCCCAGCTCCTCAGAAAAAACGTTTGTACTCTTGAGGCCCGAGGCCCGTGAACAGGGTGCTGGGGTCCCGGCCTTCAACAGCTGCACAGTGGTGACCGTGACACTACTGTCTCGTGTGTCCATTCCCACTCATCCCTCCCACAACCGCAGGAAGGGCAGGATTTTATTACCATCCCTACTTGAGAAATGAGGGCACAGAAGCACAGAGAGGTTAATTCACTTGCCAAGGTCACAGAGCTAATAAATAGCGGTGCTGAGATTCGAGCTCGGGCAGCCGGCTCCAACGTCTACACTTTGACCTCGGGGCGCTGGTACCCTAGATGCCCAAGAGGCTGGTCTGAGCGCAGAGAGCCCGGCTAGGGACGCTGGGCGGCAGACGAGCTAGAAAAAGAAGATGAGCTCCTTCTCCCCTTCCCCCCACCCCCATGGTCCAGCCAGGGAGGGAGCATTTTCTTTCCTCTCCAGGCAGGCAGCCGGGGACGGTGTCTTGTCCTCCTGTGGTCCAGCCGTGACGCGGCCCGGAGGGTGGGCTCCCTGCAGCTGGAGGTCAGGGCTGGCGTCCCCAGCCCCATCAGCAAGCAAGGCTCAGGGGCCCTCGGTGTCCTGTTAGAGATGCCAGGGGAGGCACAGCTAGCAAAGCAGGGGGTTGCTGCTGCTTTAGTGGATGCACAGAAATCCTCTGGACTCCTCGGCATGAATATCTCCACCAGGAAGGCCTGCTGTGTGCGGCTGACTGCCCCGCCCGCCCCCCCCCCCCCCCCCCCCACCGGCCACGAGGCACCCGGGACCGGACGCTTTGCCAAACAGGGTCGGTCTCGCTGGGATGCGGTGAGGTGCACCGCACGGTCCTCCTTGCCTCTTCCGCCACACGTCGGGTCACTGTGACATCTGTCTACTGAGCAACGGCAAAGCGCCTTCCCGACACCTAGGGCGACAATCATTGTAAGCCAGAATGCTGCCTGTCCGTGTCCCGAAGCCACCCCGAGGTCGACAAAGACGCTGAGAAACTGACAGGGCGCCTGTAGGTTTTGGAGGCTCCCTGGGACTCGGGCCGAGAGGCCTGCACGACATCCTGCTCCAGGAGCCTTGCTGGCCGCCTGGGATAGGCTCTGAGCTCTGCAAGGCAGGTGGGGAAGCCTTCGGGGACCTGGCCTCTGCCCTCTCTGGGCTCAACATCCCCACATCCGGGAACGCCTGGGGGCTCTGGTACTACGCCCTCCCGGGGGCACTCTGAAAGGATCGTTGTTCCACCTCCCTTGGCGCCGGCCCACGTCTCCTCCTCCCCCTGGATGCCCTCCAGCCCCCCCACGCCGAGGCGCCTGACTAACCCCATTCATCTGCTAGAGCCACCCATGCGTACTTCCTGTCTGAAGTTTCCCCTGACTCAGGCATTCATGGTTCCTGGTCTCCTCCGAGAACACATTGAAATATGTTCCCCCAGGCGCCGAGGGCCTAGAAAACAGGGCCAATCTCTGTATCCGCACTACCCGGAAGCCATGCCTGGAACCGCCCCCCACCCCCACCCCCAGACATTCGCTAATTGCCGGATGAGTGTGTGGGTGAAGGCACTGGTGTCACAAGCAGATAAGAGACTTTGGAGCCGCCCCGGGCCAGAGTCGGAATGCCAGCCCTGCCGTTCACTCTGCGGACGTCCATCCGTGGCTTCACCCCTGCAAGCCTCTGTTTTCTCCATCTGAGAAATGGGCGCAGGGACCCCTTCTCCTAGGGTCGGCCGGCTACAGAGCCGAGCTGAGGGTCGGTCCCCGCTCCGTGCAAAGAGTTGGGGCATGTTGTAATGTCCTATAAAAAGGTCACCAGACGAAGAGGCTGTTTAGCCAGGGTTAAGAGCAGGGACCCTGGAGCCAGGCTGGCACTTCCTGCGCAGGCCGATCGCAGGGAGAGAACTTCGGCGAGCTTCAGTTCTTCTCGGCAAAATGGGCTTGACAATGGCTCCTCCTGGGCGGGTGGCCGAGAACCGAATGAGCCCATCTTAGGGATGGAAGGAAAGACTAAACGGCACACAACAGCACCTGTTTGGAAGCCATGCCAAGTGCCGCTCCATACGCCCTGCAGGGGTGCCTGCTGGGAGGAGCCCCCCCCCCCGCCCCTCCACCTCCTTCCCCAGGACTTTGTCTTCCGGGTTTGGACTCCTCCACGGGTCCCGCCTGCCCCCCTGGGAGGGGAAGGACCCGGCTCTTTGTATGGAGGACTTTGCTCCGCAGCTCGCAGAAGGGGGCCGAGCCCTTCGCACATGGCTAGAGAGTTCAAATGCCAAGTTTATGGTTCACGGCTCCACGTATCGTCCTTAGGGAAATAACACGGGGGTACTGCCCGGGGCCGAGGACGGGTCTGACTGGGGACCACAGGACTTGCAGCCTCGCCCTGGCAGGTGCACGTGCAAGCGGGTGGGCACCGAGCACTGAGGGGGGAATCTTCCGACAGGGGCTGCACCCCCACCCACATACCCCGGGCACCCCGAAAGTTCAGGCTCTGTACTCCTGTCCCCTTCTCCGTGACAGAGTTCTCCTAGATCCCATCCACTCCCATTAGCATAAAGAAAAGGGTCGAGGGGACGTGGGTTCAAACCCCACTTGTGTGGCTTGCTGCTGTGTGACCTTGACCTCTCTGGACAATGTCTTCCTCAAAGTGGGGATAAAGATGCTGTCCAAAAAGGGAGCACCGGGGGATTCAGTGAGCTCAGGGAGGACACAGAGTGCTGGTCCCTTCTCAGAAATGGTTTCCTCCGGGCCTCTTCAGCCGTGAGGGTCACCTCCACCCCAGACCATGGCTAACTCGCGGGGGCGCGCCTCCCACCTGCTAGTGAGGTCTCTGCTTCAGAGCTCAGCCAGCCTTGTCTGTGTGTCCCCACCCCCCACCCCCTGCTGTGCCCCGTGAAGGCTCCCTGATCAGACAGGTAAGCACACGCTGGTCAGCGTGGGCTCCTCCCACACGTGGTCTTTACCACCCTTTAACAAGAAGCAGCGAATGTTTGTCTTTAGACTGGTTCCGGGCGGAGAGATGAAAGGAGTAAGAGAAACCGTGGAGGGCCCCCCGGAGGAGGTGTTGGGGGGGAAGCTGCGGATTATGGGGTGTCCGGCTCTGGGAGCGCAGCCCAGCCGCCCCAGGGGCAGGTGGCGGGAGAGCAGGTGCTCACCACGCCCCAGGGTCACGGCGGTGCGCGTGGGCGCAGCACCCCAGGCGCGGTGGGGGACACCACTGAGGGGCGTGTCGTGGGCTGGATGGTGGCCACGTCCCAAGCCCTGCGTCGTCAGCCTTATTTGGCAAAACGGTCTTTGCAGGTGGGACTGAGTTGAGGCTCTCCACGCCAGAGCATCCAGGTGGATCCTGAATCCGGTAACAAGCGTGCTCACGGGAGGGAGACGACGGCGAGAAGGGCGCGTGGAAATGGAGGCAGAGCTGGAGTGTGGGGGCCGCCCCCGCAGCTGGGCCAGCGGGAAGGACCCTCCGCTGGGGCTTTCGGAGGGAGCACGGCCCGCGGGCTCCCCGATTCCGGGCGCTGGCCCTCACTCTCTGAGAGAATCGATTCGCGTCCATCTAAGCCTCCGCTTGCGGACTTCGATCCGGCAGCCTCGGGAGGCCGGTACCCGAGCTTCCTGCGGCCCGTGAAGCCCCGACTCTTCCCCACTGGTAAGCAGCACCTCACTAACACAGTGATTTTGAGGACAAAGCGAAGTATTTAGGCTGAGTCCTATTAAATTGGCCGTTCATGCAAGCAAGTGCGAAATAATTGGAAGTTGGCAGCTTCGGGTTGTGAGTCGACTACTGACCTGTGCAGAGCGCTTGGAGCCGCGTCTGGCACGCGGCAAGTGCTCGGCAAACCTGGGGACACACCCCCAGGGCAAGGGGAGGTGACGCATGCACTGGGGCAGGCAGGGCCCACGGCTGGGGGTGAAGTGACATTCACGCTGGGCTCCGAGGGGTGGCTGGGAGCTCATATGGAGAGAATGGGGCTGCTGGGGGGGGGGCACCTCTGGGGGGGGGGCAGGGAGGGAAATGGTGGCTTTGTCAGGTGCTGGGAGAGGACCGGGGCAGCTCACCTGGGCAGAGCGGTGCAGGGGTGAGTACGGAGCCCTTTGCACCTGCTCTGCGCCCAAAGGGAGCCTCTCCTCTGTGCTGTCAGGAGCGCCACGCCCCTGCTCATGCCCCTCCCTGGGGCTCGTGACCCTGGGAGAAAGCCTAGGAAGGCTTTAGCCTCATGTGTGCGTTTCCGGGTCTGCTCTAATGGATTCCCCCAGACTGGGTGGCTTAAAATAACAGAAATGGATTTCCTTATGATTCTGGAGGTCAGAAACCCGAAATCAGTGTCAATGGGCCCAAACTGGGGCCTCAGTGCTCCATCTGGGGGCTCCAGGGGAGTAAGCCCTTCCTTTCCCAGCTTCCAGAGCTACACTGCTCACTTTCCTTGGCTGGTGGCCCCTTCCTCCATCTGCAAAACCAGAAGCTCACTGCCTTGGGTGTCAAACCTCCCCCGGCCTCCTCTTCAAAGGACACCTGCAATTTCAATTGGGGTCACCTTGCCTAATCTAGGAGAATCTTCCCACCCAGGATCCCCTGGGTAATCACATCTGCATATCCCCTTCCCATACATGGTGACACGCACGGGTTTCCGGGCATCAGGACCAGAATGCCGGGGCCACTATTCAGCCGCCCACCCCTGCCCTTATAGGTCCCTCCTGCTCTGGCTCCTGCTCCCCCCACCCCACCCCACCAGCTTTAGCTCCTCACCTGCCCACAAGGACCACCAAGCCCCGCTCAGATGTGCCAGTGACCTGCTTCTTCTGGAATGTTCTCCCTGCCCTTCCACAGCGTTCCTCCTTCTGGAGACCCCAGGGGTAACCTTCCCTGTGGCACTTCCCTGGCTGCCCCTCCCCGGTGCCCCCAAAGCAGCGCATCTGCACCCCCTCACTCGCAGCATCTGAATCCCAGGTCGGTTCTGGACCCACGATGGGAGGGACCCACCTCAAACAAGCACATGACCTTGAAGGTAGGAGGTGAGGAAGAAAAGGATAGGTTCAGGTGAGAGCAGCTAGAGATGCCGTGAATGCCCGGAACAGACACATACGTGTCAGGGGCAGAGGAAGTGCACTTTCCGGTGGTGACGAAAACTTGGAGCTGGCATCGACTGAGGTCTCACCACGTCCCAGCCACAAGACGGCTCCAACGTGGTCCTCACAACATCTCTAAGAGAGAGAAACTGTGACCGGGTCCGCTTTGTAGATGAGGACAAGGAGGCACAGAGAGTTTCAGTCGTTTCCACAAGGTCACACGGCCAGCGACCTAGGGCAGAGCTGGGCTCTGGGCCGTCTGGCTCTGATGCTGACCTCGTCTGGCATGATGTTACAGAGAAGACGGTATATGCCGATAAGCCTGGAGCTCCAGGGCACAGACCCAGGCAGAAGCCAGGGCCCTGGAAGCGGCTGCTGGAGCCAACAGATGTGGGCTCTCCCCCAGCTGGCCACGCGATCCAGCCACGCGATCGCTGTTGGTGAGCGGCGGTTAGTACTGCCCTTGACGAGCACAGGTGGCAACAGCAGGAAACATGACATGAAGGGTGAGCTCCGTCCCCAGTGAGACCCATACCCAGGCAGTCGGGGTCATCCCCTAGGAAGGAGCACAACCAGAGGTCACGTGGGGGCCCTTCCAGCTCAAGGATCCCCAACTTTGTGGGACGTACGCAGAGGCGCCCGCAAGTGCTGAGCTCAGAGGAGCATTACTGTGTTTCAGGAGAAGGAAGGCCTGGCGGCTGGAACACTACTGGTTGGGGGAGAGAGAGGGAAGCTTTTAAGCAGGCTGACCAAGAAAAAAGAGAGAAGATGCATTATCACTATGCAGAATGAAAGACGGGGTGTCATGCAATCAGACAGACGTTAACAGGATGAAACAAACAACTCTAGTCTCATAAATTCACCAACATGGATGAAATAGACCAACTCCTCGAGATCTGCAAACTACCACCTCATGCATGAGGAACTAAATCACCCAAGTCTTAAATTTATTACACACATTCAATGTTTAAAATGTTGAACAAAGAAGATTCCAGACCCAGAAGGTTTCATTGGCCTATTTTACTAAACCAGAAGGATGAAACAACTATTCTTGAAGAAAATTGAGGGAGGAAACACTTCTGGATTCGTTTTATGGGATCAGCATGACCTAATACAAAAACCAGATCACACTACAAGTTAAAAACGGAAAGCAAAAAACTATAGACCAAGATCTGTCATGGACATAGATATAAAGATCAGCAAAACATTAGCAAATCAATTCCAGGAGCATATAAAAAGAATAATACTGTATCATGACCAAGCGGGGTTTATCTGGAGAATTCAAGGCTTGTTGACTATTTTGAAACTGACCACTATAACTCACAGTGTTAGAGACTAAAGAAGAAAAGCTACAATAGCACATAAACAGATTTAGAAAAATCATTTGATGAAAATCAATATCCATTCATGGTAAAAAAAAAAAAAAATCCCCAAACCAAAAACTCTTAGCAAACTAAGATAGAATATAACTCCCTTAATGGGGAGAAAAGATATCTCCAAAACTTCTACAGCTAACTCACACTTAATGGTAGAAAAATGACTGCTTTCTGTGTTCAGAATAAGAAAAAGGTAAAGATATATATATATATATATATATATATATATATATATATATACACACACACACACACACACATATATAGATATATTCATCCCTTCTATTCAACATCATAATGGAAGTCCTAGACAGTGCAATAAGGGGAGAGAAAGAAATAAAAGGCACGTAGATTGGGAAGGAAGAAATAAAACTATCACTATTTGCAGATGACATGATTACTTAGAAAAAGCTTCTAGAAATAACAAGTATACTTAGCAAGGCCACAGGATACAAAGTCAGTATTAAAAACTCAGTTGTATTTCTATATACTAAAAATAAGCTATTTGAAACTAAGATTTAAAAAACAATACTATTCAGTTAAGTGTCCAGCTCTTGATCTCAGCTCAGGTCTTGATCTCAGGGTTGTGAATTCAAGCCCTGCATTGGGCTCCATGCTGGGCATGGAGCCTACTTTAAAAACAAAAACAAAAACAAACAGTACTATTTATAATTACTCTCCCCCCAAATAAATAATTAGGTAATAACATAAAATATGTGCATGACCAGTGTGTTAAAACTGCAAAAACACTCATGAAAGAAAACAAAGAATATCTAAATGAGTGGAGAGATATACTATATTCATGGATTGGAAGATCCCATACCGTTATGATGCCAATTTCCTCCAAACTGATACATTAATTCATCCCAGTCAAAATCTGGGCAGGATTTGTTTTGTAGTTATTAACAAGCTGATTTAAAATTCACATGGAGAAAGAAAAACAATTCAAATGGAAAAGCAAAGGAAGTAAAATAGCCCAAACAACATTGCAATAGAAGAACAAGGCTGGAGGCTGACACTACCTGATTTAAAGACTGAATACAAAGTCACAGTAATCAAAATATTGTAGTATTGGTGGAAAGACAGGCACATAGATCAGTGGAACAGAACAGAGTTCAGAAGTAGGTCCACAAATATATGGCCCCTTGATTTGGGTTTCTTGTAAATGCCTTATTGAGATTTAACTCCATATCATACAATTTACCCATTTAAAGCATAGTAAAATCCAGTGTTTTTTGGTATATTCTCAGAGTTGTGCGGCCATCACCACAATCAGTTTTCGAACATTTTCATCACCCCCAAAAGACACTCTGGACTCTTTAGCCATCATCCTGTCTCCCCCTTAACCCATGTCTTAGGCAGCTCCTAATCTACAAATTTCTAAAGATTTGCCTATTCTGGACATTTCCTAGAAATGGAATCCAGGTGGTCTTCCATGAATGGCTTCCTTCACTTAGCACAGTGTTTGCAAGATTCATCCATGTTGTGGTCTATATCAGTGACTTGTTCCTGTTTATTGGTGAATAATATTCTGTTGTGTGGCTATACCATATTTTACTTATCAGTTGATGAGTCGGTGGACATTTGAGTTGTTTATACTTTTTGGATATTATGAACAATGCCGCTGTGAGCATTCATGTACAAGTTTTTGTGGAGACCTATGTTGCTGTCTCTTGGGTATACACCACGGATTACAATTGCTGGGTTGTATGGTAACTCAGTTTAACATTTTAAAGAACTGCCAGACTGTTTCCTACAGAAGCTACACCATTTTCCATCCCTACCTACAGAGTATGAGAGTCCAACGTCCCCACATTTGGGCCAACGCTAGTCGTTAACTGCCTTTTTAATTCCAACCATCCTAGTGGGTGTAGAGTGGCATCTCATTGTGGTTTTAATTTGCATTTCCCCGATGACTAATGGTGCTGAGCCTCTTTTCATGTGCTTATTGGCCATTTGTACATCTAGTTTGGAGAAATTTCTATTCAGATCTTTTCCACATTTTTAATTGGGTTATTTGTCTTTTATAATTGAGTTGTAAGAGTTCTTTATATATTCTAAATACAAATCCCTTATCAGATATTTAACTGATTTTTGACAAAAGTACAAAGGAATTCAGTAGAGAAGAAATAATCTTTTCAGCAAATGATTAGAGTAACTGGACATCCATGTTAAAAAAACAAAAACAAAAACAAAACAAGCCTCCACCTTTACCTCACATCTTATACAAAAAAATTAACTCCAAATGGATCATGGGCCTAAATGTACAACGTAGAACTAGCAAATGGCTAGAAGAAAGCGTAGGATAAAATCTTTGTGGTCTCAGTTTGCCAGTGAATTCTTAGGAAGCCACACACCAATAAGAGAAAAAGCATTGATCGATTTCACTTTGTCACAATTGGAAACTTTTGCTCTTTGAAAGACACTTTTAAGAACGTGAAAAGAAAAACCACAGACTGGAAGAAAATATTTGCAAATCCCACATCGAACAGAGGACTTGTATGCAGGATGCAAAAGACTCCTCAAAGATTAACAATGACAAAACGAGCCACCTGATGTTTTAAATGGGCAAAAATTTGAGCGGACACCTTGCCAAGGAAGCTACATGAATGGTAAACACATGAAAAGATCCTCAGCATATGAAGTCATTAAAGAAATGCAAATCAAAACCATAATGAGGGGCGCCTTGGTGGCTCAGTTGATCAAGGATCAGACTCTTGACCTCAGCTCAGGTCTTGATTTTGGGGTCGTGAGTTCAAGCCCCGAGTTGCGCTCTGTGCTGGGCATGAAGCCCACTTAGAAACAAAACAAAACAAAACAATGAGATACCACTAAAACCCCATTCGAATGGCTAACACCGAGACTGATGTGTCCACCCAGTAGATGTTACTCGGCAATAAACCCCCCCAGCTACTGGCGTGCCCAGCCACATGAACGCGCCTGAAATCCACTGCGTTAAGAGAAAGGAGCCAGACTCAAAGCCACATACTCTTTGCTATGGACGGAGCTCTGTCCTCCCCAGACTTGTATGTTGAAGCCCTACCCCCCCGAGTGTGACTGTATTTGGAGACAGGGTCCTTAGGGGGTAACTACGGTTAAATGAAGTCATATGGGTGGGGCCCTGAGCCGATACGGTTAGTGTCCTTACAAGAAGGACACCAGAGAGCTCGCTCGCTCTCTCCATTATGTGAGGACACAGCCAGAAAGCCAGGAAGACGGGTCTCCCGAGAAGCAGAGGGGGCCATGTGTTAGTTTGAGCCACTGCAACAAAATACCGGAGGCTGGGTGTGGGGGGCTTATCAACGACGGACGTTTGTCTCTCCCGGTTCTGGAGGCTGGAAACTCCAAGACCAGGGTGCTGGCAGATTCAGGGTCTGGAGGACCCTCTTCCCGCTTTATGGGTGGTACCTCCTAGCTGTAACCTCACGGGCTGGGGCGACAAGGGAACTCTCTTGGGTCACTTTTATGAAGGTGCTAATCCTATTCACGTCCTCATGACTCATCACCTTCTCCCAGAGGCCCCACCTCCTGGTACCATCGCACTGGGAATTAGGTCTCAACCCATGGATTTTGAGGAGACGCGGACATTCAGTCCGCAGCGTGCCGGCACCTTGATCCCGGGCACCAGCCTCCAGACCTGTGAGAAAACACAGGTATACCGCGTATGCAGCCTGTGGTATTTTTGTTAATGCAGCTCCGGTTGGGTATCTGTTCTCTGCGATTTCATTTAACATGGCCTTCTGGAAAAGGTAAAGCTGTACAGACGGAGAACAGACCAGTGGTTTTCACGGGGCTAGAGACAGGAGGATTTAGCTACAAAGGGACAGAGGGGATTTGGTGGGGGCGGGGTGGTGGAGCTATTCTCTATATTCTGATCATGATGGTGGTTACACGGCACTGGACCTCTTCAAAGAGTGAATTCTGGGGCGCCTGGGTGGCTCAGTCGGTGAAGCGTCCGACTTCGGCTCAGGTCATGATCTCGCGGTCCGTGAGTTCGAGCCCCGCGTCGGGCTCTGTGCCGACAGCTCGGAGCCTGGAGCCTGCTTCGGATTCTGGGTCTCCCTCTCCCTCTGCCCCTCCCCTGCTCATGCTCTGTCTCTCAAATACAAATAAATGTTAAAAAAAATTTTTTTTAAGTGAATTCTGCTGTATATAAATTTACAAAGAAACGAAAGTATATTTTATGTCACAGGAACCCCTCCCCGCCCACCACCTCTGGCTGTTGTTTGGAGAAAGGACTTGGTGGGGAAGAGTGGGAGCAGGGAGGACGCCAGGCATCTGTGAGGCAGACCAAGATGGCAACGGTGTGGCCAGGTGCCAGGGAGGGGTCGGGCTGGTCAGACGGGGCTGTGTGTGGAGGCGGAATCGACAAGAGTTGTTGATGGGCTCTATGGGGCCGTGGAGAGAGGAGAACGATCGGCAATGCGGTCTGGGTATCAGTTGAGCATCTCCCTCCCTGACGGAGGAGAGCAGGAGGAGCCGAGCATCCACCAGGATCCAGGTGCCGGATGAGGAGTCCCTCCTGCTACTTTGGCAGAAAGCAGTTCAGAGCAGGGGAGTAGGTGTCCACACGGTTGTCTGTGAAGTTGAAGGAGCCCAAGTGATTTCCAGGGCCGCACCCCTGAACCGGGTCATCAAGAAATCTGCTGCTTAGCCACGGTCAGGAAGAAGGCCACTGAAGAGCTCTGTCCCACTGAGGCTCCAGGAATATGCCACCCCACAGAATGAAGCCCGAGGGCGCTGTGGCTCCCTGTCGGCTCATTTCCTTCCAGACCCAAGACTCGTGCGGGCACATCTTCCCACAGTTCTGGAGGTTAGAAGTCCAAGCTCAGGGTGTGGGTAGAGTTGGTTCCTTCTGAAGCTTCTCTCCATGGCTTGTAGACGACCATCGTATCGTCTCCCTGTCTCACGTGGGCGTCCCTCTGTGCGTGTCTGCGTCCTGATCTCCTCTTTTGTTTTTAAGTTTATTTTTGAGAGAGAGAGAGAGAGCGTGCGCACGCACAGGTTGGGTAGGGGCAGAGAGAGAGAGGGAAAGACAGAGAATCCCAAACACAGTACAGAGCCCGACGTAGGGCTCGAACTCACGAACCTCAAGACCATGACCTGGGCCGAAGTTGGACGCTTAACCGACGGAGCCACCCAGGCGCCCCCTGATCTCATCTTATAAGGACAGCAATCATATTGGATCGGACCAGCCCTAGTGACCTTGTTTTAACCCAGTTACCTTTGTAAAGGTCTTGTCTCTGCATACCGTCACATTCTGAGGTCCTGGGGGCTAGGACTGGAATACAGGAGTTTTTAGAGGGGACGTGACTCAGTCCATAACACTGGTGGAATATGAATCACATCTGGAACCCCAGTTGAAGGAAGTCTGGTAAATGTAGACTTTTTTTGAAGCTGTCTAGAGTTTTCTAAAGCTGTCCAAGGAGCAGTGTGCGAGAAGGGAGTTAGGACAGAGGCTGAGTCAGATCGTCTATTTTGGCCACAGGCAGATTGTGGGGGTGGAGACTGGAAATTGAGACTTGTTTAGATACTTTGCATTTGATGTCCAGGGCTAGTGTTAGGGGCTGAACTGTGTTTCTCCAGAAGAGATGTTCAAGTCCTAACCCCCACAACATGTGACTGTGATCTTGTTTCAAAACGAGGTCTTTGCAGGTATAATCAAGTAGAGATGAGGTCATTGGGGTGCACGGACCCTGATCTAATGTGACTGGTGTCCTCATGAGAAGGGACACAGACACACGCAGGAGAAGGCGTATGACAACAGAGACAGAGATTGGAGGGACGTATCTGTGAGCAGAGGGGCACCAAGGATCCACCACTGAGCAGAAGTTAGCAGGAGGCAGGGAAGGGTTCTACTCAGACAGGGCATGGCCCTGGTGACATCGTGGTTTGGGACTTCCGCCCTTCAGGACTTTGAGAGAGGAGCTTTCCTTCTCCGTAAGTCCCTGTTAGGATCAATGGCACTGATTTTCGATGGTGCCTCTGATAAAACAGGGAGGGTCACATCCCCAGTCAAAGCAATGCGAATTCTCTTGAATAAAGAATGCTTTCTCTGCCCCCAAAGTGCCATGGTGAGTGGTGGCCCCGTTTACGGTGGGGGGGGGGGACACACTCAGAGAGGTCAGGCAACCTGCCCACCATCACAAGGCAGGTGAGGGTAAGCCGGGCTTGAATTCAGGCCTGCCTGACCCCTGCCCCACCTCCAGACACCCCAGAGAGCCGTCCAGTGGGCGTTCGTAGACTTCCGAGTCCAGATCCTGTCTTCTGGACAGCTGCAGTCTTTCAACTCTTGGGACCCATCAACATTCATGCTATTTTTATCAAAGTTATAACTACCCATACTTTTTTTTTTTTTTTTTTTTAAATTTCTCAGTAAAATTACTTCCTAGGGCTGCCGTAACCAATAACACAGTCTGGGGGCTTAGAGTCCGGTAGGAGAACGCAGGTTCTCGCAGTTTGGGAGCCCAGCGTCCCAGCTCAAGGCCCGGCGAGGTCAGCGTCTGGCAAGGATCTTCCTGACTGACAGGCAGCAACCTCTCGCTGTGAACTCCACGTGGCGGAGAGAGCACCAGCTCCCTGGGGTCTCTCCCCCTTCCTGCCAGGGCACCAGCCCTATCGGATGAGGGCCCCAGCCTCCTTACCTCCTCATCTCACAGCTGTACGGTCACACGGGGGCTTGGAGCTGTGGCCCGTGAGTGTGGGGGACACAACGGTCAGTCCATAAAAGTGTGGTCGACTGAACAACGGTCTTCCAAATCGCTCTCTGTCTGCATCCCCGGGGCCCGTGGGTGTCGCCTCGTATGGGAAAAGGACAATGCCGATGAGATCGAGTCGAGCGCTGAGACGGGCAATCATCCTGGATGGTCCGGTTGGCCTCCCGTAATCAGCAGGGTCAGGAAGGCGGTATTCACACAGTAGGCAGCAGGGGGCACAGGTGGCAGAAGGGACAGAGAGGACAGGAGCAAGGAGTGGGCACCAACTGTCCCTCACAGATGGTGACTAGGGGCTCCAGAAGGAACACTTCTCTTTCCAGAACTTACTGGGCCACACCGCACTGCAAGGGCATTTTTAATCTAAACGGACAGGTGCCAGGAGGAGATTTTTTTTACTACAAAAGAAGAAGGGGAGAACGGATGTTGGGGACTAGTCCGCATTTCTGGTACACGTAACCTGTTGGAGCCTACGTCAGTTAGAAATCGCTCAGCTTCGAGGAACGGAAGTCCTGCCTCCAGAGGGCCTAAGGCAATAAGCCTCTTGTTTTCTCAGCGAACGAGAAGCGTTTGCTTGCTGATGGAGTGTGGCCGTTTTGAAGGTGACCACACTTTGAGGGCTGGTTTCCATCCTCAGACGTGCAGCCTCATGGGCAGAAAAGGGCTGCTGAGGCTCAACCATCATCTTTGCAGTTCAGGCCAGGAGGAAGGATGGAGAGTATGGCCAGCCTGTATGTCCCTCCTCGACAGGAAAGCGAGACGCTCCCCCAAGACTTCCACATGCCCTCCTTGCCTCAAGGCCTCTCTAGCTGCAGGGAAGTCTGGAAAACCAAGTATTTCGCTTTCTAGCCTTCGATGAGATAGTACATCAAAAAAAAGGTACTGATTGACACGGATTTGACCACTGATTTCATTTCCGGGAATTTCCGTGCCCACAGTTATCGTCAGGGTTGCGCGTGGTGAAGGGCATCCGCCCAGAGATGTTCGTTACGGTGCGACTTGTCCGTGTGGAAAATCAGAAACAGCCTGCATGTTCAACGTGTCGTTTGGGTCCCAGCCCGTGAGTCAGTCATTCCGCGTCTGGCCCCAGCATCTCTACTTCTTTGTCTGGAAAACGGAAGAAAATACGATGCACCTTTTGGGACTATGGGGAAGACGGGAGACAACGGAGATAAGAAACAGAGCTGTCTGGCATACAGCTGGTGCTTAGCAGTAAGGCACGTGAACCTACACTGGAGAACTAGCCCGTGTCCATGTGGGTTATCTTTTAGATCTCAGGAGAGGGGAACTCTCTCCTCCCGCTTGCTAAACTCAGGAGGGAGGGTTGCCCTGCGATGGGGTGGGGCAGGCTGTCCCCGGATCGGGTTGGTGTTAGGTGACTCCCCACTCCACCATCCTGCGGGGTGACCCTCGGCCCCTCCTCTGTACGATGGGCTGTTGTGAGGTTTCACGGGAAAAAGCGCCCCGGGACAGCGTCTGTGATCTGGTAACACCCCAAACAAAGCCGGTTCGTCACTCCTGACAACAGATGTGGGAGGACGCACATTCCCCTGACTCAGAGGCGTCCTGACATTTAGCGGCAACAACACTGTAACAATGCTCAGGGTTTCTGTTCCAGCTGGAAGTTTCCCTGGCCTGAGCCATGAGCCATGCGGGGCTCCTGGCCGAAAGGTGACCTAATTATTAATGAACGCTCCAGAGCTGAAAACGAAGACATAATCCAGCCCTGAATGGATTCCGAAGGAGCAGATGATGGGACGATAAAATTAATCTTGTAGAAAAACACAATTAGCTGTATCATTTATGGATCTCCTCTCCTCCCGTGTGGGGTGAAGCGGGGAGGGGCTCGCGCCTGAGCCGTTCACGGTCCAGCCTCCATCGCACATGGACGGATGGGTCTTTTGCTGGGAAAATATTGCCATTTCACATTCAAGGGACATTGTTAGAGGTTAAAAACAATCTCCGGGAGCCAGGATGACCCAGAGAACAAAATCATGGCTGTGGGCGTCCATCGTCACACCCCCACTTCTTGTCTATTTCAAGTCACTTTCATGCAAGCGGAGCACCCCCGGCTTGCAGGAGAGCACATAGCACAGAGGCTCTGCGCTGGGCCTGGATGGCGGAAAGAGCGAGTCCCCGACTGTGACCTCCCAGGGCTCCCAGGCCAGAGGACTTCCCCTTTCTCATGGGGACCATGCGTAAGGGCGCCTCCCGCATTCCCAGGGCTGGGTGGGGACGGATGAGATGAAAGTCTGCAGAGCCCCCGCTCAGGGCAGGAATCGGAAGGCGGGTGACTTCCGTGGAGGGGGTGTTATTTAAAGAATGCATGCTGTACACGCATTAGCTGCAGAACCCAGGAGGGCACACTGGGTTCCGAGGTGACCCTCACTTCCCAGAGGCGGGAACTGGGGCTCAGAGAAGGCAAGTGACTCCCTCCTCGCTGGAAAGTGACCAGATGCACGTTTGAACCCTGGCCGGTCTGGCTTTGAAGCCCAAGCTCTCTTATGAGACATTGCTCTACGGGACAGCTGTGAGCGGAATGATGTTCCCCCCACATCTCATGTGCTGGAACCCTAGTCCCCAGGCCCTCAGAATGTGACTGTATTTGGAGATGGGGTTTTTCAAGAGGTGATTAAGTTGCAATGGGGTCATCTGGGTGGGCCCTGATCCAGCATGACAGGTGCCCGTATCAGGAACAATCAGCGCACGGACGGAGGGACGACCACGTGAGGACACAGGGAGGAGACGGCCATCTACACGCCAAGGAGAGAAGCCTCAGAAAGATCCAGTGTTGCCCACGCTGGATCTTGGACTTGCAGCCTCCGGGCTGTGAGGAAACACATCTGTGTTGTCTAAGCCGCCTGGTCTGGGGTGCTTTGTTAAGTGGCTGAGCAAAAGAACACGGGGAGCCCTAGGGATGCGGGCTGAGTCAGCCTGCGGAGCCTGGGTTTGTCTGAGGAGCCCCACCTCGGGCTGACCCGGAACCTCAGTTAGGAGGGGCGGCCAAAGGGAGGGCTGCTTCCCGCCCCCGGTCCTCGTCGCTTTCTCCGTCCTTAGGTACAGACTGACTTCCTTTGCTTTTATTCTCTCAATCCTGCGCCATCCGGACACGGGGAAACCACCCCGCCCGACCAGGAGACTCCGATAGGCACCTCGGCCCCCTGACGTGGGCGTGCAAGACATGCACACGCATGCACAAACACAGTACACGTGTGCACACACACGTCCACGCACACACGCTCATGCACGCACCGTCCACACGTGTGCACATGCAAAACATACACGCACGCACACACACACAGCGTCACGCGAGCTGGCCACCACGGTGGCAGGGCAGGTGGCTCCTTGGGGGTGAGGGGCTGTTCCCCTTGCACAGTTCTGTCTCAAACGGTGCCAACAGCGACACCTCCCGCACATGCTCGCTGCAGGCACAGGGCTCGAAGAAGTTACATGTGCAAAGTCTTCATACGGTGCGGGTCGTGTAAACGCTATAAAACGTTAGCAGTTAGTACTATTGTGCCTCGGAACCATGCGGTCCCCGCCCTCCCTTGCATTCTGCCGCGTCCCCAACTGCTCATGTTCCAGCTATTTTATGACCTGACCGTTTTTCCCCCAGACAGACCTAATTCAAATAACATCGCGTTTACCATTCGCTGGTTTTTAGTATACTCGTGGAGCAGGGCAACCAGCACCCGCATCTAATTCTAGAATGTTTTCATCACTGCCTGTCTGCTGGTGGTCACCCCCATGCTCCCCCCACCCCCGGCCCCTGGCCACCACTAATCTTTTCGGTCTGCGAGAACCTGCCTCTTCAGGACATTTCGTACAAACGGAAGCACCCACCGTGTGGCCTTTTGTGACCGATTCCTTCCGCCCAGCAGAATTCGGTCACGGTCCATCCACATGGCCCGCGTCAGAGCTTCATTCCTTCCCGTGGCCGAGCAATAGTCCGTGGTGTGGCCAGACCACGTGTTGCACATCCTGCGTCAGTTGGTGGGCATGGAGGTGGTTTCACCCTTCGGCTTTTATGAGCCGCGCTGTTATAAACATCGTGTCCTCGCTTCTGTGTGGACGTGTGCGGGGCACGTGTCTAGGGGTAGAATTGCCGGATCGAACGATAAATCTGCGGTCAACTTTCCGAGGCGACACCGCTCTGCTGTCCACAGTGGCTGTGCCATTTCCGGTTCCCGTCACCCACGCGTGGGCCTTCCCCTTTCCCCACATCCCTGTCAACACTTGTTATTGTCCTATGGTCATTGTTGTCACAGGGCCCTCGGACATCCCCTGTGTCTCCCCTCCCCCCCCACCACCTCGCCCCGCTCCAGCCTCCCCTTCCGCGTGGCCCGTGGTACCACCGAGGGCTTCGGATTTCAGGGCTGAACTCCTCGGGGTTGCGGGTTTCCCGGGGGCCTCCGATGAGCTTCCTGGGTTTGCCCCAAGTCGCAGCAGAGACTTCTGAGCTGCTGACTCACCTGGCAGGCGTGCGGGTTCCGTCGCATGGCCCAAGAACGTGCTCCTTCCTGTCTGTCCCTCAGTCTCCCACCTGTAAAACGAGGTATCGGATCAGATGAGGGTCTCAAATTCAAGTGCCTGCAGGTGCCAAGCAGGTTAGGTAGCCCAGGGGAGTGAGGCACAAACCCTCTAAGGCAAGGGTAAGGCAGAGGGGGGGCGGGGGGGGGGGGGAAGGCAGCCATTCTCTTTACACAGCTGATTTTTGCCACATGGGAATAGCCTTGGCGTTAGATCACTCAGTTTTTCAAAAGAAAGTAGGAAACCCAGATGTTTTATGAAAGCTCCCTGTTTTCCAATATGCCCAATAAAAGCGATTTTTATTTTATTTTTTTATTTAAAAAATTTTTAATGTTTATTTAGTTTTGAGAGACAGAGACAGAGACAGAGCATGAGCGGGGGAGGGGCAGAGAGAGAGGGGGACACAGAATCCGAAGCAGGCACCAGGCTCCGAGCCGTCAGCACAGAGCCCGACGCGGGGCTCGGACCCACGAACCGCGAGATCGTGACCTGAGCCGAGGTCGGACGCCCAGCCGACGGAGCCACCCAGGCGCCCTGAAGGGTCAGGATTCTCAAACCCAAGGTGCGGGTCCTCCACTGGCGGGGAAGAAGCACCACCTCCTGGATGGGGTGTGGACGACCACCCGGCAGAGGCTGGCATTAGCGAGCAGGTGCCGTGTACCTTCATGCCACGTGAGCCTCAATCGTGGAAATTCATGCCTGTGAAGTGCTTTGAAACTCTAAGGGGCTGTTTTAAAACTGCATCTGATGTCCTAATATTCAGCAGATTGTGATATAAAACTTAAGAGCGTTAAGTAAGCTCTTCGGGCTGTAGGGTTTTTGTATTCCTTTCGCACGCCTGTCGTGACGGAGCACCACGTTGGCAAGGAAAAAATTTCCCCCTACCCTTCAAGGTCTTCCAGCTGCACCAAGAATGAAATTGACACGAGGCCGATTAACAGGAGGGAAAAACAAAGTTTAACGGCATGCGCACGGAGGACCCATAATGAAACCGAGACCAGAAAAAAATGACCACGAAAGCAGTTGTTACACTGTTTAGGCTGAGACGATACCTGCGTGAGGAATTTGCGGGGTGAAGCGAACAACCTTGGGGGCTTCCGTTAGTAAGGAATTCGAAACAGCATTTGGGCCAGGGTCGTAAGGTACTGAAAAGTGATCAGGTTTATTTATACAGCCCTCTCGGCTCTCAATTTCCCATCTCTGGAGGTAAGGATGTCTCCGTCTCTCCCGGTGCAGGGAGGGGAGCTTTCACAGGGGAGATTTATTCCTATTTTCAGGGGACAGAGGAGGGTCTGAGTGTCCTTGCTGCACAGTCTGTCTCCTAAGCAACTTTTATTGAAAATAATCAAGGCCAAAGTGGCATATTTCGGGGGCATCCTGCCCTTGGCCCCTACACTGCAAACTGGGGGGCGCTTAACACAACAGAAATCTATTCTTTCCCAGCTCTGGAGCGTAGAGGTCCAAAGTCAAGGTGTCAGTAGGGCTGTGCTCTCCAGAAAGCTCTATGGCGGGATCTCTGGCACGATCCTCTCCCAGCTTCCGGGGGCTGGTGACACTCCTCATTGTCTCTTGGCTTGTACAGCACATGGCTGGGGTCCCTGCCTGACATCACCTGGCCTTCTCCTCTCTGTGTGTCCCTGTGTCCTCTCGTCTTATAAGGACGCCTGTCACTGGATTTAGGGCCAACCCTAAATCCAGGACAATTTCATCCCAATTACATCTGAAAAGACCCCCCCCCCCTTTATTTTTACAAGGTTCTTTGGGAATATGGGGCAGGAACATTTAAAAAACAAAATTTTTTTTTTTAATGTTTGTTTTTGAGAGAGATAGTGTGAGTAGGGGAGGGGTAGAGAGAGAGGGAGACACAGGCTCTGAAGCAGGCTCCAGGCTCCGAGCTGTCAGCCCAGAGCCAGACACGGGGCTCGAACCCACGAGCTGTGAGATCGTGACCTGAGCCGAAGTCCGACGCTTAACCGACTGAGCCACCCAGGCGCCCCAAGACCCTATTTTCAAGTAAGATTACATTCTGAGGTTCCAGGTGGACATGAAGTTTTAGGGGACACTATTCAACCCACTTCAGCCTCCTTACTCCTTTTTAGTTTTTTGATGTCATTTTAATAAGCGTGGCGATTTGGATTCCCTGCTCACAGCACATATGGGTGATGGAGTGAGTGGTGCGGACGGTCACGGGCAGTCCCTTGACAGAGATGAAGGTCACAGGCATCCCGAAAGCCGAATCAGCACTGCCTGAGCCCAGGCGCCTGGGCACACGCAGCGTGTGAGGGCTCGCAGCTCTGCGCAGAAAGCTGACCTGATTCTTAAAGAAGAGAGAAGCTTCTTTTCCACGTCCTCTGCTTCGGAAGACAGGGCAACGTGCCTCGCGTTTTAGAATAGCTGTGGTCCGAAATGAGGCAAATTGGACCCAGAGACGTGACATTTCAGTCTTCTGGGAAACCCACTCCTGAGGAACCCACTCCCGTTCCCCATCTGGACGGGAGAAACAGCGGAGCCTGCCCGACAGAGAAAAGGTTATAAATTATAAATGTTCAAAAAAAAAAAAAAAAAAAAAAAAAAAAACGTGCCACAGCCCGAAGTCCTGGGTCAGCTCAGAGCCTGTGGCCCAGCTGTGTGCGCTAATGTCCCTCGCTGCCACCACCCAAGCCCAGCCCAGCTGCAGAACGGAGACACGGCGGACGGAAAAGCCCCATTAGGTCATCGTCAAGCTGCCTGCGATGCCGCTCGGCCTTGCCCCGTGCTGTCTCCAGCACACTCCAGGGATCCTGTGAATTTTAGACACTCTCTCGGGGACCCTGGCTCCGCAGAGCGTGGAATGAATTGCACTCATCCATCTGTGGGCTTGTAAAAAATTCAAGAATTAATTCAAGCGTCTGGTGGGGTTATTGTTATTAGAATTTGGCCCTTCTGTGGTTCTTTACTTTGGCAAAGTGCTTTTATGATCATTTACCAGCTAAATAATTCAATACGAGTTATTGCCCCACGCCGGGAACCTGGCGCGGGGCTCGTGCTGGTGGTATTGGAAGCCCTCGGGACAAAGCAGGGGAAGAGCCGGAGGAGCTTTCGTGGCCCGGGGAGTGGACGCCGCAGGCCGTGCGCGGTGCCTTGACCTCCCCGTGCCCTCCGTTACTCGGACTCTGATTCATCTCGGTCACACTTTTCAGGATGACTGGCCAATGAGACGGGGACTTCTAAACTGGGGGAGGTTAAGTTATCATTCTAGCCCAAGCCCCTCATTTTCTAGGAGGGGAAACTGAGGCCCGGGAAGGCCCTCGCCCTGCCCAAGTCCACACCGCTAGAGCGACTCGTTGCCGGTGATTAAGGGAGTGACAGTGGCTCACGAACGCAGGCCCTGGGGGTACCATTCAGGGGTATCTTCCTCCCCCTGTTCTGGGGCCTACGTGGAACCTGGATCTGAGGCGTAGTCAGGTCCTCCGGTCTGACTCCCAGCATGGGGAGTCCCAGTCTGGTCCCAGCGTGGGGCTGGGCTTGGGGCAGGCGGAGGGGTGGCATTTTTGTCGAGAGTCCACGCCTAAGCCCTTGAAGTGTCTGCTTTTCTCCCTTCTTCTGCCGATGCGTCTTCCAAACATCTTCTTTTTAAGTATTTTTTAAAATTTTTAATTCATTAAGAGAGAGCACACACGCACAAGCAGGGGAGGGGCAGAGAGAGAGAGAGAGACAGAGAGAGAGAGAGAATCCCAAGCAGGCTCTGGGCTGCAGCGCCGAGCCCGACGTGGGGCTCGATCTCACGAACTGTGAGACCGTGACCTGAGCCGAAATCAAGAGTCGGAGGCTTAACCCACTGAGCCGCGCAGGTGCCCCCGCCTCCCCGAGCATCGTCTTGACGACCATGTGTCACCTCCGCCTCCGCGGTCTCGTCCGAAAGACGAAGAACAGAACCTCACAGGTGCTTTGAGGACGTCGAGCGCCGGCACCTGGGGCGCACCTGACTGCTCACTGCACGCGAGCTCTTATTCACGCGGTCATTTCCACCGGTCACGATGGCTCCTCAAGACGGTGGCAAAAGGGATCCCCTGAGGCGGTTTTATGTCAAGGGAATTGTTGGCCAAGGGGTGTCACCCTGTGGGTCATTAAGACTATATAGACCGAACGACACACAAAAATTCCCCAAATTCAAAACAATAACATAGTGAGTCACCAGCTGACTGTGAGCCCCACACTATTTGCTCAGGTTCTCCAAGGACAAAGAAGCAACAATTTCGTTCATTTTTTAACCATTTACTGAGTACTCAGCGTGTGTTAAGTGCTGGGGTCAGAATACGATGGTGAAACACCAAGGGCCACCAGGGAAGTGGACTTATGATTTTGTCTATACCTTATGTATTTAAAACATTTTTTTTATTACATTTATTTTTGAGAGGCAGAGAGAGACAGAGCGTGAGTGGGGGAGGGGCAGCGAGAGAGGGAGCCACAGAACCCGACGCGGGGCTCGGACTCATGATCTGTGAGATCATGACCTGAGCCGAAGGCGGACGCTTAACCGACTGAGCCACCCAGGCGCCCTTATACCTTACGTATTTTTATATAAGGGTTGGAGTTTTCCAGAAACGCGCGTCTGCAATCAGGTTGAATCCGGGAGGGGGCATGTCTCGGTGACGTCACGGGCAGACCTGCCTTTGGCCTGAATGAGACCATGAATTTTCTTACTATACCCTTGAACTTGGCTTTACGCACCTGACATTTAAATGTCTGAATCTGCTGCGAATGTGAAATGAGTGGATGCCTATGCCATTTAACGTACGCTCTCGGAGTATCTGCTATTCCCCAGACTCTGTTCTAGTCTCAGGGGAGGCAGAGATGAACCATTAAGCTGTTCTGCCAGGATTGGCTCACACTCCAGGAAAAGGTATAAATACCCAAACCCAGCAGGAAAGAAGCATAAAGAAGCTCCAGGGAAGCCTCAAGGAGGAGGTGACACTGGATCCGGGCTTTGAAGGATGAGTAGGAGTTTGCCAAATGGACAGGGGATGGGGACACATTCCACGCCGAGGAAACCGCATTTGCCCAGGCTTGGAGGCAGGTGCTTTGGGAATGGGGAGGTTGGTGTGGCTGGAGTGTAAGGTTCAAGGAGAGACAGGGAGGAATGCCCAGGTGGACTGACTCTCCCCATCTGCAGAAACATCCAGAAGCCCCATTTCTCTCCCTCGTCCCTGTCAGCGTCCTGACCCACGGAGGATTAAGGAGCTGGGACAGAAAAACTTGAAACCCATCAGAAAGGAGGATGGGCACAGAATAGGCAAGTCCATAAAAAGTCATAAGGTCTTAAATTTCTCACCATCAAAATAACCGCACACACACAGAAAACGACGTACGATGATAGACGTGTTAACTAACCTCATTGTAGAAATAACTTCACCATCTACGTGCATATGGCCTCATCAGGTTGGACGCCTTAAACGTACACACTTCTATCCGTGTCAAGCTGGGAAAACTTTTTAAAAATACAGTGTCTTGTAATTGTCAGTAGGTTAAAGAAGGTAGATTAGCAGTTGCCGGGGAGGCTGGGGTGGGGGAGGGGAGAATGGGTAGCGACTGCTAATGGGGACAGGATTTCTTTTTGGGGTGATCCAGGTGTTCTGGAATTAGTGCTGATGGTTGCCCAACCTGGCACGTACGAAAAACCCAAACGACGTGCGCCCTTCAAAACGGTGAAATTTGCGGTACGGGAATTACTTCGCCATCAGAGAAAAAGACATGTGGCCAAAGCATCTCAGGAATTCACTGCTCTGCTCTGCCGGGCACTCCGTGGCCTGGGACCCGGCATGTCCCTCCCTGAGCTACAGAGAGGCTCACCAGGACTTGGGGGGGGGGTGTCTCCTCAGTCACTTGGAGCACTGATCCTGTGCCCACAGCAAGCATCCAGCCAGCACCTCATCTCTCCACATAAGCCACCAAGAATAGAGACCACAGGGATACTGAGTGGCCAGCAGCACTCAAAGCCGTAACAATAGCCGAAGCAGGTGCTGCTTTTTATAGCTCGTGTGATTCTTTTTAAAAAAATTTTTTTTTAATGTTTATTTATTTTTGAGAGAGACAGAATGCGAGCGGGTTAGGGGCAGAGAAAGAAGGAGACACAGAATCGGAAGCAGGCTCCAGGCGGTCAGCACAGAGCCCGACGCGGGGCTCGAACTCACGAGCCGCGAGATCATGACCTGAGCCGAAGTCGGGCGCTCCACCGACCGAGCCACCCAGGCGCCTCGCTCATGTGATTCTTATAGCGTCACTGTGATGGAGGTATTATTGCTATCATCTTCGCCTTCTGGATGGGGAAACTGAGGCATAGAGGTTACGCAATTTGTTTAAAGTCACACAACAAGGAAGCAGGAAAGACTGGAAATCCGCCCCCCCCCCCCACGATCCAGTCTAGGGGCGTCACTGCGAGGCTTGAACTTGGAAGTGGTGGCAGCAGCAGGGGGCAGTCCTGCCCCCCCCCCCCCCCCCGGAGGGCAGATGGGGCAGGGGTTGCTGCCATTGTCCAAGAGGTGGCGGGTCTGTCTCCTGGGGCAGCCCTAAAGTATCCTACAAAGAGTCATTTAGAAAAACCAAATACTGGCCAAAGACCTTGCAAGGGGGTCTAGGGTGGAGAGCAAGTCCTGTTGGTTTTACCGCGTATATGCTTCAAAACATCTTAACACCTGTCCACAAGCACCCTCGGCGGGCAGCTGTCCCCTGTTCTGTGACTCCGGCCTCTTCAAGCTAATCTCTTGCGGAGACCCCGCCCCTCCCAGAGGCCTAGGCGAACCCAACGGTGGCCCCCCCAGGATCCCCAGGACCTGTGAACGTGTCCTCTGGTAACCCAGTGAAGGATTTCGAGAGGATCACCTTATCTGGGGTCACCGAGTGGGCCGGAAATCCAATGACCGGGGCCGTCACGGGGGACACACGGAGGAGAGGAGGAGGCAGAGTGACCGCGGGGACAGACAGCGGACTGACGTGGACAAGCCTTGGAACGCCTGGGGCCCGGACGCTGGAAGCAGGAACGTTTGCCCCTGCAGCCTCAGCAGGGAGCATGGCCCCGTTGACCCCTGGCCTCAGGACTTCTAGCCTCCGGCTCGGCCAGGCTACACATTTCTGTAGCTTTAAGGCCTGGTTTGTGGTAAGCTGTTGGGGCAGCTACAGGAAACACATTTTCTGGCACATTCTTTTCCTCCCCGTGCAAGAGCGCTGTCTGGCTCCCGGCGGATCACATACTTGATCCAGAGTCTCCCATGCCCTCCACCTAAGGACCTGCCGTTTCATTTCCCTCTTCCATCGGCTTCTGGTGGGTGGGCTGTGGGTTTGCGTGCCCGCATTCCCGGCATCCTTCAGGGCCAGGCCCAATTCGGACCCTCCCCCCACCCCCCCACTGAAACCGCCCAAGTCCCAGTGACCGGCCCCCCGTGAACACCCGGGACGGCACACAAAAGGGAGCAAGCGGCATCGGCTGTCCTCTGCTGTCTCTGTAGAACCGTGGGTCCTTCCTGTCCCCGTCCTCCTCAGCTGGCAGAGCCTTTGAGGGAAGGAGGGGTACACACGGGGTCCCGGGGGGCCTTCCCCGCAGCTGCCTGTGTGGGGTCCCAACCAGAGTGTGTGTGTGTGGCCTGTGCTGGCGTCTGTAAAGTGCTGGCACCTGAGATGGGATCAAAGCCACCCCCCCCCCCCCCCCATGAGGCACACGTGGTCTCTCCTGACCGCTGAGTTGAGCCACACCAGGGACTGACCCAGCCCGGCACCTGAGCGGATTCTAACTCCCTTCCTCACCTGCTGCAGGGAGTGTCCAAGCGTCAGGGGGGAGGCTCCTGGGGTTCCACATAAGAAACCCGAACCCCACACAGACATGCGGTATCACTGCATCAGCCCTGTGGCTTCAGGGCCTTTGCCAGAAGGAGGCTGGTGGCCAGGCGCCAGCCCTGTGGCAGGGGCGGGGGCCTGGGACACCACCAGTCTTCCGCAGGCTGGCTGGGGGTAGTGTCTGCCCTGTGGTCAAAGACCCACTTGGACCCTGTTGGGGACCTGGGCCAGCGCAGGAATCTAACTACCTCCTGGGGTAAGAGGGGGTGGGGCCCTCCTGGGGATTTGGAAGTGGGGTTCCTAGCCTGGGCTGTTCCCGCTGTCTCCGTGCATTCCCTGCGGTTCTGGGGGGGGGGGGGGAGGCAGGTTCCAGTGGTTCTCCGTTGGCTGATGCAAAAGGCCCGGCCTCAGCCTTCGGCCGCGCGACTGGGGTGTGACAGAAGGACTTTGGGGACACCGACGCTCGGCCCCAAGCAGACAGGTGCCTGGAAGGTACCGATTCCCCAGCCGCCGCCCGCCTCCAGCTGCTGGTCTTGCCGCCGCACCTCGCGCGGTGGCTCGTCTGGGGAGGCCCGCAGCCAGGGCTGGCTCCAGGTCTGCAAAGTGACGCCCTAGTCCGGGCAGCTGCGACAGCGGCCGAACCCCCCCCCCCCTCCCCCGCCCCCTTCATTCCCGAGCGCCCTCCTCTGCGACCCGGACGCTCCCGGCTGCGGCTGCAGGGAAGGGACCCCCCACTTTCTCTTCCGAGGGGACCCGAACAACCGTTCCCTGTCTCTCCGACGCGGCGCGCGAAGCGCTCTCCCTGCCCCGCGCACCTAGCCCTCCGGCTCCGCCGGGGCGTCCTCCCAGCCCGGGCGCCGTCCCCAGCTCCGGAGGGCGCTCCCCGCACGGCCCGGCCCCGCTCCGTTCCCACCCGCGCCTCCTGGCCGCGGGGACGCCCCCTGCCCCCTCCCCCCTCCCGGGTGCCCGCCGCCGCGCACGGCCCCCGCCCCTCCCCCCACTTTGGGGGCTGCCCCCCCCCTCCGCGCCTCCCAGCGCCGCGCACGCCCCCGCCCGCGTTCCCGGGGCGCCCCCCGCCGCCGAGCGGCCGCGGGTCCCCGGGGAGCGCTCCTTTGTGCGGCCCCGCGCGCTGCGTCAGGGCGGAGTTGCCGCCGCCGCCGCCCCTGCACTCGCCGGCGCACGGGCGGCCCCGGGGGCGGCGGGAAGGGAGGCGGCGAGCGGGAGGAGGGAGCGGCCGCGAGCCCAATCGCTCGGCTCCCCCGCCCGGCCCCGCGCGGCGCCGCCTCCGCCATTGCTGCGCGCGGGAGCGGCCGACGCGGAGGCTCGCGGCGCGCTCGGAGCCAGACCTGCGAGCCGGCGTGGGTGAGTGCGGCCCGCGGGCCCGACCCTTCCGCCCCTTCCGCCCGGGGCGGGGTCCGCGGCCGCCGGGCTCCCCGGCGGGTGGACGGGGACGGCGCGCGGGGGACGGGAGGGGTGGGAAGGCTCCGCGCGGGGCTCCGGGACGGGGCGCGCCCCCTCCCCGGCCGCGGTGCGCCCCTGCGCTCGGGTCCCGCGGGGGAGGGGCCGGGACCCCCCCCCCCCCCTCCCCCAGCCCCGCCGGGTCGGCGTCCTCCCGACTCCTCCCCGGGGGCGGCCGAGCTCGCGGTGACTCCCGGCCGGCCCTCCCTCGCAGGCGCTAGCCTCGGGTCTCCCGGAACGATGGTGAAGTTGGGGAACAATTTCGCGGAGAAGGGCACCAAGCAGCCGCTGCTGGAGGATGGCTTCGACACCATCCCCCTGATGACGCCCCTCGATGTCAATCAGCTGCAGTTCCCGCCCCCGGACAAGGTGAGAGCCCCCCGGCGCCCCCGCGCCGCCGGGTGCGCACCCCCAAGTCTCGGGCGGCGGCCGCAACAAAAGAGACGCGCGGCGGTGCGCTGGCGACGCGAAGTGGGGGCGAGCCCGGGCGGAGGGAGGAAGCCCCCCGGGAGGACGACGTGCCCGCGCGGGATTCCGGATCTGGAGACGTGCTCCCCCCCGCCCCCAGCCTTGGGTGACAGCTCCGTCCTGACCGGGGAGCGCGGTGGGGGAAAGGTCCCTTCTTGATTTTCGTGGGCGTCTTGTCCGAGAGAGGTCCCTGGCGCCACAGCCCCGCCCCAGCCCTGCCTCAGGGTAGCAGGGGGCCGTGGGTCTGGGGTGAGTCTAGGGGCGCGGCTGCCCCGCGTGCCTCCCCAGGTGGCGCGGTGTCAGCCTGATTTGCCCCCTCGCGGTGGGGAGGCCCCTCTCTTTGGCCGGATGGACCCTCCTCAGGGGCTGAATTCCCGTCCGCATCCTCTCCGCCCGCCCCTCCCAGACTGGCTGTGGATGCTGCAAGGTGTCCCTTCTTACAGGGAGCCTCCCGCCTCTCTTTGTTCCTTTTGTGAAATCTTCAAGTCAGGGCTCTCTCTGCTCGCCCGGGTATTAGTGTGTGTTACTGTAGCCGGGGACAATCAATCATTCATCATCCTTTCCCCAAAGTGGGTTTTCTTTGCTGGATTTGAAGAGTCCCTTCTTTTCTTCAATACAGTATCCAATCAAATAGTTTCTGTACGTCGAGGAGAATATTTTCAAGAGCTAACACTTAAAAAGGTAAACATACGATGTTTAAAAGTCTCCACAATTGTATTGTAAAGCTCAAACCTGAAACGGTAATAAACGGCATCCGTTCTGACCACCTTGCCGCTGCTTAAAAACCACCCTGGCCGCGACTGAGCTCATTCTATTCCCCAAAGTGCGTTTCCTCTTATTGTCTCATTTAGCCCTGGTGAGGACGGTCTGACTCAGGTCTTTGTCTTTTATTCCCGCACGTTGGGGATTGCTGACCACCAGGCGGGGACCGGGAGGGGGGAATATCTGCAGCGGTGGGTCCTTCCTTTCTGGAAGATTCCTTTACTCCCATGTGGACTCTTTGACCTACTCAGCTCTCCGGAGTGGTTTCTGTCCCCCCCGACTTTATTGTCTGTGTTTTGGGTGGGGGGCAGGGGCAGGATCGTGGCTGGCAGCAGGTGTCTTGAGTTCAAGAGGATCAGCTCGTCGCACCTGTGCACCCAGGCCACGTGGGGCCGCTCTGGGGCACCGATGGTCCCGAGAAGCTTGGGGGAGGGGTGGGGCCGGGCTGCCTCAGCTGGGCGGGGGACTTGGACTTGCGGGCCAGCTCAGCCCGGCCCCACCGCCCCCACCTTCCCCTCCCAGCTCAGCCCAAGAGTGGTGGCAGCCTGTGCCAGGAACGCTGCGTCCTGAGGCAGCACCTCTGTCAGGTGACTCCCGCTGCTCAGCCTGAGCCTCCTCTTGGGCCCTCAGTCTGTTCCGTTCCAGAACCGTCTGGCACTCAGTTGACTTACACCAGGGAGGGGGATTTCAGGCAGGTGTGCAATCCATTGGCCGACCTGCTGTGCCGTCCAGAAGTGGCCCGGGTAGGTCTGAAAGAGAACGAGCCTCCCATCCCTGGGGGTGTTCAGACAAAGAGAGGGAGCTGGCAACGATGCTCCAGGGACAGGATTTCTAGCAGGAACCAATGATTAGGCTGGAAGATTTCAGAGGTCACGGATGAGTAGACTGACTCTCAAAGAGTTCACGAGATGCGCCCAAGGTCACGTGGCTGAAGGCCACACTCCTCCCGGATACAGAAGCTTCTGGCAGGGCCTCGTGCCCCGCCCTGCTCGGGACCAGACATCTGTCACTCTAGACCCCGCTTACCCTGAACAACAGCGCTGTGATGCTCACAGCCAGGGTTCAGGGGGGCGATGTCACCTGTCCCCTGTGGCATGGCTTATGGGGTCAGGGAACGCTGTCAGGGTTCCAAGTGGAATCTGTCCTGAGCATGTGTACTGAGTGCTGAGGTGCCCCAGTGACAGCAGTCACGTGGCAGCAACGTCGGGGCATCTCACCGGACGTCTGATGAACGCTCGTCAGGGGCCAGGCACTTGTCTGCGTGCTGGACGGGCTTACGTTTCTTTAACGAGCTGACGTTAGGAGGGAACTACCGTTGCCGCCCCTGTGGTACAGATGTGGAGATAGAGGGTCTTGTCCAAGGTCGCTTAGTGTGTCAGTGGAAGATGCAGAGGGATCCGGGCTGATAGAATACCGACCGGGCTCCCTCCTCCTCCTCACTGCAGCCCGGTCGGAGAGGCCTTGTTCCCGCTTGCGGGCCAGGACCCTGAGGTTCTGAGCGGTCAGGCACGTGCTCAAGGTCACACAGCCAGTCAGGTGCGGTTGGGACTTGAGGACAGTAGGGTGATGCGCAGACACTGCCTCGGAGCCGGCTGCCCCTCCCCACGTGGGCGCCCAGGCTGTCACTCCAGGCACGCCCTCCCTCTCAATGTCTGGAGAGCTGCGCGCACAGAAAGGAACAAAGAAGGAAGCAGGAGTGTGGCCCTTGGGTCACTTTTCGGTGGTGGCTGGCACGGGCCGCTTTCTCTCCCGATTCCTTCCTGGAGGCTGGCTCCAGGGTCCTGGCTCCCTCGGACAGCGTCGCCAGCTCCTGACTCGCTGGGTCTTCCTAGGTCTGCCCGAGTGTCTCCCCCAAGCTGCGTGCCGCCCTCTCTGGGGGAGGAAGAGCGTGGGGGTCGCTGGCTCTCCGCAGTCCAGTGGCCACTTGTTGGCTTCCGGAAGTGGGGGACCAGGGACTGGAGACGTGTGAGCTCTTGACGCCTCCCTGCCCGGTGGGGACAGGAGAGGAAACCGTCCCGGCCGCAGGTGTGAGGAAGAGGGGGCCGGGAGCCTGAGGGAGGAGGCTGGAGGGCGGGCCGGGGCTCATCTGAAGCTGGGGGGCCACAGGGGAAGGGGGTGTACGGGTCAGGGTAGGGCCGGTTTCCTGGGTGCAAACGCCTCTCCCACTTCACAGGGGGCAGAGGGGAAGAAGAGGAGGGAGACCCTCTGGGGGCCGTTGCAGGGGCAGAAGAGGGAGAGGATGGTGGGGTGGAGACAGCCACAAGGTCGATTTCCTTGCGAGCTGGCTCCTGCTCCTTCCTGCTCCTGGAGGGAAACGTTTAATCCCCTCTTGCCTCACTTTACCCACGGTGTAGAGACCAAGGGAAACCAAGCGCTCTCTCCCGACCACTGGGCTTGCGATATGAGTGGAGTGAGCACCGTGTCAGGAGTCCACCCTGCCACCTATTGGCTTAACTCCTCTGCCCCCGAGTTATCATACTTCCCTCCTGGGGCTGCTCTCAGGGTTATTAACGGGTAATTTCTTAGAAGGCCCCGGCACCGAGATTTCCAATAAATGGGGGCTGTCCTCATTCTTTTTGCCAAACACTTGGTGGCCAAACAGCGACTCGACTGCCCTCTTTGTGTCTGGATGCATCTGGCCGCACCCCTGACGCTCTGCTTCTCTGTTTCCCCGACAAGGTGGTGGTGAAAACCAAGACCCAGTACGAGCCCGATCGCAAGAAGGGCAAAGTGCGCCCTCCCAAGATAGCCGAGTTCACCGTCAGCATCACCGAGGGGGTCACCGAGAGGTTTAAGGTGAGTGGCCCCCGATGGGGACTACGCTGCCTTTGTGTCCAGGAGGGAACCGCCGAACTGACTCACGAAGTGACGGGGGTCGGGACAAGACACGGTTCATCTGGCTGACCCCCGCTGTGCAAAACCAGCCCTGTGGCTTTTAAGTTTTCTTCATTTCCTTGCTTTTCCAGAATGACCATACGTAACTTAGTGTTGTTGGGCTTTTTGGGTTTTTTTAGTGTTTACGTTTTTCAATTTTAACATACGACTTTTTAAAAAAAATTCCAGCATAACTAACACCGTGTTCTGTTAGTCGCGGGTATACGGGTGCAACGTAGCGGTTGAACAGCTCTGTCCGTTAATCGGTGCTCCTCAAGGTAAGTGCTCTCCACTCCCTTCCCCGACTTCACCACCCGCCACCGCCCCTCTGGCCGCCACCGGATCCTTCTCTATAGCCGTGAGTCCAAGGGGAAAACCCACCCCTAAACTTTCTTTTATATAGCGGCCACCCACGTGGGGAAAATCACTTTCCAGACTTGAAGTCTTTACCTCCAAAGTTCCAGGGAGGAAGCAGACTAACAAAGATAAGGCGGCCTACTCCCCACGTGCAAGACCCAGTTCCGGGCCCCTTACTTGTGCCAGCCGAGCTCAGTGACCCTCCTCCCCAGAGGGCAGGTCTATAACCCATCTTGCAGGTGGGGAAGTTGAGGTCCGGGGCAGTCCCAGCTGTCTGGGGGTCAGCCTCCGTCCTTCACCGGCCCCGGCAGGGTGCGGAGGCACGGGGCTTGGTGGCCAGTGTGGTCTGTGCACGGGCTGTTGGAAGCGCTCACTCATGGAGGGGGGAGGCCTCTCTCTGGACGGTTCTCTAGGGGGGAAGAGCTTTTGGAAGGGGCGGGGTTCCAGCCAAGTGGGGGGCGGGGTGGAGCCTCCCCCACAGGCTGGGTGGTCTCTGAGGGTGGGAACAGCTGGGCTGCTTGAGGAGGAAGTTAAGACACTGATCTTCTGGGGACTTGTTCTTTGGGAAACAAGACGTGGTAAAATGGTGCCCGTCACTCAGATTCAAAGGGGTGATTTGAGAGACGCCACTGGGTGGCCCAGACCTTGCAGAGTGGCCGTGGCTGCCTCTCCGTTCACCCCGTGTGGCTGTGTGAGCAGTCTGCTCGTGTCTGGGTGCACAGATGCTCGCACACCCACACTCCCAGCAGTTCCCACAGCATCTCACGCACTGCGTGCGGTTCTAGCTCACGAAAGCCCGTGGGTCGGTCGCTAGGTGCGAGCGAAGCCCGCAGAGGTGAGGCGGCTCCGCGGGGTGACTGGCGAAGCCGGGGTGTGCTGTGACCTAGAATCCCTCCTTCCCATCGCTCCGGCCTGCCTCGTGGGCTGGAGGGACACCGTGCCGGGCCTGCCTGGCCCGCGGACCCATCAAGAGTCACGATCTGCTGGGTCCGCGGGGTGTTCGCCCGTGTTATTTGTCTGCCCCGAGAGGTGGGTACTTCTAGGAGAGCCCCCTTTCCGGCGGGAACGTTGAGGCCCAGAGAGGCCCACGTCTGTGGTTCCCGCTGGTGCCATAAGGACGGTACGTGGGCTGAGAAGCTCGTCCGGTGGCTCCCGGCTTGGCAGTGTATCTGTGGCTTTAAGCTCATGACCGGGACCGGGTTGGAGTGACTCAAGGTCGACGTCTTTTTCCACTCTGGCCAGCCGGCTTAGCAGGGGCCTCATCTGCGGCCACTCACGTGACCTGCGCGGTGCGTGCCCTGGGGATTTGCCGCCTGCCGGCCCAGGCAGAAATGACCTTGGTTTCAAGGTCATCATATTCATCATTCTGATGGCTGACACCACCTGGATATCTGGGTTTCTCATTCCGGATTTGACCTTTGCTCTTCTCAGCCCTGGCATCTTAGGTCCCCTCGGAGTGGGGTGCAGCATGGCACCTGAACGGCTACCCATCGTCTGTTGTGGTCCATTGGGTGCAGGCTCTGTCCCCCAGCTCCGGTGCTTTCCCCACATGCTTACCTGCTGTGGGTCCCTCGGTTCCCTGTTTAAGGCACCGGTGACGCACATTGGCCACGAGGGCTTTGGGCAGCCACAGCCGAGCATCTGTGTGGTTACCTGGTGCCCGTTGCCCAGAACCCGAGGGCTCAGAAGATCTGAGCCCGTCCCTGTGGACTGGGCTGTGGTGGCAGGATCCTGTCTCACCTCTGCCTCCTCCTGCCGGGGGATGTCTGAGAAGGTGATGTATACAGCAGGTGCTCAGTAGAGCACTGTACTGCAGTGAGCCTGTCTCCCCGGTTTTCTGCATAAACAGCCCAGGCAAGTCCGTATGCTTAGCACCTGCCTCCTCCTTAGGGTTCACGACCACCCCGGAGGGGGCGGTGCTCGCCCGTTTCACAGATGAGGTTTTCGAGTCCCAGGTGGTCACCAGGGGGCTGGGGTCCTTCGGACTAGTCCGTGTCTCCGAGGCCAGTGCCTTTCCACCACACGGCCTGCTAGGCACACCTCCCCATGGGCTCCGCCTTCCAGCTCCTTCCAGTCCCGGCTCAGATACCAGCTCCGCCATGCAGCCTCCGGGGATTAACCTGGCCCTCCTGGGGTTCCCATTGCCAAACGTTAGGAGACAGTAGCAGCATCTAAACAGGGAGCCGGACTCCGGGTCAACAAGTTCCCTTCCTCGCTGGCAGCCTCGGGATGTGTGGTGGGCCATGTACCCGAGTGTTCTCCAGGGCGGGCATCGTTTTTCTCTGGTCTCTTCCTTTCGTGTCCCGTTGTCCAGGCTCCCTTCCGCCCGGGGCCCTCCTCTGAGGGGCCGTTCTTGGGCCATGCTTCTCTAGGTGTGACCAGATGTCCTGGCGAGGTCCAGCAGTGTGGCCTCTCTCTGCCAGCAAGGATGACAGCCCCTCCTCTTTGGGGCTATATATAGGCACGGGAACAGCTTGATGAATCACTGGGTGACTAGCCATGCTGGGGGCCCCAGAGTGCATGGGGACTTGGGGAGATTTCCAGGGTTTTCCCGCCGGACCCTTGCTTGTTGAGTAAGGCAGCTCCCCATGGAGCCCTCTCTCTGGGCTGTATGTGGATGTAAGTGCTTTCCACGTGTCACCGGTTCCCTCCCGGCCAGGCAGATGACCCCCAAGGTCACGGTCAGGGGCAGAGTGCGGCCTGAACCGTGTGGCCTGGCCAGCTTGACCGGGAGGCCTGTGGGCCAGACGCTCACAGCTGAAGGACCTGGGTTCTGTGGGCACCTCGGGCTTGTGCCCCGACACCATTCTCAACAGGGAGGGAGAGTTAACCTGGTTCCCCACGCGTCTGCTGTGGGGTCTGCGCGTGAGGGGAGGCCCCCAGTGCACTGTTCCTCTAAGTGTGGTCTGGGGCCACCTGCGGTAGAATCACCTGAAGTTTGATTCTAGCGGAGGGACCTGGACCCTGGGAATGTGCCTTGTGACCATGAGCTCTCCGGTGGCCCTTTTGTGGCTGGAGGTGCGTTCTAGCACAAGGGCAGGGCAGGCTCAGGAGGGCCGGCACCTTTCTGAAGTGCTGATGGTGCTCACCGTTCTGGAATGTTCTCCCAGCCTTTTCTTGCCCAATTAGGTGTCTGGCGTCTCTGAGTGGAGCCCACAATAAGGCACGCTCCTCCTGCGACGCATCAGCTGGCCGAGGGGTGGGGAGCGTGGGGGGAAGAGGTTGACCCGGAGACGGATCTGTGATGGAAGGTTCGGCCTCCACCCTGGGCCGTGCTGGGGGCTCCGTCACAGCTTTGCTTTGGACAGAACCTCTTCCTCATCCTTTCGGTGACTGGGCGGCTTCTGTGTGGCTCCCAGCCCGGCCACCGCCCCCGTTCTTTTCGTCTCCCTGTGTGAATTGCAGGAATGGAACTGCGTCTTTCAGCTGTTGGAGCAACAAGTAACTAACGTGTCCCCCTTCGTCTCTAATTTGCGCGGTTCGGGAGCGGGGAAGCCGGCTGCTTTGCGCCTCCTCTTTATATACCTTTGGACGGCATCCTTGAGACGAGATGTCTTTTTGGATGTTACTTTATGGTTATCACTCGGGGATGAATCTCTTGGCTCCCAGGTTGCTAGGCTGGTTGCTAGGTAACCGCTGATGGGGAGAGGGTTTTGTAAGACTCCGCCACGATGGGATTGCTGGATGAATCACCCAGCAGCGGGCCAAAAGCCTAGGCTTGTGAAGAGGTTAGTCAAGGAGGGAAGTGCTCGTTTAATTAATTGGAGGTGTATTTATGCGGAGAATAAACACAGGCTGAGATGGTTCTCAAATTAAGTAAACCTAAACATCTTTTCAGTCGCGTGTTCACCCACGCAGGGCGGGGTGTCAGGGTGCGGCTGGGGCTGCTTGCTTAACGCCCCCCTCCCGTCTTGGAAGATGGAGGGGCCGTAATTAGGCAGATTAAAGGAAGGCTCTGTCGGGGCTCTCCTGAGCCCTTTATGCTCTGTGGCTGCCGCGATGGAGAGCTGTTGACGTTTCTGAGACCCACACGCCTTCTCTTTGTGAGTTAAGGGTTTGGGTGAGCAACCTGCACCCCCTCCCCTGGGGCCGTGTTTCCTCTGGGGCTCCGTGAGATTCCAAGGTCAGCCTTGCACGTGAACGCCTTTCGTGGTCCGCGCAGAGCTGGGAGGATGTCCTAGGAGGAGAGACGGAGTTCGTCTGAGCCCCCTGTGTTGGCGGTGGATCCTACGGTGGGGGCATCCTTTTGCATCCCGTCACAAATGATTCTGTGGGTGGTTGGTCCCTTCTTCTCACCTCCTTAATGACCTTGAGCTTCCTGTGCACCCGGCTTGTTTTCCACGCTCTCCAGTGATCCCCCGGTGTGTTTGGAGACGCATTTGTTAAATATTTATGAACGGCAACACCATTTCCTTGGCGTTCGGCGGTGGGGGAGGTCTCCAAGCAGTGGCACTGGAGATCCCAGAATTGTTTGGACACCCCCGTAACCTTCAGCCGAGCGTCCCGCGGGACTCGGATGCCAGGTTCTGCGGTGGCAGAGCCCACGGTTTTCTGGCCCAGCTGTCGAGTGGGGGCTTCATCCAGAATCGGATAATAAGTGGTTTGAGTCATCTTGGAGAGGGGGTGTCTGTGTGTTCACTTTTTTGTCGGTTACCTAAAATATTTAGTGTTGCACATGCTTGAAGATGTCAGGATTCATCCTATTTTTCCAAGATTTTTTTTTTTTTTTTTTTTTACTGCATTACTCAGCAGAAAACACATTTCCTTTCCCCTCCCCCCTGAGGGGGGAGGGCAGAGGGAGCGGAGGAGGGAGAACCTAGCAGCCATCGACCCAGAGCCGACTCAGGCGCGGAGTTTTATGAGTGTCATTCCTTTTTGTGTTAGTAACAATCTTGAAGGTTGATCTCGCTGGCTTGACTTCGTAGGTGGGGAACGAAGGTCAGAGAGGTTAAGGAGCAGGCAGACGGGCAGCCAGCTAACCGGGGGTGGAAACAGGATTCAGACCCACATCCACCTGCCACCCCAAAGCCCACCAAGCTCTGTCTCCCACACCGGCAGCTGCACGGGACCTGCGGGCCGGCTCTCCCCCACTTTGGATGTCCCAGTCCCACCCCCCACTGAGCAGTGACCTCTCCCAGGGGCCCCCAGCAGGAGAGGAAGCCCCACCTGTAAAATGGGGGTGCTGCCCGTTCCCCACTGATCCTTAGAGAACTAGGGTGTGGACCAGGGTCTTGTAAGTTGAGTGGCTATATAACTTATGGCCCGGATTGGGACGCTTTTGAGAGTGACCGTGGACACTGTACACTGGGGATGCCAGGGCGGTAACCAGCAGCCGGGACTGTCCTAAGAATCCGGGGTACGTGGTCCCCTCCTTATAAAGTTTGCCCCGAGGCCCACATCTTGTTTGCCATCCATTGCTGGCTGTTCTTTCCAGAAAACATCCCTCAGCTCCGTCTTGCCTCTGGGGCTGGGCTGCCGGGACCCCTGCCCCAGCCTGTGTCTTGCCTGCCTCCTGTCTCTCTCCCTGGCCCATCTTTCCTTAGTGCGGTCAAATCTATGTAACGTAAATTTTATACTTCAAAGTGTTCAGTTCAGTGACATGTGATCTGCATTGTTGCCCAGCCATCACCACTGTGTAGTTCCAGAACATTTCATCACCCCGATAGGAGACCCCTTGCCCATTAGCAGTCACCCCGTTTCCTCGCCCTGTCGGCCCTGGGCAGTCACCGATGTACATTCTGTCTCCGGATGTGCCTGTTCTGGACATTTCACATGGGTAGAACCATACAACACATGGCCCTCTGTGACTGGCCTCTGTCACCGGTGTGTTTTCACCGATCATCCCTGTCGTAGCAGATGGGTGCCTCATTTCTTTTTCTTTTCTTTTCTAATTTTTTTTAATGTTGATTTATTTTTTGAGAGAGAGAGAGAGCGCATGAGAGGCAGAGAGAGAGAGGATGGGAGGCACAGAATCCGAAGCAGGCTCCAGGTTCCGAGCTGTCGGCACAGAGCCCGACACAGGGCTCGAACCCACGAACCGTGAGATCATGACCTGAGCCGAAGTTGGGCACTTAACCGACTGAGCCACCCAGGCGCCCGCCTCGTTCCTTTTTATGACTAATACTGGGTAGTATGGCTAGACTGTCTGATCTATCCCTTCATCCACGGATGGGCACTGGGGCCGTTTCCACCTCTTGGCTGGCGGGAACAGCGCCGCTGTGAACGTTCACATGCAACTTTTGTTTGAACACCTGTTTTCCGTTCTTCTGGGTTTGCACCCGGGAGTGGAGCTGCCGGTTCGCGCGGTGATCTTGTGTCTGACACACCGAGGAGCTGCTGTTTTCTCTGGCAGCTGCGCCGCCCCCCAGCCCCCCCAGCAACGTGTGCAAGGCTTCCGGTTTCTGCACATCCCGCCAGCACCTGTCACCCTCCGTCCCTTCAATTCTAGCCGTCCTAGCGGCTGCAAGGCAGTGTCTCACTGTGGTTTTGATCTGCATTTCCTGGGGGGCTGATGACGCTGAGTGCTTTTCCCCGTGCGCTGGCTGGCCGTTCGTGCGTTTTGTCTGGAGAGGTGTCTGTTCAAGTCCTTTCCCATTTCGAACTGGGTTGCTTTTGTGCTGTTGAGTTGCATTCTGGACACCAGCTCCTCATCAGATCTGTCATTTGCAGATGTTTGCTACTATCTGTGGGTCGCCTTTTCATGTCTTTGCACAAAAACATAATCTGGCACAAAATTTAAACATTTTGAGGTACGATTTATTTTTTCTTTCGCTGCTTGTGCTTTCGGTGGTACATCTAAGACACCGTTGACCTCTCCCAGGGGCCCCCAGCAGGAGAGGTGTGCCAGCTGCCAAGTCTGAGGTCATGAAGATTTACCTCTGTGTTTTCTTCCAAGAGTTTTATGGCTTTAGCTTTCACATTTAGGTCTTCATTCCATTTGGAGTTAATTTTTGTGGATGGTGTGGGGTAGGTGTCGAGCTTCGAGCTTCTTCTGTCTGTAGAAAGCCAGTTGTCCCAACACCATTTGTTGAAGAGACTGTTCTTGCCTCCCTGAATGGGCATGGCGACTCGATTCAGAAACCAGTTGATCTTGACGTAGGGTTTAATTTCTAGACTCTCTGTGCCATCCCATTTATATGGTTATTCTTATGCCAGTACCACACTGTCCTAATTACTGTAGCTTTGCTGTAAGCTTTGAAATTGGGGAAGATGAGTCCTCCCACTTACTCTCTGCTTTCAAGATTGCTTTCGGCTGTTTGGGATCCCTGTTTTTTTTGCGTCTTCCCTGATTTCTTTTAGCAGTGTTTTTCCGTTTGCAGAGTTCAAGTCCTTTCCCTTTGGCCGCAGGCAGTAAACGACAGCAGGGCGAGTGCTGCCTGTGACCCTCACTGGTGCAGAGCACTGGTGTTTTTGTGTCACGCCGTAGCTGATGCCTGGATCCCCTCCTTTCTTTGAAATCACAGTATTTCTCAGATCTTGCTTGATGTTAATAAAGAAACAAGTATATATGTATCATCAGTTTATATCTTTTGCGGTCTTCTGACAACAGTATTTCAGCACGATGGGTTTTCCGTGCCGTCCCAGGTATGGTGTTGTGCGTATCTCCAGCATGATTCGGAGAGGGATCTGTAGCCTTTTCTGGCTCCCGGAGAGTCAGTGGCACAAACACAGCGGACACCCTGTGCTGGGCTGGCCCCTGGTCCCTTGAAGGCCACGGCCCAAGGCACGGTCTGGGCCCCCACGTGGCAAGTGCCGGTGGACATGGCCAGGAGTCCAGCTCCGGTAGAACAGCTGTGATTGCCTCCCACAGCCTCCTGCTCTGGAGCTTTTACTGACAGCTGCACAGAAGTGATACACATTTGGGGGTGATGTAGAATCTGCTTCCTCTCACTCACTCTCGCTCACACGCACGCACACATCGGTGGCGAACGTGTCCTTCAGCTAACTTGGAGCCTCCTAGTGTTGTGAGAAATGGTAACTTGTCACAAAGAGGCGGCTGCCTCCTGGAATTCTGCAAGTGCCCAGGAACCGTCTGGGTTCCTGCTTCTTGATGTGGCAGACAGGGACCTGTGTCACCTGGCTTGGGTCCCCTCCTGCAGGACATGTGATGCGCCGGCCACACTGGCCAAACGCACCGCGTCCCTTGATGCTCTGGGCTTTGGCACAGCCTTCTTCCTCTGCAAACACGCCTTCCACCCTTGCTGCCCTCATGAGCTCCTCCTCTAAAACCCAGACCCCCCGCCCCCACGTCTTCCCCAAGCACAGTAGGGATTCCCCTCCTTCTCCTGCCCCCACCCCCCCAGTCATGATGAGTTCACACCATGCAGCGGAGAGCAGGGCTGATGCGGTGGGGCCAAGGACAGGTCAAGGTAGCCACCTTCTTGAGAATGTCTACCAGCCACCTGGGATTCCGTAGGTGGAAGAAGGCAGGGCCCTGGGGCCCTTTTTTGCCTTTGTAAGCCCCTTCATCCTTAGGAAAAGAAAACAGGACATTAGCATATGACTGTCTCGGTCTGAAGAATACAATCCAGGCTGGACCCATTATCATCATACAGTTCTTTTCTTCCTGGTTTTACAACAAAACTGAAAACCATTTTTGTGGGCCAGGGAAAGCATCCGTCGCCAGCACTGGGCCCCGGGGTGCCCGGCAGAGACGACGGCTCTGAAAGAACAGCCCTGCTTCTAAGGAAAGGTGCTTCTCCAGCGCGGGGGCTCCCTGCCCCCCACCCCTGCCCACAGCCCCGCCCGAACGCAGGCGACAGCAGGCGCCGTCCGTCTGGCAGCCCAGGCTCTCCAGGCCTCCAGGAGCCCGTGGGGGGCACAGCAGCCCCGGGGCCCCCCTCCTTCTTGTGTGTGATCGTTTGCTTCACGAAACCCAGACCGACTGGCACCTCTAGAGACGGAACTTGTGCCCCATTTGACGTGGGGATGCTCGGGGTTGGCTCCGTAAGTACTCGCTGAGAAGATGGGCCGCCGGCCAGCTGGGTCCAGTGACTCCCTGTCTCCCTCGGTGCGCGCTGGGGACTTGCGCTCCAGGAGGCGAATGAGCTCCCGGGGGCGTCTGTCACAAAGTGCCACCACCTGGGTGGCTCAGGACAACACGCACGGATTCTCTTATGGCCCTGGGGGGTCAGAAGCTCTGAGTCAGGGCATCTGGGTGTTGGCAGGTGCTCCCGCTGGGGGGCTCCCGCTGGGGGGCTCCGTCTCCTGGGCTTTTGGAGCCACCAGAGCCACGGCCCCCACGCTTCTTGGCTCGTGGCCCCTTCTTCCACCTGGCCCGGCGTCCTCCAGTCCCTGCTCTGTCTCCTCTGCTCCATCCCGTAAGGACGCCGGGGACTTCGCTTGCGCCCACCCGGATATTCCAGGAGGTCTCCCCGTCTCTAGACCTTGATTCAATCGCAGGGGCAGAGTCACTTTTTGTGTAGAAGATGATGTGCACAGGTTCCAGGGGTTAGGACCTGGACGTCCTTGGGAGACAACACTCGGCTTACCCAGCCGGTGTGCCCTGGGCCGGTCACCTACGCGTCTGAGCCTCAGCGTCCCCGAGGGTAAAAGTGTTGCCTTCGGGAGCTGTCATGAGGAGTCCACGAGCCGTGGTTAACGGTCTGCTAGAGCACAGAGCGTGGTGGAAGTCTCTGGAGCTACCCTTAATACTGGTGTTTCGGCACAGGAGTGCCCAGGCTGGGTGGGGGGAGGGGAGCTCAGCAGCCCTCAGGCTCCAGGAATCCCTTGCAGAAGGGGTTCCTCCGTTTACCCCGTCCTCAGCTTATATTGTGCATGGGAAGTGTCTGGGAAATTTTAAATGCTACTGAGGCCTAGTCATTGCCCCCCCCCCCCGCCCCCCGTCTTCTGCTGCCTCGCTCTGGGTGGGGTCCTGGTGTTGGGATCCTCAGAGGCTCCTGTGATTCTAACACAGCCGTGGTTCCGCCCCTGTTTTTGTGCTCAGGCTGGGCCACTGCACGTGGCTGCTGCTTCGCTGCCTGCGTGTGTCCCTGGGCTCCTCGGACTACCTGGGGGTCTCGTTGGCTCGACTCGAAGGTGCTGCCTTTTCAGCGACCGGGCCTCCATCACACATCAAGGTGCCAGATGCGATGGTCTCTGAGCATCTTCCGTGTCCCGGTGCTGCAACACCGTGAGGGGATGGGCTTTCTGAAGCAAGGGCTTGCCCTGCCCACCACTGACTGCCCAACTGGGGTCTCCTGGGCTCCCCACCGTAAACCCGGGGGCTGGGCTGGCATGGCCACTTCCCGGCGGAGAGGGGCCACGTGCCCTTTCCGGAGTCACGATGCGTGCGGGCCTGGCGGGCCTGGAACCCAGGGCTCTTGACGCGCGTTGGGCAGCGAGTGGCCAGTTTGTCTTCTAGTCAGACTATTCTGGAATGGGTTGGAAGGTGGGGCCGCTGGCGGCTGGGGGCTCCCCAGGATGCTTCTGGTCAGGGTGTGTCGACGTAGGAAACAGCCTAAAGGGTACTCCCGCGAAACGGCTCTAATTTCACACTTCTTTCTAGAATGTGCCTAGCTGTCTCACGGGAGCAGGGAGATTGGTGAGACTCCTCCCTGTGTCTCCAAACTGGGACACAGTTTCGTTTCACTTGAAGCACAGAAACAGTAGATGCTGGGCTGTGCGGTGTCCATGCTTGTGCTGCTGGTGCTGGGAGACGCTGGGATGCTCCAGAGCCTTCCTGGAGGGGAGGCAGGGGCCCGGCCAGGGCTTCAAAGGGTGAGGAGGAGAGCAGGTGACCCAACCTGGCGTGCTGGGGAAGGGACAGGGATGGCAGCAGACAGAGAACACCTCAGGGGACGCGAGCCAGCCCTGGTCCCCCCCCCCCCCCCCCCCCCCAAACAGCTCCAGCCCTCGGGGCCGCCGTGGCAGGTTCACCGCTGGGGGCTTAGCCAGCAGACGGGGCGTGTCTCCGTTCCGAGGGTCAGAAGCCCAGATACGGGTGATCGGCGGGGACGTGCTCCCTCTGAAGGCTGGAGGGGAGTCCTTCCTTGCCTCTTCCCAGTTTCTGGTGGCTCCTGGCGGCCCTCGGCTTACAGACACGAACCTCCCACCCTCTGTCTTCTCGAGCTTCTCCCTGCGTGTAGGTCTCTGTGTCTTGTCTCCCCTTTCATAAGGACACTGTCAAATTGGGTTAGGCCCCACCCTAATGACCTCAACTTAATCACATCTGCAAAGACCCTATTTCCAAATAAGGCCACATTCAAAGGTAGCAGGGTGTAGAACTTCTATATTTTGGGGAGGGGAAGACACAGTTTAACCCATAATGGGCCTAGCGCATGAGGCTGACATCTCTTCAGAGCCCTGATCCCTAGTCATTCTCCTGATAAACGTGTAAGAGCACGAGGCTTTGTTCCCCGCCTGCAGACATAAGATACGCAGGTGACCTGCTTAGGCACACAGCTGGCAGGTGGCAGAGCCAGGAGCCAATTCTGAGCCGGCTGGGGATCTTTCTGGAAAGGCCCGGGGCTCTCTCCTCAGGCCACGATAACCGCAGGGGTGCCCTATGCCGGTGGTGAATAGGAAACCCACATTTCTCTTTGGACCATGGGGCACTTCCCAGGTTTGTGCAGACCCTGGGGCCCAGGAGAGGCTTGGAGTTTGCAGAGGTGTGGGGGAAAGAGTGGGGACAACCCGCAGGGGAAGGGCTTTGCTACACCAGGCGCCGCCTCCCGACTGTCCCTGGATTTCTCTGCCTCCCTCCTTTGAGTCCTCCGGGAACCGTCATGTTTGCTTTCCTTGGTTCCGTGGGCTCCTCGGTCATCAGGCCTGGGAATCCTGGTCGCAAGGCCCAGGCCGGGTTCCAGGAGGAGAGTGGTTCCCACAGCCCCGCCGAGAGATGGGGCTTATTTTTAAACCTAAACACATGGGGCGCCGTGAACCAAACACAGTCATGGCTTCCACATTCAAGGGACAGGTTAAAGACTGCCCTAGGACGTGAGATCGTGTGTGCGTGCATATGGATTTTAATTGAGAACTGTTGTACACACACCATTAATTTCAGGAGTGAGACACAGAGACTCCGTATTTTTACATGTCGTGAAATGATCACCAAAATGGAGTCCAGGGAACACCATCACCACACAGCTACAGTTTGTGCATGCGATGAGAATTTTCAAGGTTTAATTTCTTAGCCACTTTCAAACATACAACACAGTATTATTCTCTATCATATCCCCAGGACTTACTTACCTTAAAACTAGAAGTCTGTACCTTTGACCACCTTCACCCATTTCGCTTACCCCACCGATCTGTTCGCTGTATCTCCGAGCTTTTTTTTGTTTTGTTTTTAATTTTTTTCAAACTTTTTTTTTTAAATGTTTGTTTATTTTTTGAGAGAGAGAGTGCAACAGGGGAGGGGCAGAGAGAGAGGGAGACATGGAATCTGAAGCAGGCTCCAGGCGCTGAGCCATCAGCACAGAGCCCGATGCAGGGCTCGAACCCATGAACTGTGAGATCATGACCTGAGGCGAAGTGGGAGGCCCAACCAACTGAGCCACCCAGGGGCCCCACCCGAGCTTGTTTTTTTGTTTTAGATTCCACACATAGGTGAGCTTATAAGGTACTTGTCTTTCTCTTCATTTAGCATAATGCCCTCCAGGTCCATCCTTGTTGTGGCAAAGGACAGGATTTCCTTCTTATTCTGGCTGAATACTACTCCATTGTGTGTGTGTGTGTGTGTGTGTGTGTGTGCGCGCGCGCAACATGCACACACACACCACCTTTTCTTCACCCTCTCGTCCATCCATGGACACTTAGGTTGCTTCCACGTCTTGGCTGCTGTGGATAAGGCGGATATGAAAACGGTGTATTCGTACCGACTGTTTGAGTCCGTGCTTTCACTTCTTTAGGGTATATACCCAGAAACAGAATTGCTGGATCACATAGTAATTCTGGTTTTAACTGGCGGAGGAGACGCCATACTGTCCTCCAGAGTGGCCGCACCGGTTTGCTTTTCTACCAGTGCTCAAGGCTTCCTCTTTCTCTGCATCCTCTCTGGCACTTGCTGTCTCTTATCTTTTTCGTAACAGCCATTCAAACAGGTGTGAGGGGTCGCTCCCTGCGGTTTTGATTCCCTGATGATCGACGGCGAGCACCTTTTCACGGTCCTGTGGTCCATCCACAGGTCTCCTTTGGAAAAATGTTCAGATGCTCTGCCCATTTAAAAAGTTAGATTGTTTGGGTTTTGGCCATGAGATTGTAGGAGTTCTTTATATATTTTGGATTTTTGCCCCTTGTCAGATATATGACTTGTAAGTATTTTCTCCCACACAGGAGGTTGGCGTTTCCATTTTGTTGATGGTGTCCTTTGCTGTGCAGAAGCTTTTTGGTGTGATCTAGTCCCACTCATTTATTGTTGCCTGTGTTTGCCTTTGCTTTTGGGGTCAGATTTAAAAAATCATCGCCAAGACCAATGTCGAGGAGCCTTAACTTCTAGGAGTTTTATGGTTACAGGTCATATGTCTTTAATTGCTTTTGAGTTAGTTTTTGTATATTATGTAAGAAAGTGGTCCAGTTGCATTCTTTTGCATGTGGCGCTCCAATTTTCCCAACACCATTTATTGAAGAGACTGTCCTTTCTCCGGTGTATGTTCTTGCCTCCTTTGTTGTAAGTCAGTTGACTATGTGTGGGTTTATGTCTGGGTTCTCTGTTCTGTTTTTATGCCAGTACCAGACTGTTTTGATTGCTGTTGCCTTGTAATATAGTTTGAAATCAGGGAGCAGGATACGTCCAGATTTGTTCTTCTTTCTCAAGATTGCTTTGCTTATTCGGGGTCTTTTGTGGTTCCATCCAGATTTGAAGATTGTTCTATTTCTGTGAAAAATGCCACCGGGATGTTGACAGGGGATTGCATTGAATCTGTAGATTGCTCTGTGCAACGTGAACAATATTAATTCTCCCCAACCATGAACACAGACTACCTTTCCATTATTTGTGTCTTCAAATTCTTTCATCAGCGTCTTAAAGATTTCAAGGCACAGATCTTTCACCTCCTTGTTATATCTATCCCAAGGTATTTGATTCTTTTAAATGGAAATACAGATGAGATTGTTTTCTTTTTTAGGTAGTTTGCTATTTATGTATAGAAACACTACAGCTTTCTGTGTATTGATTTTGTGTCCTACAAATTTGTTGAATTGTTGATTAGTTCTGAGAGTGATTTGGTGGAGTCCTTAAGGTTTTCTATGTATAATGTCATGTCGTCATACAAAGGGTGATAGTTTTGCTTCTTCCTTTCCAATTTGGGTGCCTTTTATTTTTCTCAGGTGCTGTGGTGAGGACTTCAATACTATGTTGAACAGAAGTGGTGAGAGTCAACATCCTTGTCTCATTCCTGATCTGAGAGGGAAAGCTTTTAGCTTTACACCATTATGATGTTAGCTGTGGGCTTGTCCTGTGCGGCCTTTATTACGTTGAGGCGTGTTCCCTCTATACCCACTGTGTTGAGTTTTTATCGTAAGTGGATGTTGAATTTTGTCAAATGCTTTTTCTCCATCTGCTGAGATGATCATGTGTTTTTATCCTTCGTTTTACTCACGTGACGTATCACATCGTGGGTGCTGAAGGTGCCTGCCTCCCTGGAATCAGTGTACCCTCTTATGCTGTGTGATCCTTTTAATGCATTATTGAATTCAGTCTAATACTTTGTTGAGCAGATAATACTCTTTAAAAATTTTTTTAATGTTTATTTTTGAGAGAGAGAGAGAGTAAGTGTGAGTTAGGGAGGGGCAGAGAGAGAGAGGGAGACAGAGAATCCAAAGCAGGCCCCAGGCTCTGAGCTGTCAGCATGGAGCCCGACGCAGGGCTCAAACTCATGAACCGTGAGATCATGACCTCAGCCGAAGTCGGACGCTCAACCCGCTGAGCCACCCATGTGCCCCGATTTTATTTTACTTTTTAAAGGGTTTGTTTATTTATTTTATTTATCAGAGAGTGAGCATGAGTGGGGAAAGGGCAGGGAGCGAGGGAGGGAGAATTGGAAGCAGGCTCCACTCTGTTAGTGCAGAGCCCAACATGGGGTTTGAACCCAGGAACTGTGAGATCGTGACCTGAGCTGAAGTCAAGACGCTCAACTGACTGAGCCCCCGCCCTGGGCGCCCCGAGGAGATAACATTCTAACAGGGCCTCTTAACCTCTTGTGTGCTATGCTCTGGACTTCTTGGAATGATGTTTTCAAATGCCCAAAATAAAACACGAAGGCTTGTGAAGGAAACCAGTTCTGTCAAACGCAGCTGTTATCACCGACCACCCTGGCAGAAGCAGCAGCTGCTCTCGACCTCTCGGAGCCCCGCGAGCTGCCCCCAGGGGCTGCCAGCAGACGGCTGGGTCCCGGGCAGGGCAGGTGCGGCTGAGCAGCAGCCTGGGTGAGCGTGGGGCGGGGGGCTCGGGGAGGACAGGGCAGTGGGTGTGAGGGGGGCTGTGTGGCCTGGACCGTGAGCCGGGCCACCCGCACGGGTACGACGGTGGGGACAGGGGGCAGCGGCCAGGGCAGACGCGTCCTTCTGCAGGGCCTGCCGTCCTCAGGAGCACCGTGCGCGTCTGCAGCCCTCCCGCCAGGCCTGGGAGCCGGGTCCTCTCGTTGCCCCTGGTGGGCAGGAGCCCGGGCCCAGCGGGGGCCGCCTGCCCGTCCCAGGTGTCGCCAGCGGCAAGGTGGCTCTTGCCGGAAAACCTGGGTGTCCCGGCGCCCCCCCCCCCCCACCCCGCCCCCCGCCGTGCACATCTGACCTCCTTCAGCTCCGCGCCCTGGCGCCTCTGGCCTCCCTGGGCCGTCTGGGGTCTGAGGCAGCGTTCTTGCCATGCAGTGCAGTCACCACTGGAACCCAGTGGCCTTTCCTGCGGGCACTTTGAGCCCCAAAGCACCTATGACTTCATCTCCCGTCCCTGTGTCCGGCACGGGCTCCACGTGCAACACAGGCTGTCCAGGCAGGTGGAGGGCCTCTGACCCTTAGGGTGACAGCCCTGATGGTCCAGATGAGGGGGTCGTGAGGTCACGGGAAGGGAAGAAGGGACTTGGGGGGCAGAGAATGGGGACAGGTGGGAGTTAGGGACGGGCAGGAAGGGCCTCACAGAAGGGGATGCGGAGACTTGTTGGCTGCCTGGGGCCTGAGGGGCTGTTCCCTGGGCAAGGGGACACAGGGGACAAGTGTCCCGGCTGCAGTGAGTGGGAGGTGGGAGCGGTGGGGAGGCGGCGGCCGGGCTGGGCGTGCGGGAGAAGGGAGAGTCTGGGTGCCCCTGGGCCCCAGGGCGTGGGAGCCGCCTGGAGCGTGACGAGTGTCAGCACCGCGCCAGGAAGGCACAGCCGGCTGCACCCTTCACCTCCATGCCGCCCAGTGCTGGACCGGGCCGGGTCTGGCCAAGGCCGAGTTGCAGGCCTCAGAAGGACTCTGAAGGCTGGGGATGGAGAGCCTGGCAAATGGAGGCAGGGCCCAGCGATGGGGAAATGCTCGCCGTGGTAGTTCCTACCATTCCTCGTGGGCGTCTGTCGAGTTCATTCCTCCCTCGTATCCTCATGGCAACTGGGAGGTGGGGAAGTGTCGTCTTGTGTCACAGGCGAGGGGCCTGGGGACCAGAGAGGTTCAGGGGCTTCCGCGTGGCACGGCACAGCCCAGCGGTGGGACCGGGGCCGTGGTGCCTGGGGCGGGTGTAGGGGGACGCATGGGGCTGGTGACTTCGGTTCACAGCGGGGCCAGTGTCTGTCCGTCTGTCCTCCAGGTGAGCGGGCAGTGCGTCCCAACTTCCCCCACACATCCCGTGAGGCCCAGCGCCACCCTCCGCTTTCCCAGATGGAGAGCTCGTACGGTAACTGAGGCCCCGCGGTGTCGGGGGACCCGGGCACGGGTCCCCTGAGGCCAGGACAGGGCTCGCCCCTGGGCCTCTTGTGCAGCCTCAGGAAGCGGCACAGCTGTGCCCGCCCTGCCCTCGGGGTGAGGGGGGCTGCTCTGTGCCAGCACCCAGGGCCGCGTGGCTCTGAACCTCTCCCCCTCCTCAGGAGCCTCAGAGCCCTCTGTAACCGGGTGGGGAGGGGCAGCCCGTCAGCAGGAAGGCTCCCGCTTCCCCGAGCTGACCGGCCGTGCCTTTGCACATCCTTTTAGCCTCCGGATGTGCTCTGCCCCTGCCAGGGGGCTCCTAGCAGCCAGGTGAGCACCTCCGGTGCCCGGATCTGGTGTCGCTTTGTCCCCTATGCCCTGTGTCCTCCCGCGGGGGCCGGATCGCCCGCTGTTCTGTCACTCGTCGATCCGCAAATGTCAGAGGAGCACACGCTCCGTGACGGCGAGCACCACACCTGGGCTTGTGGGGACTGCCCTCTGGGGAGGGACACAATTAACTGAGCTTGCGGGAAACTTGAGGGCAGAGGTGATGGGGGCCCCCGAGATCCTGTCTTTCCTGCCTAGCTGGTCCCAGCTTGCGAGGGCAGGGCTGGGGTCCCGGGCGCAGGAGACATCTGAACAGCTGGTGGCTGCCGCGTCACCTCAGTAACTGGCAGCAGGCAGAAAGTGTCCGTGACGTTTGATCATCCCTGTACCCGAGCTCTCCCCACAGGGCCTGGAATCCTAAAAACGGGTCACTTAAAATAACGGTGGCGTGTGGAGATGGTGAAAAACGCAGACGGTACCAAACGTTGTCCAGTGAAACGTGATGCAGCTGAAGCCTTCCTGGGGCTTTTCCAGCTGCGTCCCTCCAGAGACCGTCTCTCGTCTGTCCGGCTGCCCCACACGTGGTCCTCGCAGCCACCCTGACGGGCCCCCCTCTGCCCACAGGTCTCCGTGCTGGTCCTCTTTGCCCTGGCCTTCCTCACCTGCGTCGTCTTCCTGGTCGTCTACAAGGTGTACAAATATGACCGTGCCTGCCCCGACGGCTTCGTCCTCAAGGTAAGGCCCCGGCCCCCCACCCCCCACCCCGTGCCTTCTCCGAGGGACACAGCCCTGCTCTGGCCTCGGGTGGCCTGCGATGGGGCCCCTGTGGAAGGGAGCAGGGGAGGGGGGCAGAGGGGCAGGGGGAGAAGGCAGGGTGGAGCTGTAAACAAGGACCTCTGCCGGGGGGGGGGGGGGCGGGGGGGGCGTGCTCAGAGGCCCAGAGGGAAGGGGAGCAGAGCTGGGCACACCCCACCTCCCGCCCGTGCCTGTCCTTGTCCCTCCGGCGCCTGCTTGGCCAGCTCTCCACGCTGGCGGAAATGCCTGCTCTGCTGATGCGACGCGGCCTTGTTCCAGAAAGCCTGAAATGGCACAGAAGGTCACACAGGGGAGGAGTGGAGAAGATGGAGGGGAGGGGGGAAGGCAGGAGGAGGGAAGACGTACTCCCAGTGGACTTGCTCCCAGTTCCCACGGCGCGGCATCTGGCCCCCCACCCCGACCCCCCACGTTTGGTTCTGACCTCTCGAGGGCCAGCGTGAAGGGAAAAGCTACCGTTTCCAGGGGCCAGTGTTGCCGAAATCAAAGCCGGAGAAGCCCGTGCTGAGCACGTGCACGGACAGGCTTGGTCTGTCGCGTCACCGGCTGGCTTTGCTTTGGGTCTCGCGGCTGTGAGGGACGCAGAAGGCTCGCACGGGGCAGCAGGCTCAACAGACCTCACGCTTCCCGGCATGTCGCCCGTGCGCGGTGCTCTGACCCTGCGGCCCTCCCCCGGCCGGCAGGTATGCATTTTGTGCGTGCCACGTGCGGTGGCTGCCACTGGTATTCCGGGTGCAGCACAGCCGGGGCCCATCGGGTAGAGACCCCCACCTTTGGGAAGCTCCCTGCCCTCCTCAAAAGACGCGTGGAATCAGTTGTATTCTGAGTTAGGGTATGAGCCCTGGAAAACCAAAGAGCAAGGCAGGGTCGGGCACTGCAGTTTCTAGAAGGGTGGTCAGGTTGCCTCTAGGAGGCCAGTGAGGGAGCTGCGTGGGGACCCGGGGAACCCCCCCACACCCCACCCTTTCAGCGGACCCATCCACACCCTGGGCCGGGCTATCTGGAAGCTCAGGAGGCACCACGGTTTAGAGACCAGCCCAGAGGCCTTGGGGGGGCTTGGAGGAGGGCAGGGCTGGCCTTGACCGAGTACGTACGTCAGCAGACTCCGGAGGCCGGCCGGGCCGGACCAGGTGGGCTAGGGGAGCAGCAAACACGGTTGATGGCAGAACGCAGGCAGGGTCGGCCTGGAGGCAGCGGGGGATAAGCCAACTGTGGCCAGTCTGTGCACCACCTCTGGTGCCAGGCAGAGGCCCCCGGAGTGGAGGGGGGGGGGTGGGGAGTGACAGGACGGCCACTCACACTCAGTGGCCCAGGGAGGCTGGAGGGTTGGCGAGATGGCCCAGCAGGCTGCTGCAGGGAGCCTGGGAAGAGACTCGGCAGGGCGCTGGGGATGGAGAGGACACCCACGTGACATAAGGCTGAAGAGTGACTCTGGGATGCAGGGGAGAGCCTGGTCCAGGGCTGGGTGACGCAGGGGGGGCCGAGGTCATGGAGAAGAAGCAGAGCAGATGTGGGCACGGTGCCCTGACGGGACCCACGTGTGCAGAGGACAGCTTCGTGGGACTAGACGGGCTGCTCACAAAGAACAGGGGCCAGCGGCTCCATCAGGAGGACGCAGGGTCCGCTTCTTGGCTCTTTCTCTGGGCCCGGGGCACGCGTCCTGCACGGAGGAGGAGGGTGCAGCCTGAAGCTGCCCCGCCCTCCCTGCAAGGCCAAGTTCTGCTGGCGCAGGCAGGTGGAGTCAGAGACGAAGGCCTGGTTCTGAGAGTCCTGGCAGGGAAGGGGGCAGGTGCCTGTGCGTTCAGAGGCCGGGACGGGTGATCCTGGTGCCCAGCCGGCACCAAGTGAGTGTTCCGTAGCTGCGTCCCTTGGGACTTGGGCATCTTCCACTGGCGTTTCCATCTAATTGGGGGCAGATGTCCTTCCTGGAAGGACAGCTGGAGGGCTGGAGAACTGCTAGTCTGGGTCCAAGAGCCCTTGGCTGAAGCTGGAGGGGGAAGAAGTGCGATGCGTGCCGAAGTCCCCTCCCTTTCTGCCTGTTTTGCGATTGTACACGTCACACACAGACCTGACAGTTCATAGGGGTTTTCACACGGGGATTTCTGAATGCTCCCCAAAACCTGGGTAGGTACCAGTAGATCCCCGTTGTACCGGTGGTTAGATGCAGCACGGACACGATCTTCCTTGTGCCCCAAGGTCACCCCCCACGGGTTCTTCGTACATATTTATTCAGTGCTTCCTGTGGGGAGCCCTGCTGGGTGCTGGGCATGTGGTGCAGGACGGGAGGAGTCCAGGCCCTGCCCGTGGGGCCGGTGTTCCGGTGGGGAGACAAGTGGCGAGCAGACGGGCAGATACCCAGTACTAGGGCAGAGAGGCGGCCAGGGTGACTGTGCGTGCCCGGGGTCACCGCTTCCAGGTCACCTAGGATGCAGACTGAATGAGGAGTCCATTTTGCCCGCGGTGGCAAGGGCCTGCTCCTGGACTGAGGCCACAGACTGGGCTGGGTCCTGCTGACCCCAGAGCCGGAGGGGGGCCCGTGGGAAGGGCTGATGGGCACGGGTGCCGCAGAGATCCTGGCACAAAGCAGAGGGCAGGCACCTGCGCCGCGGGTGAGGGGAGGCTCCTTGTGGCCAGGCCTCCCCGCCAGAGTGTCCCGTCCTGACAGGTGGGCAGGGGTGGGGGCAGGTGCCAAGTTCCTGCCTTTTTCTTGAAACCGTGAAGCCGTCATAGGAGTTTCACGGGAGGGTTTCCACGTACCGGGAAACTGCCCGGCCCTGCATGTTGACGCAGACGGTCAGACACCCCCGTTCTCTCGGTGGAGTTCGTGCCCGAGGAACACTTGCCAGTGCTGACTGTGTGCCAGGGGCTGGAACACGCTTCCTCGGATTACCTCGTTGGTGTGACGGTCATTTCCCTTCATGGCTGAGAGATGAGGGGCAGGGCCCCCCTCAGGGGGACGTGTGGCTGTGATTCTGGCCTGATGGGGGCAGGGTCAGAACATACTGGGGAGCCCCTGGCCCCATGCTACTTCGGAACTGGGGTTCTCTCCTGCCACCTGCCCACCGTGGTGCTTGCCCCGCATTTGCTTCCTGCGGCCCGCGTGCGGGCAGTGGCAGAACCGCCCGTTGTCCCTGGCCTGGTGCCCCGAGGGCAGGGCCACTCTCTTAGGCCTGGAGGCCCCATCCTGGACGGGAGTGGAGTCCCACACTGCCCGGCGGGTGCTGGTGAGTGGCAGGGGGAGAGGACGGAGCGCAGGTGGCAGTGCAGCTGGGGAGGGGGTGGCCGCCTGCCTTGCCGGACGGGGGCGGCTGCTTCCTGACGCCCAGATGTGGGCGTAGGTGAGCACGGACACATCCTGCCTTCTTGCCCGAGCTGCCCATCGCGGACCGCAGTCCTCACGACCACCTAGCATGCGGGGCCCCTCGGCCCCATCTCGTAGACGGGGGGCGCCGAGGCTCAGAGTGGGAGGAACCGCGGTGAACTTGGCCTGCAGCGTGGGCCGACTCTGAAGCCGCCGCCTGGCCCGACGGGCTGGACAGGCAGAGCGGGGTGTGGGGCACGCCGCAGTCCTTTGTCCTTCCTCTTCTGGAAATAGTCCTCCATGCTCCCGGAAGGTGGTTCTGATCCTTTGACCAGAGGAGGACTGTTCTCCACTGGCGGGGCAGGACCGGGTTGAGGGGAGAGCACGCATTCATTCCGTCCCCTTTCCGCTGTCCGCGGCGGTCACTCGTCTCTGGGTTACCCAACAGGGAAGTACCCACGGCACCTGCCTGGCATGCGGGGTCCGTCCTGGGGAACAGAGGCATGTGGACGTGTCGTCCACCCCTGCAAGACCCCAGTGCTGTCTGTACCCCTTCGCTGTCTTCCCAGACCCAGCAGTGATGAAACGGTAGCTCGTGGGCCGGGCACCGGACCAGGCACGACAGCCTCCATCCGTCAGCAGCCACACTGAGGAGGCCCCGACCTCGCTCCGCTGAGGGGCCAGACCCGCCACTTCTCGGTGTCAGAGGAGCACAGCCCGGGTCTCCTGAGTAAAGGCCCCGGGGAGGGGCACAGGGGCTAGTAGGTAGCGTAGGGCCCGTGGCCCGGGCTCTGGCGTGTTCCTTTCGGTGATCCTGGTGCCTGGCACAGCTCCTGACCCTGCTGGACAGCCCACCCAAGGGAGAGCCGACCCCCAGCCATCCTCGTCGTAGACACGAGGCCGGCATCCCAGGAGAGCCATCCGGGCGGAGAGGGACCCCGATCACGAGCGGCCGCTACGTCTGAGCGGCGGGAGCTTTTCTGTGACGGGGGCGTCATCCCTGCTCTCTCTGCACAAGTCGTGTGCTCTGCCCTGTGTTGCTGTTTCTGGCACCGAGCAGGGGCCGGGCTGTGTGGACCCGCCCACTGCGGAGGCCTCGGGGTTCAGAGGGTGACGTCACAGTGTGTCGCTCGCCTGTGAAGGTGCCAAAGGCTGAGCCGGTAGGGCAGGCAGGGCGCGGGGAGCCGAGCTGCATTCCCGAGGCCTGTGTGCGCCCGAGCTGGGGCTTGAGCTCTGGCTGAACCAGACACTGCCGGGGCTCCGGGAAAAGAATGTTCTGCCCCGCCGGCCCTGGGGCAGACTGTTTCACTTCTCACTCTTCTCGACTCGGGAGTCCAGCGGGTCACCTGTTGGTGGCCTCCCACGGTGACACCATGTGGGGCGCTGGGCACTTTGCTGTGCCTTCGCGTCTCTGGGTCTCACCTGCCCTGGATGGAAAACGGGGCTAACGGCACCTGCCTCGCAGCGAGAGAACGTGCATGGGAAGCGCCTGGCCAGCTGTCAGGTGCAGAGAGAAGGTCGGGAGGAGGGAGGAGGAAGCATGGGTGGTGGAACCCCAGTCCCGTTTTCTCTGCTGCCGGGGAAGTGGCAGGTGGGGGTTACATCTGCGGGCAGATCTCAAGGAGCAGCCTTCTTCACCCGCCGTTGGGTTTTAGAGACCGAGGAAGAGCTGGGCCCAGGCCAGGGGGAGGCTCCCCTGGTGCATCCCAGGCCGGCACTCGTGTCTCCCAGTGCCCACGTCTGAGGTGCAGCAGCTGTGGCCGGCCGGCCTGGCGATGGCCCGAGGTGGCCAGAGATGATGTCATCAAAGATCCTGTCACCTTCTCCACTCGGCGCTCGCCCAGGAGAGGTGAACGGATGGTCTGTGCGGCTGGGCATCTTGCGAAGCCCCGGGAGTTAACTGGTCAGAGTGCCGTGGATGGTGCCTGGGCTTCAGATCTGGGCGGTGCACCCACCAGCGGGGCGGCCTTGGCCGAGACACCGCGTGCAGCATGCGGAGCCTCAGAATCGTCTGGGGAGGTTTAAGGATACACAGGTGCTGAGTCAGACCCTTAGCGGTGGGCAGAGAGCCTGGGTCCTCAGACTCTTCCTGGTGAGTGGGGAGGTGGCTAAGGCCAGGCACCCGTCTTTGCTGTGGCCTCCCCTCACTGAGGAAGAGGCCGTGGCGTTCGTGTATTGCTTTGGTTGCTCAGACACACAAGGTAACATGGCTTCCACGAGGTGGGAGGTCCGTCTCTCTCACATGAAGGCTCCAGGCTCCAGGCGGGGGGGAGGCGGTTCTGTGAGATCATCCTGGAGCCCCAATTCTGTCTTGTGCTGCCCTGCCAGCCCCCCAGGGCATTCTCCGCCTCTGGGCAGTCGAAGCCAGCGAGAAGGGGCCGCGGGAGAGGTGGAGGGTGGGCATCCACGCCCGTCCCTCTGGCCTGGCTGCCGGGAGCTGGGAAGCTTAGTCGTTAGCTCGGCACCAAGCTCCTGCTTGGTGCGGGAGAATGCGCCGTGGAAGCCGATCATCCGCAGCCCCGCCCACCTCGCTCGTGGGCCCGGTGAGCTGCACGTGTATGGTGTGCTCGGGCCACGTCAGCTGTGGTGGCCCAGTGGGCTGGGTCGGCTCCTGGACCCACCAGGAAAGGCAGCCTTGGGTGCAGGATCTCTCTGGGGTCCTGGACCTTTTACCAGCTGATGAGAGCTATGGACTGGACTCCCCCACCCCAGGCCCCCTCAGGGTTCCGTGGCCTGTAGGGACGAAGCCTCTTCCTTCGTGGACAGCTGCCTGGGATAGCCCACTCCCTTGCTGCCGCCCGCCCCCACCCCCCCCCCACCCCCCCGCCGTATTGCTGTCTGGGCTCCTGCTTTCTGGGTCACAAGGTCACACCAGCTCCCTGATGGGACTTCTAGCCCTTGTGTGGCCGTCTGACCCTGGCTGTCCTTCCCAGTGCCCTCCTCACCCTGCTGGCACTGTCCTGTCTGTGAGGCCCATCTCCTCTGCCTCGAGGGTGCGCCCTCCTCCGACCCCCTCCTCTGGAGAAGGCCTGCCTACTAAAGATCCAGCTCCCAGGAGGTTTTCCTGACTTCCCTTCTTTTACTATCTGTGTTTCCAGCAGACAGGTCCAAAGTATTTTCTAGTAGATGTAAAGTAAATGACAACTAGTGGAAGGTCTTTAGCGAAGCAGGACAGCTCATCGTGCCCCTGCAGCCCAAGCCCCGCTGCGTCACGACCTCACTAAAGATGTCTGTCCTGTCGCGGTGGGACCAGCGCAGGCGGTGGCTGGGCTGCGTTTCTCCTCTAAGCCCAGGGAAGGTCCCCGTAAACACCTGGGGGGTGTTCACCGGAGACCCTCCGGCATCCCCGCAGCATCGAGACGTGCGTCTCCACGGCCCCTTGTCTTTCAGAACACCCAGTGCATTCCAGAAGGCTTGGAGAGCTACTACGCGGAGCAAGACTCCAGTGCCCGGGAGAAGTTTTACACCGTCATCAACCACTACAACCTGGCCAAGCAGAGCATCACACGCTCCGTCTCACCCTGGATGTCGGTTCTGTCGGAAGAGAAGCTGTCCGAGCAGGAGACCGAAGCCGCTGACAAGTCAGCTCAGTGAGACGGGCAGGTTCCTCACAATGTGTCACTCGAAGGTAACGAAGGGACTTGGAGGGACGTTTCGTTAAATATAATTACCGATAATTTAGAGGTTACTCATTTATGGTGCAACCGCTTCTGTTTGCTAATGCTGCTTTGCCAATAAAACTTGCTGCCGACCGCTCATGGGCATAAGATCAAGTGCATATCAGCATTGCTTAAAGAGCTGTGACACCACGTTCCATGTTAAGGAATCTTAATTTAGCTACTTTACTGGGATTTATGGGATGCCATCAGAAAGTAAATTTACACCGGATATGCAAGGGGTTTGGATTCAGATAAATAATGCGTCTTGTGGAATCGATTTTTTTATCGCCCTCCCCCTCCCCACCGCACTGCTGTTTGCAAACCTTACTCCACAGCCATATTTAGACGGGTCCCCACTTGGTTAAGAGCAAGCTGTACTTCAGATTTCTTCCCACCTTCAATCAGGCGGCAGCCGGGCCATCACCATGATGTATGGCAGTGAGAGGTGCAGAGAAGGAAGGAAATGGGACGTCCGGTAGCGGGTGCGCCCTTCCCTTCCCCTCCCCGCGCCCACTCCGAAGCGTGCCAGTGTCCCGCAGGAGGGCCCGCTCGGGAGGCTCTATTCCGCCCCCTGGAGCTGGCTGGCACCTTGGTGCGGAGAGCACCGTGCTTCAGGGTCCAGTGTCCCAGCACGTGTGGCGAGGGGCTGTGGGAGGACCCTGGGCCACGGGCCTGAGGAACTCCGGGCCCCTGTAGGTAGTCCATCCGCTCTGTGACGTGTTGAATAGGAGCGACACCCTTTGGTCTTTTTTGTTCTGTCCTGTTAATGAATAAATTTGCACCAACAGCCCTGTTAGCGAGTTAGTTTTTAAGACCTTATTTGTGTTGGCAAAGTGAAAATGTAATTGCTGGGAAGCCAAGACTAATTTTTATTTTGTGAACTAGAAATCTTTTCATGTAAGAAGCAGGCAGGGGAGGCTGGGAGGGGCCGGCGTGGCAACTTGCAGATCCAAGGAGGACATTTCGATTCACGATCTTTGTAAAGAAGTTACGTTTCAAGCTGAATCTTGACATTAAAGGATATGTTTACAAAATTGCCAGTTAGCTAAGCTACGTGTGTAAAACCATTAAATGGAAACAAGGCATCCGCAGACATTTTCTTCCATGTTATCTGTGCTGTTTCTGGTGGACATGTCAGAAGTTTCACTGTTTTCCGTAGGTCAAAAATAAATGACAATGAGTTTGAGATCTGTTGCAAACAAGCGTGGTGGCCACGGCCAGCTCCATCACTGCTTTCTGAAATATGCTTCCAGAACCGGATTTTATTATGGGGGGTGTTTTGCAACCATGACCGTGGCCTTGGAGCCAGGGCGTGTGTTCTAGAGCTGCGTGCTGTGAGGGTGTGATGTGAGCACGCACGAGGAGCACTGACTACGTGCCAAACTCTCCCGCACAGATACATCTATGAAAGCTCTAGCCCACGTAAACGCACTGCTAAGGCATCACCCCTTTGTATCTTCTAGTAGACGTTTTATTGACTGTAAATCCATTCACATGTAACTTTTGACATTTTCACTCTGTGCAGAGAAAGAACACAAGGGTCCCTGTGGCTGCACCACAGACTCTCGATTTTGCATACACAGCACACGATTTTGCAGGGGGCAATGCAGAGCCATCGGCACCCACACCGAGGTGGGGCCCCGTGAACACCAGCATGCTCTCTGCACAGATGTGGTTCCCACTGCAAACAGGAACACCTGTTCTAGAGGGACAGGTGCACGGGCCCAAGGGCAGACAAATGCTCCTTGGGCCCCAGCAGCCCCTTGCTGAGGGCCCAGGGTCTGTCCCCACACCCCTTCCCCAACGGGCAGGCAGGCGTCCGCTGACCTTCTGTATCTGGACCCACTGATATTACACGAAGTAACCGTAGTTGCATTTATTGTATTTGTGAGGCAAAGGCGAGTTTTCTACAGCGTAGCGACTCTGCAGCACTTGGCTCAGGCAGACAAGAAGCCACAGGAAACTAAGTGATGGTCACTTGCCGCGAGAAGTTATCACCCAGCACTCTTCCCTAAGCCACTGGAAGGGCCAGGTCGGTGCCTCCCTGAGCCCCGCCTCCGGGCAGCCCCTCCACATCGGCCGCCAGTTTGGGTGCAGCCAGTAACGACCCTTCCACCCTGCCTCAGGAGTGTCACACAGTCCACTGTCAGTTTGTGTTCATTAGTTTCTTTTTCAGCTATTAAACGGGCTAAGACCACAGGTCTGGGTGTCCCTTTTGTGGGAGCACATAGCTCTGCCACCGCCCCCTCCCCCCAACGTGGTAGGATCTGGGCACAGCCCTGGTCTGATGCCGGAGACCCTCGACAGCACCCCATGCGCCAGGAGCGAGCAGGGCAGACTAGCTGTCGTACCAGTCCAGGAAGAGCAAGGAGAAGGAGCACATCACCAGGAAGAAGAGCACCCACACTCGGAAGCCGGCGTTGTTTTTGATGGCCTGGGGGGCGGGAAGGGCAGGAGCACAGGATTTTGGGTTGAGGAGTGCTCACGCCCTCCGTGTATCTGCACACACTCCCTACCCTGGAGCTTATGCTTACCTTAATTAGTAAGCAGAGCCAAACAGTGGGTTTAGAATCCACCAGAAAACAAACAGGTGTCTCCTCCTTATTCAGACGTCCTACACCCTTCTCCCGGCAAACACCCGGAAACGGCCCACGCGGGGCCCAGGGTTAGAAAGAGCCCCGCGGCTGGCCCGGCAGCGGTAGTGGCCCAGAAATGGTCCCACGTCAACCCAAACCCGAGGACCACACTCAGAAGACCATGTCCACTCAACAGAGTCCACTGTGGTGGCCTCGATAAACAGGGACCAGGGCTCTGGCCCTCGGGGTGGGGGGTCCAACAAGCTTCTCCGGTGGCGCCCACCCCTGGTGCAGGTGGCTGATCCATCCCTTGCCAAGAGTGACCTCGTGTGCCTCCGATCGCTCCTTTGGAGGGCGGTGAGTCCTGTGTCTTGGTAATAGGGGCCCCAGGTTTGGCGAGGACAGAAATGTGACTGTCTTGCAGGGTTAGGAGGTCAGCCAGGCTGGGCGCCAGCAAGGCTCTCACGCAGCCCTGACTACCCGCAAGACTACCACCGCTGCCCGGACGGGGAGGCCGGTGGGGCCTGGGGGGTCCAAGGGTACTCACCTCTCTGATGTCTTCGTTGCCCTCCTTGATATTCTCAGTCGCCCCTACAACTAACTGGTGAATGCTGTCGATCTCGGCTTCCTATGGAAGAGGAGAGACAGGTAGACCCGACCACCGTCTCCTTCCCCGAGCATCCGGACAGCAGGAGCCAGCAGCAGCCAGGGCTTTACAAGCGGGAGCCTGTGGGTCCTCGCCGGGTCCCGAGGGGCAGGCACAGCCCCGTTTTACAAAAGGGAAAGTCAGGGTTCAGAGAAGTTTAGTAATTTGCCAAGAGTCACGCAGCAACCACGTGGCAGGACTGGGACCAGAACCCAGTGCCTGTCGCCCTTCCACCCCCAGCTGCTACCTCCTGTGCCACTTGCCGGCCAGAAGGGACAAACGTGAGAGCTGCCAACACGTAGCAGCCACCGCATGCCAGGGGCTTCCCTCTGGTCCCCCGCGTATTTATGACATCCAGAGACATGAGCTTCCAGATGCGTGTGCTTTCAGACACGCACGCTAGCTTCAGGGGAGCGCTTCATGTCTCACCATCTGTGTCTCTCTTAAAAAAAAAAAAGAAAGAAAACCTAAACCGTAAAAACATCAGCTCCCGTGTACTGAGAGCCTGCCACGAGCCGGAAGTGCGTCAGGCACCTTGAGCCCCAGCCCTGAGAATGCGGGGGGGGGACATCTGCCCAGTCTGAAGAGGGCAGTGTGGCCTGGGGTGCCCAGGTCACCTGACACACTGGAAGTCAGGATCGGATCAGAGCCAGTGTGTGTGACCCAATGTGGCCTCTGAGCTCTCCTGCCATGCTGAGCTGTCCCTGGAAGCAAGTCGTGTGCTCTGACAGGGACAGCTCACTTAGCTGTTTTATGGGTCAGGAGGCTGAAGTGACAGCCATCAGGCTTCTAAGTGGAGGCTTAGCACATACACGCTTGAATTGGTCGTTCAATGTAGTTAGAAAGGGTAACTCTCGTGAACCCGAACTTTCTGTCAGACTGCACGTACCTAAATTTACAGCGATTCGACGCTGGTTGTGAGGTTTCAGGCAGGTTTTGTGGGGGCGGGAGGGTCTTAGGCCAACTGGGCCAGTTTAACACAATGCAGCAGAAATGATTTTGACTCTGAAACTGTTCCACGGTCTGTGGATGCTAAAAAGGAGGATAAATTTATTGGGTCCCTAAAAGTTTTGCCAGTTACTGGCCGGAAGAGTTTCAGAACTGGAGGCAGGAAGAAATAACATGAAAATCCCCTTCAGAGAACAACCCTATTTCCTGTGTGGACGGGACACCTGAGGTGGCACGGACCTAGCGTTCCGAGAGGGCCAAGTGTGAGCCCTAAGTGACACTGTCGACTGACAGGCTGCTACCCACCAGGTGTGCTGGGTGCTTCCTGTGGGTTATCTCCGAGCCTCAGGACAGCCCTGCGAGGGCCACTCCATTTGCAGACAGGAAAACTAGCTCAGAGGCACCCGGAAGGAAGATCTACCCAACTCCCTCCTCTGTGGGCGTCACGGCACACACGGGCCACCACACCCGGTCTGGCCTGGGCCAGCCAGCAGCGGGTCAGGTGCAGAGAGCTCCCCACCCCGCACAGAGGCTACACCGGGGGGTCAGGAGGCCCTCACGTGAGGAGCTGTATGAACCCACGCGGCTTGGGGCACATGGCTGTAGAGATCAGGCAACCTCAGAACAAGCACCCTGATGTCACAGTAGATTCTTCTCAGCTAAACCTTAAATCGTGATTTTTTTTTTTTCTTACCTGTTGTAAAACCTTCTCTGTGAATATCTCTTGGAGCCTGGAAATTTCAACCACTCTCCCTTCGATTTGCCTTCATTAAAGAGAAAAAAAAATTACATACAACTATTAGTAGGTGGTGGTCCTAGCAGGAGTGTTACACATTTCTAAATGGACCACGTGAGTGAGAATTGGGAGGGGACACCACATCATTCGTGGGGGGGGGGGGGGGGCCACCACGTCAGGCTCAGGAAGGAGGAGGCCGGCATTGCACTTCCTGGCTCTCCTCTGAAGTCTCTCGCTTAGGGGGCGCGCTGCACTGCGGAACCCGCCCTCCCCTGCAAGCTGACCCGCGGTGCCCCTGCCTCGGAGTCTGCACCCCTGGTTGCAACAGGCAGCCTTCGAATGCTAAGGCCCGTACCCGGCCCGGTAACCACGGTAACGCGGCGGGGACTCAGAACGCCAGTGTGTGCTGACCACTCAACATCGTTACCGCCCAGGAGGTCGAGGGGCAGGGTGCTGCCACCCAAACCAACTTCCCGGCGAAAGGAAAAGTCCTCCGGTTCCGTCTGAAAACGTATCTGGGTTCAGCAACCAAGCATCTGAGCTGCTCGCTGTTTCAGGGCCAGCAAGGGCGCCCCGGGCGTGGGCTGGGGGGTGGCACGGGTCTAGAAATGGGGGCGGCAGGGGCTGAGCCGTGTCGGGGCAGCCGGCCGCCGCTCCTCCCGTACTTCCGGGTGTGGGAAGGAAGAGCGAGGCGGGCGGGGGCTGAGTCTCGGAGCAAGGACCTCGAGGCCCACAGAGCGAGGGCAGAGGCCGCAGAGGAGCACAGGTGCCATCAGAGTCCCCGGGGGCTGTGGGTACGGCGTCAGGCCGCACTTTCTTTCGGATGAGCCCACAGCGCAGCGGGTTTAATTTCCCTGCCAAAGCCCAGGCCTTCCTTCCAGATGCTCCAGACTCTCTCGGGGAAACAGGCCCCACCCACGTGCCTCCCCTAGAGGGCGGGCCAGCGATGGCTCACGTGGGCACGGCCACTCTCCTTCCACGCTGCCGACCCCTTTGCTGAGGGGGCGGACGGACCCCAGCGGAGCCACATGCAGGAGGCTGCAGCTGGCCAGCCATCCCTCACAAGGCCCGCCCCCTTACCCCGGGAGCCATGAAATTAACAGCCCCTAACCGTGCAGCTTGCGGTCACTGGAAGCCCGGAGGCAGCACAGAGGGGGTGGCCTCCCAAGGCCACCCAAGGGCCCGCAGGTTAAGGGGAGTCACTGAAGTTGGGCAGCTGCCTTGACCCCGAATGGCTGAGGGGGGTGCACGTGGCCAGGGCCACAAGGGGATGCCTGGCCATCGAAGTAAATGAAAAGTTCCCAGTTCCTAGAAAAGCTGAGGCCATCAGCTCCTAGGAACCGCATACATACCTCACTTCATCGAACAGGCTGTTCATCTCACCAATTAGGCGCTGGTTCTCTTGTTCAAACTGTGAAGAGACAAACACACTAAGGGTGACGTCATACTCAAAAGCAACACGGTCAAAGGCAAGGGTCTAGCAAGGTGTCTGCTCGGAAATCTTTGATCTGCCCTCCGAGGGTGGCCACCGAGTCCCTCCTTCTGGCGTGGAGGGATGCGGCATCAGTGTGAAAACATCCCTGTGGCCGGACTTCTCCCTGCCTGCAAGCCGAAGTGATGCCTGGGAAGGTGCGGGCGGGGCAGGGCAGGTCACCTGCCGTCCTTCCCGCTGCTCTATCTCCCTCTGGCACTGTTTTAAGTGGGGCGCTGAGCTCCAGCGGCTCAGCTGAGGGCAGGGCAGTCTCATTTCAGAGCCACGCCTTGGCCAGTCCACCGTGACAGGAACACAGGCCCAGCAGCCCGAAGCGCTGTGTTCCTGGGCTCAGGCTGGCGATCGGGCTTCGGGACTCAGTCTGGGTGAGGGTGCCACCCTGACACCCGGGAGCCCATCGGAGCCGCGTAAACTCGGAGCAGACAGCTGCTGCCCCCACCATTCCTGCCAACTTGACAGCAGCCCCACGAAAGGCTGGCACGTCTGAGGGTTCGCCGTGCCGCGGGGCCAGATCTCCTCCTCGCTGCGGGACCCGCAACCCCGCCTTCGGACGCCCACTCCACTGCCTGAGCGTGTACTCAGCCCCGGGCGGGGGCCCTCGTCCCACAGCCCCAGCTCGAACGCCACCTTCTCCGTGACCTATCCCGGCCCCCGAGCTGGAACTTCTCCAGTTTCTAACCTTGGCCTAGCACCTTGTGAAACCTCGTGAAGATCTCTCAGGACGTTAGCCATTTTCAGCCCGGTAATAAGCTGTGCGTGTCCCAAACTCCCCCTTGACTATGAGCTGCCTGAGGGTGGGAACGCGTCAAACCCAAGTCCGAGAAGGCCTCACGCGCGTTCTTTCCTTCACATCTACTAAAGCGGCAGTCCCGTCCACAGCTGTTTTCGGAGGCGCTGTCTGCGCCAGGCGCTGTGTGGGGGGACGGGTGGAGGTGAGCTCTGGGCCTCCCAGGCTCTGCGATCCAACCAAGGCTCCAGCCAGACTTGCTCAGTAAAACAACAATGGAGGGAAAACAACGGTTAGGGAAGTCACGGCAGACACCGTGCTGAGCAGGTCACGTGCAGGGACTCACATTCTCCCTGCCCAGTCGCCCCCTGACTTCACAGGGAGGGCATGTGCTGTGCTCACTCTCTGCTCCGTCTGCCCCCCTCCCCTCCCAGCTCCCCCCCAGCCCTCCAGGCGGACACCCTCCTGTCCTGTCTGCCAGTTCACCCGCACCCTTGCTGCATCCATTCCCTCCCTGGTGCCTGTGCTCTGCCCTCATCACCGCTCACTCTCCTCCAATCTGCCCCCCACCCCTCCGTCAGAGTGATGTGATCTAAGATGCCAGTCACGTCACAGCGCACCAGGCCGGCCCTGTCCGTGGCCCTGTAGATCAGCGCTGAGGCGCAGCCTTCTCCTGCAGCCCACTGCCTCACCCCTGCACAGACTAGCTGAGAGCTGATGGAGGCCGCCGCGCACCAACCCCCCACCCCGCGGGGGGGACTCCGACTGTTTCCTCGAGACCCAGCCTAGGCACCTTCCTAGTGACCAGACGCACCAAGGCAGATTTAATCACCTTCTACCATCTCCTGTCTTTTATAATATAAAACTGCCCTGCACTTGATCCATCGCTACACTTCTTGCCCCTGTTGGGGGGCCGTCTTCCCGCCTGGGGTGGGGCTTTCTCCTCTGGCCCCCAGCACAATGCAGGGCCTACCACACTGCAGGGTACCGGTTGTCGGTCCCCCTGCTTGTCAAAACACAAAGGGGCCTCCACTGCACCCCAGACCTACTGGGTCAGAAAATGGGTGGGCCGGCACAGTTTCCAGAAGGGCAGAAGGGCCGGCGGGGGGCGCTCTGCTGGGCCGCCTCAAGCACGGGCAGGATGCTGACACGGTACCAGGACGGCCTTTCTAATTATGCATGAATCAGGCTATTTAAGGGAATAAAAACTTCACTCTTTTGAGTTTGAAACTATCAGCCCTGTTAGCTGTCAACTCAACAGTTACTTCAGAGCCCAGTAATTTAAGGAAAAAAACAATTACTTCAGCATGTAGGTGCTCATTTACTTCCACTAATTCTCCCAGGTATTACTCAGGGTTTTTCTCGGGGGGCTGGGATAGGGGGCATTTTCTTATTTTTTTAATGACAAAATACGGCCCTGTCCTTTTAAATCCTCAGACCTTTTATGCTTTCTAACCTACTCCTAAGCAAGACTAGAGGTTTGAGGTGGTTTATTGCGGGAATGTCCCCCGGAACAAAGCCCTCTCTGTCCCCTCCCCAGCTCTGGGCATGAGGCACCCACTCCCCCTCTCGGGGTTCTGGGGAGCTGTTACTTCTGAAGGACTCCTGTCAGCAGCAGGATCAGATTCTGGCTCTGATTTCCTTTCAACCTATGGGTTCTTAATGCCACCTGAGAAGTACCCATTCGGGGGGGGTGGGGTGGGGGGGGCGCAAAGGGGGGCGGAGCAAAAGAAACAAATGCCTCGAGGGATCAAGCGGTGACAGGGCTGAGGGGAGAGTTTGGCGTGGCCAGGACCTTTACGGAAAGCAGCCCCCATTTGGGGGCGGGAGTTACAATGGAGCTGTGTCTTCAAAAACACCACCCGTTTTTCCCATAGCCAGGTGCAAGGGACCCACTTAATGGGGTGTGGCAGGGCTCAGGCAGATCAGGTAATGGCCAGGCCGCTGACAACATTCACCTGTGCCAGATTTCAGGATGGTTTCCGATGCTGTCTTGATGGCCAACCTGTACACCTCACCCCTCCTCTGCAGAGGAAGGCAGGGAGCGGCAGGTGCCGGCCGGCAGGGGCAGTTGGTGGACACGCCCGGGACTTCAGCGGGCCAGCCCCTGTGGCCTCAATGGGAACTCCTGGGGTGACTGACCCCTGGACCAGTCACTGGCTTCTGTCCGGCCTGTCACGTGACAGGGCCTCTTTGTGAACAGACGTGGTGATTCTTATCCTTTCCTGCCTCATGCCGAGGGTGGGGAGGGATGATGATGGCTCCTTTACCTTCGAAGCTATATGCCCTTGGGCAGGTAACTTTTCTGTGCCTCTTTGTCACTAAAACGGGACGGAGACAGTACTTACTAGAGAAAGACGCGCTAATAATGCATGTAAAGTTGCGTACAGAGTGCGTGGCACATACGAAGCCCCCACTAAATGTTAACTATTATTAATCTCCCGGGACTGAGATTCCAGATACGCAAAATGAGTCATGAAATATTCTGAAGGCCCCTTCCACCTCTCTGGTTTCAAATTTGAGCGGGATCTGGGGCGCTCACACAGCATTCGCTGGGGCTCGCTGGCAGCTGGCTGGCGTGGCATCCGTCCCCAGAGGGACAGGGACCTCACAAGGTGCAGTAGCCAAGGAGGCCTGGTCTCCACAGTCAGCACCAAGGACAGGGGTACCCCCGGGGTACCCTCCCCGCCCCCCCTCCCCGGCCCCGGGGGAAGACCGGCCTGCCTGTCACAGGGCCCCCAGTTCTGTGAGGCACCGGAAAGCGGGACACGAGGCCTGCAGGACAAGGAAGGTGTACAAGCAGGGCCCGAGAGGCATGACAGCAGCCAGCCTGTCTGTGTGGGCCTCCTGCCGTGGCTCCTTCCGCTCCATACTGTTTGGTCTCCCACCAAAATGCAGTGCTTTCGCTCAACACAGATGGATGTCTGGAGCAAGTTCCCCTGACCGCTCAAGCATGGTGGCAGGCACCACATTTAAAGGCCTAGGACCTGGGAGCTCGCTGTAAAATGGGGCCAGCGACAGTCCCTACCACACGGGGTGGCTACATTAATAAACACTCAAGCGGTCAGGGCCGTACTTGGCATGTGCTGTGTGTTACATGCGTGTTAGGCAGTATTAACTGCCTCATTCCACTTAGAAGTCAGACTTCCAAACAGAGGGCCCCAAAAGGGTTTATTATCTGCTTTAAGGGATACAAATCCACACTGTGAATACACTGTTACAGAAATCCTTTTCTAATCTAATCCTCTTTACTGTAGTTTTAAAAAGAAAATCACTCCTACAAAAGGCCTTTGGGTACAAGGTGAAGCCACAAGAAGTTATTTGCATTGCAAAGAGGCAAGAGCAGCTAACTGGACCAAAGACTAGGAACCCACAGGGGCTGAGACCCACAGGGGCTCGGCCTAGAGAGCAGTCTGCCCCCACCACCATGGCCCAGGACCTCTCTGGTTCTTCGGATGCGCCTCATCTATGCCAAACGCCTGCGTTCACATGGCTCGTGACCCTCACCTCCATCCCCACCGCTACCCCTGCGAACCTGAAACCTCCCCAGGGTGTGGACCTCGGCTCTCGGCTGCGTGGTGCCCAGATTCTACCAACAGTTCTTGCCAGGAGCTGAGTTTGGGCCCAGATCACAAGCCCTGCCAGCCACCCACCTTGGTGCTTCCAGCGGCCTACCACAGGGGACGAGGGCTAGGGACACCTTTCATGCAGATTTAGGAACAGAAGTCACGCGCATGGCTTTAAAAATTATCCTAAGGGATACATCAATAAATGCAGGTGGTTTCACTTGAGGCGAGTAAACTGAATGCAGGCTTACAAAGGAGGTATTTTCTCTATGTAACATCAGAAAACAATCTGGTCCCACTCAGCCTGACCGCAAAACATCTGCTTATAGTAACTCAAACGTTAATATACCTGCATCAGGAGTTATAAATGGAAATTCAGTGTGCAAATCACATAACACTCAGCAACCATTTTGGGACACGTAACAACTGCTCCTGTGGGTGAAATAATGAATTAAATTGATATTATAGGGCTTAATTCATTATTTTACCCTGAGGAAAAATTCCAAAACAGTGATTATGAATTATGACCACAATTTGCTACAACACTTTCCAATTTAAAACCAATAGTGTCGTATTTATTTCTGTTCATTTTCAGGCTTGAGCCTGTTAAGTAAGATTTGGGTTAGTCAGCCCGTAAGATGTGGTACTTGGCTATTGTTCCCAATTACAAGAGAAGTTAAGTGAACACTTAAGAGCTTGCCATGGAAGTGCTGAACTTACAGCCTTCTGCCCACCCACTGGCAGTAACACAACACAAATGAGGGAACTCTTGCCGGTTCTGACTGCTTTAGTCACTGAGACTGGGACCCAGTTTGCCACGAGGCTCCTACACAGGCTACACTCCCTTACGCCCCCAGATCCCACCGGGGACTCCCGTGAACTATGACACAGGGGAAAAGCGCAGGACTCAGGGCACAGGACGCGGCTTGCCTGTTCTACTGGCTCGGTGACCGTGGAGGGCTTTAGAGGTTTTGTGCCTTATTCTTTTTCACGTGTACAGAGGGATAATTCCTACTTCACTGGACCGTTATAAAGATCAAGTAAGACAACATGCATACCGGCTTGGCATTTAGGGAGCATTCATAAGTGTACATAATAATAATAACTTAAAGCTTGCATATCTCAGAGTTCTTACTGGTGATCCTGCCTGTAGTTTATACTCATCCAAGGCACTCACCCACTCAAAAACCACTCTAGGCTCTGGGAATATGGCAACGAAAGCGAAAAAGTTCCTGCTCTCGTGGCACTTGTGTTCTAGTGGAGGGATGAGGGAATAAAGCGGGGTACGGGGACAGAGTGGCCAGGGGCTGCTGCAGACTGGGTGGCCAGGAAGGCCTCTCTGAGGATGTAACACTTGGGACCTGCAAGACACGGAGACAGCAGTGAAGAGGAAGAGGCTGGCAACACGAGTGCCTCGAGGCTGGGACGCGCCCGGACCCTGTTCTGATGTGACAGGGCTTCGGCTCAGAGCTCTACTTCTCTTCTTCCACAGGCGACGTGGGTTAGAAATGTGTGAACCGATCAGTCATAAGCTCTACCGCTTATTAACAACCGAGGGACCTTGGGCCAGACACTCTACTGATTCTGCCAAAGTTCAAAGGAGACGGTAATGCCCCACCACCTCTGAACATGATCGTGAACAGGACCAGGGAGAAAACGAGCCCTGGAAAAGTTGTGTCCACTGTCAACCACGGTGTGAAGTGAGTTGCTGTCATTTGTCAGGGACAGCCACTGAAAGCACGCCGCGTGGGAACCAGCTTCCCCGCTCTTTAGGCCGAGGACAGCCTTCCGCCAGGGCAGCGCTAGGAAACGTCTGCTCCCAACCACAGACGGCGTATTCCCTTGGGCTCCGTCACGCCAACGTCCAGACGCGCTGTGCGCAGACACTGCTCTAAAGGAGCTGGCGGGGGCTCCTGCCAAACCTGTCAGTTTCCTTTTGAAACTCACCCAGAGCGGACAACCTACAATTGGCAACTGGACCTGAGCAGTCAAGGTGTGACTACATTTTTCAGGCATCACTTCTGCTTTCTGCACGTTAGCATAGCGTCAGCAGTTCAAACAATTAAAAAGCAGCACAGCGGTAATTATAAAAGAGCCATTTAGTCTGGAGGACTATTTTACTGCAGCTGGAAAGAAATCTAATATTAGTAAAATCATTCCAAGGCAATTTCTTCTTTAATTATGCTACGGCAAATTTAAAACTTATGAAAAGCATATGAAGAACTAGGAAATCGGGTGGAAAAGTTGCATCCACAATATGTATTTATAATTTTGAAAACTCGCTATAACAATCAGGGCAAAGGCGTTTAGGATGACCTCCTACTTGGGGAAACAGTCTTACCAATGCTAACAACACCCGACTGGGCAGAGAGCAGCCTTACCATCTGTATTTCTTCTGGGGATAATTCGTCTTCACCTTTGCCGTCTCCCCACGTGCCCAATTCGGGTTGGGATTCAGCCGGAACCTTTTCTGTTAAAGAAAAAAAAAAAAAAAGAAGAAGAAGAGGAAGAAGAAAAGAAAGGAAAGAGAAACAGAAGGCAAAATACTTCCTTTTAGACGGTGCTGATGCTGGCTTGGGATGCAGGCACACTGCAAGCATGAGCTCTTACAGCTTGTCCACACTCGGTTATCCGCTGGCTCACACTCAGGCGCTGTACCAGGACCCTTCTACAGTGTTTAAGCTCCAGTGTGTGCACGTGCGTGTGCCCACGTGTGTGCGCGTGGGCAGAAGGCGCCCCCTGCACAGTCTCAGTGCCACAGTGACTTCAGCAATGGCTGCAAACCAAAGGGCCAGTCTTCAAGTGTGTCTTACCACAAAACACAAGCTCACGCACGCCCTCCCTCTACTGTTTAAACACTGCAATATAAGGGTATTTTCACTAAAAAAAAAACGCCAGGACAGGGGCGCCTGGGTGGCTCAGTCGGTTAAGCCTCCTACTTTGGCTCAGGTCACGATCTCGGGGTCCGTGAGTGTGAGCCCCGCGTCGGTCTCTGTGCTGACAGCTCAGAGCCTGGAGCCTGCTTCAGATTCTGTGTCTCCCTCTCTCTGACCCTCCCCCCGTTCATGCTCTGTCTCTCTCTGTCTCAAAAATAAATAAACGTTAAAAAATTTAAAAAAACCCAAAAACTCCAAGCCAGGACCTACCACTCCCTAATCCTATTCCTCCCCCAGAAGGAACCACTGTTAGCATTTGATGTGGCCTCACAGACCTTACCCAGACCCAGTGTGTTCACATACAAACACCTATGTAATTCTCTGCACCAACCCCCCCCCCCCACCCCAACTTCAATCCAGTGTGTGTACACAGTGGCTTATAAAACTTGCCGTGTAGGACTTCACTGTATTTGGGAGATTATCCCGTATCCGTCACATAGATCTGCCTCGTTCTCTTGAAACACTGCAGGATATTCCACTGCAAGGGCACACGGTTCTTCATGTCCCGTCACCCCATGGATAAACCTTCGCTCATCTGATCTCTCCGTGTGCCAGTCCGTACTTGGGGGCTCTGGGTGTACCCTGGGACGGGCGCCCGCGCATCAACTGTTGTTGACTGGACCTTTTAGAGAACTTTTTAACTGCAACCACAAATGCGTGATGGACGCTTGATGAAGTGCACCAATGGCTCGGGCTCCTAGGAAGGGCTGCCACCAGCACGTTAGAGAGGCCCGCGAGGTCAAAAGGGGTGTGCGGTGGGAACAGGGCAGTGGATGGAAGTGACCCATCCTTGATGGAGACTGCAATGGGGTCTTTTTTTTTTTTTTAAGTTAATTTACTTATTTTATGAGAGAGCTAGCAGAGGAGGGGCAAAGAGAGGGGGAGAGAGAATCCCAAGCAGGCTCCATCCACGCTGTCCATGCAGAGCCCGACACGGGGCTCGATCTCATGAACCGTGACATCACGACCTGAGCAGCAACCAAGAGTCGAATGCTGAACTGACTGAGCCACCCAGGCGCCCTGTGGGGTCTCTCTTTCTCAAGATGACTGTGTCTGGTGTCTCAGCAGTGCCTCTAGGCTCGTGAGCCTGGCGCCGGGTACGGCTTCTTTTTCTTTCCTCCCTCAACCTCAGTAACTTTCCCATAGTTGGTCTCGGCCCCGTGAGACGGGCGAAAGTCCAGAGTGTCGGTTTCGAGACTATGATATGGGAAAAGAATGTATGACAGCACCAATTTAGGTATTAGTATTCCAGATACATCATCACAAAAAGCCTCCATGTATCCAGAACATTGTGCAGGTTTAAAAAAAAAAAAAAATGGCTGTTTTTGCCAGAACTGTATTTATAAAGTTTATATATGATGTATGTATACTAAATATACATGTAAATATAATAAACGTGGAGAATTTATACATAAAACGTAGGCTGAAAGCACCTTTAGAAACTGGCGGGGTGTTTTTCTGAGAGGCCATCTTCAGGCAGGAACCTCTGCACATTTCACTCACCCCACCCCCACCCCAAGGGCCCTGTGTTTCCTGCTTGACCTCGTTACGGGAGCCGAGTCAAGCGTCTCCTCTGATGTTGCTTCCGGAGAAGAACACCAAGATGAGAAGCGTCCATTCACATTAGGAGCTCTGAGCTGGAACACAGAATTTGCTAAGAGGACGCGCGCTCTACAACACGCTCACGTGGACAGCCACCGGGGGCCACCCTGACCTGCTGTCATAAAAACTGGCCTGAAGCACAGTGCTCTTCACACCGTCCTCGACGCAGACCTCCAGTGGCCCAGCCCCAAGACTCACGTGCAAGCTCTCGGCCCAACAGGCCCTCGACACGGCCCAGCCTCAGTCCCCACAGAACCCTCCCCTTTGCACGGGCTGCACTAACCGTGTCCCACACGGCTCCATGCTTTCTGGCCTCGGAGTATTTCACATGCCGTTCCCTCTGCCTAGGATAGAGCTTCCATTTTCGGTCCAGACTCATTTCTCAGGACACTGCCTCCTGAAGTCCCCTCTGAGTGGACCCTGTTCTTCCCACCTGTGCCCTCTCTCAGGGCACGCGTCACTTTCTCAGGGGGTGGAAGCTGGTCACTCCCGTCAATCAATTGTGAGTTCCCTGAAGGCAGGAACCAGAGCTCATTGAGAAGTGCAGGCAGTATTCACAAATAGCCACACCCATCTTAGCACCAGGGGAAACCGATGTGAGCAAATTACAAACGGGTATGTCAAAGTCTCATCCTGGCACAATAAGAATATGGAAGAGGCCTGAACCTCAGACGTGGACGGAAGGTCTGCCTGACCACAGAGGTCCCCGATACTCCAGACTAAATAAAAAGTCACAAAGCTAGTGGCTTTTTAAAAGTCAGGAGTGTGGCAAGCAAGAAGGCACCCTCTGCCTAGAACTACACCGCCTAGTCCTACACTAAAGTATTATTGAGAATACAGCTCATGTTTCAGAGGAGAAATGAAACACCGAAAAGATGAGACAAAAAGATTCCCTGTAGCCTGAACCTAAAAAGCCCTTCTTCTACCTACAGATCCACTTAGTATGACGTCCATGGGCAGATGTGTGGGCCCTAAGTGGGGGACAGTTGGGGGAACAAGAACGACCCCCCAGCACCAAGGTCGGGATGGAGATGAAATGTCACGGGCCTCCAGACAACAGGGCAGCACAGAGGTGGGCACGGTTTGTCCCCTTCCCCACGGGCTCTCGGGGTGGGGTGGGGGGGATGCAAGCCTGGGGCTCCACGTGACCCCTCCCCATGACTCCCAAGCGTCTCCAGGCCTGAGGCTCTCCCCGAGTTCTAGGCTCACTCCCACAACGGGCTGTTTCCACCTGAAAATTCACCAGCTGGCTCAGACCTAGCATGCGTAGACGAGAATCCTGGTGTCGCCCTCTCCCCCAGCCTCCCACCCCCTACCCCCCACCCCCCGCTCTTCCCAGTCTTGCTGTCAGACTCCTCTTCCTCTCCCTCTCCTCCCTGCAGTCCCCCCAGCCTTGGTGCTCTGTCCCTCACATGTCCCATCCCACCTACTCACTCGTCTACAGCTGCAAACTACGGCTGGAATTGGAGCATTCCTCCCGCCCACCACCTCGTCTCCGCCACTGCCCTGACATGCACCTGTCACCCAGCGCCCACATCGCAATCTGTCCGGACAGGCCCACAGCTGCCACCTCTTCCTCACTCCGTCCCACTCCATGCAGCGGAGAGGCTTGGACCGTGTGCAAGACCTGCCATCCTCAGCCTGAACACGTCCAGACACAGAATCACAGGGAAACCTTCACTGCGGCCCGGACGGCCTGTCCACGCGGCTTCTGCCTCCATCTTGTCTCCTCCTGTGCCTCCCCACCGTGGGTGTGTGCATGTGCTTCCATGTGCCAGGCCCCCCTTCCCCCTCGACCCTTCCACTGGCTGGATCCTCTGCCTGGAGAGCTTCCACCTGAACGAAGGCTCTGATTTCGCCACATCCTTGTCCACGCTCGTTATCACAGGCATACCTTGGACTTCACCTGGGACTTGGACTTCACTTTCGTGCGCTGCGCTGGTTTTCCAAATGCAAGGTGCGCGGCAACCCCGCGTCAAGCCAGTGTGTTGGCACCATTTTTCCAACAGCATTTGTTTACTTCGTGTCTCTGTGCCGCATTTTGGTAATTCTCACAGTATCTCAAACCGTTTCATGATTACTGCACCTGTTAGGGTGATCTGTGATCAGTGACTATGACTCACTGAAAGCTCACGTGACAGCATTTTTTCTAGCAGTATTTTTTTATTATTTTTTATCTTTTTAGCAGTATTTTTTGATGAAGGTATGCACGCTGTCCTTTTACGCGTATGCTGCTGCACACAGAACAGACCCCATAAAGTGTACGCATGACTTTTATACGCACTGGGAAGCCAACAGTTTCCTCTGACTCCCTTCCGTGTGGTGGTCTGGAACCGAATCCACGGCGGCTCTGAGGCGTGCCTGTATCTGCGTAGTCGTCCTGGTGGGTGTGAGATGGCATCTCGTTGTGGTTTTGATGTCCATTTCCCTGAGGACCAACGATGTGCATCTTTTCATGTGCATTGGCCACCTGTATGTCTTCCTTGGAGAAATTTCTGTTCGGATCCTCTGCCCGCTTTTAATTTATCATCTTGTTGTTGCGTTTAAAGCATCCTTTGCACATTCTGGACGCAGACCCTTTATCAGGTGTGGGATCCACACACACCTGCTCCCACTCTAGGGGCGATCTTTTCACTTTCTAGCTTTACTGCCCGTCGAAGCAGCAGAAAAGGGTTTCACTTTGACGAGAGCCCATTTGTTCAGCTTTTCCTGTTGCCACTGTGCTTTTGGTGTCCTGTCCTTAGTAATCCTTGGTCAGATCTGAGGTCGGGAAGATTCAGCCCAAAGAGCTTTTAGGTCCCAGATCCGTTTAGGTTTTTGGTCTGTTTTGAGTTAACTTTTGTATAAGGTGAGGTTAAGTGTGGAGCCGGCCTTGTGCGTGTGGTTGTCCCCTCCTCCCGGCACCACCTGAAGGGACTGCTCCCACCCCAATGAGGCGTCTTGGCCCGCCTGTCGGAAATCGGCTGGCTGCACATACACGGTTTTAGTTCTGGACTCTCAGTTCAATCCCGCTGCTCTGTACACCTATCCCGTACGTACCCTGTGTTACTGCTGCTCTGTTGTGAGTTCTGAAGTTGGGAAGTGTGAGTCCTCTTATGTGTTCTTTTTCAAGGCTGTTCTGGCTATCTTGAGTTCCTTGTACATCCCTCATGGATTTCAGAATCGACCTGTTAATTTCTACAGAGAAGCCAGCTGGCACTCTGATGAAGAATGCACTAAAACTGTAGGTCAATTTGGGGTATATTGACACGATCTTGGGAAGTTTTTCCATTTATTTGGGTCATCTTTAATTTCTTTCAACAATGTTTTATAATTTTCAAAGTAGAAGTTTTATACTGTGGTTGAATTTACTCCCTGAGTACTTTATTCCTTTTGATGCTATAAGGGAATTGTTGCCTCTTAAATTTCATTTTCAGATTGTTCACTGAGAATACATAAAAATTAAACTGATTTTTGTGTATTGATTTTGTATCCTGCAACCTGGACAAACCAATTTACTACTTTATTTTGGTAGATGCCTTAAAATTTTCTGTATACAAGATCAGGTAGCTGGTGAATAGAAAAAACTTCCTTCCTAATCTACATTTTAATTTCATTTGGTATCTGAGCCAACCTAATTGCCACCCAGCGCTAAAGCTGAAGAAGGATACGGCCCAGTCCTTGGTGGTGAGCAATGGATCCACACGCTAATGTAAGATGTGCGGTTTGGTAAGCTAGCTCACATAATGCTCACAACAAACCACGGCTACACGGTACCACAAGAAAGTGCAGAGTCAGAGTTTAAATAAATTGCCCAGGTCATAGCCCAGGACAGAGGCCAGGCTGTGAAATTAGCCTAGTCTGTAAGCCCTTCCATGACACCATGCTGCAGCCATGTTTTTTTCTCTTCCCCTGCAAACAGGAACTAGATAAAGGTGGGCTACAGTATGGTAATAGCGTTCTTTTGGCAAAAAACAACATGAAGGATTTAGAAATCTGTTATATACGCAGGGATTTATACATACAGTACATTGTGTACATTTTTAATAAGAGCCAGTTCAGATATTATTATTCCTTGGGATTCCATGTAACCAAGGAAGAGAGGCCTGCAGAACAAGCATCACCAAATGACCTTGAAGGAAAGGGTGGCCTGTGGAGTTGAGGGGACAGTGAGGCTGAGCCAGCAGAAGCAGGCAGGTGCCAGGCTGAAGGGGAAAAGGCAGGAGAGGACTGGCCATAGGGCATCTCAGAAAGACATCCCAGGACCAAGACGGGCGTGGGGGAGTGTCTCAACACACAAGGAGAGCAGTAAGCAAAGGCAGCACCAATGACAACCTCACACCCTCCCCCTTGTACCCCTGAAAGGTAGGTATCATCACTCCCATTTTAAAGATGGGGGAGCTGGTGGGGCGCCTGGGTGGCTCAGTCGGTTAAGGGTCCGACTTCAGCTCAGGTCATGATCTCACAGTTCGTGGGTTTGAGCCCCGCGTCGGGCTCTGTGCTGAAAGCTCGGAGCCTGGAACCTGCTCTGGATTCTGTGTCTCCCTCTCTCTCTGCCCCTCCCCCACTCACACCCTGTCTGTCTCTCAAAAATAAATAAACGTTAAAAAAAATTATTTTTTTAAATGGGGGAGCTGGTGCTCAGAAGTGCCAGTAGGTGTTGGAGCTGGGATCACGATGCCCCAGAAGAGACACTCTTCAAACCATTCTGGGTCCTAAGCAGCGGTCAGAAGCTAAACTGGAGAGTTTTCCCATTTTAATGTATGGTGGGCTAATAACTCGTGATAACTTGTGATTATAAAACAACAAATGCTGACTTTACAATAAAAATATAAACTGTGAGGGAGTGTTCTTTTACTCTGACCATTTACTTTCTATTGCCCAGAGGCATTAGTTCCTTTTACATGAGGAAACACTTCCACAGCAACTAAAGGCAATCAGCCTTTCAAATCACCTCCCTCCCTCCCCATCTTCCTCCGCTTTCTTCAAGGAAGACTTACTCAGCACTTCCTCGGTGTCAGGCACTGTTCTGTGTGCCAGCGTGAGAAGAGTGAACAAAACACAGACATTCCTGTCCTCGTGGGAGCTACATTTTAGTAGGAGAGACAGGTCCTGAAGAATATAAATGACTGCAACAAACAGAAGGCTAGCGGTACATGCCGGGGGAAAGGATAAAGCAGGGAAGACGGGAGGTGCTGGGAGGCCTCGGTCCTTCATCTTCCCTTTACCCGTCCTCCTTCTGGGGGGACCCCGGCCTGTCTCAGGGGATCGGTGCTGCCTACAGACCTGTCCCCTGACCTCTAGACTCATAAACCCAACTCCCGACCAACCTCTCTGCCAAGCATCTCAAAGTCAACGAGCCCCACACTGAGCTCCTGATTAAACCCATCTCCGAATCTCAGGGAAGGACAGCAGACCTCTCCCTCGTCAAAACCACCCCAGCCTTCCTCCACCCCTCCTGCCTCTCACGTCTACGTACAGGAAGCGATTTCTGTGGCTCTACTTTCAGAACGAGCCCAGAACTCTACCACGTCCCCCCATTCCCCTGCGCCGTGTGTGTGCTCACCAGTACCTTGTTCCTGGTGACTGCAGCAGGCTCTTAACCGTCACTATTTCTCTTCAACAGAGCAACCACAGGGGCCCTGCTCAAACTGGGTTTGACAGTGCTCTGTGCAAACCTCCCCACAGCTTCCCACCTCCTTCAGAGTCAAACCCACAGTCCCCAGGGCACTTGGGTGGCCCAGGCAGTTGAGTGTCCGACATCGGCTCAGGTCGTGATCTCACGGTTTGTGAGTTCGAGCCCCACGTCAGGCTCTGTGCTGACAGCCAGAGCCTGGAGACTGCTTTGGATTTCATTTCTCCCTCCCTCTCTGCCCCTCCCCTGCTCACGCTGTCTCTCTCTCAAAAATAAACAAACATTAAAAAAAAAATTAAGAAAAAAAACGTAACACAGTCCTCGGCTCCGTGATTTTGGTGCCCGGGGAATTTCCCGGCTGGGTGGCCCCCTGCCCTCTCCCTTGCTCTCCAGCCTCCAGGCTGCTCCCCCACCACGAGGCAGGCCCCCGTCTCGGGGCCTCTGCACTTCCAATGTCCTCTGCCTGTGACACCCTCCCCCCAGGAGACACAGGGCTCGCTCCTCACTGCCCTTGGGTCTTTACTGAAATATCAAGGTCTCTGACCTGTCTGACAGGCCCAATCTCTCCTGTTACCCGGCTCCGCGAGGGCAGACTGGCTACATCTCTTCACGTGAGATCTACCCTCAGCTGGGCCCCAAGAACCTGCACTGGCTTCTCCCCACTCTCGTCAGCCCCAACAATACTTCTTGCATGAATGAATGATTAAACGAGCATTCTGTGTCTGGTTTGAGTAAATGCAAACAGGGTATCCCTGTGTATTGTCTTAGGAAGGGCAGGCCCCGTTAGTTCACGAGTGATGTCGGGGTTCTCCCTCATTAGGGACCAGTGGACACAGAGGTGTGCAAAGCCTCTGGCCCACGGGGTCAAGGCAGCCACCAGAGAGGATGGGCTCGGGCTCTACAAAGAGTGACTCAGGTGCTGCCCCTTCCTTGGTTTCTCGATTTCGTCACACATAAATGGCGACAGCACCACCTCAAAGACCCAAGGAGACTCGACCTGTTGATGCCCCAGCAGGAACCCAGCACAGTGAAGGGGCTTGTGAGACACCAGTCTCCCTGCCCCCTGACACGGTTCCCAACTACAGAAAGGGCCTCTGGCATCTTTCAGGCGCTCATTCCTACGCTGCATTCTGAATCCCCTCTCTTGTAAAAAGCAGGGAATAAATCAGATGGGGAGGCATATAAATCCTGGGTCCACCATTTATGAGCTTTTCAGTTTCCCAGCCTCTCGGAGCCTTTCAGAAGGCTCATCTGAAAAACAGGTCCATGAAACGCATTCCAGAGGCCTGCTCTAAGGGTGGCGGTGACGTCCGTAAAGATTCAGGGCAGTGCCTGGCATCTAGGAGACGTGCGGTAAATGAGAGCCACTGTGACAATACGGAAGAGGGGACTGACTCTCGGCCCCTGGATCACCAGCATCCCGGGATTCACGCAGAGCAAAATTCCACGGCCGCCACACCTGAGATAGAGCAAACCAGGCACACACTGTCCACACACGGCGGCCAGGCAGGGTCAACGCTAACAGTATGCCGAGATCACGGGGACGGCGCAGCACGTGGGTGCCGGGGCCCCTGAGACTGGCGTGCACTGTTCCTCGGGCAGAGAGCTCTTCTTTTCTTCCTGGTCCTCAGTCTCCAGTCCCCACCCTCGTGGTGCACCACGACCCAGGCCCCTTCCCCGGACCCCGCCAGCTCCCAGGTGACTGCAGCAGCCCCCTGTGCCGGCCCGATAGTCACTAGCTCCAACCGGGACAGAAGAGAGCCGGCCCTTCTGTGTTTCCCTCGCTTTATGCAAATACAAACACCACAAGCTGTCTAGGACTGTGTTCCTTCTTTGTCTGCTTTGTATTTGTGCCAACGTGTCATAAGGAAGATTCTGATGCATACCTGGATATTCTTCAGTGACAGATTTTTCTTCAGAGTCTTGCGAAGGATTCCGTGAAACTTTCTCAGAAGACACGGATTCCCTGGTCTTTGTCCTTGGTTCCGGTTCCAGCTTCGATCTAAATAAATAATTAGCCATCACATAAATTGCTTCTACAAGATTCTGTCCTGACAACACACGCAGTCACTCGTGACCCCCACACACTTGTTCTGTGCTCTCCGCCAGAGAGCAGAGTTGCTGACCAGCGGCCATGCCAACACACCTCCCGCGGGACACTCACTACAAGGTGCCAGCGTCACTGCCTGCACGGGGTGGGGGAGGGGGTGGGGGTGGGGGGCGAGTGCAGTCAACAGACGAAGGAGAGAACGCACAACCCTGCCCCACAGACCGACACCACACCCAACAGCTGCGTGGCAAAAGCTGACTGTTCAATCCAGGAGCTGGCTGTTTCCCACCAATGCAAAAGTGTGGCTAACTACATACACATGCACACACGGGCACACACGTTATGTAGTATGTGTAAGGAATATCTTAGAAGAGTTAACTGTAAAAGCACAAGTCTTTAAATATCCACCGGATGGGAGTGACTGGTCTCAGGAGCCACGGCCTCTGCACGTGGCAGCCGCCCCAGGGCTCCTCCTGTGGCCGCACGGCCTCACCTGGGGGCCAGGCTTCATCGCGCTCACCCAGAGAGGCCTTCTCCGACCCTGCGATCTCAGACAGGCTCCCCCACGTCCCCCTGTGCCACAGCCCTTGTCTTCACAGCGGCCACCGGTCTGGAATGGCCCAGTTCACTTGTTTACTGCCTGCCCCACTCCTCAGGGGTGTGTGCTCTCAGAGCAGGGGTCTGGGCCGTAAGCCGTGGCTGCTTCACAGCCCAAGGTCCCAGATGAGTACCCGGGATTCAGTGTTTAAGAAATACAGCTTGTGGGCGCCTGAGTGGCTTAGGTGGTTGAGCATCCAACTTTGGCTCAGGTCATGACCTTGTGGTTCGTTGGTTCGAGCCCCACATCAGGCTCACTGCTGTCAGCGTGCAGCCTGCTTCTGTCCCCCTCTCTTCTGCCCCTTCCTCAATTGCACACCCTCGCTCAAAAATAAACATTAAAAAAAAAAAAAAAGGAAATACAGGTTGCCTGAATGGATACCTTACAACGGTCAGTAATTAGCTAGTAAGAGAAAAAACTTGATTATGAAACAAGCCTTGTAATAGCTTCACTGGAATCCACACAGCACTACAGCAATGACAGGCGGACTGCCAGAATGATCTATGATGAGTTCTGCATGACCACCCAGAAAGCGTATAAATAAAAAGAACAATGTAAATACGTGTAAGGATGATGATCTTGCTGATGCCAGCTAACATTTACTGAGGGCTTATTATGTACTGGGCATTTTTCTAAGTATGCCGTGTGGACACACTTACTGAAGGCCACACGTCCCTATGAGGTAGGGAATGGTATTAATGACCTTTTTACAGAGGAGGAAACCGAGGTATACGGAAGTTAGGAAACTCTCCCAGGTCACACGGTCAGTAAATGGCTGGGCCAGAACGTGACCTCAGGGAACCTGCCTCCAAGGCCACGCTCCTAACAACTCCATCAAGAGGATCCTACCCATCAGGACCCATGAGAAGGACTTGTGGTCAAACGAATTTGAGGAAGCTGGGTGGGTATTTTACTCTACACATTTTCAGTCTTTAATATCCTAATATACGTTGTGAATTTCCCAAAAGGACGTCTCTTCCAAAAAACCTGGCTGCAGAGACCATTTTCATGGAGTTTTGGGAAAAGACAAGGGTTCTGAGAAAAGCTGTTTAGGAACTGCTCTGCTACAACATTCATAAAAGAATTCTCAAAAATGACAATAGTATCAACCGTCCTAAACATCCAGCTACTACGGCTGGGAAACAAATCACCCTAAAGCTCAGTGCCTTGAAACAGCAATAATCGGTACCGTCCATCAGCATGTCTGGGGCCACAAATGTGGGAGTGGCTCGGCGGGGCGGTTCCGAGTCCCGGTCCTTCACGGGGCGCAGCCCGACGGCAGCTGGGTCTGCGTCACCCAAAGGCTTGCCAGAGGCTGGCGGGTTCATCGGGACGAGGCTCCCTCACAAGGCTCCACTGCAGGTGGGTGCCGGCCCAGAGCCGCGTCTCCCTGTCAGGGGCCACGTTGTCTCCCCAGCGCAAGGAGCGTCTGAGCCAATGGCAGAGGCAGCAGTGCCTTTTATAATAGCCGCAGGAGTCACACCGTCATTTCTGTCCTACACCACGGCCCAGGCAGTGACAATGGTCCACTCGGGCTCAAGGAGAGGGACACGGACCTCACATCTCCCTCTCAATGGAGCAGTGGCGAAGTCGATTTTAGTAAGACCATGTGGGATGCGATATGTTTGGATGCAGCCACCTTTGGAAAATCTATCGGCTATTCTAAGCATCACAAATACACACAGAGACACATCCATCACAGCACGGCTTGTAGTAACAAAACAATGGCTTAAATGTTCGTCGAAAAGTGCCAGGCTTACAGTGAGAAGATTCAGGGGGAAAAGACCCCATTTGCAATAGCCAAAACAACAGACAAACAACTAACAAGGACAACAAGTATCAGAGCATAAACTGGACAAGAAAAGCCCAAAGCCTATGTGTGAAAAACTAAAAGATTGTCTTCAAAGATATAAAAATATCCTATAACAAATGGAAAGAGATATCATGTTCTTGGATTGGAAAAAGAAATATCATAGAGATGTCAGTTCTCGTGGAATTTAAGAAACAAAACAGATGAACATGGGTGATGGGAAGAGAGAGGCGAAGCATGAAACAGACTCAACTATGGAGAACAAACGGAGGGTTGCTGCAGTGGAGGTGGGGGTGAGGACGGGGGGAGGACAGGGGGAATGGGGTAAACAGGTGATGGGGATTAAGGAGGGCACTTCTTTTTTTTTTTTTATTTTTTTATTTTTTAATATATGAAATTTACTGTCAAATTGGTTTCCATACAACACCCAGTGCTCATCCCAAAAGGTGCCCTCCTCAATACCCATCACCCACCCTGTCCTCCCTCCCACCCTGCCCTTAAGGAGGGCACTTCTGATGAGCACCAGGTGTTATGTGCAAGTGCTGAATCAGTGAATTCTACACCTGAAACTCACATTACACTGTATATAAACTGGGATTTATTTAATGTTTGTTTGTTTTTGGCGGGGGTGGGGGGAGAGGGGGAGAGAGAGAGGAGAGAGAAGCCCAAGCTCCACATTGTCAGTGCAGAACCCAACGCGGGGCTTGATGACTAAGTGCAATTTACATAAAAACTGGAAACAAACACAAATAAATAAATAACAAACTTATTTTAGCCATTAAAAAAAAAAAAAGATGTCGGTTCTCCTAAATTAATTTATATATAAATGGAAGCATACCGATCCGAATAGAAATATCAGCAGGTTCCCCTCCCCCATCCTGAAGCCAGACCAAATCAATTATGAAATTCACTCGGAAACATGCAAGGATGTTAGGAAAAACTGTAAATAAATATCGAACTGTACTTAATGACAGAGCTGCTGATGCTCACAACTCCCTGTAAAAGACATGAAGGTAAGAGGACTAAGCACCGTGCAGTGAAACGTAAAGGGTAAGATTGACAGCAGGTAGGTGGTGTTCACTGTAAACTCAACTGTGCTATAGACGTGAGAATGTTTCCAGCAAAACGTGCCCGGAAAAACCCTACACGAGAGAGCGGTATCAGGGCCTGGAAAGGCTGACAAACCACTGACAGAAAATTCAAAAAGAGGCTCGAATGTATGTAGATATTTAGCACACGATACAAGCTTAGTAAGGGGGGCTGAAGGATCAAAGTTTCCTCACTTTGCGCACCAAGATCAAGTCCAAACGCACAAGTGATACAGACATAATAAATCGTACACAAAGGAGAAACACACGGGTGAATGCTTCTCTAAGCTAGGTGTGGAAAAAAGTTCGTATGACTCAAAATCCAGAAGCAAGAAGGGAAAAAATGATGAATTTAACTACATAAAAATTTTTTGATATATTTTTTTGCCCGGCAAAACCACACCAGAAGTGGTGGGGGATGCCGACAGCAGGGGATGTGAGTGAGCGGGACCAGGGAGGGGTGCACGGAGCCTCCCTGTACTTTCGGCTCAATTTTGCTATGAACCCAAAACTGTTAAACATATGAAAAGATGCTTGCTCTCACTCAAAATAAGATAATGCATGCAGCGCCTGGGTGCCTCAGTTGGTTAAGGGTTCGACTCTTGATTTTGGCTCAGGTCATGCGTGATCTCATGCTTGTGGGATCAAGCCCCGAGTTGGGCTCTGTGCTCAGTGTGGAGCCTGCTTAACATTCATTCTCCCTCCCTCTCTCTCTCTCTCTCCCTCTGCCCCTCCTCCGCTCATACACACATGCAGGCACTCTCTCTCAAAAATATGTATTAAATATATTAAAATTAAAATATATTAAAATTTAACATTAAAATATATTAAAAGCATATTTTAAAAAGGTGACGCATATTAAAAACCACACCAGGACATAATTTCTTGCTCTGGAAGACTGGCAAAAAAATCACAAGACTAACGGGTTGGTCAGTTTGTGGAGAAGCAGACACTTTCACAGACTGATGGGTATGAATGCCAAATGGTGTTAAGTTCCATGGAGGGAAATGTGGTAACGTCTAGTGATGTATATGGGGGCACCCGGGCAGCTCAGCTGGTTGAGCGTCTGACTTCAGCTCAGGTCGTGATCTCGCAGTTCGTGAGTCTGGGTCCTACATGGGCTCGCTGTTATCAGCGCAGGGCCCGCTTCCAAACTTCTGCACCCCGCTCTGTCTCTGCCCTCCCTCTGCCCCTCCCCTGCTTGTTCTCTCTCTCTCTCTCTCTCAACTAAATAAAACATTTAAAAAAAATTTACAGACCTATTACTCTCTAACGCAACAATCTTACTTGTGTGAATCTATCCCAAAGACACAGCAACAATATGAAACGGTTTGTACAAGGCCATTCATTGTAACAATTATGTAATTCAACTGTAGCACAGTCAAAGCCTGGAAAGAATCCCAACGCCCATCGCTGTGGCACTGGCTGTATCACCTTGGGAGTGCTACGCCGACGTGGAAAGACGTCACGAAAACGTGTGCACGCACAGCTGTGGGGCAAAGCACACAAGAGGAAGAACTGTGCGCAGGAGAGAACGTCCTGCACCTGCTAAGATGCTGACAGAAAACCCACAGCTCACCGCATACTTTGTGGTGACAGACTCCATGTTTCTCCCTAAAATGAGGAGAAAGGCCAGGATACAGTAGACCTGAACACCAGTGGACAGAGAACAATTACAGACTCTGTGAGTTTCTGGTATGGAAACCCAGCAAAGACATTACAAGAAAGGAAAACTAGACAAACGCCTTCACGAGCATAAATGTACATCTCCTTAACAAAATATAAGCGAACCGAATTTAATAATATATAAACACAACCATGCATCATGACCAAGGGGGGTTTACCCCAGGTATGCAAAGTTGGTTTCACATTTTTAAATCAATGTAATACACTACATTAAAAGAAGAAAACCACAATATCATCTCATTAGATGCAGAAAGAGCATTTGAAAAATTCAAGATCCCTTCAAGATAAAAACCGTTCACAAACTAGGACTAGAAGGTGTGCAGGAAAAGGTTGACTCCGCAGGTTTGGGGTGTGCCAACTCTGCCCGTTAGAAAGAAACTGGCCCTGGACCAGTTCCTGGAAGAAAACCTCCGTGCTCCTGGAATATCCTGCCTGATAAGCAGTGTTTTTGTATACCTGGTGCCTTGGACCACACCAGAGAGTTTATGCCAACCATGTGATCTCTGATGGGGGCCTTGGACCAGACTGTGCGGACCTGACCTCTGGAGGGACTGGAGACGGAGTAACGAAGGTCGGCTATTTGGGTGCTCCGTGCCTACATGACTGACTCCCAGGGAAAACCCTGCGTGCCAAGGCTCTAGCGAGCTTCCCCGGTTGACAATAGCCCGTACGTGTTGCCAGACATCACACATTTTCATTGCCGGGAGAATTAGGTGCGGTTTTCAGAGGACAACTGGAAGCTTCATCTAGGTTTCTCCGGGACTTTGTCTTACATGCCTGTTATTTAGCCTTGCTGCTTTTAATCTGTTTGCTTTAACCATGAGTCCAGCAGCATTTCTAGGAGTCCTCCTAGCAAATCACGGAACCAGAGGGGAGTCTTGGGAACACGTGACAAAGAAGGGCATTTCATTACCCTGATATAGAGCAGCTATATCAGAAGATATCAGAATACCTACAGCTAGCATCGAACTAAATCCTTGCCCCTGAAACAGACAAGGCAAGGATGTCCATTCTACTTTTTTAAGTTTGAGGGAGAGAAAGAACACGAGCGAAGTAGGGGCAGAGAGGGGGGAGAGAGAATCCCAAGCAGGCTCCGTGCTGTCAGCACAGAGCCCGGTGTGGGGTTCAGTCTCATGAACAGTGAGATCATGACCTGAGCCGAAATCAAATCAGGAGTCAGATGCTGAGCCGACGGAGCCCCCCAGGGGCTCCCCAGTTCTGACGACTTCTGTTCAACATGGTACCTTCTACTGGCTTGTATGCAAATGCTGAGTATGCAAATGCTGAGTATGCAAATGCTGAGCACACTGCACAGCATATGCCAAGAGCTGCACAAGCTGGCTGTTCCTACCACCCTAACTACCACCGCTACGGCTATCATGACTGTGTAAGTAAGAAAAGGCAGAGTGGTTTCATAAAGAAAACGTCTTGTGCAATCCCAAAGCTACATGCACTTTTTCTTCTAGCAAGGTGCAGACCAGAAGAACAGAAGAAACCAGCTGACACAATCCATCAACAGTTTTAAAACTCCGGGGGAGGGGCCACCCCTCTCTAGTCTGTGCAAGGGACCCAGTGCGGCCTCCGACTGCTGGCCCAGCCAGGGCTGGTCTTCCAGGTCGGTGCTGTGTGGGAAGTGCGGGATGATTTAAGGAGGCCTGACAGACCGGCAGGGGAGAGGGTGGGGAGGGGGGCGGTAGCCGCATGTGTGAGCGATGGGCGGCCTTCTCCTCGGCGGTTTGCTCAGCAGCGCCAACCTGCCGCCCTTCTAAGAAGACCCTCTAGGCCGACAGGGTCCACAAGTCCCACGGCGGTCAGAGATACGGTCCTTACCACACTGTCTGGCTGACCGAGAAAGGTACATTTAGAAATGGGGTTTGGAGAGGAGAGGGAGATTGAATTCTAGCCTGCCGCTTATTAGCAATGTGACCATTTTCTCCCCAATCCTCTTTGAGTTTTGTTCATCTGCAAGATGGAGAAGACAGCGCCTTCCTAAAGTGTTCTCGCCAAGACTGGGACCAACCGCGAGGCCGTATCCAGCAGGGGAGGCCGGCACACAATCGATAGTCTCCTGGCTACTCTTCTAAGTGCTGGACCTCAGTTGCCTTATCTGTAAAGTGGCTTTCAGTAGCTTTCGTTCCAACCCAAAGAAACAGATCTTCATCCTGGTTTTCCCCTCCTCACGTCTGTGACAATGAGAAACCTGGCTTCCAGAAGTAATATCGCACCTCAAAGCTGTTGCAAAGGCTAAATGAAACGGTAGATGAGAAAAGTACCATGTAAAATGTAAGTATTTTACAAATTCCTTCTACTGCCAACTCCGAGCATAGAAATTACGAGGGGCTTCGCAGAGCAGTCACTTGGGCGCACTCTTGAGAGAGGAGTGATATTCTGCCAAGCACGTGAGGGCACAAGGGTATATGGAGGCACAGGGAAGCCAGCAGTGGGACCTCTGGGTCACAGGACAGCCCTGCCCTCTGGAGAACTATTTGGCTATTTAATAAAGAATTCTTTTATACTCCCAGAAGCCATGGGTGAGAGTTCCAGCTGCTGCACACACACCCCCACCCCCAACACCTGTCACTTTTATTTTGGCTATTCTAATAAATGTGACATGGGATCTTGTAGGCTTTTATTTTGTCGCGAAAGAATCACATGCACAAAAATCTTGAGTACAAAGAACGCTTTCTCCTGAACCATCAGACAGTAAATTGCCAACCTGATGCCCTTTTCCCTCTGAGTATTTCAGGATTCCCTGAAAACAAGAGCATTCTTTGACACAACCAGAATATAACCATCAAAAATCGGGAATTTCACGTCGACACGTGACTTCCAGCCTTTCCCTGGACCCCATTCTAACTGGACTAGCTGCCTCGCGGACGTCCTTTAGAACGAAATCACACAGTGCATCCAGTGGTTATTTTTTGTTAGGCTCCTCTGGTGTAAACAGTTCTTCGGTCTTTCCCCGAGTTTCATGACCTTGGGACACAATAACGTGCCAGCTATCCTCTAAGAAACCCCTCAGCTTGCGTTTGTCTGCTGTTCCCCACGGTTGGAGACAGATTATGCATCTCTGGCATAAAAGAGGGACACTCATCTACGTTCTCCCCAGGGCCTCCTAGCAGGTTGTCCCAGATTTCCCTCCGTCACTTGGTTAAGGTGGTGGCTGCCAGGCTTCCCCACTGCGGAAGCTACTCTTCCCCCTTTGGAAGTCTGAGTACTGGGGGAAGGAGTGCTTTGATGCGATGGAGTTATCAATGCCAAACCTTCAATGTACTCACTTACGGATTCCTATCTAGATGGATGCAAGATGTCCTATTTTATTCAGGTTATCTTCTGCTACTAGCATTGATTTGATGCTCAAACTGTCTCAAATTTGGCCAGTCGAAGCCCCTTCAAACTGTCCTTTTCCCATGTCCCCATCATCCTCTGAGCCCTTCCCTGCTGCCTGCTATGACAAAGGTTCCAGGCTCATTTTATACTTTTCCCTCCTCTGGCCCCAGACGGAGCCATTTCTGCAAGGAGCTCTGGTTCCTGGAAGCTGAAATTGCTACTTAGAAGCCAAGATCTGAATGCTAAGTATGCTTATCGCTACTGGGGTGTCCCTGCTTCCAGGCCATTTGCACACCTACACACACATACTCACTTACAACCATAGTTAGTTCTGCATCTATCTATGCAAACTGCAAACCATGAGTTCGCACCCGTACCTTTCATTCCAATCTAACAGCACAGGGTTCATTCTGGTTTTATCCCTTTCACTTCCCGGAATGTGCAAAACCGGCTTCCATCATCCTTATGTATTCACTTGTTTGACCAATCCTCCTATTATATAACCAAAGAGTCCTCTCCACTGCCACTCTTCCCCCACAAGGGCGCACCCCCCCCCCCCCCCCCCCCACTCAGGCTCAGGACCTGACCTACCCTTCCGAGCTGTGGCCCCCACCGCTTTACACACCCACCTGACCCTGCCCCACCCCGGGGCTGCAGGACTGAATTGTTGAGGAAGAAGAGCTTAACTGACTTTTAAATAAAGGGCTCTGGGAATGTCTGTGATCCTTTGTGTGGAGAGTATACTAATGTGCCAGTTTTCAATTTAAAATGAATAAAAGATTACAATGCAGGAGACAAAGCTGAGAGCCTTTTTTTTTTTTTTTTAACAGTGATAAAAACAGATCTCATTATACACAGAATGTCTCTTGCAATCCTCAGGGAAATTGCAAATTAACTAGTTGAAGGCACTTTGAAAAAAGCAATTTTTAAAAAGTCATCAGAATGATCAGTTTATACCCCATGATTTATTTAAATTGATTTCTCTAACTGAAGGCTGCTCATTTCCTAACTGCAATCAACACAGTTTCCACCTGGCCAACATCTGTTTCCAAATCCCTTATTTGAAAATCTGGGGATTCTATTTAAAATCTGAGAAAAACAGGGGTGCCTGGGTAGCTTAGTCATTTGAGCATCCAACTCTTGATTTCAGCTCGGGTCATGATGATGGAGCCCCACGCACGCTGAGCCTACGTGACATATTTCCATTCATTCATTTTCTCTCTCTCTCTCTCTCTCTCTCTCTCTCTCTCTCTCTCTCTCTCCCCCCCTTCCCTCCCTCCCTCCCTCTGCAGCCTCACTCTTTCTCAAAAAACAAAAACAAAAAAAATTTTTGAGAAGAGCAGAAAGAGGGAGAGAAACAGATTTTTCAGTTTTGAAACAAGAAAACGTGTGGAACAACTTCTTGCCCTTATACAAAAGTTAGAGAAAAGTGATTAATGTTCCAGAGTTAAGTATGGCTTTTACACTTCTTTTCTGCCCCCAACAAAGGCTCTAGGTAGAAAAAAGGTATTTTCAGTATCGTTCCATCATTTCAAAAGTGACTTTCAGACGAAGGTATCTCCTCTGGCACAGGCACCGTGCGCTCCCACAGCAGGAGAACCTCACGCCACCTTGAGCAAGTCATCTCCACACCCACACAGGTATTTACTGGGCACCAAGCCAGGGCCGCACAAAAGGGGCTCCGCAGACCAGCACCAGGCTACCGACTGTTTGTTACTGGTCTGCTACAAGACGAGGATAAAAACACAGTAAACATACAGAGACATTTACGGCGATCTGACGTTGCCCCTTCATCAGAAACACATCCTGCTCATCGGTTCAGCTCAAACTATGGTGGCAGGGTCGCCCGCGCCCCAAGCTGTGAACCCGACCTGCGCAGTGGAATACACCTCCATCCACGATGGATGGCAAAGAACGAACAACAACAAAAAAGCGGTCCTTCACCTCAGAAAGCCTGTTGTAAGCCAGGGGTCGGCACGCTTTTTCTGTAAAGGGCCAGATGGTAAATATTTCAGGCTTCGTGGAACATACATGATCTCTATCTCGTATTTGTTTTTTTCTTTTGCTGTACAGTTGTCAGGGGAATGGAAGAAAAAAGTCACATTTAACAAGGGTGCTACCCTTCTAAGAAAACAGTCATAGACAGGGAACTGCAGAAAGGTCAGCTGAGACTATTTCTGGCTACGTGAGCAAACATCTCATCCAAGTAAGTGCCCTTTGATAGGAGAGATTAGTGTGCTATCACCTTGTCTGAAAAAAAAACCAGCATAGAGTATCTTTTATCCTATACTATGACAGATTGAAAACAAGCAGTTCCTTAACTAATAAATAGGCTTTACTTTTGCCAAGAACGAAAGAAACATGATAGTAACAACACTGCCATAAAACATGAGCCCTTGGGTTTTTCGAATCCGTTTTATGAGAATGATTTTTATCAATAACTATCACCAATCAAAACAAAATAATACAAAAGCAAAGTTCCCACAGATCCGACTTGACGGTAAAAACCCTCACAGGCAACTTATCTTCAGGCACCCTGTCACTCTTTCACTCGAGAGCCCTCAGTGAGTGGCCTCCCCAGGCCAGGCCAGGCATGGTGCCACGTAATGGGCTCGGGTGGTGCGACGGCAGCCCTCCGAGAGCATGTGGGTTACACGGGCCATGACGGTGAGCAGGGGACCCACAAAGGAGCCACCAGCACGGCCTGCGGGAGGCAGGAAGTCTCTGGAGAGCAAGCAGCATCCTAATTGGGGCTGGAAGGATACATCAGTTTGCTTGCCAGAGGAGGGAAGGGAGGAGGGACAGAAGATACAGGGTTCCGTGAAAGGCATTCTGGGCAGAGAAATCAGTGAGCATTAAGGCATGAGGGCTTCAAAGCACAAGGCCTCTTCAGAACACAGAGGGAGTCACGTATGGTCAGAGCAGAGATCCACAGGGACCGACCAAGAGACAAAGGCCGCTGTCCAATCACGAGCCTTGAATGCCATGCTACGAAGCTCTGCTTTGGTAAGACATGGGGAGCAAGAGAGTGGTAAAATTTCATGTATGTTTTGGGCAATGTCTTCTGGGACAAGGTGAGGAAAGAACTAGAAGGAGGCTGGACTACACTGTGAGGGTCACACAGTTATTTCCCTCAAGGTCTTTTGCTCAAAGTAACTGGCACAGGGCAGCTACCCGGCAGGAGACGAGGCTGTACTTGACTTGTGGAAATGAGAACAACTCCCATCTGACTGACGTTAATTGGTCAAAACCTCCGCTGAGAACCAAGAACTGAGGCGGCAGCAGCAAAAGCCCGTTCTCACTCGACCCGGGGTGCCTGTTGAGCCTCAAGTGCAGGGTCCGCTTGGCTGGGGAAGCAGAAACGGGTGCCTCTCTGGCTGGTGGCTGGGAGGCAGAGTGACCGCCACCCCGTGTGGACGGTAAGTCACACGCGGCCAGAGCCCACTCTTCTTGTTCAGGGCCGGCTCTGGGCACCCCTCCTCCCACACCCCTCCCCAAGCCTGGACTGCCTGCGTTCTCTGCCGTCCCTTTCTGGGATCCAACGCAAAGCCTGCTGTCTGCGAAATCCGCCACGGTGCCCCGGGGTTCAAACCTTGCTGCGGCTGTGGGGGGCGGGGCAAGTCACCCAGATTCCCCGGGCCTCAATCACCTCTACAAAACCAGATGCTCATACTTAATATTAACAGGGAGGATCAAATGTCGGGGATCAGATGAAATAAGCTGACACATTGGTAAAGACGCGGTAAACGCTTCACCGGAGTTAACAGTCCAAATGAACACATGTAAACGCTTGCCCTACATACACCGATGCATTTTGTTCTCACAACCCACCAACGTAGGTATTTTGAATTTCTCCACTTTACGAGTGAGGAAACGAAGGCGTAGAGAAGTCAAGCAATCGTCCCAAAGTCACACAGCTGGTAAGTGGCAGAGGGGGGACAGGAACACAGGCTGTCTGGCGTAGAGTCTGAGCTCTGAGGCACGATGCTGTGCTACTCGATGGCACCGTTTCCCCTTCTGAACTTGCTAATTAGTTATGAGACATCCTGATGAAACTGGCTACCTTTTCATGTTTCCATGGCAACCAGCCTGAGTCTTAGCTCCTTGAGGGCAGAGACTCTCTCTCTCTCTCTCTCTCTCTCTCTCTCTCTCTCTCTCTCCCCTTGCCTCTCCTCATTGCCTTGTGTAATAAACAAGTAATTATTTGCCGACAGGTAACACACATTAACGTATCCACTTAGTATCCCCTGCAAATGCTTCCACTTGTTGGCATTTACAATTTCAAATGCGTCTCACCAGCGTGGGGACAAGTATCCGTGCAGGCCCGAGACTGCTCTCTGCAAAGACCTGTGCACAGGCTCAGCCCTGGGCTGGTGGCTGGGAACTGGGACTTCGGGAGGGTTCCCGCAACCCTAACTGCTAAGAGTGGCTCCCTGTGCTTGAACCGTTGTGCGAACAGTGTGGTTCATGCGGAACACGGGCTTTCCTTCTGGGAGTCTGGAATTTTGGTAAGTGCCAAGCAGAAGGCGCCTTTGTGAGCAGCCCCCCAGTAAAATCCCTGGGCCAGTGAGCTTCTAATAAGCTTCCCCAGTGGCCAGTTCACACAAGTGGTCACAAGTCACATCCTGTGTGACTCCACTGGAGGGGACCCTTAGAAGCCTGCTCCCGGCTTCCTCTGCACCTCGCCTGGGTGCCCTTTCCCTTCGCCGTCTGCTCCGTGCCCTCTCACCGCAGATGATCTCGGCCCTGAGTCCCACAGGCCCTGCTAGTGCAGCACCGAACCGGGGCTGGCGCTGGGGGTCTCGACACAATCGGAATTAAGAAAAGCTGCCGCCCAATAGTACGTACTGTTACCTTCTGAAAGAACACCCTCCAGTCTTCTCAAGACCAGTTCAGAAGTGGTCAAGAGTTGAAACCCGGACCTTTGCTCCTCGCTCATTTAAGAACCCTGTCTCAGGCTGGGCAGCTGGAGGGGAAGCAGTTTTGAGTCCCTGTGCCCCACAAGCCGGCACGTGCTCCTCCAGGGAGGACAGCTCGGGGGACAGACACGTGCCACGGGAGATACCGAAGCGTGGCTCTGCTGCTTCCTGGCTGTGTGGCCTTGGGCAAGTCATTTAACCTGCTGGGGCTCTAATGTCCTCGCCTGCCAAAGGGGGTTCGTGACAGCGCCCGGCACTGAGTGGGTGCCTTGTTAGAAGGGAGGTGCGTGCCGTGGGTGAGCTGGGCGGGGGGGGGGGGGGGGGGGGGGGTGCCTCACTGACTGCTGCGCCCCAGCTCCGGCCTCAGGAAAACACTCTGAGAGACCACAAGGAGCGGCACGGGGGAGGCGGCGGGGAAGGGGGGCGCAAAGAGAAAGAGGTGAGATGGCTAAAACCGCGCCAGCCTCACAGGGCTATCTGCACAGGATGGGCGTGCGTGTGAATTCTGAACCACACAGCCTGGGCTCGAACCGCAGAGCTGCTACCTCCTGAGTTCCCCACAGCCGCCCCACAGCGGCCGCCCCGTCCGGAAATCGGGGATAACAACAGTACCTGCCCCGTAGGGCAGCTGCGAGCTAGCGACGAATCTGGTACCGTGCCCAGCACAGTCAGGGCTCAGTAAGGCCTGGCTATGGCATTTTCCGAGGACACGCGAGCTCCGTGCGTCGTAAAGCATGAAGACTCTACAAACGTCCATTGTTGTTATTACTATTATTAATTACGGAACACCAACAGAGACAATACTTACAGTCTCTTCTTATCCACCACTCGCTTAACTCGGATGGCTCTTTGTTCTGAGTAAAGTTTACAAACTCCTGTTGTAGGGAAAACACCAGAACAGAGACCATTTAAAACCGCTTGTCAGGCAAGGGTGTCACGAAACATAATGAGACACTATGGGCTTCAGCTAGCAAAGCTACATCTCGCAACACGTCTGTCGTGCAATGCCACGTTTGACCCTTAAGATAAAACACAATACTTTTCAAGTAATCTTCAATGAAATCCAAAACGGCACTCCTGTGCTCCTTCACTTGCTGGGAGTGTACCTCCTTGTGGGCTGGAACAGAAAAGGACAACAGTCAGGTCTCCGTATTCAATTACACCGAAGAACAATTCATCAGCTTCCTTACAACAGTTTCTCTACGGAAAGTATTTTTAAAAATACGGCTATAAAACAAGCCTTCTGTCAAGTGCCATTCCATTTGTAAAAGAGCAAGATTTACTGGGCTTCGCACGAGCAAAAGATTAAACCTGTAGAAAAACTACAGTCAAAGAATTTATGGTTTATTACGGCACGCAGGGCTCGTACTCGATGGGGCTCACTTCTGGAGAGCCGACCCCGTTTGTACTAACAGCACCCAATGCTCAAGCTGACCTTCGAGGAACATGTTTAAATCAAACTCAAACCACACACCAGCCGGCCGGTCGGTGCTGTTTTCCAGCTTGGAATGCTCCGTCCTCCCCCTCAGCCACTCACGTTCCACGCGCCCCTCAGACCTGGAGGTGGGCCTTCCTTCTCAAGGAAACCTTCCTGGACTGTCTTAGCCACAAGGATGCCCGGCTTCTGCAACTGTCACGTTGTCTCTGAGTCCATGCCATCCATTTTGGCAGGACAGCTCCCACTCACCGGGAGAGCGGGTGCCTACGGCAGGCAGGCCCTCTGGCAGCACTTAGCATATATTACTGCTAATCCCAAAGGCAATTTGGAGCCCTGTTTCTTTCTTTCTTTCTTTGAGCACAAAGAAACTGCCACGGTTCAGTCAACAAGAAGCCCAAGCTCACACGGTTTGGTACCTAATTGCTGATTTTATTCACAATCATGTATTTTCTAGGTGATTTCAATGAATGTACAGGCCCTCAGGGGGACAGGACATGAATCACGTTTTTATTATACGGCTGCGTAACCTGAGATTCCCCTGAGCGATTCAGCGGAACCGTGAGACTGCACACAAAATTTTGGGTGTACGTGTATTTCTCGGGCAAGAATGCCCATAGCTGTTGTCAGACTCCAATGGCCCTTCAGGGCTGTGATGGAAGCTTCCCAGGTAGAAGTCAGTGTCAAGAACACAGCAGCCATCTGCCCACTCTGAACTTTGGGCTATTTCACGCAATCTGTACCCGTCTAAGCACGCTACGAAAGAATCCAGGAGGATATACGATTTGGGAAGCTATCGCACTGCCTCGATAAAAGTGAAACATCAGTGGCAGCAAGTGACTAATAACCCAAGTGCCAACTACGGCTCTGAGCATGGGCTGAATTCAACTGAATTCTCGTAACAACCCGAAGAGATACGCCCTGGCACTGTCTCCATTTTATAGACGAAGAAACCGAGGCCTAAGGCGGTTAAGTGACTTGCCAAAGCCGTCTGGGCAGAATGTGGTGGGGCTGGGGTGGGCACATCAGCCCCCCCGGCTCCACAGCCCTCCTCTTCGGCACGACAGTTGGATCCCAAAGTCCAATACTACAGCTAGAGCGCGGAGACGACCGTCTTCCGTCCTCGTCCACGTGCCTCGACCACGGCCCCCTGAACGCCACACACAACACAGGCACGCACACACCATCCGTCCGCGGTGCCCCGGCACCCTTACGAAATGTTTGGTTGTGCCTGGAGAGGTCCTTGCTACCCCCTCCCCGACCCGCGTGACCCGAACTACGGCCTCTTCCCTACTTTTAACGGCTTAGGTTAACACGCTGATCAAGAAAAGAAGAATTTTAAAGTCCCGAAACCTAGACTCGAGCAGGGACACAAGACAGAGCGTCAGCCGGCTGTGCGCACGAGCCTCGTCCCATCAGTCGCGCTGGCGGCTCAGAGCACCTCACCTTGTGTTCGCAGTTGCTGAATCGCTTCAGAGCAGGTCCTCATGAACGTCTGAGCGTCCTGGTCTATCTGGTCTCGCTCTGTGTCTGTCATCCTCCCGTACTCAGACATGATGTGGCTAAAAAGAGGAAAAAAAAAAAAAAGGTGGGGAGGGGAGACAAAATGTTAGAGCAGCAGCAAATGACCGCCACTACTGTGTGGACGGGGCGGGAAGGGAAGAGAGAGCTTCCCTGCGGACGTGACGTTTACGCTGAGACCGGAGGCGGGGAAGAGGAACCGAGCAGGCTGCGCGGTGGGAGAAGCAGGGGCTAAACAGCGGAGCCAACACCGGCCAAGGCCGCTAGGTAGGCGGAGCTTCCTGCAGAGACCTTCCTGCAGAGACCCACCTGCAGCCGCCAGTCCAGCCAGGGCAAGGCGAGCAGGCCTTGGCAGGCATGTGGGCTCTCACTCTAAGAACAGGGGCAGCGATGGAAGGCTTTCCCGTAACACGAGGGCAGAAGTCGACGAACGTCAGGGGGCCTGTGCCCCTGCGGGTGCGTGTGAAAGGCTCTCAGGCTGCCCTCTTTCCACACACCGCCTCGGAAACTCACAATTAAAGGGCTTTCAGACCATTTCATGTCCCCCTGATACTAAGTTAAAAACCTCAAACGTGACTGAGCTGGCGAGGGCGCTCGCCTGCGAAAACGCAGCACCGTGAAACTCAAAACGTTGTAGTTCTAGTACCTCGCTCGTCTTCCTAAGAGCCGGGCAGGGGTGGCAGCATTAACACGCGACTGAAACACTCGAGACATTATCACTGACTTCAGGGTCACAAAATATCAGGTCAAAAGGGACCTGGGATAACGTGCAGACTCAGTTCATTCCGTCCCCATCCGCTAGCCCTGCCGGCCACTCATCCTCACCGGGGATAAAACACCAAGTCCCCATCGGCCCGGCCTGACGTGTGACCTACTTCCTGACACTCACCCTCCTGCCCTGCACCCCGCCTGCACCGGCTGCTTTGTTGCCCCCGATCAACCACGCGCGCCCCCGACCCTGCCGCGGCCTGCCACGTCCGCATCCGGCGGGTGGTCTTCCCACAGCCGTGCACGCGCCTCCTCCGCATTCGGATCTCTGATGACAGCCGGCTTCCGTGACCACCCCCCGGCTCGCCCCCGGCACCGGCCCCCGTCACCGATTCTCAGCGCCTGTGCTGGGGATTACGCTGCTATCTCTGAGCTCCAGAGTCACCTTCTGCTCTGCTTTGTGACACAGGCTGGGACACTCCAGACTGCACTGCTCCTCCCTTGCCATCTCCTCCTCACCGGCTTCCTTGGCCTCACGGCACTTACTTCTCCCCGAAGTAGTGACGTCTCTCTCCTCCCAGGAGAACGTCAGCTTCACGGAAGCGGGGATTTCATCTTTTTCCTTTCTGTTTCCCCAAGACCTAAAATGGTGTCCCGCGCACGGTAGCCAAACAGGTAGTTTTGCGCCAGACTCTACTCTCAACGCCTTACGCGTATTTCGTTTTACTTATTTGATCCTTGCGATTCATCCATTCGTTCACTTTTCTACTAAACCCCATAGGCTGGCACTGTGGCAGGGGTCAGGGGTCCAAAGCTGAACAAGGCTTATTTCTGATCCCCGCACAGGGCAGGCGCCGGGCCACAGGTACCCGGGGAGGAGGAAGGGGCACGAGAAACCGTGCTGGATGGTGTTGGTCTGCAAGTGGACAGTGGGGCCCGAGGGGGGAGAGGTCAGTTTGCGCAGGGCGGTGCCAGGCGGGCACAGCGGGGGACACTCCCACAGGGGACGGCGAAAAAGACCTGCTACAAATCCCCAGCCCGCGGGTCAGTGTCCGGATCACCGCACGACAGACGGTCTACGCGAGGCTAATCTGAGTGTGGAAGGGAAAACAGGAGTACACCGGGCAGTCCCCACAAACTGAGCGTCCACGCTGTGGGGCCCTCGGGGCCTCGAGTCGCTGCAGGGACACATGTGCACGGTCGGTGTCTCCACAGTGAATGTAGAGCGATGTCGACACTATTTCTCAAAGGAACACAGACAGGGTTTCGATAAACACACGTTCACTTGAAACTGTGCTGAACCCGCAACAGCTACTTCTCCAGCATCGATAGGTTTCCCCCCAAACACAACGGCCACACAAATACTCCATCCGCTGTCAGCTGCAGAGGAGCCCTTGGGATACAGAGGTTGGGGCCTGCTGGTGCAGTCACGGGAGGATGTGGGTTTTTTTTTTTTATTCTAGAGAAAGAGAGAGAGAGCATGCAAGCAGGGGACAAGGTGCAGAGAGAGAGAGAGAGAGAGAGAGAGAGAGAGAATCTTAAGCAGGCTCCATGGTCAGTACAGAGCCCGACGTGGGGCTCAATCCCACCACCCGGGGATCACAACCTGAGCAGAGATCAGGAATTAGATCCTCAACCGGCTGAGCCACCCAGGTGCCCAAGGAGGATGTTAAACAGAGGAATCTGCACTTTGCGCGGGGCCCTCTGCGGTGGCTGGCCTGGAGGCAGATGAGAGCAGAACCGGGTGGCCTGGTCATGGCTATGGGAAGACATGAAGAGACCCCGGGCTGAGGCCACGTTGGTGGGGAGGAGGCACAGCAGGTCCGAGAAAGACCGAACAGGCCGAGGACTGACTGGACGTACAGGGATGCGGCGAAGCCCAGGGCGCCCAGCACAGCAGGCGGGGGGGGGGGGGGGGACGACAGATGTTTAGGTGGCACGCAGACCTGAGGACATGACAGGTGAGGACACAGAGCCAACGTGGAAGAAAGTTCAAACTCCTGTTTCTCTGTGATAATTTAAAAAGAGCGCCAGCTACATAATGGCCATTTGAAACATGTCCGTCAAAAGTGATGAAGGCTTGCTGGTGACATATTAAGTATCACGGTAACAAAATTATTACTATTTTGAAAAGGTTAACTATCTGGCAAATAAATTCCAAAAAATATATATTCTCATAGGACACGTATATAGAAATTCATCAAACTTTAATTTTATTTACTTCCTTTACGAGCTACAGCGGGGTAATTTCATTACAGACCTCAATTTACCGAAATATTAGATTCAATGAAAGGAAACCATATTAGGTATATAGGTCTGGACTAGTCAATTTACTTCAGGGGGAAAGGAGGAAGAAACTGGGAAGTTTATTTACAGGTTTAGAAATCTAAAAGAATATATGTATTTTTTAAAATTATTTGCTTGATCTGTATGTTAAAAAGGGGCAAGTTCAAAATCACAGAATACCGCTGGCACTCTGCCCATTACTTTAATATGCAGTTAAATGCTTCCTGAGGGTAAGGAAGAGAGAGAAGAGTGTAAATGATTTTCTACTCTGTTTCAAAGGTTACTGAAAAGGTATGGAAAACTGTTAAAGGCTATAGTCTTATTTTTGCTATAAATATTGCATAGGGGCAAGTACAGAACCCTGTCAACAGTATACGCCCAACAGACAGCACGGAATTATCCCGTTAATGTCTGGGCTTCAGATGTGAACACAGACCCTGCTCTCAGTAAACTACATCATGATGGGCAACATCCACGGGCTCACATATATGCTTGCACATCACAAAGGCGAACAGTTATGTAACGCCTTCCACGCATGAATACAACTCATTGTGTTAAGTGCTTCGCATATGTTTCCCCATTTATTTCTCAAAACTCTATGAGGTGGGAACTATTACACTTTTCATTTACACACGAAGCAACTGAGGCAGAGAGGGGTTAAGTAACTTGCCAAGGTCACACAACTAGTAATTAGCAGAGCTGGAATTTGAACCAAGGCATCCTGGCTCTTAACCACCACCCAGGGGGTCTCTCATGTCACAAAAGGGAAGAGTTCAGAAGACAGGACGCTTTTTTCCCACTAGTTGACGGGGAGGAAGGTGATCTACGAACCAAATCTTGAAAGGCAGGATGTGGCCATGGGGAGACCAGAGTGGACACTCTTACTAAGTAACGGGATGGAATCAGGAGAGAGCGAGCCTATCTGGAGAACAGTCAGCGGTTCGATTTGGCCAGAGCACAGAACAGGCAGAGCTACGAGCTCTTGGTGGGTCTCCAGTGCCAGCGGAAGGAGCTGCATTTTGTAGCCCATCGAAGGGCTCAGCCTCATGAAGATCAATGCGGCAGTATCTCATTAGATGGAATAGAGGGGGAAGATCAGTCAACGGGTTATCGAAACTAGACAGAGAATCCTGCCTTATTCATCTCTGTCTCCCTACGCTGTGTAAGAGGCAGGTGCTAGTACATTTCTGCTGGGCCGAAGTTTAAGAAAGGGGCACTGGGCAGGCTGTGGGTGATGGCAGGGACTGGGAAGAGGTGACGGATCGGAGACATAAAGCGGTCAGGGACGGAAGAGATGTTGGAGGCACAGCCTCATCAGCTCCGGGGATCTGGGGCCTGGGTGAGCAGCAGACATTAGTAGAAAACACAGAGGAGTGAAAGAGCTGGAAGTAAGGAAGAAAGAAACCGCCATTGAGGCTCGTCCTTATAATGCAGTTAAAAGGACAGAAGTACTGATCTGGAGACCAAATGTTCCATGACCGACACTTTGTTTTGAAAAAAGAAACCAGAGCAAATGGGCTTCTAGAATCATTTGATGATAAAATCTGAGGAAACTAAAGGAGATTTTAAGTAACAAAGAACGGCCTTCTGAAGTTCTAATGCTCTTATTTGAAGGACAAGGGAAAAGTCACTGTGACATGCAGTATGGTGGCCACAGACTGAGGCCACAAGCCACGGCCCGACCAGCTGAAAGAGCAGAAGACGGTGCCGTCTAGACGCTGCGGGAACAGGCCGCTTTCCCGTGACGGGCACTCAAAAACCACCTGCTTGCCCGGGTCTTGTCGAACTGATCTGACCATTTTAATCCTAACCTCCAGAGGGCCACTCAGCAAAGTCTGGCTCCAGGAAGGAGGCCGGGGAGTGGGAACGAGACCAAGGACAGCGGTGGCCAGTGTTAAGACCAAGAGTTAACTGCACACTGTGTAGCTGAGTTTAGGAACAAGTGGAAATCAGACAGACAGACACCACAAGACTGGCTCCATCAGGTGGGTCCCGAACGGTGCCGGGCAGGTGTGGTCCATGTGCCTTCCCTCGCTCCTTCTCCGCACCCCCCCCTCCGCCAGTGCTCCTCAAGCCGTCCTCAGGGTGAGCGATAACTGCTTCCTGGTTTTGGAGAATGCCCCCAGGCTCCCCCCACTCCTCCCGGCCTCCTCTGCTGGGCCCGCAGACACTACCTTCACTCCGCGTCCAGGGTGGATGTCCACCTACCAGCTCTGCCCCCCCTGACACCAGGGCAGCCCCCGCAATGCTCCTTCCCGCCCCTGCACCATCGACCATGTGCACACAGCGGCTAGTCGGGGCCAGCACAGAGCGAACGTAGCTACCTATGTTAGTTACCAATAGCATTTTTCCCCCGTCTACTGGATCTTTCCCCCAAATGTGGCATTATTCTCCCATTTTAAACAAATAAAATGAAACAAAACTTCTCAATTCCATGTCTCCTAAGAATTACTGCTAATTTCTCTCTTCTTAAAGGTGAAACTTCTCCAGTAAGTTTGCACCCAGGTCCCCAGTTTCCAGACCACTGTTTCTTGACCCCAATCCAAGGAGACTTTACTCTCCTCGCTCCCAGGGCACCAGCAGCCCCCACAGCGGCTCAGCCCTTACCCAGTTACACTGCACACACTGGGAGGAACCGGGGGCTTCCCCTCCCTGACTCAAGTTTTCTTCCTCTGGCCTCCACGACACCACCCTCCTGATTTCCTCCCACCTCACCCACTGCTCGTTTTCAGGCTTTCTGTGGACACCTCTCAGCCCCCTGAACACTTAAAGATGGACATTTCATGGCCCAGTCCCTGAAATCTCTCCACATTGCCCGCTGGGTGAGTTGGTCTGGTCTTGTGGCTTTAGCAGTGCAAATATCAGCTTTATGCCCACAAGTCCCAAACTTCTATCTCAGCCCAAACCTCTCCAAGAACTTGAGGCACGAATATCTAACCGTCCACTCAGATGTTGAATTTGTGTCACGAATGTGCCCCACCTTGAGCCCCTGCCTGCTCTTCTCAAACCCGCTCCTTGACTCGACCTTCAGAGTATTTCCAGAATCTGAACTCTTGTTATCACACCCACTGCTCTGTCTCTGGTCCACGATGCCATGACATCCCTCGCCTGGATTTAACTGGAACCTCCTTGCAGGTCTGCTGTTCTGGCCTCTCCTAACACAGCAGCCATACTGATGCTGTTACAAAGTGACTCATGTCCTATCACTCGTCCTTACAAGACCTTCCAGTGGCCTCCCCCCCCTTAGAATAGAAGCCAAGGTGTGTGCAAAAGCTACAAGATCCTTAAGATGGCCTGTAAGATCTGGCTCCTGCTGCCTCTCTGAGCTCATCCTCACCTAGGCCCCAACCCTCCTGCCCCGTCACACCAGCCTCCTTGCTGCTCCTGCAACGTTCCAGACATGCTCCTACACTGGGACCTTTATACTTGCTGGCTGCCCTCTTCTGGAATGTTCTTTCCCCAGATATTTGCATAAACTGATCCCTTCTTTTAGGTGTTTACTGAACGTCCCCCTCTTAATAAGGCCTGCCTTGACCTACCTTAATAAGACTGTATCCTTTCTGACGTTTTCTAGCCACTTTCCCCTCCCCCTCCCTCCTCCTAAAAGCACTTATCCTGCTCTAACACTCTGTATCGTTGACTTTTTAATTTTGTTTATCTGTCTTCCCCCACAAAAATCTAAGTTCCACAAAGGCAAGGACTTTTTGCCTGTTCACTGCTGTATCCGCATCATCAAGAGCGATGCTTAGGATCTGGCAGGCTGATAGATCGGTGCATCATAATCAAATACTTTTTGAACGACCCGACTCGGTGCATGAGGCTGATGGCAGAACAGGCTTGATATACGGCTGCATCTGTGCTCCTTAGGAGGCCCCCTGCAGAGCCCTTCCAGAGCCTTCCCTGGAAAACTTCAGGGGCAAAGGCAGTGACTGCATCCATCCTAGGAACAGACCCCTCCTAAGAGAGAAGGGAGTAGTGAGCCTGGGCCTCTCAGTCCTGGGCGTTGGGTGAGTCTCCTCTCTCCTCCCTGCGTGAGGCACCTTCCCACCCCCTGACCCCAGCCCCTCACTTCCTGGGGTAGAGTTGGAAGGACAGAAGGAAACCCCTTGGTTCTTGGAAAACAGATGGTCCTACTCTCAGCGGAACCTGGACCTCCCTGGCATCTCATTTTCTTAGCTAGTTTGGTTTAACCAAGGTCACGCCAGGTAATGCTAACAGAATGTGCCCTACGTAAGGTACACTCCATTCCCCCAGCCCCTCAGGCAGAGCGGGGAAGGGAAAACAGGAGCAGGGGGGCCTCTGGTCTTGTGCTCCTCCCCAACAGAAACTAGAAACACTCTCACCAGAAATGGAGGCGAAAAGGGGTCAGGGACAAATAAACAAGAAAGGTACCTCCAAGTGAACATGCACCCTGTGGGTGGAGCGGATCTATAAATGACTAATTCCAAGAACATTAGATTAACATCCTCCTACTCTCTATTTTGATTTAATGGAAACTCGGCTCAGGGAAACTGAAAAGGTCTAAAGGTTAATTTGATAAGACTGATTACTCAATTAAAAGGTGATGTTCCTTTAGGAACATTACCCGTTAACCTTTCGAGTTGGAAATTGACAGTATGGTTATTCTATTAGTAACAACAGAAACCAAGGAAGTTTCCCCCCCAAGTGGTATTGTTTTGTTGCCAAGACACTGCAGAAAAGGTACATCTACCAGAAGTGGAAACATTATTTTTAATTAAAATCATTCAAGAGATCCAGCCAGAGGCCACCTCATTGCGTGCTGCTCTGCTCTAGTAAAATGTCATTACTAAAAAAAAAAAAAAATTAAATGGGTCAATAAAGTCTGAGCTCTACATTATGGAAAAAATTACAGCTTCCTAATTATGTCAAACTAACATAGCTTTATGGGTCTGAAGGCAATTTTTCTTTCAATTCCATGATCATACTTCATCTAAAATGTTCCTGGCCAAGGCCAGCACACTGGGAGGCAGAAGTGGTCAAAGGCAGGCTGTGGACGTCTACACCGTCAGGAGGGGGGACCTGCTGGGGCACGACAAGGGCGGCCCTTATCTATCGGGAGAGAACGCACGTCACTGAGGGGATGCCTACCCCCTAGTCCTAGGTTCTATTAGGGACAACAGAAACCAAGGAAATTTTCCCCTCAAGTGGTATAGTTTTGTTGCCCTCATGCGGGAGGGCACTTCCCTGGGCACGGGCACGAACACGCACACGCATCTAGCCACAGCTCTGTTCTCTCTCTCCTCTCCGGGATCTGCTTGCTTACAGAGAACTGATGTCCTGCTGTCTTCCTCTCTCTCCTGTGCTATAAAGGGGCCTGCCCCACTCTCTGTGCTCCAGCGCCTGTGACCGTTCGGTGGCGGTCATGGCTGAGCGAGTCTAATTCAGGAGCCTTCAGCAAGGCCGCCCGCCCTCAGACCTAAGCTCTGCCCGCCCCCCCTGGATTTTTACCGGTGATAAAGTTGGTAACTCGTCCATCTCATCACGTTCACCTGACTCCTGCATGCCATCTCTCTCTCCTTCCCTCCCACCGCTGTTGGGCAGGAAGGAGACGCGTGTTTTTTATTAACTGACCACCCCCCCACACAAGTTCATTACAGGTCCCACGGGGTTCCAATCCTATTGCCGTTCCCCAGGGGACTTCTATGTGCCAGGAGCTTGAGCATCTCATGTAATCCTCACGAGAACATTATCCACATTTTACAAAAAAGAAAATAAGCACAAAGACGTGAAGCGAGCTCTAGACACTCACACGATTAACACTGGGCGTCAGTGAGACTGAACTTCGGTGTGCCTGACCCCCTGAGCCCACGTTCTTTCGAAGGGACGCGAACAGGGGTAGGATTGGAGCTCAGGATGCACGTGGCGGCAAAGAGCAGCTGCAACGGGAAAAATGAGTAAAAGACTGAGTTTCCACAATGGGGAGATGGATGAGTCGGGATCAAAAAGCCTCAGGGGCCAGAGCTCCGACACTCAAGCCACACAACCAGTAAGTGGCAGAGCGGGACTGGCCCCCAGAGATCTGGGGTGTCCATCTGTGCATCTGCCGCAGAGCAGCTGGGAAGGAGGAAGCCGTGGGCCAGCAGCTGGCTCTACCGGGCGACAAAGGGAGAGGGCTCGGAGCCGTCTGGGAACACGGATGCACACTGTGTGGGAGCTGAGCAGAAATAAATGCCTTTAACATCACTTTTATCATCAGAAGTTGAGGGGCGTCTGGGGGGCTCAGTCGGTTGAGCGTCTGACTTCGGCTCAGGTCATGATCTCGCGGTTCCTGAATTTGGGCCCTGCATCAGGCTCACCGCTGTCAGCACAGAGCCCACTTCAGATCCTCTGTCCCCTCGGCTGTCTCTACCCCTCCCCGACTCATGCTCGCGCACGTGCTCTGTCAAAAATAAATAAACATTTTTTAAGAAAAGGTGAAAACGACTGCCAAGTTACAGAGCAGCACCCTTTACAATCATCTCATAAATGCATGGAAATGCACTGCATTTCAATTATACTGTCTTGTATGAATCTCTCGACTAGCTGGTGAGGGATCATCAACCCCTCTGTTTAGAGCAGGGCTCTGCAAACGCTTTGAAAAGGGCCGGAGAGGGGCGCCTGGGTGGCTCAGTCGGTTAAGCGTCCGACTTCACTCAGATCACGATCTCGCGGTCTGTGAGTTCGAGCCCCGCGTCGGGCTCTGGGCTGACGGCTCAGAGCCTGGAGCCTGCTTCCGATTCTGTGTCTCCCCCTCTCTCTGCCCCTCCCCCGTTCATGCTCTGTCTCTCTCTCTGTCTCAAAAATAAATAAAACGTTTAAAAAAAAAAAAAAGAAAAGAAAAGGGGCGGAGAGTAAATACATTAGGCTTTGCAAGTTGCACGGTCTGCCGCAGCCCTTCACTTCTGCTGTTGTGGCGCGGAAGCAGCCAAAGATAATGTGTAAATGAATGGGTTTGGTGGTATTCCAATAAACTCTATTTGTGGACACTGAAATGTGAATCTCGTATCATTTTCATATGTGGTGAGATCTTAGTCTTTTCTCCAAGCTGTTTAAAAATGCGAAAACTATTCTTAGCTCACAAGCTGTACAAGAACAGGCAGCTGGGTGGACTTGGCCTATAGGCGGTAGTTCGCTAAGTCCCGGTTTGGAGAAAGACAGGGTTTTACAGATTAAATGACTTTCTCAGGTTCACAGTGCTAATAAGGGAGTGGGGTGGCTTGAACTAAACCAACATTTAAAACATCTGCCTTGTTGGACGCCTTTTCAAGGCAAAGGGAAGTTAACAATGGATTTCCAGGCAAGGCCTCTATAGCCACTTATGTGACCTAAGGGGTCAGGTACAAAGGGAGGAGCTAGAAAGAGAGGTTTATGCCAGTTTGGTTGAGTTTCCCAAAATGGCTATAGCTTCCACTCTTACGGACTATCAAATCAGTACTGGAGACACTCGCACACCTCGGGAAATGAAATTTGCACTGCCATCTAGTGTTGAGCTATTACTTTAACTGAGAGCTTAAAAAGAAGCTCTTCTTGGTACTATGCACTGAGAGTAAGAATTCTACGACATTCCGAAACCATACGAACAAAGCACATTTAAAAGTATAAAATTACTTATGATGTCATTTCGCACATCCCATCCAACTTCCTCGTGAATTCACACAGTAGGCCTGAAGCGGAGTCCCATGGCGGACAGTCCACCCCACCGCCAGGTATGAATGGAGGTCAGGAAGCACAGGAGACAAGGTGTCTGCCCTGCAACGCTCCTGTATCTGTTGAGAGCCGGAGTCCATTCCAGAAACCATTTTGGAAGGCTCAATCAAAATGCTTTCTCTCTTTTAAAAAAGCAAGCTAACCAAACCCTCTCTAGATGCAAGAAACGCACCGACATGACATGTTTACACGACCGGCAGCGTTCCATCGTGGGTTCCGTAAGTCCGTGCTGAGAGAGTGGGTCTCGTGTGTGTCTACGTGTTTCACAACGTGTGTGGCACCAACACAGATGCAAACGTGTGGCAGCATCGATCCTGAAGATCGTGCCATGGGGGGCACTGGGACTTGGAGGGTAGAGAAGAGCCTATCTTGGGGACGGGCGGTCCTTTCTGCCACCGACACCACGGCCGAACCGATCTTCCCCACGGCGACTCTGGGTGAGTAAGTAAAAAGTAAGGGCAAACGCCTCAAAAGGAATATAGGTATGGAAAAGAATTCAGTCACCAAAGCCATGGTAAGAAGTATGCACTTACCTATAAGCATTAATGTAATCTTTCCTGTGTTCCAGGAGAAAATCTCTCAGTTTGCCAATGTGTGAAATCTAGAATGAAAAGAAAGCAAACTGTTAACATGGGGGGGGGGGGGGGAGAGAAAGAGAGAGAGAGTGATATGGATATGTTACACTCATGTGTAATTTAAATTAATAGAGGATGGAATGCAGGTTATAGAAAAATTTTGAAGCCACAAACGGGACGACTTCGGTTTGGATTCTCATATGTAGCTGAGCCTTGAACAATGCGGGGCGAGGGGCGCCAACCCCCACACAGAAAATCTATATATAACTTTGGACTCCCCAAAAACTTAACTACTAGTAGCCTACTGTTGACAAGAAGCCTTACCAATAACATAAATGGTCAGTTCACACATATTTTGTACGTTATATCATATACTAAATTCATACAAAAAACCAAGCAGGAGGAAAGAAAATGTTATTAAGAAAATCATAAGAAAGATGGGGCGCCTGGGTGGCTCAGTCGGTTGAGCGTCCGACTTTGGCTCAGGTCATGATCTCACGGTTCCTGGGTTCGGGCCCTGCGTCGGGCTGTGTGCTGACAGCTCAGAGCCTGGAGCCTGCTTTGGATTCTGTGGCTCCCTCTCTCTGCTCCTCCCCTGCTCACACTCTGTCTCTCTCTCAAAAATAAATAAAGATTAAAAAAAAATTTAAAGAAAACCATAAGAAAGAGAAAACCCACTCACAGGACTATACTGCATTTATCCAAAAAAACAATCTGCACATAAGTGAACCCAGGCAACCCAAACCCAGGTTGGTCAAGGGTCATCTGTTGTCATTAACTTGTTGGTTAACTTTCCCAAAGTCGCCCCTGAACCTGTAAGTGTTGTGATAGATCCAGGATGTTATGAAGAGATGATCTCTAAGGAACGTCCAGATTAAATAAGATCATGCACGTCTAACATCTACACAGCACATGCTCAACAAAGGCCAATTCCTTTCCTCATGTGTCTTCTAAAACCACAGACAAAAACTGCGTCTTCCAAGTGTTCTGGGGACGGAGTCTAAGGCTGGAGATACCAGGTTTGCAGGTGGGGCCCTGCAGAGCAGCAGATTTAAAAGCTTCAGAGGCAACGACAGATTCCCACACAGCAAACCTCCATCTTCCCGATGGCCTACTTCCACGGATGAACCGAAAGGACACCAGGCACAAAGGACTGCCTCTGTGACGGCTGCCTCTGTGACGGCTGGGGACGAGCATAAGCGAACCCTACTCTAAAGCACCTACCGTGTGCCCAGGTACTGCGTGTGGAGCTAGGGATTACAAACTAAGTAAAATGAAGTAAAAAGAGGTGGGAAGAAGTCTAGGATCTTGGTCGACAGGGACAAAAGTGTTTCCAGAAGGAGAGACTGATTAACCAGGCCGGTGGCCTGCTTTGTCCTTTGACCAGCGCTCACTCGTTTTCCTAATGCCCCTGCTACCTCTTCCAGACATACACAACCCCGGCCTTGAAGGGTCCGCTGAACTTTCATCTTTTCCATGACAGTGTTTCTGTCAAGGCCAACTCAGCCTGTTTCTCGCTTTGCTCTCAACCTAAAAGCACTTCCACATGCCGCCCACGTGGCACCAAGTCACTCACGGCCATGGCCTCTGCTTCCCTGTCGGTGAACCGCACGGGCGGGGGCTGTGCAGCCCCCACGCAGGTCTCAGTGCCACATGGGGCACGGGGGTGGTCGACGAGTATCTGTGGAACGAGCGTATGTCTGAATACAAAGATAGTATTTATCACAAAGAAAACATTCAGCGTTTGTCTGGAGACAGGTCAACAGGGGATCGGTTCGGTTTCCCACAGGGTCTAGATAAATAATAAATCTGGTTCAGAAAAGGGCCTTCAGGCACGTGCAGAGCAGGAATCACACTGAAAATGAGGCGTGGCCACGGCACTCGCTCATTTGCTGGTAATGAACCAGGGTTGAGAGTCTGTCCGCTAGCCCTGCCCTGCTAGGTATTTTCACTCACACCACCTCGTTCTCTTCCCTGCTGTCCTGCTTGGGCACTCGCGGCACTGCTCTCCAACGGGAACCAGCGTGGCAAAGTGAACCTCACGGAAGCTAAGGGACTCACCCACCGTTACCCACTTGGCACGTCAGCGCGTGGCAGGGCTTACAGTCAAACGCAGGACCATCGGAGTCCACGTCCGACCTATTTTCCTGCACAACACAGCTACCTTCCTCACACTCTTATTCCTACTTTCCCCCTCAGCTGCCTTGCAAAATCTGCCTCTTAAGACTGTTGGGGAAAATACTCAAGAGAAGTACAAACGAAGTGTTTACTGCACCACACGTTAAGAACTGATCATGCTACCGTCCTGTTTTCGAACTTGCAACGGTTTCTGTCCCCTTGCCCTGCCACTGCCCGCAAGAGGCGAGGTAAACGGCGGATGCTACAGGACATCTGGCGGTGATGACTTCTGGATTTAAAACACACCGCAGCCAGGGGCACCCGCGTGGCTCAGTCGGGCAGCCGGCTCTTGATTGTGGCTCAGGTCACGATTTCATGGTTTATGAGATTGAGCCCCGCGTCAGGCTCTTTGCCGACAGCTTGGAGCCTGCTTGGGATTCTCTCTCCTTCTCTCTCTGCCCCAACCCTTGCTCCTTCTCTCTCTCTCCCCTTCCCTCCCTCTCAAAAATAAATAAACATTTAAATACACTGTAGCCAAAAGCAGCAGTTCCAAGGCTGATTTGCCAAAGGGCAGCCAACAAGTAACCTCCAGGCCTAAACAATGGAGTCAAGTCCAAACTCCCATAAAGCACTCAAGGCCCTTCACAGTCCAGCTCCACAAGTCCCGTGTGGCCTCAGTCCCTGCCACACTCCCAGCAGGCGCCAGGCTTCAAGTCCCAGAGTTGCCCAACACACACACCCATATGGTTCTCCTTTTCCCTGGAATGCCCTACCCACCTTCCCTCCTGCACAGACTTCTCCTCTTTCCCTCCCTGTATCTGCTCCACACCCCCGGGCACAGTCAGACCCCACTCCCCCACAAAACGTGGCACCTCGACCTCACCCCTTCCTTCATGACCACCCTTCATGACCACAGTGACTAATTTCAGACCAATTTCCCTTCAGTAGATGGCAAGCCCCTAGAGGGTGATGGGTCCCTTTCCCTTTCCTGTGCTTATCAGGCACAGTTCCCGGAGCAAAGCAAGCCTCAAAAACTGTTACTGAATGTTAACAAAACAGTGGGTACCCGATAAGCCCTAAAGAACTGTGTTTGCTGTTGCAGGTACAAAAATGCCACCCTCCCCCTGCAAAGGCTTCCAAGTCCTGTGAATACGTTCTGTTAGAAGGCAGAGGAGAATTAACATAGCACATGGAATTCAGGTTCTCATCAGTTGACCTTAAAATAGGGAGATTATCCTGGCTCATCCAGTAGGAAGGCCCCATATAATCACAAGGTCCTTAAATGTCGAAGAGGAAGGGCAGGAGGGAGGGCAGAGTGATGCAGTGGGAGGAGGACTGGTTGCTCTGGAGACAGAGGAGGGAGCTGAGGATGCAGTTGGCCTCTACAAGCTGGGAAAGGTAAGGAGACAGGTTCTCCCTTAAGTCTCTCCAGGAAAGAACGCTTCCCTGCCCAACCTTGATTTCAACCTACAAAGTCCCGTCTTGGACCTCGGACGACAAAACCATAAGATAATACACTCTTGTTGCTTTAAGTCACCGGGTTTTTGGTAAATTGTTACAACAGCAGAAAGAAACTAATACAATGTGTCCTAATTTAAGCTGCTATAACAAAATACCACAGGCTGCGTGGCCTAAACGACAACACGGTCTCACAGTATTGGGGGCTGGGAAGTCCTGGATCAAGGTACCAGCAGACGTGGTCTGGTGAGAGCCCTCTTCCCACGGCGCAGAGAGCTGCCTTCTTAACCCACCCTCACATGGTGGGGAGGTGTCATTGCCAAAGACAGCTTATTATATTTCAACAATTCTATTATGGCTCTTGTATTTTCAAATTTGCAGGGGTGTGAGCACTTGTATGCTTTGAATTGTGAATGTTTCCACATCTAGTGGTAACTTTAAAAGAATCACTTATGTGTGTGTCCAAAGAGAACGCCCCTCACTTTTAAAAGGAGAAAGGCCATTCCGGTGTCAAGTTTGACAAGGAAATCGGAGTAAAATGGAAATTTTATTGCCCCATAAAGATCTAAACTAGTGTCGATCTCTTAGTCTTGGTATCGCTGAACGACATGGAGGGGGTGAGGAAGAGTCTCGGGAGAAGGAACAGGTCACTGGAAGGGTCTCTGTGGGACCAGGTGAGTGACAAATGCAAGGGTTGAAAACAGGGAGTATTTTGGGGACTGAACCATGTTGTGGGGCACATCACAGCCTTGGGCAGGTGAGGGACACCCCATTTTCACAGTTCTGTGCCTTCGTGACTGCTCTTGCTCTGCCCAGAGCAGCTCTCTTCACCCCAACCCCATGCCACCAGAAGAATCCCTGCTCGTCCTTCCAGGTTCCACTTAAATGTCACCTCCTCCGTGAAGCCTTCCTGAACACCTTTCTTAGTATTTTACAGATACCTGTTAGCACTTTCCATTGAACATAACAAGTATTTATCTGTGACCCCCCCACTAGACTTCAACTGAGCCCCGTGAGGTCAGGATCTATGCCCTATTCATTTTTGTATCTGCAGCAGAGAATAAATGTTGGAAAAGGAAAAGGGCGGGGGGCGGGGGGGAGTTTGTGGGGGGCTGGAAATCCAACAGAAAGAGCTTCAAGATCTGATAAGTCCTGACGTATGAGTTGGGTCAAAAAGGTATCAGACCTGTCACAAGATTGTACCTACACAACCGTGTGAACCAACCAACAAAGGGGGGCACACCGGCCGTCTGTGCGTGTTTCTCCTGGAGTCAGCACGGTGCGCGCAGAGGGGCAGCGCGAGCACTAAGGTCCGAGGATGCACAGCCTGGCACGCTTCACAGGAGCCGGTCTGCTCTCCCGCCACGGAAGGAAGAGTTCTCATGCCCACCGGCTGTGGCTTGACTACATTGCTACATTGTACGAGAAGCGTCCACCGTCTCCAACATAAAACACAGTTTAAAATGAGACGTGAACTGCAGGCTGAGACAGAAAAGGAATGCAGGAGGTATTTAATATCTGAAGCACTATGATTCACTTCCCTGTTTTTAAAATCCTTCTCTTTTAGAGAAATACACTGAAAATTTACCAAATAGGACACCTGGGATTTGCTTCAAAACAACATGGAGAAGAGGGGAGCATCAGACGAAGCAGGACGGGCCGTGGGCCGGTAAGAGGTGAGGATGGGCACATGTGTACCTGCGGCTTCGTCATCCATCCTGTCTGCTTCAGGGAGTATCTGAAGTCTCCCTTAATAAAAAAACATTTTAAAGCATCTCCCATTTAGCGCTTTCTTCCCTTAACACTTTTAGTCATTTTGTGTGCAGATTTTCTGCTGTCCACACTTGAACCAACAACTCAATTCCACACACAATCTCTACCGGCTTTATTTCTAAGTACTTGCAATCTTTGCTTAGAATTCCATTTATCAGGGTGGACGCCCCTTTCAAAATCCAAAACCGTCACCGAGAAAAGACGGTGTACCAGGCTTTTCCCAGAGCTCTTCCCGTTCCCAGAGCTGCGTGCACTGGCTCACCTGACTCTCCCAGGCGAGATCACAGGGGACAGCATCAAGCCTATTTTACAGGTCACAACACGGAGTCAGAGACGGGACAGACCACGTGCTGAGGGACACCTCGGGCTGAAGTCTGGCTGGAGCCCTGGCGTTCTAAGTATCAGGTTTGCGTTCTCAGCCTCCAAATTAAAGCACACATTGTGGACAGGTCACAAGCGCAGTTTTCCAGCACAGTATCCACAAAGGGATGACTGGGAACCGAGAAGAGCATCCGAGCGAGTAACGTCCAGCTGTTCCTTTCTTCTCATGTCCCGTGTTCAGCAAAGCACCACACACGTGATTACAGCCGACGGCGACCGTCACTCACTGAGCACCAGCCACGTGTACCAGGCAGTGCAGAAACTGCTCGGCACGGGCTGCCCTTTACTCTCCCCAGAGCAGCCGGATGAGTTAGACATGACCCCCGTTCCCATTTAAGCAACATGAAAACTGAGGCCATGCAAGGTTACAAGGCTAGTAAGACGCAGAACGGGGTGGGGGGGTGGTGGCACGTGGGTGGCTCAGTCGGTTAAGCATCTGACTCTTGCTTTCAGCTCAGGTCGTGATCTCACAGTTCCTGGGTTTGAGTCCCGTGTCGGACTCTCCACCGACAGTGCGGAGCCTGCTTGGGATTCTGTCTCTCATCTCCCTGCCCCTCCCCAACTCGCACTCTCTCTTAAAATAAATATATAAACTTAAAAAAAAAAACCAAAACAAAACTGAGACTGATCACAGGTCTCTGTGACTCAAAGGCGAAGTCACTTATCCTGTATTATTCTGTCAAAAGACTACTAATATTTAACTTAATGAAGTTTGACATCCTTCTTCCCAGTAATAGAAGCTGGGTTTCGTGTGAGAGTATTTGTGTACAATGTTGATCTTAAAAAACGTGTTTAACTACAGCGGATACAGAAGGATCTGCAAGAAAAGCTTCCACACACAACGCTCGTTTTAAAAGTCACCTATATGTTACAGTACGAATATTCACATATCGGAAGAGAATGTTGCCACTGGCTCCAGCCGTCTCCTCCCGGGTCGGCTGCTGGGTCTCGCGTTCTGCGACACGGCAGGCTTGGAGTTGGCAAGGCCACCTGGATGTCGGGGGGGAAGGCCCACAGCCATGAGCAAGGAAACAGGGCAGTCAGGAATAACAGCAGTCTTCCTGATGCTCAGCTCATCCTGAGCTTCCTTCAATCCTTAAACAGCCTCAACATACGGCTTAAACGAGCAATGAAGGCAATTTCCCCAACGGCTTTTCTTCCCTGCGTTTGAGTTCCCCTGCAGCCACCTTTAGCCCTGGGCGGACGTGGGCAAAGGAGCCGACTCTGGGCACATGACTGCGGGTCTGGGTGGAGCAGGGCGGGCAAGAGAGAGAAGGGCAAGAAACCCAGGGGGTTGGCAGAGACTCCTGGGTTCTGACCTCTGCTTTGCCACCCCCTGCTGAAGGAGACCCTGCCCCCCCACTCCCGAGGCTTCAGGTGCAGGGAGACTTCAGTGGGACCAATATCCTGGCCTCAGAGGGAAGAGGAGCCACTTAACTGGTTTATGATTTGGAGAAAGGAGAATGGGCATGCTCGGCTCCTTCTCGCCCTCTCCGTTTTTCCCATCAGCCAGCCAGCCAGCAGAGGGGGGATATTCTGACCCAAGCTCCCCCCATATTTCACTACGAACCTAAAGCCAGGCTCCCTGTGTGGATTTTCCTGTTCTAACTCCTGTATTTCTCTTTCAGGTGGTTCCAAAATTGGGCTGAGAAGAAAGGGGTGCTCTTATAGGCTCCCCTAAACTCTTAACCTTTGCCAACTGAAGTTTTGAGCAAGTCGCTTAATCTCCCTGGGCTTCACTACAAAGAGAGGGTGGAGAATGCAGCTTTCAGGAAACAGCAGTAGCACGAGCTACCTGCCAGCTTTTACCAGTGTCAATACCACGCGTCCATTATCGCATTTGCTCCCGACGGCCCTGTGGGTAGGCTCCACTATAATCCCAGGTCACAGATGAGAGGACATGGAGGGTACACATCCCAGGTAAGCGGTTCGAAACCAATGGGAGACTGTGACTCCCAAAGCAAGTGCTCTCCAAGTCCACCCAAAAGATGACCCCGCCGTCCCATCCGAGCACGGCAGGTCTGTGAGGCTTGCTTTTACCACGAGTGTAGAAGGGACATTTTGAGATCAGAAGTACCCAAAGCTGAGCCGAGCTGTTCCGGTTCAAGGCCTGGTCTCCAGCTATGGGACAGCACAAAGCTAACAGCCACACTCCAGGGTCGGCCAGGATCTGGCCTCTTTAGGAAGTTGATACTTAATCAAACAAGCGATTTGAACTGCATTCTGAAACTACAGGTATTCATGTGACCCGTTCCTTTCTTTCTCTGAACATAAATTCACTTTTAAGTGGCTATATTTAAATAAGACTAATTCCCAAAATCATCAAGACGTTGAAATTCTCTATAACCCATCTACCATAAAAAGTGTGCTTCCTAATCCAGATGCATTTGACAGGGGAAAAAAAAAAAAAAGACTGTCACATCACCTGTCCTCGTACATACAAGGTTTTACCAGGAGGGACCAAACTAAACCCCTAACATCCCAGCGTGCACACCAATGAAATCCTGTGAGGTACCCTGGGTGAGCCTGGGCCGCAGACATGGATGGTTTCCCACAAGCATATTGTTGAGCACGGAGGGGAAAGCAAGGTCGCCCAAAGCACATACTGCATGATGCACTTATGGAAAAGATACGAAATCATACCTAACGTTGTACACATACACAGAGAGGAAGTCGGAAAACTGTTCTTCAAAATACTGACGGTTGTCTGGGTGGTGAGATTTGGAGATTTTGCTTTTTTCTTAAAACCTTTTTGTACTTTAACATTTTTCTATAATCAGCATGTATAATCTTTGTAGCCAGACAAAAAATACTTCTGGACAAAAAGGCAAATCTTCGCACACACTTCCTGACAAAGTGCACAGGGACTCCCCATTACCGACAAATCAGGCCTGATTCCTTAAGCCCGAGGCCCTGGGTGTCCCTCTCCCTGTGGACATCTCCAGATTCGAAGCCCACCCCCCGCCCGATCCCAGTCTTCTTGCCCCAAGCCCTCTGCTCAAGTATGATGCCTCCTAAAAGCCTTCTCTGCCACTCCCAGGCCAGGTCAAGGCCCTCTCCTGCACGTGGATCTCTTTCAGAGACGTTAGCATCTTGTGAAATGTTTTCGGGTCTGTCTGACGTAAGCTGCTCAGGCGCACGCCTAGCCCAACGCGGTTCCCCGAGGGTGATTCCATGTTCCGAACCAAACCCATCTTCTACCCCTTTCAGCAACTAAGAGTAGGGTTCAACCCCATAGCGCGGCGGCTCATACTTCCCGTTATCCACTAGATGGCGACCCAAGTCTTACAGCTGTAGTACTGACAGGAACTCTCAAACACATCACCACGTTTTCCCAAGGGCTTTTAAAATTTCTCTGGTTCTTTGTTTTTTGATCTAGAATCAAAGCATTATTAAAGGTTAACTGTTCTGTGCAGGCCGAAGCTGAGACGCCATTGTTTGGAAATCTACACGTGCGCTCGGATGAGCCCAAGTCGACGTGCAGAGACCGCGCTGGAGGCAGGTTGGGCACAAAGGGAGCTCCAGGGGCAGGAGCATGGCTGCCATCTGCCATCCCAGGCGGCAGGCCCAGCTCTGTCTGGGTGGGTCGCCCACAGAACAGTCCTGCGAGCTGCTCCTTCCCGGGGACTTTGTAAATTACCCAAAGCGAGATACACCGTAAAACAAAAAGCCTGGTACAAAACGGTGGGATTCTTCTCAAAGGACGGCTGCCTTTTAACTGGGGAGAGTTCAAAGCGGTCACAAGTGTCCTTTGCTGGTCACAGCAGTGGTTTGACTTGCAAGCCACCCCCCACACTCCCCCCCCATGCTAGGAATTCTGTTCTGCTGGCACTCACAACACTTCCAACAAAGACCTGATTGATTATGAAACACTAAGTACCGATTTGCATAATTTGCCTCTGCAAGAAACAACCATTGTTCAAGATTAAAGAGACTCCAGTAGGTCCCTCTGGCATATTGTAAAAAGTTCCCTGTAACACAAAATCATTATTTTTGTTTCATTCAATCAGTGGACACAGCTTGCTGTTCAGTTTAGTATGCAGCCAAAGGCACAGCCAGAACCACCGTTGTATAAAGTGTTTGCCAACTACTGATAAGCTAACATGATTTTTCACAAGGACTGTGTTCCCAAGTTTAATTTGGAGGCCCACTAACTAAATCTGAATCCACTCCCTTCAGCCATAATTGAAAATGCATCGATACCAATTACAGCTACAAGTTCAGAACCAAGGCGCCTCTGGAGCATGGCGACCCTGCTGCAGTCACGCTGTGGGTCCCTGTGCCAGAGAGGCTCCCCGCTGACTTGTCACCCACAAAAGAGCCTGGCAACGCCACAGAAATTCCACCGGTGCCAGGTCGCAGCAGCTGGTCTGTGAAGGGACCGCATACATGAAGTGGCCCTTTCTTGCTTCCTTCTTTTCTTCGGCAACTGTTTGGGAAGCAAGCGCCACGGGCTGGGCCCCTCCCAGCACTTCCCCCCTAATTTCTATTGCATGACACCACCCTTGGATGAATGCAGGGTACTGAGGGGTGACAGTCACCGCGGCAGTGCTGGCCACTCTCCACCCGTCCTCACAAACCCCTGAGGAAGCTCCCTGCCCCTGCCCTTCTCCAAGGAACCAGCAGTCTCCCTCTGCTTCCTGGGACCCCACGCTCTCTCCCTCTCTCCGGGTTCTCTTCTTAAGCCTCTGGCAAACTTTTCTTTGCCTTCGTTCATCGCTTCCTCTGCCTTTGCTACCCCGTGAACCTTACTCAGGCTAGACTCACTCACTCCCACCCCCAGCTTTATTCACCATCTACAGAACACTCCCACCCAGCCTCTGCCCTGCTCCTGTGTTCCAGCTGAGCGCATCCAACCTCTCCTGCGGGTCCGCTGGTGCCTCAAGAGCAACGTGGAGTGTTAATTATCCAAACACTCACATCCAACCCTCCTGGCCACTCGGTCCCTTCTGGTCCCCTTCCTGTTCCCCCAAGGAGAAAGAGCCTCTCTCTTGCTTCCTCAAGATAGAAAGTCTCAGGGCTGCCCTCTTTTCTACCCCACAAATTAAACTGGTCAGGCAGGCCCATCCATTCAACTTGTTCAACATCCGCCAAAGGAATTGAACCACTGGCCACCCTCTCCTCGGCACTTCCTGCACCACCACCCCCACATTCCAGAGGCGAAAAGCCTTTCCCTGAAGCAGCCTCCTCTTCTGCCTCTGCACTTTGGCACCTACTGTTCCCTCTGCCTGGAATGTCTTCTTTCTATCTGTCTTCTACTCAAATGTGCTGGGCCCAAGGAAGAATTAACATGGCATTCTGGGTTCGCTGCCACTTTCTCTGCAAAAAGCCTTCCTTGAGGCATGCTGTATCTGTTAGCTGGACGTTATATACATTACATACATTGCATATGCATGCATAAATATATACTTGTAGACATACAAAGTGCTGTGTATCCCCAGTCTGGTAACTTCCTTAGAAGACACAAGGCGATTGTGACCTACAGAAAACTGTCTTCGGTAGCTAAATAACCTACTCTGGATATTTGCTAAGAACCAGTGCCACCCTGGACTGTACTTGCCAGAATTCAGCATGTGTTGACACACAGACAGACAGACACGTGGGGAGTGGGAGAATGAGAAATGTGTACACGAAAGATGAGAGAGACTGGTGTTCCTAGTTCTACTGTCAGTCCTGAGCAGCAGAGGGGAGGGGTGGTTAAACAAGGAGACAAGGATGATTAACATTTGTTGGGATGAATTTGGCAGCCTCACTTCCCATATTAGCAACCTGAAAAGTACCGCTTCTGATAAATATTAAGCTTCTATCCCTTTAAGAAACTTAGAAACCAAGAAAAGAAAAAGAAAAAGAAAAGAAAATCTTAGGTTCTTAGTGTTAGCGAGATCATCGAAGAACTCAGGACCTAATGTCGAAACGTGAAGAGCCCATACAACGTTGAATGACCCACGGGGCTCAATGCAACTTTCACTTTTAAACAGGTCTCGGACCTCTTCAACCTCGAGCAGCAGCAGCAGCAGCTTATCACGGGCTCAGCCTTTCCCCCCTCATTCCTCTGGCCCCAACCTTCTCTCTCCAGCTCCTTATCTTCTCGATCACACCTTAATCTAATTAGACATTCTCATCCTCACTCTTCTGGCGCCCCAAACTGCACTCACTTGGCATTGCTAGAACATTCCCATTTCCAAACTGTCCACTCCCGGCCAGTCTGGCTTTGCTCTGTGCCTCGCGCGCGCTACGTGATACACAGAGCACGAAACAGGTAAATCTCTCTTCTCTTCCTGGATTCTCAAGACCAGAAGGGGCCTGGCAGACGCTTACTCCTTTGATGGTGGGGGGCTCACCATCTCTCCCAGGTCGCCCGTTCTAGTTGGAACAGTACAAAGTTTTTTGTCCCTCTGAATCAGGTTCAGCTCGTGGGGCCCCCCTCCACTCCCTACGTGAGTCTTCTCTCTTCTCTAAGCTAAACGTAGTCAAGACACTCAAGCTTTCTTTAGTCTCCTCTGAATGCTGCAAATTACGGGCCTCAAAACTCAAATGCAGTTCACAGAACGGACTCGATATTCTGTGTGTCAGCAGGAAATGCAGGGGAAAGCAGAAACATCACCTCCCTTATTCTAGCCTTTAGGTTTCTATTAATGCCACCGAAGAGTCTACTCACTTCCATGTCACTGGGTCAGGACGACTTAATAGCTAACATTATTTCTTTCACGACTGGTGCTGCTAATCTCCACCTTCACTATATTCCTATTTTCCCCTGGCTTCCTGTTATTTGCCACTTGACCACCCTGCCATTAAAGACACCTGTAATTAAAAATAATTTTAAAAATGGGATGAAAATGGGGCTGGAAAAGCATGGAATTATTATAGTCCCCTCCAGCTCCCTGAGCTGGACAACCAGCCCAACCAGTCACACAGGCCCCAATAGTCCAAATCCTCAGTCCATTAAAAAAAAAAAAAAAAAGTCTCCTCTACAAAATATCATGGAGACCTTGTTAAGTGCCTTCTGAAAGCAGATCTCCTCAGCTACCTGCCTAGCAACTGACACTAATGAGGCTGGGGGGAGGGGGGGGGCGCGGGGAGCAGTATGGCTCCTGCTTTGTAAGCCTGTGCTGGTTAATCATCACTACTTTCTTCTCTGTGTGCCTGGAAAGCTTTCTTTTATTTGTTCCCTTGACAAATATGTAAGACCCAGAACGGGCCAGGCACAGTAAGAGAGGAGGTAATAAAGAAGAGAGGGAGGGAGGACGACGAATACAGGAGGGCTTCCAACCCAAGGTTCCTACATGACCTCACACTGCTTTTCAGATCCCCTCCAAGCCCTGTCTGGTCCGGAGATTGTGCACAGAGCACGTATTCAGAGACTGTGTGTGTACAATGCGTGCAGAGAAACTGAATGTGTAGAGCTGGGATTTTGTGTGTGCAGACACCGTGTGTGTGGAGACCGTGTGTGCAGAGACTGTGTGTGGAACGTGTGCAGACAGAGCTGTGTGCAGAGACGGTGCGTGCAGGGTGCACGGGTGCTGCGCTGCCCCCAGTCCCGGTAATTCAAGCACAGACTCTACAGAGGCGAGTTCTCATCCAGCTCTGACGCTGGCGATAGATACACGGTCTTGCTGCGCTTACGTTACTTCTCCGGCCCTGACCTCCGAACAAACGAGAAGGACTCTGAAGGCCACCACAAGCCCTCGATGAAAGTAATGTCCGTGGAGGGTCTGACACCGCGTCTGGCACGTAGCACCTGCCCAAACACTGTAAGTTTTCTTCCCCTGCTTCCCCTTCATCCCCGCTTGAGTCCCACCCACGAGGCCAGGCCGGTGTGCAATGGGGACTGCGTGGGGCAGCGAAGGGGAGGGGAGCTGTAGAGACCTGGGCCACGCTAAACGGCTACGGCCTCTCACCAAGTTGCAGCACCAAGGAGTGTGGGAAGTTGCAGAGTCAGAAGAAGAAAAACCTGGATTCGGTGCAAACCCAGCACCATCGGAGGACTAGTAACTAACACTTACTGGGTGCTTGCTCTGTGCCAGGCACCAGGCTCGGAGCTTGAGACGCACATACTGACTTGCTTAACCCTCATACCACCGCTCGGGGTTGGGGGGCTGCCCCCCTGTGAAAGAAAGAGAAAGAAACTGAGGCCCAGAGAGAAGCCGCACACACTGCTCGTGGCTCCACAAAAGGTCGCTGACATAGCACAACGCGGTCCCAGACAGTCTGGCCGCTGAGCCAACGAGAACCGCCTCCATGGTGATGGGCGGCCCCCACAGCCTCCGCGGGCGGGAGCAAAGGCAGCCAAGGGGACACAGGGCAAAGAGCAAAGGGCAGTGGCAGAGGCAACCCGACCCAGGGTCCGTTCCACGAGGGCGGGGCATCTGGAGAAGCCTTTCTGGAAAGCAGCTCAGGGGAAGCTCACCTGGGCACAACCCACTCAGGAAAAGGGCTGAACTTGGCCTCGTGCCGCTGTCCCTCGGGACTCTGGCCCCCTCCACGTCCAGCTTAACACTAGTGCACGAGGTGAAAAGCACGTGACACCTACACGACACAAAAGGCCACACCGGGTTCGAACACACCTTCTCGCGCCAAGTCCCCCCAGAGTCAGAAGGGATTGCTGAGTCCTCAGCTGTGCATCAGAGGAAGCGACTGGTTTGAGCTCAGGGGCCACGAAGAGCGCAAACTGGATGCTAGATGCTGGAATCACAGGAGGTGAGCGAGACACCCCTACGAGAAGAGGCCCGGCGCAGGGAGCCAGCCCCCTCACCCTCAGCCCTCGCCAGCCGGGTGCGGAGCGGACGACGGGCACCGCCGAAACGGCATTTCTGTCCTGGCAAGCACTCAGCTTCCTGTCAGTCCTGTGTCCCGGCGGGATGCGCCTCCAGTGTCCCTCCCCTGCACCCCAACACACTCTCCTCCGCATCTTTCCTCCTTTTTCTCAGTGCAGGTGCTCTCTTCCAAAGAGCTGTCTCCAGACTCGCCGCACGCTTTCCCCGCCACCTCCGTTCACACCTGCACCCCACAGGCCGCCCGTGCCCATTCGGCTCCTTTGGAGAACACAGAGTGCTTCTGGGCAGGCGTGCTGGACGGGCAGGGTGGGGGACCCCGCTCCCGAGCCAGCTCTAGGACCTCAGGGTCACTGCTCTGGGCCTCGGTTCCTCACCCACACGCTCCGAAGGTTAGACGACAACGTCCTTTTGACTCAAACACGGAGATACCTTTTGGTGCTCGATCAACTTCAAAGTTCCTTATGACCGAACCCTGCTGGCTTCTTTTCAGTCCTTTTATGCTTTCCTGGCTGCTCAGCATGAGTCTAAGGGTATATGTACTTGGGATCCTCATTCATTAGGGTTATTGTTATTTCTGGCTCAGGGATTTCAGCCATAGAACCTTGGAAAGTCTGGTGATAAGAAATTAGGAACATTTATAATTGCATGATAAGATGTAGGTGAAATAGAAACAAAAGAGGTAACTGGCTTGTACATATCCTAAATGTTGCTGGGTAAACTTGCAACAAAAATGATGAGGACACACATGTAATGCCTGCTATTAGAGAAGAGCTATCAGGACTTTGTGCAAAGGATGCCACCTGACCTTCATCAGAACCCTGTGGTGGGGGGGGGGGGGGGGGGGACCACTATTATTCCCTCTCTCTAGAGGGGAGGGGCAAAATAATGGGCTCAAGGTCTCCGTCGGAAGGGGGAGAGCCGTACTCCTACCTCTCCTGGCTCTCACTGTGCCCTTCAGAACTTTGACAAGAGGGTAAGAGGAAAACGCACTCCATTTATATTTTAGTTCCTCAAATTAAAACCCCAACCCTCTCTCTAAAATTATTGAGACAGCTTACAAAACAAACTGTGAAATTCAAATTTGAGTTTCATTTTCTAGGCAGGGGGGTTATATTCTTAACCTCTTGAGCCGCCTTCCAGAAAGAATCATGAAATATTTTATGGCTCCTTACCTTTTTCAAGGGCACAGACGCCTCGGAGATTCTGGCAGAAGCTGTGTATCTGATCTCTTCCCTAAAGAAAATAAATATTGCCACAGGCACAAAACCATTTTCTGCTTTCCATTCTGAGAGTCAGAGGAACTCGGTTAAGGAACTTGGAACCACAGGAACTCAGGTCAAGAACCTCTGGTGTTGAAACACGGTTCAACCAACAGACACAAGCACGGGAGGGTACAAGCTTTCTGCAGACTTCTGGGCGGAAGGCAGCATTTCAGCTCGGCGCCCAGAGACAGCAGTCGGCTGCCCGTCTGCGGAGTCGTCAGCACGGGAACGCTGACCAGTCACACCGAGGGATGGGTGGAGAAGCGCGGGCCCCAGGGCCTCCAGGGCCGGGGACGGACCACGGGCAGGACGGCCACCACACGCCCGCCTTACAACGTGTCATCAGCGTCCTAAACGGTTGGTGTTTACCACGTGTCAGGCGCCGCGTGAAGCCCTTGCATTTGCGTAACAGAGGGAAACGGCCGAGGAAACCGAGGCACAGAGTCGTCGAGGAACCTGCCCAAGGTCCTACCGCCAGCAAGGTGAAAAGCCGAGGTCCGTGTTCCAAAAGACACTCCAAAGCCTCCGCTCTTAACTTCGTCAGCCTGCGCCCCAAACTCGGGCCCTTCGACGTGAACACCTGAGCTGAGGACCAGAGGAGAGCTTCCAGGGAGCCCTTTGCCGCCTGCCCCACAGCAAACTCACCGAGACGGAGCAGTCCGCTTCGCTTATCAGCAGCTCCAAAAGCCCGTGCTAAATGTCTTCTAAAGCCAGCCAGGCCGTGCTAGAAAATACTAAGCACGTAAAACACACCTCCACTCCACGGCGGTGCCTTCCGTATCCCAGGAATACGTTTGCTCCTTTTTGCGGTGAAAATTAAAAGGCTTTTTTAAAAGCATGTGTCCAAGAAGAACTGTGTCAGATTCGTTTTGGATTCCCAAAGCCTGGCAGGGTTCCTAGCTCCACAAATGCTGCTGAATCAGTGCTATATTTTATCAAGAATGTGTCATTCTAAAATACACATGAAGGAACAGCCGTTCCTAAAACAGGTGGTTACGATGTATTAAAAGTTTAAAAAACTACGGAGTTTTCTCACACGGGTTTTGCAAATGTCTCAGTGTATACCAAAGGCACACTCCCCATGTAACAAGCAGCCAACGACTGCACACAGCTGGTAATCAAAGCAACCCTCCCTGCGTAAGGTGAACAGATTAGCAAGGGCATCAAGTGTGTGACCACAAACAGGTTCTAGCCCAAAGGCAGCTTTCTTTTTAAATTTTTTAATTTATTTTGAGACAGAGAGAGACAGAGCATCAGCAGGGGAGGGGCAGAGAGAGAGGGAGACACAGAATCTGAAGCAGGCTCCAGGCTCCGAGCTGTCCGCACGGAGCCCGACGCGGGGCTTGAACTCACAGACCGCGAGATCATGACGGGAGCCAAAGTCGGACGCTTCACCTACTGAGCCACCCAGGCGCCCCGCCCAAAGGTAGATTCTTACTAGGAAGGTTAAATAAATGCACTCAAAAACAGGAAATGCTGCCCTACTGACATTTTTTAAACCATCTTTTTGTTTGAATTATAATATCAACCGTAAGAAGGAAACGTTTGCGAGGATGACAAGGACCGGCACGTACACCTACAGGAGTGGGAAGACCGCACATAAAACTGACATCCCACCAGCTGCTCCCAGTCTCATTCTCCTGGGATCCTAGCCCTGGGTAGAAATTAGGAGCCGGGAACAACACAAATCCCCTCACGTGCAAGCCCCGGGCACAGGCTAGTTCTCCCAATCTTCCACCCATGGCAGCAAGTACCGTTCCGTCCACCAGGTGGTGCCCTGCACCACACTGTTCTTCCACAAACCGTACAGGACATCAAAATGACAACAGCCTGGTTTTAAGATGATTTGTCTCTTGAGGATATACATTTGGTTTAAGTTTCCACTGCAAAGTTAAAGTTCTTAAGATAGGTCATGCAGATCAATTGCTCCTGTAATCTGAAACTCAAAAGAGCAAGTAATATCTAAACAAGGGGAAGGGGTGGCCCTGAGCTTATAAGGTTCTCTAAAAGCCAGGAGACAGTCAGCCTGGCTACTTCTAATCTCATCATCAAAACTGCTACCTCGTCCAGTTAGTTTCTGCTTCACATCAGCAAGGAGAAGAGTGAAACCAATGACGGGCAGTACAAAGGGAGAACACACATTCAACTTCCATACCACCTGATGGATGCCGATAATTTACATTCAACAGAAAACACTGCTTGATAAGACTCAAGCCCCAAAAGTAGAAGTGCTTTGCTTCACTAAAACATATATTTTTCTCTGCTGGCAAAAACAAAAGCAAAGGACTCAATGTGCATTTTGTCATGAAGGTCTGAGAAAGACGGCTTGGTAACAAGACACCAGCCTTTCCTCCAAAGTCATCTTTCAACGGAGTGAATGGGAATAAAACGCAAAGCGTGCTGGCCTCAAGCAGGAATACAAACGTTCAAGTTCCGAGCACAGTCCAGGCGTAGTTTCATCGTTCCCTGTCCTCCAAGAAAATACAGATCCCTTTCCTTCATTACGATCTCCTTTGGAATGAATAAGCACTTCCGTACATGTGCAAAAAAAAAAAAAAAAAAAAAAAAAGGCAGAAAATATCATTTCAAGGAATGTCACAAAATATTCCAACATCTTCTGCTTGAAAAAAACAAAAATAAGATTGACTGGTTTCTCGGATTTAGAACAAAACTAAAAATCGCTAACTGCTAAGTTTTATAAAATAGGGACTAGCCTGATAAAAATTGATTCTTACATAAGTGTTCAAAATGGCAGAAAATAATTAGTTGCCTAATAAATCATTTGCCAGAGAAAACTCTGTGTATAAAATAAACTAGAAAAGTAATGGTTAGATCCCGAGCTATATGTTACATACAGATCTTGATTTTGAGAATCAAAGCCTCTCTCTTCATCCTGCTTTTAAGATGTACTGTTTTACTTAGACACAAAAATTTTTGTCTTATATTCGAATATTATATTCAGAACTCAGTGTGAATGCTTTAAAAGTAAAACCAGTACATGCAACTTAAATCTCTCTTAATAGTTGTTATCATTAGGTAAAAGCATCTGAAACACCACTACGGAAAAATTTCCTTTCTTATCATAGAAACAAATTTCAGTGGAAGCCGCATGTCAATTTGTAAGCAATAAAATTGTCATCAAAATGTAACACTGTCCACCCGAACACATATATACGCACTTTTAAGGGACCCGTGTGGCAGTGTCCTGAAGAAAAGGAAAGTAAAACTTTACGACGTTCAAGGAATCTTCCAAAAACTCTATAGTATATGTTAGTCGACATCTGATGATTACTATTTCAAAAGTGCCTGGATGTAATAATTAGTAAAGTGATACCCTTCTACACTTACAGGGAGTGTCCTTACAGCGAAAAGTGAACAAATTTCCCCAAGAATTAGAGCGTAAGCAACTAACTTTAAAATGTCAATTTGCAGTTGTGAGGTTGATGCCGTAACAAGGAGACTTAAAACATATTTTAGATTAAGGCTTTTAAGTATCATTTTTATTTATTTTTACTCTATGATTGTGGTCTATTTCAATCATCAAACCAACTAAAAACTTTTTCCTCCTTGCAAAATTAAGAATCTCACTATCTGCTAAAATTTAATGCTTATTTTGTAAAAACTTGTTTACATTTTCCTGGCAAACAAGTATGCATTTTGTTTTGTAAATGGAGTCTATAAATAAATATATAATTTCTCTGCCTATAGTTGGAAAGAGGCACCCTTTGGGATTCCTATAGCAATCACTAAGGCTCCTAAAAGAATTGTTAAACTTCATCCAAACTGAAAAACTCACGTTTAACCCTTACTTTCAATTACAGCCAAAGTCTTTGTTCCAGATCCACAGAAATGGACACCCCTCTCACTGCAGTGTGTTTTACAAGAAAACATGATTAAATGTCACATCTGACTTTCACAGATCCCCAATTTGCTTCTTGCATGTTTATTATCAAACTCTAATCACGACTTTCACAAACTTATTTATACTTTCACACAAACTTCCAAAGTTTTCCCAACTTAAATAAAAACCCACAAAAACTGTGGGAAATGTTTCGCTTGAAAGATAAAAGTAAACTGGTCCAAATGTACATGTGCAATAATCAGTGTTTGCTTTCGCTGCTCACACAGCTTACAGCACTTTCAGTATCTGCATTCGACTCAATTTTCTCCTCTCTTAAAAAAAAAAAAAAAAAAAAAAAAAGGGAAAGTAGTTTTCTTTCTCCCCCATTTTGCTCTTAAAATATAAACTCATTTAATGCAAAGCATTCCTGAATCAGGCATGTTTTAAACTACAAGCATATCTAGTCTCAACAGCATTCACGTTACATACAAAATGTCATTTCTTTCAAAACTTCAGTCTGAATATTTTGTAAATCTAATTTTACTTTTCCTAATAAACACAAGACGTTTTACTACACAAGACCCAATTACAACTTTAGTAAATGAAAATAGCAAAACAAACAAACAAACAAACTGATACTACAGTACTAAAGTAGGAAAGAGGGTATTAATTCATTTACTTAAAAAGTTGGGGATTTGCACTTCCATAGATGTTGCACTACGTTTATTAAAATACGACGTACTTTTAGCCTAGAAACAATTTATCAGTTAACAGTTATCTACTCAGAGAGAAAGTATACTCTGAGTAAGTAAAACACTAGAAACCATTTATGCTGTCCTTGTTCAGAGCTGCTTAGAAAACTGGGCTATGTACTTCTAAAATAATCATTAAAAACAGTCTAAAGGGTAACTGTGATATAGTTAATCCACAGTCAACTGATGCCATCTAATTCTAGAGACAGAAATCTGTCTCTCAAAGGGGATCTAAGACACCCATATTTGGAATACAGTAACGTGTGTTGAAGGTAATAAAATGACAAGAAAATATTTCCTAATAGAATGAATATATTTTAAAGCCTGTATGACTGGCAACAGAAAAGACTTTTTTACTATTTAAAAAAACAAAAAAAAAAGGTCTCCTGACAAGAGATTCTGGGTTTGAAGTATGCCACACCCCAGTTCCCAGGCCACGAATCCCAGTTCATTTTTTAAAATGAGGTCTATTTCCTGTAATTTTAGATATTTTAGAGTACAATTATTTTACATTTTTATGATGCCTTTGGGGTATCATTACAAATATTTTTATGTGTTTAAACTTAGGAAAGTAAAATTAAGTAATAGCTTCTCTTAAAAAGAGCTGTCAACTCTCTCCTGAACAAAAATCTTTGTTTTAAAGCAATCTAGAGATTTATATCCCTAGTAACCATAGAAATTAATCTTAAGCTTTAGAAAAAAATTGCATAAAATGCTCCTTATTTAATTAAAATCAGAGCTCTGCTCTTTAGAAATAAGGACCCTCTTTTGAACAGAAAGAACTCTCTCCACAGAGTAGAATTGTTTTAAGTCAAGGTAGCATTCTTTGTGATAAACTAATCAAACACATGTTTAATTGACTCTTGAATTTGTGTGCACACGAAGTTAAACACTTTGTTGGAAAGGATTTGCTCAGGGAAAACACTCACCGAACACTTCTGGTAAGAAAAGAAAGTGAAACACACAGGATCCAAACCGTGTTTGTACATTATCTAAGCGTGGGTATAAAAAGAGCAAAGAATTTAACAGTAACAATGAGGAGAACCACTCCCAGCAGAACTCACTTTGTTTCCGCTAGGAAACTGGAAACACTCTTCACTGTGCCTTAATACGAAGACCCATCAACACATCAGAACTCAGACTTCATCCCGTGATGACTATCACTTTCTACTTCACACACTAAAACAGAGACATATTCTGAATTCTCCTTTCCCCATCTGACTGTGAAGTTTCGCTTAGATTTAGAAACCAGTGGGGGACATCTGGGGAGGGGGCAGCATTCTCCCCAGCCACTCTCTTCCCCAGCAGCCTGACAGAATGTGTGCATCTGAGGGACGGTCAAGACAAGCCCCTCAAACGTTTGTAAGATGTCAAAGTTTTCAAGGCTTATGAAACTCAGGTTCCGAAGAAATCTGGTGAACTTTCACGAGACTTAAATTTCACAGCTTCAGGGGCGCCTGGGTGGCGCAGTCGGTTAAGCGTCCGACTTCAGCCAGGTCACGATCTCGCGGTCCGTGAGTTCGAGCCCCGCGTCAGGCTCTGGGCTGATGGCTCGGAGCCTGGAGCCTGTTTCCGATTCTGTGTCTCCCTCTCTCTCTGCCCCTCCCCCGTTCATGCTCTGTCTCTCTCTGTCCCAAAAATAAATAAAAAAACGTTGAAAAAAAAAAAAAATTAAAAAAAAAAAAAAAATTTCACAGCTTCAGGTTTTTTCTGCATAATGAGTATTTTTTAAAGTTGAGTCATATTCTGTTCCCACTATACTTTTTAAAACATGCTAATTTGGACTTTGCATTTTGGAAAAGTTGAGATAAACACAAAAAAGGTTAAGAGCTCAGTGTAGAATCAGGAAAGAAAGATAGTGATGGCCATGTCAAAAACCAATATTAAATATTTGCAAAGTGCTCGTACAGTATATCGTAAACACCAAGTAAAGTGCCAACTACAAATGTCCTGCTTTCAGACCTTCCAAGTCTTTGACGAGGTCTGGATAGGTGTTCCTCCATGCGAATTTAGGCTCTGCTAAGCCGGCTAAACAGTTATGATCTTCTCTAAGAAACCCGCTTTTTGGGAAAAGACACAGGCATTTACCCCCACACTGTCCATAGCTAATTTCACAGTCCTCCAGAGGAAAAATTTCCCAAGGGTTTGAGCGAATCGAGACGTCTTGTATATGGGACAGAAAATGATGAGGAATTATAAATGGTGAGAATAGGTAGTCTCCACGGTATCTGACTCCAGATTGTGGTCACCTTGGTGATTCTAAAAACTCTTTCGGGGGTGGGGGAGTGGGGAGTGCTCTGGGCCGGGCAGGGGAGATGGGACACAGGAATCAGGAACTCTGATTCTGACATTAGGAAACGGCACACCTTAGCGTCTTCATCGCGGGCTGCACACGTCCCTAGCAAGCAGGCCCCAAATTCGACATACATGTCACATGTCAATGAACCGGTTCACTTTTCATTCAAATTCGAGTAATCACCAAGGACAGAAATCTACAAATCTATTCTCAAGTATCGGTAGAAAATGAGGTTTAGTCGTAAAATAATCTCAGAGCATAATGCCGTTTTTGAAGCTTTAACAACATGATGTTTAGTAGAAACAAAATGCCAGTGTCTACTTGAGTTGCAATACCTTCCTTTCCCCTCTGCTCTTCACCACAGACAAGCAAGACCTTATGAGATGACAACACCGTTTTCACAGCAAACACAAGAACCGGAAAGAGGTTCGTGGGCTTTTCGGCACTGTTCTGTCGGTATTTTCTTGGTGCCGCTCTCTCTCCTGTAGGAAAAACTGACAAGGTAAACACAAACTCTTTCTCCTACTTCCTTAACCCCATGTCCCATGGTGGCTTCCTTTAGGACTTTACCTAACAGGCGAAAGTGTGCCTTGGGGGTCAGATATTCCAGGCCCGAAGTGTTTTTCGGAAAGGTTACAGAACATAGACTGTGATGAAGTAAAAAGGAGCAACAATCAAGGCAACAGAAAGCGTTTGTCAACCAACTGCTCATCCACGTATACGGTATAGAAGAAGCGTGCGTGCGTCTGGGCTCACACTGTGCTCCTGGTCAAGTCGCTTCTTCTCGCTTCGTTTCCTTGCTTGTAAAAGGACGAGACTGCATTCCCTGATCCCTGAGGCCCATCTGAGCTCCAGAAACTCCATGACCTTTTGTATCTGACTGAAAACGAACAGTGTATTTTCAAGCAGTCTTCCATATCTCGGTTTTATGGGTAACTAGAATTTAATTTACGACGGAAAGAACGGAGCATTTATTTCCGACAACCTACTACGGGACAGAGCACACTCCGTATTTTCACAATATTACCACCCTTCCCATTTTATAGGTGAGAAAACTAAGGCTCAGATTAGCCCCAGATGCAAAATTACATGTGTCCAATGAACTATTCATGCTCTTTGCACACACACGGGCTCTCCCCTGATGCAGAGTAACGATACGCTGAGTCACCGCTGAGAAACTGCCGATCCAGTCCTTGTGAGTGGGAGATGCCGTGCCGGGTGGGACATACCATCCCTCCGTGCACCCCACTGTACACAGCTAAACCATAAAGTGGTCCACCCTTAACCGCAACAGGTCATGAAACACCTACATCTGCCATGAAATTGGGGGAAAGGGGAAGGGTAGACTGGACAAACAGGGAGGGAGCGTGACCTTGGACCTCAGAAACGGGAAAAGAGGGTACAAGGTACTTCTCTCCCCGCTGGCCTCCTCTACGGGCTCTCAGAAGCAGGGCTGAGAACCACCGATGACGAGGGCACAGGAAAGAGGACTCTGGAGTCAGTCACTAGCTGGTTCCCAAATACTTAACCTATCTTTGCCCCAGTTTCTCCGTTTGTAAAATGGGAAACACTAATAGCACATACCTCACTGGGTGTGGGAAGATGAAGTGGGTGTTTTCCACAAAGGGCTCAGAGAAGTGCCTGGCACACAACAAGCACTATGCGAACGGCCGAAGGCCTCGAATGCCCAGGAAAGGGCTTTCCGCAGGCCAACGGTGTTAAATGTTCTCTTACGCAGACGTGACAATGACAGCCCTTCTTCTTTCTTGTGGTCTGTCTTCCCTGTATATTTGACTCTGTATTTAAATGCAGAAAATAAATGGTAACCTCATGCCAGTTCACCTCCAGCTTCCCCACCCGTGTGTGAATTTACGAGCAGGAAAAAACAATAATAAAGTTCATTTTTAGGGAAAGTAATCTGTTGAGTTACTTTCTTTTTAAAGGAGGATTTTTCTTTTTAAGGGAGGGTCTCACAGTACCCTAGCGGAAAGAATAGAACAAGTTAAAATGGATGGAGGAAAGAGTCCAAAACAAAATGACACAGCACAGTGGTGCTACCTAAAAGCTGCCCAAATCTGAAACACTGGGCTGGTGAACGAGAACATCAGTGACCATCACATTACGTCATTTCAAGAAATTCTGTAGGTGAATTACATTTTGTTTAGTCTTTATTTTTGAGAGAGAGAGAGAGTAAGTGGGGGAGCAACAGAGACAGAGGGAGACACAGGAGCAGAAGCAGGCTCCAGGCTCCGAGCTGTTGGCACAGAGCCTACACGGGACTCGAACTCGGGATCCGCAAGTTCATGACCTGAGCCGAAGTGAGATGCTCGAACGACTAAACCACCCAGACGCCCCGAATTACATCTCTTTAAATAAGCGTGGCTTCACCAAAACCTCTTTGTCATATGCACTTTCAAAAACAAGATTTCTTCCCCCCACCTTTTTTTTCCGTTTCTTCTTTCCATTCCCGAGACAAAGGTAAAGCAGATAGCGCGAAGATCCTCCATTTCAAAATGAAGACACGGAGAGTCAGAAGGCCTGCCCAAGGCCACCGCTGAGGTGAACCCCGATTTCTTAAACAGCAGCGCCAGCGGGGAGGTCAGGGGAAACGCGGCGGCCTGGGCAGCGAGGCGAAGCGGCGTCCAAAGCCCGCAGAGGCCTCTCCCCTCCGGGTCAGTCCCCGCGTGGGAACCCCGCGCGGGCAGATGCCGTGGCGGCCGCCGCTGCGTCAGCGACGGGAGCCGGGGCTCGACTGGGAGGCCCGGTGTCGGAGGCCCCGTCGCCGCGCGCTGCTCCCTGCCGCCCACCGAGCTACGCCAGCCGATCGGCCGGCCCGGCCGGCAGTCTCTGCGGCCTGCGTGGCTCCTGGGCGCAGGCCCCTCCGCTCATCCCGGCGGCCTCGCCCGTGGCCAGTGCTCGCTGCTGGCCCTGGGCAGCCTCGCCCGTCCCCGATCCAGGGTCCACGCTCCCACGCCGCCCACCGCGCTAGCCCGCGCGCCGGAGGAGGAGGAGGAGGAGGAGGAGGAGGAGGAGGAGGAGGAGGGGGGGGGAGGAGGAGGAGGGGGGGGGAGGAGGAGGAGGAGGGGGGGAGGAGGAGGAGGGGGGGAGGAGGAGGAGGAGGAGGGGGGGAGGAGGGGGAGGAGGGGGAGGGGGGAGGGGGAGGGCGAGGAGGGGGAGGAGGGGGAGGGGGAGAAGGAGGAGGAGGGGGAGGAAGGGGAGGAGGGCCTGGGAGAAGCGTGCTGTTTGAAAATGAGCAGCTTGGCGTGTCCTTCCAAGCCTCCCATGATGCTGCCTACACAACAGCGGGCAGAAACGCTGGCCTTCTCACCCTTGCCGTGCTCGGCAACCGCCGCGCCGTGGGTTCTGGAATCCGAAAAGGCCTGTCGCCAGCCACAGCAAACCGCGGGGCCGTGTGCAGACTGCGGTCCTCTGAGGCCGAAGCGCTCGGGGCGTGCAGAGAGGACAGGCGCAGGGAGGCCGTGCGGAGCAGGGACTCACACGCCCCGCGCAGGACGCAGGGAGGAGGTTCCCTCCCGTGCCAGCCGCCAGCCGAGGCAAACCGGCCTGTGTCTGAGGGCGCTTCGCGGACGCCTAGCCAACGTTAAGAGCTGGCTTCTTCATGGTTTACACAGAAAAGAATTCCATAAAGCCAGCGTTTCAAGCCGCGTACTTTCTGAGGACTGCGGTTGGGCCCGCCACCCCCGTGCCACCACCCGCCACCCCCGCGCCACCACCCAGACTGGCTGCAGGAATGGATAATCGCAGACCCGCAAGAGGACAATGGCCCAGATTCCCCCTCGGGCTCCACAGAGCCCGGGGAGCCGGGAAAGACAGGGCACTCCCCTCCTCGCCCCCCAGGATCGACACAAGAAGGCCTCTGTGGTGCAGGTTTAGGACAGGGTGACCTCTGACTCAGCTCTGAGGCTCAGGCTGGAGTGCCAGGATCATCAGACAACATGCCAACAAAGAGCACAGACTTCCAGTTTCCAAGATGTTTATTATGCACCATCAGTGAAGCAAAACTGTTGGGGGGGGGGGGGGGGCGTGGAGGTTGGGGAAGGAAAACTAGAAAAAAATGAACTCATCATTCAACTTATTCGGCAATGACTGACCAGGCCCCAGAACTAGAAATGTTGCTTCATTATTCTGTCATAAATACCAAAAACACCAACAGGTGATTGAACATCTATTTACTCATTCACCGGCACTCACAGAACACGATGCACCGGGCAGTTTTAACCTGTCCTACAAAGGGGAGCCCGGGGGGCTCAATGGGTTAAGCGTCAGACTCTTGATTTCCGCTCAGGTTGTGATCTCAGGTTCGTGACTTCAAGCTCCAAGTCCGGCTCTGCACTGACAGCACAGAGCCTGCTTGGGATTCTTTCTCTTTCTTTGCCTCGCGCTCTCTCTCTCTCTCGCTCTCTCTCTCGCTCTCTCTCTCTCTCTCTCCCCCACCCTCAGCCACTCATGCTCACTTGCGCTCTCTCTCAAAAGAAACCCTAAAAATAAATAAACAAACAAACAAATAGGGAGGGGCACCTGGGTGGCTCAGCTGGTTAACCATCTGACTCTTGATTTGGGCTCAGGTCATGATCTCACGGGTCATGAGATTGAGCCCTGCATCGGGCTCTGCACTGGTAGCACGGTACCTGCTTGAGATTCTCTCCCTCTGGCCCTCCCTGCCCCCTGCACACATGCATGCTCTCTCTCTCTCTCTCTCTCTCTCTCCCTCTCTCCAAATAACTTTAAAAAACCAAATAAAAAATAAAAATACACTGTCGTAAAAATATCAACTCAGTTAATTCTCATCAACAACCTTATGAGATATAATATTATCCCTATTTTACATATGAGGAAACTGAAGCACAGACAAGTAAAATACTGTGCCCAATGTCACTCAGCTAACACATAGCATAACTGGATTAAAACCCAGTTAATGTGGCTCCAGAATCTTTGTTCTTAAGTGCTGCCTATACTGCCTAACATGCTAGAACTTGTAAAATCTGCCGGTAAAAGATGTGTCCACTGGTCCTCAGAATCACCTTGTCATCCCATCCTGTGATATATCTACTATGCCTGGAACAAAACTCGTATTGTGCCTACTGAGGTAAACTAAGATGAACTCTACCTTCTGAGACACAAGAATAGAGAGAGAATACATATCCCAGCCAGAGAAAGTATTTCTGGGTGTTTACATCTGAAGGTATATGATATGTGTCAAAAAAGAGGTATGATTGCTAATTACTGTCACAGGACAGATGCTGCGGGTTTTTTTCTACTTGTTAGAAAAAGTCACTTAAGACGTTAATGATATTAACGAGGAAAATCAAACTTAACTCTCCCTCCACAGAACCTCAGTGAATACTGCTTGTCGTTATAAAGTTACAACTCATTTATACACATCTTCTCTAAATTTCGAAGTTGTTTGTTTTTAAGAATAAAAAGTGGAGGGAATCACGTAGAGTAAAAAAAAAAAAAAAAAAGCAAACGGATTTGAAGCAACTCTTTTACTTCCTTGCAAAGTAAGGTAACAAGCCCAATAATAATAAACCCCACATGGCAGACTACTGCCAATGTATCAGCAAAGTTCCCTACTAGACTCACTGTCCTTTGAAACAATCTCACCCATTTATTTTATCTTCAATCCTCAGCAACGACCAGCAATGACTGGCACAGTCCCAATTGTCCATTAATATTTACTGTACTGCTAAACAAAAGTCAGTCCATGTGTTTGGACTGTTCGTGTCATTGGTCCAATCCAAAATCAAAGACTTAATAATCTCTCCAAAGAATACAGTTCTGTAACGTTAATTCACTAGTAATAACACCACTGTTGGGACAAAACAATCAGCTAACACAGCACAGGCAATCAGGATATTTAGGAAGTATAGTAACAATTAGCTTGTATCCAAATAGGTATAAGCTAGTATTCCCAAATATCAGGCAAATAACAAGACAGTTTAAGTGTTAAGATAAAGATCTTGGTTTCATAACAGATGAGGAAAAAAGAGAAAAAAAGATGTGGACGATGAGAGATGCTGAATACCGGGGAGACGGGGATCTCCCTCTCTGAGGGCCTCTGACCACAGACATCATTTATTTCACAGGGCCTGGGGCTATTTCTGCAAGAAGACAGAAAGCTCACCTAGACGGCATATACCAGCTCTAGAATTCCTTGGTTATATAGCATGTGAAACAAAACATACAACTGGGCCAAACCCGCAAATGAAGAAAAAAGGTGCCACTGCTTAGCCAGGGGACAATTTGAGGCTCTCCTGAATTTACATAAAACAAACATTTCAAAAATTTACCCCAGTGCCTAACAAACTTTCCTTAAAAGATCTTTTCTTTTAAATTAAAAACAGTAGCTTTATTAATGCACAACCCATTTCAAATTTGAAACACAACTCTAAGCCATACCTTGTGGAATGGAAAGCCATAATTGTAATGTGGAATGAGACCAACTGAAATCAATGTAAAATATCTGAAGTAAGTAAATACTTTTTTTTTTCCTAGGGGGTAGTATAAAACGTATGAAATTACATAGTAAGAAGTTATTAATTTGAAATTATGAACTGGAATTGAGGACTTCAAAATATTCATAGATTTTTTTTTCCAAAGACTTTTGAAAGCAGAGAAAACCATATCGTGCTCTGGAAAAGCTTACCTTTCAGAAAAACAACATTTACTTTGCACAGCTGCTTGACCGTGTACTGCAGAGCAACAATAATCTGCATCCCCCCAAGCCCAGCACCGATTCAAGTGGAATTTTCAGGTTCACAGGTATTACACCGACTGGCTTCTACACACACACATTCATTATTTAATAGCTAATCCAATTTAATTATTAAACCTGAGCCAGGTGAGAACAGGAACCGTGTCAAGTTACCTGTAAAACAGACTATTATGGCAAGCAGGTTTATGAAAATTTCAATAATCACTAAGCAAATCACGAGCAGCAGAACATTACCGTGAAGTCAGAAGAACTAACCAACCACCAGGCACTCAAAAACATTTGCTAAATCAAAGACTAAAGGAATATTCGTTCAATGGGGGAAAATGGCTCTTCAAATTTATTTTTTTCCAAATAAAATGACTGTTGATTTAAACAGCAGTTATTGTGGATTTCACCTGGCTGTCCATGGTCCAGAAGGGGCACTGTCCCCCACCATTAGGATCCACGCCCCCAGGGACAGAGGTGGGGCAGCCGCCTCAGCGATCCTATGATCCTATCCTCAAAGGGATTTTAAAGTGGGTTCTTCATCACTTGGTATTACAAAAAAATGTGCCTCTTCAACCATATTTCAAATTTCTTGTTTTATAACTTTATTTTCTGCTTGTTGTGGATGGTTTATGAAATATGCAAAATATAAAGAAGAAAAAAAAAATCAACCCATAATATCATCACCTAGAAATAAGCTTTTACCGCTTTGATATATTATGACCCATTTTGTGCACATATCCTTTCTGTAACTGAAACCATTATGTATACAAGTCTATATTCTATTTATTTTAATTGACACCATAATGAGCACTTTCCCATGTAATTAAAATTTCTTCTAAAAATTACTTTCATGGCTATATACATCTCATTGTTTAAATTTACCATAATTTGACTTCCTCTATTGCTGAATGACTAGGCTGTTTCCTCTAATTTGTCACAAGGATAAATTAAGCTGTAATGAACATCTTTTTGCTAAACCATACCAGAATATTTTTGCATACCAAAACTTTATCTGATTCTGATTCCTAAGATAAAGAGGAATTGCAAGGCAAAAAGTTACCAACAGCTTTAAATCCTGACCTGCATCGCCAAACTGTCTCCCAGACAGGAGGGGATCTCTCGGCCTCACCCTCACCGGCCCCCCAGGCCCCGGCACTGGGCGGGGTCGAGCAAGAGTGCTGCCGATCAGTACTCGCCCCGCCCCCCACCCCGCTTTCTGTGCCTGTGCAGATCGACTGCATTTAAAACAGTAAACAACTCGATTATCGTGGTATCACTAATCCCAATTTTTTGGCTCAACCTAGGAATAATTTGCTATAATACCGGGTGAAGTGAGCCTTCAGTTTCCTCATCTGGAAAGAGGAGAGTCAGGTTAATCCGCCTCTAAGGCTCTGCTGAGTCCTAACGTTTTATATCTTACCTGTCATAGTGCCGACACCCTGGGTGCAGGGGCCCACGGGGCACTGACAGAGGATTACAATGTAACGTAGCTCCTTAAAGCTGTTCAGCTGTTACTCATCTTGTTTTTCCTGGAGCAAATCATGAACAATAACTCTGCCAATTGGAAATACTTAAATACAATTGCCATACTGTTTTATAAAAAGAAAGATAGGATTTACTTCTGGTATTTAAATACACAACCTAGCTTTTGAGTCTCAACTCAGGCTCTATAAAACTAGATGCAACAGCTGGAAATTCTGATTCAAAATTACGACTTCACGGAAAACCAGACGCTCCATGGAAGATAAGGTTTCCTGGAGAAGTGCAGCATTGTTAGAGGCCATCAAAAATCTGTATGAGATTTTCTTCAGAAAAACAGAAACCTCCAAGATACTACTGAGCATTAAGAATCTGCACATTAACAGAAAGATGAAGCCGCCAACCTGCAGGTCACGTTCCTTAGCAGCGATACAGCGAATTTATTTGATGCGCACACGTACAGCTCTTACCCTCCAGCCGTAACAGGCCTCAAAGTGTATCTGCAGGGTAACTCAAAATCACTGCATGTACAAAGAACACAAAATGACAACACTATTGCTTTTAATCCTGTGAAAATTACGTTAGGTTGAAAAGTACTAAAAATACCCTAAATATTATTTCAGCAGCAAATTCAAGCTTACTAGGTCAAAAACCTTACATGTAAACACCACTATTTTCATTCTTGAAAATTAAAAATTAATTTCATAGCATATAATACCGTTCAGGAACGAAAACATTGTCCCTTTTGTATCGTTTCAAAGGAAACTGAAAAGGTTAATAGATCTGAAGTCAAGTTTTACGTAAACATTTTACATGAAAGCTCTCGCCTGAATCAGGAGAGAAAAATACGGCTCTTTTACTAGATGCCCGGAGTCGAGGAAACCGTGAGTGGCAAAACAGCTCACGTGCTCACACACGAGTCCCAGGAGGCCGGGGGCGGCCACCCCTGGGGGTACGGGCGGGACTTGCCAGGGCACACCCGCACACACCTGTAAGGGGGACCGGTGTCCAGGCCCTCGGCGTCCACACACACTCGCTCCCGAGGCGGCCCTGCCTGGGGGTCTGCTGAAACCCACAGCCCCCCGGCTCTGCTTTCCCATGCGCCCTCCACAAGCACCTCTCCCACTTTGTACAAGAAGGATGCAGCCGTCACCACACCTGAATCTAACCATGGGACACCGTCCTACATGCACATAAACACGTCTAGCGAAGGAAACTTGGAAGTGCGGGGTGAGCTGAGACCGGGAGTGGCTCCGCTGACCAGACGAAAAACCCGCTGCGGCTCTCCGGGCACCCAACTTTTCTCACTAAACTCGATGAAGGAAGGATCGCACTGAGCTGTCATCCGACAGGTTATTTTTTAAAGTTCCGAGGGCATCTGGGCATGTCACTCAGAGGAAAATCAAAGAACTGCGTGCAGTGGCTGTGCCCTAACAAACTCCTTCCATTCTTCTCCATTTATTTATGCAAGCAACGTTTCTTAGCTCTCATGTTGTAGGAGATGAAAAGGAAGAACGCAGTGGATATTGGACGCTGTCATAGCCTAGAAAAGAGCTATATTCACCCACCTGCACATGATCTAGTTAAAAACATCTGTTGCCTTAAGAGCTTTTAAAATTTTTATTTACTTTTGAAAGAGACAGAGCATGAGCAGGGGATGGGCAGAGACAGAGGGACACAGAATCCGAAGTGGGCTCCAGGCTCTGAGCCGTCAGCACAGGGCCCGACGCGGGACTGGAACTCACAGACCGCGAGATCATGACCTGAGCCGAAGTCGGACGCTTAACCGACTGAGCCACCCAGGCGCCCCTTACATGCCCATTTTTATTGCACAGAGGTATGAGAGAGTGATCAAATGAGTGATCAAAGTTTCACTTTAAAATGTCGTTTTATAATATCCTGGAAATCATAACCTTTCAACTGAACTTACAATGACAAATTATAGATGTCACCTTGAAATATAGGTATGTGTGTGTGTGTACATATTTTTGTGTGAAAGAATTTTTCAAATTCCTTTTAAAGGATAAATGAACAAAAATGCATAAAGGTTTATGGTCTGGTGGGGTGAAGAACACTGAACATATATAATTACACACGATTAAAATTCTACGAAGCAAACTCATAGGGAGACTATGAGCATAAAACAGAAGTGCCCAACCTAGTCTGGGGTGGGGGAGGGCCATGAAAAGTAAGCCTCAAGAGGACAAGGATTGCACCTGTCTTACTCACTTTTATATTCCCAGGGTCTAGAATAAACGACTGAAGGCAATGTTTGTGCTAAGAAATAAATAAAAATAAGGAATTGGCCTGGCAAAGACAGTGGAAGGAAAGGTGTTTCAGACAGAGGGAGCAGCATACGTAAAAGCTATGCGGCAGAGAACATGAAATGTTCAAGGAACCAAGCTGAATCATATCAGGCTCACAATCTGTATTAGAGATTTTTTTTTTTTCCTAAAGAGGTAACTGGAAATTTTTTAATCAGGGAAGTGATATAATCAGGTTTATTTTTTTATATATTTATTATCTCTCAGGAAAAAAATATCTGTTGCTAATCAGGAAGAAAGTAGTCATTCATTCATTCATCAAATATTAACTGAGTGGTATGTGTGTCAGACACTATATTGGGCACTAGGATACAGGAGTAAACACACAAGGAAGCCCTGCTAGAACTTGCAATGTATCAGAAAGGATTTATGTTAAAAGAGTGAAGAGAGAAGCTAATTGGGAGACTAAGAGAAAACGCGTACTTGCAAATCATGGCTCTGACACAGGACGTGTGCCCAGAACATATAAAGACCTCTCTCACGCCTAATACCAAGAAAACAGTGCTCCAGTTTAGAATGGGCAAAAGACTTGTACAGTCACCTCACTAAAGACGGCAAATAGGCACATGAAAGATGTATTGCGCCATTAGCCATTAGGGAAAGGCAAATTAACACGCATTATCACTACACGCTTTCTAAAATTGCTAAAATAAAAAATGCTGCCAATACCAAGTGCTGGTGAGGATACGGAGCACCTGGCACTCCCACAATTGCTGGTGATAATACAAACTGGTATAGCCACCGTGAAAAACAAGATGGTAGTTAACTGTTTTCAGTAACAGTCTATCGAGATAGAATTCATAGGGCATATAATTCCCCCATTTAAAGTAGGCTGTTCAGTGGTTTCCAGTATGTTTACAAGTTGTACAACCATCACCCCAACAAACGTGTTTTGTTTTCCCCATACCTCCCCAAACCCTCCCAGCCTCAGGCAACCAATCTACCTCCCCAATGTCTACCAATCTATGTCCCTGTGGATTTGCCCATTCTGGACATTTCTTATGAATGAAATCATACTATATGTGGCCCTTTGTGACCAGCTTCGTTCACCTGGCATGTTTTCAGGGTTCACCCATTTTGTAGTAAGGGTCAATACTTCATTTCTTTTCCTTGCCAATAATATCAATTGTATCTTATTTATCTATTCATCAGTTGATGGACATTCGGATTACTTTCGCTTTTTGACCATTATGAATAATGCAGCTAAGAACACTTGCGTACAGGTAGTTTTCTTATAACATTAAGCATATACTCACCATATGATCTAGCATTCCCACTTTTGGGTACTTGCCCTAGAAAAATGAAATTTATGCTCACCCAAAAACCTGTACACAAATATTTGTAGCAGCTCTATTCATAATCACCAAAGACAAGAAACAGCCCAAATGTCCTTGAACAGGTGATGGATGGCCACAGTACCTCCATATGATAGAATACTACTCAGTAATAAAGAAAGAACTATTGACAGATACACACACGTCTTGAATGAATCTCAAAAGGACTATGCTAACTGAAAGAAGCCCATTTTAAAAGAGTTAGATGCTATGTGATTCCATTTACACAACATTCTTGCAAACACAAAACTACAGCAAGGGAGACCAAGTTGGGCAGAGGGGGACAGGGAGACAGGTGTGGCTACAAAGGGATAACATGAGGGAGTTTTGGGGGAGTGATGAAACTGTCCTGGATCCTGATTATGAAATGGTTACCTCAAAAGAGAATGCGTGTGTGTGTGTGTGTGTGTGTGTGTGTGTGTGTGTGTAATGTTAAAAACCCACAGAACTATATAGCAGAAAGGTCAATTTTACTTTCTATTAATTTTTAAAATTTTACATGAAAAATTTAAAGCTATGGTTAAGAAAAAAAGAAACTAATGGAAAGACACACACGGACTCTCCCAGCATCTTATGCTCCAGCTTTGGATAGTAAGCGTTCCTTAACTGCATGCCCATCATCACCCATCAGTCACCGTGCCAGAGAGCTGATCTCAGAACAAATGACTTTGGCCATCCTAACACAGATGGACAAGGTATTCTGAATCCAAATGTGGGTGTTTTTGCACTTAAATACTAGCATGCCTCCCATAACTGCTTGGGATAATTATGAATCATTACTAAATAAATCAATCACAATAACACCCCACCTAGAGTTTAAGACACAGGAATGCCTAGGTGGAAAGCACCTGATTTCAGGACTTTTTGCCCAGGGCTCATATCCTAAACCACTACTGATTTTTGTTTTCTGTGTGTTCAAGATGTCTTAAGTCTGTCAGGTGGCCTTTCCATACTTCCCATTTAAGCTGCTTTGGAAGAAAACAGCCTCTCTTTGGACCCCCCCACCCCCCTTCTTGCCTCTTGTTTATGCTACATAGCCTATATTTAACTTTAGATGATACCAAACAACTTCCAAGTTTGAAAATCCAGGGTTTTGGGTTACAGTGAGAAACACAAGGAAACATCACTTTAATTATGTAGATTTTATATATGAAGTTTATTACTCTGAAGCAAAGACTGAGTCCAAAACTTCAGGAGGTGGCGGGGGTGGGGGGACAGAAGGGGAGAGTAGTACACCCCAAAATGTCAGGATCATTATTCTAAAATCAACAAGAAGGAGTTGGGGCACCCAGGTGGCTCAGCCAGTTAGGCGTCTGACTTTGGCTCAGGTCATGATCTCACGGTTCGTGAGTTCGAGCCCTGCATCGGGCTCTGTGCTGACAGCTCCAAGCCTGGAGCCTGCTTCGGATTCTGTGCCTCCCTCTCTCTCTGCCCCTTGCCCGCTCACACTCTGTCTCTGTCTCTGAAAAATGAATAAACGTTAAAAAAAATTCTAAATCAACAAGAAGGAGCTGGTTGGTAACCAAAACTGAATTGAACTTGGGAGTCAAAAGACACCAATTTGAATGATCATGGTTTTGCTTATAATCTAGTCAGACTCCAAACAGATAATAAATAATAACCATAGTATGTTAAAAATAACATAATAAACAGTGTCAGTAAGGTATGTTAAATGGTGATAAGTGTTATGGGGAGAAAAAAAAGTAGTAGAGTAAGTGAAGGGAAATCAGGTAGAATATGGGGAAAATCTAGGTTGAACGTGGGGAAAGAGGTGAATTCTAATTGTAACGGGTGGTCAGGACGGTCGCATTGAGAAGATGATGTGTAAGGACACGTTTGAAGGAGGGGAGGTTAGCCACAGAGTTAGCCACACAGATATGTGGGGAAAGCATTCCAAGTCCAGGGAGCAAGTCCCCTAAAGTTCCCTAAAGGCCCAAAGACAGGGATATTCCTAGCATGTGTCTACTAGAAACCTCCAAGCAGAGATGTCAGGCAGGTAATCAAACAGAGAGTTGGGAAGAGAAGTCTAAGCTGGGAATAAAAACTGGAGAGTTACTGGAATTCAGATAATAGTGCTGTGAGGCTGGATGAGATCATCATCATCATTCTTTGAACAAATATTTAATGAGTGCCTGTGTGTCAACTCTGTGCCAAAGAGAGGGGAAAGAGAGAGAAAGAAACTCAGCCTCACAAAATACTCCACGGTTCAACTCTAGTTTAAACAGAGCAATTGAGGGGAGGCCAGGGGGAAAGAAACAGAGAGATAATCCCCAGTCATGGTTTTAAAAAAAAAAAAAAAAAAAAAAAAAAGGCCAAAGAAAATTTAAAGAAAGATTTAGTGTAAAATGTAGGTTAATACTAAATCTGATTCTTAAAAAAAATTTTTTTTAACATTTATTCGTTTTTGAGAGACAGAGAGAGGCAGAGCATGAGCGGGGGAAGAGGCAGACAGAGGGAGACAACAGAATCCGAGGCAGGCTCCAGGCTCTGAGCCCTCAGCACAGAGCCCGACGCGGGGCGCGAACTCACAAACTGCAAGATCACGACCTGAGCCAAAGTCGGTCAACCGACTGAGCCACCCAGGCGCCCCGTTACTAAATCTGATTCTTAATCTCGGTGTTAAACTGCAGGGCTCTCTATGCGCAAAGTCTCAGATCATCACTGACACTGCTCATCAGCCTGTTCATTGAGAAATCCACGAACGGGAGTCGGAACGTACCTTCTTTCTGAAAGTTTCAAAGAGGAACTTTGGCTGCCCAACCCACGTAAATACAGATGCTGGCTGTGCCTCCCGCCAGCAATGCTAGATCAAGGCTGTTCCAAGACAGCGTTAGGTTTAGTTCCACATATCTGAACTTTTCTTTTCATCATAGCTGTTCATAAAAATGGGTATTTCATTCCTCCTATATGAGCCGAATGTGGACCTCGAGAGGTATTTTATTTTATTGTTTTTTAAATGTTTATTTATTTTTGAGACAGAGAGAGACAGAGCATGAACGGGGGAGGAGCAGAGAGAGAGAGGGAGACATAGAATCCAAAGCAGGCTCCAGGCTCTGAGCTGTCAGCACAGACCCCAACACGGGGCTCGAACCCACGGACCGTGAGATCGTGACCTGAGCCGAAGTCGGACGCTTAACCGACTGAGCCACCCAGAGGCCCCTCAAGAGGTATTTTAGAGAAGGCAGCATAATTTTGATGCAATACTAACAGCGACTCATGAGTGAGTGGGCTTTGCTTCAAAAGTTTGAGTTTGGAATATGTTGTTTAGGAACCCAAGAGACAACAAATGTCCATCCGAACCTGGGTGGCAGCTGAATTAACAGTCCCTCTAAACCCAGGGGATGGGATATCTGTACATGAGGTCAGCTATGTGCTGGAAACTCTGTTCAATGTGGGACTGAAATGTGTGACAATAACCAAACTACACTCACGGTTTATGTATACCACCAGGTTAGTTCAGGTTCTCTTGAAAGGAAACTAATTCTAGCTAACTTTCAAAAAGTGCAGAAGGGGAGAGAGGTACTGAATGATGCTAAGGTTATTCAACATGTTGGCAAGACGGATTAAAATTCAGGGATTATCAACGTAAGCCCCCTGACCTTTTGAGCCAGATAATTCTGTGTGATACGGGAGCTGTCCCAGACACTGCAGGATGGTTTAGCAGCCTCCCTGGCCTCTACCCACTAGATGCCAGCTACAGCTCTCTAGCTGGGACAACCAAAAATGTCTCCAGACGTGACCAAATAACCCCAGGAGGAGATAAAACGGCCCCCAGTTGAGAAGCCCTGGTTTAATGAAAAAAACACGGGAAAGGGAACGACTGAGCCGGGCCTCTGAAACCACTGGAAGCAGAGACTGAAAACACCTTTGATTTCTAAGTCCTTTTTCTCTGCATTTTAGCTCCATTCTCAGCAATGGACACATGGCCACCAAACAGCTCCTGAGTTATGTTCGTTAAAATCTAGGCCTCTGAACAAAGAATGAGTCTCTTTCCTAATTCCAATTTTTAAAAACTCCTAGGGAGGGATTCCGATTGCTCTGATTTGAACCTGGTCTGGGACCTGGAGGGGAGGGGGTGAGGGGGTGTTACCTGGCAACACGGCAGCATCCGCTGAAACCACCAGTTTGAAGTCAGAGGCGGGATCAGTTCCCAAAAGGAAGAAGGTGCTATTGGTGATAAAAGGTGGGTTTGAGGACAAAGAAAAAATAACAGGTATGTACCACAACCATTTAATATTGGATAATCAGCATAACCACTACAAATAGCCACGGTTATTAACAGTTCTTCACAATATTGAACTGGATTTGTTTTTCTAGATTCTAGTTCTTCACAATATTGAACTGGATTTGTGAGTAAGGTACTCTAGGAAGCATTTGAGTCTACTGGGAGACCATTATTAATTTTTGGATAAGTGGGCAGAGGACATAATATCTATCCTATGCTCGGCTGTTTTGTCACTGATGTATTTTAAAGTGAATTTCTGGACGGTACATTTAAGAAATCCACAGATGAAATCTGGGAATATTACTATTACTATAATATTACTGCCCACAGTCAGACATGACAAAGGACTGACGGTTGGTATGCTTTGTGGGTTACTAACAAAATATACTTTTAACATGTGACTCTGCCTAAGTCAACGGAAGACCATGATTGAACAACCATTGCCCAATTTGTGGGCTAACAGAAAACCAAATGTTTGCCTTGAAACTTTCCAATTGGGTTCAAGAATAAAACCCAGGAATAAGATAATATACACATCAAAAGGACATAATGCATTCAATTCAGAATTAAATGAAGAAAACAGTCTAAGTTAAAAAAATTTTAAGACTCTCCCAAAGACTAAGAGGAGATAGGACAGAGGAAATCCTTCCTGCTTCTCTCATTAGCAACTCCCAGAAATTATCTTCTGTGTTCATTCAAGAAGCACTTGCCCCTCGAGTAGAGATCGGGCAGGGGCGGGGCAGGGCGGGGCGTGGGTATGCTAGCCTGAATCACAAATCTCAGCTTTGCCTCTCGTGGCCAGAACTCCTAAGGGGCTTTGCATGCATCTGTGATCTCCACAGAAGTAGGCTCGAACACCTGATTAGAACCTTATCTCGGAGGAAGCACCCTTTATTGGGCCACAGTTAAAGGAAGGACGGAGAAAACAGTCTAAAGGTGTAGAGGAGTCCTTTCAGTCAGCTTGATAGGAGTTGGGCCTAATGGTCACAGCCCTCTCTGTTCTTGGCTCTGGGCTATAGTTGGTTTTTGGGGCTACAAACCCCAGGGAGCAACATAAAGAATTCATAATATTTTCGAAGCCCATCACTGGATTACTTAAATACGGCACCTTGGAAATCTCCAAAATCCCACGGTTACTAACAATCACACTTCTTCATTTTAAACAGACACCCAACAAAAAGGAATAACCAAGATTCTTCATCCTCCAATGGGGAAAAAGTGGCCCCACACTTAACAGCTTCACTGCCAAGCCAGAGGTCAGGAGGTCTCCTTGCTAATGCAGTAATAATGTGCCAGTTGGCTGTGATCAAACAACCATAAAGTTCTATCTTTTCTTATAAAAGACTGATGTTCAATCATTGCTTTTACAAATGACATGATTTCTCTCCACCTTGGAGAAAAGCATGCAAATATGTGAGTCAGTACTGGAGGGAAAACTGTAAGATTCCACCTTCCACCGCGGGGGACAATCCAGCCTAAAGAGAAATGATGGGCAACCCTCAGACTTCAAAAACCACGAGGCCAAGACCTGTACACTATGACTTCACTGCATCAAGCAGCACCCCGAAAGTGTTCCACAAATGTACACCGAGCGATTACTTCTGCAAGGCTTCTCCATGAGTCAGGAAGACTCGTAGATACACAAATCAGAGCAATGTTTCTCAATCTTCTCACTACAGATGGGAAAGCAGTTGCATAAATAATATCGCAAGTTAAGCAATCAACTTGTCAAGCTCGGCAACAGATAGTACAACTTCAATGGAAAACAGACTTCATGAGTCAAATTCATTTTATCATTGTTCTCATTTTTAAAAATTTACAGTAAGAAATAAAAATGTTCTTTCTTTCAGCTATTTGGTTATGGTAAAAAGAGACAGAGAGAGAGAGAACACTGAAGTGTTGTTTAAATGCGATTTCTATTAACTTTTAAGGATCCTTCACTCCCAACCTTTCAATACTAAGGACCCTGAATGGATGATCCACTTTGTCTCTATTTTTCAACACAACCATTTATTTAATGTTAATCCCTTTTATTTAATCTTAATACCTTAGGAAATGGCTTCTCAACTCTTCACTGAAACTATTCTCTACATGATAACCGGCTGGTCTTTCCTCTGTTGCATGATTCTTAACCGATTATTTAATCAAAACTCCCTCTTCCTTGGGATCCATGGTATTCTAATCTGTACCCTTTACCCTCTGAAGGCGCACCCCAGGAAGAGTCCTGGCACCTGGCTAAAGGAGCTCTTTTTAGCACCTTTCTCCCTAAATTTGACCTGTGGAATTCACAAACGTCCACAAGGCAGCATATGCAGGAAACACGGCATATGTTTTGTTGGGTGAATGCACCGTTGTCTTAGGAATGTTCTCCTCCCATACTCACTGTTCAGTATTCAATGACCTCACTCAGCTTCAGCCACCCAAATTACCCCGGCAACTCCTTAGTGTTTTCTACTACTTTTGCCATTATTGTTATATATAATCAGGTATGTTTACATGTGTTTATTTGTGGATGCCTATCTTTGTGGCCCAGCGGCCTTCTGTGGCCTATATTAATAAAAGCTAATATTTATTGAACATTTACTATGAACGGACACTACTCCTAACTATTTTTGTAACAACCCTACGAGGCAGGCACTTAAAACCCCCATTTTACCAAGGAGAAGACTAACACACACAAAGGTGAAATGACTTGCCTGAGTTGCACGGCCAGAAAGGGCCAAAGCTGGGGCTTGAAATCGAGGCAGACTAGAGACCAGCATCTCTGTGTGCCACACTCACTGTATGTCTTTACATTGGCCCATTGTTTTCTTTTAGATGATGTACTTGGTGGGGTACCTGGGTGGCTCAGTTAAGTGTCCAACTTCGGCTCAGGTCATGATCTCAAGGTTCGTGAGTTTGAGCCCCACATCGGGCTCTGTGCTGAGCTCAGAGCCTGCAGCCCGCTTCCGATTCTGTGTCTCCCTCTCTCTCTGCCCCTCCCCTGCTCATGTTCTGTCTATCTGCCTGTCTCTCTCTCTCTCTCTCAAAAATAAATATTTTAACAAATGTAGATGATATACTTGTCAAAGGCAAGCACTATTTTCTTCCCAACTATTCTCCCGGTGCCCAGTAGAGCGCTCGGACAAAAATAAGGTATGTTAACTACACGAGTTCAAGATTTATACTTTGACTGCATTTCTTTTATTTCTTTCACTTGATTCACTATATTCATTCAACAAATAAATGCTTTTTTCATTTCTATTATGACCATGTGCTATAGACTGAAAACCAAACAGGATATGGCCAGTGCCCTCAAGAAGTAGGGAAAACTAACAGTCAACATTGCAGTTATAACAGACATAATTACAGGCTGTGTCATTTCGGCCAATGAACAAACTAGCACAATTTTCTATGGGTCCAGAATGTATATAAAAATAAAATTTATAAAATATTTACAAAGAACTTTGATGTACCGGGGGGGTAGGGTGACGAAACCCTGATCTGAATTATTGTCCTGCCACTTTGGGGCTTATGGTTCCAGTCAAATCAAGTTGGGTTCTCTGAAGCTCATGTCTCTTACTCATCTATAAAACAGGGAGGCTTTCCTAAAAGGACTGTTAAAATCAAGTGAAAATGGCAAAATGGAACATTTTTAAGAAACGCTGGCTATTATACACATACTGAGACCTCACATGAGCCCCATAATAGCACAACCCTTTGTCAACAGAGCAGAAAGCAATGTCCTCAAATATAAAAAACATGATTTCTCCAAGACTACGTTCAGTTAAGTACAAATACTGGGCAAGTGCAAGTATATAAAAAAGAAGGTGTAGTTTGGAGCAGTAAGGTTTCAAAAGGAATGGATCATTTTTTTAAAAGAAGAGTAATTGGCTGGCTGAAAGGAAAATGGAGGGTGTTGAGGACGGGGCATCACCTGTCTAGAGTCATCTAGGGAAATAAGACCTATATGATGAAATGGCATAAAAGGAAAAGGAAAGGGAGAGAAAGACTAGCAGTGGGGCGCCCGGGTGGCTCAGTCGGTTGAGCATCCAACTCTTGATTTTGGCTCAGGTCATGATCCCAGGGTCGTGGGATCGAGCCCTGCGTTGGGCTCCGTGCTGAGTGTGGAGCACTTGAGGTTCTCTCTCTTCCTCCCTCTCTCTAAAATTTAAAAAAAAGCGGGGGGAGGCTTGGATGATCTTTAAAAAAAAAAAAAAAAAAAAGGGATATAGTGACCAAGCCAGGGAGAAAGGGCAAAAGGCAGACAGAGAGTCTATCATTCAGCCAACAAGGAGCAAGTGCTTGCCACAAGCCAGGCATTGTGTCTGATGCTGGAATACAATGGGAGAACATAACACACGTTCAGCCTTTGATCTGAAGAAGCTCATAGTCCAGTGGGAATGGCATAAACAGGTTTAAAAAAAAAAATACAAAAATCCAAACCGCGCGAAGCACCATGAATAAAGTAGCATCAGGGGCCCACATGTTATGTACGAAAGGAGGACCTAGGAGGGAATGCAGGTCTAGGAACTGGGTAGACAAAGAAGCAAGAACGTTTTTACTGAAATCGGGTGAGGGAGTAAATGAGAGGATCCAAGGGGCCTCTCAATTCCGTACTTAAGAAGACTAATCCTTCACCTTTTCTGTGAAGACCCTAAGAAGCATGGGGATGGGAAGGAGGCAGTTGCTGTCCTACTTACTGTTCTTGAGCAATTGTCTCCTAGATCTATAAAGCATAAGGTGTCTGTAATCTTTGGGTTTCACTTTCCCAGTGTAATTCTCAGAAAGCACATCCAGGCCACCAGGTAAAACTACTTCTCTCCCCCATGACAGATTCCTTAAAACGTCCAAGGACAGCAAAACCTCAATGAACACAACTTAAAAAAAAAAAAAAAAAAAGAATGTGGCATACTGGGAACGGCCATAAAGTTCCTAGAAAAATTCATGCTCTAATATGCAATGATTACAATCCAAGAAATACCTCAAAATGTGTGCTTCCAATGCTAACTGGAAGGTGACTGACCTTAATACCAAGTAGTGGGGGAAAGGAGCACTGACGACTGCATAAGCACTCTCAAAACTGCTCATCTTTCTGTTCATCGTGTGTTTTAAGAGAATCTTGAATGGCCAAGATTCCTAGATAAAATGTCAATGTTTTGAACTGGCCATGGCATTTCAAATTCTCACTCAAAGATTCATCAAATCATAAGCGAACTTATTAAGAGAAACGGTTTGAAGGGGGTTTTCAACACTACGCACTGAATCTCACAATGGATACCAGCCTGATGAGCAAATGTAATAAAAATGTGTAAGGAGAAAAAAACCTGTAAGACATATTTGATAAAAGAGAGATGTTTTAGCAGCAGTCTACATGCATTTTTAAAAACATCCTATCCAGTGTGCAAAGCAACTGAAAATTACCTGAACTATAGTTTTCTAAGCTGAAGAGGAAAATAAATTATTTTTCCTAGCACATAAAGAAGAGTTCTAGTCAGCAGCAATATTTTAAGGGCTACTTAAAAAAAAAAAAAATCTACTCAGGGTATAATCCCCTCCCCCACCCCGCAGTCTTGTCTCCAGTGCAAATTATTGATTTGCAGGCATAAGTATTCAGAAAACAAACATCTGATTATAGCATAAGGTATTGCTGATACAAAAGCCTTTGTGATGAGAAAACGCAAGATCTCAAATCTAAGAAGGTAAAACACCAAGTAGCAAAAATGAATCTTTTAGGAACTATCAAGCCAAACAAAAAATAAAATTAGATATAAATTCAAGTTTTAGACTGTGGTCAATTGAGGTCTAGACAAAACCCTATGTTTGTTCACTGCCTAGTCTCCAGTCTGCTCCAAGTTTGAAAAGGTAATTGAACACAGTCTATAATTACTGGATTAGACACAGATGGGCTCTGTACATTTCAGGGGGAAAAAAGCACTGTTTTGATTCATTTTATGATTGCCTGTAAGGTCAGACTTTTCAAAATGTACTTTCATCTGTTAAATGGTTTCTCAAATTCCCTGGGGTATATCTTCAATAACTGTGATGTTTTAAGCAATTTGGGCCTATCAGATCCTGTCTTTGAATGTAACTAGCTGCCCATTTTCTAGTATTATAAATGTGCATGTAGGTTAATTGCTACATCTCTTACATATTTTCTGAAGTTGCAGTTTTGGGGGAAAAACTGAAAAACTGTACCCCTTTTCCGACAGGAATTGATTATGTTGGTGGAGATTTCCAAAGCAGGGGGAAAAAAAAAACAACTTAGGTATTTGATAATAAATGATTTAGGGTCATCTAAAGACGATGAAAAATATTTTCTACCTGACTCAAGTGAAAAACAGAAACAAGGAAACATCAACTTTTGGACAAAAATTGTTAGGCATAAAGTTTAGATTTCTTACAACTGAATAATGTATAAAACATGAGAACACATGCGTGACTCAAATCCTATGCATTTTTATATAATAACTATAAATGCCTAGGACATATATTGTCCGTGCTAACACAAAAAGGAAAACTATTTCCTAATCTAAAAGAGGAAAATACCTAAACATAGCCTTCTATATCACTTACAATTGGTGATGTCGTTATATAGCAATGTATTATAAATTCAGAGTGGAAAATAATACCTAACTTGGAGAAATGAGATTTTGGGTCCCTTTAGGGTAGTGCCCACCCTATTTCCAAACATCTCATATTAAAACAATTTATTCAGTAGAGCTAGACATGAAATTTTTAATTGTGAAAATCTGTGGCATACCCAACAGCTTGGGTTGAAATGCCAGAAAAAGTCTTCTTTGCTTAGTGTACTTAGCCACAAAAAGCAGCTTCTCAGGCTCAAGACTCGGTCAGAGGAGCCCCCACTCCACCACACTGCCCCCAGGAAAAGCTGTAGAATATTCCAAGGACGGCTCTGGACCAGCGGTAGCCAGGCTGCCAGCACATTCTTCATTTCATTCCTACTTTTCGTAATGTCACGGTATGGTATCACATTCTACCTTTTTAAATCTCCTTTCCGATTACAGCTTCATTTTCTACTCCCCAAATTCACTTCAGTTAGCTACCCTGTGGTCCCATGACAATAGAAACACCCTAATACCCCAAAAATTAAGACGACAGTGTAGGATAAGGAATAATTCCATAAAGGTTTTTTTTATATGTTTTAGGAAGTCAGTTTTGTGTGTTTTAACAGATAAGGAGGAATTTAATAATAAAAATTTTTTTAAAACCTTAAATTGAAATTCATGAAATTACGCATGTAAGCAAGAAGTCCGTATACTCAGAAAAAGATTTACAGTCATGTAGTAAATTTACTGACCCTCTGTAAGATGCATGAATGTGATCTACTTTTAAGTCATCTCTATGCCCAACGGGGGGCTTGAACTCACAACCCCGAGATCAAGAGTCACACGCTCTACTGACTGTGCCAGCCAGGTGACCCGAATGCGATCTACTTACAACCTCCTCTTCTCAAAAACTAAGGAGTTTCTAAATCACACAGACGACCTTGTGTTTTTAAAAACACTCTAATTTGAAAAGGGAAAACTGCACAAATGTTTATATCACTATTTACGTAAACACGGCTATCATCTACAAGTGGTCCTATAAAATGTTGTTGCAAATATCACGATCTCACATGTACTAAAGAAGTGGTTTAATAAAAAAATTAAATCTATTATATATTTGTTATATCCTTATAGAAAACTGCTGCTTGTGTAAAGCTGCTTCTCCTTTACATTTCACATATATTTGGATTTTCTTATAACAATTTGCTAACCATAAGATACATTTGTATTTAAATGACTAGAAGCTCAGAGTACAACGTAAATGCTGTAGAAAATTATTAACAATTTCCGTCCGTTTTCCCCATAGAGCTCACACACAAAACCAAGATAATATCAGAATAAGGCACTTGTACAAAACACCATGACAGAACTCGGCGTCGTTACTGTGTGTTTTATACTTTCCTTCCTAAGGGTGTATATAAAAACTGACAGCAACAAGTCAACCAAAATGGTAAAAACTGCCAAGGAGGGAAGTTTCTTTAGGTAAATCTATTTGTGAACTTAAACATGACTTTCACAAGACCGGTTACCGAAAACCGTGCTTTAATGTAGATTATAAACACGCAACAACTTAAGAGGTTTTTTGAAAACAAGATATACATGCTATAAATTAATTCCGTTCTTCTTCCGTTCCTCCCTCCTTCTCTTCCTTTCTGCCATAATTTCATTTCCAAAGCCACAGAAAATATATTCTGAAAACTTATAGCGTGTTGAATTTGATGTGTGTTATTCTGCGTTGATGCCCGAGTTTCCCCTGACTCTAGCTCACAAGCATTTTGCTCACATACACATGCACTTTACTTTTTGACATTAATGTTTCAAATAAATTGCGAGCTTAAAATCATGAAACTGACTATAAGAACAAAAGCCTGGAAAGATTTCTTCCTAGGCTTTCTCAAAAAAGGCCTTTCCTTTTTTAAACAATTTACATGATGTTTTATGGTCCTTTTAGAAGAGAATTATAGTAAATGGCACTCCAAGTGGGTTGTGTGAACCCACAAACCACTCCTCATAAAAACTGCTATAATTTTCCAGGACAGGGACAATAAAATATCATACATACGCCAAAGCTAAATCACGGTGTGACCACAGTAACAAACACATTATTTTCATGAAAATTAAGCATGATAAAGCTAACAAAGAGATGACAAAGAAGAAAACTTCTGACGGCTTTTCCTCAATCTACTTAGTACTTACACAGCGTTTACAGAATTTTCCTCCATTTCCTAAATGGCTTGAAATACAGGTGCTAATCTAGTACTCAAGTTTTTATGTGTCGTTCATCTGTTTCCAATGAGATTAAGAAAATAAGTAACTTCAACTGCAGCTCAAGGAACACTTTAAGCCAACCTACCTACCTAAAATTATTAACATTTTTGTTTCTAATCAAAAGTTAAACTTTATGGCAAGTTCTAAGGAAATTTTGAGGAGATGCATTTCCCATTTCAGACCACTAGGGACCAATAAGTGTCTTCCATTCCCAAAGGAGTAACTTCGCAGTTGTTAGAACTAACACCCTGCAACCGTGAGCAGCAGAACCCCCTTCCGAACAGAACCACACTCACTATCTGTAAAGCAGAGGAGACCTGAACACTGGATAGAGAAAAATGGGCTGAACGAATGAGAGTTTTAAAGGATGAAAGTTGTCCAAATGGTGCCATTTGTTAATCACCATCTACCCTGAAAAACTTCCCAAGGTCCCTTTTCCCATGGTGGAATTATCAAACATTGAAACTGAAAAAGAATATAAAACCATGCTTTTCTGACCTGGGGGTGGGAAAGATGGTAATGCCACACTGATACAGAAAATAAAGCCTGCCTAATACAATTCACTGGCGCTGATCACAGCAGCTTATTGCTAAATCAGGCATAGTACTGAAATTAGGATCGGTAAGCCAAGCCAAAATATCTACAAAAGAATCTCATTTACAGAGAGTTATCTTATGATGCAATAACCACGGTAAGAAGAAACAGCATTTTCTACTTCAATCTGTTATGATTAATTCTGGTTAGAGAGAACTATTTAACATATTTACAACACTCCTTTAGAGCAAAACCTTGGGAGAGAACTGGAATGAAATAGTATAAAGCCCTGAAAAAAAAACCAGATACAAACCTTAGTAGACCTATTTTACTGCTTTTTAGATTCTTAGCTAAAATGGATGGCTCTTTCTAGAGTAACAAATGATGCTAAACTTTATCCAGTATTTTTGCACATAGCTCCAAGCTCCCAACTCTTTCCAAAAGGCCACTATAATTTGAATTTCAAATTTCTAGGAGAATATGGCAGTGATTCCATTAACTGCTAAGACACTGAACACAAATCTGTTCCTCCTTCCACAACCACACAAAATATAAATAAGAACAAGACAATGAGTTAGAGAACAAAATAATACACTGAAACGTATACTTGTCAAATCCTGTCATATAAAAGTGGACATTTTTATATGAAAAAATATTTTTGCTCCTAAATCAAACTTTAATAGGACACTTACAAATATTTATACTATTAGATACAAAGAACAAATAGTCACATTTAAATAATGTGCTATTAAAAATGAATTCATTACTCTTGAGCTTAGATAAAATTCTGTATGATAAAATATGTCATTGTACTCGTTCAGACAATGCAGTGAGCCTTTGTTTGTGTTTATTGGAAATGCCTTCCATATTCTGAGGCTCCAAATCAGAGCTTCCCTAATGGAATCTGCAGAGAAAAAACACTGATTCCAAAAAGAAGACTGTGCAAACAATACACAGTTCCAAGATAAATAAATCTATCCAAACCAACTACACTGTTCTTCCAGGTTAATCAAAGACTCCTGCCCAGCGAAATATATCTTCCAGAGAACATAAGATGTCCGCACGTCAAAGGCTTACAATTAAAATGATCTTCAGAATTTAAATTTTTTCATCAGCCCAAACACAACAATGAACAGTTTATCTAGTTGTACAAATAGATTTAAAGAATCTTGGAAGATGTCAAATACATTCAACTCATCCTACAAAATCCGATCTGACTCCTCCTCTGTTCACCAAAGTCGACCTACCCACCAAAGCCACCCCTCCACTCTGCCCACCCCACTCCACTGCCTTTACTGGACTCTATGCTATTTGTCTAATATGGCAAAATCCTTACAAGCAAAAAGAGATTCACTGGATCTCTTTTGGCTCCACGGCCTGGTTTCCTTTCAGTCCACCTCACTGACATTTCTTTGGCCCCACAGCACGGGGGTACAAGCCGATCTGCATGGCTGGCTACACGGACATTTCACGAAGCCTTTACAATTGACCACACAAACACAATACCACAATGTAGGTCAACTTGTGCACTCAAATACCAATGTGAAACTTATATGGAAGTAAAGTATAGACATAAATCTGAAAGGGTAGAATTCCACCCAATGATCCTAAAATTATTTCAAGGAATCAATCTCCAAGAATGCATCATGAAATCAGAAGAGCCCAGTTAAGCTTTAAGAGGGGGAAAAAGAAGAAAGAAAGAAAATGAAAGACTTTAGAAGCGGCAGCAAAGGTTTCACCAATCATTATATCATTGAGAGGGCTCAAACTACAGATGAAGTTAGAATACAGAAGATTGTAGAGAGGGCATTTAAAATTATTAACTGATCAAAAATTTGTAGTTGTCATTAAAAAAAAAAATACAACTTAGCAATTCAGTTCAGAAAGAAGAATATCCCCAGGAACATACACATCTGTTTAATATTACAAGCCAACTGTCAACATCCTAAGTGAAGTTTTAATTTAATATTTTTTCTTTCTTGATGTTTTACCTTTAATCAATGCCTCATGAGAGTATCAGCTTTCTATAAGAAACTGTTAAATATAAAGAAATGTTATTGTAGCATGTTTATAAAATCATAGTTCGAGAACTTTTTATTTTTCCAAAGCCTGACCACAACTTAATTATCTGCAGGACATTCCAGGCTCACAATTGCAAGCTCCAGTTCCCAAGCAATTTTAAACAATATCTACTGTACAGGACAGAGGGTACACAACAGACCGCAACACGGTTATATTTCCAAAAGTCAGCATTAGGCCCTTTAGACATGGTTTTTATTTTCATTAAACAATATTTGTTTCCTCACTAATCATTAAATGGTTTTCATCACTATTGCCCGTTTTCCTTTCACATGCCGGCTGTTAGCATCAGTGTTTGTGTTCATAATAAATAAAAAAGTGACCCACCCGGTTATTTAAAAATGAACACACACGATGTCTGGTTCAACGAGTGTTAGAGATTCGGCAACATACTCACACCCTGAATACTGTTCTATTTTCATCTGGACTCTAAAAAACTTTCATAGAGTAACAGACTCTGTACATACTCCTTTAAATCAGGTTTCAGCTTCATGCCTGCTTATGTTATTGTGGGCACACAGATCTAATCAGTGGTTCAAGACATTTACGTGGGAAAATGGAAGAGGAAAAAGAAAAGACAGCAAGTTCATATTCCTGACCATAATGGAGAGGAGTTGAAAATACTGCCAATTCCTACAGACGGATGAGAAAAGCAGCCTGATTAAAAGTATCATGCCAGTAACTGACCAAAATGCGGGGGAGCTACTAACAGAGCATTCCAGAACTTTACCAAAGACTCTGAGGAAGGAAATTAAAAAGAGAGAGAGAGAGAGAGAGAGAGAGAGAGAGTTGTACGCTATGAGGTATCAGGAACAATTTAAAAATATGTCAAGCGTGGAAGAAACAAAGCTGCTTCAAAGTCAGAGGTAAAATTAACAGGCAATGGAAAAAATAATCCAATAAATAATCTGGAAAATCTTCAAGAAGTCTGATACTTGCATCGTTGTACTGGAACCACCAGAGTTTTCAGACAAGGAAATGATTTAAGTCCAAACAAACTAATTTTCGATTTCGGATGAACTGCCTCGGAGAGACAGAGAGGGATACACAATGCACAGCATGTACAACGTTTATTAGTTTCTGCGTTTATCAAATACTTTATCACACTTCCTACATGCCAAGCACTTTCAAAGTGCTTCGCTCCTTTAATCTTCCAAAATTAGGTACCACTTTACTCCCATTACCCACAAGTCACCCACCAGTAGGTAGGGGAGCCCAGAGTCCATGCTCAAAGCCACCACGCCACAAGCCATCTCAGGTGACATTACCTTCACCAAGGTAAGAAGAGGTCCATTACTGGAGGGACCCACGTGTCTAACTTCCCTGACTCCCCTGGGGCCCTCTTCTCATTATGAAAATCCCCTCCGGCAATTCTGCTCCTTCCTTAAGGCCTCAACCTCCGCCTACGCTCTGATGTCTCCCCATCTGCATCTCTGGCTCAGAAACCTCCCCCCGAGGTCCACTTCTGTATTTACAACTGCCAAATATGTGTCCCTTGGCTTTTAAGCAGGCACCTCAAATAACTATAAAACCGCACTCATTCTGGCCACCCGCCTAGTCACCCACAATTAAAACCTCGAAGTAGTCTAGGACCCACTGGTTTTCATCTCCTACATCTAACAAGTCCCAAATCCTGTCAAACAGACCTTGGATCTGTCCTCTGTCCTCACGGTCACCGGCCTTCACTGCGTCTCGAGGACACGCGAAGGCGGTGCCAGCTCAAGCCGTCTTCCTCCTCGCTGCCAGTCCTTCTCACCTCTGCCAAGTCCACCCATGGCCAGCAGTAGGATCTTTCCAAAATCCGTACCTGGCCGCGTCCGTCCCGGCCCCAACCTTTTCCAGTTCACCATGGCCTTCGGGATAATGCCCCTCCCTTCCCGCTCTATTCTCCTTCAAGGCTCAGCTCGAGACTCACCTCTCCTGGGAAGCCCTTCCCCCTTCGGCCCCTCCCAAGTGAAGTGGTCTTCACTTCCACCTCCAGACCCATACGTACTTTGAGAACAGCAATTATCACCACGCACTGTAATTATTTGCCCCTGGCGCTCTCTTTTCACTAGACTATGAGTTTCTCCCAGTATCACTCACGGTGGCCTGCCTGATACCTGGCTGCATTCGTGATGTATGCTGGAGGCTCGATAGATAGCGAGTGAGGAAATGAAAGAATTCATTCTCAGAGATACCCTCCGTTTCAAGCGATATTAAAAATCTAAGGCGGAGTGAAAGGGCACAATCTCGAGTGCAAGTACCTTTACTGTTGGCCACCCATATCCGCCGCTCTCCTCCTCCTGGAAAGAGCTCCCCGAATTTCCTTGGAAATCATTCTTCCCCTACTCTCAGCTATACGAATCGGGTGGAAGGGACACTGCTCCGCTGCAGGGCTGGGTCCTAAGTAAAAGCCAAACTAAGAGTATGTCCTCTCCCCTTGGGGACAGGGATGGATTTAAAAATAGGCTTACGAGTCAATTCCAAGATTCTGATGGATACTACACGGACCGGGCCCCTCTCCTTCCCTGGAGAGAGCAGTATGGGAAGCCAAGTCTGCAAGGACTACAGCTTTCTGGCCAGTGTGAAGCAAGAGCTGGGAGGTGCCCTAAGCGAGATGCTAACACCATGAACGGCAGAACAGAGAGGGTGAGAAAAGCCAGGCCTTTGGCGACACTGTCGTGTCCCCTGGGTCCAGCCACGCCGGAGGTGAAGTCATACCACGAGACTTTTCGAGTGTTGTATAAATCAATACATTCCCATGATCATTTAAGCAAATCTGCACTGGGTTGTCTGTAACCTGGAGCCATAAGGCTGCTGATACAGTAAGGTAGGGTTTCTGGGAAGAAAATCAAGCGACACATTTGAAGGAATGCACAGGAAAACGAGGCAGAACAAAGGGTGAGAGTGGCAGCAAGTCAAAGCTGACAGGCGATGGAAACCGTCAACACGGTGCCCCACACACAGGTAAGAGAGAGACTCAGGGTGCCCGCCATGCCAGGCGGCAGCAACCAGGCCCTCGTAAGGGGTTGCCTGTGAGCCCCTTATGAAAAGAATAAAGTTTTATAAAGAGCTAGAAAAAGAAATAAAAAAATAACAAATGTTTCTTTTTAAAAAGGCCTTTATGAGAAAAAGAAAAGGCTGTGGGATAATTTAATCTGGAGAAAGCAAGTCCTAGAGGCAATTTAACGTGGTGAAGGGTTATTTATAAGGAGGTGACTAAACAGCTGCTCTCCAATTTCACAGGGAAAAGAATTAGAGGAAATTGATTTACATTTCAGTCCAAAGCTGAGGCAGGCAAAAGGAAGAAGTGCTGGAGGGAGAACTGTTAATGACGAAAAAAAAAAGCTAAATTAAAAACTGGGTTTTTTATGGCTTTTAAAAGATGGAAAATCACCTACGTTGATTATTTTAGTTTTCAGTCCAAGTAGTAAACACGTATTTGAGAATGCCTTCTAGTCGTTTACTCACATTCCACGTACCGAATCCCCACTGCGGGCCAGGCGCGGACCTAGGCCCTGGAACACAAAACCAATGACCGAGTCACTGCCCCGTCTCAAGGCTGTGGTGCCGCGAGGTGAAATGCCGAGAAGCGTCAAATCAGAGTCCCACCTCTCCCTCTCCATCCCCCACACCCAAAAGCAAGCGATAGGGTTCGGAGATGGCGCAACGGCACTTGGATGGTTAGGCGACGATGCGATCATTAAATGAGAACCCAAAACGGTACGGCGAAGGTGCCACGGCCGGAGTTCCTTGCTTAATGAGCAAATGCTTTGATTTCAGAAGAAAGAGACTAGGAGAGGAGAGAATGTGCCTTTGAAGATGGGTAGAATCTGAGTAAGTGAAGGGGGGTGAGCCATCCAAGCGAGAGAAACAGCAGGAGCCAAAAAAGGAGGCGAGAAAGCGGAGGAGGCTGGTTTAAAGCCAGCGGGATGACCGAGGAAGTGTAGGGCGTAAAAATGGAAAAGAGGGTAGTACCAGCCTTATAAGGGCCTTTGAACGCTGGCCAAATAACCAAATTCACTGTGTGGGGAGTGAGCAGTACTGAATGCTTCTGAGCAAAGTAACACGATGAGAGCAGCGTTCTCTGCACAGCGGCTGGGCTGCAAGGGAGATGGGGGGCTCAGAATGGTTGCATCATCTCGGCTCAGGCTCAAAATGGCGAGGGTCTGAACCCACATGGAGGAGAATGGACGAGAGCGCGGGAAGCACCAGGCGTTTACTCACTTCGTCCATTTCGCAAATATGTGTGAAACTCCACACGGCGCTCTGCGCTGTGATGGGGACTATCCTGTCCTCTCTCGGGCCGAGAATTAACTGGCTGGGGAGGCTAGGGAAGGGGGGACAGACAGACACAGCTGCAAAAATGGTGCTCGGCGTGGACCAGTGTCTGGTAGGCTCTCATTCCGAGAATTTTATTTACACAAGCTGGAACAACAATAAAATCCCAAAATGTAAACAAGAAAAACCAATCCTCCCAAAATATCACTTCATGTGTATCATGGGAGACACTGATTTTTGTTGCCGGTTTGAGTCATGGAAAAGTATAGAAGCAAATATGCCTGTACTGAGTGAACGGTACCAAGTAATGAAGAGAAAAAAGGCTTTATAAAAAGAGAAAAGATCTTTTTTAGGACTGAAATGTTTCCAGATTTCATCTTTTGACATAACTGAGATATAGTCACAGATTTCCCACTTACCCACAGATAGGTATTTAGAAGCTTTCAGAAAATTCATCACCTCTCCTTGATATCTTTTTTTTCCTCCTTTCCCTTAATTTAATTTTGATTTAACTTCCTCTTGTCACTGCTTGCTTACAAATCACAGCCTCTATGTCTGGAGTCAATTAGGGCTATAAAATACCCCACCACGCCTTCATCTGGGGACCCATTTATATATATTTTCTTATTTCAAGAGGTAGAACTAAGAGCCTGTAACTCCAAAAGTTTCCAATCAACCATCACATTCTATTCTTTGGAAAAGTATGCTTCTCTCCACAGCTAAGAAGACAACATCAAACTACATATTTTGCAAGAGTATTTCCTTCCCACCTGTATAAAGATGAATTGTGCTTTGGGAATTCATTTGCAAAAAAAAAAAATGGGCTGAGTGTGCGTAATAGATGCTTAATAGCAATAACATTAAAAAATCTTTCTACCATTTAAAATTAAATGTAATTTCCTTATTACTTTAATGAAATCCCTTGGAGTTAAAGTATTTAACTGGTCCCTTTCACATCAAGTATTCATTATATAATTCCCTTTAAATATCAGGTATATTAGGTATGTAAACTGTCCATTGACAGAATAAAAACACACATTTCCACTGAAATCGAAACAGGAGAAGGACAAGGCAGCTTGATTCAGAATCTGATAATGGGTTACAGATTCTCTTCCAGTTCAGATTTATAGTCAAAATGCCATAAGAGCCATTTACCACCTCTAACCTTTCAGGTCATATTTGGAAGAGAAGTACGAACTGCCAAATCACTAAGAGAAAATGTGTCTGAGTCTAAAATTCTTGCCTGCTCCCTACTGCGGTGTTGAGCTACAAAGGGGAAGAGAGAGAGAGAAAACTGTATCTCCCAGGAAAACCACCTCAAATTGAAAGGTAGGGATGAATCGTACAAGGTTCTGCCCATGGGGAAGGAATGCCCTTTGTCGCTGTCTTTCAGGGCCAGCCCTGAGTGGGGCTGCAGTGCGATCCTGTCTGTTGCTGGCTGGTACCAGCCTACTGACTAACCCCATCCTACCCCACAGACGCCTGATATACACAAGGAGAAAATTCTAGGGCTGTCGGGCAGACACCTAAACCGAGTCAGGACTATGGATCCAAAGTCAAGCTTTCTCTCTCCTAGCCCTCCAATGTCTTGCTGGACCGCCCCCTGGCTGAACCCAATCAGAAGCCAGAGAACAAGGAAGCCCAGCCAAGCACTCCATAAAAATCAGCCTCCTCGGGCAAGAACAGCATGGAAAAGGTAGAGAATGGATCTGGAAGGGCCGAAGGACAGGACAGGGCACACTCCATTCCCGATTTCTCACACTCCTTCGGTTAAACTCAGCTTTTCTAGGGGATTTTACCATCCTGTGCTTTCCCTCCCTTGGGGCCTCTGTCACATGTTCTGTCCTGCCTTTCCCCATCTCTGCGTGTGCAAAACCTTCGAGGCTCACCTAAAGGTCACCTCCTCCACGAAGTCTCTCCTCAACCCTACCCAGAAGTAGTCATCTCTGTCTTTTAATTCTTGAAGTTCCTCTACTGAGGACTTCTAGAATTATGAACGTGTCTTACACTTAACATGTGTACCTATCGCTACCCAAGTATTTTAGATGTGTTTACTTATTTACTGCAAGTTTCCCACGAGAACATAACGTCCACGAAAGCAGCGATTCTGTCTTATCTCCGCTCCATCCCTGGTGCGAAAGACAGTGCGCAGCCTGTAACGGATGCTCAATAAATATTCACTGAATGAATGACTCGAACGCCCCCTTCCAGAGCGTAAGCATTTGACGGCCAAAGGGAAGTCTCTTTCATCTTTTATCCTAAACAGCAATCTCAACGCCTTCCTAACTCACAGGCAGATACTCAACAAATATAAGCTGGTCATAAAGTAGTTGCTTTATTTGAATGAGGATCTATAAGGCACCAGATACACTGCCAGCAGCTTAACACACAGTATCTCATTCACTCCTCACAACAACCCTAAAAGATGCTGTGGCACAAGTGTGCCTCCAGGATCCAGGCCCTCATTCCCCCAACTTCCAGAACTGCCTGCTGATGGCTCACAGCTAAGTCTCTCTAAGGAACTGCCCTCAGCAGAAGGAAGATGCTTCACCCTCAGGGGGCCTCCCCGGGGCAAGCCCACATCCAACGGCTGACCACTACCGTGGTTTTACAGGCCTCACCCCCTGCCTCACCGGGGTAATTCTGAGGCCATCTCAGCTCTGGAGTCCTCCACGGGACCAACTACTGAACGAAGAAACAAAATCACTAACTAGTGCCTCAGACCAAAGAACGGAATTAGCAATTTTTCAAGTATCTATAATGTAAAAACTGGGTCTCCTTCCTTCTCAGTGACCTTACTATTTAAAACCATAAACCTTCTACTCTTTTCCCCCAAAACGTACCTCAACAGCTGCCTTAGAAGAGATGTATGGTCACTGGGTAATTGTCAATTAAAAAAAAAAAAAAAAAGTTAGGTTTGGAGGCAGCTGTATTTCCCCCACAAGGGAGTCAGGGACTTTCAAATATATATGATTTATGCACCAAGATGTGCTCCTAAAGACAGCAGATGATATGACAACACGCCAAGGAGAAAATCTCCAGAGAGCGGACCTGCGGAAGGCCAAGGCCTGGAACGGCACTCCCTGTGTGCACAGCCGGCCGAGCATTCAGGGCCTGGAGACGCAGCGGGAGTCCCAGGGACCCGGCTCACGCGCTGACACCATCCTGGGCAGGCCACTTAACCTTGTGAACCTTGGTCTCTCCAGGAGTAAAGGAGCCTAACTTAAGGACAGTCGACTAAGCTGTAGCGCTGGGAGCACAGCGCCAGGTAGAATAGGTGCTCGGCAAGTGGTAGCTATTATTACCGCTTCTGAGTATGTAGAATGACAACCAGAAAGGTAAAACATCAGTGCAACATTTGTGGGTGATTTTCTTGTACAGGTTAAGAAAGTCCGATCGAAAATCCAGCTGACTTACAGGAAAATTACTCCCTTTACAAAAGGTTTTACCGCAGACTTCCTTTAAACAGGGGCCCCCTCCGCTCTGCATTTAATATATAATCGGATACTGCTTATTCATGATTTTTCTAATCAAAAGATATTAATTTTTCTCCATTTCCTACCACAGCAAATAAAAATTCATCTGCGGGGAGTTTTGCTTTTTCTGTTTTACTTTTTTAATCTTCTTTTTTTTATGTTTATTTTTGAAAGAGACAGAGTGCGAGTGGGGAGGGGCAGAGAGAGAGGACGAAGACACACAATCGGAAGCAGGCTCCGGGCCCTGAGCTGTGAGCACAGAGCCTGATGCGGGGCTCAAACCCACGAGCCGTGAGATCATGACCTGAGCTGAAGCTGGAGGCTTAACCGACGGAGCCACCCAGGCGCCCTTTCCTTTTCATTTCAGAAGAAATATGTGCTCAATTAAAGAAATCCGGGATGATAGAAGCAGAAGAAGTCACCTGGAGTCCCGTCTCCCAGAAACAGCCATGGTTACCTTTTGGTGTATGCCCTTCTGATCACTATTTCCATACCTAGAGGATTTTTTTTTAATTCTACATACATAGTTTGAATTATATCTGGTTTTGGCAGCAACTCTTTTAACCTAAAATGATCAGCAGTTTCACTCACGCCATGGCCTGCTCTTCAGTGTGCCACATTTCCCTAATAACTTCCCTGTGCTTGGGAATACTGCCACGGTGTCTCTTTTATAAAGTACTGTGACAGTTGCCATCACAATCATCTTCACGATCGTCACCTTTATTATTATTGAAACTATTGCTGGCAATTTTTAAACTCAAAGACCTCACACTTCTAGAAGACAACATATTCATTCATTAAAAAAAAGGTTTTTTAATATTTATTTTTGAGAGAGAGAGAGCAGGGGAGGAGCGGGGAGGAGGGGACGACACAAACTCCAAAGCAGGCTCCAGGCTCTGCGCTGTCAGCACAGAGCCCGACGTGGGACTCGAACCCCACGAGCCATGAGATCGTGACCCAAGCCGAAGTTGGATGTTTAACTGACTGAGCCATCCAGGCGCCCCTCATACTCATTTTTATTTTCTTCAGTTTTGCTTTTACAATGAACTCTTTAGTTCACCTAGAAACATATCTTAACGTATTGTATGTACAATAAGAGATAAGGACCAAAAAACAACAACAAAAAATCTTTCTTTGTTTTCAAAGTGCTAATCAATTATCCTGAATCATCACTGAATAAACCTCCTTTTTCTTACTGATTTACAATACCTCTTTTATCAAAGGTTATACATCTAGCCTAATATGCTTCACTGATCAATCTACAAACACATATATTATTTTTTTGTCTCTAAAATGTTTTATTATCTGGCAAAACCAGTATCCCCACCCCAACACATACACACACACACACACACACACACACACACACCCCTACTCTTCTTCAAAATTATTCTCACACATCTTTTTTTCTAGGTGCATTTCAGGACCACTTACAGGCTCCTCTCAAAACAGTTCTGTTGGAATTTTGATGAAAGCTGCACTAAACCTACAAATTAATTTAGGAATAATTGATGTCTTTATAACACTTTTTCTTCTCTTCCAGGACACAATATGTGTTTCTGTTTATTCAAGTCTTCTGTATCTCTCCCCAAAATTTTGAAGTTTTCTTCAAATGGGACATTTCCATTTCTCATTAAGATTGCTTCCAGAAATGCTTTTTGTTACTTCTGTACATGTTTTCATTGGATTTTAAGTGGTCATTAACTAGATACAGGCTGGCCATTGATTTAGTACGTTTATGGTGCACAGAAGCACTGGGGGCCTCTGTGGCAGGGCCAGAAAGCGCCTCCCCCAGCTTGTTTCACATGCAGACAAAGCAGCCCCACTGGCCCAATCAGCCAGTTTCCCGTCACCGATGTACAACGTGCTCACACCCACCACCTACCCAGTTTCACTTGTTCTCCACGGCTCTGCTCCCACTTGAAAGCTTTTCCTACTACCCCTATCAGCTACCCCCTTCTATATTCCCCAGCACTGATAATAAACTCTAATATTCCTTGTATCAATATTAGGACATTCAAACATGAAATGACACTGAATTTTTTCTATTTGAGAAAAGATTAAGCAGACAACAAGTGAATTGACATAGTTTTTACCTTTTTCATGTTTGTTTATTTTGAAAGAAAGAATGATGGAGCGTGCTTGGGAGCTAGCAGGGGAGGGGCAGACAGCGGGGAAGAGAGAATCCCCAGCAGGCACCAAACTGTCAGTGTGGATGGGGCTCAATCCCACAAACTGTGAGATCATGACCTGAGCTAAAATAAAGAGTTGGACACTTAACCAATTGAGCGACCCTGGTGTCCCTGTAATTTTTACCTTTTTAAGAAATTATAAATTTGAAACAAATTTGGTAAAAATACACTATTTGTTTAATATAGTTATAAACTGGGGGCACTTGGGTGGCTCAGTCGGTTAAGTGATCGACTCTTAATTTGGGCTCAGGTCTAGATCTCACAGTTCATGAGTTCAAGCCCCGCACTGGGCTCTGTGCTGACAGCATGGAGCCTGCTTGGGATTCTCTCTTTCCCCCTCTCTGCCCTTCCCCTGCTCCTTCTCTCTCTCTCTCTCACGTGCGCGCGCAAAATAAATAAATAAACATTTAAAAAAATAAAAAATAAAAGGATGATAAACTAAAAGTGGCTCAAATATTTCAGTAGGGGTTCAGGTAAGTAAGTTATGTGGAACTACTTTTAATGGCTATGCAGTCTAATAAATTGAACACAATCTACACTGACATAGAAAAATGTTCACAACACTGTTAAGGAAAAAACGCAAGAAAGGGGCAAAAAAGACTAACACCAGTATAGAAAAATTCTTTTTGTTTAATAGGAAAAATATCTGGAAAAATATACAAGACTGTAATAGGGGCTATTACTCCTGGCCAGGAGTATTATCTGTGAACTTTATTCTCTTCTTTATTCTGTTTAATGAGCAAGTACTACTTTTCATTGTTAAAGATTTTATGTTTAAGTAATCTCTACACCCAACACGGGGCTCATATTCACAACACTGAGATCAGGAGTCACAGGCTCCACCACCGGCCAGGCACCCCAAGCACTTACTACTTTCATAGTCAGATTTTAAAATAATTAGCGAACGTCAAAAACATATCTCGCTGATAGCATCCCATTATAAGAAGAGTATATAATCACTATCAAATCAAATGCATTTGTAGAAACATACCAAATGCCAGCTGCGAAAAACAAAACTCATCTTCTCATCGAAATGAAAAATTGTGAGTAGGTAGGAACTCAAGAGGAAAGTAACACAAGGCATTGATTGAGCAGTTGTCACTGCAAAATTTTTGCACTTTAAGATATATCCTGGGACTTACAGAAAGAAGAGTACTGAATCCTGGAACCATCCTGTCAAAAAGGTCCTTAAGGATTATCTAGCCAGAACTCCCATTAAACAAATAAGAAAAACGAGAAAAAACAAAAACAAAAACAAAAAAAGAGGTTAGGTGAGTTCTCTAAGATCTCAAAGTTAACTAATGACAAAGTCCAAAAGTATTTATAATTCAAAACCTATGCTTTTTGATTCCTTTCTCAATTCTGGAGTCAAGATACGCTGCAGTCTGTCACTTCTATGTAGAGTATAAAAGGCAAATGTTCGTTTACCAGGGTTTTCTTATCATCTAACTAAAAAGTGAACAAGAATGTGTACAATACTATGAAGTGAAGATTTACTCTCTTGGTTCAGTAGAGCCTCTGTGCTGTAACGGAAAGCTTTGACAAACAGCCATACATTAGATTGTGGCAAGCAGGAGCTAGCAAAGTCTAGTATTTACACACTTTGAAGTCAGGAAGAAAAAACTACTACTGAATTTAAAATTGCAACTGGGCTGCGGGCTTTTCCTACCTGAGTTCTAGGAGCTCATTCAACCCACCACCCTTCCCTTCCTCTGGTGTATTCACTTTCTTTTAGACTGGTTCTTAAGGGACCTCTTTTTAAGTCAATTTTAAACCTTGTATGTCTTAAACAGAGTAAGTTTTTCATATACAATCCGTAATTAACCACTGTCGATTTCACTGATACTCTGCCCACCAGAGGGAGCCCATGTAGATTTCCACGTAATAAGAAACCTCAAACATCAAGTTTGTATGAATTCTAGAATATTATTCATGTATCAATATTGTAAACTCACTTAATAATATTGTATTTCTATCCTCCCCAAAAGATAAAAGATAAATGAGGTCAGGCATGTAAAGTTCTTAACAGAGTTCCTAACCTAAAGCAGAAGCCCCAAAAGGATTGATTTTCCAAAATTTGTATCCTCCTGAGTACTAGTTACAGTAGTCAAAATAAATTAGCTGGGGCGCCTGGGTGGCGCAGTCGGTTAAGCGTCCGACTTCAGCCAGGTCACGATCTCGCGGTCCGTGAGTTCGAGCCCCGCGTCAGGCTCTGGGCTGATGGCTTAGAGCCTGGAGCCTGCTTCCGATTCTGTGTCTCCCTCTCTCTCTGCCCCTCCCCCGTTCATGCTCTGTCTCTCTCTGTCCCAAAAATAAATAAAAAAAATAAAAAAATAAAAAAATAAATTAGCAAATTAACTTTTTACACAAGTTGATGTGAGCTTGGTTGATATCTGTCCTGATACACGGTTCCACCCTCAATATATTGACAAATGTAGTTCTCAAGCCTATAAAAGACCGCCAGAACCTGGAAAGGAGAATTCATTAAAAATGTCATCCTCATTTGGGTGGCTCAGTCGGTTAAACGTCCAACTTCAGCTCGGGTCATGATCTCGTAGTTCGCAAGTTCAAGCCCGGCATCGGGCTCCTTGCTATCTCCCTGTCAGTGTAGATCCTGCTTCAGATCCTCTGTCCCCTTCTCTCTCTGCCCCTTTCCCACCTGCGCTCTCTCTCTCAAAAAATAAATAAGACATTTTTAAAAAAGTCATCCTCAGGGGACCCGTTTCAGCAGTCCTGTCCTTATAGGTACACTAAACTATTGGTGACCTGCCAACTAGAAACTGAGGAAAGAGGGAACCCATTCTAGAGTTTTCTTGGGATGAAGGAGAAAAGCAACCGACTATCCCTGAGAACCACGCTTCTGTAATATGTGATACGATCATCACCACCAAGATGAATTTCTTCAAAGAACGAAGAAGGCACAACTGGGGGGAACAGAACTCTGCATAAGAACTTGTCATCGAAAGGAGCCCAACCAAGTCTCGGCTCCCACCTGCAGCCCGTGAGGCTGGCCCGCCTTCTTCCACTTCTCACCACGACAAGGCCCAGCCCAGCGTTTGCTGGGTCTGAGGTCGACTGCACACCTCAGTACAGCTGACCGACCATAAGTACCGGGCGCCTATTTTGCAGACTCAGCAATCTCCAAGATCGAAACATGACGAAGCGGGAGGACCCCGCTGGGTTCCAGCTACGCTCTCCAACCCAGATTTACCAGAAAGCACTGCCATTGAGGACCTATCTACCACTTGCTGTTTCAACAAAACTCCCAAGTCCATTAGGCTCCTTGGATGTAGTCTCTCTTGTTTAGAACTGAATGACTGGCATTCCACTCTTTGAAAACAACACAAAATTACTGTGATGTCTATTAACTTTTCAACCAGAAAGCTGGGAATTATTCGACTTCTTCCTCTTTCTAACCCCACTCCTTACCACCTCCTACACATCTACTCTATGCATCCACATCCGTCCATCCTACTGCCACTGGCTTCCCCACTTTCTCCTGACGTCCTGCAACCTAATTAGCCCTTCTAGGTCAGTCCTGTTACATTCCAAACCCATCCTCAATATGGCCGGGTATTTTAAAACACAAATATGATCACATCAGGCCCCTGCTTGCGTAGCTCAGAGCACGAAGTTCAAACTGTGCAGCACTGCTGACAGTGCTCTCACCCAAGAGGGGCCACCTTCTCCTTAAAGGGCCAGAGAGAAGACGTTGTGGGCTTTGCAGGCCTGTATACACTGCAACCCTGCCACTCTAGCCCCAAAGCATCCATGGCCTCCATGTACACAATGCAGGTGGTCACACTGCAATAAAAGCTCATTTGCCAAAACAGGCGGCAAGAGGGGGCGGGGCGTGCCTGGGGGGCTCAGTCGGGCAAGCCTCGTACTCCTGGTTTCCACTCAGGTCGTGATCTCATGGCTCATGACATCGAGCCCCACATCTGGCCTCGGGCTGACAGTGTGGAGCCTGCTCAGGATTCTCTCTCTCCCTCTCTCTGCTCCTCCCCCATGTGCCCGTGCTCCCTCTCGCTCTCTCACAATAAACACATGAACTTCATTTAAAGAACTGGCAGCAGGCCAGATGCGGCCCGTGGGCCAAACCGGCCCCCCTGCTCTATCCAGTCCAGTGAAGCGTCATCTCCTGCCACCCTGACCCTCACCCAGGGCTCTTCCAGGGAAGGGCCCCTCCACCGCAGTCTTGTCTCTGCTGTTGTGCCTCTGCGCCTCTGCTCACACTCTTCCCTCTGCCTGGAACGTGATTTATCACCCTTCCTTTGTCTGGCGGAACAGGTCTTGTCCTTCAAGGTCCAGGCTGGTCTTCCGCTAACTGCCCCTCAAGGAGATTTAGTTTTCCTTCATCTGTATTTCTGAAGGCCTGAGACACGGGTCCCAGAGCTTTTTGTGTCCTCACAATTCCTGACACATATTAGGTGTTCAATGTTGAGGGAGGATGAGGGAGTAGATGAATTATTGAATAAAGGGAATTCCAAAAGCTGCAGTCGTCGTAAGTTCTGGGAAAAACTCAGAGGTGCAACCCACGGGGGCTCTCAATACCACAGGTCTCCAGCACAGAGCTCTGCTTACAGCACACACTCGGTTAACACGATCCATAAAAACACAGTATCCTGAAGCTAGAAGAGGCCTTGCAGAACACCAATGCGGTGGTTTTAACCAGTGTGTCTCTGGGTCTTAGGCTTGCTCCCCAAGGGGCTCCTCAAGGAGAAGAGAAAAGGGTGGGAGAGTGACAGGCTGCCTAATAAACCATTCTCTTCCTAGTCCCTGACTCCAGCCTCAGCCCAAGCTGTTCCTCATTTCATCCGCAAAAAGGTTTCTGTACTAAAAAAGAAAAAAATCTAGAGGATTCTAAAATCGCATGTTCTGTTTACAGCCTCCATTCTAAACCTGTACTGTTTCCTGATATATTCCTGTCCTGTTTCGCCATATCTCCAGTATCTCTGGTTCCCAATGACCCCGGCACCTGTTGCCTGACACTGCTTCTTAGAAGAATGTTCCCTTGACTGAAATCCCCAGTTTAGGAAGTATTACACGCAATCCTTGGAATAATGTCTATTTCCAGCTACTCTGGATAATAATCCAGGTGGTCCCTCCCAGCTAAAGGTCTGGGTCCCTACACTGGCACACAAGGTCAACTGTGTGATTTCAAAGGACTCAAGGAGGACCTGGGGAATCAATGCTGAGCAAGTTACAGGTGTGACTCATACCTGAGCTGTTGTACTATGTACGTGTCTGCTTCCCCACTAGACTATAAACTTCTTGAGATAGGAACTGAATCGTAGTCATAATAAAAGAAACTATTTGATGTTTACTCCAGATACTGGAGTAAGTGTGAATATATATTGTGTAATATGAAGGGATCATATTCGGATCACACATTTCTAGAACTGGAATGTGCACAGAGATCAACCAGCTCCAAAACTGAAAGCAAAGCGACACAGTAGATTAACACTTCTTCATTCATTCACTGTCTAGAACCATGGATTCAGGGGTAGACTGCACAAAGTCCTTGTTCTCAGGAGGCTTATATTCCAGTGGACGCACAATAAATGGATACAACACATTAGATAACAAAAAGAATAAAGCACAGTGAGGGACAGGAGAAGGAAGCTACTTTATACAGTGCAGTCAAGGAAGGTCTCACTGAGGCAACATTTGAACAGAGACCTGAAGATCAAACCACACAGAACCAGGGGAAAAGTGTTCCACACGGAGGGAACGACAAACACAAAGGCCCTAAGGTAGCAACCCATCAGTTCAAGTGAGAAAAGCGAAGGGGTCAGGGGAGCTGGAGCACAGTGAGCAAGAGGAAGGGGGGAGGTGGAAGAGGTGAGGTCAGAGAGGGAGCAGGGACCAGAGCAGCCGGCTCTGGGCCACTATAAGAACTTTGACTTTCAGCCAGAAACTCAAGATAATCAGTTCCTTAAAAACTCTAAATGAAAACAAGACATGTAGCTTTCACAAAAGCAATATGTAATCAACAAAGAAAACTTCATCTGCGTGCCTTATCTGAAAACAGAATTTCCAGAGCTCAGGGTCGCTATTACTTATATGGAATCACAACATCTTTGCTTTACAAGAAATCGCAGTCATGTAGTCTGAGCTCTCAGTGTAACCAGTGGAAACTGAGGCCCAGAAAGAGCCTGCGGCCTACCTGTTTGTACTACAGACCTGGTAGTAAACAGCACAGGTTTTCTGATGGTCTGGTCCGTGCTTCCCACTGGCTGGGATGTAGTGTGGGAAACAGCGTCACACGAGGGTCAAAGGACCTGGCTTCTGCCTCTGGCTCAGTCCTATGACTCAGCTACCATCACTCTGAGCCAGTCATGGCACTTGCCTGGGCATCACTTCTCTCACCGACAAAATGAGAAGCCCGAATAACGTGAACGCAAGATCCTTTTAAGTACTTAACGACAAAGTCCATGGTTCTGCTTTAAGCATACAGATTCTGTTTTTACTCTGTATCAGGCAGGAGGCCAAGCAGATTTCAAGTTGAATGTCAGGCCTAACAACTGGCTGCCTCGGCCACAGTGCTGCAAAGGATTCTGAGCCCTAAGATCTACTAGGAAATTAGCACTGGCCTCCACGGTCACAGGGAGGAAGGGAGAGGAACGGATGCCTGCTTGCCACACATGTGCCATTGCTGATAAAAGAGTGCCACCTTAACCAGCAATGCTGCTGTCTCCACCACCGATGCTCTTAGTACCTGCACAGGATTTTCACGGATTCCTCTGTGAACTTTCTTGGTTCCCTTTTGTGAGAAAGAAAGGCAAGTACAGGAAAGCTAAACGGTTTGGGGAATATAGCTTAGAGCCACTGATGAAAACATCTAAATGGCCTACATGGGGTGAAGGCGGGGGGCAAAGGGGGAACTAATGATCAGTATGGTTCCCTATGATACATAGTCTCAGAAGATGCCAGTAATTAGCCTATGAGTTCAGAAGGGTATGATCAT